>NW_026892563.1:12040000-17040000 GCF_033815535.1 Pezoporus flaviventris
AGAGATACATTTTTTTCTTCAAAACGTGTATCCTTATCCTGAGCTTTAAGGCTTAATTTCTGTGAGGAGATTTGATACAGCCTGGTAAATGATCACAGAATGGTTGAGGTGGGAGGTCCAGTAAGGGACCTCTGGAGATTATCTAATCCAGCCTCCCACCTCACAGCGGGGCCAGCTGGAGCAGGTTACTCAGGACCATGTCTGGCCAGGTTTTGAATATCTCCAAGGATGGAGACTCCGTAGTCTGCCCGGACAGGCTGTTCCAGTGTTTGGTCACCCCTGAAGTAAAAATATTTGTTGTCTTATGTAGCTGTGCATGGGGTTATTCTTCCCCTGGTGCAGGATTTGGCATTTCCCTGTGCTGAAATTCATGAGATTCCTGTTGGACCGTTTCTCCTGCCTGCTGGTATTTCTCTGAGCGGTCATACAGCCATCTGGCGCGTGCGCTTCTCCTTCCAGTTCTGTACTAGCAATGTGGAGTTTTTTATAGTGGTGGTTTCAGTACCTATAGCTGAAGTATAGGAGCTGTTCAAGCAGTGGATTGTGCTTTAAAAATGCAGTCTGAGCTAGTTGGAAGTCTGTCACATTACAGTGTGGATTGTTTTGACTTTTGAGAGGTACAAGTCTTCGTCCATCTCATATTCCAGTTGATAAGCAGGTATGCTACTGTCTTTTTTTTTTTTTTCTTTAGTAGGCAAGCTTGAATTACTTTAGATCAGATGTGTGATGGATTAAGGCAAAAGGTGGGGCCAGCCACTAGGAAACCTGGAGATGATTCCACTGTAATTGTGCAGGTTGCAAATTGCGCAGTGTATTCCCTGGTGCCTTCATTGCTAGTAATACAGGATGGCGTGGAGTGTAGAAGGCTATGCGGTAGAAGTTTTAGATAATTTTTCTTAGCAATGATTTCTGGCAAAGACGTACAGTAAGCTACAGTGGTATACATACAGTGATATAGTGGTATAGAAACACAACAAATTTACCTGCATGTGCAATAGCCAGTGGCTTCTGGCAGAGGAAGATGGTGGACTGAGGGCAATCATACCTGAAAACCACTGCTGCTAAATCTGTCAGCATTCATCTCTGATGCGTAAGTCCTATCTTCTTGACAGGCATGTTGGAACTAGAATTACTAGGCTCGTTCTGTGTACATATACTCAGCTAAAATGCATTCCCTTAAGATTCTGGTGGAATTCTGGTGGTGCGTAGGTCTGTCTTGCTAAAAAGAATTGTAACAGAAACACCAGGCCCTAAGTCTTGACATCTCTATATGCTGCTTAGCTAATTATTTCTTATCTCAGTGTTGTTAAGTCACCAAAAATAGCAGTAACTCCACCACCACCCTTCCAAAGAGAAAGAAATAGAAATGCATCTATGAGGGTTGCACAGTTCAGGTTATTGGTGTGACATTGGTATATAGTTGTCAGAGGACAGGAGCCTCCAGCAGAAGTGAAACTGCTGGGACTTGATGGTTATATCCAGCAAGCACATTTTTCAGAGTCCCTTTCACATCCAACTCTTTCATTAGATACAGGCTCTAACAATAAAAAGGGTAATTTCATAGACTTCCATGCATCAAGGAAGATGTATTTTGCCACAGTAGAAATAATTTCTTTTTCTAAGACTTGGTGATTATGCAGCCTTCTGAGACTTTTCCTCCCCCCACACCACTTACAAGCCCTATGTTTAGACATCCTGCACAATAGCAGAGCTCTGCATATAGTGTTGCTCTTATTATTACTCTGTGCTGTGTCATCACAGACCAGATTTTATCAGAGTGAAATCCTTAGGCATTTTAAAGTATTGGAGTTTTTCATGGACAATTTTACAAGTGCCAACATTCAAAATACATGTGATGACAGTAGAAGAGTATTCCAGTGGCTGGCTTAGTTTTCCGTTAAAGCTGGCAGCAATACTTCCAGTTTTGTCTTTACTTAGAAAAGTGAAGGTCCCTTTATGAAGCTTTGGAGTACCTGTGGAGTATGAATGTGCTGTGAGGTAGATGTATAGTATATTACTTACATAGATAAGTTTGATCCATTCAGTCACCTTTCCTCGAAACAGCTTTATGTTGTGTTATACACTAAAACTTTGTCTACATGGGAAGGCTAGTTAACTGTAAACTTTGTTTACAGTATGTAACTGTTTGGTATTAATGCACCATGTTATCATGCAATACACATTTGTCCTGGTTTTAGCTTAAACCATGACAACGTTAAACATAAGATAATTTGTTCCATTGATAGTGGAGCAAACTCTACTAGACACAGTTTAGAGAAAGCTTTTCAAAAGTAATTCTCATTCAAAAGTAGATTGAGCTCATGCTTACTTAAAATCATTTGTGTTGGAAAAAACCTTTAAGATCACCTTTAAGAGTCCAGCCGTTAACCCAGCATTGCCAAGTCCACAACTAAACCATGTCTCTAAGCACCACATCTACATGTCTTATAAATGTCTCCAGGGATGGTGACTCCAGCACTTCCCTGGGCAGCCTGTTCCAATGCTTGACAGCCCTTTCGCTGAAGAGATCCTTCCTAATATCCAAACCTCCCCTGGTAGAACTTGAGACCATTGTGTCTTGTCCTATCACTTGTTACTTGGGAGACAAACCCCATCTCACTACAACCTCCTTTCAGGTAGCTGTAGAAAGCAGTAGGGTCTCCCCTGGGTCTCCTTTTCTCCAGGTTAAACAAGCCCAGGTCCCTCAGCTGTTCCTCATAAGGCTTCTCCAGACCCTTCACCCTCTTTGTTGCCCTTCTCTGGACCCACTCCAGTGCCTTCGATGTCTTTGTTGTAGTGAGAGGCCCAGAACTGAACGCAGTATTGGAGGTGCGGCCTCACCAGCGCAGAGTAAAGGGAGACTTCCCTGGTCCTGCTGGCCACACTGCTTTTGATACAGGCCAGGATGCCGTTGGCCTTCTCATCCATAGCCATGTGCTAGTAGAGAGCCTGATAGACAGTAGTTAGCTTTGCACATTCACACTTCGTACTAAGTGCTCCCAGCCTTCCCTATGTATACTTGCCTCAAAGTCCTTATGTTTTCCAGATAGTCTTTGGAGAAATTTGCATTCTTTCTCAAAAGAATTTTATTTGAAGTCCAGACATGCTAAGAAGTTGAAATGACCATTTAGAGGAATATAATTTCTGTATCCATGTCTTAAAGTTGTCGCCATTTGAGAAAAAGTCACGTCTTTAAAGGTCACAGAAGTCCCTTTCATCATAAGCACATGGTTATTGAATGTTTTGTTTTGTACTCTAACTGCCGTTTCCAGTGCCGAACTGTGTTAACAGTTCTTTTAGTTGAAATGTCATCTTTATTTTTCTGGTGTCAGAATTCTCATTGGAATTTTTTCCATCTCGATGTATTTTATTCCAAAACATTTTATTGGGGATTATATAAGCAAATGTGATGCTTTTGATCATTACCCTTTCTGACGTTAAAAAAAGTGTTAAAAAAGCATGTCTATTACCTTCTTTCACTGCATCCACATGAATTAGCCAAGTGCAAAGAAGCTGTGTCTTGTTACTGTGATTGAGAGTTACTAGATACTAATATACTGGGATTTGATGACTGATACCGATCATGGTATAGATCATGAAGTTCAACAGGGCCAAGTGCAGGGTCATGCATCTAGGTCAGATGAATGCCAAGCTACAGGAGAATGGATTGAGAGCAGCCTTGAGGAGAAGGACTCAGTGTTGGTTGATGAACATGACCCAGCAGTGTGTACTCGAAGCGCAGAAACAAACCGTGTGCTGGGCTGCATTCAAAAGGAGCAAGACCAGCAGGTCGAGGCAGGTGATTCTCCTCCTCTACTCTGCTCTTGTTACTGCATTCAGCTGTGAGGTCCCCAACGCAAGAGGGAGGTGGACCTACTGGAGTGAGTCCAGAGAGGAAAAAACCCAAACTATAGGGAGCTTATTTTGTGATCTTTCAGATATTGTCTTACATTGTAATGTTCATTTTCAAGTGAAGTTTCTACATCTTACTGCATTCATAAAAATGAAGAGCTTAACAGCTTTTCTAATTAGGACTGTGTACGTGTTATTGCTGATAGAGGTATAAAAATAGCTTCTGTGTATGGTGTTAGGATGAGTGCATTGCAAATACACATAAAAGATTGTTATAGACTCAGAGTTCTTGAAGTTCAGCTGATCTGTGTCTTCAGAATTTGCTTAGCAGAAATTTGAATGCAGCCTTCTTGGGAGAGTAATGGGGAGTGTATTCCTCTAGTCAAATGTTGCATTTTGATTGTTTCGGTATGCTGTTTACCAAGGCTCTTCACCGGTGAGATCTGCAGTTTGAGCTCAATAGCTCTGGCCCAGGCTCATGTGCTGACAGCAGGTTTTGCAGCAGGTCACAGGCACAGCTGAGCACTGCCACTAAGCTCTTATCTGCCCCTTATCTAAGGAGAGTCAGAAAAATCTGCCTGCCAAAGTCTGACAGACTCCAGCTCCAACTTGTGAATTTAGTGCAGAAGGACTGAGTTTTAATCAGGTCCAGAAGCTGTATATCTTTGCCGTGACCTGCATGTCATCTCTACTTTTTGCTTGGCCAGATATTGCCACTGCCCTTTTCTCTCTGTACAAGTTTTGCTTTAAATTGTAGATAAAAGTTTCTAACTGTATTTAGGGGCCCTAATTATGAAGTACTGGCCCTTAAAAAAAGCACTTCCTAATGTGATGATGAGGTTTCTTGTCTTTCTCTACAGTGTTTCAGTATAGTCATTATTTTTTCCCAGGCTTGTGTAATTACCATTTTTCAAGGGAGGTAAGCTAATACTTTGCCCCATATATTTTGCAGGCAGCTTAATAAGATGTGCCTTTTACTGTCTTTCTTACTGAGTAGAGATTGAGAGCTACCTCTTCAGCCTGTCTACACCTTAATTCAGCAAGGTAGAGGATTTAGAAGCTGGATAATAAAGATAAATGAGCAATGGGAAGAAAGACTTGGGATTTTTCCGGGAACTTGGAGGTCAAGAAATGCTTTAGTCTGGGCTGGGGCTGCTTTCACAGAGTTTAGAGACAGGATCTCTCCTAGTCAAGATATGTTTGCTGGAAAGTGTCTGCATATGTATAATAATAATAATAATAATAATAGATTCTGAGAAATTTTTTGGGACTGGCAACAAGGTAACAGTTGCAACAATTTTAGGATAAGCTTAAAGTGTACATACCTAAAGTTTACGTGCATAAATTTGAGGATAAGGCTGTCCAGCCACGTAGTAGGTAGTTGATTTCTTTCAAAATGTGTAGAGTTTGAAGGTGTGCGTGCACTCAAGTGAGAGCTCAGGAGCAGAGCTGTGGGGAGAACATCCTTGTCATAGATACTGCATGTGTGATTAACATAAGGGAAAACGTCTAGAGGGGAGACTACTGAAAGATACTCTGCTGAAAGCTTTGCTTACTCACAAAATAAGTCAGCCTTTATACATGGCAGAACAGAAGATGCTCATAATACTAATGTATCAGATACTGTGAACTTTATTACTGCATGTTAGCCTTTCTTTTAACTGTATGAGGTAATGCAGTGCTAATTACATTTGGGTGCTGTCTCTGCAAGTGGTATCTTAAAATACGAAAGTGAATTTGTGGCCGAAGATGTTGATTTCTAGACTTAGTGTAAAAAATGCAGGAAAGCTATCCATAGTAGAAAACCTGAAAATTTGTTGGATTTTAATTGTGAGGTGTTTAGCCTTTACAAAACAGTCAAACTCCCAAACAACTGCGCTAGAATAGTCTTTTTGCACAGGGAGAGGGGAATTGTCCTGTAGTAATAGTTACTACATATTGGAGCCTTAAATGCATTAATATTTGCCAGTTGTTACGTACATACCCTTATTTCATTTAATATGTTCAGAAAGGCGTTCCGACTTCATCTCTAATGTGGGTAATTACATTCTGTTATCTTCTGGCATATTTTTCTTGCTCTCTGACTATGCTTACTTGATGCAGTGTGCCCTTTTGTCCTGATGGTATTTTCTAGGGACAAAAAAAACAAAAGACATTTTGGCAGGTAGGAACAGGTGGATGTAGCTTACTTTTCTTTATAGCTGGGGCTCTAGATTAATTTTTTTCCCCCTCCTCACTATTCTGCATTTGGCTCTGTTTACTGCATGCTTACTTCAAAACCAGATTGTTCATGTTACTTGTAACTCATATGAAAGTTCCTCAGAAGTCTGTTAAATAATCTTCTTTTAAGATGCTCCAGGTTTAAAAGAAAGTATTGTCTGAGAGAAGCCATTTTTCACATCTTTTAGGCTATATAGGTTTATTTGTGCTTAAAGCACGAAATACCCAAAATCATTAGCAGTTTGGGATTAAGTAATGTGGGAAAGTCGATTCACAATGTAACTGCAGTTGACCTACTACGGGATAGTGAACTGCAGCATAATGAAATTCCTGTTCTCACAGAAGGGGTTTTATCAGGAAGCAGTGTGGTAATACTAACCACCAAAACCTGACTTGTTTGTTGCTAGGATTTTACTTGTGGCTTAAAAACAAAGGAACATCAGATACATGGAAGTTTGGTGTTTTTTAAGGTAAAAGCAGTTACTAGAAAAGGGGTTCAAAAACCACACATTACAGTAAAGCAAAAATGGAAGTAGTCAGGCAAAAATAAATGCTGGGAGATTGTAATTTTGCATTGTGTAAACAAGTGTCATCTTCAAGTGAAGGCATTAGGTGAATGGAGATGCTTTGTATCATAAGATGCAGAACACATGCCAAACAGAAAACTCCATTTGATTCTTTTTTTGCTATATGTGAATAGGTTGTCTGGTCTGTGGAAAAATACTTAGCAAATGTTTTGTTTTGCCAGAGACAAGAGTGAGTTCTTAAGTAGGGCAGGATCATTGCAGAGGCTGAAAAGTTTCTTTATATCCATCTTCCTGGGTGAGAATGTTGAGGAAATACTTAACAGAGACCTGTTCTATTCATGCAGTGAAATGAGGTTGTTTAGGAGGCTGTGAAGGGGTCAAACAGAAGGTGCTGGCATAGCAATTGATACTTCTGCAAGGAGCTTCCCTTGAAGAGCTAGACAGTGTTCATTGAAAAGCTACAAGGAATTTAGAAATGCTGTAGCTGAGCAATTGACTAAAATATGCAAATCTCATTATGATGCTGTTTTGAAGAACAAATAGGGTAGCAGGTATGCTCATCTTGTTAAACTGCTGTTGGAGTGTATGGATGAAAGAGAAGTGAGGAGGTGATTCTGAAAATGTAAGTGTGATTTGGTTAGTCTGTCCTACCAGTAAAACTGATTGCAACAGTAAATTTTAAGGTGGATATAAAACAACTGAATTACTATGTTGGGTAAACAGTCTACATAATAAACTAAATTCCTTTAAGCCTCTGAGCAAAATAACAGATGAGAGTGTACTATTAAATTAATTATCCTTCATTAGATTCCTAGAGAAAATTCCCTGTTAAGGTAATCTAAAAAAAAATAAATTCTTGAGCATAAATGAGAACTGATTGAAAGAAGAAAATATGCTGGGAATAACTGCTCTGGGTTTGTTGTTAAAAAAGCTGATTGTGAATACATGGGGAAAAAAAAAGAGATGCCTCTTTGTCTAGTTGTGTATCAGGTCTCCTTAAAAAGACTGTTTTCAAAAGCTCTTTTCTGTACTCTTAGAGCTGTATCTTTTCCCTGTGAGCAATCCTTTCAGAAGGAAAGGAGAATGAAACATCATCACAAGACTTGAGATTTAACACTCGAGCTGTTTATTTGTGCTGAAGTGAAACCAGCAGATTTCTAGGTCTGTGTTTCAACTGGCATCTCATTAACATCCTGGAGGAGTGATGTTAAAAATTCAGTATCCATCTCAGTTAAAAGGGTCCACCACTTGTCCTTTCCAAAGCCGACAGAAGGTCAAGGCCTTCCGTTAAGCTGTGTAGATAAGTTCCTGAACTGACTTGTTTTGTTTCTCATAAAACATACAAGGAATAGCTCGGTTGATATTTTTTTATCATTATTTATTAAAGCCTATTCTCAGCCTTGAAAGAACAGGCATATCTTCAAACTACACTTTGATAATGACTAAGTCCGTACAAGAGGTTCTCAAACAATTCTAAAGAGCCAAGATGGATAACTGAGCAACTTCATATCAGCTCAGGGTTTCTGTTGTCATTTTTATAGTGGCATATGGAAAGACTAATTTGAAAATTCATAAGGCATTTCTGAACTTGAAAGCTTTACCAATTTGGCTTAACTGGAAAAGCAAATGAGAGGTGTAGGCTTGATGGTAAAGCATATTAAAAGGGGCTACAGTGCCTTTTTATAGTTCTTTTTGCTTGGTGTGGAAAAATAAAGGCAAGCAGAGAGCAATTCATTGAGAAAATAAAATGGTAGGATCGGAGGAGAGATTAGCTGCCTTTCAAGGAACTTTGTAAAAAAAAAGAGAAAAGTATAGGACAGCAAACAGAAAATGGTCTGGGAAAGGGTCTGATAAATGGCCAGCATGTGCACAGGTGTAGGAAATAAGCTTCAGGAGGAGTGGGAAAAGCAGTGTAGAGGCTACAGTGTACAGTCATGTCGTTGCTGGGTGAGCTCTGTGTTGAAGCCTGGAGCAGAAGCAAGCTTGGGCTGATCTTCCTGAAGGTGCTGCTCCCTGGCAATTAAGCCTGCTTTGGGAAGTCAATTAGTGAGTCACTGGTTTGGGAACTGTGCAGTCCAGAGGCGAAGAGCCTAAATCTGTTTGAGGGGAAGTACTTTGTGGAGAAAGGAGTTGGATTAAGTTTGTGTTTTGTTCTTAAAAACAAAAACAACAAAAGCAATTCTTGTTTTATTGGGAGATTTCTTTGTCTGTAAGCAAAGGACTTTTTTGGCTTGAAGGCAAAATTGTTCAGTTGCTCTAAAGGCACATTACTTCTGGCAAGTCAACTTCACCATAGCAAAAGTTTTAAGAAAAAAATCTGAAATATTGTGATTTCACAAGCTAAGCCCTGCTTACCATAAGAAGACAAATACAAAAATCTGCAGATGGGAAGCAGAATTATCTGGAAGTAAAAAAAAAAAACATAGGAAAGATTTATAGTTTAGGGGGAAGACAAGCATATGCGAAAGTTTGGTGCCAACTGTTACAATGCTTTTCTTATGTAAGTCATTAATGTGATTCTGTTTGTCTTAACAGCCTAAGAACAAGGTGATTAGCAAATGAAATAGAAAGGAAATATGTAAAAATCATTAACAAAAGGAGGGAACATTATTCTTACATAACATATAATTAACCTATGAAATTCACTGCCAACCTATACTATTGAGGTCAAAGCCGGAACAGAATTCAAAAATTATTAGAAATACATTTGCATAATGAGAAAATCCACAACTCTATTGTAGGATTTTCTGTAGGTTTAAAAAGAAAGATCCCTGGGAGTATTGCCAGCTAGTACATGGTTGTGAAAGGCTGGGGTAGAGAATTGCTTGATAAACAGGTTGTGTAATTATCTGGCATTACTTGCGTTTAGGCATAATGTAAGCTTGACTTGACTTCTTTATATTCTCCTTTGAGAGCTCATCTCTCTCTCTCTCTCTACTGCCTATAGAAGCAGCTTGGGGAAGTAAGCGTCAGAGAGCCCCACTGAGGCATGGAGAGCATCCACCTCTTTCCCAGGGTGATAGGTGCTGACAGACGTTTTTTCTGTGGTTTTGTAGTAACTTGCAGTATGAAAGGAGTTAATAGTATCCACTAATTGTTAAGGCCTGGGAATTTGTGTTTTCAATCAGGACTGGGTCGAGTATGTACTGTGCTTCCCAGTGCTTCAGCTGATTTCTTCTGCAGGCACATTTTTAAAATGTTTTGTTCGTTCTTCTTCGTAGATTATTTCATTCTGAAAGATTTGAGTTAGTGCCACATAAATGCACAGTTCCTTATATTCATGTTAACGTGATTTTTATTTGGGAAGAGAGGGTATTAAGTTTGTTCTTCAGAATAACTATAATCTCTTGAGCAGTAAAAAGCTTGTTAATTCTCATGCAGATAATCCTCCATCTCTTAAACAGACTGACTTCACAACAAAAATAACTGCTTAAGTGCAGATGATTGTAACTTTTGTTTGGGCCAGTAAAGTATGCCTAAAATCCAAATGTACAGATAACTGCAAATTGTTTAGGAAGTTTTCGTTACTATCAAAAAGTCAGTCTTTCAGTTAAAAACGAGAAGGGCAAATATTTTTTTGAAGTTCCAAAACAGAGTTCTAAAAAACTCAGAAATGAAGTTTGAAAGAGGAAAACTATAGCCAGGAATGAAAAAATTAAAACACAAAACCCAGTCATGTGTTATGACTGCACAGAACTATCAAATAGTCAATAGAGGCAAGACAGTTCAGTAAGTATTTTTGTTCTGTGCTTGGGACAAAGGCAGATACAAAGTTTACATCATGGGATGTATGATAAGGCGCTTTTAGTTTTCACAGTTATCAAGGAGAAAGTTATACAGTAGTTAAAATTGGCATTTTTAAGTCGGAGGCCTGAAAAACACATATCCGTGAGCTCTGAAAGAGCAGGCCGGAGAATTGCTGTTTATTGTTCATACAGGTTATTTCTTTTTTATAGTTCTCGGAAAACAGAAATAGTTCCAGATTACTTGAAAAGCAGTGTGGGACTGCTTTCTGAGAAATAGATTTAATCCTCTCAGTGACATTAGGCTTAGGCAAAATAATAGAATTATTGAGGTAACTAATTTAATAAATGTAAAGGATGGTAATTAAAGATAATGATTCCTGGTTCTCAGAACATAAGTTTTATCATGTTAACTTTAATATTCTTGATGTGGTTGAGAGTTTGTATAATAGAGTTAAAATTAATACATCTGTGTAACACAGTTGGCTTTAAACTCACATGGTGTCTTGTCTTAGTCAACTGGAATGATGCAGTGTCAGTGTACTACCTATGAAGTACATAGCAGCTACCTGATGAGTTTCATGTAGTAGTAAATATTTCAGTAATTGCCTTGGAATCAGATTTTGGTCTTTCTTACTTAGGTTTTGATAGTGCTGTAGGACTCCAACAGGGGAGTCTCTAAGGCTGGAGCAGCTGGAGTCCATCTTCCAGTGGCGAAGGGACGTCCCAGCTGCAGAATAAGCTACTGGGCTGTCCATGCAGTGAAAATAGTAAACTTGAGAGAAGTGTGAAGGAATCATCTCAGGCTAAGCCATAGGTCTCCATTTGTCAAGAAATCCCTTGGTAACCTTGAATTACTAGTGTTAATATTTGCTAAAAGCACAGACTGGAGAGTGAGTGCTCTATAATGAAGAGGACAAATATTACTGCAGAGCAAAATGGGTCGCACCTCTGCTTCTCTTTTAACTGCACGGTTTGGTACAGCCAGAGGAGAAGTTACTCTCTAAGACTGAAGGCTGTAAACTGTTTTGTGAAGGTTGTTGGAATGCATCCTACAAAGCAGTAAAATGGAAAAATAAAGGTGTGTTTTAATGAATCTGATAATTGCTTGTTCAAAGAGCTCCCATAGTTACATGAAATCAAGGCACCTGTTTTATCTATAGTTGCTTATAAGCACAGATGGCAGGTTGATTGAGTTTGGTCCTCAGGGTAAAGCAGTTGCATGACTTACTGCTTTTACCCATGGAGCAGACTGCAGTGGATAGAGAGCTGCAGCTTTTGCTCGGGACAATGCTAGACACCAGTGTGCACCTCTGTCCTTTCCTTTCTGAGGCTGACAGCTGCTCCTGCCTTCTTTTCCCACTCTGCAGGTGTAAAGGATGTTGTGCTTGCGCAGTCTGTGAAAAGCCAGTTCCCTCTGGAAAGTCAGTTTAAATTAATTAGGTCTATTCTCTTAATTCCTCCATCATGGCGTTGCAGATTACTGGGCATCCGGTTTCATTTGGGGGCTTAATTCATGCTGTTTTTTCTTGAGTGTTGCATCTGTTGCCTCTTTCAGCCAGTATGAAATCCTCTCACAAAAAAAATACACTCATGAAACAGAGATATGTGAGATTTTCCTGACAAGTGCTGTGGTCCAGAAGGGTCTTTCCCTTTCCTTGCACTGGCTGTAGTTCTGTATTTCCAGAGGTGAGTGGCTGACCATGGACATTCACACCATTTCAGGTGCCAGAACCAAATCTTTTTAGTACTTCTGTGGTGAGGCTTTTTTTTCTAATTCCTGTTCTGTTTTGCACACTGTTAATTACAGCATTATTTTTTAATAGCTCTCTTGCATTGTTATTAATAGTAAGTCATTCTGATTCATAGTAAAAAAAAAAAAAGTGAAGCTGGTCTGTTAAAGACAACTTTAAATACTCTGCCCATCTGTTTCCTGTGCCACTTGAATTTTGAGCGTTTTTCTCAGCTTTGCTTTTCTTTGGCCCCTTTCCCCTCTTGAAATTTCCACACAGGGTTTTAGTAACTTTAATAGGAAGCTGTGGCATACATTTGGTAGTATCAGCTTCAAGTGCTGGGTTTGAGATATCTTTGTTCATCTGATCTTTTCCTCTCTACTGTCTGCTTTCTTCTCCATCTGCTTTGCTTTTTTAGTCCTGTTTCTCTAAGCATACAGGAGTTTCTCCTTCCTCTGTAGTTCCCCTTCTGTGAAGACCCTTCATACCCTGGCTTTACAGGGCTTTCTTTTGCTGTGGTAATTATCTTCTTGTGAGTACAGTAGCTTAAGTCGTGCTAATTCTGAACAGTGTCCCTTTTTCTTCAGGTTGTCTTTCTCATCTTTCTTGGCTCAGAAGGCACCTGAGAACTGTTTATCAATGCAAACTGAATTTTGTTGAAGTTCTCTTTGATTTTTAATACTTTACATTTGCTTTTCTCAATTTTATTTCTCAGTTTGGTACTGCAAAGATTATAGTTTTTTCTAATACCTACTATTCAGATTATAGTTTCACTGTGTATAACTGGTCTGAATTTGTGCAACTGTGGTCAGTAAATTTCTTTTGCTGATGGTGATTTTATTTCATGGTGTTCATGGGGGGGGTGTACCCCCCACCCACCCCTCCCCCCCCATTTGTTTGGTTTGGTTTGTTTGTTTGGGGTTTTTTTTGTAGGGACAGTAGGGTCTTGGCAAGAAGGGCATCAAACATTAAGCATTGGCCTGTGAATTGTTTGTCAAGTTGGATGATGCTTAAGCACAACTTCTGGATTGTTTTCTCGGTTTCTTTGAAGTTGCAGTCTCTTCTGGCATTAGACTTAACCTAGCACAGGGAATAAGCTGTGTTTGGGATTTTGACAAGTGTGCTTTGGAGACAGTTGTTAAATATGTCCCTGTCTGTACTGCTCTGATCTTCTGTCAGGGGAGACCAATCTATGAGTTAGAAAGCTGGTGTAAGCTCTGAACTGAATGAATGACTGACTTGTTTGTTGTGGTGAGCACCGGTTTCTCAGGATGCTCATCTTTGCTGCAGCTTGGGGTACATGAGGTGGTTGCTCGTTTTCTTTAAAGTGTCATTCAGTCTCATCTGATCTCACACCCTAAGTCCATCTTACTCATGGCTTGTGGTAGCTTGATTTGAAGCAGTGGTCTCACATGCCAGCATCCAGCTCTCCAGTGTTCCTCAGTGCCAGTATCACAGTTTCTCTGTTTGAGACAAACTCTGTTTCTGGGAGTTTCATCTAATGTGAGCCAGATGTGTTTTCTGCTGAAGACTTGTTACCAGAACAACTTTTCTGTAACCGGTGAGTTTTACAAAGATACATGACTACATTATGCATTAGAAAGATCCCATTTTGTGGGATGTTGAGATGAAGTAATGGCAGCTGGGGAAGGTTGGAAGAAGGATTTGAATAGCATTTAAAGTGAAGAATTTTTGGAGTAGCTGAGTCATTTTTAACAAAAATTTAAGGGATGGCTTTGTTAATACATACTTTCCTGGTGGCAGCAGCTGGATATTGAATATAGACTAAGCTCAGAATGTGGATTTTTCAGGTTTGGGCATTATAGGAAAGTTAACACATATGGTGGGGTATCCACATCTGGAAATCCCCATAGGAAGGCTGCAAATACAACAGGCAAGGTTCTCATTCAGGCATGCGTATGGGTGTTGACACAGCAACTTGTTCAGAGTAGGTCATTTCCTCTGTTGCTCAAACAAATGGATTGTGCAGCAGTGGCTCCTCCTGGCTTTGAAATTTTAAGTCAAGAGAGGGGTAGGTGGTTGTTCAATGTAGTGTCATTAGTGTAGTTGCAGTTGGTTTTGTGACTAAGCATTTTTTTAGCTGAAGCATTGTCATTTTCTGACTGTGCTCTGCCATGGTGCTGTGCACAGCACTACCAGACTGTGTTGTCTCAACTGCTGTGAATTGATATCCACCAGCCAGTGCTGACCTAGAAAGGTTCTTTGCTGTTCCGACTTGAAAACTGCTTTTTTTCTGTTAAATTTTGTCGAATGAGTCATACTTGCTTATATTTAAAATGGCTATATTTTTAACTCATAGTGGTGATGTTGCAGATTTGGCAGGAGAGCGGGAATTATTTTGGATAATATCAAATTATACACTGGGAATTCTTGATTAAAATATATGAGCTTTATTTGCATGTTGAATTATGGCTTCTCCTTATACATCAGTATTTTGCAGAAGAAATTACACTAATATGTATTTATTTGTCAAGAATTGACAGAGGCAGCTCTGTTTCCTTTTAGGAATCTGGGTAAAAATGGCTTATCTAACAGTAGTATTCTATTGGATAAATGCCCACCTCCACGACCACCGCCTCCACCGTACCCTCCCTTGCCAAAGGACAAGCTGAATCCACCTACACCTAGTATTTATGTAAGTAAATCTCATGGTAGAAGTACATTGCTGACTGCCTTTCGTAAGTGTTTGGATATCTGAATTACATACCTGGAAAAATACATACCTGAAAAACAGCTTCAGAAATTTTTGAGGGTTTGTTAATACTCAGAATACTGGCAGAATAAGCAAAACAAGTCATTAGATACAATGCTCAGTGTTTCAAATACGTATGTACGGTTTTCGCAAGTGACACTTTAGGTATAAATGGACAAGTAATTATACTGTCCTAATGATTTCCTTCAAAATATAGTAAAAAAAAAAAGCTGGGGTGATCTTCAGAACAAAACATCATTGGGGAAAGGCAGGTTTTAGCTGCATAGTGTTTTCTTATGCAAGGGTTAAAACTTCTGTTCTAAAATTAAAGTTTCATGATATCTTTATGAAGAGTTTGAGCTAACTTCCTTAGTAACAGATGTCCACTTTCTTGAAAACAGAAGAATAAATTACAGTATGTCTGTAGAGCCAGCAAGAAAACCTCAAGTTAGTTTGGTCAGCTCAAATTGAGGACCAGAAGCAGTCAGCACTTTGGTTTGATACTACACAAGCAGTCTGCCTGAGATGAGAGCTAGATGAAATTGGAAGCAGTTGTGCGCAGAGGCGTAAGAAAATCAGTGCAACCTTTCTGTTTAATATGAGATGCACTGTAAGAGTAGTCTTTTTAATTACACTGCTTCTTGTATACATTATCTTTAGAGTTAGCTTTTTTGACTTCTTAGAAGAAAGTATATTATCTTGCTCTTCAAAGAATTCTGTAGATTTAGGGAATGTCCAAGAATAAGATAAAGAAAAAAACTGCGGGAAACCTAAATTGCAAATGCCAAAGTAGTGTGAGAATAATTCATTCCAAGAAATAAATTGTAATAACAAATTGATTTCAGGAGTGAACCCAGCTTTTAACATGGAAGGGGTTGTATGATGTAGTTGTTCATTCCCTACAAAGGCAGGAAAATGGAGAACATTCCTGTCTTCTTCCTGTTGTTTTTCTTTCTTCTGTTTTCTTTATTTTACAAATAAGGAGTCTAAATTCATCTGACATCTAATATTCCATTGCAATTTTACAGTTGGAAAATAAACGAGATGCTTTCTTTCCACCTTTACATCAATTTTGTACAAATCCAAACAACCCTGTTACTGTAATACGTGGCCTTGCTGGAGCGCTTAAATTAGGTAAGTTTAGTTTTTATGGTTTTTTTACTTCATTAAAAAAAAAAATTTTTTTTCGAAGGAAGTCTCATGTCTTAAAGGTGGATGTTTTACGTGTGTATTCCATGTAATTAGGGTAATGTGTCATTTCTTAGTTTGCTGCTGTTTCTAATCTTGATCATTTCAGAAGCCCCCAAAATCCAGCAGATTTTGTTGAGCACAGATTGGAGCTGAGCTGTGGATGTGGAAGTTTGTAGATAGCCTTTTTTTCCATTGAAAGCTGTGACTGCATGTCTTTGTGCTTAGATTTAATGATCTGTAATCTGACTGTGTATGATGTTTTGAACTCTGAGATAGAGGAATTATCACTGCTGGTAAGAAATGTGTTATCTGATGGAAGTGCATTAATAAAACTCAGGTTTAAAAAATATTTTATTGGTAATAGATTTAAAAATTGTTTTGCAGATTTGTTTACCGCAAGGCATGTCAAGTGTTTCTTGAAATACAGTCGATACAGTAGCTGCCAAGTTTTTTCTAAGCTTCAACTGCTGTGTCCACAAAAGCTTTTTGAGTATTAACCATGAGTGTTAATTATTAACCTACGGGTAGGCTGTGTTATGAAGGCTGGGATGGTTTAAACCTTTAGATACCTTTAAGTATTAATTTTTTTTTCTTCTATTATATTTTAACTGTCATTTATTATTTCCTATTTATTAGACCTAGGACTCTTCTCTACAAAGACATTGGTAGAAGCAAATAACGAACACATAGTAGAAGTAAGAACACAGCTACTGCAGCCAGCAGATGAAAACTGGGACCCCACTGGAACAAAGAAAATCTGGCGTTGTGAAAGCAGTAGATCACATACAACAATTGCTAAGTATGCACAGTACCAGGCCTCCTCATTCCAGGAGTCTTTAAGGGTAAGGCCATTGTTATTATTTAAGTTTTATTTTACAAACTGTATACTAAGTCTGAAACCACTGAAAACAGATGGAATCTGTTAAGGAAAAAGAGACATTTCCATTAGCATGAAGAGCACGGGTAAATTTAGAAAATCTGTTTTGAATAGAGGGTCAAATAGTATAGTGTTCCTCACAAATGCTTAATGTAAAACTTCATTTTTTCAGTTTAAAGCTTCTAGCTGTTACATACTTTAAAAGCTTATTAGCTTAAGTTTTTGTATAATAATGTCAATATCCGTATTAAAATAGCGAGAATTTAAGTTGCCTTTTTTTGTTTGTTTGTTTCCAAAACAAAACAACTTATATTGCTTCTAATTTCATGATTTCAAATCAGATAAATCAGATTTCTTTGTTCTTCATAGTATCCTGAATCAACTTGGATGTGGCTTACTAGAAGCTTGCACTCACACTTGTCTTTGTTTCCAAACATAACCATTTCCATTTAGTTTAAAAGTTGTTAGACTTATGTGACAGAGTGAAATACTTGAAATGTTACCTTATTACTTTTTAATATTTTTGCTGAAGTTAGTAAGCACATCATTGGAATTAGCTGTGGAGATTTCTCAGAAGCTTAAGTTACCTGGTTTTAGGCTAAGGTGGAACTAAGACAAAAAGATATTCTAGTTGTTAATTAGAAAATGGGTAAAACACCAATGTGGGGGATTGTCTATTGCAGTTTTCACTTCCATTGCACAAAAGCAGCAGTGGTTTCAGTAAGAAAGGAAAGAGAAATCCTGAATTTAAACTTCATGCATTGGAGAGAAAGATTAGAAATGAAGAAAATAATTAGTCATTGAAGAGAAGGGAGGTAGTTACTAGGTTTTGAGCAAGACTGATAATAGGGTGAGGAAAAGAAATGGGAATACCATTGGGAAGTTGGGGGCCCACTGAAGTAATCAAGAGCTTGGGACATAAATGGGCTTTTTGTTCTTTGCAGTAGTCATAAATTTAAGTGGGATATCGACTAAAGTTTTCTGGTGCCTCTTGAACAGTTGCACCAGTATAGTATTCTTGCACATTGTTCCAGAGCATTACTTCTCTGGAACATTATATATGTATATATATATATATATATATATATATACAAGTTCGATAATGTACTCGACTGATCCCATTCCAGCTTGTCAGCAGGAAAGCCTCAGCTTTGGATTTGCGCCAAGAAGTGAGCTGCAGTATTTTCTGATTTTTTCTCTGTTACAAATTAGTGTTAAAAATGCATCTATGAAATAATTTTCAGAATTACTATTTTAATTTTTCCCTTGCAAATGAGAAATAAAATGTACAATGTACATGTGTCATTTGTCTAACACTGCTTTTGCCTGTCCTTAGGTGACTTTTCACAGTGTTCAAATGAAAACTTTGTTTCTTCTTTCTACAGACACAATCCTCTTGGCTTGCCCTAAGTGATCCTTTTTTTTTTCATTCCTCTGACAACTGTTAACATTGCTTTTCTAACATGTCTTGCAGTATTTCGTAAATCCGTCATCGCTAGGTTCCTTTTTGTTTCTCTTTGTCCTTCATTCAAAAGATGAATAGGACTTTCTCAGGTACATAGGGCACTTTGAGATTTAACAGCAATCCCATTCAAAACCCTAGATCTTTGGATAGACTCCAGGCAGTTCATTCCTTCTTTTTGTCTTATTCTTTTTCCTTCTATATACTTGCCAAAAAAGGAGTCTTTAGAATAGGGGTTTGAGTGCGCTCATCTCAAAAGATCAAGTGACAGCATTCAATATTGGTGAGATTTATTTTTTCACTAGTCATGGTCCTAGCTACTGCAGTGCTAAAATAGCATATGGCTATGAAAAATTCAAAAGATCTTACATAATGGATTTTATAAAATTAATTTTATAAATATTAGTCATCCTAGTTTCCTGTTGGGATACCTGCTTGACTTTGCTGGAAGGTAAATGTTCTAGTCTGAAAAAGTTAACAGTATTCCTTAAGATTGGATTCATGTTCACCTGCATAGTGATGCGAACCAATGCACTCATTTGCAACTGTAACGAAGGCTAATAGAAATATTTACAGTGTAGATATTTTCTGTTGTCCTGGCCTTAGCTTCACTGAATTTGTACCCATTCAGAATTTCTTGCAGTGGCTTTAGACTAATAACTTTTTCTTTCTCAACAGTAATAATGACATAAAATCTCAGATACAGATATTTTAAAGATTGTACCAGCATGTTGAAAGAAAAGTACTCATACCTGTATATTTTATGTATATATACATATCCTTGCTTTTCTGTATATTTATATAGATTAAAAAACCCCAACATTTCCACAATTGCATTTTATAGGAGGAAAATGAGAAGAAGAGTCATCACAAGGACCACTCAGATAACGAATCCACATCTTCTGATAAGTAAGTGTGATATAACTGTGATAATTTTGTTCTTGGTTTTCTGTAGTTTTTTACATAATTCCCATTTTCACATTCACCTGTTACATTTTTTTATATGCACAGCTCTGGGAGGAGGAGAAGAGGACCTTTTAAAACAATCAAGTTTGGGACCAACATTGACCTGTCAGATGACAAGAAGTAAGTTGATTACAGTTTCTCCTGCTCACGGTGATATTCTATAATATGGTGCTCCTTCTGGAAAACCAGTGTGTTCTGCTCAGAGATCAGTCAGTCTGCTGATAAACCCAGTTCCAGTAGCACACCCCATTTCACAATGAAATTCTTACCTTTGGTCTTTAAACTGTTGCTGTGAGTCCTTCTCCACTAAAATCTCTTTGCAAGCTTTTTTTTCCAGGATCCTTAAACATCCATCAGAAACTGTTCTTACTATTCTTCCTTCTAATACATTCCCTTTGTTTCATTCTGAGGCTTTAAATTATTTGCTTGCAACCTTAATTACATCTCACAATACCAAGTGTTAAGTCTTTGCACAGAAATTTTAAGATTAAAGGTTTTGGGTTGGTTTTGGTTTTTTTTTTTGTTTGCCTGGATTTTGTTTTTTTGGTTCCGTTTCCTTTTGTTCCTACTATCATCTTTTCTGTTTCCACTTTTTCTTAGCTCTTGATTGTTTATCCAGGAACAGGGTTCAAAATATGTAGTAAAAACCAGATCAGTACTTACCTCTGGGTAAACCATGATACCTCTCCCTCAGAAAAAAGGGAATAAATTGAGAGTTCTTTGGGCTGTATATCCTTCTGAGAGCAGATGAAGGTAGCACAGAAAAACATCAGGAGGTACTAGAAATACTCTGAGAGCATGGTTTTAGTAACCAGTAATACATTTTTATTTGGTTCAATCTCTAGTTAGTATATATTTCCATAAAAGATCTAGCATGTCTGGGCTGCCAGTCCCACCAGCTGGAGTATGAAAATTAGGATCTACTTCAAGAGTAGATCTACTACTTAGAGGAAGAAGAATCTGTCCACTCAACTGTCAAAATACTTCTAAATATTACCACAATTCTAAAATTACGTAACACAAACCTGGGTGACATTTCAGAGATCTACACTGAAGTTCTGGGATTTTTGTGTTTGAAGATCTGTTTTTCTTAATGCAAGTATTCAGTTAGCATGTGCATGTTGTTACCTTCTTGGCCACAGCAACTGTGTGCACAGGGTAGGATGTGTTTAGACAGTCTTCTTGACATATGTTGTAGCATCATATCATTTGGCTCTTAAAAGCATGGTTAACAGTTTCTGACTGGCTGGCATGAGTGTGGGGAGAGTACAGCTCTGTTTTCACTTGGAAAGGATGTACACAGAGGTGTAAATTGCAAGCAGATTTTCCTGGCAGTATAGCAGCAGAGTGGCTAACTTTGAGAGTGAGTCCAGCCACCCTGGCTTTCAGCTCATTTAAATTTGGTAACTGTCAAGTAGGGGTACTGCACTGTCTCAGTTTCCCTCTTATTAGATGCTGTTACATGGCACTGGGTTGTCTGCTCCTTTATCTCCTATGCTAACAATTTTTTTGAAAATGTTTCTATTTCCCAAACTCTCTCAAGAGTTTTAGGGATTCACAGTTTGTCAATCTGCTATTTTGCTGCAGGTGGAAGTTGCAACTCCATGAACTGACAAAACTTCCTGCTTTTGTACGTGTGGTATCAGCAGGAAATCTTCTAAGCCATGTTGGTCATACCATCCTGGGCATGAATACAGTGCAGCTGTACATGAAGGTTCCAGGAAGCAGAACACCAGGTGAGTATAATATCTTAGCATGAAAAAAATGAGGTTCTCCTGCTGTGGTATTGATCTAACTGCACTGCAGATTTCCATGTCTTACAGCATGCCTAAATGTGATGGAATTGTACAAACTCAGTATTTTTTTAGTGTCCTGTTTAACTGAACTGTGCACATATGAAGTACTAAATTACCTTATAGTGGAAATTCCTGGATTTCTGCAATGCTAGGTAATTACCATACTAACGTCTTGCACGCAATACTGGATTCTTTAAAGGGAAAAAAGAAGATGGGTTTATATAATTGGACATTACTTATATTTTATACACATTGAAAGTTTTTATAGGTTTCCACAGTAGGTCTTGTGCAATCATAGAAATTGGTACACTTTCGCTTTTCAGATTCCTTACTGGCTGAGGATAGGACTCAACCCTCCATACTGAATAGTGCTGTGTTAGGACACTGGACTGAGACTTAAGGGATCTGGACTAAATTACAGCATTTGTTTTTTCTGAAGTACAACTTCAGAAAATTCCACTAGGGATTATGGCTTAGTTTTTGAGTTGTCAAAAGAAGATAAAACACTGGCATTTCTACATTGATTTTGAAAGCTCTTTCAGAAAGATTTACTTACTACTTGTCTGTTTAGTGCCTGGAGTCACAACTTCTGCTCCTGACTGGGACTGTCAAGAGCTATCATAAAAGGCAAAATCTAAGCTTTAGTATCTTGAAGCATTTTTATTTCTATAGAAAGGGAACTGCTGAAATACTGGTCGGATTCACAAGATCGATAGCTCAAATTTTTCATTTCCCACAAACTAACAAAAGCAGAATTTTATTGTCACTGGTAGCTTAATTGCATTTGTTAACACTGTGAAGTACCTAAATAGTGTGCATGTCATAAAAAAATCTGTACAAAAACTTGAACTGTGATGTAGGGGGTTTAGTGATAGTAGCTGTTTATTTTCATAGTATTACTTTGACAGATCAGCCTTACATAAAGTGTTTATTTTCCTCTACATTTCAGGTCATCAGGAAAATAACAACTTTTGTTCAGTAAACATAAATATTGGTCCAGGTGACTGTGAATGGTTTGTTGTCCCTGAAAGCTATTGGGGTGTCATGAATGACTTCTGTGAAAAGTAAGCTGGGTGTGCTGTTTGTTTCTATCAAGTTCTCTGTGCTTTTGTCAGACCTAATGGGGGGAGATTACTGAGGGTGTTTTAAGTGGACATTATTTTATGGTGTTTCCATGTAGTCAGAAAAGTACTTTAAGTCAAAACGCAAAATCTAGAGTTGGGAGTTTGTTTTGGTTTTCTGAGGAGTGATGGGGTATTTTCCTGGAGATGCATGCTGTTAATCTTATTATGTTTCATGTACATGGTGTACACTGGTATTTTGGCATGGTTTCTTGCTGCATCTATAAGGAGGGTTTAGTTTACTCAGACCCCAGGAGGTGTCATGGCATGGTTTGCCATATTTGTAGCTTGCCTGAGGAAGTTGAGGTGCTCTGACAGTCAGGGAGACACTCCAATATTGGGATTTCTGTGTGCCTGCACATGCACCCTCCAAAAAAAAACAACAAAAAAGAGGTGGAGGAGGAGGAATTGTGTCCCCTGATCATGCTAATACTCAAACCGTAGCCTCTGAAGCTGATCTTACAGGAGAATTTTTGTTTCTCATCTTGTGGAGTTAAAACTGGACTAAGCTCTTGACATTTCTTCAGAGCTTTTCCAGGGCTCTGCAGATTCATCTCAGTGTCTCTGAGCTCTCTATCTTCTTCCTGTCTACTGTCAACTGTTCTTATTTCATCTACTTGTACAAAGATTAGCCACCTCAGAATTGTAATTCCACTGATTCAGTTGCAATGTCTCTGATGACAACATGCATTTTACCCTCATGATACTGTCCTTTGATGGTGACAGAGAATCTAATATCTTGGTAACCTCATAAAATGTCTAGAGTGCCTGATAGAGGCACTGAATTGTCTTTCTTGAAAACTGTGAATTACGAATATCTCTCACGATGCGGTGTAAAAGCAGGATAAAATCGGGGTAAAGATGGTAAAGAAACGTGTGTTGCATAACCATAGTGGAAGAGTTAATCTTTAGGAAATCTATATGGAGGTGTTTTTCCAGTACTTCTCAGGAGGGTCAACATTTCTTGGCTGAATGTAGCACACACCTTTGAATCACAGTTGAGATGGTGCTAAGGGGTTGCTTGTTGCATGGGTAAGCTTCACATGCATACACTGACAGTAGGAGTCCATGGTTGGCATTGTTCAGAATGGAAGACATTCTTAAGAGCTGGTATGGTCTATATATGAAATCAGTCACTGGTCAAAAATGCAGTATTTGGCACCAGTGTCACTAGATCTGAGCAATGATTTCGCTACCTCAGCATTAATAAAATACTGGGAAATAGTAGAACTTAACTGGAAGCCATAAACTGACTTCACACAGGAGCTAGATGGTTTAGTGTTTTAATTTATTGCAGGATATGAAATATGGAATTAGGATCAGGAATTTCATAGATTAAACTTTCCTTTTGACTTGTTCTCCTGGGTCACTGATTAGATGCAGCAAGTGTTTATCATGGTGATCAGTTTTTACAGGTAATTTCATTGAAGTATCACTGTTTGCTGATAAATGCTGAAGTCTTCATTTTTCTTGTTGTTTCAGGAATAATATGAATTTTCTAATGGGATCTTGGTGGCCAAACTTGGAAGACTTGTATGAAGCCAATGTCCCAGTTTATAGGTTTATTCAAAGACCCGGGGATTTGGTGTGGATAAATGCTGGCACTGTTCATTGGGTTCAGGCTATCGGCTGGTGCAACAACATTGCATGGAATGTTGGCCCTCTTACAGGTATGGCTGAATAGTGCCTGTGCTGAACTACATAATGAGGTGATAGCATACTACTTACGCCGTGGAACCTACCATTTCTTACTAATTTGCCATGTTGTTTTACTAGATTTAAAAAAAAACAAACAAACAACCCAAAACTGTACTGTATTTTAAAACATGTGTTGAAGCTTTGAATAATTCTGCTGGTAAGAGGAAGCAGCAAGAATGCAGTCTTTGCGCTTGCTCATTTAATATGCTTGTAAAAATTAACAGCTGTCTAGCAAACACTAGCAGAATAAAATGTTTATATTGAATTCATACACTCTCATAGGCCATTTCTTAGCTTTTTTTCTTAAAATTTGTTCTGCCCAGCAGACTGCACTATGGATTGCGTATGAATTTAAGCACTTGTGCGGTCTTAATGTTTTGGGGACAGTGGCTACCTAATTGCTTTCTAGTGAAATCATCAGGAAATTAGAACAGTTGTAAAATTTTGTTAATAAAGGATTATTAGGTTTTTCAGACTTACTGCTCTAGAAGTCTTTAGTTTTGAACCATGATCTTGGAAAGTTTTTAGATGCAAGAATGAAGGGAAATTTTTCAGCTAAAATGATTGTGAATCGTTTGAAGAGAATGTACTTCCAAACCCCCCTGTTTTCTTAAAGAGTTTTAAGGTGCGTCCTCATTTCATTATGGTGCAATAAATGGTATATCCAGGATTGTAAGATTGACTGATACAGAACTCACATGTTCAGCCACAGTAAATTTTGCCAAACGTTTCTTTTAAAAGGGTGGGGTGAGTAGGCTGCATAATGAAAAAGTTAGACCCATTGCAACAAATCTCTCAAGGTGTAGTCTTTATTTTCAAGACAAATTATATACTACAGCATTGTAAAATTATGATAGAGTAAATAGAGATTCAGACATTTCAAGTTCAGGCCATTTGTTTTTCATCTGCTATATTTGAAAATGTATGAAGTAACCCTTTTTGAAATATTGCTCTATGTTCATCATAGAAATCGAACACTTGTCAGTAACTTCACTGGTAGTTGTTGCTGCCGTGGTATTGTGTGTTCTTTAGCATCATAAATGCACTTTGTAAAAGAAATTCAAGTGTAGTTGGAATGAATGGGTCATTAAAAGATACAGCCTTAAAAGATATAAATTTGAATTATAATCAAGTTATTTTTGCTGCAGCTGATACTTATTTTTTAATTTCACTAATTGCTTCTGAAATTTTGTTTTTGTACAGCCTGTCAATATAAATTGGCAGTGGAACGGTACGAGTGGAATAAACTGCAGAGTGTTAAGTCCATAGTACCCATGGTTCATCTTTCATGGAATATGGCTCGAAATATCAAGGTCTCAGATCCAAAGCTTTTTGAAATGATAAAGTAAGTTTTATTTATTTGAACATTTACTGTACCTTTTTCCTCTTCAAGCATAAAAGAGTAATTGATTTGTAAGTAATCCATTATAAGGATTAATAAGACTTCTGTTCCTGAGAATCAAGCCAAATTTGGTTTGTATTCTGTTTTTCAAAGAATCAAGATATTACTAATTTTACTATGTTTTAATTGCTACTCTTGCACAGCTTCAGAGCGATATAATTTACTTTCTTTTTAAATATGCCATAGCCTTTGTGCAGCAGTTTACAGACACGATTGAATTAGATGACAAAAACTGTTCAGAATACTTACTGTAAGAAAAAAAAAAACAGGTCATCAACCCAAATATTAGAGTGTTTAGTCATTTTTACAGCAAAGTTAAACTTAGTTTTATATTTCTAGAACCTCTAGTTAGTGCTCACATTCTGTAATTTGGAGATTCAGTGTAAATGCTTTAAATACAGTCAAGTAGGAATTTGAAAGCCTCCTACCCTTTGCTTTTTCTTTTGAACAATGAATTACTTGATGTGCAAAATGATAATTGAGTTTAGTGACAGTTTCTGGATGCATACTCCAAAATGCAGGAATAGTCCAGGCTTGGAGCATCTTTAGTAATTTTCTTCAAATAGTGCACCTTCAAGCAAATACTGCGTATTTCATGTTGCAGCACCATTATACCTAGACTGAGGGATGAATAAACAGTTCACCATGTATCATAGGTTTGTCCTAAAAAAGTGGGGAATTAATTCCAAAGCAAATTAATTATCATGAGAATACTCTGGTAGCAGCAGTCCAGTTTCCTTAAGCCTTAGCCAAGGAGCATCTAGCTTGAACACGTCTTCAATATTATCAGCATACTGGATCTACAAGAATTGAATCCTTTTTATAATATGGCTTGAAGTGGACCTTTAGAAAAAAGTGTGGGTTAACATACAAAAAAGGGCAATGAAAAATAATTTCTTCTTTTCCCCAGTAGGATTTATTGATGACATCTGAGTGAGACACCTTTTACAGCAGGATTTTATTTTAGGCTTGAACAACTGTATTGCAGAACAGTAAAATTGGTAAAATGATAAGAACCAAGAATGTTGGAAGTTTAAGACAAGTTTGTAGTCGCTGCAAAGCTGGATTTTGGAATAACATTTTATGTGAATAGTTCCTTAAAAAGCTAATAACTAATATCTAGGGTAGAGAAAGCCTTTGCTGAAGGCTTGACTGTCTTGCCCCTTCAAATGAGCTGTTAGTGTTCAGATTCATAGTGTCACAGAAGGGAGAGGAGAAACTGAAGAGATATAGTGAGAAATAGGGGGAAAAGAAGCAGGGTGTGGGAGGGAGGAAGCTAAAATGTCCATTAAAAAAAAAAAAACACCAAAAAAACCCACGGCACAAACATATTTCACAATTATCTTTATATATCTTCCCAAGCCCAGCAGGCATCTGCTCAGAGCAGTTCTAGAATGTTTTTGGCAAAGTATGATTTTGATATTTCAGCCACCTTATTTTGCATTTGCACAAGTTTGGGGGCTTTTGCCGTGGTTCAGGTTTAAAAAGAGAAAACATGACTGAGCATAGTATCCTTTTCCAAGCGAGCTTACAATATTGTGAAGAAACACAGAAGACAACATGGTAGTTTCCTGTCATCTTGCTGGCTGACAGCAGCTCAGCTGTTCCTAATAAGACACCTAAATTTAAGGTGTAGATTAAAAATAAACAGAGATGCTAAGGAGTGGATACAAAATTAGGTCTTGCATACGTTTGTGTTTTCCAGTCTACTGATACCATTTCCAGTTTACTTGGATTAAGTCTTCCATCCAAGTTAGTTGTCAGCCAAATCCCAAGTACCATGCTATGTGTGCAAAAGGAAGATCCAGTATTGAGCTCTGGTTAAATACATCTAGTAGCAGTGACATGAGAAAACTTCTTTATTGTGGCCACTTCTAAATCATGGTATAGCTGTTCCTAGAAATAGGTGTCACCAGAATACACAGTCTAGTTAGTATCTGACCTTGGCTTTGTAAGCGTACTGGAAATGCGTAAACCTTCATGCATAACTTTCTTGTGGACTGCTTGTCTGCAGGAAAATAGCACCAGCTGGCAAGTAGCTGCTGTCCACTTTTCGTGGATTTTACTATGTACAAAATAGAGACATTTGTGTTTATATATATATGTGTGTGTGCGTGTACGCGGGTGTATAAAAACACTTAAGAAATAGTGATTTCTGATACAGCTGGTTGAATTCATCTTGAATAGCTGACTTCTCATTTGTCACCAGGAAAAAAATATATCGGTGACACAGCTGTCGTCTTCTTGCCAAATACAAAGTCTCTATCTAAAACTGCACACTGAAGATACCTGAAGTTTTCAGGCAGTTTGACTTCTGTCTCTGAGGCTTTTTAGGTATCAGAATAGTACAAAAGAATATAGCTCTTAGAAAATAATAAAAAGTAATTTGTAATTCCAATTTGAAAGATAAATACAAATATATCTTACTTGGTTATGTGAAAGCAACCACTACAGAAAAAAGTAAAGTTAAAATTCAAGGATACATATAAATATTAGGAAGCAGGTAAATAATTAAAAGAAATAGAATAGCACTAGGGAAAAATAATAGACTTTGCTTTTGGAAGAAATCTGAAATCTCCTTACATTTTAGTTAATGTGCACTTCAGTGCTCTCTTGCTAGATAAAAGAGCAAAAACTGAAGCTTTCCTCATGAGATTTTTTTAAAGATATTAACAGTGGAATCATGAGCAGGACCACAGGCAGACAAAATGATGTAAAACTTGACTGAGGGACCCTCAAGAAAAGAAAAAAATAACTGCAGGCCTCTCAGATGGAAGCCAGAAGGACTTTTAAAAATGCATCTGAGGAAGAGAAAAATTTTAGAGGTAGTGGGAACATTGTAATAAAGGCTTAAAAAATTAATTCCAGAGTAACTGAAATACTAAGTTCTTTTACAAAAATAGTTCTAGAAACGTAAAAGAACATGACATGGGAGAGAGGATTGTTACAAAATCATGAAGCCAGATAAAATACATTTTGGATTCAGTAGGGAAGATACATTACTGAAAGGTATAAAGAGGTCAGTTATGCATTGCCATTGGGATGGTCTCCACAGTTCTAAAGGTTTCACTGGATCTGAATATTCAGACAGGTTTTTTACTGCCCTTCTAGAATAAATCAGGACATCTTCCTGATGTCCATTTTAAATTGTACTTTTAAATACTTGAATTTGACTGAATGTGATATAGTCATACAGTTTACAGCTTGATGAGCTGTTCAGTTCTCTTCAAGTTTGGTATATGAAAACATGATGTTTGATACAGAAACATGCATTCATTTTTGCATTATTCTTACGGTAAGGGTATTAATGAAGCCATAGACTTGGTTTGAGTGAAGATGAATGGTCTGAGTGGAAAACAACAAGAAGGGAATATCTCAAAGTAAGCCTAAAATTCTGTTAATTACTTGGAAACACATGAAAGAAACATTTTTATTTTTCTTTAATACAGATTTATATATTATATCTTTAAGGCTTTAAAATAGGAGAAGGATTGATCAAGTTTGAAAATATTTTGATAGAACTCTTGAGCACTTTGTTTTCTGTCCAGTGTTTATTATTCCCCTTGCATTTTTTCAGTCTTCCTTTTGCATCTAATGAGTAGTAATATAACCACCCTGTGGAGGAGATTAAAGGCTGCAAAGGCTGCAGCCCAAATAAATAGGATAGCTGAAAGCTAAAAATTATTGTAAATCACATTGTAATTTAGAAATCTGGCGACCTACTTTGCCAACTTCTTTTTAGAGAATGTATGTAGCTCAGTGCTAGAAAACAAGTTAGATTTTTCTAGTACAGAAGAGAACTGTATAAAACTATGAAGATAAAATTGGGGTTTTTGCAGGGGAACTGGGAGTTGTTGATTTGAGTTTGACATTTGACCAGTTCTTGTCTTTATGTCTTTTTTTTTTTTTTTTATGAAGGGACTGATTTTTCTAATACCTATTCTTTTTTGTTCTACATGGAAGAAAATATTTTATATTTCATTTTTAAAAGGATTTTACTTACACTGTATGTAAAGATTTTCTCTCAGGACTTGCAGTAGCTGAAAGTCTAGTAGTGCTGAGGGAGTAATAGGGTTTTTAGGATGTAAGTTAAAGCAGTTCTTTGGATTAGGCTGTAGTCATTTACACAAAATGTAAACAGTTTGAACTTAGAAGTTTGAACTAGCTTTTTGATAATAAATTCAGTGTTCAAAATAAAATGCATTAATTGCTTTCAAAAACACGTTGGTTTATTGTGCTTAAAAAAAGAGCGTCCCTGCATTCCAGTCAAAAATGAAAACATAAAGTTTGTTTGCAAGGCCAGGGGCAGTACGGAAAGGTCCATAATCATGTAGTTTGACTTCTACCTAAGTCATGAGTCTGGTGATTCTTAGTAGCCAGCTGTTTCTGAAATTGCACAGGAAGAGGAAATGCCAGGTACAGGGCGTTGAAAGAAATTTAATCCTGTTTGAGTCTTCCTATAAAGTTTAATACAGAACTGAATATACAACTCGTTTTGCTTACAGGTACTGCCTGTTAAGAACTCTTAAACAGTGTCAGACACTGAGGGAAGCTCTAATTGCTGCAGGAAAAGAGATTGTTTGGCACGGGCGAGCAAAGGACGAGCCAGCTCATTACTGTAGCATTTGTGAGGTCAGTAAATACATGTGTGGGGCTTGTGTGCTATTATAATAGTTATTTAAATTTTGTCCTGTCTTCTGTTGTTGCTATATTTATATTGCTTTTAAGTTGCAGCATCTACTGTATACTAACAGCACATATATGTGATGCTGTACAGGCTTCAAAGAGCTTTATCAAGCTGTTTTTCTAGACATAGGCTGCAGTCTCTTCCACAGTACTTCCACAGCATTGCTACTCACAAGGTCAATTTTCAGTTCTCAGTTACTATTAAAAGTTGTTATCCCTTCCTGCATAAAATTCAGTCTGCTCAGCTTCATTTTGAAGGTGTATCTGTCTTCATTTCAGAAGTCAGCAGCCCCAGAAGAGAGGCAATTTAAGTGCATTTTCTTCACAGGGACACACCTTTTTGCTTTCTGTTAATAATATCTTTAAAGTATTGGATAATAGTTTCCATGAAGCTTAACAGGAAGTAAAGTTTTCTTACCTCCTGAGAATGGGTTTCTAGTCATACTCTGACTGAGCCTCTTGGGTAGGACAGGCACATGACTGAGTAGTAAGGAAATAAATCATTAACTTCTTTTGCAGACAAATTTAAAAAGTTGTAAATCCCCACCTTACTGAGTAGCCCCTGTTCAGAGTATGAATCATGCTTTGCCTGTATTGACCACAAGCTTTCCCACAGCACTGTTCATGCACACATCGTAAGTGCAATACTAGTGGGTTTGGAATATTTCACTTGCCAGAGCCTTAGGATAGATTTTCCCTGAACAAATGTAATTTTTCTCTTCTCATGCACAGGTTAAGGTTGTAAATTTCGAAGAAAATATAGTTTCATGGTTTAACTTCTAAAAAATCAAACTGTAACTGTTGACTTTCTGTTTCCTGTCTAATAGGTGGAAGTCTTTGATCTGCTTTTTGTCACTAGTGAGAGCAATTCTCGAAAGACCTATGTCGTACATTGCCAAGACTGTGCAAGAAAGATAAGCACGAACCTGGAAAATTTTGTGGTGCTAGAACAGTACAAAATGGAGGACTTGATGCAAGTCTATGATCAATTTACATTAGTAAGTCAAATTAATAAGTGGGTGCATAAATACATTATTTGTAAAGCACTTGTAGACTGTCTTGGTACTCCATTGTATGAGTACTGTGGATTTGATTCAAATGGAGGTATGGGTTGTGTGTGATATTTGCTGAACAAAACACTGAAGAGTCAGAATTATGTGAAATAGTACAGTAACTTACTGCAGAACATAACCACTGAGTTATCAGGAAAAGTATGATGTTACAATTCATAAAGTTGTGGCTTTAAAAATCCAATAGAGATCACCTGAAGACCATAACTGGATCAGATGGAGATGGGAAGAATCAGGACAGTGAAGCTTGGAGAAACTAGCACCAGGTTCAAGAGCATCTCTAATACATTGGTTGTGGTATGAAGTCAGTATAGCAGCAGAGCATCCTATGCACTCAGACCCCTTCTTTCCCCTTCCTTTTCCCCACCCATCCCCTCCCAAATCAGCACTGTCCTTCTGCTTAGCAAGTGGATGCTCTCAAACAGTTCTGTCTTTTGGCTTGGGGCCTCCTTTGCATTTCAGTTTAAAGCAAAAAGCCTCTTTGCCATTATAGCTTTCTGCTATATATGGCAGCCTCCTGCTTTGAACTATGTCAGCACAACTGTCTTAACATTTCACCCAGGTTTCATTGTTTCAGGCAAAGATGGTTTGTTTGTAATCACAATGAAAGTGATGCTGGATTTTGTTCATAAGCCTTGCCTTTCCGTCAGAGAAAACAAACAGTGGACTAAGTGTTACAAGAATTTCATGTCAAATTAAATACAACAGCCCAGAAGTGGCTGTGTCTTTTGATTCATTTCCAGGTGCTGCAGAAAATGTATGTCTAGACAGTTATTTCATGTAATGCTAGCATGATAAGTTGTGACCTTTTGAGCCAAGGCCTCAGGGTTCAGCAGTAGAGGCTGGCAAATGTGCGGGACCACATCCTCTGAGTTTAATTCTTTTCATTGGTCCTACAGAGCCTGAGGTGGCTGAACTTCAGTTCATACTTCTAGGAGGCCATTGTCATTACAGTTGGTGAAATACAGAAATTTCAAAGTGATGTTATAGAAAAGCATATAAATAACCTGTTCTGAGATACATCATCCAGTTGAGTGGAAATGGGCAAGAACGTTTTTGTGCGGACAAGAGGGGAGAGGGAAGGGTATTTTGTTGTCTGTGTTTATAACATTATATAGGTAACAGTTAACATTGTCCCTAGAACAAGGGTTCTCAACCTGTGAGTGGCTCCCCCTCCCACAAGCGCCTGTACTTGCAGCCCTGAAGGGCATTAATGATTGTCCTTCTGTGAAATTGGTGTGCACACTCATTTCTTTTAAAGGGGATACAGTCTCAATTGAGAAGAGTCACAGCCTAAAAGTTGACATCAAAAGAGTTATTGTTTGTTGCAAGTCACAGGGTGAAGATAATTTCAGATGGCAAAGGTGCAGTAGGCTTAACAAAGAGGTTCTGTGTTTGGAGCAAACAGGGATCAGCTAGTGTTAGTGCTTCATAGGTGGGTAGTATGATACAGTTTAAAGTGTCTTTAAAGACTGTGAGCAGCTTCTTGAAGGGATTCCATGTCACGGCAGGACTCTTGAGCAGGAGAAGAAGAGAAGGAAATGCCATCAAAGATTCAGTGTTTTGGTGGTAATGCCAGAGAGTGCAGTAATGGGAAATAGTTGGGTATCTTCTAGACCTTGTCTCCTGAAATAGGCAGGAACAAGACACGTAGCTTACTTCACTCTTGAGCCACTCTGGTGGTATCTTCCATGTTTAAAAAAAAAAAAAAACAAAACAGTCACTTTCTCCTCATGTAAGATGATCTGAGATCCCTACCACAGATCTCTGACTTTAGAGCTTCAGAGTTCTGTATAGTTGTTTAGGTAAAGGGGCGGGGGGGGGGGGGGGGAGGAAATGAAGCCCGCAAGGCTTTTGGAGAGCCACAAATGGACAGTCCTTCCCCCACGATAAACAGGTTGAGAATCCCTGTTTTAGAATATTTTAAGATAAATCAAAACTGAGCCCACACGGAGCTCTTTCCCGCCACAGTGGGACTTACATTGGCAGCTCACATCGTGTTAACACAGACGTTCCCACAGCATACTCCAGTCTGCAGTATAGGCAAAATCCCAATGCAGAGTAGTCATAAAATGCACATTGTATCTGAGTAAGTTGGAAAAAAAAATGCCAGTATCCACTTCAAAGAGTCCAGACCTATAAGACTGTAGTGCCTGTGACTTTGAACTCTCATGGTTATAATTTATGCAGGTTTTGGTTAAACAGCAGAGTTCTACACCCTTGTAGAAAAGGTAATTTAATGTTTTCTTTTTCAGGCTCCTCCATTGCCATCCTCCTCATCTTGACATTTTTTCATGGACATTAAATGAAAACTTTTCTGATATTCAGGAAGTGACCCAGTTCTGCACCACTGATTTTTGTAGCTATCCCGTAAGGCTGCTGGCTGAAAGCTGTGTCTATGCAACCTTCCAAGTGCGGAGTGTCAACCAACTGGACAGGAGAGAGCACTGCCTCCTACTCCAGAACTCAAAACAAATAAAGCTCATCCAGCTGTACTTCAAAAAAATAATTCCATGTTTTGTATATATCTGACAAAACTGGCAACATTATACAGACTACTGACTTGAAGACCACCTCTTTTGTATTTCTCTGTTTCTGGGCTGATGAGTTGGTTTCATCCATTTTTCCCCTTCAGAATTTCCCTTGGAAAAAGTACTGGCTTAGCTGGTCATTTCTTTGTAAGGTAGTTAGAAATTTTAAGTCTTTCTTTGGGCAACTTTTTTTTTTTTTTTTTTTTTTTTAATGTGAAGAGTTAGGTGATATAAATTTTTTTACTGCTTTTATGTTTTTCTGTCTTGTTTTGAAACCATGACGGTTACACTTTTGGTTCCTAAATAAAATTTAAAACAATTAACAGCCAAGTCACAAAGATAAATGGGTTGCACATAGACTAAGGAATAAACTTCAGATTTGTGATTTTTGTTTCTAATCTTGATGTAAATTTACACTATTTATAAATACATATTTATTGCTTGAAAATATTTGTGAATGGAATGCTGTTATTTTTTCCAGATTACCTGCCATTGAAATTTTAAGGAGTTCTGTAATTTCAAACACTACTCCTATTACATTTTCTATATGTAAATAAAACTGCTTAGCATTGTACAGAAACTTTTATTAAAATTGTTTAATGTTTAAAGTTTTTCTATTGTTTGAGTTTTAAAAAGATTTTATGTACAGTGCCCAGTTTTTGTTCTTTTTTGATCTGATATATATATTTTATATATACTCTTGTGCTCGTGTATATATATAATATATATAGAAACTCGAATATAAATATGTGTATAAAGATTTAGAGACTAAATTTTTCTCGTTTTAAGTTTTACATCTATGGTAGATTTGAGGTGTCTACTGTAAAGTATTGCTTACAAAAGTATGATTATTTTTAAAGAAATATATGGTATGTATCCTCAAGACATAGAATGACCTTCAGACTGGTTTATTGTTAAATTGCACTTTTTGCAATAACAGACCAATAAATAGTTGCTGCCAAAATGTAGTAGTAGAAGATAAGTAATGGCTAAACTTTAAAGCTCTCCAAGAAAATACTGGCTTTGACAGGAAGTTTGGCACTAGTTTTAGAGGAGGAATGAAAAAGGTGAATTTGAGTTCTGGGTGGGGATATTCTCTAGAATTCAACCAAATGGCAACTTCTATATTACAATATGTTCTATTAACAGTTTAAAAAGTTAAGACTGAATCATCTTGGCGTCATTGTTGACCCCGAAAAAGGACGTTGTTTTGTGGTATTCTGTTGTATTTTCACATATTTTGTAATACGAATTCACTGGTAAATTTTTGAAGCACTAGGTTTATTTAGGACAAGTTTATAATATATCATTGTAACAGTTTGCAGTTTTAATGATGGTATTTATTTTAAGTTGCTCCTTTCTCATTAGCTTCTTGAAAATGCATTAAATCTAAATTTCAAAATTGATAGCTTTCTGATCGATCAGAGTTGACTGATGCAGAAGGTTCTGCATCAAACAGTTTCTCATAATTTCTCATTAGTGGGGTATGTTAGTGATTGCATTGTTAAATTTTTTGTAATCAATGTGAAGTGTTAACGGCACAGAGCATGCTGATAGTTTCTTTTGAACAAAAAGAATCGCCTCTTACATTGTAGCTTCAAACGAAGGGTGTTTTAATGAAGAATCAGTACAGCTTGTCTAATGCTGTTACAACAGTTTAACTGTAGTTATAACTGACTTCCTTGCTAGTTCTTACAGCAGTTGGACAAAAGGGTATAGAGGTTGAAGAAAATCGTAACAAATGCTCTTGCCAGCAAAATTACCAGCTAGCAGTAAGGAAGGAGGTATTTGCAGTTCTGTAAAGATGTAAGTCTCAGCTCTTGATAAGAAACTCTACAAACCGTAATTTTTTACTTATGTATTTTATGCAGTCATAAACATTGTAATCTTGACAAACCATGCTGCAACTGAAAAGCTACTCCTTTACAGTAGTCTTAAACCCAAATAAAAGCAAGATAACTTACCTCAACTAATGGTAAACAAAAAGTCCTCGTTTCTCAGTGCTGTAAAAGAATTTTGCTAACTAGGGAAAGAGCTACTGTGCGCTGACAAAAAGGGCTTTGTACCTTTCTTCCCATTTGGAAAAGAGGATGTGCCGTTACCAAGGAAGAAAATTCCTATTTCACTGATGACCAAGTAGACCAGATCAGTAGAGTGTCAGGCAGTATTGCTCATTTTGCATGAAGGTTTTGTCATGAATCTGAATTGCTGCAGGGCTTTAATATTTTGCAGTTTTCATACTTCTTAATTACACTATGCTCCTAACCGATGGACAGTTTTGACCTATAAGCTGCTATGATTTAGAATGCTTTTGTTCCATTTTATTAAAAAAGCACAAGTTACAATATTTTATCAATTGTAGTTATTACGAAGCACTTCTGCTTCTTAAATTATGAAGCACGTGATGCAAGTTGAACAATTTGGATCCCTGGATATTTCCAAGCATTAGCAGTTGGGCAGGGCAGGGAGAGATGGGGGTCCTAAGCTGAGTGGAGGGGATTGACTTGCTTTCCGAGGAACCTGAGCTGTTGGAGCCCTTGAGCTCCACAGCTAAGCACCATACTGCAGCTGATTCTGATTTGCTTGTGGCTACAAGCTATAGTAGCAGGCACATTAAAGATAGAACTCTAAAAGGATGAAAATGGCCAAAGCCATGGCATGCATTGCAAGAATTTTTTAGAAGTACAAGCTAATAAAACAAAGGGCATTTTTAGGGGATGGATAAAAGCAGATCTACAAATGGGTGTTTAGAAAAAAAGTAATAGAAGAACTGAGAAGTGTCCTGGAAGAGCTTGACAACAAAGGAATCTGTAAATGAGGAGAGGGAATAATCACTTGTTTCTGAGCTTAATTTAAGTTCTTCTATAAGTATCTTCAACAAAGCATTTGATTTTTTTAAGCTTTCCATCAGGTACGTGACCTGGGAGCAGTATCTCTCTGCTTTTTTTGGCAAAGTGAAGTCCTGTCAATACCTTTGATGTTGGTAGCTATGTAAGAAAGGTCAGTAGAAAGTGAGAGAAGTATCTAGTGACAGAAAATTCCCAAAATGTCCTGAATTGATATGGCAGGTAACTTGTTGCTCTGAAAGACAAAGTATCCTTAATCTCTACCTTTCTAGTTGGAAGGATTTTAAAAATAGTATTAAAATGGTGTTGCTTTCCTTAAATGGGTACAACTTGGTTCAGTTCAGCACAGTAGAGCAGGTTCTTGGATCAAAGGTGGGGAACTCCACATTGGTGATCTCCTGGCCACACACACGTTTACTGGTTAGGAGGTGAAAGACGTGAGGGTTCCACCGAGATGATAGGGAAGAGGGTGCTCACCCTTGGTTGCTGCCCTGATTCTGGGAGGGGGCTGAAGTAAAAATGTTACTTGGTTTAGAGGGCTAGAAAGAGGATTTTTAAGCCTGAGCTTCCCTAGGTCAGAGCCATTTTGTCAGGACCCATAGCTGGGAGTCATGGCCCAATGATTCACTGGCTGAGATGGGGCCAGTAGGTGAAGGTGGTGGGGAAGCAGCATCTTCATGGCTGCTTTAGCCAGTGTGGGAGCCAAACAGAGAAAGTACTCCAGCTGGGAGATCAGCAAGCAATGCAGCACAGCGAAAAGGCTGATGATGAGGGTGACAGTTTACCTGTGGTGCAGGTCAAAGCCAACCGGCATTGACTGCTTCTGTTGTGCTGGTGCTAACGGCAGAAGAATGGGGGATGGAGGTGATGCCCAGACAAGTTCAAGATGAAGACAAAGCTGAAGCTCAAGTTCAAGCGAGCTCAGTGGAGGGCTGCTACATGCAGGACCCCACAGAGGAAGGCAGAGGATGCCCGGGAGAATGCCGCTAGCAAGGCAACAGTGCAGGCACAGGGCCCACCAGGCCCCAGGGTACCCTCATTCCAGGAAAATAATGGCATTCCTCCAAAAAGGAGGACATATTTGAGGTGTGGCAACTTGACACATTTCCTTGGTGGTGCCAGGAACGACATGCAAAGCTAAAGAAAATGGCCGGTGGAGAGCGAGAGCAGGCTCCATGCCGGCCCTGGGGCTCAGCCCATGCTGCTGGAGGTTAGATGGGGTGGAGTGTCTAGGCTGGGACCCACAGGAGCAGTCAACCTGCCACCACAGGCTGGAAGAACTGGAGCAAGTGCCAGCAGCCTTGCTCTGAGGAGTGGTGCTGGGCTCTCCACCACTTGCTGCAGCAGTGCCAGTAGTAAGGGGGAAGGATGGCTTGGTAAGAGGTGAGCACCCACTAAAAGGTACAAAAGATTAGGTACAGGATGAGGTGCATGTTTCTTTACTTACTTTGGGAAGCCATAAGAACATACCGGAGAGATAGAAGAAGGGAAAAGGTGTACCTCAGTGAAAACAGCAGTGAGGATTCAGCTTCCAGCTTCATCGCTCAGGCAGCAGAGACAGGGTTTTACAGGCCACTGCCACCTTCCTGTTGATAAAGCATTAAAATCCAATTGTTGCTGCTCATGCCTGGAAAATGGCAGAGCATTGTGTACACACAGCAGTTGGGACACACTTGTGGAGGCTGGAGGTGGGATGGAAATGGATTTATCGTTAGAGCCCACTGCCTCCCTCCAGTCCTGCCCCTGAGCTCCTGAAGGGCCATGGTTCATCTCTTGCTGAAGGCAGCATGATCCAGTTTCCAGCAGGATGAAGCACTGCTTTCAAATGATGGATCCCACAATTTGTTTCTGGTAGGAGCTATTTTCAGGCTTGGTTTACATGTGTGCTGTTGGCCAGGATATAGGGAGTGACACATGGTTTGGGACTGAAGGTGGTGAAAAGAGAGACCAAGCCTGAATGGACACGGGAGCAATTTCAAAGTAGCAAAGCCCAGGCGATGGTTAATTGATGGGCTAATGGTTAAACAAATGGGCTAAAGCACTAACTCCTTTAATTCATGGAGCTGGGAGATACCTGAAAGAATCCCACCTGAAGCCAGGGCATGCAAGCCAGCCACTGCCACAGTTCATGGGAACACTGACATTTGGTACGGCTGTACCATAGGCAGGGACACCTTTCACTAGACCAGGTTGCTCCAAGCCCCATCCATCCTGGCCTTGAACAGTGTCAGGAGGGATGGAGCAGCCGCAGCTTCTCTGGGCAACCTGTCCCAGTGCCTCACCACCCTCATGTCCAATGACATGTGGCTGGGCTGTTATTTATATCAGCCTTTTGGGCACAGAGAAAGGTGAACAGGAATGAAGAATGTTTTCAGCTCGCTCTTCCTCTGCACTTTCAGCACCAAACCAATGGGAACTGAGTAGTCCTTTGATGAAACTGGACTTTCCTTGTAGCAGTGCTCAAACATCTTTAGCTTTCAGTGCCACATACAAAGTGCAACTTGCAGTTCATGTCCTGGCTGATGCCGGAGTTTCAATGTGTTCAATTAATACATGGAAATTCTAGGGGTTCAGTACATCAGTGCCAGTGGGCTGTGCCACAGGCTGGCTGACCTGTGCAGCAGTAACTCAAAGGACTGTCCCAGCACGTGGAGGAGGCTGAGGGGTGGGCAATGGGAGCAGGCAGGGTTGGGTCACCTCCTGTCTGCAGGCCTGTTTCAGGTGAGTGCAAAAATTATCTATTTAAGAACCAAAGTGGACCTCACATGGGAGTGAATTTTGGCTAGTGGAGGGATGGCTTCACTGGGGCTGTGAAAAAAGCCAAAGAAAGTAACTAACAGCCAGTTACAGTTGCCACAGGGTGGGGTATTTGTGTGTGGGGGGAAGTGTGGAGGGTTTTTTTTAGAGTAATAGTACTGGGCAAGGAGTCCAGCTCAATGCAAGCAGAGTATCTGCTGCAGTTTGGTTCCAGTAGTCCAACACTGCTGAGAGTCTTTCAGTAGCACAACAGTTTGAGGGGGACCCACAGCAGGGCTGGGTGCAAACCCACATCCCCAGGGGCTAGATCAGCCCGGGGACACCAGTCAGCAGGAGGTGTGGGACATGCCGGAGGGGGTTTAGGGCTGTTGCTCTTTAAGGCTCTTCCCAGCATTTTATCTGCTTATGCTTCCCAGGCTGATGCAACCCTGAAAGCATTGTCAGAGCACTTGGGAAGGTGAGTTTTTAGGTGGCAAAGTGATCGTGGTTACGCTTGAGGAGGCAGACGTGCCCGGGCAGCTTAGAGATGCTGACATGGAGTTATCAGATAAGAGTGCAGATACCTGATACCTGGCTGGCAGATTTAAAACTAAAACCCAAATTGGTTTCAGTGACAGGCTGACTGAACATAATGTTACTGAGAAATGCCAGTATGAGCTCAGCCCCATGGTTACCCACGGGGGTGCCGTGCCAAGCACTGAAGTGGCATGATGCTGTGGTTTGCAGTAAAATACTATACCTCTGGACAAGAACTTATCTTAGGAGAAAAAAAGACCCTGGCTCCACACGGGTTAGGTTTCCTTCATCATTATCCATCACAGCACTCAAATGCAACATGAGACTGTGGCATTCCTAAACATGGATGAAGGAAAATGTTGTGTCTGCGTGTACTGAACCGTGTTTGTAACCATGTGGCTATAAGTGCCAGCCTGACATTTAAATCCTACTTCAGCAGCTTTCAGCTTTTATCTGTGCGCCTGTCAGACATTCTACAGGGTTATCTCTGAGAGAGATACAGCAGAAAACACTTCCCCTAAAAAAAAAGAAAAATTAAGAGAACAAGGGGAAAAATCACAGTTTTTACAAAAAGTGTCTTAAAGGTGCAAATACACAATTTTTTAAAGATAGGAACTAAGAAGAAAAGGAGCAAAGTCTAGCAGGGCAAAAATCTGGGCAGGCAAAATATCACTTGAACAAGTGTTCAGTGATCCATCCTCAGTTCTGGTTAACAATACGTGGGTCAGTAGCTGATGATGCCTTTCAAAAGCCACTCCTTTAGCACCTACAAACTGAAAAGCAACGGAATGAGCTTTCCAGAACTGAGCAAAACGACTTGGCAATTACCATATGTGCAACTTCAGCCCCTAATTTTCGATACTGGTGCACAATGCTGTTTACAGAGCTTGATGACGCCTTCAGTAATTATTGCTGTGTTTTGAAGAGTATCATGGATAACGCTGTCTTACGGCTCATTTACACAACTACAAGATGGAAGAACATAAGACAGCGTATGACTGAAGTGCTGCTGTGTTTGAATAGGTATTTGATTGCCCCATGCATGCCAGGAGCTGGCTATTTCAGCGCTGTCTGGTGTTTCTCCAGCTTGCTAGTCCCACTGTCCTCCGCTGGGTAAGAGCCCAGAGGCCTGCTAGCACAACCCGTGACTTCCTCCCCTCTGGGCTGCAGCCGCAAGATGGTTCGGGTGTGACGCTGGACGATACTAGGCTGTGCATTGATGTGGAAACTGTCATAAAAGTCACTTTGGCCTTAAGCACGGAAATATTCCCAGTCCTGACCTTGAGCGAAGGCCAGTCCCCTCCCCACCACCCATCCCCTCTCTCTCAGCAGTTCACCCTGGAGGGGGCTGGAGGCAGTGGGAGTAGCGGCAGCAGAGCTGCTGGCTGCTGAGGAGGGCACTGGGGCCACTCGGCACCTCCTCCCCTCACAGCTCACCACCAGCCAGGTCAACGGGTGCTGCCAGGCAAACAGGGAACATGGAGACCCACGAGGGGAAAACTCCGAGTTCTGCTGGAAAAGGGTCTTGGGAAAGGATAAGGAGATTCGTTCTGGCAGATTTTAGTACCTGGAGGGAGGACAGAGGGGTGGAGCATCTCGCTTCTCTGTTTCCTTTCCTTCCTGCCAGCAATTATCCACATTTAGCGTTTCTGCCTTCAGAGCAAACCCCCAGGGATCTTCAGGGGCAGTGGGTACAGGGCAGCAGTGGATACAAGAGTTAAGAAAGTCAGCTTTTCTGTGGCTGGGGAGAAGGGAAGTGCATTTCTTCTGATTTTCCAGAAGCTGGATGGTGGGTCTGCTTCCAGAAGCTTGAAAACACGGGGGAAAAAAAATCTTACACAGAAAGGAGAGCTGCTCATTGCTCTGTGACTTCTTGTTTTTTGCACCTCCTTCTTCCTCCCGCTACTTTGGCAAGCTATCAATCTGCCATAAAAGAAGCCCTCTTTCTCTCTGTTCTGGCACATCTTTTTGATTCTCAAATGTCTTGTATGCCTTATGTGCTCATTTTGGTGCTTTTTAGTGGTTGTGTGCTCATCTCTCATCAAAATACATCACCTTCTCTTAACATTTAGCTCCATGCTGTCACTGCTGAGCATCCTTAGTGGAGCCTTTCCGTGCATTGACACACTCCTTGTGTCTCAGCCATGCTCGTCACCTTCTCTCAGTGTATTTAATGCTCAAAGGGCAACGAGAACTTGGGTTTGAGGAACAGGTTTGTGTTAGGAGAAACTTCCAGGCCAGAGGATATGATAAAGCCATTAGCTCAATGCCCAATTCTGCATTGACAGTGGTGAATACACTGAGATACAAGAAAAACAATTCTTTTAAAAATAGGCATTTCTTGTCTTGTTGACCCATTTGCCTGGTTGTCTGAGAAAGCATGAAGTGTCTCAAAGTTCTAAAAACCGTGAAAGCTGAATGTCCCTCCAGCACTCCTCCACCTTAGCTCCCATTGCTGAAATGCTGGTTTAAATGTTGGTTTAACTTGAATTACTCTGCGATTCTTTGTTTGGTTTACTAGTGTTTGCCTCTTGCCATGCTAAAACGCTCTGACCAGAGTCATAGCCTGCCTGATGCACAGGTCACATCTTTCCTTCCCTTGCCTCCATAATTTACCATCCAAGTTATTGACCTGAAAATTTATATGCTTCATCCTCACGTCTTCAGCTGGACCTGTGTGGTCTTTCTGCACACATGCACACAGTCACGTTTCCCCTTCTCTGCTATAGCCTGCACATCTACCCCATGGGAGGCTGCTGCCCTAATGCCACTCTGGCTGGGCTTTGTAACCCTTGCACCAGGGTTGTCCACTCCACATCAGAGAGCATCTCGCTCCTCTTGCTGATCATCTCTGGGTGCTCCTCACGTGGTCCCCTAGGTTTTGGCTTGGGTTTAGGTGACTTCATGTGGCAAATTTTTCAATGTAATGCTGTGCAGTTGATGTGTGGTGACAAACTCTGAGTTCAGCAGGCACAGGGGCATCTGCTGCTTTCAGGGGGCTTGGGAAAAGGCCATGGGACAGGAGCTATGCTGGAGGGGTCATTATTTTATTATGGCCTTTTTCCCTGAGGTCTGCAGTGGTTATCAGGCCAGCAGGGGAAGGAAATTGTGTTCCAATTAATAGGAGATGGAGTGCAAAGAGTTGCATTTGCGTTTTTTGCAGTGAAACCTCTCTCACAGTTTCTGTCTTCCCTAATGTATCTGCTGTATCTGTTTGGATGGCAAGTTTCCTCCAGCAGTTTTTCTCATCTGATGTGGGGCAGCACTGGCATAAGCACAGCACCTCATGCCACAAGGTCCTCTGCCCCACCATTCTCTCTTAATTAAGTTTGAATTGGAGGACCCAGTGGTTGGTTGATAACGACTCTTCCCTAATTCTTCTCTTTATGATCTGCTTTTGTCTCCTCTGCTGCACCCAGAGAAAGTTTTTCTCCTGGCACCTCTCCAGCTGCAGTGACTTCCACGAAATGGTTTCTCTTCCCTCTCGCAAGCTGCTAAAGCAGCCCAGGTTATCACAGCCTTTCAGTACTTTGAAGAGGCCTTTAAAAATATGGGCAGAGACCTTTTAGCAGGGCCTGTTGTGATAGGATGAGATGTGATGGTATTAAACTGAAAGAGGGGAGATTCATAAATCTTTACAATGAGGGTGGTAAAATCCCGGCACAGGTTGCTCACAGAGGTGGTGGATACACCATCCCTGAAGGCATCCAAGGCCAGGCTGGATGTGGTTCTGGGCAATCTGATCTAGTTGAAGATGTCCCTGCTCATTGCAGGGGCGTTGGACAAGATGACCTTTGAAGCTCCCTTCTGATCCACACTGTTCTATGATTCTTTGAGAGCTCCTCTTCAGCCAGGCCCCAGGGGGACAGCACCCATCTGGCAGCTACTGCAGATAGATGTCCCTTGGGAGCAAACAGGGTGATAGCTACGCTCCATCTCAGGGTGGGGAAAAGGAGTTCTCTCCACCTGTTTGCCCCAGGTAAATCTGGGGGAGTACCCCTGCGTGTTTCAGTTCAGAAAACGCAAAGGTTTCAATTTCTGGAGTAATTGCCCCTTAGCAAGGAGACTGGGGTCTCTAAGGTCATCCTGGAGAAATGACTCAGCCTCAGTAAACAAGGAGAATGGTTAGAAGAAAAAACAGCCTTACAACCAGAGATGAAGCTGTTCTGGGTATGATGTAAAGAGAGCACGATCATGGAAGTTAATCTCTCAAAAAAATAAACAAGAAGGACAGGAGGAGGCAGGAGGAGGGACAGCTTCCTGAGCTACCAGGTTTCACCTGGGAGGAAAGCAAGTTCTCTGAGCCTGAGGTTTCCAAACCCTAAAAAGCCAGCAAAAAAGCACATCAACTCTCTTGGACCATTTTGAATCCATGAGAGGAGAGAAACTTGTATTATTCCATATACAGACAGTGAAAGCTGTTTCAAGATGTTGAAATAAAAGGTCTCTCAAGTCTACCTCTCCTCTAGAATTAAACTGGATTCATTTTTGTCTGATGACTTGCTCTTGATTATGATGAAGGTATGTTCTGAATGAGCATTTCCAGGCAGGCAAAGCAGCTAGGCTGGCAAATGAATGTTTTAATAGATCTGGGATCTCAAAGCTCCCATGTGCCATTATGCTATACTCACTCCCTCCCACTCCCAACACTGGTGTTAAGATGGCTTCTGGCTCCTCTGGATCAGGATCCTTCAATTATTGTTGTTGTTTTTGGGGGGGGGGTGGTTTGGTTTTTTGGTATTTTTTTTTTTTTTTCTTCCAAAAGGCGGTACCAGTGGAAAAGTAGAGTGTTTCCATGAGAAGACAGTGACTCACACTTATATTGCAATAGCTTTAGTCATAAATAGCTTTAGTCATAAATACTGCAATAGCTTTATTCATAAATACTGTTAAATTATTCACATCTTTAATTTTACGGACATCACAAAGCTAAAGGCTCCTTTTTCATTGAGGAAGATATTTCCTTGGATTTTGGAAGTGCGCAGCTGGTCATGAGCTGGGATGTCACCCCAGAGCCCCAGCCCTCATTCCTGGCTGTTCCTGTGACATCTGAAATCCAGTTAGGCTGACACATTGAGCCAGATCTCCAGTGCTGTGTTTGGGGAGGAATGTAAGAAACAAGATGAAGTGGGATCCTTCTCCTGTTGTGTCCTCTCACTACTCCACAGTCCTTGAAGCAAGGATTTCCTCCGCAGTTGCCTCCCTTCAGGCTCATGACATCTTGCAAGACTGACCTCTCTCAGGAAAATCCTCCCATGCCTCTGCCAATCTGGTTATCCTGTTTTCCTCTGTGCTGCACTGAAAACCCAGCTCTTTCCAAACTCCTTAGCAGGCTCTGCTCCTAGTTGTCTCATCTGCCTTTAATGGAGTCATACACACCCTGAGCAGGGTTCCTCACTTGCACCCACTGGGTAGTATTTCCATCAGACCTATTATTTGCCAACTTTCCTACAGAGCGGCATCGACGTCTTAGTTGAGGTGAGATGCGTGACCCTCCCACTCTCCCTCAAGTGCAGGCTCCCTACCCTGACAAATGGGGAGACTGGGGTGAGTTTTACCTGGTTTTGCTCTCAACAGATTCACTTAAACTATTATTCCTATTTCTTCTTTGAGATACTGCCTGTGAATATCATTACAAAATACTGATTTGTTTGTTTCTTGGGCCTCCTTGTGCTGAGATTGAGTGCTGGCCACAGCAGTTTTTCTGGCAGGCTTTCAGCTTCTGATGCATTTGAGAAAGGGTTTGTTGTCAGCCTCCGCTCTATTAGCAAGTAGCTCCTTGGATTTCTCTTCTGGGGCTGCCTTATTGTAGTCTTGCATCTAATTTGCCTAATTTCTGCACTTGATTTCTACTTTTTGAAGGGTGTCTGTTTGCTCTGAATCACTGTGTTGTGCTGCTGTTTAGCCACCTGGGGTGTGTGTGTATATATTTTTTCTATTTATTGTCAGTACACATTTACTCTGAACTTCTAATGTGGTGTCTTTAAACAGATCCCGCTGTTGCAGGGCTTTTCAAGAAAAACTTGGGCAGACATCACAGCAGATCAGGCTTTCCTGTTTTGCTCCATCTATGGCTTAAAAAGCAGTCAAGAAGCAGCTCACAGCTGTCCTTATAATCTGCAAACCCGCTCTCCACAAGCATGCCTCCCTCTAGATGAGTTCACCCATCTGCCATGTTGCACTGCTTCTTCTTTGTCTGGCAGCAGGAGGTGACTTAGGGCGCCAGAGGCACCTAGAGCCTTTGTCCCCACCTGCTCCGGAAGAAGCTGGGTGTTTCAGAGTAGGAATGGGTGTGCTCACAGATCCAGATCTGCACTGGGGAAAAGATGGACTTTATAGTCACAGCTTTTCCAGTAATTCTTAATTTTGATCTCTGTAGTACTGAGAGTCCTCTGTCCTGTATTTTAGTCTGTGTTTCTGTCAAATTTATGAACAACCCTCCTCACAAAATCCCATGAACACAGATGTCCCTGGGGATGACAATCTTTTGAACACTCTAGTCCAGTTAGAAAAGTCCTGGTTGTTTCCACAGCTTCTGGCCTTTTATATTTCTTCCTTGATTTGCCAGTGCTGAGGGGTTAGAGTTTTTTATTTTAGGTAAATATATATTTGGGGTTTTTTTGTGGAACCTTGAGGTCACATTTGTCCTCTCATGCCCTCCATTCAGAAGCTACTCTTTTGTGCCTTCCCTTCCTGGGTAACTTTATATTGCTATATATACAGTCCTTCAGTCATCCAAAGGCTGTATTTTTAGAAAGCTCTGCATGGCTCTTAACTGGGGATGTGTAACCATAAAGTTCATTCACTGCTTGGCTGGCCTTTTCCTGCTCTCCCTGCATCCCAACCTTCCCTCTTGTTAAGCAAAATAGTGGGTCAGTCAGTAACCCCAACACTACTGTTGGAAAAAAACACCAAACAGTTTAACTTTGGAGAACCTTTCCCAAAGCATGTTGAGAAAGCAAGTGAATAGCTGTTTGTTAGATTATCTGGTCATTTTGCTCACAGAATTCAACAAAATTCCTTCTTGTACAGCTTTCTTCTTTCACAGCCTTGAAGACACAGAAAAACCCATGTCGATGTCCCCAGGCAATGCAGCCATTAGATGGAAAACCCTTGAGCACTGGGCATCACCCCTGGTCTTGCTCATCAGGTGACTGCTGTGGTCCTTTGGCACTCTGGGAGGTTTAACTCTGTGCAGCCTTCACATGGCAAAGACACCCAGTGGGGTCACCCTCTCTGATGGAAGGGGAAAGACAGAGCAAGCATTGCCATGAGTGGAAATGGGAAAAGATAAATAATTCATTTCCTGAAACTTGGAAACTGTTCCCATCCCTTGGCCACCTGCTGAAGGGATTTCCATTTTGAAAAACCAGTGTTGATGCAGGGACTCTCTTTAGGGATGAATGAAACAGTGACAAGGGCCCTGACTGGGAAAAAGAGATGTTTAATCCCAGCACTTCCTCCCAGCAGCATCATTCTTCCAGCACCTTTCTCCTCCTTCAGCAGTACCTGAATTGTACCCAAATCCTTGCTTTGTTTTGCTAGTAGAAATTGCACAAACATTTAAGGCATTTTCTTTTCTCCATCTCCAGCTTGAGGTGGGGGGGGAAAAATGAGTAAATGTTTACAGCTCCTCCAGCCAAAGCAGAGTGAAAACCCAAAGGTGATCTTCTCTCCTGCTCTATCTATACCAAGAATACAAACAGAGGGAGGTTTTCATCCCTGTGGAAAGTCTCAAATTATTCCTAATGTCTTAATTATTTTTTTAGAGCAAGAAAAAACTCACTATTTTAAGGCATCACTAGAGGTATGAATTTGACAAGCCTTTATCCAAATGAATGTTTAAATTTTGAAAGGAAAAGAAATAATCCAGCATGACTGACAAGGTCCTTTTAAAACACATAATAGGCTGAACTTTACATGTGTCTGTAGGTGTTAGCCTACAAAGCTATCTTTACATGCAATGTAGCAAATGAACTGTGTAAGGCAAGGGCTGTAGCGATATGCATCCTTCCTGAGTAGTACTATGAGACTGTAAAACTTGACAAACTTGTTCTCTTAAAGCTCCATGTCCTCAGGGAAGAGGCTGGTGTATTCTTGTTCTTCAAACACATGAAAAGTTTGCTTTAGATTAACTATTGCCATTTGTACTCTATGTTGCAAGGAACAGAGCTTGATCTTTAAAAAACCCACTAATTACATGCAGATGACCCCTAAAGAAGTGAGGGATTCAGAGGGATGCTACAGGGGGAGCTGGTAGAGCTCTACAGCTCTAGCTCTCCCTGGAGCCAATCGTTCTTCCTCCACTCAGGAAACATTTGTCTGCTCTTTCCTTTCAAAGGCTAGGAGGAGGGTGGGGATCATGTAGCCAGCCCCAATCCACCCTGCTGGTAGAGAAAAGTGATGGGATTTTGATGGCTCTTAGGACAGGAGCGACGAGTGCAGCAGCAGCGGGGGCTACTTCACAGTGCAAGCATCATTTAAGTCTGGAGACTTGAGGAAAATGGGACACTTGCTTTCATTGCTCTGGAAGAGCAAAACTGTAAAATGCTGCAAGTAAAGCTCTGACCGAAACAAAGGGTTTACTTTTTTCAATGAGAAAATTAGCTTATGGCTCCTGTCCCTTCCCTTATGGTGGTCTGTGCGCTGATGGGTAACCCCACCATTTTATTCTCTGGATTCAGCCACCAAACAGCCACCTCTAACCTCTCCTTTTTTAGGAGGTCTTGCCTCCATGGGAGATGCATGGACCACAGCTTAAGAGCTGACAGCTCATCGCACATGATAGAGATAAGTGAGGCAAATTGGTCTGGGCACCTCAGTGTCCACCCCTTGTACAGGAAGGACTTCCAGCAATCTCAGGGCCAGCCTCCTGCCCAGTACAGTGCCATCTGCAGCTACATCACTCTTCCTTCAAGTGTCCCAGTGGTGGAGACCCTATCCATTTCCATGCTATTCCTACTGCATCCCATCTAGCCCACTACTATGTAAGCTCATGTGCAGAACAGCTTATCCCCATCCTCTAATTGCTCTCTCTTTAAATTGTTTGAACAACTTTATCAGGTGTCTTTCCCTAGCTTTCCATTTGTCTTTTCTTCTCTCTTCACTTTTTCTGGATCTCTGGGTCATCCTCACCCTTCCTGTGGGGTCTCTTGTCAGTTGTTCAAGTCTTCCTACAGGAGCAGTGCTAAAAACCCACCAACACCCTTTGGCTGAGGCCATCATCATGCAGAGGAGAGCAGATGAGTCTGGCCATTTTTTCTAATCCATAAGGAAGAAACTCTGCGTGCCTCTCACAGCCCCTGCAATGGCCTTGCCAAGAGTAGCTATTTTCATTTAATTTTCCATTCCTTGAAATTCATGCTTGTTTGTTTTTAATTTCAGGATGGCTACCAAGCTCTTTCAGCACTGAATTAGAGAAACAGGATACAGTAGCAGCTAGACTCACCTATTAATCAAATTAATGTTCCTTGGTGAACCAATTCAGAATACCATGGTGCTGGCTCTTGTGATTTCATAACATCTCATGACATTCAATATTTTTGTTTAAAACCTACTTTCCACATTCATGTGATAATGGGAGAAGCTGAGGTTTCACTTAGGAAGAATTACCAATAAAGCATCTAAAACACCTGGCTGTAGAGAGTAATTGGCAAATGGGACCAAAGTGCATCCTAAAGTCTCAGAAAACCAGAAGACAGATAAAAAGCACCTGCAAACAACTGCTGCTGGCTGAGCTTGCTGGCAAGATACTTGCACAAAATGTGCTTGTCTGGCTGCTCCAGCGGACAGGAGCTATTGAGTGCTGATCTTCAGTTCTCCAAAGTGATGTTTTCTGGGTGGCCCTTTGTGGGAAGCTGGGAGTGGTACAAAGTGGGGCAAGAAATTATCACCTACAAAAGCCATGGAGTGAAAAACCCTGCCAGAACCAGCTATAGTGAAAGTGCCCCCTGCTAGAAGGCTTTGGGGTGCTCTGTGTTTTACCAGACACTTTGACTCCACATACCTGTGTGGATTTTCCCAGCAAAACACAGCATGCCCTCTTCCCTTTGGACATGCAGCAGTCAGGAGGTACCAGAAGGTGTCAGAACAGCCCAGACTTAAGGGGCACAGAGGTACCTGCAATGTTTGGGAGCACAAAGGCACTTCAGAGTCTCTGTCTCCGTGCCATTTCCCCTGTGCATCAGCCATGTTGGAGTAAGAGGGTGGCTGAATGCTCACGAGGGTATGGAGTGAATATGCACCCAATGCATCACTCATGGAAGGGAGCCAGTTTTTACCAGTTTTCCACTTTCCATGATGAGGACCTGTTTCAGCCAACACTGGAAGAGTGCTTTCTCTCCAGGGGAGAATTGTGTGAAAAATACAATTTAATGCCAGTGGTGGCTGTCATTTCTTCCCAAGGGGCTGTGTGGGTCAGGGAGCAGCAGTACAAGCACTACGGACATGTGCAAAGGAGCTGGCTGAAGATGACACAGAGAAGCAGTGAATTATGCTAGGTGAAACTGGGACTCATTTGCCATGCCCACATGTAACTTCCATCCCCCCAAAAATGATGGTGTTAATATATGACCCTAGACAAAATCTGGCAGAAAATAATTGTGAAAACTTCACAATATGTAGGATGTGTGTCAGCAAGAGAATCACACCATAAACAGCTGGACATAAAGGCAGCTGCAAACTATCTGCAAATAAAGGAAGTGATGAGGCTGACTGCAGGACTGGTGGAAGACTTCTCTGGCCATCCTTGTCCTGCTGCAGAAATGGTGTGGGTTGTTACCAGGAACCAGTGTGCAAAGGCTCACACGAAATCCACCATCAGAAATAACTTAAACATAGAGAGGAAAAAATTGCTCGTTGGGAAGGATTAGGTTTTAAATAATTGTCATTTATAAATTAATTTCACATGATTTTGGAGCTTGTCCTACTAGCATTTCAAGGTTTGACTGGAGCTGGCAGAGAGGATGGGCACTGGTTCCGGGACCTGACTGCCAAGAAAAGGGAAAATATTAAGAGGAATGACTGGCAATGAAGAAATAAAAGGCCAGGGAAATATAGGGAAATGAGATTTAGTTTAGGAAAATTATTGTTCTCTCAGCCATGGACTGATTTTATGGCTGGCATATTAGTCACAATCTTATATGAGCCTGGACTTTGTAAACTGGTGGTGAACACAGCTCCCAGCACTTTGACAATTTTTGACTCCATGATTCTGTTATTTTTAATCCTTTTTTTTTTTCAATTTAAATTCACATCAAAGTCTATTGAAAGCAGTGGGGAGACTCCTCTCAGCTTCAAAAATTTTGAATTAAGTCATGTAAAAATAGACACCACCTGCCTCAAGACTTCTGCTGCAGTCTTGCCAACTGAGTCCAAGCAGCAAAGTAAGACCATGACTCCTCTGTTTCATATACCCAACATTTTGAGTTCTCAGGGCACAGCTGCAACCTGTGTGACACCTCTCAGTGCTTCTGCCCAATGCTGGATTAGAGCTGAGAGATCTGGGCTTGCTCTTGCCATCTAAGGTGCTGAGCACCTGCATCCTCTCTGCATTTCTCTAGGCTGCTCTGATAGCAGAGAGATGCTCTAGTGCCCAGGAGACATTTTCAACAGAACAGTACAGTAAATGAATGGCTTATTTCCAAAAGGAAAATGTGCATGGTGGAAAGGAAAATGCCCAGGACATGTGGGAAAGCAGTGAAACCAGAGTGGAGCCCTGTTGCAAGGGCTGCTCCACCATGCACCTTGCAAAGTCAAGCCATTGCTAAACCAGAGATCACTGAATCAGAGGCGAGCCTCAGTCTTGGAGCAGCTGCAAAAACGTCTCTGCAAGCACATGGCTTGTAAATCCATTCCACCTCTGCTGGGGCATGAGTGGAACAGGCCAGTTCTTCATCTTAGTGTTTTTGGGGCATTTTGTAGTGTGCATTTTTAGTTAACAACTGCATGAAGAAGGCTGCCCTCTGGCACTGAAAGAGTGCTGTCAGCTCTCAGGCCATGGTGGGCAACGCCACACCACTGACCCTAGTGAGAGGGGTGGTGAAACAGGAGCTCCTCCAGCCCCACACAAGGCAGCCAGCAGCCGCCACCATGGGAGGACTCTCTGGAGAGGAAGGGAGCCAGGGCTATCACCCAGTTCGCAGGTAAAATCACAGCCCGTGACTGGAGATGCAGACAGATTCAAGAAAAACTGTTGAAAACAGATTGTTAGACAGCCTTATGGATCTCTGCAAAGGACATGTTTTTCTTACTGGAAGAGAGCCATGATGTAGAAATAGATTGTATCAAGAAAGAGAGCTGCAGCCATAGCTTAGGCTGTATATTTAAACATTTTTGCTGTCAGACCATCTGGGCCTGGAGCTAAATTTACCTACAAATTATTTTCAATGTTTCTACTTCTTGAGAGGTGAAAGGTGCACTTGATACTTTATGCCAGAAGGAAAGGCAAAATAAATGTCCTGGGTCAGATTTTCTCAGCATCAGTATGTGGTTTTGGGTGCCCAGTGTCTGCAATACCTGCCTTGAGCCCCAGGCTGGGTGCTTTGTGTGCAGAGCCCCTCCACAGTCAACAGAAAATCTTGACTTACATTCCTGCTCCGGTAACTCCACACAACAATTAGCAAAGCAAATCCATTCACATCTTTTTTCTGCTTTTATGCTGTTACCAATTTCTTTTTCGAATCATAGCCAGGGTCTTTCCATGATGAAAATATGTGGGATCCAGAAAGTCTAGTTTCTGACTCAGCTCAGTCATATTTTCTTGGTGACTCCTGCGCACCTGGATCGCAGAAGAAAGCCCCACACCCAAGTGAGGTCTAACAGTCCCCTAAACATCAGGAAAGGTTTGGTGTGATCTTCTGACATCCCACAAAGATAACATGGGACATGGACAGGGACTGACAGATGATGGATGAGAGTTGTGGTCTGCACTCCACAAATTTTGCAACCTTTCCCAACAAAATGAGGCATGTGCACCTAGCCCTGTGCTGGCCACTGCTATGAAAAAAGAGTCCATCACCCCAAATACTACGTGCCTGAGTCACTCCTTCGGGGACTACCTGATTCCTCCTTTGAAAGGCAAATGGATGAGGTTGGCTGCATCTCTTGCTGGCCAGGACTTTGACCTCCCCAGCTCTTGGGGGGTGCCCCAGCACCTACAGTGGAGTATTAAGCATTCAGAAAATCTCACTGGGCTCAGGATAGACTCACCTTTCATCCTCTGCCTGTGTATTTTCTCCTCTTAAGGTAATTTTCCTATTTGAACGGGTTTGTGCAAATGGTTCCTCCAGTTTTCTCTAGGGAGAAAAATGTGAAGTATCTGCTGGACAATCACATCCCAGAGTTGTTTCTGGGTTGTTTTTTTCCTGATCTTAAACCAAAAATGTTTATTAGTCTCCAATTACTGAATTTACTGCCGATCAGCTTGGGAAAGACTAGAAGTAATTATATTTGGGGATTAGAGAAATTATGTTTCAAGAGACATGGGACCTTACAGCTTTTTAATGCTGCTGGTTGCATCTTCCTGTTCTGTGTGCCATAAAACTAAAAAAATTTAAATATTTTATAAAAGTGATCTGTGATGGGTGATGGTATAGAACTGATCCGGTACTTCAGTTTATCTATGGCATTAAAAATCCCCACAAGGAAAGTCTTAAATGCTTCCATCCATCCTACATTATGTATATATCATCTCAATCAGAAAGACTTTCTTCGTAATAAAGCTCCTCTATCTAGTTAGTTGAGACCATGGTGCCTTCAGAAGGTTTCTTTTTAATAAATAGCATGGAAAAGTCTTCAAGGCCAAAATATGTGCATGAGTTTTATTAATCCTGTAGCCTCTGTCACTCACAATAATGCTAATAATCCTTAAACCTTACATCATGTTTAACATCCCATGTAACAAACGCATCTCTGGGAGATGAACAATAAATCCCATGTGCACTATGCTTCCTTCTCCTGTGCCTTCATAAGGAAGTCCCAGATTTGGTGTAGCTCCTTCCTGCTATGCTGGTTCCATCTTGCTTCCCACACTGGCAAGGGGCTGACACTGCCCCAGTCCTTCCCAGGGGACTCTTCCAAAGCCATCAGTATTTGTCACTGTATTTGCAGTCAGGATAGCGGTAGGCAAAACGGGAATCACAAGACCGCAGAGGTTTCAGGAGCTCTGCCAGCTTTGCAACCGCCCCACTGACACCCTGGTCATCGGCGAGGCCATCGGCACAGTGCTGCAGGAAGCTGTCTATCTTCTCCTGCACGGGTTGCAGGAATTTCCCCTTCAGGAGCTTAGGCAAAAGCTCTTGACACACCATGACAAGGCTGTGCTTCTCTCCAATGGAGTTACAGGACACAAATGCAGACTGGCAGTCCAAAGTCAAACAGCTAAATATATCTTTATATTCTTGTTGGTCATCAATCAGCTGGCTCCCTATTAGAGACAATTAAAGCAGCTGTTAGAAACACAGCAGTGAAATCTTGGATAATCACATATGTCTATACCTCTGTATTAACATGGGGTTAGTTATTATCTGTAGGATAGAGCTATCTTTCACCACGCAGTACTGTGAGCTATAGCTCTACGTGGGCCAATTTCCTCACTCCTGAAATATGTTATGTTTTTTGAATGACAGAGCACTGCAGAACTGCCTGACAGAAGATTTGGAGTCTGTCAAGTCAAACTGATGCAGAAAAAATGAGAACTGGAGTACTAACCTAAAAAGTGGAGTTCCTACAAAAATCACCACAGATAGCCAAACCCATAATTTTTCCATGTTACCCAAAATCATTAAATTGCAACAACAGCTCATCTAGCTGGAGTTAAGTTAACAGTAATAGCTGCTGGGATGAGAAAAAGAAACCCAGTGGAAAATTCTCTGATGGCTACTTCTGAATATTTGAGATCTGCTCAGGTGAATGTGCAAGTTGGGCAAAGGCCTTTTCAAAATTTGAACATTCAGAATGAATTATTGGAGGAATAGTCTGACTAGCTCTACTTTCAGGAGTAGACAAATGTAACCTGTGAAAAGTGAATAGCGACCCTTGATTTTGTATAAAAATGACAAAGGGGGGATTTTACTGTTATTATTATTCGTAGTTAATGTGATAAATACACCTAAAAAGAGTTTTATGGGCTTGTTCAGCCTGGATTAGAGAAGGCTCCAGAGAGACCTTATAACTGTCTTCCAGTACCTAAAAGGGCCCTGCAAGAAATCTGGAGAGGGACTTTTTACAAGGGCATGTAGCAACAGGACAAGGGGGAATGGCTTTAAGATGAAAGAGGGTACATTTAGATTAGATATTAGAAAAAATTCTTTACTGTGAGGGTGGTGAGGCTCTGGCACAGGTTTCCCAGAGAAGCTGTGGCTGCCCCATCCCTGGCAGTGTTCAAGGCCAGGTTGGATAGGGCTTTGAGCAACCTGGTCTAGTGGAAGATGTCCCTGCCCATGGCAGGGGGGTTGGTACTAAATGATCTTTAAGGTCCCTTCCAACCTGAACCATTCCATGATTTGACCCAATACTTAAAACAAAAGAAGTTATGAAATTTCTAATTGCAAATACTGACATCTGTGTGGCAAAAGTTTTAGAAGAAGTGATTTAGGAGGACTTCGAATGAGAGCCTTGAGCAGTGTACACACTGAATGCTGATGCCAGCGCAGAGATAGCAGGCCAGGACGAAAGAGCCCATGGCTGGTCACCAAACCACTGACTGCACAAATAAATTGCCTGCAGCCTTCCTGATCCAGAGCCAGGATGGCAGTAGCTGCTGATGCTTGTGCTGTCAGAAAATCTCCCATGAACTCTTCATTATTTAATTTAGCAAGTGATGTTTGGCTGATTACAAAAAAACCAAACCAATCAGCATCAGAGCTGAGCTCAGCAGGTGAAAGATTTGTTTCCCCTGCCTCGCTAAGACCTCCAGCGACAGACGGAGCCTGCTGAGTACCTTCCTCCTTGTCGATGATCCCCAGTGTGCTGGCATCCCGGATGAACAGATGCCCATTGCTAAACACGCCGAAGGTGCCAGCGTCCACGTGGGTGAAGTAGAAGAAATAGTTGAGGTCGTTGGTGCCCATGGAGCGGAGGACAGCAAGGAGCTGGAGGGCCAGGTCAGCAGCCACCTCAGGGGCTGCACCAAAGAAATCGCGCAGGGGCCGGGTGCTGGCACTGACCACCAGCCGCCCGCAGGAACCCAGGTACCGTGGGAAGGGCCATCCCTCCACATCAGGGAAGATCTGCCAGGAAGAGCAGGAACATGAGAATTGCCCCTCTGGTCTCTGCACAATGCCCATGGACCCATGTCCTTCCCAGAGGACTTTCAAGTGCCTTTCAAGCAGCAGTGCCAATGTCATGGTTTGCTTTCTAAATCAGCCCACAACCCTTGCTCACCTCAGCCTGCCCCAGCAGCCCAAGAATGCACTGCTCCATCCTGGAGTAGCTATGCTGCTTTTTTTCTTCTTTTTTTCCCTTTTAATTCAGGAAGAAGAACTGATATTTCAAGTCTTATTTCATGAGGGAGATTAACCAAAAGTCCAAGATAATAATAGATCTCAAATTAAATGAAATTTTAGCCACAGAAGAGCTAATTTTAGGTGTCTTTATGGAGCCTTTGATGGGTTCCTCATGAGCACTGCACAGCTGAAGTCACAGCCTAGAGGTGAGATGGGGCTAAAGCAGTTTTTGCTAATTTGTAAAAACTGCCTGGCTGTTTTGTATGAGACTTTGTAGTCCCAGGGACCCAAGCGCTGGGTGTTTGCTACGGTGGTGACACCTGGGCCGGGCTTCCTGCATCACTGCAGCTTGTGGTATCAGTGCAGTTATCCCAGGTAGAAACCAAACTGCATGACTACTGAGCCATGCCAACACAAAGCTTTCTGCTTTTAACTTTTCTGTCTCCCCAGCTTCCCAGAACCATTCCCTCTCCCTAGGACTGGGCAAAGCCATGTGCACTGCTTTGGGAAGCACTGGCCTTTGGCAGGAGATTGATGCTACTGCTGCCTCTTTTTTTAGAGGAATCTCAAAGGGTTGCAAGAAACATCAATGAGGGCTAAAGGTGGGGTGGTAGTGAGAAAAAGTGAGGATACTCTCTTGGAGATACACGTAAGGAAAGAGAGGAGCCACATGCCAGGCATGCTTGCAGTGGACCAGGCAAGAGGCGTGAGGCCTCCTAGCTATCTACCTTAAAATTCAGAGCTCAGTTGTATTTGGGATTCCACCAAGCAACTCTGCAAAGATGTGCTTTGCTATGGAGCTAGTTACCAGCAGCATTCGAATGGAAAAAACAGCACTGGCACATGGAGCCTGGAAAATCAGTGCTTCCCAAGTCAATGTTCAACCTCAATGCTGCATCTTGGTTCTCCCACACTAAAGCATTCTCTTTCTGTTTTATAAACAGGCTGTGATTTAAATAATACATTAGCAATGCAAACATAACACTTTGAAGTGTCAGGGACATGTAAAACCCTGGCTTTCACAATGCGCTAGTGCTACAACCTGTCTAGGTTCTGATCTATTTAAGGGGCTGGACATTCATATTTCTCCACTACTTCACTGGGTTATGCAAGGTGCACCACAGGAGTCTGTCTGGCTTCAGCCATCAAACCCCATAGGAGAATCATGCTTTATGAAGGCTAGAAAGCTTGCCAAAGGCCAGCGCTGGCACTTCTCTGCAGCTGGGTCCTGGAGCACACCTCACACGATAGTTTGCTTGCACGGGGTTGCAGGGTGGTGTTTCAAGACAGTCAAGGTGGCACATACCTGTAACAAGATGGGGTGTGAATTCACTGACAGTGTGTACAACAGGCGCAGCTTGTCCCCGTCAGTGAGGTGGTCCATGTAGATGCTGCCAGCGTCTGGCACCTCAGCATAACGCCGCACTATCCTGTCCAGGAGACGCTGGGATGGGCAGCGCAGCATTGGGCTAGACAGGCCCTGGTGAGAGGCAAAAACATGACAAAGATGTTTATGTTCTAGCTTGAGATGCCACAATATGACAGCCCCCGGTCCACGTTGTAGGTACTCTCCCCTCTGCACTTCTTCCCAGCCCTGGCATCCTGGTTTGCTGGTGGAGGTGTGTCTGTGATTAAGCTGGTGAGTCACTTCCCTTGTTAAATAACGTCTTCAGATCTCTTCACTATTTGATTAACCTGTGGGCAGTTTTCTTGGAAATACTATTTGCTAAAGTCAGTAAACATGCTTTAAAAGAGTAAATAAACACCGTATGTGGGTACAAGCACAGGACATATTCTCTCTCTGATAAACTTGTGCATTAACTATTAAAATCAAATGTGAATAGCCTGTGCATGTATTTTTTAAATGCCAGCAACAAATGAAGAATTGTTGGGTGAACGGAATCAACCATCATTCTATTTTACCTTTCAGATTTGGAGGTTCGGCTTGTAAATTGCACAAGCAATCTAAGGCTGGAGTAAATGGCAATAGAGATTTATATCTTCATAGTCAAAACAATTTTTTTTTTTCTGAGGTCAGTCTTCCTTAATAGCCAAGGAGAGCAGACGTAAGGAGTGGCACAGAAATGCTGCCCAGCCATGCTTTTGCTGGGGAAGGGAATCAGGTTTTTGCTGAGCCTTTTTCTTCCAAATGATCCCAGCAGCCAAATTTACTCATTCTGATTTTCTTTATAATTTGATGTCTGGGAGATGTGCTTCAGAGGAAAGGGCACTGGAGCTCACAATGCTCCCTGCCATTCTTCATGCTGAGAGCAAAGATTTCACTCAGGATCTCCCCAAGTCATTTGGTAACTCTGAGGTAGGTCTCTCTCAGCCCTTCCTGTGCGAGCTGTTCATTTGGCATAAAACACTTACTTATCCAGCCATGACAAAGAAATGAAGAAACAAGGAAAGGAGGAGTGTGCTGCTTTCCCTGTTGGAGGTGGAAAGGGAGCACTGGATCTCCCATGTCCCCTCCTCTGCCTCCATTCTGGTCTTGGTGAGGTCCCAACTGCTCCCTCCTTGGCCATCGGTTGCACGAAACAAGCCCTGAATGCCAACAGCTGGTCAAAGCTACTTGAGAAACTCAAGTCCAACTGGACCGTTGTTTTGCACAACTGAAGAACCAATATTTCCAACACCCCCCCCCCAAAAAAAAAAATAAAACATTTGTCAAAAATAATTCTCCTCAGTTCTATTTACAAGTCTTCCTACACTCCTCTCCTCTCATGTAGGCTTATCAAGGAAATATTTTTTCACTAATGGTCTAAAACCATGGAAGGAGCTGGGGGAAGGGATGCTTATGGATTTCTGTCTCACAGCACTTGCAGGCATGTTGTGGCTGACTGTCACTTTCCCTCAGGAGGAGAAGTGAGAAAAAATGAGCAGAACAGAACTGTGTTAAATAAGAGATAAATAGTGGTGAAAGTCTCTTGCAGCTCAGCATGTATGCAGATATTTGCAGCCAAAGTTAGAAAGTCTTGCTGCCTCCAGGAGTTTGCAATGCAAAAGCTGAAGCCCTTAAGAGTATATAGCAGAAACAGAAATCATGGTGGCAAAGAATGCATGAAAGTTGTAATTTTGGATTTTTTCCAAGGCCAGAGCTCATCCTATTAGCACAGATGTGGGCATGTGCTGCACGTGGTGATCACACCTGCTCGTTTATTGAGGAACCATTTCAGGCATATCAAAGGCGGTATGAGAGCAGAGGAGCAGGGTTGGGTGCTGTCACATTTATATCATCTATTGGTGCAACCTCCTGCAATTTAATGAAGCCCTGATGCACCAGAATTTGACAGAGGGGTCTCTGGATTTTGCCAGAGCTAGTCAATAGGGTGAACTTCAGCACCTGCTGGAGTGTTTCAGTGGAGTGAGGCCTCCCATTCCAGCAGACTGATGGAAACATCCCTACAGCAGAAGACGAGCAAGAGTTATAAAACTGTCAGGAAAAAAATGTCAGTGGAAGAAATATTTTAGGCTTGAAGAACACATACTTGAAACACTGCAGATACTGATTTATCTAAGAATATCTGAAGTCCTTTGCAGCATCTCATCATGCCAGAGAATAAGACCTGAAAGCCTGAAATCCAGTTTGTGATTGATATGGAACACTTCTTTACTTTGATTAAAACCCCACATTTTTCTATGTGATAGTGAGTAGCTCCTGAAAAGCCTACCTTCACTCAAATTTTCCCTCCCCTACTGCACAGGTGATCATGAGTAGCTCCTGAAAAGCCTACCTTCACTCAAATTTTCTTTCCCCTACTGCACAGTATGCAATACATTTTTAACACCCATGTATGCATATGTATGTGTATCTAGTGCGGGCACACCCAGAATTCACTCTGATGTAAAGATGACCTCTGGAAGACAACTTCTCCTCACTCTGCTTTCTCTTCAGCCAGGCCAAGGAGGGATGGCTCAGATTAGGAGCACAGCTACCTCCTGTCCCATGTGCTGCACATGGTTGCAGCTTCACAAATGACCAGATTTAGGGTGGGCTCCAGCAGGAAACATTTGGATGTAGGTAGGTGTCAAAGCACCTGCAACTCAAACAGGGTTGTTCACCTCCAAAAGAAAGAGACTAAGGGTGCCCTGTGAAGCTGTGGAGCTTTTCTCCACTCCCAGGAGGTTTACTGAACACTTCTCTGATGATGAGGTACCAGGTCAAAGAAATAGCAGGTCTGGGAGGTGGCTCAGGGAGCCCCTTAATACCCATCCTTCCCTAAGAAGGACCACCTGCCAGATCAGTGAGCTGCTGCGCATGCGCTGTAAGGAAAGCAATGTGTGCTGGACTCAAAGGCCAAATAACTATGGTGCTGGCACATTTACAGAGGGCAGATGTGGAGGTCAGTAGTTTCAAACAGCAGGTCCTAAAGAGAGGGGCTGAAAATGGCTGGCTTTTCACCTTGCTATGGCTTTCACCTGTCTAGGCTGTGCTTTGTAGGCAGGGTTGTAAATCTGCCCTGTGCATGATCTGTGCTGGAACTAACCCACTTTGTTGTTCTTCCCCTCCAACAGGAAAAGCATGCAGCATGGTTTGAGGTAGTGAGCTCGTGGGTGAAGCAGCAGGTGGTTGGAGCTACCATGAAGGCTAAGCTCCAGCTAAATCCTGCTCATCTCTGAGGTGGGCTGGATTTTAACACTGAAGACTTTGCTGTGTCCAATAAAGATTTTCATCGTGTTAGGCATCAGGAGAGGTGTATTGTTAACACCTCTGAAAAGAGTTTGTGTGTATGTGGAAAGCCAGAAGAGCAGTGCTGCAGGTAAGTGGAGTGATGCATGATACCCATAAGAACCCTCACCATAACAGCTCCTGCTGGGCTACCAATATGTATCTGCCCAGCAAACACCACAGACAGGACGCAGCGCTTGGCTGGGGTGCACGCAGAGGTGCTCCTGTGGCTTTCAGCTCTGAGGAGGGCAGGTGGGATGAGCAGAGAGGAAGGGGTTCCCCGGCTCGGTAGGGCTGGATGGCTTGGTGGGTCATCCCATAACATCCCACACACTGCACGACTGTAATGTTGTTGCTGTTCTTGCCCCTCGGACCAGCAGCCATTTCGTAGAGCACATGCCCAATTGCCAACAGTGATTACTGCCAAATTTGGAAGGGGGGGGCCTAGGCTCCAGAGGCTATGGATCACTATGCTTTTCTCTGTATTCAAGCCTATATGGTGTTAGAAGGAATTTATATCCTGTTTAGGATGTCATTTTTTTTTTTTCACTGCTTGATTTACAGAACCATGAAAAGGTGCACAGTAATCCTGAAGCTGGTGGGCACAGGTCTGGGCTCCCCTGTGCCCTTTTGCATCTTTTAAAACTAAAAAAACCTCCGGGGTTGCTGAAATGTCACAGGGAGTTTGTCCCTCAGCACATCCCCCGAGGCTGGCCCCCCAGCTCACTTCAGCAGTGTCCTGGAGCTGGAGTCAGCTCAGCTTCCCATTGCACATGGTGAAATTCAAGCACCCTGGAGAAACTGAGAGGTGCAAGGCCAGAGGGCCCCAGCCAAAGTCTCTGCATGGTGCTCTGTGTATGTGTGTGCATGTGTGTGCATGTGCATGGACGTAGTCATGTATGATCTGCCGAGGTATATCCAGAGAGGAGCCTTCAACCCCGGAGCGAGGGAGAACCCCGCGTGCAGGAGCTCCGGTTCCGAGCAGCGAGAGCCACCGAGGGAGCCTCGAGCCCTGGCCAGGCCCTGCCCGGGAGCCGCAGCCCCGCTGAGGCGAGCGGGGACTCACAGGGGGCGGGGCCAGGAGGGACGGCCCCGCCCTGAGCGGGGAAAACCCGCCCCGGGGAGCGCGGGAGCAGCGCGTGGCGCGGCGGTTGGCGCCGGCCGCGTTTAGCGGGCAGCGGGCGGGATGGGGAGCGCTCGCCTCAGGGCCGGGGCCCGCTCTGGGAGCTCTGCTCTGGCTGCCCCGGCGGTGGCAGCGTCGGCACCAGACAGAGCCGATGAGAGGGGAGGCTGCAGCGCGGAGCTCGGGGTGTAGAGAGTGCCTGCACTGGTCTGGTGAGGGGAGGGTGCTGGCTTGAGTGTGCTCTCACAGCCCAGAAAGCTAACTGTATCCTGGGCTGCATCAAAAGAAGTGTGACCAGCAGGTCGAAGGGGGTGATCCTGCCCTTTACTCTCATGAAACCTCACTGAAAGTAGTTTTGGTGTTGTCAACATAAGAAGGACGTGGAGCTGCTGGGGCAAGTTCAGAGGAGGGCCATCAGGATGATCAGGGGGCTCGAGCACCTCCTATGTGAAGACAGGAGGAGAAAGTTGGGGCTGTTCAGCCTGGAGAAGAGAAGGCTGCGTGGAGACCTCATAGCAGCCTTCCACTACCTGAAGGGGGCCTACAAGGATGCTGGGGAGGGACTCTTCATTAGGGACTGTAGTGATAGGACAAGGGGTAACGGGGTCAAAATTAAACAGGGGAAGTCTAGATATAAGGAAGAAGTTTTTTACTCTGAGTGTGGGTAAGGCACTGGAACAGGTTTGCCCAAGGAAGTTAATCCTTGTTAATGCTTAATCCTTGGCAGTGTTCAAGGCCAGGTTGGATAGAGTCTTGGGTGACATGGTTCAGTGTGTGCTGTCCCTGCCCACGGCAGGGGGGTTGGAACTAGATGATCTGAAGGTCCTTTCCAATCCTAATTATTCTGTAATTCTATTCTATGATATATGTGTGTTACAACCCAGCCAGCTCAGCCAGGAGCTGGGAGAGGATGGGGTAAGGAAAGCCGTATAGCACATTGAGAGCCTTTTAAGGAGAAGGATTTGGGCTCAGCTAATGATTTAACTTTGCAGCAGATCTGACATATCACAAAGCCACATTTCTCCATGTACTTTTTCACCCAGCTCAGCAAGTGGAAGTTTTAAGCTCTTGACTGCTCTTTCACATTGAACTGCTGTGGGGGCAGCACAGTTTTGCACAAACCCGTGCTAAGCAAGGCTGGAGGACCTGGCGCCCCTAGCTTGCTCTCCCTCAGGTGGCTGCAGTGCTGCCTTGGAGGGCAGTGGTGGCTAGCAGCCGCTTGGGAATCTGCTGTCTGCACCCTACCGCTTGGGAATCTGCTGTCTGCACCCTGGGTAGGAGTTGTCCCTGACCATGGACTGCAAGCTTAGGTGGGTGATCCTCTGAATGGAAGAGCACAAAACTGTCCCCTCTCCCTGCTGCCTCTCCCGAAGTTACTAGATGAATTACGGTGCAGCTTTGCTCAAGAAAAGTGTTCCTCTTTCTGGCACCTTCAGGAGGGCACTGGCCTCAGGGTGACCTGTGGTGCAGGTGAGTCCTTGGTACAGCTCAGGCACTAGCCCCAGTGTTGCTGCTGCTGTTGCCGCTGCACCATGCTGCTGCTCCCTCCTCAGGCATGCTGTTCCATGGGGTTACAGAAGCAGAAAATCTGAAGCATAACTTTAGCATTCAGCAAAGCAGGAGGAAGCAGTTCCCTTTCTAGAGGAAAAAAAGTCCCTTTTTCACAGCCGTTTCTCTTGAAAGGGACAATTATTTGCCTCTCAGGGTCTTGTTTAGAGTATATACAGCCTCCACCCTGGCCCCTGCCCCTTGACAGCGATTATCGCAGTGCTGTGCTGTTGTTTGGCTGAGGTAGGAGTATGCATATGCATTTGGGGAGGGGACTTCTGCTCTCGGATGCAAGCCAGAAGCTGCTAAACACGTTCTCTTTCTCCATGGTTGTCTCCAGCTGTAAGTGGTATACCTCAGTGCAGGCAGCACTCGCCTCTGAAGCCTGCCCGCTCTCCTCCTCTAGCCCTTCCTGCATGTCCGTCTTCCCATGCAATTGCTGCCCATATGCCTGGTGGCAGTGACCCCTCCTGCAGTGCGCCTGTCCTGGTTTTGCCTGTGACACCCCAGGACTGCAGCTGAAAGGGCAGCACGCTGCTTTGTGCCTGAGATCATTTGCTATAGGTGGCAGGCAAATGAGGAATCAAGGCTCCAGCTCTGACTGCCTGTGCTGCTCGCCCTGCCAGCTGCAAGCAGAGGGGTCTAAGCTACCCCAGTCCCCAGCCCTGAGCAAAGTCAAGTTCAGGGCACAGGCTACAAAAATGAACCTCAGGCAGATTGCCCAACTTCTTTAACACCACACCATATGTCTGGGGCAGAGCTAGGACTAAATCCAAATTTTCCAAATCCCATTTAATTGCTGTAGTCACAGCACAGTGATGAAGTGTCCTCAGTTTTCAAAATTATTAATGATTTCCAACACTGGATGTACAGAATCACAGAATGGCTTGGTTTGGAAGATCACTTAATTCCAATCCCCTCTGCCACGGGCAGAGACACCTTCCACTAGACCAAGTTGCTCAAAGCCATGTCTAACCTGGCCTTGACGACTTCCAGGAATGGAGCAGCCACAACTTCTCTGGGCAACCTGTTCCAGTGCCTCACCACCCTCACAGTAAAGAATTTCTTCTGAATATCTAATCTAAATCTATCCTCTTTCAGTTTAAAGTGATTCTTCCTTGTCCTATCCGTTGTTTGTGCGCATAGCCCCATGCTATCCCCATGCCTGAAGTCAGTGGATGCTACAGCTTCCCACAGGCCCTCCTTACCAGGGCTGAGCCCACTCCTCGTCCTTTACCAAGCAGATCACAGACTTGTCTCCTTCAGGCCCTTTTTCCCTCCCCAAACCACATGGGACCCCCTGGGGCTCCTTCTCTTCCCCTTGCTGGTATGGGGCCCGGGGTCCATGGGGCACAGACCTGGACCAGGTCGGGGGTGAGGCGCTTTGCCTGCAGCCACTTCTGGAAGCGTTGCGTGCTGCGCAGGGCACGCTCCAGGCTGCAGGTCTTTGTCTTCAGCAGTGAGGTGCAGATGCGCTTGTCGGCCCGGTCGTGCTGGTACTTGGAGGTCAGCCGGGTGATGTCAACCATCCGCCAGCTCTTGGCATCGTCAGTATAGTTGCCCGAGTAGCTGAGCAGGTAGCTGGGGGGCAGCTTTAAACGAGAAGAAAGCCAGGTGTCAAACCTGCCAAACCAAAACGAGAGCCCCACGGAGAGCAGGTTAAGAAGCCACACGGACAGCTGCACAGTGCCAGCACCACCCGCGGTTGTTCCACCGCACTCCAGACCCTTGGGGTTTCTGCCATTGCTCTACAAAGACCAAGTAGCCCCAGGCTGGCACCCCCAGACACCAGGATGAGGCAAGCAGACTGAAGCCATCAGCCAGGGAAATGCATTTTGGAGGAGATGTCTATCTTCCTTTGCTTCCCACCTAAACCATCCCTTGTCATGAACACTGCCATGGGGCAGGAGTTGAAACACTCAGATGGGGTCTTTTGGACCACACAGGGAGAGTGTGAGAGAGAGGAAAGGAGGGAAAGAATAGGGCTGCAGGGTTTTGATTCATGGAGAATCCCTGTCATTTTTAAATTTAATTAATCCTGGAGAAAGGGGCCCAGCAAAGGAGTGCTCAACACTTTAAGGGATCCTGCAGAACAAAACCTCATGACAATAAATGTATTTTGGAATATTAAAATAACCATTTGTCTTGAGGTGGTGGATTTGCTTGGTACTGGAGTCAACAGGGGCCCCCAACATTGCTGGCTGTATTTTCATAGCCAGGATGCGCGACCTCCCCAGGCAGCAGCAGAGTTTGGGGTGTGATGGGGTGGAACAAGGGGTAGCCATGGAGATCTTGCACTGATTTGCTTCCCCTACACAGGCACAGGAGGGGAGCATATGGGCTGGGTAATTAGGTAATTTTTTTTGTTTCAGCAGCCCCCTCAGACCTGCCCACACAGACGTCACACATGCAGGAGCTGAGGAGTGTGGTGTCTGTTTTTTAAGTATGTCTGTAACATGCTCTTGGAAAGCAGCTAAACTCTGACCTTTGGCTTGTCCAATGTCATGCATTCGTTGCCTCTAAAACCTCCTGCCCTTACCTCCTTGCCCAAGTACGTAAGAAAGCATGTCCTAATTTAATCTCACCATAAATTAAAGCCACTGGTTCAGAAGTGAAAGAGAAGAGGCAAGAAGTTCCTTGCAGGATCAACTAGCTAGAGTTAGATGAAGACATTAACCAATCTAATAGCTGAAGCTGATTTTTCCTTTTAACTTCCAGTTGGGAAATTGGCACAGAAGATTTTTTGGGGGGATTAATTTCCTCTGATTGCAGGCAAATAACTGACTCAGTCATGCTCAATGATCAGAGACTGACCAGCCTGCTCCCCATGACCCCTCCTGAAGGCAGCACTTCTCTCCTTTTCCCCATCAAAGACCCTGTGCAACTCAGCTCTGGGGCAAACCCGGGTGCCTAGGACAGGGGAAAGATGGTCTCCCCAAAATGCTACTTCAGCTTTTGGCTCTAGCCATGTGCCTCCCTCAGAAAATTTGCTGCAGAGATACAGGCTGACCAGAAGTGGCCCTTTGCATGAACAGGTTGAGGGGAGATTCAAGCATTTTGATCATTTGGCCATTTTGCCCAATATGAAATTTAAGCTTCTTTATTATTAGGGTGTCTGACATAAAAATAAACCTTGTTTGTTTTGTTTGGGGTTGTTTTTTTTGGTAGGTTGGTTGTGGTGTTTTGTGGTTTTTTGTTTATTTGTTTGTTTTGGGGGTTTTGTGGGTTTTATTTTATTTTTGTTTGTTTTGGTTTTTGGTCCGGTTTTGAGCTGGGACCCAAGAGCAGAGAATAATTGCTATTCCTCACTATGATTTGTTGTGCATCCCCGCCCTTCCCAATGCCTAATCTGCAGGCATAGTACACGCACGTACAGCAAGAGATGGCTATGGGCTGGGTTTCTCCTTTTCTCCTTTTTTCTTTTTTCTTCTTTTCTTTTTTCTCCTTTTTTCTTTTTCCTTTTGCTTTTTCTTGTTAAGCACAAATGTGCTTGTGATTTGGCTCAAGCGTGTGTGTTTGGGGGAGCTCAAGTCAGGCAAATACCAAGAAAACATTGCCTCCTGCATGCGAGCAGCACATGGATGTGTGAAATCCAGGACTGAGCGTTAATTTAAGCTTGGGTGGAGTGATTTCCTCCACAGAGCTCCCCGGGGGAGAGCCACGCAGGCCTGGGAACCCAGCATGGGCTGCAGCAATTCTGTATTTGGCATCATTTCTGGGGAGTGCAGCACTGGCCTGGCACACTTGCTAGATACTTTGAAGATTCATCATCAAGTTGTGCTGTAACAATAATTCACTTTTGTATGAAGCCTTTTAGCTAAGGGCTCAAATGTGCTTTAAGACTTTCACTAAGATCTGTGTGAGTAACTACACGACAGATTACAGATTTTATATCAACTCAGAACTAAACATTGAAGAAAATCAAATTTGTTTTTCGTTTTTAGTGGATGATACAAAGTATTTTCTTTCAGCCAAATAAATTTTGTTTGCACTGGGAGTCAAATATCTTTAAAAAAAAAAGTAAGTTAAGTTTTAAAATTAAAATAAATGCCATATAAACCTCCATCAAGTTGAAGCATTCGAGCTTTTTCAGACTTCCTTCCCATTAATTTTGGCCAAAGCTCATCACCAGTGCTGGCACAACTCTGCACATAGTTTTGGTCAGCTCAGTTTCACAGTGTTTTGAAAATCTAATATTTTACAAAAACTTTTTCTGCGCTCTGCTCTCTGGACAGTTGATAGGCAAGCTTTGGTATTCGCATTTACAGATGGATAAAGTTGGGCAAAGATAAGGGAAGTAAAGAACATTAGAGCACAAGATGAGTCACCAGCCGTTCTGGGAACAAAACCCACATCTTCTTACTTGTTAGTTGAGTGAGAATGTATGTCACAGCTCCCGGAAATGATGGAGAATTAATGAAGCATGTTCTAATGAGGATTAACACAGAGAAGGCAAAGTGCCATCCACCTTAGCGAACATGTGAAAAGGTACATGGGGGTGGATCAAAGAGCGTAAGTGCCACTGAAATTTCCCCCATTTAACCTTCCACTTGCCAAAAAATCCTAGCTGTTCAAGAAATCAAGGGGAAAACAAGTGTAACCTCTCCAAAGAAAAGTCTGAAGGTGACTGACTGCTAAAGAGAAGTTTTTAATTTTCCCTTTTCAAAGTGCTCAGAGCAGAACTGTATGTTATCACTTGTGTGTTGCGCTGCTTGTGGGAAGCTGACTATGGGATGGCAGGAGACAAAAAACCCCTCTATTTTACAATGCCGCTCTGCTTTTCCTGAGGCAGAAGCGTCATGGTCTCACATGTATGTGGCTCTGCGCTCCTGGACTCCCTTCGGCCCTCTGCACACAGCACCCCTTTCCTGCTGTCCACCAGAGGAAAGCCAGCATGGGGGTCTCCTGCTTTTACTTACGTAGCCCCTCTCTCCCAGGCCCCAGTGCAGCATGCAGCTGGCCACCAGCCAGCCAGAGGCAGTTGCTTGCTGCAGAAGGCTACTGCTATTTTCAGCAGGGCTGAGTGAAGCTGCATGGCCCCAGCCTTCCCAGTGGCTAAGCACAAGTAACTGACATGGTGCTCCTGCAACAGGCTGCATGCATAGAAGCTGCTTCGTACCCAGCGCCAAGTCCCTAAAAACCCTGCAGAGGTGAGTGGCAAAGGTTGGGGCATGGAGCAAGGGCCAGCTCCCATGTCACCCTGCTGTGGAGCATAAAATGTGGGACAGCCCATATCCCAAATACATCCCCAGCCCCTGCAGTCCCACACCAGCCCATGTCAGCCAGCTGAACATGCTGATTGTAAATCCATCCTGCTTTTTGGAACAGGAGCCCAGGCTGGGCTGGGAGAAACCCAGCACTGCTGGCTTGGCCCTTCTTAGTTCCTCTGCATGCCCTGGTGTCACCTTCAGCATGAGCTGGGCGAGTCAGAAACCCAAGAGGGCAAAGTGCCAAGGGCTGGGACCCCTGGTGTGCCATGGCAAGGGGTGTTCTGGCATAGCAAAGTAACGTGCTGCCTTTTTGCAGCGTCAGTAAGGGAAGGACGGATGTTCAGTATTACAAGTCCATTCCAGACAAAACATTATGGTTTTAGTATGCTACATTTTAGAGGAGAGTTTAAGATAAAAATGGTGATTTGTCCAATATTATACTACTTACATTATAGCATTAAAAATACAATTTTGCTACAATCATTTCTTCTCCCTCAGGCTTTTACATCTATAAAAGAAAATGCATATGACTCTATAAATCATATCAGACCCAATAAAACCTTCCTCTGCCAAGCACTGCCTTTAACTTTCTCCTCAAATACACTGGCAACATTTTCCCTGCTGTCGTCAGATACACTCTGCTTTTGAGCCTAAAACTGATTGGATTGGTCTCATGACTGCTTGGCAGCATATGTCTCATCAGCTTTGAGGCAGATGCAATTTCTGCCTCTACCTTAAAGTTCTTATGGAAACCTCCCAGAAGAGTACTAATAATTTAGCCCCATCTATTTTTGAGCATGTAGGTAACCTGATGTGCAAACGTGCTCATGCTTCAGGCAGGTTTAGATCACTTTTGATCTTAATACACACATGAAATTCTGCACATTTGTGTTGTTGCACCTGGTACAAAATTATGTAGCATGTTTATATGTTTGTAGTTAACATAGTCCATTGGGTGTGTACAAAGCTAAATCCCCTTTGCCTTTACTCAGTTATTCATAATGAAATATTTCCAGTACATCTAAACAAGATTATTTGTTTCTCCCCTTCCTTCATCACTTCCTTGAACTGTTTCAGTGCTTCTCTCTATGCAGAAAGTTGTGCCTTTTACTCTTGCTTTCAGATTATAATTCAGGGCTGATCATGTTAGTATGGCTTTAAAAGAAAAGAGACAAAGCAGCAGTTTATAGACATTAATTAAAATACCAGGTGCTGTAATAGTAAGCGGGTGCTAAGTTACTGCTTGCATTGTACTTCATTAAAGTACTTGGCAATGCTAACAGGCAACTTTCAAGTTATTATACAGAATGTTTTAAAAATTACTGTGCTGAGTTTCTGACCTTATTTCTTCTTTAAAGAATTTCTTGCAAATGGATGTTCCAATGCAGGCGTTGCATTTATCAAGTCCCAGGAAAGTCCGGCCAAAGCTGTAGCTGGGTTTGACGTGGGGTGCAGACGGAGAAGCTATTGCTGCTGTGGAAGGGTTACAGCTCAGAGCCAAAACCAGGAGCATCATCAATGAATCTGCAACTCTGGAGCAAATGTAACATATCCAGCGCCCCATCTACAGTAGCAGAGAGCTCTGCCTTTTGTAAGTTACCCCTCTCTATGCTTTTGATCTCTTTCTGATGACCTCAACCTTCAGCGGTGAGCCCCAAAACACAGCAAGACACGTTGGGTAGGAGAGACCTTGCTCCAGTTCCCATCCTGCCAGCTGGTCACTGGCTCTATTGGCTTGAGGTTTGGGTGGGAAAGATATGATGTAGGGTGGGGAGAAGGAAGTACATGGAGGATGCAGATAACTTGAGTTGCCATGGTTACCTTTCCTTTACTTGGTGCAGCTGCTTCGGCCCCTGCTGACCCTCCCATCAGCCGACTTGGAAAACAACACGAAGAAGTGCTCATCTGCACTTTGTGCAGACAAATGGAGGATATCCTGTCGCTGGAGCAAAGGGCATATGCAGGACACTTAGTAAAAACTGATTTGGAAGGAATAGTAGTATGACAGAAGCACACATTTTACCAGAAGCCAGACCCTTACTGTTGCTTTATTCCTGGAGATTTGCGATGGGGTGCCGCTTGACTTCTTGGATGCTTTGTTAGCTCAGTTTCGCCTTCTCACAAAAGTGCTGAAAAGACTGTCAGGTGGAATTGTTGCCATTTTGTTGCTTGAAAATAGCATTTAGAAGAGGTTGCACCACACTGTGTCATGCCATGGAAAGCAGGATAGCCTGAAGCTTTCCAAAACATCCAGCTGACATAACTGCTTGGCCTCTAAGCCACTCGTGAAATATGGGGCTTTTCAGCAAGACTTGCATGCTTTTGAATACCTTTTGCTGATGGTCTTGGTACTGGAAAGAAGCTAGAGGTGGGGACAGGGGCTAATGCGGGAGCTTGCCAGAGGTTACAAATGCACTTAGAAACTACTGCAGTCATACCCAAAAGCTGTTCTCATTAGGCCAAAGACTTGAAAGTTATGGAAACTGCTGACTACCTCTTCTGGCCTGGGTGCTGGGGAGAGGACCTTGCCTCTCCCAGGCTGGAGTGGCTGTGGTACCTGCCATGCATGGGCCCTGGCAGGCTGCTGCTCAAGGCCGGAAAAGCAGGCCTTGAAGCTGTCCCTTGCTACCCCAGGCGGTGCAGCACATAGCATGCTACTGTGATGCACCAGGCTTTGCTCCTTTCCTGACCCCAGCTGTCATGTTTTGATTGACACAGGAGGCTCTCCTGGGCTGTATCTCACCATGGGAGTAGTGAGGAAGAAGCTGAGGTCTTGGAGACTTCTCATCCCCCCAGCTGGACTACTTACACCACATGGGCAAGCCACTTCCTACGAGCACATTTTTTAAAGGAAAAAAGATGCACTATACCCATTCTTTATTATCCCTTCCAGCATTTAACCACAGCCTGATGGGACTAAGGGACGTGCGAGCCGCAGGGGTGCACGCTGGGCTCTGCAATCGCCCCTTGCTTTCTGAAGGGGCTGCTGAAGGAAGGTGATCCTAACAGCACAAAGCAGCTCTTTCAAGCACAGATGCTCATTAGTTGTGACACTTAGGAGATCTGAGGTCTCTCCTTGACTCCATGCCCTTGTGGGAGGTTGCTTCATCTCTGGGTGCATCTCTATGCGCAAAATGGAGATAGTGACATTTAGGGATTGTCTACAGGGTGCAGCACAGAGAGGATAACAAACCTGCTGAGAGAGAAAGGGGATGTAATGAACCCTGCCAGTGCTGCAAACAAGCAGGGATGGGCAGTGCTGGTATGCCAGCAAGTGCATTCAGTGCATAGCTCTGCATTACGCCATATTCACATTTGGACTTATACTCCAGTATGAAGTTACTTGAAACAGGCTGGTGGAAAGAGCCATACTGGAGCTAAATGCCAGTATTTAACCACTTCCCACATCCAGAAGTTTATCCCCACCATTTTCTGTTGCCAGCACATTTCTCCTTTCTCCTCTGCAGAAATCAGCACTTCCTACTGTTTCCTGCCAGTAGCTCTGCAGCACTGGCCAGTTCACATTGCTCCCTGCCCAGCTATTCCCTGGATAGTACCAAAATTAAATGCCAGCAATCTGTCTTTATCTTCATTACATAATATATAAAACACATATCCTTCAGTTTCCTTAATAATTTAATTGCCTGTCTTTAGTCTTCAGTTTTCTGCTGTAATTTTAAGAGCAGAGACCCAGACTACTGTCTCACAGTGCCTCAGTTTGTACTGCTTCCTGGTGACCCATGGAAAGTGGAGGGCTTCAGCCTCTACAGTTGGTAACCAGGCCTTTCCCACAGCAAACCTTGTGCTTTGGCATGAAAAACCACTGGATGGATAGCAGGATTTCTGTTCTGTTAATGATGCCTTAATGGCTGTGTTGTTCTTACTCTTCTGTGTAGTTTATGCACATGCAAAGCAGTATTCATCTCCCCCTAGGAACAGCATTTGTAATTGTGTTTTTTGATGGTGTATCACACCTGCATCACCTTGAAGTGTTAGGAAAGCAATTTTGTGTTGAAAGAGTGGGAGCTAGTCCATCATACCCACCTCAAGCTTGCTGCTGGCATTTGCGCTTGCCCCCAGGGTCTGAGCCCTCTCGTTCCGTCAAGCATTCTTTCTCAGGCTGGGCTGTCCTCGAGTACAGGTGATGTGTGTAGGAACCTCTCAGTCATGTTCACGGCACTGAAAACAGCTTAAAGATGAGTACACATACCTCTGAGCTAGCCTAAAATGGTAGCTGGGAAACCATGGCTTGCTGTATGTTGCAAGGGGAGCTATGCTTCTGAAAGCAGCCTCCATTTAATGAGGTGGTTCAGGAACTAATATCAAACCTGTACTTGTTTTCCTTTCCTTCTGGTAACTTGACATGTAAGTATTGTGGTCAGGTGGTGAGTGGCAAGGTCTGCAGTAGCCTTGTAGATCTTCTGCTTGTGCCAAGCAGGAGAAGCAGGTCTCATTTTCAGGGCACTGATAGCAGTGGAATCTGCTGGTGATGCTGAGAGGTTGGCCCTAATCATAGAATCATAGAACGGTTAGGGTTGGAAAGGACCTTAAGATAATCTAGTTCCTATCCCCCTGCCATGGGCAGGGACACCTCATACTAAACCATGTCCAAGGCCCTGCCCAACCTGGCCTTGAACACCACCAGGGATGGAGCATTCACAGGTTCCTTGGGCAACCCATTCCAGTGCCTCACCACCCTTATAGTAAAGAACTTCTTCCTTATATGCAATCTAAACTTCCCCTGTTTAAGTTTTAACCCATTACTCCTTGTCCTATCACTACAGTCCCTAATGACCTTCACAAACCTTTCAACAAGACATTTCCACACAATACCACTAACTACACAAGACCATGGAGATGGTGGCCCTAAAAGAGAAGCCTAGGTAGTTTTCTAGACATTATAATTTCTAAAGATTTCTAACAAGGACCAAAATGCATGTAGTACCCTATCAGTCAGACCAAGCACAGAAAAGCTTTTGGATTGGTTTCTGTTAACAGAGGTAAAAGGGCTTATTTAGCCTCTCTGCCCCATCCCTGCTTTCTCCATATGCCATGAGGGGTGTGGAAACCCACACAGCAGCACAGTCCCACTCTTAGCCACAACGGTGGAGCAGTGGAGCTCTCCAGGTCCCAAAAATACCCAGTCTCTTCAGATTCCAATGGCTATAGGTTTTCAAGGGGTAGAGCTGTGGTTCCCAACTCCTCATTGAGGCAGGAGAGGACCTGCCCTCCGTATTGCTAGCTCCGGAGGAGATAAGGGGAGGACAGGATGGTTTTCCCAATTATGCATGGGATGAAATGCACCTTTTACTTAACCTACATTCCAGTCTTCACCTGACCCACTGATGCAATCCAGCTGTTCTTCACTGCTTCTCTCCACCCAGGTCCCTTTCCCACCTCCCCCTGAGCAAATCCAGCTGCCCCCAGGGGTGGTTTTCATGCTGCCAGAGCCTTACAGCTGCCCTCTCCCCCTCTCATCAGAGCTGCTGGCTAGCTCACCCCAAGCAAAATGTGGTGCATTCTGGCTCTAACTGGGACACTGGGAACTGCTTTGCTGAGCAGGAAACCTTTTTAATTAATTAGTTAATTAATTAAATTTGGGTAATCACTAAATGCTTCAGAACAGGTCAGATGCAGAGGAACTGGAGGTGTGGTGTTGCTGCTACTACTCAGCTGACGTTGCCAGGGTCCTGGCTGCTGCTGACCTGGTTCTCATAGGGACCTTGCCACTTGGGCAACCTAAATGGCAGGTTTTGGGTGTCACATCACCTCATTTTTCTCTTCATGCCAGGTTTACTGCTGCAAAAGAGCCTTTTCAGCAAGTACAGGGTTGCTGAGCAACAGAGTATTGCCTGGTGGGTTGTGGGAGGGCTGCATCTCACTGCCACACACAGGAAAGAAACAATACAGAGGAAAAATCAAACTTTTGTTGGAAGAGGAGAGTCTCCTGCTCTTCCTGAGGTCCTTGGTTGGCCCTGCCCGGGTCTTGGTGCCTACAGGGACCATATAAGACCTTGGCTGCCACACAGAGCGGCTTTGCAGGACAGGGTGGAGGTCAGCTCAGGGTGTGGTGCAACATGATTATTCTTAATAGTGCTTTTCATTATTCACAGCCAAGATAATTATTAAACTATTGCCAAGTAACCAGTACAGACTTGATATTGAACTTCTTATCACTTCAACCTCAGTTCAGGCTGGATGTGTGGATTAATAGCTAGAGTGGCTTAAAACATTTTCAATTCTTTCAAAATAAAAAATGTATCTTTTTGAATGCTACAAAACTCTTAACATTTGGGAGGATGCAATCACTTCCTTTTTAATGTGTTTCCCTCCTGATTGCGTGCTTATGAAAGAAACATCTGTTTTGAAGTGATATGCAACTGAAAATTTTTGTTCCAGTTAGATTAGTAATGGACAACTTCTGTTATACACTCTTATTCTCCCCACCCTGTTTCTTTCCCCTTTTCTCTTGCTGAAAGATGAAAGAGAGGAGAAAAAAGCAAGCAAACAAGCCCCACTGCCCAGACTACAAATACAGACAGAAAAAGGGGCCACTGAGGTGTGGGTGGTGTGAAACACCACAGCTGAGCTGGTTGAGCATGTCTGCACTTCAATTCACTATCTGAAATGGATTTTTCGACATTTTGAACCAATTAAAATGTTAAAACAGGAATAAAAAATTGATTTTGTTTGTTTGTTTGTTTGTTTCACCAGGAAACAATTCTATTGTTTGATAAGCCTGGATGTAATTAATCAGAAGCATCAATAATCTACTCTATTAGTAATACAAGAAAATAAGTATTGTTCTGTAGCTGTAGTAATTTTTTTTTTGATTCTCCCGACTCCATTCTTCTGCTGCACAAGAGGAAACCTCCTGTTTGGAAATCTCTGCCTTTGCATACTGGTAGGCAGCTCGAAGAAAAAGACAGCTAGAAGAAAAGCATCAGGCACTGCGGCCAACAGATAAGGGCAGTTCTAGTTTGTGTGAAGCTGAAATGTCAACAAATACTATCAGCTATTGTGGTGTTTGGAGCATTTACAGGAGATCCTGCCAAGCAGCGAAAGGTATGGAAGAGGATCCTGGATTTTGGTGCATCAGTGTCCACAGACAGAAAGTGAGATACAGGGACCTTGAGCCTAAATGAAAATGATAGAAGAAAATCGGCTGCACACCAGATCGGGGTGGGCTGGTCACTCCCTGCACAGACCATGCAGGAAAGAGGTGAGGGAGAGCTGTCTGGAAAGGGAACAAAGCTCCTTGTCAAGAAGCACTTGCCCTCTGTTGACGGTGGCCTTGCAAATACAAGTGGCAGCGGTGTGTGTGCTCCTGGACCACTCTTTTAGGAAAGCAGCTCCTTAGGTGGAGTCCAAGTCCACATGACTGCAGTTGAAACACTCTGCATTGTGATTTTCTTTAACAATACTGCAGCAGAGAAACAAAAGCATCCCTCCTAAGGAAAATAAATAAATCTTTCTATAGAGAACAGGAAGTATTTTCATGCCATACAATTTTCTGGAAAGCAAAGACTAAAATATCTATCCACAGTATTTTTATTGGATATGTGCTATTGATTCTGTGTTTCAGCAGTTAAAAGGATTAAAAATAATGCAAACTTCTTTGTGTTATAACTTCAGATTTTCTAAACAAATTCCTTTGTGAGGCAGAAGCAGTACAAACAGAGTCACCTGCAATAAAAATGGCGTGGCAGGGAGACACTCTTGGAATAGGCTGGCTAATGAACCAGAGCTGCTAAAATGGTAGCCTGGTTTCTGAGACCAAAGGGAAACACATTTAAAATACAGTGTGGAAAGATTCCTTCTGAACAAGTTACCTGGTGAAGAAAAAGTCTTAAAAAAAAATAAGTCCTGAAAGAATAAAACATGACAGATGTTTGATCCAGTGGCAGTCTACTAACTTTATCAAACCACATGTTCTTTCTAGGTACCGGTTGTTCGGTCCCATTTGGTTTCTAGCCAACCTTTTGGAATCTCCAGTTAATTATTTTTGAGTGGGAGTATGGTAATCTATTTTTTTATCAGCTGTATCATTTGAGCATCTGGATGCAAGGAGAGATCAGTTTGTGAGAAAGATGTGAAGACTGCTTTGACTGACCTTGGGAGTGGTATTGACCAATACCCAGTGTAAGGATTAGGGAATTCAAGTATGAATTTTAACAGTACAAATGCACTTTAAACAGTGACTTTTATTTTCCCATGTAACAAAGGACACAACCTATATTCTTGAATGTTCTTGTTATCATGCGACTGACACTTGCAGATGATAAAAATGGAGACACGTTTTCCACATGCATTAACAATTTTTGATATTCAGATATCAATTTCTCTTTGGCTGGGATCAGAGGTGATACAGACTGAGTGCTGTTGCATCCAGTGCAAACATGAACAGGTTTTTAAAAACTGGGCTACCTAGAAGTATATTAATTAGAAGGAAAAATGAATCAAGACATGGAATGAATCGATTCCCCCCCCCCCCCCCCCCATCTCTTTCTTAAAACCCTGGCTTCTATTCTCTTGTGGCTATGAAACTGGAATTTTAATGTTTTGGTAATCAGACATGTGAACTAGGCCACCTTCCTTCTCTTTAGCCATTTTTTCCCACCAGCCTCCTCCTTACATATTATAAGAAAGAGCAATCAAATGAAGGGGACTCCTCCAAAGCCCCCCAGGTCTAAGAAGATTGATAGAATCTGGAAAACCTTTTTTTCATGTAAGCGTTGATATCTGGTGTCCAACAGCGTGAAGCAGTAGAGGATGTACATAAATTATATTGGTTTTGGCTTGTAGAGGGCTCAGGTACATGATTCAATGTTTTATTACATTGGAGTTTACATGTCTGGATCCAGATTTTCTAGGATAGGCACCAAATTCTCTGTTAATGAAGCAGGGTAGGTAAGTGAATCAGTTCCCTAAATGTGACTTAATCTTGGATCAGGTCCAGTCGTGAACTCAAAGATGAACAGCTTATACTGCATGAGCAGTGGTCAGCCCCAGCCTGTACAAACTCCGTAACATAGTCTGTAATACTTTGACTCCACATTAATAGGCATCTTTGAAGGCTTGCGATACGTGCGCCAGCACACTGCCAGATTAGGAGGAAAAAAAAGGCACCTCTGCACGCAGGAGATTACAGACCCATAGCAGAAAGATATCCTGTCAATGTGGGGACATACCCAGCTGCTCTTTCCCGTTCTTCCTTAATTCTGCTGTACATTAGTTATTTTCTTGTGACTTTTATCATCCTTAGAGTAAATTGGTGACTGCTTTGAAGATTCTTTTTAGAAAATGGCGTATACACACACAAACACATACACATATGCACAGATTCATGAAGGTATGTGGGCTGCCGTTCTTTACATTTCCAATTCTGGCACCAAATGAATCTGGAAGTGGAAAATCAAGAAAGGGTTAATTAATTAAAAGAAAAAAAAAACGGGGGGGGGCAAACTTTGCCTTGTTTGCACTGTTCTTACATCAGTTTCCATGGAAATAGAAGTAGAACAAGCCAAGAGCAGTGGTGTAGCCAACTTCAGCTGCTGGCTTCTACTTCATGCTTCTGTTTCCATGGAAATAGATGCCAAATCAGCAAAAAATAAGGTAACTTGTTTTAAATACCAGAGTTTTAAAGGCTTGTCCTTATTTAACCTCAGTCAGGAAGATAGCTTGTGAGGGCAGGCAGCCAGCAATGAAGTGAAAAGTTGCAATGGCTTTTTCAACTGCCGACTGCTTGTAGAGATTGAATTCAAGGGGCAGCTACTGATTTTTAGAAATATTTTGTAACTTTCTGCCATGCTGTAAATAAAATACATTTTTCTCATCTTGAATAGTCACACTAGTCTGTAGGAGGCCAAACTAACAGCTCCTTGCAAAGCAGCCATGCAGCTGGCTCATTAGACGCGTTGCCTCCAAGAGTTCAGAAAGAGCTGTGCTTTTCTTAGAATTACAGTATGCAATCTGCCCCCATCACAAAAGCAATGGTGTGTGCCTCAAAGTTTTGAGAGAGAGGTAAAGGAAGGCTATGTGGGGGAATTCCTGACAGTGTTTCACAACAAACATCCCACTTCCTTTTTTATCTAATCCGAGAAGGCAAAATTTCACTGAGATAAAAGTTGACCATAACCTATTGCTTATAGCAAAATATGGATGGAGAAGCAAGGAAATATGGACAGAGTCCAACCAAAAATATTCTGCTGTAATTTCAAGAACTGAAATTTCATCCAAAGCTCATTTTATTAAAACTGACTCAAATAGAAAGTTATGTCAAGGGTGGAGGTTGCCTTTTGATCCTTAGCTGTTACTGTGGTGGAACTGTCCATAGGGAAGGGTATCTCTCGGTGGGAAGTTGTGTGAGGACAGAGATGAGAGTCCCATCCTCAGCCCCATTATTCATTGAGTTGCTCGTAAATTTGTATTGTTCCCAGGTATTTTCCACCTCTCTCTTCCCCCACAACCGTTTTGCTTACATGCTCTTCAGGCATCTCTTTAATAGGCTTCTAACACATCTGGGGTCAATGGATCCTGTAACTTGTGGGCTGTTTATTGGTAGCAGCATATATCTGGAACCGAGAAGTATAGGTATATGTTAAAAAGAATAAAAAATCTTAGCTGGTATTTGTGGGGAATTAAATTCTAATGAGACATTTCTTCATTTGCAGTATTGCATTTTTCCTTTTAATGACATAAAATCTGCTCTTGCAAGGGCACGTGCTTCACACATTAAGTACATTCCCTTGGGCTGCTGAGGGAGTAAATAAATGAAGAGCGCATGCCAACCTAATTTTAAAGAAGTGGATCAGGCCTGGACTGAGGCCTCACAGTTGTTCATTTTAGGCATAAGAAATGTGTGCATTTTCTGACTGATTTCTGTTGATCTTCTTTGAAGAAAACCCAAGAAACATCAAGACTTTCAAGGAATTTCCAAAAAAAAAAAATAGATTTTTTTTTTTTTTTTTGCATAAGGAACCTTTTAAAACATAGTCTTTACTTTTTTCTTTTCTACTGTACCTATTGCCTTAAAATTCAAAGAGCTTGCACTGATTGCTTTATCAGACATTTATTGCTGCTGTTGCTGCTGTGATATGATTGCTTCGTAGCTGGTTTTGAGCTTCTGGGGTACTGTTTGAAGGGGGAAACCCAGTACTGTGTTGCCTATAATTCTCATGGCATTTCACTAATATTTCCCCTGGAAAAGCTCTAGGCTCTGCTGGAATGGAAAAAATATCGGGGAAGCAATGGAAAGCCAATTCATACATTTTAATGTGGGGACAGGGGAGAACTGAGGGAGCCACTGCTCCCCAGGTACTTGTACTTAAACGCTCAATGTACCTTTTGATTCTCCATTATACAATAATTCATCAGCCTTCAGGCTTGTACCAGTGCTTCCAGGCCTTCAGGTCACTTACCTGCATAAATGTCATGCCCCTCGGCTTGCAATGGTTAAATCACACAGGGAGTAAAGTAGGGGCTATTTGCCAACTCTTCTGCGAACAGCTCATAGCACCACAGCATGACTCAAGGGATCATGAGAACAAATTACAAGAATAGCAAGTTGTGGAGCCAAAACTAAGTAAGAAGTTTAAAGAAAAAAAGAAAGAGCAAGGTCTGACATGAGGTCCTTGAGGCAAAAATTACATGCCTGCACTTCTCTATGAGTTTTGTAATGTTGGCAGATCAGCCTTGCTGCACCAGGCACTGTGGAGCGTGCCTGCAGCCCTGCCCTGGGCATCTGATATGCCAGCCTGCCTGGCCGTGCTGCTGTCCCTGGTCCCCTGCCATCCCCAGGATGGATGGTGGGTGAGCACAGAGCATGGCGTGGTAGGAGGGATGGAAATGTCCAAAGAGAATACAGGATATCCTCTACTTTTCCTGTAAAGTGACTGTTCCTGGAGCAGAGACCGCTTCCATCAGGAGGGAGTATCTCATTGGTATGTGGAGCAGAAGCAACAGCAGCTGCCAGGCACTTGCTGTGGGCACGGGGTGCCACTATGCTGGGAATCTCCCTTCCCAGTTCTCAGGTCAAAAGTCACTGTATGTGAAAACATCTTCCCAGAGTCACCTGACAGTGTTGGATGGTGATTGAATTATATATAAGAACATGATCACACGCATCCCTGCGGGTACCCCACGCTGGGCAGGGAGAAGCAAGCAGGCAGGATGTGGGGCTGCTTCTACCTGCTGCGGCTGGCACTTCAGGGTGCTTCTGGCCTAGCCCCTGTGGTTGGGAAGCCAGCCTTTCTTCCTGGATCAGGTCCCAGGCTGTCACCCATCTCAGGTCAAGCTCATTGCCCTTCAGGATCCTCCTTGCTTGTCTGCTTCTCAGTGCAAGATTTTTTAGGGCAAATCAGAGTGGATGTGTATGACACTTTGCCCTGCGACAGTCCCCTCTGCAACTGAGGCAAGTATTGACAAAGCAAATGTCACCAAAGCAGCAGCACGGTTGCTTTGCTCCAAAACTCAGCCTTGACTCCTTGACTGGGATGCAACCTTTGTCCAGACATCTCACCAATGGACTTGTGAATTTTCTCAGTGTCAGCAAAAGTTTTAGGTTAATTTGAAGTCTTATTTGTTCATAAGCTGAGATCATAGGGACCGTCACAGAAAAAAGGCGTTTCATCCTTTTATTCCCCTCCTTCACCCATGAGGCTGCCTTGTGTACAGCTTGTATCATATACCTGTACAGCTTTTTAATTTTTTTATTGTTTGCACTAATGGTTTTAATTCTGGACATTTTTGCATTGGAAATGAAAGGTCTGTAGCTTTCACAGCACAGATGGGAGATAAAAGCACCATAATCACAGAGCAGGGTCTATGACACTTTTTCCAGGAAGATGCTAAAGGCATTATTTGGCATTAGCAAAGAAAGGGATAATAAGCAAATATGCAAAGAAGGCTTATTCCTGTAATTAATTTCAAAGTTGGAAGTTCCACAGTGCTTTTATGTTCAAAAGTGACAGCACATGAGCCATCACAAAGGGGATGTATCTTAACGTAAATCAGAAAGAGGGGGACATAGAAACTTGCATTTCCACTGTCTTTAAAAAGAAAAAGCTTCAGTCAGAAGTTACTGTGTATTCTGAATCTATGTGAAAAAAATACAGTTATAAACAAGTATTGACACATTACATGAAGGGCAAAAGCAGGATATAGACAAACTTGGTTTCCAGGGAGATTGGACATTGCGCTCCAGAGAAAAATAGTGTTCCAAAGTCACTTCGATAGCTTGAGGCTGTGCCTATGTTTGCAGCTGCTTTTTTGCACTAATTTCCTACAATTACTATCAGTCAGCCCCAGTGATGGTAGCAATGATGGAAAAAGAGTTCAGCAAACTTCCTCTACCTCCAATTATTTTAACACTGTTCAAAACTGGTTTTGAACAAGTCTAAATGGCTCTGCTTTAGGAATAACAGTAGCCACAGTCATCCTGGTTGCAGCCTTGCTCCCATCTGGATCTTCAGCTTTTTGACAGGTAACCTTAACATCTTGCTCTGCCATTAGATCAAAAATAAGCAAAGGAAAATGTCATTCAGAGTTCTCTATAGTTTTATCCTTTCTACCCTCAGTCCATGGCTGTTGCCCCCATCACCATGTCCACAGTTGCAATATGATTTGGTGCAAAATGCTGTGCTTGTGAAGGTATCAGCCTTGCCACAACAGGTGTGATTGGATACCTTGGATAGCTTTAACATTGCTGGTTTTACTTGGAAATAGTGGATCTTCTTAAGTCACTGATGCTGCACACAGAACCATGCATTTAATACTATTTGTTTGTTTGCTGCTTGTGTTTTTTCTGGTGGTTTTGTTTTTGGTTTTTTTTTTGGCAGATTTACAGTTAGGCTTTTTGGTTTAATCTGGATTGAATTGATATTGTTGGCTTTGTATCCTGGGTAGTGTTGCCTTGGCTGATGACCGGTATAGGTGAACTTTAACTCTCTTTGTGTCTCCTCACAACATGAGGAATTCGTGTCCTGCACACACTTGCAAGTTCCCATTTGTGCAAGTAATTTTAGGATTGACTCTAGAAAAATCATGCCTTCAGGGCAGTGTAGCATTTATTTATTTATATGCACCACCATTCATATGCCAAAATTTTGCCTGTGCACATACACTTGCATGCTCTTTTTATAATGATTTTATACTCATTTGCTTATGAGGTTGTTTAGATCTCCTTGCTTACAATAAAATCCAGCTCTCTCTAGCTCTAGACCTTCAGCTTGTTGGCAGGTGAACTTGGTATCTTGCTGTGTAATCGGATCAAAAACACATAAAGGTAAGAAAATTGCATACCGGTTCTTCATGGCTTTATTATTTTTTCACAGTTCATTCAAGGACATTCCATTTTTTAGATCCTGCTCCTGTTGTAGGTCCCACTCTAAGGTTTCTTTGTGTATTGCAAACAAATATGTGTATAACACAGAGCTATGCACAGCAACTCAGATTATGCAGTTAGCACTCGCTGATGGCAGCGCTGATGGCAGCACTTATGGTGCACTGTATATTTATTTCCCAGTGCATGGCTAGAGTGTTTTTAAACAGCAGTTTCCTTTTCTATTACTTTGTAATTTCTATATTGTGCTTTCATTACTTGAGCTTCAACACTTTGCTCACAAGCAAGTGATGCTATTTAAATTCTCCTGGAAATACTTGTAACACATGCAGAAATTAAAAAAATATTTGCATGTCCCTTGCAGAATTCTCCTATGGAACTGCTAATGGTTTTCTTACCTCACAACTGTATGAAAATACAATGTCCTGTATTTACCATTTGAATTCACTACAGTCATTGCTTAATTCAAGACAGATGAGCTGCTCTCCTCCTTCCAATAAAATTATTTTCTCCTGATTTGTGTGGTTCAGTCTTATTCTTGAATGTAAGCTGGGAAAGCCGCCCTGTTCACTGTTGCAAGTTAGTCTTTGACCAGTGGTCCCTGTGTACACTGCTTTGGATACAGAGCAGATGCAGCAAAGGACCCACGTGGTGGGAAGCTGCCCCATCCTACAGCCGAGGAGAGCACTTGCACCAGCTGGGGAGCATCGAGCTGGAGAATGAAGTGAGGCCCCCAGGACAGGCAAGCAGGATGCAAGGGCTTGTCAGCAAGAGGGGTCTTCTCTTATGACTCAAATTGCTGCTTTCCCTTACCACAGTGTTAAAGTGCCAACATTTCTAGTTCAGATTAGCAGCTCTGCTGAATTCTCCCCAGCACCTTGTTTTTCTTTACTTTTTGTCCTTGCAAGTTATTTTGTATTTTTTGAAAGACCTTGTTCCTCAGGCTTTGTTATTTTGAAGGCAGTTTTAATTCCCTTTTATTCATTTATCTCTTCATAGAATAAAGTTTATTAACTTTGGCAGAAAAAAATGTTTTAAATTTTAAATGTACGATTTATTTTACAAGATAGCAGCAATTATTTTAAAGTTATAATAATAGATCAAAGTCATAATGAATGTCAAGTACCTGAGGCATCTCATAAAAATACAGAAGAAGACAAAGGAACAAGAGGCCTGATAGAAGAAATATAAATAGCAATTTTAAGGCTCCAGAAAATACCATTTCCCACAATATTTAGATTTAATACTAACAGACAAAACCCTCTGTTTAGAGTACAATGTAAAGACACAACAGGACACAATGTCATTCTTTTACAGCCCATGTAAGATATATAGCTCTAAAACAAAAAATCTTCAGAGTCAACTTAGTAATACAATGACTGATTTAAACTGTATGAAACATTCAAAAGAATATTAACAGATTAGTTCAAAGTAAAAAATGTAATTTTTGGCAAAGATTTACACAAATTTCATCCTTCTTTGGCAATTGTAACATTTGGCTAAATATTTTTGAAACTTCCACATTTAAAATCTTTCAGTAGTTGATCAGACTGTGGAATTAATTTTTGCATAAATCTTCTTGAACCTTTTGATTGGCTTCCCAATTGTCACTGGGAATTTGTCATAAAAATTACATTAGCAAGCTTAAAATTATTGGAATGCCCCTAGAGTGAAGAGACAACTCAATTTTAATTTCTTTCTTGCATTATTCTTGCTCTTTGCCCTTCTAGAAGACAGAGCAACATTTTGGCTTGTCATAGGAAGGAGTCCGGCTTGACTACAGGCAGCTCCTGCCTATGGAGTGACCCAAAATAGACACCTGGCTCATACCCAAGCAATAGTTTCCAAGTGAACCAGCTCACAGCTCAATCTCAGCTATCTCTTACTGCCACAGACAGCATCTGCCACCTCGTTTATGCTCAGTAGCATATTTCTCCTCAAGAAGTAACACAGGCTACTTCCAGGATAAAGCATTATCCTCTGTGAATAGATTTAACATGATCTAGATCTTCAAAAGGTCTTCTGCTGTGGAGACAGACCACATTTGCTCTAAGCCCCTGGACTGTAGCTGTCCTATTCAGCCTCTGTTGGATCACTGCAAATATCTTGAAGCCCAAGTCACCCCGGTGCTGCCATGGTTGGCAGGCAGGAGGCAGTCTGTGCAGGAAGTGTGGTCCGTAGGCTCTGTGGGCTGCTCCCATCCCATTTGGAAGATCTGACATGATGCTGCAATTTATTGCCAAGGTATATAGGACTTCAAAGCAAGAAAAATAACTTAAATTCATGGTTCTTTTTGCTGTGAAAGGGAAACTGGTTCCTTATCCACTCCTCCTTCCAGACTGGGATATGACTCAGTTCCTGATAGTTTAAATACGATCAGAACCGATGTTGGATTTCTTTTGTGAGATGCGTTGTTGCTGTACCAAATGCTGAGGATAAAAATACCTTCTGCTGCAGTCTGCTGCTGCACTGGAAAACAAAAAGGACATCTTTCTTTAGATTGACTGTTACATAGCTGGAGGTAGATTGCTTTGCATCTCGACTTCAGTCAAATTTACAGTTTAGAACTTCCCATCTAATACAATCTAAAATTCTTGCAAAAAGAATGAAACATGCTTGTGCAATTTGGGTAATGGTGATACCTGGCGGATATACATCACGGGCAATGGTTTCAGAAAGACCGACTTTTTTGCTCAGCTTCAAAATGAAAAATATCACAGGGAAGCATGGGTTATTTGTGGTGCTAACAATGCATATTTTTGAGGGTGTCTGGTTTCCTGTGGTGCCTCATCCTTAATGCCCTTTGTTGTGAATGTGTTGGCACACATCCTTTTCCCAAGCCAAAAGCCACCTGGGAGTTGCAGCAGGAAGAATGTAAAGCAACATCCCACAGAATTTGAATGGTAAATTCTCAACCTATGCATGATTTGTCATATCAATCTACTCATTTGTGATAAATTACTAGTGTTTGGCAGTGCTGCAGAAGAAAAATGATTTCGGAATACATCCTAAACCTGTAACTCAAAGCATGAAAGTCTCTATTTTAAAACAAGGGAATATCTAAAGCAATATTCCTCCATATAGATTTTAAATATTTTTGAAAGCCATAGTTTTATTTTGCCTCTGACATTACCTTTAAGTGAAATGAAGAATACAAGCAAACCTGCATCTTATAGGCAAAACCCAATAATATATATATGTAAAATTAAAATCGTAATTACTCATTTTGGGTGCCTGGCTTTAAATACTCTGAAAGTTCATTGATTTTCAAATGGCTGGAACTAAGCACAGTCTAAACACCAGGTATCTCCTAAGGCATTTCAAGAAGAATACTCCAAAGCAGGGAACTTAATATGATTATTTGCTTTTGAAAATCTTGACTGGGAGTGACATTTCTGTTATCTAGATCCCTTAACTCCAGGTAATACACTGCAGAGATGAACAGCCCTTCTGTACATATGTTCATGTCTTTTTAAATGATACTTTAAATGCTAAGTGCTTTAGCTCACTAACAATCCCCCAAATACTAGTAGTATCAACATACTAGTCCTTATATGTAGTAAACCTCAAGATGGCACTCTTGAACTACAGAGTTTTTCAGGGAAGCTGATTATGAATTTCTTCCAAGGGAAAAAAATAAAAAAGGAATTTAATGGTGAGTGTGAACGTGTGCAGGAATAACCAAAGCAAATACCAAGTAGAACAGCAATATCAGACTAGGATGTCAATGCCTATAGAGTTCACGTGGCAAAATTTACTTGAAAGCATTGATTGCAATAAAAATGATTGCTGCTAGGAAAACAGATGTTGTGAACAAATCCATAGGGTTTTGAAGCTTCATCCATTTATTTCCTTGCTCACTGTTCCTTATTCACTACTTCCTTTTCTCTCACAGAGGATGTTTTCATATTTCCTCAGAGTACCGTGAGGTTTGCCTAGGTGTAACTTGGATTTGCCTCAGTTGTGATACAGAACGCTTGTGTGTTCACTATGCCAGTGGCAATGCTCTAGAAAAGCTGTGCCTCTCGGTTCCTCCTCCCACAGGTGACTTGTGTGCATCTGAAGGTGTTGTGCCAGTACTTACAACAAAAGTCCCTGACAGCTTTGCCACATTTTTTCCTGCTTTCTCCTCATGCAGCATGGTGAAAGAGAGAAGAAGCCCTGACATCCGACCTGCCCCTCATTTGGGTGCTGTAGAGCTAACCTACTCCTTGCCAGCCCCAAGTGAGCTCCTTGCTTTTTTCTTTTTACTTTTCACGCACTGTAGCACCATCGCCTGCATCTCCACCTGACTCCTGGATGGAAGTCCTGCTTGTGGCTGTAGAGAGGCTGCCTCAACACTGCCTGGGGGTTGGACACATCTGCTATGCCATGGTTCCTGTGCAGCTATGGAGAAGCTGGCTCCAACCCCAGCACTGTGATAGTGGTGGTAGTGAAATGCTGGCATAGGCAGCCAGACACCTCTGTTTCATGGGGTAATGAAGATCTTTCCTCAACCCAGGCTTATATATAAGCTCCCAGGCCTCCCAGAGCCTTTCTCCCTCTCTTCCTCCTCTTCCTTCTCAAGAGGAAGTTTTGTGGAAGTCAGAGATGGAACAGGAAGCAGCCATGAGGGACACTATGGATGACCATGGCTTGCAGAGACTTTTTGGCATCTTTCTCTCACAGTGATTGCTCCTCTCACAAGAGCCTTCCCTCCCTCAGCAGTTTTCCTTGGCTGTTGCTCCTCTCTATGTTGACTTTGGAGACTCACAGTCTTGGCTGTGTCTTATATGAGGTTAGGGTCATGGCTGGCAACCACCCAGCTCACCAGCCAGGCTGCTTTGCTCGCCACCCTCATAGCCACTGTGTCACTGTGTTGGAGCTGGCTGCTGAGCAGTCTTATGAAATCATCTGCTGACTCACCCTTCCCTTGCTTGCCTAAGTGAAATCATGCTTGACTTTAAAAATCACATTGCAGCATTACATGACATATTTATCCATTTCTTCCACTGCCATGAAATGCTTTGATAAGCAGCTGTGAGGTTTCTGGATTAAGATAGTGGTCTTTCCCCCCTTCCCCCCCCCCCCTTTTTTTTTTGTCTCTAGCATTTGTTTCTTCTCTGCATGCTGGAATAAATCTAAATCTGTTGAATCACCAAGGTCAGTCCTGGAAATTCTGGGAACTGCCTTCTCCAGAGCTGGTACAGGTGTGTCCCAAGGTAGGCAGCTCTGTATTTTAATGGTGTCTGTGTCTCTCACATGCTGTTTCTCTCAGGTATGTTGTGCAAGCCACAGTGGTCTGTCCACTTCGAGCAGCAGACTGACACCTCTGAGGGTGTCACATCACACCAGCATCCTTTCCTGTCATTAGCCTCCATCGCAACATGGACTCACACATTAAAAATCTCTCTGGCCAAGGTTTGGTTCTTCAGTTATTATGCCTAGATCAGAGACCTTATTTACTTGCACCCTATTTTGCACAGCTGCAGCGTCCAAGCCAGGCTTTGGCAAAACAGGGAGATTAACTACCCAAGACTCTCTATCAGGCATGAGTGATGGATTTTAGAGATGGACAGACAGGGAAAAAATGAGTGGGATTTTGTTTATATTGAGTCAAAACACAAAACTTTTTTTATTTTGACTACTGAATAAGCCATTACACTGCATTTTGATAATTCCAAGTACTAGTTTTTATTCTGATTTCATTACTTTTTGATTCTGATTCATCTGACACTTTAATAACACTTTTACATCCTAAAATAGTAGGTTAATTTTTAATTGGGGAAAAAAAAAAGAAGTTGAAAGTTCTGATGTTTCCAAAATCTAAGAAAATAAACCCAAACACTTTGCTTTTTCAGAAGTAAAGCATTTCAAACTGAGTTAAAGAAAAATACTACTTCATGGTGGGTTTTTTTATTCAGGAAAAGCTATTTGCCAATTATGACATCTTATTTCTTTCATTTTGTGGTGATTATTAAAACAGTAAAGTAAGTATGCTTTGGTAAGTGATATACTACACCTTGCTTTTTCCATGCTACAGAGCTGTGAGAGCAGAGACATGGATACTTCTGGCTCTTCACAGACTGGTTGTCTCAAGGGCACTAAGAAAACCTTTTAAGCAGAACAGTCAAGAGGATACTTTCAGTCCCAGAAGTCTATGTTCTACCATCAGAGAATTTACTAGGTAACTTGGGCACTTTTATGATGTGTCTGGCAATCTAACAGCTAGCTGTTTCCAGAAAGATCTGTGCTGCCAGCCTCTGCCTTCCACAGGTCAAGTCTATAGCCACACCATCATTCCCTCTGTGCCAGCACCAACACTTGGCCAAGCCCATAGTAAGGAGGTCTGGAGAGAGAAACAGGAAAAAAAAACAAACAACCAAAAATAGTTCTACCAGAAAAAAACAGTAGCCTTCTGCCAGGTTAGTCCCCAAAATCTGCTTTTCATGGACCCTGCGAGGTACAATGCCAGTGAGGAAAACCTAACCCTGAGCAGGGCCATCCTGAGCAGCAGTACCCCAAGAGGCAGCAACACCATGGAGAGAGGGGACAGTTTCAGACTTGGTTTTGTGCCTCTCCTTTGCCTTTTGCAGTGCTGCATTTCCCATTTTCCTGTTGCTTTCTTATGTAATTTGAATTGTTTTGGGTGCTTGGCCATGTGACATCTTTGTATCTCTATAGTGTTTTCTAAAGCATAAGTAGATCCTCAAAAGCATTAAAAAACTGTGGAGTACTCATGCAAAGATACAGCTCATCAGTTCAGATTGTTGACTTTTGAGGAAGGCTGAAGATTTCTTCTTTATTTTTAGAATGCTACAAATAAAGGCGTTTAACAGTCTTCCAAGTGAAAAGCATCATTTTTCTATCACTCCTGTTACACTGGTCATTTCCAGATCTTGCGTATGTACGTATCCCCACATTTCTACCTGTTGTGAATAAATTCTGGGTTTTTCCATGCATAATATTGCCAAGAAATGCAAACACTCTTTGAGCTTTGACACTAGAAATTTTTTCTTTCACTAGCTGCAAGATGAAAACTAATGCTCCCCTCCGCCTTAGCCTGGAATACTGATTTGCAGAATTTCTCACTGGAAGACATGGTAGGTATTTTTAAATCTTTCTTCCTCTTTAATGTGAAGAACTATCTCTGGGAAAGTTTGAAAGATCAGGTCCACGGTCATCGTTTAGCCAAACTGCGTAATTCTGAGGCCTTTTAATCTTTTCTCATAAGTCAATCCTCCAATCCCCTTAGTCGTATTTGTTGCTCATCTCTGAATTCCTTCCAATTTTGCAATTTACATTATAATTAGGGCTTAGTGAAACTGATGAGAAAGTGATTTTTGGGACTGACTTTTATGCTGTTTGTAAATATTCAAATCTTGCTTTCCACAGGATCATGAGGGCCCCTGACATGCGTGACAATGGCAGGGGCCTGAGTCACTCCCATTCCTGGGGCAAGGGCATGTTTTCCCAGATTCTCCCACTGTGTCTTGCCACTAATTAGTATTCATTATCCCACTGATATCCCTGGAACTGTAACTGCCTACGGCGCAACTCATAGTGAATAAGGACAGGAGGATCTGCCCCAGCCTGCACCTAGTATCACTAAATCACTACCTGATTTTACTCAAGGTGAGCAGTGCTAGGCAGCAAGCAGGGCGATGGGTTGTAACTGGACTGTTTGGGGGAACATAAGGCAGAAGGCAGAGATGTTCACTGAATAAATGGCTGTGGTGGTGGAAGACATTGCTGGGGAAAACACCCTTCCTCTGGTGTTTTTGTTGGCAATTGCATGCTCTGCAGGCAGCTGGGACAAATGTTGAAGCTAGAGCCTATACCCTGCAATTGCTGCCCTGCGCCTCCCTTTGCTCTCAGAACTGCTGGGGTGCTGCTCACTCACGGTCCCTGTAACCACTGTCGGGAAGAATGCTTATGCAAATCCCGTGGGACTGAAGGTGGTTTGAAGATGGGAAACCTGAAGAAGATGTACAATGGGCAGAAGAGCAGTCACTGTCACTGCAACCACCTTCCCTGCCTCTGCTGGCTTGCTGCAGGAACATCTGCCCATGGGCAGACCTCTCCCCCACACTGCACATGGAGCAGATGAGAGAGCACACATGATCCTTCGTGCTGGGAGAAGAATGTGGTCATCATAAACTTTCTCAGCCAGCACAACTTTTTTTACATCCATATGTAAAGGGGTGACTCAGGGTAAAGCCGTCTGTGAGCCTTTGTAGAAGAAGCCTGTGTAGAGAGTCCTTGCTGTACCTCTCAGATCAGCTGCCGTCTATGCCTCTCAAGGACCCAGAACTGATTTCTGATTCCATTTTTCTACCTGAAGTTTTCCTTCTCTTATGTTATGTCTGCAAAAATTTGGTATCTGCCCCACTGGCAACAAATAGAAGGCTCCTGTGAGAGTCTTAGCTCAAATGCAAGCTACAGAACAACAATAAGAAAATAAATAACTGAATTCCTGCCTGCCTTTTCTACGCCCATAGACGTAATAGCCGTATTGTCATTTTGGTTCTGCTTCCTCTGAGTGCACGTATAAGAAGCTACCAATGTATGTTTCTAGTCTCAGTCACACAAGTCGAAGAAAATTAATACTTTCATGTGTCCTCTGCTCACTTGAAATGTTTAAAGATTCTTGTAGGGAAATATCTCATATTGCTGTTATAGCATTGCTTTACAATAATGTTCTGCTATATTATAGTACCCTTTTCCTTACAGCATGGATGCTAGAACCAAAAGCAGAATGAATGCTTCCATGTAAACATAAAGTAGGAGACAGTGCACTCTCCAATAAGCCAGCAGTACCAGTGAGGGAAAGCAGCATCATTATTCTGCAAACAGGAACACAGAGAGGTGCAACTCATCCCACTGCTGTTGCACAGGAACCAGGCACAAGGGAGGTTCTGCAGCTGAATCATTCCCAGCTACTTGACTAGAACTCAAGTAAAAATACTTTCTCATGCATCATGTGCAGCCCAGTCCTCTCAACCTTCTTGAGCAAAAGAGTCATCAAATTCACTAATTGATGTGTCAAATTAGGACTGGGTGGCTGTTTCTGTGCCATGCTGTCAGGTGAAGACCAACAAGTATATATGCTGTCCCAGTGTATCACCATGGCAACTAAAAATTATAGTCAGGAACACTGTTCCTTGTTTTTATCATGGCCTTCAGGTTCTACTTAGTGCTAACACAGCCAATTGTTTCACTATTCAAGTATGGATAGTGACACATTCTGAATATATGAAGCCAAAGAGCTTTTCTCATTTATCTTTCTTAAGTCAGACCCAGAAGATAAACAAGAAAAAGAAAAAAAAATTTTTTATTAAAAGTGGACCCCAAATATTCTGCAACTCTACAGCAAAGAGGACTTTGTCCAAGATTTTAAATGTAACTGTTAATTTTGTATGATGAACTTGCCTCATATTGGATTTCCAGGAATCCACCCACTGTAGGAGAAGATCAGGCTAGAGAACCTGAAAGGTGCACATGGTACCTGATGAGATGCACCCATGGATCCTGAGAGAACCAGCAGATGAAGTGGCTAAGCCACTATTCATCATATTCCTGGAAGAAAGAAAATGTCACTCTTATCTTCAAGAAAGACAAGAAAGAGGATCCAGGGAACTACAGGCCAGTCCACCTCCCCTCCATCCATGGGGAAGTGAGGGAACCAATAATCTTGGAAAACACTTCTAGACATACAAAGGATAAGGTGACTAGAAGTAGCTGGTGTGGATTTATGAAGAAGTCATGTTTGACCAATCTGATGATGAGATGCCTGGCTTGGTGGATGAGATGAAAGCTGTGGATATTTCCTGTTTTGGCTTTAATAAGGCTATCCATACTGTCTTCCATAATGTCTTTATTGACAAACTGATGAAGTACAGACTAGATAAATGGTTGGTATTGTAGACTGAAAACTGTTTTCTCTGATCCACTGAAAGAGTTGTGATCAGCTTTACAAAGTTGAGCTGCATGAGAGTCACTGGTGGTGTACCCAGGGGTCAATACTGGCACCACTACTGTTAAACATTTTCATTAATGACTTGGATGCTGCGATGCAAGCTTACAGGTGATACAAAGCTGGATGCAAACTTACAGGTGATACAAAACTGGGAGGAGAGGCTGACACTCCAAATGGTTGTAGTGCCTTTCGGAGTGACCTCAACAGACTGGAGAAATGAGCGTACAGGAACTTTGTGAAGTTCAAAGTGGGGAAAAGGCAATTCCTGCACATGGGGAGGAACAACACCAAGCACCAGTATGTGCTGGGGGCTGCACATCTGGGAAGTAGCTTGGTAGAAAAGGACCTGGAAGTTCTGTTGAACACCAACTTGGATACAAGTTAGGAAATTGCCTTTGTGATAAGACCAAACAACCTCCTAGGCTGCATTAGGCAGAACGTCACCAGAAAGTGACCATTCCCTTCTACTCAGGACTGGTGACACATCTAGAGTCCAGTATTGGGCTCCCCAGTACAAGAAAGACATGGACATACTGGAGCAAGTCCAACAAAGGGGCGTGAAGATGATTAAATGATTCTCAGAATTTCTACTACAAGGAAAGGCTGAGAGAGCTGGCATTGTTCAGTCTGGAGCAGAGAAGACTTGGGGAATATTATCATTGTCTAGAAAAACCTGATGGGATGGTTCAAAGGCTCTTCCCAGTGGTGCCCAATGACAGGATGAGAGGCAGTGGGAGCAAACTGAAATACAGGAAATTTCATTTAAACATAGGAGAAAAAATTGTCTTACTCTTAAGTGTGACTGAACACTGGAACAATTTACTCAGGTAAGTTGTGGAGTCTCCATCCTTGGAGATATTCAAAACCTGACTGGAATAGCCCTGAATAAACTGCTGTAGTTCATCCTGCTTTGAGCAGGGGGTTAGACTAAATGATCTCCAAAAGTTCCTTCTGTTTCAACAGTCCTGTGATTCTGTGATAGGACAGGAGAATGGTCTTACAAACTTCACAGTACTCCTTCAACCTAATTTTCTTTATCCAGCAAGTCTACTGTTTTCACTGTGATATGTGTTTTTGCTTTTATTAATTAAACTATTATCACCATTTATTAGATTAGTGATAGCAGGAGTAGGCCTGGAAGACAACAGTTGGAAAGGATTCCCCAGATATCAGTGATTATTTGATTTGGATCATATTTTTAGTGTGCTGGGTATAAGGCCTGTAATACTCCAGAAGTGAAGCTTATATGTGAGCCTCAGCCCAGCAATTGCTGCTGGGATTGTGATGGACCACTTTTTCATCTTGCTCATCATTGTTTAGATGTATCTTGAAAGTGATGCTTTCCCTTCATGGTGACAGAGTCAAGCCTGATACAGGGTGAGCAAACAGCTCTGCATCCAGAAGTGAGTCATCATTGGTCTCCGGCTGATTTTATCATCCTCTCTGCTACGAGAGCTGTTTCTCTCACCTGATTCAGGCAAAACAAGCTGCAGGTGTAAAACCCAATGGTTCAAGCACTCCCAGGTTTTTATGATGAGGTGGTGAAGAAGCCTTCAGATGACCTGTTCTACTGGCAGGTCAGAGGGGCTGGAGCTTTTGACTAGTAGTGATAAGCAGCTAGGGATAGGTTGAGGGGCAGTGGTGTCTTCCAAGACCCCTAAACAGAATATATTCAGACCTGCAGTGCAAATTCCTCCTATATTATTCTTTGTAACTTTTTCCACCAAAATAGAATTTAATCTCTACACAAGAGGCAGAAGCTTATAAAGATCCTCCCTCAATAAGGTAGGCAAATGGAAAATTGCAGTCAAAATGACGACTGCAAAGTTAAAATTTCAGTATTTTAAGTTCTATATCAGTTCCTTCTGACCTTCAGTAGAAAGACTGGAATGCACAAAGCCGCTTTCCAGTGTTTTGATTTAAACAGGTGATTTAGGATAAAGAAAATATGAGCTGGTAAATTGCTCATCTATTTTGTTACTTTTTTCCAAGGACTAGTATTAGAACTGGTACTTCCTGGACTGAACCAGAATGCTGTGTTAACAGCTGCAAAATTACTGGAAACAACTTTGGAAATAACCCATATATGCCAATTTGCTGTAGCTGTGCTTTTCTCCTGAGGAGAAAACCTTAATCTCTAGAAACTGTTTTCATTTAACAGCACAGACAAGGTTCCAGCTGCTGTGACTGGGAAGGAAAACCTCAAAAATGAGAAATTAGGGTAAGCAAGGCAGATACGAACGTGCAGACAGCCTGGGACCATGACATGTGAAGTGACCCATTCACCTCACTGAGATATTCATTCAGCATGTTCCTGGCGCTAATACTGAAAACTCAGTGTTAATCATTGTGATGTTTCTGTAAGAGAGGAAGAGGATAATGCCAGATATCCCCATTTCAATACCAGACACATCTTTTTTTTTGTTGTCTTGAGTAAGTAACATCTAGGAAGAGCCCTGATGTATTACCCTGCTGTGCTTCTTTCAGGGTCAGGAAGAGACAGAGCCCAAGAAGCCTGAGGTGCACCTTGATATTCAAGAAGAGCAGATCTATGGTCCCAGCTGGGTTTTGTCGTGGTTTAAACCCTAGCCAGACAGCTTGTTCACTCACTCCCAGTGAGTGGTGCCGGGCTGAGAGCAATAGAGCCCCCCCCCCCCCCCCCCGGGGCTCTCCCCTTCCCCGCTCCCGAAGGAACAGGGAGGAGGATCAAAAGAGTGCAGCTCCCATGGGTTGAGACAAGAACAGTCCAGCAACCAATGTACAACACAAATCACCACCGCTACCACCAACGACAGCAATGATAAGAGAAAATAACAAGGGAAGAGAATACAACACCACCAGCCAAGAAACGAGTCCCACCTGGAAGCCCGTGTCCTTCCGGGTAACTCCCAGTTCCCCCCCACCCCGGGCATGACGTGCTGTGGTATGGAATACCTCCCTGGCTAGCCTGGGTCAGGCACCCTGTCTCTGCTTCCTCCCGGCTTCCCCTCCTCCCTGGCAGAGCATGAGCCTCACAAAGTCCTTGGTCAGGGTAAACATCACTTAGCAACAACCAAAAACATCGGTATCACCAGCACTGTTCCCAGGCTGGAAGTCAAAACACAGCGCTGCACCAGCTAACACAAAGGAAAAACATGACTGCTACTGCTGAAACCAGGACAGTTTTCGTAGGATATTATGGTTGAGTATGTCTTATAACCCCTCTGTCTCCACCTTTCTGGGCAGAACTGCCCCTCTCAGATCAGCTACTCAGTAGATAGCTTAGCTATAATATCAAACCACAAAAGAGAGATCTGAGCAGCCTAAAACATAACATGACAGTATTTTTGTCAGGTGAACTGTCTACTGCAAATGATGCTTCACATTGGCACCCTCAGCTGGAAGCCAGTGGTAGGAATGATACACAGTGTTTGAACATACCAAATATTGAAGCCTTTGAAATCATAAAATCATAGAATAGTTAGGGTTGGAAAGGACCTTAAGATCATCAAGTTCCGACCCCCCTGCCATGGGCAAGGACACCTTGCACTAAACCATGTCATCCAAAACTCCATCCAACCTGGCCTTGAACACTGAGATGGTCTTGATAAGCCCCTGGCCAGCAGCTCAGACTGTAGAATCACAGAATGGTTGAGGTTGTATGGGACCTCTCTAGGTCACCTGGTCCAGCCACTCCTATCCAAGCAGAGCCTCCATGCTATATCAGCTTGTCTATGAGAATCTTTCGTGAGAGTGTCAAATGCCTTACTGAAGTCTACGCTGACAACATACACTGCTCTCATCTATCAAGCCAGCTGTTTCATTATAGAAGTTTCTTAAGTTGGTCAACCATGCCTTCCCCTTGATGAAGCCATGCTGACTACTTCTGATGACTTTCTTGTCCTCCATGTGCCTGGAAACAGTGTACAGAACTGCCTGCCTCAAGGTTGGAGGTGTGGCTGGGTCCTCCTTCTTGCACAGGTAAATAGTTGCTCAGATTTGTAGATACTCAACTTCAGCCATTTTTAGGCTTATAAACAAAGCCTAAAATGGCAATATTTTTAACTGTTTTCACTGAGAACAGAAAGGACTAAGCCATGTCCACCAAACCAGTCTGTGACGTGTATCTAGCATCTCCCCAGCACATCAGGGTGCTAAGAGGTACATGCATTCAGCACTCTGTTACCTGGTGAAGCTTGCAGTACACAGAGCATGGGAAGTGGAAGCACAGAGCAGTGAAGTGGTTTCCACAAAGTCATGTTAGAGGGTCAGTAGAAATGTTGCAGAAGGATCTCAGTGACTGAAAACACTTTGTCACTAAGCAAGAATTTAATCAGTTTTGGTTTTTTTTTTCCCTGTGTGGTACAAAGACACTAATGATGAAGGAATTGGCTCAAAACCAGCTTTTCAGCTGTGGGAGACCAGTCCTCTAATTGTGCTTGTAGTGCTGCTGACAGGTACTGTGCTGTGCCCTGCGTCTCTTGCCTCACTCTCAATTAGCCCAAACTAAAAGAATAGGAGAGAGCTTAAGAGTTACAAGGGGGATTAGAAAAAAATATCCTTATTGTGAGTGTAGGAAATATTCGAAGTGAAACTTCCTTGGGAGAGACCGCTGTTAAAGATTTGATGTTGGAAGGACTTCCATACTCCATACACAAGAGTGTGGTGTATGTTCAGGGGGTGTGAGGTTCTTATGTCAGCTTCAGTTCAGAGCATCAGCTGCCACACCTGGGACATTCCTGGGCTTTTTCTTAACAGCTCCTGCAAGCTGAGCTTGACTGATAGCACCATTAGGAATGGAGGGCCCAATAGACCAAAAACTGCTTGCAAACTTTTGCATTCAAATATGAAAGCGGAAGAGAACCCTTGCTCTGTCAATGCTTTTTCCTCAGTTATTCCCAGCTATTTCACCACATCTTCTCACATTTTTTCTCTAACAAACAGACCTCTTTCTGATGGCAAATTGTTCTTTTCTGCCCTTCAGACAGAGCATTTATCATAGATGTTATTACCATGTCTCCTGGAATCTTTCCATCTGAAGACATGCTTGTTACAAACACTGTCACAGGCTACAAAATGTATCTGAAAGAAAGATTGACATTTTCTTTTATATACCATTCTTTGTAGGCAGGTTTTTTTTCTCCACACGCTGCTTAGCTTTCTTACTAGGTCAGATCACCCATGTCTAAAGACTGGTGCTGGCTCCTGGCACCAGCCAGTCGCTTCCCTGTCAGAGGACCCTGGGAGCTTCTTCCCCCTGCCCTAGGCTATTGTGCAGTTAGGCAGTTATGCAGTTCCAAGCAGACCGGAGCATCTGAGCCTGCGCAGAGCAGGGTGCTACTGATGGTGGAGAAGCAACTGGTATTGAAATGGCAGATTGAAAGCAAGAGGCGAACTTCTTTCTCTCCTGCTGTCTTGTTTTCTTTTAGTTCTTTTAGTTTGCTGTGAAGCAAATCAAGAGAGGGAGTAGCAGAGAATCATCTGAACAAACAGAGCCCAATATTTGATTTGGATGATAACAGTGAAAATACCTTATCTTGCTTTAGTGGCCAAGTGACCAACCCCTGCTGCTCAGCCTTCTGTGCACTACAGGCTGGTCACAATATGCTGGTGCGCTCAAAGTCACCAGAAAGGTCTCACCCTTGCAGCTGCCTTTGAGAAGAGCTCCAGCAGGGGAGAGGATGAGTGTGTGCATGTTTGCCTGCAAGCAAAGGAATGAGCCTTGAAGGAGCACTCCTGCAGTGAACAGGGGAGTTTCTATTTCTGGCATAAAGTTTGAATTCTTCGCCAAAGCTTGTCACCACCGTCCAAAGCACTGGTCTGCTCTCCCTCCCATGCTGGTATTTGGCTCCTGCCTTTTTTCCTCAGCTGCTGAGAAGCTCCCCTTGACTTTGGCAAAGAAAAGGAGGTCCTGGCCTGGGGCTCGGCGCCCTCCTGAGCTGGAAGGGAAGATGCTCAGGTGTCCAGGGTGCATTGGAATGGTCTCCCCTGCTGCTACATGACCTACTGCAGGGCTTCTTGACTCCCATGGGGATATGGACACCTCCTTGGATGTTTAAACACTGCATGCTGCACTGGCAAGGACTGCCATCTGATTAACTGCTCTCAGCAGCGCCTGTCCAAGAGGTGCAGATGCTGCCTGGGAGAGCAATAGATGCACTCAGGAAAGCAAAGGCTGAAGTTGCTGCTCAACCCTTGGAGTCAGGAGTCCGGTGGATTAGGGAGCCAGTTTGAGCTCTGCAAAGAAGAAGCAACTACTTTCAGTGTTTAAAATGTACTTAACCTAAGAAGCAGATGTAGACTGTTCTGAATTAGCCTGAGATTTGGGATGAGTTCTGTTTTTTTTTTCTTTAAAGTAGGAGCTACCATAAGGTAGGGTAAGTTACAGTGTATGTACACTTTGTTTCTCTTATAAAGGAATATATATGGCCTTAGAAAATGAATATATTTTGTATTAGTTAATTAGGTAGTATTCTTCCCTTTGATGTATGTTTTCTTAACCTTTAACCCTGCTACATTAAGGTATTGAGGTTAGCTATTTCAAAAGGTACATATGCACATATATGCATGCATAGATATGGACATATGCTGTCTCCTTTTTTACTTTCCTCATTTGATGATATTACAGTTACTCTGAATGAAATCCTTTAGGAGACATTCCAGGAGAAATGAAGATGTTTCAATCAAACCGAAAAGCAAATGCAAAGAACATTTTGAGCAGAGTGGAGTTGTGTAGAAACAATTATTTTCCTTCGTACATGTATCTCGGAAAAACTGATGTACGCTCTTCTCCATTCAGGGATTAAGTTTTGAAGCACTATTTTGAAGTTGCATGTTGTTAGGGGGTTTTGTTTGTTTGGGGTTTTGTTATGTTTTATTTTGTTGTTGTTTTTTTTTAATGGGGAAGATGTATTCCTCACAGAAAATTTTCAGAGGAGCAATCAATATACAAAATGAATTATCTGTTGTTGGATCTGAACTGCATATCTGTACACAGGGTGTTTTTGTACTCTAGGGTACTCTGAAAGCATCGTGGCTGAATCATAATAAACAATGGATTCCCTTATCAAAAAAACACACATACCCACAAATATTTCACTCCATTTTCAATGTCTTTGACAACATAACATTTAAATACCTGAAGCAATTTATAAAGTATTTATAATACAGAATCCATAGCCAGACTACTAGAATTTAAATATCTAAGTCTTTAAGAGATGGACAAAACCAGGTATAGGTTGCATAAATGCTCCATTATCTTTGCTTTCTTTGCATTCAGGAAGAATTAATAAAAACATCCCCTGCTATCTGCTATATCCCCACCTATAATGTATGCTTGCAAATGCTTTCATTGTGAACATTGTTACAGGGGTTAAATTTTCGTATATGCATGCCAATCTCTTCTCTCCTCCCCAGACTGCATTCTTGCTCCTGCTTAGGTAACAGGTCTGCCCAGCTGATGGAGGACTACTTCTCGGATGCTCACCCTTGTGAGGATGGGTATGGTAGAACTGGAGAGCACTGTCTTCATTTGCACCCAGTGAAGGCTGGTGGAGGTCATCACTTCCACCAAAAAGCTAGGCTGGATCTCATCTGCCTGCACAGAGCAAATGGGAAAGACTGGGGACCCTGGTGGGTTCCTGCTGTTCCCTTAGCCAGAGCTTGCTGCGCAGTTACACTCCTACCCCCTCTATACTGTTAATCAAATAACAATACTACCTCCTAATAGTTGGTGTTGAATCCTGCTGAATAATTTTCCCAAGATATACAAGGAAAAGGCTTCTGTCATGATGAAAAGCTCAGTTCTTTAAAGCATACTCAATTAAATCAGGTTGCTGGCCAGGAATGCGTATTTCTGTGCTGCAAACTCCACTCATCTTTACAGCTCTGTCTTGACATGGGAACCTCTTAATTTTGATCTTGTTAAAAGAGTTTACTTACTCAGTTCAGAGGTGCAGAATAGGCACGCCTGTGATGTGTAAGGGTACAAACACTTGCTGCTTGTTGTGTGTCTAAATCTTACCTAGGCATAAGCTTTTTGCTTAAATCTGAAATTTCACATTTCAAAGCACAGTCTTTTGTAAAGTAGAGGGAACTGAAACTGTTAAACTTGCAATATGGAAGCTGTTAAATCTACAGGGAATGTATGTCTCTCGTTTGCATTCGCAGATTTAGAGATAGTCCTCAAAAGGGAACTGGATTGAACCAAAGAGGATGGTAGCTGTGCCTAGAGATCCCCACAGCAAAGAGCTCTGTACCAACACTTGTTAATTGAAAGTCCTTAGAGACACAATTTAAGCAGGCAGAGAGAAATGAAATACTTTTCCTGAGATGTTAACAAACTGAGATGGCAGAGCCAGGCTTTAATCCCAGCCTTTGTGACTTCTAGTCCAGTGTCCTACGATGTGTCACACTGCCCCCTAACACTTGTGGAATGCATTTCTTTCTGTATCTCCCTCTTGTCTACACAGACGCACCTGCATATGAGTTCTCTGTATAGCTGGATAATTTTCTGAACACTTACTAATTTATCGTACATACCACATTCCAAACAATGTGAATATTTTAAATACTTCATTTTAAATGCTACCTGCTTATTTTTCTCCTTTAGAAATATCCAGAATGTTGCACTTTTCTTTCCCATTTTGGAAAGGAATCCTTTCTTGCCTGCACAGAAAGAGGCAGCAATATTGAAATATCCACAAAGACAGTTTGTCCCTGGACTGTTCTTGCAGGCATTTGTGCTGAAGAGATGTTAACACAAGCCACATTTTACGTGACTTATATTCCCATTGCTCAGGGTTCTTCTGCTTGATGCTGGCAATGCTGCAGCTTCCCACACTTCCCAGCTCTCCAAGGAACCCTACAGTAGAAATAAGGAAGCCAGGACTTAATATTTAGACATATATATATATATATAAAAGCAAAAGAAATAACACTTTAAGGTTTTCTTGCAGCACAGGAGGGGGGAAATGGTAAAGATTTACTTTGGGACCACTTTAATTCAACTTTTTAAGTCCTGCGTAGCTACAGTAGTCTTTCCTTGTGGCAAGGACCCAAGCAGGTGGGTGCTGACCCCCACCACTGTGTTATCCTCAGTGCAGACTCATGCAGCCCCTCATTAGGGTACGAGCCATCACCCCAAAACGGGCAGGGGGCCTTTCTCATTGCGCCCTGGCAGCAAGAAGCTCCCTTCCCAGGGATGGGGATGTCCCCTGACCTTGGGCCAGGACAGGCTTCACTCACGCTGGCAGAGTGCTTCCAAGGTGAACCACCAGTGTTACGTAAATGTTGATTTTTATTGCTGTGGGTACAGGTAGAGATTAACTACCTCAGCTGGCAAGGGAACTGATGTGTAACATCCTTCTCCATCTCTGATCTCAGATCAAAAGCTTCAGCCTTGCCTGCCACACCCTGTTCCTGCAAGGAGCTGTGCCAGGAGGGCGATGCCAGGGGTGCCCAGATGGTGTGGCCACCACAGTGGCCCCAGGTCTCGTGGGCCACTCCGGCGCTGCTGACTCTTGCTAACAACGTTCCATGGGTCTTGATGCTGTGGGAAGTGCAGAGAGGAGGAGGACATCCTGGAGAGGGGGTGGGAAAGTGAGGGAGAAGGGCACAAAATGCCATCCCAGGATGTGCTTTTGCACAGATGTTAAAAACCAGGAGCATCTCTACTAATTGCAGCAAACTTGGCAGAAATTAAGCCTAATAGGCCTCCTTCATACAACTGTGTGACTAAACACCAGATGCCCTAAAGGCACAAACTGACAAGGTTGTTTAAATCTTTAGTATAGTGTCTGTGATCCTTCTGACAGAGAGAGAGGATGTTGCAAGGCAGGCCCCTGAGCAGCCATCCTCCTGAGGGGCAGAAGCTGGTGGGGTAGGGGTGGGGGTGTTGGGGCTGCATGTTAAAATACCCAACACCAAAATAGAATTTTATGACATTTATGAGTGCATTTTCATAAAAAACAATTTTTTTTCTGGAGAAGTGCCAAAGCTCCAAATACTTTCCTTCCGTTTTTTTTTCCCCTAGCACAGCACTTCTGTCCACTGGATGCTTTACAAATGGTCTCTCTTTGTGCGTCATGAGAGGAGAGAGTTACTCTGGATTTATCCAGGAGTGTTGTAAACCACATGGCCCTTCTCATTTCAGCCTTATCTTTGAAATGTCTCAAGAGACATCTTATTTTTATGACTGCTCGAGGACTGTAAGCCCGAGGAGCTGCTTTTGGGAATGCATATGATCCCTGTCACATCAAATGACTACATTGTGGTGTCATTGCTGTCTGTGAAACATAAAGTAGCTGCTGGGTCCCAGCTCTCCATCTGCAGTTCCCCAGAATCCAGGATTTTGAATCTGAAATTTCCATTTTGGCATTGTCAATAATTCAAAACTGTTTATTAAAAGGATTAATTCATGATAATTGTTCTGAGATCAGGAAAACATAGAAATTGCTCTTGAGAAATTTTTATCTGCATTTGTGGTGGGCTTGTTTGCCTTAGGGAACATTGCGGTACTGTGCCAATGATTCTTCTCGCTCCAAAGCACAATAAAACTTTACAATTTTAAATAATTGGCACAATACCTTTTTAGATTATGTCAGAAATACCAGGTATCAGTTTCAATAAAGTTGCAGCATTTTGTTTTGATGTTTAAGTTTATTGCTAGAATGAGAACAGGAATCTGCAGTATACCTGCAGGTCAAAAGCAAGAAGTTAACGTTGATGAAATGAAAGTTTTAGGGTTTTTCTCCCTGCTTTAAAATGCCACAAAACAGAGGTTTGAGATTTTTAAAGGCACAATTTTCTGATAGACAAATTCCATGGAAAGATGTGTCACTAATGGTAATTATCAGGACAAATCTGGGGAACTTGAAGATGGTCAGAATAAGAAATCAAGCAAGTTTGTACTGGCAGTACTTTGACGTGAGTTATTGCATATGTGAGTAGACAGTTTGAGGGCTTGTGAAAACAACTCTGTCTTTCAGAAGATAAAGTCAGAGGGTGTTTCTCTAGACTGGTTTTGTGACGCTGATGTCTGATTCAGCCTCCTTGACCCCCTAGTGGACTTGAATCGGATGAAGCACATCACTAAGCATCAGAGGAGGAAATAAGTACTTTTCATAAAGGCATATTACTCTTTGGTGGCGGTCACTGACAGGCTTTTGAATTTGTTCTGGCTCTTCTCAATAAACAAATAGCTCACAAAAATGGTACCGCAATGTCAGCAAATAACTGGTTGATCTCATCTTCCAAACTACCTCAACTCTCACTGTGAGCTTAGTTACTCATTTTAGACATTCGTTTACTTCTGTTATACAGACTAGATGATGCTGCCATTTGTCACCAGCAACCTTGACATCAGGAATAGCTGCTCTTGTGCCTGTGAGTCTAAATGTTAGAAGTTAATTAAATATGTCTCTAATGATTGCTTTTCTTGTGCTGTTATCCAGAATTTTGGTCCCATAATATAGGAAAAGAGAGTGGCCTGGGAGGGATGACTTCACAGGAATACTTATTTTCTGGAATATGAAAACAATTTGGTAATGTAGGAGAAGCAGTAGGCTGGATGACTGGGTTTTGTGTATTAATGACTAAGTGTGTATCAACCAAAGATCATTCATTTCATGTACCCCACAAATATGCAAGCCTAAGTCTGCCTGGTGGTGACCAGTGGCAACATTTCTTGTTTTGTCTCCATCATCTGGGCTTATGACTGTGGTGGGGAGGCCTCAGTTCTATGATTTTGTTTGCTGATATAATTATTTCACAGTTAATGATCATGATTCCCCAGAGGCTGAAAGAACTGCAGTAGATGAGAGAAATGACTTCCACAACAACCAGCTCTGGTACCCCACTACTCTGCCTTTCTCACCAACAAGGAACAGAGTTTGGGTGGACATGTCCTTTGTGAAAGAGCAGGAAGATGTTTTCACACAGAGGCTTATAAATTCAAGGTCAGACAGCAAAAGGTGAGTCCATGCACTGAAACTGTAATTTCAAAAATGAATCCTATAGACACTGAGTACCTCCAGCCAGATCAAAGCCTGGCAATTACAAACTTCCTGGGACTTACAAAACCAATGTCTACATTTGAGAAACCTGAGTGAGGACTTTCCTTGTAAGCATGCATTAAAAAATTAGGTTCTCTTCTAACTGGCAAACCAGCTGATGCCTATTTGAATATATCTGTAGTGTAAGAAAGAAACTTAGCATAAAGGTGATTATTTCATCTTGTGCCATAAGAACCTCTGGCAAGTGTCCCCAGTCTACTCAGAGATGATGTGTAAGCAGGTCATCACAACACAAGTCCATATTACTGTGAGATAATGGATGTCATGTGCATAGCAAATGGCGTTTGATCAGTTATAGACACAGACACAGTAAAGCAAGTGCTCATTCACTTCATGCAAAGGCAATGACATGTTGCAGATCACACACTGTATCACCACGGATGCAATCATGTTGTAACCCAACATGATTGCATGCAAACTCTGAAGCTGGAATGAAAGCAGCCATGATTCAAAAACTGTGAATGCGGGAGCCCTGTTATAAAATTGTCCCTGCCATGGTCATAAGGAAGGAAGACTTCTATTCTTCAGCTGGAGAAGAGAAGGCTCTGGGGAGACATTATAGAAGCCTTCCAGTACCTAAAGGGGACCTACAAGAAACCTGGAAAGGGAATTTTTACAAGGGCAGGTAGTGACAGGACAAGGAGTAATGGCTTTAAGATGATAAAGGATACATTTAAATTAGGTATTAGGAAAAAATTCTTCACTGTGAGGGTGATGAAACACTGAAAGAATTTGCCCATCTCTGGAAATGTTCATGGCCAGGCTGGATGGGGCTTTGAGCAACCTGGTCTAGTGGAAGGTGTCCCTGCCCATGGCAGGGGGTTGGAACTATATGATCTTTAAGATCTCTTCCAACCCAAACCATTTGTGATTCTATGATTACCAAAGTCTAAAGAGATATGCTACTCTTCCTTAGAAGCACCATTTCTTTGCTACTAATGCTGAGTCAGCTGAACACAAGCTAACTGTGTGCTTTGCTTTTCAATGAAGGGTGACTCTCTTAACAGCATACAGATACACTATAGTCTCTACCAGAGAAGATATGGGTTTTTTTTTGTTGGTTTTTTTTTAATAGAAATTTTTGTCTTCTTTGTCTGCTATTTCAGACCCTTTTTGACATATAAGAATTAATTCTTACAGTCACATCTGCTAGACTGAATTTGGCCTGAGCCTGACTCTGAGCACCAATGAGTTAAAGGAGTGCTAATTGAAAGGAAACGTTTTTCCCTCATTTTCCTCTGACTAGGTATTTCTACAGTATATTGTAGAGATACTGCAATACAAGCTTAAAGATGCACCTTATTTCCTTTTGTCTGCAAAAAGGAGTTACCCTACAGTTAGGCACTTCTCCTGAAAAAAAATTCTGAACAAATGGGATCTGAGAAAACAATCTAAAATTTATAAATAAATAATTCTCCTTACTAAAATATCCATACTGCATCAATAATTGAATAAATTCTTTTCCTTAGTTGTTTGGAAAAGGTTTGCTTTCCAGTTGAATCCTATGCTGCCATGTATTTATTTCATTTTTTAATTAAAAAAAATAATTAAAAAAGGCAATAAAAAAATAATCGGCGGCAAGAGCCACCGAAGCAGCCTCAAGTCCTCGACAGGACTTAGGCAAGAGCCGCAGCTCAGCTGACGAGAGCGAGCAGCTGACTCACAGGGGGCGGAGCCAGGAGCAGCGGCACCAGCCCTGGCTGGGTAAAAACCTGCGCCAGGGAGCGCGAGCGATCAGGGCGGGTTGGGGCATTTTGTGCGGGCGGGATGGTGAGCGTTGAGCTTATGAGCAGGGCCCGCTCTGGGAGCTCTGCTCTGGCTGCCCCGGCGGTGGCAGCTTCGGCACCAGACAGAGCCGATGAGAGGGGAGGCTGCAGTGCAGAGCTCGGGGTGTAGAGAGTGCCTGCACTGGTCTGGTGAGGGGAGGGTGCGCCATGGGCAGGGCTGCCCTCGGTGCTCCCTGGTGGGGGTCCTCCTGCAGCAGGGGCTGAGCTGCGGGGCGCTGTCAGTAGCTGAAAGGTGTCGGGGGAAGCTGAAAGGAAGCAAGAATGCTTGCTCCAGGCCTGAACTGTGCAGGGACCACAAGTGCCCACTGTAGCTCATGGAGAAAAGAAGGAGGCCGTTAACCTGGGAAGGTGGGAAACAGCAACAAAACAAAAAAAAAAAACCAACAAAAAATGCTTTGCTGTTCTGCAGGGGGCTAATGAGGAAACGCACTCACACTATGAACAACCAGCTGATGCACTGCTAAAGAAGATCTCTACTGGTGCTGCCAGGAAAAAGCGGCAGGTCGTAGTAGTAGGGGACTCTACTTTGAAAGGAACAGAGGCACCCATCTGTCAGCCTGACCCAGTCTCAAGGGAGGTGTGTTGCCTACTAGGGGTTTGCATCAGGGATGTTGCAGACAGGCTGCCTGCTCTAGAAAGTCCCACTGACTATTACCCACTTCTAGTGATCCATGTGAGGCTAGGGATATAGATAGTAGTAGCCTGGAGAACATAAAGAAGGACTACAGAGCCCTGGGAGAGGTGGTTAGGGGCTCTGGAGCTCTGATTGTCTTTTCATCAATTCTCCAGGATAAAGGAGAGTACCTTAAAAAGGCTAGGAGGATTGGCTGGGTTAATAAATGGTTAGAACGGTGGTGCCATAGTCAGGGGTTTGGATGTCTTGAACACGGGACCCAAGTTTGTAGGCCAGGTCTAGTGGGGGCTGGTGGAGCTGGTCTGAAAAGAAGGGAAAGCGGTTTTGGTAGGAGGCTTGCCAGGCTGGTCAAGGAGGCTTTAAACTAGGTGTGTTGGGGGAGCAGGGAATCATTCCATCCCAACACACCCAGTCAGTTGCCAGCACCTATAATAAATGCTTGGAGCAATGTGGATATATTCCAGCCTCTCCAGCCAATGAGCCGGCTTCATTTGGAGCTCGGCTCAGATGCCTCTATACAAATGCCCGTAGCATGGGGAACAAACAAGAGGAATTAGAGATGTGTGCACATCTACAGGGGTATGATATAATAGGCATCACAGAAACATGGTGGGATCGCTCCTACGACTGGAGTGTTGGAATGGAAGGTTACAGGCTCTTTTAAAAAGACAGGCCCAGCAGGCGGGGAGAGGGAGTTGCCCTTTATGTTAAGGATAGGCTGGAGAGTATGGAACTCTGTCTGGGGACAGGTGAGCAGTCAGTAGAGAGTTTGTGGGTCAAGGTTAAAGGGCGAACAGCAATGGGAAACATTACTGTGGGGATCTGTTCCAGACTGCGTGATCAGGAGGACTCTGTGGATGAAGCACTCTACAGTCAGATAGGAACAACCTCATGCTCGCAGGCTCTTGTTCTCATGGGGGACTTCAACCACCCTGATATTTGTTGGAAGGACGGTATGGCCCAGCACAAGCAATCCAGGAGGTTCCTCAATTGTGTGGAAGACAACTTCCTTCTGCAAGTAATAGAAGAGCTGACAAGGAGAAGTGCCATGCTTGACCTTGTGCTCACCAACAGGGGGAGGCTGTTTGGAAATGTGATGCTCCAGGGCAGCCTTGGTTGCAGCTATCATGAGATGGTTGAATTCTTGATCCTCAGGACAGTGAGAAGAGCGTGCAGCAAGCTCACTGCCCTGGACTTTGCGAGAGCAGACTTTGGCCTCTTCAGGAACCAGCTTAGTAAGGTTCCATGGGATATATCCCTAGAGGGCAAGGGGCTGTTGGTTGATATTCAAGGATCACCTACTACAAGTTCAGGAGTGTTGCATAACAACTTGAAGAAAGTGCAGCAGGAGGGCCAGGAAGCCTCCTTAGGTGGATAAGGAGCTGCTGAGGAAAATTCAGCTGAAAAAAGAGGCTTCTAAAAGGTGGAAGCAAGGACAGGCGGCCTGGAAAGAGTACAGGGATGTTGCTGGGGAAGCTAGGGAGCAGGTTAGGAAAGCTAAAGACGAGTTAGAATTAAATTTGGCTAGGGATGTTAAAGGTAACAGGAAGGGATTCTATAGTTACATTGCAAATAAAAGACAGACTAGGGACAACATGGGCCCTCTCCAAAAACTGTCAGGAGAACTGGCTACCCTGGATTTAGAGATAGCTGAGGTTCTTAATGACTTCTTTGCCTCAGTCTTCAGCAGCAAATGCTCTGACCATATCACCCAAGTCTTGGAAGGCAGACACAGGGACTGTGAGAATGAAGACCTTGGACCACTGTAGGAGAGGGTCTGGTTTGAGACCATCTTAAGAACCTAAACATACACATGTCTATGGGACCTGATTGAATCCATCTGTGGGTCCTGAAGGAGCTGGCAAATGAAGTTGCTAAGCCAGCGTCCATCACATTTGAAAAATCATGGCAGTCAGGTCAAGTTCCCGATGACTGGAAAAAGGGTAATATAATCCCCATTTTCAAGAAGGGGAAGATGGATGACCCAGGGAATTACAGACCAGTCAGTCTCACCTCTGTGCCTGGCAAAATCTTGGAGCAGATTCTCCTGGAAGGCATGCAAAGGCACATGAAAAACAACAAGGTGCTTGGTGACAGCCAGCATGGCTTCACTGAGGGGAAATCCTGCCTGACCAATTTGGTGGCCTTCTATGATGAGGCTACGAAACTGATGGACAGGGGTAGAGCAGTTGATGTCATCTACCTGGGCTTGCGCAAAGCGTTCGACACTGTCCCACACAACATCCTTGTCTCTAAATTGAAGAGATATCAATTTGATAGATGGATCACTCGGTGGATAAAGAACTGGCTGGGTGGCCACACACAGAGTTGTGGTCAATGGCTCAATATCCAGCTGGAGACCAGTAATGAGTGGTGTCCCTCAGGGATCGGTGTTGGGATCAGTCTTGTTCAACATCGTTGTCGGTGACCTGGACAGTGGGACTGAGTATGCCCTCAGCAAGTTTGCTGATGACACCAAGCTGTGTGGTTCTGTTGATACCCTGGAGGCAAGGAATGCCATCCAGAGGGACCTTGACACACTTGTGAGGTGGGCTGATGCCAGCCCTATGAAGTTCAACCATACCAATTGCAAGGTCTACACCTGGGTGGGAGCAATCCCAGGCACAGCTACAGGTTGGGCAGAGAAGTGATTCAGAGCAGCCCTGTGGAGAAGGACGTAGGGGTGTTGGTTGATGAGAAAATGAACATGAGCCGGCTTCAGTGTGCGTTCGCAGCCCAGAAAGCCAACTGTATCCTGGGCTGCATCAAAAGGAGCATGACCAGCAGGTCAAAAGAGGTGATCCTGCCCCTCTACTCTGCTCTTATGAGACCTCACTTGGAGTATTGTGTGCAGTTCTGGTGTCCTCAACATAAAAAGGACATGGAACTGTTGGAACAAGTGCAGAGGAGGGCCACGAGGATGATCAGGGGACTGGAGCACCTCCCATATGAAGATAGGCTGAGAAAGTTGGGGCTGTTCAGCCTGGAGAAGAGAAGGCTGCGTGGAGACCTCATAGCAGCCTTCCAGTATCTGAAGGGGGGCTATAGGGATGCTGGGGAGGGACTCTTCATTAGGGACTGTAGTGACAGGACAAAGGGTAACGGGTTAAGTCTTAAACTGGGGAAGTTTAGATAAGATATAAGGAGAAGTTCTTTACTGTAAGGGTGGTTAGGCACTGGAATGGGGCCTGTTCAAGGCCAGGTTGGATAGAGTCTTGGGTGACATGGTTCAGTGTGTGCTGTCCCTGCCTATGGCAGGGGGGTTGGAACTAGATGATCTTAAGGTCCTTTCCAACCCTGACTATTCTATGATTCTATAAAAATGTTATTATTGAAAGTATTTCTATAAGGCTCAGGAGACCTGGCAATAATTTTTATTGGACTGATCAGTGCCGCTTGCATACAAATTGCTCTGTTTGTATTGACTGCTGCATCACATCTTTTTTATATAAACTGTTCTATTGATTCTGACATAAATAACATGCAGGCTGCTTCAAATCATAAACCCATTAGTCTGGGGGACTCTTACCAGAATCTACTATGTACCAGACAACAGCAAGCAAACAAACAAAATGTAACTGTAAGGATCTGTGAAACTATTAGCTTTTAGAAACTTTTCTTCTTCTGGCTTTGGCAGCTGCCATTTGTCTGGCTATTATATCACTTATTTGCACATTTCGCCCATGTTTTTGCATTCATGAAACATGAATAAAAAAAAATCCTTCTAACAGCTCTAATGTGGATAATGAGAAAAAGAGAAAGAATGATATTGAAAAAATACGTTCAGCTATTCTAGTTTTGAAGTTTTATTCTGGAAGGGGGTTTTGTTGCTTATTGGTATGACTGCCTTTCTGCTAGAGTGGAGTGATAGCTACATACTCCCAGGAGACATCTGTTTTACTGCAAACATACCTGCTGCTCTTAGGACAGCTTGACTAAACTGCAGCTTATTTGGAAATTGGGTATCAGTCACTGTGCTTGAATTCAGAGGTGTGGTTTGCTCTTTCAGAGAATGTTTCAGGAACCATGACCCCTCCATCTGCATTGCCTTCATCTGTGACTCATCATCAGTGATGGATTTAAGATTGGTCTCTATTTCCCCCTTTCCAGTGAGACATCCTTTATATGTATGACAAGCCTCTCATTTGCGTACTAACCACTGTGTGGGGTTTGGAGTTACTTTTGGTTCCCTATGACCCTGCAGTTAGGCAACACACTAATTTCCACAGCTGCCAGTCAGGGCTCACTAACAGGACCCTAGAAGCAAGGCTGGGCTGAGATTTAGAATCATAGAATCATAGAATCGTTAGGGTTGGAAAGGACCTTAAGATCATCTAGTTCCACCCCCCCTGCCGTGGGCAGGGACACCTTACTCTAAATTATATCACCCAAGGCCTCGTCCAATCTGGCCTTGAACACTGCCAGGGATGGAGCATTCACAACCTCCCTGGGCAACCCATTCCAGTGCCTCAGCACCCTAACAGGAAAGAATTTCCTTCTTATATCCAACCTAAACTTCCCCTGTTTAAGTTTTAACCCATTACCCCTTGTCCTGTCACTACATTTGCTGAAACAAGGGTGAATTCATACAACCACTTTGCAATAGAAGTTACTGAAACTGATGTATAAAGATGAAAGTGTCTTCCAAGCAAGCACACATCCAGTCCATCTGTGTTGGAAGAGATAGAGCTGTCATGAGTATGGGTTTTGTTGATCTTGCCTCATTTTCTGACTGGAAATATTACTCCTTCTGGACTGCTGAACATCTAGAAATTCATGCCAAATGGGCATGTATTTTTCAGATCCTGTCTGGACAGATTTTCTGGGCAGAGAAAGAAGACACAGCTGGGAAATCTGAATCCTAGGCAGATGTTTTGCCCAAGCATAGTGAGTCCAACACACTGAAGACTGGTAAAGGCCTCTGAACATACAGTACCTTGCATGGGCACATGTATTTCTGCCCGGGCCATCTCTGGCTGACCTGTGGAAGTCCCACAAAAAAAAGTCATTGTGATTTTGGACACTGAAAAAGGCAAAAATAAAGATAGAAAAGCATTCCCTCTGCAACTCTCCAGCTAGATTATGTCTTTGATCATGTATTGGCCTTTGGTTCCTACCTAGATTTTACAGTAAAACCTAGAGCCTATGTCTTTGTCCTACAACTGTGGTGGTCTCTTGTTTGCTGTTGGTCAGCAGCAGCTATGGAGCAGAGCTTTTTGATGTGTTACATAACTGCACTTCTTGCACAAATTGGAAAAAAACCTAATGGCACATTGTTGTTGAATTTCACATCACAAGACACTGTAGGGTTTGGTTGGGTTTTTCTTTGTTTTGGTTTGTTTTGGTTTTTTTTGATTGTGTTCTTTTTTGTTTTGGTTTTGGTTTTATTTCTGAAAATGGCTACATAAATCAACAGGAGGTTGACCATATTTCCTTAGACTGAAGAGGAATGGATGGCATTTGTTTATTCAGAGGATTTGGTTGTGGTTTTTTTGTTGTTTGTTTATTTGTTGTTTGTTTTTTTTAAGAAATAAAAAAACGACCCACTGTAAGCAGTCCATTAGCAAACAAGTCCTTGGGAGAACATTTACCATGCTGTAAGGTGGACAGCAGGGCAGAAGCAATAATGGTTGGCTTATGGCAGCAGCAGTATATCATGTGATATTGCATCTATTTCTTCAGCAACAGCCAGCTTGGTGCTTCTTTTTCTGTCTTCTCATGTCTGAAATTTTCCTTCGCATAGAATGCAGTGTCACTTGGGGGAGAGACATTCCACATCTCCTGCCAGTGCTGGGTTTATCTGGTTATCTCTCAAAGAGAAAACTACTTTCCAAGAATACCTCCCCATTTGAGCTTGAAATGCCTTGCAGAACTTGCCTTACTGACACTTTCATTGTCTCACCAGAAATTTGTTTCGAGCAGACACAGAAAAAGCCAGGAAGAAATGGGGCTGCCCTCTCCAAGGAGCTCTGGTGAGCTTGACTCCGTTTCCTCAGCTAGCGCATTTTAATAGCAGTCTAGATGCACCTATCCACATTGTGGAAAAGTTCTGTGAAAAATAGAGAAGTATGATCATCTTAAATTATGGACTGCAGTAACAGGATGGGTAAAATAAAGCTGGTTTTCTATTTGCATTGTGGTGACAGTGAGGCTTTACTAGGGCTTGGCTGAATAATGAGCCGCTTAACAGAGAACCCTGCATAGCACTTTACAAACAGTTCCTCGCAGAGATCGTATTAATTATGCCATTCCTTCTGATTAGATTCAGCCGATTTCTCGCTCACTCTCACATGACTTTGTGCAAGGCTTTATGGTGCCTTGTGAGAACAGCAATAACACATACATGCTGATACAGTCATTAGATATCCTGAGAACCTGCACTTTCCACTGTGGTCATTCTCTTGCAAACAGATACTTCTGTGATGCAATCAAGGTCTTTGTTCATGTAAAAATTGCTGCAAATCTGAGTCAGATTGACAAGGGTGAATGGCCAGAGGGTCAAATCTGCTTTTGTTAAAAAAATAAAAAAAAATAAAAAAAAAAAAAAAAAGGAAAAGAAGAAAATAGAGACGGAAGTATTCAAAGAGTGTTGAATATTCGAAGAGTTCATATTCACAGTATTGGATTGGTACCTTTTCTACCTGTTTGCCCAGTAGCTCCAGGGATTGTATGGCTTATGTTCATAATTTTTTCCTAAGTGGTTATGATATAGCCGGACCTAAAGAAGAGACAAGGGAAGGGAAGGCAAGGCAAGGAAAACTTTTAATAACAGTTCTGCTAGCAAACAAACACTGTTTTTATCATCTGCTGGTGTATTGACATTTTTCTCTGAAACACTTCAGCTACAGCACAAGAAATGGAGTTTCTGTATTAATCAAGGCCAACAAGTCTAGTGTTGAACCTCTGCTTCACAACACTGCTTAAAATTCAAACATTTGTAGTGCATGCATTTGTTTATAATCTCATCACTCTGTATATGGATTTCATTGCAAACTGTGTGATATATTTATTCTGTCTCTTACAGTGTAGCAATAGTGTATAAAAATCAGATTGAGTCCTTTATTTATAGTTGTCAATAACCAGATGACAGAAAACATCTTCCGCTTGAAGAATTACTACTGCTAGTGTTTCCTGGGAACCCTTTCAAAGGAATGTTTCTTGTCCTTAGCATCACATCTGCAATGTAGGAGCCAAGAAAATGTCAATAACTTCCTTATTATGAATCTCTGCTTTCAAGAATTAATAATTTCACACACACTCATACACAAGCAAAAGCATGTGAAACTGAAATTTGGCATAAACATTTGTAATCGAAGAGCAAAGCATACCTCTGCAAAATAATGATCTCTGCAGTTTTGAATCTGAGAGGACTCATAAGGTGCCTGCGTTGTTGGTTGGTTTTTTTCTCTTTTTTGAGTCAGTTGTTTGCAAATGATACAATCTCGCTGTCTGGCAAGAACTCATTTGTATGTCTGAGGATCTCAGTAGAGAAAAGATTGTGGTTTACTTTGTCATGCTTTCTAGCTTTTCTAATGGAGTTTTCTCTAGATGCCAAGGGAAGGGAAATGGTGAAGCTCATTCAGTTGGTATAGCACAATCCATCCCTCCCTTCTAAATTTATCCATTAAATATCTCAGCCTCCCATTGTTTAGAGCCCCTTTATATGTAGCTGAGTAGTATGTGTAAGGAATACTATACAGGAAAAAGTCATTGCATAAAGAAAAGAAAACTCCAAGTAACACGCCAAGCATTGGAGTAAAGGAAGCCTAGTTTACTGTGGGTTTTGTTTTGAGTTTGATCAACTTCATTTTTATAAAGATAAGAATGGCAACTGAACTTTTTCCCATAGCTAGACATTTATAGTATCTCTTTAATTATTTCTCTTCCTCTTGCCCTTTCTTTTATCCCATGTAGAATCATAGAATCATAGAATAATTAGGGTTGGAAAGGACCTCAAGATCATCTCGTTCCAACCCCCCTGCCGTGGGCAGGGACACCTTAGGCTAAATCATATCACATGTAGATTTTAATTAGCTCTTTCTCTGCCTGTTTTAATGAATTTGGTTGAAATGTGTATCTTTGACACCTCTTCCCCTCTTCCTGTTAGGTTTTTTTCTTTCAAATTAGTGAACAGGTTCAAAAATTATTGCTGGGTACTCATATTTATATATAATTAAAAATATATGTTGAGTAGAAATACACAGACTTCATTAGCTTAAAAAAGCAGGTTTAAAAAAACCCTCTGGGTCTCTTAGCTTTCATGTGACATTATCTCAGTTGTCCAAGAATGCCTAATAAGCTAAGAACCTGCAGTGATAATGTGAATTGCTCATCAGTCATTGCCAGATGATCTTTGGGCACCTATGCAAAATGTAAATATACCAAAGGGCCAAATGTAAGGCAACATGCCCAGTTTCATTTTATTATGCAACTGGCAAATATGTAATTTGCTAAATTATGGAACTGTTGATGAAGATGAATTTGAACAGATGTTTTTTTTGTGGTGGCCTAACATTTCATGTCAAAATCCAGGACTTGGTGGCATTCAGAGCACCCATGCTGTTGATCATGGAGGAACACTGTCCAGTTCAGCTTCTTCCGGAGACCTAACAACCTTCCTTTGCATTTATGGACTGTTGGCTTAAATAATTCACTCATTCCATAGCCATGCACTTGCTTCTTCCCTTGTTCACCTACGCAAAGTATGAACAAACTTCCTGAAGTTATCACTTTGTCTTTCAGCTTGTAAAACACGGCATTTCAGGACTCCTGCATAAGCTGCCTTGGCCGTGCTCCCACTGTTAAGCCGTGGCATGACGGGTGTTCGGAATCCGAAGTGCAAGTGGAGGAAGCAGCAGGCATTCGATACGCCCGTCCATGCACATAGTGCTGCAATACTGTAGTGACAGGACATGGGGTAATGGGTTAAAACTTAAACAGGGGAAGTTCAGATTGGATATAAGGAGAAAATTATTTCCTGTTAGGGTGGTGAGGCACTGGAATGGGTTGCCCAGGGAGGCTGTGAATGCTCCATCCCTGGCAGTGTTCAAGGCCAGGTTGGACGAAGCCTTGGGTGAGATGGTTTAGTGTGAGGTGTCCCTGCCCATGGCAGGGGTGTTGGAACTAGATGACCTTAAGGTCCTTTCCAGCCCTAACTGTTCTATGATTCTATGATTCTAATAATCATCAGTCAAGCTGAATGTTAAACATTACAGACTAGACAGCTCGAGTAGGAAGTGTACACTTTCATGAGGAGTACTTTTTATTCTCTCCTTAAACTTACACAACTGGGTCAGAAACTACTGAAGTGAGTTCGTGATTGATGTATTAAGGGCAACCTATTCAGTTACCCTTTTGCAGTTGAGGGAAGGGGTTAAATGAACTCTTGGACCAATCTGTGCATAGAACATTTCTTTGAGTTGAAATGATGCTGGCTTGGAATTACAGATCTTTCTAAGACCACCATTTGTATTTGGATTGTCCTTTGGACTTCACAACGTGCTGCAAGAGCATCTACAAATAAGAAATGTGGGCCAACCAAGCCAGAGGTCCTCCTCTTCCTGAGGACTGGCCACAACAAAAGACAAAGCCACAAGCCTACAGTGAGAAGCTGAATGCGTGGAGAGGAATATCAACCTAGATAATACTTGTTTGGCATAAATCTCCATGCTGCACTGGGTGAGTTCTCTAATAGGAAACCACATCACAGGTGATCTTCAGATTACCTCAGTGGGAAGAGTCTGAAACAAAAAAACTAATTGAACAAAGTTGCTGAATACTTCGGCTTCAGTTAGAGTAATTACAAACAAGCTGGAATCTCCTGCTGCTCAGTGGCATCAAAAAGGAAAGACAGTATATGATATTTGAATGCAGGGTAGGGTTCAAAACCTACAATAGGTGCCCTGTATTGCCTTTTACCTTCCTAGAGAGTGCTTTAAGGACTAGTCTGAAGAAGCTTTTCATAGGACTCATGCTTTTGGTTATGAAGATTCCCTGTTATTTTCAGGTCAGGGGAATTTGCCATGTAAAAGTATTCTCTGCTGCAAGACTGACAAGACACCTTTTGTATAATCAAGACAGAGAACTCCAGACCTTGAGAACTGGGAGAAAGTGGAAAAGTCAAACCAGATGTTTAACGGCTCATAAGTAAATTGTGTATATATCAGTGGCAGGTAACAGTGCTCATCTTCTCTAGGAGTTTTGTAGCATGATGTCTCATCTGTTCTTGTCTGTAGAAATCACCCCAAAACCTGCATGAGATACTCTGCTTGTACATTTTTTTCTGCTTGAATTATGCTGGTATAAAACTGGTGGAATACAGAGGAGCATCAGGGCGTCTGTCATCAATGTCCATAGCAATATGACAAGCATTAAAAAGTGCCAATTCCTCAGTAGGGTAGAGAACAAACGCTGCAGTGGATTGTATTTCTGGTACTATTATTACAGAGAGACTTGTAAGAAGCATACATGCTGTGGATGAAATGGGTATGGAATCAGAGAGGCTAATGATAGAAAAAGGCCACTTATGTCAACTGCTTCATTTTCCTGCTGATATAGGATTGTTCCCAATGAGATATGGTGTATTTTTAGTGCTTTGTCCAGTCTGGTTTTATATGTAAATAATGAAGACTGTCAGTAATAAAGGAGCCTGAAATAGTTCTGTTCTAGTACTGCCTTCCTCTTCCCTCCCTCCACCCCTCCCTAATTTCTTATTCAGGCTAAATGAGAACAGGAATGACATCCATACTTTTTTTTTTTCTTTTCTTTTGTTCTGTTCTCTCTTCTTTCTACTGTTTGACCTTCTTCACAGGCAGGATTTCTCTGACCTGATTTTTATAAAATCGTATTTGGACAGTTCAGTTTTATATGCTACTTTATCACAGGTCTGATTTAGGAAGCTCTTCAAAATGTGGAGGCTCAGTTTGGCAGGAAACAACCTACTTGCAAGCCAACATGGAAAATAAATAATAAAGCAATGATTTCTGCTCAGATAGGAACTGAAGTTTTTGCATATGCTATCTTGTGTACTTTCTCACATTATCTTCTGTGTTTCAAGGAGCTATTCACTGTCTGCCTGTCCATTATGCAGAGCCTTCAAGAACAGTGAGCTAAGATGTAGTGTAGCTTAAAATCAAATATAAGCCATACCACACAAGAACAAGCAATTCAACAACAAAATAAAGTAGTCTTTTTGGCATAGGAAGATAACTGCATAAGTACTTCATAATTTTCATAAAAATACCCTTTCATGTTTGGGAGAACTACTTCCCTTTTTTGACTTTGGACCCTCAGACAGCTGCATTATCAAGTGGACATAAACTGGTATGAAACAGTTTTCAGAAGAGTTTTTGGCTTGGAATTCAACAAACTTGTACTCAGTGGTGTGTCAGTGCATTTCAGCAAGTCAAGTGGAGAGGCTGAGGTTAAAGCTTAGGTGCTGCTATCTTGATGACTAAATGGCCCTCAGTGTACCTTGTCTTTGATCCATATGCACGTATCTGCTTTGAATCTGGTGAGTATAAGACCTTCTAGGCAGTAGAACAGTAGATAAATTAATGCCCTCTTTGTTCCTGATTGAAGAAACCCATCTAAATGGTAGCCTGAATAAGAACACAGAGAGTAAAAAGACCCAGAGACTGACTTAATACTAGCCAAAGCATATATGTCCTGTCTGTAGCAAAGGAAATAGAGAGAAATATGGAAAACGAGGACATGCCAAAAAATTATTTGTCATCTACTGCCGAGATAAAGCTGTGGAGAGAGAGACCAAGAGAAAAATGAATTTGTGTTATGGACTGTGTTGGCTGAAAAGAGTCTTGAAATAGAAACTGCATCCTGTTGTCCATCCATGCTGAGTTCAGGGAAATAGGGCTACTGACATCCTCTTTAAATAATCAAAGCACAAAGCATTCAGTTCCAGCACCAGTGTCTTTTCCCAATAGAAACAGCCTTCAAGGTATTGGCTAACTGCTGTTGCTGCTTTGAGAAAATATAAACAATATAAAAAAAAAAGCAAGAAAAAAGAAAAAGCTGCTTTTTCTCAGAAGAAAAAAAAATAAAAGTCAAAACAGGTGAAGCATAAGGTACTTAACTAATCCCCGTTATCCCTCAGTGACAGGCTGCAGTGTCCTGCGACTTTGTGAAGCCCTCCAAGAAGCTGCTAAGAGCAAAAGGGGCTTTGGCCCTTACTTACTCCAACCTATTCCTGATTTACTCGAGGGAGAGAAGAAACAGTATCCAAGAGGATGAAGATAATCTGTGCAGAAGAAAAATATTCAACAAGGGGGAGAAAAAATTTACTGGAAATTATTAGAGACAAGCTGCTGGGTGAGACTATACAACTTCCTAATTTGTAGGCCGAAAGACTTCAGGAATATAAGGTGATGAACTGATCCATCTCTTTCTGAGAACTGCTAGCTCTAGTTTCCTTTCTCTTGCGGTGTCAGCAGCACCCTGCTTCACCAGGCCACAGCTCAGTAACATTCCCTCAGTTGCTAGTGGACTTATCCTAGTGATATTTCAGTGAGATATAAGTAGTTATCTGTCTAATGAATTAAAGCACAGAGGCTAAGCACAGGATTCATTGTGCATGACTTTCTGTGTTTTATCTAGACTCTAGGGTAGCAAAGCCACAGAGACACTTCTTGGGCACAGCTTGTCTGATGTTTTTCAGGCATGTAAGCTGAGACATGCCACGGTGCCTGTCTACCCATCAACGGTAAAGGAGATCCAGATAATTTTCTCATATATAGATGCCTCCACTCTAGAGGACTGGATTCACCTAGGTCTTTCCCAGCCAAAATGTCTGCTTAAGGAAACATGGGAATGGGAATTGCATCAGGAGTTGGGACCCTGGTCTCCCAGAAAACAAAAGAGTAGCTCTGAATTTATAGCTGTCCTCTGTATGTAGATCCTCATTTGTGACATTGATTTTTGTACCCGCAGTGAAATAGTCAGTTTATGCATTTATTTCTAATGGGATACTTACTGATAACCAGGCTTAGGCAATCAGGAAAATCACATCTGTGTCTTAGCAACAGAAAACATTACTAAATTAAAAAGTGGTCACCAACAACCTTGCACTGTTGTCCTTCTACTGTCACAGAAGAAGGGAATTCAGATTTGTGCAATGGCATAAATTTTTAAATCAAATAACTGCTGACCAACTTTTTTGATAGCTTGGTTTTAATTTTTTCATCATCTTCCATCTTGCTGTGCTACCTTACAACCTTCCTCCTCAACTAGCTGTTGCATGCCTGGCTTTCTGAGTGTGGTCTTTGGGGTTTACTAGTATCTTTCCCAAGAAATGTCTTTTGTTGCCTTCTTCCCATAGCAATTACAGGACGAATTTTACCAACTGACTCTCTGGGTATTTATATGTTCTGTATGTAAAAATGTCACCCAGATTTCCTCAACTCTTGATTTTTTTCCCCCCCCTTTTTTTTTTCCTTTTTAACAACTCATTTCACAGCCCTCATGTCCCATTTTTGTCTTCTATCACACAACAACCAACATTTTGATTTCTTCAGAGTATTTGTGTTTCCATGGTGAAGAGAATATTGCCATCTTTTCTTGTGGCTTGCCAGCTTTGAATGGTATAAATTACATACTGACTTTTTAATCTTCCAGCATACTTTTCCGCCTTGAGTCCTTTTTATTCAAGCTAAATGCGTTTTAAACCCAGGTGATTGGTAGAGATCTGCACTTTAAGGCCAAATAAACAAGTAGTCTCACTTCCAGAAAATTTCACTCAGGTACCCTTAACGTAGGTTCATCTTGTATTTGCCTAAAGCATGTCTTCCAGAAAAGCACCTGGGCTTGAGATATAGGATTCACCTCTTCGTGTGGTAGTTTGTGCAAATAATTAATCATTATCTTAAAACATTGTGCCTTATATCTCATTTAAATTTTTCCAGATTTAACTCCCAGATATTGACTAATGTTTGGCTTCTGCTCGATTAAAGTATGTAATGAAACAGTATTCAGTCTTCTCTTTGACAGGCTAAACATACGGGGCTCTTCAAGTCTCTCACTTGATGCTCTTCCTGAACTGAGTCAGGGACACAAATTCTGCTGCACTCAATGTGCTACATGGGAGGCAATGGGAGTGTGTTTTGCACAGAAACATTGTGTTTCATCAGGGCTTGGGAGAGAAGAAAAAAGAGGAAGGGAGACAAGACTACACAAGGCAGGAGACAGTTCCTCAGGCAAGCTGTAAAGAAAATCATCTGGGGATGAAACCAGGACTGAACGTGTGCCAGAGCTCTATAGTTACTGTCGTGGTTTAAGCCCAGTCGGCAACTCAGCAACGCAGCCCTCACTCACTCCCCCCACCCTTCCTTCCCCAGCTCCTGGAGGGATGGGGAGGAGAGTCGAAAGAATGTAACTCCCACGGGTTGAGATAAGAACAGTCCAGTAATGAAGGTATAACACAAAACCACTACTGCTACCACCAATAATAATAATGATAAGGGAAATAACATGGGAAGAGAATGCTCACCACCCACCAACTGATACGCAGCCTGACCTGAGCAGTGATCTAACCCTTCCAGGTAAGTCCCCCCAGTTTACATACTGGGCATGATGTGCTGTGGTATGGAATACCTCTTTGGTTAGTTTGGGTGAGGTGTCCTGTCTCTGCTTCCTCCTGGCTTCGCCTCCTCCCTGGCAGAGCATGAGACTCAGAAAGTCCTTGATCAGACTAAACATTACTGAGCAGCGACAAAAAACATCTGTGTTATCAGTGTTGTACCCAGGCTGAAAGTCAAAAACACAGCACTGCACCAACTACTAAGAAGGAGAAAAATGACTGCTGCTACTGAACCCAGGACAGTTACTTACCTAATGTTCTAGGAAAGCGGTATGGGGCAGAGGCTGCCTACAACAAACCTAGTCTCTAGCTCTCTGCATCAGCTGGGGGTTTGACCCTAGCAGGTCTAGAAACCCACCTGCCAGGAACAGGATCCAGATTTCTCTGCAAACTTGGCCAACTCAGCAGACAAAAAGAATTTACTCTTCATCGTAATGTGCTTTAGCTAGGATAAGAAGACCGTACTAAGAAGGAAAATAAAAGAGTGTTTTGATTTTTTTTTTTAATTAAACTGTTTTGCTACAAGAGTACAGGTAGTTTAGTACTCTTCCAGATAGGTTTTATGCTTTTTGATACATGACTGACAAAACATTCCTTCCAAGAAAATGAAATAAAAACTAAGTTGAAAACACTGTCTCGTTTCTATGTATGTTAGCATTTTTCATCTGCTTATGTATTTTGCTGCAGATTTTTTTAATATGTATTTGGGTTTTATATTGTGCTTAAACAGGTAAAGTTATTACTTACTTTTAACTTTTAAATTATTGTATAGAAAACACAAGATTAAGGACAAGATTCATGCATGGCACACATGCAATTGTGAAAGATGATTATTAAAAATCACTCCAAAGAAAGCATATTAGGGTGAACAGGCCCAAGTTACAGGTTTAAGATTACAGTATTAAACTTCTAAATACCACATTGCCTCAACTGAAATAGCTGGTGTGTGGTTAGTTCCGTGTCCTTGTAGAATTTTAAAGCAAAACCAAAAATGAGCTTGGTGAGCCTAGAAAAATACCTTGAAGCATATGAGATTTCTCCAAGCTGGGCCAACTTGTTTTTTCTGGGTTGTATAGTAAGTCAGCTGCACCACATGAAATGTATAAATGCATGGAAAATTACAAATATTGCCAAGAATGTTTGATGTGATAATCTATCCCTCATGACAGTTGTGAACACTTCCTATGTCTTGCATATTCTTAAAGTGGAGTTTGATATATTTATCATAAACTCAGTGATTTGGATCTGGAGAGGTAAAGAGCTCTTCACTCCCATCCATAGGTAAAAAGGGAAAGAACAAGTGTAGGACTGCTTTTTATCTAACTGTAAGTACCAAGATGCTTCAGAGAGGAAAAATCTCTTGCTATTATGCAGTGGTAAATAGGGGAGGATGTGCAGCTCTCATTTCCATAGAGCTGCTAGCCAAGGTTTCTTCTACTGCATAGTAAAACTTCTGCTCAACATATGCTCACCTACAGTAGGTGAGCCAACATTACAGTTAGCCACCTCCAAGAGCACATTGCCTTGCATCCTTCTCCCTCCTCTTCTACTCGTGCTGTACCCCATGCACACTCCTGCCTGCATGATCCTGACACTTCCATTGGGCTCTTCAGCCACTACCATGAATAAACTCAGCTCCTTCAGTCAGGAAACAGCTACAGCTTTCTTTTTGATAGGCTGTTTTTCTGCCTGGCCAGTGAACTGCACCATGAGTCCAATGAACCCTGGAGTTGATGCATGCCTTGTTACGAGGCTGAGCTCCCAGCTCCCCTTCGCAAGGGAGCATCTATCCCTTGTTGCCCTCTAACACTATAGCCCAAAAATTCAAGGACAATGCCTGCTGGGCCTGCAGTCTGCAATAGGTTGTGGCAATAGTTTCTTAAGGATTTTAGAAAAGAACTGATGCTTTCTTCTGAGGAGGTTGTTCCACCACATGCTCTCCATGTTGGGTATCAAGTAAGATTCATCAGAGCAGGCTTGGCCTTGGGGTCTCAGATGACAGCACAGTAACTAGGTTTTAAAGGACCTGGCTGCTAAATGAGGGAAAAATCCCACTCAGATCCCAGACTGTAAATCTTGCAGCCAGGAGCTCCAAGGAGAAAAGTGTCTTTTGCTCCCCTAGCTGGTGAATGAAGGAAAAGCCTGAATGTTGAGACTTTATGCAGGCAAACTGCAGCAGACTGCAGGCCAGTTGGGAAATCAGCACAGCTAGAAGTGAGATCTCAATGGACTACAGTGGGGTCCAAAAGCCTTCTGGGATGGAAAAGTTTCTTTCTAAGCAAAGGGAAGCTCATGCAAGCTTCCTGCACACACTGAGCACCCGGAGAGCTGACCACTGGGACATGAGTAGCAAAGGGCCTGCTGGTCACTGACATGTGGAAGTTGGCAACACATGCATGGATGATGCATAGAAGTTGAATTCACATGTTGGGCACCCACATGTGGAAAGTGTGCAATTAACAGACTGCTGCTAAAGGTGGCCCAGAGAAACCTGTTATTCATTCATAGAGTGGCTATGCTTTTCCAATCTGATGCTGTGGTCCATTTTCTCATCTCTTAAAAGCTTTTTCCCTTGCTTCATGCTCAGGCTTGTGAGAAGGAAAGAGCTGCCTATTCAGGACACAGTAGAAGGAGTATCTCCTGCCTGCAATGATCAGTTGCAAGTATGAATTGTTCTTAGAAAGGACCTTCATGTCTTACAGGGTCAGGGACTACTTCCCACAGTTTTCTGCACAGATGGGTATTCCAAGGCATGTGGGACCTTACAGATGCTCTTCACATTTATGAACTTCATTTACATTACCATATATTGAGTTCAACACAAGCTTAATAGATTCTTTATTGTTGGGGATTTTTGATACCAGATCAGACAGATGTCTGTTGGGTGTATAGAGTCATGCCATCAGGCAAATAGTAGACCAATGATATCAAAAGGATCATCCAGCCTTTGTTTCTGCTTATCTTTGCCTATTTCTAAGAGAATAAAAAATGGAGGAAAATTATAGTAGTATAAAATTCTGCCCAGTAAATGTTTGTTACAGTGCTTTATAAACCTTCCACAACATTTCAAGACTGGTGGATACTCTGTTACTGCTACCTAAGGAAATCTAGGATTACTTCATTATTTCAGGCTACTTTTATGTAATACATCATGTATTACATTGGAATAAACCAGAACGCATGTATACCAAATATCAGAAATCAGACTGTTGGCACTGACTCAGGCAGTTCTCAGTACCAAATGACTATTAGGACGAAAGTTGTGATTTCATGTTTTGGTATGGTGTTTACTCTCTCTCCTCTTTCATTAATAAACCCAGAAAATCCCTTCTACTTAATTTTCTCCCTTTTCTCTACCTGTACTAATGTGGCCCCTTAAAAAGTGCTGTAATCTAGAAAGCAGGAAAAACATAATACCAAATTGTAAACTGTTCATAAACCCCTTTTAGAAATGTTTTGTGTATCCAAAGGCATGTATAATTTGCAGTGTTTTGTACTAGTGTTCAAAGGCTGTCCCTGCTTCTTTTGGCCTGGACTTGAAAAGATGCGGTCTGACCACAATAACTATGATATTGGAACTAAACAGGACACCTCGAGTCCCTTATATCTCTTACTGTTGAAGTCAGCGGGTGGCAGAAAGGCTTTGTTTTCATTTGCAAGTGAGGTGACAGATAGTTGTCTTCCACATATGTCAGTTAAAGAAGGTCTCCTCAAAATACCCAGTATTGGGTATCAAAAGACCAGGTGATAAATTCATCCGCACCAACATGACTATTAAAGCAAAATGTGCAATGCTCCTTTGGATATAACATATGTGTAGTCACTAAATTCAACAGCTCAGACACCTTCTCCCAGTGCTAGCTCTGCTCTGTTCCAGTTGGCTCCTTCACTGTGGCTTTGCAATGCACCAGATACTTCATTTACAGCACAGAGGTGTATGCCTGAACATATTTGCAAGCCAGGAGGGGATTTTGGCTAGAGAGATTTTAATTTTTTTGGAACAGGGAGCTAGAAAAAGCCTGTGTGCATTTGGCAGCGGTGGCTTGGAATGGGTTAAGGTGTCAATTCAGCTGTGCTCAGCCTCTGATGGGTGGCAGGCAAGTGCTTTGCTGAGTGGGCTCCTTGGTCACCTCTGAAGTTACTCTTGCCTGTAAAGAGGCTGAGTATCGCCCATACAGATTTGGCATATGCATGCAAGCTGGTAAATGTATAAAACAAAGCACCTGATTGAAGTAGAAGTGCCAGCATGAGAAAGGACTGCATTTTTCAGAAACAATATTTTTACCTATCCTGGATATTTCTGGTTTTGGTTTTTTGTTTGGTTTAGTTTTTCCCAAACATTATAGGAAGTGAGAAAAGAGGACAGTGTCTTTTTTACTGATGTTAAGTTCAGTGTGTGGATGAAAAACTGGCCCAGGTTTCAGCTTTCACGCCAGGTTTGAGAAGTCTGTATCCCGTGCTATTAAAAGTGACTGAATCTTGGAAGTTTATCTCAATTTCACATACATTTGAATAACCCAGAAATTTAAGTCAAGTTACAACAAAATTTAAAGTGGTTTTGGATTTGCAAGTCGTTCTGTTTATGAAGTCTCTTCCAGGCAGATTCCACATGCATTCAGGGAACAGTTTAAGTTGTTCAACTGTCATTTCGTAAGTGTTTTGAAGGAAATTGTCCTCCCTTTGTTTCCTGGATAATAATTGCATTTCCATTGGAGACAAGCCCCAGCTGAGGCTATATGGATATATGCACAAGTAGAGCAGTAGTATTTGAGAGCATTCAGATTACATTTTTGTCCTTTCTCGTATACAGAACAGTGTTCTGGATTCAGATCTCAAGCAATTCAGAATTGCTGAAGTGCCCATATTTATGGTTTGGATTTGGGCTGAAATTCAGTTTTACAACTGAACTAAATCATAGAAGTAAATCACTAGCCAAAATCAACTTAACATCAAACATTATTAACTTCTTCAGTGAACAGAGCCAAATAAAAAGATAATTAAAACAACTGCTAATTCCCCCTTTCTTTTCTCCATCACATTCCAATATTATTCTCTTACAATCTCTCTGAACTTATAGATGACTCAAAAATAACATCTGGTAAGCACAGTAATATGCTTTTCGTCAATATTTAATTTGAAACATGGTGAAGAGTTGTGTTGCATGATGAAAAATGTCTCTCTCTAAACATCATTTTCTAATGGACTTTTTATGTCCCATAAAATGTGCTAATTTTTACTTGTCCTCTGTTGTCAGCAAAACAAACTATTATTTCTTTCTGCAGAACCAAACTCCAAACAAGAATGTCTGGAATATCAAGAGTAATGACTTCTGAAGTCCCTTCTGGCCCCAGCTTCTATTGAAAAATAATTGGATGAATTGGTGATGCTTACATTTCATCTAGCCTGCCACTGTGAGTAATTCCATGGTGCCTCCTTGGCCAAAGCTCAGCCATTTAAGCACTTGGTGAAAATCTATTTGGATGGACTCAGTGTAGGAATATGTCAAATGGCAGCAGAGTAAGAATGAAAGCTCTTTGGAACAGCATTGCATATGTTGTCAGAGCACCTAATGCTGTGCAAATGGCATCCTGACTATGACTTCAAGTTTCTGCTGCAGTGTAGATAATAAAAGATGAGTATGATAACCATAAAAGTAAAGCTGGCCTGGATACAAACTGTAATGTGATGGGCAAGGGAATTCAGATGGTGGAATAGGCCCTTGTGTGGTGTAAATTATCAAGGTAACATGTGATGTCAGTGGAGCTATGATTTACCCAAAGAACTGCCTCTTTGCCTTGCCAAGAGGCTGTCACCTCTCTGAATGAATTAATGAACCAGAACAAAACAGATGCTGGCTTGCCAGTGCTCTTACCAGGTTCATAATTTGCTACAATTTTTTAGTAGGAAACAATTAATAGATTTTTCTTTTTTTTTCTATTCTAAAACGTGTATGTGCTTTTTTGTCTTTTGGCTTATTTGTTTTCCAGTGACTTCTCCTGTTCCTTTTTCCTGCCTTACTGTTGATGGGTTTTAAAAAGGTTTGTCAGATGTTCCCAGACTTCTAGATCATCAAAGGAGAAAGAGATTTGGAAGAGAACTGTAAGACAGATGCACCATAGAGGGAGGAATGTTGAGATGAGACCACAGAGGGGGACTGGCTGGTGCTGCGAGGTGGAGACTCTGATGGGGTCCCTGGTAGGGTCCTTGATATGGTTGCTGCCCCAAGTCACTTTGCACAGTCAACTCTTGTGCTGATTTCTCACAAGTCTTGGGACTGCAGGCTGCAACCTGGGAGGGAGGGGAGGAATCAGAAACAAGGAGAGAAAATGTAGAGATTTTACCAAAGCTATTACTGAAGCAGCAGTTCCCAGACCTCCTCACTGCATAATGAAGTGAGAGGGTGAAATTCAGGAGGAGGTGGCCTCTTCCTCCTGTTGTTTGGGAGGTGAAAGTGAAGAACAATGTGTCAAGTGGAACCAGCTCATTGATCCCTCATCTTCCTGAACAGGCGCTTATTTCCATGTGAATAGCTGCATTTGAGCAAATCTTCTTTTTTGGTGGCTCAAAGTTTGTTTATTTTTTGACAAAGCCTCCTGTAATGAAGTATCACATGGTGACACGTATATCTGTCAACCAGTGAACTCACCTATTAAGGGCTGCGAGGCATGAAGCTTTGCCTGTTCATGCCCAAGGTGTACATGCATAGGCTGACAGGCACAGACTGTGGTATGTGCTATTGCTTACTCAGGGCAGTCTGAAAAGGTGGTGTCTTGACTTCACCCCGGCAGTGGGGTAGCTGCTGAGAGGGAAGCAGGAGGATCGGAAAGGAAAAATGTCATCTGGAGTGAAAAGTGTCATCTGGAATCTCAGACAGCCCCATGACTTCATATGAACTTGCAACAGACAGAGTCATTATTTTGGACAGAGACACAGCCAAGGCAAAGTTGTGGTCTAAACTCCAGACACTACTCCAACACATGCAACTAGATACATGAACTTTTCTCTCTACCCAAATAAATGAATACATAAAACCAAAACACACACACACACAAAAATGTAAACCTCAATGATTCAGACTGGATAAAGCAGGAACTAGAAAGATCTCAGGTCAGTTTATGGTGATCCTCATCATGTACATGGATGCAAAAGATCTTTCTGTTTTAATAACGAGGAACTTCTAACACAGAAGAGTCCTATATTCAGTGTGACTTCAAGTGCAACTACAGTACTTAATGGGTGCTGTCCATATTGGATGCTGACTGTTGGATGCTCTGCCTTCTCTTCATAAAGCATCTCTCATTTCCTTTACTCAGTTATAAAAATGCTTCATGGAAAAGGCTCTTTCCCTGTGAATGGTCTATGGAAACCTTCCAGATACTAATCTGGGAAGTAGCATGGGATCTTCCTGAAATCTTATATGGGTTTCTTCAAGGGTATGAGGGACTGTGAATAATCTTTACATCAGGAGGGAACAAGACCTTTATCAAAACAGAGTGGCTGCTATGAGCTGACCTACTTGATGCTGAAGTTTCCTCCCCGAGGAGGAGACAGTTCCACTGTGAGAAGACAGGGTGTAGAAGAACATATGAAGGTTGCAACCAGGTGGCTAGAGCTATTGTTTTGTCTTCATGAGAACTGTAAAGAAATAGGACAGTGTCTCTTGGCCTGGAATGAATAAGGAAGCTGAAAATGTGATTTTGGAGTGGGGAAAGAGCTCACAACAATGATGTTGTAAAAACAACTCCCCTAAAATGTGTCCTGGTGAAGTTCAGTTCTGCTTTTTGTGAAAGTAGAGAGAGCTGCTCTTACAAAAACAAGTGCTTGTTGAGGTTGCTGTTGTATGGAATTGGCGTGTGATGTTTTTCTAGCAGCCTCTCTTCACTGTCATCAGAGTGCAATTTCTCTAGAGTCGCTGTGGGATGCAACAGATTTCTTGGAAAAGAAAGCTGTGTTGACACCCACAGGCTAGTAATGTTTTCACAAGAAGGAACATGACTTTACATTTGACTCTCTTGAAAAGAGATTAGCAACACTGTGATTTATAAGAATTGCCAGGGTTTGAGGTTGTTTTTTCCCCCCTCTCTCTGAATCTAAGCTCCAGCAGGTAGGTGTTAAGTGAGTGAAGCATTTCTGGCAAGATTTATGTGCCCATACAGTAAAATGGGAGTGAAATCTGACAGTCTAAAGGAGGGGGAGCAACTGACAAATAGAAGGGGTGGAAAAGGCAGATTGGCTTGGATTTTTTCTTTCCTGTTCCTTTGCAGTCAAAACCCTTTGAGACTCTTCACTCTTGGGTTGAAAATTTCATTTTACAGACATTTCCCCTCCCTGTCCTTTTGTTCTAGCCGTAAACACTGGTCCACAGCATGTGTGTGGAAAGCAGACATGGCCAAGGCTAAACCTCCTTGAGAGAGAGTCTCTTCTGGAAATAAATGTCAAGCATTTTCCTTAGAAATGAGATGTCTTCAATTATGAAATTCTTTTAGAAGAAAGAAGCCCTTTCTCACTATTGAGTCTCACAGCTAAGTAAACAGCACTAGAAGAAAATGTGTCCTCATACAGTAAGGTGTTCCAGCCTGAATACGACCAAAGCCTTTGCTTTCCAGAAAGATGTATACCATCCCGATGGTTATTTTGATTAAATGGGTACTGGTCAGCACGTGATTGCTTTTGTAGGACCATGGTGGTTAGTGGTCCAGGACTTCTTGGCTGTTAGATGGGAAGCAACCTATAGTTTATAATATGCCCAGAAGCTCAACACTTGATGAATAAGTAAGAAACTTACTGGGAATGGGAATTGTTCCATTAGCCCTCTATGATCCCTACTGTGCAATTTTTATAGGAATACAAAATAGGGATATAGGTCTGATGATAATGGCATTCCTCTTTATCCTGCTTTCATCTGTAAGAGTTACCTTTTTCTCCTTTCTAGTAGCTGGTGCAGTGCTAAGTTTTGGCGTTAGTCTGAGAACAGTGCTGATGATAACACACTGATGTTTTAGTTGTTGCTAAGTAGCGCTTACTCCAGTCAAGGACTTCTCAGTGTCACATGCTCTGCCAGTGAGCTGGGAAAGAGCAGAGACAGGACACATGACCCAAACTAGCCAAAGGGGTATTCCATACCATAGCACATCATGCCCATTATATAAACACGGGGGAGTTACCGGAAAGGCCCATACTGCTGCTTGGGTCAGGCTGGGTGAGCAATCATATTATGCAGCACTTGTGTTTATTGCTTTTTTTTCCTTTTTCCTTTTAGTTCTATATTCTCTCCCCTTGTTATTTCCTTTATCATTATTATTAACAGTAGTAGTAGTTGTAGTTTTATATTATACTGTTATTGGGCTGTTCTTATCTCAGCCTGTGGGGTTTACACTCTTTGAATTCTCCTCCCCACCCCACCAGGAGCAGGGGGTGAAGGAGGAAGTGAGCAACTGGCTGCGTGGTTCTGAGTTACCAGCTGGGCTTAAACCACAACACTCACTGCACAAAGGCACATTTTCAAAAAGACAGAACTATAGATGCAAAATAAACTAATAAACATATATATATCTAAATATCAGAATTTGATTCTAAGTAAATATCTCAAGTCACTTATGAAAGACATTAATCCTGAGCTATGGGTGGAGAATAAAGAAAAAAATGCCACACTTGCCAATTGAGTCTTGCTTCTTTAGCCCATGAAAAAAACATAGGCATGTGAGTAATGAACCAGGTTTTATCTGTAGCAAAATCCAAATGTGCAACTGTCCCTATGTTCTAACAAGTTTGGAGTGTCCATCAGTCCCAGACATCCATCAACTGGTTCATCAGAAATCTAGTAAGTATGAGGAACTTCAGAGGAAACACTTGGACTGATGTGGTCTCTTTTTTGATGGAGGTACATCACAAAGAAATTTTCCACTAGTCCTAATAAAACCACTGCATCTTGGCTACAGCCTGTGTATTTGTACTGATCTGGAATCTTTTTAAATTCTCCTGCTCTGTGAAAACTTTAGAGATTTTTAAAACGTTCTGCTCCTCAGTGGGAACAACCTGAGGCTTTTGAAGTTTTTCAGAAACATGAGAAAGAAAAAAACAAACCCAAAACTAACCCAAACAAAACTGGGTTTCCTGAAGTGCCAGTCACCTAGGGATCAAGGACTGATGTGAAACGGACAAATTACCAGAACCAAGTCCTTGTGCCATGTACTGGTCGCTTAATAAAACTCCATCAATGAGAGGCCATGAACTTGCTCTGTCCTAAGAGATGAAGGTTGTTATGTTACTGTGTAGGACAGGGGAACCAGGATCAAGTCCCTGTTTTGCCAAAAAACCCAGTTTTGCTATGTCAGTGACTTAACCACTAGTGTCTTGGGTAAGCTGAGCTGTTCTCTTTCTTTGGATGCAAGCAGTTTTTCTGATGATAGCCTAAGCAAAACTGGTGTGCTTCTAAAAAAGATTTATGTTTTAACAAATCAACATCTTCCAATAAAAAAAGTGCGTATCACTGGAAAATTCCCAGCTAGCTCCACTGATGACTAAAATTTTGCTTTACAGATGGAGTTAATAATAGTTTATAAGCTAAAGTGAAAAGGATTTTGGGTGAGCTTCCTAAAGAGGAAGTGAGTCAGTGTCTCGGCAGGAAAGTGTTCCAGATAGGCAGGGCTGGAAAAGTTACAAAACACCCCCCAAATGCGTGGAGTCACAGGGAGTGGACAAGGGATTATTGCATCCCAGATTGTGGAAAGCTGGTAATTTAGTAGGGGGCCTTGCATACCCCTCAGCCCATGTGTCTTGTAGTATGGTCTTCTCCCACCTCACAAGATCAGAGCAGCTGAACTGAATCATCCCAGGGAATGTGTAACAGCTAAGGAAAAAGCAGGTGTTGCAGATGGGTGGGTGATTCAGTGGATGGTGTTATTACTACTGAGTCAATGCTGAAGTAGTTTGTAAGCAGGAAGTTGGGGACACTGTGTGGCTAGATCTGCTTTCTAAATCCAGTGACATTCAAGGAGTCTGCTGTTCCCTCTGGGTGATTTGCCTTCAGTTGTTCTTGGGCACAGCATTTTCAAAAGCAAAATCTAGAGAGGCATTTTTAAGGTGACTTTCAGTGGGATTTGCAGTCCTGAGAGTTGGGTAATTTTTGATCATGGACTGGTATTTCCACATTAGGAAGGCATTTTTGGGAAGCAGAAGTCCTGTATTCTTGTAACTGACTTCACAGTCCTCTCACTGGTTTCTGTGGTCTCAGCACTGGACCTTTAAGTGAAATTCTTTTTAGCAAAAGTATTTTTGTATTCTGCAGCACACTAGGAATGGCACTGTCACTCATCAGGTGTACTTAATGACCATGAAATGCTAGTTCTCCATGGCCATCATGTCCTTTGAAGGTGCTAGTGTTGTTTTACAGAAGAAAGGTGGAGCTACTGTATCTCCTCTGAGTTACTTAATTCATTGCAAAAATAGGAGTAAATATTAGAGAACATGTCCTGTAATATCCATTACTGATTACATGATTACAAAGCACCATATTATTCATCTTCTGCCGTTCCAAAGTTCTCTAGTAATTTACCTTTTCAGAGCAGAGATGATTTGTTGCTTTCTCTCTGTATATGTGTACAGGTCAAAAATGCATACATTGTACAGCACAGAGGGAGAGGTTTAAACCTTAGAACCTACTGCTGTTTTCTCTATAGTTTTTGCATTTGGATGGCGTTTTCCTCTAGCTGAAAGCATTGTGGGTTTGGAATATGGGTTACTTTTCCTTCCATATTTTAGCAATTAATCACTCAGAGCCTCGTTCTTTTCCTTTTATTCCATTACTTTTCCATTTGGTCCTTTAAAATTTCATAGCGTCTTTCCCTCCAGTAAACAAGAGGAAAAATGACAATATAATTTCTGAATCCTGTGAGAAGAACCACAAGCTCAGGTCCATATGGTGCCTGGGAGGATGGTAACTACTTACTGAGATTTGGGTTGGCAGAGGTGGCCTTCCACTTTCTAGTGCAGGGACTAATTTCTGGGAAGACGACACTTTCTGGGGACTTACACTCAAGTCTAAAAGGGTAAACATCCATTCCCTGCAGGCTGAGCAAAATGAACTGGGTGGCTTTCCTTAATGCATTTGTCAGTGCTTGTCATTTGCGCTTACTGTTTTCCATCCATTTTATTGAGCATTAGTCTTGGGTTTTATTGGCTGAGCTTTTCATCCATTTCTACCCTGCTATCTCTTCTTCTCCCTTCACTGTGTGTGCCCACACTAGCTTAGTGTAGTAAGACTCAGAAAGCATGCTGCGGATCGGCTTAATTTCTGAAATACAGTAATGACATACACCTATTGTGGTGTTGGGTTTTTTTTCCTTTTGTTTTTGTTTTCTAAATAGCTGGTTTTGCAATTTAAGGATTTGATTTTATTTTTACTAAGAACAAATTTTTTTTTTTGAGAAAACTCATCAAGAGTGAAATCCTGATGTTATGTTTCTTTTAAAAATTATGTAGTTTTAAAACAACATAGAGTTTCTAAAGTTGAGATTATATAATCTCCACTGTTTGAGCACTGACCTGAATGAATTTGCCTCACTACCTTTATGGTTTCTCTTTGTATAGGTGATCTGCTCAACATTACAGAGAAAGTCTGTGTCAAAGACTGAAATGGAACCTATTCCTCCTGAATCCTGGGCCGGTGCTTTGGCCACAGCACCATCCATCTGCTAGATCACAAACAGCAGCCACATCCAAGGCCAGCTTAGTCCCCACAGGATAAAAATGAGAGTTACGACAGCAGCTAGAGAAGAGAGGCCATCAGGATCCAGAATCTTCCCACTATGGCCTCTACCTCTTTCTTCATCATTTTTATCACAGCTTTTCTTTCTTAAATACGGATAGACCGCATTTTTATTTCTAGAGAGGAGCTAAAACAAAATTTACCATATTAAAGAGGAATTAAGGTACAGCTTCCTTGTCTCTTTATGAGATGCAAGTAAAACCTTAGAGAGGATGACATGTCCTTTGCTCCTTGATGTCTTTCTAAACAAATTCAGAGTTGAATGGCATGGCTTGAATTCATCTCAGTTCTTATTCAGAGAATAAAGTGAAGAGTAACAACATGTATCAATTAATTTTCCTTATCCACATCCCAGCACTGTTTTTCCACAGTGAATCCAATGAATATGATCTCTAAACAAAGCTGCTCTATGGTGAATGTATTTCACAGCTGCTTCCTATTGACTTTAGCCCCAGTTTCTTTACTGAACACCTTTATCAGTGAGGCATGGAAAGCAGAGCTATACCTGAGAATTAGACTGGAATGTAAACTCTAATTAAGGTCTAAATGATTATTTTTAATACCTGTAGAAACCCCCTGGTCCTTCCTGATTTGCTTATAGTATCAGTAGTTGTATACATCTTTTTAATATAGATCAGAAATGAATAAATTCAGAAAACAAGAAATCTTTAGTATTATTTTTTTACTACATGCAAATCTGCTACACTTGACAGCCGACTTTCTGATGTCCTAGCTTGCAAACCCTGTGAACCACTGGTAACACTCCTGGAAAGCTGGAAGAAAACAAATAAGGCACTGATTAAAAAATACAGAAGAACCAGGTTGATCATTACTATAATTTTTACTTTGAACCACAGTGACACAAACAGTAAGCACTCTGAGTCTGTAGCAAGACAACTGATAGAAAATGCTGTTCACAGGGCAGGGAGCAGCTTTAGGTTTTGCATCTGTAGCGTCCAGCACGATGGGACTCTGACGCCAATCTGCAGCTTCTTAATGCTGTGACAACATACATACGAGAAACTATCTGTCTCCTGAACAGGCAACTGTGTCAGGACTGACAAGTAAGAAATGTCCTCAAAAGCAGGTTCTCTCCCTTATTCCCATTTCCAGAGCTTTAGTCTGTAACCTTCAACTTTTACCTGGATTCACTATGGAGGTTCAAAGAAATGGTTTGTATTTCCCAGGCCTTAAAGCAGCTCCTCGTGGGCAGCAGAGGGAAGTTGTGCTACAGATTCCAGAGAAAAGGTCTAGCCCTTGAGATAGCTTTGGCAATAGACACCCATATTTTGGATGAACTGAACCAGAATCCAAGACCTATTCAAGAGTGCTGTGTCTGCTCTGATATCCTCTTCAAAATGAATGTGATCAACCAGAGAGAGTTCAGGGAGTGTGTGCAAAAAGCCTTAGATATGTGGAAAAATATGCTTCACAAAGACAGAGTTGGACTCCATTTGTTTAGCTTACTGATGAAGTCAGCAGATGACTTGCTCATGGTTTATTAGCTATTATGTAAAGAGAAGGTATTTGATACTGAAAGGTGATGTAAGCAAGGCCGGACTGTGTTTTCATCTTCAGGAATATTTTTACTTTAAATAGAAGTTACTCGGCTCAAGAGACTTCATTCACATAAGAGGGATCAGTAATTCCCATAGCGGTATTAAGGGATTGAGTGGATGAAATACTTCAGATGTTATGTAGGAGGTTAGGGTAGGTGATCATGACAGTAGCTCCTGAAACTTGACTGTTTCATAAAACTTCTGGGCAGAGAGATCATAACAGAATGTACCATGGGATTTCAGAGATGCTTATAAAATCCTACCTCAGCACTCACTGAACGTGTCTGGAACAAGTACTGTGCTGTCCACCACATTCCGATTTGGCTCAAGAATGCTAAACTGAACATAAAGCTAAATGACAACATAGTGGAGAATAGGAGGGGTGGCTGGCAATGTGGCATGGGTATTTAAGATCTCTACAAGTGATTGTGAACAGAAGATAAGCAACACAATTTTTAATCACAGTGGGCCACTCTCAGAGAGAAGGCAAATGTCATCGCAGAAGAACATGTCATCTGATGGCAGAAAATAACCCTCTTGTACTGCTTTCAAAGATTACTTCAAAGCTTGTGGTCAGAATGTTATCAGGACCTCAGGTTTCAACATTTGTGTTAAGCCATGTTGTTCATAAAACAGTTTTAGATGGAGTCTGAGCAAGTTTTTGAAGATCCTCATAGGATGTAGTTACCTATGGTAGGAGAGGGATAGGAATAGTGAGTCAAGAGATCTTTTCCCATTGTGTATCCCTAAAACGTAATAATTGGAAGGATTGTTATACAAGGGGGCAGCAAGCAGGTACAAGTATGTGCCAAAATGCAAGCTTTACAGGCATTGTGGCTAATTTCTGTCCCTATGTTGTCTCTGTGCCAGTGAAAATTTGAGTTACAGCTGGTACACTGAACAGCACTGTGATTTCAGAGCCCCCTAGTAGAAAGAAGCTCGAAAGGACAGGTCTATCAGCAGTGCAAAGCTGTCACCCTATTGTGCCTGCTGGCTTCCCACTGAACATTGTATCTATCCTTCTCACTACTCCAAGAGCACTGTAACATGCTGGCACTGAAATATCATAGAATCATGGAGTAGTTTGGGTTGGAAGGCACTCTGTTTCAGAAGGATTGTTAGTGGTCCATGATCATGCCACCGACTAGTATTACTGGTGCCAGGCCTCTAATCAATCAGGAAATGAAACCCCACACATGAAGGTATAAGTGTTTAAATGAAGTCTCAGAATACTTCACTAAGTATTTTCCACGACAGCCAAAGTTATGAAATTTTTGCTTTATAGGAAATCTGAAAGTCTTTTTGTTTGAAATGTAAGCAGTTTCAAATGGCAAAATTCCCTTCAGTTTTCAGCCAGCTCAACAGCACTGGCTCAGAGGAAAGGGAAGGCATATCACCTTGAGAAGTGAGACTGACTGACTTATGCTCCTCTCTCTCTCTCTCACTGGCATTTTGTTACCTAGACCTGAGGATTTTTGCAAATCAAGGAGAAACAGGTCTTCACCACAATGTCCCAGTTCCCCAGTTCCATAAGTCCATGTGCTGTCCAGTGACTGCATGCAGTATTTCCCTCATCCCAGCAGACGAGACAACATTAAAAATCTTGCCAGTTTCCAGGAGGATCCTGGTTTGCCACTGATACTCAGAAACAAATATTTATTTGGGGCAATCCTGTTTATTTATCCTATGTGTTTTTCTTCCTGGACCAGTGGAAACAAACAAGAAGTTCATTTCCTTGTTGGGAAATGATGGTTTGACTTTTCAGTAAGTTCTCTATCCAGAAGTTTTGGATCCTGGTTTCTACCCATCAGGTAGAAAAGATCAGGGCCATGATCTTTTTTGCTGTATGATTGCTTTCTCCTTACTTTCACTCTCTGATTGATTTTTAATATAGCTGCGGCCAAGCAGCACTCTGAGGTCTTGATCTGCAACTTATTTCCAAGGAAATCCTTAGGGGCACATCTCAAGACATGTGGTCAGTGGCTTGGGGATGGTTTTGATTGTGTAAGCCATCATTAAATGGGAGGGATGCTGTTTTCAATACAATTGTTTCTTTATTGAATGTAGGGTGTTTAGTCCACCATCAGCTTTTACCAGGTCTGTGATTTATAGCAGTTATTATCAGCCTCTCTTGGTGCATAATATTCACATATTGCCTGACCTTACCTAACTTCTGTGTACTCTTCAGTTACAAAGATTATTGGTCAAAATGGTCAAATGTACTGTTACAGTAAAACATCAGATGCTTTACACTTGAAAGTTGTGATGCTCTTCAGTTTGGATTGACTGCTGGGGTGCTCTTCAGTTTAGATAGAGGCACACATGTCTGTGGAGGCAAAGGAAAGGGTTAACTTTTTTTTTAATGTAGAGCCTGTATTATTCAAGAACCAAAGAGAAAAATGTCTAGCAAAATAAAAGTTACTGTAAATAGGGTTGGGAGGGAGGAAAAATTAACCATCTTGAAAAAAGCATTATGTTTACATGGCGCACTTTTGAAAAGTTCTATGACATTTCCAGGTAGTTCTAGTTGTAATAGGACACCTGGTTGTTAAACCGAATGTCTGGAAGATGCTTGCAAGGTAAAAAGATGACAGATTATGGCTCTGGCTACCATTCAACAAACGAAATCAAGAAGAGGAGGAATTTAACAAGTCTGAAAGTGTTGTCAAAGCTATCACCAAGCAGAGGTTGCTCTAGCGTTGGAAGAACCAGTCACACTGGTGCAGCTACGGCACTTAGTTTTGCTATGTGTGTAGTCCCTGCAGTGTCCCTTGATGAAAGCAGAAGTGACTGTGCTTGGCCTTTCCAGAGCCAGTAAGTACAGTGGCAGTGGGAACAGCCACTGTAAGAAGTGGTATGTCTGTGAGTGAATAGGGTATTACAGACACTCAAAGGATTTTTGATTTAAGTGCTGCAGCCAAATCCAGTGTTTTAGGGACTGGATTTGTCTGTAGACAGAGAGAAAAAGTAGCAAAAGAAGAGCTGAGAATGTGCAAACCAGAATTCTTCAAAAACACTATTTTACCCTGCCTTTGTTAAAAATTCAAACAAATACCCACCAGCTGAAAAAGTATATTGAATAACTGGACTTCAGATACTGTGCCAACAAAACACACATGGGCTGTGGTGATAAAAGGTTTTCTCCTAGTGGAACAAATCACTTATCAGGCTATGATACAAAGTAAGGAAACATTTCAGTACAAGTGAACTTTAACTTCACAATAGCTGCAATAAGGGAATGCTGACTTTCAGCTGCCTTATTTGGAGAAGAACTATTCAGACTTACCCACAGCCTTTACTTATCTGCTATTGTGTAATATTTAATGCCATATTTGCTTGTATGTGCCCCATAATGACTGTTTTCCACTAGAGACATGTACAGCTATTTTGCAGCCTCACATGTTTCCTTCAAAATTTCTTCTCCCTCTTTTCTCAGCCACTTTGTCTCTCATTTTCTTTTCATATCTCTGCCATTTCCTCTCTTTCATTCACTTTCGTAGCATTTCTTACTTTTCTTTTGTCTCTTTCTTTCCTTTCTCATCTTTCATGTCCCAAGTCTGACACAAAGCCCATAGACTGTCATTTTCTCTTTTAGTCCCTATTTCCTCTTCGGTGACGTTTTCATCAAACACTTGAGAAGAGAGAGAAAAATTTAGAAAAGCTTTTTCATTTATCCTGAGATATTTATTCTTCATCTCCTTCCTCCACCTGAGAAGACTAGCAACTTGCCCAGGAGAGATTATTAAAGCTGCATCTGTACTGTGGTTTGGGATGCCAGAGTTGCAATGTAGAGTAGTGGTCAAAAATGACACCTACATTTTTCATTATCCTAATATGAAAAGAAACTTGAGATTCCTGTAAGAATCATAGTTAAGCTGAACTGAAAAACATTACAAAAAAAAAAAAAAAGAAGCCTGCAACAGTGACATAATGGAGAAGGAAAGGGAAGTGTGGAGAAGTGCTGCATCAGACTCCTGTGCTCCCATCGGTAGAGCCAGGCTGTGACGCAGGGCTTGATGCCCCAACCATCACTTTTGCAGAGGTGTCTGAGCTGCTGGTGAAACCAAGGGCCAAGCGAGCTGGGCTAGGGTGGCCACACTACCCATGCACAAGCCAAGCTTGCACTGAAGGCCTCACTATAGGCACCAACTGACCTGTCCCATCACTTACTCTCCTTTCTGTCTTGTTGTGAGGTTGAGGCATTTATTGGCAGGAACAATTGCATCATTCCAAGAACTGTTTCTAGCAGTTGTTTCTGCCTATTGCTGATGATGTGTTTTTTCTTTCCAGCACACATAGCCTTAAAATATGGATATTTAAGTCTCATGAAAGTGAAAAAACGGAAAAAAAAAACCAACCCAAAAAGCCCCTAGTCCCAACAGGTGATACCACACTGGCATCATTTAGAGCCTTTCCTCACTTTTCGTTTGTTTTCACAAATACTGGGGAAATTAAGCGAATCTCCAAATTCCACCTGAAGAGGACATACTTTTGGTGTTCAACACATGTTTGAAAGACGTCCATGATTTAACAAGAGGTAAAGTGATCCCAAAGGCACTATCCTGCACTTGTATTAAAGAGACCAGGGGAGGCTACATAGCCTAAACCAAGACTATTGCAGTTCTTTCCTTTTGTTCTCTACTCTCGTTCTTTCCTCTTGTTCTCTACTCTCGTTCTTTCCTCTGCAAAGAAAAGGGGTAACAAAGTACCAGGCTACTCCTCCTTTTTGGAGGCAGCAAGTAGTGCCATGCATGACCTTTAGTTGCTTTGACATGTTACCTTATAAGCTGGTAGCTTTAAGAAATGCAAGGCAGAAAAATTTAATCTCCTTGAACATGATGTAAAGTCATTTAATTATTTTTAAGGCATTCTTTGAGAATGACTGGATTGCTGCTAAAGGTGGGGCATGTGTGTGTGAGTAAAGGTTTTCACTTAACCAAAAAAAGCCTCCCGGGTGTCACAGAGCTGTTAAAGCAGGCTGTTTCCTGAGCTGGCCTGCAAGCTCTGGGCACTTGGAGATCCTGGATGCTTTCCAGCCAGGCTGTCAATTTTCAGATGAACATGGGTAATTCTCAGGCTCACCCACTCCTACCTACAAGCTGAAGTTTCTATTCCCCTGACAGCACAGCGCTTTTCTTTGGCTATGCTCCCACCAATCACCCACAGCACAATTTCAGCCCTGCCATTGCAAAAGATACAGGCTCGATACAGGCTCCTGAGTATTAGGGATGGGTGAGAACTGGATTTTCTTGGCCTACAGAGAAAGCAATGGGTTTGAAAAATTATTCTTTCTCAGGGTGGAACAAAGGAACTCTTCTCCCAAATTTTCTACGAGATCAAAATGAACCCCCCAAAACCACCCATAAAAATAACCTTTTTGAACTGCTGTCAATGTTTCGTTTTGCTAAAAGTGCAATGTCTCATTCTTACTCCACCTTGAAAAACATTTTCTTTCCATGTACTATAAAAAGTCGAACCCTGCTAAACTGTCTTTTCAAGCTGGAAAACTGAAACATTTGCTTTCAGAAAGTTCAGGTGAGACCTGATTGAAAGACTTTCTCTAGCGATGTGTTTTTCAAAATGAATTCTCTGTGAAGTTTTCATTTCAGTAAAACCCTTTGTTTTTAACAAATTATCATTTTTTTTCTCTGGTGAGAAAACAGCTACCATGGAAGATTTCCATGCAGCTCAGTAGTGGGCTGGCCCATGGATATATTATGGGTGATTTACCAATTGCTGATAGAAGAGGGAAGTGTTTGAACCCAAACTTGAACTAGCGTCTCCCTCAGCCTTCTTCTGTCCCAGTGGTGTACCTGCTTCTACTCCCCCTCTCCCAGCACAAGCCTGCCTTACTACTCCCCTAACCTTTAATATAGGTGCAGGTGGAGATTAGAGAAGGGCTTCAACCATTAAAAGAAGTGAAAATGCTATTCTAACTGAGCATATAGACCTTCACAGGAATCTAGTAAGATCTAATTCTGCTCTACATGGCTATGAGATTCAGTGTTCTTCTCCCTGGTGTCTTGCTTTAGAAGTAGTATTGTTTCCAAGGACTGGATCCAAAGATCCTTGAATCCAACTGAGAACATCCTGCTGAACCCCAGACAAGTCTGATTTTCCTTTAATTTAGATAATCCCAACAGTTATAATTTTTTTAATTTCAAAGGGGGAAAACCTATTAGCTTATTTATTCTCTTTTCTTTACCAATGCCAGTTGTGGTAGAACTGAGGTTTGAACTGAGCTCTAAACCTAAATTACAGCAGTAGAGCTGTAAAAAACCTGTTCTAATTCTGGGAATACAAACATTCAGTTGTCTCTCAAAGTCTCAGCTAGAACAAAATGCTTAACTCACGCATCTTTTAAAACCAACTCCTCTGCTCTTCTTATCACCACTTCCTCCAGCCTCTAGTCCTAAGAGTAATCTTCATTGCTTTCCCCCTTACACAAGACCTCACTTAAAGGAGAAACAAAGCAGGGTTGTGGGAATAGAGATGTTTCTCCTTCTGTGGTGGGTAGAAGAGTACATAGTGCTACTTTTGTTAGGGAGAGAAAGGTTTTCCATTTGTTCTCAGCCAAGGGACTGTGTTCACATTTCAGCTGACCAGACAGGACTACACAGCTCTCAATGAGTTTCTGTGGCAATGGATGAAAATATTTGTATCTGGATTTGTCTTCTGTTCTGTTTGTCAACACCAGTAAAGGTCAATGTTTTTCCTCATTCAGGGAAAGATGTTGTCCAGCTTTACAGGAGCGTGAAAGCTGAAAGAAGAAAAGCAAGCAGAAGTTTTGGCAAGTGGTAGAACCTTCAGGATCCAGGAACCATTAACCTGCTAAAATGAAACTGTTTCTTTTTCTGTCCCCAGGACACTTCAGTCATTCCTATAAGCGCAGATCCTTCCAAGCAACTCAGAGAAAGCTGAGAGCATTAGCAAAGCTCCCTAAAATATCCCTGTTCATGTCTTCAAGCAGGCACTGCAGAGGAAAGCAATAGCTTAATCAAGCCATACTATAGAAAAAGAAATGAACTACAAAAACTCTTTCTTCATCTTCTAGCCCCAGAATTTAATTTCTGGCTTTTAGACTCCACTGAAGTCTAAATGTAGCAACACGGCATTGAAAGAGAGCCTGTCTAAATTTCAGGGAATCTCTAGACTTACATTTAAAGTCTAAAGGAAATATAATGCCTGTTCTGCATATCTTCAAAATAAATCAACAACCAAGCACGATTCCTATCCTACTGTTGTTGGAATGGGAAGCTAGATTCATAACATGTTACACTATGGAAATCTAGAGTAAGAGTGCATTAAATCTGAGTCTTGCCCAGTACATGGATATTTTCCAGTCAGATCCCAGTCTCCACCATCTCATTTTTACAGTATTTTGTTCAAATGTAGCTCCCTTACATCTTTTGACTAGAAAATGAATACACGCATGATCCAGACTGCTGGCTTCTGGCAGCATGAAGCAGCAGACATTTAAAAATGCATTTATCATTTCAAGGAAGCTATTCCAGGTTGCTTTTTCAGAGTGTGATTGGAAGTAATTTTGAAAGTGCAGAACACTAAAATAAGAGGAAGATGGAGGCATGACTATCTGTAGGCTCTCAGATTTGTTCAAGATCAGGATACTTGACTGTACATAAGAGTAATTTCTATTAGGAATAGTTTCAAATAAAATTTCTTGGTTTTCCTCAATTAATGGCAAAAAAAAAAAGTATTCAAATGGCATATTTTAGGTTTAACAAATCAATGGCTGTTACTCATGCCCACTATTGCATATAACTGAATACAGAAATAACTTAGCAATGGTTTAAATTGGCATAGAATTTTTAAATCTGGTGGTTCTGATTTTAATTTAACATATCCTGTGGTGCAGTGTGTGAAATATGTACTTAACCCAGATTGTTGTGAGATGAAAGCACACTCGTGTTTATTTTACATTATTTGCTGTAGTTTGTTGAAAGCCAACATTCCTGGGCAGTGAATGCAGTGGGGATGAATCATTTGAACTAGGTGAGGGGTTAGCAGCTGAAAGAAAATGAAAGTTAAATAACTACATTAAATTTCAGCAAAATGGGTTAAAAAATGTAATACTAGAGAAACCGATATCTTCATTCTGAGACAAGGAATTATGGAACTTATTTCTATGGGTTATCTACCAGTACTTTTAATGCCAGCAATGATTAGAAGTAACTAACATTACACATTTCCCACCTTCAGAACTGAAGAGCTGAAGCAAAGTTAAATACAAATTACTACCAGGAGCTGTAGCGAATGCCTAGGGTGACAGTGTAGCACCAGGGAATCTATCCTAATGATTTACTATTCATATCACCATAGTTCGTAAGAATCTTAATCAAGGACCAGGACATTACCAGAATGAGTATTGAATAGTTAAGGAAAAAAGATGGGTCCTGCAATAGAAAGCTTAGCACTGAAGCAGAGGCAATGGGAAATGACAAAGTAGGCAAGAAAAGGGAGAGCAGAAAAGGAAATGATGGAAGAGCAGCATCTGGCAGATCAGAAATGAGCTCAGCACAGGGGTAGTCCACAGTAAAGATTTTCTGAGAGCATCGTGGGGGCTTTTAATGATGATTTTGACCGAAGACAAAGGAGCAGCTGCTCAGGTATTTGTGGTGTGCCCATCTCATGCTTGAGGAGTGGTGGGTGTGAATGAGCAAAAGTGCTGGTCAAAAAATCTATTAAGTAGGCAAGTGAGGCTTCTATTAAGGGCTAGCTGAGGGCAGAAATTACATCTGGTTAAGTGAGTGAGGTATTGGGGGCACTTGAAAGCAAGGGGAAGAGAATTCTCCTGCACATAGCATGGCAGGGGAAGGGGGCCAGAGGTGGAAGCAGCAGAGCAAAAGCCACCCATCAGGAAAGGATGCTTGGTGCGGTGTTCTAGCTGGGCACAAGTTGGATGAGACTGTGTTTTTCAAGGCCAGAAAGAAAAAGAGGCGGGAGTAGCTGAAATCCAAAATGCCAGAAGCCTGCACAGGAATTTTAGCTGAAAGGAGATGAAAGACCACAGCTTAAAGATGGTATCCAGAAAAAGAATAAAATCACTGAGGATGTGAGAAAAAGTCTGAGCCAAGGATGTCTCCTGTGGGACAGGCAGCACGTCCCGAGGCCATGCGGTACATCCCAGGCTGTCAGCTGAGCAGCTCTGTTTCCACTACGCTGGGCTCCACGGGGATTGATCAAGCATGAAGCAGATCTGTAAATCACCAGGGACAGGGAATTTGAGTTTGTTCTTGTAGGTGAGATTGCACAGGGATAATGTAAAGACATAGAGAGGAGCAAGGGAGAGAGAAGCAGATACGGAAGTCCCTGGAAAGTCGAGTGGATGACGAGGAGCACCTGCAGAAGGCATGATTTAGCCAGCAGCCCTTGAGCAAGGAGGAGAAGGCCACCAGGTGAGGGTGGTGGCTTCATGGATGCCTGGCCAGTGAAAGAATCAGGTGCTTTTCCTATGGGCTGTGCACCACTTCTTGCAATTTCCTAAGGTGGTCTGCAGAGGTCTCTTGCCGGTCTGTGACTTTCTTTCTGTTCTCTGCCTTTAGCTGCTCTGCTCTCCTCGCCCAGGTGTGACCGAAACACCAACGAGGCTGAGGATGGGCTGGGATGTCTTGCATCATCTTCCAGAAATTTGGAAGATCAGCATTTCTGAAACCCAGAAGAAGCAGAGTTGCTGAAAACTGCCAAAATCTGGAAGTCAGTCAGAGGCACTGGGGAGTACAAAGAGCTCACGCAGAAGAGGCAGAATAGCAACAGAGGGTCCCTTTGGGCTGGCTAACACGTGAATTGCAAAGCCACAGGGTTCATCGTCACACCACTCCCCACATTTCAATTTTCAGAGACAGCATGGTTAGTCCATCATCCTGTTGGTCTGGTCCAGATGGCAGAGACTCAGAGCAAAGCGCTTATTCACCATGAGATTGACTAGAAAAGGAGAGTCCCTCTATAAAACCAAGAAAGTTTCATTCAATAAAGACTGTATCATGGCTAAGAGCAGTAAGGGCTGGACTCATGTAAGATCAGACATTTTGGGCCTTTTTATGTCTGCATTTAGTGTGCAGTTTCCACAGCTGTAATTAATGCCTTTTTTTTTTTTGCCTTTTTTTTTTCTTTTTTTTTATCATAGGCTCTTGTCGTTCAAAAAACATGGGGATATCTTGCCTGGACAATGCCCTTGCTAAGCCAAAGAAGTGTTTCCTGGCCACTCTTTGTATTACTTCTCTCAGTCTTTAGGCTGAGAGATAACAAGATATAGATGCTCAGAGTCCTTTCACTCCTTTGAGTATGCAAGCTTAAATTCAATGCACATGTACCAACTCGAGTTTCAGCCTGACCTGTTTGAGCTGCAGAGGTTGTTGATGCAGGTGCTGGTGCCAAAACCCTTGCGTTTGTGCTGTCTGACTTCTTCACCCATGACACTGTATGAGGCCATAACTCATACCCTACATTGCTTTAGGATCTGCTGACAAATGGACTTGGCTGTGAAAGACCAGCACTACTTGGATGGCTGGGCTACTGCCCCCAAGCAAACCCTGGGTCTCAGCCAGGGGCACAGGGTGCGGGGAAAGCAGATCAGAGGTTTCTTATTTCTAGAACAGGTGTATGGGGCTGGGGGCTGCCAGCCTTGGGGTGCGCTCTCGGTGGGGTCTGAATGTTCTCTTGGGGTGCGTTCTCGGCAGGGACTGGGTGCTCCCTTGGGGTTGGCTGTTGGTGGGGTCTGGATGCTCCTTTGGTGTCTGTCCGGACGCTGGCGGCGGGAGCGAGAGGCAGCCGGGAGCCGGCGGAGGCCGGGCTGCACCGTGGCGCGGTGGCCGCCCGGGGGAGCGCCGGTACCGCCTCGGCGTCCCTGTGGGCCCCGGCCCTACTCGCCCGGCAACTCCTGGGCACCGCACCCTCACCCGCACCCGCCGCGGCGAAGGAAGGAGGGCCCCTCGCTCCGCAGGCAGGAGCCTACAAGAGCTGGCTCCCGGCTGGAGCGGGTGCTTGCGAGTCCCATTCAGAATAAAACGTTTCCCCCTTCCCCCCAGTGCATTACATAAATTTTAAACTTTTCCATTATCGAAGCTCTCAAATATTCTGAGAGGGGTTACAAAATGAGTTTACTTACAAATTTGGAAGTAGTGACAAGACGCAATGCAGTGAATTTGTCATCTGCTCATGACTAGCAGATGGTCCTCCTTCTTTGCAAGCAAACTGCGTGAGTCACATCTTGCCTGGTTCGGAGAATCGAACCACTGAGAAGCTCTCTGGCACCAGGGTGGACAGTGTTGCCCATCGCTAATCATGCTGCCTGCCCACACGGCAAACAGGCTCTCTTGAGCTGGGCGGATTTCACTGTGCCTTTTGCAAAGGTTCATTATTCCTCCTTCTTCCACATTAGATTAATTCGGGCTCACTCCTGTCTGCGGGGACTGCTTCACGTGGCTCTTGCAAGGCAAAGAGATCTTTAAATGGGAGCACATCACATTAACATTTCACAGATGATCTGAAAGAAATAACTGTGAGTTATGCTTAAACAGACTCATTTTTTAGTGCTGGATGAAGCCAAAGTGGGAAATGCAAAAAAGACTCGTGAGACCCTTTAGCCTGGAATCAGTGTTGTTGCAGACAGCGCTGTGAAAACCCAGTTCCCTGCACCAAGGCATAACATGCGGAAGGAGGCTCTGAGCTGTTCCATTAGTCAGGAACAAAAAAAAAAGAAATAAAAATTAAAATAGTGCATCTCTGCATCTGTTGAGGGGTCTGTGCAGAGCTTGCAGGATTGGAGTTGCTTGTCCTGGTAAACACATGAGGCTCAGTTTAATTGCAGGTATGTCAGAGAATTGTTCTGTGAGGATAAAGTCATCTAACATACTTTCCTGCCTTCCCTTTCCCGTTCTTGAAACACTTATTTGACCAACTATATTCATGTTGGTCTCTCTTGTTATCTTTCCCTCAATCACGATGCATTCCTCTTTTTGTCCTACCATGTAAATCTTTGCAGATGATTGGTTTCCCTCTGTAGTGGTTTTTTTTTTCATGTGTGGATAATTCACAACAGAACAAGACGGAACAAGTTTAAATGATACAAAAATGACATTGTAAGAGTGATGGAAATAATTCAGGGAAGATATCAACCTGAAAATGTTTTGAAATTTTTTTTTTTTTGCAAAGTGGCTAGGTTTCAAGTTGACAGGCTGTTTTAAAATTAATTCGTTCCCAAAGCTGTCACTTATTTGTATAGCATAATACTTGTTGCTCTTCGCTGGATGCAAGAGTTCCACTCACACCAGTGAGCTCGACTGTCTTTAGGTAGCAGAGTGCATGTGAATAATGTAAGGAAACAGTTCTGGGTTTCCTCATTTTGCCTTTTCTTCTGAAATGTTTTCTTGCCTGTCTTAGAAGAGCACTACAGATCAAGGTACTCTTTTTTTCATAGGTATGAACAGACAAACAATCCTCTTGTTTCTGAAAGAAATGCTAAAATCCATGGAGGACAGTGAGGAAAATCTCATTTATCCAATAGTGAATCATAGCCTGGCACCAGCGACTGTGATTTGGAGAGCCAGGAGCTGGAACCCACCTGTGAGCATCATCGTTATCTGCTGGCTTTCCACAGTGCTCCAGACTCCTGCCACAGCAGAAGGAAGGTGCTGTGGATGAATGCTGATATCTCTTTCTGTGCTGCAGGAAAGGAGAGCTTGGAGGTGTAAGATGTGTCTCTGAAGTCAAGAGTCACAAATTCACCCTGAGTCTGATGTCCTGCTCCAGCAAAATCCACTCATACCTTTCAATTGTCTTCAGAGGAAAATGCTGGCAACTTCAGCTCATGGTTTTGCAGTCTCGACTACTACTTTATATTGGAAAATCAGGGTTTATGTGGACTGGAGGAATCCTAGAAATGAAGTTGGGGTCTTTGGAGGCCCTTATCTTGGCTTGTCATCTCTGGCAGGGGGGACTTGTGGCCCCTGATGTGTCTTGGCCCCAGTCAGAGCACAGCCATAGCCCATCCCTGCCATTTCTCCTAAAGTCCTCCTTTTCTGCTTCAGAGGTCAGATGCTGCCCTGGGACACTGTTTCCCCTCCAACAAGATAGACCTTAGGCTGATTACTCTGCCTGGGGGTGCCTCATCAGTGGCCCAGGAGGGTGCTGCTACCGAATCACCATTTGGTATGTGGGTATGGGAAATGGAGGGAAACCGAGGGCAGGATTTACTGGAAACATGAGGCAGATCATCTTCAGGTTTGGGAAGGGTGACATTCGTAGAAGCCTGTGGGGACTCCAGTGCACCTAACAGCTACAAGGAGGATCTTCCAAAATACTGAAAATAGGCTTGTCCTCTTGGTCCTTGATGAGAGCCTCCTCTCTCACTGCTGCCAGTATATCCAGGATTAGGAAGCTGACGGCCGCCTACATGCTCTGGAAGAGCACAGTGACCACGTGCAAAATTTATAGCCTACAGTATTGCTGTAGGTGGTGATATAAAATATTTTTGTGGGGTTTTTAGGCTTGGGATTCCCCATGGATGCTGGCAGTGACATACCTACATACTGACACAGTGAGGCACGCTGAAGGGGAGGGCTGGCAGGCCGCTTTGCTTCATGACACTGCAGAGTCCCAGGGATGAATGCTGTCCTGTGTCAAGTCCCAGTTGCTCTGGCAAGGTGCAGGTTACCTGTTGTCCTGGGTTCAGCAGTAGCAGTCATGTTTCTCCTTTATGGTAGCTGGTGCAGCACTGTGTTTTGACTTCCAGCCTGGGAACAGTGTTGGTGAAACCAATGTTTTCGGTTGTTGCTAAGATTGAAGTGGCTCAGAGGGACTTAGATTGGCAACATAAAGGTGAATTATTTTTGGCCCGGTGGTCCCATGACACTTCAGGCCATCAGGGCAGAGATGCAACATATAGATGGGCTTGTGACCGAGGGGTGGACTTAACAATGGACACTATTGCCCAGGTTATTCATGAGTGTGAAACATGTGCTGCAATTAAACAAGCCAAGCGGTTAAAGCCTCTTTGGTATGGAGGACGATGGTTGAAGTATAAATATGGGGAGGCCTGGCAGATTGACTATATCACACTGCCACCAACCCGCCAAGGCAAGCGCCATGTGCTTACCATGGTGGAAGCAACCACCGGGTGGCTGGAAACATACGCTGTGCCCCATGCCACTGCCCGGAACACCATCCTGGGCCTTGAGAAACAGATTTTGTGGCGACACGGCACCCCAGAGAGGACTGACTCAGACAATGGGACTCATTTCCGGAATAACCTTATAGATATTTGGGCCAAAGAGCATGGCATTGAGTGGGTATATCACATCCCCCACCACGCACCACCGGGCAGTGGCATGGGGCACAGCGCATGTTTCCAGCCACCCAGTGGTTGCTTCCACCATGGTAAGCACATGGCACTTGCCTTGGCGGGATGTCGGCAGTGTGATATAGTCAATCTGCACTGCACCAGCTACCACGAAGGAGAAACATGACTGCTACTGCTGAACCCAGGACACCTATGCATGATACATCTTGAGTCTGGGTTTTGCTCCACAGTCATATCCTTTGTCTTTGATCAGTGCTGTGTTTCTTTTGCTCGGTCAAAACCCTAAAGCCCTGGCTGGTTGCCCTTTTTATCAAGCTCATTCACCATCTAGGACCCTTCCCTTAGGGCCTCAGCAGCTTGCTATGCAGATGGTCCTGCATAGACAGGTTCAACCCTGAGCTAAGCTTTCTCCACAGAGCTCTGTTTGCCTGATGGACCCTATGCAATGCCTATGAGACCATGAGGAACAAGATGCCAACAGTGAGAGACTAGGATTACATTGTGCCTGTAGTTTTACCTCTGCCCTGCTGCAGCATCCTACCTTGCCCACAAAACCTGGGAGTCTCTGGGAGACCCTTACCAGCTCATATGCAGGTGCCACCAAGGGCTACACTTGTAGGCATGGACAAGAGTTGAAAAACAGTTTTCCTCCCGAACTTCCATGCACTGACACAACTCCATGCTTTGCTACTTTTGGGACCTTTATCCTGTGCATAAACCCCATGGGCCATGCAGCCCCTCTCTTCCCTGCTCCACATGCTGTACTGAAAGAAGGACTTGGAGGAATCAAAAGTGCAAAGATTCAACAGAAATGAGACAGCAGGGATCTGTAAAGAGGATGCAGAGGAGGAGCAGGAAATGGGCTTTCTAAAACATGGGCACCACAGCTGCCTTCCAGCTGCTGTCAGCGTTAGCCTGGTGGCTTATCCCCTGCTAACAACACACACTGCTTGCCACACCAGGTTTGGTAAGCCCATGCTCATGAAGGGGAAGGAGGTAAAATGGGACCCTGGAAAGGTCCACAGGAGGCCCAAGAAAGCTAGTATGAAGTCTGAAGGGAGAGAATTAATTTAACAGCAGTATCTAAAAAGTAATGACACAGTGAGCTCCCAGGGTCTGAGGTCCAGGTCTGAAAATCTTAAGTAAAATCACAGCTTGGGAGGATGAAGCGGTAAAGGCTTGCCAGTATCACCTGTGTCTTCATTGTTGCTGTTAGACATAGAGAATTACAGCTGCAAAATTTAGATGCTTTGAAGGACTGCTATCCAGCCAACTGTGGGGTTTCACCTCTGAGCTGAAATTCCCTTGTAATGGGAAAGTTTCTCATTGCTTTTGAGTTCCCTTTTCAGTCTACTGGGATGAATACAAAATAGGATTCATTCTTGAAAAAGAACTGCTACATGTCCATTGGAGACACTATGGGTAAAAATGAAGCTCTGTGTTATATAGTCTGCAGCTCACAATGAGGCTTTAAATAAAACACACCTGAGAAACTGAAAAATCAGCAGCCACTAGAAACACCTTAACATCAGATATTTGGGAAAGGGCAGAAACCCAGCTTCAAAACCAACACAGCTACCTAGCTTCTTAGATATTCAATTTAAAGCTAGCTCAGTAAGAGCCACACAAGCTGCTCACTGAAACCAGATAAGCCTGTGTATGAAATACTGAAGAACAATTTGCTGTTAGATAACTATAATGATAAGGGAAAAGTCCTCATTCTACTAACATATGACAGTGGTCAGTCCATGTATGGTTCTTCACCACAGAACCATAGAATAGTTAGGGCTGGAAATTACCTTAAGATCGTATAGTTCCAACCCCCCTGCCAGGGGCAGGGACACCTCATTTCCAGCATAAAAATGAGTGGTATTCATCTATTTCAAAATGACCTTGCCAAGATCAGCTATTTCATGTTTAATGAGTGCTTTGTACATCTCAGGTGAAGAAAACACAATAAAAGGGCAAATCTTGTCAGAAACAGAATTGTATTTCTAGAACTCCAGACCTGTCTTAGCCTCAAGCAAGGGAGAAGTTTGTATAGCGTAGTTAATATAATTAGCCATGACTGAAGACACATGTTTCCTAGACTGGAAGAACTGCTAAATCTCCAAATTTTGCCCAGTCATGTCACTGAAAGTGATACCATACACCTGATGAAGATTGCTACACCCAGATATTTATTTTCCTGATGATACGAGTTGACCTTCTTTCGCCTACTAAGGAGGTACAAGCTGTTCCTATCCAAATGTCCTGACACCATCTCAGATGTACGAGCTCTCCTCCTTTCCAATCTGTTTCAAGCCATATTGTGGGTCCAGCCTGGCAAAGAGCTGAGTTCAACCCCTCACACTCCCCTTTGCATGCCTGGCTAAGACTCTGAAGAAAGATGACTTCTCCCAGCAAATAATCCAAGCATTTGACTTTCTCTGAGAACTAGATGTGATAAGAACATGAATGTCATCCAGAGTGGGTAAGAGAGAGCTGCCAGTCCCACTGCATGGTAGCCCTTCTGCTGAGAAGTCCTGCAGAAGGAAGGAGCAGGAGTTTGTGGGACCAGAAATAAGAATGAATTTAAAATCCACCAGTGCACTTCAACTGCTTAATAGCTACTTGCAGCTGAATCCAGCTCTTCTCAGCATCCAAAAAAATGGGAACTGATGTTTTTCTGAAGAAAACCAAGCCTTCTGGGTCAGGGAATAGGAGATTAGCTTTTATTGTTAATTTATACGTTTACTTTGCTGTGGATGTCATCTAAAGCTGCATAGTAAGAATGTAGCTGGAAGCTTTTGCCAAATCTGTATTATTTGGGGTATACAAAGGCTCTGAAATAAACCTGAAACCTGGGAGGGGTCAGAGAGAGGGATGGAGGCTATGCTTGAAACTTAACTACAAGTATGGTTCCCAGTTGTTTGGGGTCTGGCTACGCAGCCCAAAAAACATACCCTGAGCTCCCCGAACTGTCTCATAGAGCATCATGGCATACTTGGCTCCAAGACACAGTGATATGGATTGACGAGGCTTTTAATTTCTTCCTAAACTTTCTGACTATTAATGTTTTCTAACAAGAAATCCAAACTGTGACAAGGCAAATGGGTGAAGAAAGGCCTTGCAACAGAGATGCAAAATGGGAGCTGAATCAAGCGTCAGTAATTAGCTAATGACTGTGATCATTTACGAAACCTCCCAGCAGTGGTGGCAAAGTGCTGATTCTAGAGAAGTGGCCGCCTTCTTCCTTGATGTCTTTAATCCTTGCTGTCTCAGCTGCCATGGCTCAAGTGCTGGAAAACTCTACCCTCTTTCTGGCCTCCAATCAAAATCAATATTTCAGAGAGAAACACAAAAGAGTAAAGGAGTTAAACAAAAGTTCAGATAAGCATAACAAATACTGGAAAGATGAGATCCTCTAAGCAAGTGCTCTAGAAAGCACGCCATTTAATCTGTGCAAGGCTCTCATCAATTGCTGTGTGCAGAAAGAGCTATTCTTGGACTCATAAGGAGGTAAGGGATTTATTTCCTCAGCTGCATGGAGTCATGCTATGAGATATCCTAAAGTAAGAATAATTAGGATTTCAGCTTTCAATGCACAAGTTTTGTAGGTTTCCCTGTGTTTCCAGTCCTTTCCAAAAAGACATTCCCTAAGCAGTAGTCGGGATTTCTGTATTATTCAACTATCTAATCCTCACAAGTAATCTCTTTATGTTTATGTGACAAGTGGCTGTGTTAGCTTCCATTTGAGCATCTTTAGATGACCTTGGTAATTAATACTTTAGTGCAATAACAAATTATTGAAGTATGTTTTAATTTGAGGAGTTCAGTGATGATCCACCAGTGTGGATTTAATTTACCTGGCAATACCTTGACTACAGTTAAGACCAATCACAGGAAATATGATGGTAAAATCCAGAGTGGTCACTTCAGGGTGTTTGTTTCGTGGTTGCAATGGCAATACAAGAAGCTTGCACTAACATACAAAGCTGAATTTTCAGAGTGTGGGAAGCAAGTGTGCAAAGGGTCTGATGATTAACTTTCTTGGCACCAGTTGCTTTCCTGCAACACAGCAATCATTACCTCAGGCAAAAACAAATTGCTCCATGACGTTTTGTTGCTTCATCAGCAGAAAAAAAACTGTTCAGCTCTATCTTCTGCCAAGCCTGAGCCTTCTCTTCCTTTCTGTGCATATAGAGGGTCCCCAGGAGGCACATGGAGGTCTGTGGCAGCATTGTGTAAGAGATCTGAATAAGGGAGGGAGTAGTACACAAAGATCCCGAGTGTCCAGCTGAAGTTATTGCAATGGATAGTCGTCCAGGGACAGCCCATTTTATTGAAGCATTTGAGATCTACTGAGGTGTTTTGTTTTGCAGAGCAACAAATCAATTTTTTATTCTCAGAGCCCCAGTCTTGATCTCTTGTAAAACTGAGTGTCATTCAGATCTGGACCACAGCCTATCACTGCTAATTCTGAGACAGAATTTGACTTCCCCTCCAGAGGGTAGGATGCTTTCTCTTAAAGGCACCTCAGATGATTTATTGAGTGACCCAGTGTGAGAGATCCAAGGAAGCTTAAATGGATAAAATAAAAGATTAGGTCCAGGATTTATGGAGAATGGACCTACTAGGCTGACTCCTAGTAGGAAAAGCCAAGTTAGAACATTGGCACTGCCACAGTGACAGTAGGACCAAACTTGATTGGGATCCTGCACCTTCTAGTTACTCCCACTCACCTTTTTAACCAATAATGACTGGGCTGACGCTCCTTTAGGTTACTGCTATAAAACCTGTTACCCTGTTAACAATAATTGTCATGCACTTCATGTTGAGATCTCCAAATCAGGAAGACATAAATGTTATTGGGAATGATTTATACAAAGCTACTTATTGATGAGCTAGAAGAGCACAGAACTTCTTTCCTAAAGAACAACCTCAAACAGGTCATGTCAGAATGGAGAAATAATGTTACTGTTGTGAGATAATAATTTATAAGCTTGGTTGCTTTACTGCCATTCATAGAATCATAATATGGTTTGAGTTGGAAGGGATCTTTAAAGATCATCTAGTTCCAACCTCCTGAAATGGGCAGGGACAACCTTCCACTAAACCAGGTCGCTCAAAGCCCTTTGCAACCTTCTGCCAAAACAGGGGAAGGTAAGACTTGTGCTAATGCAGTTCTGTTAAATTCTAATTCCCCACTGCAGTTTGGAGAGTTTTGCTGCTGACTATAATGGGCCAGACATTTGCACTGGATTGCTAATGAGCTGAATGTTTGCGCATGCTTGAGTGTAATAACTCCTGATCAGGCTGTCTTGCTCTCTGCTGCTCTGCTAAGATCCTTTGCTGGATGTGCTCACAAGTTCTACCTCACTAGGCACAGCAAAAGCTTTTTGGCTTTGTGTCTTGAGATCATAGATTGTCCTGCTAATTTTCTCCATGGCACCTGGCAGGGTGAGCCTACCTTTCCTGTAAGCAAAAAGCAGACACTAACATTAGGCTTGGAAGCATGGAGGGAGAACAGAGGGTATTAACATGGAAAGGTGCAAAGACTTGGCATGGGGAGGTGAAAGAAAGACCCCCTTGTGGGAAGACAGACTTGGCGGAGTGCCACAAGCAAGGTGGTGATGAGCAGTCCTGGAGGTTCAGGAAGCCACAGAAATGTGAAGCTGCAGGAAGAAGAGGGAGGGACAAACAATTGCTTTAAGTAGATGAAGGTGCTGAAGCACACTGAGCTTTACCTGACTGATTTCATGCAAGGGCACTACCTCAGATACGCAACTTAGGGTGCGCTACATAAACATAACTGCACATTTTTCCCAATAGCGCTGTCCACTGCAGTGATTGCAATGGTTCAGGATAATTAATTGCAGCTATTATAACAATAATATGAATTTGTAATACATCTGTACCTTTTAAATTCAGGCCATTCCAAATTCTTGTTGTTTTTATCAGTCACATGCTCAGAAACACTTTCACGCACTACGTAGAACGATAAAAACTATAAATCAGGTATTTGAATCCCCACAACCATGCTGGCTTGAAAGAAATTCAACATCCCAGGCAGGGAGTCAGATTTTGCTATTACAAAATCAAGGTTCTTCTGCACGTGGTAATGAATTAGATGTTCCTGATGTTCTAGGCAAGTGCACTGTAGGCTTTAAAATATTGATAAAATGCAACTTTCACCCATAAGTCTTTCTGTTGGCATGGAGGATAACAACAGACACATATGTGTGTGTGTTTAAAAATATTGGTTTGAAACTGCTGGGAAAAGGAGTGTAGAACAGTATGATTTCTCCAGATTTTTTTTTTTTTTGAGATAAATATACTGAATTGTATTAAGAATATACCTAATTTTTAATTTAGTTAAAACTGTAGTGGCTAATATGCAGTATGGACATGTAGCTTTTAGCTCATTAAGGTATAATAAGCGTATCAACATATTGACTGTTAGATAAAATAATAAGTTCGTCAGGATCAGAAAAAGAGGCAAAACACAAACAAACTAAAGAATAAAAGTCCAGTAACAGGAAAGGTGGAGCATCTGTAATTGTTATGATTGATTTCCCATTGCCCTACATTTTTGGTAACAAGTACATCAGATGTCATGTGGAAATGGATATAAAATGATGTTAAAATAAAAAGCTAAATGGGATAGTGAGTTTGCAATGACATGGCTGAACCTGCTTTGGATTTGAGTTGTTTCTGGTGGAGTCATAGTTGGATAAATTTGCAATGTGCATCATTAAACATTCAGATTTTAGTGAATCACAGCAAGCAAACTGACTTTTATAAGCCAATATTCCAAAAGTATCCCAGCCCCAGGACACAGGAAATCTAGAAGTACCCTGTCATTAAATAGTCTGCACTTGAACTTTCTTTCACAAGGCAAAATACTGGCTTTGCAGCAGGGGTTTCATCGTTGCTGACAGATGCTTTTTGAAAACCTCAACTCTGAATATTCTGAAAGGGGATGTGCAAAGAAAATCAACCCCCTTTCGGCAGCCCTGGTTCTCTGCCCACGGCTTTACCAAAAAACTAACCAGAGGGCTTAAAAAATAACCAAAAAAAAGTGAATTTCTATTAGAGAAACAAGATGAGTACAAGAGCTCTCAGAGCACTCTGCCCATCCATCTGCAACCAGAGTTAAGCTCCACATGGCAAACCACACCTCTATACAAATGGCTGAGACTCTATTTTCCTTGGTGAAATGGTGTCCACTTGCTTCAGATTGAGATCTAGACCACTTCTAGTGTGAGGGTCCCTGCCAGGATCCTGGTTTGGGGGGAAATCCAAAACAGAAGTGTTTCTCATAGATAGATTCTTCACTTTATGTAAAATGTGTTGTGACACATTATCTCTTCAACATGTAGCAAAGTGTACTTTGCAGCGATTCAAGAAATTCAGTTAAATCTAGCCTGTACTTGTGTTCTGGTTCGTTATTTATAGCAAGTGTGGGAGTGTGTTGGCCTCTTCTGACAGCATATCATGGCCATCTTAAATCCTGAAAGCACTTTTTTGTTGCCACAGTAAATGTTTAAGAAGTTTACTCTTGAATTTGAGAGTGATTTGGAGACCAGTCTGTTCGTGACATGTTAACAATATTAAACCAGTAAATGTGTGTGGAATGAACCCTTGTGCCTTTATAACAAGCAAGTCTGTTGGGAAAGCGATACCCCCTGTGTGTGCTGCTAAGGCATGGTCTCAGTGGTCCATGGTGGTGCCATGAGGATGTGTTTGCCTATGGAATTTCTAGAAAAAAGCTATTGAAACAGCTTAAGCGATTTAGGAAACCAAATCTCAAGCTGTTGTGGAGAGCACTTCACATGGTACAAATTGGAGTTAAGACAGCGAGCATAGTCAGAGGCAAAAGAGTTAATTTTACTTCAATAAGAAGACATGGAAATGATTTTTTTCTCACTAATTAAATATGAAACTGACTAACTGTATGCAAGTGTAATTTTCTTATCTTATTAGCCATGTTCATTTCTGAAGTGAATAACTACGAGCACTGGTACAGTATATGGGCAGAATAATAGTTGTACTGATTTTTACTTTAATCTTTGAATACAATTAGCATAATTTAAACCATTATAAGCTACAGCAGATAGAAATCACATTATAGAGACTGTAGGTGGAGAAGTGGGTGGTCACATGCAGGGGGAAAGCTGGAAGAGCACTTAAAATACAACTGAATAATAAGCATGCAGGGGAATGTAAAGCTATATGGAACTGAAAGGCACATTATTTCGGGGGGGGGGGGGGGGGCAGAGAAAAGTGAATAATCAAGAGCAAGGTTCAAGGACTTCTACTACTGTAAGGCCTGATCCCAAGAAATGCTGTATTCACACTTGTGTGTGTATTGTGTTCACTCCAGACCTGTTTATATGAATGGGGCTTTCAGGCAGGTGTCCTGCACCCTTCAGGTAAGGGCTGTTTGAGGTAGCAGCCTGGCCATGGAGCAACTGTAGGAATTGATTAAACGAAGAATTAAAGAGCATGGAAATTACATTTACATGTAGGAAGAAGGAATGATGGCCCTACTCATTAGTATTTTTAGTTTTTTGCCTTTGGGAAATAAGACTTTTCTTTTTAAAGGCATCATGTGAGTGGTGTTGGTACAAGTAGCAGAGGGCGGCACCCCTTCTCTTTCCCTTGTTAGCAGGTTGCAGGTGCAATAGTTTATACAACTATTTTATGGGGCATAAATCCCGAATTCGATTTTCTGTGAGAGGAGAGAAACAGCCTAGTGGAGATGTTCAGATATTACTTCTTGCCAGAGCAGGTGAAGAGGTGAAGAAGCCAAGGTATGATGGGGGGAGGAAAGAGGCAGGTCTGACGAGGAACAAGAGTGAAAGACCTGAGACTGTGGGTGTGAGGCATGCATTTGAGTTGGTTGTACATGAGAGGGGGCATAGAAGAAGGAAAAGGAAGAGAGAAAGGATGGACTGGATGAGGAGACTAGGGCTGGAAATTATAGGCAAGAGTAGGAAAAGGCAACAAGTGTGGGAAGAAAGTGCCACAAACAAAGAGACAGAGACAAATTAGCACAGAGAAACCAAAGCTCAAGGACAGTGGTAAGAAGGTCCTCCCCATCACAGCCTGAATCTGAGTCCAGGACACTCACACTGTCCTACTCCTCTGCTGTCAGCAAATATTAACAGAGACAAAGGCAAAGCGTTACATATCACCTGCCGCTACAGCTGCTCCATGGGAAAGAAGGGTTTACAATTGGAAACTAAGGAAAAGAACATCCTGAACTCTTTTTCCCTTTGAAAACATACCTGCCTTCTTCATTTATGTTCTTGTTTTCCAACCAAGTAACAAAATTGAACGCAGGAATCAGGCCTGTTTAACCAGGAATAATCTGAAGTTTCTCATAATTGTATTTCTGTGGCCATTTCTTAATAGTTGCAAGGAATTCTATAGGATTTAGTCCTCAGCACAGACCTGACTGAAATGTTACCGAGGACAATAAATGAACAGCTGTGCTGAGCTGGTATAGAATCTATGCATTATTAGGTAAATATTATATCCTGACAATGTCGTTTGAAATGAACTGGAAATGTTCTTAATCATGTCATGACTGTGAGTATGCTGTGGCAAGCCTTTATTGCTGAAGACCAGAACACAACTTTGACATATTTTCCACATCAAATTGCTTGGTTTCCTGTCATAAAGACATTTCTGACGTACAGAACACGGACCCCACTCCTAAGTGGCTGTTCCATTATTGCAGTGCTCCCTGCTCTTTGAAACTTCTTCCTATGAAAAAAACAATCTCCAAAGTAAATTCTCTGCTATGTAATAGACAGTGCTGTCACCAAATGGCAGTTGCAAAAGCAGCTTTCCAGCTGGGCAAATGTCAGACTATAAGTTGAGAAACTTGGATGGTAACCTAGACCAGGTTGCCCAGAGAGCTTCTACAGAGCTTTCTTACAGAGATTAAAAAAATCTGCATTTTAGATCAGCATTTTTATGACAAATTAACAAAGCTACATTGAGATATGGAGTGTTCTCTATATGTATGGGGAGGTGGAGATTGGCCAGAAGATCTGTAGAATCATGACTCAATGTATATGACCTCCAGAAATATGTGCGCTATGCAGTGTTTGTAGATGAACAGCACGTATAAAGATACATACTGTGCACTTGTACTTTTGGCAAAGATGTCAGATGATGATATTCCATGAGAATATTATCAAGATCTAATTTTTGGTTATTTAATTGATATTAGCTGTATTTAATGCACCAAGAAAAAAAGTTGCAATTGCATTGAAACACCCTGTTCCAAAAAACAGCAAAGTCAGTTCAGTAATAATGAGTAGACTTTTTCCCAGTTTTCCAATTTTCCTTGTGACTATTGTGCTTTATAGATTTCTTAATGAGATTAACCTCTTTAATGCAAGTGCCTAGAAAATGGGTAGTGGCATCTGGCTGAAAAAGAGACACACAGAATGCTTTTATTTCTGAAGGTGAAAATAAAGGCAGCAAGTCAATCATGTTAATGTATGTTTAGCACTCTCTAGTTTTGCTATTTGATTTAGAAAGAAAATTATGAAAGACTATGAAATGATAATGAGGACACCCTTCGCCCAGCCCAAACTCTTAAGAAATAGGAGCAGTCCTGCAGCATTGCATTTGTCTCTGAGTGCCAGGGCTCTATATTTAACAAGCTTTCCCCAGCTCCCACACCCAGATGAATTCATTGGAATGTAGAAGGAAAGCAAGAGCTCATCTGACTCATGAGGAGGCTCGCACACAATTACCATCACTTAAAAATGCCTTCTAGAGCCACCGTGTGAATTTGGGTGTGCTGAAATAAATTAAACCACCAGGATCTCTGTTAGTAGTATTTCTTAGGTCCTGCACTCAGGACAAATGCAATGCATGTTTGATGAATCTGAAAAAATAATTTATTGATGTGCTAACAAACATGTGAAGGGATCCTTAGAGAAGCTATGCCCAATGAAGTTTTATGTCTTCCCCTTCACCATCTGTGACTTGTGAGAGAAATACCCAAAGAAAAGCTTCTCTATATTGGGAAGGTATTGAAAAAATATTTGTTGCAACAAAATATTTTGTAGATAACAAATGATTTTCTCTCTTTCCTTTCACCAGCCAGTAGCTCGGAAAAAGTTCAGAGGTGGCAGTGTGATGACAAATGATTACAGATGGATTCCAGTTTCACTATATCCCAATTAAGACGGGTTGTAAACGATTTCTTATCCCAAGATCCTTCTTTGAATCTCTTCTGTTCAGACTTGTTAGGTTAGAGTAAGCTATTGAAAAGACCTTGAGCAGCTTTTGAGCCAACCCAACAGAATTAAGAGCCCTCTGTCATGAACGCTTTTCGAAAAACTTTATCTCAACATGAACTTTTCCCATTCACCTAATATTTTAACATGCATTATTGAACACTTAAGTACTGTTGATTAAGATTTTTATTACAACTTTTGAAAAAATACGGTAAGTTAAATGTACATATATACATAACTACACAAGCATTTTAGAAGTATTTACAATAAAATAAGCATGTGTTTATGTAATACTTCTTTGCATTCACTAGACATAAGAAGCAACCAATCCTACCTTTGTCTGTAAAAAGGGTAATACCCAGTTATTTAGGATTACTGTATTATTTCTTCTTAGGGAAAAAAAAAAAAGCCCCAAACAAGACCCAACCCAAACTTTAACAGTGAGTACTTTAGAGCAGGAACAGGCATTTCTGTTACTCCTTCTATTCTGGTGGTGCCAAGAAGATCCTTACGTTTAGGTCTTTATGAGCTTATAATGAAACTGAATTAGTCCCACAGATGGAAAGCACCAAGACCTGCACCAAAGCCTCAGGGAGCTGCCACCTCACAAATACTAAGTAACTATAGAGTGCAGACACCAGTTTTTTTAGTTTTTGTAAGTGTATTTTAGGACAAATAATAGAGTCCAAACAAATAATTTGGGGCTTGTGTATTTGGAATTTTTTATTTTTTTTTTTAATAAACGGCAACATAGATCTGAGTTTTGCATGTTGGGTCTACATCTCATTGGAACATTGTGCAGAAATTGTAATGAAGAGCAAAAATCCCCTACACATATATATTAATTTTTACAAATATTATATATTTTCCCTTGTCTTCAGTAAGCACCTATTTTGTGGGGGCAAATATGATTAGGATCCTTAAAAATCCCTATTGCTATTAGCTGTTATTTTTGACACACATATGTACTCAGTGTACTGAGGCCAAAAAATCACTAAACACGGTGAAGGTGTCAAAGAAAACTTTTGGAGTTAGCACAGTATAAAAGCACATATATTCTTATATGACCAAGGAAAAGGTGCTTACAGCTGAAGAACACATCAGGTCCCATGTAACTCAATTTCATCTGTAAATGTTAACCTTTTTAAGTATATAGGGGTTTGTTTAGTGAGTTACCTACAAATAAACAATTACTGATTCTTCTTATACATAAAAATCCTTCCAGATACCAGGAGCAACACAACTCAAAAACCTTGTTTCACTTACTTAAATTAAATGCAGACTGAGAGTTTGCCTAGGCTTTCCCTTTTTTGTTGTTTCTTCAAGGAAAGGGGTGTTATGCTAGGAAATATAAGTGTCGGTAAAGTATAGTGGTTGTTTTATTAACGGTATGGATGCTGCTTTTTTTGAAAATATATCTGGAAGATTTACTGCTTGGTATCTCCACTGAAGCTGTATGAATCACAAAAGAAGGTGGAGCTGAGGGGTGGGACAGCAGCTATTTATCAAGAACATTTGAGAACAGCTACCAGGCTGAAAGAAACACAAGACAAAAGATCCATTTATTTAATCATCTTTTATCATTTGCAGGCTTTGTTTGAATGTGTTTATGTCTGTACTTGCAAAACTGGAGAGTGTGCAAACTTGGTGCCAGGCAGAAAGGCTCTCTCCTCCCAGATCAATTTGACTGAATTCACAAGAGGAAAAAAATAAGTGTTTGAAACCTAAAGCAGCATGATGCTATTGATGTTCCAGTGGCAACTGAAGTCTGTCATGCTACATCCATAAACTGTGTCTCGGGTCACAGTGCCAACAAATGAGATATTTGCAGCCACCATAGAAAAGACCTTTGGAGAATTATAAGAAAGGGTAATTTCCACGAGGGTGTCCTGTACCACTCAGAAGTACCAAATAGCAAATAATCTCTTTGCCATCAATGCTTCAACAGGAAGTTTCAGAGGGAGAAACCTCTAGAAACTTGGTTATTTTTTAGTAAGCTCTGCAGGCTTCTGAATAGGTTTTGACAAAGAGCTTGGTTTAAATTATGTTAATCTTCTTCACTGGGCAGTGATAAGCAACTTTCTGATTACAAGAATAAAATAAGAAAATAATGGGACAAAGTCTCTGTGGACATAAATCAGTGCAACACCCTTGAAGCCAACACATAACAGACAATTTCTCTTGCTATCCAACATGTTCTAAAGCAGGGAAAGAATGTTAAAATCTTCTCTTTGTGTTGAGATTAAATCCTGCAAATTTGCCATGGAAACCATTTCTTCCTTATTTCTTTTTTTTTTTTTTTTTTTGCCTTCCCCTCTTGTTTTTTTACAGTTGAGTTATAGCAATTCTGTCAGGGATGGGAAGTGCGGGCAGTGTGTTTTGGGTAGGGGCTTTGGGGAGGTGGGTTGAAGAGAGAAATGCAGAGCTGTGGAGGGGGAGAGGGAGGAATACATTCACCCTCAAAAATGAGTTTGTGTCCCTGAGGTCCTGGAGTCGAGAGCCAGCAAAGGGCAGATGCTTCTAACAGTTGGAGAATTAAAGTACAGAGGAGGCAGTTATTCTCCAGAAGCTGAGAAGCCACCCCGCAAAGCAGAAAGGCCTGGGATGACCCACTTCAGTGAGTGCCTGCATGAGTGCGGGTGGGAGAGGGAGTGGGGCTGGCAGGAGCTGACTCACTGATCCAGTTTGATCATAGCCCTGGAAGAGCGGCACAGAAGGGAACACTGTGACAGCAGCCCTGAGTGTAAATAAGGCCAGTATAGCATTACAGAGAGGGAGGGCTGGGGCCAGGGGCACCCCAGGTTGTCCTGTGCACCTGACACCCAGCTCCAGTTACACTGGACTCCCACCCCATGGGAGCCTGCTCACCAACCAAGGCTTGACCACATCACCAGGATGCTCAGACATCCTGCATAGGCTTCCATTTTGGAGAAAAAGAAATGGCTTTTGAAGCATACTTGAGTTGTGCTTTCAAGAACATGGACTGGCTTTTTGCCCCATGTTTAAATTCACTTGTTGCAGAGTATCTTAAGGATAACCAAAAAGTTGTCTCAAACTTAATATAAAAAGGCTATAGCTAGGGCATGGGGAGGAAACAAAAGGAAAGGTATCCAAGGTGGGCTTGTTTCGTCATTGCTTCCCACCCATATGCAATTTTGCATATCAAACCATAGAATTATAGAATCATAGAATCATTTAGGTTGGAAAAGGCCTTTCAGATCATTGAGTCCAACCATTATCCTAGCACCCCAAAGTACACCACTAAACTTGAAGTGTGTGTCCCTAAGTATCAGATCTACACATCTTTTAACTACCTGAAGGAATGGTGACCCAACCACTTCCCTGGGCAGACTGTTCCAATGTTTGACAACTGATTCAGTGAGGAAATTTTTCCTACTATCCAGTCTAAACCTCAGCTGCTGTATCTTGAGGGCATTTCCTCTTGCCCTATTGCTTGTTACTTGAGAGAAGAGACTAGCACTCACCTCATTTAACCTCCTTTCAGGACAAAACTGGGAGGCCATTTTTCATGGGATACAAACTTTGAACCAATCCCTCCCTGTTTTAATCCATTTAAAATGTTACCTGGCTGACAGGTTGCTGGAGTCAAACCAGGTCTGCTGCTTACCAACCCACTTTTGGGCCCACCTATCTGTTCCCCATTTCTTGGTGTTTCTTTTTTTTCATCTATTTCTCTCAAGTGGACTTTCCATGTCTTTTTCTACTGATGGTGCGTTTCATCTTCCTTCAGCCGGCATAAAGTCATGTCTGTTTGCTTATACTAAACATGAATAATTTTTTATGGTGCCTCATCAACCACATTGAATTTTAAGAATAATTTGTTCCTTCCTACTTCTTTTACTCACTCATACAGTAGGCTTGTTCATGACAGAAATGAAACATTTCAAGGATGATTAGATGCTGTAGCAGCCTAGCACAAAATTACATCTTTCTGCCCTGCTGTGTTTTTAATGTTGTACCTCACTGACTTCCACAGTTCTCAGCTGTTCACTCTCTGTTCCTGAGGATGTCCACAAAATAGAAAGTTAGAGCAAATTCATACTCAGACACAACCTCAGCAAAACTTCAGAGACTGAATGGTCTAATCGAGGTCTACAGGGTTTACAAAATTCACTTTTTGCATATTAGTAAGCCTGCATTCACTTTTCACATTATTTATTTGTAACCCTTTGGTATCTTGGACCCTCAGTCATAGGTCTGGATCTTACTGTGAATAGACTCTGTGAACAGACTTATTTATATGCCAGAGATCATCTAGTTTCATCTAGTTTCATAGCATAAAATTTGTGTAGAAATGTGCTTCTCTCTCCATGGAGTAATAGAGGTGCTTCTGGACCACATGCTGGGCACTGCATTGTGCCTTGATGCAAAAGATCAGATGTTTACATTTCGTCAGTTTTCTTCGTATATTTGTTGTCTCAAAGCACTTACACTCTTATGGCGAGCTGCATTTATCTGCTTTTTGTGTACTGTTTTGCATTTCTCATTCTTGCACAAGTGACTGTAAAATACATAAGGGACATATTATTTTTTCTGTAGTGAAGTACAAAACAAATAAAAGCCTCTACACAAACCTCCCAAAAAATCAGCTCTGAAGTTTCAGGCGGTTTTCCTACTTGCGAATGGACTATCAGTATCCAATGAAGCTTTCAGGTTCATCAAACTGTTTGTTCCAGGCCTCCATTGCTTTGATTGCCACTCATGTGCATTGCACTGGTGTTAAATTTTGTATATCTACTTCTGTGAGTTCTGCACAGCATTGAAATGACTGCTGATTCAGAAGGTAATGGGGATTTTTATTTTCCAGGTCAGTAAATATAAGCTCAGGATACAACACACAGACTGGTGATGTTGAAAGACAAGCTTTACAGTTTCAACCCTAAATAGGAAATTCAGTCTGTTATCTAAAAAGGGTACAAAACAGGAGACTGGGAGGTAAAGCAGTGGTCAGGAATTCTTTCAGTAAACTTCAGAAAGACTCACTTGCATTTGGAGTCTCATATTTGACATTTGGGAGACAATATTTCTGCTTTGTCAAGGTTTTGGCTATGTTGGTAATAAGAATCAAAATTACTGTTATTTCACATAAACAAAGATGTGTTTGAATTGCTTTCTCTTTCTGAAACATTAAAAAAATATGATTGCACACAGGCAGCTGCTGTCTGCCAAGTCTTACAGGATGACATGATATATTTTCATAGCTCAATTGATAAAGGTGTATACATATATACGTAGGCTCTTACATTTATATAGGTACAGATATATACAGGCTTTTTCATTTCCCTTGCAGATGTAGGGCGAAGGCATGGTGATACTACACTCCTTCAGCCACATGAGAAGCCTGGGGCAAAACAGAAGTACATACACCTCTCTGAAGGCCTAGACTGCAGCCCTAACTACAGCAGCATCCTTCTGCATAAATAAAGGGAGCTTGTTGTAATAAAGCTTCACATGAAATGCAGATTTGTGAGAAACTGCCTGATTTCTGTGCTGCTGAGGCTTTCTGTGTGATAGCACCAGATGCCAAAAAAGAAGCAAGAGGAAAGTGAGAACCCACACGTGCAAGTAGGGAAAGCACGGAAGGAAAACACACAAGTATGTGGATCAGGAATGGGAGTGGAAGGGGAGGTGGGAACTGAGCCTGCTGCTGCGTTCTTGCCTGGGGCCAGAGCTGGCCAGCAAAACCTTGCCCAGAGTAACATGAAGTTGGATGTGAAGAAGGTGAGCCAAGAACATGGAGGAATAAAGGAAACCAATGTAATTATCTTAACAGCTACCTTCTGAACCAGAGGAAGCATGGCTTGCAGGCTTAGAAGGTGGAGAAGAGTAATACAGGCAGGAGGGGACCAGCAAAACTGTAATATTCTGGCAGTGCTCCTGGAGAAAGGCATTTGCTCCATCCTTATTATTGTTGCTAATTGCCTGCAATTTAAAATTAAAAAGAGAAGAGAAAAAAAGTGAGGTGTTGGTGTGCTTGAGAACACTTATTTTAAAATAGTTTGTTTTAAATCTCTTAAGAGTATTGGAAGTCGGGTGGTCTTTTTTATGTATTTTTACTGGACATTCTACCAAAATCTATGTGGACAGTTGGCATGCATGATATAGTATTTCCCACCCAGAATTAGTGGGATTTGAAATCGACAACTTCAGGGCTAAAAGATGAGAACTTCCACTTGAAACAAAGGAATAGCTCCTGGTGTTAGCTGCTGTAGTAAAATGTTGATGTTGGCCACTTCCTCGAGCATGATAAAGATCAATACAGTGCGAAGTGCATTGCAGTAGGGTGGCAGATATATTCCTGATTGCTGTGTGTTGTACAGTAACTGGCACAAGGTTGGCATCAATTCAAAACAAGACACTGAAGATAATCATTAATGAATTATTAGTCATAATTTTCTATTATAGTCATTCTATAATAGTCATTAGTATAAATTAATACTGCCTCAGGGAACATATGTGCTATGAGGAAGTTCTCTGTGCTCCTCATCTAATAGAAACAGACGATCTCACAACACATAAAGACTTCTGGTTACCTGAACAGATTTCATCCTCTGTTACGACATTGACATGGCATTCAAAATGAATGTTAAGACTGATATGAAGATGTGAAGATAGTAAAGGCATCCCCAATGCCTTGTGTAAATTTTTCTGTAATTGTAGTCCAAAATCAAATTACCACCTAAAGACTTTTTTTGTGCCCAATATATGTAATGGAAATCCGCTCCATTGATCTCTCCTTTGTGTATGCTGGTAGTCTTGCAACTCACGACTAACTCCGTATCATGTCCTCAGCTTCCACACACTAACATCATGCATGTAAGCACGTACTGCTTTTGCTTAGCCTGCTGTACTGAAAGCATATGATTTGCAGTTGCTTTTCAAAACATCCTTAAGTTCTCATAAAGTTGTACTTTGTGCAGTATTCATTTGGCATAGGGAATGCAGAATTGCCCCAACTTGCATGAGAGGCTGGGAACTGCTCCCAAACAGCTGAGACAGGAGAAGGACCTTGTCAAAGTACAAGCAGCTTTGCACAGACAACCTGTTTTGATTTGAATTCATTTCACATTACATTTGGACTTTTTTTTTTCTATTTAAAGTGAAAAGGAAAGAGTTATCAAAGAACACATGAGACAGAGATCTGAAAATGGATGTCCATTCCCTTTAGGGAAAAGAAGATATTTCTCTTCCATGCCACTTCTTTCCAGTCTGTGTGGAACACTTCCTGATTCTGAAATTTCTGGGGTTTAAGAGTGTTCGTAATTCAGGATTTTTAACACTGAAAACCATCAAAGGTTGTTGGAAATTTGCATGCCTTAATTTTTTCTGGAGGTTAGAATGTAGGGACCTGCATAAGCTTGAGAAGTGGGCCCATGTGATCCTCATGAGGTTCAACACGGCCAAGCACAAGGTCCTGCACCTGGGTCAGGGCAATCTCCAGTATCAACACAAGGTGGGGGAAGGAGGGATTGGGAGAAGCAGAGAAGGACCTGGGGGTACTACTGGATAAAAAGCTGACCCAGCATGTTCACTCACAGCCCAGAAAGGCAACTGTGACCAGCAGGTGGAGGGAGGTGATTCTCCCCCATCTACTCCACTCTTATGAAGCCCCACCGGTTGAGTTCTGGTGTCCCCAGTGCAAGAAGGATGTGGAGCTGTTGGAACAAGTCTAGAGGAGGCCACGAAGATGATTAGAAGGCTGGAGCACCTCTGTTGTTATGAAGACAGGCTAAGAAAGTCGGGCTTGTTCAGTCTGGAGAAGAGAAGGCTCCGTGGAGACCTCAGAGCAGCCTTCCAGTTTCTAAATGGGGCTTACATGAAAGATGGGGACAAACTTTTTAGCAGGGCCTGTCACAACTGGACAAGGGGTGATGGCTTTAAACTAAGAGTAGATTTGGACTAGATAGAATGAAGAAAATGTTTACAAGGAGGGTGGTGAAACACTGACACAGGTTGTCCAGAGAAGTGATAGATGCCCCATCCCTGGAAACATACAAGGTCAGGTTGGATGGGGCTCTGAGCAGCCTGATCTAGTTGAAGATGTCCCTGATTATTGCAGGGGGGATGGACAGATGACCTTTAAAGGCCATTTCCAACCGAAACTATTTTGATTCTATGAATAAAAAAAGGGGGATGTTACTGAGGATGGAGGGGAGGAGTAAGAAAAAAAAATTATATTAATTTTGTAAAGGGAAAGTATGAAAAAAACACACTCATTGGTACAGATTTTTTTTTTTTTTTCCTAAAAAAGTAGGATTTTAAATATCACTTTGAATTGTTGAATTGTTTTGAAGTTGAATATCAAATACATTTTGGGAAAATTATTCCATAATGAAATGCTATGTTACAATAATGTATATGATAAAGTACATTATGATAAATTATACTGCATTTGCTGAGCATCTGACATTTTACTTCTTTTTAAAATAATTATGTTTATACTTCCTCAGTTATGCAGTTAGAGATAAAAACATGCTAATTATACACTTTATTTTTTTTCCAAGAGCTACACAAATACTTGCTGCTCTTCATCCTGAATAGTCTATGTGATAGAAATGTGGTGATTTATAGCAAAAGGAAAGCTGACCTTTAGAGTTGTGTTGCTGTTTTATATAATCTGTTAAATTGGATCCAATATTTTTTAGTCTGGAATAAAGCCCCTTCAAATATTACCTACACCTTGGAAGAGATAAATTTTTTAACTAAACCATAGAACTACGTCAATTATATTTCCATTTTATCATGTAACAATGTTAAGAGCAAAGCTTTCCTACCAGTGTAGGCAACACTTGTTTCTCTCTATCCATCATAGCATACCGCCTTGAAGGACATAGAAATAAAGCTATAATTCCAACAGGTTATTAAGGTATTTATTTGCAGTGCTTCAGAAAGGTGGAAGAATAATGATGTATTTTTAACGGTAGATTAAAGAATATTTCACATTTTCAAGTTTTCTCAGTATTTCATTGTCAGATTTGTATGGATTTTACACAGTTTTACAAGCTACTAAGGATAAAAGAATAAATCTGAAGACCTGATTTATTGAAGTTACATTCTAAAATATTTTAAATTGTCTGGTAAGGAGAATTGAACTTCTGTTTGATCAAGGTTCTGACAAAAATGCTACAGTATCAGATTTTCAGGTAAAATTCTAAAACCAACTTCAACACTTGCAGTATTTTCTCTTGTTGGCCAGAATAAGATGTTACGAGCTACGAATGCTTGAAAATTGTCCTGCTGTTGTAGCTCAAGTATCTTTTCTTTACAGCTTATCAGTTAATCCTTTTTTCAGAAGTAAATTATGCTCCAATTCTCAAAATACTTAAACCAATACTGCCAATAATTTCAGACTAAGGGCTTTAAATACTTCTGAAAAAGAACTAATGGTTGTGTCTGACCTGAAAGCATAAATGTGAGGGCACAAAATCCAGGATCAAATATTTCATTCTTTCATGATTGCATATTTAATTCAGGATCTATAGAGTTGTCTAAAATTAGGGTTCCAGGTAGTTGTTTTGGTTCAATTAATGCTATTAAGAAAACAGGTTTACAAGACAGATAGAGGGTATGTCAATTCCATACTTTCATTTTTTAACAAGGCTGTACATAAGAAAACATACTGCAAAGGAGTAGGCAAAATCACTTCTTACAAAGCCATTTTCTAATAGAAATTATTGTAGAAATCTTGCTTAAACATCTTCTTGGGTCTTGTTGCATGGTCTTTTTCTGTGGTTTTGTTTTTCTCTTTTTTTTTTTAACACAATTTATTATGTGTCTTTTGAGAAAGGGGACTCTTTTATTTCTCAAACTTCCTTCAGATTTTGGGGTTTGGGGTTTTTGGAATTAATTAGTTGCCCTCTGTTGTTTTTTTTTCTGGTGGGTTTTTCTTTTTTTCTTTTCTTTTGCTTTTTAAGTTTTTTCAGTTCTGAGGCTTTGGGTCTTATGAGCATTTTTCACAGGCAGAGAAAGCATGTGAGCAGATCTGGAGTATTTCTTCACTTGTTCTTGAACCCTTAGCAAAGCTCTACTGCTTTCAACAACAACAATACTAAAATTCACCTGCTCTTTACAGTGCACTCAGTCCAGGTCTCAGACCTCTTACTCAGGGCAGTGACACTCCCTATCTCCCAGCTGCAGGGCTCGGCTGGGGCAGCTTGGCCAGGGCTTGGAGCAAGGCTGCAGAGCCAGCCAGAGAGCCCTGCATGGCCATCTGCCCTAGACCTCGCTGTTCCATAGATATTTAATGGTCATTAAATTGCATTTGTATTCTCAGCCTGGTGCAAATACTGTATTAGTCTAATCTGCACTTCTGTTTCACCCCAGAATATGACCAGAATTACTTTCTTTTCCTTTTTTTTTAATTTCTTTTTAATTGGAAAATGACTAAAAGTTATTCTTGATCTTTCTATCTTGCTGTCAATGCCACTGCCTTTCTATTAATAATGGGTTTTGGGGAGTGTTTTGTCTGTACTGGTAGCAGAAGTGCTATTTCTTACTCAGTTTGGTATCTGCAATTACAGTACTTTTCTGAAGTGCAAAAGACATCCATAAAAATCAAACCCATTTCCCTGCTTAACATCAGACACAGTACGACAGCTCACTGCTGCTTCCAGCTTACATTATGTTTTCCATCTTTTTGTTGAAATTCTGTCTCCAGGGATTGTCAACAAACGTTTGTTATCAGGTGAAGGACCCTCACTGAAGTGACAGGAATAATGTACTCCATCAAAGAGCATGTTAAGTTTGTTTAGCTTGGATGTTTACTGACATCTTGGTTAAGACCTTCAGCTCCTAACAATATCCTGCGTTGCCAAGATGTCTGTGTAGAGGGGTATCATCCCTGAAGGCAGTGCTAGTGGGAAGAAGAGCTGGTTTTCATTTCCTAGGAGGCCTTACATGTGGTCTGTAAGGCTTCCGAGAGGTCACTTGAAATCCCTGACTCTCCCAGAGTGGCTTAAAAAGGAAGAAGATACTGTTGATGCACCAGGGAGGATCAGAGTATCTGCAGCTCCAAGGGGCTCCCTGGGACGGTCACTGATAGTGTCACTGTTCTTTCTTCACTCAGGTTTAGAAAAAATGCTGCTGGTTATGAAGGGCCAAATTTTTCAGCAGGCCCAGCAGTGAATGACCTTCTTAAGAGCAGTTTCAAGCTGCCAATAAATTACAAGCCTATTTCAGTCTTTCATCCAGCCTCACTCTCTTTCCAGAGGGCTTCCCTTTCCCATGCTGAGCCATCCATGGGGAACCTGTCTATACAATTATACATAAAAAACATACACGGTGTCATGCCATTCCAGGGTAATTTTGTACATGTAGGTCTGCAGCTGTTTTCACAGGAGCACAGAGGTGCTGAGCAGAGCTCCCAGGGCAGCCTGCTGTGCTTTGTCCTCATCCCCACCCAGGCAGTAAGCTGTGGAGGAGCAAGGGTGCATTGGGGGGTGGAACTGCATGATCTTAAGGTCCTTTCTAGCCCTAGCTGTTTTATGATCAGCATGTCCCCCAAGCATCCCTGGTCCTCCCTGGTCCTTTTTTTGACTCAGGGGACATCACCTAGCCCCAGATCCCTCACCAACCTCACAGTCACCCGCTTTCCTCAAACCATGCAACCAGTGGACCTTTTCTCCTACCCCAGAACTAGTCCCGGCTCCAGCACTGCTGCTGCACCCCGTTCATTTAACCCCATCTGTGTGGGGCTGGTGTCCAGTGAGGGACCTGAGCAGCACAGCAGGAGTCAGACGAGCTGTATCACCTGCCTGGCGGCAGCAGACAGGGCAAATCCCCCACCAGGGAAGGGTTACAGATGCATTCGCTGCCATAAGCGGTGAATCGACTGTGAATCTGCCGCTGTATCTCTGTAGCTGTTTTCCTTGGTGTGGTCTGCCTGGTGATAATCTGCAGAGATAGCCGTGGGGTTTTTTTTCCTACCGGCCTCTTGTTTTCTTCCATGAATTCTCGCCTTTTGTGTTTTACTTTTCCTGGCAAAACTATTTCTCCTCATGACACGTAACTCTCCCCCAGGGCCAGTTATGTAAGGTATTACTTCTTGGTGTTTGTACAGCCCTACATCTTGATCCCCTGTAGAGAGCACATTGTGTATCCTACTGGCAGCAAACAAAAGCAGCTTCCTATACAAAATACACAAGCCTTGCTTCTGTGCTTGCATGTTTAGGCAAACACCCTCCTGCATTTTGGGACGCAAAGGAAGAACGCTATCAGTATCTACTTTCCCAGTGACGCGTGGCTCCAAATGGCAAAAACCAAAATAATCCTCCTAATGAGAAGAAAGGAATCGGCCGCGTTAATCTGTGTTGTATATACATCTTTCACACTTCACGCAGTCAGGCCATTTTAAATGCAAACAGCTCTCCCAGCTAGCAGCTTCATAGTAATTTCAAAGACAAACACATTTGTTTTGTCTTTAAATGAATGTATTCATAGTGGGTGGCAGCAGAGGGGCTATCTGTTTCTCAGGGGGGCTTCTTAAATTTCAGCTAGAGAGGTGGAGCAATGCTTTCTTTAAAAGGGAAGAAGCCAGACAAAAATCTCACCTCCAAAATACCCAAGTTTCAGTGTTTGACACTCCTGTTGTGGGTAAGGTGTAGGTGTTCTTGCAGGGGAAAAATTATAAATACCTACTTTCCTCATTATCTCTTCCTCCCTGTGCCTGCACGATTTGTGTCTTCCCCTCTCCTGCCTCCAGCCTTCCCCTACACGAGCTATAGTCTATGTGGCTGCGCTGCAGTTTGTTCATTACGGGTGATGGACTAAACCCCAGCAACTAAGTCAGCAAAGTCAGAACTGCAGTTATCCAAACTCTGGGTGTTGGGGGTGGGCTGGGTTAGGTGTGGGGGCTATCCTGCAAGCTGCAGTGTGTCTAGTGCTAGGGATTATCGGCACAGCAGCCTGGGTGGCCACACTGCTTTGGGGCAGCTGGGCTGCATGCCCCTGGGTATGGGCATCCCTACGAGACCTTGGCAAGCAGAGTGCACCAACTTCTGCTGGGATAAAGCCTGGTCGTGGTGTTTCCTCCTGCTTCCTTCAATTTTCCAGGACCAGCGCAAGAAATAAAAGGGTTTCTGAGCCCAGGTGCAAGAGATGGCTGGGATGTGAAGCTTTTTGGGTGACATGGCTCAGTGTCAAGGTCAAAAGAGGGTCTGGCTCTGAGGTTGAGATGATGGTTTGCCCTGGGAAAGGAGACAAATAAACGGTCCTGCCTGGTTGAATGGAGGTTTGTTTGCTCTCGAACAGGGGATTTCTAAGCTGGTTTGTGCAGAGGTGAGGGAGCTTGGGAAAGCTCTGAGACTGGGGGGAAGGCCAGGGTTGGCAAGGATGCGTGTAAAGGAAATAATGAATCCTTAACGAACGTGTGAGTGGGAGGCATTAAGGGGATGGCTGAGGAGGGATGGAGCAATACCAGAGAGGGAGAGGTTGGGAATCGAATGAAACAACAAAAGAGTTGCACAGTTTAAAAGCACAACAAAAAAACAAAACAAACCAAAACTTTCCCTTGTCATTACTGCAGATTGCTCCGTTTTTTTCCTACCCTGTCAAACTAAAACACTCCCTGCAACAGCCTCCAGCTCCTCGCCTACCCTCTAGTTTCAATCCTACAGCAATGTTTCCCCAACTGCAAGGTGCCCCCCCACTCCTGATGAGGAAAGAGGAGCAGAACCCGGAGAGAGAATGAGGGATGCAAGAAGCATGTGAGTGCTTTACTGGCTTCTGCAACCTCATTCAGGCTCCCTGTCAAGCACAGATCTGATAGCAGAGCATCATCCCTTCCTCTGTGGTCCTGGCACCTTTGTTGCTGCACACCCTCTCCTGAAGGTGATGTTGGCCCTCTGGCCATCCCCAAGGTTGTTTTTTTACACCTGTTTAAATCACAGTTGCCTCTCCAGACCTTATTACAAGATTAGTTATTAGATCAGTAATCTTCTCCTTCATTTCTGTACCTTCATGTTACAAACATCTTACATGCTTCATCGTGATGGGAGTATAGCCATTAAATTTCTGCTATCCTACTCTGCCTGGGAAAACTGGAAACTGTTAAACACATCAAAGCTTTCAGACCCAGCTACTGTCAGGAGCAAGATCTGTATCCTTTATCACTAGCACTCATTGCTTACAGACACGGAGTAAAGTATGGTTTACATTTCTCCCGGTTGTCTCCCATGTTTGTAGAGTGTCAGATCTGATAGACTTTTTAGTCACTCTGTTTTTCCACTTATTGTTCTCCTCTTTAAATTCTGTGTAATGCTGGTACTGAGACGTTCAGTGAGTTCTGTGGGAGCCCAGCACTTCAGAAACATCCTTTCTGTCCAGTGCCTGCTTCCATCTGCCTCTAGTTGGAAGAAAATGGGCTTCCTCAGTTTCTCCACATGTTGTCCACCTCTAGCACCAAAGCCACATAAAACGATGGCACATCTTGCTTTGGATGCTTCTCACTCTTGCCCCAGCAACCTGCACACCAGCAGCCTATGGCAGGAAGCGGCTGCTGTTTTGCAGTGTACTCCAGGGGAAGCTGTGCTGCTTCACACAACCAAAATCTGCCTGGAGGAGGAAAAAACCCACATCTTTGTGAAAGTACTATTGGGAACAAACCCAGAATGGGAAATCATAGAATCAACTAGCTCTGCTCAATTGATGATTTATTTTTTATATACATAAATTTTCCACAGAACCATGTGTGATCTCCCACCTGCTAATTACAGATTTCTTATATGGGTGTGTCGTGGTTTAAACCCAGTCAGACAGCTTGTTCACTCACTCCCAGTGAGTTCTGCTGGGCTGACAACAATTGAGGCCCCCCCCCCCCCCCCCCCCCCCCCCCCCGCGGGGCTCTCCCCTTCCCCGCTCCCGGAGGAACAGGGAGGAGGATCAAAAGAGTGCAACTCCTACGGGTTGAGACAAGAACAGTCCAGCAACCAATGTACAACACAAATCACCACCGCTACCACCAACGACAACAATGATAAGAGAAAACAACAAGGGAAGAGAATACGATACCACCGGCCAAGAAACGAGTCCCACCTGGAAGCCCGTGTCCTTACGGGTAACTCCCAGTTACCCCCCACCCCGGGCATGACGTGCTGTGGTATGGAATACCTCCCTGGCTAGCCTGGGTCAGGCGCCCCATCTCTGCTTCCTCCTGGCTTCCCCTCCTCCCTGGCAGAGCATGAGCCTCACAAAGTCCTTGGTCAGAGTAAACATCACTTAGCAACAACTGAAAACATCGGTATCACCAGCACTGTTCCCAGGCTGGAAGTCAAAACACAGCACTGCACCAGCTACTACGAAGGAGAAACATGACTGCTACTGCTGAACCCAGGACAGGGTGGGATGTAGAATTCAGTTATATCAGCATTAATCTGGGGCAACTGTACTGATGAGCTTACAGAGAAGGTTCATTTGTTGTTTTTTGTTGGGTTTTTGTTTGTTGTTTTTTGTTGACTTTTTTTTTTTTGTTTTTTTTGGTTGTTTTTTTTTTTCCCGGCATCTTAAATGTTATTTAAAAAAAAAAAACAATTTCTTTGTGGATTTAGGACTTTTTCAATAATTTAAACAGGATGATGCTTTTTTATCCCATTTTCCATGCAGATTCTACTGGCTTCTCAAGTAGTTTGTAATAATCTGCCTGTGAATTAATTCTCTAAAAGATGACTTTGTCCTCTCTATTTTTTTTTCAAGATTAGAGACAGAGGTGAAGTTTTGGTCTAGAGCAGCACTTGCGGCTGATCATGTGGCTACCCACATTCAAACTCCATGACTAAGTGGGAGATAAGACTCATCCATAATCATGGAAAGCTTGGATATTGATTAGGCTTCTAGATCCTCCTGGGCATATTTGTTCTGGCATCCTAAAACACTGCCTGTGAAAAGCAACACAGACATAGGACTTCACATCACAGGCTCTCTCACCAGCTCACCATTAGCACCAGTCACTGTAACCTGCACACCTCGCAATTACATTCAGGTGTCTGAAGCATTCTCCTTCAACCCACCTTGCTTTTAGACCAGTTCTGTGCGTCTCTCAGTATGGGCAGAAGCAGCTTCCAAGATCTGGAGTAACAATGGTGCATGTGTGGAATCTGAGTACCAGTTTTCCTTTCCCAGGCACTGGCAACTTGGGCAGAAATCAGAGTGGATCAAACGAGAAGAACTTCTATCTCCTGTCACCATCCTAAAAAGGCAAGAAAGATACACGTTGCTTTCTCACCTCTGGCATTGCTTAGTTTCTTAAAGTTTCTAATTGTTACTGATTTCCTCTGCCAGTAGTGGCAGATGGGAAGCTGTGGACCCAGTGATGAACTATGGGATTATTTCATTGATGTTCTGGGAAAATAAGTGCTTTCCCTAAGTTATAGTCCCATTTTTCACGTTTTGAGGTGTTTTTTTTTTCCTTCAATTTTTTCTTTCTGGTATGCAATAAAGAACAGTCAATGGAAAGAAAAGCCAAAACTGACAGCATATGGTATTTCCTTGCAATCTTGAGTGTATCTTACACAATTTGTGTGACTGTAGGAAACCCCATGAGCTACAGGTTCCCTGTTTTTAAAATGGTCATTATAGTACTTAACCAAGTCAAAACAGTGCACGGAACTTGGGTGGAAAGTGCTTTAAGCCATGTGCAATGGCTGTTACATTTGCCTCACAAAGAGGCCATTTGTTCCTTCACTGTGCAGCTCTGGCTGTGAAAAAAATTACAAGTGAAGTTCTGATTTTGATTGACCCAGGACTTCTGCTGGTATTTTGAATGACCTTAAGTGAAGTTCCAGCTTGAGTGACTCTATAAGCAAGGGATACTCTTAAATTGAGACTTCTGAAGCATCAGTAACACCAAAGTAAAGTGGAATAAAATAAACCAAAATGCCAGTGGAAATCCCTCTCTTCTCACCCACTTGCAGAGATGTTATTGCTGTCACTGCCATATGGGCATGAGAAGTGTGGGCTGTGGATGCTCAGTGCCCAGGCACAGTGTGGGTGGATTGCCTAAAGCTGAAGGAGAAGAAGTAGTTGGGGCTGGCTGGGGCAAAGGGGCTGAGCACGCACTGCTCTGGGTGACTTGACTGGGGGAAGGAAGGTTAATCTCCCATCCCACTACCCTGGATATTTGTGATGGTTAAACAATATGGCTTCCTTATAGGTGCTCCAATAAAATATGTGAAAAGTCTATTTCACTTCTTAGCTGCAGAAATATAAATTCAAATTTCTGGGCTAAACTGTGTGCAGTGCTGCTAACCTCAGGCATCCCAGTATCTAGAGATAAACTCAGAATCATTGAAAAAAATAAATATTCTTATTGATTTCAGATATTTATTTATTTTCTTTTAAGTATAATTAGGCCATATTTTCTTGGCAGTTTTTGTGTGAAAGCTAAATACTCAACAATTTCCAAAGGGAGGTGTGGGGAAAGATACTCTCCAATCTCCAGGGCTGGGGCTGTGAGACCTCCCCTGCAGTTGTAAGGCTCATGTTAAACCTGAGAGGTGGCAGGAACGTCTCTTTGATGTGACATCCAGATGGAGGGGAAAGCGGTTGCCAGGGTGATACTGAAAATAGAGCTTGACCTAGTCCATTCCCATTGCAAGAGAGGTCCTAGGGGACAGCTTCAATGGGAAAGGAACAGTGCATGTAGTGGGAATTCATGTGCTGTTGTTGCAAACACGTGCATTGGTGGCATCATACATGGGAGAGACCAAACACGTAGGAGAATGCTTTTCTTGGTTTTGATCCTACATGCGGAAGCCTGAATTTCTGATTTGGAAAGTAAATGAAAGAGAAGCTTTTGTCCTCTCCTCTCATCCAGCACCCACTTGCATATCATGTATTTATGTGGTCTCTGAGCAAATGAAAAATTTGGGTTCAAATGTAAAAATGCATTTCAAACTTCGTATCTGCAGAAATATTTGTTTAATCATGTTAAGTCTTAAGAAATTTATCTAGCTAAAATATATCCTATAAAGATTTTCTTTGGAATCTTTCTCTTGGGCAGTCATATTATCAAGCCTTTTTGCACTTTGAATTAAATTAAAATGAAGGGTTTTGCCATGGATTTGTCTGGGGTTTTTTAGCGAAAAATCTTGAGGTATATTTTCCTTTTAAAAGAAGTTATTTCTCTGCTCCTTCACTTTTAACTCTGCATTTCTTGAAATCCCTCAGAAAAGGAGCTGCCCTGCCTCCGAGGTGATTTACACTGAGAAGAATGTTAAAGAATTACAGATGACTGTTGGTAACATACCTGCGTAGCATTAAAATCAGGTTAATTACTTACATTTCACTGGAAGTTATGGATTGCTGCAGAGTTTAGTACTTCAGCAGATACGGGTACAGCAGGGGGGGTTTATTGATAGTTAAATAGCAGTAGAAGTTGTCTGTGTTCAGAAGGGACCTCTTTGAGGGAGGACAGAACGTTTCTCAAAGCTTCATATTTTCCCAAAGGGATTTTTGTAGCGGAACATGCCTGCTGTTCAAAGGAAATATTCCCTGTATGAGCAAATGAATGAAAAAGTTAGCTGTACAATAGACACCCTATTAAACTTTAAGTGGACTGAAGTGAAGGAGCCCAGCTCCATGTGTTTTCAGAAAGCTAATAAAAAACGGAAAATTATCTGTGGCTCTCTGCAAGGCAGAATGCGTACATGAGGCTGATGCAAATCCTGCAGAAGGAAGCAGGACAGAAAGAACATAACTAGGGAGTGATACAGCAAAAATCCAAGGTAGTGAATCTTCGCAGACTGAACTGACAAATTTAAACGCCAATTTGTATTACTGTCTCTCTCTTTCTCCCACTCATTCTCTTTTCAAGTTTCAAGTGAGATTTCAAGTGGTGAAAAGGGAGTCTTTCCCCTCCTGTTAGCAAACCAGCGGATGTGAGCATTATGTACCCGTGTGGACAGGACGTTGCTACTATTTACAGCTCTTTCTGCAAGTGCTAAAGCAGCACAGGGGGAGCTCGAACATGGGTGGCAGCCCCCTGCTCACAGCCCATGGCTGGTGCACCCGTTTGATCTCTGGGCCTGGATGAGGCAGACAGAGTGGGGAAGGAAGTCTGGTTCTTGGGTCCCCTTTTCACTCGTCCCACAAATGCAGCCATCTCCAGCCTTGTGGTGGGTGCCCAGTGAAAGGAAAGGGAGCATGATTTCAGCTGGGGCTGGGGGTGGGATGCTGGTTTGGTGCATCCTTGGAGCTATTAAGTGTGTATGTGTGTGTGGAGAAGGGTGTCTTTTCCTGATCTGTCAGCACCGTAGATGTTCCTATAATAAAGATTCATGCTAATTACACAAGACATGTTGACTGGTTTATTGTACAGCAATTGCTGCTCTTGCAGGACATCCACTCACCTGACTGTGAGCAGAGGCTCCAGCCTTTTCTCAAAATATACAAGTTTATAGGAAATTTTAGAATCTGATTTTTACAGTATTTGTTAGTGCAGACTAAGAGGGAACATTTCAGATTTCCCTTCTGTGCTCCAAATTCAGCCAGATTTTTTTAGGAACTGCAGAAAACTCTAAAGGAACCCATAAATGCAAAACTGAACATTGTAATCAGAAAGAGGGCTCAGTTCTCCTAATGAGGCTTTATTTAAGCAGTGACAGTGTGCTAAAAAAAAAAAATACGGAGGAAATAGGTCAGCTAAAATGGTACTCATACTACAAATGCCTGCTGTAATTTCCCCCCACTAAAATGGACATTCTTCTGAAAGAGCTGGTTAAGGAACTGTCTCCTGAAGTCCTGCACTTAATTTGAGAGCCACGGATAAAAAGAGTGGAGCAGGGGGAGTCAAAACAGGTTATGTGACAGATCCACAGTGAGATGGATTCACACAACAGAGTTTAATGAGCAAACACCTGACCTGGCTCAGCAATTAGCTGGTCTGTACCCTACCTGTTTCAGCACTCACAAGCTAGTTAACCCTTCCTTAATGCCACAATTTTATGACTGCCTGAAACCAGAAATTAGCTAGAGCTCCTATCAGGAGAAGTGATGCTTTCCAGTCACAGCTGGTTTTTTTGCTAATGCCCTTCCCTTCCTTAAGCACAGATTTTGTGCCATGAACTGGAGCAGGGCACTGGGCAGGTTTAAAATAAAGTCTCTGTATGAGCTCCTTTTGACACTGTGACTTCCTTAAACCACTTTGGTGCAAAGGTCTGTGCCAGCTCAAGCAAAATGAGAGTATGGGGGAAAGAAGAGGTGCTGGGGGATGGTGGGATTGCCTCATTAGTGGCAGTGCTGGCCTGTGTACTCTGAAGACATCTATGAAATTGTGACCTGAGAAAGAGCTTCTTACCTCTGTCCCAGTGCTATACAAGGACAGTGGTATACAGACACAGATGTACACCTTCCAAGACCTGCATTTTCATGCAGAGGAGTATTAAATCTCTCTTAAAGAGCGAGCTGTGGATTTCAGGCCCTGTTACTGCCTCAAAATAATGAGTTACTTTTGTACCAGGTCTCAGTCAAAGCTGAGTTATAAGCTTGAACCCATGATTCTTTTTATATGAATGCATAAAGTAGGGTTGTCAATGTATATGTTCTTATACAAGGTAATAGTTGTATTAAAGGAAGATTTTGCTCTGAGTTCAGATACTGCTTTCCAAGAGCATCTGCATCATCACAGACTATAGCCAACGATTAGATAGCACACCAGTTATTCAATATTTGAGCCAATAAAAACTGCATCAGACCATCCCCAAGAAATATTTGTGTCAAAAATTAAAATGGAGAAGAGAAACAATGGTCTGGTAAAAAGAAAAACTAAACCTCCCTATTAAAGGAAATCTTCTGGACAGAAGAAAAATCAGAATAAATCTCCAAAGAGGGATCTTAACTGCATGGGGAAAATAGAGTTCCCAAGACCCTCATTTCCTGTAGTGCAGACAGGATGAAAACCTGACAAATGCATAGAGGCCTTCAGGTACAAAGACCAGGAAAGAAAACCTCTAAAACTGATACCAGACATTAAATTTTGTGTGCATTTCCAGTGGCTTTGCATGGTGGGTCTGTCTGAGCTTTGATACTTTCCTTTATCACTTTACAGATATTTCCATTGGCCTTGCATTGCTACAACATGTCCAAAGCTAGTGAGATTTGCTTCCTTTGAAGCAGAATGATTGTCCTTTCAGAGGAAGAGTGTTTTCTTGTGACTGGTCTCTGCCAGAAGACTTGTCTAGCATATAGCAAAAGCGAGCAAGGGATCCCCAGGTCCTGAAAAAGCCAGTGAGATTGAATGGAGCAGCCTGCCTTGATGCATAACTGAGGCTCTTGTCTGTGGTCTCCATCATGCCCAATGGTCATATCCTGAACAGCTGTGTGATCAAGACTGTGAAAGAGGTGCCAGCTGAGACACTGAACCACACAGCCCAAGAGATGCTCTTACCATACGGTATCACCAAAGCAACTGGGGAGTTGTGAAAAGACAAACAACCTCTTTGAGAAGTGAACCTGGCCTAAGTCACTCCACTCTATGGATGGCCAGGCTGAAGGATCTTCTATTTATTTATTTCAACTAATTCTTTTCAGGACACCACAGACAAAAGTGTGAAGCAGCAGCAACAGATGCTTAGATACCATGGTGATGGGTGCTATAGAAAACCTTGCATAGCTATGGAAACCACAGTTGCATCTATCCATCAGAACTAAGTATCTGGCAGCCCATGTCTATCCGTCATGTTCTGGAAGATCTTAAAAATAATACTTGTACATGGCATTATATTTCACAGCTTTCTTTTTACTTGGCAACACACACTTACCTCTATTTGATAATAATAATGGTACACGTATTTTTAGACTAAGATTATGTGATGGTAATTCTACTGTTATCCAATGTAACGCAAGCTGAGAAAAAAAGCCTTTAAAGAGAAGAATTGAGGAAATTGAATCAGATTTAACCCGGTGGCAGATACACAGGATTTATCTCAGAGTTTAAATAAACACTTTTGCATTAAAAAAATAAAGAAATCAACAGAAAGTACATGTCTGGATTATTCACTCTTTAGTTTTTATGTTCCAAAAGTCATCCTAATTATCTGATTTTGCTATGCAGAGTTTAAGAACAGAAAATGTACTCTATCTGTCACGTCTTTGTAACCCAGAGGAATGAGAACAAGGCTAAGAGCAAGGCATTTCAGAGCCCCCCTCATGGGTCTGACAATGGCTGTATCATCAGGGACAAGTGACATTCCTTCTCTGGTCTCCTTTCTCATCTCCAAAATTTAGGCAATAACAAAAAGCTGTAGATATCTGTAAAAAAAAAAAAAAAAAAGTTGAATGGAAGTGATAGAGTTGCTTTTCACTGGCAGTAATTGGCTGCTTTCAAAGCTATGGGTAAAAGCGGAATAAGTTGCGTAGCATCAGAATACCTTTTGCTTTTACCTGTCCTATTTTTAAACAGGCAGGCAGCTAAGCCTGTATTCCCAGGCAGCCAACATGGCTGAGCTGGCAGCAGCATATTGCTGACTTGGTCATTCACGGGGCAAAAGTGCTCCAAAAGCACTCAGTCCACAAGTCAGACAAGAGCTTGACAGACTATGGGTAAAATCTTGGCCCCAAGTGAAGTCTATGGCAAACTTTCTCCAGATATAGGATTATTCCTTAAAGTTCTTCAGTATTTCTGAGTTAGCAAAGGGTCATCAGGAAATATTTCTCCCCTCCTCATTCTTGCTCTAACAATCAGCTGCCAAGCTCACCTGGGAAGCAGAGGCATATGAAGAGGAGACCTCGGATATTACAGAGAAACTTGCAGAGGTGTTGGCTTCTGTATGGGTGATCCAGATACACAGTGATGATTTCTACATGAAATGCTTCCATTAGGTAATTAATCTGGAAATTAGCTCTGATTTTAAGTTCAGTAAGGATTCTTATTTGAAAAAAAAAAAAACAAACTGGAAAAGATAACAAAAATTGCAAAGGTTTATAAAGCCATGGATGACAGACAAGTGAAAGCAAATTACACTTATTTTTCTTTCAAAAAGATCAAAGTCATAGGGCCTTCTTGGTAACCTTTATTTACACCATGTTCTTTTGGTGCCTCCTACAGGTTTTTTTTCAAATTCAAATCTTCTTACCCCCTCCGCAAAAGCTGTTGATCTCTAACTTCATTTAAGAGGCAGTTTCAACACCTCTTTCCACAGATTATTAACAGCCCTCTTCTCTCCCAAAATGGCAATGCCTCTTCAGCTAACCAGGTGTCCTCAGATGGACTGGGTGTAACAATTAGGAAATCACTGAGGTAATAAGGAGTAAAGCTTCTTTCCCCACATTATCTACTTCTGATGAATCAGCAAATCTCAGCATGAAGCTGTTCAGTACTTAACCCTCATTACCTACCAACATGAAAATGGACAGCAGCTCCTGCTACAGACATGCAAGTGAGATTTATAGGTACAGCTTGTTGGTAGTCCCTGGCTGAGACAAATACAGCACTAAGGGGTTGGAGGTCACTGGACCTCAGCCCCTAGTTTCAAGGGGTGCTGTAACCGTGTGAATGACAGATAAGGAACAAGAATTTGAATTAACTGTATTTTGTTCTAAAAGTGATTGTATACCTCATTTCCTGAGGGTAAGGGGTAGTATATTCCTTTTGACAAACCCCAGCTGAGGCTACTGCTTCCAAATCCAGACCCTAATAATGATTTAACTTAGAATCTACTATGGCTTTTGGCAGCTGTAGGAAAAAAATAATTGTACAGCTACCTATTCATCTTTGTCGGGAAAATCCTCAGTTATAGGCTCGAGCGGTGGAGATCATGTGTCTTTCACAGCTTGAAATCCTGGCAAAAAGGAACTTGAGGAATTTCAGCTATTCCACATGACACCAGGCTTGCCTTGCTACTTCCTACTGAGTAATCTGCCCCCCAAAAGGAAAATGTGAAGTAGTGTGGCATTTGTACAGAGGTGACTTTTTGCAACCTAGAGCTGCATTGTCCCTGTATATGGGACAATGCCAGCTCTCCGAGCCATTGCTCCAGTCAAGTAGGACAGTACACAGCTTGCAGCAGAAAGAGCATTACTTCGCGTTATTGTTTTCCCTGGGAAAACAGCGTGATCAGGATATGTATTGCTTTCCGTCTCTGCACAGATATATCTGCCTCCACAAAGTGGCCATTCTGGTCCAAATCCAAGAGGTTTGGCCTGCAATGTAAACAGAAAGTGTCTCACAGCTCGAAGCATTTCACTTGGCTGCTCCCTCCCCCCTGCCACCACCAGAGACTTGATGGGGATTGAGTGCAGCCAGAGGTGAGGGAGGTCCATGGCATGCCGCCAGTGGCCATTTTCTCCTGAAAAGTTCAGAATTTCACCTGCCTGGATTTGCTGATACAAAGTAGGAAGACGAAGGAATCAGGGAGTGGTGGAGAAAAGTAAGCTAGAAATGGCACTGATGACCAGGAGACAGGGAAGAGCTGGGTCAAAGAGGATCAGAAACCAGGGAGGGATGATGCACAGCATCATTCTGTGCCTGCATGACAGGCCTCCCCCACAAAAGGCTGGAGACCACCCTCTCTGGAATTATTTCCCCCAACAGATATATCTTTAAGTGATTTGAAACAGAACTGTTTTCAGCTAGGTTTTTCTTACACCAGAAATGTCTGTTCTGCGAACTACCCACTGCCTGGACCCTCTTCCTGGAAGCGCTTGGTGCTCGCCATGGACCAGAGCCAACTTTTTTGAAGGCTTGTGTCTGTCTCCATGCTATGTTGCCAGGTGCTGTCTCAAAGCCACTGAACGAGACAAATCTGCACTTGTTCCTTGCTCCTCGACGTTTCCTCTATGGGGCCGTCAGAGGCAGAGGCAAAAGAGATCAGCCACTGCAGCAGCAACTCCCACCAGGGCGTTCCGTGGAGCCCTGTTTTGTAGCTGGGGTGTATGAACACTCCTGCTCCTCTTGATCCTGTCACTGGCAAACCAGTTCCAGACACAAAGAAGTATCTCAAGTATTTGGCAAACCCGAGCTGAATCTGCAAAAGATGTTATTTCTAGCCCTCCAAGAATGATTGTGCAGACATCAGGTGTAACTAAACGCTCCCCAGTGCCCCAGGTCAATGGCACCATGGACCGTCTATGGCCAGCTGGCCTTCTTAGGGCGATCACACAGCCACGCTTCTTCACTTCACCTCACCCACTCTGGCATGTCCTCTTTGGGGATTCTGGCATCCTGCTGATAAAGGAATGCCCTGGGACAGCCTGCATCTCCCTGCTGATGCCTGACAAGCAGGGGCATTTCTGCTGCTGTAGGATGACTTGACCTCTGAATCGCCTCACCTTTCCCGTCAGTCACTGAGTGATCATGCTGTCCTCCTTCTCACACTGGTTTTCAAAATAGAGAATTGGAATACTTTAGCTGGAAAACAGCCTTTCCCCTTTTCCCTGAAGGTTTTCTTCATCTTTATGGAACGATTTTTTATAGCTGGTCCCACCTCTGGGGTGAACGGATACACTTATTTTTGTCCAAGATGCAAACTAGAGTACCAAGAGCTGCTGGGGTTTGATTGTGCTTATTACGCAGCACCAAACAATTTATCTTAGATGTGGCTGCTGCCAGGCCTGAGCTGCTCCCGGTGTGTAGGCAGGTGCCTTGGTAAATATAAAGCAGCATAAAAGAAAGAGATCCTTGACCCCATTGCAGGACTGGTTCAAGGATCCTGATGCTGGAAACACTGCTTCTGCACCCTTTTCCCTCCGCTTCCCCTCTCCAAAGACCCAGAAACATTTTTCAGCCTTCTGGTTTTCAAATGGAAGACACATGTCCAAAAACATGTGTCCAGGTGTAATGTGAATGAAACTTTGTATAGAGATGCTTTCAGTGGACATTTAAGGCAGATGAACATCTTACCCCTTGGTGTTGAGGGTCCCTCTGTAGACAGAAGAGGTTCTTTTGGAGGTTGAAGGGAAACATGACCCAACCTGGGTGCTCTGGGGCTCAGAGGTGCTTTCCTCAGACCACCACAGACATGTGGGACTGGATTGTGGAGTTATTCTGTGATTCTCATCAGCACAGGGCAGAAAGCTTCTTCTTTCTCTTTCTTCCCACCAGTTCCTCTGTTATATTTAAGCCAAATGAATTCTGTGTGACCCAATAGTTTGAACTAATTTTGAAAACACCATTTTTACTACTTTTAATGATGCTCCTTCAGTCACAGGAGGTTCTTTGTGTTTCCAGAAATGTCATCTGCCTTAGTCCTGCTACGTTCACCTGTTGTTACCTAGGGTACTGCATTAAGGGATTTTGTTCCTTTTAATTGGTAATAGGAACAAAAAGCTCTGTCCTGCCAATGTTTTGTGAAAGCAGGGTCCATAATTAGGACTATCTTTTAGCAGTAACTAGGTCCTGCTTTGCTCTGTTTCAGAGCCTCTGTGATCTAGTTGCCTAAGCCCTCTCTCCAACAGTGATATCAACCTGTAGGAGCAATCTCAAGGAAAAATGCTTAATTCATAAAGACATGCGGTTACATACTTATCTCCAAAGGCATACACAGTCCTGCTGAGGTCAGCGGTGTTCCTCACGTGCATGAAATGAAGAGCCTACTCCAGTCCTTCATCGAACCAATGTCAGGGCAGAACTGCCACTCTCTTGCCATCAGTCAAAGTGAACATAGCCTTATCATCTCAAGTAATGATCATCTGAAATAGCATTTCAGTCTGCTGAAAGACAAAAATTTAGCAGTAAAAATATCCCCTCTTTGAGAAAGGTCATATGCACAAAAAAGACATTTTTGAAGGAATGCTGGATGACCCCCAGAGCCTCTCACAGGCAATTTTCCTGCCCCTGAACTGCTTGGAGTTTTAATTGCCTCTTTGGGGAGGTGCTAGTAGCTGCCTGAGTGTGCAGTCATAACTCAGCAACTTGGCACACGTGATTCTTCCGAATATGGGAGCAATTAGCAAAAAGTGATATGATGAATGGTAGCGTAAGCACCGGATTCTGGACAGCATTCAGACGAGAAATCTAAACCAGAAGAGAGTGGAGCAGACGGAAATCCAAACAAGCTTTCACAGAAATAAAATGTATTTGCTATACTTAGATAATGAGTCTAACATTAGAAGATTGAATTCAAAGTCACCATCACTTTCCTAAAGCTCGTTGACTGAATGGGTTGTGGCAGACAGCACAAGTTCACAGAAACAGTTTGTGAGAAAAAATTATCAAAAAAATCTTAGTTGAAGTAGCTTTAAAGACTTCTGGGAGGATTAAGTGAGCCCAGATCAGACAAGGAGCACACTGATTCTTAGGGGAGAAGAAAAAAACAATCTGTATTCTGGGTATTAGTTATTTATTTATGACTAAAGACCTGGGGACACCCATAAGATCTAATTTCCTAGATAATTTTTGGTTATATTGTGCATATAGTGTTGTTTTTGGCAACCTGCAGGATGCCACAAAACATTACCAGTGGGTTTAAGACATTAACCAATAAGCAGTTTCTGTCTTGGGGACAGCAAGTCCCTAAGTCATTAAATCCTTCCCATTTCAAACAGCCGCAAGCTGCAGTTGTCCTAAATCATGTCTCCTCAGTCCAGCTATGCTTGCTTTAATAACTGGAAATTAGCTAATTGTAACCAGGACGGTATTGTCTCCTGGGATTGTTAAACTTCAAATAGCTTTTGCCCTGTCAGCAAGGTCCCCACTCTCTCCAACAACCAAATACGGTGACTGGCCATGTCCACTGTGTCCTTGGTGGCCTCCTGACAGAGGCTGGGCTGGCCCACTGCTGAGGCAGCACATTGTGTGACAACAGAGAAGAGAAAGAAAGAGGAATGGAAATTGGGAAGATGATCCACAAAAGGGAGAAGGGCTCATATAATAAAGTAGAAGGTAAACATAGTGACTAGAAAAGCAAGATGAGGCACAAGCAGCTGATGGATGAATTAGCAAGGGATAACTAATTAGTGAGCAAATCCAGAGGGCAATGAAATTAAATGGTTAATTATGCAATGGAGCAAACAAACAGCAAATTAATTAAACGTGTGTGGATCTACCAGATGCTGTGATTATTTAAGACAAAACACCGTTAGTGAAACTATTTATTCCCTAGTATTTCAATTATTCATGGTATCTCTGGCCATGGAGATTACAGCCTGTTTAAATGCAAGGTCCAACCACGTGCATCTAAAAAGCATTTATCATGGTAGTTGAAGGGAGATGAACGGGACATTGAAGAAAATGGTACGGACCACAGCTGTTCTGAATAAAATGCCTTCAAAGAAGTATTACAACCTAATATATTGCTTTCTTTTTAATTTTCTTTTTTCTTTTTTTTTTAATTTATTGAATAATCGGTTTGAATTGTTATAGCTAAGAATGGAATTTGGAAGCATTAGGCTTTTGCTGCCTCTAACAATGGAAGCTCAGCTGTGTCTAAACCCAAGGTAATTCATATAGACACAATTGCTTATTCTTTGGTTAACTTTAAAATTCTGGAGGAAGCCAGGATTTTTGAAAAAATGAATGATTATCAAACTCCAATAATTTCTAATGCTTAAATCAATTTCTGCTTACCTGTAGATTAAAATCTTGATAAACCCATTGTCTTTACTGTCTGAAATTATTTTGGGTTACTTTGTAACTCCGGTTTTCAAATACGGCAATGTCCTCCTACAGTCTGACTTGCATTGCCTGCCTAATTTTTTTTTTTTTCTGTAAATATTTCCAATTTCCTCTCTTTTAAGTAGACTTTGATCTCAGGTGTGATGGCATTAAATTGAAGTCATTCCTTTTCTCCCATTAAATGTTCCTGATGAACACAATCAACCAATGTGATCATTCCTCGAAGTATTTATATAGGTTATGAAAATTTTAGTTGCATGACTAACCAGAGCACACACACTAAATACTTTGAAGACTCAGCCAGGTGCTCCTCACTGCATTTGAAAGTGGTTTTCTGTCAGGAGGTCATGGGCAGCAGTTGACTGTATTTGGAAAGTAATAGCAAATGTCGCATTGCACGTATCATTCATTTATTCTCATCACCTGGACATAAATGTCTCCCTCACCTAATACTTCAGAGTACTACAGGACACATTTATTGTCTTAAATGTGAGCGCTACAGCAGAATAAGGGCTTAAATAAACCACAGGTGTGAAAAATTCCAACTGGCAACTTCAAACTAAACACCATGAAGCATAAAAAGAAAGACACTTGTCGGAGCTGGAAGGAGCAGTTTGATTAAATCATTGCTTCAGCCCAGACATGTTGGGCCTAATTCTCCTCTCCCACCAGATGACTCACATAAAGCGTGGGCAATTGCACTGCTGCAAGACTAGTGTGGTGGCACTTGGACTCTGGAGCTCTAATTATGCGTGTCTAACACCACAGAGCTAAAATGTGCAGCTGAACATATTTATGATGCTACACTCGTCTGAGGTGAATGACTGCTCCTACTCATGGTCTGGGATCGCTAAAGTAAAGCAGAGAGAACTTTAGTAGCCAACATTGCCCTAGTGTTGAAAGCAACAAAACCTGCCTGAACTGCTGGTGAGGCAGACGTAAAGATGGAGCTTTTTTTAACTGTGTTTTTCTTGGTGCCAGTTGCCAGGGAGGAGCCACTGTGGCATGTATGTAAAATACTGCAGTTGAAAGCTCTGATGCCATTCAATTTTATGGCCCCAGCTCTGCTTTCTGCCACTTCTGGTGTGCATCCCCACCTAGAATCCCCCCCTGGCAATGGTGTCTCATCGCTTGCAGCAGGGTAGGGCAAGGTAATTTGCAGAGCCTCTTGGCTCCATCTCTCTCTCTTTTTTTGGCTCCCTTAGGGAAGAGAAGGTATGGCAGCTGCATTATGCATGCTAAGTACATGCCTCCAGCAAGAAGGTTGGAGAGCTGCATCCTCCTCAGAGACATCTTTTAAAGACCATGGCAAAGGAGGATGACTAGCACACCAGCCCTTGTCAGCCCCAGCACACAGTGATCATCTGGAGAATGCAGATGATGCAGTGCTGCCTACATGAGCAGCATGCCCAGTAAATGTAGGAAAAGAGGGATTTTCAAAAGTGTGAAATGCACCAGTGCCCTACTGTTAACTTATTTGAAAAACATCAGCATGAATAGTTAGCATTACTTTGAGTACTACTGAGAAAAGCGTTAAATATTGAGCCGATCTATGTTAGTGAAAGCCACATGATCCATTTTATTCTTATGTTGATATTATTGCAGTTACAAGAGACAATTTGCAAATGCCTGGCTGTTTCATAAAAGCCAATGTACTTGGATTCACAGCAGGTACTAATTTTGTGTGCATATGCTGAGCTGTGCATGGCATCAACCTGTTTTTAATTACACCTGCATGTCGGGCTCAAAATGTGTCTGTGAGCAGGAAAGATGAAAGGTAGGCAGAACAGGATGTCATGTATTTCCCATCACCTTTCACTGGCTGGCTGCCCACAGAAGTAAGAGGAAATTCCCTTCTTCCATAGTGAAAATGTAAAGATTTACTAAGCTTTGCACTGCCAACAACAAGGTGTAATCACCACTTCCTTAAGGAAACATGCATGTGTTAACAGGGGTGAGCAGGGGAGCTCCAAATAGCTTTCCACACCTTCCCTACCACTGATCTGTAAAGGGCCACAAGTTAGCCTTTGCTTTGTTATATCTTGCTTGCATTGAAATGTGTACGTTAGTTAACTTAATATCCCAACTTCACTGTAAAACAAATTATGTGAAAGCAGGGGTGACCAGGGATTTTTTGGTGGCTGGAGTAATAAAGAAGTTAAAAAACACTTCTCCCTTCTACTGTTTCACCCAAGCATAGCAAAAATAAATAAACAAATAAATAAAGGAAAATTCTAAACACAGCTAGAGATGGCCGCAGCACTTGAAATACTGCACAGAGTGATTCAAGGACTGACAGACAGTCAGAAGAAATGTTTTTCCTGAGGTACTTCTCTCAGAATGAAAAGTACTTGTACCTCCAAGCCACTCCTTTAATTTATTCCTGTCATTTGAAATTGTTTCTTTTTCTAATTGCATTAAAAAATGCGCACTGTAAAAACTGTAGTGTGTGCCAATTATGTGTATGTGCAGTCAGCATATGAAATGCAAGAACAGGGGAAGAACAACTGTTTTTGTTATTCTGGAATTCAGTCAGACTTTAAGTGTTACCTCAGCCACTTTGACTCAGAAAAAAGCACTTGCAAATCAGTAATGGTATATTCTGATTTAAAAGAAAAAGAAGCCATTTACTAGCTCCTTCTATTTTAGTATAAGTGAAAGCCGTTGGAAAGTTTTGATCCTATTGCTTATTCCTACAGTATTTCTTGGGACTTTGGGGTCTTTCAGCAGAATCCACACAAATTAACCAGCGACAAAAACCACCCATGAAATCTGGCAGCCTGGGACTTCAGTTCGTGCGCAGGTAACCTCAGGTCCCTGGCGCTGGTAACCTAACCTGTGCTCTTCTCAGTCCAGGCTGATGCAGGAGAGCATCCCTGTTTTGTTCCTGGGGTAGTGTCCTGGGTTCAGCAGTAGCAGTCATGTTTTTCCTTTGTGTTAACTGGTGCAGTGCTGTGTTTTAACTTCTAGCTTGAGAACAGCGTTGGTGAAGCCGATGTTTTCGGTTGTTGCTAAGTGATGTTTACCCTGACCAAGGACTCTGTGAGGCTCATGCTCTGCCGGGGAGGAGGGGAGGCTGTGAGGAAGCAGAGACGGGGCGCTTGACCCGGGCTAGCCGGGGAGGTATTCCATACCACAGCACATCATGCCTGGGGTGGGGGGTAACTGGGAGTTACCCGTAAGGACAGGGGCTTCCGGGTGGAACTCGCTTTCTTGGCCGGTGGTATCGTACTCTCTTCCCTTGTTATTTTCCCTTATCATTGCTTTAGCTGATAGTAGCGGTGGTGATTTGTTGCTGGACTGTTCTTGTCTCAACCCGTAGGAGTTGCACTCTCTCGATCCTCCTCCCCGTTCCTCCGGGAGCGGGGAAGGGGAGAGCCACGGTGCGGGGGGGGGAGACGGACACGGACCTCGATTGTTGTCAGCTCGGCACCACTCACTGGGAGTGAGTGAACAAGTTACCTGACTGGGTTTAAACCACGACAGGTAGTCACTCTTCTGGCAGCCCCAAGGGCTGGGGGACGCTCCCTGGTGTCTGCCAGTTAGGGGAGAAGAAGGGATTAACGCCAATGCATCTCACCACTTAATATGTGTCCGATTTTTAATGAGCTTAGTCAGAGGCCTTGAAGACTGTAATCCTGAATTCCTGCTTTCCTCAGTCAGGCAGCAATCGGTAGAAGCTGTGGTTGGAGCTACCCTGGCACCATCTTTGATCTCCTGGAGCGTGATATGACAAAAAAAAAGGACGTTTGTAGTAAAGGGAAGGGGCTTTCAGTATAGTTCAGCCTTGAAGTGAGAGAAAACAAAATAAACCAGAAATGAGGCTGAGATCCAAAGACTCCTGAATGATTCTGCCCCCAAGGTTTCCCTCCTGTGTAGCCCCATGATCCAAATATTCCCAGGATTTTTTGCATGCTTTTTCAATTTATGCCACCAGCTGTAATTTCAGTATCATGGCAACCAGGCAAAATCTCACCACTTTCAGCAGCGCCCTGCCAGGTTCTACTCTTTATGAGCCCTGAAGTTTACGGAGGTGGTACCTTTACCTCCGTCTGCTGTTGCTTTGCAGATGCATTTGCTTCTGAAGGCTAAAAGTGCATTGCTATTTTTAAAGTTTACCCTATTTACATATTTCATTTGTCAGTGGATGTAAGTTTCACATAACACTTTTTTTTTCCTTTTAGTTAAACCACAATTTTCATACACCACTTTCTTTGTTACCTGAATAAACTTTTTGTGCACTTTTGTTCAGGCAGCAGGAATCCAGACAAACAAGTGTTAATTCCCCGTGATGTTTTCCAGCTGACAGGCCTAATTGATTTGATTTCCACTGTTTTCACAAGTGACCCCCCTCAACCCATCATCACCACTTCTTTTGATACCTGAGCTTTACTTTCTACTCTCACATTCCACTTCAACAAGTAATAAAGAGCTTATTAGGAGGGAAGAAACTCATTACTTGTTTTCTAAACTACGCTGCATGTGCAGCAGATTCAAAGAGTTATAGCCCTGTATTATTAATCAATACAAAACATTTACTTCTATTAGGTTAACAGCATCTTTTATCATCAGACTGAAGTTAGGAACCTGTTTCTCTGTGTTCTGCTACCCACGCTCCAGCTAGGCTAGACAGAGATAAAAGACAGCTGAGTAATATTTTCCTGAGATCCCTGATGATGCACACAGATGGCCTGTAACAAATGAAATATGCAAGGTGACAGCTGGAGTTCTCCTCACTCCAAGTTCAACTTTTATGGCTTAGAGAGTATTTCAGTCCTTACATCAGAGTCATGGTAGAGAGAGAGAGAGTTATTTTCTTATCTGTAATAGGATTTGTGAACCTTTGCCTATCATGGCCATTAATGGTTGCAACTGGAAGTAGTCTGTACTGAAGTACTGTACTTCTTCCTTACTTCATTGAAAAACAGCTGGGAAAAAATGTATTAAAAAGAGCAAGAAAAGCTATGCAGCACTTGAGAAATCTAAAAAGAAGCACCAAAGAAGTTTGTTATCTGCATGAAATGAAACACAAGAGTAAGAATCCCAATAAGGATTTTAGCATATGTAAAAACAAGCAAACAAACAAAATTCAATACATATTAAGTCAAGTGAAAGATTACATGTTGGTAGCACAGGAAAAAAAAAGTCTCCTTTGGAATAAAGTAAAACCAGATCTGTTTACAGTGCTTGAAAGAAACAAATACATTTGTTCTAGCCTATTAATATGTCTTCTCTGAGACAGCCTTAGATCACAGTCCAGCTGGTGACTGTGTCCATCAAATTCACTTTTGCTAATGTATTAAATAATCTGACCATAATGCCTGTCTGTGGATCATAGTCTAGTGAGCAGGAATTCATCCATTTTGAAATGAACATAGTTTTAAACACATAACTCCTAGCCTTCATAACCCTCGGTGTCTTAGCTTACGGCAAATCATCTTAAAACAATCCAACTATATCTTCTGCAAGAAGACAGAGTCAAAAACTGACATAGCTCTGTTAAACTGCAAAACAGCACTTGTAAAGCAGAGGTTCTTTAACTGCTTACGTGCCTGCCCGAGAGCAGCTCACTTGTGCCAATATCAATGTTCTCAGAAAGTTGCAGTTGTAGAGAGAGAAAGATAAAAAAACCAAGCCAAAACAACAAACCCAAGCTGCCACCTGGGAACTGTCATCCTTCCATGAAACTGACAAATTAGGCCTCAGACCCAGCAGTGCTGGTTGCAGTACCAGTAAGAATAAAGAACTGGTAGCCCATTAGGAGGGGTGAGATGAAGAGGAGGTGAGAAGATAACACCTTTGAGAAGATATTGTGGGAGCTGAGTGGGATCAGAAGTTGTGACACACAGATGCTGAACCAAGTAGATTTGGTGGCTCTGAGCAACTGCTGAACAGCACATGACCCTAGCACCAAGCATGTCATGTCTTCAAAGTCAGATTGGAAGGAATCTCTCTTAAAGTTTCCAGATTTGTCTTTCTTGGGCTGTACTAAAGTATTTACATAGGTGGGTATCAATTCTGCAGCTTCACCCAATTACATAGTTTTTAAATAATTCAATACATTCTGTATGTATATAAAAGATACTGTATTTCTATATATAAACCTAAGCCATTTCCTGTCTATATGGAAAGTATGGCTATTGTCTGCGTTGTGAAAAAAGAAAAAAAAAAAAAAGGATATGCTACACTTTTTTCATTTATTGTCCAGAGCATACCATCATATCAAACGGTTTCTGATTGAAAACAGCCTCTTAATGCATTACAAGTAAAAATAACCCATTATTGTGTAATATATGATATACCCTTTCCTCTTCAAGGCAAAGCAGTGCTTGCAAATATGTCTAGACAGCGTGACGGAAAAGCACAAATTAGCCTTTAACTATTGCCACCCACTTATCAGACAAACCTGGAACAAAATTTAAGATATTTCAGTCTCAACTCTTTGCACGACATCTTATGGGGGAGTGTCTCTCACAGACACGAAAGCTTTGCTGCTTACCACAGAGCAGAATTACCAAAAACTTTGTTGCAAAAAGCATGACTAACATACCTTCATGGCCTGATGAGAATTGCCAAGTGACTGAGGTACGCCAGTGTTTCCTGTAAGCAGTGGCATGTCCCATGTATGGACAGTGTTAACAAGTCTTTTTCCCATGCTGCACATGAATTAGTCACCTGATGATGTTCAGACATCATCAGAATTCAGAATCTTTCTGCCACGTTCTGGAGGAATGCCTTTAAGTCCTGACTTCATCCTTCTACCCTGCACCTGATCATTTTTAAAGAAGTTTCTTAACTCCCTACACTTGTGTCTGATAATGAAGTTCATTTTGACAGGGTTTGCTTTGCAAAAAGATCATTTTCCTCCCTTAGCACACCTCCTTGCTACCTTGTCATGGCAGGAAATCAACTTAACTTGTGCTGAGGAGTCTCAGGATGCAATGTACATCTTGGATAACAGCATTTTCTTCCCACCTCTAGACGATAATGACAGGGTAAAAATGGTAATGGAAAGAAAGAATAGCAGAAGGACAAGAGAAATCAGCTGTTGAAGCAAGAGTTTTTATCTGATGTCATTTATTTCACGCTTGCAAAATACTTTGTATTTATTATTCAGAAAGTGTTAGTCTTCTGTGTGATGAAAAGAGAAATAGTGAATCAACAAAGAAATTGGTGATTTTTGTATAAACGGCATCTCTGATGTTTATATAGTTTGCAAGCACTTGCATGTTTTCATCTGTATGTATAGGGTTGGTGTGCAGGAAAAGTGATTGACTCTGGTCCCAGAGAAGTTACAGAAACCTTGTCACATTTTCTTGCCTGAATGCTCAAACACTGTGGTGGTGAAAGCCAGGCATTGGTTGGGATGTACAAACCCTGTGCAGGAGTGGGGTACTGGAATAACATACTGCCACCCACCTTAAACCCTTTGCCTTATTGTTTTGTCTTCTTCATCTACACAGACTTATCCCTGGGCAGGTGGATGGACAGGTAGCAATGATAAACTATGTTTTAGTCTAATACCTACCAATGAATGAGTCAGTCAGGAAGACGGATTTGTTTGGGTGAAAGAACCCAATAAATCTGCAGTCATCTGTAGCCTATGAGTCAGCACAGACTAAACTCGCATTTCCCATCAAAGGAAAGCCTCTTATATATGTGCACACACACACACACATACATATGTAAGCATACATATGCACAGATGAGAGGTTAACCTAAACGGGGCCATTTTCCTTTCATTTCGGAAAGTCAGTATAAAGTTTCTTCTAATAGAGGGAAACAAGGCAAATGGCGCATACAAAGCAACCATCTCCTCCCCATACAATCAAAATGCTGATGGACTTTGCAGACATCACAGTAGCTTTGATATAGATGCCCCTGTAAATTGAGCCAAGAGGCTGTTCACTATGCACCAGAAATGCACTTGTGTTTTTGCTCTGAATTCACCTATTTGTGTAAGAGAGGTTGCAGCTGTGCCTTTGCTGCTGGAACAGGCAGAAAATCAACCCGGGAATAATCTGCAAGACAATCATCTGGAGGAGGCACTTTCCAGTCGAGTTTTGAAGTTACATGCTTTCTGCCAATGTGCTTTGGATTTGCTCTGCTATTTTTAAAACTGTAAGAAATGTCCAAGCTTCTGCACAGCCCTCCCCCTTATATTTGGTGCACTTATCATGGTTGGCATCCTGTCTGAGGCAGGAGATCAGTCAGGAAGTTAACCAGGGGTCCAGATGCTGCTCTGTGAAATGCTCATGCCAGAGCCAGGCTTCCACACGTTTCAGCTGCCAAATTCCCTCCACACAAATGTCCATGGTTTCTGGCTCTCACACTGGGGTAGTTAGAGGAAAAGACTGAAGAATGTTTTCTACTCTACAATTAACAGGGAGGAGCAGTGCCAGGGGAGTAATACTGCTGACATACGCTGGCATGCTTTGCATTACAAGTTACTGCTTTCCAGCCAGAGAAAGTTCTTGTTTGACGATGAAGATGTGCACATGTGATAGTACAGGCAGCGCACTTGGCAAGCTATGCCCTCAGGAAGGGAATTTAGTTAGGCTGCTTTCCACTTACAGGTAACACTGAGATATAGATGCCTACACACATTTGTATGTGAGATAAATACTGCAATCCTTACCCACCCCCCTTCCCAACAAAGACACTAATCTTACAATAACTGCTTAGAACGTAGACAGTGGTTGCTACCAATCTAGCAATTTCTTTTCTTTCAGGCTCCTGAAATCCCATCTTGTGGAAAACTAGGACTGTATTTCAGACTCTGTATGATATCAGAAAACTTCACATGCTAGGAATGTTTTGGTTTTTTTTTTTTTCTAAATGGGGCCTGTTTCAGCATAGACCTGGCTGTGAAGTTCTCACTGACGCCTCTGCCGTGAGGAGGATGCCTGACTGAAAGTCTAGCTCTGTAGGTACTTAAAGGGCTTTTCTTCAGTCACAGTGCTTGAAGGCTATGGCTGCTTTTGGTGAGCAGACATTATGCTACCTACTCACAGCAGGACAAAACCCCAACAACTAAAAAGCCAGATCTGAGCAGGTGTACATTCCCCCATTATGATTTCAAGCCGTATATCAAGCCATGTTTATCATCATGCTTCAAATAATTTCTCCCCTGACATGAAAGTATCTGAGACTGCAGGATCTATGTCCACCCTTAGAAAAAAAGGACATCATTTTTTTGAGCCAAACCTAGGGGCCGTCGGAGCACACACATGCACATGCCCCTCTTAGGAGAAGAAAGTGTGAGATTTCAAATCCACAGTCACATTAGTACTTCCCAGGACTGAATGCTGGAGTTCTTTCTTCCAATTTTAAAATAACTTACTGAGATCTCTATTGCAACTGTTGACCACAAGCCCCTGTAAGGTGATGTGAGTAGTGGACCCTTCCAGATCCAGTTGTTGTCTGAGGCCTGATTTTCCTTCACAGGTCTCTTTCAGATCCCCCTGGGATGTCTAGTTTGTTAGTTCTGAGCTGTGCTAGAGCAACATTTCAAATTAGAGCTAATGGGCTCTAAACCTCATAGAGCTAATAATTAAAAAAGAAAAATGTTATTCAATCTAACATGGATTCTTTTACACAGAAGTGATAACAGCAAACATGACAGTTGTAATCACAAAACGAATTGCATCCAAAAGTTTTAGGCAGCTAAAAAAGTAGCAGAGAGGAGAAGGAGGTAGGATTTAGGACAAAAGCTGGAATCCAACCTGAAGTATAACAATAAGTATCTACACTTCCTGTCATAAAAATCTTTTCATCAAAACTACGTGTGCTAAAATCCCTGGTGCACAGAGCAAAAACAATTTTAACTGGCCTATTTAGGGCTCGTTTTGTTCAGTGTACCAATTGGTAAAATGCAGTGGCAGGACTCACTTTTTGCTCATATGTCTCTATGAGGAGGCAGCACTTCTCACAAATGCCAGTAAAGGCTAGGGCATTTCATCCAAGATTTAATCTTTTGGTTAGTGGTATTTTGGCTTTAGTTTTACTACCCAGCTGACAAAGACATTTGAGCATTTTTACTGATTCAGAAAACTGGGCATTAAGACTCATCTTTATAGTTCACCAAAAAGTAAATGTTTCAAAACGTAAAACTCTGCATACAGCTTTTAAACTTTACAGGGTGAACACTGTGTGCTGTAAAATGAGGGGTTTTTTAATCAGTAATGGAAGCTCTATGTTATAGAAAACAGTACCATTAATTCTGCTTGCTAAGCGCAAATGAACAAAATCAGACCCTCTCTATGAAAAAGGAGTTGGTCACCATAATAAAAGTACAAATTTTTCCTATCCTCTGTTTTCACAGATACTCTTTCCTAACTCATGGGTTTTACCATGCAGTCATATATTAACAGAGGAATGATTTTGCGCATTTTAATGCAGCTGGAATGAAAAATTATTACAGGGAGAAACAGGAATGAATGAGGGACAACTTGGAAAATAGCTTTTCCTCTTTTTCACTGTAGTACTTTCATACTACCTGGAAGGAACTCAAGAAGTTATCCATGGTAGCATCAACTACATCCTTGTCCTTCCTCACTACTGTTCTCCAGAATTTCTCCAGGCAATCCATTACAGGGCTCCATAATCCTACTTTCACATAGGCTGGTTTTTTTCCCTTGGTGTCTAACGAGAATCTTTCCTATTCCCGTTTAAGCCTTCCCTACCTCTGCAGCTCACCACAGGCTAACATTGACATATTTCCTGCTATTTGCAGTAACTCTTTAGATACTTAAAGAATTTAGATACTTAAATTCTCAGTATCCTCTCCCATCTTTTCTTTACAGTAAGCAAATGCAGTTTGTCCAGTCTTCCCTCCACATATGATGTTTCTTGTAGCTGTGGTGATTGCTACAATGCTCCCAGATTATCTGTATCTTCTTATGCGCTGTAACCAAACTAAACCCAGTGGGGCCAGGTTCATAGACAGTCAAAATACCAGTGTCACCTAGAGCCTTCTGGCCCTTGAATTCTTTTGTAGCACTGGTATTTGAAACACATCACAGACCCCAAACAGTATAACCTGCATATAGCATCTGCATGACCCCAGACATGGCACCCCTTCAAAGGGAACTGTAGGCCTCTTGCCTCCACTTTTTATAATGATGGTGTTGCAAGTAAGGTAGATACCTGCAAGTAGAGCAGACAGCCATAACAATACAGAGCTGGCATGGGAAGGGATGGGCTGCCAAAGTACTGATCCAACATGCTGGGAGGATTTTTCAGCCCTTGCTGGTGCAACTGATGCTCAGGCAGATAAATTTAAAGCTAACTTAGAACTTTTCTTCCTGAGCAGTACTCACTCCCATGAAGTATGGATGTATTTTGGGAGGGAGGAAGATACTTTCAGAACTACCTCCCTCCTTTTCCCTTGGGCTATGCTAGCAGCCTTCCAGCTCACCCCAGCCCTTCCCCAGATGGCAGTTTTCATTCCTGCTGCGCAAACCTACCAGCACTCCCCCTCAAAGCCCGAACTCTGCTGTAGGAAGAGAAGTCAAAGCCAGTATTTTCCTCTCAGGATAATAGGGAAAAGAAAAGCACTTCGCCTTACATTTAAACTCTCTAAAATAAGGGCTAAATAAGCTTGGAAGAGACTGCCTGGTGCGTGCATGTTCGTCTGGGAGCAGGGAGTTGGTGCGGGGAGGTTTGACTGACATATGTGCGCACCTCCCTTCCTCACCTGACCTGGTGAGTCACTCCCGAGGATCACCCTGTACCCCACTCCCCATCGGGATGGCATTCTCCAGCAAAGGAGTGATCACATTACCCAGGCCCCTTGTGTAATTCTGGTTCCCAGCAATTGTTTTCTGGTGACCTTTTATTGTTAACAATTAGCGCTGGAGCTGGAGCACAACTGGTGTAAGCATATTTTACATCCTCCTCAAGCAAACAAAAAAGCTGGGTGGGCACGGGCTTGTTTCCTGGTTCACACCCATGACTCTTTTGTGTCTCAGATCTCCTCCCACCGTGTGTCATAGTCAGCAAACCCACTCCCTTACCTTTTGGCTCCCAGATAGAGTGACGTCTTCAAGGGATGCGTAGGCATGCTCTGTGTATCCCATTCTCCTCTCACATCCTATAGGAACTCTGCCTCTCCCTGATACTCAGTCTTTCCTTATCCATGAGGCCAGAAATGTAAATCTCTGCGCAGCAGAGTGCAGAGTACAAGTATGAAGGACGGTTTCTATTTATTTAAATGTACAGGCTTTATAAACACCACCCTCCAGCACTACGCTTTGGGTGCTCGTGTATACTTCTGTACAGTAAATATCTTAAGAGCCGGTTCCCTCTTCTCAACCCGTGATACACACATGCCCCTGGAGACACAAACACATCAGCAGTCTGCTAATCATCACATACAATAACATAGATTTTCTTTTCTTCCCCCACTTTATTAAACTACGTCTGGGGAGAAAAGGCACAGTTGGCTGCCTGCTACAAAAAGGACAGCACTACAGACCCGTGGCAGACCAAGAATATGCCAAGCTCCTGAACTGAGGACCCTTTCCAGAGGCACAGCACTTTGCCAGCAAGTTTGTCTTTCCTGTGGGGGAGAAAGGACGCTGGGGAGGCAAAAGAACAGGGGAAGACACTCCAGTCTAATCTTGCTTTCTGCAATATGGCACACGTGTATGAGGGGGTGTGTGCGGGGGGGGGGGGGGGGGGGTACACTACATTAATCAAATTGTGATCCTTTTAGAGTACAATAGGCGATTAAAACCAACTTGATTTCATCCTGAAGCCTTCTGGCAGCTCACATGTAACTCATTCTTTCTGTGGATAGCTTTACTTAGCAGGTCTGTGCCATGACTAATGAAGCCACCTCTCTGCTAGTGTGCTAATTCCAGACCTTTTGGGAAGGATCCCGGCTGCAGCTCGCTGCATGGCCCTCCCCCTGCAGGCTCCTTATGGCCACCCTGCAAGTTCCTCCCACTGCCTGCGCTGTGCTTGGGAAGAGTGTGAGAAAATATTTCTCCCTCGAATCTGCTTTAGGAGAGCTCTGCTTTGCAGTGACATTTAAGGACAGATATTCTGGGGCACTTCTCATTTTATCTGAAACATTTGAAAGCCGCTTCCTTGGCGGTCTTCCTGCTCCTTGGTGGCGCGTAACCTGATCTTGCCATACCCACTGGCGGTGGGGAGAGGCACACAGTTCACCGGTGAAGTCAGGGTTAAACTAAACATTGAACTGTCCAAGAACTGACTTCCTCGACAGCTCTGATTCAGGCTCCCAAAAATGCTCTGCACGGTGAATCATGCTTCCTTCTGGAAATGACAGAACTTCCTCATCATGGTGTTCTAACTTGCCCTCTCCTCGTCTCCGGTGCTATCAGGAAAGGATTCAATTGCATACCACAATTTTTCCATGGTCGGCAGGGGGGTGCATCCTTTTTGAAGAGGAAGAATTTCTATGAGTCAAAGGATGACAAACTGAAAATTAGTACCAGCTACAGAAATAAATGACAAACAACAACACACAGCCCCATAGAGGTGGCCAGTGGGTGTATATTGGATAATTGCCTTTCTGGCAACTTCAGTTGACTAACTATTACAAGGCGAACTTGCTTTTCATCACTGAAAGTAGTAACAAAGTTGAAAACACTAGTATTAGTCTGTCTTTCTTTGCCTGGTTTGACAGGTCCTGTCTCCTTGCAAATCAGGTAAGGTGGTGCTGTGCATGAAAGGATCCTATGTCCGGCTCAGCTGTGAAGGACCATGGCATTTGCCATCTGCAAAGCAAGGGTGTGGGGAGGAGGAGGAAAAAGGGCAGTGTTTCTGGTGGCTTGTTCCAATCAGGCTTGCACAGCAGACTGGTTCACAGCCATTGCGATGACAGCAATCTACAGAGACAGTTTGCTGCACAGAACTTTAAAATCAAAACAACAACCCCCTTCTTTCTCCCCTACGCCCTGCAAACCCCTTTGATTTACTGAACAACACGTAGTTTGGATAAATACCTTACCATATGGTAAATGATGACTTGTACTGGAAATCATATTTTAAGCAGCTCTTTTTGTTTCTTTGTATACAAATTTTTAACTCCCTCAGAGCCCCAGATACACAGGCTGTCTAGTCATTATTAGTTGCCAGGCTTTGGGCATTCCTGGAATGAAATCCTGTTCCAACCCAGAGCAGTAGCAAAATTCCACAGGAATAGATTGTCAACCTCATTTAGGCATAATGTAATGGGAAGGATTGGACATCAAAAAACTGGAGAGTGGTTGAAAGGAAATATAAAGGCAATTACTGTGACTTCCGTACAGCAAACTTACCTTCCTTACCTAGCCATATTCCATAGTCAGCAAAACAGTATGTACTTGACAGGAGAGAGGAGTAAATAATACTAAGATCTGTACCATTTAATGCATTTTATCTAGATGAAATGCACTTTTTCAAGGCTAATTTAGGAACAATCATTGCTGTTGAGAATTAAGTTTGTATTCCTACTCTTTACATTTTCCCTTGGAAATGGTATTATTTCCATATTGCCATTTCATTTCTTTGACGTGGTTTGAGTTGCTGCCCATAGAGGTGAGCATAAAGAAAAGAAGCCAAATAAATGCTTGGTCCACCTCACCCAGTTTTGGGTTCCCTGCTGCACAAAGTAGGTTTAATACACACCGAAGGTGGCAGTCAGGGAACACAGAAGTGGAAGAAAAATTCTGAACCACATAGTCCAGCCACAGGCAGTGTAGAGTCCTTTTCATAAATGGGTCGAGTTCTACCCTGAAATGAAGATGTTTTGCCATTTCTTGAAAGTTTACCCCAAATCTTACTTATCTAAGTTATCCTTTTCTGATTTCCTCCACAAGCTGCTCTGTGGCCAGAACAGCATTTGTGGTGTCTGTTTTAACTAAAAACCTGCTAGTAACATCAATCCATTACATAAATTTAATGATTCTGGGTAGCAGCTGATTCAATCACAGGAGTAATATTCCTTAAAGTGACTAGCAGTCCTTAAAATGCCTATATGGGCCATGCAAAAATTCCTGTACTGGAATAGCATACATAATGAAAGTTACCTGCTTATTTGTGACCCTGACACCATGAATATTTAGCAGACTGATCTGGAGCTGCAAAGCATGGGGTAGGTATTGAATCCCAAGGACTGACAATACTCAGCAGTTTTGCAATCAGAGAGGACCTTGCCAATTTGCTGATTCATTTCCTTTGGTCCCTCAGATGTGAAAATGAGAGGTCTAATCCCACTGCCACTGTACAGGGTATGCCTCATCGATGGTGTCCAAACCAAAGTAATCTGAATCTAATCGGAAAATTCACACATCAAAAGTATGTACACTCATGGAATAGTAATTGAAACAACACTCAGAAAGAACATTTGGATTTTTAATTTTGTTGGTTTGAAAACTAGTCTTAATGCAGAAAGGCTTATTTTAAACCACAAAGAGAGCACTGTGGGAATTAGAAATTATCTATTTTCAGCAGCAATGCTTGTTGCATTTTTTATTCATCTGTCTTTCAGATGAGGGGTTGAGCCCAATTTTTGTACAGCTGTTGGCAAATCTCCCTTTGACTGCAGTGGAAGAGGCTGATTGTTCAACTTTGGAAGATACTTCAGATGTCTGCTGTCACACGAGAAGCACATGAATAAGAACTTGTTAAAGTCAGATAGGCTGCAACACAAGACCAAGGCCTTGTTCCCAGGAGAGGGAAGACTCAGTTTACAGGAGAGTTCAAGGCTTACATTGACAGGAGTGGCACAGCAGGGTGCAAGGGGCACTTTGAACTGGGGACAATGCAACAGACCAGTAATAGCTCTTGTCACTGTGCTTCTAACCCAAGATGAAAACCTGCAGGCAGCAGTGGTGGCTAGAAGGAGCTTTGGGGTTGGGAAAGTGTTGTCTGGAGTGGGGAGTGGAGGACATACTCCCGGCACCAAAATGTCTCCTTACAACTCTGATGGGTCATATAAAAATGTTCTGTGTTTGGGTAACGCTTGCTTGGTAATATAACATACAGTACTTATCAATGGTGACATTCATTAATGTAACTGCATACAGTGATTATGGATTTAGAGGGCCTGTTTGCTCCCACCTCCCTTAACATCTGTGAATACCACAGAAAGTAGAAAAATACCATAAAAATTCACAGAAAGGCTTTTCTCAAAGTGCTACCCTGGAAAAGAAAAAATTCAGCTGCTCTGTGAACTGTTTAAGGAGCAGTGAGCTATCTTCAGCAAAACTGTCGAAATCAGAATCACAAAACTTTTCTATCACTTATAGTGAACAAGCTGGTCCCTCTCTCCTACAGATCCAGATGTGTACAAGCACATAACAACAGTTATAAGCTCTTTTTTTCAAACAAGTCCTCCCCCTTCTCCTCCTGCCCTCTCCACATGCACACTTTCAGGCTCTTTGCTCTTCTGCAGACAGATGCACTGACTCTGCCCTTGCACACACACAGATGTAAAATGTCATGCAAACCCAGGCCCACCGGGGCTGCTCAGTGCCCAGCCAGCTGCTGCCACAGAAGGAGGCTCAGAGAAGAAGCTGCCGCCAAACCACGGCTTCTCCTAGCTATCAATGTGCTGCTGACTCCTTGACAGTGGACTCATCCACTGCAGTCCCATGAGACCCCAACAGCTACACAGGGCTGGAGCAGGTCAGCACATGGCCAAAATGCCTTCAAAAGGTTGCAGCATCTACTCCTGGTGACTCACTAGGACTTCACCAAATGAACCAGATCCTAAGTGCCAAGCAACTCTGCCAACCATGTGCAAATGGAAGAAAAAAGGGATGGAGAAAGTTTTGTTGCTTTTTTTACAGTGATTCTGTAGTCCAAAAAAAAGGGCAGAACTTAAAAAGATAAAGCTAGCTGGATAGGAGCTGGAGTCCACAAGACACCATGTTTTTCTCACTGTAGAAAGATAGTTGTGAGAAAATCAGAGAAAGGAGTGACAAGTGGGTGGTGACAGTCTTCACTGCCTGATTAAGGATGTCCAAATAGTGGCACAGACAGGCATGAAGAAAGGAGAATGGAGTTGTGGAGAAAGGTAAGTTAAGAGCTGATGAATGATTCTGAAGGAACTTAGCAGCGTAAGAGAGTACCACCAGCACCCACCATGCTGTTGCGTATGTGTTGCTGGAGAGGAAAGTGGGGACCTAAGTCAGGAACCATGTCTCAGAAGTACATCTGTTTTGGTGTTCCCCTTGGCCATACACCAATTGTCTTACCCTGTTCTATGACATGCGAAGAGTAGCTGGGCCAGTGATTTGCAGAGCACTGTGGGGTCTACTTTTTTTCATCCTGGCCTTTCACTAATCCTCCTCACTAGTCACTGGGGGAGACAGAGGGAGAAGGTGAGATTTGAGGTCTGGTCAAGTTTTCTCTCCATAAGGAATGCTTCTGAAGCAGGAAGGTTGATTTCTTCTGTCCTTCAGTGAGATATTCACTGTCATTTATACTGACATGGTGCTGATGAAGACCACAGAGGCCCAAGGTGATGACCAGGGTGTTTCCCCACATTAGTCAGAGCTAAGCCTCAGATAGACTGTAGGCTTTGGTGAACCTGCAGTCCTTTGCCAAGGTACATTTGCCAGATTTTACATGCTAGAATCCAGGAAAAATAAATCTAGCATAGCATGCTAGCACTTCCAGTAGTGCATGCTAGCTGCTTTACTCACTTTTCTAAGGGAGCAGTTGTTGCAAAAACACCAGAAAGTTGCAGGCTACATGGTAGGTTTTTGTTTTCCACATAAGATGCAGGATATGCTCATATTACATAGGATGTTCAAGTATTTCTAATAATAAATCAAAGATGTGCCCAGAAGTTAGTTAGTTTTTTGAGATGCTCACGTGTTGGGCAAGAGTCCTTTCAAAATATTTCCTCAGGCAACCCCTAATTTAGGACTGAAGAGTTTATCTTAGTTAATTCTCACTGTTTTAAAAGGGAAAAGACTGTGGGGGTCAGATCCTTAGCTGTTGTAAACTGGCACTGTTCCACCAACCTAAATAAACTTTTGAATTCATATATTGGCTAGACAGAGTCTGACCCTATTCTTCAAGTACTTAATCCCACATATTTTCACTGTATTGGCAAGGATCAGTTTGGCTTGAATGAAGAAATACAGCTCTATCTTATTGTCAAGTTGCTAGCACCAACACTTCAAGCACAATTGTGATCCTCTGTACGATCAGTGTTTGACATCTAAGTGTGTGTTAGAATGGATTTCTCAAGCCGATTGCTGAGACTGATGTAGTAATGTTATATTTTGTGTCTAAAGAAGCCAATCACAAATACCTGTTAAATAAACTGCTTCTGGGCAACAGCTAGAGTGATGACTTTTGCTCGGCACTAAGTGTCTTACCTATGTGTCTTATTTTCTGCACATTTTCAAATCCACTGATAAACTGGAAACTGTGTAAGATCTGTGGTGCTAAATGTGTTGCTTAGGCTGTGTTTCCTCTAGTTGCCAAGGAAAGGAAAAGTGGGATAAAGACCTGCTAGTAAAACAGTTTCCAGGATTGCCTATTTTTCTTGCTTGTAAAAAGGTTCACTTCAATTTAATATTAGTTACTAATGAATGGTTGGCCTTGATTTATGCTTCCCTGTGATATACTTTTGGCAATTGCCCAAACTGCTATTTTTTCTTAGTGCTTCATTAATTAGTGCAAGGATGCAAATTGGTAAAACCTTAGTTATCAAGAAGTCAGAAATGCTGGGTTTGGTCTATCTAGTTTATATATGTAAATCTGTATTCCTGAAATGCATCATCTTTTTGAAAGGCAGCCTTGCTAAGCCTATATTTACGAATGTTAATTATCATGGAGGCAAAGCTCGTGACTTTATAGCCTGATGTGAATTCGGTGCTTAAAACAGGAATTAAACCATTTAATTATTTTTGAGGCATATAAAACAACCTTCCGAAATTTACATCATTTACGTGTTACATACAGAATGAATTTTCAGAAAACCAATATAGCAAAGTATGAATTACTGAGGTTTAAAGAAAGAAAAGAATTAAACACATGCTTTAAGAATATTTTACCTCCATCAGCCTATGAGATCTTGACTTACATAATTCAAGTTAGAATTACCATGTGGCTAAAACTCTCTAGAAACACATTCTTTCTTTTATCTGAAGGTTCCTCTTCCAAAAGAGTTAAATACTATTATATTCTGGAGATTGCCACAAACAACTTTCCTCTTTGCAAATAGCTGTTGCTGCTATTATTACCAATGCTAGCAAAGCACAGGAAAAAAATACTGTCTGTCTCGATGATCCCTACTCCCTGTCCAGCGGGAATGAAACCTAACTGACATGGGATGATGCTGTCATTACGGACTGTGTTCTCAAAAAGAACAAAATGGTGTGCTCTTTGAGAGTTATGCAAGATGAAGAAATTGTAGACATTTTTTATACAGCCCAACGTGTGTATGTGCAGTCAGGGGGCTGGCTTGCTAAGGAGATGCCTGCTTAGGCTGGAAAGGAATGCTGAAATTAATGTTAAAAAAAAACCAACAAACAACAGCACCACCAGCACAACAATAAAGGACACTGTCACATGATGATTTCCTCGGCAATGAGGACTGGGCACAAAAGAGTCTGTGTTTGTGGTTGCAGAAGTAGGGTATGTCTTATGAGGAGAGGCTGAGGGAACTGGGGCTGTTTAGCCTGGAGAAAAGGAGACCCAGGAGAGGGGTCTCTGGAACTACTTAAAAGGAGGTTGTAGCAAAGTGGGTGTTGGTCTCTTCTCCAAGTAACAAGCGATAGGACAAGAGGAAATGGGCTCAAGTTGTGCCATGGGGTATTTTGGATGGATATTAAGAGAAATTTCTTCAGCAAAAGAGTTGTCAAGCATTGGAACAGGCTGCCCAGGGAAGCAGTGGAGTCACCATCCCTGAAAGTATTTAGAAGACGTGTAGATGTGGTGCTTATGGACATGGCTTAGTGGTGGACTTGGCAGTGCTAGGTCAATGGTTGGATTCCATGATCTTAAGTTTCTTTTATAACCTAAATGATTCTATGATTCTATATACTCTTAGATGCCTCAACTCTTCACAGTTTTGTTTTTGTTTTCAGTTTTTATGCTAACTGTGGCACATATAGAATGATTTTAACATACAACATAAGAATTTTTATTTGTCTGAATTATAATACACCATATGTGAATGCATCTGTTCTTCACTGTGTTACATTTATTATTTGTACTATGGTGAGGCCTCAAGTTTCCACCTCAGATCAGGGTTCCAACTTGCTAGGCAATGCAGAAACACATAATGGGAAACACTCCTTGCTTTGAGAAAAACATACTCTAGATTGACAAAAACAACTCAGGGTAGGAAAGGAAAACAGAACCAGAATACTGTTCCATGGTAGTTTAACCTCATCTAAACTGAAGTTGCCATGGTCCCACACCTCCAACACAGACCTCCATTTGCCCGTTCAGTGGCTTAAACTGGCTCAGGGCTTGAGTAACTGCATCACAGCAAGAAGAGTAAGACTGACGCAAAATTAATCACCTTTTTTTGATAAAGTTAGTTTAGCAGAATTAGCTCCCTGAAGTGATTCACAGTGCAGCAACATGAGCACCAATGCTGGCATGAGGGAAGGGCCATGGAGGGACGGTGGAAGAGCAACAGCCCTGTTCTATGTCAGCATAAGCTGCCATGGAATCTCACACATGGGGAGGCTGCACTTGGCGCATCCCTACAAGCTCAGTGCTGAGGAGGAAGAAGCAGTGTGCAGCATCAGAGCTACATGCCACTACACTGCTCTCTGCACCATACCCTTGCTCTGGGGTGCTGCAAACCTCACCTGTCCTAATTGCCTGGTGACAGCAAAGCGCTCCATGAAGGATCCTTCAGACAGGACCAGGCTCTTGCCTACAACAACAAGTAGGATACCCATGACTGGAGAGATAAGACACAGAGCAAATGCTGTGACTTGTGCTAGCAAGCAGAGTTTGCTCAGGAACCATATTTATCCTTCTCCTTCTTCCCTATATATGCATGTGTGCATGCACACACACACACAGACACATACACACAAGCCCAGCATGGTGGTACAGAGGCATAGAATGGTCAGCAGTTCTGGATCTTCAGAGCAGAAACTCAAGCCTCCTGGGACTGGGTTCACTAGGCCATGGTCAAGAGATACTATTTATGAACCCTTTAATGTTAAGTGCTGTGTTACTACCAAATGGTGTGCATTACATACGTTCACGCCACAGAAAACAACGAGGATGATTTCCCTCCTCAAATCTGTGTGTGCTTTTTGCTCTTTTCAATTTGCACTCTTGTTTTTAAAAGTCTGCTGGGGCTTGCTCCATCTCAGCAGTTGGTTTCTTTCTTTGTCCTTCTACTGCAATCTGTTACCTCTTGTTATCTAGCATTATCCCTTTCTTTCATCCTTTATGTGGTCTTGCACGGTCGCTGCTGCCACTAGGAACAAGCTGCCTGCCTCCAAGGGCATATCTTTTTTATTTATTTTTTTCTTAATTTCTAATTTTAAAACACATGTTTTCCTGTATTTATGATGCAAAATTGTTCTGTCCTTCTCTGCTATGGGCCATGAAGAATGCTTGCTTTAATTTACCCTACATGCTGTGCTGTTACATTCTTCTTGTCTGTAATTTATGCCACATACTGTGCTCTCCCTTGTATTATACAACATAAAGTTGCCAGATGGGTGAGTGCAACGCATACTTTAAAATGAAGGCTTTAAGGCAACTGCTTAATCTGAAGCTGCAGAACAAGCCAACACCAAAAAAGAAAGAGCATTTGAAAATATACCCAAACAGGTCAGTAGTTATTATGTGGGGCTAACACTCTGAGGAACGCTTGCTAATTAGCATATCATGCTATCAACTTTTCCTTGGGATTTATTTTTTTCCTGCTTGCTTTTCATGGTTTATGGTGGCAAAAGATGAAGCCAACAACAGAGCATTAATGGGAAAAAATTATATTTGGTCCTAAACTAGGAGCTGTCACTTTTCAGAATGAATTGGTGCTCACCGATTGGAGATTTGCTTGGCTGTGGTTAGGGGGTCAGTTTGGCCAGGTTGTGGGGGAATCTGTAGACAATATTCAGCATAGGAGGGGTCTGTTTTTCATGATCTTTTCATTTCCTTTCCTAGCAAAGGCCATATTATATGTGCTTAGGGTTTATTTTATGCTGCAATGGCTAAAGTACTGAGGAGCTCTATGTAGCTCTCAGCACTTCTCTATGCATTGCATGCTTCCCAGGGCACATGTCATTGTAGCAGCAGCATAGCCCTCATCTTCCACCCCCCTGTGGGAGGTGGGAGGGCTACATACTGCTGCTGATCTGCAAAATTTGCTCTGCTGTTGCTGCCTTACACCATGCTATGCAAGACTTGGCTACAGCCCTAAAGTGTGTGCGATCAGGCTTGTGGCTAGAGAAAGCTGGAGTGGCCATAAAGGGGTCCTGCACTATCAGGACCAGCCCTATTACCCACCTTGGGATTACGGGTGTGCTTATGAAATACTTGATGGCAGACTCAAGGATATCCAGGGTGATATCTTGGCTCTGTAGAAGCTGACAGAAAAATTCTGCAAGTGTTTGCTGTGAAAGAAGACTTTCTCCCTGCTGATGTGTTCAGGAAGGTGAACAAAGAATCAAGGTGACTTGCCCAGCCAGTGCTCCAGTAGAAGAAAGACTGAGTGTCACCATGTATTTCAGGTGGGCTATTGGAAACCAGGCTGGGATTGCTAAACAGATGGTGTCACACTAAGCTTCAGCACCATCACTCTCTGCTATGAGCTTTTCCAAAGAAAAACGTGAGGATGGGGAGAAAAATATGTTAGAATGTGACAAAATCCCACTGCGTTATGGAAGGGCCAGTGGGAGGAAGGGACATGTGGAAAGAATCTATCTAGATAGCAAAATGAAGGGATAGCACATCTATGCAAGCTATCACTGGTAACAGAAGTAGTGAAAATGTACTAACAGTGGGCTTTTAATACATTGTTCACAATAAAAATGCAAGTTCTCATCATTATACTCTTCTGACAGCCTGCATGGCCTGACCTTGATGCTCTTGCAACTTGGGGTAGCTAGCTTGAGCTAAGATGGCCACGCTACTGCACGCTTCGGTAATGCAGCAGACAAGCTGCCAGATGGAGCAGGAACCAGAAACTGCCAAGATGAGCTGGATTCTCTAAACATAGACAAAAATACTGCTGTGAGCTCGCAGCTGAGAAGTGAAGATGTAGGGCCATGATTTGTCTTCTGCCTTATCTGTCCCCTTTGATACCAAGGCTGGAGATCATACATGCATTGTCTCACCCATAGCTAGGCTCTGTGTTTCAAATGGCCTGCTGTCCCACCTGGTGTAGCCTTAGTTGCTTGAACTATGAAATTGGCATCAGAAAGATGAGGAATGAAAAACAATCATGGTGCTCATGTTAAGAGAGCAAGTCTAGCAGAACAGGGTAAGGCTGGTGCTGTGAACACTTTCTGTGCTCTCCTACACCGAGTGACATACATGCAGTATCTTCTAAGGACAAAGGTGCTTACAGATATTTCAAGACCATTTCATTACCATTTACATTCAGATGTTTTAAGTCATAGACCAGAGCTTGGTAACACGGGTACTTGGCATTTCAGGTTCCCTTCTCACCTTTTTTAAGTTTCTTCACCACTCTGAATGGTGACGGATTATGCTTTCGTTGCAGAGTATTAAAAAAAGAAACCCCACAAAGCCCATGAAGATCTTGTCCCTGATATAATGAATTTCCTATTGACACTAATTTGGCAGTGTAATGGAACTGATAAATACATTTCACACTTAGTTTAACATGTCTTTAAACAATCAGGTTAAAGGAGAGTAAGTAAGAAGAACATCTAAAATAACTGCTTGTATTTTTCCTTTACTTTCTATAAGGCTTGACTATTTAATAATCAACCCATTTCTCCCATGCATTCTCATGTACTTGAGTAAGTTGGACACAATCCAGACATTGATTGACTGCTTTGCAGAACTTGCTAAGTTTCTTTTTCTTCTAGAGGAAAAAGAAACTCAGGAAAGAGAAACCTAGTGCAATACTGCCTGAAAATAAGTACTGCATCACGGGGCCTGAAAATAATAATATGTGCCTATTTGTCAGGGATACGTTTCCCCTTTCTGTATGACAGCCATGTGTCAGTGCATCCAATACAGTAGCTTCTTCTCTAAAGATATATATGTATGTGCATATGCATAAATTTAACTTCTATTCAAGGCTTAGTCTCCATCAGTGCCTAACTTGCGGTTGCAACTCAATCCTGTTATTTGGGAATCGGATGCCACTGGACTGATTTATTAGTGAACCTCCAATGGTAGTCCCACAGCACAGTGTTTCAAAAGTGAGAAATCAGAGCAGTGTTTGCAAAATTCCAAGTCTAAAAATTTAATTTTCTGAACATGTCTAAACACCTTTCTTTACTGCCTATCACAGTCAAAAATACTACATTGGGTCAGACACTCCTGAATTGGTATTGCTCAAGGGAGAGTATGCTGGAAGATCCCAGGCACTCAAGGAGCAGAGAGGACAGAGCCTTCTTTTTTGGAGCTCTTGGCTCCCTTCACGAGGCCTGCTCTGACATCTCATGCAATGTTTTCCTTCTCTGTTGTAGTGGTCTGAGAACAATGTATCCCCTTCAAGCTTTCCATTCTTTTGGTTTGAGTGTTTGCAGTGTCATCAAGAAGGATTGAGGCTGATACGTTAATTTTCATACCACTAGGATGTAATTCTCAAGAGAGAATGTTGTCATATGGTGAGAGAAGGAAGGACACATACTGGCTTATTCAAGATGAAATACTTCTGTTTACATGACTAAGACTTAGTTACATACCTGGGATAGGGTTCTGTATTGGCCTTAAAATTGATGTGAAGGGAACATCCTTAGTTTTGGCAGGGGTGGAATTTCAGTGCATTTTTCAGGGATGAAACTCAGAAGAACAGAGAAGGTCAGTTTAACCTTGTGGTTGTGGTTATGAATGAGCAAGGAAGTTTAAATTACACTGGAGGACAGCTCCTTTAGTCACAGGAGCCTGTACTGCACTCTAGATCCTTTATAAATAAATACGAGAACTCTTGTGTTTTTGCAGCAATAAGCAAACTACTAAGACACAATGACTAGGTTGTTCTTATTCAGCTCTGCTGATGGTAAAATTCCTTATTGGTGTTCAAGATTACAGCTACGGAGCAGCCTGTAAACAGAACAATGCATTTTTCACTAGTGTAATACAGTAGTTCTTCAGCAGCCCTCTCTTCTGCTTCCTCATAATTTTAAATAAGCATCAAGCAAAAGAGAAAGTGCTAATTATGTTTGCGTTTAATCAGTCCAACATCTCATTTCAAATCTGATGGATTGATTCACACGTTTGGCTGAATTCAGCAAAAGAATTGGTTTCCTTCATAAGCAACTCATACATCATACTTATATAAGCACAGGATTGCTTGGACACTGATATCTGCAAGCTTTCTTGAGAACTTTTCTATATATTTCAGACATGTGAACACTGGTGGCTGAGATTCCTTGCTGCACTACTCCTGGTTCACCTGGGGATCAACTGCACTTCTGATTATTCCTCCTCCTTTCAAAACCCATCTCTTGTACCACAGTCAGCACTGCAGTTCTGTCTCATGAAATGCCTGCTTCCAGAAATCTCCAGACATGATTTTGACCTCCTCCTTGCCACTCATGTGCCTCGGCATTTTGCTGGCCAGTGCTGGTTGACTGTATGTGCTTGCTCAACAGCACTGGGTCCATTTCAAACCTCACTGGGTTCCTCAATCAACTTCTTCTAAATTGTTCCAGGAGCACAGGCCTTTGACTGACTCACTGAAGCCCTATTAACTGAGTAATAGGACATTTCCCACTGCTTTACCTGGCACCTGCTTTCATTAAGTAATATTAAAGTTTTCATTAGTAATATAATCAGAAGTAAATAAAAGCCTGAAATCAGTAATGCTCCTACCAATTTATGTCAGCAGTTGTAAGAAAGATCTGAATCAGACCTTTAATCTTTATTAGCCAGGTGATTAAGTATAAAATGACTTTCTGGGAGTGAGAGGAGATGCCCAAGATACATTTACCAGAACTGAGGCAGAAAATGCATTCATGTTTCAAATGGCACCTTGTATTAGGTGGCATTTACAAAAACATGTAACTTTACAATGTTGAAATGATGGGGCAGCCTTTCAATAAATCATGTGCAAAAAGGGCCTTTTGTGAAGAGAAGCTGCACTTCAGGCATATTCTTATTACTACTTTAAGTCAACCAAAAGGGAAAACTCTCATTGCCAACTGTGACAGACTGCAGCACTGCACTAACAGGAAGGCTATTTTCGTTCTGAATTGGGAACTGGATTACTTACTCAAACAGTAGTTTTGAAAACTGCAAAACTACGTTCTTGTTCCCTTTGCAGCATGTTCCTAACTATATCCTTTCCATTGCACAGTTTCAATATATACACACACAGAGCACCTTGGTTTCTGAAATTGCTTTTCCCTAGTTTCTGGCTGGCTTGAACAGCCATGACTTGTTTCCCATACACCTCTTTCAATAACATCCCAGCAGCTGACAGCAGGCAACTTGGACCAGGCTTCACTGCAGCTTTCAGAACAGCTGCTGGGAAAAGGACAATATTTCTGAGCTACAGATGGGTACGCTTGCCATGGATGTTACAGTTTAGGGTCATGCTACTGCCCTACAGATACCTGCAGTGATATGCATGGACTTTGGGTTTCATTCCTGGCTATACTGAAGTCACTCGAAGTTGTGCTACCAACTTCCTAATGAGTGTTGTGTCTTTAATTGACAGCACAGATATCCCTCCCTGGTGGAAAATGAAAGCATTTTCAGCTCTTTTCCATTCAGCTGCTGCTGAAGAAAATCCTTTTACTAAAGGAAATAAACAAAAAAATATTGCAATAAACATGTAAGATAACCAGTAGGAAAATAATTTAGATGATGCTTTGAAAGACAAATGCTAAGGGCGCTTTTGCCATCTGAGCTGCAGCCACCATAGAGGAAAGCATCCTAAGGTATCTTGGTGTGAGGGTAGGGAGACTGAGTCTTAAGCCACTCGGAAGGGCAGCCAGCCAGCTCTTCCCAACTGGCACAGACCTGTAGGTGCTTCCTCTGCATTAGGAGGACTCTCCCACAGCAGGAGATACATGATCGCGCCCTTGAAGAGCAACAGAAAAAATTCCACTTACATTTCACAACATAGTCCAGTGAAGGCTACTGTCATGCAAATTTCAGTACCTCTACAACAATTGGTGCTGAACCTAGACAGCCTCGGTATCAGGGAAATTGTCCACTTGAGGGGTCCACAGATGCTGATTCAAAGCCCTCGTCAGGCTTCCACTGCCCTGCCTTGAGAACACAATCCTTGGGGGAAAGTTCTGCTGCACTTAAACTTGACTTGCACATTACTTGTTCAGACAAGCTACGAGTACATATGACTCACCATTTCCCTACTTTGTTTAGCCTGTTAAGCAGCCATCAGCATTTACATCACAACTGATCATAAAAGAGCAAAAACGATGTAGCTGTTCCAGCCTCACCCCTTGTGAGTTACTACAGGAAATTTGCAGTCCTCCCCAGAACTCTCCACTGTAATGTCCCCACTTGGAATATTCAATGGAGAAAATATACTCAGAGTTCTAAATTTCTCTATTTCTTGCCTGTGACTTATTCTCCATTCAGTGATATCCTTTGGCTTCCCAGTACTTACAGTTCTGGGAGAACAACAAACATGATAACCTGTTGTGATGGGCAGACTATCACAACCCAAAAAAAGAGTTTGTCAAACCTGAGCAACCTAGACGGAAGCCCCAGTGCATAGGCACAAAAGCTGTTTCTTGCTCCCTCAGGCTGACCCAAAAGCTCCAACTTCAGCATCCCTCTGTAGCCAGGTAGCATCATGATACAAAGATGGCATGGTGAAATGCCACATCAAATTAGCTTTAACTGCAGCAGTTTACCGAGGTCAGCTATGTAACCCTGTGTGCATTTCACCTTGTGTTTGCCCTCTCTGCTAGAACCATCCTGCACAGCAAACTGCAGCCACAGCACAACAAAGCCATGGTACAGCTGAGATACAAGAGCCTGCTGTAGCTTTGGCATGGTGCTAGAGCTGGCCCTACAGAATGCTTTGCCCTCCTTAGTGAGTACAGGGCTCTGTCCACTACTCCCCTCTTTTTCTGGAAAAAAAGTTTCACTGGCAAACACAACCTGAAATGGCAGGAGGCAGGGCATGAGGGACTCATTTTCAATTGGAGCCATGTGGAGCCCTGTATGCATTTCATACTATGCAGTACAAACGGTCTGGCTGCAGCCCTTCAACACTGCAGCAACCTTTGCAAAAAATCTTGTCTTCTTTCTTTGCCTCCCCACACTACTCAATAAATTTTTAAGTAAATTCATATAGTTTGAAGGGTTTTTTTTTGTTTCGTGTCTCAGAAGGAAAAAAGGCTTTACAATCCCATGGGCTCAGCATGTTTTTCTTTAAAAATTTCACTTGAGAAAAGATCTTATGTTCAGAGGACTACAGATGCTGGGCTTATAAGGCACGTACTATACAAGACTTGAGTGCCAGCTATCCTGGGCAGATGTTCCTGAGCTTCATCCTGTCACACAGTACATGTGCATCAGTGATAGCTGGATGGATAAATATGTGCACATCCACACACATGCAATTCAGCACTGCACTTGATTTTTCTGAAAGGACCAGTTTGTCAAGGAACCCAGGAGAAGCAGACAGAAAGTGCGAGTATCTTGCTATAAACAGCAGCTGGGGAGGGAAAGAGATATTCCAGTCATGAATGAGAAATCCCAGCAGCAACTTCACTTGTTGTCTTAAGACAATAAAAGTGCGTGCCTTAAGAGTATCCTTGTGTGGGGAAGGCCCAAGAGAAGGATTAGAGGGCACAGAAAGTGTCAGACCTGAAAGCAGAGAAATAGGTATCAGTAAAACTGGAGATCGCTGGAAAGCATTCGGTTTATTAATGATGCTAATTAAAGCCAGGTCTGAAGTAGGGTTTCAGGGGCTACAAGTTGCTGTTACATTATGGATTATATTGCAGTCCATGCCAGTGCTAAAACTGACTTAATAAACCTTGCTTGGTGGTTATGTATTTTTGGAGGCAGCTGTCTCAGTAGGCTCCTACAGTTTTAGGACTGCCCACCCCCACCTCCTTCCTGCCTTCCACCACAAGCACGAGCCAGGGTCCCTCACTCCTAGAATGGCAGGTTGGGTGGGTAGCCCCATAAATACTTACAACCATCCCTCTGGTGCAGTGGCAAAATGTTAGGGAGCTACTGAACAAAACAGAGGTGCAAATCATAGAACCAACTAGGTTGGAAAAGACCTTCAAGATAAGAGCCTGTCCTTGAATTTAGTGATTATGAGCTGTTGTGCTACTGTAATTGTTCCTAATTAAACAAAAACAGTTAATTAAATATGCAGAAAAGGCAATTCACTTCTTTTCCATGATCACTGGCTGTACTGAATTATCTTCTGGATAAAAAACACAACAAGAAAGAAAAAAAAAAAAAAGGTTGTGTGGGGGCAATGTTTCAGTATTCCATCACCTGTTTTTCCTTCTTTTTTTTCTCTCCTAACAGCAAAAATTCAGCATTTTCTTTTTCTTTAAATAATCATTCTTGCTGTTGGGACAACTCCCTTTTAAGGCCATTTTTTGCTCAGAGGGAATGTTGACTGCACTTATAAACACCCACTTCCTAGGGTTTATAATAGTAACAGCAACATAACCTGAACTATAGTTTCAGCAACATGCAGCAAACACGTTCAGACTAAGCCTGGCCTACCAGCTTTTTCAGAAATGCTTCGGAAGTGTTGGCAATGGCACTGTGGTTTTATTTGCTGTTCTCACAAAGTCACCTCTTTGAAAACCTCCTGTCTTTCTCCCGTGCTTCTTCCAGCTCTAAACTGCACAAGGAGAGTATTTGGATGGGGCAATAAACACTGAAGCAGGAAAATGCCACCTTCTTTATAACTTAGGAATTTTAGGTGGGTGCAAACTGTGATCATAAAATTCCCAAGAACTACAGTGAAAACCAGATCTCACCATATGCGTTGTTCTGCTCAAAATACTTACTTACTCCAGGGAAGGTTGCAAAAAAGCCTAATGACTTTTCAGCTGTTAGGCTGCTATCCTATTACTGTAATCTGGTTAATTAGCTTGGTACTTTGGCAGAAGACCTGGTGTAATGGGGTAAAAATAATTTCCACTTCAAAAGTATACGTTGCAGTTAAGCAAAAGTTCAAAAAGATTAGACATATAGACTGCAACCTCCAGAAGTACCAATGACTTCCAAATATACCCTGCACTTACAGGCCATCAGCACTGAGACAGGGAATGATACTGGTGTCAGACCTTCAGAGGCCTCATTAGTGACTGCAAATGCATCAACCTTTCCAGTCATGCAGGTTCAGAATTGCTACCTTGTATTTAAGCCATTGCCTCTGTGTTTGCTCTCAAGATTTTGTGCTATGCAGCCCCTTCACCTGGAGCGGGATGTGTTACTTCAGTGCAGTACCAGCTGAGCAGATCCCAAGGGCCCAGTGGTGAACTTGTTCACACGGTCATAAATTAGGAGCAACTCCACTGCTGGTGGTGATGCCGAAACACACAAGCCTGGACTCGGGTTCTTCATACCTATTGCATGGTTTCTGAGTGGATGGCTGGGAGGCTAAATGTAAAATGGTCCACCCCCACCCTCCTTGAAAAAAAATAGTTCAGCAAAACCCCAAAACAAACTCCCAACACATGGAAACACATAAAAAAATGTATAGGGTTGGGAGGAGGGGAATCCTTGCTGAAAGCAAAGCAATCTTGTGCCAAATGAGTTGTCATGGCTTTACTATAACATTCCCACAAAGACGAACAGAATTTTCTTTATTGTGAAATCTTCGTTGTGAGCCTTGCTGCTCCTGGGAAAAGTCATATGTCAGAATAGAACAGTGTTTCCAAATATGACTAGTCTGAGCAGATAAACAATGAATGTCAACACAGCATTCAAGGAAGTCTCTATCTGTGGTTAAATCCTTTTCTAAGGGAGTTTATATTCTTGTTCTGCTAGTACTATACATCATGAATACCTATGGAGGTGCTTGCTTTCGTACAACAAACCCGATATAACTCCATCAGCTGCATCTGGAAACATTGTGCAGCATTATCTGCCAAGTTCAGAACTCTGTATTACATTTTCTCAAGACTCCTTGCATAAACTGACGAAATTAGTATTATTGTTCATCTAGGGTTTTTAACTAACTAAAAACATGATAAACACGTAGGTTCAGTGTCTTGTACCTCCCAGATTGTGGCAGAGGGTCACTCTGGGGTAGGGAGTAGCAAAGTTCAGAGGACCACAAGGAAAAAGGAAAGAAAGATTCCAGTCCTGTGCCCTCTGTCCTTACAAACACAGAGACTAAGTTCACCCTGTCCTTCAACAGAGGTGAAAACATAGGAGGTCCTTGAGAACACCAGGGCAACAATCCTGCTCTTAAGGCTGCTGCACCCAATAGCTCTTTAATGCAACATGCCAAGCAGTCCTGGGGAGAAAGATTTCTACCTCAAGCCACCCTCTATTTCAGTCATGTATGTTTTGACCACTAAATCACAGTTATTTCTTTGCAGCAGAGCAACATTACTCTAGTGAAGGAATGCATCCCTTTGCTGCCAAACAATCTAAAACTTACATGTCAGAGCAATCTACAGGTCTGGTCTGTACTTCCTTGGGTTATATTCTAATTGATATAGGCTGTGGCAGTAAAGGCAAGAACTCTCTTTTCTGATCAGCATCCAAAGCCTTCCAAAACTCACATTCCTTTTTCCGCCTTATAACTTCTCTTAAATACAGACACCAAACTTTCAGTTCTCTGCAAGTTTTGTAAAAGTACCTTCTTTTCATTGGGGCTGAGAAGCCACTCAGCATTTCAGAGACTTCCATTCAAATTCGGTTTTCACTTGGGGAAGGGGGAAAAGGCTGGTCCTTAATTTCACTATGCCTCAGCTCCCCATCCACAAAACAGGGACATTACAGGGCAGGTGAACATCCCACATTCTGGACAGCAATTTTCATTCGTGGTTCTGCAACACAGCATTTGTTTGGATTTAAGAGAGCACATTATATCTCCCTGCCATTACAGAACTGAAGCGAGTTTGGCTATTGGAAGATGTTTGAGTCTTTTTCATAACACTATTAAACATAAGGAAACCCAGAAGCTTGACATTCTATTCCACCATGTAAATCCATATTTTTCTGAATTACCAGAAAGTTCACTTGAAGTGAAAACCCTCTATAGAAATTTGGCTTCCGAAATACCTTTTAACCAGTACCTCAAATGCATTTTCGTCGTTGTCCACCAACACCATTATCACTATGGTGGAGTACCGCTAACCTTTAAGAACAGAATAAGTTTCAGGGGACTCATAACAAGACCAATGAGGTACCCACAACATGATTAACATACTTTATCACTCTTGAAGCTTCAGAGACTTCCATGCTTCTGCCACATACAGTGACCATCACAGGACTTCAGTTATATCTCTCTTACTGCATCAGGTAAGCCACAGTAAGCTGTTAACCAAGTCTGATTATACTTATACTAGTTTAGTTCAACAATTTAACTTGCATTAGCCTGAAAACTGATAGTTCCATTTAGTGAGTGATTGAACTCTGCACAAACCGTGCAACTCGGCGTGCTAGCATAAGCTGTACCAATAGCTGAAAGCAGCTAAACATCTGTCAGCAACAAAGTCACATTCCTCATGAAGCTGTCAGACCCCAGGACTACGTGGCAGAAAGGATCAAGAACCTTCTGCAAAGCATGCAGACAGGCCAATCAAGAACACGTACAACTTTCACGTCTTTATCTAGCTGATCTATCTGTAAGTAAATAGAGGAAGACATTAGGAAGGGTTGTTGCAACTCCTAGTCCTACAGCTCATGAGTCAGTTCTGAGGTAACCATGACAAACTCTGCCACTGTGCTTTGCAGCAGTTGCTTAGGCTTACAGAAATAGGCAAAAGGCAGCGGCAGGTTTATTTACTTTTACATTCATTCATTTTTTTTTTTCTTATTGGAAAGGCTACAGTTAAAAAGCTGAGGTATTCCTGACTGTGCTGCTGTGATTTTAAGGTCTTTATGTGGATGTTTTGCAAAGATTGCAATTATCCAGAGTTATCTCAGTGCTCCATGTAAGGCTACAGGACACACTCTTCTGTGTGTATATTGCCTAGGTGAACTACATGAAACAGACAAGATTCACTCAAGGAAAGGAATAGCAGCTCCTGGTCTCAGCACACAATACCTTGTTCAGCTGCCGGTAAGTACTTAGAACAGGCACAGCTCACCTGCCTAGACTATACTGCAGGCAGGGAAGAGGTACAGACAAAGAGAGGAAGAAAAATAACCAAAACACCTGCTATGGCATGTACATCTAGTGGTACAGTATACTGAATTTCTAGAGATGAGGGGCAAGGAAGCTATAGATACTTGTTCCTAGGAGATACATATAAATTAAAAAAAAAAAAAAAGAAAAAAGGAGAGTTTCCTATGCTTTTCATCAGTCCTTTCCCTTAAATCTTTCCAATGCTTCTCCCTCCCTAACATCTTCAGCATCCACTCAGTATTGGTTGGCCAGCTCTGGGGCACAGGAAAATTACCTAATGATTCAGCCCAGGTCCCTTCAGGACTCTGCATTTTAAATAAAACTAAGCTTTAAGGAGATATAATATCAATGTGTTCATTATGGTGATGTGTAAGTGTTCCCCCAGCAATTTACTTATCTTTCCAGAATTAATGTATAAGTGTTTCAGAAGATACTGTTTTCTTGTAGCTAAAAGAGAACTGGAGATTCACCATATTAATGGTTCTGCAAGTGTCTTTAGATGGGAGAATTAACACCTACAGCAAGCAACATGATTGACTTGAATCACAGCACCACTAACTTTCAGGAGCTTGACAGACACTAATTTTGGAAAGGTGTTTTGCATGGAAGACTGGCATTTAGAGCACATGGAAGATAGAGTATGTGCGGGTGTTTCTTAGCAACCTACAGAGCAAAACTTTATAAAGAGATAGAAAAATTACTAACTTAAAGGATAAAGTTTGCTAATGTGTAGGAGCAGCAACTGTTCCTCAGAGCCTTAAAATTGAAACTCACTGTTGTATAGACAGCCACTACTGGCGTGCAACTTCCTTTAAGTGTGATCCTCTCCTAAAACAATCCAGCATCTTTTTCGAGCCTCTACTAGAAGCTGTAAGACACACAGCAAGAGAAAAATGTCGGTATTAAACTGGATCTCAAGGGTTTCTACAATTCTGATTATGTACTTTTATAAGCAGCTGGTTATCCATGGACAGGATAGGTTCAGAAGTTGTGGGGCTCTCCAATGCCAAGGACCACTTGGGCTCAACACCTCTTTGGTGGAGCTTTTGTTTATATACACCCACAGCCAAAGTTCAGCTGGCTTTTTTGGCTTGTGGTTTTTTTTTGGGGGGGGGGGGAGGGGGTTGGTGTTTTTTGTTTATTTTTACAATAAACTGGAGAACATTTCACAGTACAAACAATCCCACAACTGACAGGCACTACAAATGCTCTTGCACTGCATATAAGCACTTCTATGCTACACAACTTGTTTTATGACCCACGTGAAGGGGCCAGAGAGACATGACACAGAGGTGCCAGGGCCGTCCATCTTGCCTGAAAAACTACTTCAGAAGACCAGTTTCCACTGCTAACTCTGAGGGATATTTACAGAGTAAAAATACACAAACACACCAATGTCATTCAAGTCAGATGCCAAAGTACATTGCTAAGATAGTACTTCTGGCAAGGAGTCCCAGGTGTGTATATGCCCTTTAAAAATTGCTTGCTCATGCTGAGGGGAAGAAGAGGTGCCTGCTGGAAGGTTTCCAAAAGACTGCCCTGACCTTCCATAGGGAGCTCCTCAGGGAATTCCTGAGTGCTGAGCAGAGCTGAGAAGACAGCAAACCACCCAGTTAGCCTGAGAAAGCATGTGTGTACAAGACACAGAATCAGCTCAGTTATTCAGGAGAGAAGCAGAGATCCAAATTAGAGAAGGTTTCCATAGTTTAATTACAAGCTACCTGCCCAATGGATGGAGCTCTCCTGTTAGGAATGGCTGTTCACACTTCTGGGCAATAAAAGGAACCCATTCACTATTCTGTTCTATTTAAAGCATGGTTTTGTTTTTTGATCACACCACCCCTCAGTCCACCCTTTTAAATTTGTTATGGCTGTTTTAGAAATTTAATGACTCCAAGGTTTTTCCTGAAGAAACTTGCAGAATTAATTTGTCACTACCATGTACTGATATGGCAGCATGCGCTGTTAAGAGCGCCAAGGTCAGGCTTGATGCAGCCTTTCAGTTCTTTGAATCTTATTTCACATAGAAAAAAAACCAACATAGCCAAGAAAACACAGCTTAGAGGCCAGAGATATTCACCGCAGAATAAAGAAATAGTAGACAGTGAGGCTTGTCCTAGTAGTTGTCTACAGCCAGAACGTAAAAATACCATTCTTCCTGGTATTAAGATTTAAATAGACAGTCAAGTCAATTCTAAAAGTCAGAGAACTAAAAGAAATATCAGTGTGGGAAGACAGCACACAAACTGAGACACAACAGAAAACACAGAATTACAAAACTGCTGTGATCTTCTCTGATCTACTGGTCCAAACAGATCCAACTGCCACTGTTGTCTTAGTTCCCATCATTTGCTTGATTTGCTTAGTGAGCTGTACAGGAAAGGGGGTGGGAGGGAGGGAATTAACTCTGAATGCCAAACTCCAAGCTCTGGCTTTTGGAGAACAGAGATAGCTGAGATTTTTACCAGTTGTGTTCTCACCATTTACCTGTCTTCAGATATGCTGCAATGAGAGGAACAGCTCTGGCCAGGCAAGACACTTTCCCTTCTGAGAAACAGCATGCAGCCTGGTGAGTCCTCAGCATTATAAAAATATGTCCAAGGTTGTTGGGAGTGAAAGCTCAAGGTAAATGGAAACCCTTAGAGTCCCATTAATAAGTTCAAACACGTGGAAAATGTTATGTCACAGGATCCTGTTTCCTCCATTGAGGCTGAAGGAGCCTGCTGTTAGCAGCCATTTAATCAGGAGTAGTAATGGTACCCTCAGCAGGGGATAGGAAGGGATAGGCATTTATGCCAGTTTCACTGAAATACATACAGAAGAGAAAGAACAAAGAATTAAAAAATAAATATCACTGTAGGAGGAGTAGCCGCTTTTACACATTTCCATTAGCTATGCTGGACATGGAAAACAAAACAAGAATCTCAGAATTAGGTAACAGAGGAGGGTAAGCTTTTTTTTGCCTTTTTTTTTTGCTTTTTTTAAGGTGTCTGTATACAAAGGCAAGTAGCATGACAGAAAAAAAAGAGGAACCAGAAGTACCTGCCCACAAAGGGGATTTTGACATTGCAAGTTTAACTGAAACACAGCAGGGAAGTGAAACTGAATAGGAGAGGGGCTTGATATTGCTTTTGAATTGCTTTATGGTGCTTGCAATATAAACAGTTGGGATAAACACACCTTACTCTGTCATGAATCCTTAAGAGCGAAGTTGAACAACTATAGACATAAGAGCAAAGCAATGCCACAAAAAATGCCAATATCTTAATACTATTGAAATGAGCCACAGAAACAGTGCAGAGTAATACAGTGCCACTTCTATGACTATTGTGCATACGCTGGTCAAGGCTCAGAAGGCTATATGGAAGAAAACATCAGCAACAGCACTGAGAAAGTGCCAGTTAATTTTAAGAAGACTCAGCTATATCCAAGTCTTTACCAAATTTTCATAGTCAGAGACCTAGATGCCAAGAAACTGGCACTGAGGAAAACAACATACAGAGCAAGGGATAAACGCTTGTTCAACCTTAAAAAGCAGCTTTCAAAGCTATACAGACAATGCAGTTATTCCAATTGGGAGTGATTATTTGCACCAACTATTGGCTGTAGGCAACTGTCTGCATATTTTTACTTAATACAGAAAATTGTAAGTGAATGCAAATTTCTTGAGCTCAGACTGATGCAAGTATTGAGGGGCTCTCTCCAGTAGGCACTGTAATGGACAGCTTTATACTCCCTAGGTCCTGGAAGACTTGGTGCAAACCTAGTTTGACAAGAGTAAACAGGAAGAGACACACAGTTCTCTGCACAAGAAGTTTTATTTGTTTTAACAAAAGCACAGTTTTTAAACAGCAGCATTCAATTAGGAACACTTATGCCTTCTGAAGTGTTGCCCTTGAAGAGTTCTGGATGCCTGCTGATCTAAAACCACTCATGTATAGCCCAGAATGACAGACAAGCTTAGTCAAATCACACACTGCTTCATTCTGAGAGGTTATCACTACTCTCCCAATTTCCATGGTGTAGTACAAATGGAACAGAGCTTGCCAATGAAGGGTTACCATACAGACATCACTGTACAAGCTTCCCCCTTTAACACTGTGATTGCAGTCCAGATCTGAAAGGACAACACTCCCCAGCTATTCCAGGCCTAATCTTCTCAAACTGAAGCTGCCTGCTTCATTGCTGTATGGCTGGATATGGTGCACAAATGAAGCCCACAAGTTTTAGTGCTGCTCAAGAAACGAGATCCAGCTGGTATCAGCACTCAAGCCATTACCTTACTCCTCCTGTTATTTCTAATCACTTCCTGTATATAAGCCATACTATGTGTAGCACATTAAAAAAAAATCATACCTACAAATAGCTCCTCACTACTTTCTTCTCCAAAAAGAATTTCCCTAACTGTACAGCACACACACGTAGCTCTCCATCTGAACTTAAAGAAGGCAAACTAATGGTTACACAGACAGCAGTCATTAACTGCTGCCTGACAGCTACTCACACTCAGGTGGCTGAACACTTCAATCCCTTGAACATTTTTTTTTTAACTAGTTTCAGACCTACCCTGGCTCTGAGCTCTAGTTGACATTGGCTGGATCACTGGGGAAGGCAGCAATTGGATGCCTACTGCATTGTCTTCTTCAGAGATGTAAGGGAGGTAACTTGACCAAAGGGAAAAAAAACCAACAAACAAACCGAAAAACCCAAAAAGTGCGTAGATAACCCTCCACTTCGTATTTCCAGGCAGCTGGAAACCCAGCAGACAATGTAGCTGTTGCTTAACAAACACAGAAATCTACATTGTATGCCAGGTTCATGCCCCAAACCTGGACAGTCTTCTCATACAACTGACAAGAGGGAAAAAAAAAAGAAAACGAGAACCACCCGTGCACATCACAGTACATTTGTGCACATCCCAGTGCATTTCCTCTCCTAATGAGAGGCAGTTACACAATAAGCCAAAGTGCCTGTTTCAACACCTATCCTTTTCAGGAGAGGTTAAAGATTCTTCATTGAAAAAGAGTGAAGTCCAGCTGTCTTCTTAGCTCGAGTCTGCAAATAGTCTCATCAATTTGGACTATAACAAGCCCCAGGATTAGGCTATAGAAAAGACTGTTGGTTTCCAACACAACATCCATCTGTATTTAATCCAGTTCTCACAGTGAAGTAGATCCAACAGATATCCCATCTTTTATTTGGGGCCACACCTCAGGCATTAACTTGTTAACTCTGTGAACTTGCTCTGCACCCAGGAGAGAAGACAAAAATCCAACAAAAAGTCTAGATAGAAGATAGGAGATGTCATCAGAGACCCAGTAGCCAGATGTAGCTGCTGATTGTAAAGACAGAATCTACACTGACTACTGAGCGATTGATGGGCAACTACATGTTCTGGGTTGACCGATCCACAGCATTAATCCGATATGACCTGCAAAAATAATTAGGAAAAAAGTAATCAGTATATGAAACAGTTATGTAAATAAGCCTTCTTAAAGAATTTTCTACAGTTGCTATTGCACTGTGGTTTCTTGTGGACAGTAAACAGAAAAGTCTGTTGCCAGAACAGTCACCTCAGGTATGCAGTCATTAGCTTTTATAGTTAAAAAGTACTTGCAGTGTTCTTGTATCTTTATTCTAAAATAACCTGTTCCATCCCCATGTATTAAAGACGTGTTCCCAAAAGCTCACAAATGTGAAGCAGAATAACAGCAGAACCAAGTTAAATTTCTCCTTAATCCTCAAACACTATTATGCAAGATATGAATTATTCAAAACCAGGCTGCTCTTACCCTGTCAGAAAGGACATTCAGTAAATAAAAGTAAAGGCACAGAGGTAATCCTGAAATGGAGAAATGCATCCCACATCACAATGTGAAAAAGTACAATTCCTACATAATCCAGCAGACAGAAGGAGGGGAGCTGCTTAGAGTTAACTTCTATTAGAAATCAGTGAAGCATTAAGTTTTTGCATAAAAATTCCCATTCATAGCAATTTGAAAACCCTTCACCTCTGCTGTCAAATGAAGGAATCCCCGTTCCTCTCCACCAGCTCAGAAACAGCTATAGCACAGCACAGCTGAGAAAAATCCCAGAGGACACTTGCCTAGGTTGGCCTTCTGATGGTGACTGAAATATACTCTAACAAACCCCTTGAAATTTTCAAGTAAGAATTAAGATTTACTGACTTATTTCTTACAACATAAAAGACAAACAGAAAAATAACCATCAAGTATAACTGCTCATTAAATATCTCAAGTATTTGTTTAGGTAAAAATTTTGTCTGGGAACTGACGAGACTTTCAGCTTTAGTGACAGAGTATTTTAACACTGTCATTGGCCTGGTAAGTGTTTCTTTTAAACACATAACCATAAAAATGCTCTTACCATTACGGTTAGTTATGTATTTTTAATAATTTTTAAAGCAGTTTTACCACTAATCTTTGACTCTTTGACTAGAGTACAGCAATAATATCCATGATTAAAAGACTGATCTATTGGAAAAGAAATAACTGGAACAGCTTTCTTTCATATATTTCTGGGAAAGAGTGGCTGCTGTTATGCTCCCAGTGTAGGAGATGCACAGCATTTATTAAGCATGAATCAACATTATTTAATTCACATACAGTACCTATGCTAACCTCAGGAGCTTGCACACCTGCCAGAAGCTTCCCAGGAATAAAGCATGTAATGCTGAAACATGGGAGCAGCAGACAAGCTGGGAAATGAATACTGGCATTTCTCTGCTGAAGAACTCACCTCAGTGATTTGCATAACTCATTTAATGCAGCCTGTCCAGTTCTCTCTTCTTCTGTAGGTAACAGTTTTACACTTCCCTGGCTTCAATCCTCGTCAAGACAAGCCAACATAACCCTTTACTATATTGCCACCATGCTCCAGACTAGGGCCAGCCATTCCCAGCTTCAGAGCAAACAACACTCCCAGCTTCACCCTCAGTTCCAGCCTAGAAGCATGCAGGAGGCAAGGGTCATCCTACCCTATCCCATACAGGGACAGAGCTTTGCCACCACTGACACTTCTGGCTTGTGGCTGCCCAGGGAAGCCAGAGGGAATATCTCCTCTTTGACCTTCAATCAAGCAGGCTTTTGGAGTAAGCTGGAGAAAGTACAGTCACTGTGTCTTCAAAGAGAGGCCAAGAGGTTCAGACATCAGATTTACAAGACTCTGTTACAAGTGTTACTTTTAAATTAGATTTTTTTTTTTTTAATTTAATGAAAGAGCTTCTAATCTATTATCAACTATTCAGTCATTGTGAGTTTTAGCCAGATCCCTTGCAATTAAGAGGAGCTAAGGGAAGAGCAGAGCCTTTAATGCAGACATCACCCTCTGTCTAGGGCAGGCCATGCTGAGGGGCAGCCACCAAGCAGCACTTCCTCACCACCCCCTGACTGCTGAAGCAGTGGGGTGTGCCTGTGTACCCCCTACAAGAGAAAGTCAAACCCCACAGAAAAAAAAAAGGAAGTTTTACTTCAAGTCCAGAGCTCTTGCAAAATAGGAAAGGGAGGTGGTTTGTGAACATCTCAGATCTGGGAGTACTTCACATGTATGTAAAATGAAGTCTCAAGCTGTACCATAACCCTGGGACATGAAGCCTGACATCCAGTTGAGCAGTGTCTGGGTTTGATATTTGTGCAGGGACGAGTCTTACTGCTTCATGAAAGCAAAAAATACCAAGTTATTGAGGAAAAAGAACCATCAGCTGTCATACGTAAAACCCATGGGTAAAGCTTTTGACACTGGTGAACTGTACTAATATGAAGGTTTATTGCCAAAAATATAGGAGGCAACTGCATACCTCACCAGATCTAGTAAAATTTAGGAAAGACTACTCTTCTGGATGTGTATTGTGCATCAAGGCAGGTGACAAGTACACTCATGAACTCTTAAGAGACTCATACCTTTACTTGCTGAACCAAGATACGTTTAATATGACTGAATGATCTTTAAGTAGATCAATCAAGGCAAGACAGGTCTCCAATGCATTCATGATTATGCATTGTCCAGTTTGAATAAAGTCAGTAACTCAAGTTTTTAATCAAAGGCCTAGCTGTTGAATTGACAGTAAAGAGAACAAACAGGTCCTCATCAACCAGTTTTGCTGTGGGATAGTCTCACATCATGGGTTAATAATATTTTAAGCATAGGGATGGCACTGGCAAGCATTAAAATTTGTAATGAAAAGAGGGAAAAGCTGTTCAGTATAAAGACCAAGGAAAGTGGGGAAGGAAAAGGAAGAAGCAAAATACCAGTTATTTGGGTTTGAAAAATAGTTCTTCCCATGAAGTTGAATTTGATAGTATTTTTTGTTCTGGACAGCACTGCCACAAGTGTCAAATGAACCAAACACAAATAGTTGCCATTTTACTAGTTTGATTAGAATCCATATTGTGATATTTGTAAGTGGGGCAGGTGATGTTTTCAATAAAAAAGTGACTACTTGAATGTTAGCTTCAATAACTTTCCAAACAGAAAGCCAGCCAGCATCTCTGCAAGTTCAGAGCTGACTGTTTCAGAGAGACTTAATAATGCAATCATAAGGGACAGCCAAAACACTTATATTTCAGTGCACTGACACTGTAACTGAAGAAATATTTCTCCATGCTTAATGCACAATACAATGGCATTTCAGTGTTTACCAAGCACGCCAAGAACTTCTAATTACCTAATATGAACTCAGGCAAAGAGCCACTATGTCTTAAGTTCTGAATTCAGTAAAACAGATGAGTGCATTGTTTCAACCAAGTAGGCATACACTTTATAAAAGGAAATGCATTTTATAAAGGAAATGCATAACTGTGGAGTTCAGCTGTTTCGCAATATGCACTACTTAATGAAATGGAAAAGTTAACCAAGGCGGTAACTTTTTTTTTTAAACCCCACAGTAACGACAGAGAAGGTGAAACCAACATTAAATACAGGTGTTCAATTAAAACACATTCTTACACACATGAATTCCTCTGCAGTTACATAATTATGCCACAGCCAGGATATCTCTGCAGCAAAGCATGATTTCAGTGATCCCAGCTCCTGCATACCTCAGACCCTGTGACTGCAGTGGTCAAGCCCATTCAGACCAGCTGATGGTCACTTGACTCTGCACTATTTATACATTGCTCCATTAAATGAAGCTTCTGATTGGGCTGAACAGATTTACGAAAATCCTGCCCAAAACATTTTTTTAAATCACTTTGCCAGAGCACACTAGTATGAGCAAGTCTAGGGAGGTAAAAGAGTTGGCACAGCCTTCTAAAACAATTTCCTAAAGGCAAAACCACCTGCATTCTCAGAGGCCAACTAACTAGGTTGGTTTTAAACTTAATTCCTGATAAACACAAACACAGTTAACTCAAAAATAGGTCCTGGTTAAAGGTAACTTCACAAACAGTCTTTGATGGATTTGTTACAAATAGATAAGAAACTGGCTAAGTTGTAAAAACTCAAAAAGGATGCTGTAAATAATCAAAAATTGCAAGCCACCCCCCCCCCCCCCCCCCAACTCTAAGTTACACAGGCATAAATACATTTGATATGGAGTTGAGCAAACTGTTCACTGAAATTGATGGAATAATGAATAACTGAGCCTACAGAATAACTGAGCCTATAGCTCTGAAGAGTGGCACAAAACTTCCATGGAAGGGTATTAGGCATGAGCTAATGTTCCTAAGCCAGAGGCTTCCGTATGCTAAGTAGTAATGAACTTCCTTTCTATGATATGCATTCAGTTGTCAGCTATTGTTAGTAAGTGCTTATACCCCAGTGGGTTGTAACTGTCCATTGGATGATAATCTGAGAAACTGAATTAATTTACTGACCAAATCTCAATTTTATGAGCAGAAAGGTAATGTAAAGAGAGTACACAGTGACAGTGAAGTTTCTGTTTAGGTCCATGGTGTTAAATAAACACTTTGCCAGAGGATTTCAGCTCAGTTCTTTACAAGACATATGGAAGGTAGCCTTCTGCTACCTGGCATTACAGAAACACAGCTAGATCTGTTTGTGTGGACACAAACCCAGTGTTTCTAAGCTTAAGGCAGGGTTACAGCAAGGAGATTACTAAACAGTAAGGAGGTGTGAAGTGAAAAAACCCACCCATACTCCCCTCCTTTCCCAGCCTGCATGCCCCTGGATTCCCCTTTAACCCACACCTATGCAGGACCCTGAGTCACACACTGTCGGCAGCCCCCATGTCCAACAGGTTTGCCAGACTTACCACACACATATTACAGGCATACATCAGAGTATAGTGCGTATATGGAAGACTCCCGCCCAGCCATTCAAGAGCCACGTAGTTGGTGCGCACAGCATATCAACACTGTTGCTGTAGAGATGCTAAGCAAGATTCACAAGTGCCAAATAATTTTATCAGATATTTAGCTATCTTATCTTTTTCTAAACAGCATCCATGCACCTTGAAACAGCACACCCACAGCATGCCAAATATTAACAATTTGACTAGCAATCCAACTGAAACATGAGTAGAAACTAAATGATTTAAGCACAAAATTCTGCAGATATGATTCATCTGAGATTAACACTAAACATTACTGAATTCTGATGCTGCCTGAAATTACTCAAACAAGCCTCTCAATACTCCTACAGCACATAACCTTTAATGGCTGGGCTATGAAAATCCTACTATGTCCTTATATGCCATTTAATTCAAGCTACCATGCAGCGTAAGCTTGCACAGATCTCAGTTTGCATGGAAAACAGGGACCCTAATCTTTGACAACTCCATCATTTATTCATGCTGGGTATCTATGTGCAGAGAATATCAGCAAATGAAAATATCAATGTGAAATGGCAACCTAGTGAATAAGTAAAAGCATGCCAGGAATGAGACAAGTCTGATCCAGAAGTCAGATAACAAGTTGAGTGGCAGCAATTCCTAAGACTAATTCCCAGCACTGACAGCGAGAACCTTCTGTATGCTCCTCAAGGACCTCCTTTAAAGATAATTACTCTTCCAAGTACAGTTAGTACTTACTTCAGAGGAGAAGCGCATTCATGTGTTACTTGAACTGTGCAATATAATGCACTTGATTATTCAATTATGTAGATGATGTTACAAAGTCACCTGATCCTGTATCACACCCTATGCAATAGAAGGGTGGTGAACATAAACTTGTTTACTGTTCTCTTCCCCACCCTCTGCTCCTAATCACCTTCCTGTGAAGTGAATTCAACTGGGGGAGGTAAACTAGCCCCCACCACACCCCACTTTCAACCAAAAGTAATATGTAGTTTACTACATTTATGCCATGAAATTATAGTGTTTCCAATCACCTTACTATTCTATGAGGAAAGTAAGTCTGCAACCCCAAGAAGTGGATAAATTAGGAAATGATACAATGACTATCTAGATACAAATTTTAAACCTATCAGTTGTAAGCCTGATTGTAGGATGAGAAACATGGACTACAGGCATGGTTTGGGCATTGTTTCGCCTCATGACTCAGAGGGACTGGCTTTCTCCCTCTGACACATGCAGTTGACAAGCCACCTTCCCTCCCCTAGTAAATGCTAGAACCATCCCACCAAGAGGGAGAACAAGTCCACCTACGATGTCAAACCAGTTATGCAGCAGCAAGCTTTACTCTGGAAACCCAAGGGGCAAGTTATTTTACCCACATACAAATTAAGAAAATGCAGAGTCTACAACTTCAACAAAAACATACGTCTTAAGTAGTGCTCAGGTGGACATCTAAGAGGGGTTATTAGGGAGCATTAAAGCCCTTAGAAGCCTGGAAATCTGAACAGAAGACCCAGATTACAGTACAGATGCAGTTAAGGTCTTCAGAAACTTTGAAATTAAACCAGAATCAGTATTCTAGGTAAGGGTTCTCTAATTTTTTTTTTATTTTTTTTTTAAAGATAAAGCACCTTACAACAGCAAAAACTGAAGATCACAATTTAGGTGTTAAGCAATCTTTACAAGAAAAGTCTGAAAGCCTGGGATACATTTTATTTTGCCTGAAGATTATCACTTGACAAAAGCATGCTACTATGCCAGAGACCTAAATGCGTATGTTTATTCCACAGCTCAAATGCCTTTGCTTCTTTCAGACCAGCAGAAGAACAAGTACAATGTGTTAAGAAGCTTCACAAAATAAATATCTATTCAACAGAACCAGGGCTAGTATTTACTGATAGTAAATGTGCATGAAATAATACACACCATCAGGTCACACAGGTTACAAACACCAATTCACACAGCTCTAAGCAAGCTATATTCTACATGCAACTTAAGAGAAAGCAAATATAGCTATGTGCAAGGGACAGCAGCATCAGTGCTGATACTGAATTTCTTATTCCAGATTTGTACTTCCAGGCATGCTGTGGAAAAAAAAAAAAAAATCACACAGCTCTAGCTTTACAGGTTAAAGCTCCTCTGCTGGTTAAAACATACAAACAATCAAGGGTGCATAGCGAAATGAGAAGATTGTGTCTTACTCAACCAATCACTTAAATGAAGACCCCCCTGCCCCTTCCCTATATATAAATATACAGATATGTACAAACACTTGCACTGGAATGATGAGGTAAACATGGACAAACAAGTGCACTAGCAGGAGAGATAGATGGCTGTCAGTACTACTTTACCTTCTTTAAGCATTTAAGCAGAAAGACCTATTTGGACCCAGGACTGTACTACATGGGCCATCAGCAGAGTTGTTTAATAAGCTATTAACATTTGAGTGACATATGCAAGTCAAAGCCAGACTGCCTACTGCCCTCTCGTGCCTGACATCATACAGGTAATAGGAAGTAGGCTGTATCCATCACTGCAAAAGCCCTCTGTAGGTACTCTTAATCAGTCAGCTTTTAAAAATGTCACAGTAAAGTAAAAAGGAACAGAAGTGTGGGGTGAATCTCAATGCAAGAGATGCTGGCAATACTACTACGGCTGCTGCTAAATTAAAGGCTACCTATAACACAAAGATAACTTTGGTGTGGTTTAGCAACCTAACACTAGAAGAGAGATAAATGGGATACTGAAGAAAATACATAAAGCTACAAAATCAACAAGTCAAAAAGTATGTGTGACCACAGAGTAGTATGATGATTTAACTTTTATTTTATTGCCTTCTCAAAAAGGGTAAACACAGATCCTGAAGACTGAACTTGTGGAAATAGCTGGTGCAAGTGATATAACTACCATGATACAGAACAGGGGAGACACCAGCTGGAGAAGTATCTTCTCCCACAGTAGATACAAACCTCAGGCTGTTGTAGCCACTCAGAATCCTGCAAAGATTATCTTCCAGTTTTTGCATAACATGAACTGGTTTTAGACCATCTACAGGAAAAAGACAAAAACTAGCTAAGGACTGTCACTGTCTAAAATCTAACTGGAAAGAACCAAAAGGTAGCTCTTTAAGTACCCAGTTCACTGTTGTGAGATACTTCAGGAATATTCAGAGATTCAAAAATATAACCACAACAGACAAATGGGAAGCAGTATCATTCTTTGCTAAGTCACCTTAGAACGAAGGCAGCAAATTCATTCAGGGCAGGCAGAGACTATGGTGGCAGGAATTTACAGTACTAAGAAAAGGATAAGGACTAGCATACCACTGGGTTTGAAAAAGGGCACGTGAAGGGAAATCCTGAATGGTACAAAATATCAATAGTATTTAATCTTGTACAAATTGCTAATAGGTTCAGGTTATTGATAGGGCAGTAGACTATACTAATCAAAGTAGTCTCAGTTTTGAACAGTATATTAAACAGTATTATCTACAGTATATTAGTATTATATACAATATATTATCAACAGTACACTAAACCAAGGCCTTGTTTAATCAGGCCTACTCCAACTCAATACCTTTCCACCCAAAAGGGCTTTTTCATTACTAAAAATACAGCATGAAGAAATGATAGCAGAGTATACTCTGAAGGCAGAGTTTTAAAGACCAAGCATCCAAGCAGGACAGACAGGATAATCAAACAAAATCCTTATTGTACACATAAATGCTATAAATACTTCAAAAGCACAAAACTCAAAGCCAACTCAGGAGTTAAGTATGAATTAGCAAGCAGACGATACAGACCAACCAGTTCACATGTGCGTTTGTGTCAGTATTGTGAGTGAAGATGGCACTTCTGAACAAAGATGGTTTAACAAGTGAGGTGGTCACCATCTCTCTACAGCTGCAAGACATACTGACATAAGTATGCCAACACACGTTGTTTGTTTAAAATAAATAAGTATCAGCAAAGTTACATCCATTGCAAAATAAACTACTTAGTCAGGTATGTGTCAGATCCAGTATTGCAATTAAATTTCATCTTTGAAGCAAAACCTCTAGAACAAGATTCTTATTACAGGTCATGATGACACTAAGAAAGCTTAAACATGGCCATATTAAATTTACATCTCACACTGTGTACTTTCATTCATATCAGATTAAGAGAAGAAAAAGTCTTTGAAGTATAATTCCAATTTAAAATTCTAACTATTAACACATTTTTAAAATGCCAGGTAGATTTGCCCTGAGAAACCATTTGGTGAAGTCTAGGTACACCTGGTATTTTGCAATGCACAGCAGTAACACGGGAACCACTGTCAAGTAGCCAGTCTCATTAATCCTCACTCTCTTCTAAAGGTGTGGGGGAAAGCCCAAACAAAAACATGCACATTAATACTTCTGATAGCCAGCAAGGATGACAGGCACTCTTGACTTTCCATTCTATGTCTGCTAATGGCATGATCAGCTTCAGACAAAGTCTTACTTCTTTTTATCTCTCTACCTATAAGAGATTCACAATTACTGCTGTGGACATGTGAAGTAAGGCATAAAATTCCTTTTTTCGGTCAAAAACCATAAGGCGGGCTGAATACCTTACAGAGTCACTCACCTACAACCTCTGGAGTTATCGATAACAAAGCTTTTCTACTCTAATTGTTTTCTACCTCTACAGTACAGTTAGCATTATGTGTAACACACAGGTTTCCAGATGAAAGACCTGGGAGTTTTATTTTCCAACACACACAGTATTTTGAACAGCATCAGCAGCATTTTCTTCTAAATTAAGTGTATGTTGCCATTTGGAGACTTGCTTCACTGTGCCACTGTAGTAGCCTCCTAAGGGCTCCCATGGCAAACATCTCCCTTTGTTGGCAGAATGCCTCATCCAGCATCACTGGGTAACCGATGGGGAAATCCAGTGCACTATACAAACACAAACATCAGCACAAGATAACAATTAGATGGCAGAGTTGCACATTTCAGTGAAGTAGAGGAAGTCTATTAAAACAGTCGTTTTGGAGAAAACGCCATTCAGAGCCTAGATCCTCGTGTATTCATAGCTTGCATAATCACAAGAATCATATGTACAAAAAAAACCCAAAATACTGCATAAGTCAGGAAGAACTGTGGTAATGTTATTTAAAAATACGCCATTCTAAATAGGGAAAGATTCAGAGCACCAGGTAAGCATTTTGACTGAAAGTAACCAACCTGACATCTAAAAAAAATAATAAAAGAGACTCCCTTTTAATAATTGATACCTTCAAGAGAACTTACTCATCTAAAGCTATATATTAAATGTCAGAGGTACAGTACAAGTAAAGTGGTTTGTACCACATTTTGCCATAACAACTGGGAAACAACACTACAGGTTCTGGTGGGTTTAACTGCATTTGGTATTACTTAAATGTGCTGAACAATTAAACATGGAATAAAATTTGTCAGAAGCTGTTTCTAGCTACATGCGTAGCTGATGTACCGCCAGTGGAGTAGTGAATCAGTAGTACACAGATGTATCATTGGAAATTCTCCTGAAAAAATAAATGGGCAATTAATCTCCAGGACAAGAAGCACAAACTGTGAGGGAAGACAGACTGCAGCAAACAAGCATTCCCATCCAGCACTGTTCAATTTCTATTAGTGGTAGCACAGAGGAGTTCAAAGTTCACTTTCACAGTTGATGTGGGTTTCCTTTAAGATGCCTGGAAAATGACTACGTTGACCACATCCACATTCTGAAATACTTTTTTTGAGAACTCCCTAACGAAGCTTCAGCCAAAGGAACAGGAACTGACTCATTTGTACAGTACCCATCCACGGCACAGTCACTCTCAGATGCGTGCCCGAGATGCACGTGGGCAGGGATAAAGCAATTGAGATTCTTATTTTGAGAAATTTAAGTTAGGGATTTTGTATTGACATGCCAACACTCTACATAAAGGTGTGCTCACAAAGAATTTTTATCACTACACGCTGCCAATGTCAGTGTCAGCTCTACTACTGCTGTTCTGAACACATTTATACACAGAACTGAAGACTGAGTTGTGCTCAAGACCATTAGTACTCCGCAGTGTATTTTACTATTAGCAACTCAAACTGGCCATGAAAAAGAGATACATGAGCTAGCACACTATTACAACCTGTACAAAGAGTTAGGAAAACCAACAAACAAAACCCCAACACCCAAGTGTATCATTTCAAATGAACTTGACTGTATATACTGTGAATCACTCAATCCTAGTTATGTTCTACTGCAAGATAAGGGAAACTTGAAGGATTTAACAAATCATTCCAACATTTCCATTTGTCAATCTTCAGAGCATGACAAAACAGTATGCAGTGAGGGAGACTCTGTACAGGACTTGTATACTACCAACTATCACCTTGCGGCTGTTAGCTATGTATAGACATGCAGAAAACAAGCATCCCATTAAAAAGTCAACTTTCTACAAAATAGTACACTAAGGTAATAATGACACTAAGTCTTTGTTTAAACCCACTGAAACTGCACTGAATCATTTCCCTGAATAACATCATAATGAAGTGGGTGTGTTGTTTTAAAATCAAGGTGTCTGCTAAGCAAGATTTTAGCAATTTTTGATTATCACTATATCCCAAAAGCGTAAGACTTATCTCCTAAATTCTATAAAAATTGCACTTACAAGATGCCTAAGAAGCATCTCCGCACCAAACAAGGTAGGGAAGGTAAATATGGATTCCAGGAGGAAAACATCTTTGGTCTGACTACAGAACTACATTGCTCAGGATATCCATTAGAATCTTTGCTGTTTGTATCTAATTGGGCCTCTGAATGCAACCGTTTAAGAAAAAAGGTTAACCTGACATCCCTGGATAGTTCCCCCCAATGTTTTTGGCTCTCCAGACTGTCACAAAGAAGCAGCTTTATCTAAAACATAAAAGTGTTTTGTTTTGGTCCCGTCCCCCCCCAAAGGAATATTTGACTAAGCTTTCCTGCCCATATCTAGGCACTTTTTTATTGATGTGTTCTTATGTGGTATTGAATTGCATACTGCTCCTCCACCACAGAATTACAAGCTCTTAACCTGAGCCAAGAAGTCAGAAAGTTCCAGTAGGACAATTCAGCAGGCAGCAGAAGTATATTGAAAGTACTCAAGCCAATCTGGTTATAATATCTGAAGTTACACATTATCAAAGGGGCATTCTGGCCACAATGGGCACCTCTTTGAGTAGAGACCCTCAGTGAAGATACAGCACTCAGCTTGTCAGTACAGCTTTTTTTTTAATCCCCCTCCATAACAGATCAGATAAACTAGCAGGTATTCTGTGCTTAATAGGAGAGCAAGACAGGCCATGCTACTTCATGGTTAAGAGGCAATTATAGATTTCTTATTCAAATATAATGCCACCTTCTGTACTCATTTTTTAGCATATGATACATGTATCTTTCTCACAGGAACTTTTGCTATGTAACAGTTCTACAAAAATATATTATTTCCAAGAAAGACATCCAGGTAGGATAAGTCATAAGAGGATTCTTTTGTGGCGTAAGAAACAAGTGGTACATTTCAGTTTATTACATAAAGGTACCTCCTACAGTAGCCTCACTGCTATTACTAATGTAGCTATTTGAAGACATTGTCTTTCACATTCAGAAGTGAACCATTCCTTCCCATTGTTCTGCTTACTGAAAACGGCTGAACAAAACCAGCAAGGCAGTTGGCAACCTCGAGCATCATCCTGACATCAATGTACTTTCACAAAGATTGCATACGGATTTAGAATCCTAGATGTTCATTCTTCTTACAGCCATAAACCAGTTCTGAGAAAGCACTTTGTTTTTCTGAACATGAAGTGAGATTTTTGCCTTCTCCAGCTTCTGTATTACAGAAGGTAAGCAACACCTGTTTAATATTCCTCAGTTAACAGTTTCTAAACAGTTCCAGAGATGCAACCGATTGCCCAGCTAAAGTGGTGCCACTATTAAGAGTCAAGCTCAAACTGCACTAGTTTGACCAAGGATAGCATTTTTATGTTCTGTCTGTGTAGACAGAAAGCGTGGGTATCATCAGTCATTTCAACCTCTCAGCCATCCAAGCATCACAGAGTTGGCCTTCTGAGCTGACAACAGTAGTGGAGACAGGACAAGTAGTGGCATTCAAGTAGACGACTCCCTTAAAAGACACATAAATGACAGACAACTTCCACCAAAAGTCTGCCTACACCAGGCAGCAGAGTGGAAACAAAGCTGTCACTTGACTTCCAGTTCCTCACCCCAGCCACGAGTCACATCCTCTTGTCTACTTGCAGTAACAGTTACTCCCAAGCGTTAATGATGCTGCAGAGCAGTATGGTGTAGCTGGCATCTAATAACCAAAGGTCAAAAACCTTTTAAGGATGCTCAGAAACTAGAAGAAAAATTTCCTTAAGCAAGGATCAGGGCAGCTCCCCTATAAAGCAGTTTAATACTGTCACAGGTCATACTGTAGTTTTTCCTCCTCCAAGGGCATCACCATTCCTAACACCCCACTCTCCTTGCATTCTACTCAGGCACTCCCTATCACAACTGCAAGTACTATTATGCAACTTATGTAGCACAACATTTCCTATAGTTTCCGGAAGAAAGGATAAACACTGGATTTCATCCTCATTCCACAGCTGCTTTTGGGGAGGGAGGCCTCCCATACACTCCTTACTCCCCTAAGGAATTTCAGAGGAGGAGCAGAGCTCTCCCAGCCAGGGCTCCAGCCCAGCTGCAGCAGTCCCCCCTGCAATGTGCCTACTTCAGCTGCCCCCCGCCAAACTCCACCAAGCCACATCAGGCATTTTGCCTGCACATCACTTCTTGCAATGAAATAGCTGCCCATTTAGGGAGCTGGCACCCTGAAGGCTGGCTTTGCTGCCGTTAGAGGCAAGTTGGAAGTGCCAATTATTGACAATAAACTTCTCATTCACCAGGGACTACATCAAGGGTAGACTTCATTTTTGAGGCTCATTAGTAACCACAGTCCAAATTGATTACTAGCACACATACTCAAAGCACAACCAGTATCCAGCAGAACACTATTACTCATTTACTTTCTGAGAAGTCAGTGCTTTATCAAGCACAAGAAATACCCTCAAGCTTTTGAGGAGACATATTCAACTAATTCAGAAAGAATTGCACACCAATAAGTGATTAGTGTTACTCATCATTAATGGCTACATTGATAGTACTTATATATTATGCTTCATTAATTAATTCAAAAGCTTAACTTTGGGCAAAGATTTGAAGAGTTAAATATTTGTTACTGCTACATGAGGATCTCCCCCATGCAAAGGTTATCATCTTACTAACTAGTTAACTTGGTTAGAACTTGTCCAACTTGCAACATTTGCCTGAAAGTTTAATCTTCCCATGTGTTAACTAGTTTAAGGGAATAACTCAAAAGACCAAATTTTCAATTATTTTAAGATCTTCAGATGCCTCCTGAAACAATCAGGACACTCAAGTATCATATCTCATAATATTCCTGAATTTTTCATCCTTTTTTACTAATTTGCTATCACACAAACTTTCCTTTTCTGCTTGCAGGTGGATACTGGCAAGTATCTCCTGGTTTTAACACAAAATCAGGAATGTTCATATAGTCACATGATCATCTCCCCTTCAAAGCATTCAAACACCATTCTGAAAGGTGCACCTCCAAATGCTGAACCTTCCTTATCACAGTATCATACCTTTTAACCGAGCCTGAAATTTACTACAAAAGTATAACTTGGTTCTTTTAAATATTTTCAGTGTTATTTAGGATTTTGTTTAATGTCTGTTCCCCCCCCCCCCAGTACAAATTAAGAAGACAAAACAGGCCCCTCAAAACCCCAACTACTTCAAGTATTTTTAGTGAACATATAGACAGCAATTTCTAATAGAAACCATTTCATGTTTCTTGCCCAACCACACACTTGCTAGGCAAGGGCAGCAAAAGATTAGTAAAATACAAATATTTAATTATTCACAAGTCATCCAGACCTGTGGCGTTTCCCTTAAGGTGTGAACAGCTGGCTGCACAATTCAGGCCAGATGTTGCTCTTAAAATCAGCACTGATTTATAAACATGCAGTTTCACCATGACCAAGACAGCTATAAAATTGCACAGCACTATGCACCTATTAATAGTAGATATTTCTGACGGTGAAGAAAAGTGAAACATCTGGTTCAAGATGATTATGAAACAGATAAATCTCATCACACAATAACTAAAGAGCATAACTTCTCAACAGCAGAGGCCAGTATGTAAGAAGGAACCCAAATGTCTGCAGAAAGATACTCACACATGCATTAGACAGTTATTGTAAAGATGGAATTTAGAATGACAATTAAAAGGCCAACAACTTTTTTTAGCTGTTGACCTTAATTTTTATAATAACATTATTAAAGTTATTAGAGAATAACCAAAATCTGCAGATTCACTGGGAGAGCTGCATCACCGTTGAGTACTAAAAGCAAGCATGTACTATTGTAATGCAAATAAGCATTTACATATCCAGAACAGTTTTGGGGTTTTTTTTTTCTCCCTCATCTACAGAGATCTTCAGAGACAACTAGAAATTATCAGCATGGATGCATGCATTAGTAAGAGTTTGGCCTGGCTCAGGACAAAGCCAAATGTTTTAAGTTACATGTGTAGGACACTACATGGCTTCTGAATGTGATCGGCAAGATAGCAGCAAAACCTGCAACAAAACTACTCTGGCCTAGAAAATTTTATTTCTTGAGTGAACATTAGAACAGATCAACCATTTTGTGCTCCAACAGAGAAATAAAACACATTTTAGGAGTAGCACAGAATCTGAACAGAGGTATACAAAAAGTAGGCAAGTATTTCCATTTAGAAACATACTGCCTGCTCAGTGCTTCTAGACAACAATTCTGTCAGATCATCAGTTTCCCTGGTTCAATACCCCACCTTATAATAGACAGTATGAGCTGTGCCACTATGCTGGTGGTTGTTTTTTTTCTGGTTTTGTTTTGTTTGTTTTTTTAAGACCAAAAAAACTACAGCTTCTTTCCTAAACTTAAATGATTGCTATCCAGCTGCTGTATACTATAGTAAAAGATGAAAATTCTCACCTTCAAAAAGAAAGACTTGCTAGAAACAGTAATTTCTAGAGATTACAGGCAGTGCTGTCCTGTGAACCACAGCCAGTCCCACCTTTCCCAATCTCTATTTAGGCCACAAAATGATCTTATTCTTTGCAGGGGATGTAACAGTGCACAAGCATATCAGCTTGAGGAAAAAAAGCCCCACAAAACCAAAACCACCACCAACAAAAGGCAAACACACACAGAAAAACAACAACAAAAAAACCCACCCAAATAAACAAACAAATAAACAAAACCAAAACACCTGCACATAAAAAGAGATTTAAACTTTTCTTCTTGGGCAAATAGTTGCAGTTCAAATTTACCCCTAGGAGTAGCCAGGTTAGGCAGCATCTTTGTCTGGCAGCCCGCAGAAGGTAAGCTTCTCTGAAGGGAATTGTACAAAATGCCCAAATCATTCATCTTTAAGAAGAGGTCAGAAATACAGCCATCAAGATTTGCTTAAAAACTGTTAACCTAACCCTTTGGGCAGGATGATGGTCCATAGAACCTCTTATGTAACATATAGTTCTTTTTACACCCTCCATTTGTAGGTCATCACTTCATCATCAACTTCAAAGCCATCCAGCAACTCTGCAAGGTGTCTTGAGTCAATTCATTTTTAAACTTTGCTTCATCTATCTGAGCCATAAAACCAGATTTTCTGTCCTGTGACTGTTGAATTTCTAAGATACTGGTATTTTACCAGTAAATCATTTACTTAAATCTTTACTGCTCATCAGCTTTTATGAGCAATACCAGATATTCACAGAAATGAGCTGCTGATGATGTTCTGGCATTATGAACTGAACCCACTACAATTTCATTTATCATGTGTGTAGGAGACAGGAGTATTTAGCTATACACTCCACCTCAGTCTGCCCATCCAGCAGCTTAGTTTTAACCTTTTACTCTTTTTAGTGTTGAGGAATTTCAGCAAGATATTTAAAGTAATATTAACAGCCTATCACAAGCCTGTCCACGAACTACATCTCTTACATACGTATTTTGAAAGGTGTTTCCTCTTTCTCACAAATCCCAAGGACCCATGTAACATCAGTTCAATTTTTCAGCTCTTGTCGTGGTAATTTGTAAGAATAATCACATGTAACAACCTGATCACCCTTCAAGAAAACTATTTCAGTCTATATTACACTGCATTTCTAACCGGTAAAGGTGCAGAAGAACTATCTGCAGTTATCATAGTTACAGATGGGTGAACAAAATGTTCCCGCATTTATATAGAATGGCTTTCACATAAAGAAGCCGGTTTTCAAACCTCAGCACAGTTAGAACATAAAAGGGAAAAAATAACTTTACTGCTTAAATCTGCAGTCAGGATAAATAAGAAGCAACTCCTTCCCTTTACTATATAATAAATGTAATGTATCATCAGAGATTGGAAAGAAGCATCCTTTCCTGTTAAAAGCTTCCCCTAAGTTAAGGCTATCTAGAAGTTTAGCAGCTAACCCCAAAAAACAATTCCCTAGCAGAGGAAAGAGTAATGCTCTAAGAGGTGGTAAACCACAGCACTACCAAACGCAATCCCCCACTGCCACACTTTTTGGCAGGAGGTGAGGAGGGTGGTGGTGTATAATCTATTCAGACACTGAACTGACCTATGTAATCTAACTAGTTCAAGATGCTATAAAGTGGAGGGGGGGCATACTTCATGCTCTGGAAGTTTCCATAGGTCACTGAACCTATTACAATGATTTTTTATCTTCCATCACTCAAAACCCCGTTTGGTTGGAAAAAATCTATCTGTATCCAGGAGGTGGGTTTGTGCGTATATGTCACACGGGAGCAAAGCGTGACATGCACCAGCACATTGGCTAAGAATAATAAAATTAGTAAGGAATCCAGAATTTGCTGTCATCCAACAATTACAGGTAACACTATTCAGCACTGTTGTATCACAGAGGCAAGCATCTTCATACATACATATTGCCTTGCCATCCCATCAATCATCCATCCACTGCTGAAGTGCTGCTAAACAACTGAATAAACCAGGGCTAGAAGTGAACCAGCCACATTGCCCTTTCAGTATCTAATATGCCAGCTGACACAGCCTACAGCTGCTACTGCAAAAAAAAGCTAGTTTTATGCATTGTTCATGCCTACCCTTCTCTACATCAGTAAAGCACCACCACTTGCAGTAATTAATGAAAATTATCATCATTATGATACATAGAAAAATTTACTTGTGGCAATTTTAATTTCAGATTTCCCTCCCTACCAGCATTTTGTAATTCCAAGTGTTTTCTTTCTGTAAGAAAATTTTTCATTACATATGCTCACAAAAAAGACAGCAAAAACATACTAACAGAATGAGCATAAAATGTGGTTTTGCATGAGATCATATACTACAAAACGTAAGGGTTTTTTCGTAATGAATAAACTGGAACAGTCAACAATATGACACAAACCAAAATACAAGTAACAGACATGATCTAAACAGGATTATACTGGAACATGTTTGTTTAATTCCCAAAAATTCAGTTTATGCTTAAATCAGTCAGCCTTCACCTCCTACAAGTATTCCAGAACAGGTGAGTGAAACCCAGTGGGAGGTGGCTGATCACTTCATTAACAGACAACAAATCAACTACAATTACATTTTTCAAGCTTTGACTATTTAAGCAGAATAGTATGTGCTTTTCATTTTGGGGGAAAGCAGGGGGAAGGGAACAGGGGGACCTCTGGCAAGAATGCTAACCTTATGAATTCTTCCTCTGGAATTTTAATTGGTAAATCTATAAGTAAAAACGTACCCAGCTGCAGGGAGCTGCTCCCCAGCCCCACCGCAATCACAGAACCTCAGAGCTGACTGCTCAAGCCTGAAAACAGAGCCTTTTCCTTAGGTGGTGTCCAGCCACACCTGAACTAAGAAGGGCACTCTGACAGCAGAAGTTGGGTTATGCTCTTCCTGACTTGCAAAGGCATAGTGCCTCTAGAAGACATGCTTATCTCAAAATCTGTTCTTTTTATTGCTTCTCTTATTAGACATTTCCTACTCATTTTTGCAATAAATTTAGCTACACAAGAACCTTGAGCTCTATTTTTATATACAGCATTGTTCAAAGAGCTTCCGAACATTGTATTAGGAAAGAGAGAAAGGCCTTTGAACAATTGAGACAAGCTTCAGGAGAAATCTAACCTCAACTCCAGCAAGTTTCTTTTTTCCTTTTTGGAAAAATCTTCACGCAGGCAATCATGAGAAATGAAAGCAAGGGATTTAAAAATAAGAAAACGAGTGTTTCATGCATCAGAACCAATAGAGAAGAGCATACTCTTGATGACACCTTTTAAGCTACTGCCAAGGCTCTTTCTAAACACATCTTTTAGAAGTTACAGCTCAGAAAGCAATAATAAAGCTCACAACATAGCAGATCTGGAACATAAGTTACAGTTTTCACATAATATATCCACTCTTTATTGATGAACACACAAGGTTTATAATATATTACAGGCACATCTCTTCCTCATCTGACTTGGCAGGCAGTTTTCACAGTAACAGTTAATGTACCAAGGCCAGGTTGGACGAGGCTTTGAACAACCTGGTCTAGTGGAAAGTGCCCCTGCCCGTGGCATGGGAGTTAGAACTAAATGATCTTTAAGGTCCCTTCCAACCCAAAGCATTCTATGCTATTTAAACATAACTGAAAGAACCGTTTTTATATGCACTCACATGGTAGCTTGGTTTCTTTAGTGTTTCTGGGATCACACTATATTCAAGAGCCTAGTAAAAACCAAAATCCTGAATATTGAGATTGACACATGTATCACTATATTTCTACCTTGAATAATGCCTCTGAACTATATTACTTTTTTTTTTCTAAATACTTAAGAAGATATTAAGTAACAGGCACGTGGGAAGCTGTATCTAGTTTTAACCTGCAGAAAGCAAGCGATTCTGCCTAGCTCGTGATTTAAACTCACTCCAGCTTCCACATCCGAAAAACACCAGCTAAGCAACCGGTGAGGAGCTGCCGCTCCAGCACTCCTCTCCCGGGGGAAGCAGCACCAGCCTCTCCCTGCTCACAGGAAACGTTTCGCTCCTCACAGTCTGCACCTGAGCACCGAGACCCGCGCTCCCACCTTCCCGGGACAGGAGCTCAACCGCGACAAGGAAGTCGTGGCCACACGTGTCGCGGTGACTTTTATCCGGACGGGGACCCGAGAAATGCCAGGGAAATTTCCCCCTCCACGAAAAGGGGGGAAAGGCGTAAGCCACGGAATCCCCGATACCCTCCCTCCCCTATAAATGCGCTCGCCTCGCAGCCCGCGATTAACCGGGAGCGCACGGCCATAGCACAGACCCGATCCCACCTCCCCTTGGAGCGGGCCGAGTCGCTCCTCACTCACCGGTGCCGGGCGGAGCGGCGCTTCCTGATGATAGGAGTTTCCTGCGAGCCCCGCCGAGAACCCCAGCCAAGGAGCGGCCGTGCTACCGAGGCGGCGGGTAGGGTAGGGTAGAGCAGGGCAGGGGGCGGCATAGTCGGGCTCCCGTAGAGCCCCGGAACCCGCCTCCACTCCAGTCGATGGCGGCGGCAAAAAAAGAAGGGAACCAACAGTACAAGAACAGAGCAACACTGCGCGCCCGCCACAGCCGCACGCCGCTCTTATAGAGACCCGCCAATTAAGGGCGGCCAATCGCCGGTCTGCAGCCACGTGACGGGGCAGTTCCAATTACCGCGGAGAATTTTCTGAATTAGCGGGGTTACACAAAGGACACTCATTGAGGGGGAAGGAAAAAAGGGCAGCGAGCGGGAACGCCCAGCCGGAGCCTGCTGGTGATTTAAAGCAGGAAACTCCCTCGCCTCACACAGACACGGCTGCATTCAGCACCGGCCAGCATCTCCGCGGGAGGAATGTCTGGCGCACATCGCGCTAATCTGCGCTCGCCCCCAAGGTTGCGTTTGCGCGGCTATGGCCTCGCTCGCTTACCCCCGCGGAGGGTGTGTGTGGCACAGCGAGAAGCAGCGCCTCGCCACTGAAAGAACCCCCGTTTCTTAAATACATACAAGTAGTTGTTCAAGCAGAAGCTGGAAGTGGCTTGCAAAGCAAAGGCTGGTGGTGAGAGGTGTGCCGGCACCGCTCTAAAAAACTTCTGCGTGCAGTGGATCACGCAAGTCAAGGAGAAGGGGAATTACTGAAAGGCCCTGAACAATCTTCAATTACCAGCTCTCTGTGCGAGGAAAGACTCCTGAAAGAAAAATGTGCCTATGCAAACTAACACTGAACATCTGTATCTTGAGGAGTTGCTGCAAGAAGAAGTTAAAGAGTATATAAGAAACAAACCCTCACTTAAAAGCAATATTGAAAGCCTCACCTTTCCACAAACCCTCCAGGAACACAAGCCAACACCTCCAAGTACCTTCAAGCGCCTGCCTGAGACATGCCACCGAGCCACCCTTCATCTCCATTTTCCTACCCTAAAGAAACACACAAGGCCACGAACACCCCAAAGGCGCAGCAAACGCCATCTGAGGCACAACCGGAACAACGGCAAGGCTGCCTGCCACCGACAAGCCTTGCCAATCCCAATTTATGGGCAGGAAACATATGCCAGGACAAACCAGTCGAGATGACTCAAATTGCCTCTCCCCCACCCTCCTGTTCCACAGAACAACAGCCCTCTTTAGCAACGGGGAGTAGGACCTCTCGGAGCAATGACTCAAAGCTGCTCTCAGGGGTAGGGGGAAAAAAAAAACCCAACAGAACAGAAAACACCCAATCTCCTCCTCCCCCCTTTTCATATTACATTAATCAAACACACAACAACTGTCTTGAGATACTAAATGAAATAAAGACAAAGAAATCTAGTTTTACCGCAAGATAAGTTTACTGAGGTCAAACCCAAGGGAAAACTAATCTAACCACATTTTCAAATTGTTTGGAATATTCCACAGCCCAATGAAACCATAAAATGACAAAAACATCCTATCCTAGAATAGCATGGGGATAACAAAAAATGTTATGTTTAATTAAAGGCAGATGACCTAATAAAAAATTCACACTCACACTGTGTACATATATAGCTCAGTATTGGCTTTTCATCTATCACAATTTTTCTTAAAGAAAATGATCGTAGGTCTTAACCTTTAGGTGGTGTTTGTTATCTTTGATTAAAGATATCAGAATATTTCAAAAATTTAGTCTTTATGCTGTCATGAGCAATCTTGAGGGGCAGTGAATAAATCTCTCTCAAAATGGCCATGGGTTTTCTGTTACCATAAAAAATGGGAGATGAGCTGCCCACTCTTCCTGGAAGTTTAATGGTAGATAACAACTGAAGAAGAGACTGGGACAACAGCTGTAGCGGAAGAAATCAGGGACTGGAAAGCAAACCAGCCAACACTCCTCTGTTGATTTTTTTGAACCTGAGTGTATTTCCATCTTGAAAAAAGCTGCAGCTTCCCCTCAGCTCTTGCAACTGGGAAGTTGCTCCAGAAGTAGCTTCTGATGGTTTAGACCTTTTTTTTTCAAAATTTCCATCTTAAACTTATTCAGGGCCAGCTGTTGGCGCAACATCAAATGATCAGCATTGTCCTCCCTTTGCTAAAACGGCAGTTTTCCTTTTCCTGTGCTATACCACAAATGCCCCCGTTCTTCCATCCTGCAGCTTGTTGGTAGATAGCAGTCATATCTGCCTTTGACTCTGATGAGATATTTAAGCCCAATGATTTTATCATGCTTCATCTCTGAGTTCTTCCTAAAGCATTTATCATGAGGTTCCTCATGAAAATAATTTAGATTAAAATAATCAAATTATTTTACTCTTCTTCTTGAGTGCAAACCATGACTCAGATGAGCCAAACACAAAATATTCCGAAATATTCTATGTATAGCATTTGTGTGAATTTGGGTGGCTGAAGCCAGCCATATAACTTAAGTACTCCATAATGGAAAAACTGATTAACCATTGTAAATACCTCAGAAGTACATTTTATGGTAAATCCTCATAATATCCCTGTGAAATGGTAGACTTGGGTCTCCTTTAGTAAATGAGAAAAGACAGGCCAGGAATACTTAAAACATCTTGACTAACATCACAGAAGTTTCCATCACAAACGAAGTTGCACCTAAGGAGCTCTTGGCTCCTCATCCCACACCACATCTCCTGGAGCAGGCTGTGCTTCTGATTCCAGCCTAATGCCGAGCTGGATGATCTGCAGTCGCCTTCTACGTGGCTAAAACATAACATTCAAAAACGACAGCAGCTGGTGCCTCATGGGGGAAGATGTGCTTTCACTGTGGACCTCATTGCTAAGAAAGACTTTTTTGGTTGTGTATTTTATGGTGATTAGTATCTTAGCTTTTATTAGGGGGATCAGAGTCAGAAGCTGAGACTTTTGTTCTACTGCAGAAAAGGAACACAGAAAGGTGCACCACTGAATTGCTGGCAGCGATGTTCTAATTTCAGAACTTGGCTACGCAAACACGACTGAAGTTCAGCTGGATTCTGTCTGTTGTGCTTTCTGGGAGAAGGGTACTTCATTTTAACACAGAAACTCAATTAGAGCAGGAAGGGAGAGAACAAGGAATGTTGAAACGGACGGAACTGTTCTCTCCATCCTACTCCATGCACCCTCACAGACAAAAGCACCCACCTATTCTCCTGTTTCTCTCTGTCGACTGTTTCCTCAGGAGACTTGTTTTAGTTCATTGTTCCAGCAGAGCCTGTTTCCTGCGACATTTAGCAACTCTCCTCTCCCAGCAGGGAAGTTTAACTATTTTTCCCTTTTGACTTTCTCACCTTTCTGTCTTGGTCCAAATGCAATGGGTAAATTGCCTGATTCACTGGTATCGGTCACAGGGGCTATTCAGTTGATGCCACAGGCAAGAGGGCCTGATCCAGTTGAGGTTTCAGCACACCACAGTGCTGCCAAAGGCCACTCTTGTTCCCTAGGGAGTTAGACAGCCCAAGTTAGACAGTTCCCATCTTCCCATCTTGCACAAAGCAATGATGCAGGAGAGGGAGACAGAAAGTCCACAAAGACACCATACAGACAGACCACTGTTTCCCACTGGCCAAGTTTATTCATGACAGTACTTTGTGACCAGGACTCAAAATATGGGAGTCAACTCAGGACTGGGGAAAAAAGCAGATGCTCATCCTTCACACTTCCCTGAGGAAGGGAGTGAGTTCCACAGTAAACTGTCACCACCCTTAATGCTAACTGCACTGAAGGCCCACCTCTGCCAGAGGGGAAGAGCCCAGCCCACAGGGAAGCACCCAGCATCACTGGGATGTCAGAACTAGATACAGTGTCACAGACCAAGGATGTGCATATATCCATAGTTTCCTTGTAGTACCTGTACAAGCAGAGGATCTTAGGGAGAGAAGGAAGAAATTAATTTCCTCTTTTCTCCCCTATAGATCCTATTCCTTTCCTTGGGATAACTCATTCCTTTACTGAAAAAGTAAAGCTTGTAAATACACAGCTTATGAAACATGCATCATTTAACTAAAAAGTTAGTAAGTTAATCTTTTTTGGGTAAACAAGTGATCTAGGCTCTGAGACATCCCTTCTTTTTTCAAACCCCCTTTGATATCTGCTCCTTTTTTAGAACAAGTGGAAGGGCTGCATTAGCACGATTGGCTGAAAATACACCTTCCCACCAATTTAGACAAGTTGTGGTACCTACTGTGACTGATTCATAGCATCAGTGTGCATGAAAACCTCCGTGCTCAGTGTTACACACATAAATACATGTTAACTTTCATAGGTACTGAACTACTTCTGATGTCCACGGAGATAGTTGGAATGCATCACCTCTACATACCAGATCTCCATAAATATCTCTTTTTTCATGCATAAAACATCTCCTTTAAACATTTCTAGTGACTGATCACAGAACTTGAGCTGTGTTCAACTTTCAGCTCTTAGGAGCCATGGATCTTCACATACAATGGTGAGTAGAACGGTAAGATTCATACTTCCAGCACTTAGGAAAGACAAAAGATTGTCACCACCCATACAAAAAGGTATCTGACACAAGTTGTAGGAAACAGGATACACTGCTATACATTTGTATAGAGAAAGCAGCACAACTTTTCTTTTTTTCTTGGGGAATTTGTTAAGGTCTAAAAATGAGATCATTATGACTAATTCAGAAAAGACAAAAAGTAATATTAAGATAAGCTCTTCTGGTACTTCATTTCAACCAGAATCCCCTCTCCTACCCCCCCCCCCCCCCCCCCCCGCCATGCAGTTTCCATAAATTTTTCTCCTTTTTTTAAGACAGGCTCACAAATACAAGTATTTAAGCAATTTTAGCATTGCTCACTGTAGCTTTGCTCATCTGCTAAAAGCAAGCACATCTCAAGACTTTAGCAGTACTGTTGTCTGCTAAAGTAACATGAAAAACAAGAGTACTGTTGCTGCCTCCATAATACTTGTGAAAAGGAAGTCTTATTAGACTCGTATCAACCTAAGTAATACAGCAGCTCAAAGAAGGATTTCGTTTGCTCTGTTTTTAAAGAGCTACTCAACTTCTTCAGACCAGTGACATAAATATACAGTGGGTGAGGGTGGGGGTGGTTTGGGTGGGAGAAGGGGAGAATGGAGGAGGACAGAGTTTTATGCCAAGAGCTGAATCATAACCATGTGAGTAATTTTTCTTTTTTTTCTTTTTTTTTTTTCTTAAGGGTATGAATCAAATTAAATTTGTTTTGCTGTGGGTGAAGGAAGAGAGAATATAATAGCATGAATCAGAGCTATCATCAAATATGTGGCACAGACAAAAAATTAATTACAATTACTGCCTTCTTATAAAAAGTTTCTGCCGTGAGATGCAGCAATTTTGTTAATCAATATAATCCATTAAAAAACACCCCAGGAAATAAAACCTTTCAATTACTTTCCTCTTCCTTTCGATTTTTTCCTATTGTAACAGCAAAAGATTAGCATCTTTAAACAAAATTTTGCTTTGTCTGTTAGATGCCCTTTTGCTCCAGTGGCAAAAGAGCTGCTCCTAATAATGAGAAGTAGATATTAGACCACATGTAATCTAGTCAGTCAGGGCTAGATTAAGGATGAAGGTCCATGGGGTACATGGTTTACCACTTTAGCACAGGTGCTTTATTAGGCATTCTAATTAAAACCAACTTAATTTAACAAAAAATGCAAACAGAAAATCACTCAATATTGTTTTGTCTTCTCTGTAAAAGTGACATGAAGTCACGGAAAAATGGGTATTAGACACTGGATTTTTTTGCACTTTAGAATAGCCATTTAAGTATGCCATACTGGGAAAACCATAAGGGACTCAGAACATAAAACATCTTTAGAAAGAGTTCAACATAGATACCTGGAAACAAACCCATGCATTAGTAATTATTGGCTAAATAAATAACCAAGGAAATAAGTATTTTTGTAATACGTAAGCAACCACTGATTATGGTAATTAAAAAGGTAGTGAGTCTTTGCCTCCAAGTTTCTAAGTATGGAGAAAATGGTATTTAATTCATTGCCTGAAAAACACAATAAAGCTACAGAAAGACATCATTTGGAATCAATTCTTCCCCCTAAACAACTCCAGATCTTTCCCATAGTAATTCTCTTGCACGTGCCCAGCAAAAACCTTTGTAGAAAGGGCTGGTATACAGCATGTTCAGGAATTCAGCTGAACCACAAGCCTTAAAAATGTGATTCCCAGACAGACAGAAAACTTATGCGGAGACCTCTGCAGCTGCTGTGACTTTCCAATGGCGTATATGGGGGAAGGAACAAAACAGAAGATCTCTTGGGTAACCTGAGCCAAGCCCCAAGAGGAATAACGTGTGCGTGCATGTGTTTTACAATCCCCATTCAAACTGGCCTGCGAACAGGAAGCCAACACCCCCTCTGGAGTGAGGTCTTACCCTCACCCTGCTCTTGCACTGGCCGAAGGTCACAGGCTCCAGCAAAAACAGCGGCTGAGGCTCCTGCTTGCTGCCAGCTGATGCCACACCACTGGCGTCCATGGTGGCACGCAAGCCAGCTTCGCTCCTGCTCATGTCTCCGAGTGGTCTTCAAGAACAGTCAATCTATCACTTAAATCCCAAAACTAAATAGTCACTTTAGAGATCTGGTGGAGAGATGATCTGCCCACAGGTATTCAGAAAGTTTCATAACCATCAGCACGTGAGAGTTCCTTCAACTCTTCTGCTGGAAGGCCCCCTTTGACCATCTCAAACATCAAGTTTGATGGCTAGACAACTGCCTTGCTACCTTGTGGAAGCTGTCCCTACCTTTTTCCAGTATCACTCAGTACCCAGTTTCATCCAAGCCTCTGTCAGTTGCCAGGTAGTAGGAAAGCCCAGAAGACTTATCAGTGCCTGGCAAGAAGCATATTCAAACATGTCTCATGCGGATTTTTGCAGCCTTAAAAACGTCCCACAGTCTTACATCACACACAGGACATACACGGAGAGGGAACAAAATAGCTCAGAAGACTGCTTTGCAATATATCACCCAGGACTGAAGAATTATTAGACTACAGCATCCACTGGAATCACTCTGTAAACCATAGCAACTGAAACTCTCCAACAAACCTTCAAAATTCTTTAAAACACAGTAATAGAAATTCTCCTGCAAAGAGATCAATGCCACTCTGTAGCCACTGCTTACTGGTGTGGTGGTATAAGCATACAAGACAGAGTTTTTTTTATATTCACAATCTCAAGGAAGGTGAATATTCCCTCACTTTCCTCAAGACAGAAATCAGTGATGCTCCCTAATTACAGCTTTTACTTACAATGAAGAATAAGCTTCACTGTAAGCAAGTTGCCAGAGGTCAGCCAGAGAAGATGCTGAATAGCTTTTACTGAAGAATAAATCAGCATCTTTATCTGTGGTCATCTTTATTTATGACACCACAAGATAGATTACCAGATAGATTAGGTGGTGGTTTATAGTTTTGGGGTTTGGTTGTGTTTTTTTACATTTCTGGTTCAATTATTTCTCAACTACTGTTCATAAACCAATCTTCTCAAATGTTCCTCCTTCTTATTTTGACATACAAAGTCAGAGCTTAGTGGGACTGCTAAATGTCCTCCATATGATATATGCCACTTGGTAAAGTTAATCCCCAGTTTTCCATACCAAGTAGCTGACATTTCTGGTAGGTGTTAGATATCTTCAGAGAAAAAAAAAGAATGCTTCTCTTTGGAAAAAAACCACTCTTTTATCAATATAGCACAGAACACTAACATTCCCAGCCACTAAGCAGAAAGCTCTCATACGCCAGTCCCAATACTGATGTTTTGAATAACATTATATATAATTTTGTATATTTTAGCTATGAGGCTTTAAATTAGTTGCTAGAAAGTATCTTTGCTACTTGCTCTTCTCAGCTGTCTCGGTGTCAAATTCCAAAGGAAGCCTGTTATGTAGCCACTTTGGCTACAAAACCAGATTCAGAGTAGAAAGTAATTTTTATCCAAGTACAGAAAAAAAGATACACTTAGCAAAATCATTGAAGATTTATCTAAATACCACAGATTTTGGTAGGAAAACTCCTGTAAACTCAAAGGCTTTACATTAGTACATACATTACTAATACTTATTTACTTCAATGGCTTAAGAGATATTTCTGAAAGCAGCTACTGAAAACTGAAATTCTGTTTTGCTTTAAAAAAAAAATAAAATCACACATCCTGTACATTTCTAGAATTGCTAAAATAGTCCAAGAAAAACTGATGGGTAATTCTATTTGAAAATGCCAACATTTGCAAATACAATTTGAAGCACTGGATGGGAATATGATAAAAAATGAAGCACAAATATTTCTCCATAATTATATATTTTGTTTCTCCAATCCTATGAAAGAAAACTATAGGAAGGTTCGGGGGACGTGGATGACTGTGAGGAAATTCCTCTTGTAGTCAAGAACGTAATACACCACTAAACTCATAGTAACATATACAGATTATTCCCTCAGAACTCACAGGCATAGTACAGCCTTGGGTACATGCTATTGCTTCCCCCTCTACTGCAATTTCCCTGCCCTGTTAAGTTTAAAGGCAGTCCAGGACTATGTTTTTTGGTGAGTTCATAATGGATGTACATGTGAAGTTAGCCTGATTCCTGGAACCTGTTATTTGAAACTTGTTTTAAGACATAGAATCGTAGACCGGTTAGGGTTTAAAGGGACCTCACCTTAAAGATCATCTAGTTCTAATCCCCCTGCCGCAGGCAGGTACGTCTTCCATCTGGACCAGGTTGCTCAAAGCCCCATCCAGCCTGGCCTCGAACACTTCCAGGGATGAGGCGACCACAGCTTCTCTGGGCAACCTGTTCCTTGTATCTAAGCTAAATCTATCTTCTTGCAGTTTAAAGCCACTACCCCTTGTCCTATCACTACTTGCTCTTATGAAAAGTCCCTCTCCAGTTTTCTTGTAGCCTCCCTTTAGGTACTGGAAGACTGCTCTAAGGTCTCCCCAGAGCCTTCTCCAGGCTGAACAAGCCCAGCTCTCTCAGCCTGTCTTCACAGCAGAGGTGCTGCAGCCCTCAGCATCTTTGTGGACCTCCTCTGGACTTGCTCCAGCAGGTCCATTTCCTTCTCACGTTGGGGGCACCAGAGCTGAATGCAGTACTGTAGGTGGGTCTTATGTTCCAGGAGAAATCTTAACATGGAAGAGATGCAATTTTGATCTTGCACCTGATACACACCAAAGGAGGCATTTAATTTGCATGGCTCAGTGAAGCCACCGGAGGCTAATTCATATGCATACAATGGCTTCTGCTACCCAGAATTACATCCAGAGGAGGGTCATGATATCAGTAAACACCAAATTAATGTCATACCTCCTAACTTACTAGGCAAGTATTACAAGAGCTAGACCGTAAGCTTCTAAGGGCTGAGATGCTCTTGTCTGTCTCTCCTGTAGAGCATTAATCATGCTGTGGGTGCTTACGGCTAATAAGATGCATGTAAATCTATTCTGATGTGGTTTTTTGCCACTTCAGACTAGAGAGGAGTCACACACACAGGCGTACTCTTACCTCTCTACCTAATGATACACTAATGTGCCTAATTGAAAAAACAAGTCCTGATAGGAACAGAAAGACTTTGTTTTTGTTTATGCCACCCAGAGTCTGTGGCTATACAATGCAAATAGTTGGCAAAAGCTAAACCGCAAGTATGCAGCAGCACTGTGAGTAATAAAGATAATGTTTGTATTTTGTTTATGAAGAGCCCTAACCAACACACTAAAGCAAGCATACTGAAACCAAACAATACTCAGACCTTTAGAAAAGCTTCAGAGGATCCTAATCATATAATTTAATCACTTTGTTCTTTAACAATCTAAACATCAATTAAAATTTACAAGCATTAATTCTATATTAGTTCTTTAAGCTGAAAAAATGGGATGCAGCCAGGTGCCCTTTTCTATCCCAACTATTAAAGTTCAAACAAACCAAGTTCTATTGCTTAGGGAAAAATAAAAAACGCCCTACAAACTTTGCTTGCCCCAAAGGTTGAGAAATGCTCTATTGCTTGGCCAACATGGGATTCCTCCATATCTGGAGTCACGTGAAATGTATAGGTATGGTATCTCATAGTTACTTCACTGGGATGAACAATCTCCATGTGACTTTGACAACATATCGGTACTTTTGTGTGGAGTACACAGATAAGAAATGTACTCTAAACTTCTCAAAAAAAAAAAAAAATCCAAATATTTTCTCATTTAAAAAAAAAAAAAAGAAAAAAAAAGGAAAGGGAGAGATGCTGAGGTAAGACTTTTTCCTAAAAGATTAATTTCCAATTGGCTCAACATGGGATGCTAAATCAAAACGTCATTATTGACAAGCATGTTGTTTTTATTTAGGACAATTTAAATTAACTTTATTTTTAGGTCTACATTGTGTTCTCACTTGCCAAAGGCTGGTGAGAAAGAGCTTCCCGTCACATAAAAAATAACAGCAGATTTCCTGTCCTCCTCTTCATCCATCCTTTGACTTAGTGCAGCAAGTAATTCTGGAGCCCCTTTGAGAACATGGACGTATTCAAGTCTTGGGGACCAGTGCTCTCACTCTGTTCATGGGGCTCAGCTGACGGGGAATTCAGAAGGGGATCCCTTTCCTGCATGCAGGATTTGCAGGGTTAGGAGGCAGGGTTATAGCTCCTCCAAAGTAATTCATCAGTTCCCCCTCATCCAACAGTATACTCTGGACTGCAAGCAGATTGCACTAAAGAGTAATGGCAGGGTGGCAGAATTATTCACTATGACCAGTGAACTAACAACAGTTACATCCTGCTGCATTTTCACTACCTTGTTAATAAGCTCCCAGCAACTCCGTCAAGGCTGAATTCCTTGACTATAAACAGTAAGAGACATTTTGAGAGTGCCCTAACTGGAAGACAGATGGAAAGTCAAAGATCCAACTGGTTTCTCTGCACAGGGCGCACCAGAGGCAGTCTGGACAGCTGCACGTCACAGGCTGTCCCCAAAAAATGTTGACCAAAACCGTCAACAGGTAACTTGCAAGACAGTGAAGTACAGCCTGGTCCATAATACCACTCTATCCAACACCTATGTGTCCCTTAAGTATTCAAAAGAGCCAGCATAATCACACCTACAAGGAGCTGCCCAGCAAAACACTGGGAGCCTGGCTTGGAGAACTCCTCACCTAGAAGAGAGATGTACAGCCTTAATCCAAGCCACAGCCAGCCTCCTCCAGCACAAAGCTGAGATGCTTAGTTTCTCAGTCCATGGTTCTCAGCTTCCACAAACAGCCTAGTCTCCTCTGCAGATGCTGCCAACTAAGAATCAAAACCAGGGTTCCCAGCAATCAGGAACTTAACCAGGGACTCTTTCCTGCCTGAACTGCCAGCTCTGGGTGCATCTCCTCATATATACCTTGACCGCTATGACACATGACTACAGTTGAAAATCTGCTCTGGTAGAACCCCTTCCCTAGCAAAAATGACCACAAAATGACATTTTCAAGAGCTACTCTGCACAAATGCAGAAAAGCCCTACAGAAATATTCAGTTCCAAACAAACACACTCGCATAATACTGAAACTTCTGCTCTAAGACAGCTAAGGAAAATCTAAACTTGTCCTAAGGAAAATCCAAGCTTGTCCTAAGGAAAATCCAAGCTTGTCCTAAGGAAAATCTGCTGGAGATCTGGCTAGGAAGGGCTTGGAGAAAGAGCAGAGATTGACCTATCCTCATGCTATCCACTCTGCAATCACCACTGTTTGAGAGGTTGGGTTGGCTGGGTCTTTGCTTGCTTCCTATTTTTTTCAGGGACAACCTTGGCAAATATGGCCCTGGAAAACAACATCCCATGTCCGATTATCACCCCTAACACACAGGGACAATTGTGAAACACATGGAAATCCTGTCAACCTGTAGCACAGGATATGTGTGCCATGTAGGAGAGAGCATGGACAGCAAAACAGCAATTAAACCAAAGAAAGCTCCAGGACTAACAGGTTTGCAAGGATGACTCCTTGCTTCCATATCCCTAAACATTTTCTTTCTCTTACATACTCACCCCATTTTTAAAGGGGGTCATGCCACAACCATGACTGCAATTAAATTGACAAATCTGAATCATTCCTTAAGCAGCTGGGAACTCTGCACAATCTTTGAAGCATTTGTCTGGCCACTAGTCCCAAAAGCACCACCCTGGTAACTTCTCATCAAAACTCTTTAAGCTCCCTGTTTGCTCAACGGCCTAAAGATCTCATTCACAGACTTCCACTGGCAAAACGTGTGCAAACAGTTACTAAACCCTTCAAAAGCAGCCAGAGAGCAACCAGTGTATTTCCTTTGCTTCATGTTAGGGACATCATCAGTCCTATTACTGAATGCTCCCTGCCCCCAATGCCCAAATCACCCTCTTTCACAAGGGAAATCTTTCAGCTAAATCCCTCCCAAAGCCAACTCCAGGCACTATTGAACATGTGCCGTCAACACTTCGTGCTCACCCACACTGGTGCCTGGCTACTGATTCAAAACCTACACATAAAGAAAGGTTGTGCACTTAGGCAGACCAAGAGCTCTGCTTCCACCTTTCTGTCCCACATCATCCCTCTTGTGACACAGATGTAGCAAAGTTTGGCAAGGGATTATATATCCTATGCCCAGGGATCTTAATTTTCTGCACGCTCCAACTATCCCACATTTAAGTCCAGGACAGATAACCAGTTACACACATCCACAAATAAGCATCCTCAGAAGCGGGTTAGATTAAAAATACACTATAACAAACTTATTTTAAAATAAGTCTGCTCAGTCAAGTCTGAAAGACAAGTGGTGCTGGTACATTAAAGGATTCCTCCTCACACTATAGCTTAAAAATACCTGCTGTATTGCTATTTTGCAATATTGTGTCCAGAGCCAGTGCAGATCACTCTTACGTCTTAAACATGGACTGCACAACACTGTTCTCAGAGTCCTACTTAATTTCTTCATATTTTTTACTCTTGTTCAAAGTATGAGCGATTAGGTTATTTTCTCATCTTAATAAATGATGTAAAACCTCCAGACATATGGTAGCATTTGTGTACTTCCAGGCAAGCAGTGACAACTTTCAAATGTTACTTCCCCTCCTCCTCCACTATATGAAACAAATATACTGGAACCCATTTAAATCTTAGTGGCAAACACATTTAAGATAGACTAATTTCAGTTAAACTTTCCAAATGTCAGATGTATGTGTTAAATAATTATATTAAAAAATAAAGAGCAGATGAATTCTCATTCTCATTACTGGTTAATAAAGTGCCTATATTATTCCAATAAGGGCTAAACAACTTTATGAGACAATGTTTGTGCTTAAATTAGCAAGGAATAAACAAATGTCAGCTCATACTTACAGGCACATACAACAAATATCATTCATACTAACTCAACAGCTACAAGATTACAGGATTGTCACTGCCTCATTCAGTTTTGCACATATAAATCCACAACTGCCTCACTTTTCTTCTTGAAAAATGGCTGAAGACTAAGGGTAATATTTTTCATAAGCAGAAAACCACCAAATCTCAAAATGAAGGTATGGTATCACACATATTGAGGTACTTAACTGGGAGGGGAAGCCACCTCTCAAGACTTTGCCTGTTGCTTTCCTTGGGAAAACAAAGCTGCGTTACCCCAGCAGCTTTTTGCATTTACCAGATTCTTTCCTATTTTTGAGAATTGCATGTGTTCTCCTCAAAAGTACATAGCAGAGCGGTACTGGAATGGTTTATACTGTCATCCATTATTACTCAAGGCTGGTGACAATGTGCATTAACATTTGTGAAGTTGGAATCTATTCATCCTGTCCACCCAGTAGCTGACTAACTGGACATTATTACTTGAAGAATAAGCCTAATAAAAAGGGAAAACAAACCAACCCGAGTATTGTAACCCACTCTCTGCCTGCATTTTCTCAAAGCCAAGCAGTAATAATACCGAATAAATTGACAAGTATTTCATCCGTAACAGCTTCTATGCTTTTTACAGAACAAAAAGAACAAAGAGTAGGCAATTATTATTATTATGCACTTTCATAACTGAAAGAACTTTAAACCGGCAAGCGCTTTCTACTAGTCTGAGGCAAATTCTTGTTACTCCTTCAAATTAAAAAAATGCTGTGTGCTTCAGGAGGAAACAAGCACCAGAAACAACGAGCTGCTCACCCACCACTCTTGAACCAAATGCTCGCAGAAATACTGAGCACAAGACATGTCCAGAGCTGCAGCAAGGCAGAAAAAACTGAAAAGGGAGAGAAACACATCTTTCTCCACCTTGGCCGAGACAAAAGAGAACGATTCTTACCCTGAGGCGTTACCTACAAGGCTCTGCTTCCAGAAAGCACTTTTACTACATTTCCATTAAGTTAATGGGAAATAGGAAGCCCCTGGCCGAAGAAACGCTCCGCTGCTGCGCGGGAGCTGCGGGGCGGCGCGTGAGTGCGGGGAACCTTTAGATTTTGCCCGAAACTATTCCTATACATACAGCGAGGCGGCTTGAGATGCGGAGCCCCACAGCGGCAGCGTGACGAGCGGCGCGCCCCGGGCGCGGGGGCTGCGCCTTTAAAAGGCGTCGGAGGAGAAGCGGATACAACGCCGCGATCGCCGACCGCCGCCGTGCCCGAGCCCCCGCCCCGCGCGGGGGAGAGCGCGGCTGCCCCCGGCCGCCGCCCGGCCCCGGCGCCGCGCTTCCCGGCCGCTGCCCCCGACATCCTGCCACCCACAGGCCGCCCCTCCTCTCCCCTCCCCTCCCCTCCCCTCCCTGCCCGGCCCTGCCGCCACCCTCCTGTCCCGGGGCTAACGCCGAAGTGCCCTTCCCATGGGTTAGGAGCGCGGCGGGCGGGGACTGCCGTAAAATCTCTCACGGAACAGACCGAACCTATATGAACCCTAAAGCACACAAGAGCCACCGCCCCCAGCCACTGAGTTCCCGTGTTAACGTGCAGGGCTGAGTTCTTTTTCCAACCTTTTTCTTTTTCTTTTTTTTTTTTTTGAGAGGATGAAAGGGGATGTCCCCTTTCCCCGACCTATGTTAAGGAAACATTTACATGGCTTTAAATTTAAGGACTTAGATTAGATATTATGAAGAAATTCTCTACTGTGAGGGTAGTGAGGCACTGGCACAGGTTGCCCAGAGAAACTGTGGCTGCTCCATCCCTGGGAGTGTTTAAGGCCAGGTTGGATAGGGACTTGAGCAACTGGTCTAGGGAAAGTTCTCTCTGCCTATGGCAGGTGAGTTTGAAACTAGACGCTCTTAACGTCCTTTCCAACCCTAATTAGGCTGTGATTTCATGATCTTTAAGGTTCCTTCCGACCCAAATCATTCTGTGACTCTGTGATACTTCAGCATCATCAGAAACTGATGAGGAGTTCTGCAAAAAGCTTTTGTCTCCAGTGAAGGAGAAGATTCAGCTTTAGCATGTAAAGTATGCTCATATCATACAGCAGTATGTGCAACCACTACCCATTGGGGCAAATGTTCAAGCTTTAACTCTATGGCTTATTTTTCTTCAAAGGAAAAGGAATTCAGTGAAGAGATGAACAGGTTGGACTACAGGGACGTCTATTTCATCACATCTTCAGAGTTTTCACGATAGTAGTCAATAAAGAATTTATTCCATAGCAGACCTTTAAGTTTAGTGAACCACTGACATGAATTTCTTCAAAATTCTCTGGAAAAATACACAATCCCATAATTTTTTCATGGAGGGGTCAATAAGAGATCCCATGTAGCCATTGCTCAGAACCAACTGTGCAATTTCAGCATGTGTGGGTTAAAATACAGTTTAAACTGGAATTGCCTATTTGCAAGATTTATTGCAACATTTGAGTTCTGGCCTCTCCTCATGAACAAACTTCCCATAGGTTTAGAGACAACAAGACTGGATACCCTACTTTGAACAGTAGCAGTTCCCACCCAGCAGCTCCTAAGTGGTGGGCAGTCTTATTTGGAAAAGAACAATGAACTTGTATTGCAGATGAAATGTAGAGTTTAGAGGATTAAAACCTTTCTATCACGCAGTGCACACTTGGATATTTAATAATTACATAAATGAGAAAACATTTTGAAAAGTAGGTCTTTAGCTTCTATTACTATGACAGAAGAGAAGGTGTGCAACAAAATCAGGCCTCCATTGAGAAACTCCACAGTCCAGGCTGTATTAACTTCTCACAATATGTTGATTCTGTTGCTATGAATTCTGATTGAATAATAAACTAAATGTGAGCTTCAGAACATACAGTAATAGTAAAGAGCTTGGAATACAGCCTTTAGGAGAGCACGTCTAATGTGGATTTTCTGATTCCCCTTGTTAAGATTTAAAGGGTGGCAAGGCACTGGCACAGGTTGCCCAGAGAAGATGCGGCTCCCCATCCCTGGCAGTGTTCAAGGCCAGGCTGGATGAGGCTTTGAGCAACCTGGTATAGCAGAAGGTGTCCCTGCCCATGGCAGGGGTTTGGAGCTACGTGATCTTTAAGGTCCCTTCCAAACCAAGCCATTCGTGATTATATAGTTGCCAGCCTCAGCTACAGGTCACCATTCTGGGGCTTACCCATACTCTCTTTGTACAAATGACGTATCATAACACTGTTTTCAAAAAAGCGCATGCACAAATAAATTTGTCAGGTGATTCACTGTAAGTATGACCAGAGTGAACAGAAAACAGCAAAACACCCTTTCAAGATCCAGTTTGCTTGATTCAAATTGCAGCATTTTTAATTTTTGTTCAGTCTTATCTTGCTTTCTGTGAGCAAGAACTGAACCCTATTTTGCTGAAGAATTTTGCACATCATTAGCATCACTTACTAACTCTTTTCATACTCCCTCATCTTTAGTCATTTTATAATATGGGACATTTACGATGCTTGTTATGGCACCTTCTGTGTTCAGGCTCAGAAAAATCCTTCTCATCAGCTTCCACAGAGCACAGTCTGCTATTGCTGGTCAAAGCAGTACATGTGGTGGTGGTGGGGAGGGAATGGCAAGCTGCCAGAGACAAATCCCATGCAAGCAGTTCCATACATCTAGCTCTTGCATTTTATAGATTATCCACTTTATTCTTAGGATGCTCCAAAAGTACAGGGGCGTTTTAATGTCAAATACAGTTTCTTGCTTATCCCTTCCCCATGGTGGGCTGACTGGATATTCAGTCCACGTAACTGAGGTTTAGAGCACATGCTGTAGTGACAGATTTCAACTGAGATTTGTGTGTTGTGGCAGGACTTTAGCTTCTGAATAATCATTCACCAGAAAGAGTAATAAAGTGTCAGAGCTCATGACTATTTTAGAAGCTTATTATTTCTACCAATGTTGTAAGAGGTTTTTTGTTGTTTTTTTTTTCTCAACTGCTAAGAGGGAAAGCAAAATTGATTTGGGAAATAGTTCCTGTATACTGATGTTAAACACTAACATGAAATACTTGATTTAGGAAGTGTTAGGTATGTCTAACATTTTGTTATAGTCCAACAGATTCTGAGAAGTTTACAAACAGCCTTTCCTATTTATCCAGCCATATTAAAAATTATCCTGCTGGTATGCTTTTGCATCAAGACTAAATTTGGTTTGCTAATAGTAATGTCACATTTCAGTAACTAGAGACTCTAAAAGAGTCTTCTTTCATCATTTTGGAATAACACCAGTTTTCATCAAGGTGGATTTTTTTTTTTAGTATATATTGGCACACAATTAACCACTGCTTGCAGCAGATCATAGAATCATAGAATGGTCTGGGGTTGGAAGGGACCTTAAAGATCATCTAGTTCCAAGGGCAGGGACGGCTTCTGCTAGATGAGGTTGCTCAAAGCCCCATCCAACCTGGCTTTGAACACTGCCAGGGATGGGGCATCCACAACTTCTCTGGGCAACTTGTTCTAGCACCTCATCACCCTCACAGGAAACATTTTTTCCCCTTATATATGTAATCTAAATCTACCCTTATTCAGTTTAAAGTCATTCCCCCTTGTCCTGGCACTACATGCCCTTGTAAAAAGTCCCCTCCAGATTTCTTGCAGGCCCCCTTTAGGTACTGGAAGGCTGCTGTATATGATATCACGTAATCTGCTCCACCACAGAAAACACGCATAAAATCCGGAGAAAAAGCGAGAAACTAGAGGAATGTTGAACTTGCTGGAGCTGTAAAGCCACCAGCCCGGGGAAGCTGTGGGCTACAAGGTGCGGGTTGGGGGGAGGCGGATCCCAGCGGCTGCGGAGCGGCGCGGTGCAGTACGGGTGTGCCTCCGCCGGGCGGCGAGCCCCGGCTCCGCTGCAAGCCCCGGGGTACGGCGAGCGCTGCGGGAGCCTGAGGGCCATTAGGGAAAGCCAATAATTGCACGGCTGGGTTTGCAGTAATAACAGCGACTTAAATCAGTAAGCCTCCGGACTATTCTGAAGTTAAAACAGCGCAATAAACTATCAAATAAGGCGTCTAAGCGGATCTTAAAGACACAAGAAGGATTTTGCCTGGCAATAGTAAAATTTCACGAGGTTATTTGAGTTTTAGTATGCAACCGAAGCCTTAAGAGATTCACGTGAATGCTACCAAAAAGGTCTAAGCTCCTTAGTTCCTCAGAAGTGGAAAATGAGATTCCAGATTTCCGATGCCTGCGCTCATAGCTAGGAAAGAGGGGAAAGAAGAGGTTTGGGTTGAAACAACTAAAACACTGTCTGACTGAAAGAAAAGTGGGATATAACACTTAAGTAACAACTGGTTTGTTATTAAATTAAGACCTTAAACACAACTATAGGGGTCTTACTAAAACCAGTAACAGTGTGGTCTGCCCTTTATCTAGCAATAAAAAACAAACAAACAAAATATGTGATCTTCAGTCTACAAAGTTAATAAAAATAAACTGTGAGAAAATGTATAGTAATACACTTCAGTATAATAAATATTTCATCAAAATAATGTGATTCAGCTATTCCTTCTTGAGATTTTTCTTGACATTCTTAAACTGGTATTATTTATGAACGCAAGCGTCCCTGTATTTAAAGGTGTTAAGAGCTCATGTTCTTGCAAGTTTACTCAGTACAGCTGCTGAAGTCTTAGTTCTTCTTCCACTACTCTAAGGAAAATTAAATACTGCAGATGTTATCCTTCATAATGCCATATACACAGAATCAGTTCCTCATTTGCAGGCAAGTTATTTAGTTATTTATTTTTTCCTACTTAGCTTCAAGGCAATCATGATCATTAGGCAATGCCAGGGTTAAATAAACATGACCTAAAGTGATCACAAGTCAGAAGTTATTTGAAAGAGATATTCTCACTTCAATAAGTGGAAATCTAGGAACTGCACTTGAAATATTTCAAACAAACCCCTCTCTTCAGATGCAAAGTTATTAAAAACACAAATAAAAAGGCAGAAATATACCTGAAATTAAAATATTTCCTATCTTTGAGACGTATCTGAAATAGATGGGATACCTTGCCAGGAGTTTAAAGATGCTAGTGCTCACAATCAATAAATTAAAGAACCCCCACAGATTAAAATAAAAGACAACAGCCAAAAAAAAAAAAAAATCACAAAAACGAGGAGAAGAAATCAGTACTCTCTAAAATAGTTTTATATTTACCCATTCCAGTTTTATATGTCTGATCCTCTCTCATGCCACTGCAGCACCCATATGTAAGAATATGAACTACCCTGTTCATGCACGTGCACTGACAGCATTTCTGCAGTGTGCAGCCTAGACAAGCCCACCTGCCAGGAATTCCCCTAAGGACAACTGCATGAAACGTAAGAAGATTTGCATCCATTCATAAAAGATCACTTTGCTGAAGACGAAGTCAATGTGGGACAGCTTACAGGAACTTGGGGGACTTTCAGACTCGATAGCAAATTTCTCCAGGGCCCCAAGCCTGTGCAATTCCCAATTCTCATTGAGAAGGGGAAGACTGAAGAGCAAGTGCCTTGCTGGCCCTCATGGCAAGTAGAACAGTCTCTTCAGAACAATCTCTGCTAACCAGTTATTACTGCCTGACACTGTTTCACTTCACTAATCTTTCCTCGCATTGTGAAATCTCTCCTCCTCCCATCCCATAAAAAGGGAAAAATGTCTTGAAATCCTTTAGTAGAGAATTATTGCTAAAGAGCGTTTGAAATCTAAGAATGCTCTCTGCGCCATGATCTAGTACAAAAGCTAATTTCACAGCTCTTATCCCTTGCTGTAAATACACTGTTACCACTCTCAACCGCTTTGATACTTCCCATGCTTCTTGTAATTATCCTCCCAGTCTGTCACTGGAAGCTGGGTGTTTCCTCAGGCTTGTGTGTGATGATAGGTCCGCTGAAGTCAACAGAAGTCCACCACCTACCCCACTACCCTATTCCAGGGTCTCCTTCCCCCAGATTAAACCTCAGTACATCTGAGCATCTATGCATCAGCTGTTGTTATAAGACAATACTAACATCCCACAGCCAATTTGCCATGGGTAGAGATGATTTAACAATGAAAAGAGAAATGTAACAAAATTAAAAGTAATTGGAAAGTCATGCATCTTTATCCCTGTTGTGTACAGCACAAGCATCTTATGAAACACTGCAAATACTGATTGGAAAAGTATGTCTCAAATAGTATTTATTTAAATACTGCAGAATAGTAGGCAGGAATAAGATTACCAGTAAAATCTGGAAATTTGTATGACAGCTTTTCAAAACACAGCCTTCTTCAACCTTAAACCACAAGGAGGTTTTCAGAGCTACAGGTGGGAGCTGGGAACATTTGTCTGTCCTTTTCATCTTAAAAACTCTTGAGCACATCTTTTAATATGGGTCATTCAGAATTTCAGAGAGTATATGATATATTTTAGTAAAGAGAAGCAGAAGGTAAGGAAGAACGCATTACCTAGTTTTGTTTAAATAGAAGGGAGTGTAGCACAATAGCTAGGCATACAACCAGCTGAAAAGCACTCTTATCTGTCTCATGCACTAGGTATTTTTATTTTGCAATTTCTTACTTATAGTAAGTGTGCTTATTAGTGGGTTTCTGCTTTGTTTTCTTTCTAAGACATTATATAAAAGGAATTAGGGAGTCAGAGCCCTCCAAAGCACCCTAAGCACGTGAGAAAACTCTTTCACCAGGTTCTTAGGTACAGACAATGAAAGGAAAGATGCATAAAACCGACAGCGCTCGAACAATCCTCCTCCTCAGTCATCTGTAGCCTCTGCTACCTATGTTTGTGGTTGTGGTCAGCAGAGTTGTAACTGCTTCAGTTTCTGAACATCTCTGGGTTTTTTCTAAGACGTATTTAACTACCAACGCATACAAAGGCAGTTACCCAAGGCTGAATGGATTTTTCATCCTGAACTCTTGTACTGGTCCTTTAACTTTTTATGACTCATAGCTTAAGTATTTGGGAATTCCCCTCTAAATATGAGTTTGACACACTTGCCTTATGGAAAGTTATTTTATTCAGAAAGTAACAAAATGCAACATTCATGCAATACCCCCGACTATATTTAGCAGCACACAATTGGTCTTTTTTTTTTTTCCCAATAAAGTGTCTAATTAAAGACAGATTTAAAAAAAAAGAGTAAAAAAAATGCAAGAACAAGACTGAACAGCAGCAGTAGATGCATTAGAGACAATCACAGGGCTACACACCCAAGCAAGTCAGGCTTTTTTTTTTAAAACTATTCAAACAATGCTAGAGCTGTTTACCTCCCCCCTTGCACCCCCCAGCTTCATGTAAGAATATGCAGCTTCTCTCTTACCTGCGTGCTGAAGTCCCTTCTTGGTGGACTGACTAGTCATCAGCGATCACCTGACTGAAGCCTGGAAAGAAATTAAAATAAAATCAGCTGACCACCCTTGCTCACTGGCTTCCAGCTTAAATACTCCTCTCCACAGCACTTTGTCATGTGAGGCAGGACAGAACCAGCTGTCATTGCTTCAGAAAAAGGGAAATGGGCCCCTCCGTTTCCACCTCCTTCCTTCCTCCTCTCTCACTCTTTCCTATCTGTCCCTGCCTCCAACCTCCTCGCTTTCTCATTCTTCCACTTTGCTCATTCACTGCCCGCCCGCCTGGCCAGGGTCTCCCAGGGGAAGCCGCATTCCACAACGTACAAGCATTTCCCCTGCATCTCGAGGTTTCTCAACAAGCTGCCTACACACTTCTACTGGGGGGGGGGGGAAATCAGAAAGAAACAGAGAAAAGGCACCACATTCCACAGCCCTCAGTCAGCCCTGGCAGACTACGAGACATTTTCAGTCACACAGCACAAAATGCATTAGTCAGAGCTGAAAGACCACACACTTTGTACCACTACCATGCTAACAGAGAATGGGCTGAGCAGAGCTACAGGAAAAAGGAAAGGAGGGGTTCCTATCGGTGCTTCCATTTTACATGGGGTAGCCACCTAAATATATGAAAACTTCACAGGAAAAGGCCCAAAGTTACCATTCCCGGCAGAAACAATGTGGATGTGGGCAGTAGAGAAAGCTCCCCGCTCACAGAACGCGACCTTTTCCAAAAGGACTCCCCCTCCAGCGGAATGTGTTATTCCAAAGACTGCAAGACATTATCTAAATCAGAACTTCTATCTCCCCAATGGTTTGTTCGTAGGAAATACAAGCCTAGAAAAAGTGAAAGTAATACTGCATGATTCAGATTCCCTGAAACCACATACACTTTCAATTCAAACTTTTCTTCAGTGTTCCTTATAGTTCTGCAACTATACCCATCTATGGAGTTTTCTTTTCTCTACTTACGCAGTTTCAACCCTCCATGTATGTGGAGAATCTGATCAGCAAGAAATAAGAAGAGAGTTCAGCGTAAAAACCCCTCCGTCGTAATGCAGATGACCTAATCTCTCATCTATCTGCTCACTGCTTCCGTCCCCCACGCGCACTTATCTATTGCTCGAAGGCATTTTAGAAGGACGCACATGGTTCAGGAGAAAACACCCCTTTTAACTCCCATCAGAGCGAGTGAATGCACTGTACTGGAGCACATGCTTCTGTCCACTGACACCAGTACCACAGAGCCTGTCCCTGAATTTCCCACTCTGCGCAGGGACTGTCCCTAATGCATCCTGCAAAACTCAGGGGCTTAAGTCAGTGTCAGAAAAGGTAGGGAGGTGGGGAGAGAAGAGGGGGAGAACCCTTAACTGTCTGCATTGGAATTTCTTTTTAGGAAAGTCCACGCTTTAATGAAAGACTGATACTAGATACCACAAAGAAACTTTTATTTCTGTACGCACATGACTCAGATGTATTTTCTGTGTGGGTTATGTGGTTATGTTATGTTTCATCTCAAAAAACTGTCTCAAAGAGACCTTTAAACGTAAGTTTTAAGAAAAACTTGATGTGTTTATGTACAATGAGTGTTTTTAAATTGCTTTTTATTGCACAATGTTATATAGAGACACTGATGTCTGTTCTCAATACAGATATGATCTGCATCTAATGCTAAATTATAATCATCTGTAAAAAATGTTTATTCTAAATTATTTCCCTAAATAGTTCCCAGCAAAGAAACAAACTGAATCCTTTAGCAAAACAGACCCTCTTAGTTATAATACTATTTTTCTTCCCTTATTTTCGTGATCATGAAAATATATTTACTATGTTATTGACTTGGACTCATTAGTTTATAAAACAAATGGTAGCTGCTGCTGTGCAGCATTTCAGCAGAGGAAGGCTATCCAGAACTGCCTGAGAGAGTGAACACTGTCGCCATTATAACAAAAGCATTAAAATGAATAATTCATGAGCAGAGGAAGTACCCTACCATTAAAAGGCACCGACTATTTCATGAATTGTCCAAAAGCTACTCGTTTTACTGCCCAGTTCCTTTAACTACTTAGTTATTCCTCATTTTTCTAAAATGGCATAGAGTAGTAATTAGCAGATACACAGGGACCAGTTTTAGGAGATTTTCCTGAGAAGTAAGAAATAAAAGCTGAAAAGCAAGCCAGAGAGAGGAGGGAGGGGGAAAAGAAAAGAAAAAAAAAAAAAAGTGTTTATGTTTGATGATGGATATATTAAGGAAACGGGACTTCAAGAGGCTTTTCCAAACTCCGCTTTCGAATCTTGAAAAGGAAGAACATAGCAATCTGTCCTTTGCCTTTATCTGGCACCTTCCTTTTCAGGATCCCAAAGCATCGTCACAACACCTAGGAATTAAAAGGCCTCACTACTGAGTACCTGCAGAACTTTTCTCCTGTTTATAGAACCTAATGCTTCAAGAAGACTAAATTATTTTCTCCAGGTCATACAGGAAGGCTTGGAGACAGAAGCAAGAACAGAACTTCATCCCCTGGTTACCAGTCCTGTGCCCAACAAAAGGACTAACTACCTTGTTTTACACTAACAAGCATCGCAAGGTTCAACAGTCTGGCACGTTTTAACCTAATACAATGAACTGTGGTGCACCAGTATTTTCTGCTGGGATAGGGAAACAATGTGATCCATTAATCTAACTTTACACCAGAATTATTTACAAACTTAGGTTTTGAATAACATTTTTCAAGGAATTTGGCTTGGAATAGCAAAGTACATCTGTTCACATTTCACTGCTGCAGGAAAAGCACATTCTGTGCCTGGAAAAACATTTATTTATAATATACATTTTATTTATTATACACATTTTCAAACTCTTCAAGACATTAAAAACTGGTACACTAACATTGATAAACTTCTCAGATTTCATTTGAGCCAACATCTAGTTCTTGAAACAATTAAATTCAAGAAATTTTATCTTTAAAGTAATTTTGTCAAAGGGACAGCATTCTATAATGCTGAGCAAAAGACATCCTAATTATCTTTACACACATGGGTCACTTTTAGGAGTCCTGCTCTCTTGGGCTATTGGGATGAACTGAAATGCAGTTCTTACTCCAAGGCTCCCACTGCTACAAGTTCACTGCTTATGTGGTAGAAAGCCTATTAATACTGAGATACATGACCCCAAAGTAGACCATTATGCACAGAATGATAACATTAGGTGTAATTTTGCAAGACCAGACAATGTCACTGATCAAATTACTGATGCTCCTGGGCTTTTTATTTTTAAACCAGTCAACTTGTTTGCAGAGCCTTGGTAGCCACTTTTCTGATTGTGACTTTAAAACCTTCAGTTCTCAAAAGAATTTACCAATAGTATCTACTTGAGAAAGATGCCTTCCTGATCTGGTATTGGATGGATGACTTTCTGCCAGAAATTTGCCATTCAGCCAACTCAGAGCTTATCCCACAGCAAGTCCTTACAAGAATGAGGAAATGCTCTTAAGCAACTAGAACAATCTGTACAGTTAAACGTATTTTTAGTTTGTAGTCCCCGAGGAGCTGTGGGGAGAATTGAACTACAAAACAAATATAAAAAACAAACCTCACACTTGGCTGTTAGATATAATTAACATAGCACAGTTCACAGCAAGCAGGTTTACTGATAGACTGTTTCAGCACAAATGACCATTAATGGTTTGGTAACTTGTAGCAGGAAGAAAGAGGAGGAAATGCCACAAAATACTTAGGAAAACTTTTCCAAATATGACACGAGAGTTCACTTTTTAAAAATCGCACCCAAAAAAGCAGTTAAAGAAGAAATGTTAGAAACACTTCAAGTTTATGATCTTCAAAATATCTATCCTGAATCAACATTACAGGAAGAAATTCTCCATTGATGTAAACTATCGTGAGTACGTTCACCAAACTGGCAACCTTTTCCAGATTAGCAAGTCACTAGCTAAACACAAGTGTTCTTGAAAACAAGTAGCATCAAATAATTTATTTCAGGAAAAACAATGTCAGAAGAGAAAGTTTACCACTAGTTCTACCTCCTTCTAGATAGGTAAAAAAAATAAAAAATAAAATAAATAAAATTTCCAAGTGCAAGGAAATTAATCAGCATTTTCCTACTCAGACAAGCAAGGAAAGCTGGATGGGAAAAGAAAGGAGTAGCATTGTACCAAGTGATACTTTAGTACACTAATAACTATCAGATTGGTACACTGTTCAGGATACATGACTGTCTCAAAACTATATTATGGCCCTAAGCAGGAATGAATAGACTTATTTATAATTACATATCAAAGTAATGGTAAGGTAGCAATTAAGTGCAAAAGAAAAAGTTAAATAAATCAGAGGGAAAAGAAGTGTCCAAATGTCCAAGAATAATCCATCTGATTGCAGTATGCCAGAAGTCTGGTCAAACAATGTACACAGATTTGTATCTAAGGGCTTAGACATGTTTAGAGAGTTTCGATATTTGGTTTGCCTGCATAGCTATTTTCTAAGAGGCTATAAAATGAGTAGACTTATGTTGCACAGAGCAGTGGTGTTCAGCCATACTAGCTGTTTACTTGTATCAGCAAGCATTAGTCACATAGACTCTGCTATGCAGCACAAATACAGGAATTGTTCACAATCCTTTCAGTACTACGGAGGAACAGTAGAACTATTAACTACGGCTTTTAAAAGAAATAATTTTTATACATCAATATAAATTGTTATGAATTAATAATACCTTTTAGAAGATATTTTTATGGCTAAATAAACAGAGCAGAAGCAACAGTAGTGAAGGGCAGTAGAACGGTAATTTTCACCTTCTCTGTTGTTAAGAAATACAGTAGAGATGGCATCTCACCACGACAAGATCACGGAATGTCTGAAATTGGACGAGACCCCTGAAAGTCATCTGGTCCCATCTCCCTGCTCATGCATGACCACCTAGAGCACACTGCCCAGGATTTGGTCCAGGCAGCTTTTGAATAACTGCAAGGATGGAGACTCCACCATCTCTCTGGGCAACCTGTGCCAGTGCTCGCAGTGAAAAAGTGACTACTGATGTTCAGATGGAGCTTCCTGTATTTCAGTTTGTGCAGAATACCTCTGGTCCTTGACACCCCTGAAAAGAACCTGGTTCTGTTCTCTTAGCAACACCCCTTCAGGTGTTTGAACACTGACGAATTCACCCTGAGCCTTCTCTTCTCCAGGCTGAAGTCCCAGCTCTCAGCCTTTGCTCACAGGAGATTCTCCAGTCCCTTCATCATCTTTGTGGTCTTTCACTTGATTCTCTCCAGTATGCCTCTGGACAAACATACATGTCTCTTTTGTACTGGGGAGCCAAGAACTGGTCACCATTGTTTCTTACTTTCAACTACAGGCTGGACTTTGTGAAAGAGTTTTTACTTACTTTCCTCCTTGACAAAGAATCCTTCAAGCTCATTACTCTCTCCTTGTTCGTCTCAAGTACTAGAGTTATCCCCTTCAATAGAAGAGGTAAGATTTTAGTGACAGTTTATTTCCGCTACCTTGACGTTTTCAGCCTCTTCCACAGTCTTCCAGCATTTTGGGAGAGTGAACTTAGAGAAATAAATATGTAAGACATTTACATAAGTACAAGTGGAAAACTTGTTCAGATATTTGTTTGTAGGATGTTTTTGTGCTCTCAAACAGAACAGAAGCAGCAAGAGCACTCTTTGAGTTTGACTGATGAACTAGTAGCATCCCATTGCAGTCTCTGAAGTGTCAAACTGTCATCGGAAGCTGGGGAGTGTAGAAAATGTTTTCTTTTGGGTCTCATTATCAGACAATCAACTATCAAATGGGATAGTTTGTTACAAAACAAACAACTTCACCAATACAAAACCAGTGGCAACAAATTCTTTCAGATTTTACAGGTGTGATTTATTCCTTCAGTCCAGGTCTCTGGTGCCATGTCTCTCCTGACCTCCTGCAGCCAGTTCTCCAAACTCCAAAGGGCTCAAGATTTGTATACCCTGTGTAAAGGCCTGGGACACTTTATGGCACCTTCAAGATCACTAGACAATGATGTGTAGGCAACTGAAACCCACCCTATGCACCCAAATTACAGTGTGACTCTTTTTATATACATAGTTAAGTAAGTGTGATGAGACGTGTGTAAAGTGACACTTCTGTGCTCTTAACAACAAAACAGGTCTGAGAAGACAGAAGTCGAGAGAGACAGGGAAGAAGAATCAGCATCAGCTGATTTGAGCTTTGTGCTCCCATTTGCAACCAACTTCCTCCTCTCCTCCTTAATTGCAGTAATCCTTCCCTTCTTAAAAAACAACAAAATCTCTTTATTCACACAAATGTATATGTTGTCTGTCCCAAAGCAAGAGCGATTAATATTCAGTGATAAACTAGAAACCACTTGTAATTCAAAAAGCAACAGAGGGAAATCTAGCCCATCTTACCACCACATAAAAAGTGAAACAAACTAGGAGACCTACTGTCTTTTCCCATATCACAAAGTTCACTGAGAACACTTCAGATACTGGCAGCACAAGCAAATCAGCCAAAACATAACAGGATCCTGCACCTGTGCCTCATATCACCAAGGAAATTTCATAGACTCTGTCACATAAAAATAATAATATTGCCAGAGCTTGAATTTTCCTCAGATCTTTTCCAGTATCTTCCATATTTTCAATTCCTGTTTTATACTTTGAAATATTTACAGATCTTTTTAGTTAAAAAAAAAAAAAAAAAGAGGACAGGTATTTTCAAGTATTTTTTCTTTATTATCAATCCACTTTTAAAAAAATGAAAAGCATCTCCAGACAAACATGTCTAAAGAAAAGATGAACTTAACCACTTGGCTCAGAGAGGTGCAGAGATACTGTAGCTTTGTACTGACTCCTCAGGGACTAGCAGCAGTGCAAGTATATTGGCATGTACTCCGCTTCCTCAGAAAGGCCAATCAAGGGACACAGTACCAATGATTACTCTCATTTCTTTTGCAGTGTTATCATGGCATACTGTAGTTTCAGGCTTTTGGTGTTATGATCTTCTGTCTGATATACAATAGTAATTTTGTGATTGTGCCATGAATGGATATCCTTAAAGCCTCCTTTTGGGGGTTAATGGCTACTATGTGACATGTTTGGGAATAATCTCATTCTCACTCTGCTATAGGTAAGCACACAAACAGGAGGACAAAAATAACTCTCTCATACCTGGGCTGCTCCTACACACGTGAATATTTATTGCATGTATACAAAACCAGGAAGAATATTTCTCTTATATTTGTAGGAACATCTGCTCAGTTATTTTTCAGCACAGTAGTATCTTGTTATGAAATCTCAAGCAATGATTATACTCAAAATGAACAGTCCTATAGAATTTCCAAGTAGAAGAGCAGGTGTATTTCAGGGATGCCCTATTGATTGTTCTTATTTAGTGTTATCTCACCAGGATTATTGAGGACATCAAAAACTTAACAGCATAAACACAGACTGATAACCAGTAATCAATCACCCTATCTCTGAACTTCTTAGCCCAAGTTGTCTTACAGCTATAATTAACAAGCAGTGATGTTCTCACAAGAACTACACTTGCTTTTACTGGTGCTGTATCAAAAAGTTAAAACATGTTACATAATATCCAGAAAGTTGTCTTTAAAAAAAAGAAATACAGTTGAAGTTCTCTGGTCTTTGAGAAAGTGACATTAATTTTTTCCCTCTAAAAAGTTTCAACAGCTTAGTTCAAAAACTTATCCTCTACAAATGTGATGCATTAATTAAAATTCAAATAGTTGTTCACAGTTTTCATGGCTAGAAGCCTAACCTTTTCAATAGTATGTCACGAGTTAAATCAAGTCCTGTTTAATTTGAGAATTATCGGAAAACAAAAGAAAGGACGGTACCTTGGCAAACTGAAAGAATGCCAGCTTTCAAGCAAAGGTGTATAGGAAGAAAAGACAAGTCCTACAGAATATATTTGCTTATGCTAGTCTTTAAATATAATGTCCATTGCACCTAAACAATAGGATTGAAACCCATGATTTTTAGAGAGATTACCTCAATTACTTTCTAAATCTTTCAGGCTGTTAGCCAGATGGAGGTACACATGGACTTGCCAGGTGACCAGCTTTCATGGAATTATAGAATAGTTAGGGTTGGAAAGGACCTTAAGACCATCTAAATCCAACTCTCCTGCCATGGGCAGGGATACCTCACCCTAGACCATGTTGCCCAAGGCTCTGTCCAGCCTGGACTTGAACACTGCCAGAGATGGAGCATTTGCCACTTCTTTGGGCAACCTGTTCCAGTCCCTCACCAGCCTCACAGTAAAGAATTTCCTTCTTATATTTAACTTGAACTTCTCCTGTTTAAGTTTAAACCCATTCCCCCTTGCCCTGTTGCTACAGTCCCTGATGAAGAATCCCTTTCCACCATTCTTGTAGGCCTCCTTCAGATATTGGAAGGCTGCTATGAGGTTTGTTAGGTAAACTTTATTGCTGAATTAGTATTCCCAGTTATTTAAAGTTTTTATGGTAAAGAGGTACTTTTACAGGTCTGTAAAATGCTCATAGTTCTAAAAGTGCATGATGCACAAAAAGCTATCTTGAACAGACTGAAGCTGAGCACTCAAAAGGCAGATGGAGCCAGACTAAAGGACTCCTGTGCAACTTTAAGTCCATCTTCCTTTACATGTGCACACATGAAAACAGTCTTTAGTTACTGTTCAAAACCTAGGGTTTTTTTTTGTTTCGGTGGGGGTGGGTGGGAGTTTGTTTAGGGGAATTTTTGTTTTGGTTTGGGTATTTTTTTTCCTTTTACAGGTCCATCCCATTTAGTACACAAAATCATTATTTTATTTTTCAATGAGCAAAATGGTATTTCAATTTACTCTGCCATTCACACAGCCATGGACTTTCCTGCTGTAACCTATTTAACTCCAGCTTTGAGATACAGCAAATTTCTTCACGGGCTTATCACGACCGTATGCATACTGTGAAAGTGACTTCCATAATATTTCTAAGCATGATCTGCCTATGAAAAAAGGATCAAAAATTATCTTCATTTCACACCTGAGAAACTGATGTGTAAAGAGAGTAAGGCTTGGATGACTGTAGTCATCCAACTTAATCTATAGCAAAGAAAATGAGAAAAGGTGCCAGGTGACCTTAACAGGCTGAGCTGTAAACTGAAATGGTTCAGCAGCTGCTTCAAAGCCACCTCAGCCATCCCCACAGCAATGGCTCTTGGCTAGGGGCAGTAATCACTCATTAAAATTGTCTTCAGCCAGGAATAAGAGGCCTTCAAAATGCAGCTATCACTGACCTTACCAACGGAACAGACTGCTCAGCACTGCCAACATCAAGAACAGTCAGATGTTCTGAAAACAGCATAAATGAGTAGAAAACCATCTTTTCAGCATTGGTAAGGGACTGGTCAGAGGATGTCTCACAGACCTCTGATACAGAGGCAGGAATAGAGTCCCTGGGCAGCTCTCAGATGTCCTTCCCTTAAGTCACTCTTTCTTTGCGAACTTCTCTCATTCACAACACATTCAGACGTGTTGTCACATCTGAAACAGATGGGTTGTAGAACAGAGTCTATAGCTGTCAGATTTGATGCATCCCTATGCAAATCCACCTGAAGTAGTGAGTAGAAGAAGGAAATCCTGTGGAATAAACATTATGTGAATATGTAACTAGATCCTCTATCATGGCTACATAATCAGAATTGAAGTGAGCTAAGACAGCATTGCCAAAATTAATTCTGACTTTGGATAATTTAGTGCCTATCTTACTGTTTTACTACCTTACTATTCAATGTATTTTTCAGTATATTTTTAAATATATTTCAGTGTATTTTAAAATATATTCAGTATATTTTTAAAGCCCCAGGAAAAATGTAGAGAAAACACTTGTAAGAAAGTGGCCTGACCACAGCATGGAATAGCAGCGTGGAACAGTTGGGTCTACACTACAGCCTCTATTGTTTGTACTCATGGAGGGAGTAACTGCATCAGTAAGATGCTTTCTTCCATGTAAGCCATCATTTTGACAGTGAATCAGCTATGAAAGACATCTAGGAAGTGATGGTCGGGGTATGCTCAGAAATCTTTGTCTCTTCCTAGCAGAGATCAGTGTACTTGTATGCAACTCTTGACCCATTTCCTCAGCCTTGATGTCTTCTGCTTTTACAACCTTTGTTTCTTCCTTATGAGAGCTGTTCTTCATATACTCTTAAGCTTCCAAGCACTGGCCCTCATCACTATCATGCTCTCCCACTGTCCCCAGTTCTCATTTTGCCACAGTCTCTAGTCCATCAGGTTTCCAAATCCTAGTTCTCAACTCCCTCTTGGGACTTCTTGCTTAAATCCCTGTTTTCCTGCCCAACTGGCTACTCATCTCCCCAGTTAATCTCATTTCCCCTGCTTTTTCCCCATCTTGGGTCTTTGTCCTGGACTTCTCTCCTCGGGGCCTTTGTCTTAGTGTTTTTACATTGAGTTTTTACACTTTAGTCCAGCCCCAGTGTACTCAGTCCTCATCAGGACCATTCTTTCCCTCCTTTGTACTTCACAGTCCATCTTATGTGTCCACTGCATAGAAGTCAGGATTTTTCTGGCAAAGGTGCAATATTACCTTAACGAGATTCTTTGATCCCAGTTGTAATAGCCAAAGTCTGCACCGCTAGGTAGAGCAGGTTATTCCCCTATTTAGGTTTACTTGTCAAGAGCAAAGTAAAAGGATGTTGTCTCACCTCCAAGTTTCAAATCTGTATCTCATAGTATAGGCAAAACAGCACAAAACTATGGAGAACAGTCACAATTAGCTGAACATATTTCAGCCCACAAATTAAATCCTCCCTCTTCTTACCTTCAACAAAATGTGCCCAAGGCAGAGATGTGACATGAACAGTTTCTGTGGTGTGGTGGAGTTGTGCTATAAAGGAGAGCTGGCTCCTGTGAGCAGAGATCTGTCTATGCTTCTTTCCATCGTTTACCCCCCAGCACAATCAGTTCTACCCCATGCCTTCAGCATGGACAAGGAATAAAGATGGCACATCAGTCAGGCTCAGGTGTAAAACTTCAGTACAGTTATGCAGCTCAGGAGTTTTGTCTTGTACATCTGGTTCTTTCATTCAGACTCAAATGAACTCCAGCAGTGGGTCTCAAAATGCAGTCAAACAATGCAACATTCAGAGGCATGGCTATTGGAGAGTGACGGACAAACAGTACACTAGCCATGGGAAGAAAAAAAAAAGCCATTTCTTGGAGTTTCCCTTTTCCTGGTCCTAGAGCACAGACCTGACCTGTCCCTCCAACCAGACTGCTTGCTCCCCAGCTCCACCTTTCCCTGCAGAGCATTTCTAAACACTGGTTGGGCAGGGTGAGCTGGCAGGGGAGAGGAGAGGATCCTCCTAAACATCAAAATGGAAACTCAGCTGTACAGTGGTCTTCTACTTACTGATCTGCAGGACCAAACCAGCAGAGGTGATTACAACTAAACCCTTAGGGATGTTTGTAAGTGAAACAGGATGTTTCCTGAATTAATTTTATAGTTCAGATTTACTGCACCACTTAAGAGCAGGCTTTTATTATTACATTCTTATTGTATTCTATAATAATTTTTGTATCACATATATTTTTGCAAAATGCACCCAAATTGCAGTTTTTAATGTATTGAAAAGCTGACTTGAAAGTTTATGTTAATTATTTGGGTCTAATTACAGTTTTATTCTTTTTAAAAGCACTCAATCCAACTGACAAAAAAAAAAATCAAAATCGTTTTAAAAAACAAAGGGATGGAGCCAAAATATGCAAGATATTCTGCTAGCATTCCACTTACAAAAACAATAAAAGCTAAGTATATTTTTCTAACAAAGCTTTCACAAATTATTCCCACTTTAATTAAATCCCTCTTTGCTCGAAACTAACAAAATGTCCATTAAGAGCACAAGACAGTTATTATCTTTCAGTCTTTCTGCTTTTTATATATTACCTAAGTTTCAGTGACTCTTGCTGTGTTATCCACCTCTCTTTTAAAGAACATACTCTGTAACCATAGCAATACTTTCCCACCCTGGTATTATTTCCCGCTGGCTTATTCTAGGCTTTTGCACATAGCAACCACAGCAATCCTTGGTCCAAACTGTCAACTTGTTCTTGGCAAATCTTAGCAAAATTAGCGTATCTGTAAACTTCCAAGTATGTGGCTTTACATTTTCAAAAGATTAATATGTATGTTCTGAACAAATTGCATATTTCTAATCATAACACTATTTTGTATGATACATTAATACCATAAATACTAGATGGTGAAATTCTAGATGCTATCTTCTAGTTTCATCATTTTCTACAGAGCAATACACCAATTTCTCCTTAGATAAAAAGCAATGAGCAGCTTTGTAACATCTCACATTTTTTCACTGAGCTCACAACAAAACATTAGGTTCACACTTAAAACCTACCCCATTTTTAACTGGAGTCATGTAGAGGAACACCATCTATACCATTTACACTCAACCAGTTGGACTTCAGGTTCACAAAGGCAGCACTGATTCAGCAAGGACTGAGACATATGCTTTAATTTTGTCATCTAAGCACTCACATAGCCCACCAAAGTCACAGTATGCACCAAAGCATTTAATGACTATGCTACAGAGGGCTGATTTTAGTCATGTGCATAACTTTCTAATGGCACACATGTAAGCTAGCTTGACTTACAGGTGAAGTTATTTGCAGAAGGATATGCATTAGAAACACAGCAACTCCAAGTTAAATGGCCCCAGATTCCTTATATTAGTTCACCACTCTTCATCATGTAATGCCACTAAGTTTCTCAAGTCTAAGCTGATTATCAATGCCTTTACTGATCACTGCTTTACTGTAGAATTTATAACTGATTTTTTTTTATTAAATTAAAAAGCAGATGACAGAACAAGGTCTTTAAAGAAGCTTATAACTAACTGAGGTTGATTTTGTTGAACACCTTTTTAATAGGATTTTAACTTGAATTAGTTTTCATAAAGTGAATAGTAAGGATACACACAGTGAATAGTGGTGAAGCAGCACAAAGTACATTTGGGGGCAACGGTGATTTAATAGCAGTGTTTACTGTACATCCTCTCTCCACACATTCTCATCCCACTGCAGTCAATAAGACTTTTGCCATTGACTTCTCTGTCAAATTTGCATCACTGTTCTTTATTTGTCCATATGAATCAAACCCAGCAATATTCCCTTAGTATGTTCTCTGTAGGAGTTCTGGAACAGGAATTAGATACATAGAACAACTAAAATTACAAATCATCTAGTGAGAGAGGCATTACCATTGAAGAAAAAAACATTCTGCCTCAGTCACAATGATAAAAACGTGGGGAAGTTGGATTGCTGTTTTATATATATATATGTGTACTCACACACCCCCCTATATATGTGTGTGTGTGTGTATAAAATATATACATGCACATAAAACATGTGGGATATGTATCAAACAAATATTGAAATGGTCCAATACATTTGTGAGAGCTTGAGAAGAGAAACAAGAGAAGAGAAGAGAAAAAGAAGACAAAGAGAGAAGACGAAGAGAGAAACAAGAGAAGACAATAAAAGGAGAGGAGAGGAGAGGAGAGGGGAGGGGAGGGGAGGGGAGGGGAGGGGAGGGGAGGGGAGAGGAGAGGAGAGGAGAGGAGAGGAGAGGAGAGGAGAGGAGAGGAGAGGAGAGGAGAGGAGAGGAGAGGAGAGGAGAGGAGAGGAGAGGAGAGGAGAGGAGAGGAGAGGAGAGGAGAGGAGAGGAGAGGAGAGGAGAGGAGAGGAGAGGAGAGGAGAGGAGAGGAGAGGAGAGGAGAGGAGAGGAGACTCACTAGACCATTATTGGCTACCTAGCTTTTTTAAGTCTGCTACAAAAGAAAACAGTAGTGAAAAAAAGATATTCTAGAATTTTTATTCCAGAAAGGAGAAGGAAGATTACAGATGACTTTTCTGTGCTGACTGTTTTAAGTGTTGGTGGTTTAAAGCATCTTCTCATTTATGGACATAATCACATTTGTGTACATATGCAATTCCTCCACAACTCTGAGCCAGTTGGGGCTGCACACTAGGAGAATATACCCCAACCAGATGGGCCAATATAGGATGACATTCCTGCTGAAAAAAAAACAAAAAAAACCCACCAAACAAAAAAGCCAAAACAAAAAAACAAACATAAAAAACAATACAAAAAAACCCAAACAACTAAAACCCAAAACTTTACATCATTGTTGCCTGCTTGTTTTTAATAAAAGGAATTAGGTCTTTATGCACATAGAAGATAAAATAAGAGTCTAGATTTTTGAAACAGAAAAGAAATAAAGTGATATAATTACTTTTACAATAACATCTAAAAAGAGACAAAAGGAAGTTATACTTTGTTATTTTGGTACTTTTCCTAGCAGAGACATTTATTTATAAGTAGTTGTAATAAAATTTATTTAGGCTTTCTTTTTAAAGAAAAAGGTGAGAATATGAAATTAATATTTCCTGTGATTTAACTAGGATTACTAAAAGATTAACAGAAATACAGAAAAGAAATGGCAATTTTGACCCCACGGAGCCTCAAAATCAAGGTTGTTATACTAAAGCAAAGTGCCCTATCACTGTACAGTAAATTACTATTTTGTACTTTATCAGCTGTTATGCTAAATTTGTGAGAGGATTTCCAGACGGAATTCTTCAGCTGAGGATCACAAATTATAAGTGAAAAAGGAAATAACTTCATTTTCTGTTTCCATAAATGAAGGAGGTAATAGATTTATTAAATTCTGATTAAAATTATATTTTTTAACATGTTGATCAAATGCACCATGAAAACCAAACATTACTGGATTTGTTTTGTTTTATGAGAATACAGTGGGAAACCCATTCACTCCTATCAAAGATTTTCTGAATGTCCTGACCTCACTGGTCTATTAACAAAAGTGCAATTACATTTTATTCTAAAATAATCAAAATATTCTTCCTTGCTATAATAGCTATTATATTGTCAATGTACACATTTTGGTTCAGTTTTTTTATATCCTAAAGACACTATTCGCTTAGAAGTCACCATCCTCATTTAGAAAAGCATGGCATTTTGATGATTTTTCATTTGATTTACACAGAGACTTCAAGGAGATAGAGCCACTGAGATTAATTTTCAATTTTAAAATTGTAACTCAGTCCACAAGGGTAATGAAAATACACTTTTAAAATAAATTAATTTCTGTACACTTACGAAGGATTTCAAGATTTTAAAATAATAACACTTGGCCAAGGTGCTCTTTCCCCAGCCACAAGACATAACTTTGAAAACTTTTGCAGGAATCTAAAAATATAATTATAAAAATAAAATAATTAAAAAACTTTAATACTTGAAAGTCATGTGAAAATAAGGTATCTTTTAATTTTGTTTCTGTTTACAGAAGTTTAAGTTGGCATGAGTTTAGCAAGACTTCAAAACTTTTAATATTTTAGGCACCATCTTCTTCTGTCTCTTCTATAGGTAGGTCTTAATTACACTCTTTATTCCTTGCATGAAGTTTCCCTCTCTTGTTCTTCCTTCCTGTGTTTTAGAGACCTTAAAAATTTATCCTTTCTTTCAAGAGGGTAACTGTGCACAGGTCTATCTTTTGGAAGTCATGAATGTCTTATTTTTAATATTAATATTTTTGCCTTTTTTTTTTTTTAAAAACTAGAAAATAGTGCCTTAGTTTTAATTGTAAAAGGCCCCATTACAGTTACCTTTCAGGCAATTTAAATGCTTCCCCATAAACTAAGAATGAGAAATGGTTGGTGGAAATTAAGGAGGATTTTTTTTCCTTTCCAGTTTTCTGAAGTCTCTGAAGCTTCTTTCCAAAAATCTGCTTTAACTGGATCTTGTACAGGCACAGCAAATTACCCAAGAAGCATTGGAAAAATTAAACTGCTGAAAGAATCAAAACAGGAATGAGCTCTGTGACAGATAGCAGGTATTTGGGGAAATTAGAGAGTATTCTTTGCTTGTAAATCGATTACTTAGAAAATTTCTTTTGTAGCCCATTCTTACTGAAAACGTGAAACAAAACCACAAATAAACCAGCTTTGAAACTTGCAACCCCAAATCTAAGCAGAACGAAGACACAGCCTTGTTTGGAACATACACATTAACCATTGTGGATGCAGTGTTCCTATTAGAATGCATTATCACACAGTATCCAAGTTTATCAATCCTGGCCTCAATTCAAATATGCAGTTAGATGCCTTACTAAGTGCTTCGCTAAATTGAGCCTTTAATGCTATTTAAAACTAACTTAATATAGAAAAGAGGTATAGATTAACTGACACATCTATTGCATTTTTTGCTTCAATCAGTTCTATTTAAGTGATTTAAGTGCACCACTCTCTGGGGAATATAAAAAAGGGGGAGCAGCAGGGGAAGAGGGGGGAATCCCAGTAAGTTGTGTTTGACCTGAAATTGCAAATTCAAGCACAAGACCATTTCAAACCTCAGACTGATTCTTCTAGTCTCACGTAATACATTCACTAGTTAACTCTTACTCCCTATTACTCCTTACTAGTGGTTGTGCCTTTTATTGAACTTCTCACAGCAAATTGTCTAAAACTGGCTTTGAATGACTGCGTGGCTCCTGGAGTTGATTTGGAAATCTAGAAAACAAGACATGCACCAGCATTTGAGCAGTTGGCCACAAAAATGATAGTTTTATGCAGGAACTCTTATGGTATAGGCAGCACTGCCAAAATTCAGCTCACTCTCATACCATCTGATGTCTTAACCATGAGACCCTCCTCTGTCTTTGTCCAGTGCCTTGTCATTCACACTTTCCCACTCTTGTGACAAGAAGAAATTTAGAGATGAGATGTTCCTAAATTACAGTACATGCACCATTAGTGGGATGCTGGCTACTTTAAAATGATAAATGAAGGCTGCCTGCACAGCCTAGCACCTCCTTTGAAGTACATGGGAAGCTTGTATGAAGCCAGGAACTGCTGCCACACTGCTGGCTCACTGCAAGGCTACAAAGAATGCGAACCCCCTACCTAGGGATTTTCTAAGAGAGGGCACTGAATGTATGTTATGTCCCAGAGGCTGTTGCCATGACTGCTGTTGCCCAGAAGAGGGGAGTTGAAGATAGAGGCAGCTGGCAGGAACCCCTGGGAAGAGAAAGTTGCCTAGGGCAGCCAAGTGTCTGCTACAGCATTGTGCAAACAAACCATCTCAGGAATATCTGCGATCTTCTCACTCGCTACTTATCCCTGATTCATCCCATAAACACCATTGTTTCATCACAGGTGTGTTTCTTCTGGGAAAAAAAACCCACCAACAAACCAAAAAACAAAACCCACCCCAATACTTACCATTTATTAGAAGATTTTGCACAAACATATACATCCAAGGAAGCAGAATTTAAGTAACACATGCAACCTTGATTTCAGCCAACCCTTGAGTTCTGGTGGCCTGCCTCTGCCCCCTTAATGTGTCTTTTGAAGTGCATTGTATATATGCAAAGTTTCTTCAACTTTAGAAGGAAAAAAAAAATAATCATAGATCAAACCAGGAAGTCAGATTCCATTTTTTGTGGCAACCTATTCACAAGTGCACACCTGAGAGAAAGAGTAAGAATATTAACACTCAGCTCTGTTACTTGAATCAATCAAGAAACCGGCGCATAGGCATCATCTTTTACAGTACCCTAGACCTAGGCAAGAAAAAGGAACCCACGAATCTTGTGTTCCAGGCAGGGTACTGGAAAGCAACAGCATCCAACAGCTAATGACTCCCCTGCCATCTTGTCGTCTTTACCACTCTGCCTCAACATTTCCCTTTCTTGTGTTGACAGCAAGTCCGGCCCTATTTCTTTCTTGCCTGTTTTGCTGTTTATACTTGACACATGAATCAGAATGGTGACCAAACGTCACTTACCCATCCTCCTCTGCTGCATGGTCCTTAGGAGCCTGCCAGGGTGTTGGACAAATATGAGAGGGTCTACTTTATCCATTCATCCATCCTTCAATTGAAATCAATGGGACTCACTGGTGCATTTAAGTTTAGATGTTCTAATACATAGCAGTATGCAAAATACTCTCACATACCCAGTCTTTCTTCAAGCTTATGTTTTCTATATTTAAAGAGGCTTAGCTCCCTTTATTTTTACCCTATTTTCTGCCCCTGTCTGCCAAACTGAAGACACATCCACAACCAAGTAAGTTAACATTCCCCAACATACAGTTTGGGTTGAGACAGAACAAAAGAAATAACTTCTTCCAAGTGGTACACAGTGCAGTCCTAGAGACAGAGCAATTAGGCCTACAACTGACAAAAGAAAGTGACTTCGCATCCCAGCTGAAGAGAGCAAATGGAACAAGATGTAATGCAAGAATGACACAGCTGGAAACAAAACAAAGACATGCCATTTTTCATAATAATGCAGATGTTAAGATATTCAAAATATTTTTAGCATGTACTGGGGAACACAAAAAAGAAAAGCCCTATTGGGAATAGCAGTCCAGATCTACATTGTTCCCCTGTTTTTCATGAAGTATACAATAGTGTGATTCCTTCCCTTTCTATGAATTTAAACACTTAGCTCTGACACAAATTTGTAATTTTTCCAGAAAAATATAAGCATGTTCACTATTTTTAAATATATTCTATAGAATTTTACCTGAAGCAACCTGTTCAGCTCTCGACAGTGGTTTATGCTTTCAGATGCCTTAATAGTTTGAAGATGGATCTCCTCTCAGTAATTCTGAATTCTAGTATTTTGCACACTTAAGTCTCAAAAACTCAAAGTAACATAACTCAAAGTTTGCATCGTTTATTTTTAGGTCAATTTAACACTGCAGGAGTTGATCATGTGTATTCACTTCATTGTTTGTTATCATCTTTTTCCACTGCCCTCTCCTCCAGAAACTGAGTTTATCTACAGCTGGGAAATCTTCACATCCTTCAGTTGCTGAGAAAGTTAACTGCTCCTTCTCTGTTACATTTGACCAGGCCTTCTGCATACACACTCATATACTATACACTAAAAGACAATGACCAGTTATACCATGACAGTAGTTCTGCAGCCCCAAGCCATACCAGATTGTAAGAACTTGTGCCTTGTTTACTGTCACTCTGGGCCATCCCTCCTGAACATGCCTTGCATGATGGACCCCTGCTGTGCATTTGCCTTTGTCCCTTCCCAGCTCCCAATGACAAGATCAGTTTCATGCTTTGCAACTCTGTTCCCTTTTCCCAAAGGGCAAAACCAAAGCACAAATGCAGCATGGCAGGGGGATGTGAACTCCCCTACCCATCAAAAAATGGTCTGCTAGGGTAAGCAACTTGATATCCCAGGGGGACAAATAAGGGAGTCCCAGTATTTCCACTATAAGTTGATTCTCCAGTTTTCAACACTTCCTCAAAAACTAGAGTCTATGGCCACCTAACAAACTGGACTAGCTGAGGAGCCCAGACAATGCTCCTAGCCTCTCCAAACTCCACTCCACACTCAAGAGTTGTGACAGCATGGCACTGTCAAATACCACAATGTTATGCTTCCTGCCCCAGCCCTGCACACATCTTGTGAGACCCCAACAGCATCACCCTTTATTTGCCTATGGGGGCTCTGTACATCATAGCAGTGCAAATTCACAAGAGCAAAACACAGCCTGTGCAAATCCTGGATGCTCCCTTCAAAGCATCAGACTTCCCAAACATACATTATATACACAGTCTGTATCCTTATCGACCCTCTGAGATGGGAAGACAACTGCCAGAAAATGGGCAATTATTCATTAGGTAATTCACACTGCTCGTAAGCAAGCTTCAGTTATCCCCAGCAACAACTCACACACAGGTAAGAAACGGACCCACACAAACTGTATTATGCTGGTGGTGACAACCCATACACAGGCATAGTGTTTTCCTGAGGAGCAATACACAGAGTGACAACAGAGGGGCTGCAGGGAAAACAGCAGCAGCAGCAACAGGTATCAGCTATCTCTGAATCCATGGTCTACACTGAAGAAGCCTCTGGGAGAAAGGGTTACATGAAGAATCCTGTCAAGCCACATATAGACTTCAGCAGCTGAGCAGCCCTAGTCTGGTTTATATTGGATAGGGATACCAAATACATTTTTGTATGAAAAAGGTCTTCAGGCTGAAGCTCTACAGCCCTTTTTTCTGGGAGCATTACTTGCTACAGGCAACCACCAAGCACCAGGAATACTTGGTGGCTTCCAAAGCCAATCATTATTGCAACATGTAAGAGGCTGAAAAAAAGTTTTAAGTGTAGTGTCCCAGCATCTAAAGGGGCCCTACAAGTAACCTGGAGAGGGATTTTTGCAAGAGCATGTAGTGATATGACAAGGGGGAATGGCTTTAAACTGAAAAAGGGTAGATTTAGGGTAGATATATAAGGGAAAAAATCTTTACTGTGAGGGTGGTGGGACACTGTAACAGGCTGCCCAGAGAAGCTGTAGATGTCCCATCCCTGGCCGTGTTCAAGGCCAGGCTGGAAGAAGCTTTGAGCAACCTGTTCTAGTGGGAGGTGTCCTTGCCCATGGCAGGGGGGTTGGAACTGGATGAGCTTTAAGGTCCCTTCCAATCCAAACCATTCTATGATTCTATGACTTCTAAGCAGCAATGAGCAGGCTTTGAAAGGCTCCAGAAAGTTGTTCTATAAATATAGAGCATAACCTTGATTTAGTACAAGGTGCCAGACACTATGGAGTTACTTCATAAGACAGCATCCCAAAATGTAGCTGATGTATCAGATATGAACAGAAGGCATGAAATGTCAGAGGCATTTTAACTCTCCCCCTCCCACAGTCAGGAATCTGACAACTGCAAGCTATCAGGCAAAATGGGGCCTGAGTGCCAAGCACTGCAGCTCTCATCCCTTCAGAGTCTCCAGATAAACCAGCTTTTGCAGTCAACCAGCCAGGTTAGTACCTGCACCGTTTAACAAAGGCACCCCAGATACATGATTGCAGGTGGTCAAGGTCACAGAAGAAAGCAACAGTAGCCTGTATGGGTGTCCTCTAGCATAAGGAGAAAAAAAAAATAAATTCTAACTTAACAGAAAAATGGAACTGGATTGTGAAGGGGCAAGCTGGGAATAGAACAGGGGAGTTCCCAAGAGCTCCCAGAGTTTGTAGAAAAGAAAAACAAAAGTAAAATTTTTCTAGTTTTTTTCCTACATAAGAGGAAAGTACAGTTTGACAAGTGCAAAGTGTAATGTTAAATGACATGTAGATGACTCATTTTTAAATTATTACAAAATGCAAGGAGTTAGAGAAGTCACAGTTTAGGACAGTTCTTACTCTTAAGGCTCACACAGTAGAATTGAGTCTAGAAGCGTGCTAGACGACTCAAATATGTAAGCAGACTTATCTCCAACCAGGCCTGGTACTTCCCCAAATTCTCAGCTGCATACACATAGAACACAAGGCAAACTGTAATGCAAATGCAAGGTCATACTCCTAAGAACAGAGAAAGCTGGTGCACATCTGAAACCTGGGACCATAACCTGGATGGCAGCTACTTTCATGGAGGTGTTATATCACTGACAAAATCACTTAACATGCACCTTGCAGGCAGTGTTATGGCAAAAAAGGTTTAGGGCAATCCCTGGACACCTAACAGAAACAAGCTTGCCTTTTTCTGTGTATGGTGAGATCAATATTAGAATACATAGACACTAGAACTATATGTAGAAGGTGCTAAAAAACAGTGCCCAAGTAATTTAAGGGATAAAAAACAAATTGTTTTCAAGTGAGACTTAGGGATTTAAGTCTGTATAAATTATCAGTGAGGACGATTTATTTGAACAGAGTACCAGGCTAAGTGATGGATTCTCCATCATCCCCTTAAGTCTTTGCAAGATACTGAACACAGCAGAATCATTGCTGTGCACATTGCAGTGTCCTTTGATATGCAGGAGGTTTTAAAAGATAGCATGAGGATATTTCTGGCCTTGAAAAAAAGATTCTGAAGGCTGTGCTAAAACTGAAGACTGAAATCTAAAGAAAAAAAATAACATTTTAAACAAATAATGTATTTCCTATTCAAAGAAAACAACTTCTAAAGACCAAGCATTAAGAGTGGCAAAGCACAAGGATTTCCAAATGCCAGGTTATCATGACAGATAGTAATTTAATTTCTATGAAATATTTTGTGCTCATTCTGTAATTGGGGAAAATTCATGTGAATGTCAGTCTCACCTCCTACCAATTATGACCAAAATGTTGCCTTTTACTTCCCATCAGTGACACATGAGTACTGGCACTTTTATTTCAAAATTTGTATGCAAGGACAAAGTGAACATATTAGTAAAAGGTTGTGGTTAGTTAGGTAAACTCCCCATGGTAAATTTAGTTATTTCCTGATCTCACAGCTTAGTAAGACAGGAAAGTCTTCTGTCAGTCTCTACCTTCTTCTCAACATACGGCAACTCATTTCAAACTAAGAAGCAATACAAAAAGCTCCCCTTTTGCAATAAGGTAATTAATCACTGTCTGTTAACATCCTTTCCTACTTTTGTGTCACTTTTTAAAGGAATTCCCCATGCTCTTCTTCCAAACATAGATACTAGGTGTAGTGTTAAGCATCAAATAAACGATATAATTTTATGCCTCACAGGGTAATGATTCTCTGCAAATCTTCGCATACTTCTTCCACCCTCAATCCCCTCCCAGTATGTGTAGAAAAAATAACATAGAAAAGGAAAACATAAAAAAGAAAATTAAAATACATGTAGAAATGTGGGGGCAGGGGGGTGGGGGGAGAGGAATCAGTAAAAGATTAGCAAGGTCAAGAACTGCAAACGTAAAACCCATTCACATTAAAATTTGTTAATGCAATTAAGTTAACCATACAGGTTTCTACATGAATTACATGAGATATAAATAACAGAAACATTACAGCTAAATTCCAAACTTACATTTGTAAAATACACAAGTATATACATTTGAGGTAAACTTCCTAAATGAGATTAGGTAGACTAATAAGCCAATATGATGAGGAAGAGAAAATAAATGAATTAAGAGAACGAAAAAGAGCACACAGCCAAGGCTTCATGTATCTGGTGTCTCCCTTATTCTACAAAAAGCTATTTTAGAGCAGAGACACCATTTTCTTCTAGAAGTGCCAAAATATATGCAGTGTGAAGTATCCTGTATATCCTTAAGAGCAAACAATAATTATTGATTTAATAATAGGCTGGAAGCAGACATCAAGCAGACTCTTAGGAGTAAGGCTTCCAAGGTCTCAAAGGTAGCTTTGTCTCCATAGAAGTCTCAACTTTTTCCAGAACCAGAACAAAGATGGAGACATACCACAAGAACAAAATTTCCCAAGTTAAAATTAATTTATTAGGGACAAGTTTGTAATAGCACCACATAATATTTTAGCCACATACCAGCTTCAAAAGTCTGTTTAATTCAGGTAAGACAGAAATAGTTTTCTACATGGCAAAGCAGGACAGATTTCAGAACTATAATGAAAATTGATGACTATATTAAGCCAATGACACCAGCCACCAAGTATTTGCAGCCCCATTACATGAGAGGCACCCTGAGAAAATACCAGCTAAACTCTTTGGGTTCTCTGATTTGGAGCAGCCACTGAGAACAGAAACAACTCAAGCACTGCAACACTTGTATGGTGTATTTTGTATCAAGTGTACACAGTTTAAGCCAACATAAACAGGACCTGCAACCTAACAAGGCTGCATAATTCTCAATCATTCATCTTAGTTCTCCTCTCCTGATATATCCAGCCACCATAGGCAGGGAGATGCAGCTCTTCACCAGCTGCCATTAAATCCAGCCTTGCTGCAACTACAAGAATCAGAAAGGAGCTTCTGCCCTTTACTTAAAGCATTGCAAGAGCAGCAGAAGGGATGCTGCAGCTGGCACCATCTGCAAAAGCTGTGGCTTTCTCTGGAGGGAAATTCAGAAAAGAAAAAAAAGCCTAACTTGGAAATTCAGAATTGCCCTAGAAACCCCAATCATTTTCCATTAGCCAGGGAGGAAACACAGTCAGTATTCCCACAAGACTAAAGACAGCCTTTGTGAATGCCCCACCAAAGTCATCAAAGCTAATGCCCTTCAACTAATACTCCCGCAGAAAATAATGCTGCCTAGAAGAGGGGGAAAAAAAGTCCTGCCTGACAAAGTGGAAGCATAAAAAGAATTTATGAGAGGGGGAGGAAAAGGATGATAATAATGAACATTTCAGTAAACAGGCTTGAGAGAGATTAACATGCAGTGTAAATAAAAAAATCACAGTAAAGTGACTGCCTTGGAAGAGAAAAACATGCTGTTTTCAAAGTGTCATGTAGGCCAAATGTCTTTATTAACAGAGCTGGTGGAAAACTTGGGTGACTAAATGGTAACCATGTAACTAGCTTGTAAAAGAAGAGAAACTTCTTCATAAAGGTCTTACAGTAATACAGGCTGGAAGGGGAAAAGGTAAAAGAACATCTGAGGCAACTGGAGCAGGCAACAAAAACATCTATAAACTTTAACAACAAGACAACAGCATTTCTTTCATCACGCAACCAAGAAAAGATGCAACTGCCACTTAAGGAAAATCCTGTGCTATTTCAGAAATGTTTGGTCTAAGAGACAAACTTTTTATCAGTTCTGATGAACTTCTGTTTAAAATATCATAAGGGGGTTGAAGATCCATAGCATTTTCTGAATAAAATATTTCCTGGTTCAAATGTAGGCAATTAGATGGACGTATCTTGACAGAGCATGACCACTGAGAAATAATAGGAAATACCCCTCAGTGAGCAAGTACTAGTCAAAATTCTGATGAAAACCAGGAATCCTGTGTAGCAAGATCCATTCGACAAAATGATTGTTAGAAGGACCTTTTCAATAGTATCTGTTTTGCTATTCAGCCATTATGTCTTTTGCCTGGGCTATCTCTTTCATTTTTTTTTGTTGTTTTTTTTTTTGTTTGTTTTGGTTTGGTTTTTTTGTTGTTGTTTTTTGTTTTTTTTTGGGGGGGGGGAAGTGTTTTTTTGTTGGGTTGTTTTGTTTTTTTTTTTTTGGGGGGTGGGGAGAGTGGTTCATTTTCTAGACATTTTGATATATTTTTGTCACAACCTCTGACTGCATTAAATGTAACATCATGGACATGAAATTTAGGCGCACTTTCCTCTTTCCCTCTGAACAACTTGACCACTACTGCTTAGCTTCAAAATTCTTCCCTGAGTGCCACTGCTCACTAAGTTACTTAATGCCTGTGATTTTGGTAACACGTACATGGTTTTCTTTCTAAAACTTCATTTTTACATCATACCATTCCCCAAAAGCCTCACAGCTAAGTTGGACTTAATTCTAACCACCTAAGATTTTTCCAGCTTCACAGATTTATGTAATCCATAGGTTTCATCAGCTTTTCACTATGTTCCAAGACATTAATTAACGAGAAGTAAAACAAAAGGAAGTTTCTGTGGGACAAAGCTTTATTCTAACTCGAATCATTAAAATGAAATCAGAGTCAAACTAATTGTTAAACCAGTCACAGTTTATGAACAGCTCAGCAAAGTACTTAAGCAAGTAGTCCATCTGGCTTCAAATTCTTATGAGCTTTCTAAGTTTTGCTGAATCAAAGGACCTATAGCAGACTTCTTGGAATGACTGCTATCTTCTGAATGACGACTATCTTCAAAATTCATTATGAGCACTACTACTACTCCCTGCGATGCTCCAGATCCACAAATGCAAAGCAATTCTTTTTTAGGTTGAAATTTTCCAGGTCTGTCTATGCAAAAAAAAAACCACAAAAGTTTCAAATTTAAGAAAAAAAAAAAAAAGTTGCATCATAGAATGGTTTGGATTGGAAGGGACCTTAAAGATCATCTCGTTCCAATCCCCCTGCCATGGGCAGGGACACCTTCCACTAGATCAGGTTGTTCAAAGCCTCATCCAAGTGTTTCTTTTTAGTGAAAGACTATGAAAGAAAAGATCCACAAAATCATTTAGGTCATAAAAGTCCTTTAATATCAGAGTCCAAACATTAACCCAGCGCTGCCAAGTCCACCACTAAACCATGTCCCCCAAGCAATACTACACATCTTTTAAATACCTCTCGGGCCGGTGACTCAACCACTTCCTGGGGTAGCCTGTTCCAATGTTTGACAACCCTTTTGGTGAAAAAAAATTTCTTAATATCCAATCTAAACCTCCCCTGGCACAACTTGAGGCTATTTCTTCTTATCCTATCACTTGTTACTTGGGAAAAAAGACAAGCACTCACCGTGTTACAACCTCCTTTCAGTAGTTGTAGAGAGCAGTAAGATCTCCCCTGAGCCTTCTTTTCTCCACGCTAAACTACCCCAGTTCCCACTTCCAACAAGACTTGTTCTCTAGGCCCTTCATCAGCTCTGTTACCCTTCTCTGGACATGCTCCAGCTCCTCAGTGTCGTTCTTCTTGTGAGTGGCCTAAAACTGAGCACAGTATTAGAGATGCAGCCTTACCACTGCCAAATATGGAGGGCCAATCACTTCTCTGGTCCTGCTGGCTAAACTCCTTCTGATGCAAGCCAGGATGCTTTTGGCTTTCTTTGACACCTGGACACACTGCCAGTTCATATTCAGCAATTCAGTAATTCTTGTGCAGGACAATATCAGAGCTCAGACTTGGAAGTTACTATTTTAAATAGAAGGTTCTCTCAATGCTAGAGCTATGTATTTAATCCAAAAAAGCTGGTTCTGATTTACCAATTTTAAGAGCGCTGGGATGGAGGGAACACACACAGCAAACATCATAGAACTCTTTACAGAAATCACCAAAACTTCAAGCCCTGCAAAGTCTTATTTACATACTTATCTCCATCCATCTTAGTCATAATATGCCCCTTTACTTCATATGAAAAGCCCATGGCTCTATGCTGGAATGGGCTGACTTTTTCATTTGGAGTCTAAATATCCAAAAAGTGACATGTGGTGGAGTTATGAAATACATCACTGGTTTTACCAGATCCTCTCCCTTTAACTGCCCAGTATGAAAAAAAAAATAAAAAGAAAGAAAAAAAAATTTTCACAAAATTACACCTAACCAGTTATTTTTCCTTTTGTAGCATTCACCTATAGACCAAATTCAAGTAGAAAGAAAGGTTGCAGTTCTGGTTTTAGCCTTGCCATTCTCAGTTGCCATCTAACAATTCATAATCTCCAGTGATGAAGTAAAATGAAAAGTGACTGCTGCAATGGAGCTGTCAACAACAAGGATTTACACATGATCATTTGGACAATGTTCAGCAGGTCTCACATTTTAGCTGAACATAGCAGAGAGATGTGAATTACTGGCAGTCTTTGGGAGTTAAAAGTTAAGAAGCATAAGGATGATGGAAAAGGATGAGGAAACATATTGCCCCAAAACATCTACTGCCTCTGTACGTGGCAGCTCCCTGAAATTCCAGCCTGCCGACACTGTTCCAAAAGCTAGATGAAATAAAAGGCTCCAATGGAAGCCATGCACTACTACTCCTAACTGATGGTAAACTGGTCCCCAAAGCAAAGTCAGAGCTCTGCAGCAGACAGACGGGCTCCTTACCTAGGCATTAGGACAAGCTAAGTCTCAGAAGGACAAATCAGAGTGCCTGGCCAAAGCTGGAAACAACTCAGACATACCCAAGTGTCGACACAGATCTTAAGTCCTACCTTAGCCTAGATGCTGTCTGTAGCTCAGGGGCTTACTTCCGCCTGCCATCTAAAACCCAAATCATCTCCTAGAGTCAGGTACCTATGCTCATTCTTTCAACAGATGAGCATGACTCTTTTCAAACAGTCTAAAGATGAGTAAGAAGCTCAGGTACTTCCCTGGCAAAACAGCTACGTGACCACAGCCTCAATCCCATCCTACACCTCTAAAGATGATAACGTAACCCTCAGGCTTGCAACTCTGTACATTGAGCAGCCTTGCCTTTCACTCACTGCAGAAACTGCACAGCAAAGAACAGGACCACAGAAAGTGAGAGCAAGTGGAGCCACAGCTAGCATTAATATGCAGAAATCAGAAGATTCCTGAGTTCTTTGGTCTCTGGCTTTTCCCAGCAACTATGTTCCCAGGAACACTGTAAATTAAACCGAACATAGAACAGAGTTTGAGCTACTTATGCTACACTCTTGGAAATAACAAGCCATTCAACAGACACTGCGCCCAATTCAAAACCATCTTCACCATACTCAGCAAAAGCTTACACCTTCACAGATTCCTAATCTAATACACAAATGCCCACATTGGCAAGCATTTGAGATAACATGGTTTAAGATGCTGCCAGTACTGTCTTGGTCTCTGTAATTCATCATATGCACGTTTATCTGGTGAGGTAAAATGTTTTAAACTGTGTAACTCTCAAAAGGCCTTTTCCATCAGAAAACTAATGCAGCACACTAACACTTAGGGTAGACCTGCTTGTTATGACTGAACAAGTGAAATGAAAACTTCTTTAAACTTCATAAAAAGACCAGATTTGGGTCAATGACGATAGTGCCGTTGTACATTCAATATGCTGTTAAATATTCATTCCAATTAGAAACTATTTGTGCACAGACTAAAGGAAAGAGGGGGACAGTACTTAGAAGTTTCAGGAAACACCAAGATAGGTCAAAATAAGTAATAGTGTTTTTTTTTAATTCTGTAACATTTGTGTAATTAGGTGATGATTAAAGGTAAAACTGCAGAGAAGCTAAGAAAAAACAAAGGAATAAAAACAGAAAAGAAGGCATATATAAAAAGAGAAAAGGCAATCAGCAATGGTTTCAGTCTCTGAAACAAGAGGACTTGCAACTTATTTGCATTCTCACGAGCCAGCAAGATGTAAGGCTGTGGGAGATGATGTCAGAACTACACCTGTGCCAGGCCACAGGGCTCAGCAGAGACCTGATTTTTTGGTTGTTTTTTTTTTGTTTTGCTTTGGGCTCTGGCTTCCATTTTATTGAAGATTTTGTAAGAATTTACAACTTTATTTGTAAGCGACAGAGATTTCATGTAACTGAAACCTGAGTTGAGGACAGCCTGTGCCTTTCATTTTGACTTCCCATTTATTATTGAGTGCACAATCACCTGAATTATCAGGAACACTAAGAACCACACAGATAAAAACTAACAAGTACAACCAACTATTTGTAAGGCATTAGGGAATAACTACAGAGCCAGCCATGTCCCCAAAATAAAGAGAAATACACCAAGTCTAGGTGATATTAAAAATGGAAAAAAAAAAAGTGGAACAAATGCAGGAATGTCATAATACTGAAATTCACAGCCTGCTTTCTCAGAGGATTTTGCATTAGAAAAGTACAGCTGAAATAGTTTCCAAAGAAATTACTTCCAAAGAATAAAACCAAAACAAAACCCACCAAAAAACCACAGCAGGCTTCACTTCCTGAGATAACATTGGAATAAATACTGCTTGAGAAGTGTACTATGTTTTCTATTGTTCTATTATTATTTATTATTGCATTGTTACCTATTTAAGACTATGTGTTATGGTTAAAGTATGGTTTTAAACAGATGTGAATGACTAACTCTCCAAACGCATTACTAGTGAAGTTTTGTTCCACAGTGTCTGGTACCAAATTACTTTTAGAAAAACTTAAAACTTACTGTCATCTGTGCTGGCCAAAATCTCCTTTAATGTCAGACTGCCAGTTGTTCAGCTTCACTACCTAACTACATTAATTACCAAATAAAAAGGAGAAACAGGTTTTTTTCTTACATTTTTCTTTCCTTTGCTATCATATTTCATTACAGGAAATGAAAATGAAAAATATACTCTTGAAGTATGTTTTCCTGTTTTTGAACAAATAGGAATACTCTAAAGAACAGATCATGAGAATAACTGAGATAACAAGAGGATGATTCTTCTCCCATTCCTAAAAAAGAAGAGCGTGTTGGGGATGTTTGGTGGGGTACCTAATTAACCTCTCCTTTCAAACAGGCTCTATTGCTCAGCTTTTGTAATTTAAAAAACTCAGGATGATCTCTTTTTGCATGAGTCATCCTCTTATTTCAGAAAAAAAAAAAATCATTGATTTTACTTTCCTTTTTCTTTAATACAGCTGTCAGCTTTGTCAGGCAAGTGTGGAAAACTTTGTGGGACAATCTGAAGTACGAAATAAGCACTTCTTCACGGAACCCTTAAAAAGGGGTTTAGCCAGTATTGTCCTGCTATGTATTTTTATCTCAGTACCACTGGATTTAAAAAGTGATCTACTAAAACCTCTAGATAAATCAGGTTTGACACTAACATAAAGAATGGGTATATTCAAAGGCCACCTTTGACTTAGGGAGGCCAGTCCTCTTTGTCTCCCTTGTCAGTCTGTAGCCACTATGGACGGAGAAAGGCTCCTCTAGATGGTAATTCAGAGCACAAACCAGCTTGGGGTTCTCTGTATTACACGCTGGAAATACTGATTTATTGTTACTGACCACAGGAACCCAAGAAGACTAATTTTCCTGGGTTAGAGTAAACCTTTGTGTATAACCCAACATCCATTCCTGTAACTCCTTGTAGGATGTAGCACAGCATTTGCACCAATTCTGTACCTCACAGCTGGCTGTACTCACACAAGCTCATAAGCCTTAAAATCTGGAGAGTCTTCTTTCATTTCATTTGTTACTGGTTGGATTACTACATAATTCTTGTTTCTAACTTCTACATCCTTTTAATATTTAAATACAATTTTCATGTCTAGCGGTCAAGTCATCCTTTACTCTTAATAAGCTATTTTCGCCAAGTCTTCATTCAGTCCAAGTCTAATATAGCTTTAGTCCTTGTATGCTTGGATAAGGAAAGAACGTAAGTGTAAATCTCACCATATTTATAGGAAAAGAGATTTAATCTTCCATGTTCCTGACTCAAGAACTGCATTTTTCATTTTATTATATAGGTAAGCATTTCATTATATGAATAATTTTGTCCTAAACTTTTCCAGTTTATTTTTGCGTTTAGGTTTTTAATTCAGTCCATATAAAGATAGACTGCAAGGAATAACAAACACTCAATTTACTTTGAGCAAGCACAGAATTAAAGCTGAATGCTGACACCTCAGAACAAAGAATCTCAACTCCATTGCACAGGCACTAAACTTCAAGTATCAACATGGTATAGTGTGGACTGGTACAGTCTTTAAAGAAAACTGATTTTTTTTTTTTGGGGGGGGGGGGGGAAGGGGGAAGTTACTAAGCCCAAGAAAAGAAAAATTGTCCTTATCAACAATTTTCTTCAGCAATAATTCTTTCATGCATCTGGAATGGCATATGGTCAGCATTTTCTTTAGGGGACTGCAATTTGTCTCCATTTTACATACTAATAGTATATTCAGTCAGACCAAAGATATGCCTATCCCCATACCATATCTTTAGCAAAGGCTGAGAGCAGAGGTCTCTCAGCACTAGGCCAAGGAAAGCAGGGATTTCCCTGTTTGCACGGATATTGCAGGGATACATCTCAGGATCCCTTCCAAGCCCTCAGGGACGGAGCTTTCTGTTCTGCAAAGCAAGGATTGATCCTTTTGCATTGAAAGCCCACAGCCAGGTAAACTTTTAGTATGTACAGTGGCTCATAGTTAAACTATGCGCCATGAAGAAAAAATGCCACCTCCTACTTGTTCTGAATCTGCCACTTGATGATTTTATTTGATCCCCTCTGGGTCTTGTAGAACAACAGACAGTTAATGAGCATTCGCTGTTCATTTTTTCCATTACACTCCTATATAGATTCTTATCATTTTGACAGAATCACAGAATCCCAAGGGTTGGAAGGGACCTCAAAAGATCACCTAGTCCAACCCACCTGCAAGAGCAGGGTAACCTAGAGTACATCACACAGAAACTTGTCCAAGTGGGCCTTGAATATCTCCAATGTAGGAGACTCCACAACTCCTGTTAGCTATTTCTTTGCTAGGCTGAAGATCCTTAATCTATTTAATTGCTCTTTATCACTGTCACCCATTTCTAGTTCTATTATCTCTCTCTTTTTTTTTTTCCCCTCACCCTTCCTTTAAATACGGGGATCAGAACTGCCCCCAGAGTCGAGACAAAAACACAGGCAGTTTATAGACTGGCATAGCAGACTTAAGCTCTGTTGGCCATTCTTCCCTGATTATTTTTTTTTTTTACCAGTCTTAAACACTTAACCAATGTTTGGATTTACTATAGTAAGCTCTCTACATCACTTCCTTTGGTGCTAATAGCTTACAGCCTCAATAATAGCAGGATTGTTCTCCCCTGCATGCATTACTTCATAGTATCAGCAGCAAGCTTCATCTCCAGTTACTAAGCATCACAAGATCCCTCTTTGATTCTTCATAATTAGCTTCCATTTTTGCTACCCTCATTAACTTAGAGTCATTCTGCACTCATGTGTCCAGATCACCAATGCATATGCAGACTAGTGTTAAGCCCAGCACACATCCATGCGCAACTCCACGAGTGACCTCTGTCCCCTCTGTGAAAACAGGTCATTTATTCCTACCTCATTTTTCAACCAACTATCAGTCTAGGAGAGAACTTTCCTCTTATGTCAGAGCAGTTTCATTTCACTCAGCACCTTTGGCAAATAGTTCTCAAAAGACTTTCTGAAACTGAAGAGTACTGCATCAGCTAAATCACACTTACAACCTAAACAGTGTCTTCAAAGAACTCTATCAAACCTCTGAGATTGTTCTGACTCTTATATCAAATTTGTCCATGAATCCATTAGTTTTCTTCTTCACTGTATTTACCAACAAATTGACTGGTATGAATGCCAGTCATACTTATCCTGTTCTTTCCTACAGGCTTTCTGGATGCCTTTTTGAAACTGGCAACACCTTTGGCATGCTCAAGTTCACTGCTACCACACCAGTACTGCTGTTAAACACCAGCATTAACAGTTCAGCAATTTTACAGAGAGCTCTTCCAGAGGTCTTGGATGCATTCAGACTTGGCAATTTTTGTTGTAACAAATGCTGTAACCCATTTCTACAGTTTTTTTCTAAAAACCGAAATATTCCAGCATCTCTTGATTTGGAAGAGATGCCTCAATGGTACCTTGTGCTTCTCTCCCCACAGGAGAAAAATTTTGTTTTGGGAATATGAGGTCCTACACAGTGAGCATTTTTTTGAGCTCTTTTAGATCTTAGTTATCTATTGACCCAATGGCCTTCCTGGTTTTGATGTTTTTGAAAGAGTACTCTTAAAAAGCTTCTCTGCCTTTTAAAAATCACTTATTAGGCTTTAACTTGTTTTACTGTGTATTTTATGCCTAATTTACCCTATTTTCACTTTTTTATGTTTTGGACATAAGTTTTTGAAGTTTTCTGTTTCTTATAGCCTGCTCAACCATGGGTTGAGGGTCAGAGAAGGATTTGCTTGGGGATATGCATTTGTTCTGAGTCTCTCCACACTGGCTACAAGCATTTTACTCATTTGACTGTTCCCCGGACCAGGTTTTCCATAGAAATTCTAATGAATGCCCTGCTGGCTACCTTCTCTATGGTAGACCTATGCCATCAATAACTTACCTTAGAACTAACCATTCACTCCCTCCATCTTAATCTTCTAGTCTTCTACCATTTGCATAGAACAGTTCTATTTTCATCTGACTGCCTATTCTTCTGTGCTCCTGTCTATATTTGACCTAATTTTTCATGTTCTCTATATGACCTTCATCCATTTCTGTCATATGCACAGCAATGTTAAGGCCTTCAACCCCAGAGGCTGTGGCATCTTGACCTGTGTGTCTTTTCTGCTTGTCCTCACTCAGAATGTTGGGATTACAGTGCAGACTGATGCTGCAGAGGTCTTTATTCTTAACCTTCTATTTAGCTACTCAGATGATGTTTCCAGCACTATTTTGGTAGCCCGTCTATGTCACCAGCACTTCTCCACCTACTTCTCCAGCACAAAAACGTAGCCTAGACTTCTTTTGTTGTAAGCCTCCTTGGCATGTAGTTGGAAGGTATGCTCCCTTTCAGCAACATAAACTCAGCCAGCTGCACTCCACTTAGTTGTCAGGAGATATCCATCTATCACCTAGACTCAATACCATGCAATGGCATTCTCCGAGCAAAAGGATAGCTGGCCATCACGTGAGAGCAAGGTCTCATCTACAGGATGAAATTTCAGGATCATTTCTCCTTTACAGGTTTGATGTCCTCCAAATTAGGAGTTACCCCTCATAGAAGCCCAGTGGCAGCCTGCTTAGAGATAAGCAGTGAGACTACATGCCTGGAGGTTTAGTTTACACATTTGTAATTAAATATACTTTCCTTACACATATACTTAGCATGTTGTGACTTTTGAAGTGGACAAGAGTCCACTTCAGTTATAGTAATCTACAATGGGCATCTTGCAATGTCGTAACTATCTCTTTGGTTTAACAGGTGTATTAATACTGTTGAGAGTAAGAAAATGCTACTCTTTTCTAACTGGAAACCTGGTATCAACCTCTAGCCTGTGAAACCAAAGTTTCCAAGCTAATGGCCTTGGCACACAACTTGTGTTTTAGGCTTACTCTCAGTGTACTTTCGCTGAAGTTTTCACTTTGTGCCTCCTTCCCCTTTCCCCTTGCCCTCAACTTTGAATCAGACCATTCTCATCCTCCTGATAGACATTCTAGTGGCTTTCTAAAAATCTGCCTTTGATACTGGCCTATTAAGGTTTTTAAAAATAAAATAAACAAAAAAATCCTTCATCTGCCTTCCATTCGCCATCATTAATCCATGGACCTAGTACATTCTCTAGGTTCCCACAAAGCATTTTCAAGATAATCCTCCACAGGTACTAAAGGAGCGAGAAAGTTTAATTTTTCTTGTGTAAAATACTGGTATCACTGACAGGTATTTCCAGTAACTGCCAGGCAATCATGCTTTATAATCTAATGGATTACAGCCACCTTTATGATTGTATGAAATGACTAATTGTGTGAGGCCTTAAATACAGTTTTCTTAAGACAACAGCAGACACATACCCAGCCACAACTTTCAGTTCAAAACAGCTCAAAACAGTTTTCCAAGATGCAGCATCTGTTGAACTGCTAATGGGAGCTGTACTTAACAAATACATCCCACATCAAATCAAAGAGTAGTCCCTATAACCAAGACTTGTCAATTCAAAATGGGACCTTACACATTTAGTTTCCAAAACTAGATTTTTTACTATGAATTCTACTTTCACTTACACCAAGTCTGCTACATTTTATTAGCTATAATGTACACAACTTTAAACACAAAAGAATTCTTGAGGGTTTCCCACACACACTGTCATGGCTGTATTTATAGGCAAGATGATTAAACATTTGCATTTTATTGTAAAGGATAAATTGTACCATACAGTAAAGTGAAACTCAATACTAACTGATTCATAAAACAGGCCTGATTTTTCAGTTGATAGTAAATGGTTCTCTTTTCCTTTCCACCATCAAATCTAATTTAAAGTAACCCAGTGTACTGCAAATACATTAGCTACTTAGTAATCTCCAGTAATGGCAGGGAAACTCATCACAAATTGCAGAATGTTATGAATCATCTTGTGAACACATAACTGCTATACACTGCAGAAGGCACTTTAACAAATAGTTTCATTCATTCATGTCAATACTTCATAATTAGCACAGACAAGTGTCTGTAAATTGAACTCTTGAACATCACACTGCTTAGTTACCAAAGGTTTTTTTATTTAAAATTTTGAACACTTGATGTATTGAAAGACCCCATTAAAATTTTGTACCAAAGACAAACAACATTTTCATTTTCCGTTCTAAATGTGTTAGCACAAACAAATGAACTCAATAATGTTCAAAGCAGCCATAAGCATATGCTGACCTGTACTACATAAACAGTTCAACTGACTTTATCAGATCTATTAATTTAAGGTTTTAAAGTATACTTAACTGTTTTGCTCAATAAGAGATAATAATAAAAGAACTATGGGGCTGTATAGAAATTAGCACTGATGCTTTTTTCTCCACAGCTACACCAGAGTGAGTCCCCGCTCAGAACAGGAGACAACCCAGTGACATGACGGCCAAAAGTGGTTAGAAGAGCTGTCCCCTGCAGAACTGCCGCAAAGATCTTGATTTATCCACCTTTTTATATTTAAATTGGAGTCAAGAACTGCAATAGCTCTTCAGGGTACCCTATGAAGGCACACGGTATTTTGAAAGCTTTATGAAGGCACTCACAAAACCCCACTCAGATTAGGGTCTTGCTATTTACCAACAGAGATACAGCCTCTCTACACAGAGCTTACAGTTTCAGGGTACAGGTGCCCACAAAGCTATACCTGTAGTTTCCTGAATGCTTTTTTAAACAGTGGATTAAAAAAAAAAAATAATATTATTTTGACTTGGATTTCAGGATGTCAAGATGTCAAGCTGTCATCATTTAACAGTTTACTGGTGACAGCTATTGGCTATACCTAATGGGATGTACACTCTTAGCCATTCTAACAGTGAAATAAATCATTCTTTCTGCAACCTACCTCACAACTAGCGAGAACTAAAACTGTGGCCAAGGTCCAGATACTGCAGGACAGCTGACACAAGGGGACTTTGTCATCTGCGGATATTTGTGGTATAACCACGACCTCACAGAAGCAATTTAAAGGTTTAGATAAAAAAAACCTTCTCAGACTAGAATAACAACCATCAAATGCAACAGTATAAATATATTCATAAACACAGTGATAATTCCACTTTGACACATCTTACCAGTATAACTTCCCACTCATCACTTCCAAAAAAATCCTCAAGCTCCAGCTCCGAGTTCATCTCGTCCTCCATGGCCTCACAGCAATCCTGGAATGCAGACCCATGGACTAATTTCTAGAGGCTGTGCACACCAATGTAAACATACAAGAAAAAGTCTGCCTCACTCTAACATTGCTAATTAATGAGAAAAAATAATTATGAAGGTAATTTAGTATTTCCCTTTGGATTGAAATATGAAAGCTCATCATGAGCTTTTATTATGTACTGCTTATTTTTACCTTTTTTTTTTTAACAGAAAACAACATTACAGATTTTATTTATTTATTTTTTTTAATCTTGTAAGATTTAACCCTTAACAGCACATATGCACCACCACTGGCCAGTTACATGAAATGACATCTTCTTAGTTACATCTTCTTAATTCTGTAATTCTCCTTGAGCTTTCCATTCTTCATTGCTCATAAAAACAGTACTGATACTGAAAAGACATCCAGAACATCCAGGCCTGCAAATCTTCCTATCTTCTCTAAAGTTTCTTCTTTTTCTCCTTTTCAAGTATATTCAAGCCAATAAATGCTGCTAGGTTTATCAATATGAAATCTATTTATTTAGAAGGAAAAAAAATACCTTCATGCAACCTAGTGCTCCAATTCTTTATCTTTAAAATAAACCATGAAGAAGTGGGAAGATCCCACCTCTTCTTGCATACTGCCTTCAAAGTATTTTTGCCCCTTTTAGTGATCAAATATAGATTTTTCCATGACATTTTGATTAGGCTCTTACTGTGAATACATTAAGTGATAATTGGTCCAAAACCACCTATTGAGCCAGGAACATCAGAATACAGTAAATACTAGGTGCACCATAGGCAGTTGTATGAATCACTTCACATACCTGTGGTTTTCCAGGTTGCTGTGCTTAGTCATGAGTACACTCTTCATTTTCTTGCACACAGAACAATTTCTGCCAAATTTTGTTCTTGGCTTCTACACTGCCACCTGTAGTCATACAAGAGAAATTAGCCATATTTTATGCTGCAAATCCCATTACCACAATGTTTCAGCTCACTTCTTTTTCTATACAACCACTCTAAAGCATTCTCCTTTGTAAAAGGTGTGTTAAGATACTCAGAGTTATTTGCAATTTTTCTCTTTAATAAATTTCAGGAAGGAAGTTAAAAAAAAAAAAAAAATCACAGTCCCAACTCACTTTAACCCCACAGAACATTTAAAACTCTCAGAGACAGATATGGGCTTTACAGATTTTTAAGTTATCCTTATTGCTTAGTGGACACATCATAACCTTGACAGAGCAAGGTGACTTCTGAAGCAGCAACACAAAATACACCTGCACTTCATTATTTGGTAAATACAAAAACTAATTTCATTTGATCTTCCATCTGAAAAAACAAAAATGAACACAGTTTTGCAGCAATGTAATTTCCATGCTCAGCTTAGTTACCTCATACAGGTTGTAAAGAAATACATACAAACATACGCACCCCAAACAAAAAACAAAACAAACAAAAAGAAACGCTAGTATTTGGAAGAATATCTCATAGAACTTAAAAGTGATCTTGAACTTTTTCATACAATGAAACTGGTTTATGCCCAGTTTACAGTACCTGGAGGACCATGCCACTGTTTTTACTAAATTAACCGTTTGCATCAAAATAAGACCTAAACCACGAAGTAAGCAGAGCCCTCAAGTTAACCCTTTCCTGAAAACATGATAAACCAGAAAATTCAGGGCTTCCTGGAAAACGCAAAGCTTGCTGGTGTTCAGAACAGGGGGTTCACCGAATAATTAAGTTTCAGAGTACAAGCTCGGGGGGAACACTGGCTTTTGCGTACATATGCACTCCCCATTCTTCATGTTCTGAATTACCCCTGCCGTCCCTGGAAGCAGTCGGCCGAACGTTCCCACTGTATCCCAGTCTGGGAAAACCCTCTCAACACATTAAGGAGAGAAGCTAACTCCGTCCACCGCGCCACGGCGAGCACACGGATGTCCGCGGCCGCCGGGGACCCGCACCCCTGCGCTGCCTTACAACAGCGATCGCAGCCTTCACCAGGAACCTCACGCTGGAACGGAAACCGAAATCAAACGCGGTTTTCCAAGAACTAGTTGCTCTTTATATATATATATATATATATGTGTGTGTGTGTATATGTATATACACATATATATAAATAATAAATAAATGAATAAAGCCCCAGCCACCGGTGGGGCTTGCCTGCGTCCCAACGCGCACCTCCAGCTAACCCTCCCGCCTCCCTCGGGCGGGAAGGCACTCACGGCAGCGGGGACGCCGCGGGGACCCGTCGGGGACCTCACCGTCTTCCCTCCCAGCCGGGCGCCGCCCCGATACCGGCGTCCACGGACACCCGCCGCCGCCCCCCCGGCAACCCGCGGTCCCACGCGTCCGCACGCCCGACCCCACCGCGGCGCCCGCGACCCCGCGAAGCCCCCCACAGCCCCACGCCCCAGCCTCCCCTTCAGCCCCACTGAGCCCCTCACCGCGACGCCCACCCGAACCACGCACACGGAGCCGCCCGGCCAGGTGCCTCCCACCGGGACGGTACCGGAGGCAGAGGGGCACCGCTAAGCCCGAGGGTCCGGCGCTGCAGAGCAGCGGGCGCTGCCCACCCACCTGCGCTCGCCGCGCTCCTCACGCCGCCGGCCGGTGCCGCAGAATGAGGCGGCGGCTCCTCCTCACCAGCGCGGCTCGCTCCCTCCCTCCCTCCCTCCCTCCCTCCCTCCCTCCCTCCTTTCCTCCCGCCGCCGCGCAGCCAAGGGGAGCCGCGCGTCCCGGGTGCTGCCGTGCCGCGCCGCCAGCCTGGGAGTCCTGCGGGAGGGCGGGCGGGAGTAGGAAAGGGAGGGAGGAAGGGATGGAGGGAGGCGGCTCGTCGCTCAGCAGAGCCTCCCTCTCCTGCTCTGGCTCCCTCCCTCCCAGGCACGTTTCTGCCGGTGCCGGTGCCGCCGCACCGACCCGCAGCGCGCACCTCCGGCCCCTTCTCTTTTTATCTCGGGGCCGGGTCTCCCGCCACCGCCGCTCCTGCCGCCACCGCCGCGCGGGGGACAGCACCACCCGGCACCGCGCCGCTGCCTACCCACGGCCGGCCCGCCCCCGGCTCCGCCGCCGCCAACGCCAACGCCGCCGCGCTGCTCGCTCGCTCCTTCACGCCGCCCCCCGCCAGCCCACCTGTCCGCACCCCGCTCCGCGGCACGCTCCGCCGCCCGCCCACGGGCCCCCGGCAGCGTCCTGGCCGCGCTCACCGCACCGGAGAAGCGGCCTCCGGTAGCGCGGGGCGCTGCGGCTCCCGCCGGAGTCGAGGCGAGCGCGCTGAGCCACGGCGGGGGAAGTAGGCGGTGAGCGGCGTGGGATGCGCTGTCAAACCGAGGCCGTCTCCCACGTGTGCCCCGAGCGCTGGGATGTCCATATCCCGTTCGCGGGGAGTCGCGGGAGTACCAAGTGCGCCCCTCGCTCCGACACCAAAGCGAAGGCGCTGTCTTGACCCCTTACGGATAATTCCCATGCTAAGGAATATGCTGGAAACCCGGTTCTTGGTGGCTCTGGGGCAGCTGGGGCCAAGAGGTGACTTAGCTGGAGGTGGCCGGATCTTCAGAATCGGTTTTGCAATGCTTACATATTTTGCGAAAGAAGCAGATAAATACCTGAAAGGAATCGTTAGGAAAATGTCTGTATTGTTACTAGAACTGTGGTTAAATTGGAGGTGGTGTATGCGCTGTCCCAGCTCCCTTACTGATGGAAGATCACTCCTTACTAACAGTTCTCTCATTCTCTGTCTTTTGCTTGATGTATTTGCATTTTGGAAATAAACAATGTCTTGAAATTACTGGGCTTGTATCTTTTTATTGGTCTTTGCTGTGATACTGACACCAAAAGAATGTGCTATCCCCATCCAGTTAAGTCCAGCCAACTTCAAAAGGGGTTGGGAGGAGCTGGGTGTGTTGATGGCAGTATCACACCAACAAAATACTATTTTCAAATTTGTGTAATAAATCTGTTACCTTCATTCTTTCCACAGTGAGTGATAGATTCCATGTTGCCTGAGACAATCTTTACCTTTCACAAACATTTTATTCTAATAATATTTGGGGATAATTCTCTATTTTTGGAACCCTACATTTTCAAGGTGATCCAGAAATCCATGCAGTCATGTTATAAAATGTGATACCATGCTGAAGTCTAATGGTACTAAGAAGTAAGGTACAAAAATAAAGTCACTTGCCTTTGTCTAGTCTTCTGCACAGTTAAGTCTATTTTCAGTTCCGCTTCTTATGTCTCTTGAGCAAGACACCAGGCTATCTGAATATTTAATGAGGAGTAAACCAGAAGTCTGTGTGCAAGTAGCAAGTGTAACATACTTTGTTAATAGCAACATAGACAGGTACTTGTCTGAAAGAAGTTTAAACAACTTAATTTCACAACATTAGTAAACATTAATTATATATAAGCACATCTGCAAGCTATTCATAATGTAAAAAAAAGATCAAAATCAGGCAAGGCTGTCACCAAAAATTATAAATAAACTTATAGAAAGGAGGATAAAAGTTTTACAGGCATTTAGAAAAAGCATTTTGGGGTTACTCCAAGAAGAGTCCAGAGGAGGCCTCAAAGATAATCAGAGGGCTGGAGTACCTCTCCTGTGGAGACAGGCTGAGAGAGCTGGGCTTGTTCAGCCTGGAGAAGGCTCCAGGGAGACCTTAGAGCAGTCTTTGAATACCTAAAGGGGACCTACAGAAAATCTGGAGAGGGACTTTTTATGAAGGCATGTAGTGACAGAACAGGAGGGGATGGCTTTAAGCTGAAAGAGGGCAGATTTAGATTAGACATTAAAAAAAAAATCTTTACTGTGAAGGTGGTGGGACACTGGAACAGGTTGCTCAGAGAAGCTGTGGCTGCCTCATCCCTGGTAGTGTTCAAGGTCCGGCTGGATGGGGCTTTGAGCAAGCTGGTCTAGTGGAAGGTTTCTCTGCGTCAGGGGGGTTGGAACTAGGTGATCTTAAAAATACCTTCCAACCCAAACCATTCTATGATTCTATGATTCTGTGATTCTATGCAGTGGTTCTGGTCTTCTGCTCCAAAACCTTACAATCTAGTGGCACACTGGCGCAGTAATTCAGAAAAAGATGTTAACGTTGAAAATTTGGGTGCCATAGCTCTGCTTACAAAGGCATTTGTTAATCATATAGTACAAGCTTTTACATCTAATAAGTAATAAAGAACATTTTATCTCTAGATTGAATGTTTATTCTCTTTCTCTTTGAAATTGTAATACAGGAGACACATTGAAAAAGGTGATAGGTTTTCCAGTTTTGCTTCCTCAACTAAATTTTGATTGAAGGTAACGAATTGTAGATTGAAGATACGAAGAGTTACTGAGCAGTGAATATCACTCTGACATTCCATGGTTATCTACAGTAAGGTCTGCCACTGCCTTCAAAGGCTGGCTAGTCCAACTGTGTCTCTTCCAGCAGTACATTGGCCACAGAGACTGCACTGACATGCCTCCAGTCTAGAAGAATTCAGTCATTTTCCACTAAATCTTCCATAAACGTATTGTTTTGCCTGTGGGTCTCTTTCCTATAACTGTTACAAATGTATTAAATTCTAGCAGAAAGTTCTTGTCTTTTTCACTGAAGCGCATACACTGCACAGGCTGTTCCCTTTACCAAAAAAAGTCCTCACTTCTTTCAGGTCTTAAACAAAGCTGCTCTTAAGTCTAGCCCATCACAGGAGAAATGCTCTCAAAGAAAGAAAACAAGCATTTGGTGGCTTCACAATGACTATTAGTCAAATGCTATCATATTTGCCCTGAGTTTGTGAGGTACAGAAAATTAGATCAGTCATTTCTCATTCTTCTGCCCTCCCCTCCTCTTTCCCACCCACCTCCCAAACAGCTCTGACTTTTTTTCTTCAGCAATTCAAGCTTGCAAGCATACGTTCCATTGTTACAATGATTCAGAGACAAAATGAAAGCCAAGTGAAATATTGTTCTCCCAAATCTGACAAGAAAACTTATAGAATGGAAACACCCAGAAGATAAAACCTACTTCTTTTATAATATGCTCCAAAAAACATTACTTGTCACTTTTCCCTTGATCCCAAAATAAATACAGCAACTGCTGGGTTGCTGTAGTACTGAAAATTTCCAGGTTTCCAGATGATGAGCTGTGACTCAGTACTCCTACTGATAAACCTCAATACACCATCCATTTACTTTATGTGGTGGTAAATCATCTCTCACTTTCCTTCCACTAAAACTTATTAAACACTATCTTGTGCCTGTGGGTCTAATCTACCACACCAAGCTCTGCTTTGTCCATCTGAGACCAGATCAGATAAAAGCTTTTACGCTCTGGCATTTTTCTAGACCAGGTCCTAATTTCAGTTGGTACCCAAGCGTGCTTATACCTCTGAGTACATGGGTTGTGCAGACCATCACCTTAAAAGCTTTCTCCATTGTCCAGCCTGGCCCATACCTCTTAGTTTATTGACTAAATAAGTCTGAACACTCGGCACAGAGCTCTTTTACTTTATGACAGGGTAGTTTCAAGAGATTACTTCTGGGGAAAAGTATGCTTCTTTTCTCTACATGCAAAATTCCTTCAGAGTCAGGATAAAAGTGATGAAGCAAATTTTGATCCATTTATAATCAAAATAATGACTTCCATCTATGCTACAGAAACCAGAGTTTGGCATAACAAAACCAACAGCTGGTTGAGGAAGAATAGCAGTGTAGGCTCTTCAATGTTTGTGAATGAACAAGCACAACTGAAGACATGGTTAGGATAGCACATGATGGTTCTGAGTAGTAGTAAGGAGTTAAAACACTTTCATAAGTACATTTACCAAGAAAACATTTTCTTATAGTAAAGCCATTTTATTTCCCACAGTAGCTGAAAAAAAAAAAGTCATATGAAACATTTAACATGCAAGAATATTATGCTAATCAGAAGTCTGTGTTAAATAGCCCTTATGAGCTATGTATTGCAAGCAGCTGAAAAGCCATCCTAATTTCAGGCACCCCTCTTGCTTCAATTTGCTATGTATAGTGAAAAACAACACAGTGCGATGAGGGTACTTTAATATCTTGAACCTCTGTGAAAGCTCTGCAGCATTCCCAAATGGACATGAGAGACAACAGAAAAATGGACAGAGCTATGGCAATCAAGAGTAAAAATGCTGTTCTAGTTGAAACTATTAATTTAGTACTAACATCTGCTTAAAGACATTAATTTGTCAGCAAGTACTGAAATTCACTCCGGAGAACTGCAGAACTGGAGAAGAGGTTAAATTCCCTGACACAGCATTCAGAACAAAGGGAATGGGCAAGCAGTGGGAAGGAATGGTTCATGGTGGTACTGGAAGAAGTATCTGCAAGGGTAAGAAGATGCTATAATCCTGCATACTACGTCTAAGCAGATGACATCACAAAGGCTGTGTCTCCATCCGGGGCTTGAAAACCCAGAAGCTCCCTTAGAACAAGTTCTCCCTTGAAGAATCTGCTTTATCTAAAATCACTGGTAATGAGTAACGGTTGCCTATAACAACAACCAATATCCTCATGCTACATCTTTCATCCCAGGTTAAATAATTATCCTATTACTAGAGCCCTCAAAAGTATTTTTCTACTTGTTTGGAAAAGAATACCTGAGAGTTATGCTCAGTCATAAAATATTTTTTTCTTAATGAACATTTTGAGATACGAGGCTTTAGTGAAGTTGGCTGTTACAATTTGATGTTGTTACAATCCTTCCAAACTCATTGTTTCAGATACGCAAACTCCAATTACCAGCTCAGGAAAGAGAGAGAGATATTTTCCTTCATATCAGTTTCTTCATTACTGACTATTTCTGGACTCTTCACAATGAATATGATCATGCTAACAACCACCCATCTCAAACAAAGTAAGGCTAGAGTGTCAATTCCATGGAAACATAACCATTTAGTAAAACTCATCTGCTGTTATCTAAAGTGTTTCCTTTGCAGTCTGCGCAACAGGTTCACGATCCGTGCAGCTTGTAAATTGAACACATGTAGTAGAATTGATATTATTTCTTAGAATGGTCTTCACCATAGCTCTGCTCAAGCCCTTACCACGCTTTTCTCCTGGTGGATTTACAAGGTCTCAAGTCACTTTTTATTTTCAGAGAAAAATACATGGGTTTCGCTGGAGCCATCTCTAAGAGGAAGCCAAATAGCAACAGAGTTTGCATATAGTTTCCAATATAGGTTTTCAAAAAACTGTGTTTTCCATCTACAGTAGAAAAGCTCAGTTCTGGTAAACTGAAATCATTACAAATTTTTATCTGCTTTGCAACTGATCATAGGTAACTATGGATTTACAGATTAGATGGCCTTGACCACATAATTCCCTTGGAAATATATCCATTTTTGTTCACATCAACAGCTGAAGTCGTATTTATCTGAATTTATTAATCTGTTTTCTAATGCAACCATTTCTTTTGACCAGACCTAGTTAGAGACACTGTTGCTTATTAAAAGCAGCAGCAATAAAACTGACATGTATTTCTAAAAACTGCTGTGCTAATCAATATAATTTCTTAATGGATTAATCAAATAGCTACCATACTAATGAGCCACATCTCTGCCTGGTGACACTTCTTTAGCAACTTCACAGCCAGCTGGAAGAGAAGTTACAGGGCTCCTTTTTTCTGCTCTCTGCAGTGAATACAGCTCATAACACTTCAGTTCATTTCCTTCCAGCAGTTTGGATCTCTTTACAAGTCTCTAGAATATTTTCTTAAAATTTATTTCCAATGACTCTGCCTCTAACTCCCCACACAATATATACATTTATAAAGTGACTATTTTATAATAGCAATGAATAGGATAATCATATGATTAACTGCCTAAGGAAGAATTGTCGAACATCTTTTGATGGAAAGCACAAGAGAAATCCCAAATTCTATATAAGCAAGTGCCAAACTTAATTATGGATCAATTTGATATAAATAAACTCCCAGCTCTTTTTGTGATGATGCTCTGAACTCAAAAGTTGTGAAACCAAGTTAGCTCCAGTGCGGTGATACCACTTGTTGTGTGAGTACCAAGCACTTACCACCATTCAATAGATGTCTTCCAAGCTACAATCATCTGATTTTCCTAAATGGTAAGAATAAATACCAAACACTGAGCCAAGACAATCTAATAGAACTCTTACAGCTGCAGTGACATCCCAAATGATAAAATACAGCCTCCTCATTGGCAATTGCTTCAGTTAGTGGAAACAGTTTTGTCAAATGTATGGTGTTTTGCCAAAAAGAGAAGGCACTGATAGAGCTTTGTATAGTTTCATACTGGATAATTTGCCACTGTTTGAGGAAACACAATATATATCTGAGTTGTCTTTTCCTCTCTGTCAATTCAATCTCAGTTTCTGAGTTTAGATTTTAATTTAGCCTGTTTGAGAGGGAAGCATCGGCTACAAAGTTCAGATTGACACTTGGGTCACAACTTCCCTGGCGTCTGCTTGATGTCTCTATCAGTGCTTTTGGTTTAGGATCCTCTTTAGACTTCCTCTTTCTTATTTGCAGTCAGAATGGGGCAAAGAGAGAGGTGGTATCTCCTATGGTCAGATTGAGCCAGGGTTGCATTCCTTGCTTGCTTGTGAGGGCTGCATCCATGATGAAAATCAGCAGAGCTATGGAAAAAAAACATGTATTAATGCTACCTAAACAGAAGTTGGACTTCAGATTTAAGAGTGGCCCTTTGCTGATCATGAATTTTTTTCCTTTACTCCCCCATGCTGAAGGGTTGTATCTTAAATATGTTAGTATAGAGGGTATTTATTCCTCATGTGAAGTGAGCAATTTCATCACTAGGTCTAATACAGGGTTGAAATTATTCTACCATGTACATTTAATCACGGACTCATATGCCCCAATTACTTCACAGGTGCACAAAAATATCAAGATGAATCAAATTCCCTACACATGGTTCAACATCCTTTTCTAACACTTCCACATGCTGAGTTTTCATTCATTGTTAGCAATAACTGATTTTTAAACAAGCTACAGGAGGAGATGGAACATTTTATTGCCGATTATAAAATGAATGAATGACTCCTGAAAACAGGTTGGCCATTTTATAAGGCACTAGTTGGTAACCACTTTGTCAAATAAGAAAATCAATCCAAGCAAAAAACCCCAAAACAACCAACACCACCAAAAAAAAAAACACCAAAACCCCAAAACAAACCAACAAAACCAAACAAAAGAACAAAACCCAAACAAGGAAGAGCGACAACTTGCAATTGCTTTTGGAAACTGCAAGTGCTCAGTCACCCTCACAGTGAAAAAATGTTTCCCAGCGTTCTGATGAAGACCATTATGTTTCAGTCTGCACCCATTGCCTCTGTTCTGTCACTGGGCACCACCAAAAGGAGCCTGGCTCTGTCTTCTTCCCTTCATCTATTTATATATGAGATCCCCCTGAGCCTTCTCCAGGCTGAACAGTCCCAGCTCTCTCACTCTTTGCTCACAGGTGAGACGCTCCAGCCCCTTCATCATCTTTGTGGCCCTTTGATAGACTCTTTCTAGTATATCCATGTCTCTCATACTAGGGAGCCCAGAACTGGACCCAGTACTTTAGGTGTGGCCCCATCAGTGCTGAGTAGAGGGGAAACATCACCTCCTTTGACTTGCTGGCTCTTGATAAATGTTGATTTTGAATCAACATTTTCTGTTCCAAGTGTTAGAATTAATTTGGAGGGGTCTTGGTACCTTCTGCTCCTGGGGAAATGTGCAAAAGTGAGATACTGGCAATGAACAGGCAGCAATGGGCAGAGGATGTCAGAGACCTTACTTTACAGAACCTCTGGAAGAAATGAGGAGGTGCATTACTGCCAGCAGCTCCATTGCAGCCATGCAGGCACCATTGACTGCAGAAGCTGACAGTCTGCCTCACTCTCTGTGCACAAGTGTACTAGAGTTCTCAAACAATCCTTACAGTGTACATTTATGGAATTTGTGTTTTGCTTCAAAAATGGTTTGAGTTTGTTTCCTCTTTAGTTTTGTCATTGTTTTTTTTTTAATTTATCAGGAAAGCTAAAAGGTAACAGCATTATTGCCTAAATGTTTCCTCCTTATCTTTTAAAAAGCTGCGTGGACAAGAGGGAAAATGTTTAGATATGCACTTAATGTATAAAAAGATAATAAAAAGCACTAACAACTTCAGCATAGGGAATTTTCAGGGAAATTGATGTCTAGCCGAGGTTAATGGTCCTCGGCTTCACATTGGTCCATCAACTCTCCCAGTCAGTCATTAAGTCCCAGGAAATGCCTTGTGCCTTGATTGTTATTGCTTTAATACATTAAATTCAAGTTAAAGGCTTGACTTAATGTTTAGCCACTATAACATGAAACACAAGGCAATGTTTCCACTGGACATATTCACTGTCAAATATATTTATATTTACCTTATTTTCTATAGGTATTTAAATAGAGGAATTGAATACTCATTTACCAATTTGCTTTGGTTTCACCACTCATAAAAGTACATAAAAACTTTTCCATACATTTTTGTCATTTATTTAATATTTCACTAAAGATACCTTATCTGAGCTCAAATGTGACTGAATGTGCAAAATATAGACATGACTTATGGTAAGATGGAGAAATTAAAATTTGATCAGAACCAGTTTTGTTTTATCTAATTAATTTCATACTAGTGTTATTATTAAAGAAAAAGGACACTATTTACAAGCTACAGCAGAAAGTGAAAAATCTGTGACTGTTTTGGCCCCAAACCAATTGAAAGGTGGAAATCTGGTGATGTCATTTGTTCTTGTGAAATTTCTGCCATCGTGACCTCCCTCACAGTGAAAAAATGCTGTGACAGGATTTTCTTTCAGCCATGTTCCGCATGTTCTGAAAAACCTGAGCTGGATTTGAGAAAAACAAAACCCAAACAAAACCAAAACAACAGCAACAACAAAAAAAACACAAACAAAACCACACACACAAAAAAAGAAAAAAACTCAAATTCCAAAACCCCCACCAAAACCAACCAACCAACCAAAAAAACCCAACCAAACACCTCCCCCCCCAAAAAAAAAAAAACAAAAAACCCCGACCCAAACCACAAACCTACATCAGAAAAACAAACTTAAACCAAAACAACAGCAACAAAAAAAGAAACAAGAACCCAAACCAAACAAACAGAAGTCCACTTGGACTTACAGTGAATTCTGATCTAAAAGCCTGGTTGCCAGCAATGATGAAAATGTCCTAGTATTTTTCTTGAGTCATTTTATATATTCCTTAATTGCTTTTCAGATGTGCTTGGCCACGTTTTTAAACACAGCCAGTTCACTTTCCTTCAAGACACGAAGAGAAAAGATGAAGAAAAACTTACTTTAGCTAATATTACACTCAAAATGTTGGTGTTTCTGTTTCATTTAATGGCCAAATAATGTATTCTTTCCACTGTGGAAAATAGCTGCACATGGGCTGAAAAACATGTTTCCAAAACTTACTTTAACATTTCATAGCCAAACCTACTTTCTGGTGCTGCTTCATTAAAGCCAAAAGAGTTATGATGGGGATAAATCTGAGTTACTGTGACTGTGTACTAGAGTGAGGTTTGATTTCATGTGTAGATAAAATGTGTACGTCAGAATCACTACTAGATTTCTGCATTAAGTTTTCAGGAGTCTGGCAAATGTCACATGGCCACTGTCATGTGTTGTTGGAGACAATATATGTTCAAAAGTCCTCAGGAGGTGAGATGATGCTAAGTCAGGCCAAAATATAAGACAAAAGCAAACAACTTAGGCTATATTTTGACTGATACTTGCCTGACTTTGTATACGTCACCTGAACTATCTCTGCATCAGTTTTGCCAGACTGCAAAATGAGAAAAATGCTCATCAGGTAAAGAAAGAAAGGGAGGAACAGGTTATTGTCACTTTGAATTTAATAGTCCACACTGGCAGTCCTGCCAATGCAACACTTGCAGTGTAATTCTGCATTACAATCAATTCCCTATTCTCTAGGATCAGGGGCTGGGACAAGTTGCATAGTGGGGTCATGCAGGTATTGGAAACACAGTGCAGGCACACCCACACTATTCATTCATAGCTGGGTTTGAGCTGGGGCCAAGGAGGTTAGCTAGAACCCAAGTGGTTCATGCAGAGCTGCTGGCCGTTTCTTCACCCAGATAAAGACAGCCTGGATTACCTTGCAGAATAGATAGCTGGCTGGGATGGTAATGTAAAATCTCCCAAATGACCCAGGCTGGCACTGCTACACAAGCATACACAAACTGTAGTCAGCCTATGATCTTCCCAATGCTGCAGGAAGGGAGCTAGGAATAAAAGCCACAGAGAAAGGAGAGAAAGAGTGACAGGCATCCTGAATGAAGAGAGTTTGCAGCAATACTAAGCCCCCCTTGCACAGGTTTGCCGGGCAGCTTTCAGTGCATTTATTCACCATCTTGCTCTTGTGTGGATGGCATCTTCTTAGCTAGGAAGTGCAATTGGACTGCGTGTGAGTAGAGTGGTAGCTTTGGATATGCATAAATATGAGGTACTTTATAAAAATCCGCAATTTTTCATCTGCTCTCCTGACTGAATAATCTCACCATAAAGAACAAAACTGCTCTAAATTCTCCATTCTTGAAAAAAGCGTTTCTGGCCTTTTCCTGATGAAACCTTTGAGGTACACTGGGTAATCCATCTGGACATCTACATTTCTGGTGTCAGCTGTGTCTGTTTACAAAGCTGCCAAGTCTGCTTTGGATGTGCCTACCTCCCCTCTCAGCTGGCTGTTCTTCCCTCACCTTCAGTACCATCCTTATCACCATGCCTATGCTCGGCTAAGGAAACATGCTTATGGGCATGCGTCACACAGCAGCATGGAACAGGGCAGAGGTGGTGGCTTTAGGCCACATTGTGAGCCACAGGCTGTCCTTCAGGACTCAAGTAAGTATGCCACAGGAGTCATGCATTCCTGGCTGCCTGTCATCGCAATCTCGCTCCACTCAGCAGATGCACCAGGTCCTGTGTCAGAGCAGGACAGGGCCCTGGTGTGGCAGACATGCAGCAAGATGTGGGAGCAAAGGAAGTTTGGGAATAGAGGATACAGGAGGGGCACGGAGGAGAAAGTTTTTAGAGAGAGTGGGGAAGAAGTTGACAACAGGGGGACATGGGTCTCCTTTGAAGAAATGCAGTGAATGCAACCTGTCATCACAGCTCTCAGCACCTGAAATTTTTGGAATTGGTTTTTTAGTGGGGTGAAAAGAGGAACTGCACTAGGAACTAAGCCATCATTTCCATCTTTTGTGGTAACAGAAGCAACCTTCCAGACATCAGCTGAACAGGAGCCCAGCATGGGGAATTATGCCCAGCTCCAGACAGCCTGAAACGAGGTGTCTCTGCATGGCCATAAGCTGGTCCCATTCTTCTCAGTAGGGTGTCCAAGCTGAAGGTTAATGATGATAATTGAAATGTCAGCATTAGCTATTTAATTGCACAGCAAACAAATATAATTAATCTCTATGGCTTTTTTACATTTATAAAAAGAAAGTGTTTCATCTACAGTGGTAGATAGATGCAGTATCAAACAGTTGATAGAACTGCTACAGATCTTCACTTCAAAACTGTGTCTGAATCAAAGTACTGCTTAGTTTGTATGAAAATCCCCCTCAGTTTTCCTGTAGATATCAAAAATATAAACATTTCCATAGCTGCTAAAATTGCTTCCTATCCCTTCAGCCAGCTGAAAAAGTATTCACATTTAATATTTTTCAACAATTGGTTATTATTTCTTAACATGTTATATAAAATTTTAATAATTTATCCTATAATAATTTACTTTATAATCATTTCTACAATATATTGAACTTTTCTTCAGTACAAATAATGGTGTCAGACCAGAAATTGAAAACCAGGAGGCACTCTGAGGTAGGTTGCATTGAATCCAATAAAAGCTAATAACAATAATAAACAAACAGCACAGCTACTCTCTGAAGGCACTGGGTTGCATAGGGACAATAAACAAAAGCCGTATGCGAGAGCTGGTCTTGTAATTCTCTCGTTTCTCTTAACATCAGCCATGGCAAACATGTCACAGGCTTTTTCAAACAATACTATTAGTGTCTAATTAAAGCATAGCCTTGGATGATCCAAGATGGGAAGATTATTTCTCAGGAGCCACAGGGCGCTATGGCCATCTGATTTTCCCACTTTGGGAGAGCAAACCCTGGGCCAGAGGGGTGAAAAAATGGCAGGGCTAGTGGTGTGCTCAAGGGGCACGCATCAGCAGTGCATCCCTGACATCATTTGGGGATCCATTTCAGTTCAGGGATGTCCATGTACCTTAGGAGACGCCTGTTCAAGCACAGCTGTGGCACAGTGAGATAGTGCATCGCACTGCCTGTTTTGAAGCCAGGCTGTTGTGATGCCTCCTGAGAATCTCATTTTCAATGCCTCTCTGGGGACTGCAACCCTGTATCCCATTGACCCTGACAACTATGATGGGAGCTGAAGGGCTGCAGGTGGGACTGACTCTTCTTCCTTTCAGCTCAGGAAGGACACAGCCACCATATGAATTATGCTTGCAAACTTACTTTAATACAATTTAAAAACAACAGCTACCACAAGCCACTCATCCCCCCATTCAGTAACACACCATCAGACACTTTTCAAACCTCTCATTTTATCCATTCTAAGTTTTTCCAAAAGATCAGAAAGTGGTAATGCTGCTGATCATCATACTTTCCTCTTGTCAGTTAGTTCTATTTACTTAGCAGACATACAGGATTATATCTGCTTGTCTTTTTTTGTTTCAAATGAAACTTTGCTAAATACAGTCTGAAATTACAAATAACTTGTTGTGAAGCTATAGTGAGCAGTTCAAAACAGCATTCTGTCAGTAAAATTAATTTTAGCCAATTACGCTCTCTAGCTCTCTCTTATCATTGCCACTGCTCTTTAGGCAAGCTGCTTGTTAACATTTTAAAAGTTGCTCATGGAGGCATTGATGTGGTTTAATGTGCTCTTTGCCTTCTAAGGACTCTACATGCAAGTTTTGTTTGCGTACATCTCTTGTTAGACTAGTTCATGCAACATCAGGGTACGCTACAGGTCCCCAGAAGCCTAATATATATTGTTATATAGTTTTGAATTACGGTTTTTAGCCTGTGTATTTCAGCCCATTCTGGGGCGGCACCTTTTTTAATATTAACAATCAACCAACATCTGGACAAGGGCTTTCTGAGTATGGTAGCACAGCATGGTTGAAATCTGCTCTGTTGAATTATCTTGAACAGAGAGTTTGTCTTCTAGGAACATTAGATGAAAAAAAAATAAATATTATAATGTGTGCTTTCTGTAGGTGTCTTGTACTCTCTTAGTTTATTTGGCCTCCTGAGTTGCTTCTCTGTACCACATCTTTGAAACTTCCTCACGCTGTGCTGTACATTGGCAAAATTCAAGCCTGATAGGGAAACTTAGCCCATAGTGCCTGTGCTTTGGGAGTCCACTTCCCTGATGAAATACAGTTCCATCCACAATCTCTTTTCATACATTCATATTTACACAAAGGCAGCCTTCGTGCTCTCAATTCTGTTTGATCTTCCATGTTGTCCCTCCACAGAGCTTAACTCCTTTTTATTCAAATCCTCCCCAGATTCTCTTTCATTGTGCACTGTAGATGCAGTCCCTAGGCATAACGAACTCTCACACAGCTGTAGAAATTACTGTTGAATTGTCAGTTCTGTTTTAAATGACAGGATTAACTGTTACCCATCTGGTCATCTGAGCAAGAAGAACTACCTAATGGGCTCATTGGCTGCTGCCTGGTGCAAGGGAGGCATGAGGGATTTCTGCAGGGCAGCCAGGCAGCACCATGACTTGGTAGATTGTGAATGAAAAGCTCCAGTCACTTCTTTTCCTGATTAAATGCCACCTCTGCCTTACAAATATATAAATGAGAAAATATGAATTTGAGGCTTATTTTAATTTTCTATTAAAAAGCTAACCCTGTGTTTTGTATAGGGAAAAAAAAAATTAAAGAAAAAAGAAAAGAAAAATAATTAGTGCTTTAGTGCTAGAAATGATTTGTTAACAAAAAAAAAAAAAAAAGTGACTGATACTTTCCAGCTTCAGGATTTGTGCCTTTTCAAAACAAATATTCCAGTTTCACAATAGTTGCAACACAGCCTGATCAATACTAGCATGCAGCTTCACGTAAGCATCACTGGTGCTGAAACTGCTCTCAATAGAATTTCTGATCCATTTCTACTTAAAGTCCACATAATGCATAGAGAACCAAAACTTTGAAGCCAAACATTTTTGAAACCTGGGAAGCACAGACTTCTGGTTCGGAGCCATGCTTGGTCTAGAAAGAACATACGCTTGAAATGTATTGACTAATGCTGTTAAAGGTATTACGGGCCTTTGTATGAGTAAATCCTACAAATTTAAAGTTTCATCTACTGCCAGTCTTACTATAGCATTTCCTCTCTTAGGAAAGAGATCATGATTTTGAGACATTTGTCTCCATTTGTTTGTTTGTCAGTTTAAACACTTTCCAATTTAAGACAATTCTGCATCATTTAGAAATAAATTAAGATAAAGAAAATCCATAAAATTTTTTCAATAAATTAAGATAAAGAAAATCCTATAAGATTTTTTCAATCAATCTAAAGAATTAGTCATAACTGTTGTAACATCTTAGACTGATAGCATCTGGAGGTGATATCAGCTCGTCATTTGTTGATCATGGTTCAAAACATAGATAAAATCCCAAGATATTGCAATCCAACATTTTGAGAGCATAAAATTGCATTATTACAATGGAACTGGGATTTGACTGCCTGAATTTATTCCGGGAAATATATCAGCCAGAAATCATAGCTGGGATACCCAGGTGATGTTGCTTGCTGTTTATTATTTAAGGTACCACAAGGACACAGCATAGAGATTAGCCTGATTAAATGCAGGAGAGTATTAAGGTCAAGAAGTTTCCTGTGCTTCCCAGAGAAAACACTGTGACCCACTGGGAAGAGCTGCACTATGTGACATTGAATAAACTAAACTGTCCAGAGAAGAACAATGGTCTTTGACACCTTGCAGTTTACTAGAGCCAGGCTTTGTATTTTGTAGCCAGGACACCTTTTGCGGATACATTGTCTCAATCCAGGAATAGAAATATTAAACTTAAAAAATAAGATGAAGCATGAAACGGAAGTTTGTAGAGACCATTATATAATGTCACTCTCTGTGCATACCTAAATAGGTTTTTGTTCCGTCTCATTGGCCTGAGAAGTGAAAGAGTTGCTTATATGTTTTCATATATGTATTAATCCAGTGGGAATCCCACTGACTCTTTCCTTATTTGTAAGACTTCATAGACGGGATACAAATTCTAACTTTTAAGTAAGTGCTCCTTTTAATCCCATACCAGTGTCACGTTCTGATAACTATGAGATAAGACACTCAACAATGATGCTGAGGGTGCAGCAATTTACATCACTGTAAGATGGAAAAGCACAGGGTGTCCTGCATTTTAGGGTACCTAAGTGTCTGTCTGCTAAAAAATCTTTTCCAAGTGTTTGTTCCCTTTAAAACTTTTGAGATTTCAAAATACAGCTTTCCAAGTTTGCCTTGGATGTCTTCTGTTTCGTTTTGCCTTGCTATGTTGTAAAGAGAGCAAAAGTTGTCAAATACATTATCTTAATTTCAGGTGTGGGAAAGCTGTTAATCTCAGGTGTGGGAAAGCTCTAGTAAATCTCACCAGTAATGTACATATAAATTACCACCGATCTGAATTACCTGCCTGTCTGGAATTCTAGGAAATAATCAAAATAACCACTAATTTTTGTTCCATCATTTCCTTTTCTGGTTCATCCTTTGATCTTCCAGGCCAAGAGCAAGTCCCCAATACTAAAAAATATAAAACTCCTGCAGTTCTCTACCAAAGTATTAATTCTGGTTTCTAGCTTCTCTTCTGGAGAAAGAGGATTAAATTCTGGCTCCATTGCAGCCAGTCCCAGAACACCTGGCAACCTCAATAGGGCCAGAATTTCATCCAGGAATTTCACTCCATGCTACCTGTGAAGCTGCTGCCCTGGGGTGCATAACATGTCCCCAGCCAGACCCCCAACTGCTGCACCGCCAGACCTCTGTGGGACCCGGCAGGAGGACTCCAAGAATAAGAAAGGTAGGGCATGACCTTAAGTAATTTTAGTTATCTAACCAGTAAATGGACAGAACTCAGGGAGATTGCTAAAGCAACACCTCTTGCAACATCTCGCTTTTTCTTTAACAAGCTAGATATCAGTATGGATTTTTATCCCTTTATTTTATTAAAAAGTTATCTTCCATCTACTTTTCAAGTACAAATTATGGCACAGATTCTTGCCTATTCCCCAAGATTTAATCTGCTATCATATGCTTAGGCCTTTTACTGCTGCTTAGGGGAAAAAAAGGAGATGGACTTGTTTGTGGTTTTGTTTACTATGAGAAAATTAAATTAAAATATATCTGTGTTGAATAATATTATTGCGTGTATATATCAGTTTGTGAGTATGCATATATATATATACGCACACACACACATACACACATATAAATGTGCAGACATGTGATTTGAATTTATATGGCCAAGCATTAAATTGCAGGCTGTCTTGCTTGAGATACAGCTAATTTTTTGACATTTTTAAGCTCAGGACGATACAGCCTTCACACTGCTGCTGAACTGAAAGAATGTAGCATCAGTGTCAAGTCTATGTCATGCATACATCATGGGACTTAGAGTGTCATTCAGTCCACAAGAATAGCTCAATATGTGCTCTATATTTAAAAAAAAAAATAATCTAAATGTGACTGTACTGAAGCAGTAATTTAAAAAATTCTTTGTGTGTCCAAAATTCACTTCTTTTGATGTCAGTCCAGCCAAGTATAGTCTCATGGTCATGTGCCTCTCACATTTAACTTCCTCTTTGAGAGAGTCATGAAAACCAGCTAAAAATTAGATATTCTGTGGTTTAACAAGTCATTCAAAATTTAAGCTGTGCATTGTCAGAGCTGTGTTTTAAATACATGATTTTTGAATTCTGAGAAAGCGTCAGTTCCTGTGTGCCTCCATTCATACTTTCTCTAGGGACAGCAAAGTCCTTTTCAGGAGCACGGCTGAAGTCCATCCAGAGAGACCTGGGCAGTGGCATGGGGGTAGCGCCCAGCTGTAGACATGCTGAGGCAGACTGGCCATGCCCGGTACCATGATCCCCTTTTCCACTACTCCCTATGTCCACCAAGACTGCAAGTGAAACATATTTACAAATAACAGAATTAGCTGTACCATGTGATTAGTTAAGCTCTTTTTTGAAAACATGTGGGCTGGCCCCCTCTCTACCACAAGCGTTATAAATAACTTGCTTCCTGCCTGTCGTGTTGACAAACTGAACTCCTTCCACCACCTCCGCCACCCCCACCTTCGCCCTTGACAAAGACATGCTACTTCTCCCAGGACTTTGAAGTTTATTTTTCAAACACTTTCAGGGGTCAGGAGGGAGGAAAGAGGAATAACTGTGCTCACATCAGTCAAAAACGTCAATTAAAACAAAATCCTTTCTTGTTGTATGCTGGGACATGCAGGAACTACACTCAAACCTGTTTTGAAAATAACAAAATATTAGCACAGAGATGCTGTCAAAAGATTAGGAACCTTGAACTTCAGAAATCCTGCAATACTTTTTAGGTGACACTGAAGAGGACTGCAATCCACCCAGCTGTTTGCTGCATAGAGGCAGACATGTCCAGCCTGCGTCTTAGCTGTGTCAGTGATGCTCTTTTAAACTCCTATTCCAAGGCTTTATGCTCTTGCTTAAGGGCCAGCTAATGACTGACCTTGTGAAAATCTCTCTTCAATGCCAATGATGCAATCAGCAGCGTACTGGAAAGTATGTTAAAATGCAAAAGCCTTACACGATACTACATGTACAAACATAAAATAATACCTTCTAGCAAGTGCTTCCTGTCCAGTGCTTTACACACAGAGCTGAAGGGTTGGTTCTTTGTTTGCATCGGAGTCATTAACGTCCAGAAGTAGGTAATGAGAAGTTTTAAGTGACTCACTGTAAACATGTGAGTGAACCATAAGCAAGTTAAGTGAACAAACTTAGGGGTGATGGGGTATCTCTGTCTCTTGTTCAGGAGTCTCCCAAATTCTGACTTTTTTTTCATCTCTACAGAACATCTGATGTCACTTTTCTGTGTGGGTGGAAAATGCTGTACAAAGGTTAAACAAGTTCTTTCATCCTTGCTCATGAAAGTAATCTCACATTGCACTTCCAGTAACTAAGTGCATTACTATAGCAGGTTGGGGATTTACTCTATGAATATGTGCGTACCTCTGGTGACTAACTGGCCATGTATTCTCTCCCTTTGCCTTAATCTTGGTCGAATTATTGCTTAATCTGGAAGGTGTTTTTGGCCTGAGTTTATAAAGATAGTGCAGTCAACATTTCCAGCTATCAGTAAGTAGGCTTCATAGCACAGGACCACAGAACCTGTACCTGCTCTGCATACTACAGAAAGGACTTTCTTTAGAAATTGAAGTCTAAAGACTTACATCCCATAAATAGCCTATTTCTTCAGCCAGCAACTTAAACAGAGAGCTGCTGCTGAGTACATCATAGGAGCATGCATTTGCACTTGAGCATATGAAACCCACTAGCAGTAGCTTAATACTAAGCAACTGTTTGAGTTTTGTTAGATGGAGACCTATAAAGCTGGAATCAGTGGAGTTACCTCAGTGGATATAATGCACTAGAATGATCCAAAAGCCTTTCATAAAGTTTGTTTTTCGTTTTTTTTTTCTCCCAGAAACTCTGTTTAACGCATGTGGAAGACCGTGATTCCAGAGAAACTGTCCTCATGGCTGGGATACAAAGGCCACGGAGAAGTTGCATTCAGAGGTATGGCTAAGGGATGAGGAGCTTTTGACAAGTCATTTTTTGCTACTGTTGTTCCTGTACCACCGGAAGGTAGGTGTATCAGCACAGAGATCATCACAGCTACCTAACAGAGGCTGTGCAAACCAGGAGAGCTCACAGCCTCCCACACTACCTACGCTGCCAGCTTCACCTGAGCTAAAAAGTTCAAAGGCAGGTACGCCTGCATGAGCTCTGGTAACAGCTCTGCACTGAGAACTGGAGCGCAGTATAGAGGCATGGAATGAAGAGTAAGAGCAACCAAGCCATATGGCCTGGCAGAAACTGAGATGGAGTGTCTCATGTCTTCAAGCAGGGCTGTTGATAGGAATGAACTCAAGAAAAGGCTATGTGCTTATGTAGGAGCATCTGTAGAACACACACACACATATAGATATGTATCAAGTATTGGGCCAAAATCTAGGAAAAACATGGCAAGGACCCTAACAAGGCCAGGTGAATGGCAGCTCAGTACATACTGGTAAATAAAAAGCGGAAATGATTGGAAGGTCACAGACACTTTATTGACTTACGAACTGTGACACTCTGGAAAAGCTTTGGGTTGCTCCCAATGGCAGCTCTGCAGGAAAGCTTTTGTAGAGTGTGGCATCTGTGCAAAAAAAAAAAAAAAAAAAGAAAGAATGCAAATGATGTATTATGAGGCATAAGACACAGAGTGGAAAATACATTATAAGCAGTATAATATGGTAGGTAAATGAATAAAACACTGCCAACAAGGATGTTGTGTTCAGTTTTGGTCAGTGCTTGTATAAAGATAATACAGTAACAGAGGGAATTCAGATAAAAAAATAATTAAAATAAGTAGAGGAATCAAGAATTTTCTATATGAAAAGATAAAAAGGATTACATGCATTTAATTTAAAGACAAAATAAGAAGGAAAATAGTAAATGTTGCAATTTGATGACTCTAATACAACTGAAATATCCTGTGCTTCTACTCAACATTTCTCTTCAAAAAGTTAAAATATTACATGGCAGAAATCTGTAAAGAGTAGTAAAAGACTACATTTTTCTACACAACACAAATAAAAAATTATTCTCTGAAACTCTTTGTTCTAGCAGCATCAAAATGGCCTGAACACTTAGAAAGAAAATTAGAATATGCCAATTCATTAAGTCCAAGAAATATTTTTCAAGAACTTGTGTACACCATTTTTAGATTAAGCAGATCCTGGTCTAATATCCCATGCCAATTCCAGCATACATTCAGGAAAGGAAAAAGGAAGAGGGAGGGAGAGTGCCATGAAAACGTTTTCTGCAGCTAATGGCATTACTACTTCAGATACGATATCTCATGCCCTGTTGATATTAGATGCAAGAGTCACAAGTTTTTCATGAAGCTAAGACTGAGCCTTTTCCAATAGCAAAGATTGTGGCCCTATCCTTGCATTGCTGTAAGCTAGTGAACTTTAAACTCTGCATGTTTGCATGAGGAGAACCCATAGCTGATGCAGACCTGAATCATGCCTGCCCTGTGCCTCAGGCCGGAATAACACAGAGTCAAAAATCCAATTCTATGTGAAGAGGAAAAACATTTTCCTGACAAATGATTAAAAGAAAATAATAATATTTGTAAGAGACCTATTTGTAACTCTTTGGAAAAAAATGGGCAAGTCCCAGTAGATACAGACTGGCAGGCAAAGGGTGGAGGAAACACTGCAGAGCTAATTAATTTACTACATAAATCCATTGCTTATCAAGTGATCATCACTCCATATAAATGCCATAAGCAAAAGAAGAACATCAGATCTTTCAGGAGCATTGAGCAGCATCCTTTGGGAGGGTACGACCGCTGCAGTTTTGAACCTCCACGTACAACTGGCTCATGCCATGCTGCATGTATTGGCCAGGTTTTTCCAAAACCTGAAGATATTCATTTCCCCCTACCTTAAAGAGAGAAAAAAAAAATCCTACCAAAAAACAAAACCCAAACTAAACCAAAGAAAATAAAGAGAACAAAACAAAACAAGCCCCCCAGATTCCCAAGCCCACAAACAGTACTATTAGAGAGAGAGAAAAAAGCCCTGGTCTTCTTAACCCGGTGCCTCCTACATGCATTTCCCCCAAACTGTCAACATCCCACAGGAATCTACCCACGTTACACATCATAGCACAATGCTCCCGACAAAGGCATCTCAACCCATGATGTTTCAGGCAGCCTCTCAAACCGCCTTCAGTGTACCTAGGCTCACCAGCTCTGTAATTAGGTGTTAAGTTTTAGCAATCCAGGAATTTATTCAGGGAGATACTTCTTTGATTGTTCAACATGATTTATGCCTGCATGGTCTAGCTGGAATGAACAAAGGTTCATCCCATGAAGAAAACAAGACTTTCCATACCTCTAGTAAGCTTCAGTTCAGTGAAGCATAAACATATATATGTTCAGGCTCATCCCTAGTTAGAATAGCATTTAAACAAGCATGGGTAGCTCAGCAGTCCTTTCAGTTCCATGAGACAAAAGCATGCATGTAACTGCTCTCTTAAACAGGCTTTAATTTATAAACAACACCAATAATTAAGTTCATCATCATGATCATCACAGCATCTGCTCTGTTTGGCTTTACCTGACAACACCAGACTTCAGAAGTGAACTATGATAAATTATAAGTGTAGGTTCTTGCCATAAACAAAGCAGGTGAGATAACATTGTGAATAACATTGGTCCTTGCCAATACAGTTTTCTTTGGTGCATGCCAGAATGTTGCAGGGTTAAAATGACCATTCAAAATGCCTCTTTGATGTGTTATTAACTCTCAGCAATTGAATATTCCTACTGACCCAGAGAACTGAAGGCTCTGCCCTATATTTCACTTTAGTCTCCAACATCAAGGGTTAGGAGAAAGAAGGTGAAAAAAAAGCATTCTATAAGTAGGCAAAAGACAGAACATGCCAAAATGTAAAACAAAATTATTGGGTAGTGTAAGCTGCCAGTTCTACAGAGGGCTGCATGGCATGTTTTCGGGGGTTTTGCTAATCATTACACTGCTATGTGTTGAGAGAAGAGATGTTAATGACTCTTCTCATATTCCCAACTATTTGCCCAGAATGGGAATAACAACAGATTTGGCAATCAATTCCCGAAGTTTCCGCACCTATCATACCTAGTGTAATGCACTAATCTAAACATGCATCTGCCTCTGTTTTCACCACACATACCTTAATTGCCACAAGAAATGATTTACATTGTTATCTCTTAGGTGTATTAGATGACTTCCTACGGCACCTTCCAACTTTCAAATGAACTTCAGATTTGCCGCAAGTCAGGCAACACATTGTAGCTCTATGGGCTACAATGCACTACTAGGACTGGCATGCTGATATTCCTTAAATGTTATTTAATTGACCTTCCTGTATATTTCAGTTAACAGTTTTGAGAAAAGCATAGAGCCTTTAGCATGCAGATCTCAGTAGTGTTCCAGGACAACTGCCACGCTGCTGTAGCTGTAGGTGACTATCCAATTTATCTGCAATAAAGAACAATAGTTAGTAATTACTGTAGTGGCATGTTTTTCCAGGTGATTTTTTGCTTTTATAATTCTAATCTTTAGTCACACTTTCTTGTCTTTCAAAAAAAAAGACATTTTATTACTGGTTCATTTTCTGAAGTAACTTCACTTTTGCAGTTGCATCTGAAACAACCAAAATCTTTGTACTTACTATATATGTATGAGTATTTATATAAGTACCAATACACATAATAAAATATGTACAGTTATCTTGATCGTGTTCTTTTGCCAAGAAATATTCAAAATTACAAAAGAGCAAATTTAGTGCTCGGAAGACTCACGTACCTCACTGGTAAATGGTGCAATTTTTCCATTTGATCATATGCAAACCACAACATTTCAGTGAATCTTCTGATCTTTCTAGTCGGTGATTGTGAAGCAACATTTTAAAAGAGGGTTTTCAGACATGTTACCAGTTTCTTATTCCATGGAAATGCTGGGGAGGAGAAAAAGCACTCTAATCTTAGTCATTCAACACCAGTATTAATGATGCATTCACATATCTAATAACTCCATGAGTTTTATTTGTACCTTAACATTAAGGTAAAACAAATTGAAAGACAAGTTGTAAAAGTGAGCTTTTTTTTTCTTTTTAATGCCTGTGTGATCACTGAAAGGACAGAGTCACAAATATGGATTGTCTACCCAATGGTCCCAAGGCTCTGTGCCTTAAGATCTGCCTGAGTACAGCACCAGACCTCAAGGTTTATGATAAGTGACTGAAACATGAAACATCCGGGATTTTGTACAATTACCTCTACAACAGTGAGCTTTCAATCTCCCCAGATATAAACACTTAATTTTGAAAACTAATTTTTCAATTGCTTAAAGTACTTTTGCAATACCTTGAAATAAGAAAGGTTGCAATGGACCCTTGCCCAGCAGACATGCTTGGGAGGAGGATTTGTGGCCAAGCATCTCTACGTTGGCTTCCTGTGGCTCCGCAACAAACTGGATTCCCATCCACTATGTCCTCTGACTTTGCGGGCTCAGTTATTACACCCTTGCGAGCTGCTGAGCAGGAACACAGGGCTTTTCTCCCCTTTGAACCAGAGGTCTGCAGGCAGCCAGGCTGGCAGGAGGCAGAAGCCAAGGAGGAGAAAATGGCCAGAGGTTATTTCCACTTATCTTCTGTGGTTTACACCTTTCAGCCTGGATTTAAAATGGTTATTTTAAAAGCTGCCTTCATTTGCTTTGCAGGTTTCTCTCCTTTTATGAGGCAAAGAGGAACAAAAGCAAAAATGCTCATCCCCTCATGAAGGAAAGGCACCACTTCATTTCCATATGCATGCAGTTTTCTTCTTGTGTCAGGACACTGCTTGAGGATGTGGCACAGATGGAGGAGTGAGTAAGCTGAATGAGCTCCAGTGTAGTTCATGCCCGTGTTATGCTCCGGAGAGATGCAATAACACCCGATAGATATGCTTAGCCCACAGCTCCATAGTGTGGCCACAGCTCACAGAAACCAGGAGGGAGGGGACAGATTTGGCAAAAATGAATTATGGGGTTGTCAACCTGGTTTTGTTTGCTTGCTTTTTGTAAAACTCATGGTGACATAAAAAGCCAACATGAATTACAATTATTCATCATATCTGCAATTATTAGGAATAGCTGTTCCTAGTTTCAGTCTTAATTATGGTGCTAGCAATTTCAGATTCTTTTTTAACATAGCATAAAGGACTGCACAAAATCTGCCCATGAAAACAAGCAATGACCATAAAGGTGTAAAATGAGATAATTACCATCTGAAGCAAAAGAAAAAATGTTAGCACTCACTTTCCTCAATGATAATTACAGCTTAGATCTGATGGCCATAACTTAGGCATCTGCTTAGGCACAGAAGCCATCTTGTTCCTTGTTAGTCCTAATTTATATTCCTACAACAGTCCTAGAATAAAAAGACAGACAGTCACCAAATGAAAAAGTCTGTCTAGTCCTGAAGCAAAATATGCTTAGGATTTACATTCTTTTTGCTGCAATACCAGTTTAATTATGACCAATCGGCTCTTTGCTTTCCTTCAAAACTGGCACAGAGGCAACCAAGTTTAGGTTCAAGAGTCTCTTGAAAGGCTCTTCAAGCCCACATGCCTTTCTCTGTCTTTGTGGTGTGAGCACAGTGGACACTTCAAGCTCTCCCATCCTGCTGCAGCACACGTACCACTGAAAAACTCCAGTGGGAAAGATGAAGAGTAAAGCTGCTTCCATTTTTCAAGTGGAGATAAGTCTATTGTCAACAAAGTCCTCCACAGAAAGCAAAGGAAGGAAGATCAGCAGCAGAGCAGCACTACAGGGTGACAAAGCTCTCACCTGCGTCGGGTATAGCATGTTTCTTTGGTTAACACTGACAACAAAACCCTGAACCTTCATTTTTTTTTTTGATTTCTCCTGAGAAGGGTTCTCCTGGAAGGCTGGAGCCCTTTGAGCACCTCAGCTGGTGTATAACAGCCCATCCTGATTGTGGGTGAACCAGCAAGCCAGCCCCTGGGTCTGCATAGGCTCCCAGTCTGCCCCACTTTTGCAGAAGGAAGAATAAGGCAAAAGGAGGAGAAAGAGGATGAATGAGAAGCAATCTCCAACCAATCACATCTTGATGTATTTATTTACACTTCTTTACATAAATTCCACCAGCCATGGTCTTAATCTCAAAGATTATGAACTAGGCATCGGAATAGTTATTTTCCCTGAACTGGGATACATTCGCCAGCTACAAGTCATTACTTGAAAATCCCTTTACAATTAAGCCCTTATTAAAACTTTTCAGGATAAATAGTGGATAAATTTAGACCAGGTTCCCTCCAGTTTTTGCCAGGAGAAAAGCAAGTGCTATGTGTCCTGAGGGACAAGTGATTTGTTGCCAGTAATTTAACAGAAGGCTTCTCACAAAAGTATTCTCCCCAAATCCATAACAAGCTCCATGGCCCTAGTATCTGTGTTCAGGTATTGTCTTAAAGAGGATAGGTGAGAGAATGGGTAATCTGTTTGTTTGGGTTTTTTTCCCCTTTTAAACAAGAACACTTTTAAAATGGATTAATACTAAAAAGAAGGCAATACCTTCTCCTTTAATACCATTAACTCTGCAAGAAAACAAATGGCTCCACAGAACATTAACAGCAATCAAAGGGCAACCGATCTATAGTCAATCAAAATAAACGCAACACATGACACAAATCTGCTTTCACTTACAGTAAATGAGTGTATCTAGATATCTACATGGGTAAATAAGCTTCTCAGAAGTTTCTGCTGGAGAAAACTCATAAAACTTGGGAATGCCAAAAATATATGTTTATGTTCCACTGTGCAGTCTCTCATAAACTCCATGTGCATTTACGGTAAAAGTAACGTTGCCACTGATTATTACTGACAGAATGCAAGCAAATATTTCTTTGAAACAATCACATGAGGAATATTCGCAATCATATTTGCAATATTTTAAATAGCTAAAAGAAGCCAATCATAGATGCAATTAAACAAAACCATTTATTACTGCATTATTTTAATGTCCTACTACCATGCAAGGTGTACTTTTCTCACAATACGATAACCCCAGCCGTGCTGGCTCACTTTACAAGGTCTTTTCCTGCATTGTTCTAGCCTAGCAATCACTGCACATATTGACATTTCTGTTCCAATAAACATGCTTAGAAATGAGGTTTCTTGGCATTTCCAGAACTTCAGAGTGTTTTCAAGTACATTTCCTAATGCCTTTTGCACTTGAGAAAGCCTTGTGCATAATTTTAAAGGAGAAATATGAATTCTCATGACATGAAACATATGTCTTGTGAAGAATATAAATTTTGCCATGTGTGGAATATTATCCTCTCAGAATGTGCTGCTGTTACAAAGAGGGTCACACGCTTGCTTCTCTTGAATAGTGTATTATTCCATAAGACACTGTGAATCCAAATGTCTCCTAAACCAATAAAATACTGTACAACAAGCTCAACAATAACAGAACAGGGTTCAAAGAGCCACAAGCATTAAGTGTTGTGGTAAGATAGAGAAGGTCAAATATGTAAGGTGTGTATTTAACTCTAAAGTATTTAAGAAACTTTCAGCCTGACTTATTTACTATTCAAAGGCATTTTAATGCTGCTTTGCAAGAGGTCTTCATCTTATTGAAAATAAGCTTTTCAATAAATTTCTATGCTTCTCATTCTGAATCATTGCTGTAAAACTTCATTGAACATGGAGTATAATGATTGTCTTTCCCTGCACCTGACATTTCTACCATTTCATTTTTAGTACTATTTTCTTTGATTTGCTCAATTATTAGCTGGTTTTGTGCACGTGAGAGTGTATGACGGAACTGAAGGGATTCATACTTAGTGACATTCAGCACAGCTCTATCATCCTGTTTTTACACCAGCATAAAATCAGTATAATACAGTGATAAATCAGGCCTGTACAGCTAATCCTCCGTATCTCAAGAAGGCGTAGTTAATCTGTTTTTTTAGCTATTCTTATTTACTGTCATAGTTACTCTCATAGTTGCTTTTTGTTTTTCAATCAAACTTACTGTTCTGTTTTGCCAGTATCTTACATCTTGTGAAAGCCTGTGTGATATTCAGTGTACAGAAGCCTGAATTTGCTTAGTTTTAAGAATATTCATCAGACTGGGGATTTGGTCTTGCAGATTCCCTGTCAGAGGTATTTCACAGCTGTGGCTTACTAAACCTAAATGCTCACATTTGCTCATCATACAGAAGAAAACAAAACTGAATCGATATGCGTAGCATTAAAAATAAGTTTTTATAAGTCAGACGTAGAAAGACAGTTCTGGCTTCTGGGATGCCTGTGTATACATACAGAAAGGATACCACCCATCATGTCAGGGTTTGATGACTGCCACTACAGTGCATCTGACTTTTTCAGCACTGTTTCGACATCTAGGCTGCCATCACTTCAAAAGATGTGATAGCTGTCACATACATTTTGGGGTTAGCTGGCTTTGTGTTTTAAAATCAATCCACTGCTCTTGCCACAAGGAGACATGTTTCTTAAGAGGAGAATGATGTGGAGAATGACATGGGAAGAGAGACACTGTGAACATTTCCAGGGGTCTCTCAAGGATGTGATTTCACAGCTAGAGTTCATGATTTCCTCTGGATATCTCGGAGGCACTTCCAAAGCAGTTCAAACCTGCATCCTATTTATTCACAGTGGTCTCGTACTCCTGCCTTGCCTGCTCCCTTCCACCAGGGTGAATGGGCTCTGGCCTGCCTATGCAGCAAGTAGGGAAAAGCATTTCTGCCAATACAGCTGAAAACAAGAACTGCAAAGGAGAGCCGAGCTTTCTGCAAAGTTGGCTCCTGCAGCTTTGGAAGCTGGTGCAAGGACACGACAGGAGTGCACAGCGGGTTCAAGCTGGACATCAAAGCTGTCATTGAGTTTCATCTGGTTATGGTTTCTTATCTCACCAAGTCCTGCCAAGGAAGAGGGTGTAAATCCTGCTCCTCATCCTCTCTCCTCGCCCAGCCCCATGCTCCTGCCCCATTCTCCTTAGGATGGATGTAGCAACCAGATACCTCTGGGGCGAATCATTTCAGAGAATTGACCCAGTGGAAATCTAACACTGCATATAATAAATATGCAAAAATAAATAAAATAACAGCTTGCTGACAGATATATCAACCTGTCAACTGAGCTGACTCACCCTAAGGCCGCTCAATTACCAAAGCCAATATAAGGAGGGAGCAGCTGACAAAAGGAGGGAAGGGAGAGGGAGCAGGACCTTCTTTTTCAGTGGAAGATGGATGCTGGCTTGACAGAGCTGCTTTTAATGTGAAGGCGCCCCCTCCAGTTCTGTGACGCCTGTGGTTTAGATGGAGGGGGGCAAAATTCACGAAGGCAAACTTTAGCTCCTGAAGTTTTACCACTAGGGTTGATCCTCTAATCTTTGTTGAGAAATGGACTTCTCTGGGGAAGTGACTGAGGACATACTTATCTCAGCTGTGAATATGAAGGGAGTCCAGGGACATTACTTCCTCTAGGGACAAGGCAGCCTTTGTGAAAACCTGTAAAAGCAATGATTTTGAGCTTGTCTTGTCACAGATCCCTACATTTTTCTGTCAGAAGGCTGAAAGACAGTAGAATGAGCTTTACCTCACTGACAAGGGGCTTGCCTGGCTGGTTTTCCTCCTTGCAGCCCCCACAGAAGCCATCTGTGAGCTCAGGAGCACAGACAGGTCAGCAGAAACGAAGAGGGAGCAGTAATGGCTCTGTGCTACCGCTGCCACTAAATTAAATACTGAACGAAATTGTTCTGGGCTGTTTGTTTTGTTTTGTTTTTTTATACGTGTATTTAAAAATAACAAAAAAACTAAACCCTAAACCTGTATTTAAATAATCTATGGCTTTTGCTACATGCTTACGATGCTTGCCTTGCACTTTCTCCATGACAACTTGTATGTTTTATTATGAGAAACCATTAGCTCTAGTAATAATAGCAGACATAGATCTTTGACAGGAAAACATGCTACATATTTTCAAGCTGCTTTATACTAAACGTGTATTTTCAGTCCAGTGCAAGATAGAGAGAAAGCATCCACTGTTTCTATAAGCGGATAGGGTATTTATGAGTTAAGAAAAAAAAAATCACATTTCTGAGACTCTTATATGAGAAATAAAATGGAAATAAACTTTAAAAACCAACCAACCAACCAAGCAGATCATATCTGCTTAAGTATTATCCAAAGAAATTGTTAGATTTTGCTATCAGGGAATTTCACCAGGATTCACTGAGTTCTCAATTCTAGTTTTTCACATAACCAGTCTAGTTTGCACTGGGCTGAATTTATAGGGTCAGCTACCTTTTTCTGTTACTGAACTCAGAAAGATCTCTCTTTAAGCAATCTTGCTGGTTATAAACATATTCTGAAATAATTTAACTATTAATTACTCTAAAGATTTGAGGATTACTTTGCATGTGCATTATGTCGGTAGATTAAATTCTCTATACTTAACAAAATGCTGAAAATAAATGAAATAAATGAACAGTGGCTCCTAAATTGGTAACATTTGGAGAGTAAAAAACGTGGTATGTTTGTTTCTGCTTCATGAAATCCTTAGATTTCAACAGTTATACCTCAGGTGCACACAAGTCTGCCAGTATAGTTTACCTCAGACCATTTTAATGAGTGAAAAGCTCATTACCTCTGCTATGTGCTAAAATGTTGCTAAAAATATGTATGTGGAAACAGTTATTATTAATGTATAAGACATTGGTAAACTAAATAAGTTCACATTATACAGAAGGAATTTGTATAATTAAGATCTTTTATCCGTAGAAAGAATGAGTGTTTGAAGTCACCCGTGATACATATCACACAACATCGTAAGAAATGATAAACAAAACCCGCAGTGAAAAAAGAAAAGAGGAGGAAAGGATACATTTCCCTACACAAGATAATGGAACTTTGGAGCTTTTGAAACTTCTTAAATGCTAGACACTCAAACAAAATGCTTTATTTATTCAAGATTTATTATCCAACACTAGGATAAAGACAGACTGAGAATGTTACGTGAGCAACTCATTGAAACTTGCAGGACACAGCATCTTCTTGTTTACTTTGTTTTAAATGTCTGCTCAATGCCAAGAACACACAAGATCTGGGCTTTATTTAAAGTTCTCCTGGATAATTCAGAGCAAGCTATTCCATCTCCTCGTGTCTTCATTTTCTTCTGTCAAAAATACACTGATTTCTCTGATAAAGGACACTGGGATGTGGTATTGAAACTATCAGGTGTTTAATTATCCCTTCATGAGCATCACTGCTCTTGCCTCAGAACAGCACAGAAGGGACATGACAAATACATACTGTTGTCCAGCTTTCTTTAACCCTGCTTAGGAAAAAAGAGCTTTGTTAGTTTAAAAGTATTGCTCACTGACACACCAAATACTAGGAGTGAAATTCTAGTTTCATTAAAGACAATGTGGCTTTTTTTTCATCATTCTTGATGGGGTTTGGTTTCATTTGTCTTTGACAGGATTCTGCACACCACTTCATTTCAAACTACTATTATGTATTTCACTAATATATCAACTTGTAAGGAGAAAAAAAATCTCTGGATGATTATTATACATGAAGAAGGTTATGAGGAGCAGCCCTTTTGCCCAGAAAGCTGAAGGATGGCTGTCTGGCTTAAAATTTACAACAGAACTAAAATAACAACCTAAACTGTGGACCATACTTTGACTGTAAAATACACATCTTTGTTTTGTGCCTTGGTTGCCATTGAGGTATCAGATTTTTACAATGTTGCCCAAGAAGTACAGGCAGTTTATTGCTATTCACTGCTTCTGTTTCTCCCAAGCCGCAGCAATCAAATAAACAAGAAAAGTCATTTGTACAAGGTGGAGTAGATATCTGTTAACATGCATGCTGATTTTATGGTGGAGTAGAAGGAACATAGCTTAAACTGCACACTGAAGAACACTCTTAGGGTTGCATTTATTTACATAACGTCTATGGCATTTAGTTGACTGAAAAGAATTGATTAGCAGAAGGCTGTTAACAGCCATCCTATAGCAGGCACTGCACTGAGTTTTAGAGGTTTATTTCACTAATTGGTGCCCTCCTGTAGTCTTTATGAGTCAATTCTAAAAAATAAAGGAGCACTCCAAACTGTGTTTAGAATAAGTAGAGTGATGCTTTTGCCTGCACAGAAATCTCATAGTTGAGCTCTTTTTTAGAAACAAGTTTAGGATTCTCCAGCCAAACTATTTCTCTCTGGTGAATTCTTGCATGCAGCACTGTATCCTTACTACACTGCTTTGGCAAACCCCAAATAGCGTGGCATGCTGAAAACCAGATCTGTAGCTGCAATGGGAGGCACGATGTTGCCTTAATTGTCCACCATAGCTGTCTGGGATGGAGAAGTCACACACCTTTATGAAAACAGAGCCCTCGCATGGCCCCAACTTGTGAGCTGGCCAGCAGTAGCATCACACACAAGGCAGGCAGGCATGGCTTCCACCCCAAGGAAACAGCAGCACAGAGGCTCGTTACAATGTCATCTTTGCAGAAGTATAATGTGTGTACCTACAGGATTGACTGACACAATGGGAGTGTGGTGGTGGCTGTAAGGTAGGACCCGGGAAGGTCCAGGACATCTACTGAAGAGGCAAGCTTCTTGCACCTCTTGCAGGCAAGCTAAATTCGTACAGGGAGGACTGAAGAAGGAAACAGGTTTCAGCAAGTTCCCTTTTATGCCTTGAAGAATGTTTTATCACAAGTAGACAGAAATAAAGTTCTCATCTCTGTGGTTTAAACAGTAATGTGAAATAAGGAGATGCAGATGCTGAACCCTGAAGAACAGCACTGGTACTAACATGATGGGCAAAGAGCTACTGTCTCCAGCTGGCTCCTGGAGGTTTCCAGGGCATGGAGAGCACCACTAGAGGGCTCACACAGTATTTAAAGGATTATTACATGTGGCACATGAAAAATGCGCTCATTTTACTTCCTGTTCCTCCATTCGTACATGCAACATATTTCAGAGCTGAACCTGCTATAGCATCCCTTCACTGTAAAGTCAGCTTCACGGGCTATCACATGCCTACCTCTGGAGACACCATTACCCTCTGACCTCTCCTGTGTAAACAGGCATTCCATGTAAAAAATTTTGGCTTGATCATGCTGCTCGTTAACCAGTAGTCACTAATCAGAGGCAGCCATTCAGCAGAACAGCAACTGCAGTGCATCAGGTAATAATATCAATGTTATTGCACATATCAATACTTCAGAAAGAAAAGAAAACCTCACACCACCTGCCTTTCCTTCCTCTTTTCCCATACAAATCAATCAAAAAAAAAAAAAAAAAAGCTTTAGGAAAGATAACAGGAAAGAAGACAGACATGATCCTAATATTTGTACCTTTCCCAATTAGGGCATTCATAGAAATTCTGGGACAATAGTCCGTCAGTCCCGAGAAGATTTCTGTATACTGCTCATGAGGTCAGGGAGGTTTGCCATCCCCACAATGAGATATAAAAGCTGGTTTGGGGAACTAGTAAATAATGCTAACTCCCCCTAAAGCATACTTCCTCCTAAGGATCAAGATTTACCTTTGTCAATGGGAGAGAACACAAAACTAGTGTAAAGGGTTTTCTTTTTCCCCCCTTATCACTCATTGGCCCTGAGGATCTTGTTATAACAGTTGGTGTTGAGAGTAAAAATGTTTGAATATATAGCCCCAAACTAAAAAATGTGAAGCCAATAATCACAGGAGTATTTCAATGCCAACTACAATGAAGTTCTTTCTTTTTTCTTCTCTTTCTTTTCCCCTTAGTTTCTGAAAGAGGCTGCCAAGGGAATTATTCTGATTACTCTGCATGTTTTGCAGATGGTTGGCTGCTGCACATTGCTCTCGAGAGAGGTCCACATCCTATAGCATCCAGCTTGGATGTTGCCCTCCACACCAGCTGAGCTATGGAAGTCCTTAGTCAGCAAAGCTTTTGCTAGCATGCCTAAATGAAGTCTCTGGGACAAACCACCTCCTCAAAGCTCAGGCTGAAGCAGTTTCCTGAGCTTGGACTTGATTCTACTCTCTATTAACACCAATGAAAATATTCCCCTTGCCAGGAGTGGAAATTAACTGGTACTTTAAAACTTCTTTTGGTAATATTTATATATACATTCATATGTAAATAGACACACACATACACATAAAAGCTGTCACTTTGATGAGTTCAGAATTCATGTTCAAGATTGTTTTCAAGTGTTTCTGTAAACTTCAAAAGTTTTCTTCTCAGGGATACTAGAAACATGTACATTGGTTGTATCATGCCAACAGTGTGAGGACAGGAAGCTTTCCTGCCTTTTGGCTTTCCAATATGGCATTCAGACAAACAATTTGGAGAACCTGTAGTTGCAGGCTGATGGGACGAGCAAGGAGGTTCTGCCATTTCATGCCTGAAAAAGACTAGAGCATCGCTCCGTTCTCCCCCACATGCATCCCAAAAGAAAACACCTGAAAATCTGTCTGAATTACAGCAGCATCATCCTTCAGGACAGGAATATGCTTCCCTGACACATCTGTTTCACTGGGACAAATGCATTGAGGTGAATAAACAGGCTGAGATTTGCAAAGCCACCTCAACTGAAAACTGGATTTTCACATCCTGCATGTACTTGGAGTCTCTGCCATCATTATCTGAACTGCACCCACACAGGCAGTCCCTCTAGGTGCAGCATTTTACAAGTTTGGGTTTCAGATTTATTGCTTAAAATTATATTGAACCCAGAGACTTACAACAAAGATACCTCTGCTCGTCTACGGCAACAAATCATAGTTCTTATAATCTGGGGTTGTATGAATCTTAGATTTCTAAAATGCAAATTACATATTTATGCTAGAAATTGAGGGATCCACTGTAGTTTATTTTGAGGTGGGCTTTTTCATTTTGAACGTTTTCCACAAAGATGCATACCACTATTTAAGTATGATGAGGTTAGCATAAACCAACAACAGGAAAGAAATTGTAAGCTAAGATTGATGACAGATTCCTAACTCATGCTGTTGTGCCTCGTTACTGCAGGACTGCCAACCAGTTCATGTTAATTATACACTGCAAACAGAGCTGGGCGTGCACGTGTGTGTGTGGAAATCATTGGTTTGGGTTCATATTACTCCCATTGAACTTTACTGGCATGTTTGATTCATATCTCTTTTTTATGTTTTGAACACATAGAGCCTGCAAATTCAAATACAAACCTCCTGATGGATCAGGAAGAACAAGGCTAGTTCTCCCTCCAGACTCTAGTCTAAAGTACGATTACAATCCTGTTCCATTTATTACCGTGAAAACATGCTGTTCTTGCTCCACTTTGCAAGCCAGATTTGGCCAGCCTCATTATTTCCAGAAGAGACACCAGCCAGTCTTCTTTCTGTTTGTAGACAGCATATGAGAAAAGGAGGGGGCTTGGAAGAGCACAGGGGAAGAGCTGTGTTATACTCCATGACCACAGGTTTGTCAGTCTCTTTTGTGCTGTTTCCTAGAGTTCAAAAGCAAATAGTTCTTTCCATTCTCTTACTGGATACGAGTACAGTTTCAATCCCAGAGTGGTGGTATCTAGAGAGGAGTTTAATAATTTTTACTCTCTCATTTTACACTCGTATGTCCTTAACCCAATTTAGATGGTCAAAGCACTCTGGGCCAGTGATTTTTGTTCATTCAATATGTACACAGTCCCCAGCACTACAGGGTCCCAACCCAATGGACAACATTAAGTGCTTCTCTGATATAAATGCTAAATAATTGATCACAAATCCCTAAATCACACAATGCGTTGTAGTTTCTTCTCCCTGATTTTGCTACACTCTTATTTATAGCCGCATACGGTATTTCTATAAGACATTTGTAATGAAGTCCCAGAGATGCTTTGATGTGGTTACAGGGACTATCATCACAAGTGGGAACAAATACCTCTAATGGATTTTCTAGTACTGTGTTTTCATCATCCATGATAGACTCTCATTTGTGCTGGTCACAACTGTAGGACGCCTATGCGTTCTGCACCCAGACTTTAATAGATCTATATTTTATGGCCCTACAGTAAGAGTAATTGCAGATTTTATAATGTCTGTGTACTTGTCCGACTGAGAACAATCCATTTAGAGACTTCTGGAAAGGTGAGGTGTTTCGGTTACAAATGCATGAGCTGACAGGGTCTCCAGCTGCACAGCTGGCCAGTTACCAGCCTCTTTTTAATGAGGGCACATTCCAGAGATCTAACTTTCTTTTCCTTCCCCTACACCAAAATAAAAGAAACTTGGAACACGAGGGGTTTCAGCTGAAAGGATCCTGAGTTTTACCAGTTCAGAGGAAGTGCAGAAACTTGGAGGCCAGTCCAGAAGATGCTGACAGCTGGAGCTGCCAGTGAGGGCAGTGTGCCATCTTGGCACCTCACCTTTTTCCCAAATCAGACACTTCAGCTGCAGCTCACAGTTGACAAAAATCAAGAATCAATTTTGACTCACTGTCTGACCTCAGATTAGCTTTCAAAAACCACACAGCTTTTCTTGACATTCTCATGTAGGAAAGCAAGAACTAAGGCAATCAGAGAAAAACAAAACCACTTCCTTTTTTTTTATTTTTTTAAGCATTGAATAACAGAATAATTCTACCATCTACATAAAGTTCCAGGGCTCTGCCAAACATTTATATCTACACAGCCTTCCACAGGGCTGTCTCTTGCCCCCATGGTAACAGCCAGCCCTGCAGCAAGAATTTGGCACAAGGAGCAGGAGAAGGTGATAGGGGAGTGGGGCATTTTAGAGGCACAAATGCCCCATAAACGCCAGTTCTGCCGTTTGCACTTCTCAAGACCAAGAATAACTCGGTCCAAATGTTAACAGTGTCTTTTTACTGTATGTGATGAATGGATTAATCCTGTTATTACCAGAATGATTACTCTTGCTTGACACTCCAGGCAAAAGTCCAATATGCTGGACTCCAGACATGGTAGTGCTTCATAGAATCATAGAATAGTAGGGTTGGAAAGAACCTTAAGATCATCAAGTTTCAACCGCCCTGCTGTGGGCAGGGACACCTCACACTAATATTCATAATATTTTGGTAATTTTTTCAATGTATCATTAACAAGGAGAGTAGGGAATCCAGGAGAATCAGCCAGCATTAAAATAAGCAGAAGCCAGAAAGCTGTCTGGAGCTAAGTCTCAGCTATTTCAGTGACAGTACCAATTGAAAGGAAAGTCCCCATCTGGGAGACAGACAAGATTCAGTTGCAGCTGGCAACGACACAGATGCTACTTGCTAAATTATCTGAAACTATTTTTTTATCATAACATGACATATCTGCTCTTAGTGATGAGTCTGATTTTAAAATGTTAGTGTTTTCATAGTATAGCCCTTGACTGGACTGCTCCAGATGCATGAACTGGAGAGAAAGGTACAGCCAGCCTAGACCCTTGGCATCTTCAGCTGTTCAGCAGAAAAATTAATGTGTGAATAAGTGGGAAAGAAAGTACGTTTAATTCTTATGGGTAGACAGAGTATTCCTGTGCTAATCATGGTACCTTTTATTTTCAGAATGGCACCCCAAAATTACAGACTTTCCTTGACCCAAACAATGAACATTCTTCCTCTAGCTCTAGAAAACCATGCGAATCAAACAGTTCTTTCCAAACACTGTATTTCTTGGCATAAAAATTACTTCCCCTCCCAACACACATATTATGTTCTTACGTCTTTTTTTCCCCAGGTTAAATACTCATTCTGAGGCTGCTCAACTGACCATACAAAATTTGTTGCATGCTTGTTTCAGCTCCCTACTTGGAAAATAAGCACTAAAGTTCTGCTTGGAGCTCCTACATGGCCCAGTGGGGCCTGCCTCTCTGCTGCAGCCTTCACATGGTCTGGAAACCACTGACCTGCTCAGTCAGAAGGGCAGGGACCAGCTCGTATTTTGTTGAGTGACAGCAAAACTTTTATTCCTATTTTTAGAAAAGAACTGTGGCACTCAAGAAGAGCTGCTAAATTACATCTTAAATTTGCAGCATCCCAAGCTGAATGTATGGTTGCTGAGGAGCTGGTGTGCTGGTAGATACACCTGATAGATCTAACGAGACTTTCGGGAATTAACTGCCTGACACTCTACTGTCGTGCCCCAAACCCTCATCCCTCAGCTGGCAACCTTCCCCTTTCCTATACCTCAACAGACCAAAACTGGAAAAGGACTAATAAAAAGAATTGATTTAGGCTTTCATCCTCGGCTTGGACCCTTCTATGCTCCTCCTTACAGCTCAACTCCACCTGCTGTGATCAACCCCTTTTACTCAGAGGTTTTCCATATGTAGATTACTGCAGTGGCATTGCCATTCCCTGTGGGTTTTTAGGCCACCTTTTATTTGTTAATTCTACCTTGTTTTGCTAATTTCTTATTGTGAACTGGTTTATCTAAATGCCACTTCAATGCCTACTTTGCTTAATTACATTTTTCCTGTTTACACCCAACCTTTTCAATAAGGATTTGAGGAGATCTGGAGATTTAGGAGAGGAGGAGAGTTGCTATTTTATTTTGCTTTTTCCACTATCTCTATTCCTTTTCTTTCCCTTGATTCTAAGAAAGGATACAAAATTTCTTAATCCCAGTGAAATGTCATCTTCTACTTAGATATGTTCAGTACTATGTGACATTTATTTGCTAAGTATGTTCCTATATATCTCAACCCGAAGATTCAAGAACCATTATGCTTTGCTTTCCAAACCCTACCTCTCCTCAAGTTCCAGTCATCTCACAATGCAAATACTAAGAGGCACAAAAAAATAAAATTAGAGAAAGTCAGTATTCTTACATCAGGTATAGCTTTCTGCAGCAGGGCAGAAATGGGTATTTTTTAAATGACATTTTTCCTCAGTGCTACCTGGGCATTAAAGCTTTTTAACCTGCTGGAGTTTGGCAAAGGAAACCAGCAACAAGAGGGACAATACAATCACTCCTGGACATCTACCACTTTCTTGAAGATTGATAACCAAACGTTTCAAATATGTGTGGACTCAAAGACCATGGTAGTTCATGGAAAACTGCCAACTGACATTAATACCCAGACCCTTAATTACTTCCTTCCAAGCTAAGACAAAAAAGAACAAATTCTGCAATCTATATAGCAGGTCATAGATCATAGGTGAGTGGCAGAATTATTCAAAAGGGTTCTCACAGTCTCCGTGGCACCCAGCTTCTGATGCTTACATCAACCCATACTCTCGACCCAACAATGTAATTTTCCCTTAGCCAACATTGCCTCTCTCATCAAAGATGGCCCTTAAGTCTTAATGGAGTTCTCATGAAATCATACAAAGCAGGATCACTGCTGCCCTTCAAAGCTTCCCTAAAATCAAATGGATTTTGCAGCCACAAGGTCTATCGAACACCTGGCGGGGGCCAGACATATATTATGGTTAGAGATCATGTATCGGGTTTGTGTGGCAAGGTTTTGATAGTGATGGGGATACAGGGCTGGCATCTGTGAGAAGCTGACAGAAGCTTCCCCTGTGACTGACAGAGTCAGTTCTAAGATGGACCCACTACTGGCCAAAGCTGGGCCCATCAGCAACGGTGGTAGTGCCACTGAGATAGCATGTTTAAGAAGAGGAAAACGCTGGTGCACAATTGCAGCTGGAGAGAGGACTGGGAATATGAGAGCCACAGCTCTGCAGACACCAAGGTCAGTGAAGAAGGAGAGGGAGGAGGTGCTGCAGGTGCTTGGCAAGACCCAGGCAGAGAGAAGCCCACGCTGGAGCAGGCTTGCTGGCAGGACTTGTGACTGACGATGTGGGGACACATGGTAGAGCAGTCTGTTCCTGAGGGACTGTACCCCATGGGAGGGACCCCCTGCTGGACCAGGGGAAGGGTGTGAAGAGTCTTCCCCTGAGGAGACAACATATGATGAAATGACCACAACCCCATTTCTCTCAGCCAGGGTCAACACACCACAGATCATCAGAGTTTTCCTTTGTCAACAGTGAGAGATAAACCAAACCCCACCCATAGTGTATATTCAGCGAACAGTAGGAGACTGAAGACACATTCACATGCCAGGACCCTTGGCACATCTCCAGGCACTCCTGTGCTTACAGGATCCAAGGTATGTTTCTACTGCTTTCAAAACACGCTGCTTGGAGATAGTTATCCATGGAGCCGAACCGAGGGTCCTGGCGCTTTTGATCTAACTAAGGTCAAGTTCTGCAGCAGAGAGCCTGGAAATGTCGGAAAACTTTATTTTAATAGTATCTGTTAGGATGTGCTTTCCAATGGGAGCAGAGCTGGATTCTGAGACTCCTTTCCAGAGCAGTGGGTATCTTGACTGAGCCAGCTGGTCTAAGGCTCAGCACACACTCAGTCCCACTATGAAGTAGACTGTAGAACGTGCAGTCAGGGAAACACTGAACTGGGAGCACAACCACCAGCCACAGAAACAGGCCTGTTCTTCAGCAGCAAGAATTATGAAATGTGAGTCCAGGTTTGCCAGTAGCCTAGTTCAATCATTCTGCAACCAATTTTTCAATTGGTACACAACTTCAGAAATCTTGTTTCTGTTTGACTCAGAAGTACGGTGTAAAGTTTATGCTTGTTGTTTACTTTGATTTTGAAGGAGCTTTTTGTAAGCTAGAAATCCTGTGTTTTCAGCTGTGGCAGTTGCAGACTAACCCAACCATTGATGGCTACAATATTATCTGTTTCTTCTGCACTCATTTCATTGTCTGTAGCTGGTATTTCTCATTGTACTGTTCAGTTTGTAAGAGGACTACCCTTCAGCTTATTTGTGTACAGCGGCAGCCATAATAGGGCCCTGTTTCATAATTGTGTTGAGGTAATGCCCAAGGCTCTCAGCAAGAAATAATAGTAAATGACATGACACAACTGTGCTGAGTCACACCTTTTTAAAGCCCAGCTCTTTCTGAGGGACACAAGAGCATAGATAAAAACAACCACAGGTGGCAAAGAGCCCCTTCTGAAAACAGCTCCTGGTAACTCATTCAAGTCAGTGATCATAAAGAACAATAGCACAGCTGTCAGATAAATGGGATGCTTACAACTGCACACAGAAAATCCAAAAAATTCAGCAACAAACCCGTTAGCTTTTACTTCACGAGTGGTATAGGACCTGCTGTTTCAGTAATGCTCTGCTGAGTCACATAAAACCTGTAGAGAAAATGCAGAGAAGTCTGGCATCAATCCATTCTTCCATCTGTCTGAGGGCAGCTGGGAAACTGCCCCAGTCAGTACTCAAACTCAGGGATGCTCTAATGCAGCAGCCCATGCCAGTGTATGAGAACTGTTACATGACCAACGTGTTTACAAGCCTTGATTTGCAATGAATGCGTTATACAATCGCTCAGTAACAATTAAAATGAAAGCTCTATTTTTTACAGCTCTTTCAATCAGCTCTACTCCTATGATGTGTGTTCCAGAAATAGTGAAATCACAGATTTCCACTCCTGGATCATCTCATCAGCCTGTGATCAATTCCAGCACAATCTTTTTTACCAGGAATTTTAAATCTGTTTTCTACCGCATTCCAGTGGCATCAGTAACCCATGGCTCCATACAAGACAGTGGAGAGCATATCCTGAGCATATGCATGATGTATATTAAAATCACATCAGTATGGACACATCAGGACATAAGCCAAAGACATCATGAACCTGGAACTACCACTTTTTTCCTAGGGTTTTATTTTGTGTAAGTTTGGGGTTTGTTTTTGTTTGTTTGTTTTTGCTGCACTAGATAGTCATGATAAATTTTGTTATGATTAACCCCTCCCCTCCCCCCCAAAAGCCAAATAAAAACAAACAAAAACAAACAAACAAGAAAACCAACCTAGGAATGAAGGAATTAGATTAAGTCCTTCCACTTAGTTAATTTCAATGATCCAATATTCCCCTCATGTTCCAACACAGCTCTTTTCTCTGCTGACGACAGCAGGGCTCAGGAAGTATCTTAGAAGGTGGTTTCAATCCAAGGGCAAGGCAGACCAAAGACCACTTAGTTTCCCAGACAAAATATACTTGGTTTAGTGTACTTGTAGGTGAGCCAGAAGCTGTAATAAGAACACTTAGAAAACCAAGTCCCTTTGGATATAGATGATCAATAATGTTCTCAAAAAGTTGAAAGCAGTTCAGAACATGGTGTCTCACCAACATATACTGTAACCACAGAATCACAGAATGGTTTGGGTTGACAGGAACCTTAAAGATCATCTGGTTCTAACCCTCTGCCATGGGCAGGGAAACCTCCCATTAGACCAGGTCACTCAAAGCCCCATTCAAGATGGTCCTGTAATGTTTTAATGTAGTTACTGTGGATCTTATTTCTGGCAATATCTTGAAACTTGCCCAGGGTACGCTTTCCCTGTCATTTATCATTTTGTTCAGTCAGTAGCAACACCAATCATTTAAGATCAACTAAGCAGTTACATGTTGCTAATGATGGGTGTCTACTGTATGGGTAGTAAGGATCAAGATCCTTCCACTCTGGACACACTAGGGGGAAAAAGATGCCCAAATACCCATCGTTATAGCATCTGAGGGAATTTTGCATAAAATTAGTAGCAACAGGAAAATCATCAGCAGGCTTCCTCCCCTCTCATCCTTTGAATAAATACGTTACCACAAACACAGCAGACACTAAAAAGAAATGGCCTATCCACCAAGTGGGCTGAGCTTGTACAGAGGAAAGAAGGGAGGCAAATATTTTAAGAATGTGGGTATAAGGGTTTTGTGGTGGCAGGGAAAAAAATAATTGATTTTGTGGACTGACTCTTGGTTTGTGCTCCAGTTGTTTTTCTGGTGGTCTGCATTTTATGTTTGACAAAACTGTCAAAGTGTGAGATGTAAGATTTTATGTCCGTGTATTAAGAAAGGCATAAAGCAAAGCAATCCATCAGTCCAGTGGCTGATGTTTAACCTCCTTTCTCCCTTAGACTTGTATTTGTCTGCTTCTGCTGCACTTCTGAGAAACCATGAATTGTCTCATCTCCAGGAAATACAACAAACCTTAAATTGCAGAAACAAAGTATCTTACTGAGCATTTGGGAAATGTTCTGCACAACACTGCCCATCTCCTGTGGCAAGACATTGCAGCGGAGACAGATGCAGTGCTGATAGAAATGACTGGCAGAGGGATATTGCAAAATACATGTAACTGGGGGAGCTGAAGACAGGAACACGCTGAGAAAAGCACTACAGTGTGCTGGGTGTGCTGGCATTACTGAATAGTGAGTAGCAGTAAAAACAGGGCATATGCAGCCAGAGGAAATCAAATACATCATCTGAAATAATGAAGTTATATGTTCAGTGCTTTTGGGTAACTGCTAGACAGGAGTAAAGAGCAATAATATCGTTGTGCCCAAAACCATCCAAGTTTTTGATTTTCAGATCCTTCCTCATGGAATTCATGAAAGGACACCAAAAGAAAACCAGCATCTCTGTGGTGAATGACAGAAAATGCTGTACTGAGCAGAGCAGCTTTGCCCATAGCTGAGGACAAGGAAAGGACTCAGACAGACAGACAATCATCACTTAAATTAGAATTAGCCAGGATACAGCAATCATGCTTAGCCAGTGGCTGGATTCAAGTACCCTTTTAAGAGGGTAACTTACTACACTATGATTCACCTAGTTAGCAAACTCATTTGTAAACAAGCTCTAGATGTTGCCTAAACTTGATTTCTTGGCCCCAGATTTCCCTCTCAGTGGTTCAGCTCCATCAGTGGGAGCAGCACTGGCAAAGCGAATGCAGGTAAGGCCCCTAGGATGGTGATACCTTCACCAAACTACCGCTTTCAGCCCCTGGGAACAGGACAAGGCTCCTCCATTGCAACAGCCACACGGACCCCCTCAGCAGTTGCACCTGCAAGCCAGGTAGTGCTGCACAAGGTGCTGCAGGGGCATTCCGGAGCTCTGAGAGACACCCCTGCCTTCTCCTTTTCCCTAACATGAAGCATGAAAGGGAGGAAAGAGCTGCAAGACAGTGGTTCAGGTCACCTTACATGTAACCCCAAGCCCAGGAAGCAGCAGCCAGAGGGCAGTTTCTCATTTCCCTCTGGGAAAAGGAGTGACTTCCATGTGTGGGGCTCTTTTCACTCCTCTTGCACTCCCATAGTCACCCTGGACAGCAGGCACGGTCTCCATGTCTCCCAGTCTCCAAAGCAGAGCCATGTCAGACTTGCCTGTGAAAAAAGATGCAAACTCTTGCCTGGGCCCCCAGCAGAACAAAACCTGAAACACTGCTCAGTTGTAGCAGCACTGAGGCATTGCTCTATGCAGTCTGAGCCACATGAATTTTGTCTGTGTGATTTCCTCCAGCTTATCTTCTGATCTCTAGCCTACAGTCAAACTGAGCTGTAAGAGTTACAGGTGAGGGAACGAAAAGTGCTTTTGTTCTCCCTTTGTATCCCTCCTTCTTCCCACCACTCAGCCTCCTCCCTCACCTGAATCAATCCAAAGTTACAGAAGTAGAATCACAAGTTAAAGAGTAAAAAATAGGGAACATGGAAAAAGCTTGTCATAAAATGAGGTTACTCATACCTTCATGAGGAAGCAGGGTGATTATACACACTTTACACAGAATGATAGAAACAATAGCATTACTCACACAATCTCAAACTCTAATGAGGCGCATCAGTTACACACCCACAGCAACCTGGAGAAAGAAAGAGTAAAATGTGCTGGTTTAGCCTAATAAGGACTTTGTGAGAGAGTCACAGTTAACATGTCCTGCTCATGGTATGCCACAAGCCTGCTAGAGACTGCAGTCTAGGGTTTCTATATGCGCTCCCCTACCCAGTGGAGAGAGGGAAGGAGCATCGACATGGCTATTCTTCTAGCCATCTCCAACTCTAGTGTCATCCTTAACATAGTTGATTCAGGATGAGAAGGTAGTTACAAAATCAAAACAGGAAGCTCACTGGTAGTTATATTGAAACTTCGAAGAATACACCATACATTTTATTTTAAGTCTTTTGTGGCACACTAACAAGCCATTCACATAAAGACAGAACAAAAGTACACATCTTCTTAAATGTATTTAGACAACCAGACCTCCTGAAAAGAGTAAGTGCTGGCTTGAATTTACATGTTTGTGAGTGTAAAGGCAGTATCTGTAAATGATACCAAAGAAAGGAAACAAGCTGTCTGAAATTATACATATGTAAAATTTTCTACGACCTTTTTTTTTTTTTTTTGTAAATAGATTGTGTATTACTTGACAGATTTGCTTCCCAGGAGGAATTTTTTTGTGTGTGTGAAATTTTGAAAACAATTGGGCATCTCCTGGGCACAACTGATCTCATTCTATCACAGTTTTCAGCCAGGTGAACTGTCCTCTCCTTGCCCAGTATGCACACAGGAACCTCAGGCAGCTGCACTGTGGGTGCCCAACAGCAGCCTAAGATGGATCCATCCCACTTTTCTCTGGAGTAGAGCTTTCTTCACAACTCCTTTTACATGCTTGTTTGAGCCTTCAGATAACCACAGCACTTAAGTACATGCTCAAACTCTCCTGCTCCTGGTCAAGGAAATAAGCATGTGTTTAAAAGCTTTCCAGCAAAGAGATGATTTCTGACCTGGAGAGGTCAGAGAACCATATCATGGGAAAGTCCAAGGCTTCAAAATCTCTAAGGCTTGATTTTGAGTGAGATTGGAATAATTTAAAGTCAATGGTTCACTTCAGGCTTAGAAAAATGCTTCACTGTAGCTTCGTATCATTTTGACCTTTCTATTCTACTGTTTAAAAAAAAAAGCTAAAGATAAAATGTAAGCATAAAAATAAAGCATAAAGTGAATATCATGCATTGTAATTGCATTCAAATAAAGCAAAAATTTTCATTAAGATGTTGGTGAAATCATTGTTTCATCAAGTTTATCAATTTCTGTTGAACCAGTGCTTTCTAAGGGTTCATCCAGCTCAAGACTTTGTAAACTCTTTACATCTACTCCTTTTCAGCAGAAATGCTTTCCAATGGTTTTGATGGCACCATGATAATTTCTTTATAGCCTTTCTATTTAAAATTCCCTTTACTTACATTGAAAAAATAATCACGTAGCTTAAGTTTTTGCTCCTTGCCATTAAAGCACTACTGCCTTCATAAGAAAGCTGCTTTTTATCTGCTTGGAGCATTTCAGTATGAATAATCTAAAGGAAAATTATGCTGAAGACTCCTTGGTTTGCATTTCCCCTCCCTTTAGTGCCTGAGGTCTCCAAACACATCACTGGAACACGGACATCAACCCAAACTTTTGCAACAACCCATTGGTGTCTCTGGTTATTATCATGCCTGATGTTACAATACACCCTCTTTTAGGAAAAGCAGTGTTTAATTGAGCAAACAAGAAAAACAAATGCTTCCCCAAGGCAAAAATTCCATGAACTGTTTGGATGTTTTCTATGAAGTTAACAAGCACTTCTGCCAGTATTTGGAAGTCTTAGACACTGGCTTTTGAATGGACTGAAGTAAAGAAGAGACAGCTTGAATAGGATTTTATAGTTTTAACATGCTTAAGGACATTCCAGGCTAAAATATTAGTTGGTTTATAACATTTCTCACAAATAAATGAAGTTTAAGACAGACTTAATGCTCAGATTAAAATAAATCTTGAGTTGTATCAGTATAGCTAGAATAACAGAAGAATATGATTATCTTCTAAACTCAAGGGAAGAGTGACAGGCCATGTTCTTGAAACCCTGTTTTTAATATATGCATGTTCAATGTAACCCTGCAATCAGACTACATGTGGAAACACTAAGTGCAGCTTTATGGACTTTGAAGGGTTTGATGCAGATGCAGGGATATAATCCACAGATGATCCAAATACAGGAAAGGAAAAGGATTTAGTTTTTTAATACCAACATAATTTACTGACTTCATGCTGACATAGCGTAGGTGAACATAAGACTATCAAGAGAAAGACTAATTCCTATTCTTCCCAACTAAATGAAAAACATTAAACCAGCATCTTCACTGCCAGAAAATAAAAAGAATTAAAAAAAAAAAAGAAAAGAAAAAAAGAGAAGAAATTAAAAAAAGAAAAAAAAAAAAAAAGATAAAAAGGCCCTCTTTAACTTTCCATGTTTTTGGTATAGCAAAACCCCTGGCAAGCTGGAACCCAGATTCCAAAGCCATTGAATTCTTGAGGATGTCTCAGAACTGTTCTTAGGATCAATGAATCAAAGGCATACCACCGTCTCACAAGCTAGTTCCCTGTGTTTTTTTCCTTGCTGTTCCCCCTAAGGGGGAACATTCCAGGAAGGATGTTGTTCCTTAAGTAGAAACATGATACAGTAAGCCTGGAAGGAAGAGATACCTGACTGGGACAGGTTTTGGTTACTCAAGAGTTGATGTTTTTTTCCCATAATATCTGAGATATCTTCTGATGTGCATGATGAACTGAAAAATGAATGCTTAATACATCCAGTCAAATATATAAGGCGCATATGTGTGATTTTCATTTGATCGAAAACAGAAAAATTGTAACTCTGGAGTTTACTGTGGAAATTCAGAACATACTCAGACCATATTCAGAAAATACATACAGAATAGTAATCTGTGTTTCCCACTCTGCACCATGCCAGGCAGAGCTAATCCTAATGAACTGAGTTATTCTAAATCCTGATTTCCCTAGCATGTTTTAACCATTTCAGTTTGCCTATTACATTTAAGGTCCAAGATTTTAAAATGCCAGATTTTACACCAAGTAGTTATTGCATAAGGTTTAGTGACATAAACTCCTTAATACTTTGGATGTCTGCAATGCAATCAGTTGATTATAGCAATACTAACACGGAAATTGCTGCAACTTGGGTCACTATGAACAGCCCCAAAGTGGCCATCTCCAGTTCAACCAAAGCACAAGCTTTTCAACCCTTCCCTACTGCCAATATGCCCTGTTTGCCTCGACTGTAGGCTGAGAAAAGAACTTTACTTCTTGGTTTGTAGATAGATATCTACTAGAAAATCTGATAAGCCAGCTGAATCTTCATTTTGGAGAAGCTACTGATCATATTTCCTTAGAAGATGATCAGTTTAACCAATAGTCATTTAAATTGCTTGGGTTTAAACATACAGACCTGAAAACTACATTATCTTCTTGACTGCACCGTGAACTTCTCAAATGCACCTAAGTAACTTCAATTTCTCAATACTGCTCATTTTTGACAGAGAGCTAGAAAATCTAGTGTTCTCATCTGGGTTTTGATTTTAAACAAAATAAAAATTTGAAGTCGAATTTTGCCCTCAACCTTATTCACACACAATTGAGTCTGTGCATTTACATGGACTCACCTTGGAGGAACAAACAGTCTTTAGAAATCTGAACAGAATTTCGGGGTTAAAGACCAGTCATCTTAAAGCCAAGTAAATATTCCTGCACAACTCTTAAGCAGTGAACTCATAATAAACATCATAGGGTTTCTGACAGAAAAAAATAGTCTTGAATAATTAGGATTTCTGATTATTTGCCACAAACCAGAAATGAGCAACATTATCAAAATGCCGTTTGGCTTTCCATGAAAGATTGGTTTATTAAAAAAAAAAAAAAATCCGTTTAATTTGGATTAAGATTAATAACGGGACTGTGCTATTCACTACTCCAACTATTCAAATGTGAAAGCTGTTTTTTAAATATTCACAGAAACCCTAGGGTATACCAAATTTTAGTTTGAAGGACTGTGTGTCAGAAAATTCAAAGCCAAAAGCATTTTGTTTATAATTTTCCTGTTTTAAAAGCATCAGGCAATCTGAATGAAAAAACTTCATCCTGTGCAATCTGTATGACCAGTTATATAACCAAAGTTGGCACAGGTATGCAAACAAGTGAAGAACAGAAAGAAAAATCTAATAATTTGAACAAAATTTAAGTAATTATTTAATAATTAACTCTGATACCCACAATACCAATACTAAGAGACTCTTCTGCTCTCTTTGCAATAGATAGTAAATTCTAGATTTTTACTAGTGATGGGTTTGTCAAATATAATTTGAAGTCTTCTCTAGGTCTTCTTTGGCTTCAGAGTTTTACGATATGAAAGCAAGAAACCTTCGCAAATTTTGCTATCTCATCCAGTCTTGAGCTCAGATCACATCTTTCAGAGGTCGTACGTGTTCAGATCTACAGATCAAGTTTTGACTGTGATTTATATACAGTTAGAAAATAATTAAGTGAAAAATATTCTGTAAACTAGCTGCACAAAGTTTCCCAACACAGTTTGCAGGCTTTTAAGGGTAAATCCACTTCACTGACACAGAAAATCTTTTCAAAACCATTTTCAAAGGATAAGAAAGAAAGAGTGTTGCTGCATCATGGGCAGGATATAGAACAAAGATGTTTTAGTGGTGATCATGGTATACACTTCTTACCATATCTATTTAGTACTTATGCTTAGGTAGCAATAAGAATGAAGGATAGATGATTATTGATTATGGGATGAAGCCCAGACTGGTGTCTGAACAGTTAGTAATCTGAACTATGCAGGCTCATAATGCTCATCTGCGGTACAGAATACAAGCTATGAGTTTAATGGAAGAAGTTATTATAAATAACATCTCTTCTGCTTTATCTCGGACTGCATAAGCACAGCCACCACAGTAAATCAGCATTATATCCCAACTGAAAATGCTGGTATGATTATGCCTGGGCAAATACTGTTACTTGAGGTATCTTTTAAAGAATTCTCAGTTTCTGCAGTTCCAGTTTATTTGGCATTGACGATAACATTTGACACACAAAGAAAATATTGTTATCATTCACTCTCATACTTAATAGAAAATAAGTGTCATTGAATCTGCATTCCTTTCTTTCCCAAATACTCCCTGTAGCACTTTCCCTTCTGTCAGGAAGATCTTAACTTTTGTGGCTATCAGATTCAAAGATACTCACTACATGCTTTTGAGAAGTACCTTGCTTAGTTTTTCTATATCATCTACTACAGAAATCAGTTTGAAAGCTTGTCTTCTTTACTTAATTCAAAAGTGTATGCATCACTATCAAAGGACTTTGGTCCCTGAGCGATGTCTGACTGGGGCATCTCTCCACTTCTGCAGTTCCACTAACACCATGAGAGATACATAAAGGGAAAAATAGATACTTCTCTGGGTATGTAGAAACCTGTGTCTTAAATAATACCATTTTGTTTTTACACAATTTAAGCTGCATATTGGTCAGAGTGTAGCCTACAGAAAATTAATCTGGATTTAAGAAAAAAAGGCACGATATCATTTCTGCACCCTGAAATGCCTGGAAAAATCTCTCTTCATGACTGCCTTTTTCACCTCAGCATTGAATATATAGAGGAGTTTTCAAAGGCTCAGCAAAGGATTTGTTTATTAATAAGACAGACTTTTTAGGCTTATGCAGAAAGTTACAGGCATTATGAATAAGCACCCACACGATGAAAGCCTAAGTGCAATCTTCATATAATAGTGTTACTGGCTTAAGACTGGATATTCATACAAGGCATTTTACTTGCCAAAGGCCAAAGTCAAGTCTAAAGACACATTTCAATCTCATTCAACAGCAACCCACAAATAACTAATGTGTCTCTGAGTCATATAAAGTGAAGCTGAATACCATAAATACCATGTGTTCCTTCCTCCACTTCTGCTTTAATTGTGCAATCAATAGTAAAATGTTTAAATCAATAATTTTGAAGTTGTGAGCTCAAAGCTGACACCAACAGAGGAGGTTCTGCAGGCTGTGCAGTGCCAGAGTTGCACTTCCTTAGTGATTCTGTCTTGCCTTGAATGAATCAATCTATAGACCAGCACATCTGAAGAGAAAATCCACAGGATTTTCCCATGAAACTATATCCCTTTCCTACTTCTTTGGACTCAATCTGCCTTTCTGTCTGGACTTTAACTCCTTTACAGGGTATAAACATGCCTAAGGAAAAAACTCCAAACCTCACACAGGTAGCTCAATCTAGAAGTAATTTAGACAGAGCAGGGCCCTTCGAGCTTTGTCCAGCACAGTGCTTTTGCCTTTGCCTATGCTAAAATTGTTTCCAAACATGGAACATTGAAATGGCTTGTAAATAAATGCTGTTGCGAAGAAGAGAAGCAGAGTTTGTATAAGCTGAGATAGGCGAGGATGGGCTGAAGCAAAGAGCCAAGAGGTCAGTGTCTGCCCCACCAGCATCCCCTATCTGGCTGCAGACCCAGCCTGCGTTCTGCAGCCCGTGAGAGGAAAGAGGCTGCAGCTCCCACACAGCCTTTGCACCAGCCTTGATCAGAGCAAGCAGCTCTTTTGTTGAGTACAATGTGAGTCAGACTGCTGCTGAAGGAAATCATTTTGTTTACAGCAATGGGAAGGGAATTGCTAGAGCAATTAAAATAATTTCTTGTTTCATAATACAAGCCATACCAAGAATGGTTGTTAGCTGCATTTCAGTCTCAGGTACTTAAAAACAAACAAACAATCAATCAGAAAAAGTAGGCTCTAATTTCACAGAGGATTGTTAGTAAAAAGCAGTTTATTAAATGCCCTGAAAACTTAGATGCTGCTGTGCCTTGGAAGGCTCACAGTCCGCATTCTTGTTACTGAGGAGCACTCTATTCCAACCTAGCTGAAGGCTGAAGTGGGTGGACCAGAATATCTACAGAGGTTTCTGCCCTATGCTGCCTACTTGAGGTTTCAGCAGTTGCAGAAGTCTGTGAAGCTACAGGTTGTGCATGTATATGTGGAGAATAAGGAGAGGTGAAAATTGAACACATCGTCCACTTCTTACCAAGACAGCTGTTGGCAGGCTAATATCAGACCTCTGGTGGGACACTTGAAGACATGCTTGCAGGTGCCCAGTGCTCCAGTAAGGTTTCATGGTTTGTCCACAGGTTTCACCAGTAAATACAAGATTTGTAATAACGTTATCTCAAGTAAGTTCTGACTGGCCTGGAAGCGGAAATCTGGTTTGTTCTGTTTCAGTTTTTTTACTTTTCTAACTGTGTGTCTGCATGGCAGAGCTGAAGTCCAAATACATTCCACCTGATGATGGTACCTGTCAAGTCCAGAAATAATACTGAGACACAGATACTATCCATCACAGTTAATATTTCTCAAGACCCAAATGTTTACAGGGAACTTTCCAAGCAATTGGTTGGGAAGGAATTATAATAACCTTTCTCATTCTCACATATATACACAAACGTACAGGTGCATAGAGTAATTCTGAAGAGCCACATTAAATAATGTATGAGCTGCTCATGGACATTTTGCAGCAGGAAAAGTGCAAATCCACAGTGTTACTTATTTCACTTTGAGTTATTTGATCAGTCCTATAACTGTTTAGAGAAGTAATCTCCCAAAAAACCCTTCAATGTGTCTAGGATTAAATAAGGAGAATATTCTTTGGGATGGAGGAGCATAGCATGAAGATACCTTCATTCTTTCAGGTTACCAAACTGAACAGATCTTTTGCACCTGCAATTGTGAGTAAACATACAGGTAGCTTTTGTTGTGGTTGTGTTAAAGTAACTGACAACGGTTGATAGAAGTGTTGATAATGAACATTTATCAGTTGCAGAGGATCGTGATGGATTCTCCATCACTGAAAATATATAAATCACAAATTGGATACCTTTTTTCCCAAAAGATTCATGGCAATTCAAACAAGAATCATTTCAAAGTCTTGAGACTACAGGAAACCTAAACAGATGATCTCAATGGCCTTTTGCTATGATTATTTGTACCACCAAAGTTTACGGAGCAAGACTACGCTACCTTGGGCACACTGTCCAAAGCGAAAGTTGGAAGCTGGTCTGTGCCTGAAGGGGTTTTCAGTGTAAGACTGAGATAAGAAGGAACAGAGGGTTACAGGAAAAGAGGGCAAACTGAACTACACAGTACCAGGACATAATGCTGAATCTGTAAGTGTATTTAAGACACCGTGAACCTCTGAAGGCTCAAGAGGTTTCAAATATTCTGTGAATACACTACACCAATATCAACTTCCTAGTGTTTTCTTTCGGGGGAAAAAAAAAAAAAAAAAAAAAACTAAAAAAAGAAAATCAGAATTGTTATCTAAGACAACGCAAAACTATTAAATAGTAACTTTCCAATTAAATCTTGGTAAAACCTATGAAGGCTTTCTTTCAGTTTAAACTAGCTATATCAATCAAACATTTCAGATATCAGCAGAAGAAAAAGGATTGCTGTTTTCTTTCGAATCAATGCAGCCTGACACCAGAATTGTGTTAGATCTCACAGTCTAGGTAGGTACAGGTCTGGACAACACTTGCAAGAAATAGCCACGGCCTTCAGAAAACTGAGTACACAAATGTCAGTGGTGGAATTGCGCTGTCTGGAGCATGGAGAAGCCCCTGTGAGATACAGTACTGAAGACCTGTCTCTTTGGTCTTCTTAAAGATTCCATATCATTCTTAACCTCTTTCTAAGATTTTAGACATTGTGGAGGATTGCTAATGACTACCATACCTGCATTTCTTATGCTCACAGAGGTTAATTATAGCAAATCTCACAAATACAATTTTGCTATGACTCTGCAGAATATGGTTTATATCTGTCCTAAAGAAGATGAAATTAAATTAGATATAATGTTCTCAGATATAAATTGTGTAGCAGGATTTCAATTTAACTACCAAAATATTAGATAGAACTGAATTAAGAAAAAAATTAAATGAAACATATCTTCCAGTATTGTTTTTTATTTATAAATCATTATGCAACTATGAATCCCTGAAAAAATAGTTTTAACCAATAAATATTGCATATTATCTGTTTTAAATCTCTTTTTTAGAAATTATCTACATTTTTAAATGGACTACCACTCTGTAACACAAGCTTATTTATAATAAATGTTTTAGCAGACATGTATCTTCATGAATTAAATATTGTTAATGGCAATGGGAATGACACAGCTTGTGAAACGTGTTTGGAAATCTCTTTTCCATAGGGTAAAAATATCAGACAGAACAAAGATGGTGATGATGCAACGCACAGAACATTGCAGCCTGAATTCACAATGTTTTAGGAAGAAGTATAACAGCTTTGATTAGTGTTTTAGAGACCAGAAGGAATGGTGTTCCACCTGTTATCCTGCAATGGAGGCAAATCCAGGAATTACACAGTATCCCCTGACCTAGCATCCAGCTCCCCACCTGTTAAAAGACAACTGGAGGTGATTGTTGCACCTCTGAATCTGGCATGTCTCATGCATCTCTAATGCATGAAAGCCTGTATTTCCCCAGCTCTAGACACAGTCTAACGTTTACCTACTTGACAATGTGGTTGTGTTTAGGGAGAAGTTAACTTGTTAAAAGACACATCCATAACTTATGTTCCAGGCTTGCAAAGCATTTGGGGATTATTCAATTCATTTCTTTATTTCCCAGTGCAGCTCTGACTGAGTTTCTAAGTGCTGTTGGAGCACTGTGCCCTTTTGTAGCTCCCTGAGTACAAATTCTCTTCATAATAAAAAAGGCAATTAACAAATTGCAAAAGAAATATTCCATCATGGGAAATATAATTCTACATGTACATTATAGCAAAAAGGAACAGAAATCTGATCTTGACTGTGGTCACTTAAGATAATAACACTATTTCCATACATAGCACTAATTACTTGCTTCATACAGTGCTGGATTGGTGCCTACAACCAAAGGAAAGGTTTAAACTGGATGGGATAGTGGGAAGAAAGAATAATAGGCAAAAAAAAAAACCAACATTGTGTATTCTTTCCTGAAACATTCTTTGCTTTCTTTCATACCTTCTTCCCTTTTTCTTTCCCTCCTGTATTTATGTTTTCCTGTCTATAGTCACCAATCTAATTCACTACTCCTGCCTTTAAGGTATGGAATTTTCTTTCTATTTACACCCACCAACTGCAACAAGAGGAAGAAAAGAAAGGTTTCTTTTGCTCAAAGGGCGGCACCGTTGTGAAAAAATGACTGAGTAAACGTGAAATCCTCTCACTGATCAGTACTGCTGCTTTTTTTGCATAGAGGGGCACTAGATATTCATAATTTTTTTTGGAGAATAGCATATTACTTTAATTGGTATTTGCAAGGGAGAGACAGTGCGGCTGAAGGAGTGAGCTCAGACCTCCCCTCCATATTGTGACTCCTTAACAGTTGCTGCCAACCCAGTGAAAGGTATTGATGGTGCCACCATCACAGAGGATAGCTGAGCACATAGCATGATCAAGAGAAGATGCTGGAATGGGCACAGCTCCTACTAGCGGGAGCCAAGGAGGAACCCGGGGAAGGGGTGTACTGAGCAACCTCTAAGCCACATTGCATGATGTGAGATGGCTTGATCTCAACAAGCATGTGATCGCTTTCCTGTAAGGGGAGAGGGACATAGGCCATGGACCTTGACACCAGCCTTCAAGACCTGCTCTGATTTAATCTGCATTTACTGCTTGTGATGATGGACAGGATGCAAAAATCTCAACTTCCCTTGGAGGCTATGATAAAACTGAAAGTCTGGCAGCCAGTCACGTTGCTGGTAAACCAAAGCTCTTTACATAGAAACCATTAAAACTGTAAACATGAAACTCCACAGTCCTGTTTTTACAGTCACTTTTCAGAGGGAGCAACAATCTAAAGTTAAAGCTTTTCGTAAGGGGGCATTTTATGACTCTTGGACTTCAGTCTGTTTAGTTTATCCCCAGAAAGGTAAAAACTGATCTGAACATGGTCTATAAATATCTCTGATAGCAGAGGGCTTTTTAAACTAATGGAAAAGGGTAGAGCAAGATCCAACATCTGGCAACTATGCTAACTACATTCAGGAGCAAAGGCGTGCATTCCTAACAGTCAGGTTCTCCAACCAAATCGTTTGCTCAAGGGTACACTGGATGCCTTCTCAGGTGAAGCCTTGAAATTGAACCTGTGTACCCTGCTAACAGAGGCTCAATGAAGAAGCCAGTTGATAAAAATCTATGGCTTTTGTCAGGCAAAATGATCAGAAAGAGTCCTTTCTGGCACTAAAACTATATGCCTAGTATTTAATTCCAGTGGCATAAAGGGAGGAGTATTTAATTTGGAAATTCTTCAGTGAGGTGTCTCTCTCTCTCAAAACATGCCTGTTCAGGAAGAAACGTGATATGGCTACAGTGTTCATACAAACATTTAGTGTTCACTAGGTTCAAATTCTTATTCTTCTGTTCTCCAGAACAGTTAGTAACAATTGAGACTCCATACTTACACAAGAATATTCAAGCCAGACCAAAAAAGAAATAAATTAGAGAGACTAATTAGACAAGATTTGTAAAAGTATCCAATGTTTGGTAAAAATAGCTCAGGTCCATACTGACGTTTTCATTTAACCTGTCCTTTCACAAGCAAACTTCTGACTTTTGAGGTCATGTGCAAATACCTGTGGTCTGAACCTCAGAATCTCATAAACAAGTTCCACAATTCGTGTGAAAGTGTCATTCCTGAGATATTTCAAACTCCTAGGAGCACTCTGAAAAGTTCTGGAATTAAAACTGTTTTTGTAGCCTGCCATTAGCTACAACCACATTTTCTTCACAGCAGATATGCAGTGCCAAGTATGGCTTAATTTTTCTCCAGGTTGCTATGACTGCATGCACCTACATAACCAACAACACACTTCCTTTTTGAGTATTTAATGTTTACGTACTGAATTGTTTATACAATAGTCTCCCATGCTCTAAGAGCCCAACACTATCAGTATCTCACGTATGAGTTATATGGATGCTGCGGTAAATGGTTTTCACTAGAATTTATAAAGATATCTAGGCTGTATTAGATTGCAGCAACCAACTGATACTCCTATGTCATTACAACAAATTAATTCAGAAAACAGATGAAATAAAGTTTTCGTCTGGATAACAAGAAGCTCCTGTCATCTCACCACACAGAGATCTGTGTGTTGACAACCTGAAAAGCACGGCATGTAAACAAAATCTGCCTTGTCCTGCTTTTCTTCATCAACCTTTAGGCGTTTTAGGATCTGACCTCTTTGGGAATAGATAAAAATTGCACAGACACTGCTATGGGCAGGAGGATGTTGGGCAAGTGCCCGCAATCTAGTTGCATTACAGGCTATAATCCTCCACATCGCAAGGAATTACACAGCAGCCACTTTCACTTTTGCAGTCTGGTTTTCTGCAGACGTACCTTGTGCTGGGGAGGACATATATATGCACAAAAAGGTTTCCATCGGCTGCCTTCCACAGAGAGCTCATTCAGCAAGCAGCTCATATACTTGGGTACAATGTTACAGGCAGCCCATAACCATAGTTTATTTCACTTGGAACTGCAAATAGTGAAAACTACAGTAAGCATTCCCAGCAGCACATCAGCGCTAAGCCTCACATTCACCGTCCTGCAGGATGGACTGCTAATTATTCATATGGAATAATATATAATACATAACATATAACATATAATATATAAATATATAATATACAATTAATACATAATAATTAGTACATAATAATATATAATGTAATATATAGTATATAATGGGGCCTATGAGGATGCTGGGGAGGGACTCTTCATTAGGGACTGTAGTGATAAGACAAGGGGTAACGGATTACAACTTAAACAGAGGAAGTTTACATTGGATATAAGGAGGAAGCTCTTTACTGTAAGGGTGGTAAGGAACTGGAATGGGCTGCCCAAGGAAGTTGTGAATGCTCCATCCCTGCCAATGTTCAAGGCTGGGTTGGACAGAGCCTTGGGTTATATGGTTTAGTGTGAGGTGTCCCTTCACATGGCAGGGGGGGTGGAACTAGATGATCTTAAGGTCCTTTCCAACCCTAACTATTCGATGGTTCTACAATAATAGCATTCATATGAAGTAATACATTGAATCTCCTCCAAAATCTAGCTTGGAATTTAAAAGATTATGAACAGTGCCAAGAAAACTACTCCAGGGCAAAACAACCCTGAATCTTCAAGTTTAGACAAGAGCCTTACTATAAACAAACAAAAGTGTTATATTGTTGAAATTGGTCTTTGAAATTGTCAGTGGGAGATCCTTTTTTTATTTTTCTTTTCCTTCATTAAACCCTCCAAAAAAGAGGGGAACTTTTGCCTTCATATTGCAAAGTTAACTTCCAGATATTACTCAGGGAGCATTTCATAAAACATGTTGTGATATATACTTTCCATTGCACAGATATTGAGATAATCACTGCAAGCTCTTTTCTGTAATTACCACTTAAGAATGTCCTTGAGACCAAAGAGACTTAGCTACAGGGGTCTCAGAATTTCGTATCTTTCACTGGGTTGCCTCTGAACAAGCTATTCCTTTGGCCACCAAAGCCAAGCTCTCACTTTGGAAGAATAACCAAAGTGAAACATTTTGATGGGATAAGTTCTTTCCTGCCAATAACAAAAAAAATGTATTTTCAGAATGTATTTCCTCAGAAAAAAAACCCTATTATATTATATATTTTTATTGTTACATCATGTTACTTTTCACCATATTTGAAATCTTGCCTATTTATGAACGCTTTGCAGGCCAAATGAAATTTTAAAATGAGCACTGAAAATGTAAAAAATGGAACAAAGACCATTTCTCAAAAACATTTTGTAGGAAACCGTGGAATGAAAAATTTTCAATTTCTAAATTTGCTGTGGAATTGTAATTTTGGACAAGCATACCTACTTCATCTGGAAAGGACAGATTGATGCTCACAGGGATCCCTGGTAAATTGCATTGACTTTGAACAGATAACATAGTGTCATTTTCTCTAAATGCGTGTGTCAAGTGGTATTGTAAATGGTTTCCACTTCAGACCTTCCTAAGGTCTTCTGCTCTGTACTCATGAAGTTGTGAGATGCTCAGAGATACTTGCACGATCACAGTGATTTGACATCACTACTTAGGTCCTTTGAAAATACAAACTTTCCTATGATACTCCTTTGTCTCACTGACAAAGACTGCTTCAGCTATGGGCAAATAACAAGCAAGTGAAATAATGCTACAGTCTAGAAAATATCACCTCCTTGTCAGAGAAAGATTCTTCAAGGTTTCCACCATCTCCAGCTTCAATATTTTTTTAGTGAAGTTGCATCCATTTGTAAGTTCTGAAATACTGAACTTGAATATTACGATTCATAGCTTGGTCACAGTGTTTGGTTCCTTTAAGATAACATGAGCTTTAACTATTTTACCTTGTCCTGAGATTATTCAGTCGTTTCTCCAGTACAAACAGTAACTTCAGTAAGATTTTTTTGATCTCATCTCTTAAGATGCAAAGACAATTCTTAAGCCTCACTGGTTTCAAGTTAAGATCAAGACATGCAAATCACAAAATAAGTGGCTCAGTTCTGCAAAGATTTACATATGTCATTGTATACATGAAGGCTGCTCCACTGACATCAACAAGACTGCTCATGTGTCAGGCACATGTGCCTGTTTTTGCAGGATAGAGAGGCAGAAGTAATTTGATTACCAAAGATGTTCAATGCATGTAACTCTCACTGATTCTAACATGTCCGTTGCTTAGGATCTCTAGCCATAGGGCTACTTGTGTAGGTGCCAGTCTGAAAATTTGGAAGTCTTGACCCAAAAAGTTAATTTTAAGTTAAAGCTGTGATTTTGCATGGAAGTTACACCCCAATATACTGCTACACTGACCCGGAAAGGCAGCATTCTGCACTGTGGAAGCTAATATCCCCCTAGTTTTATCTCTCTTTGTTTAGTATAAATTAGAAATTAGTGATAGGGAATTATCTCCCAACTCATCATAATCTCACTTGGGAGCTGTCTCCTGCTGCAAGTGAACTCAGAGTTCAGGAACAGAAACTGACTGCTGGCTTTTCCAAAGAAGAAACACAGGCGTTCTCTAAATTATTCCCTTTAGTTATATGACTGTATTGTTTTCTTTCCTTGTCTCCCTTAGTTAAAAGCACAGGGAAAGTGATAAATTCCTATTTTTATATATCATGATTCACATCGAATGTGAAAATGATCACATATATGTGTCTGTCTGTGTGTGTATGTGCAGATATGGGTAAAAATCACATAAACATCAGTACAAGGATGTTCTGATTCAGGCCCTTAGATGATATCAAATGTGAGTACTTGACTGTACACAGTGAAGGTTCAGCCTCTCAGAAAAAGCATGGAGAATTTTTGCTTCTAAAAAAATTAACATTAATAATAGCAAATGTTAAAAGGTCTCTCTCAACAATGGAACAAAGCTTTCCAAATAAAGGGCAGTTTACATACAGAATCATACAGGCTAGCTGGTGCCTGTTCCTATAATGTACATTACCAGGGAAGAGAAGAGCCTGATTGCAAGTACAGAAAATTGAAGAACGTCAGAATATGACCAAAACCCATCATATTTTCCCAGCATTCAGGGCATGTGGTTAAGTCTAATGTCAGATACATACCAGGAGAAATATGCCATTATTGTAGCTCAGAAAAATATAAAAGGAAAAATAGGAAGCTACAATCTGATGGTTGGAATGGAGCCCTTCCACATTACATTATTATTTTGAAAGAATATTACAAAGTGATTTGGTTTAGTGCTTTTCTTTAGCCATGAGTTTTTCTAAGGGAAAAAGGCTTGCTTAGTCACAATTCATGTAAGTAAAAACTTCTCATCTCCAGGAAGCAGGACCTGCATGTTGTATGTATGAAATCCTGAACTTGTCTGGCTTTCCTGGATAATCTGTTTTAAGTGAATACCAGTTCATCGTTTTCATTGCATGATTTACAAAGTATAATGAAACAATCTTATAGCATCTTAACTTATTGGTAATGCTGCTTAAGGGAAAGTCTTTTAGACTTATCATTCCCACTTATCCATGTCCAAGATTTCTCTGCTTCTCAGTGACTGTAAGTGTAATTTTTTGCTCTATGGATGTCCAAACCACTTCAATTTTCCAAAATTATTAATGTGTATAGGTCACTCTAGAGTATATATGAACCCTCTTTTTCACCTTTTTCTGAACCCCAGAAATACATTCTGGACCATGAAGTGTTCAAAGACAAAGAACTGAAAACCATGTCACTGGAAGAAAGAGTCATGGCTTTGGAAATCTTCAATTAAAAAAGAGATAAAGGCAGAGAAATTTTTTTCAGGAATTAAAGTGTATATTTTCCATATTCAAGTTTAGTGGTTTAAGAAAATTGCCTCCTTTATTGTAGTTTACACTAGATTAGTACCTACATTCTAACTGATACTGGCAGAGTCAGAGATAATGATTTTTTCTCATTATTTAATAGAGAAGTAAATACAACCACTGCTCCAAACATTTCAATAATGGAAAACTGGACTTACCTCACCCTTATCTTCTCTATTTTCTCTACTAGAATCCCATTCATGAATAAAATCCTCCCTCAGGAGAGTAACACAGATAAACACTAAGTGACTTTTCACAGACAAGAAAAGAATCAACATCTCTGTACTCCTTACTTGGCTATGGAAGGCAGATACCACTTATAGATAACTTCTGGCTTCTCCTGGTGATGGTGGAAAAAGCAAGAGAAACCGTAAGTTACATTTCAACCCTCTGGTCTTGTTTGGTGAGACTTGTTAGGAAAATATCTAAAACCTACAACTTTTTTGTAGGAAAATGTGGAATCAAAAATTTGCAATTTCTGAATTTTCTGTGGAATTGCAATTGCAATTTTGAACAAGCATACCTGCTTCATCTGAGAAGGATAGACTGATGCTATCAGGGATCCCTGGTAAACTGAGTTGACTTTGAACCAATGACATAGTAATGAACGTTTTACATTCCTGAGCCATCCAGCTGTCTATTAACAGCTCTTTAAACTTACTACATACACATTGATACTGATCTGCTTACTACTGCAGAAATTCTAAACACAAACATTATTATGAAATCTTATTTTAGCCACCAAGAAAGGTGAGAGACTGAAACACTAGACAGCTTTTCTTTGTCTTGTATTCCATGTGTAAGATTGGAGTTAGACATAACAGCCCTGTAACCTGCTCTGGGAGAAAAATATGCCCTTGTAGGACAAAATGACCAGCATTATTCAAACAATTTATACTGAAAAGGCTTAGGGAAAAGTAGCTGAGAAAGAGGGAGGGCACAACATCACATCTGAGGGAAATAAAGCCCAGAAAAGTCTGCTAAGGACACAGATGCGTGCTTTTGTCAAGAAATGGTTTATTTCTTAGAAGATAAATTAACAGGATAATAATACATGTTGGCTATAGCAGCCAGAAGAGGACTGCCAAAATGGACAACCCCTTCATACTTTGGGAAAGGAGACAAACCCCTCTGACTATGAGCAATTCGGTACCATTTGGTGTTCCTATAAGGCTCTTTTTCCTACTTTGAAGCAAAGAATGATTATGTTTCCTGTGTGGAATAGATGACCACTGCTCCTGGTTTGTTTAGATCACTAAATGTGACTGCCTTCCCTCTTTCAATTTTTGTTTCTGGACCCATTGTGCTCTGTACCCTGAATTCCACTTGAATCCACTGAGGAATAGGATGCTGAAACATGATGTTTCCACTATTGAAGGCTGTCAGTTTTCTAATGCCACACACTGCCTTAATGAGCTTCACCCTGAGCATGCGACTCAGCTGGCAGTGAAAAACAGGAAGCATTTTGGCATATATTTTCCCTTTGTGGGGTGAGAGAGGAAGCAGACGCAAGCCCTGGCTCAACTGTGACACAATTAAAATGGAAACAGCTGCCTTGCCCTTGGTGTGGCATGAGATCAAACCTGGGTCACCCCTGTAGTCAGCCTCACTGATAAGACCCCCACTTTGGGTTGGAAACACACAAGAAACATCCATGCTAAAACTCATATGTATGTGGTCTTCAGGGCCTGAGCCAGCAAAGTCAAGGGGAAGTCTGTCTGCTGATTTCCATAAAATCTGGAGCAAGCCAGATTCTTTCATTTTAGTGAGCAAAGATCCTTCCAACTAAGTGGGTAGAAAAAAATTGTCAGGTGAAGACTACTGTTGCATTTGTTGTTATGAAAGTCTTTAAATGCCTATAGCATAAAAAAAAAAAGTAAAAAATAGTGGCATCTGTATTTACACTGAGCCACCTGTACCGTGTAATTTACAAGTGCAGATATTCTGGATTTGAAAAAGCAATTGGTGGTAATTCCTGTAAGTGGGCCTATTTCAGCTGTTGGCAAAACAGGATCTAATTCTCCAGCTGCCTAGGTACTTTCCAAGGCCTCTTCATAGTTGTGTCTGATAGCCCCAGTTGTTAATTTGTCTTTATCACTCCCCTCTGATAGACAATCAGGCTAAGCTGTACCTAGTGATGTTTTGGTACATAAAAATAAATGTATCCATGAGGAGAAGAGGGGCTGACTGTCTTCTTAGCCAAATCAATCTTCTGGGAAAATATCCAGGAAAATGCAATTTAAGTGGACCACTGGACTCAAAGAGTTCCTTAATAAAGTTGTATTCCACTAGAGACCACCATAAAGAAGAAGAGGTATGTCCCACTGGGTTGCATACTGTGCTCTCTGACCATCCTCATCTACATCTGATCACACATAGCCTGTTGGAAAACAGGCTTCTTTTCCCATGCCGCTTTCCTCAGATGAAGGTTGGACCTGATGATCTTAAAAGTTTTTTCCAACCTAGTTGATTCGATGATTCTATGGGACTGCTCAGCTATGTGTACATTTACAAAGGACTCTCCAGAACTGTCTGAATACATGGATAAAAGAACAAGCTTCCTCTGACCTACTGTATTAATTGTTCATAAAATATCACCCTCTTCTATCACAGATATCATACCCTGTGTTCTGCTTGCCTCTCCAAAAAAAAAGAAAAGTTTTAAGAACAAAATATGATCCCATTCCACACCTTGAGACAATATTTTTAATGCAAAGTGAGCAAAGGTGCATGAGAGAGCATTTTATCATGACAGCATTAATCTATGTTTCATTATGTCTGTCAGAACTGGATTCATGAGGATAAAAAACCTGTACTGAGCAGGAGCATTCTCCTGAAATGGCAAATATGACATCTCTGAAAGAGAGAAAAGTGAAATTTTTATCATCTTCATTAAAGCCAAATCCTACAGTCTTTACCAGTGACCAAACAGAATTTCTGAGCCCATGCTACAGGGACACCTGAGAAAGATAGCAAAATGCAAACTGATATTTGTTCAGGACAGTCAGAATGTCATCTCTTTCTAACAAAGGATATGCTTCCTGTCACAACATCATGGACAGCCTATCTAAGGCAGCATCATTTCAACAGCCAGTTATTCTCACTCAGTGAGCAGAAACTGTGTAATGAGATACGACAGCTTTTCCTATGAAGTAATTAAAAAAAAACTACCAGGTAATTTTCATCGGCTTCTACACACTGTTCAGATGAACTGCTAAATCTCACAGGAAACTCTTCACCTCTCACCATACTGGTCATCCTTCATCTGCTCTACATGCAAGGACTGAACACCCATCAAGAACTGTTTAGTGCTTTCTCAGTGTAAACAAAAGGAGGAAGTATTTTCACAGTAAAGACGTTTGTCATCTGTAGATCTCAAAGTAACTTTCAAGGAAGTCAATATCCATCTTGCAGATGGGAAAGCAGAAGACCAAGGATTAACTGACCGACCCGTGGTCACCCAGCAACAAAGTCTAGAGAGCCCTGAAGTCCAGACCCCTAACAGAGAACTGCGTTTACAAACCCAGATGCAGAAAGAACATTTCAGATAATAAATTCCAGCTCCGCTTTCCATATTGTAACATCTCCTTAAAAGTACTGATCGATATGAAATAAGACAGGTGAATGAATGTTGAAAAGATGACATGTGATCACCTTAAATGGAAAATACAAGCAACGTAGACAGTCTGCTCACATGTCATTCACAGATATGAGTCTGTACAAGCCAGTTTTGCAAGAGTCCGTAGATCTTTTTCATGGCTGTTTCAGCTTCAAATCTTATTGTCTCTGCCCACAGACTTGTCATCTCTGGAAACCCCAGCTTATCCAAAGTGTAAGCCCTTTGAGGTCTCTGAAAACACATGGAATACAAAAAAAGGCAGAGAAGAACATGAAAGGAGGAGGAACCAGAATAAAAGCAGAAAAATATAAACAGAAAGAAATTTAAGAGAAAGGAAACAAGAAAGTGAAGATGATAAAGAGAAGGCAAGTGTCACCAGAAGAAAAATAGGAGGAGAGACAGGAAAATTGGTTTTAATTATGTTTATTGTAGTTCTTCATGCACAAAATTACAAAGTGAAAACAATATAAACAGCTCTGCTACAGGCATGCTAGGAAACAATCCATAAAGCAAAAGAATGTTATAGAGGAGCTTGTAGTGACTTACTGCATTATTCACTACGTAATAATTGCCTAAAAGAAATTAATGAGTCTTTTTTCAACTAGTTTGGCAGATTACTCGAAAGACTTATAGGCTTCTTTGCTGTAGATTCCTTACCTAAATGACAGACGAAAGACAACTAAGACCTTTAGAAACTGGTTGTAAAAATAAAGTTAGCTATGCTCTGTGCAAGAGGGGCACCCCTGCTCCAGAGCAGGACGCATCAGAGTATGGAGGATATATTGACATAGCCGGAGACAATCTCTGTGCAGAGAACATGCAGAAAACACTGGAAAGAAAACACGAGCTGTGCTGAAATATACATGAGAGTAAGATATTTTAAAAGTTTAAACCTTGAATTCCAACAAATTCTCAAATCCACCTGTAACACTGTCCCAGCTTTTCGCTACTTAGAAAGTACAAGGGACAAACATAACAGGAATAGTGAAGTAATTTAGGTATGTCAAATTTTACTGCGTAAAGTCATGCTGCCCAGAGGACTGCGTTCTCCTCCCCACTGATTAAAACAAATGAGAATCCAAATACCAAAACCTTTCCAAATCCTCCCATTTCCATTCTACATTTAGGGCTTCCCCCCATTTTCCTAAACTCAAGCTCATTTTATTTTCCCTCTTGAAAGAAGGAAACTTCAGAAAACCCTTTGACCTGAAGGGCTGAATGGATAGAGTAGACAGAGTACCTCGTATCCCCAGCAGATTTCGTTATTTCCCCCTAGAGTTTGGATGATGATCACAAAGATTTTTCTTTTCATTTCCTTATTACCTGTTCCTACCTTTGAACTTTTCTAATTTAGAAATCCATGATTCTTTGTCATCTTCATCTCAGATCTCTAGCTGCTGGATAGCAACTAAAAAGGTTGGGATCATTAACCAAATAATCAAGGAGAAAATCTAGATACATGTTAATAGGAGGATATTATTTTTCGTTACAGCACTGACAATGTATCCTAAAGTTTCCTGTCAAAACGTCCTTGAAATCTGCTGAGTGTTATCCTTGCCAAACACATTGTCACAAAAATTCTGCTTTTTTTTCTGACAAAAGCTACTGAATTGGCTGTTACAATTTCTGGGTAAAATAAAAAAAAAATAAATAAATAGATAAAAAATCAGCAAACTATGGATGCCCAGCAACAATGTAAAATTGTAATGAAGCATCTACACTCCCCAAGGATTTATGTGGGCATAGGTCTATCTGTATGCGCCCATGCCCTGCACAGCGTGACTTGGCACCTGAGCTCTGAGCAGCTGGCACACCTGCAATGTCAAGAGTGCAGTGCATGTCACAGGAGGAATTTTACAAGTCATCACATCAAGAGCTATTAATTGGCACAGCATGCCAGCAAAGCTTGGACCAGCCCAGGACTGTAGGGATAGGCATACTGCACATCTTTTATAAAGCCAACTGCCCCTAACACTCATTAAACATGCCTGCCCAACTGACCAGACAAACATGATTGATGTGTGCTGCTTTCTGGAGCAGTCAGTCTTCTGTTATCTCCTTAACCTGCTACACTAATACTGTATTTCTTTCTTAAAACTGCCTATGAGAGCACAAGGGTGTCCATGGAAACCTTCCATGGTTTACACTAGCTATGCAGTCGTTTGCTACAGTTTCACATCAGATTTGTTACTGGTGCTTATTCACTTGGAATGAAACAGTAAACTTGTCTGGAGATGTCCTGAATTATTCATAGACAACATGTACAAAGATAAGTCAGGGCATGAGATGCACCTCAGTGTTGAAGCCAACATGGTATGTAAGAGTGAATGATGCTTGCATGGCTTTGTGGGAGAGCTGCTTCTCAACCACTCTGAATGACTGGAAATTGGGTAACAATCATTAAGACCTGCAAGCCAATTTGTCTTTGACAATGGAAGTCAGGGGAAGTTTTGACACAGCAGCTCTCCTTGCCTCGTTCTCACTATGAACACAGCATTAAGGCCTGAAGTCACTTCCACTTTTGTATCTAGACTTGCAAAGGAGCAGTTTCGTGGGCACAGAGAGGCAAGTATATCTGATAGTGCTTAGACATCTAATTAGTTCATTACGCCTATTAAGGAAGTAGTTAGATGACTAAATATCATTGACTATGGCTCCAGAGCTGCAGGCGGAAAACTATGTATGAAAGTTGGATAAATCAGTCAATTCCAGTTTTGTTATCCAGCAACACCTTTGAGCTCATTTTCCACACAGTGAAGATATATTCATCATACAAATATTTTCTACCTTCCTCTGAAGTCTGGTACTGAAAAAGTGAGAAGCTAGTACCTGTGACCTGCTTTGACAACACTGGGTCCGGTTCTGGCTGCATATTACTCCGATATACATCATGTGATTTTGATATCTAGTTTGGGTCTGCAGGATCAGAAATGGGCCCATTTCTAAAACCACCAAATAATCAGGTAGTTATGCTTTTCTAAATTAAAAAAAAAAAACAACCCATGCTCATCTATTACTCTGAGAAAAATCAAGTGAATTTTCCCCTGATTATCTCCATCTGGGAGTATAGGGATTGAATGGCAGAGAAAGCTAACAGCAGCTTTAACAAACCTCCAAGAGCTTGTCCATCAGTCTCTCATCAGCACTGCAATGACAGCTACTCCATATCTGAACAGTGGAAAGACAAAATATTTTCATGGCAGTTAAAAATGCAAGATGAAGTGATTCTGTACTGAAAACACTTCTGCAAGCATTGGATGAAATAGTCAATTAAGATCTCATGTTCATCCTTGTCCAAAATGGTAATTTTTTTCAAAAACACTGTATCTGCCAGAGAAGAGAAATTTGGTTCTGACCCAGCTATAGCCATTAGCAGACTTACGGGAGTATCCTGATTTGAAGATGTTTGTCACAAAAGCAAGGTCCTACGTAGCACAGCACAAGTTAATGGATTTTAAAATAAGAGAGCCACCTTCCTAAACCACTGTTGATTGACCAATCTGACCACTGGGATGTCATTACTGTTTATAAATGACATGTTCCTATTTAAACTAACTCAAACTTCCCTCTATGCTATCTTTATTTTAAAGTCAGATATGTACCAGTTAGCAATTTTCCCCTAAAGCAGTTTACAGATCTGTGCCATCGCAGTTGGTGTCTGACTTTAAGCTGTCAGTAATGCAGTACTGCAAGATGTTTTTAACTTAAATTATACATATCTTATATTTAAATTACTTCAGAATTGTGTATAGAGCCTTGTTTTTAAACACTTGTTCTCTTTCTGGAGGTTGTGTACACGTGCACAGTTTGTTAGGAATCCAAGAATTTTATGATTCTAATACTCCTACAGAACATGACTAAATATTCAGCAATGCTTCAGATTAAGTTAATGCCCCACCCCAGCAGATCGGCTCTTCAAACAGCCTACATTCCTTCACCTGGGAGTGGAAGGAAATAATGAAAAAAAAAAAAAAAGGTAAATAAAGGAGTGAGATGGAAAGCATTTTTGCTGTGAGATTATCCTGATTCTCAACTTGCATTCCCTAAGAAACAAGAGGGAAGAGCAATGCTTGAAATGTCCCTTGGTAATGGTAGGGAAAAACTGCATACAGATCAGTACTACCATCTGTACTCACCCTGATCAGGATCTTACCCTGGCAGGCCACTGAATATAGAGAGAGACAACAATGCCTTATGTTTTATAAGCATAACATACGAATGAGAAGCCCTTCACAGCACTGCTTCTGCAAGCTCTCACTTTGGGCTCTAGCAGAGAGAGAGAGTTTTCAGGACACCTTATCTCCCATTTTGAAGAAGAATGTGCTTCTCACTCAGCTGTTTTTCCCCCAGACTACTCCATAAGCTGGCACTAAGCTTAAGTTCCTGATTGCCAATATAGTTGTCACATATAACCTACCTATTTGGGATGGAAGGTTGAGGGGGCGTATATTTGCATACATACGCATATTTGAGAGTATACTCATCCACCTGAATTGACCATTTCATACTTATTAGGCAAATACCACAATGACAGCAGACCTTCCTTCCAAGCTATCTAGAGGAGAATAACTCAGAAACTTTCTAAGACTTTTCCATTCTTCTCACTGTAATGATTTCATTACCATAAACCAGCCTGCTAGCTGACAAACTGGTGAATTTTGGCCCATACTGAACAAAGCCTTGGCACAGGGTCCATATTTTGCCATTTAGCTCCAGATGAATCTCACATGTTTATCAGTCATACTTAGGAGCATTACTGCTCCCCAGCAGAGATTTTTGCCTTCTGAGGAGGTGGTTTGTGTTCCATACACCCTCTGAATCACATTCTGCTTTTTAGATTTTGATATGCCATGATGACACAGCAAATTACCCCCTTGTAAGACAAAAGAATATTTTTCTAGCAAAAGTTCATGAGGCTGACCAAAATGGTTAGCAATAGTACATCCTCAAAGAGCTGCTGGTACTGCAGCTCCTCAGAATCTCTAACTCCCAGTTTTTACACTTGAAATGAATGGAGCATCTTGCATGAGGGCATTCCATTCTGGATCGTACAATAGTGGGAGTGTCAGAAGAGTATAAGATTTCTTGGCTTCTGCTCATCTTATATCTTCTGTCTTCTTCTTCTGATGAGACAACATCTTCAAAGACATCTATGATTCTATGTTGATGATGTGGGGAGACAGGGTCACCCCTAAGTTCTCTGTACCTCCAAGAAAGAGACAAATGTGAGCAAGAGAAATTCCATTGGACAGCATATGTTGCTACTTTCATACTTTGACTTGACATTGATGGATGCATTCAAGTATTTACAAGCTGCTTGAGGAGGTGACTCAGAGAGAGTCTGAAAGAAACAGCACGGCTGACACCCCTGCTTGAAGGGGGAGGAAGTGGGAGGGAAAGATTGCCTTGAAATCAGAGTTTGTGGTTTTTTAAAATGCTGTTGCTTTACAAGCCCACTCTTTGTGCTGGAGTAATTATGTAGGTGTACTAAGAAAAAAAGCTAAGCAGCTTGAGAAAGGTCTGGCTGTGGGGAAACCCAGATTTTAAAAGCTTGAAGTAGAGCAGCTCAGTAGTCCTGGAGGAGGACATGCAAGGCATCTTTGCAAGATCCTGGAGTAGTTAATGGCACAGTTCTGGGACAGTCTGGGGTGCAGATCAGACAAGCCCACCTTTCTACCATCCTGCCTGAACAGCTCCTCCCTGCTGGGGACATCCGCTATCCTAAGGCATTGCACAAGACACAGGTCAGCACATTTCTCCTGTAACTTGAAGACTGATGAAGAGGGTAGATTTAGATTAGATATTAGGAAAAATTCTTCACTCTGAAAGTGGTGAGTCAGTGGAACATGTTACCCAGAGAAGCTGGAAGTTGGATGGGGCTTTGAGCAACTTGGTCCATCTAGTTCCAACCCCGATGACAGCAGGACTGGAACTAGATCTTTAGATGACACAGACCATTCTGTGATTCTATGACTTCTGTAGTTGAAGGCTTTTGTGACCACAGGAGGACGTGAACATCTGGAGGGACACATATCTTCCTCTCTCTCCTAAAATGTGTGTGGCTGGACCCCTAGGTTGTGCCCTGGTACTCACCAGCACCAAGCTCTCTTGCTTGGAGGCAAGGCTAGACCCATGGCAAGGCGTGGAGCAGCTGCCCTGGAGATTGTGTCTGTCAGCACCTACTTTTTAATGAGCAGAAAGCAGAAAGAAATGTGCATCCTGTTCTATGAATTACCATTTTTGAGCTGTCAGGCAGGAAATACCTGCATGAAGCTGGGAATTCACTTCCATAAGCCACCACATTTAACTCTTTCCCTCCATTTTTCTAACAGCTTGTGCAGGTCACAGAAGAATCATGTAGAAAAAAAGCCAGTGAAGCTGGCTTTCTCCACAGATCTCCATGGCAGTGGTGCATCTCCACCTGTCCTTGTATCATCTCCCCCTTTCACAGCCCAGAGAGTGCATGTGCCCTTGTGAAGCCAGTGGTGCAAGGGAAGAGCGCAGTTACAACTTGGGCTTCACCCCCATCTTCAGGACAGAATCCTCTTACTGTAACCAGCATGGTAAGAAAAACAAGTCCCCTGGTTAAACAGTTGGCACAGTTCCCCAGCATGGAGAAAGAAGAGGAAAAAGACCATTTCAGCTACCCATTACCAAGTCCTAACAGGAATTTTGTAACATGTCTTTTTATATTGACAAAACAAGGACGTGAGCTATTTCTTGTATGCATTGCTGGTTTAATTCATGAGAGAAGCTCCCTTCAGAATTGATTTCAGGCAACTCTAGAAACCGTTTGTGAATGTCTAGAGCATCCTCTCTCTGCAGCTCACATCAGCATGCCCAGGCGAGATCCATGACAGCTGTGGGGGCCTGGGTAGAGGTGCTGCTGTGGAAGTGGGAGCTTGGCATGGATTAACCACCACAGGACCTGCACAGGCACTGTAGCAGAGGCATACCCTAACTTGCAAAAGGAATGTGATATATAAGAATTATTCTCCATCAAATGCTACTATTTATATTTTTTATATCCTCCAGGGGCTTGAATACTTCTGGAAGCTCCCTGTTCCTTGAAAAAAAAAAAAAAAAAGAGAGGGGGGGATGCTGAGATGTTAAGAAACTACTGGAAAATCTTAATATGGCTGTCTTGTTCGGAAGAAAGGAGAGTATTTATCTCCTTCAAAAGTTTTTTGTAAAAATCTCTAATTGCATTACAAGATATCTTATTTCCTTGGAATTTCATTTCTCTGTCAGACTTCACTGAAAGGGATATTTTTCTTGTCAAATTTTGTGTAATTACAAAAAAAAAAAAAGGCACATTTTCTTGAAACACTATGGTGGTGAGATTTCATTTGGCATGAAAGACATTACAGAAATGTAGGTGTATTGTTGTTGTTGAAAATAATTTTATGTAACAGAAAGTTGACGGACTTGTAGGTCTTTTTTGGATTTGAGATGTAGTTATTATTCATTTCCCAGTGCTTGCAGAACTAGCTGCCCTCCTAACACCAATGGGAGAACTTTGGTGGACTGCAGAGGGAACTGGTTTGGGCCACCGGTACCTCAACTTAATTCTTCCTTTCAGGAATACAAAAGAGCAACACTCTGACTGGCAGAGTGCAGTGAGGAAATTAGCTTAATTACTAAAGCAGTAACACTTACTACAAAGCATGACACATGAATAAAAACCAGGAGAAAGGAGCCTGTAGCTGCAAAAAAAAAAATAAAAGCTATATGAGGCTTTAAAATGTTCCCTTGTGTGCATATACGCAGTGTTTTGTACAGTAACCATAAAAATGACATGGTTGTTTTATACCTTTCAAGCACAAGCAACCTGTTTTGACTTTGTAGCACTTGGTGAGTCATTAGAGAAACTGATCTTTACTAAAAGCTTTGCCATTTCTCTTGTTCTTACTGAGATCACAAAAATAAAATATAAAAAAAGGCTTGGGTAAGATACGTGCTGCAAAACCAAAATAATGTGCATGTTCACTGTCTCCCGATCCCTGCCATATGCCAGCTTGGGTAGCAGACTTGCTTTCTCTTTGCCATCACCAGGCTAGGCACTGGCTCCAGAGTCACTTGTCTGAGGTGGAGCCTCACTGGATGCACAGTATCTTGCTTCCTCCCTTCCTGCAAGAGCATAGAAAATAGGGAAATGAGAGCATCTTTTTGCTCATAAATAGGCTTAGACACTGTGTGATCTGGTGTAGCTGTTGGCTGTGATGGCACCTGGCTGAGCTCAGTCCACCTGCCTGTCCCCAGGTCCCAGCCATGGCATGCCTGGGTACACTAAACCTCCCAAATGAGAGCTGCAGATACATGCACTACGCCCGTCACAGGTCCCTGGGCTCATCCCCTGCCCACTTAGCCCTGCTGTGCCCCTGCTCTGTGACATTCTGAACCCAGGCCTCCACCCCGGCTGAGGTAGAACTTCCCTTTGCATGGGGATCAGCACAAATAAAACGTAGAAGACAAAGACATCAGAAAGACTTTGCCCAGAGTCTGTGATCACACCATTGCTCTCCTTAATGATCAGCCACTGGAAGTGAAAGTACTTTACAGGAAGAAAAGCAACAACTAAACTATAAATAAAGCAAGCATTGAATTCCTTCTCAATGTAATCTATTTTTTTTCCCAACCAATCAATTAATGTTTCTGCTAACAAAGAGGTTATCAGCTCATAAGTGGGAAAGAAGAGGTCTGATGTGAATGTGAGGGGGTTATGCAGCAGATGACATACTGCAGAAAGAAGCATTCCCCACATCCACCTCTCCCACAAGATAATGTCACACTGAATCAAAAAAATGGGAGAGGTCCCTGCACTATGGGATCATCTTATCTCTGAATCCAAACATCTGTGCATTTTATTTACTTATTTTGAAGGCTGAATAAGCAGCTATGTGTGCAGAGAGGCAGCAGGGTATTCATTTGCTTTATTGTTCGTACCTTCAATCTTCCTCTGACTGGTTGTGTATGGTATTTTGCCACTGTGTACCTGTGGACTCTTTCTTGGTACCTGACAGCTCGTCAGTAAAACTAACTGCAACAAGAAAGGAACAGCTTTCCTATCGTGTAGCACTTTCAAGTTATCTCTTGATAGCAAGTGGTCATATGTCACCACTATAAACCCCCAGTATTCTGGGATAATGTATAACTTGAAGAATAAATCCAGTATTGTATTCCTAGTCTTTCACATCAGATATATAATACCCAGTGTCACTGCTTTTCCCTTCAGTTTAACCAGGGTTGGTCTGTCTGCTTAAGCTGAATGTTCTTCTGACTCCTACTCCTTTTCTAAAACTAACCCACTTCATCTGCTGCCTGAATAAAAATCTTGATGTTAGTCACGACATCTTGCTGCAGTGTTTTATTCACAAAGTTTGACAGAAAAATACATGTTATGAAACCTGCTTTTAATGCTTGATGGAAATAGGTCCAAACCTGCCTGGGCAGCTGTCCGTCTGTTAATCTAAAGGCAGCAATAAGGGTTCCAATGCATTTTTACCCTACTTGATGTGTTTCCAAGCTTAGGTACCTACTGATCAGACCAAAGACCATCATGCTGTGTGGACCAAAGGCTCATCAAAGCCATTTCCTCACTTCTGACAGTGGTAAATAGTAAGTGCACTGGGGGAGAGGAGAAGAGGACAAGTAAATCATGATGATCCTCCCACAGGACATTCTCACCTTGCCTCAGTCGCTGCTTAGGAAGTTCTCAAGCCAGCTGTTGTGCTCACAGTTTTAATAGCTCTGAAAATGTTTTTCTTCTAGGATTCTGGTCATTTTATGAAGCAATTTAGACTTTGCACCCCATAGCATCCTAAGTAATGAGATAAACATATCCAGTCAATGCACAAAACACTTTCTTCATTTGCTTCAAATCTGTCTGATAACACTGGAACAGGTTGCCCAGAGAGGCTGTAGGATCTGCATCCTTTTTTAGCAAGAAACAGTGAAACATTTCTTTCTTTCCACTTTCTTTCTCATTGACCATGCCACTCATGATTCCACGAACCACCACAAACCAACAGGCCTTCTCTGTCCTTGCCTGGTCTCTTCTCCAGACTCAAGGGGACTGTTCTATTTAACCTTTCCCCATAGGAGAGGGTGGGCTGCTCTGTACCTTCACTCATCCTTGCTACCATTCTCTGAATCTTGATTAATTCGACTTCTTCTTCCAAGGAAGGGGGAAGGGACCAGAACTCCCTGCAAAGTTTAAGAGCTGAGCAAACCAGGCACTTCCTAGAATGTGAAAGTGTTATTTCCAGACTGTTTGCTAAACTTCTAATAATCTGAGTATGGACAATGTTTTGAGAGCCATGAGGCAACATTTTCTCTATAATGACTCCTATTTCCCTCTCTGAAACTTGTTCTTGATTATAGTCCCATCTTATAGCATCCTTATTCCTCTCCTTTGCTTATGACTCCTCTTCATCCTTGCACTTTCCGATCAGATGGGGCAACATCAGTGTTTGTGGGGCTGTATAGTGAGCCAGACAGTCTCAACAGCAGCTGTTACTACATCAGAGCCAGCTTGGAGAGGAAGGGTGCAGCTCCTTGGCAGCCAGGTGGATGCTGGCCACCACAGCCACCTATGCTTCCCTGCCCTTTGCCCCAAAGCCCTGCCTCTCTCCTGCAGCACTTCCAGGGCCTCTCTGACAGTGTCTTGCCATGCTTCAGAGAGCTCCTCAGCAGAAACTGTCCCCACAAAAAAAAAAAGTAACTGGTAGTTTTATTCCATGTTAACATCTCAAAATGGCACTGCAAAGGACCAGAAAACACCCAAGGCAACAGAGAGGATAGAGTGGGGCTGTGGAAGAGGGGCAGATGGTGCCACTGCACTGCAGCAGCTGCCGTTACATCAGCCTAGGCTGCAGTGGGACTGCAGCTGTGTACATGCTTATCGGAGAGGAGACTGTGGAAACTCATAGCCTGAGGAAGGAAGCTGCTAATGAGCATCTTTTCTTCTTCCCTTGCTCACATGCAAAAGTACAATTCTTTTAATGGTAACTGATAATAATTATAATATGTCATGATAACACCAATTTTTTTTTTTCCCAGAAAATCCTTATTGGCTTTACATAAAGTGTCTTCACAAAACTGTGCAAGGTATATAACATAGAAGGCTATCTTACAGAAAAATAAAATGAAATTCAGGGAACCAATACTATGGCATTGAGTTCATACAGTCCACTAAGAGCGGGCAAGAACAGGACTTAAATGTCTCAGTGTTCAGTAATGTCTTTAACAACTAGAAAAACTGTTGTTTGGAAGAAAAAATTCCTCCATGTAATACTGCTGGGAAGAAGAGTGAGGAGAAGCCTGAAGGAGCTGTCTGAAGTAGGTACCTAATTCCTTTTTGTGCTTCTCAGGTACTTTATTAATAGGCTTATTTTGCAGTATCTGGAGCCTTTCTTCCAGTTTTTCTTCTCCAAGTATGATGGCTCAAGCTAGATGCCTCACACAAATAGAAAACCAGTTTTCCACCTGGGCTGGACTACTCGCCTTTTTCAGATTTCTCTTCAGAAATCCCTTCTGACTTCTCTTCTGATTTCTCTTCAGAAATCTGGAAAAGACAAGCCGAGCTCTTCTAATAGCTAAGGGCACATCCTCCTCCCAGCCAGGGGTCTCTGCTCTCCATCTATGGCCCCCATTAGGAATCTTCCTGGGCCTGAGTTAAGAAAGGATTTCAGCATTTTAATACATCTTTCCTGCTCAGGAGAGCACTGCAGTTAGGAACATTTACACTCTTTTGCAGACCCCATGTACTGTCAATGAACTCTTGTAGAAAATGGTATCATACCCACAAAGACAATAAAGCAGCATAAGTGTAGCATAATTGGTGGGACTTTCCTGTTTGTCTAAGGTTTTAAATAGTCTATATTTTTATATCATATGACTTCAAAAATTATATTTGTTCATGTAATTAGAGACTGTACTGTCACAAGGGAGCCAAATTCTGACTCTGTGTGCAACCTGAACATTGTCGTTTCCTGGCATCTGCTAAAAATACATTTTTAGTGCACCCTTTTATAGGTTTTCTCCCCCTCTGCTATTAAATATCCTAAGGCATTTTAAAAGTGAAAAAAGATGCAAAGAGTAAAAAAGAAAACTGTTTCTTAACAACCATGGCAGTGCAAATACCTATAAACATTGACAGGAGAGAAAATCTTCTGCACACTCTGGGAGGTATAACCACAAAGACAACATCACCAACAACCATTTCCAGCTTTGAAGAACCTGATTACAAACTTAACTGCCATCAGAAACCTAGACTGTCCCAACAAATACTTTCCACCGGTAGATCCCAAAGTGAGTTAAGAAGAAAGGCAAGTATTATTATCCCCATTTCACAGTCACATAAGGGTAGTGGTTTCCAGAGAAGAGAAGGGAGATATCTAGCAGTAAAGCCATGGAAAAGCACAAAGCTCACCTAAATCCTAAACCAGAGCAAGACCATCCTTTGTAGTATGCTGCCTTCTATGGAGTTTTTCATTATCAGAGGACACCCTACCACCTCGTTAAAGCACCCCACTCCATTTTAGTAAACACAAGAAGAATAAGATGGAAGTCTTTCTTATTCCTATTCAATTATTTTTGTGCTCAGTAGTTGATTTACATGTAAACAACAGCCTACTTTTGCACCAAACATTGTTAAGAAGGAATGGTGCCACCTGTACACTGAGCTCTGACTCAACCCAGGCCAACTGGACATTTAGACCATGACTGTTTGCTAAGGCAGCACTGGGACCTCTCATAGACAACCGAGACAGGGCTCCAACCACACTGCAGCACCTCTTTCTCCCTGCACTGAGCATGAAGGACATGACAGTGGCTTGCATTGCTCCTCCAAAATGACCAGGCAAAAACAAACCAGGTTTCAATTTCATTTAGACTTCAGGCTGCTCTGCATGTGACTGTATATTGTACCTCCAATAAGAAAAAGCAAGAACTTCCCCTAGGCTCTCCCAGGAAGCCCTTGTCCTGAAATTGTTGCAGAGAGGACAGCTGTACAAATCATTTTTCTCTTCAGAAAAACATGATATACAGAGCAACATGCTTGGTTCCAGAACTCAAAGATAAGGCAGGATGCGGGAATTGCCTCCCATCCTGGCCATGAACCCAGAACCACATCCTCTCAGGAATGACCCACTGTTTTTTCCTCTTTGCTTACTACAGACCATGAGAATGGTGGACATCCCACTCCAGCCTGAAAGGGATCGTTTACCCTGTTAGGAATACCATGCATCGACAAAATGGGATTTTTTAGCAGCCCACAACTAGTCAAATCACAGCCTCTGTAACTGGAGTGCAGAGATGCAGTCATACTTTGTGAGGGCTCTCCTCCCATCCTGAAATATTTTTTTGCTTCTGATAGTTCAACAATATGCTCTTCAAAACAAAGAAATACAAATGCAACCACTTTTCCACCCCTCTTGTTTTTAACTAGACAATGGTCTTTTCACATCCCCCAGATTAAAATGAGATGGTTTTGCTTAAACCTGTATACCAATATACATATTTTCAGGCTGAGACAGTGTTTAATAAGCTCCTGCCTAACTGAAAAATTCTATCCAACAGGCATTGCTTAGGTAGATTTGCAGTGATTAAAACTCAAACTTGAAAAGAATTACCTGTATACCCTTCATTATTATGATTGCATCCCTAGTACACAGGGAATCATGGCTGGAGTTCTAACAGTATGTGTTCCCATATTAATCCCACCAAAACCCAGGACAAGTCTATCCTTAGGTAAAAAACTACTGAGCATTCAATATCACTGGCATTCACTTAGCAGCTCTTGTGCAAGCTCTGGAGGGGCTCAATTTCTACGGTATTATTGTCCCTAAAATAGGACAAAAGTCCATGAAAAGCAAGGCTTTTTACAGCTGCGAGGGAGTCATACTCCCATCTATTCTAACAAAAGGATGAAGCCCAGAAAGGCAGAGTTGACAGTATAAATTAATCCCTTTTAATATTTTCTTGCAGTTTAATCTCAAATGCCACTAACTAACATGCGTTTAAAAACAATCAACTGGTCTCTATATTGATAGTGGTTTTGTACACTCTAGAATCAATTTTCTCTATTTGTGATCTCTTCCATCCTTTCATGAGTTTAATCATCTTATTTAAAAATGTTCAAGAACTATAAATATCAGGAAAAGCTAACCTTTCAGGCATGAGGCTGAGTGGGGACATGCATATCAGTAAACACATTTCCTGAGTAATAGCACACTACGCAGTTTGTAAAATGCAATTACGCAGTAGCAACTCTTATCAGGAAATGTATTTACACTGATTCCTTGTAGCAACAGATCAAAGAACTTATTCTACTGACCAATATGTGTATTTAATTGTACAGCAGTTTCTTACATAAATAGGTGAATTGTCTTCCTTTTTCTGAATAATTTCCTACTAATGGACAGCAGTTTTCCTGACACAGATGCTTTGCAAAGATTAATTTTTGAAAACTAAGACTGGTGTCTGAATTTAATGTAACTCTTTGTTGGAAAATTGCAGACATTTGAAACATTGGCTGGCTGTAGAGGAAAAGAACAGCAGTACACACAATGAGGCCACTATCCCGAGAAGAGACTAGCATATGGCCTAACCACAGAAATAATTAGATTTTTTTTTCTTGTCTATTTTCTCATTTGTTTTTACCCACCCATAAAACTGCCTAGAAAAGTTTAAGTAATATCCACCCAGCAGAGGAGAACAGAGGACCATAGAAGGCCCCAAATCCTGGCTCTCACTCCTTCAGCAGCCAGGGGTTCAGGGTTTCTCTACTTCCCAGCCATTAAACCAAACTACCATTGATGCAGAACTTCCAGTACAGATGAGCAGCTGATGGCCACTCCTTTATGGGGGATTTAAAACATTTTGTTTCCATTCTCCATTAAAAAATCCCCACAGATAGTGTAAGGGCTCCCCACGTAGGAGACATTACTTCTGGAGTGCTGCCCTCCATGCAGCCCTACTCATTTAAGAGTCCCAGACTGTTTGGCTGCTTCAGCACAGTCAAGAATACCTGTAAGTGCATTTTTGCTAATTTGCAGCAATTAGTAGCATGCTCCAGACAGCATTAGCTGTGGTTTTCTGTGATTGTGCCATAAACAGCTGAGCTGAGAAGAGGAGCCACAGGGATGAAGCTTTATTGAAGACTGAGTGAGAAGGTCCAAGTCCACAGCGCAGCCCAAGGAACCAGTTCTTCTACCTTTACTTTCTAGAGCTGCTATGAAGATTATTACAAATTGTTTTGTTTTTTTTTTTTTTTTTTTTTGTTAAAAATGAGCACCTGTTGGAATAGTTTCCACATTTTAAAAATAAAAAGCTCTTGGAGTTGGAGCTCGAGAGAGGATGCCTTCAGCACCTGAGCAGGGGGAAGCAGGAGGAAGCTCAGCATCCAGGAGCCTCACCTCAGAGCGACAAGAGCCACCAAGGAGGGAGCCTCAAGTCCTCGACAGGACCTGCCCAGGAGCCGGCAGCTCAGCTGACGAGAGCGAGCAGCTGACTCACAGGGGGCGGAGCCAGGAGCAGCGGCACCAGCCCTGACTGGGTAAAAACCTGCGCCAGGGGGTACGGCAGGGAGGTTTGCGTGGGTGGTGAGAACTGGCTTTATGACCAGGCCCCGCTTTGGGAGCTCTGCTTTAGGGGCTCTGCTCTGGGGGCTCTGCTGTGGCTGCCCCGGCGGTGGCAGCATAGGCACCAAGACAGAGCCGATGAGAGGGGAGGCTTCAGTGCAGAACTCGGGGTGCAGAAAGTGCCTGCCTTGGTGTCATGAGGGGAGGGTGACCATGGGCAGGGCTGTACTTGGTGCCCTGGTGGAGGCCCTCCTGCAGCAGGGGCTGAGCTGCGGGGTGCTGTCTGAAGCTGAAAGGTGTCAGGGAAGCTGAGAGGAAGCAAGAATGCTTGCTCCAGGCCTGAACTGTGCAAGGGGCCGCAAGTGTCCATTGTAGCTCATGGAGAAAAGGAGGCTGCTAACCCAGGAAGCTGGGAAATAGTAACAAAACTAGGGGGTAACGAGGAAACACCCTCGCACCATGAACAGCCAGCTGATACACTGCTAAAAAAGATCTCTACTGGTGCTGCCAGGAAAAAGCGGCGGGTCGTAGTAGTAGGGGACTCTACTTTGAAAGGAACAGAGGCACCCATCTGTCAGCCTGACCCAGTCTCAGGGAGGTGTGTTGCCCACCAGGGGTTTGCATCAGGGATGTTGCAGACAGGCTGCCTGCTCTAGTAAGTCCCACGGACTATTACCCACTTCTAGTGATCCATGTGAGTGCTAGTGATATAGATAGCAGTAGCCCAGAGAATATAAAGAAGGACTACAGAGCCCTGGGAGAGGTGGTTAGGGGCTCTGGAGCTCGGATAGTCTTTTCATCAATTCTCCAGGATAAAGAGGAGGACCTTAAAAAGGCTAGGAGGGTTGGCTGGGTTAATAAATGGTTAGAACGGTGGTGCCATAGTCAGGGGTTTGGGTGTCTTGAACACAGGACCCAAGTTTGTAGGCCAAGTCTACTGGGGGCTGGTGGAGCTGAAGGGGAAGAGCGGTTTTGGTAGGAGGCTTGCCAGGCTGGTCAAGGAGGCTTTAAACTAGGTGTGTGGGGGCGGGGGGCATCATTCCATCCCAACACACCCAGTCAGTTGCCAGCACCTATAATAAATGCTTGGAGCAATGTGGATATATTCCAGCCTCTCCAGCCAATGAGCCAGCTTCAGTTGGAGCTCGGCTCAGGTGCCTCTATACAAACGCCCGTAGCATGGGGAACAAATAAGAGGAATTAGAGATATGTGCACGTCTACGGGGGTATGATATAATAGGCATCACAGAAACATGGTGGGATGGCTCCTATGACTGGAGTGTTGGAGTGGAAGGTTACAGGCTCTTTAGAAAAGACAGGCCCAGCAGGCGGGGAGGAGGAGTTGCCCTTTATGTTAGGGATAGGCTGGAGAGTATGGAACTCTGTCTGGGGACAGGTGAGCAGTCAATAGTGAGTTTGTGGGTCAGGGTAAAAGGAAGAACAGCTATGGGAGACATTACTGTGGGGATCTGTTACAGACCACGTGATCAAGAGGACTCTGTGAATGGAGCACTCTATAGACGGATAGGAACAGCCTCACACTTGCAGGCTCTTATGGGGGACTTCAACCAACCTGATATCTGTTGGAGTGATGGTACAGCCCGGCACAAGCAATCCAGGAGGTTCCTTGACTGTGTGGAAGACAACTTCCTTCTGCAAGTAATAGAGGAGCTGACAAGGAGAGGTGCCATGCTTGACCTTGTCGTCACCAACAGGGAAGGGCTGGTTGGAAATGTGATGCTCCAGGGCAGCCTCGGTTGCAGCGATCATGAGATGGTTGAATTCAAGATCCTCAGGACAGTGAAAAGAGCGTGCAGCAAGCTCACTGCCCTGGACTTCAAGAGAGCAGAATTTGGCCTCTTCAGGAACCTGCTTAGTAAGGTTCCATGGGATACAGCCCTAGAGGGCAGAGGGGCCCAAGACTGTTGTTTGATATTCAAGGATCACCTACTACAAGCTCAGGAGTGTTGCACCCCAACTAGAAGGAAGTGCAGCAGGAGGGCCAGGAAACCTCCTTAGGTGGATAAGGAGCTGCTGAGGAAAATTCAGCTGAAGAAAAGAGGCTTCTAAAAGACGGAAGGAGGACAGGTGGCCTGGGAAGAATACAGGGATGTTGTCCGGGAAGCTAGGGACCAGGTTAAGAAAGCTAAGGCTCAGTTAGAATTAAATTTGGCTAGGGATGTTAAGGATAACAGGAAGGGATTCTATAGGTACATTGCAAATAAAAGACAGACTAGGGACAATGTGGGCCCCCTCAGGAAGCAATTAGGAGAACTGGCTACCCTGGATTTGGAGACGTCTGAGGTTCTTAATGACTTCTTTGCCTCACTCTTCAGTGGCAAATGCTCTGACCACACCACCCAATTCTGGAAGGCAGATGCAGGGACTGTGAGAATGAAGACCTTGGGCCCACTGTAGGAGAGGGTCTGGTTCGAGACTGTCTTAAGAAACTGAACATGCACAAGTCCATGGGACCTGATGAAATCCATCTGCGGGTCCCAAAGGAGCTGGCAAATGAAGTTGCTAAGCCACTGTCCATCATATTTGAAAAATCATGGCAGTCTGGTGAAGTTCCCAACGTAATACAACCCCCATTTTCAAGAAGGGGAAAATGGATGACCCAGGGAATTACAGACCAGTCAGTCTCACCTCTGTGCCTGGCAAAATCCTGGAACAGATTCTCCTGGAAGGCATGCTAAGGCATATGAAAAACAAGGTGCTTGGTGACAGCCAGCATGGCTTCACTAAGGGGAAATCCTGCCTGACCAATTTGGTGGCCTTCTATGATGGGGCTACGGAACTGATGGACAGGGGTAGAGCAGTTGATGTCATCTACCTGGACTTGCGCAAAGTGTTCGACACTGTCCCACACAACATCCTTGTCTCTAAATTGAAGAGACATCAATTTGATGGATGGACCACGCACTGGATAAAGAACTGGCTGGATGGCCTCCTGCAAAGAGTTGTGGTCAGTGGCTCAGTGTGCAGCTGGAGACCAGTAATGAGTGGTGTCCCTCAGGGATAGGTGTTGGGAGCGGTCTTGTTCAACATCTTTGTCGCTGACATGGACAGTGGGACTGAGTGCGCCCTCAGCAAGTTTACCGATGACAGCAAGCTGTGTGGTTCTGTTGATACGCTGGAGGGAAGGAATGCCATCCAGAGGGACGTTGACACGCTTGTGAGGTGGGCTGATGCCAACTTCATGAAGTTTAACTAAGACAAGTGCAAGGTCCTACACCTGGGTGGGAGCAATCCCAGGCACAGCTACAGGTTGGGCAGAGAAGAGATTCAGAGCAGCCCTGTGGAGAAGGACTTGGGAGTGGTGGTCAATGAGAAAATGCACATGAGCCAGCTTCAGCGTGTGCTCGCAGCCCAGAAAGCCAACCATATCCTGGGCTGCATCAAAAGGAGCATGACCAAGCTGCTTGAAGGAGGTGATCCTGCCCCTCTACTCTGCTCTTGTGAGACCTCACTTGCAGTATTGTGTGCAGTTCTGGTGTCCTCAAAAAAAGACATGGAACTGTTGGAACAAGTCCAGAGAAGGGCCACGAGGATGATCAGGGGACTGGAGCACCTCCCGTATGAAGACAGGCTGAGAAAGTTGGGGCTGTTCATCCTGGAGAAGAGAAGGCTGCATGGAGACCTCATAGCAGCCTTCCAGTATCTGAAGGGGGGCTATAGCGATGCTGGGAAGGGACTATTCACTATTGACTGTAGTGATAGGACAAGGGGTAACGGGTTGAAGCTTAAACAGGAGAAGTTTAGGCTGGATATAAGGAAGAAGTTCTTAATTGTGAGGGTGGTGAGCCACTGGAATGTGTTGCCCAGGGAAGTTGTGAATGCTTCATCCCTGGCGGTGTTCAGGGCCAGCTTGGACAGAGCCTTGGGTGACATGGTTTAGTGTGAGGTGTCCCTGCCCATGAAAGGTGGTTGGAATTAGATGATCTTAAGGTCCTTTCCAACCCTAGCTATTCTATGATTCTGTATGGCCACAGATATTTAAGGAGGCCCATCACAAAGCAGAGGGACTGGGGACAGGGGAATCCCTCATAGCACATGAGAAACCCAGCTCAAGCCAACAAAGGGTTTAAACCCTCTTCTCCAATAGTCCCAGTGTGAAGCACAAGTGCCAGGTTACCATCTACTCCAGAAAACTTACTCTTTTCACTATTTGGAGAATACATCTAAAGATCTGCTTCATCTCAGAACAGCATGGGAACATTTCTCACATGGCTCTGTTGTCTGTATTTGTTCTTGGAAACGGCAGAACCAGTCACACTAAGGTTTCCTTTGACAAATTTAAAAGCAGGGTGGCAAACTGATAGATTGTGGAATATTTCAATACTTACAGCTAATTCATTATGAAAAATATAGGACATTCACTTGTGTTAACTCATCTTTCAGTTAAGCAGTTTTCTATATCTGGCACAGGCTTCATTCAGGTGAAAAAATAAGTCTTTTAACTTGTTTAAGTTAATCACATCAGAGGAAGAAAATAATCAACACTAGTCCAAATTGTAAAGAAATATAGTGGATTTGAAATATTTTTTCATGCCAACAAAACCAAGATATCATCTGCAAGCTTCACAAAACCCTAAACTGAACTATTCCCAGTCTGTGGTTATTATGGGAAAAGACTATACATTTATTAGTTGAATTGTGTGTAGAGGTTGATCTGTGTCAGCAGATACTGCCATATGTGGCTGACTTTCCTGTCATTTCTTACATAGATGCTCTGAAGTCTCTGAGTGACATTTACCAAGCTGTGCAGGATAGCATCACACATGTCCCATTAATTCTAAGAAGAGATGTGTCGCTGCACTTTCCTTGAAAATTCCCATCATAACTTACATTGTCTAAGCATTTTGCATTTTCAATGTGCGATGACACAGAAGTAGAATAAAACCGATTATGGTTAATATCTGAGCTTGCAGAATGTTTGAAGAAGTTATTTTTGCTTGAAAGAAGGAAAGAAGCTGCCAGTTAACAAAGGCAACCACAGTTTAGAATGCTAAAGAATAGTTTCTATCTGTATCTACCTATATCACATAGAGATCCCTTTTAGTGCTGTTCTGTGAGGAAGGCTGGTTTGGGAGGCTGGTTTATTGACTGATAATTTTCTCTAACCCAGGGTATTTCAATGTTTGCATTATAGATCCAGAAGCATACAACTTGAAGGGACAGCTGCAATTTCCTAGTTCAGGGGTTCTGCAATCACACAAGAAAAGCATTCAAAAACTGAGGACAAATGTCACCAAATGGGTTGCATTTGTCCCTGCTCTTGCAGGTGCCTCCTGAAAGAGAAGCAGCCTCAAGTACCACACCAGTTCTGGTTACACAGGGTTATGCTACTGATGAACCAAGGAGATTAAAGAACTTGGACTCAATTTCTCTTGAGAATAAGGAAGGCCACATAAGCTGGAAAATATGGACTAGTAGCTTTAAGTAAGTGGAAAACAATTAAAATATTTTGGATGTGGTTTCTAAACACTTGTCAAATTATTTTGGTTTAAAACCAAAGACAGCCACTGTATGTCACTGCATTCTACTAGCTAGGGTGTCTGGCCATGCTCCCTTCATGTCTTTACTATTGTTATTATTAACTTAAATAAATACTTTTTTCATTAAAAACAAGTAATTAAAATTGAAATATTTGAAACAAATTTAAAAGCTATCAGGACATTAAAAAAAGTTTAAGTTACTACCATAGACAGAAAAAGTGATGTTTAAAATGATCTGTTGATCCATATGTGCAAAAGTGTGCTATGAAATGTGTTAATATGAGTTAACTAATGCATTCTGAAAACAACGCCATTCATTTTCTCAGTCCACCTATGCCCTACAGGACTTAAAGAAAAGAAATGAGGAAGCCCAAGATACTAAAAAAAACCCAAACAACAGATATTGATGGATACAGTGGTCTCAAAGAGTGTTGTCCACACTGACAAAAAAATGGCCTGTGCTTCCTTTTACACGGGGATTGTAGGGAAGGAGAGGGTCTGTGATGTGCTGTGTAATTTAATGTCAGGTAAACTGTAGCCTATTGTTGAGGCCACAACCTAGCATGTGTAATAACCAGGTTGTTCATTTAACATGTACTGGCTTACTAAGTAAAGTAAATTAAAGACTGAGGTGGCAACGATGATAAGCAGTAAATTTGTTTGTTCAGTAGGGAGCTGAAACACATCGGCTCACGCTTTGATCAAGTTAAATTGAGAGGTTTCAAAGTACACAGAGGAAATGCTCCAACAGATTAACTTTGTCCCTGGAGGTTCGTCCCAGTCACTTTTCAGCCTTCTGCATTCTGTTATCTGTTTTGGCAACTCTGTAACTTTAAACTCAGAGAACCCATGGAGAAAAGTGACAGTGATAAAGGTCAAGAGTTGACTTCCAGGGTGATGGACAACATAAAGTCTTGGTCTTAAGAGACAGGCTATTGGGCAGTTATTGGACCTTTACAAGAGGAAAAAAAAAATAATTGAAAATTAAGTGGCTTTAAGAATTTTAAATGCGGTTAAGGTGGTAAAATAGTACTGCAAAGCAGTATTCCTGCGTGCTGTGGAGATCAGTACTATAAAGCCTGGCTCCTGAAAGACCTGAGCCTCAGAGTCAATTGTCTCCAGATCAAGGAAGGAACAAGCTTTCCATAAAATGTTTCCCATGGACAGGTGTTTATAAATAAATATTTTCTTACAAGTGGGCTCTCTGCTGTCTGAAACGGTGCCTGTTCACACTGCAGCCTACCTCTCTCTGTGACAGCACTACCAGGCAGGTTACTTTCACAAAGCTTGTAGGAACCTGATTTTCTTTGAGATCAATTGGTTGAAATTTGTCAATAAGTTCAAAAGATTTCGGGGGTGTGGAAGTGAGGGAGATACAAGCGTATGCAGCAGGATTGTATTAGCCTGATTTCTGTAGGAATCAGGATAAAATGTTGCAGCATTATAAAAATAAATAACACAGCAGGCATAATTCCTCCAAAATACCAGTAGCTAGCCAAAACTTCATTTCTGCTGAGAGCAACAGGAAAGGGGAAAGCTGTCATTTTCCTGAGTGTTTAAGTATTGTAGCCCGTGATATCTACTTCTTGAGAAGTAGAAAAAAAAAATGACATTTCTCTCTGAAATAAGGATCATAGTATCTTTTTATCCTACAAGGGAATAATTCATTTCATTCATGGCAGCAATACAGATTTGTCCATGGAACTCAGTGCTATTAATGCTCACTTTTGTCAACTTTATGCAGTATTTAAAGCTGACAAGTTATTTCACTGTTAGGCATATCAATGCAAATGTAACTATATAGATCAGAGAGGTGCCTACATCTGTATGATGAAATAAACTCCATGGCCATAATACTTCAGAGTGTCCCAGCCTGACTCTAAAGGGAGCTTACCAGCAAAATCACACTCAAGTTACTAAATGTGAATTATCTACCATCATGGTTAGTACACAGCGTCTCATATGTGACTCAGAAGCTGAAGTCTATAAAATCCCTTGCAAAAATATGTTGCTGAGGTGGGTTTTTAACATATTTGACAAAAGTTCTAGTTTATTTTTAAAATAATCCAATATTCTAAGAAAAGTAAGGACAGCAATTTTGCAGTATCAAAGAGTATAATAATTTCTTATTTTATGGTCTTATTCTTTTGTTTCTATGTTTATGACACCGTAGAAACAGAATTATTGTCTCATTGACACAGGACCAGCTAAAAATTTCTGCTGTTGGGCAGAGTGCAATCCCTAACGAAGGGAAGTGACCTATTGACTGAAAAGCAACAGCAAAGCTAACTGGTCTGGTAGCCCTAATTTCTCTGCTATACTTCCTTTTTGTAGGAGTTAAATACGAGAAGCTTAAAGTACAATCCCAGAATTCCACAAATAAATACCTGTTTCTCTCTGTTTTCTGTTTGTCTTTGTTTTCAAACAGTGTTGTCTTTCCATGTATTTCATAGTCTTTAAATCTTGTCACATGTAAGATGGTTTAGTGCGACATGTCCCTGCCCATGGCAGGGGGGTTGGAACTAGATGATCTTAAGGTCCTTTCCAACCCTAACTATTCTATGATTCTATAAGATATTACCCTTTAAAGAAGAACATGTGTACAAACAAGAAATTTTCATGCATCCTGATAACTTGGGATGGTGAACTTGACTGCTGCTGATTACTGTGCCCAAGGTAATACGCCATGGTGGATACGGTATGTATTTGTCACTGAGCAGGTAGGTTAAAATTCAAATGGTTGCTGCATGTTTCTTCTCTTCTTTATTATCTTTATTCCCATTCTTACCTTAACAGTCTTCTGGACAATTCCTTTGTGCTTATGGTTTTCCTGACTCCTTCATTATTCTATGTTAACTTCTTGTTAAACATTTTCCTGCTGTAAAACCTAGAAACTTTCTTCCTTCCCCCAGTGAGATCTTAACTTAGAAAGAACAGTTATAGCAATAATTCAGTTGGGGGAAGAAAAAAAAATAACACAGCTGCTTAACCATGCTATTCAACACTACTCCTTTTTCTTTTTTTTTTTCAGCATTCTTACTTAAATTTTTCACTTTTTTTCAGGAAGGGAAACTGTGTTGAGCAGAAGTTTTGCTCTCATCTTTACTAAGAACACAAAATACTGATTATTCATGCAAAAGGAGTCCCAAATTTAAACAAAAAGTACACTGTAACCTGGAATAATTTTTACTTAGAGCTAACAATCACTCCAGACAATTCATAGCAGTTTTGACTGGAAGTGCACAAGCTTAGCTTCTTCCCTGAGATAGATCAAAAATATTCCCAAAATAAACTTTCCTACAGTACTTCCATCAAAACCACAAAAAGAGCTAAAGATGAAAAAATCTCCAGAGTCTGTTGCACCAAGGCAAGAGGTCAAAGTGCTTGTACAAATTGGTAAAGAAATCATGTTTTATCAGTGACACCGCAGTTATGGAGGTTTGATTCGTGTTTGTAGGACAAGGTTCTCTCATTGATGGAGAACCCACCAGGCACAGAAAGAAAAAGATCTTTGTCTGAGCAGCAGCACATGACAGGCATCCTTGTGACCGGCTGACTGATGCAGCCCAGGCTGCCATCACTGGGGCTGTCTCGGCTCTTGAGCTCTGCTACCATGAGCTGGAGCCTACTCAGCTCCTCCTCCGTCCCCCACAAAAAACAAAACAAAACAAAAAAACAAAAAAAAAGCCCAACCCAGGACAGCAGCCCTTGAAAGAGGCAGCTGTGCTCGGCGTTAAGAGAGAAAGAGCAAACTACTGCGCGCAGTGCAATGATTGGCCAGGCTGTTCCTAGAATAAGCCTATTTCTAGATTGCAGCAGGTATCTCTCAGAACTGAAGCGCTCTCCAAGGAAGCGACTTCTTTTTCTTTTTTTTTCCTCTGGCATTTCAATGGGAAAGTTAAAAATAAATGAAATGAATCAAAGCTTTTTGACTGCTGCTGTTTCAGCTGATGCAACCTCCAGCAAAACACAAGCCTGAGAGCTCTTCATGAGAGAAAATGGGCTTCTCCACACAAGATTTTACAAATGCATTCTTCCCTCCTTATGACTTTGAGTGATGTTTTGCTTTTGAATGTTTATGTTTCCTTGCTATCAATGAATGTATGAAATAGCTCTTCTGTACAGTAGGAAGCAACCTAACAAGCCTGAGTTCCATGAGGCAGCTGGAGCAGAATTTACAAATGCTTGGAGAGCATACGCAAGAGCAACCCAGATGGATGGTACCATTCAAGGGAGTCCTCTGCTGGAGCCGGGGACAGAATGTGCCTGGAAAGTAACAGGCAACCAACCCAAGCAAAGGAGGCATCTTAACTTCCAAATGCATGTAGGTACCCAAACCTGTGGTCTAGGTTGTGATCCTGCTAGATCTGAGGGAAAACCTATAGGCAAAAGAAGCAAATCTGGAGTGATCTGGGATTTGCTGGAATGGTCTTAATATAATTAGACACTAGAGGAAGTGGATTAATGGAGGAATAAATAACAGATACGATTTCTCTGGAGGCAAAGGGAATGCAGGCACTATTGCCTTTTTGCATGTGAATGGACCTGAATCTGCAGTACTATGCTGATGGGACACGCATCATTCTTTGGCTATGAAGGAAGTCTTAAGCAGACTGTACTTGGGAAACTGTTTTGTCAAAACCAAAGCAAACTTTTCAACCCCAACTGTAAAACAGTAAAAGGGAAGAAAAAAAAAGTTGTTCAACTTCAGAATGAAATATGGAAAACATTTATCACAGAGCCAGCTGAAGACAGTCTCCCAGACTCCTAGTACCAGAACCTTTGATGGCTGGGCGCTGCCTCCCAGGTAACGGAGAGCACTCAGTACTAGACAGAGCTGTTCAAAGACATGGGATAACAATTAGGGGAAAAATTGGTTAAATAGCAGTTACAAAAGTTAGGGATTGAAAAATCAAGAGGGTCCAGAGGTGTTTTAGAACAGGCTCATGTGAAGATCAGCACTGTAGGAGCTCTTAAGATTCACAGCAGATACAAAATGCTGACAAAGTGAGGCCATGGGAAATTGTCTTGGCCTCCAACTCTCCATTCTTCACCCCCAAGCAAGACAGAAGTACTCCTTATTTACTATGAATCAGGGATTAACTCAAATTGTTTTGCAAGGCAGTGTTATCACCAGTGGCAGCTCCCTGTCCTGACAGGACTGAGATTACCCCTCTTGGAAATGGTTGGTTTATGAACTGCCCTCAATTCCCTGAGACTGCCTCAGTGCTGCTAAACCCATAGTTACACGTAGCGAATACGTTTCTGCCAGATGCACTCAGTCTGACAAAGCAGGGCAGACAGCCACAACTCAGCATGCAAGACATCAAGCAGTTTGTAGTGCAGTATGGTACTTGACAGGTAACAACTCTGCCCCATTGCCTCTGAGTCCAGTGCATCAGTGAAATAGTGCCAGCACAACAGAGCACACTGCAAATGGAGGCAAAAGCAGACTGGTCTACACTTTGCAAGGTGGGATCACAGAACTGACTCACAGGAGTGGACGCTTGGCTATTGCTCTGCCGAGGAAGGCCTAGGGCAGGTAGGGTCCATCAGGGCAGGAAGCTGAGCATGGCAAGCAGGCACACTAGAACTAACACCAAAGGAGCTCAAGGTCACCATAAACACCTTCCAGAGACCGGAGGTCCTGCAAATGGTTTTAATTTCCCTTCAGAATTACATCTTGCATCCATGCCTGTTGGCCAGAGGGGGAAGGGAGATGTGCCATGCTGGTCAGAGAGAGGTGCTGGCCTGGGCTTCTCCCTGCACAGGGGGCACTCACTGGGCACAGGGGGGCTGACAGCTGCATCCTCACCAGGACAACTTGCTTGACCATCCTCCAGTGGCCACCAGTTCTCATGCTTCATCACCACCTGCCCAGCTTCCCAGGCACAGGACTTGGCCAGGCGGCACCCAGGACATGGGGCAGCCTGCCTTCTCCACTGATCCCAGTCCCCAGCTGTGGGGTGTTCTACCACCTCCCTCCAAAATCCTACAGCAGCCTAGCAGACAGGGAAAGCAGCATGGGGCTGGCTAGCCCCAGGCTCCCTGGCCCTTCAAGAGGAAGGCAGCAGGCCCTCTTACACCATCCTTCAATAATTTACTAGACAGGCACTAACAGCTTCCCCCTCTGTTGCAACAAGCAAGTCAAAAACAGTACAGCAGAAACATCCATCTCTGACATTCCTGCAGGTTTTCTGTAATGGATCACTTTTGATTAATCAGAGAAACAAGTTTGAAACAGCCTGCAGGATACTTAGTGTGTGCTTTTGTCTCAACCTGGAACAGCAAACCAAATCTCTATAAAACACGAACATCATAACTTTGCATTTATTGTTTCTACTTTCACAGGGGTATTCTTTCCTCTGCTATCCATGTAAAAAAGAAAAAATACCTAAAACATCTTTGTTATCATGCTAGACAGAAAAATGCAAAAAAACCCTTTGGGTTCACCTCTCTCTCTCTGACCTGTGAGCACAAAGCCATTGCTCAACAAAACATAGCACAAACATACAGCATACAACTTCTGTAGGTTCACTGTGCAGAGTTCCATCAGTTAAAAATTGAGCCAGGGACTGGCTTCCTACAGCTTGCTACCATTTGGACACTTACAGACTAAGCACAGATTATCTCTGATAAGGTCTCATGATGCTGAATCTGGAACCAACCTCAGCCTGCACGTGCAACCCCAGAATGCTGGAGTCTCTTGAACAGCAGTACACACAGGGAAAAAAACATCTTAAGATGCTCACTCTGAGACCTTTTGCTAGTTTTGTTGTACATTGCCCAAACCACAAAAAACTAAAAAAACTGTTAAAAGACATCAACTTTATCCATTTTTTTCCCCTCAGGAATTAGTCTAAGGCCTTGCACTCTTTCCCACGCTGGCAGATTGCAGGTTATAAATGCGTGGGAGTAATGCAGTTTCGATCAGTCAGGTAGGCTGGGTTTCTGTTAGCTGGCTGCATACCTTTGAGCCCTATCAGCACACAGTGATCACTGGAATTCCTGGCATTTTTGTCATAGCATCAGAGGCAGTACTTTACAGAGTAAATACCAATGACCTGCTGTTCTGTCAGTGCTCTGTACTTACCTTTTATTTTCAAGTCAAAGGTTAGGCCTATTTATGTAAATCCTCAGCCATGGGCCAAGTAATCTGACCTCCTGGTTTTCATTCTCCCGATTGCTTCAGGTATTTTTCTTTAAAAGTTTGGCCAGTTAAAGCTATGGATCTTTTTTAAGGCGCCTTTGAAGGGCTCTAGGGGCTTTCACAGCCCACCCAGTTTGCAAAGTGGAAACATCAGTGACCCGATGCCCTGGGCACTTATTTAAAATTCATTACCAGGAAATAAGGTTTTGATATATAGCCCCTCCATTCTGAAGAATATCTTAAGGAACACATGCATGCCATTTTTTACTTTGGATTATGTGATCTCTGAAGCCACATAGGCAACAATAAATTATACTTCTGTTTGCCCTTCATTTCTAAGAACATTATTCAGATGTAGATAGTTTTGACTTTCCATATGCTGGCCCCTGCTTACAATTCCTTTGTTACTTCACACTTTGCCATGTCATTTTATTCATAAAAGGGTGTCCAAATCTGTATAACATGGAAAAGAACCTTACTGGTTTTCAACCCTGTTCTCTGAGATTCAGCCCTGGTTATATTCTAAGATTGAAAAGCAAGATGAGTATCTTCTGAGTAGAAGAAAAATCCAGCCAGTTTGCTAACACATAAAGGCATGCAGCTACTCTAGATTTTGTCTTATCACCTATGGGCATAGATGCTACGCATTTCCCATATGACCAAGAACAGCCATAGATAACTCCATTGTGGGAGCTATTTTCTCCCCTTTCCAGATATATTAGAATGTGAAACCCTTATCAAATCATTACTTCCTCTTCTGACCATGGATAATCTACATAAAATGAATTCTATCATGTTTCAGAATTTATTTTTGCTCCCATTAAATGTCACTTTAAGGCATGCACTGGAAAAAGATAATTGATGTAATAAAAATATGTTCTTTAAATGGTCCTGGTATCAGAGCTCATGCTACCATCTGAAAGCAGCAGCTCTTAACTGGAATTTGACTTCTGCATTTTTGGCCTGTGGGGACTGAATGTACAATCAGCTGAAGTTTCAGCTTCTGGGGCATTCATTATACAGCTAATTCTCCAGGTGTATTCCTTTTAATTATGGGAATAGTCATTTGTCTGCTCCTGGTGAAAAAGGCACTGTAAGAAACCAGGCTAAGTGAAAAGCACCATTTACATTCTTCACTGCTATGTGCTATTGCCTTGAATTACAATGTTCATTTTTTTCAGCCCTCGGGTAAATACAGCCTCACTCTGAGGGGGGGAAAAAAGATATTTCCTGCATCCCCTACTCACAAACAAAGGAACACTGAGAAAACATTAAGGAAGGAAGGTCAAGTCCTCCATTTGAAACCGTTAGTAGCTAAAACATGTAGGCTGGGCTAGAGTTAACAGAAATTGTTAAGGCAAACAGATGAGAGATGAAGGCTTAAAATAATGACAATGGCAGGCAAGTGGAAATAGAAGTCAAACTGTCAGAAAAGGTAAAATTACAGGCAGGCTCTCAGGCCTTCACAAAACGTAGAACCCACACTTAGGAGATAAATTATTTGTTGGGACTTCTCCCCACGTTTCATCATTTTGCAGGCCACTTCCCACTCTCAGCTACAATTGCTCAATATGTGTGCAGCAACTCAACTATTGCTTAAATGCCAAATTTTGAAAATACTTTGACTTTCTTTGAACTGAAGGAATCGGCATTGTTTGATAAGGCAAGTTCTCAGGAGACACTGTTTGAGACCATGCTCTGAAGCACTCTTTCCTACTAGTGCACATTTTCACTGACACATTTGGATCCCCTAAAGGAGAAGGCAGGAGCAAATCATTAACATACTTAGCTCTATTGCTTGGTTGGGTTTTTTACACCTAGCCATCTTCCTAATATAAAATGGAAGTCACTGCATAACGTACCTACGCCCAGAGGCTGAGTGCTGTTATTAAGATTCACCAGAATCCCTTTTAGCACATGTGGTCAATGTCTCCATGCCTCTATCCTTCCCTCCACAAACACTGAATGCTTAGCATATGGTGGGCCACAAAACAGCTAAGGGGAGGACATAGAAGAAAGTCTGAAGGGTTGGGGATTGTAAGACCTTCTCTCCTTGGGACCAGCCAGTGTAGGATGAGACAGAGATACTGACATGATCCTGTTTGCCTTTCCAGTATATGCCCAAATAAAGTTAGCATCACTCCAGGTGCACTGCAGGGTATCTTTTTACCTCTCTATATGCCTTCGTTACCTTGACCTGAGTGGAAGCCATATGGGCAGTGGAATGTAAGCCTTCCAAGCTGGGACCCACAGCATTTCACAAACCCAGGTGGACACATGATGCTCATGAGTGTAAAGTCCAGCTTTTCTGAGCACAGTTTCACTCAGATGAAAGCAGGTTTAGCAGTATGCAGACGGACTACAAAACATTTTCAGTTAAAGAATCCATACTCACGTAAAATTTGATATAAGGGGACCAAAGGTCTATAGGCGGGTGTAGTGGAGCAGGAGGAAGGGTAAACTGCTGCAGGTTGAGGTTTCCCAAGAGCACAACTTATCCAAGTTCTGCCATTTCCTTCTCACCCCAGCCACAAATTCCAGCTAGCTCTTGCGTGCCAGTACTAGGCCTTGCTATGACCCTGTCGTGAGCTGGTTCAGGGAGTTAAACGAGGTAAAAAGTAACTCTGCAGGAAAAAGCAGTAGTCTTCAATCACTTCAGCTTCACGAACTGGCTCATGACAAGATCAGAGAAATGCTGAAGTTGTGGCAAGGAGAGAGGGAGCGAGGTGCAGGACCAAACTGTGATAGCTGCAATTTAGACCTAAATCACCTTAGACATCTACCCCTAGACAAAGAGCTAAGCTAGTCTGTATAACATCACAAGCATGAAATAATTCCCTAAGTTATTGTTCATGTCTCTATTTATACAGAAAGCCCCTCCAGAAGAGAGGAGTGCATGAGGATGCATCTTTCTGAGGTAACACTTTCCTTCCATGAATAGAAAAATATCTTAATCTGCACACCTCTCAAACACAACTGCTGGCTAAGCCTACAACCTGCTTGACCCTTAATTTTTCTGCTGGGCCCCTAACCAAATATAAGAGCTGAACTCAGAGGGCTGTTCAGCACGGCTTGAACAGCTGATCAGATCTCTGCCTTTTTACAGGCTTGTTGGAAGACAAAAAGAGCGTTCCAGTTCAGCTCAGTTGAACTAGCTATACCACAGCATTCCCAACTGAGTCCAACAGGTTTTGATTCAGCGCTATTGTTCTTAAGCACATGGTAGACACAACTCTCACTCTTGCTTATGTTTTTGTTGTTTTGTTTTGTTCTAAGTCATTGCCTCTCCATTGCTCTCCCATTCCTTGCAAGGTTTCATGGGATTTTGTGTTTTAAACACGTGGCTCTCAAAAACAACAATTCTTCTACAGGTATTTCCATTTCCCTCCATAAGCATCCCTTTTCTCTTTAGAAACAGTGAGATCTCGTATCACTTTTCACTAAAAGATATATGATCCTTGACAGCCTCTTAGCCTTACTCCAGAAAAGCACGCTGTTTTATATAATGTCCTTGTAAGCCTGTCTGGAAGTCATAGATATAGCCATAGATAGCCATTTTCCATTGATATTTCATTTACCGGTAAAAAGTTTTTAATGTACTTATCTCAAAAGTCCACCTTCATATTACAAGTTAACTGCAATTTTGTTGCTTATTCTTTCACAAGGATTTTGGTTTATTCTACATAAAGCTAGCTATGCATATGGTGCGCTCAGCAGCCTACCCATTGACTTGGTTATCTTGTTTAAAACACCATCATAATCCTCACTGCTTTATATGCTGTTTACTAGCACACCCCCACCAGTTTGTCTTCTTGGTCAAAGGCACAGAAAATGTGTCCCATGTCCTACTGTAGCCATAACATTCTATACACTTCCCAAACACAGCCCAGATGCCACAATTACAGATTATAGCCATCAGAGCCCCATTCATGCAGCTGTAAGAGCACTGCCTCAAACTCATGTTCACTGGGCACCAAGGCACTCACAGCCCTGATCCCCTAGCATGACCTCTGGCTGCATGGTGCCCCATGCACCTTGAGGGCTTATCCCATAGCCATTCCAACCACCGTATTTGCTGCACCTCGGCTCCTTCCCTGCCCAGGTTTCCTTCTCTAGGAAAGCAGGGAATACACTATCATGGTAAAATCACATGTCCACACAAGCCAGAGGTGGCCAGAAGCCATGGCTGTGTGGTGCGCTGCAATGTATCCTGCAATGTACAGGACAAAAAGCTTCCCTCAGAGAAGGTGTGAGGACAGCACAAGCGGAAATAGTTGTGCAAGCTTGCATATCTGCCTTAATCCTGTGACACAGTCTCTCTTAGTTCTTGATCTAAACACCCTCCTTACATCCACATGCCTTTCCTCTCTTTCACTCTCTGACAGTGGTCTGAACAACCAACCTGAGCTTTAGCCAGAAGTTCATACACAGGAGAAATGGGGTTTCCAGCTCTATCTTTACACTGCTTGGCTAGGGTGTAAAACGAGGCTTCATTCTCACGGGAGATATTTAGGGTCACAGTCAGTGATGGAGATGACCTACTTCAGTATCCTTGGGAATTACTTTTACTCTCCTTTTCTTGCTCAAGAGCCAGGCCCAGGCAAATGTATTATCACAGTACTGCAACTGTCCCAGTAAAACCTGCCAACCCTGACGGGTCTGGCACCCTTCCTAATACCCCTGGAACCATTCACCCCTTCTCACTGGGCTGCTGGCATGGGAATAGACAGGGCATCTCGGCAAGCTTCACTAGGCCATCCTTGCCCTTTGGTACATGTACAGGATCAGACCATTACAGAGGGCCATTTCAGCATACGCAACTCAGTTATGTCAATATCAAGACACAGTGGATTTCTCTCCAACGTAATTTCATCAAATCAAGAATGTCCTACTTCCTACAGCAGTAAGTTGACACCCTTTCTTCCCCCCCCCCCCCCCCCCCGATACAGCATTAACCTTCTCCACTCCAGCAACCCACTCACCAAATTGCTGATAGCTACTAATTAAAAAGAGTTTTAACTGACTGCAAAACTGGACTGAGTGAAATGATGAGCATCACTGATATAGACATGAATTTTAATTTGCATTTCTGAAGTAGGCAATAACAGCTTTTTTATATACACACACACACACACAACTTAATAGTACATTACACAGAGCATGGCCTTCCTGTGTGTGGGTACAGAGAGAAAGACACATCTTGTGAATGCAAAATTCAGATGCCAAGTGGAAGCTGAAGACTTCTTAATCCCTTAAATAGTGCTCCTACTACAGGCTAGGATGAAGTCCGTTTTGCAGGATTCCCCCAGAGAGGACAGACTGCCTAAGGGAGATTTCTTCCACCCTGGCCTCTGTTGACAAGATCACAGCTCTGGGCCCTGTCAGCCGAGACATCATAATTGAAAGTAGCTATAGTTTTGAAGCTCAGAGCCAGAGGTAATAAGACTTCTGAAAAGAGGAGCTAGTTTCAGCTCTCATTGGATGACTTGGGAAATTTCAGTTTTCTCATGAAGAGCTTTGGATTTAATCTGTTCATGTTTTCACACCCAAAACTGAAGGAGATTCAGGAGCTGAAGTCTGGTCTGAATGACAGAAAAAAAACGCTTGAAATGCAACTTGAGTGAACACTAGAGCCTCGATACATGGAAGGTACCTTCTTCAATAGCAACTGAAAATATTATGCTTATATTACAGAAAAGATGCAGTTCTCATTCTTTGAAGACAATAAAAATACCAAAAAACACATAAGAAATAAATGAGAAACCACACAAAAAAACCTGCAATTTGCTGTGACCTGGCAGAACTGACTGCAGCACCACGCAGACGTATTCTGTCCTATTTATAAAGAGACAAAATGTATCTCTAAAAAGTCTTCTTCCATTCATTTCTACACAAGCATGTTTATATCTCTCTTCTAAGGACAAAGCCTCATTTTCCTAAGATGTCTTTCTGCTTCCTCAAAAGTGAAGTTCTTCCTCATTTACCTCCCCCTTTAAACAAATAAATAAAGAAATAAAAGGGAGATTATTTTTTTTTCTACATTTGTTTTCTATCTGGTTATGAATTAAATGATTTAACCTGATAGGCCAGAGGCAGATTTTTGGTTTTCTAAGATCTTACCATTCAAATCTTAGTTTATACAAAATGACAAGAGAAGTCAAGTATGCAAGTATGCATCAGTCATGAGGGTTTTCAGGGGGAAGGTAGAATTTGAGATGGTTTTATAAAATCTGGTTTTGATTCATCTCAGAGGCCAATTAGTTTTCTTTCACTTTAGCAAAGCAAGGTGTGGAACCATTCCACCACTGGTCTCTTTTTTAAAGGATTTTAGCAAAAGATATGAACTCTGCCTTCATTTTCAATCTGTAGAAGAGCTACAGAAGTGTTTCTTTAAACGAAAGAGGCGTTAAGGAATGTTACTGAAATGTGGGAAAATAAATAACTTTTATCCCTCATGATCAATATCAAGAAAGACAAGGATACTGTCAGAAGCATAAATCTGAGGCAGAGCTGAAACTCCCCCTGTTGGCATCTAGTGGGCAAGCAAAGGCAATACATGGAAACCATCTCCCCCATGTCTTCGCAGATCTTTTGGGACTTACTTCAAATGAACAGGTACAAATCTTCAGTGATTTGCCCCTTAATGCCAGCCAGGAGAGAAAGTAGCCACATCCCCTAAAATCTGTGTCACTGCTTCTCACTGTGCCTTGTGCTTGGCAAACTGAAAGATCTGAAAGTGGAATATATCCACATAAGAGTGCAGGCTGGTAAGGAGAATCTGCAAAAGTAAGAGGGAAAGTTAACCACAGGGTGAAAAATAAAACATTTAAGGAGCCTCAAGCCATCCTGATTGCTTGGGGAGAAGGGCGCAATGCCTGCTCAGCAGAGATGACAGGCATCAGGCAGTGCTTTTGCTAACAGCCTGTGAATTTATCCTTGGGTTCACAAGGCAGTGATGACACTATCGGTCAACTCATCCACCATCAAAAAATCGAATCGACCCCAAATAAACAAATCAATCTATAGAGCTGGTCATTATCCAATGGCAAAAACCAAACCAAACCAAACAAAAAAAAAAAACAACCAACCACCAAACAAAAAAACAAACAAACAAAAAACCCAGGAAAAGGAAAAAGAGGAAGAATTACAAGAATTACAAGTGTTGTGATGGCTGTGGGTAGAAAATTACTTTGCAGTCATTGAATCCACCTGATCAGTCCACTCACTTTGTGTCAGGAAAGCTACATATCCTGGAGGGATTCTTCAGGGTCTGAGTTTCAGTCATTCTGCCAACTGCATTTGGAACAAATTCCTATAGTCCTTTCTTTTTCTTTTTCTTTTTTTTTTGCCTGTCATAATTAGCTCCTCAGACCATCTTTATACACATGGATTAGGGTTAGCACAGGCAGTACTGTTTGCCTGCAGACTGCACATATGCTGTGGGTCTTCTTGTTCCTTCCTTGTATCTCATGATTCTTCTAACTCTCAAAATTCAGAGAAATGCATCTGAGGATGCCAAAGACAAGAACTAACAAGACTGTTAGCACTGCAGAGCCAATACAACTGTGAAACAAATCAGTGCCCATTCTGCTGTGTGACCACCAATTCCTACATCTGTTAACCTGCTGAATGTAGAAACATTACTTTTGACATTGATGTCAAAAACATACAGGTACTATTTGATGGTCAGATGTTTATATCATTGTTTGCCATACAGAAATGTGGCAGATTGCTGTTCCAAACATGTTGTGGAAATTATTGTTTAGAAGTCTTTGTTATATAAAATAACATCACGATGACATGGTTGAGTGAGGAATTTGTATGACTAGAAAGGCTGGACAGCACAGCCTTGTGGCATATGAGATCTGGGAGGAGACATCCCACCCCTCGCATAAAATGCAGAAGATGTAGAGGTTGCCTTGAACCATGTCCAGTTTATTCTTTCCAAGGGAGGGAACAATTTGCAATTAGGGTCAAACTCTGTGCCTCAACACATACTGAATGTGTCCTTTCCTCTACAGCAGTCCTACTGAGCCAAGTGCAGACCCTCAAGGAGTGACGTGCTGTCCATGATAACTACACATGGCAGAATCTCATTCTGCTGGATTGACCCTGCATTTCTGCAGTTCCTGCTGTAACTGTGCTACACTAGCAGGAGGTCTGCTCTGATCTTTCTCTTCTTGTGAAATCATTATCCCAGGAAAAGCTGGCTAGTCATTAAATATTAAATGAAAATTAAACTCAGTACATGCAGTTGTTCTGACAATTCGTTTTACTGACAGCAGAATTTTGTTCCTACTTTTCAGATAAAAATGTGAAGAGACTACCAAAGTGTTTTAGCACTACAGTAAGAAGTAAACATAATTTCTGTGTGTTCACCCAGGGGAGGAAGAGTTAATCACAGGCACACTACCCCACAATATACCACATTATGAGCAGGAAGCCTAGTTCAAGCATCCTTTATACTGTCACAGTACCCACCAGCAATAAGTTTCTCACCTCAGTGCAACACCCCTTTGCCTCCTCTCTTTTCAGTTCATGTTGGTGAACCAAGGGGAGCACACAAACACACTACAGGCAGCTCACACAGCCTCAGGACCTCACTGCTGAACTGAAGCAAACCCCATATGGACCTTGCCCATGATGGAAATCATATCTAAACCAGCCATTTTTAGGTGCTTGGAAGGTGTTTGGGAGGTCCTACTAAACTCCCAGAGAATACGGAGTTGACAAAGGCACTGGGAAAAAGCTGGCAGATGGCATCAGGCAGCTATCATCAGAAGTGGGACCACCTGCAGGTAGGTGCCTGGGGCAGGAGGTCCCAGCAGAGCACCCCCTGGCAGCTGGGTGTCCTGAGTGGGACATCCATCCTGAGTGTCCTGCTGGGGGCCACCAGACACAGATGCACTACACAACACCTACAGAATTATTTGTTAGTGGCCTAATTTCAATTCAGAGCCATTAGCAGTGGTTGTGCCAAGACACCGATATGCAAGAAGAATGCCATCTGCAGCACCACTGTTGTGGTTTAAGCCCAGATGGTAACTCAGAACCATGCAGCCATTCACTCACTCCCCTCCATCTTCACCACCCCACTCCCAGACTGATGGACAGGGGACTCGAAAGAATGTAACTCCCACAGGCTGAGATAAGAACAATCAGAAACTAAGGTATAACACAAATCACTACTGCTACCACCAATAATAATAATGATAATGGAAATAGCAAGAGGAGAGAACACAATTACTCACCACCTGCCAACCGATACCCAGCCCAACCCGAGCAGTGATCTGGATCAGTTACAGGTAACTGCCCCCAGTTTATATACTGGCATGATGTGCTGTGGAATACCCCTTTGGCTAGTTTTGGGGTCAGGTGTCCTGTGTCTGCTTCCTCATGGCCTCCCATGCCCCTCCTCACTGGCACAGCACAAGACTGAAAAAGTCCTTGATCAGAGTAAGCATTACTTAGCAACAACTAAAATCATCGGTGTTATCAGCACTGTTCCCAGACTAAAGTAGAAAACATAGCACTGCACCAGCTACTAAGAGGGAGAAAAATGACTGATACTGCTGAACCGAGGACAACTGTGCATCTCCAATACCACGCAGAAAAAGACATAGAAGGGTCCACAAGAAGAGCAAGGCTGTGGACAACACTTACAGCAGGTCCTGTGTCTATATGGAGGTTGTCAGTCAGGAGTTTCCTTCCTGGGTGTCAGGTGCACCTCAGCAAGGTGTCCCAACACTTACTCAGAGGGCAGGTGCTCACACAGCCCTGTGATGCTGTTCCCCTAACAGCAGCAGTGAAGAGTTGAGAGCAGCAGCTTCAGCACTTTTTACTGTGGTCATGAAGGTCTGCTCTGAGCAACAGCACTTCATCTGAGATAGGAATAGCCATAAAAAGTCTGAACGTGGTTTCATACCTATTCATGAGGTGCACACAGTGAGCAACGCTCCTTTGAGCATTCCTTACATCCCTACACAGGGGTCCTAAGGCTACCACTGGCCTGGCTTTAAGACCTGAGCATTCACTCTCATTTCTCATATGTGTTTACAACCAAATACCTAGTTCTGCTTCAGGATTGCTTTGGATGTTAATGAGTTAATCTTTATTACTTTAGAATAAACTATTTATCATTTCATAGGTTTTGTTCTTTTCTGAACCTGCTATCTGTAAGTGGATTAACTTTTCTTTCAGCCTCAAGTGCTTCTGTGGGAGAGCATTTCAAAGTGAAGGAACTTTGGAAAAATAATTTTCTGAAAGGTTTCAAGAAAACTGTAAATCACATTAAGTGACTTTGAATTATTGCAATGTACTAAACAAAATAAATGCTTTCAGCTGGATTTTTGCAAGTTTCTTCTGGTTGTTCAGTGAGGTAAACAGGTGTATATAACATAATTTTAGTGTGAGGTGCCCCTGCCCATGGCAGGGGGGTTGGAACTAGATAATCTTAAGGTCCTTTACAACCCTAACTATTCTATGATTCTGTAATACACCTTAATGCTTTCACTAGCTCTTTAGTCTCAAATCAAGTGCTTTAAATTATTACTATGCTATGATTTATTCATAAAAGGTTAAATTCATTCATTCTGCATAAATCCTGACTCATCAATCAGGGCAACAAGTAGGAAATAGAGACTAGCAGAGTGATTCAGAGCCCTTAAAATTAGGCTCCTGTTCTGAATCATCCTCTAGAGAAGTCTTTCTTTCACCAGTAGGTACGTGGAGTGTTTAGGATGCAAGTATCCTTTGACTGAAGTAAGCCACTGTGGATTAATCCCTTCACTCCGACCACCAGTTCCCTCACAGATCCATAATATTCTGCTTGTGGATCCTCTAGCTACACAGCTTCACCATGGGGTTAAGGGAAGCAGAGGGCTTTTTGCCAGTCACCCACATCTAGAGTGAATTCTCATTTTCCTGAGTGTTGCAATCATCCTTGAAAAATGTAGAACACAATCAGTAGAAAAAAAAAAAGAAACAAACCAGAAAATAAAACCAACAAGTTGCAAACAAAGGAAAAAGAGGAGCTGAACAATAAAAATATCAATGCCAAAACACATTAGTCTCTGTTGTTCGTGGCAGCATAACACACAAAATCTTTCCCTTGCTCTGGCTGCAATAAGTGATGAAGAAAAATCTGCCTGCAAATATTTATTCCTATTTGAAAGACATTGGCCTGACCATATTTACAGTCAGTATGTATCCACTTTATTTGATTATTTAAGCACCCACATTCTACTGAGCTGTATTTTTAACAGTAAAATTCACAATTTGTACTACTTGGTGTTCTAAAGAAGCCATTCAATCAGAGAATGGAAATGATTTGACCATAAATTTGCAACTGTAAATATTTATATCTAAGCATTTGCAAATGATGTGCAGTACAAGAATAATTGCCAAATCAATTCAAAAGGCAAAAACCGAATAAATTAATGGCTATGAATTAATCATGAATTTTACCTTCTCATATAGCAAGTTCATTATTTCTCTGTGTAACCAGTAAGCAGCTAATATGTCTGAGTACATTTAAAATATCGATTAGTCTTCTGGATACACTATTCAGAGCATTTAATCAACAGAACATTTCAATAAATATTAAACATGCATTTGGGGAAAATAGAAGAAATCCTGGGTTACAAGATAATGCAGGCTTATTCCAGAGTATAAGGAAAAATTATTTGCAATTTCTTTAAAATATCCAGAGAATTTTCCATAGCTATTGAGCTCAGACAAGTGTAATAATAAAGTGCTCAAAAATTAACTGGAGAGAAAACTAGCAGATTGGAAGGACTGAATTCCAGAGAAGAGATTTGATTGATCTTGGAAAGATCAATCCAAAAGACAGACCCTAAGAATATTCCAATGAGCTTTGGAGAAGCTATAATTTTCTCCAAAGGTCAGAGAAATCTCACATTTCTCTTGTAAGGAAGAAAAGCCACAAGACACACTTCTTGTACCTTGGCAAGCCTGGGAAACCCCAGGAATGGCTTGGAGGCAGGAAATGACAGCAGCTCCTGGCAGGGTTTGCTGTTCCATTGTGAGATGGGACTCAAGGACAGACCAGGGACATTGGCCTCAGCTGCTATGCTTGGCTCATTTATCCCCACAGCTGGGCATGGTTTTCACCCCATAGGCCCCCAGGCAGCACAACCTTGCTGACAGTCATGTGCCACAGCCCAGGCATAACATCTGTGCTGGAACTGACCATGAACCCCATATATCTCAAAAGCTACCCACTGCTGCATTTGATTTTCTCTGGGGACTATGCATTAAGTCCTGTTCTTCACTTCAGGCAACGGTTTAGAACAGAAGTGCTACAGCACTTACAGGTCTATGTAATTCGTGCACGACTGGTAGGCTGGTAGGAAAAGCAAGCAAAATAGTCCCTCTGGGAGACATCTCCCAGGTTACTAGGGTAAAAACACCAGGAACAAGATTTGGAGTGATGGGGCTTTGTCAGCTAAGTCTGTCAGAAATGCTTTTAAATCTTTGCAGAGGCCAAGGCTGTTGATAACGATTTTACATTAGATTGTTTTATCCCAATTATTTCCACTTGTTTTCTCATGTGTTGTTTCACTGTGTATATGTTTGCATGAGAGAGAGGAGGAAAAAAAGGTCAAAAAAAAAACCAACATTGCCAGGCACATTTAGGTACAGCTGCAGAGAAAGTCCAGTCTTAGAGGGAGATACAATTCTACAATTAACCCACTCAGCAACTTCAAAAAGCAGATAGTTAATGACAGATTCTAGTCCAACCTTACCAATTACTTCATAATATGAGGAGGTGCGTACATCTGCTCTACTTATAAACTTCAAGTATGAAGGTATTTCCAGATAAGATGAACTTATTTCTGCAAGCAAAGCAGTGAGCAGAGGCTGCAACACAGAGGGCATCCACGGACAGACAAGATGTAGTAGCTACCGATTTTGAATGTTTCACACAGCTAGCCTGCTTCTCCATGCTTTGCTTAATTTTAATAGTGCATTCAGATTAGGAAAGGAAACATTTTACAGTGTGCACAAATCTACAAAACATACAGCAGTACTGCAAGCAAGAGAAATGGAGTCATAGAAATATGAAGTCCCCTTAAGGGACTTCGAGAACGTCACCTAGCACAGCCCTCCTTTGATGAATCAGAACTAAATATTAATAGGTTATACCTAAAGAAGTTTGTGAAACTCCTAAGGAAGAGAGGGATCCTGGACTGCACAGTTAATCTTATTCCACCTTTCGTTATACAAGCTGCTCTGCCTCCACTGAAACCCACCTTAAATTTTCTTTTGCTGCTATATTTTCCTGTCCTTTCTCCAGCAGTTGTGGACAACCACTGATCACCATCTCTTTTATAAAAAGGTCTTCATATTTTAAAACTTTGTCTGCCCCCCCCCCCCCCCCCCCCCCCCTTTGGTATCTCTTCCCTAGACTGAACAACTCTAAATCTTTCAGTCTTCTTCACAGGTCATGTTAGCTAACCCTGCCACCAGCCATCTTGTTGTCCTCTCCACTTGCATTTGCTGAAATGGCTGAAAATGCTAAGGCTCCAGCTAGGTACGCAACTCCACTTCTAGCACTAATTCAGGCAAATGATACACCATCATATCTTAAATGTGACGTGGCTGTCAAATCATCTCTGCATTCATAACTGTCATGGGTTGATTGTTTGCAGCTAATGTAGAAGGGCTTAAACCAAGCTTTGAGAAGTTAAAACGAAAAGTTAAACTACAGGCAAATCTGTGCAATACACAGTAAACAAGTAAGAAGCTTTTTCTGTTTAAGTGTGTACCAGCTAGAGAGTTACATGCAGATAAGGAAAGCCCTGGAAAACTAAGAAAGATGTCTGTATTCCTTGTGCTTTAAGAAAAAAGAAAAAGCAGACTCTGTGCGCAAGGCCATCGTTAGCCGGTCCACACTGCTGTTAATGAAGTGCAGAATTCAGATGACTTCAACATACAAAACATGTACTCATCATTAATATATGTCAGTCAAGTCATTTGGATAGATGCAGCCACAAAAAATTATCTTCGCCTTGGGCTCCTGTGTAGACTACAAGAGTTCTGGGAAGACTTCCTGGGATGTCCTCTGCAGCACCATGTCTCTTTCCAATATACAATTCACTGTCATAGAGCAAACTCAAGGAGAAAAGGCACTCCACACTACACATGAGCTTTATGAACTGTTACACTGGCCTGTGTTAACTACTTTGGAACAGATATGGAGATGGCTTTAAGCTGGCTGTCATAAACCAACCTATCTGGCTGAATGTTTCATTTTACTAGCTATAATGAATGAGTTGGCTTTGCAAAAATAAATAGAGCAGCTATGCTAAGTGGCCATCAGACCTAAACAAGGCAATTAATGCAGAATTACTGGTAAAGGATTTCTAAGACAACCAAATTATTTAAAACTCAACTTCACCCTAGGGTGACATTTACATTTTTTGCAATACCATGTTGCTCACTAATACATACTGGTGTTCCACTCCTGTCTCTAAATCTTCCTCTGCTATACTGCTGCTTCACAGACACTAACCACCTGGCATTTCTATCCCCCTTCTTAGATGTCACAGTTGGCTTTCGTGGTTTAAACCCTAGCCAGACAGCTTGTTCACTCACTCCCAGTGAGTGGTGCCAGGCTGAGAGCAATTGGGCCCCCGCCCCCCGCGGCTCTCCCCTTCCCCGCTCCCGGAGGAATGGGGAGGAGGATCGAAAGAGTGCAACTCCTACGGGTTGAGACAAGAACAGTCCAGCAACCAATGTACAACACAAGTCACCACCGCTACCACCAACGACAACAATGATAAGAGAAAATAACTAGGGAAGAGAATACGATACCACCGGCCAAGAAACGAGTCCCACCTGGAAGCCCGTGTCCTTCCGGGTAACTCCCAGTTACCCCCCACCCTGGGCATGACGTGCTGTGGTATGGAATACCTCCCTGGCTAGCCTGGGTCAGGTGCCCCGTCTCTGCTTCCTCCCGGCTTCCTCCTCCCTGGCAGAGCACGAGCCTCACAAAGTCCTTGGTCAGGGTAAACATCACTTAGCAACAACCAAAAACATCGGTATCACCAGCACTGTTCCCAGGCTGGAAGTTAAAACACAGCACTGCACCAGCTACCACGAAGGAGAAACATGACTGCTACTGCTGAACCCAGGATATTGGCACACTGAACATCCTTTCATTTATTCACCTATTCATCTCTGACTAATTCACTATGTGTCTCTCTGTCTGACCAAATTCATTTTAAACTCTGATCATGTCCCCCAGAAGCTCTTGCACCACCACCAACTGAAGTGTCAAATTTTAAAAGCATCTCTTCAATCAGTCAAATTGTTTGTAAAAAAAAGAGATATTTTTGCATCTCGTGCAACAAAAGTAGCATAAAATGTATTAGGTACCTTCTAACTTGATAGCACTGACTCTGTTCTCTTATTTAAGAATACTTTCTATTCACTTGTGAAGCTGGCTGACAGTGATTATAGTTTGGCATTCCCATGAATGAACTAAAAAACCATGGTCATATACCACTAGTATTTCTCATAGAATCTGGAGACCATTCAGGGCAGGATTGTGAGGAATCTCCTGACTGGTACTTGATTTGTGAATATTTTTGTGTTTACAAATCCCAGTTTAAAAAATGGGCCATATTCTGTCATCACTGACTTGGGGCAAGTATGAAGAATAGCCTCAGTTGAACATTTTGCACATTCACTTGAAGAAGAAACAGAAAACATTAGGCTGTGTACTTGAAACTTTAAAAGCCTCACAGAGTCACAGAAACAAAAACATTCAGGTTAACTGTAAGTCACTGTTAATGTATATTAATTACAAGCCACCCATGTAGAGTCAGTCAGACCCTTCAGTGGGCTTTTCCAGTCAAGAACCATTTCATCCAAGCGCCTTCTCAGGATGGAGGTTGGGGAAGGAGGGAGGGCGGGAATATTCACAGTACAGGCTCCTCGCTCCTCATCTTCAATCTATACAGCTAAGGAGGAGGTGAGAGCTCTAGATAAGCATTTGAAAAGCACAAATGTTTGTTAAAGCTTTTTTAAGCTTCACTTTTGTTCCAGAGTACAGTACAGCACAGCAAAACTCTGGAGTACTTCCACATTTTGTTCAAGCTGAGCTTAGCAATACAGGGCTTCTGGAAACCTGCAGTTCCTGATGAATACCAGGAAGATTTTCAAGTTTTCTATCAGATGTATATTAATTTAATTCAGCCCAAGCTTTGGGAAAAGATTCTAGATACCTAGAGGAAGAGCTGTAGGCTGTCACGCACCAATTTTCCCCACATGCATGTCCAACATGAGTGGTCTATTTGATGTAATGCTCCATTGCATGGGGTAGCCAACCAAATATTCCCCACTTGACAGCTGCCAAAACTTAGACTCACCTGCTTTCCATGGTATTTTTTCTGCTCACCCTGCTGTACCTGCACTATCATCACCTGCCTTCCTCACTCCTTGCCTCTTCGACATACACATGGGGATCCCTACCTATATAAACTGCCTTCTTGCTGTAGTTCCATGGTTTCACTTTATGTTTGCAGGTTTTCTTCTAAAAAAAATTTCCAGGCTGCACACCCACAGGAAAGATAGAGTGGTAAACAAACCCTACGTATCTTACCAAGAGCAAATTACTGCAAGAGGTATCTCTATTGAAGCAAGCGTTCCTCTGATTTATCACCCACTCCCTCATTCTTATTGCTCACTCCTACTAAAGCTATACTGAGCTAGAAATCTTTACAAAAAAAGAGCTTGACCTTTCTATTTCACATTAAAGCATGTAGAAAGTTTTGGTGCAATATCACCAGGTTTTGTTCGAATAGATTATCCTATCCCTACAGACACAAACCACAATGAAAGGGTTTGCTGCTGTAGATTGTTACTTAATAACGGGTGCATGCATGCTGAAAAAACTGAGCCAATGCCTAACCATTAATTTTTAGAATTACTGAAAAGCAGTTTCAAAATCACCAAGAATCACAACACTGACTTGAAAAGGAATCAAGAGTCTGACTATCACCATGGATACAAATGTTGTGGACTCAAGATGTAAGTAAAAAACCTAGAACTTCATATTTATACTGTTGGACAGACTAGCTCATTTAATATTAATAATTTTTTTAGAATATGTCTTAACTATAAAAAAAAAAATGTAACCAAAACACAAGACTTGCTCTTTTTTTTTTTTTTTTGAATACAAGAATGGTGGAAGTATTCATCATTAGTTACTTCACTTTTATGCTCGTGTACTGCCTGTGACATCAACACAATGCAACCCAATAGCGAGGTAAGCTGACAGCGATGTTTCAAATGCAAGATAACTATGTGATCTTTCAAACATTTTGAGAGAAACTATTACTTTCCTGTATTCCCACCAGGTCCAAATATCAACCAAATCACCCCTTTGATTTAACACAAATACTATTCATTGGCTTTATTGTGATGCAGATTATAAAAATTTTCAAACATTTTACTGCCAGGGATTTCACTGAGCTTTAAGTATTTGAATGTCTTTAATAATGTGGACCCCTGAGCTCAGTTTACTGTCAGTGATGGATCAAAACCAGTGGAATATCAATAAGTATTTGGTCTTGTTTCAGCCTCAGCACTTCTCACATCTCTATTTATCATTTTTCCTTTACTAACACCTTCAGAGCTCTGTGGAAGAGCTCAGCTGCAAAAGCCAATGCAGCTACAAACTCACAGTACTAATTGCAGAGAGCAAGCACAGCTAAAGGGGAGGCAGGAATGATTTTCTCTGGTGCCTTCACGTAAACTTTCTTCAGAATAACATAAAAAGGCCAGCTGTATCAGACTGAACTAAATATGCATTCAGCCCAGCATCCTGGCTTAGACAGTAACCACGTACCTAGAGAAAGGTGTAATAACAAGGTGAAGATAGCATGGTATTACTTCAACATACTCTCCTGTTTCCAGCAATTTCCTGAACTAAAAGCAGTTTCTGTGTATATCTTCTGACAAGGTCTTCTTCTGTGATGCCTCTAACTATTTTCTGAGCATTGAATTAACATTGCGACCTGTGACAGAGAGTGTTACACTTCTTTGTGATCTGGAATCCAACTCATTACAAAAAGACTGGGATTAAATGATATTTCTGCCTTCCCCAGGTTGATGGCCCTCTCCACTTCAATGTTATTTTTCATAACCAGAGGCAAATAGAAACATTTAGTAATTTCACATTGCAAACATGCATACTTCATTGAATGGTTTGGGTTGGAAAGGACCTTTAAAGATCACCCAGTCCAATAGTGTTCCAGTCCTCTTCCAGTTGACTTTCATATTAGATGCTGGAAATCAAAGGCAAAGTCCATCTACCTAAATGTGTTCAGAAAAATTGCAAGCTATTCTAGCCCAACAGCCACTGTAGCTACATTTGCTCAGTATAGTATCACAGATAAACAGTGCTTCTCTGCTTCCTTTTCTCCCCATAAAATTTCACCTGGGACCCAAAAAGAACCTTCTGGATAACTGAAATTGACACACTGCCACAACACATTTCTATTTCGGTGAGCTAGTATTTCTGGCAAAAATCAAACCCAAACCTATTTAGTGACGAATTTAAAAGTATCTCTAATGTAGTAACTCCCCAGGTCTTGCTCACAGTTCAGTACATGTGCTGATCACTGCTTGATGGCATTTGACTTGATTTTGTATCCCTGAAAAATAAACAGAAGGTTTGCCAGTGGCTTCAGTGAGAACAGATTGAGGCTATAAAGAAATCAAGACAATTTACTTCTGGAAACCAGTAGGTTTCTGTTAATAGAGGAATCCAGAGGAAGAGAAACCAGCATGACCTGTGGAAACATTCCCTTATCTCAAAACATGCAGCCTTTTGAAATGGGGGATGCATAATTAAAATGCAGAAATTGAAAAAAAAATATATAAAATCTCTGAGTATGCATAGAAGCAGCCACTTTGGACAGGAGAGGGAGGCAGGGAAATTGCAATGGACACTGAGCCACAAAAGTCCTCTGGGAGGTGGATTAAGAGAGGGCTGTGCTGCCCTTTCTGCCTGGTGGTGAGCAAGACCGTAGGCTAGCACCAGCTTGGCTCATACACATTAGCTGACCTGTTTTCTAGGGAGAGCCTGATGAGGACGTGAGAAAAGAAGGATATTTTCTGAAGTCCTCTGCACCCATTTTCAATGAAATAAAGAAGCAAGAAACCTGCAATTGCTGAGTGTCTCATGTATCAAATCTGGGACTGATGGTACAGCTTTTTGCAACTTTTTTCCAGCTTCATTTTACACTAAATACGTTACACTCTTTCCTAAAAGGTTTTAGGAATGCCGCTAGTGTGCTAGGAAGCAAGTGATTCTCTTTATCCTGACATACAAAAGTCTGAGTTACTCATTAACCTTCCTACAGGACGCTATCTCCTGTAGTTCTGCAGAAGAGACTTTGCTTGGCTGGGGGCGGTTCTAGTTTCCTGTTAGCTTCATAGCTCTTCGGTGGAATAACTGGTGGTTTCTAAGAAAAAGAAAGGAAGTAAAAGTGGCAAGGGAATAACAGAAGCATCTCTATTTTTTTTTTATTTTTTTTTCTACACTAGGTTATCTCTAGATTGCTGTGCAATTGCCTCATATTTAAAGAAACTTGAGGGGAAATCAAGCAGTTCACACACACTCCAAAATGCTGTATTAGATGATATCTGAATCAGACCATATTTAAAGCCCATTGTAGGTAGAATATATCACACAGATGCACAGGAATCCATATCATTTTGAAGCAACACAGCTCTTTCACTTCACATGATGGGGACCCCAGGCACATGAATGCATCCAGAGCAGAAGAACAGCAAGGTGACCTCACTACTGCATCAGAGTTCCAGACAGGGACAGCTGGCCTCACCACAAGGCAGAGGATTAACCCTGAGCAGCTCCCTCTTCCCCTTCCAGATCCATCACCATGCTTCTCATCTCAACCCATCAGGAGGCTGTGAGAAGAGTTCAGGCCCATCAAGTCCTCCATCTCAGTCTGTGAATTGCACATAAACTAGCTAGATGCTGTCTTTCACCTACTCCTTGTCATGCCCTCTTACCTCTTGCTGAAGGTGTGTGCCTTCACCACCTACCAAGATCCTCTTATTCTGCTACAAAGGGGTCTCAGCTCACCTTCAAGACCTCTCTCGTCCTCCAGGGACACTATACTCTGAGCCTACCACAGGCCCTATTTCTGAGACCCAGAAGACACAAATGTGCCCAGGACCTTGGGCAGAAGTGGCCTCCCCATTCCACTAGCAACTGACTTGGTCTCCACTCACCCATCAGCACCTCACAGTCACTTGTTTTTTTCTCTCCAGCATCCAAAGCCCAGCAAGTGAAGCAACTGGGGCTAAACAAGCTCTCAAGTAGCTTTATTTTGGTATCTTCATAAGCCACTTCAGGAATTATTCGTGGAAAGGAATCACTCAACTTTGACACCAGAACAGTTGTTGTACTGTATGCTGTTTCCCAAGCCAATTACTGGCTGAAAACAGCTGTATGCAATGAGGGAGGTGGCAGAGAAAGTGCCAGATAATCTAGACAATTAACCAGAGCATATCACGTATCTTAATCTACATGAAAAGATGTTTTACCTGATAACTTCCTTTGGAGAGTAAGTAGGCCAAATACACTGAAGTACCATAAGTAATCTTACCATTAATGTGATTTTTCACATTTTTTCACACATTCAGAAAATATTTATAAAACGCATTCCAGTGATTAAAAAAAAATCAATTAAAAAAAAAATCAAAAGCAAAAGGCAAATGCTGTTTTCAAAAACTGCTTTGCCTCTTTCTTTTTTGAAAATGTTGTGCATGGAGGATGCTCACAGTCATCTAGCAAAGAGCTTCACCTTGTTCTGTAGCTTTCACCTGGGGCAGGCTGCCAGGGCATACCGCAGCCTGAACTAGCAGCTGGCAGGTAAATCGCAACAGAAACATTTTTAACTTTATTCTTTATGGCTGTAGTTCATTCTTCCTATCTAGCTTCAGTATTCTGTTCTTTTATGGCAGGACTTTGTTATATGTTGTAGATACCTTTTTTACCGTCCACAGGCAAAGGTAACGGCAGATAAACATTTGATTTCTTCTCTAGCCAATCTCTTCTTAGGCTGCTGTCTAGGAAGTGATAAATGAAATGATAAAACTGCAATCAAAGTCTTATTGTAAATTATGAGAAGAGTCATATATCAAAGCTAGTTTTTTTCCAATTTTAGCAATTTACATTTTTTTATATCTTTCTTGATTATGAAAGGAACCTCAAAAGCCTAAATCTTCCCAAGGTGTTCACTTTCTTTACATCCCACTGTATTGTGTGATTTTTGTATAAATAAAAACATAAAACCTTGGTAAAAGACCATAAAAGTCATCCTGTAAAATCACGTTGAGAACATGAAGCCAAATTCCAGAAAGAATGAGAAATCATATTTTTCAAGAGGGAGCTCTTGAGGGGGTTTTTGACTGATTATACATATAAAACTGAAGAGGTTTTTTGGTAGATTTTGAAGGCCATTTAAAATGCACAACAAAAAAAAAAAAAGGGAGAAGTAAGCAACCAAACTCCTCATCTTTCTCATCCTTTGCATATACTTTTAATTAAAGCAGTATCTCATCCTGGGTTTTATTCTTAAGCTGTTTCTGAAAAATAAAAATCCCTCCTGTTAACGGACACAACTGTAAATGAACTATTTGAGCTCAAATGTTTTCTAAGCATGCCAAGAACAGACCATAAAGTGAAAAAAAAATGAACTAATTAGTTTACTTTTCTCTTAAAGCTAAACTAACAAGCAAAAGCCTTTAAAGAACACCGTTCAGAAACAGTGATATCAAAGGAAGAGACTGCTGATAATCTTTGATTCTTTTGCAATGGTTTATTTCGTATTTTATTGCACAATTTATAAAGAGAATTGCAGCAATTGGAGTCCTTACATTACTACAAGAGATTAAAAGATTTTCTTATCAGACAATTCAGAATTCTGATGATTCACACCTTCATTATTTCTTGAAACACTCCAGCTTCCTCCACAAGTACAGCAAAGGTTTTGCATGACTACATCCCTTAAACTAAACAGTGCTCATGTCATTTTCCCACGGTACTCAGAACAAGCTAGGGGTGAAAGAGTAACCCTTTCAAGCCAGTTAAACAACAGTCATTATTTTAAAATAAACGAAGAGTAGCCTGGTTATTTATGACTGTGTGCTCATGTTTTATGCATGCCTTACCTTGGAGACATTTGATAGCCCCCTAGAACACTTTAGTCTTCAGTAATCGTTTGGTAAGAAGGTCACATTGACCTATTCACACTGAAAAGGTGGAGATTTGAAGACACAGTATAATAACAGAACAAATGGAAAGACACTGGAAAATTATTTTCTCTGACAGGGTTTCCATGCAAGCATAAAACCTGTGTCAGGGAGGGTCACTTCAGTTAGAAATACATGCCAGTACTTCTCACTGTCAGGTTAAATGAAGGATACGCCCAGCCTTGCTGTACAGGGTAGAAAAACAGAATGAGAATGAGCCACTTGCAAGGAATCTCTTAAAATCAGCAAAGAGGAGCTATGATACTTAGAGAGCATGCCCCAACCAAACACTAGCACAGATCAGACTGCCCTTATGTTCAGGTCTGCAAAAAAGATGGAAACTGAGTCCCAGATAAATGGTAAGCACCTGAAACTCAGTAAGGAGGTCCAGAGAAGATGTTTCTGGTTTTCAGATGCTTTTCTGGTGTGTGAGGGACCTGAGGGGCTGTGCTTGAGAACTAGCTGTACGCAAATGTCTCGCTCTTCACACTTGCTCCACACAATCCTCATACGAAATTGTGTTTTGGTTCTGGAACATGTAGGCATCCTCTCCACTGATATGGCTTTTATCAGAAACATCAGTTCCTTCTTGATAAAGCTGGGGCAGGGTACCCATTCAGGCACGCACAGGATGATGAGGTGCTGTGTTATAAGTATTGACTTAGGCACTGTGTGTTTTAACCCCACATTTCTTCCCTTATTAACTTCAAATTATACCCCCAAAGAAGTCAAGGGGGTATCTCTCATTAAGAAATACTGAGAAGAAATTAATTTAGCTACTGCCAGTCACACAAAAGATGCCAAGTCTGATGCACAGATTCAGAGATGGCATGTGGTCTTGAGGTAGGAAAGGTAAAAGCACTCCCTATCCCCTACAACACACACAGATACACTTCATTCAGGAAGTTGCAGTTCTGTTTTGAGCACAAAGTATACCTACTACACACAAAGCAGTGACCACTGTTTTTTTTCCTATTGCAGTTTCACTGAGCTGTGTGGCTTATGGAGGCTCGGACTTCTTTCTCCCTGGGGTGTCATAACACAAAACAAACACATGTCTCTCTATCACCTATCTATCCTGAGAAGCCCTAAAAACAGCCTTCAATGACTTCCCAATCTGCATTTCTTTTTAACTGAGAGTTCCATGGGGTAAACATTTGACAAAATGTGAGCCCCGTAGTTCGTTTATGTTATTACATTCATTTGTATGTAGCACGTTGTGCTTGAGTCTCCCATCCGTTCATTCACTTGCATTACATCATAAAGGTATTTTTTAGAAATAAAACATGAATAGGGAGATATTTTTTTAAAGCTTAGTGATTAGCTGAAGATTAGAATTCAATTGAACAGTTTAGTTAAATATGGGTTTGTGGGTGTCGATAAGGCTACCCATTGTCACAGCAGGTATGAGATGTCTGGCAGTTTCCAAGCTTTGCTCTCCAGTGGGGCTCTGTAGCAGTGCAAAAAAAAAAAGCAGTGTCTTACCTTTCAGTGGAATAAAATCTTGCAGAGAACATGCTTACTGAAATCTTGCCAGTTTTAAGAGAGAGAAATTTGCATGAAACTATTTCTGTTTGTTCCAAAGCTTTACATTTTTTTGACGGAGATGTCTAGGTTTAGTTCATTATTTATATATAGTTGGGGTTTGCTCCCCCTTCGAGCTAGCTCTGAGGAAACAATATTAAAAGAAATAATTAGGGAAGCCAACAGTCAGCTGCTTTCTCTGAAGAATATTGGGCAGATGACAAACCCACTACAAAACTTGGCACACTATTTATGGGCAGGAAATTTTCATGGAGAAATGACACTCTCGAGATCATGCTAAAGTTGTATGATAGTTTTTCTTACTGAAACTGAAGTGCTGAAATGACAGACAGACAAATATAAAGTAACTTCCATATTCTTATCACGATGGTAACTCATATTTCTCAGTGTGAGATAACTCTTTTTCTGAGCAGTAGCAATATTAATAAATGGTACTCTGAATGAGAGAGATTTTTGAAATAAATCTATTCCAGGTTAGCCTATCATTGCCAATAAAATACCTGCGATTTGCACAAAATGTGTAATTTGAGAGCTTTTTTCCACTGGTGTGACTGTTTTGCTCTTTCAACTCAAAAAAAAAAAAAAAAAAAAAAAAAGCCCTCAGGAATCTTCCCAGCAGCCTTTCTGGACCTGAGCAGCTCTCTAGGTATTAATAAAAAGTCATGCTTAGCTGTGCTGTTAACCAGTGTACAGTGAACACATTTAGCACATTAAGCCTTGATTACATGGTAAAAATAAGTCAAATGAACTCCAACATCTCCTGCATTAGGAAATTCCTTAGAGTAAGCCCTGAAACAGCACAGTAGTGGTGCTGCTTGCTACATACACAAAGTAGAGGCAAAAGACCCCAAACCGGTTGTTTGTGTCATCCATGGAGCAACCAGTGCACGGTGCAGAAGGGCACTACAGTGTGGGCGTGGTGCATGCTGTAGCATTCCCCTCGGCGGACTGTGCACACCAAGGGATGGCATCACGGCATTTCTTCATGTCCTCTGCGATCTCCCTGTGCCACAGCATTGCTTTGCCCCTGGAAGTCTGACTTTGCACTCATGAAAACAGGAGCAGAAAAGATGCCTCAATTTCAACAAACCCTGATCGAACTCCAAGGGTGCGTAATGAAGGCAACGCATGTGCACTGACAGAGCTCTGCAGCACAGTGAGGCCACGTTTTTGAAAGATACAGATCACACAGTGGTGTAGTGTTACAAACACCACCAAGACATCCCTTCTGCCAACATCTAAGCAGTGGCAAGGAAGCACGACGATGCAGGTTCAGCTCTTTGTCCTGCCAGAAACCTGACTTCACACACTTGTCTCCTGTATGACCTGACTAACCTAGCAAGTGACAGCCTCGTTATAAATATCCAAGAATCATGAGGTTGTCACTTTCCCACTGTCACAGCTAATTAACTTCTAGGAATAACTATGGGAACTATTTTATTTCACCATCCCAAACATGGGCCTGGAGTGAATGTGTGTATCTGCCCTGCCTGAATTGGCTGAGAAAAAACACCCCTCTACTAAGCACCAGCGCAGATCACTGTCTGTAAGTATGTGCTGAGCATTCAAGGCTCTGTAACTGACTGTAAGTAGCACCAAGATTTACACCATCATTTTCAATCACTTGCATGTGGTGGCACTTGTGGACAGAAGAGAGGTAAAAGAACTTGTTCATGTGAAACCCTTGAGAATTGCATGCATACCTCAAAAAAAACCCATGTATATAAACTATCATTTCAGTTTAGAAAAATCTAGATATAATCCCATGATTAGGAAAAGCTAAATTGCCTGCCTTTTAGTCGATGGCACAAAGAGAAATTTATTTCAATTAATAAACTCCTCTTAATGATTACAGTTTGCTTGCTTTCTAAATCTCACAGTAAACACGTACTGCAAGTGCAAAATGCTGGTGAGGGATTTTGCTTCCAAAACCTGAATGACAAGGAAAAACTCTTTGGTTTTCAAGTTTGAGGGTAGCCTTTCCCCATCGGCCTTTTACCACTGACCTGCGAGACTCCTGCCAGCTCCTGGTCAAAAAGAGGGACCTTGACTTACAGAGTGAAGGGCTGCCAAGAACATGAAACCAACACCTATATCTTGGGGATGCCAGAAAGCTATAAACTGGCTGTATATAGAACGGCAATTGTTTTATAGTAATTGTCCACTATACATGCATCCTGTTCCTGTTCCAGAAGTTCACAATGGATCAATGTACCCAAAGTGTTTATACCCAGATCAGCCTGCAGTGACACAATTTAAAGACCCTTTTTTGCCCTCAGCTGGACTGCCCAAAGAAAGCAGCCCTGTAAGGAATTTGTTCTCCCCTTGAAGCAGGATTACTAATAAGCAATGATCTTTTGCTTATTCTGACATGCACAAGCACTGAAGTGCAGGAAGGAAGATAAAGGTATGAATGGCAGGAGGGAGGCCATATCATTCATAATTCCCCCTTTGCAGTAGCTTTCAGAACTACACCATGACTTTCCAGACAGCTTTCCAGGAACTGCCAGCTGGTATGCCAATGCAGAGAAGCAGTGCTTTGCATAGGGACATATGTGCACTCATATACGTACACAAAGTTGTTTTTTTCCAAACATCAGGATAAGTAATATCTGGAAATTACCCTACTTCAAAATCTTCATGAAGATTAGCCCCTGTGATTTTACCAAAATAGCAAGGTGATCCTACCCAGAGCAGGAGCAAATGCTATTGCTTTTACATCACTTTTGGGTGGCAAAAACTATTTTAAATTCAGAGACAGAAAAAAATGACAGAGCTGAGAGGCTGAATTTAGAGTGAGCCAAGAGTAGGAAGTGCTGCACATTGTATCCTAGAAACAGCTTTCAGTTCCTCAGTCCTTTTTAGTTACTTATTGTAGAAAGAAGGTTGGAAGAACTGGTGCAGACAGAGTAGATATCAGCTGAATTTTTGCAAAGTGGTCATTAATCCCCAAAATTTCAATCAAATTTTCATTAAAAATTAACAGTGGACACATGCCCTCAACTATACAAACACAACTGAGTTTGTGCTTCATAAAGACAGGCTGAGAGAATTCAACCTGGAGAAGAGAAGGCTTAGCAGACACTTTATAACAGTCTTCCAATAGCTAAAAGGGGGCCTAAAAGAAATCTGGAGAGGGGCTTTTCACAGAAGCATGTAGTTATAGGACAAGAGTGAATGTTTTTAAACTTAAAAAGGGTAGATTCAGATTAGACAGTAGGAAGAAATTCTTCACTATGAGGGTGGTGAGGCACTGGAACAGGCTGTCCAGAGAAGCTGTGGCTGCCCCATCCATGGCAATGTTCAAGGCCAGGCTGGATAGGGCTTTGAGCAACCTGGTCTAATGGAAGGTGTCCCTGCCCATGGCAGGGCGTTTGGAACCAGATGATCTTTAAGGTTCCTTCCAACCTAAGCAATTCTATGATTCTGTGTATGTGTGGGTGAGAAAAGCAGTAGCTGGATGGAAGGAGCTGCCTGAGACATTCCTTCATTTGCAGTCATGAAAAGTAAGGGCACTCAAATGAGGGAACTATATGATGTGCTTTTTACCTGTAGTTTACACCATGAAAACATGTATGTGAAAGACTGAATACATTATGATCTCAGGAAACATATCTTTACCCAGATGAGAATGAATATGGTTCTCACCAAAGAAGAAATTAAATTTGTTTCCTCATTCTGAAAGAGAATTTAGTCATGTTTTCAATGGTGCTATGAGAGCACTTTGTCTTGGAGAGTTAAATAAAGTTGAGTGAGAACCCAGTAGATTAAAAAGCAGTCTTGGAATGAAATGCAGATGCTTGCTAAGATGTAGACATGGCTGAAAAAATATCCAGCCCCCTCCTTATAGATCTTCTATCTTCCAAAACATCTATCAAGCTTAAAATGGAGCAAAAGTTCTGCACATCCTTAGCAAAATCTAAAGTGGCAAGGAATTCACCTGTTTTCGGATTTCTCTCCCTTTTGAAACTGAATCAAGATTGCTTTGGTGAGAGGAATTATTGTTTTGCAAGTTTGTATTACATCTAATGGGGAGACAGTGATTAAAAATGCATTGCTCTCTTTAGGTTTAACTTCATCCAAGGCTGAACCTTCAAACAGAGATTCCAGTATGTATGAGGGGAGAAAAAAGGGAGAAGAATGTAGCTTGCAAATTCAGAATTATTCCATCAAAGATAACTAGATTGTCTTTTCCGTAGCAGGAATTAGAAGTGACAGATGGTCTTGTTGCTGAACCAAAGGTGTAGAAGTCTTGAGATTCAATCTGTATTTCTGGCTCTGAAGCAGATTTCCTGGGCAAGATAGGGTAAAAAAAATTAACATTTCAGTAATGGCCAGCTTTTGCAGACTTCTTCTGAAACACCTAAGACCTGATTTTTAGAAAAGTGGACTGGGAGCCCCAGTTTACTTTCAGTTGGAGCAACAAATGGAAAGCAGCTCTGAAAAGACAGCTTTTTTTTTTCTCTCAGAATGGATAAAACTGAAAATTTAAAGATGTGAAAGTGATGCCAAATCTTGAAAACTCTGACCTCTTTCCAAGAGGTAGTTTATCTGTGAAAAAAAAGAGACATTCTTCCATTTATCTCCTTTCAATATTCCTGCATGTCCACAGGACAACACAACTTCAGACAAGAGAAACAGAGCAGAAGTAACACCAATAACAATACCTACAGGTAATGCACCTTTTACATTTCCATTACATAAGCCTGCCTTCAATTAAATCTCACCAACTTTATTCACATGCACTGAAATTACCTATTATGGTGCTGAACTGAATTAAGCTGAATTTGAATTTTATTTCTGTATGTGGATATATTTTTAGTTAGCTTATACATTTCACTTGCCTCTGAAAATGGTAAATTGACTTCACTTTTTCTCTAACCTCAGCGTAAAACAAGTATCACCATAAAATTAAATCTCTCCAGTAACTGGGGAATTTTTTTGACCAGAGAGTAAAAGTTCAGCAAAGATGTGGGTGAAACCAGTGCTGATGTTTACAACCTATGTGAAAATCTTCCTAGGTTCTGCTGTACAAGGCTCTGAGGTTCCAAGATACTCATACACACACAGCTGACGGGGCTGAGCAGGGTTTCCCTGCTTGTGACATCTTCCAGCAGACTAAGAATGCTACAGCACTGGGCAAAGGATCTGAAGCCAAAAGTGCCTCCCAATGCACAGCTGGCATGGAGAAGGAGCTAGGAAGAGTCTTATCGACAAGAGGGGAGTGAGGGGTTGAGGGAGAGCAACCCAACCTGCAGTATAAATAAAAACATCCAATAAGGATGAAAGGGCTATGGAGAAGGCAGCAGTTAGTACAAGAAAAGGTGCAAAATGGATCAGCTGTGGAGACTACTAGGAGAAAAGTAAAAATCTAGACTGAAACCTGGTATCATCATCATCAGATGAACAACAAAACATGGACTACTCCATCAGGTTCCCGAATAACCTCATAGCTGATCACTCCATTATTGTAATTGGTAAAGATCTCTGCTTTACATCTAAATTTTAGAGCTGTTAATGGAACATGAAGGCATAAATTTAGTTCCAGATGATGGATTTTGTTTTAGCATTTTGCTGAATTTTAAAAGTGCATTTTTTAGGAAAAGATACGGTTGTCAAATCAAGTGCTACAAGAACTTAGTCTATGCTAAGATTAAAGGTTCTTGTACAGATTTAATCTGACATCCTCAAATGTGTATTTTGACACTGTCTTCATTCTTTATGTATCTGAAAGTTACATGATCTCACACTATTATTTATATCGACTGACAATTTTAAGTTCTTGTTTTTTCTGTATTTTCTAGAGGGAGGATTTTGCGCCAATGTTATCATATAATATTCCAAAGACATACTTGGTGAAAATGAGCTTCTGCTGCCAGACCCCTTCTCTATCACCTTTCAAAAAAAAAGTCTATGCATCTTTGTATTTTTGATGAATTTCAGAGCAAAAATAAAAACCCAGAATAAAATCTTTTTTTTTTTTTTTTGTCTTTTTGCAGTTATAAAAAAAAAAAAGGACTTTTCTATCAGTGCAATTATTTGGAAACAATTCTCTTCAAGACTAGTCAAAAATTACAAGGTAAATAAATGGAAAATAAAAATAGAGTCTCCTGCCTCTTTGAGATAGTTTTTGTTAGCTTATCAAAGAAGCTGAGTATTTGCTGCCCTCAAGTGGTGTCGTATTTTTTTCTTCGGACAGGCATTCAGAATGCTGCTTCATCCTTTTTATAGCCTAACTTCAGAGTTTGGGTTGTTTGTGTTTTTTTTAAAGAAAATTGAAAGCTTGGGGCAAATAGAATTTAGCTTTCATTCAGAAAATATGGGGGGGTTAAACTTTTTTTTTTTCTTTGAATACTACAGAGATCTGCATTGATGAAGCCTGATTTTGGGTATGCTTCATCTCTGCTCTACTGCATTGTAGAAAAGGAGAATGCTGACATACACAACCACATAAAATGTGGGCAACAAAAAGCCTTAATATTGCTGATTATTCTTTTGTGGCTTTGAGTTTTGGGCTATGAAAAACAAAGCAAGAAATATGGACTGAGAAACATGCTCTTGCTTAAAGAAGCCTGTTCTAAACTACAATGAGGAAAAGTTGAGTTTGCCAGATCTTTGTAGCAGATCATGCTGAATTACTGACAATGGGCTAAAAATGTCAGGGGAAATGGGATTCCTACCACACTTCAAAGGTGGTGTATAACTGATTTAGCAGCTAATCCAGTTACAGCACAAAGACAGCTGGATCAGATTCTCACTCAGCTGAAATGAAAAATAAGGATTGTATTTTCAGACTGCATTACATGAGAAAATATACCTTTCCCAAATATAATCCAAACAGAAACCTTCGTCAACGATGCAAATGCCTTATTACCATCCACCTGTTTTTCCAAACCAGTAACAATTCCTTTGTCTGAAAAGTGATAAGAGCTCCCTCTACTACAGTTTGTTTTATTCACACTCTGCCTTCAGGAGTATTAAGGAACCACTGAACTCACCCTATTGCATCAGACTATTAATGTGTGTCATCAGACCATTCAGAGGGCATGAGTGCCAGGTCCCATGGTGGTATGTCATACAAAATAAACAGATGGTGCCTCAAGGATAATACACATTCGTGGTTACAAGAAGATGCAACAATCAGACAAAAAGCAAAATTGGGGAATAGGAGCAGGACAAAATGAGTGAGGAGAGCAAGTTCTGCACAGTTCTCTATGTCTTTATATAATAAAAAAGTCTGCATATTTGCATGAAATAACAGCTCTGGATGTATTTATGTTTTTCTCCCTCTCCAATTTTATCCTAATGTCCCTGTCCCTCTCTGACATATGTTGCAATCCCATTGTGAAACCAGTCATTTTCTGAAATGTTTGAAAATAGCAGGTGGGCATGACATGAAATGACTGAAAACTCATCATTTTGGACTGGCTCCAAAGGACATGTAAATTGCACATTAAAAGATAAAAAATAAAAATAAGAAAGGAAAAGGAAAAAGGACAGTAAACAATGAAGTCTATTCTCTTTACTGCTAAGGTAATGCATACCCTGAAATAGGATAACTGCATCCTCTGGACCCTTGCCTGGACAGCCCCCGCTGCTGCCCTTCATTGCTGCTGGGAGCCTGGCTGGTGCCAAGGCAGTGCCAGGGAGATGCCTCTGCTGCACTGGGGAACCAGCATGAGATGTAAAGCCTGACGTAGCCAGCATAATAAACAGAGCAAAATGTTTCGTTAATGTCCAACTGTGCTGCCGGTGCTGTAGGCTGAGAACCTCAGCCTCAGCTGCCCTCTCACCTGGTGTACCCCTCAAAGCCTGGTGGCTGGCTTGTTTGCTTTTCATAGAACTCTCTTTCCTTTCACTTTGTGAAACCACACCATCGTTTGTATTTATTCTTGAAGCCGTGCAAGAATAGACATCCAGTCACAGAACATGCTTGCCTTCACAACTGCCAGTCAGTCACAGCAATTACACTTTGGGTTTGCTGCATAATGTTAGCAATTGCTTCTTTTGCATTTTATTTCAGGCCACTGCAGCTCTGTTTCAGAAAACCCTGAGGTGAATGTTCCCGGTCCCTGTGAGCACACGAGCACAGCGAGTAACAGCAGCACACACCCATCTCTGCAAAAACCCTCTTCAGCTGAGGGGTGCTGGGGACACAAGACAAACCTATTCCTAGGCCATTTCCTGTAAAAGATTTCCTTTGATCCTGATCGGCTGTGTCTTACACGTAGGCTACCTGTGGCATCCACACTGGGCAGGACATCAGCAGTATTTTAAGGGCTTGTACAAAGGGGCAATAATGAAGCCTGGGGTTCGGTTCATGGCAAGCAGAAAAGCTACAGAGATCTTGTATCTCACTGCACCCTACGTGGATACTGGATGCAGAGGAGGCATCTTGCAGCTCAGGCCAGTCACCCTGGGAACTTCTCAGTGCAGTAAGTTGTCAGAGCATGTCCGGGGAAACACCTGCACCATTTCCCCTAGGGCTGATCATACGAGAAATCTGTGCTGCAGTGGTCTTGTAGGGCATTGACCCATCACCACCTGTTGCCAGAAAAGAGCTTTCCTCATCATGCTCAACAAGCACAGGCAGATGATCACACAGAAATGGACACGATAAAAGAGCACAAAGACTAGAAATAGGTTTCAGGTTCCCAGGTGGGAAAGCAGCAAAGCAGAGCTCATCTCAAGCCTCACCCAGCATGTAAAAAATAAACAAATGAAAAAACACACACACAGCAGAGAACTTTCTTTACAACACTTTCATCTGCTCACTGAAGAAGCTGGGAGTGTCATTTCCCAAAGATTTCACTTGCTTGAGGAGCTGTGTAGCACAACATGGCTGAAACAGAAAAGCCCATCATAAAACTTTGGCCATTTCATGAAGCAACCTAGTGGGAGAACCACAGGGTTTAACAGAATGCCCAAAATTCGTCATTTTGTGAAAACATCCAAACATTTATTCTAAATAAAATACAAACATCTAACTAAAATAAAAATACAAATATCTAACCAAAATATACACATCTAACTTATAAATAGTCTGTCTTTTAACTCCAATATTTTATATTCTCATGACATATTTTAAGATTATATAACTTGTCAAGTAACATATTCCTTATCTTCATCACACCACACCTGGTTTTCTGTACTAGCAGATGTCATACAAGTATCAAAAATATGCATGCAGAAAAGAACTCAGCCTAAAATGCCATCCATGAAAGGTCAGCATAGTTAAGTCTTCTGAGTTGTAAAAAGGCAATCTCTCTCCAGAGATGTTCTCTTGCAAGGAAGCCCTCGAGATTTGCAGTGTGTAAGGAGAGTGCTCATGGAGATGTCTGTATCACCCTGCTCTGTATCTGACAAAAAAAAAAATCTTTGTTTAAAGAGAGGAGTAATCACAAAGGGGTTTATTTTGGTTTAGTTGCTTGACCGATAATTGAAATAATACGTGCAACTGTAGATGAAGAAGTTAGTTAGGGATTTCCTACTAGTGCTATCAATGTCAAGCACCTGTCAGTCCAGGACAAAAAACTGAAGACACAGGGAAATAATGATCTGCTACCTAGAAACCTTTTTCTTCCTAAACCCTTCAGTTCCTAGTTCAGGCATTGGCAATGCTGTTACCCTAGAAATCTTTACACTGTGTTCAACATTGCATGGCATTCACTGCTTTGTATTCCTGCTCCTGTTTTTACCGTCACACCCACCATTCATACCAGTTTATTCCTGTGTAGTTTCAGCCCTTCTGCTTTAGAGAGGAAGGAACTACAGAAAACAGTAGGTAAGGACCTTTTAATTTTTCCTACTACACTGTAAAACCCAAAATTAAACAATCTGATGGAAGAGGCCACAAAACCAGCATGTGTGTGTGCTCAAATGGAGAGCTAGTAGTACCTGCAGCATCTCTGTAAATAATTACCCTGGTAAGGAGTGAATGTATTTTCAGAGACTATGTCTCTTTTATTATTCCCTAATAAATATACGAGAAACACAGCACCAATGGTCGGTCAGGCAGACCACACATCAGGTCAGAATTTATGATTAAACAGGCAAACAAAGCAAACTTACATTTTTGAGTCTACAAGTCTGCTCAAGCATGAGTAATGATGATGAAGCCCATAAACAAATCTATTAATAGGGAGCAGGGCAGAGAAAAGAAAGGTGGAGCTTCTGCTGCCTTGTTGGGAAGAGAGAATATAAAAGACATAAACTCCTGCCAGGAATTAACACAAAGCCAGCTGTGAACTGCCATGACACCTGTGACAGACTAAGGCTTCAAAGAGGCCTTGAACAAGAAGCTAAGCAGCCAAATATGAGCTGCATGCTCATGTTAGTCACCCAAGAACTCACACACCAACTCATAACTCGGAGATGTTAAGGGTTCCTTAGTCAAGGAAAGGCACATTTGTGGCTCACTCATTCAGCAAACAGAAGAGGTTCTAGTTCATAAAGAAGGCAGCTGAGATGCAAGGGAAAGGCACACGGACGGCAAGAGGAGCTGAACTGTTGCAAGAAAAACTCATGCCATGCACAGACACTTGCACAGAACAGGGTAAAGGACCAGTGCCTGTCTGAGAGTGAGGCATCACAATACAAAGCACCATCTACAAAAAGCAATACAAAAAGCGAGGTGAAGAATACACTGTCTACAAGCAACAAGGGCAAAGAGCCTAAATTGACCTCCTCTGGTTAGAAGAGGCAGAGACAGGCACAGAGGCAGGGGACAGTTATCCTGAACCAACTATAACTTATTGGAAATCTTTCTTAACTCAGCATCCCCAGGCTGTGGCCCCTTCTTTGGGGTGTTTGGGGCAACCCCTACCCAGGACTGCAATCCCAGGATTTTGTCCTCCAACAGCAGCAGTCCCAGATGTAAGCAATGGCCAGGATTCAGCACCAGAAGAGCCTCAGACACAAGCACTTCCCTACAGTAAAAAAAGGCCCATCCCTAGGACACTGCACAAAAACAGGAAACCTGGGTCCAGCTCTCAGATCAGCAAGCACAGGATGGAAAAGGTACCAGCTGAATAACAGCAGGCAGCCACAAGTGAGAAGTAACTGGGAAATGGAAACCACCAAGCCTGAGCACATAGGCAGTCTGTGGAAAATGCCAAAGACAGGGAAAAGAACCCAGCTACTCTGGGTTGGAACCATCAAAAGAAGCAAGATGCATCAGCAACATGAAAAACCATGCAGTATGTGTGTCCTCAAACAAAACAGCAGTCAGTTCTCCCACCAGAAAGAAGCAGACAGGCAATTAAAAATCTCCATGATAGAACAGGAAGATTTAAAAGCCTGTAACTGGGGCAGGGTGAAAGCCCACATTCCTCAAGTCAGCACTCTGCCCAAATACCAGGCAGAAAACTGCAGAGAAGCTCAGAGTACTGTGAAAAAGAAGAATGGTGATTTGAGGTGTGCAATTCTATTTATTCCTTGTCTTCATTTAAATACTGATCTTACTGTGTAATAGTTTAATTTTAATAGTTTAATTGTGGAAAACAACAGGGGTTTTGGATAAGACACTGAATGAGGACTATGGTTCAATTTTTTCTCTCTTCTACTGTCTTGAAATGTGACTTTGGTGAGTACTCTTCTTCTCCACACTGCTATTGCACCACTTAAATCAAGCTATTCTTGCACACTTAGAAAAGAGCAATTTCCCATCAAGCCTTCCCTTACTGTGAGTTTGTATAATGCTTAGTACAATGGGGCTTTGACCCTAACTTAGACCTCTAAACGCTACTAAATTAAAAAATGGTCACTTATCATTTTACAGTACCTGAATGAAGCTACTTCTGCAGATGAAGCCTCACACTAATGTAGAAAAAGTAGATCATTTTACCAGAGAAGGATTATTTGTAGAACAGGCAAAACCAGTCAGCTGATGTGACAGAATGCCACAATATGGGATCTATCATGATTATGTACATTAAAATAGTTACTACAGATTTAGGAAAGAAACTAGAAGCAGATGCTTTATTCTGCTTCAACCACTGTGAGGCTAGTGAGCCCAAAATGTGTTTGATTAAGGGTTAGTTTGTATTAGTACTCAATCATTTCTGGAATTGTTGACTTCCTCATGGCAATAATACAACCTATGTACTGTTGACAGCACATAAAGATTTCTACTTACATAAAGTGATTCTCAAAGTCTGTTTTTTCTGCAGAATAGAAACTGTTGATTTTAGCTGGTAATGGCTGTAAGGAGGATAAAGAATGCCACATTTTTGCTGGGCCAAGGGAACCTTTGGAGATGTAAGGATGCCCTTTTCAGACTCCAAACAAAGCCAGCAGTATACAGGGTGAGGTGGCTGACAGCATGTCTCTGCCATGCATTGCAGGAGCATGCTGCAGGACCTTGGCCTGGCAGCCTGTGCACAACACATGGGACAGGCACCAGCATATCCATCTTGTCATGGTACTGGCTCTGGTCCCATTAGTGCTGTTGAGAGTCCTGGGGCAGTGTAGGCTGATATCGCCAACAGTGTGCAATTTGCTGTCTGTGCTTCTGAGCTGGTGTGGTGTATGGACACACATTCAGTGCCTGAATCTACACTACTGCCTTGAGCTTTGCCAATGGCTGCTGTCATTTCAGTCTGTGATGGCTTTCCCGTTGCATGAGTGGGGCCCCAAAGTGCTTAATCACTAAAGGATCACAGGGACCTAATCACTATAAAGCAAATTGCTTTAAAAATCTAAGTTTAAATGTGCAAATCTTGACCCAAATCTTAAATATATATATGTATATTCCTGAATGTGCTAATTATTATTTTTCCACATAACTGTAGGAGAGAGAGTGCCAAGCATGAAAGATCAGGCAACACAGCCACACTGAAGGCAGAAAGTTCTGCATGTTCCACTAGAAGGCAAATTGGTTGGCACTTCTGCAGCTCCACTCACTCGCCGTAGTGAGATCGCCTACATAAAGGTGTACAGTAGCACTCCAAAATACCACCATGAGAGATGGGAAGTGGGGTAAGGATACAAATATGCAAAGAAGGTAACTGAAAACCAGATGAAAAAGCATTATCAAAACACAGTACATCGGTGGTTTCCGCTGTTTCTATTCCTCTTACCTATCTGTGACACTAGGTAAACTGATTTTCATCTGTTCATTGTTAAAGAAAATTGACCAAATTTCTGGTCTGCAAAAGAGTTACCATCTCAGAAATTAGGCCACTGTAAGGTATCTCACTTTTTCCCTGCTTTGGAGTTCACTTGTCTGTGTTAAATGGCTTATTGATACAAGGGCAACAAATGGTCTATTTCACACCTTGCCTAGATCACAGGGTAGGTGAGGGAAGAGGGGCAGGTGATAGAGCTTATGGACTGCAGCAGGTCAGAGACATCCCTTAATAACAGCAGAAAGGGTATTTCCAGCGATGCCCAATAACCAGAAATAAAAACGGTATTTTTGACATTGTGGATACAATTTCAAGGCACCGTTGCATTTCTTTTAAAAAATCAATCACATAAAACTCAGGAGACCTCAAGGTCTGCCAAGGATTGATTCACTGTGTGACTGCAACCAAGTTCCTTCCCTTCCAGGTGCTTATGTTTGCTTTGTCTTACCCATTTCGTTCTTTGGGGCAGCGAATATTTCTTTGTGCTTGCACAGAAACTAGAGCAAGGGCACTCCAGTCTTGAGTGATATCCCTTGCTGATATTTTAATGACATCTGAAGATTCATTCAGTGCAGATGGCCTCAAAGTCTCAGACTTCAAATAAGCAAGAAAGTGAAGCACTTGTTCTGGTTAAGAGCACTTTGGCTAAATACAGGACTCTGAATCCACAGGCAGATCAACAGAACCAATTGAACCCCTGGTAGCCCCTCAGGTGAGAATGTAAGCTGCTCTCATAAAGTGGTTGCAGCACTTCCTTCCAGAAGAAAAGCAGCCAGCTCTCCTACCTACAGTGATTCCTTACCAGTCTGCCCAAAGCAGAGCTGACCTACAAATGCTGCTAACTCTGGGGGCCAGAGAGAGAGGAAAGTGGCTCTGAAGTGTCTGCATGGAAGAAAGGCTAAAAGAAGAAAACAGAAACAAGCAAGAAATAAAAAAAAAAAAAAAGAAAGAAAAGAAAAAGAAAAAACTCAAAAAAAACCCAAAACAAAACAACCCCCCACAAGTTAAAAAAAAAAAAAGAAAAAAAACAAAAACAAGAAACAAAAACACATTAAAAGAGGAAAATAGTGAGAAATGTAGCATTAAGGGACATCAGAGGACAATCAGAGACAGTTATTTTTCCTTTAAGTGAAAGAATAAGAACTACTTCAAAGTACATACTTAACCAATCATTCAATGCACCCTACATTTAGTTATTTTTTGCGGTTGTCAAGCCCACCTGTTTTAGTGCCAATGGAAAAGTGGTGGGATTTGCAACACTTACTAGTTATAACATATTTTACTTAGACTGCAGTTGTAAGGTTTTCTTTACTTGTGCCCCACAACCAATTCTTTGAAGTGTGCAATATATACTGTTATTCATTAAAAATGCTGGTTGACCAATGACCACACATGCAATAAAGAAGGAAAAAAAATGGTGTGCTGTTACAAAGCAATTGTGTATTTAAAACCTAGACTGAGAAGGCTAATTAATCTCCCCATTTTCAATAGACTTCCTTGTATAGATCCCACTAGCTGTTCATCGCTCATCTCAAAGCAAGTCAGGTATCCATTTCACTTAATTTCTTCATGTTTATTCACTTCAATACTATTTTTTCACTTCTGACACTTTTTTCAAGTGATGTGAATCTTACCATTTGTTCTGCTGACCTTTACAAAAGTCAGAAGAACTTTCATATTTACAAATCTCCAATTAACATTCAAAATGCTTGTGCCACAGTTCCTATAGCTATGTAAATGTGTCTGAGAAGATTAAATGGTCTAGTTAATTTGCTGATTCCAGTGAAATCATTCAGACCTACTTGAGGTATCTGAATTTAAACCAAGGCCTATGAGGATGCTGGAGAGGGACTCATCATTAGGGACTGTAGTGATAAGACAAGGGGTAATGGGTTAAAACTTAAACAGAGGAAGTTTAGATTGGATATAAGGAGGAATTTCTTTACTGTGAGGGTGGTGAGGCACTGGAATGGGTTGCCCAGGGAAGCTGTGAATGCTCCATCCCTGGCGGTGTTCAAGGCCAGGTTGGACAAAGCCTTGGGTGACGTGGTTTAGTGCGAGGTGTCCCTTCACATGCAGGGGGGTTGGAACTAGATGATCTTAAGGTCCTTTCCAACCCTAACTATTCTACGATTCTATGAAATGACTCATACAGCAAAAACCAGAGGAACTCCTAATTATTAGTGAAGTGCTGCAGAGTGTTAGTGGTAATGTAAAGAGATTATAGATGGTTTCTAAAGGAATTTTAGCTTGTCGGGTCAGCCTTTTTTAACATTAAAGCATTGTAACAAACCACAACCACCAGCTGTGCTTCATAAGCTGTTTCTGGTTTTAAGCCACAGTAGGATTTAGTTCCCTGCATCCTTTCTCACCCCAAAGATTGAGACCAACTAGGTTGGATACTTCTGTCAGAATAGGAATTTACTTTCAGCTGCAGTTTTGAAATAGCCACTGTATTACTTTGGGGGGGGGGTGTTTACTTTATTGGGAACTCCTTTCCTGGTTCTTCAGCAATTTTGAAATTACCAGTTTTCTTACAAGTGTGAACAGAAGTCTCCATCACATCTAACAAAATCACACCTGGAAACAGACAAATTGTTGCTTTACATATGTATGGAGACTTGCAATATCTCTGAGAATATAAAATACTCTTTAATTTCTATAGCAATTCTCACATGCATCGAAATAAAAGCACTTCACCAAAGCACTGAAGGTGATTAATAAACAGGTTTGACTTCACTCTCTCCTGAACTGGTAAGCAGTAATTACAGCTAGCTGCCCTTTCTTGATATCACATCAGTTGGTCCCTAGAGGATCAGGTAACTCTTTAGAAGATTATTTTTCTTTCCTAGAATGTTTTAACCAAAGCTTTTAGGAGAAAGACAGGCTGTAGTCTTAGGTGACTTGATATTAGTCAAGTCTTACACCTGTATCTCAAGCAAACATCCTAGCTGGAAGTTTGACCAAAGTGGCTCACAAAAACCATGTCAATAATCAACCAGAAATCCCTGGACCAATGCAAAGGGTACAGGTGCTGCTGTATGCATGTATGATAAAGAGTCTCAGAGTGAATGCTCTAATGATTCAGAAGTTTGTGAGAATTTTTTGTTTATACCCTCACAGTCTTGAAGACAGCCACCAATTTTCTTGCCCTGGCCCTAGTCAGCTCCCACACAGACGTATTTATAGGCTGGTGTTGTGCTCAACCTAATAGTAATAAGCCCAGGAAGTCAGCAGCAATCAGACACCCAGGCATCCCTATGCCCATGAAATCAAACCTGCAGGCTGAAAAATCTCACAAATATGAAATCCCACAATAAGGAATATGAAGACGGCTGGGGTATGACAGCTGTCACAATATTGACTTTATGTATAAAAGAAAAAAAAACCTCTTTTGACATTTTTAAATTGTAACAGCTTAATTTGATAATAGTAATTTATAATAAGCATGGTGATAAAGTTTGAGAACAGGATATTCACAAAAAGAATCAGGTTGCATCTAACATGACAATTTCAATAGAAATGAAATGTTATTTAGCAAACCTAAAGTAAATCAAGACAATTCACCACTGAAACCACATACAGTGAGTTTCAGCAGAAAAATATTTTTGTAACTTCTTAGGGAAAGAAAAAAAAAAAAGCTTTTAATAGATGTATAATGAGAACTCCAGCTTCTCCAGTACAGCCAGTTCTAGTTTAGTTTGTGCTAAGCACATACATATATTTACAAAATAGTGCCACAGATACACTAAAGAGAAGGGGGCAGGAAAAGTCTAAGAAATGCAGTACACCAAGTTAAATTGCTTTTGGCAGGAGATAGTCAGGAAGCTTAAAAGTATAGTATATACTACACAAGTTGTATTTAATAAATTCCTTAAGTCTGGCATGCAGGTTTCAGTCAGCTCAGAACGCCAGCTGAGGCAGATTCAGCTTGCTTCCTCCCACTTAGCCTTGATAGAAAAACATCAAGACAAACCATTTTCCTGCAGGAAAATTATCGCCTTGGTGTATCTCTACAAAGACCAGTTTCTTTCTGCTGGAAGAGAGTGTTGCCATAGAATCAATCTCTTCTGTTTGGACTCATCAGAAAGGCATGCAAAAATCATAATAAATGCAAGCCAAATAATCCATGTAAAATTACCACAGTTGAGGAGTTTCTCATGTACAGGTCTGATTTGCTTGAGACTTGAGAAGTTTCAGGTACTGTGCTCTAAATTAACTTCATAGTGAGAAAACAGGAGGGTCTATAAAAATTAGCACTTTCAAATGCATTCATTTGAAACCCATTACAGTGAAATAAAGACAAAAAGAAGTAATATTTATTTTGGCTGAAGTTCTTACTTTAAATCTCCCCTAAGCACAGACACACTTTTTCTGTGTTTCAGGTCTTAAAATCTTTCATTTAACAGAGAGCTGAGAACAAGAGGAAGGAAAGAATAAAAGCTGGTTTGTTCTACTGTGGAAATCCCTCATACTCTGTTCTAAGAGGGTCTCCAGCCTCAGATATTTACCAATTCCAGATGTTTCAGTGAAAGGACTAATTCTCCTCCCCTCCCCAATCCTAATTGTTCTATAGTATCCTGCAGGGTATGGAGAGGGGAAAAAGAGGGTGTTTTCTTCTTGATCCTTATCTGTAAAACAATTTGTACCCTGAATTTTGGGACAGCTTGTCCCATGCTTCCACAGTGTAAACGTGAGCTGTTCTCTGCCTTCAGACAGTCTAATTTCATTGAAGTTATCAAATTGGTTTTATTCAATGATATAACAGCAGTGAGTTCCCAAAAAGCCCACTTGTGTTGGTTTCTCTCCTAAATTTCCCTGTATATCAACATTCATTTGGGAAGTTTTTAAGCTTCAGACATCTGCGATTTATTTTATAAAACAATGGGAGCACAGTAAGACAAACAAAGCAGTAGATGAACAACAAATCTGACTGGTAAAGCTAGCTGTCAATGCATAATACGTTTTTTCAGCAGGTAGACTTCTAGAAAACCTACTTCATTTATTTCAAGAATGCACTGTGATCTTAGTGAATGTAGCCAGAATACACTTCAGGGATAACTTAATTAGTGGTGCTGTTCAAATATACAGCTCAGTTGAGCAGAATATCATAAAAAAGCCTAATAGTGAAATTTAAAACACTAAAGGAAGGTAGGAGCATGCTTTGGTGCCAATATTTTTTCTTGTAACATAAAGACCTTCATATACTGTGTAAGAATTTAGCACCAGATAATGAACTGAGGTACCCAAGCTCCCTTCAGTATTTTTGAAAACCTAACATAAATTTCCCTACGTGAATCTGTAAAACTTCCTAACTACATACGTATTTTTCTGTGCTTCTTCAGTATACAGCTACCCTCTATCCCCTTGTGCAGGAATTACACAGCCCACTGCAGTTGCCTGAACTCCAAAGGAATTCCTCTGTCCCCACAAATTCAAGCTACCCGTTTGCATAACACATTTCTAGATCAGCCAGATTTTTAAGACCAAAAGGCAGGTTGCCACACACAACAGGAATACAGGACCAGACTTTAGCTTCCTCAGCAGAGGCTTTTCCTTTTTAAATTAACCTACTTTCTACTTCCCAAACAGATAACCTGTAAGAAGTATAAATTAGGTTATAGAACATGATTGCTTTTACTGAATACATGCATCTGGAAAAGCAGCCGCCCCAGAAAGCCACTTTTCATATAGTTTCAATTTTCTCTCTCTCCCTCATCTGGCCTCCATTATTTCCAGGAATTTGTTTAAATGAATGCTGATCAGTAAGAGCTTTTTACCCTAATTTCTCATTAATTAAGTGCAGAATTCAATCATTTAGGAACACTAACGCACAGTGTACTTGAGTTATTTTACGTTCTCGTTTTAAAAAAGGCCAACAGAAATAAAGAAATCAACAGGTAGGATTAAAAAGGAATTAGTGATTTTGGGTTCCCAAAAGGAAAAAGCTTAAAGAAGTCTGTTGTCATAATCTTTTCTCCGTAAATCAGGTTCTTAGAAAGTCCATCCATTTAGAAACATACATCCATGCGGAAATCCTCCTCTCTTCCATATTTATGAACACACATAGCTGGATCTAAATCCCCCCCTTTTTTTTTCTCCAGTAGAAACACCTATTAGAAACCATTAAATAACAAATTAACATAACAGTCCACCATTAATAGCATTTTTACTCTTACATTTAGAAGTAGCAAATTATCATTCTGTTGCCAGCAGAGCACCAGGAAGCTCTTCAGCAGCACAAAATGTGACACTTCACTTTCTTACCTGAGGAGTGCTTTTCTCCCCTCCCTTCTCATTCCTACACTAGCCAGTACTGCAGAAGAGGTAAATGTGTAAGATACAGAATTACTGTATCGATTAACTACAAGCAATCAAGCTGCAACTTCCTTACGATGTCGCCATTCCACAATTGGATACTGGGGTCTCAAATACTGATCTCACTGGTCAGGAGGAGGAATGCCATTAAAACCAGAGGAATTGCCTCAGCACAAAACAGACAGAAAAACATCCCTCCCTTGGCACGTACAACCGCCTGCCCAGGCTGGGTGATGGAGACCAGCTTCCCCTAGACTGGAACATGGTTTGCAAAGCAAAACAGTTTGGAGGGAAATGTGGGCTATTTTTATTTGGTATTTAATTTGGAGCCCTTATGTTTGATAATTTCAAGAAAACCTGAGTGTTTATCATTTTCTTGTATAAATGCATGCTAAAATACACAGTCACACAACACAAAGTTCTGTCATCACATGTATCACATGAAGTCATGAGAGCTGTCAACACTGTGCCATATTTGTACAAAATTAAAAAACAGCCTTTTACAGAGACATCTCACATTTTCACTGCTACATGGCTCTTTTCCTTTTCTTTTGTACGTATCAACATGCATAATTTACTTTCCTACATGAATAAATTCTAGCTTTTATTTAACCCCTCTGGTTGCTTCTATAAATAAGGGCTTCATTCAAAGAAGTACAACCTTCTTTTTCTCCTTGTCTTGTTCAGGAGCTCACTGTCACACCTTCTAAATAACAACAAATAAGTTCCAAAACACCTGCTTCTAACCTCACAAAAATTAAACAGAAACACCACCATACCCCACACACTTATTTCTTCCTCATATAAGGCAAACATATTCAGCCAGTGAGGCAATCAACAAGCAGACTGGTTAAGGAAGAAAAAAACTAAAGTCGCATTGTGATTTGCCAGGATGCAAAACAACATGGTTCTCACAAATTGTAAAATTTCAGTCCTAAAAGCACTCTTACCATTCCTTTTTGCAAGTTTTTTCCACATTTTATGATCAGTTGATGACCAAATGTGGAAACCACTTACTTGACCGCTTATACTCATCTACATTTTCTCCCTGGGTCAGGACCATCTTTGTAGGGAGTCCAGCAGAAGTCCCACTTGAAGACTCCCAATAAAGAGTTTCATTTTCATTATGAAGTGTAAATTACCCCAATATTCCCTAAACTACTCAGACTGCTGAGTTACATTCTGAAGGACATAACCAGAAGCAGTAATAATCTGCAGCAAAATAGGAAAAAGATTTGAGTAAATTCAAGAACAAGACATGGATTGCCATCACTGCAGGCAGGATCATCTTTGCTCTGCAGTCCTTAAAGGAGGGGATGGGTGGGGAACAATATAGGAATGATGATAATTAAGGTTTTAAAGAAAAAGATGTGGTGAGGTGATTTACTTAATTCAGTTGGGTCCCTTTGGATGTCTGCATCCATAATGACATCCAGCCAGTTAAAATGGGTCTTTCCCACATACATTTACCTTTAGATAAAATATTGTTGTTAGCTCCATTTTGTACCACTGCAAAAGCCCACTGCCAAGATCCCCTGAAATGCAGTTCTCTAGAGCCATTCTCTACATTAAATAGGCGTGGGCTTCTTGGCAAAAATGAGGGACATGGGAGTAACAGCAACACGCTGTGAAAAATACTGGTATTTTTATAAAAAGTAGTATTACAAAGGATAGCACTTACGCATTATGCAACAGGATGCACCTTATATAAAAAAATAATCCCAAACCATCAGTTAATACTTGCATTCCTTCTTTCAGAAATGCCTCAAGCTAAATAAATTAGGTGATATTGCTTCATAAATTCGAACAAGCTAAAACTCACCTGCCAATATCTCTGAAGTCACAAAGATCATGGAAAGCCATTAGCTATGATGTACATCTTTATAGGTGTTGTATCTAGTTTGGAGCTCCACATTTACTTTTGCTTGTTCTGACAAGTGACTCCTCCAGCACTCACCTGATTTCTAAATTGATTAAATCACTGTGACTGATGGCAAAGAGGTTGGGACAGCAACTCAGACATTAGTTAGATTGAATAAAATTCATCAGAGGAACATTTTGTGACACTGGTGACACTGAATGCATACGACATTGTAGTGTCAGTTAAGGTTGGGGTTTTTTAAGTTGTATTTCTCAAAATTTTACCCACAATAGTCCCATTTCCAATTGAACAAAGAAGTCAGGTGTCATTAAGGGCATCATAGGAACAGTAAGTAATGCAAGAAAAACATACTGCTTAGAAAAGCAAGAAACCTCCTCAAACTTGCACAAATTACTGCATAGGAACAACGGAAGGGCAGACTGTGAGGAAGGACAGCACTGCAGCATCAAAATCTTTAGCGCATTATTTCTTACAGCTGAAGTGCAAAGTCATGGCACAGTCAAACTATTTGTCATAACACTGTTCCAGAGGTACCAAACACCACTCTTCCTCAGCTCAAAGCTACCATACCTCAGGTGAGAGGCAGCAATTTATTGCATGATGGTCCCTACTTTGCTAGGATGCAAATGAGACTGGTTCTCTTAATTTACTGAAGATCAAGACTACCCACACTGCAACCAGCACATCTTGGTGGAGCTGACAGTGGCATTTTCACAGTCTTTTCAGCCAGGAATACAAATGTTCATCTGATCACAAAGTGATTTTAGTCATCATTTACCTAAACTACATGAAATACAAGGAAAACCACCTGCCCTCTGTGCTGGAAGTTTCATCACAATTTTACTAACAGAATAAATACGAAAGATGAAATCAAATTTCAAGCAAAATATGCAATTTCTTTTCATTTCTGTTTATTTTTGAAACAGTTTCTGAAACAGAAATATGTTTTTTAAACTCTTTATGAAATTTCTTGAGAAAGATACTACATGGGCAAATTTCCACATAGAAAATTCATCAGATTTTACAAGGGGGGGGAAATAAAAAAAAAAAAAAAAAAACACAAAACACAATCCACAACCCAAAACAAAAAAAAACAAGCACAAAAGCCAAAAAAAAAAAAAAAACCAACAAAACAACAAACAAAAAAAAACCAAAACATAACAACAAAACACACCAACATTTCCAGCTAATTGCATTGGTCCTCCTTTCAGAGGAGGACCACTGAAAACCTCATTGAGTTAAATATGAGATTTGGGTTTCTCTGTATACTTCCTTTTGGGATCTGCAGTGTAAATACTTGCCCAGTATGGACTTTTTCTTTTAAAATTATCCTGTTCTCCATTTCTCAGATAAACAAACCATTAAGAGACATATATTAGGCTGCAGAAAGTGGTTGCTTTCATTGAAAATACTTATCTAGGAAGCAGGTGCCCCAAGTCCCTTTATGACAGCTTCAGTTATCTGTCTCTCATTCGTGATATCCAGCCACTTGTTTCTCTGAATGATGATCAGTAAAAGTTAATTTCTTCTTACCTTTAGCAGGGTCACCCCTGAGGAAATACAGTCCATGGGTGACCTGTGCCGGGCAGAGACACTGAGAAAGAGAACAGCAGAAAAACCTGAAGAAGCCAAAGAGCAGCCTAAAGTAATGATTATGCACATGCTCCCAGCCCTCCCACAACCTTGTACTCCCACAGCCTTGTACTCCCTACCTTGCTGTAGGGACTGGAGTGGGTTTAGTGTAACCTATGGCGACAATACAGGGAGGTGAGACTGGAAAGGAGGGACAATAGGTGTTCGGCTTCTACTGAGCCCGGAGAAGGGGGAGGAAAGTTGTTTAGTAAGTGTTTATTTAATTGGTTTTGTCCTCCTTTCTCTCAACACCAGAAATGGTGTGATCTGATGTTTGTGTCAGTTCACAATAAACTAGATTAAATAAAAATTCCCTGAGCGGGGGCAGTTTTGCCTGCAACAATTGCCTCAGTCACTTACTCGTCTCTGCCTGCATTTGTATTTATGACAAAATAAAACCAGCCTTCTAAGCACAGTGACAAAGAAGTCAGAATTTCAAAAGTAAACAATCACTGCTCTACTCATAGCGCTTATGTGCGTGTGTTAAAAGTGAAGATCCTAGAGTTTTTGCAGAAATGTATTTCACATCCACCTACTGTAAACAGCATGAGACTTTTTATACCATGACAAATTAAAAGTCACAGGATGCTTATTCTTATAACAGCTGCAGAACATTTCTATCACAGTCAATTAAATAAAGTAATAGATCTAAGCTCACCATATATTCTCATGAAACTATTTTTAAGGTTTAAAAGTCTTTTCTCATGGACAGTTCATTTTCCTACCCCTCTGCTTCCCGACTTGACATTAATTCATGATTGAAGTGCCATAATCAACACCAGGAGCTTGGTACGTACCTAGTCTGACTGGAGGCACATACACTACTGATGTCTAAATTTCCAAAATACTACCATTCACTTAAGGGATCCCAAAGTATAAAGTGAATGTCAGCAAATCAGGGTTCCACCCACTGTCATGGAAGATCTTAAAGACTTTCTATCATCTCAGATCATTTCTCATAGAAGGCTGTCATGGGCAGCTATGCACGAACCAAACCAAAGATGCAGTCTCCAAGGCTGCAGTGGGTTATATACTTACAGGAACAACGCAGGTTTATAGAGTGTCAAAATCTCAAGCTGTAGGGTAGCAAAAAACTACACATTTTATCATAGTTGCAAAGTACTGATCCAAGTAGGTTTCTCAGGCATGAAATAAGTCCCATTCCCACCTCCCTCCTGGATATTTTACAAAGGAAGAACATGTATAAAGGAATGTTCTAGCTGGAATTTAAAATCACAGAGGTTCTAGGTCTGGATCAAAACAGGATTTCTCCACTGCCTCACAAAAGGTCAAAAATGATTCTGCACAAGATGGTTTCTCATGCTGGAAAATCAGATTTCTTCTCATTAGTGGAGCATCAATTTGAGGGGGAACTCTCATCTTCCCTGGCGGATCCAGACAGGAAGGAGGTGAAGGGGAAGGCTATTCAGGCAAGTCATCTCCTAAGCACTAGGTTGTAGACCATGGGACAGCTACATGAGAAGGGGCCACGTGCGCAGGCAAATTGGGAAAATGCCTTAGCAGCCATCCTGGTGTCGGTCAGGAGCAATGCCTTGCACTGCTGAGCAGGGAGTCAGGACACACACAAGCACAGGGTACAGCTGGGCACACAGGTCAGCATAACAGAGGGGCTGCACTCCTATTAACAACTGGCACAAAACTAACAACCAATTTGAACATCAAGCTTGAGCCTGAAGTGATGAAACATTCATTCCAATACATCCATTTGTGACCTTTCCTCCTAACCTGAGCTCATCTAAAAGGAAGAAATTCAAAGTTGTTTGTATGTAGAGATGAAAAAAAAGGTAGCAAAGAAAAGAAAGCAGATACTAGTATTTCAGAAGAAACTCTTCTACTTTAATAGCAACTCCTTTCTAAATTTCTTAAAAGAACCTTGCTAGTTAACTGGGGGATTTCCTGTATTTTTTTACTGTGCTTTTGTTTCTTGTGTCTTGGATTGCACAAAATTTAATTCTGCTTCGTCAGCCAGTGAAGAATTAACAGATACCATAAACTGAATAATGAAGATTTTAATTGCTCATTCCTGTTTTCCACTTGACACCCTCTCTCCATCCTCCCATTCTCCAGGTTTATGAAGTAGGCCACTATGTAAGCAGCCCAGTACCAAAACCAGATGGGTAACTGGATGAGCACTTGCTCCTGTGTAAATTTATCATGGAATTAAATACATAACAAGCAAATATTCAGCTCTACTGGCTGTGATCACAGACACCGGCAGTGAGACGGACATGATTACTTGCACGGTTACTGAAGGAGTACACTCCATGCAGGTGCAGTCAAATGCTGTGTTAAGGATCTTCTCTCAGTCCCCTTTCCAGAGAAATACTTTGCAGAATAACAGATCTGAAAAAAAAATTACTTTGTGAAGTTCAACTTAAAATTACCTTTTTCAAGATCATTCCTTTCTTTTAATGTGGTATTTCCATATTGTGTCTTCCCCACAAGTCAGTATATGATTTTTTATATTAGAAAGGTGAATAATATGCTGACTCTTACATAATCATGAAATAATTTTTAGCCCCTTCCTCTGCTCCCTATGACAAGAACTGCATCTAATATGATGGTAACTTTAAAAATAAAAAAGTCCACAAAAAAAACTGAAAACTACCATTGTGAAGGAGACTCATGCAGGAAATACAACAGAATCAGAGCCAAACAGAGTATTAGCATAATAGTTCAATTGAAAGACCCGAAAGTGTACTTGTGTATTCTCATTTTTTAAGTGTGAATGATTATTTTCCTTTGGAAAATTCTAAAAGAAGCATCCAGAGAACCCCAAACCCGGGTGCCCTGTATCATACCTCCCTTTACATCCTGTACAAACAAGCAAGTCTATGAAACTAGGGCTTTTTTTTCTCATTGCAAATATGACCTAATGTGGCTTTCACCTCTTTAGCTGTGATCTCATCTTCCCTAGCAAGCTGAGTAGATCTACATGTCTGGTCACTATTTTGATGGAGGCAGACAGGGAAAACATCAGCTTGTACCACAGCTCTGTGGCTGATCCAGCAAATGGCACTCTCTCTTCTGACTCAGCACTGAGTCAACTCGTGGGGCTCAGTGCCATGGGAGACGATATTTCCAAAAGAGATGTGTTTCCACTAAAATATAAACTACAATCCAGATGAGGACTATACACAGCTCTTGCCAGCCAGGACAATGAGAATGACAGCTTTCCATGTGTAAAAAATTCAGAAAGCCAAGGAATCTTTTCTTTCCTTCCTGACAGAGAAACTAGATGATTTCATGCAGTTATGAAAACTAAAACCTTCACAGCAAGCGGTGTCACTGCTGTCTTCCCAGGGCATCAGTGTCCTCACCACATCTGCACACAAAGACCTCTAGTCTTACTCCGCCCACCCGCATTTGCCTTAGCAAGCAAGGCCATGTATCAGCCTCGCACTCCACCACAGCTCCTTTTCCCTGCCTGCAAAATGGAGCTGGAAGCACTGGATGCATGGCTCTAAGTGCGAAGGAAGGCACAAACACATAAACCCAGTTTTCCATGAGAGGAGCCCACAGCTGCAGTAACGGAGCATGATTCGATGTGAGGGTAATAGTAGAAAATGCTGCAGAGTCTCCTCAGCGCACTCAGTAGTTAAACACTTCCCTGCATTACCACACATTTTTGTTCTCACAGAGAGTTTCCTGATGAAGTACAGGATAAAAAGATGTCCATCTACGAACTCCCTCAAGAGACCATCTCTGTTTAGCAGCACGTGTAAAAAATGCATTTTTTTTTTTTGGTTCGAGTTTGGATTCCCAAACACTGAATAGAACACCAGACCCACAGGCCTTTGTCCGTTACACATGCCACCACACTACAAGAGAAATTGCGTCAGCGGTGTTCTTGTGCCTGGGGCCAGAAACTCTGTTTCTGCCCCAATTTCACCTAAACCCTCCCACGTGCTCTCCTCTGGAATCCCCAGTGGAAGATCTGGTGCAGCTAGCCAGAAGCTACACTGCCCCACAGAGTCCCAGTCCCTTCTTCTTTCCACCTCTGCTCTGTCCCCCTTGAGGTGGGCACTGGTCCATCACCAGCACAGGCTGCCAATGCCAGCACCACAGCAGCTTGTCCGCTAGCCTCTGAAATATGGTTGGGTCTCTGGATGGTCCCAATATAGCATAGCCTACAGGCTGCAGAAAGTGCAGTCAGTGCTCAGGACTCTGACCTGGAACCAATAAACAATCTTTAAATCCAAAGCAGATGCCTAGTTCCTCAAGTCTTCCAGCTATAGGTACCATGGTATCAAGCATACAATCAGAAGATTGTTTCAAAAGAACAAATCCTACAGGGAAATGCACAGGACTCACAGCTATCTCCTTGATTTGCTGAAACTATGAAAAGATGAAGAAGGAATGGATGTTCTCACCATAGCTGGTTTCTGCTTTGTCTCATGGCCAATTTCCACACAGCCTTCCCATGCAAGTAGGGAAGTATCCTGATGGTCTGCTCATTCCAGTGCTAGCTTTAGTTTGACAGATAACCAGGCAAAAGTATTTAAAGAGACTTTTGGGTCATCCATAGGCCCCATTTTGGAGGTCTGGTGTGGTTGCTTAACTGTATGCTAGATTGTCATATATTTACATATATTTACAATGTACATGTGGCTTTCTCACCAATGCAGCTAGGATTGACTGGAAAGCACAGCCACTTACCTCCAATTTTAACTCAGTAAAATGTTTTTCCATAGGAAAATGCCAGTTCCTGAAAAATATGCATATATATTCTGCAGGAACAGATTGATTGAATCAAATCTTCTAACAGCAACCAGACACACATCCCAGAGAAACCTGGCTGGTTTCCTGCTAGCTTGCTAGCTTCCCTGGTGAGCATGTCTGGGCCCAAGGACTCCCTGCTGTGATCATCATGGGGAGCCCTGTCCTTTCCTATTTAAAATTTTGAAATAAAATCTTTCTTCCGTTAATTAAATGAAATTTCATATTCCTGCTCAGTGGGAAATTAAAATTTCAAGAGATTTCATTTCAATACAGAAAGAATGTGAGAATGACCATAAACTTGGCCATTTCTCCCACTACAGGAATTTGAGGTTCTGACAAGCCCTTCTTACACATCAGTGCTTACTCCCTTCCCCACTTCTGGCTGGCTAAAGAGAACTGGTGGAAATCCAAACCTGATAAATTAACATTTGCAAAAAATTAAACTAAACAACTGTTAGGAGTTTAACAACAAACGGGAGCCTAGGTTCCATGGGGACCAACCATGGAGAGCAGCTGGCAATAAAACTTGAGTTCATGTGGAAGTGGTTAGGAAAACAAAACAAAACAAAACAAAACAAAAATACAGTTTCAGCACACAAACTCAAGCTTCTATTCTCACCCAGGCCTTGGGGGAGGGTGAGATGTGGGGAAGGGGAAATAACAAGTAGTGAAAAGAACAACGCAACTTTTACATGGCACCTTCCATCTGCGAATTTTAGAAAGTTTGATAAAGGAGGTCCCCTTTTACAAATACAGAAGCAAGCACACACACAAAAATGAAATATAATGAAGATTAGCAGGCCACTGACAGGTATATAATCCAGGTTTTCTAGCCACGGCCTAGCACCTAGTCTTCAAGAGTTTATCAAAGTGATGTTCAGATTCAGATTCTCAGGGCATAAGCCTTTTGCTGTTCTTCATAGACAGTCGCTGCCTGTGACCCCTGTTCTGCTCATACAGTCAACAGGCAGAACAGGCACTGAAGCTCACAGGATTTTCAAATACAGCAAGTTTGTTCAGCTGGGCTGACACTAACATGATCGCCTTCTTCCTCCTAAAAGCCATTTATATAATTCTTCCTCTTTAGGAACATCTTATATGGCTGATATTGTCATCTTTCTGGATGAAGATACAATCAAGACCAAAGATGAAATTAAGACCAAACTTTTGGTCTTAAATTAGCCTGCACTCTAAACACAGGATTTCCTACATGGGGAAGTGGCAGTGGCTTGAACTGCCAGAAACTCCACAGATTAACTTGATTTTCTGCCTTTCCCATTAAAGGAACTGGTTTTCATCAGCCCCCAGTAACTGGTTCAGAGTATGCCATCCGTCTTGACTGCGTACACATACACACTCTTATCCAGAGAGGATTCTCTTTGCCCATCTCAGGGCATGGTCAAAAAGCCCTGAGATCCTAAGGATCCTAAGGGAGCATTTTAGCCCCAAGCATTATAACTTATAGGCTAGCATGAGATAATGCTTTGGCTATCTCATTGTAGTAATTTACACAACAAGCATATGATTCCTTTGTAGCTGGTGTTAACATTTCAGATTAGGGCTATAAAGTGTGTCAAGAGAAATGAACTAGACAGCTGGTCATACTGTTGGAATTTATGTGGGAAGCAAGAGAAGCATCTGAAAAACACTGAAAAATAAGTTTAAGAAGGAGAAAATGTAGTTCAGCAGACATGGATGGCAGGTAAGAGGAGGCTGCTTCTCCTGCTGCATTTTCCACCATGCTATCTACACCACTGTTAGGCAATATAAATGCAAGGAGTACTTCCATGTGGAAAGATACAGAGGAATTAGCTAAACCACTCCTGCAGAGAACAGCATGATTAGATTTTGTATGGCAAGAAACAGACTTCCAAACCGAAGTAAAACTGCTCTTAACAAAAAATTCTGCTTTGACACAGCCTTGCTACATACATGACACATACAAACCTCATCATAACATAGGCATTAGGGTAGGTGTTGAAGGAAAGCTTGGTATCAAAGATGAGCAAATTAGTTTCTATCCTGATTTTTTCTGCTTTGAGAGTCATCACTTTTTGGTTTTGCTGCTGCTATTTCTTTGATGCAATAGCTGGCAAACCTGCAGGAAGAGAACCCAGGTTTTCTTGGTTCTAAACCAAGAAAATTGAGCTGCCAGATCATAGCACCTTTCTGCACAGAAGGGTCAGTAGCAAGTACAAGAGAAATGTCCCACATGAAAACCAAGTCAGAGAAGAAACTCAACAGTTCTGAATTTTGTTGCCAGAATTTTGTTGTTCATTTGTTGGTAATAGGGAAATTTTTGAGAGGAGGAAAATGTAGTGTATTACAATGACAGCATAGATTATTTCATATAAATCTGTAATTCTCAGTATATTTAAAAGCCCACAGAAGTGGCAGCTCCAGCAGCAGAGACATCTTCCATCCCTAGACATGTATTATAGACATTATTTATTGTTTCAAAATGAAAAAGCCTTTAACTAGAGGATATGCTGCCAGTTCCAGATTTGCAGCTGTCTCCTAAAGGGAAGGTAGGGTTTCCCCTCAGCCCTGGATAGATCTTACTTTGTCAAACTGGTAGTCCTGCACTTATCTGAGGCAGGAAAAAATAACCCAAACATTAAAAGCTGTGCATTGAATGATGCATGATTTTCAGCTACAACAAAACATCACCAGCTTTGGGAGTCACAGGTCCAAATTCTTCCTTTTAAAGTTAAGATTCAGCATAGAGACCTTTCTCACAAAATGGACTTACAGATTAGATAAGGCAATACTAATAATTCTCAGACAGAGAAAGAAACTGAACCTAAAATTTCTAGAACCTACAAGAGTGCTTTGAGAGTTAAGTGATGAACTCAAGCAAAAGCAACCAGTACCCATGAACTCGTTATGTCCAATCAAATTGAGCAGGAAAAAAAAAAAGGGGGGGGGGGGGGGGGAGGGGAAGGGAGGCAATGGAACATCCTGTCCTTCAATTTCCAAATTTCCAGTAAAATGCCAGTTTCCCCAATGCAAAAAGTGAACACTTGCAAACTTAACATGAGAATCTTCTGAATCTTTGCAGTTTGTGGGAGCTCCTGAGCAGATGAGTTTTGCAGATTAAAAACTGTGGGCTTTGACTGCATAAGGTGCAGGTAAATACTTCTCACTGCTACTGTTATAGCAAGCATATTCCACCAGTTAATAAGGTATCAAAATTTGAAATACAGGCATACGGGTAGTGTAGGAATTTGAGTAAACTCATTTGTTTCTGTGAGATGGAACTGCCTCATGCCATCAAAGGTGAAAATTGCTAATGACTAGAAGTCCAACATCTGTTACACCACCTTTTCTCTCTTTCACATGAAAGCATAGTCCATATGAAACTCTGGTAGGAAGCATGGCCTCATGAGCTTTACTCAGGCTAACAGGACGCCGTGTCCATCTCTGCCTGGCACCATACCCAGCCTCCGATTTCACCTATCAAATGAAGCAGGGATGCATAGTACTTCTGTAAAATACCAACCTGACACCATCATGGAATCTTATACCCTCCCTGCTTTTCAACTACATCATTATTTAATATCTTAGGGAGATCACATTTTAAAAAAATTAATATTAATTTCTATTTTATATATTTTCCTTTAACAGCAGAAAGCTTAGCTAATGAGACAGTTGCTGAGACTTATTTTGCTTTACTACCACTTGGGAGCCTCTGTTTTATAAAAGACAGCTATTTGTTAAGAAAAAAAAGGAGCTGTTTTGAATTTCATCAGTATTCACTGCAATAACAATAGTCAAAAACTCCAGCAACAAGCACAAACAGAAGATCCCTCCCACCCCAAAAAATTTGTATCAGATTTGCACAATTTTTCTTCCAAGACTTCTAATTTTTTCCAGCAAACTAAACCTTAGTAAGAAAAGGTGACAGGAACTACAACATAGTTCTGAAATGCCAAGGATAAGCATAACAGTTACAAGACACAAGGAATTTTTCTGAATACATTTTTAACATACAAAGAAAACATTACAAACCCATTGTCCTTATTAGAAAGAATTCAGCTTCACATCCCTTCATATTTTAGGAACAGAAATTGTTGAAACTTGCACACTCTCATGCCCCAATAAGGCTTAAGACAAAAGTTATTCCTCTGTATTGATTAGGGTGTGTAGATACCTACAACAAAAGGATGTGAAATACACAGCCATAATTCCAAGCACAGGTCTAGTTGGAGACAGAGGCTATCAGAAGCTGTGCTGGCACTTTCAGCATTGGCAGAAGGGACAGAAAGCATCATTAAAGGTGAAAGAGAAAGACATGGAAAGGAAGGCAAGGGGGAAAACATACAGGACAGTGAAAGCACTGAGTCAAAGGAGCTCTGAGGATAATGAAGGAAACTCTATGTTGCCCCTACAGAGAAGCAGGGAGAAGAGCTCCTTTTCTGACTGTATCTAAGTGCCCTCTTCACAACTGCCATGCAGCCTGAAGGCTTCACCCTTAGTAAGGGAAAATGAATTTAAAGTTTCACAGATGTGTTGTTTCAAAGCCTTTCATGACTTTTTAACTGAGCTAGAAGCACTGCCCAGTCCAAGTGAATCAGGGCAGCCACAGCAGTGCTGGACAGTTGTACAAATGTGCAACTTCCCTCAAGAAAGAAGAAACCATACATGCATAACCCTGCTGGCTAAAAAAGGAAAAGACCACACCTTTAATTAAAGTTAAAAAAACCCAAATGAACAAACAAACAAAACAAAATCATGCAAAGGCCAAGGCCCAGTAGAGAATTCTATGTGGAATTTGCATGGATAAATTTTATCTGGAGTGTATATTCATTAAATAAATGCTGTGGATGTTGTTCATCTGACTCAGTATAGACCCCTCTGTTTATGTTTTTGCCTGTGAACTACTTTACAATGTACTGAGAGAACCTCCAGGGTACAACTTCTCTACTAAGGCAGAGAGGTAAAGCATGTCTAATAAATCATACCCTGCAACGCCTGATTCTCTCCACTGACTATTTGGAGCCCAGCAAGATTAGCTTAGATAAAGATATCCTGTGCAAATGTCTGAAGACATGAAGAACATGCAAGATGATTCACACCCTGGCTAAAGGCTTCAAGAGACCACAACAAACCGTTGGTTTAAATCAGAAATGTCATGCTTTAAGGCAGGAGCTACACCAATAATCAACTGGGGTAGGGTTACCAGACTGCTTAGTACATTCATAGGGTACAGCTCCTTCTGCTCCACAAGTAATCCTAAAGACTTTTGACCAGACTGCCTGTGTGGCGAAGGTCTGGATGATGCCTGGTTGGTACACCACATCCTGTCACTGGTCAGGAAGAAACCTGAGGACTTCCAAGTCTCTTGAGGACAAATTACTCAGAGAAAAATCTTAAAGGGTTTTGAATTATTATTATTACTTAAAATGCAAGCGCCTTAAAATAGCATGACCAGGAAGGGTGGATTCAGGGAGTTGCCATTTGACAGATGTTGACAGTTAAGAAAAACTCTTGAATCCAGCCCGAAGATCCACTGACAGAAATAGGCTTGACACCCAGATCTAACCAGTGAAACAAATGCCCAAATCTCTCCATCCTCTGGTGCCTGGGTGCCAGATGTGTCAGCATCTAGTCAACAGCAGAGAGGCCACAAAGGACTTCCTCAGTGTAACAAACAAAACCCAGTCCCGGCATGTGTCTTTTAATAAATGTGCCTTTCAGTGCTTCATGTTGTGGTTCCCAAAAGAGCCCAAGCAGCAGGAAAGGAGGATTAGTGTCTTTCCAGAAAGGACACAGCAGTGAGTCACAATCTCAGCACTGCTGTGAGTCACTTTGACAGTGCTGCTGACTGGCTTGGCTACAAACATAAAATGACAAAACATTCCCTTTGCATTACAGATCCTGGGCAAATCCCCAAATCCAGATTAGAAGATGCCTGTGGTCCAACTCTGTGTAAGAACCTCCCCTCTGCTTCTGCTTGGTTTTATGACAACAGGAAGCGGAGAGGAGCTGAAACCTAAGACAACTGGACCACAGCTATCCTTGCAGCTCTGCCTCATCACCCACTGAAGCAATGAGCTCCACCAAAATCCTAACTTTTCACTTACTGCAGTATGTGCTGCTTCCCAAGATACAGCCTGTGGTTTACAAAGAGTCTGCTTGAGTCAGTATCATGATCGGAAATCAATTGCCTGCATGGCACAGGCCCTATGTGCACCTAAGAGTAGAAGAGGAGAGGAAATTTGCACCACTGACACATGACCAGGCAGCTGGGGTGCTGAAGAGGGCTGCACTCACCCCCTCCAAACTTCACAGGTATAATCCCACTGCTGATGTCCTCCACAGCCACTGACTTGGCACAAGAGCTTCCACTCTGCCCTAATAAGAGGAGCAAGTGTGTCTACTTGAATGAGGCTTTCTTTCTCTCACTGGCTCTCTTAACATAAGCTTCAGAAAGCCCTTGGCAGTCATCCCTGTGCAGTATAGTGTCTGTGGCCCCAGGAGTATAGAGTCTGTGGCCTAGGGCAGGACAATAAGCCTCAAGTACAAGGGTCACAAGGAACAGGAGATTTTCCTTGCCTTCCACCAGGCTGAAAAATTCATCCTCATTGGGGCAAATCTCTAACAAATATCTCTTTGCCTAATTTAGATCAAAACATTATGCCTTCATTGGAATTGCCATCTTCCCCATAAACAGATGACTTCTCTGATCAGAGCTTGAACCTTCACTGGAAAGCCTTCAGCTTTCAGGTAACAATCTCAACATAACTTAAGCCCTGGACTTAATTGGTAAGATGATCCCAGAAGAAGATGGTCCTAAAGGCATTGCTTGCTGAGCCAACAAGACATTTCATTCCCAGCCTTCCTCTCACTTGTATCGAAGTGAAGCAAAGCAAGACAGATAAACACGGAGGTTTTCAAAACCTGCTGGAAGGGTGAATCATGAAATGAGTCCTGCAGGCAAATCTAAACTTCTACATCAAGACACCTCTGGCATTTCCAAGAATCTTTTGTGTAGACAATATAGCAGCTCATAGCTTAAAGAAATCACAGCATTTCATGGCATAATATAACTCAATAGAATACCTGGCATTTAGATGGAGACCAAAAAACATTTCATTATACAAAATCCTCAAATCACAAACACTACCTCACACTTTCAGATTACATATGTATTGATTAAAACTGAGCAGGGAAGAAAACCATTCTCACTAGAAAGACACTTACCTGGTTGCATTATCCAGTTATTTCAGAATGTTTACAATTTGAGAATCTGTTCGTTGTGTCTCAAGTCAAATTTTCTTGGAAGAGGAAGGAAAAGCTGTGCAAGAATATAAATATCTAGAAAACACAGGTTTGAATTCAGGCTGTGCATGAGCTGCATTTCCCAGCTGTTCCTGTCAGCATTTTGCTGCCAGAAAACCTAATTCTTTGACTCTTTGGATATTAATTTTTTTTAATACAGAGTTTACGGAAATGAAAGAAAAGAGCTGCTAAAACCTTTTTCTTTGCAATTTAATTTTCAGCTAGGTACATAATATTTCAGAGAAAGTGGTATCCAAGCAACAGGTTTGAAAGGGGCAAAGTATTAAAAGATTGTTCAGTCAATTATCTTAGCCTGAGCATGCTGTTAACTGGCATAATTGCCTTTGATGCAAAACATACTTTCCTTCTTACAGTTATAAATAATCACAGTATATCCAAAAGCTATATTAATAATGAAGAATATCATCTTCTGCAGTATTCTTCTCACTTCCAGTACACACTCACATATATTTTCCCCTCTAGACAAAGCATCACATCTCAGTTAACTAGAAAGCACCACCTTGAAGCAATATATGATTTTTATTTTCAGTTAACTACAGCCAGCAAGGTGATATCTCTTCTGCATTCATAAAATACTTAACGTCAGATCTATCTGTCTCAAAAGACTAAAAATAATTTTCCACTGTTTTATTCCCTTAGCTCCATTGAACTAATGCAGCTGAAAGATCATGAGTGTGATTCTATATAGGCATTATTAAAGAAATAATGAGTAATGTAACACCGTATTACAGAAGCTTTTTGATCAGAAGAATATATGTTAATCATGACCAAAGTGTTCCCCTGTGATCGCTGAGTCAAGGTTAGGGGTGATGATTCATCAACTAGAAAGAATACAGTTTGACTTTCAGAGTTTCCACAGTTGGCAGATAGTAAAAAGAAAGCTTTCTATTCCTGCAATGAATATATTTGATGGAAAGACAGCAAATAGAGAATCTTAGAATGCTGTATCTGCAGAACTGGGCAACAGTCCTGGAAATACTCATATTTAACAAGCACAATGTTGTTCACACATGTAAACTGGTGTGTGCGCATATGTACTTGGAGCACTAGGCTTTGGTTCAAAAAGCAGAACAGCACCTTATGACATGACAACATTCCTTCAAAACTACCATAGATAAGGCTGTTTCCTCCACAGAATTGAAAATGAAAAGATTTCTCCCAGAGGAAGATATCTGGCAGCATAGATGCTAGAGCTGCGAGAAGACAGGTTACCAGGCAGCAAGAAAGCATCAGCAGGAGATACAGCTATCAATCTTCTCACCCTAATCTAGACCTACTTTGACAGAAACTGAGCCTTCACTTTAGCAAACCAACTATTGGGCACAGTTTATGAAAGAAAAGAAATGAAGAAGGACATATGGCATCTGCCTGGCTCCTAGCAGAACTTCTCTCCTCAGACCTCTTCCCATCTGCATTGCCCTGTGCCAGAATCATTCTGGGTACAATGTGCTGATGGGAGACTTTTCTCCTCCATTGCTCTAAGCCTGCATACAAGCCCGTGCAGCTCAGCGCAGGAGCACACCACAGGGTCTTGGCAATACTTCTATCTCAATTGGCCCTTTGGCACCAAGTGGTCCAATACACCTCCCAGTAATTTTGTCAATCCATTGTGAAGGGGTAAAATGAAAAAATTGCCTTTCATCTTATAAAGGAGATAAAATTTTGTATCTGTCTTATATCAATATGCAAAGTATAAGGAATGAATTACACTTGGAGATTAACAGAATAATAGAATAGTTAGGGTTGGAAAGGACTTCAAGATCATCTAGCTCCAACCAGCCTCACAGCTATCTCTCACCCTGCTTTAGCTCCAAGGTGGTTTTTGTTTTCCACTCAGCTAGTTCAAGTCAACCTAAGCCTCAAGACAATTCCTATAGTTCCCAGAGCTGAGAACCAATCTGTGTGGCAAGCCTCTTCTTCTGGAAGAGACTTTCCAGAAAAGGTTATTTAATGTGGCATAAAGGATTTCCTTCAATCCTCTGTTCTTACTTTCAGTGGATCTTTCCAATACCTCTCTCATGTGACACTCGATCTAAAGAGGAAAACAGCTTAAAATGTTCCCTAGTGTAAAAACTCAGTGGCAGTTTCAATCATTGTTGTGTAAAGATGTCTCCAAAATGCAAATTCACACATGGAAGATTCAGCAAAGCTTGCCACCACCTTGACCATAAGCAAATGCATTCACACAAAGCAAACATCTTTCCTGCCCTGGAAGGTAGGTAAGGCAGAGTTGCATCATGTAACATATATTGAAACCAATCTCCCAAGGCATACTACTACTCAAATACAATTGACACAAACACATCAATAAAAAGAAAGAAGTTGGGTCATTGTTAAGACTTGATAGAGATCAGATTCACAGTTCAAAACAAAGCTGGGGACAACAATGACTTTGCAGCAGGTGACTGCAAAATAGAGATTACTAACAGGGCTGAGGAGAGGGAGTAATTGGTTAGAACCCATGTAAATAAAGCTATCTAGGAACTTTAAACTAACCTGACATGTGATATCAGAAGTTGCAAGAACAAGCAAAGTGTATTTACCAGTTGACAGAGTCCTTTTTGCAGTTGTTAGCTAAGACACACTCTCAAACAAGATCATATCAAACATGGAATCATAGAATCGTTAGGGTTGGAAAGGACGTTAAGATCATCCACTTCCAACCCCCCTGCCATGGGCAGGGACACCTTACGCTAAATCATATCACCCAAGGCCTCGTCCAACCTGGTCTTGAACACTGCCAGGGATGGAGCATTCACAACCTCCCTGGGCAACCTATTCCAGTGCCTCACCACCCTAACAGGAAAGAATTTCCTTCTTATATCCAACCTAAACTTCCCCTGTTTAAGTTTTAACCCATTACCCCTTGTCCTATCACGACAGTCTCTAACGAAGAGTCCCTCTCCAGCATCCCTATAGGCCCCCTTCAGATACTGGAAGGCTGCTATGAGGTCTCCACACAGCCTTCTCTTCTCCAGGCTGAACATGCTTGAAGCACATGGGACTGCACATTCTGATGAGAGTTCAGGACACAAACAACAGGTCCAAATAAATATCTTGTGGGTACACTCTTGTTTTAAATGTCAGTCTAAAAAATATAAATACAATTCTTCAGTTAATCCTGAACATTCAGTGGCTGATACACTGCCTCTTTTAAATATGGTTTTGCCACCAAGTTGTGCATTTGTTACTGACTTCAGATGCAATTTTTCTTTGTTGATTACAAAGTCATTTTAAATTAGAAATCCTGCTTTGAGACTCCGTACTTTCTTGAACCTTAAATTTCATCATTTTTCATGCAATTCTGAAAGCAGGTACAAAATAATACACCAAGTGGATGTCTCAGAACTAAACATAAATGAAGGACAAGACTAAGAGCTCCATCCTAAGCCAATAATGAGTAACTAGTTGGCAGGTGCTGTTTGAGTTTGCCACCTACACACTCAAAATTTGACAGCGAATGAAAGCCAAGTAATGTACTTGTGTTTATCCTCAAGCCCTCTGAATTCACTGTTGGGACTGACATTTGGGAAGAGATTTTCAAAAGATCACTCTTCCTGGTACCTAAATTACAGCTAACCTTTTTTGCAAAAATGCAGTATATTGAAGTATTCAAGAAGCTCAGCCGTACTTCACCCAGTTGAAGTGGCACACCAAACTTTCTGTTTGAATCAACATTATAGCAAAGAATTTAGTGTACAACCCTATGTAGATGAAGCCAGTTCAACTCTCTTCTACATCTCAGCTATCCTATCTGGTCATGAACAAGCGCCTCTAGCCTTGAAACAGAGGGATCCCATCTTTAAAATAGCAACACTACCTTACAGCAATGTTGTAAAATAAATATACACAATCCAACATACAGCTGCCAAAACTGTGGCAACAGAGTCAATATAAGTATTTTATATGGATTCACAAGATGACCTTCCAAGTCATTCTCCCAGCTGGTTCTTTATTTTAGCCTACAAATTCCCTCTTCTTTTTCCTTGCTTTAAATGGCAGTAGTTGGTAAAGCTTCCTTGAGGTGCAAGATCTCACATCTTGCTCTGAAGGCTTAATGATGAGGAGAGGGAGTCTGTTAGGATACCTGAGAACAATCCAGTTCCATAGGGTATCCCTGGAAGCACAGAGCAACCCAGCTCAAACCTCTGACTAAACACGCTGAGTTAAGTCCATTCTTGAGGCTCAGTGCAATACAACACAGCTACACAACTGCAACGCTGGGCTAGTGAAGAAGTGCCATGAGAAATTGAACCCCCCAGGTTTACTAGACCCAATCCTGTCTGGGCAGGGAGTCAGAGGAGTAAGCATACCAGGGCACAGGGCTCCAATGTACCGCTGGCTAGGAGACCTTGATGGTTCAGACAAGAGTAACCAAAATTTTCTCCATCACCTTCTTTGGAATAAAATTAACATTTTACTTACAATTACAGTTATTTCAAAAACTTCTATATTTTCTAGCTTCGCATAAGCCTACACTCTAATTGTACTTCATTTCTCTAATGCAGTGTTCAGTCTTCAGGAACATTTAACGGTTAGAAAGAACATTAACTGCTTTATATATATATTTTAGGAAACATTTTGATGCCATTGTATCTTAAAGCTCAGTTAAGACTTCTTTTTCTAGAAACAGCCAAGTTTTCAACAAGATTAAAATATGAATATTAAATCCTTTAAAGCATTTACGAAAGTTTGTGGATAGGAATAGAAAAGTTGTTTGGGTTCTTTTCAGAGACACAGGATATTCAAAACCAGGCTATGGTTAAAAAGGTAAACATAACCTTTACTGAGAAAAGATCAGTGGACTTCCACAATGCTTCTACATACAGGTCCAAGGCTAGAACCCACTAATAAAATTACAAAGATATTGACATCCTCAACACAATTCAGTTTTAAAATAATCTCCTACATAAACATTTAAAAATTAAATCAGTTATCACTGATTTCCTTCAAATGTGTCAAATTCACTCATGTTTGTGAAATAAATTAATCGTATTTGAGCCAGGAGGAGATGCAATAAAATACTGAACAAAACCCATAATCAAAAACCTGACAAGTTCTCAGATTTGGTAGCCTCTTTCTTTGCAGAGCCACAAAGCTATGGATAACCTTACAAGAAACTTAAGAGGCCAAGCCTACACACCATTAGTCGTCATAAGGCAAACATTCATGGAATCAGAATGGTTTGAGTTGGAAGGGACCTTAAAGATCACCTAGTTCCACCCCCTGTGCCATAGGGAGGGACACCTTCCACTAGACCAGGCTGCTCAAAGCCCCATCCAACCTGGCCTTGAAGACTTCCAGAGATGGGACAGCCACAACTTCTCTGGGCAACCTGTGCCAGTGCCTCAGCACTCTCACAGTAGAGAATTTCTTCTTAATGTCTAACCTAAATCTATCCTCTGTCAGCTCGAAGCCATTCCCCCTTGTCCTATCACTATATGCCAGTGTAAAAAGTCCCTCTTCAGATTTCTTGTAGGCTCCCTTTAGGCACTGGAAGCTGCTCTAAGGTTTCCCCTGAGCCTTTTCCAGGCTGAACAAGCCCGACTCTCTCAGCCTGTCTTCATAACATCAATTCCTGTTCCTTTTAACAGTTTCACAATTTGAATAAGAGTTACCTTCAGAAAGCAGATTCTGTCTAGATGAATGGATACTAAATGGAGGTTTAGTTAAAGAAATGCTATTACAGCTCTATAACAAGGTTGCAATGAATACCACCAGGTCTTTACACTCCTCTGGAAGATGCCAAGGAACTCCAGCAGCAGCCTACAAGACCACAAAGTATCAACAGATGGTGCCATGAAGGCAGGCCGGTTTAAAATATAAAAAAAAGCTTTTATAAATCTAAATTTAACTAGCACCAACTTGCAAGTATCTTAAGATATCACAATAATATAATAAAATATTCCTTCCCTCAGAGAAAAATACAGTACAATAAAAAGGCAATTTCCTCCCTAACTCATCTGCTTCAGGTGATGCTGCTTTTATTATAATAGTACTGCTTTGTTTCAACAGCACAAGTGCCAGTAATCACACAGTGATCTCTTCATTATACCCATCATTGCGTCTTCAAGGCATCATTCCTTCTTGATATTTCACAGATTTGCCTTGAGGGCAAGAACAGTTCAAGTCATTCATCTATGAAACCAAAGACATTGTCAGTGTTGTCAGAAATTGTGAAAAATCTGGATACTGATTCCAGTGGCTCCTCTCTTCCTTTTGCTTGGCAACATAAAACAGTACTGACTGAATAAATCTTATGCTTGATTTATTATTTTTTTTTAATATATGTATTCTCTTTTTAAGAGTTTCCAGAGTAGGACTCCTCCTCACAGCAGGGTTTCACCAGGTGCAGGTGCACTCACACAGCTGCAGAAGCATGGTGCACAACCTAAAATGAGATTGCAATGCTGGAAAGCAGGAGTGGGATCACTAGCAGAAGAAATTGGCAATAAACCAAATCAAGCTATTTAATTTCACTTACAGCAAGGAAGAGAATTAGTGGTATGTTAATTTAATAAGTATAGAATGAGGTTTAGATTATCAGGATTGCTATGAACTATTAGTGTGGATTAAAATGTGGGGCACAGCTCTAGATGCTCCTCTCACAGAATGGAAGCAGTTCTACCTGACAATACTTTCTTTAAACTTTTGTCTTCCTAAACTTCTACCTTTAAAACTTCATAAGCTACTACATGAGCTTTTACCTTCTACTCTTAGAATGCACAGCAGGAATAACTAACTTCTCACCATGTTTTTCTCTGGAACAGAAGGGCTGATTCAGTAGCTTTAAAATCTTCAGGATTCTGCTTTTTCTGTCTTTGTCTAAACAAAACCTTTTCCCTGGATTTATGGCACCAGGTGGAGGGAAACCAAGGCCCAGCATGCTACTTCTGACCTACCATGTAAGAGCCCTGGATCCTGAAGCCCCCAAACAGGCAAGGCGATCTGTCTCCTTACTTAGAGTAGGGTAAGAATCCTCACCACAAGACCTGCACCAGGATTCATAATAGCGACGTGCCAAGACCAGCTGATGTGCTCTGGTCAGCCTGGGCAAGACTTACAGATCCAATGCAAAAAAAAAAAAACCCTAAACACCTACAGCTAAAATGTAGAATCACAATGAGAATATTCAGGCCTAATTTCTGCATTTAGGTCCAGGCAGAGAAAGGGCTGCAGTGTCCGGCAGCAGCTGCAAAGTGAGCAACACTGAGTGGGAATACTTTTGAGCACATGGAACACCTCCAGGCTTCAGATCCAGGTCAGACCAACTACCTGCACCCCACACTGGGTCTCAGAGCAGGAAAGAGGCTGCAGCAGATGAGTGGGATAAAAGTGGGGAGGATAGGGAGTGAAATTGTGGCTGGAAGGGCAAGACAGCTGTACACATGAAAGACCCACTTATTATGAATTAGTAAGCAAGCCAATTCAAGTTAGTGTGCAAATGCATTCTCTTGTTGCAATCAGTCCTCCCAGTTGCAGTGCAAACATGCTCTGTCCATGACTTGTTCTGTGGGTTCTGTGGTGGGTCATATGCTATCTCGACACTTCTAACTGGAGAGGGGATCTCCACTTTAACTCCCAAAGACTGGGAGGAAGTTCTAATGTGGGCCTGAACCCTGCTTCTCCCTCAGACTCCACACCAGTTCAAAACACAAGTCCCAGATTTCAAGTCAGAATTAATTTATTTTTTCATACAAGACCATCTCTGATTTGGACAGAAGAGTTTACTAGCACTGTTTCAGTTTCCTCTAACAATTCAATTCCTATTCACATTAAATACCAGTTCCTATTCACATTAAATACTTGTAACTTCTCTCTTTATTGATTTATTATCAATATGAAAGGAGTGGAGAACAACCACAAGCCTCACTCATTCCTGCAGAACCCACTTTTTTTTTTTTACTGCATCAGTAGAATTATTCATTTGTTGGTTTAGCATTCATTAGTTCTTACAATCTCTACCCCATCATTAAATATTTCCCTGATGCTCCGCTTGATTTTAGGGGGAGCTTAAAATCAAAAAAGGACTGTGAACTCTAAGCCATGTCTGGTTTTGCTAAGATTGTTTTTACTCTTGCCTGTAAAGTATCTTTTATCAGTCAATCCTAAACCTTTCATTACCTCAGGATGAAGAAAATACATGATGTATCATTTGACATTGTTCCTGGATTAACATTTTTATCATCTCCACTCCAGTTATCTGCATTTTTTTCTCTTGGAATAGTGGCTACAGACAATAGGTCATGTTGTAATTCTGTATATTTTAGATATTATCTTAACTGGAACTGATGCAATATATTGACATTTACTTCCTGCCTCAGTTTCTTAGATGTGGGTGTTTGTTTGGAACATCAATCAGCCTCAGGGTCTCAATATGTACATTTTCTCCTCATGAATAATCTTCAATCTCTTCATCTATACCAGGAAAGCATTTTCTCATTCCACTAAAACATTCTACCTTTAGTCTTATTTTTTCAGGCCTTTGCAACATCATTGCTAATGGCTTCTACTAGTACAACAGATCCCTCCGGCACAAAACCTAACACTTTACCTAGGACATTATACAGAATATGATGGGGTTAATTCCTCTTCTTACCACCCCAAAAAGAAAATCCCTGAAGTGCAAACAGCAAGCAGTGGATTTAGAAAGTTTGCTCAATAAACAAGAGGAGCATTTTGCAGCTGCAGAGCACATTCCAAATAGGGGTCTCAAAACATAAAATAAGTTTCACAAGAGCCTTGCTGAGATAGGGTTATGTGAGGTTTATTCAATTAAGGTTGAATTGATAAATTAAAATAATGCTTGAGTTTTAGAGAGGAAATTATGCCAGTGGCAAACATCTATATTTCTCATTCATTATATGTGTATTTTGTGATGTTTCTGAAGCAGAATTTAATAATAAGCTGTGGAGACAGCCATGGATAAGCTTTATCAAACCAGACAATTCAAAAAACCTGCAAGCAGATTATGTCAAACCCTAATTGATTTTATATTGATTAGCAGTGTCACAACTCTGTATGAAGGCACTGAGCAGCAAAACACACCACAAAGACAAGAGATAGAAAATATGTGGAAAATAAGTGACAGAACAGTTGAATTAACTTTATCTGATAATGCATGGGAAGATGACTCGACATTCAGGCAGAAAATATTTGCCATAAAAACCATTAAACTAGGTAAACAGTTCATTAATACACTCAAGCTCACAGATGATTTAATCAAGTGCATCCTTGTAACTGTTTGCTATCCTGAGTAAAAGACAACAAAACAGATCTTCAAAATTAAATCCTGACATAAATATGGACCTTCTCATAAGGCAAAAATTCACAATGAGATTAGCATAAGCATTTCTCGATAACTCAATTAGCTTAAGAAATGTATGGTTTTATGGAGATCATCAACAAACTATTGCTTTTAGGAGCTAAAAACCCCTTTACATTTACCACTAAAAACTTAAGACTGTGTACATCAGGCAATACACAAATTCCAATAGCTCTATTACTATAGAATAGCGCCAGATTGCTAATAAAATGCACATTGTTATTCACGTTTATAAGCATACAAATAGATAAATGGATATCAGCTTATTTTTTAGAACTGCTTAGGGATATCTGAAAACATTTTTTACCACTTCATGTAATGAAATGAAATGTGTAATCTTCATCTGTACTTACACTACACAGTATACTTTCTTGCACACCCACTGTGTAAACTGGAAACATTTCCAAGAGAGAAAACTTTTATTGCAAATAAATAACAAAACTCTCTTTCTAACCTCTCTGTTGGTACTGCTTCGGGAATGCCTGTGCCCACAAGGAACGGATCTACAAATTCACCTGGAAGCCCCTTTTTACTTTCCAGCACATCCCATGACATGGAGAGCCCACACCTCTCCAGCACAAGGCACTCTTCTAGTTATGCAAACAGCATAAGGAGCTGGAGGAGACAAAGCATCGTCTCTCCAACTCAGATTGTCATAAGAAGCTGGGGCTTTCCAAAGCCTTTTGAAAAGCGTACAGTCTTTGGGAGAGTGGAAACGGAAGGGAAGATCAGGTCTTATTAGATGGTGTAGGCACTGAGTGGGTCAGCCTGAGTAGTAGCCTAAATAGTCCTGGGAGGTTCATGACACCACCCCTTAAAATGGAAGTTTAAGTCCAGTAACTTGCCCTACAAATAGATTGAAACTGTTTGGCTGAGGTTGCATCATGGAGGAAATAAAGAGTTTCCAATTTTCCCCAGAAACAGGACTCATGAATCTCTGTAGACTACAGAGTGGGTCAAAAAGCTGGGGTAATGAAAGAGGAAAGTTAAATGTTGCGGATGGTCCCACTCTGCAGAGAGCACACAGAGCTCTGATAGTGCTGTCAGAGTCAGTCAAGGGCTCCCACTAGAGTTATTCTTTATTAGAGTTCCATTACTTGAAAAGGGAGCTAAAAAGGGGGATTATTAAAGATGAGAAAAAGTACAGCTTTTTCTGTACAACTACAGTAAGAAGCAGTAGCTAATGGTTAGGCTCATGTATACCTTCACACTTGATTTACCAGTTTTAAACCTGATCCATGGTCTCAGGTCCTCAAACTCTACACAATCTGGAAATTTCTTGTTGAAAATAATCAGGTGCCATTGTCAGCACCTAATGGAGAAATGCAACACTGCGGAAAACTATCAGCAATGTAGGTGTTAGCCAGTACCTTCAGAATAGTCCTACTGGAGAAGGATGTAGACTAAGGTGATGTGTCACTGATGTCTGTGTCTCCTGTTAGGGGCATCAATGAGCATGCTATGCCGGGTCCTCAAAATACATGGTGTTGGGACTCAGAAAGGATCAGAAACCAAGGGGAAATCTGTCTGGCTAAATACGTTTAATGGCAGAGAGGAGGTTCTGTTTGGGTCTTCTTTTATATATCAAAGCTGCAAGTTGAAGATTGTGCTCTAAAAAATGAATCATGGAGATCTGGGTGTCGGATTGGGCAATAGCAGGTAACATTAGAAAATTAAAGTCTTGGCAGCAGTGCTAAAGTTGATGAGTGTAGTAGTAGATGTTTAACTATTTAGGATTGTTCGTATTAGACAGCCAGCAATTTTCACTGCTTAATAGTAACAAGTACGTTTTGCCAGATAGCTTTGTTTAAAACTAAGCATTTTTAATGTTGGAGCCTTTCTAACATTCCACGAAAATCCATACTTTTAGAAATATATCCTCTAATACTTTGAAGTACATCCCTGCCGTAGATTTTCTTTTCTAGCAAACATGATGAGCATGCACTAGCAAGAGCTACTAACTGGGGAACTATAAGCTTCTCAGGTTTTTGGTCTACATGTACAAAAATTGGATATATAAACGGGAAGGAAGCACAGGAAGAAACAGAAATGCTTACATTTGGCTTAGATATAATCCTAAAACACAATGAAATTCTTTGTATTTTCATTGAAACCTCCATCTAGTCTGGCAATTTCCAGGCTCACATCCTGCATGCCGTATTAAACAGAGACTTTATATTGGTTCCCTGTGTATCATGAGTGGTGGACATGGCTTAGTAGAGTAACTAGACTTATTTTTGCTAGCACTCAGCAGACGTCTGAGAAAATTGTGAAGTACCAACTATTTTACATTAAAAAGCCATGAGGTAACTCAACTAGAACATAAAAGAGAGATTTTTGACTCTTCATATCTCTCAGCTTACCTAAGTACAACCAAACGCATGGTTCAGAAAGACAAAGCTACACAAACCCAGGTGAGAGAGAATTATTTTGTGTGCAAACATGCTGCAATGACCTACCAAATACATGGTCAATTTTCTGACATTTTTTATTAATCTTTCAGTCCAGGTTTGCAGACATACATATTTTTAAGTACCTGGTATTCACCAAATATATTAGGACAAATTACTTGTGGGACAGCAGTTAGGTAGTAACTAGGGAAGACGCTGTGATTTTAAAAACCTAATTCCATTACAGTATCACAGTATGCTAGAGATTGGAAGGGACCCCGAAAGATCATCTAGTCCAATCCGCCTGCCGGAGCAGGAACACCTAGATGAAGTAGGTAAGCTAGTAAAGTAGTAAACCTAGTAAGCTGCTGCCCTTACGCCTAGTCCCCAGGAGGGGGAAGCCGAGCTCCACAAGTTGCAGAATTAAAGAGAATTAAACTGGGTACGATTTTTATTTCCTTAACATCAATCACTCTTATGCTTGCTCCCATACACAGAGTTAAAATGCTCCTAGTGGCTTCCCCCAGGGACCCTCACTTTGGGAAAGCAGCTTTCTAACTTCACTGAAAATGCCCCAAGTTTTAGGTCAGAGGGGACTTTTTCCGAAGCAATTTTTGTCTTGAGCAACAGGAGGATCAAGCCCAAGTGAACCACAGTGGCTTTCTGGCTCTTCTCTCACCCACACATTCACGCTGCTCTGAGCTTTAATGAGGAGTCCTGAGCCCATGTGTTAGTTTAAATTAACATGAAATGCAACTGTTCCTGTTAAGCAGAGCCAACAGTCTCTGTCTGGAGTGGCTCTTCATACCGAGGAGGAGGACTGGGTTACTTTCAGATAACATCATTTTATCTGCTGGAAATGAGAAGAATGATTCAGTTGCCTGAACACTTTCATGCCATTGGAGACACTCCAGTCTCCGGGGCAGGAGCAGCCTTCCTGTAGGTTCACATCATACCACCAGACCTGTCTCAGACACTCAAGGGCATCCAACCAGCATTACTGCGCACCTTTGGGCAGCCAAATCCTTCACTCGGACATGCTGCCTGCTCACCCCACAGAGCAGGGTTTGGTGCACAGGCAGATGTAAGGTGTAAGCAGTGCACAGGGTGCAGACTGAAGCACAGGATCTGGCTTAGAAAACAAAACCTTTTCATGAAGTACAGTAACCGCAACGAAGCGGCAGCTGTGTGTTTATCTCCAGAGTGTAAAACCATCACTTCTGAAGTCGTTACCTAGTATTTCAGCTGCTCCAAGAAAACAAAGCTCTTGTAACTGTTTGATGCGCTTCTCCAGCTGTGAGGAGCTCCAAGTAACAAAGGACAACATGTATTAGGTGGATCATTTTATTAAGAGCAGTTTGCAGGCAGACAGGGAGCAATCCCCACACAGAGGAGTCAGCCCTGCTGCCAAGCACCACTTTCAGATCTGTCCTCCTGGAGAATCCAAATCAAAAGCTCATGCCAAATAAATCTAATCAAGTACATACTATTATCCTCAGCAGACAACTTTAAATACTTAGACAATTACACAAAGCATTTTTATTTTAATTCAGAGCAGAATCATCTTGAGAGTTACATGCCTTCATCTGCCTACGAGCAAAAACCAGGGTCCTTTTCCCTTTTGATAATATTGCAGAAGGTGAGCATACCTGGCAAGCCTTAGGGTCCAAACACGGAATGAAAACATGTATTGACTAAAAAAATTCTTCCTCACTGGTTTTAATAAGGAAGCAGCACATGCAGTATCATGGAATCAGCTAGACTGAAAAAGACCTTTAAGATCATGAGGTCCAACTTCTACCCCAGACTGCCAGGTCCACCACTAAACCATGTCACTAAGGACCTCATCTACACGACAGTAGAAGCACATCTGACTCCTGCTACAGGGTGACTGGCACACAAAGCTGTCCCCTCCACCCCCCATTTTAATGCACTACAACTAGCCTAAAAAAGCCTGAATAGAAATAAAAAAAAGACTTTCTAATAAACTACTACTTAGCAAAAGGTGTTAAGGTTCTCCCACAATATAGCATTTCTAGTTTCCTCCTATATATGAGCCCTGAACTTTTTTATTCATCATACTGTCAACCCTTCCTCAAAATGACCAAAAGGAAGTACAGCATGAGATATAAAAATCCTTTTTAATACAAAATTCTTAGAGAATATTTTTTGCATCCTAGTTCTCTGCTGTGCCTTTCTATTTGGAGAAGGCACAGCTTACTGGTTCTTGTGGGAAATGCCAGTACAACAGCACTATATATTATACTTGGCCCAGAATTTTTGGAGATTTCTGCTGGAAAAAATGTCTTGTTATTGAGTATAAATCATCATGGAGTAGAAAACTGATTCTGTGCATGCCAATTTTTGCATAAAGTTAAATAAAATTTGGCATTGTGATTTACATTTCCAATACAGAAGCAGTTGCTTGAATAACACAGTTTCTAAGTTTATTCATGATTTAATGATATACAAGAATCACTGCAACTGCCTCCATTCCAGAAGCTTGTATTCCCCAGCAGCAACTGCTGAGTATTTTCTTCCAAATTAGCACAATTCAATGCAAAGAAAACCCTAAATATTCTGTTAGACTACTTTTTAATTATGCCTGTTGGAAAAATCCTTACCTACACAGAAACTACATTGGCATCATGCAATTCAGTGTCTGACCACAAGCACACTCATTTCCCTGCCCATAAAAGTACCAATACCAGCTCTGTGGTGTAAACCCTGTACATTTGATTTTGTGGTATGGTTTCAAAATCTGAAGCTCTAGGTAATGGAAGTTTTTTCATGTTAGTCCTTCTACAAGTCCATATCTTTCCTAGCCGTGTCAACAAAAAGAATTGGGAAGAGAGGGTTTGTGATGCCAGACACATTAACCCTTCATACACACATATTCTTTCTCACTGGGGTTTTTAAGTGCTGTGCACAGCCTCGTCTGCTGACCACCTGATTTCGGGCTGGCAAGTGTGAGCATGGCACCAGAGCAACAGCACAAAGTCCTCTCTCTCCCTCTCACTTTGCTTTATTTTGCTGAATCTCTCTGGAGTGACTTATGTACAGACTCAAATAGCTCTATGCAAATTTAAGCTTATACACGTTATACAATATACAATCTTGTATACAGTATACATTATTGTATCTATACATTATATACAATATACATTTTATGCAATAACATGTACAACAATTGCATTTTTATTAACATTCTTTTGTGTGTGCCTGTAGACACCACCAGGTTTCAAGAAATGGTGTGTCACCTGCCATCCTGCCTCATACCAGGGACCCAGTGTCACTTGCAAACACTGAGCACATCCCGATATTCATCTCAGCATCTTCCCAATCTCATCCAGAGCCAGGGCCTGAAACAGACCAGGTGGGAGTGGCTGCTTCATGCAGTCTGTGGCCTTGTGCTGGCCTGAATGTTGCTCCCAGGATTCTCTCTCTGATACACATCATTAAACCAAAGTTACAAAAACTTTATGTTAGAAGTGGCATATTCACTTTCAAACAACTCCTACTGCTCTACCTTTCTATATTCAAAAGGGAAGATTTGAAAGCGCCTTTTCATGTGCTCAAGTCTGAGAGCCTTCACATGCCCTGTGCCCTTCCTGCCTCCCCCTGTACCACCCCACAGTCTGGCATGTCCACCAGCACTACCAGCTGCTGGCACTGCTGCTGGGGGAGGTTGGCTCTTCAAGTTTTTGAGCATAATCTTCTTTTAATAGGCAACACCAAGCAGTTTTCTGAGCAGTGCTCAGAAAATCCACTGCTCCCCCACATTACTCGTGCTCAGAGATTGGTGGGTCAGTCCTGTCCCAACTGAAACCGATTTTGTACTTCAGCGGTGACAGTTTTCTTTCAAAAGGAAGACCCAACTTATTTCCCTGCTCTTTAAGCCTCTCAGCTCCTGGCCTAGGTGGGGGCAGCAGGCTCCGCAGTTCATCTCTCCAGCCAAAACTGTGACAGATTAAAGGGTGAGCTTGAACCTACCCAAAGTTTGAAGCAGAGGACCTACAAGGATGAGAAAGAGTAAAAGGCTAATACTCAAATCCTGGAGTCCATCTTGCACAAATCAAACCCAAATATTACACCAGGATCCAGACCTGAACTTCCTCCCAGCTGTGGGAAGTCCTAGACAAAGTTCTTGGTCTAGGTCTGTAATGGATTAATGGTAAATTACTTTAAAATGGCACACATGCAACCACAGAGTCTGTGTGTGCCAACAAGCATCTGACTGTGCTCGTAGTTGTGGTGCACTAATCATTACATATGAACTAATAAAGTGAAAACATTCAGATTTTAGCATGGCTTGTGTTTATCACTTTACAGAACCTATTTCTTCAAGAATTTTCAACGCTTTCATGAGAATTAGGTGATCCTAGTAACTGTTCTTCAAAGCCAGAAACAGCTCTGTATCTGATATTAAAATTAAAAAGATTGTAAACCATCCATGAAAGCAAAAGCATTACAGTATTATTTGCTGGAGAAGCCCATCCCCACAGAGCTAGGATGCTGATTCACAGATAGCATGAGCACCACCAGTTCATGCTGGCTTTAGCAGAAGTTGCTGACACTTGGTCTTCAGATCAAGAAGCAGATAAGCACTATCACAGCAGTACTCTAGGACAGCATGGGCTCAAAATGACAGCATGAGGGACTATTAACTGGAAAAAAAAATGCATATGTAATGGTTCATTTTGAAAGGCAAATGACCTGATAAGGGAGCAGATATCCACTAGAGTTAGCAAAAAAAAAAAGAGGGAATGGTACTCAGGGTAACAGCAGTTAAAAAATAACCACCATTTGCTTGAAAGATATTGTTCAACTCAGTAATGTCAGAAACACCATTTTCTTTATCAGTCAGGGTATTCTTTGATAAAAATATCAAATTTTCAACCATGATTTTGAGTAATAATTTTTGTTTCTAATTATAAATGTTCCAGAAATGCCAAATTGCAAAAAAATGTTGACTGGCTCTCATTTGCCAAAGGGAGAGAAGAGGGATGCCCTATCTAGTTCACAATAAGACTATGTCTAATGGCATCCACTGATGCCCCACGCAATATTAAAACCTGGCTGACATTGTAGCCTAATAATTGCAGCCAATTTTTCTACTTAAAAAGACAAAGGTCTTGACCATACAAAGAGGTCATGGAGAGAGCATCCTGAACATGATAATCGTAGGAAGCAACACACCATCTGTTCAGGGGTGATCAGCCAGGGTGTTTAAGTAAGTTTAAGAATCCTTCAGGCACCTACATGTTTGTTGCATCTATAGCTGTCATGTATTTGAGGCCAAACTTGGATTTAGATTTTGGAACCTCTGAAGACCCATTTAGATGTGAATGAATTATCATGACTTCAGTGACTTAGTTTGAAGCTGCTCCTGTAAGACAGCACCTGAGTGGCTGCTCAGCTATATAGGCTAAGGGTCTAGAGCCAACAGAGTGGACTATGTCCCACTTTTGGCCCTAGTTTTTCTGGTTAAACACTCAGCTAATTCTATCACCCTCTTGGTTTTACTACTGAAAACCAATGTATAACCCATTATGTGTATGTACTTCAGCACCATATTAGGATCTGATCCTCTGGTAGACCAAGTCCTCTAATTTCCTTGGTTTGGAACTTTTAAACATTTTCTCACCTGACCTGAAACTTCATAGTATTGTCCTCCAGCTGAAAGAGACAAAAATATCTCCGCCATCCCCGTTCAATAGTCAGATACCAGTGATTTTAAAAATACATACTTTCCAATTACACACAATTCTAGGAGAAATGCAGCCACTAGAGAGAATTGCCTCACATTTCCTGCATGCCCAGAATTTTTATTTTCTTGAGAAGAAGTCTCTTCCCAGAATGGTATCTCATAATGAATAAAATTCACATGTAAACTAAAAAAAAGAGATTCGTCATCACTGCCCTTAGCTTGGTATGCAATTGAAGTCCTATTAAGCCATTTTGAAATCTTCCCTCAACAAATAAAATATGCTTATTTCAATTCTTCAAAGCTGACAAAAGACAATAAGGTCACATTTGTATTTAGCTAAGTCACAAGCAAATAGTGTTTGTTTGGATGTACCCATGACTAAGCTTCAATAGCTATTTCTACCACAGTCACTATAAAAACGTCCTTGCACCTTTTAAGGACATGGTAAACATTCCTAATACAATAGAGTCATACAATAACACTGTCTACTGGCACGCTTGAAATACAGGCCTAACAAAGTCTTCCCTCACTTGGACTAATAGTCCCTAGAGCACTAAGGGAACTGCTCAATCAACATTTGCAAGTACAGTTATACAGTAGATACGTAATGACTGTGGCCACCACTGACTAAAAAAAAGACTGCCTCTCAGATCAGGGGCTGTCCAGAATTTATGAGATTTCTGAGACTTTTCAGTATTAAGTCCTGGTCCAGAGTTCACTGGAGTAAATAAGATCTTCATGTTGACTCTCAATGGCTTTGACTCAGATCTAGACTGCAACTTTCCTTATTCATATTTATTCCACGTTCCTGTAAGACAAACCCATCAGCTTTTTTAACTTCCACAACCATATTATTGTATTTTTTTGCTACTTGGCTGGAAGACAAGAGACCTCCAGAAGTACCCATCAGGTCTTTTACATAAACACTAGCATATAAAAATATTTTTCTTCTTAATATTTTCAAACACTTACCTAACAATATTCATTTATAACTAAGAATAGCTAAATGTTTCTTGTTTTGAAAAGGCCATAGAAGATTGTGAATCTGAGAAAGGAGCAGGATTTCTCAGTCCACAAGTTTAAAGGTTTTTTTCCGAGTCTTGGTGAATTAAGGGAAAAATCATACTGTAAACATACCCAAAAGCTTTCTAAGGGTTTTTTCTAAAACCATTCTTGAAGGGTCTTTTACATCTGAATAGAAATAGGATAATAATCAGAAATTATCAGTCAGAATTTCAGAAATCAGAAACTGTAATCTCCTGAGAGCTGACAGGAAAACAGAAAACAAAGCAATCGTCATCAGTAAAATCCCATCTGTATGTTACTCTCTTGTTTTGGGCAACCTCAACCCACATCCAGTCTGACAACAGACAAGAGGCAGGCACAGGACCAAATCAACCAAGTTAAATTATAGCCATGCTATTACTGTACTGGATAATTGTTCAAGACAACTGCATTAGCACTCAAGGAAAGACCATACAGACCACTTTCAAAGTAAGTACCATCACCAGCTGTGAGGAGACCAAGCTCTGCTGGCACCTTCTAGATGCCGGCCACAGACTAAAACACTTTGTAGCCTTGGCCCTGGCTAAGAGTCCCTTGCGTTCTTGGCAATGGCTGCTGCTGAGGGATGAGTGCAGACAGTGATCTGCCTAACCAGACTTCACTCCTCTCAGCATGCTACACCCCCTTGAGAGAGTAATAATCCACCCTGTCTCTGAAGGCAGCTTCAAAGGCAGCCCAGCCACATAGCCAACATGCATTCAATAGCTGGACCTCATCATACTGCACAAACCCAGTGAAACACCACCGATTTCTATAGCACCCTCCTAAGAAGCTTTTTAGATACTTTCTCAGTCTGCCACAGGTCAGCAGAAAGTTAATCTTTTCTACAAAATATGACTCAGACAGGAAATATTCAGGGCCATGATACTAGAGTGGCAGATAACCTCCCCTGAAGGACTCCATAAAGACTTTCCAAAGACTTTTTTCCCTCCAGCAGGAAGAAGAATGCCAGATGGATATCTTCTGCTTGGCCAAGAGCATACTGGACTGGCTCCACCCCAAACCCCAGTCAGAGACATGAGCCAAAAATAAGATTCTCAGGGAAAATTAAAACACTGTTGAGGGTAATACAGGAGCAAACACATCTAGGAGTCAAGAGAATATAAATAGGCCGATTTACTGAAGTTTGTAGCTGTCTCAAAAAAAAAAAGTATTACTGGAATGAAATCTTATTTAGAAATGAATAATTCCTTGATTAATCCTAAGGCGTAAAGTTACATATCTGACATGTATTACAATCATTTGTATCTTATACTCTGGTGTAAATAGCAGAACTTTCAGGGACAGATAGATCCCAAGTAATCTTCAATGAATTCCATTGTTGACGAACAATGCAACATTTCCACTAAGAATGGGTGCTGTCAATCCATCTTACAATGAATGATTTGGGCACTCAGGCTCTTTCCCAGATCCTTACAATTAGCAGCTGTACTGACTCAGAAGTCTGCAACATTCTGCACAACATTTTCCATTATGTCACAGAGTAACTACTGCACCATTTTTGTCTATGTTTTCAGAGTCTCTTCTGCTTTTGTGGTTATGTGGGTGGACAGGCACGGGCAGCAGATGTGAGTCGCAGCAAGGAACCTGTATGAGTGTGTAGCATGGGCAGAGGAAGTCGCTATGCATGCATGCTCGACTGAGACCCTTCCAACTGTGATTCCAGGAAACCCCTGCATGGCCCTACGTGGAAAAACAGGTGTTTGGATGGCAAATTTACCATGAATAGGGAAACTGGATATTCTTACTCCATATCTTCTCACACTCTAGTCCAGCAAATTAAAATCTGACTGAAAAACTCAGTATGGCATGCAGACAACAAAGCAAGGGGATTTTGAATTGCCTCAGTGATGTGTGTTGTGTTGCCAATGTATTACCATGGTTTTCATTCCCACTGCTTTTTTTTCTACCTTCCTATGCTCATGGGCGGAAGTTTTCATGAAGGAAATGGTCGAGGGAAAGATACAGCATTTTATCAAAATATCATCTTACCTTTCTTGTGGATCCATGCTGGCCTCATACACACATACATACATATGTGCATCTCCCTTGCCATAGTCCTGATATGGAGCACAGTGTGGATTTTATCTGCTGCGCATTGTATCAGCCCATGTGTATGGGCAACATGCAGAAGAACTGGGATTCCTTTTCTCCCCCAAAATACAATTAATGAACAACCTGATCCATTTGAAAAGCAAAAATAAATAAAACTTTTCAAAAAATCCAACACTTTCTCTATAGCAGTCTTATGTGGTGTAAGGGCAATGCTCCTTTCAATATATCATACCTTGATATGTACGTACCGTGGTAAGTATGATATATTATGCACTGAGTGGTGGTGAAAGCCAGTAGGGCAAGAAAAATAAGCCCAACCTTTCCCTTAGTTTATAGACAAGTTGCTCTGCACATTCTCAGGAACTCCTCAACCATCTGCTGTCATCTCTCCCACAGTGAAAATATGCTAAATTCTAGCAACAGACCTTAAACAAACAAAAGGACTCTTCAGGGAGACGTGTAACAGCACAAACCCCTAGCCCCCTAGCTGTCCTACCTTTGGAAGTGAAGTAGAACTGACTGGAATAAGGGAAATAACTACTGCTGAGAGGAGATGTTTTATGTCTCTAAAACAGTCACTGAGAGAAGGTCCAAATGTCACTTTTCTCCTATAAAACTCCCAAGGTTTTGAGAGGGAGGATGGATAAGGGACATAGCTGCACACTCATCATCAGTCCTTTACTTGTAATCTCACTGTTTGCCAAATACATACATATATACAAACACATACATGCGGGGAAAGAGGAATACATATTTCTGCACCCCAGCTAAGGTATTCTAGGAGCAGTCGGTATGTTAATCCTATTTGTTGTAGAATGGCAGGCTTAGACACATCCTGATAATACAAACATACTTACAGAGGGGAATAGAAGGGATCCCAACTCCCTCATTCACACCATGGAGAAACAAAATTTGCAATAGGAACTTAAATCACCTGCTGCAAGTTGCCTTCAGCAATCCCCAGACCTCAAAAGATGAGTGACTGCACAGTGCTTTCAATAAATCTTTGTCTTTACAAAGGCAGTATTTCCTTGTTTCCACATAGAGAAAACATTAACCATTACGAAGTAGCACACTTAAAAAAAAATAAAAAACAAGCAACTTCTTGTACAGCCAAGAACATTTCAAAAGTATTTAAGAACCTTTTAAAAAAACTATCTACTGGTCAAGAAAGAAAAATATTTGCATTTTTTAAAGAATGAAACTGGGAACCACTACAAGCATAATCATAGCAGGATTTTTTTTCCTGAGGCAAAGGGAGGGAGGCATGAACTCCCGCCCGTTTTTCTTTCCTTCTCAGAAGATCAGTTCCTAAGAAGTTTAATTTGGAGTTTAATTTGGGTTTTTTTTATGCATGTCATCGGGTCTTAAAAATGGGTTCACCAGGAGGTTGCATGTCTGCCTGCCTTTCTGTTCTTCTTTTTACATTTTCAACTTAACATTTTGAGAAGATCCAGTCTATGGATCTAACACCAGTGCAAAGAAGGCAGTATTTTCAATGCCCTGCTAAGAGATACAAACGTTCATAGGCTTAAAATTTGTCTGATGTGTAGCTCCTTTAATGGAGCAGAAGTGAAGGATCAGATTCAGCACCTTTTAAGCCCATCAGTCTTTTTATACATTGTACTGACTTTAAATTTGAATCATAGCATCACAGAATGGTTTGGGCTGGAAGGGACCATAAAGATCATCTGGTTCCAACCCCCTCCCACAGGCAGCGACATCTTCCACTTGACCAGGCTGCTCCAAGCCCCATCCAAACTGGCCTTGAACACTTCCAAGGATGGAACAGCCACAGCTTCTCCGGGCAACTTTCAGTGAGAGCTGGGTTCTAATGCCCCACCACCCTCACAGTGAAGCATTTCTTCCTAGTATTCTTTAATATTCTAAGAGAATTTGGTTTGTAATTTGGTTTCTATTCCACCATTAGTTGTAATGACATACGGGTGAAGAACAGTAGGCCATGTCCATAATTCATCAAGAAATGATGATAGAAGAGCAAGAAACGTAATGAAAGGTCACTGTTTACAACCAACAGAAACGTACTTCAGAGCAATGCTGTGGCACAAAGGCTATTAAATACCTGGCTAAGGGAGAGTAGAGAGGAGGTAGCCAGTCTAACAAGGCTCTTTAGCACAGAAATGAGAAGGGAAGCCAAAGACTAGAAGCAAATCCAGGCCACTGCCAAGGGACAGTGAGGAAGAAGTTGTTAAGAGTAAGAATGATGAGCTCTGGGACTGAACTACCCACTAACATAAAACACCACGTGGATCTGCTTCGCCTGGGGGCTGTTGGTTAAACCTGGAGGTCTTTCTGGAGGCAATGCTCTAGCCAACTATTTGCTGGAGAGCTCAGGGCCCTTTGACTCTGGTAACTTACAGGAGTCAAAGTACCAGGTTTAATGGTTCTTTTTAGCCTCTGCAAATTCACCATGTTCAACACAGATCCTTAACAAGACAGGGGATGGTTGAGGTGCCCATGGGGGCAAATATGCCAGTCCCCTAGCTGCTGTTGGCTCTGCCACTGCCTTTGGGATAAGAATGATGGTGTCTGAAAGGGAGCTTGGATGTAGGTGGCAGGGAAGTGTGTCAGCCTTGAGGGCCCACCAGTTTTCTTATCATTCTGGTGCAGCATATTCAAAAAGCCAATTCAGAGGGGTTTTTTTGTTCTTTACAGCAAAGGGAGTCTTGTGGCTGCCCCAGGAGCTGTGGTTACACCAGGTCCCAGAAGTGCTGGTGCCTGGGAAAGCTGAATGGGTAGAACCAGATGGCAGAACAGAGGGAACTGTCGCCAGCACTCCCCTGAACAGGGTCCCCTCAACTGTCACAAAGTCAGGGTTCAGTGTTTGCTTCGCAGTGCTAGCTGTGGAGCATGACCACTCAAATGCTGTATGTTAATATAAGCAAGCTTGTACCTGATGTTCCTGCATCGCTCAAGGCAGTGGAGTCCCAATGCACTCCTTCAGAAATTGAAGTCTGAGTGAATTACTTTTGAGATTTGTCTAAACGAAGATCACACGATTGCCTTGACCCTCACGGGAACACTTACCAACTCTCTGTGAAATAGATCTTATTTTCCAAATCTCTCTTTTATTCTTTCTTTCTCACATTTTCCCTACTAATCTCCACTAATAAGATGACCTCAAAGGGAAAAGTAATGTTGCAATCAATAAGCTCAAAAACAAAACCGAGAAATAAAAACTCACTTCCCTCCAATCTGAGCTGTAAAAGGTATAGTAGTTGCTCCACCAAAGCTTGCCTGCATTACACCATTCCAACATCAGTAGTGATGGGAAAGGACAAAAAGACCATATTGCAATGTTAGCTACAGAAAAGTGCAAGAAAAAAAAAAAAGAAGTAGTAAAGCAGTCAGGAGAGCTGGAATTAAAACGTCACAGAATATTGCATATTTGAAACAACGGTGCAAGAAAAGTTCAGCACTGGGAGCCAAAGGAAGAGCTGATCATTAGATGATGAGCCATGCCATATTGCTCCTTGTTTACTTTCTGGGGAAAGCCCTGCCCTGGTGTGAACAGAAGAAAGAGGCTGCACAATCATGGCTGCATTTCGTGGCATGACAGCACACAGAAAATCAGACAGTATTCTCAGGTAGATCCTTACCTGTACGTATTGGAAAACTGGCAGCTAATGACATGCCTCTAATTGCAATGCTATTCAGTGTATTATACCAATTATGGAATCAGTCTTAATATCCTGACTGCTACACAGAGTAAAGATTGGGTTTTTAGGGGAATTCAGCCAAACCGCTCATCTGTCCTACAAACACATTTTCAAAAGCCCATAAGCCACACCATGCTGTATCTGCACTTTGTATTGCAAGTGGTATCAAAGGGAATTTTTCAAGTCATTTAAGTGCCAGAAAAGCTCTGTACAATAAAACGGAATTACATTCCTCATCAAATTTGCTTTTCGTAGTACTAACATTTCTGATCAAATAATTCAATAAACAACATAAGACATGCAGATTTCAGTTCCTGTTCCTCACTACTTGGCACCCATATCACATCCTGTTTTGTTACAGTTTCCTATTTGACTGTGCTAGGAGAAGAAATAAACTCTTTTCTACATTTTCTAATTTCTAATTCTAAGGACAACATTAAAATGTTGTTTTAGGTACGTGACCGGCATTGTTTTGGTCTGGACACTAAGGTACCCAGGAATATAGTTGTGTTTTTCTTCAAGAAGGATATTTTTATATCAGAGATTATTTTCCAAAATTTGCTAGATTCTTAAGTTCATGGTAATGGCTTATAGCAGGACAGGTATATGTTTGCTTTGTACTATAGTATTAAGAATATTGTTTACTATACCTGTTTTTCAGAAATAACTTTCTGTATGGTCCATTTAGGCTGTTAGTCTGGAACACTGTATCAATTTCCAAAATCACGATTACTATGTTTCATTATCACTACTCAGAGCTCATTCACTTTAACAATGTAATGTTGTCATAATAAAAAAAAATAAGAAAGTTACAATTAGATCTATAAAATTATGGATAGCATTTCTTTTAATCTGCTTCTTAAAATTCTTGATGTCCAGTGAGATATAAACCCAAAATCTTTAATTTGCACAACAAACACCTGTACTGAATTTTATACTTATGTCCTTAGAGTAAATTTTAGTCTTGAGCCCCTACATAAGTATATTTACATTTGAAAATATCTCACATATTCAGCTACTGCCAAGACAGCTCTTAAGCATTTTCTCTGCACATTAGCCCTCTTCCCCAAAAAAATCACAATGATCAGAAACAAAGAGAGATCTTAATTATATGGCATTCTATGAATCTAATCTTGTTACAGTTTGGGGAGGCTGAGGTTTGAACTTAGTGTTGGTAGGACCTATATACCTAAATGTTTTAATTCTAACAAAAGATCAGTAGCTTTATGTCTCATGAACTCCCTCTGCATGCTTTCTGTACAGAGTTTGTCAGTCATTCAGATCCAGGTTTAGCTATGATGGATTTTTTTAAATTAATCAGAGATTTCCAATGTGCTGTGTGTTATGTGGGACAAGAAATGGCATGTCCTGGAAACCAACAGCTTCCTCTTGAAGAAGGAAAACTTCAGCTGGATGGTTTCAGACAAACCTGTTCCTTCTCTTCCTTAGCTAAAGGCATCTGCATTTGACTTTATTCCGAGTTTGTTCTTCATCTGTGCCCACTCTTATCATTCTTATGGTTAATGTATTAAACCTGGGCAAAAAAAAAAAAATAAAATAATTATTCTTCAAAAGGTATTTCATACTCCAGATCCTGTGAACTCCAGTTCCACAATAGTTTCTTTGATGCATTATCTAGTGTCCTTAGCAAATAAGCTTTTGCCACTTGTAATCAGAGCAAAGCCTACCTGGCAGAAATAAAGCTGAGTAAATGAGCAGAGAGCAATTCAGATAACAAGATCACTCTTCCGCTTGAGATCACTCACAACACCAAAGATCCACACAGGACAATGTGCACTAAGTAGGAGAGGCTCAAGAGACATTTTCAGCAATTACATACCGTTTCTCAATACTTCTCAGTTTTTTTCAGCACACACCCCCAGACAGTGAGCAGGTGAAAGTATTGCCAAATTATTTCCTTGCTTTTCTTAAACCAACAGGAAATCAACTCTTTCACTATGCACGACTAATAAAGAACTATGAATACCAGTGTTCCTTTCTAACAACACAATTAAATGTTTAATAGTCCTTTCCTTCTCTGTGTATAAATAAATTGGTTGCTATTGTTGCCATGCACACAGAGCACATCTTGCCTGAAACTGGTATTTTGCAGTGCTACACATGTCCTCTTTAGCGTGGGGCAATCTTGGAATTTGAGTATTAAAAGTGGTCCTTTTGGCCAATGCCCTGACTCCCTAGCATGGCAACAAAACATGAGACAGGGAGCACAAAAAGTGAACAGACAGATTACTGTTTTCTCTTAGTTCATTCACTTCTGTCAAGTGTATTTCTTGGCAGTTCTTTTCCATTGCATCAGTCAAGATCACCATCTCAAAGGATCGTCTCAGAATCATAAAACATGTTATTTGGAATCACATCTTTTCCCTGATTTCATCTCTAGTCTGTTCTCAGTGGTCAGCTTTGCTGTTTTACTCCTGATGTCTCCACTAGTCAACAAAACTATCTCGTTTTGTACAAACTGTCATCCCTTCACCATCTACTTTTAAGAGGCAATGTTTCTCTTACACTTGCTACTTCTTACAGCTATTTTGTAGATGAAGAAAAAGTGTTGGAAAATCATTCACACCTCATACTTCATTTTGCTCTTTACCCCATACATAAAATTGTACAAGAGGCCAGAGCTACTGTGATTTTTCTCTTTTCTCTGTTGCAATTCATACTGTGTTTTACTGTCATGCCATAGAATCTCCACAGTGCAAAAGCCAGAGATTTGTGGAAACCATTCCACAGGGATTTGGTATATTTCAAATGTCACAGTACAGTCATACATCTACTGATGAAATAACAAGAGGCCCACATGATTCCTATTCCATTTGAATATGATTTTGCTTGTCAGGCATCAGGATGCTCAATATGGACTGCTCTTCCACAGCAGCAGTGATCTGCTGCTTCAAGCGCTACTTCTAGATATTTTCCAAGAACAAAGGAGGACTGTGATCCTTAAGGCAGTGTTCAGTCCATTTTGCAAGGCTATTTTTGGTTGCTCTACTAATTTACATTATTTGGATTATGCCTTTTGCCTCTTATTTCTAATGTATTAGCTTACTTGCTCTATGACTCCTTTTAGTCTTTCCATCAATTTCTGCTGCTTCATCTGTTATATCCTCTGTGCAGGTGACATACCAAAATGAAGGAAAAAAATTGTTTTATAGTTGTTTGGTAGGTGTTAGTTTAGGTGTTTAGCGCACCAGCCAAACATGACAGAGAACACACAAGCACCATAACCCACGCTGGGTAGGCTGTAGCACTTTATTGCTTTACATTGAAGACTGATAATCAGCATTTGCTCTTTTTCCTCCACTGCAATCTCATTTGCAGGCATTTTCCATCCTTTTAATTACACTTCGATATGTAATGCACCAGAGTACTTCTCCCCTCATAGTGAATGAATCCTGTCCAGCTAATGCCAGTGAGGCCATTGCTGATAATAGCAGGGTACTATTTTTCTGGCTTAAAATGAAGGTCAATTAGGACCAAAGAAGTTAGCTCTTGATTTTCCAAATACTTCTTCTGGTCCTGTGAAAATTAGCTGTAGATTTTTATTCTTCTGTATACAGGGGTAAGCCCACAAAACCTACTCTACATAATATCACTCCAAGCTTTATTAGCTATCCTCAGTTGTTCTCCAGTTAGATGCAGTGTGTGAGCTGGATCATTCCGCTCATCAACACAGTGTACCTGTTTAAAACATGGTACATGAAAGTTTGAGTAGTCTCTACTCTAGGTACTCCTTTTTAATCTGTTTCCTTTAACTGTGTCTCCATTGCCTGCTACAGACTTGCTGTGCCTTCATCATATATTTAAGTTTGGATGTTATTTTATTGCCCCTGCTTGTGCATGATGGGAAGAGGTTCAGTGCAGGCAACCAACCAGCAAACCTACCTCTCTCTTGGTTTTGTCACCATGCCATTGTGCCTACTGCTAATGACACAGGCATCTGCTTTTCAAATGGGTGACATGTTCTAGCCGCCTTAAAAAATTTTCAGCTTTCAGTCATCCTCTGCTACTAATTTTATGTTCATTTCTTTCATGCTTTCCTACTCCAAAAATGGTTTAAATCCTCCACATCACATAGAGTCATCACCCATTTTTCAGCTGTCCCCAAAGGTACTCAATATGTCTGAGATTTTCTTTTTTCTACATAGAGATGTAAAGAGAGGTATGTCTCTGTTTCACAAAATCTAGTCTGTCTCTCTGAATTCTCAATAATTGCATTAATGAGTTTGCCACTGAAGATGTCTGTTTTGCAGATATAGCTGTTCGCTTTGTGTGACACCCGCTTGAAAACTATCAGCACTCTGGTATGTAGATCACTTCTCGATCTCACAGCCTGGAAAAATTATAATATAATTTTCCTCCTCTTTTCTCTCCCTCCTTCCCTTCCTCCTCCCAGTTCTTCACAGTATTTTTAGTTTCAAAGCCCATAGGCAATATATTTGCCATACACACACTATAGGAGTTACTTTCTTCTTCTGACAGCCTTAAATGCCTTCATTTAATTGCATCAAGTGACGCAGACACACATAAGACAGAACAAATTAACTCTCAACGATAAGGGGGTTTTATTACAAATACTCTACTTTACGAGCTCAGCTGTCTTTACCTCTCTCTCACAGAGAAGTTTCACTGAGACACATACACGTGCAGACATGCACACAGGAGGAGGGAAAATAAGGATCTTCTTTGAGCCACTTCTATGGCTCTAAAAGAGAGTGCAGCAACTACCAAAGACTGCACCTATGTACCACAACTGGAATACGTTTTGCACTCTAACAACCTCAAACAACTTGATTTTCTGAAGCCAAGACCCATCTTTCCTGTCATAAGCGCTGTGATTTTAGAAGCCTGATCAGATGGCTTTAAATGTGATTTGCCTTCTGGCTATCCTATTTTACAGCTTCTTTAACAAAATAAAATAAGTATACATTTTTGCATGACTTAAACTAGAACTCAGGAAATGAAGACAACTGCTGGTAAAATTCACAGTATTCTCAGATAAAAAGAAAGTCTTATCAGAACTTTCAGAGCCACGCGGAAGCAGCAGTAGCAACTTTGAACCACATTTTAATAGTAGGTTTGACACATAACTTTGAAGTTGGCCCTTCTTTGAGGTAGATGTTGGACCAGATAACCTGCAGAGGTGCTTTTCTGACTGAATTTTGCTATATGCATATGATAGCAGGGATAAGGAGCCACATCTTTGATGAAAACTTTTCACCTAGGCTTTTCAAATACCCTTGCCACTTACTGTTCATCTTATCTTTGACGTAATACTTGTAGGGGAAAGATCATGTACCTAAGGTCTGTATTTTGACCCTAAGCCAAATATCCTGACTTATTGCTAATAAGTAACACATTAACAAATATACGTCTAAAAGAACAAAAATTTATTGCAATTTACCCCAAATAGAAGAAACTACATCAACTTCAGCGACCCTTCCCTACAGCTGCTGCTCCTTTCCTGGTTTGGAAAGAAAGAGTGGAGAACTCACCAAGGCACATCTTAGATGCAATGGCAGCGATTTGGCAGTGAGAGCCTGCTTTTATAAACCACACAACTGTTCAGCATGTGCTATAGGAATGAAACCACTGGCAGAAGAATATCCTTATATTTCAAGCCCTCTGGGTGTTCTGCAGGTAGGAGCAACTTAGGATCTGCCTAAGGCTGGGCCTTAATGAAACACAATTCAGAAGGCAAATGGAAAGCAAAGTTGCCTTCTAAATTAAAAACTAATAAGAGATTTCAGGCAATGCAGGCTCAAAAGCCTGGTGGGGGCAGAAAAGAGGTTTGCACTTGACCTTTCCAAATCTCAAAGAGTCTCCTGGCTATGAACACATCTGCCTTCCACTTTTGGTGGAAAGCATTTTCAGAATAAGCAAGGTATTCATGTATGGTAATAGGCGGTTCCTATTCATCATGTATGAAAAGAGCATGATAGAAACCATTGCAAAGTACATCAGCAGAGTGCACTCAAGCTACACATTTTAAAAAGAACAAATTTATATCCAGAACTCTAAAAATTTACCCATAAAGTTAAGCCACAGGCTTTTAGAGTCACAAAGGTTTTAGTCATAAAGAACTGATTCCATGTGCATCCCTGTTCACCAAGTGTCTGTTATTAAAACAGCATAAACATCAAAAGAGTAGTTTCCTGAACTAAGATATTCTGCCAGGGAATATTTCAGTGAAAGATGTGAATTAGTTGCTGCCAACATGTTCCGATTCAGCCATAATTCCACAGGAATGCTTAACTTCCTTAAAATTTACTGTAAATTTAAGTCTCCCCTCTCAAACTGATCACTGATTTGCAGCCTATTGGCAATATGCAGACTGAAGTCATGTTGACTCCAAGACTCAAATGCGGGAGCTCCCTTCTTGCTGACAGCATCGAGAGCCTGAACGGTACCAAGACCTCCATGTCTTGCACAACCCTGGAGTTTCTCCTTCACAGGGTACAGAGTAATTGCTATACCCAGGGTGACTCAGAACTACGACCAAATAAAGTATTAAAGTGACAAACTTCTTTAAGGACAGTCACTGTGGCATTTGTTTGCAGAATGTCAGTGACAGCTTTGCAGTGCATGTCACCAAGGTTCATGTCGGCAAAGGAGTCCCAGCTGGGTAGAGGAGCCTGGCAGTCAACAAGCCAAACATGAACACTGCTGGCAAATGCCAGCTAGAGCTTTCTATTAGCTGACTACTGTTACAGCACCCATTATTAACATGATTGTGTCAATTTTTATCTTCTACATCTTCAGACGCAGCCAGGCACCATATCAGATCACATTTAGGGTTAGTAACTAATTATGCAATCACAAACCTGATGCCTTTTGAAATGTATTTTGAAGCACAGCTCTGTGCAAAGGGCTGGGGATGCTGCCGGGTTGCAGGACTCTGCCTCACCCCCACACACACCCCAAATGGCGCAGTGGGGCTGCACCGCCTCACAGGGCCAAAAAGACGCTGCTATCACAAAAGCCTGTCCAGCCCTGACTCCCCACGTCGCCTCCAGCAGCGCCCAGACCCAGCGGTGAAGGGCTCCTGTCTGATGGGGCAAGCGTGGCCTTCCCGCAGGGGCCGACGCCTTCGCGGAGGTCGGAAGCCCCCTGCCAGGCAGTACCGATGAGCCTTCGGGAAGGTGTCAGTGCCGACGGGCGGCGGCCTGAGACCCTCCGTACAGCCGGAATGGAGCGTCGGGACTGAATCACCACGGAGCCGGAGTCCCACACCTCAGCTCCCGGCGTGGCAGGGACAAGGCGGATCTCAGCCACCCCACGACGCTAGAGGCGAGGTTTGTCAGCTGCGCGGGTGCCGACCTACTAGCAGAGCCGGCCGCGGGTGCGCACGGAAGGCGGAAATCCCCGTCAGGAGGAGACGTGGGAGGGGAAAAAGGGAAACGGCCTGAACCAAAGAGCCTTTGGCTTAGCGCGGCGCAGCACAACTCGGATAGCCGCCTGCCTCCAGAGCCGCTGCGATGGAGCTGCGAGGGTGAGTGGCGACCTCGGGGCAATGAGAGGTGGGACCCCGCACGGTTGTCGCTGGAAACGGTGTTGAGGCGCGGGCGGGCTGCTGGCGGGGAGGGGAAGGGGGCAGAAAGATACACACCCGCCCTCCTTAATAAAATCCGAGTGCCGCTGCTGCAGTGCAGGAAACGTTCTGCCAGGGTGGCCTTCCGAAATGGAGACAGGACCGAGTTGCTGCGCGGGGTCCCCCCACGGAACCCGGCCCCGGGACGGCGGTTTTAAACGTGCCCGGTGTTGCCTGCGTGTACCGGGTGTGCAGCTGCGCCGGGTGCCCGTGGATGGGAGAGGTGGGTTTTGCAAGGCACCTACGTGGTTCAGCGCTCGCCTGCCTGCCCCACCTGCCTGTGCTCGGTCACCGAAGGCTGCAGGCACGTAACTGGCATTTAATTTGGCCTTTTTGCCGAATATAACTGATGAGAGAAAGAAAGCTGGCCTGCCTTTTTTCATAGCCCAGGTTAGCGTTGGCGTACGGAAGGGTTAGAAAAGCTTCACAGGGCACTTGCTGATGCGAGAAGAGCGATTTCCCCACAAGGGAAGGAGACAAAGCAAACTTCAGCAGCAGGGCAAAAGCCCCCAAGTTATTACTGCAAGCATCAGGACATCTTTTGTCTGGCTGGTTTGTGTCAGAATAGCAGCATCATATAACTCTAAAATAAATAGTACATGAAAAAGTTGAGATGCTCCTAGGAAGAATAATCTCAGCAAACATGAATGTATGAAAGAGGAAGTGCAACTTTCTCCCGTTCCACATGACACTTTAAAAAAATACATAGACATGGAAGGTGTGGGAAAGAATTAAAAAAAAAAATGAAAAAAAATAGAGAACCTATGAAACTAATACATCTACACATGTTCTTAGTGAAGCCCACTGCTAGTGATGGACACAGAAGCTGAGTGCACATACAAGGCAAAAAGGAGGCTTCTCAGCAAGCAAGAGCATTTCTCCCCTTTTCTAACAGGAGCTTAGTGTTAGAGCTATTCCAGACAAACATGGGCTGACACTGTCCCATATTACCACACTCTTACCTCCAACTAAGAGTACGAGCATCTCTAGATCTGTCCAATCTTGATTGTGTCATCATTTATTAAAATAAGAAATCAAGGCCTGCTTTGTATATATACATTAGCTAATCAGTTCTGACCAGCAAGCTAAATATTTGTTGGCATTAGCAAATGCCTACCATGGGAAATTCCCCAAAGAGTCCCGTAAGATCAGTTAACTGTTGTCCTTCATTTGATTCAAATGACTTGCTATACCCCTAGGTTCTGACTTCGGCAGGGAACAATAAACACAGCTGTGAGATTAAGGACTAGATTATGGTGAGCTTGTCTAAACTGACATATGTAAGCATAGCACAAAAGTGATGGCTCTTGCAGTGTAAAAATATGACAAAAAAACCAATACACGTAAAAGCTCTCAAAAGCCACTGACAGAGACAGAACAGAGCTGCCTGACAGTATTGCAGATTTACAAAATATGTATCAGAGTAGAAATGTTCCACACTGTGCATCCCCTTAAACTTTTGAAACCTCATCTATGAAGCCATTCCGACAGACATAAAAAAAGGAAAAGAAAGTGCTTTCTTCATATTCTTCAGTTCAGACTGACTCTTCCCTAAACTTTCTCCATCCCATTCTCTGGAGTCCGGGCTTCAAGTGGAGGTACATTTTGTGTCAGGAACTTTCTCTGCTTTCTCCATGGGAAAGCAAATGTGTTTGGAAAGGTGAGAGTTTTCTTAGAGGGCAGATGGGAGTTAGCAACCCTCCTCCACAGCAGAGAAGACCCGAGTTGTGCTCTGGCAGGTGGTACAAGTAAAGCTGGGCAGAACTGATGCTGGGCCTGGGAGGTGCTGGATTAGTCTCTGCTAGACAAAGAGGCAGGAACTGTGGGGAAAGGGCAGGAAGCCTGGAAGAGGGAGGGGATGTTCTAATGCACAGCTGATGTGGGAACGTGAGGTGAGAAACGAATGCAGGGGGAATGAGCTTAGGTTAGGGCTTGGAGGGAGGAGGGTCAGGCAGGGTAGGGTTGGTTTAGAGAAAAACATAGAGCAGTCTGAGTGGAAGACAATGGAGCTCACTCCTGGGTGGATGTGGGCTTCTGAGGGCAGCACTCCCCATTGCCTCAGCCCTTGGCTCAGTATTGGAGCTAACTGAGGGTTGAGAACAACTGGGGAAGGGAACACACCTGGGTAGTGTGGCCTCACAGTCCTGCTTGCTTGCAAAAGTGAGCTGGGAAATCTGGTGATGAGAAGGCACTTGCATCCCTTTGCTCAGCTCAGCAAGCTTATTGCATGAGAGGTAATATCAAAGTGGGCAATTGCAGCCACACAGCTCTCATTCCAAAACCATTCCAGCATCTTGCTTTTCTTTCACAGAAGTCTTGAGGAAGGAGACCACAACATACGGATAGGCATAGTGGTGAAAGGCTATTTAAAAGTAACTCTTAGGAAAGGGCTGCACATTTATTTTTCTTAAAGCCGTATATGATAAGGGTTAAATCACCTGGATTTTATAGCTATGTTAAACTCGGTTTTCCCATAGCATCCAGCAGGTGTAAACACCAGCTTCATGCCTTCTGCTTCAATTCCAATATTAGCACATTTTACTGCTAGTCATGCCCTCAGCCACCCATCCATAGAGTTACATCGTTTGAACAGAAGTTTTGCAGCTGTCAGAAATGCAAATACTTAATGGGACATTATGTAGTCACAGTACCTAATTTACCTACTTCTGCTACTGTACTAAACAATCAATATTAGGTTTATGGATTATTTAAACAACAGAGATGCTAAAGTCAATCATGTAACCTCTTCTTTGCTTTTTATTTTAGTTATGGATTTCTGTTACTGTTCCTTCACACCATGAGAGCTGGTAAGTTCAGAACAGTTCAGTTAAAAATGAAGCTGCACTCTCTTTAATACGTTTGGCCAAATACACAAGGTAGTTGTAATAGGTACAATATAAGCATCTTCATGTTTTCAGCAAGACACTTAAGAATTCCTTAGAGTGAAGTGTTTCTCTGAAGTGCATCAGGGAAGGAAGAAAACCATTTTTTTTCTATCAGTTTCAGTAGGGAGAAGAGCAAGAACCTTATGGATGCTCTTGCTCAGATTGCTCTGCTTGCTTCACAGACATCCCTGCACCTTTATCTCTGCCAGCAAAAAGCCTTAGAAGTGGGGTAATAAGGGCTGTCAATAAGCAGATCTAACATGCTTGGATAACATCCATACTTATATTATGACTAGTATTACACATCACAGTATCAAGTAGTCAGTATTAGTCTTTTACTACAGTTCCAAAAATCCCTTTCAAATCAAAGATAAGGTTAAATGACATCACCTGCTGATATTTAGATGTTTTTAAGAGTTGTCTTTCCTCTGTTCTTGCTTAATCACTGAGAAGGGCCCAACAAAGTCATCAAGGAAACTCCCCCAAATCAGGGCAAACTGTGCCAGATACAGTCTCAGATGCCAGCTGGCCTGTTCCTGAAGAACACCAGTGACAGAGGTGTGCCTGTCTTCCTGGGGTTCACTTTTCCTGCTGCTGTGACGGGTTTTTTTCTGCTAACTCTGAGCTGGAGCAGCCTTCTTGCAGGTCAAACCTGTTACTTCTTGTCTCGCCCAACAGGGGATAAGGGCTCAGAGAACATAACTTTCCTCCCTGCAAGTACTATGTTTGCTTCAGTGGTATTTTTAAGACACAGTGCCCAACTTCAAAGTGTAGATGAACTATTTCTTGAGTCTTGTGCACCAGCACAAAGACATGCCCCTGCTGGACATTGCTGCCTTCCTCGCACCTCACCATGCATTGTTTCCACAGTTCCAAGCCCTCACTCCTGTCATCTTTCTTTCCCTAGCTCACCCATCCACATAATCCCTTTCCCCAGCTGTAATGTCTCCCATTCAACTGCATGTCTGATGCCCCCCCCCCCCACCCTCTAGTCCAGCATTTACAACATGCACATTGCTTTGGTCTCAGCAACCAGTTACACAAGAGGTTTTGGCTGCTGGAAGGAAGGAGAGGTGACCCATCCCTCTCAGAAGAAAGTCTGTGGACAGAACCACCCTAGCACTCTGGGAGTCACTGACCTGTACTTTCTGCATCACTTGTCAGCCAGCTCATGCTTTTACCTTGCTCTCCAGGAGGAGAGCCTGCCTTTCTCATGTCCTGAGGCCAGGAGAAGTGTCCTGAAAGCCAGACACTGTACTGGCCTACCTCACGTGGCCATAAGAGGTTATAAATGTCTAATGAATGTATCACCAGAGGTACCTGGACATGCTGGTTTCCCAGCTGGGTGTATTTGTTGAAAAGGCGACACCAACCGCAGCAATAAAACGTGATTGCTATGACATGCCCACTTTGAGAAACACTCTTTTACTCCCCCTTTATAATTTTGGGGGTCTCAAAATAATGGCAGTACTCTTTTTCTCATCAGTCTTTACACTTCCTGTGATTTACACCTGGTGGTTTTTGCCATTTTTCTTAATTTAAAAAGAAAAAAAATATTATTGAAGTATTAGGACTTGAGTATATGTCTACAGGCAAGGAGCAGCATGGGGCTGGGAATGCTTAGACCAATTAGTCATCGGAGAAGGAAATAACTAGAAGGCTTTACATTGCAAAATGTCCCTTTGGAAAATACAGACAAACACATGTGGAGAGAATTAGTCACCAGCACACCTGGAGGTAGGAATGACTATAAAGCATTCATGCTCATCTGCCTAGTATAGGTACTAATACTGGAGTTCACCCATGCGGTAGAATATACTTGAAAAGAGTAAAACCTCTTCCACATAACTTCCCTTTTTTTCCTGTCTCTTTTAATCTTGTAGTGGTTGCACTGGAGAAGATCATTGTCAGTAAACCTGGAGAAAACACTACGTTGAGTTGCATTTATCGAGGAAGAAAATTGCACTTAAAAAATCTACGGGTATACTGGCAAATAGATGACGATAAAGAGGAGTGTACAGTTGTACATGCATTGATCTCTGGTCAAGACAATGAAAGTAAACAGTGTATTCACTTTAAAAACAGGACTCGGTTATTCTGGGATAGATTGGAAAATGGTGATTTTTCTCTACTATTACTAAACGTCAGCCAGAGTGATGAACATACATACAAATGTATAGTACTGGAGAAAGCTGACTATACCAGCATGGTTCATCACGCAGAAGTGGTTCTCAGTTTAGCAGGTAAGAACTTGTATCACTTGCACATACTTGCCCAGCTCTCATTCCATCTTTCCAAATTCATGCCATTTCAATATTGTATTTAAGCATACCATTAACTCTGAAACATGGTTCAGCCCTTTGCTGAAATGAAGCCTGCTCAATTTTAATGTTACAGACAGGGAATACAGAACTGTGAGAATCTATTACAGCCGTTTATCCCATGTGGGAGGGCTTTCATCGTGGTTTTCAGTAATATAAAGGCTTACTGGGTAACAGCAGCTTAAGAAGTTGCTTTCTTCCTGAGTTTGGCTTCAGCTTTCTGCTCTTCCAGTAATTCTCTCAGCTCTCTGGCTTACATACCAAACCTGCAGGTGTTTCTCTTACACATCATGAGGATGGTGTGAAACCCAGACCTTCTGCTTCAGAACCCACATCAAAATTTTATATTTTCAGTACATTTTGACACGTCAACAACTATTCTTTTTCTCCTGCTCTCCAGATAGTTATAGCTAACCAATACTCAGTGACCCAATAAGTAACAGTGACAGCACTGGAGAGGAGGTGACTTTCAGCTGCAGGTCTGGCAATGGATAAATAAAACTGACAATTGGAGCTAACTAGAGCTAATGATCATCCCCAACAGCAATGGCACTTACAGCATTTTTAGCACATTGAAGGTTAAATTCACTTCTAACATGCAAGTAGAGTGCTCCATAGAAAATAAGATACTATAGGAAAATCTATCAGCCAACTGTAAGTCCCTTCATGCTACTTCATGTTTTCTAGCTTACAGGGATATCAACCAACGTGTCTGTGTGCACATACACACTAGTGAGGGGTATGCATTAATTCAGAAGTTCCAGAAAGTGCCAAGAGGAGCTTAGGTTTTGTCAAGCTAGTTATGTTTAGCCATGGATTTTGTTTATTTCTTTCACATTGAACCAAGCGTGTTAAGACAATAGCACTGAGAAGCTCTTGCATCCAAGGCAGTCACTAGGCTTTACCCATTGGTTCATCAGGAACATGATGACATGGGAGTCAGATTGTTTTTCAGGGAGCACCGTACCAGAGATCCATGATTCCCAAACTGCTGCCCCACTGCTTTGCAGCACTCACATTTGCTTTTCACTCTGCTAGTTTCAAAGTTCTTTTTTCAGTCTCCAAAATTCAGTTTGGTACAATGCACTATTTAAAGCATGCCTATATCGAACAGGTAATATTAGCCCCATAGAACAATAGACCTACTAGCACAAGTATAATATTCTATTTATTGCTAATAGGAGTGATCAATAGTAAAAACAAGCATTAGCCACTCAACTGTTCACAAAACCAGGAAGCGATAAAAAACAAAACCAAAAACAACAACAACAAAAAAAAACACCACCAAACAAAAAAACCCCAAGCTGTTAGAAAGTTTTAATTACAGTGCCAACAGCAGAGTTCATGATTTCCAAAAAGCTGTGTAGAGAAGCTATGTGGAGCAGGACAGCTTATCTGCTCATTGCTCTTACTGGTCCTGCTTCCTGCCACACCATTCACTCACAGGTTTCTGCACCCTGGCACAAGGAGATTTGATGATCTGCATAACTGTAGATGTTTAACTGAACACACCAAGGAATTGCATATTGTTGACTTAACAATACTGATCCCACAAACATAGCCAAATAATGTCAACTATTTCCAGGAACAAAAAATTGTGCACATGAGCAGAAGTTGCACATGAGAGTGGTTATATGATAGCATACCCTTATTGTCATCACATATTAAAGGAAAACTAAGTAACCTTTCATTAGTTTCCTAACAACATTCCCTCAGATTGTATTCTGGCTAAATCAGAATTCATCTTACTATTTTTTGTTGGTTTCTAAAAGCATTGCCATACTTGAAACATTGAGATATTTTAAAACTTCAAGCTGCAGCAATCAGTAGAAATTCATCATTAACATCAAGGAAACAGGTTTTCACCCACTTTTATGAATACCATGAAATTTGTATTATAGATTCTGTATAAATTTATTTTCAACTGAATCTATATACAAGCGCAAACATACAGTGTCCCAAGATTGACAGACGAGAAGAACAAGAAGGAAGAAAGGGATTCATGCAGTATGATAACAGGGAAGAATAAACTGCCATTGTATTATTAGACAGAATAAGCTGGAGATGTACCTTTCTTAGAAGGAATACCACCAGAATCACAGTAATATGAATAGCACAAATATTTAGTCCTTCAGAACTTTATGCGTAAAATATGGTCAAATATTTGTCTGGTATGAAATGTAAAAACTTATACCTTGGTACATTATTTTTCTATTTTATTTCTAGACACTCAGCAGAAGCGAAGCAATGGGTGTAGCACGGAAAGTCACAAAAACCTGAAAAGAAATGGACAAGGTGCTCAGGCAGCTGGCATCGTTTCCATTGTCATTCTGATAGGTGTTCTAGCTGTAATAATCTGCTAGCTGAGGAGACGGAGGTCCTCTAGACTAGAGTCCTGCACAGGTAATGAGGCCTTTCATTTGCATGACCAAACCTGAAGAATTCTTGGTTTTTTTTTTGCCAAAATATTTAATGTTATCCAGCACGTGGTTAGAAGGTACAAGTAAGCTGCCTGCGCACAACAGCAGGAAATTATGGTGTTAGCAAAAACCTAGGACAGATGTAGTGCCTCAGGACACATTATTCTTTAACATTTTCTGCTGTAGTGCCTGAGCCTCACAGGAGTTAGTTGTTGGTTGTGAGAGTAACTCAGAGTTTGCACCTTTTCAGGCCATAAGTTTCTCAGATGTGATGCCTGCAGCCTGTTCCTGAGCAGATGGAGGGGATGCTCCTCTATGGTGCAGGACTGGGGTCAGTAGTTTGTTCTGCTTAGCACGATCCAAAGCAGAAATCGGAGGATAAATCAATCCCAAGAGCTTTAGAGTCACTAGCTGCACGAATAAGGGTTCAAGATCCTACTGGGATCGAGCAGCTTTCTACAAGTTAGAAGTAAAGCATGTTTTGTCACTCCAGGTTATATACACATACCATTGTATTGATGCATTTTCCCATGTGCGGGACTCTACAATGCTTGACATGAGAGAACAAAAGGTAGCTGTAAAAGACATTTTGTGAACTAGATGATCTGTCTGAGTACTTACTGTAAGCCGCTTTGCGGGTATGCAAGAGGTAACATCTAGGAAGAGGGAGCAGGGACAACAACGCTTTTCATGGACAGGGACAAACCACATTTTCAATCCATGCCCTCTTCCTCATGGCTAGCAAGCCCAGGTGCTTTAGAAAAAGGCAGGGTAGTGATTTTGCCCAGCATCTGCAGCAGCTGTGCTGTGCTAGAAGCCATGCCATTCCTTCAGAAACCACTCATATCTTTCCCAAAACACGGAGCAGGACTGTTGCTTCAAGCTCCAAAAACCGATCCTTGCTCAAATGGTAACCTAGTTTGTAAGCAAATAGAGCATGGACTGCATTTTGCTGTCCAAAGAGCATTGAACGCTCAACGTCAGTGGATGTTGCTTAATATTAATTCAATTTGGCTAAAGATGATAGTTATCTGACACGCTTAAAACAGTTCATTTGTTGCAACAGATGTCCAGCTAAACAAAGACAAAGGAGTAACTAACTAAAAGTATTACAAATATTTTACTGTATTTGTCTCAAGAGTGACTCAACTTCATAGCTTCTATACTCAAGTTCAGCACAAAGCCTTTGGATAATATTTACTGGATATTATAAACTCAAGCACATAAAGTCGTAGCCCTGGTGCTTCTGTCAGCCCTTGCCTTGAGCTCTGCAAGTGTTGGCAAAGGCAGCCTCAGGGTCTTGATTTCTAGAAGTTCCTTCAGCAGTTCAGGCCAAAGGACATAACAAATCAACAAGGGACATGGAGCATACACGCTTAAGGCACCCTCCCTTCCTGTTCTGTAGCTATGTTGAAGCCCCTGTCACCATCAAGACAGCGCCAAATGTTTCAGGCATCCCAATTTGAGGGCAGCTTGGACCAATACCAGAGAAGCGAGAATGATCTAGGAAACGTGACCTCTGATAAAAGACTGGTTATGCTTGTATAAGCTGGAGAAAGAAAAGCTGATTGAGGACACAATAATCCCGCTCTTCAGCAAGTCCTTAAAGAGGATGAGACAAGTTATTTGCTGTTCCAACCCAGCAGACACAGCACTTAAGGCACAACAGGCTGAAACAAAGGAGATTTAAGTTAGATGTTAGGAAGAAAAGATGCTTGTCTAAGGGTAATAGTAGTTGAGTACTGAGGCAAAGAGTTTGTGCAGGCTGTTAAGTCTCTGTCAGTCCAGGTTTGGTGCTATTCTGTTTTTCCTTAATGAAAAAGGAAACCAGTATCTGTCAGAAATTCCTTAGAATAACTGGTGCTACTGTGAGACTGCTGTGATGGCTTCTTGGATAAATCCTAGTCTAATTCAATCATCATTTTATATTTTCAAACAAGTTGCATGTAGTGGATGAGGGGTAAGGCACTGTGGAGGTGCACCCACAGGGACACATTGCCACAACATTTTGCTTTTAAATACAGATGTAAAATAAGTTTCTGCTTTTAGCAGTTTCACTTTATGAAGAAGGTCAGATTGTTTCATAGGAGTTGGGAATCCTGAATACCGCAAACCAAAAAAAAGAGCCTATTGAGACTAGCTCTGCTGTTACAAAGGAAAAAGTTTTGGAAACTGTGAGGAAGGCAGGTTGAAAAGAGCAACTTCATCCCGGTGGGGTTAGTTTCTCCAAACACGCATTACAGTCAGTGGGGAGAAATTCAGAGCTGGAGCAATTCTGAATTGGTTTCTGGAGGGATCCCATCCCTACTTGTAGAGGAGTTTCAGGAAGATTGTTTCCCTTAACCACATCCAGGGTTTGTGCATCCTCTTCTCTGAGGGTGACACTGACAAAGGAGGAAGATATTAGCAGGAGAGCACTTCTTACATTTGCACAAAGAGAGGCACTTTCATTCTATGGCACAAGGGCAGAGGGTCCCTAGTGTCTCAGGTACCCAGGCAGAGGCAGGGTTTTGCACTAGCTGATTCTTTCTCAGAAGCATGAGTATCTCTTTTCCATACCTTTGCAGCTTGTTTCACTGGTTATGTAGGAAAGACAATGCTAGGACAGTTATTTCGGGGGGATTTTTTTTTTAATGTTGTTTCTTGTTACAGCACCTGTCTAAATGGAAAGTGCCAATAATTTGGACAGCTGGAGACGTGTCAGGAGAAGCATCACCCCTTATTGCAGTGGCAGTATTACCTGTAATACAAGTGAGATTTCTGCAGACCATGCCGAGAGACATGGCAAAGAAAAAAGCTTCTCCAACACAAGAGACAGAAAAATCCACTGGATTTCTGTTCCAGCCACTGGTTTTGTCCACACAACAGTTGTGTCACCACACCAGTTAGCCACTTTGGACAGTCCTCTGCAACAGTTTGTCAGTTGTTTGTGCTCCTGCACTGAAGAAAGCAGTAAGCCTGGGACTTAGCTACTCTGTACCAAACTATGGAAAACTGGTGAGTTCCCAGTCTCTCATCACCTTTGATGACTTTGTTAGTAGCAGATGTAACTGCATTTCAGGAACATGGGAAGTCCTTGCTGTGCCTCCTTACCCTGATGATGACTACTGAATATGAAGAAAGGCAGCTAAAACACAACAACAAAAAACAACCAAACAAAAACAAGAAAAAAAACACCCAAAAAATCCCCCCCAAAACCCCAAACAACAAGCTACCGAAGGACTCTCTGCAAAATGACATGTGACTTTTTCCACCTTTTTCTCTCTACAGCACATCTTTTAATTGGTTTCACCAGCTGCATGTTATTCTGTACAGAATTAAGTAAAACATTTTGACCTAGTCCTCCAAAAATGGGAGTTGCTCTGATGAGGTTAAGCACTAAGTATGTTACCATAATGCAGTGTGCTTTCTTTAGATGCACTTGATACCAGCATTTTGGTTTTTACTAAATATTCCATTGAAAAGAGAACTTCCATTTCTGACAGAAGCCAGTGCATACTATGTGAAAGAACAGGCTGTGGAAATCCGACCAATTCGAAACAGTGCCCTCTATGTTAATGTCAGGTTACCTTGACTTACCCTTTTCATGATACAACAAAACCTGTGGTCAAGCTCTGCTTGATTCAGCTAGTCTTTATTTAAGCACTCCTCTGTGGCTTCCAGGGAGCATTTTAAACTGAAATTTTTAAACCGAAATTTTCCACGTGTCCCATCCCTAAAATACAGACACGCTGTTGTGGTTTAAACCCAGCCACACAGCTCGTTCACTCACACACACACCCCCCTTGCCCTCCCCCTGCTCCTGAAGGGATGGGAAGAAGAATTGAAAGAATGTAACTCCCACAGACTGAGATAAGAACAGTCCAGTAACTAAGGTATAACACAAATCACTACTGCTACCACCAATAATAATAATGATAAAGGAAATAAGAAGGGAAGAGAATACATCACCTCACCACCTGCCAACCAATAACTCACCCCACCCGCCTGACCAAGTAGCAACTGATACCTAGTCCAACCCTGCAGTGACCTAGCCCTTCTAGGTAACTCTCAGTTACATCCTGGGCATGACATGCTGTGGTATGGAATACTTCTTTGGTCAGTTTGGGTCAGGTGCCCTATCTCTACTTCCTCCCCTCCCTGGCAGAGCATGAGGCTCAGAAAGTCCTTGGTCAGCCTAAATATTTGAGCAGTAACTAAAAACACTGGTGGTATCAGTGCTGTTCCCAGGCTGAAAGTCAAAACCACAGCGCTGCACCAGCTACTAAGAAGGAGAAAAATGACTGCTACTGCTGAACTCAGGACACACACAAAGTACAGAGTACGTGACTCTGTTTTCCATGAATGTCCAGAAAGCAGTTTCTGGACATTCATGCATTCTGCATGGAACTACAGTTTCCATGTGCCTTCCTATTTCATCTCAGTCAACCAAGAGAAACTAGTTGAAAATAGCAACTTTGCTCATAGTATAAGGTTTTGAAGAAGGAGGAATCTATACTAGTTCTTTTGCTCAGATGGGGCAGTTTCTCCATCTTGTCATGGTGGGTATGGCAATGATGACTTTAAACTGAGCCCTGAAAACACTTGGCTTTTCCTGCACCAGTTGCTAGACTAAAATTCTACCACTTTTGTGAATAAGTCACAGCCTTGTTTGTCCAAGCTCAATGTATAAGAGGCACTCTAGTGTCAACTGTGAGATAAGACTGATTTTTTTTTTGTATAAAGATCAGCTTTCAAATCCCGGACAAGTGGAAATAAATTTTGGTTTCCTGTTCTCCCATCATGTGGAATCCAGAAACACTTGGCAATAGCTCCATTAGCTTTTGTTGAAGCAGTACCCCTGAGGAAGCTCTGAGCTGGGTAGCTGTGCACCGCCACTGTGCTAGTATTTTGTGGGAGGGCTGCACAGGCTCAGCTTCCATGGCATTTAAGAGAAAGGGCAGTTCAGCTCTCACTTGGTGCAATCAAGGCTTATCAATTTGAACAGGGAAGGGAAGTTGTTTAGAAAAAGAAACAAGCCAAGCTTCAACTAAAGAATTAAGCTCCTGCCTAGGTTCCAAATAGCTGTGTACAACTGTGGAGTTTTTAAGACATTTTATCTGTTAACATAAAGAGGATATCGCCAATCATCAATGTCTGAAAAATACTGTTTTATTTATTAATTTCACTTTTGTCCTTTGTTGTCTTCCAATCTACATCTGTACCATACCCTGTTCTGTAAGACATTTAGCTGACAACATTTATCAGATAAGATTACTAAGGTGCCTTAAGTTACTTTAAATGTCAGTCTTTCCTTGTCTTCTCTCACACCCATTAATCTATATGTCAGATGTTTTCTGAGTCCATATCTAGTCTTCACTGAACCCTGAAAGGAATTTGCTTAAGTAAGGCATACAGGCTTGCAGATGCTTCAAAAAAGTGAAGCGTCATCTGTGTGGATGTGAACTATTTCCTAGTGGTTCAGTAAGAAGTCCTGCAGACATTTCCTTGCTATCTATCACATGAAGTTTTGTGCAGCCTTTTTCATACTGCTGTAACTGACAGAAGCCTTTACTAAAACCACTTTTTCACCTGCAGATTCTGCAACTGCCAGAAGCTGTAATGGTTTAGAGATGCAAGAAACAGCCTAGCAGTCACTTTATGATATGTTGTTAAACTAATTAGGCTGGTTGGATTTTTCTTACTTCTCTGTTATTTCATGGTACGTAGTGAAGACATCTAAATGCAGCAGCCTGCTGTTGCAAAATCCATACTTTCAATTGATTTAGATTTCCAGCTGGTTTTGGAGGCAAGTAAATCCTAGGTAACAGTTGTTTGTTACAATTCAAAGTACTTGGGAGTTTTGTAGTAACAGTTTTTGTCATGTATGTGTTTATATTTGAATAAAATCCATTCATTCTTCTGAATGTTTAACTAAATCTATCAGCACATAAAGACTAGTCATCGCTCCAAATCATTGCTCCCAACCAATGGGGCAGGTTTACTTTCAGACATAGTTTTCTGGGCGTACAAGCACACCTTTCCAAAGCCCACAGATGAAAAGAGAGCGACACAATATGGGGACTTGACAATCTGTGCTCTGTTTTCGCTCACACCTTGAATGAACTGGATGAAAGCCACACAGTAGCCTGAGTGCAGCACTAAGCCTAGGTTGATAAATCCTTTTCTTGCCCAGCCCCTAGCAGAGCAGAGGTATAACACACCCTCCCCATTTCCAGAACTGAAACCAGCTCATTGCACGGTCCCAGGGCAGTGCTGGACTTGGGTCCCAGCATCCCCCCATTTCCTTAAGTTAAGAATAGCAGCTCACATGAACTGCATATCCCAAGCAACTTAAGCACGTGCACAGCAAAGTGCCACTTGATGCAGCTTTGTGGGAAGACTCCAAGAAACAACTCACTTTCACAGCAAAGCGAAAGGCTTTTGTTGTGGCACAGTTGGTAAACCACAGAAGGAAAGCCCCGAGGGAGAGAACATGTGTTGCTATTTAGTGGTCTGAATCCATCCATCCCATAGTCAAATTCATTATTTAAATCTTGTCACCTGCAAGAGCTGAAATGCCTGTTTTGCTCAAAAAAGCATTCCCTTTTTCCACTTCAACAATGCTGACAAAAAAACCACCAAAACTTCTCAATAGCCTTTTATGCTTCTATCAAAGAAACATTACTAGCTGCTTTTCCAAACTGCAGAATGAAGTCTTCTCATATTTGTAGCAATTTTGCAGAGTTCACATTACTCATGAGCGTGCTCTCTCTAACCTCTCTCTTCAAGGGCAGAGAAACTGCTCTAAAGAATATTTGTGAGTACAGACCAACTCCACAGGGAGAGAACCCCTGCCAATCCCTACAGAAGTTAGTTTGGCTCTTTGGGACTTTTTGTCTCAATGTATCGTGTGGCATTAGGACCTTCACCACTTTCATTGTATCAGTACAGGTTAAAATCATGGTCAACTGGCCCCTATTAGAGATGTATAAAATGGCACCCCACATGTTCCTCGAGGTGATCTCTGGCAGTCCGGGGCACTGCAGGCCACACACTAGTAGCCTCTGTCTCATCCATCTGTCAAGACACACTTACGTGACAATGTGTCAGTGTGTCAGTTCATACAATTACCTTCCAACACAAAAGAACACTTCTAACACTTCAGGCATTATCAGCACTGCTCATAAGCATAAGTGTACACAAACCAATGCCCCATGCTGCAAAACACAAGTCACTGGGAACTACTCACAAACTCAAGCACTTTGTTAGTGAAAAGCCTGTCTCCATTTTAGTCTGGAAGAGAAAATGGCTGTGTAGAACTAGATGCTTTTGTATCAAGAGAAGGCTGACCTTCCAACTCTCCCCAAATAAGTCCCAACAGTTTAGTAATAAAAACCCTAATTTGTTTTCCTATGATTCCAGGAAGTGCTGCTTAGGGCTGTTTTATAATTGGAAAACTTGGACACAGAAGTTGCATGCTTAGGGTCACACAAGGCTGCAGCTGACTTGGTGCTTGAACAAAACATCTCCAGGATGCAGAGACCTTCTCTCCTTTCACATGCCGGATTGGAAAGTCTGCTCTTTGCAACATCCACCCCGGTAGACGTCATAAGTCAAGAGAAGCCATTTGCTGGTTTTGGATAGGATTGCATATAAACTGCCAGATTACACTTTCATATCTGTTGCACAAAAACATCTGCCCTTCAAAAAGATTGTAAAGAGGAAAAATAATATTTTAGTCCAGACTGGAAAGCTTCTAAGAATGATCAGCAAGATGCAACACTAACACAGCCCTAGTGCAGACAGAGGGTAAGTGCTAACATTACCTTCTTAATTTCTTCTGCCAGAAGATTTGCGCTGTGTTGTGGTTTAAACCCTAGCCAGACAGCTTGCTCACTCACTCCCAGTGAGTGGTGCCAGGCTGAGAGCAATCGAGCCCCCCCCCCCCCCCCCCCCCCCAGGGCTCTCCCCTTCCCCGCTCCGGAAGGAACAGGGAGGAGGATCGAAAGAGTGCAACTCCCACAGGTTGAGACAAGAACAGTCCAGCAACCAATGTACAACACAAATCACCACCGCTACCACCAACGACAACAATGATAAGAGAAAATAACAAGGGAAGAGAATACGATACCACTGGCCAAGAAACGAGTCCCACCCGGAAGCCCGTGTCCTTCTGGGTAACTCCCAGTTACCCCCCACCTCGGGCATGACGTGCTGTGGTATGGAATACCTCTTTGGCTAGCCTGGGTCAGGCGCCCCGTCTCTGCTTCCTCCCGGCTTCCCCTCCTCCCTGGCAGAGCATGAGCCTCACAAAGTCCTTGGTCAGGGTAAACATCACTTAGCAGCAACCGAAAACATCGGTATCACCAGCACTGTTCCCAGGCTGGAAGTCAAAACACAGCACTGCACCAGCTAACACAAAGGAAAAACATGACTGCTACTGCTGAACCCAGGACACGTTGTCACATCAGTCTTAACAAGACTGAGAGTGTACTTTCAAAACAAAAATCAGGTTTGCTTGGAAAAAATTCCACAGCATCATGCTGGACTAGAACCAATTCTATTCCTCTCCACCTCTTCATCAGTCAGACTTACCACTATTGTTTTACCCAACTTCTAAAATACACCACGACTGCAGTCACTGTAGCTAAAAAGAGGCCAAGGGTTAAAGGCATAAAAAGACTGAAGTGTTGCCAAAGCACTTTAGTTGCTTTTGTAGCAAGGCAAACACAAAGTATTTTTATCACCTTGGTGGAAATCTTATTAACCAGCTCAAATCAGTTTGATAAACTGCCAGTGACTTTAAATTCTGTCAGCAAAGTACTGGGAGTGCCATCACAAACCTAGTCTTTTAAAGCCCTTCCTTTGGTTTTCCATCTGTATGCTCATAATTCCATATGATACTACCTGCAGCACAGAGGGTTGCTTTCTTATTTGAGATACATTATTGAATTCTCTTATCAGAATCATGATAAGAACCCAGCCCTGTGTTAGGTTCTGATCTACTGACAACAAGGCAAGAGGGCTGACCAGATAATGACCCTCTTTTCCAAGGAAATTCACTGACTGTTTCTACATAGGGTGGGACAGGGAGCCAGCACCACAGAAAGGTCTCCTGAACTCCTGGCACCAGCTCACGTGAAATGCGCCCAGAAACTGAAGGGCTGGGCAGGTAGACGAGGCTTTGGATGCAGGCAAGGCTCCAGGGATTCCCAGCTATGGTGAGCTGCAGTACCAGGCCTCTGCTCAGCAGGCAGGCACCTCATCAGGAGTCCTGACACAACAGGGCACAGCTTAGGGCTGAGAAGTGCTGTCAAGCAGGAAAAAGGAAAAGAATAAATAAACTAAAAATTAAAACCACAAAACCCACACACAACTCTACACATTTGTTCCTTTTTATGTATTTTAAGTTGAATTTTTCATTACTACCATGAAGCAGACAGCTGCCTGTCAAGGTATTTCTCATAGAACAATTTGAGCAAGCTGAAAGTGGGAACAATACAGTAGTGAAGGGAATCTTTTAATCTGTTCCAGAATCTTCTAATCTGTTCCATCTCAGTTTCAGTTCACCAGTCCTTTGGAGATGAAGCTCTGTGTGGGAAATATTTTCTTCTTTTACTTTTTTAAATAAAAATAAAAAGTAACCCTCAAGAAGAGTTTCTATTAAAAACTATATGCTCTGGTGGGCTGGAATTATTAAACACAAAACATATCCGGCATGCACACAGTGAGCCAGTGCCTTTTTGGTAGTGTTTTTGGCAACACAGCCACTACTAACAGGCTTCATATGTGTCCTAGCTTCACTTTTAAGCAACTCCTATTGCATCACAGCATATCTGGATAGAAAACTATTTCTAAGCAAAGTCAAATAAACAAGCTCCTCAGAAACAGGAAACTTAGCAGAAGAAATCTATCAATTTCCATGGCCACATTTACTGCGCCAGTAGGTCTTTAAGCCTTGGGAAACAGTAGTAGGTACTCTGCATGTCAGTAAGAGCCAGTTTTTGCATTAACACTGGTTTCAGTGTCCCCAGCTCACAGGTGCTCAGGCTTGAGCAACCCACAGCCACATGGGATTCCAGGCACAGAGGTGTGCCCTGTCCACATACTCTTCAGAAGTCTTTGGGGTGGGGCTGGAGAGCAGGAGAGGAGTTACATTTTTAGTCTCTAGGCAATTGTCCTGGGTTCAGCAGTAGCAGCCATTTTTCTCCTTCTTAGTAGCTGGTGCAGTGCAGTGTTTTTGACTTTCAGACTTGGAACAGCACTGACAACACCAATGTTTCCAGTTCCTGCTTACTAATATTTACTCTGACCAAGGACTTTCTGAGTCTCATGCTCTGCCAGGGAGAAGGGGAAGCTGGGAGGAAGCAGAGACAGGACACCTGACCCAAACTAACCAAAGAAGTATTCCATACCACAGCACGTCATGCCCAGTATATAAACTGGGGGCAGTTACCCAGAATGGCTAGATTGCTGCTTGGGTCAGGCTAGGTATCGGTCAGCAGGTGGTGAGGGGTTGTATTCTCTTCCCTTGTTATTTCCCTTATCATTATTATTACTGGTGGTAGCAGTAGTGATTTGTGTTATACCTTAGTTACTGGACTGTTCTTATCTCAGCCCATGCGAGTTACATTCTTTTGATTCTCCTCCCCATCTCTCCAAGAGCTGGGGAAGACGGGAGGGGAGTGAGCAAGTGTCTGTGTGGTGCTGGTTTGCTGGCTGGGCTTAAACCGTGACACCAATACTGCTCCAGGCAGCAAGGAGGAAGCCGCTAAACTATTGCACCTAGGCAGAAGCCAAGCAAGAAGTTTGCTGTGAAGCTAGAAATGGACCCTAACCCCCTCCCCTTTGAAGGTCTAGCAGTACAGCCCAGCATCCCTGTACACCACTCACTGTTTCACAAAGCATGCTGTAATCTTAATCACTGCAGGTGCCCAGATGGTATGGAGCACTCACCCTGGAGATAAATAATTGTATAACATACCTCTGCTGTCTGGAAACTCCATGCAAGCAGTCAGTGTAACTGAACAGAGGTGAGCACAACAGAGCAACATACCAAGGTCCCTCTGGATGGCATTCCTTCCCTCCAGCGTATCAACAGAACCACACAGCTTGGTGTCATCGGCAAACCTGCTGAGGGCACACTCCATCCCACTGTCCATGTGGGACCGGTCCCAACACCGATCCCTGAGGGACACCACTCGTTACTGGTCTCCAGTAGGACATTGAGCCATTGACCACAACTCTTTGTGTGCAGCCATCCAGCCAGTTCTTTATCCACTGAGTGGTCCATCCATCAAATTGATGTCGCTCCAATTTGGAGACAAGGATGTCATGCGGGACAGTGTCGAATGCTTTACACAAGTCCAGGTAGATGACATCAACTGCTCTACCCCTGTCCATCAGTTCCGTAGCCCCATCATAGAAGGCCACCAGATTGGTCAGGCAGGATTTCCCCTTAGTGAAGCCATGCTGGCTGTCACCAAGCACCTTGTTGTTTTTCATGTGCCTTAGCATGCCTTCCAGGAGAATCTGCTCCAAGATTTTGCCAGGCACAGAGGTGAGACTGACTGGTCTGTAATTCCCCGGGTCATCCATTATTAACTTGGATGGTACTGCTTTGATTTAGAAGGAGCTCTCCAAGTAATATCTGATCAGGAAATGAGCTTTCAGAAGAGCAGGGGGGTGGGGGGTGGAGAAAAACAAAAAACACCAAAAAAACACAAAAAAAACCAAAAAAAAACAAGCAACAAACAACCACCACCACAAAAAAAAAACCAAAACAAAAAAACAAAAAACCCAAAACCAAGCCATCTCTCAAAAAAAGCAATAAATCTCTCATGACATTAGTGCATTGATAAATGGTTTTGGCACTTAAAGAATTTTTTGCCTCAGAAGCCTTCTACTTTTGTGATTCCGTACCAGACAAAGAATAACTTCTATGAATTCAGAAATATTTTCCTCTGTGCTGTCTTACCTCTCATCTAATGAGAGTTGCATCAGGCATTCAAAGCTTACCAAAAACTAAATGGCCCAGAAAATACTCAAGATCATCACTGTCACAGGAAAGAATGAGCAATTCTATTACAGCATCATTTGAGTGAGAAACTGTGCATTGCTGAAATACTACCATGAAGCTGACTAATTTATCAGATGTTACTTCTCAAACCACTACATAGAGTCTGGGGGGGAGGGGGAGGGTGGGGTTGTTTTCTAGCATAATGAAACATGATTTCCTAGAGTTTCTTCAATTACTTCTGGCTTAGTACTAAAAAATTCAGACTTACTCTTCAGATGGGTTTTTTTTGTGTGCTTTTTTTCAGGGTGTGGGTCATCCCCTGGTAATTTAGTGTTATATACCAGTATTTAAATTCATCCAGCATGATTGAACAGCCAGCTTAACCCAAGCACAGGAGTAGTTGAGATGAATGAGAACAGTGTTTGGAATACTAATTATTTTAAATCGATTGGCATGCCTTTTTTGGCCTGTTTATAGGCGTATACACCTATATGCCAGAAGGAGTCAATTCAATGCAAGGGAGAGTACCCAGAAACTGGCAGTTCAAAGGCAAAAGCTGAACAGAATCCAACTAATACATTTCCATTTCTGATACTCAAGTGCTGAATTCTGCAATTGTGCAACTATGTGCCACAAAACCCCAGTGAAGAAGTTTCCATGCTAGCGAATACACGTAGAAAGAAAACTTCGATTCCTTTATGAAATGATACAGCAGCATACCAAGTCAACAGTGCAACAAAACGCAAATAATAGCTCTCATAAAGAGAAAGCCTTCTATTGTGGCTGGCTGAAAACTTAAGAGGCAAATATTGCTCAATACCTGCACATCAAAAGCAGGGGGGCAGTGAAACAACAGTGCTTGACTGCAGGGCATACAAGAGTGTGTTTTTTTAAATAACGTAGAGTTTGGAAATGCATGCTTAGAAACTGCAGGCAGTAGCTTCTGTGTTCAGGTGTACAAGACACTGAACACAATTAGTTTAACATTCATGTAAGAAGCAACATTTTCTTTTCCTTGGAGAAAGAACTAAGCACAGTCTCAAGTGCTTGATTGAGCTAAGAGGCAAGAGTTGTTTCAGAAGCATTACCAAAGTCCCTATTCTGAACATCAAATGGCACACTCTTAACAGGGACATATGCTTTATCAGACAAAAGGTAGATAGTCCTCCTAGGAAGGACTGCAAAACCAGAATGTTGCATTATAATAAGCAGCTAAAGTTTGGGAAAATATGAAAGGTGAAATATTAAATATTCGTGAGCTTTTACTACTGGTACAGTGGTAGTTAGCATGATCTTACGTCACCCAAGGATGCTACAGTGAGCACAGTCAGTAATTCCTTTTATTCCTCAGTCAAGAAACACAGCACTTGGTATCTGAGTCATTGCTCCACATCCTACCCTGCTTCAGCATTTCCTCATTCAAGGCAGAATCTCCGCGCAGCAGCATGTTTGAGTCTCAGCACATTCAGACGGGATACTGAAAGACTCCACATAAGTAAGTAGAAGATCAAGTTTTCTGTCTTGTACTAGGAGGTGCTGAAACTGCATTATATGTGCTACAGCTTTTCAGCTAAGATATTTTACAATTGTTTCAGCTAATGCAGACATAGGAAAAATGAAACTGAAACAATCAAGGTTTGGCTTGTTTTCTTTGCCATAAGTTGCAGCTTGCTGGAGAGGAAAAAAAGGTATTGAAAGGTTTCCCAGTTAAAATGTTTTATCTTTAACTCCACTCCCCTTCTCTGTTGGCCAGCTAGGGTGCACTTAGACTGCAAAATGAGAAGTGTGACTAAGCCTACTGGTAAAACAAAAGGCAGCTTTCATCTGACATCCCAAAAGGCATCTCCAACTAATTTATTTCCCAAGTACAGTTTTACCTTTATTTCTGTTTTTATCTTTTTTGCTTTTCTTTAGTCATTAAACTGACACTAAACATTAATGACTTCAGTCATTAAACTGACAAAGTGACTGAACAGGGAGTTTCAGTTTAGTGAATTTCAGAGAATGAGCACTAGGCTGAAAATAATTTATCACACATTGCCTCAAAACAGCAGCTGAGTAAGAGAAAAATCTCAGATGAGATACATAGCAAACCAGCCACACCAAAACCCTGTGTAACATTTCAGGTACTGAATGGTCACTGTTTACAAACTGACAGCGTGTTACAGCAGCTAAAAAAACCCATGTGAGAAAGATGAAGTGTCCTGTTGTACTGAGCAGCAGCAACAGTCACAAAGTCAGTGCTGGACACAACCTGAGGTTGTGGTCAGTTAGCAGCTAGTGAAGAAATCAAGTGCGAGAGTGAAAAGACAAGAAAGAGGTCAAGCAACTGCAAAGGAGTATTTTCCCAAGCCTTAAGTCACCATGGTTTCTATTACAGTTTATCAACTTTGAAAAACAAGATAAGATATTGCTGCACAAGTGGGTTTCAGAAAAACCTCTTGCCATTAAGTTTCGATGGAAGGTTTATATCGGGTGAATTAAAAATATTACAGCCACAGATGTACAACCTAGTCCCTACAGCAGGGCACTTAAAACAACTTTTCAATTTTTAAATCTATTTTTATTCTTACCCCTTCTTCAGAAGGAACTGTACCCATCAAGGTAATGTAGGCAGAGAGGAAGGTAGAAGAGAGACACTTTGCAAAAGTACAAAACAATTTATGTCACAAAACCCAGTTTCTCATACCTCTGTGTGACCTTGGAACCTCAAGAGTCAACTCATAACAGACAACTTTGCCTTTTTGAAGGCTAAATTGACAGAAACATTTCACCAGTTGACTAAAACTGAATCCGGAGCAAGCAGTGAAACAACACAACTACAGATTTCAGTTCTCATGAAATCAAAAAAACTTCCCACTGTTTTGAGTTTAACTTGATAACACAAATGTAAATAATACAAAAGGCAGATTATCAGCACAGATTTTTCTTTCTAGATAAACTAGTTATTTGCAGAAAGGAAGAAGAGGCAGTAGGAAACTCATCTCCAAACCCTGTTGTAATGCAAGGCTACTGAAATATTTACCAAGATGAGCACTACAAATAAAACCTCCAGTATGCTGTTGCCAGTTATGAAAGTCCTAAAATGAGATTGGATGGATGTATATACTACCTTCAAGAGACTGATCTTTTAGTGGCAGTCGCCACTTTTGGACATTTTGTCTGCCAGAGAAGTCACTGGGGAGAGCAGGGAGAACACAACCTGAGACAGGATGGGATGTACTTCTTTTACTTCTGTAAAGTAAAAAGTAAATTCCAAACCAAACAACTCATGTAATCAAAAAGAAAAAAAAACACAGTAAAAAAGGGAGAAGAAAAAACAACCACATGCACAACAGTGCCGTAACTTTTTTTAGGGGGCTTGTTGGCCTCTTTGTGCCATGTCATTGCAAATGGCATCCACAGTTTAGTGCTATGTGAGACAGACATAAATCCGTTGGAGCAGATCCCAAGGAGATCAACAAAAATGGTAAGCTCTGGAGCACCTCTCCTCTGAAGCCAGGCTGAGAGAGTTGGGGTTGGTCAGCATGGAGAAGAGAAGGTTCTAGGGGAACCTCATAGCCTTTCAGTACCTAAAAGGAGCTTATAAGAAATACAGAGATAGGCATTTTACCAGGGCCTGTAGCATTAGAAAAAGGGGCAATGGTTTTAAACTGAAAGAGGGTGGATTTAGATTAGACATAAAGATATTCTTTATCATGAGGGTGGTGAGGCACTGGAACAGGTTGTCCAGAGAAACTGTGGCTGCCCCAATGCTGGAAGCGTTCAAGGTCAGACTGGATGGGGTTTTGAGCAACCTGGTCTAGGAGAAGGTGTCCCTGCCCATGCAGGGGGGCTAGAACTAGATGATTGACAAGAGTCCTTTCCAACCCAACTATGCTTCTGTGATTAGTATTTAAGAATCCTTTCAAAAAGTTGAGCTGGTTTGTCTCACACCCCTAGTTACATTCCTTTTCTGAACTGTGTGACAGCCTTCCCTCCTACTCAGGACAAGGAGCCTGTAGTGCCAACCACTCCCTATGGAAGCTAAGCATTCCTAAATATACACAGAAGGTGGCAGTCCAGGCAACAGGACACTGCAGGTGCATGTGGATGGACAGGGCTTTGTTTCAACAGGTGAGAGAAAGGAGGGAGGAGAGGAAAAATTGAATATGAACTATCCTCTGAACAATGGGATACAATGTGTGTGTGTGTGTTTAATGGACTGTGTCAGAAATGTATGTGAATATATACTCAGTGAAATCCTACTGAACACAGACAATTTGCGGTGATATGTGAGGATGCATATACACTGCAGATTTTCCAAAGCAGCCTGAGTCTCAAAGACTTCCAGGTACTGATTTTCTGTTCATGCCTCCCCATTCGTCTTTAAAACAACACCTCAGCACCTTCAGGCACATCTTAACTGCAGCTAGCCATGGTGCAGAGGTGCCTGTGCTAACCAGGTCTGGAGAAGTGCTGCTTTCTTGGCACAGTACTGCACCAGCATAAATTCCCTGTCTGATACGAAGTTACTAATTGCAGCTCCCCACCACATTTTGCAGGACTCTGGTGCTCCTAGCCGGGAAAAGTAGCTCAAATCAGCACAGCACAGGGATGCATGGGTTCATGCAGCCTTGACTGCTCAGCCCTGGTGCAAGGCATCTGTACGACCTCTGGTATATAGCAGAAGCATACCAGAACTCACACTGGCTTGGACTTTTAATTGGGTTCATTGCTGGGGGGAGAGAGGTTGGTTTTAATGGTGGTGGGTTTGGGGTTTTTTTTGTCTGCATATTTTTCCTCTAAGTTTCCCTTCCTGCTCACAGAGTACCAGACAAAACTAGAGTCACCTTCAGCATCACTGAAAGGAATCTCCATTTTATGGCTGTAGCTAAGTCCTGATCTGTCTGTTCTCTCAGCTGACTTTCCCCCTACTGTATCTTATTTTCTTTTTTCCTAAACCGATTCCAACCACCAGACTTCTCTATCAGTCCTTCCCTATTGCTAAAGTCATCTGTAACAGAATAAAATAAACTGCTGGTACTAGAGCAGTATCTTCTAGGAGGTGCCCAATAAGACTGAAGGAAGAAAGCATGTATTCCTCAGTCATTATCTGTTTCAAGATGCTTGATGAGTAAGTAAGAGAGGAGGGATAAAGAAAGTTAAAAGAAAAAAAATCACAAATTGGAGAAAATGTTATCTATTCTAGAGGGACTACAACATACATATCCTAAACTGCAGTGGTCTCCGTGTGCCTATCAGCCCCTAGGAACCTAAATTGCTCCAAACAACTCTGCCTCACCAACAGAAACAGTTTAAGAATAATAAATGCATAGCTAGCTCAAGGATTCCGAACTAATTATTTCCAAGCACATGCTTTGAGTTTGTGCATGTGAAATTACACAATATCTTACAAGGGATGTGACCACACAAACTTCAGTTAAGATTTCATAACATCCAAGTGCCAACTGTCTTAAAGCCATAGGGGTTTTTAATCCCCCATCTGTGGGATACCGCTTTTTTGGTTTTGCTCTCAAAGCAACCACAGGAAAAAAATTCCCTTGTGCAGGGCAGAAAAGCTCAACCCACCATAGCTTTTCTAGTTACGACATGACAGTACCTTTGGCAACAGATACTGCTTCAGTTTAGCTGCTGTCTCAGAGCACCCACCTCCTTGCAGGTATGGGTGGGAGGAAAGGTCTTGAACCCCTGTTGTCAGGCTTTGTGCTTAAACTCCAGCAAACCATAGATAGAATATATACAGTTTGCTCTACCACATCCTCAGGGCCCTTTATTCTTAGCGTAAGCAGAAACAGGTCAACTGTGCCCTGTCAGCAGGAGTTGTGCTGTTAGCAGAGAGGAAAATGCATAAGCAAGCTTCAAAAAAAAAAAAGTAAAATGCCATTTGTACAGCTCTACAAATGGCATCAAGAGCTAACACCAAAACCTATGGCTACAGGGTCCATAAAACAATCAAAATCTGGAAAGCAAAATTATTCAAGGTACCCATCCCTCCTACTGAGCAGCAGGCATTAGGGCAGTGTAACAGGAAAAGCACTCAGTGGCATCCTAAGAAAGAGAGCACCTGCACCTGTGGATGAAACCACACGATCATGTCTTTTGCAAGGATTTGTGTCAAGTATTTTCATTTCAGTTGCTGCAATTTACTGAAGTTTCATTCCGAGTTCACTTTTCTTGTATAAATTACTGGTGTAATTTAACTTTTGTTTGGTGCGCTACAAGGTACAACTTCAATGAGTAGACCTTTAACAAAGAGTGGGGAGGATGGCGAAAACAGGCAAGTCATTCATCTAGAGAACACCAAGATTTTTCTTGGAATTATTTTTACAAAGAAAATTTTTACAACTGCATTTTGTATGCAGGTATTTCTCACACCTCCTTATGCATATAATTATTGTGCAGTTTTACATGTTTTTTCATTTCGCTTACAAATTCCTCTCAGCACTGCTGGAAAGACTAGGCACAATAAGATGGAGACTGCTATTTTTCCCCCCTTAGTTTATTCACAAAGTTAGTTAGGTGTAGAGTCCAAATGTATTTCTCAGCTAAGCGCATTTGAAGTAAAATTTGGCTTTCCAGATGTCATTTCCTAACATCCGAGTTCCCCTGTGCTCTATATTTCCACATGCTTAAGTACTGAATCAGAAGTTTTTGTTAAAGCAAACTTGCTCTCAAGCTCCTTTCCCCCAGAGTAACATCAGCTGTCACCAGTTAAAGAGCTATCTAAACTACAGCCAAGCAGATCATCAACATGCCTGAAAAGAGGACTACTTTATCCTGACATCAGGAAAAGGAAGAGCATCCAGAACTCCCTATATTTCCCTTGCTGAGGCAGCCCAGCTTAAAACTTGGGTGTTCTTTTTAAAATGTAAATTTACAAGGCTATAGGGAGTTGCTGTACTTTGCTTTCTGCCATTCTGTATACATGCAAACTGACTGTGTACATCTGCAAACTCTGCATGTTACAGCTGCCCAGCTTTAGAGGAGCTGGCATTGCCTCTTTCTTCCCTATTAGTGTGAACAGTACAAAAACCACTGAACTGCACGAAAACACTTATCTTGCAGTTAGTATTTCTTGTAGTTACCATGAACTCTTGCTTCCTGAAAGATAATTTTCTTTTGCTCAAATTCATCATGCAGAGAAGTGCATACCTCTTAAATACCTGTGATGAAGGAATCTGCCTAATAGTCACATTCTTCCACTCTACCCCCCAGAAGTACACATTTAGGACTTCCAAAGGAGGGGAAATACAATAAAATATAAAATAAAAGATTCCTAGAAGCATTTGGGTATTAGAAAAAAAATTCTTCACCAAAAAGGTGATCAGGTATTGGAACAGGCTGCCCAAGGAAGTGGTATTACCATCCCTAGACATGTTCAAAAACCATGGAGATGAGGCCCTTAGTGATGGACTTGGCAGTCCTTAGTAAAGGTTGGACTTGATGACCTCAAAGATCATTCCCAACCTTGCCGATTATATGATTTGTGAAACCCAAGAAATAAGAAGAGAGGATGACAGGGAGTGTCACCACTTTTCCGGCTCCACCACCTACCCAGCAAGGGCCATTCCATGGTTAATTCACTCCCATGCGCTCCTCAATCACACACAGCAATGGCTCAGACTACTCTGGCTGCAAGCTAAGTTTCCTTGCAGCTGGCAGTTACAGATAGTTAGCAGTGCCTCAGGCAGCACGGTGTTTGACATAGGCTAACCACACTTTAACTGCTGCCTATTCCAATTCCCTGCACCGCCACACATTGCTCAGCTGGCAGCAAACTGCACAGTGGTGGCTTAAAAACTGGCTCCAACATCTGCAACTGCACTGGAGTTACTTCTCCATGAGATTCCTGAAAGCAAAGCATAACCCAGTAGGAATTTGAAGCCCCCGTGTGCTAGGATCTATAGAGTAGAAGCTACTAGAGCTTCTACTGTCTCCTACAGCAAAACTTGTATTTTTTTCTAGATTTTTTCTGTTTGATATGAGAAAGGAATGTTTCCTGACAAGAACAATTGCAACAACATACAGTTGAAAGGATGGGAATGAGAGATGAGAGCTGTGCCTGTGTTGTGCTGCAGCTTTTATTTAGGAAAAATTGAAAAAAGGGAAATAGCCAGCATTTCACCTGCGACTAAAACTCGTGTGTTCCTCCACTATAACACTCATTCTACTACCTCCTCCTCACAGAGGAATGAAGCAGAACAGAGTGTGCTCATTTGTGCTAGAGCATTGTCATCCACCCAGCAAGTTTACTCTGGGGAAATTTAACTCCATAAACAGGTTTAGGGCCCGCAGTTAGGGTCCATTAATGCAAAGGAGAGCAACAGCACCTAGCTGAGCTCTGACTCCTTTTATGGCACCAAGGATGCGGCTGCACTTCAGTCTGGATGAAACGTTAATTTTCTCAAACCTAAAGCAAAATACTTGAAGACCTAGCAGGGCTGTATGGCAGATCTGGCTGGAGGATCTTTGAATTTCCTCATGGGAAACTCCTGTCCTCAAATATCATCTGCTACACAATTTGACCCTTTGAGTACCTCACCACAGCTGCAAGTTTCATGGTGGTCATGGTATGAGACCACTGTATCGATTTACAGGTGTCTCCTGAATACTGCTTTCACAGCTCCAAGTTGAACATCTTCCTTCAGACATCAAGCGACACACACAGGCTGATCCAAGTCAGTGCAGCTCTCCTGGCTTGACACGGTTGGCAGTATGTCATTACCCAACTACAGATCTGTTCCACACCTCAGAAGGGAGAGAAGGATCTGAGTTAGGATAGCCTTGATTAAGATTCAAGTTTTATTGTCTTGGTTCCCATTTTCCCTTACTTCCATGTTGAGGCAGGCATAAACAACTTCCTAACCAGAAATATTCCTTGTGTCAAGGGTCATCTCCAGGCAGTGTATAAATGTTACTTCAGCTCCAACCTTCCTTGCATTTGCAGCCCATGGTATAGGAGATTTGGGGGGGGGGGGGAGCAGCTGTAAGAAATAGGGCACAGCTGAGGTACCACAAGTCATGGCTAAGATCACCATCAGCCTGCTACCAGCAAAGTGCAGATCAGCAACAGTATCCCTTTACTTACCCTATTTAGGCCAGGGAAGTAGTTCATGTTGAGTGGCTCCAGAGCATGGGGGGCTGCAAGGCTAATCCTCAGATATTTTGGCTCCCTGAACTGCTCAAAAATATGGTTGCTTCAGTTCTTAAAACCTCTGTGTTGTGCTTCAGAGCTGCTCTAAGGAGTTCACTGGGCTTCCCCAGCTGCCACCTCATCTCCCAAATGACTGTTTAGAGCTGGAATGAAAGATTGTGAAAGACCAACATGTAGCACTCCTATTTCAATCCTCTAAATAAACAGTCCTAGAAGTGCCAAGGTCAGCTTTGAAGTCCTCAAAATGTGAGGCACTGTAAGATATGCAACTAATGAGGCTCTTCAAACCCCATCTGGTAGTAGGACAGGGATGTAAGGGCTTTGAACTCCTGGCATAAGATAAGCATGTAAACATCCAGAGAAGATTCCCATGAGTACTCAGAGGACGTGCTTCAAAACTAGGCCATTTAAAGTTTACATAGTTGGAGTGCTTTCTACAAGTGACTTCTTCCTTGCGTTCAACCCATACTCTTCTACTTTAACAGTTACTAGTTAAGGCACAGCACCAATCACATCTAGTAATTACAAGTTAACAGTCCACAAATATATCGGGGGGGGGCATGTTCCATTGCATATTCTCACAGACATTTGTGTCTATAGAATGGGCAGCAGTAATATTTAATGCCAATTCATAATGCTCTAAAGATCCAAATAAAATATTCTGTTTGTCTGCATTATAACGAGTCCTCAAGATGTTTGGCAGCTGCCAGTAAACTAAGTACAATGCCATATCTAATCCATTAGGACTTTGCACTTTCCTATCCCAGGACATCACATTCCTTTTCCTGTAAGACCTGGGTATGTAGTAGGTTACACAGCAAGTCCTCTTAAATGCTTCTCCCCACTTCTCCAATTAAAATTACAAGATGCAGCTTGGGTAAGCAGATAGGTAATCTCCACATTCTCATTATCAAAGACCAATCAATTGAAGTTCTCATTGAATGCATCAGCTCTTTTTACTAGTAAGCAAATACAAATGGGAGAAGGAAGACTGTCTTTCCAAATCAAGGTTTCTGTACAACTTTGACACCAAGCTTAGCGATTCCAAGGCCCCAAGTCTTGTCATACATTATCAGAAGGACTCAGAAATCAGGCTTTGACCACCTCCTTTCATGAAAGGTTAATGCAAAAGAGAATGTGGATTCAGGCAACCCAGCTGTGGGAAACAGGGGCAACACAGGCAGTACATATCTTCCCAGCAGCAGTAGTAGGGAGACTTATTCAGTTTCTATCTCTGTCAAGACAAAACAAAGAGGTATATTACCATGACAAAAAAATCTTCCTGGCTACAAATTTGTTAGATATCTCCCTAGGAGTGTCTACATCCCTAGAATCTAATGGCAAAGCAGAAATTCAATCATTAGCAGTAACAGCTGTGTATTGGATAATATTGTGCTTAAGGAGGGTTTGACTTTGTTAGAAAACTCTCATAAGTACTTTGAGATGCACGAGACCAGATAACCCTTCAATTCAACCTTCAATTCTAAAGTATCCACAGCATACTAGAAGGTGCCAGAGAACCTGAACAGATACAGTCCTGCCTCTGTCTTCTGCATGCAGATAAATAGTACTTTAAAGTATTTGGTCTATGATTTTAAATGGATGTTCCACAATAACTGAGTAAAGGAAAATAGTCTTTTCTTAAAGAAGTGTAACAGCAGCTTTTAGTTAGATAAACCCAAAGATAAACAATGATCTCACGTATACAAAAACACAAATCCTTCAGTTGCTATTTTATACTTCTTTCTTACCTACAGAAACTAGGTCTATTCACTGGTGTTTACAGTTCTCAATGTGTATGACGTGGCAGAAAGCTAAGATCTCACCTCTGCCTCTTACTTGGGTAAAGATACACCCAAAAAGATCAATAAAGCAGAGATCATCAGAAGAGCTTGAGAGTAAACATTTTGTAGGAATTATCACAACTAAGATGCCCAAAGTTTATGTCATGCTTCTAGGATATGTGAGCAGAGAAATATTTGAGGAAACTGGCCCTGCAACTACATAGTTGTAATCATCTACTCAGTTATGGGTGGCTCCCAAATTATATTGGCTCTCTAGTACTCTTGGAGAAGATACCCAAGGATCTGAGGTGATATTATCAGATATTTCCATTCACACACACCTTGCTTTTTGATATTGCTGGGACAAAATAGTGCCTCTTTGTGCGCTTTATACTCCAAGGCACAGCACATGCTGTTACGTATGTACACAGACCTAATCACTAATGCTCCAACCCACATATTGCTGGATTTCCAAAGAACAGTTATTACCCAAGTGATGCAAAGCCTCATTGCTTGTGCACAACTCCAGGAGCTTGAAGGGGGTCAAAACAGATGTGCCATTGGCACCTGCTACTGTACAGAAAAGCTTGTTCATTTTTTATAGCACTGTAGAGACCAGCTCCTACTAGACCACAACTAGTGGAGCTGCAGCCTGTTCAGCCCTTGCAGAAGAAGCTGCTGGGCCAGGATCATCCTAGGGAGAAAACCCTGATACAACACACCACCAGAAAGTATTTCATAGGGTGTTAGTCAATTGAAGGGGAAAAGCAGGCATTCAAGGGAGACAAGTGTACATGGTGGAAGTAGGGAGACATCACATAACGTGTGCTTCAAATAGAGTGCTGTCAAGACTTCTTAACAAACCTAGTGAAGCTGAATGTTGCCGTTTTGGAAAGAGCTCAGTCACCCCTTCCACTACAGAGCAAAGCAGAGGACAAAGAGATGGGAAGGGGTAAAGTAAGATTTCAGAGAAGCTGTGTTCTGGGTTCAGCAGTAGCAGTCATGTTTTTTCCTTTGTGTTAACTGGTGCAGTGCTGTGTTTTGACTTCTAGTTTGAGAACAGTGTTGGTGAAGCCGATGTTTTCGGTTGTTGCTAAGTGATGTTTACCCTGACCAAGGACTCTGTGAGGCTCATGCTCTGCCAGGGAGGAGGGGAGGCTGTGAGGAAGCAGAGACGGGGCGCCTGACCCGGGCTAGCCGGGGAGGTATTCCATACCACAGCACGTCATGCCCGGGGTGGGGGGTAACTGGGAGTTACCCGGAAGGACAGGGGCTTCCGGGTGGAACTCGCTTTCTTGGCCGGTGGTATCATATTCTCTTCTCTTGTTATTTTCCCTTATCATTGTTTTAGCTGATAGTAGCGGTGGTGATTTGTTGCTGGACTGTTCTTGTCTCAACCCGTAGGAGTTGCACTCTCTCGATCCTTCTCCCCGTTCCTCCGGGAGCGGGGAAGGGGAGAGCCCCGGTGCAGGGGGGGGGAAGACGGACACGGACCTTGATTGTTGTCAGCTCGGCACCACTCACTGGGAGTGAGTGAACAAGTTACCCGACTGGGTTTAAACCACGACAAGCTGTTCCTATCTTCTACCACTTTCTTAACAGCAGCTGCCAATCCTTCCACCTTGGTGGCTGCTGCTTCCTTAGACTACAGGTGCTCCTTGCAGACTAGTGCCATAGGCAGCTGCATCCTGTGCCTGAAGGAGATTGCTATTTGCAGAAGCAGGGGCTCAGTGCAGAGCCCTGTCATCCCTACAAATTTCAGATGATTTTGCTTTAGACTGACTGCATCTATCATTCTTAAGGCTGTTAACCTCATCCATACACAAAGCTTACCTCCTCAGTGGGGAAAGGTGAAACCTAGAAACAAAACTGTAGGGCAGTGCAATGCAATGTTGACTTTGCAAGCCTTATTTGGGATGTACCTTTCACACCCTCAACTTCCAGTTTTGAAGCTAGTTGAAACTGTACTGTAAAACTAAGTTTACCTAAACTTTCACAGGGGATTTCCTATTTTGAAAGTGTAAAACCGCAGAGAGATCAGGTTGATCTTTCACAGTGTGCAAGCTTGTGGTTTTGCACAAGCTGCTCCTCTTTCTTTTCAAGTCATTACTTACCAATACACTTAAAACAGCACAGACGCATAAGAGCTCTGTTCAGTATCCCTGACATTGAAAAAGGTTAAGTTTGGTGGCCTCCTGATTACAAAAGAGATGACAGCAGCTACCCATGCACTGCTTTCTCAGTGTAGATGTAGCCTGCCTACCTAGCCAGCAATTTGCCTTTGTAGCAGAGTGGTACAAAGTTGATCCAGTGACCCATTTTTAAGCTACATCGTTTGGGCACAGGGCCATACCTCAACAGCCCTCAAAATGACCCTATTGTCCACTACCAAGCACCATCAGATGCTATTACAACGCAAGATATCTGGGTAGCTTCTGTAAGCTCAACACCATCTGGTTGCTTTCAGATTATAGTTCAGTTTACTTTCAGCTACATCCTACTTTTAAAGTAAAAATTGTTAAACACAGTAACCAGTGGCTACAACTGAAGTTAGCCCACTTTGAGGAAATGAGACAACTCACTGCTAGAGCTTCATTATCATAGAATCATAGAATAGTTAGGGTTGGAAAGGACCTTAAGATCATCAAGTTCCAACCCCCCTGCCATGGGCAGGGACACCTTCCACTAAACCATATCACCCAAGGCATCATCCAACCTGGTCTTGAGTACTGCCAGGGATGGAGCATTCACAGCCTCCCTGGGCAACCTATTATCACTGAACTGTATCACCTTAGAAAAGCAAATTAAAGACCACCTGAAAATCAGCAACTTTTAAGACTTGTATTCTCCATGTAGCTCTGGGAAGTTATAATCCGTTTGCATATTGGGTTGTCATCTTTATTTTAGCCCAGTCTGAAGACTGGCTTACTTTTTCTGTATCACTGAATTGTATGAAGATGCAATTAACAGTTCACAACCCATTTTTCTCAGAAAAGGCTTATGTGATCAAGGAAAGCACCTGCCTATTTCCTCCCTCTTCTCCCCAGCACCCTTTGTAGCCCATTGACAAGCATAAGAAATTGTCTTGATCTTACCCCATTCCCCTGCTTTCTTTTGGGGGAAGAGTTCCTTCTACTGTAAAGAAGTCCACTGGAGAAACAGGGAAGAGAAGGAATGGGAGGAAACAGGTTTGGATTAAAAGAAAAAAAAATAAGAGCTGAGAGCCATCTTTCAGTTCTGGAAGAGCAGCACTTCAGCCATGAACAGCTCTCACCTAAAAACCTTCCACACAAACTCCGTCAAGTCCTACAGTTTCCAGGAGTCAGAAAAGTCAAGACTCTGAGCCACCACAGAAAAAGGAACACACATCCTCTTACCTCCCTACAAGACACGTGCACAGTTAACTATAATGAAACATCTTGCAGTACCTTCCCCACATAGATCTAAAGGTGAGCACAGGCAGTGTATGAAAATTATCTACACACAGAGCTATAAGAATAGAGTACCATTGTCCAAAAAGGATAAGGGGGAAGATGCCACCTCTTTCTTGTGCCACAGTTCTGAATAGAAATACATCTATAGGAAGAAGGCACAAGTGAGCTTTCAGAGTGCTTTGAAAGAAAGGAGTTGCTTCCTTTGCTTCCAAACCCTGAGCTTGCTACTTTGTAAAGAAGCCATCACCTCCTTGTGTGGTCATGACTACAGACTGAAGTTAAAAAAAAAAAAAAAAGAAAAAATAGGAAATGCAATGCAATTGCACCCATAACAAAAAGCATTTCTGTTGGTGGGACTATATGGAGACAAGACCTGGTCACACTTGCAATGTTTGAGAGACGGGCACTTCAGATTATAAAGTCATTTGGTTGAACTAGGTCTCAACCAAACAGTAACAACAAAATCTGAAAGCTTTAAGAAGCTAGAGGAACATTCCAGAGTATATAGGGCCTTCAGGAAGTACTTACAAATCCCCACTTTTTTTCCTTACACAAACTGAGTGTTCAAGACACTTTCTTCAGACAATACATATATCTACCTCAGTTATCAAGCCAAGATTCTAGAGTCCTCCAACATATGGGCAAAATAACTCTAGCATCTCAGCACTACTGCGTGTTGTATATTGTATGTACATCCCACTAACTCTATGGATGACTGTTCTCCACTTGGAACAATTATAGCTTAGCAAAAAAAAAAAAAAGCATGAAGTGCTTACAGATACTTTAAGGAGCCCGTTTAGGATTCTGTTTGTATTTATGATGCACAGAAGCTAATTGGGCATTAGCATTCTCAGACAACTAGAAACTTTCTGCTCCAATACTAGAACAGCTAGGCTTAGAAGACTGTAAGCTTCAGCTTTGCAAATATTTTCAAAAAGCAGAGGGTAGGAAAGCAATCCCATTGGGAGGAAAGGTGTGGCTTTAAGCCTGCAGTATTTGGCAACTGTCAGCCTTATTTTTGCTACAGGTTCAAGAGTCCTTGAACTACTAGGACTTAATATTTTTACTAGTATAAAGCATTCCATGAGTACTTTGTGCTTTTCACTGGATAACTATGGAAAAAAGGCCAACATAGAATCATAGAATCGTTAGGGTTGGAAAGGACCTTAAGATCATCTAGTTCCAACCCCCTGCCATGGGCAGGGACACCTTATGCTAAATCATATCACCCAAGGCCTCGTCCAACCTGGCCTTGAACACTGCCAGGGATGGAGCATTCACAACCTCCCTGGGCAACCTATTCCAGTGCCTCACCACCCTAACAGGAAAGAATTTCCTCCTTATATCCAAGCTAAACTTCCCCTGCTTAAGTTTTAACCCATTACCCCTTGTCCTGTCACTACAGTCTCTAATGAAGAGTCCATCCCCAGCATCCCTATAGGCCCCCTTCAGATACTGGAAGGCTGCTATGAGGTCTCCACGCAGCCTTCTCTTCTCCAGGCTGAACAGCTCCAACTTCCTCAGCCTGTCTTCATACATGGGCTCCTGGAGAAGATAATAGCTCTTCCTTTCCTTAGTTACTTACATTTGTTGCATTTACCTGTTTTTTCTTGCATAAGAAAAGGTGCCACCAGAACTTGCAGGAATACCAGAAATGCTTTGTTAGGACACAGGTGGCAATGGGTATATGCTGTGAATCACTCTTGGGGGAAAGTTCACTATAAACAATTCCTCTCACTTCAAAAAGCTCTCACAAACTGCAGTTTGTTCACAGCAATTAAAGAAAAAACCAAACACAACCCTCAAACAACAACACATAAATAAAAACCAGATGCTTTCACATTTACTTTAAGAGAACAATGCTCCTAGACTAACCAGCTCAGACACAGACTAGCTCCTTTCAGTTTGGTAGCTCCAACATGAATTAATTAATACTATTAATCAGCCCCAAGGTTTGTTCCAGGATTGTAAAGACTTTAGGATGAGCAGTTACTTGTAATCATGTTCAAACAAAGTGCATTTTGCAGCTAGTAGGGGAAAAACAAAACAAAGCAACCCAAACCAGGATGCAATTCAGGTCATTCCTCTTACTCAGAGGAGACACTGCCATACAGCTTGTCTTCTGGGTGTACAAATCCTCAGCAAGGCACCCAGCATGCGGCTCAGTAATTTCAGTCACAGGTTAACATCATTCTCTGGGGAAAGAGCCAAGACAAGTTACAACAGCTTCAGTTAACCCCCTTTCTTTTTCTCCTCTCACCCTGGCAGCCTGAGCTTTTATTCTCAGACACACATTCCCAGTGTTTCTATTTCCCATAGAGCAACCACAACAGCATTGACTACTGATTAGCCCCACCTGTGAAGTTCACCACTTTGTTAATGAATACATAACACCTTCCTAGAGGACAATAATAAGTCTTTTCTGAACTTCACCTTTCATCCAGCTTTCTTGGTTTTCTCACCTACTAAGAAATACAGATCCAACTGACTGTAGGGTTAGAAGTCAGGGATTAGATGTCTAGTAACAGGTTTAATAAGAAAAACCAAATTGACTACTGCGTGTTAGTGGAACTGTGCATATGCATCAATAACAACATCATCTTGTCTTGAAGAACGGTGGTTTCTAAAATCCACAAATGAAAAATAGCTAAGATGAGAGAGGACTCACGATCCAGAAAGTCCTTGAACCTGTTGCTGCCAACTCTTTCCAGCAAGAATAAGCATCTGCAGGCTAGGATTTTCCCTGCTCTCTCAGTACTGAACTGGAAAGTAATTTTGGAGAATGGGAATTCTCTGGTATTAGTATATTAGACTTCTTCCTAGGCAAGGCATTGGACAAAGGTAATAAAGACACTTTATATATTATCTCATCAGCTCAAAGTAATCTCTTGAGCCTGAAATAGTTTCCCTTCTGCTTCCTAGGAAAGACCCCAGAATTTCCCTTTCTCCCTCTCTTGTTACCAGGCTTTATCCACTATATAAATTTGAAAGTTCAAAGGGAAGGAGTTTTCCCCTTTCCTTCTTTGGACTGATGACATTTACTGAGGGGGTTTTATAATTCTGGCTCGGTGAGAAAAATAACTGCTGACTAAAGAGAAAAAAAAACAAAAAAACCACCCCACATTTGTAGAATAGATAATATATTGAGCAAGACACATACAAAGCCATCACTACAAACATTTATGCAGTTATTATATTAAATGCTGACAGCCTGTCAGTTTAAACAAGATCTCTTTCTGCACTGAAGCTTTACAATATAAATAGCTCAATACTCTAAGAACTTGGTGTTAAGTAACTCGGTTAGTCTTGAGTTATATCCTCCCCGAGTTTTAAGGCCCTTTGGCTGCACTCTGCCAAAACACTGTACAGATGGGATGGAGATCAAACAAATCACGCTCATGAGCTTTTTGAGCCTTATCAGCAGTTAGCAGGGGAAGAAATCAAAGACTGCTGAGATAACCTTGGTGCTAGGTAAAGAGCAGAGGTCAGACCACACACCTACTTCAGCATTTGCAGCACAGAACAGGCAAAACACACTCTTGCTTAAATTGCTGTGCGGCCTCCTGAATCAGATGGCTAGGGGCTGGCTGGAGCTAGGAAGCACAAGGCAGCTGCTGTTCCTGCAGTGTCCATGGCTCCATAGCAGGAGGATGTGCCCCATGTCACCTCTCCCTTTGCTCACCACTAGCCCTGCTCCATCCTTTCCATGATTTATAGCAGGCAATATTCTCCTTAGCCTGCTTTTCCAGGAAGCCTGAACCAGCCCTGTATATTTGCAGCTGTACATGTACCAGGGAGCTCTTGTCCCTCTGCAGCTTAGTAGCAAGGGAAGAGTTCAAATACTCATGAGATTTCCAGTGCAGATGCAAATTGAGGAGCTTAGCCCTCTGAATGATGGAGATGCAAAAAAACAAAATTCCAGGTGGAGTCATTTCAGTGTAGGGATGTTTCTGCAAGTAACAGTTAACAGCATTAGATTATCCAGTCCTTCAATGAGAAGGATTCATTTCACATAGTAAATGACTAATCCAGACAGCACAAAGCCCTTTAAAGCAAACCGACTACAGTGGGAGAGAAAGGCCACAAGGGCCACAGAAAGGCAAGCAGAAATACCTGCCAGCCACACCCATTATATGCAAGACCTTCTAATGTATTTCAATCTATTTTGGTTCCTCTTGCAAGTATCTGGTTTATATGGAGTTGTATAAAGGGATTCCTATCACCTGACATATTGGTTAAACAAGTTGTGGCTTCCATTCAGGCACTTGAAAGGGCCAGAGGAAGGACAGCGAGATAACTTTATTTCACCCATCTTCTTTCCTATCCCAATAGGGCCTACAAAAGTTTCTCCTCAGCTTATGGCCAAGCAAGGACCTAACACACACTCAAAGGCAGAAAGAGGGATAACTAAGCCTATTAGAGTTTATGGCAATAACTAGGCACACACCTAGAGTCACTTTCATAAAAAGTTGAGCTCTCTACTCCAAAGTGGTACTAGTAACCCAAATAGGATTCTCTCTCTTAAAAAACAGGTCTCATTTTCACAACTACCTTCAGACTATTCACTTCAGAATTTAGTATTTATCAACACTATATTAATCCAACAAGCATTTTTACTGACATCAGTTAACTCAATGTCTCCAGGATTCCTCACATCAGTGAATCCAAGCATCAGCTTAACTGTTTTGTTGTTGAATAGAGTGATCCAGAATCAGGTAATATCCTTAATATAAGGGTCAGATTGAGCACATGCCAGAGGAAAACAAAACCTAGAGTGAAGAATGAAAAGTTAAAGTCCTTATTTCAGTGTTAACATTTAAGTTCTGAAGACAAAGGTAATGTGAAGTAAAGCAACAACAAAACAAAACATCATCCAGAGAGCACTAGAAGCAGATAGTCTGACAGGAGCTGCCTTCAAAGTCAGGAAAAAAAAAAATTACACAATATTGAGTCAGCTGAAGGAACACCTGTTTCTTTCTGCACTGTCACTTGTGAGCCACTATGTTAAGCTTTCTAAAAAACAAACAAAAAAAAAAAACAACCCCACACATCTATGCCTTGTTCAAGTAACTGCAATCTCTTGAGAGCAACTCTCTATTCAAGAATTTATTTATGAAAAGAGAAAAAAACATTGCTAGAACTGGCAGATGAAGAATAGTGGAAACTCTCAGGAAAGCAAAAAAGGAATTGAGAATAAGGAACTTTTAGGGGAGCTGCCAGAAAGCCATTACAAAAAGGAACGGTGGCCTTTTGGTTTCTCTTCAGAAGTTGCAAACGGCGTAAGACCACCACACACCACTAGCCACAGTGAGTGAAGTCTCGCCAGTAAGCACAGAGGCAGGCAAAGGGTGGGATACACCATATGCTGCTTAGCCTGTGCTGTCTGAGCTTCCACCAGACAGTGTCAAACGTGCAGTGCTCAGAAACTCAGGAGGATTCATAATCTGCAAGACAGGGATAGGTGGGGCTGAGAACATTTGCTAAGGATTTAAAGGTCAGAAACTGCTCCCCAAATCGGAAAAATTCCCAACAAAAAGAACACAAAGGCACTGCCCTGCCAGCAGCAGTGTTCTCTTGAAAGCCTAAGTACTTAATCTAATACAAAAGTCTTGTTGCAGAGGTAAAAGCATGTTTTAAAATAATAGGATGAGAGCCCACTACTAAAATTATACACAGTTGCCATGCAAAACTGCGTAACACAGACCCCACAGGGAGCAGCGATACAACATCCTTCTGGGATCTGCCTACGGATATTCCTCTAGTCCCTAGACTGACCTTCACAAAAGGGATTCAAGCAGATGGAAGAGATGAAATTCCTCCAACAGCTGGAAATACAACAGGAATGGATTTTGACTGCCTGATAATTCAGCCAGATGAAACATAACATGAAAATACTAAATAACCAGAAGACTATAGCATCATTTGATCATTGCTGAATCCTCACTTGCATATCAAGAGTGTGTTTCCTTCTGAAACTTGAAATGAAACATACCACATTTAACATCAGTCCCCTGAGCCATGCAAACCTTCCCATTTCACAAAGCCACAACTTCAGTTTAGACAGAAGTATTTAGAAAGGTTATTCTGAAATCAAGAATAAACCTTAGTTTCCTGAGCATTCCAGTTTATCAAACATTCTCGCTCATATCCACTCTCTTTTTGGCCACACATCCAGATTTTTGCTGTTTTCCTCCAAACCACTGGGAAGATATTAGTGTTTTAATCCTGGGAACTCTGATCAAATATAAATTGTAACTTCCATTTCCCCAACATGTTTCATTTCTGTATGTGTGGATAAACACCCCCTCACCAAAAGCTATTTATTCAAAGCCAGGGAAGGTGTGCAAGTTCCCACTGCAGTACTATGTATGAGGTACAGCCTCCTACTGAGAAGAAGTCGCACACCATCACTCATTCATCCTTTGAGAAGGAATAACTTTTCATATTAGATGTGCATTTGATAACAATCTTTCAGTCCGCAGAGCATGAGTGCGTCCCATGATAAACCTTAAATACAGGAAGTTACAGCAGCATAGGGAAACAAGCAAGCTCAAACAGCGCTCCACCCACCCGCCATTCCACCTCCACAGCATAGGTGGTGTGGCTGGAGCACAGGGAGGGGAAAGGGAAACATGGACAGAGTACAGAACACCCCAGTGCACAGCAAATAACACCTTCAGAATGTTTTAAATAGCTATAAACTCTGCCAAAACAACCATGAAAAGCAGACCAGGCATGTTCACAACTACATGAGGTTTGCTACAGTGCACCTAAAGATGGGATCCCAATCCAAGATTCAGCTACCACCACAGCACATTTTGCAGTCTAAAGCTCCAGACAGTCCCCCAGGAGGCAAAGGGCACTTCTGTCCATGGCCTTGAGCTGAGGGGATAAATCACACAGCTATTAACTGCAAATGCCCAGAAAATTGCTTTCTAATCAGGGTAATTAATTTCAAAATCTAAAACACTAAAAGAGAAAGCCCCTGTAATTTTTTGATACAAGCCAGCATGTCCCTCACCAAGATCTCTTAAATATCTTTCCTTGAACTAATTATAGGATTTGTTTCTCAATAATCCCTCATTTTGCTTACAGGTTGCTTTCAGAGAAGACCAGAAGCAATCACCCAATTTCAGTACAGACTGTTGCATCATAAGAACTTTCGCTAAGAAACCAGACCATAATTTCCATTTATGAGATCACCCATTAGCTTGCAATTAGCTTTTGCCTAAAGGTAAAAGGACTGTGCGGTTACAGGCAACATTTCTCTCCTTGGCTGCTTTCAGGATTTCCCAGAGTCAGGGAGAAATATTCCCCTATCCTCCTAGGAGCACCAGTAACAAGTCAGCTCTCATACATCTGTTCTCAGAAGCCAAAGGCATGGCACAGGTAAGGATGGAACAACACTTGGAAAAATTACATCAGTTACTAAGATACAAAGCTTTGCCAGGTGTTAAACAAGCACTTTCCTTCTTGGCAGTGGCCCTTATTCATCTGCTAAGTGATTTTGGCTAATCCTCTCAGAATTACTGGCATTTTCTGCAACTTGTGTCTGTTCCAGCTTGTATCACTGTTCAGTCAGTACCAGGCTACATTACCTATGTTATTCAGCCAGTGCTGGAGGTTGGCAAATGAAGCAGAAGAGTTGCCAAGCCTATCAATCACTTCAGCATAACATCCAGATTGCCACATCCACTTGGTTCACAACTTAAATCAACGCCACACTTTGTGGCCACCACACAGAAGTACTTCTTCGTGTCAAAAGGTTCCAGCTCAGCATCTCCCTCCATGCCTCAGCTAGCACCCTACTTCAACCCATCATCCCATTAACAACATCTCACAATCCTTCTCTAGATAATCAGTTCCCAGGTCTTTTCTGTCCTAAATCCCAGACTTTTGCAGGGGGGCTGGAACTAGATGATCTTAAGGTCCTTTCCAACCCTAACTATTCTAGGATTCTATGAAAGTATACAGGGGTACTGTGGTTACAAGCCATTGCTGAACTGATCACTGAAACCAGCTGGGTTTTCTAGTACTATTACATGGCTGCTCTGCCACCAGAACTGCTGCCCTGATCATCCTCCAGCTGCACCATTCCTGATGATCAAATAGCTGTCCACAGAATTCAGAGCAAGGTTTATGGCAAGAACAAAAAAAAAAACAAAACAAACAAAAAAAGCCACAAAACCACAAACACACCAAGGAAACACCTGCACACAACACAGGCCCCCGGCTCATGCAAAGAACCTCTACCCACAGGATTTTCCCCTCCTGCCACCCCAGCTGTCCTAACCAGGAGAGCGGTTCACAGGGGAATATCTTTAATATACCATAGCAAGACTATTTCCAGGGTTAACATAGCATTTGCAAAAAATACTACTTTTTTAACTCACTTTAAAGGGAGAATTTTAGTGCTCTAAGAGCACAAAGCCTTCAAGAGTAGTATTTAGGCCCTCTCATCCCCGCCCCTTGTGCACTGGAAAAAAATAACTTGAGTCAATTTACTTTGGGACACAAAGTCCTGCTATTCTACAGGCACTGGGAACATTTGGTTACTTGCCTACTTGATTAACTTGCATCGCAGGCTGAGCTAACTTGCTTAGAAAATAAGCTCATGCATGACAAAAGCTGAATGACAGAGACATTGCCAAGAAGTTCAGAGTTTTGGCATTTTATCAGGGAGTTTAATTACATCACAAGCCTTCATTATTTCAGGTAGGTTAGTGTGTTAAAGAGTTATTAGTATTTCAGTTCTTCAGGAAGCGATTCTTCATAGCAAAGCCTTATTCAGTTAATTGGTTAAATCTCTGAAAAGCAAGTCTTAAATAATTCCTTTGTCAGATTATAATGGCCAGTAGGCAGATCAATTTTTACATTTGAAAAAGTTCAAAGAAAAAATTTGTTAGCTTCCTAAACTTACATTTTATTTAAACCAGAACCTAAAAAAAAAAAGGAAAAAAAGTGATATCAAATAGATATTTTAAATGCTGATCCATGTGGTGACTGAAACATTTTACTCCATCTGAATTGCACAGATGGGAACAGATCTCCAATTTAGTGTACCAAGAACAATCCTTCCAGAGGCTCAGTGTAAACATTTCTGTTCAAGCAGAATCCTCTCAATCCAGAGGAAAAAAAAAGTTATTTCAACTAAACAGCACTGGAGTAAGCTAAATGAAAGGTCACATGCCCCAGCTAGACAAATCTGAAACACTGCTGCAGCTAGATACTGCTTCCTAAAACAAGACCTACCTTGCTCCTTTTTTATGCACAAGCTTAAACTTCAGTAGCAAAATAACAAAAGCACGTGGCTGACAAGAGAGCTCAACATTCACATGCAATTCAGATGCAGTTTGGCATTTCAGATCTGATTCCATTGCACCAGCAGCAGTAGGCAGGAGAACAGCACCAGCGCCTTCCCCAGGCAGAGCTACCGCAGCAGAAAATGGGACTTTGCCAAGATTAAACAGCCTCCTCAAAGAAGCAGTTCTACTTTTAAGTAGCATTTTCCCTATAGGCTTATTAGCCATTAGTCTGCATTTTGCTAGTAGATGTGCAGCTTGGATGGTATTTGATAGTCTGAGGAATGGCATCCACACCTCCTGACAAATACAATACCCATTAGGTTTCAGCACCTTCATTGATCTCAGCTGCCTCTGGAGAAGAATCCCTTCACTATGCTGAAAGCTCAGGGCTAGTCAGTACACAGCTTCTGACACACATCCATCCTACACATGAAAATAAATATGCTCTGAATACATTCTTACAATACACAGTATATACACCCTGCTGTATATACTCAATATTATATACACTGTGTATAACATTACTTGTATTATACACACAGAGTGAAAGAAAACAGACTGAATCACAGCAAAGTACTAGTAAATACCCTGTTCCCTTCTGGAGAAATGCCTGTGGCAACAAAAATTAAGAGCCTTTCACTCTTTTGCAGAGACAGAAGAGCAACTGGAGCACCTGGTGAAGCTTATGACAAGAAGGGTTTCCTAAGGGCTGGGAAGGCATGAAAATGAAATGGTAAGCTGTGCTTTTCTTGTCCCGCAAAGCAGCTGAAGTTTGGAGGCAGAGGAAATTTCATTTAATTACAATAGAAAATAATCTTGAAAGCAAACTATGACTACGTATACACAATTAGTTTTGTCCACATGAGAACACAAGCAGGAAGTATGGGCGTTTGTGACTGAAGCACCATCTCATTACGACCATTGAGAAACCTCAGATCTACAGCCAAGAGATACAATCCACACCAAGACTAGATAACAAAATAAGACAGGGTTTCTAACCCATCCCAGTTTCATATCCAAGTTCCCTTCACAGATGAGGGAGCTGTGAAGCAGGACATAAATTATGCCAGAGAAAAGGTCTTTGGTTTCTGCTTTGGCATTCTAACAAAGCGTTTGGAATTTCTCCCTCTCTCACTTCATTAGGGAGACTGCTCTGTGGACGGTTGCCTGCTTACTGTTTGCATCTCTACCAAGAGGTAAATATACTATAACAACACATCTAGAAGGTGTTTATATGTGAATACACAAACTGAGAATGTTGAACAAATGCATGCTTTGTTTTGAACATATTTCATCACAGTCCAAGGTTTGCTTACAGGTAATAACCGTCAGATAAACCTCTACCTGAAAGAGGTGGTTTCAAGGTTAAGGTGTTCCAGGTCCACAAATCTTAACCTATGAAGTTTATCCTGCCCACATTTTTAAAAATACCCTAGCATTTCCACAATGTTAAGAAAGACTTGGAATCTCATCATTTATAATGATACAAGGCAGTTAGCTGTTAAAGTACTGGGTTTGCTATAGGCATAACCAGGTAAGTGAAAGGACCGGATCCCAGCAGCAACCTCTCTGCCTGAATCTTTGCACATGCTCCACGAAGTTCTAGCTGCACTGGGTTTCTGACATTATGTAGAAAAAGGTACACTAGTATGTACAGATGAGGGAGTTTCTACAAGCCTCAGAGCAACTCCCTGTAATTTCCTTATCTCAGGCTTACATTCAGCAATATTAAGTCTTCTGTGTGTGGTTAAAACACTCATTGCTCATAAACATCTCAGGTTTACCAAGCGCTGCAGTGGTTCAGGAGGTTACACTTCCTCTGGAACTAGTCTCTCTCTCTCTCTTCCGGGAGCACAACTGACATTTTTAGGGAAAAAATTCATGTGTCTCCACAAATCAGTGTGACAAGTCTATTGCCACTCAAGACATGCCCTTTTGGTAGCTAAGTGCAACTGCAAGCATTTAAGTGACTACCCTTTGACTCCTTTTCTCCCTCTCCCTAAAATAGGGGAGCTCAAGTTCAGTGTTTCTGAGCAAGTAACTGGGATTGCAAACAGCCCCCTACCCTCCCTAAAATACTTTTGCATGTGGGTGAGACATAAGGTGGCGAGAAGCCACAGAACACTACCTTGTCAGGTAAATATATTCCAGTTTAAACTCCTAAGTACTCAGAGATACAAGAAATTACCTGTTACCTTGTTTCTAACATCAGAACATTTTCCTGCTTAACCCATTACTTCCACTACTAAATTACTTTACTAATGTCAGAACTGCACTGGAATCACCAGAGTGATCTACAGACACATACCCAAGAGCTTTCCACTTCCAGGCCTTTTTCCACAAGGCATAAACCCTAGATCACCTACTGGCATCCCAGATTCCTCTGGTACAAGCAACATATAATTAATAAATAAACATGATTGCCCTAGATCATCTTGGGGGGAAAGGAGGGAAAAACAAAAAAGCCCAGTCATTCCCAGTCATTACAAGTTCCCTTGCACCACACTTTAGACACCAAACAGCAGTATTTCCTTGTTATAGGAATCTTACAGGCTGATTAAGTTGGCACACTCAACTTCACCTTGAGAGCCTTAAACATTTGGACAATATTTAAAGTGCATAATAAAAAAAATAAAACCAGAAAATAAATTCATCTCACATTTCATTTTTACAACCACAATAAAAGCCATGGGCCAACACACATTTTTTCCAAGGTAAAACACTGCACCTTCCACATGCAAAGCTTACCAGGTAGATCAGATGAGCACTACTCATCCTGCTTCATACACCCCAGCAGCAACTGCCACCATCCTTGCTGTATAACTGCTTCTGCCGCCTGGCCAAGCAACTCTCTGCTACCATACCTCCCTGACACATCAATAGCCTCAGCAAGAAGCTTAACACAACATCAGCAACCTTCAGCGTTACTTCATACTTCTACCCAGAACTGGCTTCCATAAGGACATTTACTTGACTTGTACCCAGAAGTCTGTTCTTCCCATCAACAAAAAACCTCATTCAGCTGTAGGCTCTGTTAAATAACTCATTACAGCCAGATTCCAGTCACCTGTTCTTGCCCCAGGCAACTTCAGCTGTGCTCCCTTTTGTGCCTCCTGATGCCCTGGTTTTACCAGCTGAAGGCAGTGTAGGTTTAACCTCAGGGGTATTAATAGTCATCATAAGTGTTACAACATTTGTACACAGTATCATACAGGAAGGGAAGGGTTATGTTGGGCACCACTCTTCTCCATCTTTGCAAAAAGAATAAAGAGTCAAAAAGCAAATAGATACACTTCTAAACGCAGTATTAAATTTAGAAATTACTGTGATCAGGAGATAGGATAAACTCTCTCTTTTGGTCATTAGGCAAATGCTTATTGTCCATTTTTCTAAATAAAGCCACAAGTTTTGTGGATTTCAGGATGATCTTTTCTTCACCCACATGCAACTCCACACAGTGCAAGCACTTTCTCTCCTGAGGGCATCCTGTGAACAGGACTCTTCCCACTAGAAAGCTCTTTGGGAGGATCACTTCTTCCAGAGCTTTCAAAACACTTGCAGCAGCCTCAGGCTCCCTCACCTCCCTGCTGTGGCTAGCTAACCATGGCCAGCCATAACTGCAATCTGCTTTCAGACATGGCATTGTTTCAGAAGGACTCTGCTGAGCTCAGCCTTCCTCAGCTCCCCAGGCCCAAACAGCTCAGGGATGGCTCTTGGGCTGCTCCCTGCTCTCCTTCAGGTGGTGGTGGTGGCCCTTTTAGGTGTGCCAGTTACAGCTAACAGCCTGGGTATGCTACTAATTGGAGGGCTGAAGAGTCTCCTTGGGGAGCACAGTCATACGTGCTGTGGCAGTGAGGGTACAGTACAGTGGAGGCCAAGCTTTACTATAAATAAAATAAGACCCCTGTTTGGATATTGTTGTAATTCAGGCTCCTCTTGAGAAGCAAAACCTGGTCAGCAACTGATACAGTCTGAAAACAGTTGAGCTCTCTACACAGTAAGAGAAATCTTCTACCAACCACCAGAAATACTTGGTTCTCTGATTCTGATGGACAATTGGTTTACTATTTTCAATACATCACCATGGGGATGTGATTTTTCAGCTGAAAGTTTATATTGTTAGGCAAAAGCAGATGGTGATTTTCAGCTGAAAAATCTGAAAACCAAAGGAAAGCAGATGTTTGGTGATATAATTGAAGACATTTGGGTCCACAATTTAGCTTTCTGAATTATACTTTTCCTTCTGCTTTTATGTCTGTCTGGATGGACACAATGTGACACCAGACAAGCCTCAAAACAGACACTGATTAATATAGAAACAGAGATCCTGGTATGTAACAAGCTGAGCCCTGGCTGGTGTCAGTGGCTGCAAAAGGGAACTGAGACTCTCTTTGATCTTTAGCCCAACATATGCACAGGCCTGGAACACAGGAATTACTATGCTGTGACTGAGAACATTTGTTTTTCTCACCCAAGTGTAAGGTACTGCACCTGGGGAGGAAGAACCCCAAGTACCAGTATAGGTTGGAGGCTGACCTAATGGTCAGCTCAGGTGAGAAGGGCCTGGCAGTATTGGTGGGTGACAAGTTGACTATGAGCCGGCAGTGTGCCCCTGCAGCCAGGAGGGACAATAGTATCCTTGGGTGCATCGGTAGGAGTGTTGCCAGCAGGGCGAGGGAGGTGATCCTCTCCCTTTACGTGACCCTGGTGAGGCCACATCTGGAGAGCTGTGTTCAGTGCTGGGCTCCTCAGTCCTACTGCTGGAGCTACTGGAGAGGGAGGGTCCAGCGGAGGCCACAAGGATGATCAGGGGTCTGGAGCATCTCTCTTGGGAGGAGAGACTGTGGGAGCCTGGCCTGTTTAGTCTAGAGAAGAACAGACTAAGAGGAGAATCTCGTTAGTGCATATAAATATCCCAAAGGTGGGTGCCACGAGAATGGTGCCAGACTCATTTCAGTGGTGCCCAGCAACAAGATGTGAAATATGAGCTCGCTCTTCTAAACAAGATAACAAGGTTTTATTGAGGGACAAAGTCAATAAAGCAAAAGCAACAGCACTGGGTGCATGACTGTAGCCGGAGGTGCAAGTGATTAGTATTGGTACAGGTTTATATACTTTCACTATTGCAGTAGTCACATACATGTTCATAGTTCCTGTGTATAGGCGGGGAATATTATAACTAGCTCCAGGAACTTATTATCATAAGTCTCCTCTTCTTGGCGTCTGTGCACTGCTCTCCGGTCATTGTGGGCAGGGGTCTTGAGGATTTAAAAGATTTAAAACAGTGTGACCTTCCTGCAATATTTATTGCAGGATGGGCAGACAAGGAGTATCTCAAGCTAGCAGATGTTTGGGAGGCTCTGTCTCTAAACTAACTGACAAGTAGAAGGATGGTGTGAAATAACTCATTCATATTTAGTGGGGCAACTAAATCCTGTTATCTCACCACAGACTTATAACACAAACATTGTTCTTTAAAGCTAAAGATACTTTAGAAGAATAGTGTGAAACAATTAGCTCATGTTTAGTGGGGCCACTAAATTCCACAGACTTACAACGTAAACATTGTTCTCTTTCTACAGCCTAAGTTAAGTTAAAAAGTACTTTATGTTTTCCAGGCACTAGCTTTTCTGGTATCAAGTCCCCCCCTTCTTTCTTTTACCTTTACAACTTCTTCTGCTATGTGACTCCATTTTGCTCAAGAGTTCCGGCCCTTCTTTAACTTGTCTAATCCTGTGTCTTTAACGAGCTTTGTTTCCATTATTGTAAACTCATACAGTTATATACACATAACCACACCTATGATTTGCAAAAGCCAATGCGTTTATGTGTTTATCACAAAGACAAGGAGCAATGGCCATAAACTAAAACACAAGAAGTTTCACCTCAACACGAGGAAGAGCTTCTTTATGTTGAGGGTGGCAGAGCACTGGGACAGGTGCCCACAGCAGTCATGGAGTCTCCCTCTCTGGAGACATTCAGGGCCCGCCTGGACACGTTCCTGTGTCACGTGCTGTAGGTGGCCCTGCATTGGCAGGAGTTGGACCAGATGATCTCCAGAGGTCCCTTTCAACCTTAATGATTTTGTGATACTGTAGTCTGATTACTTACCCCTTATGCTTCACAGAACTTTGGCCATGAAAAGGGATTGAGTTGTTTCAAAGTGAATTTTAGTTTTGCTCCTTGGCACAGTCACAGACTCGTGCTGCTTTTGTTCTGCTCCCTGCTGCGAATGAGTTTTCTATCCAAATTAATACATCTGCATTTTAATTTATAAAATATTTTTATGAAACAGGTTTGGTTAAAGTGTTAATTTAAGCCCACATTCTGTGCTGAAAACACCTATTTGTCTATGCTTTATAAACGCACAGAACCCTCCTTCTTCCATAATGCAGTCTTCCCCCAGAAAATATAACACCACAACCTAGTAAAAGTTGTCCTACATGACAGTGTCAGATTCCCCCATTTGTAGTTCTAGTATACTTTCAACTAACTTGGAATAATTTATAAAAATAATTAGTACCAGAGTTATTAAATGAACAGTGTGTATAAGTGAGATGCATTTGTCTTCCTGCCCTGCCTGCCTACCTTTGTTCACCAGCAGGCTACCCGAACCCTGGTTCTTGCTTCTGCTGGAACTGGTTGGTAAGATCTGTCCAGGCCACCCACCACCCGTACAAAGTATCTGTCTCCCTTGGAAAAGTCATTTACCTTCTTTCTGGCATACTGGGACAATAGCTATACCAAAGAGTATGAGAGGGCAGGCTTAGCAAGAGTGCAGCAAGCCAGAGCTGCAGATAAAAGCCCTGTTCTGCCAGACCCTCTGCAAGGTGTCACAGGGGAAGGAGGCAGGAGCCTCTAGTGCATTACTGACAAATTGGAAGCCATGATCTGACAGGCAAGCAACAGGAGTTGGGGGAGACCAGATTCATCCAGGATCTTTCTCGTGCTGATGTAACACCCTTTTCATGCTTCTTTTTTCAGACTTCCCTCCTACAAAAGCAATACTTGCTTATTTATGTGTGTGCATCTTCACTTTTCTGCATCCCCTTTTCCTCTTGTGAACTGACTGGTTAATTAGAATCAAATCAGACACCTGATCTCAAAACTAATCTCCTCAGAAACTGGGAGAAAAATCATCAGCTAAAGAGACAAGTTCAAGCAGCACCCACATGGATGAAGTGAAAGCAACTGCATGCAGCAACATCTGTCCTGCTGCAGAGCTCGCTGAGCATTGAGCATGCATGGCCCTCAATCCTGGCATGGCACTTACTGCCCTCTGCCTGGCTGGGAGCAGGAGGACACACATAGAAGAGGGAGGAAGAGAGGCAATAATGGTGTGATGAAGCCAAATTCTAGAAAACCTGGTGTCCCTAGCTCTGCTGCACACTGAGAAAGTTGTATGGTTTTTATTCCAGGTCGACCAGACACAACATGCCATGCATTTGTTGGAGAAACTGTTGTTTTGCCTTGCATCACCACTTCTCCTGGAAAGCTGACCCTCTCCAATTCAATGCTGTTCTGGCAGATAGAGGCTGACGATCCTCAGCACACCATTGTAGTGCACTTTGTTCTCAATGGGCAGGATTTGCCGCAGTTCCAGAATGACAATTACCATGGCAGAACTAGCCTTTTTTTTGACCAGATGAAGCATGGCAACTTTTCCTTAAAGCTCTCCAATGTTAAATTACTGGACACAGCTGTATATAGTTGCATCTACAAACAGACGGGGGATCATGCCGACAAAACACAGAAATCTAATGTTAAACTCATTGTATCAGGTAAGATTTTTCTTATAGTTCCGTGGGAGGGGCTCGGGGGCAGCATTTCTTGTTGACAATCTCTGTATGGCCGTTAGGTGGGATGACTTCAATTTTTAAAGCAGATCTTCACTGTTTCATTCTGTTCCTTGCTTTTGTTGGAAGAATAACTGGGAAGAAAATAAATGCATCTTTGTTAAGCTTCAGCACAGCATATTGATGGAAGCAGCAGGACTCCTGAAGGCAAGCCACCTGCCTCTTCCTCCTCCCTTCACAGGAGACATTAATGAATAATGAGGTCTCCCCAACTTCTAAGCATTTGGTTATTTATGGCTCTGTACTGTCATGGATCCATCTTGTCCCAGAGGAACAGGAGATTATTTCATTGTTTGCACTTGGGTCTGTGAAGCCATATTAGTTTTGTCTCTGGTAATGAAATCCGAAGTCCAGCCCATACACCCTTTCTGACATCAGACAGACAGTTGCTGTTCACCTTTTCCCTTGTGCCTGGAAGATCTGGATCTGGTGGCAACACTGGACACATGCAACAAGAGTCATTTTTCTTCCTTAGGAAAATGAGTGAGACTGTAACACATGCTCAGATAGTGCCAAACAACAGAGCTAAGATGGTTGAACTACCCACAAGCATGGCCAGCAGAATGATGGGGCTTTAGGTTTGACCAGTTGACAGATTGAAAAAGCAAATTTTAAAAAGGGGATGCACATCAAACTAATCATAGTTTTTTAAGGTGTCTTGGTTGTACAAATCAGCAGAAAACTTCAATTTTGGTCAACTACAAACATTTAATTCCACTTAAAATAGAAAAAGATATTTCAAGTAACAGAAACCCTTCAGTATCTTTGTTTTAATGCACGTCGTTCTCAAGAGAAAAATGTTTCTAAAATGTGAAGTAAAATACTTTTGTTCAGAAAATTTCAAAGTGAAACATTTTGCAGTTTTCAAAATGAAAAAAGTGTTTTGAAAATGGAGAATCAAAATCTTTTTTATCGTCTGATTTTTGGCAACAGTACGGTGTCTTTTACTCTGATTTAATTATGTGATCATATTTAAACATTCAGTAAGTTTGACAAATATATTCTTTCTCAGAAAAAAAAATTACTAACCCTTAGATCAATTATCAGCCCCCTTTTCCTGTTCCAGCCTCAAAACACATAACTTTGATTTTTGTGGGTTTTTTTCCAGCTCCTTCTATCACTGAGGAGGCTCCTTCCCCCTCTGGTAAGGCAATACTCCTTAACCTGCTAACTGTCTTAAATGATTATCCAGTGCTTTAATTTGAATTTGTCACATTGGTAAAATGTGCTGAAAATAGAGAAAGTCTGATTGACTTCTGATGCTTGCTCTCTCTTACTAAGCCTAGCAAAATACAGCTGTCTCAGGCAAAAGAATTTCCACTACTAAGACAGACCTAGACTGCAGAAAGAAGAATACTGAAGCGCCATCAGTCACCAGTCTATAAAGCTACTCACCATTATAGGCATCATAAAAATCAGTAAAAAAACAACATGGAAGCCATTCAGTTCTATGAATTAAGGCCTTTGTAAATTACTTCGGTATGAATAAACTACTAGATCAAGAGATTGGGGGGGGGGTATCCTTTGGGGTAAATAAGATAATAAATATTCTAAAAATAAATGATTTATGACTCCACACAAGCTCTTCTGGGAAAATAAAAGTAGATCTCACCAAAGGCAATTCTGAGGTATAGTGCAAATGACACCGTCTCAGTTTAATCATTACAGAGATTTAAGTACATTAGGTCATTTGTAACACTTCCTGAGGGAATGCAGTGCAGAAGGTCTGTCCAGCTCTGACATGCCATTGTCAGTAAATTCTCCCATAAAAATCTTGCTTGTAAGCAATTTTTTCCTGTTAGCTCTACAAAACTTTAAATTGGTATCAAACCTGCAAAATTTTGCTCATAAAAATCAATAGCTGTAATTTGTGTTTACTCAATGTAGCTGAAAGAGATAATCCACTCCATAACAATAATTATATTACAGTTAATGTAATAAGTTCAGCCACAATATGACATTACAGCCAGATTAAAAGGCAATAAATACAAATAAAAACCAAGGAAGAGAAATGTTCCAGTGTTTTATTACACAGAAAAAAAAAAACATCTCTGTACATGATGAGCAATAAACAACTTGAAAAATCACAGGGAATATCCTTTTTAGACTTGCAGTAGCTCCCCTAGCTGGCTTAAAGGTCTTTAAAAACCACAAAGTTAAATTTAAGCTGATATAATGTGCCTTCAGTGGCACAGCACCATATTACAACATTACAAAAGCAAATAGAACAGGAGCTAGAATATCTCTAGCTGTTACCTTCCACAAGAAATAAATTATTTATAGTTAATGCAGTAGCAGTGGAAACTTCTCAAAATGAAGAGAAGTAGGTTGTATTTAAAGGAGATAGTTGTATATATGTTTGACTCAGCCAAAAACTTTCTGACAACTTTTCCACAATAGAAACTATTTCTTATCATGAAAAGGTATTTTCACAAAAAAAAAAAAAAAAAAAAAGTGTTTGGGATAAGGGAGTGTTTCACCTTTGCTACAGGAGAACAAACTGAACCACATTCATAAGACACCTGAAGTTTCCTGTACTGCTGGATTTTGAGGGGCTTGGGGATGGAGGAAAGAATAAAAGCCTAACTTTTGAAATGCAACTTTTTGCAAAAAGGAAAAAATGTTTCCTGTTGACAACTTCTTTTAAAGAAAATCATTAGCCACAGCTCCCTTTTTTTTTTACTTTCAGCAATTTCTTAAGAAAGGAAGAGAATCTGTTTTGTATTAGTTGTTATTTTGGAAGGGACTTAGAAAAGCTAAATGACTTGCTGAGAACAAAGGCACTGTATGCAGAAATAACTCTTACACTTTGCAGTCATCGTAACCAGATCAGGAGGTATTTATTATTTTTACATAAAACAGAAACAGGTTTGATCTGTTTCACTTCTGCTTCATTTATGTTTATTTGCTGAATTGTTTTTCCTAATTATTTTTAAAAGCTTAATTTTACTGTCACTCTTAGTTTCTTGTGAGACTCTTTCTGGATCAATCAAAACTTGTTTTAATGGAAGGGCCTGAGCCTGGAGAAGGTCACAAGAAGCCAAGAGACTTGCTGTAATCCTACATTTGTTTCAAAGCATTACTGAAGACTACCCAATGTTTACTTGCTCTTTACACGTTAATACAGCATACTCCTTCTAGGAAGAGGGGAAGGAAGCACCCCTACTAGCCATAAATTAACTGCAGGAACATACTGAAAGCTGATACCACAGCAATAGGAACAGCCTAAGAATTGGTGTAGAAAACAATATGCAGCCTGATCTTCCCAGAGCACTTGGACCTAAACTCTTAGAGGAGAAATTTTTCCACTGCTTAAGTTGGGGGTTCAAAATCTTTCTTTACCTGTGTACCACATTCAGCACAGGTTGCAAGTACCATCTGTGCCAAAGCCAGTCTGCGCCCTGTGTCCACATTGTGGCTTACATACTAATAGTGGTACACAGTGCTGGTATCACCTAAGCATCTGTGGCCTAGACTTTTTACTACTTATTACCATTATTTATAGACTCTTAATCACAACACCTATCTCAGGCCCTGAGTAGGTAGAATGACAATGTATTTTATACTCTTTAGCTGTTGTTCTGTCAGGATTTTAAACAAGTGTTCTTGGTCATCCAGAAAAGGAAGTTGTGTTCAATGTTGCTGAGTGTCTTCGCCTTTTTTCTGGATGGCATACATTTGAAGACTTGAAAAGGAGAATTCTGAAAGAGCCAAAATCCATATGGTTTTACAACAATCTTCCATCAATGCATTAATGCGAACTATATCTTCAAATATATTTCTTGTCAAATCACCAGTTATATGTGGACTTTCTCTTTTTTAATTTTTCAGGACGCAGGCAGATTTCCTCCAGAAGCCCCAATGATGCACCATGTCTGGCAATGCTTCCCCTCTCTTTCTACCTCCTGGTCTCACTGGGAGTTTGGCACTTGTAACTGGGGAAGCCAACCTTCTCTTTGGGAAGTTCTCTTCACCAGAGGACCTCATTGGGCAGAACAGCTGTGTAGACAGAACGGTGTGACAACTGTTCCAGAGCCACGTGAAAGAAACACCTTAGCTGAAAACAGACCTAGCACTAGGTGTTTATATCCTGAATTTTGAAGTTCCACAAAATCAAAGGCAGCAAGACTCTTGAGGTGGCAAGTCTGGTTTTCATTTGTTTCTTGGAGCCCGGTTTTAGTACTGGCAGTATGAACATATGGATTTTGTGGTTTTGCTTTAATGACAGCATAAAAGACTCATAAAACTACAAAGTCACATCATAATTGACCCTAGTGAGATCTTTTGCCTAAGATCTTATCTGTTGTCCTTCAAGAGAATTGTAGGGAGGAGAAAGGTAATCACCCTCTGTGTCAGATAAAAACTGGAAGTAGGAAGCTGCTCTTGTTTTCTGACATGTAAGGACACAAAGCTTGTGCAACTTGAGCATGTGAAACTTTAGCTTCTATTTTTACTCCTAAGCATCATGGGCTATCAGTAACAACTTTTTCTTCCACAAGAAATGTAGTATTTCTTTAGCGGAAGGGTGAAGCTGGCTGAGAATGATGATGGAAATTCATAAAACATCAACATAGAGGAAGCGATATGTTATTACAAAATCCACTTCTAAATAAGCCAAAAGCAAAAAAGATTTAATTCAGTATTTCCTCTTTCTGTCATGAAACACAGCAAGGTAAATGTGATTATTGTGCAAAAGATGGATTCTTAAGGTAGAACTGTGCCAAAAGAAATTGGTACTGCGATAATGTTATATCTTTAAAAGCAGCACCTTTGAAGGAAAACTGGTCAGAATAATTGTAACTGATACCTATGCAAATTAAATGGATTTACTTCTGGAAATGTTTGATTCAGGTAGCACAGATGTCCTGTGTAAACCTAAGATTGAAAGGATCCTGAATACCAGCAGTATCAAGAAAGTCCAGAAGTTCTGTTTCAGGCCACAGTTGCTGCACCCACCCTATTGCAGAACTGAGAAGCATCCAGAGAACTATTCACCCAGGCTGGTGAACAGGGGTGACTGCAAGGCGCTCCTTCTGGCTGGGCCCTCAAGCCAGGGGAAGTGGCTGACTCATAAGGACGCACATAAAGTCGATTTGGAACAATTCTACCCTCTTTCCAACAGAAAGACAGGATTATTTTGTAAGAAAGGGAGCAGAATAGAGCTTTAAGTGGTATCCTTTGAGGTAAAGGAAATGGTTACCTCTGACTTTCTTAACAAAGTGCTCTTTCCTCACAGTGGGGAAGAGGGATGGAATCCCATGCACAGCCGGAGCTGCTGCTGCAGTGATGCTCAGCTGGCACTTAGGCTACTCTGCATACACGGAAGCTTAGTGTAACAGTCGGCGTCCCATTTCATATAAAGATTTTAATATATGAATTGTACATACTGTGATTGTCTTTTTGCATCCTACCTTCCAAATGTTTGTCTCAGATTCCATGTATTTTTCAAAACAAAAGTTGATTTAAAATTAAAGCTTAAACAAACAAAACCCTGAGGAGAGCAATCGCTTGGTCTGTAAGAGTTCTTAATTCGTATTCCAGTTGTTCCTACAGTTAGCTAGGCTCCCCATGCAATCAGAAAGTCCAAAAGGTGGTATCTGTACAGGCCTGTTAGTCCCAAAACTCTGAACTGCTTGCCTTCATCTCAAGGCCCATGAGTCCTAAAATCTAACAGCCATTTAAGCAGCCCTCCACTTTTCAAAAGGTGTTGAGGCACATGAACAACATGAGCACCTCCGCTCACAAGTACAAGCTGTGTGACTATAAAGCTGCATTTATTGGGCAAGGTAATGAATAATTAAATATCTTCATGCAGGCATGCAGCTCTAGGACACAGCCTCAGTACTGCAGAGAGGGAGCCATATGTTTACATACAGCTCAGTAATATGTTTTAAGAGCAGGCACTGTGCTGACTGGTGTTATGAGGAATGCCCAATTCCCTCAGTCATCTGCTTCTTTCACCCTTAGAAGTGATTCTCCTTGCCTGTTCAAACTGGCATGAATCACAATAAGCACATGAGCAGATGAAGATAGGAGGAATGAAGGGTGGGGGAAGAAAACTGAATGACCTCTAAATGCTGTTTACAACACTACTTTTTTACTACTCCGATTTGCAGCAGCACTTGGGATGCTTAAACACCTCTGTTTTTATATTTCCCCAAAGCTATAGTTAACTGCCATTCTGATTTCCTTGGGGACAGCAAGGAAAGGTTTGAATGACTAGTAGACCTTGATTTGTCCTTCCTTGCCTGGGTGACAAAACAAACGTCTGTTGTGTTCACCCCATGCACAGAACATGAGCAGCACATATTTCTTGTGTTTTCCAGAATTTCATCGTGAATGGGAGGGATAATTTTGAAAACTAAGGAGAGCAGTAACGATTCACACATTTAAAAAGGAGAGATCTCCACTTCTCTCACTTGTAGTATCTTGGTAGCCCACAACTACGTACTTCATATGTCAAGTGCATAGGCTGATAATCTGCTACATTAAAGAAATTAGTAAGAGATCCTTGTACATTATTCTTGCAAAAGAATGACTGTGAAAGCAAATTCATTTTTTTCATGTTTGACAGTAACACTGCTGAGACAAAAATGAATTTATCCTGTACTTTATCTATGCTTAAAGTGAGGCCATTTTAACTGGTTAATGCTTTCCACTGAGCTCCTTTCAGTTCCATATAACGTAGGAAAAACGGCCCAAAAAGGTCATCAGCAAGAAATGAATGTAATACCTTTGATGCAGAATTTTCACTGCTGTTTCAGCTAAGCCCGAGGGAAGTCATTCACAAAGCATGATGTTCAGCAGTTAAACAAAGGCTACTGAAACATGTTGAAAATAAGCATGGAAGGTGATTATTTTTGTGGCACAAAATCATGTTGCTATTTGTAATGCAATCCTCATTGCAATTTCTGTTTCAGCTCCTGGGATTGTCCAATTTTAGACCCTTCTCTTTCCCTCTCTATCTCTTTCTGCAGAGATGCTGACCAACGCTGAAATCAGCTTGGAAAAGATAGCCAGATAGCAGTTCCTTAAGTCTTCTTCTGAGGGTTAAGGTTGACCCACACAACAGGCAAGCTTCCTTCAGCTACTTCAAGCCATGGGAAGAAAAAATAAAACCAGCTCAAACAAAAGACTCAAGCCCTGGAATGCAGGCTACTCAGTTATTTGCAGATGGAGGATTATCTAAACTTCCACTCTGAAATATAAAAAAATATATATGTATTCACACACACATTAGATACTGCTATCTTGCAGACACATAGACCCTGCAAGAAACAGTGTGTTTCCTTACAGAAGTATTTCTTGGCCTGATAAAAGTCCCTCCCTGCAAACCTTGGGTTTAGGTCACCTTGGCTGTAATAGCATTATTATTTAAAACAAACAAACAAGCAAACACCCCCCCCCCAAAAAAAAAACAAACAAAACAACAAAAAAACCCAAAACCTGCACATCTTTCCCCAACCACATTGTGTAATTTTATTACTTTATACTACACTTTTCCTCATTTTTCAGTGATAATTATATCACAGGAAGGCTTTAGAGCTTAATGCAAGTATATTTGATAGTATATTTTCAGGGGGATAAATAAAAAGTCACTGTCTTAAAGAAGTCTTAACAAGACAGTGAGACAAATGCATTCATTGTGATGGAACTGGATTTCCTAGTGATTTTTTGTTGAAAGAGTAAGAAGCAGTATTTGTTTGATTTCCTCTACGCATCTACATGTTGACATCACAATGTTGCACAGAAAACAACAGCTGGAGTATTGTGCCTGAATACAGAAAACAGCTGGAATACTGTGCCTGGGTTAAGTGAAAACGTGCCCAGAGCATCGTTCATGGAAGTGTCCTATGCTCGCATCTTACCCAAACTCTATTGTAGCCACAAACTGAAGGGTGAGAATGAAAAGTGCATCTCAATCCTAACTCTCATTTCTGTTTGTAGAAGAAAAAAGTACCGCTGTCACCTTTGTGAACACTGCAACAACTGGCAGAGAAACATTTTGGAACATGATTTTTGTGCGTGCGCATTAAAGAGGGCAAAATGGGGAGGCAGAAACACAACTGACAGGTAACAATTTATCCGAGAAGTTAACCCTATCACAGCACTAGAAAAGCAACACAAGCAGGAGGGGCAATTCTTACCACTCCCTTTTAGTAGGACAAAGTTGTTACATGCTTTCTGAAGATAAAAACTGGCAGGATCCATAAACAAGATACTGCATGCCTCCTTGTGGAGGCTTGGGGAATACACATTCTTTCACTTCTTATTTCCGTAATAGTGTTTAACAAAACAAATTAATCATAAACTTCTATCCATGTGGCTGAAACTAGCAAACCCCTCAGCAGCTCCAAAGAGCCCTATGGAAGGAAAGGAAAAACCCAGCTTGGCAGACAAATGTCTCTATTAATTGCTAAGAGTACATGGAATTTCCCTCCAAATTTACAGTGGCTGGAAGCCAAGATGACAATCTTACATCTTCCATCAAAGCTAAACAATCTTCTGTTACTTAAAAAAATAAAATGCATGTATCAAAGGTCAGTACTCAGCACATTATTGTGAAATTAGAGAATAAAACAAAATGAAAAGCAATACCAGTGCATGATTCTTTCTCCCTTAAGAAACATTATCCCTGAATGATGGAAAAACAGGAGAGTAAAAAGATGCACTAAAATGTGATTATTTCAGAAAATAAACTTTATTTCCCCAGTGCACGTTTGTCCTGTCCCCACTAAACACCCAAGGTTCTGATACTGACAACAAACACCTTAGGGATAGCTTTCTTTTTGTATCTACCTTGAAAAGTGTTTCAGGCACTCTGGAGGAGCTGTTCTCCACCTACTCTAGGGATTTCAATACCATCTCAGTTCTGTGATGCTTTCTTATGTTACCAAATTTCTTTTAAAACTCCTGCAGATGTTGGAATGACACATTTTGAAGTGCCATTGTATTTTATATGAACAATGACCTCCCATACACTGCTAAGCCTCTGTGTATAAAACCGGTATCAAAAACATTCACTTACATAAAAGTAAAGCTTATGGAGGAAAGATTTGCACTGAATTACAGTGGCAATGTTTAAATTCTGTTTCTTACCAACTTGATAATAAAAATTCCATGAAAAATTTGATGCACAAGCAAAAGTTTCAGAATATGTCCAAAATCCACTTTACGAACCTGCTACCATGACTTGGTTTCTGCGTATTTCTGTGTGACTACGCTGGAGTTGCCAATCTGCACAAGAAATTTCTGTGAAATCTGCAAGAAAATGGTGTCATCTTTGAAGTACAAATTCAGAATGCTTTTGTTAGATTTTTTTAATCACACCAAGAGGCTCCAGCAGCAAAAACGCTGATTCTGAGAACACAGAGCAAGCAGAACATGCCCACCAGCCATACTCCAACCTTACTCTTCCTCTTCGCTCCCCCCAGTAAAAAACATTGTTCCATGTCCGTAGCAAGTCTTCAGCCACATACGGTATTCACCATACCCCAAACTAACCTAAGGCTTGTAGATCTCATTTATGTAGCATACAATTCTGTCTTAAAAATATGGGTTCGCTTTGGCATGTCTGTCATGCAAGAGGAACTTTAATACAAGGTAAGGGGTGTCATTTTCCTTCCTTGTTTTAATTTGAGAAATGTTACTTCCTGCTGAATCAAAAGGTGACAAGTATCTTGGAAAAGGGGAAACAGACTGCTGAATTCTGTATGGGAAAAGTGGCCCAAAGACCTGAAGAGACCCAAAAAGCAGAAAACCTGCTAGAATGTATCAACCAGTGTTATCAAAGACTGCTGTCAAACAAAAGTGAAGGGACAAGGATGAAATAAATGCAGAAGTTAATTTATTTATACATCATTATTCCATACATTCAGTAATGTTTCTTTGGAGAAAGCTTTATTACCCTAAGGCAGGGAAAGCGGGGATAACTTGAGACTGTTTTTTCCATCCACTACTAATCATACAACTACTTTTACACAGTTATTATCCTTAAAAATTGTGCGTCACATCAGCGGATATTTTCTCCCTCCTTTCAAGACTTTTTTAGTGACAATGGGCCAATGGATGAGTTTTTCAAAGTGCCAGTGTTGTGGCAGTTAAGATGTAGCCTGCTGCTGACTGATATTCAGAATGGCTCCTTTGTGGAAACAGGATTATTTGAAATGGAAAAATGAAACATTAATCTTTTAATTAATACCATGCTAAATTAAGATGTGGGAGATGTCTATTCATTTGACAGCTGATCCAGGCTTTATGCTCACAGATACAGCCCTGAGCTCACAGATCTTGAACCATGCACTAATTCCTCTCTACTCCTATTCTTCTTCCACCAGATACACTGACACTGTACTTGCTATAGCCCTATAACACATCTGCCCTTGGCTTCTGAAAGGGCCTTTAGTCTCTTTTTGTCCCCAAAGAGATGATTTGGCACTGGTGCACTGGGAGGACTGGTTTCAGAATACATCTGCACAACTCTCTTCAGCTGGAAAAACTCGAAAAATGCTCCAGGTCTCAGGCCAGACTGCTTGTACTTCATAAGCCATTCTGTAGGCTCCTCTCACAGAATGGCAGGGAAAGCCCTGCAGCTGGGAATCAATCAGCTTTGTATCAGGATTCACTGGACTGTGAAAAGGACAAGCAGGTGAAAATGTTTCCATTGGTCCATATTATATTTGATACTATACCCTAAATTTAAACATTTCTGAATTTTTTCTTTTTATTTGCCAGTTAATTTTAGCACATTCTTGACCATGGCCCCAATGCCATCAAAGATATGATGTAATTCTGTTTCACACATAAATGCTGGGGTAGTCACAACCTTGTTTTTCATATCCACATGAGCTTCGTAAAAGGGGGTTAAGGAAAACACAGCCTATGTCTCACTTGCAGAAGCTGTCTGCAAAATAAACCATCACTGACAAAAAATCTCGCAACTCCACTATCCTATAAAAAAATCATGTACAAATACATCATACTGTCCAGCTGTAAAGACAGCTGCAACCTGTAGTCCAAGATACTAGAAGCTATTTTTGCCAGAAATACAAACACTGCATGAGCACTTGTGAGAACACTCAGAAACACAAGAAAACCTACAAAATTTACTGACTGTAATAAAATGTCTCTGAGTACAGTTTGATTATAGCATTAGATTACAGGAAAAGAAAGAAAATCTCAAAGAGAACTGATCAGCTGTAGCTCATGCCAATTTCATGTGCAAATTCACTCAGCATTTACTTCATGTTCAAGGAGTTCTATGGCAATGACTGAGAACAACTCCTAACAATACAGTTGTGTACAGAAGACAATGTTTCTAATCGTGCTATATTGCATGCTATCTGCTATACACTGTATATTCCCACTAAACTCTAAGCGGAAACACATAGATCCTGCATGCATCCATTACTGTAATGACACATTACTAAACTGTCTCTCAACATGGCAATTAACAGGAAAGGATATAGTTACTTCTTTCACATAATGCTTTCCTCCCAGTTCTTTAATAGCTCCTGCAGTCCCAGCATAAGGCCATTTGCCACCTTCCTCTTCTTCATGGCCCACAGTTACTTCAGCACCAGAGAGAACCTTTGCTGCCAACACTGGGGAAATGCAGCAAAGACTGCAACAAAAGGAATTATAGGAGTGATTCTACAATGACTCTCTTTCAAAACTCAGTCATAATTGTAAATATATTCAAATGGACATGGTCTCACAAATCTGAATGACATCACAAGGCAATTTTCACTCAGCATTTTCTAGCTTCTTTGACAAACACCTACTCACACATGCATCTTGAAAAACACATTTAAAAAAAAAATAAGCTACATCTGATACAAAAAGGAAGATGCTTTTTCTAGTTCCAACAGTAACGGCTGCACATTTCAACAAAACAGATGTTGTCTCCATGCTCACATTATCAAATAAATGCCCCTCCGACTAATATACATACCCAATAGGTTTGCCTGCTTTGTGGAAGTCTTTCAAGACACGTTCAACTTCTCTGTTCACCTTGCAATCTTTCCCATCAACAGCAAAGGTAGATCTGCCACAAGAAGAAACTTCATACGTACCTCAATGTAAATCTACAACTAGTGATGTCTGCCCATCTGCCCCTAGACTGGCTCTCAAGGGTCATCACAAGTTTAATAGCTTCTAAAAGGTGGCTGAAAAAGCCTGCACTTGATCATCAATGCTTTAGCCAAAATGACCCACTTCTAAGGCTTTGGTATGTCAGGAAGTTCCTTACTTGATATAAGCATCTAGGAATAAGAATTATCAAATCAGCCTTCTAGGATTACTGAGAAGTTGAACAATAATGTTTTCACAGAAAAAAATACATACAAAGGGGAATAACATTCAGGTTTCTCAAAGCCAACAAAACAGCAGGTCAATAACCAGATAATCAGTATTCCCCACAGCTAACACTTCTTTTTTTCTCTTTTTGAGCTAGCTGTTGCTTTATCATCAGTAATGCAAGAGGGGACTTCTTGGTAGTCAGACATGAAGAAAGAGCATAATAGCAATAAGAACACCTGAAACTACTGAAGTTTTCCCTTCACTTCCCTCAGTCAGGCCCAAAAAAGAATCATCACAAGAGTACAGGGAAAAGGATTTCTTCTGCATTACCTACACTCTCACCAATTCTCACCAACATTGTTTGGAAAATTTAAAAAGTGACAATGCCAGTAAGATTTACAACTGGAAACAATCGTGAACAACACAACTCCCAACACTTTGAAAGGAGTTTTCCTTATTATGTAGAGGTTTTGTATGTAGTAAATAAGGATATTTATTGCTTCCTGGTTTTATTGTATGAGTCATACTTGATCTTGAAGAGTTAGTTAAGGAGTCTGATGCTTAGTTGGCACGCACAAGTTTTTAGCAGCTCCAAATCCACCAGGGAATATCACAGCATCATGGTCTGCTGTAGTAAGTTTAGCCAGACTTGCAATTTTACCACGAGCAATCCTTGCAGATTCCACTAAAACATTCCTTGAAGAAAAAGAAATAAATCAATGAGATGAATTAAGCATTTGTGCACAAGAGAGCATAAAGAATGTTTTGACAGAGGAAGAAGAAAGGGAGGAACTAAGAACAGTGGTAATCAGTAACTGAAGCTAACTGATGCTTCTGAAATACTTCTACTGGGAAACACAGGCATTAGGAGACTGTATATAATCAAGCCCAGAAAGCTCATTTAGTATTTTCTCTCCAGTCAAAATACCAGATAGCATGAAGCTACTAAAGCCTGTCAGCAAAGTGCTACAAGCGCAGTTACAGGCTACTATGTCTGAAGAATGTGCAGCTGTCACTGCACTGGGCATAGCAGTCACGGAAAACACATTAAACACTGACTTTACCTTGACTCAGCTTCAGCAGGTTGCCCTTTACTATGGTCAATGACATGCATCTGAGGAACATCTGGAGCATACATCTGAACCTTAGCTCCCCCACGACTAAGGTGTACCAGTATGCTATAAAAACAGAGATAAAACATGCTGTAAACCTAGTAGGGAAGGCTTTACTTGGCCCCTGATCTTACTACAAATATGATTTTGAAAGAAGAGGAAAACCACGTCTTATCAAAGCACACTAAGCACACAGCAGCAAAATCCTTGTATGTAACACCAAAGTGCAAAGTAGAACATAAAGTCAGTTTGGAGGCAGGGTCAGGTAAGCTAGAGACAAGTTTCTTTGTTCAGTGCTCTTATGGAGGCAGAATAATAAAAATGCAACCAGAACAATAAAAACTTCCTTTCTCATTGCAAGTCCCCAGGTATTATGGAAGAGTCCCACAATTAACATACCTATGCGTACACTTAATCTAGGTCTAGGTGAAATATCTCTTAGCAATTAACACTAAGAGTTAATAATACAATTTAAGCATGAACAATTCTAGTGTTAGATTTAGCCGCAGGAACAGAAACTCGAAGTGATTGTGAAATGAAGTCTTTACTTAACTCTCTTAAGAGAGATTCTGGAACTTTGAATTTCTGTTTCTGAAGGAAAGACAGTCTCTCTCAAACTCATTCCTCTGGCACTGCACATGCTGTGCTTCACTTTTGGACAATCACCAAATACTGCAAGAAGATGGCCTAAGGTCCCAATTATGCTGTGAGAAAACCATGAAGCTTCATCATACATCTTTCAGGGCAATTTTCATTGCCAGAGAGGGCAAAACTAAATTCAACAGACTTCTGTAATGCGAAGGAGACGTTTTTGGACCCTACAGTTTTATAAAGTAACTTACGCTGAAGCTTCATGAATTTCTGTGCCATCGTAGACACCACAACCAGACAGGACCTGCAGTAAGAAAATCAAGAAATTCAGGTGATACAAAACTTCCTATAGGATCTTTCACAAGCTTTGTGAGATTACAAACAAACAAAAAAAAAGCCACAACCTAAAAAATCCCAACAACAAACCTCCTCCAACCCCTGCAAAAAACTACTTAGCAATGAGCTCCTTAAATAAGCCAGTCAACATGATGCTATTAGCACCAGCATCACCGTTTGACACACTGAAGAATTGACATTTCCTATTTATAGCTCCTCATCACAGACAAGTCTCAGAAATAACTAAGATTTATTTACTGGCTTGTGCATTTATTCCTCAGAGTTAATAAATTGACATGATATCCTTAGGTATGTTTTTATTGTGCACACAGCAGGCTACTCTGAGTGTCGCACATCTATTTATGAAGTGTCCATTATCTGTGTGAGATAAGTTATCACCTAGGTATTCATACAGAAATGGAATAAAAGTGCACTTGGCATAGAATATTTCACCTGCTGCTGTATTTTGCCTGAGGATTCACATCAGAGATCAATAGCTAAATCCCTTTTAATCAATTATTCTATATTAGCCATACTTTTCCTTACTACCATGGTAACATTGTTTATACATAATGGAGAATAAAAAAGCACAAAGCATTGAGCTATCCTTGTGTTGGTGGAGAGTCTATCACAAAGTAGAAGGAAGGAGAAAAAGAAACATTAAAAAAAATGGGAAAAAGGCAATTATAAGAACAAAACAAAACCAAAACAAAAAAACACCAAAGAATTATCTAGTCCCTGAAAGTATAAACACTTGTAGGGTTTTTGTTTGGTTGGTTGTTTTGAAAGGAAAAAAATCCAGTTCAGAAGAGTCCATTTATTAACTTTACTCTCTTCCCTCCTGGTTTTATCTCAAGTTTTCAAGAGCTTTAAATTTTTTAATAACAGACACATGCACAGAAACTTGCAACTGAAACTGACTTAGAAACACTGGACATGAAAGGGGTTTCAGATCACAGCACCCAGTGCTCTTGCAGGCATGACACCTACTACCACTTTGCCAAATGAGTAAGATGCATTAATGTTCTTCTGTCTGCATTAATCCCAATTACAATTTCACTGCTCCAATACTTAAGAGCCACCTTCTACTTTCTAACTTTTTGTCTTTCATTTAATTCAGACTGAATAAACACAAGCAATTATTCTAAAGTTATCTCCTGTAAGCAATACCTTTTAAATGTTTTTGAAACTCACTGCAGCCAAAGCACTAAACCACTATCCTCTGTTATTTCAATACCCGCTTGTGACAAATCTGTCTTCTACCACAGTCAGAAATTTAAGTCACTAGTGTCAACAGGAACATTTGTTTTAAAATCCTGTCATTTGCTAAAATGACAGCATTCCTAGTAAATTACCTTTCAGACATCTGGGCTGGCTTTCTGCCCATTCCCGAGCTAACTCTGTCCCAGACTTCTTCAGGCAGGTGATGCCTACTTATTTCTTTACATTTTATGCTGTCAAGACTATGAAAAGCTCGAGCTTCAAGGAGCTCAAAAACTGTGTTTCCACTTGGGATGTTACCTATAGCCTAAATTTTCCTTTGGCAGCCTGTGGCTGCACCATCCCCTCCTATGGGTTTGCTCAGCCTTGAGAAAAGGTGGCTCAGGGGAGACCTTATCACCATGTTCCAGTGCTTAAAGGGTGGCTACTCCCTTTTTACAAGGAGTCACATGGAAAACAGGAGGGGTAATGGGCACAGGTTACTCCTGGGAGATTCCAGCTGGGCACAGAGGAAAATTTTTCACGAGAGCCATCAGCCACTGGAATAATTTTCCCAGGGAAGTGGTGGATTCCCCAACACCGGACACTTTTAAGATTCGGCTGGACAGGGCACTGGGACATCTAGTCTAGGTCATGCTTTGTCTAGAAAGGTTGGATCAGGTGATCCTTGAGATCCCTTTCCAACCTTGCATTCTGTGATAGCATTTCAGCTTCTCCCAAGGCTTTCCAAGCAGTCGCTGCCACCAGACGAGTCGTTCCTCGGCCCGACGCCCCGCCATACCCTCCCAGCCGCACCAATCCCACCTCCGCAGCGAGCCCAGCGGCAGAACGGCCCTCCCGACGGCACGGGGCCGAGGGCGCATGGTGACAGTCAGGAAAACAAAACCAAAACGAACCCTTTCTGCTCGGAGCTGCTGTGCCGCCCCGCTTCACCCCCCTCCCCCAGGCCAAGGCCGCCGGGGCCTCCTCCTCCTCCTACTCACCACAGCGACGCGGGCGGGGCGGAGGCGCGGAGCGGAGGAGTGGAAGGAGGCGCGGAGGCCGGGCGCTGCCCACCGCAGCGCGGTGCCCAGAGGCAGCCCGCGAGAGACCAGCATGGCCGCAGGCAGGATGAGGGTGGCGGGCGGGAAACCGGGACGCCGCCAGGGTAGGGCCGCGCCTGCCCACGGAGCAACGGCAGGCCGCTGCGCCCTTGGCCGCGCCCCCTGCAGGCGGGGAGGGCGCCGCGCTGAGGCCTGCAGGCCCCTGGTCCTTCCCCTAACCTCATTTAGTAGTAATAACGTAGCGACAAACCAAAAAGAGTAAAAACTAAAAATGCACACACACACAAAAAATCCTTGGCACGTGTATTTAACACAAGCCTAGCACCACCTGCTCCCTTTTGCAAGTGAGAGGGGGTAGCCAAAAGGTGCGTGCAGCCTGCCCCAGGGGAGCACACCAGGCCAAGGGCAACAAGGGGCTGCTGAGGCTACAACTGCGAACAGAAACAGGATAAATAAACCAACATACAGGGAGAGATTCTTTCTTTCTAGGATCTTGTGCAATAGTGTTTTGCTTTTAAAGACTAGAGAGAAAGATGAAATGCTAAACAGTGCTAAGGTTCATCACTGATAAATTTATTTGTGAAAAGTGAAAGCTGCTCTAATTTTTTGCCCCTCTTCTCCTTTATTAAGGAAACAAACCTACATATAAGACAGTCCGGTTGAAATACGTGTAGACATCTCTACTCTGCTCCCATGAGACCCCACGTGGAGTACTGTGTACAGTTCTGGTGTCCTCAACATAAAAAGGACATGGAACTGTTGGGATAAGTCCAGAGGAGTGCCACGAGGATGATCAGGGGACTGGAGCACTTCCTGTATGAAGACAGGCTGAGGAAGTTGGGGCTGTTCAGCCTGGAGAAGAGGAGGCTGCGTGGAGACCTCATAGCAGCCTTCCAGTATCTGAAGGGAGCTACAAGGATGCTGAAGAGGGACTATTCATTAGGGACTGTAGTGATAGGACAAGGGGTAATGGGTTAAAACTTAAACAGGGGAGATTTAGGTGAAATATAAGGAAGTTCTTTACTGTGAGAGTGGTACAAAAGCTCCATCCCTGGCAGTATTCAAGGCCAGGCTGGACAGAGCCTTGAGCACCTTGGCCCTGACCATGGCTGGGGGCTAGAAGTAGATGATCTTAAAGTCCTTTCCAACCCAAAGCATTCTATGATCTATGTATGATCAGCTCAAATCAAGCACTGGTTCAAAACCAAACCCCAGCCCCCCTGAGCCATTGTCTGACTCGGAAATTACGCCAGCAAGCACAAGGATCAAGCCAAACTTTGGACCAGGCTTAAACCCTGGTATATCATTACTCTTTCTATGAAGATGGTAGGGCACACTGGAAAGTTGGACTGACTTTCATGTGCATCATAAAATGTTCTGATTACCTAGAAGCTTGTAACAGCTTAAGCCAAATGACTAATGCAACTAGAACATACCCTTATGTCATATATAACTGGTGCTACACTACCCCTCTCACGGCTCTTGTACGTTCTAAAATATATTTTGAGAAGCCTTGATAAACGTTTTGAGCATGAAGACTGTAACCCCAAAGCATGTTTTTATGTTTGTTATGTTTTATTTAAGTAGCAAGTGTAATTTTGTTTTACATACTGAAATTCTAGAAACTGACTATATATGTCTTTCTTCAGCAGTTTTTATTATTCATACCTCTCCTCTATTCCAGGAGAGGAAAGTGACTAGAAAACAAATCCAGAAGAACAGAATACACTGGAGATAAAAAAAGAAAAAATAGTATTTGCAGTATCCTCATTAAACAGAGCCCTTTCAACATGTGGCCTGAAAGTATTACAAGCATGGGTATTGTTCCTTGTATTCACGACCTCACTGTCATTACTTGCCAATTTCACACAAATTCACAAAACCCCAGGAAATCAACTGCTTCAGCTTTTAATATATTAAAAAAACTTTAAAAAACAAAACAAGGGCTTTAATCAGAAAAAGAAATATTTGTACCATGTTCTCTTAAAGTTTAAGTTACATTAAGTTTGTATTTTCCAAACAAATTTTTGCTACAGTATCTCATGGTAATTAAACCTCTGCAAAAGTTGTACAGTCCAGTAAATTTTCTCCCATATACATTGCTATGGATATATCTTTTATCCTCATTGTTGAAACTTCAGCAGATTTGGATGTTACAGAACTAGGAAAACAGTATTCCAGTAACACATAGGTATTAAAACCAAGTAAAACATTTAAGTTGAGAGCAGTCTGTAGACCTCCAGTAAAGAATGATTTTAAAACAGGATTAAAAAAAATAAAAGTCCAAAGTATGACAAGAGTGCATTACAAAACTCACAATACTTCACCTACATACAATGCATTTTTAATAAAGAATGCATTTTTTCCAGTCAGGCTTCTAACTTCACCTATAGAAGAACATTTTTTCTTATTGAAATCAGGAATAATAATATATATATAAAAAACAATTAAGAAATCAATGCTGTCGAGTTGTTATGGCCAAAGGGCACACCAAATACGCCATGGATGGCACTTCGTCTATCCTGCATTTCTCCAACTAACTCACATGTAACTCCATCCACACTGGAGCAGCTAAATTGTGCCACTATGAGGACCACTCATTCTCAGTGAATACCACTGCATAAAATTATTGTCTTGAGTCTTCTCCTTCTCACAGAATAACTAGGAACTTGAATTGTCTTTATGAACTTCTTGCATAAGATAATCGCTATCAGAATCCAAGTTTTCTTCATCTTCTGATGGTTCTTCTGCCAGACGTTTCATACCCCGCTGTTGTGACATGGCCAATGCATATTTAATATTGTAGATATTCCATTCACACCTGTAAAAATAAATAGGAACAAGTTAGAAATAAGATTCCATTTTCCTCTTAAAATAAAAACACCTCTAAAAGAAGATTATATCAAAAGTTCTAACACCAGACTAATATACCCCAATTACTCTACAGTTTTGTGCAGGGTTTTGATATAAACTTTTAAATTTAACAATACATACAGTTTTGAAACATCTTCAAAATGATGCTGGATGCTTTTCTGAAGGAACTGGATCATAGGGAGCAGCTTCACTGACCTTCAATGCAGAAAACATGCAATTTGCAGTGCAATTTATATGTACACATGGAAGTCTAGAACTTTTCTATACTCACAAAACTTTAACAAGCATACATTAACTTTTCAGCATGAACATTTTAAGACAACACTAAATAAACAAAAGCTCTTTGCTTTTGACTCAGCCTTCAATAATTATACTCAACACAAAATATTGCCAGAAACCACTTTTTTCGTAATGTAAAACTGCAGCTTGAAGAACTCTTTCTGCTCAATGTAGTGATAACAGTTCCTTCCAGTTACTACAATACTTTCTTAACAAGGAACAGTTTGTTTTAAATTGTCGTCCTCTTCTACTTCAAGAGTAACAAAAGGAGAATAGATGTTCCAGTCATTTAAGTAACTAAAACATGAATACCCATGTTGAAGCAAGGAAAGCGTTAAACAATGCACTGTTTCTTTTAACCTGCAAGACTCCTTCTCGTATTACTTCTCAGTTATTTTAAATTTGTAAATTTGCCTACTTTTTGTTCCTGAAAGTCTATAAACTCTATATTTTGGGTTGGCTGAATGTAATTCACAGACAAGGCCCATATAATTATAAAAAACTATGTAGAAAAGCAGAGTACTAACAAGCTAAGAGTGCATGCTATAATCATAAGCCTATAAAAATGCAGTCCATACCTGCACATTATCTTTTCATTACAATTAATATGCATAATTGTTTAAAAATGCAATTTCTAAAATCCTACCATCACTCTTGAAATCTTTATGTGCTTTTAGGCTAAGCAAGTTATGCTAAATTTTACCTGTAATAGCTGCAAAACACTTTTTGCAATTTATCCTCAAAATTCCTATTATGCATTCTAATTCTATTATACACACTTGTTAGAATCATAGAATCATTCAGGTTGGAAAAGACCTTTAAGATCATCAAGTTCAAACTGTAACTTTTACCATTAGTAAAGAAGTTGTAAAAATTAAGTAGTTTTAATTATTGTCTATGCATTGTCTAGAATGTCAGCAAACATTAAGTACAAATACTAAGCTGACAGGTAAACCAATTTTAAAATGCTTGTGTTTTAACTTCCACAAGATCTCACCTTGTTTTCAGTTTCTGTCCATGCAGCATGAGCAACTTATGAGCCCAAATAAGATAGAACTCTAAATGACAAGATATCTCAAATGCAGAGGCCAGGAACTCCAATACCTTCTCCACGTATAGGTCTGGGAGTGATGAGCAGACAACATCAACTGCGCAAAAAGGAAAAAAGCCCATAGCCAAAGTTGAATAACGTGAAAGAGACCACAGTAAAGCATGAGGAAGGGAAAAAACCAAACAAAACACCACCCCCCCCAACAAAGAAACAAACAAAAACGAACAAAAACAAAGGAAAGAAAAAGTCCGTCTTGATTGCATTTCAAGGTACCTGTCTTTGAGCTTTCCAATCACTACTGTATTTAAAAGCAAGAATGTAACACCCTGCCCTTCCTCGCCTCCAAGTTCTTCCTCTTAACAGAATACTCTTCCCGCATCAGCTCTCCTTTAGAACTTTTACCCTCTCCTCCTCTTTCAGTGTAACTACACTTTACTGAGTATGTCAGTAAAGGGGGGTTGGACTAGGTAACTACTGAAGGATCTCTCCAACCCTAACCCTTCTGTGATTCTATGATTCTGGAACTTCAATTCTGTTTCTGTCTTCTAACACCTGTTAGGCACTTGAAGGCAGTAAAAATATTGCCCTTTTCTTTTGAAGACTGGACAAACTCAACTCTCTTAAGCCTCTCCTCACCTGTCATGCACTCTGGCCCTCTAATAATTTTCCAAGCCCCCCCACCAGATGCTCCAGAGTATCAACGTCTTTCTTGTACGGTCAAGTCCAAAGCACAGGGCTCCTGATGTGGCCTCACAAATGCTCAACAGAGAAGACTAATCGCTTCCCTCCAACTGTTGACTACATCCTTGAGCTACAGCCCAGTATCTGGTTATCTGTCAGCACAGTTATATGCTAATACATGAGCATGCTGCAAATTGGTAAAAATTTGCACAGTATTGGTAAAATTGGTAAATTTACACAAACTGGTAAAATTTACACAGTTACATGCTAATACATAAGCATGCTGTAAATTGGTAAAATTAAATTAAAACACTGCACTAAAAAGTTGTGGTGTTTCTTCTGGGGTTTTTTTGGTTGGTTGGTTTTTGCCCTTTTTTTTTTTTAATAAAATATTATACTTCTCCCCTCCAGCTCCCCAAGAGCTAAACTTTGCCCTTTACAGCTCAACTTATTTAGCTTACACATCTCTGCTTACAGAGATTTTAATTTAACGGAAGATCTACTCACCTTCATCACTAGGTACAGCCTCTATGACCTCCTGAATTAGTTTTTTTTCATTCAGCTTGAAGGCCATGACAATAGCCTTAGTGTATTCCTTTTGATGCAGTGTTTTTCGTATATTGCTGGGTGTGACATCAATATCTAGCTCAAAAGGATCAAAAATTAGCCCAGAGTCCAGTGAATAGACAAGGAGACCCTCTGTGGTGGTGGCTGCCCAACTTCGTCCTAGAAGAGAAGTCAACAATATTTAAGAACAAAGCTGAGTTTCCTAGGAAAGAAACAAAAGAGTAATGATAAACAGGTGACTCTTCATTATTTACAAGAAGTGGGGGTAAGACTGAAAGCCATGCATCATTGATGGACCTGTCAGCAATGACAATACTTGTAAAAAATGATGTACATTGATGATGATGCTGAAAGTGATGTAGGCTTCCGTTTCCCAATTATCCACTATGTGGGAAACTAGCCTACAAACCTAGCAGCACTGTGTAACATCTAGACACCATCTCCAAGCCATTTGTACTTCATTATTACTCATCCAATACTCTATTTTTTTTTGCTAATATCAAATGAAAAGAATAAGCTTATATTTATTGTTAATACTCACCTGTAGGAGAGAATCGTAGGCAAGTCACTCTTATTTCCGGTTTAAAATGTCGATAACTCATGTCACCTAAAAGAGAAGTTTAAAAGTGATTTAAGATATTCACCGAAGTTCCCAGTCTAGCTATCAACTCTAACTGTTATCATTATGCTGATAAATAATGCAGAACATGCCAAAACTTGGCAGAGTTAAAGACAAGGTAAGTGAAAGTCCACATCCAAGAGATCCTATAGCTGAATCGGTGGGACTGAATTCTGCTCTTTGAAAATTAAATCAACACTGCCAGGTTCCATACCCAGGGGACCTCCTGTTTCCTGCTGCTGTTACTATGCAAAAGGAACCACCCATCCATCACCTGAACACTCGTGTAACAGATTCCTGCAGCTACAGAACATTCAGGTAATTTTAACTTTAAAACTGAGCTGAACAATTTAAACCATTCTTATCTGGTATCAAGCCTATGTCAAAGGTTTTGATCCACAAAAAACTAGTAAGAAGACAGCAAAACCAAAAACCATACCTCTTTTTACTCCAGGAAGGGGAATGGCAACACCATCTTCATCTCCAGCTCCTCCATCAATCAGAGCCATGCTGCCAAATTCAGTCATTTTTCTCCGATCTAAGTATTCCTAGAAAAATATGTAAGTTCCACATCCACTGCACTGAAACTCCTCTCAAACACCTATATTAACTGAAAATTCTTCCTAACATTTAAGAGTCATCTAGTAATTATTTTGCTGCACTTTCTTCCAAATTCATGGAGAAACTGCCCTATCTCACACCACCAGGCAACAGCATCCAACCACAGATGAGAATCAGGCTGCTTTGCTCGTAAGGCCTCAGAACAGCACAACTCAGTTTGGACTGTGGTTTCACATTATTATAATGTTGTTCTACTTAAGAGATACAGTATTTCCTCAGATGCAGCCCTATTCTTCTTCCCCTTCAGGTTCCATAACTGCATCATGCTAATGGAAAGGCTGACAGCTATGCAAATGTGTTAGGGACCTCCCTGCTCTCCGTTTTAAAACATCCATTCCCTCCAGGACTCTTTTCTAGCGGTCTGATTTCCGATATCCTTTTAAGCCACATGTTGAGATACACTACCACAAAAGAGGGCAGCAGAGCAACAAACGCTGCTCCACTCTTGTTAAAAAAAAAAAATATATACTTGGAACCACAGTCAAATACAGCCTGACATGAACACTGGAATAACCCTCATTCTTCCAGACAAGGGGATGTCAAAAAGGGTTACCAGAATTTTGTTCTTTCTGATGCTTTTCATCACTCACTTTAAAGGAACTTAAATTTTGCTTTTGGCAATATTCAGAAACCCAGTTTGTAAAGCTCAGTGATGCTGTTCTGTGTCCAAAATAAAATCCTTCATTTCTTTGCTAATACAAGCAACTGACACCCAGGGAAAGTTACAAAATATTGATAATTTAAATTTTCTCTTCAATTTTAAGTTAAGTGCCAACTGACTTAACTTGCTTAAGAGTTCTGCTCATTCAGTACAAACACTGCAATATGACAAGACTTTAGTAGTTAGCTGAATGTCAGGAATTAATTTTAATTAATTTTGTTTTCTGTATAATATTTCCTTACTACTCTCCTGCACAAAACTAAGAAAATAGACCTCTGCTTATCAAAACATTCATGAATCCCACACAGTGAGATGTTAACACCAAAACCAAAGGGGTGGGGGAGTGAAAAAACCTGACTCCTGCGGTCACATACCTCCATTGCATCTAAAGAAAAGTTGCATGAAATTTCAAATTTTTTCATGAGAATCTGCTCCTTGACATTATATATACAGACAAATTTTGACAATCCACCTGCCAGAATAGATTGACCATCTGCTGAGTAACACAGAGTAGTAAAAGATCTAGTAGAAAAAGAGAAAGTAGTTAATTTCACTGCCACATTTGAGCTGGAAGACACAAAAGAATAACCATTTCATAGGAAAAGTGAAGATCTTCACTCACACAACATGTACTTGACATACAAAATCATTTACCACAAACAAGTACTTGGTGCTTTACTAAGAATTGCAAATAATTCAGAACTTCAACAGCTTTCTGAAGTACTTCCATACTTCTGATTCGGAGTGTCAGCTCAATGAATGAGCTCTCAACTACACCCTATACTATGAACAGTCAGAAAAGCTAGAGAAAAAACAAATGATATGTTTTAAAGAGAGGGTTGAGAGCTCATTAAAAAAAAAAGAACAGGAAAAAAGTCATTGTTTCCATTTTGTTTTGAGTGGGAGCAATACAGGGAGAAAAAAAAGAAAAGGTTCAAGGGAAAAAGAATGAAACATGACTTCTATATTAGACTTTTTGAGAATACACAACTTGCCTTTCAACATTACTTCACATGCATAGTAGCATGTGTAATAAATCCCACAGCATATAGGACTTTTTAAAAAAAAAAATAACAGCTTCTAGACACTAATTACATATTAGTGCCTACATAGCAAGATACACACTTAAAAACCTACCACATTTAGCAAGGGAACAACTCGGAATGAGAAGCTCAGTATTATGCTGGCAACCCACGTTTATAACTGACAGATCTGCTCAGTAGGTGGACAAAGCAGAAGACAAGAAGGATCCATCCAGATGTCAAGTCAGGCAGTTGTTTAAAATCCAACATCAGAATAAAAATATTTGGACAGCAGATGTACTTCAAATGTTCAAACAACTCAAAAGGCACCTCTTTTCACTGCAGTCTCATTTACTTACTTTCCCTTGGCTGATTGTTTGGCAGTTATTTTGTCAAGCTCCTTCCTTCCCATCTGGAGGTCATGCCTTCCCTCAATTGAGCCAGTTTGCACTGCACTTTCATGATCCCAAAATGTTATCTGTCCATTCAAAGCAGCAACTGCAAGCTCCTTGCCATCAGGACGGAAAGCAACAACAAGAACTGCAAAGAATTCAATCAATAGTTCAAAATGCTGTCAGATATTTTTGAAATAAAATACACTATATTTTTCTAGGATCTTAACTACTAGAAAAAGATTCAGAGTAACAAGCATGACTACTTTTTCTCTGGACAACATGCAAATGTTTAGCTAGTTATAAAGCTAAATCCAGTATTAAATCAAAAATATTTCTTGCACTGTTAACTAAATACTACAGAGAACTATCTCAACTTTTGGTTTTCATTACCAAGAATAAGTGTCTGTATTTGCCTTGTTCATTCTTGAAATATTTTAAATAGTATTTTTATATTTGATAAAAGATGAAGTAAAGGTTACCATCCGAGTTCAATATAAATGTCTCCTTAGTTCTCCAGCTTTCTAACATATCCCATAACTTGACAGTTTTATCCCAAGAGGCACTAGCTAGAACACACTTCATTGGGTTAAAGGACAAACTGCTGATGGGGCCCTCATGACCTGATAAGACCTAATAAAAGAAAAATGATAACATGGAATTAGGTGAAAGAAACAAATTAACGTAGCCATTCAGTAAACTCTAAACATAGCAATGAAACCATGCCTGACTTGTCCACACATGCTTGAGTTCGCTTTTGCACGTGTGTCATGATGCATACCAGTGATTCCCAACTTTTAATTTTCACAAGTTTTTGGATTTTTTAAAATCACTGAAGTACAACCATTGCATAGACCTCTGCAACCATTCTTATGCATGCACATAGGCTCTTTAGAGACCAAGACTTAGGAATACAGTGGGCTTCTCCCACCCCCACGTCAGAACAGTCAGATCAGCTGTGAAAAAGCAAGTCATTGCTCTGATAATTCATTGTGTCTTGCATCTGAAAATATTAAAAAAAAAACGCTAGTAAGAACTGTGAATAAGAGTAATACAGATTTTTATAGCATGGAGCTCCTGCTCCTCTCAAAAGAAATCAAGGAAAGAAACTAAAAGCTCTGGAGATGCACTCAAGTATATGCTGAGGTGCTACAGTGATCAGTATTCAATAGCTATGCCAAATTAAATACCTAAATTGCTTAGTTCATCTACTTGTACAAGATGTACAATAATGCTTAAGAATTAAAAACAGCAAGTGAGTTTGATTTGCTCAGAAGTACCATGCCCTTGCTTTATTATATCTACTCTGAACACAATGCTTTTCAAACTAGCAGCAAGACAGTGGGTTATTTCTCACCCTACACAAGAAAAATCTTCTACACAAGAAACTGTGCCCTGTTTTGCTCCAGCAAAACTGTCCATGAATCTGTATCAAAGTCTTAGGACAGCAGCTAAAATTTTTTCATTACTTGGAAAAAAAAAAACAAACAAACAAACAAAAAAAAACAAACCAAAAACATGTAGAAAATAGTATCTCTGAAGAGCTACTGGAGGATCTCATGTCCATGTGTTAGCTCAGCAATACCGGTGTTACTTCATCAGCTAGAAAGAGCTCATTACTCCAAAATTCTAAAAACATTTTCCCCACAAAAATCCAGTATAGCCTCCATGCAACAATCAAAAATTGCCGACAGTAACATAATGCAGCTCCAGTTCTCAAATATAACAAAACAATGTTGTATTAAAAACCTCCAATGAATCCCAAAGTTACTTAGGATCATCACAATGTATATTACGTGTTAAATTCAAGCCCTCCAACACTGTAGGTCCTTACATCTAGCAGCCTCCCACTCTGCATTGACCAGATGAATATTTCAAAGGAATCCTGGGAACCAGCTGACACAATCTCGCCACTGGAATCCACGGCTAAACAAGAGAACTGACTTGGTCGTGGAGATGTAAAGGTACGGAAATTGCGGTATCTGTGGTAAATGTGAAAATTATGAAAATGTTTCAGGTAGATTTAAACATGTGATTTACAAACTTCCTTGAAAAAGTATTTCCTTTTACTTGTAAAGTCTTTTAAGCTATCTATGGAAAAAATATTATTTGTATAAAATTAGATGCAATGCCTCAGCATAATTCTATGATTCAAAAAAGGTATTAACAACTTTGCAGAAATAGCAGCCAGAAATACGCAAACAGAAGAGCTTTCTTCTACTACACAACATACGTCCATTCTTTAGGAAGCACAGGCTCATTTACACATCTAGTTCTGTATACAGTTATATTAAAACAGCTTCATCACTAAAATGATAGCAAGCATTCTGTTATTCTGGCTGTCTTCTCCCTCTTTGAGCAGTAGGAATGATAAAATTCCTAATTACTAAATATGAAGCAAGAGCGTTGTCATGGTTTAAGCCCAGCTGTAAATCAGACCACACAGTCTCTCTCTCTCTCACTCTCCCCCTTCCCCTCCCACCCTTTCCCCCACCCCACTCCCAGAAGGATGGGGAGGAGAATCTAAAGAGCTTAACTCCCACAGGTTGAGATAAGAGCAGTCCAGTAACTAAGGTATAACACAAACCACTATTGCTACCACTAATAACAATAATGATAAGGGAAATAACAAGGGAAGAGAATACAACCGCTCACCACCCACCAACCGATATCCACCCCAACCCCAGAAGTGATCTCCCTTCCAGGTAACTGCCCCCAGTTCCACATCCTGGGCATGACGTGCTGTGGTATAGAATATCTCTTTGGCTAGTTTGGGTCAGGTGTTGTGTCTTTGCTTCCTCCTGGCTTCCCCTCCTTCCTGGCAGAGCATGAGACTCAGAAAGTCCTTGGTCAGGCTAAACACCACTTAGCAACAACTAAAGGCTACATGACACACAAAAGGTTTTATGAAGAATTACCTGTGTAGATCAAAAGCACGCACTGTTCCATCTAGGGAAGCACTCAAAATGACATAACCATTGGAAGTAAAAGTTACAGCAGTCACACCACTGGTATGTTCTGTGAACGTGACAAAACAGAAGCTACTTGAAGTGTTCCACACTTTCACCTGCATGAAAGAAAAGCTTTATCAGAATTTCCATAACCAGTTCAGACAGAACGTAAAGGTAAGGTAGCAGAAGAATAAAGAAGTCAATCTTAGAACTCTGCAATAGCATAAAGGATTTTCAAAACTATTGATAAGGAATTCTGTACAAGTGAGACAAACAGGCCACATCTTATCATTAAACCCCTGAAGATACACACACAACATAAAAATTTAAGTGGAGATACACAAAAAAAAATTTTGAAACAAGGTTAGTTTTCTTGGAAAGCTGTAGCACTTATTGAGCACTTTCAGCTCCCAAGCTTCATACTGTCTAATCAAGTGTCAAATTCAAAACCAACTGCAAAGCCATTCCAGAAGTTACAATTGATATTAGCTTTTTTTTTTTTCCCTTGAAGAAAGATGTTACGCTTTTAACTACATGCAGTTTGAGACTTCTGGGATTTGGCCAATTTAGTATCCAAATGGCAGAAACCATGAAGTGGCAGGTCTTTTTCTGACATTCACAAGTTTTGATAGAAAATAAGATACTATCTTTGTCCCAGTTACCTGCCAAGAGACTGTGGGATTACACTACAAAACACCTTTAGAAAACCAATAAAGGTATCTGTCATTGCAGTACAAGTCATTCATAAGAAGCTAATTTTTCTTTAAAGAACCCCAAGCTTCTGCAATGGTACATTTCAGAAAAATCTCTTTAGGGATTGCAATTTTATAAATAATTCTAATTGATTTCACATCAAAACCAATTATTAAAAGGACATGAATTTGGGTGAAGTTCATTCATTCCAAAATCTCATGGAATCACTATGAGCATACATAAGTTAACAGTTAATGAATTAGATCTTTTTGTGTTTATGGCGATTGCCATCTATAATGATTAAAAAATCATTAGCTAAATAGCGTAAGTGATGCAATCTGTAGAGGATACCAGTAATAATAAATCAAAATATATATATGTTCAAGAGAAAAATCAGAACACTTGAGGAGAAAAAAATTTGACTTTATATTAAGAAAAACCACGTATTAATTTACAGTAAAGGAGCTCTTCAGATAAATTGGAAATTCAAGGTCTTTACTATGTTATTAAGATTCAAGTTGGTATCTCATTACTACTGCCTCACTTACTTTCCCATCCTCCCCTCCAGTTACAATGTATTGTCCATCTGGAGAATATGCTAATGAAACCATGCTGTTGAAATGTCCCTGCTGCTTCAGCACATAGGACTCGCTTTGCCATTCCCACACCAGGAGCTGACCCAAACCTGTAAATGCAGGAGAAGGATTAACCAGAATTACAAATACAATGACCCTGCAAATGCAAGCATAATGTTTAGATACAGACAGGCTGCATTATGCATCTATCAATACTAACAAAAGCCCTTTTCCTTTCATAAGTTCAAGGCAACTTTCCTCAAAAAGCAGGAGCTGTTACTTGCATTAACATTCTCAATTCTACAACAGCAATGCCATCAACTAAATGATAAATTAGATGGAAAGAAAAGTAGGGCTGCACATACAGGTATAATCTTGATTACCATGCAAACCATTATGGACTGGGTAGGAATGCTGGAACATACAGGAAGCTTTGAAGAATGACATGTGCAACAAGTGGCAAAGGAAGAGAGACTGTGTGCAGAACAAAAGCATATTATAAATTAAAAAGGCTATGGGCTTTATCATGATTCTGCTAGAGTTTTCATACATGACACATTTTGTTTTGTTTTGGTTTTTTTTTGCCTTTGACAACACAACACTTTCCTGAATCACAAGAATTCTGTGAGGAGAAACTGATTAGGGATACTTGCTTTACTATATCTAGACACTACAGAGATGAGACTATAAATTATTAAGAAAACTAACATTGGGGGTAAGATGAGTAAGAGGAATTAGGGCTTGCATGCCCACAACATTCCTCATTTTTCCATGAATACAGACCAAAAAAATTGACAAACCTGAACATCCAAAGGCAATCCAGTCACCAGTACAGTTGATAGAAACAGAAGCTATCCTTTGGTCTGAAATACTGAAGAGAGAATCACTCAATAAACAAATTTGTGCTTTCATGCCTTGTGTGATAAAGCTTCAAATGTGGGGTTTATTACCTGTGTTCAAGCAAGTTCTTTGATTACTGAACTGTATTACTGTACTACTGTACTGTATTACTGTAATACTCTGTATTACTGTAACATCAAAAACCTCATACAAATTCTTGCCTTGTTATATTCAAAAACATCAAACAGGCAATACTGCCTTATTCGGAATGAAGACAGAATATCCACACGCCAAACAAAGATGTACTTGCCAGCACAAACTCCCCACATTCAAGAAAAAGACAAAAAATATTTTTTAAGCAGGGACATTATGCATTCTTTAGCATCACAGAGCAATGGAAAACATTTTTTTTTAACTTAGAGACAATTTACAGATATTACATATGCAGAACTTCCCCCTTTCCTCCAGTATTGTCTTTATTTTCTACAAAGAAGCTGAGAACAAAGTTCACAATATTAAAGAAACCTATAGCCAACAACTAATATGCAGGAGTTCCTCAAACTCTTCCATAACAAGCTATGGAATGCAGCTGTATGGTATTTATTAGGTATGCCTTACTCTGATTCTGCCATTCCAGAAATCACAATACTAAACAGACACTCTTGTTTTAAGATTTTTGTGCTCCGATTATTCACCCTTCAGTATTAAACATGGTTATTTCTCAAATAAGAAACCTCCCTAAAAACATATCACCGACACAAAACCAAACAAACCCAAAACCCAACAACCTGAAACCTCACCTCAACGAGTGGATCAGATTGAAATCTGGAAGCTCATGGAGATGAAAGATTCCAGAGGCAAAACCAGTGACTAAAAGGTGTGTTTTCTTGTGATAGGCTGCACATGTCAGGTTATTAAAATCTCCTTCCTTATTGAAAAAATACCTGGCATCAAAAAAGAAGCAAACTGAATGTGAAAGAAAAACATGCAATTACAGATGCATTTCAATACAGGTCAAATAATTCTGATTAAGGTATTCTACAATAAAACTAAAAAGCAGTAGTTCCAGAAATTGCTAAATGTATGTACTTTACATAGCTAGGGAAAGCCAATTCTCTTCTTTTCCTCAATGTTTACAGCTGCTACAGTAATCTGATTATAAGAAGGGACACCTGATCACACACAGTGAAAGGGACTGCACTGTGTTTTCCCATTATCTAATGCCCTAATGTGGATAGCTCCATGCATTCACTACTTATTCTTCTATATGCAAGTCCTCTTACAGAGGAATTGAAGTCATGGAATTGAAGCCACGGAATTGAAGCAACAGTCATAAATACTATTGCGTAGAGAAGGTCTTCTCAGTTCGTAGCTATATCCCTTACTGGAATTAAACAGACAAGCACCACATGATAGTCAAATAAAGAGTATCTGAACATTATCCAACAGCTGTATACTCTGAATTCCTTCAGTCTGGAAGTGATGTTCACCAAGGCTAATGCCACCATGGGTTGGGGTAGGGTACTTACTTTATATCTCCTTGACAGTCAGAGAGACTGAGAACAGAAGCCTGATGTCAGGTGCTCCCAGATGGCCCCTACATGCATCCTCTATCTCCTTCAACTCCACTGACAAGAGACTGCCTATGAACATTACCCTTCTTCAATCAAAGGTAAATGCTCTGACTATCTTACAATTCTCTTTGTAAGCCACACCTCCTTTGATATTGACAGACATGGAGATCCTCCCGGAAAGCATCTCCAAAAAGGCTGATAAACTACCTTTATCAAACACTGCTGTCACCTCTTGAAGTTAACCAATCTCTTCTTGCAAGAACTCAAAGTCTCTAGACTTGAATCACTTACTTTGCAACACGTGAATATTTAACCTTTTCTCTAGTCTCTTGTTCACTTGGATTGGCTTTTCCATGAATTTCTTCACCCTTTGGCTCTTCAAGAAACTCTTCATCATCTTCTTCTGCATCCTTTTCTCTAGCTGCATTTTTAGGGGGCATGGGCTTCAAGCCATCAAGCTCTGTATCACACTGCCACACACAGAGAGCTGCATCCTGGCTAATTGTGTACAGCTAGAACACAAACAGAATTATTGTACAATACCTGTGTTTTGTATTCTGCTGTCCTGTTACAAATACAGACAAGCAGAAGAGTTAGCAAATCTGCACTCTATCATTATAATACATTACTTAGTCCTCTAGAACTCAAGGTGCTTTCAGAAAAAATCACTTGCCCTGAGAAGTGGCGATTTACTTTACCTGCCCTCAGGTAATTTTTGAAAAGACCAATGGCAATCCGATTACCAGTTACCATTACAGCCAATTATTTTTTCGTATTAAAACTGTTATTTTTGGAGGGAGCTATTTTAAGTAGTTTACTCTCCCTCCTAAATTTTACTTCTTCAAACACTCATGGTCCCCATCACAGCTGAGGAGTTGAGACCTATTACTTACAGATTTTCTAAATGTTGAGATATTATCAAAACAGTCATCATCCTTATCTATAGGCAAATTTTATTATTAAAATAGTTGAAGCATAATCTTAAGAATGTTGTGTGATTATACATACATCTAGACTGTTCTCTTCAAAAAAGCAGGCCACTATTACATCCTTGTGCCCTCCAAGTGAGTAGTAGATCAAGTTTGCCCATCGTTCTGCTCCAAACACCCATGTAGACATGTCCTTGCTCCCTACTGCGAAACATCTATAAAGGAAAAGGCAATCTGAATTAGAATACTGGTTTGCAAAACTTTTCATGGGGTGGAGAACATCATGAGCAAGAAGACACCAGTCACCAATTTATAAGTAATTTTACACACAACAGAGCTTTAAACTGAGCTTGGCAACTCTAGCAAAGATAGATGGACTGCTCACATTCCTAAGATATGTTCCTTTTATACATAACTAGGCATTTTCAAGCAAAAATCCATTGCTGATCCTTGCACATTTTATACTTTCTAGTCTGCCTAACACATTTTTCTTAATTCAACAGAGAATGAGAATCAGAAGAGCCAGAAAGGGTTTTTAAAGCTAGTACAATACTAAGCAAAGAAAAAGGACTGCAACATGCATGCAAGTATTAACAACATGAGCAGGGAGACAGAGCATCAGTTTAACAACTCACTTGGAATCATCAGTCCAGTCAATACAAGTTGTTTCATCATATGGACCGTAGTAAGTTTTGTCCAGAACAAATGCATTAAATTCTCTTTTCTTCCCAGGAGCATGGTACATAAGAGCAACATTGTCTTTTGTAATCACAAATTTCCTGTCATGTGTGGGGAAAAATTGCACACAAAGCTGTTAAAGCAAACAACTGTTCAGTACAGACTGCAATACAATGGAACAAAACAATGATAAAAATAGTTACTGTGTTATTGAAATGATAAATATTTTGAATGAAAAACAAAAAATTTTCAGATTGTTATTACCCCCCAATTTACATGGTGTAAGACAGAAAACCTTCAGTAAAAATCACTTCAGTTGAATAATGAAATACTTGCTCTCCAGTTCTCACAAAGGAAAAAAAGGTTCAAACATTCAAACCAGGATATTCTATTTCAACCTCTCTTCAGCTCCACATATCAGTCACTTTCAGCAACACAAAACATCTGCACCCCTGTTACACATATCTTTTAATCTGGTCCTGCTGCCAGTATAATTTCCCAACATAGAACTGTGATTACAACTTTAACTCAAAAACCTAATTCAGGATCACTTTAAGTCAATCCAACTGAGAAATGCTACCAAGAGGGGAGCTTTGCAGTTTTTCCTCTCACCCTTCTGACACTTGGAACACCACACTTCAGACTTCACACTTCACCCACACTTCAGACCTGTGACCATGCAGTTAAAATATAAGGGATATAAACAGAAGCACTGGATTCAAAGAACTGCCTCTTTCAGTAGCACAGTTGTCTTAGACTAACCCAAACACTGACCCAAGTCAGTAGTGAAACTGCACTGACACAAGTGCCATGGTGCAACCCCGCAGCACTATCTCCCTGTGGGCTCTTTCACTTTATGCCACACATAAGAGCAGTTAAAACTCACAGCAAACCTTCTACATTTCAAAGAGTCCCACCACAAACAACACATGTTAGAGGCAACTTTCCTGACAGTATCTGTTTCCAAGGCTTTGCTTTTCTTCCCCTCTCAACTTTACACATAAAATGCCCCCTACACTAATCAGTAAGGATCATCCCAGACTGGTCAGAATGTCTTCAAAATCACAACTAGTTTATGGGGTACTTTCTGTTGTTTTGTTCTAAAGCACACACAATTTTACTCACTTGCCATCAGGGGAAAAGCTCACACTGTGAACTGGCTTGTGAAAGTAAAAGCGATGTATCACACATTTCCCAATCAAACTGACAAGCAAGGCAGCTCCCTCTGTAAGCACAGAAAAAGAAGGACTGTGGAAATAATCAAATTCCCATAGAAACCATAACCTTAGCAAGCTTTAGTTTCTTTCCTTAAGCTGGGGGGATGTACCTCCTCAGAAATGTTTCATGACAGTGTGCTTCATATTATTAACAAGAAAAATATAATCAAAATTACAATTCACTACCTAAATTCTGTAAATAAGTTATTTTTAAGTTCTCTAAATGAAGATATCTTCTGCAGAAATTCTAACATAATTTTTAAAGCAGAGCACTTCTGATTTGTAATAAGGCTGAATATCTAGCAATACACTAGGTATTCACCTTCCCCTCTTAAGGCTGTATTTTTATGATATTCTTTTACAAAATAAATGCCTCCTTTATAAAAGTACCTTCATCAATCAAAATGGCAAGACTTCCATCTGGAGAGAGTCCCACACACACAATATTAAGCCGTGTAGCCAATGGGAGTGTCTCACACTTATTGCTGCAAGAAAAGATAAAACAGTAAATTTGGTACGAGGACATAGAAATAACAGTCATCTTTGGTGACAATGAAATATGGTTCGATACCTTAAAGCCATAGAATACACCTAGATGTAAAACCCCCGTGATTTTCTTTAGCTTTCACAATCCCATAAACACCAACTATGTAAGAGATGAGCTCCTGACCAGAATACCAGCATAATGAGCATCAGTCATAACTCTGGCCTATAGGAAAGGGCAGATGACAGCCTAGACCTTGACATATACAAGGAAACATAGAACGGTCTGGGTTGGAAGGGACCTTTAAGGTCATCTTAGTTCCACTCCCCCTTGCCATGGGCAGGGACACCTTCCACTAGACCAGGTTGCTCAAGGCCCCATCCAACCTGGCCTTGAACACTTCCAGGGATGGCGCAGCCACAACTTCTCTGGGCAACCTGTAGCAGTAGCCTCACAGAAACACATAAAGAAACCATACAACCGAATCCAACACAAATCATCTTTCCTTCTTTTTTGTTTCTAACACACGCTTTTACATACTTCTTATCCTACGCTCCTTACGGAGCTCTACAGAAACCAACACCGTGAAACATCTCGACGGTTACTCTGCTAGGCAGGATTCTACCTTTCAATGCTAAGCCACAGTAATTCAAGATGCTTTACGCAGCAAACCATCCTGGAGAGCCCCAGCCCGCAGCAGCCGCAGAGGCGGCTCAGGGAGCACTGTGCCCACCTCCCATGGACAACACGGACTTGCCTGCCGCCGTGCCCTGCCGCCCAAGGGCGGTCTGGGTAGGGACTGGCGGAGAGCTAGGCCAACGACCTGAGAGAAGCCCGGGAGGCATGGAGGGAAGAGACAGACACTGGGCATCGCTTACTTCTTCAGGTCAAAGACGGAGATCCTGTTCCCCACGGGGCTGATGAGGGAGTTGCCATCGCGGGTGAAGCTGAGGTTCCCGCGGCGGTACACGGTGCCCAGCAGGCCGGAGAACTGCGAAGGGAGAAGGGACAGGAGAAGGAGAGGGGAACGGCGTTAAGAAGGCAGCGAGCAGGCGGCAGGGTCGCGCGCGGGCAGCACTCACCCGGTACGCGAACTTCATAGCAGCGGCGGCCGCGCGGCAGAAACTCGTGGCGCCACAGCCAGCACGGAAATACGGCAGCGCCGCGCGGGCAGTCCCACGCATGCGTACGGGGAGGAGGCGGTGGCTCCCCGCCGGCCTTCCGATGCAGAGGGGAGGGAAACTGTTGCTCGAAACAAAGGGTCCGTGGTTCGCCCCGTTCCGTAGCGCTCGGTCTCCCCACTTCGCATCGACACAGCCCATGCCATTACCCGGCCTCCGCCGCCAGGGTCGCGTTTCAGGTCAGTCGCTCTCGGTTTCTTTCAGGATACAGCTGTTGGGCCCGGGGCTCCCGACCGGGAAGGAATCCAGGGGAGGCGGAGCGGGAGTCCGAACGGAGAGCGGCGGTTTGTGCGTTTGTGCGTGCGTGTGTGTGCGTGTGTGTGTGTGTGTGTGTGTGTTTGAGGCTCCCCAGTGGCAGCGGGGCTGCCCGGAACGTAAAAGTGACGGCCTTTCTAGGTGAAGGTCCTGGAGCACAAGTGTGATAGGCAACGGCTGAGGGAGCTGGGGTTAGTTACTCCAGAGAAGGCTCAGGGGGGGGACTTTATCACTCTGCAGCTATCTGAAAGGAGGCTGTAGTGAGGTGGGGGTAGGTATCTTCTCCCAGGTAACAAGTGATAGGACAAGAGGAAATGGCCTCAAGCTGTGCCGAAGGGGGGGGGGGCTTAAATTGGGGAAAATTTCTTCACTGAGACGGTAATCAGGTATTGGCACAGGCTGCCAAGGGAAGTGGTGGAATCACCATCCCTGAAGTGTTCAGAAGCCATACAGGTGAGGCCCTTAGTGACCTGGGTTAGTAGTGAAATTAGCATCTTAAAAGTCTTTTCCAACCTCATCAATTCCATGATTTCTTAAAGGGGCAGCGCTGAAGGCGGCCCTGTGCATGCTGGGCAGCTCCTTCTCAGAGTGGCAACCCCTGTCAGACAGCTGGAGTCCATGCTTTAAAGTGCTGTTCTAAATACAGCCCCTCAGTTAAGCTTAGAAAACATTCTCCTGTTAAAGTAGCTTTGGCTAAAACAGACGAAGCAATCACTCCTTAGAAGTTCAACAGAAGTCACAGCAGCAGAGAAGTTGATTTCTTTTTAAAACATGTATATTTAGAACTGTAACGCTTACAATTTCATTAAACAATCTTAGTACAATATGTTTGATCTAACAGTATATTACAGAACAGTGTGAAAAATGATTTAATAGCAAACCATGAAAATGGAATTAATTATAATACCTGCAGTGTCAAAGTCACTAACTTGTTACCTTTTCCAGTCAAAGAATCCCAGCAGTCATTCACACTAAATGATGCTTTGGGTTTTATCCAGAATAAAATGGTATGATTTCCACAGAGATAGGGCATTCCTTCACAGAAAGAAGATGCATGACAGTTTTAGCTAGTAGGTCTACTTTATACATCTATTTAGACATACTTTTTTAAAAACAAAAATTAATAATAATTAAAAAAAAAGTTTAGACCAGTGCAGGGTGTCTATTCATTTTTCAACTTAATTGCTATTCTTTTGGGAAAGATCGTTTAGTTTTTTCTTTCCCTTTATAATTTAGCAAAACCTGAGTTTAGAGGAAAAAAAACAAAACCAAACCCAAAACCACTGACAATTAACTTTTCTAATGAGCAGTTCCTCACTTTAGTTTTACTACCAAGTATTTGATATGGGACAGTTTTCCTCTGTGGAGTCCGTTGACAACGCACCATTATAGATCTGCAAGTAGAAGAGGTCATTCTCACATTAAATGCACAAGTTTCAATATCAGAAGCAGGACATCAGGAGTTGTAATTTTTCCAGTCACAGGTGGATTTGCAACATTCACAAAAATTACACCTTTTTTTATTTTTACATTTTTTTGTATTTACATTTCAGATATAAATAATGAAATTCTTTAAGTTACATGTTTTAACTTTGCTTCACAATTATTCTACATCTGCAAGCTTTCCTATATCAAACCAACCTCTTTCTTCCATCACGAATGCAGAAGTCTGGCTTCTAATCAGTAATAATTACACTACCCCTTTATGATGAAAGGTTGACTGTTCAAGTTTCACATCATACTGAAATTTTTGCCCCAATTTAAAAATTGAGGCAGCAAACCAAGCCACTTAGAAATGGTAATAAAAGGAATTAATCCGGGAACTCAATAAGCCAAATATTTTATTATTAAATTCTATCAGTATCTTTCTTTGGTAAGAACTATGCAAGAGGATGACCCACCCCAAAAACATCATATAATATGTGACATCACAGTGTCTACTCTGTGAAGGAGAAAGCCTCAAAAAATGAAGGAATTTTGTTCAGTTAAGATTGTTTATAGCAGTAGCTCTTCCATGCATCTAAGTATGCAAGTGATGGAAGTTTAATAAAAAATTGCAATGGCAGGAATTAATAGTGATAAAACAAACAAACAAAAAACAAACAGAAAAACAATTACTACACCAGGGAATGTGCTGTTGTACGCTTTGTTGTGTTTCTGGCACATGTGGAAAGGCTTGTAAATTACTAAAATAAAAATCCAAGATTAGGATAACTACATCGTCCAACTCTAAATTCTAAAATATGTAGGAAGCGTGAAACGAATCTCTCAGTTGCCAGTCAAAAAAATAAAGAAGTGGTCCAAGTATTTGGATTTTTTGCTTTTGTTGCCCTGTGTTGTGAAGCAGGATGTGACTGAAGGGAGAAAACCCAATAGCTCACACAAAACCTACTAAAGTGGCAATATAAACTAGCTGACACAAGCTTCACTGTACATTTAAATTGATACAATTGTCTGGTGCTTCCATGGCCAGTACATGTTGAGTGCCACAGATGTCCTTATAGCTAAGAGCGTTACAACAAAGACTAATCGGGGTCATAATCCTTTAAAGTGCTTTCATATCCAGTTTCTAATGGGTTTTGCTTTCCGTGTTTTCATAGAGAGTTGTCACGTGACACTGACTTCCAGAACATGGTCGTCCTTGCTGGGAATGACAAGTATTTGCATACCCATGCTGCAGTTGAATACCTGACCAGATGAGAAGGATTGCAGACGGGGCATTGGCAAACCTTTGTGTTCCCCACTAGCTGCAGAATGCAAGCTACCTCTGCTCCTGATGCTGCTGCTGTCAGCTTGATCATCCACATTCTTGTCCACAGAGAGGTTATCATTTTCAATCCAGCTATCTGTTTAAAACAAAAACCTGCAGTTTTATTCCATGGAGTGGTTAAACAACTTTAATCAGAGCTCACATGCACAGTCAGCTTGCCACATGTTAGCAGTTACTAGCAATTTCTGCTGATGTTAATAGTCTGTGCACATTTTTGGCCAGCAATGGAGGTAACAGAGTGAATTATATTGGTTTCTAAGGAGAATGTAAGTAGCATTACCTCACATTTGTCACAGGCTAGAAGGGTGCACAGAGTTCCTGGAGCTCTGCTGACAAATGCTAAGCTGTTTGTAGGAGTGAATTCTCAACTACAGCTCTGGGACTACTCAGCAGTATAGATAAAATAAACTAGGTGGCTGTGGCAATTTAACCTCTTCATCCAATATAGTTTATATGCCACAATTTTTCAACAGGTCTTCTATTTCACAGAACCATAGAATGGTTTGGGTTGGAAGGGACCTTAAAGATCATCTAGTTCCAACCCCCCTGCCATAAGGAGGGACCCCTCTTGCTAGACCAGGTTGCTCAAAGCTCTGTCCAACCTGGCCTTGCACATTTAATCCTTTCAAAAACTGGGAAAAAAATTCTAATTCTAAAAAACTAATGAAGACACAGTAGATGTGCAGTTTACAGACAACAAAACCACAGGATTAGAGGGGTATAAAATATTTTTCACTTGAATATAAATCTACTGGCAACTAATCTGCATCGTAATATTTTAAGAAACTATAAGAAAACACATTATTATTCCTCCTCACAGAGGAATAAGGCTGCAACCCAAATTCAAAGTTCCCGTTAGAGCAACATTTTGTAAGTTTCAAATTAGAACTGTGCATAAGTTAAAACAGCAAAGACTCCTATGAGCAGTTGGTCAACATACTTCCTAGCCTTGCTTCTCTCTTTACACAGAACATAAGAGAAGCAGAATCATTTCTGTAAGTAGCCATGTAGTTAAGACAGCTTTACCAGCATCAAGTTGTGTGGAGTGAGCAGAATGATGAGGGAGGTATTTAAATAATCTGACATCAGGAAAAGGTAGGTGTCCAGCAAACAGGGGCATCACTTCCATGTAGACTTTGTGAGTTGCTTGAGCTGCTACAGGCATCGATATCACACCAGAACTTTTTCCACAGACTGCCCAGTTACTACTGTTGTCAACAACTGCAAGAATAAAGAGCAAACACTATAGAGATCTTTTCTGAAAAATGAAGAAGACTCAGTACAGTTTTAGAGCACTTTTAAAATTAGTATTTTAGTAATATCTAAAAGCTCATCTGCTTTTATGTGTGCAAAGCTGTGCAAGGTAATTAAAAACAGCCCTACCCAAAAGGTAGCATAGTTGGGCCTCTAGCAGTTCAGACTGGATGAATATTTGACTTGAAGACAGATTAATGATGAAAAATAAAACATTCTCAGTCTAGCAAAATGAATATTGCTGAGCAGCCATATTCACAATACAAGAATATACGCCATAGAAAGCTTGGCAGATATCATTATCAAGAGGAGACTACTGGGGAATTTTGTCAATATACTAAAGAAAAATATTCTTACCCTCATACATCAGTTTTGTTGTGCAATATCCATCTGATTCCGTTAATGCTTCATCTCTGTCAATTTCTGAGAGGTCAACAAGTCGGGTGATTGACACCTCTAAAGAGCAGAGTGAGCCTGTTTTACAATACTCTGCCTCCAATGGTGGGAAAATTTCAGTTTTCACATGATACAGTGTCTGTCAGGAAGAAAACAGTGCTGTTATCAAGAAAAAAGAGGTGTTTGTGTTTAAGCTGAACTGGACAATTGATACAGGACAAACTTAAACATCCACATCCTATTAAATATTTTTAGTGCCAAATTCAGTCGTAAGTAATGCTCACTTCATTATCTTCGTTGGTTTGAGAAAATGATCAAGCCGAATTTGAGTCAATCTATTTCTGATACCAGCAGCAAGCACATAATTTTCCCCTCCAGTTCTGTGCTTTAACTCAGCCTTTCAATGCTCCTAAATGGACAATAATATTACTATTTAAACAACATAGTACTAAAAATGTTTCTTGGCTCCTCACTTCCCAGACACATACTCAAATTCTGATTAATACAGAACTGCTTCATCACTCCTACCATCACTGTCTCCAGAATAATGGTGCCCACGTTATCAAAGAGCTAATTTTTAATTACTATGAAAATTAAATTTCTACGAACCCCACACTGTTTAGCACAGTTAGTTCTCTTTAAAAACTCCACAAAGATGCTGATACAGGTGCCACCACATGCTACTTATGTGCCAGCAGGTAAAAAAAAAACCACAACCAACCTAAAATACTGCTCAATGCCAGCTTGTAATAGGCAAACAGACAAAAGGATTTGACCAAATGAGAATCTTATCATGTTGCTACTTTCTACCCAAGCATCACAAAGGGTAGCACAAGACTGAATTAAGAGATGAGATTAAATAATGTTGATATAATTTTGTATTAAAGAGATTCTATCTAGTCTATAATCTTCCTAGCTGATGAAAGGAATAAGTTTGTCCATAAAGGGAAAGAAGAAACATTTAAGATAATGGCTTAGAGAACACTAAATATTTCATTAGGGGAGCTCATCTCAAGCACTGAAAAACCAACTAAAATGCTTTTAATAGCAAAGATTTTTTGGAAATTGCAATTTGCTTTGGAGAGCACAGTCTTAAACCTGTAGGGGAAAAGCAGCTCAGTAATCTATGGACAGTCTCCATGGCACAAGCCCAGGAAGGTAAAAACACAATAAAAAATGAGACAACATTAAGTACACTTGTACAAGTACTTGTGCTTCCTCCCCACAGTCCAGTGGCAACTATATAATTCTACCATAGCGTATCAAGCTTCAGTTCTGCTGTTCAACAAATTGGCTTTGCAGTGATTCAGTGTCAGTAGCAATGTCATTAGGTAAACAGAAGTGGTTTTAATGTATCTCTTGAATTTCCCTTTCCACATATTAAGAAACCATATTCACTTAACATATGCTATACTTAGAAGAGAGTACTTACAAAAAAATTTTCCACTTGGAATTCATAAGTGAACGGCTTCAGGGTAATAGACTGTTCTTCAGAGGTAGCTGGACAAAAGCTGACTGAAAACAGGCACTGCAAGGAGAGAGGAAGCTCTTTTGTCCACCTCAATTCCCATACAAAGAATATCGATTGCTTACTGTATATGACCTGAAAGAGAATGTTTATAGTATTAGCTCCTTCCTTCCTCTGAGAAAGGAGTGGAAATGCACATGCGTAAGTTTGTCTGTTCTGCCATTGATATCATTTACAAAAACAAATTACCTGTTTAGTGTTAAATAAATCATTAAGGAAAATATACAACCAAAATAATGGTTTGTTGTTTTTTAACAAGGCATGCCTAATTAAAAGGGATACATTTCACTGTCAGAATGAATGTTTCAAAAGGGACTAGTTCACAAATCATGTATGCGTTAAAAATGTTTTATTCAAAAGCCCAATTTAATAAAAGATTAATAATGTTTATGTATAGTTTTCCTAGGCACCAAGAACAACCAATTTAATATCATGTTCAGACTGAAAAGCTAAAAGAAACATCACGGGGACTGTTTTGCAACTTAACTAGTTTACAGCTGTATTTAATTGGAAAACAGTCTCTACCTTATTTTTTTTTTCCTAAAACCTCATGACAAACTGTAGCTGTAAAATGAACATATTAAATGTTAACAGTGGTAACAGTGATATTACATTTGTATAGCTGTTGTTCAAACAAGTATGTAGTACTTTGCATGAGGGAAATGACCAAGTTTGAAAATTTACCTAATAATCTTTGCAACTTTTAGAACTTAATCCAAGATCTACAGGTGTAAATGCCTTCTAAAGCATCTTTAAGAATCGGAGGAGTACAAAGGTCTGAGCTAACGTCAGCTATCCAGCCTTTCTTACTACAAAATCTATGCATGTAAGTTGTAACAAGAACTTTCATCTACCTGTTCTGCCAATAAGCTCATAAACCACCAAGTGAATCTTTTACCTGTTGAGATCCAGGGTTCAGAGGTATCAGCTGCAAATCTGTACAGTCAGCAGAATTTTTCAGTCTGTTGTCTGAAAGCTGGAAAGAGAGGTCTGACAAATTCTGTACACAGACTTGCACGTATTTCCTGAAAAACATGATGCAGTTTGTTTAACAAAAGTTGGACAGTTATACTAAAAGAGTACATGTCCGTAAATTTTTCATAAAGTTTTCAAAGTACACAGCTCAAGGAAGAACAGAATGGGAGGTTTATTTGTTTCTTTCAATCTGTTCCTCAATGCTTCTGAGTCTATAGAAACAAGGCTGTAAAGCAAAGAACAGAGGAGTGCCACAAGGATGATGAGGGGGCTAGAGCACCGCCTGTATGAAGACAGGCTAAGAAAGTTGGGGTTCTTCAGCCTGGAGAGGAAATGGCTGTGTAGAGACTTCATAGCAGCCTTCCACTATCTGAAGGGAGCCCACAAGGATGCCGGAGCAGGACTCTTCATTAGGGACTGTAGTGATAGGACAACGGGTAATGGATATAAATAGGGGAAGTTCAGGTTACATATAAGGAAGAAGTTCTTTACTGTGAGAGTGGTGAGGCACTGGCACAGGCTGCCCAGAGAAGTGGTGAATCCTACATCCCTGGCAGTGTTCAAGGACAGTTTGGACAGGCCTTGGGTGACATGGTCTAGGGCGAGGTGTTCCTGCCAATGGCAAGGGAGTTGGAACCAGACAATCTTAAGGTCCTTTCCAACCCAAACCATTCTATGATTCTATGAAGAACTACACAGAAAGAGGCTAGCTTGATTTATCTTGTGGTCTTATTTCCGGAAAAGCTGAAACCACAAATTGGTTTTACTGTTATGAAAGGACACTAGCGGAAATAACACAAGCTTCCAATGGGAAGCTGTACAAGATAACAAAAGCCCAGTAAAAAAAAAATTAAATAAATACTTAATGAGTACATTACCGTTTGCCAGCTGACAATAAGGAATGCTTGGCATTAAAAGGTATGCAGAATGTTAATGCAATAATAGTGGAGTAAATCGACCAAGGACAATCAATGGTTACCTAAAGGAAAGAGAGAACAAAGTTCTTATTTGTAATGGTCTTTGGCATACTGATTTTGCTTCTCATTTCTAAGCAGAACATTTCTCAGCAAGTATCTACAACTAATGCATCCAGAAGGGTAAGAAGGGGAAAAAAAAATAAAAATCAGTATGTCAAAAAATAATGTCACAAAATATTAGGGTTTTGTTTTCCTCTGTGCAGATTTTAAAATCTCCATGAAACTTTTCCCGTGGAAACTGGCATACCCAGTTCTGAAGACTAGAAATAAAGGAAGAGGAATAGAAAAAAGGATGCTAAAAACACTTAGCATTTTAATACAATGATCTGATAAAAGGTCAGTATCAAAGACATTGCTATTAGATCCATTACTGAAATGTCTTGATAATACTTGTATATATTAAATAAAAGCTCCAAATACTTGAAAATTGTATTTAATATTTATTTAACTTAAAGCAACACGCTTAACTGAAGAATTCCTCCTGAAGTAAATGCTGCCATTCTTTCAACTGTAAAGCATATGCATTTAACAACGTATTTCTATATGCAGAACAATAAAAAAAAACAACCCAAAACATTTTTTGTCACATCACATTTTAGCAATGTTGATCTATAGCTATTCCTGTTTACCTGACTCTTCACACACAAGGATACGTGGCAGCACGCTTGGTCAGTTTTAACAAGGAGTAACACTGTGAAAGTTGCTACTCCTTGTTAAGATCATTTTGTTGCCAGCTGAAGAGCTTCTTTACATACTGCTTATTTTATTCACCCATCATAATTATAATGAAGAGAAAATGTTACCTCCAACTAAATTATGTGACAGCTTGAAGCACTACAGTGTTAAGCACCTCAACACAGCATACAGCTTCTTTGCAAGTGGAAGAAATAACCTTCCCCATGACTTAGAAGGGAGAATTTGAAGAACACCTATAGCACCTTTTACAAAGACATGAGTGTCCTTCATCCTATGTAAACTCTGAGCATTAGAACATTAAATCTCAGATTGTTGGCCAGTGGAACAGCTGGCAGTAAACAGGATATATTTCTGCTTATGTTTATATTTTCCTCTACATTTATAACATTTGCTACAGTTTCTGCATGTACATCTTGTAAGGGAAATTGGTTCAGTGCAAGCTCTCCCCTGCTCCATCACCACCACTTCCATTTTATGAAGAGTATGCCCTTGTGATCAAATACGTTTCATAATAAAACCGTTAAATTACATCTTACTTTTTGGTCAACAGCAGCCATGCAGTTGTCCTGTTTCTGCTTCTCTTTCCTTTTTCTGTGAACTTCTTTATTGGCAGTATTTTCTTTCTCCACTACAGGTTGTGTAGCTGATGGTAAGTACATGACTTCTAGCTCAAATTCAATTACATGGTATGCAGGAGCCACTGGCAAACTGATGCTTGTGATCTTTTCAGAAGACTGAATCCTTAATGGTGATTCTGAGATCTTCTCTATAGTTGTGTAGAATGGGGAAAAGTAAGATTTAAAACCCATTCATCCCTTCCCAATTTTCATTTTAATATGTACCTACACAATGAAATTAGTCTAAAAATTTATAGAAAAATATGCAGTGCCATAAGCATTTCCTAGCAGGACCTCCATGTTTGCAAAACCAGCAACAAGAAACCATGTTATATAACTCCACAGTAATCTCTTCAAATGAGCTATAATATATGCATCTTAAATACCACTGTTCACAACTTCCCAATAGCAGCACTCTGTCCTTGTAAGCCACAGGAAGGTTACCACCACATTCCATGTAATGGAAGACCCTTCCATGTAATGGAAGACCCTTCCATTGTTCAAGAAGGAACTAAGAGGACAATTTGATAACAAACTTCAAACAGGCTGAAGAGCTACATTAGTCCATCATGACATCTACTGAAGTTTTTTCATCATGCACCTCCTTAGTCTCATAATGTTAAAAAAATAATGAAAAAAAAACTTACAACTTATTGAACACACATGTGCATGACCAAAAATACACACATACACATCATTAATCATCTATCTTTAAAGTATTATACATGGGGTGCCTCTGCATAGTCTATTTTAATCTTCATTTCTTTTAAGACAGTTCTTCCCATTTATGTAAAAGTTGCTCACGTTTGAGCAACTAAGGAGACTATAGAGTACTTAGGCTCAGAAAAAAGGGAACTGGGATGTCATCTGTTTAAATGAAACACTGGCCAAAGGAAATGCTCTATTTATTTACATAAGGCACAACCTAAGAAACCTACTTACAACTACTTAACAATTAAAATGGTCTAGTTAAGATAGAGCCCACATAGTAATAAAAGATAGCCATGATTCTCTTGGAAATCATGACAGATACCTTGGCAGCAGTTTCACCATGCCTACCAAATTACCCCAATGAAAGTAAAAGCTGTCCAGTTATGTTTGCTGCAAAGTTCACACTACTACTTTGAGGGTCAAAGTTTAAGACCTTTCCTGCACTGAAGTATTCAGCTGCAAGTCACCAGAATTGCTCTTAATAACAACTATTGCAAAAGACAGCATCAGTGTTCTTAACCTTAATATAAGTACAGGTTTACTTCAAGATTACTGAATTTTCAGCCATTTAAAGATTATTAATTTTTACTTTCTTGCTTACCCCTGGTGTTGGAATAGATCACTGCCTTGCTCTCTGGATGGTACAGAATAGGCATGGCATCTGCATTACTGAGCTGCAAAGTGTCCCCATTCTTCATGGTGTAGTGACCAGTAGTCACTGTGAATTTCACCTTCTGGGGAATGCCAGCCAAAAGGCTATCTGAAGAAGAAAGAAAATATTGTTAACAGGTTCCAGTACTCACCAGCAGATGGTTACCATGCACTGCTAAGGCTTGTTAGCAATATTCCCAGACAATTTGTCACATATGTTTGGGTAACTTGAAAGTGTGGGGGTTTGGTGCTATGCAACACATTAAACCTAGCTCAGATACAACGGTGTGAAGAAACCAGTTGTTTCAAATTTAGTGAACAAACCCCCTGTTCCTTGGATGGCTTGGATTAGCTGGCTCACATCCTGTGTAGCTTTAGCAACACAGAACCCAGTCAAATACAGTAATCCCAAATCTTACTATTCTTTTTGTTAAGCTCTTCAGGTTGTAGACAGCTTTATATTTTTGCACCTACAATGCCAGTCATATCCACATGCTGTATTTATATAATCAACAGAATGCCGGTATGTACACAGACTCTCAAATATCTGAATCACAACCATCAACTTCATAGGGGTAGCTAATCTGATTAATGCCCAATATGCCTGTCCTTCCTTCACCACATGCTGCAACCACTGTAACTAGAATGATAGTACAAAATGCATATTAACTCAACTGCTTCAGTTAATAGCCTGAAAACAAAATCACTGCTCACTTCTACTTATAAACTTTAATAAACTCTGTAACAATTTGATGTCATTACTGTGCAGATGCTATCCATGAAGCACAATGATCTGAATTTTTGTTGAGGGACTGTAGTGATAGGACAAGGGTTAATGGGTTAAAACTTAAACAGGGGAAGTTTAGATTGGATATAAGGAGGAAATTCTTTACTGTGAAGGTGGCGAGGCACTAGAATGGGTTGCCGAAGGAAGCTGTGAATGCTCCATCCCTGGTGCTGTTCAAGGCCAGGTTGGACAGAGCCTTGAGTGACATGGTTTAGTGTGAGGTGTCGCTGCCCATGGCAGCGGGGGTTGGAACTAGATGATCTTAAGGTCCTTTCCAACCCTAACTATTCTATGAATCTAAGTAATGCTCACCTCTCTGTGAAATCAATGCACGTATTCAGTATTAAATTTTAATAAATTAGTATTGTCACCTCTCATACACAATCCCAGTTTCCTGTAAATACCAAAGAGACTGCAGCATTGCAGAATTAAACAATAAGAAGCTCCGTCATTTGCAAATTTAAGTAGTCACTTCTAACCAGTATGGCAGCTCAAACTATACTTGATATTTAAGTGACAATACATGTTCAAATTCATATTCAAATGTGACACTAGATGTTCCAGCACCAACCCCTGGAATTATTGAAAACTAGCCATCACTGACAGGGCATACTTGATGGATAATTTGAAAAGTGAGAATTTAAGACTCAAAATTAAAAGTAAGGCAGAAAAATTCTGAGTAATTTTCAAGACAGAAAACACTTTAGTCCCATGAGAATACAACAGAAATCATCAAAACAACTTCAGCTTAGCAACTGTACCTACCAGTCATAGGTTCCACTTTTAGCTGGGGCTCCTGAGAATATACATCATACTGCGCAATTGGGTAAATATGAAGAAGGACAAACTGTACTTTTCCCACTGAAATGCACAGTTGCCTGAGTGTGTACGTCCCAGGTTCTTTGGCCTTTGAAAAAAAAAATTTGAATAGGTTTTTTAATTTAGGAAAAGGCTCTGAAACAAACCCTCTACTAAACAACAGCATGTTTCCAGCTCATTTTTATCAGATGCTTTGCATTCGTAAATTAAAATGACAGACTACTTTTCTGAATAAGTGAAAAGATTTTCACAAAGGATCCCCTTTCACCCCATCAAAAGAGAAGCTCTAGAGTGCTGGCTAATTCAAGAAAAAAAACAATAAGTAACAAGTACCAATAGCCAGCGTAACTCCTAGAGCAGTTATGCTGTCAAATTGTTATTTTGGGGTGCTTTTCATCTTGTTTGTTGATTGCTTCCCTCCCCCTCCAAATGCCATATACATTAAAATATTATTATATTTATTAAATACTGAAATGGTATTTAGCAAGCACAGAAGTACTCATTTGGCTAACATTCATAAAATCCTATGTTCTATGAAGCACAGCTTTTAATTCAAGCTAACAATTTCACACACTCCCCAGCCCACACACTGAATGCTTACAGAGAAGTTATACATACATATTGAATTTCAAATTCTTACCTTACCCTGAATAACAGGATTCTGGATGGTTTTTGATAACATAAAAAGCAAATCTGTAACATCTGCTAGTATATTTATTCTTGATTCTATTTGCTCTTAGCTACTACTGCTGGGGAATAGGAAATGTTTTATTTTTCCATGTGCCATTTTACCAAGTGTAATCATACTGATGCTGGATATAACTACATGTAAAGAATAAGATAAGTTGTGGAGAAAAGCTCTAACAACTTAGCGTTCAAATCTCACAGTTATTTACAAAGCAAATCCTGACTGAAATTCAGTATTATGCATTTTTACATTAAATACTGAATCTGAACCCTTGAATACATTATAAACAGAAAAGCAACTCTTTTGTATATACACATACTTCAAACCTCAACATGGGATAGGAATCAGTCTGAAGAATTTAGAGAATGCTTTCTGATCTCTATTAAAGCTTTAAAAAGTACATTGGAAGATTGCTATCAGCATAAATAATCAGCCTAAGATCCCCAGAGAGAACCAAACTCCCTCTGCATCTTAGAAGCAGTCACTGCTCTCACTACAGAAGTAGTGCAATTAAGCATTACTGTAAGAAAAATTAGAAAACAAGTTGTCAGCAGTTTCTCTCCTCTGGCTGGTTATGCAACCCAGTAGAAGTGACACAGTGTACTACTACAGTGATAATCGATTCTGTAAATACTGGAACTCAAATCTACTGAAGCTTTCAGCATGTTATGCCAGGGATGGAGCATTCACAACTTCCTTGGGCAACCCATTCCAGTGCACCACCCTTACAGTAAAGAACTTCTTCCTTATATCCCATCTAAACTTCCCCTGTTTAAGTTTTAACCCGTTACCCTTTGAACTGTCACTACAGTCCCTAATGAATAGTCCATCCCCAGCATTCCTGTAGTCCCCCTTCAGATACTGGAAGGCTGCTATGAGGTCTCCACGCAGCCTTCTCTTCTCCAGGCTGAACAGCCCCAACTTTCTCAGCCTATCTTCATACGGGAGGTGCTCCAGTCCCCTGATCATCCTCGTGGCCCTTCTCTGGACTTGTTCCAACAGTTCCATGTCCTTTTTATGTTGAGTGCACCAGAACTGTACACAATACTCCAAGTGAGGTCTCAGAAGAGCAGAGTAGAGGGGCAGGATCACCTCCTTCCACCTGCTGGTCACCATACCCTTTCCAATAGAGAGGGTGGATAATGCTCCTAAAATGAAGCAGCTATGAAGTATTTGTTGCAGTCCTCATAATGCTACCTTATCCCTTATTAATCATTCTGCTGTTACACTGAATTTCTCAGCATTTTCTCACTTAAATTTTCCCTATACTTATGTTCATTACTGTAGCATTGAACTCTGATAAATACTTCCCTATGAAGGGTTACAGAGGTGAGGACATATATAGAAACTATTTAAAGAAACCCAAAGAACAGAACAGCATGATAATTGAGGCCAGAAGCTCCTACTCCTGGAACGCTAGACAGATGGCGAAGTCTTGTTTTTGAAAATGTCTGACATTTCAATTCCTAGGACTGTCATCAGGTAAATACCTTTCCTCATTTCATTAAACTAAGTGAACAAACCACAGACCAGCAAAGTACAAGACCACAGAATGAGTAGCAGTTAAAACAAACCAACACCACAACCAACAGGTCTGGTACTCAAGGCCTGCTGATTTCTAGTTACTATGCATCTAGTGGTAACGCAATATAAACGGAAGTCATAAGCACTTCAGTCCTTAAATATTTCAGCAATTACTGTGAGTACTTTGCTTGGTGGTGGAAGAATGGAAGGAAAAAAATATTACTCCAATTATTAAGCTGACTTAGAGTGAATGCGTAAGCCAGGAATTGAGAGAATTTCATATACACTACTATATGGCAGAAGCAGGGCTGTAATGGCTCTAACGCCATTTTCTGAGGATGGCATTTAGATGGCGAAACTTATCTTCATGGGTGTTTGCTCATGCATATTTAGTATTCCTGTAGCACACAATCCTTATGTTGTCTTCTCATTCCTTATATGATTAAGATGAATAATGGGGGCAATTTTAATTCTGACATCTAAAACGATGAGCTTTGTCATACTTCTTACAGGTAGGTTTACTACATCCACCAAGTGAAAAATTATTCTACTACCCTCCACAGTGAAGAACAGGCTATCAAACAAGTCTAACCACATAATTACTTGCTAAGTGCTAGAAAATGCACTCCCATCAATATTTTCAACATTATTCTGAATGAGCTCAACAGCAAAGGCAGACTTCATGAGTGCTATATTATCTTGTATGTGAATTTATCAGTTTCATTTTTGGCAGCAATAATCAATGTTTAAGGTTTGGAAGGCCAACTCAAATCTTTGCAAATAGGACTCACCTGTACATTTTGGCACAAACACAACAGCCCTCTTTCAAGGGAAATTAAAGTCTAGAACAGCAAAATGAAAGCCAAAAGGGTAATGGCATCACTCAAGCTTCAAGAGGAAGCAATACAGGTGCCACTTGCCAGCACTAGGTTCTTCCTCAGCCAGTGCTTTAGTTGTTCTTACATTTGTTCAACTATAAAAACATACCTGAGTATTGAATGTGATTTTATTGACCCCTGGTTCCAGTATTAAGTTGCTGCATTTCAACACATGAGCCCCATCTTCTAAAGTCACCCCTGAGGGCATATCCAGTGAACTGCTGCTCTCTTGCCTTCGTAGTAGCATGTGCACATTTTTGCAGATTATTCCTGCTGTGTTCAAAGAGTTATCTGAGGGACTCCGTTCATACATTTCGTACAGCTCCAGTGCTGGCAAGTTGTTTCTTGACAAAGGAATGCCTGTAATTTCATTTGGAAAGCTGATAACACCATTGGAAGTTTTGTGTTTAGTGAGCCACTCAGCTGTTTTTCTGTAACTATTTTTTTCAATGTTGAAGTGAACATGGATAGCAATCTGATCCACTTGGACAGGGATGGGCATTTGGCTCAGCAAAGTCAACTCAATCAACAACTTTCCACCCACATGGACAACAGCATTTGGAGGGTCAAAATGCAGGGTTTTCAACTGCGCAAAGCACTGCATAGGCAATACAACCTTCTGACCTGGAAAGATAAAAACAGGGATTTTATTCTTGTCCAGTGCTGCTGAAGATAAGCAAATCTTTTCTCTTAAAAATTTAACACCTAGTAATAAACTGATCAACAACTTTTCACAATGAATCCTTTCACAATAAATCAATACTTTCATATTTTATCTTGAGTAGAATTGAGGCTTAAAGATGCTGAGATTTGTTTTCTTACATCTACTGCAATTTTAGTACTCAGGCTATTAAAGATGACTAAACTAAGCACATCTAAGGCGAAGTTTCTCGTTTCACTACTACATAAAGTGTCCTAGATGAACACAGTAGCATAAAGTGCCAAACTTCCCAGAGCACATAAATCAAGAGCAAGTACAAGTGTAAGGAACTAATGACTGGACTAGTACCTTGAGGCATAAGCTTTACCAAACAAAGTGTTTTCATTCTCCTTTTAGATTCCAAAAACCAACAGTGAGGCAGTACCAAAACTGAATTAAGAGGCAAGTCTAAAATAATGTATTACTTATGCTACATCCATTCATTAGGAAAAACTTCTGCATAAAAATGAAGTCTTCAGATTTACAGGAAGTATTCTATATGGATTTAAACAATGATTAATATCTGAGAGCAAGGTATTACTGAAGCAGCAGGAAGAATAAAGAGAAGACGTAAAATGGTTAAAATAATAAGCTGCAAGTGGATGGGTACAGAATCTAACATCAAAACCAAAGGAGTATCATCACAGAGCTGCCATCTGTGTGCCAGTAATGCAGAGACAAAGGGAAGTTAGGAACTGGAATAAAACTAACACAAGATAAATCATGAGCTGTCAAAGCAGAAAAACAAAGTGAAGGAAAACAAAGCCTTTCCAGTATTCAATATAAATGTTAATTACTCTCTTATCTTTGACTGTTCTTAATTATTGCAGAAGTTTTTTAAAAATTCTGGAGACAACAAGAAAAGAACCATGTTGGTTCTGAAGTTATACACAAGGTAATTAAACCAATCGGAAAAAACTTTCCAATCCACTTCTAGGGAAAGATCAGATTAGAGCATATTAAGTATTTAAGCACAAGACTTACCTTGGTTCTCTTCTTGCTGATTGGCAAAATCTAGTATTTCTTGGCAAAAGCTTTTGCGTTCATTTTCTGTTAAGTGATTATCACCAGCTAAAAGACTGCTTGTTTGAAGATAACTAACAAAGTTAAGGAAACATGAGGTAGAAACCTACAATATTCAGAAATTTGACTGAGAACAATACAGTTCAAGTACTTGCTTTTCTGATCTTTAAATACAAGACCTGCTTTTATCATCGCCATACTCTTCCATTAGAAAAGAAACAACGGAAGATTTATTACCATCTGAGAATATTGCAGAATCTCTATTTTTTGCAGACCTACTAAGATATGATCCATATTATTAATCTGTGCAATCTTCCTCCATCTAAAAAGAGTTGTGAGCATAGAAAATTCATTTGACAATAGATAAATGCAGCATGCAAGTTAAAGACCTAGGGTGTCGCATTACACTGCCCAACATTTAGAACTAAGTAACTTGAGTATTTGATTATATTACAGTTTACTTGGCTGAGAATCTGCTAGTTGTTACAGCATCACTTACATTAAGTCATAAGATATTCTTTATACTTTTGGGTGCTGGGGATACAAATGCTTGCTTAAGTATTTAGCTACGAATGCAATACTACTGGCTCAGATTCTTTAAAAGCATTTGCACTGAAGCAGAAAAATTTTAGAGTGTTTAAAAGTGATGTAAGAATTTTCAAAGGCGGCAGACATTCACAGTCTCCAAGTCTAGTTCTAGAAAAACCTAGTGAAACAAAAAGCAGCAAAGAACAACAAACCCCAAAATATACTACAAACTTAGTTGATTTTCAGCTAAAAAGTGATTTTCAGCTATAGTAAGATTTGTAGTTATTTTCTAGAATTTCTGTATTTCTAGATTTCTAGTAGATTTCTAGTATTTCTGTCACTTAGAGACTAAAATACGAGCTTCTTGGACATGGAAAAACAACTGACAACAACAAAACCCAACAACTTTACAAAAAGCTAGAAAACTCTGTGACCATGCCAGTTTGGAAAACCTACAGGAATTCTATTTATAACTCTAGCACCAACGAAAGCAGTACCCTTCCCCAAAACCACCAAAAAACAATGAAAATCTGCAATTTTGCTATAATATGTAATTGTGCTGTTTCTGATGCCAAAAAGAATACAACAAAACACCCAAGGCCAGTCAGCAGACTTTGCTCCCTCCCGACATGTCTTATCTTGAAAGTAGCAAGAGTACAGCATCACAAATACAACTGTAGCTCATAGAGTTGGTGCATGAAAATAATGCAGAGAGTATCAGTGAAGAATTTGAAGCCTGTCAAACATTAGGATTGAGCCAAATCATTCTCTCAAAGTATTACTTTGCATTCATGCAGCGTTTAGAGATTTCATTCACACACTGTAGACTGAGCTTTTACTCAAGGTAAAAGCAAACAACTCCCACTCCGCTTCTGAAGCAGAGACCAAAGACAGAAATAAAAAATAAATAACAAAAAATAAACCAAACCCCAAAACATTAGAACAGCAACCAAAGTCACAAGATTTTCATCTTCCAAGCCTCTGTGTAACTTCTAGAAAAAGTCACCATTACAAATACCAGAAGAGTCTTTGCCAGGTCAGATACAGGATAAAGGTAGCAGCAGTACAGAAAGCAAGCCCAGAAATTAAGCTCCTTATTATAAGAAGTCACTATACTGCCATATTTACCAAATGAAAAACCAGTACCACACAAAAACTTCCATAATAATGAAATACAAACAATCATAAAAAACCTCTATGGTATCTGCTGAACTAATGACAAACTTCACACTATTTACATTGCACCACTCTCTAGAGCCGACACATATTTAAAACAGCAGAAACCATACACAAGAAGTTTTAAGTGAACCAGATGTTAAAAAAATAAAAATGAAAAAAATATGTCCTGGGTTCAGCAGTAGCAGTCATTTTTCTCCTTCTTAGTAGCTGGTACAGTGCTGTGTTTTGGACTTTCAGCCTGGGAACAGCACTGGTAACACCAATGTTTTTAGTTGTTGCTAAGTAATGTTTAGTCTGACCATAGACTTTCTGAGTCTCATGCTCTGCCAGGGAGGAGGGGAAGCTGGGAGGAAGTAGAGACAGGACACTTGACCCAAACTAGCCAAAGAGGTATTCCATACCACAGCACGTCATGCCCAGTATATATAAACTCAGGGCAGTTACCCGGAAGGGCGAGATCACTGCATGGGTTGGGCCGGGTATCGGTTGGTGGGTGGTGAGTGGTTGTATTCTCTTCTCTTGTTATTTCCCTTATTATCATTGGTGGTAGCAGTATTGGTTTTGTGTTATACCTTAGGTAGTGGACTGTTTTTATCTCAACCCACGGGAGTTACATTCTTTCTATTCTCCTCCCCATCCCTCTGGGAGCAGGGGGAGGAAGGGGGAGGAGTGAGCGAGCGGCTGTGTGGTTCTGAGTTACCAGCTGGGCTTAAACCATGACAAAATAGAAATGAAAAAATAACTAACCCAACCCTCCCCAACTGAACAGCAACAATGGAAACAAGAAGTAACTCAGCTGATGTCTGACAATGTCAACTGTTAAGTAAAAGTTAGAGATATGTCAGAAAAATAAATCAGAAGTATCATTTTCTCCATTCTTGATTTTTTTGCCTCTGCCTTTTTAAAGGATACTTTTCTATTTGCCCAAGCTGTTTCTGACATTCAGCTAACTGTTTTCTTGTATGTGTGACGAGCAATGCCCAGCCCTCAGCAAGGTAAATTTTCAGTGCTCCTTGCAGATAGACTTCTGCCTTCTGTGGACCTTTCTTCCTCCTTTAAAAAAAAATAAAGAGATGAGTACAGAGTGATATAAGAACCTCTGCAGCCATGAAAACTCTACACATTTTCAAAGAGGGGTGATGGGAGAGGAACACTGCATATAAATGCAGAACAAGATGCTGTAAACCATTTTATCTCTATACAGTAGTAGTTCAATGGTAGTCTTTAAACCTAACATTAATCCCTCAGGTGAATAAGTTAATTTAGGAGACTGTGTTGCGGCTAGAAGACTGCTTTAGCAAACACAGGTGAGAAACATGCCCAAACATGTTTTCCCAAATAAACCACTTGAGACTCCAGATTTCTTCCAAGAAAAATGAAATGAAATAGAAAAGCAATGCACAAAGTTCCTTTAGTGGAATTTAACAGCAGGGATAAACACAAAAAAATATATTTGGGGCGTATAGGGATGCTCAGGAGGGACTATTCATTAGAGATTGTAGTGACAGGACAAGGGGTAACAGGTTCAAACTTAAAACAGGGGAAGTTTAGACTGGATATAAGGAGGAAGTTCTTTACTGTAAGGGTGGTGAGGCACTGGAATGGGCTGCCCAGGGAAGCTGTGAATGCTCCATCCCTGGTGGTGTTCAAGGCTAAATTGGACAGATCTTAAACATGGTTTAGTGTGAGGTGTCCCTGGCCATGGCAGGGGGGTTGGAACTAGATGATCTTAAGGTCCTTTCCAACCCAAACTATTCTATGATTCTATATCTGGAAGTTAGAAATAAAATCACTGTTGAGTTTCACAGTGGGGAAACAGCTTTCCATATGAAACATTACTCTCCAAATACCATGTTTTCTGGCTTTTCTTAGGTATATATAGACACATATGTAGTTAAGATAAGCTTTGAAACAAGTTGTTACAAAGCAGGCTACAGTAAATGCAAAGATATGTCTTTTTCTCCCCCTACCCCACTGCCCTTTTTTTCCCCAAGGAGAAGAAATGACCAAGTTAAAGAACACAAGACAGTTGAAGGCAAGAGTACTAAAACATGAGTACTCATGTTTGGTTATTAAAGAATTAGGGTTTGATATGAAGAGATTGCCAGCCTTCTTTTTAATTTTTCTTTTTTCTGAAACACAGCCTGAAACTTTGGGTATATCTACATTTCAAATTTTTTTTTAAAATTCCTGGTTTAAATACAACATATTTTCCTCAAGGATTATATTCAGAATTTCCAAAGCTAATGCATCTGAGACATTTTAAACATTCATTTACATATAAAACTCTGCCAAGTCCTTTCCCACAAGCTTAGCTGAGCGAATTCTTCCAATATTTGTGTACATTTCAATGGTGGCATGGGACAGATCCTGTTTAAAAGAAAACAACAAACTATTATGAGTTTTATGTATTTTTAGTAATTACACAGTATTTCACACAAACTCATAGCCAGTAACTAAGTTACTACAACAAAATGACCAGAATGAATCACTTTTCAGATTTCCCCTGGCCCCAGCACACAATACAGAGCAGTTTGTAACAGGTCATTTTTACTTTTTCAGCAGTTGGTCATTATCCCATATCTGCGTTACAAACGGCAGAAGAAAAAGTCTATTAACAATTAAATAAGGCAACCCAAACCCACCAAAAGAATAGATCAGATGCAGTTTCAAGCACTTTTTTACACTTAAATTCTCCTGTCTTTTTTTGAAAACACCTATTTCTCAGTGACTATATACCATTAGATTATCATTGCGGGATCGCATAGTATATCATTCCAGGACATACCATAGTGTAACATATTTAAAACAATATTAGAGCTTGCCCCAGAGACTCACAACTAGTACTTCAAAACCAAATCAACTACACACAGAAAATGGTACAGGATTCTTTCATGCACTTAATGGCATTACATGCAGCTTTAGTGAAAGTCTGCAGTATGTAAACATACAATTAAACACAAAACGCTAAGTTACAATCGGAGTATTTTCGCAAGAGTGCCTTAAATGAATTTCGCGGGAAGCTATGCAATCCCACACTGAAGTTCCTCAGCCATCTTTAAGATGGTTTCCAATGCAGCCACACTTCCTTGCTTTGCCCTTTATTACACCTGTAGTAACAGCAACAAATCTTTCTCACAACATCAGCAGTTACAACACACACTATATACCACCACCAAACGTTTCTCCTCAAGTTCTCAATCTTTGGCCACCAACATAAAACCATTTCACATCTTAAAAACCCGCAGCCTCTTCTGACTGTCAGCAATCTTCCACAGAAGCTCATTCTCCCTCACTTTGTGTACTAAGAACTACGCTTCAAAACACTTCCAATTGCCTAAATATTTTGCAGAGTATGTCAGAAAGCATCTATTCCTGTGGAGCAGGAAAATGACCTAAAATGAGCTCCCAAAGCCTTTCTTAGGCCATTTTCGATGTTTCTTATGGAGACCCTAGAAAAATTACTTCTTTCTTTAAGAACTCTCAACAGTATCCTACAATAAACTAAGTGATCACTCAATCACTCCTTAACAGATCCAGAGGGGTCTTAGAGACCAGCTACACCTACAAACAAAAAGCCATATTCCCCCCAAATTAAGGGGCATGCCAACATGCTTATAGAAGACCTGACAGTCTCACAAAAGATTCTGAAGTTGTTGCATGAGAGTAGCCACGGAATGAGAACAAAGTGGGTTTTTTTGGTAATAAAAGCTCATCACTTCCTGCTTTTAACGTGTCTGAAAAGCTGCATTTTACATTCCAGACTAATTAAAAATTGAAATGCAAGTAAATGATCTTCGCTGTATCTGAAAGTTTTAACTAATTCTATGCTCTTCTGCACCGAATATATGGATAAAATACGGATATATATAAATCATATATATTAATGTGACAGCTACACAGAAAACAATCATTTATAGTGATATCTGAATTTCTGTTGCATAAAAGCACAGTCAGAGAAATACAAACAGGAATGGAAATTCTTTCTTTGGCAAAGTCTGCAGATCCCACTTAGTTTCTTAAATTTAGGCAGATACTGCAGAATTTAGCAGAGATATTTTGGTGCAAGTTAGAACTGAAGATGTAAGAGCACCTAAAAAATCTGAAGATTTTAGCTTTGATCCAGCTATCCAACCAGTCTTACAAAGAAATGAAGCATTAAAATGAAACCTGGTATCTTCAGACAAAATCTTTTCAGACTTTTTCATCCAATAAAACTTTGTAACTCCAAGTACTACCTAGTTCTCAGATTAAAAAAAACAGCTCAGCTTTCCTCCAACTTTTCCCCAACAGCAGTAATCAAATATAAGAAGTTTCAGAGGAAGATTATCTAAGGAAAACAAAAACCAACCAAACAAAATACCCCAAAACCCCCCACACTCTTGTGACAGTGGTTTTTTTATTTAACAATCTTTCATTAAAAAAACCAACCAAACAAACAAACAAACAAAACCAACAGATCATCATTACAATAGCTACTCACTCAATAAGGGAGCTGTCAGGGAATAAAACATGCATATTACAGCACAGTAAGAATTCTCATTGTTTCAGTCTATGCCAGCTCCAACCCTGTTATCCAGAGACATCCCACAGTGTGTGTATATATATATATATGTACATATAAAAATAAAATAAATCAACAGTATAACATAAACCATGTTACACTCTTGCATGATGCGAGTCTAAATCATTCAAGAGGAAGCTGATCTCACACCTCAATATCTTTCTGGGGAAGACTCAATTCTGCACCTGAGATGGCAGAATACAATAGCCATGGCACTGGCTATTTTAATAACTAAGTGTACATACTTACAGATAATAACCTTCAACTCAACTGTGATACGGAGAAAACTCCAGGAACAAACTTGCCAACAAAGTTTTCAAGCTGACAAGCAGGTATTCTTTATTGCAGCACTGGGAGACACAGGGGATAGCTCCTCCTAACGTGTGTCTCCCCACTGCCACACAAGCCGTCCTTCTATAGCCACTGGGCATACATACATATTCATGAGGCTACGTATGGATTACATCATTTTCCAGAAAGTTCCCCGCATGCGTACAGAATTGTGGTGGTGGTCTCTGAGGGTCGTTGACTTCTTCCAACAATCTTCATCACTTCTGGCAGCCTTTGAAGCATGCACAGTAGATGCTCATACCAGTTTAATTGGTTTGTTAGCACCAGAGACATAATAATCCTCCTGTCCTCCTAGTTATGAGCTGGTTTAACTGTAGCCCATCCTGGACACCTGCGGTTCCCAGATACTCCTTATCCCTGTGTCCTGTTCTTCTAGACTGTTTTTCTTAAACTATGTCACAACTATAACGATTTATCTTGTGAGAATTCTCAGTATGTTCTCTCGCTGTACTCTATTTTTTTTTCTATGTGTCATGCACCTCAGTAATTTTCCATTGCTACTGTTACAAAGCCATCAAAATTAACATTACTTAAATCTAATTCTAAAGGTTTCTATATTCCATTTTCTGATTTTGTGCCCCCTTGTTTCAACTGTAAACATTAAAATTATTCAAATATTTGAAACTTGGGGAGCATACAAGGTTCCAACTGTAAAACAAATCAACCCTCTTGTGTTCAGTATGTAAGCAATATTGATATCAAAACATAGAAATATAGATTTAAGTTCTCAGTGTTACCTTCTCAGGTTTGAAAATTTTGTCCCTCTTCAACCTATAATGTAAACACACAAAACTAATATAAGCAAACAAGCCCTACTTACCAAGTAGTGTTTTTCAAAAGCTTCTACAGATGATAAGGCCTCTTTAAGTTTCTTATAAGGGCTCTGGGATGCACTGGCTTTAGGAAAAAGCAGAACAAGAGGTGTCACTTACAAATACACTCCTATTTTAATAACACACACACACACCCCCTCCGCCTGCTTTTTCCTTCAATAGAAAGCAGAGGGAAAACTTGAGACTAATTTATGTGGTAAACATCACTACCACTTAGAGACAGATCATGAGTTTCTTCCCCAGGCTCCAAAATAAGATCAAGAAAGGCTGTTTCACAACTCTGTGTATGTGCATGCACATGTGAACAATGTTCAGAGTAGCAGGGTAAAGGCAAGCAGCAGTATAACTGTACTAACTTCTTAACATTTATTCAACTTAGAAACACACACAATTGTATTTAAATACCATGTTGTGCCAAGACTGATATTCTCACAACTCCCCACTGCTGGATTTATAAATCAGCATGACAGGAGTATACTGTAATTTAAAAACATTTTACTACTTTAAACAATGTAATTCAGAAGAAAATGGTTAGCAAGACCAAGTTTTTTTCTGAAGTAGTTTGCTCAATTTATAAATCTTTGCCAGACCAAATACATGTCAGGAATACATGAAGGAAAAAAAAACCTCATTTAGTTTCATTTAAATGAATACAACAGGCACCATAGCATTGAATTAAGAATTATCGTCATACCTGCAAGAACAAGTGAAACAGCCTATCAGCTAGTGCTTCAAAGACAATAACTGTTCTAGCATATTTAACTTCTCAAAACTTCTTCTTTCAGAAATACCTTCAGAAATATCCTTGTGGTAAAATCCACAAGGAGTAAATAAATTTGATTGTTCAGACACACAAATAATAGCAGTTCAACTCAAATAATACCACTTTGTAGCTCCAGCTGCAGGTTATCTATTTGCATCAGATCAAGGATACTTCATTTCTTTTTCAAATAATTTTATTTTTAATACTTGTCTGCAAGTATGAAAAACTTTATTCAAAACCAGTACTGTTCAAAGCTATTTACCTAAATGCTGATAAATGGAGCCTTAATAGAAAAGCCTATACTTGCAACAGTAACGAGATGCATTGATAAAGTACTAGACACACATGAAAAGATCTCGTAAGAAATAACAGCTCTATCAATGTTAATATATATGGATATTTGGAAATTATTATTATTAATGTATTTACATACTAGATATTTAAGACAAATGTCAGCTATTAGAAAGAATGAATACATTCCTGGTAATACCTGTTTCAGGGCGTTCTGCTCCCAATCCAGCTAACAGATCGACAGTTCTGTTAAGGTCTTCTGAATTGGGTCCCTTCTCTGACACTAGTCCACACAGGTAACCCAGGGATTTTAACTGTAAGAAAGAACAGATGCTTCTTTTAAATAGGCTACAAAAATCAATATAAAACTCCTTTTATTCTGTTGCATCATTCCTACAATGCATTTCCACTGCTGTCAAAATCTACTGCTTATAAGATCTGTATTAAGGTTGCATGGGAAAAAAGTAGAGAACCTTTCAAAAGTAACTGTTTCTCAGAGTAGAAATCAATTTTATTATGAATAAAATTGCATATAATTACTGACTCAAATAACATTGGAATGCAGGTACATACACATTTGTCCCTACATGCATAACAATCAGAATAAATCCTTCTGGTTTTGCATACAAACATGGACAATGCCCGAGATGTTTGACAATTATAACCAAAGATAATTTCTAATAACTGTGTCTATATTTTGGAAAAGATATGCTCAAGAAATGCAGGCAGCCTCCAGTACACTAATTAGACAAGCTTGCAAATTTACCCAAAGTGTTGAAAAGAGATGATTACCATAAGTAATGCTGCAGGCTGGGGGAAGAATGGTTGGAAAGCTGCTCAGAAACAGACCTGGGCCAGCTGAACATGAGCCAGCATTGTGCCTAGGTGGCCAGGAAGGCCAACAGCATCCTGGCTTGTATCAGAAATAGTGTGGCCAGCAGGACTCAGCACTGATGAAGCTGCACACTGAATACTGTGTTCAGTTTTGGGCCCTCACAACAAGAAAGACACTGAGGTGCTGGAGCATGTCCAAGGAAGGGCAACCAAGCTGGTGAAGGGCCTAGAGAACAAGTTTCATGGGAAGCAGCTGAGGGAACTGGGGCTGTTTAGTCTGAAGAAAAGGAGGCTCAGGGGAGACCTTATCACTCCCTGCAACTGCCTAAAGGTGGTTGTAGCACAGGGGTGCTGGTCTCTTCTCCCAAGCAACAAGTGATAGAACAAAAGGCAATGGCCCCAAGTTGTGCAGGGGAGGTTTAGACTGGATATTAGAAAAAATTTATTAAGCAAAAGGGTTGTCAAGCATTGGAACAGGCTGCCCATTGAAGTGGTGGAGTCACCATCCTTAGAAGCATTTAAAAGACATACAGATGTGTCGCTTAGGGACACGGTTTAGAGGTGGACTTGGCAGTGCTGGGTGAACAGCTGGACTCAAAGATCTTAAAGGACTTTTCCAACCTAAACAATTCTATCATTCTAACAGTGCTAAAACAATACCACACTACTGTAAAACCGCTTCTAAACAGCAGTGGGTATGCTTGATACCCAGAGTCAGCACAGGATGCTATCTTAAAGAAGTTCAGTTGTGCTGGTCTTTTGGTTAATTCTCTTAGAATAAGTCAACCACCAACGTAAGCCCACAAAAGAAAAAAGGTCTCAGCTTGTCACATTACACCACATAAAATGGGGATGGCCATTAACTTTGTTGTTGTTGTTAAATTCTTCATAATTTCGTCACTAGTTGCTAAGTTTGTTTTTTTCTGCTAAATTTCAGTTCCACCTTACTGCTACTTGTTATTCTACAACTTTGTCCTTTACACTTTGTGTAAGAAGTACTATGAATGGGAGGAACATTTCCAACTTAGGTACGCACCTTTCGTAGAAACACGTAAGAAGGATGGGAAGAACAAGAAACAGAACCCCATATCAAATTCTGTAATAGAAAGTGAAAAACCTGTTCCACAGAAACAAATGGTCGGTCCACTTCAAAACTGTAATACCACAAATACAACACATAATTTGCTTACCTTCTCAGTGGCATAGCTCCATAAGCCAACTGTGTGGGAAACATTTGCATCTATTTGAGCCCTATCACAGCAGCCTTCTATTCTTTGTAAGACTTCCAAACAACTCAAAAATACCCAACAGTCCAAAGCTCCAGGAGGAACAGAGACCTGAAGATGAACAGAAAGAATTAGCTGGGAAATAAGCATTAGTCAGATGAGAAAAACATTTCAGCAAAATATTTTTATTGATACAACATAGCAGAGTCTCTTAGAAGAGCTTATTCTAAGAATACACAAAAAACCCCACCAGTCCAACTCTCACTACCTCCTGAATACTTTATATATATTAGCTCATGAAACAAGAACAGCTAAGCAACTAACCAGTGATTACATTAACTAGATTTGATACATTCACCAAGATGGAAGAGAATGAAAAGAGGACTAATAGATACTAGTCCTTGGGAAAATTCCCCAAATTTGGAAACAAAGCCTAAGGAAAGCAGAGTTAGGAAAAACTTCTGTGAATGTACTACTATTTTCCTAAGAAGACATCAGATCTAACTGAGACTGAAGTTTAAAGTACACTAAGAAGGTTAAAAAAACGGGGAAAAAAAATTAGTCTAAGTTTCAAGAGTAAGTTTGTTAATGAAAGGATAAGACATCTGTCATGGACAATAGGTTAAAGAATGAAGGTAAAACCAAACAACTACACAAAAAATTATAAAGAGGGGGTTATTAGTCAGGACATGATAAAGAAAGACAGTAGAGTTTGATAAAGAAAATATCACGAATCAAGATAAAGATGAGCATAACTAAAGATTTGGAATACAATCACAATAATGGTGTCTCAAAATCCCGTTCATAAGCAAAAATATTCCTTTTAGAAAGACTACGGAAGTCTTGAAACCCATAATGAACTAGGGAGTTGACTAATGTGAAAGTTCAACATACAAGCCCAATGTATTTGAAACAAAAAATAAAAATCTGGATTCTGAAATAATTTTCAGGAAGAGAAAGGTCATGAGAACAGTGTAGTTTAGATTTCCGCTAAATGGTGTCAAGCCAGAGATTTGCCTGTATTAAGAAAAAGGATCACAGCAGGGAGAACTACATGCTGTGCACAAGTAAGTGTCACTGTCTCACAGCCTGAACACCTGCATTCAGTTTGGATCACCACATGAAGACAGAAACAGCAGAAATAACAGTGCAGGAAAGAGCCCCAAGCACTGGGGGCACAGGACAGACTTGGGGTGGAGCAAAAAGGGGAACTGCAGTAAGCACCTTCAGAGATTTAGAAGGCTGCATCTATTTAGTCTGGAAACTAAAAACACCCACCCCCACAGCTACAAAACACACACACAAACCATAATATATATATATATATGAGAATTACATGTTAGTTTTAGAATACATGAAGGTGTCAACAATGCATCTGAAGTAGATTCTCCATTTTTAAATATGGATAAAGAGATGGAACTTACTACCACAGCGCCAGACAGGCAAACGTTAGGAGCTACTGTTATAACAGCAGAGATAAAACTAACAGAGAACCCACAGGATTAAGGACATGGATGAGTCACAAAGTGAAATCCAGAAATATTCTTATGCACACTGTGCTGTTCTTAAAGATGTCTTTCAATTCATAGACATCTGTGGTCATACATGGAGGGTGATCAGTGTGCAACATCCCTGATAAAAGCCTCCTCAGAGGACTAAAAAACACCAGCAGAAAATAAAGTATGGAAGGAAGAGGGGCAAAGCATGGAGGCATGCAACATGATGAAAACCTTTGAGAGCTATCACTTGTTTCTATCTCTTTCTTCTGTCACTGGATGAGATAGGCAGAGATACATGCGTAACACCAAAGAGCATTACTAGGCACATAAAAGAATCACAAAGAACCAAAAAAGGCGATCAAAGCAGCATCCAATTCATATGGCAGTAAGAAGCCCTACTGCGGGTACTGTTTATAATTCAGAACTGCTTTTTGTTACAGACTTCTAGCCTGTATATCAGCATACTAACCACTCTGCCTTATATTCTTCAGTACAACACTGCTTCAGATTTAAATGATGGGAACTATAGTTCAAGAGACTGGTAATAATCCAGGAAAAAGCAGACAAATTACCTACCAGCTTAAGAAATCAACTTTCCAGGTGGAGACTAGAATACTTTAACTAAACAAAGGTCTGTTTCCAAATTTGTTTCCAAAGACATCCTCATGATGAAGCATTCAATGGTAGCAGTCTTACAATCTTTTATTAAGGCATCATTTTGATAACTCACAGTGTTTACTATATTCTGGTCGCCAATATCTAAACTTCAAAAATCTTGTTAGATCATCATTGAATAAAATCGTTCATATAATGAAATATATTACACTGACTCACTTCTAATAGTTTGAGTTCTTGCACACAGTTGTGAAGAAGCTCCAAAGCTCGCTGGGAAACCTCCCACGGCCTCTGCAGGAAGATTAATAACGTGCACTGGCGAGAAAACAGGTAACTACGCAAGTCCAGTAGAGTGGCTTCTTGATTCTGAATGAGTTCTCTCTTCTCCATGTCTATCGGTTTTCGCAGTATTAAACCATTCCAGCTCCGCACTGGCTGGCAAAAAAATGTCAGCCAGTTTGCACCATCTAAGTAAATAAAGTTAATGTCCAAGAATCAACCACTGCTTTCTACTAAAGCCTCTTCTTCCTGCCCTCCAGAGGCTGTAAACTGGCTTATTCTTTCTAAAGTTTATCATATGGATAAATGACTTAATGTCTTAACTTCAAAAACAGAACAAAAAAACAAAAACCAGCAAAACTTCCACAGTTAAACAGATAACTGAACTTCAGCAGGCTGAAATCCCATAGCATGTTGCGTTGCATATTTGTTATTAGCCTAGTGGCATCAGTTTGTGATATAGCAATTAAGCCTACCTGAAGTTTAAAACAAATAAGCTTTATCTACTTAAGTATTTCTTACTCAGCCATCATGAACAGATGAAACCCCACTTTCAGGTATAGCATCAGGTTCAGTCAGGACAAATACATGTCACTGCAATTACTCCTGCACTGTATTTTTACCAGATTCATAACACATACCTGATTAAAGCTGTTACGTAACATCATGTGCTTTAGCTCATTAAAACAATTTAAAGTTATTTGATACTTTTTGCACAGTATTTTTTCTTGGAAAAAAGTTAAACCTTCTGTAGTGCAGATTAAACACATACTTCTATTTAGTTTTGCAGTGAATAGCAAATGTCTCATGTAATTTCAGGCAAAACTGAGCACATTTCTTCTGGAAGCTCTTTATTGAGTGATTTAACAGTGAGCTGGGAAAAGAATAACTGTATCTCAGTCAGATCAATACTTAAGTAATTACAGAGTTTCAGGTCTCCCTTTGTAACTATCACCTAGTAAGAGCAAAACACAGCTTTTCATTTAAAATTGCTTCTACGCGTCAGATGAAAAACAAAACTTAATGAGAGAATAACTGATGTACACTTGAGGTTGCATACAGCATAAAACAAGAGCACAAACTGCTTCGCGCATCTTCACTACAATGTGCCATCTTTTTCTCCCATGTACACATAAGGTACCCAAAGCACTGCGTTGTTTAGCAGAAGCATATTGAAGCAATTAATACACTTAACATTTATTAACACTTATTTAACATTTATTAACACTTGAGGACACTTACCACCAGCCCCAAAGTTGACAACATACTGAGAAAACAAGGCATCCAGTTCATCATACTGTACTAGTGCATCTTCAAATTGCTGCAGCATCTCAAAGACGAAGGCCAGTTCTTCCTTTTGACACACAAGCAATAAAAGGATCACATTACTGATATTAGTCATGTCTGGTATTACAGCCTGCCCCCATCCATATAGAGAGCTCTGGGAATTATTTTTCCAAATATTCTTCCCCTTGCAATATTCATACATGTAGGGAAACCTGCCATTGTAGCAGATGTACCATTTCTTCTTAACACAGGGAGGTCCACAAAAGAAGATTAAGTCATACAGCTTTGCCAGTAAATTCTGATGTGAATCCAGACCCACTACAAGATATTGTTCATACATCAATTAAAAAGTTGATGTTTCAAAAAAAAAAAACAAAAGAAACCAACAAAACAACCAAAACCCAGAAACTGAAGACTCATCTCCCATAATATTTTTTCCTCCTCTGTTTACACTGTGAATGCATCAATTGCAGTATCAGTATAGGTACTGCAGGCACAGTACTGGGACAATTATAAAAAATTCAAGAGCAACTACTAAAACCCTTTCTAGATGCAATTTTTTTTTGCTTCAGTGGAGGTCCATAAAACTTTGATTCTGCTTTTGTAATAGCACTGTATGACAATGTAACACAAACCTGCTGCGAACAAGATCTAAGAATGCTGCTTTTGCACAAGTCTTCATATTTCCTGCCCCAACCCGCAAAGAATGAGCAGAACATTCAAAGTACCAGAAAACCAACTACAACAACAACAAAGCCTTTATTATAATTAGGACTCAAGTACTCTTCTCAATAAAAAGAGAATCTTACCTGGACCATGAAATACTCGCAGAAGCTCCACCCTGGCTCAGTCCTTTTCTCTCTCAAAGTTCTCATGTCATCTTCAAACTTGCCTAAATTTTTGGTAAAAGACATGAGAAGCAACGTCCTGAGTTTGGTCAGGAAGGCATTCCAAGATTCCTGAGAACGGGAAGAGTCTTTCAAAGGGTCAGAAAGTACCACACATCTGAAAAGGAGATGGATAAAAACAAGGTTCATATATAAATGCACAGCTGAATATTGTGCATACTTAACAGATTGAGACTGAACACAATTTAGGTTTTCATTCAACACTGAGGAAAACACCAAAGTTGAGGGTTATGTTTGTTTCTTTGGGGGCAGTATGTTGGGATTTTGATTTTGTTATGTGTTTTCCACAAAATAATATATCAAGCTTTACTTTTTTGTTTGGTTTTTTTAAGCAAATGACAGATACATTATTCTGATTACTTAAACATAAGTAATGCTGTAGCTATCCAAGAAAAAAGTGTGCTTAGCAATACAAACCAGCAGAACAGTAATTATAGTTACTCCTGGCAAGGATTATGCAAGATACAAATCAAGATCCATTAGATCACGTATCGTCAGTTTTTCTAAAATCACCTGACATAATCCTCCATAATATATTCTTACAGTATGTCAATTTGGTTTTACACATCCTATATGCTATATTCTGCTTTTCTCAGAAAAGAAATAAACAAGTCACATTAATCCACAAATAAATCAGCCTTTTTTAGACCAACTTCTTTCCTCAATTTTTTCTATCACAATTTTTTTAGTAACATTCAAAAAGCAACCAGTACCTCTAAAGGCAGGAAAATCTCTCATCCAAACAAAACACCATTTGTGTTTAGAAAAGTCATCTTATCTTGAGGCAAAATGATTAAACCAAGACAATCAATCAGTTAGAAACCAAAACCAAACTGAATCAGAGTTGTTCCAAGCATTTGCCCAAGTAATCCTGTAATATATCAAACACTAAGTACAAAGAAAGTGCTGCCAATGCACAGGATCTTTTAACATGCTGACCTGCCAATCACCATCAGCTCACACCATGAGTGCTGCCATCTACTCTTTTCAATTTCAAATGTTTATCCTGTTTGAAGTTAACTCTTAAGGCTAAAATAAAAAAATGTAGTATATAATAGACTCAGTGAACTGTTTCAAAATAAGGAAGAGAGCATATATTAAAGTTGGTTTCAAATTAGCATTTGTGTCTTATATTGACCTTACTAAAAGCAGAAACAGTTTCATATATTCATTATTATTTTTCCTTATTATTTTATTGGCTTCATATTCCCCGCTCACCTCACTCCTGTTACCTGTTATTCTGCTAATGTTTTTGCAAGCACCTAAGCAAACAAAATCCCCTCAAGTTCTAAAACCTCATTACTACCACACTGTTCCTCTTAAACCTCTCTTAGCCATGAAGAGATACTTGAAAGTTTTTTAAAACACTTTCAAAGCCACTGCAAATCCAGGAAGAACTGAAAATAAAACTTCTCCCTTTATCATTTGTGTCAGTCTTCTTCAAAGTACAGGTCTTACAGTACCAGCAGTTAGAATGCTGGACATCAAAGAAAAATCCTTAAACGAATAAGGAACCTGTTACATAGAAAGTTTTTAAATTATCACACCAGTCAAAAGGTTAAAATATTTGCAAGTATAAGAAAGCTTACCTGTCACTTTGTTTGTTACAGAAGTCGTTTCTTATTTTATCTACTATAGAGGTTCGGGGAAGGATATTTGTTTTGTTCTTTTTCTTGGCATCACTCTCAACTACTACAATTAGCCAGTCCAACGAGTTGTGAGCTTTGAGAACATTCTGCCACTTGGTGATGTCATCCTTGACTGTAGTTTTGTACACTTCCGTGTCCTGGGATGAGAAATAGTGAATCATCAAATCAAACAGATATTCTCAACAATTTCAAAAGGCGACTTTTTTTTTCCAACAGAGCACAAACAAAAAGACACATCAAACAGAATTAATAGCGATTAAGTTCACTTACTGAAAGAAATCAAATAAGAAAGTATAGTAAGGGTTTGGTCTTTGAATTTAATTTATTTCTAGTATTTTGTTTAACAGTAAATACATCTTAGCATTTGGTCTCCTATCATTCTTTCAATAATAATTTATTATTTTACACATTCTTGAACTTTACAACAAAACCATGTTTCTAACTACGAAACTGAACTGTTTTATTCTCACATAGTAACAGAAGTGTGATATTTGTGCCTTCTAACACTGCTCAGATCTTAATCTGTTTAAAAGCTTTTTCATAAAAATAAAATTTTAAAAACCCCAAAAGCATCATTTGGTACTTTTCTGGCTTCTGGGTTGGTTTTTAACAGATCAATTCAGACAACGTTTAAGGCTTTTTTTGGATACCTTTTGATTGGTCACAGATCAGATGTCACCTTTCTCTGTCAACTGGATAACTAATTTGTAACAAAAGACCAAGCAAAATCAGTGAACTGTAGATAAACAGGATTAAGAAATTCCAAATCTTGCCCAGTTTAGACTGCTGATATATACTAGTAACTGACACATATCAAAGATGCAGTAAAGAAAAAATACTTATCTTACAATTAAAACTCATGAATAAATCATAACTAAAATAACCTGGCCATTTTTGTATTAAGAAACAAGCGTGCTGTGCTTCTGCAGTAACAGTTAGATCCTGGGTTTTGTCACGACAAAGTACTGAAAACAGGTTATTCAAAGGCCTATCCTCTTAGTGTCAAAGAACATTGCAAAGAAATGCTGCAAAAAGTACTCAAGCTGACCAAGTTTTGGTTCCAATACTATTGGGTATTCATGTTTATGCAGTGCAGACTTAATTGTTCTAACAAGCACAAAAATCAAATGAAAAGTACCAGAGAACACAAGCAGAAAATCAAAACCATTTCATTTTTCAATCTGAGTACTCAGTTTTTCATGGTGTTTTCTTAATACTCACACAACATTCTGTCCAATAAATATGAAGAAAGGGAAAAGTCAGAAGAGCCTTATTTCCCTCTTTGGGTAGTAGCTCCTCTTTAAACTGAACAAAGTTAGATTCTAGATGAATCATCTTCGGAGCACGGCCATAAGACCTACAAAGTTTAAAAACTGAAATTAACAGATGACACGTACATAGCAGAAGACAAAAATGAACATGTATTTTGAGAATGAGGAATAAACTGAAACACTTTAGCACAAACTACCCTTATTGCAGTTTAGTTTTAGTTAACTAAAGTTTAGTATCACATGCAATGAGAAAGATGCTCCTTTCTGCAAGAACAAGAGCTAGAAGCTTTTCAGCTTTCACTAAAAGACTTCCTGCATCTCCAGGACCATTACAAGTAGAAAATTCCAAATAAGAAAATCTACCATTTTTTTTTTCCAATCAGAAAACAGTGGCCATACCAAACTTTCTGCAGGAAAGCATATCTAGTTTCAGGTAAGTTCCACCTATATCATCATTAAGAGGAAAGCTTATCACTCTCAGAACAAAGCTGCCAAAGCACATCAAAGCATACACCAAGACAAACCCAAAAAACACACAAGCGAAAAGAGAAACACAGCATTACTATCTTTTTTTTTTTAGGTGAAGTTCCCTATAGCTGAAGTGTGGAAATGATCATCCTGATGTGCACAACATTTACCTTGCTTACCCAAGTTCTCTTTTCCTCTAGTCGGTTGCTTTAAGAGCTTCTCAGAGCTCAGCGAATACATACCCAAGTCTAAAAACACACAATGAAATAACATCACAGAATAAAATGCAAATTTACCTCCTCCATTCCATGGGTTCTCTAGGAAGCTGCTGTGAAAGTGTAGGATATAAGGAAGTAAATAAATTCTGATCTCCAGCACCTAAAAGCGAGAAACATGAATCTATCATCCTGTGCAAATTATAGAAAAGAGATTAATAAGATATACTATTAATATTCGTTGTTTCAATAAAAAGATGTAACTTTGCTATATGGAAACTGGAGTCTAGCGCTGAACTAGACTTAAGTCTCATGCTCCCACAATCTAATACAACACTTTGACAAGGCACATACCACATAGACTGCTACAGCTTCATATTACAATTTTCCACACAGATACATAATCCATATACCAAAGAGAGTATCATTCAAACAGCTGGTCCAACTCTAACTAAACAAGCAACTCCTTAGCCAGAGTCATTGGTTAAACAACATGTATTAAAACCCTCAAGAATTTAGCCTGACAACTATTTAGAGTGGTTCACATCCCTTCTGTAGCTGGGACTGCCATGAGAAAATTAGCATTAGCGTAGTTCTGTGCTTTACTGGGTTTGATTCCTCTCTTCCCATCATTATGGGGCTGCTGTTAATATGAAGCAGCTCCCTGACCACCATGTTCTTGCTGCCTTCAGAAAAATCAGGTCTGCTAACATGGTGCGGGTCTCCTGGAGCTGGCACCATACAGAATCACACATCTGTGGTTTAGCTTTCATCACTTGGGCTTTGAACAACTACATTAAATGCAACACCACTGTAGTAGCTACTTGTATACAAAATGGAACAAAATGTAAGGTCTGCCATATGGAAAAATGTATTATCAGTAGCCTATTAACATTAATTCTTAAATTCTGTTCTTTTCCTTTGGCTACAGAGAGGACAAGGAAAACACAGGCTTAAAAGTAAGTTCTTCCAGCTTCTGATGGTTACCAGCATCTTTGAGCAAAGAGATAGTAAACTCTGGAGTAAGGTACTTTGTCAGACATGCTCGAACACAAATGGACCAGTCAACCGTACTGGCAAAGGCTAGGCATCTGACATGTGGCAAACAGACATATCCAAATGAGAAGGGAGTAAGGTCAAAAACATACTTACCACTGCATTTGATCATAATTCTAAAATCTGTTATGTCATGTGCACTCTGTAAATCTGGGAGAATGAGCTAGCCCACACTAGTTTAATGGTATCACTTATTAAATGTCTCATCCACATGTTGCCCTGACATACTACAGCTATTGCTCCCTTCCCTGCACTTCTTCCTTACTGCCACATCATTCACTGGCTGTACTCTCTTTCTATTGAAGACTGCAATTTAATTCTAAGCCCTTTATTTCCTCCTGTGGAGATTCTACTCTTTCCCCTCCTCCCTCCACCCCACCCTTCCCCAGGATCATTTTCCACTTAAGACTTTAAGAGGCATATAGACAATTCTGCTATTTCCTCACAGTTTTCCACCTGTTTTCTGTTTACAATCTGGCATTGTACAGCCCAACCTGAACAGAAAGATCTTCAGGGAGCTATGGCTGGAGAAGCACCTAACACCCTTTCGTCTCCCTTCCACCATGCAGTCTCATCTCCTGGCACACAGCCTGGCATTACCTCCACAGTAGCTTAGCATGCTTTAGTTTATCTTGGAAACCCTTTTCTAGTCCACTCACTTTTTCCCAATTTTCCGATATGTGTTATTTGATTACTAGCCACTAGCATAATTCTACCACCACATCATTAAAATACCAACCTTAAAAGTCTGATAGTCTGTCAGAACAAGCAAAACCAGCTCTTCTGATGTCTGACCACAATAGCTACTATTCTATGATACAATTTTCTAGAATAGTTAAAAAAACAAAATACAAACAAAACCCCAGTCTACTATTAGTGCTTTAGCCTTAAGTCTCCAGAAAGCAGTTTGCTCTTGACTCTTCACTTTCATCCTGCGGTGTGAACTAAGTGTAGCATGCCAAATCTTATTAAGACTATAAACAAAGTCTAAAACGAATATTGCAGCAAGTGTTAACCATACTGTTAATGCTGTCTTATATCAAGTTACGTTATAACTTGATATAACAAGCTCTCTATAAGCTAGGCCACAGAAAACAGTCTATTGATTTGAAACTCATTACTGTCCATAGAGAGTGAAACATGGCTTAGCGATTTAGCAACATGAGCACCACAATAGAATGGTAACTCATAAAGCTTGGAGCCTGACTGAAAGAATGAACCCTGTATTTTACCTTGGGAGCATAGCAAAGTGCACTTTCTGTACTGTACCTAAAAGTCATATAATTATAGAATAGTTAGGGTTGTAAAGGACCTTAAGATCATTAACTTCCAACTTAATGGGCAGGGATGCCTCACCCTAGACCATGGCACTCAGGGCTCTGTCCAACCTGGCCTTGAACACTGCCAGGGATGAAGCATTCACCACTTCTCCAATGTATGCAAAAAAAAGGTTTCAGAATTCAACATTTCAAGTAAAAAGGGCTACTCCAGAATACAGAGGAACTAAAAAATGATAATGTTCAAGCACCCTGCTATTCCAGAAAATAACAGAAAGTGGTAGTGTTCAAATTATATACATTAAAAAGAAAGACTTCTGGAGAAAAGCAAGAAATGAGAGAGCACATTTCCTTTCTTTCCACATTATAAAGTTCAGAAGGTATGTCCTTTGCCACTTATCGAAACATTTGGCAAACAAATTCAGACAAACAGGTAGCTGTTCAGAAATCAAATGCAAGGAATGCAATAGAACCTTAAAGAGGGTTTTATGATAAGCCTAAATCAGACAGGCCAGGTTAAAAACAATTCTATGACCTTCAAAGACTTGATATCTACCAAATTGACATCCAAAATACTAAGATGGCCAGGTCAAGTGAAAGAGAAACAAAACTTACTCAAATGAGTCTTGATTGTGAACCTGGCTGTAAAATCCCACCATGTAAAAGAAGTAAAAACTATCCACCTCTTTTGTTCAAGGACAGGCTGCATTTCTATAGAGCACCTCATAGGCTTAAACCTAAACCTGGGGAGAAATTCTGAAAACTACATTACGCAAGAACTGAAGCTGGCATCTAATGCCAAAACATATCTCATTTAAGTTGTAGATTAATGCAGAGGTGACTGTGCATCCTAGAAAGTACGGCTCCAGAAGACCACACAAATGTTCAAACTACTAATTTTAAAAAATTTATGCTATTGGTCCTACATTTTCCCTTTCCCCCTACTTCCCCATTTGTAAAAAGAGAAAAAAGGAAGACCCAGGGAACTACAGGCCAGTCAATCTCACCTCAGTGCCCAGCAAGATCATGGAGCAGATCCTCCTGGAAATTATGCTAAGGCACATGGAAACTAAGGAGGTGACTGGTGACAGCCAACATGGCTTCATAAGTGCAAATTGTGTCTGACAAATTTGGTGGCCTTCTACAACAGGATGACAGCACTGGTGGATAAGGGAAGAGCAACTGATATCCTCACAACCAAACCTGTGTAAAGCATTTGACATTGTCCTGCACAACATCTTTGTCTCTAAACTGTGGAGACATGGATTTTACAGATGGACCTATGAAGACAGGCTAAAAGAGCTGGGGTTGTTCAGCCTGGAGAAGTCTCTGGGGAGACCTCATAGCAGCCTTCCAGTACCTAAACAGGGCTACAAGATATCTGGAGAGGGACTTTTTACAAGGGTATGTAATGATAGGACAAGAGATAATGGCTTTAAACTGAAAGAAGGTAGATTTAGATTAGATCTAAGGCAGAAATTCTTCACTGTGAGGGTCATGAGACACTGGAATAGGTTGCCCAGAGAAGCTGTGGCTGCTTCATCCCTGCAAGTGCTCTAGGCCAGGTTGGACAGGGCTATGAGCAACCTGGTCTAGTGGAAGGTGTCCCTGCCCATGGCAGGTGGGTTGGAACTAGTAAGATCCCTTCCAACCCAAACAATTCTATGTTTCCTTCCTCTTTGTCTTTCTCCCTGACATTCTGGTAGATCAAGTCAATGCAGCCATCCTCCTTTACCCGTCTGGGACACTTGATAATTCATTCAGGAACGATATGAGAACCAGAATGACCACCTTACAAAGACTCCCAAGAGAAACATGTACTCTTTGCAGTAGCTGTTTGATACAAAAGAATCATAAAATACTGACTTCTTGTTGCTGCTGTTGTTTGATGCCTGCCTAAAAAATGCTAAAATCCCCAAGAACTGATTTTTTTTTTTTCGAACAGTTTCCAAACTCCCTGAAAACTTACAGGCTTTGTCACTGCATTATAACTCACTAACTAGGCAGGCAGTGAAAAAGAAAACTCCTGAGGCCAGCTGACTAAAGCAGAGAAATATTTTCCTTTGATACCAATGACAAACCCAGTCAACTGAGATAAAAGGCTCCAAATACCTTTAAAAAAAGCTCAGTGCTAAAACTACATTTTGGTGTGTTTTTGTTTTGTTTGTGACCCCAAACACCAGTAACTTCTAACCTTTCTAATCACGCTTCTGTTTGCACTGGTAAAAATTTCTGCTATGAACCTTTTTCATCATTCCCTAGCCTATTATACGTGGATCTATCTGAAGTTTTGGAATGCTGGTGGGTGTATTGTATTTGTTTCTTTTAAATGTTTCTCCTTCCCCCCCTCAATCCAGACTCATGTTCAAAAGAGGTCTAAGTTCAAAACACAAGACAGCTTAATTGCTATATAAAAATCTTAGCTAATTCACTGGTAGCCTGCAGATGAAAATCTTTTTTCTAAAACTTTACATCTTTACTTACTGCTCCACTACTAAATATGTAAAATAAAGGTTTAACCCTAACAAGAATATGCTGCTGCTACTCATGACTATGTAAGACCAACTGCCTAAGACACCATTCAAACTAATTTGGAAAGGAATCATCATGGCGGTCAGTCCTAATTAACAAAAATTATTTAATACTACATGGGATGCTGCCACCTTGAGAAAAGGGAAAAAACATACAGGAAAACCATCTTTCTGTGAATACATGATTTTTTCCACACTTACAACATACAGTTGTCTGTTTGCCTAGAGAAAATGTCTCTAGAAGTTTTTGGTTAGATAGAATTCAGCTCAGAAAACTATTAACCTAAACTCTGTTAAAACTGTATGGCTTTGCCAGTAATACAAATACCATAAATACAAGGCTAATGCATCTACATAAAAATCATGAGGACAATTAAGTTGCAGTACCAACATGAGAAGAGTAGTGACAAAAACTGTATTTGCAATTGGCATCAAATATACAAGCTACATAGTATCTACCATTTTTATTCCATAGGCCAAAGTCTGTACCTACATAGAGAGTGCTGAATTCAGGGTTATACCAAAATAGAAAATAACTACTGCTACAATACAGACTAACTCACAAATCTGAAAGCATAATTGTCTTTACCAGAAAAGCATTCCTTTCAGAATACTGTCAAGTTTATTTCAAGTCATTTGTTTACAAAACATCTCTGGTATGCACAGTGTTCAAAGTAAGTTTTATTCCAAACAAAACTCTCTCTTGGGTTCTCCCTCATTAAGAATAAACCCTAAGAGTTAACAGGAGTATTTCACAACACAAATATTTACCTGACAGAAATTAATCTAAATCTTGCGGCAAAAAGGAAATCCTTATGTTCCGAGACACAGAGTCACTTAACCTTCACTCTTCCTTCATATAATCAAAAACTAGGCACCCCCTTGCAGATCTGTTTTCCCCTCATGTGCACCTGCTAGGTGGGGCAGTTATCCCAGACATCTCCAACTGTCTGAAATCAGAACCACTAAACGAAAGATAAACTGTATTTGTTGAACAGCTTCTAATATCATGACTTTGAATGTGTATTCCAGCAGACCAATACCAAGCCAACGATTCTTTCCCTGGAAGACCAAGCTTCACCTCCTCATAAATCACTGGCAATGTAATACTTAGAAGAGCTTTCCTTAAAGTAAGTGATTTTTGTTGAATGCATTTGTTCGAAATACTAGGGTTTCTTAAGTGCTTCACTTCTCTGAACAGAAAAAAAAGGAAACTAAAACTGCTAAAGCAAAACGCATTCCCCATTAAAGCAAATGTTACAGTTTAAAAATGGTAGCAAGTTGCCCTTACTACATTTACCAGAGAGGTCATCTCTGAGCACTTTTGCCTTATTTCCTGAATTAGTTTATCTCAGATCAAGCCATTCTAGTAAATATACTACTGTTATGCTTGTTCACAGCACCAGAAATTATTCCTTCAGTACAGGTGCAATGCATACAACCAGTACACAAGGTTCATCTCATATCTCATTTGTAAATATGCTGCTACCATATTGTACAGTGATAAGTCCGAAACATTTTGCAACCATGAATTACACTCACTGTATGAAATATTATTTTCAGTATCAGATAATTGGGCTTGACTGAAATCTGATGAAATTTAATGTTCACAATTTTCAAAATTTCCTTGCATAAAGATACCACAGTTGTTTTCTGCATTTATCAAGAAAAAAGCAAGCCTGAGGTAAAACTGCATGTACTTCAACAGACTGAAACATACGCTCCTCATTCAAATGATACAGAACAGTAAGGACTGACACGCACCACCACCACCACCCTACACACAGAGACTCTCCAATTCTGAACACAGGATAGAGTCAGCAAATCTAAAAAGCAGGCCACCACAGCCTGAACAGTAGCATAACAACAAGGAAGGCAACAATATCCTCTAGATGTTTCCAATATGTATATTTTTCTGACTTTTAATCTGTAGTGAAATGGATTTCAAAAGTCTTGGAGTAGGTGAGTACAGAAGATTCAATACAAATATCACTGACTTCAGTTTGTGAACTGTATAAAAAAAAGAAAAAGTCTAAGGAAGACTTTTAAAAGCACATTTATAAAATAGCCTGGAGAAAATACATAAACACATCAAGTTCCATAACTACATAGTTACAAGGTTAGTTAGATATATTTTCTAAATATCAACTCAGTCTAAGACCTTAATCCTCAAAAATTGCTGACTTCAGTGTAAGACAACACACACCTGTGTAACAGTTTCTATTTCACAGGCCCATAAAGCATTCCCAGCATTTTAGTGATAAAGTGCAAATACAGTTTGTTATGTCATCGACAGAGATACTTCTGACTAAGAATGAGCAGTCATGGGATGCTTTTTGTTAAAAAACAAAGTAGAATTCTCTACACTGATCTCATTCACCTTACTTCTTTATTGAGAACATTATAGATGTACTTAGAATAGAACAGACTATTTCAGTTGGAAAGAACCTACAGCGATCATCTCATCCAACTGCCTGTCCAATTCAGGGCTGTCCGAAAGCTAAAGTATGGTGTTAACGGCATTCTCCAAATCCCTCTTCAACACTGACAAGCTTGGTGCATCGACCACCTCTCTAGGAATCCTGTTCTAGTGTCTAAACAGCCTCTTGGTAAAGAAATGCTACCTCATGTCCAGGCTAGTTCACCTGCTTAAGTGGACTTTGTGTGCAATCAACTCTCCATACGTGTAAGGAGCTCATATTTTACACCAGGACCAGCATGCACACATCCCAGCTGCCTGCCTCTGACACCTAAAAGAAATAAGTCACCACTGGAAACACACAATCCGGTTTGTTAAATAAACCGTCTCAGCAATGAAACTAAAGCACAGTAAAGATTAAATTATAATGTCAGTAGGAATTCATCATTGGGAATTTCTCCTCACCACAGAGGATATCTTACTCCTCGTGACTTCTCCAACCCAGATCAAAACTACAAAAAGCTCACTGGCAAGAAGTTTGGGGTTTAAGATTTATTGTCACATTTGAATCTCTTCCCTTAAGCACCTGTAAGCATGTCATTCCGTTTTGCTCTCTACTATAGCCCCGAAACACAGTGACAGAAAACCAAGTTTATCCACTGCCATTAAAGGGGGTGGGGGGTACACTCCACTGCCATTAAAGGGGGTGGGGGGTACACTATCGGTAAAGAGGCAAAACCGGACATCAGAGTCCCTTGCAGGCTCCGTGTCCCTCAGCCCCGAGTGCCGGCACCCCTCCAACACGGCCGCTCCCAGCCTCGCCCAGCTGCCGCCTCCCCGCCGTGCCAGCCACCTGCACAGCCCCTGCGGGCCCGCCCGTGGCCGGACACCGCCCCGGGCCGCCTTCCACCCGGGCCCAGAGAGGGGCACCGGCCAGGGCCACCCCGCACTGCTCCGGAGAACCATTGCTGCCTCCACCCCCAAGGCTGTGACTGTTAACCCCTGTCTAGTGGTGCGGGGCGCACTCACAGGTAACGATGGGCTTGTTCTCCATGGTGTAGATCACCGGCGGCTTCTCCCTGCCCTCCTCCTCGGCGGCCGCCGCCGCGGCGGGGTCCATGAGCAGGCGGGGTCCTCAGCCCCGGCTCCCACGCCCGCCCGGCGCCATGGAAACGCCGCCGCAGCTCCCCCTGTGCTGGGGGGGGGCTGGGACGGGCCACTCCGCCTCGCGGCCTGCTGGTGCCCCCCCCCCCGCCTCCCCCCACCCCCTTCCCCGCGTTCCCGCAGCGCCGCTCCGCTCCGGAGGGGAAGGCGGACGAGCTCATCCGCTTCCTGTATCACCGGCTGAGCATTACCGCTTCCGGGGAGCGCAGCCGCCGGAGTCCGGCGCGGCCGCCCGGGGTTAACCCGAAAAACGGGTGAAATAAAGGGGAAACGCGGGACCAGGGGCGCCGGGCGTGGCTGCTCGGTGTGGGTGAGGTGCAGCCCCGCTCTTTTCTCCACAGGGATAGGGAAGGGGCGGTCGTTGAGGCGCCGCCGGCCCGTTCCGCCCCGCTTTGAGCTTGGGGCAGCCATTCCCGGGCGGGGTTGTGGGGCCTGCTGGCGATCGCGAAGCTACAGGTGGCCGGAGGGAACCCGAGGGGACTGGGAGGGAGGCTGCCGGTGCCCTGAAGAGACTGCGGGATAGAGCCCCCTGGTTCGCTGATACCCGGCGGGAATCTCTAAACCTGTTACAGGACTCCCGTGAGGTTGTGGTGGGCAGTGGCCCATGGCCTGTAAGTGCAGGGAGGGGGCCTGGCTGTACCGTGACCGACAGTGCCAATGCTCTACGACAGACAGGTTGTGGTGGTTGCTCTGGTCCCTGAAGAAACGGGTTTGTGCGACAGATGCATTACCAGTTTTCACAGGCGGATTTAGGCCTCTCTTTACCACCTTTAAATAATCCCTGTGGCAGCACTGAGAGCTATTTTCTTCTTTTCGGCCTAGGTAAAGAAACCCCCCATGGCAAGGGAGTTGGAGCTAGATTCTCTTTAAGGTCCTTTCCAAAACAAACTGTTCTATGATTCCATGACTCTGTAGCACATGCTTCAGAGCCTAGGTCATTCCTATGGCTGGTAGAGCCTACAGCTCAGCTGGGTCAGTGGGAGTAAGTGCATTAGGGGTCATATTTTCCACTGACCTCAAATACTTTAAGCAGTTTTGTTGCAGGCCATCTTCAAAATGTCTTTTACAGATCACAGGGAGTCAGGTAACAGATGGCTGACCTTATAATTCACTAGTTACATTCTTGGAGTGTGGAAACCATGAACAAGAAAGGACAATGAGTTGTGTGTATGGAGCATGACCCTGGCGGATTATAGGGAACAGAAAAGAGCACACAGCATGTGCCAGTGGGTAAGTGGCGGTGAATAAGGCGCAAGTGCAAAACTGGCTCATGCAAAAGAGGCACAACCGTAAGTGTATTTCCATGCCAGAACAATGCATAGCAGTTTGAGTACATCGGTGAATAAGGCCCTTAAAGTTCAAGGGTTTATACTGTGTGGTTTTAAAATGCATAGACATAGTAAGATACTGCATTTCTGTTGGCACTTACTAGTTGCATTAGGCTTCAGTTCTCATAAAATTGACCCTTGTTTTGCTGTACACTGAGATCCTATTCCATTGGTTTTAATAAATCTACTGTTTACTTTGGTAATCTGCGGTTTCTTTACAATCAAGAGTCCTAAACTTAGATGATTTAAATTTACTATCTCAAATAGAAGTAAAGAAGATACAGAAGAGTATACTGAAAGTAGTCTACCGCAATGGGTAAAAGAAAACAACACTGCATACACGTGTAAAACCAAATGTAGTCTAAGATAGGACTATAAATAATCTGTGCATTCATGACTGTTCATTGCACAGTGACATTGTGCTGAGGTGGTTTGGGTGTTGCGTTCAAGTATTTCAAGAACTCGGTTTGTTTAGATTTTTCTTTCAGCAAAACCTAACCTGGGTTTTCCTGGTAAGGGAAACCTGGTTCCTTTATTTGCTGGGCTTAAAATGTTTCAAAAATAATTACAGCATCCTTGTAACATGTTTCATTCCGTGCTGCAGATGAATATTCCTGTTTTATCTCTACTATTTTGCTTTGGGGATTAATGGTTGTTTCCAATTCTCTGAATATTTTCTTCAGCATTTACGCAGAACTTCTCTCTCACCTTGGTTATAATAAGTCTTGTTTCTTTGGCACAAATACAAAATTGCTTACAAGGCCAAAACTAGGAATCTTATACAGCACAATAAAATGTTGTATCTGATTTTTCAGGATTAGGTGAGCAGCTGGACACTAAGACTTTTTCATTACTTTTTTTTTTTTTAGTGCTATGAATCAAGTTGTGTCATGGCACAATTTTGTTTAAAAAAAAATGACACCATTATACATCATTTTACAGTATAAGTAATAACTGAGTGGCAAATATGTGATTTACTGAAACAGAAAACACTGTTGTGTGCATGTGCAGAAAATGATAAATTCCTTCCAGTAAGCTCCAAGGTAACTCATGTCATGCGTCTGTCCTGCAAAGTCCTAAACAACACAAGGAAGGAAAACAGGCAAACCCAAGTCAAATAAGCAGGAATCTCTTCCAGTGATCTTCCTTTACTATAGAGTTCTTGTCCCCTTTCTCAAAGATTAGAGCTAAGGTCAGTAGTTCATTGGGATTAAAGTTTTAATCACCTCTCACTAGCTGTTGTAGCATAGCTGTAGCATTGCAGTGTAGCTCTGCAGCATAGCTGCTTTTGTTAAATAAAGTCCTAGCCTTGCTAGCTGTTTTTATAGGAAGTGAAGCAAATACATCTGCATTTGGGGTTTATTCCAAAACCATCTTACCCACAACCACAAAAAAAAAAAAAAACAAAAGCATTAACATAGGCAAGAAGATCTAGAATACTAAGGACAACTTTTCCCTGTGTTCTCAGGTGTTTAATTGCCAAAAACACTTGAAAGTGAATTTGATTTGGGAACTGAAACTAACTGGTCTCTGATGGAAGCAGAGAAGTAGATCTGTTGTAGCAAACTATACAGAAAAAAAATAAAGCACTTGGAAATCAGGACTTTGACAATTCGTACTTTTACCTTGCATTTTGCAGTGAATGGAGGAAATTTGGGGAAACTGTGGGAAAGGGAAAAAGGGATCACTTGAATTGCAGTTAGAATGTTCCTCTTTACACCAACGTCTAAAATGTTCTTTGTCTCTACTGAAATCATACATGTCTTAAGTGAACATGTCTTAATTTTTTTACCCACAAGACCCAATCATAGACACAAGGCCACCTTGGTGCTACCATTCTCTCCAGTTTTTCAACATGCTTAGTGAGATAAAATCACATTCATGCATACAACATTCTCTTCAGCAAAGCAATTAGCAAATTGTCTTCATCATTTCATTTTGTTGGGTATCAGGTGCCTGAAGCTTTTCCCTAATCACATTAGCAGAGGAGAATTATACCTGCACTTTAAATGATGAATCAATGAGAGAGGAGGAGCTGAACTGGAGGTAGTTTATAGCCAGACAGAGCCTGGACAAATGCTTCTCCTGAGTATCAGCATTGTCATTTCTATTACAGCAGTAGGCTCAGTGCCCAAGTAGATCACCACTGGGATAGATCTTGACTTCGAAGTGCAGTAAAGGGAAGGAACTGATTAATGTAGGAGGCATCTATGTGACTGGATGGAAAGACTGCATAGATGTTATTAGACAGGAAGAGTATTCCGAGTCTGCATGCATCTCAGCTTCCTCTGAATTTCAGGTTGATGTGGACAGAAGTGCACAACAATCTTTCAACAGTACTGCACAGTCTGGCTTCTGCACAAAGCCATCAGAGGCATGCTGGCTGAACATGGCCATAGCACATGCCGTTGACTTCCTTAAGTGGATGCGTACAGGAACAGGGATCTGGGTGTGTGAGAACACACTACTAGCAGGAAAAGCAACCTCAGAAAAAATGGTCCCTCATCTGAAACAACGTGCACAAATTCTCTTGTTACACTTGAAAATGTAGACTCAACTCTTCTGGCTAATTTTAACTGCACCTTACTAACTGTTTCAACAGCTGATGTCTACCAACTTTTACTTTGTATATGCACTCTAATCTTGCAGCCACAGGACTTGCGCTCATTTCACCACTTCTCTCTGCAACAGGATTTGAAAGATATCATAGAGAATTTAAGATTTTCACCATCAAAATTTTGCAGTTACAGTTGTTCTGCTGTGATGTTTCTTTTTGCTCATGACTTAGAGATTTATACACCCAATAGTCATTGTCGTCATGCAGTCCTGTCAGGATAACATGAATCATAGAATCATGGAGCAGTTTGGGTTGGAAGAGACCTTAAAGATCATTTAGTTACAATCTCCCTGCTATGGGCAGGGACACCTTCTGCTAGACCAGGTTACTCCAAGCCCTGTCTAGCCTGGCCTTGAACACTGCCAGAGATGGTGCAGCCACAACTTACCTGAGCAGCCTGTGCTAGTGCCTCTTAACCCTCATAGTAAAGAATTTTTTTCCCAAATGTAATCTAAATCCACCTTAAATTTATAAACCATTCCCCCTTGTCCTATCGCTACATGACCTTGTAAGAAGTCCCTCTCCAGCTTTCTTGTAGACCCACTTTAGGCACTGGAAGCTGCTCTGTGGTCTCCCCTGAGCCTTCTCCAGGGCTGAACAAGCCCAGCTGTCTCAGCCCGTCTCCATTGGACAGATGCTCCAGCCATCTCATCACCTCTGTGGCCTCCTCTGGAGGAATCATGTTACATGGCTTGTTTTGGGTTAGGCTAATTTCATGGGCAGTTTCTGTGGGTTTTGGGAACTCCCCCTCCTAGACCAGGAATGAAGTCTGACTTGAAAGGTGGGAATTGTTCCAGAGAAAGAAACGGTTTCAGATCTGCCATATGTGTATATTGTACACATATATCGGTTAATGTAAACAAAAGGTTAAATTTCTTATTGTCCCCTTCTGTCATATTTTATGTGTTGTGAAGCACAAACCCACATTTCACAGGTATCAAGCAAAAGGGGAAGTCAGCATACCCCATCTTTGCTCCTGAATTTCCTTATTTTTCCCCCAGCTTTTCTATTACTGGTTTGTTTAAATTATATTCTCTGCAAGGCAGGATAAAGAATTTCATTATCTCTGTAAAATATTTATCACTTTAACTTGACCATAATAAAATATAGCTGTAGTTCTAAGTACAGGATCAGAGACATTAAAGTGTTCAGTAACTGCAAGAGAAGCAGCAGTGGTTTGGGGAGGCACTGGATCCTCTCTCTCAGGTCTCCCAAAGAGCTGGAAGGTTAATTAAACCCTGGCTCATTGTTATAACACTATATCCTAAAATACGCTGTCAGTCTTCAGGTCCCTACTGGGACAGCCTGTGTTGAAATTCTTTCAAATACTTAAGCAGCAGGAAGAAGGAAGGAAAGCAGTTAAACTGTATCCCTAATTGCCTTATGTTTTGCTGGAATGGAAACATTGACGTTTGAAAATCTTCCTGCTGAGTCTGAAGACGGTATGAACCATCCATCCTCTTTTGGGGAGGCAGAGAGAGAAGACAGAAAGATAATAGTGTTGAGGAAGTGAAATGATTCCCACTAGGCAAGGGTGTGATTGGAAGAAAACAAAAATGCCTATGCCAGATTTTGATCAGGACAAAGATAAAACTAGCAGTGTCACCAGTGTAATTTGATTCCTTCTGTCCAGTTTTGCCTGACTGCCTGGTAGCCCTTAAGATAATGGAGGCCCCAGAGTATCACGGTAGATCCTAGGATCCCAGGATTTGCTAGCAGTAACAGTCATTTATGTAAAATTCCTTGTGCCCTCCGTTATAAAAATCTAGCCAATCTGTTTAATTGATTTTTATTATAATTAATATCGAGAGACAATAAGCAAGCAGCGCTCGGTGCGCCTGGGAGTCTCCGCTCCACCCAAGACGCACACGGGGAACTTCAGGGGATAGTCTCTTACACTTTTTGGTTTCCCAGGCTTCTTGGGTTTCAGCCAATCCTGTTGCCTTCTTTTCCCGGCCTTCTTCACCTGTTGCTGGGGTCTTGTCTCCAGGTGAAGAAATATTATGTCTATCACAAGTCTGACCGCCATCTTAGCCCCCATAAATTCCACTCCTTATGTGTTTATTTGTTCAGCGCACAGATTTCACAATGTTCTGTAACAGGACGTATCTCTAAGTTTCCTACCCCCCCATTTTCTAAGAACATTCATGCAATTTAAACAATGAACAAAACATTTCTTTGCACAATATTGCGGTTGACCCAGGGGAATTATTCCCTTGTTTCTTCTTCCTCCTCACTGTCGTATTGACAGGGACACTTACCATACCCTTTGCACATTGCACAATGATCACAAGGGATTCCATCTCCACGCAAAGTGCAAAGATCACTAGGACCCCTGAGTTGCTGACACAAATCGCTCTGATGTAACTCACACCTCTAATCCATATATCCCACTGTTCCTATTTGGTGACCTCCAAACAAAGATTCTTCATTAAAAAAATGTATCATTATCATAATAAACATATCATTATCATAATATTTTTTTCTGTTTCACATAGTGGGCTGGCCCTGGCCAGCAGCCGTACAACTGCTCTCTCACTCCTCCATTCCCAGTGGAGCAGGGGAAGAAAAGAAGAAGAATTAAAGTGAGAAAATACATGGGTTGAGATAAAGACAGTTTAATAGGCAAAGGAAAGAAAGAAAAATGAAGCAAAGGAACTAGCACCTTCTGCAAGCAGACCAGTGCCTAGCCAGGCTCTGAACAGCAGCCATCTTGGGAGCCAAAACCATCTGCCTTAGTTTTTACTGTCAAGCATGATGCTATGGTATTACAGCTCTCAAAACCCCTACTAATCCAGTGAAAATGCTACCAAAAGGCAGCTTGTTTAAGCTATCAGAGGCAGCTTCACCTTGCAGGCCTGAGGAAAAAGGCATTTGAATTCACAGATGGGTATGTTACAGGTGCTCTTATCCACCTTGGTAAAGAAGTTCAAAGTATGAAATTTTGAGTGTGAACTTTGAGTATGAAAGTATGAACATCATTATCAGGATGATAGTGTTATATATCTAATGGTGCAAACAACTTTTCTTTCTCCTCCTATGCCACATGAACAAAATACAAGGAGGAAGAGGGAAAAGTAGACACAAGGGCTCTTAACTCCAAGCTAGTTCTGAAGACCAGAGTAATTCAACCCCGTCATGTTTGCAGCTGAAACACCACTGTACTTGCCTCCTTTTCTTCTCCCCTAGCAGGTCATTTATATCCATTTCCTGAGTCACTCAAGCCTATTTAGAAACTAACTAGTAATAATGAAGTGATCCTAGAGCCTTTTACAGCTCTGCAAAAATCCAAACAACTTCCAGCAGATAGAGAAGGCTCCTGGAGCTCCTGAAGCTCTGGAGTATTCTCAGGATGTCAATCGTGGACCAGAACAGTAAAATAGGACCACTTCAACTGCCAGCAGAGAAGCACTAGGTCTGATTAGCTGGTCTTCAACATCAAGATCCAAACCAACAGCATCTAGCACTCTCTCCAGCAGGTCATGGATGCTGCTTCTCTGCGTCACCCACTGCTGAACCCGCTCCCTTGGCAGCTCCCTTTTCATAGCATCCAGCCCTGCTGAGTATGCAGCCACAGTACCTACTGCGAGACAGTCAGCTTTTACTGCATGGAAATTGAAAGCACTTATCCTAACTCAAAAGAAAGCAGGCTTGTATGTGGAGTTTCATTCTCATTTACACTGAGTTTGAGTGGGAGAGAGTCCAGTGTAGTTTTGAACTTCTTCTTGACCCTGAAGACCTTAGAAGAAAAGGGCTTATTTCTTGTTTATCTGGAAGGTTATACTATCCTGAGAGGAGCTAGAAGCACAGAAAGATGAAAAGTTGAACACTGCCTGTATTCTGGGAAAGGGGGAGGTAAGACACTATCATGAGATGTTTCCACAATCAACTCAAGTAGAGGGGCATTGATACCATCCCACCAGGAAGGTGACTGCATTGCTAGAAATGTGCAACCTGTTCTGACCTGCCATGAGTGCATAGATAGACCAGGATTTATTTAACCCATATCACAGCCAACTGAGTTCATAGCTCAGGAGGAAAATCACTGTTACTTAAGTTGCTTTAGCAGCCACACACTGCAGTTCATGCACTTGTATACCCTTAGCTGGAGGCTGTACAGACCAGGCAAAAGACAACCCTTTCCTTCAGCATATATTCACGACTCTATTCATTTTCACTTCATACACTTTAGAAGTACACATGCGTGGTCATTTCTAGAAGTCCCTTTAGAAAACACATTGTGGGAAACATTAATAAAATAAACTTAACCAGCTAATTATGGTTTTGCATAGGTTTACAGACATATTGTAACAGAGTAGTTCTGGGCTGTTCCTTCTCTTCATTTATGCTCCTGCTTAGGACTAGCTTCTGAAGAGCATGAGTGAAATTGGTAAGGGCTAGACCATAAAGTTTATAATTTGATTTTTTAGGCAATAAAGATCTCTGCTTGTCCATTGTACCAGCCTGGGGAAGAGCTCACACATCCAAGGTTTAATTAAAAATTGATGGGAAGAGGAGAGGAGGGAACCATTATTTAAATACTCTTCTCTGAATTCATCAAGGGAAAGCTCATTTCAAAATTACCATGTCAAAAGCTATTAGTTATTAAGTAAAATACCATATTAATTAGAAATGAGATTCCCTTGCAAGCTTACCTTACGCAGGTTGTCCCTGGGTGACAAATGGAAATACTACAGGAATAATGAAATCTGAAGAGGAGGCTCAGAAAGCCATCATAAGCCTAGAAGTAAATATTCAGATAAGAATCCTCCACTTTAGAGTCCTATTTCTTTTCTTGCATTCTGCAGTGACATGACAGGTATAACCAAACTCATCATCTTGAGTTTGGATAGAGAGGACAGCTTTTATGCATGCACTGGGATGTTGTTATGAAGATGTCAGATGCTTTTATGCATAGTAGCAGGGGTGGAGTGTGGAGAGTGAGTCCCATTAGGAGGAGACTTTTTTTCTTACACCACCATCAAATGGTAAGATGCTCTGTTAGCACTAGCCTTCATTTTTGAAAGCCTTGTACCCTAAATGCCATGATAGCAGTGATCCTCACAGAGGGTTAAACTGGCAACTGACACCTCTTACTTTCAGTGCATATGTGATTTCACAGAGAAGGAGGACTAAGCAACCAGCGACATAACAGTATGTTTTATCATAAAGGCATCCAGGCAGCACAGGCTTCTTCTGTCACAGGTTTCTATTTCAGGATTTGATCCTATTAGACATTGACCCTCTTAGTAATAAAGCTAAGGCAGCTGTAAAACAAAAGATACCATTGACAGATAGGAGAGAAGGGACAATGAGATCTCTCATCAATTCTTGCTCTGACCAGCACTGCCCCTCAAATAATTAACAGTAAATATTTCTAACAGATGATGCTACTTACATCCAGAGACCTCTAGCAGCACTGCAAGCAGGTCTTCACTACTTTTAACACTCCATTAGTATTTCTCAGCTGTTCCTGAAGATGGAAAGGCACCATGAACCTTGCCATAAACACCAAACTGAAGCTGAGTAGGACTTAACTTGACATCCCCCATCCCATGCCCCAAATGAGTTGTTGGTAAATAAGAACAGGTTTCCTCTTGTGAGTGAAAGAGCACAATTCTATTATTTCATATTCTGAAAAGGTACTATATGAAGTTATGGTATTTTGTTTTTACATTTTGAGTTGGAGCATGAACTGTTTTGTCACAGGTTGCACACCAAGTGCTTTTCCTTGGAAAGGCCATTTACCCTTCTGATGGTGGATTAGCAATTCTATTCTTGCCTGGGGGACAGTCAAGAGGAGGTCTGGGTGTACTGATGGTTTGGGTGCCACTTCTGAATCTCTGCTGAAATCTCAGAGAAGCCCAAGGGAATTAAACACTTGACTCCCATCACACTGAAAAGGAAGTTGTACCTAATCCTATTAGTGCCTGTGAAATTCCCAGACCTAATATTAGCTCCAGAGGTTGCTGCACTGAGAGACTGCTTTGAGAGTAAAAAAAAAAAAAAAAAAAAAATATTACCTCAGTGCAATTTGTTCTCCCTAACCACGTTATCGCTTTGGAGTTAACAGCAGTGATTGATATGCCATTATGCGTGGCACTTAATTTAGATAGGCCAACTGCTTTCTTGTATGGCTGCCAGCAAAAGAGTGCATAGGCTCAGGAAGTAACAAGTTTTCAGGTTGCTGCGGTTCTGGGCTGGGGGCAGTGGTGAGAATGATACTTGTTCATTCCCATCTGACAAGGAACTAACCCTGGTCTGAGCAAATTTCCCTCCTCAAAAATACCGGGTTCCATTCTGCACCACATGGTTATGTCTTGTCAGCCCCTCACAGATGCAGGTTATTCAAAAGCCCTTTCAAGGAAGCATTTCTTAGCAGTTTGAGAAGGTCTTTTAGTGAACCATTAAATTAATCAGATAAGAAATACAGGATTTGCCAGGCAAACTCTTGGATCATGTTCACTCAGTGAGTCTTGCTGTGAACCTCCCTGCTAGCAACGAGAGTAAGCAATGCACAAATACGCACCCCAGTCACCGCAATGGTCTGAACAGGCTTAAGGTCAAGTAGAATCATAGAATAGTTGGGGTTGGAAAGGACCTTAAGACCATCTAGTTCCAACCCCCCTGCCATGGGCAGGGACACCTCACACTAAACCATCTCACCCAAGGCTTTGTCCAACCTGGCCTTGGACACTGCCAGGGATGGAGCATTCACAACCTCCCTGGGCAACCCATTCCAGTGCCTCACCACCCTAACAGGAAAGAATTTCCTCCTTAAGTAAACTCATTGTCTTAAATGTCACCACATAAATGAAAATGTCCGATGACAAACAAGCTGCAGGGCTCCATTCTGCTTCATGAGCAGTGCCTGGCTGGATTATAAAGTGGAGAGCTTTGGTCAGATGGAATAAAGTGCAGCATTGTTCTTCTTTCTAGAAACCACCATGAAAGAGCTCACACTTCCCAGAGTGATGGGGAAACACAAATGCCAGGGGAGAGCCCAAACCACTGCCATGAGAGCCTTCATGGACTGAGAGAAGCAGCCTGCAACAGTGTAGTTGGGTGGTTTTACATGGTAAAGGTCTACAATTGAAAGATGATCTTCCAGCCCTAATCTTGACATACAATATTGCTACAGGTGATTTAAAAGATAGGAAAAAAGGAGCGTGTAGCACTCTCTTACCTTTGACAAGGAGCTTTGAGCTGTTGGGAAGCACAGAAGAAATAACATTTTCCTGAAAACACCTGTAGTTTGTAATTCATTGCAGCCAAGGTGGAAGATTTATACATGTTCTTAAACCCTACTTTGTTACACTGATTTTCCTCATAAATGAAGCAGCCACTAGTTCATAGCCACTTATAAATTCATTGGAGAAATAAATAAAAGAGATGTCACAACTAGGCCACTGCTGAATTCAGCTTTTGCAAAAGTTGACCTACATCAGCAAGATGAAAATAAAGGCAATTCACATCGTAAGTGCCAGTGAAGAAAAAAAAAGAAATAACCTGTCATCAGAGTCAAATGTGCTCTGTACCGTGTTCTTCGCAGTCAGTCCCCTGGAAACCTGCACATTATATCCTTCCAGTTATGCGTCAGTGTCTGTGCAGAGGCATTTACTACAGACAACAACCTGGTATCTCCTCTTGGTAGTTTGCTTTCTAGCAAATGCCTTGGGGAGCAACGTGCTTTGCCTTTCAGGCAGTGAGCAGGAATGTCTGCTCCAGCCATGCTGCCTCAGGTGGCGCAGCTCAAGCCAGCTCACCAATCCTGCCCCTTTGGCACATGCCTTCATCACAGCAGGAACACAACAATGTTGGCATTGATTCGGAGAAAACTCCAGGAACAAACTTGCCAACAAAGTTTTCAAGCTGACAAGCAGGTATTCTTTAATGCTGCGCCGGGAGACACGGGGAATAGCTCCTCCTAACGTGTTTGTAACAGTAGCAATACTGTGTATTGCTACACAAGCTGCCCTTATATAGCCACTGGGCATATATACATATTCATGAGGCTACGTATGGATTACATCGTTTTCCAGAGGGTTCCCCGCATGCGTACAGAATTGTGGTGGTGGTCTCTGAGGATCGTTGACTTCTTCCAACAATCTTCATCACTTCTGGCAGCCTTTGAAGCACGCAGTAGATGCTCATACTAGCTTAATTGGTTTGTTAGCACCAGAGACATAATAATCCTCCTGTCCTCCTAGTTATGAGCTGGTTTAACTGCAGCCCATCCTGGACACCTGCCATTCGCAGATAACTCCTTATCCCTGTGTCCTGTTCTTCTAGACTGTTTTTCTTAAAACTATGTCAACTACAACAGTTTATCTTGTACAAGAATTCTCAGTATGCTCTCTAGCTGTACTCTACTTTTTTTTCTGTGTATTATGCACCTCAGTAATTTTCCATTGCTACTGTTACAAAGCCATCAAAATTAACATTACTTAAAACTGATTCTAAAGGTTTATGTATTCCATTTTGTAATTTTGTGCTTCCCCTTGTCTCAGCATTATGGGGATTTTTATATATAGATAATGTAATATATTGTTATCATACCATATATTGTATATTGAGATGATGTTATCGTAGCTGACCAATAAACCCCTTTGAAGGGAAGGCAGCTGGGTGGAGATTGGTAAGGGGGGCATGCCTATGGAGCTCATTGAATACTGACTGACCACAGCTGTTGCAAAGCAAGCTGACTTCAGCTCAACAGAAACAGAATTGAAGGGTGACCTTTGTTTTAGATGAAGAGCTATCAACAGTTGAGTGGATCAACCCATGGTGTAAACATCTTCCAGAGTTAGGCAGACCACCATAGTGGGAATTAAACATTACACCCTCCACATGTGGGTATCTAAAACAACCCAGTCAAAGTGTATTGGACTCTGACATAGACAGACACACACACACATATATATATGTGTATGTTCATGGATGTGAATCCATAGAGTAGCAAAATCCAGAAGGGTATTTAATTAACTCGTAACAGTGTTATTAAGCTTATATTTACCTATAAAAAAAAATCTTATATTTACATAAAGTTTTGTTTCAAAGATGCATTCAGTCTAACAAGCCTCTCGGGAACAGATTACAGTTTTAGATGTACAGGCTGTCTTCCCAAATGTATTAATGCAGTATTGGAACTTCTATTGCAAAAGGGTGGACTAAGTGAGATTAAGGAATCCAGAAGAGCTACCCCTACAAAGTGCCACCACCACCACAGTGAACTTCCTACTGTGTCTGCAGTTTAAAGAGAAGTTGTATAAGAAGCTCCCACAACTTAAAGGTCACAGCTATATGGATTGCTTTGTACAGAAACCAACCACCCAACAACATTCCTTGCACCTTCATCCAGCTGGCAAGCATTTTCATTTCCACAGCTACCTCACAGTGCTGGCCATCAAATACTGTGGTGACATGCTGCCCCGTTCACCTACCCTTGCCTCTACCTCCTACTGATGACCGCTTCTGCTCCTCCAGTATGTGGGGTTGTGATGTCTATCACTGGCTGGTTCACCAAGACAAAGCAGCTCAGGAAAGAGGACTTGCAGAAGGGCAGAGTGGATAGGCAGTGAGAGAAAATAGGTACTTCTGGGGACAAGAACTGACAACAGTGATGTTTTTTTAGCAGTGCATGGCAAGACAGCACATTGCTCCAGCACCAGCTGTGGCTTTGCTTTTCATGGCTTGGCTTCTGCATGCATGTACTAAGGATCATACCATCTTAATAAAATTAATTCTTCATATTCTGTACTAGTAAAAACTTTGACTCATATTTCTCACTTTAAAGCTTAAATAGTAGTCCTGGAACAAAGCATTAAAAATTCCAGGTCAAAATCTTCATCCTTTAAAAATGAAGTGAGTCTGAGGAGTCTCAGCGGTGGCATAGGGAGAAGAAAAGCCGTGTTTGTGCAAAGTCACAGAAAGGAACCTTCTGCGTGCATACTCTTGAAATTGGAGCCCACCCTCCCCACAAAAAGGTCTTTAAGGTGCTTCAGCACAACATGGAATATTCAAAGGAGCAAAGGATCACAGAAAAACCTACAGGAGAAACTAAGAACTCAGTGCTTGCACTCTAGCAAAAAGATGACAGGAACATAGTGTTATCACATGTCCGTCACTTGTTACAGGCACAAACGTCCCAAAGCAGAGCTGATGTCTTAGGGGACCAAGCAGGCACAGAGGCAGGCCAGGGTTATACTAGGGGTAGGAACTGTAGAGATCCACTTCTGCTGGGCAGCCTTCTCATAAAGGTATGGGGAAGGGAGCAAAAATGCTAAATGAACTTCCAGTATGTCTTGTTTTGCTCTAGTAGGTAGGAGTGCATGATGTTGGCATACAGCTGAGGAAGGGGCAAGGTGTTCATCTTCCAGTGAATAACAGAAGCTTAAAAGATGTCAGATTTTGAAAAGTGGTTTAATCTACAGTTTAATAACCCATACAACCAGCTTACCCTGCTGGAGTCTCAACATTTCAGACCATACAGCTTTGGGTTTACTTCAGAGGACTCTTCCAGAAAGGAACATCCCTCCCCACCATCCACGGTCATTTGGAGGAGCTATGTGAAACTTCTACAAACGGTATGGCAACGTACCATCCCTCTGCAGCTCTCAGTAAGTGGCTCAATGACTGGGAATGGACATGGGGTTCAGCTTGTTCTTTACTTGCAGCCCCCACAGAACAGCCCATCCAGATTATTGCTGCAGGTGTGCCCCTCACACAGATCAGTTTGCAGGACAGACCAAAAAGCATAAATGGAAACAAAAGCAAAAAGACAACAGCCCTTAGTGCATGTTTAGTTACAAAGACCAGAATGTCAAACAGGAAAAGGATGCAGATCTCCCAGTTACAGCACATAATTGGTAACAGTGCAAAACACCCAGATGCTGGGCAGTCACCCTTTCTTATTCAGGCACCATTAAAAAACCCTCTATGCCAGCATATTACATACAAAATCCAATACAGTTAAAATGAGCAACTGAAAGCGTGAATGAGATTCTAATATACAGCACTTTCACACAGCCAAAGCTATTTTATTTCACAAGGTGAGTCTTTTGCATTAATCGTTCTCTGAAAGCCCAGTAAAAACAGCGTGAACTACTTCAGCAAAATTTAAGAGACAACTTACAAAGTAGTATTTGCATAGCACTATAAATCTGCGTATTTGTTTGGGCACAGATCTTAGTAGAAACTACAGTAGGTGACAGGTTTGGGTTTTTCTGAATAGCTTCTTGTTTTTAACCAGATTCAGATGCATCTCTTCTGAACATCACAAAATCAAGTGTAGGAAATAATCGTAAAAACGTACAAAAATATATACACATGCCCAGTAAATGCATACCCTGTGTACAGTGTTATTACGCATTAGATTTGGCTACGTTTGACAGGTTTGTAACAAATCAGTCAGGTTAAGGAGGGCGAGTTTTCTCGGAGAGAAGGTTTTCATTAAAGCTACATTACTGCTGGTGATCTTTAGGAGCAAGCGACACGTCAGCTGACGGTGGCTGCCTGGCATTCAGGCAGCAGCATTCCCTTGTCATAAGGTACAGCTCTGGCAAAGCTGAAGCAAAATAACACGAGGGGACGCTGCTTGGCTCTCTGCACAGATGCACATGCACATAAACAAAGGAGGCCTCTAGAACCAGTTCACCCCTTGGGGAAAAAGTAATTAATTTCTGATTAGCCTCTAGTGCCCACTCTTCCTCCCTCTGTAAATTAGGTTTTAGTGTGACTGGTAAAGCTGTGTGTTTTCCTTGAAAATGCACACTGGTCAAAATGAAAAAAGAAATAAAATGTGTAAGACTACACACTGGTAGTGGTAGTCCCCATACTAAAGAATACTTCCAATTTAGGTTATAGAACCATTAAAGTCTGGTTTCTGGTAAAGTGTCTATTTTAAAAATACATTTCCTTTTAAAAAGATAAAATGCTGCTTCTGCTAATGTAAAGCTTTTCAGAAATGACAATCAGTTGCACTCAAGTACTCTGAACAGTGAGCGTGCACAAATTAACTTTCTTCACAGTTTCAAAGTCCCAAGACTGGCTTGTAACTACAGGTAGAACATTTTAAGAAATACAGGCAGCTTTCCATAGACCCAGAGGGGCACAGGATAAGAGACGTGACATGTTTGTCTTACAGATGCCAATCCACTGTCTTCCCAATTGCAAAGTATGAAATATTTTGATGACATTTGCTGGTGGCCACCAAATGGGGTGCGGACTCTCTAACACTGACTTCCAGAAAGTTCTCCCTCAAAACCACAGCAGGTAAAAAATACACAACCAACAATCTGCAAGGACCTTGATGCAGAGATTGCGGAAACAATCAAGCTAGTCTTCAAGCTAAATAGGGGGAAGTGTGGCAAGAACAAGAGTTGCCATCTGTAACAAGCCCTTGAAACAAATTCCAACCCTGATCACATGAGTATTTTAAGGGTTACCTTTTAAGTTGTCACAGGGAAGTTTCACATTCATATTGGAGTCAGTTTGCTGCCCACATACATGCTTCTCTCTGGTTTGCAAAACTCTTGGCAATGGCTCCATTTTCTCAGGGCAAGAATTTGGCCAGACCTGTTGGTGTCCCTGCTGCCTTCAGCAATGAGCCTTGCAGCTCTCACCTGCTGCCACCTGCTTCAAATCCTGGCTTCACTCAGTGCTGGCAGCCCATTATGGACCAGAACATTCAGAGTTGTGGAAACAAGTAGCTGTGAAGAACCTGGCCAATGTATAAATTCAGCATTGCCATTATGGGGATGGGCTTCTTTCCCCAGGAATAAATCAGAATGTGTAGTAGTTCCTGGCTTGCAGCAGATGACTTCACACCAAGTGACTTAAAGTGTATCCAGGAGACGCTGTGAGCTACACCACCACATCCAATTTTCAAAGGAAATCTAGGAATGGATTTTTCACTTTTATCTGCATTGGTCTCCAGCATCTGAATGAAACACTTGGGTGAGATCTGTCCAATTTTGGCCATAGACTTCTTAGCACATACTTCTCCAAGATGCCAAAATATGTGAATATTATCTGCCTTCAATTAAAAGCCTCCAACCCCACATTTCTTTAATCAAAATGTACACAAAGCAAAACCAGTTTTTTGGGGTAGTCCCAGACAGGAACACCACCTTTAGAAATTATCAGATGTACAGTGAGCCCTCCTTGCTAATTACTCCAAGTGTTAGTAAAGACCTTGTTCCAGCTCCCTTCTGTTGGTTTCATCAATGCCAGAGGGACCTGTTACCGGGTAGTGATGGCCTATGTGAGCAGGCCTGGGAAGGCCTTACCTTCCCTAATGAAAGTTTGGCTCTGAAGCAGCAAAGTTGCATTATCGCTTAACACAAACTGTGTCACTACAGACCTACTGAGCACGTCAACCAGGGCAAAATGCAGGAAGACAAAACCCCAGCTATGTGAGACAGTTTCTACAGGGTTGGCTGAACTGGAAAGCTCAAAGTTCCAGCTAAGAGGTTGTAACCGTACCATCTGCAGAAAACACAGGTGAGCAAATACAGACATCCATGACTGAGACAAGTGGTATCATGTGGAAGTGAGCAGACACGCTGACTTTTTCTGTGAATACTAGGCAATTAGGACAAAGGTAGTAGCTATATTCATTGGTCAACAAGCAAGTGTAGAGCCCTTCAAGATAACTTAAAGCAGAACGAAGGAATGTTGCCCATGCTTTTTGTGCCGAAGTCATTTGCAAGATCACATTCAGCCCACAACGGGCAACAGAGAACTGTAATTCCTACTGAGCCAAGACCTCTGGATAACAATTATCCAGTCCTTCTTCAGCATCAGCTTTTCGTGCCTTCCAAAGTGAGAGATGCCACTACTCCAGCAGTCTCCAAGCTCTCCCACCAGGTTAGATGTAGGTCAACGTGATGCTACCTTGGAACTGCTGACGAGAGCAACATGATCGTTCTTTATGACAATGTCAAATGCTGTCAAGGCATAGAGTTTAGCATCTGTCCATATCAGTCGGAGAACCATTCATCTTCGGAGTCAATGCTGAACTCCATGGCAGTCAGCTTGCAAGTCCATACTGGAGAATATGGTATTTAGTCTAAACAATGAAAAAGTAAGTGAAAGTTTTCAAGAGTGGAGAGAGAAAATGCTCCCATAGCTTTAAGTTTATTAAACCTAGTGTGGTTGAAAAGCAAAAGACGAAAAACATGATATATTTTTGTTTATTATTGCTCTTAAAGGGCTTGGTAGTCAAATATACAAGCTATGTTCTATTAAACCAGAAGAAAATAAGATATAAAATCTATGCTCATTTTTCCAATCCAAGCCACCTGCTAATCTTCATTAGTGACATTAATTTCAGCTATTTCCAGTCATTTTAATTTATACATACTCTGTGTACATGTGCACGTGCATGTGTATAAAAAACCCCTATTGAAGAGATAAAATTCAAAATGAAGAGACTTGTGTTGGTTTTGTACTGTTTTGTGCATTGCTATATATTTCAGTTTTCAAAATGAGTACTGATATGTCTGTTTAGAAGAGCAAAAGTTAAGTAAGTGATGATGTATTATATTTTCAAAAAGAAAGCATGACCAATAAGTTATCATAAGAAAATATGAAATCTTGATTATTCTCCCCTTGATGTACATGCACTAATCCCATGATTCAGAATAGGGAGCTACATGCACTAAGAGGAGAAAAGAATCCCGTAAAGAGAAAGGTTATTAATTCCCCTCTCCTTTAACCATCTCCCCTCTTCTCAGTATTAAGAGGGGATTTATTTTGTGAAATTCTTTTCATGCCCATTAATATACTGCTCAAAATGTAAGTATAAAACATGTCAGTGGTCAGACTGCTTTGCAAGACTCACTCTGCTAAGCCAGTACAATTTATATAAACTCAGTATCATCTTCAGGAAGCAAGTGTACAGCATTTGTAACCTCTCTAAGCAGCAGGAATTATATCCATTACTGAATTACTTAAGGAAAAAGAAATGAAAGACTAAAGAAAAGAACAAAAAGCCCACTGCTTTTAGTCCTCTGGTTAAAACACAGGGGAAAAATCAGAGTTATCTTCATCAGCATTTGGAAGTCTAACCGTATTTAAAGACAAATTACACAAACATTCAGCAAGGAAAACAGAGTCCTGGCTAAGCTCTGTTCTCCTCAATTTCAAAAGCATATTCCAAATTCCACTAAGATTAACAACAGTTTTGCATCCCTATCTTAGTAAAGATTTATTGAGGGGACAAAGATGACATATGAATGCTGGGGCTACAGGTACAGTGATTCAGTGAGGATGAGTCTAATAGGATACAGACAAAGTAGGTCATCTTTCAAAACCTCTTGTTGAAAAGACCACAAATAAAAATCAAGTGCCTGACAGAACACTGATTAATGACCCCAAGTAAAATATTTTTCTAAGTTACAAAATTGCTTTTCCAGTGTTTGAAAACAGAAAAACCTGTGGGGTAAGAGGTTACATTCCAACAGTTACAGTAAATATGAAAAGAAGGTAAATTATTACTCTCTTATCTTGGCTACTAGAGCAAAGATGAAAATAATGACCACTGCTTTGATAAGATCTGCTCTTTACAAAAGTCAGATAAGTAGTGGCAGCTGGGTTAAAAATACAGACCCCGAGAGTCAGCTTCTGCCCTCAGCTTTAGATCTGCAACCCACTTCACCAACTTCTGAGCATAGCCAAATGCAGATTGTGGCCTTCAGACTTGAGTATACAGGTACACCGGTTAGATAACACATCTGTTTGCTACCCATACAGCAGCAATCTACAAAAATCTCAGAATGTGTGTCCGGAAAAAAGCACAGGTACAGCATGATTCTAATCTCTAATTTTCAGTGTCAAAAGTCAACAAGCAAAACTAAAGATATTTAAAATCCCTGAAGAGACCCTATACTCTTTCTAAACAGCACAGCTCACCTTGCAATATACTTCAGACTAACATCTAAAGCATGTCCAAGTAGAAAATGCAGCACACCCTATCACTGCAGTACACAAGGCCAGTAAGAACCTGGCCCCATCTGAATCAATGTCAAAACTCTCATTAAAAGTTCAAGAAATGACAGTATTTGAAATCTGATTGCTATAGACCTCTCTCCTTTTCAGATTTTTGTAAAAGACGACATTTTGAAAACTATTGTGCTGATTTCTGCTGCTGCTTCCCAGTTTACTGAGAGAGGTTGGCTGAAATGGACTTTGGCAATAAGAGATTCAAATAGAAATAATAGGAGAAAACATCAGAAAAACCGAATTAATTTCCTTCTTCACACAACTCTAAATTCCTCAGTCACCATTAATTCAGAAAACATAACAAGCCCTTAAAGAGAAACAAGATCATCATACATGTAGGATGTGAAACAGGGAAACAACACTCGAGACTGAAGTAATACTTTGAAATTAAACAGCCTTGAGCAATTAGCAGGAGGTATGATGAGAATTTTAAACTGTTTTAATACTAGTGGATCTGTTTTACGGGATGTGCTGATCAATAACGCACTGCTTCCAAACTCCACTACCCATTCCCTCACATTAAAGAAGTTTTAAGATGTTGCCTAAAAATAAAAAGTATCATTGTAACAGACAAATAGGATTTCATCTGCAGCCATGACAACACAGCCTTTCCAGAATTACTCTAACCAAATAAACATCTGCAATTAATTTAAGAAGGGTTGATTTTCCTGGCTCATTAATAAAAAAAAGTTGGAAATCAACAAACATGTTGGCTTTAGCAAGAGGAAACATTCAATGGCTCCTGTTGTAAAAGTAAGTGTAGTGCTCTTGACAGAAACGAGTGTATTCAGTCATCTGAAGATGCATGTGGCCACGGCCAATGCCCTCTTTTCTTCCCCCACTCCCAAGTCCCCTAACAAAGCAAGAAAAATTAGCTGCTTCTTTCATCCCACCCCAGATTTTCTCCCACAGTTTGACTACAGTAATCCTTAAACAGGCAGAAAGTTGATGCGTTCTCTTCAGTTGATGCCTCCAACTTCTTCATTCTTGGCTCAAGTTTTATTCATTAATATTAGTCATCAGTTATTAAGAAAATACAGTTTCTAAGTGTTCATTGTTTTTTTTAACTGAAGTTAATTGGACACCATAGTCTGGTTATATGTGCTGAACTGCAGCTGTCAGTTATTTCTTTTTCTTGAATTCCTGGTTGCCATAGCTGGAGCCTTTTTCTATTTCGGTTACTCCTATCAGTCTACGAACTCCAAAGGAAGCTTTAAAATATAACAGAGAAATAGGGAGCGTATTAAAACCAGTTCAAGGATTCAGGAAGTAACAAACACACAGGCATAACCAACATGAGTTAACCTAATCCTGAAGACAGTAGCTGACTACAGACCAACAGTGCGTTGTATGAGGCTGCATATGGATCACAGGTCAGGCATCACTAGAAGAGGAGGACAATCTATATTTAAAAATATAATTAATGCTTCTATGTTGATTAACAGAACATGTAGTGTGAACACTGAGGTATATTCCCTTCCCCAGCCCCCATTTGGTTTTGGTATTTGGTTATGGGCTTGTTTTTTTTTCCTTAGGGTTTTTTGTTGGGGAGAGTTTGTTTTTTTTTTTCTGTTTCTTGCTTTTGTTTGTTTGTTTGTTTTGTTGGTTGGTTGTGGGGGTTTTTCATTCACAGGCAAGGTATCCATTAAAAGTATTTCCTCCTTCAGGAACCGTAATAATGGGCTGTAAGACTCACTTGCTATTGATTGCTGTAGATATTGCCCAAGATATGAAGGCAAGCCTGCCTGGATTAAAGCGTTCGAAATAATAAAAATGCTATACAATATAAAGACTACAGAGTGAGTGCCAAATACTCATCTGCAAGCCCCATCCAGATTAATTAATACACAGAACTTATTGGAGGTAATGGATCCTGTTACGTGTCACTCTGGGCTTAGTTTTGTCTCTGCTTTTATTACCTGCTCCAACAAATCCCAGGAATGCAAGGATGAGGAGAGGTGATCCACTTGCAAAAACTCCGAAGCCAAATGTGAAGAGAGGAGAGAGAAGAACTGTGGCCCAAAAAAGAAAGTTTAGGAGCGTCCATGGTCTCCTACGAGGTTTAAACTGCTGGCCAGGAAATATGCCTTCCTGATTATACATCTCTTGCAAAGCATCCTGGAACAAAGAGAAGATAGGAGAAAACAGGTTTGTAATGTTTGCACACCAAGTGATCCAAGACTAGTCCACTGTAGGACAACATCAAGGACAGTATCTGTGGTAAATACCCATACAGAGTACACAGCATCCATTTCCATCTGCTGTCATTTATTTGGGCATTTCCGCTGATCGCTGAGGCCACTGTATAAGCTCTCTGAAGGCAATCTTAGCCACCATCAGAAACTGACATTGTATCAGCCTCTCCATTACAAAACCTTCATCTCTTCTCTTAATTGCAGGGGAATTTAGGGCAGTGTCAGGCCAGAGGCTAATTCAGACACTACCTGCCTATTTGCTGAGTGCTTTTTCTTCCTGTTTTTACTTCCAGAAAGGTTAGCAAAGCACAGCAAAGTGCTGTATGTACAGCAGGAGACAAAGCACAAGCTAACCAGCAGAGACAACACTGTGCTAGCCATAACCCGAAGTCTTCAACAGAGCAGCTGCATACTGAGCTGAGCCTGCGGAGAGATGCAATCATGAAATGCATCACTCAGAGGAGCAGAGTGCCCACAGTCTTCCCTCAGTTTGTAAGAATGTTCGGTAAAGTTTCCAAGCCGTTATTAAGGGTGGCTCGAGTTTGACTATTTCTCTTTTTTTCCCACTTAAGCTGTTCTACTTTTTAGCATCCCTTAAAAGGCCTAAGAAGCACAAGGTGTTCCTTGCCAATAACACATCTGTTTTGAGGACAGACCCTCTGTGCAGGAAGAGTATTTCAAGAATTCCAGTTACAACATGTTGGTACCACCGTAAGATCAACATATAAATATCCACATATATAAGTAACATCTCCACAGCAACAGCTCACACCAAAGTTGAGCAGAAGTACAGTCAACACCAGCAAGAACACAAAGCCCTCCATCTGGAAGCAAAGCAGAGCATTCTGCCTAAGCAATAGCACCAAGAGGAGTGAATGCTCTGTGCCACATCTGCATTTAGTGCTCTGCATTTACTGATTACAAAGCAGGAGCCAGGCAGAGGAAGGCCACCTCTGTAACATACACCTTAATGTTCCAGCCCAGCAACATCAGAAACCTACAAACTAGTTTGATATGCCTGCTAATGGGAGGTGGTGAGATGATAGCTACTCTTTGTGAGATAATTTCTCTCCTCTTAATTAAAGCATAGATATTTAAACAAATTAGGTTGAAATGAACAAAGTGAAACTCAGAACAATCTGCTGCCTACCTACACACTAAATATGAGCTTGGAAATGCTGCAGCACAGGTCATCACAGCAGAAGGAAGCCCAAGATAGTTAAAGCTTCCGTGCTCCTCTTTTTTTTCCACAAAGACAGGCAACACAAAAATCAAGATACACATTTCAAGTTCAACAATCCACCAATCAGGGCTGGGCAACATGAATTACAGTTCACTCCTCCTCCCCACAGAACTGTTAAATCTGTCAAGAAATTAACTACAAGGGAAAGGAAAGGGATGAAGAAAAGCTTTTGGCTGTTTGAACGCATGCTGGCTATGTGCTACACCAGTCCCTGTCAGCAGAAGCCAGGGACTGTCCATACCATGTCACACACCACTACAGAGGCGTTAACAGGAGGCAGAAGGAAAGAAACAACGGAAAAAACATGAAAGCAAAGGACAATTGCAACTAAGAGCCGAGACCGCCTGTCCCTGATAGACAGCTATCACTCTTCTTAAGTATCTAAAAACACCCACAGGGAGAATGAAGCTTTTACAAATGTATGACAGAGACCCAAGAGCTGGAGAATATAAAAAGACAGTGGATTGCTATTAGTCTTCTGCAACTCAGGCATATCTCTGAATCCCATTGTGCTTCCTGGCAATTTGATACCTACTCACCAGCCAGCCTTCTGTGGCCAAGGGACTCGTCTGTACTGCTCCTTCCAGCAGTTTGAGGGATGGCTGCCTAATTACACAGAGTATTTCCATCTCTTCTCTCCATACAGTGCAACAGTGTGCATTACTCAGTGCCTTAATACACTACCTCATGAAACTCCCAAAAGAGAAGAAAAAGCAAAGCTGTTTACCTTTTCCTGGTAAAGCTTATGAAGCCAGTTTGCAGCTTCCTTTTCATCTTGAGGGATATCTTCTAGAGGAAACCTCCTAGTTTAGTAGAGAGATTAAAAAAGAAAAAAAAAAAGAAAAAAGGAATTAAGGGAAAATCTAGGTATTTGACTTTTCATCTCTACTAGGGAAGATCTTCTATTCAATGATGGGGATAAGCTACAGGTATTGTCACTGATGGCAGGGGTCTTAAAAGCAGAAAAGAACTGAGACTTAAATTTTTTAACACCTGATTCTCCATCCTAAAACCTCAGGTTCCTAAGACAAAAGAAACTGTGTAAGTTCCTACCAACTTCAGAGCAAAGTGAAACAACCCTTTCTCATTCAGTGTTCTTCTTTCACTGGAGCTGCCACCAGCTGATTCCCAATGAGCTTAGACTGAGGCACCCAGAGCTTGGAAAAAGACAAAAGAGTGGCAAACCCCAGGATAATTGTTTGTTACATTTTGTTAGTGAAACCACATTTTGGATGGATGGAGGGGTGGTTAAAAATTCACTCTGTACCACTCTATGGAAAACATCTTCTACAGCTGCTGCACTTGGCTTTCCTCACATCTCCAGCCCTACAGATTGAGGCATGCACTTCTGGGTGCATACAAAAATTACCTGACCTCAGTGAAAACAAGCATCTTGTAAGAGCCTCTTTCCAGTGGTGAAAAGCCAACCATTTTCCTGCATTCTTTTATTTTCAAAGATAAGCCACTAACACACAGAAATGTATTGTCTCCTTTCTCAGTGGCATACATCTTAGTCCTGGATCAATTCAGAAAGAGGTTGCTTGTTTTTTAGAGGGCAGCCACACATCTCACTCACAGCTCAAGCGTATTTTGGCAGTACCTGGACTGTATCAAGGCCCTTTTATAGCAGGCTGACATCTAGGAGGGCTCTAGACACAGTGATCCCAGATACCACTTACTTGCTGCTGTTCAATCAGGGAATATATTTTCATAGTATGTACTAAAGCCTTGAAGTCTCCAGCACTGAGGGAAGATATTCTAATACATTTCTCATCATTTCTGTATCCCATAAACCAATCAGACACCAGATTTTACAGATTTTCTTTCATTAGCTCTAACAGGAGGAGCTGCTCAATTCATATAAATAATGCTTAGTGAAAACTCAGTAGAAAGTAATTCGCTGAAAGCTCTGCAGTAAAGTTGTCACTGTATCGCTATCACCACTAGAGGGTACTCACAGCAATATCATCTGGTAATTCAGCTGATTTTCTCTACAGCCAGTCAGGAGAAAGACCGGATCCTCTGCAGCCAGCTAAGTTTCTTATCTCTGCACAGGTAACTGCGCACACATACGCCAAGAACCAGAGCTTACACGCTTCCTCTGTCTGAGATAAACTGAGTCTATTGGCACATTATGGACAAATCCAATTTTCAGCAAAAAGACTATAAAAATAATTTCCTTATTCTCACTGCTTCCTCTCCAAAATGGAGAAAAACTTCAAGTGTAGAAAATGACTTTGAGCATGTTGACTCAGTATACAAATATATTTTAATTCAAAGTTATATGAACATAGCAGTTTGTTTCTTTGGTGGTGTACAATTAGTAATTGTACCTGGCAGTATCATCCTCATCTTGAATCCAAACCTCTTCTAGATAACTACTGAAAACTGCATTTCTCTTCTTTCCTCCCACTACCTCACCAATAAATAAAACCAACTCGCATCTCTATTAGCAAGCCATAAAATACTTAATTGAATGCAGCTGCTCTTCTATGTCTGATTACAGAAAGGTAGATGCATGCATGTGCGCCCCAGATCTAGCTAGACATGCTACACGCATCTGCCATCAGTACAGGATTACAGGTGGCAATGGCGAGACCAGCCGTTTTGCTAGCTGCTAAGCCGTCTGCTCACTTTCCTCATCAGGAATATGTCTGGCAAATGTAAATAGTTAAAATTAGATCATTTTCAAATGAGTGATCCCAGCTCTGCCCATCACCTCTGCAGCCTTCTTCCCAACTGAAAGGTTAAAACGTTGCAGTATTTGGTAACTGGAACACATTTCCTTCCTTCCCCATTAGGGCTGCAGCACTCTGCCTCCCCTGAGGGAGAAAACTGTTCCTGCTGTACCTCAGCACAATGGATAATCAGTGCCATTTTCTACAAAGTCTTTCACCGCTAAAACAGGAAAGGACATTTCTTGTAAACCTGAATGCACATCAACATGATAAAGCATGCATCTTAGGGCTCACCTCCATCATTACATGCTCACCTTACACACATGTCTGCTTCATATTTCTTCCCATAAAGAATTCCTAATAAAGATGGGTTCTTGTTTCCTCTGAAATTTAGTGTTACATCATATACTGCTGAAACTGTTGTAAAAAAGAAAACATGGCTGTTATAGCAATTCTAGCAACCACGCTGCTGGTATCCTTGCATGAGAAAGCAAAAGAGCCTTGTGCAAGCCTTGCACTAATGATGTAAGGTAGCAATGCCCTTCGCTACTTCGTGTTTTCATGTCATATTTATGTGTATCACACACTTGACATTCCCATCTCCTTAGCACGTAAGTTATCAAAACACAAGACAGACTTGACAAACTAAGCAACAATGACATACATGAAAGGATTAAATTTTTTTTATGACTGGTATCTGAGAGTTATGTGGCAAATCAGAAATTAATGGTTGATATGCTGAATGCTTATCACTGCCAACTCACTAATTGCAATGGATCTAATGAACAGTAAGAGTATACTACACTGTGCTACACAGAACATACTAAGCAACACGTTACAATTACTGCAAAGACCAAGTAGTAGCTTGCCAGTACCTGTTCCCCTGAGACACTGGACAGCAGTGGTGAAACCTTTGGTTCTGGGCAACAGGTGGTATTTCAGTTTAGGCAACCCCTTGGATTCAGCTACCTCCATACTGATCCGATGCTTGGTCTCTGTAAAACGGGTTCCTTCACAGTACAGGAGAAACTAGTACAAGGAGACAAAAGGCAAAAGCAAGGACATCTTGAGATCAAAAGAAACTGAGCAGAATACTGAAAATCTGTGTAAGATAAACATACACCCATGCACGCACACACACTTCAGTTGTCTCATCTGATCACCAATTATTAGGCATAAGCACCACCTCGCAACTCATTTACAACTTTATTTAACAACACTGGTACCAAATTTAAGGCGACAAAAAGTCTTAATATGGCTATACCTGAAACTTTTACTTAAAAAAAGAAAAATCCCTGAAGGCTTTGGCTGGCTGGTGATGGACTACTCTACAAATCAGAAAAAGCAATCCAAATATCAGTACACGACCACTTTAGGAAAAAACATATTAATCACTAGCTACCTCATTTAAAATTTGTACTGTACAACCAGAATTACTCACCTGAAAACAAGACTTGTTTGAAAGCTTTTCTCTTCTTTTTTTTCATTTGTACTAGTTGTGTTCATGAAAAATGGTGCTTTTCTCCAAAATCTTTACCTTGTTCATCTTATGGGACACTATTCTGATTGCAGTACCCTGAGTAACTACTAAAGACTTAAACTCTCCCATACGGACTTCAAGTAGCAGAATATATCCATCTGTCCTCCAGCCTTTATATGGCCTCTGCTCTAGTTGAGAGTGAGACCAGAAGCAAGGCAAAGCCAAGAGCAGTCAAACAAAGCTCTTCTGAGGGCCCTAGCGTGAATTTCTGTTTATCCCTGGTCTTTCTGAAAAGTGGACATCGCCCCCATTGCACCATTAGAACCATGAAGCCATAGACAAAAGAGCTAGACCTGCTGAAGCACAGTGAGAGAACAAGAACTGGCCCTGCAATCTTCATGTGGCCCTTCAGGCCATGTTCCTCATGAAAACCTGACCAATAACCACCAAGTGGTGAGGACAGCACAAGGTAGCAACACCACAATCTCAACTGCAGTCTGCAGTGCAAGCTCTTTCCTCTATACCGAGTTCTCACCCTCTTCTACTCAATAGTGCAGTGATCCTTTTGGACCAAATAAGCAAGAGAAGTCCAGAATTATGCACGGCAATGCATGTGTGAGAAAGACCTCCCCAATGCAGGCTGCACAGACAGCCCTAATTATGGCATTTAGAATGCACAAAAATGATGAAATTGATCCACTCAAGCCAATTTTATTCATTATTTAAATTGCCAAGCAGGAAGTCTTGATTTAAATAATCAATGCTAACTAACATTTTGCATTTACATTTTCTAGTTGCTTTCCCTAGAGACTTGTCCATGGTTTTCAATCACAGAATCATTAAAATGTATAGGTTTGCAACTAAAGTTCAGTCTTAAGATTTTTCAATTGGCTGGGTTCTTACTTCTTTTTTCAGCCCTAATCAGAAGGATACATTAAATGTAGTTCATATCTGTATATTCAAGCAATTAAGTAGTTTAAAATACATCCTCCAGATTGTTATTTTTTTGTATCTTTTTTATATCTTTGTAATGATAGAAAAAGATCACAAATGACACATTCACAACGTGCTAGTTAGGCTTACTATTTCACTATTCATTTTAACAAGCTGTACTGGATATTGAAAAATCACTTAAAATGAACAGAAAAAGCATCTTAAAATGTTTTATGAGCCAAATAACTGTACAAGCACTACTATAAAAGCAAACCAGTAAATTTATCAACATGTTTTCATTCAAAGCAAAAATAAAAGTTAATAGGTTGATTATACCACTGTGTAGCTGCAGTAAAAGCTAACATCGCATATAATGAAACATAGATGTTTCATCCTTAACTCAAATAAGTCAAAATAAAAAGGAAAAGCATCACTGCAAAAGCAGATGTAACCTTGCCATGTGTTCTCATAAAGACGTTTTGGGAAACCTGTAATTTCACAGATCAATGAACATGCTAACAAAACTCCTATCAAAATCCATGGTCTGCGCATCACCCCCACTTCTCCAGGAAAGATGGTTTCATTTTCGTGTTTTTTTAGCCTACCTCAGAAAATGTAGCTTAAAGCCATATAGATTTACTAGTCAAATATGGACTGTTATTTTGTTTTAAACATAAAAATAAATTCAGATAAAATTAACAAGTATTACACAGGCCTGATTTATAAGTTATCATCAAATTTCTAAACATCTATGCAATCTTCTGAACTGTTTCCCAAATGACTTCCCTTACCAACAGGAAAAAGGAGTAACACTTTACCAGCACATCCAAAAGACCTCAGAGCATGGGTTTTCCTTGGCAACACTTGAAGAAAGCAGTGAGCAGATCTTCTCCTGATACATCTGGCTACAGTACCACTGAGTACCTCCATCACCGTTTCACTTCTAGCAATTGATACTAGAGGAGGAACTCAACACTTACCCACATATATTCAGGATAATCAGCCAAGCGTTTTAATCCTTCAATAACTGTATCTCTGTCTTCTTCCCATTTCCTTTTGCAGAAAACAATCTCAAGGAAGTACCATGTCCAGCCAATTAGGGGCACATATAGTAGCTCTCTCTTAGCAAGGACTTTAGAACTCTTGGAAAGAAAGAAAACAACAATCCAAAAATGTCATTTGCTGATTTGTACAATGAGATCAAGGACATTAAAGTTAAGATGATAAAGAGTTGATGGAATTATATCTGGAAATTCAAATGCAAAGAAACTGTATAGAGAGGAGTTTTAAATTGATTCCAGATGAAGAGAAAGCTCAGGGCCCAACATACCCCTAGCACTCCAAAGCGCTCTGTCATAGTCCAGCCGCACAAGAAGTCAATTTCAAAGTTGTGATTCAAGATAATGATGACATGTTCCTTCCCAAAGGTGTTCACCGTGGCCTCGTCTGAGAACAGGGTGCACTCTGTGCCCGACCACCATTCTAGCAGCATTACCAACTCTAACAAACATGACAAAGATGGAGAGAGGAGTTAGGGGTGCTGCTTACAAAAACCTATTCAGTGTTTCCTCTCCAGCCCCATTCAGTGCCTAGTCTCTAATTCCCAACAACACTATCACCTTTTCAATCCAACCCAGCAGACACAAAGTGAAAGCTTGGATAGGTATAGACCAAATCACATCACCATCCTTAAGCAGTATTTAGGGCACTAGATATATACATTACGGATAATTTAGCAAGTTTTTAACAGGGACAAGTTTGGGCATTATGAATGTGAAATTTCATCATCATTGGAAAAAAACCCTGAACTTTGTGCCTGAAAACTGACAGCTGAGCTGTCGATTGCTCCACTAAATGAGTACAGTTTCTCCCAGGTGGAATATAAACTATGCATAGATGCAGCCTAATGCTTTTACTCAACATGAAACAAGTTCTATGGAGGTAAACAGACTAATAAAGGCCTTTTAAAGGGATACAGTGCCACAGATCTTCTGCAACAGATTTTAACATTAGAACAGAGGATTCTAATCATTCTGTACTATGGTCATCAACACAGAGTCAGAAGCACCAGAGAAGTGAGCTAATTTATCAAAATACCTGGGCAAAGACAGGAATGGTAAATTGTGTCTTTCTTTTACTGCAGAGAAAGAATTAGCCCTTTCATCTCTGTCTTCTCCAGCTTTTCAATACCCCAGCATCTCTCTTACTCTACCCTGAATATTTCCCTTGTTACCCACTCTTCTAATTTTCCATCTCCCCTTTTTCATCTTAAAAACTCCTTCACTTAAATTCAGCAAGCACTACTGAATGTAGTTGCTATGGTTAGCCTATTTCTCTCATTTCAGCACAACGAGGCAGATGGAAGGCATTGCTTTTATCATGGGACAACTATAAAAAGTATGAGAATAGTTCATTCTTCCAGTAGGAAGATTTGCTTCCATGCAAACTGTAGTCATTGGCATTTTCTCATTACAGTGATATATGGATGCAATCAAGATTTGGCTGCACAATTATGGCAGCTAAAAAGTTCCAAATCTTGTCTCATTACTACGACAAACTTGCAGGGAAAACGCTGCTCCGTTTTCTATGTCAGGTTCTGCCATGCGGTATATCAACTTCGTGTTGGGAGGCCCTGGTTTTGCAAAATAAGGAAGTGCCTCCCTACACAACAGCTTCTGAGCTTCTGATGAGCAGGATCACAGCAGGGTAATCTAGCCATACTACTAAACAAGAGCAGGTCCAATTTTGCACCACATCAGGGAGAAGGCAAACGCAATATTTAGGTGAACGATAGGGAAAACAAATCCTGGTCTGACAAAGATACATAGCTTCTCTAGCATTACTTTTTTTCACTTGTATTCCCTGTGTGGCCACTTATTTACCAGGTTAGCCCCTGTATCATTTTCACAACTCACTCTTTTGGGGGCATGACAGAGTTATGCAACTTGATGATCAAGAGAGTGTAACTCCAGTCAACTGGGAATACAGCTGAGGAAAGACAGTATCACGGTTTATACCAAACTAGAGGTTTCTATCATTGCTTTCCAGCTTTGACTCCTTTGCAAATGACGTCATCACTTACCTTTCCTTGCTCTGGTTATCCTGGCTCAATAAAAAGGGAAACAGGACAGTAAGAGTGTCCTCAGTTGAGAGGTATGCTCTTCCACCAAGTTGGTGGCCAGAAGAATGGAATAGTGGTACCAAACACGGTGTCGTACTCAGCAATTTTCCCTTTCCATTGCTGTCCATGTACTAAGGAGAAACATCTCCAGTACCTACTACAGTTGCTGCATTTTCTTATATTAAATAAAATAAAATGGGTGTGTTTCTTCAAAATCAGAAAAAAAACCTGCAGGTGTGGATGATTTTCTGCAGAGCATTTCTAGTACCATTCACTTTAAAATAACAGAGGAAGCTTTGCTGAGAGATTTGCCAGAGTCCATACTGAGAGAGGAGACTTGATAAGCCAGAGAATTAATAAGAGGAAACAGATTGTCCTTTACAAGTGTACTGATAAATGATGTAATTATAACCAGGAGCAGGCTTATTTCCTTTTTTTTTAGTGTGTGAGTTACAGCTATTTTGTGTGGCAGCAATCCTTGCTACAGCAAGCCCATCCTTCTGAACAAAGGGAACACTTGCATTGCTTGGGATACCTCCTGTAGGAGACAAACAACACCTTGCTACAGCTAACCTTGTCCTTCATCCAGGGATCCCACATGCCACCCAGAAATAAAGCAAAGAGGCACAGTGCACCTTGCGGTTTAAAGTACTAACTAACATTTGCGAGATTATTTTTGCAATCAGACAAAACCCAATGCATTGCACTCTCCAAAGGTATGAGTCACCTTTAAAGAGCTGATCTAGGGGAGCTTGAAGTACAGACTACCCATTACGAACTACATGTGCTGCAAAGGGTTTATTGACACTGAGGCCAGAGCCTGACACTTTTCTCCACAAACATCTGCCACTAACACTGGCTAGAGTATCTCCTCCTCCTTCTGAAGATGTGCTTCATGTATCTGAGAAGAGAGACAGTAAGAATAAAACCTGGTTTTCAGCTGGCTATAGTACACAGCCACATAGACGATTACCTGCATATCTACCCCTGCACATCAATCCCATGGTGGACAGGCAGAGCAGCTTCCATTACAGACAGCTCTGACGTGAACACCTTCAGCTGAAAACTAGACAGCTTGGGGTAAACGAGCAAAACACAGCATCTAGAACAGAACACCAATCTACAGGTTCGTTGCCAAAAGGCTTCCACATAGTGAAATATATTTCATTATGAATGGCAACATTTGAACTGCTGCATTTACACAGCTTAATTCATTATAAATCACAATTGAAGCACATATTCTGTCAGTTCTTCCATTACAGAGCATCAGCACTCTACAATCCCCTATTACATTTATTACAGCAATTTTCACAGTTTAATTTCTCAATAATTTAATTTATAATAGGCTATACACGAGGGGTTACCCTAGGTACAACCCAGTAATCTACTCAGCTTCTCCAAACCTTTTTGAACAGTGGTATAAGTTACTTCCTGTGTGTAGAAGATACAACAGCATTTAAAACATGTTTTTTTTCCATGCACAATTCTAACTTGCAGAAATCAAGTGTATGAACCTATAAACCTTACAGGCACAAGCAGCTCAGTTTCTCAGAAAAGCCGAACTATCAATGCGACAATAGTTTTCAAAATGAGATCAGATTCTAGGTTATTTAAAATCACATTAAGAAATTTTTACAAGCAAATAAAAAGTAAATCCCATACCTATAAGTTCTTCCATCACAATACTTCCTTCTCCTGACTGTTTGCCTGTCACTCTCTATTTAATTTCCTTTCTCCTGTGCTTCTCACAACATTCTCAATAGGTAAGACAAAAAGAACAGAAAGGACAAGGAGAACAAGCTTAAAAATAAACTGAACTAGGTATTTGGAGAGTTTGCATTGATAGTGCTTCACATCCATGATTTAAGAAATGTGGGTGCCTGTCAGTGGACTGCTCAACTGTAATTTAAATACTCATTTAGGTGACTCATTTACCCAAAGTGGGAGTTGGATGCTGACCACTAAGTAGCCATGCATACTGGGAGGAGATGGAGAACGGAAATGGATTAGATGATTCACTGCTGAAACAGGAGGTGACATTTGGACTACGGAGCCTTCTAAACATCCATTTCAGAAAACCAATCCCCTGTTAAGTTGTGTAAGAAAAAAGGGCATCCACAGGGAAGTTTTGCAAAGGCCTGAAAAAAAAAAAGAGCAAAGCAGCTGCACTCACTGTAGAGCCATCCCACAGGCAAATGGGGAAGAGTGACAAATTGCTCACAAGAGAAGATACTGGCATCAGAGGAGGACACTGTAGGGTATAAGAGGACTCTGAAGTTGTCACGCAGTTCAGCTATAGAGGCGACTCACTAGATACTTTAAGACAGACATCTCAATCTGCAGACCATACAGCTGATTTGGGCTCATAAGTAAGTGGTCAATATGGCACGTATGCTTAATTCCTGAAGCAGTCTCTGTGAATTCCCCCTTCCCCATCACTTAGCAAAGGGTCTGATGCTGGATGAAGATGATATTGAGACAGCAATTCCTATCAGTCAAGACAGTGTTGGGGAAGAGTTTTATCTCCCACTTTTTTTAATAAGAGTGACAATATGCACCAGTCCCTTGACTTCTGTATGTTTTCCCACTATTTCAGAAAAGGTGGCTGCTTTGAACTGCTCTGAAAGAGTCTACTTACCACTTCTTTCTCCCCTGTGTCATTGTGTATATACATATACATATGTATACACACATTTTTCTTTACAAAAATAGAAACAAAACCCACTCCCCTCTCCACCCCCAGTGTTCACATCCCTTTCAAGCATACTCACGGCTCCAAAGTGAATAAGCAAGGCGACAGTTTACTCGTCGATAAAACTGCTTGTTTATGGGCCAGAGGACTAGTGTGCATAGTTGAATGAAGTTAATGATCAGTCCACTCACAACAAAGACGAACCCAATGAGGAGGTGAACTATGAACTGGGTCTTCAGAAAGGCAATGAAGCCCATGATAACCACTCAGAAGCGTTTGCAAGGGCCGTCACTCAGAATAATTGTCCTAAAAGAGAAAGAGAAGAATCAAATGGAGACTGGATTTACAAACCCTAAGAAAGGGCAAAGAGAGAGCCCCGAAACAGTCCGTGCAACTTCAACAACAGGAACCCAACCCAATAAGCACTCTGCTCTCCAAGCCTGCCTCATTCAGGTCTTCACACAATAAACTGTTGATTGTGCAAGTCACTTCCAAAAATAGGAAGGAATCATTATTTTCAATTTACAGCCCACTAAGAAGATTATTTTTTGCTGAAGATGAATCTCACACCACTCTTCAAACAAAGGTCATATAATTGGACTTAATGCTGGGAGGAACACAGAGCCCTGCACTTGCAGTGAAGGAGTTGAGCTGCGATGGGTGAACAAGCTACACACAGTGATTGCTGTGCTTTCTGAGGTTGCTGCCCCCTTTCCCAGTAAATGGCATGCTGAGCCTCTGGAGCAGCATAAACTGACAAAAGCTTTCCTGACCTGCCTTCAAAGCAACCACTTTGTAAATACTTCTCTCAAATAAGCACCGAGAGACTGCTGCTGAGGGCTACAGAGACTTTGCTTTGACTAGAAGAGTACAACAGTCCATCTGGGGAGCAGGCTTTTCATCCTAAAGTGAATTTGGGGATGAAAAGAACACGGCTGCTCACAAAGAGTGTCACTCTGGCAAACACTTAGGCATGGAAATGGAAATTCGGTATTCCTACATCCAAAACCATGATGAAGCAAGTTTAGTAACTTCTCATTTTGTCAAGCCACAGTTCCATGATCAAATATACCAGATAGCATGGGGGGAAAAGTAAAGTAATAGAAAAACCTTAGGCTATGTAGCAGTACAAATTTGATCTGTAAAGAGCTTATGTGCAGAAACTTGATTCCCCCATATCAGCTCTGAGCATGTGTCATATTTATACCAGGTGCAGAAAGACAGGCAATGTCTGAACCAGCAGAAAGTGACAGTCGTTTAGACAGACAAGCCACATCCAATATAAATCCTGCCAGTACAAAGTCAGCCCAATAAAGTCTATTTACCAAACCACCAGACTGAGTTCATTACAAACCTCATGTTATCTGGCATTGGTCATTTTGACCTTCTGGGTACAAGAATCCCTGCAACTAGGCCAACCAGGCTGCCAAACCATAACCTCAATGTCTCACCCAAACCACAGACTCAATGCCTCATCCCAAAAATAAAAGTATGACCCCGATTTTCTGCCAAAGCAAAAGTTTGCTAACAAGTGTTTAGGCTCAGCTTTTACAAGCGTTGCAAAAGACCAGACCAACCAGTAGATGGTAGTAACAAATACTTTTGACAAGCCAGACATTTGAAGGTGATACAGAAGTTCCCAATGCCCGAAAATAAAGCACCTGCCAGAAGTGAGAAACCAAACCATTTCCATTTGCCACCTGCTTGCAGTATGGTATTATTTATAAAACTCAACAACAATTTTACTTGTGAAAGCTTATTTTCTACTGTCTTGTCTACAAATCAGATATTGCCTTTCAAGGCACAGAGTGTCTCACTTTTGCACAATTAAAATCTATTTGTATCATTAGTAATCTACCCTCTTCAGAAGCACATTATGGAGGGGAAAGAAAAGGTCTGTTTCAATATAGCCAGTACTATGCCTACCACAGAAAGCAAAGCAAGTTGAATAAGCCAATATTGGAGTTTGTGATTAATAGTCTGAATTCTGCAAATGTTTTCCTGTAAGAGGTGATCCTGCCCTTTTGCTCTTATGAGACCTCACTTGGAGTACTGGGTACAGTTCTGGTGTACCTCAATATATGAAGGACATGGAACTGTTGGAACAAGTCCAGAGGAGGGCCACGAGGATGATCACGGGACTGGAGCACCTCCTGTATGAAGACAGGCTGAGGAAGTTGGGGCTGTTCAGCCTGGAGAAGAGAAGGCTGCGTGGAGACCTCATAGCAGCCTTCCAGTATCTGAAGGGAGCCTATAAGGATGCCGTGGAGGGACTTCATTAGGGACTGTAGTGGTTAAAACTTAAACAGGAGAAGTTGAGATTGGATATAAGGAGGAAGTTCTTTAACTGTGAGGGTGGTGAGGCACTGGAATGGGTTACCCAAGGAAGTTGTGAATGCTCCATCTCTGGTGGTGTTCAAGGCCAGGCTGGACAAAGCCTTGGGCGACATGGTTTAGTGTGAGGTGTCCCTGCCCATGGCAGAGGGGTTGGAACTTGATGATCTTAAGGTCCTTTCCAACTGTAACTATTCTATGATTCTATAATTAATAATGGAAGAAACATTTCTTCCACTAATAAATTATTTTAAGAACAACTGTTGGGAAGCAGAGACTTGTGTTTAAAAATAAACAAGTGGAGCCCTCCTTCCTCTCCCCTCCCAAAAGCTTGGAGGTTATAGCTGTGTCATACAGCCAAAACACTGTGCCATCATTCACATGTACCGTATGGGGAGGCAGCCATGGTATTCGGTGCTTGAGTCCCTAACACAGCAATGGGCTCATTTATCTGTTCCACTGGCACATTCTATTAAGTACTGCCAAACATTCAACAACATGTTCTTCTTCCAAGATCAGTTATTCTCTTCATCTGGTCTCTCTCAAAGTTTGTTTTCAAACAAACCAGAAAAGAACAAATTCCCCCCTTCCTTTTTTTTTAATCTACTTGCCTCTATCTCGGTTGTTAGACCAGTACTTACTGCCTTTTAACGCACAGTTTAGCCCCTCCCAGACAAGGGCCCAGAGCACACACAAATGCCATGAGGAAAAAGAGAAATGTCAAGTATTATCCTCAGACAAAATAGCTCCACTTCCATAGCCTATTCGCTTTAAGTGAAGTCTGGAGCACTCTAGTATTTGTCCCTTACAATCAGGACATTGCTGTATTACAGATACAAAAGGATACATACCTTTTTACCAGACAGAAAGCTGGAGACACTGCAGCATGGTGCTTCTCCAGCTTCATTACATGTGGAAAAACAGGACTTCTCACTCTCGTGCCCGTGTCCTGCCCCACAGGCTGGGCACCACCTCACCCTGATGGGACTCCAGAGCTGTGATTCAGTCGCCTCATACGCCTGCACCTGGGCTCACTGCACCCCTCTGCATCCAGGCACTGCAGGTCTTACCAGTACTGCTACAGGGTAAAGGAAACAGCAGCTAAAGCATAGCTGGCTCCTCTCCAGCACCTTCCAAGGACAGCATTTGCCCAATTGCTTCCTAAAGCACAGCTGCTTTACTTGTACTTCCTCTTAAAACAGACAGGGATCAACTGAAAAATGGGTTAGTCTTGCTGTCTGACCCCTCCAGCTTCAATGCTGGATACAGAACCTGACAGTCTCCCTTTTGCCAATCCCTCACTTAATTGTATTTGACTTTTAAGATAATTAGAAGTTAACCTTAAACCAGGAATTCTTTACTTTTCTGCATTCCTGCCCATGTAGGGCAGCCAGGCAATTCAGGGGCAGGCCAACAGGCAAAGGGTAGTCAGCAGCTGTTTTGTTGAATCCCATGGTCAGGCTGGAGAGAGGATGGGGAAATCCGTATTTGCTGGAAAGAGGAGAAGCAACTTTTCTGCATCTAACACATATATTAAGATCAGTTAAGGGAAGTGTCTAGGAAGTAAACATCTGCCTTAGTTGAAGACAGCAAGTCTCAACATTATTCTTTTTTTCTTTTTTTAAAGTATACCCATATCTTGTGCATATTCAAGGACCTGGTGATAAAATCTTTTGTTTCTCCCTTCTTTTCCTGAAAGGCATTGTAACTTCACAGTATTGAACTTTCACCACAAAACCTCCAATTCCTCTTGTGCAGCCACACTGAGAACTGCAGGCAATTTTAGTACTCTTCCCTGCTTTCACATCCTTGCCCAATGCTTGCATTTCACAGCCATGCTGTAGAACAGCACTAGTGTAAACCCCAGCTCAAACCAAACAGCACACTTCCATTGCCTTTTAGTGCCTTACTTGGCCTTGGCCAGCAGCAGGCCCCTCTTGGAGACGGCTGGCATTGGCTTTATTGGACATGGGGGAAGCTTCGGGCAGCTTCTCACAAAAGCCACCCCTGTAGCATCGCCCACTACCAAAACCTTACCATGCAAACCCAACACAGTCAGGTACAGACTTGTGTCTTAAGGCTCCGTGTTCATATGGATTCTTTGGTATGCAAAAGACACTATGTGCCTCTCAGTAGAAGGAGGAATACAATCTTTTTCCTTTACCCAGCTTTCTACATACATGAAAGTTCTAATGATTAAGCTGCTTTGAGATTTCTATCTCTCTGTTAAATGTTGCTAAAATGTGCCACCAAGTTCAAAAGCCACTATAAGTGAGAATGATACAGACAGCATGACTGCATCAGTCACATTTCATTAAAAAAAACAGGTTAAAAAAACTCAGATGCACAACGTGCACGAAGCACTGATGAAACATCATCCACTTCATGAAACACGTAGGTATTTATGAACTCAAAATTAAAAATTAAGCCATTAATCATTCTATAATACAGTATTTACAGCTTGAACTCCAGGTTTTAATTAATTTATTGCTGCCATGGGTGTACAGTTCCTCTGAAGTTCATGAGGTTTGCAGGAATATGAGCATGAAATTAGAAATTTGTCCACTGATCCTCACATTCCAACTCAGTGAGAACTAATGTGTCTGACAAAAACTGTGGTAGCCAATACTTACATCTCTAGCCTTTTGCCTTCAGTTGTTCTGAGCATGCTGCTGCCATTTTCCAGCTGTTTCCACCCTACCATGCCATATTCATCTCCATTTATGAAACTAATTACAGACATCTTTTATTCTGAATGTGTTGCTCTTACCCTGAATTCTGGTATTTTACTTACCTTGTTTTTGCTAGTTGAGGAATTGAGTGAAACCCTTACAATACTGAATTCTACCTTTTACCATCGTATTTTAAAATACTGTATTTTTCAGACTGAGCTTTGTAAGTCTCCTTGAAGTCTGTATAAACTTGTCAAGCTCTGCCTATGAAGAAAGGCTAATAATGTTGGAAGTCAAAAGCAGTACACAAAGGCATTTAGTTGGCCGTGTCCTCATCAAGAATTTCCTCACCATTTTTTAGAATTCTACAAACTCTGCTCACTGAAAACACACATGGAAAATTAAAACCTATTTTTTATTCAAAATGAGAACCATTTGTTCTACGAGCTGCTTCATGTGTATAAGGAGGACAGGCACTAATAGCGGTAGCTAGGAGCTGATGAAAACTCCTCTCAGTATACTTTCTACCCTCCAGATTTCTCTCATGACCTGTCTCAGCCTACTCCTCTTTTAAAACCAGCTATGAAAATCACTGGCATCAGCATCTTTCCCCTCACCTCTCCTTACAAGATCAGAAAACTCCAAAATACTAACCAGCTACCCAACAGTTGAGGCAGAGATGTAAACGAGAGCTTTCAATGCCACTGCTTATACCTGTTTGGTTGATAAATAAAAGTACAGGTCCCAGTTTGGTTATTCTAGCATCCCTCAGAAGTATTACATTGTCACAGGGGCAACAGATTATTTTCCTGGACATTTCTGAAACATATCACACAAAAATGTGTTGATCATCTTATGAGATGCATTCAATGCTTAGAAGTGATTACCTCAGTTATCTCTAAAATACTTTTTTTTCTTGCAGAATATGCAATACTTTTTTAGATAAAATACAAAAGAGCAGTGGCTACCAGCTTTTGAAAATGTAATGATATATGTATTCATAGCAAATACCCCGATATAGGAAAATATTCAGGAAGAAAGCAGGTATCTGATAGTCTTCCACTTCCTTCACTGTGTCACATCTCTTTCTGAGATGAGGAATTTGGGAACCTGACCCACGAGATGCAGAAGCCATACAAAACCAACAGATGGAGTATTTACCCAGGGTTTTGCCCCAGACTTCAAAAAAGCAACCCAAGGCTCCTTTCCACTCTGTCACTGCACAAATAAAAGCAGTCTCCGGTCAGGCCTGATTTATTTTAGAAGCACAGTTTTAGAAGAAACACCGTCAACCACAGCTAAGTAGTCTAGAAAACATGGCTTAGAACAACAGCAGTGAGTCAGTAAAGCAAATTAAAGGAAATAAGGTGCAACAACAGTTTTGGTATACATTTGAACAGCCTGTGGTAGGGATTCTCCAGATATGCTGTAAAAATAGACAACTATTTGATCACATCCTACGCAGTGTTACAAACTGTCTACTACAGATCTAGCCTTTTAAGCCCAAGCATGACAGGAAGATTATCTTAGTTTCTCGCATAATATATTGGTCTAATTACCCTGCACATCCCTCAGTGAAAAGCAAGGCTGATTCAGGGTTCATAAAAAATCCTGCTTCTCATGAATTTAGTTAAAGTGTATGGAAGAGGACCTTAAGCCAAACTCAGGTCACAACAATGCAACTTTGCTTTCGAGTAGTGAGAACAAGGAATAAGATCTCAAAAGGAAAAAAATGTTACTGAGTTACTGTCATGAAATTAGATGAGAATTTACACCTAAAATGTTGTTAAACTTGTCTTTGACACAGCACCACAGCCGGTTTCTAGGAAAGGTCAAAAGTAAAAGATTCTCCCCATCATCTGACCAAAATATATTCATTACTTTGGTCTTACTTTGAAGTCCACCAGATCAAAGAAACTTCCACTAGTGTCAACAGATTTGGCTCCATATCTGTAGAGATTTTTGATGAGGTTAGTCTATTTTCATCAAATAGTTTTTTAGAATCATGGAATGGTTTGGGCTGGAAGGGACCTTAAAGATCATTTAGTTCCAACCCCCCTGTCATGGGCAGGAACATCTTCCATTAGACCAGGTTGTTCAAAGCCCTGTGCAACTTGGCCTTGAACACTGCCAGGGATGGGGCAGCCATGACTTGCCTGGACAGCCTGTTCCAGTGCCTCAGTATCCTCACGGTAAAGAATTTCTTCCTTGTATCTAATCTAAATCTATACTCTTTCAACTTAAAACCATTCCCCCTCGTCCTGTCACTACATGGCTTGCTTGACTTGTTCTCTTAGTGAGATGCTAACACTTTAAGGTTAAAAAAAAGCTGTGCACATTGCTGACATTCACCATCATGTAATAGGCATAAGGAATTCTGCTGTAGGTAAAGCGTAGGCATTAACTCCAGGAGGCATTATGTGATGGCCACTTAGAACAATGCCAACCACGTGAGGAGCACACACCCTCAACAGAAACATTAGTCCCTCTTCATGATTCCTTCACTCTAAACCTTTAATTTTACCATTAAAAGACTATAAGTTTACCAATTAAACTTTAGGAGCAATTAAATAAAATGGAACATTAAAATGCAATGCATACATGAATAGTTTCTGCGTACCAGCGAACTACATTGGGGAGTGACCACAACGAGCAACCCCATCACTCCACAAATGCCACATTGGGGCACGGCCCCCCTGTGGGAAGGCCTTTATGTGCTTGGAGAACCTCCTCCCACAGAACAGCTGCCCACCCCACAGAGAACACCCTGAAGAGGTCCACACCCTACTGGGACTTTAGCCCCAGCACTCATTCCTGCTTCTAAAATGAGGGGCAGCTTCTTAACAAGATATGGGTTGCTCTAAAATAATAATAATAGATATATATATAAAAAAAAAAAGGTCAAGATAACGAGTTGTTTAACTTACATTTTGTAGATAAAGACCACAGAATGTGTAAACAAAGCAAAGAAAAACATTCAAACAACTCAATGGAACCAGAAGGGGATAAATCAGCTCTGGATACCACACATCACTGCACTTGAGAGGCAGTTTTCCCACTTCCCCACCCTACAGAAAGTGTTACTGACATGATTAAGACTCCTCCCCAGCTGTGGAGAGCACTGTGCTTATGCCTCTGCTAGAGATGAAACTGTGTTTTTCTAACTCGTTGCTACAATGTTACAGATAAAACCAAAAGCAATATTTAAATAGCTATTTTCTAAATTTAATTTCAACTATTTCTTGTTGGCATACTAAGAACATACAAAATAACTCCAGAGCAAGTGTGCACAATATCAATTTCTCCTCAGCATATAAATTCAGTTAACTCAGCCCCTATTTAAACAAGTGGATCAAATAACTGACATGAATCCTGACTTGCTTAGAAATCTTCTGGCTGCAAGACAACCAACAAAAGGAAGTAGGAGAACTGCTTAAGAAACTTCTCTCATTGGAAGCATCTCTATTGCTGAAGAAAACAATGGATTTTCTGTTTACAAGACGGAAACCAGAGAGATGCTGTCATGAGTTTTCTGAGTAAAACCAGCCCAGATAACTTCAGTGTCACGGCTGAGTATCACTGAACTGGGCTGATACCATGTTTTCCATAGAACAGTCTCACTGTACTTGTAAGACACCGCAGGATTCTTCATTGATTTTTCCAGTGAAGGTGTCCCACTACTTCAAAACCTGGTTGTACACGCATGTAACTTGATTTTGTTTCAGGAAGACAAACACTGCCTTCTGGTTTAGGAATCTGAGGATAGTTTCTATCATAGTATGCCATTTGCAACTGCTTGCAGGTGTTTGCATGCTGTTTTTCCCCCCATTTGTCATGGTTCAGTCTCCAGTCTGGCACTTTTGCTTCAGTATAAACACTACAAAGTTAATTCTTCCTAAAGTTATAATTACAAAACCTTAATTGCATATTAAATTTAGATTAGATAATAATTTCACAAGTTTGCCTCATCTCATAAGATATGGATAGGGTTTTTGTATATTGCATATTTACAGAATTAGCCTCATTTTTAAACCCAATGGCTGGTAGACACGCTTTACTCCTGGTTTCATCTTTAATGGAAAATTCAACAGTTGCAGCAAATAAATAAGAGCTTTTCAATGCCCGTCTCCTGAACCTAAAAGAAATTTTACTTGAGGGAAGCCTTACTGCAGCAGGGCTAAGCTAAACTGTAAGCTAACATGCATGTTGTAATGCACCAGCTTCCCCAATAAAAGAATACAAGCCATCCAAGAGCACAGTAAGGGTCCCAGACACTCCCCAGAGCTGACTGCTCTTCTGGGGGCTGCATAGGACTGCGCGTTTGCCTTTCTTTGCAGCACTACAGAAGCCAGCTTCCCTGTAACAGCAACACACAGGGACATAAGCCATTGATCTAGGGTGAGGGGATTCTCGCCTTGCTCCCAACAGCCTCTTGGCATAGCAAGACACAGCAGAAACAGATCTGGCTCCTACACAGAGGGGTGAAGACAGAGAGGCTGCAATTTAGAAGAAAAAGGGGATAAGCCCAGGGGAAAATACCAACCCACAGCCCACGCTGAAATGCATGAGCTAGAACACTGTCATGTTCTGTATATTTTAAGAAATAAATAGGAACAATTACCCAGTTTTGCAAATTCTTTACAGGTCCAGACAGACAATTAAGTGTGCCCCACTCAGAAATGTGCCCACACACCTTCTGCATGTCCTGCTCCTTCTCTTGGGAGCTTTTAACCCCCCCTCTGGCCCTTTTTGTTTGTTTGGGGGCAGCTATTCTCCTCCTCTACCCCTTTAAATAGAACTCCTTCAAGGGAGAAACAGGATCCTAATCTTTACTAGCTCCCCAGCTCCCTATTCCTTCCCTCATGTTATACTCTCCCCTTCTTCTCACAGGCTGGTGCAAGAAGCCTGCTGCCTGCCACATCAGGTTTAGGGTTATGTATGTCTGTCATTGCGCACAGCATTACAGGCATTGCCTACCCATTTGGTATTCAGTTTGCACATCAACCCCAAGCTCTGAAAAGAAGCTTCTGGCTTGCACAGGCTTTGAGAGCAAAGCAGACTGGGAGAAGCTCTTGGAGAACTCTACACACTCCAACATATCTAACAGGTCCACTCCAGGCCTCTGAAGAAGAGTCAGTTTTTTCTGTCCTACTCACTGCTCTGCAATTTCACCCTAAGTGCAACAGCAGGGTGCCCTTTGAAATTTCAAGTGTGGCAGATGATGGACAATACTGGATGCAATATCTGCCAAGCAGTACTGGGATGCTCTTAGTGCTAAATACTACCTTTTGTTTTCTCCCAGCCAGGTTAGCCTTCTGTAAACATCGCGCATCTTTTTCTACACAAGGGAATGGATACATGTGTGAGCCAACAACTTGATGGAGCTTACTGCATAGCCCAGCAGCAGCTCACGCATCATTTAACCACTGCACTCGTAATGAATGAAATCGCCACCAGCACCACAAGACTTTTAAACAGTTTTGAATGCTTATCATGAAAAATAAGCCAAAAAACCTCTAATAACCACAGCATCTGCATACTTCTTACTCCCAAAGTTGCACTGCAGGCATGGGAGATCTCTTCTTTAATGACAACACACAGCTTTAGGATACTGCAGATGTAAAGTGCATACATCCCCATAGGCACCTGTCGATTGCCCACTCGTGTTGCGCATACTCTCTGCTGCTAAGCCATGAATTACCAGTTTGTGTGTAGCACCACAATGATGTGGCTTTAAGGTTTTTGGGTCTCAGCTGGTCAAAGCTGGGGAAAGGACAGTGGGGCAACAGCCTGCAAGTGTCCACACAGATCTGCTCCAATATCTCCCATATCTTCCTTAAGCCTCAGAAAGAGCTTGCTGAGGGACCTCCCTCTATCACAGAAAGAAAAAGATACAAAATACTTCTCCACTATGCAGCAGCAGGTGATTCGGAGAAAACTCCAGAACAAACTCGCCAACAGAGTTTCAAGTTGACAAGCAGGTATTCTTTATTGCGGCGCCAGGAGACACGGGGGATAGCTCCTCCCAACGTGTGTCACCGTATTGCCATGCAGGCCACCCTTATAGGGTTACTGGGCATATTACATCATTTTCCATAAAGTTTCCGCCATGCATACAAAAATTTGGTGGTCTTTAAGGGTCATTTATTTTTCCCAACAATTTTCATAACCAGCTTAATTAACATTACAGACATAGCAATCATCCTGTCCTTCTACTTATCAGTTAGTTTAACTGTGCCCACCCTGGACATCTGTTAGTCCCAGATACTCCCCATCCCCAGGTCCTGGTTTTTTATTCTGCTTTTCTTACACCTTTTGTACTAAGGTCTGAGGACCTGAAACTGTGTCAGCTACCTCCACGCACCACAGTTATTTTCCATTACAAAGCCATCACACTTAACATTGCTTAGACCTGATTACATTTTGTGCTTTTGTGCCTCCTTGTCTCACAGGTGCCTGGAGAAAAAAAAACAACAAACATTGCCATGAAAACATGCTTGCCCACTCCTGTGCCCAGGACTGGGAACATCCCTATTTTGCCCGTGATAGAGAACTCTAGATCTCTAGCGAAGGGAGCAGGAAGCAACATGCTTCTCCCTAGAAGAATTCTGGAAGGGATGACCCATTTCAGTCAGGTTTAGTACAACAATGTGGATACTCTGGCAGTCTTGTAGATTTGGTGGGTAGCACCATACATTCACCCCCAAACAACACCCCTCAGCCAACAGCAGGTCTCAGTACAGTAGGGCAGAATTCCACATAGACATGTTTTTGAAAATCAGTTTGCTTATTTAGACATATGCACATATATTTATAAACACAAACATATCTATACATATATATAACATGCATGAGGTATTTCCAGGATAGCAGTTGTAGGCCTAAAGGAACTGATTTTAACCCAGTAGTTGTACTAGTATTTGGGAAGTAATGGTCCGCAGAAAATTAGCATTGTATTCAGAGAAAAAGTAGGAAGTGGAAGCCAGAAGAGCACAGACTTCAAGACTTACAAGTAATGCCACGAGGCTGGCTGGCCATAATCAGCGTTCTCAAACCAGCTCATTATTTATTCCATCCCACTGTAGTTTACACACCTATGCAACTGTTACACAGTAACTGCAATCCCACAAAACTGAGATAAAATTTGCATTTTGACAAGCAGGAATCTTGCTTTTATTCAGGCAATGTGGCAAGAATATAAAATCTCTTCCCTCTCCACAAAGTAACTGATGCCAGTTGAATTTTTTCTGTTGCATCAACACACAGATTATTCAATACTCAGTAATAAGAAAGCTAAAATGAACATTTTAGATATACTCTTCTCAAATAGGACACACAAAAAGAAGTAATTCTTCCCAGTTCTTAACTGGCTTGGAACAGATTCTTGTTTTGCGTATAGTAACTTCACAAATGCTAAAGAAATTCTTTATGTGGTAGATCTTTGGTTTCTTCTACTTCTTGTTCTCTCTGAAGGTTAGTGTTGTTGCTTTACAAACACATCGAATATCAGGGGGCACTGTTGCACTCATCAGCCCAAGGAATGATGCAATTCTCAAGTCTGTGACGGGCCAGGAAAAGCAAAAAGAGCAGGGGTTGAAGCACAGTAACACACGGTGCACCTGAGCTGGCCTCAGACTCATTCTTACAAACTCTTTCTCCTCTTTATGTGAAGGTGGGCAAAATCAACAACTATTGGAAGACACAAACACAATCCTGTTTTTTTTTTAGTTTGATTTAAAAAAGAAAAAAAAAAACCAAACCACTCCAGTTGCTCACCATGATGAAAGAGGACTGAGGCCAAAACTTACTATATAATCTATTACAAACATGTAATTAACCACAGAAATAGTTGAAGCTTTAAGTTGCTTCAGTGAGTTCTTTTCAACAGAGCTGAAAATGGGCATTTTTTATTATTCTGAAGAGCTCAGGACTTTTGTCCCACCTAACTGGAGGTCAAGTCAGGATTTCACCACCAGGAAATCACATTCTGCATCTAGCAGCTCTATTATTTTCAGCCTTTCCTATGGGGCAAATGCTAATACCAACATTTTCCTCTCAAATGTAAGCACTTTCAATTTCTCTTGCAAAGAAAGGACTTCTTGCCTTAATTACTTCTGGTTTCAACAGAGATAGAAGGTGTAGTGAGACTATTTTCTTCATTGCAGCTAGTTCATTCCAAGCTGAAAACCCAACGGGGAGCTGGAAAAGGAAAGCGCCTCTTGCAATCCCTGAAGAAGAAATAGGTGGGAGAATATGAGGTCTCTATTTTAAATGGGGCCAGAGTGTCCTTAGTACTTATACCTTGCTTTTTTCACTTATAGTAGGCTTCTGTTCTTCTCAAAGTGAACATGTTCTGGCTCTGGCTTCTCTCTTTAGTGAGGAGAAGAATACTGTCCAGAATGGATTTTCAGAGTAATTCAATACCCCTCCAAAGCCCTTCATTCTTTCTGAAGTTATTAAGACGACAGCTTGCCTGCACAGATGAAAATGTAATTTTATGAATACAAAAAATCTGAAGCTACTACAATTACAGCTGGTACCATAAAATAGGATTTGGTCAGATTTATGTCTAGATGCCGACTGCAGCACTTTTAAAGCATTAAATAAATGCTATGGGGAAAACACTAACAGGTATTTAAAGAGTAATAAGACTTAGGTAGTTTGTCATCACCTTGTCCCCTATCTTTTAACTTGAGATTAAGATTTGCTTCATATCTGGTAATGAAGAATTAGGTCCTTAATTCTGAAGTTTAATAAGTTTTAAAAAGTTTGTGTTTTGTTTGTTTTTTAAAAGCAGGTTAATATACAACTATTTGAATAAGAAACTTTAGTATTTCTGTATTTCGATGTAGGGATTTACAATTTGACAGAAGACTTGTTGGAGCACCCTTTCCTTAACTACCTGCTCTAATGTGTGCAATTCCTAAATTGCTAAAAAATCCAGAGTGCCCCCACCCTTGTGGAAGAGAAAGCAGCAAGGGGTCAGAGCCCTAGCCAGCTAGGTGCTAGCTGAAGTGGCAAACAAAGTAGTTAGCCATCTTCCCCTGGATGGAGGGACATTTCCTAAAGTGAGCCACAGAACTGCAAAACAGAAAACCTGACACATGGGACCAACACTACTGAGTTCAACAGTAAGTTCAGTCAAAAAATGCACAGGGACAGCACACACCTCCCTCTGAACAGCATCTCTCCCACATCCTGATGGAGCTAAGGTCAGGGAGGATGTCCAAACATGATTTGCAAGTGCTCAGGCAGCTAAGAGGAAGGGTAAGATAGCAGCCTTGAAATGCCAATGGTGGAAGAGCTGAGAAACGAAGGTGGAATACAGGAACAAAGCAGCACAGGGTAGCAGACATCGCTACCAGACCATGCTCCCCCCTGCAACTTGTATGTCTAAATTCAGAATGTGATCAAGTCTTCCATCCATCACTCTCCACCTCCATGCCAGTATATTTAGTATGTTATTTCCCTTCTCTCACTACATGCAACTACAGGAGTTATTTATATGTCAGAAGAAATACTCATTACTTTCACTTTCCCCCTACTTGCTGAATCCAGAGTAAAATAACAATCTGGTATTCTGATATCAATTTGATAGCTAGCTACTGCCATGGCACAGAGACATAGTTAATGTCACCACTATGACACTCTGATTTAGTCAGGCAGGAGGAGCTTACCAGTTGCCAGAAAATACTATAAACTGGGGCTATTTTTTTCCTAACTCACTGGGCATTTAAAGGAAGCTGCATCTGCATGCTCACACATCACACCATTGCAGCTTGCTTCAGCTCTGCCCCATGCATCAGCTTCCTTCCACCAGATCCATTCCCAGGGGACAAGCAAAGCAATCGCTGGTCAATCAAAAAAGTTCTCAGACGTGTCAAGAGGATAGTAAACCTAAAATATTCCTTACTTATCTTGTCTCCTTCTCCATGTAAACATCTATTTTCAGAAGTGTAGCTTCTATTATTGATCTCTTGAGAACAACAAAGGTTTTCTAATTCTCCCCTTGCCACGGCAATACATGTACCAAGTAGCAAGACTGTCTATTTAGTACAGTGCATTTGATGCTATTTCTGTACACAAGATACAAAACAATACCCCAATGGTTTGCAAGTTTTATTTTTATGGTCATTTCCCAAGAACTCAAGTCCCCACCAATTTTCTGTCATTACAAGCCACTTCCTCAGTTGTGTTTTCTGCCAAAAAATTTTTGAACAAGGGTTACTGTATTTCAAGAGCAACTTTTTTTTTCTGACATTTTGGTTCATACTATAATTTCTAGCTAATTTTCTTTGCAAAGCTTCATCCTCTTCTCTGTGTTAACGAATTCTTGACATCCACACTTCTTTGTTATCTTACCTACTCCCATATATACAGCCAATTAGTCTCCTCTACCTTGCCCTGGATGACAGTTCCTATGAGCACTTTCTGGTCTTTCCTGCACATCTCAAAATTCTGCTTTCAGCTTCTAGCTTTATAAACAAATTAGACCACGTGAAAGCATACAGAATACATGCATGACAGTGATGCAGGGGAAACCACCCTTGAACAATGACCGATGAACGCGTATTTCAGCCTATAGGAGAAGCAGGAGAAAGAGAACAACCCCAGCTACTGATAGCATCCATTTCCCTCAGACTCCTAATGCAGGATGACAGATCAGCTCTACACATAGACAAGGCCAAACTGTGGATACCTGCATTGGGTTTGATCCTCTCCTTCCAGGCACAAAGGCTGCCAATAAAGAATACCCACAGCATGCTTCCAGGTCTGCTTTGGTTTCAAGGCCACCAAACTTCAGATGTTTGCTTTGTCTTGGGAACAGGCATCTCTCAAGAAGCAGCCTCCAGAAAATGGGAACTATCATTTACTTTTGGACATACACTAATAAGAAGACATCTCAGTTGCCAAAATTCTGGATACGTATGAAGTCATCTTGGGATGCCAAGTCACAAAGCCCAACCACTGACACAGGTTCCCATTCTCAAGCTGACAATGCTTTCCCATTCACCATCTGTCTGTCTGCACTAAACAAACATGGCCAGTGCAAAGAGAGACAGTACTGGATCCACCCTGCAGTCATCATGTTGGGGTGACAGCCACAACTCTGTATTAGGGGCCCAAGCCCTGACACTCCCCCTGTGACAGCTCACAAGGGTCTAACTCAAAAAGCCCAAACACAAACATTGGGAACATCAAAAACTTCTTGCTTACAATAGCCCTTCACATTCCCAGAACTTCTTCCAAAAGGAATTAACAGCAAAGTCCAGTCCTCACCACGGCTTCCTTTCTCTCTCTGCAGCCATTAAAAGATGACACCAATTTGTGCTACTGCTAGGTGTATTAGCAACATACAAACAAACAGTGGTTCAGTGCTGGAACAAGTTGTCCAGAGAGGCTGAGGAAACTCCATCCTTGGACATTTTCAAAACTGAACAGGACAAAGCCCTGAGCAACCCAACCTATTTGTCAAATAAGCCCTGCTGAAAGCCACATCAATCTCAAATGGCACACTCCAGAGTTCCCACCCACCTATATTCTTCTATATTTTTATTATTTTTTAGAATCATTGAATGGTTTGGGTTGGAAAGGACCTTAAGATCATCTAGTTCCAACCCCCCTGCCATGGGCAGGGACACCTCACACTAAACCATGTCACCCAAGGCTCTGTCCAACCTGATCTTGAACATCGCCAGGGTTGGAGCATTCACGGCTTCTTTGGGCAACCCATTCCAGTGCCTCACCACCCTTACAGTAAAGAACTTCTTCCTTATATCCAATCTAAACTTCCCCTTTTTAAGTTTTAACCTGTTACCCCTTGTCCTGTCACTACAGTCTCTAATGAAGAGTCCCTCCCCAGCATCCCTATAGGCCCCTTTCAGATACTGGAAGGCTGCTATGAGGTCTCCACACAGCCTTCTCTTCTCCAGGCTGAGCAGCCCCAACTTTCTAAGCCTGTCTTCATACTGGAGGTGCTCCAGTCCCCTGATCATCCTTGTGGCCCTCCTCTGGACTTGTTCCAACAGCATAATGAATACTTGTAAAATTACAAGCCTGCAATTGCAATCTCCATAGAAAGAAAGGATGCCGAGACCTCATATTTGACCATGGGAAACCATTCTGAGACCTCTTTTCCTCCACGAAATGTCACCAAGTGAGCTCTACAGGAAGGCAAGCAATGCACTTTGAGCAACAATAATTAGTCCAAACTGCCTGAGTTTTCACTCCACTTCCCAGGTGTTTTTTGCAGCCTGCAGTGAGCTTTATGTTACCATGGCTACTCTTGCAAGCATTTTACCTCTCCTTTAAAACTAATCACATCACAGCTGCAGTACAGACATGCCCTATCAGGTAACTCAGCTGCAGATTCATTTTTTTCCCTGTACCAGCTCTGCAAATCTAAGATTGGATTTAAAGCAAGTTCATCCTTCTTAAGGCAGATGCAAGTTTAAGTATTACTTAAAGCATTTGTTTTGCTACTCTTAATCTCTTTGCTAGCATTAAAATGATGGGTCTCCCTCACTACCTTCCAAATTCCCATGTGTTAAGTCACATCACATTCATCCCACAGTCTGATATAATTTGTTTACAAAGGGCATCCAAATTGCCCACTGGGGACGAAGTGCCTGGGGAACCGCACTGTTGCAACATCCCCAGTGAAATGGGAACAGTGCCTGCCTCTCCGGGCTAGAGTCTGTGGTAGAGCAACCACAAGGGGTGTGATCGTCAAAGTGCCCAAGGTCGACTTGGTTTGTGTTCAAGAGTAAAAAAAAGTGTTGACAGCTGCTCCCCCAGTCTTTACTATCTCACCTTCCTCTTATGCTTCAACTCTGACCAATATATAGGAGTCTCTGTTTTGTTCACGTGTAACAATTGCTCTGTTTGCTGAGAAGAGCTTGAGTAGCCAGCTACACATCATGAGACAGCAGCCTGCTGACGAAGGGAATTTAACAAGAAGTTCCAGGAGCCTGGTTCCCTACAAAATTGTATTTTAATGTTGACTGACACTTTTACAAACTCATATCCATGTGGAGACCTGGGTATCAAAGAACACCCAACCCTATGTCATGACATTTCCCTAAGGTCCCTAAGGCTCTTAGCAGCTCCTTTCTCCTCTCCCTAGCTACTTCCATGAAACTTGCAGTATTCCAGTTATTTTCGGGATAACTTGTTGCCCCCTGCCAGCCAAGCATGTCTGGAAACCCCTCAGTGGGTTCAAAACATATTGCCAAGGAGAGGGACACAGATAAATATATTTCAAGGGCATGATACGAAGTTTGATTTCCACAGCTGAAGCTGGCTGAAAATCTGTCAAGCTGAACCTCTACAGGCTGTTGATCTTTACTGGTTTGCAGATCCACGAGCAGCAGCTACAGCACAGAAACAAATCCCCAAAATCCACATTGATAACAGTGCTTAAAGCTTCAACTTCTCCGCAAACTCCTGGTTTATTTGAATAATCTAAGCTCTTAAAATTCCATAGTTTGGTGCTATGGGTGTATTAGAAAGATATTGGCTACTTTAATCTCTAGCCACTTACCTCACAGACAACTACCCAGTCAGTGTAGGACACCTATCTTCTCAGTGCTTCAGTTTAAGCTGCCTAAACAAAGCAGGAGAGTATACAGTGACTTTTACACAAACATGGTGGTATTTCAAGCACAGCAGCCATAGATAATGGGCACACTGCCCACAGCTAACAGACATTATATAGAAATAGATCATGCTGCATTTTGTGTGTCAAGTGATAATCGGTACAGGTGCACCTGGAAAAAACTAACTGCTCCTCTACCAGGCTCAGGCTCCTTCTTCCTCAGCCTCCCTTAATGGTGGTGCAGACAGGCTTGATAAAGGGTGTGCTAGCCAATGCATAATAATCCTCTGCCCCACCATTACAAGAAACCATCAGTGAAGTAGACTAACATTTAGATACGGGAATAATAAACTAAGGATAGATGGGACGTATCTTTTAAATCTCCGTCCCAAGAGTTCCCCATCCATGAGGGTGCTCTCCCTTCAGCCAATGTGGACGGCAGGGCCCACAGCAGACCAGTGCTCTTCATTGCTCTGGTCCTCCCCTCAAGGCTGGGGAACTGGTGCAGCCACACTAACAAATGACCTGGCTACAAGTTTTTGCTTATTTATCTCCTTCAGAAGTTAATCTTCCTTTAACACAGAATTTTAACAGGCAGTCACTGTGCAGTCTTTTGCTGTGCTACTCTGGATTAAAACACAAACCAAGCACCAACCTTAACAGGAGCAGGGCTCAAAGCTCACCTGTTTCACCAGTTTACCATTTACACAGCAACACTTCCTACAGTGCTTAACCATCCCCAGGGCCAGCAGCACTGGGCTGCCCATCAACGTGGAAACGACCTGCCCCCCCCAACCCCCATGTGCGCAAGTCACCCCCACCAGTACATACAAATGAGGAACCACCAGGTTATTCTGCCTAAAGTAACAGACAACACATTCACTCCAAAAATACAATGATAGGGAATATTAATAACATCCAAGTGAAGATGGAGATCATGTGCTAAACTATTGCTTCAAACACTTGAAATTGAGATAACAAAGCACAATTACAGTCAATAAGCAAATAAAATAAATGGCAGTGAAATTAAACAGCTCATTAAAACTGCCTGAATATAAGCGAAAGCCTAGCACAGGGCTCCCCTCTCTCAATCTGTCTCAAAAAATGATAAACCATTGCAGTACAAAATACAACAGTAGCCGAAAGTGTGATCTGAATTAATTTGCTCTTAACTCAAAGTGCATTAATGACATCAAAACATTTATGCAAGTTCAGGTGTTTCAACAGATCACTCAAGCTACAAGGCAGGGCTAGGAACATGGTGAGATAGAGTTAAATTGCCTTAAGTTCTAATGGAAAGTACACCAATTAATCAAATTAAACCCTGGTATTTTGGGCTCCTGTGGTGGCCAGAAGATGAAACTTAGAGGGCGGATTTTGCAACAGAGGAAAAAGCCATTTGTTCCAAACATTTTGTACCTTCAAATGGGACAATGAAAAGCCACAAAAAATGAGAGCAGAAGATTCCTGTCAGCTTACCCTATTTATTAAGCGATGACAAGCACACACAGAATGATAAATCCATTATTTATGCATAAGCAACTTGTTGACTGGTGAAAAAGGACAATTCTTTTAGGGTCTCATGTTGTGGGGACACTTTAACCAAACAAACTCCTGAGGAAGTGATGACTGACCAAAGAAAATGTGATGTCTCATACTCTTGTAATTTCTGTGGACTTCAGTTTGCACTGTGGGTTATACAATGGGTTGCTGCAGTGTATCTTGTGAAACATTCATGCCTGATATCAGAACAAGCCTACGTAAAGAGACACATACAGAGTATACAAATATGAGCCCTCTGCACTATTTCCTGTAACTTCAGGAGAGCATTACTGTGGTGGCCCCTTGCACATCTTTCATTGCTGCCTGAACACCAGCCTTCACGGATCTGAGCAGTGCATTTTTTAATTTTCTTTTCTCAAAAAATACTTCTTTTTCCTTTTTTTTCTTTGGGAGGGGGGTGGGGGGGTGATGGAAAGATGTTATGCTGGATTTCCTAGGTTGTTTCTGAGGTTGTTGGTGTTCTTACATCAGACACACAGCACGGGAGCCAACCCCAGGCCTGCATATGGGTGCCACATAAATTGCAGAAGAACAAAGCCAAGTTCCTTAGAACGTACAAACTAGATCTACCCCAGAAAGTGACCAAAATCCATCCTGTCCAGCACGCTAATAAGGGTGATCCAATCCAGGAGAAGCCAAAGATCACAGATGGAATTACAGAAAAAATGGGTTAATCTCTCAATATGCAAAACTGATCCCTGCTGAACTGGTGATCTCTGATCTTAACACCCTAGCTCTGTCTGAAGATATTCTAAGAAAATTGCAGCAGCCAAACTAACACATTTAAGACGAAGGAAAAAAAAATAATTAAAAAATACTCTTTCTAGTTACTTCCTACAGAGCAGACTTATGTTAAAATATTAATAAACTAAAATACTTATCAAAATTAGCTTTCTTCAAGCATCAAATTCAAGAGTTAAAAATACCCAAACCAACATAGCCAAAAAAGCATTCTAAGGTACTCGCATTAGGTCTCATCCATATCTAATCAGAGAGGTCTGAATGAGCTTTCTGTTCACAGACAAATAGATGATGTCATTAATTATCTCCCTGAACCTTGAGGCTGTTGAAGAAGAGGATCTGACCTAATAGCGGTTAATTCCTGCTGTGTGCAGAGTTGTAATCTCTCCTACAAACCAGATCTGACCTGGATTCAAGTCAGGAATTTGAAGAGTGAGCAAAATAGGGGAAAAGACAAAAAAAAAATTATAAGAAATGTATACACTATGCCTATGTGAACATGCACTCAAATTTATATTTGTGTCAATACAAAAGCATAATATATCAGGTATGTGATGCATATACTACATGCCAATATTGAGTCAAGACATGCAGAATTAATTAAAAACTACAGTGTTCGCATATATATATACACACACCTACCACATGTACTTTCTTCAGTAAAAAAAAAACAAAACCAAACCATAAAAAAAACAACAAACATTTAGCAGGACAACCCTTAACATCCTTAATCTCTGCTCTTCCTGGTTTTTGACATTAAAGCTACTACATCCCTTATATACATCCTGTTTTCTTGGACATTTTGAGGACTAGAGGCCAGTAATCACACACATTTTAATTTGAGCTGCTACACTATATAGCTGAAAGCCTACATACCTGCAGAGATTCACTGTAAAGCTTAAATGGAAATAAACTAATGAATATTAGAAGTGTGTGCATACACACAGAGAGGATTGGAGGCTTGTAAATAGCATAACCGCCTGGCAAAAACAAAGCCTAGATCACACCACCATTTTCATTTATTTGCCTCTTCATTGACTTACAAAACAAGTAAAAGAACCCACATATTACACTGGAGACTTGTTCTTAGCAACATCACACCCCATGCAAAGGTTTCCAATTGTAAGCATACTAATTACAACTCCAGCAGGCTTTTCTTTTTACAATTGAAGCAACATGTATTTCTTTCATTAAAACTAATCCACAGATTGCACTCAGATTTCTTCTGTAAGTTGCTATTTGCTCCAGATGGAGTTCTAAGAAGTTCTGAGGTTTCTTTAGGTTGAAAGTCTTGGACATACACAGAGGTGCATATAAACAGACCCAGCTGAGAAATCTAGGGCAGCCCTGCACTGCTCTTACCTTCCCCAAACCCACAAAGGTCCATCACCACACGCTCCTCAACCATGGTGAATACTCCCATCACTCCATACCACCACTTTTCTGGGCCCCAGCTCACTCTCAAGGGGAAGCAACCTGCTGAGCTCCTGGTGGTGGGAAAACCTATGGCAGTCCTTAATTTGCACCTGCCTGAAACGTTTATTATAAAGTACTAAGGACACAGGTTGCCCCGCAAACACCCTAATGCATTGTGAGCCTATTGCAGCCTAATTCCGAAGTTGCATGCCCAGAGAAACAGTCATGCGAACGCAAAGCACGAACATAATGTAAGTGCAAAAGTAGTTTAAAAAGGCTCTCAAAACAAACTGGGAAGGCAAAATCGTCATCTTACCTAATGTGTGCTATTGCATCCTTAGCTACTACACTCTCAGCTGAATAAAAACATAAAATCCTCAAACAACAGCAAAACCAAGTACCATGACAAAACCAGCACAAATCAGGGAAGGTATCCCACATTACATCAGCCTTCTAGAGCACTTCAAAAGCACCACCACTCTCTAAGCCTACTCCAAGAAAGCATTTTAAAGAACAAGCCACCACTGCAGTCGCAACACAAAAACCCAACTTACCGTCGCAACACAAAAACCCAACTTACCAATACAAGTAATAGGCTAAAGCCAGGGCGATGAGCGTAGCGCAGATTCCGGCTAGCAAGCATATACCTGACTGGCTTACCAACATCTTCCCAATTTGTTATTGCTTAATAAAACAACAAAAAAAAAAAAAAAGGAAGAGGAGAAATGGAACGGCAAAAATGGACGACGTGAATCTTGCCTAGGAACGCAAATCAGTCTTGACATGTAGGAGGGATTATGATGACAAAAGCACATTGAGGTAAATCTGGAAGCGCTGCAGCTACTAAAACAGCCTGCTCAGCAGCAGGCAAAGAAAAGCTGGGTGCCCTCTCTGCTACACGGCTTCATAGAATAACCTAGTAAAAAAGCCCCTCTTACCTCAAGAACGAAGGTATGACTGAGGCATAAGTGGACTAATATTTAGAATAGGTAATACTCCTCAATAAATATTACTGTCAGGTGGCGTTGCTGACAAACCAAGCTTTTACGGTAATCCAATAATCTTCTTACAGCAAATTACCAGGCTACAATCAACTGGATTCGCTCGTGTGGTGAGGTATGTATTCTCAGCACTGCTGCTTGACACTTCTTTTATTAACAGCTGACAAAACGACTTGAACAAAATCTAGATTTTAACACAAAGAAACCTCCTTCCCCCCAACCAAAACCTGTCTTTTCTCCATGAAGAGCTAACACCGGGCTTGAGAGAACACCACGGCAAAGAAAGAATTTGGTCTGCATCCACAGTACAGTCCTTGCAGGGCAGAAGGACCACTTGCCTTTGTGGCATGATGAAGGGACATCTTTGAACTGCACAGACTAAAGAAAGGGACCCTGCAGCCACCAGGGGAGCAGGCTTGTGGGGTGCTTTGTTTGAAGGGGGACCTGGGACACCACTGCCCTTTCTTCGCCTTTCTCTGCAGGTCTCTGAGGAGACCTCTACCCAACTAAATAACAGTATTTTCTCTTTCTTCTCCCTGCTCCAAATTCAGGGCTTTTGGGAGACCTGAGCCACAGCAGGCACACTCCAGGAGCCCGGTTAGCAAAAAGGAGATACAAGAGCCTAGAGAGCAAAGAAATAAGGTGGTAGCAGCTATACCCTACCCAGGTGGCAGGAACACAGTACCACTGGTGCCATTAAGGCTATAGGGCCTGTCTGGCTGTTCTGCATCACAATCTGAACAGTCCCGATAAAGAGAGACTTGATGCAATGTCCACACCGGGATACCAACAGTTGGACACAAGAGTGTGATTCCTATTCACCTAACACTGCACCAACACAGCCCTTTGTGCAGATACGGTTTTCGCTGGTGTAACTGATCCTCACCTGAGGAGTTAAGCCTCTATAAGAAACAAAATCCAAACGAAATCTACCTTAAGTGCTAAAGAAAGATTAAAGTGGTAGTTGCAGCACCCTGATGCTCCCATTTCTAATCAAACTGTAGCAGCAGCACCAAAGAAGGCTACAATATGCTGTCAGCCCCTCTTTAACCCTTGGCTGCCTTGTAACTGGAGTCAGAGAGATTTTGGGAGGTTTCAATAAAGAGAAAAGAGTACAAAACCACTTAAGATACAACAAACGGAAAGTTTTAACAATAAGAGAAACATACAATACCTGAAATTATTTGGCCAAAACCAAAAAAGAATATAAGCTGCCACCTCTGAGTTTAAAAGCACACACCAAAAAAATACGACATACTCCAGAAAATATGGTGAACAGGGTCCAGTGGAAAACAATTTCTCAATCAGGACAGAAGGATCACAAGTATTCATGAATTAAAGGAAAAATTTGGGTGGTCTCTATGCACTGTCTACAGGTCCTCCTGCCCTCTTAAACCCTGTGCAAAGTCCAGGTCTATTGTAAGATCTTTTTCAACCTCACCTATAGCTCAACCACACTTCTCAAGTGACTGCACAGATAAAAGTCTTACTACTATCTATATATTTGTGAGTGAAGGAGATAGCTTGCAACTAAACCCCTTGCTTAGGAACAGTCAGTTTCTGTGGGCTCCAAACGAACTTTTACCGACTGGGTTCCCCAATCTCCCTTTGAGACTTCTCACACTGTTTTCTTTCTCAATTACAGAAATAAAATTACATTAAAAGAAATGCCAAAACCACAAGAGAAACACACACGTAGTTCAAAGTGACAGTAGGGTTCCAGGCATGCAGAGTCTGTAAAGTAGCACTTGCAATGTTTTTGTAGGTGAAGCTCAATCATCAGTTTCCAAGATAGCTGATCAATACTTTTTCATTACAGAAAATGCATATAATGGAATATGACTGGGCAAAGGACAGACTTAGAATTTTATAAATAAGAAACAAACCCAAAGTAGCAGTTATCAAGAGGCCTCATTTGGGAAAAGAAAAGAAAAAAGAAAAAAAACAATAATAATTAGGATAGTGCAATAATTGCCTATATTTGGGAGCAAGGCTTACTTGGTATTTCTATTATAAAAGCAATTCTAAAATTATAGTGCTGCCATTCAAACAGTGACTCTGTAATACAAGCCCTTATATAACAAACAGAAAAGGAGTTATCTAACAGAAGTCTTATTAGTGCAAAATGATTTCAGTAATAGGTGTCTTGTATCATATAAAATAGATCAATGTTATGTAATTATATAATGTTGCCAATCTTAATCTGTGATGATTAAGAAAAACCTCAGTAGTGTCTACTCATCCCTACAACTATGCAAAATGCTCCTCTTCACTCCAAGTGGTTGAATTTTTGAGGCAAGTGGGAATTCATCCTTTGTATTCAGACAAAAATAAACTACAGGAGAAATTTCAGCAGTGTAAGTGCATCTGCACACCAAGCTGTGAAACCTAGGGACCCATTTCCTTCTAGAGAGATTGTGTCAATCTGAAAATTGCTTTGTGACACAGTTTCCTTACTTGTTAAAGCAGGGATGCAAAATAAAGGATAAACAAAAGCCATCTCATCTGCAATCATCTGAGATAAGTGTTATAAGATGAACGATACACTTTGCTTTCTGGATGGAAAATTATGCAAAAACAAAAAAATCAACCTTCAAACATAAGAAACAGCCAACCACGACATATCTGTCAACATGCAAATGTGCTGTGGCTGAACAAGGAGAAGCTTCTGATTGCTGCTAAATGGAGTTTCAGCAAACACCATGTGTGGGCCTACAAGCCTCTACCCAAGTTCAAAGCTTTTCTTTGAATTACTGCATACTAATTGGGAAGAAACTGGAAGTGTGTCTTTCAAGATGTGCTGAGCTGCTTTAAATTTTAGGTATAAAATACTAGCGGAGCAATATGATTTATCCTATGACTGCATCCACAATAACACATGATCACTGGTGCAAGTGAACCATCAGGAGCAGGCAGGGGCTGGCCAGCAGCAAATCCATCACCTCCCCTTACTACCCTCTCCCGAGAGCAGGGCTAGGAGACAGACACAAGACTCAGCCTGTCTGCTTTGTTCACTTATGCCTCATGCTTCTGCTCCAGTATTTTCTACCACAATCTGTAACTGCAAAGATGGAAAAGCTTAAAGAAATACAATTAATTTATTATCATGATTATTAAATAAGTAAATGAATAACCCAGTAAAGCAAAGCGCCCAGATAACATTAGAGCTACCCATATGCTGTAAGAATCACAGCTGCAAAACTGAGGAGAGACAGCAGGAATGTTTTCCCCTGTGCCATACTAAATCCACAAATTTCCCATAAGAGCATTTGCATTATTTCACCCTACCAATGTACCTCCAAGCTGGTAACTTCTCACAGCATACCAGCAAGGAGAAAGGATACTCTAGAAGATAGCCGAGAAGCAGAATATGTCACACAATTGTAACTTTATGGTCCCTATACTTCCTGACAGATTTGTGCCAAGCGAGAAAGACCAACCAGCCTTCTATCACCAGACTGACATTTCTCACATGGACAAGGATGCCTCCTCTAGACATTTCTTTATAGGAAGTCTATGCTTCCACCATCAGATTTTCTGTAGGTCGACAGAAGAAGGAGGTGGGGGCCACATGACGAGGGAGGGAAGGTGGAAGCCACTGTTCTGAAGTATCTGGATGTGGAAGATTTCCAACACGGGGGAGACAGGGAGAGACGTAAAAATACTAAAACCAGAAGCAATAAGTGCTAGGTGACTAGCTGTTACTGAGTTTACAACAGCTTATAATAGAACCCTATTGTTTTGCAATCAGGAAGGACTAATAGGTGAAAAATGTGGTTTGGAAAACCAACAGGTACACAACCCAAACGGTTTCTCAGTCAGCTCATGTAAGTTGACTGAATTGCACCAGGGAGCTTGATCCTGCAGAGGAAGAAGAGGATGTTTGGTGCAATACTGCTTCATACAGTGCTGTGTGCAGCCTGCTATTCACAACCCAAAGGGGAAGAAAGCAAGAAAGGTAGAGCTGTATCTGGGCAGAAGCCCACATCATCCCCCTTCTTCCTTGTATGGGTTCCAACTTGCATCCTCTTCTCCTTCACCTGTGCTGCCATCAGCAGCATGTTTCTACCTGAACACAATGGCTACACTCCTTTTGGATTATTTCACTGACAAATGTTTCACGAAGCTGTTACCAGTCTAGATTCGTATTATCCTTGTGGTCAGATCTCTTTCTGCATGTACGCAAAAGCAGGTATCTTTCTAAAAAGGTAAGCACAGACTATCAAGCAGACTGATAGTAAAAACAAATACATGCTGGACAAAGTTTTTTAATCTTCTTTGTCAGACAAGATCACACAACCAGCCCCTTCTGGTCTGAATACCAGTACCGGCAGCAGCCACATGCCACACAATCTCTTCAGTGTAAATGGAACATTAACACACACGCTCTCCCCAGCAAACCAACCAACCAAAAAATCCCACAAAAAAAACACAAAACCAAAACCAACCAACCAACCAAACAAAAACAACAAAACAAAACAGCATGAGAAATAAAAAAAAAAAAGTTCTCCCCAACTCAAATTCAAATCCGAAGACCACATTTTGAGCATAAAGCTGAACTGCCTGCACAGGAATGTGCACTTACAGATATGGTGAAATCTTTATGAATTACAACCAGAACACTTTTTCATCCAAAAACATTAATGTAGAAGTGGAAAGTCTGTACTCGGTTAAAATGTTGTTGGCCATTCACCTGGGAAACTGAGCAGCAGCCACTCTGCAAACAGCTCACCTATCTTAAAATCCATGCAAGAGGAAAACATGAAAAGAAACATCTACATCTTTCCCTGTTCATTAAGATCTTCCATCTCCTGGTAGTTTGGCATCCTACTGCTAAACAGGCCTCTTGTAGCACATATGGTTAATTCAAACCATTATGAATTCTGCAGTGCAGGGGACCCTTCTGTGGTTAACACATAGTCTTTGGTCTCTGAAAGATGCCGCCAGCAAAGGTTAGAAAACCAGCACAGGGTAGTATTGTCATGATTCAGTTTCACTTGTTCAGCTTCTTCTGGACACTAGCCTTTTAACACAGTGTTTGAGAGGGAGGTGACCTAAATATCCTTTTAGTGAAGGCTGCAGGGCTCCTTCAAATGACTACCCCACTGGAAATGTGTGCCTGCCCTGCACCAGCAAAATTCAGACATCTACTTTGCATGAGGGCTGCTCCACAACCAACAGCAAAAGCACAGGAGTCTTCACAGATGCTCTCTGCTCTTTTTATCATTGTCTCATGTAAGCTAGCTATGACTGAACTGGAAAAAAGGACATTAAAAAGTTCGGATGTTGCGAGTACTTTTTCAGTCCTACAAGTGCCACAGTACTGATACTAACCCAACCAAAGGACATTTCCCAGCTGCCTGCATGGAAATTTCTACATCTCTGTACATTCCACTATATCATTCCCACTTCTGTCAAATATGTACAACATCACAGGAAAGATGTTTTCTGCTACCTGGCACAGTTATAAAGCACTGAAAGAGATGTGAAATTACTAGTATAAAAGTGAGCACCCATTTTTCTTGGAGCTTGCAGCATTTCAGAACAGTTTGAATGCCAAGTCAAAAACTGCTCCCCATCATCTGAAAAATCAGAATCTAATTAGTAAACAGAGGTGTTTATTGTATCAAAGCCTCATGCTGAATAAAGCCTGTGTGCCATACTCCAATTCTGGATGTCACCACTTCTAGCTTGTCACTGCTCTTCACAAGCTCCTCAGTCAGGCAGAGTATTGGTTTGAGAAGCACCATTTATGTTGTTATGATTCATTCTTATCTGCCAGTATGCCAAAAACATCAGATATTCAAGGATATTAAAAAGTGCCTGCAGTTCCACACAATGCGTTAATACAGGACACACTTCTAGACAATGATTCTAGCAAACCAGGCTACCTTCGTTTAAAATAAACAAACAAGGACACTGGTGTAATTGCCAGAACTAATCTAGAAGAATCAGTATTTCTCCAGTCAAGACATATAACAAGAACCTTTGTGCTATTTACTCAGGAATGTATAACTGCCTCTTCAGTCTGCTGTCTGTGCTTTGTGCTGTTCACTTTCAAGCCCATTAACATGAACTACTTCACCTGATTCATTCTATTTAAATTCCTTTTACCTTTATTATAATAAACCAGATTTTGTAAACACCTGTAATAATTGAAACTTCACTCCATTAATAAGAAGTATTTTTCTCTAACTAAGTTCATTACTTTCAGGCAACTGGGAGCTTATCCTATGCCTGGTTTGACTGACTGCTCACAAGTCACTGCTATGGGCTCGGTCTTAACTTACGCTTAAGGTCAGTGTTACCCTGGGGTTTGTCTGTGTAACTGTTTTTACAGTTATTACTCATTCCAGGTCTGTGGTAATAAGATATATCTTATGCAAAATTTTCTTTTGCACGGGTTGGCAGTGGTTTTTGGGGTTGTTTGGGGATTTATGTTTGGTTGGGTTTTTTAATATCTGTTTACCATTTTCAGCAAATAGATAATTCTGCTAGACATTACTGAAGTTAACCTAGTAAAGCTGAGAAATCGGTAGTGGTAGACACAAAGATCAGCCTTAGCAGAGCAGCACACACAACTGGGCTATAAGTTTATGTTACCAAATGTCCCACCATTGGGACACCACGCTGGCCCATGGTCATAAACAATGAAGACGTTTTCCTTCTGACGTACACATGACAATAACAAGTGGCATTGATATACCTTCAGTTAAGGAAAAAGAACCACACAAGGAGATGCTTAGGTCTTTTGCTCCCATCTTGCAATAGAGACCACAAGTACCCAGATGATTTCTTACTGAGCAAGGCTAAAGCTGACAAAGCCAGTACAAAGAGCATCTACTCGTGGCCTTCACAACTTAAAAAATGACGTAAAAACAACTATTCCACAGCACCAGTGACATTTCCAAAACAATTAGAAAAGAGTAAGAGCTGAGAGGGCTGGGGCTGTTCAGCCTAGGGAAGGTTCCAGGAAGACCTTAGAGAAGCCTTCCAGTACCTAAAGGGGACCTACAGGAAAGCTGAGGGGGACTTCCATGTGGTAAAGGGACAAGAGAGGAATGATTTTAAATTGGAAGAGGGGAGATTTAGATTAGATATTAGGAAGAAATTCTTCACTATGAAGGTGGTGAGACACTGGAACAGGTCGCCCAGAAAAGTGGGTGCCTCAGGCTGCATGAGGCTTTGAGAAACCTGGTCCAGTAGAAGGTGTCCCTGCCCATGGCAGGGGGGTTGGAACTAGATGATCTTCAAGGTCCAGCCCAGCCCAGCCCATTCTATGATTCTAGCTTCTTATAAAGAAGCTTTTAGTTTTATTTTTTCTTCTCAAAATAAACATCACTAGAATATCCAGCGTAGAGGTACTTGGCCTTTGATTTTCACCAGCTGGTTTCCCAAGTTAGAAGTGGTCCCTTTGCTGGCCCAGAGCACAGACCACCCTTGCAGGGCTGAACAGCACTGGGTCCTGGACAGAAGCACAGCCAGCACTGTCCAACAAGGCTGCTCTTTCCCTAAGCTTTCTGGGGAGTAAAGCTTAGTGTGAAGCAGTCCGAGTGCTTTCAAAGAGTGAGAGAACAGTGTTTCACAAAATACAGATGACATGCTTGGTTCTTCCAAATAAATGCCACAAGGAGCTGGTCTTCTGGTGCCTGCCTCTTACCACACACTCAGTAGTTAGAAGAGACATACTCAAGTGAAGGACATACACACAGTATTTGCCCTGTCCTGAAAGAATTTAGAACAAACTTTTCCGCTCTGCAAAAGAGTGCTTCGTGATATAATGCACTTAACACACCCAGATCTTCTTGAGTGCTCCCTAAGACTGCCAAGGAAAACTACTCCTTTCTGATTTTCATAGTCTCTCAACTCAGCATGCTATCTATTGAAAAAACAAAACAAAACAAAATAGGAGAGAACATTACCTTTGCATGTTGTGCAAACCTGACCAAGTTTAAAGACTGTACCACACCAGAATAACATCAGGGATTTTATCTCCGGTAGCAGCTTTTCAGAACACCTGTCTGCCAGAGAAGAGACCTCTCTTTTACAGGCTTTGAAACAGCCTGTTACTGTAGACTCCACATTGGTAAATCGACTATGAAAGCAGAATGTAATTCTGCTTCCAATGTACTTCACATTTCTCCTTGCTTGAACTATGGAAAACTTTAAATTGTGGCTGCTGTGACTGCTTTTGTGAGCTGCTTTGTGGTCCTGCCTGCTGCACCTTTACGTTCACAGACGCCTTGCAAAGATCAGTGTTTTTTTGTTGGGTTAGGGTTTTTTTGTTGTTTGGTTTGTTTTTCTGGGGTTTAGTTGGTGTTTTCTTTTAATCTCTCTGTGGTCCTCAACTAAGTTTATATGAAAACCAAATCTTCATCCAAATTGTTAAAAATTGTAACACCGGCAAGTCTGAGAAATTTTGTAAGAGAAATCCCCTCACAAAGACACACAATGAGGACAGGAGCAGCAGATGATACCCATAGGTCCTCTGCCTATGTGTAAACCCCAGCGGGAGGGGACGGCTGCTATGGCAAATGTTACCATAATTTGGCTTTCCCGTAATTCAGTCCCTCACCTCCTTCCCCTGTGTGCCTGCTGGTACCAGCTGTGCTTTGGATCGTCAAGTGGGGATTTGTTCCACAAAAAGAAGCATGCACTGGGACACTGAAAAGCTCTCTATGCAATTTCTGTAATCCATATTAATACCTATCTCAGGATTTATCTGAGCAATCAAGAAGGTAAAGACTGAAAGAATTAGTCACGGGATTATTCAACCCATGCAGCTTCCAGCATGGCCATCCACTTCACATTCAGAATATTTAATATCCAGATTATTCCTCTTTGCGGGTTCTAGCAATCTGAGACAAGACACGCAGCCACCCACTACAAAAGGAGCACAGGCACCAGCCTTGGCAGCCTGCAGGGCTGGATCTGAGAAGCCCAAGTTCTCTCTTCTCCAAACAGAAGCAGAGCTTAAAAATTCAAGAGCTGTACATAATTCATAAAAACCTGCCCCCCAAGCATATCTTAGCTTCTCAGTAACACTCACACTGATGGCCTTTTCAGGCCTCACATGCAAAAAAAGGCAAAAAATTGCAGCCGTGTAAACTGCAAAATATGCCACAAACCAACAAACGCATAAAAACAGGCTTTTGTGTATTCTGGGGCATTGCTCTCACACCAATGGCAATGAGCCCAGGCACAAGCATTTGGCAGAACTGGTTTTGAAAGTGGCTGATCACCATGACACTGTAACAAGGCTACATTCAGCAATCAGCCTGCTGGGTCTCCCTCTACCCAATAAAGCTGCAGTTGGTCAGCATTACCCAGATTCTGCTGCAGTAACTAATTTTCGGGGTTGAGGGACACCCAGGAGGAGACCCCTCTTTGATCCAAGAATATATGGGGTTCACAGAGTGGTTATTTGCCCACCTAATGCGATCTGGGATAAATGCTTTAACTTCCCCTGTAGCAGGAAAATGTATGACTTCAAAAGGGATGTAACTTTGCATGAGGTCAGAATACGTGCTCTGATCACAGATGGTGGGTGTACTACCCTGTGAATCAGAGCTTTGAGAAACATTTCACAGAAATGAAAGTTTCTTGGAGTCTACTTGCCCTATAATAGACCTTGAAACGCTATTGAATACTAAATCAAAACTCTGGGTCTTTGCAAAAGCATCAAGATCGGATGACTTTCCTATTAAAAAAAGCTACTAACAGCCCAAGAAGGGGCAGGGTATCAGAGATCATTAAAATATCTACATCTGACATTAACCACTCTGGGATTTTAAGATCCTGTCCTGGAAAAACCTTGTCCTAATGCTGTGTTGATGGGGTCTCATCAGCTTTCCACTTTTGCTGTCACTGCAGGACAAACTACAGAAAAAAAAAAAAAAAGGAAAAGAAAAAGGAACTTTGCTCCTGTAGCTTAACATTTCCATGCCTGATTGCTGGACAAAATTAAAGGGTGTTTTGGGCTACAGCCTAAGATGATCCCAGAGTCAGCATTCAAGAGATTTCTAAGAATTCTTTAAATGATAATCCTCAAAGTGCTGTAAGGCCACAGTTCTCCTTCTACATTTAAGGCAGGAGACGATAGTTAAGTATTTCTAGAGTCATCTGCAGGGTTTTTTGTGGTTAAATCTTTGGTGCAATGATTACCAACAGATACAGCATACACGAGAGAGCAGGAGCAAACACTAGAGGAAGCAACAAGCTAAAGTGCTGATTCTGTCCCCAGATTAAAATTCTCAGAGTGGGAGACTTTTGACGCCTCCCCCAGCAACTCCTAAATTCTATGAAAAGAACAGGATTTGCACCCCCATTTTTTTCTAAAAGCAGCTTATTGCTACAGACAAAACGCAAATACAGAAATGTGGGGGAAGATTTCTTTCTTACCACCACCACTGGGGACCACTTCTGGCACCTGGAAACACTCAGAGCAACAGGAGAATCCCTATCTCCTCCCTCCAGGGAAGTACTACTGTTTATGTTTCAAGAGATTCGCTTTCTCATTTGCCTAGAAGCAAAAAAGACATTCTTGAATGAATGAAGGTAAAAGTATTTTGTTTAGAAGCAAACCACAATGCAAGCAACATGCAGCTGCTAACCCAGGTCAAAATCAGTAACTAAAATTCTTATTAAATTTATCCATTTCTCACTTTTCTTTGGGGAAAAAAAAAACCAACCCTGTTTAATTGTCCTTCCCATGTACTAATACTACACTCTGCTCCACAGGTACCAACCAGTATTGCTTTTAGAGGGTCTAACTGGCACATACCTATGAAATTAAAAGCAACTGTTCTCAACTTATATTTAGCAGTAAAATTGCAGCTTCTATTCAGAAGAGAGAAAGAGCTTCCATACTCAAGAACTAGCCTACTTTTCCTAGCTTTACTAATCAGCATAACAAAAGGTATTTCTTTTACCTACAAACCTTGTCTCTATGTAAGTTCTTGAAAATGAAGCAGAAGCAATTATTCACTCTCAACACACACAATTAATCCTTATATTAAGAGTGTTTTTTAATGATCCTGACGCAATTAAGTTAATCATTATTTAATTTTAGATTGCTGAACTGGAGATTTACTTCAGACACAAGCTCTCTCTCCACATAATTTAGTGTCAGTAATTAGAAATGTACTTTACCCAGAGGTGGCTTGTTTAAAGCATGTTATCTAATTTCACAAGCCTTATGCCATGAAATCTACAAACCAAACTTCAAAAAACGAAAACCTACAAAGAAACTCAGATTTACCAGGCTGCAAACCTGTTTATCCATAAAAATAAAAAACTGAAGAAAAACAGTCTTTAAACATCTGCTCAACAAGTCAAATGTATCACAAAAGCTAATATAAAGCATTTCTTTAATCCACCACTACCTTTAGTAAAGTTTAAAGCCATAAGAACAAAAAAAAAAATAAATGCTTTTCTCACAACAAATCACTTCATTTACAACTTATTTTAACCAGGATGTAAGGTCTACAGGAAAATGTATGTGCTTATTAGGATGCCAAGCAGGTCTACAGGAAAATGTATGTGTCTGTCAGGATGCCCAGCAGGTGTCTGCCATGGGATGTAACCAGTACTGAATCATTCAGTTAAACACATCTGTGACAGTGCTATCAGAGGAACAGAGAAAAAGACTAGGTATGTTTATACTGTACATATTTACCCTGATTATCATACCATTCCAAAACTGCTCAATTCCAATCTACTTCAGACAAATTTGTGTAAACATGTTGTTGAAACCAAACCATGCTAGGGAATGCTAGTTAGTTATTCAGCTAGCTATTTAGCTATCCATTTAGCTCAGCCTTAGGTCTGTATACAGTTAATGGCAACACTGGCAGCCAGTCCATCTGGGCTGGCACACTGCCCAAGGCCAGTTTTATGTCCAACCATATTTGCTGGTTTTTGGAACAAAGGGTACCATCTTCCACTGCTGCCATTAGAGAGAAGGCAAACATGACTGGGAAGCATTTCAGAAACACACACCACTTTTTGCAACTGTCTTCAAAATTGTCCAGCAAAGCCAAACACATGCAACTGCTCAACACTCAAAAGCCAACTGCATTCAAACAAATACAGAACTACCTCTATAAATGTGGAAGATGTAGATTCATTTCAAGAATTTAGTGCCAGTATTTTTATGAGCCAGTTTGATTTAGCACAGAAGAAAGGCTACAGAACTCACCTGAAGTGCATAAAATTCCACCAAAGACTGACAAAGAAAAATAAGAACATGAAGCTACAAAGAGATCAGGACACAACATGTTTGCTTCAGGGAGTTTACTCAAAATAAATATAAGTAAGTCTCGGTTACCTGGCTTTTCAACAAACATTATTTAATACTTTTCCATGTAGTATCACACTGAAAATGTGAAGTTGGAAACTAGCAGAGGAACTCATAGCAGCAAAGATCCTGCCCAAAAGAAACCATGGCAGACAACATAGGAAGGAAAAACTAGACATCTTGGACATCCGTAATGAAAACACTAAACAAAACCAAATGATCTGCCTTCTGCTTCATTTTTCACTGCTTAATGGCTTGCATAGAAAAAAGTAATTATGGCAGCCGATGGCAAAGCTGGGAAGCAATTTGAACATAAGGGTGTATTGAGTCATTCTACAACAGGCACCACAGCCTTCAAGACTGGAGCCGTAAGAGTGGGATGAAAGTCACTAACATTCAATGCACAATCACATAAATAAAATAAACAAGCCCCAGGTAGAGGGAGGCTGACCAGTGCCTGGAGCAGAAGGGCCTGGATGCACTAGCCCATCCTAGCATAAAGTAGCTGTGTGTCACTGTTGAGATGCAGCTGCGAAAAGCACACATGCAATCCTGGGATGTATCCACAGAAACCTTTCCAACAGAGACAGGAAGTACAGGGAAGTACGTAAGAAGCACTCCTCAGATCTCATCTGGAATACTGTGCAAGAGAGGCTGCCCATGTCCAAAAATGAAGCATTAGAAACACAGGAGGCTGAATGAGAATTTCCAGCACTGACAGCATGCACAGTGATGGGCACACTCAGCAGAGGGATGCAGGGGGATTTACAGGGGTTGTAATTGCTCACTGTAAGACAGCAAAGTTAACTGCTAGGAAGGGAAATAAACCATTTAAGCCAAAAAAAGGTTGCTGTTACCAGAACAAACAGGTATCAACTGGCCAGAACTAAGTTTAGGTTGGAGACTATCAGAACAAGGCTCTGGGATAGGCTTTTGGTAACAATAAACCTACATGCTTAAGAAGGCCCTTGTTATGAAAAGGACATTATGACACATTACCCATTTCCTATAGCTCCCACCATTTTTGTAGCTGCCCCATCTAAACATTCATTTAAGGGTCTGTTGAACTATCACCAAAAGCAGCTGATTCAGTTCTCAGTGCTGGTGGAGGAAGGTCTGTGAGTTAAAGGGCAAGGGATGGAAGGTAAGTTATAGAGGAAAGTGTAAATAGTTACCATAACATTCCTGCATACCTAAAAGGCAAATATGTATCTCCTAATTTAAAATAATAATGTTAGGCATTCTTTTTACATTAAAATCCTCACATACAACTATGGCAACAAAAACCGTCCATTAAAAAAGATCAGCAAGGCATGACCAGTATCTCATCTCGCTTCCCACTTCCCACAAGAAAGAGGTCCGTAGAACCGATGCAACAGAGCATGCCACCGTTCAATAAACTGTATCACTCAAACTGAGCTGCTCCCAGGAACAAGAACTTTCACTGGTCTTGAAGGGATTCTGGAATACTGCCTTTATGGACTATCAAAGGGATGTCTGCCTTTTCATTGCCTGTAACATTTTACTAAAACTGATAAAAGTGAGGCCAAAGTTTCCAGAAAGACTACAGCTGGTAGAATAAATACTAGTTCAATACTGAAGCACAGCAGTGTTAACCCAAAAGAGCAAGTTTTGATCTGACACTGGTTTTGCACCGGTGCCTGCATAAAAGGTACTTGAGCCCTAAAGAGAGAGAAGCTCTTTCCATTTAAGATCCTCATCTTCCTCATTTAAAAAAAAAAAATAAAATTTATATATATATATATATACACATGCAAATATATTTATAAACATGAACTAGAAACTTCAAATTGTATCAAACTGCTTTCTGATGTCTTCTAAGACTGAACAAACAGATTTAGGCAGTACACTGAGGAAAAGGAGTCACATTTAAATACAGACATACTTTTCCATTAAAAAAGTCAATTAAATATAAATGCATATGCACACACTTGAACACTTAAGTGGTTTCTTTCTTGCGTAAGTGCCTTGCATTGAACTCAATATGATAACCTTCAAACCCATGTTTCCATTAGCTACTTTGATAGCACAGCTTTGAAAATATTCTCAGTGCTCCAACATTTAGGACACACAAGACTCAGAAGTGGATACATACAACTCTGCCTTCAGCATCATCTCACAAGGGGAACACTTCATTCTGTTTTTTAATCCTCTCTCCACCCCTTCACCCCCCTTTTAAAAATAATTTATTAAAATTACTGAAACCATTTTCTGGCCAGTTTTCTTCCTCACCAGAGAAAATATCAGTATCTTTGAATCTTCTGATTATTTCCTTGAACCACAGCTCAGTCCATTCTGTAAAGACCATCTTGCATATTATAATATCCCAATGTTGATAAAGGAATGCACTCAGGGAAAAAGCTTGATAATATGTTTTTAATCACAAGTTAACTTACTCCTTAGATGGTAAAACTGATTTCATTATAAACCTCTGTCAATGTTTTATGGAATCAAAGAGATATTAATATAACAGCTTCAGGAAATTACTTCCTACCATCCCCCAACTACTGTGGCTATTGTCTCTTAGAGACCCTAAAAACTAAATGCTTCCCTAATGATAATTGGAAATGATTGACTGAGAAAAATAAGTCTTCACTCATAGCAGGAAAAACTAGAAGAATGCCAATAAATTATAAAGAGTACACAACAAACAATCAGAAGCATTTCCCCACACCCCCATAATGCATGCCTGAAGTGTGAACCTTCTTGTTGTGGCTATTAAAGGTGGCATAAGTAGACTGTAAAGAGAGGAACTGGAATTATTAATGAAATGGAAATTAGGAGGATATGACGGAGGAAATACAAGTCATTGTGCTGACTGCAAATCCTTTTGTAAGACATCCATTGTAAGCCAGACTGCTGACCTAGATGGACCAATGACAGTCTCTCTCCCTTTTCAAGACTTCTGCAGCAACAAAGCACTTTTGCAACCAAACCCTTCAGTTTTGAGCTTCCCTCTGTAAGGTGGGGAGCAAATAAGCAAGAATGAAGAGCAAGAATGTACCTGTGACCTCATGACTCTGTAAAATTTTCTGTTTATTTATCAGAAGAGAGCTTGAGCACGGCAGAAGACCAGTTACACCTAACCCTGCACACAGCCTTCTGCGGAGCCAGGGCTCTGAAGGATAAACATCCTCCATCAGGTTCAGCTGTGGCAGCCTAAAACATTACTGCCCCCTCTTGTCCATCCCAGCCTTCTGCTAAGGACCACTGCTTCATAGCTGGAACATCTTCATAGCCTGCACCTTAGCTGCCTTAATTCAGAACTCAGTGTGTTGGTTTATACCCCTGATGAAGGTGGGTTCTTGCCATGACTCTCTATTTTTATTTTGTTTTTAAGTAAAGACAGCAAACTCCACCAGAATTTTCCAGCTGTGTACTCTGGTGGCTGAAGCACCTGCACATGGCCCTTTCTGTGGTGCCAGTGGTTGCTAACATCTGAAGGAACAACCAAATTCTGAGATCACTGCAGCAAGATCTGCTAAACAATCCTGATCCTAGTTAAGGAGACTGAATTATTCTTGGTTAAAGAGGCTATAACTCTCCTCATACTTGAGACCAGAAAAAGCGTAAGACCTCAGCAAGTTAATTCAGGTGTCTGTGTAGCACTATGGTGCTTAGTCGGAAAGCTTTCATCTCACTTCTAGCTTCAAATGTGACTTATAGAAAAGGAAACCATGGCCAGTTAAAATGACATAAGCTGTGAAAGCCAGAGCTGCCCAAAACAACTAAGGCAGAACATCTTTGAACCAAGTGTGCACTGTCCTGGGATATGTTACCCCGGTTACAGTCCAGACAGGTTTATACCCAAGCAAATTAGTAATTTACCTGCAATTTCTTAGAGAGCAGTTATCTCTAAGGTTGTGCCATGACTTATCCCTGATTAAATGCCTAAATAAAAAAAAAAAAAAACCAGCATAAATGAGTAAGAGGGGAAGTTGAGTAGGCTCAGACAAGGGTTCTGTATTTCTTCATGTTTAAGAATGCTTGGGTTTCACTTGGGTTTATTAATGAAATTTGAATTGTGAATAAATCTTAAATGTGCTTTATAAAAAATTGCATAAATTGGCTTCTGGGAAGGAGCAGGCTCTGAAAAAAGGGCCTAAATTATTTTTCTAAATGGCTATTACTTATAAACCTGTTTTGTTCCTAGCACAATACATAACGTAAGCCTGCCGTGTTCAGAGTAATCCCAGGGATATTTCTTTTCTTTTAAACACTGTAATATTCTTTTGCTTAGAATATGCCCAGTATAAAATGTTTATGGCAATAACAGAACACAGTTTTGCCTACCACAGAGCTACATAAAGGACTGCCTTCACCAAAATAAGGATAGCCAGCTGCTGTATCTAGCACCACAATACTATAGAGAGACCTGCTGTGGAGTTAGTGTGGAAAACATACACAGGAATAATCTGCAGGGTAAGGGATAAGATTACTTTCCTCATTTCCCCCCTTCCTTCACTTGCAGACAAAACAGTTGCAAACACCCTCCACTGATATCCTCCGGCTGACCTTCATAAAGGCACATTCCTTTCACTACAGTGACCCTCTGCCACCTTGTGCTAAGCTCCAAACCCTGTGGCTGAGGGTCCCTGAACTACACTCTGGGGAAGCCTCCACTGCACAGCCGGGGCTTCACGAGTTTTTCTCCCATTGCTCTGGTGTTTTCTTTGGTGTACAACAGATTTATAGACAGTTTTTAGAGCTGTAGGTTTTTAAACGGCCTTCACTCAGGGGCAAAGAAAAATAATCCCCAAACACAATTCTTCTTAGTTACCCACTAATGAGAGACAATTGATCATTAATTGTCATGCTCTGATCTTCCACAAGCAGGCTTTACAGTTACTTCAAATTAACAATTTTCCTAGGAATTCACAGATAAAGTTAACCGGAAGGAGTTACCTCAAGGGATTTGAGAACTGCAGCTAGTCTTTGGCAGAAGTACCTTTCCTTTACCGGTCTTGAATCTGCAAAGTTCCAAACCGAAAACTTGTAGGTGAAGTGTTAGTCACATCAGGATTCAAATTCCCTGCAACCTGTATGTGTCCAGCACACCAGACCTATGTCTTCCCCCTGAGCTCCCCCACTTCCTTCCACACTGCTTCCCTATCCACATTAAGCCTTTTTTAGCATGAGACTGCCAACAGCGTCATGAGCAAACAGGCTTGGCTAAAAATATTCTCCAACGCTGTCCCTCATGTGCCTCACTGTTGTCTACTACATCCTTTGCCTTGATGCTGGATATCCTTCAAGCTTCTAAACTGTTCGCAAAGCACCTACTGCTGTCAGTGCTAGCACCAGCAAATCCCGGGAGACAGCCACTTGCTGGCACTGGGCACAAACATGTGATCCTCCTCCTCACTAGTTAACTTACTGCCCCTGGTTAGACTAAACTAACTACACACACTTCTGTTTATTCACTATTCATAATTCAAATACAAATGAAATTAAAAGGATCTAGCAATCTAGTTAAGAACTTTAATGAACATGAATAGCAATTTAGAAATAAAGTATCATAAAGCACTTGAACTAATTAAGTTTACTTCCTGTCCAAAACCCTCAGCATTCTGCATTAAGAAAGTAAAAGCCTTTTAAAGAAAGCTTTAAAATTCTGAACAGCTGCAGATAAAATCTGGACAACAGTGAAACTAGCCCCGTTTGCTATCACAGCTCATTGAGTAACGCAAACAAGGGAAGGACAGTTAAATACGCCTATATCTCGAGAAAAAAAATAATTCTTTGTTATTGGTGAAACCATTTCATGGTGAATGAAGCAATAATTTTGGATGCACCAGCTCTGCAGGATCTCAAAACAAACACCATAAATATGCATACTCATACCCTAGATATGCATACTCCTTTCAAAGGTAAAATGGCTAACAGTAAAATCATAGAAATAAAATACAATCTTCAACAGAGCTAACAGCCGAGGCAGAAAGGCCCAGTTTATCTTCTCCAGGAGCACCTGTGCACTGAACCTTTGAACTAATGTCTTTCTTCAAGAAAAGTTTAATACCACCTTAACAGCATTTTTTAATCAGAAATATACATGAATAACAGATTTCCAGAAGCCTGATGAAGCTTGAGCTAGTTCTAATCTAAAATAATGATGTAATTCCTAAGAAGATGAATTATCTTTACACTGTCCTAACTTGGTCTTGGTCAAACATAGCAAGAGAGGAAATTGCTATGTTAGAGATTAAAAGCAGAGAAAAAAAGTCAAATAGAAGAGCACAGGCTGAGACAAAATATACTTGTGATCAAAGGGTAATACAGCACTAGAGTTTTATTAATTTTGCAGCAGTCCAGCCAACAATCCTGACAAGGTGCTGTCCATACTCCTCCCAGAGGCTGCTCCATGTGTACCAAGGAGAGAAAACCTCACCAGACCACTCTGGGTCATGCCAGCCCAGGGCTGGCACAGGCTCTCTCCAGCCCAGCATGACTGCAGCAGGTGCTGGCTATTTTTATGTCTAAACTGCAATTTACATCTGACCTGTTACTAAGTTCAAAGGGAGAAGCCGCTGCAGCAACACCACTGGGCAGGAAAAGCAATGTGCTCCCGTCTCATCGGTGGAGAAGGGCAGGCTACAGCTGAGCGGGGAAATGCAGTCACGGCCCTCAAATGCTTGGTGGCCTGCAAAAAGAGTCTGCAGGAACACTCCAACTGTCATAAATCAGCTGCACAACCTGTGAGATACCAAGAATCCTGACCCTTTTTTCCCCCCTGCATTACACAACCCACTTCTGACAGCACCAGACTGCGGGTAGCACACGCTTGTTTAGGCTAATTTAATGTTTCGGAATACTGTAAGGTGTGCATAAATGTATATAAAGGAGATTCTTCTGATGATAAGGAAGGGAAAGAGCAGTTCTGATAGGAGGCTTGCCAGACTGGTCAAGGAGGCTTTAAACTAGATGTGCTGGGGAAGGGGGGCATCATTCCATCCCAACACACCCAGTCAGTTGCCAGAATCTGTCAGTTGCTCGGAGCAATGTAGATGTATTCCAGCTGCTCCAGCCAATGAGCCGGCTTCAGTTGGAGCTCAGCTCAGATGCCTCTATACAAATGCCCGTAGCATGGGGAACAAACAAGAGGAATTATGAGATGTGTGCACGTCTACGGGGGTATGATATAATAGGCATCGCAGACACATGGTGGGATGGCTCCTATGACTGGAGTGTTGGAATGGAAGGTTACAGGCTCTTTAGAAAAGACAGGCCTGGCAGGTGGGGAGGGGGAGTTGCCCATTATGTTAGGGATAGGCTGGAGAGTATGGAACTCTGTCTGGGGACAGGTGAGCAGTCCACAGAGAGTTTGTGGGTCAGGGTTAAAGGGAGAACAGCTATGGGAGACATTACTGTAGGGATCTGTTACAGATCAAGGAGAACCTGCGGATGAAGCACTCCATAGACAGATAGGAAAAGCCTCACACTCACAGGTCCTTGTTCTCATGGGTGACTTCAACCACCCTGACATCTGTTGGAAGGACGGTACGGCCCGGCACAAGCAATCCAGGAGGTTCCTTGACTGTGTGGAAGACAACTTCCTTCTGCAAGTAATAGAGGAGCCGACAAGGAGAGGTGCCATGCTTGACCTCGTGCTCACCAACAGGGAAGGGCTCGTTGGAAATGTGATGCTCCAGGGCAGCCTTGGATGCAGCGATCATGAGATGCTCGAATTTGAGATCCTCAGGACAGTGAGAAGAGCGTGCAGCAAGCTCACTGCTCTGGACTTCAAAAGAGCAGACTTTGGCCTCTTCAGGAACCTGCTTTGGAAGGTTCCATGTGATATAGCCCTAGAGGGCAGGGGGGCCCAAGACTGTTGGTTGATATTCAAGGATCACCTGCTGCAAGCTCAGGAGTGTTGCATCCCAACCAGAAGTAACTGCAGCAGGAGGGCCAGGAGACCTCCTTGGATGAATAAAGAGCTACTGAGGAAAATTCAGCTGAAAAAAGAGGCTACTAAAATGTGGAAGCAAGGACAGGCGGCCTGGGAAGAGTACAGGGATGTTGTCTGGGAAGCTAGGGACCAGGTAGAATTAAACTTGGCTAGGGATGCTAAGGATAACAGGAAGGGATTCTACAGGTACATAGCAAATAAAGAAACAGACTAGGGACAACGTAGGTCCCCTCAGGAAGCTCTCGAGAGAACTAACTACACAGGATTTGGAGAAGGCTGAGGTTCTGAATGACTTCTTTGCTTCGGTCTTCACTGCCAAAGGCTCTGACTGCACCACCCAAGTCTTGGAAGGCAGACACAGGGGCTGTGAGAATGAAGACCTTGGACCACTGTAGGAGAGGATCTGGTTCGAGACCACCTTAAGAACCTGAACGTGCGCAGGTCCATGGGACCTGATGAGATCCATCTGCGGGTCCTGAAGGAGCTGGCAAATGAAGTTGCGAAGCCGCAGGCCATCATATTTGAGGAATCATGGCAGTCAGGTGAAGTTCCTGATGACTGGAAAAAGGGAAATATAACCCCCATTTTCAAGAAGGGGAAAATGGATGACCCAGGGAATTACAGACCAGTCAGTCTCACCTCTGTGCCTGGCAAAATCTTGGAGCAGATTCTCCTGGAAGGCATGCTAAGGCACATGAAAAACAACAAGGTGCTTGGTGACAGCCAGCATGGCTTCACTAAGGGGAAATCCTGCCTGACCAATTTGGTGGCCTTCTATGATGGGGCTACGGAACTGATGGACAGGGGTAGAGCAGCTGATGTCATCTACCTGGACTTGTGCAAAGCATTCGACACTGTCCCACACAACATCCTTGTCTCTAAATTGGAGAGACATCAATTTGACGGATGGACCACTTGGTAGATAAAGAACTGGCACAAAGAGTTGTGGTCAATGGCTCAATGTCCGGCTGGAGACCAGTAACGAGTGGTGTCCCTCAGGGATCGGTGTTGGGACCGCTCTTGTTTAACATCTTCGTCGCTGACATGGACAGTGGGATTGAGTGCGCCCTCAGCAAGTTTGCTGATGACACCAAGCTGTGTGGTTTGGTTGATACCCTGGAGGGAAGGAATGCCATCTAGAGGGACCTTGACACGCTTGTGAGGTGGGCTGATGCCAACATCATGAAGTTTAACCATGCCAAGTGCCAGGTCCTACACCTGGGTCGGAGCAATCCCAGGCACAGCTACAGGTTGGGCAAAGAAGAGATTCAGAGCAGCCCTGCGGAGAAGGACTTGGGGGTGTTGGTTGATGAGAAAATGAACATGAGCCGGCTTCAGCGTGTGCTCACCGCCCAGAAAGCCAACCATATCCAGGGCTGCATCAAAAGGAGCATGACCAGATGGTTGAAGGAGGTGATCCTGCCCCTTTACGCTGCTCTTCTGAGACCTCACCTGGAGTATTGTGTGCAGTTCTGGTGTCCTCAACATAAAAAAGGACATGGAACTGTTGGAACAAGTCCAGAGGAGGGCCATGAGGATGATCAGGGGACTGGAGCACCTCCCGTATGAAGACAGGCTGAGAAAGTTGGAGCTGTTCAGCCTGGAGAAGAGAAGGCTGCGTGGAGACCTCATAGCAGCCTTCCAGTATCTGAAGGGGGCCTATAGGGATGCTGGGGAGGGACTCTTCATTAGGGACTGTAGTGATAGGACAAGGGGTAATGGGTTAAAACTTAAACAGGGGAAGTTTAGATTGGATATAAGGAGGAAGTTCTTTCCTGTTAGGGTGGTGAGGCACTGGAATAGGTTGCAGTGTTCAAGACCTGGTTGGACAAAGCCTTGTGTGATACAGCTGCCCATGGCAGGGGGGTTGGAACTAAATAATCTAAAGGTCCTTTCCAACCTAACCATTCTATGTTTCTATGAGTGTGGCACTGAATTAATAAATTGTGAAGTTCTGCATGACAGAGCACTGAAGCAGTAGTCTAACTGATTCAGCAGTTCATCCTCACATCACAGATCTCAAAGGACTATTTGGAATGTAACCAAGTGGCCAACTATGTACAGGGAATCGTGTCCACAGCAGATCATCTGCAATTTGAGAATTACTTCAAAATCCTTTTCAAGTAAATTATTTTCCTGCTACGAAAATATCAGCTTCTATGATTAGAGACCTTTGGAAGATTATTCATTCCCTCATCTCACACTTGAAAGGATGCCAGAATTACTATATCCTGGACTGTAACTGAAGCCATTCAGCACAAGCAGCTTTCCTATCAAAGGACCATCTTTTCAGTGAGATTCATTATATATCTTAGGTTTTGACTGAGGTATTTCATATCTTTTTTTCCCCATAAAGATAAGAGCTGAGCAGTCTTCTAGTCTCTGAGATTGTAAATGCCCAGCTTCTACAGCTGCAGTAATTAAACCAACTTCTCATTCCATTATCCACGTCAAGTCTCTTCCTCGGCATCTGCTCTATTCCCACACTGCACTCTTAAAGCAAGAAGCTATTTTCTAAGATCAGCTGACTCGTCTCTCTCTCAAAATGATTGCAGCCAAAATGATTCTGAGCAGATATGAAGCATCTTGATAAATATCCAAAGGTCTCTTTTAAAGAAAAAAATGTAGACGTCATGCAAGTGGTTATTCTTAGCACCTGAGTTGTGCTATATTTATTCCTTTATATCTAAAAAAAAAAAATAAGCAGCATGATCTCTGAGGAAGCATTACCAGAAAATATGTTCTACTGGAAAGTCTGCTTTATGAGTCCTAGCTCCATGAGCACTGCAACAAGTACATCATGCCACTCATTCAACCATACAAACCTAAGAGTTACACACGTATGCTGAAGAATATTTCCTCAGTTTCAAAAAGGTGCTTAAAAAAAAACCAAAAAACAACCAACCCAGAAAGCAAACTCCTCAGCATCATCTTTTTATCATTCTGCTTAAATGCAACATTTCAGACTCATACTTAAAACCTGCCCCCTTTAAGTATTTCTAATAGGCTAGCCCTCCAAAACTCCTCAAGACACCTTGTAGGCTAGCTCTTAAAAACAAAGCAAATCCACCACCCCAACTGCAGGATACACCATAGCTCAACAAAAACTTAAGTCAGCAGCCATAGCAGCAGCTCAGGCCATATAAACCCCTCAGGCAACAAGAAACTACTTATCTCTTCCTTATTCTCTTTCCTAATAACCATCACCCCCTTGCCCTGAAGACTCAGGCCCTATAACTGCTAACTTATTTATTCTACTCCAACAACCTCATGCCCCTGATCTTATGCAAATCATCTGAAGATTTATTTTCAAGGACAGGATACAGCTTATCAAAGGTGTAGGTTATTTGTGTGGAAAGAGATGGGTCTGATAGACAAGAAAAGCAGAACTGCGTCAAGGAAGTTTCTTCTAATTGTCATAAACTTTCATTAAAAAATAAAGAGAAAACAAAGCAGTTTAAGACAGGGTTTATATCCACAAAACTGGGAAGAAAACTTGTATTCTGAAGCTAACAGTATTTCAGTTTCCTGCTCTAGAAAGATACCTGTTATCTACCCCCAGTTATTTTAGATTTTGTGTTAAGCTCGACTTCTTAACATACTCATCAAAACAGCAGAAGTTGGGGTAGGGGTGGAGAAAGAGAATACATATCTCTGTATATAAACTTGAAACTTCTCTCTCCTCCGACTTGGAAGGACTCTGTCTTCCTTCCAGGTATTCCCTACTACAAGACTACTCATCACTCAGCCATACCCTCCAAGTATTTTTCCAACTGGCATTACCTACACTTTGACACCTCTATTCACAGGGTAAATAACAGATAGTTGGGGGACTCAGCAATACAAAACTACACCACAAATATCTCAGTGCACACACCGATATCAAGTGAGCAGGTTATTACTACTTTCATACAGTGCAAATCACCTGAGCCTGCAACTTGCCACAAGGTGGAAGTAAGTATTTAAAAAAAATTATAGGCTTTTCAAGCTAAAAATCTATGTGCCTCAATTACCTCAATCACAGACTGACCCTTTGAAGACCTTGCACTGCATCACTGTTGCACTGTGGAAACATCACTGTGGCACTGTGGAAATCAGCAAGACTTCAGGTCAATCTTACACAATTTTAAAACAAGCTGCTAGGTGGCTTTCAACTGAGGAAACCCACCCATGTCTTCTATCCCGTCCTGAAATACTTTTGTCCCTACTGATTAAAATGTTTCCCATGCAGCTGTGATTTCATTTCGGTCTTCAGTAGAAAACTAAAGACAAGGAAATAGCTAGTTTGAACTCAAGAATCCTCTCCTCGTTGCCACGTCAAATTCACAAAAAAGAGGAAATTCTTTCACTGTTGCCAGCTCCTCCTCTACTACCAAACAATAGTTTCTTTATCATTGTAAACTACCCCAAAGCAAGACAACAGAAGCATCCAAAACCTTAGAGAGAAATCAAATGCTATATATCCTCTCTGATTATGAAAAACATAATAGAAAATGCATACACTAACTAAAATCAAGTTTGGGTTTGCTTAAAAGAAGTGCATCTGTCAAAGAAGTGACAGCATATCAAATTTATTCTTATATCCTAGTTTAAAAGCCATTGAGTTCATATGACAATTCTTTGTTAGACAATTTATCTACCTTTTGTGAATTAGATAATCCCCCTTTTAAAATGGATTAAATTCCAGAATAAGCATGTCAGTAAAAGTTTGTCCGAAACATGCACTGTGAATGAAATCAGTTTTGTCTCTGGCAATCTTCCCTTCTGTTACATTACTCAATGCCCAAATTAGGCTGGTTTATGGCTTGTGTTAGTACCTGGGTGTCAAACTGACCATATACAACCTGTGTGCTGATAAGACAGCATGCAGCTAGGTATAACCCATTTGTAATTACAGACACAGAGTTGCACACATACCCTCCTCAGCACTAGAGCTGTCTGATGTGCTTCTCTGAGCAGATCCATGCAGACATCCTGCAGATACAAGCTGGCTCCTTAATATGAGCCAGGAAAACAAAACTCACAAGGACACATCCAAATAACTGAGGGGGTCACTCTCGGGACAGTATTTCTGTAATCACGGGCACATGAGCCACAAAAATAGCTTCTTTCAGAGAAATTAAGACATCAAGACCTCCAGCACCTGCCCTATCATGAGACGCTAGAAAAAGCAGCAAGGGACACCAGTGAGCCATAGTCACAGCCAGCATCAAAGTCACAAGGGAAGATACAGGCCCAGTTGATCTAAAATAGCACATTAATCCACAGCACCAGTCTACTTTTGAAGGGAATACCCTATTGCTTCTGTGACATGGATCAGAAGATGGGTTTGGTGTGTACAAGCCAGTTTCCATTTGACGAAACCATATAGGAAAATCCACTTCAGAATATCGCTCTAAACACACAAGCACCCAAAGCAATAGGCAGACTGCATCTCCGCAAAGTTCTCCAGCATGTCCTAAGCATGAGGAGACTCAACTGACACAAATTTATGGAATACTTGGAGTACCTCATGCTAAACAAAGGACTAAGTAGTACCCTTTGTGCTTTTGTTACATAAAGTACTTTTGTGTCTGACATTAACCATCAGTTCCCAGTTCTTTGTGAACCCTTTACCTTGTGCTGAGGCCTCTCTTGCTCCTGTGCCATTTCTCTTTCCCCAATACCTGCCCTGCTTTCTGTTGCTTTCCTCAACATTGCTGAATGCCACTACTACTTTCAGCTTTATTTTGTATTGTACTCCTTCAAAATGTCCCTTCCCATGGCAAAAAAATCAATCCCTTTCATGCTCACAGAAGCACAGTAGCAGCTGGAGCCACATGGGCACACCACCAATCATCAAACAATGCTGAAAGGGGAAGAAGGTTTCTCTAGCAGCAAGAGGAGGATAACCGGCCAAGGAGAAAGACCATTTACTTGCAAGTGCAAGAGGACTGGTGGTTGACGTCACAAAGATCAAGGGGGCGAAGGTTGCCTTCTTACAGGCCACAGAACATGCGAGCAACATGGCAGGCAACCCTTGCAATAGAAACCTTCAAACAGCACATCATCAACCCTAGCCCCTACTACCACAGGATGTGCTTGTGCTGGGGCCAGGGTCATCGCATAGCATATGCTCTAAGACAACACGGTCACTATGCTTCCTGTTCCCAGACTCTGCAGGTAGCTCCTATGAGGGAACACTGATGTTCAGGGAATGGACCCTTCCCTTTGCGCATTCGCAGATGGACAACATCGGCAACTTCCTGCGTTTAACACCTCTGATTCCAACCTAGTTAGGTTGATTGCTTTTCTGTAGCTGTTGCTAGGGAAGAAGGATGTACGCACAAATCTTGAGGCTGAATTACAGCGCACTGTTCCTGGGTCTGCAGAGAGCCAAATTGGCAGTCTGACTGGGAGGGCTGCCATGGATTTAAAGGCAACTCCACAAGGGCAGAAGATCGCTGTTGCTCATAGCAAGCAGCTAGACTAGATAGCATCTCTCCACTCTGTGCCCTGTACAAAAGCCCTACTCAGTCCTGATAACCAAGCACACACGTGCATAAAGCGTATTCTGCTAACTCAGCCTGCAAAGGCCCTGACTATTGTGCCCTCCTTCCTCAGTGTAGGGGCACAACCCCAAAGCACATGAGTCTAAGTGACCCCTTGATCCAGGCGGACTGTTGTATGGCATAAAGCAGAGTAACAACAGTTACCAACGGGATGCCCTCGAAGGCCACCAGATACTCCCAACTGGTTCTCCCTTCAGTGCTGACCAGCAACAAAGACCCCAAGAGATCAACTTTTTTGAGGAAGCCCTTTTCCGTCCTTTTTCTGCTTCTCCCTTTTGCACTGCTCCCCTGTGCTTCTCTGCCTTCCTCTTGCAGTTTGTTTTTCTCTCCCCTTTAAGGTCCTCTCACATAGAGATCTCAAAGACAGCCCATATTCACCAACACCAGGCATCTTATCCCAAAGTTTCTGTAGCAGGCACCCAAACACTTGGAAGCCCAGCAAAAAGACTAATTAAAAAAGACACAAAAAGTGATGTGCCACCAAGAACAGAGATGCAAACATGAGGAGGGCAGGTCAAGCAGATCCAGGGTCCATTGGGAATCTCCATTTATTCAGCACAGACGTTTTCACACACTAATAATGTCATGGCATATTGTTTCATTCCTTCATTCCACTCTGCTCCCAGCCACTGATCACGGTGGGTTTCCTCTTTGTAACATGAAGTGCTCCAACTTTTTGAAGCAGATATGGGAAACTGAAATTACAGCCTCAGAAAAGGTTCACCCACATCCTCAGTGTCCACAGCAGTCACCTGCGTGACTTGCAGGGTACTGAATTTATTTATGTCTCACCTTCTGTGTAGGCAGAACCAGGGAGCCTGTTTTACCTCAGTAAAGCAAGATACAAGGCCATGGCCTGGAAATTCCTTACCGTGGTCTGTAGCCAGCAGGACTAACAAAGGGCTGCCCCTACTGTTTATTTAACAGCGGTGCCGAGTCACAAACCAGGCTGGAATCAATACTGCTCACACTGCCTGGGGATCCACAGAAGGCAAACATCCAGGTTATCTTGCCGATAGCTCCACTACATGGAGGTAAAAGGTTAGGAAGATGACCTTGGAAACCTTGACGACAACTACACCAAGACCAAACTTGCTCACCCCACATCAGCTCACCACTAGGGGTGGGAACTGAGGGTCCTGAGGCTTTACAGATGACAGTCACTCTTTCGTCCAAGGTCTGGGCTGCTAAAATTTAATTTGGTGACAGCAGAGATGCTGCTCCCTCTGACAGAAGTCCTTGACTGCCTCATCACACAAGAAAGCTTTGTGCACACTGCTGGTCGTTTCATGTCTAGAGAGCAATGGCATAGAATCATAAAATCATAGAATGCTTCAGGTTGGAAAGGGCCTTAAGATCATCTAGTTCCAACCCCCCTGCCATGGGCAGGGACACCTCACACTAAACCATGTCACCCAAGGCTCTGTCCAACCTAGCTTTGAACACTGCCAGGGATGGGGCAGCCACAGCTTCTCTGGGCAACCTGCTCCAGTGCCTCACCATCCTCATTTTAGAGAATTTCTTCCATATGTCTAATCTAAATCTCCCCTGTTTAAGTTTGAAGCCATTACCCCTTGTCCTACATCACTACAGGCCCTAATGAAGAGTCCATCTTCAGCCTTCTCCAGGCTGAACAGCTCCAACTTTCTCAGCCTATCTTCATATGGGAGGTGCTCCAGCCCTGATCATCCTCATGGCCCTCCTCTGGACTTGTTCCAACGGTTCCATGTCCTTTTTATGTTGAGGACACCAGAACTGCACACAATACTCCAGGTGAGGTCTCGCAAGAGCAGAGTAGAAGGGCAGGATCACCTCCTTCGACCTGCTGGTCACGCACCAGGATACGGTTGGCTTTCTGGGCTGCAAGCGCACACTGAAGCCGGCTCATGTTCATTTTCTCATTGACCAAAACCCCCAAGCCCTTCTCTGCAGAGCTGCTCTGAATCACTTTTCTACCCAACCTGTAGCTGTGCCCAAGATTGCCACGACCCAGGTGCACGACCTTACACTTGTCCTTGTTGAACTTCATGATGTTGCATGATGTTGGCAGTCACCTCTCTAGCATGTCAAGGTCCCTCTGGATGGCACCCCTTCCCTCCAGCATGTTGACTCCACCACATACGTTGGTGTCATCATCCTACGGCATCCTATTGCACCAATCTTCTCCACCAGAACCAGAGAAAAAGTAGCTGCAAAATTTCTGAGAACGTTCTTCTTTCCCAAACAACAGGATGTGTTGGAAGGTGAGAGTCTGGTCTTTTAGGTGCGTTCCCGGAGCAGCTGATAGTGAAAAACACCCGTCTCCAGCACTGATCTCAAGAGCCAAGAGGGGATGCAGGCAGCAGGTTACAAAGGTCACTTAGATGAGCAGGAAGAGAGATTGTCTGTTCCCACAAGAAGCTTACACAGACACTGCTAACAGGGCAATGACATGCTGGCATCTTCCTTGTGAAACAGGGAACAGGACAATTTTACACTTCCTGGAGCAAGAGTCCAAAGAGCAGAGGTTAGTGGGACAGCTTTCCTTCAGAGCACTCTGCAGCACAAACACAGGGAGGACGGCTGGTCTAGGGAATAGGCTCACTCAAATTCAAGGAACAGTAAGTGGAAAAAGCAAGTAAAACTGAAATGTGATCTCCTGGCCTGCTCCGACTGCCCTGCACGTGCAGTTAACACAGACATGGCTAGCCATCACTCCTCTGGTAAAAAGATTCTCTCCACCATTGAGAAGAATCCAGAGAAAGCAGCTCCAAAATCCCAGCCAAAGACCAGCACCAGCACTGTGGGGAAGAGACAACTTTCGCTAAAAAGCATTATGAGTATTACGTGCCATACTGCAGAGTAGAGCTCTGTTGCTTAGGGGGTTTGTCTTAATAAACTTCTGCGTCAGGTATCTGATGGACAGGTACCTTTTCAATCATCCTTTCCTTAAATGTGTACCTTTGTTAGCTACTAGAAAAAACAGGGAGCAGCGTGTTTATTTGAACAACTGATAAGGACAGAAAAGCATACCATATAGTCCTTTGATTTCCAGTTTGAGCAATATCCTGAGTCTGAACATTTCACATGGGTGTATTTGTCCCCTTCCTCCTCCAAACATGACATGCAGAACCCCAGAAGTTATAAAACACAGAGCTAGCATTAATTAGCCTCTCAGGAGCCAAATGGTCCCTGGGCAAATTGCTATAGAAGCCTATTTCTTCTTTGGTGGATTTTGTACCAATTCACAAGCCACAAGAAGAGTTTAAGGCAAGGGCAGGACTCCATTTTGGCATGCACCCTGCCAGGTAATGCAGCCACTGCTACCTGAGGCACTAGTCTACAGCTAGACCAATGCTGCTAAAAGAAAGGCCAAGTCTGGTCCAAAACGAGTCAGGGGGCAAGCCAACAGCTAAGGAGGGTGGATGACAAGGGCTGTGGTCCTTAGGATGATTTTGTGGACTGTTTTTACAGAATTCCCCTCTCGGACTCCACAGAAGTCAGAGCACTCCCGCAAGTAACACCACCAAGTGCTTTACTGATGCATCCACTACTTCCCAAACGTGACCCCTTTTCCAGCTTGCCATGAACTATCACTAGCCTCCCTCCAAGGGCTCCACTACAAACATGCATGGAAGATGTCCACTGCCTTGACCTTTCCCATCCTCCGCAATTCTGAACAGGTACCTATATCCTCCATAAAGGAGATACTGAGAGATGGAGGGAATGTTTCCTCTCATCTGGGCTTACTGTGACACAAGGTGATTATAAGGGCTCTCCAAAACTGAGGGACATGAGGAGAAATATTTTAACCAAGGGGGAGGTGAAGAAACCCCAAATCTTTACCATTATTTCTAAAGACTGAAATACTTTTTTCATAATTTCTTGTTCCATTTCTGTGCTTTCCCAGCTCCTAAACTAGAAGTGCTGACCTATCCTCCCAACAAAAAGCATTTCTCAGCCACTGAAATCCAAGAGATACCACATCTCACAGTCACATTCTCACCACCTAGATGTAAATCTTCTGGTGGACCTCAGTTTTTTCTTCCCAAAGAGGGAAGAAACAGCTCCTGAACAAAAGGGAAAAAAACAAACAACAAACCCAACAAAATCCCTTTATCAGGCAGCTCGTTTCTCTTCTACGGGTCTGCGTAGCAGACAACAGGGAAGAGACAAATTGAGGGACAGCAGCAAAAGGAATCAAAAAGGTCAATGTATGTAACAGACTAAGCAGATTTGGCAGCTGCCTGCAAAGGGGGACAGAAATGGCTCCAAATGGGATAACAGGATGCTCAAAAATGCAAAGGATAAATCCTGACTAGAGTTGTACATTAATACCTTAGTACCATCCATTTCTGCTCACGGTTGGACAATACTCTGAAGCCTGGGGAAAGGACTAATTTGAGCACAGCTAATCACTGGGATGAATCAGCTCAGCAGTGTGCATTCTCCTTAGAGAGAGAAGACAGAATTGGCAGAGGACAGTACTGCAGAAGACAGCAATAGGAGGAAACAGCTGCCGAGTTTGATGCAGGAGAAGTCTGTCATGTGGAAAACATTTTGGTGCAGTGTTCTTGGCCAAAATCATCATCCCCAGCCAAGCATATCCTACAGCACGTAAAAACAAGTACATTCCCTTTGGAAATCCACAGGATTTCTAACTCCAAAATGCTGAAACAGCAAAACCCAAGGCTTTTCCTACTGTACATGGAAGTAACAGCAAGACAGAAAACATCGTCTACCACATGGCAAACATCAGGGGAAACCTGTATCAATACTGTCCTTTCAAGGATGGTATCAATCACGTGTATCCAAAAGTGATGAGTCTGTGACAGATCTACCTCTTTATTTCAGGAAACCCATACTAGTTTGAGAATAGTTTTTGCAGCAACTTGAGGTCCACTGGCTTAGTCTGCACTGTTAACTTCACTCTGTAACCTTTTGTAAGACTAAATGCAAAATGGACTTAAGTGTTTTCTATAAACTTCTTTTATAAAAAACCTGTAAAAGCCTTCAGAACAAAACAGAAGCGCAAAGCCCCAGGTAGGGCCACCATGGAGTACAAAGGACTTGCTGCAATTTTCAGAAGCAGTTCTCTTGCCTCTTCAGTGTATTGCAGAGGTTACTGCACCTTTTCTGCTAAAGAGGCTTCCACCTTTCCCCCTTCTCATTCTCCTCACAGACCAGTTCAAGCACCTGTAAAGCAGCCCTCAAGACTGCAGCACCAAGCCTTGCCATGAACACTCTCCCTGCAGTCCTCGAGATTGCCATCCGCCTTAGAAAAAACACTGCTTGGGGAATGAACACTGAATCAGGGGAATGGCAAGCAACCCACTGCCCACAGCAACCATAGGAAAAGTCTCTACAGTTCTCATTGACAAAGACGCTGGAATGAGTTTAAGGATCCTAACATCATGGGCCATGGCTGGTTAGCAAATTTCCAAAAAGTTTAGCACCAATTCTGTATTGACACATCAGAAAGCTTGGTTGGGAAAGGAAATGCTCGAGGCTAATGGTTTTATCAGTGACCCCAAGACACTCTTGGAGCCACTGCTGTATTAATGCACTTCAGCATACTGCCAAGCAGCTCTTTCCATCAGAAGTAGACACTGCACTGGGAAGCAACAGATCAGGAGCAGTGGTAGATGAATAATCTCCAAGGCGGGATAGCTATGCAGAGAGCCAGGCAGCCACAGACTATCACATCCGTAAATTCCTGTGCAGAGCTCCCCTGGACCAGCACCAGCACTGCCAAGCTGAGCTTCAGCACACAGAGGCTGTGCTCCATCAGGAGCTACCTTTGTCCCACACAAAGATCTCCCACAACCAGGCCATGCTCATTTCCGTATGCAAAAGCATTGAGCCACGAAGCAATGGGCCTGCCTTGCTGTCTGTCAGGAAACAAAGATGGAAACTCCAAAGGATAGAAGAATTGCGGGAACTGGTATTTGAGCTTGCACTTGCAGAAGCCTATGTCCTCAGAAGACCTTCCTATGACACACTGGAAGTGAACACCAGAGACCAAACAACAGGTAAGTGAAGAGCCCATGTCTTGCTAATCCTGCAAAATCAAGCTGCCATGCAAGCTTGCTGATAAGAGAAAGAGGTAGGTCAAAGCCATTGGGTGGACATGCTCTGGATTATTTCACTTTTATGGAAAACTTCATGCAAATACATGTCTGCACAGGAGTACTTATATGGAACAATCTTTATCTAAACATATTATCAGTACTTCATATGAAATTCTGCCATCCATACTAAAAAATACCCTGCACAACTTGAACTTTTCTCAACACACAAGATAAAGCTCCCAGGTACTATTACCTGTAAGAGAAAGTCTGACAAATAAGCACTGTTCTTTAAATGGGTTTTTTCAGTTACAAAGATTTGATTGGCATCATCCTACCGCACTCCAGCTGAGTCACAGATCAGTTAAATTAGACCAATAATCAAAAGCAAAAGCTAGCTTCAGCTTTGGAGACCTTTATGAAAGGAGCTTTATTAAGCTGCCTCAATGGGACAGATAAATATTATGGAACAAAACTGTATTTCATATTTTTGTTCAAGCAAACACTAGTTTACCACTGGACTACTACAGACTCCCTACCTGCAACATTTTCAGTGACAAATAACAGCCCACCTACAGGACTGTTGTACACTCCATGCAAAGGCAAAGAACCATGTAATGAAAAATTACAGCCTCAAATGTCCATATGCTTCATGGACTTTTCACACAATACTACTCCACCAAGCAATTTTTAGACTTTGAGGAACAAAAGTGGGTTTTGTATTCCTACACCAGATTGACTGACCCTCTCCTTTGAAAAGTAAAGAAATACTACTTGCGATTCTGCAGCACAGAGATAAAGATCTAACTTCAGCAAGAACTGCAAGTAACCTGACCTTTTAATTTTCCCTAATGTTTCACATGTGTCCCCTCAGCGGCATACAAAAGGTTTACTTATTTGTTCTTTTTCCACATGGCATAAAAGAGCTTCCAGTCTGTGTGAAAGATGATGCTCCCAGTGGGCCTCTTATTTATTGCTCACTGTAACTTTCTTTTTTCTCCTGCTGGCAACTGGAGACTCCTTCACCAGATTTCCATGGTGACAGGTATGAGAAAAGACAAGAAGTTATCTTCTGTGGCATCTCTGGACACCTGCTCTGAAAGAGTCTTCTGTTCCTGCGTGCTGTTATTTGAATACATGAATGACCTTTCCAAGGCAAGCAATGGTTTTCTTCAGAACAGGCTTGATCTGACTGTCAAATTGAAGGCTGGTAAAAATGCACTCACTCTCCTCAATTACCTTTCAGCGCTACCTTTGAGAACTGAGAAATCAGCAGCCTTCAAGATTTGTTTCAGTCCCTGCAAATTACAAAGCTTAAAGCAATTGAAGCCTTACTGTTGTAGTACAAATAAAATTATTACATTTTGCCTACCTATAAAGATTTTAATAATACAGAGTCCTGTGTATGAGCCCTGTCGATTTTTTCTCCCAGGTGACCAAAAGGACTGGTTTTCCCACAGAAGCCTTGACAGGCACTTGGAAAAGCAAAGAGGTACTGAGCCACTGAAAACACTGTGGCTCATTCCTGAGCCTGGTGAGCCTCACGACTTGAGGTCATTGCTTCCTCCAAAGCTAGAAGCCAGCCTGAAGAGTAGAATCATCGTAAGTCTTCCCAATATTGGCTCAACGGCTTTCAAAACAGTCAGTTCCTTTATCCAAAATGTACACAAATTAGGTCCCAAGGGGTCCTCACCCCTGCACAGGTTGCCCAGAAAAGCTGTGGCTGCCCCATCCCTGGCAGCATTCAAAGCCATGTTGGATGGGGCTTGGCGCAGCCTGGTCTAGTGGAAGATGTCCCTGCCTATGGCAGCAAGTTGGAACTAGATGATCTTTAGGGTCCCCTCCAAACCAAAGCATCCTATGATTCAATGAAATGATGAAGAGGAAAATCACACATCATCAGAAGTCGAGACAGTCCTCGATCAAGGGGAATCAGAGCGGGTAAAGGAAATTCCATAGGAAAGGCAAGAGAAGAAACAAAGAGTGTACAAAGATGGTGAAGATGCAGGGTGGAGGTCAGGAAGCAGGATGGAAAAGGAGAGAAAATTAAAAAAAAACAACCCAGGGCCTTGCTGTAGCTCATACAAACAGGAGATGGGGTTGTCATGCATCTCACATCGCTATGTCTAGTTCTGCCTTCAGTAGTTCAAGGATTATGTTTACAGACTGATAAGCGTGCATGACAGAGCTTCACAAACAAACTTCAACCACCAGAAAACAAGCCTTCAAGCAGGAGACTGAACAAGGAGAAGCTGTTTCAAGTTTCAGGAAAAAATAAAAATAAAACAAATGAACAAAAAACCAAACAAATAAACAACAAAACACCACACACTTAATCACAGTCTAGGTCCCTGCATGGAAACAGGGTTTACAGCAGATTATGCCTCAGCTGCTGGAACCAAAGCCTGCTAAACAGAAGCCATCAGCTTCTGAATGAAACAAAAAATTCAGGTCACAAGCCACGTATTTCAGCAAAGATCACCAGCCACTGTAACAACTTACCAAGGGCCAGGATAGTCTTCATGACTGATCGGTTTCTAAATCAAGCCTGGAAGTTTTCCATGGAGGCAAGTTACAGTTTGAATACATATTTACGAGATACACAGTTAACCCTGATATAATTCCTACACCCTCAACCTTTGTCTCATGGCCTAAAAAGCCAAGGGGTAGGTGTATGAAGGGGTTGAGGAATGAAAAAGGAGCAGGAAAAGAGGAGAAAGTACAAAAAAAGACATAGAGGGAAACAAATCATACTGATAATGATGTAGAATGAATAAAAGCACTTAGACAAAGGATGTACATAATGATTTCATTTATTTTAATTGAAGATGCGTGTGAGGAAGGAAAGAAACAGAACAAGAAAAAACAATTCTGAACAGGAGGCTGTGGCTAGAGAGGAGGGAAAAGATCTTTTTTTGTTTATTTCCGCAGGTCACCGAGTATTTCAAGTATGAGTCTTCCAAGTGCAAAATTCCCTGCACCGCAAAACCCAGGTCCAGCTTGGTATGCAGTACTCTGACTGTTCTCACATTGTGTAGGCAGTACACAGTGCCACATGACAGTAAGCCAGAAAAATGCTACAGCTAAAACATGCCCCCAGTCACACTCACAGCCAGCCTTCTTCCAGGTGACAAATCCTTACACTTAGTGATCCCCTGTCCAAGTGAAATGTGGAAGCAGATGCTCTTTAAAGTCACTGTATTCCCGCATGCTGCCTTGATCAATACAGCTGTGTTCATTTACTACTTGTTTCAAGGTCCACGACAAGGTACAGCAGTGAAACTTTACCTGGATACCAGTTCTATGGGGGATCAGATGTGTGCAGGCATTGTGATCTATGCAAAAAGAAAGGAGACACCAAGACACCAGGTACGGATACACAAAAGCACAGGAAGGAAAGGACTACCTAGCTCGGCTCTTTTTGTTGGCTTTAAACAAGTATAGGATTGAATAACAATAACCAAATTAAAAGGGTTTTCCATATAATAGTTCACATTTTTATAGTTAAGAGTAGCTGAGGTGGCAAACTATAAAGGACAGATCAAAACATACTGACTAATTTGTTAGCCATGGAGGTTTTAAAGCAGGCTGGTTTGTCTCGCTTACAGCTCTATCAATGAAAGTAATCAGCTCTGAACACAGCAAGAAAGTTTATTTAGGGCAGCATCACAGGCTTCTCTCACCTCTGCTAGGCATGGGATGGTAATTTGCTGGGGGGGTGGGGTGGTGGGGTGGATCAACTCCCTCATCAGATCCAAGTTCACTCTTGTCTTTGCTCTAAAAATCACATTCAGCAAAACACACACACAGAAACTTTTAAGTGGATAAACACTGCACAAAAGCTTGCATTTTCTGCAACTGAGCACTACTGCAAGCAGAAAAACACAGCATCATACAAGTACATAAAGAGTCATGGGCAAAACTCGAACTCTGGGAAAATAAGCCTCCTGAAAGTCTTGCGGAACAGGGGGGGTTGGTACGTCCCCTTTCACTTCCACTTACATTTATATTTCATCCACACGGCTTCTTCCACTGGAAATTTAAAAAACAAAACACAAAAAAACAAAGACAAAGACAAAAAAAACCCCCACAGTAAACACAGACATTCAAAGACAGGTCTGTCCCACCCCGCCAATCAATCCCAAATAGTCTTTTTACAACTTGAGTAACTGTGTACAACTGTGGATCAGCTCAGTGATCCCCACACTGCATTATGTGGTCCCAAGCAGTATTCGTCTGGAGGTATCAGAAGGAAGCAGAAAAAAAACCTGCTAATGTTTAGATATAGCTGAATGACTCCAGAATGACTCAAAGAAAGGAGAGTAATTCTTCCTGAACACTGCAGACAGCTGGTAGTGTACTCACACCCCCCACAGAAAGGCTTCTAAGTCTTAAACAGCATAGTCATAGATTTTTTCCTTCTCATGAGTGTGCTTCGCCCAGCTTCCAGTCGCTCTCCTCCTGGGAGCTCCATTAGTCATGTTAAAGAGTATTCTTTTTTCATCTACCTACTGCTTTTCAGATTCATTTCACAGCATGATTTTTAAAATTTTAAAAGGGAAAAAATCCACAACATTTGACTGTATGAAACTACCATTGACCAAATAATCCAGTTTTGTTTTGTTTTTTCCTCTGTACGAGTTTTTCTAAACACAAGGAAGGGCAAAGGAAAAAGAAATTAACAGTCAAATCCTGAGAAACCAGACTTTTAATTTTATTTCTAAGTGACAGATCTGGATCCTGCAGTCAGACTGTCTGCCTTCACGTTTCAAGAGTGAGTCAATGGCACCTACATGTCAGAAGCCTGTTTTCACACCTCATTTTAAGCCTAAACATAGGGTTATGTTTTCTCTCATTCTCATTTCTTAGATGCCACAAAAGGCTGAAATGGAACAGTAGAGCATTTCCTACCCTACTAAGAAACCAAAAGTTTAATTAAAAAAAAGGTGAGATGCCTTTCCACATTAACACATTCATCTATTTTCACATTCATGGGAGGCAAAAACTGTCTCATTACCCTCACAGGGAACAACTTTTCCTAAGTGGATGATTTTACAGAAAGGATTGCTGTTTGAAGAATACAGAACCCATAAAACAATAAGTAAAGGTCACAATATTTACTGGCATATGGAAAATCGAATTCCACATTGACAAAATAACCTAAGTACAGCACATTCCATGGTAAATGGATTAAGACCTCACACACACTTCAGAAGACACATCTAAGGGCATTACAGCTTTTCTTTTATGAATTCCCAGTTTCAACATTGCCCCCCAGCACAATCATCACCTTAAAATATTAAATCCCAGCCCACCTGGGCCTGCAGAGATATGCAGAGCATGTCTGGAGAAGAACGGCAAGTATATACTGACCCTTATGTGCACATCACCACTGACCTCTTCCAAAGGTCGAGCCACAACCTCATGTTGCTTAAAATATAAATACCATTTGGAAAAGCCACATAATCAGGGTAAAGTACACAGGTAAAGCAAACATACAAATGCACTCTGGATCTCTGTGGCCTACCCTGGCACTGAGAAATACTGTCAGAGCCTTCAACTAATTTTACCAATCAGCACAAGTCAGTATGAGCAGGTTTCTCTTTTGGCGTGCTTTTTACAGTCAGGAGGAACGGTTACGATTTCTCAGGAGGCATTTTTCCCAGCTGCCAGGCTTGGCTTTTCAGTCCAGTGTCCTGCCCCACTGCCCAGCCCCAACCACAGCACTGTAGGCTCTGCTTGCCTCCTACCCGAGCTACATCCACCCCTGCAAACACAGCCAGGGGTTTGTCACATCATAAAGCAGCATTTGATTACAATCCTCAAACACAATTTGAACTATTTAGAAAACACGAATTATAGTAGTATTTAGCCATTCCATTATTATGTTATAACATGCTGTCAAAAGAGGTTTTGCTTTTCAGTGTACATACTGGTGAATAGAATATATTTTCACCCATATACAAAGCACTGGCTGATTTTTAGATAAAGAAAAATAGGTAAAACCAAGCACACTGTTAACACTTTCTGAAATTAAAGGCATTAACTATAACTGCAACCAGCACTTGATGCCTTCCAAAGGAAAGGATGTTTGCTCTCAGCAGTGCAATAACCTGGATCATGACTTGAAATGCTAGTTACTACAAAGATGGGCATGAGCTACTGAGGTGGAGGGAACTCTTAATTACTAGACTTAAAGCTCTGCCAATTGTTTGATTCTTAAAAACAGCCAACTATGCTCGTGTCTCTCTTTTGGACATGGAAAAACAAAAAAACAAAAAAAACCCCCACCAAACAAAAAACCCCACAAAACCAACAGAAAAGGAATATACACTTAAAAACACCCCACCCTTTTCTCCTTTCATTGAATGCCTTTCCTCCTACAACATGAAATATTTACCCCAAATACTAAACAGCTGAATGTATATAGATCCTTTACAGGCATCTACATACTAGAAGTCTTACTAAAGACTGCTTACTGACCAAGTAGTTTGCTTCACTTTAGATTTCTGATAGGCATTCAGACACCAAGAACAACATTCAGAGACTCCTTGAATCATACCCAACTTTGCACCATCGATGTGACTCTTTTCAGAGGCTGGACTTTCCCTAACTAACCATTCTTTTCCACACTAACCATTCTTTCCACAGCACTATTTCTGAGGCGGTTCTGCAACTATGGTCCTTTTATGAAAGTCCAAAATGCTCTTCATGGATGATGATCGATGATGATGATTGATGATAATAATAAAGCAGCTTCATTCAGCACACATGGGAATCTTGAAATCAAGAGGACTTACACATAAATCTGAGTGTTTGAGTGAATAACAGAGGGTTAGAAAGCACTGAGACAGAGGTAATTTTTGCTAGGGAATGATTTTGCTCTTCACAGGACAAATATTTTTCCAAAGCTGGAAACCTCTGGAGGTGTTTTCTTTTGTCTCTTCAGAACATCAAATTTATTACAAAGTTACCACATAGTGTTCCAATGCATTCATTAGTTTGGAAGTACTGTGTTAAAGGCCAGTGGGAAACCAAGGAAACAAAAAATAAACTCTCACCAGACCAATCACTACCTTAACAGTTTTGTCTTCACCATAGTAGAGGCATGCTACTTCATTAAACCGAATATGACAGTGTAGGTCAGGAATAGGGAAGAAAGCAAGCAATCAGACACTACTTTGCTCAGAAACTATTTAATACATAATAAAAGTCTTGATCACCACTACTAACAAAATATTAAGGTTTACAGCACTTACTCCCCATAAGTAGCTATCTGTGAAGGCACACTACTCATACACTGGCACACCTGCATTTTTGGAGTGTTGAATTCATGGAACATTCCTTAATTATAGATTATTCCAAGATCTTCATTTCAGAGAGATTTTAAAGAGCTTTACACCACTGAAATAACATCTGCATGACAGTCAAATAATCTCAAACTGAATTAACACTGACCTATGGGTGTATTTTTGTATTAGCACTTAAAGGTTTAGACTTCAAACACAAAGACGAACACTGAGGCAGGGAGCTGAAAAGACAACTGAGGTTTGAAGAAATGTCTATCTCTTATGAAAGTTTTTAGGTTAACAGGCAAAGAAAAGTTCTTGAAATTCTTACCAAGGCTTAAGGAAGAGATGTAGGTTTCTAAGCACAGGTGCCAAGTATCATTTTTAAACTCTTCTAAGATCCACATAATCCACATGGGACTGACAGATTTGACACCAGAACACTGGGAAATCTATACCTTTTGAGAGTGGTGGCTCCAGACTAAGAGAAATACCCTAGGGTGCCTAAAGTGACATTAGATGTTCAGATACCTGAGTAGCCCCACTAGTCTACAGCATTTAATTAAAGCAGAGAAGACTACAGCTGGGATTAGTACCAGCTTAGTCCCTCCATCCTACCAGCCAGTTCATATGGTGGATGGCCACATGATTTCAATGTGAAGAAAAGAAAGCGGCTTTCTCAGAGTAAATATCTGGAATACTTTGCATGGTATTGGTCCAACAAATAACTGAAGAAACTTCTAGGACTAGAGACCATGAGAGAAGGAGGCATACTAAAAACTGAGCTGCACAGAAGGCAGATAGAAGATAGCAGCATGAAAGGACTAGGCCTCCACAATGCATCAAGGAATTTACATCGCTGTGTCCCACTATCTCTCTGTGATGGCAATTTCTTTATTTATAAAATAAAATATAAAAAAAAAAGCGAAGTCAGGCCCCAGTACGGAAGAGCACACATTACAAACTCAAAACCCAAGATTTTAGGTATCAAATACATTAACTACCTGATACACACACTTCTGGAAAGCGTTTCCTACCTGCACAGAGCTAGTACCCTTTTCTCCACGACTGCTGCCATTACTGATGGGGATCACCATGACACCATGCACAAAGGTAAAGTAAGCATGCATTAAGACTCTAAAAGTACTCCACCTTACTGAATTTGAATGTTTATTAAGTCTACTCTGCCCACTGGCAGTACTTCAAATTTCAGATTATTAGGAATGAAATAGGTCAACCCAAAATATAGCCACAGCTGATCTACAGAAATAAACACTAAGCCAAAAGGAAATTGTTCTCCATTGGCCTTTATTATTTTCACCACAGTATTTCTGTTAGACAGTCAAAAGTACATTTAATACAAAACAGAATTTAGTATTCAGGAATCTGAAATAAAACCATGTCAGGAAAGCCAATCATTGCCAACAGAAAAGACCACAAGTGTAAAGTAGTTTAAATACTTCGATTCTTCCAACTTCTACTGAGTGATGCCCAGCAACCAAAACACACTCAATACAAAATAAATAAGCCTTGGCTAGAGTTTGGCTTTTGACCTGATTACATTCTTCTTCCCAAAACAACCTCTCATCAGCTAGAAAGGCTGCATCAAGAACTGCCCAATATAACCAGGGTCTTTAGCAAGCTTACACAGCTGCCTCCACACACAGAAACTATCACTTCCATCTCAAGAACTGCAAAGCTGTCTGTGCCGAGTTAACATCTGAACAAGCCTGCAGATAGGATCCCTACATAATTTAGGATTGCATCCAGACCTGAAGCTGGAAACTAGGACTCCAGAGAAAAAGAAGAGCTGTTACCCTCCTAAAAATTGGGCAGCAGCTCTTAAATGCCTGAGAGACCACTCCAGAGAGCAGTCCTAGCCTCTCACCCTCTGACAAAGCAACAGAGTGACTTGGTGGGGTATGGGGGGAAGTCAGCAGCAAAAATAACCCCACAAGATCATGGTGGAAGAAATAAAGAAATTTGACAAACTGCATATTCAAGACGTGAAAGACAGATCCCAGGAAGCAGTAAGCAAGGCCAGCAGAGATGTGCTGCAGGAATTTGGAGCAAGAAGGCAACAGGGAGTCTGAAAATCAGTGGGTTGAAGAGATGAACCTGCACACCCCCACACTCCTCTATTTGAGCCCAAACCCTTTCAAAAAACTGCTGGCTTAGTTTATAGCTGAAATAATGTCAGCATCTACCCAATTACATTCAGGTCTGTTGGCTATCTACACAATGCACTCAGGAGTAAAGACCCACAGGCCCCACCCAAGGCAGATGTGCTTACATAAACGTAAATCCAAGGAAACCTAGGAACAGTTAAAGGCCCTTTTTATGCCCTTCATGCCTCCCCTCTTTCCCCTACCTTCCCCAGTACATCTAGTATAGAAAAAAAAAGGTTAGATGTACAATAAAGAAAACCTGATCTAATTACACTGGAAGTACAAAAACGGAATACACGAAGACTAAGTGCTGCTAGTACAATTACTTCATCTCTCATCCAACGCAGCATTAAATTTACCTGCTCGTTACTGTAATTTGGCAACTGAATCAAATGCTTAAAAAGAGCCCTGACAAACCACACGATGAGTGGGATTAAACGAGGAAGAGGAGGAGGATGTGAAAAAGAAAATTGCACCAAGAGATCAAGATTAAGTTGGAGACGCACAAATTCACCTGCCTGAGAAGATCCACCCTGTTCTAGAGAGTATCCGCAAGCTGAAGTTTAACGCAAAAAACACGGTGGAGAAAAAAAATTCCTGCTTTGTAACCAAGTTGCATGTGCTTGGCACCACTAGAACTTGTTAAACAAAGCTGCTGTCAGACACCCTTGCGGAGAGAATCTGTATCACTGCAGTGTGTTTTTAATTTGTATAACAATTATTCTCTGGTTTAGAAGCACGTAGCTCATGAGGAATCACTGGCTACCCAGAGCAAACACATATTGAAAGCGCAGGTACTGGCTTTCTGCTGTTTATACCCTCTGTTGTATATGTAATTCCACCAGATCTGTGAACTCCAGACATCACATTAACTACAAAAGATGGAGTCTTCCAAGATACGAGGGCCATTTACCAAACAATAGCATCCAAAATAATTTCAACACAAAGAATCCTACTTTAACACTGTTCTGGAACTAAGGAAGAAACGCGGTAGGGCTCCCCTTTCATAAGAGCATATGGCATTTTAAAAAGCAGAGCATTACAAATTCCACCAACAGCTACTGAGTCATTCAATAGAGGCTCAAGTTATCTTAGCTCTGTCTCTCCTACCTAGGCACACGCACCACAGCAAGAGGAAGACCAAAGTTCCCTGTGGTCATATGGAAACAAGTTACATCTCGTTTATATTATTCACACTTTTGATGAGTTTTTCAGACAAAGACAATGACAGCTCAGCACTGCCAAGTTTACTCACTGTCCACTGCTGGGGGGAAAACTCAAAGAACAAGAAGTTCCTTGTGTGGAGCATCCTAGATCGCCTGTGCTTTACCGACATGCAAAACCCGTATGCCCTGCCAAACCATTTTAGGCATACTGCGCACAAAAGAAAACATTTCAGGAAGCTGAATGGTATTTCTTTTCTGTTCATACAGAGTGACAGACCACCACAGCCCGTAAATTTTCTGGTACTTCGCCTCTAATACTTGCTAGCGATGTGTTCGCCAGTACAGGGAGCCAGGAACTTGACTCAGATTTTAATTCATTCCTTATCATTCTGCAAAACTACTTCAGCACCCACCAGCTTCGTGCAATGGCTGCAATACCAAAAAGGCAAGCGGTCCTCTGCTGGAGAAAGAAACAGCACTTGCATTTAAATTCTGTGGGCACACATCAACTAGCCTCTGAATGGGGTTTAGCCAGCCTTTCAGCTTTTGTTTAGTGCCCTCCACACATTGCTGGTAGTTACTGCTGCTGGCCAGGGCAACTCTAAGGTACTTTGGCTCGTCATCAGGAATTAGTTCTCTGCCACAGAAATTCACCAAGAGCCAAATGGATGAAAAAATAGCAAACCAAAGGAAATTGGCACCATGCTCTTTCCGGTTGTTGGGTTCAGGCTTCAGTTTTGGGCCTGATCTCTAAGGTAAACACACCTTCAAGGCTTTGCTCCACCTTCTGCATGGAACGCACATGGAAATGAATTCATCACAAGCAAGTTATTTCACACACTTAAAAGAGGAAGATATGAAGCAGCCACTAAATAAAAGGACCCTTTGTCAGAAAAGCAAAAATACCAATATATCCTTGCTGGAGTCAGTCTGACACACAGATTAAGTGGCATTGCCCTGTGCTCGAATTCACAGCACGCAAGGCTTCCAGAGCGGAGCAGGCTTGGAGCATGAGTCTCTACCAAAATAAAATTGCAGTGTGTGCAGCTGAAGAGCGTTTCAAGAGGACACCTAACCCAGCTGTCTCCAACATTTGACAGCCAAGCTTCTCCAAAACCTTTAACTTATTTTCATCTTGACCACTTGCCCCCGCAACCACTTCCTACACAGTTTTTACACAGCAACAGAAGGAATGAGCAGGACAGCCAGAACTTCTGTTCTCTGGACCCTCCCTGCCCCTTGTCCACATCTTGTAAGGGTGCATTTCCCACCAGGAGCCCAGCACTCTGGTTCCCAGTGCAGGAGCACCAAAACCCAACCCTTCTCATATGCATCTGCCAGGATCTTTTCTTTTTGAATTCTTTCCAGCAACAGAAATTTCACAACTCCCATTTGGCAACAGAAAGCTTTTTCCAGCTTTCCAGCTCTTCCTTCTGCATCTTAAAATCCATAACTTCTTGTCCTCTCTACAGCCGCACAGAGAGCAGTTGATTCCCTTCTCCTGCAGCAAGCTTTCAGGTATCCTCTATGTAAACCAACTTCCATTCTGTAAACCTTCCTTTTGGTAATGTTTTCTTGACGTACATGTGAATTTTTTCACTCAAGTTTTCTTACAGATTTGTCCCCAGAAAAAGGTGTTTCTGAAAAGGTGATGCTTTCAGTAGCATGCCATAGCCCAGCTCATGCCCAGTAGAACCATTCTGCAGGAGTGTGTATGCACCCCAGCCTAGTGTGCGTGCATCCCCACCTAGTGAGCTTGCTTTTTACTTTAGGGGTCAGAGAGGAGAAAGGTTTGGGGTTGGGGTTTTGGGGGAGTTTGGTTGGTTGGTTCGGGTTTTTTTTTTTTTTTGCAACCACTTAAGACTGACTCACATTGAAGTCTGGAAACTGCTGAGTGGAAGCATTACATTTTTGGTTATTATCAAAACAGGTATTCGGCAGGAATACAGTCAAACCTAAGGCTAACTTTTCCTTTAGATGTTTTGCCAAACTAGCTGTGCTAATGAGTAGTATTAAAGAAGACACTCCATCATAAATCCAGAGGTACAAATTAATGTAGGCAATGATACCACCAAAAACTGAGGCTGGTCTGTAAAATCTGGTTAATCTTACTCAAAGAGAGGGATTAAGAGTACCGGCAAGCAGACTCCTCCCTTCCAGACTAAACTGCAGTCCCACTAGAAAAGATGCTGCCAACATTTATCAGTGTTGGTATTCCTATTGCACTGGGGAGGAGCAAGGAGCCAACTAGATAGGAGGTAAGCAGCCAGTTTTATCTGCCCTGTGACAAAATGCTCTCACTGAGGAGTACTCCACTATTCCACTAATTCCCACGCTGTTCAGGAAGAAACCTGAACACACAAAGAAAAGGAAATAAAAGGATGTTACGTTCTTTTGCTGTAGAGAAAGGTATAGAAAATACATTACCTGAATGAGGTAAGGCTCATAGTGGGTTGCATGCGGCAGGTGAGTGATGATGAACACTGACTGTTTTTTACTGTGAAATATAACCAAGATGACACTGTCAATGGCAGTTCTTCAGGTAAACAGCAAAAACCTTCTTTTTTTGCCAGTAAAGCTAATGATACTTTTGGATCCTGGAAAGCTACAAAACCTGCTTTCCAAGCTATTACATAAAATTCCCTTCATATCACCACTACTTTGGTCAGCTCTCTTTCTCTAGTATGATATTGCTACTGAAAAGCCAATATACTACTCCAGCAGTGTATCGGAGTATACCATAAAAAACCTGTAGTACACAAATTGGAATGAAAGTTTTCAGCCAGAAAAGGTTTTCCTTATTGGTAAGTTGCTAGCAAAAGCTTATAAATTAAGAAATAGAAAAGTATCATCAAGCGGGCTTTGCTATATGCACAGATGCACACAGGAGAGCTTGCTAGCAGTATACATCTAACAGCATAAGCATACATATGTGTTTAATGGACACATCTTCATTCTAAGAATATATGCTGCAAAGGCCTTTCCCATTAGTTAATCTATGGCCCTCAATTCCCAGTCACAGCTACAGCTGCAACAGGCAAGCTGAAGCAATGCCATTTGTAACCAGTTTTCATTTCAAGTGCAACACTGAATGCCTTTTCAGGGCTGAGCAGGACCCAGGCTGCAAGCAAGCACATCTGTACCAGGTCAGAAAGGAGGTCCACCCCCATCTCACTACACGTCCCTGGCAGCAGCAAGGAGACAATGGCCAGGGAAGAACAGAGAACCAGGCCAAGCGTACTGTGCCTAACCTCCCAGCGTCTAGTAATTTGCAGCCAAGGCACTTCTCTAGGTACAAGACGCACAGCTATCTTTAGAGTTCGGCTTAAGACACACTGCCGTAATGTTAGAAAATGAATGCAAATTCAATCCTTTCAGAGCAGGCAGAGGGAGGGGGCTTGTTGAGTGTTTTCTGGTGAGTATTTGGACAGGAAAGCCTGAAAGGAATAAAGCAGCATTCAGCAGTGATAGGTCTCATATCATCACAGAAAAATACTGGGAAAAAAACACTACTGGAGAGTTAAGCTAGCCAGGTTAGTTTCCACCATCAAAACCAGTACACCTTGAAAGGACAAAAAGCAAATTGCACTACTCAAAGTACATCATACTTCAGATTAGTCCATCTCAATTCTTAAGAGAGGGCATGTAACTATCCTTGCCACAGTGCTAGATCTGTATTCAAGTAGTTGTCTTCTCCACAGATAACAGTGACACCACACACAAACTCAACATGAAAAACATTTACAAGTTTCAGAGAGTTAGTTATGAGCAGAGGCTGCTGAAAGGCATGGCACTGTCCCACTGCCACGGGTTGGTCAGTAAAGCAAAAGACAAGATGAAAACTTCAAAACACAAAATACAGAGAACCAACTCAATCCTATGATCCAAGTGATGGGAATATTTCACTGAAAATAGGGAGTGCCAGTAATCAGTAAGGATCTGGAATCTCGGCCAAATTCCCACAGCTGCTTGTAATTTTAACTAAAGGTACATTACAGGAAAAGTTAATTTAGAAAAAAAATAGCGCCTTGAAATACAGACGGCAGACTCATCCTGCCTGGGAAGAGAAGGGCTCCAACCCTCTGAGCAACCCCAGGAAGCTGTTTGAAGGTGTCTCTCTCTGCTGTGACCACCAGAAGCCCACTGCTCAGCAGGCCTGGGTGGTTTGGGTCATGGCATCTTCTCTGACCTCAAGAAATGAAAACCTTCTTTTCCCTTTGGTTTCAGCCCTCTCACAACTCAAACTTAAAGCACAGGCTGGCTATATCATTAATAACGCAAAGGCCACAGGCATCAATGGAAGGCAAGAGAAGTTTAGCTCAGACACACTGGTAGGGAACCCAAGACTGCAGCAAGGCATTTGGAGCAAGAATGCCCACATAAAAGCATACAGCGTACAACATAACATTGGATCAATCAATCACAACTGCATCTGGGAGATGACTGCTTGCATTAGGCATTAAATTTGCATATATCAACCATATAGCCGCACATCTCTGCTCAGTTGGGAGAAGAAACAATGTTCGTACTGAAACCCGATGGAAGGCTACCAGTCAGACTAACGGATTTAAAAACCCACCTTTATCAAATAAGCTGATTATAGCTGTGTTATTTAATGGCGTGGCAGCCGCTCTCAAAATCTGGGTCCATAAGCAGTCTAGCCTTTACCAGCCTTTACTTTAGCAGCCTAGCAGAAGACTGAAAACTGGTAACACTAAACCATCATATGAATTATGTTAAAAGGAAAGAAAGGCTGATTTTGAACCAGTACATAATGCACACATTTCCACCATCACATTCTCCTGAAAAGACCAAATCTGCATTTGAAGTACCGACAGCTTCAAATCTTTAGGGGAAAAAAGCTTTCTTTGTACAGAGTCAAGCTTAGGCAAGTCTTGCAACAGTAATTACAGACACTGCCTCCCCAAGCCATCTGCTGTGGCATTTATAACTTCTGGAAGGGCAGCCAGCAGAGCTGGTGGAGGAGAAGAGACACACATACCTCAGAAACCCAAGCCAGGCTTCTCAGAAAAGCTGTGATGCTGGTCTGACCCTAACAGGAACTTACATCCTGGTTATCCAGACCTCCTTCAGCTTGCAGATAGTGCTGATGTTAGAAGGAAACAGCTGGGTCTGCAGATTTGTCAGATCAAAGGGAGTTAGGAGCCCAATCTCAAGGCAACTTGTAACCCTGAGCAAGACCAGCGGGGAAAGAGCTCAGCTGGAAGAGCTCGACCAGGACTTCATCCCAAAAATGAACAAACTTGTGCTCTGAAGTCAGTGTAAGCAACCCAACTTTCACATGTGGACAGACTTTGAAGACACCAGCACAGCCAATAGCTCTGCATCTCTCTTCTCCAAGAAGGGATGCCTGTAACATGGGCAGAACAATTCAAACAAGCTAAGTTCATCCTTTATGAGGATGCATAGGGTCCAGCCTGATGTACTCACTTACATAGTGACAACCAGTGCATCTGCCAAATGTTTTCATCAGCAAACCACAGCTAGCAGAAGAGGTGGAAGGACACACTCACCCACCGCTCACTCACACAGCCCCGAGTTCTAGCGGCGGGCCACACTGCAGGTACTTTGAAAATCCAGCTTTCACAGTACAGCTGGAAATAATGCCGAATAATTGTTTTGCCATCCGTAAAACATTACAATACCCACTTCATAGGGTTGTCACAAGTATGATTTAACATCTCCGAAGAAATTTGAAGAATAAACAATGGCTGTTATTCTGAGTACCACAGAATTTGGAAGGCTCTCACATGAATTCTGCACAACCGTGCATGTGTGACAGCTTCAGCACCAACAGATTATTTTCCCTCACAAAAAAAGCCTCCCAATAGCTCATTTGCTCTGGGCAACACTTTATTCAGAAAAGTCTTTTATTTTGCTTGTTAATATATCCTAAATTGCCATCAACTTTGACTATTTAATTAATAGATTCAGGTGTTGTTTCTAGTCTCTCTTAATTATGGGAAACATTGCCTTTTTGACAAAGAACTCAGTTTAAGCTGTCAGGGCTCCCAACCAGCACACTGTAATTACCTAAGTAATGCTAACACACAAGAACAACAACAGGGGGGAAAAAAAGCAACTAAAATTTCACTGAAATCCCATTTCCTTTACAGCAAATGAGAAAGTCTGTCTGCATGGAGAAGAGGTGCTACACACAGAAAGAGGCCAATGTCATACTGCTTATGCCTGCCTATTAAAGAGCTCTTAACACTGATGCATAAACATTGTAAAGATTTTAATTAGGTTTGCTTTTACTTTTTCCCCATGAATATACAAGTACACAGGAGATGCTGGATTCTAGGAGTTCTGCTATACACTCAGATCTACCTCTTCTGAAAGGAAAACTTCAACCGCTTCACTCCAAATGTATAAGGCATCTACATGCCTTTTCATTCTCATAAAACATAAATAGCTCAACATCTACTCCAAGGATAAGCATTTTCTTTTTTTCTGAGCAGTCTCAAACTACAGCAGTAGTCACAATTAGGCAACAAGGATATGCCCCGAGTGAAGATGGATCTGGCTGAGAGAACTAACATTTCCCCTACACAAAGCTTCAAAGGCTCTTTAAAGTCTTTGGGACACAAACCACATTTTTGTTTGGAAAGCAAACACCACATTACTGATACTACTGCAAGATAAACAACAGCACTAGGACTAGTCAGTACACCAGCTTTTATTCCCCAAGACATGACAGGAAGTTTCTTCTCTTTATTTCACTCTAGGTCTCCACCAAGAAACTAGAACCAATGGGTGCACAAAAAATGCAGCTTAGCAGTACCATGCCTCACAAAGAGTAGGTCCCAAGTTCCCCAAATCCCAGGGGAAGCAGCAGCCCAAAATTTTGGTCCTGCTCTCCCTACAAAATACAACATGTTGCATGCCTGAGAATAAGCAAAGGGAGTGGGGAGGGGGGGGGGGCACAAAAAAGCAACATGAGCACCTAGGCTATTTGGCCAATAGCACACAGCAAGAAGATGTACCATAGATCCCAGCTTTTCCTCAGTTTATGTCTCACAGAGATCAACAACTTTAGGGGAAAGTTCAACATGCCAAGACTATATCGACCCCCTCATAAAACACCAGCATGAAGCAGAAAGGCAAGACTGATTGAATCCCTTCAACATTAGCCTGACAGGCAGCATCCTCTCATAGTTTGACCTGTGCATAGTTTCTATACAGCTTACCTTGTCTTTTCCCTGGCAGGTATCATAACCTCCACCCAGGACTTCCTTGGTAAAGCAAGAGGGTACCCTGGCACAGCCAATCACCACGCTCTCCTCCTAAAACTGTTTGGTTTTGCATGCATGGGTTTACAGACAAAAGAAAAGCTGCTGTGGTACTTGGTTCCTTTTTACAATACTGAATACCTATTTGGCAGAGGACAAGAACCCAAGCCTCCTGCTTCCCAAGACAGATGTCCCATCTACTAAACTTCAGTTGTGCTGTCTGTTCCATGGAAGGTTAGACAGGCACAGATAAAGACACAGCAGAAGGAGGTATTGTTGTGAAGAACCAGATCCAAAAGTAACACTCCTAGACTGATCTCTACAAAAGAGACAAGCATTTATTTCATTTTTGCTATGACATGTGTGTAATAGTTCTAAATGCCCAGCTTCTCATCACCATCATGTCTTGCACCCTCCTAAATGTGCCAAAGCTCAGAGGCACAAGGAAACTTTACACATGAACAGTAAGCATCCACTGATTTTAGCAGCATCAATAAAAAAAAATTTAAAAAAAAGAGAAAAAAAAGCAAGCAGGGGTTTGCTTCCTTTTTAACCATTTGAAATTTGGACTCCTACAATAAAACAAAACAGGAAACAGAGATTAGTAGTTTGGTGCTCCAGCAAATTAAACACTCCCTAGAATATATTGGTTATACCTGTAAGACCCTGTGTCCTAGTGATAACTGGTCCCTAATTTAGGTGGTAACTCGCTCCTCGAATCCTAACATGATCATGCATCAGATGGCAAACTGATTTTCACATAACACATTTAACACATTTAAGAGTATTTTCACCAAGCACACAGCAGAGGCCTTGGGATTAGTGTTTCTTTTTTTTTTTTCGTTTTATGTTGGTTAGTATCACAGGTAAATAAAAACTTTGGATAATGCCTTCTAATGCCTCTCTATTCCCTTCCATTCAGCCTTGCTTACAAAGATGGTATCAATTCCTTCTTAAGAGCTACCCACAAGCAAAAGTTCCCTGGTATTAGCCTGAAACACAAGCATAGACAGACACTCTTTATTACTAGTGGCTCATCACCAGAAGGTAATGGAACAGTCCGAGATACAGGTACTTTCTGGTTTCACTTTGCTTTTCGTCATTTCTTCTGTTCTATATCTCACAATACTCAAGATAGTGATTACCTAGTCACCTGTTCTTTGTTTGGACGCTTACTACAAACAGAGTAACACGCATGCACCAACACTCAGTATTAAAACTAAAAATAAAGAAAACTGAAAGAACAGAACATTTTTAGCCTTTACAGATGACAGCTACATTTCTTTGTCAGTATCTTGGCCACTCCTATCAATAATTATGTTCTCATAAGGTAGAGGAGCAAGACTGATGCTGGGCAACTTCTTTCTTCAAAAGAAGTGTGACCAGCAGGTCAAAGGATGTGATTCTGCCCCTCTACTCTGCTTTTGCAAGACCACACCTGCAATACTGCATTCAGCTCTGGGACTCCCAGCACAACATATCCCACAACAAGGATATGTTGGAGCAAGTCCAGAGAACGCCACAAAGATTCTCAGAGGGCTGGAGCACCTCTGCTATGGAGACAGGCTGACAGAGCTGGGGTTGTTCAGCCTGGAGAAGAGAAGGCTCCAGGGAGATCTTACAGCAGCTTCCAGTACCTAAAAGGGGCCTATAGGAAATCCAGACAAGGACTTTTTACAAGGGCATGTAGAGACAGAACAAGAGGGAATGGCTTCAAGCTGACAGGAGGGCAGATTTAGGTTAGATACAATGAAGAAATTCTTTACTGTGAGGGTTAAGAGGCACTGGCACAGGTTGCCCAGAGAAGCTGTTGCTGCCCCATCCCTGGAAGTCTTCAAGGCCAAACTGGATGGCACTTTGAGCAACCTGGTTTCGTGGAAGGTGCCCCTGCCCATGGCAGGGGGCTGGAACTAGATGATTTTTAAGGTCCCTTCCAATCCAAACCATTCCGTGATTCTACGAATGCAAACATTCTTGTGGTTTTTTGTATTTGCAGAAAGCCTAGAAGCAGCCTACCACAATTTATGGCTATCATAAATTTAGTATAGATGAACTTACTACATTAAGCAGCAACACTTTGTTCACACCAGTCACCCACAAAACATAAGCCCCAAATCCAATTATTCCATAATAGTTTTCTAAGTAAACAAAACACCATTTAGGATTTGAAAACAATGCATCTTTCTGCAAACAGAGGCAGAAAAAAAAAAAACAGAAAAAAAAACAGCCCAAGAAGCTAGCACAGGGCTATGCAATAGTTTCATTTTGTAAGAAGATTAACACAGAGCAGAAACCTTTGGCTCAGGCTGGGAAAAAAAACATACACTTGTGCTGGAACAGAGTTCCCTGTAAAGTGGAATTTGTCCTGTTTGTTAATGCATCTCTGCAGCGATAAATCAGGGAAGAAGAAACAGCATCCTTACTTCTGCCCAGCATTACTCAACTCATGCCCCTTCTGATTTCAGTCCTTGTTAGGCACAATGCACGCACCCTCACCTGAGCTATCTGCTACGTGTTGTTGAACTGCAGCACAAAGTTTTGATAAGCAGTCCTGCCATTTCAATCATGCTCAACAGAGACAAGCTGGTCAGGTGTTTCTCCTGTGCTTGTTGAATTCAAGCTATATTTGGAGACCAACTGTTCTCTACCCTGCTTTCTCCAATTAAGCGTGTGCGTAAGAGTGGAGAGGTGAAGGTGGGAATTAAGAGAGAAAGAGATAGTGAGACTTTCTTGGAGTACATAAGGCTGTCCTTAAAAGATTCTGAAATGTAATGCACATAGTTTTAATTGCAAAGATTCAGTAACAACAGATGTGAAGGGGAAGAAGACCAGAGCACACAGAAGGGAACCAAAAGCCAAGGCTGTTCTGAAAGTTAAAAAAGATGAGAACATTTACATTTAGCTCTAAGGGCCAGAACAAGGAACTCTAACAGTCCAACACTCACCGCAGCAAAGTAAGTTCACTGCAGGTTACAACAGAAAAAAAAACAACTCTGTGGTCTTGACAGAAAAATGAATGGGATCCACCTGGGTTTGCATAGGGAAAAAATAAATTAATGTCCCTATCTGTGATTATGTTGAACTTCACTCAAAGGAGCAGCAGTTCAAGCAAAGAGCCTTGAGTGAACACCATCACCACAAAAGAAACACTGCCAAGACAAGTGGAGAGTTCACCACTTCACTCCCAAACATGCTTGTACGTATCAGCAATTCACTAATGGCAAACATGCATTACTGTACTCCAGCCTACCTCCCTTAGAGCAGGAAAGTGGGGGAAAGGCCATGATGTTTATTTTGGACTTGAAATTAATGAGTTTGATGACATGATGAACTAATGAGATTATTATTGCTTTGAAAAAGGAGCTGCAGTATTACTGCAAACTCTGCTTTCCTGTTTCACACCTGCTCTCTCCCTGATTGAGGGGGGCAGATGAAGATTCAAAGAGCAAAACACAAAGAGCAAGAAACACGTACATATATGCCATCAAAAAGTAACAGTCTCAACACAAAACTCCCCGTAGTATACAGTCTGTTTAATATAAGAGGATAATCAATGTGTTCATCGATATAGATGCCTACACATTAGGTTAGCAGCTTATTAAACCCATCAGCATCATCTGAACAGAATACACTCACAACAGCATCCTACTCGGCTGCTGCTCTCCGATCAATCGCTCTTCTCCATTTTGCGCTCACAAGCCGCGCACGCGGGTACAGCCCGGCCCTTCGGAAACAGGCTTTCCGTCTATTATTTTTGTTTCTTTCTTTTTCGTTTCAAACCACTCTCCCACTTTCCTCCTATCCTCCCTCCCACCCTCCCCTCACGCTCGGCGCAGAGCCAAGCTGCCATCCTCCCAGCGGCGAGCAGCCAGCCAGCGCCTCCGTCCCTCCGCACCCCGAGAAGGCTGTCCATCTCCCCCCGGCAGTGTAGGCTACATTCCAGCCGGGGCCCAGCCGCGCCGGCGGGACCATTGTGCCCATCCCAGCACCGCCACCACCACCACCACCCCCCTCACGCCCCCCCCCACCCCGGTACCCGCCGCCGCCGGGCCCAGCCGGCGCACAAAGGGCTGTAGTGCCGGTGGCACCGGCACCGCGGCCAACGGAACGGACCGAGCCGAGCCGGGCCCAGCTCCTCCAGTGCCGCCGCAGCGGGGACGGTGCTCTGGGGCCTTCTGAGGGGGATGCCCGGCGGAGCTGCCACCGCCGTCAGCAAAGGGGAGCGCCGAGGCGGGGGGCGCTACCCCGGCCACAGAGGGGCCGGCACGGCACGGTCAGGCTCGGCCGCCCGCCTTCCGCCCGCAGCCCGGCACCCGCGCCTCCTCGGCGGAGCGGCACCAACCTGCAGTCCTCGCCGCCGCCTCCTCGGGAACAGCCGGAGCTGCCTCTGCCCGCCTCAGCCTCCAGCCCCGGGGCGGGCGGCCTTGCGCCGCCTCCGCCTGCTGCTGCCCGCGGTGCCCCCCCGGCGGCGGCGGCGGGCTCGCTCGGCGCCGCTGCCCTCGGGAGGCGGGGAAGGGGCGCGCAGGGCGGGCGGCTGCGGGAGCCTCGCTCATTGAGTGCGGCAGCCCCAGCTGTCGCCGCCGCTGCTCCCCGCAGCCGCTACTTCCTGTGCGGCGATGGTTCAGTTCCTCCCGGGCCGCTGGGGGCAGGAGCCGTGGGGCGGAGGAGAAGAAGAGGCGGGAGGTCGGGTCAGATACCGCTGGCAGCAGCGGGCCGCTCTTGCAGTTCCTCCCGCACGGGCCAGACCTGCTCCACCCCCGGTCAGCGCAGCAGGACCCCAGCCGACCGCTCTGGCCGCACCGCGGAGGGACGCGATGCCGCGGAGCCGCCCCTAGCGCCCCCCACTGCTGGGCGGCCGCCAGGAGGCGCCGCCGCTCCCGCTCGAGGAACCCCTCACCGAGGCCCCTCTCCTCCGGCCACCGTTGGCGGCGAGCGGGTGTGAGGCTCGGAGCCGGTGTTCCCCGCTGGAGGGTGCGCGGCGAGCGCAAGGCTCGGGGAGGGGAGTGCCGAAACACTGAGCCCCGTCGGTGAAAGCCCACTCTCCATCTCAGGAGCGGTGCCTGCTCCCGGTCCCTCCATGCGGAGCGAGAGCCGCTTTGCTGGTGCACAGCCGCTCACCGGAACCATGGCTCGCTTTCCCCGCCGGCTGCCCTCAAGGAGAGGGGTGTTCTCCTCCGTCCGGCTGCCGCAGCGGCAGGGATGTGCGGGGCCTGCCCTTGCCACGTAGAGACCGGCGCTGCTGTCCCGCTGGGCTGGGAGCTGGGTGGTGCAAGCGGAGCTCCGGGCGCGCGCAGGGGAACGGGGCGATCTGTGTGGAAGGAACGCGAAGGTGGCACCGCGAGGAATCAATAACAGTAGGGCAGGAAACCGCTGTGTAACTGCGTTAATAAATAACGACTCCATCCCGGCTCCGAGTGAGGAGCAATGGTAAAGTCGGGGAGCGCCCTCAGCTGTAGGGGTGATGCTCCACATGCGGTAAATCGGGTGCCCTGCCAAGGACTGTACTGGTGGAAGTCCTTTACAAAAGGAGCAGGATATCACCGAGGTTATTTGATTTCGACCCAATAGAAAGCTGTCAATATCCTTGTGTTGTGTGCATCCTAAAGAAGCAGGTCAAAACATACCAAAAGGAGTACGAGTTTAGTCTGTTTTTCACAATAAGTGTTGAAGTATATTGGGGTTGGTTTGGAATCTTGCTCGTTCTCAGGGTGTGACGGGACTGAGTGCCAAGGCTGTTGCAACTGCGTTTTCTTGCCAGAGAAATCCAACTTGGTGAGGCTTTTACAGGTGATAATGAGTAGGGGTGGAAAGGTCTGCTCCTTTCTTGGGTGCAGTATGTGGGAATGCCAAAGTTTGGAAGTTACAAATCTTTTATTAGGAAAAAAAAAAATCTTTAAAATTGGAGCAACATTTTAAAATACCGGTATCTAGCGTTATCTTTCAAACACCTTACTGGTGCCACTAAGTAACTGGGCTTACATTTCACAATGGGGAGTGCCTGCAACTCTCGAATCTTTTTGTTTAAGACTGCATGTGTTCATTACCTCTGAAAGTCTGTTTAATTCGGTTCCAGAACAGAGATCTCGAGGAGACCACTGTTAGGCAATAACATGAAAAGACAATGGTTACAAGTGCTCTCCGGATCATCACAGTAAAGCAAATACTACCCTTGGCAGTTGTGGAAGACTTGTAAAATGTTTTTATTAGTTATTTAGATTCTAAATGTTCTCATCTTTCACCTGTGTTATGTAGCATTCAGAACATCATAACTTGACCTGCTTTAGGAAAGTACACACAAGTAATATCTAAATATTTATATTCTGTGTTTGCTTGAAGTGGTGTAAAATCCTTAATTGCTGGCTTTTTCTGCCATCACAGAACTCACTACGGGTTTCCAGTTTTACATAAGTTCCAGTATGAGGCAGAGATTCTGCCCTTAGGTCAAGTGCATATGCTGTTTTTTCTTCTATCTCCTCCACACAGCCTCTTGCCAGCAGTTCTGACTAGCCTTATCTAGTGCTGCTCAGCCCATACTGATTTGGCCAATCACAAAATCTTTGGCTGGTTTCCTATGCTGGCAGAGCTTTGTAGTAGGCTGCTGTAAATGACAGGAGCCTCTGTGGCTTCCTGGAGAACATCACAGGTGATTTCAGTCCCTTGTGTAGCTCAGAACTGTGACAGAATAAAGGCAACTGGCATCCCTCTAAGGGGCCTGGTGCCGTGTCTCCCATTTGTCTTCATTTTCCACACTGTAATACACAAATAATTGTGTTTTTTTATCTGTATGAACTTTAAGCATACAAGTCTGTTTCTAAATAAGACATAATTCTTTCAAGGAAATTATCTAATAGAAATAGCTTCTGACAGTTTGACTGCAGAAACAGAGAAGACATACTATCTTAAGTCAGAAGTTTTTTCAGATTGTATCACTAATGTGAAGACAGTTAAGCTTGCCTGGCGTGTCTCTGCTCTACATGAATTTTAACTACAGCAAAGTATAAATTACCTGGTTTTTCTATTTTTCTAATATACTGGTAGTTCTGCTTCACAGTGCTTATAATGCTCAGAGTGTTATGCATATGACAACCAAATGATGAAAACTAAAATCTGAAAGGATGATTCGTGCACAGGGTATTTTAGCGTGAGACAGATAAAGAAGAAAAAGAGAAAATACATGTGAAGTTTGGGAATAAAAGTGGTGAATATGGAAACAGTGTGAAAAAAAGAAATCCCAAAAGGTAACACCTGTAAAATTTGCCAAGAAATTAATTTCCACTTTTCCTGCCCAGCTGTGTTCTAACACCTTACTGGCAAATTGCATTCTCCCTTTCTCAGCTGCTAAGGGAGCTCTGTGAAATGCTGACCATTACGTCTGGAGTGAATGAGATCAGCTGTCCTGGTATTTATCCATTATCATCCCCAGGCTTAAAATGAAATCTTCCACAGAAGCAGTGTTTGCCATGTGCATGAAGCAAGATTTCAAATAAAGCACTATTAGCCTTTTCTGTTGAGCAAAAACCACTTAACATATTAACGCAGTTGAAATGTATGTAAGAGCATCAAGGAAGCAGCTGTTTCAAGTCACCCAAACAGGTCTGCAGGGTCTGCTGGAAAGAATCTTACAATGATCATCATTTGTCAATTTTTCTGAAAACATGAATACAAGTAGAAGAAGCAGATTTTCTCTCTACCTGAAGAGTCTCTTAGTTTTTTAGATGTATCATCCCTTTTGTACCTGCTGTAGCCCCTCCCACCCCAAATCTCATTCTGTTTTCTCAAACCATTAGTTTGAAATCACCAGAGGACATTTCCACATTAGTTTTCAATACTGAGCTGTGTCTGAGTTCTGTTCAACACCTTGGTCCAAAGGCAGCTCCTCCTCACTTCTCGTCAGCTGCAGTGAAGCCCTGATTAACTTTTGAAGTGAGCAGAAGCCAAGGAACCGTTTGCAGGTTTGTACAGCAGGAACTGCACCAGCCACTGGCAGGTCAAAGACACTTGAAGATAACCCTGAACTTGAAAATCTCATCTGTACTTGAAAATTCAGGGGTGCTCTGGCAAGTGCAGATACAGAGCATTGGTTATCTAAGTGAAAGCATGATATAGAAACAACACTTATATGCTTGTGTTAACACACACTATCCTAAATTTAAGCTCTAATTAGCTTGAGGTCTTAATCAAAACCACATGCCGACACAATGCATTAACATGCATGGAATATAGAAGATAGAGAAAAGCAGAATTCATCTCCTGAAGAGGTTAATACTTTAAATCCAACCTAACTGAATATCCGCTTATCTTACCAAATGTTCAACATTGCCTTTATAATCATTACTACCGTATTCTCTGTTTTGTTGTGTTCTCGGTAGGATTGTGCTGTTGATACTGACAAATGAACCTGTCCTATGAACACAGCTTTCTAACAGTTACCTGAAAATTATTTACTGTTAGAGCTGAAATTTACTGATGCATAAAATATATTTTTCCCCCCCTTTCAGAAAGCATAGTCAGCTTTCATTTGGTCAGTTTTGAATTACATAAGCATTAAAAAAAGTTCTATCACCATAATTACAAATACTTCCAGTACGTTAGAAGAAATATGCCTAGAAATAAAGAAGCACAAGCTAAAAATACATATATAGCAGTTATTTCAGAAGGGACTGCTGATCTGGAGTGCCTAACTGTGCATGCTTTAAGGGGCCAGCTTTTCAAAAGTCGTTGAGTTTGTGTAAACAGTTCCCTTCCAGATGTCTCCGGTACAGCTTGATTATTTTATTTTCTCTCTTCTCTCCGCTCTAGTGTTGGCCATTAGGAGTGAACTGAGGAAGTCTAATAGACAGGGTTGCTTATGAGACTGGGACACTGGAATTCCTACTTCAGGGATGCCAGATCATTTCAGGCAGAGATGACACCCCTAGGTTTCCATCTCCATGTGCTTAGCTGAAAACATGTCAGGCAGCTAAGCAAAATCTAGGCAGAAAACTTAGGCACAACTTGGGAGGTGTAGAAAGCAGCTTAAATTCCCTTCATGCACTTTAGACTCCTAACTGCTTAACTGTCATTATGGTGGGAGATGGATTTTACATCATATTAGATCCAAGTGTAATTTAATTTGGATTTTCCTGATGCCTTGTACATTGTTTTTGAATAAAAGCTTTAATGAAACTACCTACTGCCAGCAAGACACAAGTGTGTGCATATGCTTTACACATACGTATCTTTCAAAGGGTTATGAAGTTTAAATAAATAAAAGGAAAGAAATACCACATAATACTATTTTATCTTGCAGAATTAAGGAAAATCAGATTTGTATCTTTTCCACTGGAAAATTAATTATACTTCTTTAGAGAAGAGTCTTCCAATGCAAAAATCACGATGCTGGGAAACAGGTCATGCTGCTCAGCAAAGACCAAAACCTTGCACAACACAATGACACAGTACACTTTTTGCTGCAACTACAAATTTCTATACTTTCTCTTGAAAATGCGTTTGTTACCTTTGGATGCTTTGAGGTGAATTTTAGTTCTCTTCTTATTGCAAGGCACTTAAAGCTGAACCAAACTTGACTTACACTGAAATTGCATACTTTTTCCTGTAATCTGAGAGCTGTATCTTGTACATCTGCTTAAGGAAAAAATACCAATTTTTCTGTACAAGAAAAGCAGGATCACAGTCATACATGTAACTGAATCTGAGGAAGTGTTAGATAAACACTACTTCGAGTTAACACCTCTTAGCAGCATATACTTAATCTCTCTCTTAGTGATGTATTTTCAACCTCAAAAGCCTGAGCAAGCCTTGGTCTCCTAGCAAGGCCTGTTGCCCACTGCTAATGCAGGGAGTCCAGCTCAGTGTGAACATCGTGAGTGTCAGGTGAAATGAATCCAGCACATGCTGTGTTGTGTGGCTGCATAAGTGTTGGCTGGACATCACCTACCCTGGTGCTTTTTTATCTGGTCCAAGGGCTACATAGCCACCTCACTTAAAACTAAAGGACCTTGTAATGCACCCACTCTGGTTTTCATTTACAAAGAGAAAGTATTAGCTTTCCTTTAATGAGCTTGCATATTTTCTTGCTTGCATGTATACAAAGATGCAAGTATATCTGATACTGAGTTTTAGAGGCCCATTCCACCTTCTGAAAGGTTATGAATTGTGCATGGCTCCCAGACTACAGTGTGAAAAAGACTCCTGTACAAAGAAATAGGATTGGGAAATGAAACCCTACTAAACACATAGGATCAAGGAGACAGAGCTGAGTTTCTTAATTCTGAATTTTCTGATTTTTGCCATAGACGTAGGAAACAGATTTGGTATTATATGAGTTTTTAAAGAAATTCTGGAAGCTTAGTCAGTTGATTTTCCTTTGCATTGCCAGAATGGTGGATGAGGACCAAAATGTGAAGGCAAATGAGATTCCTCAGCTTTGGCCCTGCATTAGGATTGCTTCTGTCAACTGCAGTACCTGGCTTTCTAGCTCTAGTGGCACTGGCATACCGCTCAGTTTTGTTGTTTCCAGTGGCGGTCAGCACTGTATGCAGTGCCTCAGTATTCAGAACCAAAATTGACAGACCAATGTACCTATTTTGTGAGCTGCTCCAGTAAAAACCTGCCCACTCGGAACTAAGCCATTGCTGCTGGTTTTGGCTGGAGCAGCTGGCAAGTTGCCCTGTTACATATAAACATGTAAAACACAAAAAGATAAAAGACTGCAATGTGCCAGATCACTAATACGGATGAAAACTTGATATCCTACCTCTGTGTGGAAGAAGTTGCTTTTTCCTGCTTTTCCTGGTTTTCAAAGCATTTACAATTCAGTAAGCTGCTGCTCTATGGAAGGGGAAATGCTTTCCCACTATGATTTCGATATACTTCAAAATGCTATTCTGGAGTAATCTGCGGGTTTGCCATCCTGAAACAAATAAACATGTATCTAAAAGGACAAAGATTTAGTGGTACCACTCTATGTATCATAAAATAAATCTCTGTTGATTTTTTAATGTATGAATGAAGCCACAGGAGATTGTCCAATATTATCTGTCATCATCATATACAATCTCTGCTCTATAGGTGTGACTCCTTGGTTTCTCAGGTGTGGTTTGGTGACACAAGTGGGGTCAGACTGGCATTACAACAATATATCCAAGAGGAAAATAAAACCCCATTTGTGCCATTAATTAATGCCATAGGCTAAGGATATAATTAAGCCCACAAACCCAGGTGGGAACTACTATGCAAGGTTGTGGAAACGTTTCCATTAAGCTTATTTGCATGGTTTTGTAGTCTTTCTGTATGTGTTAATCTTTCCACATGAGTAATTTTCCCGAGACATCACCAAAATTAAATTAAATGTCACAGTATCTGTTTGGTCTGTACATCTGTTACTGACGCTCTGGTTTACATAATACTGGTGAATTGTTGTGCAGCATAGAATACTGTCCTGGTTTAAACCCTAGCCAGACAGCTTGTTCACTCACTCCCAGTGAGTGGTGCCGGGCTGAGAGCAATAGAGCCCCCCCCCCCCCCCCCCCCCCGGGGCTCCCCCCTTCCCCGCTCCCAGAGGAACAGGGAGGAGGATCAAAAGAGTGCAACTCCCACGGGTTGAGACAAGAACAGTCCAGCAACCAATGTACAACACAAGTCACCACCGCTACCACCAACTACAACAATGATAAGAGAAAATAACAAGGGAAGAGAATACGATACCACCGGCCAAGAAACGAGTCCCACCCGGAAGCCCGTGTCCTTCCGGGTAACTCCCAGTTACCCCCCACCCCGGGCATGACGTGCTGTGGTATGGAATACCTCCTTGGCTAGCCTGGGTCAGGCGCCCCGTCTCTGCTTCCTCCCGGCTTCCCCTCCTCCCTGGCAAAGCATGAGCCTCACAAAGTCCTTGGTCAGGGTAAACATCACTTAGCAACAACCGAAAACATCGGTATCACCAGCACTGTTCCCAGGCTGGAAGTCAAAACACAGCGCTGCACCAGCTACCACGAAGGAGAAATATGACTGCTACTGCTGAAACCAGGACAAATACATAAAATTTTTTATTGCAGATTTCAATGTAATTGTCACATTTCTGAAGCTAAATAGAGAAGAGAAAGAAGCCAGTGAACATCCCTCTCCTCCCTCTGAGAGCATAAGGGCATTTATAATTCACACAGTCTTAGAAATCCCATGGCTCGTGCATGGTTGCTTCAAAACCTACATTCAAAAACCAGAAGTTCTGAGAAACACCAGTTCCTCAGGCATGTTACAGAATGGATTTGCCAGAAATGGAAACGAGAGTAAAGTAGAGCAGATCCAGCGTTATCAGCAGTGCTTTAGCATATATGCAGATGGGAAGAAATGTTTGGATGCATTTGTGTCAGAACAGGAAAGCAGCAATGACTGATATGGAGCCTCTGAGACAGATCCAAGTGGATCATCATATGAAGCAGACTGTCTCTGCTGTCAGATGAAAAAAAACAAAATGTGCTTGAAAGAACCAGGGATTCATGAAGTGCCAGCTAAGTGTAATGTACAGTAATCAAATGTCAGAGAAGAAAATCTGCAAAGAAAATGGACAACAGGTACTTCCCAACTTTCAGTGGGGACACTGGAGCTGCAAAAGCCCATTATGATTGTGCTTGCTCCCATATATACACTGAGAATTAAGATGTCATTGTACCAAAATAAGCATGGGACTGAATCTGGAGACTAGACTAGAAAGCACTCCTTGATGCAAACATTTTCTGATTAAAAATAGGATATCTATTAATCCAAATGCAAGAACCATGACTGACTTCACAGTAAGACTTCTACCTCTATGAAATCATATAACAGGCTTAATGGAAGAAGCACTTCCTGTTGTAAACTAAAGTCTGATTTTGGGGAACTACCCTGTTGAGATGGAAAAAAAAAAACCAAACCACAACAACATTCAGATAATTTGTTTCTAATATGATTGTTATCTATAATCTGGTGGTAAATACCTTGCAGAGCTCAAAACAATAAAATCCAAAGCAATATACGGGCCAAAAATTTTTGGGTAGAGTAGAACTATGGCCAAGAGTTGACTTCACTGCTAACACCATGTGAATCACTGTGAGAGAAAGAGGACAAGCAGAAGAGAACAGAAGGCCAGCTGAAACCATCCCAGGAAACAGCTCGACATTACAGAGTAAACCTAATAAAAAGGATGAGTGGATATTTGCAGATCTTCCAGAAGATCTCTCCTTGTTAACACTCCAGAAGAGAAGCTGGAAGCTGTAGATGTGACATGGCATTTGGCATTTGCCAGGTAAGAACAATAAAGGCACTGCAAGAAGCAAATGATATTTCTCTTCCATAACACACCCACAGGGCACACAAAGGTCTAAGAACAGAGCGCTTTTTTGTATAGCCCTACTTATAAATCAGGATTCATCAAATTATCACTTGATAATTTGACCCTAGACATGGTCTAGGGTGAGGTGTCCCTGCCCATGGCAGGGGGATTGGAACTAGATGATCTTTGAAAGGTCCCTTCCAGCCCTGAACATTAATTACTGATAAACAACTAACAAGAAATTCATCATATTTAAACCTAGCCTAAAAGCATAGAAGTCTCTAACAAAGCATCTTTAGAATTTGCTGCCTTCAGTGATACCAAGAGCCAAAATCTCCAAACTGGTCTCACTGACTACCTGACCCTTAAAGAATAAAAGCAGCAGCATGCTCTGGCTTTGCTGCTATTGCATTGCCATCTCAACAGAATTTCATAAAAAGACAGTATCCTCAAAACATGAAACAAAAAAAAAAGGAATACATGCAAGATACTGACATCAGCAGCTGTTCAGTACTGGAATATGTGTAATTGAAACATTCTTTTTATCAGTGACTGAACAAGCTCTTGGCAGATTCTTAAAATGTGAAGAAGTCCAATTACTTAAGAAAAATACTTTCTGAAGTTTCTAAGTTAGAGGAAAGGAGCGGGTAGTCCTTCCTTTGTTTAATAATTTAAATGCAGACAGGTACCAGAGAAGGTTCTACAGCACATACATCACAAATATAAAATACTGACTTATCCCATTTTTAAGGAAGAGTGGAACTCATTAAAAAGTGCTTGGCACAAATTAGTTCACATTAATTTTCTTTTTCTTACTGACGTATTAATCAGTACGTTAGGAATGCAGAAAAAAAGCATTTGGATAAATGTATGTTAAAGTAGTTAATTATTTTAGTAAGTATATATACAGATTCTGCTTGCAAGGAAGAAGTATGAAGTGCTGTAAGACTATATATGATTGCAAAATTACCTATTCTAATGGTTTTAATGCAATAATAAATTTTCCAAATGAAAAATGAAAATAGCGTAAAGATGAAGGACAAAAAAAGCTTAAGATTGATTATACAAATCAGTGAACATCAAACGATGCCTTAAATCATGATTGAAATTACTATGGAATCAAAATTAGAATTATTGTGTAGCAGAACTTCTAACCTATGAAAAACTTTTACCTACAAAAATGGGATTTTCCCTCATACAGAATTTGACACGGCAGTATTTCTTGCAGCAAAGCTTTTAAAATGCTAACTGTTGAAATGCTAAAGGTTGCGCATACACACGTACCTGAACATATGCAGATACATTTTCCTGGCTCCCCGCTCCCCAGTTACTCTTCGAGACAGAAAACTTACGTAGGCTGGGGATGAGCAAACTGCATCTCCCACCTCACAGGCAGCCCAGGCTGCACAGAGCCATGGTCTCACCCAGGACTGCCTGCTGTGGTTGGGTTTGCACCATACACCTGCAAAAAAGAGGGGTGACAAAGCAAGAGAGAAGTCAGTCAAAACAAGCCATCGATCACAACCTCTTCTGCCTTCCACCTGGATGAGAAATCTGAAGTAAAGCAGAGCAATGTTCTCTGTGCAGTGTGCCAGGAGCACACTGCAAGGTCATCTTAGAAGTCCAGTGCTGGCATGCCGTTGGTTTCTCACAACTTACCCAAGTGGCAATAAAATATGCTCTAGAAACAAACCTTCTGGTTTGGGTCCTGAAACAAAACAAATTGTTGTCCTAACAGGTTATATCAACCTGTTTTTATTTCACATGTGTACAGACCAGCTTTCCAGTTGAAAGTACAAAGAAGGTAGAGTGTATTCCGATTTTTTTTTTCTCTGATCAACAAGGCATTACTTCCTTCCAATATATTCCACCATGCAGTTTACTGAGCAAGTACTGATGATTAGACTTTCATTACACAGTCTGAACATGGGGTTTTTTTGAAAAACAGTAGAAATTGTCATTTCCAACTGAGAGACGGCTCATTAAAAGGCATGAGATCAGCTCAAATTCTGCCAGGAGGGAGAAACAATAAGGCAAAAAGATCCCAAGGTAGTTTGTTACTAGCATGGATTATTTTCCTTGCTTTAAATTTAAGACATATTTAACAAAGGGGATGCTTTCAGTTACTCTTTGGAGACTTTAAAAATAAATCTACTCTTCTTTCTATAATTTTTCTTTGGGTTTAACTGCTCCTTGGTTCTGCTGTGATAGCAGTTATTAAATCAGTGGATGTTGCACACCAACATCTCAATGTTTATTTACCTACCTCTAAATTGGAATGGTCTTCCTAGTTTTTAGTGGGTGTTAATTATTTGATTATAAAGTAAAGTGGGATACCTGTGCCTGAAAAATGCCTCCTCTGCCATTTGACTGCTTCTAAGGAAATTCTCCCAAGCCTCCCCTGTGCAGCACTCTCACTAGTTAAATGGAGGTGCAATCGTAGATTCACTCAAGGATTGTTGATGTCGTGAGCCTACCCTTCCCTGCTGTGTTTCTAGCTGCTGGTGACTGGCTTGTCTCACCAAGCAGTGCTCCATCGCCCTGGCCCACTTGCTGGCCCATATAGACAGTCCTTGCTTATTGGGTAGTGGGGATACAGACACCTTCTCACAGTGGATGTCTGTAGAGATGTTTTTTACCTTGCTGTTTCCTTAACTCAAACTTGCTCCTGTGAGCTCAATTCATCACCTATTAAAACAATAGGAACCTTTGCATTGACCGTTATTAGGAGGTGCAGCAGGTTTGGGCTGCTTGGGTTTGGGTTGTTAATAAGTTTTCAAAGCTTCACCAGCACTGCTGGACTATCAAGTGCTGTACCTGTGTTGGGAGATTCTGGCCATCAGCATGGGATAACACAGAAGAGAGGAGTTTTGCTTAAGTTATGCTTTGAAATGTCATGGAGATAAGAGGAAATATCTACAGTCTTGAATTAAAAGTTTTCTGTGTTCACTATCTGAAGAATATATGCTTACTATGATCATAATATATAGTATACCTAACTGTTCCCTTACAGCATTAAATTTTATAGCTGTTGTTTTAGAAAAGCTGCCATTCAAAGTAGTCTGAAATTATTAAGTCAGGAGTTTAAGGGCAACTTCTTTCAGAGAAAAAGAACCAAACCAAATAACAAAACAAATCCAGCAATACGGACAAATGTACTGCAGCAAACCAGAAACAGTTAAGACAGGTCTTAAGAAAGATTAATTCAGTCTAATTGCCTTGTCAGAAAGAATAAGCGAATGTCATGTTCATGTTTTTTTCTCTTCCCCTAAATCAAGAAACAGAATTAAGTGAAACTTGCCAGCCATGTATTTTGACAAGGCAGTATTTTGTGTGGTGGGGGGTGAACAGAGACCCACAGGCTGCAGGAAGATGGTCTGGGGAGCTCTGCACAGCTAGAAGTCATTAGGAAGCAAATAATAACTGATGAGACACTTGGTCAAAGACAGTGGAGAGTGGTATGGGGTAAAATTGTTGGTGATTGCCCAACAGAAACTAAGGAATAGTCAAGTCCGCTTTCAAAACAGTGATCTGACTACCCATGAAAGAGAGGTGATGCCTGTTGGGAAGTTCGTTCTAAGAAAAGGAAACCAGTATCCTGCCCAAGGCATACGCAGAGACCAGAAGTAGTGCTCTTCCTCTTCTGGGGCTGAGCGTCATGGAGTAACCCAGGTCCTAGAGCCTTCCAAACTTAACAGGCCTTTCATTTGTAATGGTGCACACCAGCATCAGGATCACAGCCTCACATGACACTGAAGAAATGTTAGGACTTTTTGGGAATTTGGAGGCTACTGAATGAAACCAATTTTTGAATTACTAGAAGGAGGGTGGACAGCCAATGGCTCTGGAAGCACCACACAGCTAGCAAGTGTGATGCGGACTGAGGGATTCAGTTTTTATGCTCCAACTTCTATGTACACAGAAACCTGTACATTCAGGGTTGCCTTATTGCAGCAGAATGAGAACCTATCCTCAAAGAAAGTAAACTTGGCTGAATTATTCAAGAGAGCAACATGGTAACAAGTAATGGGAAAGAAGAACCACCAAATAAACATTGGTTTAGCACAAAATCATGCTGGAATACGAATTTAATCAAGGCATCAAAGACATGACAGGAAGAATGTCTTTAGTGTGCTATACATCAGCTCTTGATGACTGGGCAAGAAATAAGATTTGGGATTTCTCAAGTAGCTCAGCCTGTTTAGCTTAATAAGGAGGGAATGGTAATTAGATCATAGGCTCTAAATACCTATTTACACAGGAACAGAAATCTGGTAAATGAGGGCTTTTCCATCCACCAGACAAAAAGTCCAATTGATTAGCTGAAGCTATAAATACAGACTACAAATGACAAGTGAAATCTGAAATGTGAGGATAGATAACCACTACCAAGCTTCCTAATGTTGGATTTCCCATTTCTGGCTGTTAGAAATATTGCTGTAGCAATAGTAATGGTAGATTTCCTACTTCTGACAATCTTAAAATTAAAACCCCAAAAACCAAAAACAAAACACAAAAGCTGTGTTGGGGTTTTGTGTTTGGTTTGGTTTTGGTTTTTTTTTTTTGAGTGGCTTTTCACCCAACAGGCATGATTCTAGCAAGAGTTTTGGGAAGACAGATTGTATTGTAGAGATGCTTACCCATCATTAATCAAAACGCCATGCAGTTTGTAATCTGCAAATCCCTTTTTTGTGCTAACTCATCTGCTCAAGGTGCTTTGCAGGATCTGTCACAGGTTAAAGGGGTAAATGTTTGTGGGAACTGCTTGTCAAAATATTGGCAGCCCCTTACTGAGGCATCATCATTAAATACAGGTCTCTTTGAAATCACAAATGTGTGAGAGACACTGAAATATGCAGACGATCACTGGTAAAATTACAATGTTCTGTAGAGATTTTTCTCACATATATCTAAACAGAAAGAAACGTAAATAATTCAGAAGACAAACGGGAGGTCTGTAGTTGAAATTAACTGTCACATCATCAAATCTATAGATGTAAACCTGGTAGTTTAACCAAAAATTGCACCCAAATTCCCACCTGTCACAAATAGGCTGGGCTAAAACAGATCATAATATAAGGAGAGAATAGATGAAATTGGACAAAGGGTAAAAGGAGGGCTGAAAACCTGGCAACTGGTGCTTAGAAAAAGAAGCAGCATTCTAGTAGAGACTGGCCAGTAGCTTATCCCAATATAAGTGAATGCATCCTTAGCCTCCTGCAGTGAGTAATGCAAATGATGATGTCACAAGGTAAGATGAAATAATAGCACTACCCAGACTTGCAAAGTGCAAATGTGTCTGGGGTCTGCCTTGATTTGTAAAAAATCAGGGCAAAGACCCAATAAAAAGAGAATGTGGAAACACATTGCTAGAGTCTAGAGCCCAAGGATTTGGGCAAACAGGCACGATCATCACTGGCAGAAGAAGTGTACATCCACATGAGAACAGACTACCTCACAGGACTACCAACACATGGAGTGCACTCCGTAGGTTATTTCTACACCTTATTATTGCAGCTTTTCAGAACAGTACCAGAGTTTAGCCTCTTCTAACAAACATGTACAGCCCTCTTTTTAATATGGATTTGGTCAAAAGCAGTATTTTTGGGGAAAGGGATTTCACATTTGAATTTTAGGGATCCTGATTTTCCATGGGATTTGCTTCTAGTCTTGAGGCAGTATTAATTGTGCAGCAAGGTTCAAAACTAAATTAAATGCAGTGATCTGCTCCCAGGAAAACTGTGTGCAAAAGAAGCAGCTGCGTTCCTGAGTCTCCTAAACAATAAAACCAAGCAAACAAACAAAAAACCCCAAACTCCCGTTGCTTAATAAAAATTCCTATCTGACAGCATCTTTTTTCTTTAGAGGGACCTACTTTTAGCTTTGATAATGAAGAATAGCAGTGGAACAGCTCTCGTGAGTAACAGCATGTAAGAAGCAGAGCTAAAAACATAGCTTGGATTTTGCTAGGTTGCTGAGATGGTAGCAAAGGTGATGTTGTGTCACCTAGGAAGATAAAAATAATGTACTTTTTACAAATTCCAACAAAAAATGTGATAGCAGTCAGACTCGGAGAAAGAACATTTCCACCCTAGTACAGTCAGATATATTTTGGAATATTTTCTTACTAATCTTTTTTCTCCCCTCATAGGACTATGAGAAACCAGTCATCTTACAGCATTACATATCAGCAGCCAAAGAGAGAAAAGGGAATAAGACATTTCTACAAGCTCCGTTTGCAAAACTTACATAAATCAAAATCAAGCACTGTGGTACTTTAAAGCAGGCATGGCTCCTGAACCCTGGGGCTTTAACTTGTCATTTAAACAGTGGGGTACTGCTTGTGTAGCGGTCATGTCTGAGCTCTCTGTAATATAGGGAAAAAAAATTAAGCCAGACTCCCCTTTTATTTCCCTTATTCTGTCTCAGTGAGAAAGGCTATGATTCGCAGGGTGAGAGCCTGCTGAACAATACTTCATTGTATTTGCTTTTCATTCAGCATAATTAATAGAAGATTTGCAGCAATCCGTGGTGGTGTGGGTGAGTTCCTCCCTGCTCACTGCCCAAAACCTTTCTCCAAGCAGCAACCCTGTCTCTTGGGGCAGAGCGTGGGTCCTGAGCCCTTAAAGCATGCTGGTGTTAGGCTCAGAGCAGTACTTCCCTGGGGATATAGAATCACAGAATGGTTTCTGTTAGAAAGGATCTTAAGATCATTTAGTTCCAACACCCCTGCCATGAGCAGGAACAGCTCACCCTAGACCATACTGCCCAAGGCCTTGAACAGTGCCAGGGATGGAGCATTCACAACCTCCCTGGGCAACCCATTCCAGTGCCTCACCACCCTTATAGTAAAGAACTTCTTCCTTATATCCAATCTAAACTTCCCCTGTTTAAGTTTTAACCTGTTACCCCTTGTCCTATCACTACAGTCTCTAATGAAGAGTCCCTCCCCAGCATCCCTGTAGTCCCCCTTCAGATACTGGAAGGCTGCTAGGAGGTCTCCACGCAGCCTTCTCTTCTCCAGGCTGAACAGCCCCAACTTTCTCAGCCTGTCTTCATACAGGAGGTGCTCCAGTCCCCTGATCATCCTTGTGGCCCTCCTCTGGACTTGTTCCAACAGTTCCATGTCCTTTTTATGTTGAGGACACCAGAACTGCACACAATACTCCAGGTGAGGTCTCACGAGAGCAGAGCAGAGGGGCAGGATCACCTTCTTCACCCTGCTGGTCACGCTCCTCTTGATGCAGCCCAGGATTCATTTGGCTTTCTGGGCTGCAAGCACACACTGAAGCCAGCTCATGTTCAGTTTCTCATCAGCCAACACCCCCAAGTCCTTCTCTGCCCAACCTGTAACTGTGCCTGGGATTGTCCCAACCCACATGTAGGACCTTGCACTCCTCTTTGTTGAGCTTTAGGAGGCTGGCACTGGCCCACCTCTCAAGTGTGTCAAATATGGGAACCCCCACCCTGGCTGCCACAAAATCCCTGCTGGAAGGAGCTCTGGTGGGAAAGGGGTCAGCTGAAGAGGGTTCCCACTGTGGGCAAAGGACAGTCTTGTTTGGAGAAGTCATTGGTAGGGAAGCATTCCTTTGGGAGCTGAGCATATGCATCAAGAGAAAGAAAGGCCAATCAATGAACTTACGTGGGATAGCTGGAGAAGAGAAGTTCAAAGGAAATGGTGGATGAGGTGGGATGACGTTAGCTGTGACATATAAAGAGGGAGGGCAAAGCACACACTGCTTGTGTGTGCAACCAGCCCAAGCCCTTGGCATTTCTGCCCCTTCTGTCTCAGCTCCTTTGGGTTGTACCCTCAGCTGAGGTAATGCAGCACATCCATGCAGAAGGCAATTAAACTTTCTTCTATACACCAGCAGGGACCCTTTTCTTTTGCTTTAGCAAGTATGCTTCCCAGGGCCTAAATTGAACTTTAATTTACAACTGAGCTGCACTACAGGGGCTCTGCTCTCAACGGGAGTATCTGGGAATTACTGCAATGTAAACAATAATTTCATAATATTAATGTAAGTCTGTTGTTGGATTGCAGAGTCACATACTACCATTTAACATTCCTAGTGTAAGGCTGCTTATGCATACTCTTGCAGAGGGCTTAATTTGGAGGGCTAGACAGCTATGAAGCTGGTCTGATATTTCCTCTGAGGATAATAGGGGTTGCACTGTCTACAACCCAGTAGATCCACATGGAGGATTCTGCATTAAAATTGGCTATTATTCAAGGTTCCTCAGAGAATTTCCCTGCTTTGTGTTTTAAATACAGACACAAGAGAAAAGGGAAAATGAATCTGGAAAATGTAACTGTTGTCACTTCTGGGAGTATTTTTTCTTCCATTTTGCTACAGCTGCACACTGGTTTTCTCCTTCGTAAAGTACCTTTAAAATACACGTTCTAAAAAGGGCAGAGAATGTATCTTTTTATTAAGGGTTACTAGTTACTGCAGAGAGCTTACCAGTTGGATAAATTTCCCACATGAAACCTCAACCTCGCAGCAGTCTGTAATAATCCTCTGCTGACCCTGTGGGGCTGAGTGGAGGGAAAGCAATCCAGTGGCACGATATTGTTTGTGCATCCTCTTTTCCAGAGATACTATTTCAACAAATCCCACACTGAACAAAATCTTAAACAAACCTTTGCTTGGCTTTTGGTCTTTCACTTGAAGGTCACAAGTCTGAGTTTTGTTTAATGTACATGTGGACCTACTTCTAAAACCAGTGGACTCTTCCCACAAGCTCATCTGGTATCTGTCACACTGCTATGTTAAGAAGGAGGCTTGTAAGCTATCGAGCATGAAAACTGCCCTTGACTTTGTTAATTAAAAAATAAAATAAAAAAAAATCTTGCATCAAAAAACCCCAAGAAGGCGGCACAAGCTCCAAAGATACACACACCATGCCCCTCTGCTTCCCACTTGCACTCCCTCACTCTCTTCCCACCTTCTTTACAAGCCTTCCACATGCACTAGCCCTCACTCCCCCACGCATATAGACCTTTGATGGAGTAAACAGTTAACCGTGGTTAGAAAACTCTTTCAAGAGGTTTTCCTACCCAGGAAGAGGGCAACTAGACCAGGAGCTTACAGTCAACAACGAGCAGGACGTCAAGGAGCTTGACAAGGTACAAAGCAGACCAGAAGCCAAGCAGAATAATGCCAAGAGGTTATGCATGCATGGTGGGTGAATAAAAGTGGAGTCAGTGTGAGTCAGAAGCCAAAGCCACAGGGCTATGAAGTGGGCAGTGTCAGGGGGAGGCCAGGGAACCAAGGCAGAACCATAGCAGGAGCCAAGCCAGTGGTGCAGGCACAAATGCACTTGGATGCCAGGCTGAGCAGCAGCCCACTGGGGCAGTTGCCATAACTGGCAACTAAGCAAGCAGCCTAAAAACAGAACTCCTGGGCAGCCCTCAGAAACCACACTGTGCACTGATCACCAGGACAAGGCTTGGTAGAGGCTGGTGGCTTTATGCAAGAGGAGCTTTGAGAGAAAGTTCGTTGTCTGTAGAGGGAAAGGGGGCAGGAGGCTGGTAACAGCCCTCCAAGTCCAGTAGACCACCTGGAGAAGAGCCCATCAACACCATTAGCCATCCCAGACAGCTATTTGATACCTGGGGAGTGACAAATCCTCCTGCTTCACACCCCCTGCTCTGAATATAAAAATGGTCGTACCACCTTTACCATCTTGTATCTCAGCAGAGCTTTGACAAGTGGAACCAACTTTTCTCTGGCTACTGCTGGACAGTCCCAGCCCACAAGCAAAGGGAGCAGAACCCAGCTGCCTACTTTGCTTAACCTTCCCTGCAGCCCCTAAACAGGAGTGTTTCTCCTCGGAACATGTAGCTTAAATCACTGAGAAGCTTGCAAATAGGAATTTTGGCAACACCAATCCAGTCCTCCTGTAATAGCCCCTCAGGCAGGGCTGACAGAAGTTGTCTGTGCAGTCCTGTGAGGAACCAAACCTGGAATCTGATCTGACTGCAGAAAAAAGTTAAAAAGAAAGGCAAAATGGGGTAGGCATAAGTGGCCCAAGAGCAACAGAGTATGTGGCAGTAATCACTTAAGCAGCCAGCCCCACTGCTATGGAGCCATTTATTAAATATGCCCCAAATGCAGGGGCCCAGTCCTCAAGATCAGGGAGGTAAAAGCCAACCAAATACTGGCATTGGTCATTTGCTCCAAATAAGACAGGATAATGAAAGTGTCCCTGAGCTGCAGGCATCCCCGTACTCCTACAAGTCCCTTAGCTGCAAGAAGCAGCTGGCATACCTCATCTGCCCCCTCCACATGCAACGATAGCAAAGCTCTCTTTAACAAAGGCAAAGGAACAACAACTTATCCCAGTGACTGAAAAGACATGACAACTCAGCACATTAGCGGCCCTAATGCAAACCCTGTACTATCCCTTAGGGAAAAAGAAAAGCAGCTGCATGCCTGCCTGTTTTCAAAGGCTGTTTCCACTCAGCGCTTTGTACACAGGCAAACAAACAACAAGATGCTGCAGAGCCTTCATCATCATTGTGTTACACCCAACATAAGTAAGCCTAACTGAGAAACTGAGTTTAACCTTAAGGCTTATTGCTGAGGTCAGAGTATAAACAAACTCACCTTATATAAGCCAGCAAAACAACCACATAGACACAGTCAGAATTGAGAACCTGACTTACAGAGCCACTGCAATCACTGCTTAAAACTGAGGTGATTATCCTCAACCAGGTGAAAAAAATCAATCAATAAACCCACAAAAAAAACCCACAAAAAGCCCAGGGACTTCTTAAAACATCTACTAGGAGGTGATAGGGAAGCCAAATGTACACAGCATGTCCACCACCAAGCAAAAGTTACTCATCTGTGGATGTCTAATTTGAATGAAGCATAAATGGAAATATGTATGTGAAAACACCAGAAAAAAAAACAAAAAAACAACCCAAAACCACCAAAACTAGGGTTTAAAAAACAGCCTCTGCTAGTACTCAAGGACAGACTGACAGCAATGATGCACTAGTGAAGGTGTTTATGCCAACACCAGAAGGCCTGTGCTCAGGCACAACTACAGGTGATTCCGTTTGTCAACAGCAGATCCCACAGGAGGAAGGCAACAAAACTACAGGATATTGCAGAGGCCATTCTTCCTGGTGGTACTTCTCAGATACCCCAATAGTGGAAGCACAGGCAAAGCACAGCAGATTTTGCTAATGTTCATGAAAGATGAAGTAAGCAAAATTCTGAGGCAAAAGGGTGATTCAGTTGACTCCTAATGGGTATAAAGGCCTGTCCAAACCCAATTTGGCGTCACTAATGAACCAGGTCTGCAAGCCTGTGTTTCTTGTTCTCCACATTTCATACATGTGGTCCTCAGCCAGACCACTTGAGCACGCATGCACATCTACCTCACTGTGCATGACTGTAACAGGGTATGAGCATAGAGGGTGAAATCTGGCCAAAAATGAGTGTGAATGAAATCAGTTTTGCTTAATATAAAATCCCTTACATTTCTCTAAGACCTCACTTTGCGTTCTGCTGCATTGGTTTCCTACATGAAGGAAAGCATAAAGACAAATAAAATGGTTCACAACTCTTGAGACCCAATCTATTCACCAGCTAGTCCCCTCACTCATAGCTTTATACTCTCCTAAATGATTACACCTATCAGCTGATTTTTATATTAGCACTTATCTATATCTATTTCTGTATTTATATCTATATCTGGAGTATCTGAAGCAATGAAAAGGATTTAAAAGTTGACAGCTTTCCAAGTCCATCTCTTCCATTTCCCAGGTCTTTTCTTCCTTCTGCTGCTTTAATGGAAGGGCTGGGCTGTGTCCCCTGATCCTGATTCTCCCACCCTGATCTCATCTGTAGACCACTGTGTTTGGGAACTGTCACAGCAACAAGATAAATGATCCTTTTCTCCTAGGCATTTCCCATTTCTGCCTTCATCTGATGACAGCAGCAAAAACAGAGCTGCAAGAAGCCAGATTTCCATCAAGATGACTGAAGCATCAGGCTGTGACCTGCCAAACCCCTCTGAAATCTTTTAATTGTCCTTTGGAACAGATACTTCCTGCAGAGTCTCCTCTTATGCTCGGTGCCTCCTCTGTTTTGACTTAGGTCTTCCTAATGCTTAATATAATTTCCAATATCGCATGATAGTTATATACAAGACACAAACCCCATTTCTTGTGTTATCAGTCATTTTTCTCCACTTGAGGTACAGAGTAATCCTAGATTCAATGGCTCTTCCCTGTTCTTTTGGAAGTTGAGATTCAGGGTAATTCGAGAGCAACTACCATCTTGTTGGGCATCTTCCCATCTTTTAATGTGAGGCATGAAAGGGCTTTTATGACAAAGCAGTTAAAGCAGAGACATGTCAGAACTGGAGCAGGAAAAAGGCATTTAGCTGAGCTCATTGAATGAGACAAAGCGGTAGATCTCCCCATGGAGGACCTACCGTACTGTGCCCAGCTGCTCACCAGAGTGACCCAGAGCTACGCAGGATCTCCAGGGCTTCTCCCTTCCTCCCTTAGTGTGATCCAGGATTAACCACCTCTCTCCTGTTGTTGAGAGAAGTGCACTGACTCCCCATTCCTCCTGGTCCTTTTGAAGACCTCCACAACCATCTTGAGACCCTGCACGGTTTCCTGCCCTCTTACCTGTAAACCTAAGCTAAAGGTTTTTCTTGCTGCCCAGTGGAGTACTATAGCAAGAAGCTGAGCCAAATTCTAAGCAGAAAATGACCCACGTTAATCCTTATTTGTATGCCTGCTGGGGGATTTTAAGCTTTATATCTCTGCTGCAGCTTCTTGTAGCAGGTGAAAAGCCTCCCCATTTGAACCCACCTTCTTCCAAGACTTGCTTTGTGACTGTGTATATTTGAACCCATCACTGCTCCCTTTACCTACTGGCAAGAAGAGACAAATAATACCCGTGCTACTTGGTTTGCAACCAGCATGGGCTTGCAGAAATGTGAGCAGTCTGGTTAAGGAACAGGCTGTGTAAATGCAAACTTATGGCTCCCAGTAGTCAGCAAGAAGAATTGCTTTATGGTTCTACTTGCCAGGGCATTTGTAGAAACAAGTTCTGGCTTTGAAAATCGCTTTCTCTGCTCAGTAAAAGTGGAGTATTTTTATCAGAATAATGATAGGCCTTCCAGAAGGAATGGCAAATTTCACAATTCATCTTAAATATTTATGTATGCATGATGGTGCATCACCTCAGACGAAAATGTTGATACATATCAAATAGAAGTACAGCCAGGGCTCAGCTTGGCCAAGGCATTAAAGCTAATGCTTTCACAAGCTGAAGGCAGTTCTACCTACTTTTATCTGAGCTTGTGAAATTATGGAGTAGTTCAGCTATGCAGTAGTGTTACTGAGTTCTCATTATCCATATTAGCACTCTGGACCACACAGTCATCTGTGGTAGCTATTGTACTTCTGGCTAAATTGAGATCTTTCTCCCTCCCATATTATTCATGCTATATGGAAGGAAAAAAATAACTATGCACTTCCCCAATGATTTTCAGAAGGTGAGAACTCCTGAGCCACAAAAGACAGAAACATCTTTTCAGCAGTCTCATTCTGGAATAATAGGATGGATATATTATTTCTTGCAACTGCTTTACACCATGTGGTAGCAAACCCATGCAAGAGGAAGTTGCTTATTCAAAATATCAGAGAAATGATGTAGGCTTGCTGATACAGCGAGAGACATGTCTTCTATGTGTGAAGGATTGCCATTTCATTTTTTTAACTACTGAGTAACATTTGGATGCTAAATGGGAGAGGTCTGGACAGAGTGTTTTCTGCACCTGAGTTGCTGATAGCTTTGCTGTTGTAGGAATCACAGCTGGTCCACAGCAAATATATGTAGCAGAGGGTAAGGGACTTGGAAGAATCAGAAAATGAATGTGCTTCAACAAACAACAGGCTGTGCCACAAAACTTTGCAACCCATATATTTTTTCTCATTGGACACTCATAGCAGTGTTGCTCAGTATTTTTTAATTAATAGACTTCTTCCCTCTTTGGGAAGAAAAGCCAAAACCAGCAAGCACCTGCACAGGATCACTACTACAAGGACTTTCATTTCCAGCAAAACCAAAATGCACCTATTTCTCTTTTCCCCATTTTTACTAGAACGCATTCATGTGTGCATGGTTTATTTTAGTTTAACTCAACCCTTTCAATTATTTTTTGTACCACTCTGACACGTTTTAAGACCAACCAGTGGGCTGGTCTGAAGCCACTGGCTTATACAGTTTGGCCAGTTCACAGTTTGGACATTAAGACATTAGAATATTGCCCAGAAAGAATCTCTGCAAGACCTCTCACACTTCTCTGAAGAAAACAAATACTTGGCTGCCCCAGCTCCCATCAATAGACAGGAGACTTTCCCTTAGACCAGATGGGTTCCATTTGTGATCAGTAGAACTGGCACCTCAGTCTTCTCTTAACAGAGAAAAATAATTATTCTTTGCATAATTATATTCTCCACAGAGAAGATAAGTGTGTTGTCAGGTAAGAAAAATAAAGAACAGAATCATTATATAATCTCAGAGTGTTTTCTCCATTAAAGATAATTTTGTCTTTAAACTGCATCAGGAATTAATTAAAGCCTAGAAAATAAGTATCTTTGTCATGGGGCAGGGAGACTAGTCTTATCATTTAGATTAAAAGAAACCACAAAACCAAACACAAAACCACAACAGAGCAGAGGCAAATCTTATACGATATTGCTGCCTATGATGGAAAACCAGAGCTATTTCTGCAAGCCTCATGATCCTGCTGAGCAGCATAATGTTGAGCAACAGAGACAACCAGACAGGAACTTTCAGATCCAGCAGGATCAACCACTCTGCTGTCCTATATATTCAGGTGGGCGAAACGCAAGGACTGCTTTCCTCCCTTCTGGAAAGGAAAAATACTGTATTAGCACATTTGCCAACATGTGAATGAAAACCATAGAGCTCCACACTATAAGTGTTCTTACGGATTGTTGATGGCCTTTGTGGTGTGCACTCTGTTCTGACAGCTATTTATTCTTCAAAGCTGTCTCAAAACTGATGAAAAGAAGTCAAAGGTGAAACAATGGTAAAATGTTTCTGCAAAGTTTTAAGACTCTTGCTTAAGGGATTCCTGAAGAACAATGCCCTCAAAACCTATCACTTGGAAGAAAGCCTTCTAAAATCACTTCTATGGGAAAAAGGAAGAAAGGCAGATTTAAAATATCCTTGAATGGAAATTCTGCCAACCCTCAGCTAAGAGTCCAAGAACAAAACCATGTGAATGAGATGCTGGTGAGACTTAGGTGCCTAAATGTGGGAGTCACCTGTGACTGCAGGACTTGACTTCCACAGTCCCATCTTGCTTTTGTTCACTTGCAAGGCACAGCACTTCTCTCTTTTCTGTGTGTACCAACATCACAGAGATCAGTCCTGGGTAGATTTGTTGGTATTCTTAGGATGGACACCTAGGAATTACTAGGAATGAGGAAAGCATCCCTGTTCCCCTTTCAATCCAGCCCATTTCCTCCTCCCAGCTGGTCACTGGCTGCCCTGGCAACTCTCACTCAGCTCCAAAGGTACAGTTTTCCATCTAATACAGTATCATACTCTGCAGCACTCCAATTGGGTATTTCTCTTGGCTGGGGAAAACAGCCATCTTCCCAAGACAGCTGTCAGGATAGTGTGCTATCATGTAAATGTGATGGAGAGTTTAGCTTTGCTATAATACTGTTATATCTCTCATCATACTTACCATTACAACAAAACAAACCATCTAAAGTCTTGTGCACTGTAAGATCAGCTCAATGGGTCCTTTCTTTTTGTTTTGCCTTTGCCCTAAGGCAGGATGTTCAGAGTTTGTGTGCCATTTCTTCACCAGCCTCAGACACCACTGTTCCCAACGTTTTGTGCAAACACGCATGCTGAGCAGCTTCTAATCAGCTTTCATCTGAGAAATGATAGTCTTCTGCTCCCATTCCCACTAGTCACTCTGCTTTTTCCTTATTTGTATTCCTCACTGGTTTTGCTGAGAACGAAAGAAAATATCCATTTCATTTTGGTGACAAACTGACTGTATAAATTTCCATCCTGCCCTCACCATGTGACAGTCCCACTTCTTTCCTGATATCTGACGTTTTTTACATTGTTTTTGATGGGTTTTGGTTGTTTAGGTTTTTTTACAATTTCTTTTAATATCCTTTGCAACATTTATCCCAGCTTGATTCTTGGCAATTTTTATTCTTTCTGCATTGTATTAATCTGAAGCCATCAGTCTTGCTATAGGCTGTATGTTTACTCTTAATGACTATCCTGGGGCTGTTATCCTCTTCTTATGACCTTAGCCTTCTCCCAGACATCTTTCCCTATTTGCTCAGAGCCAAACTCTGCATTGTTATGAAATGAAAGATGCAAATCTTTCAAAGCCCACTCTCAAATTAAGTTTTTAAGCACACTTCAACAGCCAACTTCACCCTGGAAACACTGGGAGTCACAGACCTCTTAAGAGGCAGCACTGAAATGTAGGAATTCAAACCAAACTTGGTTAAAATTACAACCTGCAGTGTAGCTTGGGAACTGATTTCTTGTTTCTGACTGTTCTTTACTCCTCTCATCATGCTGGCATGTTACATGCCCAAGATTACCCTCATTAGGAAGCATGAGCACCAGTCAATGCCTGAAAACTTATGTTTGGACCTGGACATATCAAAGGAATGATGCTTTCAGTACTGAATGGCTCAAGTCCGCCTTTCCATGAGCTGAAGAGTGTCTCACTCCTCACAGAGTCATGCTGAAATGAGCAGAGTACTGAAGAGCAAAGTGCTTTTTTTAGAGTAAGAGAGAAAAGGACATAGAGTGTATGGATGTCAGAGGCCTTTCTCTTCCAGTACTGTTTGATCAATCATACTTCAATACTGATGATACCCTCCCATCACTGATTTTCATACAGTTGAATAGTTATCCATATACCTTAAGTCTATCACACTCCTTGCAGGTACTTCTTTCTGACAGGAAATACAAGATTTCCTTCAGTACACAACCCCTAAGCTAGCATGATGTCGAATGTAAACAGCAAAAATGACACTGCAGTGGGAAGTGAAGACTCACTAGTTGAACCTTATTTTCTTCTCTTTTTTTCTCTCTCTGTCCCTTTCTGTGAACTATCAATGAGAAGTGACACACAACACACAGTCCTTTGCAGAGGAACAGACTTTGTAAGCACAGGGCTCCCAGCATCAGCTGGAACATCCACTCTAAAATACTTAAAGCAACAGTTTTGTTATGTATGTATGTAACAAAGCAAAAGTGTTATGAATAAATGTTGTTACAAAGTTGATAAGCATCTTAGTCACCTGTTCAGTATGGTTCCCTCTGCAGCATATGACCCCTGACCCATTTGCTTCTGCGCAGTTTTGAATTTGTGCATGTCCACGCAATCAGAGAAGCACAAAGTTTAGCTTCAGATCAAAATTGCCAGTTCAAATTCAAAATTTTTCCTACAGATTCAGTGGCAAGAGGAAGAACTCAATCCCTGAATTCAGGATACAGAACTGCATTTGACTCTGGCCGAGGCGTAAGAGGCACTTTGATTATTGCTCTTCTCCTCATCCAACTTGCAAGCCAGTCCAACCTCACCATCATTCAGGATTCCTGAACAATCTGCATGCATGTCACAATATTATCTCAAAAGTCTCAGTACTTCACACAAAATTCCTAATTTAGGGATGTGGGAAATGACATACAGACAGATTAAGTGGCTGTTTCTGCCACAGTTGCACTGTGTGGTCTTGAACAAGGCTGTGTCTCAACCTCTTATGTCTCTGTGAAGGGCCAGCAGCATCTGAGTGATTTGGCAGCTGCTGAATATGATTAGAGCAAGTAATTACTCCTTATTCACTTCCTCTGTGGTGTGTTTGATTTTACATACCCCTGTCATATCTTCTCTCACTAGCTGTCTCTATCAGACTGAACTGTCTCTGTCTTTTTCATTTCTACTCATCTAGCAATTGCTCCACAACTCCTGCCAGCTTTGCCACCTTTTTCTCTGTCTTTCCAGGTTCTTCCTACATCTTTCCTGTGATGACATGAGCAGAGCAACATGAACCTTTCAAGATGACAGCACACCATGGTTCTACAGAATGGCAAAGCAACCCACTTTATTCCCTCTTTTCTTTCCTGCTGTCTTTTAATTACCCATTTATGTTTTCAACAACTGCTGTGGGTTTAGCTGAAACTTTCTTGAACACCAAGATAGATAGTTTTCCTCAGTGGTAATTCTTCAGGTCCCACCACTATGCATGTAAAGTTATGTGCACTAAAATTAAGTCTACTTCTCCGCACCTGATATCATTGACTGTCATCCGCTATTTTACTCTTAAGCTATTTAGAACCTCAAGATCTTTCTGTAACTCTTCACAACCAGTTCTGATTTTGATTGTTTCAAGTCACTGCATGTCGTGGGCAAATTTTGCCACCTCATGAGTGTATTGAGCTGCCCTGTGGCCACACATCCCTGTATGACCTTGAGTGGGGACCCTACCCTGCCATACACATTGACAGATATTCCTGCCCTTCATTTCTTGTCTTTAAACTAGTTCCTAATCTGTAAGACAACCTTCACCCTTATGACAACTTGGTTTATTTAAGGAAGAGACTTTACCAGAAGCTTTGAGGAAGTACACTGTGTCTACTGGATCAGATTCATCTATGTGCATGCTGATTCTTGCAAAAAAAAAAGCCTAACAACAGATTTATGAGCCATGGTTTACAAGCTGTGCTGACTCTTCTCCATTATTTTATATTTCTCCATATGTCTGCTCATTCTTTTCTTCATAATGCTTCTCACAAATGCCCCTCGAATGAAAATCAGATTTTTGACTATGTAGTTCCTTGAGCTCTTCTAGGAACCTTTTCAGAAATGGGCATCACATGTCTCACTTCCTCTAGCCTTGAACCTAATTTAAGCAAAACTAATCTAAGAGGTGGGTTATTTGCCACAGTTAATAGTTTGGCAATTTCATATCAGAGCTTCTCTGAAACTCCTGCATGAGTGCCATCTGGTCCTGTTGGTCTGTTTCATTGGTTTGTTTTAAAAAGGCTTTTAATGTCATTCAGTTTGAGACCTTTCAACAGACTTGCCCAATTAAAGTTTTCAGTATGACAACTCTGCTAAACTCCTACACTGTAGTGAACACCAATGCAAATAATCTGTTTGGCTTTCCTGCTATTGCTTTACCTTTCTTTTATACTTTGAACATTTATCAGCTATATCGAGTTTCTGCCAGCGACCTTCTGTTTCTGACATATTTGAAAATTTTCTTATTATTAGTTACATGCCTTTAGTGTGCTGCTACCAAGAACCTTCTTATTACCTATTGTTATGGGTTTACATTTCCTCCCAGAATGTGTACTTTCCTTTATCTTTCTCATTTGTACCTTGCCCTCTATTCTGCAAGATATACTCTTCTTCCTTTACTTTGCTCTTTACCTGTGCCAACTTTGAAAGTCTTTTTTTGACACATAATATACCCTACTCTGAATTTTCAACGTATCTTTAAATGTGTCCATGACATCTACAAGCACTTTTTTAACTGTGATTAATTTTTAAGAAGTTTTCTCATTTGTACATTTTTGTCCTTTCTGAAGGTCTACACTGCAGGTTTTTTGTTCCTGTGGCTTTGCTGAATTTGAGCATGCTGTGGTCACTGTACTAAAATGCTTGGGTGATACTTCCAGCCACAGCAATTGTATTCTCATGGCTCAAGTCAAAGGCAGGCTCTGTCTTTTCCCAGTTGTGTTCTCTGCCTAGCTGCTGTAGCAGAGTTATTTATGGCATCTGCAAACAATCTCTGCCTCATACTTTCTCATAACATTTACCCAGGCTGCAGGACATCACCCAGACTTCCAATCTCCTTCGTTTTCTGCCATTTCATGCTTTCTCATTACTCTTCCCATTTCTCAGTCAAGGTCACCAGCCTGGTCAGGTGGCTGAAAGCATCCCTCTGTTCAATATTCTTCCCTTTTAGGCACAGTATTTCAGACCACAGGGATTCTCTGTTACCTGTATGCCACAGATGACTTATTTACCTGGTTTGACTCCAAGCTCTTTTTAAACTCAGAGTAGGACAACATAATCTGCAATTCCTTTATATGGCACAGCCCATAACTATGCTATCCAATTGCTCAGCTTATTTTCTGAGTTTCTAGTATGTCCATTGCATCAATATCATCATTTAAAACTCCACCCAATTTCATTTTTAGACTCTACCCATTTAAATTTCAGACTTCCAGCTTTTATAGAAGAGCCAGCACATATCTGTTCTTGGCTTTGATGATCAAGGTTTGCTTATTTTAATTCATGACTGCTCCTTGCTGTCTGCCTCCTTAAATTAATCAGCTTCAGCTTTATCTTTTTTTGTTGCTATTGTTATTTTTTACAAGTAGGGATTCAGTTGAGCACTGTATATGGTCAGGAAAGATCTTCAAGTAAATTGAGAGAGCTACAGGATGTTTGTTCACTGATGTCTAAAAAAAGCTGGAGAGCACTCTGCCAGTCCCTGGCTCCTGCAGCATGAACTGTTACAGTATTGTGCAATTACTTATTAATTGGTAGCACAGAACTGGGCATAATCAGCCACATCAAGAAGCAGACCAAGCAGGATAGCTTTTAAAATCCTCAAAATAAACTACTATGAAAAACACCTAACAAAGTATAGACATATCCCTAATGTCTTGGCCCCCAGCAGCAGAGCCTAAGAAAACCTGCAGCTGCATTACAGGAACACAAATGAGCCAGAGAGCTGATGGTCTGACAGGTCATCATCCTGAACAGAAGCCGCAGTTTGCTGTCAGAAAATCTCCTGGAAGTTGGGTCACCGAAAAATAAATAAAATAAATAAATAAATTTACCCTTACATGACAAAACCTACAGATTTTAACAGATTACTTTCGCTCCGGCAGCAGGAACTAGTTTTGTGCACCATCTGTCGCATCTCTGCCTGTGTGTCAGCCTGCTGCAAGCCATCATTAATGCGTTACCATTATTCACCTTCCATGTAACAGCAGCAGCGATGACCATCCCACTGACCAGAAGCCTGCTGCAATGGGGGCTGTCTAAACATAAAATGATAATGCTAGCCCCTTCGGCCCCCTGAAGTTTGATAGCTGTAGAGTGCAGGATGTTTTATGGGTCAGTGTCTTTAAATTCTCTAGCTTGCTAGCTAGCCTTGAGCAAATTCAGCGTGGGATGCAAAAGGCCCTGCGAAACATATCGAGTGCTCAGGGTGGCTGGACCACATGAGCGCTGCTGTGGTTTCTCTGTTCTGTAGGAGCAGTAGCAGCTTGCTCACAACTGGCCTTGTTGTGGTTACGTTGCACCCAGCCAAATACACATGTACTCTCCAGCCAGGTCATGCTTGACATACAGAGAGGAAGTTATGAGGGAAGGTCGGCAAACGTGACTGACAGTCACCTTGGTAGACCAACGATCCGCTTGTTACCAAGTTAATTTTTGCAAAAGAGACTTCACAGAATAAATTCATGATGTGTTTGCTGGGAACAATTCCTCACTGTGAAGAAAGGTATGGTGCAGGGAACACATGAAAGGATGTGTTTTTATAAACCATTGAGATGAGATAAAGTCTATCAGCAAGTATCATGACTCAAAAAATTCCATTAAAAACTTCAGAAGGTGTCGATAAGACAGTTTTCTGTGAAGAGAGAAGCAGAGTCAAACACTTTTTTTCCCTCCCATAATGAAGCAACTCCTCCTCCAGGCCCAGACACTTGTGTGAGCTCCACAGCTTGTAAAATTACTGTCTTCTATAGAGTAAAAAAAGACAGAGAAGGAAGAGGGAGGAGGAGGAAGAAATAAAGGAGCTTAGCTGATGTCTTCTCATCCCACCCATCCCATGATAGAAATACCTCTGTGAAGAAAAAGCACTCTCTGGGAGGATCCTGTCACAGAGCTCTTCAGGAGTTGTGTTGCCACAGCACAGTCACAGTTTCAGGTATGGAAGTACAGGCTGGATCTTTCTGTCAGCACAGAAGGAACTGCTAAGGGACCTTCTGGAGACCTTGAGAAGCAGCAAGTGATCCAGGCTTTTGGGCTGCCCTCTCCTCCATGGTGAAATTTTAACACCAAAGAGGGGCTTTGCCAGGTTCAGTGCTGAAGGGGTTGTTTAATGGTAGGAAGGTATTTAACTTCACTTCCTAAATCATCCTCCTCCCAAAAGCCTTGTAAAGAGACTCCTCTGCATCTTCCTTTTTATACAGCTAATTTAGAATCTTCCAGTTATTATTTCTCATTAGTTTTTAATACATGAAGCTTACAGTCTGATAAATGCTTTACTCACTGCCTTGCTGAGACGCTCATCTGATTTACTGATGGGTTGTGAAGACTTTCTTATTGATTTCCCTTTTCCCTTTTATTATATTACTCTAATACAATAGCAAAAAGATCAACTGCAATCCAGTGGCTAACACAATTAATGTGCTAACAGAGGCAAGAAAAGCCAGGCTAGAAGTCAACAAAGCCATTCTACAGCCACCGAATGAGCTGGTTAAGGCACCCTTATGGCTATCAACATTCACTTTTGGGACTCCATCAATGACAGATGGGAGACACCACAAAGCTTGGAAAAGGATAAAAAACAAAAGAGTTAAAGAGAGAAGGCAAGGCCTGGTCAAAGCTTCATTTCACCCAAAGGAATTATGAAAGCCTGGAAAAATGTTACAAGCCTTCAGAGATATACAAAAATCAGGAGGCTGATTAAAAACAACTCCAAAATGTATATACGTTTTAAAATCTCAGAGCTTTGTATGATAGGTGTGCTTGTGGAGGGAGTGCAAAACAAAAATGTTTTAATAGCTGGGTGAGTCAACACTGCCGGCACCAAGGTACAAGGTAACCTAGCATATGTGCCTGAGGAGAGGTGGGCTACCAAGCTGTTTATCTGTGAGATGCCATATAACCATCTCCTGTTGTTTAATGAAGTCCTTTACCATGCAAACCTGGCACTGAGCACGTGGTCAGTCTACAAATTAATTCTCAGTTCTATTTTTTTTTCTTCATTAAAATCATCCCAAACACCACACAGCTCTTGTTCCACGCAGAACAAAGACAAGGGAAAAGACAAGGGGGCATAGAATCTTAGAATCATGGAATGGCTTGGACTGGAAAGGACCTTAAGATCATCTAGTTCCAACCCCCCTGCCATGGGCAGGGACACCTCATACTACACCATGTCACACAAAGATCTGTCCATTCCATTTAGGACAAAGGAGACAAACCTGGAACAATTAAAATAGACACCTTCCTCCACCTGGAAGCCTAGGCAGCTAATCTACACTGGATTCCAAAGCTGGAATCAGGGAAAAGAGGGAAAAAGAGACTTGTAGAGGAAAACAAAAAATAAAGCAGCATGCTGCAATTATCAAACTATCTGACCAAATAATATCGTTTACCCCAGACTAATTAGTATTCTGTTCACCTCAAGTAGCACTAAAAAAAAACCCAAACAACTCCGACATCCCCTCCACTTCAAACTCTGGCTATTTCTAGCACCTCTGTTTTCAAGAGTGCACCAGTTACAGGCTCTGCCATGGGCTTCATACTGCAGCAAAACCCTGAAGAAGGAAAGCTGGCCAAAACAGAGTGTCACAAATCCTGCATCTTTTGTTTTGCTTGGCCTCTTTAGTGGCAGGTATATTTCATACCAGTACTTTTCTGAGATAAAGGATGCATTGTCCAAAACCTGCAATGCAAAGGAGAAGATCTGTCCACTTGTTTTGGTCCCAACCCTGCTCTCCAGCCCTTGCTGTCCATAGCTAAGTCCATGTGAAGGCTGCCAAGTGCAGCTGATGGGAAGCCATGCCAAGGCAGCTGCTCTAGAAATCTCCTTGCCTCCCCATTTCCATTTTCACTTCCTCCCACACATTCCCCTTGGATCAGCCCCAGCGATGGTGTGTGGGGCCAGGGCAGCTGCTATGAGGCAGAGGCTGGAGCTCCTTTGTTAACATAAAATTAAAGAGAACTCTGAGAAAGGTAGGAATTTCTTTCTTATCCATATCACCAGGACAACAGTTGGAAAGCATTTCAAGTATGTAACTGAAAACAGTACAGTTTTACGAATGAAAGCATGGTGTATGGCTTCATTTTATAAGCAGCCTTGTTCCTTGGAAAAAGCAGCAGATACTGATTATGGTCAGTAACAGTTTCCAAGAACAAACTTAGCTTTTCCTTTTCCTGACTTCTGCATGCTTAGAAGTGACTTCTGTAACTCAAAGGCAATGAGCCTTGCTGTAGGACTGTGTGATTTAGGGTATATCCACTTTTTTGTAATGTTTGTTTTCACTAGGGTGAGAAATGTGCCCATCAATACCCACAGTCTGCAGACCTGTGAAAACCAGCTGCTGAGCAGCACCATGTCCCACACACCTTGGAGGATAAGGATTGCAATAACAGTATTTTGATTATGAGGACGTCATTTCTCTCCTACTTACAGTGCCCAGAGTACCCCCAAAACGTGACTGTGAGCATTGTAGTTCATCTTTTTTTTAGGTCAGTTTTGGGGGTCATGCTCCAGTCTTCACATCAGGAGGCAGGTCTCCCAGGGAACCTTGGCAGAATGAAAACCTGTAAAGATCACCACAGACTATGCAGCAGCAGTTCTCCAGATGTAGTATTTGGCAACAGACATTTTTAGCACGTCAGCTCACATTAGCCCAGAAAAATTGTGCTTCTTTCACCAAATAACTGTTGATCGATAGAGCTTCTTATGCTCATTTTATTCAGCATTTTCTGTGCTATTCATTTTAGAAAGACATTCTTCTGCTCTTGGCAGATGAAGAATTCTGTAACCAAATAGTTCTGGATGTTATCCGAGGCCTTTTTTCTTCCTTTCTCATTCCCCTTCTTTTCTACATCTTCCCCAGACTGAAGGAGTATTTGCACAGATTTGGAGAGGTATTAATTTCACAGTGTTTTTGAAAAACAAGAGTGACCCAAGGGATACAAAACACAAAATGAAGCTATGACTTCAACTGTAAAATTTTGAAAGCCAATGCCTTCTTCTGCAGCACCTGCATTAATTTGGTTCAACAAGTTACTGGTGTTTTCTGCATTCCAGCTATTCCTACAGATGCCTTCCTATCACAATTGCCTAGAAAGAGCATAAGAAAATGTATGAATTTTCAATTCTTTCCTCTTCTGCATCTCCTGAGATGTCCTGTCATCCCACCATCTCTCACCTTCACCCCTGTAATGGCTAACAAGACTACCCCTGGGCTCAGAGCTAAGTTTGCAGACAAGGGTTTGCTAGACTTCAGTTTCTAGTCTAGTGTTAATTCATGTAAGTGTAGAACACACCACAGATACATAGGGACAGTGAATTCAAAACAACAGTGACAATGGCTCTAACTTCTTTGTTTAATATCTTTTGCATTAGGAGCCAGCTTCTCTTCTCTTATAAAGGAACATGTCTCTAAGGCACTCAATGAAAAGAGTCTGAATTATCCCCACTAAGCAGCTATGCCTGTATTTTATGGATCAGAGAAACAGCATTTTCTTCAGCTTTGCCTCCCCTTGCCCCTTTTATTTCTATAAAGTTCCCTCTGGCAAAATTTTTGGAGCAACCGAGTATCTCTCACACACACATATTACTCAATGTACCTTTGCCCATCTTAAGTTTCCCGAGATCATTCCTTGAGACATTCCTTCTTAATGTTTGTATTCTATGTGCATTTTAACATTTAAAAAGAAAAAGAAAACAAAATGTGACAAACTGCTTACCCATCACCTCCAGATCCCTCACTTAGTTCACTGAATATTGTCATCAAACTTCCTAAAGATTAGGAACAGACAATTTTTTGTCCAGTTAACGGTCTTTGAAACTATCACTTTTTGCTTTCACCTTTTGTTAGGGAGAAAAGCCATGGCAAATCAACCTAGATAGAAAAAAACCCCAAACACAACAAATGGAGGGGAGGGGAAAATATCCCAGGATAAACAGCCAAGAAAATACCTCCTACTTGAACACAGGTGATTTTAAGCAATGCTAAAATGCATGTCCAGCAGCTGTAGCAGGAATCTTTCGTGGTCAGTCTCAGCATCCAGGCACCCAGCAGTGTCCGTGTAATGCCCCTCAGTGTCTTCTCCCTGCCTTGAATGTCATCTATTTCTGTTGTATTCAGTATTCTGTAATTTAAAAAAGAGTGTGTGCTACACCATACGGCCATTGGCTGGCAGCGTGTGCCAGATACGCACTGCCTGTGGGCTCTAAGTGAGGATGGCTTCAGTTGTGTTTGACTTACCAGCCACAAGAGTCAGAGTAAGGAAGAGCTGTGGCGTGTGTTGGGGTTTAACCTCAGGCAGTAACTAAGCCCTACCCAGCCACTCGCTCACTTCTCCCAGGTGGGATGAGAACACTCCTGGGTTGAGATAAAGACAGTTTAATAGGTAAAGCAAAAGCTGCACATGCAGGCAAAGCAAAACAAGGAATTCATTCACCACATCCCATGGTCAGGCAGGTGTTCAGCCATCTCCAGGAGAGCAGGGTCCCGTCATACATAATGGTTACTTGGGAAGACAAATGCCATCACCCTGGACGTTCCCCCCTTCCTTCTTCTTCCCCCAGCTTTACATGCTGAGCATGACCCCATATGGTCTGGGATAACCCTTGGGTCAGTTGGAGTCAGCTGTACTGGTTGTGTGCCCTCCCAGCTCCTTATGCACCCCCAGCCCTCAGTGGTGGGGTAGTGTGAGGAGTAGAAAAGCCCCCAGCTTTGTGTAAGCAACTGCCCAGCAGCAACTAAAACATGCCTGAATCCTGCAACATAGCCAGGTACCAGCTGCTCTGAAGAAAACTACCTCTACCCCAGCCAAAACCAGCACAATTATATAAAGATTCCTGTACCTGATTAGTCAGTCTTGATCTGTCAGTATTTAGACCAGCATCCATTAAAACAAGTCAGTTTTGTGGGAACACCACCAAAGTTGTGCCTTTTCCTGGAGCTGTGGTTACACGCACTCATGTACAGTTTTGTGATCAAGTCACTAGAGAAATTCTCTCCTCCAGAAAAAAGTGCTGCTACTGAATCAGAAATCAGGAAATACTCGTGAAAGGCTCTTCAGATTTCCCATTTTGAGTTTTGACATTATTAAAAGTATTGCAGAATTGTCTCCTGATGCACACTTATTGATGTTAGAACTACAGTTACCTTTTGTTTTGGCTATCGCTTACCAGGGCTGAAGTTGAATTTATCAGAATAGGATACAACATTTGCTATCAGCTTATAGTTACAGTACATTTGAAAGACCAACTGTCCAATATACACCACATACGCATGCATGACCAGTTCACATTTTAAAGTACATGTAAACGTGATGTATATGTTTCATGATTATTTTGTACATTGCATAGAACTTTAACATGCTTGGATTGTATTAACAGAACCTGGATAATAGTCATGCCTGACTTGATAAAAGGTAAGTGGCTCAATGTTAAATTTATCTAGACAGTATTTTACCGTAAGCACACTTACCCACTCTCTGCTTTGTAGGCAAAGCATTTATTTTTTTCCAGATAAAATCTTCCTTTCTGGAAATAATAAGATTTCCTATCAAATGCTTTAAGTTACAAGTTTCATTTCATAGAAATCTGCACATACTGAAAATAAACTCATTATAATGAAAGCAGGTATTAAGGTGACTATGGCAAGAATCAAGAGACATCCAGAGGCCTGCATGCAGACACCATCCTAGGAAACATGAGACTCAGTTACAAAAGTGATTTAAAGCTTACAGAACTTTATAGAGAATACTACAGTTTTCGTACCTCTCCTTAACCAGTCAAAAGCTGTTGGATGTAGTGAGCAATCAGTAAATGTCATAGACATTTCTGGTGGTGGTGAACTTTGTTTGTTTAATTTAGTCAGCTCTCCTCCTTAAGAAAAATCATTTTGCAGCTTGAAACACCTCAACAGTATGAAAATACAGTTCAGCGTTCTGGCCCCACTAAATCCAATGGCAGATTTCCAAGCCAGACTATAATTGCACCAATATTTCATTTCCAGATAGAAAATGAAATACATCCAGCCTTTAGCAAGCTAAAAGTGCCTCTGCTCTGAGTCAGACATTTTTTGGGACCTAGAAGATAGAACAAAAAGACCTTAGGTGAATACTAGTGTAGGAGATTTATGCTGTGATTTAAGTGATGAACAAAGTTTGTTATGTCTGGGCTGTATCTGAGGCTGGGGCTTGAACTACCGTAAACTCTGTTCATTCACATCTCCTGGCGAGGCTCCCACAGGGCTGGGGTGTTGGAGGGTGTCCTGCAGGAGGAGAGGAGGAGAGGACGGGAGCATGTCCCTGTGGGAGTGGCCCTATGACACCATGGGTACCATGTTTTCAGAGAGGCACTAGCAGATAGTGGGAAAATGCAGAGATAAGAAGGTCAGAGGGGTAGGCAGGGATGGATAAGGAGAGGCAAAAACACTGGATCTCTAGCCTGGCAAAGTAAAGGTGTAAAATTCCACAGCTATTTAAAGTATGGGCTTGGCAGCGAGAGAGGGGAATTGCCCATTTTACCCTGAAGGAGCATGTGCAGTGTCAGCTGATCACAAGAGCGAAACCCAGTGAAGCATGGTGCAGGCTCCCCCAGGAAGCTTTTGGAAGCACCATTCTTCAGGAGTTATACAAAGCAGGCCTAGGCATGGTGTTGGGCACTGGAGCTTTGGCAGAACCGAAAGGGAGAAGGGTCGACTTGGGAGGGTGAGGGGGCATAGGCAGAAGCAGTCTAGATGAAGCTTTCTCATTTCCTAGTTATCAGCTATCCGCAGTTTTCTGCGTCTTTATGGTCTGCTCTGAGTGCCAACATACAGGCTGGGCTTCTAAAGGAAAAATAAAACAAGAAAAAAATGCTTGAGCATATTGAAAAGAAGGCACGTTATTAAAATACCACTGGAAGTCACAGAAAAGCCATTTTGAAGCTAGCCATGCTGTCCTATTGTAAAAGCTGCCAGGTTTCTACAGCATTGCCTCTGTGACTGTGACCAAGACACTGATGGCAAGCAGAGCTTCTGAAGCTCATTGTGGGCAACTTGGCAGGCATGGGTCATTTCTGGCACGTGAACAAAACTCTGGCAGTTGGCAGGCCTCTATCAACATTGTAGAAGTAGAGGACAGAAAAAGATGACTGGTTTTGGATCAACTGGAGACAAGGGGCTCTGCCTGCACATGAGCCGCCTGGTGGTGCAGGAGAGCTGCTTCGCCCAGGCGCTTGCCAGGGGACACCGGTGGGAGCAGGCCGAGACATCTGCTCTGCATGGAGCCAGGACAAGGTCATCAAGAGTTATTACTAGACAAAAACGAAAACCTACATGGCTTTTCCAAAATAGCTGGTGTCCTGCAAAACTACTTAAGAAAGCACCCTCCATTTTATGTACAGCTCAGCAACAAAAGCTTTTACTTTAAATCCTCTCATTTCAAAGTACCTGGGGTAAAAAAGCAAGCTCTCCTGATTTCTCCATCGAAGCAGGACTTTGTGTGGTGGTCATGTTAACAAACAAGCTGACATAAAAAACATCTGATGCTGTTTTCCTGTTAGCCGTGCTAAATCCTCTCTAGCCAGCATCCCAGTCCTTCACAGCAGGCCTGCTCTTTGGATCACAAAATCTTGTTCCACCTCCATCAAACACCTTTTCACATACTCATATGTGTGTATATACACATCCCATCCCCTACTCCGGGGATTACTCAATAAACCAGCTTAAAAAAAAATAGTCTACCCGAAGCATTACATTCCTTAGCATTTGCCTTAACTAAGCCAGTCATGTGGACCAAAACCAGTTTTCCCTCTAAACTGTGGATAACTAAGCTTGAATTCAGTGTCAACAAGGAATTCAGTCTGTAACTACACACTCAAGACAAAAGCTCTAAGCTCGACTGTGAATTTTTCTGTTAACAAGCACATACATCAAGAGGCAGAGCAGTATCCTGGGTACCTGACAGACTGATTGCTGCTGCTAATGAGCAGCCCTGATTAAAAGCTGTTATTTTCTGTCCATAACAGTACTCCGAAGCAAGTTCCTCTAATAAGCTAGCTCTTGAGCAAAACGATCACTAGCGGGTGTAGGTCTTTAAAGCATACCCGAAAGCTGGTAAAATGGGGTGGAGTTGAACGTACTTTTAATTAATTTAGGGTCAGACAGTCTCTGGGGTGTCAAAGTGATCTGTCACTATCATTCCCCCAGCTGCACCTGCAAGAACCAGCTGAGAGAGGCACCAGGATTTACGAGCAGTGGCAGGAGGTAGGTAGCTGTTCCATTGCCAAAGAAGAGCTCAGGGAGGGCAGCATGCACAACTCACACCAGCCTGCAGAAGGTGTGCAAGCACAGACCGCTGGGCTCCCTTTGCTTGGGTTGCCACAGGCTTCTTTCTTCAAAGGCTGTGAGTAACATTCAGGGTGCCAGAAGGCTCCGGGAGGCTGACTGGGGCTCGCAGCACTTAAAGCCGCATGGATCAGCAAGAACAATACAAACTAAGAGACTTGAAATGGTAAAGAGCTGCAGACCTGACACCATCTGTAGGTACAGCACAGATCTCAGAAATGTGGACAGCAGTACCAGGAAGTTGTTCAAAACAAATTCGGAGCTTTAGGCAACTGTTGGTATGGGAGGTAGCACTATGGAGCTGAAAACCATCAGGGAAACAGGAGAGAGCTACAGGAGAGGACCACTCCTATGCCTGACTGCACAGGGCGAGCTCTTCATGCCAGACTTGCTGTAGTTACACCTTTACCTGGGCTGCCTAGAACACATTTATCACAGGGCTGCCAGCAGCCATAAGAATGGGCAGTGCCTACCAGGACCTCAGGGCCCACAAGGACAACATTATCAACTCCTAGATGCTTCTACTGATGCTGCGGGTGAGGGCGTATGTGCAACACCGCAGCTCTCTTGTCTGAAAGAGCACCAACGCAATAAGCGGGTTGCGGGGTGACAAGCAGCAAAGCCCTCGGGGAGGCAGGAGCAGAACTTGCTCTGCTCTGTCCCTACCAAAGGCTCCTTCCTCTCTGCTTGCTGCCGCAGCTGTGAGAGGAGCCAGGACTGGGAGCCCAACCCTGAAGCTCAGCAGGTTGCTCCCCAGGGGAAAGGATCTGCTTGGTCCTTATTTGCTCTTCACTTTTGTTCCTCATCAGAGACAGCTGTAACGCGACCATTACTAGATAAGCCTCCATAACTCTTCTGATAAACGGCCACCTGATTTCGCATCAGGCTGGGCTATCGCAAGTCTCTGGATGCAACGCTGCTATGTAATTCTCCAGCAGAGCTTGGAGTGGCAGGAGTGTGTGTGCTACAGGCACAGGTGGGAAAGTGTGACCAAGAGCTCCTGCCCGCAGGCTCCTCAATGCTGCTGCTCTGGGTGCCATGGAGGGAGACAGGAGCTGGACTGCAGGGCCCATTCGGGCGTGGAGCTCCCTGTGCAGGCCAGGGACGCCCTTGTGCCACCCCGTCTGCTCCTTCTGGGGAGGCTTAGGGGCCCTGGGAGCTCTGTCCTGCCACGAGGAGGGTTGCGCTTTGCCCGCTGCAGGGGCCAGAGAGCCACGCGCTGGCCGTGGCCGCCTGGGTGGGGTGTCGCCATGGGGCTGTGGTGCCTATGGGGTGCCGTAAGGTGCCAGCAGCAGCAGCAGCAGCACTGCCACTGCAGTATAGCTCAGGAGAGCGGTGGGTGAGGCGGCCGGGTGGAAGGCAGGGCTGGATGAGGGCTGGGGCACAAGTGCTGGGCCATGGAGGCCTCTCAAAGGCCGAAGCGAGGGTGCAGGCACCGCAGGGAGCTCCTTGGGCAGGGATAATGCTGCCTTCAGGGCTGGGCGCAGAGGGGCCCGGCCGGGGCTGGCAGCCACGATGAGTGCACGAGGGGCTGTGAGGACGTGCCCCCATGGTGCAGCGCTCAGCAGCCTTCCCCTTGCTGCCTGCCAGCTCCCTCGTGCCCTGTCACAGCCGTCTCTGGGCCCCTGCGTCTCCTGCCTCCCTGTGCGAGCCACCGTCTCCCTCCCGGCCAGCCCTGCTGAGGGCTTTGCCTTTACCCCTTCTCTCCCTCTTCCTGCAGACCATGGCTCTGGGCATCGTCCGCATCCTGACCGTGCTGAGCATCCTTCAGTAATCTCTGAGGGTTAATGAGCGGCCAGACCTCAGCACACAAACCCTCCTGCGGCAGCGTGAGGGGGAGCAGGCGGACCAGAGGCAGCAGATGCTCTGGCTGCAGCAGCAGATGGAGCTGAAGAGCCAGGAGCAGAAGAGGCAGGAGCAGGAGAGGCAGGAGCCGGGCGGGCTCCGCGAAGTTGCGGTCCTCGCTCTCCGGCAGCACTGCGGGTTGGGGCTCGCTGCCGAAGCCCTGCTCATGCTGTTGGGGCACTTGTGGCTGCGCAGGAAGACGAGAGCGGCCGCTGGCAGCGGCAGCCAGCACGGGAGCTCCGGCACTGCGGAACAGAAGCGGGGCAAAGAGGAGGAAGGGCCCGGCAAGGCAGAGCGCAGCCGCACGCCGCGTCCAGCCCGCTCTTCGGCTCGGCGTCTCAGAGGACTGAGGGGACGGCGGAGGCCTTCTCGGCCTTCTCCGAGCGCTTCCCGAGAGCAGCTTCATGACGGGGCTGCACACAGCCGTGGGAGCGCGCAGTGCCTCCAAGAGGGCGCTTGGATGTGTAGGACTTAAGGATCATTTTGCTAGACATAGATAAGGTAGCTAGGAGTTGTTTCCTGTATAAATTAGGATTAGGCTCTTCAGTAGCAGTATACCTGCATGCGGTAAGGACTGCAGCGCAGCTGGCTCTCAGGCATTCAGCTCAACCAGTGTCCTTCAGAAGATTTGGATGCAAGGCGACTCGCAGCAGAGACCTCTGTGAACAGTGTGAGAGCGACCGCAAAAATGCCAATAAATTAAGACATGATCAAGGAGACGTGTACCTGTTGTCATGCCTCTGGTTTTGGCCTGCTGTTCAGGAGACCTAACCCAGCAGCAGCTGTCAGGCTAGTCCCCTTCTGATGCTGCACTGAGATTTACTGCCCACTCTTTACCGCATGTACACCCACTGAAACCTCAGTAGCTGCAGAGGCTACTTAAATAGCTCAGATTCCCAGAGGGATTCAGCGTGTTTTACCTGTCCCTATTCCTGACGCTGGGGGTTTGAAATACTCCAGCGCAAGCAGGATTAAATTCTTTCCTTCTGGCTTTTAGGCGTTCTTCACAATAATTGAAATTGCCCAGATCTGCAGGAACTTGCGGTCAGTTGGCAGTTAATAGCAAGGCACTGCCTCAGGGAGTGAGATTTTCTTGTATGGGATTCCTGGGAGGAAAGCTCCAGCCGGCTGGCCGGATGCAGAGGAAAGTGGAAGCACCTCCGTCTGCTTCCCTGAGGTGGACGGCAAGCAAAGGAGAGGTAACACACAGCAGGACAGGCACAAGGCTCAGCTCCAGGTAACTTATAGGAGGCATTTGTGAGAGGGCAGCAAATGCCAGCACATGAATCCCACAGTTACCATAGAATCGTAGAATCATAGAATAGTTAGGGTTGGAAAGGACCTTAAGATCATCAAGTTCAACCCCCCTTGCCACGGGCAGGGACACCTCACACTAAACCATATCACCCAAGGCCTCGTCCATCCCACTGCCAGGGATGGAGCATTCATAACCTACCTGGGCAACCTATTCCAGTACCTCACCACCCTAACAGGAAAGAATTTCCTCCTTATATCCAATCTAAACTTCCCCTGTTTAAGTTTTAACCTGTTACCCCTTGTCCTGTCACTACAGTCCCTAATGAAGAGTCCCTCCCCAGCACCCCTATAGGCCTCCTTCAGATACTGGAAGGCTGCTATGAGGTCTCCACACAGCCTTCTCTTCTCCAGGCTGAACAGCCCCAACTTCCTCAGCCTGTCTTCATACAGGAGGTGCTCCAGTCCCCTGATCATCCTCGTGGCCCTCCTCTGGACTCGTTCCAACAGTTCCATGTCCTTTTTATGCTGAGGACACCAGAACTGCACACAATACTCCAGGTGAGGTATCATGAGAGCAGAGTAAAGGGAGGATCACCTCCTTCGTCCTGCTGGTCACACTCCTTTTGATGCAGCCCAGGATACAGATGGCTTTCTGGGCTGCAAGCACACACTGCCTGCTGATGTTCAGTTTCTCATCGACACCCCCAAGTCCTTCTCCTCAGGGCTGCTCTGAATCTCTTCTTTGCCCAACCTGTTGCTGTGCCTGGGATTGCTCCGACCCAGGTGTAGGACCTTGCACTTGGCATGGTTAAACTTCATGAGGTTGGCATCAGCCCACCTCACAAGCGTGTCAGGGTCCCTGTGGATGGCATTCCTTCCCTCCAGCGTATCAACCGAACCACACAGCTTGGTGTCATCGGCAAACTTGCTGAGGGCGCACTCAATCCCACTGTCCATGTCAGCGACGAAGATGTTGAACAAGACCGGTCCCAACACCGATCCCTGAGGGACACCACTCGTTACTGGTCTCCAGCTGGACATTGAACCATTGACCACAACTCTTTGTGTGCGGCCACCCAGCCAGTTCTTTATCCACCAAGTGGTCCATCCATCAAGGTGATGTCTCTCCAATTTAGAGACAAGGATGTAGTGCGGGACAGTGTCGAACGCTTTACACAAGTCCAGGTAGATGACATCAGCTGCTCTACCCCTGTCCATCAGTTCCGTAGCCCCATCATAGAAGGCCACCTAATTGGTCAGGCAGGATTTCCCCTTAGTGAAGCCATGCTGGCTGTCACCAAGCACCTTGTTGTTTTTCATGTGCCTTAGCATCCCTTCCAGGAGAATCTGCTCCAAGATTTTGCCAGGCACAGAGGTGAGACTGACTGGTCTGTAATTCCCCGGGTCATCCATTTTCCCCTTCTTGAAAATGGGGGTTATATTTCCCTTTTTCCAGTCGTCGGGAACTTCACCTGACTGCCATGATTTCTCAAATATGATGGCCAGTGGCTTAGCAACTTCATTTGCCAGCTCCTTCAGGATCCGTGGATGGATCTCATCAGGACCCATGGACTTGTGCACGTTCGGATTTTTAAGATGGTCTCGAACCGGTTCCTCTCCTACAAGGTTTTCATTCTCACAGTCCCTGCGTCTGCCTTCCAAGACTTGGGTGGTGTGATCAGAGCCTTTGGCAGTGAAGACTGAGGCAAAGAAGTCATTCAGAACCTCAGCCTTCTCCAAATCCTGTGTAGCCAGTTCTCCCGAGAGCTTCCTGAGGGGGCCTACGTTGTCCCTGGTCTGTTTTTTATTTGCTATGTACCTGTAGAATCCCTTCCTGCTATCCTTAGCATCCCTAGCCAAGTTTAATTCTAACTGAGCCTTAGCTTTCCTAACCTGATCCCTTGCTTCCCAGACAACATCCCTGTACTTTTCCCAGGCCACCTGTCCTTGTTTCCACCTTTTAGAAGCCTCTTTTTTTCAGCTGAATTTTCCTCAGCAGCTCCTTATCCACCTAAGGAGGTTTCCTGGCCCTCCTGCTGCACTTCCTTCTAGTTGGGGTGCAACACTCCTGAGCTTGTAGGAGGTGATCCTTGAATATCAAACAACAGTCTTGGGCCGCTCTGCCCTCTAGGGCTGTATCCGATGGAACCTTCCGAAGCAGGTTCCTGAAGAGGCCAAAGTCTGCTCTCTTGAAGTCCAGGGCAGTGAGCTTGCTGCACGCTCTTCTCACTGTCCTGAGGATCTCAAATTCGAGCTTCTCATGATCGCTGCATCCAAGGCTGCCCTGAAGAGTCACATTTCCAATGAGCCCTTCCCTGTTGGTGGGCACGAGGTCAAGCATGGCACCTCTCCTTGTTGGTTCCTCTATTACTTGCAGAAGGAAGTTGTCTTCCACACAACCGAGGAACCTCCTGGATTGCTTGTGCCTGGCCGTACCGTCCTTCCAACAGATGTCAGGGTGGTTGAAGTCACCCATGAGAACAAGGGCCTGTGAGTGTGAGGCTTTTCCTATCTGTCTATGGAGTACTTTATCCGCAGGTTCTCCTTGATCAGGCAGTCTGTAACAGATCCCTACAGTAATGTCTCCCATAGCTATATTCCCTTTAACCCTGACCCACAAACTCTGTGTTAACTGCTCACCTGTCCCCAGACAGAGTTCCGTACTCTCCAGCCTATCCCTAACATAAAGGGCAACTCCCACTCCCCGCCTGCCAGGCCTGTCTTTTCTAAAGAGCCTGTAACCTTCCATTCCAACACTCCAGTCATAGGAGCCGTCCCACCATGTTTCTGTGATGGCTGTTATATCATACCCCCGTAGACGTGCACACATCTCTACTTCCTCTTGTTTGTTCCCCATGGTATGGGCATTTGTATAGAGGCATCTGAGCCAAGCTCCAACTGAAGCCGGCTCATTGGCTGGAGTGGCTGGAATACATCTACATTGCTCCGAGCAACTGACAGGTTCTGGCAACTGACTGGGTGTGTTGGGATGGAATGATGCCCCCTGCCCCCAACACATCTAGTTTAAAGCCTCCTTGACCAGTCTGGCAAGTCTCCTACCAAAACTGCTCTTTCCCTTGTTTCATCAGAGCAGCTCCACCAGCCCCCACTAGACCTGGCCTACAAGCTTGGGTCCCGTGTTCAAGACACCCAAACCCCTGACTATGACACCACCCTTTTAACCAGTTATTAACCTAGCCAATCCTCCCAGCTTTTTTTAGGTCCTCCCCTGTACCCTGGAGCATTGATGAAAAGACCACCTGAGCTCCAGAGCCCCTAACCACCTCCCCCAGGGCTCTGTAGTCCTTCTTTATGTTCCCCAGGCTACTACTATCTATATCCCTAGCACCCACATGTATCACCAGGAGTGGGTAATAGTCCGTGGGACTTACTAGAGCAGGCAGCCTCCCTGCAACATTCCTGATCTGTGCCCCTGGCAGGCAACAGGCGAGTTGACAGGCTGACAGACAAGTGCTTCTGTCCCTTTCAGTGTAGAGTCCCCTACTACTACGACCTGCCGCTTTTTCCTAGCAGCACCAGCAGAGATCTTCTTTACCAGTGCATCAGCCGGCTGTTTCTGGCGCGAGTGCGCTTCCTCATTAGCCCCCTGCAGGACAGCAAAGTGGTTCTGCATGGGGACAACAGATTTAGGAGGAAACCCTTTGCTTTTAATTGTCCTTTTCCTCTTTTTTTGTTGTTTTTTTTTGTCACTAATTCCCACTTCCCAGGTTAACGGCCTCCTTCTTTCCTTCATGATCTAGAGGGGAAGCTTGAGGCCCCTGCACAGTTTGGGCCAGGAGCAAGCATTCCAGCTTCCTCAGCTTCTCTGACATCTCGCAGTCTATTAATAGTCATCCCGCAGCTCAGCCCCTGCTGCAGGAGGACCCCCACCAGGGAGCACCGAGCGCAGCCCTGCCCATGGCGCACCCTCCCGTCACCAGACCAGTGCAGGCACTCCCTACACCCCGAGCTCTGCACTGCAGCCTCCCCTCTCATCAGCTCTCTCTGGGTGTCTACGCTGGCCACTGCCGGGGCAGCCAGAGCAGAGCTCCCAGACCGGGCCCTGGTCATACAACGGGTGCTCACCATCCTGCTTGAACTGCCCGTGCGAACTGCTGCGCAAACTGCCTCTACGTGCTCCTGGTTGCTCGCGCTCCCTGGGGCAGGTTTTTAACCAGTCAGGACCATGCCTGGGAACTTCCACTTAACTGAGGGAAGAGACATAGCACCAAGGAAAAAAAAAAAACCAAAACAAAACAACTCAAACATTTAGGAAAGGAAATGGTATTTTATTGAAAAAAAAAATTATGTTTCACTTATACACCATGAAAATACCGAGTTGTGTGTTATTTTCATAAGAAGAGGTCAAGACTTTCACAAGAAAACCACATTCTTTATTACAATGTTATTACACAAGATGAGGCTCTGGTGGCATCTGCACTGGGCGTTTTCACTAAACAGTAGAGGGGGACTAAATGTGCCTTGGGGAAAAACCCTAAATATTGGCCTCTTCCAGATGCTACCCCATTGAAGACATGGCACCCATTTGGTCAATATGGAATTATTTCTGAATTAGAGACAAATCTCAAGATTTACTCACTTGGATTTTGGGCAAATTCACGGCTAGCCCTCCCCTCCATTTTATCAGTCTGGATTTGTATTTCCCATTCAGCCAGCTAAAAGCATATCAAAACAGCATATAGACTGTCCCCCTCCCATCTTCCAGAAAGAAAACAATACTGAAGGGGATATATTACACAAACAATCACGAACAGCAAAGGGCAAGATCACTGGATGCTGCTAAATTCTCTGGTGTTTCCACCCAGCATTGTGTCTCCAGCAACAGCCCCTGCAGTTTTCTTCCCTAGCAAGGCTTATATTCACGTATGGCACATATTAGGCACGTGAACACGTGCTGTACTAAATAACAGCCCACAGGACAGGAGTACCTGACTGCAGGTGGTATCCAACAACAGGGCCATTTGTTTGAAGCTGCTGTGCTCCAAGCCAGCTGTGACAGGCTCTATCACATCACTTGGCAAGGGCTCTTCTGAAAAACCCTTAGGAACTAGAGACCTTCAGTATGGCAAGATTTGAAAATCTGTAGGCAAAAAAGAAATACTAATGCCACTTAAATTCCTTATTTATTTACCTATTTATGTGATTTCTTCCTTCCTTAAAGGGTCCAGGAAGGAAAAGAGCTAGACCTGGCCAATTCTGACACCATGCAAGTGCTTTGAAAGTGGATTTGAAGCTTTCTCCACCTGGATCTTCCTACTAAGTTCCCTAGTGAGATAACTGCTTTATTCTGTGCTATTTTCTACGCTGCACGAGCATCGCAGAGATCATTAAGAACAGTCACACAAACTCTTTTAGTACCATAATGTTTTTGCAATACAAGGGGTGGGCTGGATTGAGAACACCAAATTCTGATTATTAAGCCTGCAGCTCTTTTTGCAAGTACTCATCTGGCAAAGTCTTCTTTTACCACTCACAGTGCAGCTTTGCCATTAAGTTCTGCTTATCCAGCATCTATCTCACTGCCAGGAAAAGAGGCAACCCCATGCTCCCTCATTTGTCTATCTGCACATTCCCAACCACCCCCTAGCAGCAGCACAAGCGTTCCCGGGATGAGGTAGGGAACTAAAGGAGATGAAAGCTTGGGGGGGGGGAAGGGGGGGGGGGGGGGGAATGGGCAGGGGGAAGGTGGCTGGATAAATTTCCCATTGGTCTTAGCTCCTTCTCTTCACTTGTTATGGGACAGGCAAGTACCAGGGAAAGCACAAGTGATGGGAAAGGAAGGCTAGGGCAGGGCAGGGTTTTATGGTGTAGCTGAGCTGAACAGGTCAAATCTATCATAGCAGCCAGTAGTTCTCTACCTTTCTTTTCCAAAGAACAAGAGTCAAGCCTAAATCACCTGAAGAGCTCACTTTTAGAGTCTCATACTCCACGGCCTACAAATGAAGTCTAGCCAAACTACATGGCTAAGCTAGGTTCCTGCAACAGGGAGAATGAATACCCTACCGCCTTACACTGCTGCCAGGAAAGCGGTGTGCTGTTCAGCGCATGCTTTAAAGTGCAGAGCTGTGCTAAACCAGAGCTTTAGCGCAGTACTTCAACATAAACAGCCCAACAACTTAATGGAGAACTCATCTCCCACTTGCTCAATTACTCTTCGGAATTTCCTCAAAGGAAGGTGCAGGCAACAACAGTCACTGCTACTACCGCAAGTACGCTGCACCCGCTGACTCCCAGGGGAAGAAAAGCCAGGCACAGCGAAGCATGCAATGCATGGCTGCTCCCTTCCATAGCCTCTCATCTCCACAGTGCATTATTAATCTCAACACTATTTTTCTCACTAACTCAGCAAAGCAGAACTTTTCTTTTAACATATCCAAAGCTCAGGAACTCTGGAGGGAAAAAACAAGTTTTGTTCCAGTCTCTTGGCCTGTCCATTTATATGTTGCTATCAAGCACTTGTAAGGTCCCCAAGTCTTACTTAGAATCATAGAATCATAGAATAGTTAGGGTTGGAAAGGACCTTAAGATCATCTAGTTCCGAAGCCCCTGCCAAGGGAGAGACACTTCACACTAAACCATGTAATCCGAGGCTCTGTCCAACCTGGCCTTGAACAGCGCCAGGGATGGAGCATTCACAGCTTCCTTGGCCAACCCATTCCAGTGCCTCACCACCCTTACAGTAAAGAATTTCCTCCTTATAGCCAATCTAAACTTCCCCTGTTTAAGTATTAACCCGTTACCCCTTGTCCTATCACTACAGTCCCTAATGAAGAGTCCATCCCCAGCATCCCTATAGATCCCCTTCAGATACTGGAAGGCTGCTATGAGGTCTCCACGCAGCCTTCTCTTCTCCAAGCTGAACAGCCCCAACTTCCTCAGCCTGTCTTCATACAGGAGGTGCTCCAGTCCCCTGATCATCCTCATGGCCCTCCTCTGGACTTGTTCCAACAGTTCCATGTCCTTTTTATGTTGAGGACACCAGAACTGCACACAATACTCCAAGTGAGGTCTCACAAGAGCAGAGTAGAGGGGCAGGATCACCTCCTTCAACCTGCTGGTCACGCTCCTTTTGATGCAGCCCAGGATACGGTTGGCTTTCTGGGCTGCAAGCGCACACTGAAGCTGGCTCATGTTCATTTTCTCGTCGATCAATGTTGCAGAATGGCTCCAAGAGCAAGGCCATGGATCCTTAGAGGCCTTGTGCGAGCAAAGCAAGGTGTAGGCCTCACAGGTATCCGGATACCGGATGTGGGAGGAGAATGTGAAGGAAGCTGTGTAGAACTGACCAATACTGTTGTGACTAGTAGGCGTGGCTAAACACCACGCCGATATAAGCGAACTGCGCCACAAATAAAGTAGAAGTTTGCTTATCACCCATATTGGGTTGACGTGTCTTGCTTCTCCTCGCCGCTAACAGATCAACACCCCCAAGTCCTTCTCCGCAGGGCTGCTCTGAATCTCTTCTTTGCCCAACCTGTAGCTGTGCCTGGGATTGCTCCAACCCAGGTGTAGGACCTTGCACTTGGCATGGTTAAACTTCATGAGGTTGGCATCAGCCCACCTCACAAGCGTGTCAAGGTCCCTCTGGATGGCATTCCTTCCCTCCAGGGTATCAACTGAACCACACAGCTTGGTGTCATCAGCAAACTTGCTGAGGGCGCACTCAATCCCACTGTCCATGTCAGCGACGAAGATGTTGAACAAGACCGGTCCCAACACCGATCCCTGAGGGACACCACTCGTTACTGGTCTCCAGCCGGACATTGAGCCATTGACCACAACTCCTTTTGTGCAGCCATCCAGCCAGTTCTTTATCCACCGAGTGGTCCATCCATCAAATTGATGTCTCTCCAATTTAGAGACAAGGATGTTAATTAAATAAACAGATCCCTCATCACATACTTTTAACCTGCCCTAGATGTATTTGATATTTTATTCCAGTGCAAAATCTAAATTTCAGGTTTATGCCACAAACCTCACCTGATTTTATAATGGATAGGGTAGCAATATTTAGGGTTTTCATTTTAAACAATGGCATCTACCATCCTATTGCCCCTCTCTACAATCAAGCGCACAAGCTTTACTGCAGAAAGAATACGATTCGTAACTGCCAACCAGAAAAATACACAAACACTACAAAAGCCTACACTTTGATCAGAAATTAAGTCATTTGCTACTAACAGAACTGCACTGGTTTTCTGTCATAAACGTCATTAAATTGCTACAAACACCTCGAAGACAATCATTAAGATGTGTAAACATATAGCAGGTCTACGTGGTCAGTACAAAGCACCACACAAAGTACATAGAAAGTCTGCTCATAAATACTTTTTTTTAACAATTTAGCACTAGAAAAATATTACTTTAAAAGGCATCTTTTATTAAGTTATTCAGTTTGTCCAGGGCTGCTGGGGTTGTTCTATCCCTACTATATTACAGCCACCTGACTCTCTCTCCAAATCATTTTACTTTTCTGGAAGAAAAGGCTACATGTGGCTGGGATCCAAAGCTTAAGTACAATCTATAAAAATATAATTCTTTTAAGACCTTCTGCTCACATCCTGAAGGCCTGCTCAGCCAGCCCCCAAATTCTGTTTCCCACCCCCACCACACTGCAAATAAAAGCTTCGAAATACATACATACATACACACACAGAGTACATGTGTTACACTCTTCTACACAGAGATTTTTCTAAATAGCAGTGCAACCACAGGGCAATAGGTAAGTACACGTGATTTCAGTGGTAACATATGGCATAGCCTTCTCATGTTGCTGGTTTTCTTTGTCTGAATAATGTGCTGCCTTATTCACTGCTTTGCAAATAGTGGATTTATTAGTATTATTTGCACTGCGGAGGCACCAGGTTAGGAATGTGTTCTTATTTAAGAGCAGCCTTGGGAGCATCACATTTGCCTCAAGGTTCATTGCTGCTGCAGCAGTGACACCACCAAACTGGTGGCTGGTAGTTCTATTTCTGGTATCCAGTACTGGTTTTCCTGGTAAAGCTCACGAGAGCTTTCCTAGACTGTTGAAAGCCAAACTACTTTGTTTCCTTCTGGAAAATGTGAGAACCTAGCTTGGGCTCTCCTGAAAAAACATGCTGATAAAGCAGCTCCTTTCCATTCTGCATTCAATCCTCTTCGCTGGGTCCCTAGGGCATACTCCTCCAGTTTCTGATTTAACCTCATAGATCTACCTGAAATCTGCTCCTGCGTGCATGTATAAACTTGCTGCTTTACTCATTTGAAAGAGAAGAGGTATTTTTAGGGCTGGGATTGAACAGTTTCCATGGTTGGGTATGTGTCTTCAGTGGACATGTTTTAGAAAGCTACAAAACTGTTTAGCAGTAGGATCTCCCTAGAAGCAAATACCTTTCACAAAGAATAACCTTATCCTGTGATTCTAACAGGAGATGAATGACTAGTCTATGAGCCAGTACAGCTGCAATGAGATGCAAAAAACAGTTGTGTTTTGATTTATGAAGAAATAATTTTGGCTGAAGACTGACCAAAATTTGAAATGCTTCTCAGCTTCTAGACTACTCTTTAAACAGGCAAGGGCCTTTACTCAGGAGAGGTGGTTTTGTTTAGTACAAATATGAGCCAAACTTCTCCAGTGGGTGTAAGCATAATGAGGTAGCACCTTCTCTAATACGCAGTGCTCTCGTTAAACTAGGTACCTGCTCTCTTCCTCATGCAAAATGCTGCCCTAGCAGAAGACAGTATAAAGTGCTGACAGAAGCACTTGCTCTGACATGCAAGAACAACTGTTTCCTAATGTACAGCCTTGTAAGCTCTAACTTACGCAGTAAGACAAAAATTCCACGAAGGGGAGTGCAGCTAAGCACTGCATGAGAAACAGACCTAAAAATGAGTTACGTTTCGTGTTCCAAGCCCCTCTTCTCACCTTGTACGTAGGAATAAAGAGCACAACGCAGAAATCCTACACATGCAAGTAAGAGGCATACAAGAGCAGTGGTGCAGAACGCCAGCAGTTGTCTTCCCATGACATTTCTTAACAAAAAACAACAAACCAACAACTAAGACAAGAAGGATGTTACTCACTTCCTCATAGATGCTGTCTTACAATGAGATGATTACAGCACTCAAATGTGTGCTCCTTCATCAAGTACCCTTTCTCTATACTAGGATATAAGTAAGGAGACCTTTAATTACATCCACTTTATTCAGCAAGACTATCGAACTGTTCTTGTTCCGTTTAGTTCTGAAATTATTCACATATGCAAAAATAGGATCTAACACTTTGTGTGTGCACAGTATATTAAATGTAGATGCTTTTATTACAATCTTCCTTGCCACATATTTTAAAATAAAATAAATCAATACAATCACCGTAACAGTCTATGGACAACAAATTAACACCATCCAATCAGAACACAGTTAAGATAATCAAAAAGGCAGTACGAGTAGCTGGAAACCTTGGTCCTCTGATTTTCCTGTATAACATATTGACTATAGATTTCTTCCATTTATGAGAAAAATCAGCAAAGAAAACGTTAACAATTTATACAGATTTCTTAAATATCTATATAGAGTGTGAACAGCACTGATTGTAGCACAATGTCTTTATGCACTTCTCCCAAAGAGGTATGTGGGAATTTTAAGCATGTAGAGACTAATACAGGCCCAGAATAGAGTAGATCTTTTGTAAACAACTTTTGGTCTCTCCTGCATGATGGCTCCACAAATGAATGCACTTGGGAATAATCAAAATGGCTGACCACATACACTGCAAAATTCATTCCAGAAAAAACAGATCCAACATAAATTACTTCCAGTGGGTGAAAGAATGGTGGGGAAGTCGACTGGACACAAACAAAAAGCATTCATCACTCCCATGCATACGTGTACGCATTAGAAGACTCTCTTGCTGCTAACTTCACACGTACGCATGGGAGTATGTGTGGCAGTGAAGTCAGCAGTCCCTAACTGGTGATGCTGGACTGGTGGGCTACAGACACCTTTCATGCTGTTAGGACGGTCACGGAAGATTATCCAGTAGTTATTGATTGTTAAGAGATGTTAAGCCTAATTCTTCACTGAAGACATAAACCCAACCTAATTTAGATCAGGTCAGTGAGAGTTTAAAACAGGTATCACATGAGCAAATCCCAGAGACTTAAGCAGAAGAAGCTAACAGCCCATTGCTACAGAATCCAGCTACTTCAAAATATGAATGCTTGCTAATTGAGTGCACTAGTATTTTATTTTTTTTCTTAATATGGATATGTCACAGTTTCTAGGGAAGGTGTGAATTACTGAACTGATTCATAGTGGGAAAAGACCACACCTGAAAGGTAGAAGCTGCTCCAACAAACATACAGATTTTTATGTCAAGATGACAGTTCATTATGGTTTACAGATAAAACATTATTTGCAAGGTAGCTTTAGGTTCTGTAAATCCCAAGCTTCTTTGTTTCAGAGAAAGCCAGCCCTTGCCTTTCTCTCACTTCCCTTGTGAAAGTCTACTTTTTTTTAGTGGTAAGAGAAATTGTGTTGTCTCACACTTACTAAATGGGCTTTCTGTAGCACATGCTCACAACAGGAAAGGTTTCTTTGACAGCGATTACTTATTGCTTCTTACAAAAAAAATTAAAAAGCCAGTTTTGAGCTTCTCTCTCCTGTTGATCCGCTGATGTGAAGAACTGGAAATCTACATTTTGCACTGCACTAGAGCAGGGATGGCCACCATATGACCCTCAATTTGTCCCCATGCAACTCCCAAGACGGACTGTGTTACGTGACTGGCAATGAAGTTATTTCAGGGAGTGCTGGGCATTTCACAGCTCTGGCTATAGGGAAACAGTACAGCAGGATCCACTTCCTGGGTCATACATTCCAGGCAGGTAAGGGTGTGAAGCATAACGCCACAAAGTCAACCATGATATGTACAGACAGGGAAGTTCAGTATATTGATCCCTTCTTCCCAAGAGTATGGTAGGGATTATATGCTTCCACATGAAATAAGTCTAATTTTAAAAGATAAATAAACTCACAGTTACGTTTGGAATATGGCGTGCAAGACTTCTTTAATCAATGCTATAGACAGTTAAAATCCTTTTGTGTTCAACTGCTGGAATGCATCACCAGCAACAATATTTAAGTACCTTTGCTGTATTCAACTATCAAAAAAGGCAACTGCATTCCTGGCACAACTGCCCAAGCAAAAAGCAGCATATCTAAAAAGGGGGCAAATTATTAATGCTGAGCTATCTCCTAGCATGTCTGGAAGTTCGTGTCTCAGGAAGAAATAAACTATTTGCATTAATTTAAAAATACAGCGCCGCAAAGAAAGGCAATTTGTTGTACTTCACAGAATCACAGAATGGTTGAGGCTGGAAGTGACCTCTGGAGATCATCTAGTCCAGTCCCACTGCACAAGCAAGGTCAAGTACAGCAGGTTGCTCTGGGACATGTTCAGTCAGGTTTTGAGTATTTCCAAGGGTGGAGACTCTACAAGCTCTCTGGGCAACCTGTGCCAGTGTTCTATCACAGTGATTTATATTTTTTTAATGTTTAAATGTAATTTCCTGTATTTCAATTTGTGCCCATTGCCTCTTACTCTTTTGCTGGGCACCAGCAAGAAGAGCCTGGTTCCTTCTTCTTCACCTCTTCCCATAAGATATTTATACATACTGTCAAGATAGTTTATGTCTTTTTCCATGCTGGCTACCAGCCATGAGCTCATAGAATCATAGTATCAACCAGGTTGGAAAAGACCTTTAAGATCATCCGGTCCAACCCTTACCCTAGCATCTCTATTACTGACTGATAATTTTAGCAACTGTTCACATCCCTGATATTATTATTGCTAGAAAGTTATTTTATGGCAGTGGTTACTAAAAACTGTGGCAGGAGAGTCACATTCTGTAGGCTGTTTCTGGTGGGGTTTCCACCCTCCTTAAAAGTCTCACAACATACGAATTTATTTTTTTTTTTAAATGTCAAATGCATGAGAGAAAAAAATTATTATTCATTGTTGTGACTGAAAGCCTAAAGTTTGCCTCTTACATTTACTGCAAAACGTGTTCATCTCTTAAATTTCATTTGCTTCATGAAATGAAAAATATGGGGGATTTCAAAATTATTATTAATTATGAAATCTTACTAGATAAAAAAGAATCTGTTCAGCCAAAAATTCACCTTAAGGATAAATTACTCTTCTACTAGGTGAAACCAATTAACTTTTTCAATGGCAGAAAATCCACAAAAATAGTTGGATAAATGAAGACTTCAGTGGCCAAAGCAATCTCCAAACCAGCTCTTCTGGGGACTCCCAAGCTATGCAGGTGACACTATCTGTTAGGCAGGTGTGATGAGGAAGATACAGGAAAAGTTATCTTGGAGATACCCAAGAGTGAGTTTCCTGAGCATACTCGAGTAATCAAGTTAAAATTAGTCCTTTCCACTAATACAAATTTGCTTCATGTCACTGGAAATAGAAATGCAATTTTAAGCTCCCTATACATCTTAAACAAATAAAGCTCATCAGCTGAATTTGGTTTTAACATCACACTAGACCTCATCTTGGGAAAAGCAAGAACCTCAGTTTCATTCAGAAATCATATAGAAGTACAAGTGGTCAGTACTGTCAGCGTATCTGCCCTACTTGTGTAGTACGTGCGTGTGATGTATAGGATGCTGAAATTATTAAAAATCCAATTTTGAAACCTTATGAAGGGAATTTTGAAATAAAGATGCATTAATAATAATGAATTTCTGTCATCTCTAATCAGTGTAGGCTACAGAGACATTATGAACAAATTAATGTTGTATGTTTTACTGCATCTGGTAAACATACATAGTTTAGTAAGGTTTAGTAAATCACAAATACTACTTTTACAACATTGCTTCATTGATAAGCCTGCCCATACTGCTCACTACTGTTAAATGTAAGTGCCCTGGGCAGTTTGTAAATGCATCTGTCCATGAAGAACAAACTAGGGAAGCCAGCTTTCAGGGCAAGAGCTGCTTTCTCTTTTGTCCTTACAGATTGTTTGTCCTTAGTTAAAAATAAACAAAGAATCAAACCTGGCCTCAGAGGCAGAACTACAAACTTCTAATCAGTGCTACTGAATTCATATTAATGAAGATGTTTCTGGAGCAGCTTTTGGAAGAAAATCATGTGGGTGCCCATAGACATCAGAAATAAGCAGCCAGTACCTGCAAAAACTGAAACTGTGCAGCTCTTCATAGACAAGAAACAGGAGCAGTTATCAGTAATGTGAATGACTCCTCAAGGTCACTTCAGAGAACTTAAATGCCAAACATCTTCAAAGTACTCCTACACACAATCAGAACTTTATGTGTAGTTTTAACCCTGCTTAGTTTCATAGCAGCTGAGATACTGAATACCAGAGTAGGTAACCAGATACCTCCAGGAAAAGCGAGCATGGAGCCAGCTCCATTGGCCCTGGATGCCATCTTGAAAAATATTTTCCAGTCAGTCAAGCATTCCATTAGCAAATTCACATCTAAAGTCTTTGGCAAGGCAGGAACATTGTGAACATTGTACTCTCTTGCCCTGGGTAATTACACAGACCACATGAATTTGACAGCCATTTTGATGCCCGCCAATATGCTTCAATGCACACCAACTTGTTTTTAAAACTGAGCAAGGCCAGCACATATGTTTGAGAGTGGATATCTGCCTATGCTGGGCACTATTTCATGAAAGTCAGATTTCTGTCACAGATCTAAGGCAAATATTACAATTTACAGGAAAGAAATGAGGACATCAATACATTGTGCGTTATTGGAGACATACAACCTTTATAACACTGTGGCTTTCACTATGATCTCTGGGTTTTCTATGTCTTTTTTGCTTTGGACCATTCTGAGTTCCAGCTGGGCTGAGTTTGGTTTGTTTCCTTCTCCAGCTTGTGCTAGAAAGAGTACATCAGAATGTCACTAAAGATAGCAGTATAAAAAGAGAACAAACTACATTGTTCTGTTACCCCCCCTCCCCAGTCTCTCTTACTACCCCTTAGTTTCTAAGGTGGAAGATCCAGGTAAGCACTGTGATTTCCTATCACCCCTGTTCTGTACCACTCTCCAGGAAAGAAACACAGCTCTGCCATTAATTAGAAAGTGACACAGCCATGCTCCAGGAACCAAGAGATCTGTACCTCTTTAGGAATTGAAAGGCATGAGAACTCCTAAGGGGAGAGAAGACAAGGAAAAAAAAAAAATCTAAAAAAAAAAAAATAAAAAAATCACTTCTTACATGGCCAACACAGCAAACAGACAGTTTATTATTAGATGATAATCCCTTCTCAATACTAAACACACGCACTCCAAGGGAAAGTAAGTGAGCTACACATGAAACAGAGAGCAAAACACTTAAAAAGAGAGCAAGAAGCTCTCTTGCACATCAAACTCAGCATTTCCTCAAGTTCTTCCACCACTGTTTTGCAAAGCAGTCAAGTGCAGTCAGTGTGACTGCAGTCCCACTACAAGCTGAACAGTGACATCTTCAGTCAGGTGTTGTCAAAAATCAAAAAACTTGGAGGACACAGTGAGGAACAAAGACTGTGAAGCTCTCATTCTGTAAATCCTCTGCTTTTACACTGAGAGCTACCTTTGGCCAGGAAACCCAGAAATCTCTTTAAATGTTTCTTCTGCTGTAAATCCGGATGGAACAAGGGAACGAGATAAGAATTAATTACCTTTTGCACTCTTAATGGTCCTTTGCAGAACATGCTGCATGGCTGACACAGTCTTTTCACATGCTACCTGCATTAACATAACATATTCAGGTTTTAGTAAAATTCCAGCTGCTTAGTTAATATTATTATTTCAAAACCACTGGTATTAAGAGGCAAACATGACTGAGCAGTCACAAACAGGATGACAACCATGTAATATAGAGTTTGGGGAAAAAAATTTAGACTCTTACTTCTTCCAAAACAGGTATTAGAAATCACACACCTGTAAGGACTTTATGTGCTTAAAGGGAAAGAAACAGAATAACATATCCAATGAATTGATTTCAGGGCTTATGATGAAGTGAGAGTAAAAAATGTAACTACATACATGCATGCAGTCTCTCTCTCTTGAGAAGAGCATCTTATTTGTCAAACAAAAATGCAGTAATAAAGGAAAAATAAACAGTCTAAGCTTGCAGAGACATAAATAACTTCTCTCACAACCTTCAAATTGTTTGGATGCTTATGTGTCCATGCCAAAAGCATAGCAGCGAACAAGTCTCCTGTTCCAACAAAGACAGCATCCACTTTAGGAGACTCCACTCGAATTCTTTGTGTCATCTTGGTACCATCTGCTTTAGCTAAAATAAAACAGACAGTTAAGTAACAGACCCAGCAATGAATACAATAGCAGTCACTATAATTTAAAAGTGGTTACTGGATTTGAATTCCTTTGTTGTCTGCAATATAAAGATGCTAAGGATTACTGTAAACTTTGTACCAGCTCTTCTAGAAGATGCTACCTTTCAAAACTTTGCCAAGTTGGGATAGCTTTTACAACTTATATACTGTAGTTATTTCACTTAAGAGGGAGCAGGTAGCTAGCACCTTTATTTTCATGTAGGATTGAGAGCCACCTATTTTCATTTAGACAGCAGCAGCAGCTTGCTCAGGAAACCACATATTTATGGAGAGGGCTGAAGGTAACTGAAAGCACAGAACAGGTTAAAAAAAAAACCCAGTTTAATGAAGGAGTTTGTGACTTACTTTTCCTGTGGCTTCCCAGAGCAATTAGGTAGTCGTTTCCTAGAGGTGCTTGTAGGTCTGAGCTTGTGATCACCACAGTCTCTGGTCCCATGGCATGGAGCATATCCATTACCTTTCCATGTGCAAAAAGGCAGAAATCAATTTTTAATCACCACTACAATGTGTGTTGATTAAACTTTGCATCATTCTTAGTACTAAGGATTTTTTAACAAGCACCTTATTTTGGCATCTTTTGTAAGGAGAAAAAAGAGTTTCTACTCAAAAGAATTCATTGAATTAGGAGAAATTATTTGAAGTAGTAGAATGAAAACATGCATTTAAATGAACACACCTGTTAAAATATACAAGCATCTCTATTATCTTTGGATGCTGCTCTGAAAAGAATACTCTGCTTCAGATGTGATCAGATTTTTTTTTGTCTGCATCACGTTTTCAGAACATATTATCAAAAGAATAAGAGAACAAATACACAGATACATGCTAGTTTTCAAGATGGCAGCTCAGGTGCTAGAAAAGTCACAACTCCAAGTCATGAAGTCTTATTTAGCTACTACTTCAAGAGTTAGCAAAAATGAAGAGTTAAAAAGCTAAATCAGAGGCACAAGTGTGTGTCTGTCACAATCTTTTCTCATTCTGTTACAAACGCCAAATTACACCTGTAAATTCTGTACCTTTGCAGGTGTATTTCCACTCTGTGTGTGCCTCACTTAAATTCATTAATACTCTACTTCTGACATCATGATCAATTGCCACAGAAATGATTTTGATTTCACAGAAGAATTACTTCAATAATGATTTTAGCATAAAACACAGATAAAATATTAATTCTCCCAGAAGAGTTTAACTAAAAATCCTTTCGGGCTAGCTATGACTCAGGAGGAGCTGAATGATAAGGATTTATTTCTGCTATTTTGTAATTCTCTATTGCTTGCTTTCTTGCCTAAGCCTCCAAGTTTCTTCAGCTGTCAGAGCTCTTTGCACAGACATCAGCTGGGTTTTAAAAGAAGTAGGAAATCCACCAGCATATGCCAACATAATCAACCTGTGTGCATGTGAGGTAACAATAAACTCTGTTGTATTTCTTAGTCACAATTCACCAAGAACCTAATCACCACTATTTCCAGCTGTAGGACTTAGTCACTTCTACATTAATAATTCATCATATTTAATGTTAGAAGACTATACTGTTGCCACTGTTTTGCTAAAGAAATGAATGAAGGTACGTCACCATGGAAATAGATGCAGAATTCCTATCACCTCCACAGGGGATAAATTCCAGCATGGGTTATTACGATCTATTTATAACATGCAGCTGGGGAGACATTAGAATATAATATCCTGAAAGCAACTATTTTAAAAATGCTTCCATTCCTAAGTATAATTCTATCTCTTTAGAAGAGATTTTTTTAGACTTGTTATAAGTGCGAGATATCACATGAATCAGTCAGAAAATGAACTTGTAAAATTATTTAGCACACGCAACTTGTGTTTACAGCTGAAATATGCAAACTTATAACTAATGGCTGTACAGCTAATAGCATTGGTCTTCAGACTGTGGTTCCGCTGGTGAGGGCCAGAATCAAAAAACTAGGTTTCAGTTAGCAGCTAGTGGCATGAAGCACAGATTAATCAGCCTCGCCCAGCACAGTGTTGTAGTCTAAAACTGCAGGGGAGCGAGGGTGGATGGACAGTTAAAAGAGCTGGAGCTGCTTCTGTCCTGAGATGGTAATCAACCCGTGTTGCATGATGCTGCTGAAGGAAAAAAAACAACAAACATTTGGGCCCAGAGACCCCAGCTACTCTCTAGGGTGCCACTGCAGCTGCCTTTTGTTTAAAGATTTTGTGTCCCTTTGAAGTTCAAAACCAAAATGGAAAAAATAACATCAACCCATTATGAAAGCACTTGATCAGTCAACAAAACAAAGAGTTCAGCCCTTCCCAAGACATCAGTAAAACCATATTCCTATTTTGTCCTCCACCAAGCCATGCAGTTTTTTATTTTCCTCAGTTTGCTTCAGAGGGTAAATCTTTACACCTCAATGCAATCTGTTTGCAGGCAATCTATCATCTCTGTATGGTGATGACAGCGGCTGTCAATGCTGTGGATTTGTCTGTCTTTCACCAGGTAGCACCTGAAGGCCAACATTCCCAATCTAGTTTCTCATGTATGCACCCTATTCCTTTGCAACCCAGGTCTCACCCCCTTTTGAGTCAATTTAAGGAAGAGAAACAGCACCAACAAGCACTGTCAGGAAAAGATTCAGAGTGTATTGAACAATCCTTGTAAGAGCTTGCTGGTAAGCTCTCTTCTTGCAAACTGGCAGAACGAGAAACGTCCGTCTTAACACTCAGCATTGCTGTTGCACGACTCGCTTGTGGACAGCAGAGGGAGTGATTCATGCAGGTTTCTAGCGCTCAGCGTCACGCCGGGTTTTCACCCCTACCACTGCATTTCCACAGCGTGTTCTTCTGCTACCCTTCCTATACTGCAGGAAAACAAACTCACAGAGATCTACCCATTACCATTGCAATGCCTTTATTTGTGGTTCTTGCGGGAAGTTTCTCCAGGAGCCTGACACCAGAACTTAAAGCGGTTTGTGCCTGGAGTGCACGAGCTTTAATGATAAATGGAGAGAAATTAGATTGGAAATTAGAAATTAGATTGGATATAAGGAGGAAATTCTTTCCTGTTAGGGTGGTGAGGCACTGGAATAGGTTGCCCAGGGAGGTTGTGAATGCTCCATCCCTGGCAGTGTTCAAGACCAGGTTGGACAAGGACTTGGGTGATATGATTTAGTGTGAGGTGTCCCTGCCCATGGCAGGGGGGTTAGAAGTGGATGATCTTAACGTCCTTTCCAACCCTAACTATTCTATGATTCTATGAAAGGACAGAGGCCAAAGTGACTTCAAGGTTGAAGACAAATAGCAAACTACAGCATTGCAGGCAGGAATTCCAAAAGAGATTATACACATCCTACCCCTTGCCTACTTACCTCTAAAGCTTCCTTTTCTGTGTGAATCTTCCTGCCCGTGAGTAACCTGAGAATGAAACACAAATCTTAAAAGAGCACAAGCTCTCCAGGCAATGACTGCTTTGTTTACTCTGAAAGGAGGAAAGCTTGGGCTGCACCATACAGGCCTAACAGGTTTGTAGCTACAAGATCTGCTGTACCAGACCATTGTCTTTAAAAGAAACATGCAGAGACACACAGCACTTCTGAAGCCACCCTAACTCACACCAGTCCTAACCTGCTTCCTGTATTGATCCCTGGACCATAGAATTCCATCACAAGTGTCTTCTTTTCATCTCCCATGCAGCTGCTTCCTCCCCTTAGGGGGGACAGCCTGTTATGTATCACAACAGATTATCCCCTGACCAAAGAGTCACAGCTATGTAGACAGTACAGGCAAGACATTTAAATTCGTAACTCCTACGACAGGTTCCCATAGTGCTAATTCTGAATCTCATTTTAGGGGGTTGAGCCAAACAGTTTTGATATTCTGACATATAATAAAGTGTTTCTTTGAACAGCTAAAAAACCAAAACCCAATACATACATACATATGGCAATATATCGAGACAAACTATACTGAGACAAAATAAAAGAATAAGATCAGTCTCCCCTGCTTTTACTCCAAGTTTGTTTGTCAGTGAAAGGAAATAAGTACTTACTCTGCTTCAAACTGGTTAGGAGTAATTATATCAGCAACAGGTACAACTTTGTCCCTGTAGACTGGGAGAAGATCCTTGGGCACATACTAGGGGAGAAGGAACATTATCAAATGTTGTCAGCAGCATCTGAGATACTGGACTGCAACTCTCCTTTCCTCAGCTACCATTCATGCTGTCATACAGCCCATCAGCAAAGGGAGATTGGTTGTCTAAGCAGGTGACAAACTAAGATGTAACAGGAGTCCACAAAACCTGTTTGTTCTTGAGACTCAAAGCTGAAAAGCATCGGCTGCTTTGGTATGCACTGGAGCTCAGCTAGGAAGGAGTTCAGGTTAGATTGCATACAGGGGACACCTCACCATCCTGAGTCCTGCTGTAACTCAGTTTAACAAAACCTTTAATGGAAGTTCATTGTTCTAGTAGCTGATATTCTCTGGCAGAACCCCCTTTTGTCCCTGTTTTTTCTCTGTTAGTCTCAGGAAATCCAGAGAGGGACTTTTTACAAGGACATGTAATGAATGGACAAGGGGTAATGGCATTAAACTGGAAGAGGAGGCATTTAAATTAGACATTAGGAAGAAATTCTTCACTGTGAGGGTAGTGAGGCACTGGCAGAGGCTGCCCAGAGAAGCTGTGGCTGCTCCAACCCTGGAAGTGTTGAAGGCCAGGTTGGATGGGGCTTTGAGCAACCTCGTCTAGTGGAAGATTTTCCTGTCCATGGCAGGGGGTTTGGAACTGGATGATCTTTAAGGTTCCTTCCAACCCAAACCATTCTATGATTCTATGGGTCCCTGTGTTACTGTCTCCCATTCCAATTGTATAAGTAACAGATACAATCCCACCGCAGTGTTGACCACTACGTAATGGTTTATGAGCAGGTAAACTGTAGAAAGGTACAGGAACAAAGAGAAATTCATAGTGCATGACTAGCTAAGGCAGAAGAAATTACTATTGCTGATCTCTTCCCACACTGCATTTTTACTAAAACTATTCGCTAGTTTTAATCAAAAAGGAATACTTCTTTGTCAGTATGCTGCCTGCTATTGTCACACAGAAACCTTCTGTCACTGATCGCAGCTCCGCGCCTTAGAGTTGTTGGATCTCACACGAAATAAGTCATCTTCACTTAAGTGGTATGTCAATTCACATGATCATTGATAATGCCAGCCGGGCTATCAGCCAAAACAGATCTCCTGACAGATGAGGGAACTCCAATGAGACAAAGATGGGGAGCAGAGGGGTATGTTCCTGGTGACATGGTCTGTATTCCACCTTGTTGCTCAACAGTTAGAAATAATCCCATGGCTATGCAGCCATCATTCTAATACTAAACTCATTCAAATACAGGAAATCAAAGAACAAACTTTCTTGATGCTGGAATCCAAATCCACAGTTAGGTAAAGTAGCTTAGGTTTGATGTTTAAAATTAGTAAATCTTTATACATCTATATACTCATTATACAGAGAATCCAAACAGGTAAGTACTCACCATAGAGCCTTCTCCATTCCATTTGTCACCCATCACTGGATCGCATACTGTAACAGAATAAATGTGGCTTTAGAAATGGGGTACAATTATAGAGACCTCGTGGGAGGGAAAAGTTCTAGGTAACAGTAGTAGCTATGTAACAGAACTGAGCACCTTACAACTTACATACTCTCACAGCTCTTGCAGCACACTCAATCTGAAACTTGTAACTGGTGACTGCCAATTCTGAAAGAGCAGGCCAAGCATCTTAAACAACTGTCAGAGGGTTATAGGCACCCTCTCCTTACACGTTTCCATGTTGTTGTATCTGAAAGTGATGAGTATGAGAAGGTCTGACTGATGGGAGTAAAGGGGCTTTTGATATGCAATATGCAGAAAGCCCTCCCCCTTCACTCCCCAAACCAAAACTCTGGAATAGTAATATGGTGGGGAAGAATAGTAATATGGGAGGAGCTGATAGCTGTGAAGAGAGTCCTATTTTTAATTTAGCATAAAAAGATACATGCCAAACTTACACACCAAAATGCTGTGTGTACACATAAAATAAATATGTGTATTACAATGAAACAAGAAGAAAAATCCATGCCAAAGTAGGTAAACTCCTATCAACACACATTTGGCACAGGTTATGAATTATAAGTAGTATTAACAACATACTCTGAATGCCCTCAGTTTCAAAGTGGAGATGGAAACAGCCTAGCTTTGTATGTTAAAAAGGAACATTGTTCATTATAATAAAAGTTAAAAAAAGCTTTTAGCAAGATAAAAAAGAAATACAAATGGGAAAGTATCAAATCAAGGTTCGATCAGTATTTAATGAAGTTTCTATGGGTAAAAAGAGGGTAATTTACTTTACGTTTTAAAAGTATTTTCATATAATCATAGAATAGTTATGGTTGGAAAGGACTTTAAGATCATCTAGTTCCAACCCCCCTGCCATAGGCAGGGTCACCTCACACTAAACCAAGTCACCCAAGGCTCTGTCCAACCTGGCCTTGAATTACATTTCCTTACATTATAATCTATTTCTTAAATATAAAGGATCTTAGAAGCCTGGCTGTGTTCCCATCCTCTGACCACTTCCTTCCTGTTCTACAGAGCTAAACGTTTCTTTCTGCTCATACTCCCAACAGTTTTTAGCTTTCACTTACTAGTACAAGGCTCCGGAAAAGCTGGCAATACAACAGTGTTAATAAGGGCTAAAAAGCAGCAAACCCTGAATTCATGAAGATCTCTCTGCTACATTTTTCTAAATGAGAACTCTGCTTTGTTAAGTCAGATATCACACTGTGCAGTATGACACCTTGCAAATCCTGCAAACCATTCTAGATATTTCCTGACCGCAGTTTACAGAACCTGAAGGTGACAGGCTCAAACCTTCATTCACAGCTTCATATCCCACTAAATTCTCACTGACTTTGCCCTGTCACTCTAAACGTTTTGCTCAATTCAAGCCTACGCTGGGTATGTTCAAAAGTCCTGAAACACTCAAAGATTCAGGAAAGAAAGAGGAAAATCTTTTATCACAGGTTTAAGTTTGCTTTGACACGTCAACAACAGTTGCTAGAGTCTGTTGCTCTTTGAGTGCTCCTAGGCAATCTTAGCAGAGGGCTCCAGAGTTGAGTTAAATAAACCTCAGAGTTTAAGCTAAATTATGAAGCTTATAAGGCATAGTAAGACACTTACGGGATGCAACATGAAACCATAGCAGGATAACATGAGAGAGCCTATCCTGCTGTTGACTGACTTGGGAAACAAGGAGAGGCTTGATCTATCAGCAGTTACAGGCTATGCCTCTGAACTACAAACAGCAGCAACTGGCTGGGATTTTACAAGTCTTTCTTTGATAACAGCCAATCAGTCCTCAAGGTGCATTCTCCTTTGGACAGCACAACGCAAGAAAATTTCTGAAAGGCATAAAACCATAAAGATAAAAACCTGACTCCCTCAACACTTAAGCAATGCTGAAACGCATCTTCAGCCAGACCAGAGTACAAGATGGTTGTGAAATGCTTGGTAATGTCAGACCAGGGTTTTCATCCTAAAACATTAAAATGATGGGCATGTACACTGATGAAGCAGAAAGGATTATAATATACATCCTTACCATATACTAGGTTAGAATTCTGTTGCTTCAACTCCTGGACAATGTCCACCACCATTGCAAGAAACGATGTGTCTCTTGTATACCCTTTGGGGAAAAAAAGACACTTCTGAAGTTACGTTTTCACAAACACTTTTTTTCTTTTCTCTGGATGGGAATGTTGCATACTTCCCATTCTTGAATGATGCATTTTTAGAACAAAGAAATTTTAGTATTTCATTCAGGAATAATAAGTAGAAGACAAATTGAGACAGTGTTTGCACAACTACAAATATAACCTTAAAAATCCATTTACCAAGTATGTTATATAAGAAGGGCTCATACAACTTCAAAATGCTTGACTATATACACAAACAGGTCAGACTTGAAGGAAAAAACATGCCTTTTCTTCAAAACAGCAGTCTGAATCAGTGCTGTTTATCATCTAGTAAATAAGAAATATTCTTAATTCCATATACTTTTCACGTACTGTAGTTTGAAACAGGTTTTTTTGATTATTAATGTTGGTCCAACACATTAATGCCATGGAGAATTAATCTTTAATATTTTAGAGCAATGGCTGATATCTCAATAAAATTCCTATTTTTAAGCTTAGCAATGAAATAAGCTGGAAATAAGTTTTCTTGTATCTCAAGGCCCTAATCACAATGCTAGGACCGCAATACTCTTATTTCATCATTAGTTTCTTTATTTTATAGATGCTTCTTTTTATATTTTATGCATTAGTTTTATTTACAACATCTATTAAATAATAATTTGATTTTCATTGATTTTAGTTCATTTAATAGTAGTAATTTTAGCAAGGTAGTTTCTTCAAATGTTCAGCTTGGAAATGTCGACTCCACTAACATTTTTAAATACATTTTGGAGATGTTTTTTTTTAACTCACAAATTTGATCAATTCTTAGATATTGCAGAGAAATGCAAAAAGTTTTTGACAAAATGCTTTGTCTAATGTCTATGAAATACTGTTAATCAGTCAAAACAGCCAAGCAGAGATTTTTCTTTACAATAACCTGTGATGGTAGACTGGCTGAAAAAAAAACAAACCAGATTATGTTTATTAATGATTAATGTTATTGACAGAGGTGTTTGAAAAAAATTACACTGATTTGGAGTTTCTCACCTTGCGTATTTTACTCTAAGTGAAACAAATACATGGAGATCTACAACTAATTAACAGCTACAGAAGTTAACAAAGTGTTATTTTGTATAATCAGCCTAAAAATAATAATTTCAATTTCAGCCAAGATATTGACAGCCATCAGACATACAATTACAGTCAAATCCCACCTGCTGACAATATTTTTTCCATGTTTGAACAATCAAATCCAGGCTGTTAGAAGTACAAAGTGCAGTTGTGCACTATAGTGATAGAAAAAAAAAATAAAAAATCTGTCTTTTGGCTGAATGAAAAAAAAATCTGAATTATAAGTCTGACCACAGCACAAATGAACACTAAACCACTGACTTTCATTAGATCTTAAGAAACTAGTGCCATTTCTACCCATGCCTTCTTTTTTTCCATACTGAAAATGGCTATTTTTTTAAATGAGATATTTTTAAATGAGCATGAACACACTGACCCATCTACCCACAAATCCTATTTGAAAAGGCACATTAATAAATATTTCTTTTATTTTTCTCCAAACTTTTTCTGCTGAAGATTACTGGGTTTCCTTCTACCATTTTTAATTTCTTACCTCTGTTTTGCCAGTGTAAGACTGTGACAGCAAAGTGTAAGACTGTGACAGCAAAGGAGTTGTGAGTCTCTTCAAAGAGTTCAAAGTAAAATAAAAAAAGACTATATCAACTTAAAAGTTTACAAATTTTACACACTAACATCTCCTGAAACTCCTACAATACAAAAGCGTGCTTTTCCGGAATATGCCCTCTGAGTTGCTGTGAGGAAAGAAAGGGTGTGCATCTATTTTTCAATCACAAAGAATGTATTTATGCTGAAATTGATTTCTTAACCTTAATCCAGGCTGTTTTCTGTTTAGTTTCCTTTACTTTGGAGCTATTTCCTGAAGAACTGATAATAACTCTTCAGATATGCCACAACCTTCAAGACAGAATGACTGCTTTATTAGGGTTATGACCCAGACACTTAAAAGTTTTCCCTGTGAATGAAGCACTTTCCTGTATGTGTAGAGATGAAATTAAATCAATAAATCAATAAAGTCTGGCAATATATTTCTGTTTACCTTTAAAAAGTGCCTGTTCACAGCTATAAAATATTGACACTGTAATCTAAACTAGGTGCCAGCACTTACTGAGGTGAAACCCAATCAGTAATCTACATTTGAGAAACAGGTATTAGATGAGAAGTAATTTTTTATAAAAACTGCACATAGGATTTCTCCTTTCTATAAAACATTCTACAAGAAATTTTCTTTGTCTATATTTATAAGTATTTTTGTCTGAATTTATAAGCAAATACAGAAATACTTCTACATTTGTTTGCCTAATGGCGAGCAAATGAAAAACGCTGCATGGTCATTATGTCCTTCAGAACTGTATCCATTCAAAGGGCCTACACAGTAACAAAAGGAAAAAAAAAAGAAAAAGAAGTACATCAAGAGATATGACAAAAGTCAAAACCAAAATCCAACCGTGCTTACAGTTTAGTCTGTATCCAAGGCACTGCCCTAGAATGATCAAGTACAAAAAAGGAAGACAGACAACTTGTGTATAAAATCATGCTATAGCACTAGAGAGTGCCAGTCCTGCACATTTAGGAGAAATGGTTAAACTCATGTCTTCATAATAAAAGTTTTAAAATAATACTCTGACATTCCTCACCCTTTTTTTCAGTAGACACTCCCAAAACATTAATTAAGTCTGTACATGACTGGCCTGTACAAGTCTGTGAACTATACAAGGCTATCAATTTACCTAAAACGCTGGAAAACACTGGCTGTTTCCAGCTAAACAGCATGAGCAGTTGAGACTCATACACAGACAAAACTGCAGGAGGAATCAAAGGAGGGAAAAATGCAATTGCTTGGTTTCGAATAAGGAGCGATGTGATTCATATTCTTTTACTTTTATTCACATACCATAGGAACTCCAAGGAACAAGCTCTTCTTACCTGTGAGTACATAATCGTACCGGTTGACCTTGTTCAGCTTAAGTCCTTCATACAGTTCATGAAGCTCTTCTGAATTTAACACCTGACCCTTCCAGTGGGCATAACCTGCAAAGTAAATGCCAGATAATTTTTCAAGAGCTAGATTTTCTATTTAGGATCACAGATATTAGCACTAAAAAGCATTTCCACCTCTTCTCCCATAAAACAGTGTTGCCAAATGAAAGCTGCTGTCAGCAGAACAGTTAATGATGTGCTCAACTGCTTCTTAGCGTCTCTGTTTCCCAAAGGAACTACAGTGACTACACTGGAGTCCGAGATTGTCCATTTAGCAGCAAATCGAGCAGAGTACACGAAAGCTCCTGCAAGTTTTCTCATGGAGCCTATAAAATCATCCCTTTCCTGTGTGGAGGCAGACAAACGTATGGTTTAGATTTCACTGGAGGAGGGTGTCAGTATAATCTATTTTTGTTATTTTATACTATAAAATAAAAACAAGCTTAACAGCTAGATGACAAGCTTAAATGGGCTTGTGGATCTGTCTGGACACAGGCATGCAGCACTGCTGCACCCATCAGATACGGCATTTGCTGAGAGCTCCATATAGGAAATAAGAGCGACCAGAGAACATTGCCATGGATGCTCTTTAAACATAATATGGCATCTGACAGATTTTCTTCCTAAAATAGCACTGTTTTAATGCTAAGGATCCTAGAGGAGGCAAATGAGTATCAAAAAGACACCATAAACAGAGAGATAACATCCATACACTCTTATCCTTGAATGATCTTTATGAACTACAAGCCAATTATTCCTGGCTGAGAAGCAGATGAAGTTACGTGGGAGAAACTGAACTGATTTTAGCAAATAATAGACAAAGCTCCATGGCAGCCAATTTCAAAGAAAAAAACAAAAACAACAACAACAACAACCAAAGACAAATCTTCCTTGACAGACGTTAAATATTTGTTGAAAAATGTAAATGCATCTTGTACCTTATCATCAAAGACCACCCATCCAGATGGCAGCCACCAATCTCTCTATATAAGAATGATGCTTCCTCCAGGATATTAAATGAAGCATCCGAAATTTAATTCTTCCAACCTTCATGAATCCAGAGTTTGTTAAAAAGCTTATCTTTTTATTAACTGGAATTTGGAAACGTAAAATGTTAAATGAGGTATCTTCTTCCAGACCACTACCCTGTGAAGACAGTGGTATTTTGTTTAACTTCTGCTCTTCGTGTTAGAAAATTCTGTGATAAAAACTGTTGGCTTTGATGATCACTCTAAACTGTGTTATTAGAATAACTGCCAAAAGGTGCCTAGAGCCTAGGATAAGCACATTTTTTGGTTTTCTTTCTTATGAATGCAAATACACCCACAGCAGGGTGAGCAGATGGATCATTTTGTTCTTCTCAGCTCATAAGGGCCTAGCCTCTAAAACACAACTCGCTGCCAGCTGGCTGTGAGACTGAATCACATCAGCCACTACAATTCCTTCCCTAGCAAATGTTTTTTCAAAAGCCTCTATGAAGAAACGAAGTGCGGGATTCCTGTATGTTAGGAATGTAGTTCCATTGCAGAACACAGTGATACTCAGAATGGCAATGCCCAACACCTAGGCATATATCTAGCCACAAGTATATGAGGAACCCTCGACTACAAACTCAGTTATTCAGCTTATTTAACACACATGCAGATGTTTGTTCTGTCACATCTGCAGCTTCAGACAGAAATAATCTGCCTTCTCCTCTTCTCCAAATCTCTACTTCTATTAGCACTGCAAAGCCATCCACACAAGGACACAACAGAATATTTTCACAGCATCACAGAATGGTTTGGGTTGGAAGGGACCTTAAAGATCATAATAGTTCCAACCCCCCCCTGCCATGGACAGGGACATCTTCCACTAGACCAGGTTGCTCAAAGTCCTGTCCAACCTGGCGTTGAACACTACCCTCATATTGAAGAACTTACTCCTAATATCTAATCTAAATCTGTCCCCTTTTGGTTTTTATTCCCTTGTGCCTATCAATAAAACCAAGTACAGTTATCACCCAGAATCAATGTCAGCTGGCAGAAGAGCAGTCGTTCATTTTACACATGGCCATAAAAATAACTGTGATAGACTGTCAAGACAATCTGTTCTCAGGAGCCATTCCTACAGAGAGACTCTGTACATTCAATATTTAACTAAGTTAATCTCCCTATGTCAAGCTGTCTTAAACAGCGCAGGGTCCATGTCACACTGATCCTCCACTGAAAGAGGGAAATAAATACGGAAACAAAATGTTAGGTAGTGGCCCAGCTTAACTCAGGAATTGGAAAATTACCTACACAGGGCACGAACTCTGCAGCAATGACTTCCAAGGGTACTTAGAGGAACCTTTTTACCACCTGGTAACACATTTAATACAACCTAATCACACAATAGCTGGAGTAAAAAAAAAAAGTCTTACGGGAACTCCCAGCAATTCACACAGAAGAAAAATGGTAATGCCTTCACTGGATCTGCAGAGAACTGTGATTTCAGTAGGAGTGGAATCATGTTTGAGTAAAAAGAAAGAAACAAAATCAAAACTGGCAGCAAGATGGGAACAACCCTAAAGCCTTTCCTCAGGGTAACTTCATGTACCATTATGAACAAGCGGCAAATCCTATGACCCTGCTTTTATCCCACTCTCCTAGTGGAACCAAATAACAGCTTCTCTAGAGAGACAGAATAAAAAGTCAGTTACTTACATTCAAAAAAAAGGGCTTCACTAGCTGAAAGATGGATAATCTGGGGTCCCAGGGAAAGGGACCGTCTTGAGAGGGGAAAGGCAAAAAAGAAGAAAGCTGAGTCTTCCTTGTTTGGTTACAAAACCACAAAGTAACTCCCATCAGTGCTGGACTGAGGTAGCAGAGAGAACACTGAAAATCATGATACAGCTGTCTAAAACTGCACTTGGCTCAGTCTAACTGCATTAGTCTCCCCAGTTAGTAATAATTTTAAACACACAGGTAAACACATAAACATCTTTATACCCCTATGCTTATCTGTGCTACAGCCTTTTATTTCAATTAAATGTTATATATTTGCATTTAGCAGATAAGGGAATGAAGAACAGAGAAGATATTATGACTCTTGTCACTTATCCCTCTAAAATGATGAATGTATTCATTAGACTTCAAGGAAATATCTTGGTTCATGTGTATAAAAAATAAAGAAACCCAGAATCACAACCAAGAGAGCAGCTAATACTGCACCAAATATGAATTTACGTACTTTTATTTCTTGCCTTCTTCCACTGATACATTTGGGTATTTTTGCTTTGGAATGTATTTATAAGCCTCTTAATTACTTTCAAAAACAAGGAGAAAAGAATATAAAACCCAGGCATACCAGGAAAAAAAACAAAAAAAGAAAAAAAAAACAACCCAAACCAAACACCCCCTGCCTCAAAAAACCAAACAAGCTACCACTTAAGAATAGTAAGGCATGTAAGATTTGTTTTCCAACCCAGAACATTCTGTTCTGACATTTGAGTTCCTCCTGTAGCTCTCCCAGCAAAACTATTCCAAGTGGTTTCAATAACCACGTATTTTACATGGGAAAAAAGGAAGGAAGATCTGTCATTTAAGGCACATGATGGGCAGGCTATCTGGTCCCAGCTGTGTTATAAAATCCACATGCAAACTCTGGCAAACAACCCGGCCTAAACATGAATTAATCTTCAGCTACCACGGGGCCTTCAACAAAACTAGAAATACAGTACCAAATTCTCCACTGGATTTTTTACAGATGGTCAGTGTGGGAGTAAAATACTACCAGTGTTATGCATGAGTGGAGATCTTTTCGTCCCACATTCCACAGGTGTGAATGACTCTATATGGGTGGTAGACTGTGAAGAACCACAGCAGCAAGACATAATTTTTTATGTATTAGACCTTCCAGCCAACCTAACCACCCACTACACACCCACTAAGTGGAAAAGTGTTCTGCTTGAAAATAAAGCACTGGGGAAAAAAAAAAACAACAACAAAAACAAACAACACACTATTTGTTCTGGAGCAGTTTCAAATGTATGATTTGGATGGCAAAGTAAGCACGTTATATGCTTACCATTAACTAACCAATTAAAAACTAAATTGCAAATCACTGAAGAACTAAAAATGCACTCCCAAAAATCAACAACACACTATTTGTTCTGGAGCAGTTTCAAAGGTACAATTTGGATGGCAAAGTAAGCACATTATATGCTTACCATTAACTAACCAATTAAAAACTAAATTGCAAATCAGTGAAGAACTAAAAATGTACCCCCAAAAATCAACAACAAAAAATATATCAAATCTAGATTTTTATTTCTGCACATCAGATGATGAGATACTCCTGCAAACAATACAGTAAAATAGCACAGAATCTTTGTAGTTGCATGACAGCTTCTTTTATTTGTATGTGAAGCATGATGCCATTCAAGGGTGAGTCACTCTTATGATTAGTTCCTCACTAAGCAACATGACAAACTGTTCTCCCAGGGGGACTGATTTAAAGCGCATTTTCCAAATTTCAGGATTATCAGAGACTAAAGAAACCTGGATTTTCTGAGCAGGAGTCAGCAGAAATAGGCCATGGGTATCATACTAATTTAAAGACAGGGCAAAAAAAAACCAGTAATGATTCACCAAAGAAAGCCTGTTAGTCATAAATTCTCTCTGCATTTTGCCTTTTGCTGACATGACCAGGTTTAAAGATGAGTATGAGGAAACCAAAAACACCATGTCCAAAATCTTACACACTTTGCTCCCTGTGACCCTCTGGTATGTGGCCTTCTTTCAGAAACGAAAGGTCACAGCTAGATTTTGGAGCAGAAATTTGACCTTCAGCTTTAAGGATGACCACAGAAAGGGCTGTCATAGAAAAATAAGACAGAAAATAAGACAGAAAACTCAAGTTATCTTCACCCATTCATCCAGCATGATTCCTGTGTACTGGGGTACTGCTCCCCACACAAGCCACAGTCCAGCACAGCAGTTTCTATTCATTAATCCCTGAAGCTGTACACTGACTTACAGTTATTAGTGCAAGTTGGTGTGCTGGCGTGTTTAAATGTTCAAGCTTGGAAAAGCCTTCCTATGAGGCCACCACATGTTCCTACGTGCCTCTGTCAAACAGGAGGTGCAACATCACTGGGTCTAGAATCTATCCTTCAATTTAAGAAAGGGTATAAAGGGTTTCATGGAAAAACTGCAGTGTTATAAAACCAGACCTGTCATATAAAGGAATATGTGCCCTTCCTTTCTTTTCTGTTCCTTCCTCTTCCAGCCAAATGACCAATGTTACTAAATATAATCTTTTCTTCACACATGGCAAGTGCTAAACACTCACCATATTGTGATTTTTTTCTGAAAACTCTGCTTCCCAAAGTCATGAGGTTCTGCAGCAATCTTTGGGTTTCTTTTAATGCATTTACTAAGACAATCAAGACTACAAGGGGAGGAGGAAGAGGGAATAAAACAGAAGTGACTCCTAAACACCAGGAGACAAAAAAGTTCTCAATATATTAAAGACTTGTGATTTTTGAGACAGTTTTGGTGTTGGGATGTTCCTACAGGCCTTCTGGAGGTGAAGGGTGGGGAGATGATCACTGATTGGTTCCTTCTACTATCTTCATTGTCTGCCAAACCTTGAATGAAGCACTGGTAACCTTTCTCCAGATGTGAGACTATTAAAAAAAAATCTTCCTTCTTTTCTAAGAACCTGGTCATCCTATTGGCAACATAATTTCCCTACCTTCAGACGCATTCAGTTTATGGTCCAATAAAACATCTTCTAAGCTCATTTAACACCCTGTAAAGCTAATTTAATCTTGTAGCTGAAAGCCAACAAATGACAGGTGCTCATCCATTTTGAGTGCCAAGTTATTTCACGTGAAAAAAATTGCTTAATTTCTGGAAGATTACCATAGTTTTACCCAGCTATCAAACACGTAACAACAAAACCCCCAAAGCTGCAAAACTAAATACATTAAGGAAACATAAAGAAGACATAAGTCGCGTCTAAGTAGGTCTTAAAAACATGAGAGAACCTTTGTATTGTGCCAAAGGGGACAAGCAAAATAAACAGCTTTTTGCCTAAGCACGGCAAGACCCCCACGCCTTGTTTAATTACTACCTCTTTCGTGCCTTTCCTCAACAAGCAGATATGGCTTTCTAGCTACCTTTGAAACATTCATTTCGTATTCCCAGGGGGGCACTGAATTCCTCCCAAGATAGGAACATCTTACAGCATTCTGAAAGCTGCATGGAGCTCAACATAGTAAAAGAGAATAGAAGCTTCCTGGTCTACTCTCTATTCTGAATCAGTTTATTAATACAGCTGTATGGGTGAGATACTAGTAAAGTATTGCAACTTTCGTTGTTTGGCGATTATTTGTTTGTTTGGTGTCCTGGGTTCAGCAGTAGCAGTCATTTTTTCTCCTTTTTAGTTGCTGCTTCAGCGCTGTGTTTTTGACTTTTGGCCTGGGAACAGCACTGATAACACCTATGTTTTTAGTTACTGCTCAAATGTTTAGTCTGGCCAAGAACATTCTGAGTCTCATGCTTTGCCAGGGAGGAGGGGAAGCCAGGAGGAAGCAGAGACAGGACACCTGACCCAAACTAGCCAAAGAGGTATTCCATACCACAGCACGTCATGGCCAAGGTGTAATTGAGAGTTACCCGGAAGAGCTAGTCCACTGCTTGGTCGGGCTGGGTATCAACGAGTGGTATTGTATTCTCTTCCCTTGTTATTTCCCTTATCATTATTATTACTGGTGGTAGGAGCAGTGGTTTGTGTTATACCTTAGTTACTGGGCTGTTCTGATCTCAGCCTGTGGGAGTTACATTCTTTCGATTCTCCTCCCTGTCCCTCCGGGAGCGGGGAGGGGGGGGAGAAAGGGGGGGAGTGAGGGAGCAGGCTGTGTGGGTTACTGACTGCACTTAAACCACGACAGTTCTTTTTGGCACCCAAGGTGGGGCTGGAAAGGTTGAGATAACGACAGATCTGACTGGAGTGTGTCTAATCATATTTGTGATAAGCATTCATTGTTTCAGATTAATAGTCACTTGTCACAATGCTGATTTATTGGCTCTCAAAGTTGTTATTCCTGATCTCACAGTTTCAGTATGTCATACCTTACTTCCATCTGGTATTTGCTGTGTGTTTATCAGGTGGGGGGCTTGGGCTAAGGTTCTTGTCTCATTGTACTTCATGGTAATGACTTGTAATACAATAGAATCATTGATTATGAAACTGATCTGGCTTATGATCCGAGTGTAGTCACCACCTTTATACTTTGGGAGGTATATAATAGAAGTGCTTAGCAATTACACATCTTTTTTCTCCTTCTCGGGTGGTCAACCTGTGAAGGAGACGTTCTGTTACTCTCCCCACCCTACCCCTCCCAGACCGTTTACAGCGTCTAATCAGGAGTCATCATCACATGACGAAGAAGAAGCAGAGGTAACTTCTTGACCTCGGACCTCAACCAAGCTACAGAATATGCAAAAAGATTTTACCCGTCAACCAGGGGAGCACATCATCACCTGGTTACGCCGATGCTGGGACAATGGGGCTGACGGTCACAAACTAGAAGGTACAGAAGCCAAGCAGCTGGGATCACTTGCTAGAGAAGGGGGAACTGACAAAGCAATTGCAAGAGAGAAAAAGTCCCTCAGCCTCTGGAGCAGCTCTTGGCGGCTGTGAAAGAAAGGTTTCCATATGAGGATGATGTCATGATTCGTTTGGCCAAGTGGACTACTTTAGAGAAAGGCATCCAGTCTCTGAGGGACTCAGACATTGTAGAAATGATCTATCACATCAAGCTGAATAACGGGGATACACCCATAGACCCAGATGAAGTCGAATGTACACGACCCATGTGGCGAAAACTTACACGGAATGCACCGTCATCATATGCCCATTCATTGGCAACAGTAACCTGGAATGACATAGTACCACTAACAGTGGATGAAATGGTTCATAAACTCCGAGAGTTCGAAGACAATCTCACCCCCTCCCTCATCTCAGTTGTGGAAAAACTGTCCCAGGACCTCAGACAATTGAGGGACGATCTATCTGATCTATCCAGCTCCTCACGTGTACCAACACACGTCTCAGCTGTTAACAAAAGGCATCCTACGGTTCAAGAGAGAAGATACAGAAGGTATACATCATGGGCCACTCTATGGTTTTACCTGAGGGATCATGGAGAAGGCATGACGAAGTGTGATGGAAAACCTACTTCAGCTTTGGAGGAATGGGTACGTGAATTGAAGAGGAGAACAAAGGTCAAGGATGTTCATCCCACAAAAGCTGCAGCTTCAGTCTCTGGTGAGCAGGTTCCCAGATGGAGTGGAAGAGCTGATTTTACTCCAGCTCCTGTGATAAAGAAGAACAATCCCTTTCTACAAGACCTAAGTGTCCAACGTTGTGATGACTATTAGAGGGGCCCTGCCTCCAGCCAGGTGGAGGTAGGGAACAATCGGATTTACTGGACTGCGTGGATCAGGTGGCCTGGCACATCAGTCCCACAGAAGTATAAGGCTCTAGTAGATACCGGTGCACAGTGTACCCTGATGCCATCAAGCTGTCAAGGGGTGGAACCCATCTATATTTCTGGAGTGACAGGAGGATCCCAAGAGTTGACTGTGCTGGAGGCTGAAATCAGCCTGACTGGGAGGGAATGGCAAAAGCACCCTATTGTGACTGGTCCAGAGGCTCCATGCATCCTCACCATAGACTACCTCAGGAGAGGGTACTTCAAAGACCCAAAACGGTACTGATGGGCTTTTGGTATTGCTGCTTTGGAGACTGAGGAAATTGAGCAGCTGTCCACCTTGCCTGGTCTCTCAGAGGATCCTTCTGTTGTGGAGTTGCTGAAGGTCAAAGAACAACAAACGCCAATCACGACCACAACAGTGCACCAGCGGCAATATCTCACCAACCGGGACTCCCTGATTCCCATCCATCAGCTGATCCGTAGACTGGAGAGTCAGGGAGTGATCAGCAGGACCCGCTCGCCCTTTAATAGCCCCATATGGCCAGTGCGAAAGCCTAATGGATAGTGGAGACTAACAGTAGACTATCGTGGCCTGAATGAAGTCACACCACCATTGAGTGCTGCCGTACCGGACATGCTAGAACTTCAGTATGAACTAGAGTCAAAGGCAGCCAAGTGGTATGCCACGATTGATATTGCCAATGCATTTTTCTCCATTCCTTTGGCAGCAGAGTGCAGGCCACAGTTTGCTTTTACTTGGAGGGGCATCCAGTACACGTGGAACCGACTGCCCCAGGGGTGGAAACACAGCCCTACCATTTGCCATGGACTGATCCAGACTGCACTGGAACAGGGGCAAGCTCCAGAACACCTGCAATACATTGATGACATTATTGTGCAGGGCGATACAGCGGAAGAAGTCTTTGAGAAAGGGAGGAAAATAATCCAAATCCTGCTGAAAGCCGGTTTTGCCATAAAATGGAGTAAGGTCAAGGGACCTGCACAGGAGATTCAATTTCTGGGAATAAAATGGCAAGACGGACGTCACCAGATCTCCACAGATATGATCAATAAGGTAACAGCAATGTCTCCACCAACTAATAAGGAAGAAACGCAAGCTTTCTTGGGTGCTGTGGGGTTCTGGAGAATGAACATCCTAAATTACAGTTCGATTGTAAGCCCTCTCTATCATGTGACCCAGAAGAAAAATTATTTTAAATGGGGTGCTGAACAACAACAAGCCTTTGAGCAAATTAAACGCGAGATAGTTCATGCAGTAGCTCTTGGACCAGTCCGGACCTGGCCAGATGTAAAAAAATGTACTATACACTGCGGCTGGGGAGAATGGTCCTACCTGGAGCCTCTGGCAGAAAGCTCCAGGGGAGACTCGAGGTCGACCCCCCGGCTTTTGGAGTCGGGGATACAAAGGATCTAAGGCCAGCTATACCCCAACTGAGAAAGAGATACTGGCAGCCTATGAAGGGGTTCGAGCTGCTTCAGAAGTGATTGGCACTGAAGCACAGCTCCTCCTGGCACCCCGGCTGCCCGTGCTGGGCTGGATGTTCAAAGGCAGGGTCTCCTCCACACATCATGCAACCAATGCTACATGGAGTAAGTAGGCTGCACTAATTACACAATGAGCTTGAGTAGGAATTCCCAGTTGTCCAGGCATTCTAGAAGTCATCATGGACTGGCCAGAGGGCAAAGATTTTGGAATGTCACCAGAGGAGGAGGTGATGCGCGCTGAAGGGGCCCCACCATATAATAAACTGTCAGAAAGTGAAAAACAGTATGCCTTGTTTACTGATGGGTCCTGTCCTATTGTGGGAAAGCATCGGAGATGGAAGGCTGCTGTATGGAGTCCTCAACAATAAGTTGCAGCAATTGCTGAAGGAGAGGGTGAATCGAGTTGGTTTGCCGAGGTGAAAGCCATCCAGCTGGCCGTGTATATTGCTGAACAAGAAAAGTGGCCAGTACTTTATACTGACTCATGGATGGTGGCAAATGCCCTGTGGGGGTGGTTGCAGCAAGAGAAGCAGAGCAACTGGCAACGCAGAGGTAAACCCATCTGGGCTGCTGCAATGTGGCAAGACATCGCTGCCTGGGTGCAAACTTGGTGGTGAAGGTATGCCATGTAGATGCCCATGTACCTAGGAGTTGGGCCACTGAGGAACACCAAAACAAACAACAAATGGATAAAGCTCCTAAGATTGAAGTGGCTCAGAGGGACTTAGATTGACAACATAAGGGTGAATTATTTTTGGCCCGGAGGGCCCATGACACTTAAGGCCATCAGGGCAGAAATAAACATACAGATGGGCTCATGATCAAGGGGGGGACTTAACAATGGACACTATTGCCCAGGTTATTCATGACTGTGAAACATCCTGCAATTAAGCAAGCCAAATGGTTAAAGCCTCTTTGGTATGGAGGACGATAGTTGAAGTATAAATATGGGGAGGCCTGGCAGATTGACTATATCACACTGCCACCAACCTGCCAAGGCAAGCGCCATGTGCTTACCATGGTGGAAGCAACCACCGGGTGGCTGGAAACATACGCTGTGCCCCATGCCACTGCCCGGAACACCATCCTGGGCCTTGAGAAACAGATTTTGTGGCAGCATGGCACCCCAGAGAGGACTGACTCAGACAATGGGACTCATTTCCGGAATAACCTTATAGACATTTGGGCCAAAAAGCATGGTATTGAGTGGGTACATCACAACACCTACCATGCACCAACCCCTGGGAAAACTGAACAGTACAATGGGCTGTTAAAACTACACCGAGAGCAATGGGTGGTGGAACTTTCAAGCACTGGGGGACACACTTCCCAAAGGCCACCTGGTTGGTCAACACCAGAGGATCTGCCAACAGGGCTGGTCCAGCCCAGTCAGAACTTTTACATATTGTAGAGGGGGACAAAGTTCCCATGGTGCATATGAAGAATTTGCTGGGGAAGACAGTCTGGGTTATTCCTGCTTCAGGTAAAGGCAAACCCACTCGTGGGATTGCTTTTGCTCAGGGAACTGGATATACTTGGTGGGTAATGTGGGAAGTCCGATGTATACCTCAAGGGGATTTGATTTTAGGGGAAAACAGCCAGTGAACTCAATTGTATGCTGTTGCCTGCTATGTAATACTTTTATAGCCCACCAACTAGATGTCTTCAGATCACCAGTGACTGGCCCCGACTTCCCTCCGACCATTATCCCAACAGAGAATGAACTTCGATAGAACCAGATGAGTTCTGTGGTAAAGGAACGATCAGCATCAACAGGCAATGATCCAACACTGCACACAGCCTCTCCTGCCCCAAAAGACTGTTACATGAGATGGAATCCAACATCACGGACCCAATGGACTCAGCAGCTTCATAGGGATTGGTCCATGCATTAAGGAATGATCTGTGTGTGTGTGTGTGTGTGTGTACGTGTGTACGTGTGTACGTGTATATACATATATATATATATATAAAAAAGAGCGATGGTATACTGAAAACGTGGGATCTGAGCATGACGTGAATGGTATGGAATAAGGGGTGGATACTGTCCTGAGCTCAGCAGTAGCAGTCACTTTTTTCTTCTTAGTTGCTGCTTCAGTGCTGTGTTTTTGACTTTCGGCCTGGGAACAGCACTGATTTCTAGTTACTGCTCAAATGTTTAGCCTGACCAAGGACTTTCTGAGTCTCATGCTTTGCCAGGGAGGAGGGGAAGCCAGGAGGAAGCAGAGACAGGACACCTGACCCAAACTAGCCAAAGAGGTATTCCATACCACAGCACGTCATGGCCAGGGTGTAATTGAGAGTTACCCGGAAGGGCTAGTTCACTGCTCGGTCGAGCTGGGTATTGCCGGGTGGTATTGTACTCTTTTCCCTTGTTATTTCCCTTATCATTATTATTACTGGTGGTAGGAGCAGTGGTTTGTGTTATACCTTAGTTACTGGGCTGTTCTTATCTCAGCCCATGGGAGTTACATTCTTTTGATTCCCCCGTCCCTCCGGGAGTGGGAGGGAGGAGGTGGGGGGAGAAAGGGGAGAGTGAGTGAGCTGCATGGGTTATTGGCTGTACTTAAACCACGACATTTGGTTTTGTTTGATTGCTATTGAGGGGAGGGCTATTGAGTGGGAGGGGCATTTGAGGGGTTTTTTATTTGGTTTTTGGTCAGTTGTTTTATGGGGTTTTGTTTTGTTGGTTGGTTGGGGATTTTTTGGGCAGGGTGTTTTTGGTTGGTTTGTTGCTGGTTTTTTTGCTCTTTTCCAAGATGTTAAGGTCAGAGTTTATTCCTGGAGTTTATTCCTGGATTACTTCTAGAATTCCTTTATCTAGAATAGATCTCCCCACAACCAGCCTGCCAAAACCAGGACAGTAGATCTGCCTCGATCCAGAAGTGTAAAGTCACTTGGAACTCCGTTATGGGTGAAAGGCGTTGCTAAAATAAACATAGATTTCAGCTTTCTATTTAAAAATTAAGTCTTCTAGCACTGTGAGTCTGAAAGTATTATGTGAGTGCATCATGTTCAGGCTAAGAACCCAAGTGAAAATACACCCAAATGCATTAACACCCCATTCCCTTCCTCCCTTCAGAATGTAATTTAGGATACTTGCTAGCCAATCTGGTTGGGCAGAAAAAGAGAGAAAACATTATGTCTAGCTCAGTAGTCTTCTGATGTTTGGGTTGGTAATATGATTATGAGTGTCATGGGGCCATAAGGTGCAGAAAACAGTACTGAAGACTCCCTTGTTCATGGAGTGAACATGCCTGCAGAGTGAACATGCCTGCACATACCTGCATAGATGTCAGTACTTGTGTTCTTTCATTGTCTGACTTTAATTAGATTACTGACTAACAAAAGAAGTAGCAGAAGAGGACATTACCACCTAATCCCAAATCCAGACTTCCGTGAGGCTTGAAAACATGAAAATTACATTTCTGTCCTATATCGTGAAAGTGTGACTGAAAACATAAATCTGATCTCCTTTCTACTGTCCTGTGATGAGGTGAGCTACATGTTAAGTAGAGCTGAGACACTGTGGGATGGTATTTGAAGATGCATATAAAATTTTACCTGTATGATTTGAAAACTGAACAGAGTTCACCGTATCAACTTCAAATCCCAAAACCTGTAACAGAACACAGGAATATTTTTTTTAATAACACGTTTGTTAATACATCATCAAAATCACAAAAACACAAGAAAGGATTCTTATTTCACAGTGCAGATTTAGAAATCTTAAGTGTTGGTTTAAAATGAAAGCTGAGTCAACATACAAAAGCCGTAGTGAGGAATAATGTAGGTACCCAGACTGAGCCTTCCTGCAGACATGCGGCCGTGCAGGTCTCTGGCTGCAGTAAATGCCTCAGCCCGGCACTTGTACTGGATGGAGCCAGTGGCACTGCTTGTGTGCGGTGTGAGTGAATAAATGATCTGCTCAGGCAGGCGGCTGAACTGAGGGAGGACGTAGAAAGGCTGAGAGCCATCAGAGAATGTGAAAGTGAAATACATCGGTGGAGCCACACCCTAAGGCAAGGGAAGTGGTTGAACAAGTGATGGATTCCCTTCCCTCCTACCATCAGATAGAAGGAATGAACTTAAGGGACAAGGAGGTATGGAGGGAGGTCCCTCCTCGGAGAGGTAAGCAAAAACCCTCGCATTCCCTTTCTCCCTCCCAGTTGCCCTTGAGTAACAGGTATGAGGTCTTGGAACTACAGGGCCAGGTAAATGGAGATGGAGGGGTAAATCTATCTAGTGAGTCACCTAGGGCTTGTCACTCACCCCCATGCCTTAGAACTTCCTCAAAGAAGAAGAAAAGAAGAGTAATTGTGGTGGGTGACTCCCTTCTGAAGGGAACAGAATGGCCCATTTGTCGACCAGATCCATCCCACAGGGAAGTCTGCTGCCTACCTGCGGCTCAGATTAGAGATGTTAAAAGGAAACTCTCTGATCTGGTGCAGCCCTCTGACTACTATCTGCTGCTGGTTTTTCAGGTGGCAGTGATGAAATTATTACAAGGAGGGCAAGGGTAATGAAGAGAGACTTCAGGGCCCTGGGACAGCTGGTTAGAGGGTCTGAAGCGCAAGTGGTGTCTGCCTCCATACCTGTTACAAGCAAGGGTGAAGAGATAAATAGGAAGAGTCTGCAGATTAATGTATGGCTACGTGACTGGTGCCAAAGGCAGGGTTTTGGGTTTTTCAATCATGGGCTGCTATATGAGACACCTGGTTTGCTGGTAGCAGGTGGGATACACCAGTCCCAGAGGGAAAAGGTTTTTGGGGCAGGAGTTAGCAGGGCTCATTGACAGGGCTTTAAACTAGATATGAAGGGGAAAGGGGAGATAAGTGGGCCTGTTAGGGACAAGCCCAAGAGAAACATGCTAGGGCTTGAAGGATGGCTGACTAGGGAGGACTCTCAATCTATTGCTTCATTTGAGGGAAAGGATAGTTGTTTAGACCCTGTCCTGAAGGGGAAAAAGGTACCAGGGCAAGAGTTAGCAGAGCTCACTCACAGAGCTTTAGGTTAGATTCAAAGTGTGAGGGGGTTGTAGCTGGGTTTGAACTAGTGGGGCATTGTTCTAGTATTAATGAAGACCAGAAGGCCTCCCACCTCCCAGGGGTGCCACTAGCGTGCTCTGCTTGCTCCCTGAAATGCCTGTACACCAATGCACGCAGCATGGGGAATAAACAGGAGGAGTTAGAAGTCTGTGTGCGGTCTAAAGGTTATGACCTGGTGGCAGTTACAGAGACATGGTGGGACAGCTCACATGACTGGAATGTGGCCATGGATGGCTATGTCCTTTTTAGGAAAGATAGGTCAGCAAAGCGAGGTGGTGGAGTTGCTCTTTATGTGAAAGAGCGACTACAATGTATTGAGTTCTGTCCAGGGGCAGATGGGGAGCAAGTGGAAAGTCTGTGGGTACGAATTAAGGGACAGGCTGGTACGGGTGATACAGCTGTGGGGGTCTATTATAGACCTCCTGATCAGGATGAAGGAGTTCATGAGGCTTTCTACAGGCAACTGAAAGCAGCCTCACAACTACATGCCTTGGTCCTCATGGGGGATTTTAACTACCCCGATATTTGCTGGAAGACTTACACAGCCAATCACTCACAGTCTAGGAGGTTCCAGTGCATTGATGATAACTTCTTAATGCAAATGGTGGACGAACCAACTAGGAGAGGAGCGCTGCTGGATCTAGTACTCACCAACAAGGAGGGTCTGGTTGAAGCGGTGATGGTCAATGGCAGCCTTGGCTGCAGTGACCATGAGATGGTGGAGTTTAGGATCCTGTGTGGGAGGAATAGAATACCTAGCAAGGCCACATTTCTGGATTTCCGAAGGGCCAACTTTGGCCACTTCAATCAATTGCTAAGGGAAGTCTCATGGGAAAGGGTACTAGGTGGTAAAGGGGCTCAAGATAGTTGGTCAGCATTCAAGGACCACTTCTTCCAAGCTCAGGATCAGAGTATCCCAATGGGTAGGAAGTCAAGTAGGGGAGCCAGGAGACCAGCATGGTTAAACAAGGAACTGCTGAGCAAACTCATGCGGAAAACGAGAATCTATGGATTATGGAAGGAGGGGCTGGCCACTTGGGAGGAATATAGGACAGTTGTCAGAGGATGTAGAGAGGCAATTAGGACAGCTAAGGCCTCCTTGGAACTTAATCTTACAAGTCGGGTTAAGGACAATAGAAAGGGCTTCTTCAAACACATAGCAAATAAAACTAACACAAGAAGCAGTATAGGCCCACTGCTGAACGAGGTGGGTGCCCTGGAGACAGAGGATATAAAGAAGGCAGAGGTGCTGAATGCCTTCTTTGCCTCTGTCTTTACTCCTGCAGACCCTCCCCAGGGAACCCAGATTCCTATAGCCCCGGAAGGAGTCAGGATAAAGGAGGAGTTTGCTTTGGTGGATGAGGATTGGGTTAGGGATCAGTTAAGCAATCTGGACATCTATAAATCGATGGGTCCGGATGGAATACACCCACGGGTGCTGAGGGAGCTGGTGGAGGTCATTGCTGGGCCACTCTTCATCATCTTTGGTAAGTCGTGGGAAACAGGAGAGGTGCCTGAGGATTGGAGGATGGCAAATGTCACTCCAGTCTATAAGGGTAAGGAGGACCCGGTTAATTATAGACCAGTCAGCCTTACCTCCATCCCTGGAAAAGTGATGGAACAACTTATTCTTGACACCATCTCTAGACGTATCAAGGATAAGGGGGTCATTAAGAGCAGCCAACATGGTTTTACCAAGGGGAAGTCATGTTTGACCAACCTTATAGCCTCTTATGAGGAATTAACTAGGTGGATGGATGATGGTAGAGCGGTAGATGTGGTTTTTCTTGATTTCGGTAAGGCATTTGATACTGTCTCCCACAGCATCCTCATAGATAAGCTAAGGAAGTGTGGGCTTGATGATCAGGTAGTGAGGTGGATCAAGAACTGGTTGAAAGGAAGAAGGCAGAGAGTTGTGGTTAATGGGGCAGAATCTAGCTGGAGGTCTGTGACTAGTGGAGTCCCTCAGGGGTTGGTGCTGGGACCAGTGCTGTTTAATATTTTCATCAATGACCTGGATAAGGGAACTGAGTGTACCCTCAGCAAGCTCGCTGATGATACTAAACTGGGAGGAGTGGCTGACACACCAGAGGGCTGTGTTGCCATTCAGCGAGACCTGGACAGGTTGGAGAGTTGGGCGGAGAGGAACTTGATGAAATTCAACAAGGGCAAGTGTAGATTCTTGCATCTGGGGAAGAACAACCCCATGTACCAGTATAGGTTGGGGGTTGACCTGCTAGACAGTAGTGAAGGGGAAAGGGGCCTGGGGGTCCCGGTGGATAGGAGGATGACCATGAGCCAGCAATGTGCCCTTGTGGCCAAGAAGGCCGATGGCATCCTAGGGTGCATTAGAAAGGGTGTGGTTAGTAGGTCAAGAGAGGTTCTCCTCCCCCTCTACTCTGCCTTCGTGAGGCTGCATCTGGAATATTGTGTCCAGTTCTGGGCCCCTCAGTTCAAGAAGGACAGGGAATTGCTTGAAAGAGTCCAGTGCAGAGCCACAAAGATGATTAAGGGAGTGGAACATCTCTCTTATGAGGAGAGGCTGAGGGAGCTGGGTCTCTTTAGCTTGGAGAGGAGGAGACTGAGGGGTGACCTCATCAGTGTTTACAAATATGTAAAGGGTGAGTGTCAGGATGATGGAGCTAGGTTTTTTTCAGTGATGTCCAGTGATAGGACAAGGGGCAATGGGTGTAAACTGGAGCATAGGAGGTTCCATGTGAACATCAGGAAAAATTTCTTTACTGTGAGAGTGATAGAGCACTGGTTGCCCAGGGGGGTTGTGGAGTCTCCTACATTGGAGATATTCAAGGCCTGCCTGGACAAGTTCCTGTGTGATGTACTCTAGGTTACCCTGCTCTTGCAGGAGGGTTGGACTAGATGATCTTTTGAGGTCCCTTCCAACCCTTGGGATTCTGTGATTCTGTGGTACATTCAGCATAAACAAAAAATGCAGTACTTTCCTACAGCAGTGAACACGGAACAAAAGCGACATTGGAAACAGCATCAGAAAAACAGGGTTCTGGATCCGCTGGCTAGAGTCCATCTGGAGATAAGGATGGAGAGACTGGTCCAGCAGCAGGCACCAAAGACCTGAAGAAAGCCTTGGCTAATCTTTCTTAGCAAGAAAAGCAGTCTAAATTTCAAGGTTCTAAAAGAATGCAAAATATGGAGGGAAGATGAGAAAATGAACATGAGCCGGCAGTGTGCGCTTGCAGCCCAGAAAGCCAACCGTATCCTGGGCTGCATTAAAAGGAGCGTGACCAGCAGGTCGAAGGAGGTGATCCTGCCCCTCTACTCTGCTCTTGTGAGACCTCACCTGCAGTATTGCGTGCAGTTCTGGTGTCCTCAGGATAAAAAGGACATGGAACTGTTGGAACAAGTCCAGAGAAGGGCTACGAGGATGATCAGGGGACTGAAGCACCTCCCGTATGAAGACAGGCTGAGGAAGTTGGGGCTGTTCAGCCTGGAGAAGAGAAGGCTGCATGGAGACCTCATAGCAGCCTTCCAGTATCTGAAGGGGGCCTATAGGGATGCTGGAGAGGGACTCTTCATTAGAGACTGTAGTGACAGGACAAGTGGTAATGAGTTAAAACTTAAACAGGGGAAGTTTAGGTTGGATATAGGAAGGAAATTCTTTCCTGTTAGGGTGGTGAGGCACTGGAATAGGTTGCCCAGGGAGGTTGTGAATGCTCCATCCCTGGCAGTGTTCAAGGCCAGGTTGGACGAGGCCTTGGGTGATATGATTTAGTGTGAGGTGTCCCTGCCCATGGCAGGGGGGTTGGAACTAGATGATCTTAAGGTCCTTTCCAACCCTAACGATTCTATGATTCTATGAAGATGCTGTTAACATTTCAGAAAGCAAATCGTTCTAAAAGGGTGACAGAAGAATCTTAAAAGGGATCAGTGTTATGAGCCATACTTGGATGTCACAAGCAGTTTCTTTACAACTAAAAGAGAACAGAAAGAAATCACAGAGAATTAATTTGAGACATGATTAGGCAATGATAGGGAGAGAGCTCTTAAAAACACAAAGTAAAAAAGGCCCAAAGCATGCTTCAAAAACCACCTGCTACCTTGCATTACCAGCAATTCAAATATTGAAACATCCACGAATTTGCTACTACAATCAAGAAACTCATTCTTGTTGCCCAAAGAGAGCTAAATATAATGAAAATAAGAGCATCAAATAAGAAGAAAACTACTGAGGATTTTTAATCTAGCAGTATGCGCTTAATACAGACAGGTACTGCTGCTCAAGCCATTTTTAGACATTTTTATCTGCCATGAAAGAAATTCTAATGTAACAGTGATGTAACAGTCTGACATTTAGTATTTGTTTCCGCATCCTACTTGCTCTGAGTAAGAATTCTCCTCAAAAGAAGAGCTGCTATGTATGGCTCAGTGAGTCATACCAGGAGATAATAGTAATGATGCATCACTGTTTATGATCCACTTTCAGGCAATTTGCTGATGGGGGAGTGAATAAACGAAGCTTTTGCCAGTCACGTTTTTCACCGAGATGCACGCCTCTCCCTTTTAATCATGAAGGCAACCCCTTTACATGTATTAAAAATCTCTGGGTTTATGGTGCCAGGCATTAGGTTTTTGCTGTGCATGTACTTTCTTTTGCACATGAAAGCCATTAAGTGATAAGCCCTTATTTCAAACCCTGGGCCATTACAAGATGGAGGTACGTGCTGCAGCAGGTAGTCCCTTTTGTCCACAGCACTGCATTTCTGTCATTTCTGCAGCTCAGAGTCAACACAGGTCTTCACAAAGTCTCCTCTTTAATATACAATAGAGGTTTCTGTTAATTCCTAACCAAAACAAAAAAAGAAGTAATTTTACATTAATGATAGACATAATGGTGGGTTGTCTCAGCCTCAACAAGTTAAAATTAATTTCAGCTACTACTCTCACTCCAGGTTTTTGTTTCGCCTTTATTTTAAAGGCACAGGAATTAAAGGGGTGAGAACATGGCAATACCTTGGTTATTATTATCATAACCACTACATTGTTATGAACTTTGCACATGCTTTTCAAATAAATAAATGAGAACACTGCCTCTAACCAGACTGTCATCCCATATTCATTTCACCTCCCTGCAATGAACAAACTTAAGTAGTTCTTATTTCCTTCAAACGTCTTAGCAACAATTGTGAATTAATCCATTTCTCTCCAATATTCAGATCATGTCTCTCCAATTATTTAACACCCGACACTACAGAACATACTTACTATGATTTACTAACGAATGAGGTTTACACTTAGTGCTTTAGGGAAGAAGAACATTCATAAGTGCTTTGTAAGGAAGGCTGTTACTACAACACAGATAAGCACTGTAGCAGCTGATGGTCACCAAAAGAGCAGTCTTTCTTTACTGTCTCTACCAGCATCAGCTATCATTTGATTGAAAAATCAAGCTGTTCTGTAGGATCAGGGATTTTTGGTTTGTTTTGGCCAGTTAGTCTGCTTAGATCAGCAGAAGGGAAAATTCAAGGAAGACCACCTCTTCCAGAGACGGCAGGTGCCAGCCTAGCTGAGCTGTACACTTGGTAAAAGAAAGCTTCAAAAGCAAGTGCTTTTGAATAGTTGAGGAAAAGTCACAGACGGCTCAAATTCTGCAAGGGAGCTTGATATTCTCAATTTTCTCATCAGTGCAAAACTGGCTAAACAGCCTTTAAAGGTTTCCAGATAATCACTTACTAGTGTTAGACTACTCTGTCACAGTTTGTCATTTGCTCTAAAGTTTTGTTTAGAATAAACGTAGATGACTCATCTAACACACCTAATTACAAAACCCTCTAGTTCTGATTCAACCCCCAAAATAAGCTCCGTTAGTCCAAGGAATTGCATTAATGAGGATTCTTATCAAACCAGAGTAATTAAAAGACATATAAAATGTCATTTAAAAACAAAGTAGAATTATAACCTCTAATTAGTACTACCTTTGAAATAAGAGCAACAGATGTTAAGGTCTAGGCTTAGTAAAGAGTATTAAAATAATCAGAAAGAATGTTTAAGTCATGGCAAGCCAGCACATGTTTGCTACTAAGGAAAACTGCATTGAAAAGTCATGGAATTTAGTCATCAGATGGCCTGAAAACAAGGTATATTTGAGTGCTAAAAGCAACTTTTGACAGCAATCACCTCTTCTACCACTACAGAGAAAACTGTGTCTTAATTTTGGTTTGCTTAGTTCATTTTAACAAGCTTGTCATTTCAAGTGAATATGGAAAAGTTATTTTTCTCCTTAAACTGATTAAATAACAATACTAGTAACTATCATCCTTGCATATCTAAATGACCATACGTATCTGAAACAGTTTGATTCATGGAATAATAAATACTTTCCTCACTTCCAAAAGGCACTGTATTCAGAAGATGTCTTGTTAGATCTTTTTAATATATACTTGTATTTTTAATTTCTTGGGCAGAGCTAACTAAAAGCATCGATTCTGAATTTCTGCCCAAACCAGAGGTTAAAGAAATCTTAAGCGAATTTTAACTACCTAATTAAAAATACATTCTTTTCACATGTACAGACCTAGAAAACTGAGATCAGAGCAAGTGTACTGAATCAGATAAATCATGATAAAAAAAAGTCTCTCATATCTGCACACTAAAGTACCAAATATCACCTGAAAACATGACTAAACTCAATTATTTATATAAAAATTATTGTTTGTTGATGTGAAAAACATTTAAATTACTTATTTTAATTCATTAAAATCAACCCGCTCTAGGTACTGATGTTTTTTTTTCCTACATACACAAAAAACCCTCTCCATGTTTCTGAAATAAATACATACATGCCAGTTAAATTGTCACCTCACCACCTTTCCATATCTTACGAGCAATAAAAATGCTGTAATTCAGCAAAGACCGCAAGCGAAACAGTAAATAAATACGAAGTCAGATCTATACAGTAGTTTTGTGGCTTTCAGTCAACAAAGGACAAATTCAAACTGGTAATGGTTTATCAAGGTCCACTGGAATACTCAATTGTCTCTACAGTCTGGTTAAAATAATACAGAAGCCACAAGTAGCACTTTGCCAGGTCTACCTGTGTGACAGATGCCTTTATCGATACCAATAGTTTCACCTCATACTCCTTGATGCACTACTTTCCCTCTGCTTCCTGAACTCCTCTGCATATCAGTCTACCACATTTGCAAAATGACTGAAGTTTGGGTGTTAAAACTGTCTTTTTTTGCGTGTGTGTGGGCGTGTGTGTTCCTTGCCCCTCTGAGTAAATAAACTGAAGGCACTCACTTCACTTGGATTTTACCAATGGCAGCACTAATGCCTTCAAATCCTATTTGATTAGTGTGAGAACTGAGCTTACTATGAAATGGACATAATGCTCTAGAACAGCTTGTAAATAAACCTGTGTTACTTCTCCTCCTTGCTAAAAAAAAAAAAAAAAAAGGATCCTGCAGTGATACTTATGCCTGTCATTTTAGAAATGTAGATTAAGGCAGATATTTTGCAAATGTCCAGAGCTCCAGTTGCCAAGGATGCACATCACCTACATAATCATTATCCCCCGTTTTGGATGATCTGGTCTCTTACAGGCCCTCTAGTAAAGAACAATTCCTGGTTTCCGTGCTCTCCCTCTGCTGTCATTCTGTGTAAGTATCATTAGCCCACAGAACTGAAAATCCTGGGCAAATCTAAACCCGTAGCCAGTCTGGGGGAGAATGATAAGCACTCTTCAAAGGAAAACAGTAACTGAGTTCATCCTAAATTTCTCAGCCTCCAGAGTCAGCACATGTCAAACAACATTCTTCACAAGACCCAAACTAAGGTTGCCTACAACACATCATGTAGTGACATTTATTGTAATTGAAATCTGAAAGGAAAATGGCAAATCCAATATATTTTTTAAGTATCTTCAAGCAAAGGAGACAGAACTGTTACATTTCTAAAAATAAATCACTGAGCATCAAAACTGCAGACGGTTTGTATTTGGAAGGCATGGCTGGCAGATCTGAATGATACGCTTCAGAAGTATATTCAGAAAATTAAATCCAAATACACACACTGGAGCAAAATGCATTTGACACTGAAACAGCTAGTATGGAACACGTTATGCACAAGATCAAATTGTGCTTAGTTCTTCCTCACAAATAACTGAAGGACAGGAACGAACATCATAGTCCTTCCCACAGTGCAGAAAGCGCAATTCCAGCCTTACAAAGAGAAAGTGCATCACCTGTGCAGGCACCTAGTCTACAGAACTATCAGAATGCACATCTTCAAACTAGCAAGTGCTCAAGGGAAATATCAACACACAAGAAAGGAAGAGACTTTGAAAATACATGGACAACATCTAAAGGTCTTGGCTCTTTTTGGAAAACTGGACCAACAGCCTAGTTTACCTAAAAGCACAGAAGTAACTTAAACCTATATCCAGCCACTGTGCCACAATAAAAAAGCAAAAAATGGATCTCCTTCAGGATTCAAATTTACATGTGATAGCAATTATTTTACTACTAGAACAACCTAAAGACTTAGACAAAAAATGTCTTAGGTTATATATATAACTAGATGACAGTTCTGGTTCACCTCTAAAAATGCAGTCTTTTAGACCCTGCCACTGTGTTAATGCCTGAATTAAGAGTTTTGTTACATTTAGAGTGTCTCTTCCTCTCCCTTCCAGAAAACATTTCAGTCACACATACACTAAAACATACATTTCTTCAACACAGAGAATTAGTGCTTAAGATTTTTAGAAATGAAGGACTACAAACACGTATTTCCTTCAAGAGGGCAGCTTAAGTTGCGTCTGTTATGTAAAGGAGGAGATTGAAAAAAGAGAAAGAAAATTATTCCACATTAAGAGAAATCATGAGTGCAGCAACAAAGAAATTAACAGAAAGATTTTGAAGCAAATGCAACACCTCATATTCAGTGTTAGTGATTGCTAAGCTTTATGTTTAAATTTGTGCATATCCACATGGTCTGGAGACAAATAAAAGTAGGCATTCTTACCTCCTAATCCTATTTGGTCTGTGATTGTTAATACCACTTGAGACAGAAAACTGTTAACTACAAAGCCTTGCTCTGCCTCAGAGTAAATATTAATTTAAATTCTCATTTAATAATTTTATTTACTCTGACAAATGCTTAGAGAAATGTGAACTGCTTCTGCTTAAAATTCGCATTGCAGCTTTACTATGCTTCTGCAGAGAAAAAAGTAAATTTTCCAAAGTATCACACACTTCACAGAACTCAAGAAGTGCTCCTTTTTTCATGCTTGTATTCAGTTTGGAAGGAAAAAGTCGGTTGGTTGTTTTTTTTTTTAAAAAGAAAAAAAGAGAAATATCTTAAACCTCCTAAGTGTGTGAGAAAAACTGTCACTTGAATTACACGAAGTTCTGAACTGATAAGACATTTTATTGCTGTCCTGGGCACTAAACATTCAAAACAAATAAACAATTTCCAATGCATTACATGTACATATTTAGAGAAAGAGAAGTTTTGAGAGAGAAGTTTACAGACATTTAATGCTGAGAGACATGCTGTGGAATTGTTGTGCTTGGAGGTTTTTGTGACACAAGAGAACAAAGCCCTGAGCAACCTGGTCTGAACATAGTGCCTACCCAGCTCTGAGCAGGAGGCTGGACTGCGGATCTTCCTGAACTCCCTTCCAGCATGGGTCACTCCATCATTCGATGACACCACCACACAGAAAAAGATCAGTTTTACTCACAGTAGCACTCCATGTGTACAAGCACACAAAATATCATTACCCATCCTAAAGTTCTGGTTATAAGTATAAAAACCAGAGGTATGCCACGTTTACAGTATTAACTATGCCAACTTTGTCAGTAAACATATTATGTCCTTTGCTGTTAAATGATCAGTGGACCAATTTAATTAGAACATTTTAGTTTGTACTTCATTTAGACAACCTTAGAGAACAATTACCTACTTCTGCAAGAATGAAATTCAGTCAAAAACACCTCTCTCTGCTGCAACAAGACCACTACATATTTCCCTCTTTGGGAACTGGGCTTATGCCTCTGGTGGTATTTCATTTTCAGGTTTGAAACTGAAACTACAAAGTAGTAGTGCTACAGCTCAAGTCAGAGGAAAAATCTGGAACAATGAGTAGAGGTAGGGGATGGGAGGGGAAAGCAGTATGAGTAACAAAGAAAAGAAGAAAAAATTGTGTAAAACCAGTTTGTAAACTGCATACATGTTTCTTCCATAGTATTTAAGTCCTCTGATAATGTTCACAGGTTGCTATCTATATTTCATGAAACAAAGCTGAGATCTCCATCCAAAATCCTCAGCTCCTTCAAAGCTCTTCAATTTGGAAAATATTACCTTTACCATATCAGAACACACCAAAACCCATTTTCCCAAGTGACAGCACAAACCAAAAGGTTTGTAAACCACAAGTCCAGGAAAAGTATCAGAGGTTGAAGTTGCAAATCAAGCTCAGCCAATCATTCATACAAATTCTTTTATTGCTGACACAAGGTACCAGATTTCTTGTATGCCTAATTAGTTTCACAACCAGATCTGCGCTACAAACGTGCCACAGGTGAAAATCTCACTATATAATTTGTTTGTTCACATCTCTAAGAGGCAAATTTATCTCCAAGGAGAAAACATTTTGACAAGAAAAGGGCACTGACTAGGAAGAAGGAACAAGAGTCTGCTAAACAGAAGAGAATATCTGAGACTGTACTTCGAAAGGAGGATTCATACAATGCCACATTTATTTTGGGGAGATCTAGATGTATTACAACACTTATTTTTCTCGCATTTCAACTCTTCTATTTTGTATCAAGATACCCACTTTGTATATAAAGTTTATGGAAAAATGATGCCTCTGTTTCAATTATTATTCAAATGATGAACCATCTAAGCCAGGTATGTCCTGTCCTTTGTGCCACCAGATGCTAACAGACTGACAGAGCAAAACAGCAGTAAATATTAAGAACAGTGAGAAGAAGGTTAGCACATACTAGACAAGTGAATCAAAATCATCCAGATAGAGCCTAGAAAGGCAGCATTGTGAATTATGCAGAATTCCAAATCAAGGTTTCAGGTGTGTAAACTCAACTGTGCTACTGATTTGTTTTCCTTTACTAGGCAAGATCAACATGCAGATGTATTTTCAGAAATAACTGCTAATTTCATCTGCTTTCCTACTTGATGACTTTCCGACTTGATGATGCCTAGGAATGATTCAGGAAGTCACGAATTCAGGCAGACCCCACTGCTTTCCCTGAGAAGCAATGGTCAGGATTGTCCCTATTGCAAGCTGGCTCAGACTGACCTATGCTCCACTAAAATCTGCTTGAGTTCAGAGTGATTGTCTCAGCAGAGAAAACATGCCTGAAAAGCAAAGAGCCATGACAGATACTAGGATGTTGTTTTAAACCAGTTCTAAAAGAGTCTATTACCCTCAAACCTTCCAGTGTATGTACTCTCCTCCTGGTAAAAACAGTTATGCTACTGAAGGATATCTCAGCTAACAGCACTCTTGATCAAGATGTGGGTATTCTAAAGCACAAGAAAATCATCGTAATCTGACCTCCAGATCATTCTGTATTTCCAAACCCTTTCTAACCATCGCACTGTCATTTAAAGAAGTAGAAGGAAAGAGTCTAGAAAATGTGGTCTATCATCCTGCTACCTTAAACACAGCACTATTACAGATTTCAGTGACAGAACCTGTAAAAAATAAATGCTATTTTAAATATTTCATATTCACCTCCTCAAAGCCTTGAAAATAAAAGCAGTCACAGAGCCCTGTGAACTGGACAAGTGTTATCAGTGAACAGTGACAAAGAAAGGAGAACATTACTCTGCAAAGCACTGTGCTTAAACCAGTATCACTTGAACTCAGAATGTAAAAAAACAATGTCCTGTTCCTCATCCACGCAGTAAGAATACAGCTGGGAACAAGATACAAGCCCTTCCGTGCTGCCAAAGAAGAGCTTAGGGAATTTATGTTGCACAGAATCGATTATACTGCATTATATGTACTCTACCTGTGTGCTGCCATCATGTCTACAATACTGTATTATACATGTGGTCACCTTGGTTTTTCAGAACACAGACCATATCACCTGCTGCAGCAACCGCAAACCCCCTCTATTCTAAAATTAATGCTTTTTTTTGGAAGCCTTCTCATATACTTTAAAAAAAGCTGGTGTTTAATTTGTAAAAATTGATAGAGACACATGACTAGCCATGTGGCTCTACAGAAAGGAAAAATAAGTCCTCAGTTTAAAGAAAGAGTCAAGCTTTCCAAGCAATGGGGAAGTGCTTTGACTTGTATCATCTAAAACACACAGCAGCATTTAAAAAAAAATATATAAATGAATAATTACGAGAAAATCCTACACCTCACATGTGTATAAATACACATAAAATACAAATACACAGTTTATTAAGCTTAAGAATATGTGAAGTTCATCCCAACAAACATCTGAACTATGATTATGTATTTTAATTAACAAATAATTAATTGCCTGATTACAGTCTTACTCCTCTGCCTCCACAAATGCAGTTAACATCCGAAAAGTCAACAAGGTGAGCTGGTGCAAGGAACGTGAATAAATGGATCTGGGCCAAAAAAAGGAAGGTAACAGTAGACAGGTATACAAACAGAGCATGTCCAGTGCTCCATACAAGCGGAAAGTATCTCAAAGTTGTCAACCAGTAGCCCACCAGACAGCAATGTTCGTACTGAAAGAGAAATAGTTGGCCTGCTCAGGACTGCACAAGGCACATTTGGTTAACCTCAGAGGCCCTTTAGCTGAGCATATGACAGCAATACAAAACCAGTCAAAGGCTTGAAGAGCCCTGCTATATGATCGTATTTTCTTCCAGAGGACCTCCCTCCTCATCCACATTTAGATCACAGCTGGCTTTATTGCTATTAACAGGCCCTACACCAACAGGAAAGTGACTCTTCTAGCAGTGTAACAGACAGATGCATCAGCTAAAGGACAAAGCTTTAGAGCATAAAGACATATGTAAATGGGGTTAGAGAGGCTTAAACAGACACAATTTCTGAGGAATTTTCAAGAAAACTCATCGTAACTCCCCAACTGCTGACTTTTAACAGAGCATGTGTATAATCCACTAACAGAATTAGCCAGGCATACCTGTATTTGTCTAAAAAAAAAAAAAAAAAAATCACTGTGCCACATAAACCAAATCATTCCAACCCTTCCAATTTTATTTTACATAAAACCCAGCTTAATTGAAAGCCATTAACAGAATTAACTTTAATACCACAGTTAAAATTACCCTGTCAAACAAGGTAGTTCAGTTTGGGGGGATTTTTGCAAAGTAACGGCAGTTACATTTTCCAGTAAAAAGTCTCTGTCTCGGGCCATGAAACGCTCTATGTACCCACTGTATTACAAGTTATTTGCATACACATCCTGATGTTTAAGTACTGCAGTTTGGAACTTTACCTTACACAGCCATCACTGCAGTTCCAGTGAACCTCATTGCTCCTCTGGACATGGAACAGGAGTGCATTCAAAATGGCTGAATTTCTATAATCAAATTAATTTGGAGAGGGAGAAAGGATTGCCCAGTTGCAGCTTGCACCTCTCATTATCTGCCAGCTCTTTCACTTAAATGCATCTCTTTCCATTTCATACCGAATGAAAAAAATATACATTGTACTGGGTGTAGAAAATTAGAGCACACATTCAGTTTGAGAAAAGAAACTTGGGAAAAAGAAAAGGCATGTCCTAGCAATTAGTGAAGTAGGCATAATCGCTGGTGTGGGCTGATAAACCGAACTGAAATTGCTATTGACTAACCCAATCTCTTCTCTCGTTCTGAGCTTTTAATAAAGCATATCAAGTAAATAATGAGAACTCTGAACATACAATAGGGCTGTATTTTAGGGCAGCATTTGACAAGGCACTGCAAATAAAAATCATTAATATATTGGAGATACTGTGCCAAGATCAGAAGAGAGGAGCAAATAAACTAGCTTAGGAGCAGGGATTCTGGAGGTATTGTTGGTGCTTCATTAATCTACAGACAGGTACCAAATAGGCCACTTTAAATTCTAAGGTTTGAAACAGACAATTACAAAACAGACAACAGCCCCCCCCCCAAAAAGAACAAAAAACACCAAAAAAAAAAACAAAACAGAAAACCCCACAAAACACAACTGCAGAAAAAATTGGAGGGAGAGGAAGTTATTTCACCAGCGACAACACAGGAAACACTGTAACAGAAATAAAAAAATAGCATTGGGATAGTATCTGATACTTGTTAAAAACAAGAGAACTTTCTACTCTTTACAAAAACCTACAAAACACTATGTGAAGACTATGCAAATAATAGACACAAAATCAAGAACATACAAACTACCTAGTTAGAACTGTTCACCCTCAGACACACATGCACACACACCAAAAAAAAAAACAACCACAAAAAAAACCACCAAACCACAAACCACCAGGCCTTTCCCTACCTGAACCTGCTTTTTACCTCAACTTCTTGTACTCTCAAGTCAAACTCCACATTTCACTGTTTTCTTTCCTTCCCAACTTTGCTTTCCAGTTACAAAAGAACACACATGAAAAGAATATGTGTGGAGGGGTCTGGGATATGTGTTATATATGATACAGCCATATTTATTTGATGTTTCATTCTTGCTCTGTGGCTCCAAGTTCTCAGGTCCAGGCAAATCACAACTAGTGCCACACCAGCAAAAAAAAGAGAATGACCTCAGGCTGCCTAATGCCTGTTTCTGGAGTGCTGCTCCTTTTTCAGCTCTGACCAACTGCATACCAGTTTTGAGGATCTACAAGCTGACTTCAGCACTGGACACCACAGAGGATGTACTGAAGACAGGAGCAGAAAACAAATGCCTCTCTCTTCTGCAAGAGCAGACTGCAGTTTTTGTCAAAGTGCTCTGTCAAAACTGGTACTTAGAATTTGCACATGGGCTGATCTAGCTGTAACATCCTGATCATCTGTACAGAAAAGACTTTAACATCCTGAGACTGCAGTGAACTTGTTCTCAACTATTTTATTTCTTTATTTTTCTGAAAAGGCTCACAAATATGTCTGTATCTGAAACATAATCAGGCCAAATTCAAGGTTATCCAATAGTGCCTTAAACATTCTCATCCAAATAAGCCTTAGAGACACAGGAATGCTTCAGAGCAAATACCACCAGGTCACCCATTTTTACTTTCCACCCTGATTGGTGCGCATTGCTAACTATTCAGTGCAATACACTAAGATGACATAATATACATGCCCTTACCAAAATTCCCTCTAAGCCGTTTTGTTCAGCATTAAGAAATTCCTTGTTCTATATCATCAGCATTTTTTCACAGGCTACTTAAACAAACAGCCTGTAGTGCCTGTGAGACACATGCTCATCACCTTTACTCCAGGCATTACACCAGTTCAGGATCGACCCAACTGCAGAGTCAAAAGATTTGTAGTACAGCTGCTTTATTAACCTTCCTATGGGCAGGTGGTCATTCCTGCCATCTGGGGTGGGATCAAGTGATGAATCTGCACGACACTGATTTATAAATGCTAAGGTAAATGAAAGACAAGGAAATAATAGCTTCTGTTTCCCCCTTAATTCTTCCCACTAAAGGGCAAACACAAAAAAGGGAGAATGAGGTGGTGCTGTGGGTGACTGAATGCCTTCCACCAACAAAATACATTCCTCCCCCTCCATCCTGAGACTTTCATTGTTATTGTTAGGTAACAGTGACTTTAGATACTGGTTTCAGATGGGGAAGCTAGTTTGCATAAACCTTTGAAGAGTTATAAAATCTGCAGGTTCACTGCAAATTTCAGATTCATCATCCCTATGCTGCTTCCTTCTACACTTGGATGTAATTTGACAAAAACACCATACTTGTCACTGCAAACTCTGCCAACTGGAATCATGCAGTTCTTCCTACACAAGTTTACAAACACTGGTTAGGAGAAGCAGACATACAGAGCAGCAACAGGTCCAACAGGCATGGACTGAATTTCATTTATTTCAGTAAATGAAATGGCAAGGGGGATCCCACAACACATTAGTTTCCTCTGATTTTTATTTGCTTTTTATTCCTGCTGTTTGTCTTTTAGATAGCTAGCGCTGTATCACCAGTCCATTAGCAAGGCATGACAAGAACATTATGTACATCTAAGGTGGAGTTATCCATCAAGAGATTTCGTTTATCCAGCACATATGCTTTATTTGGCCTTCTTAGGTAGCTAATGAATGGATCCCACCCTCCTACCAAAGCTTTAGATGTTAAACTGCAAGATAACAGATGCTTGTAAAAACAGAACAGGAATCAACTCCCTGAAGGAGGTGCCACGTTCTGTGAAGATCACACCAAGACTACCACAGGGAAAGAATGAAAGAATGAAGCCTCTAGAGAACAGTTAAATGTGTCACTAATTCCTTCAGAGCAAGCAAATTGTCTTAGATAAGAGCATATTTTGAAGAATGCTTCCTTCAGTTGATGCCAGGTAGAGGAACCTGGGGCTTGCTCCTGCTCTGGCACCTGTTAAGCCAAAAGAAACTTCTGTGGGGCTGTGCAGGGAACTGGATCAGGAAATTGACTCACAAGGAAAACAAACATTTTCTGAATTTTCCTCTCTGTAAAGTTATTTATAACCTGGGTGGCTTGTTTGAGCAGTCTACCGCCCAGCCTCAAAAAGTTACTTTCCTTGAAGAGTTGACATAGACAGCATTTAGTGCAGGTGGAAGAACCAGCTGGTGCTGGTAAGAGAAGAACAAGTTCCTGAAGCTGGCTTTGCTACTGAAGCCAGCAGATTGTGAAACTATACCCCAGAGGACAGATGACAATATAACCTCTTAAAAGAGTTGCCATGTATTTGTTTGGTTGTTGCATGAATGAACAGATGCACAGCGTTACTTCTAGCTACAGTGAGCACAGAAACAACTATCCCAACCATAAAGCCACTGGCAATATTTGAGCACAAAAGGAATGAGGTGTGACACAGACTACAGCTTGTGCTGATCCACAAACAGCAACAACAATTAATGGCTGCAGGAAATACTATCCCTGCAGGTCTCGGTTTTATCCATTTTTCTAAAACTTTTTTCCTATTTTTGTTAGCTGCTCTGTGTATGAGGGTTTCCAAAGGTAACATGGTGCCCACCCATATGAAACAGGACCTCTATTCCATGATACAGGCAGGGAGGGAGGGAGGCAGGGAGGGTAAAAGAATTTTCCTTCGGCAGTATTCGTCATCCAAAACAAATGCTGTAAAATACACGAAGATGCAGAGAACTATAAAAAATACATATATATTTTAATTGCTTAGATTTAGGCCAGACTTTACTAAATGGAATGTTAAAGAAAATATTCTTGGCTTTATTGGCTAGCAGTCTGCCAATTTGAGTAACAAAAAATGTTGCCGTATTCTGATATTGTGGGACAGACCAGCACTTTACTACTTTGGCAGTTGCAAGTAGAAGGACCTAATGAATGCTATTTTTGAAGATCACCATGGATTCCCTTCCTTGAACTTATCAATGTCATTGATAGCTGTGTCATCCTTGTTTGAGATTTATACACAGATCATCTTCTGAGAAGTAAAATACGACTGGAACCTGCAGAGGGGAAAAGGGGAAGAGTTGTGATCAGACTGGAAAGGATCTGCTGGTCAGGAAATCCATTTACTTCTGCTTTTGGAAAACACTGCATCTACAGATCAGAAAGTGGGTCTCTAGCTTTTGCTCTGACATGGGGAAAGAGACCATTTTCCAGTATGTCTCTAGCACCTCCTCAAGCCTACACATCCCTCTGACAAAAGGTGCATTGTACTTCCAAGGGAGCCAAGTTAAATCACAATGGAAGGATTTCTACTCATCTCAAACTAGTCCATTTGCTTAAAATTTACACAGGATGACAGAAGGTGAAGTGCAGTTTGGTTTTTTTGCTTGTGTTTGGTTTTGGGGTTGTTGCTGGGGTTTAGTGTTGGTTTGGTTTTTTTTTTTTTTGGTGGTGGTGGTGGGTTTTTCGCTTTTTAATGAACCACACAAGAAGTTTTGGTATCACAGTTTTCTCCCTTGCTCTATGGGTAATTGTTCCAGATGTTAAGGGAACTTGGTGCCATGGATGAATTAGCACCAACAAATATGAGCCCTGAACAAACATTTGGAAAAATTCGGAGAGTTCAGCATAGTAGTATTTTTTTTTCTGTGACAAGTTACAGCACTGTTGCCAAGCCACAAGAAGATGAAGTGGTCTGGCTTCTGTTGGGGCACATATTATTATCAACATGGACCTTCTTGGCCTGTTTCAAACACTATGCTCATTTGGTTTTTCCCCCTATATTCAGATGCACACTTTATCACACACAGTAATTTCAGAAGAATGGACGTTTTATGTACCGGGACTAACGTTCAACTCCTCACATTAACCTTGCTTCACCAACTCAAGCCTGTTTTCCACACAACACAAGCAACTGAAGTGGAACTTCCACTTGCATCTTTTCAGCCTAAAGAAGCTAAAAATACCTGCCTGGCACATGTTCAGTCAGCCATGGATAATATTGCATCCCTTATCTAAAATGACTAAATATACTCTTCAAGGAAAGGTGACCAGCATTTTTTGATATAAATAGAAACAATGAAAAGTAAGTAACAATACAGAAGGGAGATTTTAAAGGTTTCATTAGCTTGTATGTCATCTATTTTTCTCAGGTTTACCTTTGTACCATACTCATACATACAACTAAAAATTCATTTTTTATTTCAAAGTATATTTTTCTTTTTAATAATTTCAATAAATTTTAATCTATATATGCAATTAAGTTTAACTTGAAGCCCCTGCCCTGAAATCTGATCATTATTGGCTTACCTATCCTTTGTTTACACAGGGAAAAAATATTCTCTCAGCTATTTCACTTGGAGCAGAAACAAGACATAATAACTGCAAGAATTCAAACAAAAAAAAATTAGAATAAAAATCAAAGCCTTAAAGATAGAACACAAGGACATTTGCTAATAAAAAAATGCCTTAAGCAAGTAAACGCTACTGAGTCTCTGAGTACACAAACTGCTCCACACACAGTGCAGCTCAGCCTTTAGGCATGGTTTTCCAGTCCTTTAATAAGATTTGCAATTTCTTGACAACTCATTTTTATTTTTTTTCCAAAGAAAGTGGGAGAATGATGGTAAGGCAGTTTTGCTTGCTCTGAAGTCAGATATCTGCACATACTCGTGGTCACTAAATAGTATCCCTTTCTTAATCTTTCCACTTTGCTGCGTCATGTTAGATGAAAAATTACATTTATGTAAAAAAAAAAAACAAAACAACCAACAAATAAACCCATAATCTACTATTTCTTCACTTCAGCACACAGTCCAGCGTAACGACGATATCAAATATCAGCCTATGCATCTGCATAGTTCCAATTTTCACAAAGTACACGGGAAAAGTTAGCAAATCTTAATAATGATAAATTATTGTAAATATTTATCATGATCTTTTTTAAAAGTTTAAAATGCCAACTGATCAACTGGCCCCATACACACTCCAAAATGCAAAATAAATGTTAATGCATCCTAGAATGCTTTTTGTCAGCTTTTCAACTGTAATATATAATCAACCTATATTGTATGACTCTATTTTCATGACTGGTAGGAACAGTTACGAATACCGCTATCACATCCTTAGACTTGACCTCAAATGATGAAGGTTCAGTCAGCTGTGCTCTCAGCTTCATAGAGACTGTGTTTGGCCCTGTCACCTAGAGTCTGCATCACATTAGCACTCCTTTTAGGCAGGCTTAAATTAGTTTTTCAAATCAATTATTTTGCATTAGTAATTGAAAAGTTTTCTGTAAAAAGTTTGTGAAGAAATTTGGGATCTCTTAGTTCACAGTTCTACACAAACATAAAATAGTTTATGACTACTGTGAAGTAAAAGTGACACCCCCATATTTTTCCCCATTCTTTGCCTCAGTCTGGTCACCTTCAAGTAATGTTAAAGTGCTAAAAGACTGACACACAAACTGGGGTTTTCTACTGTTTCAGTCTTTCAAGGAATATTCCACTTTCTTGTCCTCTCCCAGTCCTGTCCCTCTCCCCTTCCAGTTTACCATACAGATCAAAAGTCCACCTCCTACAATCTCCTCAGAAGTTCAAAGTTCTCATGGTACCGCTGAGCTCCCAGAGAGCCAGACCCATCCTTTCTTCATAGGTGGGTTAATCTGGATGAGTTTTGCTTTTTTTTTTTTCTTGGGGGGGCGGGGTGGGGGGTGGGGGGTGGTTCTTTTGTGTGATTCTTTTTCTTGTTGGGGTGGTTTTATTTCGGTTGTTTTGTTGTTTTTTTTTTAATTCATCTGTCCTTTCTGTCCCTTGTTTACCTTTCTTACAAGAACAAAAACAGAAGCAATGAAAAAAAAATTAAGTAAGGGTTTTTCAGCCTTTGATCTGTAACAAAAATAAGGGCTAGCCAGCAGGAACATTTCTTAGTTATTCTGTAAACATTTGATTGATTCATCCTTCTTCTGACTCATATAATTAACACAATAGAAGTAGGTTCTGAAAAACAGAACAATCTTAAATATGAGATGCTCTTTTTTTCTGTCTCTTTCTGTACAATCCTTAATCTGTTTGGCTATGTTGTTCAACAAAAGAAAGAAAGAAAAAAAGAAAAAAAGCGCCTTAGACTTTTCTGCTAGAGCAGCAGATATCATTAAAGATAGGCTGATACTGATTTTGGTCTCAGCATATGAAAGCAAATTATACCCTTGGCTGAACTGTGCAGTGCAAAGACTATCCTTAAATATCAAAGAAATTACCATCTGTAGTGACCAAAGTTGCTTTCCCATCTTTTTTACAATTAAGAGGGAGCTAAAAATGTAGACTTACTGTTTCTTTTGCAGAAAAGAATCACAGAGGAGTAATCTAAGAATGAGAATCATCTGCCCTTACTAATACCTGAAAACTATTTCCATTCAGCAGGGGAGTGGGGGGTGGAGATAGTGAACAGGGAAGGATAATAATAAAAAATAATAATTGAACAGATTGCAAAAGGCCATCTTATCCTGTAAACTGCAGATGCTGTTTACGGTGGTGTCCCACAAATCAGAACAGACAATTTCATTCTCCAGACCCAAACAATTAATGGTATTTGGCCATGCTTGTAGCTCTATCTTCAAGATAAACAGATATAAAAGAAAGTCAAGAATTAAATGCCAAAACATGACAAGATGTTCTCAAATTCTGAGACAGACAACAATTCTGAGGCAGACAAAACCAAAACCAAAAAGATAATAACGCCCATTAGCATTATCAAACAACATAAGAACATAATGTACAGAACTCTGTGGATCTCAGTGTTACCTACACATAAGCAAAGATCAACAGCCTCTGGCTTGCAGACAGGAGCAGAATGTAGTCCAGTGGAAACCAAATTCTCATGCAAGTACTCAGGGGAAACTGGCTGTAACTTTCTCCTTTCCCTTCCTTGTACTCTCTAACCTCTTTCTGGAAAACTCAGAGAGGCTGCTCTTCCTCTCTTAGATGCTGGACAATCCTAAACCATTTCCTGATACCAAAACCTGCTCAGGTTACACAACTGCAAATTAAGACTATTTTAAAAATAATACTGAACCACCTTTTAAAGAGACAGTAAAGCCATGCAAGTAAAAACTGTTTCACCTCTTGACAAGACAGAATTCAAAGCACAGCTGAGGACAGTTCCCTTCCCGGTGTTTTACCTGGGAAATGCAAAAGTGTGTTTCCTCCAAGACCTACTAGTTAATCTAAAATCCCAAACTACTTGAACAAATGTATTTTAACCTGAAATAGTGTAAAGGGTTCTAACACTTCTCACTCTGCTGGATTACTTCCATTATTATAACTGCTTTAATATATGATCTAATTATCTTTTGTTGTGTTTGCTATACAGAAAGTGTTTGCTATATACTTACAAGAGAAAGTCTTCCCACAAACCTACTTGTTAAAAAGTTTAGCTTTTAGTGTACTGGAAGCCTAACAAAACAAGCCAATTGATTAAAAAAGATAAAATAAAAAAGATATGAGAGTTCTCTGTTGTGCACATTGTTACACCAGCTACTGCTAATAAATAATAATGCCATAGACTTCCACTAAAGATAAGTCATTTAAATATGCCTGATGTTTTTTCAGAAGTCTGCAAACAAGAGGTGAAACTATGTCTGGTTTTCTATTTGGATGCTGCTGTCCAAATGCAGATTCCTGAACTGTTCTGTCAGGATTTCAGCCCATCAGACCTCACAGGGACATGCACACACACATCTGCATATTGAGTCTTGCAATGTCAACACTGATGAGTTTAGAAGGAAGCCTCATTTAACCATTACTGATTCAGAAGACCAAAGTAAAAAAGAGAATGGGAAATAACATAAGCATGCCAGATCCTCAAGCCTAAAATTACATTTTATTTTTATCTACATAAAACCAAACCAAATCGAAGAGGCTTAGCGTTGCAATTCATTTCCTTGTTTAAAAAGGAAGGTTTCACTTGGTGACAATTTGCTACATCTGATGCTCTAGTAAAATCAGGGTTTAAATAACTTTCTAGCAAGGACATCTTCATTGAGGGTTGCCTACACAGGCTTTTCAAGTGCAGTTTGTAGTGACAGGAATTCAGTTGTTCCCCAATTACCTTTTTTCACCCCAGCATCTTCTCGTTATGCTATACACTGAGGAACATTACACACTGTGAGTGTGATAGCCTCCTAAACAGAACCCAGCTACAACATCAATAGGCCTTTTTAACTATGGCAGTATTTTAGTGTCATAGTCAAGGAACTAAAGACACTTCACAGGAACTGACTTGCCGAGTCATACAAGACACCCATACACAGGCTAATATGCCACAGAAAGGTTGAGTTACAGAAGAGTAAAGAGAACCTTTGACGCAAAATTAAAGTTAAGAGACTAGAGATTTCAGGAATAAATACTACTGGGTGCCCCTGTCATACCACAAAAATAGCTGGAGGGGGCAGAAGAGCGTGAAAGGGGGAGCTCAATTTAGAGATCATTCTGGTAGAAGAGGAGGGACAGCTGGGCCAGAGATCATGACAACCTTCAGGCATGGGTCTTCACATACACAGATTTCCTATAATGCATGGATTTCATATGTACATTACCCTTCACCACATACTAATTTTCAAGAGACTTGGTTACATTATAATTGGATGGCAATAAGGGAATGTGATGTTTATGTTGTCGCTGGCCTGGTCTCAAGTGCGTGATTTATCAGACTGTACCATCTCTCATATATAATCAAGTGAAATCACGCTATTGCTTGTTAAGCACGTACCAAGATAACCAATGCACCAACACACTGTGTTCTGGCAATGAAATTCCTGGACAGCAAGCTCTGCAGGTCAAGGAACAAAGACTTCTTGACGGTAAGGTCCCCTTAGGATAGAGACACTTCAGAAAAGAGAACAGTGGCATGTGTAAAGGTTCACCCCAAAGCACACCAATGTTTTCTCACCATCAGCTAGACCTTGGCAAGCAACTCTGAATTCAGCACATGCCAGCCCTGAAGGCCAAGATCCAATTATACACTCAAGCCCCTGAACATGTCAGTTAATTTCTCTGCTCTAGCCTTATACAGCCATTAAGTGGTACCTACACTCTACTCCAGCTTCCCCAGATCCTTAGAAATTGAGGGGTGGGAACTTACCCAGCTCCACCGCCAAAGACTCTTCTTAACTCTCATCCCAGCATCACAAGGACCTCATTCCAGCAAGCCGAGCTCCCTGTCCCCAGCGCAGGGCACCCAAACCCAACCTGTTACCAGAAGGTGGCCCGCTGTCGCCCTCAAGCCGCAGCGCCCGCTCGACACCGGAGCACATGCCCGGCGGCACACACAGGCTCCCGCACCGGCAGCGCCCCCAGTCCCCCTCTCTTTAAACCGGCTCGCCGTACCACCGCCACAAGCCAGCAGGGATAAGACATGACGTTAGCGGGAGCCGCCGGCCGGGGCCGTGCGGCGCGCAGCCGGTACGAGGCTCGGCCGCCAGGGCCCCGTCTCGCCCGAGTGCGCGGAGACCGTGTCGGTCACTTGACCCCGGCTCCTCCCGCCCCAGCCCCGCGCTCCGGTGCTCGGAAGCGCACCCGTGCGGGCTGCTCCCGGCCGTGCCCTGACCTTACCCCACTTGGCAAGGGGCGCCCACCCCCTGCGCCGGGCAGCCCTGCCGTCACACCTGCCCGACTCCCCTCGCCGCCCCGCGGAGGGGAAACAGCAGAGGGAGGAAGGGGCGCACGGCGGTCGGCCCGTCCGCGCCCGCTCACCTGCAGGGGGAAGGTGGCCGCCTTGTTGCCCACGTAGCCGCGGACGACGTGGCTTTGGATGGAGAGCACCCGGCACTCACGCTCCAGCTCCATGACTGCACCCGCAGCGGGCCGAGCTCGGCGGCGCCGGGAGCAAGGAGCAGGAGGCGGAGCGCGGAGGGCGTCACGCGCACGCCCTGCCCTCCCCTCCCCTCCCCGCCTGTCACACACACAGAACACTCCCCGCCGCGGGCTCAGAGAACGTCCGGCGATGGGCGCGGACACCTAATGGCCGCCTCCGAGTCTCGCTGCTCAGGGGGAGGCAGCCGCCGCGGTGCCGCAGGGGGGCGAGGCACGGAGCCCCAGCGGCGCTCTCGCTGCAGGTCCCGCCGCGGCTGCCACACACGCGCACACAGTTCGTCACGCACCTCAACGGCCGCCCCCCCCGCCCTCGGCGGTGACAGGCGCCATCCCGCACGCATGGCTAACGCCTCATGCTGCCCGTCCCTCTGAGGCGAGCAGGGTGCCGCCTCCCCCTCGCCCACCGTCGGCAGCGGTAGGGCTGTGCCCCTCACCTCGGTGCCGGTGATGCGCGGAGTTTCCCGGTATCTCCGGTGCACCCATCCGGCACTGCAGTGAGGCGCTCGCCAACCCCACAGAGGCACTGCTGCAATGTCACCCAGACCTCCCCAGCGCAGAGACCCCGGGGCTATGGGTACCACAGACACTTTCTAGAGGCTTCGTGTCTCCACCCAAGCACCATGCAGGACACCCGTGGCCCACACATGTGGACACCCTTCTTCCAGTCCTGCATGTTGTGCTGGGCTCTGTCCTGCCCTCGCTGCGCAGCACCACGGCACCAGGTACCCTGAGCACGTTTCCAGTGCCCATAGGTACATGCTGGTCAGTGCGCATCACATTGGCCATCCAGCCCTCTGCCACCCATCCTGTGCATTAACCATCATTTGCTGTCCACACTTCACTGTGGCAGTAGCCACCTACACCTTCCCCACAGGAACAGCAAAGTGCAGCACATACATCCCATCTGTACTTCCCCTTCTCAAGTGTTTAGAAAGTCCTGTGGAGCCATGGATGCCCCAAGCAGCCCCACACAGTGCCTTGCAGTGGCACAGCAACCCAGGCAGCGGGTGCCCTGGTAGAGCACCACCCTTGCAGCTGGGTTTTGAAGTGAGCACAATTGTGTGTTATTGACACAAAACACCGCCTTCAGAGGGCTGCCAAAGTGAAAGAAGATGTATGTGTTATTTGGCAAGTGCTACAATACATCAAGACTCTGCTGAGATAGGACTTCATAATGTGTTTGGGAATTTCATCTTCCTCTGGCCGTTTGTCATTACTGAACGTCACAGGTCCAGTCAAAGATCACAACAAGAAATAATGCCTGATGCCTATTGTTCTTCTTCATAGATAGCTTTAAACTGACTCTTGAATATTGTCATTATTTCTTAGCGACATGAAAGATCAATTTCCTCATCATAAGTAATCTTTCGGAAAATGAGGAAGTATACTGTCCTGTTTTCTGTTGTCACTCCAGCTGCAAGAAACAGGGCTTGTTCTAGGCTGGCCTTACTACTGTGAGTTTCATCACCTATAAATTCAGGTATTTTCTTGAACTGTAGAAACTGGCGCATCTCCGTGGAGTATAGAGCCACAACAATGAATGATCCGCACCATGTATGCTACAGCTCCAGCGTCTGAGAAAGCTGCTGGAGTTCTCCTTGTATGAAGGATAACCTCCTTCACACAAGGGGTTTATCTCAAGGGGACACAGGTCTGGATGGCAGGGTAAGCCTGTATCACTTACTACTTAGGTGGTTTACAGGCAATTATAGACAAAGTCTTCCAGAGTCTCTTGGAAGGAGCATTTCCTACCCCACTTTAAAGAGAGAAATGCAGCATCGGAGAGGATCAGATCCTGGTCCACAGTGTGCTGAATTGTAGAAAGGGGGCTGCTCTGCTGGTAATCAGGCCTTGTAGCTAAGTTAGTGAAGTTTGTGTAGCTGGACAAGCAAAAAGAAGCAGAAGAGCCTGTAGAAGTACATGGAGTGGGGAAGGGAGTGTATGCAATAAAGTAGATAGCTGTGGTTATCCTTGTTATGGGTGGAGAGCTTGGAAAAGGCTCTGAAGTGCATACATATGGGTGTTGCACAAAAAAATGGACAATATTAATTTAAACACTGTTGAACATGAGGGGAGATGAGGGGTGGCCATGAGAGGTGAAGGGTGATTGTGAGGGGAAATCATGAGGGGAGAGGAAGGACAGTGATGAGGGAAGATCATGAGTGGAGAGGAAGGGCAGCTGTGAGGGAAGATCATAAGGGGAAATGAGGGGCAGCCAAGAGGAAAGGTCATGAGGGGAGAGGAGGGCTGGCCATGAGGAGCGATCATGAGGGGAGAAAAGAGGTGGCCATGAAGGAGATCATGAGGGGAGAGGAAGGGCAGCCATAAGGGAAGATCATGAGGGGAAATGAGGGGCAGCCACAAGGGAAGATCATGAGAGGAGAGGAGGGGCAGCCATGAGGGGAGATCATGAGGGCAGGGGAGGGGAGGCCATGAGAGGAGATTCTGAGGGGAGAGGAGGGATTGCCATGAAGGGAGATCATGAGGGGAGATGGTGTTGGGAAAGAAAGGGCAGCCATGAGGGGAGACCATAAGGGGAGAGGAAGGACGGCCATCAGGGGTGAGGGGCCATCGTGAGGGCAGATCATGAGGGGAGATGTTTGGCCATGAGGGAAAATGGTGACAGAAAAGAGGGGCAGTCATAAGGAGAGATCATGAGGGGAGAGCATGGGCATCCATGGGATGTGAAGGGTGGCCATGGGGGGTGGGGGGACATTCATGAGGGAAGATCATGAGGGGAGATCATGAGGGGAGAGCAGGGGCAGCCATGGGGTGTGAGGGGCAGCTGTGGAGGGTAGAGGTGGCAGCTATACAATGTGGGCCACTATGGGGGGCAGATGAGGGGTGGCTGTGAGTAGAGGTCATCAGGGTCAGGCATAAGGGGAGATCTTGATGGGAGATCAGTTTGCCCTTAGTGACATGGTTTAGTGGTGGGCTTGGCTGTCCTGTGATAACAGTTGGACTCAATGATCTTAAAGGTCTTTTTCAACCTAGCTGATTCTATGATTTACAGCTGTTAGACCTCAAAACTGCCCAAGCATGTCTGACAATCTCAATGGAGCAAGTTCTTCCCCCAAGAAGGAAAGCACACCTCATACATTTAGTAATGCCTGCCCTTTGGTTTTCTACAACCACTACTCCTGCACCTAGTAGACCACATCGGCAAAGCAAGGATAGGCTCAAGGAGGTTTCACATTGCAGAGCACAGCTGATACCAGACTGTTCCTATACCTGACTGAGGGAACTACAGCTTAGGTAGGAATCATAGAATCATAGAACCATTTAGGTTGAACTCAATGATCTTGAGTCCAGCTGTTTATCTAGCACTGCCAAGTCCGCCACTAAACCAAGTCTCGTAAGGACCACAAGTCTTTTAAATAACTCCAGGGATGATGACTCAAGCACTTCCCTGGGTAGCCTGTTCCAATGTTTGACAACCCTTCTGGTAAATATATGTTTCCTAATATCCAGTCTTAAACCTCTTCTGGTACAACTTGAAACTGGTTCCTCTTGTCCTATTGCTTGTTACCTGTGAGAAGAGACCAGCACCCACCTCAGTACAACCTCCTTTCAGGTAGTTGTAGTTGCAGAGGTCTGTGAGAGCGACAGTGCTGAGGCCATTTGCAGGAAGGCAGGGAGGGTGCAAATGCATCGCTCTGCCTGTCCCTGCAGGTGCTGGAAGTGAAAGAGTGTTACAGAACACATGCTGCTTCTCCAAGCAAATGGAGAAACCCATTCTATGCAGGATTGCTACCTTCTACCTAATATTCTGAAAGGTCCAACAAAGGCAAGTACTGCTAGCAATCTTAATGCTTACCCAAGAGGAACACCTGAAACCTCCCTTTATACTCCAAGCTGTAAAAACTGCAGTCTTTTTCACGGATTAAGGAGTAGAACCTGCATACACAGCCAAATGTAAACAAGGGGGTGACTCAACAGTATTGAGCTCCAACATTTCTCAGAATATGGGGAAGCATACATGTCTATACATTAAAAAGTTGCCACAAGGAAAACAAACACTAGAAAACAGTTCTCCTTCCCTTCCAGAAAACAGCTCATCTAAATGTGAACATCAGTTTCTGAGTGGTGTTTTTTTACAGACTTTGCCCAATTTATTCTTTAAGAAGTCAGGCCCCTGCCTCATAAAAAACAGTTTGTGTCTCATAAAGAAGTGAAACTAGACTTCAGCTCCAGTCATCATGCATTCTGTTATGCTATCCTTCTCAAGCCTATTCTGTTTGGAAAAAAAAAAACACAGAACAAAAACTTTACTAGGTTACTAGGACTATTCAAAGAGCAAATAACCATTCAGTGTGTGACAGAGGGCTTCATGAGGAAAAAAGAAAAATGTTTCTTCCACAAATGCAACTCGTTCCTCATATGCTCTCCTTCTACATCTCCCTAAATCCTTCTCACATCTCCCCCACTTCTTTGCTCAGCCTGTCATTGCACCCAAAAGCAATACATGTCGTGGCAGACCGGAGGCATTAATACACATGACAGTTAGCCAGCCAGCAATTCAGGGGATACCTTCTTGCTCCTGAGCAGACAGGGTAAACATCTTTATGGTCCATTTGTTGCCTGGACTGCCTGCCTTCCAAGGTCTATGTTGTTACCCTTTGGAATTTCAGCTCACTATGCATGAAGAAATCATGAGATTACAGTGAATAACAAGCTTAACATGGGTCAACAATGTCACAATATTGCAATAAAGGTAATCTCCCTTTGGACTTCATAGGCAACAATATAGTCTGCAAGGCATATGAAGTAATCCTTGCAGCGTATTCATCACTGGTAGGGTCTTTGGCAGTACTGCCAATTTTTTGGAATGGCATTTTATTTGAAATGAAACAATGGAACAGTGTGAGAGGCTGTAAGGAGGATTCAAAGCTCAGGACACACAACTAAGGAGGAAATGGTTTCTTTAGCTTAATGAAAGCTCTACTCTAAGAAGAGCCTACAAATACATATAACACAGAGCTATGAAGGAGCAGAAGGGAATAAACTAGTGTCCATAATGAAGAGTTTACCTCCATTATGCAAAGGATTATGGAAACACAGGAAGAGGCTGCTTTGGAAGATTGATGAGTTATCTTCAGTTTCTTTGTTTTTCATAACTAGTGGAAGAAATATTTTTTATAAATATTAATATCTATATTTAAGTTTGTCTTGGAACAGGGGACAGACTGCATTAACTACCAATATCTCCTGAAGTTCAGATTTTCTATATAAGCACAACAAAAAAGGTATGGGGCTGCCAAGAATATGGCGCACTCAACTTGATAAAAGATGCATAGAGAGACTGTCTTAAATCAGATTTTGTAAATTATATATGGATTCTCTAAATCATCATAGGCATTGACAGAAAATAAAAGGTCAAGGTCACATAAAGGTCATATTAGTAGCCTCTTCTTTTCTCAACAGCCCTTCAAGGCAGCAGAATTGGACCAGCAGAGAGTAATAATTGTGAATTCCCCAACCAGAAGACCATCTGTCTTTTTTTACTGGTCAGTTGAATGATTGCTAAGACATTGTAAAGTACCAATTTATGTTTGTAATAGTAATAATAAAGCATCAGCAGCATTTGATGTAGGAGGGGCTGTTATTCTTGTTTCACACCAGATTTTCACTTGGGGTGTATTAAAATGATTAATATTGTCAGGAATTGTCAAAAATGACAGAGACGGGGCCATTTTCTCAGCAAAAGAAAGCAGATCATTGAAAACTGATCTTGCCGACAAAGCTGTTATACATGGAAGGACTAGACAGGCCGTTCTAAACCCTTTGACAGACAGGTGGGCTGCTGTCTCTAGTACAAAAAGCGCACTCATCAGTGCCATTTCTCCAAAACCTAGCATAGAACAGAACTGCAAACCAGCAAGGCTGACATGCTCTCAGCTTGAGTGAAAAAACAGCCTGCAGAGAAATTGTTGGACTTAAATCCATACTGAGTCCACTAACGATTATCCATGCAGAGCCAGTACTCGTAGGTGCCCCAGCTTCTTTAAACAGAATGGAGAGAAACAGTCCCCATAACGGGCAGTAAATAATGACAGTGTGTCGTGGTTTAAACCCAGTCAGGCAACTGACTACCACAAAGGAGAAACATGACTGCTACTGCTGAACCCAGGACACAATGGTACATGTAATTCTTTGCTCCAGGCCCAGTTATGCAAACTGCTGTGTGCTGAAACTTGAGGAATAAGGACCTATATATTTATTATGTCGTGGTTTAAACCCAGTCAGGTAACTCATTCACTCACTCCCCCCCTTCTTTCCCTCCCCCTACTCCCAGAGGAACAGAGAGAAGAATCAAAAAGAATGCAACTCCCACGGGTTGAGATAAGAACAGTTTAGTAACTAAGGTATAACACAAATCACTGCTGCTACCACCAATAATAACAATGATAAAGGAAATAACAAGGGAAGAGAATACATCATCTGAGCACCAGCCAACCGATAACTCGCCCCCCCCGCCAAGCCCGACCAAGCACCGACCCATACCTCCTCCAACCCCGCAGTCTCCCAGCCCTTCCGGCTCACTCCCAGTTACATCCTGGGCATGACGTGCTGTGGTATGGAATACCTCTTTGGTCAGTTTGGGTCAGGTGTCCTGTCTCTGCTTCCTCCTGGCTTTTCCTCCTCCCTGGCAGAGCATGAGGCTCACAGAGTCCTTGGCCAAACCAAAACATCATTGTTATCAGCTCTGTTCCCGAGCTGAAAGTCAAAACACTGCACTGCACCAGCTACCAAGAAGGAGAAAAATGACTGCTACTGCTGAACCCAGGACATTATATTAAGAGATGATACAATCAGAAGAGTAACAGTGGGCTATCCATTCCCTTCACCTCTAACTTGAACCTGTTCTCTATCACCAACTTGCTGAAACGCTGTATTCTGAGCATTTTTGCAAAACAGGGCCTCAGGGAGGAGATCATGCAGCATATCAGCCTTCAAATATCAGGGCTGGTCTTGCAATCCTCCTGTCAGTTGTTTTATTAAAGCAAATGGAACTGCTGTTACCAAGGGGCCAGGTGTCAAGCTAAGATACATGCCAGTGACAACAAAGTTCTTTTTACAATGCTGCACCACTGTCACAAGTTGTCACAGTTGAACAGCATTGCATTGCATGGCAGTCTTGATCCTCATCTCCTTCAGGAACCTAAAAACGCACCTGTCTAAAAAAATGTAAGACCACTCTACTGTGAAATTCTAAGCTAAAACACCCCTTACACTGGTACTAGTAATTGTACACGAATATTTTGGCTGGTGCCAATGCCTGCCCATTTTGGTTCCAGCGTCCATTTAACAAAATGGTTGAAGTTGATGAAAAGGAAGCAGAAGGCCTCCTTTGGTAGGCTAAGGGAGCTGCAGTGCTTAGGATCAGCTTGCAGTTTTGTGCTGAATGCTAATGCTTGCACCCTCAGCATCCAGTCCTATTGCACTTAGTGGCTACTGCCTAATATTGGAGAACCTCTTTATTATCAGGAGTTTAATCTCAGTTACCCTTTTTTATCCTTGAATAACCATTCACCAGCATTAAAGAGGCAGCAGAGCCTTTACCAACCAATGCGTTTTGAGCAGCAGACCGAACCTCTGGCAAAAAAAGAGACAGGAGATGCAAGCAGTTACAGTGCAATATAGTATGACGTGGCATGTGATCATGATAACAGCTTTAGAGAAAGGCATACAAATATTTTCATTTTGCTTGTGCTTCATTTTTACTGCACTTGGGGGAAAGAGTGAAGAAATCTGTGTGACTTTGTTGCTTTTAGTATTCTGACTTCATAGACATTTCTGTGCCTGGTTTTTAATATTTAACCTTGAAAATTGCTTGATAGAGATTTTGGATCAGAAATGCCACATGATGTGTATTTGTTTTATAAAACATGGTAACAGCTGGAAAAGAACAAGGACTTTCCTGGCAGTGGGAATAAACCCCTCAGTCATGAACTGCATCTCTCAGCAATTTGTCCTGTGCATGTCTTGCATCACATGCTGTCATCTTGCAGTCATGAGTCACTTGCTTCAGCTCCCACTGCTGAGGGATATAGCTTGGCAAACCTACACAGCTTATTCCCTGAGGAAATGTGCACACAAAGCAGTGGGAAGTCAGGCCACTGCTGTGCTCAGAACAGAACAGATTTGCATTTGAGTTCAAGCTGCAGGGTGTACATGCTAAGTTGACTAATACCACATCTATTTCTAGTCCTGTTACCTGGGTAATGGTAATTTCGTGTTGTGCTTTTCCTTCAGTGGTTACAAAAAAATTTCTACTTTAAATTAACCTTTAAACATCTGCATGAAATACAGTAAGTTAGGAACAAACTACTTAATTTTTCCAGTTAGCATGATTTCACTAGTTAGCAAAATAGTGATAATGGAGGACAGATTTCAGGAGTCTGAAAGATGTTAGTTGGGTTCAAGGCTGGAAATTCCTTTCTGATTTGTTCTTGCTTTTGTCTGTGTTATTAAGGGACAATTCTTTCCACTGTTTGTAGCTTTGATCACTGGGACTAGTAGCAACAGCTAACCTATGTGATTCTGAAGGTCTTCTGGTCTTTCCTTCTTATTACAAAAATACAGGCTAAAATTAGCAGACATTAGTGGGACCAGGATTTCATACCAAATTTTCATCAGGAATTTCAGAGTGATCCAAAGTTTGCTAGATTTAGCAGTTTCTAGTACTTTATTGGTTCAGCACCCATAAGTACCTAAAAAAGAAATTAAAAAAAAAAAGAGAAAAAAGAGAAGCCTGAACACTGCCCCACTCCCCTCTCCAGAACTGCAATTCACACAAATAGCCAAAGTTACAAAAATTCAGTGGAACATTAATCATTAGCTTCCAATCTTGGAACATGAATGATGAACAATTCTTTTCTGGAACCCAGCTCAAGCTCCTCTCAGCAAATACAAGCAGTTAATAGGCAGTCCCCCAAAACTCTACCAGATGTAAAAGGCATAAAATGAGAGCCTATGGCTACAGACTGTTAGCATAACATGAGTAATGCAATTGTGTGCAAGCCACAGAATCTGGATTTGGGCTTCTGAAAAGTGAGAGCCAGAAAACAAGAATGTTGTTTTGGACTCATTTCAGTCTCTCACCTAAGTGAAAACAAGATGCTTCATACAAGATTATTTCTTATGAGGATCTTTCATATTCCTAAAATTGGTATTTTGAGATTGAAGGAGAGAAGAGAGAACTTTTTACATAGAACTTACCATCTCAACATAGTGAAAAACATCCAGCAGGATATTGGTAGGTTTTATAGCAAAAATTTTTCTCCAGGACAACCAACAACCTTTAAATAAGCTAAACTGATACAGAAAGGGTATTAAGATTGCATGAGATAAATAGGAAAAACCTAGAAGTTGCCATCTGGTCCTGGCAGATAAGTGAGCTGCCTGTTATTATCAGCAGGAATAGTAAGTTCCTTAGCCAGTTAACATCATTGTCCACAGCTGGTTAGAAATAATCAGTAAAAATGTCAGCATCATATGCAAGTCCTGAACAGTGTCAACTGCAAACTCCTGTGCCTGATGTTACAATGCAATACAATACTTCCTACTCTTGATAAGCAACTGTGTTGGGAGTTCAGGCCCTCAAATGGCCGATTTTGCAGCTTGTGAACATCAAACAGTAATTTCTTCCCCTCTGGCCAAAAACGGCTTCTGAGTGGATTTCTAAGGAAAAAACAGTGGGCATTTTCTGCTGTCATTCTATTTGAAGGCAGTGCCGACCTAACGAATGATTCCTGTTCTTCCTTTCAAAGGGATTAATGACAGGGAAAGACTTAAATTTCTTTTCAGAAACAAAATTATGCCGTGGCAATACTCTGCTGTGGCAAGTACACGTTATTGGATTATGCAAGTGTTTACAGTTTCAGCCTTCATTTTATAGCAGATGTCTCCCAGATGTTTACCATACTACAAAGCCTACGAAAACACGGGTCAAAACTGGAATAAGATATGCTCCCTCAACTGACTGCGGAATTCACTTCCCTGGAGATCCTAACTCTGGCACTTCCACGTATTTCACAAATATGTCTCAGAGAAGTAGGATTTAATCAAGGTTTCTCTCCACATTCCCCCCTAGCTCGTAAAGAGCAAAATTTCCTCTCAGATATTTTAGTATGGTATCCTCCTCTGAGCAAGATCACAGAGAAGGGTCCAGGCTGAAGCCTGACCAAGCCTTCATGAAACTAAAGCTTTCAACAGCAGATGGAGATTCTAAGAAATCATACACCCAGAAATTTCACTGGATTTCAGGGAAGAGTCTGGCCTTTTGGCCATTAAGATCTTGAACTCCAGTTTCAGTCTTTTTCCCTCGTTTTAATTTTTTGTCTTTCTGACCTTGTATGCATATTTTTGTGCTGAGTATTACATTCACCATCATGTTAGTCTTGTTAGTCTTCAGGGAAGGTGGACCATAGAAACAGTGACGGCAGCTTTTCAGCAACAAACATTGCAGGCATGCAAACAGTAGACAGTTTCCAAGACTGCAGAACTTGTACCCACGGTCAACATCACACAGTGAGCAGAATTCAAACCTCCCAGGGCTTTACTTTGATTATGCAAGACAAATATCTGAAAGAGAAATGTAAATAAGGACCAGTTTAGCCTAGGAACTGTGCAACAGCACTGGGTTACACATTCTATGTGGAGCCTTGTGCTGAAGCCATTGGAGTTGTTTTGAAACAGCTCTGAACTTGACAAGTGTCTGCTGCTGTTGCATCCAAAACAATGTAGTATTTGATAAGAATGGCATACAAATCCTAAAGGAATGTTATTAGTAAGTGTTCTTATTTGTTAACTCTCAAAAAGGAGCCAATACACAGCTAACTCTAGGAAGGATTTAAAGCTCATTTTCTGGCTGGCATGACTACAGAAACCCTTCTCTTAACCTGAGTGGGAATTTATATAATCTTGTATGCAGTCATTAAAGATGCCTGATTACAGCAGACTGGTCCAATATGCTGAAGTTACTTTAGAGATCACAGAATGGTCATGTTAATAATTTTCTCTGTCAAAAATATATTTTTTAAAGTAACAGAATCCACATACTTTTAGTTTTTTTTTTCCCAGAAAGGGTTTCTATGGTTCAACTTTCGGTTCTGCAACAGATCTAAATTAATCATGAAAGAGGCACTACATTTCTCCTTGATATGTAAGGTGAAAATAAAATGTAAAATGTGCTTGTGTTACCTTGCAGACTGTTGTGTAGACAGATATTTTCTGCTTTCTTGGAAACACCAGCCAGTATGGATCACTGAAAAGGCCATCCAGGTCCAACCTGCTTGCCTGGAGCCCATGAAGCAGCTCAAGGGGCACCAAATCTTAGTGATCCCCTGGAGTTGAGGGCAGGCACTACAGGTTTTTCTGTGCAGTATTCCAGCAGAGTAAGGTCCTCAGGTGGCATAAAGGTGGCTTAAAGTATGGCAGGAAGCAGTATCTTGCTCCCCTGGCTGAACTACAAATTATTTCCACCTGACACCATGTATAATAAAAGCACATGCAGCACTTAGTTTAATTTAGTATGCTTTCATTATGTCCTTCAATGCTGTCAACGTATACTACCACCTAGAAACAGAGTAAGTCTCAGAATGGTTTGGTTTGGAAGGAACCTTAAAGACCATTTAGTTTCACCCCCCCTGCCATGGGCAGGGACTTAGATGTGTGAATTATTCTAAAGATGTAACAAGAATGTCACTTTTACAGAATTTTGTTCTGAAGGAAATCTGTTTTCATTTTACCTGAGGATTTAAGTTCAATTTTACTAGTGCCACTGTTGTGGACAGGTCACTTTTCTTTGTCTGAATAAAGTTGTTTTTTTTTTTTGTATTTCTGAAAATTCTGTGCCTGTCAAGAAAACATGATTATTTTTTTTTAATTGATCCTGTGTAGTTTCAAGGCCTGTCAGTACCCGAGATGGAGACGTAGCACTCCATGCAGGGTTCCTGTACATATGTAACTCCGTATGGCATGCTGCTGCTAACAAATGAGCAAACAGCTTTCAGAGTGTCTACCTCTTACCTACTTTGGCATGTGCACAATTATACCTTTGAAGTAGGTATCCTGACACATTATCACTTCAATTACCAATTTTAATTGTCAAGGAATGACAGCGTGTGATCTACTTGTTTCTCCTGAGCACTCTTTCTATCTATGGCCTAATTACAGAAGTCAGAAGCTCAAGGTGTATGAACAGGTATACCCTGCCTCAGCCTTACCCACTTCTGATGTGTCTGAGTCTCCATCAGTTTCAGTTATTTATACAGCAAAAATAAAATAAAAAAGAGAGAGCACATGCATGCATGTAAAACCAACTTCCTTTGTACTTTCAGGTGTCCCTCCACAATGGTACCCTCCCATCTCCCACCCCCTAAATTTACGAGAATTTATGGATTTACCAAAAATACAATGTCCACAAAAAAAGATGGTTTATTGGACTAGACTAAATGGTGTAATGCTTCACAGCATTATACTGTGTTTGTACTAACAACGCTATTGCAGAGGTACATAAAATGACACATGGAATTTTTTTTTTCTGCCTGTAAGTCTAAGTACAGGAAATAAATGACAAAAAGGGTATTTGTTGCTTTCCAAGTGACACAACTTTGACTATATAAAGATCCTGCATACCCAATAATTTAAATATAATGTCAACTTTTTGCCTTGCTGTATTCCTTTTGTGCTTTTGCACTCTCTTGAAGCTATAAAGGATTATAAACTATTAGAGATTGGTAAGTACAAAGTTGATCAGATTCGTAACAAAAATGTAGAGACAATCATTACAAAATGCTGTTTTTTAAAAGGTATGCCACACTGACTTTGACTCAGACCATAATTGGCAGCTCTAGAGTTGGAATAACACTATGAAAAAACCTATGAAGCGACATCAAACAGGTCAGATCAGTTTTTCTTTTCTCCTTTCCTATAGATACATTCTCTCCTTACAGTACCATTGTGTCTGTGCAGTGGATATCCTGGATGTTACATTCCTTTCTCCTTTTTTTGACTTTTTGTCTTCAATGTTTATTGGAATTGTCACTACCAAATATTTTGGGTAATGTATTATATTTAACCCAATAACTGATTAACCCAACAACTATTTAAATGCATTGACGCTGCTTGGGTTTTGTTGGTAAAGTTGCCCTGAATGAAATTCCTGACACCACTGAAGACACTATGTACTACATATGTATAATTACAAAACATCCCACCAGTTTCATGGCACAGATGGATTATGAATGAATCCCAAGAAGCAATCACATCACAAAAATTTGAGATAAAAACCTGACTGACGTTTCTGCCCTCTCCATTTAGCACTGTGGACAACAAAATAATTGGACAAGCAACAGGTTCAATGGATCCACAACCAATAGAAAAAGATCCAGACAACCATTTAAATACATTTTCATAGTAAGTTATATGTATTAAAACCAAAACCAAACCCCAGTGCATCCTGATCCTGGATTTTAATGCGCACCCCAGATCCACCTTCTGATTGCAACTGTACCCTTGGAATAACGTGGCATCTTCAACCTATGGCATTAACAACCATGCACATACAAATGCTTTTACGCATATTCCACAAGAGACTTCTCACCCACAGTACAAGATAAACATTACAACATATTGAACAGTCTGTTAAATCCTACTTACCATCGCCTTGTCAAAGAAATCCGTTATGCTAACATACAATGAGATATTTTAAAAACATAAATGAACAATAATTGTTCAAACGGCAAGTATTATTAATTTTATCAGATGTATTCTCCAGAGATCTTTACTGATCAATCAAACCAATGCAAACTAAAACAAAACCAAATGAAACTGAGTCCTTCACTTTAAATGAGAAAAGACGAGCAAAATGACTTTCTGGTGGTATCAGAAACCATGGACCATTGCAAAAGTAGTGCAAGAACTGGCACAGATTACAATTGAGCAATTGAGACCAACCTGCAATCTGCAAGTACATGGGTGTTTTTAAGAAATTCTAGATGAGCTACAAAAGAGCAGTTTTAATCCAGTTGTTTATGAGGAGTAATCTGGCAGAGGATAGTTAGCGTCAAAGACTGGTAAAAAGTAGTGCTAAAGTATGCAAATATATTATGTCACAAAATTTACTTTTGCTGGCTGAAGCAGCTATATGTTAACCAGTTATTGGAAGATACGATAACAAAGCAAGCCTGTCTCTTACAGGGTCACAGAAATATCTGGTGGGAAGCTTCATTAATAGCTTTGCTCTGGCACCAGGTTGTGCTTTGAAGCTGAGCTGTAACGCCGAGATCTGCTGCAAAGCCTCTGCCTCATCCACATAAGCAAAACTTCCAAATAAAGATTTCAAATTTTCCAGGGGTATCAAAAATGATTTTAGTTGCATTTGCTCTCTCCATCCTCACAGTTCCCCCTCAGAATACACTAATGGTCTCTCACAGAAACATACCTCATTCTTTACCAGAGAAGCAAAGAAAAAACAAAACATGCACTGTAGTAATAAAATATCCAAATAAAAAACTACCACAAGGAAATGCTGCAGAAAGAATTACTCTGGTTGTACATCAAAACCAAAACCAAGCTGCCCAGGCTGTAAAGTTTTACCCTGTACTGAGAGACACCGAAGCTTTTTTGTCTGAACAAAAGACACACTATACCAATCTAGTTGACTTCAGTACAATCAGAGGTTCATTCACTGAATGAGATCTGAGTTTTGGTAACATGTGGTAACAACAGCTGCTAAAGTAGAAAATTAGGAGTCTTGTCAGACCTTCAGGAAAGACAGCAGTGGGGGGGTGGGAAGACCTGGAAACAAAAAAATTTCTCCTGTGTGAGAGTTTTACTTCGGTTACAGTAAAAAGGAGCCAGCTTACGATATGTCAAGTGTAAGCCAGCTTTGGCACTTATGTTACTGAAAATAATGTGGTGACTGTTCCCTATGCAGCAGGCAACCAGCTGTGAAGGTTTATTTACAACAGTGACCGCTTGGAGCAGCGAGACATTTCTTATCCTAGGGAAGGGAGAGCTTGCTTACTATCTGTAAAGCTCCCAAATCCAACTGTTATTAAACAGAGACTTGAGGTAATCATTACTTCCAGAAGAATTAACAGGATGCCAAGGGCAACGCATGGAAAACGGTGGGGCAAAATTTTAAAATACATGAGTAGGAGTAAAATTACATTGTCTTTTTCCCTCTTCAACCCCATCCAATGAAAGACAATTTAATAGCATGAAGTGCAAGTTTTCTTAAACTGGCTGAAAAAAACCCCCGTCACTGGAACAATAAAACCCTGAACATTCCTTAATTAAATGAACAAGTCTCTTGGAAATTACATGGGCAGAGACCACATTTTCTGTAGACCAATCCTGACCAGAGACTGGGTTTTGTTTCTTTTCTGTAATAGACAAAACAAGTATTCCAAGATACAGCTGAAGTGATTTCAAAATAGCAATGACCCAGGTCACAATCAGAATTTTGTATATACAATTTGTATTAACTTAAAAAAATAAAGAAGTTCAAAATACTTCCATACTAGCATTCTAGGTTAGCAAAATGCCCTGTACAAAAGTAGGCCACATCTGTTGGTCTAAAATATGTCCATAGCAGTTGGTCTTTTCTTAGCTGATACAGTAAATGGTTTCTTCACTTGAGGCTCTCCTGCTGGAGTGCCTGCGGGTGACTTCAGCACCCCATGACGGGGTTTCTGTTCAGGATTGAAAGCCACACGGGAGGGTCCTTCTGGGCTCACTAATATGCTTTTGTCAGTCTTTTTAAATTCTGTTGAAAAACAAGCAACAAGTTAAAAGAAATGCAACTCCTGGAATAACTGGGCCCATCAATCAAGTGGAACTGCCCAACCCTGGAAGTCTGCCTGAGATCTTTAAGTCCATCAATAAGGATCAGAAGCCTAAGACAGCCAAAAAAAATGGAGAAATGGTGGTGAAGTACACCTCCTAGCAGACTGCCTTGGAGAACGGGGCCTGTTGCAATCCACAAAGAGGCTGTGAACCACTCCCCTTGGTTTCAGACCACTGGAGAGTCTGGGACTACTCTTCAGAAACAAGTTTTACAGCTATCGTGAAGAACACTGCGCCTGAGTTTAAAAGATGACAATGGATTAAGAAGTATCTCTTCTCTGACTGCTAAACAGCACTGCTCTACAGATTCTTGGTTATCCCCTTTCTGCTGGCAGACAGGCAGTTTTTAATTCGTGCAGCTATGTTATATTAAGTCATATATCTAAACACGCTGCTCTCCATTTTAACTTGGCCTATAGCACACCTTAGAAAGTTAAAAGAAAAATAGCTAAATGAATACATGGCATAAACTTCTATGCTATTGAGCAAGACATTTATTTAACAGGGAAGACACTTCCGCTTACATGTGGGATCTAGACAAGAAGTGACTTTATCTACTCGTTGCCTTTAATAAACCCACAGGCAGCCAAGACAAAACTTAAACTTTACTATTACACATCCTGAGCTTACCAGCGTATCAGAACCTTTGTCTTGGGAAACAGAAGTAAGCAATTAAGACTGTGAAGTGCATGTGTTTCCCTAGGAGGAACCCTGCAGAACAGGCAGCTCAAGTAGATGGGTCTATTACTCTGCTGCACTGTTTTCTATCCCTGTTTTCTACAAGTCTGTAATGCAGCACCCTGGAATCATGCCCAGTCTAGTTGTTGGTCCAAACGTCCTCACTTTACTATCTCCTCTGGACAGGAACTGAAGGATGATTTATAAGCTGTATACAAATATTGAGGCAAAAAAAGGATCAGCATCATCCTGTTCTAGAGAGGTGAGGAATATAGCTGTGTATACAGCTTCCCCCTTCATCAGCTACAAGAGAGATTGTGGAGACACACAGATGTGCTAGACTCACCAGCAGTCATATTCTTATTCAAGCCAAATGTGACTCTTTTGGAGCTGGACGACTGCAGCTTGTTCAGCTGTAAAGCAAAATACAGACATGAAAGAAGATGATTACCTGCACCCTAACAAAACCAATGCAAAGCAGCCTACAATTCCTTCATTTTATTTAAAACTCCCCCAGTCATCTAGCACTGACCCTGCTAAGACAGTACTGCTTTTCTAGCCAAAAGCAAACATATTCCATTTATACAGAAATCACATACTCTCCTTAATGTCATTACATGATTCAACAACATGAAGATACATGTGTATTAAATACACTGGCCCCGCTGCACAAGTGCAAAGAGGAACTGAAAAGATATTATGTGTTTAAAAGGTTTAGAAAAGAGGGCAGTATTTTGAAGCCCTATACTGTTGCCAGCCTCCAAATATGGGAAGAAAGTCCCTTGTGGCTCAAAGTCCCTTAGCAAGACTGAAAGTCAGTTTTTGATTTGCTTCCTGTGAAATGAGCAGGTTCAGAACAGGGTCCTTTCAGCAAGAAGGCATTTTTGAAAACAGGGGAAGGAAGTAAGAGATTTAAAAATGCCTTCCCCTCATTTTCTGAAACTCTGGAGCTATGTGTGACTCTGTCTACAAGGGAATGCAACAGCATTTCCAGTTTTATCTGCCCGTGTTAGGAAACTAACTCAGAGTGGCAAAGACAGTAAAAAGGAGGTCAGGCCGTTTGCTGGGACTGGTGGCTTGGGAAGAGACCTGTGCCAGACTCAGCTGCCACCTGTGTGATCACATTACCTGTATGGGTGCCCTGGTGGAAGAGATGGCGATTCTTGCTTTCCTGAGGAATACTGCCTTTGGCAATGTTGTTTTTTCAAATTTTACAAAATCACTTCCTGGTTTTGCTTTCTTTTTCTTTAATGATGAGAGAGCAACACTGCTTTCCTGTAAAGGAGGGAAAGGAAAAAATGCTGTCAGTACAAAAGTACTGTAGTTAACTATACCCAGTACAGCGATCAGTGCTCAGAGCTTATCATATGTGGCTTCAGTAAATATTGCCACAACTGAGAGAGACCTAATTGGTACTCTCAGAAGTTAATTTTGCAGTTAGCATGACTGAAAACAGAAGTTTAAGGCAAGCTCTACACAGAAATAGAAAAGTCACTGCAAAGCAAAGAAGGAAGAATTTGCAATACATTTCCCTGGCTCATCAGAGTGCAGACAAGTTATTTCAGCTGTGTAGCTGGCATACGCTTTAGTGTCATTGCACTGGAGGGCATAAGAACAAGGCAGTGGAGGAGGATTTCTGGAGAATTGAGTTCTTTTGGTGACAATGCATGGTGACATCAACATGCAGCCTGCCCATGAAGCCCCACACTCAAAAAGCTAAAAATGAGCCTGACAGTTCATGAACAAAAGAACAGCAGAGGAAAGCGTGAGATATACGTACCCCTTGCCTGCTTTTCTTGCATGCAGTTTCCAGAACTCCATTGGCTTCGACAGAGTTTAGGACCTCTTTTACTCTTCTCTTCTTTTTCAAGGTTGCTGCTTTCTGGCTGGAAACTTTCATCCCTTCCAAACCAACTACCTTTGTCTTCGTCTTCAATTTGACCTTTCTGGCCAGTACAAATTCAGAGTCTGCATCTCCAGTGGGGGTCCCCAGCAAGCCCTCCTTGTTGGATTTCATGTTGTTCTGTTGCAAAAGCATATCCCTATTCACCAAGACAGCCTCACCTTTCTGTTTCTTTTTCGCAATCTTAGGAATTAACAGTGTGACAGATGGGCTGACATCCTCTGCCTCACTGGCATTAGCTGGTCCGTCCTGACATGCTGGTTTTACAGGAACATTTTGCACTTTTGGATTCATTTTCTTCAACTGACTCTTTTTACTCTGTTCTGAGTCAGTTAAGCTGTTTTGCACAGAGATATTGTGATTTTCTCTGGTGTCAGTTGCTACATTTGTGGTCTCATTTGCCTCATTTACTAGCAATTTCTTTTTCTTTCTTTCCTTATTATTTTCTGGCACTCTTCCCTGGCTACAAACATTAGTTCCAGATGTTTCAGCTGTTCCCTCCTCATAATTTGCATCAGCTGTTACAGAATCAGCACTTAGGCTGTCCTTCTTCTTCCTTTTTTTCCTCTTCTTCTGGGGTAGTGGTGCCTCCTTCAGACTTGATATCTCTTGTTCATCCTCTAAATCCATCCCAAAAAGAATGCCATATGAGACAGATGTGAAACACAAAGATACAACAACTGAATTTTATTCTATCTTTTCCCCTTTTTAAAAAAATTTCTTTTCTTCTAAAACAGGTGTGTACCAGTTTCCTCCTACCAGCCAGCACAAGTGTTTCAGTGTTTTATTATTACAGCTGTTCAGGACACTGCAGTCCTCTGACATCTGGCTTAATTAATATTTTGCCCATCTTGCTTTAGCACAGCTAACATCTAAGCTATTTCCTGAGGTAACCCTATTTTGTATAGCCATATCGCTAGAAAATAGTTGTTACTCCCATCTGTTAAGACCATCAGAAGGGCAGCTCAGGGGTTCAGTAGTTTAGTAAGATATATTTGGGTATGATTTGGCTTGTGACACGTCAATACAAGCCATAATGCTAGAGATACTTGTACTTGGTTCTTAGTAACTCTTCACCTTTCCAGAAACGGCCCCAAATTCCTACACTCTAACAATCATCCTATTTTAAGAAGACGGATGTGTTTCTGTTCTCCTGCAATAAATGGAATTGCTCAACGGAGCAACGCAAACTGCTTCCAGTTCTGCTTTTGATTAAAATTGAGGTAATGCTTACCTCAAAACTGTTAACAAAACGCCCACTACTTTCAAAGAGACCTTCATTTCACATTTAACCTTCATCACAACAAGACACAAATCAGCACATCCTGAACAACAGGTTTGCCTTCTTCAGAACAGCTTGTATCTGATACAAATTACATGAGTGAATGCAGGCTGTGCCTCTTCCAAAGGTTGATCCTGCCTTACCTTTTACTTTTTCCATCTTGTTTTCCTTCCAAGGCTTGACAGCTTTTTTCTTTCGCCTTCTCCTGCTGAATTCATCATCATCTTCATCTGTAGAAACATCTTCAGGAAAATCTTGAGGGAAGATTCCTGTTGAGGAGGAAGGATAAGGTATCTGAAAACCAATAGTTCTATTTCTGTGAACACTTATGCTGTTCATATACAGCGTAACTTCCAATGAAAGAAAATCAAAACTGCTTGTTGCCCCTCAACCCAAAAGAAAATAATGAGCGATACCTATTCGTTTAAGTGAAAATAATAATCTTTGTTTTAAGGACAAAGTAAAGTATTGCTCAAATTGTGAAGGGGATTTAGCCATCTCAGCAAAACCATGCAATGTGTCTTAATGAGATTTCAAAAATCCAGAAAGCCTCCAAAATCAATATTCTTGAAATACAAATTTAAAAAAAAAAAAGGATTCATTATGTATCCTTTAATGGAAAGAGACTACTGTCTCTGTATGCTGCTCAGGCCCTTACCTTCTGCTAAGTCCTGGAACCTGGAGGTGGGGAGGAAAGGTGAGAAGGAAAAACAAATCAGCATTATTGGTTTAGTACCAATAACAACACAAGCAACATAGTGTCACTGTACTTATTATGGTTTTGGCAGAAGAGGAACAACGTTATTTTGCACAGGAAGTTACAAAGAGCTTATTCCAGAAGAGATATGCCTCAGAAATCCACAAATTTAAACCAAATCACTGAAAGTACTGAGAAAACAGCAATTTAACTTTCCCTTTTCTGTAGTATGTCTCCCATCACATGCAATCCTGCAGTCCAAATCCACCCAATGTAGATACACCTCAGGTAGCTGCAGCTGTCTAGTACCATGGAGTAACAGTAGCACAGGCTTCAGGCACCTTATGCATGTTACTCAGGGCTGTGAGGCAAGGCTGCTCTAGTGATACTATCACAGGGACAAGTGAGGGTGGAGAGAAAGCAAAGTAAAAGTTGTTTAAGACAAGGTGGCATATACAAGGTGTATTTCAACAGAACTCACTTTTTGACCAGCTTGTACAGACGCTTTCTGTTAAGGGAAGGTGTATTTTTCTTGCTCGCCAATTCAAAGAGTTTGTCAGCAACAGCTCTGTAATCAAACTGTTGGGAGGAAAGTGTGATACAGCTTTTCTTAGCTTACTCATGGAAGATAACCCACTGCAACTCATGGTATCAACACTTCAAGTAGTGTTACACATCCTTTACACAGCCACTTCCTTTAAACCCCAAATACTTTTTCTCTGTTGATATTTACACCCCTTTCACACATGTATACTGACTTTTACAGATGGTTGCTTCATTAACAGAACAGCTGAACTCAGTGTATCACTTTCTCAAATGTTCCTAACCTTCATTCTTACATGACAGAAGCCAACCAACTTCAGAACTCCATCAAATATTTAGGTAAATATCAGAATTAAAATGTGTCATGTCCTAATTCTTGCTTGAAAGACACAGATGCATGAAGGTATCTGAAGGTACCTGCATGTGCATTTGATGGGTGGGTCTGTCAAAAACATTACACTGCACTGGAAATGGGTCTAAAAAAACCTGACTGCACCATGTTACCCTCTCTCTTATAGTCAATGAAACTTATGTAGACTCCTTCAACACCCACAGTGACTTGGATTTTACCATACATTTTTGAACTCTTGAAACAGAAAGGGAGGATTGGAAAGAAGAAGGTGTGGGAGAGAGGGAAGAAGAATTCAGAATTTAGACATGGATTTTTTTTCTTATAAAATATTCAAGAGTACACCTGTTACATAAATAACACCTTACACTAAAGCAGAAGAAGATTAAAATTTTGTAACATGTTTATCTGATTAACACCCTTTACTTCTGTACCTCTTGAAAGCGGTGGGAAAAAAGAAAACAGAGGGGGAGTATCCATAACAGAGCAAACAAGCCACAAACCTGAAGAACAGTCCCAATACCACCACCTGTATTTTCATTAAAATCCTCTGTTTTTTCAGAGCTCTGTGCTGATTTTCTTGACAAACATCTGTCTGCTATTATAAAAAAAACCAACAAACTGAGTATTAGTGGTTTGTTTGAGATAGCTTGAGATGGCTGCTTCATTAACAGAACAGTTGAACTTGGTATCACTTTGTCAAACCAAGACAGCATGCACTTCTCTAACAGACAGAATAGCAGGTGCATTTTTCTTCATGTGATCTTATGAAGTCTGGACTGATTCAACTATTTTATGTCACCATTATGCAACACACAACTGTGGCATTATCTAAGCGCCTTTTAAAAAATTCCCTCTGCACCAGAGTGTATCTGAATGGAAAATTTTCCTGCTCAGCTTCTTTTATTATTATTATTTTTTTTATTTAAAACTTCCACAGAACACCAAAATCTCGTCTTCTTCAAAAATGTTATGGATATCCAAGAGCCAGTCACACTAGGTTACCACCTAGCACTCTTGCAGAAATACAAAGAACACTGATTTTTGTGACATGTTCCACCTGGTTCAGAGCATAAATGTATTTTCCAGACTGGTTCAGAGCATAAATGTATTTTTAAGAAACAGATATTTAAATCCTAGCAAGTGTTCTTCTTCACTTCCATCTCACCTTTGGTTTTAAGCATCTCTTCATTTTCCTGTTTGTCTTCTTCAGACACATCCTCCTCATCACTGTTGTTCTCGAGTTCTTTCATCAGGTCCTCGATGGCATAGGGGGACTGATCCACAATGATCTCAAAGATACCAGTGGCTATGGCATGCAGCACACATCGACTGCGTTACAAGAGAGCAGCAATGAGAGTTGAAAGGCAAAAGCATACACAACCTCCCCTCTCACATGAAGAAACGGAAATTTGAGGGACACAGGGAAAATGAGTAAAAAACGTGGAAGAGCATATAGCTCTCCAGATGAGTAAAGTGAACCTGTTACTTCCTAAAAGTCCTTTAATCCAAACAGTGTCCTGCCAACACTTCCCCCTCAAATTTCACTGTGTTTACATGCTGTGCTATATTACACTGCAACAATGAAGAATCTAAACAGCTCAGCTGATCTATGCATGTTTAATAAAAAATAGCCAGACAAAACCAAATGAGATCAATACAGTTCTTATAAATCCATGAAGATTATTTATAGCTTTGATAAACGCAAGTTATCCTCAAATGTCTAAGCACATCGTTAGTAAAATATCATTCTTTCTCCACATTCTGAAGTTATACTATGACTCTTCTTTGATGCACTTATTAACATGTGGACACGCAGAATTTCTCAATTCTTAAGAAAAATATATATGTTTTCATGAAACTTACTCCTTTGATTTGGCAGCAATTTTGCAGAAAGGTTCAATGAACTTCAGATTCTGGTCTGCTGTGAGCTGTATGATTCAAAAGAAAAAAAAAAGTATAGTAAATACTGTATGTGTACAGTCAAATTCCTTGAATGTTTGGTGTAGGGGGATCTTCTTCAAGAAGTTAAGTCAAAGTCTTTCAGCATCCTATTTACTTCCAACTGACAAAAGTATCCAGTGAAAGTTCTTGTTATCACTGCTACCACTAACTTCCACATATTCCCTGGAACCATTATAAAAATGTTGACTGCTTTGCAGAATCTACTGAGCATAGAAATACAACAAAGCTTCTTATTTTAGATATGGAAATATGAGGCAGAGAAAACTTAAGTAATTTTGTGAGCTATCACAAAGAATGCCTGTAGCAGACATGAATAAGATCTGGGTTTCTCTTAACTGGACTGTGTGCGCCGAAATACTGTCAGCTACAGCAGCACTAAAGACAAAAGTCCTTCCCTAAACTCAATGCATAAGTATCAGCTGTGATTTCAAATAGTCAAGACTAAATTCCCCATGCATTCCGTGACTGACTCAACCCCAATTTTGTGCCTGTGGAGCTGCATACATTATTAGGGCTCCAAGTGCAAGCACTTCTCTTGTGCAGACATCTTCTCCCTCACATTCCACAATCCAGAACCACAAAAGCTGCAGGCAGGACTGCTTTCGATACTGACTGCAAGGGATACATATGGAAAATTGCAAACAGCTTCGTCCATTGCAAGGAGATGCATCAGATGCCAGAAACAAGAGGAGGTAAATGAGCAGAAGCCTGGAATGAAGTGTGGGGCAGCGGTAGCTCGCCCTAGCGGAGTAACAGAAGAAACCGGAGGAAGCTCAGCAGCGACAGCTGCAGTTAACAGGCTTTCAGTTGCTGCAAAACCCTGCATCACAGTAACATCAACCAAAATTAAGGGCAAATGAAACCACAGTACACAGCAGAGAAAGACAGTCGTCATTAGCAAAATGAACAACTGGATGCAGAGGGCAAATTGCTCAGTGCACAGCCAACAAGATTTGAAGCTGACAATATGCAAATTACTAGACAACTTTGAAAGCACACTTTCTTCCACAATTAGGTGTTACACAATCAGCCAAGAGCAGGCCTTATGTCAGTTTTTGCAAAAGCAAAGACTGCCAAACATGTTCACACAAGGGAAAAAATGTTAAATCCTTTCTCTTGAAACAAACAAATGAAAATGGTCTGACTTTTCTGCTGCTATTTCTGACCTTAATTTGGAGCACTATAACAGGAACTCAGGAGAGTTCTCAGGAACTATATTCACACTGTACACTATGAATAAAAGTAAATGCATAAATTGTAATAAGTCCCTTCTTCACACTTAGTCAATGTTGCTTTGATACATTTAAAACTTAAAAACCTACAGAATCTAAAAATTGTATTTCTTCTAAAATGTTGCATGCCACAGTCAACATTCATCAGAAAGGAAATGACAACGTATTTTCTAACCTCCTTTGCACCAACTTTAGCCAATTCATCCAGATAGATATCGATGAAATGTAACTTTATCCCAGTGGGAGCATTGTTGTCAGGATCCATAACTTCTTTTATTTGTAGCTGCAGGAATAGTTCAATTAGACTAGGGGAAAAAAAAGGCAAAAAAAAAAAAAGGAGAAAAAGAACATGATAGTCATATTTAATTGCTCACGTCCTATTTGCTTTGAAAATAAACTTCAGTCAGTTTTATCAGTTCTAAGATGATTATCCAACACTCATAAAAAAGAGATCCAGTGGCAAATTTCCACATCTTAAAGCAAACTTTTAAAAACAATCCATCCATAATAAAGTTCTTTGAAGTCTAGATGATTTTGTAGCATCAGACAGTCCACTCGACACAGTTTGGTGAAAATCAATGTTTTAAAATTCATATCCAGTTTGGACTGAGGTGTAAATGCTGTATGATTGACGGGTAGGAGGATGGAATTCTGCCATTTGAGCATAGTGTTCTGAAGAGACAGCTGTCAAGTTCATCCATCCCTAATGGGCTACACCTCGTAACCTTCCATTTTTGAAGAAAGACGATATTCATTTTGATGCTCACCCAAGGATTAAATTTAACACCGATCCTTCTCAAACTCATTTTAACTGTGCAGACTTTACCTCCTTTAATGCATGTTATCCACTGTCTCCTACAGCGAAACAATTACACTTGCTGAAGAACAGATCAAGGGCTAAGCTAGGCATAAAAAAATTATCTCCATAGCTCAAGCCAGAAAAGACTGAGCTGCCTACAAGTTCAGTTGTGGCTTTGTTCAGTTACTGACTTCTGGAGTACTAACAAATACTGACGGAGTCCATGGATCAGAGACGTGCTGTCATTGCTGCATTTAAGCAGCAGTTGGGACTTTTTTCTTTTTTTTCTCCTGAGGCCTATCCTTGTTATCTTTCAGCAAAGTGAAGCTTTGGCTATTCCATGCTTCTCCCCACCCTTCTGTGGGACCTCTTGAAATTTTGCACAGAAGACATGCTTTCAGTTCCAAAGAGAATTTAAAGCATTCCAAAAGCATAAAGATTATTTCAGTTTTACTTTAAAACTCCTTTCTTCAAAAGCATTTTAAAAGAAAAGAGAAATGGAAGACATGCTAGGCAGCTTCTAGGCTCACCTAGGAGGGAAAGGCAGCTCCTGACCTGCCTCATTCTGCAAAGAAAGGAATCATGATCTTCTCTTTCCATATTGTGGTCTCTGCTGGTGAAGGGCCTCCAGGCCATCTTTCCAGTGAAGCTGGAAAAAGGGAGGCCAAAGGCCCAGGTGATATTCCACTGATAGCTATCCTCACTAAATCAGTCAGATCTAACAACCTCCATGAAACATCTGGAGCCCTCAGATTTCATGACTGCTTGGAATACCAGACGACAAGCTCCTATGTTTAGGTTTTGCATAAGCATACACAAATTACTTTCTCCAATCTGTTTCTGTGAAACATGCACTAAATGGCTTAGGTGAATGTCAGTTATTGATCGCAGAGTGTATTTAACTTAATGAAGAGTAACACCTAATTTTGTTTCTAAACTACCTATCATAAGTGATCTGGAGAACAAATAAGCCTTTAGTCTAAGACTTCACAACAATGCCATCTATGGAGAAAAAGGATCTATTAAATGAAAATATATTTGATAAAGGTAAATTGGGCAACTTCTTTATGATGCAACTAGATTCAGAAATCTGCTTACCTTTCATCCCATTCATTTCTTTTCAGCACTTCAAAGGACTGCCTCAAAATCTTACGCATTAGCTGCAAAGTACAAAATATGTTATATGTTCATGAAAATTAAGGAGTTACTCTAACATGACTAGACTACTTAGTAAACCTCTTTGTAGCACAAGGTGGAAAACTTCCTGATATGAACATTTTGAGAGACACGTCTATCACGTCAAGCAACAGAAGGATGCTGTGAAGCTCAAAAGACATTAAACTATTTTCATACCCTAAGTCCAGAAAAAATCATGACCATTTCTACTATACAGCTTTGTCTTGCACCATCACCCTGATTTCTTCATTAAGTGCTGCCAAATCTAAAAAAAACCCCACAGCTTAAACCAGAGACAACAATATGGGACAGGTGGTAAGAATAACTTTATTTACTTGAAACTTGCACTAAGAGACAGCCATACGTAGAACAGCTACACTGAACTGGCTCAAAACACTTCACTTACTGAAAGACCTGATTTCCACACATGGTAGGGGATGCGATTACCCACTCAATGCCATGCTCTTTGGCCCAAGTGTCTATAAGGTTGTTCTGGAAATGAGCCCCATTGTCTCATTCAATTCTCTCTGGGGTACCATGTCGTCACAAAATCTGTTCCTCAAGCCCCAGGATAGAGTTCCAGGCAGTGGTGTGGGGCACAGCGTATGTTTCCAGCCATCCACCATGGTAAGCACATGGCGCTTGCCTTGGTGGGTTGGTGGCAGTGTGATATAATCAACCTGTGAGGCCTCTCCATATTTGTACTTCAGCCATCCTCCTCCATACCAAAGAGGCTTTAACCGCTTGCCTTGTTTAATTGCAGCACGTTTCACAGTCATGAATAACCTGGGCAATAGTGTCCATTGTTAAGTCCACCCCTTGATCATGAGCCCATCTGTATGTTGCATTTCTGCCCTGATGGCCTTAAGTGTCATGGGCCCACCGGGCCAAAAATAATTCATTGAGAAACAAAAACCAGCAGTGAATGTGCCTGCAGTTAACTTTTTTCAAATAAATTAATGTGATTTTTTAGTTTACAAAAGTAGGTCTTTAGGATTCTTCTCTCACCGATTTTACTGTGTTTTTTTCTTAATACAGTGTTTCCTATAGAAAGAATTCTGATAGCTGAATGTACGACAGTGGATACTTTGGTGGTAGAAAGTTTGGGTTCTAGTGTAACTAATTTATTAACAGTAATAAAAAAGTCTGATAAATAACTGGTGTGGCTGCAGCATCCTCTGAGACTGTATTGATATTCTGTATAGAAATAAATGAGAAACATCACTGTATTATAAAGAAAGGCAAACAAGTTATTCTATGAAAGCACTTGCAGCATGACATATACCATTATCAGCTTTAGATTTGCAGTGGTGAGTGAAAGCCTTAAAACAAGTATCTCTTGCAATGCATAAAGAAAATGATCACTTTTCTTCTCTTCCAGTGTACATAAATGCATGTACATAAAGCAGCCTTTCAGCCCACCATGGCTACACCTTTTCTTGCCGAAAAGAGCTACAAGGGAGAATTACCATATAGTACTTATCAAGACGCAGACTGTCTATCCCATTCCATTCACGGTTCATAGTTTGCCAAAATGTCTGAATGAACAGGCGTCCTGTGAAAGAGTAAGAAAAAATCCCTGCATGTCTGGCACAATGGTTTATTTTGCTAACCTAAAAGAATCTCAAGAAATTACTTCAATGTGAGAAAGGGATGCATTTCCCAAGGGATTTGACTAGTGACAAGCATATTGCTCTGGAAAGACATGCTTGAGACAGGTACAAGGACATGTCAATTATACTTCAGCACATAAGGAAAGGCACACAGCTACTTTTAAAGATACGTAATCACAGGACTAGCTTTGTATCTATTTTGTGCTATATATGCACAAGTAAAAACATACATTCTGCACTCACTTCTACCTGTGCAAGTTTTCGTATTGACTGAACGCTCTATTTCAAGTGCATTTTGAGCACTAGGTGCATAATAGCTCACAAAACATGGTTGGGTTTGAGTAGGCAATACACCCAACAAATAAGTCTATGCAGAATGGCAAAGTAAGGGGACAAGTTTGCTTTGCTATGCACCCTGCAAAGTCTCATCTTTATCACCCTGGAGATATAACTCTTCTCCCGCAACAACCACAAACAAATTGCATCTCATGCTTCTCTTAATGCAATCACACATACCAGCTGGACAAAAAGCAAAGACAAAAAAGACCAAAGCAGCACCTGTATCTGGCTGTCTCTACTCTGGTACTGTGATAACAGCCTCAAAATCATCCAAGATGAAAGTTCTTTAAAAAGCATTAGATAATGAAATAGTACTTACGAGTCTCTGTATTCTCAATTGCATGGATAAGCTGTGAGATATTGTTTGCAAGTTCCTCCTAAAGTAAATAAACACATTTAGTATTGCACATTTCAGAGCTTGGTCTCACTAAACATGCAACCAGAAACCAGCAAGAAGTATGAATATCACGAAACATCCTTCAAAATGAAAAATATTCTCGTAACAGCTACTTTAGTACTGCAGTTATCCCACAGAGATTAAGTCAGTTGTAAGTGAAGATTCAGGGGTACCAAACCCTGTTTATTTCGCCACATCTCTGCATAAATCATCTTTTTGACAGCAAACTAAATTAAATTAGGAGAAAAAACCCATGTGCTTGAATTAGCAAATAATGTAAAACGTCAGGGGTACTCTTTTCATATAGCGTAATTCTAGGTGGAGGTCTTTGTCCTGTGTGCAAAATAAACCACATTCATGCAAACAGACAAGTGATTTGAAAACTGGTGAAGTGAGGTGACCAAGATCTGGGACTCCAAAACTGGTATTTTTTTAAAGTAGAGAGAAAAACTGCTGGTAGTTTACTAAAGTCAGTCTTGGAGACAAAGCTGGAGTAGTGGAGAGGAAGTGCTACCAAACTAACAAAGAAAAGGAAGTATGACACTTTCAAACTAGGCTAACCAAAGGTTGCACATACACTGTAGTTGCAAATAAGGGCAACCTGCCATCACTGCTTTATTTCCATCAGATCAATGTACTTGACAATGGTACATATTTCAGTTCTGGTTTTGGAAGGTAAACAGCTACACCTGCCATTCAGAGGGTGACTCCAAACATGATGCCGTTCATTCTGTCCATGTGGTGAGGATCACGCAGGTACAGTCACCTCTCCTGCACATGCCAATTAAGGGCAGCAGGGTAAGAAGTATGAGTAAAACTCACTAAGGTAATTTTCACTATTCTCAATTAGTATTTGCCTAATGTGTATTTCAGAAAAGACCCGCACAAGTAAATATAAAACCAGTTACTATACCTGTAGCAGAGGTTTATCCTGCATCCACATACAATAGAACAGGCCCTTCCATATTTTTAGCAGTTCTTCCTGACTGAAGCCACCTACAGTAAAGAAGTCAGAATGAAAACGAAAAAGAAAACCAAAACCAAACCCACATTTCCACCAAAGTATTTTTATGCAGCTTTTTCTCCAAGTCCAGAGAAGTCAACCTTTGTTTTGATACTATTAGCTTGAATAGTATGTAACGGTAAGTAAATCGAAGAGCTCTGGAAATTAGTCACCCTTTTTTCCTACTCACTTGCACTTCACGGTGGGCTGACTGCAATATGCAAAAGGTTCATATCCCAACTGACAATTTCCCTGTGGTTATTTTCTATTATCTCAAGGCATCAGGTTAACCTGCAACCCTTTCCCTCAGTTAGAGCATTCCTGTTCATCTGGTAGGCTACTTCCACAAACCTAAAGGAATCTGCACTTTGCAATGAGAGAAGCACAGAGCACTGCTGAATACACAGAAGCCATGTCCAACTTAGGAAGCCCCCAGAGCTAAAAATAGCTGGAGGCTCAGAAAATTCTGGGAAGAATACAATGCACACTCACTTGCTCTTATTAGTCCCCAAGCAACCCCTAGATCTATAGTGACTGTCAAAAATGGGATAATGGGGTATTTGGCTCTCTGGCTTGACCCTGTTCTTATGTGCTCTTCCTTCTGTCAAATGTTGCTAATGGATTAAATACTATTTGGAAAGGGAAGAGGGTAAAGAGAAGAGACAACATCTATTTCCCAGCATCTTTTCAAGGAATTAACTCGGGTTTGACCAGCATTCCAGTTTCAGTTTAGCTCTTGGGGCGCCAAGTTTAGACTGGCTTCTTCAAACCCAAAGGAGTGTGTATGCATAAACCTCCATACATTTCTCAAATGTTGCAGGAATGTTTACTAGGGTCAGTCACAGTACCCTGCAAATGCTCATGACCAGTTTCTCCTCCCATGTTGTGTCCAGCTTGCAATATAGCATGCTCAAAAAAGCAGTGCAGAAACATCACAGAATCGCTTGGACATCTCTGTACTGTGCTCCTTATCACTCCAACAGGAAGGTTTACTGAACTAGATCCATGCATTCACACATTGCTATGATTCATAAGTCTCCTACAACCAGTGTCCATAAGGAGAGGGTGCACAGGAGGCACCTTCTGGTGCAGGCAGCTTCAGAGAGGCCTAGACACTAGCTGTCTCCAGGTACACCACTGAAGTCTCCATGCACTGGACTCTTGGTTCTAAGGTGACAATACACAGCTCCAAGTAGGATAATAAACTTTAGAGAAAACCTTTTCATACCATGAACGTGGAAGTAATGGGTTACTCAGATAATCTGAACAGGTAACAGTAAACTGACTGCAATTGTACAAATGCTGAAACACTCCTGGGCTTTTCTCAATTCCCTACAATGCTCCTCAATATCAGTCACAGAAACAGGCAGTCACCACCTCACCAAGTAGTATCGCAGAAAATAAAACCCTATGCTCTATGTACTGGGCTGGGTTCAGTCTGTACCAGCTCAGTGCATTTAGATTCTGTTCCTGGGAAGGAGAGTGCATGAGCTACACTGCATCGATCCCGGCAACGTTAATGATGCCAGCAAAACCCACCCCATCCCGAGTCCTCCAGCCCCCTGAACCGGTGTTGGGCCCCGGCCTGCCCGCGGCCACCAAGAGGAAACTTCACGGGCATGTATCCTTAAAGCCCTTGGCTGCCGTAAGGGCTGCTGGCAGCGTGCGGCGCTTGCGGTATCACCGAGACAAATACTTCCTCTAATGAAAAATGCGTAAAAAATTACCGTCCCCCAAACCAAAATGAAACCCCAAAACTCCTTTGAAGACCCCACAGGTGGCGGCCCGTCAATGAGGGCTCAGGCCGCGATACAGGCGGCGGGAACCCGCTCTCCTCTCCACGTGCTTCCCCACCCCCCGCCAACCTGCAGGGCCGCCGTTCCACGCGTGCCGCGTCCCTGACGGCACCGGCACAGCCCCGCCCGGGCCCCGCCACTGCGGTCCCCATCTGCCCCACCGACCCCAGGCCCGGCCATGCCGGACCACGCCGCCCGACCCCGCCGGGCCCTACCGGCTGCGCGCTGGGTCCGGACGCTGATGTAGCCCCGCAGCTTCTTCAGGGCGCGGTCCCGGATGCGCTTCTCGTTTGCTGCCAGCCGCTGAGCGAACTGGATCTCGGGCGGCTGCACGGCGGCGGGAGCCATGGCCAATCCCTGTCCCCTGTCCCCTGTCTCCCGTCCCCGTCCCGTCCGCGCCGCGCACAACCGCTCAGGGCGCCGTCTGATAGCGTCACCCATAGCCCCGTCGCCCGTTTGCGCCGTCATCACGCGGCGGACGAGGGCGGCTTCATCGCGTGGCTGAGGCGTGACAGGCGCACTGGAGCCAATCGGAACCGCTAGTGTTGTAAGGGACCTCTGGAGATCATCTGGTCCAAGCCCTGCCAAGGCAGGGCCACCCAGAGCAGGTGACACAGGAACGTGTCCAGGCAGGCCCTCAATGTCTCCAGAGAGGGAGACTCCACGACCACCCTGGGCACCTGTCCCAGTGCTCTGCAACCCTCAACATAGAGAAGCTCTTCCTCGTGTTGAGGTGAAACTTCTTGTGTTTTAGTTTATGGCCATTGCTCCTTGTCCTCTCACTGGGCACCACTGAAACGAGTCTGACACCATTCTCGTGGCAGCCACCTTTGAGATAAGATCCCCTCTTAGTCTGTTCTTCTGTAGACTAAACAGGTCAGGTTCCCACAGTCTCTCCTCACAACGGAGATGCTCCAGACCCCTGATCATCCTTGTGGCCTCTGCTGCTTTCCACTCAATCTCCAACAAACTGCCCCAATGATCCCGGTGCCCGGGCTTAGGATGGACCCTAGCCCCAGGTCCCCCCCTCTCACCGGAGAGGGAGGGCGGGGCTAAGGCGAGGTGCGGGGTCAGCAGTGTGGCGTGACGTCAGGGCCGCGCCCTTCCTGCCTTCGTTCTTCGCGCCAGGCTGGCGGCAGGTGTTGGCGCGATGTGGTGCCACGCTGCCTTCGCGAGCGACGCGCAGGTAGAGCGCGCGGTCCGCGCACCGACCCTTCCCTGGCGCCGCCCCAGGGTCGCGTCCGGTCCGGTCCGGTCCGGTCCGGTCCGGTCCGGTCCGGGGGAGGCCCTGCCGCGGAGGTCGGCCCGGCCTGGTGGACCGTGAGGGACGATGGCGGGAGCTGCGCGGTGGAGCTCTGAAGGGGAACGTGCACTGGCCGGCAGAGCCGGTGCTGTGGAGCTGGTAGTACGAGGCAGGCAGTAGTTCGGTCTCTGGGAATCACCGTCGGGAGCTGCGGTGGGTGCTTGGATGGGCTCCTGCCCACAGCGTTGGCTTATAATACCTTCCCCTCGTTCCAGTAAGGGGGGAACGTGATGGTACTGTGTAGAAGAGGGACAGTTACCCTGGGCTGGTTGTGATTCTCTGCTGGGTGTTGAAAGAGTTGGGCTTCAGCCTGGCGAAGAGACGGTGTTGGGGAGACCTTAGAGCAGTTTTCCAATACTAAAGGGGCCAACAAGAAACCTGGAGAAGGCCTTTTTAGAAGGGCATGTAGTGACAGGAGAGTAGGTAAGAAATTCGAGTTGAAGGAAAGGAGGTTTAGATTAAATATAATGAAGAAATTCCTTACTGTGAAGGTGGTGAGACCCTGGCACAGGTTGTCTCAGGCAGTTGTGGATGCCCCATCACTGGCAGTGTTCAAGGCCAGGCTGGTCAGGGGGTTGAGGAACCTGGTGTAGCAGAAGGTGTCCCCCATGGCAGGGGTGTTGAAACTAGACGAGGTTTATGGTCCCTTCCAACCTAAACCATTCTGCGTTCATTGCCAGCTGGGGTCTTTGCCCTGTTCAGCCCCCTGCCAGGCAGGGCAGGGGGATATGCAGATGATGCAGGTTGTGAGCTAAGGTACATAACCTGACCATTGTGCAAGAGATCTATAAGGACTGAAGTCAGATCTCCTACATGTAGGAGATCCTACAACATGCCGTTACTGTAAGGGGCTAGACAGAAAACTATTGTTCTCCATGGTCTGTATTTGCTTTTCACATACTATTATAGTGGGGAGGGATGTTGAGTATCTGCTTAAGCAGGGAAAATGAAAGTTGGCTGCTGGAACTGCAGTATTGCAAAGATCTGCATTTACAGTGGAACCTTAAATGATAATTTTCTCCTTACTGTATATTTTATTCTCAATCCCGGTATTTCAGCAGTGTGTTTTATTTGAATTTAGCTTCTGCTAGTGAACAGAGCTATTTATATGCCCATACCAAATTGTGCTCCATGAGTTTGAGCAATACTGCACTGTGTCTCTCTCCTTCCAGTTTGCTGACATGCACATGGTATTCCTCTGTAGGAGTCCTCTTGCCATGTGCTTATTACATACTTCCATGAGACCTACATCAGTTTTATTTTTCTTAAATCATGTAATGTGGTGGTACTTGGCTGTACTAACTTTGCCATAAGCACTTCGTAAATGCAGGTAAGTGCAAACAAGCAAAGTTAAAAGCAAGATCTTTTGTCCGTACCTTTATTGCAGCTCTGATGCCTCTGAACCAGGAAAGCTGAAATTGGGTTTGGAAGACAGCTAGGGAAAAACAGAGTAGAAAGCAAAACTCAGAAGGAAATGGTTAACGTGAGGAAGTAAGGGAGGAGAATCACAGGAAATGGTTGGAAAGGACAGAAATACAAGGGTAGCGTTGTCTGTACCAGTGATAATGACCTCTATTTGTCTTGTGCAGCTGGATGTGCAGCAGAAGGCTGTGGGGATGGCATGTTTTCTAGCTGTAGCAGATAGTTTCTTGTGTTATGTAGTACCCTTTTCATTTGGAATAAGGTGGGAAATCTAAAGGGTCTAATTTTATCTGCACTTTTCTCAGTGCAGAGCAAACCAGTACTAAGATATATGACAATTTTGCTTTGTGAAAGCATATCAGATGATTGATGTTGTTTTTTAGGCAAAGGATGTTAAACCTTTCTTATGTCTGTGTGTATGTGATAGCCTTATTAAGATACAGCAGTGTGCATGTGCATATACATCAGAAATTGGAGTTTAGAAGGTTTTTCTTTATAATTTTAAAATTAATGTACATTCTCTTAGACTATGGAATTAAAGTTATTTTATAGCAATAGCTTGGTAGAAGAGGAAGCTAGTCAAATATTTTTTATTTTAACTCGGGATTAAATTACTTTTACATGGAATTGCTTGCAAATAGTTGCAGGTATTTTTTGTTCTTCACAAAAGATGACTATCGAAAAAATACAATTTCCTCTCAAAGAGCTGTTGTAATTTAGTAAGGTGATTGAAGATCTTGCAAATATTTGAGTTAATTAAAAAACTGAGTTATTGTATCCTTTACAACAGTCTCGAAACAATAGCTTGGCGTATGCATTAGCTGCTGACATTTTAAAATGTGGATGCTAATTTTTACAGCATTCTGAGGTACATTGTACACGTTTTAGCTGAAGAAACAAATACAGAGAGGTGGTATGATGTGCTTTAGGCCAGAGTGTGAAAAAAATTAGCTTATAAAGAGTCCATCTCTGAGACTTCTGGGTTTAGTTATTATTGGATAGCTGTCTTCTCTTAAAAGGTTACAAATTTCTGGAATGATGTAATAGCAGTGTTTTTGCCCAAGAGAAGAGATTCCAGGAGAAAAAACACCGCAAGACTGGAGTCGTGTCTTTGGTTGGTGGTTGTGGTGGGGTTTGTGTGTATGTGTGGTATTTTTTTTGTTGCTGGGTTTTGTTTTTATTTCAGAAGGCTGAGACCAAAGATGAATTTGTTAAAATTAGAAGGAGGGATTTGGAAAGGCTGACAACTGAGGTCATGCAATTGCGGGATTTCTTACCCAAAATAATAAACGGGGATATCCTGGGGACATTCCAGAAACTGGATGCTATTGAATCAAGTGAGTAGTACCATGTTACAACCTCTTACAGTTTCTGCTAAAACTGTTTGCAAGAAACTGTCATGCCTCACAAATAGTTGTAGAATTTGCAGAAGTATTCCAGATTAAAGTGTTATGTACAATGACTATTTGTAATGAGGAAAACTACAAACCGCATAAGAAATGTCAAATTAATCTTTTAAACTGTGGATAAAAGCATTATTACTTAGTTCAGGCACGAAGGGGAGCTGTATGAAAAAAAAAGTGATTCCTCTTTGAGAAAAGCTGAAAGCATTCTGTTTTCAAAATGTCTTTGAAATCTAATGTTTTTTAGATGCACATTAGCAAAAAAATGTGGTAAACAGCTGTGGATAAAAAAAAGTCAAGTTTAAAGGAAGAAATAATATTGTATTTAGCCTGTTGGGTGTGGTGGTGTTTTGTTTTTTTTTTGTTTTTTTTTTATGTATGCTTCTGTTGCTATAAATATTAATAATAAAAGAAGTTGGAGATTCTCTGTTACAAAGGTCTTTTTAGTGTTGTCCCCAAAGCCCAGTATTCCAGTGTTATGATTCTCTGTACGTTATTTTTTCAACAACTTCTCTGCTTGCAGTATGCCATCAGGACCAAATCTGAGTTGAGCTCCATCCCTAGCCTGTAGCCTACATGCAGCAGTACAATTGACTTGTTCTAGGAACTGGTTTTTGTCTGAAAAGACATGGGACAAGCACTGAGACATAACTGAGGATTTTACAGAGTGCATCTCTTCTAGAATGTGAAGTAGTTAGTTGAAAATTAATTTGCAACTGCTAGCTAAGAAAAGAGCAAGACAGAGCCTCAAGGCCTTTCTGTGATACCAAGTAATTAAGGCAGAGGTTCCAGCTGACAGAGGTTCCAGCAAGACAGAGCCTCAAGGCCTTTCTGTGATACCAAGTAATTAAGGCAGAGGTTCCAGTTGCCTCAGCTGACTGCTCTTTGGGAAGATTCTTCTATGCCATCATATCCTAACACAAATGAAGACTGTACTGCTTTTCCTGCTGCCAGTCAAGATGTCATTTGCGTCAAAAGAAGTAGTGTAGGATCTGGAAGTGTTCCCTTTATGCTGTTGCAAGGCATCAGGGATTGTTTCCAGTTGTATTAAATGTTCAAGATTCTCAGCTAGTTAGATCCTTGCTGAGTGAGGAAACTCACTGAATTTCAACGATGTCAAGCATGAAAACCTACCAAAAAAAAAAAAAAGGAGAAAATTGATTTAATTTTTAAAAATCCCAGAGGAGCTGAAGCTCAGTTCCAGAATGGTTTCTTATTGGCACACAGTGTTTAACAGCTAGATGTGATTCTCTCAGTCTTTCCTTGCTTTAAATCAGAAACATACGTTCGTTTAGTTCCTTGTCAGAACTGTTGAAATGTTGCAAATTGCGATATATGAATTTAGCCACGAGGAGGTGATCTAACACAAGCAAATAGTTAAGGCACCTCGTTAAAGTTGCAGTTTGTGGATTCTTAGTTCCTTAGTGCAAGCCCATTGGTCATAACTTACTACTTCGTGTATCTAATTTGTTTTATCACAGACATGGAGAAAAAGGAGGAGGAAATACAGGAGCTGAAAATGGATTGTGAACACTTCAGAGCCCGTCTGGAAAGAGCCCAGGCAGATTGCATGAAAGAAAAGAAGGTAGATTTGTTATCAGAATATTGGTATCTGTATGCTTGAGTTTTAATAGCAAAAGGACTAATGATCACTTTTTCATCTTAATGTAAAAAAATACATCCTCAGCCCGAAAAACAATCTGGACCTTCTATTCAAATAGTCAGGTGGTGAGTAAATTACTTATCAGTACGTAACTGATGTTTTTTCCCCCTTGATATTTCTAGAGCAAAGGGGTCAATGTTATAACTAGACAAAATATGGTATGATAAGTACCAAAAAGTAGTCAATGTGTACAAATAGAGGTATGCAGTGGCAGTCCGTCTCTCACTTAGGTACATAACTCTTGCATAACTGCAGAGATCAGTTATAACTTCTGTACTGTGTGAGGTGCAGTTGTATGGGGTTGCATTACGTCATTCTTGGCAGGGTTCATTTTGATGTATGTAAAGTTAAAAATCATCCACTAGTGGTTTGCTTATATTGGCATGTTGGAGTAAAAGATTGGGTGTTCAGGAAGATTATGGTGTAGCTGGCATCAGAAGGTCCTTTGCAGAATCACATATTTTGAATTAAATGTAACTATAACATTTTCAAAGCAGACAATAGAAGATAATGTAAGCAATGCAAGATACAAAATGAAAACAGTCTCTCTTTTGGCTTGTTATAAGTAGTGTAGCTTTGTTTAGTTTTAATAGTCTTTCCCAATGTACCTGTTGATCCAGTTGTCACGTATAGCTGTGATTTTCAGAACAATTACAGGTCTTCTTTTGCTCTGTCAATATTGTATTTAGTGATTATGAGAGGGGAGATTCTGGACAATGAAGGAATAGTAGAGACTGTGACATCTCAGACTGTGGGTCTTCTGTGAAGCCGTTGGGGTTCATGTAGGACTACACAGACGGCTTAATTTCTAAGAGGTGTGAGAATCAATTTTTATTATTTGCTGCAAAAGTTCATTTCCTTGGAGCTGATGGTATCTTCAGTAGTCAGCAGAAGCTCACTTTGGGCTCTAGAATTAGCATCTGCCTGCCTTGGCATTGCACAAAGATGAATCTGCAGAAACAATTTCATTTTTGAGAGGCGGTCATAGAGTCATATAATCATTTATGTTGGAAAAGACCTTTAAGATCATCAGGTCCAACCATTATCCCAGGACTGCCAAGTCCACCACTAAACCATATCACTAAGAGCCTCTTCTGTGCAGTTTTTGAAATTAATGAAGAGTTCAGGCATGCGGTTTTAGAGGATATCTGCTTAGGGAAGATATTCAGGCCTGAAGTTTGGTATGAATGTAAAGCATGATGGAGTAGTTGTCCATTTGGATGTCTCTTAGTTCAGAATAAATATCTTCTGGGATAGCTATTGCAGTTTGGCTGTGTGTACATGATTAGTTTTGCTGTGCACCCAGGTCTTTATTTGTATAAGCATCCAGTAAGATTTAATGTTGCTGCTTTAGGTATTAATGAAGCAGCTCTACCCTTTACTCTTGTTAATATTACAAAATAAATGGCAGGTGGTTTAGGTCTGTGATGTTTTACTAAGCGTAGTTATCTTCATATTCCTGATGAAAGCTCTTCTTTTCCTATATTTGCTCTTGTGCAGTATACACTGGTTGTCTAAATGGCTTCCTTTATGTGTCACAAAGGTGTATTTGTCCGAGTGGATCATGCTTATGTGTGTTGTGAAAGCCTTTAGCTCTTCAGGACGGTAGAAGATGGTGTATGTATATGTGTGATTTTTGTTCCTGTTAATCACTTTGCATGGTGTTTTTCATTAGGTTGCTGTTCTGCTATAGGCATCTTTGTATGCAGTTTCTGAATTATTTTCTACATATTTATCTTCTGAAAGAAAAGGGAACGATTCACTCAAACATAAAATAAGTGCATTTCCTAGTTGAGAAGTCCTTTTCTTAGAGGATCATTAATCAACATTTTGCATTCCAGAATTTCTGTGCAGCGCTATCTCACCGATTAGGGAATTGCTGTGCTTTCTGAACCTGAGCAAAACTTGAAGTGCACATGTTATTCTTGGCTAATGCCTTCTTTGTCTGTGTCAAGCGCTGCTGTATTCTTGTGCCTTGACCCGTTCCTCAAGATGGTGGTGTTGCATAGCACAGTGGTTACTTCATGATGTGAACTCTCAGGAGCTTTGCTCCCAGCTAGGTTGTTTGCTTTTGCGAGCTGTTTATTTTCCTGGCTCTTGAATGTACTATTTTATTTGCCTTGCTTCATATCTTTGTTCTGATGTTGCTTTTGATCTATTAAAAATTCTGGCATTTCTTGTACTGGCTTTGCGTTCTTGTTGGGGGACCTAGCTTTGGTGTTAAGAGTTTTAGGTCTTCCTGTTCAGTATTGGCATCTAAATGCAGAATGCAAATAAAATGTGATAAAGATATATATTCGTAAGTCAAGGGAAGAAAGACGGGGACAATATAGGGATTAGCCAGGAAGATGCCTTTGGACATTTTCTTGATATACATGGCAGAAAAGCTGATAGGTCTGGCAGTGAGTTACGTAAAAGGTAAGATTTGGCTAACTTGCTTAAAAATGATGAAAGTATTAAGAAAAAAGAGACTTTTCCTGGGACTTCTGTGCCTAGGGCATCAGTAGCAAGTGTCAGTGTTTTGTATCTATTAGACTATAATGTAAAAGAGACTCCAGGGAGTAAATATGCACAGAGATCTGCTTGATAAATGTAATTTGAAGTTTACAAATTGTAGCCTGTGTGTCGCATTAGCAGCATGATAAAGCAATGCAAATCAGGCTGTCAGGTGTGACACACAGGAGGCTAGGTGGGTGACTGATGTACAAACGAAGTACAGGCAGCTTTGTACTGGTTGATGCTATGTTGTGTAGATTCTCAGATTATTTTATGTTTCTGTTCTTTCCACACCCTCAACACAAAGCATTCAGGTGAACCCACAAAATGACAATATATGTATTTTAAAACCTGGATGGCAATACATGGCTGAAATGTTTGTTCTGTTTACTTGCTTTCAAAATTGACATATAAAGGATTCCTTCCTGTTTTCCCATCCTTTGTCCTGATTGCTAAACTCATGGGGGAGGCTGGGCTGAGGAGGGTGCTTTTCTGTGATGAATCTGAAAATCCCATGCTCGCTCTCTCTCTCTCTCTCTCTCTCTTTCTCTTTCTCTTTCTCTTTCTCTCTCTCTCCTCTCTCTCTCTCTCTCTCTCTCTCTCTCTCTCTTTCTCTTTCTCTTTCTCTTTCTCTCTCTCTCTCTCTCTCTCTCTCTCTCTGTTAATACTTGATTTAGCGTTATTTTTCTTGTCTGGCCTTTGTCTTTCCCTGCAGCACTGTCTTGCACAACCCCAGTCAGAGTTAGCAGAGAGCCCCTGCCCACCCTGAGAGACCAGGCTGTGGTATCCCTGCCTTGATTCACACTGAGCAAATCGTTCCCTTTTCCTTCAGAAGGTAAACAAAATTCAGAAACTGCACACAAGGATGCCTATAGGAGAACAGCAACCTAATGAAAAACACCATGCAAAATGATTAACAGAAACACTGGCTCTAAACTGAGAAGTGCAGGAGCTTTGCTACCCCTGTGGCAATTGGTAGGGAGCCAGTGAGACCTAGGATCGTGCCTAATCTCATGATACTTTTCTGGCCAACTTCCCATGTGATTGGAAAGAAGTACTGCCAAACTGAAATTGTGTCTTGGTCATGTTGGATTGCTCTATTCTGTCTTCAGCCTTTTGGCAAGGACCATTGAGCAGCTTACTTAGGTGATGGATGCATAATGGTGCTGGGCTTTCTTGGTATGAAGTGCTCTCCAGACTTCAAACCATAGCTGTGTTTTTCCAGGGCTTCTGTCTTACTGTGCCACTGCTGATCAGGAATATCCCAATAATAAAAAGTTTGAAGAGATGGTAGTATTTATGCTAGATATCCATCAACTCTGCCACGTTGGCTAAAGCAGAAGTCTGTTTTGAAAAATGAAATGACTCTCCTTTAAGTTGTTGCCAGTATCTTTTGTAAGGTGTCTGGAAAGGTTGACCTCTGATGCTGAAATCCCTTCTCTCTCAGACAAGTAGCTGTTTTCTTAGGAGGAGTAGACTCTCCTATCAGACTTCTCTAGGTGCCACTCAGTCTCAGTGGGTCATTTGGTCTGACCTTGTGGACAGGCTTCTGGTTACTGTCAGCCTCCACGATGTAGTTACTACTTAGATATAGCTCAGGAGAGAAGGCATGTATCTGCAACTGCTGTGAGTTTGCCACTCCACACCCTCCCTTTCCTCCATTTCGTATATGGCCATGATGATGTTTCTTCTTCTGTCCCTTAGCCTAGAAACTTCTTTTGGCTGATACGAAGTGCAACCAAAATTTCCTTACACTATTTCAGGAGAAACTAGACCTCCGCCAGCAGCTGAATGAGGCCAAGCAGCAGCTCCTGCAGCAAGCAGAGTATTGCACAGAAATGGGTGCAGCGGTGTGCACGCTCTTGTGGGGTGTATCTAGCAATGAGGAAGCTGTTAAAACCATTCTAGGAGGAGTAAGTATGGCAGGTGAATACTTACTGGTGGTAATGCTGTTAGGCCTTTAAAATAAGAAGTTTGCTCTATAATACACTTTAATATAAGGACATATTTCAGAAACTAATTGGACAGCAAAAATATTTTCTGAATTATATACTCTTTGGGAACCATCCATTCTCATTTAAGAAGTGCTGGAACTATAAAGTGTTACGAAGCAGGCTGGAAATAAATGCAGTAATTCTTGTGTTACCAAAGAAGGATTATCTGTTTTCCACCACACACAGCTAAGCTGTGTCCACAGCTAGCACAATATAAATATTTTTTGCAAGCTAACAGAAGAAGAAAATAATTCTTGGGCACATGCAGCAGTTCTCATGCTTGCAGGGAGTGTGGAGGAGCTATTGCCATGGAAAAGAGGCAGATCCATTGGTTCTCAACTTCTTTAAATCTCTGTGCTGCCTTAATACTTGTGTGACTCTTGGAAATTTAGAGTCTAGCTGTTAGTGAATCTTACTAAAACTTCAGTGTTAAATGTTGACAGGTAACTTATTAAAAAACAACAACCACTACCAAACCACAAAACAACAGTTAATGATAGTAATATTTCAGTTAACACAGTTTCACTGCCAAGTGATGGAATTAGAAGGGATCAGAGGAACAGGCCTGATAAAAATCTGATGTTCGGTGGTGTTGCAGCCAACATGAAAAGGAATTGTATTTAATCCAAGTGAACTGATGCCATAGTTTCTTCTGGCTTGTTGTTGTTTGTTTTTTTTTTTTTTTCCAGCAGCATGATGAACAGATGAGTGAATAGGATTAGTTCATCATAGTAAGCGGCAAACTGGTGTGTTTGTAAGGTTTTCCAGTTTGGGTGCTACAAAATAAAATTGCAACTTTATAGTTGGATATCAGAAAGCTGTACAGTGATGCCTTTGATGGTAACTTCTGATGATTAAAGATCCAAGCAGCAGCAGTAACTAAGGAAAAAAAAGTCTGTAAAAACACTGTATAAAGCAGTTAAAAAGAGAGGGGTGAGGGGGGAAAGGAAGGCAGGTGGCTATTACAGAGCCCCCACATAGCAACAAAACCAGTGTAAAATAACATTCTGTATTTTCCGAACAGTTTATAACTGTAAGAGTTGACAATATTTACTGACTAGTCCTTATCTGACTGTGAAACAGTACGAAATTGTATGTTTTGTACAAACAAAATGCTAGCAGTGATGAAAATTACTGTATTTATAAAAGATGAGAGTAAAATTAGTTGATACTTGCTTTCAGCAAGACTTGTAAATTAAATAGAATTAGGTGAAACCAAAACTCATGATTTGTATAAGGGTAAAAACCCAACTGTGAAGACGGAATACTTTTGTTTCTGGGTTTGTTTGAAATGCAAAATGCTTCTATTATAGTAATTCCCAGTAATCATTAGAGTCCATTAAACTGCTAGACTTCTGGAGAAGGTCATAGCAACATTTTTGGCCATAATTTTCTTGTGATGGCGTGCATAATACAGTAAGAAAAGTGTCAGGGTTTGCAACAAGACTATTAGAAAAAACATAAATGGGTTGTATGGCGTTTCATCAAGCACACATTACAGCTGGCAGTGAGTCAGGTTATTAGAAGATGGAGATTGGTCATACAAAGTTTTTTTGCTTTGGGTTATTTTTGGACAAGTTGTACAGCTTGTAGCATTCCCCCCCTCCTCTGAGAAGGTGCTATGAACTGCAGAAATGTATAAGAACATCAAAAGTGCTTCAAAAATTGCTCATATCTTAAGCATGTGGGGAAGGTGGCGTCAATTCAAAATTATTTCATGCCTTGGGGAACAATGCTGAAGCTTTCTTCAGTCTTTCCACACACACAGAATAGGGTTTTCAGACAGTTTTATCCTGAAATAATGTTTGGGACCAGTATACTATTGGTGTCCATATAGGTTAGAAAAATTGAAACTCAAGTAACAAATTTGAAATGTAACACAAATAGTTGTCAAGGCAGTGGGGGACAGATGCCTACTGTTTCTGCTAGCATTTAACATTTATAGAGGGAACTTTAAGAAATATCCAGAGAAGCAGCATGAGAGAGAGTTTTCAAGGATGCCTATCTGCTTGTACCACAAAAAGAAGTAAATTAATTCCCATGAGATTGTTTTAGGTGTCATTCAAAAAACTTCAGCCAGACACCCATGTGACAGGGCTCTCACATGGAAACTCCAGGTTTGTTCCAGAACAGCGTGGAGGCTTGCTTCAACTTGAGAAATCTTGGATCCTACAAGGTGGTCTGCTACTTCAATTGTCTGCTGTGGTGGTGAATGGCTTTATATTTTATGGAAGCAATTTTGCACATTAGTTGATGTTTTAACACAAGTTGCTTGGATAGCAAAGGGCTGTTGGCAGTATCAGAATTCAGGCACTTTAATGGCTGCTCTCAGAATTGTCCTTATCTCTGTCTGTGGGTGAGACATTCTTCAGTCCCATGAAAGTACCATCAGGCTAATAAGAGACTACAGAGTATGTAATGTTTGCTATTTATAAACCTGATTGGTCTCTGCTGCAGCTCCTCAAGACCTGAGTGCTAGTTAATGGCTATTTAGAAAGAAGGTTGAGCAGAAAGGACATCAGCAACACTTCAAAAGACTGGCACACAGAAGATTTTGCTTGTTCTCTGTGCAACATGCTTGGTGTCCTTAGTACTCCGTTACGTTCCCACATGAATACATGTTTTCATAATAATAGCTTGTGCTAGGCTGCTGTAGTAGACTCTCCATTTTCTCAAATGCCCTCTTGAACAATAGTCACTGCTTATGTTAAGATTGCCACCTTTGAGGTGCAGTGTCTGTGTAACTGTAAAAAGTACATCAGCACATGCAGAAGTGCACTTTTTTCCATTCTCTTTCCCCATGATCCTTTCATTCCCATTATTCTGGGACCATAATATCATTTGTGAAGATAAAGTATGGAATTTTTCAGTCATTTTGCAAAATGCATAAAGGTTAAGGCATTTCTTGGGCTGTCCTACTGAGTTGCTTCTGGGAATGACTAAGAATTTCAGCTGCTTTGTGGAACGACTGGCAGTTATTAAAGACAATGGGAAACCTGCCATTACAGGCTCTCTGCTATGCTGTTTTTGTTATGAAACCCAGCATCCTCTGTGTTAAATAGTGTTCTAGCAATGTTTTACAGGTCAGAATTATTAACAAACTGTTCTCTCCATCCTTCTTTGTGGGCTCTGCCTGGCTCTCTGACCAGGCTTTTCGAGCTTTCCTGAGCTTTGTACCAGGTGTCTCCTTCCTCAACTGCGATGCCCCAAAATACAGCAGTATTACAGCTGGGGGGAAAAGAAGCATAACATAATTGTGGACTGAATCCCTGTTTGTAAACTCTGGTATGATGATCATCTTTCTGACATGACATTGCTGACTTTAGTTCAACCTGTGACCCAGGAGAGACTTCCATTTCCTTTTCTAAAGAACTTCTACTTAGCCTGTTGTTCTCCATCTTGTATAGAGTGATTAGGGATATTGTTAGGATCCAATGGAGTTCTGCCTTCTTTTTCTTTTTTTTTCTTTCCCTTTTTTTTCCTTTCTAGGTTTCTTGGGGAATTTGTGTCAAGTCACTATGTGAGGCTGCTCTCCAGCTGGATAGGATTTTGACAAAAGCTGCTGTAGTAGCTCAGGTACATGTGAAACACCTGATGCAGCTATTGCAAAGCAAAGAGATAATATCCTGACTTTTGAAATAAGCTTTAGTTCTGATGGTTCATATATGTTATTGTGGGTTTAGGAGATAAATGCACAATGGTTTAGTTTTATAAATAAATGTAACTTTGAATAATTTTCCATTTTCTTCTGAGGTAAAGGTTTCAAGTAGTATGGGATCAAACATGTCGCTTAGTGCATACTGCTATTTTATGTTGGTGTTCTTTTAAGTATGGATGTTTTAGTAAGTTTGAAGATTGTCCAGTTCTACTGTAGCATCTTATAATCATAGTTGCTGTAGTGTGTATAATCACTTTTTCTGTTCTGCGCTTGCAGAGTAAAGCAGTGAAGTTTTTCACAATCACTGCCCAGACCATGGAAAGCTTTGTGAAGTCATTAGGCGAAGACATGAAGCAGCAGGATTTGGATTCTGATGAAAATCAGTTTGTGTTAGCTTTGGCAGGGATTGTAACAAGTAAGTTAATGTTATCTCTCAGAATAGCATTCCACATGTACTGTATTGCCTTGTATGTGCTGCTGTAAATATAGGTTGTCAGAGTCAGATATTTAGTTCATGTTGGTCTTTTGGGTGACTTCCTAAAAGTTCTAGCAGATATTAACACTTCTGTGGGGCCTTGTACTGTCTGTGACACAGTTAAGGATTAGATGGCTAAGAGCCATTGAGTTTTGAAATTCCCTAACACATCTTTTCAATCTGGAGTAAAACAAAGATTGTTCTACTAGTCTTGTATGCTCACTTTACTTTGTAAATGTCAAGTAATTTACTTTCTGAATCCTCAATAGCACTAACATCTTCAAGATGTATGAATTGCAGATGATGTGAGTAGATAAACCTCATCTTAAGGTATGTACTCAGCATTCTGAAACTGCTTAAGAATTTTGTTGCTGTCAGATGGACTGTGCCTTCACTGTCTTGAGTCTGTAGTGCTAAGAGAAGTAAAAGGTAATAAACTTGACTTCCATACTAAATGTTTCTTTTCAGGGTCAGGAAATAAGTAGAAACCCACGGATCTATCTTAATATGTCTGCCACAGGCTTGAAAGACTGTGAGAAATGGGGTTGATATGTCATGGCATTTTTGTGAAACTGCAGCTGTCAAAGTGACGCTAATGATATGATGCAAGATAGATGAAGCAGTGGGTATTGATACAAATAGCAGCTTATTTGAATGTGTGATTTTCAGGTGTTGTGGTGCCATTAAAGATTGTAATGAAACCCAGTATGTGGAGCATTATGTCATTTCACCAAGGCAGAATACAGTTTTCTCCAATTGCTTCACTGAAAAAAAAAACAGCCCAAAACTCAAAGAAGCAGAAATTAAGTCTGAACAAATACAATGTTTAGATGCTGGGGACAGGAAAAAGGGAGTGTTGGGTCCTGCCTGAGGAGGAAGTGGGGTGGTGGAATGAAATCTTGCTTTGGTGAACCAATAAAAATTATATATATGTAAATGGTATATAAATTAATATCTTTGAAATGTATATAAATTATGCTATAAATTTTGCCAGTGAATTTGATATTACCAAGCTTTGTTTCTTTGTCTCTGTAATTTGGGAAAGTGTTACTATTAGGGTACTGGCCATTCTGAAAAAAAAATTTAATTACCAAAGTAGAATTATGTGAAGGCATTTGACCAGCATGATTTGTTGCTTCAGTGTTTGCTATGAAGACGAATATAGTTTGAATTTTATATCGAAACCATGGTTCATTCATCACAGCTGGCAGATCTTTTAGTGGCCCTGTAATTAGCATAAACCTTTGTTTGAAACATGATTTTTATGGTGATGTTTTATGTTCTCTCACAGATGTGGCTGCGCTGGCATGTGGCCGTGAGTTCTTGGTTAGTTCAAGTCGTGAATTACTGGACACAATGATGCAACTCCTGGGAGACATGAAGCCTGGACTCTGTACCAAATTTAAAGTGTATGATGACTTTTTTTTTTGTCACTTTCAAATGAAATGCATTGTCTTGCAGTGTAAGGCACAGTGATGACAGTAGTTTTCCCATTTTCCCATTATTTTCTTTCCTGGGGAGGAAACATAATTTTTGGAAACTTTTCACAGTAGCATTCCTTGCAGCTGTACCAGGCTTGGCTATAATGCTAGCTTCAGCCAGGCTTTTTGTCTCTTCAGAAGTCTCTTGAGCACCATCATTTATAGAGATGAGCAGGGATGTACTGTTCTACCTTAGGAGAAGCTCATGATTTGAGGGTCAGATAAGAAAGGTGTGAGGTCAAGTTATAAAACACAGAGGATGCTGGAAATTTATTCCCTTTCAATATGAAGGTTATAAAAGGCTACATCTGCTTAGTGCAGAAAGTGATTTATATATTTGCTAAGAGCAACAATTAAATTAATTTATGCTACTTAGTAGCCGGCAGCACCATGTACTTAGGTTTGCAAAAAACAATGCATATGAAGGAACCTTGTGATACAGCATTGCAAAGAAAAGGCCGTGTTGCACAGTTCAGATGCTGGAAGAGTTGGTGCTTTCCAGCTGATGGAGAGATTAAATAAACTATTGTCTTTGCCTTTTTCTCAGAGCTGTTCAAGCTGGCGATACATGAACCAAGCAGATAATCGTGCATAAATCAGTTCTTGCTCATCTGTAAGCAGTGGGCACTTGCCCCATGCATCAGGTTAGTTTATTCATGAAGATGGCTTAAGCCAGCCTGGTGGTTTTTTGGTTTTGTTTTTTTTTTTGTTTTTTTTCTGTTTTTTTTTTTCTGTTTGTTTTTTTTTTTTTTAATGGATGGGACAAACACCCACTAAGAATTCATACCTAAGCCAGCTGTCACAGTTCATCTGACAAAGAGCAGCTGCATCTGTGCACCCATTTAGGCAGGTTTTGTGATAGGCATGAACTCAGGCTTGGTCTTAACTTTAGATGGAATTTACCTTGCCTAGTCTCAGCTATCAGAAAGCTAGATGTCGCGTATCTGCTAACTGTCTGGGCTCCTTCCCACAATCAGTAGAAGGAGATGGTGCTGTCAGATGATTGCTTGCTCAACCTGTGTTAGGGAGAATGAGTTGCCCTCTGAAGGCGCTTGTTTTTTTTCACACTGGGTAGTGAGGGGGAAGCTGAATAGCCTGTGCTGTAGGTAGTGAGTAGATACTTTGATATCAGCCATTTACTCTTTCCCAAGTGCTGGCCTTGAAGGTCAGTAGTCAGAACAGGGTAGTTAACTCTTGCAGCAGTGGTGGCTTTTTTTGTAAAGCCCCAACTGAAGAATTGTATGAGCTTAAGAAAGAAAAGGTAATTTATGTCTTCATGGATACAAAGAAAACAAAAAGAAAACATGAAAAGAGGACCTGTACTGTTTCAAAATCTGCACTGAAAAAAAAATCAGAGGTATTTATTTTGAGAGAAGTGAAAGTGTTCCTAAACACACACATACTCTGGATTTCAAGCAAATATGCGTCTGTGGGTGCAGATTAATTATTTTTTAGCATTGCAGATTGTATTAATGTACAATCAGTATACTCGTATTAATGTATTAAGTAATACATTATTGTACAATCATGTACAATTGGACAAAGCATTTGGATTTGAGGGCCTTCCTTTTGAATTGAATTGATGTTTTAATTATTGGTATTTTTAATTACAGTTCAAAATGTGCCTGCTTGGCAGAAGAATTACACATAGTGATATCAACTTGACTGCTGTATGGCAATACTGATAAAATATACATAAAAGAATCCCATGAAGTGGCTAGAGATTCAACAGGGGCCAGCCTCTTAGGCTTGCAAATTCAGTGAAACTTAAAAAAAAAAAAAAGTTGCAAAAAGTATTTGCTAAGTGAGAAGTGTTAAACATTTGTTATAATGGGTTGAATTCAGTGTTTTCTGGTGTTCCACAGAGCCAGCTTTTTTCTTTTTTTTTTTTTTTCTCCTTGCTCTAAACTTGCCATTTGGTTAAAAAAAATTGCTGTATTACAACATTAGTGCAAATGCCAGAAAGCAGATTTCTTCATGGTCTTGTCATGGAACAAGGGATCTTAATTTGCTCAGATGTTTTAGTGTTTGTCTTCTGTATCTGTGGTCAGGTTCCTTTTTGTTTATGAGCTTCCTATGTGTCTTGTAACTGTTCAGTTCTTAAAACCTATTACTTATGCTAGATCTCTTTCCTGTCCTTTCTGGAGCTTTTGCACTCTCCCAGTCCAGCAAAGAAGAGTTCTGGGAGTTGGTTTTGGGATTGGTTAGTTTGTTTTAAAATTCTCTTCATGTAAGGCTTTTTAGTTGCTCGTTAAATAACTCTTTCAGAGCCGAGTGCGTCAGAACTCCCTTTTCTCCCTACTGTAAGGAACATAAGGCAGTACAAAATGAAAGACAATTAAGAGATAAGAATATGATAGGTAACATAAATTGTAGTGAAGTTTCAAAGTTGTGTATAGATGGACTCTGGAGTCATCATAAATGATGTTTACACCCACACTGTTTATATACATATACACACAGACAGATGCACTTTTAAAACTGTACCTCTTGGATGAAAATGCCTGTGCATTGTATTGGAAATGCAGTGTTTTTCTCAAAACATCACCATGCTATTACATGGAATGCCATTATCAACTTTAAATTTAATCTGTTAAAGAAAAACATTAGCCTGTTATTTTCAGAGATCCGTTTGTCCTTTGCCCAGTTTTGAGGTTTACAAATCTCTTCTAGCTTTTATTTTCAAAAATATTTTTCTTTACTGTGTGACAAATCCAGGGAAACTGACTCTAATTCTACACACAGCAGCTGTCAAACAAAGTAAGCCGGCAAAGAGGAGTTCTCTTTCCTTTTCTAGTTTTAGCAGTGCTGTGTTTTACTTGTACCAGTATATAAATAAAATATTTACAGGGAAAAGCTATCATGTATTCCAGCGCTGCTGCAGTGTCCATTCTAGTCCACGAGTATGTAATAAGTTTATTCAAGACATCTAGTGAGTGCTGGGACTGAACTTCCAAGGGTGTCTTTGCCATTCTGAAATAGCAGTAGTTTGAAAAACTTGGTTTTCTTCACATTGATGTAGGGTTTGTTCAGCATTTGTAATTGTTAGGCAGTCAATAAACATTTACACAGTTGTTCAAAGCTATAATTAAATTATTAAGAATATTCAACTTGCCTTATGTAGCAGTTGAATGTAGCCAGTGAAATTACGTAATTTAGTACATCTTAGTACATTTTATGTACTAATCCCATGTATTAAGTAGAGGAGAAGGGGCTTTAGCTTTAGCTGTGCTTTTAGTTCAGATTTTAAAGAATGCATTGACAGATAAAGTAGTACACAAAGTTAATTAAATTTGTGTTGTCTAAATAGGAAGACTATGAAGTACATAATTAAAAAGTCTTCCACATCAAAAAAACCCAGAAAGTATCATTTATCCAATAATTATGTCTGTCATGCTTGCTTCAGTAAGCACTTTCGCAGTAAGTCTTGCAAAAAATACTTAATAGAATGTGCAAGTACTAGCGGTGAAGGTGGTGTAAAGGGCCTGGAAATACTTCTGTGTTGTGCTCAGGTGAGAGTGCTTAATTAGCAGCAATATGCTACTACATTGGCTTATGGGGTGGATTATGTCTTCCTTTGACACTCCAGTTCCTTGGATCACTGCCACCCATCCCTTTTTCCTATACAAAGCAAAGAAGTGAAATAAAAATGTAGCAGTATCATTTTATGTCACTTTATTTCTAACTGCCAATGTCAAACAGATTAAGGGTGAAAGACACTGTCAAGAAACAACGCTTTCCATTATGAGATACCGTTTTACTGATCATTTTCGTTCTGGCTGATTATAGGTAATTAATGGCTATGCGCCTTCATCAGGGCTTGGCTTCTGGAAGCCAAGTAAGAGCTACAGGGGCTGTATGAAAAGCAGAGTATGGGCTTTACAAGCTGCAGTTTCAGTTCCACAGCACCCCTCACCTCTTGTCTGAGGCCATTGATGCAGTAGATTTAATAATCTGTTTTTTGTCTTACTGCTTAAGAGCCTAGGTGATCAAACTCACAGTGTAAGTTACGCCTCTTACAACTCAGCTTATCCTGCAGTGGGTTACTTTCTTTCCTGCTTTCTGAAGGTATGTGCATGGAGAATGTCTGAAAGTCTGCTGGTGGCATAGTAGCTTAAGCTTGAGAAGTTCAGATTCAGATTTGAGAATGGGGCGTGAGGTGTGAAGTCTACTCAGAATAACATTATTTCCCTTTTGTTTGGAAATGGTGACAGTGTAGTGACATGCAGGTTTATCACAGTCATGAGAGATAGCAACAGCCAAGCTGGCCCCAGAACAGAGAACATTCTAGCCCATTCTTGTTCCTGTGTTACTGTTTTGTATGCAGCCCAGTGCCCTGCTGTGAGTGGGTATGATGACACATTACATCAATGTTATAGAAGCCTTGCTCATTTGTCTGTGCTTTTCATTGTCCAGAAGATTGATTTGTGTGTTATCATCTTTGAAAAGAGATAAGATAAAAAGTAATAGTGTCCATCATAATACGTCATAAAGTGCATTAGTGCACTGTCCCCCCAGCTAAACTGCACAGCTGTAAAGATGATCTGCGTGAAAGGCAGGACAGGAGGACATGGCTAAAAAGGTGGAAGAATTTCAAAGACAACTTCTGACTCCAGAGCATGGCTCTTTTTTTTGGCAACATCAGGGGCCTCTTGGCTTGAAGTTCATAGTATAGCAGTGATCTGATTTGGAAAGAAGCTGAGCATTAGTTTGTCTTGTTAATGTTGGCGGGGATTTTTTGTCTTGATGCTTTCTGCTTTTGAGTATTGGGTCCTATTCCTACTGGTAGGTAGAGGGAAATAATTTGCATTAAGCCCACTGAGACTGTGCTTAGCTGGAAAAGGTTTTATCCACGAAAACAATAGAAACCATGTGGAAGATGGTGTAACAGCATCAAGATGAAATGTTTGAAAGCAGAATTTACTGCAGAAACTGCAGAAGATTTAACAAAATGCTTTGCATCAAGTATTAGCAATTGTTCTGGGTAGCTCTGGAAAGGGAGACTCATTTTGAGCCCCAAGTTACTGTACTTGTCTGACAGTCAAAAGCAGGTAAATGAGGTAAATGTAAATTTTGACCCAGGAGCTTTATCTGAATAAAGAGGCAAAGCTGCCATTTCTGTATGCAACTTTCTGTAGCTTACAACGTTTCCTCAGCTCTGTTGTGGCTAAGGCTGAGGGCTACCAGTAGCCAAGCCCCCTTTCTATGACAGGAAGTATGAGTGGCTGTGGGAGAAGCCAGTGGGATAGGCAGGCTAGAGCAGTCCTTGTAAAATGCAGAGCCTTCTCTAGCCTAGCTTGTTTTCTCTCTGTAGAAAAGTTGAGAGTTTGGTTTAATTTGTAATTAGTGATGTGTGCAGCCCCAAAATGACTAACAAAATTCTTACTTTAGGAGGCTGACAAATTAGGAAATCCTGGGTTTAGAAGCTTTCGAAAATGTGGCCAAAGTGAACATATACCTACTATGTGTATTTTTATTTTGTCATTTACGCACTGACGTGCAAGGGACAGTCTTGGTTTTGCTTCGTCAGACATGTCAGCTTAGGTTTTTTTTCAATGTTCAATTATGGAAATGTTTCCTAGCTGCCAAGCCACAGATCTTCTCTGTTACTGGGAAGACAGGGTATAGGTTCTGTCCTTCAACATCAGTGACCACAATAAATGACAAAAAGAAATCGCCTTCTGGGGAAAAAAAAATATGACTCTGATTGGGCCCAATATTATTTGGAAAATAGTTTTGAAGAGGTGTAGGTGAGAATGCCATCTGGCCTTGTGTTATCCTTGTGTTGATCTGTGCTAAGACAAGAGAACAGTTTACAGCCAAATTCAATTCCAGTGTTACTGACTTAAAAAAAAAAAATTAAAACCATCCCGTTGTACATTGAACATAATCAGTTTGGATTCCTGAAGGCAGAGTAAATAGGAAAGTCAATGATGACATTTTAAAAGACCAGCAGTTGTTTATTTCACAGCAGGTTCTCACTTGGTGACCCATTGCAGAAGGGGTGAGTCTAGCTTAGGAGGGTTTGCTAAGCTGAGCTGGGTCTACCTTCTTCCTCCTTCAGGCCTGTTCCCTTCTTCCAAGTGCTTCTGTAGGCATAGTAACTACTTCTGTCAGTGGAGAGAGACTACATTTGTGGTTGCTGTATGCTGGCCATGTAGTGCATCTGCTCCCATTTGCAGGAGGAGCAGGAAGATACATGAAAGAGGATGGCATAAGCTGTGTGTCTGTGTTTCAGCTGACTCGAGGGTCAATGTACAGAAAGGCCAGAGTTGCACAACCGATGGAGCAGAGACTTCCTTTGACGTTTCTCGTACTCAGTATACAGTCTTGCTTTCTGTGTTTCCTAGTTGCCCCTTCATTTTTCAAGGCAAACAGCTTATTTGAGATGATGTCTGCTCAGTGGGGATCATCACCACAAAAGCTCTATTGTATAGGTTGTGTGGTCATGTGAAGCCAAATTCCTGGTTTTGCACATCTCATAATGAACCTTAAGGAGTTTGACAAGACTTTCTTACTCACTCATGGGGTACTTTTCCACGAGTTTGAAATATGTTGCTTAACAGTAGAAACAAGATTTTGCACAACATTGCTTATATATAATTTTTGTCTCTCTTATGAAAACATAAATTACTAGAATAGGCTTTTGCATCAGTACATGCTTGGCATAAATAGCAAAAGATGCTAAAACATAAATTAAAGGACATGACATCTTTTTTTCTTTCAATTCTAGGCTAATGCTAATGTCACTTTACAATGTGAGTATCAACTTGAAAGGCCTGAAGTACATCAGTGAAAGTCCAGGTTTTATTCCTTTGCTTTGGTGGCTATTGAATGGTAAGTTGCTCAAAGAGCCTTGTGAATTGTGACTTCTGGGATTGTAGACTGACAGTAGGTGTTGCAGAAGACGAAACAGAAGTTTGTATCTGTAACCTGATTATGTATAGCTTTTGTCAGATTAAAAGTAAACAAAAAGGGCAAATAGCTAGAGGGAGCTGATGTGCATATCACACAACATATTTGGCACTGTATGTAATATTCCATTAATACAAAATTTATGAGTAGTAGAAATATGGAATGGAGAAACTTGAAGTGGATTAAAGAAAGCCATCTGTATTTTCACAATAAACTTTAAGGGGAAACTGTGTATCAATTCACTGCCATTTAGCAAAAGAAAGTATAACTCTGCTCTAACACATTTTGGGGAAAGAAACTGATCTCTGTAACTGCTCACTCCTGACAAAAGTGGCTCTTTCTACAGCTGGAGAGAGTCCTTGTGCTCTAATAGGATTTGGGCTTGCAGGGCTTGAGTGCTATTCCTGGCTTTGGCCAGTGCAGAACTTCAGGGATGTCTGGGACTTCTGTTTCCACTCTTGGGTACATGAGTGACATCAAGGCTCTGCTCTTTTGGAGGCTTCAAATCCCTGTGTAGGAGCCAGCAGAGATTGACATTCCCGGTGTACGTTGGACTTGGCTTGCAGCTGTATGCACAGCTCGTAAGGGACAGTGAGGACAGCAGTAAAGACAGAGCCATGACATTGTCCTGCCTATGGATGGCTCCTACAGCTGGTCTGTCTTGGCTTTGTTAAGGTTTTGTGGCTTGTCTGAGAGAAGATTTTGGTGTGCAGTTCATAGGACTGGGGCAGCTTGGTCATCCCAGCACCCTCTGCTGCTGCAAAGCTTTTCTAAAATACAACTAGTAAATACAAACAGCAGCTGAAGTGAGAGAGGCTGTGTCTGCTTTTTCAAGGAATTCATCTGATATTGAAGTTTTGGAAAAGCTTTGATTTGGGCTGGTAAACTGGAAGCTACCGACATTACTCACAGTTCCCTCAACTATTTTACAGAAAATGTAGGTACTTGTGCTTTTCACCAAGTAATTTCTTGCTTTGCAGTGCCAAAGGCTCTCTTTTCTGGGATCTCAGAGGATTAAGTAACCCTTGTAAGGCTGCTGGGAAACACCAGTTTTGGTCTTTTGGTATAGTTTCAGAAAAGTTGCACTCTGAGAGAACATTGAATAATGGTCCTTTGTTATGCTGTGCTTAGAAATTTAACATGCTAGTCCGGATTCTCCTTTATGTTTGGCTAGTATATATAAAAAGACAAAGCAAAAATCTGCAAAACCCCCTCACCAAACCCCAAAATAAACCAAACAAAAACCCAAACACCCTAAAAAACCCATAAGTCCCAAGTATGCCCTTCTAAATATTGCAATAAAACAAAGAAGCTAATTGTTTGATCCAGTCTGGTCTTTCAAGAAGGCTCCTGGATTACTTGAGAGGATCAGATGGGGCACAGTTATAATTAATTTGCAGCTGATAATGAAAATAAATGGGAAGGCTACTGTGCACTTTGAAAGTGTTAATTGTGCATGGCTGGGTTGTAGAAGGAAGGACAGGCATGGCTAATTCCTTCACTTTTTGATAATAAAGTTCTCCAGTTACAGCAAATGAGGAAGATTCTCAGATAAACTGCATCTGTTAGTTCAGATTTCTGACTTTGGAGGGAGTCTGCTTACTGTCAAGGGAGAGGGCTGACTAGCTTGTGTATCAGGTGAGAGCTCAGATCCAAGACTTGTTCCAATGATTTTGTATGATATCTCTGTAGTTTTCTCTACATATAATCTATTTCTAAATGTTTTGATTTGTAAAACTTAGTAGCTTCCTTCCACTCCTGCTCCTTTTCTGTTTCTGTAGCCACCATCTTCAGCTTCTGATAGCCGCGATTCAGCTTATAAACACCTGGAGCTGCTACAGCATAAGGTCTTAACAGCTCTATCCATGCAAGAGAATAGAGCACTATACTCTGCTGGCAGGGTATCCTGTACATGCTGCCTTCCTGCAGGAAGCTTCTTCAAAGAGTGTTTTGATTAAGGCTTATGAGATGATTCAGCTTTCCACAGTCCTGTAAGCTTTTATCAGCATTCCCCCTAAGAAAGGCCCCAGAAATCATCCTCTGACTTTTATTTTCAGAGAATCATCCTGTTTGCTTTTCCATCGTCAGTCTACAAGTGTCTGTGACCTCAGTCTATACATCAAGGCCATTTTCCTCCCACTGGCCTGTATGCAGTTGATAAATCCCTCAAATGCCTTCTCTGAATTTCAGTCTCTGCTCGGTCTTGCCCCCTGAAAAAGAATGTCCTTCACATTAAGTGAAAAGAGAAAACAATTACCTTTATTTTATTTATTCCCCTTTGTAGTATTTGAAGCAAAGAGGTATTTGATTCAGCTTGTCTAGCAGGCTTTTTGAAGAGACAGGAATATGCCTTGACGTTGAATATATGGATTGGAAGAGAAAGGAGGAAAAAAAATCTAATGAAGATTTCTAGTGGAGTAAGAATGTTAACAGTAAACTGGGTTCATCTGTCCTACTGTCTTTGGAAAATTTGGATGAGCTGGTATGACTTCATACTTGCTAACAAGAATTCTTAATAGCCCTTTCTGCTGTAGGCTATATTGATAATAGGAGAAAAACAAATGTTTGACGTATTTTTTGAAAGTAATGCAGATCTCTGTAGTTCTAGCACTTTATGAGGTGGCCTATTTTCTTTTCTTTTTTTTTCCTGCTTTTTTAAACACTGTCTGCAAGATAGGCACTTTAATAAGCAACACTAATATTCTCAGCTAACTTATGTAGCTGTTGTATTTTTGTGTAGGTATCAGCTATGCCTACCTGTATCTTCCCAGGCTGGTGCCAGCAGAAAACACGTGAATGATGACTCAGACTTCTGCCCGTGGAGCAGCTTGTGGGATCAGTAGAGTTCTCATCTTGTGAAGCACCATTTGTTTGCAGAGCAGCTGTTCCCATCTTGCAGAAAATAGGCAGCTTTAGTTTTTTCATCAGCTGCTGTCCCTGTGTTGGTGTCTTGGCTAAGGGTTTTACATGACTTTCAGATTTAAAAAATCCTGTTCTCAGCAATAGAAAAAAGTTATAAATTTTGGTTAGAAATTCACCTGAGTTTTCTCAGTTACTTTTTTGGATGCTTTACATCTCCAGATGCAATAAGACTTTCATTCTGTAATTCCCAAAAGAAGTAGACTGGGACTTTTTTCTGCCAAGGACCTTTTAAAGAATAAGAAGACAGTCAGCTCAGGTAGTAATAACAAAGACTAACTTTATGTTTTTAATTTTTGATCATACAGAACATCTACTAACAAATGGGTGCTCGAGAAAAAGGGTCTAGGCTCTTTTCCGGTTTTTGTGTTGGTTTTGGTTGTTTCTGTTTTTTACTGTTCTGTATCTTTATTTTGGTTTTCCCCACTTTTCTATGAGTAAAGTCTGTGAAGTTAAAAAAGATTGCTTTCCATGGATACATGAGGAAGTGTAGAATTCAGAGAGACTATGCCAATGACATTTCACATCTATAGCTGGGAAACTGCTCCAGGTACTTCATTAACCAAAAGACAAGAGAAGTATGACTAATTTTAGATCTTGCCCTTCAGTTTCCTCCACCGCAGTTCCATACGGAAATCTAACTTTGTTTATCCAAATTCTTTGCAAATGACGGTCTCTATTATAAATGCCTGTATGAAGCACATTCTCATTTTGTTAATGCTGCCTGCAACCTTCAATATTTGCTTTTCGTGACTAACCCTGAAGGTTTCTAATGCCTTGCTTTTCTTTCTGACTTGCTTATGGCAGTGAGAGGTTTTTAAATTCAGGTTATTTGCATGGCAGTGTGTTATTTAAAAGACATCTGTACAAACAGAACCTCCCTATTTATAAACTGATGTCTGTATTAAGACATACTTTTGGTTCATAAATAAAAACCTCAACCAGTCTTTCAAGTGCTCAGCAGTTTCATGCTCTGGAGACTATGAAACTAATCTTAAAAAGAGGATTGCCCTTCTTGCCCTTTAAGGCCACATCCATTTTCTTAAATGCAAAGATGTCAGCTCTGACGCACAAAATCTCTGAAGCAGAGTTAGCTGAGAGGCTGGAAGAGTGGCTGGGGGAAGTCTCGCTGGATGCTTGCCCTTTTCCATACTCCTTTCTAAGCAGCTGCTTGTATTTGCCCACATGGATCTCTGGCTGTGTACAGTGTGGCTGTTCTTGCCATCTGAGCTGGAGCTTCTTGACTAGGTCCTCGCCGTACTTAGCAGCAGACCCATGTAAACTGGTGTTCTTCTGTGAAGTAGAGTGTTTCTCCTTTTGTGAATGAGTGTAAGAAAACCTTAACTCTGGTAAAAGCATCTGTTGCTGTAAAACATTGGGGTTTTTTCTTACATTCTTACCTATTCAGTAGCTACTGTGGGAATCCTCAAAAGCCCAAGCTAGGACTGGTAGGAGCTGGATGACATATCTAATAGCTCACCCACAAGCCTGCCTGGTGCAAAGCAATGTCTGCGCCAGCTCCTTTTCACTCACAGCCCCTAAGTAGCAGTTGGGCAGATTGGGACCAAACTGCTGCTTTAGTCCGGACCCTGGCAGTCTCTCTCAAGGGTTTCCCAAATGAAAGTGTAACAAGCTTGGGTCTGTAGGAAAGTGAGGAATTCTAGTTAGCTGAACTGCATGTGAGAGCAGCCACCTGGCCAGGTGAGAGGAGTCTGAAGCAAACCCAGCTGTTTCACAGGAGCTGGGGCAAATGTGATGGAAAGAGAAAGGGTATTTGTGTCCATAGGAATTGCAGTGGCAAAGCTCTGTTATCCTTTTGCTTTGTTGTTCTCCCTGCTCCTTCCCCACATAGCATCTTAAATGCAACACTTCCTGTCTTCTCAGACCTGTCAGCATTACAAAAATGTCTGGAAAACTCTCTGCTGCTGCAGATACTGGCTCAGCTCTGCCAGCTTTGGCAATGCAGAGAGATCTTACATGGGGTAAGCCATGGCCCTATCTGTGCTGAACATGCTGTGAACATAGGTAGTCAGACAAGTTCATAAAAAGGAAAAGGAGAGTGGAAGGTTGCCCCTTTATACTAGAGTCTGACAGTAATTGAATTGAATGGCCTTTATGACAGTGGTTGTAAGCTTTTGGAATACTGCTTCTGTACATAAAATAGCTGTAAACAGGTTAGTGGTAATAAATCTTGCATTCAGGTGGCCAATGAATGGTATGGCCACGTGTAAATTGAGTTCACACAACTCTGAGCCAATTGTAGATAAGCGTATTGATGTAAGGCAATTACTTAAACCCTGCTGAAGGGAACAGTTCATCTGAGAGCATGGTGCTAATGACAGATGTGACTAAAATCTGTCCATGCTATCACTTGCTTTTGTCAGTGACTGAAAGTCAGTGACATCAAACCGTAGTGCTGGCAGCTAGCAGAACGTCAGCAAACTCCAGTAGTTTCAACACCTTGTTAAAATTGCATCAGCGTTTTATGGCGGTGGTAGGCTTATGCGACGCTTGTGATCACTGACTGAGGCAAGCAGCTTGATTTCTTCAACTGTTCTCCAGAAATAATGATTATGGTTTTGAAATTTTAGTTGAAGAGATGTGTGTGCTAGTTGTTGGGCGGATATGATGCAGTGATTTGATTACAGCTAAAGGATTTTTTTTTGATCTTGCTCAAACAAAATATTACTCAGCTAGTGTAGAAATTACTAAATCTGGAAGCTACTGAAATAAATATAATGCTGAATAATGAAGATTCCTTACGTGTCTTCTGAGTGTTCCTAAGACAGAGGTTTTAGCAAAAATCTCCAATGAGATTGGAGAGACAAGAGAAAGACTTCTAGGTTGTTGGGTTGTTGTTTTTTTTTTAATCTTCTTAGGAAACATGATTATCCATAATAAGTAGTATTCTCAAAACCACATGTAATCCTAAGGGAGTATATTTTAAGGCATATGTATTTATTTAACTTGAAGCAGATCAGAATACATGCAGAACAATGGCAACCAGAGGTTAAATGCATATTAAGTCATCTGCTGCTGCTGGATCATTTCCTTCCTTTGCTATATGCCTGAGTGCCTAATCTGTTCTTCATTTGAGTGACTCAAGCCTTTGAGCTGCCCTGGCTGCTGCTGGAGATTCTTCCTCGAACCTTTTTGCTCTTACTGGAAAATGCTCCTGCTTGTCAAGCTGGAAATCATTTCTTGATCTCCTACAGATCCTAATTTTGTTAGCTCCCCTGCTAACGCTTCTTCTCTGATCAATTCTTTACTTTCTACAGCCTTTAAACACTTGCTGATAATAGTAACAGAAATGCCTATAACAGTATTAATAACAAAGCGTTTTTTTATCCAGGGATTTAAAACATCCTGCATATGTGAAGCTTCCCAGCTGTACTGCAAGTCATTAAAAGTATTAATGGCTTTGTTTCATGGAGGAGTAATGTCACACAGAGAAAGGTGGTAATGAACTACATAGATTTCACTCCCCAAAACTTATTTCTTCTTACCGATTTGGGCTATGGCTTGTTGCTGCTATTTCAGGTCAATAAATGTAAAATAATACTAAGTACAGAGAAAGTGGGCAACCTCTGGCAGGCATGAAGACAAAAATGAAAGGAATGGGAGGATGAATTCAAGGCTTTTAGACAAATTTGATTAGGTTGGAACAAATCTGAAAACCAAAACTTGCACCCAAGTTTTTTTCAGAAGGATTCACTGAAGGGTTGCTGTCCAAGACATTGGACATAAAGCCTTGCTGTCTGTGAGGCTGAGTTGCAGCATTTCTCCATGAATTATGACTTCTCAGAAAATGGCACCTGCGGGCGGGTACTGCTGGAGATGATGACGGAAAGAGACCCCTTAGAGCCTTCAGCCCAGGTGGCAGCAGTTGCTGTTCTATGGATATGGCTGCTTCTGCAGCATGTGCAGCACTAATAATTTGGTTTTTAAAATACTGATTTGAATGTCTAAAGTTGTCTAGTATTCCAAATAGCTACAATTCTCATTGCACAGAAAATGCATGTTTGGTTTTGGACAATTTCTGTGTCCTAAGGCTATAACCCACTCTGCTGGTTTCCCAGGAGGAAGTAGAATTCTTTCTTTAGAAGTTTATACTTCAAACGGGAAAGAAGGTATGATAGAAAAGACCTACATCTGTCACTTGTTATGGAAAATGGAGGAAGAGAGAGTGAATGCCTGGCTTGTGGCTGTAGCTCAGATATCACAATCTTTAATATTGTACTTCAGCCATGTGCTAGTGGGAATTACTTAAAAATTCCCATCTCAACAGTTAGTTTTATGCCTAAAGCCATAGTTTTCTTCACTGTCCATGATATTCTGCTTTCTCTCCTGGGTGCTTTCAACATTTCTCCTTATGCTTTAATGAATAATTCTGCTCAGTCCTTTTTCAGGTCACCAGTGTGTTAGGTATTAAATATGTCTCATCCCACCGAAGGCTTCCTTCAGACTCAGTACAGTGTGGTTTATTGCTGCACTGCATTTATGTTCCTTCAGTGAGACTTTGGTCTCTGTGGTGATTTTGTGCACAAAGTGATCCAGATTAATTTTTTGCAACATTTCTGCACAAGGCTTTATCAAAAGCTTCCTGGACACTAGGTATGCTAATGACAAACACATTAAAAATGCATGGCACGTGGAGCAAATTACTACTTCAGCCATAAAAATATTACACATTTTCATTTGAAATTTACAGAATAGAGAAGTTCAAAACTGGGGCTTTCTACCAGACGCTTTTGATTAAGCTATAAACAACTAAATGCAAATGGACTGTTGTGAGCAATTAAAATATAATGCTCCTAATGTTTCAGTAATTAAAAATGCATCCTGTGTTCTTAACAGTAGAGTTATGGCTTCCTAGCTTAAGTCAGTCAAAGGTCTTTGCTACATTTTTCTGGTGCATTCCTAAGCAGCAGTGCTTAGCTTCAGTACCCATTTCAATTTTGTGTAGATGGAGTTAAACACTCGGAAGGTTATACATGGTTACCAGAAAGTTTTAAAAAGATTAATATTTTATTGAGCTTTGAAGAAATCTGAAGGCTTGTAGAAAAAGAAAGAAATTAAGGAAAAGCCTGGTGATTGACTGCAGATTTGATCAGTTGATCTGTTTTTTAACTCTGAATAGTCATGGAACATAGCTTGTTCTGCTCTTAAATCAGATTGCATCCAACAGTACCTCTTGGCTACTGACTGGATAAATCCAAGTTGATAAATTACCTGATTTGTAGCATTTCCAACATTTGAGAAACAAGAGAAAGGTTCCTGGTTATCTCTCCCTCCCAAGCACTGCTGAGCACAAGCTGCTGAGAAGGGCAGAGACGTTTTCAGTTTCCTTCTAGAGCCAGCCAGCACCACAAGGCAGCTGTGAATTATGAAACTTCAGTTATTCCCTGTCTGGTGGGTCATGATGAATGGCATTGTAGAGCTTTAATGCTACTTTTCTAGTAAGCACTGGATTTTTTTCTCCCCCTGCTTTTAGACCCAGATACAGAAGTTTGTCTTCATGTGCTGCGGCTCCTCCAGTCTGTGATTCTGGAGCCAGAAGTATTGGCCAAGTCAGCGTCTGAGATGCGTGATACTTTGCCATTTCAGCGTATCATTGCACTGTCAAAGAGCCGCAATGCAGATCTACAAGCACTTGCAAAAGAACTACTTGAAGATCTTAAAATACTTGAGTATGAAGCATAGAAGAGCTCTATGACATCAACTGATTACGTCTTTCCTATATTTTTATGCTGCAAGAGTTGTTGGAGGTGGACTTAACTGAAAAAAAGCCTCTGCCTAAGTTCCTCTGACAAAATCCTGTTCAGAAATTAGGTAGCCCAACTAAAATAATATTTGGGAAAAAGTGGGTTTTGCCTGCCCAAATATAATCTCAGGTGATCTGTTAGAGATGGGACAGACTTAATTTCTTTGAGTAGGATTTTGCTGGTAACAAGTTTCTGAAACGATCCAGGTTATGTTATCTACTTGCTATATATAGGGAGTAAAGTAATAGTTTCTTTTATTGATAATATATAGTTTATTGTAGTGGTAAGTAATCCTTTTGGTCCAACTTTGTTGCTTTTTCACAACTCTTCTGTGTCAGAATGCATCCCAAGTTCCAGTTTTATTGTTCTTATTTCTCACCTTCTCTATTTAATAAAACAAAACTTAAATTCTGTAGCATGAAATGGATTCTGCTTTCAAAATTCACATTCAGATTCACTCGAACTGCAAGTTGACCCAGTCTGTGGCTGCCAGGCATAACAGAAATTGAGCCATTGTTTTTTCAAAAGCCCTAAAAAAAGGAAATGAATTACTCGTCTGTGGTACCTCATTGTGTGCTGAAGAGGCTAATATGAACTGCTGCTCTGTCAAGAGGAGCACTGCATTCCTTCACAACTGTTGTGTTTGTCAGAACTTCTGTGTACAGCTTGTTTGCCTTGGTGGCAAATGTAAACATTTGTGTGTTTAGTACTGGTAGAATTTACACTTTTTTTTTTTTTTTTTTAGAAAAAATAACATCCATTCCTGTGATGACAGAAACCCAGCTGTTTGGGTGATGCTGTTCAATGGAATGGCATACGAGAAATGCAATGGTGTGGTAGCAGCTTTTTCCATACTAAAGTTCCTGTACTTTAGCTGTGAACTCTCAGCTGTGAATTTTGTATTAACAAAATACAATGTGGGTTTCTAACCCAAATATATAGAAAACATTCTTCTATAGATTTGGATGAGATATTAAGAAGGAATTTTTTACTATGTTGCTAGTGAGGCACTGGCACAAGTTGCCCAGAGAAGTTGTGGTTGCTCGATCCCTGGCAGTGTTCAAGACCAGTCTGGATGGGGCTTTGAGCAACCTGGTCTAGAGGAAGGTGTCCCTGCCCATGGTATGGGGGTTGGAACTGGATGATATTTAAGGTTCCTTCCAACCCAAACCGTTCTGTGATTCTCAAATGTGAAGTAAACATTGTAGGATTTAAATGTTATGATTGGCAGACAGTTTTAAAGGGAGACCATTGTAAAATGTGTAAGTTAAGGTAAAGGTCACCTCCCATTGTGCTGTTTGCAGAATGATGAATGTTCAGAGTTAGAAATGTAATAAATCACTTATAATAATTGCCTCAAATGCTACAGATGGTAGCAGTCTGATTTGGGACTGTCTAAATGAAGACTAAGATACAGATCTCGCATACATGAAAGGGTTGCACGGGGTTCCTTTTTGTTTGGTTGAATACATCAAACTTACCAAGTGCAGATTTTTTGAAGCATTTAAATGTTCTTTAAAGCATGGGGTTTTTTTTGGATTTGTTTCCTTATCTTGCTCTCCTAGTTAAACCTCCTAGAGTTTAATCCTAAAGTGATCAAAATGATAATCGGTAATTTCCTGGAATATCAACTTGTGAAAGCGTTCAATTTTGAGAAAGACTAAAGGGCATTCGCTTTCCATTTGTTTGGTATCTGCCCATGAAGGTCTTTCATCAAACTTTTGGAAGCCAGTAAATAACAGAAAAAGAAAGTAATTCTGTGTGCAGAAGAGCTGATAAAGCCTTGTGTTCTGTGAATTTGAGATATTTCTTGAAAATTTCCCTGTCCCTCCTAGCCCTTCCCCTAAAACCAAGCCCACCCAAGGGGCAACAGGAGGTGCACAGGCTGAGGGTGACAAGGATGCCCTTGGCCAGGTTAGTAAGTGGTGGTGATGGGCCGGTTAGCTGCCGCCAAGCAGGGTGTATGCTACACTGCCACCTTTGCCCTTGTGAAGGTTTCAATTTAGGTCTTTTCTGCTGTTACCCTAGCTGGTCAGGTAGCTTGAGGGAGCTTAATTACCTTTGAGAAGTCTTCTCCCTCTGTCAACTTTGCTGAGAGCTGACTGATAGATTCAGTGTTATGAGAGGGATTGGCAATGCAATTGCACCTCATTTCCATATGAAATTGGGAAACAAATGCTCAGGACTGTTCATGTTAATTGTGTGTCCACTGGCATGGTCAGCACTTAAAAGCCATGGTAAATAGGCGATTTGAGATAGTACAGTTTTTCTGGAGCAAGCTGCTTATATCTGGTAAGCCTTTGAATGTCTCCCAGATGACTATTTTCAGGTGTAGCTCAGCAGGACTTTTTCTTCAGAATCATATTCAGAATCAAGCCATCAATGATCCACTGACCTTGAGAAAGTCTTTTTTTTATGTACTAAGCATTTCATTATGCAAGACTGATAAATTAGAAGAAGTCACCCCATCTATGAAACACAGGGTACCTTCAAAAATATCAGAAGCATCAGAAAGAGCCTGTGACAAACAGGTCTCTAGCAAAGTCTGTATGTTTTCCCTAAATTTACTTTGGCTAGGTATCTGAAATTAATGCTAAAGCTTTAATTCTTTATTTGGGTTATGGAAAAGAAAAAGGCAACATTTGAGGAGAATTTGTTGTCAGAGGAAGCAAATTCGTAATACTTTTTGGGTTGGGGAAAACTAAAAAAAGGGTCAGTTGAGTCAAGCTGTGCTGAAGGCAAATGGATAAAAGCCAGGGATAAGCCTGATCCCTTAACATTACAGCATGTTTGAAATTTCATAAAGGTTTCTCATACTTAAATAGTAAAATAGATTGGACATTCCTAGTTGCAGATTGCGTTATGAGCTGTTATTTCCTTTTGCTGTTTTTCAGGTTCCTTTATTCCCCACTCACCCATTTGATGGAGCCGGGGACCAGCCCCCTGCTGACCAGACTCTGCAGGTCTAGGGCTATGTTACAACTGGCTGAACCTTTTTGCTGTGGGAATGAGGCCTGCAGCTTTCCATACAGGCAATCCCAAGGAAGTTGTGGCTGCTCCATCCCTGGCAGTGTTCAAGGCCAGGCTGGATGGGGCCTTGGGTGACATGGTCTAGTGGAAGGTGTCTTTGCCCATGTCAGGGGGTTGGAACTGGGTGGTCTTAAGGTCCTTTCCAACACAAACCATTCTGTGATTCTATGATCTGCTATATCCCATGCATACGGTTGGATATGTCATGGTGGAATTCTTCCAGACCTTGGCATCTGTCATAAACTAATGGTCTGTACTCTCCGATCATTGGTATCAATGCCTTCTTTGTTGTTTCTTTCTCCACCCTAAAATTAGTAGGAGTCTTGTGCCATTGGCTGTAGAGAAAGGTCCAGCTATTTGCTGAGAGAAGGTGCCAACTGTTTAGTTTAGATGGCTAAAGTTGGGTGAGATGGATCCTTCCTTTTGGTGTCTATTTTGCAGTAATAGATACAGAGCTAGTTTTCAGGTTGCCCTGCTGTTCACAGACAGGGTTTTAGAATCTTGTTTGTTGATAAGCTTGAGAAATCCCTGTTTGGGGGAGAAGAGCATTTAAACTCTTAATTTGCCTTCATGTGGCTAGTGTCAGAAATGAGGCTAAGTAACTGTGGATCCCCTTTGAGTCTCCCTCTTCCTTGAAACACATGCGGGTTTTGACAGTTTATGAATGGAAGGAAGTCTTTAAATAGCAAGTGGTGCTCCAAAAACTTAGAGCCTGTCAAAGCTGCACTTACAAAGTTGGGCAATGGGTGATGTACAGAACACAATGTGATACTGTAAGGTGCTCCTGCAGTTGAAAACTGGTTAACATAGACATTATGAATCTCTGGGTTTACTTTGCTGTGAAGTTTTGCTTCAGACTGAAACTGTGGCCATTAGGAAGTTTTACTGATTTAAGATCAAGTGTGCAGACTATGCTTCAGAAAACACCAGCTTTAGAATGTTGCTTTTTCTGGATCCTGTTGAAAAGTGTGGGATTCTTCTGTGTCATAGTTGATTAACTGCATTACTAGGTTGCAGGAGAAGAGGCAGTTCACACAGCCAGAGCACTAGTTCCACTAGCTGCGTTCAAAGTATGGAGTTAGTCCATTGTTGCCATTTCCTCTGTTGCACAATCTCAAAGTTTCAATGAAGAAGAAAATGTGAGTTTGGTGTTGGCTTTGAGATTATCAGTTACTGCAGACTTATACCCATGTAACTCAAAGCAAGATTTGGTTCTTATGACAAGCTGTCTCAAAAGATTAGAAGTCTCTTTTAAAGATCCTCTGAAGAAAGTACCTGTTTACTTCCCAGTATCAGCTGCACAATTAAAATTGAACTTCACTCCTTTCAGTTTTACGTACTGTGTACAGAGCCACCGAAATTACGTCAGTTTGCTGATGCTCCTGGGAAATAACCAGCTTTTCATGTTTGATGCTGATGATTAATTAGAAGCAAAGGGAAAATTAAGGAGGATCCCCCCAAACGTATTTCCAGTAACTTAAGTTTAGCTTTGTAATGGACTCCCCCACCAGTTTTTCATGTGGTTATCTTAGGCTGATCTTTGGCCTGGACTGTGACCTAGCCACAAAGAAACTGGAAAACCTCAATAGAAGAAAGTAAGGCCCAGTCTGAATGGTGTCTTTGTACTGCATGCTGAGTGGCAGGCATGGCAGCATGAGTGGCCTGGTGTCTCTGGAGTGGACTGTGAGATCTTGGATGAGAAGAGCAACCAGCTGCTCAGTTCCTGAGGGAAGCTGGTGTTGGTTGCATGCTGATACTGGCTCACTCCCAGGAGCTCATGACAAAGGTGGCGAACTTAAAGGTCAAGACACATCATCCCATTATGGTTATTTAAGAGAGGGAAGTAAGTAAGAATGGGAAAGGGTGATGATTTGGTCATACAGCCACGAGTGAACTTCCAGATGACTCCATTTCAGCTGGTTGCACCAGTCATTTAGGTGCTCCCTTGGGTTAACATTTGCACTTGTGATATGCGCTGATTAGCACAAATTGGACTTCAGAATTGATAAGACTTTACAAGACTTGCAAATGTTTCATGATTCACCTCCTCTGCTGCTTCCTGCAAGGGTGCTGGAGATGAGGAAAAGGGGTTTTATTGGGGAATAAGGAGCCTCTCTTTCCTCTGTTATCCCTGCCAATGCATGGCCAAGGAAGTTAAGGGATAAGCAAAGCACGGCTGCGCCTCCCTTTCTTAGCATCTAATTTGCAGCTGCATGTGGCCATGTCTGTGTTGTTCTGTAGGTGATTTTCTGATTTGTATGTAGGAGCCTTTGCAACTGCTAGTTGCTCCTTGTATATGTGAGTTACAAGTTACAGCTGATAAAAAGTCATCAGAAAACTTGAGCTCATGCAGTTTTTTACTTCCCCAGTGCTTTACGATGACCTTTACAACCTGTAACTTGCTCCATCAGACACCTCTAACAGACTTTGACCAAGTTACAGTTCTGCATATAATTTATAGGACTATAACTTTTACTGTGGGTGCGACGGCAGTTAAAGCACTTCTGGTGCCAGGTGCTCATTCTTCTTGAATGCGTGTGCTTTTCATTTTCTGTGCTGTTGGGCTGCTGTTGGGCAAGGCAGCAGTCACTGAGGGCAAGGCTGGTGTGGTGTGGGCCTCAGAAAGGGCTGGAGAAGCAGAATGTTGGGTGACCAGGGTGGTTCTGCCAGGTAGATGGGGAAGGTCAGGTCTGACTGAGCTACGTAAGTGGCTTTCACACCACCGGGGTCTTGCTTTGCACTGGAGTAAGGAATGGGTTGGGCAAGTGAGCTGTTAGAAGCTCTCCATAGAGAGAGAAATGCCGCTGGGGTCAAACTTAAGTGCGGCAGTCACACTGTATTAGCATAAAGCAGAAAATGGTGAATGCGGGAAAATAAAGCCCAGTTCTTAGGTCTGTGTCCCTGTCTCCTGAGCAGGATCTGTGGTGTCCAGAATCAGATTCAAGGGCACCTTGGTTTAGCCATGGCATGTGTGAAAGCTGATCAGTGCAACCCACCCCTTGCTATTCCCAGCATACATACAGTTTTACCACAGGACTTGAGCTACAGTTCCTGACATTTTTACAGCTGTTGTAGTGCTCGTTGGGTCCTTTGGTGCAACACAAGGATAGGTCTTCGGGACTTCTCTCTCCAGTCTGAGTGAGCGGGGCTGTTCAGCCCGGAGAAGAGAAGGCTCCAGGGAGACCTTAGAGCAGCTTCCAGTGCCTAAAGGGGGCCAGCAGGAAAACTGGAGAGGGACTTTTTACAAGGGCATTGGCTGATAGGATAAGGGGTAATGGCTTTAAATGGAAAAAAGGTAGATTTAGATTAGACGTTAGGAAGAAATTCTTTACTGTGAGAGTGGTGAGGCACTGGCACAGGTTGCCCAGAGAAGTTGTGGATCACTTCCCATCCCTGGAAGAGTTCAAGGCCAGGTTGGACAGGGCTTTGAGCAATTTAGTCTGGTGGAAGGTGTCCCTGCCTGTGGCAGGGGTTTTGGAATTGAATGGCCTTTATGGTCCCTTCCAACCCAAACCAGTCTATGATTTTGTGATGCTATGGTAGGAGGGAGTGATGTCTCTGAGGAGGCAACCAGCAAGGCAGAGCGGCCAAGTGGCATGGGGCAGACATTACTGGGATTTGAGCAGTTCTCCAGGCTCTTACCCGTTGGTTCAGCTGGTATGTCTGCCCAGGTGGGGAGCAGCGGTGATCCTGAATGAATTTCCTGAGCCGCCTTACTCTGGGAGGACAGCTGAAAGCACCAGGGCCTTGCCTGTGCCAGAAAATGGCACTAGCTTTATGTGGGATGCCTTTTCCTAGTAACAAGCCTGGGGCAAAGGACAGGATGGCAAGCCTGAAGGGCAGGCAGACACTGTAGGCCTGAGCACTGGTGAGCAAAGGGATCTCCTTGCCTGCCCTGGCAGACCTTGGTGGCACTGGAGGTGTGCAGGCAGAGCTGCTTGCAGGGGAAACGGGACCTCTGGGGTGTCTGTAATGCATAATGGGCCCATAGTCACAACTGGTGCTGCAGACGGGCAGGTGGTTACCTCTGCTTTGCACACGTGGGCTTGCCATAGTGCTTGCAAGATCCCCAGCATGCACATACAGAAATGTGTGTGCTCTTGTGACTGCTTTCTTGATTTCACAGCTTGGCTGGGTGCAGCTGCATTTCGGAAAATGCAGTGGGTGCTTCATCCTGTGACTGGCATGAAGAGATGTAGAGCTCCTCGTGCACTCAGAAATTGTTCAGCAGCAAGAAGCTAATGATGGCAATTGCTGTTCTTCCCGAACATATCCTTTTTCTTCTTTTTATTGCAGTAACTGTTTATTCCTTCAGAGTGATTTTCGTGTACATCATTACTACCCTGTTGCAGCAGAAGCTTAACCTCTTTGAACAAGAGTAGCTAAATAAGAGTGAGTCACCCTCATTCCAGTAAGGAAGCCCCTTCAGGAAGCCTCTCTAGCAATGATGTCCTGCGCAGCCCGGATCTGCCGCAGAGCTATTCAGCTTTAACAATGCTGACAGTGTGTAATACTGCCCCGGAAACCTTCAGAGATTGCTTTTCAGACACAGCCAGTGTCTCCAGTGCCCAGGCAGCTAATCTAGCAGCAGACAGATCTCGGGTAAGGAAGCCAAGGGAAAGGAGGTGCTCTCTTGGCTGTAAGTGGCAAGGGACCAAAAGGTGCTGGAGTTGTTTCGTGAGCATAGATGGCAACCTGGAACACAGTTGGAAAAAAAAGGATTGCCTCTGGGGATCTGAAAGTCAGCTGGAATGCTGAGCTGCTAAAAACAATAGTCCTGCTATAAGTGGCCTAGGGAGACAGGAGGCTTTAAGGGCAGATTAAAGTATGAGAGCACTATGAAACTGATGTGGAAGCTGCCACAGAGGCAGCAGCTTTTGAGCAATGTACTGAACCTGTGACAGAAAGCACTTGGTATCCCATAAGCCTTTTGTCCCGAGGTTGGTACACAGTTTTCAGGATGGAAAAAGGGAGAAAGTGCATTTGCCATTAATTCTTAATGATAATGGAGTATTCTGCAGTGATAGCCAGTTTCTGCTATACACGCTGTCTACAGCAGGGGGTGGCCCACTGGCAACCTTCCCCTGGTAAGGCTGTTTACAAGAGGAGCATAGAGGAAATGTTTCTAAGGCACTGCTATAATGACACAAAAAATGAAACATTACTGCACAAACTGAGCATTTCCACTGAAGTTCTCTGCTGCTACTAAATTATAGTTTCTTAGATCTGCATTTGAGTTTCTTTGGGCACAAGAAGATTGTACAGCTTGTGCTCCTGCTGCCCAGGAGATACTTTCTCCATGGCTCCTGCTCCAGGATGAGGTAGGGTGTAGCTGCTGGGCTTATCTGGGACTTGGGGGATGTGGATTTGGTTCCCTGAGCAGTCATAGACCTCCTGTATGCCCAAGTAAGCCATGTGGATGAAATTTGCTGAGGGGCTGAGCTCCTATTGGAGCATTCCTGATTTCAGAGGGAGTATGCTGGAGGTTTCAGTCCTCCAAATAAGATTTCTGCATTGGTTCTCTTTTCATATAGCTCCCCTCCTTTCTGCCTTAGTCTGACCACTTTTATTTGGGTTGCAAAAGTCTTTGGGTTAAGTAACTGAAGTGTCTGGCAGACAGAAGGGGGCTGTCATCTTGCTTGGCTAGTATTGCAGTCCAAGTAATGGGTGGCAGAGGAAAGGAGAAGAGGAAGCCTGAGATGTGGAGGATACCCAGGCTACTGCTTCCAGCCTCTGGCTGGCTCCTGGCTAAGTTGGTTGCGTAGCTGTGACATGGCCTCTCTGCTGATCTGATAATCCATTCATAGGTAATGAGTGAGACTCATGCAAGCTGCTAAGAGGACCCATCTTTGCAAATTCCTGCCAAGTCCTTTTCATCCCAGGAGATGTTGCTACTGCCAGGTTACAGAACAGATACAAGGAAGTGTTCAGGCACTGGCACAGGTTTCCCAGAGAAGCTGTGGCTGCCCCATCCCTGGCAGTGCTCAAGGCCAGGTTGTACAGGGCTTTGAGCAACCTGGTCTAGGGGGAGGTATCCCTGCCCATGGCAGGGGGTTGGAACTAGATGATCTTTAAGGTCTCTTCCAACCCAAATCGTTCTGTGATGATGAGTTCTATGAACTCAGTGGAAAAGAAGGCCCTGGCCATGCTTTTCCTGCCTATCTGCAGTGCAGCTGGCACACAAGTCTGAATTTGTGTGGTGTGAGGTCTCTTGGGCTCATGCTGTGAAAGCAGGACATGAGTGCCAGGAGGAGCAGCTCATATATTGAAGGGAGGACTAAAACTGGTGCTCTAGCTTTCACCATAGGTTATGGGAGGAAGAAGTACTCCAGCCCTGTGCTCCTCTGCCCCTCCAGATGGGAGATTGGTAAGATCCTAAATAAGGATCTTGAGATCTTAAATGAGATGCTAAGACTATAAGTGAGAATGAAGCAATCCTTTCTTATGCTTTGAGGGAAGACAAAAGGACAAAGGGCATTCTGGCACCAAAAGGAAGAGAAAAAAGAAACTTGCTTCCAAGGATTCAATGCTTAAGCACGGTGACGTAGAAAGAAGGAGATTCTGTTTATAGAGGAAGTGAGAAAGGAAATTAAGGGACAGGGGAAGAAGCAGCTGACCAATGAAAGCTTGTCCTTTGGGACAGGGCAGAGAGGTAGGTCTGTTCCTTGGGGAGCTTGCCTCTCAGAAGCAGAAACCACCGTCTGTGGCTTCACTGTCTGGCACTGGTGCACTGCTGTTCATGGGCCAGGCTCTGAGGAGGCCCATGTGAGCACTCATTCGTGCTGCAGCACAGCCATACTTGGCTGCCTTCCCTCCCCTGGTGGGGTCAGGGCAGGATTTGGAATACCGAATCTTTCATTCCTGAAGAATTCAACTTCCTTGGAAAGTAAAAGATGTGGTCGGAGTGGGCAACCTAAGACTTTAAGCGTGTGTCCTGTGTGCTTTGTTCCTGCTGCTAGCAGCAGTCTAGAGAAGGTGTTTGGGTCTATGGCATCATTCTGACTGTGGATCAGCCCATTTCCCAGACTTTCAGCCAAGTGCAGCATGTGTCTGTGCTGCCCCTGCAGCCTTCATTTCCCTGTCAGGTCTCAAAAAGTTCTTTCCTTCATTTCACAGCCTGCCCTTACCGCTGAGCCTGCTGGTAGCTTTGGACGATGTATCTAATAAGCTGACAGCAGGGTAGCTGCAGTGATGCTGTCCCTGAGGGGCTGCAGATCCTGTCTTAACCAAGCAGGCTGATATTTCAGCTTCTCTGCATCAGTGATGAGTATGGGATTGCTGCAGGGGATAAAGTGGAACTGAAAAGGGAAAACAGCAACAGCAGTGACCAGAGTGCTGTGTAAAGTTAACTGGCATGTCTTGAGCAGCAAAGCCAGGGCACCAGGAGCAGCTCTGCTGCAGCAGGTTGCCTACTTCTGTCTGCTCCATGGCCACAGCCTGCAGAGAGAGGAAGGGAGGCAGACAGTTAGGTGCTGCGACTTTCTGTTTATCCTGACCCTCTCCCAAGGGCTTGCTGTGGTTCCCTTCCTTCCTCTGCCCCGCAGGGGATGCTTTGTTTTTTTACTTTGAATCTCTCACTGTCCCTGAATTCAGAATAGCAGCCAAGGCCAAGGGTGCAACAACAGGGGTAGGGCAGAAGGTCTCCTAGGTGTCTGTGGCTGATGATAGGAATCTCTTTCCCATTTCTGGCCCTTTCCACTCCTTTCCACAAAGACAGGGATCTTCTGTTCTGTCCTCTTTCTTCTCCTGGGCATTTAGCACTAGGAAATGCATATGGGCCTGTGTATTGAAAAAGGCTGAAAACTGCGGTAGCAGGTGGGGTGTAGCTGTTTCTTGTCAGCAGTACTAGACCTGATGCTTGTCTGGTTTGGACTTGTGTGAACAGGCGTGCAGGAAGCATCTTCAGTAACACGCAAATAATACTATCAACCACAGGGCTTCAGGTGCCTGCACCACGGTGGCAGGGGACAAGGACAACATCAGCAACAACAGAGCGTTACATGAGCAGCACTTATTATGTGTTGTTTAACACATTTTCTTGCACAAGGCCAGAACTAATTTGCAGTTGAACAGCAGAGGAGTTGTCTGCAGGCAGCTGGCTGGATTCAGGGTGACTCAGCTTGCCAAGCATGTGTTCCCTCACATCTAGTCATTTCCCGCCTCCCGCTTGACTTTTCTATCTTACAAAAATATTTGAAGAACTAACTGAAAGTATGTGCTCAACAGTGTGATACAGGGCATGGGCTTCCATGAACATCCTGGGCTTCCTCTTGGGAAAAGCAGTACGGACAGTTAAACAAAAAAACAAACTAGGATTGGTTTTTATTCTTTCTATTTTCCTGTGTGGGGTAAGACATACTGTACAGAGCAAAAGCAACAGTACAGAGGGCCAGAAATGAGTTTGCCAGTAGAGAACTGAAGCAAAATGTAACCTCAGCATTGATGATGTTGTTTTTTCAGATGAGAAGCGCTAAAAGGCATTCCCAAGCCATTACAAATGTTCTGCTCTTTACCTGCCATGTCTGCAGTGTCAACCCCATGTGTGAGCACTGCCAGGCAAATCTCTGCCTCCATTCTTGCAGTACCAATGTTTCTGCATTTGCCTCTGTATGCCTTGAGCATATCTCATGGCTCTTTGGGCTGAGATGCTCTAGAGCTGCTTCCCAGGCAGTCAGAATGAAGCTTGTCTGTCCTTCTAGGAAAAGATCAGGGGAAACAGCGGGAGATTTTGCGCACTGATTTCTTTCCACACCTTCTTTGTGCAGACAGGCAGCCGAGGACATACCCTTTGCCCTAGGCCACATCAGCTAGCAAAAGTTGCCTGGGCCAGAGTCCTTCCATGTGGAAAGGTAGTGGGGTAAGAATGAAACTTCTGTGACTTCATAGAATAGTTACCTATCATAAAACTACCTGCTGATGGCCAATGTAATATTTCACAAAAGCTGGCTCCTTCGAGTTTTTCATAGTAGGTAAAAATAGGTTCCTGTCCAATGAGTGCAGATGTGCTTCTTGCACCTGTCAGATGCCCTCTTCCTGCAGGTAAGGAAGAATTTGAGGGCTTCCATAGTATATGTCAACATCTCAGTAGGGATCTTCTACTGATCTTTGATCCATCACAATTAATGTTTGCTTCATCTGTGTTGAGATGAATAGGAAATTCCAGCAGCTGCTATCTCGAAGGAGTATTGCAGAAGGGTATGGTTAAAATCCAGCATTACATTGAACCCTTGGGACTGCCAGGCAAAGCATCTCTCTACTAATGATGACATTTTTAAAAACACTGTGAAGGTTTGATCTTAGTCCCATTGGGCATTTTGCCATGGATCTTAATGGCTCTGTGGCTGATCTCTTTAATGCACCTGCGCAAACTTGACAGTTTATTGCAATTTCATGCTATTTGGGAATCGTCTCACACTAATGCCATCAGAGACAGCAATTTTTAAGGTCATTAGCTCAGGACATAACAAATAAATAGTGAGAGAAAACAATCTGTAAATGTCATATTTGTTTAACATACAAAATAGCTCCTGAAGAGCAGTTATCCTTGTGTCTAGAGACAGCATGAAAATTACATTCTGTGGCTTGAAAATGCGGATCTGTTGGAAGTGAGAAGAGTATAATATGGTTGTTTGTCTTCTCTCCTCTGTTCCCTATTTCCCCGTTGTTCCCCATGCATCTGTTATTTAACTCACCAATATCCTTAAATTCTTGGATTACAGACTAGGACTCAAGGCATAACTAAAGAACTTAAGGTTCTGCTGCTGAGATCTGATAAAAGTGGGTTTTGCTCTAAGGATAAATAATAGTTTTTAGCTCCTATTTCAAATAAAAGGAATTGGGGTGAGTGGAAAGTGTTATCCCTTCTTCACATCAATAGAAAAGACACAGGGCCACTAATGTAACCTGATGTAAATGCTTTCTCAACAAAGAAAGGCAGAAAAAGGTGAAACCTTTATCACTTGAATCAAGTCTGTTCCATCAATAATTACACTGAGAACTGACTTCCAAGTTTGACAGTGTTTTGTTCATGGGGGCAAGCCTGGATCCATGGCCACAAACAGGGCATAAAGATGGGAAAATCAATAAAAAGGCACATAGATACTCACTTTGCTAGGGATTAGACTGGGGGAACAAGAGAAGTGTGGGCAAGGGGACTGTAAGGCTCCTGCCCTCCTTTGTCACCACAGCAGCTCTGCCTCTTGAGATACATCTGCCATGCAGTATGATGGGGAGAGTCCACACAGCCCAAGTGCAGCTGGAACATCAGCATCTGGCTGGCTCTTTGCCCTGGGTATTTTGTGGTCACTGGTACATTTTAATTTGGTCTAGGAAAAGGTTTCCCTTTAGGTGTCTGTCCAGCTGTCCTAAAGAGGATCTCTGAAGGTCAGAGTAATTGTGTCACCACAACTTCAGTGCACAGCATGATTTTGTAAGTAAAACATTCTCCTGTGGCTGTGTCTGCATTAGTCCATTCCAACAAGGTGGGGTCTCCCTACCATGAAAGCAGCTGGGGGCACTGGCACACTTTTAATGGTCCATGGAGGTGGTCTTAAGACAAGACCTCTTCTGCTTTTCCCTGGGTGCATGAAAGCAGGGCGTGGTATTGTGTTACAATTCCCCAAATAAGAGGCTTTATCCTCTCTGTCATCATCTACCCTTTCACTCCCGCATCCTCCGCTCAGAATGCACTTTCCAGCAGTACTGGAACATCTGCCTGTGGGGCAGCACAGATTCACAGATTTAGAAGAAAACCTGACTTCTTTCTGGGTAATTTTGGGAAGATTAGTGGAAAGTCACTGAGGGTGGCTTTCCCATTGGTGAAACTGTAAGTGAGGGACGAAGCCCTCAGCTCCTCAGATGGATATTTAGTAAATACTCAGCCTGCCCTACCTTAGGCATCTGAGTTTATATATTTGTCAGATCTCCAAAGACTGACTGTAGCCCCAAGTGACTCATTCCAAGCACCCAAGTGCTTCTTGGTTTACACTGAGCATTCAGGCAGTATGGCCTTCTAAGGCAGTGGGTGGATTAAATACGCTTGGTGTCCAAGATAAATGAAGTGAAATACACATTTCTTTATGTGCTGCGGCAACACCAGGCTATCAGCAAGCCCAGATAAGCTTCAGTAATGGATAATTGCTGCAAGGTGTTGTGCCACACTTGGGATAAGCATGACAAGAATTTCCCCAGTGTAAGAAGATGTCAATATTTGCTGAAAGTATATGTGGTTTTTGCTTGCTTAAAATATTTATTGGTTCATTCTGGAGAAAGTTAAAATGGCAAATTTACATTTTACAATGTAAACAGCAGTCTGCTAGCTAGCTTTTATTTTTGGCCAGGATTCTTTAAATACTAGCAGCATGTTTAATAGTTGCTTCATTCATTACAGTTTTCTACATTCCTTTAATTAATCTTGTAACTCAGCAGGGCAGTAGAGGCTTGAAGCGGGGCTTCACTCCCATTACAATGACGTCTGTTTGCTTTTATCAAGCCTAGTGACTCAGTTTCAATTGATTTGTACATCCAGAGTTTCAGGCACGCGAGGGTGTAGATGCCATTTCAAATAGAGACAAACTATAGTGAATATAGAAATGCTGTCAGTGTTGTCAAGCTGGAGGATTTGGTGTCTTTGAAAATTCAGCTCCTGTAAAGGGCTTAAAGTTGTGTCTGGTGGAACTGTGAAATGCCAGGATTTGCTGTCCAAGTGGCAGGTGCAAGATGTCGAAACCTTCTGGATGCTTAAAGACCTAACACTGTGCCATAAGTCACATCAGCAGTAATCCAGACATTCCCACCCAAAACATGCAGTTGATCAGCACTAAAGAAACAGCAAGAACTGTGTCTTCCGCAGGCAGGTTGTTTCCACTGTGGTGGGGAATGTGCAAAGACAGCAGCAACTGTACCAGGCAAAATCACAACCCTAAGCCAGTATCCTGTCTCCAGCAGGGAACACCACCAGGTGCTCTCAAAAAAAAATGCTTGAAGTCTGGGAATAGGTGCATTTCTTCGGAGGAGGATGGGGGCAGGACACTGTCCTGAGCCCCATTGTTTGCTCTGATCTGTACTCTGAAGCATGAGCTGGTGCCCTGGCCTTCACCAAACATTGCTTGGCAACTACCTTGTGCTCTGGCAGGCGAAGGCACTGCGGTATCTCTCCTGCCCCATAGCAACCCATACCACTGTGCCCAGTGCAAGGGGTCAGCCTGACCCATGGTCTGTGCTGCATTGTCCTCAGCAGGGCTTTGCTGAGTCCTGCTAGGAGTCACACACTCCCTGCCTGGACTCTCCTCCATCACGTGGCAGGCTGGTCCCATCTCATGATTTGGTGGTGGAGCAGCTTTTTTCCTTACGGGGATATTACAGATGCTAAGGAAGCTTGTGTGGATCCAGGAGGAAGTTTGAGAAGTTTGTGGAGGAAAATCCACTGAGTATCACCAGAAGGGTTATAGGCACTGCAGCTGGCTCAGGAAATCACAGGGGTCATAGGCTGGAAAGGCATTCAGGAAAGGCACCATGTGCAGTTACCCTGTTCATGGAAAGTCAGGAGACTCAGACAGGCTCTGCTTTTGCACTGCTGCACCTTTGACTGCACTACTGTACCTTTGACTGCACTACTGTCTTCAGTGGTGGGTGCCCTTGGCTCTTCGCCTTGCCTTACAGTGCCTGCCTTCTGTTGTGCTGCCCACCTGCTTTTTGCCCTTGCTGCCAAGCAGGTGGGACACCTGAGTTGGGTGAAAACCCAAAGATTCCAGGATTCCTTGTTCTGGGTTTTGTTGGGTTTTTAAAATTGCTTTTCTTCTGGATCCTTTCCCTAAGCCAGTTCAAAATATGGCCCACAGACAGCGGTGCTAGGTAGTGTGGGGGAATGACACGGGGGACAAGAAGGGAGGACAATGTTAATTGCCTGAGCCCTGTTGCTGCTGATGGCTTTGTATTGTGAAACCATAGCCTGTTAGAGCTGGTGTTCCTGTGTCCACAGGAATCTTTGCAGCTGAAACCTCAGCTGATGGCAATAGCTTTCTGTTGAAGTAAGGAGAAGTGTGCTAATTTGCAGCAGCTAGTAATTTTAGGGAATATCCTGTGGCTCCAAATACTCCACATCAATCCTCCCAGCCTGTGAGCGTGTTGCTGTCCTGTGGCAATGAGTTCTGCAGGCTGCTGGAGCTGTGCTACAGTCTTTGTAGCCTTACAGGTACAGATCTGAGAAAATATTTTCTCTTCTCACAGTTCATGTTAATAAAGTTAACAAAATTCTCCCCAGTGTATCCCACTGCTGGAATTCTTCCAGGTTTGAATCCAAGGTTTTTAAAATCCCTGTAGGGTTGTAATTTTTTTATATTACTCTGTTAGGAAAGAAGGAAAATACATACTTATGTGTGTATATGCATATAAGCATATGTGTATATATGTATAACTACTAAGAATAATAAGTCCCACTATCGTAACAATTTTAAGCAAAGAAAGGTTCCGTGGGAAGTGAGGAACACATCTGTCAAAGACACATTGGCATAAAATAATGGCACAGATTCCTCTGTGCTCTGATTGCTGTGTAGAATTCAGTACAGCCATAAACCCAGTTTACGGATGGCAGCTTGTGGCTCAGAGCAGGGCCTCCAAGTCTGTAGTTGGATCAGTAAATTTGTCCCTGTGTAAAGCAGAGATTTTTCAAATGCAGAGTGCAGCCCTTGCTGCTTGTGAAGCCTTCCCCTCTGTCCTGTGAGGGCACAGCAATCAGTACCTGACACACGACTGCAATCATACATTGATTGTGTATCTATCTATTTTGTCTATTGTATATTGCATATATTGTCTGTTGTAGATGTCCCCTTTTGCAGCCTGACATCCCACAGTTCATTGACCCTAGGGGGCAAAATTTCCCTTTGGAAATGGAGCAGCCCCTTCCATGTCTCCAGAATCACCGGTCACTCTGGCACCTGAGAAGTATTGCACTGAAGAAAATATGAATGTAGGTCTGACGTATTTTTTACACCTGAAGACCTCAAACCAAGCTGCCACTTGCTGGCTTGCTGTAACATGGATGGGCCCAGCACTGAGGGACAGGGTGGAACTTACTTCCTGGCTGTACATTCCTTGCTGAATTACGGGCCGACGGCAGGGACCTCATTTTCTCCAGATGACTCTCAGGAAATACCCTCCCCATCAGCTATTATTGCCTAAATAATAGGGAGGGAAGTGCAGCAGTCTTGAGCAATTTCTGAGGTACTTCATAGGGCACATCCCAAATCTGATGTAGGGCAAGGCTGCTAAGACAACTGATTACAATGTCACTTGGTGGGTGTATAGTTCTTTTTTTGCTTCAGAGTTATGAGGTCATGTGGAAAAATATAGATACTTGTTTAGAAATAGGTAACCTGCCGAAAAGAGATACTACAAAACCTTTTCCTAAGCACGGGCCTGTCCTGTCAGCATTCGTGCATAGATCTGACTTCAGTAATGGGGCCTCTAGGTAGGAAAACATGTGTACGAATGTTTGCAGGATTAGAATCTTAAATGTTAAGTTTCCAGAAAGTCCAGTCCAGGAAGGGAAAAGCCTGTTGAGGGAGAGGTCTGCTGGGATTTGATTTATGAACAGGACATCCTGCCTAGTTCTGAGATCTCTCAGATAGGATTCTAGTGAGACTGCTGGGTTATTGTGATGGCAAAGAAAAGGAGCTCACTCTCTCCCTTGTCTGCCAAAGGCACTCGAACCTGTCTGGGCATCATATCAGTGCTAAACATTTGGCATTCTTTGTCACATTTCATCACCACTATTTATTAAGTGATGTTAAAAATGCATGGTATGTGCGCAGCTCCGTGCAAGCAGACTGACCTGTCTGTCATTAATTAGTGAGTTGCATGCTGTCATTTGTGCAGTTAAGCTCAGGGTTGATTCCATGACCTAGCCACAGAAGAAGACTGTCCAGAAAGTTGGGACAAAAGGCAGCGGAGAGGTAGAGCTCTTGGGGAGATATTTCCCAGTTCTAGATCACTGCAGCTGCATCTACACTTTATACAAAGCTGTGGCATGGGTCTAGCTCAGCTGGTGCACTCAAGTTCCCTTTGTGTGGGAGCTAGGGCACAATGGGGATGAGAGAAGGGATGTCTCACTCCCACATCATTCTCCAGTAGGAGATAAGAGGCACCCAAGACATGCTCTGGGGCAGTGATGTTGACACATCTGTTACTTGTGTGAGGCAGTCACGACAAAGAAGCTTTAGAAAGCTGCTTTGTTCTTTAGGCTTTAGAAAGCCTCGGAAGCTGGTGCTGAGTGCAGACTACTGAAGGAGTGGCTGCCACTGGCTGTCTGAAACTGTCCCCTCGTTTTGGCTGGAGTTGAAGTACTTCAGCACCTCGAGCTACTTCTCTGCTACCTAATTAAATGGTGCCAGGGTACATTCCCACACATTTAGTCCGAGTCATCTATGCTGTTAAATTGATAGGATGTTTGAGCACATCTGTGGTACTTCAGATGTTTCCCAGGCATGGCTTGGAAGCCAGCAGGGCCTGGAGACCATTCTCAGGCGACATTTGAGATGAAACTACCTTGTTTTGGCAGATAAGAAAGTTCAATAGTCTGGAAGTGGAGTATCTCATGCTGGCTGGCACTAGTGCCAGAGGACAGGCTTGGATATGTGTGATACATACCCATTACGGACATAGCCTGGGTGTCTCCAGCTGCCTATCCTTAGGATAGAAGGCTCTTTTATTTACAGGGAGGGTTAGAAAGAATTGTATAGTGCTTTAAAGGTCAGTGCTGGAGCTGGCTTTTCAACTAAATATAATACAGTGTAGCTTGGTGGGAGTTGGTAAGGAAGGAGGTAGGTAAACTCACTTGTCTGGCTGCTTCCTCATACGTGAAGGAAGGAAGTGTCTGAATTAGAAATGGTTAAACTGTAGTTTACCTGTGTTTCCTTCTGGCTACACCACTGACAAAGCTAACCTTTTAAAGCTAACTGTCACGTCATTCCTTTACTTGGACCCATTTCCCCACCAACTAGAGCTGAATCTTTTACTTTCTTGGACATTGCAGAGAATCTCAAGCCCACCCTGTTGTCAGTGAACAATGTGTGCCTGTTATCAGGAGGAGTAATTTATCCAGCTATGGATTAACAGAAGAGTCCTCCAGGCAATTTCCTCCCTATCTCATTCATTACTTTGTCACTGGCTGAATCCCTGCAGTTCATCTTGTCATTGTGCTTTCGCTTTGCCATTTTACTGGGAGTCACAGCACTTCACTTCTACCTCCAGAAAAAGGGAAAACAAACCAGAAGCCCCAGGGAGCAACTTGCAGCCACCTCATGAAGCTGTCTGTCTTCTGATGGCCAGTTGGGTTCGTCAGCTCAGAATGGAGCAGCTCTGGGTGGGTCTGGCTACCCATGGCTTTCACTTGGAAACCCCCATTTCTAACCTTGTAAGTAGCTCCAGAGGTATGTGGGGCTGCTAAAATTAAAGCAGTGTGACCCCAGGAATGGGATGGGTGATATGACAGCTGCGTGGCCTTTGAATCAGTTGTTAATCTAACAAGGGGTGACTTAGCTCTGCCAGTCACATGTATACATCGCAGCTGCAGCAGCACCTATGGGAGATGTGACCAGAGAGCCACCCTGCTGCACAGGGATCCCTTCTCCAGGGCTGACTCCAGCATGGGCACAGCTTCAGCTGCAGGGCCGTGCATCCTGGAGGTGGCAAATCTGGGTTTAGAGTGCTTTGTCCTGGGCAAAAGAATGCTTGCAGCCATGTGACACAAAGTGTTTATGAGGAATGTTTCTTAGCTACATGAGAGGTGTGAAAATTTCAAGCCAGTGTGCTGCGCTGCTCTGTGCCTACATGGCTCTTGACTCCTCCCCAGGATTTTGCCCAGTTGTTCTATCTCCTTTCCCTTCGCAGTTCTCCAGAGCCATAGCCCCAGGTGTGGCTTTAAGAAAGTTCGTGCTCTTACACACCTTCCTTCACTCAGATGCTCCCAACTTAGATAATTCCTTGCTGCCAGCTGTCTTGTGCCAACCTCCTCCACAGCCAGCAACTCGATTTGTCAGAACGGAGCGGCGTCCCAGCACCCAGCCTGCTCTCCTGCCACTTGGCCTCATTGTACCCAAACTCTGGGATAGCATCTTGGTCTGAGGAAGTGAATGCAGGTGCAGATATGCAACTCACCTTTACTTTTTAAGCTCTGAATGGAGTTTCATATAGTGAAGTGGGATGTGGCGGGATGTACCGAGGGGGGCACATAAAAATCCTCTGTCCCCAAAAGCTGATGCACGAGACAGAGTGGCGTCTGTCCCTATCCCATCCCTTTCTAATGGGATGGGATGCTGACAAGCTGTGGTGTCAGCATCGGAGGCAGGCCAGCTGAGAAACACAGGACTCAACCGCCTTCCCTAATCCCTTGCAGGGAGTCTGTAGCAAATTCAAACATCGACTTAAGACTTCCTGTGTCTGGGCCCCAGCCACATTAGAGCAGCTTTTGGTATGCTGAATGAGGAGAAAACCCCAGCCCATGTGCCTTATCAGCTGGGACTGGGTGATGAGGCCGGATCTGGCCCCGCACATGGTGTCCCAGAGGAGTGTGGTTGGGGCTGGTATGGGCTGGGTGGGAGGCAGTGAGCAGTGGGAGGGATGCATGTGACTGGCAACAAGCAGAGAAGCTGCCCCATTTTTGCTCACAAGCAATTTCAAGGTGACTTTGAAGTGGTCTGCGAGATTCCGGGCAGTTTTGGCCAGCTTTGGAGGGGAAACTCCGTGTCTGACAGTGGAGACTCCACAAGTGAAGTAACACGCCTGATAGCAAACCTCACAAGGCAGATACCCTCCGGGTGTAAATCAGCACCGCTCCCTTGGTCCCATTTAGAGCTGTGCTGGTTTACAGCCCATGCTCCCAGCCCTGCTCCCAGGTGGCAAGAGGCACTGCAACAAATGCAGGTGTAATTGCTTCTCACAGATGAAACTGCAAGGAAAGGCAGCTCGCATAGTGAGGGTAAATCTAGGTCTCATTGTTTTCTTTTTCTTGAAGTAAAGCAGAGTTGTGAGGCTGCAAAGGCAGAAAGACACGAATGCCATAAAACAAGCAAACAAGGGTGGGAAGGTTTGCCATCTCATGGCCATTTTTTCCTACACCCTCCTGCCCCACGGCAGCTAGCAAAATGGACTTGAAGAAAACCTGAGGGAATGGCTGCATAAACAGCCCTTTTAAAGAGCCTGGGCTAGCTTTTGTCATCATTGCATTATTTTTTTTTCACCAGTGCCACTCCATTGCTTTTCACTGCATTGACACAGGGGTAGAACAGGCTTAATGTAGCGGAGAATCAGACATTATGTATCTAAATTTGTTTTTCAGAACTGTGCTGTTATTGCAGGGAAAAAGAAGTGCCTGGAGTTTAAAGGTAAGCTCTGAATCTTCACCACACCGTGAAGATTTGCAGGTACAAGTCCCATTTAGATGCCTTTATAAAACACTGAAGTACTCCAGAGCAGCAGGATTTAACCTTGGGATGTTCGCTGGCTGTAATGTGCTTAATGAGCCTTTCCCCATGCATAGCAGATATCTAAGCAATTTTTTTTGTATAGAAGTGGAGCAATTGTCCGGCTTTACGCAAATGAGGAGCTACTTCAGTGTTTGCCCTGTGAAGAGACTTCAGTTTCAATGGGCTTCAAGATTGCACTTTTGTGTTAAGTGGAGCTGTGATCTTTTTCCAACGAGTGTTGCTATGCAGGGCCAATTTGTGACGTCCATTATTCTAAAATAAGCAACTTCTGCACAGCAGAAATGTGCTCCACTTGCACTGCTAATCTCTCACACAAAGGCGTTTGGAAGAAAAGTTATTTATTGCAAGTAATAAATGCAGGTTCTCAAAAACATTTATAACTTAATTTCCAGAGTCAGAGCACTCCGGCTTGAAATAATTTCCTTTCAATTTCCTATATTTCCAGTCCCTTTCCTGACTGTTTTAGACCATATATTGCATACTTAATTATTCTCTGAAGGAGAATCTCAGCTACTGAAAATGGGATATACTTAGCAAAGTTCTTCATGCAAGAATCTGTTCTTCAGGTATCAGCTATTGCCTGTGACAGGAGTGGAAACCTGGCTGTCTGTTAAATAAGCATGTTATGTTGAAGTCTTCTGCCTCACCTGTGCAAACAGTTACAGATCTCTTCTGTGTAGTTCATGAGCTCGTCTCAGCCATTGGCAGAACAGTCCTTTGAATGTCCTCTGGTGGAAAATGGAAACTGTAGTTAATGCTTTCCCGGTTTCTCTGAAATGACAAGAGGTGGGTCAGGGTGCAGTGGGATTTGAAACCAGCATATCTGTGTTTTTATTCGGTGTCTTTTCCTTTAGATAAGCTGCATCACTGTAAGAGCAGAGCAGTTTAAATTCTTCCCAAAAGGACCCAGAAACCTTAACTTCATTAGAAGCCACATTAGTTACTAGCTACTGAGGACTCCGCTTACTTAAGGAGTTTGTATGGTTTTTTTGAGACTGTTCTCAAGAATGAAACATGCAAATATATCAATATTTGGAAGGATTTGTGGGATCAATTTGGCATTTTTTTTTTTGTGGCTGGGAAGTTCAACTGAATAACTCCATGGCAGCAAAGGAATCTGTGGTTTGCACTCCTGCTTTACTCCTGTGTAAGTCTGGCTAAGAGATCTTGACCCTTTTTCCTCCCCAAGCAGCAGCTGCCTGTGGCTGTGCAGCTGCAGAGCTCTTGCAGCAGGACAAGGGCTGGTTCCATCCTTGTTGTGAGAAGAGTTTGCATACAGGAATACAGGATGAAGCACAGATGCATCCCTCTCTTGCTTAATAATCATGACCAAATTTATAGCTGGCCAAGTAGGTACGTGGATAATTAGCAAAGTGGAAAAGTATTTTTATAGCAAATAATTCATCTGCTTAAAATCCCTACCTGTCCAGTGTGCTAGACTTTCTGATACCCCCATAGACTGGGAGGAACCGCAGGTGTTCCTTTCATCTCTCTGCCTTTGGAGGAAGGGAGAAGTTATGGTTCAAAGGAGGGGTTAAACCACTGTTCCAAGGTCACACAAAATCTCTGTGGCAGTACTGGAAACACCCACATTTCCCTCTCATTTTCAAAAGTCCTCAAGGATTTGATCTTTTCTGGCAAAAGAGGTTTCTCCTGTTCTCTGACAGACCTTTTGCTTGACAGCTGTGTCCTCTGAGGAAGCATTTCTTCATAACGAGTTTGCCTTGAAGTGATTTGGCTTGATTTACATTTTTTCTTACAGCCCACAGCAAAACTTGTACCCCTGTGTAACCAGTTTCCACAAACTTCCCTATAAAATGCAGGGCAAGCTGTGTTGACTGCTCGCTCTGGGAGTGGGAAATGAAGGACAGTCAGTCCCATAGAAGGGTGTAAAGCCTTGTAAGATTTACTAGTGACAACTGAGTTCACTGAGTGTAAAGAACACACACGCATCAGGTGCGGGGCTCTGTCAATGCCTGGAACTATAGGTGGCAGATCGTGGAGTATGAGTTTGCATGTGCTGCCATTTCTGAGGCATTGGTACATTGCTGTTTCAGCCCACTTTGACTGTGTGACATGTTGCATGGCTGGCACGTGTTTATCACCAACAGTTATACATACAGTTATGCAGACATTGCTTATGGAGGCTGCTAAGTTCCTCTGAGCTTTCTGGAGATCTTTCCCACTTCAGCTGCTCTAATCACTGTTTAAAGGGAGACTGTAAAAAGGTGTGAGATAATCTGTAAAGTCATGGCTTGCTTCTCTTTCACTTCCCTCCTCGGGACATGTTTCCAGTAAGAAGCTGATATTTATGTATACGTAATGCCTGTGCCCTGGGGAAGCCACTCCTAAGTGAGCCAGGAATTTGTTGTGCGCCCAATTAGCTCACTGCAGCCATGCCTGCTCAGCCCTGTCACCCTCAATTTCCATCTGTGCCACTGGGAAGAGAGAAGAAAGCTTTTCCCCTGGTGCTGTCGCAACTAATACGCTGGCCAGATTGGCTGCATCCAAGAAGACAGGGGATACCACCGCTCCTCAGGGCTCGTGCCATCTCCTGGGGTGCCGGTCGCTGCCTGTGCTGACGTGGACAGCTGGGAATGACACGGAGGACAAACCTCACTGGGATAACTGAAATAAACCCCAGCCACTTCAGGCATTATGCTGTGGTCACTGATTGTCCCAGGAGTGGTTTGAACCCAGTGGGAGGAGGCTCCATACTCCCCCAGGAATATCTACAGAGCCGTTGAATTCTCTTACACTTACGAAGTTTGTAGATAACTCACCAGAACTTTCTGGGGCTGGCAATCCAGCTATGCTTCCAGAAAGCTTGAGCTCTTGCTTTTGGATTGAGCTACCAAGTGTGAGTGAGGGTTCAAGTTAGTTTACAGATCCGTAGAAGAACTGCTTTTTTTTTTTTTACAGCTATATATGTATGTGTGTCTGTGCGTGCATGTGCACATATGTATAAAAGAAGAAATATGGTCTGTTCCCTTGGCCTTATCCCACTTTCCATGAAGAGGAGTGTTCCCCTGGAAGCTGTAGCCATTCACATCTCGCAGTCTGCCTCCTGTCAAAGCAATTTAAGATTTACTAGTGACAACTGAGTGCTAACGTCTGCCATCCTTGCCCTGCAAATAACCAATGCATTCCAAGTCCCACGGCCCTTGGCCCTTATGTCAGCTCTCTTCCCCAAGATTAGTTCAAACTCAGCCAGTCACCCAGTGGCCATTTGGAGTGAATCACTCTTAGAAGTACATATCTTTGACACTCACTAAAACTTCAGGGGGAAAATGAGTCATTTCACATTATAGAAAGTCATATCTTGCCCTTGGTATTTCTATGTATGAGTGATAGGCATTTATTTTTAGGTAAGTTTCTCAGTATAAACGCTGCTTCTTTTGATAAAGGTTGTCTTGAGAGGCACATGCTAATATTCTGCTTATTGCACAAACACTATAGGAGATTATTTATTCATGCGTTTGCAGCAGTGTAGTTGAATGACAGGGAGCTACAGCAGTATCTGATTGTTGGGAGTCAGCCTGCAGACAAGGATCCCTGTTGCTACGCTTATCTGTCAAATATGTATTAAAAAATGCAGTGAAATCATCCCCTTTCTGGCATTTTCTTGCTGTTTGAATTACTCAGGTCTGCCTCCTAGACCATTCAGTGATGACTGTTTTCAGGATGCAGAAAATCCTGGCTTTTCAAGGGGAGCCATTAGACAAGGTGTTTATCATGGTGTCCTGGAAGAGATCTTGGCAGTGGCTAACCAAGACCAAGCAGATGGATAAAGCAAAGCCTCATTAAGTCTTTGTCACCATCCCAACAAACCAAACCATTCAACATGGCAGTTGTGGATGGATGTGGTTTTGGTCCAGGCATACTGCTGTGCCTGTGCTACCCGCAGCAGATCTGTGCTGGGCCCTGTGGCAGGTCTGCAGTGTGCCGACCCTGATATTGCACGCAAGTACTTCAGCTGCAGCACCCTATGGATAACAGCCTCACTTTTTCTGTGCAGAATGTCTGGCCTGGCCTCACCCAGTTTCACTGGTGGCAGGTCCATTCCCTGCTGAGTGTGTGTGGGGTGGGCAGCACGGGTCCCTCAGCAGTTCCAGAGGGGCTCTGGCTCTCCAGGAAGCACAAACCTCCACCACCACAAACCTCCACCACCACCTTGAGACATCTGTGGAGAAAGGCAGGGAATACCATCTGGCCATGAGAGGCATTTCAAGGCTGGACTGAAGGGAAGTGGGACAATTTTCTACTGCATTTAAATGTCTTTTTAAAAGTCTCTTGAATTTTATATACATACATGTATATAAATATATATATATTATAGATAACATGAAAATTCATATTTAAAAATCTAAATGCATATGCATATGAAAATCCAAGCGCAATCCCCTATGTGTGCCAGAGGGGAAGTTTGCAAATTGTTAAGATTTTGTTTGATGACCCCCCCAAACAGAAGGTGATTTGGCTCTGAACCAGATTTCAGTCCAGTCATTAGTGAATCCAAAATAACAACAACTTTTACATTAGGGTCTGTGTGTGGCTCAGTAAACAGATGCTGGACCCTTATGTGTGTCCAGTGCCCTCCATTCCCAGCTGGTCCCTCAGCAGCCTCTGTGGAAGCAGGGGTCAGTCCTGCCAGCTGCAGTGGCATGACCCTATTTCACAGCCTGCAGAAAGGGACATGTTCTCAGTTTCAAAGCTTGGCCCCAGGTTTTGGGCTGTATCCTTTGCAGAGGAGATGTGCAGTGTCCTTCGCTACAGAGTGAGGGAACAGGAGAGGACGCTGAGCAGTGCAGTGCAGCCTGTGAAGCCATTCCCATATGGTTCTGGGGCAGCCACAGCAGTCAGACTGTCTCCTGTGCCAAGCTCGGTGTGTGCCTTTCTCATTTCAGCCTCCTGCCCTATAGCATACATTTTTGGGGGAAATAAAAAGTGCCTTTGCCCTTCTGTATGGACATGTTTTTCCCTCCCCACTTCTCTTCTGCTTCTCCTCTGTCCTCTAAGGCCAGAGTTCACCCCCAGTCTGGAGCTGCTCTCCAGGTCTTGTTCCTCAGAGCAGGCGTCCAAGAGGCAGTTCCCAATTCACCCAATAAAACCTGGTCCAAACTGCGACTCTCCCTCCTTCCCATCCTCCAATAGTGAAATGTAGTTCTGGATATAAACTATCTAGATTAAAGAGATGTCTGAGATATTTTACTATTGTGCTGGCTCCTAAATTAATAAACACTATAAATCATGGGGCCAGATTCAGCCCTGACTGAACTTTCACATCAAGCTTTAGTTTGATGTTGAAATAAGGTGACATGCTGATTTCAAGAGTACTGACTTATCCCCTATTGGTGTTTATACAAAGAGAGTTCAGCTCATGGGCTTCTCCTTGTATTGTTGAGATACTGCCATTGTTACTCAAAGCAATATTTACCTGCTCTGTCTTGCATTGTTCACCAAAAGTTCAGAGAGAAAACAGGTCTCAGGCTGCATCAGTGTAGGAACTGTTTGCATACGGATGTTGTATCATTTTAGCTCAGGGTGACACAACATAATTAGCAGAAAACATTTCTACATAACAGGATCATTGTCTGCTCTATTTAAAATCATCCCTGGCAAATGATCATATCACAGGCAAAAGACCAGCCATCTTCTTGTGGCAAAGCAGATCTAATAAATGTGCATGCTAAGAGGACCTGAGTGAGTATCAAGTCTGTAAGATGTCTGCCTATTTAGAATGAAGCTTTCTTGCTACCTCACAGAGAAAAGAAGGAAAACCAGGAGAAAAAACAGACAATATGTCATGAAAGATGTATGCCCCAAATTTCACATTCAGCAGTTGGACTGTTTTAACTGCAACAACAAAATATATTCTCAGCTGACTTAGCAGAGGAAGTAAGGCAAGTACTTTGCATGCCTCTATTAGGACATAGTTATGTGCTGTGTGACTGGATGACAGAAAACACTGGTTCTCATCTCTTTCTGTGGCTGTGAAAGCTGGCCACATTCATGCTTCTCTAGGCCTGCTGTGGTCAACACATCAGTGAAGATCCCTGTTGTTTGGCAACCATAGCCATAGAAATCACCAAACAGAGCAGGGGAGTGCTTCTTGGTATTTTCCCTGCCTGCAGTCCAGCTGCGGAGCATACTCTCCCATTCTGCTTCTCTGCCATTTTTGTCAGAAACAAAAGCTTTTCAGGCCTTTTAAATGGTTGCATTCACAGTCTTCAGTGGTTTTAAATCCTTTGTGGTCACCCTGCTTGACCTTTGTATGATGGAGGACTTCTTTGAATCTTATCCTTCAGTTCCTACAGTCAAGCACAACAGCTTTTGGTTGAGCAAAGTCTTTAATGAAACTTTCTCCAGGCATCAAGTAACAGGGATTTTGCAGTGTGCCTTGGAAATGAGTCCTTTGAATGATTGCTCTTAGTATTAGATGTCTGCTAGCATAATGTTTTCCTGAATTCATTTTCCAGCTGCTCATTTTACCTCTCCCTTGCCTGCTTTTGTAAGGAACCATCTCCATTTTATACTGCTTCCTTGGCAAGGTACCTAGGCACTTCCCTTTGGTGAACTGCATACAGATCCCAACCGAGCTCTCAGTTGATGATAACCTTTGATAGGGACCTATCCATGATCAAGGGGTGCATCTGCAAGCTGGAAGTACACATAAGGCCCCATGGCCATGTGTAAGGCTTGTGCTTGCCCCTCTGAGGTACTTACCATGTCTGTGTGATGCTGAACACACTCACCTCACATCAAACTATTTGCTGGTGGAGGATATTTGGCAGCTCTCAGGCAACCAGGGCACCTTGTGTAAATGGAGTTTGCTGGCACCTGGACTTCCCTGTCCCTGCCAAGCAAAGGGCTGTTGGAACAGCCGCACCAGGGGTTGCCTCTTAGTCAGCCAGCAGCCTGTTTGAAGGTAACCAGGGAATCCTGGTCATATTGCAGATGATTTGTTGGGGCTGTTGTAATGAAGTTATATGAGGAAATGGACGGAGGGTAAGAGGACAGTATGTACTTTGAAATTATTTGTGTTATTTATTTATTTATGGTTTGTTTGTTGGTTTGTTATTCTGATTTTTCTTTTTTCCTTGAAGCAATCCCTGAGTCTTTCCTTTGCAAAGAAACATGCTGTACTTACCAAGAGTAGGAACACAGAACTGTTTGTTGAGCTGTAACATTTTTAGCTTCTGCTCCTTTGAGCTGCTGCTGAGGCATTGAGAAATACTTATTTAGTGCCCTTAGAGTTGTGTAAATCATTTTAGTCAACAAACTTGGCTGTGCTTTCAAGTTAATGTGCCCTTAAAATGTAACATTAGACTATTTGTTTTTGCAATATTAATGTAAGTACTTTTGCTTATAAACAAAAAGCATCTGTAAAAAGGACTCCGCAAAATGATAGCCAGTCCAGAGTGTGCAATAGTGCCAGCCCTTTCCAGAGAATGAGCTAAATCACCATCCTGCTGAAGTGTTTCCATTCACTTCAACCTAATCAAGATTTGGCACAGTAAGAAAACAAACTCTGGGTGTCAACATACTCTACCTCTCCCGGATGCACAGGCCAGACGTGTATTTTGGCCCTCTGACAGTGTACGCTTTATAGTTAGGCACCAGTTTATTGATGTAAATCCCAAAGCATTCCTCAAGTCCATAAAGAGAAAACAAAGATGCAAACCCTAAAGCTCTCCCATTAGGTCAGAATCACCCTTTTCCCATCAATGGCGGTTGCCCGTGCTGTGGAATTATGTTGACAGCTTTCCTGCTGTATGGATTATATTCTGTATTTTGCGGTTTAAACTTCAGTCTTTTTTCCTATTAAAGCCCTGCTGGGAGTATTCAGTTGTATAAAGTCTTTTAAGTCAGTGGCAAGGATTCTGACTGACTTCAGTGGAGTTTGGATCAAGGCCATATAATTAAGCCACAGAAAAGGCTGTTTTGCTGTAGTATCTTTTTCTGGTTTAACTGTGTTACCTGGATAGGATCATATAATCTCTGTTCCATATGGCTAATAAAAAGTGAACCAAAAGCTACCGAATAGCCAACAAGTTGCTGAAAGGTTGTTGCTGTTATTGGGTGAATTATTTGTTGCCACTTGAACCTATTTTTTCCTCCTTTTTATTTTTCTTGTTGGCAAAACCTCCTGTAACTTTCCCTTTTACTTGGGTGACTGAGCTTTGCCAGCCGATGTCCTGGCTACGCAGACTGTATTCATATACCTCTGAAAGAAAGGTCTCTGGATGAGCTGGAAGGGGAGCTCCCTGTCTGTCTTCTACCTCCATCTTGGACATTGGACTTCCTGAGTGACAAACACGAGGATGCTGGTATGGCACACTTTGTGGTGTGACAGCCTGTTTTGATGTGCTAATGCACAGGGAGTCTCCCACTCCAGAGGCTTTGCCTGTACTGGAGGGCAGAGCTGCTGCTTGGATGAGAAAGGGTATGGTCTAGATAATCTCAGTCTTTCCCTGAGGACGTGGTCTGGAAGCTCCTGACCCTGGTGCAGCCTGCTGTGTTGTAGCTGTCAGCTGTCAGTCAGTGTCCCTGGCTGCATCCCACTCCTCTGAAGTGCGTTTCGTCTGTGATAATGACCTGCTTCTGATCTGGGGACTTAAACTCTTCAAAGGAGCCTCAGCTCCTTTCTGAAAGACACTTGGTATGACTCCCTCCTCCTGCGATGCTCACCCAGGTATTTCTGAGCTCCCAGACACCTGAGCAGAGGCAGCCTGAGGAAGAAACCCTCTGGGTCCCCAGATCTACAGATGGGCTCCCAAGAAGAGAAAGAGGAGCAGGTGGGGAAGGACCTGGAGAACTGAAGGACTGTGATGTCATAGAATCATAGAATAGTTAGGGTTGGAAAGGACCTTAAGATCATCAAGTTCCAACCCCCCTGCCATGGGGAGGGACACCTCACACTAAACCATATCACCCAAGGCCTCGTCCAGCCTGGTCTTGAACACTGCCAGGGATGGAGCATTCACAACCTCCCTGGGCAACCCATTCCAGTGCCTCGCCACCATAACAGGAAAGAATTTCCTCCTTATATCCAATCTAAACTTCCCCTGTTTAAGTTTTAACCCATTACCCCTTGTCCTGTCACTACAGTCCCTAATGAACAGTCCCTCCCCAGCATCCCTATAGCCCCCCTTCAGATACTGGAAGGCTGCTATGAGGTCTCCACGCAGCCTTCTCTTCTCCAGGCTGAACAGCCCCAACTTCCTCAGCCTGTCTTCATACGGGAAGTGCTCCAGTCCCCTGATCATGTCCTTTCCTTTCTTGGAGGGGTGGGAAAACCGAGGTTTTTGATTCAGTACAAGCAACCTGCCCATAGACTTGTGGCTAAATAGTGTGTGTAGTGTTACAAATAATGATTCTTTTGGTTACACTCTGGTGTGGGGAGCAGCAGTTTTTGTCCTACCCCAGGTGCCTTGTTGGAGAGAAGGGAAGCAGCTGCTCACAGACCTGAGCAGTGTGTCTGGGAGCACCAGGGAGGGAATGGTCTTCTCCTTTTGCCCTTCCTGCACCTCAAACAGGAGCTTACAGCTTCCTTCTGGATCAGGCTCAACAGCACAAGGAGCAGAGAGGTTTTTGGAGAAGCTTTGACTTTGCATCACCAGCCTTCAAGAGCGGCCAGGCCTCCTTCCTCAGAGCTGCCTCTGAAGGAGGAGGGCAAGAACTAGGAGGAGGTCTCAGGACTGCAGTGGCTCAAGCAGAGAAACAAAAGCAAAAACAACCAGGGGAACCTATTTGCCATGGAAAATTATCAAAACGAAAGGTTGCCAAGCCCGTCCTTGCTGCTTCCGCAGTGACTGTAAAGATGAGGATGAGGTAGATACTTCTGTAGCGGGAGGGGGGGGAAGAGAAGATGACTGGAAGCTTGGGAGGCTATCTGAGAAAGGCATTCAAATGAACAGCAGGGAGGCAAAAGGGGCAGGCACCACCTTCAATGATGCAGACTCCAGAGAAAGAAGAGAAAATTCAGAGGGGAGGAAACAGGAGTGACTGAAGGTGGAAATGCCCAAACCAGAGACCACTGGGGATGGATGTGAGGATGAAGAAGTGAATAACCCTTGTGAAGGAAACAGCAAGAGGTGGGTTAGCAAGAAGATGAGTGCAACAGGATGACTCAGTAGTGATGACTCCATTACGAGAGCAGCTTGAGGGGGAGTCTTCAAATGATAGTGCAGGGAAGAAGAGGCCAGTGCAAGAAAAGGAGGAGGAGAGAATAAGTGCAATAAGACCTTCCGATGAAAAAATAAATAATCTCCATACACAAAGCTGTAACCAAATGAATTCAGAGCTATTCATGGCACTGACATCAATTCTTTGCTCCTGAAACAATAATGGGAATAAGGGGAGAAAGTGGGAGGAAAAAGAAGAAATGTAGGAAATTAATATTTGGCAGTAAAAATTATCAGGAGTACTTATGTACTTCTGGAAATGTTACTCAAATTTCCCATCTAGTAGAGGCTGTAGCTCAATGAGGTAGTAAACCAACTTTTAGGGCACTTAGTGCTGACCCAAATCTACCACAACCATATATCACAAAACAGTGAGCTGCTATTTTGAATCTCCTTGATGCTTCTTATTCACCAGAAAACATGGTTTTGGAAGGGTTAATGTTATTACAGCAGCTTTCATGCTGGGTCAGGTGCTGCATGTCCTACTGAACCTGGCACGAGGCAAGGGTGACGGAGTAAGGCTGCACAGACCTTGGGCCATGTTTTGTGGCTAATTCAACAAACGTGAAACCTTGTGAGTGTGACTGCTCAGGCTCTGCTTTGTCCTGCCAAGGGACCGGCTAGTACGGAAAGCTGATGCTTTCCGTGGTGGCAGAGCCGCAGCCTTCAGGACCGAAAGTCTGCTGGGTGAATGATACCAATGGCCCTTGGAGGCCAGACATGCAATGATCTCCATGTGGCACGGGGAGCAATAGGGCCTTGGTCCCCAGCTTCCATTGAGATAAATTCACTGGGAGATGGGGATCTTTTGAAAACCATGCTGGGGGGTGCCTCTAGCTGCCTAATTCCAACCAGAAGCCATTCACATTGTTAAGGTTCTCCGTCACTTCCGTAGGCTCAAACATCACCCTACCCTGTGGCCATGCTTCCCTGGGCTGGTCTGACCTGTGGTCCTCACCTCCCAGGGATGCCTTTGGCTAGCAGTTTGGAAGATGCCATCAAGAAAAATTATGACTTATCTAATTCACAAGGGCTCCCAGTGACCCTTCTCCTCTGAGGGTTTTCCTTGTGGAAGAGATGAGGAACCCAGGGAGGCTGCAGCAGCCACACAGTCTGAGCACCAACCTCTCTGGCCTGGGGCCAGGGCTGTGATGTACAGGAAGGGCCTCATTGACAGAGGCTGAAATCAGATGTGACCCTTCAGCCCCAGAGAAGCACTTCAGAGCCTGATGGCTGCTGACAAGGGTAAAGGAATGCCTCTTTAATACCTAGCAGGACATGGCAGCTTAAAGTTTTCCTTTGGCAATCCATAGTTCTTGGAAACTGACAGTATGTTATTTGGGGTGCTCTGCAGAGCAATGGTATGATCAAAAGCACCTCAGAGTAGGAACTTGGTTGCCACAAGAATCTCCAAGGATAGTGCAGCATGGAGAGAAAGTACCTCCTTTTGAAGAACTTCCTATTATGAAGTGGAAACATTTTACACTTCAACAAGCCAAGGACCTTGAAAGAAGAGTTTCAAGGCAGGGAGAGAAGGCCCCCGAAGGTGAGCTTAGGTCCATGAGAGACATAACTAGTGCTATGTCAACATGATAGTGATAAAAGGTCAGGTGAGGTTAGCTCTAATGTCACACAGCTAATAGGATGCCTGGGGATCTGACATGAAAAGTGCTCTCCAGGTTGCTAATGCCTTCATCTGGGTCAGCAAGTAATAGTCAGACACTGATTCACAGAACTTCCCTTCCCCGAGAGGTCCTGTAAACATATATTTTTTAAAGCAGTGAGGAAATGAATGGCCATGCTGAGGATTAAGTGCTCCTCATGTCTGACCTCAGCCATGCTGGCATTACCCCAGTCCGAGCTGCCTGCTGCTGAGGCGCTCCCGTCAGGCTTTCCCACATTTTCCCCTCACCCTTTACCCTGGTCCCTTCTTCTCCTTCCTCTCTCTGTGTTGGGACCATCCAAAATTGAGTTCCTTCTCTGGCGTGGAGCAGGGAACAAGTGTTGAAATAGGTTTTTTTTGTTTGGTTTTGTTTTTTCCCTTTTTCTGTGAAATGCAGTTCTTGCTCACTGATATCTTATTCTCAGTATATCCCCTGCTGGACCCCTTGCCCCTTTTCCCGACCCCAGCTCTGCACAGATGCACAAAAATGTCAGTGGTATTGCAAAACCTGCCTCCCCCAGGGTCTTGGTCTGGCCCTGGAGACACCTCACTGGTGCCAGCTCCTTTGCTCAGAGGATCTCTGCTTGCCACAACTCAAAGTGGCTGGCACAGAGGCTGGCTGGAGCCCACTCATGCCTGCCATTGAGGGCTGTAGCCAGCTCATGCCCTGGAGTACACGTGTGCCCATTATAAATCTTCACAGGGCTTCTGGTAGAACCTTTCAATTGAAGAATTGCTATTACTCACTTCTGGGGGGGCTGTTCCAGCTCAGACTTTTAAATACTGAAACAGATACCTCAACAATTTTTAGCAGGATCCTGTAATCAAAATCACAAACGGCTGAGTTTTTGATTCTTGGAGAAGTAAGGATGGGGTCAGCAGAACTGCTGCCTTGGATTTTTGGAGGGCAGTCTTTGGCCTGTTTAGGAGCCTGGTTGATGGAGTCCCTTGGGAGCCAGTACTGAAAGGAGTCCAGGAAGGCTGGACATGCTTCAAGTAGAAAACCTTAAAGGCACAGGAGCAGGCTGTCCTCATGTGCTGAAAAATGAGCTGAGTTGGTGGGGAAGAAGACCTAGGTTCTACAGGGGGATCTGGACAGGCTGGATCGATGGGCTGAAACCAATTGTATGAGGTTCACCAAGACTCTGTGCCAGGTTCTGCACTTGGATCACAATAACACCATGCAACTTTATGGGCTTGGGGAATAGCAGCTGGAAAGCTGCCTGGCAGAAAAGGACCTGGGGGTGTTGGTCAGCAGGGAGGTGAACATGAGCCAGCAGTGGCCAAAAGCATCCTGGCTTGTAACAGAAATAATGTGGCCAGCAGGACAAGGGAAGTGATCAGCCCCCTGTACTCAGCACTGGTGAGGCTTTGTTGAAGCGCCTCACTACAAGAAAGACATTGACTTGCTAGAGCGGGTCCAGAGAAGGGCAACGAAGCTGATGCAGGGTGTAGAGCACAAGTCTTATGAGAAGCAGCTGAAAGGACAGGGGTTGTTAAAGAAAAGGAGACCCAGGGTGACCTAATCACTCTCTACAGCTACCTAAAAGGAAGCTCTAGCGATATGGACATTGGTTTGTTCTCCCATGTAACAAGGAATAGGATGACAGGAAATGGCCTCAAGATGTGCCAGGGGAGGTTTAGATTGGATATTTGGAAGAATTTCTTCAGTTGAAGTGTTGTCAAGCATTGGAACAGGCTGCCCAGGGAAGTGGTCGAGTCACCATCCCTAGAGGCATTTAAAAAGACATGTAGAGAGCCGCTTAAGGATGTGGTTTAGTGGTGGATTCGGCAGTGCTAGATTAAAGGTTGGACTCGATGATCTCAAGTCCAACCTAAACAATTCTGTGATTCTATGATCTAGGTCTCTCAGCTTCCTTCTCCTCTCCAATTCCTCTGCCCTCCAGAGCCTGGCCATTTCTTACAAAGATGTGTCCTTCAGGGCAACGTTTTATGCCTTTCTTGATGTGTTTTGTTTGTCAGCTAATGTAAACTCTTTTTGTGACAGGCTTTCAGCATTACTCTTTCTGCGATATGCTGTTTAGCTCTTTTTCCTTTGTTTTTTGTCTGTAACAAAATATGGTTTACCACTGGGAAACCTTTCCTTGCCTGTTTTTTATCCCAAACTTCCTGCTTCTTGTCATCTTTACATTTCATTTCTCCTAGGCAGCCCTCTTTATGTGTGTTTGCTGCTGCATCGGTCTCCTCAGTCAAGCTGGTGTTCTGAAGTTTTTATGGAGAAAAGAGATTATTTCCCAAACCAGGTTAGGTAGATTAGGAAAACCTGTCAAGTAAGCAGCAGAGCACAGATTTTATTCAGGAATGCCATTAAGATAAATCTTCCAAGTCACCCCCTTCCAAATACAAGCTTAGTCTGCTTTAGGAGATACTGCTGACATAAATCAGCCAGTTTAGCTGCTGGTAAAGGCTTTGTAGTGTAGACAAGTGCTCCTAAGTGAAGCTATCTGAAGTGCCAGTGGTTTGACTCAGTTGTCATGCAACACTTAGGTAAGGTCACCGCTTTATTCATGCAGCGTTTCTGCAGATTCATGTTAGACCCTGAGAGAGGGACACTGCAGCGAACGTTTTTACATTTGTTATTTTCACATCCTGGGTGTCTGGCAGTCATTGTATGCCTCACTGCTCCATTCCAGCCTCTTGTGCTCTCAAGTCTCCTTTACAAGCAGGGTGGGATCTGGCTTGTGGAGCTTGGGGTTGTCTGGGCTTGAGTGAAGTGAATCATCCTCACAGAGTAATCTCCCTTCTCCACCGATCCTGAACTGCAGCAGGCTGTTCCTATTCAGCAAAGCACGTACACCAATTTTTGGCTCCATTTCTATTCAGCACAGTGTTTAACCGTGAGTTTAGTATTAAACACATGCTCAAATCCCATGTCTTATTACTGAATTTTGGTGAATGTGCACACTACATCACTGAATGAGAAGGGGATTAATTACAAGGAGAGGGGAGCTTTGCTGCCCCAAGGCTTCCCCCTTCACCAGCTGTGTATAGAATCATAGAATCAACTAGGTCGGAAAAGACCTTTAAGATCATCAAGTCCAGCCATTACCCCAGGGGACGGGTGCTGCTGGCTTCTTATAACACCTCCTTAGTGGCATTTGAGTGTTCCCACTGTGACAGTTCTAACTCTGCTCAGCTTTCCACTGCCCCAGGAGAAGCTCCTGGGGTGAGGGCTCCATCCTGAGCTGCTAGCACATGGGGGATGTTGATCTCCGGAGATGCGGGGACTGCATGAGAATGCTGTCCTGTTTGCTATGCTCGTTACATTCTTTCCATGCTCCCTGAACCATTATAGCCACCCCTCCCAAAGTGGTCCCCAGCCAAAACCATCTGCATGGTTGCAAGAAGGCAGACACCCCCCATGAGAAACAAGTGCTTCTGTCATGCTGGTTACATACCTCTCGGGACCAACAGCACCAGCATAATTAAGAAGTTCTTCCCTGTGAGGGTGGTAAGGTGTTGGCAGAGGTTACCCAGAGAAGCTGTGGCTGCCCCATCCCTGGCAGTATCCAAGGCCAGGTTGGACGGGGCTTGGAGCAACCTGGTCCAGTGGAAAGTGTCCTTGCCCATGGCAGGGGCTTGGAACTGGAGGAGCTTTAAAGTCCCTCTAACCCAAACCGGTCTGAGATTCTGTGATTCTATGATTCTATGAATTACACAACCAGGAGATTTACTCAATGCATCCACATGCCCCAAGCAGACTTGCTCATAGAGCCAACAGAATCCACCAAGAGAGCTGTGAGGGGGAAAATAGGGTGATGTGTGACATTGCTTGGAATGAAGGAGCATTAGTCTCTGGGGACAGGGTGCACTGATGGGGCTGGAGAGGCCACTTGGGTGCTCTGGGGCATGGTGCATGGCATTGCAGGGGAAGATGCAGGGAGAAAAGGGATACTCTAGGAGATGCTCCCCAGCTCGGGGCAGGTGTTGTGCAGACCTGCCCAACCCAGGGTGGTCAAGTGATACAGAAGTTGACCAATGTTGCTTTCACCCCCAAGATCAACCCTTCAGCCTACCTGCCACCCACCCCCTCCCACTGCTCACAGCCAGGTTAATGGGGACGGCTCTGACAGGTCAGTACCTCCCCTTGACAGCTGCCAGCCACTCATCCAGTGCTCAGCAATGAACCAGCCTCCTCTCACCTCCGCTGGACCCAAAAGTTGCAGCAGAAGCATCACTAATTAGAGAGCCAGGAGGACGTTCATGTATCATCTGGCTATTTATACAGTGCAGCTTTACATAAACTGTTCTGCAGAAGAAGTAATGAATCATACCTGCTGTGCTGTGGCTGCACGGAGGCAAACACAGCCTGGCACCAGCAGCCTGCTCTGCCCCACTCCCCTTGCCCCACCGAGACGCTGCTTGTGGGTCAGCTTCCCCCAGCTCCTCGTGCCAGAGCTACTCCACCCCACAGGATTGGGATGCTCCCAGGGCCAGGATGCTCTCACAGCTGAGCACTGAGCCTGTACTCAGTGGGTGGCAGCAGTGATTAGACACTAACATGGGGAGGGGGATGCTGTTGGGACCCTACTTTCACTGCCCAACTGCTTTCCAAATGCATGTAGATGTCCCTGTCCCTTGAGAAAGAGCAACATTAGGGGTCATAAGGCAGAGACCTGGAAACTGAGGCACAGAGCGGCTGTGTGAGTCAGGCAGGTTCCCTATGGCTGTCAGCATCCATCCTCTTGTGCACTTCACTGGTGTGCGAGATTTTCATGCCTTCTCCCATCAGTACAAGCCCACTCAGCACCACAAGTGCCAATCTGGGGAGCAGGCAGCCCCAGAGAGCCACTGCCACCTTGACCCAGCTTCATCCCAGCCACAGGATGAGACAAGGCCAGCACAGCTCCCCAGTTCCAGCAGTTTACTCCCAGGACGCAGTGTTGATGTTTTTTGTCTTGCTCATCAAGGGGCATTACTGTAGTGTCAGATTTGTCAGGTGAAGTGGTCTATGGGATTGCTCAAGGCCTTGCTGGGCATCTCAGCTTTGCTGCATGGGAAGTTGGTGGCAGCTGGATAATCCCATACAGTGTGCAGAGGACATCCCTCTACACACCCAGTTCTTCTCATCACCACTTCAGATGGTGGAGATGGAGGAGGCACATGAAACACAGCAGGCTGATCTGACTGCTTTTCCGTAGCAGGTTTCACACAGCTCAAAAGGGTAGAAATTGAAGTATTCAGTTGCTGCAGCATGTTTTTAGAAGAGAGGAGGTAACAATTCTATTTGTATGCTGCACAAGAGCAATTTAGGCATGGTACCACACACCTGGTGGCCTCATGAAGGTCATGCTGTTTGGATCTGATCAGTTCAAACTGTAACCAAGGTAAAGCATCTCTTCTGTAAACTATCTTGAACCCTGAGCAAAAGCTGGACACTGCATGAAGATTGATGCTGTCAATCCTTGAGTGCCGATGAAGAGCCCAACTCAATGGGTACAGGACAAGCGCTTTATCTTTGCACCTCATCTCAGCCCTCGCAATGCTAGTAATAACAGTTACTAGCCTCCCAGCAGTGTGGTATTGGCTGTGTTTGAACAGTGCTCTAAACAGAAAGTCTGAGCACGCTTGGTGAAGCTCCGTTTAATTGCTTATGAACTAAAATTTAGCAACTGTTTTTTACAGTGTTCTCATTGTATCCATTAGCCTGAGAAATCTGCACCCCCTCTGACATGCAGTGGCAGCAGGGACTGATTTGTGACTTCCAAGTGAGGAGCCTTTCCTTCAGCTGAGCGGAGGTATGCCATTGCCGGGCTGTGATAAGCGAGAGGACGTTCACCGCAGACTGTTATGATTTGTAGAGAAAAAACATAGAGCTTAGTCATCAAAAAGAGGGGTTAGTCATCAAAAACAATCTACCTTCCTCTTAAAATATAGTAAGTCTTAAAAGTTTGGTAAGGTTTGCAGGGCATTAAAAAAAACACCGCTATTACAATTGCCGGCATGAATTCTCATCAGGTAGTCTTCCTTCCCCATTCAATGCAGAGACTTACAGCTTCATGTCTGTTGCCAAATGCTTTGGCCCTGGTGCCCATAAAAGGTTTCTGCTGTAACTGTCTTGTTATCAGACCATCAATGTCCTGACACTTCCTAGTGATTAATCCTGTGTTGAAATGAAATTAAGTTTCCATATATTTGGCAGAATGACCCCAGGACTTCCTATTTGGGGAATACAAAGAATAAAGCATCTGCAGCCTACAGGAAGCCAGAGTCTCTGATTTCCTGCAGAGGCAGAACAAGAACAAACAGGGAACACATATTTCACAGCGGCAGTCGAAAGCGCACGTAAGAGCCCTGGCGGTCCCCATGATGAAAACAATTAGAAGGGGTAACATCCCTGGTCCCAAAATTGTTTGTGGGTGTTTTGTTACATGCACAATATGCCATTAGAAAGTGCATGTAACTCAGGTTAATGTTTTTTCCAGGTAACTATTAAACTTTCCCTTGGCATGTCTTTAGGTTTACATCAGCAAGATTGTACTTGTAAAACAAGTGAGTTTTACATTGCCATTTTCTATGCTAGGCTCTCTAAATCCATCTGTGCTTAGGAAAGCACAGTGATATTTTGTTTGGTGGCTTTATTTAAATGAACCAGGCCAGATTCAGACTGATATTAACTCCAGTGAAAGGGGCAAGAAGAGGCGATAAGGCAGCAAATCCTACTTGTGGACTAGCTCTGACTTTCATTGTAAGTAGATGGGCAGATGGGGAAGTGGAGGCATCAGCCTGCCTTCTAGGGCTGTGCAGCAGCCTAAGAGAAAGACACTGCTGACTCTACAATGCAATTTAGCAGCTCTACACCCACAAAAGGAAATGCTTCCAAGTGCTTCCAAATTGCTGGTTACTCCTTGCTCTAATGGGTATCATCAGCTTAAAATTAGATGTCTGGCTGAATAATGCTTCTACCTGAATATATATGCTTGCATGTGTGCATGTGTATATATAGATGCACATGTATATATGAATAGACAGAGAAAAACCTGTTCTGTTTGCCTGCCACATTGCTGGGATTATCTTGTTGTTGTAGTGTGTTTACTTAGCTTTGCCAGGTGTCTCTCACTCCTTCACCATGTCTGGTTTTGCCGGTGTCAGTGGTTCTGTTGCTGCTGGTTCTTGTCAAGAGAAGTTGCCTTATTTCTGTCCCGCAAAGGTACTACATTTCCATAACCACTCTGTCTAAGAATACCTTGTTTCCTACAGTTTTGTATCAGTAAAACCTCTTTCATTGCTTCCTAAATCAAACTGGAGTGAGGAGATGCTGCAGGTGTGCAGTGTTAGGCTTGGTGTGCTTCCATAGGGAAAAGTCTGACTGGTGACTGTTTTAGACAGCTGTCCTTCAGCAAGCAGAAATGGGGCTAGTGTGCTTCCCTGGAAAGCTGCTTGTCTTGGCATTTTTAACAAATGGGTGTCTAGAAACAAGATGCAGACTGTTGCTTCCCTTTAAACCATGACTCCATACAGGGAACTGTTTTTGAAGTTCCAGACCTGAGAGAAGACTCCAAGCATCCAACCACGATACTTTTCTGAAAGGGCATCTTTAACTTTTTCTTTGATATGTTAGCCTTAGAGTGGTATTTCTGTAGCTCTGAAAGGATCAAATGCATGAGGAACACAGGATGTGGCTCACAGGTCCTTACTGTGGTGGCATTGAGAAGATCATGTTATATCAAGCAAGTCCCAAGGGAACCACAGAGGACTGCGAGTGAGCTAAGGACATGTTTACACCGCAAAAAGCTGCTTGCCACTGAAATGCCAGCGGTAGTGGGAATCAGAGCTGGTCTGCCCACGAGGCACAGGGAGCATTTATTGGATGCAGCCTGGACACATCAACTTCACAACTGCCTGGAGTTAATAAGATCTTTTTCTTAATTCATGCTCTTATCATATGGACTTTGCTTTCCCTGCAGTTTGGTTAAAGGCTCAAGGAGTACCTGCTTGTTCTGGAACCCGCAGGGATTTGGGAATGCAGCAGGGAACAAGGGCATTCATGCAGAGACTACATCCACAAGACTCTTAATGCTGCCATTCTGTGTCTGCAGAGAGTTGGGCTGCACTACCTTTTCACTTTGTTCTCTGCTCTGGGTTTTACAAGGCACCATGTGTCCCTGTCTCTGCCAGTGAGCTGGTTAAGTTTCTCCCAGTTATTGTAGAATGAGTAACATACAGACCAATCTATGCAGTGCTGCCAGCTCTTGCGATTTTGTAAGTCGTGAAATACTTGCTTTTTGTTCTCTTGGCTTTTGCTCCCAGATTAATGCAACGGAATTCCTCTTCCCATCAGCAAGCAAGAGGAGGGGGTTTAAAAAAGCACTCTAGGTGTCTCGTCTGTCTGGCAGGAAAGGAAAGCTAGGTCCTGTGACACAGGAACCCCCTGGCTGTTCGAACTGGGCTCAAACACGTCACTCCCATGAAAGCTGCAGCTCCATCACTGTGTTGTGGATGTTGTTGTAAATAATCTCTGCTCAGTAAATCAGACTATCAAATGACTGCTTTCCTCTGTCACTGCCACCCACCCCTGTCCATGCATTAAATAATGAGATCATAGTTCTTTTCTCCCACAACAATTGCACTTTCCTGCCAAGAGCTGCTGATGGTTTTCCACTTTCCCAGGTGAAAGCCTTCAGGGACAGTACTCCCTTCCCTGGAGCCAGATGCAGCAGGGCCCAGGCTGAGCTTCCACAGCCAGGGGAGGAGACCAGCCAAGGCAGACCTCTTAAAACAAGTCACTGATCTCCCTGGCAGGTCTGGCCTGAAGAAATCCCAGGGATACTCTGCAGCATCTTTCCTCAGCAAATGTGGGGTGCTGCCTGGGTGGTGGACAGGTTCTGCAGGGTGCTGTGGGTGGGAGCTGCTGCTGCATGGCCCATCCTGCACAGAACCACACACCTCTGTTGTTTTTAGCAAGGGGCACCCCTTGCCCAGCAGTCAGGGCTAAGCCTCACAGCCACCCCTTCCAACACAGCTCTCCTGTGTTATACTGTATGAGAAGCACATGAGACATAGCTTTTCTTGTATGCTTTTGCCATCTGGCCATTGCTTGCAGTGGAGGCTCTATCCACACATGTGATTTAGCAGTCCAGATGTCTCTTGTTCGCAAACCCTTCAGGCAGCCCCATGGCTGAGCATGCCGCCCTGGACTATGCTGAGCATGGTGCACTTTCTTCCACAGCCCCCAGGGTAATCCTTATCACAGCAACAGTTCAGTTCTGATCAAAGGGATCATTAAATCTCCTTGGGGCACCTTGATCTAAAGGCCTTGATCTAAAGATCTAAAGAAAGACCTTTCTTTAAGGAAAGGATAGCTGGATTGCAAAGGTTGTATTTCAGATTATCTTGTTCAGCAAGTTTGTATTTTTATTCTTCTACTTCCTGTTAAAGCCCACTCTCATGAGCGAATCAGTGAATTGTAGGAATGATGCATATCTAGAGACGAATAAGTCATTCTGCTGCTGTGTCTGTTGGTCAAACCCTGTTCCTTCTGTGAGCACATCAGGTATGGGTATAAGCATCTCCTTCCCTTTCTCACTGACACCAAAGTGTCCTGCCTGTGGCTCTGAGGCTTTACATGATGAGAAGCAGTAGTTACCTGTGGCACTCTGTGATTACCACTGTGCTTTGTAAGCTGTAATGTAGTAAAGCACCTCAAGATGCTGTTTCTGTGTGAGTGGAAGTAACTGTAAAGCTATGCGTTGCCCTGACAAAAATGCAGGCTTCTGAGCTCTACTGCTTCACTTCTACACAGGGATAACCCCATGGAAGTCATCACCGCTGATATTTAATGTGCACTGCAGGCAGAAAATGCTGTAGTTTTTTTTCAGTGGTGTAACTCTCCTCATGTCATCGTTACCTAAGGATTTCATCAAAATCACAGTTGTGTTACAAAGGTGCCAGTTGTACAAGCAAGAACACAGGCTGCCAAAAGTTGTGATTTCTCCATCCCTGGCAATGTTCAAGGTCAGGTTGGACTGGGCTTTGAGCAACCTGGTCTAATGGAAGGTGTCCCTGCCTATGGCAGGGGTTTGAAAGTAGATGAAGGTCCTTTCCAACCCAAACCATTCTATGATTCTGTTCTATGTCACAAGTGGTAATGTTTCCCTGATACAGCACATAAATTGCCAAGCAAGTGTTCTCTTCATTTACATCACTTTTACCCAAATGTAACTCCATTAATTTGACAGTTACAGGAGGGGTGTGGATCTCCTGGGAGGAAGCTCATCTTTATGGTTCTTGAAATTGATGACGTGTGGTTTTCCATCGCCTTAGCTGCGATTGCTCAGCAAAAACAACTTCTGCACAGAGCTGATGAAACTGCATGCACCGGGATCATTAACAGGCAACAGCCAACCAAGTCCTGTTTGCACCGTTTTGGATACTGTTTAGGGTTGGAAACCCAAATATGAATGATAAGATCCTTTGAGGAAAAAGTGTTAAACTTTCCATCCTTAGCCAGTCCCTAGCCTGAGTAGGGACTGCCATAGCAAGAAACCTTCTCCGGTCTGTCTTTGCTCGGTAGCAGAGAGGAGAGGAAGGTCTGACCCTGACCTCTCATCCTACACACCTTGCAACACCATGCAAGGGACAATTTTGCCTTGCCTTTTGATGGTGTGACCCTATCTTGTGTATTCATTTTCAGATCCCTTGAGTCTGAAAAGAATTTGGGATTTTCTGCTTACAGCTAGAAATTTGTAGATATTTTTTTAATTCTAGATTTTATGCTAGAAAAATGCACTCTCAGAACAAAACCATTGCTGGATCTTGTGTGAGGTTGCATGTAGCTCATACAATGCCTGATGTACACTGAAAAACTTGGAAGTAAGAAGAGGGAAACTTCTGACCTGCACTGGAGGTTTGGCTGATAGAAAGCTTTTCTAAGATATCAAACATTTTGAGTTAATTAGGGTTAGGAGCTGTTTCACTGTTAGAAATGGTGACAACGGAGAGTTAAATAAAGCTTTGCTTACAAAGTCTCTCACTTGGAAATCCACACAAAGCTGTTCAGTGTTAATTCCCAAGTTTGCCTTCAGGTTTTTGGGTAAATATTTTCTGCCCTCTCAGTCTCTGTGAAGGATCTCTTGCAGATCTTTATTTGCCTTCCTTTCACAGCAGTTTTTCTAGGCTTGGTGGGGATTGTGCTAACTTTGCCATCAAGTCTTCAGGAAGACAATTAAAACACTTCCTACTTGTGCACCAGCTCTTCAGGATAATTGCTAACAAAGGGCTGGAGATTCAAATATAACAGCAGTACTGATATGATGAGTTAAGGGTTTATAGATGATTTCTGACAGAACATTCAGAGAGAGTATTAAGGGAGGTTCACTGCTTTCAAGTTGAATAAAGCATCCAAGACTGTCACCCAAGATAGATGATGGTGTTTTGGTTAAGTTTATTCTTGACATTCTCACTAGCCCTATAAGAACTTTACAGAAAAAACTGTGGTCTTTATTACTGAGGGGAAGACACTAAAACACAAAAAGGAAAATGGGATGATCTGAGCAAGCCCACTTCTTTATGCCATCCAAAGTTTTAATCAGAATATCTTGGGACTCTGAGCCACACACGATACCCTTTGTCTTCTCAAGGCCTGCCATTTCAGGCTGTAGAAAGGCAGGTCTCATCCCCACCTTATGAGATGATACTGAAGGAAAACACTTGGCAAGTTCCAGGAATCTGTGGGACTGCAGCCCAATGCTGTTTGGGAAACCTCGAGGTAGTCCCCAGCCGCTCTGGCAGATGCCCCTTTCTCCCCTGACCATGTGGCAGCACATGTTTTACACAAGTGGTTGCCACTCCTCTGTGCCTGGAGAAGGTGCTCCCCAGTCCCAGCACCCTGTGGGGATTGCCAGAGTGTAGAGTTTCCACCAGGCAGGGCATGCTTCCAGCGGCTGGAGGCTGCAGTCCAAGTTTTCCTGGTGGTTGAGAGGCCAGATTCCTCCTGCAGCTCCCAAACCTTCCCAAGCCATATCCCCAGTGCTGCTAATGGCTTACCTACTAGTTGCAACTGCTTAGGACATGCAAGTGAATCTGTATGTCTTGTATGAGATGTCTTGCCCCAAGGCACTCGCTTGGGTGGACTGGAGCCCCTGGCTGCAACCTAGCATCTCCCACTGACTGACTGGAGGTGTCTGTCCTGCCCCACCATGAGATGCTATTCCCCGTTGTGTTTTTATCAGATGTGCCAGAGGCACTGTGGGTGAATAGGTGATGAGACAGAACTGGGGACCACACCAGCCGAGAGTCATGCCGGGGATATTTAAGCTCCCCTCAACTGTGTGGGGAGCACGCTCAGCTCTTTACAAAGCATTTGTTCCACAGTCAGGCAGGGGAATAAGCTATGGGCAGCCTGCCTTATCAGCCTTAGCCTTTTCATTAAGGATGGGATAGCTAAATGTCATTTTCTAAGCCACAGCTGATTTGGGAAAAACATTACTGGAAGCCTGGCCCAGAAATGAGAGTCAGTTTCAAAGATGTGTCAAAGTGAAAGAGTTGTCCACAAATGAAAACCATTCATAGTTGTAATATCCACTACTAATTCTTAGGATACTTGAATGGTATTTCGAAGCTAGAGCATAGGATTTTGTGAGGATGTAGAACATTCCTCCTCTATTTGCCTTCTTATTTAAATAATCACTGAATGAGATATTAAGGTCTTGTCTCTACTGGAAAAAAATGCAGAAAGCTGGTTTATATCAGAAAACCAAAGCAGGCAGCTTCATACTGACACTATTGTGCGACATTAGACACTTATTGATTTCACTTATGCCTCTTGGGAACAGCTCACATTTAAAGTTAAATTATACTGGAATAGGGGTATTTACATAGGGAAGAGATCATGGTGTAACCACGCCACTTATGTTATAGGTCACTGCTACAACACTTTGATGAGTAGACAAGGTCTTTGAGATGGTGTGAGGGAGTAATTCCAGATCAAAATCTTGGCCCCCAAACAGGCTTGAAGCTTATTTGTATACATCAGGGTTGAGGCCCTCAGCTGGGGTAAGATGATGCCACTCTATTGATTTCTGGAAAGCTAAACCAATTTAGAGCAGATGAGAATCTGCTCCAGATTTCCCAGCTGCCCTATCAAAAATCTTCTCAGTGCATTGACTGAGGGAAAAAAAAAGGTCTCAGCCTGATTTCGAAGAACATAATAGACCTTTAATTTAATCGACTTAATTTTATTGGCAACTATTGTATGATGAAATGAAAACAGATGATCTGGATGAACAAGAAAAGGTTAGATGGGAGTAGCCCATTAGCAAATATCAGGGCATCATCCTATTGTCCTCATTTAATAAAGGAACGGGTCAGTAAGTATAATCATAAACATTTTTACATTTTAGTGAAGATTTATTTGACATCATTACTAGCAGACAGATAGATTCTTGGAAAAGCAAATGATGAAACAGTCCAGCAGATGAGAAGCTAGCTCCTTTATCTGGCATAAAATGGCACAGCTTTACAGATTGACTTGTTTAATTTCACCTTTTATAGCAGCTCAGCTATTACTTCAGGCTGCTAGGGGTTAGATGATATTTAACTTTTCTCTGACAAATTTTCTTTACTTACAGCTTCTCTTGCTTGTCTCTAATGGCCTAAGCAATCTCTTCGTAGATATAACTTGATATGCAGTATACATGAGAGAGAAAGTCTCAGAGAGGGAGTTCAGTTTAGTCGTAGGGCACGATCCAGGGTAAAGCTTCAGGTCCAACGTTTATGAACATTTAGCATCCAACTGCTTTGGCGCTCAGGACAGCACAGGACAAAGCCCATCTTGCCGACCAGCATAGCCATCCTCTGTCCTGCTAGCGAGTGTGGCTGCTGCCAGGATCTCCATAGGAATGTCATCTAACTGCATTGTCAGGACCACCATCCCTTCCTCCGCCCCAGGTCTTCCACCTTTCTCCCAGCCATGGGCATTGCCTCTAGGTGCTGCAGCCGCTCCTGATTCAGCATTGTCCTGCTGGCTCAACAGGGCCTACCTGGACACACTGCGATGGCTGGGCCATCCAGATGGCTGATGTGGCTGGACACAGGGCCCTGTGGAGTGGGCCAACAAAGCAGGTTACCTGCAGAACCCCAGGACCAGGAGAGAAGGGAGAGGGTGGCTGCTTCAGAAACCTGCCCTCCACACGTCTGAAGAAGCAGCTTCTCTGCATGCCTACTCCATGAGCCATGAAACAGATGATCTCATCTCACATGCTGTGCAACCAAGCTTTCATCTGTCTGGGGCTTGCTGGAAGCCCATCCAAGCAGGATTTAAGAGCAACACTAAATTCTCATCCAAGGACAAGAGTACCCTGAGGGATAGAACAAATATCATACAATGTGAAAGAGAGAAAAATTCAAATTATTTGCAGGAAAATGGACGTGATTCCTCACTTAATTCTTCGCTCATATAACTCGCTAGCGATGGGTGCCACTTGTGCAGGGGAAAAGTAAGTTTTAACAAAAGGCTGTCCAGACCAACTTTGAAAAAAGGCTTTTCTGAATCACTACCTGCAAAGAAATAACGAACCAACTAAAAACTTTGAGTTTCTTCATTTTAGCTGGACGTGGTTAGTACTACCTATTCCAGGAGCCCAGCTTCTTGTGTGTCTGTGTGTGCTGGAGTCTGATTTGGCTCTGCAGATGCAAGACCTGCAGACTCAGCCCTCTTGCAAAGATGGGACCAGCTGCCCTGAACTGGATCTCCTTGCTGAGGAACACCAGCCTTGCTCTGTCCTCACAGCTGCCCGAGGGCTGCTCTGCTCCCCTCATTTAAGAGACATGGCCAAAACCTATATGAGTACCCTGGGCACTCAGGAAATCACCACCTTACACCACCACCCCCTGCACTTGTGGCCTTATTCCCACCCAGGGGATCTGCACACTGCTGCAGACCTGCTGTGTGTGCACCCCTTCCTCCGTGTTTCCAAGAGATGGATCAGTCCTACCTCAGGGTTGGGCTTTGCCATGCTCCCAAACAGCTCCATCTTTTCGTGCCGGTTTCTGTCCCCATGTGCTTACCCCAGCTTTTCGCTCAAGATTTCTGCTTCGTGGCAGAGGCAGTGGGAAGAGCTGTTTGTTCTCATCCATTGGGATGATGGATGCTGCTGTTGTTTCAGTGGGACTCCTTGTCCCTATCAAAGCACCCTACAGGTGTGCCACAAGGAGTGCTTAGACTGTGGTGGTTTCTGCTCTCATTTTCTTCTCCCCCCTCTCCCCAGCTCCACTAAACTGCCCACACCTGGCTCTGTGCTTTCAAGGCACCATCCCCAGCCAAACCTGAGGTCAGTGTTAGCTAAAAGCTGTTAGTGATAATACCAAGTATTTACCAACACTGCAGTCTGGTGACACTGTACGAGTTGGGCTGGACCATCATGGAGCTGATCACACAGCAGCAATTTAGTGTTACAGTGCTTTTGCCCTTTCTCCCAGTATGCTTCCCATGGGTTTAATGAGCAGAGCCCTCGCGAGATTCACTGTGTGCTTGCTCACACAGAGCTCACTCAAAAATCAGCATTCGTCCTCTGGTGCCATGACCAGGTGCAGGGAGAGGATGCTGGGGACTCTGCTTTAGGGGAGAGATGCTGGCAGCTCCCCTTGTCCCAGAGCAGAAGACAGTGACAGGCATGTCTTCTTCTCCTAGGGGTGCGAGACTCCCTAGAGCACAGTTATGTAATGCTGCGTGGCTCCTCTAATATCATGTTCCTGCAGGACAAAGCCCTCACTACTGCAGAACATGCCTGCTGCTGTGAGACTAGGTGTCAGAGCTGGCAGATCTATGTTGGTATTCCCCATGGGATAGCTGCCTTTCTGTTGGAAAGCTGAAAACTAGCCATTTTCATCTGAAAAGCTGAATGCTTTCTCCAGAGAAAATCCCAAATACGACGCTTTTCTACCCCATTTCAGATATTTTAGCTTTCAGGTCTGCTCTTTTCAACAATTAAAAAAAAAAAAGAAAAAAGAGGTGAGAAAAAAAAATCCAGATTTTGCTGGGAAACCAATTCTTGATGACATCTTTTGGTCTGGTCTGTAACAGAGTATCTTGCAGCTGATCTCCCTGTTTGAATCCCAGCAGTAGCTGGAGCCTGTAGCTCAGGATCAGGCCTTCTTTACCTGGCTCCAGGGCTCTCACTGTCCAGCTATGCACCACAAACTCTGCCTGGTGCAGGGTGGGCTCTGCAGAGGAGGGATGTTCCCTGCACTGCACCCTCTTACAGAGGAAAAGTAGCCTGTATCTTAACATGTTTCACCTGGCAGGCATTTCAAAAGCTTTTCCTCTGAATTAGGGATGCAGTCACTGCCTGCATTTCCTTTCTACAGAAGCTGGCAGGTTAAGCTATGCAAAATTCCCTAATCCTGTTTATCTGCTGTCTCCTTCCCAAGAGGCACAAGGCTTCTGTGGCTTCTCTGAGCTTTCCTCTGTGCTGATACTGATGTTCTATTTGCCTTTTTGAAGGCCAGACACAGGCAGGGTGAGAGGAAGGCAACCTGAAGTCATCAGCACACCAGAATTTGGGATTTCAGTGTGCAGCAGGGCAGACAAGTGTGATGGCACTGTGCCCCTTTAGCCTTTCCTGGAATAATAAACTGGGTCCTGATGGGGCAGGAGAAGGATGGGTTGAGGATGCAGGCCCGGGAGCCTGGGTTACCTGCCTTCAGGGCCAAAATCTCAATGCCCTGAGCCTCTCAGTGTGGGGATGCTGCTCTGTGCAGGTGAACTTTGTAGCCCCAAGGGTAAGGGGAAAATAAATCAGCTCTAGCCTTAACCTTTGCACAGGGAAATTCACTTCTGCACTTGCCAGGGAGGAGTGGTGTGGTCCTCAGGGTTTTTGCTCGAGGCTAGGTGTGCTGGCTGGGCTAGGGCCAAGGTGCCCATGGGGGACAGAGGATGAACTGGGGAGCTGACCAGAGCTGGGGTGGTGGCAATGGGTCAGGTTCAAAGGCATGAAGTGGGGTGCTACCAGGGTGGAGGAAGAGGAATAGCTGGGGCAAGGGCAGTGTGAAGGAGGTGGAGAGAGAAAGACTCTCACTTTTGGGAAATGGCCCAAGCCCTGTGCCACCGGGAGTGATGCTCACCTCAACTGGGACTGCTGACCACTGAACCTCCATGCAGCTGCTGTGGGCAAAAGCATGTGAAAGTCCTTGGGGCATTTGTATCTCATGGCTCTCCAGTCCTGGCCTACAGACAGGCTATGCAGGCATCCCTTACTCCACAAGGTCCATGACGGGGGTTCGGGTGGTGAACTTCGGGGTCCAAATCCCACTGATGAGTGACAGGAAGGCTGGCACACCACTGTGGGGTGCTTCTGAGACAGGGCTGATGGGACACACACACACACACACAGAGTGCACTCAGTGAACGTTAGTGCCGAAATCTTGACTTTGCAACACTTTAGTGCTGTTTTCACAAAGTTTGTGTGTGGGTATTGACTGAGCGGGGATCCTGCCTGGATATGATTCACCTTCCTTCCCCCTCAAGGGAGGTACATTTGGGAGCCTATCACCAGGCTGGCAGCAGCTCTGTGAAACACTGACTGCCTTCTTGTGGGGTTATGTGGGGAGGACACCTCAAGTACATTTCTAAAATCAGCTGCTTTCTGTTATTTATGACATTATTTTGCGTAATGAGCATTGCTTGTGAGCCTGTTCCCTCGGATGGCATACTGGAGAACCATATGTCATGGTTTGGACTGCCAACACACCAACATTGCAATCGTTTGCAGACTGTTTTGTATTTCTTTGATTTGGGAATCTGTGTAACTAGCTCCCCGGAACAGCCGGGTAGAGGAAACGCAGTCTGTTATTTAGGCAGAATTAACATCCTTGTTCTCTGTATTGTGATCCTTAGTTTCCAAGCCCTTCTGCCAGAGCAGTGGAGAGATCAGTGCTGAGACATTCATTCCCTGAACCTGCCTTCATTGCAAAACTATTTCTGCTCCTTTGGTAGGCTATCCCGAGGACACACATGCTGGTACAAGACGTGCTGATGCTGTAATTAGTAAATACCCACTGCAAGTGGCAGCAAAAGATTTATAACCACCATTGGAGGCTATAAATCAGCAAGAGGAGAAGTACAAAAGCACTTATGCTCACCACCAGCACAACAGTTTGCTGCTGTTTACTATTTTTCTCCAACCTCCCAGCAGAATCCAAGTAGCATTGCCTACCCTTTGTGCCACAGACCTGGTAAATAAATCCTTGCTGACCTGTTGTAGCAGAAGTCATGTATGAATGTGCTGGTGGAGAAAGAGTTATGATATTTTAGTAGGTTAACAAGCCTGTATAGGCTTTTTCGCTGTCAGCATTTGGCCTCCTACCAGGCATATGATCATTCAGTTACGTTTTCCGTTCCTATTCTGGTGCTTTATGCAGGCTGTTTTTTAGCACTGCCTATATACAGCCAAAAAGCAGGAGGAGAGCACCCATGTCAAATGGCCTGAAGGTGGGAGCTTCATATTTGTTCTTCAGCAGCAGGAAAGTGCTCTGCCCCCAGGGAGAAAGGGCAGGCAGGTTCCTGCAGGTGGGTGTTAGGGGTTAGGGCAGCACTCCCCCAACCTCAGCACAAGCGCTGACCCTACCTGAGGGCATAATTGAAACTCGTGATGCACAAGCAAGCAAAAGGAGAGCTTGTCTTGTGCCATTGCAAGTAGCATGTCTCCCAAACACATTACCAGCAAGACAGCATGTCTAGTGTTTGACTGGCCTCAATGTTTAAGATCATATGAGCTTGGCCAGAGCTGTTACTGGTGTTTGGACACCACTCTCATCCTCTTTTTTCCTCACCCATTAGCATGTACACACCTGAGGTCTCTGTTGCTTGGCAAACAGTGAGTTTATACTGGTCTCTCAAATAAGACAAATCCTTTTCTCTGCCTGGGAATGAACTCTTATGGGAATGAAATATCTTTGATATCATTGCCTCTCAGTAAATTTAATAAAAATTGTCCAATAAGTTCAAACGTTATTGAAGTTGCAGGAAAGGGGATCGGAGTGCTTTGTTTCTGTAGGAAAACAGGCAGAAAGTTGTGTGTGTGAGGAAGTATGTTATAAAGGGAAAGTGGAAATTACTGTTTTCAATCTTAGCATGCTATAATTTATCCCCTTTCTATTTTCTTCTATTCCACATGTATTACAAATACTTTAACTGATCATTATTTCTTCCCATTTACCCTTTCTGCTCCCCTAGCCAACTCCACTGGCAGCATAGACAGCCTTGTCAGGTCGATTTGAATGCCTTCCTCTTCTCAGATGCTCCTTTTCCTTGAGAGCCCTGTCTTTGCTGTGCTGGGAGGGACATGTTTGGCTCCTTGGCTACAAATGCAGCAGAGTTAGAGCAGGGGTAGTTTGCCAGGTACTAACTCATGTCCCCTGGCTTGTGCTGCACAAGCCATGCTCTTCCAGTGATGCTGCTGTCCCACAGAAAAGCACTGTGGACCCATTGGGTGGTTTGACAAAAGCACTGGGTGCAATAATAGGAAGCGTAGCCAAAGTTAGATCTGCTGAATGTGCTGGAACATGGAACATGTGTCCCTGGAGCCGCCTGACTCAGTTGCAGTATCTGGCCTATAGCTGACCCTCAGATTCATGGCATTTCAGACAGGGGAATGCTGTTTTGACAGCACTTCTGCAGTTTTAATGGCATTTTGGCCTCACTCCCACTGACACTGTGGCCATAGCTCTGGACATCAGCTGGCCCCAGCCTCTCCTTTTGCTCATCTTCTTTCTGCTGCGTTTTGCCTTGCTGTCCTCAGTCCTGGGTTATGGGCTTTGTTTTCTCTGGGGAAGGGCTCAACAAACTGCTTCTGCCATCACCTAGCTCCCTTCCTCTCCCTCATGTTGCCCACTTTGGTTCACAGTCTTGAGGTGCTTCAGACTTCAAGGTACTTTTTTATTATTTAATCCTGTTTCCAGAGGTGTTTTGGGGAGCATGAGGCAGTCATTCTTGCTGCTTAGTATTATTCTCTCCCTCAATCACCATCATGGTTTGAGTCCATTTCTTTTCCATTTGGCTGCCACTTGACCATGCAAAAGTTTTGGGTAGCTATAGTGGTATAACCAGGCAGGACTTTGACTTCTAAGAAGGCTTCAGGAAGAATTAGACTCTGGGTTCACTGGGAGCTTGGTTGATCATTGTAATCGAAACAGGAATTATTTGCTCTGACACAGAAGATGGCTTTGTGCTTGTAAATTGGGTGAAAGTCAAAAAGGGCTCATGATGCATTAATTTATTTGCTCAGAATCTGCTTGGAAAGTAAGCAGGGTTTGATAAGATTTTTGTGAATGAGGCTACCATTAATACCTATTTATGGGTCACTGTGACCCTGAAGGCTTCTGGTAAGTCATTTGCAAAATTATCGTGGATCTGTGAACATATATGTAAGCAGATTGATATTTTCCCCCAATGATAAAAGGCCAGCCCCAACACATTGCAGAATATTTGCAAATGAATACAGAAAATAGATATTTGGGGTCATAAAAGGACATGCTTGAGAAATTGTTTCTGGGTCTTTTCCCAGGGTGATACTCTTGGTCTGTCAAGCAAAGAATGTTGTGAGCATGGACCAGATATCAACTTGCAATTCAGATTTGTTTTGTAAAAAAGGACCCTTTGAGTTAGTGGTTAAAATGCTCTCCCTTCCCTTGACTTCTGCTGGAGTAAGTCTGTAACTTTCTGTCATAATTTTTATCTTTGTGTTGAGAATTTAACCTAGATAGTATGACTGAACTGCATTATTTTAGCTTTATCTAATCTCTAGCTAAACCAACAGTCAGAAAACAATCATTTTTCTCGGGACTGGTATGCCTTGTGCTTACATGATCCACAGGAGTTTCACCTCCTCAGCAGGAAGGTGTCCCCCAGTCATTTTGTCGTGCTCTTTCTGGAAGGAATGAATCCCCTCCTTACAGCTTATTTGTGTCAACCATAAAATCATAGAATCGTTTAGGTTGAAAAAAGCCTAAACTCTAAGCCTCTTCTCCCAGGAAATGTGGGTGCCATAAGATGTCTGTTGGGACAGCACAGCATCCTCCAAATATCTGCAGGGCGTGATACCCAAAATAAAGTACTTCTTTTGTAAGATCTAGTCTTACTTTGCATTTTTATTTTCCTTTCTGCATCCACTTGCCCAACCTAATGACTCTTTGAGGAGGGTATGGATTTTCATTTCTGTAATATCCAAGCTAGAAAATACTACTAACCCCATGTGTTCCCCAGCACTGTTCATACAGAGTTGTGAGTACATCCCTAGGACTGATGACTAAGACCAAGACTGGAGTTGCTTTGCTGTGTTGCCGGCAGTGTATGCAGATGGACATTTTGAAATGGAATTGAATGAAAGACAAGAAATGATGTAGTGACAAAATAAATACATAATGTACATACAGTGGGAGCCTGTGCATGTGTTTTCAAGGGACATCAAACTGTTACCACTAAACCCACCAGGACATTATGTTTTCATAATAGGATTCTTAGGGTACTTCTTCTCTTTGAAGCAATCTCACTGTTGTTCAGATGCACATCTGAACATGAATATCACATTCCAGCCTGATTTTAGTTCAGAGGGAGAGTTATGAAGGATCTGGTTAACTCAGATCTTCTCATTGTCTCTGAGTTTCAGTGAGGCAAAAGCGTCTGGTCTTCCCCTGGCTCTAGCGCTAGAACTAAGCAGTCCTGCTCCAGGAAGAGGGATGGAGAGAAAATAAAAGGAAATGTGCAATAGTAAGGCCCTTGGATGCTAAGTGAGCCATGAGAGAACCTGAAAACATAAATGAACAATTAACGCCAGGCTCAGCAGAAGGTGCATCACCTCCTTTCAATGCATTTTCATCCTTGAAACCTTCCATGGGAAGAAATGCAGAGGGAAAAACCTTTTTACTTCCACATGACAGGATGCCAGCAAGTGGCAGCAGCTCCCTGCCTGACACAGAGACTGTCCACATCCCACATCAGCTGCCTGCTCCGTTGTTTATCTGAAAACCAAACAGAAAAAAAAAAAACAAAAAACAAACCACACATCACAAGCTTTCTTAACACTACTGGGATAGCTTAGCCCAGGACTGACTTGAGGGGCTGCAAGAGGTGAACTGGAAGATGGGGGAAGAGCCCTGCTCTGATCCCCTTGTGGTGAAGCGCAGCAGCATGGGGGAAAGGAGAAATGTGCGGTTTAGGAAATATGGAATTCCTTTCTTGCAAGAGGAATTCCTTTTTTGTTGCTTTTCTGGTCTCTGTGTCTTTAATCATCAAATGCAGCTTTTGTCTTTTGATAGGGCAAGGAGGAAAGTATTGTACAATAGCTGTCCTGACAGCCCGGCACACCCCACTTCAGTGGTTTAAAGCTTTCTTTGTGCTGAATTTGTTCTTGTAGTGCTAATGACCAGGTTGCCATAAATAGGCATTAAATAGGTCTGGACACAGTAAAGGAAAGTGAAGGTCAGTGTTAGCTCTTATGTTGTATTTTAGATCTCTGTATCAAAGAACTTCGTAAGGAAGGGGAAGGTACATTTTCAACTTGGGCTTCCTTTGAGATACAGAGGGGGAAACTGAGGAACGAAAAAGTTGCTTCTCAGAGCAGGATGGGGATGAGAATGGATGTAGGCTCTTCCTGATGTCCTGCAGGGTTGCTGCCAAGCAGCAAGTCATCACTGTATAGGGAAAAATGAGCTCCCTGTTGAAACCAAAGTTAAATGCCCATTGGCTTCAGCAGAGGCAGGACCTCATCTGCAGCCCAATTCAAGCAGCCTAGGCTTTGAACCAAGTATCCTAGTCTAAATGCCCAGTACAGGGAAGGCAGATGCATTTGGGATACTGGGGTGCGGATGCTGTGCTTGCCACAGCAGTTGTACGAAGAAAGACAAAAGGGGATGTGGAAGGTGCTAGTGTGTGAAAGCAGAGGCTAGATTGTGTGGCATGTAGAGAGCCAATATCTCATTTTAGGGTCGGACCACATGACAATGTGTCTCCTTGATGGCTTGGTCACTCTGTCAGGGCATCACCCTTTGCACAGGTGCCAAATGGGTGAGAAACATGCCCTTGTGAGACGCTCAGGTGGCCTCCCTCTGCCTCACTAACAGATGCAAATGACTGTGTTGCACCTTGTCTGAAAGACAAGCCATGCGGCAGTTTTAGACAGGCAGCATGAGGGGTTTAGTGCCTACATTTCCTTTATCTGCCTTAAGCCAGGTTTTATGTGTTACAGGTTGAGCACTGAACCACACCACTCCTTAGATGTACTAGACCTCATTGCTAGCCATACGAGCCCTGTTGTACATCCCAAAAACTAGGGGAATTCAGGATGTGCTTCCCTTTCCAACCTGCTGCATCAGCAAGACCAGCAGGTCTGCAAGTATTCAAACTGGTAATCATTTTAATAAATGGGGATAAGCCAAAGCTTATCCCTTAGTAAGACTCTGGTGGTACAAAGCTAACAAATTAGGCGGGGCAGAGGGAGTGCACTCCTTTGGGTACTAATGGTTGAGTGAACCGAAGAGCTTTGGGGGCCACATTGCTCACCATTCCCCAGGGGTTATGGAACTGGGCAGAAACCAGCCTCACTGCTGTTGCAAGGGGTTAATGGATGGGCAAGGGACACAGAGCCATGTCAGAGAGAGCTGGTGCCTGCAAGGGCACAGCTTTGCTGGTTTATAACACAGTGACACACAGCAATGTGTAGCAGGTGGGGAGGACACAGACAGGACTGGTTATATCCATGGGGGCACTGCCAGGCACTACTGATATCTGCCATCCCCTGTGCATCTACCTTTAGCTTGCAGCAGCTCAGGAAATACCCCAAAAGGAAGAAGGAGAAGGAGAAGTTGTGCTGCAAGGGAGGCTGTTAGCTGTGGCTGTCCTAGGAGAGTTACGCTCATTTCTGGACAGGCCTTGGCACCCACTTTAGTTCACATAGGTCTGGTGGTTGTGAAACACCCTGTATCAGCTGGCCAGACCCACAGTGACCTGTTCCCCTTTTCTTTCTAAGAAACGAGTCCTCCCTCTCAATTCCTTTATTTTTTCCCTTCTGCCTATGCTTACTCAGAGTTTTCCTGCTGGAGATCAGCTGCTGCCAGGGGCTCAAGGTGGCATTTGCCTGCAGCCCAGAGCCTGAGCTGAGCTTAAGCAGGCATTTTCCAGAGTAAGGCAGCCAGCTCTGGGTGTAGAAATGCGCTTTCCAAGTGGGGCAGGCTGGGTCGGAGCCCAGGGTATGACCTTTTCTGCGTGGCACACTCCCATGTAATGTGACCTGATGTCATTCCGCTGCCACGCGGTGTTGCAACAGGGCTTGCTGGCCTTTGCATTGTGCAGGCAAACACTGCATTCCTCCTGCTAACCCAGGCACCACTGGTAAACCACACGGGATGCCAACCAAACTTTGTTATTCTCCATTTTATGTTGCTTAGGATTGAAAGTATTTGACCTTAATTCACTCTTCTTTTTGGAAAAGGAGCTTGTCTCTTAGGAAAGATGGATCTGATTCTTAGGGTTTGGAATAAATCTGGTATGAATCTGCTCATTGTTTGATGCTGCCTGTCCTTCCCACCCAAACAGGGAGACTACTGTGGTGGCTGGCATTAGGTGTCTGTCATTCTGGTAGGGAGTCTGAAACACATTCTCTGCTCCCCACTTGTGTTTCAGGCTGCAATCTGGGAGCGGGAACACTGCTGGTTGCAATGCAATGCAGGCTGTGTACCCAGAGTAGATTAAGTTACACACAGGTAAACAACCTCTGTTCTTTAACGCATCAGCTCAACTGGGAGACAACCCAGTGTGTGAAATGCTTGCACTGAGATGAAATCGCTTCTTTTCTGCTATCGCATTTCATCATAACCATAATTATCTTGGCTTGATCCTGTGCTAATCTGTGGGGAGGGTGACAAAAGGCAGAAAATCAGCTCTGAATCTGATGCAATCTGATGCAAAAATCAACTCCATGACTTCTCATCTGTAGCAGGTGTCTTGCTACCCCTGCAAAATGTAACACATCTTCCTCCTAATTCTCCTACTAGCACTGCAGACTGTAACACAACAAGTTTCTTTTGCTTTGGGCATTAGAGAAACGAGATGGAAATGGCAGAGATCTTTGATAGAAGTGTAAAGATGGGAACACCCAGGAAAGGGTTGGAGTAAGTCAGAAGTCAAAACTGCCTTCTAGAGAATCACACTTCAGAATTTAAGACTTGTGGTTGCTCCAGTCAAAGATAAGGCTGTGGGCTCAATTTAAAAAAATAAAATAAGATCCAGCTGAATAAAGTAACATTACTTTTGGAATCTGGTTGCTCAAATGATAGCATTCAGTGTTAGTATTTTGATCGAAAAGAAACCAGTGAATATGTTCACTTTATTTAAATGGCAAGTTTCTACTATTTACAACTTTTACTTTCCAAAGTCGGCGCAACTACTGGGAAAAGAATTTTCTTTAATTTTTATTTTTGCTTCACATTGTGTGAATTCTATCTGCAGCTTCTTAGTTACTGGTGATGGATCTGTAAGCAACCTGGCTTGACTCTGGGAATGCAGGCAGGGTTTGCAACAGAGCTCTTCAGAAGACCTTCCTTTTGACCTCTTGGTGCAATTAGTCATGGTTTCACTAAGAGACTTACTGCGCACAGAGCATCCCCTCTGAGTACAGCTGCAATGAACAGGCAGAGATTTCTGAGACAGCACAAACTTGTAAACCCTTCCACAAGATTATCAAATGACAGCAGGTTGAAAGCATGCAATGAGAAGCACGGGTTCACTGACTAAGCATCCCTAATGGGGCTGATGCTTAATCCTTTCATAGATGGTGCCCTCTAACCCTGCTTTGAAGGAGGAGGAGGCAAATGCACTCTGGAGAAATGGTGTAATTGAGAGTAAGGTTGATCTACTGCTAAATGTGAGTAATATGGAATTTGCCTCCTTACTGACTGGTCTAGAGCAGGCCAGTCTATCAGTCTACACTACTCTACATACTCCTTGATTTCTCCCTGCCTCCTTGTCTCTGCTCCTCTCTTTTGAGAGGCCAGCAAGGGCCCCTGATCCACGCATAGTAGTAAAGGCTCGCGGTCTCAAGGCAGTTGAGGCTGATAATCTCAGGTGTTGCTTTGGGTCCCATGCCAGTTCTGCATTCCTCTACTCTTACACACGCCAAAGAATTCTTAGGAGATGCCTCCACTTCCATATAGCTACAATACTGAAGTCTTAGCTCTAAAACAAAGCTGGAGTAAGGAGTTAGAAGATAAGTCTGTTGTAAATTGCTTGAAAGAGTCCAGCGCAGAGCCACAAAGATGATTAAGGGAGTGGAACATGTCCCTTATGAGGAGAGGCTGAGGGAGCTGGGTCTCTTTAGCTTGGAGAAGAGGAGACTGAGGGGTGACCTCATCAGTGTTTACAAATATGTAAAGGGTGAGTGTCAGGATGATGGAGCTAGGTTTTTGTCAGTGATGTCCAGTGATAGGACAAGGGGCAATGGGTGTAAACTGGAGCATAGGAGGTTCCATGTGAACATCAGGAAAAATTTCTTTACTGTGAGAGTGACAGAGCACTGGTTGCCCAGGGGGGTTGTGGAGTCTCCTACGTTGGAGATATTCAAGGCCCACCTGGACAAGTTCCTGTGTGATGTACTCTAGGTTACCCTGCTCTTGCAGGAGGGTTGGACTAGATGAGCTTTTGAGGTCCCTTCCAACCCTTAGGATTCTGTGATTCTGTGTGATTCTGTAAATCACTGCATGAACTACTGTCCACTTGGGTGCAACAACTAATTCCCAGGGAACAGCCCAGGCTGAAAGGGGTACAGGATAGCCAGCTATAGGAAAGCTAAAGACATCATTAGCCATCTTTGCAAGTCCTTCCCTGGAAGAAATCGTGGTAGTGAGAACTAGGTTCCTGTGCCTATGCAAGCTCATTTTCCTTGTGGTTAGCAGCTCTGGCTATCACAACTCCATAGTCAGACATGCAAATGAGCACATTAAGGTAACCCCGAGGACTTGCCATCTAGACAGCACATGCACAGCTAGTGGGAAGAGGGGATAGTTTAGGTACCAAAGTCCTGCACAGGTTTGCACAATCCATGCTAACAACCTTTTGCTAGTGTTTGACTGACATTTTTATCCAGGCTAGGTCTTATGACACCAGCTTGTGTGTATGTACCTGCATACCATCATACTTCCTGACTGTACCTGCAGGCATCACACCAACATCAACCTGGAATCTACCTGCAGTCTCCCTGGCATCACCCTGGCATCACCTCTGCATCATCTCTGTATTGTCCGGCCATCCCAGTGAGTGCATTATCTCCCTGAATACTGATGATGTCCTGAGAGCTGAGCAATCGCCAGCTGGTTTGGGATACTGCAAATTCCTTGTTCTCATGTTCTCTTCTGCCTCCCTTTTGCCCTGTCTCACCCCTGTCTCTGCCCTCTGCACTCTTGCTCTGCGGCAAGGGGGCTACATAGCAGAGGAGGCATCACACAGATTTGTCCGGCAGGTTTGCAGTGACAGGGGTGTGATGACCCTGCACAGGGGCTTGTTTCCACCCTGAACCCATCTGTGATGTGTTTTGGTTTTTTTTTTCATCCCTCTACTCAGCTCAGGCTGCTCCGGGAGAAGTGGCACGTAGGCACATACATCCTTGTGCACACTATACTTGTATAAACTCCATCAGGAAGTCATCTGGCCAAACTTTCCAGAGCTCTGCTTTTAACTCTTCCCGAAGCAGGCTGTACTGGCAGCCTGGGGATTTCCAGGGAGCGTGGACATGTGCATTCATCCTCCTGTTCTGTTTATTGATTCCCACCACTGTCGTTCCTGCAAGCCCTGAGCACGTGGCTGTGCAGCTTTTTCACCCATCCTACTCCCAGTTCCCATCAGAAAGAAGTCCCCATCAGCTGCCCACGGGCACACTTAGGGCTCTGCAGTAAAATGTTGCCTGGCTTTCCTGGGGGATGAAGTAGCAAAAGCCAGTTGCCAACAAGTGCTATAGCAGAGACTATGCAGGAGAACGGAGCACTGGTGGGGCAAGCCTGTTGGTGACAGCGATTCTCCCTTGTGGTTGCTATTCAGAACTGTCCTTACCAGGCACACGAGTAGCAAAGGAAGTTCTCACAGCCCTGAAATGTTTGCTGTGGTCAGTGAAAGATTAGAAAGAAAACTCAATCCCTTTATAAGTGACCCTGTCTTCAATGAAGACGTGTCTCACTGTATGTCCCACTCTGCACAGAGGCACGATTACACACCCACATAGGCACATCAGTGTGCACATAAACATTTCAAAGGGCTGAGAAAAACTCTGTGAGACTGCTCACGTAGGAGAAAGGCTGCTATTCCTCCCCATGACATATGTGGATTAATAGTTCTCCTAATTGTTAAATGCAGTCATCTCATTTTGTTGGTGCCCATTAAATGCCCCTTGACAGATTTTAATGGCTCATACAAGATTTTGGTGCCTACTGCACAGGAGTGAATAAATGGAATTGCTGGCAATGTTATCCTTTGCAAGTGGCTATGGAACAGGGATGTCTCAGCTCATTTGCCATTTGCTTGATTGTGCTGTCCATATTTTGCTCCAGCTTACCTTGGTGTAAGTATGAAATTTGTCAGACCAGCAAATCTCTGCTGGAGAGGTGCCACCAGTGGTCATGCTGTCTATAAGACTTACAGCACTGTAAAACAGACAAGAATTTAACCATTTATCCATGAAGTTGTTCACATACATTTGTTCCTTGTTTAGTGCATATTCATTGATCTTCTTTAGTGCTACAAAACCAAGACATGGTGAAATAGAGCTTAGAGATCTTGATTCTTCTCCTGGGCACACAGGCATATATCAAAAGAAGTAACTTCACTGAAGTTAATTCAGTCAGCGTGGTGTTAATTTTGCCTTCTCTATCAGATTTACAGGCATCTGAGATAGAGGGTGTATGTTTGCTCTCAGCCTGGCTCAGACAGCTGTGGTATAGAAGGGATTTCTATAGGGATACCACCAGAAATTCCTGAAAATCTAGGGATGACATTTATGACAGACTCATATGTTGCAGAGATGTTTCTCCTCTTGAGCAGCTGTTTGTGCACCATAAACAGCTAGAGAGCTTTCTGTTTCTGTCAGACTCCTACTGAAATTCATGAGATGCAAACCATGACTGCTCACCTATTGGAGTCAGAGGTATTAAAGCTGTTCCCCCCTCACCTCCTCTCCTGCAGCCAGAGGAATCAATCAAGCTCTCATGGTCCCTCAGGGAGATGGAGAAGTTTGGATAGCTGAGGAACATGCAGGCTTTCAACCATCCACGGTGTTTTCCTTTTCTCTTAATTTGTTTCTGCAGATCTTTTGTCAACATGGGTTATTCATCTGCCTCCTCAGATGGGGGATCATAAGTAAACTTTTGCCCCCAAATCTAGACTCAGTTCTCCTATTCTGACAGTTCATTGTAGCCTGAGGTTTTGCATGGTGAGTGGGGCACGCATGGAGGTATCTTTACAGAAGGGGTTCTCCATGCATCTGTGTATCAGATGGTTAAGAAGCCTGGGACAGCATTCAACTTTGAATGGCTTTTCTTTGTGCAACTGATTCCCTGCTCAGTTCTTCAGTTTTCTGCCTCTCAGTGGCAGAGGACAAGGAGTTCCTGAGGATGAACTGACCACAGAGACTCGGCTCCCTGTGTGCTGGCATAAAGGGTAGGCTTGCTCCATCTTTGCCAAGTGCTTTCCCAGGCTAGCTGTGGGTCTGCATACTGAGACTATCCCTCTCAAACAGCAGTGGCAGACGATGGCTTGTCTTCTAAAGCAACTTACTGCTACTGCTGTGACGCCGCATAGCACTTGGGCTTTCCTCCTAGGGGCACTGGAGGGAAGGGAGGCACAGCCTCCTTGGCACACCAATACATTCCTGTAATGCACTAGGAATGGTTGATGTTGTTCATCAAGGTCCTAATTTTTGTCTGTTGGGCTAGAGACAAGAAACTATCGAACACCTAAATGATAACACGTCTCTCTGCCACCATAGGTAGGCCAAAACTTGTCCACTGACAAACCAATGGCAGCAGGATTTGCCTTCTAGTTTTAACGGGCTGCAAATTAATTATGTGTAAGTACTGTGTGGTCATTCTCAAAATGGCCAGCAAAAGAGACAACCCTGTACATCCTGGGGAAATGGAGCAGGGCTGTGAGTTGACAAGGACACCTTGTGCAGCCCTGGCCAGAGGTAGGATAACCATCCAGGTCACTCCAGTGCTTTGTCTGTCTCAGAAATCCAGGATAGGTCAGCACAAGGATAAATCCCTTCTTGATGCTCTTTAAACATAAACCTATAGCAGGAAGAAAGTGGCTCATTTCTGCCTGAAATCCCACATAAACTCATCCTTATGCTGCAGACCTCAGGGCAGTCTTCCAGAGAAGGCTTCCCTTGTGTCTGCCAGGTTTTGTCTGCAGAGGTAACCTTACGGGCAGACTGGAGAGAAGGTATTCTTGTAGTGCATTTCCACCTCCATGACGGTGCCTTTGGGATTAAAGGCCTGATATTTAGGAAGCGAAAGGATGTACGGTGCTCAGTCCTGACCTTGTCATAACCTGTGGAGAGTTAACAAAGATTCCCTTTAACCATGTACGGCGTAAACAGCAAGAAGTATGCATGTAACAAAATTAGAAAGGAATCTGATAGATAGCCCCAAAGATAAATGCCACTTTAGGCAATGTTGCTTTCAGCTGTTGACAGTAGCACCATTCAGAGAGCGACTGGGAGGATTTAAGTGCTTCTTTGCTTCTGGGTGGGATAAGGTGTCACATAAAATGAGTTTTGTGGTTTTGTTTCATATCCCTCCCTGCACTCTTCTCCAATGAGAGCATACACGCCAAAAGCATTGAAAACAGACTGCAGTGAGTTTGTTTCACTAACACATCTCCCCATCAGCAACATTGCTGGAATCTATTGATTCTGGCAGGATTGCAGAAGACGGTGATGTTTGCAATGAGAAATCATGCACTTCTCAGTTGATTTCGGGAAAGGGAAAAAAAAAGAAAAAAGCTCCACCATGTGCAAATATTAACCCTACAGACAGGCTGGTAAACTGCAAAATGTTTCATCTGTCTCCCTCACAGCCAGTAAACACTCAAGGATGCTTTATTGGCAGAAAGCAGAGCTTTAGCTTACATTATGTTACAAAAAAAGAGGCTTATTTAAGTTTTCTTTTCTCTGTTTGTGAATAACATGTGACAGTTCTTATCTGACCTATTGTTTACTTCCTATTTCTGAAGTGAATGCACCCCATGCCAGTGAACGGCATTGGCACACAGCCCCGTGACCCATATCAAACAGCCCAGAGATTATCAATGACACCAGGTCAGAACCACAGGGCAGATGGCTGCTAGGCTTTGAAAGTGGTCCAGGCAGATTCACCTCCCATGTAGGTGTACCTTAATTGCATTGAAAAATCTATCAAAATCAGGTATTTTGACCAAAACCACATTTCCTTTTAATTTTGCCTCATAGATATGAAGCTTCTGTGTTTGTACATCACTTTAACTGAAAATACTCAGTTTCTACTGAAAACGTCTCTGTGCTATGAGACCTATATTAACCTTGTGATTCAGAGCAAAATCTGAAAAGGACATAGATCAAACCACATAGCGGGAGGAACTGTTTTGCCCTCCTCTGTTTTGGGGGCTTTAGTATTTGTAGGACTCTTTAACTCCACTTTGTATGCATTCTCCACATGAAGGGCTTCCAAAATGTAGAAGCATTAAGGTGTTTTCAAAAGGCACGCAGGTAGAGGATGTGATTCGTAAAGACCATGTCTATCCTACAGACCTGCTGGGTAAAGCTAGGGTATAAAGAGGTGCAATCTTCACCAAGACAGCTGCAAACTCCCTAAGCAAAAGCACAGTGACCAACTCACTGGAACAGTTTGCTCCGCTTTGCCCAGAGAGATGTATGTGGCTGTACTATGTTGACCCGAAGTGCAGAACAAACCATGTACCTTGCCAGTATTGTTGAATCCAGGCTGGTAAAATACTCCCATTGTAGATATGGCCTCATATAATGGCTTCATAAACACTGTTGAAAAGTCACACCCAGAGTCACAGTGCCAGAGGAGCCTTTTCCTTAGAAACATCCTACTTGTGATCTTCCCAGTCCCAACCAGTGATCTCCCATGCACAGTAACCCTCTCAGAGGATCTCCTCCCCCTTGCACTCACTGTGCTCTTCAAATGCAGCCTCTAAACACAACCCAGCACCTCGCTGCCAGTGCTTCTTGTCCTGGGCAGTGTTCTCCCTCTGCATACTAACGCAATTGTGCTTTCTGCTACTGCCTTGCCCAGCAGCCTGAGTCTTGACCCCAGCAGCCTGAGTCAAGACAGCCTTGCTTCCTCAGTGGGAAGAGTATCCGCCTGGGCATCTAATTATAGCGAGATGGAAAAACGTCCACTAAAGGATGAGGGTAAGTTTTCCAATATGTAACACAACAGTAATCAATACTTGCATCAATACTTAATTTATCTATGTCAAGCGGAACAGCTTCAGCAGGAGGGAATGAGATCATCTCTTCTGACCCCAGCGTGCTATGCAGTATCACATGGGATGGGAAATGTGGGTTTAAATCCTTTTATTCAGAGGTCTTTAATTTTCAAACCCTTGGATACAAGAGCTCTGCTGCCAGGAGGACTTTGACAGAACTGACCCACCCTTAGCTCATGAACAGAGCTAACATTTTAACCCCAGACCCTTAACCCCCAAATAAAAACCCACTGGGATCGGTGTGAGTCTCCTTTGATCTTAGAGAACTTTTCATCTGGCCTCTGATGAAAGGCATTTACCTCATGGCCAGTGAGTCAAGCCCCTGGAGGACCCTTACTGATTCTCATGAAGAGCTGCAGTTTCAGTTAAAAAAAAGCAGCATTAACCAGATACCAGCTCCTCATGAATATGTACTCACTCGCTCTGCAGTGGCTGTTCAGCCAAGGTATTTGCAATGCGCCCTGTGAGATACCAATTTTTGGGCACCTCCCCGCAGGGACATCAGTGGTGTGATTCAATGACATGGAAAGCTTGCTGGGAAGTGGGGGAGAGTTGTCTGCCATGCACAAGTGGTGACATAAGTGGTGGACAAGAAAAAAACAACAGCTCCTCTGTTGCAACAGGAGGTAAAGGTTTCAGCTCCCTGTGAATGGTTCCCTTAACTGTGACTAAGATGTTCCCTCCATCCAGCTAACGGAGAGTGAGCAACTGTGTTATGCACCGTGCACTCCTGCAAACCAGCCGGCTTTGGGTCATCCTACTTCACGACTTCTCAGAAGGGATCTCTCAGTGTGCTGCTTTCATGAAATATGCTCAATACAGACTCAGATATCAGTCACACTTTCCTTTCTCATTAAGCACTTCCCATAGGAGTTGCAGCCCCTTGGTTTAGCCAACAGGAAGGAAAGCATGTCTCGCTTTTAACTTCTGTCTGTACCTATGTTCATACCTCGGGTCTTGTTCCTGAACTGAGGTGTGTCTTATTACCCCTTCGTGACACTATGAGCTGACTATGAACATTTCCAGGGTGCTCTTGGTTTTTGCCTGTCCACACAGAAAATTCATCTGGTATTAGTGCCAGCTGTGAATTTAAAGCACAATATTCTATTTCTGGGCACTTCAACCAAGATGAATGAACTAGTCATACGTTCTCTGGGACAGGGGTGCTGCACACAGGCTTGTCCAGGAAAAGCTACCGTAGAACAGTTCCAGGAATCACTGTGGAAAGCTGAAGAGCCTAAATCAGTCCCAGTGATCTATGTGGGTTCAGCAAATACGCCAGATTGCAGGGAGAGCTACCAAACCGATTGACAATCCTTCTCCAAGGGTTTGTGTTTCTAAGCTCTCTAAGGGCCATGGGTGGTTCCTGTTCATGATTACCTTGGGTTGTTAGATCCTACTCTGAATACCTATAATAGGACTATCTTGTACCTGATAAACCATGACCCTAGCACTTGAGCCAGTGCCTGCCATTCTCCAAGCAATTGGGCAGGCTGATGCTTTTCTTTTTGGGGAGAGGGCAAGAGAACAAACATGCCAAACGTGCATCAGATAGCTGAGTGCATTACCGGAAGGGGCTCAGACATTATTGTGATAAGTAAATATGAGACTCTACTCAGAACACAATAGAGACTTTATCTTTTTCCCTAAATTATTAATCTTCCCTGAGGAGTGGCTTTATAGTGCTGACTTGGGCACTGTGGAAACACGACCTCTTCCCAGTGAGCTCCTCCCAGCATTATCTCGTGGTAGGATCACAGCAGAGCTCAGCCTGTCCCAGGTGCATTATCTGAGGGGGCACGACATGACTTTCAGTGCTGGCTGGGAGAGGATGCCTCCAGCATGGAGTGGCAGCCATGCTTTTTACCATGGGTGGTAACTGTCCTCCGCCCTGGTTAGTGGGCTGAGAGCACCTTTCCTAAAGGAGAATAATGTACTTCGTTGCCTTTGGGTTTGTGAGTGGGCTTTTCATAACCAGTTTTTTAACTCTGTTGTCTGCTACCTATATGGGGGTAGGTAACAGACAACATGGGGGCGGGGGGTGACAAGTCAAGACTTGGTCTCCTTGGCCCCCCAGACAATTTCTGCTGCAGGCTGTAGAGTGATACCCCTTAAAGGCTTATAAAGGCATTTCAGTTCAGTCTCACTGGGGCCTGGTGAACATCAGTGAGCAGTATAAGTGAGGCATAAGTATCAGTGAGTGCATAAGTGAGGAGGCAAGCTGTGGGATGCTGTACACAGTGCAGACTATGGAGGACACAGGAGGTGTGGGGGAGCTCCTACATGTCTGAGGCTAAGAGAGGAGTGAGGGAAGCCCTGTGGAGCCAGGATGAAGGGTAAAGGGTGTGGGGTGAACTGTAGGAGAAAGCACGCTGTGGGAGAAGTGAGCTTACAGCCAAAAGGGTAGCTGCAATCACGACTATCTTATTCACATATGCATGGCATGTGTGTGTTTGTGCTTGTGGCATATCCCCAAAAGCAAAATTATTCTTCCAGAAGAAGAATCCCCCAAATCCTCTCTCCACTGAGGCAGCCAGCAATCCTTCAGGAGGAAACAGAAAAGGTGGGATGATTTTCTTGCCCAGAGCTGTAAGAAGGGTTGAGAAATGAAGACCTGCAGTCACACAGGGACATTTTTGTCAGAGGTACTTATAGCAGTAACTGCTGCCTGTCACTGAACTATTTTCCCCTTTGCCCTCTGGATCATATTAAATATGCTTGGGCTGCATCATCTGCCTTGACAGACAGCATTGGAAACACTTTGGAGCATGCAGGGATTGCCTGAGCTCTCAGAAGTCAGCCCTTTGACAAAGTTCAACCCCCCCGCTGTTTTCCAGGCGACCCAGCTACCTCCACCCTCACACAGGAGCTGTGTCTCTCCCCAGGGCAGCACAGCAAAGCCACCCCCTGGGTACCCCAGGCCACTGAGGCACATGTCTGCTGAGGGAATGACACAAACGGGTCACAGCAGGGGGATGCCCTCTGATGGATCCTGGCAGTAATCATGGCTGTAAAGGGGTCCTGGCTCAGCCGCTGGAAAAAAGGGTGTTACCAGGGAAAGTTCCTCTGTACCTTGGGGAATAATTGCTAAAGCTAACAGGGAGTAAATGGCATCTTAAAATGTACCTCTTCCACCATGAGAAACAGTGACAGTCACAGCCTGGTCAGAGGGAGAAATAAGTGAATCCCAGCATTCCTGGGATGAACTAGAGAGAGTGAGGGGAGAGGAGAAATGGGGAGAAGGTAATCAGACAGCCTCTACGCTGTTCCACTCTCCTTTTTGCAGCTATGTGGCAGTGCCATTCACTAGAAAACATGGATTGATGGCATTTCCCTGCTGCATGCTCCCCAGGGAGTCAGTGTAGTTCTCTGTGAGACCTCGTATTTCTCAACTGGCTTCTCCCCGCTCCCGCACTCGCACACACCAAGGGCTGAGGCAATGGAGCGACCAAGCGCTCGCTCTGCCGGTGTTTTCTACCCTGGCCGCAGGCTGACCCCTGAGGTTATCTGACAAGCCTGTCGTCAGACGTCAGCAGGAGCAAGGACTGGCACGAAAGCAGCTCTGCAATACGGGAAGTCATTGTGTCTGTGCATCTTGCCCAGCAAAGGTGCAGAAGGTAGCCCTGGCACATATGGTGTTTCAAAGGCACGTGCAGTTTTGGTGCTGCCTCACAGCCTAAGAGTCATCACTGCCATAAAACCACCGACAGCAGCAGGGTGTTCGCTTCACCTGAGCTCTGCCACATCACCTCACCTCGCCTGTGAAGAGCAGCTTTATTCTGCTCTTGGGAGGCACAATTTTCTTCTGGATCAGCAGTTTCCTGGGCAAGGTTGATTTATGCTGACCCTGGCCATGCGTGGTGGAGCGTGGATGCTATCAGGTCTGGAGAGCTCTGTCACTATTTTGACATCCTCGCTTTGATGCAGAGCACAGCAAGAGCTTTGGCTGCAGTGATTTTGCATCAAGGCTGAGTCACTAGCTATGGACCCAGCCATGTGATCTGGACACAGCGAGCCATGGCAAAATGTCACGTAGGACATTTCATAGTCGGTAGAAGGGTCGTCCTCCTTGGGCACTTGCCAAACTGAGGCTGCCCCGGGCAGAATGAGCACTTGGGTGCTAGTTTTGAAGGTGGGCAACGGTCCCACAGAAGGGAAACCATATCCAAGGGCATTGACTGCAGCAGCAAACAGCACAAATACAGCAGGGAAAAAGGTTCAAGCCATCAGCTCCCTTCTAACACACTTGAGGGTGAACAGCCCCTAGAGGAAGAGAAGGGTGCCCTTCATAGCACTCCCAATCCCCACAGCTCCCGCCACTTTGTGAGTAGGTAGAGATGCTATTCCACTTGGTGCCACCTCCAGGAGCCGCTGGGTCCCAGTAGAGCCCAGCAGTGGCTGCAGCCACCAGCGCTGCGGTGCAGCATGACCACCCCCATGGGTAACAACCTCGGCACTAGGGTCCCACAGGGTTTGGTGTGGCCACTGAGGCTGCTGGAACATGAAATCTCAGTCCTGACGGCAGGCTTCCCATTTCAACATTTTTTCTTTCTTCCTTGAAAAAAGGCAAATGGGGAAGCGAGGCTGGCGGAGGAGGCGGGAGGAGCTCGAACCAGTGGGTTCTGGTTTTGCTCAGGCTTCTGAGAAATGCTTGTTTGGGAATGGCGCATTTTAAAATGTCCTACTTGGATGGAAAACGCCTTATCGGTAATAATAGTTCACCTTCTTCTCACCTGAGACGCCTAAGAAATTTTACTTGGCTTCATGAAGCTGATGGACGGCCCCATTCCAGCCCTGTGGCAGCGCGCTGGCTGCACTGTCTGCTGTCACAGGCACTGCCTGGGGGGCACGGGCTCACTCCTCAGCACCCTGGGACAGCAGCTGGGGTCCCTGCAGGTGGTGCTGCTTCCTCGCTGGGCAGCACAGGACACGGGTGTTGCCAGAGGCACAGGACAGCATAGAGATCACTGCTGCCGCCAGCTCGCCATCTGGCTGGAGCACAGAGGGGTTTTAAAGGCCAGTGACATTTCCATTGATCATAGTCACCACAGTCTGCTCCATCTCTGTCTCCATCTTCATCTCCATCATCTCCATCTCCATCTCCATGGCAAGTCCCTTCCTTCCTCCAAGGAACACAGCCATGCCCCCTGCTTCCTTTCAGTGCCATCCCGGGGGCATGTGCTTGTAAACTGAATGCCCTCTCTCATCAGTGCAAAACAACCACAGTCTTGTGGTTGTCTGTCCTCAGCTTGCCTGTGGTCCCTCTCTCACAGCTCTGTCTGGAAGGTCTCAAAGAAAACTACAGCTCGTGATGGGCAGCACAGCCATGTCTTCTAGCTGTGAACCATCACATCAGCAGGTCACCCAGATGGGGAGCAGGACCAGCCAGGCTTGGGAAAGGTCTTATTCATGTGTGAAACTGTGGCACGGACCCTGCTGATGGGAATAATAAAGGACTTTCTACAATTACCCCACGTTTCAGAAGCCAGGATTTCAAAGCAGCAGTTGAGCCCTAATTGATTAAATGCTCACCGCATTCCCGGGACTGAGCCTCTGCCCCTCGTATAAATGGGAATAAGTCACAGGCAATTAGAGATTTGCCTGACGTGTCTCTGTACACTAGCAGTGTCTGGACTCAGACTCCTCTGGCCTTGTTAGTCATTAGACCAACACATCCTCTGTCCTCTCCGGGTGGCATCCCAACAGCCCTGCCAGGATGGAAAAAGCAAAATAATCTGACTTCACATTTATCTAGGAACAGGTTTCCCACAGTTCCTTCACTCTTTTTGTTTTGATTCTGAGATTTTGCTTTCCTGAAAAGTTAAAATAAATCTCAAACTGCAACTGTGGAGCTTTTTGTGCTTGTTGCTGGATGATCATAGAATCATAGAATCATAGAATAGTTAGGGTTGGAAAGGACCTTAAGATCATCAAGTTCCAACCCCCTGCCATGGGCAGGGACACCTCACACTAAACCGTATCACCCAAGGCCTCGTCCAACCTGGTCTTGAACACTGTCAGGGATGGAGCATTCACAGCCTCCCTGGGCAACCTATTCCAGTGCCTCACCACCCTTACAGTAAAGAATTTCCTCCTTATATCCAATCTAAACTTCCCCTGTTTAAGTTTTAACCCGTTACCCCTTGTCCTATCACTACAGTCTCTAATGAAGAGTCCCTCCCCAGCATCCTTGTAGCCCCCTTCAGATACTGGAAGGCTGCTATGAGGTCTCCACGCAGCCTTCTCTTCTCCAGGCTGAACAGCCCCAACTTCCTCAGCCTGTCTTCATACAGGAGGTGCTCCAGTCCCCTGATCATCCTTGTGGCCCTCCTCTGGACTTGTTCCAACAGTTCCATGTCCTTTTTATGTTGAGGACACCAGAACTGCACACAATACTCCAGGTGAGGTCTCACAAGAGCAGAGTAGAGGGGCAGGATCACCTCCTTTGACCTGCTGGTCATGCTCCTTTTAATGCAGCCCAGGATACAGTTGGCTTTCTGGGCTGCGAGCACACACTGAAGCTGTCTCATGTTCGTTTTCTCATCAACCAACACCCCCAAGTCCTTCTCCGCAGGGCTGCTCTGAATCTCTTCTTTGCCCAACCTGTAGCTGTGCCTGGGATTGCTCCCACCCAGGTGTAGGACCTTGCACTTGGCATGGTTAAACTTCATGAGGTTGGCATCAGCCCACCTCACAAGCGTGTCAAAGTCCCTCTGGATGGCATTCCTTCCCTCCAGCGTTATCAACCGAACCACACAGCTTGGTGTCATCGGCAAACTTGCTGAGGGCGCACTCAATCCCACTGTCCATGTCAGCGATGAAGATGTTGAACAAGAGCGGTCCCAACACCGATCCCTGAGGGACACCACTCGTTACTGGTCTCCAGACGGACATTGAGCCATTGACCACAACTCTTTGTGTGCGGCCATCCAGCCAGTTCTTTATCCACCGAGTGGTCCATCCATCAAATTGATGTCTCTCCAGTTTAGAGACAAGGATGTAGTGCGGGACAGTGTCGAACGCTTTGCACAAATCCAGGTAGATGACATCAGCTGCTCTACCCCTGTCCATCAGTTCTGTAGCCCCATCATAGAAGGCCACCAAATTGGTCAGGCAGGATTTCCCCTTAGTGAAGCCATGCTGGCTGTCACCAAGCACCTTGTTGTTTTTCATGTGCCTTATCATCCCTTCCAGGAGAATCTGCTCCAAGATTTTGCCAGGCACAGAGGTGAGACTGACTGGGCTGTAATTCCCCGGGTCATCCATTTTCCCCTTCTTGAAAAATGGGGGTTATATTTCCCTTTTTCCAGTCATCAGGAACTTCACCTGACTGCCATGATTTCTCAAATATGATGGCCAGTGGCTTCGCAACTTCATTCGCCAGCTCCTTCAGGACCCGCGGATGGATCTCATCAGGACCCATGGACTTGTGCACATTCAGGTTCTTAAGATGGTCTCGAATCAGATCCTCTCCTAGAGTGGGCCCAAGGTCTTCATTCTCACAGTCCCTGCATCTGCCTTCCAAGACTTGGGTGGTTTGGTCAGAGCCTTTGCCAGTGAAGACTGAGGCAAAGAAGTCATTCAGAACCTCAGCCTTCTCCAAATCCTGTGTAGCCAGTTCTCCCGAGAGCTTCCTGAGGGGGTCTACATTTTCCCTTGTCTGTTTTTTATTTGCTATGTACCTGTAGAATCCCTTCCTGTTATCCTTAACATCCCCAGCCGAGTTTAATTCTAGCTGGGCCTTAGCTTTCCTATTGTTTGAGGGAAACACATTAAAAGTAGTGCAGAGCATTTATTGCAGAGCCAGGCTGACTGAACGAGGCTGATCAAATATTTTAAACTCAGTGTGACATTTATGCATTGCAGAAAGCAGTTGTGGTGTATCTGAGCTTGTGACCGCTGTTTCTTTTCCTTCTGAACAGGAACCCTTACGGCCTTTCTCACCAGCCCTTTTCTTTGCTATGACTTCCATCCTGTTTACTCTGCTCTCCCGAGGTGCAGGAGGACCTGGGGCATTTCCCACCCCACGCTCCCCACTGGTATCTGACCATCTTTTTTTCCCATATCAGCAGTACTAAAGGCGACTCTCAGTCAGTCTCAGTGTCTAACAAGTACTGAATCACATCTCAGTTGTCCCTGTGTCCAGCCCATAATTTGGGAACAGTGAAGAAACTTTTGTTCTTTCACACTTTCTTTCCCTTTAAAGTCACTCTAAAGCAAATGCCACTTTCTTGAAGAACGTGGTGTTTTTTAAAAGCTTAAAATTGTTTTCTCTTTATCTTTCTTCCCTTTGCTGTTCAGTACAATCACAAGTGACTGGAGTGACATCAATGGAATTTAAACAGGGTCCTGACTTTCTCCAGAAGGTCTAAACCAGCACTTAGTGTCTATCTCACCATGTGTTAGTGTGGTTTGAAAAATCCTTCCCATTTGATGGTTGGGATGGTCCCATTTGGAAGGCTCTTTCCAAGAAAGCCCAGAAAAAGCACTCTCTTTGCAGGAAAATGGATGTTTCTAGGTAAATGCAGCCCTTCCCTCCAGACTGGCTATTTTAAAGTTATGCCGTAACCACCCAGAGAATTCCTTCAGCTTCACACAAACTGTTGGTTTATAAAACCCTGAACTTTGCTTTTACTTGCTGTCTATTTGTTTGAGAATATGTTGATCTGCTACTCTGATGGTGTGGGATGGAAGTGCTTGGCATGTGGAAAAGCTGGGAGGCAGGGACTCTGCACTCTGAAATCTTGTGCAGTGACTGACATTACCCCATGTGGTCAGCTCCAGGAAAGGCAAAGCACCATCATGTACAAAACCTCATGGTGGGATCATGGCCATCTAGCACTGAAGCCCAACTTTAAATGCTTTTCATGGACAAAAGGATTCAATTAAGCCCATAGTGGGCTAAACATACGCCAGGTTAGCACTTCGTTTTGCAGTACTACAAACCTTTCAGACAGAGAGAACTGTTCCCACTTGTTTCATGTGAACATGTAGCCTTTAAATTGTATTGAGCTGTATTTCCACTTTAATCAAAGTTATCTTATAACCAAATGGTATCCTAAAACCTGATAAAGCAGCATTCCTGACCACTGCACACATTTTTTGAATGTCTCAGTGCTAGGATTTCATTCCTTACAGTCAGCAGAAAAACCTCCAGTGACTCATAAGGGCTAGGAATCCTTAGGAAAATAATCCATGCTGGAAAACCAACACTTCCCCCCATTATCTTTGCTGGCTGACAGTGGGGGTGAGAGCAGTATGGCAGACAAGGCTGCAGGGGGACTTCTCCTAGCCCAGCGGGTCAGGATACTTTTCAGAGTAAGGAGGGTACCCACAGCCCCTTCTCCCCTGCCAGTGCTGCCCAGCACAGACATGCTGACAGCAGCCATCACTGTCAGTGTCAGAGAAAAAATCTGGACAAGAGCTCAAAGAAAGCCCATGTGTGACAGTTCTTCTTCAAAACCATTAACAGGTGGCTTCCCTGGGTCATGTAGCACAATTTACCACACCTTGCATAGCACTGATGTAGAGGCAGTAGCAGAGAGGGTCAGAGATGTGACCCAATGGAGATGTGCTCCCTGGGACCAGGTATTTGCACCCCCAATCTGTTGATGGGTTCATGGTTGATCTTCAGTCTGTGTTTTCCTGCAACTCCTTTGCATTGCTGCCTCCTCAGAACAGCCAGCTCTTCCCATGGCTGCTGCTTCATTCCTGAGGATGGGATAAGAGGAAGTGGGATGGGATGGGGCTGGACAGGAGTTGACCATGCAGAGGGAGACAGCCCAAGGTGTGAGTGGCACTGCTCTCTTGCAAGGCTGAGTGACCACATCTGGATGGCAGCTCCCCAGAGGAGGCCATCACAGGGAAACCTTCTCCTCTGGTGCTGGGATGTATGAAGCTGAACTCAAAATGCTGAGGGGGGTCCTCTTCCTTGGGGAAAAAGATCAGGGAAGCTTGTGGCAGTAGGACCTGAGCACTGAGAAGATGCCAGCATGGCAGATGGAATGAAGCTGTCATTAGAGGGGGGAGCTGCACCCAGATCACTCTACTGTGTTGCTTCCCAGTGTGGGCCTACCCGCAAGGGGTCAGTGGGGCTCTCCTCTCCATCCATAGGCTGCATTTCCCTCAGGTCTAGCCATTTAGCTGCAAGCATGCCTTGGTCTTTCTAAGACGGAGGAAATCTCCCTCGAAACCAAGTGGCTTCTCTGGCTGCAGCTTTATCTCCTCCTTCCTGTTTGCTGCTGAAGTCCCTGAAAGGGCTGTTTGTTCCCACCGTCACAGCACCCAGTGCCTCTCAGGGATGTTAGGTCACCTTCCGCCACCCTGGGACTCTGGCACTGCTGCCTCTCCTCCCCTCTTGTTCTGCACTCACTCTGTGCTGAGCACAGCAGGTCCCCTCAACACCCAGCAGTGTCAGTGCCCTACCCAGCTGCGCGGCTGCCCCTTCCCTCCACTGCCATCCCATTCCCTTTCCCTTCTACATTTTATCAAGCTCCTTATCCTGACATTTAGAACTCTGGGCTGAGCAGCCTCTGCCCACAACTCAGCTCAGCCTTCCTCCTTCTCTTCCCCACCTCATGGGATCAACACAGGCTCATCTCTTCTTTCACTCTCCCACCTCTGGCTCTTGTTCCCACCTCCCACTTTTCCACCTCTCCAGGCTGCTCACCCACAGTGCAACCTGCCCATCTTCATCACCACGCTGCCCTGGAGCTGGCTTCCTTCGGCTTGCATTTCACCTATGCTCTCTGCTCAATATTGCTTGTTCCTCTTTTGGGCCTTAAGACAAAAATATCTCCCCACCCAGGCAGCCTGTGCTGCTGGTCAGATTTCCTTGTGAGCTGTGTGAGCAATGTTATTTATGTGCTGGGCAAATACACTGACCCAAAGGGAAAGAGCAGACAGTTCCTGTGAAAATGCTTTCTGTGCTCAGTTCTTGTATTATTGCTTTTCTATGACTTTTTTTTTTTTTTGGTCTATTATTCTCACCAGTTTAATGCTTGATTTTTACTTTGAAATGCACAGGCACAGCACACCCTCCCCTCTGAGTGCGAGGTGGTTATGGTGTTGCAATACAGTCACAGAAAACTACCCCTATATAGAGTAAGATGTGCTGAAAGCTTCAAGGGCCAGTCACAAATCCTGCCCACCTCCTTCTCTCTTGTTTGCTCTCTAGCTAAGGTGTGTTGAGCACTGACATGCCCCACTCGCTTCCTGCTGGGGGTACTGTTTGTTTTGTCCTTCTGGCAGCAATATAGAGCTGTAAGTTTTGTAAAGTATGGAGCCCCTTTTCTGACCCACAGCAAATACCCCCAGAGGCCTGTTCCCCTCCTGCTGTGGTTGCTCTCGCAGAAGTGGCAGGATGCATGTGGATGCTGGTGCCTCCATGCCCGGGGCTGAGGGCTGTCGCACAGGATGTGGGCAATGCAAAGCCAACTTTTTCACCCCTTGAGGGAAACCCATGTCTCCAGCCTCCTCCACAGCATCCTGACCGCGTCTCTGTGCTCTCTGGGGGTGAGTTGCTCTCAGTCCCTTGTGCTGGAGTTGTTCTGCTTTCCACAGGCTCCCACTTTCCACAGGCTCTTTACATAGCTTGGAGACAAAGAGAGGATGACCTGAGAGTTAAGAGACTTCCTTGTCTGGTGGGACATCCCACTCCCACCATTTGGTCTGAAAGAGGCAGATGGGTTTCCCACAGCTCAGCTTCATGCCCTGACCACAGAATGCTGCTGCAGGGTCCCAATGGCACTGAAATCCCTGCTTAAATGTCATCTGCTGAGCAGGAACAGTGTGCTCCATGGCTGATTGGAACCATGCGTCTTGCAAATAAGCTATAAGCCAGATGAGAAATCCTGCTTTAATAAAGTTGTAGCTTAGAGACAAGCAATAGCAGATACAGTCTTGTAAGTCCCTGATGTAGAGTAGCTCCCCACAGTCCCCGGGTGAGCAAGAGGATTCTTGCACCTTCTCATTTAACAGTTATAAAGCAGAGGAGAATTTAGCCTAATCTCCATCCTTGGGGTGCCTCCTTGAATCACTGTGACTTGGCCAGCACTGACCATAGAGTCATTAAACCACTGACTTGTGCAGGTCAGGCAGGAGCTTGGATGACATATGGTCCCAGCCCCTGCTCAAAGCACAGCCAACATAGAACAAGTGACTCAGGGACTCATCCAGCTGAGCTCTAAGTATCCCCAAGGCTGCAGATTACACAGCGTCTCTGGTCAGCCTGGTACAGTGCTTGACCACCCTCACAGGGAAAGACATTTTTCTAGTACCCAACCCGAATTTCCCTCTTGCAACCCATTTCTGTTGCCTCTTGTCCTGTCCCTGTGCATCCCCCAGCACACCCCCAGCTCACGCCCAGAGAACTCCAGTTCCTTGGCTTGTGCTTTTTAAGTTCTGGCCACTGAAAAAGCCAGCTGTTAATGTGGTATTTGCAAAGAGCCAAGGATGTGCTTAACTCTTTACCTAGGAGACACAATCCATGGCACGGGAAGTTTCTGGTCTGAAAGGCAGATTAAATGCATGAGGGATTGAATGCCCAACCCACCTGTCTGACGTGTCCAACTCATTAGCAAAGCTTGCATGCTATAGACAGCTGGCCATTTCATGTGCCAACTCCCCAGACAGGGCTACACAGTCCTCTAGAAGCATTGCATTAGCCCTGCTGCATTTTATTGCTCAGCAGTGTTTGGATGTTATTAACACATATGTACAAGAATATTTTGGGCTGCAGCTGGGTCACTGGATTCCTGAGGACCTATTGAAAACATTGCAGTGCTGTTCAGTGCAGCAGTGAAAGGACTGAGCCCTGCAGAGTGGTGTCAAAAAGAAAGATATTGGGCTTTTGGCACAGAGGAAATGGGAGCAGAAGGATCAAAGGCTGTGACTAATGATGCAAGCCACATATCCAAAGGGTACTTCTACCCCTGCAAACACAGGCAATGCAATAAGCCTGGCGTGGGGTTCAGAACAGACACATCTTCACAGAAAAAGGGAAAATAAAGGATGACAGACTCAAAATTACAGTCCTACTAGGATCTCTGTTTGCTCTGTTTGCTCAGAGCTGCGCAAAATCTTCATAGCTTGGACCCCAGCTAACAGCAAGATTGTCTTGGAATTACCTCTCCTCTGACTCATAGCGTTTCTGAAGGATGCCTTGACTATAATGCCACTTCTCCCTGAGAACAATTATTAGGAAAGCATTCGTTTTCACTGTTCAACACAATGTAGACATTAAAAATGCTTCATATGCAGGAGCGGGGAAGTCAGAATTGTTTGTCCTGGGCCTGTTGAATTAGTGTGTATGCTCACTGGGCTGTGCATCAGATCCCAAGGGCCAGATCCTGAAAACTCACATCCTGCTAGTCAAAATATCCCCAGCCTACAGACCAACCCTGTGTTGCACTTATTCACTCACTTTTCCATTGTGCAGGGTTAGGCCTTTTCTGAGCAAACTTGTGTTGGAGACAGCTGGTTGGAGCAGCTCAAACAGACCCACAGAATGAGCTAGCAGTTAGGCAGCATAGACAAGCAGGTCTGTGTGCCCTCCTTCACTTACTAATGCAGGTTACCATAAGTAACTATCTGTGGCTCATTTACTGCATCGGGCTCCTCCACGCAACCTAGGACTGAGGGGCTTGTTCCTTCTGCAAAGACAGTATGTCAGAGAAATCTTCATCGTGAATCAGTCTCCTTCATGACTTACTCCTTCATGGTGTGGAGGAAAAAGGATGTTCCTACTCACAGATCTCTTGTTGATCTCTTGATAGGTTGGTCTCTTGAGTCAACAGGACCCTTGATCTTGGGGTTGATGGTAGGAGCCGAGGGTCAAATACCTTCCTTTACTTGCATTTGCTCAAACTCTCTAGTCATTGAAACAGAAGTTCAGCCTGTTTGCAGCTTCATATGTCACTGCTGTTTACTGATCTGGCAAATGCATCTTTGTGCTGACACAACTGTTTGATAAAAAGGGTCTTTCCCCAGGAGCGAGTAGAGGAGGAAGGTGAATGCTGGATCACAGCCGTTAGAGAGAAGAAAATGCCTATGATGCAAAGGCTTCCTTTTTTTTTTTTCCCCCTTTTCTTGTTAATTAAAGTCAAACCTTAATGCTGGTCGCTGAGCAGAAAATCTAACCTAGTGGGTGGGCAGTCAACCCTGCCAGACTCACCATGTCCACTCTGTGGGGTACCTGGAGCGCTACCAGAGCTTGTCCAAATCCTTTGTACACACTCATCCAAATTTTGCAGAGGCTTCATTTTTTTTGCAGGGTGAATAATGAGGATGCACCGATCTACTGACTGTGTGGGGTTGCTTACGCAGAAAAGCACTGCAGCTTTGGAAACGGAAGACCACACCACCACAATCTGTCTTGTATTGGCAGCGTGCACCTTCTTCCATTACCTCTCAACATCAGGTGATGCTGCAGCCAAAAGCTGATCTGCCTCAAAGCAGGCAGAATATCCTGCCTCTGTGCCAGGTGGTTACAGAGCAGGTAGGGGATTTCTTTTTCTTGCACTTGCGAATTCAAGACAGAGACATCAGAAGCATCTCACAGGAGGTTGTTAGGAAAAGAAGCAGCACTGCTATTATCCCCTATAAAAAACAGCTCTCAGCCCAGAAGAACAAGGAAGATGAGGTAATTATGGTTTTGGCACAGTTAACACTGGCTGAGGGCATTTTCAGTCAAGCCTGGACAGACAGTGTGCTGTTTCTTTCCAAGGCAGTTGAGATAACTGCACACGTTACAGGAATCCCTTCTCCCTTTCCAAAATACAGCTGTTAAACAGTGTGCATAAACACTAAGCAGCTGCTGGGGGCTGTCTGCAAGAACCTGCAGGGTGACTTTTAGATGGACAGGATGCAGTTGTCTTAAACTATTTTGGACCTGGAGCACACCAGTTATCCTGGCTCCAGAGCAAATGAAAGACTCGACAGCTGTGAGGGCTTTCAAGGATAATCGACTGCCACTGGGAACCACTGGGAGATGAAACTGAGCCATTTGGGAACCCTGGGAGCAACCCTTCCCCTTGGGCTGCCCCCAGGGCCAGGAAGGATGGAGGACAGGACACAAAGCAAGCCTGGCTTCTGTATGGACATCCGGAGCTGGCTTTAAAAGCTGTGAAGGAGAGTGTGGAGTCCCTCCTGCCTCAGGCATGTAGCTTATATACTGCCCAAAGACCTCTAGTGTCAAGAGATCCAATAGTGGAAGGCAAGAGACCAGGGCTTTTCCTGGGAGAAGGAGCTGGCAAGGTATATAAACCTTCCCACACTTGACCTTGGCAGCAAGTAAATGGAGCCTGCAGAAGCAGCATGCAGCAAGGGAAGGGTCAAGGCTTGCGTGCCTGATTCTGTCCCTCCTCAGACTTTCCCATCTGGCAGGGGGATGGTTGGTACCCATGGTCTGAGAAGCAGTGGGTTTGAAGCGCCTGTTCAGTATTGCTGTTTCCTATGTTTCCACTATCCTTTTTTCCCCAGGAGTGCTTGGCTGCTCCCTGCTCTGGCATATTCTTTGCTGTGTATTCAGCAGGAGTCCCTAGCTTTTTCATACTACTCCAGTGACAAAAAGTTGCTGTCATTACTCCAGGCCTTTTTTGCCTTGGGTTTATAAGGACAACTGTTTTATGACTCGCTGAGCTTCTACTGTGTCCACTAATGGCTTTTATGTAAAACGATTCACCAACGAGACCGTAAAGGCCAGCAGCCTACGCAAGTGGTATTTCTGCAAAGTTTCCCTGTCCTTTCCAGTGACATTTGCCAGGGCAGCACAAAACTGCTGGTCCCTCTGTGTCAGGACGTGATGCTGTGACCATGCAGTTGGCAAGAACATATCCTCTGAGAGCTCATTCCAAATGGAAATGTGAACCATCAAAATGTGGACATCCACCATACAAAGGGCATCTGCACCTGTCTCCTCATGGTTCACCCTCTGTCCTGGGTCACAGCAGTCTGCTAGGGGTAGGTAATGCCAAGCGTTGGGCGTGTTGCCTCCATGCATGCAGCTCAAGGTGATTTAGAGGAGATTCCTCCTCCAGATGCACACACACATTATACACACAATGGCAGGCCTCAGAGTGAAGCCCTGGGTAAAGAGAGCTGCTGGTGATTCCAGATGCAGCTTCCAGGTGGAGCAGCCTGTCTTACAGAATTCTTGTGGGTCCCTGACTCATTTGTCAGGAAAAGGCGCACTTCCATCACCAGAAATAGGCCCTCTCCTTGATAATTGTCTCTCTGATGGCTGGCATCAAATTTTTGCAGGTATCACTCTTCTCAGGAGCCTGTGACACCCCCCAATCTGCAGTGCCAGTTCAGTATTGCTGTTTCCTATCACTATGTTTCCACCATCCAAGCTTCAGTGATAACCTCCTTCAATTCACCTTCAGGCATTCCCACATTTTCCTCATGATATAGTGAGCAGTCAGATCCCAAGTCCCAGGTTCTTCACGGGTGATGAGCCACATATCCCCACTCTGCTATCCAATGCTGGGCAAACAGTTTGCCATTAGCAATGTGTTCAACAGAAACTGTCTTTCTGTCTGTTTTTGAGACTGGACATAGAGTCTTGGGAGTTCATTATCACTGGAAATTCCTCAGTGAATTGTTCCAGTGACCGGCATTGGATGTCCTGGCGAACTGTACTGCCGTTCATGCTTTTAATACTCCTTGAGCATTCTGTGGGTTTGGTCTTGGCATTTTTTTCTAACCCTTGACTCCCAAACCAATATTTCCTTTTCATAAAGGCTGCTGCATTAGTACACTCTCTCTAAATGCTCATGTGGCTGCTGTGTTATTTAACAAGTCTCCTGTTTATGAAAAAGAGAGAGAGAGAAAAAGAGAGATTCTGAAAACAGAGGAGTCTGTTGTAGGCTTCTTCATAATACCTTTCTGTCTTGCAACGATGTGGTAATAGATGTTCTCACCACAGCCCCATCCTACTTGTGATGATGAGTGTTGCTCTCTCCCGTTCATTGTCCATACTACACTGCAAGCTTGTGTTTATCCATTTCAATGTGTGTTCTGTAAGACAGCTTATTTCGCTTCCCAAAAGCATCAGAAGCACCTTCTAAGACTACCAGAGAAGGCACATATTCCTTTAGGGCTCAGCACTTTGATTTCAAAGGTAAGAAATTTACTTTTTCGATCAAGGAAAGTATTATCAGTATCACTAATAGGTTAAAGCCTCAAATCCCAGGTCAGATTGCATTTGATAGGAAAAACCACCAGAATAATTCCATGCTGTCAAGGCAACGAAGATGAAAATATATTGACTTTCTTATCTAGTATCTCTTATTGTCAATAATGAATGAGTCTGTGGAAAGGTTTGCCCATCACATTGTTTTTTATTGACACACAGTGAAGCAAGATACATGCAATTACCACAGTCCCAGACCATTACCCTTGGCAGGATGCACCATTTGCAGCTACAGAGCAGTGCATAGGCACTTCCACACACTGACCAGCCAGAAGGGGTTTTGTACTGGAACCCAGTGCAAATCAATACCCATTTTGTTCTCCTTCTTCATGCTCTTCCTCTTTCTATTATGAATGACAGAATTTAGAGGCTTTCAGCTCTAAAACCCATGCTGACATAAGTGACTTACCAAAGTAGGATCACGCTGACTGGAAGAATCCATACCACAAAGCTCAGCTCCTATTCAGGCATCTATGTGACCAGAAGCTTCAGTTGAGTTCAGCTCCCAACTTTCTCACCCTTGCTTGCAGTAAGAATTGCTGTTTAGATCTCTTCCCAGTCTGACCTCTATGTTTTATGCATCTAGTAGTGTTGTTCTTTAAAATACCTATAGAATATGATCTTGCTATATTCACATAATGATCAAACCTTCTACAAGGGCATGCCTTTAAACAAAGACACTGTCTATCTTAACCAGCAAGATTAGTAGTTGCAGATCTAATTGTAAAGTTTTTCTCCCAGTATGTACTACAAGACCAGGGAACCATTTGCCAAACAGAAAAGCATAAACTGAGCAGAGAAAGAAAAGCTAGATCACTGAACTTCTGAGAGGTGATCTCTATTGACAGAAAATAAAAAGTTTGAGCCAACCCAGAAACTGATCTAGAACATGCAACATCAAGACTTTGAAGATAACACATCCTGCTGAATGCGAGCACAAAGCTTTGGGCTCTCTGGTTATATCAGCTGCATAACAAGAGGAGTAGTTCTAGCTGAATTACAAACATCTGGTTTCCTGTTTGAGGCATCACAATCAATCTTCTCCAGTAGCACAAACTGCTTACTTCACCCCAAACTCAAAGCTCTTCTGAAATATCATAGAAAAACCATCTGGGTTTGAGTTGTCTTGTCAGTATCTATCTATCTTGTGAAAGATTTTTCCAGGATGTTAACTAACAACTCCATCCAAAAAAATTCTTCCATGTTTCTTGTCATCCGTGATCACATATATTTAGATAACATATGCCCTGTACTTGCTTCTCTGGTAACATATGCCCTGTACTTGCTTCTCTGGAAACTCAGGTTTGGTTTGTGCCAAGAATTGAAGGTAAGAAATTTGCCTTGCATGTATTATTGCTCATAGGCTCTTGCTCAGCTGCTGGGACTGAAGCATAACATGCATGTACACATTTGAAAATAGACTGCCTTGGTGTCCCACTCAAACTGAGCTCTTGCTCAGCCGCTGGGACTGAAGCATAACATGCATGTACACATTTGAAAATAGACTGCCTTGGTGTCCCACTCACAAACTGTGAGCCAACCCACCTCCCCGATTCCTTCTTCATTGGAGTAATTTCATCAGTTGGGGCTTATGAAGCAAGAATTTTGCTAACCCTTGGAGCTCTGAAATATTATTTCTTGTTTTCCCCTTTACCACAGCTTACATGCAGAACCAGTGTGTAAGAATGCATGATGCATTATTCAATGCCATGCAGAAATTCTGTTGAGCTTCTTCTGTTTGGCACCGACAGTAACCTTTGTCTGGTCTGTGACTGGAGAAAGCCATCTCCTGAGTGTGTAAAGTGCATTTGACCTTACTTTCAAGCACCCACGTGCATGCCCAAAAAGCCATAGAACTCGTTAAATTCATGGTCCAGAAACTAGTGTTTTGTTCTCTGCCCCTGCTCTGTCTGACTTTGGGTGAATGCAATTGAATGTCAGAGATGCAGCTCCTCTGTAACGCAAGAGGAGGATTACAGTTTTCCTGACATCGGAGAGGGGGTTACAACAATGCAGCTGACGTAGGAGGGGACGGGTTACAGTGCATCTGACATAATAGCAATTATAGGAAATGTATTTACAGGAATGGATGGAAAACAAATTTAATATGATGTTCCAGAGGAGGACAATAAAGGTGTGTTGCAACAGTCCTTCCCCCCATGTGGAAAGCCATATTTCTCAGTTGTCCATCGGCACAAACAATCTGTGCTGTAGAGCAGGAAATATCAGACGCAAATAATCACATTAATCTCTAAGGAAGGATACCTGTTTTCGTAACTTGCTCATTCATGAAGGTCTCTTAGTAGTGGCTCAGACAATAGGTGGATATATGAGGTTTTCCCCATAGAATCACAGTAACAGTGGCACTGTGCTGCAAACGCGACTTTTATTTTGTTTCTGTTTTCTTTCAGAGTGAGCAAAAGGGGGAGGGGAGAAGCTCCTGATTTTTCAGTATGCAGTAGATAAACACCATTAATACCCTCTTCAAAGGAGCCTGTGCATATTGCCTTGCCTAGCAGAGGTACAGGCAGGCATAAGCAGATGAAGCAATTACTTGGGACACTGGGAAAGCAATAGCCTTTCCATTTTAAGCTGCAGTGAGAGCACAGTGGATCTCAGGCACTAATGCACTGATATAGAAGAAAGGTGAGTGAGGCCGTTAATTCATTTTGTCGCTGGGGAAGAATGTGTAGCTTTCTGCATGAGTCACTCACAACTGAGGGGAGGGGAGCAGAGGCTGGAGTGAGGGGACATCAGAACTGCCACATGTGGGTCACTGTTTCTAGCACAGCCATCAACAAAGAACATACGTGTGCAATGAATTCCATTGTCTCAGGCTACTTCCTGTTGGGCACGTGTCCACGTCGCCCACAGCTGCACTGCTGGGGCACCTCTGCTTCCTTTGGCACATCTGTAAAAAGCAATAGGACGCTGGTGAAGGTCAGGCCAAAAGGAACAAGGCTGAATTACCTTCCCACCCTCGCAGCTTGTCCCCCTGGCCAGGCATGGGGGCAGACATCCAGTCGCCAGTGAGGGCCTCTGCACTGGCTGGAGAATAACCGACAGATCTTGCCCAGGTGGGAACACCTCATGGCAACCCCAGCAGACATAAAGCCAAGGGCAACAGCCTTCTGTCTTTTGGCCTGACCACGGGAAGGTTCCTGAACCTGTGGAATGGGGGCTGATTTCCCACTACTTCCATCAGGCTGGAAGATGGGATCGCAAAGAGAAAAGGTCCCATGCAAGTCAAGGGAAAAGGAGTGCAGGAGAGTTTAGCCTTGAGTTTTAGCTTATTTAGAGCTTGAATATGGAGCTCCCACCAAGAGCCCTGCCTCAGCCTGGGGGTGCCCTGGGGCTGTGAAGCTGCTGGACATGGACAGTGGGTCGACTGAGTGTCCCAGCTCTTGTTTGACGGCTCAGCACCCATGCAGGACCCAGCCTCCACAGCTCCTCCCTGCCCCAGCACAGCTCTTCCACACAGCCAGTCTTCCAGCAGCAGTGTCAGAGGGTTTCCTTCTTTCACCACTGCAAGGGGTTTCCAGTGCTGCTTCCCTGCTGCTGCCTGCTGCTTGTTGTTTCCATCTTATCCTGTCTGTAGCCTCTTCTGTCTTGGACCCTTTGCAGCCTTCTCAGCTTCCAGCTCTGTCTGGGGCCCTGGGAGGACCCAGAGCCTCAAATTACAGCTATGCATACAGCAGTGAGCAGGGAGGATGCTGAGCCAGACAAGGGAAGGATCATTTCATAGGAACCAAGCCCCCTGTCACATGGACTGTGGACACATCCTTCTTTCACCTCTGCTCTCATATCTGAAGTCTACTTAGCATTTATTTTTTGCTTTGGAGCTGGCAGCTTGACTGAGCTTGCACTTAACACTTCCCTGTCAGGTGTGGCCTAAAAGCCCCAAACAACAAAATCGCACATGAGCTGCTACTGTGTGTAGGATGTTTCAGGGAGCAGTGAGGAGTCATACACAGTTTCAGCAGCAACTGCTGGCAATGAGTTGCAAAGCCTTGGAGCACCAGAAAGCTAGCTCCTGCTGTTTGACCTGCATCTCTGTCCACACTCCAGCTGGAAGCAGGGGGCTAACATTAAAGTACAAGTGTTAATCTTACAGATAGTCCAGCCTGATGTGAAAAATCACATATATGAGCTGCCTAAATTGTACTAAACCCAGTATGTATGTAGCTCTATTTATACCAGCTACAAGATTAAAATTAATCACTTAATTGCAGTATGAAGGTTGCTCTTGCAGTTAAAGCACTTTGCCTGGGTTCAGGACACAGAGATGTGTTTCACTGCTCTGCCACAGACTTGCCACATCACCACCATGGGCAAAACACTTTATCTAGTCTTTTGCCCTTCCAGTAGTAAAGTAGCTATAGAAAGTGGGTGAAATTACATCTTTTCCTTACCTGCTATCCATTTTGCTTGAGAAGATCACACACACTCAGTGGGAAAGTACCATTTCAAAGTGTTGGTCTATAAGCATCTGAACTCCACGTGGCTCTGCCCCAGGCATGTGCCTACCTGGTTAATCCTGATGCCAGTAGCAACAGTAGCTTAACACAGATATACTGAAACCCAGAGATTCTTGGAGTCCTCTTTAGTCAAAACCTTTCAGCAGAATACGTGCTTTACCTTGCAGGACACCTTGCAGATGGATGTTTTAAGAGATGTTGAGCAATTGCAGCCTCCAAGTAAACTCAGCAGAAACTGTGAATGCTTACTCTCTGACAATCAGCCCACATACTATAAAATTACTTTTAGCTAAATTTAAGTGGGCACGGCTAGATTATAGGTGTGTGTTTGCTTTTACTACTATCACCACCTTTGGTCATTAAACTTAAGCAACTGAAAAAAAACCCTACCTCAAAAGCCATTATTCAGTGTTAGTTGTTTAGCTTCTGCCTTTTATCTATCCTGGGCAATGGAAATAACCTGGCCCACTTATCTTTTTACATAATCTTTTCATGTGTTTGTTGCCAGTTGTCAGTCAGGTTCACATGCCCCAGCACAGTGGAGCACTATCAGAGTGACAAACACGGAAGGGAAATGATTGCAATAAAAGAAAGACACTCTCAAGGGCATAGACCACCTTGTTTGTTCTGTGTTTGTACTTCCCTTAATACAAACAAAACCAGTCAGAGGCTTGGTATCAATGGCAGCTTTTGCAGCACATTGTATTTAGGAAAGTAAAGAACCCTAACATGCCTGGTGGTGACCCTTCCTAAAGCTACTTTATAGCCCTAAATGAATGCTGAAGAGGTCTTTGTACCTTACTCTGCAAGACAAGCTCAATGTATTATGTCAGTAAAATGTCATCGCCACATCAATTATGAAATGTCATAAATGTTAACAACAAAAGATCATTGTTGCGATCATAATTATGTAACTCTGATGCAATGTTATGACCAAAGACATTCCAGTGGTCTGAAATGTATTTCTGGATACCATTGTGGTGCCTCAGTGAGGATATGCTAACCTTTAAGTATTCTTGCCAAGATTGCAGTGGCAGCCTGGATTTTTTCAAATTCAAAGACACTTTGAAGTCATATTAGAAATAGTCATGCACTATTTTTTTTCCAAGATAATGTTTTTGTCTTTAAAATAAGCGTACAAGTATTCTAGTTGGTTATCTCATCTTCTTTAAATGTCACTCTACTTTTCGGAACATGGCATCTTCCTTTTTACTTTTTTCTAGGCCAGAGTCTGACTTGGACCAGGAACATCTCTATTCGCTTCAGCAAGGTTTTAGTCAACTAAACTGTGTGAATGACAGGACACTGAAAATACTCCAACAAATCTAATTTTCAAAATAATTACACTGGTGTTTCCTGGGGAAAAATAAACCCAAACTACAGCTATGCTGCAAGTAATACCACAGGAAACCTATCATAGCAAACCAGGCTGACTACAGCTGTGGAGGGTGAAATGGGTAGAAAGGAATGCTGCTGTTTCTCTGGTTTGTGTTCTTTTTGCCAAGTGAAGAAAGTTGCTATTGTTGTTAGTTTTGAAACTGATCGAAAATGCTGAGTGAAATGACTAAAGATTGAATTGCTGGAAATATCTGCAAGAGGAATTCTGTAAGGCAACAGTGTTCATGCATATTCCCATCCGTTGACCATGCCACCCTCAGGGAGGGAGCACAGGACTGCTGCAATGGGAAAACTTAGGTGTTGTGTCCTCCCAGTTTCTCCCTCTTCCTAGAGAAATCAAGGAACTTCCTTGTGGAGGTGCTCTGGAAAGTACTTCTCTGCTTTCCTCTCTTTTCTACTCTCGTCAGGTACAAGCCTGCTCTGTAATTGTTTCTCTCCTAACCATGGGTGTTTCTCTGAGGAGATTCCTCGTTCAGGATATCCAAGACACCAGAGGGCAGCAGAAGTGTTAAAGCAGAAATTGCAAAAGCATCAACCTTCCCAACAGAAGGACCTCTTTTGATGATGATAAACCGTGATTGTGTAAGAGGTTTGTAATGACCTGACAGTATCAATTCATAATGAAACTGGTAGAAAAACGATGTAATTATGACACTACCAAAACTGTGCAATAGCTACTTCTGAGCAGCACTGCTGGAAACTGTTATGACCCACATGTACAAAAGTGGAAGAGAAATACCGAAATGTTGCTGAGAGTAATAGACACATGAAGTCTTTAATTTAACTCTCATATATCATATAATAGCGTTATAACTCTTAAAATCTCTTGAAAACTATGCAGTGCATGAGCTCCCTCCTCCACTGCGGAAGTGGTACATACCCCACCCTCTGGACTAGAGATTTCAGGTAAGTACGCAAGTAACTTCCACACATAGCTACGCCTGCCAGTTCTTCTTGCTTCTTCCATCTAATGCACATAACTGAAATCAGCATGATGGATTCCCCTTAGTGTAGCCCTCTGGTGAGGTATTACACTCTTCAGACAGTGCCATGGCACAGGCATCCACCTCTCCTTATGATTAAAAAGTCATGAGGTGATAGGGAGAGCACCAAATCCAGTCCTTTTCCTCCCATTTGGGAAGAAAGAGACTCCAAGAAGTCCCTTTAAAAGAAAGAAAAATGCTATGCTCCTAGCTGGGGCTGGCTCTCTTGAGTGTTCTTTTGAAAAGGACCAATTCTGTTTGACATTCTAAAACACTTAATCAATTTCAAATGAAAACAGCAACTATAATTAAAGAGAGGAAAATCCCACCACAGCAGAGGAACCATTATTAAGGTAATTTTTTCCTTTATAACTCCTGGGGCACTGTTCAGATGCAGTTGCTACTGTATGTGCTGTTTGTGCGTCAGCTCCTCTTCATGGGCTCCACAGAGAATATACTGTTAGCTTAATAATAACAATAATAATAATAATGTCAACTTTTCATGTGAATTATTCAAGGCACTGTGTAAGCGAGCACTAATTGAACGTTACAATAGCCTGGGCTACCTGCGTGCTGTTACCCCGCTTCCAGCAGTACATAAGCAGGTTTTTTGTGCGATGGTCAAGATAAACGAAGTTTGGGGGTTAGTTTTAGGAGTTATTTCCCCATGTTTCTATGACAAAGAACCTGCAGAGTAAGTGGCCTCCTGAAGGGCTGGCACCCATGCTGTGGTGGGTAACACAAGCGATATAGTTTGTTAGGTAAGAGACGCACAGGAAGTCCTGCTTGCTTCACTGGAACGTCCCGACAGATCTGAGGCGTGCTGATGACACACAGCTCATGTACCATGTAATTTGATTTATAGAGAGCTTTCCTCATCCCTTCCTTAGAATAAATCCTTAAAAACTGACAAAAATCTCCCCCTCCTCCCACTGTGTGTCCCTCCTGAGCCCTTCAGAAGCCATTCAGGCACCACTGAATGACCACCAAGGAGACCACCAACTGCAGGTGAAAACAAGCATACCAATTGCTTTGAAGTCTTCAGTGTGAATCAGAGCTCTGCCTCTTCCACCCAAGGCATTGCCTTATTCCAAGCAGTCTGGAAAACCCCATCCACATGGTGCCTGTAGACGGAAGAGGAGGGTCACTGCCTGGTGTGCCATTGGCTATGATGGCCAGGTGAGGGGTTCAGACTCAGGTGGACGGTCTTCCAGCCAGAAGCCCAACCACTGTCTGGAGAATTACTTGTCCGAAAAAAGCCTAGGCTGACTCTCATTAAGTTGAGTAACAGATGTGGCAGGCATCATTCAAGGCTTATTTTCGAGGATAAACTGGGATTTGAGACCAAACGTATACACATTCTGGTCATTTGCTGTGTGAAAGCTAAAGACCTGTGTGTTAGAACTCAGTGCATCTGCCACTCCACATTTGACCTTGAGAGGAACCTCGTGGGCACTTTCAAGGTGCTGAGGTTCAATTCCAAACAGCCTCCTCTGTCAGGAGTCACCTTGACAAGAAGGTGACTTCTCAAACCTCACTTCCAGGCTAACCAGAGATAATAGCACTGCAGGCGCATTCAGAACATGTGAGTAAGTTGCACAAGTATCATGGGACTGGATATATATACATACTATATATTACTTCCATTCCAGCCTGTGACCAACTGATGGACCTAGAGTTTACTGTCTGCAGGCCAGGTCAGCCCCATCTTGCGTGCCAGAGGGGACGTTCTAGAGAAGTCCCCGTCCATCACGCCTGGGGCGACTCCGGCAGCTGGGGAGCTGCGCAGGGGAACGGGGGTCAGTACCCGCCGCAGACATTGGCGCAAAGGGGCCGAGGGGGGAGGTGGGGGCACGGCACTGCCTGCGTTTTGGGATTAGGAAAGCACGTTCCCCGCAGGGCTGCAGCCACGCTTTCCGTACTGCCAGCGCGACAGCCGCTGTCAGTGGCCCCGCACCCGGCGGACTCCGCCGCAGGGCGAGGGCTGCCTCGGTAGCCGCGACGGGGGTGGCAGGGACTCGGCACACCCGCCGGCAAGGCTGGGGAGAGGGGTGGGGGTCACCATGGGCGGTGTGCCTCCTCATGCGGGGTCAGCGCGGCGCCCGCCGGGCCCTCACGCCGTGCACCACAGCGGCCCGCGAGCCCCGAGCGGCCACCACCCGGTTAACGGCTGACGGCGGCTGCGGCGCGCCAGCAGGGGGCGACCCCGCCGGGAGACGGGGCGCGTCACGTGACCGCGCAGGGGCGCTCTCGCCCCCCCTATCCGCCCTGACGTCACGGCCCCTCCGTCTCCCGAGCGACGGCTCCATCAGCGCGCGCGTCAGTCCGCGCCGTTCCCTGGCAACGGCCCGGTGCCTCGCTCCCCTTCAGCCTCGCGCCCGGGTGCGCGTCTCTCTGGCGTCAAAGTGACGTCAATGGGCTCCGTCTCGGCTTTCGGGCGGTGGGCGGGGGGAAAGGAGGCGGGAGGGAGGGGCGGGGTGTGCGTGGAGGGGGGCGGCCGGGACATCCCGCGTGCTCCCGCCTGCCCCCCGGCGCACGCACGCAGACACACACACACACACACACACACACACACACACACACACACACACGCACACACGCAGACGCGCACACGCGCTCACACAGACAGTAGCGCACACAGTCAGTCAGTCCCTCACTCACTCAGTCACGCACACGCTCCTCCGCGGTAGCGGCGGCACCGGCACAGACTGGAGACAGCAGCCGCGGACAGCGCCCGCCCGCCCGCCCGGCAGGTACGGCGGCTCAACGGCCGCCCCGACGGTGTGAGGGAGCGCGCGGGACCGGCGTTCCCGCGAAGCTCGGACGGGGCAGCCGCGGGGGTACGCGGGGAGGAGCCCGCCGGGTTGGGAGGGGAGGGGACGGTGAGGGGAGGCGGGGGGTGTTTCTTCTCCCGGAGCCGGTCGGATGTGACGGGGGTGCGCGCTGTGCCCGTGTCCCCGTGCAGGTGCGAGCGCCCGCGTGCAGCGCGGATGGTGCCCCCTTAAGCGCGGCGCGCGCGCTGCCCGCCACCCCGAGCCATGGTGATCATGTCAGAGTACACCTCGGTGCCCGCCGCCGGGCAGGGCCAGCAGCGGCCTCTGCGAGTCGGCTTCTACGACATCGAGAGGACCTTGGGGAAAGGCAACTTCGCTGTGGTAAAACTGGCTAGGCACCGAGTCACCAAAACGCAGGTGGGTGCGGAGCACACGGCGGGATGTCTCTGTGCGTGCGTGTGGCTGCGGGGGTTTGCTGCCTCCGACAGCACCGCCAAAGGAAAGCGGGAGCTCTGGGGGTGAGGAAAGCGGCGTTGAGCTCTGCGAAGTCCGGCGGGCTGAGCGTGCCTCAGGACTGCGCGCCCGTGGGATGGGGCTCTTCGAAAGAGCTTCCCGGTGTGTCCAGTAGAGCCCACCTCAAATTAAATCTGAGCAAGGATATATGAAATCCAGAATTCCATAGAATCACAGAATGGTTTAGGTTGGAAGGGACCTTAAAGATCATCCAGCTACAGCCCTGCTGCCATGGGCAGGGACACCTTCCACTACGCCAGGTTGCTGAAAGCCCCGTCCAACCTGGCCTTGAATTTGTGAGTGTTTTGATAGTTTTGTTGAATTACTCCGTCCTTGTTTGCTAAAAAGTCCCGACAAATGTAAGACCTTCTGAAGACTTTAGACGGGTTGATTTTTTTCATTCGATGTGTGTGCTTCAAGAACAAAGAACTTGCAGAAATAATTTATTAGCGCGCATGCAACCATGTATATATTTCTGGTGTATGTCAAAATCCTATCAGTCACTCCGGTAGAAAATAGTCTGTTGTGGGAATCTGCTTTTCACTGGCATGGGGTGGATTAAAAGATTTACGGAATCCTGTCCAGTGCTAATTTCAGCAGTTCTGTTCACTACCTTATGTATAATCTTTTGATGTAGAAAAGAAAAATGAAAACACTCTGTGTCGTGAATTCTGGGCAGTTCTGAAAAACAGAATCAGCTTTGTCAAGTCTGTACTTTAAAAGCTACTTTGCTTGGATTTTGTGAGTTGTGTGCGCGCGCAGGGTTTTGGTTTGGGGTTTTATTTCTATTTTAAGAGATCTTAACTTTAAGAGTACCTATTTTGTAATACCTGGGGTTGTTTTATTTTATTATTTTTTTAATCTGCAGGTTGCAATAAAAATAATAGACAAAACAAGGTTAGACCCAAGCAATCTGGAGAAGATTTATAGAGAAGTTCAGATAATGAAGCTTTTGAATCATCCCCACATTATCAAGCTTTATCAGGTAAGAGGGCAGCTTTGAAGTTAAACATGCAGATGAGATATGCCTCTGCTCTTCTATTGCATGTGATTTGACATTGAATGTTTGCAGAGAGGATGCCTATCGAAATACTTTTTGAGAAAAATGAATTGATTTTTAAGTCATTCATCGTTCTTTGAACAAGATTCTGATGCGTTAGGCAGCTTTTGACAAAATCCTGTGTAAAATTTATAATTAAAACTAGGCTGAATTGTGTTTCAGATTGAGGAGCTGATTGTCTGAACTCCTGTGATTATAATTTGCTTTTTGAAACTCCTGCTTTTCCAGTTTAGAGGGCTCGAACTTCTTACGTGCTTTTGATACGAGGAAGACTTAAATTCCTGTAGGACAGCAGAAAACAAAGCACAAAAGTTGAGTTTGCATAAGTGGAAGGGGTTTAAAATCAGCAACAATGAAACTGAATCAATCTAAGTAGAAATCTACACTAAGAATTAGAATTCTAATCTAAGTAGAAAAGTCAGTGAATGTTGGTATCTTAGAAGACATCAAAAAATGACCTGTTCGGTTATTCTGTTCCAGTCTGTGTAGCTTTGAAAATTAATTTTAAGTACCTTTCCCCTTGTAGAGTGTCACAGCAGGAATTCTGAATTAGATTTGTTCAGTTTTTGTTCTGATGGGCATATTTAACAGTAAGAAGAAATTCACGTGTGGTGCCCACATTGTCCTGTGAGCGAGGACTACTTTGCAAATTCAGAATATTCAATCTAATTAGCATTTGTTGTAAGTTCCTCTTAATCCCCTTAAATAAACAGTGCCATGTGGATTTAAGAAGGTCATAGAATCATAATATGGTTTGGGTTGGAAGGGACCTTTAAAGGTCATCTAGTCCACCCTCCCTGCAATGAGCAGGGAAGAGGTATTGCAGTCAGTCTGGACCTGTCTAGAAGGGCAGGGGGCAGAGAGGAATAGATGGGTGAAGCAGCAGGTCTGAAAGTCCATGTGTGGTAGCAAACACTATTATCAGCTGCAATCTTACCGCTGGGTTTGTTAGCTTCAAAAAAAAAGGAAAGAAATAGAAAAAAAATGTAATTACGGTGTAAGGCTGAAGATCCAATAAGGCAGGTGCTTAGGCAAGGCATTATTTTTAAAGACTTTGACACACATGAAGTGCTTGATATTTATAGTATTAACCATCATAACAAAAATTATTCTGTGTTGGCACCTGACGTCATTGTTGCTCATAGGGCAGCACAGGATATACAGAAGCATTCTAACAGTTTGGTTGATTTCATTTCAGTGGAACGATGTGGTGAAAATACTATTTCGAAGCTTTTAGGAAAGCAGGTTAAATTCCAACTAGTTGAACCACTTCACTTGATGGAGCAAATGACGTTGGTAGTGGACCACAACTTCTTTTCAGTGAAGTTTTCTTTTCTTTGTTGTTGTAACTGATGCTTTACCTGTTTGGTGGAGACTGAGAAGCAGGGTTGGAATTAGATGACATACCAACGCAGGGTGTGTGTTCTTGTATTATTTCATCATTGTTTTAGTTTCAGCACCGCGTCTTAATTTCATCCAGCTGGCAACTTTCCCAGAACACTTTCCTTCATTTTTTTAAACTGGGAACCTCTTTTCCTTTGCTTTGTTTATTTTCATTTTGTATCTGTGTGTACTTGTAGTGAGGGGAGGACAAGAGTCTTAGAAAAAGGTTACATGTTAGGAGCCTGGAAATTACGGCCTTTGAAGTAGTATTGATGCTTTTTTGATTGTTAACCTGTTGTGAGCGTTCTTCTTCCAAAGCAAAATATCTGCTCCTTGAGAGTCCAGTTCTAGAGAAATGTTGTTATTTTAAAATCTGAAATGCAGCATTTGAAAGATGTGCCATAGTAACTGAAGATGAATTTGGAAACGCTCAGCATTTCTCATTCATGGTTTGGTTTTTAGTTCTTTACTTTTTTTTTTCCTCCAAAGGAAAAAAATATCAAAGGAAATCGCTGCTAGATTGATAGGTATAGGCTGAGCTAGATATTGACAGTTGTCGATGTGCATCAGCGACTGCTGGTACACAAACAGCAACCTATTGTCACTTGCATGGGAGGCTTGCCATGTCCCTGCCAACACCAAATGGTAGCAGGGTATTTGATACTACTTCTTGATCTGTCCAAGTTGCAGCAATCTCCCCTGATCTGAGTAGCTGCAAGCCTTGAAACAAGGATGACTTTATATAAATTTTAAGTGGTTTTGCATGTTCAAAATATATCAAAGTAATTGTAAAACTGTATATGCATATTTTAACAAAAAGAAAAGGCATTCAAGGAAGTGTATGAAATTATTGAAATGCTCATCAGTTACCTTATGGAAATTAGGTGGCAGGATAATGGTGAGAAGAACAATGGCATGGGAAGCCATTGTGTATTGTAGGCACATAAACATTGATTTGTTATCTTTTTCATTACCAGTTTGCTTGGAAAGAACACTGTGGTGCAAAATTAGATGCCTTTATTGCCAGCTGCTGTGGCAGATAAATAATTGAAGTCAGGTTTGAGAATACACTTGGAAAAAAGAATGAAACTACAGAGGTCTGTGTTTTTTTTAAGCATGTCTTCTTGTGTCTTCACAGGTTATGGAGACAAAGGATATGCTTTACATTGTTACTGAGTTTGCAAAGAATGGAGAAATGTTTGGTAAGTCGTCACTGCCAGAGCTAAGAGTTTTTTAGATTTAGAAACCGTGTCTTTATTGTTGTCATTTGTGAGTAATGCATGTATTCTGGTTAAAAATCCAGGGTTGGTGTTGTCAGCTGTCAAACAGCAAGGGCAGCACCTGCAGCATTGTGGAAAGTTTCCTCCAGGTGTTTCTAAATCCCGTGCCTCTTACATTTTGTCTTGCAGATCATCTAACCTCCAATGGGCACTTAAGTGAAAGTGAAGCACGGAAGAAGTTCTGGCAGATTCTTTCAGCAGTGGAATATTGTCACAGCCACCACATAGTTCACAGGGATCTCAAAACAGAAAACCTCCTGCTAGACGCTAACATGAATATCAAGTTAGCAGGTAATAAAAAATATGCGGTTCCTCTATAAATATTAGGCATGTAGTCAAATTCAGTCTCCCTAAGATGATCCTATAAATGTGTTTATGGTAACTGAAAATAAAACAAAAGTTACTAGTATTTCTCTGAATGTAGCCTCTGGACAAAAGAGAACAGCTTAAAAGAATAGGCAGAAAAGAAAACAATACAGCTACTCCAATCTCTCCATTTTCTGGTACTTCTGAAATAACTAGCATGTGGTTGAATGATGTCTTACCTTCATTTCAGACTTTGGCTTTGGAAACTTCTACAAGTCAGGAGAGCCCCTCTCCACGTGGTGTGGAAGCCCACCTTATGCAGCTCCGGAAGTTTTTGAAGGCAAAGAATATGAAGGACCTCACCTTGATATATGGGTAAGCTTGATATTCCTTAGAAATAACACTTTACAGTTTGTGAGGTCTGTGGGCTTTCAAAAGCATTGCATCTGCTGGAGTCACTCACATGCTGTGCTGTTTCCTGTTGACAGAGCCTTGGAGTGGTGCTCTATGTCCTTGTCTGTGGTTCTCTGCCTTTTGATGGACCCAATTTACCAACGCTGAGGCAAAGAGTGCTGGAGGGGCGGTTCCGCATCCCTTACTTCATGTCTGAAGGTGCTTTTTTCATATCCTTCATGTTAGAAAAGGGGCTACAAATAAAGAAATAGCTGTCCTGTTCCCTCCTGAGGCAGTGACAGGTGGGACTGGTTTTGCAACTGGCAATCACTTTGTCTTTACGCGACTGATAATTTCTGTAGGGCAGCCCATATAGTCAAGGGGCTGGTTGCACACTTTTTCTGGGATCTGCTTTATGGTGCATCTAAAATGCTGTAGTTTCCTTTCTTAGAGTGTCTCTATGATTATAAAAATACTTGACACTCTAGCTGGAGAAATAATCACAAATCAGCGAAAACAGGATTTTAATGTGACTAGTGTGCAATGCTGAGATGGGTGTAGTTCTCCTAAGATATTTTAACTATGCAGTAAAGGGCATATTTCAGTGTGGCTATGCTGTCAAGGAGAGCAGAAACAGTGGGGCTTAGTACTGTTTCTTGAGCACTCCAATAGTCTGGTGAGAAAAAAGAAGTGTATTATCACCTCTCTCTGATTTGGATTTGAAAACAAGTGAATGTGCCTCTGTCTTCAAGTGAAGGGTATCTCTTGAAGTCTGATCTTTATCAGTCTTAGTCACGAATGGCTTTGACTTCCTGGTTATAAACCGATAAGCTGTATATAGGGTCCAGAAAGTTGTATGTGATGGTGTTCTGCACTAAATTCTGACATATTTTAAGTGGATGTAACATTGTAAAACCTGCATCCACTCAAAACTACCTCTCCTACAAGGTGCAAGGTCACCTGAAACCTGCTGGTATCTAGTACAGCTTCACTTCGGTAGTGATGTGTTGCTTTTGTGAAATGTATGTGGACGTCTCTAACGCTGTTTTGAATATCTGGTAGTCAGATCAGGCATCAGCTGCTCAGAATCCTTTAATTCTCATTTTCATAGACATCATACACTGTTGTTGGGAAGGTTACTTAGCAGTGACCTTGGGCTGGGCTGTTTTTTTTACTCCTTGCTCAGGAGTTTCTCTTTGTCACCCAGACTGTGAAACACTAATCCGAAGGATGTTGGTTGTGGACCCAACCAAGCGAATAACCATTTCCCAAATAAAGCAGCACAAGTGGATGCAAGCTGACCCATCTCTTCAACAGCAGCAGTCTTTGTCCTTCTCCATGCAAAACTACAACTCTAACCTGGGTGACTACAACGAGCAGGTGCTTGGGATCATGCAAACGCTTGGCATTGACAGACAGAGGACTGTTGAGGTGAGAAGTGCTTGCCCTTTAGATATGTCTTCATTGGCTATCAAAATGCCAGTGGTGCAGTCGTATATATATACGTCATTCAGTGACTGGCCTGGATTTAGTGTCACAGTGCAGTAGAATCTTCACTGCCCTTCTGGCTTTTTACTTACTTTTGGAGTCAGCTATTATGAGACCTTAGTGATGAGTTTTGGCTGCTTATATCCTGAGTTACCTGTAACTCAAGGGTCCTTTCAATGTCATTCTAGTCTCTGCAAAACAGCAGCTACAATCATTTTGCTGCAATTTATTACCTGCTCTTGGAGCGCCTGAAGGAGTATCGAAGCAGCCAGCTATCAAGTCGTCCAGCAACTGGCCGTCAGCAAAGGCCAAGGAGCTCTGAAATCAGCAATGTTGAGGTAAGGAAGGGCATTACATACTGGGAAGCTCTGTGTATTGGCTCTTTTTTTTCTTTCCTGGCCCCTCACTATGGGAAAACACAAAATGGTAACTCTCAGGCTTCTGAAAACCAATTCTGATATTGCTGCCCTCTCATACGACACATCCTACTATTCTTTAGCAGGAGGTTGGTGGAATACTAAGCCTGTTTCCTAAAAAGTGGCTGTGGGTCATGGTCCAAGGAGTAGTCTGCCTCTAGTGCAGGTCAATGTGAGCCAGAAGATTAGGCTTCGTATGGAAATTTTCCCCTTTCGGCATGGGTCAGTTACACTTCTTTGTTACGTGCCCCATAGGATCCTCAGAAGTACTTCATGAGTCAGTTTGTGTTTTTTTTTCTGATATTCCCACCCCCTTTAAAGTGTGCTCTGGGTGCCTTTTCAAATTAAATTTGAATTCCAGTTAAGTTGCCTAAACTAGGAGAAGTTTTGTGTCTATTTTGGCATGGAAAGACTAGCTTTGTTCATTTTCATAGAAAGTATATGGAGAAATCTTGCACAGAACATGGCTCTGAAATTCCTTGAGCCTCCATTATCTGAAAAGTCATTTGAAACTGTGGTGTATGTAATGGCTTTTGTACATCGCTCTTTCTCCAGATGGCACAGGAGAGTCTCACTAGTGAAACCCTACGATCATCTTTGCTTTACCAGCAGCCCCAGAGCCTGATTCAGCCATCCTTGCAGACAGAAATGGACTGTGACATGAGCAATCCATTACAGGTTTGTGTTCTCAGCTAAACTGTGTGTTAGGTTTTTTTCCATTGTTCTGCCAATCCGAAACAACAGGGGTTGTGACTCTGTTCTCTCCCTCCAATCTTTTGTTTGACATTTGGTCATGGTGTTGTGGTAGCCTTTCAAACAGTATGCCTACTGAAGGCACGCCACAGGGCTGTGAAGAGTATTAAAAGGTAGTGCAGAAATAAGCGAAACGCCCTTCAGACTGTGATGTAACATGTTTTGCAGCCTGTGTTCTTCCCTGTGGATCCCAACTTCAATGGGCTCTTCCGGAACCGCTCCATCTCGCCCAATAGCCTGCTGGAGACCACTATTAGTGAAGAAGTAAGGCAAGAGAAGGAGCTGGAAGATGAAATTAAGGCATATGAGCACCCCATCCACATCCCCAGCAACACCAGCAGAAGGCATACGCTGGCTGAAGTGACCACTCATTTCTATCAGCATGCCCCTCCATGTAAGTAAGTCTGGGAGAGGTGGAGGGTGTCTGTATTTAGAGGAGAAAGACAGAAGGAGTGCCTCAGTGGGCAAATGCCTGGGGAGTTTGTGCTGATTTTACCTTGACTGGGATAGGAAGGCCCAGAAAAGAGGTCTGTGCTCTGTCCTCCCCAGTTCTGACATCTTATAAATAAGCATGGCCGTGAAGGAAGAGAAGTGGCACTGTTGTATTTCAAGTAGATCACTTGAGAGGGAAGCATTCTCACAAGCAGGACGTAACCCTTCTCTTCCTGCTTCTGCTGTTGTACCAGAGAAAAGTGGGGGCAGCTGAATTAACAAAAAATGCCATCGCTGTCTGTATTTGGTACATCCAGACCCCGTGAACTAAGTAAACAAGCAAAACATTACAAAACAGTAATCCTTTGTCAGAGCTGCTGTGCTAAGGGAAAATTCTAGGCCTAGCCTGGTGGTTACTGGCAGAGTCCTGCCAACTGGATGGGAGCCCAAACTGAGGTTATTTGTTGATGACCCCTTGCTGGAGTCGAGCACTGTGACAACATGAGTTGCTGGACACCTTTCCAGCTTGCAGTTGCTTATTAGTGCCAGTGTAGGTGGGCAGAAGTCTCTGAAGTTATGTTTGTTCCTTCCCATACTCATCTTGTGAATGCTTTTTCTCTCTTTCCTTCTCCTCTGTAGGTATAGTCATTTCCTCTTCTGCAAGCCCCACAGAGGGAACTAGTTCAGACAGCTGCCTTACTTCATCTTCAAATGACAGCTCAGTGGCCCTGAGCAGCTGTTTGGCAGGTCAAGCAATGACGGGGAGTCCCGCCACAGCTAGGATGACGTCACCCTTCCTAGCTTCCCAGTCTGATGCTCCGGTGTTACAAGCCCAGGGCTGCATGGGAGGTGCTTCTCTCCTGCCTATCAGCTTCCAAGAAGGAAGGCGAGCATCTGATACCTCATTAACTCAAGGTAATGTCTTCCTTGTTTTATTGCTGGGGAATTTTACCCTTCCAACAGCCCCTAGAAGAGGGTAGGTAGCATGCAGGGATGCTTGCTTGCTTGTGTTAGTGGTACACTGAGGACAGTCACCTGGATATTCTGCCTCTTGTATTCAGGGTCCCCAAGGGAGAATTGGATGCCCTGAGGAAGGTGCCTAGATGAGACGTTCTTAGACAACCGATTCAGCATGCCCATTGAAGTATTTCTGCTGCCATGAGTGGGATGGTAGGCTCTACCTTCCTCCTAAAACACAGGGTGCAGACATCATGATTTCTGTCAGGTTTCTCCTTTGCTGTGCATGTGCCCATCTACACAAGGGTGCAGCTGTCCCAGACCCAGTTCCATTACATAATTCTTGCTTTGACTGTCAGGCAGAGGGGTGAACGTGATCTGAAGAGTTAGTCTCTTGTAGTGCGCTTTGCACGCAAACGAAGGCAGCTTCCCAGAAAGGCTGATCTGTAAAGTAGGCTCCTAGGCAAATGCTAAGGAGGATTAAAGTGCATTTCTTTTCCTCATGTCCCACAGGCTTGAAGGCTTTTAGGCAGCAGCTGCGGAAGAACGCACGAGCCAAGGGGTTTCTCGGCTTGAATAAAATCAAAGGCTTTGCTCGGCAGGTGTGTCAGTCCTCCTCATCTCGGGCAGCAAGGAGTGCCATGAGCCCTTTCCAACACACACAGCCGAACACCTGCATGTACGGCAGCAGTGGGAGCAGCAGAGAGGGAAGAAGCCTTCTGGAGGAGGTGCTACAGCAGCAGAGGTGAGAAGCTGGCCAGGGGAGTTTAGCTGTTTTCATTGGGTTTACTTTGGTTAGGGGCAAGCAAGGAGGAGTAAACACAGCAAAAGAGATTGGGGGGTTTGGTCACTGGGGATTCCTATCCTCCATCTTTGCTGTGTGGCAGCAGATAAACTGCTTGGCTTCCTTTGTGGCTTCCTGCACTGGCATACATAACACAGGATGTGCAGCTCCACTTAAAAATGTCAATGTCCAAGTATTTGGAGGTCGCTGAATTGAGAAGCAGTTTGGTACTGTGAGGGAAAACATGACTTCTCCCCATTGCAAGCTGTGTTTTTCTTTGTTAGTTTTGGGAATGATTTCTTTCCTTCTCTGCCTCCTCCTGTAATTTTCCCATGGCAAGGAAGTGAGACCTTGTAATTTGGGAAATGTTACAGCCCACAAAGGAGACACAATTCCAGTGGCCTCAAACGTCATGTGTGGTAGCACCTCTTCATTCCCATAGAAGCAAGATGGAAAATCGAGTTTCCGGTTTATCTGCACACGTTGTCTCTAGGACATCTATTATTAGCAGGCCATGTGGTGACTAGATAACTTTCTGGTGATAGTTGACCTCTCCAGTGTGGGGAAAAGCCAAGTGAAAACACGTTGCCCTGGCATGGTCAGCTTGCTTTAATTGTGCTGTAAGGAGAGGTTCGATAGAGAGAAGGAAACAAAGGGGAAAGTTGTGGTCAGGGTTAGGGGAGAGGAAGTAGGAAGGAAAACATTAAACCATGCTAGCAGTGCAAATTAACCTTTTCCACCCTTGGATTTTGTTCAGAATGCTTCAGCTCCAGCATCACCAGCTACTTCAGACAGCTTGTCCCCAGACTTCTCAGACAGCTGCAACAAATGGCATCCCCTCCTCTGATAGCTTAGGTACCTGCAAAGCATCCAATTCTCTTCTGTTGTCAGAGCTACAAAGAGAAAACTCATTTGAGCTGGCCTTTGGCAACAGCCAGCTGCTCCAACCTCATTTCTTCGGTGTCAGCGTGTCACCGGTGTCCTCAGCAGCTCACCTTTTAGACACACACCTGTACATCAGCAGCAGTGTTTCTCCAGTTGGCACCACCTTCTCTCAGCAGCAGAGTTTCTCTGCACAGTCTCCAAGCTATGACGCTGTCACTCTGCAGCACGGGGATTGCGAGATGGAGGACCTGACTTCCAACCAGCTAGGGAAGTTCGTCCTGGTGAAATGAGAGACCTGGCAGCTGCAGCTCCTGCTGCTCTTGTTGTGAAGAGCTTCCACCACCATTCCATGGTGCGTGTGGCTCCATGGCTGGCTGACGTCGTGTGGACGAGTGACTCTCAGAAGCAATAAATTTTGAAGTATGTGAAGAGGCTGTCTGGCTCAGAAACTTTATAGAACTGAAACAAGCAATATGTATGTCTTTTTGCTTCTTCTACTCTTGCACTGAACAAATATGAATAGAAACTGATTTTTTTTAAAGGAAGAATAATGGTGGGGAGGTTGGGTGGGGCATTTGTGGGGACAGGGAGGGATGTGGTTTGGGAAGAACTCTTCGGTACTGTACTCAAGTCAGACCAATACAGCTCTGCTGTTATGCAAGATTAGCAGCTGTCGGTGGTGACACAGCAGGGAGAGGCTTTTCAAAGAAGGGACCAGAGCCTCCCTTTTTCACAATATTCATTTATGGGTTTGTGAAGATGATTACCTCTTTTAAAGAAAATAAACAGAAAACCAGTGGCATGCAGCATTATGCATTCATAGAAGACAAAAATGGAAGCATTGCCATTTGTTGGGTGTTTTTTTCCCCTCCTGTTAACACTCATTTTATTTAAAGGAACCAACATCCCCATTCCACACCTCCCAGATACACATACTGAAAATGAAAACTGTGAAGTTCTTGCTTGATGCATCAGCTGGAAAAGCTTAAAAAGCCCTTCTGGTTAGTACAGAGGCAAGTAATCTGCTGAAAATGTATCCCTTGATAACAGGATCCAAATTGCATAATGTCTGGTCTCTTGCAGGGATGTTTGTTTGGGGGTTGGGGGATGCGTGTGTATATGCATACACAAACACGCATATATTTTATCAGTCTGAATGATCTCTAGGAATCTTTTTATAAATGCTAAGTTTATTCATATTCTTGCAGAGCACTGAGGAGGAAGCCTTAGTACCAGTGGGGTGGTAGGAAGGGCTTTCTTTTTGATAAGCCCTTCTGGAGGTTGCCTACCAAGTTGCCTGAGGGGTATTTCTTAGTGCTGCACATGGTTATTTCCGCTGCTAATTGTGTTTTTATGCATTTCATTATCAGGGTCCAAACAGAACTGACTCTTGGGGAAATGTGCAATATTGAGGTTATAATTATACACTGACAAAAACAAAAGGAATAGGCTAGAACAGAGTTCCACTCTAACGGAGTACAGCTATTTCTGAACAAAACTGTATTAAAAGTGAGTAATACAGCACAATCTTTGGGTATTTGGTTTTGGTTGGTTTGTTTTTGGCATATTAGCAAACTAAGGTTTTGGATTAGATAGGTGTGTGTTTTTTTTCCTATGGTTTTTAATGCTGTATATGTATATAAATAGGAAGCAGAAAACTATATAACACTAGTTATTTTTTATATTTTGTAATATGCTTACATTGTGTTTCTGGTATAAACCCCACTCCCCTTCCAAGGCAGGGTGCTTCGGTATAATGGGGAGAAGAGCCTGTGCTCCTACAGAAATGAGGTGGGTAGGGCATGCGAACTTGGGAAGCAGGTGAGCGAACAGCCACCCAGCTTGGCTGGAAGCTGCCAGCTGAATGTCAGGAGATAGGCGCATTCTGTCTGAATGCTTAAAGGACCCATCTTCCTAAGTGTGACACGGGGTGCCTTCAAGTTACCTTGGCTTCATGCAACCTGTGGTATTACGCATTTGCAAGTCATACAATACCTGTTTTTTGTTTGGTTTGTTCTGATTTTTGTTTGGTTTTTTTGTTTGTTTTTTTTTTTAAGAAGAAAAAAGCCAAAGATCGACCAGGTTAATTGGTGGGAGTAGGAAGGCTTGAAGATGTCATGTGGCTCTGTCTGTGGCTCTCCATAAACAACCTCTTTATCTGTGTGTTGTACCTGTGTGTCTTTGCTGGTGCATCTCCAGCTTGCTGCTGCTGCTGCATGGTCTGGAAGCTTCAAAGTGAGAGAAAATTGCTTGATTTGGATTTCTGTTAATGAGTGGTGCCTTGCAGCAGAGAAAACACCAAAGTCTCATGCTCATTTTTAGTGTGGTTTAAAAAAAAAAAATATAACCCAACCCAAAAAAACAGATTGCATGGAGATGGCTGGAGAGGAGGGCAAGAAGGAGCCAGCTCATCACAAAGCAGCCACTTTGCCTTCAGTTTTGTAAGGGGTAGCACACATACTTCAAACGCAGAATTTCCTCTTCACTATCTGTTTTGCTTAACGCCATGGATCAAAAGGCCACAGATTCTTTTGTTTCCTGTCCTGAGCAATGACAAGCACTTTACTTTCATAGTATTTTTTTTTGTTTTTCTTTTCCAATTGCTGTAGAACCTCTTTGGAATTATTGCTGGAGCAGAAAGAGGTCATTTTTAAAAGTTTGGGGTTTTTTTTGTAGATACCTTGACAGTGCTGTTCTGCAGACTGCAATGCAATAGGGTATTTAAAGACACTACATGATTGGTTTAATTGAGATGTATAGTTTATTTTTTATCATGACTGAACAATCATTTTATTTCTTATGTTAAAATGAGAGGTGTACACCAAAATGATTAGTCGATGTGTTTTATTTAATATTTAAATAAAAAAGGTTTTAAAATTGTTGTCCTGCATATCATTCCATGGAGTATTTTTACCTGATACATGTGTATATTACCTGCATAGTTAAGACTTGTTGTAAAGCTGAATTCCATAGGACACTACTGACACTTTCTATTACGCACTAAATGAAGAGGAATGGCAGGCTCACAAATCTGATAATGGGATATTGAGCCTTTCTCTGGTAGGCAATCTGTCTGAATCTAACCCAAGTCAGTAGTAATCAGGTTATAAAATCTGGCGGTAAGAGAGGTCTGTGGAGTGAAAATGGTCAAGGGTGAGTTAGTCTGTACCAGCTGAGCACTCCATCCCCATCACCTTCATCTGAAAGAGGCCCCAGCCAGATTAAGGCAGCGATGTGTGCACAGTGCCTTGCCTGGCTTTAAACATGCTTGGGTTCTGCTGCGACTATGGCAGGGATGCACCTCTGTTCAAGAGCGCTCATTGTGGCTGCCTGTGACCTGAGGTGGTGGCACTGAACCTGGAGAAGATGTTAGTTAGCGAGTGTGGGCCGGGGAGGGAATGGCCAAGAGGAGGGGAAGGGATTGGGTGGCAGGAGACTGCAAGGGGACGGGTCCTGTGGGCCATGCCATGGGAGAGTACTGGACTGAGACTGTAGAACCAATCCTTGGCTTCATCCCCAGTTCTACTTCACTGCATTTGTGTTTCCTTTGCACCTTTGAGGGACATGCATAGCCATGGACTGTCGTCTGCAGAAAGAACACAGGACATGAGCGGCTGAGAGCACATGCACTCAGAATGAGGGTGACGAGAGGTTTCACATGCAGGAGAGCCCCCAAATATTTGCAACCTCTAGTTTATCGTGGCAAGCACTCAGAAGAAAAAGCAAAACAAAACAAAAAAAACCACCCCATTTTTGTTTCCCAACAAACAATGGTTAAAAAAATTAGATTCTTATTCTGAAGTTATTTTCAAATCCGTCTATCCCATTTTGAAGGAAGGGGAGAGTGGTGGGAAGGTAAATCAAAAAGTTAAAGAAAAGCCTGGGGGCAACAGAGATAATGTTTACTTTGCCTTTTTCTAAAGGCACTGTTTGCTGAGCTGAAATTTGTAGAGCTCTGTATGCATTTGCCATGGCTCTCAAACTGGTACAAATGTGTCATGCACATGTTTTCCTAGGGTTTTGTTTTCACTGTGGCCATCCAAAGTTAGGAATTTTGCAACTGGTAAAAAAATAATGGAGGTATTTTTAATTGTTTTTAATCTAGATTTTATATGACCTGGTTTAAGAACAATACCAACTGCTGTTTTCAGTTGGGTTCTCAGGGCATTATTTTAAACCCCAGCAATTCTGAGAAATATCAGAAAGTTGCTCCTTAATGGATATAAATCAGTGCAGCTCCACCAACTTTCATTGACATCATTGACCCTTGGGTATAGAGGGATCTTGACAGCATCATGATTTCTGTGAAATGGTAGGAAAAACAAGAACAAAGAAACCCTGGGACTCTGGATTCAGTTTCCATGTGCACACTGGCTCGCTCCTGGTGCTTTAGTCACTGTCTTCCTGCCTTTCCTCTCAAATCTGTCTCTGCTCCTGTTTACCACGTTTGTTTTTGTCTTTAGTATCTGTTAAGATGCTGTTTTTCTTGGCTTCGTTTCCCACATTACAACTTGGTACCTAGTTCCTTTTCCTTTCTTTACCAGTCCTGGATCAGTGTGTCCACCCCCACCCCCCCCACCTCCCCAGATGGAACAGATGCTGGCAAGTTTAGATAGCCCCAAAAGTGAATGATCAAACCTTGTTTTTTTAAAGAAAGGAAATGCCTTGAGCTGGCAGGAGATGCTAGACTGGTAGAAATGAAAAACACAGGCTGTTTTTTACAGAGCAAGCCGAGTGCAGACACCAAGCCGAGCACTCTGGTGCCAGTGTGGTCCAGCCGTGGTAGCGAGGGACTCTCACCCATCCCTCTCCTCCTGCCCTCCACCTGATGATGCATAACTCATCCCCAGACCCATGACCTTCTCCTTCACTGTGTCCAGAGCATAAGTCACACCTCAGAGATGAAAGTGGCGATAGGCAACGTTGTGTAATCTTGGCCTGTGACTGCTGGAAAGGAGAAGCGGCAGAAGGGAGAGCAGTTGAGCGTACAAAATTATGGTGCATGCGAAAGAAAGTGATCAGTGTTTCCGTTTTACTCATCCTGCAAAGTGAGAATAAGGCACCCATCACGCAATGAAGGAGAATTAATTTAAGAACTGATAAAAGGAAATATGTGCCCCAGGAGGACGTCGCTTCAAATACAGTTGCTGGCTTATTTCATGACTGCTAACTACTTTTAGTGGTGACAGTTAAGTCAATGATAAAGGTAATCCACTGTCATGGTTTATGGATTTCGCAGAGCATCTGTGGGAGATCAGGAAAGAGCTGGTCTTAGGTACAGACTGCCGGGGGCATGATAGAGAGATTTTTTGCGTAGAAATGCTTTTTCAGATATCAGGCATCAGATATTAGCAACCTGCCAAAGGCAAAACATTCATGTGAGGTGAAGAAATTTGATCATCACCTGCAATAAACTCCAGCTTCTTAATATACATCTTGTATCATCTGTAATGCCTTATGCAGTGATAGCAGCTCAGACCAAAGGTCCAGCTAATCAGGCAGCTCATTTCAGAAACAGGCTCTTAGGGACAGGGTGTAAGGACAGGGCGAGCATAGCACAATCCCTCTGTGGTATTACCAGCTCAGTAAAAAACAGACTGCAGTTAAGGGAATTTTTGACTGGCATCTGGGTCATTGTGTTTGACAGCTGCGGATGGGTTGAGCCTCTAAGAATTTGGCTAACCCCTTCTGGAATTCTTTTATAATTGTGGCCTTCACAGCATCCCATGACAATGACTGCCATAATGCAATTTTGTGTCACGTGAAAGTATTGCTTCCTTTCCTTTGCGTTAGACCTCCAGCCCAATATATTGGGTTGTGCTGCTTTCCTCTTGTGATAGCGGATGTGATGAGTAGTGCTTTCCTGTTCACACCTCCTGCAGATCATGAGTTTTTGGGACCTCTTTCACATCCCTTCTCTGTTGACTGCCTATGGAAACCATTGCATGTTTCTTGTGCCACCTCTCTGTATCTTCACCCATTCTTCTACTTCCTTCTTGGCCTGTGTTTGAGGCAGGGGTACCCTAGAAGTGCTCACTCACTTTTTCATTCTCTCTTAATTCTGTAGTCATTTCTAAATCTCTTTTTTTTTTTTTTTGCCTTATTGACAACTGTTGAGAATTAAGCTGGAATTTTCAGTGACTTTGAGGTTTCCTTCCTGACTGATGTTAATTCAGAGAGCCTGATGATATTTGTGTGGCTAGGGCTGGTGTTCCTCATGCTTCTTGCTTTGTATTTGCTGTTGGCAAGTTTCATATGTCATTTTATCAACCTGTCATTTGGTTTTCTGAGATCACTCTCCACTTGGTTGCAGTTCAATCTTTATGAATATGCCAAGTTGCCCAGGTCTTGACATGAATGGATTTGCACTGCTCCAGCTTTCACGCCACAAACTTTGCTCTTTCCCATTCTATTGCATTGCTGGCTATTCTGCTTTTGTTACACTTTCTGTCAATTTGCCTTGCCCAGCTTTCCAGCCCACAGGTCTCTGGATGGCCTCTAAAAGCCCTTTTTAAAAATGAATGTAACATTTGCCACCTTCCAGTCCTGTGGTGCCTCACCATTTCAACAGCTGCTGTGGCATTGTACTGAATAGGTCAGCAGTTTCGAGTCTGAGCTCCCTCAGAGCTCTTGAGTGAAATTGCCTGGTCGCAGCAATCTGCTAGTATTACTTTTATTGTTTTACCCTAAAATCTCTTCTCCTGACACTTGAATTTCAGAGAGATTCTGAGGCTCGCTCCCTGCGCAGCCAGCCGCTGGAGTGGGACATGAAATTGAACAGAACTACCACACGTGGATGGATGGGGCTGTATAACCAGTGTCTGAGCCACACAAGCGGCATGCTGTCCCTTTTGCATCTCACAGGCAGGTAACAGAGCAGTGACAGCAAGGGTGGGCACCAGGGAGTGGCCAGGTCAGCCCAGCAAGTCCCTCAATTCCAGGGATGAGCAAGCCTTTCTCCATTCACTGTGCTTACAGAGATGCAGAGTTGGATTTATGGATCACTTCCTCAGCTGAAGTAAACCGGCATTGCTAAATCAAAGCTAATGCAGCAATGCTGCTTTATGATATAAACACTATTAACAGCACATTAAGGCTATGACCTCCAGAGCCAGACAATCTCATCCTTTGTTTCTTCAGCCACCGAGGCAGGGAATTTAGGTTCATTATTTTTGATGGAGCTTTTCCTGTACCATGCCAGGGTGCTTTTTTAGTTCTCTTCTGTCTTACGTCCCTTTCTGCTACCCTGAGCAACTGTTTTTTTACCGTTCCTTGGTTTATTCTGTGACAACAAAAATATCTTAGTCAAGAGCTGGAAAGGATTTCAGAAATTACAGTTAAGTGGGTTTTTTTGCCTATTCTTTCTGATAATTTCTCTCCCATTTCCTGGTAAAGTAACATTATTATCATTCGGTGAGCTCATCTACACACTCAATGGGTAGATGGGTATTTAGGGCCTCTCATACCCATTATCCCCAGCCGCCTGCTGGATATCCAAACAGATCTCCTTCTGCAAGTATCATCTTGCAAAAAAAATGAGCTTTAAACTCAACCCCTCTGTTCATGCCACAAGAACAAAATAACTGCATTTTAGCTGCCTTGTCCTGCTTGCTTAGCAATATCACTCTTGTATTTGCTGGGATATGGTCCCATTTTCTCCTCTTTGGGTGAGAAGCGAAGGTAGCTGTGCAGTGGTCAGCTAAATATCCTATTGTTTTTTTCCTTCTCAACCCTTGTATGGTAGCAGATGCTTTTACTGAAAACATAAAATTAGATTTCCAGGAATACTTATGCACATGCCTTTGAAATCCATTTTCCATGAACATTTTTGCTTTCTGTTCATGGAAAGTGAGCACAACAGGAACAGGAACAAAGAGCCACCAAATTAACTGCAAAGCTGGACAGATCAGGCAGTTATTTATGAGACCCATGCTGCTTTCCCTTTATTGGTATGTCTGAGAAAAACTGGGGTACTGATCTTAATTTTGGGGTGGGGGGGGGTTAATACCTCTCTGCAAAAGGAGGTCTGTACACTTTGAATTCAATTAAATAGGCAAGCAAAAGGGTAGCTCTCTGCCCTGGTGGGAAGAAAGGCTTTTTGGTAGCCTAGTTGAGGTAAGATGATTATAAAAGGCTACAGCGATGTCTTCATAATGGCTCTGGCACAGAAATGTAGCTTTACTTCTTAGTTACTCAGATCTTTATTGTAAATCACCAAACAAGAGACCTGATGAGTCCCAGGCATCCAAATGAAGTGGCCCAGTGGGTTGTGTTCCCATGAGAGCAGCGAGAAGTAGAAAGGGACAGGAGAGCTGACAGGACTAAGTGACTTCAGGACACCCAGCCCACTCTGCACACTGGAAGGAGGTCTGACGTGTGGTGGGATGTGTTCTCCCACACAGGGAAGAGAGAAGAAGCTGCATTTCAGCCTGGGAAGATGAACATCAGCTGCAGGGGGGAAATGGAAATCCCAGTCTCCCTCTTGCTCCACTTATTGATGTAAGCAGCTCTCTGGACAGCTCTGGTGAATTTAATGCTGGTGTCTCTTCTACACCCTGTCATGAATGGCACAAGTGGTGGGAGATGCTAGGATGGTCTCAGGCAGCAGGAGGGAGGAGGAACCATGGGTCCTGTGATTGAGGTGTTAGTGCAAGTGAGCTATGAAGTGGTACTTGCTGCTAAACCTCTGGAAGCAAGGGGAAATTGCCTGGGACTACTGGACTTTTGTCATAGTCTTACTATTTATCCTCAAAGGGAAGTGAACAATTTTTCTGTGCAGAGGCTCACCTCAGAACATTTTGTGGTTAGTCACAAGCTGTGAAATCTACTTTCTCCCAGCTCCAGCCCACTGTTAGGTAGCAGACACAGGGTTTGTGGGGTGTAGCAATGCTCAGTCGCTCTTCAGCATAGATACTGTTTTACAAGCCCGTAAGCACCATTCTAGTCTCAGTGTGGATCCATTTCTCTGCATGCAGGACCCCACAAGAGCCAACGGTCACTAATTGGATTCAACAACTGGCTTAACATTGTAAATGTAATCATTCATCCCTCCAGCGATGAGGATTAACCAGTTCCCCACGGCAGGATGTGCCCTTAAACACCAATTCTCTGTGCAACAGAATGAGCAAGAGCCAGGCACCCCAGCAGCACCTCTCCCACTGGTTTTGCTAGCTGCTGAATTTGAGGTGCCATGGATGCCTGCTATGGGTTCCACAGACACATGGGCAGGACAGGGATTTTGTGTTGGTATTTGTCTTTTTTCCTGTTTTCCAGCACATGTGGTGTGGACACAGGCTGCTTTGGAGATCACTGCAGAGAGGTTGATGTGCCAGCACATGGCTTCTAACACCACTGCCAAGCCTTGCCTGTGAACTGGGCTGGCTTTGTGATCTCTGAGATCATACTTTCAGGTGCGTATTGTTTGTCAGAGGAATGAAATCTCACTAAAAGAATAAAGGCTTCCAGTGTTACTAATTTTCTCCCCTGTCATGCGAGCCATTACCAAAGTTGATGAAGAAATCACAGCATCTCCTAATTGCACTCTGCAGAAGACCTTGCATGTTGAGACGGTCCTAGTCACTCCCCTGCCTGCTCAAACCCAGTTACATCACTGAAACAGGATTTGGCTGGAGTGTTAAAGAGAAACCTTCCCTCTCTTTACAGAGATGAGCCGTGTTCTTCCTACTGTCCTCATGTGCCAGCACTGGAGGCTGTGCTGGAGCGGGAGCCAGGGAGAGCTCCCTATCCTTGTCTTCCTGCATCTTGCCCCTGAGGACAAGCTGGTGGCTGGTCTAGAGCGAACCACCCTTTGAAAGGACTGGAGCTCTTAAGACTACAGTTAGGTGGGATGTTTAGAGCAGGTTAACCCAGGCAGGTGAGGGGTGCAATTCTGAAAGTCTCCAGACATTGCTAAATGTCCACTTCTATTTTTTAAACACTTGCAGAGCACTTGGCTATTTTCTCAGGCCCAAAGGGAAGGTCTGAGTTTTGAGATGCCTGGGCAAAGTGATGTTTGTGTTCTGGTGGCAGGAGGTGGCTGCTGCATGGGGGAACCAGAGCTGCCACTGCAGTAGGCTGATCAGCTCTGGCATCTGGCAGGACAAGACAAGGGATCAGATGTGATTATAGCTGTAGACTTGCCCAGTCAAACCGGAGCAGTACAGACTAGCTCACCTCCTTTCTCCTGCCTGATAGGCATCAGGAGAGGGAATGCACATGCGCCCCTGCTCCTGTATGTGTAAATACACACGTACACGGTGTGCTTTGAACTCGTTGTGTTGCATTCAGAGCCTGAATCAGTATAATTTCTCAGTACCACACAAAATTATATTCCCCGAATTGATAATGACACTCTCAGGAGCCTTTTCTTTGCCTCAGTGGCTTGATGATTGTTAACTATTATCAGTCTTGCCTGGTAATGAGGGGCTAATAAGGCTTATCAAGGCTTACTAACAGCAACTTTTCCTGGTGGACTCCATGAGCAACGGGATGGGGGAGCAGGATAAGCTGGCTGCCCTTTGCTGGAGCATGATGGGCAGCAGTTGGCACCCAGTGGGTGCTGGTGCTCTTGGATGGATGGAGGGTAGGGTGCTGAGTTTTGGTGACACAGAGCAGAGAAAGGCTTGAAATGGAGCACTCCATCTTTTTTCTGGGATAGACAAAGGAGAGCAAGAATGGGAGCTTCGGAAAGCTACCAGTGGGTTTGAACCCTCATTTTTGTCTAGAGGATCGAGTTTTGGCTGAGCCATCGGAACTGATATGCAGGCATGTACATGCATGGGTATGAAAGAGAGATTTATTTTTAAGGAGATAAGGAAGGGAATGTCTAATGCTAACTCTTTCATACACTGGAAAACAGGTCCCTGCTTCCTTATGTTAATACTGTATTCATGTGAGAAGATGGTTTCTTTAAGAATTAAACTCCTTGGGGGGATGATGTTGGTCCTAAAGGTATTAAAATCTAGCAAGTGGTTTGTGTGTATTATTATAAATCAAGATGGTCACTGTTTTTTAAATAATTTAATCTTTGTTGTTGGCTTTAACACTTCTGTACCATTATTTTTTTTCTTTGTGGTGCAGGGAGAAATGCATACATTCTGCTGTTCCTGGATTAAGATCAATAGACCTGTGGGCATTTCTTTCCCACAAAAATTCCCAGATGGAGTCCCTCAGAAGTCAATCACTAGAAGAAAACAGCAGGGAAGCTGGAAGGCCTCAGAAGCCAGTGAGCTGGGTCTGGACCAAGTGCTTTAACTATGAAGAATAACTAACATGCATAGATGTCCCCCTCTCTTTCCTCACCCTGTAAATAGGATGTGGACTGGGTGGTGAGGTGCACACAAGTCAGATCCACAATCTATGGCTGATGGAAAGCAGTTTACATACTAAAATGTTCCAAAAATATGAGCTGCCACTCATGTAACATGCAAGTCACCGTGGTCACTCTGAGCTTCAATGTTCATAATATAGGTGTATCCATTTGGGAGGTTGCCGGGGCTGCCTTCTGGCTAAGGTCTTGTCACAGAATCACAGATTTATGGGTGGAAACAACCTATCATGTCATCTGAGACATCCCTCTGCTAATGCTGATTTAGTCCCTCCTGTATATTTTCCAGCACTTGGTCCAGTCTATTGTTCAGATGACTCAAGCGTCCGCTGCTTCCCTGGAGGGACCATTTTGGAGCCTAACAGACCTTGCTGTCAGGATTTCATTTCCCGTCATATTCCTCCTAAAAGTTCTTCTGCTTAATTTAGTTACTTACTCTTTTTGCAGAACAGGACTGTAGAAATAGGACATTTATTTCTTACTTATTCAGCTAATTCCTGTTATCCCATTTTTTTATGGCCCTGTCCAGTCTTGTTCTCACTGGTGTGTATTGCCTCACACTCCTCTCTCTGGAGTGTGGTCCAGCTTCAGCTGGTATAGTTTGGTAGATGCCTATAGACTTTGGAGGGGGCATTGCGGAGGCATTAGCTGCACAGATATATTGTTTCCACCTGATTTTCATTCTGAACAAATCCCTTAAGCTTTGGCATGAGTGTGGTGCATCTGCAAGTATATTTGAGGGTGTTAATTTGACAGGGTGTTAATTTGTTAATTTGACAAATTTGTGAGGAAACTGGAAAATAGCAACCATTGGTAAGGAATTTCGATGGTCCATTTAAATTTTCTTTAATGTTTATCCCCTCCCCATTTAATTAGTTGTAACTAAGTGATGGGAAAGAGAGAAAATAATGCAAAGTTCAGGTTGGAAGATGAGCCACCAGGAAGTAAGGAAATTAAAAAGTAGTGTAATAATAATGGGGTTTCCCAAACAACATGAACTTGGCATTACTCCACAGCCTAAGCACTTCATGTTATAACGAGAACTATCTGATCCTCATTTGTGCAGAGCTAGATCCCTCTGAAACCAAGGCATTCAGTTTAAAGGGAGCAAGAATGTCACTTATCCTCTGGAGGACATTTTACATTGTCAAAGTGGTGGAAAAGGCCTCCAAGTAGAGGACGATCACATCCCAGATGTGTAGAGGTTTAAATTTACTCTGTGACAGATGAATAGGAATTTACTATGGTAGATTGCTGGTACATCTGTCCTATGTTGTCCATGTTCTCTCTTTCCCAGCAGTGTTGCTCCCAAAAGTAGCTTCCACAGCTCTCTAGGGTGCCAGCCCAATACTTTTGGTGAGCATGCTTGAAGCAAGAGCCCTAAATTATTTGAGCTTGCAAAAAACAACCCCAAAATAAAAGTATTTAAAAAAACCAAACCAAAACAAAACAAACATTTTTAAACCAGGTAATTTTGCAAAGTTAGTTTAAACAGAGCTTGTCAAACACTGAGATGGTAACATCTGGGTGGAGGGACCTGTACATACAGAAGCATAGAGGAAAGCAGGAGGGCACATTTTGAGGTAAATCTGCTTCCCAAAGAATTGTAATATGGAAATATATCTAAAGGTAAGCTTGCCAGGTCGGTTTTAGCTTCAGGGATTTGTGTGGATTGTAGGTATTTGCTATAACTGGGCATATTAACGTTAGTCATTTTGGCATATAGAGCATGCTGATATAGCTCAGTTTCTCTCCTTGACTTATTTTCCAGGCTTCAGGGTTGGAGAATGAAGGATGCTGTTGTAAAGTTTTCAGGGAACTTGGTGAGGAGTGGGGATGTGGTTGTATGGTGCTGGATCTGTCACGACTGAGTGAACAGTCACAGCATTACGTTCTTGATTACGCCAGTGGTGCTAAATACAGTAATTAAGGAAGAAGGCTGTGTGAAAAGCTTTGGTTATTGGCTTCATACACCACTGGCCTTTTTCTACATTTTCTTTTGTTTCTTTTCTCTGCATGCACTGCAAGCTTTCTGTGTTTCTCCACCCGTGCTCCATAACTCTGCCATCTCATAACTAAAGGGCCTGAGAAAGGTGAATAGAAAAAGCAAGCTATTGTGGGGAGGGGGGCTTGCAGGAGCAGAGGGATTTGCACCACAGATTTCCACCATCTTAGACCTGCAATGCAGCAGGGTTTTGTGCAGCTGGTCCTGCTTTATGGGACTGCAACCTAATTATTTCTCTTCCAGCCTCATTTTTATGTGGCCATGCAGTCCTGCATTTGCATGCTTTCCTGCTTACATATCCTAGCAAATTTTTGTTGTCTCTTTTTTATCTTATTCTCACACCTTGTCTTTCTTCCCTTTTCCTTTCATCTAAGGGGAAAAAAAAGGTTAGCAAAAAGGTAAAAAAGAACAAAGTCTGAAAAAAGTTCCTCTGGGGTTTTCTGCTAAATATATCCTAGCACAGATTTGTCCCTGGAGGTTTCAACAAGAAAAACTTACATGTACATGTGTACATGCTCACAAAGAAACTAATCCTTCCCAACACACCACACCAAAGTCATAAGCTAACTCGCTTCAGTGGCACAGCCTGATAAACAGAACTTGTAACCACTGGTCTCCAGCACAGACTTGAACGAGAAGAAAAAGATTATGCATGACCTGTCTTGGATCAGGCTACAAGGAATGAAGTGGATCTGATTGATGCAACTTCCACATGAGCAGTGGTGAATATGTATTAGTTCAGCGCATTACCCTGTTCATGGTTTTGAGCTTCCCTTTGTCATTACAGCATACTTGAAGGTGGCTCACAATTAGAGTTTTCGTTAGGCTCCTTGGAGATATTTACTAAAGTACACATGCAAACAGCTTTCTCTCCCAGCTTTTCAAGGTCACCTGCACCAGCCTTCACCTCACCTTCCCTAACCCATTCCTGTCAGCTTTGTGTGGCAGCCCTTTGGGCAGCAGGGAGGTGTGACACCGACTGGCTGGAGCCATGGGTGCATAGGTGCAGTGGCTGGACCCAGCTTAGCAGCTCTGCCCAGAACCCTCAAACACGCAGGGTGGTGGCACCTCATGTATCTTACTGAGCACACCGGCGCTGCCACCCCTCACCTGCCAAAACCGACTGCCACAATGAAATGATGAGCAGTCCTGCAGGCATCAACCCACCATCACCCATCACCCACCAACCCATCAGGCATCAACCCATCATCCCCTCCTCCTCTCACCAGCACCAAAACAGCCTCTTGCTTTCAGCAAGCTTGTACTGAGGCTATTGGCATGTGGCTGAGATGGAGCAGTGCCCCTGTGGCTCCTGCCCACTGACTCAGCTCATGCCGGACATAGAAAGATGGTGGGATGGGGCTGCCCAGAGCCAGCCAGCAGCATGTCCCCCTGCTCCTCAGGGCTCCCAGGGAAGGCAGCAGGGAGTGCAGGTGCCTGCAACAAGAAGAGGGAAAGCTGACTGCTGGGGAAGAGGGAGCTGGCTTGGTTGCCATCCCTGCACATGCCACAGCCTGAGGTCAGGCTGGCTGCTACCAATGGGGACAGCACTGGGGGAAAGTCCTAGCAACAAACTGCCTCCATGCAAGGAAAGACAAAGACATCCTCCTCCATAACCCCAAACCAGAACAGCGGATCTGGTGGAGGATCCTCTCTAGGAGATGCTTTGTGGGGATGAAATACATAGGCTCATGCACAAGCTGGCTTCTTTGCAGTTGCCACCAGGCTCGGAAGGCCCAGACCCATCACTGTGCCCTGGAGTGGGCAGAGAACTGCTCCCTGGGGGCTGTCTGCTCTGTGCGCAGGAGAGGGTACGTGCTCTGCCATTCCTGCCCCGGAGCTCCTTTCTCAGGCAGGCTGCCCGCTGCGGTCAGGGGGTGATTAGTCTGGCTTAGCAGTAACAGTACTCTGTTGAAGGAACGAACTTCTTTTCCATTTCATTTGTCGCTGCACTCGCAGTGACAAAAATCAATGTACCGAGCACCTCAAGTAACACAACGATTCTCCAGAACATGCTGTCGTCTCTGGGAAAAGAATGATAAAAAGATCCATCTGTGTTGGTCTCCTGGTGGCTGTTGGTCTCTGGCATTGCAAAGGGGGGCACAAGAGACTGCAGAGACCCATGTGCAGCAAGGCTGTGCCCTGCAAGGCCACATCTGCAGCAGAGTGACTGCAGTAAAGGAGCAGCTTTCTTCCCTGCTTGACTCCAGATCTCGGTAGTATTACCTTGTTGCTCGTGATCTCTAAAGGATCCCGTGTTATCTAAAGGATCTCTAAAGGATCTCTCTCCCAAGTTAATACAGTTACTTAAGGACTTTTCTACTGGTTTGGTCTAGCCAAAAGCTCAGGAGGTTTTTCTGTTTATTTTCCCAGGCTTCACTCTGGGACCACTGAGCATGTATTATCCATCTCCTCTCCCTCATTGGGATGTTTTTATTACTGAGGAATTTGCACAAATATTTTGTGGCGCATTAGTGCCAGACTAGTGGTCCTTTCTGAGGAAAGTCAGTTTGATTTTATGCACAGATTTAACTGGACGACTCAGCCAAGCAAGGTGAACAGGCTCTTGGTCAGTGTGTCTCCCATACTGCTTTGGTTCAGCTCAAAGTCCTGAATACAATGGCTCACAGAAAAAGAGGAAACAAACCCAACTTTGCAACTGACTACCATCTCAGCTTGGGGACTGTCTGGAGATAAGCTGAAGGCAAGAATACTCTTTATTTTATCTTCACTTGCTCGTTACAAAGCAGGATCAGAGCAAAAAACAAATCGACTGGTTTTTTTCTTCCGTCACTGCTTATTTCCTTCCTGAAGCGATAATCCTCGGAGCCATCACAACTGGTTGCTATGGGAGTGACTGTAAGCACAAAGAGAGGATTATGGTTTCAGGTGAGAAAACAGTGATGGGCACGGACAAGCTCCCAAAATCCAGTTCTGCTCTGAGGAGCAACACTGCAGAGAGGCATTAGAAGACTCTCCCTGTTTTATTTGCCTTATTTACGTGTTGGCTTCAGATCCACAACAGCAAAATGGCATGTTAGAGCTAAAGAAGTCACACATAAATAAATGGGGAGAGGGCTAGAAGGGCTGAGGGGAGGGCTCTGTGGGGTTGCCCTCAGAAATGCAAAAGACACTGGAAATCTGGGCTCCTTTCTTCCGCACTCAGATCTCCCCAGAATGGGATCAGTCAGAAAGTCCTTCAGTCTGGGGCCAAAGCTGTATTTGGGTTGCTCTGCAGAACTCCTGCAAGGACTCAATGACAGACATCCAGTGACATGTCCTTTTGTCACCAAAAGAAGGATCTAAAAAATAATGAGATAAGCCAAATGGAGGTGGCTTTATTGAAGCAGGACGTTTTATGCCACCAAGAGATGTATCTGAAGAAAGATCTGCAAAGGGTGTTTATGGAAAGGTAGGGGGATGTCCTTACCGAAGCCAAAAGCAAAGCAGCAACCCCAGAGCGCAGGGCTGTGGCAGCTGGGGTGTTGTGCACAGAAACAGCAGGCAATAAAGGCAAGCCTGGCCAAATACAGACCTCCATTTCTTTCCTTTTAGCTCAGCCTCCTCAAGCCCCACCAGCATACTGCTGCGAGTTAGGGTAGTTTGACGGAGGGAGGGCAGGCTTGACAAGCATTTGTGCATAGTCCTGCCCAGCAAACATCTCCGTCCACCACAGCTTTTGCTCCCATTGCTCCAGTACCTGAAAATCAAAGTGGCACTTTGCCCAAGGAGGAATGTGGGTGGCAGGGCCAAGGTGGATGAAACTCTTGCCATGTGCAGCTAAGCCCAGGTCTGGGGGTTAAAGCCCCAGAGATTATGGTAAAGGTGCCTTACAAGAACTCATGTCATCCTTCCTCCTCCTTACAGCTTTGGCCAGGGTCGGTAACAGCATACTTGTGTCTAGGTGCAGAATAGAGCATGCTTTGGCTAGATAGGGTCTGAAAATATATTAAAGAAAAAAAAAGCCTCTTTGCTGGCACAGCTCTGGGAAACTGTGCTAGAAATAACTGTGCTTATGCATAGCTGTCAAAAACAGGCTGCTGCTGGTGCCACTTGAATGGGAGTGCAGCCAGAACCTTGCTGCCCGTCGGGAGGAACGGGCCATGTTGGAGGTTCGCTTTTGTCTCTAGACTGAGTTTATGTAGATCAAAGGCCAAGGAGGTGTTTTTGCTCTGCACAGGGGTATTTCCCCACATGGCGTGTCAGAAGGATCACATCCCCACCAGCTCCGGCCTTGGCTGTGTGAGGGGCCAAGGCAGGATAAGGACACCAAACCCCCACTGCCTTGAACTAGAGAAGAAGATGTAACTCCAGATGAGCCCTGGGGGGACATTTGGCAGAAAACTCCTGAGTGGATTTTTCCACTTAGACAAACTGCTCTTAATTAAACTGGACAATTTTAGGAACTCTCAGAGGCTGGCTGGCGTTTTCCTTTGGCCAGGAGCTAGAGGGCTATCTAGTGAAATACCTGGGCAGAAAAAGCAGCTACAGGGTCCTACGTGATCGTTCAAAAAGAAAAAAAAAACAATCCAAAGCAGCATTGTAGATATTTGAGTCACAACATGGTTAATTGCACAGACCCAATAAAATAGTTAACACCACAATTGTGAAATATATAATAAAATAAAAAAGAATGTATGACATCAATGTAATTGCAGGAAAGAAAAGGCTGCTAGCCAATAACTGTTCATACATCAAGTTTTAGGCTAAAAGGCAGACCTGTTTCATCTTCTGGGCATTGTAAAAAACCCTGTTTTCTCCCCAGAGAGAGCAAAGATGGCTGTGATTGAATCCAAGGGTACTGGCTGTTCCCTATTTTCCAGTGCTGACACAGTCGTGACAAGGAATTATATATTGCATTCATCACGCCTGCTCTCCAGGCATGATCCCCAAATAATTAATCCCTTTAGCTAGCAGGAGCTGCCATCTGGCCAGTTTCCAATCAACCTGACTGGTTTTACTACAGAGCTGCCAGTTGCCCGCACTCATGTGGGCATGTACGGTAGCTGCTTGCCTCAGGTGCCTGGGATTTCTTTGTATTTTAAAAATGGTGAGCTTCGGATATGCCATGTGCTGCTCAAACACAGATAAAATACCAGCCTTTGTCTCAAAGAGCTTACTGTCCATCAGGAAAAGGAGTGGGAGCTGTACATCATACGTAGAGAAAGACTCAAACGGACTTTTCCTGTTTGCTTGTTTTATGTTTAAAAACTTACTCTGAATAAAAGGCCCAGATTAAAATCCAGGGTTTTTTTCTTAGTCCTCTTGGTCCTGAAGAACAAACGTGGCAACGAAATTACAAAAGGGGAGAAAAGTGTTTTGACACTACAAGTTTGGAGCAGGGCTGTGAAACCAAATGCAGTTCAAAAGAAGCAAATTTGTGTTTGCTCCAACGTGTTTGACCTTATTTAGGTGTGGCAGGCAATCCTGTGGAAAAGAACCAATGCTCTGGTGCAGCTGTCCTACAATGGGGACATCTGGAACTTCTTGGAAGGTGATCTCTGGGATCATCCTCAGACCCCACATGGGAGAAGATCTTCTGGGAGAGCCCATGGGAGAGGGCTTTGCAGTGACCTCTGATGAAGATAGCATGCCCATAGAGAATGAATACCTGTATGTTTCTGAAAATAACCTGGTTTATGGAAAGTCCTGGGGAGAAACCTTCATCATTTCCCTCAGATCCATGCTCTCCCTCTGCTATGACACTGGTCCTAGGTCAAAGGATGAACGTGACCCTGGGTCTCAAGCTGTTCCCTGCTGTGGTCAGTGTGGAGCCACATTGCTTGGCCTGGTAGAACACCTGCCAGATCATATATAGCAAGTGGAAGAACACTTACTCCATGAACCTTTTCAGGTCTGAGCTGTAACACTGCTCAGATACAAGGGAACTGCTTGAATTCAAGCATATTAATAGCTGCCCAATGGTGGAATCTGCTGCACTTTAGCAATAGGATACTGAGGAAACGCAGTGTTTCCGGAGAAGTGTTTCCGAAAAATCTCAGAGTTGGGTTCAAACCTATAACAATGCAGCTGAATGCTTAATGAACATAATCCCAAGTATCTTCCAGCTGGGAAAGTGACTTAAAAACATGATGTGGTTCTCCATAGTGCAGTTCTTTTCTGAAAAAGCAGCTTTTGATATGAAAACTACAGTTCTATAGAGACCATTTAGGCAACAAGTGAAAATAGAGGTGTATTTATATAGCTATTTTTCTGGCTCAGAGTAAAACAAGAGCCCTTTCTTCCTTAGACCACCTGGCCAGCATTAAGAACCAAGGTGCTGTTAGTTAAATTAGGCTCCTGGTGACATCTGAAGAAGCCTTACCATCAACACAAACTCTGAGAAGAGGTATGGTAGGGCTGCTATAGAGGATTTTAGTAGGCAGTTCTGCTATGACGCAAGTTGAGGGAGAAATTTTAGCCTGTTGTCTCCGGGGTACTTTGCGTGGTGAATGAAGGGACATGCTCAAGGCTTAGATCTTCATTTCAATTTTAGGATTACAGGTACCTGATAGCATTAATTCCCATGGGGAGGAGATCAGCAAGAATCTACAGATTTGAGTGTCTGGGACAGAGGAGCTTTATCAGAATTCAGTTTAACAACTGCTCTGCCAAGGTAAACTTCTATGTGAAGTTTGCTTATAATCTGAATAGTTGGGGTAGGTGGATAAAGTTTCCAGGTACAGTCAGTTAGATTTTTCTTTTTTTCATGGAAATTTTGCATTTCCATTTAAAATCCTGAAACTTTCAATGTCTCAAACTTCTCAGCGGCCAGCAGTTTCTCCTCTGAATCTGCATCAAAACTGTTTGACATAAACTGTCTCACAAATCAACTTCTGCTGCCCATGGGCTTCATTTGTAAAGAAACAGTGACAAATGACTCCCCTTACACACAAACCTTGCATATGGAATTCCTGGTTGCTAAATCTAAAGCTACACAGCAGCACTTTATTGGTATCAGATGAATTGTTATATATCTGAATAACAACATTTCTCAGCTCATGAACTCTATTGGAGTTGGGTGGATGCTAGATATCCTTGGTATGAGTTGGCTGCAACAGTCTTCCATGAAAGAGATCCTTTATTTTTAAGGCTATAAAGAAATAGGAACGAAAAATTAACTACAAGCATGCTAGCACTAGAAAAACAATGTGTTCTTGTAACTGAAGATGCAAACTGGTTAGATGGGTCCTGCCATGAGCTCTTTTCTCCTAGTAAGTTTCAGATTGATGCTTAGTGAATCCAGGTGTGCTGTTAAGGGAGTGGGGGGATGCTTTGGAAAGCAGCCTTAGGATCTGCGGCTGCATATAGCAGCTTGCAGGCAGGATGGTGGAGCTGCTGCCTGATCCCTGGGGGCAGTCAGGCTGTGCACCAGCCCTCCTTTTCAGCTACCTGCCTTGCTCATCTTGCAGCTTGCTGCCTGAATCATTGCTTGTCTCCCACGGAAAATTTGAGTCTGTTACTAAAATGAACCTCAAGGGTTAATTCTTCCTTTTTTTCCATGATTCCTCTCCCAAATGTGGGTGTGTTACCTTGTTTTCCCTTGTGCTCCCTCCTTTTTTCCCCAAGCAGACCTTTGCTGACATTTCAGTCCATCCCCCTTGCCATAACTCTGGCAGCATATTTGCTCACCTAAAAGTAAGTGCTCTGTTAGCAGGAGAAATCCTTTGTCAAGTTAACAAAAGGCTGAAGGAATAGAGAAAATAAAATGAAGGTAAATTATATTTACATAAAGGACCTTAAAAAAAAATCTGCCTGCTTGCCAGCGCAGTGAACTTGCTGCCTAAGGCTTTTTAATTTCATTTTTTTAATAGATTTGTTGGAAATATTTATTTTCTTAAAGCTTCAGCAGGCATTGCCAAACTTCCGAATGGCTTATCAGCCCAATCTGGTGTGGCAGATTTCCTCACAATTACTGATTTTTCTGGTAGAAAGAAGCCCTGTGATGTGCAAACCCAGAGCAGCACAAGGAGCAGGTGAGAATGCAGCTTTCACAACAGAGTCTTCTGAACACCCAGACGAGTTGACTAAGGCTGTGATCACTTTTCGGACAGGTGAGAAGTCTTGGGATGTACCATGGTATCTAGTGAGATCTCCCTCTCTGCCTGAAGGTAAATGGGTCACGGCTGGGTGAGGAGTTTGGCTGCATTTTCCCACTGGTCTGACAATTGGGTAACTGTTGCATGCCAGCCCCCTCACATTCCCAGGCCTGCTCTTTCCTTAAAAGAGTACATAATGGGGTGAAGGGGGAAGGTTTTCAAACTCTATCCTTCTCCTTTTTCAGGCAAACCCACAAGCTCTCACATTGATCTTGAGCATCTTGCCTGAGGAAAGCCAAGCTCACGTGTGGCACAGTGCAGGGCAAGGAAGCGGAGCTGGAACCTCTTAGCAGCAGATGAACTGCTTTATGTTTTGTGTTAAGTAATGAAGGGCTATAAACAAATTATAATCATTGTCGGAAGCTTTTGTGTGTTTCGGTTGAGGCCGGATTCTCTCCATAAGGGCAAGCACAGGCAAAATACAGCAGCAGGAACAGACAGTCATCACCAAATCTGTCTGAGGGTGTGTTGAGCAGTGAGGCGATGGGAGCAGCAGGAAAAAGCAGTAAGGAAACACTGAGGCTAGCGTGCACTTGTGGGATTAACTGTCTGGTAGCTGAACCCATGTGCTTATGGCTACAACCATAGCGTGAGATAGTTGCAACAGTTAGCTGAATCTGTACTGAGTGATTAATAGAGAATAGTCTGCGCAACAGCTTGGGAATATTTATATAACTGTCAATTCCTTATAAATAACCCTCATTACTTTCAAATGCTAAGCTACCTTCCTTCAAGCCTAATTGAATGGACGTTAAAGATGTTTAACTTAGAGTTCTCCCCATATAACTAGGGGATATTTTCATCCTCTCATTGTCTGGGGAGGCTGGAGGGGGAACTGAATCAGCATCTTCCACTTCTCCAAAGTGATTTCTCTAGTTTATGTAGTGTCTGGAGGCCATGAGGATTTTTCCCGGCAAAAATGAAAGAGCTGTTGCTACAGCAAACAACTTGTTCGGTCCCAGGATACACTTTAAATATGAAAGCATGTGCTGCTTGTGATGTAGCAGGTCACTAATAATGCTCATACCCATTAATTACAAATGTATATATGACATGTAATACACCCTTGATCTGGTAATTGAACTGCAATAAAGAAAAAAAACCAAGAACCCTGGTGTGAAATATTTCGGGGGCTGGTTTTATTTCCCTCCAATACGACCCCTTCACGTACGCTGCTTTCTGTAGTAGTGAGGCAGCAAAAGTCAAGCTCAGAACAAAGACTGTGTTTCACCTTCAGGGCAAGATTTTTTTCCCCTGCATCTTTCCTATTTTTGAAACAAAAAGTTTGAAGCAAAAGCTCTATTTTAAAATTAACACATTGCCTGATTTTTAAAGTGTCAATACCTTTCCTGATTTTTTTTTTTCTCTTAATTGTCTTTTTTAAACTATTTTGCTAAATAGACTCAGGTATGTAAGTATTTACATATATATAAATAATACTTATCTCTCCTGTCTCCACTTTATTTATGATGTTCAAAACATATTTTGCTCAGCTCTGATTGCTTCTTGCTCAAGCCCTCCTAAGTAGCTGGGACAACATCTGTGGTGGTCTGCTCCCAGGGATGAACTGAACATGTTCAGAGTGCTGTGCCCCTTGGTAGGAGACAAAACAGGAGGCCTGGCCTCACCTGACCTACAGCAAATAATTTCACTCTGATACCGGACTTTATTATTGTGATGTGGCAGTATGTAGAACTCATCTGATGCAAAGCAAACAAATGAAGAAAAAGGTTGTTTTCTTCTTTCTATGAAAAACATTTTAAAGAAAATATTTTTTTTTATGCTTTCAGGGGTTTAAATCAAGCACAGAAAAGCATCCTCTGGATGTTGATCTTTTGGGAAGCACTGAGTGAGGGGTGGTTTGGTTTTTTTTCATTTGCTTGTTTTTTTTTTTTTTCCTAATTGTCATAGTTTAGGCAAAAAAGTGAGTTTTTCTACCTAATTGTATAATATGTGGAGGTTTGCTGACCAGTAGAAACCAGATGGATACTTCTCAAGTGTCAGAGTCCATCACTGCTCCAAAACTCTGGCTTTGCGCTACAGCTGTAAAGTGAGAGTCAACCGAGATGAAGGGGCTGACCCAGGATAGAGGGTCCCAGGCTGAGAAAGCAACCAAGTGGTTGTCTTGCCCTCACCAGGCACTGGGAAGAAGTGTGCTGATTGCAATTGAATTGGTTGACTTGACTTGATTGACTTGAATTTAGAAGGTTAAGTCAAGAGATCAGGAGGCCTCTGAGGCTGGGGGAAAAAGGCTCAGTGCCGAAGTCCAGAGCTTAAACTTTAAAATGATGTCATTGGGCCACCCCAGTTTTGCAGCTGAACTTCCCCTTCTGCAAGAGAGCAAGAGGAGCTTGGAGAAAAACAAATGGGAGGTGGAGATGAAAGGGGACAGAAGCCATTACCCGTGTTAGACTTGTGGGGGCAAGGTGAGATGTGGTAAAGGAGTAAGTGGGGTGCTTTGTAAATTCCCGGTACATATGGTTTGGGTGGGTTAATAGCTTGACTCAGCATGGAGGAAAGACATTTCCTTCTCAAGCACAGCTTATGAGCTCAGACCAAGCTTTTGATTCACACTTTGAGTGGGTTAGTTTCACAAGTCTTCTAGTGCATCTTTGAAATTGGATAAGAGCAAACCCACAGTAAAAAAGGCTTCTTGTGTTTCTGAGTGCGTAACTGCTGCAGTTTCATTATGATCTAATGTTTCATTGACAAAACCTCAGCTTAGGAAGTAGCAGAGACATGGTAAAATATGATCCCTGAAGGACTGATGTTGAAAAACAAAAAGCTAGAACTGTGGAGCAAAAAATGGGTGGTTTTATAACTAATGTGTGCCTTTTTTTCCTTTAAATTTATTACTGCTCTGAACCTGAAACTACCAGACATCCTCAAGAGGCAAGACTAAACAGTAGCAAGCATGGTGCCTGTGTGCCCCAGGAATGGAAATGTGATACCAAATACTTCACCCTTGGCTGATGTGGTCCAGGCTTGTAAATCATGACCTCTTCATAGATGGGAGCCACCCGCTAGGTGCCAGTGAGATGCTGGCCATGTCCCAGGCAAGCCTTGCAGATGCTGAGGATGGAGCAGAGGCACTGCATGGCCCACTCTGCCATAGCTCATCTGCACAAAGGACTGCTCAAACTTCAGTGTGGCTCAAAGTCTTTCTGCAGTTGTTGGTAGTGGCCTGTTTCATCCCTGGGGTTGGCACCAGCTGCTGCAGTATCAACAGCTTAAATGCAGTCCAGGAAACTTACTCGCTCCTGCTTGAGCTTTCTGAATAACAACTAAAGCTTTCTGCAGAGAGACCCCTGTTCTGCAGGCAAATAAGGACAGAAGCACTGGAAAGCTCCTGTTTCTTGGTGCCATCTTACTGCTAAAGGCCCCTATCTCCGGAAAACCAGTAGCTGCCTTCATGAGGGAGGCACATTTTTGATTAGATAAGCTGAGAAAATGATATTCTGAGACCTGGTATCCCTGCTAAGTGTGTTGTTACTACTACTTGGGATGGTCCTTTAAAAACTACCTGTGTTTTAAACTCTTGTGCAATTCCTTCACAGAACAAGAGCCACCTGTGGCTCTGCTAATCAGCTACTGAGGTGAATAGGGGGGAACCGCAGTATTAAAACAACCCAAAGAAGTTTCCAGCCCTGTGACTGTGGTGGGGCATCTTAGCAGTTTGACAGCGCACACCTCAGGAGCTCGGAAACTGGAAGGCGAGGCGATGATCTGGTGTTTGCATTCTTCCAATATTTCTTAGGGTTTAAACCAACAAGAAGCTTTGTCTGTAATTTTGCGGTATCGTTCAGCTGTTCTGAAGTGCGTGCAGAGCTTCAGAAAGCAGCTTAACCAGCCAATAAACTGCATGCATAGCTGAAGAAATAAATATATAATTCAAGAGTGTGCCCTTAATGCCCATGTTGAGGCAAAATAACATTAAAAAAAGAAACTCTGCAAGACTGAGGTAATGTGTACAGGAATTCTGTTGTTGTTTTTTTGTTCCTACGCACATGCCATTGGTGTGAGGTAGTGTTTGTACTTTGCTCACGGTGGCTGGGAACGTCACTGTCTGGCACCGTACAGGTAATGTATTCAGGACAGCTTACAGGTGGTGGCACAAGGCTGCACTTGTTTTTCTTTCCCTTTTGATTAAGCATGTTCATTTTGCACCAAGGTCATAGTGTGTGTGGGAGGACTGGGGGAGAGGAATTAAAGGGGAAAAGAATGTGCAATAAGAGATGGAAATTACAAAGTCCTGGCGACTGCGTGCAGCACAGTACTTGTTAGAGGAGCTGATTCAGGGCATGGGGAGCCAGGGAGCCCTCCTCACTGCTCCTGCAGACCCCCATGCCCCTACAGCAAACTGCTGGGGTACATGGAGGCTGCAGAGGCTTATGGTCTGGGTCAATTCACCATGTGTGAGTCATTTCCTGGCTAACTGCCTGCCCTCCCTGGCTACCCCTGCTGAAAGCCAGGTTCTTTCAGACCATGGAGGTTTTCAGGGCAGTGTGGGGAAGAGCTAGGAATGTAGGTACACCATTGCTATGAGCTGCTCTTTGCATTCAAAGTTGGTGGTGTCAAGTGAAGCTCACTAGAGCTAACCCAGGTAGGGGGACATGAGCTGGGACATGTCCCCATGAGCTGGGGACAACGCTCATGTTATTGCTTCCTCATTTGACTCTCTAGGAAGCAGGAATCCCACACCCTTAGTGTCTGAAACTTGTAAAATTGAATGTGGGATTTTTAACAGCTTAGTGAATGGCTTGCTTCCTGCATGGGTTTTGCTGTTGTGACTTTATGTGTTTATTTAAAGAGTACAGACTGTGAAAGAAACAGGAAGCTGAGGACACTCACCATTATAGTAATGCTACCTAACTGAAAAGGAAGTCATTTTTAGTCAGACTAGAGTCTGCTATACTTTAAGTACCAGAGACGGCTGGGGCAAAAAAGACAACCAGACCTCAGCCTATGTAGCAAGGATTCAGCTCCTTGCTGATGTTGGAGCCTTTGGGAGCTGCATCAAGCCAAGTTCCTTGAGTTTTTTTGCCAGGCTGACCACTGACAAGATGTAAGGAGGAAGTTGGGGCATTCTTGGTAATGTTAAGACAAAACAAACAAATGGTTTAATAAACAAAAAAACACCTTTCAGGACTGCTCTATAAATCATAAAAATATGACTCCCTTAGTCATGCTTCCACACATTGTTAATTTTTCTGCCATAATTTCTTTTCCTTTTTGTGACTAGGCACCGAGGACTCATCTAGAAAGATTAGACATGATTTGTACACAAACACATAAGAAGTTATTGGCCATGGGACCACTAAATGGTCACTAAAGAGCCCTTCCCTCCTAGCATCTCTCTTCCGCAAACCCATGCTCCACCAGATGAAAGCACCTCAGTGCAGGAGCCAAAAATGCTCTTGGTTTCCAGAAATGTGGGGAAAAAGTGATCAAGTCTTCAGTCCCTGGGGAATCCTCAGAGGTGGGTGATGCTCCGTGCAGTAGAGAAAGGAAGGACAAGACCCTTGTTCTCTCCCCAGTCTAGATGGTGACAAGGGGACATCCTTTCCTTATTCTATGTCTAATAACCAGTTCAACCTTGAGCACAGGAGCAAGAGACAGCAGCCTTTCAGGACTCTGACAGACTTTCAAAACCATGCAAAGATGCAGGTCTTCCTGCCCCATGTCCTCTCTTGAGCTGGATCTGCAGCAGTGTGAGAAGGTGAGGCATAGGGGGGCCTGGGAAGAGAGGTGTTTTACAGGTTGCTGTAGCCAGTCATAGAAAACAGGAGCTCATTTAAACTGCAAATGTAAGGTGCTCACAAATACAATCAGTGAACGGTAATTAAGTTTCTTTGGTTGAAACGTGGAGGTAGGCTAAGAGGGTTTTACAAAGCACAGATCACTTGTGTAAAACACGCTGGAGATTTAGGGTCTTGACTCCTTATGAGCCTTGCAATATATGCTGGTTTTAGTCACTGAAATGAGATGAGCCTGCTGTTACAGAGTCAGTATTTCTGCTTCCTCTTTGTTCAAGATTGGAGAGGTACATGGAGCAGAAAAAATCCCCAACCAAAACAAAGATTAAAGGTGAAACAGCTCTGAACAGGATGAGAGAAGATCATTTAAGTTTTGGGTGTAGTTTCAGGTTGTTCTTTATTTTATCTGAACCGGTCGTCCCACCCCTAATTACAACAGCATTAAGACATTCCTGGGTGTGGTCACTTGAAATTCTTAAGTGGGCAAAAATTCTCAGCCATGTGATGTCCTCACGGTGTGTCTCAGCAGACCACTTCAAATGGTCCAGTGTCGCCCTGCTGGCTTCTCCACCAGCTTCTGCCCATGTGTTCGCTGTAGCTTTGGCACAGAAAGGGTCATGTCATTCCTTTTTACTGAACCTAAGCCTTAGCACCACAGAGGGCCATGTTCTCCCAGGCACAGCTCAGATACTCAGATAAAGCTGTCAGGCTCTAACGAAGCCCTACAGCAGCAGAAGGAGCAGCTCCCACTGCATTTTCATTGAGTTTGCAGGGTTTGGGTTCTTTATCTTCAGATTTTCTTCTGATTGCACTGCTGGCAATCTTTTCCATCATGTTCTCAGTTTGTGGGTTTTCTCAAGCCAGGTAAAAATTTCAGCTCACGGAACAGATGGTGCAGCAAGACACTTGGCTTTGACTCACCAGTGGCTTTTATCTTGTTTCTTAGGATCTGTTGTAAATCACAGTGCATGTGAGACAGCAATTATGGTACAGTTTTGCACGAAGCCTACTCTGGATAATTTGATAGCTTGTTAGCAACCAGCAGACTAATTTGGCTTTGAAACACAGAGTTTCTGCCTCTACAAATACTAGCAATGCTTAGAGAGCTTTCCCCACAAGCCCAGATAACTTTCTGCTGCTTTTCTAAGTGCACACTGTTACCAGCTACATGGATATTTACAAACTTACCGTAAAAATACAAACGTTAAGTGGAATTTGGTGGAAAGCCAAGAACAACTGATACATCATCCAACAGCACAGGCTACGGGGCTGGGTTTCATTGGAGGTGCAGGGGAAGCCTCAAAAGTTCAGATTCTCGATTTGCTCTGCTGAGCATCCCAAACTTAGGGGCACACCTATGATTTACTTGCACTATTTCAGTCTAGTGTGTTGGCTAGGCAACTTGGTAAGAGAGGAAAATATGTCTTGATTTTACTGTCTAAGCTGGAAGAATAATGAAAGTACCAAGAACAGCTATGTCCTTCTGTACCAGGACCTGGAAGCACAAAGATGCCGTACAGTCAGTTTTCCCCTTTTTCAAGTCAGTTGACCATTCTTGTCAATTTCTTAAAATTGGCTAGGTTTGGTTTTGTTCTTCATTCTTCTGAAGTGACTTACCCATACATGGGCTAGTGTTGGAAACAAGGCGTGAAAATTGCCTTTCCTTTTAGTCATAGCTGTTAAGAAATGTGGATGCTTCACAGCTCTCATTTACATCTGTAGGAGCCAATTTTGCAGCAGCTGGGGTTATGTGTGCACAGTGTATTGCAACGCTGTGTGGGAAGCCTCTGAGGGAACCCTAGGTTTGAAAGAGGTGTACCACAACACAACGTGGTATTAGGGCAAAACCTCTGTACTAAACCACACATTTACACCCCCGAAGTCAGGCCTAACAGTATGGCTCAGGTCTGAGATGGGCTCATGCAGTTTGACTAAAAACCCACATAGCTTTCTTTGCAGCTTCTGTTGTTGAGCCTGAGATGAGTGGAGAGCAGACTTCAACTGGGGCTCCCTCTTTGCACAGCATAGTTGCCCATTGAAGCAGCAGGGATGAAATTCTAGCCTTGTGATGGAGATATGCATGTGGTAGATGGGATGGGAGTGCTCATCTCTGATTAAATGGAGGTTTTAAGTTGTCATGCAAAGCGAAACGCTGTCAGCAGGAGAAACTGAGCTCTGCCCTTCTTGCTCCCTTTGCTCCCAAGGGTCGTCTCACACATTCAGGACAGTCTTGTAAAGGACACAAGGTGGGAGGGCGGGGTCAAACTCTTTTGCATAGAGAAAGGGAAAATATTGATCTCTTGCATCGCAGGTGAAATGATCTGACTGCTGAGCTATTAGATAAGGGAGCATGCCTGCTCCTCAGGCATCCCAGGGAACCAGTTCTTCACTTCCTTTGCTTGTTTTACCAGTGCCCCAGAAGAAAAATGTCTAATGTGGGACAAATGGAATATTGATGTTCAGCATCCAGCGATTACTCTGGCTTACAACATTGCAGGAAAATTGAAAACACAATGTGATCTGAACCTTTTCCTCTATTTTTTTTTTTTGCTTTGTCATCAGACTAGGGAAAAATGCTTATTTACACAGTTAAAAGGTAAACAGGAAGTCATGCTCTAAGTACTGAATAATCCCAAGAAATACTGAAAACGATCAAAGAATAAGCGAAACTTTGAGCTTTCTTTAGACACCCTTTCCCCACCTTTCTCTGCTCACAAACTGTTTGTGTCAGTTAAGTTCTGCAACCTTACAATTTATTTTTCGAGGATACCCTTTGAATACTTGGTGCCAAACACCTGATAATTTAAGTCTGTGATCCAGACTGGTGTCAGTAGCAGAGGTGCTGGCCTCAAGGTTACATTGCCTTACATAGGCCTATAAGAAAACAATCTGACAGGTGATACAGTTTGAGTCTACCTAGAGGCAATACAATGTGCTACTTCCAATGTGCTTGATGTGGATTCTTCAATTCAAAAAAAGAATCTGCGATAGTTGTTCCTAGTAGTTAAAGAGAAAGCACACAGCAACACCATAAAGAACACAGAAAGGTGGACAACTAATTGTGGTAAACTAAGATTTGAGGTTTATGGGGCTCCCACTTCCCAGGATTTTTCTGGCAAAAGCCTCATCAAGGACAGCACAATCAGAAGACCAAGAGCTGTTTTCTGTTATGGCAACAAGAACAGCAACGCATAAACACAAGCCCCAAATAAGCTAGAAAGGTTATCTTTCTTTTAGAAGCCATCCTTGCCATAGATCAAGGCTTGTAAGCAGTTTGTATACTTCCCAAAGGCAGGAAATCTTATTGCTGTGTGCCCATGAATAGCCATGTCCATTTGCTACGTACCTGCTGCCTTGCATGCCTCTAAGTAAGCCCTGTGGTGATCTCATTTGGAGACAGTGTTATCCCTGAGCAGTAGGTCAAAGCAATAGCCACTTGTCCATAAACGTGTGCCTCCATGATAAATGTATTTTCAGTTGGAAAATGGTGAGAATTCTCCTAAGCACAGATGAAGACAACTCAACCATAGAGACCTCAAGCTATACTTAGGTTTCTAGACAAGGACCATATTCTCAGGGTATTGTGTCTGTGGGCAAAAAGGTAAGTTCTGCAACAAGGCAAAACCCACATGGTCACATCCAAAAGCCCTAAGAAATTAAAGTTTCCCGCTGCTGTTTGCTGCAGCTGCCTCACAGTGGCTTTGTTCTGCCCTCCCCCAGCTCCAAGAGAGGATGCAGCAAAAGGCTTTCCCCGAAGTGCTGGGGTTTCACTGTGCTTGTGAACCATGCTGCTTTCTCTCGGTGATATGCAGAAAGTTCAGCCAGTCATTGCTTTCCACCTTGAAGGTTATTCAGCAACATGGAGGAATTCCCTTAAATGACTGCCCGAAGTCTCAGTTAGCAAATTCTGAAGCACAAAGGGTTTTTTTTTCCATTTCTTTCTGAAGGAGGGGATTTGTGTCAGTGTCACCATTGAGCCTCTGTCCTTTCCCAGCTGAGCATGTGACTCTGCCCAGCCTCCCAAAGCAAGGAGACACAGGTCTGCAACTGCATCACCAGATTTCTTCAAGGAAAGCCTGGGTGCAGCAAAAGGTGACCCTGAAGAAACTTCCCTCTATCTTTTTCATTAAGCAAATGTGACTTAGGCTCCTACAAAAGGTCTTTACTGGGCATTTGGGGACACTGCAAATGGGCTGTATCTTGTCCAGCTGCAAGCTCCTGCAAGCAGACAGCTCAGTTTGTGTCAGTCACACTCGGCGCTGTATCGTCAGTGAGGAGAAGCAGGAGTTCCCATGATGTGACTCATCTATCGGATCTCTTTTAGAAGTCTACATGGGGATGGGACAAACTGTGTCACAGAAATGCCCACCTCTCTCCATTTTCTATAGCAGCTAGCTCAGGTGTAAATGTCTGCTTTAGGTATTTGCTTCCTATTTGTTCCCAAACATGGATGCTTTCTAAAGAAAATAAGTATTTCCTCCTTCTCTCTCTCCCCTCTCCCTTTTCAAAAATAACTTATCTACTCTTGGAAAATCTTTGGGTTGCCAAAGTAATACCACCGTGTGATACTTATGAGACTAACTCTCTGCCTTCCTCTCCTCCCTTGTGTGGTATAAAACCCCCAAATCTGGGTGACAGGTTGCCATTTGGTTGCATGGCATTCATTGAAGAAGTGGGTGATTGTGACTTGATGCATTAGGTATGTTTCAGCTGGGGAAAAACATTGCTTGCCCTAAAGAATTTGGTCTCTTTGACACATTGAGTATTTATATTCTGTTACAGATTGGGGCACTGTAGGCTCTATATGAAGATAAATCATATCAGTTTGCCAGTTGGTCTGCTACTTTCTATCCCCATCTCTGTAGCAGACAGCTAGATCCTTGTTTGAGAGGTTGGAGAGCTTTAGAAAGGATTTCCATCTTGTATTTACCTGTTATTATTACCATTTCTCTTCATCAGGGGCTGTAGTGATAGGTCAAGAGGTAATGGGCTCAAACTCAAACAGGGGAGATTTAGGTTAGATATAAGGAAGAAATTCCTTACTACGTGGGTGGTGGGGCACTGGAACAGGCTATCCAAGGAAGTTACAAATGCTCCATCCCTGGCAGTGTTCAAGGCCAGGTTGGAGAGAGCCTTGAGCAACCTGGTCTAGCATGAGGCGTCCCTGACCATGGCAAGGGGGTTGGAACTAGATGACCTTTAAGGTCTCTTACAACCCAAACCATTCTATGATAATTATGATGATGATTCAGTGTGGTGTTCACATGCCTGGCCCAAACCAAAGGGGGCTACTCATAAGCTTAAGATTGGTCATGTGCTTGAGAAACTGCTGAATCAGGACCACCATGCAATTCCTCTTTACTGCTTATTTATTGTCAGTGTTCCTGCTCCCCACAGGTGCTGGGATAGATATGTCCCTGCTCTCAGTCAGAAATGATATCACCTGCCCTTAGCAATGTTATTCTTTTTCCTGCTGAGCTTAGGCAATACTGTAACATGCCTAAACAGTGCATCCACAACAAGGATTGGCATCATCTTGCTTTCAAAACAAACCTGTGGTGGGTGGAATTAACTGTGCTGAATGATTCTGGCCTGGTTGATAACAATCAGTGAAGAAACTTCTTCAGCTATTCAGTCATTCACCTCTGGTCAAACTCCTTTTAGGGGAGGGTGGGAGCCGGTTTTACACTCTGTCTTCATGCTACCAAGACAAGGGAGAAATGCTGGTATTTTAATTTTTTTTTAGTCAAGTGTCCATTTAAATAGGTCAGTGCTAATGAGCTGGGGGAAAAAGAGAGGCATTTCTACATCAGCTGATGTGGTTCTACCTAATCTGTCTGCTCAGTTTACCTTTGTGTCTGCCTTTAATGCAAATCTACCTGCTCCTGTGAACAAGAAAAGCCACAAAAGCCTGCCTGTAGCCTGTCCTATGCACATACAGATGTGGTATTTCCTTCCTGAGATAAAAGGATATCTGAGTAAAGAGAACAGCACACAGTTTGTGGTAAAGTTTGGGTGAGTTTTGCTGCCTTATCTTGTATGTATGTCCAGTTTTTCAGAAATGTGTGGGAATGATTTCAAAGACACTGTCAGCACATCATGTCACTGCCTCCATGGTATGTATCATCACAAATGAACATACATCTGGGCTATGGGATGTGTTTTCCTCTCCCTCGTGTGAAAACCCACTCACATTATGAAGCTTCTCGTGAATTGCACATAAAGAAGAGGCCAGACAGCTGAGGAGGGGAAACTGGACAAGAAGATGGTGAGAACTGTAAAAAGGGCTGACTGAGGTTTAGGAAAAATGCAGGGGAAATTAGGTGGGAGAGCACGAGCAGGGGAGAAAAGGGTATGGGGGTTAGGAAGCATTGTTCGCGGAGGGAAGGCAGAAAGGCTCATCTGACTCAGAGAAAGAATAGAGGAGGGGGATGTCCAGGCAGGGAGGTGGAGATGGGATGGCTGGGAGAGAGCTGAGGTTTTCCCCAAGACTGAGAGAAAAGACTGAGGAGAGGTGAGGACTGAGTCTATACAGTATACAGAGACAGGTTATTCAAGGAAGCAGTGATTTAGACTCTGGTGTTGTAGGATCTTCAAAGGCACATGGACGGCAGGGCCCGCTGGTAGCAGAAAGGTTGGCTTGTCTCCTGGAGGAGATAAGGCTAAACAGAAGTAGAAGGGTCAAAGAGAGACCATAATCAAAGACTCGTGGCCAGCTGGATGGAGGTAGGGCTTGGGCATGGGGCAGCAGGCTGGTGCCTGGCTGAGCAGCTAAGGGCATTTGGTGTGGATTATGTTGTGCCTGGTGAGTTGAACAGCTAGTGCTCAGCTGTAAGACCTTAGATGCTAGATAGACTGAGTGCAGCCAACTGCAAGGCTGGTGGCTCTGGCTGGAGAAAGGCAGGCTGGAATGGTGAGGACTTCAGCTTGTCACAGGAGAGGATAGCTGGGGATCTAACAAGGAGAAGAAGATGGGGCTGAAACAAAGACGCTTGCTGACCTCTTACTCTTCCTCTCCGCTCTAGGGTGTCAAGCCTGCAGAAAGCATACAGAAAAACACATTGCCTTGCAAAGACACCACTCTTGAACACAGCTAACACATCCTCCTGAAAAGTGCTGGCTAATTTCAGATTTCTGGTTATGTGTAAATTGGTACCAAGGATGAATAAAATATGTATAAGTGTATTATGCAGTGTATTTTAGGTCATATCTTAAAGTAAATATAAGTGCATTATTTCCCTTGAAGGAACTGGTCTGAATCTCAAACATCTTTTGCCTAAGATGGTGTTTTAGTGACTGCAATCTGCTGCAGTCACGATTCTCAAAGCTTTTGTTATGATGGCAGAAAAAGTGGCTGAAACCAAGCAGTAACCAGCTATTCCTTTAGTTTGGCTACAAGTGGGAGCACTGGGATTTGACTAGCAGACATGCTATGGGTTTTTTGATTCAGCTGAACTTGGTGGTTTCTGTCCTTAAAGATGCTGAGCACTGTATAATACTGAGCACTGGGAAGACTTGGGCTCTGAGTTTCATGCTTCCCATTTCATTACCAAAAATGATATATATGTTTGTTTTCCTCTCTTGCCTCAATTTTCCACCTGTAAATGGGTTTTCTGAAGCTGGATGAACTCCCACGGCAAACGCCCTGATACATTAATGATGGTGAGTTTGGAAAAAACTGTGAAATAATCATTTTCTGAGCAGGGCTGTGCAGCACACAAAGCCTGCAGCCATATGTCAGTGGGTACAGAATAGGATAGAGACTAAACAGCAGCACAATTGTGCTCCAATCCAGTCTTGTGCTCCGAGTGAGGTAAGATGTTGTGGGGCAGGCAATTAGAGATTATTTCCCAGTGCAGGCACAGAAGGACAATGAAATAAAGCTGCACAGGTGGCCTTAACCGTAGGAAAGTCCTAACTTTGGACTCTGCACCTCCATTAACATTATTTTTAAGGGACATATTATGTGCTGTAAGGAACTGACTCTGGGGAACACACATTAGCTGTATGAGCAAGATTTCCCTAGTATGAGGGCAGACTTTGCGTGAAGGACCGCTCTGCAGACATGCCTAATGCAAACAAGTCTGGAGGCACCAGTGAAGGACCTGATACTTCCATAGGAAAACCTAACATCATGTACCCTTGAGGATGTAAGTTAAGAAGAGGGAAAGGATCCCATTTCTCATTGTGTTTTCATCTGTCAAAGCCCTGAGGGCCCTAACAATTCTTAATGGCCCTGACCTGTCTCACCTCACTCAGCTCAGCCTGGGTTCCAGTCCCCTCCTGACTTATGATTTAGTGTAGCTGACTCCAGCCCTATCTCTTGGATAGCCCTAGGGTCTGTGCTGTCAGTAACTTGTCTCCAGCCCTGTCCTTCAGCTCATGACTGGATCCCCTGGACGGACCCTGGTCCTGGCTCATCCACTCTCTTTTGGGGGGGTTGTTGATGGGCCTCCATATCCCATCAGGTCTGTCTGCCATGTTTGGATTCTGCAGGATGGTGCCTGTCATCAAGGGTATGGCCAGTGCGGGGGTCACCTCTGCTAGGGAGCAGCCAGCCCACCCTGACATCCTCCATTGCAATGGGAGGTGATACAAAACTCAGAGTAGTTTTATTATGAAACTCTGTCCTCAAACAGAGCTCTGCTTGTCCTGATACCCTCTGAGCAAACTTTCTCATGCAGGTTGGGGTAGCTGGGACGTCCTTACCCTTGTTGGAAGACAGAGAAACTCTTCTCTATCACTACAGACCCCCATGAGATGGATAATGCTATGCTTTTGCTATGATCCAGCCCCCTCCTTTGTTGCTAGGAGGCAGAAGGCTTTGCAAAGTTCTCCGTGAGAGTCTGAGAGCGCTGCTGACCACACAGACGAGGTGTATCAGGCAGGCATGTACAACGTCTGCCTGTTTGCCAGTTTTCCTGCTCAATGGGCATAACACTGTGGGTCAATACGTAACTTGGGGTAATGGTTTCAGATGACACTGAGAGCAGCAAAGAAAGATCCTGCACAAAACTCTGTGTGTGGGAGCAGGTTTTGGAGTGGAAGAGTGAGGTTTGGCCTGAAAATTCGACCTGCCCAGTTGCAGTCATCTTGATCCCGCTGAGTCAAAATAGATCCAGGTTCTCAGAGGTTTAGCAACTCAGACTAATTAGTTTTTCTTTCTACAGGTCTCTTCCCCTTTTCCAGGTTAATCTGTAGGAGCAGAGAGAGTATGAGAAATTTTCCCTGTGATAGTCCCAAATTGCTTTGATCTAGAACAGAGTCTTTGGCCTCTCATAAGAGACCACGCTCCCTTGTGACATGAAGCCCTTGTGGACAGCAGAAAGAAGGTTTTACCATTCTTGGAAAAGGAGAGAACTCAGTGGAAGTGGGCTCAGAAAACTGCAATGCAATTGAGCCTTGGGGATTTCATTCCAAGATAATTCTAAATGTGCTGCCACCTGACTGGTTCAGTCTTGCACTGTCTCCCCTCTTCTTGCCCCTTCCACCTGCACTGCATCTGTGCACTCTCATTTATCAACCACTGCTCCGCAGCTAATCGAAGCCTCTGGCACAGCTGTGGGCCAGATGGCACCAGTCCTTCTGGCATAGCACCAGTGAAGCCATGGAACTTGCCAGGTTGCATTAGCTGCCTGTGTCTATTCATCTTTCTTTCATGTTTTTGTGATAGTGCATCATGCAGATTATTATTTTGTCTTTATCTACTCCAGAACAATAATTTAGGTCCAGTCCTTACAGATCGTCTCGGCTCATTGCTTTAGTCTTGCCAGTCCCTTTACTGGACCCCATCACACACTGCCTCTGAGGGGAAAAAAATGGGTCTTTATAAAACTCCTGGCAAGGTGACCCCTCTTGTCCTGACTGAGATGTAGGCAAATGCCAGCATAAGACAAACAAGGGGGAAATAAGCTTGACTTCAAAATGTCCTTGAAGCTTGATCTTACAGCAATTCGTTAGTGTATGCCAATGTAAGGCAACAGTCGGTGTGCTTTGCTATGTGCTAGTGGCAAATTTAGCGGTGACTCCTTGATCTTGTGCTGAATCCTGAATCTTGTGATATTTGTTGCTTTCTAAACGCCTGGATGTTTGTAGTCACATGAGAATCTGAGCCATCAATTTTATGCTGTTTCTAGGTCTCACGGTCAGAGAGAGACGAGTAAGGCCCTCTCCAGGGAACCTGAAGACAAAGATATCAGAAGACAAGTAAGCCTCCAGGTAGGATGAGGTTTGGGTTTTGTATTTTGTTTGCCTGTTTTCTTGTCCTTTTCAAAGCGCAATGTTTAAGTTGCTCTTTAATCCAATGTCTCAATTTGGGGAAGCCTGAATCAAGAACTTTTAAGCATGTGAGATTAGTTATACGTTATTTAGATAGCAGCTCTGCTTGCCTCTATGTCCTCTTCAGGCTTGCTGTCTTATCTGATATTAGACCACAAGTGTTTTTTCCTCAGGCATAGAAGCTGGATGGAAAACTGGTAAGCAGTCAGAGCACACTTTATCTTTTCTCACTCATAGTTTTCTAGGGAAAGAACTGCTCCACACCAAGGTTTTGGACAGCTTTGGGAAGTACCACACTGAGGTTCTGCTAAGGTTGCCTTCATTTCGAGCAACACTGGATTTCCTCACACTCCACTCCCTGCCCCAATTTCTAGCTTTCCCAATCAGGAAAACTGGGAAATAATGGAAAAAATGAGGCAGCCTCCCTTTGAGAAGACATTTGATAATGTCACTGTGTTTCCCTGCTCACAGCCCATAGGTGATGTTGATGGTGTTTACAGGAAATGCCATGAGTAATTTGTGAAGCGAAAGCAGGTTACTATCAGGTTGGGGCTTGTCTGACTGGAAAGTGCTGTGCAGTACCAGGCACACGGGCTGGGCTACCTACCTCCCCAGCAGCATGCCACGCTGGAGCATTAGGGAGGCCAGGGTGGGAAGTGAGGCCTGGGGAGAAGGTTGTGAAATGCTGCTTCCAACATGGGAGTAGAAAAGCAAGGGTAGCCTGCAGCCAGTGTGACCCTGTCTGAAAGGCTCAGAATAGGAGTTGCCACCTTATTGGATAAAAACATTTCTAGAGCCTTCTTCACCTTATCCTCTTGTATTTTCACTGCAGGACTCAGCACAGCACCAAAGCCTGTCTTATTTCCCCTTCTCATCCCAGTAGCATGCACCAGTTACCACCTGTAGAACTTTAAGTGCCTCCATTTGTCCTAACAAATTCCTTGCCTCAGTGTAGACTTTACATTTCTGCTGTCTGCACCAGGCTCTGCACTGTTGAAATTGCTCCTAGTTTAAAGCAATCAAGGAACAGCCTCCCCACTACTCTACACGGGGGGCTCTAGCCTAAAGGAAGGCTGAAAACTCCTGCAAAGATACAAGGAAGATCCAGCTCTGGTCCCCACTGAGCTCAACTGCAAAGCTCTGAGGGACTTCCTTACACTGAGGCTTCTCTCTAGTGGCCAGTATTTGCTTCGTGTGTGTCTTGGACAAGCCTGTGTGTATCGCACTTCGTTGCAGACCTAGCTGGCTACCCACACCAGGGATGCCTTCCCCACACGAGTTTCTCGCAAACCACCTGCCTGCTTCTCCTTGCTCTTGTGACTCCTGCCAGCTCCCCTCACCAAGCTACTTTTGCTCCCTGCTTCTCCCATCCCATACCCAGTGCCTCTTTGTTTCTTCTCATCTGGCAGCTCTACCTGCTCATCTCCTTCCTCTTTCTCATCCTTTCATTATCTTCCTTTTCAGTATCGGGATGCTTTATCTATCCCTCCATTTTTACATGAGGGGAGTTTTAGGTTTCCCTCACATTTCTGTTTTCTGCCCCCTTTCATGCTGTGCTTCCCTGGGGATTAAGCAGAGAGCTTAAATGTCTCAGCAGAAAATGGCGATGTGGACATGTAAGATTTAAAAGGATGTCTACGCTTCAGTCAGGATAATCCGGATACTGCATGCACCAACACGGCAAAGGGTGAGGATGCTACAAGCTTTCAGGCAGAGAGCCAGGTCTGCTGCCCAGCTGTGTGCCCGGGGTCCTGAGCTGGCTGGCATAGGAGGATCCATCTTCTCTGTTGCAGCACTTAAGTTGTGTAGTGATGGTAACTTCTCAAGCCTTGCAGTAGTCTCCAGTTGAATGCACTGGGCACAGGGAGGGATTTAATCGTGCAGGAAGAAGCCCTCAACCACAGGAGCCACTTGAGCAGCCTCAGCTGAGCAATGAAACATCCCTAGGAAGGAGCCTGGGGCGGCCTCCACTGAGCCCAGACCCCTCACACCGCTGATGCTTGTCTCTTCTTCAGGGCTTGGGTCTGGTTTTGAAGATATGTAGGCTAAGAAGACCAGGAGAGGGGCAGCACTTCTCCCGGTCTGAAATCAGAGCTAGGTTTGGCATTTCTGTGGATTTACAACTGGGCTGAAAGGATTTCCCCAGCCACTGTCTGGAAAGTAGCAGAGCCACAGGGATATCAGTCCCTTACAGGGGCTTACAGTGTGCAGGCAGCTCTTAGACAGTGGGCGGCTGCTGAGCTCTCCAAGTAGTCCTATTCATACTGCAGTGCTCCCAGAAACCATGCACTTCTGATTTTCCAATTCCTGAGCATCTCAGGAATTCTCTCTGCTCTGTTCCTCCCTCTCTGTGTTTCCTTGACATTTTCCACTTGTTATGAAGAGTGCAAATCCAGGTTGCACAATGCATTTTCTTCCCTGGAAAGTGCTAGTACAAAAACGGAGAGGAACTGGGTAGGCGGTGGGAAGGAGAAGAGAGGTATGGTATGGCACCTATTCAGTTTTTGGTACCTAACAGCTCCTTGTTTCACAGTGTAGTATCAGCCTAGCCAAGAGCTCTTACACCCTCTGTGAGTATGGTGGGTGACACTGAAGCCAGCTGTGCCCTCAACACTATTTGAAGAGTCAGAGCTGCGTTTCTACCTTGTGCACCAGCAGGCAGGAAGGATATTGACTGAGCCTGGTCCCCAGCCTGCATCATCTTTCCACTGACAAACAGCATCTTCAGTTTGCACCAGAAAAACATCCGACCCCTAAGAGGCCTTGAGGGAATCACTCAGGATTTTCGAAACGTTGTGGCTGCTTTCAGTCTCTCCACCTATTCTTCATATTGCCTCATGTCTGCTGTGGTTCCTAGACCCGCTGTGCCACTGCAGGGCAGGCAAATTGCATAAGGCGGGAACCGAAGCAGTGGTAGGGAGAAAGAAGCAGAAGCCCCCATGTGTGCCTCATAGTGGAGTTTAACTGTGGGACTCCTTCCATTTGGAGGATAATCCTGTTAAGTAGTGTAGCACCTTTCCTTTCCCTTGCACACTTGATCCCCCTGTCCCTGCCATAACTAGCTTTACCAGCTATTGGCAAGGAATAGCAGGACCTTCCCCTGTGAGCAAGTATTTTCTGAGAGCTTTGTTTGCAGCCTGGAGGCTCCGCTCTTTCTGTGACCACCCCTACACCCCTTTTCCTTGTCCACCGATTTTTTGCATCCCTTTATGGTTTGCTTTCAATTTGTCCATTGCTTTAGGAGGACAGTCAGGGAGAGGCTGACAACTATTAGGATGACTACTTAATTCACTCCACATGGGATAACACAGTGCAACTCTTGTGTGGTCTGATTTCCCTCCTTGGACTTTGGATGTTGCAGTGAAGCTGTGCTGTCTCATCAGTGTATGCTCACTGCACACTCGTCTGCTTGGTTATCTCTTTCCAAATCAGTTATTTTACATATGGTTTTGACAGACTGAGCTCCCTCCTGTGAGCCAACACACTGTAGGTTAAGCCTGTGATCTCCTGTGCTGTTTTTCCTGGACTGCTATCACTTCACATCAGCATGCTCTGCACTCCGCCTTCCAGCTCTTTGTCATTACCGTGGTGCACATACATATGCACACCATTATTAGTACTTAGAGACCCAGAATGGGAACACGTCTCAGTGCCAGGATCTGCAAGGAATGATCCTGCCAGGGAGCCAATGCAGCTGAGCTCAAGAAACATGGTAGGAAGGTGTGCACTCTGCCTCCAGGGGCCAGGGGGACATCCTGCATTTGTGTGGCACTGCCTCTTCCTGGCATCTTTCCCCAGTCCTCCTCGCAGAAATGAAAAGGTGAAAGAAACACATTTTGAACCTGTCCCAGCACAACAGTTGATTCAATGCTCCCTCTTTTTCCCAGGGTGTAGCAACCTAGGGACATGGAGGCACTTGGAAGAATGTGGAGTGGTAACGGGGAGCATTCTTCCAGATTCTCTTATTGTCTGTTTGCCTAATTCTTGTACTTCTTCTCCCATGCTGGAAGTATGACTCATTTATAGACTCATAGAATGGTTTGGGTAAGGAGGGACCTTAAAGATCATCTGGTTCCATCCCCCTGCCATGGCCAGAGACATCTTTCAGTAGACCAGGTTGCTCAAAACCTCATCCAGCCTGGCCTGGAAACGTTTCCAGGGACAGGACAACCACACCATCCTTTGGAGTCTTTGGGATTCTTAGGACAGGGCTTCATAGCAGGTAAGAGCAGACACAAACTTGTTTCACTCACACTGTGTCATACAGGTGCAAGGCATGTCCAGCCTAGAAGCAGTGTGATTCTACAGCACTGTGCCCTAACCAGCATGTCCTGTCCAGCTTGGGATATAAACCTGCTATTTGACTCGGTAGCCATCTGACAGTGGATACAACCAAGCTGTGAGTCCTGTACAAAACCTGTATCTTGACCTCCTTTATCAGTTCTCTGTACTTGGCGCAACTGGGCCCTCGCTGAACCAGAGACTGTGATTTGCCAGGACCAAATGTGTGTGAGTGTGTGTTTGTGGAGAGGAGGGGAAATGCTTTCTTTTTTGGTTGCAAGCCCAGTTCATCTGGGCATCTTCTTAGTCATTTCAGGATTGAGTGGTTTATGAGGGTCATGGGTCATTAGAGCAGTGTCCTGCCATTGAGACTCTTGCAGGCTGCCTCCACACTTAGAGTTGCACAGACTCACAGTCTCCTCTGCCTTGGCTAAGCCTGCCTGAACTGGAGGACTTTAGCATGTCTCTGAAAGAAGGAGCTTTATTCTTTCCCACGACCTGCTTCAAGCAAAGCTACAGCAACCAAATGGACTGTGCTGTGTGAAACGAAAGGTCACACCAGCTTGAGTAAAACATCCCCCTCTGGTGCTGGAGAGCTCAGCTAAAGAGCAAACCAAAGGCAAATACATCAGCAGCTGAAAGTGGAGGTTTTTTTGCTTTGTTTTTTCAGGGCAAAAGCCCAGCAGGCTCTGACTGAGATCAGAAAGTAACATATCACCTGGAGGTCCATGAAGAAGCAAAGAGATGTTTAAACCTCCCACCACTTCTATCATCAAAGACTTCATTGGGTTTCTTTCCATATGTATTTTCATAGCAGGCCTCAGTGAGAGCAACTGTTCAAAAGAGACAATAGGTGTACCTTCTGTTGGCTGAACCAATTAAAATTACCCTTCAATGTCACCAGGAGCACACACAAAAAAAAACAGGAAAATTCAAGTAGGAAAAGAGAAATAAACACTAAAGTCCCACCTAGGGAACAAGCTAGTTTACAGAGACGGGTAATGGGACTATACTGCTGTGCTTCAAGGTCACAAGTTTGACTTTTTTCAGATAAGGTTAGCAACAGCTAAAAATCTTAATTGGTGGCTATTCAGTGGCCTCTGTGAAGTTAATGGTAGTCTCTTGTAGCCATTTAATTTGATTAGGTATCTGCTGTATGCTTAGCAAAATGTATCCCCCAAACTATTAAACTTGTTGATGAGCTGGTGTTTGTGGAAATAGACAACAAAGTTCACTCAAGTCTTTTGTACTAATTTATTAAATTGTGGTGTATTCAGACCTCTTCAGTCTTGAACTTATGTCCTGTTTGTTGGAGTTGGATCACAGAGCTTTAAGGCAGAGATGTTGGCAAAGGATCTTTCACACATTTGCAACACATCAAAATAAAAGATTTATTTTTTCCAATAGGTCATTACTACCTTTACATGTGACTCTAACTTTGAACGTGCCACAGGATAGCAGCAGTATCCAAATGCTGGCCTTCTTCCATACTATAATTTGCTGAGAACACTTTGTCTGGAAAGATGTGACAGCTTTATGTTCTGTAACTTTAGGTGGGGAGAAGCCAGAGCTCCTGCTGCAGGAGGACTCTGTCAGAACTCACATGAGTCCTCTGGTCCTGAGCTCTGGTTTTGCTGAGTTCACCATATGAAAAGTGAAAGTGTCGGTAGCATTTAGTTCGGTCTTTCACCAATATTTTTATTCATTTTAAAATACTTCCCAAACTTCCATACTGCTGTAAACCTTTATTTTGTGTGGTTTTAGCCGGCTTTGCATAACAGAAGTTACACAACATTAACATCAGCAACAATGCAAAGACAGACCAAAACCAGACCTATCATATGTTCTATTTCTGTAAAGCAGGGTGAAAAAAGAGACTAAAACTATTGTCCTTTGTTTTGTTTGTGATCATAAATATTCATCAACAAAGTACTTAAAATCCATTGTTAACTAAAGTGGTAATATCTGGTAATAAAGGTACCTCCTGGGTACCTGTGAGAGGCTTGTAGAATTGCTTTAGTATTATTAAATCTCAGATTAGTATAACTGTTATATATCTGACAGCTGAACCCAGGACAGTATCCACCCCTTATTCCATACCATTTACATCATGCTCAGGTCCCACGTTACTTTTGTCTCTAGACACATATATATATATATATATATATATACACACACACACATCATTTTGTTATTCCTTAGCCCATGGACCATCCTTATAAAGCTCATTGAGTTCATTTGGTCCATAACATCGGGCAATATATGAACACAGTTGAAATCAGAACAGTATGAAAGGGTGGTGTCTCCAGCAACACACAGAGAAAGGCTGGAGCACTAATCACGCTGCAGCTGAAGAAGGCAATTACTATTATGATGCCAAAGAAAGCAACTAAAATATGAAAGTCAGGGAACTCGGTCAAATTAGATTTTGACATAGGGACAGAATGGTGCCAATCAGAAGCAATTATTTTTTCTTTTTTCTTAGTGGTTCTAATTTTTTTCCTGTTTTTTGCATCATTTTGATTGGAAACATGAGCTGTTTTGAAAGTCAAAGCTCTAAGAGAGAACTGGTAGTAAAATCTCAAATAATGGAAATGCTCTTGATGCAAAGAACTCTTGACGTAAAACATCCCCAAAGTCACAGTTGAATCATCCACTGGAGATCCAGTTTGTCCCCTGGTTTGTTTTTCAGGATTCCTGTCTGGATGTACTCATATTTGCATATTGTTTTATGCATCCAGAAGAGCTAACTTCCTCCCTTTTCTTCCTCCCCAGATGAATGCTATGGTTTTATGTGGGGATGAGTAACACTTGTGACAGATGAGCTGACAAAACATGGCAAAACCATGGGAGTCTGCAACACCAACAGTCACGCTGGTGTTTCCATGTCCCTGCTGAGGCTGGGAGATGTTTTGACATCACTCTTCCTACGTATGCAGTCCTAATGCACTCAGAATGGGCAAACTTCTAGAGGTGCAATTTTCAAGTGTTGTGTTGTCATGACAGGGAGAAGTTGGACTCAGCTCTCATACATCATGATACAACATGGAGCCTGTAGCAGAACTGCAGTAGTGGAGCAGGACCATTTTCACACGTTGCTACCTAGCTGGAGTGTTATTTTTCCTAAATGGCCTGCAACTGCAAGGAAAATATCCTTTTCGCTATACTGTCAGCATAAATTCCTACAATCCATACCATACTTTTCTCTGTGCTCACCTGCTAGGTATACAGAAAGTGCTACACAATCATGCATAATTCATTACTCTTAAATAAAATGTAAATTTATTGTCAGCCTTTTTGGTTAATTAAAGCACCACTGTAGGAATAAGGTTAACTTCTGTATCTGGGATTCCTTTTGCTAAAATAAACACACGAGGCTTTATGTTGTTTAAAGTGGTGCAATTGATTGCTGAGTGGGACAGAACTGAAGTTGGAGGGGAGGGAAGTCAGTCAGTGTGTGTCTAATATTCCACAGAGTGTGAATCCACTTAGCTATAAAGTGAGCTGGATTACAGTCCATAGTGTTAGATGCCTGCATTTCACACTTGGCACAGACAGGAAGGGGTGTTTATAGGTGTATTTCCCAACCCCCAAAAGAAATCTGGACTATTTTATTGGCCTCAAGCTGTTCTTCAGGAACCTTCAGAATGACGTTTGATGGATTGCTATGCTTACTGTAAACATTTGACTTAACAAAGCGTCTTGCAGGTTAGGTTTCATTCTTTATAGACCTTGAAGCTTCACATGCAGTTGGCTATCCATTAAATAAAGGATTAAGTACTTGGAAAAAAAAAAAAAGGCATATTCCTCAAGGATGGGGTAATGACACAGTGCTCAGCAGGGACTTAGCTGTAATTGTTAGTGTTTCCCCCTCTTCCCTCCAAGCAATAAAATCCTTAAATAAAAAGGAATGTAGAGAAGGTGGTCTTTGGGCTGTGAACCTCTTCATGAAAGAAAATTGACATGAGGTTACGCATGGGTAGAGAGAGAGAGAGAAAATTCTCAGCTCCACCATACAAAGAGCTATAGGGTTTAGGAGTATTTCTCCAGCAGGGTTTCAATTATTTTTTTCCCTGTAACAAAAACACGACCTCTCCTCTGCCTACATCCTGTCTGTCTCCTGTGGCCAGGCAGACAGAAGGTCATTTCAAGTTTGGGGGAGAAGTTGGTGCTTGGGCAGAAGTCTCTGGACACAGAAGGAAAATGCTTTGCCATTCCCTGAAGTCACATTATTCTTATGTTCACGCTACACATAGTTCTCTTGGAAGGTCTGGGATTCATTACCTGCCTTCTGCTCCAACCTTCTGGCTTTGGAAATATGTAGAGAGTTTGAAGATTAGCTCCCGCGGCCAAACCGTGACACGAAAGTGCAGCTGCCTGAGAGGCAAACAGGTTGTGTGCACGGCTCCCAGTGCCCTTTCCCTGCCTCTGCCTGCATTGCCCCAGTACCAGCAGCTCTTGGCCAAGCAGGGTGAGGAGAGCTGGGGCAGAAATGGGCCACAGGTTGCCTTGCATACCTCTCTGGTTTACAGCACAGGGGCACTTTCTGCAGCAGTGGAGGAGCCGGCTCACAGCCATCCACAGATTGCAGTGGACTGGAGGAAGGAGAGTCTGACATTTATTTTCTGGGCCGTGTTTTGACAATGTCTCAGGAGCCCTGTTTAAATTAGGTTTTCTGTCATTGTCCTGTGCAGTGTCTGCTGCAAGGCAGAGGACCTACAATAGGCCCTTTGCAGCAGGAGACGTCCAGAGCTGCCTGGGAGCTACTCTTCCCCAGTCTCAGTCTCTCCTGGGTCTTAGGCTCTGGGCAGCCAAGAGAGGGTCTGAGCTGTCTTTTTAGCATGCACATATAGCAGCGGTGTAAGGGACACGGGAGGGATGGTGCATCAGCAGCGGGGCCCTTGCTCAATGTCAGAGGCTGGTTTGAAAGTCGGTCGCTGAAGCAGTCTGACGTCAGCTCTGTCGCTGTAGGAAGTATCGAGTTAAACTGATAATTATCTGCAGCACGTGTACGAATTACAAACCTTTTGATGTTCAGGCTTATATGTTTCGAGTTAGCCAGCACATCTTAATCAGATTTTCTTTCCTTTTTAAATGAAAACTTGAAGCTCTCTTATCTTCCATTCCCTTTTCCTCCTTTGAACTTGTACTTCACTGAGATTTTCACAGACACAGCCCTTCCTCGGCCAGGTCCCATCAGCTCCCATCCACAAAGTCAGCTCAGCAAGGTAAAATGGCAGGTGCTGTTGGGTTTGCAGTAATAGAGCTCGAAAACAAGGAGCTTTTTGTCTGTCACTGCTTTTCTTTGTGATATTGAAATGTATTTTATCAATGGCAGTGGAGAGTGGAACGCAGAGAAAGAAAGAGGAGAGAAAAAGACCCTCGAAAGAGGCTCTGGTTAGTTCAATAAAAGCCTGGCTATTCTGCCTTCCTTGAGCATGAGCAGACTGCACACTGATGCAGGGAGTCTCCAGAAAGCAAACCCTAGAACTCATTGGCTCTGCTTGCAAAATTCAGTGTCTTTGTCCTAACCACAAACACTTCACCAGCACCCCACCCGCCACAAAGCACAATAGCTCATACCCTCTATGTCTCTCCAAGTTTTTCACAGATATTAGTCAATGTTTTCATATTATTATTACAGCTTTACTTTATTACTCTCCATTTTTTAATAAAAATGAAACACTCATGCTGCTTTGGCCCAGATGTATTTTTTATTTATAACCCAATCTGTTTTAATAGCCGCATTTATGACTGAATTGAGGGGAAGAAATGGATATATCTGACTAATTTCAGAGTCATTTCTGAAATGTTTCTTCATCACTTTTAATGTCCTACACCCCCTTGGGAGGTTCAGGTGTTGGGCTATAGACCCTTCTATAGCTTGGGGAGGGACAGCACGCTTTCCCACTGCAGGAAGCTGCAACTCCCCTGTGCTTGTCCCTCTTTGACTTATATGGATGTCCCTCTTTGTCTTGATGGATCCCAATGGAAGAGGAGGTGAATGGACTCTCTGGCTGTGCTGCAGAGGAGCCAGAGCTTGCAGTGCAACCCTGCAAGGGCTCCCCTGGTCATGCCTGCAGTCATTTATTTCCCTCCTTTTCTGCACAAGATGGGTAGGATCTCCACAGCTACTGAGCTCAAGTCTCTGCTATGGTCCTGACAAACTCATGCCTTCCTTTCCATAAACTTTGTGAGCCCCAAAGTTAGGGATTTGCTTCTCACCCTTGCCAGGAGGCACGTGCCTGCCTTGGAAGGTGGTGCCTGTGATGGCCACAGCTGTTGATGTGATAGCACCTTCTCCCTGTTCCCAACCTCAGGCCAGCATGCAACTCTCTGTTCTCTGGGATGAGGAGCAGCTGCAGGTTGGATCCTGCCTGGTGCCCATCCTGAGGTCCCTGTGGCCATCACAAGCCATTCATGTGGTCAGGGAGAGGCCTGGGCAGAGCCCCAGCATCCGGGGGATGGTGGCTGAGCACATGCAGTGGCTTGGCAGTATTATCTCACAACCACGTTGGCATAACTTCTTAGATGGATTGTTCCTAAAGCCACAGCAAGAGTGTGCCATTTCAAGGGTCTTGGACAAAGTGCTCATGAGGCTGCTTCTCCCTCTGTTTGCCCACTGATAGCCAAAGACCTAGTTAAAAGCCACTCACTGCTCAACCTCCTGATGACCCTCAGCACATGCCTGCCCTTTTCAAGGAGGAGGAAGAGGCTGACTTTTGGAGCTGAGAAGATCTCTGAGAGGATGGCTGCATTTCAGAAGCCTCCAGAGCCCTCCAAACAGCATTGTCAAGTGAGCAGGCAGTGAGCTGACAACTTTTGGGTCAGTCCCAGAACAGCTTGCCAGGGAAGCCTATCAAGCCCCAGTAATTGGGTTTGATTTAAATCTTTCTCCTTCTCATCATCCTTTCTGGATTAAGTCATCTCCACTGAATAGGAGAAAGGCTGCCTTGGGAGAGGCACAGCCAAGCTTTTGTACAGGTGTCAGCCAAGTCAACCATTACTTTTGAATCATCCTTTCCATCCTGATTTTGCTGCTGCGTTGGAGTCACAAGATGGCAATAATCTAGAGAACAGCAGCTTTTGAGCCCACTTACTCTCCTCTGGTCAGCTGCATGGTTAATGTATAGAATTACTTCCTTGGGCGTTCAGGAGTTGTGCTGGCTGCAGTGGGGTTTGCAACAGTGGAGCAAGAGGGGCTGCAAACCCTGATATTTTGCAGGGCAGGCCATTTCACAGGCTATTTTTTCATCATTTCACCCACTGGTTCTCACACTGCAGAAATGCAGTTCTTCACCTGAGGCTACAAGCTAGCACAGGCTTCCCCTGTGCGTAAGCAGCCCTGGTTTGCAATACAATGCTTTCTGTGTGCTACAAGGGCACGAGTACTTGGGGAGCTGGCACCATAATATGGTCCTGCTCTATTCTTTCAGCCTGTCCCACTGTTATGACAGAAGAGAAAATGTCAGCAGCCCTGCCTTGGTCACAGCCTTGGAGGGGCAGGAGGATGCGTGGGAAAGGTTATTGCAGCAAAGAGAAACGGATGACAAAAGTTAGCTGAAAAAGCCAATAACACCACCTTTGCAGTTGGTGCAACTCAGAGAAGAGTGGTCTTGTGGCACCAAGATGAAAGAAAGGGGACCTAAATGTCCTGGGTCTTGTGAGGAGAATGGGGAAAAAGGGAGGCTTTCTTTGCAGCATATAGGAGAAGGGGAGGTTTTTCCTCCCCAGATCAGTGCTCACCCTGTGAGCGTGAGAGGGAGGTTGCTGTATGCAACACGTGGTGTTGCAGAGTAAGAAGGATCACTGAACGAGTGACGCAGGAAAAGGAGGATTACCCTGCATGTGATGGCAGAAGGAGGATGGAGGAGCATTCTTCAAGGGGTGTAAGGATGGGGATTACTATGGGATTTTCTTGGGGATCTAGGTACAATGAAGAAACTCCACCCTCTACCTTGTACCTGGGGCCTCTGAAAAGGCAAGTGAAGGGTCATCAGAAGCTATGTCATACATGTTAAAGTCCTGATGGCTTTCTGTTACCCTTTGAAGTACTTGCTGCTTACCCACTTGATCTAACTACTGCCAGGTTTCACTGATGTTTGGAAAGTCAATGCCAGTTCCAAATCTCTAGTTGAAAAGTAGAGAATGAGGCCATTTTTGTGCAAGCTTAGTGTCTGTTGGAACAAGCTAAACAGTTTGGCCATTTCCTCCTTAGTCAAAATGCAACTTCCTATCCACTCTGGATTTCATAAACAAAAGCATGAGCAGTACATAGAGGCTGACACATCAGTGCAAGAGACTTTTAAACCTGGTGAGTTAATGGGAAGATGCTTCCGTTCATTTCAGTGGGAGTTCTTTGCATGCACTGAACAGACCAGAAGCAATGCCCTTTTGTGCTCACATACTTTCACACAGGCCACAGTTGCTGCTCTGTAACAAGCTGGAAAATTCACAAATTCACATATTCACAAAAATAAGAGAATATGGAATTTGATGCCACACTCAGAAGAATCACATCTCTTGTGGCAGGAGAGGGTGAGATGGGAAGTTCGCTGAAACTGCGACAGTGACTTCTTTTATACTAGTAACGTCGCTGTACGGCTGGGAGAGCAAGGCTGAAGTCTGGCTGCAAGTCTTAAGAAGCAGCAGCATCTGTGAACAGTCCAGCAGAAAATGGTTGAGTTTTGGCTGAGCTATGAAGATTTGACAAGAATAATTGCTGTTGTTTACATATCACCCACGCACAAGCCATAAATGTTTGGCTCTTTGACCTTAGCCATGACCACAGAGATCTGCAGTAGATGCTCTTCGCGCCCTCTCTGTTGCACCACTCCCTCCCAGCTGTTTCAGCAAGGCTGGCCTGAGCAAGGAAGAGAAGCATTGCAACTGATACCGATGGCAGGGGTAGATTCAACTCCAGGTGGGGAAGAAAGCTGGCAAGGGGCCAGACTGCAGGAAACACAAGGGAAAACCAAGACCCAAGGAACAGAAGAGGATGAAGAGAAGAATCAAAAGGATAATTGTTGTCAGGGAGACTTAGCTGTTTGCTAGAGCAGAAGTAAGAGCAGCCTTTGCATTGTATGTACAGACTGATATTTGTACATCCTTTCATAGAGCACATAGCACAGTGCATGCAACAACAGTTGTCCTACAGAGCAAGAGGCAGACAATTAGCAAACACTGAAGGGGAATTTCCAACACAAGGTCAAATACCAGGAGGGAAAGAATGGGCAAATAAAGCTAGGAGAAAAAGAGAATAGATACAATTTAAATTTAAATTAAAAAAAAAAAACAAAAAAAAAAAAAGGAAAAGAAGAAAGGTTACATTCTTCATAAGGGTAAGGCTTATTTTTCCCAGTGCTTTCCCTTGTCCCTTTTGCACATCTTCCTTCCCTGCACCAAGCCCTCTCCTCCTGCAGGCCCCAACCCTTGCCTGAAGTCCTCCACCGTGCCCTGCGTATAATTTCCACTCTGTCTCCTCACCCAGTGTCCCCTCCATGCTTGTGCATGCTTCCTTCATGTGCCCCCAGCCCCCTCCACCCACCTAGGAGCTTCCCCTCCCTGCTCTGCCTCCTTTCCCAAGAGCTGGTCCACAATCCTGTGGCTCTGTCCTTTCCTCCTCAGCCCCCCTCCAGCTTCTGCAGACCCTCCAAATAGCTTGTGCCTCCGGGTTTCCAAGCTGATGCTGCTGTGAATAAGGATGAATGTTTTCCCTATTGAACAGAGCTGCCAAAGTCCAGGTCTGCTGGTACAGAGTTCTAGCTGGGAGTTCATCTTAGTCCCTCGGGTCTACCTGTCACTGCAGTGATTTTGACCCCTGCCAGTATGACTGACCTGAAGGAAAACGGCCATCATTCACACTGCCACCTCCAATACCTGCTGTAGCAGCACGTGGCTATTCCTTGGAGGCATCCATACCAAGCCTCAGTAGAGGCTCAGACCCATGCCAAGACTCTTCTGGAAATGTGAATTCATGCTGCCTGTGTGTCTGTCTTCAGCAGCCAGTCTCTTCCCCCTTGGCCTCTTCAGTGAGCCATGGAGCAGGGGAGCAGGGCTCATTCTCATGTGGAGGCAGCTCTGACCGAGTCATCCCTGCAGCCAAAAGCAGAGATAGCCACCTCCCATTTCACAGACCACTTTCCTCATGGAGCCCGGGGATCCTGCAACAGGCAGGGGTCCTGGCAAAGCACTTGTCCCTGTCTTCCTTCTGGGCACTGGCAGAAGCAGTACAATGTCCCCAAGGATCCTCCTTCCTGTGGTGCAGCAGGGCATGCCGGATTGGGCAGGGAGCTCCATGATGCCACAGGGTGAAGTGCCAGCGGCACAGATGACAGCAGGATTATCCCTCTGCCTGCCAGTGAGGGTGAAAGTGGACAGCCTGGAACCAAGTGAACCCTGACCAGTGGCCGCCATTGCAGTGGGCAAGCATGCCTATTTTTAAAACTAAGCAGAAAGAAAAAGTACTGTTCCTGCATCTCTTGCAGATGAGGTGCTTCCCAGGTCTGAGCTGTGTTTTGGGACCCTGGGAATGTGAATTTATCGCTGCACATGTATTATCCATGTGAGACTGAGCAGATCAGGATTCACTCACCTTTTACTCCTCCTCCACTCCCCCTTACAGACCAGTTGCCCTCCACCACTGCCTGTGTCAGAGGGAAGATCAGGCTGGCCGGATGCCACTTCCCTGGAGCCATCACCCATGGCTGCAGCTGCTGGACGGGAACCAGAAGGATTTCAACAAGCAGCCAGGAGTGAAATGGGCCATTCTTTCCATCATCATTACTTGTGAGTGTCGTGGTTTAAACCCAGTCAGGTAACTTGTTCACTCACTCCCAGGACAGTGAGGAAAACCAAGGGCAGGTCCACAGCACAGTGGTGGGACCTGGGCAGCAGGAAGCCCATCAGCAGCCACCACTGGTGAGCTACCTGGCTCACCAGCAGGCTTGGCAATGAGCTCTGCTGAAGCTTGTAGCCACGCTAGCTGGTTTAATGCTAGCCTGGGTATTACGTATTAGTGCTTCAGCTATAGCACAAACAATCAGGCTGATCCAGCTAAGGTAAAGTGACTTTCGTTTGTGGCCCTGGATAAAATACCTGTCTTAGCCAATTTGCAAGAGGGCCTGCATGAGAGCGTATGGCCTTTCTTCACTTCTGCCAGTTGAGTAGAAGCAAAATAGTCTCTTTCGGTGCTGGCGTGAACAGCAGAGATACACAGAGGGGGAAGCCTAAGCCCTCAGCAACCTCTCTTTGTTTACCCTTCAAAAGCAACTCCTGCCCTTCAAGCTATAAGCAGACTCTTACGTTAAAGGGCCAAAACCCACAAGCCCTGCTCAAACAAATCTCAGGTGAGGGCTACAATAACACTTCTGTGCAAGGATGTGCTCCAGCATTTGGCTGATGGTGTTAGATAAATCAGTAATTCTGTTAACAGTGAGAAGTGTAGGTAATTTGTTGTGGGAATTTGGGACTGTAGCCACAGTGGTAGAACAGAGACTCTGAGCCATCCCTGTTTAATTAGAAACACAGCTGGGGTTTGTCGAGGCAGGTACCTTCTCTGATATCTGCTAATGGACTAAACTGCTTTTGTTTACGCTGGATTTTTGGCCTCCCTGACTGCTGGGAACTAGAGCTAAGAATTAGATTTGGCCCTCCTATGAGCAGCTCTCTCTCCTATTCAGAGACTAGAGTTGTTGCAGCCTGCCAGCATGCTCTGGCTGCTGGGCATGTATTTCCCATTACAGTTTCCTTATGGGTCACAGTTAACCAGAACCTGGCCTGATCCTGTATCTTGATCCTACAGCCTGGGGATGACCACAAAACTCTGGGAAAATGCGCAGCCTCTTTGAAGGTTTCTGCTTCAGCTGCCCAAGCATAAGAACTGGCACCTTCAAAAGAGCTCCTGTGTCTTAGTAAAGAGCGAAAACCCGGAAGAAAAATGTCAGATGCTGGAGCATTGCTCTGCACTGCATCCTGCCAAGGTGTGTCCCATGCTGTCACAAGCATTTCTGATGACAAATGGAAGCAGCAACTGAAGCTGAAGTGATGAAGTGGAAGCACCTGCCTGCAGAGAGATGTTAAAGCACCCAGATTTACCTGCAGTGTGCTCAGAGTCAGGGCCATTTGTTTGCCTGGCTGCCCACCAGATTGTCTGTCTTCTGCAAGACTTCTTCCTTTGAGGTGCTGGGTGCCTGCTGGCTCTGCAGATCTCCTGGCTCCAGCTGGCCCAAGGCAAAGAGAAAGAAATGGGGACTTGCCTTCATCCCCTGGTCCGAGAGGAGCTGACAGGAGTCAGCCACAGAGCCAGGAGCTGGACACTTCCCTTCAGCTCTCTTGCTTCCTCCAGCTACTGTGTTGAGTGATGTTACTGCGCTTGCTGCTCCCAAAAGTATCACTTTTAGGATCAGCTCCAGAATGACTATGAAATAAAGACAGCTTATGATCCAGGCATAATTCCTAAGGTTTCTAACCTTAGAAACTGCCTGGAACAAATCCTTCAGCCTCCAGCACACAGTGTTTTGATATTCCTCTGTGACCTGAAAGCCTGTCCAGAGTGACTTCACTTACCCAAAGTCTGGATGTCCTTAAGGGTGGGAAAGCTGTGCCTTCCTAGTGCAGCTGAAGAGCCCTGCTGCATGGGAATACACTTTAGAAGAGGTGCAGACCCAGTTCACCAGCAAAGTTTTCAGTCCTAGGGCTCCATGGGATGTTCTCTTCACCTTCTGCCAGGGATTGGACACAAAAACGCAGAGAAATCTCCTGGTTGCCAGATACTGTCCAGGAAAATTGGAAAGGCTCAGTCTAAACAGTGTCCAGGGGAAAACCATGCTAACAACCACTCAACAAGGCTGAATGTCCTTGGCAGCTATTAATTATTATCAGTCCTTTACTTCAGCAAAGTGTGTGAGAGGCTTTCAGATGTAGCATTCCACAATCCCCGCACAAACTGTTATTGATTTGGCACAAAAAATCAAAGGTGATAAGTTTGTGTTTGGAGTGGGCTGGAAGGACATGAACAAAACCCTACAGTCAGGCAAGTGTGTGCTTGTTTTGAAGGACATGTTACTTTTTGCTTGTTTGGTTTAACCATTCCTTCCTGTCAAGGTCTCTTTCCTACTTTTGGAAGGTGATTGATTGATGGAAAAAAAGCTTACTTTTGACATTTTTCATGGAGAAAACTAAAATCAGTGGTTACTGCATGCTGGCAAAACATTTATGGATTTAGATTCAGTCCTTTTATAACCAGAAATGTGTGAGGCTGTTGGATCTGTAATAGGATAAAGGCAGGGATCTTAATAGCTATTATCCTGAAGATCTGCGGTCTTTGGCACTATCGTATGTGTCTCAGTTTCCTAGCTTGGTGGGAAATTGTGCCACCCCCATTCACACAATAGCCTAAACCAACCTTGTGATTTGCCTTTAATTTGCAGTCTGCCTCCCGCTCTCCCCTTCTTCCCCTCCTCCCTTTGTATTCCTCATTCACATTGTAATCAGAGGTGGGTTAACATAATGTGACTGTGATTCAGGTTTCAATAACTGCCACCATCTGTGATGAATCAGAGAAGATGCAGCAGGGAAGAATGGCTCAAAAGGAGGTGATACTCCCCTTAGAGATTTTAAGCATGAGGGATTCACACAGCCTACTTCAGGCAGTCAGCTGGGGTGCCTGTATATTTAGGGGGGAAAAGCTCCCCACGTAGCTGATTGACAGAAGCAGATACCTCCAGATGTGCTGTGCAAGATGGTTAAGGGCATGAAATCTGCTCATCTTCCTCCTCCCTGGTGCTGGCTTGGTCCATCTCATGCATATTACACGCAGACAGTATCTATGCTAACAAATTGATTAGTAACGGGGGATAACCCTAGGCACTGGCTGCTGCTGGTACATTCCTACCGCCAGTACATCCACATCGTCAGGATGGTTCCTAGCATGCTTTTGGCCTGGATCCACTGGGATTCTCCCCAGAAATTCTCCTGTGTGGTTTGGGAGTTGGTGGGAGCCAGTGGTCATTTCCATCAGGCATTTTGCAGAGGCCATGCAGAGTTGCAGGGTGAACCAGCCTGGCTGTGGGCTGCTCCCTGACAGCAGGCTAGGGAAAGGGTCTCAGGTAAGTTTCATGTCCTACTGCAGCCACAGCCCATTTCTCTGGGGTTTTTCTTCACGTTCTCCCCCTCCGATGCCGGAAGAGCTATGCACACGCCCAGCAGATGGCACTCCACCATGGTTTTACACCGGAAAGCCCCTCATAAATAACCTGCCCCATCTCTAGGGGAGCAGGATGTTGGGCAGGGAGTGTCCTGCTGAGCGGGATCCTGCAGGGAGCCAGCTGCTGCTGTCATGCCCGGGGAAAGCCGTGCACTTTGAGGAGGCTGAATAAAATTACTTCATTCATAGTCACATGCACATCTATGCACATACGCGCGCCTATCATCCTCCCTCTCTACATACGTACGTATGTATACATCTGACAGGTACAAACCTGCCAGCTATTATTAGCAGAGCCTCAGGGCATGAAGAGCCAGAGAGACCGGAGGGTGCTCAAGCATTTCAGGATGTCAGAGGGTAGCTGTGTGCTTGCAATATGGTAATGCTCACAGGACCAAAGCAATATCATGACTTAGTCATACCAGGGCTTGAGGACAACCACCATAAGGGACAGGCCCAGGTTTTAGTCTGCACTGATGTGAGAGGACAGTACTGCCCTGTGCAACGTGTGGCTGTCACCCAGGGCAGCCTGCTACACCAACTCCATCTCAGCACACATTGCTTTAGCTACAGAGCTGTGCTTTTCTTTTTCTTCTCCCAACTTTATGAATCAGTGCTGCCTCAGCCAGAGAGTATCACTCAGCACATCTCCTTGTCAAATTCTGAGTCAAGAACTTAAGTTCTACATCTGCTGCTCTTCCAGAGATCGCCTTTGAAGAGCATGACAGGATTATTTTTATGATCGCTAGGAAATGTTAAAAACAAAGGTGGGCTTGCCAAATTCTCTCCAGTGAGCAGTAAGCCTTGGCTGCGTGAGTTTAGTCAGCTTTTTCTGAGCTAATTCCCTCTCACAGCTCTCCCTTTTTGTCACTTCCTCTGGCTTTTCACCCACCTCCATGCAGCGACAGGTGCTCGCAAGGATGAAGTTGCTGCCCCCCTTGGTGTTAGGTGAAGCCCAAAGCCCAGCTGTTCTCACCTCCTGTGCATGGTTGGGCTCCTTGGTGAGCTGGGGTATTACTTTCTTGCCACAAGTAAACTGACAGCTTTGGGTTTGGAAAGTTGCTGCTTGGCAGCGAACTGTTGCTTCTGGAGTCAGCATCTGCACGCAGGCTCCTGTGCTAGGCTCCCTGCCTGAAACAGAAGTGGGCGCAGGGAAGATAACGTGGCATTACTGGACCTCTGAGCCAACAACCGCAGCTTCCTACCAAGTGTTTTAACTTTCCCTTAGTGGCTTTGGATTTCGTCTGTCTCCTTTTTCCCTCTGACATTTCAGAAATGTTCAGACTGCTGAAAGTCTGTCCTGCAGTTTTGAAACAGTTGCCTCCATGATCCCCATTTCTTTTTTCAGGTCACAGGATGACCAGAAACAAGTAATATCTTAATTTTGTTGAATTCAAGTGTGTGCTTTTCACTTTTGAATGCAGTTTTGGGTGGTTTCATGCACAAAAAGGCGGTTATTGGGCTACTGGTAGCTTTGCTTAGCACTGGTATGCTACTAGAGCTTGAGCCTTGAGCCTGTGTCAGAGGAGAAATACATCTATTGACACCAGCAGAAGCAGGGCTTCTGTTACTTAATGAGTTTATGAGTTAGGTCTGTGCTTGAAACTCTTGTGGGTGACTACATTTGGAAGCTGGGGAGCAGAGTACCTCCCCAGGAGGATGCACAGCACTACCCCCATCAGCACTGCTGTAGCTGTGAACTTTCCATCTCCCCTGCAAGCAGGGAAGAAGAAAGATAGAGGGAGAGAGACAGCCCCACCACGCAGTCAGAATCTTTCTTCTTTCCTGGAAGAGCTGCCACAAGCACTGGGATCTCTCCTTTGCTTTCTGAAAGTCAATGGCTCATGCCTGTAAATTTGTAAGGACCATTAATAGCTCTGTAAGCATCTCAGAAGGTGAAATCCCTGCCCTCCCCTCTCTCCCACTCTGATGCTTGCTGTCTGTACTCTGGTCTGCTGTGCTGGAGCTGGTGCATGCTGTATGTGGTCTGTACCCATCAGTCACAGCCAGCAGAGTTCAGCTTCCCCTGTAATGGGCAGTGTTTGGCCTCTGGCTGCTTCGTTGGCTCTTTCCATCATAGATCTCATTTTAGATACCTCTCAGAGCTTCACCAGAGGTGAATGGTTTGAACTGAAATTGCCCACACCAGATTTCCTGTCATTATTTCAGTGAAAACATTTCTAATGTTTCCACTGGAAACAATCAACTGTGCTGGGAAGAGAAAGGCTGAGAAACTGAGAGGCTGGAGAAGGGAATTGGGCATGGAGATGAGAGGGTTGCAGGGAAGTGGGTATGGGTGCTACAGTCTTTCATCATATTTCAGTTCCTCCCAGAGTATGGGAAAGTGGGAAGAGGTGGTGCAGAAGGCAGAGAAGCTTCAGCCCCAGCCCACCCTTCCTGAACAGACATTTCCTTGACATAGCCCCGGCGGAAAAGTCATCCATGTTGCACAGAGCTGGGGCAGGAGAGAAGATGCTGACCCATCCAACAGCCAGCATTATGGCCTGTTCCTACTTTACAGCTGTGTGTGGTGGGGCCACCCCTAGACACAGTGGGAAGTTAGGATGTGGCTCCTGTTATTAACCGTTGGTGGCACATAGCTGTAGCTAATTAGATGGGGCTTACAGGTACAGACCTTGAGGTGTTTTCTCCTCCCTGGGCCTTTTCCAGCCTAGATTCACGTTCACACAGTGCTGACCCCAGGGCTTTGACCAGTGAAGGCACTAGCAAGTATGTAGTTGCCCTTCTGAGGGGTAAAGAATAGGTATGGTTCATGCACTGCCAGAAAAAGCATCTCCTCCAGGCTTCTCCTCCTTCTGCTGGATCTGTATTGCTGGCAAGAATCCCACAGGACATCTGCCTGCAATGAGAGGGAGAAGCTAACTATTATGATGCATGTGGTACCCTTGAAAGTTGTCACAGCAAATAAATGAGCACAGAAAAATGGCCCTCATTGCTGGGGGCAACGCTTGCAATTCAGGTCAGTCCAGAGCAAGAACAAATACTTCTCTGGTGGGTGAGGCTTTCCCCATGACATAACTGTTCTGTGGGTATAAGAAGACCATCATCTGCAGGACTGTAATTTCAGCATCTTTCATTGGAGGCTATGTTTCTGCTTACAGTTAGAAAAAGGGTCACTGTTCTTGCTTCAGATAGTGGCAGAAGCCTGCAGCATGCATCTTTGGGATATTTTTCCCTATAGAGCTTGAAGGAAAAGGGGCTCATTCTGTGTCATCCAACTGACCCACAGTGTCCAAATTCTGAGAGAAAGATGAAAAGGGAAATTGTATCTATACTATATTTTTTATTCTTGCCATTTCCACCAGCTGACTTACAAACCTAATGAAAAAGCTGTACTTTCATCTCAGGCTGTGATGCCAGTATTGGGTATTGCTATGATAAGCAGTTCCCAATTTAACTGAAAGACAGGACACAAAAGCACAGGGACAAAATGACCAAATGTGCCGTTTTTACTTAAGCATTTCATCCCTACAACTCCTCTTGCCTGTTTTTTGGTGTAGGCTATTTTCCCCACCTCTCTCCTTTGAAGTTTTACCTTGGAGCCAGAGAGCTGGCTCAGCCCAGTGTCTGTAAGCTGTTGTATGCACACACGAATAACAGCCAGATGAACCCAGCTTAGCTTTGAAACGCATTTGTGCTACACCTTTGCAATTTCTATGGCTCTGCCTCCCTGCCATGTCCAATATCACCCCTCTCTGTGTGCCCACAGAAACCCTTTGTCTTCCAGACCCTGGAGCTCAACCTGGCAGGGAATGTCCCATGTCCAGGCAGCCAGCCGTTCTTGCCGTGCTGTCAGGGAGCACCCCAGCTGCAGAAAGAGATAAGCTGTTGGCCAGCACGGTGTTTATCTCCCCAGCAGTGGTGGCAGCGGGTGAGAACAGGTTGTCCTTGACCCTGGCACGCAAGGCTGCCTGCAGCCAAGCAGGGGGCTGCTATCTCAAATACAGGTCCCACGGGAGCAGCACGAGGGCTCCCCTTGCACACAGCGGAGGGGTTTCAGCCCCCAGCCAGCAGCCACGCCTCTGGCCAGTGTTGGGGTGATGCCACCTCCTGTCTCTGATGTCTGGATGTCTCACAGGGGCACAAGCTGCTGAATCCAGGAATGATGGGCAGTAAGCAGCAGTGCTGTGTTGCTGGAGGCAGGAGGAAGATGAAGGGAGGCACTACGTGTGTGGCTTTTCTTTATCTTCCCCTGCCTTTTTTCCCTGTTTTCTTGAAAAAAAAAAAAAAAAAAGCATTTTAATTGTGTGAGTTCACATCTGGAGGTCAGGCCTTTGTGAACAATAAGCTTAGGAGGTTGTAATTATACTTATTCTGGGTAGGTTTCTTCATGCAACTCATTTTAATGCCTTGGGCCTCCCTGGTACGTTCAGCTAAAGTTGCAGAGTTAATTGGAGGCCTCTGGCTCAAATACTGACGGTTACTTGAAACCTGCAATTTTGGACAGATTAAAGAAGTCTATGAAAGCACTCAAATGCACCACAGATCCTAAAGCATACCCATAGTACAGCTTCTACTGGTTTACAGTACAACACACGCCTGGAAAAATGTTTTCTATTAATACTGGATGTAGAAAAAGCTAAACGTCTGTGATTTATGAAATATCTGCGGCAAGGAATTGAGTTGTCAGCTATGATGAAGTCTTGCCTTCCTTACTAAAGCAACCGGGCTCTGGTTTACAACGTCTGTGGAAATATTTTGCAGGATAAGGAATTATCTTTAATATCTTTAGGAGAATCTTAGCCAAGAAAGACCCTCTCCTCACGCCAGCCCTCTCACACCTCTTCTGCCCTAAGCCCATCCTCAGGAGATCACACTTTTGTGCACTCTTCTAGGAGCTGTAACGAAGTAAAATGATGGCTGCATTAATTTCCAGGCCTCGCTGAAGGAGCACCAATGTATTTCTTTTGACCGCTTAACCCCCTGTTGCTACCAAACCCTTCTGCATTACGCGGAGGCAGGCATCTCACATTGCTTGTTCCATGAGATGGCCACTAGGTCCCTGTGAGCAGAGGACTGTGAGGCAGCTGAACATGGACCAGGCTTATGACATGGTTTCTGGATTCAGCTTAAAGTTTAGTGTGGGAAGGGCTTTCCCTGAATAGCAGAGACACAGAAAATGTCTCCCTCCATTCTGTCATGAGACTGTGAAGATGATGAGCATCTGTGAGGGACAACTGAGAAGGAGAAGAAAGGAAACTTGCTTAAAACCAGTTGTCACATTGGAGGGAACAGCAAAGACAGAAGCTGGCAAGTTGGTGTGTGATTAAGCTTGACCCAACAGTTGCTCCTGACCCTATGTGGGAATGATACCCTTTCAGGGAGGAGATGCATGCCCAGGCTTTGTGGGTAACAGGCCACAGGCTCAGAAGAGACCATTTTCCTTTTGTCTCACATCTCTCTGAGTTCTGTATATGCTGGTTTTTGTGGTTGGGAGTTAAAGAACAAAAGAGACCTTTTTAAACACAGGGTTTGTTCAACTTGTTCATCTCATGTTCTTGGGATGCTGAGTTGGCCAGGCAATGCCGAGGTCAAGAAGCTAAGTTAATTTTGGTTGAGTTTCAGAACTGATCAGTAAAATAAAGATGATTATCCCATGTAAAATGATGGCACCCTCAAATGCGTTGTGCCTCAAAGTTTCCTCCGCATATTTTACCCATCTCAGCTTCACCGCTTTTCCTGGGGTTGATTCTGCGTCTGCAGCCCAAATGGAAAGAATCAGCTCAAAAGAGGAGAGCAACCAGGCTGGAAGACCAGTGGTTCCTTTTAGTCTCTTGTCAGCAAATACTGTGTGCTTAGAGAAATGATATGAGACAGAAAAAATTCTTGGTGTCACCCATGAATCTGCAATTTCTGGTACTGGTACCACCATGGTCACTGGGAAGGAAATTTTACCTTTGGGATGAACTCCTGCTGTGTTTCAGGGTCTGCAGGAGCAGAGGAAGGGGGCACAAAGGGAGCAGATGGCTGGATGCAATGTTTGTGAAATGAAAAATGATTACCAAAGATACCTGAGGGGAAAAGAAGGCAGGAAGGCAGGAAGGCAGGAAGGCAGGAAGGAAGGAAGGAAAGGAGGGAGGGAAGGAGGGAGGGAAGGAGGGAGGGAGGGAGGGAGGGAGGGAGGGAGGGAGGGAGGGAGGGAGGTAAAAATAAACTTTTGTGCCACTGTAAGAGCCTTTAATCTGCGATAGAGTTTCTCTGAAATAGGGAAGAAAGTCTCCTTGCATTCTGATACTTTTTGTCTATTGCCCTTTAGGAAATTTCAGACAACTGTGCCATTTTGCCTTTAATGCAGTAACTCTGTTGCTTTGACATTCAGGTTATGGACCAGGAACACACACTGGCACCAATGACAGCCATTGTTTTCATTACAATGCTTGGGTCGCAAACCAGTAGGAGAAAATTGGCATTCAATTCAGCAGAACTATTGCAAAATCCCAAATGTTACAAAGCAAATGCCCCATCTTTCTTCTTGTTTCTGGTCTCCCAGAGACTGTCTGGTACCATAAGCATTTTGCTGAGATCCAACAAACTACCCCAGATTTATTTTATTTTGTTTAGATGATTGCTGGGTTAGTTTGGGTATTCAGTGACAACAGTGTCAATATTAAGGTAAAAAGTACTGGAGGGGAAGGAGGTATGGGGAGGCAATAAAAGAGAAAAGAAAATGGAGGGAAGTTGGAAGCAGAGGAAAAGGCAGTAGGATACTAAAAAGATATGTTAAATACTGCAGCAGAAATGTGGCAAAGGGAAGTGCAACTCAACAACCCCAGTCCACAGTAAGAAGTGAAGTAACTTTTCCTCTACCTCAGCACTGGGGTGAAGAGGGTGTGCAGCCATTTATACCATAGATGCCTGAATAATAAATAAGTCTGCTATTATGTACTGTCCTTATTGCTAACACAGGCTTGAAATCCTCTGCTCTGAGACCATCCAGCCCTTCGAGACCATCCAGACAAAAACCTATTTATTTTTCTCTCAAGCACAGTTGTATTAATAGAAGTAGCTCAGGAAGCCCTCATCCCAGCATAGTTTCAACACTTTATACAGCAGGGGGTCTTAATGGGATCTCTTCCATCCAGGGTGCCATTAGCCTCCCTCACTGTCTCTCCATTTCCCCCTTTCTAACAAAGTACTAGTCTAAGCACACACTGGCGTGTTAAGAGGAGTGATTTCTGCGCTGGATGTATGTCTGTGTGTGTGCGTGCGCATGTGTGTGTGAAGTAGCTCTTACTTGTTCAAGACTTTTGCTTTGAATGTTTGCACCATGCAGAAAAAAAGGGAAAAAATTAACCCCAAACCCTGCTAAGTAAGTCTGAGTGACCTAGGTGCTGGTTTTCTTACCTCTGCATCCCCACTTCTGTTTTTCTGTGCCCTTTGTGTCTTCCTTTCAGCCTGCTGTCTTTTGTCAGGGACACTCGGTACCTGTTGACAATTTCCATCACACCCTCTTGCTCGGTCTGAGCTGCCTGTTGCTGCTGTGCAGCTGGGCATGCAAGAAGCATTTCAGATGGCCTCAGCTGAGAGACCTTGTTCCTTATGCCTTAGTTGGCAGATGGGAAACATCTGTGTCCATTATACATTATAAAATTGTTCCTCTACAGCCCTGCACAGGATGCCTGGGGATTTGAGCCGGAGTGTAGACACCAGCATCTTTTGGGGCTTGAAAAGCCTTAGCAAAGAAATAGTTACTGAAAGCAGCACCAGTTTGATTTGGTATCACTTTTTGCCCAGTTGGCACAGATGGCCAGAACTATGGACACAACAGGTCCACAGTGACTGCTTGCTGTGCTGCAAAGGTCCCTAAGCTGATGGCACCTTGCTCTGCAATAGAAATTGCAAATTCGAAGAACAGCAAAATCACTCTCCTTTCATCACTGCCCCTGTTTTCCTTCCATGTCTCTCAAACCATTTGGAGACAGAGTTTAGGGATAAACTGAAGACAGTTTCCAAACTGGAGTTCTTGGAAACAGCTTGTTTCCACATATGTCTCAGTCTGTAGGAACAGCGAACTCTGCCGTGTCCTCCTTCATCTGCCGTGTTTCATTACAGTTCTGGACTGATCAGTATCTCTCTCCCTCTCCTGCAGCGGGGAGGGAGTAGATGATAAATTAGATACATTAAAGCAAATACTTCACATCCCCTCAGGTCTTTGTAATTCCAGCTGTCTGAAATCACACTTTCTTGCCCAGCCAGAGCATTGCGACAAATGGGGAGAGTCCCATAGTAATTGCAGTTGGTGTCGGCAGGGACTTTGAAAGGAAAGTCTGCTTCTGGGAAGTGAAGGCTGCTTGAGGCAGAACAAATAGTAATGCTGCCATCTTACCAACCTCCTTCCTTTGTCTCTCTTTTATTCCTCCTAGTTTGTACTTTTGTAGTCAAACCAAGCAATGCATAGCTCACTTGTTACTGTCACACACTTGGGTCACCCAGGGAGTCACGATGCAGATTTTCCATTAGCGTCAAATGTACATGTATTTATGAACTCCCATAACCTGGAGCTGATAAGAGCAGATTAGGGAGCAACTGTTTTTAGATAACTTGCATACCTAAGAAATCAGCTAATATAAAGCTCCCTGCTGAAAGGTCACTTATTTCCCAAACAGCGTGAGAGAAAATTATGGTGATCTCTTCTTGTTATATTGTCACGTTATTATACACATGCACATACACATATACATTGAGAGTTTGGTACTAATTTCTCTCTCTTTCACACTGGGCTAATTCCCCATGCTTTATGCGGTGTATCCTGTATGAGTACTTCTCACTTTGTATGGGATCTTTGGGTTGTGTCTGTGCTAATCTGAAACACGAAGCTAAAGACAAACCTGCCTAGTTTTAACGTAGATAGCTGTGTCTGGGGTCACAAGCCTCAGCACATGCCATGTAAGCTTAGCCATGTCCTTCAGGTGGATTCAAGCTGCAGGTTCCCTCTGTGAATCTCCACTGCTGTAGGTCACCAAGATAAAGAATCTGTACCTTGCAGTTGCAGCATGGCCCTTTTGCAAAGATCTGACCACACAAACCAAGAGCCATGAGTGAGAAACTTTGCACATCCCCGGCAGCCTTCAGCAGTAGAGCTCTGGTCTTATTCAAGGTATTGCTGCTGTGTTCTGCACTACAACACCCCTTCTAGACACAAATATCCCCTGTTTATATGTCCCATGGTAAGCTGTGTCCTGTGTCACAAGGTATGAGGCTTCAAGGTGAGTGTCTTGTGCCTGGTCACGCAAGAACTCCCCTGACAAATTGGAAAACTCCTTAATCCTGTGTCTTTAATTAAAGACCATGACTCTGTCCACACCAGTGAAGTTCTGCGTTTGGGTTTTGGTTTTGTTGCAAAGAAAAATTTCATTTAAAACTGTGTTCCTTCCAGGATTGTGTTTGTGATTAAGTTCAGGTTGCAAGCATAATGAGACAATCTGACATTGGAGTTCAGCCTTTATATGGATGCATGATGGGGAACATACCACAGTGAAATGAGATAGAGATTTTCAAGTTTGGAAATATCCAAACTACCATAATTCTCAGCTTGTAGTTATTGAAGGCTTCTGTATCACTCCTTCCTCTCCTTTTAGGCCTTCTTTGTAAGACTTTATTTTTGAATTAAGGTCAAGTGCTGCATTCATTCCTGAAGGAGGGGAGGATTGAAAGCATCATTTCTCTAGTGAATGTGAGGAAACTGCATCTGGTAGCTTGGCTTTTTCATAGCCTGGAGTGCTGGGACAAGGTGGAGAGACCAGAAATATTCATCACTGTGTACTGGGCCTCCCTCATCCTGCAAGTGCCTTGGCAGCCTTGCTCAGTGCAGGAAGAGCCATGCTGGGGATGCAGAGCACTGCCTCTGAGCTCCCCAACACTGACTACGTTAAGCTGATGGAAGTGAAAAGAAATTTCCTTGGACCAGGTGCTTTACCTAACGGAGATTTTGTAAGTAGTGATGCTTTTCTCCCACATGGTGGAGGGGTGATATGGGCCAGAGTGGGAGAGGAAGAAGAAGAAAGGTTGACTTCCCTGGTAGGAATACAGAGACTGAGAGCGCACCCTGCTCCTGTCTTCCATTTTGCTCAGAAGGTGAGGACTCCGGTGTGGGAAATCAGGATTATTCACCCAGCCCCCTGGGAACTATGCACATACCTGAGCTTCCTGGTTCCCCAGGATACTGCCCAGGTCCCAGCCTTGATGAAGGTGGCCATGTTTGCTTTAGAGCTGCCAGGCACCAGACACATGGGTTTCTCTGTAACAAAACTCACTGGAGGATTTTTCTGCCACTGGTAAGCAGTGTTCGCAGCCTCCTTGTGCCATGTGAAGCATCCTGGACAGGAAAAGCTGTGCACAGCTGCTCATCCCAAGGTCAGCACCACTCAGACTGGGAGTAAGTCTTCCCAAGATATCCACAGCAGCCTCGTCCAGCTCAGATGCCCCTGCATACTTTACATTTCTCAGTCAGGGCAATAGCCCTTGGTCAAGTATTTTCTTGTGGAGCAGGCATTCACATAAAGCCATTGATGGCAGCATCAAGAATTCAGAACATTTGGAGAGCCAATGGGAGAATCAAACCAAAATGTTGACGCAGTTCACCCTCAAGCAAAATAGAAGTAGACTGGGTGAATGGAGCTTTAAAAATTCACGTCACTCCACTTTCTTGCAAGGCATGACCAGCATACCTGTGGGTATGTGAACTGTAGGTATTCACAGGTCAGAGATAAATCATAGCCATCCCATGCCTAGCTCAGGAAGAAGACACAACTTCCCCCTTCCCAGGAAACTGAAGAAACAAGGACACTCAAGATGAGTTTTTCAATCTAAGAACAACTTTTTTTGATGGTATCTAAAAAATATCAGTTTTAAATGCCTTTTCTATCCAAATGACAGAGAGCGGAAAGGAGACCGCCACACAGCTCCACGGTGGGACTTGTTCTTTTCTTCTGCATTTCTGAGAATGATTGGAAGTCAGTTGGAAATAGAAACTGAGTTAGGAGGTGTCTCTATCTGGTTGGCATGACCCAGCCATCACGGCTGTTCTCATCAACCCCAGTCTGAAGCAGACACTCCCATTGACTGAAGCTGAGTGGAACAATGAAGACGGAGGGAAGGAAGCCTGTCTCCCTCAGAGCAGAAGGAATGGGACACAGGCTTGATGATTCCCCAGCAGATGGCTTGTCCACAGAAACTGATGTTAGCTTAATGAGTTATGCTCTGCATGCCTCCTAAAGGGAAGCAGCAGCAGGATAAGGATTTCGAAACCTACCACTTCAGGTCAGGGTCTGAGCTGCTTAACAAGTAAATGGTGCCTGTGAGGGCTGACGCAGGCAGAAAGAGCAGTCCAGAGTCCTGGGTGTCTTTATAGCCTCTGCTTGAGGTGTTTTATTTCATTTGGCAGGGAGCAGAGACTACAGAGGGAGTGCTCTGATGTATCTTATTTAGCACTGTGAAGTTCCCCCAGACTGCAGCCAAACACCGTGTCTTGGTGTATGAAATGCCTGCTGTGCTTTGCAAGAACACACTGGTGCTTTCAGACTCGCACAGCAGGGTTGTGCTTTGGTTAGCAGTTCTGCATGCTCATATTTCCTGGGATCAACCTGGTCACCACAGTCACTCTTGGCATTCACAAAGGAGAAATCACCTACTGCCAGAGGTCTGCATCTTATAGCCTTCCACATGCTGACAGTCTGCATCTCCTTCTGCTCTTGCCTTGCCTCATACCTTCTTTTTCATCCTTGGGAGCACAGCGCCTACCTCTGCAGATACCTGTGAAGACCATGTTTGTCTTGTTCGTCATCTCTGGTGTGGCAAGGATGGTTCGGTTTTCCCACAGTTCACACTCCTGGCACTGCAGTGTCTACTGGAAGAGGTGCTGGCATGTCCTGGCTGGTGGCTGTGCATCCCTAGATCAGCTGCCAAGAGCTAGGTTAGTGTGTTGTCTACACAGCCAGACATATACCGATCCTTTCTGGGGGTCAGTGTCCTGCTGAAGTGAAGATCACATCTCCCACCTTATTAGGGAAGCAGCATGGTCCAGCAGGGTGAAACAGGGCTGGGATGCCCTGAAGACTCCTGTCCCTTTGGCAGCCCTGGCTCCTCTTAGCACCTGTAATTCATGCTATGGGACAACTAAGATGGAGGGAATGTGTCAAATCTGAGAAAACCCTGGCTGTATTGACCTGGTTTTCTCTCCTGAGTCTAGACCTTTTTCCTGAACCCTGAAGTTTGGAAAAGGCAGTTGCAGTTGTGGCTTGAACAGCTCAACTGGATAAACCATTAGTCTGATCTAGTTAAAAAGTTTTCAATCCTACTATGGATGAATGGGTGGGTTTTTTGGTTTTGGGTTTGGGATTTTCCTGATGTTTTTTGCTGTTTAACTTGGCTTTTGTGTATGTGAAATGTAGTGGAATGGAGTACAGATGTGTGCAAAGATCTGTGAATAGCTGTTTCTTGCTTACAGCTGTGACTGCATGCAGTTTATCATGCTAAATGTATTCATTATTTCCTCTAGAATTAACTACTGTAAAATATTTTAAAACAGATTACTTTAAAAAGTGAGGGGAAATGTCAAACAAGGTAGTGGTTGGTGATTTCTTTCTAAGACTTCTGGCTAAAGATTTGGGCATAAGCAAAGGCCTATGGACAGTCTTTCACCCTTTAAAAATAATATCCCTTATTAAAATATTCATGTAAAGAACCTACTTTTAAAAGTGTGTTTTTCTGCCATTTTACACCACCTTATATACATCTCCTCTGTAATGTATACAAGGAAACCTAGGAAATTATTTTCACTCAGAAAAAAAACACTAATAAGCCACCAAACAAGATGGGTTACTGCTGGAAAGAGAAAGCATTCAAAAGAAAAAGAGAGCTGAGCCGATTAAACAAGTGATTCTCCTTTAAGAAAAATGCATACTATTTTAGGGAATTTTCTAGGAATGAATGCACACATTTGACTTCAGTCATTTTTTTTTAAACTTTGACTGTTTCTGTAAGCTATTAATGACAAGAGTTTGGACTTGCTTGTCCTGGTATGTCATGCCTGCTTACTCATTACAGAAGAAATACAATTTTTAAATGACCTAAAATGAAATCCAATTTTAAAGTGACAATTTAAATACTGAGTTATTGTATTGTAACCTTCAACTCAGTACTAATGTTTTCCAAATATTCTGCATGTGCTTCCTCCCTTTGGGTCTATATTCTTATGAAGTACTGGGTGCTGGGAAGCCTGGCATCATGTTCCCCCAAGGGCTGGGCTGTACCTCTTCTGCTTACATTTAAAAGGACAGCCTTCCTCTCCAAGCCCATCTCCAGGGTGTCACATCCCCAGGAACCAGGTTAGCTCAGGGATCTTGCGCAACCCCTCTTGGAGCCCCTCTGCTGGCCATAGCCTGATGCCGATCTCTCTCAGGGTGGCAGGTCTCGCTATTGTGTTATACAGCTTCAGGTCTCTTGTCTGATAGGGACATAGATGGAACTCTGCTTGTCTGATAGGGACATAGATGGAACTCTGCCCATTTCCCGGGACTAGGGCCCACAGTTTCCCAGCGACTGCTGCCGGTGGTGTTTCAGCACCGCCCAGAGTTTCGGCACGAAGCGCTCCTTTCATCTCACCCATCTCGGCAGGAACACAATTGCTAACAAACTCGTAAAGATACAAATCACACCTATCAGGCTCATACAACACTCTGTGAATATACCATGAATCTGCAGCATCTACCGCATCGGGTTTGAACTGAGCTGTGCTGACAGAGCCTTGAGAAGAGGCTAGCAGCTTTATCCCCATCCAGCCAAGCCTGGTGACCCTTTATTTGCACAGGCCTTACCTAGTGTACCTCAATTGCATGCAAATAGCTTCTCTCATCTGGCCCAGTCATTGTTATCTGCCACGTGGAGCATGAAAAACATCTTGGCCTCATGTACCTTTTCATAAAGAAAGTACCGTTCAGAGCAGATAAAGTAGAGCGTGTCGCAGAGGGTTGGCAAATAGTTTGAGCCATCGTTGCCTCTGCTAGACTGGAGAGCATCCAAAGTCATGAAGCATGCCTAAGAACTGCTCTCGCATGGCAAAGAGCTGAGCATCAAGGTAGTTATGTACTGGAGGGCATTTTCTAGAGGTTGATGGTTATCCAGCTTTTACTTTGGAAACACTTAAATCCATCTGCTTTGTTTATTGGGTTTGGTAAAGCACACAGCATCGTTTGTCTTACTGCCAGACACTGGACCCCATGTCAACAAAAGGCCCCATGACTGACCCCTGCCTCAGGAAATGAAGGCCGTGTGCTCCCAGAGCAGCGCATACTCCAGAACTTCAGATTACTGCTATGTCTGTGCATCGCGACACTGAATTTGAGACTGAAACCAAATTCTACTCTAAACAAACCCAAACTAGGTCTGAATGCGAGTGGGAGGGTCAGCTGTGGAGCATGGGCCTGGGCACGCCACAGCTTGTGCTCTAATCTCATGCTAAAACCAGGGTCCTGCTCCTCAGGGCCCCTCACAGATTTGTCACCCTGGAAAAAAACTCCTCTTGGTCCATTACCCTGCCCAATGCAGGGAGTTGGAAATAGATGATCTCAAGGTCCTTCCAACCTTAACCATTCTGTGATTCTATGACTTGCAGATATGCACATGTTTTCCATATCCCAGGTCTCCTGGTAATTTCACCCTTTCTGTGCCTCAGCCAGCTGTGCAGGATAAGGGCACAGGTTAACCAAATTACAGGGGTTCTGCTTGGCGAGCTGCTGTTGCTGAAGCCATGACAGCAACATCTTTTGCTCACTGTGAGTTCAAAACCAGGTTAAAAAAATACTCCATGCATGCTCTCCCTGTCCTTCCCCTGTGCTGTGCAGGGGTATGTTGTACCAGACACCTTCCTCTTCTCCGAGGGGTGAGCAAAATCCACCTGCCTCTCCCTCCCTGCCAGCACTGCCTACTGGCACCCAGTGCATGCGCAAGACCCCTCTCCCTGCACCATGTGGGGTTTTACACTTCTGTAGCCTGCTGCACTCCACAGCTGTCTCCTTTGTTTCTCCTAAACTCAGCCTCAGTTTTGCATACAGATGAATACGCGTTACATCTTGTGCTGGATGCAAACAGTACCCTGAGAAAGCTAAAGCCCTGTGGAGCCAGATGCCCATCACGTCTGTTCCTGCCACCTTCACAGCGAGCTTTGGGGGTGTCCTGTGCTTTGGCTGTGTTGATTCTACTCACCATCACTGATTATATTTCCGTATGTTCACCTTCTGCCATCATTATGCAAAGCTGCTCTGCTGCAGCTCCTTCTCAGTGCAGGAGCATCCTCTGTTATCCTTTGGTGCCTGTGAAACAGAGTGATAATGGAGGGGTTACCTGTCACTGCCAAATAGGTCAGGGGCCCAGGGAAACCATAAGGCAGCCTGCACACAACAGGCATCTCCTAGCAGGCACCCAGCATGGCTGCAGGCAGCTGTGCTTGGGTGCAGCCTTCTGCAGGTATTTTATAAACAGAGCACACCATTCCATTTGCAGTAAATATGCATTATAAAGCAGATAACTATGTGTACCAAACAGAGTCCTGCAGTGTGCAGCTGGCCAGGGAAGGCTTTTCTCGGCACGTCTAACAGAAACTCTTTTCTTTTTCCTGTTAGAAAGAGGGAATACATCTTCTGAAACCACTGAACAGCTACTGGCATCAGATGTTAGACACATCTCAACCACACCAGCTGCGCAAAAGGGTTTTGCAGTATGTTAATAGATCTCATGAGGAAACAGCCCCTGGAGATCTGGGCTGCTGCTGCTGCTGAAACACAGAGCCCCTTGAATTGTACATGATGAACAAAGACCTCAGAAGATACCCCACAAGAGTCGCAGCATTACAGGCGCATGGATTTATGCCCAAGCACTAGACCAGATCCCCAGCTCAGGTAACAAGAGCTTGCTCACTTGAGTATTCATGTGGTGGATATATTTAGTTCTGCTTTAGGATCTGTGTGCACAGGGTACTGCCTTGAGGCAGCTTCACTTCACAAGCAGGGGAGTTCAATGTACCCCCACAGCAAGAATCCACATGTCCTGAGTGTCCTGGGAGGCAGCACGTGGAGGCTGGGTACATGCCAGGCTTCTGGTGAGGAAATACCTGTGCTGGCCAGTCCAGAGGCTGCTCTTCACTGAGCCCAGCTTTCCTTCAAGGCGGCTGGGTGTTTGTGTGTGAGGTGCTGTGTACCTTCCTCAGCACAGTGGGAGTGCTCAGCAGCAGCAGAGCTTCATTGTCTTGGAAAAATACCTTCCACATACAGGCAGCAGGGTAGTATTCCTGAAGAAAAACATTACATTATTTACAAAGGGCCTAATGACCATTGACCCCATGTGGTGTGAGGTTTTTGCTGGTGAGAAATGTGTTGTGTATCTGGACAGTCCACGTGCTGAGAAAAGGAAAAGAAAAGGGGGGTGTGTGTCTGGTGGAACTGGAGATGACAGGTATCAAAAATACATGAGCAAAGAAAAATGCAATCTATTTAATAAGTGTCTGGCTTCCTGCAGTTGTGGTTTTCTAAGAACTTAATTAGCTGTCAGTTGAGCCCAATATTGTCTTAACTCACAGTCACCCAATGACTGCGCTGTGGTTTCTGTCGTATGATAAAATCGTCGTGAAAGTTCATGCTGCTAATGAAAAGTCCCACTTCTCTTTCTCTACTTTTCTTCCCCTTTCCTCTATTTTTCTCTGGAGTTAAGGGTAGGAACGTCTGGGATTCTGAAACTGGGTGGCTCTTGGCATGAGTTGTTTCTGTGTTACCCAGACACGTTCACACAGGCGTCCATAATGCAGGTGCAGCACTAATGCCTGCACCAGGCTTTAGTTAGAAGGACTTGAAACAAATTCATGGATATTGTGAACCAAGATTTAGTATTACAGGGGCCAGCCACTAAGCAGTGTGGTTATATTGCCATGTTTGGCATCTCACTGTGCCAAAGACAAACCTGCATGAAGCACATTCTCCCTCTCAGCGCAAGCATGTCTTGGGAGTCCTTCAGTCTGATCCTGACACTCAGGCTGTGTATCTGTTTAGGACACAAAGCTGTCAAGTGGAAACCTTTTTACACTTGAGAACCAATATTTCAATGCCTTTGATGCAGCTACAAGGTAACTAATTCAAGAGTACTTACAAGGGTAGTTGGATGGAATTGCCTGCATCCACTTCTGAGAGCTTGTTTGTGTCTAGTTCTACACTGCAAATCTCTCACTGTGGAAGAAGTGGTTGATTTTCAGATTACTAGAGCATGCCTGGTTATCAGTTGAAGTTGTACTGCAAGAGAGTACTCTTGCTGTGAACAGGCTGAGGTCTGACTTCAACCAGCCTCTCTTCAGGCCCTTCACTGAAGCGCCAGAGCTAGTGCTGGAGGTGACTTGGTCTGCCTTATTGCCAGTGGAGAAAACAAGGGCTCACACGAGGGAGCAGAGGTGGGCTGAAATGCCCTCTAGGGTTGTCTGTGTCCTCCCCCATTGCTGACACTAGGGCAACCCAGCTGATGCATCATCTCCATGCAGTTGCAGCTGCAGAGGGGCAGCACTCTGCTGGGGTCAACCCATGCCACAGCTGCTTTCTCCGGACTCCTCCTCTTGCATCATCTCTGGCACTGGCTTGACCCCTTGAAGAACCAGTTCAGCTCACAAAACCAGCAGCAAATGGGTCTTGTTTTCTCCTCTGGGTTCATTTGAAGCTATTCACATAGAGTTGAGAAGAGATGGGAGAGAGCAGCAGGATGGGACACAGGTAGGAGCTGGCCCATCCTTCCTGCTTCAGTGAGTCACTGCCATGGCTTCAGCCGTACCAGAAACCTTCACCCTTTAGACTTGTAAACTGGGCATCTCTGCCCCCTGGCTAAATTTTGTCAGGATGATTCAGGTCCTGACTATGTAAAAAGGATTTATACAAATGTAAGATTTTGTCTTTTGCTTCCATTTACAGATGAGGACAGAGCTTAGATATGACTCCTATATGAGAACTGCAAGTAACATTAGCTGGCCATTCCCTGTTTTTGTTTTTTGGTTTTTTTTTGAATACACTTAATGATATATTTTCCTTCATTCCCTGTATTTCCTGGTTTAATTTTTTTCTTTTTTTTTTTTTAATTATCTGGGTTTCTTGTCCTCCTTTCAAATCCCTTTCTTCCCCTGGCAAGCTACCTAACATTTTTGTGTCGGATTGATTGTGAAATCAGAGTAACAATATTGCATACATAAAAGAAACACTGGGCACCTTAACCTTAGGAGGGACACAAGCTCATTGTCCTGATTCCCACTGGAATGTACTGAACTGGAAGAACTTTCAGCAGGAAAAGAGAATGAGACCACAGCCATGGACACTGAACTCTCCAGCTGTGTGAAAGATTAAAATAATACTTGTAATCACTGCTGTAGTCACTTGTTTTTTATCTTAAAAAATAGTGCAAAGTATGTCTGTGAGCACACTGAGATTTCTACCAACATTAATAATCACAAATTTGGTTTGTTCTTGAAACTAATAAAATAATTAACACCAGCCATGTAAAAGGAGAGTGAAATACAGTAATTCATTCTGGCTTACAAATGAAAACCAGAAAGAAACTAACTCAGAAAGCTTGATCATGAAAGCTGTTTAGCTTCCTTCCAACCCAATTTGATAGGGGACAGTGGAAGAGCATCCAGATCTCCTGCTGATGACTCTCCTGCCTTTAAAGGCCAGCACTGGTCATCCAGTCCATAGGATTATTATCTGGAAGAGCAAAAACTTCACAAAACAGAACATTAGAAAACCATTCAGAAAGCAGTTGCACACAAATCAGGCACCTATGGAGATCTGGAAAAAAGCAGTGCTGGAGTTTTCTTCTTGGCAGCACATCTGGGCCTCATGATCCCGATTAGCAGTCTGCAGCTAAGAGACAGGACATTTAAATGCTCATCAGTGGGGAAGCATGTAGCATTTTGTTGATTATGTAGTGGGAACAGAAGAGCCTCCAGATATTCATTCACTCATTCATTCATTTTTAATGACTTAGATGAGAACTTGGAGAACTTGGGAGAAAAGGCACGAAGGCTGCTTTCTCCTCTGACCTGTGCTTGTCTCCTGGGGAAACTGGAGTGATGGTCTATTGTTCGTGGGCTATTCTTGGGTTCTGGTGACCAAAGCCAGCTTCTCTGGCTGTGATTACAACCAGCCATTGGGACTGGTTGGCAGTCCCTGCAGCATCACAGTCCCCGCTGCTGGAAAAGGAGCAGCTCTGTCCACCTTCCCAGCCACGTGCTCCTTTCCTCTCCCTCATGCCAGCAACAGTACTCACCCAGCCTTTGGCGAGCCTAAGCAGAAAACCAGTCCAGCAATCTGTTTTGGAAAACCAGTCCTCATCTGAAGAGAAAACATTGGTTTTCAATGAGATCAGGTGCCTGAAGGCAAAGCCACATTTTTCTGCAGCATTTCAGACTTAAATCAGTTCAAACTGGCCTTGAAACCATGTCTTCTAGCTTTTTTCCTGCATACTTCAGAGATGGTGAAACTCCCCATTTTCACAGAGCTCTTGTTAAGGCCTGGAAGAGAAGGCGTGATAGCACAAAGGCACTAGGCTGTATCAACATGTTCAATCACAACCCAAGGTGACAGCAGCATGGTCAAGTGATGCATTATTTGGCCACAAAGTCCTCAACACTTTCAAAGGGCTTATAAGCCCAGATCTGAACCCCAGAAACATGACAGTCACTTACAATTTATGAACTTTTGAAGGAATGTATTTCTGGGTTGATTTTATTTGCCTTTGGTTGTAACAGCATCAGTATTTTCAAGCTTTTCTCTGCCATCAGACTTTCTCTTCCAACCCTCTTTTATTTTTCTAAACAGTGAAAGTTGAGACCCAGACTTAAAAAACCCAGTAAGTGGTTTCTGGAGGAAGCCACCCGATGTGAGGGGCCCTGTGCTTGCATTGCTGAGTTGTCAGCATTGCTCCAGTTGTCAAAGTGCGGGATGGCAGGGCAAGTGTTGGTACGACAGGGCTGGTCAGACAACTCATGGCCTTTCTTTGCAAGCACACGGAAGATCACACTCACAGCTGGCAAGGAAGGGTGTTTAAAACTTGAGAGCTTGAGTGTCTGAGCCAGAAGTGTTAGGTTTTATGGGAGATTAGGCACTGCTTGACACAGCAGATCCTATTGCCAGATCCCTGGTGCAAAGACAATTAAATGAGCCAAATAACCACATCCATCTCAGCATGTCCATGCATGTGCAAACAATTACTCTGTGGGACTGTTATTAAATAAAATTAAATTTTAAGTCTGTACCCAGCCAGGAAATCTTAAGGGAGACTAATTTTCTAGGAACCATCTACTGGGCACAGACTAGGTAACCCTGGAAAGGTTTATAAATCTGCTCTCAAAGTCTCTAATCCTGTTTATCTGCTACTGTACTTCTTCTAAAAACCCAGGACTTCTGAGAAATAGAGGAATTCAAAGCCCCAGGGACTCATGCAAGTCCTTTGGACTTGCAAGAACTCAGGCAAGACATTTGTTTCAAGTCAAGGTCATTTTTGGTCATTTAGGACTTCATCTGTAGTTTACTTTCCAGATGAAATAACACCAATTTCTTGGTTTCCTTCAGTGGCAAACTCTGCTTTCATCATTCTATATGAAATCTTCTTATCTGTTTTCAAGGAGACAAAGGCCAGCAAAACCTTAGAAATCAAACAAAACTCCCTCCTGCCCCCTAAAATAGACTCATGTTGGGCTTTAAGGCGCTGAGACTGTCTGAGCCCTTGCCATGGTCTGGTGTGTGGTGTGTGTAGAAGTGGAGGTAGCCCTAGAGAGCAAAGGCAGAGCAAAGTCTGCATAGCTCCTGTGCTGGAGGTGGTGCACATTTGGACATCTCAGTGGGGATCAGAACATGAACATAATGGAGAGGGAAGGAAAGTTCCCTACCCACTGGATATGTTTGAGATGTGTTCACAGCTCTGGCAGTCCAGCAAACTCATCAAAAGGGCATGTACTGTCAGCCTGCAGAATCACCACTCAAAAATGCTTGGAAAAAAGTGGCTGTAGAAGAGAGAGAAATAAACACAAGTGTGTTCATGCCTTTAGTCAGATACTGTGACTCCATACGCAATGGGCAGAAGGAGGGTGAGGAGGCTCAAGGAGGAGGAGGAGGATGAAACAGGGTTAGCAGCAAACTGGAATTTGAGTGCCTTAATCCCAGCTCTGCTCCCTAGAGCACAGGGAGACTTTCAGCAAGCCCTTCTGGGCTAGGGGAGTCTCTCTTCTCCAAGCCTAATAATAAAAGCCAAACTCCTTTCTGCAGACCTTTTGAGATCTGCTGTTGCAAAGAGTCATACAAGCAAGACACCTTTTTTCCTTTACATGATAAATATTCCTTTAAAGTCTCCTTGGGCTGCTCAGATGATTCCCACTTCTAATGGGGACAGATGTTTTGTTGATGTAAGGGGCCATCCATCAGGCTGACCCACTGAAAAGTCTGTACTGTGGCTCTAGTTGTAGCTGCCAAAAGAAGCACTCCAGAATTGCCTTTGAAATATTGCATGTTTTAAGTGGATAAGGAGGGATTGGAATGTCCTCATCCAGCCTTTATTATTTGGCTGCTTTTGAATGATCCTTTTCAAAAAGAGGTTGGGCAGCTATGGGGAAAGAAAAAAAAAAAAAAGGAAAAAGAGAGAATAACAGGGCCTAATGCTCCTTTATACATTTTATAGATTTAATATAAAAATAGTTATAACAAAAACACAGATCCCATGGTCTGCCTTCCTATTTGCACAGGCTATAATGAGTTGACATTTGAAGGAGTCTGGAAAATTGTATTTAGTAACTCCTCAGAGGCCTCAGAGTGGGAAAACATATTATTGCTGCCTGATTTGGAAGTTATTGTTTTAAAGACATTTTCAGAGTTGCACACCTCTTTTCAGGCTGCATTTCTTCATCTTCTGAAAAAAGGAGGCTTAAGTTTCCCCCTCATGATGCCTGTGTGACTGTGATCACTGTCTCATATTTTGAAGCTCTTGTAGAATGGTAAAGGAAGAGAACAGTTCCATGAAGCTGTGAAATGGGGTGAAATCAAATAATCTGATTTCTGATCACCCCATTAACTGCCCTGTAAAGGAATGGGGAAGGACCAGGAGAAACATGCACTGGACTGAATGGCGTAAAACCTTCAGGAGAGAATATACTCTGTGTTGTTGAAGAATAAGAGGTTTCTGCAAAGGTTGCTTGGGCTTATTCCTTGCCTTGTTTTGGGCAGGGAGTTTGCTGGAAGAACTTCTGCTATCACTAGCAGTGTGCTCAGACGTGCCTTTGTGGATGTTAACTTTTAAAAACAAGCCTCTACCCTTCTTAGGCTACCAAGGGGATGAGGTGACAGCTGCTGTCATACTCCAACTGATGGGTGACAGCTGGCTCCAGTGCCTCTTTGTGCTCTTGCATGGCAGCAGCTAAGCCCAGCTTGCGTCAACCAGTGACAGGTTTTTTGACTAGTTTCCAAAGAAAAAGAAGGCTATACCAACCATGCTGTCTCTATTCCTGCTTTAATACATCAACCAGCCTTAATCAAACCTGTCAGGAGTGCGGAAATGCCTCTCTCAAAGGAATGAAGCTCCCACATGCTTTAAGAAGGTCTGTGGCTGTGTGAGCAAGACAGGTCCTCAAAGTGGGGTCACGGGCAATGTGAAGCAAAGGTAGCAATGCTGGTGTATGTGTCATTTGGAACCCAGTCCTCACTGACGAGTCCATGCATATCTCGCCTAGTAAAAGCGCACTTGCCTTTTGCTAGGTACACTGTGGTAAAGACAGATTTAGATAGGGGATAGGAATAAGGATGAACTGTGATTATTTTGACAGGAGGTGTGAGACTGCATAACAAAATTCATAGGAAGACAGCCTTCATTAGCTCTATTGCCTAATAAATAACCTGAATTTTGGAGGTATAGCCACCAGCTTCAACAGAAGTTCTGCAGGACTGAGGCATTATGAAAAAAAGTTACTTATTTTCAGATACTAAATTAGTTTTAAAGCCCAAGTTTTTGATATCCACACATGAAAGAAATGTTATCAAGGCCCTAAGTATAGGAAAACCCAACCAATTTGTGCAAAACAAGAACTTCCATAAAGAAAAAAATTACTGGTTAAAACTTAGCTATAAGATTCTCCTCTTGCTTGTCTGCAGGAGAAGTATTGAAATACCAGCTATGGGGCTGGTACCTTCAAAAGAGAGGGGAACTGAATATGGATTTTGGTGGTGTCGTGGTTTAAGCTCAGCCAGTAACTCAGTACCAAGCAGCTGTTCACTCACTCCCCCCGCTTACTCCCCCCGCTCCTGGAGGGATGGGGATGAGAATCAAAAGAATGTAACTCCCACAGGTTGAGATAAGAACATTCAGGTAACTAAGTTATAACACAAATCCCTACTGCTACCACCAATAATACTAATGATAAGGGAAATAACAAGGGAAGAGAATACAACTGCTCACCACCCGCTGACCGATACCCAGCCCGACCTGAGCTGTGCTTCTGGGTAACTGCCCCCAGCTTATATACCAGGCATGACATGCTGTGGTATGGAATAGCTCTTTGGTTAGTTTGGGTCAGGTGTCCTGTCTCTGCTTCCTCCTGGCTTCCCCTCCTCCCTGGCAGAACATGAGACTCAGAAAGTCCTTGGTCAGAGTAAACATTACTGAGCAGCAACTGAAAACATTGGTGTTATCAGTGCTGTTCCCAGGCTGGAAGTCAAAACACAGCACTGCACCAGCTACTAAGAAAGAGAAAAATGACTAATACTGTGGAACCCAGGAGAGGTGGGAATATTAGCACTGCATCATGAAGCACCAGTTACTGACAGCACATGAGGCTGCATGATGAAGCGCTGACTGACTGATCCCCACATCTGTCAATTAACAAGTCATGCGACTCAGATCTGGAGTACAGACACTCTATAATGGCCCAAAGCAATAAGTCATAGCACTGACTAACACATATGCGTATGTATAAGGAGGTGAGTATTTCTGCTTTCAGGTGACAGAGTCACATGTATGTAGAAACATTCATTAAGTACATATACACCAAGTACTGGAGGATTAAAATTTTATTAGCTGTTACAGAGCTCCCGGATGATAATTCTAGGATGGCAAGCACAAAGATCTGCGAATGAGGTTTCACAAAGGGCTTTGTTTTTGAGAAGTGGAGAAGTTTGTGTGGTTTTAAAAATTAAAGCAGGGAGCTAACATGCTCGCTTTAGCATTTGTAGTTAATGTTTGAATGGAGAAGTGTTCCTAAAATGCATTTTATAGTACATGTCTCCACTGACTATCTCTTCTCTGTGCACTTGCAGAAGTCCTGAAAGCAGTCCAATTTAGCACTCAAATATCCAGCTCTACCTACCCATGAGGTGCATTTTAGGTCTCTCTGAAACATCACTTTCTCCGTATTTCTATGAGGAATTAGACAACCCTGACTACTCCTCCCCACCTTTCTGGGAGGAAACATCCCCTAAGAGGCCAAGCCATGAACTCTCCCATTGCCAGCTTCCCCAGCTTCCAAAGTGGAGGCAGGAGCTGGCTGGGTCGGGGATGGCTCTTGCTCTTTGAGGGGCTGCTTCCTACCCTGTGTGTCACCTCCCTGGGCCATAGCCAGGGGTGCGTTTGGTTTCCAGTCAGTCACCAAACTGCTCTGTGAGGTCACTGATGGGGGCTGCTCTCCCCCTGCCCAGGAGCAACAACGGGAAGCAAGAGCCCATGGTTTGGAAGCTAAGCTTTGGAAAATGGGAAATGCTTTCAGGGAAATGCTTTCAAGGAAATATTGGGTCGAGACCCTCAGCTCTCCCAGCACAATGCTAAGAATCAGAAAGGGGCAGTGAAACTTCCCTGCAGAGGAGGAGAGGATGGTGCTCTGAAGCCCATTGTGGCTCCATACTCCTTTGTGGATCCCCAGATCAGGGTCAAAGGCATTCTGTTTCAAAAGGCTTCATCTGGAAACACAAACTCATTTGTAGTTGCTGATATCAAACAGATTGATGAAACTGAAATGGCCTGTTCTTCCCCTCCTCCCTGAAATCTCTTAAATGCCTCTCTTCACAGGGGTAGCACATTTGTATGTAATTATTTCTTTTTCTGTATATTGATCCTTCTCAACTTCCCCTGAATGCACCATAATTACGTTTTCTTCCAATGAACATAAGGAGTGAACTGTCACTGGTTCACAATGGCTCCACTTCATCAAACGGAAAAAGAAGCCCCTGTTTTGGGGAAGGTTTCAAGCGACGGGCTGACAGTTGTGGGTTCTGATTCATACCTGTGCAACCGCTACTCTGTAATCAGGCAGTGATTACTCACCGACAACCAATTACTGTTCCCGGCTTCCTAAAGTAATTTCTCTATTGGGAACTTTATACATCCTGGTTAATTCTGCAGGGGAAACTCCACAGGGAGCAGGGCAGAGAGTGAGTGCATCCCTCTGTGTGCCATACCTGGGGCTGGCGAGGAGGCGAGGTGGCTGCCTTAAGTCAGGCAGGCAAGAGAGCAGCCTCCCTTGACAGACAGGTGTCAGTTCTGCAGGAGCCATCACATTTCATAGAACCATAGAATCACAGAATGGTTTGGGTTAGAAGCGACCTTAAAGATCATCTGGTTCCAACATGCCTGACATGGGCAGGGTCATCTCCCACTAGTGCATTTTATGAACTGTCCAGTGTGCAATGAATGTGTTTTCTTGGTTCTTAGTAATTAACAGCAAAGGTGAGCTCCGAGATCTTCCCCCAGAAGTGCCAGAGTTAGGGGAGATGGTGGCACAGGTTTGCATGAGCTGGTACCTCACTGTTCTGACAATTATCTGTCCTCTGCAGCAGGACCACCCTCCCTTTCCCCACCTTTCTCAAATCCACTGATTGCCTGCACTTACTCACAAACTGAGTTTTATCAAAGGCTTCATCACTTTGCTCAGCCATGGTGATGCTCAGAGGCTGCCACAATCCTCTCACCCCCCAGCTCTGTGAGAGGGGGTGCATGGTTCCACCATCACCACAAAAGGACAAATGAGTCCAGAGGGTGCCAAGGGTGAGCAAAGGCCTATGAATCAGCAGCAGATTTTTCCTTAACAAGCTCACTGTGTGGCTCACCAGAGTTATCATTAGCCTTTGAAGCCTAAAGCTAAAATGTTTTCAGAGGGAATGGTCAACGGAGCCTCTGTGCTCATCTTCTGATGGTGTTAGGAGCTGCCCTGCACTACCCTCAGGTTCAGGTGGGCTTTCTGCAGGGGCCACTGTCTCAGCAAAAGCCCAAACACCACAGGCAAAAGAAACCTGCTACCTGGTGGTAGGTCATTCTTTCCCAAGCAGAAATGAGTGGTGTTTGCTGGAAGCACTTTTACACTGGTATAACTGTGAAGGAGCAGCAGCCGCTGTTTTAACCATACCAGCAAGTGTGGAGTGCTGGAGTATTTCTGGATAGATCAACTACCAGCATCTTCTTTTCTGACAAGGTTACACTGGTTTAAAGAGCAATGGGAAAGCAGCTGCTTGAGTAAGTGTTTACACAACAGCATGATCAGAAGCAGGCAGTGACCCTGGATGGGACAAGGGATGATCCAGGCTCTCCCTGTGTGCTTGGGAGGGCTGGAGGAGGGAAGTCCCAGGTGAAACTCAGCCCTTGTGTGGCTGGGGATGGGACTGCACAGCGAGACGTGCAAAGGGAAACCAGGTCCCTGGTGCAGGGAACGTTCCTTCTCTGACAGGGCAGGGTGCAAACCCTGGAGCTGGCTGGCTACGTGTGCCACCTGGCAGCCCTCACCCAGCCGGAGCATGCTTTGGGGTAAAACTGGAGTGTCTGACCTAAACATTCATTTTACTTCACAGATCCTTCTCTTGTCACTATGGCTAGTGAGACTACACATAATATCCAGAAAGCCTGGTTTCTTGGGGCAGGTTCCCTGCACCCTTTTGGTTTCCATCCCATGTTCAATGCCAGCTGAGTCTGACAGTCTTGCTGAAGCACACCAGGAAAACATGAGAGACATCAGGTGACCTAGTCCTAGTTCATCAAGCCAAACAGTTGTGGAAAAAGAGAGAGCCCTAGTGAAACTAGGCAATAGCTGTGCCTGGCTCCAGGCATCCAGTCACTTTTCCAATCTTGGCAGGAAAGAGCAGTGAGTCCTGCTGTTTCAGTTGCACTTTGGTTTACTTGCCCTTCTCACAAAAGAGCGCCTACCAATGCATAAAGGCCTTTGAAGCAAACATGCCTGCAGGCACTGCTAAATCACTTCTTCCTCATCAAGCTGCAGGGTGGTATTAAAGACGTTAAGGGACCCTGGAGTCGATTTATCCCATTAAAGCTATTTTTCAGGATTTTCATTCTGCATCCGTTTTTGCTAATGTGTTTTCATTTTTCTTCATTTATTAGACTGAGGTCCATTATGATTTGAAAACTAAAACAAAGGAGACCATTACATTATATTGGACAGTAGCCACAGCCAAGATGGAAATGTGTATACTGGATTCCTCCTACCCCAGAACCACAGTAATACAGTTGCTGGTGCCTTTCCTCTTCAGAGGCTGATGACATAATCCTGTCACATGCCTTGCATTCACATGCCTTGACCCCTCCTGGGTAATCATGTCACCCCATGGCATCAGCCCAGCTTTAAAGCTCAGCCTCTCACTAGAGGAAGATCAGGGGGGCCACAGCTGGCCACCAAGCAGAGAGAGGTACACAGGGAAGATGAGGATGCTGGAGGTAGGTCTGGTGCCAGGAGGTCTCTCCTGCACTGTGGCAGGTTAGGGACACATTCATGCTTTCTGTCTGCTGTTTCTTGACAACATTCACTCATAATTTCTCTCCTCCCCTCTTCCCCCCCCCCATCTGTTATTGACTGTATTTACAGACTGCAATGGTTTATCCAACTAGAATAACAACAAATGCAATTCTGAGAAAGTGGTACTCAGAGTAGCACACACAGCCTGTAGCCTCTGGGGAGGAGGGGAAGGGCTAGAATAAAACTAAAGACATCCCTTCCAGACTCACTGCCAAGTGACGACAGGGGACTGTCCTGTACCAGCATCTCCAGAGGCACTGGCATAGGAGGTGGGCCTGATGGCAAGGACACACAACTGCTGTTCTCCCTCTTCTACCATTCTTCCACCTACTTTTCCCCAGGGACAGCTTGATTGCCCAAGCGCCAGTGCATGGCTGAGTTCCTTTTGTTAATGCCATCGAGATATCAATAATATTCATTATTTCTACCCAATATTTTTCCTCTTTGGAAGAGAAAACAAGAACAAAAGTAATTTATTTTCTCATGCCTTACTTATTTTAACCACCTCTGTCCCTTAGGACCCCAGCCTCAGGGTATTTGCTGTTTCGCTACATTATTTGTTACTGCAATGTTAATCCAATAAACCTGAACTCCCATAAATTACCATGCCACATGGGGCAGGCTAAGTTTAGCTCTTACATATTTTAGACATCTGTCAAGATAAAACTTGGACTGGAAGGAGTCTCTGGCATGCTCATCTATACCCAAAGTGGACAGTGACACAGGCATTTCCGTTTCTTACTCTATGTCACTTCAATATTAATGAGTTCACATGAAGTTTCGCGTGGTATGCTCCTGGGATAGCATAGAGCACAGTGCAGGCTTGGAAATGAGCTCCATGACTTCATGGATCTGAAGCATGACCCACAACATTCTCTTTTCCTTCAGCAGCTTGGGCTTTGGCCACTTCATACAGGGTGTTAAAAACCCTTTGTGTTAAATATCCACGAATGACGTCTTCACCCTCCTTCCCAGGCCTTTGTTGAGTATATCTGAAAGTTGCTTTTTGGGAAGAATTCAATAAACATGTATAAACATGTAAAATACAGTTTGAAGAATTTTCAGTGTATTTATTTCTGCTGAAAAATAGGCCACCTTTTAAAAAGTTAAAAAGGGTGACATCATTCAACAAATATAATGTCTTATTTTGGATGCAGTGAAGCATTTTGCAACAACTCCAAATGCAATTTTTCATTTTTCGTACGTGACTGGAAAAACAAATCCAGTTTAATCTCTTTTTTTTTTCATTTTCCCTCCTTTTTATTGTAGTAACCAGACTTAAAAAATAATTATTCACTTCCTATTCCTCCCATAGCCATTCATGATAATCTTTCGCATTTTTTTACGTGGACTGTTTCTTCTTTATATTGGTCTCCTTGGTGGGTTGAAATCCCTGTAAATACTTGTTCCTCTTCCCACTTTCTCTCACAGGTTTTCTAGCTCTGCCATTGCACAATATTAATGAATACAGTCAATTTAAAGAATGATCATATGCAGCAAATAATAAAGGAGAAAAATATCTGCTAACCACCATGGGAGAGTTTTCTCTGTGTTAATGCTTACTTACACTGCTGATTTTCTGTCCTGCAAGGAGGTGGGCAATCCCAACCAATCCTTGGCTTTGCAAGGAATTGTCTTGGTGAATAGTTTTAAAGAATTCTATGTTTCCTGGTGTCCTGGGTTCAGCAGTAGCAGTCATTTTTCTCCTTCTTAAATAGCTGGTACAGTGCTGTGTTTTTGACTTTCAGCCTGGGAACAGCGCTGATAACACCAATGTTTTCAGTTGCTGCTCAGTAATGTTTAGTCTGACCAAGGACTTTCTGAGTCTCATGCTCTGCAGGGAGGAGGGGAAGCCAGGAGGAAGCAGAGACAGGACACCCGAGCCAAACTAATTAAAGGGGTATTCCCTACCACAGCACATCATGCCTGGTATATAAGCTGGGGGCAGTTACCCAGAAGGGCTAGATCACTGCTTGGTCGGGCTGGGTATCAGTCAGCTGGTGGTGAGCGGTTGTATTCTCTTCCCTTGTTATTTCCCTTATAATTATTATTATCGGTGGTAGCAGTAGTTGTTTGTGTTATACCTTAGTTACTGGACTGCTCTTATCTCAACCTGTGGGAGTTACATTCTGTCCATTCTCCTCCCCATCCCTCCAGGAGTGACGGGAGAAAGAAGAGGGGAGTGAGCAAACTGCTGCATGGTTCTGAGTTACAGACTGGGCTTAAACCACAACATCTAGTTTCCTCTTTTTCCAAGGTGAGAATTACAATGTCTGCCTGAGTGAGGAGGAGAGATTGTCCTGATTGATTAATACTTCAGAAAGTGTCTCATAAATCTACACTCTCTCTACAGCAGTACCATTCACTGTTGCTGCTCTGTTCCCCCGGTTAGCCTTTGGATCCCCTTGCAGGCAGTTACAAGTCTCATTCTGCAATAGAGATATACTGAAATGTATAGTAAAGGAAACAGAAAAACAACATTAAATGACAGGGATGTGGAGCTAGAAAAGGTTAGTATCCATTTCCTACTCCAGCAGCAAGCTTCCTTTCTTATTTTTTTTCCCAGATAGATCAAGCTATACGCCACATATCTATCATATATTTGATGTAAGGCTGGAGTTTCTGGGTTTAGTCTTCAGCCTTGGCAGAAGACTTAAAATCTCTTTGGAGGTGCAGAATAAATTTTCTGTCTTTGGGAGTCTTTCAGCCTTGAGGACTAGGCAGGAAATCTTCTGAAGCTTTCACCCTCAGATTGGTTTTGCTGTAATGCTCATAATGGGCACTGAGACCTTTGCAGTGCAAGTGCATGAGAAATGCGAGCTGGATCCTGCTAATGGCTTGGTTTTCCTGGCTGCAAAGCTACCCAGGAGTAGAGATGCTCTGCAGACCCCAGTGCAAATGTAGGAAGGACTGTACTGTCACAGCCAGCACCAGGAGGGTCTTGATGTCCCCCAAGTGTCACATCTTCCTGGGAATAAGCTAGAGGCTGAGGTCAGTATGCACCCAGTGCTGGTCCTTTTCCTCACTGTCTACCTAGTCAATCAGGGCAGGAGTCACCTCAACAGGTATGGGGCTGGGAGATCAACATCCTTGGGGACAGACACCAATGAAGAGCACAAGGCACTGAGTAACCTGGTCTAACTGAGAAGCTGGCCCTGCTCTGAGTGGGGTGTAGGGCCAGATAACTTCCAGAGGTACTTTCCAGATTAAATTATTCTTTGATACTTAGCTCAAAATAAACGTTTTTCAATATTACTGAATCCACCATGGCTTTTCACTGGCCACCAGGCTCAGAAGTGATATGTTGTTCCACAGGCTGTAGGGTGGCTTGGAAGAGCTCTCACTTCTGGAGACAAACAGGGGGAGTAAGCTGTGGGAAACTTAGCAGGGTGCTTGCGGCTTTCATGATCTAATTGAGAGGAAGATGAATTTTATCTGACTTGACCTTTATTTAAATCCCCCACTCTCACATTCTGAAGTTTACAACCTCTTCTTTTACTCTCAGTGCAGAGTTTCACCTCCTTCAGAGCCAGAGCTGGCGTGACTCATCCTGGAGGGTACTGCTGTGCACGGTTGGTTGGTCGCCCAAGCTATTGCTCTGTTGTGAGAAATCTGCCATAAAAGAAAACTGGAAACAAACTTAACCTCATTCTGGATTGTCCACTGCCATCGAGGAGCAGTGAGAATTAGGAATCCATTTTCATTTATTCACTCCAAGGTGAATTGTACCGCCTGCCCATGGAAGCAAAGGGCTCAGCTGAGGAGGGTGCTGCTTTTGTGCAAGAAAGGCCACGAGATTTAAAGTGCATCTAAGTGCAATGTGCGTGGATGAGTCAGGAGATCCTGACTTCAAATGTGAGCTCTTCAAAGTGGTATCTGCCTTTTCAGTGGGCATCGCACAGAGCTTTCATTTAAAAAATGCAAAACTATAATGAAAAGCTGAATGGCTCTGATGTGTGAACTGAGACTGTGATTCACTGCAAAAGCAAGGCTCCCCATGGGTTTCTTTCTGCCCTAGGTGAATAAAATATTGTTGCCCCTCTTTCCTGTTGTCTATGGGGATGCACACGTGGCTGCTCACCCGGAGGTCTGCTGCTCCTGCCGGCCAGGCATGCTGCCAGCTCTGCCCCAGAGCTGCCTGTCGAGGCAGAAATTTCCTGCTCATTAAAAAGAGACAAAAGACACTGAGGTTGCAAATAAAATGTGTTATCTCCGCTTGGAAGGTCTGTCAGTCCTCCAGGCCATCACTTTCTCTAGGGTTAGAGATGCTGTGCCAAGCTCTCTGGTCCATGTTAGTTAGAATCATAGAATCAGAGAATGGTTTGGGTTGGAAGTGACCTTAAAGATCATCTAGTTCCAACCCTTCTGCCATGGGCAGGGGCACCTCCCACTAGACTAGTTGCTCCATCACTCCTTGCAGCAAGCCTGATCAGCACCTGAATGGGAAGATCTGCCCCTGAATCCAAGGTCTGCCCCCCTCAGTATCTGCTTCACAATACACAGGCATAGAGCCTAGCCTGGAGCCCTCAAACACTGTGTTTGTAATTACTTTTGGTAATTAACCCAGCATCTCTACACCCTGCACTACACTATCCTCCTCGTGGCTCATCAGAATAGCACTATCTTTTAGTTTTACTTCACTAAACGCAGCTCTATCCACGGCTTAAACCCTGGACTCTTTAATTAACTGACAACTTTAATCCACACGTTACACGCGCTTATCTGGAAACTGACTTTTACTTCTGATAAGCCATGATCTAATTGCCCACCGTCCTTGGCAGAAGTGCAGCATCGATGCACTGCTTCACCCAGACAGTTGCTCAACATGAAAAGCACTCCCACTCATCACAGTCCCACATTAATCCTCAGCATTAAAACACGGATCTGGTTGCAGCAGAGATGGCCAGGAGGTCCTCACAGCCCCTCTCCTCCCTCCCTTCTTCCCTCTTTCCCACCAGGCATCATGACCTGGAACATGTTCAGCTGGCAGGAGCTGAGGCAGCATCACAGGCTGCTGGTGTTTTACCTTCCTGCCCATGTGGGGCTCCTGTTTCTATGCCTAAAAGCAGAAGACAGTTTTATCGTAAAAGCTAGAAGTCTTTGTCCCACTGAGACCAACATAATAGAAACTGATGTGAGCCTGGCAGTTATATTCTGGGTTTATTTGCTGTCTGGTTTTTTTTAGCTTCTAGGAAACTTTCAGACCCCAGAATGCAAATTATTTGCATTAAGCAAGTGAGGGGCTTTAAAAAAAAAAATGCTAAATGTATTTAGTCTGTTTTTCTAGAGTTTCTAAAAGAGTTTGTATGCTGAAGTCAGATGTATGTTTTATCTGTCATTAGGTCCGGACAGTTTTTGCCTGTCCAGCCAGCTCTCTGCTGTTACACTGAGATCTGACAAACCATTTTGGTCAGAAGCTGTGTTATCAGTCACAGATATCTTCCCTTTCACCCCCCTCTTGTGGAGAAACAAATGAGAGAGAGACTTTGCAGGGAGATGCAGAAAAAATGCAGCTCAAAATGAGACAGGTTTGTGTCCTTCTGTAACACTGGTGGTGACAGAGAAGTGAAAGGATGCAGAATGGGGCAACTACAGAAATACTTGGTCTCTACATTTTAGGAAGGAGAGGTGGGAAGAGACCTTATCAAAGAGGGCTCCACAGTCAGCAGCAAGGAAAGGACACAGAAATAGCTTCTGTGTGCAGAAAGCAGCCCAATGTGGATGCAGAAGGGTGCATGTGAGCAAGCGTGGTGCTGCCAGGCACAGCTTAACCATAACCTGACAACCTTGCAAGGAGCAGGGGAGCGATGGGGGCTTGTGCCCTGGTTGAAACATACAAGCTACATGAGGTCTTTTGCTGGCCCTTGTACTGGTCCCAACTGGGGCAGGTCCTAGCCCTGGGCCTCTCCTGTATCCTATCTGCTGTGTGCCCTAAAACCACACTAGGCTGCCTCCTGTCCCTGCATGATCACCTGTGGAAAGGATTACTACTTGCCATGGTGTGGTATTTCACGCATGGAAGCAGGTCACTGCTTCACCCTTCTGGTAGAGCAGCACCTTCCCAGTCTGCTGCCCATACTGGTAGCACCCTTTCCTCCTTTGCATTGCTTCATCCCTGGTGATCCAGACTCTGCAATGCATCTGTAAGCTATTTCTAAATTCTTTGTCCGGAGCAGGTAGCAAAGCACAAACCAAGGGGCTTGTTTGCTACTGGCCCCTCTCCATTTGCAGGCAGGGGCTCATCTGCTGCTGCCACGCATTCCCACATGGAAAATACGGGATCTGGGAGGATGATTGGTATTACCCACTGCAATTTTGGAGATTTGAGTTTCTCATATTTCTCTGTGCTGTGAGTCCTGCTCTCAGAAGGATCTGGGAGAGTTACACAGTGTTTCTCTGGTGCCTGAGCAGTTCTCTATCCTGCCTGGCTGCCTTCCCTTGGGAAAATAGGGACATGGCTACTTCAATCATGTCTGGACAAGCAAAGGCTCTAAGGGGAGACCTTAGAGCAGCCTCCCATTACCTAAAGGGGGTCTGCAAGAAAGCTGGAGAGGAGTTTTTCTTGCAGCTTTCTGGCTGGGGCTGGCTCATGCATATTCCATCTGTACAGACATCCCTGCTGAGGCAGGAAGAACGTGCATCTTCCCCCAGTTCCCACAGCACTGCCTTTGTCATTCATAAAAATATCTGTACCCCATGGGAATAACATCCCCTAGAAAAGGGCAGATGGACCCAGGCACTCTGGGATGACAAGGTCTCTGTCAGGGACAGCAAGATGGAAATCAGTTTGGAGCATTTTGGGCTCCCTATGCTGCTGACTTTGCAAAACTGAAAGACTGAAAGGGCACCAGGATTGATGGGTGGTGAGAAAATCAGGGTGGAGGGAAAGTATCCAAGGTTTCGGCTGCAGAAAGCACCAGGCTGTGCAGGATATTTTTCATTGTCCTTTGAAGCAGCTTCTTGTGCAAGGAGTCCCTTGCAGCCCCCCCACCTCCACCCCAGACCCCGTGCAGCCCTAATCCTCCCTGCAGGCAGTCAGGGGAAAATCAGCGGCTGTCACTTCTAATGCCACCTGAGGAGCAGCTAATAGAAATCTGTTCTGCATGGAGTGAGCACTGCAGGACTCGATCTCCCTGTCTGGTGCGCTGCAGCAATTACGTCTATTGTCATATTCAAGTGCTGCAAATGGCTCCGAGTGTTGCTAAGAGTTTCGCCCATGCAATTCATAGAGAATGGTCTGGGTTGGAATCCCCTGCCACGAGTAGGGACACCTTCTGCTAAACCAGGTTGCTTAAGGCCTTGTGCAAGCTGACTTTGAACACTGATAGGACATTCACATAAATAACAGGAAGCATTTTTAGGTGGGAAGATGGGACATTAATTACAGTAAAAGACTCAAGAACCACCACCCTCCAACCTATCTTAGGTGTTAGGTGTGCAAATAAAAGGAAGAGATCAAAAAGTAGATCGGTTTCTTTCACTTCACATGTAACTATTTTACTGGGACAAAAAGGAAAACATGAATATTTGAAAGGAAGCTTGAACAGTTAGGCAGTGCAGGAAGAGGCAACCAAGACAGACAAGCGTGGAAGGAAACACACACCTCCATTTTTGAAAATAACATGTTAAAAAAAAAATAAGTCATTTTTGAGGCATTTCTGTATGAGACAGCCATTTGGCTCCTAGAGCTAGAATATGGGCCAGAAGTAATCAGGAAAGGCGGGCAGAAGCAGCGTACGTAATGAGGGAGCCTGCATGTGAGCTGTTATCACTTGGAGGCTAATAGATGATGAAGGCAGCTTAATCCATGCAAGTATAGAATAATGACAACCTTGACTTCATGCGTCACAAAAAAATAGGGGGAATAAGGAAAAAAAGAGAGACAGAGAGAGAGAAGAAGAGAAGTGAAAAGCAACAGCATTTGAATCCAAGTGCGTCATTAATGGATGAGGCCAGAGTGAAATAATCAATCCCAAGGCAGAGTGGAGCGATGGCTGCAGCTGATGTGCACAGGGAAGCCTGCAGAGGGGAAGAGGAGAGGACATCAGAGGGACCGCCTGGCCAAGCATGGGGAGATGGTGACCCATTTGGTGCCAACCCAATTTATCAGCCTGCGCGCTGGCAATGCTCACTCCAGCGGTGTCCTCCTGCCAAGCCCAGCCAGCTGCCAGCCCCCAGCAAGCTCAACCCCCCACAGCAGCAGGCTGGCACCATGGCACAGGCATGCCGGGTACATAAAAGCTCACCTTTCCCCTCTGTGGCAGATCAAAGGCCATGTTTTGCAGCCATCAGGAGGAAAGGCAGCTATTGAAGCCCTGCCATGGTAATGGCGAGATTAATTAATAACCATAGGAACAGCTTAAGCAGGGTTGTTGTGGATTTAGTCATCACTGGGAAATTTTAATTAGCCATTGGATATTTCCTTCCCTGGTGATGCATGCCATCTGCGAAGCGGCACCTCCTGTGGGCCAAAGAGTAGGCAAGAGATGGGCGGCCACACAGCCACGTCCAAAACAGCACATTTCATTGCCCCCAAGGTATGCATCCACATGGAGGTATCTGGGCCTTCATTTGTAGTATAAAAGCTACAGCTGTTTATGGAGAGGGCTTTCAGAGCAATCTGTAGGCATCTCATCCTTGGGCTACTCCTTACCCTCTTAATTCTTGCTAACCCCAACTAATTAATTCTTGCTCCACTAATTACTGGAGAGGGGGGAAGATAGATAAGATCCATGGCAATTTCTTGTCTGGAACCTCAGCTATTTTTGTCAAAAACTACATTGAGTTAGTCAGGTCAGATCTATTTTTGGTAACCCCCTTGTTACACTTTATATCATTTTCTATTAACCTCTACATCTTTCCTTATTCCTCCCTTCAAAATTAGTCAGATGCCTGTCATACTCCCGAGGTTAAACTAACAGATTGCCTACTGCCTGGATTAACTTCCCATCCACTGTCTTCGTAATGTGCAGCCTCAGCTATTCTCCAGCCTTGTGGCCCTTACTTGCTTGCACAGACTCATCCAAAAGCCTGGCTGCCAGGCAGGTAACATCAAGTGCCTGCTTTCCTAATAGCTTGGGATGGAGCTTACTGGCTGGCCGAGCCCATGGATTCCCTCTGCCAGTTCCTCAGATGTCAGTTCCCCTCCATACTGATGACCCCATTAAACTGCATGTCTTCGCCACACGTCCCATCTTGTCACTGTGGATCTGGTCTGTGTTATTGCCACACCTTTCACCTCTCTGATGTCTTTGTGCTCCAAAGTCTTCTCCTCAAGACCTCAGTCGGAGGCCTTCTAAATTCACTTTGGTGCTCTCATGTACTTTTCTTTAGCTGCTTCTGGTTTATCTGGTGAGGGAATTCAGACATACTGAAGCTCCGCCTGTTCATTTATGTTGAACTAGTATAAATGCTGTTAATAGCCATATTTTAATTACCCTGTCATCCAGTTTTCCTGAGCTTGCAGCAAAATGCCCTAGGCTGCGCAGTCGCACTAGCATCCTCTCTACAGATGAATGCAAGATTCTTTTTCCCTTTTTGGGTCTTTGATAAAATAACACACTTTAAAGAGAGATTGCATGTTTCATTATCAGTTTAGCTATTACATTTCTTTATCCCTTTGCAAAACTTAACCAGATACTATTTTTTTAATAGGTCCAATTTGTAGACTAAACACAATTACAAAGTGTCCTGGGGGACACTTTTAAAAAGTTTGGGTCCTTGTGACTTGTTTTTTCAATATATTGGTTTGGGCCAGTTTCCTTCTTTTGATACCTCAATTCCTGATGAATCCTCAGCTTTTTTAAACCTGAAAATTATATATCTGGCATGCAAATACCTCTCCAACAACCTAAGGAAATCCTTTTCTCTGCAGTGTCCTTAGCCTTTTAAATTGCCCTGTTGGCTCATTTAGAGACCTGTAGTTTAGTAGCCCTCTGGCAAGCTTCATGCTTCCTGTATACCCGAAATGTTTTTGTTTGCTTTAGTATCTTCAGCACTTGCCAGTTCTGGACCCTTCTCATCCATTATAATTTTTGTATCATTTCACTTCACATTGCCTGCATGTCTTCCCATTAGCATTATTCACTGCAAATCACCCTTCTCCAACACTGTAGGTCACTCCATTCCAAAGGAAGGGGTTTTGGGATCAGACTTCCTTTTAACCCTCCCAGGGCTTCACAAGGTGTTGACTGTCATGGGTGGCACATACCAAAAGCTGAGCTGAGTCTTGGCAGTGCCCAGAGTGCACCAGGTAGCCTGTCTACCTGTTGCCATCCAGCAGAAATACCCAATCCCTTGCTTTGCTTGGCACAGGGTCTGATACTCTAAAGCAGCTAAAGAGCCAGGAGCAGCAGTCCCTTTAATGCCTTCCAGGTCTTTCTACTGAATCTCAATAACGAGAAAGCCAAGGAGGAAACAAAAACCAGATCATTACCTGGAGACTTTAACACTGGTCATTCCCCCTGGACTTTGCTGATAGAAGAGATTGCATCACCTGTACCATTAAGCTACAACTTCAAAGGCATTGCATAATGATAAAATCTGCTATACAAACAAGCTGCATTCACTACTCAGGACTTGCACTGCAAAACTGCTTTCCTGCACTAGTCCCTGAGGCTGTCTCTGAACCCTCAGCACTGGGAGAGCTCCCTGCTCCGCGCACTGAAAGCAGGGAGGTCAGCCACAGACACATGACCTCACTCATGCTGCCCTTGTCCTGCCATCCCTACCTGTCACCGGGGACACAGTGACATCGCAAGGCACTGGGGAGCATTTTAGAAAGAAAGGTTATTTCAGGAAGGTGCCTGAGGAAACAGTGTTCTCACAGGAGAATGGATACTTGGTACATGAACTCTGCATAATCCCGAAAGATACAGCAAGGCCATGAGAGGCCCGAGGAAGCTTAAGCAAGCAAGATAAGAAGAACCTGGAATTCACCGAGTTATGAGAACTGTGGACTGCTGGCAAGCTTTCGAGGTCAAGTTCTCGCACCTGTGCTTAACCGATTATATGTTCGTCGCTGAGGGTCTTCAAGACATGTACCCAATCATAATATGCCAAATCACTGTGTTGGTAAGCAATAGTATATAAGGAGTTAAGGCTTTGCAATAAATGGCTTTTGTCTGATCACACTGACCTCTGACTGAGTCCATATTTTTTCTGCGGCAGGTGCCTTTGAAATGGAAAGTCACATTTGCTGTACCACTTCTCTTCAGAAAAAACATGTTCAGGGTAGTACTAAAAATCTTAGATAATTTCCACTGAGTAGTACTGGGCAGGAAAATGGCTCTGTAGAAAGACACTATCAATACTCTGTACCATTCAGTTTGAATTCTAAATGCTGTCATCTCACAAAATAAGCACCTGAGATCATTTATCTGAAAAGGGCTTGCTTTGCTTTGATACAGTGAAGCAGGGACAATATTATCTTGTCGCTTCCCCTGTTTCCCTTACCCTGTTGTCCTCCTCTTACAGAGAGGATCACTGGAAGCATGGGGAGTCTGCTTTTTTGGGGGTGAATCTGGATCCTTCTGCTGACAGTGGTTTGCAGATGGCCTAGCAGAGCGACAAGCATTTCATCAGTGAGTGTCTTCTTACAGTACTTCATGGCTGAGGTTGCAGGACTGAGTTTCTCTAATCCTTTCCTTGCCATTCTCCCCTTCACCACTTCAGTTTTCTGCTTGGAAAAGCCATGAGGCATGTTCTGAGTGCTGGGCGCACCAACAAGGACCCTTGTGCTAACCCATCTCTGTCATGGGCTAACTTATCAGCAAGTCCATTTGTTCTTCCCTTTCTTCACTGCCTGCAAACCAGGAATAATCATCCTCAGTGATTCACCTTTATGAATGGGATAAGTTATTGCTACTCCATGCTATAAAATGCAAACTGCCACTAAGAAGTTAAGGGAGGGTGATGGTCTGCTCAGACTTGATGCTGTGGACATCCCTCTTGCTGCCCAAACACGGTGGCACTATCACCAGCCTTGCCCCTGGGTGAAGGCACTGCTTCTTCTTGCCTCATCTCCAGCCATCAAGGGAAAAGCTCAGACCCCCTGGGCTGCCCCACACCTCTCCCACTGTGGAGGAAGGAAGCTCCTTTTTACCTTCTTGTGGCATGCTACAAGATGCCCCCTTTTTTTCTTCCATTGTGCCTCAGAGTACTGAGCTCACCCCATCTTCTGGTAAGAAAAGATTGTTTCACAAAGGTGCTCCTCACACACACATCTGCATGTTGAAAGCAGTCCTCACAGCATTAGTGAGTAATGGAGAGAGGATTCACCTTCTGGGGGAGCTTCAGATGGCAAAAGGTGAGCAGTGAAGACAGGCTGCTAGTGTCCTTTCCACCATGACAGGCCTCACTGATGTTTGGCTTCACCCTCTAGTGAAGAACGGAATGTCTCTAGTGCTCTATGGGATGGCTGCAATAGACAGGGGTTTGAGGCATTCAGGTTCCCAAAAAGGCAAACATGGTTTCATTTGCAGGAAAAAATGTTGGTACAGATTGGTGCTGCTGAAGGGGTGAGTGATAGGGTGGCTCTGCTTTCATCCAGAGCCATCGCTCCCAGTTCAGTACTGATTTTGGTTTATAATGACTTTTTAATTTTCTCATTATGAAATAGATCTAACAGGCATAGCTGACTTAGAATACAGTCCTGAGGTAGTCACACATGGGAATAACACTTCTCCAACCTCCTGTGCTGGCTTTGTAGGGTTCAAGCTTTCAGGCTCCCCTGGTGCTCCCTATACTCCCTTGCCATGGGCAAGGATGGGTTGCTGGGTGTCCACAGCCAGCTGTGCATGGCACAGAGGACCAACCTCTGCTCGGCAAGGCATCAGAATCTGCTTCCCTGCCACAGCAATAGCAGGAGAAATCAGGAGGAGCAGCTCTCTTCTGCAGTGGCACTTGCTGGGCAGCTTCTAGTCATGAAGAGGAGAGGAGAGGTGAGCAGGTCATCATATTCAGGAGGAACAAATCACTCTCCTCTTCCCAGCTGGGGCTTTGGCTCTCAAAAATGCAGTCCCTGAATAGCCCATCCAAGTTTTCACTTACATCTCAGCTTATGCTCAACCAGAGCATTTGGAAATGGTTATTGACTTCACTAGGCATATTTGGGCAGTCTGCAGCACCCAAACCAGCTGCCTGCTCTTTACCTCAATGCTTAGGCCTTAGTGCTTCTATTCTGCAAACCTGCCAGTGGACTTAACTGGGTCTCCTGCTTGTTTGCTCTTTACAGCCAAAGAAGTAACTCATCGTGAGGGATTTTTGAACCAGAATCTCACATGGACTTCTCCAGTATTTGGACATAGGCTGAGTACACTGTCTGTTGCCTGTCTCTGTTCATCTGAGGGAAAAGCTAAAGCCCCAGACAAGAAGAGAGAGAGAGAAATCCTATTATAGTCTCCCAGGCCTAATCTGCCAAAGCAGAGCAGGAACAATTTTTAATTTTATAAGCACCCACTTTTAACCTTATTCAGTGATATTACCCTTTCCCACAATCAAATATTAGTTTAAACTATCTCGAGCTTAACACCTTATTACACAAAGCTTCTTAGAAATAGAAATAAAATAAATAATCTCACACAAAAGAGTGTCAGACTGAAAGGGCTTGCAAATGCATGGCTAATTCAAAGCCAATGAGATTTCAGATGTAAGGTACAGACATTTATGAAGCTATTCTTCTCCTTCCTCAGAAAATGTTCTTAGTTAAAATTTTAATCCAGCTGAGGTGTCTGCTGGAGGGGGGTCCTTCCCTGCAAGGTGAGATAGAGAATTTTCCTCTGATTTCAGCCAGCGTAAGGCTAGAGTCCTTTACTGCAGTGATCTTACAGGGTTTTATCCATATTTTACACCACTTTGAGTATTTACCTCCTATTTTTGTCCAGGCTTCTGATACAAATGTTCTTTTCAGAAAGGTAATTAATCTGAAACAAAGAGCTGAATCCCTCGCTAAGCTCTACAAGAGATCAGACCACTTCTGCATATCACTCCAGAGATAATAAGGGCTCTGGAAGCTTTTCAGGGAGCAACTTATTGGACATAATGAGATTCTTACTGGGGCACCTGTCACCAGTGCTACTTAGAGTGCCTGCTCCCAAATACCTCTTTAAATTTAACTGTGATCACACCATCACCAGAAGCACCACTGGAAACGGCTATCTCTCAGGGCCCAGCATGGTGTTTTGGTCCATGCTAGGAAGTGACCTTTGACTGTGTGTCTACGAGACTCAAATGGTCCAGGCTTAGCATTAAGGGTGCTTGTTGTCCTTAGCTCCCCTGCAATGCTGGTACTGGCAGCAGGCACCAGAGGCCCTGCTAGGTGTCATCAAACAGGATGCAGAGAAACCAGTTAAGTGGACCAGCTCCAGCCTCAGGGTATGGGCTATGCCACTGCTGATGAGCACACAGGGCTTGTGCGTGAGTGCTGTGAAAAGGGGAATGATGTGCCTGCACAGCTGGAGACAGGCAAAGGAGGTGAAGGAGACCCAGAGCACTTGCAAAAGGCAGAAAGAAACTGCTGTTAGGTACTCTGCAGGGAAGAGTGCAGGGGAGCAAACACAGGGTGAGTCAGCACTCGTCCCTTCAGAAGAATGACACTTCGTCTGCTTTTCAGATGGCATTTCAGGGCTCACACAAACTGCAGGCAACTACAAGCTCCCTTAGCAGCTCTTCCCCAGCTCCAGAAAGTGCTCATGTAAATTCACGGCATAGCAAAAATCACTAGGTAGCATTGTTACAGGTGTCTTACATCTACATTGACCCAGTGATTCATGGGTATGCATGAGCAGGTAAGTTAAATTGCTCAGGGATATCTAGGTTTGAAGCCTTTGGAGTTTCCTGGGACAGCTGAGGGGAACTCTGCAATTACACTGCAATCTGTGAAGACATAGCTGTGACTTGGCAGCGTTTTGCGTGCTGTGTCCAGTTTAGGGAGGACAGGAGGCATGGTGAGGCAGCTTCTGATACAGGCTTCCTTTAACAAAATTCTCTTCTTGAGGGGACATGCTTCTACCCTAAGAGCAGGACTTGGTCTTGGGTTGATGTCAGGCTGCAGTTAGTGTTGCCTTCAGCCTTCCTCTTCATTCCTTTCCCATTAATGTCAAGGCTGTCTGTTGCAAATAATGCTGCCCATTCCTTCCTCTGCAGAGCTGTGAATTCACATTCGGTAAATTGAAGACCTGTACATCTGCCCTGTCTCTTGCTCAGTGAAAGCCAGGACTGCTTTATTTGCAGCTCCATGGATGGCCTCTCCTGCACTTTCTGATCCCAGACATTACCCTTGATACCTCCGCACAAGTAAGCCCAGCTGCTCAGGGTGTGGAGCTGGGGAACAGCCAGAGTGCTGAATTCCAGTGGAGACCAGGATCTTGCAGGGCCACTGCACTTCGACCAGACTCTGAAGGCATCAGGTCTCACAGTACACTAGGGAAAACCAAGTGACACAGCTCTAACAAAACCCGATGAGCCCAGCACTTCATTGCACTTCACTGACCATGGCATCATCTCTGGCTTGACCCCGAAAGAAAAACACTCTTCTGATCCACCAAACAGGTTGGCCTATTTTTGTATCTCATGACTTAGTCAAACAAGTTGCTCAGAAGTGGTAGATTCTCCTTGAAGCTTTAAAGACTCCAGTAACCACAGCTGAGTTGCCCTCATGTTCGCTATTAACCCCAGGGTGGGGGTGGACTAGATGATCTATCTCCATGGCCCCCATTCTGTGACTCTGTATTGTTATAGAGTTTATTTTACCCTCTCCTGTATTCTTCACAGACAGAAATGTTGTAGCCCAAAGGAAAGATTTAGCAGAGGGAAAGATTGCTTTTGACAATATTCAGCGTGGCCTATTGCTGAAAAATAAGATGGGTGGGCAGTAGCTCCGTCTTTTTAAGATGACAGATGGGGATACTAACTTCAGTGCCTTTGGTTTTCTTCATTTTGCAGAGAAGCCATTTGAAACTGTTAGCATCTCTCCCTCAGCCCTGAAATATGGTACTCATAGATTCAGATACTGCCTTCTGTGATGCTCCTTGAATTGTGCGCTTCTTTGCAATGGCATCTCAGCAAAGGGAAGGCTTGCGTGAAGATAATAAGTGTGCTGTGCACTCAGCTGATTGCCCTCAGAGATAGTCAAAAGCCAGTGCATACATGCTGTCTGCAAGAATCAGATTTCATTATGGAAACTTTTTTGTTGCTGCTGCTTTTAAATAATCCCTGACTGGGCCTGTCCTCCCTTTCTCTCCATCTGTTTCGTATCTGTAGCAAAGAAACAAAAAGCCCACCTTGGAAGGAGGGGAGGAAGGATCATACCCTGTGGCTCACTCACTAACCCAGCATACTAACAATCCCTGGCTTTGTCTTCACTTCACCTTCACCATAGGATGGGGTTTTTTTTCCAAACTTCTCATGTAAACTCATTAACATCACTTTTCCATCTGACCCACTTAGAGATCTGCGTCACTGGTGATGTTTCAGCACTGAGCAATCTCCACTTTCTGCTCATATCCTAAGAGGTTTGGGGGGGGGTGGGCAGTGCATGTGGGTCTTGGCTGAATGGCACTGCCTTTGCATGGATCTATATTTATACATTTAACACCCAAATGGGCTCAGACTTGCAAGAGTTGTCTAGAGCAAACCGTGTCAACATCTAATGGGGCCCTTTCCACCTCTGCATCCTGATGTGGCAAGCCTTCGCTGCTGTTGCAACGCCTGTTCTGTGCAGTCAAACAATGCTGCTTTTTTTAGACTGACAACCTATAATACTGCTGGTGCTGTGGAAAAGCGATAAAGGTAACATTTCACATCTCCAGTCAGAAACTGCCTCTCTTATGATAACTTGGCAGGGAAAAAAATGGAGGAGAAAAAGCACAAAGCAGGGTGCGCAATTGTGAGCAATGATGACGTCCATTGTCACATAATCTCTCCCAACCCATGTTTCCAGCAGGATTGGGTGACACTGTTGGAGGGAAACTAAGAACCAGATACCGAAGGGATGCTGTGGCCCCAATAATGCAGTCTGTCATCCTCCAAGCTAGAATGCTGCTCTGAAAGTTGTGTGTGAAAAGAAAAATAATTCTAAAGAGCTGGATTGCTGTAAAAGCTGATTAGTGAACATGCAGTTTTCTGTGGCAAAAATGATGCTGCTGGTAAGTGAACCATGGCACGAGAGGGACCCCAAAGCCATGGTGTTTTCCTGGCTCCAAGACCTGCTCAGTTTGCATCAAGAAGAAGGAAGCGTGCAGTAAGTGAGGCTTGGCCCTCACTGCCAGCTTGGCAAACCTGCCCTGAGCTCCAACAGGCAATCTGGGATCATTCCATCCCCTGCATTATCACCTATAATGGAAGAGCAGCTGGCCAAATTAGACCCTCTGGCTGTGGATTTGCAAGGCAAAATGTCAGTGGCGATATGTGCCAGGATGACATTCACTGCTCCAACCCCATGCTGCAGTGCTTGTCCCTCCTCTGCAAGCAGTGAGGACAGGAACACCATTTACACAAGGTTGCTCTTGCAGGTAGTTCTCCCTCTTCACTCAGCCAACTTTATTCCCATGAGTAATCTTCTTGCAGAATAAAGGGCAACAGAAAAAGGCCCTAAGATCAGACTCCTCTACATTACAAAATCACCTGGGAGATTTTTTGTTGCTGTATGTGCACCGCACCTTGCCAGAGAAGCTACCTGCCAGAGAAGAGACTGGAGGATCTGAAAGTTCATTGTTCAGGGGTGAGGGGAAATGGTCCTTTGCTTGATTTTTGCTTGGTGTTCTGGGTTTAGGGTTGTTGTTTTTTTTAATGGGGAATTTTAACAAATGGGTTTTTGTCCCTGGACGCTGGGCATCCTCTTGCCTCCTAGCTGTTTTGCCCTTTTTTTGATCGTCCTTCAGGACCCTGCAATGCTTCAGGTCACTGGAGAAGGTCTGATCAGCTTGTTTTAGGCTCAGGTGTAGGACTGAATTTGCAGAAGGAGGCTGTAGGCTATCAATCCAGTAAGATCTGAATGAACATGATATTTGATCTGTAATTATATAGCCGAAGAGGCTCTGCAGGGCAGGCAGAGTCAGCATTTTGAATCGGATGTAATATGCTTTTTTCCCGTTACTGTAAATCAGCTGCAAGCTCACCTTTGCATCTCATCTTACAGTGCTCTCTCTCAGACATCTCTGACTCCAGCCGGTGGGCAAGAAGAGCAGCACAGAGTGATGAGAAATGGGCCAAATCTTGCTGCATCTCCTTCAGTGCCCTTTTCACAGGCCGTTCTAAAGAGTACTCGACTTGCTTGCTGGCTGGCTGTAAGAATTAGCTATGTGATGCAGTGGTATTTTATGAGGCTACAATTTAATTTAGAGGCTAATTCACATAAGTTATGCATCTCTCTCTCTCTTCCTCATGGAAGTGGTGCAACAGCTATAGATAATAGACAAACTGGGAACTCCAACTGGACTCCAATGTAAAAAGACGGTAACAGGAGGTGCAAGCAAGGGTGGGCTGCAAAGAAGGCATTTAGAAACACTGCCCAGGTGTATAAAGTGGTGCTAGGAAAGACAAAACTGATACTTGCAAGAGGCACCAAGAATGAGTCTCCTTTCTTTCCCCCTTGATGGTGCTGGTGGCAGATGATGCGGTCTGTCAGTGGGTCATTTTATGAGGGCTGTCCATACCTCAGCCCCATAAAGGCACATTTCCAAGTGTTTGAGTTGCACAGCACCTAGGGAGCAGTGACACTGTCTGATTTGGCCAGGAGGCTTATCAGGCAGTGAGCTTCTCAATGAGTTAAAACATCTCCACCAGAAAATCTAGGGCAGCATCTCACCTTGCTGGGTATGAGTGCTCACCTGGTTGTAGACACATGAGACCGCAGCTCTTGGACACTCTAGAAAGCCTGAGAGCTGGGATTTCAAAGGAGATACAGCCCTATTGGCTTTCAAGCCAAATTTTCCATGAAAAAAAAAAGGGTTCAGCTAAAAATAAAAAGTTCAGACATGCAAAACCAAAAAGTTATAATAATAAGGTGCTTTCCACAGATAATTACATATTTGAAGATCAGAAGTTCTGTATGCACACACAAAATATGCCCCCCCAGGCTTTTCAAAGCTCAGTTTTCTCTCAGGAAACAGCACTTTTTGTGGCACTGTTGCTGCTGGTTTCCTACAAAGGGAAATGCTTGTTTGTATACAGCTGCACCTCTTTTCACTGGCCACTAATAACTATATGCTAATGGTCTAAAGAAGGTCTTAATTTTTAGAGTATGAATATTGATGCTGTAAATTTAAGTGGGGCATTTGCATTTATTACTATACATTATTTGCCTTGTGTCTGTGCAGGGTTCTGTATTCTTGTGGTGTGTATGTACATAAATAAATCAGTGAACATGAGTTGCTGAGGCTTAGCCCCTGGGCTCTGGATGCAACTGGAGCATTACTGTTGAATTTATGAAGGCAGGGTCCAGTCCAAGAAGACTACTGAGATTAGGCTTCAGAGAAAAATTTTTGAAACTGGCCTAATTTGTCACTGAATTGTAGCATAAACTGGGGTTTTACAAGCAGTTTTGGCAGACTCCAAGAGTCTCAGAGGTTTAAAAGTTTCCCTGCATGTCTCTAGGAGCAGGGTTGGGGCAAAAAGCTGAAAGCATGTTACAGAAAAACCAATCTTTTCAGTTAAGGTGCTGTGTATATCTAACATTTGGTCAGCTACTGCTCTCTGTGATATATTTGCAGGAAGGAAGCTGTTAAGTGCTTTTTTCTCTTGGCTCTGAACTTTATCTATAGGATTTCCTAACATCCCAAATGAATCTTTAAAACAAATGAGGATTTTTTTTCTTACGTTGTATTGCCCATGGATATGGAAAGTTCATCTCCTTAAGCAGCCCTCTGAAACTACCTTCCCAACAGATTTACCAGAATACGTAGCTGTGTCAAAGACGGCTCTCACAAAGCAGTGAGGCAACTCCCAGGACATCGGTGGCACAGGACGAGTCATGGAGTCTGTTTTTCTGGACCACCTTCCACTGCTTGCAGCCTGAAGGAGAACAGACAGGAGGTGAGCATGCCTAGTGCTCCGTGACCCCAACCAGGATGGCTGCATGGGGGACACTCACATTGGTACCCAGCACATAAAAGACAGCTGGGATTATTACAACATGCATTATTATCCACAACCACCTTCCTGACATGCCCTATCCCTTTTGCCTTAGAAACAAGCCCTGCTTTTAAAGCAGGAATGCATTCAGCAGGAGGGGGAGCTCTGAAATTCAAGCCCTGCCCCTGCGAACCTCCCTCCCTGCCATCCCCGCTGACACACTGCACACAGAACGCTGGCTGGGGGCTGGGAACAGAGCAAACAAAATGCTGGTATCCTGGTGCACAAACCGATGAGCAATTTGCATAATTAGGGCAGTGCTGATGCAAATGCTAAGTATCTCCTCTGGGTGCATGGCAAGCTCAAAAGGATCCTGTTTGAGCTCCATGGCTTTTTGGTAAGCTCTCTTTCTGTCTTGCCCGTGATGATTCTTTCACAGAGATTTTTCTTTGTATTACCTCTCCCCTCTTGATTCAAAATGTTTTTACGTTGCATGCAGAAGCAAAGTCACTTCTTAGGTATGATGTGCAAAAGCTGTGGTCTGATCGTCTCCTTCGTGCAGGTGGGCACTGGAGATGAGAAAGGCATCTTTAGACCCCTCACAAACCTCAGGATCCACACAAAAAAGGCTGGGCTACCTCTGGACCACATTGACTTTCTGCAATAGCATGTCACATCTGCCCCTGGGGTGGCACTGGGATAGGGCTGAAGGGTGAGCTTAAGGGTAAGGGCAGAATGTGTCCCCTTTTCCCAGCTGTGAGGAGGGTACCCACAACTTCACTGTGAATTGCCCCAGCCCAACTGGTTTCTTATGTTCTCTAAAATCTTTAAATCATTTAGAGTGCCAGCTGCCTTTGTTCTGTCTGTCACAAGGACCGTGAATCTTTATGAAGATCTTAGCGTGTCCATGACTCATCTCCTCCTCTGGCTGGATGATAGCCTGCTGCTGTCCTGCAGCACAGTCCAGCAAGGGATGCTTGAGAGTCTGTATTTGTGTATGCATATGGTATGTGGTGAAAGGCTCCTGGCTCCTCTCATATTGCATTGCCCCGTCACTTGGGCACTTCTGACTGGTAACAGAAAAAGCAGTTTGTAGAAGACAAGTCTTGACAGGGATGATGATGGCTTTGCATGCAGAGATGAGCCAGTGGCACAGCTCATTTCAGCTGCAAGTAATGTGAACTGTAAGAGAGAAAAAGAGGAGATGGGGGGGGGGGGGGGCATTACATTTGGGCTTTGCCACCAAAGTTGGGACTAAAGTCCAAGAGCACTGGATTCAGGAATGTGTCCCTGCCCATGGCAGGGGGTTGTAACTACATGTTTTTTAAGGTCCCTTCTAACACAAACCATTCTGTGATTCTATGATTCTACAACCTTTTCCAATAGCCACTGAAAACCCCTCTGCCTATTGCCGTGTGAAACTCCCAAATTATGGGGACTTAAAATGTGTGACATTGGCTCTGGATTCACATGCCACATGTAAAAACAGAAAGGTTGCACGTTTCCAGGTACACGCCTTAAGCATTTTGGGTACAATTGGGAAAAAAATAATTAATTAATTAATATGGTTAGTCCAATGCTCCTGTCCTAATCTGTGGGTTGTTGGAATCCCCTTGGGCAGGGTGAGAGGTGGAGTATGAGGACAGCTAGTCCCAGAGCTGGAGCAGTGCTCAGCCAGCCATAGGCATCGCCAGCTGCACGCTGAACCCTGGCAGTGGTGTTATCTGGTGCAATATGAATGCCAAGGTTCAGAAGTACTGGCTGTGTCCTGAGGGTTCCCTATGCTTGCTTTGCTCTTGAGAGCACTCAAAACCAGGCTGCCAATGGTTTATTGTTCCCCTCCATGCCTGTCTGGCTTTGCCTCTGCCTGCTGCTCCCTGTGGGAGCTCAGACAAGGTGGGAGGAGAGCAGGGAGTGAGGGGAAAGGATGCCTACCACTGCATGTGACCAGCGCCGCAGCCACGGGGACCAGCTTTTCACTGACATCAGCAAGCGCTGGATCAGGCCTCTAGCCAGTTCAGCACTGACGGCTGAAAAGGGTATGATTAGCTGGGTCTGTGGATGTTTGAGACCCAGGACCTGGACTGAGATAGCCTAGCAGGGCCCCCTCTGGCTGTGCTGTTTGTTATTCAGTCCCCTCCAGGAGGATTAGAACACGTGGCAAAAAATGTTTTGGCGCGTGATAAGATTTTCTTCCAGAATTTCATGCTGAGTTTGAACTCACTAATCTCCCCCTCGGAGCATGGCAGATGACTCCTCATACTGCTGACACAAGACTTTAATCCCATGCCTAGATCCCATCCATAACGCCCCTCTCATCATTCGGGAGGCTCCCTGGGACCATCTGCACCCCTGCCAAGTGCCACCTGATGGAGGTTGTCCCCCTCATCATCCAGACGCTCTCCTCCTCATCCCGCAGCTGCTGACATCAGCGGACGTCTGTGCAAAGTGGCTCAGGGGGCGGCATGAAGGGATCACGGAGCAAAGCCGAAAATGGAATTAGCGCTCATTAGAAGGGCAGCTGGCAGTGCTGCAGAGAGGCCACGTGTGAAGCTCTAGCTCTGCCACATTGCACGAGCGGCTGTGCCACACGTGGGACTGCTGGGAAGCGTCCCTACGTCCCCCACGGGCTGCCTGAACCCAGTCATGGTGTGAGAGCACGGTCCAGCCCTCCGGTTCCTCCTGCTCTGCAAAGGACGCACATCAGGGCCAAGGAGGTGGCGTCTGCATTGGAAACCCTCCATGCAGAAGGGGAGGTAATGGCATTAGTGAGCTGAAATAGACTGAACAGCGGGGACCTTGGCGTCACAGAGGTGGTGGCTCTGTGAGTGCGTGTCCCCTGCCTCCTCCACTTGACAGCAGTTGCTCATGGCTGTGTAAGCAGGGTTATTAACCACTGAGCATGTGTGCTAATTGCATTACTAAGTGTGAGCAAAATCCTCATTAGAAAGGAGACCAAATGGGAGTAACAAAGTAGTGTCAAACCTGTATTTGGAGAAAAATTACATCAGTGCTTATATGTAATATATTCTATATGCTCCTGCTGTGGTACATTGCTGACTGTGGGATGAGCAGGATTGAAGCAGTCGTCATGGGAAACATCAGCATGATGTAGAAAGTCCCCAAAAGTCCATATTTTGTCTTCAGCCAAGCTGTGCTGCCATATTGTAGGTGTCAGGTACCAGAGATAAGGAAGGCCCATGCAGGGGCTGGGTGGGTTTTCCTCATACTGTAGGGTTTTATATCTGTTGTCTTCAGCCCCAGATGGATTGACACATTCTCTGTTACAAGGCACATGCCACAGGAGCTATTAAACCTAATTACACTGGGTCTGCTTCTAGATGTGTTAGTTAATAGTTCAAGAAGTTTCTTCCTTGTTCAGAGGACATTAAGGTCTCTTTCATTGCTTTGTACCTTTTTGCTTGGTGAGCCCAAAGAGGGCTGTTTCACCACATTCGATTTGTCAAAAAAGCTGCCTGTCCCACATGCAGCATGCTAATATTAACTATTTCACAGTGCTGTGTGGGAACATGCTACCTCAAAAGCAATTTAGTGCTTGATGCTGTTAACACTGAATAGCTGCGAGAGCCCATGTGGCAGAAGAGGAAAACCGCTTGGGATCAGTGTAGGTCCTGGTCAAGGCCAGCTTTCCTTAGGGTGCTGCTTCCTGGGACAGGCATTGTGTCCACGAAGGGAGCATCTCAGATGCAGACTCAAGATTCAGACACACTCTCCTGGTCTCACAATCCTGTGTTTGGGTCTTGATGTGGTGCTACCAGGATCTCAGGTGGGACCAAGCACTTCTGAAGCCTCCTCTCCCACTGATACCCTTATGGGGTAGACTGACATTTGATGGAGCTGGTGCATAACTAACCAGCTAGTGAAGGCTAAGCACGATGCACAGCCTGTGGCATGGTAGCCCTGGCCTGACCCCTCCTGCAAGGCTTGGTGACTTCTTGTTGGCTTGCAGAGTAAGCTGTCCTGATCCCCCTTGTAAACATCAGCATGCTGCTGGCTAATCACTGGCTTGGCATGAACAGTTTAAGCTTCCAGCTTTACCTACTGACCTGCTGTTTGGGAGGGAGGCTGCAGGCTGGTGGGGGGACAGGGATGGGACCACAGGCATGTGCACATGGGAAGGAGGATGAGAAGGATTTGACCTGCACGGCTTCCCAGGGGCACAAGGCAGCATCTGCCCTTCTCACCAACAGCCAGCATTTACCTCGGTTTGACCACGCACGAGTAATTCTCAGGCTTTGCAGCACACCTTACCCTTTCCCTGCACGGGTTAGTTGGTTTGTTTGTTTCCCCATGTGCTGAGCACTGGTTGAGATAACATATTCAAAATCTTGCAGTTTCCAGATTCCTCTGCATACACTGTCAGAGTGCTGCTATTTACAAGTTCTCCCCCCAGGGCAAACAGTCCCAGGCTGTGTCACTGCCGGACTCTGCTGGCGGAGCCAAAGAAGGGAAAGACAGTGTCATTGCGCATGGATGCAAAGGTCTGCCTTTCTTGTCTGGCAAAAAGAGGAACCCTGATGACTTTGAGTCACTTGAAGTATTTAATTCAATCTATAATAAATACTTTGCAATGCTTTGTTTCTGTCTTTTGCTTTCTCCTCTTTATTCTCTTTAGTGATGCTGTGGAAGCTTTGAAATGTTTCCACAGCAAACAGCTTCCTTTAAAATGTCAAAAAAAAAGTGCTTGGATTTTTCCTTGGGATGAAATATTTGCCCAGGGGAGCACAAATCTACTGCCACCTTCTTTCAGCCCAGGACCGCAGGGGTTTGGGACCTATAAACAATTTGAAAAACGTGGACCTGTAACTATTGGGCTCAGCTCCACATCCCTCCAACACCCTGGCTAACAGGAACCTCCCGAGTTCAGTCATAAGGGTATTAACATTTACTCTGCTGTGAGCTCACAGCTGGAGACGGTAAGTGATTTTTATCTTCTTTTTCCAGCATTACCTTAGCAATCCTGCTATCCACAGTGGAACGCGAGCACACAGTATTTTGGACTGAGCACCTATTGCAAACTTTGCTTTATTGGCTGACATAATCTGGCTCCAATCAGCTGAATAGAGCTCTGCTACACCTTAGTGTGACAGGCAAGGAGTTTCTATAGTTACTTACCGCCCTAAGAAAAGCCAATCAGTCAGTCAATTATTTCTCTTTACAGTCAGATTTAGTGCCTGATCCGGAACTGAACAGTCATCAGAATCACACAGTATGAGCTGAACTGGAGTTTGAACTGGAGCTGGCGTTGGAGCTACATGGCAAAACACCTCCGCTGCACAGGATTTTAATATATTCATTCCCTTCATGGGCTATTCATGCCCACCCTTTGGCTGGTTGGGGCAAGGAGGAAAGAGGAGAGGCCATCACGACACCCCCTGCACTTCAGTGCTAAAGACAGGAGGGATCTCATACATCAGCAATGGGACAGGGAGGGATTTAGGTCCCAGCACACGCAGGAGTCTGCTTGTAGGATGATCCATGCTAAGGACCAGGAGGGATGACTTGGGAGTCAGCAAGGAAGGAAGGTCAAAAACGGAATTTTTCAACTGGAGACCTAGGCAAGTGACTTTATCCCAATCCCCTGCTATTCTACCACATGGGTACCCCATCTTCTGCTGAAAGATGTTCCTGCCCATGGCAGTGGGGTTGGACTAGATGATCTTTGATGGTCCTTTCCAACACAAATGGTTCTGTGGTTCTGCAGGATGAAGAACAGGCTTGGACAACTGAGGAGATGTTGGAGATAAGTGAATAAAAACACTTCCAGAAGCTCCTGGTGAAGAAAACTGCTCACGTCTTGCCCCTTCCAGTGCCCTTTCACAAAGATAAAATGAACATAGCCATAAAAATAAGAAAAAAAGGGACTGTGTAAAAAAAGAGTAAGTCAAAGGCTTCTATCTTGTAATTCTGGAGTTCCTGCACCATCTGTGAGCAAGCTCTAGGGTATCTTACTAGCATCAGAGAGGTAGCTCAGTCTTGCAGAACTCATGACTGAAAAGCATTTGGCTGATAAACAAACCCCAGATAAAATCCCTGTCCTTGCTTTTGCCTGGATGAACTAGGAAAGTGTGTCTTTCCTTTCCAGAGACAGATTGCTACAGCTTCATCTGTCCCTATGCAGGCTGCAATTGGCTTCTTTGTTTCTTCTTTCGATTTTCCACAAATAAAACCTATTACCAATGCTATGTTTTCCTTCTGTCAATATATTACTGGGCTCTATCAGCACAACCTTTATTGCAGCTTTCTCTGTGAGGAGCTGGTGAATAAAGGTTCAAAAGATCAACCCTGAGAATATCTGTGAACGTAGCTTGCATAATCAGGGAGCGCTGTTGGTGCAGGGCTTCACTGACGCAACCGGCTGGGGAAAATTACTGAGACGCCTGCTGAGGGACAGAAGTGACTAACTCGCATCAGCAGAGTCCCGGCTTCAGAGGAGCTGCTGCTAAGGCAATGGGCTAAAATAGACCCGGGGGGAAGCTGATTTTGAACAGCAAGGGCCTTCTTATTTGTTGTTATAAAGAGCACTCTGTGCAGATTGCGTGTGAACTCTCTGTGCGCCTCTAGAAATCAGAGGGATAAACAAATCTGCAAGTAACTGCTTGCGCTTGACCTCCTTTTATTGGCATTTATCAGCACTGTCAGGATCTCCCTAAGGTTCCTGAGGGCAGCTGAGGCCTGGCTAGACCACAGGCTTCCCTGCTCCAGTCCTGCCTTAGATGAATTAAGCTGTCCTTCAGAGCATCACCCTGCTCTTAAAAGGAGCGAAGTATTGCAGCCAAAAGCTTGCATAAGGAGTCAGAGGAGCCGGAGCCGTCAGCCACAGGTTGCTCTCCTCCAGCTGGCTGTGTGCTGCCAGGGATGCTGAGTGCCGCCTGACACTCTGCAGCAGCACCAGCTGGAAGTCACAAGCTCTCAAGAGTGAGAAGAGCTGTAGAAAAGCCCCAGTGAGAGCCCTGGGAGTCTGTGGAAGACCAGGGGTTCAGGGTTTGTGCCTTGATATAACCCAGGAGCAATCCCACTCACATTACATGGGGTGAGCTGCATCTGCTCAGGGATGGAGAAAGGAGAAGTTAGTTTTCCAGCCTTTCCCCACTGCTTTTGTGCCTGGTGATGGGCCAGGAGAGCCCTCCAATATTTCCCATGGGGCACATAGGAGGAGCCCAGGAGAGGGATAATCCTCGCCCATGAGCTCCTGCAGCTCCAAGCTCCAAAGCAGAGGTGTCCCCACTCTGTGCTAACCCCATAGCCAGGGGTAAGACACACCTTGTGTCCTGGCCCTCACAAGAGGCCATGCAGGCAAGGTCCGGATCCCTGCCCCACACCTCACCCTTTCACTGTGTGACTTATGGGCTACAGATGTGCAAGGACACTTTCCTGTTCAGCACTGTGCAAGTGAAAAAGCCCATCTGGGCTCAGATAAATAGAAAATCAGACCATGTCTCATCATCTGCCAAGGAGGAAGCCAGTTGCAGATACAGAGCAGAAGCCTCCTGCCCTGTTTTTCTCTGGAAAGGCATAAGGGGGTGGACATAAGGAAAGGAGCAAATCCGTGCCTCTGGAGCTGGTCACAGGAGAAGGATACCAGCTTGTCCTGGCTGTGAGAGGTAACATTGACCACTCTTGCTGTCACTGGTGGGGACAGATTGGCTGCCTTGGTCCACCCAATCATTAGATGTCAGAACCAAGCGGCATGGGGACATCCGAGGTGAGACATCCTTTCACTAAAGGTGATGTGTAGCCAGAGCATCACCTCCGTCAGGTATGAATTGAACAAGCAAGTGGGATTCGGTCAGGGGGTATCTCCAGCAAAACAGACAGATGAGATCTGAGTTTAGACAGCCAGTCCATGGGAGCCTGGAAGCATTTCCAAGGCTTCATGATCTTTCTCCAGCTACTTCAGAGGCACAAAGCTTTCGCACGAACATTTTCTGCAGTACAAGCCAGTGTAACAAACAACCGCTTTCTACCAAATCCTGTGCACAAATTACATTACTACCACCATGTGTATGGAAGCTGTAGCTGTATTTATAGAGCATTGGTTCTTGCAAATGTACCCACGTAGGCTTTAAATCCATGCCTGGTTTTCTGATGATTGGTTTAACCATTGCTAATTGACTGAAAATGAATGAAGCTACTCAAGTGTTTCTCCCATAAATAAAATGATTTTTTTTTTCCCTCAGGCAGATCAAGAGGTGCCTTGGGAGGGAAAGAAAAGCCCTGGGAAGTGAAGATAGCTCAAGCTGTAGCTGTCAATCTGTGGGGAGCCCTCAGGAGCCTGGAGGTGTCTGTCACAAGCCCGGGGGCTGAAAAGCCCCCAGGAAGCCCTGGCTTCTGCATGTCATGAGAGGTACTGTCTGTCAAAGCACCAAGAGACATGGAGCTCTCCAGGTGAGCCAGATGAACAGCAAGCTGTCCTCACCAGATCTGTGACTGTAGAGAAACACAGACTCATTCCATGCATCTCTGCCTTGCATTCATGTAAATCTGATCTCTGCAGAGGAACTGGGAATGCATCACCATCCTTCATCCTTCATCCACAACCAGGTAAAGCTGTGGGGATATGTGGTCATGGGGTCATCGCCCTGCTCTTGATCTCACCACATCTCTGCCAGTCCAGAGAGATGGTTTGCCTGTTCAGAGAGCTCACAGACATGTTCCAAACCACCAGGCTGCTTGGCATCCCATTTAAGGCCAACACATGGCCTTTTGCTGTTTACAACATACACAGGAGTAACTTGCTCCTGTTAAGATGCATACAGCAAACATCTCTAAGTTAGATGCATATCATATCACAGAAAAGCGGTGATTTAAAAGGAGCTTTGCTGGTGTCTCATGGTAGCAAACACCACCAGCTTGTGCTGTGCTTTGTAAGAGGCTCTGAAAGGTGTGTTCACATGAAGGCAGCATGGGAACTATGTATACATCGTGGTGCTATGTGATGTCCAAGTTAAGCTTTAAATGCTGAGATAACTCCCTCAAGGGAAATTGAAGTATACATGACTGAAAAATGGAAGTCAAAGAAGCTATCTTTCCCCTCTTTATAGCTGAATGATCTCCTCTACTTAGTTTAAGCCACGATTGCGCAGAACCATAAAGAGGTGGAAATCTGGTGCTTTGCAGGAGTGTCAGCCAATGCTAAGGGTACCAAAGTCTGCCCAGAAGCAAATCTGTAGGCAGTGAGTGATTGCATTTTGTTATGTTGACTGGGAGAAGACTTGGGTTTAGTGTGTGGGGAAGTGCTGCTCTGCTACAGCTCTTCTGCATGACCTTTTGCTGATCATGTAACTCACTGTGTCTCATTTTCTGGAACAGCACCACCCATGACCCAGATCTGCTGCAAGCGAACATGGTAATTACTAGTAAGGTGGTTTAAGAAGCTGCGCTGGCATTCTAGAAAGAAACTACTATTGAAATGATTTCAAAGCTGAGCACCTCAGGCTGGCTGGAAATGGTTCAGGACAAGAAAAATGGACTTTCATGATGTGGGTCCCTTTAGGGCACGGGGTTTGGGCTGGCTCAACAGTGAAGGAAGGTTTTGTTTGGTGAGTGAGCACAGGTTTACTTCCCCCTGCACTGAAAAAGCTCTGTGATTGCTTCCTATAAAACAGGTAGAAAGAGATTGCCATATATTCACTGTATCTAATGCCTTTCCTTGTGTACCTCGGGGGTGTTCCCATGCAGCCCACAAATTCCCATCAGTTCTCGGGGACTTGTGCATCCAGATGACTGGTGTACAATCTACTCTGTAAAGGGAATAGGTATTAGGAGACATAATCCACAGCAGTAAAAAATGTCACCACTGTGTTTCTTTTTTAAAGAAATCTGACTTATCTTTGGGGCAATGTGATGAAAACAAAAAAGATGGGGATTTTAAAGAGATCATACTCCATCCTTCTCTCAAGTAAGTGGCCTGGGTGCCTGTCCTATCACAGCAGATCTGTTTCTCTACGCAGGTGCATCTCCAGAGGATGTTTTAAGGGAGCAGACAGAGCTTGAAGCACAACCTTTATGACTCCCATTCACTTGCCAGTACCCACCTCTTTTGCTTTACAGTTTGTGCACCATGCATGGCATAGTTGATATTTCCCAAGTGCAAGTGGCAATCACCTTAGAGACTGCAGGAAGTATCCAGCTTGGGTCTTGAAAAAGCTGAGGTCTTTCAGCTTCCCACTGGCTCTAAGTAACTCCCAAACAAGTTCAGGAGGGCCAGAACAGACAGAATGGAAGGCACAGAGTTAATTTCCCAGCAATATTAGTCACCTATTGCTTTTCCTCTGTTTTCCTGTCTTCTTTGCATTCAGATACACAAGCACACTCTGTCATTAAAAAGTTTCAGAGCTCCAAAATGGAGAGGAGAAGGAAGGCAGATTCTTTTCCCTTGCTTAAAAGTTTAAAGCCACCCCCATTATGCCATCTGAAGGAGTTTTGAATGTGGGCAAAAATAAACATAATATTGAAAAAACATTCTGAACTGTAAGAATATTACACCCATAAAAATGTCAGCCCAAGCTTATAAAACTTTAACAGTGGTAGTATTAAAAATGCAAGGGGGACCAACAGAGAAAAAAAGGGAGAGCAGTAAAGAAAAGAAGAACCTGACAGGAGGAAATACATAGAACCATAGAATCATAGAAGAGTTAGGGTTGGAAAGGACCTTAAGATCATGTGGCTTAGCTATGGTACTCTAAGCATCGGTCCAACATGAACTAAATACTTCATCACTCCAACATGAACATTTTGTCAGCAGCAGCTTTTTGGGACAGCATGAAGCAAAGGGAAATGGATTCAAATACCTGGGATTTGTGAGCTGAGAGAGACACATAAAGAAAGAATACATCAGGTCAAGGGGACAAGGACATCTCCAACCTGGTGCATAGAAAAGGACCACTATTTGCAACAGTAAGGCTGATAGCTATGGCTTTTCATGAAGCCACCAAGCCAGGGACTGTGGAAGAGGACAGGAGAAGATCTGACATTATAGCTGGGAACAGGGAAGAAGGGACTGGGGGACAATACATGGGTAGCCATGCGCCAGTTTATCTGACCTCTGCAGAAGAAAGGTGCTGGGACAAACTGCACAAAGGATGGAGAAACAGAAGACAGTGCATGATGAGTGGAACAGAGAAGGGATAGGTTTCCCAGCTGTAATCTGTGCGTGACTCGCTTGAGTCAGGACATGAGGCGAGACCAGGTTTGCTTAATTACTTGTTGCCAAGCAGGAATGTGCTCATCAGGATGAGGGGTCTTGAAAGAGATTTAGTTTGGGTCAAGAACCAGCCAATGGGTAGAAAACCAGCTGTGCTGAAAGAAGAATTAAAATTTGGCAATGAGTTCCTGGTGGAGTTCATAAAGGAGTTGTCTTGGATGCTATCTTAATCCGTATTTTCTTTAAATGACCCTAGCAGAGAGAGCAGGAATGACGTGAAATTGGGAGGCACTGCTAGTGCTGATAAGGGTTGAAATATTATGTAGGAGGAGCTGGGTGCCCTTAAGGATGAGACTGAGACAAATGGGATGTAATTTAGCAGTAAAAAATGCACCACCATGTACTTGGACACTCGAAACAAGAATTTCTGCTATATGCTGGCAGCTTATCCACAAAGCAGCAGAGGGAGATCACTCAAGCATGAGATGGCTCTGAGCCACGAGCGTCTCATGGCGAAGAAGAGGCAAATGCAAATGGAGACAGCATCAGTTAGAATACTTCCAGAAAGGCCTGGAGAGAGCAGTGTCAGGGGATGAGGACACACTGAGACCTCCACAGCACTCAGGACTGTGCCCAAGCTGCTGGCAAGCACCTTGTGCCAGCTCAGTCCTCAGCCCTGTGTCCTGATGGACCCTGGCAGCTCCCTGCAGCTGTGGGGGCTGCATGGGGATGTGGCCACTCTTCATAACCGCTTCTTCCAACATGTCCACTAAGAAGGAAGATGAGTTATTTAAGCTTGAGGATAATGCTGAACATTGAGCAAATGCCTCTAAACTATTCCCGACTATGTTTAGACAAGAAATGACAGAATTAATAAAGGCTGGAGGAATGAAATTCTGCAAAGGCTTTCCTGGAGGAATCCTAGGAGCGAAGTGCTGCCTAGTTTTAAGCTGGAGCTCTGCAAGTCTATGAAGGGGATTGCATAACACAACTACATGTGACAGAAGAAGATGAGACACAATAACCCAGGAAATCCTGTCCAGTCCCATGATTTTAAACTCATGATCTGTAAGCAGAACTATAGAAATTGATAGAACAGGGTCATCCAGCTAAGCACTGGTATCAAATCTGCAGATGAACCCTGGCCTGTACTTTGGGGCAAATAAACAAGGTATGGTTAATTTCAGACTTGTCTTTGGAAAGCCCCACTCACAACCTGAGAATTTAGAATCTCCAGGGCAAGGCAAGAAAAGGAAGCTGAGACAGACAAAGCTTCTGCATCAAAATGCCTCCTTCGAAGGGCAGTGCAGATCTCTGCTGTGCTCCTAAAATGATGTTATCAGGACAGACATAGCTCTTACTTGTGCCAGCTGTCCCACGAGCTACCTCTTCTGTTTAGTTTGCTTAATTTACAAAGTCTCCTCCTGTCCTGTTGTCTACTTCATCCATGGCACTACTGTCTCTTGAGAGAGGTTTTCATTAACATATCTGCTGTCCAAATGCAGTTTGAGAGGGGATGTTCTTCCCTAGTTCCCTCCTGCACCTCACCTTCCCCAAAGGTGTCCTGGTGTTCAATTCTATACAGTAGAATAGGAGGACAAATATGGGTGGATGTTGGGACTTGCAGAGGAGAAATTCTGGAACCTGCGATTGCACTGAAGATAGCCATTGACTTCTCCCATGCTGCAGTTTGGTTTTCAGAAAGCTTTGTCCTTTTACACATACGTGGCTTAGTTTTTTATTCTGACAGTGACAACAGAGGCATCAAAAGGAAGAGTAAATTGAAAGTAATTGCAGGAAATAACAGGCAAGAGATTATCACCTTTTGCCCAGGGACTGTATTTTTCTCCTGTCTCATAGGTTCTCTCTGAAGTTAACAACAGAGCTTGTGGCACAACAGCACATCATAGGTTCATGGGTACCTTGGGTCTCAATACTGTAGTACACCAAGGCCCTGCAGAGAATGACTTTCCAGTCACACTTCTTTTTGTCTGCAGAGGCGTGGAAACCAGGTCTTGATAAAAGGAGTGTTTTGGCTCCCCTCCAAGCCCCCCTGTATGCACATACCAGCTTTGCTCCGAGATCTTCAGCTGTAGAGGACTGAGTTTGGCACAAGACTGAAAGTAATGCCAAATAATCCTCCCACCTGGTTCCCATCCTCCATGCCACCACATCCCAGATCATCCAGCCGTGCTGCAGCTACTCTCTGCACCCTGTCTCATGATGACCTGACAGCAAAGATGTGTGTGCAAACTCTCTACCATCCCTGCACTGGAGATCCAGGCTGCATTGATGCCTCCTCTGTGGTCACCTGCCAGCCCCAGCACATCCTCATTGCACAGGCTGACAAAGTTACCAAATCCTCTTTGAGGACAAGTGACACTGGGGGACTTTTCTGAGCAAACCTCCAGCTCTCCCAAGGCTTTCCTTTCCAGGGAAGCAAGACCAGGTGTCTGGTTAAATTCCTCTCTGATCTTTTCCCTTTCCTACCACATCTTATGCTTTGAGGGGTTATTGCTGACCCGACAGCCTACCACTGTACGATGTACCTACACTGGGAATCACTTTACCTCCTTGACTCACTGCAGGGGGCAGTTCAGAAGTACAGGAACGAGAAGCAGGAGAACTTCTTAGACCCACTGTCTAGCGTTAAACCTGAAACGGGGGTGATGAAGGATCAGCTGCTGAACACCAAAGTACCCCAGAGCACTCCATCCTGCGGCAGCTGGGAAGATGCAATGACCTCCAGTGAAAAGATGCAGAGTAATTCCACTATCTTTGACCCTTTTAGAGGAATTTGGTTTTTCCCTCAAGAGTGGAAGGTTTATTTAAGGTCTAGTAGCCAGTTCACTCTTGCCTCTTGTTTGCTTTTAAAGCACTGGTCCTGTGAGAATCCTCCACTTAAGCTGACCTCCTGCCCTCCCCAGTGCAAGGCAGGCTTCTCCAGCTCCCTGCAGATCAGCCTGGCAGTCTGAAGTAACACTCCCTTTAGTAGTTTATCTATCTTCTGCCAAACAAAAGAAAATCAACCTCCTTGATCCTTGCTCAGGAAATGAGAGCAGTTCTAATAAACCCTGTGTGTTAACAGGGTCTGGCTCCACTAAACCCAGCTAGTGGAAGCAATCACTTCCTCAGTAACCAGCTTTCTCTTCCCGTGGCAGAAGGATTTCACAGAATCACAGAACCGCTAGTGTTGTAAGGGACCTCTGGAGATCATCTGGTCCAAGCCCTGCCAAGGCAGGGCCACCCAGAGCAGGTGACACAGGAACGTGTCCAGGCAGGCCCTCAATGTCTCCAGAGAGGGAGACTCCACGACCGCCCTGGGCACCTGTCCCAGTGCTCTGCCACCCTCAACATAGAGAAGCTCTTCCTCGTGTTGAGGTGAAACTTCTTGTGTTTTAGTTTATGGCCATTGCTCCTTGTCCTGTCGCTGGGCACCACTGAAACGAGTTTGGCACCACCCTCTTGGCACTCACATTTGAGTTATTTACATGCATTAAATCTCAGTCTGCTGGACTAAATGGGCCCAGCTCCTGCAGTCCCTCCTCATAAGGGAGATGCTCCAGACCCTTGATCTTCTTGTGGCCTCCACTGTACCGTCTCCGGTAGCTCCAGCAGCAGTACTGAGGAGCCCAGGGCTGGACACAGCACTCCAGATGTGGCCTCACCAGGTCGAGTAGAGGAGGAGGATCACTTCCCTCAACCTTCTGGCCACAGCATGGGGTGGGCTGCTTTGGTGAATGGGTGAGGGTCACCCCTGGCTGAGCTGGATAGGTGTAAGCAATGTATTCTGCTCTTCCACGGGCAGCTCGATTGTGGATCTCGGAGCTGGCCTGTTGCTCACACCAGGAGAACCTGGAAACTGTAAAATGGCGTGCGGCAAATGCCAGCTAGCCATATGTGCAGCTTCCTGGTGGAGGCATTTACTGATTTTGGCTACACCGGATTTTTTAGTCCAGATAGGCTTTTTAGTCCAGAAATGCTAAGACTGCGTGGCATCTGTGACATCAAGATTTGGGCCTCCATCTGAGCAGGGCCATAAACTTTGCTTCCCCACTTCCTGAGCAAAGGAAAGCTGCCAAGGGGTAGGGGGTGACCTGGGGTCTGTCTTTTCCTAACCTGGCACACCCCATTGTTCATCCTGAGCTCTGGCTGGCAAGGTGGGGAGGAGCTGAGTGGCTGTAACAAGATGACTGGCAAAGCTTCCTATCCCTCTTCCACTTTACATTTGACTCAGGCCCACGTGATACCCTGATGCAAAAGGGATAGAAACAAATCCATGTAGCTGCACTAGGCCTCTCAGAAGTGAGCTGATCAATCAGCCTAAAGACATTCAATTTGTTTGGCTTGCCAGAGGGAAAGTCAGGAGGTGACTTGACCACAGCTGACAGAGCCACTGTGCCCGGTGGACCTGCTGCTCCAGCAAGAAGAGACAAGACACAATGCTGCCATCACACGTGTGCCTGAGTGCCCACGCAGGCCAGCTTGCATCAGGAATAAAGACATGCATTTACACCACGAGAATAATTAACCACCTCAACAGCTTTTACCCAGGGACATGGCGCAATGGTTTGCAGCCTTTAAATCAGGACTGACTGCCTTTGACACAGATTTATTAGATCTACAAAGAAAGTCCTGGGCTTGACGCACAAATCGTGTTCTGTGTTGTATCAGGGGTCATGCTAGCCAGCTATAATGCCTCCTTCTGGCCTTGAAATTAATGGCTGGTGTCAGAGGGACAAATAACTCCTCCAGCAGCTGCCTGCTGGAGGAGAGAGCGCTCCCAGGACACGACCATCTTCAAGGAGAGTGTGGCAGAAGCGCTGCTCAGTGGCCCCATCCATCCTCTGTGGGTGCATTGCAGAGGCACCATATAGCAGCGTGGGGATATGGCCCCCATCCTCCTCTGGGCTTACCACAGAGAGGGAGAGTCTTACGTGACCCAAAGCCCTTGCTGAAACTGGGAGTGTGAGCTGTCAGAAGGAATGGGATGATGAATGTTCTGGGCAGATTTTGTTTTGCAAATGAGTTTTTTTTAAAATATACATATATATCTGCTGCCAATCCTGGTTTAATACTTTCAAAGCACAAGCATCTGCGGTGTCTCTGCAAATATCCTGTGCCTTGGGATGGCACAGTGAGAATGGAAGGGGAAAGTCAGGCTCCTCCTTCCTCAGGCTGCCTGTCCCTCTATAACACTTGCCTTTCGCAAATTTCCATTTCCTAAGCAAGCCACTCATTCCTCTTGTACAGCGACTTCCAATTTTCTTTTCATGCAATGATTGCAGCAAAGGCTTTGAGGGGGAGGGAGAAGTCTCAGTAAAACAACAACCCCAGAGGTAAATCTTCGACAGGATCTGCATAGACTCATCTGTGCAACTGTCATTTACATTAATGGGAGTCTTGCAGCTCAATACACGCACTGGAAATACCCTTGTCCCCAGCTGTCCCATCTAAATAATAATAATAGGGAAAAACACAAACCAGAGGGAAAGGAACAAAAAGGTTCTGTTCTCCCACCACAGAAGGTCAAGAGAAAACCTGTGACAGAGGCAGAGATGTCACTCAATCCTCACCCGTCACAGTGCAGGGCAGTGGGGAATAAGCATTCCTGATGCTGGGAGGTGGCCGGCACCTCTCTGGGCATATGTTCCTGTAAATTTGAAATTAGAGCCACTGAGGGGATGTAAAATGACAAACCCAGCTGCCCATGGGGGTGCTGCCTGCCAGCAGAGTGAAGTGTCAATTATTCACCATTTGCTAAAGGACACAGCTTTCTGCCGTCATGCCAGAATGTCTGTGAAGAGCATCTTAATCCCTCCAGTATGCGGACTGGCAGAGGCAGCCCCAGCCCTTCCTTTGCCAGAGCAGAGCTTCGGGCTGTGGTATCCTAATGTGACTCTAGGCCATGCCAGGATCCAGTGCTGCAGGAATGGGCAGAACCATCCAGGAGCATTGCCTGCCTGTGCTGGTTCCTCTGGGCTCAACCTCAATGGCTGGAGCAGAGCAAGGCTGCAAACTCCCTCAGAAATGGGACAAAGACAGGGTCATGCACTGAACACCCCATCTGATGAAACTGTGGTTTCCCCAGCAAGAGCAGAGAGCAGGCGACAGCTGGCACCTAAACCAGCATGGACACAGCACACCTCCGCTCGAATCCAGACTGGGACCTGTGCTGGGGACACCCCCTGCTTCTGCTGCTCAGCTTCTCCTGTTGCAGTGGCATGTGTGGCTTGCAAAAGCAAAAGGGGAGAAGTGGCATTTTATAAACTGAGTGTGTGCGTGTGCAAATAAAGCAGATGGCGAGGGTGTTTACATTAGCACTCATGCTGGAAGTGCTTAGATTATCTTCCTTCTTAGCTAAATTAGGGACCAATCTGGGCTGGGAGCATCACTGTTCTTCCTGCTGCTGGCAAACGTGGGCTCCCATGGAAATCTTTATTCATCAAAACTTTCCCCAGGTCTGACCAAACTCTTCTATATTTGGGGTCCTGACAAGTCAGGGCACTTCACAAACGCTGGTGGCTGCTTAATCACAGGGCCCTCTTGAGGTTCAGTCATCCTAAACAAGTCGTCAAGGCCATGAGTCATGTCACAGGTGGGCTCCACAGTGATTCAAGGATGAGATGCTCCCTCCTGATTTATTTCATGATATCATTACGCAGAAGAAAACCCACTTAAAATGAGTATTTCCAAGCCTTCTGTTCCACCTCTTCCACTTGAGCTAGCAGTCTCTCCTTGCCGGGTCCTCAGACAGACAGCCAGAGGAGCAACAGATGCTTACTCCAGCATCTGGACTAGAAGGAAAAGGGTTTAGTGGGGGTCTCACTTGATCCCCATGCACTTGCTGCCTGCCCAGGCTTTCTTCCAAGATCTGGGCACTTGACAAGGCTGTTCCCTGACTGGAACAGCATTATCTTCTGGGGGATTGCAGCAGTCAGGCACAAAATAGGCGCTGCTGCTTTGACGATAAGCCAAAGGGAAGGTATGAAGCCTGTGTAAAACCATCTGTTGAAATGCCTTGGCTGCAGCGTTAATACCCCCAGTCCTGTGTCACTGCAAGGACAGCTGCACATGATTGCTGTCCCGTTGTTGGCATTGGTACATCATAACTACTGGGTTCAAGCAGCTGTTTGAGAGCTGTTTGTGCGCTCTCAGTGTGCTTTATACACAGTGGCTGAGGGTGAGGGTCAGCAGGAGTTTCATGGCCAAACTTTCCATTGCAAGTATTCAGGCAAGGGACTCGGCATCTCGTGCCCATCTGCAATGCTGGGATCTTGGGCAGCAGCCCAGAAACATGAGTGACCCGTGGCCACTGGCACCCTGCTCACCATGTGCATACCTCCATTTATTTGAGAGACGCATCCAAGGTGAACAAAGAGAAAACATGAGCTTTCTGCATGCCCCAGTGAAGCAAAAACGCCCAGATATTCATTTTCTGGTCGCAGGCACACAGTTTTTCCCTCCTGATTTATCAGACTGAAAGGAAAGGAAATGTTTCCACATGTAATCCGTTACCAGAAATATTAGTGATAACTCATGTGTCAGCATTTCTGATGAAAGGTAAGGAACACTGCACCACAGCAAAACTAGCTGGGAACTTAAAAATAAAGGATTCTTCATCTGGAGTCGGCCTGCTTCCTTATAATTAAACAGGCATTAAAATAACTCCATTTTATGCTGAGTGTCCATATCTGGATGTGTGCATATGCATATGCTAAAGGATGAGACCCATAAGATGAACAGCAGGGATAAATAAAACTCCTGGGCATAACCTAGGTCTGCATCATGATCTGTGGGAATTTCATCACTGACTTCAGAATGGCTTTACCCCGTATTGTAACAGCAGTTGTGACCTGGGAACCTTGTACTGCTGAAAGGGAAAAATCTCAGCATAAGGACCTGGCACTCACATCTGGCCTCAGGAGGACCAAATATGTCAGAGGCTGCTGTAGAGTGTAATTCATTTTATAGCACTTGCTCAACGGCTGCTGTCTCCCAGTGAGCCCTGCATGTTTGGAACCCAGGATGAGTAAGTCATCTGGCTTTGCAGAAGGTGGGATCGGAAAAATTGTTCCATTAAGTTAAAATTAAAACACTAAAACTTGCCTGCAGATAGCTCTCACTGCACTGCAGGCAGCCTCCAGGGGAGCACGGGGAGCTGCTCTCTCAAAACCAGGAGCAAGGAGCTCTCACACTTCACATAAGCAGGGCAGAGAGGATCTGCACAACGTCAGATGAGACTTGGGTGACCTGGGTGAGAAGGGTGGGGGGCACCAGCATCTTCAGGGTGCCCAACATGTAGTTTTGCAGTAGCCTGGCAGGGATGGACCCCAAAGCCTAATGTTGAGGGCCTTTGTGGCAGCATGGCAGGAAGAATAAAATGCCATAGTGAGGAAATCCAATCCGTGCATGAAGTCCATATCTCCCCACCTGATGTGCTCCACAGCAGTGTCCTGCCACTGGAAGGCTCCTGTCAGGGAACTCAGTGGGACTGTGCTTCTTCCCCTGCTCGCTTACATTTTGTTTGTTACTGTCAGGGTGGCCAAATACCATACTTTGAACTACATCTGTTTTATTTGTAGGGACTCCAACCAGTGGAGGTCTTAAGTACAGAAAACTTCCGCTAGAAGTTGATACTTTGACAGGAACCTGAAGCAAGAGAACTCAAAAGCTAAGGAAGCTCCTAGAGAGCAAATGAACATCAGTACCACCAGAGTAAGAAGTTTACTGGATTAGGTACAGCTGAGGCCTCTCAGTGTTTATGCCTATCCCTTATACATCTCTGATATGACATGCCACATGGGTTGTCCCCACCTGCCAGTCACATCGCCACATTCTTTTTTGTTCCTCTTGTTCCTTTGCCAGATGGGAAGACCACTGAGTCTGTAAAAAACAGGTCTCCTGTTTTAAACTTCTTTGTGCAAAAAGGTGGATGGAAACACCCATGTTTTGATAAACAGATTTGGCCAGTGCAACATGGGAACCATGCAGAAGAAGGTGATCAGTGGGAACAAACAGCACTTAAATGTACCCCAGGCCTGGCAGTGAAAGCTGCAGCTACCCTCACTGCCAATCCAGCTTCCCAAATAGAGTGGGGAAACTCCTAAAGGGTTGATCCAGATGAGACCAAGGTCCTTCAGGGCCTTCATAAGAAATGAGGAGGAGGCCATGGAGTGGTCCTTGGCAACTGAGAATGAAGACCTTGTGCTGAGAATGAAGACCTTGCGCCTGCTGTAGGAGAGGAACTGGTTCAAGACCATCTTAAAAATCTGAACGTGCACAAGTCCATGGGTCCTGATGAGACCCATCCGCGGGTCCTGAAGGAGCTGGCAAATGAAGTTGTGAAGCCGCTGGCCGTCATATTTGAGAAATCATGGCAGTCAGGTGAAGTTCCCGATGACTGGAAAAAGGGAAATATAACCCCCATTTTCAAGAAGGGGAAAATGGAAGACCCAGGGAATTACAGACCAGTCAGTCTCACCTCTGTGCCTGGCAAAACCTTGGAGCAGATTCTCCTGGAAGGCATGCTAAGGCACATGAAAAACAACAAGGTGCTTGGTGACAGCCAGCATGGCTTCACTAAGGGGAAATCCTGCCTGACCAATTTGGTGGCCTTCTATGATGGGGCTACAGAACTGATGGACAGGGGTAGAGCAGTTGATGTCATCTACCTGGACTTGTGCAAAGCATTCGACGCTGTCCCACACAACATCCTTGTCTCTAAATTGGAGAGACATCAATTTGATGGATGGACCACGCACTGGATAAAGAGCTGGCTGGATGGCCACACACAAAGAGTTGTGGTCAATGGCTCAATGTCCGGCTGGAGACCAGTAACGAGTGGTGTCCCTCAGGGATCAGTGTTGGGACCGGTCTTGTTTAACATCTTCGTCGCTGACATGGACAGTGGGATTGAGTGAGCCCTCAGCAAGTTTGCCGATGACACCAAGCTGTGTGGTTCGGTTGATACCCTGGAGGGAAGGAATGCCATCCAGAGGGACTTTGACATGCTTGTGAGGTGGGCTGATGCCAACCTCATGAAGTTTAACCATGCCAAGTGCAAGGTCCTACACCTGGGTCGGAGCAATCCCAGACACAGGTACAGGCTGGGCAAAGAAGAGATTCAGAGCAGCCCTGTGGAGAAGGACTTGGGGGTGGTGGTTGATGAGAATGAACATGAGCCGGCTTCAGTGTGCGCTTGCAGCCCAGAAAGCCAACTGTATCCTGGGCTGCATCCAAAGGAGTGTGACCAGCAGGTTGAAGGAGGTGATCCTGCCCCTCTACTCTGCTCTTGTGAGACCTCACCTGGAGTATTGTGTGCAGTTCTGGTGTCCTCAACATAAAAAGGACATGGAACTGTTGGAACAAGTCCAGAGGAGGGCCATGAGGATGATCAGGGGACTGGAGCACCTCCTGTATGAAGACAGGCTGAGGAAGTTGGGGCTGTTCAGCCTGGAGAAGAGAAGGCTGCATGGAGACCTCATAGCAGCCTTCCAGTATCTGAAGGGGGCCTATAGGGATGCTGGAGAGGGACCCTTCATTAGAGACTGTAATGACAGGACAAGGGGTAATGGGTTAAAACTTAAACAGGGGAAGTTTAGATTGGATATAAGGAGGAAATTCTTTCCTGTTAGGGTGGTGAGGCACTGGAATAGGTTGCCCAGGGAGGTTGTGAATGCTCCATCCCTGACAGTGTTCAAGACCAGGTTGGACGAGGCCTTGGGTGATATGGTTTAGTGTGAGGTGTCCCTGCCCATGGCAGGGGGGTTGGAACTTGATGATCTCAAGGTCCTTTCCAACCCTAACGATTCTATGATTCTATGATGCTATAACATCTCTGCAAAATGGAGATGCTCACCCTGATCACCGCCACAAAAGCTGAACCCAGCTACAGTTACTGATTCTGGGACTCACGGACCAGTGGCACAAGGGTGGAGAGGGCTGTTCCATATACCACAAAGTTTAAGGGAGCTCTAGCCGTTTTGCTGCTCCTTTCCCCACTTTAACTAGCCAATGGCAGCAAGATGTCTGTGGTCAGGCTAGTTAGCCACAGTTCTCTTGACCATCCCATGAATTTTCTTGTGGTTTGATTAATCTTATTTCAATAGCAGTCTCTTTCTTACATAATCTCTTTATTTTATTTTGTAGATTCCTTTTATAAAATAATGGGAGTGAGGAGCGCAAAGTGGCTCCCTCCTCTGCCTCCTTGCTTCCCTCCTGCCCCTTGCCAAAGCCAAGTCTTGGCACCTTCAGCTCTGACTCACCCCCTCCAGGCTCAGAGTGGGCAGCAGCATCCAAATGGCTACAGCCTCTGGTGAAATATCAAAGGTGAAAGGTTTGGCTATTGACTGAGAAACATACATGCAATCTCGCAACATTTGACTTTCCCCAGCTTTGTATTGACTTTCGTTTTCTCATTATGATAACAGGCAAGAAATCACTGCCTGCATTTTCCCTGAGACAGCACTTCTGTCAATAGACCCCAGTTCTCCTGGTCTCCTCCTCCTCCCCTTTTCACAGATTAGCTTCTCACCAAAATGGAAAATTATCTTCAGACAATATTGGCAGAGGCCAGGCTGACAGGAAGACAAATCAGATGGCGGGCATGAACCATAAACATTGTTAAACACTCATTTCAGCTTGTGTTGCCTGACTTCTGGGAAATTATATATAGCATTAAAAAAGCACAGCTGCAGATGAGTGCGTGTGTTAACAGTGGCATGTCAAGAGCACAGTGTTGCATTTGCCTCTCTATATCAAAATAACACATAGGCACCCCAGCAAAGAAGAGCTGAAACCTACCAGGCGAGAGGTGGTCTTCATCAAAGACAAGCATCATATGACTGGAGAAGAATGTGTGTAGTAAAGACTGGGACAAGAGTGGGGAAATTACAAGTGCATTAAACTGATCTCAGTCACACATGGGCTCAGGTTAATTGTTTCAGGAAAAAAATAATTACAAGTTTGATAATAAAGGAGGAAGATACATGGGTCAGCTGAAAGTCATCCACAGGATCAAGCTAACTTCTGCCTTTCACAGAATTGCCTGATCTTGAAATGTTTTCAGGCCTATCCTAAAATGACATTTCCATTAGAGGAAGGTGAGACAGTCAATGCTGTACCAGTCACTTCTGAGAGTTCAACAGGAACACACCGGGCATACTACCAGTCTTCTAGTAAAGTGACTTGACTCTGGCACCAGCACACAACAGACTTTTACAGTGACCTCCTCTAAGGAGACTGAAAGACCTTTTCTGTATCTTCACACTGAATACAAGGAAGTAAGAGATCTCCCTGCATTGGCCTTGTTTTCTAACACGAATGAGTTAGGATAATCAGAAAAACATGTGGGCTAGAAGTTAGGTTGTGTTTTTTTAGACCTGGAGAGGTCCTAGGAGATTTTCTGAAGTACGCGTACATGCCCTCCGGCATCCACAGGCTGCAACCTGGTAAATTTATGTACAGGCTTATGCTCCTTAGCTGTCTGCTGCAGCAGGGACATTAATTCAGTGACCCAGGTGCTCCTTTCACCTCTGTGCTTTGTATATGCCCTCTGACACGTGAAATTATGATGGCCCTCAGAGCTTGTAAGAATACTTCTCTTAATCCATTAATAAAGTCTTCTTAGTGCCCAGAGTGCAGGGTCTTAAGAGCTCTGCACTGCTGAGGTTTCCAGAAGGATGTTGTGTTCTGGGCTCAGTCAACAGAAGGCAGTGATACCTGTAAAAGTCAAAGGTCATCCATTTTTGAAGGGCCTTGCAGGGCCTCAGCATTTCCAGATTGACTGCCAGGGAAGAGCTTCCTTAAGCCACAGATACATTTACAAACTGCAACAACGCTGCTGAGTGGTCACATTTTGTCTACGAACTGGGTTTATGTCTTTTTGTAAGAGATAACCAGACACTAGCAAGTGCCATAAAGGTGTAGAGATGGAGAGAGACAAGGAAAACCACATTACTTTTTAAAGAGAGCATGTAAATGGGAAAGATGGAAATCAGACACCTTGTCATTGCTTAAAATGCCTGCCTTTGAAATGAGAGCAACAAGAAACTAGATCTAGTTGGAAACAGATGGAACTAGATGATCTTAAGGTCCTTTCCAACCGTAACTATTCTATGACTCTATGAAAACTGGAGGTCAGTACTACTAATCCAAGAATGGCCCCTTAGGAAAGACATCCAAACTCAAATCCATTGCTGTCATAAACTAAGCAAGGTAATGAACCGTATTTTGCTCTGTATGGGAGAACTTTATTTTTCTAGGAAAGCCATGTAGGAATTTAAAACTAGACAGTGTTTTCAAGTGAACATTTTGATATGAAAGACAACAAACTCCAAACATAACTCTTTCACCTTTACTTAAAGGTAGAGCCTTATTTGTCTTTGTTGTGGCCTTTGCATGTATGCTCCTCTCTACCAACCCTCCTTTACGACTGGCAAGACTAACCTGTCTGCTGCTTTTGTTTCATTCTGCAAAGCTAATACATAGTCTTGATCCCTATTTTTGAAGAGCCCTTAGGAAAACATGACTTGGAGGAGGAATAAAAACCTATAGCAAAGGACTCCATTTCTAGGTAATTTCTTCTAAACCCTGCTTTCAGTTTATTACCCTGACAAAGAGTCTCTCAGTTGCAGAGCAGAGCCCTACATCCCGCAGGGGATATACCGAGGATTAGCTACCCTGAAATGAAAGTCTGTTGACCTAAGGAAAACATTTCACTAAATAACAGCAGTTGTGAATTGCAGGGACCTGTGGGGTATTAGACACGGTGTAAAAGCCATTTGAACGGAGTAAGGAAAATATGTGGAAATAGTTTGGGGCAGGAAAGCTAGATAAGATATGTAAATGAATACATCTGTGGGATGGGGAGAAGTTATGCAAAAGGAAATTACTCTCCCTTTTCCACTACTGCCCTGTGAAATGGCAGCTCCGGAGATCCTCCAACCTGAGCAAAGTTCCTCAGCCTCTGAAGGGTGCCATCACCCAGCGAGATGTGACCTGGCCCCACAACACTTCCTGCTTTCTGGCAGGACTCATGGTTCCCTATGGATCCCAGGGTGCTCCCTGCACTGCCACAGGCATCTCCCTGCTGGTGGCGTCCTGAATGCATCACTGCATTTTAGACTCTCTATGGCTGTGCACATGGTCCCTATCACGTACCCCCAGGAAACCCTGCCTTGGCCAGGAGATTCTGTGTTTTCAAGGAAATTATGAAGCCAGCAATGCTGAAGGTTTGCCAAACTAAAATTAGAGGAAGGGAAAAAAGCATGAAAACTGCTAGTCCTGAGCCTGTCTTCCCAGGCCACAGCCCAGTAGAAATTCAGACCCATTGGCAAACATGGCTAAAGTGACTTTAATTGTAGCAAACCAAAGAGAGAGCATCACAGCACCAGAACAGTGCCTTGACTCTCTCTTTGCTTTTTGCTTTGCTAACGGTAAATGCAGGAGCACTTAATTGCTGGCATCCCAGATGGCCCCTGGACCGCAGGAATGAAAGTGGTTTTGCTGTTCTGATGAGAGTTATGTAGATCCTGCTGCCCTTTTGCCCAGTGCTACAGTGATAATCTGGAAGTGTTTATCCCTACCCTTAAGAGTAACTTGGTTACTCTTAGGGTAAATGAGAGTTTCTGGAAGGTGGCATCACAGAGGGAAAAATGGCAGAGGATCCACTAGGCTCGGTCTCCAAGCTCATAAAGCTTTGTCTAAAAAAAATAGAACTCCTGTGTTAAAAAAAAAAGGAGATGTGACTATGTTATTGGATTGAGGAATCTCTCTGGCAAGGAAATTTTTCAGTTGTTGAACAACTGTCTGAGGCAGTGATGGAACTGCTACAGCCTAAGCAAGTCATACAAAATGAGGATGGAAAAAAAGACTTGACTCTGTTATAGAGATTGTACAAATCCAGAGCTTAGCAGAGGCTCCGTTGTCTCAAGGCAGTGCCGGTTACACCACCTCCCTAGTAAGGCTGCTGTACGAAATAACATTATGTCCCACTTGTCCAGACTAAGGACATATTTTTGGCCCCTCAGTTGCCCCAGTGCAACAGTTTGCATTGAATGCTCTCAGTTAGAAGCAATATATATAAATGTCTCTTGGATAATTTTCTATTTTGGGTTAAGTGATGCTAGGTGACTCCTGCCCCATGAGCCACCGGGTGTTCAGCAGCGGGGAAGTAAGGGTTTGGGAGGTGCAGGTCTCTGCCCATGGAGCATGGAGGCCACAGGATGGTGCAGATCCCTGAGTGCTCCTCCAACCCTGCCTTCTCCAAGCTGCTTGTTGCTGGCTTTGCTGCACATCCTCCTATTCAGGATGATTTGCATGACTCAGCTAGGGATGAGTAGGAAAACGAATGTCATCATTTTGATCCAGTTAAAAATAATTTGTCTGGTGTTTTCTCTCTATTCTGCTCCCCCCTCCCCCTTTTTTTTTTTTTTTTTTTTTTCCCTGAAGAGCACTATTAGCACATATTTAGGAAGGTAAATTGTCCCGGGAGTTAAATTAGCACCTGATCAAATGTGCGCAAAGTGCTAATTGCAACCAACTGAAAAGAAGCTTTTAAGGCTCCAGCCAGCAGGCATGAAAATTGAGGCCATCCCAGAGAAGGGGGAGCCTTTTCAGACAGCTGACTGCAGTATTACTCAGTGATAAAAGTCAGACCATTTCATTCCCAACAAAGGGAGCAGACAGGTCGTCATTTCTAAATATCAGACAGCTGTTTTGGCCCGGAATCTCCACTTCCAAACAGGACAAAATTCTTCCTGAGGGGAGAAGGAGTCCGTATGTTCGGTCCCTGATGCTAGGCACATGTATTTCTCATGGCCCATATGCTCATGGAGCATTTCCTTGAGGAACCGCACCAGTTGGTCCTTGCATATGTGCTGTCCTGTTTCTGGTGATCTTGGCAGGAGGTGCGTAGCAGGAGCTATGGGGAGGGCACAGGGCAAGGCAGGACCCTGCTGGGACAGCCCTGAAAGATAACAGAAGAAACTGCTAGGGCTTTCCAATGCTCAGCTTCTAGCAGTACTAAATGTCTGTGTTTATATAAGGGAATCAGCTGTTTTGAAGATAACCAGCTGTAGCATCTGAGAAGGGTGACAAAGCTTTCAGATGAGAGACTCCTTTGAAGATATGGCATGGGGGGAGAAGATGGCTCCATGCATTTAAGGGGCATATGATGACACTGGGGACAGCAGAGGTGCCCCCAGAGACAGAAGAGCTGAAGGCTGCTGGTCCCAGGGGGGTGGGGCACCCCAAAAGCCAATGGGTCCAGGTGTGCCATTGATCTGGGAGAGAGGGGAGGGAGATCTCAGGAGCTGCAACACGTGGCTGTGGCATCATTGGGTTTTACTGAGATGGCAATTGCTCAAAAGTAGCTGTTTCTTTTCTTCCCCCACGTCCTCCTCATAATGAACTGTAACTTAAAGAAAAAACAAGTAATGGAAACCTTGGGAATTTTCAATCAAATATCAGTGAAAAAACTGTTGTTTAGATTGCAAAGCCAAACACTCTGAAGGAAGGGTATGGTGAAGGCTCCCTGCACAGCCTCCTCCTATGTACACTATGAAATAGACTTCTTTCTATGAGTACCTATGATTATTTCCCCCATCTTCAAATGTTTAAGCTACACACTCAAAGGGCTGAAGTTTGTGGTTACTCAAGCAAGCATAGATGTTGCCATCTTTCTATTAGCATCACTTCTGTGCATTATCACTGGAGTCTCACTCCTCTCTTTCCACCAGGAACAGCCAAAGCTCCCCTTTTATTTATTAAAGCAGAAAATGAAAACAGTCTCTTTAGCCAGCTGGGATGTAAGCGCCTCCTCACTGGTACCGATGGCCACACAGAAGAGCTGCTCTTTGTGCCATCCTTATGCAGTTAGTCTGTGTGACTGGATTGATAGTTACACTTTTTTTAGTCATCCTTTCTCCTAATTTGCTTACTCCAATAATTAACCAAACAACATTAGTATTTCTCCCCCTCCAAGCAATCTTCACCTTTGTGCAGGAAGCACGCTAATCTGCCAGAAAGCTATGTGGCATTTGCATGATTTTCCATCTAATTTGGCAGCGTTGGCACTTAAAGCAGGTGTGATGCTAATAGCCAACTTGAGCAATCAGCCCAGGTAGAAATCTGTGGATTGCACAAGAATTTCTTTGGAGAGTCTTTCTGTGTCTGCACTGAGCACTAATTATAGCTGGGAGAGGGAGGAAAGGAGGGAACCTGTGTAAAATGGGTAGAAGGAAGGCTGTAACATTTGCTTTTTCAGGGAGACTTTGAAAAGAGGATTCCTGCGCCTCAACTCAGCCTGAACATCTCTACCAAGGCCACGGTCAGGAAAGGAGATTTTTCCAGGAGGAATGGAGTGTGTGTGAGGGGGGTGTCCTTTTCCCCTCCTGCCTTAGCGCTGAGCAGAGCACACAGATAAATAGGGCCAGCGACACAAGAGTGGAGAAAGCTACCCCTGGGAGTTCTGGCATCTGCAGTCCTGCAGATCCGTGTTTCTTCTGGGCCCCACCTATGTCCTTCAGGAGCTTCTAGCATACGAAGGCCGGGATGTCAGCAACCAGTCTTGCTCTGCTCCAGCAGTCAGTGTGATGAGGTTGAGCCAGGTTCAGCCCTCATATATAACCTTGTCGCAGAGCTGTTCCTCAGCTTCCTCCAGCTTGGGAGCACCCAGTCTCTCCTTGTTGTCCCTCCTGCCCCTCAGTCGACCCCTCCTGTTCACCTCGCTGAGCTGCTCAGCCCTGCACATGTGTCACTCCCACTTTTGGGTGGACATGGGGTTTCTCCCAGGAGATGGATTCCTGCTGCTTCCCTAGGCTGAGAGCCCGGGTCCAGGACCTGCTGCAGCATGCCACCCAACCCATTAGTAACAGTGTCCTTTGGGCAGGCAGGAATGTCAAGGCTGTTGAGGTACATTAAAATACTTCAATCTTTGCTGTCACATCAGCTCCTGCTCTGCCCTGCTCCCCTGCTTGTTTTTCCCTCTCAGTTCCTGTTAGCACTGGATCACTTAAACTAACAGATACGTTGACAAAGTTTTCCATAAGCAAGACTTCAGACTGCTTTAGGCAGAAACTGCATTTCTCAGGTTAGAGAGATTGATTTTCCCCCTCACCTCTATTGTTGTTATTTATAACACTTTATACTATTACCATTACCATTACTATTATTTTATTTCATCTATGCTGGGCTACAAGTTGAGAAAGAATTAGAGGGTAATTCCTGTCTGCTTTTTGTCACCCCAGGTACAACAGAGTTAGAACTCTGGGTTTTGGGAAGGATGGGTCTGTCTCAAGACAAGGAGATGAGTTTCGAAGATGGTGCTGTTGTATGGATCTGAATATCCCTAACCACTGAGGATGGTGGCAGCATCTGACTCAGGCTTGAGCTACCCAAATGACCTCTGCCATCATTATACTGATGAGGTAGACCAAAACCCCCAGTCCCGATCATACCACTCACTGCATTGTTTGCCATCTGGATCTAGTATCATCATGCATCAGACATTAGCAGAGAAAATGTGAGGAATCCGTTGCTTTCAGAAACCCGCTGCGGAAACACAGCTCATGTCAAAACCTTTTGCGAATCAGAAAATGCTCCTACCGTGTATAAAGGTGTGGAGCAGGGGCCACTTTCATTCTTGTCTCCCTGTTCTCTCTTTGACCAGAGCAATGACCCCAGATAAGCTAGAAAGGGGTCTTTCTCCATGGGATTTCAGGCTTGTTGGCAAGCAGGGATAGCTGGGTATTTCCTTCCCCTCCTGCTGCCTCCCTGGATCAGGGTGAAGCTCACCCCAGAGGCAGGGAAGGGTGTCACGGCCACCATGTCCCACACCACCAGTCCTGCAGGCGCCCTCACTGCTCCCAGTGCTATTCCAAAGATTAAATCTTACTTGACTTAAACTTCCTTCCACTGCAAATATTTCCTTAAATTAATAGTTTCTCAACAATAGATAATCAAAACACTTGCCTGTATTTTAATTTTAAACAAACCAGGTGAGGGTCAAAAGCAGACAGAAAACAGACTGATTAATTAAAGGGGGTGCTTGTGAGAGTTTCAACTTTCAACAGGTGGAAAAGCAATTAATTTTCAGTCCAATTCTGTTGTTTTGATTTATCCTTCATGGGACTCCTTATAAAGGCTTCCAGTGAGTTGTGGCCTCAGTTAAAAGCACAGCTGGGAAAGAGGCCACAGCCCAGCTCACTGCAGGAGGGCCAGCACAGCTCCCTGGGGAGGATGAGAGAGGATGATATGTGTCAGCTAGTTGAAGCAAAGCAGGAACCCTCATTTGTTTCAAATACCTTCTTTAAACAAGTAAAAGGGTCCTGGGTAGAAACAATATTAAAAGGAATATCTCCGTCTGTCTCTCAAGGAAGCCAAATCCCAAGGACTTTTACATCTATCCACACAAAGCTGCTTCCCCATGTTACCTCAAAGGTTTGTCTTAGCAAAGGGTAGGCAGAGGCCATGGCAGAGCCCCGGGGCTTGGGGGTCTGGCCCCGCTCCAGCAGCATGCGTGCACCCAGACTGCAGAGCCACGTGGCAGATGCCTGCAGCAGAAGGTGGCCCGTCCTTGGCTTCATACTGGGAGCTGGGTTTTGACTGGGGCTACCAGCCTCCATTTGCAATCATATCAAAGTGTGCTTCGGGTGGGGTGACTTAGGAATCCCAAACACATCTGTTCTGCCTGCTTTGATTTTGGGGAGGAATAAGGAGCCTGAATCTTTCTGAGCACAAGTGGTTTTAATTGTCTCACTGTAACTTTCACCCTTGCACTGTTTTTGGCTGTGGTAGAGTTAATTCTCCCAATAGCAGCTGGTACGGGCTGTTTTAGACTGGTGCTGGAAACAGTGCTGATAACACAGGCATGGTTTTGTTGCCACAGAGCAGTTGCTTACACAGAGCCAAGGGCTTTTCTGCTCCTCACACCACCCCACCAGCAAGGGTTGGGGATGCTCAAAGAGCTGGGAGGGGACAGAGTCAGGACAGCCGACCCAAAGGATATCCCATGCCATATGGGGTCATGCTCAGCATGTAAAGCTGGGGGAAGAAGAAGGAAGGGGGGACGTCCAGAGTGATGGCATTTGTCTTCCCAAGTACCTGTCACATGAGCCTTGCTCTCCTGGAGATGATAGAACATCTGCCTGCCCATGAGACATGGTGAATGAATTTGTTGGTTTGCTTTGTCTGCATGCATGGCTTTTGCTTTAGCTATTAAAAACTGTCTTTATCTCAACCCACGAGTGTTCTCACTTTTACCCTAGCAATTCTCTCCCCCATCCCACTGGGGAAAACTGAGCAAGCAGCTGTGTGGTACTTAGTTGCCAGCTGGGGTTAAACCACAACAACCCTTCTTCAGAGAAAAGACAAGTCCTGCTTTTAGTGTGCTTAAACTCACTGAACTTAACTGAGCTGATCTTGCCTGTGACCTTGAGCCAGAGGAATCTCCGGGCTTTCCCACGTGATATTTGTGCCCATAAACACCTGGATTAAGTGACCCATGTCAAACACAAAGCGACAGCAACAGTTTGCTCAGCACTCACCCGTGGCCATGTACTGCAGCCCTTCCCAAAGCAAGAAGGAGGTAGTATTCAACAGGCAACCACCCTTGGCTGTGGTGGCAGACCTCAGCATTGTCAAGCCTGGATGACCAGGAGTGGAAACAGCCAGCAGTGGGTCCCCAGGGACCCAGGTCCTCCCTGCATGGGTGGCTTAAGAAGCAATGGCTGCTCCCAGCTTTCAATGGCTGGTGACAGGAGCTGGACTCGTGCTCCCAGGCTGGGGTCAGGGCTGTTTTTCGTTCCCAGAGATCACGCACTCACTGGTGAGTTGTCACAGATTTGCAGTACCAGGAATTAGGGGCATATTTTTACTGTGAACACAATGTTATCTCACCACGTGTGCTCCCAGAGTGAGGAAGACAACAAAAACATCTCTCCCCTTAGGGCAAGGTAATTTTCTAACTGGGACAAGAAAAGAGCTGTCCTGGGCCAAAGCCAGGCAGAAGGGATTGCTGGCCAAGGGAGAAGCTTTAGTCCTCTAAAGTCTCTCCAAAATCCCATTGGCAAAGCTGACTTACGCCACTGAGAAGTAAACACCCTCATTTTAAGACAAACTGCAGCAACCAAAGCTGCATAAAACACAGGCAACAGGCATGGTGACTTGGCACGTGTCCCTTGCATTTCACATTGTCTCAGTCAGAAACAGTTATGGCCCTTTTGCCTGGCTTGACCTAAGGTAATATTCCTTTCCTAAGAACTAGAGTTTTCTTAAACCTGGGCCAGACTCATGTGATTCTCGCCTCAGGAGTACTTAACTTTCATGTGCCAACCCTTTGGTAAGGCTAAGGAACTAAGAAACTCTGGGGTTAGCAACTAGACCTGAAGTCTGGGACTCTTCCAGAGCATGGCTCAAAACTGAAATGAAAGCTTCAGCCTGTCCACTGTAAGACTCCCATCAAGACCTAAGGCTGTGCTATGAAAACACACTGAATGAAATCTTGCCTATGCTAAAGCCACATTGCTGATAAATGACCTGCACTGCTTTGAAAAACAAATGTATTTTATCCCTTTAGATTACAACACAGGAATATATCTTTTCCTATCAGTGAAAAGCATCCTACTGTTTATTTCAGTTGACAGCCTTGCTGCCAGAAGGGAAACGAGAATATTATCTCTAATGAGTCTTCTCATAATGGCAATTTTCTGAAAGAGCTACCAGCTCTAGGTTTGTGTCAATAGTCCCACATCTGCAATCCATGGAATAAACCTCCCAAGCCTATTGCAGTATGCAGCTTTACTTCTCCAGAGCCAATGTGATAATGTCTTGACAGAGCAGCAATTCCTATTTTAACAGCAATATAGGTTCTTCCCATGTGCGTACAAACACATCTAGACCCAGACTGTGCCTCTGGTCTCCTCTAAACTAAACAGTCTAACCCACATTTCTCTTCCCTGCTTATCTGTTGATTCTTTGCCACCACATACAGGCTGCCCACCATCTAAATGCAGCCCCATAGGGAGGACATCCTACCTCATTTTAAGTCATTTGACCCATGTCTGCCAAAGTCATTTGAGGGAATTAAGGCAAAATCTCCAGAGGTCTCTCTGGCTTCTGAGGGAGGCACAAAGCCACAATGTTTTTCACCACATCTACAGGTGGCCCAAAGAGTCCACCTGCCTCCTTCCAGATCTTAGCATCAGCTGGGTAAATACAGTGCCAATCAAACAGCCCTCTGTTTTTTCGGGCTCTACAGAACCAAGACTCATCTCTTTCTAAGCTTGTTTCCAGGTGTGACTGAGATGTGTGTAAAGTCTTTGATCCTTGCACCATGTGGCAGCTGAGCTGAACGTGCCGCAAACTAATCCCACTGCTTTGTGTTTGTGTTTAGTGAGATTTTGCAAAACCATCTCTGTGCCTGGCCTTTGTACAAAAAGGCTGTGTTGAACGGAAGGCCTAACTGGTTCAGCTCGTCTGCTACTGACCACTCTGGGCCACTTTTCTGCATTTCTAAAGCATGAGTGTGTTAAAAACTTAAGAAATTCTTGGGGAACACTCAGAAACTTGGAGGTCCGATATAACCCCATATGGGGAATGCTGTTTAAAATATGGCATCACTGTAATGTTAAAGGTGTGCAGCTGAATAGGGAAGGATTTTAATAGACCACTGAAACAGAAACTTCGGCTAGGGAATATGTGTTGAGCATACAGTACGCTGGCTTGTTTTTACCAGCGTGCAAAGGCCAAATCAGAAACTAAGAGCTTCTGAAACCTTTGCAGATGCCTTTCAGTAGGACTTTGAAAATGACCAATCCTGGTCAAGGACATGCTGGTTAAGTATACCCCCAGGGAGCAATTAATTCCTGTGCTCTGAAATTGACTGCATACCTAGGAGATACTTGGAGTTGCCCTGTATGTTGGAAGTGGCAGGGTGCAGAGCACAAACATTTCATGTGCTCCCCTGGACAAAAGTCTCCATGGACATGGGGTCCCAGTCGTGTGTTCAGCTGCATTGCCCTCGGTTTCCAATCTGCTATTTGATTCCTTACAGAGGACTGTGGTCTAATCCAGTTTCCCACAGATCCCTGCTCTTCTCTGCTTTGGGAAACTGTGGGTTTGTGTCCAGGTCATCACTTAGAAAATGCTGAGCCAGCCTCAGCCCAAAGAGGAAGGTGCCTTTCCTACGGAAATCTGTGCTTTAAACTTTTAAGGGAAAAGAGATACGAGTAAAAACTGGAAACCCACAGACAGGCTCTCCATATGGATAAGAAACACAAACAAAGAGGCCATACAGAAGTTCCACAATGACACAATCATTCAAGATTCATGCTTGAACGTTGCACTGTGCATGACTATGTGCATCAACGCAGCAGTGAATTTCTTGTACTTCACCATAAGCCTATAAAACAAGTGAGCCAAAACTGAAGGCTTGTGAAGGTTCACAGATCTTTCAGTCAAGACAAGGCCAAGTCTCAAGCACACCTGATCCAATCTTCCACTTGGAAAGTGCAGGGTAACCTTAAACTCTGACAGAGCTAACACAGTGGGGGTTATAATTCCAAATCCACCAGGTTGCTTTGAGACCTTTCATGATCAGAAGAATGAGTCCAGCCTCATTTCGAAGTCCAGACTTGTTTCTCTGCTGTAGGAAATACTGCTGCAATATGAATAAAACTCAATGCCAGAACTGATAGGAGGAAAAAAGGGATTTTTTTAAAAATAAAATGAATGTCACTCCCTTACACTGTTATACTCACGTAACTCTAAGCACTGAGAAGTGTGTATTCTCCTCATTGGGCCAGGATTCCTCGTGCTGGCACAGAGGACCAGGAACACTGGCTAACCAGTCCTCTCCAGGTCTCCTGACTGACACTGTCCAGGTTCAGGTGCGCTATTTTTCACTCATCAGGAGCTGACAAAGATGGGTCTCTCCATCCTACTGTACCTCTGCATGAGTCATCAGGATTTTGCCTCGAGTCCTTTGCCTCTTGAGTCCTTTGTCTCCTGGTCTGGGTATTCTGAGAACCTGACCCTATAGAATCATAGAATCATAGAATCGTTAGGGTTGGAAAGGACCTTAAGATCATCTAGTTCCAACCCCCCTGCCGTGGGCAGGGACACCTTAAGCTAAATCATATCACCAAAGGCCTCGTCCAACCTGGCCTTGAGCACTGCCAGGGATGGAGCATTCACAACCTCCCTGGGCAACCTATTCCAGTGCCTCACCACCCTAACAGGAAAGAATTTCCTTCTTACATCCAACCTAAACTTCCCCTGTTTAAGTTTTAACCCATTACCCCTTGTCCTATCACTACAGTCCCTAATGAAGAGTCCATCCCCAGCATCCCTATAGGCCCCCTTCAGATACTGGAAGGCTGCTATGAGGTCTCCACACAGCCTTCTCTTCTCCAGGCTGAACAGCCCCAACTTTCTCAGCCTGTCTTCATACTCCAGTCCCCTGATCATCCTCGTGGTGCTCCAGTCCCCTGATCATCCTCGTGGCCCTCCTCTGGACTTATCCCAACAGTTCCATGTCCTTTTTATGTTGAGGACACCAGAACTGCACACAATACTCCAGGTGAGGTCTCACGAGAGCAGAGTAGAGGGGCAGGATCACCTCCTTCCGCCTGCTGGTCACACTCCTTTGGATGCAGCCCAGGATACGGTTGGCTTTCTGGGCTGCAAGCGCACACTGAAGCCGGCTCATGTTCATTTTCTCATCGACCAACACCCCCAAGTCCTTCTCCGCAGGGCTGCTCTGAATCTCTTCTCTGCCCAGCCTGTAGCTGTGTCTGGGATTGCTCCGACCCAGGTGTAGGACCTTGCACTTGGCATAGTTAAACCTCATGAGGTTGGCATCAGCCCACCTCACAAGCATGTCATGGTCGCTCTGGATGGCATTCCTTCCCTCCAGGGTATCAACAGAACCACACAGCTTGGTGTCATAGGCAAACTCAATCCCACTGTCCATGTCAGCGACGAAGATGTTAAACAAGAGCAGTCCCAACACCGATCCCTGAGGGACACCACTCATTACTGGTTTCCAGCCGGACACTGAGCCATTGACCGCAACTCTTTGCAAGCAGCCGTCCAGCCAGTTCTTTATCCACCAAGTGGTCCATCCATCAAATTGATGTCTCTCCAATTTAGAGACAAGGATGTCGTGTGGGACAGTGTCGAACGCTTTGCACAAGTTCAGGTAGATGACAGCAACTGCTCTACCCCTGTCCATCAGTTCCGTAGCCCCATCATAGAAGGCCACCAAATTGGTCAGGCAGGATTTCCCCTTACTGAAGCCATGCTGGCTGTCACCAAGCACCTTGTTGTTTTTCATGTGCCTTAGCATGCCATCCAGGAGAATCTGCTCCAAGATTTTGCCAGGCACAGAGGTGAGACTGACTGGTCTGTAATTCCCCGGGTCTTCCATTTTCCCCTTCTTGAAAATGGGGGTTATATTTCCCTTTTTCCAGTCATCGGGAACTTCACCTGACTGCCATGATTTCTCAAATATGACGGCCAGTGGCTTCACAACTTCATTCGCCAGCTCCTTCAGGACCCGCGGATGGATCTCATCAGGACCCATGGACTTGTGCACGTTCAGATTTTTAAGATGGTCTCGAACCAGATCCTCTCCTACAGTGGTCCAAGGTCTTCATTCTCACAGTCCCTGCATCTGCCTTCTAAGACTTGGGTGATTTGGTCAGAGCCTTTGGCAGTGAAGACCGAGGCAAAGAAGTCATTCAGAACCTCAGCCTTCTCCAAATCCTGTGTAGCCAGGTCTCCCGAGAGCTTCCTGAGGGGGCCTACATTGTCCCTGGTCTGTTTTTTATTTGCTATGTACCTGTAGAATCCCTTCCTGTTATCCTTAACATCCCTAGCTAAGTTTAATTCTAACTGAGCCTTAGCTTTCCTAACCTGGTCCCTTGCTTCTCGGACAACATCCCTGTACTCTTCCCATGCCACCTGTCCTTGCTTCCACTTATTATAAGCCTCTTTTTTCATTTGAATTTTCCTCAGGAGCTCCTTATCCATCCAAGGAGGTCTCCTGGCCCTCCTGCTGCACTTCCTTCTGGTAGGGATGCAACACTCCTGAGCTTGCAGCAGGTGATCCTTGAATATCAACCAACAGTCTTGGGCCCCCCTGCCCTCTAGGGCTGTATCCCATGGAACCTTCCGAAGCAGGTTCCTGAAGAGGCCAAAGTCTGCTCTTTTGAAGTCCAGGGCAGTGAGCTTGCTGCACACTCTTCTCACTGTCCTGAGGATCTCAAATTTGAGCATCTCATGATCACTGCATCCAAGGCTGCCCTGGAGCATCACATTTCCAACGAGCCCTTCCCTGTTGGTGAGCACGAGGTCAAGCACGGCACCTCTCCTTGTCAGCTCCTCTATTACTTGAAGAACGAAGTTGTCTTCCACACAATCGAGGAACCTCCTGGATTGCTTGTGCTGGGCCGTACTGTCCTTCCAACAGATGTCAGGGTGGTTGAAGTCACCCATGAGAACAAGGGCCTGTGAGTGTGAGGCTTTTCCTATCTGTCTATGGAGTGCTTCATCCGCAGGCTCTCCTTGATCAGGCAGTCTGTAACAGATCCCCACAGTAATGTCTCCCATAGCTGTTTTCCCTTTAACCCTGACCCACAAACTCTCTGTGGACTGCTCACCTGTCCCCAGACAGAGTTCCATACTCTCCAGCCTATCCCTAACATAAAGGGCAACTCCCCCTCCCCGCCCGCCAGGCCTGTCTTTTCTAAAGAGCCTGTAACCTTCCATTCCAACACTCCAGTCGTAGGAACCATCCCACCATGTTTCTGCAATGCCTATTATATCATACCCCTCTAGACGTGCACATATCTCTAATTCCTCTTGTTTGTTCCCCATGCTAAGGGCGTTTGTATAGAGGCATCTGAGCCAAGCTCCAACTGAAGCTGGCTCATTGGCTGGAGCGGCTGGGATATCTCCACATTGCTCCAGGCATTTATTATAGGTTCTGGCAACTGACTGGGTGTGTTGGGATGGAATGATGCCCCCCGCCCCCAACACATCTAGTTTAAAGCCTCCTTGACCAGTCTGGCAAGCCTCCTACCAAAACCGCTCTTATCGACCAGCTCCACCAGCCCCCACTAGACCTGGCCTACAAGCTTGGGTCCCGTGTTCAAGACACCCAAACCCCTGACTATGACACCACCCTTTTAACCAGTTATTAACCTAGCCGATCCTCCCAGCTTTTTTTAGGTCCTCCCCTGTACCCTGGAGAATTGATGAAAAGACAATCTGAGCTCCAGAGCCCCTAACCACCTCCCCAGGGCTCTGTAGTCCTTCCTTATGTTCCCCAGGCTACTACTATCTATGTCCCTAGCACCCACATGTATCACCAGGAGTGGGTAATAGTCCGTGGGACTTACTAGAGTAGGCAGCCTCTCTGCCACATCCCTGATCCATGCCCCCGGTAGGCAACACACCTCCCTTGAGACAGGGTCTGGCCGGCAGACGAGTGCTTCTGTCCCTTTCAGTGTAGAGTCAATATAGATACTATAGATGTACTTCTCAAAGACCTGCCAGCCCAGGTGCCAGCAAGAACTGCAATCCCTCCTGTCCCCCTCCTGCCCATTACTGCTTTGGGAGCTTTGCATATCAATATTCTCATTCATTCGCCTTTCATACCAATCTTCACATTTCCGTCACGTTCTCTGCTGCTACATAGGCTCTACATGAGGCTGTGCTTGGGCACAATTTTCAATTGAGCTCCAGGATGCTACGAAGAGGGAGACCCCAGCTCTCACCCAATCCACGGAAAGGATTCAAGGGGCTCATAGGAGAAGCAAAGTATGCTCCAGCCCAGTCCTCCATCAGGTCTTCTAAACTCAGTTCTTCCCGAGCACAAGGTGGGTGTTTTGGGCAAGATCCTTCTGCTCAGGTGACTTGCAATTAAGTATCTTCTTTGGAGCTTGCTCCCTAGTCAATGGATATGGCCCATTCTGAGAGCAATGCCTGACTTTATGATGGAGATGGCTAACATGGGTTAGATGGAGTGTGCCCATGGAGCGGCTATTTCTTTCTATTATCTACCCAGGGAGAAGAGGACAGTGAGCTCACACTGAGATGTCTACTCCATAGACCTCTGAAGTTATGTGAGCAGAATCCTATCTCTGCAGGCCAGAAAAGAGCAAGCAATGGGAGTGCAAAATGCATGGTTGGTGGGGCTTGCCATTCACAACCTGATCCCAAATCTTTTCTCAGCTGCACATCATACATGCAGTTTGAGCTTCCCCACACTTCCTACAAACTTCCTAAAAGCGTGAGCAACCTGAGAGCATGTTTCCCAGGATTCTTCCTCTGCAGACTTCTCCCTGCGTTTTCATCTTGTAAGCATCCTTCTCCTGCCAAGCTGGCAACGTCCTTGAGAATTCCTGCCATCCCCCTCTGGCACAGCAGAGTTTGTGGCTTTTGATCTTTTGCCCTATTGATCTAAATTGGCTCAAGGATGGTCAGGAAGTGCTTTGTGGTCTAGGGTGCATTGAGGCATGGGAAGAAAATGTTCTGTGAAATGTGCTGGGCAGGACAGGCTTTTATGTGGTGCTCATAACAGCAGGGAACTGGATGGGGTGACCCAGGCAGTCACTTCCCCACCAGTGCGCTGGTAGGACAGGCCTGGGCAGCCTCCAGTTTACCTGCCCTACTGATGTGCAGCCACCTTCTGATTTTTGCCATTGGCACTGATTCTTAAGGGACGAGTGAGGGAAATCTCACATTACTGCTGGCCTCATCTAAGCACAGGAGCGTTCTGTTGCCAAGCAAGAACCACATGCAAGCACAGTAAATGTACAACCAGGGTCTGAGGGGAGAGCTGAACTCCAGCCAGCGTGACAGTGGCAGCCAGTAAGTTTGTGGGCTCCGGAAGGACCCTTTTTGGAAGTGTTACAGAAGACCTTGATGACTCCTGACATCTCTGGTGTGTGCACTTGCAGTGGTTACCTCAGTAACGCGATAAAAAGTCCCAGCTTGCTCAGGGATAGGCTTTGCCACCCTCCCTCTCCCTGTAATATCCTATTCTTGGCATGCTGGCAATAAATAACCCCTTTGTCATGCACCATGGGCACACCAAGTACTCAAACAGGGCCATCCTTTGGATTTTATTTTCAGCAGTGGATTTTAGCTGAAAAGCAGAAGCTCTGAATAGGGGCTCTGGCATTTTGCAAGGCTTGGCCTAATTACTCATGCCTGTTGGTTCCCACAGTCCTCCTGGCGTGGTGGTGTCACTGGGCCCACACAAACAGGGGCAAAGCGGTACCTTGACTGAGGTCAGAAGCCTGGCACTTTGGGAAGGTGCAGCCTTTGTTCTTTCCTCAGTTGAAAAACAACGCGGCTTTGTCACTCTTCAGCAGGGACACATCCTGAGAACTGGCTGAGTCCAGTGGCTTGGGGAGGGAAAGAAATGGGGGAAAACTGCTTATTCTTTTGACAGAGAAATGGCATCTCTAAGGTGCAGGAAAAACAAACAGCCAGATGCCTTGTATGCTTAATGGTCAACAGCAAGTATGATTTCAATCTGACAGGCATATCAAAATGGCCCTCTTCTTCCTAGAGGTGACATGATTCCTGGTTTCCAGTTGCAACCTGGACCTATTTCTTCTGTATTGGAGGCTTTAATAAACCAAGAGGCTTTAATAAACCAATAACCACTGTCTGCAGGGTTATTCACCATCCTCACATTTTCCATGGCTTCCATGAAACTTCACTCCAGACATTCCTGGAGGGAAGGCTTTCTGCTTTCCAGATGGTCTGCATTGCCGTGCGTCTGCCCTGGCAGGTATACCACCACGGGTATAGCATTAACCCCATGTGCAGACAACTGGAGCCTGGGCTGCACTTGCAGCAGGCTTTTGTGTGAGCTTTGGTGTGACAGAGTGCTCATTGCAAGGAACGCGCGGTGGGCTCTGCACAAGGGTAGGTACATGACCAGAACTAGCCTTGCCCCCTGGACTTGGCAGCGTTTTGTGAATGATCTGCTGCACAGGCACAAAGCAGTCATGGCTGGAGAGAATTTGAGTCCTTTGTGGGCAAGAAGGTGGCAAGACCATGGAGATACAACCTTGCAATGCTGGTTGCTGCCGACACAGAGAGCAAATGCATTGCATATGCATGTAGGTACATCCATGGTATCTCTATTACTTCTTCGACATTCCCACTTCATGTATACAACATACAGATCCATGCTTTCCATTATGCATACCAGATATGTCCGTTCATTGCTTGCCATCTTTCCTCCCCACCTCAGAAAGAAAGGCTCTACTCTTTGGCAAACACGGCTGCCAAATTCATCCTGCAGAGCAGCTGCTCCAGGGGTGCAGCTTTGGGAATCTATACCAGAGATGAGCAGGAGCAAGCTGCTTGGAGGGCAGAAGGGAGGCGATGCAGAGGCAGAGTGAGAGCTGCAGTCAGAAAGGCTCTCCAGTTTGGAGGAGGGGCAGTTCCAGGGGCTGATGTGTGGATCAAAAGGCAGTGGCTTTCAGGGGAAGACATTGGCCAGAAGAAAGATTTAAAGGGAACCCAGTAGATAAAGCCCTCAGCTTCTCTGGAGCAGGGAAAGTTGGTGCTTTGCTGTGGAGCACGTAGCATGGAATAACAAACCAAACAAAAGCGGTTGCTGTTCCTTCTCTTTGTGTTCTCTGCAGGAGCCCAGCTAATACCCCAGGCAGCATTACTGTATCCTCACCTACAAGCCCAGCCCAAAGTCAGGCTCTGGGGTGGGCAGGGGAGTTTCCACCCATACACAACTCTGTCTCCTCGCTTGAGGCCTCTTCTCCACCACCTGGTGCTGTGGATAGTTGGGGGCTTTCCCAGGGAGTCTCTTGAATTGCTAGATACAGGGACTTTCCCCAGAAGCTTTTTCTGCCCACTGGGATGTGGCTGAATTTTGCCCACTCCACATGAGCAGATGCTGACAAAAAGCTGCCTATAACAAGAGTAACAACACCCACACTTTCCCAGAGCACCCACCACCAGGTCCAAAATACCATGAAAGCCACCCTACATGCACAGATGTTCACATGGGCATAGTAAACCCCCACAAGCAGCATCGGCTGGCATTGGTGCCAGTGCCCCACTTGTTCTAAGGGAAGAACTTCAGCTCAGTCTTTTTAATTAGTATCCTCCAGGGTGCTGCAAACCAAATAGCTGTCCCCATCTCTGGTGTCTTCCTGGGTGCCCTTGGGAAGAGCTAACTCACAGACTCACCCTTGAAAAGAAAACACAGCTGCTAGGAACCCCCTTCCTGCCTATGCGCTTGTTCATGCAATGCCTTTTCTGCCCCTCCACTGGCTATCTCCAGTCTTGTCACACTTAAGCTTTGGTACCTACTGTCAGGGGGATCAACAATTCCCTCTCCCAGCTCAACTCTGCCAATGCAGGGCTCATGCAGCTGCCTGAGCTCCTCTAATCTCCCTGCACAGACCCAGCCAAGCGCTTCATGCAGTTTCTGTACCCAGAGCATCCAGGTTTAAAGCAACCCCATGTACAAGAAGTTTTCTGTCCAGCACCTGTTTATTGTACATCTACAGAGCACTTTTCAGTATAAAAAATGATGCCTAATTTTCATTCTTGTCTTACAACAAGAAGTAATGCAGTTGAACTGTATCATACCAGTCTGCATTTTCCAGACTTCCACCTTCTCTTTCCTTCAGATTTATCAGAGAAGTGATCTTACCACAGAAGGGATTAGCCATATTTTTCCTGCTGTTGTGCAGTCCCTCTCACTGGCAGACACCTTGTGTTACCTGAGTGCTGACAGCGCCTGTGGAAGGGCTTCAGAGTGGGCCTTGTAAAGGGAAATTTTGGCAAATCTCTCTGTCACTGCTGGTCCCCCGTGTACTACCCTGTAGGTGCTGCAGACCAGAGGGCATAGCAGTGGAAGGGGGTAATGTCTAACACACCATAACAGCCATGGTCGAAGCTCATCTCTCAAAGCCCTCACTGACTTGCAGATTGGCTTTGGTGCTCAAAACCTCCTCTGAGTTTTCCAGCTCTGCTAGCAGATACAATGAAAAATACTCCCTCCTCCTACAACCCATTGACCTGGCTGTGTCCTGAGACATTGCAGCTACAGCAAAATATGCTGGAGACCTCGGTGTCTGGTTCTCTTCCAAGAGCATTTCACCTCAGATGCCTGGAAAACGTGAGTTCACATCTGATTTATGGGAGGACTTTTTCTGTGGAGCAAACAAGCAGCGAGTAACCCCTCTGTGCTCTGAGCACTGGAGGGCCACAGGGAAAGAAAGGGGTTTCTGCCACAGTAACTGCTCGCCTCAAACTGAATCCCTTTCACCAAAGGATCCCTGCATACAAAACCTTCCTGCAACTGCTAGCAATGAAAGGCCTGTGTAGATAAAACCACAAATGCTCTGGATATGCATTTTTCCTTCAATTCATGCTGTCTTACTCCAAAATGTATGGGTAAAATGCTGTCAGATTCTGCTGTCCTGGGTTTTTGTTTGTGGGCTGGATTGTTGGGGGTTTTTTTTAATCTTTCAGTTAAATTATGCATTTTCAGCTGCTTGGTTAATGACCTAAATATGCAAATCACACGGTGAGGCTACCTTCTGCAGTTTGCCAGGCATAGATTTGAATGAGGAGCTTAAAGGACAGTGAAACCCTCATCACGGCAGACTCAGAGCATCAGCTGCAGGGAGGGAGAGCAGTACAGCCCAGCTGCACAATGATCACACGCTGATCTCTGCTGTGTTCTGCTGGAGAGCATTTGCAAGTAATTCAGATGCTGGAGTGGCTTCTGTATTGTATCTTCTCAAGGGAGGAACCAGATGAAAGATGCACATATAGCCTCTGTTGTGTTCATTGGGGTTCTTTAAGTTTGTGTTACTGAACCATAAACCAGTTGATCTATACTTACTACTGTAGCTGGAGAATTTGTCTCCAAGTTACCTGTCTGCTCCCCAGGGAAGAAGGTGGAGTATGTCTGAGCTACTTTTTCTGATGAAGACAAAAATCTTTGTTATAGCCAACTTCATCGGTTCACCCATCGGTACCATTTCTTGTTTGGGTCTTCCATGCACTGGAGTCTACATCTCTCTTACTTCATGCTCCCTTTCTTAGCAAGTTAAAATGATAGGCATTAGTATTGCCTGGAGGAGAAAAGCCAGCCTGGCAGGCTTACAACTCACTCACTACTGTGTGTACTGCTAGAGAAACTACTGCCTATCAGATTGTGAACCATCGCTTTTCTTTACAAAATCCCTTCCCAGACTCCACTGAATCACTCTGCCATTGCTAATTGAGTTCATTGTATTCCATTTTCCCTGTGTTGATGTGACAGGGTATTTGTTTCGCATTAAATTCAGGTGAGACTTTGAGCTGACATGTCGAAAATCAATAAGCAGCAGAAATCACCAGGGGAAGCCAAAATGCTAGAGGCTGAACAAGCCTGTTGGGCTTCCTGGATTCAGTCCCATGGACACAGTCATATATTCTGGAGTTGTGAACCTCACAGGGAAATAATGACATACCAAGGGATTGAAACAAAGCTATGTATAGCGTTTCTTACCCCTATGGCCCGCTGATGCACATAAATAAATCAGGCATTTTGCATTACTGTTTTGTGGACTGTTTGGAAGTAGTTCATAAATTATTGGAGAAGAAAGGTCAGGCTCTTAATGAATGCTTTGGAAAATCAGCATCTTTGGGAAGGATTTGACACGCTTTGTTTACAGTGTGAGAGAGTACAAATCCTCTGAAATGCCCAAGGAGCCTTCCAGCAAAACCAGCGTAGACAAGGCTAGACATCCCAAATATTTCCCCTAAGTAAAAACAAACAACAACAAAAAAAGCAGGAAATTAAATCCCAGACCTTCCTTAGTCGGCACTGAAAGCTATGAAGCAGGCTCCTTTCAAACATCTTTGTAGCTCACCTCTGGGCACTGGTGACAGGCACATGGTGACTTATCTCAATAAAAACACTCCTGGAGCCAAATACTGCTCCAGTGTGAGACCTCATCCAGGCATCTCGGTATCATGCAAGGGACCAGGGTGGACTAAATGGGACCCCTTTGACCAGAGATCCCTAATGGCCTGCATGCTGGGAGAAAAAGCACTTTGGGAGCATTCCCCCCACCCCACCCTGATTCCCCCTTGTTTCCACCCCAGGTCAGCCGGTGGCAGGGTGTCCCTGTATGCCCCATCTTCCAGGCATCCGTCCACAGCTCAGCATGGGGATGGCTCAACAAGGAGGAAAAGGGCTGTCAAAAGTGGGAGCGAGGCTTCAGCTCCAAGCAGCTTCCCCGGTGAAAAGAAGCCAAAAGCCCATTGCAGTTAGCAATCTGGAGGGCAGACCGCAGCGCATAGAGTCCTGCAGGGACGGGCTGACATCAGCCGGAGTGGGTGGAAAACTGAGACAGCGTGGACAATGGTGCTGCTCTGCTTCCTCCTGGGCACGTTGTTGAAGCGAAGGGGAAAAAGAAAACGGGAATAATTGCTGCAGGGGGAGGGGGAAAAAAGAAAAATAAAATTAAATTAAAAAGAAAAAATAAAAAGAAAAATAAAATTAAATTAAAAAGAAAAACAAATCTGCGGGGGGGGGGGGGGGGGGAATTTCTCTGGAGGAACACACAGGAGATGCTCAGCAGAACAACGAGCGTGACCTTTCGGTTGGGTGGTTTCTTCCACGCAGGGGAGGCCCCTCGGTCCCAAAGACGAGGGGCTGCTGCCACCTCCCGGCGCCCCGGATCAAGGCTATGGCAGCGGAGGGGAGCGGGGCCGGGGCCGGGGAAGGGGAGCAACAGCGGAACGGAGGTGCAAGGCCAGTGCTGGTTCTTCGCAAGAAAGCAGGGATGGTTGGGTGAGTATGTAAAAATGTTTTGGTACGGCTTGTCTGAGCACAGCATCTGAGGCATAGAATCATAGAGTCATTTAGATTGGAAAAGACTTTTAAGATCAAGTCCAACTGCTACCATAGGACTGCCAAGTCCGCCACTAAACCATGTCACTGAAGGCTACATGCGTTTTGAGCACTTCCAGGGATAGTGATTCCACCACATCCCTGGGCAGCCTGTTCCAATGCCTGAGCACCCTCTCTGTGAAGAAATTGCTCCTAATATCCAATCTAAACCTCCCCTGGAACAGCTTGAGGTCATTTCCTCTTGTCAACGGAAATCAAGGAAATAAAATTATGTGTGCAAATGTTGCATTGGATATGCAATTATGTGTACGCTGAAATACATATGTGTTCAGATCTTCACTACACTGTTGACCTTAAAGGCAGAGCAGAGGTTCTAGATTAAGCTGCGTGCCTTTTCCCCTGATCGGAGGCTAATGAAATGATCAACCAACTGTGAACGCTTCACAGAGAAAGCACTGCAAGCAAAGCATGGAAATTCCCTTTTCCCCAGCAAGGACCTGACTGTCAGCTAGGTCACTGGCTCCCCTGGGACATGCCAATCCACCCCATGCAGTGGCATGCTGTGGACAAGCAGGGTTAGCACTCTGAGTGGAGATGGACAGCAGGGCATGCAAACCACAGTGCAATAAGGCTGAGTAGTCATCCCCAGCAGAAAACCCTGTCCACCAGCCTCTTGAGAGGTCCACATGCTCAACCTATCCCCCACAGAGCCTCCCCACCTCTGAACTCTTACGTAGCCCAAGTAACCATTCCAAAATAGATCCAGTAAAATATGACAGTGCATTCTGGAAACAATGAGTGCATTAAGGAGGAGAGTCCCTGCACTGTTCCCCAGGGCCTTGCAGATCAGCCTCTGCCTATACCCCAGGGGTATTTGTGTCTCTCCCATGACCCCAAAGCAGCCAATTGACATGCCCCTTGAACCTCCTCATCATTGTCACTGCAGTTTAGGTAGTACTGTGGTTTGAGAGCAGGGCACAGTCACAGCAAGGAGCACTGCTCCTGTGCTCAAGCCCCCATCATCTTCTGTGCCTTCCCAGTCAAGCAGATATATTTCCTACAGCTCTGTGCTCCACAGCATGCTGGAGTGGCAGCCACCCTGCCAGACATCTGTAGGCAGTGGGCAATGATGGGTGTCCCCCACCCTGACCCTGATTTAGAGCTTCCCCAGCGTTGTGGTGGTGGCAGTGCCCACTGGCAACCTTCCCCCACAGCTCTCTGGGCAGACATGAGCTGGGAAAGGGCAAGACAAGCAGGATATCAGGCAGAGCCACGGGGTGATGTGGGGTGGCTGACAGGGATTTCCTTAGTAGCACCAGACTTTGCTGAGCCCAGGTGCCAGCATCCCTGCAGAGGCAGGGCAGCTTCTCCAGGCTGGGCTGAGCCTACCCCTCCCAAGCAGAAGGACCATTTCCTGAAGAGTTAAGGGTCCTCACTGCGCATGGTAGGTCTCTACAAGACAGCTGGAATATGTTCGTGGAGGCACGGACAAGTCCTCTGGGTTTTGGTTGACTTGCATCACTCCATCATCTCGCCCCAGCCCCTGGGATTTCATTTTTATCCTGCATGTGCCACAAACGTCTGTGTCATGTCTCAACCTTACATTTTTCCTTAAAAGCGCCTGTTAATTGCAAGTTAAGCACAGCCACGTACCCTGGCTCCTGCACTGCTGTGTGGGCTGTGTACGGACCCGGCTGCAATTCCCCTGGGAAAAGCCCTGCAGCTGAATCAGGAGCTGGGAAACGTGGGACTCGCAGTCACCTGCTCTCCTCACGCGGGCTGGTGGTTTTCCAAGCCAATCCTGACAAGAGGTCACCCCGGAGGGACAAAGTCCGGGTTAGCGGGGGCAGAGCCCATGCCACCGCAGTCACCTGACTGTGGCATCTCCCAAATCCACGTGCCCAACACTAAAGCAATAAACTGCTGAGGTGTGCCCAGCGTGTGTTGCATGCTTTTGAGAGAATACTGGGGTGTTTTGGATGTGTTTGGAGCCCTTTTTGTGGACAACAGAGGCAGTTACTGCTTTTCTGACCTCTCATTGTAGAGACCTGTACGGCAGAAGCCAAATCTTGATGACAATGACAGGCAGATGAGGGGTTACAGTGGCTGCACGTAACAGAATTTGCTTTAAAGGAAAAAAAAAAGGGGGGGGGGGGGGGGGGGGGAGACCCTGGAAAGCTTTCACACTGCTCCTGATCTTTGTGTAGCTCTGGCTGACTTGCATATCAATCAGAAACCAGAAACACCAGAACTGTGCAACCCTCGTTGGGTCCGTGTGCCTCCTTGCCTTGCGCCCCGGGCAGATGCCGAAATCAGCGACGGACAAAAGGAGCCCTTGGGCAAGGCTGCCACCCTGCGGGGACACGGCTTTGCCGGGAAATCCCTCCCTTTCCCATGGGCTGTCCTCTGACACAAGCCAGGGGCAGCTTCCCGGCTGGGAGCCTGCAGGTCGCAACCTGCCAGCCCCTTCTCCCAGCTTTTTCTTGGAGGAAAGGACATCAATCAGAGGTGACGCACCCTGCGCAAGCAGCGCAATGCCATGGAGGGGAGGGGCAGGTACAGCACTAGGTGCTGCTGCTGTTCCCCATGTTGCTGCCACCACCATGGGGTCACTGTGTGAGGATGGGGAGTTTGTAGGAGGAGGATGCATGGCCCTGGACCACTGTCTGATGCATCCACCTCAGGGGTCCTTGATTTCTCAAGGAGGGGAAGGTAAAGCCATTTCTGCTTTGTGTAGACAAGCAGGGTTAGCACTCTGAGTGGAGATGGACAGCAGGGCACACAAGCCACAGTGCAATAAGGCTGAATAGTCACCCTCAGCAAAAACCTCTGGTTACAGACCACCCTACACCAATCTGCCCTGATGCTGGAAGGTGCCATCAGTGCCCAGTGAGCAGGGCCCTCCACTGTCTTTCTCTCCATGATAAAATCAACTGAGCTCCTAACCAATGAACTTCTAAGAAATGCTGTTACTCCCTGAAGAGTGTTACCAACACCTTGTTAACAAACAGGCGAATTTGTGTAGAAAACCCTGGTGAAGAACTCCTTGAAGCCATGGTCTTAGGCTATGAATGACAAGACTTTCTTTAAATTAAAATTAAAGGGAGACAATAATTTTTGCAGAGCCATGGGCATGGAAGAGGATGAGGAGTGTACCAGTTCCAGACTGGGAATACTTTAGAGTGAGAAATGTGAAATACTGTGAGTGACACATAGACAATAGTAAGCAGGGAGCTGTTATTATGCCCATGTTCAAGCTCTTCTGTCACAAATAAATCCCTTGGGGATGGGGGGCTCTGGGCCTGGGGACAGGAGCCTTTGGTGGCACATTTGGTGAAAAAACACCACCAGCCATCCCAGCTATCCTTGCACAGAGGCTTTTAGCAGCCACTCATGTTTTTAATTAGCTGATGGATTGCAAAGGGCTTTATAATCAGCCCTGCTCAGAGCAGTGAGACAGTCAAGGCCTGGTGTCCCCAGGATTTGCCCCAGAAGTAAGGGGCTGCATGGATCCTTCAGCACCCCCTTCATTGCAACAGCTGCTGCCCCCTCTGCGCAGCTCCTGGCTTGCCCCAAATCTGCCCCGTTTTTCTGCCATCAAAACTTTCACTTTCTGCCACCCAGAAGGAAAAAGGGGCCCCAAAATGGTTCAAATGTGATTTAATGGGACAGACACACACACACTGCTCAGACACCTGTAGGTCTGCACACATCACACTAGAAATGTATTTCCCTATTTTTACGTCTCTGAGAGGTTTCAGTAGGGGCTAAATGTTTGGGGCTGGGTTTGGGTTTTTTTCCTCAGCACACGGTGGGGAGTCAAGAATGCTCCCTCCTGGTACAAAATTGCCCTTTCCCAAAACACACTCATTCACACCTGTCCCCTGGAGATGAAAATGCAACAGGCTGCTATTTTTTGGTAGAAAGCATTGGGATTGCCAATAATTAATCTCAATAAAAAATATCTTTTAAATAGTGTCAGACGCTGAGGGGATTCCTCGCTTTCTAATTACCAGACAGTAATGTCTCTCCTTTCCCTCTCACCCCTGCTTCTGCAGCATTCCCCCCCTCCTGCAGCCTTGCCCCTCTCCATGGCTCTCCCCCAGCCACCCTGCTCCCTGCCAGCTCTGCCACAGATGCTGTGATGTCGGTCCCAGTAAGGGTCCCAGCACCCCTGGCCTCAAGGGGTTTAGGCTGGGACAGGAGCCCTGGGGCAAATTCATTTTCTCCGGACAATGGATAAAACATCCTTGCTCCTGACTCCCACTCCTTCCTGGGTTTTGGCCTAGATGTGGTGGAAGAAAGTGCTCTTTAATTTTAAATAGGCCCAGAGCTTCTGTGTTTATGGCTCATATTAATATTTAAACCCATGCCATGAGAGAAACCCTGCATCTGTTTTCTCTCTTTTCAACAGCTAATCAGCAGCAAACAGAAGGAGGCTGATGGATTTTTCCCTTTGGCAGAGCAAATAATCTTTCTCCAGCTCTCCTCTCCAGCACAGATGTGTGCTTTTTCCTGGGAAGGATGTGCTTGTTTTGCTGTTGCCCTGCCTTGTTTTGACCCAGAAGTACCCAGAGACATGTTGATTGAGACAAACTTGTGTCTGTTCCTGGGGAAACAGTGACCTTCTCTACTTCTGAGCCAAGGTGGACCTCAATAGCTGCACCTTACATTGCAGCACTTGGATGTGAAGATCTTTACCGAGAGGACAAGCACTCACTGACCAAGCTGTTTCTATCTATGGGGTTAATTATGTGGATTTGGATTATTGACGCTATGTTCTTCCTAAACACCCTGGATTTCCATCTGCATAGAAAGTTGGTTGAGTCAAGCATGAGTGCTGAAACCTTCAGTCTTGAATGCTCACACCTATGAAACCTTGGGAGCCATGGATTTCATGCATGGCAATTGCAGGGGAGCTACTACCTATGCTCTACCCGTCCTGCCATTAAACAGTTTTAATCATTCATTTCAGATTAAATCCTTCACACTGTGTCACACGAGTGAGCTTTGCATTGCCATCTGTACTGATGCAATGAACTGAAGAAATGGTGTGGTTGTTGGGCTGTTGAATTCTGTTCCTTTTTTGATCCTTTTGTTTTGCTTGCATGAAGGATAACAGGAACATGAAAGAAAGAGCAAGTCATCATCACAAAATGTGATTCCAGTGGTGGAAAGCGTGTCCTCCAAACAGTGTTAGGCACCACCTTCAAAAGCCTTAGAGCAGAACAAATGAAACCCCCAGAGCCAATTGCGTGTTTCCTATATCACTTTATTGACCGCCACTGACCGTGTTCTCAGGTTGAGTGCCAGATACCAGTGGAAGAGGTGGAGCTACCCTAGGACTACAGCAAGAGCAAGGGACATGGTGTGTTACACACAGGCTGGGGAGAGTTTGCTGGGGATGTGAAGCCTCTGCACAGCGGTAAGCCCCCCTCTCTCCCCCAGGGGCCTACTAAGACGGTGGAAAGACATGCTTGTCCTCCTGTCAGTTCCCCCACGGGAAACAACAGGGTAGTGGTGTGAAGAGATAACACTTAAACACTTTGCTGGGGAAAAATGTACATTGCAACCCCTGAAAATACGGTATTATTTCTCCTGCGGTTGCAAGGAACTCGTGGCACATTCATCACATGTACACAGGATCCCAGGTGCGGGGCTTGGCTCCTTTGCTTTCTTTTAAGAGCAACCAGTTTAACTCTGAGTGGGGTAGAGCAAGCTTGCAGGGCTTTCCCCCTGCCCCAAGCCTCGCTTCAAGACCTGGTGCACCATAAGCCTGTGTTACTTGTGCACTCCCTCCTACCTGGTGATGGTTATGGACTACAGCACCGGACAAAGACCCTCTCAGCAAGTACAACAGCGTGGCAGCGTGCGCCATCCATGCCATCTCCCACAGCATAGCTCGCAGGTTTAAGCTTCAAAGTCCACCAACTGCTCACCCAACCCCTCGTCCCATCCAAGGGAAAGGGGGGGAAATAAAAGAAACAAAGGATGAGGGGTAACCAACAAAATAAACCCCTCTGATATTCACTGGTATCTATGCAATGGCTCTGGGAATGAGACCTGCAGACAGCGGCAGCCTGCATACCACAGCGGCAGGTGGGCTTAGGAGGAAGGTGCGGAGGTGGGCTTCTCCTCCCGGGACACAGGGATGGGCCTCTCGCTGTGGCTGGCATCCATGTTGGAAGGGACCTTGGGGCCAGAGAAGGTCAGCATGCCGTCGTTGGACAGGGAGCAGGTGATGGCAGCCTGGTCCACGTTGGCGGGCAGGCGGTACCGGCGGTGAAATTCGCGGGAGATGTAGCCATGGTCATCCTGAGAGGCAGTGGGGAAAGTGTCAGAAACATCCCAGCACCATGCTGTGCCTCACTGCCTGGTCCTGCAGCTCCACTGGACAGGGGTCCACATTCACCCTGGCACCATGACACTGTACCACTGGTATCACCAGGTACATTTCTGCTCTTATTCTATTTCAGGTTTGTAGGGGAGGTGTCTCCCCGCAATGCCCCTGAAGCTGCAAGAGCTGAGCAGAACAGCAGGATCTGATTTTGGCCATGTTACAGATTGGGATCTGGTTTTGACAGGGCCCCTGACGTGGCCTCCAATTTCAAAGGATGCTTGGAGAGAAAGTCTGGGGTTCTGCAGAGGTAAAAGCAATGTACACGCCTGGGTCCATGTATTGCCTTACTAGCCAGCAGAGGTATATCAGCCAAAGTACACAATCCTGGCTCCCTTTTATTTTGGCCAAAAGAATGAGAAACGTTTGGGTTTTTTTTTAAGTCAGCTGTAAAAATGGCTGCTCTCTTTCCCTGGAAAAAAATAACTATATTGAAAAATACATACTTTTTCCAGGCTAGAGCTTTGTCTGGCCAAAACAAAATGCATGAGAATAATTAAACCCCTGCTGGTATAATTCACTTTTCGACCCCCACAGATATTTCCATGACATACGTGTCAAAAGTTTCCAAGCCTGAGGCACTTGGTTGTTTTTCTTTTGTTTTGTTTGGTCTTGCTTTCTCTTGCAGATCAGCATATGAAAACTGTTTTCACTAACAATTCTGGCTTATGAAAACTCGGCCGTGCTTGAGCAGCGCCAGATGATGTTCTTTGTCTGATCCAGTGTTATTAGTGAACAATGGACATCGTCATCTGATGGTTATGGAAGATGATGATTGAAAATAAATAAAAGAGGAGCGGATTAGCTCAGTATTGTCAGTTATCAGGTTGGGGCTCTATGGGAACAGGCCGTGCCAATAATGACAATTGATAAATAACTCCTTTTTTTTTCCTTCACCTGAGGACTGTTGGAAAGCAAGAAAATGGAGCTCAGCTCCCCAGTTGCTCCACCATTATCATCACTTCCACTTACCTGTCTTTCGCTGTGTTTGCCATGGATTTCCACAAAGTCATCGATAATCTTCACACTCAGGTCTTCAGGGGAGAAGTGTTTTACATCTAGCATGATTGTAAACTTGTCCCGGTCAGACCTCACCTGAAAGAACATTGTTAGACAGTAAGATCCAAGCTATAAGCACAGAGGGAGCTTAAAAGATGGAGATGGTCTGGCAGTGGCAAGGTTTCTCCTTCTGTTACTACGGGCCTCAGCAGGGGTCTCCTTCGCATTGCAGGGACTCAGGGACATTGGGCATCTGCACCACTGCTACTGCTCTGGGGAGAGGCATCACTTCTCATCACTATTCTTGTGCCAGGGACTCCTCCTTTGCACACAGCAAAGTGCCAGATGCACCAGGCATTTATACTCAGCAGAGAGGGGGAATTAAAACCGATGATATTCTCTGACAGCACGTTTTGTCCTTTCTGCAATTTATAGTTGCTTTGTGGTTTTACCTCTAGAAGGAAACCAGTAAGAGAATGCCCCAGTCCCTGAGCTTCGGATCACAGCCCTCATGGCTACACACTACTCCTACATGCTGCCTTCAAAGAACTGCTCCAGCCTGGGCTTGCAAAAACAGCTCCTGAGGCAGAGGATCTGCAGGAAGCTCTGGCTCATTGGGGTCCTCTTCCATGCCAAGCTGCCTTTGAGAGCGCTTACTCCAGAAGCAGCCTAGCTACTCCCTTGCCATACAGCCAGCCGGTGGGCAGCAAAGGTAGCCTTTTATGTGGCAGAAACAATCATCAGGAGCCAAAATGGTTTCTGTTTCTTAAAGGGAAGCCTCCTCCCTGCAAGGGTTTCCCTCTGTGCCCAAGAGGGGTCTTGATGCTTGGTGTAGGGCCGGAGGTTCTCCTTGCCCCCTTGCATCGCAAAGCAAGGCTATAGCCACCAGCTTCTGCCGGCAAGCCGCGGGTGGCAAGGAGCAGATGGAGGCATGAGTAGGTTGAGGAAGGAGAAGGAAAGGAAGTCAAAGGGCCCTTACCTCTGAAATGCCCGACTCCAGCACACTGCGGAAGAGGGACTGCCTGTAGTAGGGACTGATAGTGGAAGAGAACAAAGGCAGGAGGTCATACTCGAGGAGACCCTCTCCGAAAAATTGGTCGAACAAACGGCTTGGAATTAGGGGTCCCAGAGCGCGCTTGAACCAGGGGTGCTGGATGGTAATGTCCATGCTTGCTGCTGCTGCAAGGGGAGAGCAGTGGGGGCTGTGCAGACGCTGAGGAGATAGCGATGCCTTGGCTGGACTGCACAGTGCATCCCCAGGGAAGCTCCCCCTATATATACCAGTCTCGCAGAATGAAGGCATTAGCGGGATTTCTCTGGAAAGACATGATCTCATGATGGAGGCAACATGGTCAGCAGAAATGCGGAGACTGACCTGGAAATGACAGTCTGGTTGGAATCTGTGCCAGATCTCCCGAAGGGATGATGCCAGGCAGCAGGTTGTGAGACACAGGGTGCCCAGGGGTACTGGCAGGTCCTCTATGGGATCAAACAGCTAAACAGGACACTCCGATGGGAATCTCAAGGATGCTTGCGAAGGAGGTCTGCTCTGTGGGTCTTTGTAACCCACCCTTGGCTTTTTGTTAATTTGCTTCTGGTTCTGCCCCTCATTGAATAAGAGACACAAAGTCTCTTCCAAATAAATGACATAGCTTTATTCCAACTGAGAAAAAAGGGTTGATTCAAGCTGAAGAAAGGGAAACTCTTTTTGTGACATGTTATGAAGTGTCTCCACCACTTGAGAGGGGTCTGACATGCCTGGCACAGGGATCCTGGCAAGGCTGGCAGGAAGTGGGACTAACGCACAATGCAGAGCATGAACAAGGGTTTGACAAAACAGAAACTTTTTGCAAACAAATACTTGCCAAAAGAAAGAAAAAAAACCAAGTTTGGTCACTGACAGTAACAGCAGTCCCAAAGCTGCCCTTGAGAATTTCCTTGTTCTGATTTCATAGAATCACAGAAAGGTTTGAGCTGGAAGAGACCTTAAAGCTCTCTCAGTTTCAACCAACCTGCCATGGGCTGGGACACCTTCCACTAGACCAAGTTGCTCAAAGCTCCATTCAGCCTGGCCTTGAACACTGCCAGGGATGGGGCAGCCACAGCTTCTCTGGGCAACCTGTGCCAGGGCCTCACCACCCTCACAGTGAAGAATTTCTTCCTAATGTCTAATCTAAATCTTCCAGTTTAAAGCCACTCCCCCTTGTCCTGTCCCTACAGGCCCTTGTAAAAAGCCCCTCTTCAGATTTCTTGTCAGCCCCTTTAGGCACTGGAAGCTGCTCTAAGGTCTTCCTGGAGCCTTCTCTTCTTCAGGATGAAGAAGCCCAGCTTTCTCAGCCTTGATCCATCAGTTCCCCCAGGACCTGCAAGTGCATCTCACCAGGTCCCATGGACTTGCGCACCTTCAAGTTCCTTATATGTACTCAAACCTGATCTTCTAGATTGGGTGGTTCCTCCTTCTCCCAGTCCCTGCCTTTGCCTTCTGTGACGTGGGCAGTGTGGCTGGAGCTCTGGCCAGTGAAGAGAGAGGCAATAAAGTCTTTGAGTACCTCAGCCTTCTCCATGTCCCAGGTAACAACATCTCTCGTTTCCTTCCAGAGAGGGCCCGCATTTTCCCTAGTCTTTCTTTTATCACCAATGTAGCTACAGAAGCTTTTCCTGTTGCCCCTGACATTCCTAGCCAGATTTACTTATGTCAGAGCTTTACCTTGCCTAACCTGACCCCTGGCTGCTCAGACAATTTCTTGTATTCCCCCCAGGCTACCTGTACTTTCTTCCAGTCTCTGTAGGCTTCCTTTTTGTGTTTGAGTTTGTCCAGAAGCTCCTTGTTCATCCACACGGGTCTCCTGGCATTTTTGCCTGATTTCTTCTTTGTTCAGGGTACATCATCTCTCAGCTTGGAGGAGGTGATGCTTTCATATTGACCAGCTTTCTTGGACTCTTCTTCCCTCCAGGGCTTTGTCCCATGTTACTCTATGAAGCAGACCTGAAGAGGCCAAAGCCTGCTCTCCTGAAGTCCAGGGAAGTACGCTCATTGTGCACACTCCTTGCTGCCCTAAAGATCTAGGTGCCACATGGTCTTGGAAAGTCATTGGCCTTCTTTTCCACACATGACCCCTCCCCACACAGTGCATGGAGGCAGGCAAGGAAAAATGGGAACCAGAAAATCACACTATAGAGGCTTTCCTTCACAGAAAGCAGAAGTTGAGCAGAAAGACACCCCAAAAAGCAGCAGAGACCACTAAGCACCCAGACAAGGGTTTAGGTTCAACTTTACCTAGTTTCAGCAAGAAAACATCTTGAGGTCTGGCCACAGCTCTTGGGCATGAAGGCTTTTCTAAAATCAAATGCCAAAATGAGATCAATCCCTCCTTAAGATATGGAGGGAAAACCCACAACAGACAGGCCTAACCTCCCATTGAGTTCCATTGGCCCAAATCTGTCATTCTGCTTGAGAAAATGAAGGGAAAGCAAACAAGATTCATAAAGCACTGCCAAGGTTTTTCTTCAAGAACTCTATGAGAGTTGGGTCTTTGCATCCAGGAAAGAAGAAAATCTCTTCTCAGACACCCAGTACCAGAGACTTGCTAACTTGTATTTAAGCAAATGAAGCAGTGACCTGATAGATGCAGAATGAAAAGAGAAGTACAGGAACAGGTTCAAATCCCAAGCCATTCACTGGAGCACACAAAGCAAATAATTTATTTGGCAGGTAGAGGAAGAGGTAGAAACTGTGCTCTGATGCAGAAAGTGAGACAGATCTTGGAGCCCCAGCCGCATGTGGATGGAATTCCTGCAGTGTGTTGGAAACATCCTCTTTGTGTTTCCCAAATCAGAGTTTATATCAGTAGCACAGGGAGCAAAATGGCATCTTTAAGTCCTTAATAAGTTGCCCAGCCCTTGAGTTCTGACCTTCAGCATGCTCCCCACGCAGGAAGAGCCCTGGACCGTTGGACCAGGGAGGAAGAAGGGACCCCAGGCTGGCTGTACCTCTCTCAGCTACACCAACTAGCAGCACATCAGTGCTCTTAGGCACCAGGAAAGAAGCCACTTGCCATCACATCACCACTTGCCTACACATAACTTATCTCACAGGGAAACCCAACAAAATCCATCGTCTATCTAATTGCCTGAAGTTTGTTCCAGGACTGGAGCATATGTGTGATCAGAGCACTCCGCATGTTCAGCAGGATGATGGGAATGGGCTTTTGAGAGAAAAATTACAAATATATCTTCACTTAAATTTCATCTAAAATTAGGTATATTGCCACACATTTAAATACTCAATAAGTGACAGCCAACTTTATTCCCTAGAATTAATCATTTCCATTTTGTCTTTGATGCGCATTTTTGTCTTTATGGTCAAATTACTTCAATGAAATGTAAATTTCATTTACAACAGTTTTTTCTGGTACAGACTTTGCACTGCCTGCAGCCTTGGAGCAACAAGTGATCTTCTGAGACTCATCACATCTAATTTCCAGTGGTCTAAAACTTAGGTGTCTGGTCCAAATGAGGTGCCCAGGCTCCCTGTCCAGTCAGTGTGGAAAGAGAGTTCCCTCCAGAAAGCTCACATTATCATGTAGGTGGGCAGTAAATGTGAAATAAGACCTTTCAGCAGTGCCTACATCTTGACCAACTAAGAAGGAAGCCTGGACAGCTGCCTTAGGGGAGGCAGTTCTATTTCTAACTCCTTCCTGGTCGAGCGGAGCTGGTGAGGGGAATCCCATCCAGTGGGAGTTCATTATGAGAGGAGAAAGCAATCATTTTGCACCAGTTCAGGGGATGAGACTTCTCACAAGACGCACAATGTTTGTGCTTCATTATCACCTGCTGAGCATAAGCAGTGAGATTTGTTGGTGTTCCTATAACAGGAAGAAAAATCAGTGCATATGCTCATGAGTGTACTCATTGAAAAGTTAGGATGCAAGTCCAACTCAAAATGTTTTCCATTAGGATCTGCTGTCTAGCTTACCTCTGAAAGAATCCCTTCCCAAACTATCATGTGCAATCACCAGCACATGAGACATTTAGTAAAGGATGCTGCCCAGGACAAGTTGCAGAAATGCTAGATCATGTTTCTGAGTAAAGCAAGCATCAGCCATCCAGCATCGCTCTTGCTTGTATTTGTATGCTATTAGTTTGTCCGCATGACCAACTCTGACCTGACAATTTCTAGGTGAGTCCAGTGCGGTTTCCAGCCCCCATGCCAAGCTCTGTACAAGCCCAATATGAAGAGAAAAGTGTTTACGTGGAGCTGTGACTGGTCAGGCGTAACCATGGAGAGTTCATACATGATTCTGAAGTGCTAATATAGCTGGGATTATTGCTTGTAACTAGTGTGTTGCAGCCACAAGAGAGGCAAGAAAGGCAACCTCTCTGAAGTGCATGCTCTCTCCAGTCAGCTCGTCTCCATTAACCTGCAGAGGGTGCAACCCTTCAGATAGCTCTTAGAGAACTCAGGAGTGAGTTCCACTTCTTTGTCTTGCAAATGGACATGCCAACCCCAAAAGGTACAACTGTACTCATTTAGATGGTCCCCCACATTTAGATGTAAGCTGTTTAGTGATAGAGGAGTGAATAATTTACTGATAAAATTGTTGTAAGCATTCTAATCAAACTAAGTTTTCCCTGTGGAGGAGTATTTCTATGAGGTACAAAAAAGAAGTTCATAACAGCTACACAGAGCTAGGGCAGGTAATAATGTGATACTGTTGAAAGTTTTCTTCATACCAGTCTTGCTGTGGTGGAAAATAGTACATAATGTGTGTGAGGGAGCTGGTGAGTGGGAAAAAATGGCCATGCTTTTCTTAATCTTGCATAGATCTATCTTTGGAAAGGACCAAGAAGTTGATAGGAGACAGTATGCAAGCAATCAAGCTAAAAGACAGACAGCATTATCACTATGGAGCCAGCATTATCAGTTTCAGCCCTTTGAGCTGCTAAGCATTTAGTAAAAGCTCTCCCTAGAAGTGAGCACAGGACATTTATTCCTATCTTTGTAAGGGAGTAGTCCTTTCTTTAGAAGACTTACTTCTTGTTCCTCAAACACAAGCATACCACCCAAGGTAATGCCATGGTCAGGAGCTCCAAACCTTTCTACACCAGGTTTGAGTGGGACGCTGATGGAGGAAGGAGCAACTGAATGTAACTGCAGCTAGATTCATTTTCCTCTGCCCTCAACCCCCACCAGACACCATGGAAAGCACTAAAGTAGTGATTTCTGCTGAGTTTTGAATGCTGCTTGTGTCTTGCTGAAATTTATAAGGGATGGGAGGAGGTGAGGGCATGTTATCAGTGCAATTTGCACACCATGCTTAACTGTGGTTGGGGCTGCAGGGCTAACACAGTGGGAGGGCCGACATGAGAGAAGGCAGATGTTATATTCTTTTTCTATTAGATGAATAAGTGGTTTTTGTTAAAAGCAAAGAGAACACTTGAAAACCCCTGTTTGAGGATAGTTCATAGCAAAAAAGAAGCCAGTTAGTGGGAGGGTTGCTACATGCTGAGCACCTTTGAAAATCAGGACATGCATTAAGGAGTTTAAATATAGATCTAGGAGCCTACCTTTCAGCAAGTGTATTATTAAAAAAGACTTTTCATTTAAAGGCAGATCACTGTGTCCCCAGATAACTCTGCAAATTTCCATGCCTCCCTAACAGCCATCAGTGGCACAGCTGGGAGCTGCAACTTGGCTTAAAGAGTGAGTGGCTAAGCCTGAACTGCTCTAAGTCATGGTAGCTCTCTCTTCCCTTGCCTCTGCAGCTGTTGCTTAATGAATGACCAACCCCTACATCACAAGCTTTGTCCCAGGTGGTCTCCACTCTTGCTCACAATAGGTTTTGTCCCACAGGGACTGTGGTTGAAAGGCTGCAGAACACCAGAGCCAGGGAGACGGCAATCACAGTGGGGACAGGTTGTGTTTCTAGTTTTCTACCTAAAAAGAAATCTTTGTCCCAGTGCTTTTTAAGGCACAATCCTGATTTTATTGCTGGCCTTCACAATTCTTTTTCCACTCCAATCTCCCCTTCATATTTTAGATGGATGGAGCAATTTTTATTTCCTGGCTTATAGCAATCCACAGGCAGATGTATTATTCAGCTGTATGCTGGAAAAGTTAAATATCCATTCTCCTCATACAAAGACCGATATTTATTTTATCTAAAGAATTTATATAATACCAACAGTCTGCCTTGGTGAAGCCAAAGAGGCTTAAAAAATTACTAGCAATCCCTTTTTTCCACCTCAGAGCCCACATCCTAAACACTGAACAAATCCCACCAGTGTTTAGGGCACATAACATCATTGTTGTCAAATCAATGGTGAAGTTACATGCCGTTAATCCTTGGCATTTATCCAGACAAGCTCAGCAAGTTTTAGCAGCATAATGCATTTTATGTTTTCATCAATGGATTTGCATAGGGAATGAGAGATGCTCTTTGCTTCCCAGTCTGCAGCAGCATACCCAGAGAGTGGGAGATGTGAAGGAGCACCCAACACGTCCAGAGAGCAGAACAGTAAGAGGAGCAGGTTTGGAAATTTACAGCTGCTAAGCAATGATGCTTCTCCCCATCTGTACATCTCAGAGCGCTTTCCAGAGGGGGTAAGTATCATCATGGTGACTGGGAACAAGTAAAATGACTTCTCACCCAAAAAAGCAGAGGTACGGCCTGAGCCTTTGTTACTCCCCTGGTCTTTTCTGTGAATAAAATCACCTCTCTTGCAACTCCACAGAGCTTGCAGCTGAGAGTCTTTCTGCCTTGCCCCAGGTCTCATCTCTGTGAGCTTTCCATGGCCCCTCTTCCTGCAGTATAAAATATACCTTTTGCTCAGGATATTATACCCTTTTTCTTCAGACCAGAGAATTTGAGAGTGTAGGGTTGTTCTGTGACATGATGTTTACTCATCTCAAGGAAACGATTGTGCTAAGTGATATAAGAGTTTGAGGAATTAAAACCCTGAGTATTTTTCAGAGGATAGGGGAAATTATGTTTGTTGGGGGTTTTGGTATGAACCTCTACCAAATAAATAAATAAATAAAATAAATAGAGGAATATGGCACATTTTAAGACATCTTAAAAAAAAAAAATCAAAACTTGCTATATGGTGTCTTGAGTTTATATATTTTTATTTTTACTTTTTTCCAGTGCTCTTGCCAGTTTAGGTGTAAGTTATTTCTGCATGGCCAACATGAGCATTTCTCCACAGAGCAGATCCTTCTGCAAAGCCTATAGCAGAGCTACATAGAATCATATAGACTTTTTTTTCCCCAAAGGATCAATACCCAGGTTCCGCGCTTTGAAGGTATGGCATAAAGGGAGGAGCAGATGTATCACAGGGAATTCTCTACCATGGATATTCACTTGACAAATAGGCAATGTGGAAAGCTCAGGAAGCAGATAAGAACAGGGGCAGTGTCTGAAGAAGGGGGAAAGAGATTGCAGGAGGGGTTAGCTAGGAAGAAAAGTGACTTTATCTTGTGGTCCAGAGAAAGAGGGAAATTGAACAAGTGGTACTGATGTAGCGGGGAAGGAGAAGCAGAAGGAGGAGGTCTGTAGGAGCACTGGAAGAAGACCAGAAGAGAACAGTATCATGGAAGGAGGGTGGTCTGATCAGGACAAGCAGCTCCTTAAAGGGCATTCTGCATATCCTGCAGCCACTTGGTAATCCTGCAGTGAATTACATGGTCCTGGTTTGAGTCTGACTCTCACTGTCTGAGAAGGGCTGGAAAAGAAAACGCTGGTCACCGAAGGGAGATGTCATTGCATGAATTGCTAAAACACCCAAGACAGCTCCAAAACTGCCTAACAGCAGGTGATGCTGCAGTAGCTGTTTACTGCTCAGGCATAACCTGGCACTGGGAACTGAGCTGTTTATTGGTGCTAAACAGACTGGCGACATTAGCTCACAGAGAAGACAGGAGGTGGACAGGGCAAGAAGGCAGGATCAGCTTTGAAAGGGACTGATAAAAGGGCATAGAACAGGCAAGCTACGTTATTGATTCAGGTTAGAGAGTGAGAGGCATTGAGAAACTTGTTGGTACCACAGTGGCTGAAACCAACATGATTCTCCACCAGGTTCTATGTGTACACAGGCTACTGGCATAATCAGGTTATTTAAAGTTAACCTAGATAACCTACCCTGACTGCACAACACAAACAGCGTCCAGGGAACATATCCTTTAACAGGCAACCACGGGGGTGAACCTCTCTGAACCTCCACTTGTTTAGAAGCACCTGTGCAGTGCCATAGGATCTGTAAATCTCCTTGTGCTGAGGACAAACACAAAACAATCACAGCTTTCATCTGGCTCAAAGGAATCCACTCTGCTCATCCAGCAGCCTAATCAGAGCAAAAAAAAAGCTAGCTCTTGATGGGATCACGATCCCCATCCCTTACGCCTGGATAACAGTCTGTTAGGGTGGCAGCTGTCTGGTGACTTGGAGAATTTATTTTTGCAGTAGCTGTGATGGGAACCTTAGAAAAAAAACATCAGTTGGCAGAGAAAGACCCTAATGAACCGTTTGTCTAAGCTGCTCCCAAATCCTCTTGCTGGGTTTACGTGCACTCATGTGCGGATGAGCATTAGTATCAGAGTGATGGAGGTTAGCAGTGAAAAGATTATCACGACAGGCCGGAGGACAAAATGTTGAGACTGGCTCCGCGTGCATCACTCTGTGTGTGCGCACTGACAATGCCAGGGCCTGCTCTCAACAGTGCTCCTCAGCTGTTACACACCGCGGGTTTATGGCAGCTTTGCATCACCAGAGGAGGGGAAGGGCTCCACACGGGCCAGCGGTCCCCTTGATGTCTCTATGATCTTGCAAGGTAAATAGAGCACATGGGAGAGGAACTGGAGCATGCTCCTGGGGAGAAGACCATAAGCTAAGGGATAATGAAGCTGAAGAGCATCACATTTCCCAGACTTTAACCCATAGGAGAGCATTATGCTCAGACACAGCAGATGGGATAAAACTTCAGACAGTTGATGCAGTACTAACAGCCACAGCTCTGCTGTGTATAATTAAGGTTAAATGATAAAGATCATCACAGCATCTCCAGTCAAAAACAACTCTCTTTTCTCTTTTTTCTTTTCCCTCCTCAAACATTTTATGCATTTTGTCAAAAGGTCATTGCTGGGGAACTAAATACATTGAGGGAAAACAAGCAAACAGAAAAATCCCCACTGCAGCTGTTGAGTAAAAGAAATGAAGGAAAGTTGTATGTTACGACTGGGATGAGGAGTGCAGAGAAGGGGAATCACAGCTGTGGTGCAACAAGAGGAGGGAAACTTAGATCAATCATTTTTAAATGCAAGCCCCCGAATCTACACTCACAGCATGCAAACACAAAAGTCCTTGTGTAACATTTCTCACTTATGAGAGTGACCTAATGACCTGTAGATCACACAGGAGCTTTTCAGTGACCCAGTGAGGATGCTCTCAGCTATAAAGGTTTAAGGAATGGACTTTATGAGCAGCTGTGGATGTAGGAGAGTGGTTCTGGATGCTTCTGATGGCATTCGGGCAGATGAGGATATAAAAATTTGCACTAAGTAATGCTGCCCGACACTTGGTGTTCTTTCTCCACCTACTGCATGACAAGAGGAATGCTCTACAGCCTCACCGAGCTAGCTACCTGAGAACTGACTCTCTTGACTGCTACACAGTTTTGCCACTGACCAAGTGCCTCCAACCTTCCTTTCTCACTCCAAAGTCTTGTCCGGCTCTCCCCATTGACTCCCCAGTTTTATGCACCAGGATACCTCTGTGAATTTCTGCGCTGCTGAGTGATTAAAACCTTCTGCAAGTGTTGTTCAGTCTTCCTCTGGGCCTGCGCTACTTTACAGTCCTGTTCCAGGGTACCTAAAACAGTTGTTACTTCCATAGAGCTGCTCGCCCTTCACACCACCTCAGCAAAAAGCAGGCCACCATCCTCTGAAGGGCATGAAGATTTGACTGCTTTTACAGCCCTGTGGTGGCCATCCTTCTTCAGTGTCCCAACCTGTGCTGGAAACTGGCTTCTGCCCCCAGGGATGACCTGAGGGTAAGGGGGATAAAAGACAGAGGACAGACTGAAGTATTTCCAAGCACCTCAGAACTCAGCCCGGCACACAGTACTCTTGCCTCTGCCCTTCTAACCCACACCACTAACACCAGCCACCACATCAGCACCTGTGCACTCTGCTCCTCCTCTCTGGCCATACCTTCTTCTAGAATTTGGGGGTTTCTTTTTTTTTGAATACAAGACTTTCAAGCGGCTGCAACTGTGAGTGGGACAGTCTTTCAGCCACTGTGCACTGCTCTGGCTGTGCCACTTCATTCACCTCCCTGCCCTGACCCTGGGGGCTGGGTTACCTTGATCTGCAAGGATCCAGCTTGGTTGTAGACCTAAACAACCAGCAAAGAGAATACCTGCCGTAATCCATAAAAGCATGAGAAAAGATTGGCATGTATCTTTGAAAAAATGAGGACAGCCTTCATGAGAACTGATACCCTTGCTTTGGGATTCCCAGACCCTGAGAATTTCAGGCCAGATAAGTAAAAGTGCACCCTTGTAACATAAAGCCATGTAATAAGTGTCTTCACACAAAGCAGAAGAGACATTGCCCTGAAAAATCCCTGCCCTTCTTCAGTGAATGTTATTGCAAGGGTTTTGACATAGCGGCTCCATGGCTTACTGCAGTTGGCAAGTGCTTTTAATCTCCATAAACTGTAGTGCAGGCAATTTTTCCAGGATGTTCACAGTATATCAGATGCAATGTGCCATCTTCTGTTGAGATCACAATACACTACATCCATTTAGCATCTATTCCCATAGGTTGCCACAATGCAGAGTTGGCTTTTCCTCTACAAAGCATTCAGGCAAAACTATACTCTAGGGTCTGAAATTTGCACAGCTCTGGAAGGGGTTGAGCAGGGTCATTGTTACCATTCCCAGTCACCTGTAAAAGACTTTTCTGAACCTCTGAAAAGCATCAACACCCAAACTGTCTACGGGATGACCTGAGTTGATCAAGAATCCCATCCACCCCATCAGCTTGCTCTACCTACATTGTTCCCTATGGGGAACAATGGGCACATCGGGGCAGACATCATAGGTTCTCATTTTCAAATGAGCTGAATTTACCCACCCTTAAACCCGGATCTGATTTTCAAAGTGTTTACCTTTCAGCTCATTCTGGGCCACAATTAGATTTCTCAAACAGCCCCTAGGCAAGGTGCCACATTCTTCTAATACCTCCCTTAGGGCACAGACAGGTAAGAGGAGGAAAGCCTCATTAGCAGCCAAACAAAAGAAGGTGCAAAGGAAAGAGCAGATGTTTCACAGGTACTGCTCCCTAGTTTTACACCTCTTCAGCTGACTATCTTCCACACAACAGTAGTCTTTGGAGGTAGGCACTGGTTTTAACTTGCCCCTGCATGCTCACTTTTCAAGCTGGCCCAAACAGCGGAAGCTAAAACCTTCCAGCTGTGAAGGGAAGCTTGACTCAAGAGCAAAGCCGTGTTATGTGACCCTCAGTCTAAAGACTCTACACTGTACAAAGTCCAGAGCTGAAATGTGCTCGACTGGTCACAGTTAGAGACAGACTGAGGATAGGGAATCACCAGGAAAGATGAACTGAACAGCAATTTATTTTTCTTCCCCAATCTTCAGCTGGACTGTAGGAATGCTCAGCACAGACACATGGTATCTACCATATCAAAACAGAGCAAAGAATGACAGCTATATGATTTGACCTTGTTAATCCAGCTATGTAGTAAAGCGTGTAAGTCAACAGCAGCTGTTGATGAGCCTGCATCAATATACCTGCTCAATAACCAAGCACGGCTAACAGGACATTTTTTTTCAGCTGTGACTTTAAAACCACTTCTGGTCTAGAAACAGTACAGCAGAATTCCCATGACATTCCAGTGAAGAGAACTGCTTAGGAAAGCAGTTGGGGGGGGGGGGGGGAAACAAGCAGGCTCTTTTGTAGGCATTGGCATACTGATTGAAGTGCCATGTATCTTGCCTTAGGGTGCTCAGTGTAGCTGCCCATTTGTTAGGAGAGACAAAGAGCAGAGAGAGCATGCATGGGAAGTGCACAGAAACAGGCTTGGATGGAAGTGGTCCTTTCTAATGACTGTTACAAAGGTACATCAGCAATCCCTCTTCATCTCATGGAGATGCCACCCCTTAACATCCACCTCAAGGTGGTGAACACCCAGGTTACACATCACAAATGCTGCTTGCTCCAAAAGAACTTTTTTCACATCATCATTCCAAAAACTGTAGCAAGTGTGTGCACTTCTCAGGACAATAATTAAGCCATTTTCAATAATTTCAAATGTCCCATGTCAGGTTGGGTTATAGCCAGCCACTTTAAACCTCTGGATAATAACCCCTTCCCTAGGAGTATGCTGGGCCCATAGAGTGGGAGCCAAGAGTCAGGGCAAGCTTGGGAGGTCCTGGCTGCAGGCTCCCTCCAATCCAAGGCATCTTCAGGTAGGTATGAGCAGTAGTTTTATCTCTTGTTTTGTTAAGGGGAGTAAAGGAATACAATTCAGGCTTTTTTATATGGTAGATGAGATCTGGAATGTCACTGTGACCTATGAGACCAGCACATTGAAACTGCAGTACCTTGGCTGTAAAGTCTCCTGACCAATCAGTGTATTCCTGGCCCATCTTTGCAGTCTCTCTGATATCAGGCTGAAGGGTGCCTGCAGCCTATGGGGAGAGGAGGGGGGACAAGGACCCCCATGTCCCTTTGCAGCAGCCAGTCCACTGCCAGCAGCTACCAGAGCTCCTCCACTGGGTCGCACATGGAAACTTTCAGCTCTTCCAATACAACAAGAGGCAATATGGGCTAGAGAACTGAATCAGCAGCATCCATCTGAGCCTAATGAGTGCCAGGGGCTACAGGAAAGCTGTTCCAAGTGACAGGAGATGTAACAGTAAAAAGCTTCCAGCAGCATCACTGAAGGGACAGAAGAGCCTCTTTAATTTAGGATCAGCTAAAAGCCTGAGTAGCCTCATGCCAGGGGCTGAGCTACTGAGCTATGCTGCAGCTTTTAGCTGCCCTGTCCTAGCAGAACTCAGGTTCCCTCCTCATGACACTGTCACCTTCCAGCTATCTCACTACCTTGTACCAACAAAGTTAGCAGAAACTAATTCTCTTGCTGTGGTTGTCTTAAATAGATTTTAATCTTGTGGGAAAATAGCTGTCTAGTATCATTCCAGCATTCAGTATTGCTCAGCTCTGGAAACTAACTCTAAAATTGGGCTCCTGGGAAACTCCCTTTGTCTTTTGCTAATCAGACAAAGAAGGCAGAGAGGAAGGCATATTGGTTGTGCTACACCCAAAGGACATTTCAAGAGCTATTCAGTGTTGCATAGGTTTCTCACAGCAAATTTACTCCTCTAGTGTTACTTACTGAGCTAGTGTTATTTCAGCTAAAGCTACTTTACAGTGCTAAAACTAGCACTGTAAATACTATTGATCTTGGCCCCTGCTCTGAAAAAAAACAATCCAAAACAAACAGTTCTGCTGAATGTTGTGAACATTTATTTCTTGCTACACTCCAGGGAAATGCTTTAAGAACATATAGCTTAGTACTAGCAATACTGACCTTTTTTTTCTAAGCCTTGGCAGTTCCTTAGTCAGGTGATGTCAGAGAAGTCTGTTGTTGCAGTTACTGCCCTGAAATTAAGGGCTAAAACAACAACGAGGAGAATTCACACGAGGCAACGTGGCTCTTGAGCTGCGTCAAAGCCAGCAGCTTTGATGCTTGTGCTTTCACAGGACTGACTAAACAGATCGATTAGATCTGCATCAGCCATTTTGCAAGTCATAATTGGAAAATAATATTTTCACAGGATTAGAGCTTCATGCTTTGAAAATAAGCAGCTTGTCTTTGGGTAAAATTTTCCGAGGCACCTATCTGATGCAGAGCACAGAGCCCCATTTCAGCATGGGTCATCAGACCCGTGTCATCTTACCTGGCCTCTGAAGGATGATGGTGGCAGTGGAGAAAATGTAGCTTGGGTTTACCTCATGCTGCCCCTCTGAACCCGTTTGCTGGAAGTTTTCTGCTGCAATGGCTTTTGCAGGGTGTATCTCTTCCTCTGTCTCTTTACCTATGGTACAGTGAGGCTGTCTGGCAAAGGCCAAACACAGCCCCATGTGCTTGTCTGCTGGCCACAGTATGTACCTGCAGAATCACATCAGATAGGGACAGCCTGACCAGGACTGGCTGTCTGGCTCACATCAGGGAAGGATTTGTGTGAAGGCAGGAGGAGCACACCACAGCATGGGTACCTGGACAGTGCAACTGAGTAGTGCAAACCCCTGGGAGATGAGCAAAACCCCATGACAAAACCACAGCCTCCTTTGCCCAGCTCTGGTCCCAGTGAAAGTGGGCACAAGCAGGGTCCATTCCAGCCCACTGGCCTGCCAAGGAGCTGCCTGCTGCCGCAAGACTCAGCATGGAGCAGGGAAAGCAGAGCTCACACACCACAGGCACGCTGCACAAGGCAAGGGGCTCCTGTTGTCTGCATGAGTTCCTGCGGTCTCACATTCCTATCCCCTCTCAGGACCTCCCAGCAACCATCCTGGCCTCTCTCTGCACCAGGATTTTCCCCAGAGATGGCACCCCACAACTCAAGCTGGTCCAGTAACACCCTCCTAAGTGCTCCCATGCCACTGTTGGGTCAGGCAGCCTTTTCCAAGTTACCCCTGCCTCCCTCAAAGTTGATCCCATATTTAAGTCCCCTCACAGGCATCTTCTGTCCCCTGCCAAATGATACATCAGGCTCCCCTATCATCACCCGGCATCTATGTGTTCAGGTGAATGCAGGCAGCACAACCCTCGGTGCCTTGTTTCATATGCCAGCAGAGCGCCAGGATTCCTGGGAGCTCCCAGATGCTCAGAGATAGTCCCAGGTGGGGATAGGGCAGCAGCATCCACATTGCAGCCACATCAGGAGAGGTCACTCTGCAGAAGAGGAAAAGGCAGACTCCAAGGGAGCAAGTTGCATGTTTAATGTGTGAATACTGGAGCAGCCTGCGTCTGCTGCCCAGGCTGCTGGGGCTCACAGGAAGGGAGCCTGAGCCCACCACCTCATTGAAGCGACTCTCCTGCTTCCTGGAGCATAGAGGTCCCTCGCCATTGTGTCCGGCTCAATTTGTGCCAAGCGTTTGTAGCTCTGCCTTGGGTGAGTCCTGCCAGCTGAAGGCCACCGGAGGGAGCTCTAAGCAAAGCAAATCAAGGCTCAGGGGAGCTGCTGCATCCATCATTTGGAGCAGTGGCTTTCACCCGGTCATCCCTCTTCGGAGTCAGGGGATTATTTCCGGGGGAAGAGGCTCATGGGAAGCACACCAAAACCAGCCCGTCGGCTGCCAGGAGGTGTCCATCACTGCATGCCAGCGTGCTTCTTTACTAGACCACAGAGCAAAGTGATGCTGAAAGCTCTAGAGCACCCACTGAGTGCATGTACCACAGGATAATGCGAGCAGCCTGTTCACCTGCACTTCTTACCCACTCTGGCCTAGAAGAACTCCCGTGGGATTTGGTGGGAGGTTTGTCTGACACAGTGAAGCAGCAGGAAGCTTGTTGTAGGTGTGTTATGCCTTGCCTTTCTGCAGGTTGTTATGACTGGGCTCCTTTCATAAACTAAATGTCTTCTGTAAATATGTTTCAGGATAAATCTGGCATGCTCCTTTCTTTTTGAACATGTCATTGTGAGCAGAGTTAACTGCAGACAGCAAAGGGAATGTGCAGGAGGTTGTCATCCCCACATCGTCGTCGCCCCCCCCCCGTCGCCCCCCCCCCCCCCCCCCCCCAACAGCTTGCTCTGATACTTCTGCTCTAGTTCACTGGCAAAAATACATGCTATATTTAGGTCTAATATTTGCTGATAAAAAAGCCCCACTGCGAGGGTAGAGTCCTATGATAGGCTTGAGCTGAACAACTTTGCTGCTACAGAAAGGGAGAAGCCTTACACTTTGTCCTCCTCTTTCTACCCCATCCTTCCTGCTTTCCCTCCCCCCTCCCACTTTGTGCTCCATCTGTGCAGGAAAGCCTTATTTCCCCTTGCAAATTCCGATTGCAAGATAAAATGATTCAGCTTATTAACCCAGCCATTAGAGCAAGTTCAATCTGTTTACCATGCAGTCAGGCGAGTATGAGAGATGGAACAAAGTAAGCACTGGGAGGGGTGGAAGGAACTCTGCCCCTTACACTGTGGCTGAGCTAATGTTAGCTAAGCGCCTGTTGTTTCAGAAAATCATAACCAAATGAAGCCAGCTGGAGCCACACTGAAAACAAACAGAATGACGCAATGGGGAGAGCAGATCTGCAAGAGGACGACAGCATACACAAAGAACTTGCATGGGTTCAAGGGGCACTAGACAACTCCTGTACTTATTATAATACAGGGTACTAGGCTCAGGAGGTCCCTTGAGCTGTAAAATGTTGGGAGGCTGGGAGCAAACCTAGGGGGACAGGGTAGCTCATGTATGTATGCCCTGCTCTTCCTCTCTCTTGGAGATACGCCTTTTCTTTCACCAAGCACACACGCTCACTAGCGACCTGCTGTCTCCTGCCAGAAGGCAGCACGTCCTCCTCAGACAGGGAGGAGATTCTCTGCACACTGACCCATCCCTCCTGATAACCATGCAGCCACCAGCCTGGGCTCCACCACAGCACTGCAGCAGCTGCTGGCAGGAGGACCTGCAGATGTTTCACTGCTGGCACCTTTGTGCCGCACTCACCCACACGGAGCTGCAAGCAGCCTCTGAACATGTATGAATCAGTCGGTCCCTGTGGCCTTATCAGCAAGCTCCTGCTGCACACCCAGTGCCTCACCTCAAGGGATTGCTTCCAACAGCCAAGCAGCTGGGAGGGCCCCAGTGCTCTGGCCAAGGCCAGATAGACAACTGCTATGATGGGCTCCCCACCACAGGACACAGCAGTGTGACTGGAGGGGCTTCCTCCAAATTTCATAAATAATTGAATAGTTAGGGTTGGAAAGGACCTTAAGATCATCTAGTTCCAAACCCCTGCCATGGGCAGGGACACCTCACACTAAACCATGTCACCCAAGGCTTTGTCCAACCTAGCCTTGAACACTGCCAGGGATGGAGCATTCACAGCTTCCCTGGGCAACCCATTCCAGTGCCTCACCACCCTCACAGTAAAGAATTTCCTCCTTATATCCAATCTAAACTTCCCCTGTTTAAGTTTTAACCTGTTACCCCTTGTCTTGTCACTACAGTCCCTAATGAACAGTCCATCCCCAGCATCCCTATAGCCCCCTTCAGATACTGGAAGGCTGCTATGAGGTCTCCACACAGCCTTCTCTTCTCCAGGCTGAACAGCCCCAACTTTCTCAGCCTGTCTTCATACCGGAGGTGCTCCAGTCCCTTTGATCATCCTTGTGGCCCTCCTCTGGACTTGTTCCAACAGTTCCATGTCCTTTTTATGTTGAGGACACCAGAACTGCACACAATACTTCAGGTGAGGTCTCACGAGAGCAGAGTAGAGGGGCAGGATCACCTCCTTCAACCTGCTGGTCACGCTCCTCTTGATGCAACCCAGGATACAGTTGGCTTTCTGGGCTGCAAGCGCACACTGAAGCCGGCTCATGTTCATTCTCATCAACCAACACCCCCGAGTCCTTCTCCACAGGGCTGCTCTGAATCTCTTCTCTGCCCAACCTGTAGCTGTGCCTGGCATTGCTCCGACCCAGGTGTAGGACCTTGCACTTGGCATGGTTAAACTCCATAAGGTTGGCATCAGCCCACCTCACAAGCGTGTCAAGGTCCCTCTGGATGGCATTCCTTCCTTCCAGCGTATCAATCAAACCACACAGCTTGGTGCCATCAGCAAACTTGCCAAGGTTTCCCCCAAACTGTGCTTTTGCTGCCTTGCTGTTCTCTCCATCCTCTGACTGCTGCAAAGTACCTGGTGGCAGCAAGCAAGCAATACCTGGGTAAGTTTTCCAAAAGTACTCAGAAGGGTCAAAGAGATCAGCTTCTAAAAAATGCTCCATCCAAACTGCCCAGGTCAACACAGAGACGAATTTCCCTCAAAGGAGCAGCTGGATTTGCTTGTCAGGCAGACTTTGATTACTTTCCAGTCAATCCTTCTGCCCCTTGGGCAAGCAATAGGAGCAAGGTGGATCAAGAACATCCCCTGGGGCAGCACCTCACAAGGCTTAGACAGGAGGTCTGAGACAGGAGAGACAGGATTATACTCACAGGGGCAGACATTGAGAGTGGAAGAAAAAGGGGGTCTCTCCTTTTTCCGGGGAACAACAGGGATGCCTTCCACCCTCGGGGCATAACTTGTCCGCATTTGGGGAAAGCGCAAGGGTTGGCACAGCCAGAGGGCAAGGGATGAGGCTCACCCTGGAAAAAACACATTCCTGGTGCTGGAGCTGTCCTGCCCAGCTGGTATCACTACTGTCTCAATATTGACTTGTCTTCAGGGTCAGGCTATCATGTGCTGAAAGGATCTCAACTCCTTGCCTAGCAAGGCGGGGCTAGAGGGCTCTGGGGAAAGACAACAGGGAGAAACCAAGTGATTCGCACCTGGATAAGGCATGTGTAAACAATGGGGTGCAAAAAATAAAGCCTCAAAAAGTGGCTCTGGAGGAGCCAGCAGTGAGGCTGCAGCCTTGGGCACAAGATTTACTTGTCCATTGAGGTCTCCTTCTTGGCATGAATGAGGAGAGGCCACAAACATACCAGTGCTCGCTGCTGTGTGCAGAATGGTCTCCGTCTGCTCCCAGCCTGGGGCCCAGGTCTGCACCCCTTGCTGGGCTGCTCCACCGACTGCTAGCTAAGAGGTCCTGCTCCTTCCAGCAAGTGCAGCATGAATGTGGAGAAGTGCCTTCACAATGCTGTTTGGAGGCAGAGGGGCTGGATGTAAGACCCCCCCTCCCCGTGACCCTGGGCTTGGTGAACTGTCTCAATCTCCGAAGCTGTACCTGAATTCTTATCCTGACTCCAAACACCTCCTGTCCATCTTACTCTTGGGAAAATCATCCGATTTCTGTGCCTCCTCTGAAAAGGGAGCAGGACAGCATTTCTGCCAAGCCTGAAAGCTCCTCTGGGCAGGGAGAGAGGGTCCTTTATAGAAAGGAGCCAGCGTAATGAGGGTCTTGACCCCAGACTCCACAGCAGCTTGCTGGACCTATGTGCTAAACACAACATCAAATAATGTGTTGAACTCAGAAGTCCTGCAGCTTTATTAATGTTCCTAGTTTTCAATTGTAAGGCATTCTCTAATAGCAACAGTTAACAAATTAGCAGTGCTCCCAATCAAGGGTTGAGTCTTGAAAACTCTCCAAAGAAAAGTTTCCATAGCATACCCAAATCTTTCAACCATGCTCCACATTCATTACTTCTCTACTACTGTTCTTTGACTCAGCAGTTCCTCTCCTCTTCCTTGCTGTTCATTCTACCCCACTGACAGCCCCTCATACCAGACCTTCACACACAGCACCAAAGCAGTGCCCTCCCACCATTGACGGTGATTAACACCCAACTGCGAGTGACCTGGAGGCCTCAGGGAGGGCCTGTCCCCATGGGTGTGGTGGCTGGGTCCTTCAAGCCTGTGCATGTCACCCTGATGAAACAAACCCACAGCCACTTTGCACCAGACAGGCTCCTGCCCCAGACCCATACAGGGAACACAGCTATGAAGACCTCACCCTTCTCTCTGCTGCACTGTGTAGCATGTACTGGGATTGCTATAATTAAGGATCCTTGATAAAATCTGCTTATATAACCAGGGTGATCAGTGAAGCATAGTCACAGAAGTGGATTAGATACTATTACTCTGCTCTAATGTACAGGACTCCCTTCCTCTGATCATTACATCTTAAATTGGTTCTCTTTCCTCACGGTTCTGCCTTGTCCCAACTGGTGTCAGGCGGAGAGCTGGTAAACTTGTTCAAAGGGCTTGCTGGATGTAGGTTACTAATTACCCCTACTCATGTGCCCTTAGCAAAATCCCTTCAACCTGAGAAACCAAGTCCTGTGCACTGGCCTGGAACTCCAGGTACTTCTTTCATTAACACAGAGTTCTGGGCACCAGCAACAATAAAGTGGCATTTTCCAGTGAATGCGTTAAATACTTTATGCACTGACCCCCAGGATGTGTTTGGTTTAACCTCTTTTTTTTTTTTTTTTTCCTATATCCAAGCACTGGTGCCTTTTGTTTCACCACCATTTCTTCCCCTTTCCTTCTTGCTCTGCCTGTCTTGAAACTGGCTGCTTCCCTACCCTCTTATTTTTTCTGTCAGTTCCTTATCTCCAAATCTGGGTGGCACCATTTTCTCCTCCCCAGTTTTAACTGATACCCAGTGAAGACACTGTGCTTAAAAAAGCAGACTAAAACACAGGAGCGTTTGTGGTAGCATTAAAACCGATAGATATAAGCAGGTTGGGGCAGAGGAGTAACCTGCAATAAGTCACTAACCTGAACAAGACCATAGCAGCAGAGTATGGGTGAAGCCCAGGAACACATACAGACTATGTTTCTCTCTCTTGAGTCCTGCAAATGTTCTCATGTAGATTTGGGCAAATAAAATATGCAGTAACGAGTAGTTACATGGAACTCTGTTTTGGATTCCTGTTTTTCTCTGGAGACCCTTTCCTTCATGTTTCCTTTACTTCACTGGCTCCTGTCTTCCATCTTTCTAGCTCTGCTGTCAACATGAACTTCAAATGATCTTCTTTCCTCTCCCTGGTCTTCTCACACTCCCTAGTTTCTGCCCCAGGTCCCCTTCTTTCTTCTAAGCTTGGCCCTGTATGCAAGGTGAATTCACTCAAGGAAGCTGAGGAAGAGCCTTTTATCCTCAGTGTGACATGTCCACATAATGCTGCCTCCAGTGCCTATAGGCTCTGTGTACACGGCTGCCCTTCCATTAGGCAGATGCACTGCAGCATCACATTCTTTCAAAAACTGTTCAGCTACATTGGCACAAGGGGAAGATATCCCACTTCTCAGATAATCAGTCACATTACTGCTAACACCTCTGACACTTTTGGTACGTCATGGTGATGACTTTGTTGTTGGCATGTGCACAGCCAGGCTGAGCACAGGAGTGAAAAGGGATGCAGAAAGAGGCAGAGGGTTATAAAGTTCTGGTGGAGATGAACTCCGCTGTCCCCAGTGTAAGGGCAACCCCTGGTACAGAGAACTGCTGAGAAAATGCAGAGCAAAATACAAGTGGGTTTATTTTCAACTGTTTGTTGCCTCTAAGGTGTAGTCCTGGTCCTACAACTACTGTCTCACAAAACTGAGGGAAGATATTATTAGTCAAGCTCTCTCTAGACAGCAGATCATTACCAGCACTGTGCCAGTTTGACAAGCCACAAAGCAGAATGCCATGCAATTTTCTCTTTGAGCTTGTACTCCTAACAAGTTATTTTAGGAACCTACTTTCACTGGAGGCATCATGAGATTTCTGCTTGTCACGTACAAAGGCATATTTCTACCATGAGAGCAGCTGTTTTGGTTTGTTTTCCAATAGCACCTCTAGGTCAAGTTACTTCCCTGTGAAACATGGCTCCCATAGTCAGCAGACTTCAGTACAATTGACTTACAGTGCTTAAGTTAAAGACACAGACTGGAAAATGTTTCTTGCTCTCAGCAGTCCATCACATAAGCTAGAGCTAAGGGAAATCTAAAGCGACCAGGGTCTTTAGAAGATAGGGAGAAACCAACACATTTCAAACAGCGAAAACCAATTTTAATTCCTCAGGATAGACTTATTTCAGCATACTGTAGCTGAAGGCTTTAAAAAAAACAATAAAGTGAAAATCAGTGCAAGTTTGTTCTGCTTGTTATGTAAAGCATATGCTCTGCAAACACACACTACAGGCTGATGAATGAAAATCACCAGGAACTTGTACTTTGCCAGAGCTCACTGCAGGCCTTTGCAGTTGTAGTTCCCTGGATGACTGGGGCTAGCTCAAGACTCACAGCAGGTTTCCACCAGATGACTGAACTGATCTAGCAGGAGGCTGCTGTTGAAAGGGGCTGCGCTGCTCCTTCACCACCCATGCTCCAAGCTACAGCTGCAGGAGGCCCAATCTTCCCTCATGCTAGCTCGGACACTGAACTGCTCAGTGAGCCAGTCTAGCTCACTACATGAGTAGAAAATCACCCTTTTATTTGCAGGGTTTGGCTTCTGCTGGTTTAGTGAATTTAAACTGCAGTGGTAAGCTGAGGTAGGAGGCACACCAACAGTGAGCAACAGAGGCAAAAAAGCATACCCTCTTAACAGACAAACCTTACAGGGCATGTATACTGCAAGGCAAAACTAAACAGCAGTACCTCTTCTCTGGTAACAAGATCTTCTGAATCTGACAGGAATTTCTGCTTCTAACACTTGGATCAAAATTGTGAATTTGGAAGGAGTCAGGAACTGCAGGAGGAAGAGGTTAACCTGTCTGCATGTGGCCGAAGTCCTAGCAGAAACTTGCTGACATCTCAGTAAGGAGCAGTGGAGAGCTGGTGAGCTTTACATCCCAGAAGACTACACACAGAAAGAATGTAGCAGGACATACAGTGGTTCCAGGGCTGTTCTTGTCCTGTGATGGATTTCGTCTCTGAATCAGCTCAGCCCAACTGAGGAACTTGAGAGGGTGCCATAGAAAGCAATTAGACTGACTTCTTTGGGTGCAACTATTGTCAAAGTAGTGAAACATTACTAAGATTGCTGTTCCAGTCTTACAGCAGATGTATTTAAAAAATAATTTGGAGTCAGACAGGAAAAACATTCAGCTTGCTTCCTCAGAACTGGACATGGTGTTAAGTTTCAACTTTATTGTGTTAGGGCACAACACAGCAAGCACTTGTTGATTGTACATAGTCCTATGGACTCCAACTGGGGCTGTGAACACTAGGTGAAGTAAAGCATATTTGTAAATGTTTCAGGGAATTCCAAAATACTAAAGAGACAAATTTTGCTTGCAATACACTGAGTGCTCAGTCTTGTTCTCTTCGTCAACAAAGTGAGTAAGTCCACGTTGCTGTCATGATTCTCAGACGGGCACACTACTTTTGTTGCAAAAGCTGATCAGGCTGTGTATGGTATCAGTCTTCCAAATGCATTATTGTTCAATTTCAAAAATTTCAATTTGCTTGGATCAAATTTGAGGCTTTTGGTCCATAATTCCATGTAAATTCCCAAAACAATCAAAAAATTTGGTCCTACCTCTCCTCTGCTCTTAATTACGACGCATGGTTTTCTTTGCAGGTTACCTGGCTTTTAAACTCCTTCAGAACCTGCACCTTCCTGCCTTTGAGCAATTACTTTATTCCAGCATTTGAAGTCATGATAACAATGGTCTAATTTGGATTTCTTGTCAGTGTCCTTTGTACCAATGGCTAATTGGTACAATTTATCTTCTACGCAGAATCCTTATCTTCTCTACAGTCATATGAAGTTCTTTTAATGCTGCTCCCCAGCAAATCATGGAATCACAGAATCAACCAGGTTGGAAAATGCCTTTAAGATCATCCAGTCCAACCCTTATCCCAGCACTGCCAAGGCCACCACTAACCCATGGCACTGAGGGCCTCCTCTACATGGTGTGTGAACACTTCCAGGGATGGTGACTCCGGCGCTGCCCTGTGCAGCCTGTTCCAATGCCTGAGCACCCTTTGGGGAAGGAATTGTTCCTCATCTCCATCTAAACCTCCCCTGGTGCAGCTTGAGGCTGTTTCCTGTTGTCCTGTCCCTTGTTCCTTGGGAGCAGAGACCAGCCCCCTCCTGGCTCCATCCTCCTCTCAGGCAGTTGTAGGGAGCGATAAGGTCCCCCCTGAGCCTTCTCTTCTCCAGATGAAACCCCCCCAGGTCCCTCAGCAGTTCCCTATCACACTTGTGCTCCAGGCCCTGCACCATCTCCACTGCCCTTCTCTGGCCCTGCTCCAGCACATCAATGTCTCTCTTGTAGTGAGGGGCCCAGAACTGAGCACAGGATTCAAGATGCAGCCTCACCAGTGCCCAGTGCAGGGGGACAATCACTGCCCTGGCCCTGATGCCACACTGATGCTGATACAAGCCAGGATGCTGGTAGCTTCCTGGCTGCCTGGAAACAAGCTGCTCATGTTCAGCTCCATCAATCAGCACACCCAGCTCTTTTCCCACGGGCGGTTTCCAGCTGCTATTCCCAAGCCCAGAGCCTTACAGGGGGTTGTTGTGGCTCAAGTGCAGGACCCGGCACTTTGCCTTGTTGAACTTCAACCCACTGGCCACAGCCCATGGATCCAGCCTGTCTAGATCCCTCTGCAGAGCTTCCTACCCTCCAGCAGATCAACACTCCCACCCAACTTGGTGTCATCTGCGAATTTACACATCCCGGTATGGAGCAGTTTGCACCAGTACAGAGCAATATAGGCCACTAGGGCCCCAGATACTGCTGGGGTTTCAACATCCCAGGGCTCCCAGTCCTTGCCACAGCTCTTCCCACCTGCAGCCATGCTCAACTCCCAATCCCTCCCAGTGCTCCCACTACCTACTGCAGGTGCTCCAAGTTCCCTCTCAGTCCCTCCCTGTCCCTGCCACAGTCCTTCTGTCATGTCGCATTTTGGTATTTTTTTTTTTCAGACTGCCATTTTTTGAGCTGTCAGGCCCCTTAGCCATGTGCTTCATGGGCATGCAGTGATAGGAGAAGGGGGAGTGTTTTTGAACTGAAGGAGGGTAGGCTTAGATTAGACTTCAGGAAGTTATTCCCCATGAGGGTGGTGAGGCACTGGAACAGGTTGCGCCATCCCTGGCAATGTTCATGGCCAGGCTGGATGGGGCTTGGAGCAACCTGGTCTAGCGGAAGGTGTCTCTGCCCATGGTAGAAAGCCTGTAACTAGATGAGTTTTAAGGTCCTTTCCAAGCCAGACCATTCTAAGGTTCTCAATTTCCTTGACCCATTGTTTTAAGCTATCTTTCTTCTGCTCTGAGCTTACCTGGGCAACACTCAGATCACTTCGAGTATAACACCCTGACAGCCACAAAACACAGCAGAACACGTGTAATGAATAAATCCAGGCACACATCTGGACATTGCACCACACAGTACCCCTCAGTAACAACCCCTAGCTGACCCACAGGGCAACCAGAACGTGTGTTACAACTGAAACCAACACCCCAACAAGGCACAGGAGAAGCTTCCAGTTGCCCACTCTCCGGAGCACTACCTCCCGTGCTTCTGCAATGGAAGCACCGCTTCCTCGCCCTGCTCTGGGGCCGGCCGGGCGGGCAAGACACTCCTACCACGGCCAAGGAGAATGAGACAGCCTCCCTCCTCAGCTCCATGGCCTCCCCGCAGCAACTACGCATGCGCAGCAAAGGCAGCGCGTGGCGCGAACAGGACAGCGCGAACTGGATGGGGGGGGGGGAGGCAGAACATTGCGGTCTGCGCCGCTCCCCCAATGAGGGCCTGGCTGCGCCCCGCGCATGCGCAAAGCGCCGTGCCCACCCGCCCCGCGCCGTAGAAGTGTTTCCGGCGCGGTGTCTGTGACGTCCGCGATCAGCGCCGGGCTGTCCGGCGGGCGGGCGGTGGGAGATGGCGGAGTATCTGGCCTCCATCTTCGGCACCGAGAAGGACAAGTGAGTGGCCCATCCCTTTTACCGGCGCCGCTCCCTCCGCTCCGGGAGCCCCGAGGCTGGTAGTGGGTTCTGCGGGGACGCGCAGCGCCAGCCTGGGCGGCCTATACACATCGTGGCGGTCAGCCCTTCCCATTTTCTCCCGCCTCGGGGCCCTGCGGTACCCCCCCCCCCCCCAGCCGGGGCGCGCGCCCGCGGGATCCTTCCCTTCACCCCTCCCCATCCGTCAATCCATTCCCCTCCTCGCCATAGCCACGCGCTGGAATGTGGCGGAGCGGCCGTGAGGGGAAGAGGAAGCGAGGCGGGCGCGCTCACTCCCCTTGCACCCCCCACAATCCGCCTGCCCCTGGCCCGCGGCCCTCGCTCTCTCCCCCCCCCCCCCCCCCCCCCCCCTTCCCCTTCCTTTCCTTTCGCTGGAGCGCGCGTGCGCGCGCCGCAAGGGACGGGGAGGGAGGAAGGGGGCGCGCGTGTGCGCGCCTTCCGCCGCGTGGGGCCTTGCGCGTGCCCGCGTGGGCGGGCCCCGCCCATGCGCTTCCCTCTTCCCCTTTTGCCGGGCCGGGTCCGCGCTCTTCGGGGACTTCCTCCTCCCCTTCCGATCCCCGCTCCCCGGCCGCCATGCGTGTGTGCCCGTGCCTCGTGGTGTTCTGACGGCCCCTCTCCCTTCCCTGCCTCCCTCCCTCCCTCCGGCGGCGGCGCTTTTCTGGCGGTGGCGGGAGCTTCCCGCCGCCTCTCCCCACTCCCCACCCCCAGTCCCCCTGCCAGGGAGGGCCTCTTCTCCCTCCTTTTGTTCGTGTCTCTGCGCCTCGCAGCGGCCCGAGAGCTCCCGCTATGCTGCGAGGACAGCGACTGGTTATTTCTCCCCCCTCCCCAGGGTGCGGAGGATTTCCCCGACTGCTGCATCCTGATCCTCAGGCTTCTGCCTGCAGCCTTCCACCCGTCGGGAACGCCTCTAGTTTCTCTGGTTGTTGGAAGCGTACTTAGAAAACACTCCTAACGAAAATTTGGTCACCACCGTCGGCCTGACCAAAGCAACGCGTTTTTCCACTCCTAAAAATGAAAGGGGGCATCGATGTGCTGCTGGACTAAATTACTCTTGCCAGCCCCTGGCCATGAGGCTTCTGATTTCCTTCTGCTTTATAGTGCTACATGCCAGTTCCAATGCACTCGTCTGTCAGAAAAAGCAGTGCCGGCAGCCACTCTTGAGCTCTGCTGCTGTAGCATCCTTTCTGATATTATGCATTGCAGTTTAACAGTATTAGTATGTGCCAATATGGCAGGCATGAAATTCCTGTTACAGGTCTTATTTTCTATTCAAAAAGCAAGCAGAACTCTTCAGAAAGTCTTGAAGTTGGAGGCATATTGGACATCTTATAGTTAGGTACTTTTTTTTGTTTCAGGTTAGAGTTCAGAAAAGACAGTAAGTATATTGTAATGCTAAGTATATATTTTCAAAAACATAATGAAGAATAAACATGTTACCATTTTACAGTAGAATGTTTTCCTAGAGATCAGATGTGATTTAGTACTTTAATATTTCTCCCTTCCATGAGGTGATGTTGGCTACACAGGATTGTGGAAAGAATTGGTGTTAACTCTGAGCATGGAAATAATAATCTTTCTTCCAGGAGAATTCTTATGTTTCAGTCACCCATATATAGCCCATAATAGTTCTCTTGCCCTGCAGAATTTTGCATTCAGTTTTCTCAGTCAAGGTAACTGAAGTCCTTATGGTTTTCTTTCATCATTCCAAGTGAGTTACAATTTATATGTGAGTGTTGCTGGCACTTCTAAACCAGCGTAGTTCTGAAGATGTCACAAGATGATGGTTAATTCAAGAAAAGCTTGTGGTTTAAAAAAATATTAAATGCTTCCTTTTCGAATCATTAACTACGCTCATCAAAATGGCTTAACTAAATGTTTTGCTTGTTTGTATTCTCTCTGTAATGTGGTTTTTCTCTTACCTGAATTATTGAAGGTACTGTGTTGGCAGCAGTCTGAGTTACGCTTAGAGTGTAACTTTAAACAGGCAGCTTATAAAACGTTAGGTAGGTGCAACTGTATTGCCTAGACTAGGGGGTTGCATGAACCAAGACATAACTATGTAGCTCACAGTAAAGCTTCTCAGACTGTTTTTCACATTATTTCCCACCCCATCACCCAGTGAAACTGGTAAAAAGACAAGAACGGAGAACCCGAAGGGTAAAATGGTGATCATCGCTTCTATCTGTGGTGGTGTTTTGAATGCACTTTTGGTTTGAGTAGCAGGTGAAATTGTTGAGATTACTTGCTGTACATTAGGGGTAAAGAGGAATGGATGTGAACAGGTTTGTTGTAAATACTTTCCTAGACTGATTTTTTTTTTTTCTGTGTTACTTATGCACAACAAGATAAAGGCATGTAGGGCCTATGTTTTATGGTAATTGCATATTAATGTTTCCTGTTCCAATATGTAACTACTTTGTTCTTATTTGCAGAGTCAACTGTTCGTTTTATTTCAAAATTGGAGCTTGTCGTCATGGAGACAGATGTTCTCGGTTGCACAACAAACCAACATTTAGCCAGGTTTGTTTTCTTTTTGTTTCCTCTTTCTTGTGGAAGTATAGTTTGCTTCTTTAAAGGATAGATTCTCAGATACAAGTGAATAATTACGAAGCTCCAGATTAAGTAGTTCACTTTTGGCCCCAGTTTATATGGGTTTTTGCTTTTTTTTTTTTTTTTTGGGGGTATTCCATTTACTTCTCCCAGCATTTCTAATTATCTCCTGTCACCCTTAATGGCTGCAGGAAGCGATGCTGTTGTAAGCTTGCCTGTAGTAGAGACCAACCAGTGCTAACTTTCAGGTGAGTGTGCCTTCTCAGTGGTGTTTAGGCACTTAAACCATCCCAGATCTTTTTAATCACAATGGCAGCATGTTCCACCTATGTCAAAGGTGTGAACTTAAATCTTTTATACATATAATGGAAGAAACTAATTAGTAACTAAGTGACTTGTCTGTCATTTCATTTGCTCTCTGACCCAGGCTCATAAGTTTTGAGAGTAATGTACATTGTTCTTTTCAATGTGGAAGAGTTGTTTCTTGGAAACAACTTGCCTGGTTGCTGAGGGTGTCTGTATCAATTGACCTGACAAATTATTTAATCTGACAAGGTGAATATTGTTGGAGACATGATGCGTTACTGCATGTCTGCCAGAAAGGGGAAAAAAAAGGAAAATAAAAGGTGCAGCGGATGATAGGGGTTTTGTTATTATGACCTCTGTAGTTCTCAGAAATTGCATTCCTAGAGAAGTGTATTATTTATCTTTCTATCACTGCTGATTGTCAAGGTGCACAGGTAAACAGTTTTCTTCAGGAATATTGTAGATGGCAGGTAGTGCTTACGAAAGTTGTTCCGTTATCAGTGATTTCACCTACAAAGGTAAAACTTGTATAGCAGTGGAGTTCTGTGCAAGTTCATTTGAGCTGACTTAGAGCAGAATTGGTGGGAATGGTGGGCTGGTGTCAATGTGGGAAGAACTGTGGAGGCAGGTACCATCCGTGTGTCTGGAGTTCAGAGCAGTGATGCTCACAAGGTTAAACTCTTGAGTGCATGAGTTTGCAGGGGGAGTTCCAAGGGACAGTAACTGGAGGATACTGGCCAAGAGGGACCACTGCCGGTACTTCATGTACAAAAAAGAGTTTCCTGCTTCTGGTATTTTAGTTTGTTTTGTTTTTTTTTGTTAATAATTTTTAATGTAACTATTGTATCTCAGAAGGAATATTGCCCATTTTCAAAATGACTACATGTTGCTGACCTACATGAAGGGCATGCTGGAGTGTGATTGGTTATTTAGAGACTTGAATTTAGGTCATTGGCTACCAGAAAATATTCCTGAATTAGACACTTCCACAGTAGCTCTCTTTAGGTTTGGTTTGGTTTTAAGCAACTCCCCCACACCCCCCAAAAAAAACCAAACACCACAACCCAAAATGTAACACTACAAACTACATCTTGGTTTTGTTGGTTTTTTTTTGTGTGTGTGTTTTTTAAAACAAACAAAAAAACCCAGCCTCCCAACCCTTTGTGCGACTTTTGTGGCAACTTTTTCCTCTGTCAGGAAGTTCTTGCAGGCAGCCTTTAGCTTTGTTTTAGAGACCGTGGTTAGCGGTGCCAGCTGATGTGGGTCAGCAGGGAATGTGCGACTCTTCCAGTGATGTCTGGGACTGCTTCAGCACTTCTCCTGACAGGTGTGCTGTGTTGTAACACCTGTAATGTACCTGGCAGGTGTGTAGGGTTCACTAAAGAAATCTTTGCTTGTATGCAGATTGATAATCAGCTGTGATAGAAGAACAGATACTCATTAATGGAAAGTTACCAGCGCAGTATTTTTAACTTGTGTTGCTATTGCTGGTACAGCTCCTTTATATGGGAGAGCTGCATTAGGAAAGGTCGTGCGATCCAGGGTGATTCAATTACCACTGATCAGCAGAAATGCTGTAACTGTGCATGTTTCTGGCTCTCTCCAATTGTAGGCAAAACATAAGTTATTTTAAACCTGGGCCATGGAAGCACAAAGCTTTGGTTGGTATGACTGTACCCATTATAAAACATGTGTGTAATTTTTAAATGTGATAATTACAGTTTTTGGTGTTTTCTTTACATAAGAAGTGGGCAGCATATGTAGGTCTGACATTGCTGGTCCTGTGACTTAAGTTCTGAATTCTTACTGTGACTAATAATAATGTGTAAGCTAAAATTATTTGGGGATTGTGATTCATACTAACTAACGGTGAGCTTGTATTTTAAGTAATCAAATTTCAATTTTTGAGCTGCTTACAGTGATATGGACGTTTGGAATTTTTTTGTAATATTAGTTTACTAACTTAAACATGGTTTGTTTTTTCAGACAACTTGATTTTAAGAAGAACGATACAAATGTAAGGTTTCAAGTCTGCCTGGGCTAATTCTTCAAGTAAAAAGCAGAAGGGCTAAAAGGATATTGTCCTTATTTGAAGGATCGGAAACGTGATACCTATGATGCTATTATATTATTTAAACAGAAATTCCACCAAGAAATTCCTGACACACAAAATGAGACTTGCCTAAAAACCTTACTGTCTGGTGTAGCAGTTTAGACTCTGGCATTCTGTATTACACGCTGTGCACATAACACTGTTTCCACCCCCCCTCCCAGCCTTGCAATGATGAGTCTCATCCTGAAAGCTAGGCATCTCCATAAGATCACATAGTTTGATGTTTCAGGTGACTGCCTCATAACTCGTTTTGAGGATAGCTCTTGAGACAAATGCAGCTCTTTCTTGGTGGTTAATTAAAACTGTTTTCATAATATGATGGTCTGGATGCAATTTTGGAAGATATTCTGCAAATACAAAAGGAAATCTTGAGAACAGAATCTTACTTTTAGCTGTTTGCAAACAAGTTGTCTCTTTGCAATTGTCTATTATATGCACAGCAGCCAGTAGAATTCCCCTTTTTATTTTTTTTCCCCGCAGACCATCTTGATTCAAAACATCTATCGTAACCCCCAAAACAGTGCACAGACGGCTGACGGCTCACACTGTAAGTCCCACAGTTGGAGAAATTTTTTTAAAGAATGGTGTTAAAGAGCCCACTCCTAATTATGAGTAAATAATGTTGGCTTCTGAGCTGCTGACATAAAGCTGTTGCAAACAGGACAAGTGACGGAACTCTTCTTGCGCATAGATCAAGAACTTGTCAAATGTGTGCAGTTCAAAATGCAGAAGTGACTGCATAAATTGGTCTTCATGCAGACGCTCTTTTGCACTGCAAAGTGAAACTCAATTGCGTAGTAACCCTTTCTTTTTAAAGGGTTAAACTGCAGACATTTTTCAAATTCTTGATTTAACAAAAAAATTAAAACCAAAAAGGGATAAAAATAGGTACATACATGACGTACGGTAAGTTTCCCAAAACTGGGGTTTTTTTTTCATCTTAACTTTTTCAGGAAAATGGAGATTTCATGTTATGCTGTAATTATTGTATTATTTTCCTGTGATTTTGCTACTAAGAAACCATTTGATGCAACCAAATTCAAACAAATTATTACGGCTGTAATTTGATTACTGTGTTTGGATGTCATCTATTATGTATCTGCCTGAAATTGTGCAAAACTGCACTAGAGTAACATTGTCAAATTAAAACCAGAAATACAATAATGGAGTGTCATGAGATCTCTATTACTTTACAGTGTTAGGCTGATTCAGAAAGGTCACCAGCTAAGTGCAAGTTCTCCTTGGGAGAGAATAACCACCTCTCTTTCAGCACAGACTCGGCTAAAGCGACCCTAGAGGAAACCGGTTTCTTGTTAAAATTATTTTCCATAATATAAAGTTGTTGCGTTTTGTATTTCAGACCATTGCCCTCTTGAACATTTACCGTAACCCTCAAAACTCTTCCCAGTCTGCTGACGGTTTGCGCTGTAAGTTCATACAAGTTCCTTCACTGGTTCCCTGGGCTTGATTGTCAGAGCTCAGTGTCGACTTAAGCTGGTCTGCCATTTTAGTTTAACAGATCAAACTGACCACATTTCATTAAATGTGTCCAAAACCAACGCACATCCACAAAAAAAAAAACACGACCTTTTTTTGTCCCACTCACCTTCCTCCCTTCTCCCAGAACTATGAGGGGAATCTGTATACCATCTAATCAAAAAGGGTTGCAATTGTACTTCCCCTGTAAAGCAGTTTGGTTACACTGGTTTCTTCCCCTATGCCTTTCTCCCTGCTGGAGAATCTGGCATCCTAGGAGCATCCTAGGAATGTTTTGTGCTGTTCATTAGGTTCCACTGCCTAAAAGAGCAGTACAATGACACGTTGACTTCATCCAGAACAAATTTCCTGCTCTGTAAATGTTAAGAGAACTTGGATTTTAAACTTTTCAGACTGCATGCAGAAATTTGTCCTACGTTAATGCAGCTTCCATTTAGAGTGTACTTTGGAAGAACACACTTTGACTGACAACACTTCCCTTCTGGCAGCTGTCCTTTTTTGGATAGGTGCATACTTAAAATTCCTTCCATGCTTTGAAAATTCAAATTCCAAAACCAAGTTGCTTATTTACCTAGGCAGATACATCTTTAAAAGTATTTTTGAGGAGGGGAAGGCATTTGGGTATGGTCATGAACTAATTTAATAACTCCTCAAGAAGTAGGAATGGGCATAAGAAAACACACCTGCTGTGAGACTGGCAGAAGTTAAATGATGGGGATTGTTGATAGGTGATTACTGATACTGTGATTTGAATCCGCAATATTAGAGCAAAATTAAAAAAAAAAAAAGGGGGGGGGACACGACACCAAAAAGAATTGGTGTTATTTTCTAACTAATATTTCTTGTTGAAGTGGTTATTGACTGTGTGGTAATAAAGCTTTGTTTGGCTATTCCTTTTTTTTGACTGTTGGATTATAGACTAGTTCAGATTAGTTACCAGCATTTGATCAGATATGCTTCATGAAATCATCCATTAACTTCAAAGTCAACACTGTCTCTTCTGCTTCTAAAAGTGAATAATGGCCCAATGATGTAATTTGAGCATTTTGTCACACAATTGAGCTAGATATGTATCAAGTTACGTAAGTTTGTCTAGATGCTTAAACAGTTCTGTTGGTTTGTAGGCTTTCTTGATGCAGATGCTTAGTAGTTAATGCTGTTTCAGTAAACCAAAAAATTTACTGTTGGATAAATCTGTCCCTGAATTCTCAATGAGCTGGTAACTAATTTGCACAGTTAACAGCAATTTGGTCTGTGGAGCTGTTTAGATTGTAAAGTTGCAAGAGCCTTGAACAGATTCTCTAGTGTTTTCTGAATGCTGGTATCCGTCTCTAGTTTGTCTTGAAGAGCGGGTAGCTAGTCAACAGAGCTTGACTATACCTTCTGTGGTAGAGCTGAAGCTCTGTTGTTACCAGTAAGTTTGCTGAAACTCCTGGCTTGTTTTCTCAAAACTTGTCCCTACTTAAGTACTGCATGTATTTTTAATGGATAAATTGGGTAGCTATTTAATGCTTTTGTTATTGTTGCTTAACTGTCTTCCTTTCTATTGCCGTCATAGAGGATTAACCTTAGTTTTGAACAGCAGTAGTTTTCCTGAGTATTTCAATTAGTACTTGGGCTTCTCAAGGTTCAGATACCAGCGGCCCTGGCAAATGAATGTTTATAAAGCCTGTGCATATGTATGCTTCCCACTTTAGAAGGACGTTCAAGTAGTCATTAACTAACTGTTGTTTATGATATCCTAATATGACAGTGAAATCTCCTTACAAGTTTTTAGTGCTTGTCCATCTGTTAACAAGTATTATTATAGTATTTATTCCCAGTGTGGCTTACAGAGCCCCTGTATGGTATTCTTTAAAAAAAAAAATCCACAAAACAAACAAAAAAAACCCAAGCCCAATCATTAGATATTAGTAAGCTTTTATCAGTGGTGTTGGCAGAACCCTGGGAATATAGTTAAGTATTAAACTGTATAGAAGGTTTGGTTTAATATTTGATATTCCTTAATTTGCTGTATAACCAAAGGGAAGAAAAAAGTTCTTAAAAGCAGACATGTTTCAAATGTAGAAACTCCTATCCCAAACTGTATAGCACGTTCCCCCTATCCTTCTTCAGGAGGTGAGATAGGTGGAAAGAAAGTAATGACCGTTCCAAAGAGTGTGGCTGGTTAATATTAGAGCCTTTGAAGGAAAATGTGAAGCTCATCCAAATGGTAACATTAGCCAAAAATGACTGAGCCCAAGGCACTTCTTTCTTTCCATAGCAGACTGAAGTAAATAAACACAACTTTGTTGGCTCAGTCTCTCTCTCACATTCTGTGAACTAAACCAGCAGTGTTTGTAATTTAAAGGCTAGAACACTTTTTCTAGAATAAAATGCAGGCTTCATTTTAAAGCTGGTCTGCTTGATCTTGATAAACCACTTAACTGCTGAAGAGCTAATACATTAAGCTTTAATGTGTACACCTTAATGTAGTTTAAAATGCTGTAGTCTGGAAGAAATAAATGAAATTTGTTTATATATTCTTAATGCTTTGAAAAATCAGCCAAACTTGCATTGTTTTTTATAGCAGCAGGCAAGCAGCGCTCATTTGTGAAGTCCAGCTTAAAGCACGAAAATAATCTAACCTGAATATATGGCTGGCTTGTCTTGCACTTAAAGGTGTTCTGCAGGACTACAGGAAAATGAAGTGATGTTCAAAATTAAACTAGGAAATTGCTCTCTGTTGCAGAGCATGATGGTACCCTCTTTGAGGGCACTCAGGGAAGTGTGTCATTTCAATAACTATTTTAAGCAAATGTAAAAATAAGAATTCTAGGCTGTGTTACATTGTGAACTTGCAAATTCTAGTGTTAATGTGCTGGAGAGGTGTTAAAATAAAATTCTGGCTTTAGGAAGAGGAACACTAAATTTTAATCATGCAATAAAATATAAAAATATGCAAATATAACAAAGCCACTTGCCTTCTGTTTAGGTAAAACTTGGTAGAAAGAGGGTAGGACTGTATATTAAATTTAAGTGATATTTAAGAGTAATTCCTTTCCCCTTTTAAATTTGTGGCATAAAAGTTTGGCTCTGATTAAAACTTGTTTTTATTTGATCATGTCAATGTAATGTTTTGACATATACTTTGGGAACTCAAAGTTTTTCAAACATACTTATTTTTAATATTCCTGTTAGTTAGCTCCATGCTATATGATGTCTTTTATGCTCCAGACGGCCTCTCTAGATTGTTTTGTAGTATGATCAGAGTCTCTTCTTTATTACTTATAGGCTCTAATCAATATGACTCTTGATTTTTTACAGGTGCTGTGAGTGATGTTGAGATGCAGGAACATTACGATGAATTCTTTGAGGTATGTAACAGATGTAAAAATGTATTAAAGAGTTTGTGGATTTGTCAGCAAAATAAGTTAGGTAGATTCACAGAAAAGCACTTGTTTCCTCAGGTGGCATTCTAAAAATTACAACCTTGAGTGCTTCGTATTTCCTGGTATAACCTTTGATTTGGCATTAACTTTGCTGTTCATAATGGACTTTGTTTAAAAATCAACAGCAGTTAAGCAGTGTAGCATTTTGATTCCATTAATACTCCTCTTTGCTGTAAACTTAAAATATACTTAACTATAGAAGCAAATTGAGTAAAACTATTAGCATCAAGGCTTATGTATAGTGTTTTCAGTGCATCTTACGTGTTCTGTAAATACTGTATGCGTAATGTTTTCCATAGCTTTTTATTGTATCCTGTTAGTGCCCTAATTACAGATGGACACAGTACTAGCCAAGCAAGTACTAATTTTAAAATCAGAAATGTAAAAAAAAAAGGGGGGGGGGGGTATTTTCCCTTTTTTTAAAGAAAGGACTTCTTTTGTACTTAGTAATATCTAAATGCAGTACTTCTGTAGTTAGAACTAATGAGCTGCAATCTTTTAATTGGTTGTTTTGTGCTTAGGAGGTCTTCACAGAAATGGAAGAAAAATATGGTGAAGTTGAAGAGATGAATGTTTGTGATAACCTTGGAGATCATCTAGTAGGAAACGTATATGTAAAGGTAGGATAGAGAAACGTTTTTATATAATCAGTAGGGGTGGTATTTATTTACTTTATAATTCTGAAAGCTACTGTATGCTTGTAACTTGTGAGAGTAGCTCTTCAGGACATAAGTTCCTCTCCAACTTCATAATATAAAGTAGGAAGTGAAAATGTGAATGGAATCTGAAATTTTAAGAGATTATGTGAAGTTCTCGATACTCCAAATCTGCTGCTTTCATAAAGATTAACACTTTTTTTATACATTCTTATAAATACAGTCACCACTGATGGCCTGTTCAGTTTGCTGAATTAATTTGGGGTCTTTCTATCGTGCTGCCTGTTAAGCATTTAGTTACGAGCAGAGATTTATTCACAATGGTTGCATTTATTTTCTAGCTTCTCTGTTAAACAAAATGTCTTGTAACCAAGCTAATTTGGCAGTACCTGGATGGTTTAAGGTGCAAATTGGAACACTTGAGCTTAGCTCTTAGAAGTCATTGGTATCTCTTGAATAATGAGCAAAAAGTTGTCACCGAAGAAATTTCATGGTGTGTACACAGAGTTGGGGAGTTTTGAGACTGTTAGTTTGACAATTTTTACTGTGCATTCCTTTCCCTGGAAAGTAAAGCCTAAAATTCTCAGTTGTGTAGATTATCATCAGAGGAAAAAATTGTTATAAAAAATTCAGGAGTTTTCAGGTGTGAAAAGGAATTTCAAATTGAAGTTTTATGTTCATCATAAAACTGAAGTCAGAATTTACAGAAATCTGATCGATTGAGAGGTTCAGTTCTTGTGCACATTTCTCTTAAATGTTGGGGGAAAAGGCCCATTCAGTTTGGAGCATTAATGTTGTAGAAAGTACTCTTAAGCATTCTGTTTGTTTAAAGTTATACTAAGAATACATATCTTCTTCTGTTGACTAACTTTCTAACTTGAAAGACCAAATAGAACATAAGAGGAGACACTGATGTTCTGATTAGCCGATTCCTGATTAATGAGAAGCTGTCATCTTTACCCTTGATTTGATGGACTGTCCCAGGAATTCTGAAGTAGCTTCTAGTTTGATTACTAGTTCTAAGCCTCAGATAACACACAGCTGATCTGATAGGAATCTTCAGGCTACTTCTCTTGCTTCTCTATAATATGAAAAAATGTTGATTTTGCTTTTAGTTTCGCCGTGAAGAAGATGCAGAAAAGGCTGTGATTGACCTGAACAATCGTTGGTTTAATGGACAGCCCATTCATGCTGAGCTTTCCCCTGTGACTGACTTCAGAGAGGCCTGTTGCCGTCAATATGAAATGGGGTAAAAAGTGACTTCCTCTGGCAGTATCTCTGAAATGCTTGGACAAAACAGGGTGGTTGCTTGGGTCAGGCCTTTACATGTAGCTTAGGGTACCAAAAAAAAAACACTTCAGGTAATATTAATGTGAAGTATCTGCACTGAACCTCTTGACTTTTGACGTATTTTGTAAGATTTTGATCTAGGAGTGAGTCAGAGTCAGTAAGTGATGCTTGCAGTTTACTCGGTTTAGTGTTAGAGGAAATTAACTTTCAGATGGCTAGAGGCCCACTAGGGTTTAGGGGAAAGAGATAAAGCCTAGAGGTGGGAATTGTAACTGTGTCTCTTGAATTCTGTTTCAGCGAGTGTACACGAGGAGGCTTCTGCAACTTTATGCATTTGAAGCCCATTTCTCGAGAATTAAGGCGCGAGTTGTATGGGCGGCGGCGTAAAAAGTAAGTTTGCTTTTAAATATGATTAAAGCAGGTAAATTCAGAGCCAGTTGCTGAAAATTCTGAAGGCAGATCTTTAAACTTAAGTCCTCCTCGTTCTTTCTAAAGCAGTTCTGGCACATGCCAGTGAAAGGCACCAGGTAAAGGGCATCAAGTGAAACTAGCAAGTGGCCAGTTAGGGCAAAGGAATAGGTCTCTGTTTAAAAACAAAAAAAGTTATGGTGGTTCGTGCTGTGAGTGCTGTGGAAGCTTGAAGGTTGATGTGGATATAAGAGAAGGCAGGGTTCAAGAACAACAACATCCACCGAGTTACTGATTACATGGGACCTGCCTGTGAGTCAAGTCTCCGAACTGTGTACTGTTGCAGGTGGACATTACTTGGAGAAGTATTGCTTTGCCCCTTCTCTCTTGTATTCTCTTCTAAATGTATTTGCTCACATCCTCTGTCAGAAGTAGGCTATTTGGCTAATGGTAATTTTGGCAGGAACAGACTGGCCACTTTCAACATTATGCACAATCAAGTATAACTATAGATTATATTCAGGACCCAACCTTATTTTTTTTTTAAACAATTAGTGGCCAATTTTTCTAGCCTGTATTCATTCCTTAGTGTCAGCAAGAGGCAGTTGCTGTACTGAGCTTATTTTTAATAGCACTAGCCTCACAATGTGACCCTTCTTGATAGAAAGTCTCAGTAGGGCAAAGGAGTAGTAATTCTGCTTAATAGCAACAAGTTGTGGTACATACAGTTTATATTTACATTCATTTATTAAGGTAACTTGTAGAAAGGCTTATATCACTACTGTTACGATAACACCTGTGTATGGTTCACTTTGAGCTGGATTCAGTCTGCTTGCTTTTAGGAGCTTGCTCTTTAGGAAAGGCGTATAAAGCTGTTGAGCTTCCTTTTATAGAGAGCACAATTATGTAATTTTCTTCCAATCACAGAAGGAGCCTGGGATGATGGAAGGTGTTCTTTTCCTATAAATGTCTTTGATTGGCAGTGTCTTAGAACTCGTGAGGATGAATACAACTTTGGAAAATGTAGATTGTGTTGCTTAAGCATATGTATTTGTGCCTAACTACTTTCCCAATTAATACTAATTTAAACTCAAATGTAAGCATTTAAGAAGTTTAAAAAGATGAAACATGCTCTTATATTGGCCTTTTGGTCATTTTTATGGGTCTGGATCGCTTGAATTTAATACCACCACTTAAAAGGTCTCACCTTTTATTGCAAGAAAGATCAGACTTTTGTGTTTGGCTTTGGAATATGGTGGTTTTACCCATTGCCCAGTTTGCCATATTTAAATCCTTTGTGCAGCTAAAGCTGTCACAGGTTAGCAGTAAGGCTAGATATTAGAAAAAGTGTCAGGGAGGTTTCACAGGTAGATTGTATAAATGAGACTAACCTGAAAGTAGTTCTGCACAATGAAATACATCAAAGTCTTTGGGGGGAGGGAGGAGAAAATCGAGTAACCCAGAACTTTTGAGTGATAGGTTAATTTAATAATTCTGAACAGCTCAGTGGTATGCAAGTGCAAGAGTGCTGTATGTCTCTGTCATAGTAAAATTTGTCACCACCCACACTCCCACCCCAAAAAATGTCGTCATGTAACAATATTCTGCATACTTAAGACTTGTAGCATTAATTTCCTGAGCTTTTTAGCTCTGCTGATTTCTACACCTATTTTAAAATGTACTGTTTACTTATTTTTATAAAATCGGCTTTTCTAAAATGCTTAAAAGCATTCAAACCACTCCTTTCCTTGAAAAGGTCCATATAAAGTATAAATCCACACTAGCTGTGTTAGCATTACATGCTGGGTGGTCTTAGCTTTCTTCTTGAATATGTCATTGACCTCAGAGGCAGGAAGGATTATTTGCAAATACTGATGGCTTCTGGAAGGAAAACAAAAATGAAAAAAAACCTACCCCCCAAAAAGATAACTGAGTTGTTATTGCTGATTAATGCAGTTGATTTAATAGGAATGGACTTGGAGCTGTAGGGTTTTGATGTGTGTTGTTAAGAGCTATTTGTAACTGCTGAAACAGGTGTCCCCTTCTCTTGCTGCTTTAATTAACAGCTGCATAAAGTGCATTTAGTTCCTCTCCTTGCCTTTTTCCAAGGCTTGCTCATCCATTGGGAGCAGTTGAAATCTTTTTTAACAGTATATGTTGACTCCCTGGTATTAAGTTTGCTCAGTTTGTAAATATCTTAAAGGCCTTTTCCAACTTTGTTGATGCTATGTGGTTTCACAGCCTGAGTGCCAGTTCACCAGCCCTCCTAATCACACTGTCTCTTTTCCTTGTTATGTACGTCCTTGAATGTTCCACTGTGTGGTACTACAAGTAAACTGGCAATTGTGATGAAACAATAAAATGTTCCAACTTTCTTCAAAGGCATAGATCCAGGTCGAGGTCCCGTGAACGTCGGTCTAGATCCAGAGATCGTGGTCGTGGAGGTGGTGGTGGTGGAGGAGGAGGACGCGAACGTGATAGGAGGCGGTCAAGAGATCGTGAAAGATCTGGTCGATTCTGAGCCATGCCATTTTTACTGTATGTCTGCTAGAAAGTGTTGTAGTTTGACCAAACAAGTTCATAATGAGATTTTTTTTAAAAGATGGGCTTCTGAATAAAAAATTTGTAGTGATACAGTATTCTTTGTGTAACTTGTTTCTTGTGGGGGGAGTCTTTTTAACTGTCATTCCTCTATCTTGACAAATTACCTGGATTAACTATGCCTGAGGGAAAGGTGGTAAATGTATTGGAGGAGCGCCAGTTTTGGGTTTGATTTTGGTTTTTGTTTTTTTTTGTTTTTTTCTTCTTTATTTGGGTATAATTTGAACTGTTGATGAAAATGTGTGTGTATATAATATAAAATATTATATACATAGTAAAAATAATATACTGCTTAAGAAACAGTTACTCACATAAGTTTCCCTTTTCTGCTATGCTGTCTGCTTATTTAGGTTAGTTTAGGCACATTTAAAAGGAAGGCTGTGCAAAATGCGTTTATTTACAAAGTAGAAGCGCTTAGTTAAAAAAATGTATGTTTGTTTGTTACCAGAAGTCTGTGCTCTGTCTATCACTGTGACTGTGGCATTTACAATAAATCCAATTTCTTGGTGTAACATCTAAAGCCTATTTTATAAGCACTCTGGAGTAGCTGAATTGCTACTGTGCCAGAGTTCATAGCTTAATTTTTTTTTTATGATTCTTCACTAAATTCCTTGTCTTTGGCTGGAAAGTTGCCTAGTGCAACTTTCCCTAGTGGGGGGAAAATAGTAATATTTTTTATTGCAATAATTCATAATAGGCAGGTGAGGCTTTGTAAGGAAATTTATGTTCTGTGCAGCACAATACATAGCATCTATTGAAGGAAATGCAAGGTCCTAAACACAAGGACCAAATTTCTCTAGGACTGAAGGGATTTTTTTTTCCACTCCATGTTCTCTTAGCTGTCATTTAATGAAAAGCATTGTTAAGTGTTCAAGGTCATAGGAAACTAATAGGAAGCTAGTTCAATGTGTCTTTACTAACTAATAGGAAGCTAGTAAATGTGTCTTTCCACATTTACTAACTTCCTGTTAGCTTGAAGTGTGATAAAAGCTAATGGATAGATGGCAGTTTTTCACAAACAAGACATCTTTTTCTATCTGAATTTTAATTGAATTACACAATAGCTGTATATCTTAGGTTTTGTATCTCCTAAGGAGTTTAAGCTCTAAATGAAATGTTGCTGGAACATCTTGAGAGAGAATTTGTACAATGGCTGGCTTGCAGTTTAACTTTATCTGCTTTTATTCAAAGTGGAACATAGTAAGACATTTTGGTCAGTGGTCATATTTCTGCAAGATACAACTTGATGTACTTGAAGGTATGTAATAGAGCTTTCCAGAGGAGGAGAGAATTTACTAGTCCTGTTTTAGTTCTGAGTCAGATAACTTGCTAAATTATAAATTTGCTCCGTTATTAATCTTCAAAACAAAAGAACATAGATTAACAAACCAGCTTCTCTCTGCCTCCAAAGTAAGTATAAAGCTTTTGCTCACTGGAACTTGGAGTTGGGAAACAAAATAATATTGAAAAAAGAGCTGTTCTAAATTAATCTGCTTTGCCAGTAACCTTTTAAAAGAAGCATATCCCTCTGAAGTTGGCTTCACTGCTTATGTTTGCAAATACATGAATCAAATTATGCTTTCTTTTCGCTGGAGAAATTGAGCAGTGCCTGGCAAAAAATAGCTGAGTTGACACCTGTGGTATTTCTGCTAGGTGTTAGTAATCTAACATTGATAATTCAGTTCTTGCAGTTTACAGGATATGAATCTAGTTCCCTTTCCTCTTCAGTGAAATGTAAGATTATTGAGCTAACTTAAATCTTGGGCTCAAAAAGATGAGGATAGTCTTTCTTGTTTTCAAACCAGTATCTAGTGTAATGGCAGAACTGCTTAAAAAGGTTTACGATTATTTTCCTATAGAGTAATGACACAAGCTGATTTGCTGTATAAACAAGTTAAACTATAAATGTGTCCCTGTAATGGCTTTCATCTGTTTATTTAAGCCCTGTTAAACTGCAGGTATATTTCTGTATGAACAGATAGCAGAAGATTGATTTCTCCCTCTAGCCCAGTATTTCTTTAAAAAAGCCCTCTTGAATTCCACCAAATGGTCTGACTGCACAGCTGTCCAAAAGTTAACCGTGTAACTGGAATATGTCATAATGGGCACTGAAAGCAATGGATTTTGCTGGATACTCAAAGGAAAAAAAAACTTGTGCATCAACCATTACCTGATTGTGTAATGATTACCTAGTGACAGCATTCAACATACAAACTAAGCTCATGACCTAACTTCAGTTAGGTTCACCTTTGAAGACTATTACCAGTAAAATTCATCACATTTGAAATTTAAAACTGCACAAATTTGGCTAAACACACATCGTAGTCCAAACTGTATTGGCTTTACCAATACAAACCAAGTGGAAATCCTACCTTCCCCTTCTGTAGTTGCTCATAATGTCTTAGAGTAAGATCACTTCTCCCCACCCCTTCCTCCTTGAGATACCTACTTCTCTCAAATATTTCATTGTTAAGTCTTCTGTTAAACTTTAGATCCTAATTTATGGAATTCCTTTACCTCAAATAAGTGACAGCATAAGGTATTTTTTGAAGTCTTGAGTCAGTTAGGTTGAAACTGTTAATCCCAAGTGGCTTCCTCTTTGTATTTGGCTCTTATTCTGTGAAAATACTGCTTGTCCATGGATATGATGTATGTTGAGACTGTAAAACCAAATGGAGAAAACTTGCTCAAAATAAAGCCTTGTTTTTATAAGAACCTCACAAAATTTATCCCGTTCCTTTAGATGGGATGCTGCTCTTAAATGACTAATGAGGACATGGACTTCAAGTTTCAGATTTTTAGCTCTTGTCTGACTTGAGCTAATTTTGAGTGATTATTCTTTGCCTTCTGTTTCTTAAAGCTGATGAAGCTTGTCTTCATCTAAAAAAAACCAAAACAACAAAACACCTGTCATCTCCATATTTACTTGATAAAGTTGAAGTATCAAGAGTGCAACTTGGGGTTAGGAGTTAGGGTTTGGTTTGGGTTTTTTTGGTGGTTTTTTTTTTTTTTTTTTTTTTTTTTAATGAATAAGGCTTCTGGTTGAGAGATCCTGCAAGTTTCTGGTGTGGTCTGTAGAGGACAAGAAGGCTCCATTTTGACAGAAGGAGCATGTTTGATTGAAAGAAGTCATGGTTTTAAAAGACGATTCTTAAGGTTGCGTTGTTCAAACTGCAAAACTTTGGGTGTTAATAACCACACCTACAGTTGTACAACACCACATTAAACTGCACCTACTGTCTTTAGTACATTAGAAATGAAGCTGCTTTCAGGGCAGGAGGGATGTCAATCGCTCCGTTCTCCAGACACTTGTAGCTGCTGATGCTGTAGCACTGGTGACTGCCCCACAAGACAGTCCTGTTCAGGAAAAGTGAGAGCTAAAAAAGAGAACCAAGTTGGTGTGTGGCCATTCCAGCTGGTAAAGAACTGCTAATTGAAAGGCTGTCAGAGGAGAGAATAATTGTGCCTGTATTTGACGTTTATTGCAAGGATGACACTGAGCTGTGTTACTGTAGAGCACAATTTTGCCTTGGAGTGCATGAATTTCAGTTTTTGAAAATATAAAAATTGCAGGTAAATGTCTCGAATAAATCAGTATCTCTTCATGTTGAATTGCTATGTTCTAAACTGATGCTGAATTGATACATGCTAAAGCTGTGCACAAGTATTTCTGAACTCATCCGATTAGCCAGTGTTACTTTTGGTGTTATTTTTACAAATTTCTCCAAATTATTTTTCTTTTTGCAGTTCTCATTTTGTTAAATCCACATATATGGAAAATTGAGCATGTCTCCTGGAATATGTGAATAATCCTTCCTTGTCTGCAATGTGCTCCTTGGTCATAAACATCTAATCCCCTGTTAATGCATTACATGCTTTATTTCTTGCAATCATAACCTTCAGCAGGAGGAACCACAAGGGAAAGGCCACTGCTGTCCTGTACCACGAGCCCATAGTACTTCAGTAAGGGCAGAACCACTTTAGAAGGTCCCCATTTTCCTGCTGGAGCTTACTGCCACAAAACTGATCTACAGCTGTAGACTGGATTTGTGGATAACAAACCAGATCTGCTGCCGGTAAACCAGCTCTGGTAGCCAGTGGCTTCATGTCCGCACCTGAAAAGTGGGAGGGATGAGGGTGTGCTTATCTCTGTTAAAATGCAAAAACCTCCTTAGCGATGCTCTGATAATCACTGGACTCAGCACAACTTCCTAATTTCAGTTTTGGTGTGTGCTTTGTAACAACATTGCTTTGATAGGACCAAAGGCAAGTTACTCACATTTGTACATCCGGAGAGCAGAATGGTGATAGCTTCTGAGGGAGCAGTGGGATGCCAGTGAGGCTGGTGGGGAGCTGTACCCCTGGGCAGCTTCTGTGGGTGTGGTTGCCTCTTTGATCTAAGTACCTTAGTGATATTCAGAGCTCTGCAAGCTGTTCCCACTAGGAAGAGAAAACTTAGTATGTCTCAGGTACTCCTTTCAAACCCATGCATTTTTGACAGAGGTATGCAGAGCACTGTCTTCCTGGCCACTGTGAAACCAGTGTGCTGAGGGCCACTTCCAGCTCCCAATTGCAAACTGCATGTTTAGTGAAGTCTAGAGGAAGAAAAATTGTCTCTGCTCTGCTTTCAGTGACAAAGCAGCAGAAAGGCAGCAGACGGCAGTCAAGCCAGTCTCCCTACCTCCTCACTTTCCACAGAAAAGCCTTTTTAGTCTGCCAGGCTTAGGCCTGCTGTGCTCTTGCCAGCACCTGGCTTGGTTTCAAGTCTGCTACCTATGCGGCTGAGCGTTGGATGTGTTTCAGATTGCTCTCACTTTCTTCCTGGAGCTGTCTGGGATTAGAGCCAGGCTGAGGGAGAGACTGAGCTGCTCCCACTGCAGCATGTGTACCAGCCTGCCTCCTGGGCCTGAGACCTGCGGGAAGAGCCACACGGAGCAACCGCTCCTCCCTTTCCTACCCACCCATTTCCCTTGAGAGCTCATTCTGCTTGTGCCTAGGAGAGAGATGAGAACACAGATCAAAACAGCCCTGAATCTTCCATCATATCCTCTTCCTTCCTCCCTTGCTTCTAGTGAATATGGAGGACGCTGCTTCTGTTTTTCTCTTGCATTGCTGGAGAAAAAACTCCTGGAGCTACAGAAGGGAAAAACTTGGTAAGGGGACTCTGAGGCAGAACATGAAGAACTGGTTTGTGGACAAAGCACAAGTGGAAAGTGAGCAGATAGCCCTACTGACTTTGGGATTGCATGCAATGTTAACTCTTACATTGCCGGACTGGGGATGGGAAAGGGAAATTCCAAGGTCTAAGCCCAAAATCTGGCCAAGTAGTAGTCTCAGTAATGTCTGGGGTTTGACTCATTATTTCTTTTTTGGATATTATTTTTTTACCTTTTAATGTGGCCGTGTTGACCACAACAAAGAGACATTTAACCACCCTTCCTGCTCAGCCTACAAGGACGCAAGCCTTGTGCTTTTGGACCTGCCAGAGAAAAACATCTTCGGCAAAGGAAATAGATACATAATGAAGAGGGAGCAGCAGATTATGTTCTCCATGTAGTACTTGTAGATTATGTGAGGAAGGTTTCTGAAAGAGTCTCTCACTCCATCCAAGCTCGGTTATTATACTCTGCATAGGTGGCTTGCCAGATGAGAGAAAAACTGGCTGGGTCATTTGGCTCAGAGGGCAGTGATAAATAGTTCATACCTTGCCTAGAGAGCAGTTATAACTACCGTATGGGGTCTGTGCTGGTATCTGTTCTAATATTTCCATCAGTGACTTAGAAGAGAAAATGAGTGTGTCCTCATGGATTAGTGGATGACACCAAACTGGGATGGCTCACCTGATACACACAAGGGCCGGGCAATCATCCACAAGGACAGGCTGAAACCTTGTGAAATTCGGCAAGGACAAAGTCAAAGTCCCACCCCTTGGGTGGACCGGCCACTGGCAGGGCACTGGCCTGGCAGGGGAGCAACTCTGCAGGTAAGGCCCTGGGGTCATAGTAGGCAGCAAGTTGGATGTGGGGCCACAGTGTGTCCTGGGAGCAAAGAGGGCCAGCTGCATCCTTGGTGGGATGAACAGGGACAACCAGCAGGCTGAGAGAAGGGAATCACTTATCCCCCTCTACTCAGCACCCATTAGACCACACCAAATACTGTCTATTGTTTAGAGCCCCTGGTATGGAAAAGACATCAGTAAATTGGAGTGAGCTTGGGGTGCTGGAGAGGACTTCCAAGACAGCCAAGGGTTGGAGTGGTGGCCCCGTGAGAACAGGCCAGGTGAGCAGGGCTTGCTTAGCATACGGGAAGAATGACTGTGAGGGAATCTAACAGCCTCCTCCCTGTGCCTTCAGGGAGGTCAGCAACAGGAAAAGTCAGGATCTTTACTTGAAGTCATAGATTGACAGAGGGGACATACCAGACGGGTCTAGGAAGAGCACTTTCCCTGTGAGGACGGTAAGGCACTGTACTGACTGTGCAGCCTCTGTCCTGGGAGGCCTTCAAGACTGGACTGGACAAGGCCTGAGCAACCTGTGTTGATATCTAGATGGACCCTGCCTTGACCAGGAGGCTGGGCTGCAGATGGCCCAAGGTCCCTTCCAGCCTGAGCAATGATGTTGTTCAGATGTTCAGCCTAAATCGTTACTGCTGTAACTGTGACCTTTTCCACTTTCTCCTGCTCTGAAGGAACATGAAAAGTGGTTTATCCCCCTCCTCATTTCCCTTTAGCTAAATGAAGGCAGTTCTGCCTTTTTTCAGGTTTCCCTTTTCTGAACAACTGCAGTTCTTCCAGTTGTTACTCCAGGGCCATGTATCTGCATGTTGTGCTTCTCGGGCCATGTCCCACATGGGCTGTATCTTATTTGTTAAATGCAGCATTCCAGATGGGACATGGTCCCTCCCCAAAGCGCACCAGTGCTGAGAGTGCCATGTGTCCTGCAGCCTATATTCCTGTTTGCATAACCCTGCAAAATGTTTGCTTTTTTCTCAACAGCAGGGCCTTGTTGACTCACATTGAGTTTGCGTGGCACTGCACTCATACCTTGCTCTCTACACAGCTGGTGCTCAGACAGCAGCTACTCCAGCATTGATTGCTCCTGCCTAGCTGTAAAATTTTGCATTTATCCTTCCAACAACTTCCTATTTGACTTTCTCGTCTCATTTCTCCAGTCCATCAAAGAGCATTTTGAACTATGATTCTGTCTTCTGAATTGTTTGTGGCAGTCCCATGCAGTTACAATGTGGAGCAGCTCTTCTTGGGCTGCTTTTTCCTCCCTTTGTATAAAAACATTTCCTTGAGCTTGTATGATAACCTTCTGTTCTCCCCTCCCGTAAGGGCTCTGGATATCACCAAGGCACCATTGCTTATTTGGGTAACTTCATTAGTTACTCACAAAAAGCCTCCTTCTTCCTACCACAACAGCATTTGCCTTTTTTTCCTCTCCCTTTGATCATTGATTGCAGTTATCTAACCTTTCAGTCCTCATCATTGACACAAGAAAAACATCCTCTGCTTGCCCTTCCTAAACAAGTGTTTATTTCTATGTTAATATTCCAGTCACTGTCACATTGATCAGCCACTACACGGATCAAATAATTTTGATTGTATACCAACCCTCACCACATCTGCTCTTTTTCCTTGGGAAAAAAAATAATTGCAAGTGTTGTCAGATCTCAGGAAATGGCTTAAGTGGCTCCACGCAGGAAATTGGTAGTGACCTGCTCCTTTATGGGAGTTATTCGAAAGGTTGGGCTGAAGAGCACTTTAAGTATTCCACTCATTGGCCACAGCCACAATGGGTCTAAGTAGGGGGCAGTGAGGTGGGGAAAAGCTTTGTGTGTTCATACGCGGCCACCATGGCTATTTTTAATGCCAGTGGCACCATGCTGGGTCAGTGTTGATATGAGTATCTTCTAAGTATTTTTTTTAATCAAATCTCATATTTTCCTGTAAGTGTTGCCTCTTTACCTTCACCTGGCTGCTGCCATGGTGAAGGAGATTGAATTTTGAGTACAGGGCTGTGATGCAGTTACAAATCCTTCTCATCAGCCTCACATATTCTGTTCAGATAGTTTCCAACATGCCTAGCACTGTCACTTGGTCTTACAAGTCTCCTCTGAGGTATCTATTTTACATTTTACAGGATCTAGCAAACCCATCTGTGCTGCCAATTTCACATCTCGACACCCATCTGCCTGAAATTTCAGTGGTTGATGCAAGGCTGGCACTTTTTCTGTGCAGAACAGCTGACTCAATGCCTCTTCCCTCAGTCGTCCCTGCAAGGCATACAAGGTATGGTTAACCCTCTTTGGCTACCAACTGTGGTTACTACTGCAGTTTTCAAGCACTTGCACTCATTCTGTTCCAAATATTCATGAATTTTTCTTTGCTGTGCTTTGTGGCCAGGTCTCATGTGTGCCCTTGTGTCTCATGGTGTTTCTGGTATCTACTTCAAGGGTCAGGCATACTTAACAGCACCCTTTTCAAGCTCTGTATTCCTCTTGTGCCATTTTGTAATTTAGCTGTGCCAAATGCAAGTTAGAAACTCATTCTACACAGTTTTCCAATCAATGTTTTTCCAGTGGGGCTAATGGTTACTTGCGCAAACCTCACTTTACATGTATGTTTCCAGCATAATTAGGTAGGCAAACTGTGATTTAAAGTAAAGAATTATCCTGTTCAACAGCAGTATTGTCTAGTAAATCATACCTTGTCTATGGTATCATACTACGGCTAGTAAAATTTTAGGAAAATAACAACATGGAATTCAAAGTAGGTTTACATCGATTTTGATCCAAAAGAGGCAGAGAAAAATTAATGTCATTTGCCAACAACATGGATTTTTCTAATGTATGTGGATTTTTATGTGTAATGAAGCAGCTGCCTCAGTGTTGCTGTTTATTTAAGGCCAATATAAAATATCTGGCTCTTCTCTTGATTTGTTTTTAATTGCTCAGTGTTTTTCCTATCTTCTTTCATAAATTTTGCTGTACAGTGTAATCATGGTCCATTTTCCTGCCACAGAGACTTTGCTGATTCCAAGACTGGTCATTCAGCTTCAGACCAGTCACTTCCAGTTATAAAAATCTCATCTGTCATTTTTACCATTTTTTTTTTTACCACATTTACCATTACCTGTTCCTTTTATTTTTATACTGCATGCAATACTCTCCAAATAGCTATACTGTGTGGTATCTATACGTACAGATGGAGACATAGAGTTGCCCCTACTCCTTCAATTACCTAAAACATATGGAACACTTCAGGGTGATTTGTGTTCTAAACTAAAGCTACCTTGAATCGCTTTTCTCTTTATTGGTATTTTTTACAGATACAGAAGATATTGCTGCTTGGACTTTTTAGAGCAGCAAGCTACATTCTTGGGACATTTCTCTCTTGTAAGCCTTTTCGGTTCCTCATGCATTCATGCAAGGATTTCTGTTTTGTTTTTTAACTTCCTGCATAATCTGGAGCATGTTGTAGTTGCCAAGAGTTACTCTGAGACAATTTGCACTGAGTGTTATCAAATTGATCGGCACCCCCTGTTACACATCATAAAGCTCTGTTCACAGCAGTGCAGGTGTAACAGTTGTGACACTGAGTAACTTCCCAGGCAGATACCTCATTTTCATATTCTCAGACACCATCAGAAGTGTAATAATATCAGAGCATAATAACTATCCATTACACTGGTGCCATAAGGACTAATGTAATGGATAGTTGAAGCCAATGGAAAGATGAAGCCGATTTGACTAGGACGCAGCCCCACCATGAGGCTCAAGACGGCTGCTACTTCTTCACAGGCAGTGATCACAAGCAGTGCACAGGCTATGTGTGTGCCAACAAGTGCATCAGCAGACAAGTGGAAACACAGGAGCTTCTAGCAGAGGAAGTTTTAGGTGTTTTCCAGAGCCATGCTTCAGGCTTGGCATCTTTTAGGGTAAACCCATATCCTGATTTGTGGCACAGCTACTGATAGTGAAATCACGGAATCACGGAATTGGTTGGAAGGGACCTTTAAGACCACCTAGTTCTAATCCTCCTGCCATGGTCAGGAACGCCTTCCTGTGTGGGGCGACCACATCTTCTCTGGGCAACTTGTTCCAGGGCCTCACCACCCTCACAGGAAAGAATTTCTTCCTAATCTCTAATCTGAATCTACCCTCTTTCAGTTTAAAGCCATTAACTCTTGTCCTACCACTACCTGCCTGTAGAAAGTCCCTCTCCAGATATCTTGTATGGCCCCATTTAGGGACTGGAAGCTGCTCTAAGGTCTCCCCAGAGCCTTCTCTTCTCTCAGCCTGTCCCCGTAGCAGAGGTGATGCAGCCCTCTGATCATCTTTGTGGCCTCCTCTGGACTTGCTCAAGCAGGTCCAAATGACCAGTGTGGGTTTGTTTCAGTGGGACACTTGCACTTACTTTCCATGGCACCATTTCAAGCCTGCAGCTCCCAGATGTGTGATTCACCAGCTCCTCTATGCTTCAGGCTGTATATTTACAGGCTTTGACCTGAGCTTGAGAGATGCTTGGGCCCTTTTTACCCATTGATGCCAACCTGGGCAGGCTAGGGCAGCCTGCAGTGCTGTCAGCACAAGGTCCAACCCAGAGGCCTTCACAGGGGGTTCAGGTGATAGAGCTGCAGATCCAACTATGGAGCTCCCCTCACAGCTGCTCCTCTGCAGTGGGTATGGTTTTGGTGTTTTTTCTGCCAAATTATACAAGCATAATCGTGTTGCTTAAGGTTAGCATGTGAGGACAGCATTTTTGTTGGCAATGCTTGTGGTAGCTTTTTTGTCTCCTCACTTTTGTTCAGTGTTGTAGTGCCACTACTGAAGCTTTTTATTGCCATTCTAAGATGAGAGAATCTCACAGCTCAGTTGAAGGCAATAAATACAGCTTTTCCTAATTCTGCTGTTCCTAGTTCAAGAGGTGGAGGGTGGTGTTAGTGGATTGTGGGGGTTTTGCCTTACAATAGAGGAAGTGAGAGTGAGATGGTATTGTCTTGCCTAGTTTAGAGGGAAAGGCAGCTATTGGAAAGCCTAATTCTAGGAAGAAATACCTTTTTGTTTGTTTGTTTGTTTTGTGAGACCTGTATGGGTTTTAGTTTTTTATCCACAGATTATACAAGCAGCCCGTAGCACAAGCAGTGCTCGGAAGCGACCAGCAGCTTACATCCCTTTACCTCCCGACAGCTGGTGCCCATGGGCCTTCCAAGGCCGGGGCCTGGGCACGCCCCCTCGGGCCCGCACCCCATGGCGCCTGCAGCGACCTCAGAGCGGACCCCGCGAAGCCCGTTGAGGGAAACCCAGCCCTTTTGCCCCCGGTTTCCCCGCAGCGCTCCGGGCTGGGCACCGCCGCGAACCCACAATCCGATCCGGCCCGGCCCGGCCCGGCCAGCACGCCTCTTCTAGGAGGCAGTGCCCCGTGGCCGCGCGCCGCCTCCCCATTGGCTGTCTCTGGCTCGCCGACGCCCCCGTGGATACCAATCGCCGTGTGCGCTCCCGCTCTCTCCCCTCGGTGGGCGGGGCCAGCCCGGGACACGCGGGCTCTTCCTCCTTCTCCTCCTCTTCCTCCTCTGGCTGCTCTGCCGGAGCGCGGGTTGTCGCTGCCGTCCTGTGGAGCGCCCGTGGGTGAGGTGGTGGCCCCATGTGGGGAGAGGGAGGGGGGAGGCAGGAGGCAGGTGGGTCCCCCTCCCGCCGCCCTGGGCATCATCCTTCAGCTTGGGGTGGGCTGCGCCACGCTGCGCCTCAGCGGCGGCGGCCTTTGAACGATCACTTTGAGGGGGGCGCTGCTTCAGGAATGCTTCCCTGGGGCGGCAGGGAAGGATGGCGGGCTGCGGGCTTGCGGGGTGGATGCTGTCCTGCTGCGCGGTTTCTCTTTGTGCTTGATGAAAGAGGTAGGGACGGGCAGCTCGGAGCCGTGCTGGACAAGCGGAGCCGTGGAGCCAGCCCTGGTGCCGGCGTGCCTGCTGGGGAACCGCGGGGGCAGCGGCCCTGGGGATGCCCTGGGCAGGCCAGAGGGTGGCTGCGGAGTGCCTCCGCCCAGCAGGGAGCGGGAGGAGGAAAGATCGGCTTTCGGCTTCGCAGACGGGCTTGCGAGGTGACGCTGTGCCTTTTGTTTGCCTTCTCTGGGTTTGGCCCCAGCTCTTCTACTGGCACAGGTTGCCCAGGGAGGTGGTAGGTGTGCCATCCCTGGAGACATTCAAGGCCAGGCTGGATGTGGTTGTGGGCAACGTGTTCTAGTTAGAGATGTGCCTGCTTATTGCAGGGGGGTTGAACTGGTTGGCCTTTGAAGGTCCCTTCCAACCCAAACCAGTGAATGATTCAGCTGTTCTTGGCCTGTCATCCATTGTTTATTTGAGTGTCTCTTGGCAATGTTTTCTTGTTAAGTCTGGCTAATGCAGTGGACCAAGAAGCTTGTTTTCTTAACCTTTTATTTCATATATTGCCCTTCCTCCGTTGGGAAGGGTCTGAACTTGACTAAAACCTGAGAGAGCAACTCCAATAAAAGCGTCAGTAATGCTGCTGGCATACTATTGAATGAGCCACTACTTGAAAAGCAAGCGGTTCTTCTCTTGTTCCTGTTTGAGTAACTAGTCTTCTGTGTATCTCTCTAATCCTGAAGCCTTTGACCGTCGAGGTTTGGAGTGCTGAGCCCTAATCATAGAATCATAGAATAGTTAGGGTTGGAAAGGACCTTAAGATCATAGAATCATAGAATAGTTAGGAAGATCATCTAGTTCCACCACCCCCCCCCCCCCGCCGTGGGCAGGGACACCTCACACTAAACCACGTCACCCAAGGCTTTGTCCAGCCTGGCCTTGAACACTGCCGGGGATGGAGCATTCACAACTTCTTTGGGCAACCCATTCCAGTGCCTCGCCACCCTTACAGTAAAGAACTTCCTCCTTATACCCAATCTAAACTTCCCCTGTTTAAGTTTTAACCCGTTACCCCTTCTCTTATCACTGCAGTCCCTAATGAAGAGTCCCTCCGCAGCATCCTTATAGGACCCCTTCAGATACCAGCAAAGTTGCTTAGACTGTTTACCCTTTTAACGAGCCTGTTTCCTGAGTTGAGGCATGAGAGCTCCACATTCTGCAAAACATGTGCTGCAGAAGGGAGGGAAATCTCAGACTATGGGAATAGGCAAAATCTGGGGTTTTGTGTGAGGGAGGAAAGGTATTTACCAGAAAACTGAGACCGGCCCAGAGCCTGGCATTTCTTGGCAGGAGAATAGCTATAGTGAGATCACTACTGATGAAGTACGGTTTAGGGTGCTAGGTTAGGTCCAGTACTTATGGTGTTTGGACAGATCATCCTTTTTGATATTAGTTGGTAGATCTTTAGTACCCTATCGTGGCCTCTCTGTGTGTGACTTAATCAGCCTGCTTTCCGAGAGCTGGAGTAGTACTTCTCAAAGTTGTGGTTGGTAGCCAGGGTCATGGGGGACCAGCTTCCTGGAGCATACATGCTGGCACAGGTGTGTCACTCTGCCCTGGCAGCTGCCAGGATAGGCAGGCCTCTGGCTATTGGCAGGTACCTGCTGTCTGCACGTGAGACCCACAGGAACTGGGCAGACAGCAGGGTGTACTGTGCTCTTGGTTGCACCGTGGATGCCTGCCAAAAGCTCTGCAGATGTAGCCAGAGTGGGTGTCAGTTGGTCCTTCCCATGAAACATGCATGGGCCAAAAAGCTGGCTTCCTGCCCAGGCAGTGGTGACTAGCGGTTCTCTGCCAGCCTTTATGAGAGGTCCCTGACTTGATCAGAGGTCCCCAGGCTAACAAAAGATCTTATGCCTTGCAGTGAGGCAATGTAATGCTGGGGAAGGGGAGCTGTGCTTCCATTTATTTCATAGTCCTGGTCAGAAATTGAGAGCAGAGCTCCAACTCACTCTTTTGTCATGATGGGCAACTTTTTCAGTCTCTGAGCCTCTCTTACCCTACCTGTAATGCTTTTCTCCCTGTACCTGGTGAGCTTGGCAGATCAGGCGCACTGGTCAGGCTGTAGCGTTGGTCCATCTTTGTGCTGACTAAAGAGAGGCAATTGGAAGCAGGGAAAGAAATAAAGAAAGCTTCTGACTGCAGCAGTTAAAAATGCAGATAAGGTATTCTCTGGTCTTTAATGCCGTTTTGCTCCTTGGAGACGTCAGTCTTCACTTAGAAGACTTATCAGGTGAGTCCAGACAGTCTTGAAATGTGCTCAGAAAATGGGGATGTCAGAAGATACCTGTGTTAGGGCTGCATGCACAGGTTCCCTCATCAGCTCTGTAGAAGAAAATGGAAATAAGACTTTCCGTTCTTGAAGGATCTCTTCCTAGAACCACAGTGTTAATTAATAACCTGGTTACTTTGGGTCACTTGATGCCTCCTGACACAGGAGCTGCCTGCCACTGAGGAATTAGCAAGGCAATGGACACACACACACACTCTCACAAAAACCCAACCAACAAACCAAACAAAAAAAAACCCCAAATGTCTGCTGTCTCCTGATCACTTATAACTGTGGTGTTTCTGCACAGCTTCCAAAGGCTGGATGGGTACTTCTTCGTCTGGTAACCTGTAAAGATCCTAAAGCTCTCTAAGATTCTGTGATACTCAGAGTGAGCAGAATAACTGGTTTGCAGTGGTTTACTTGTTCACACAGTAAAGTACCTGCTTAACATCAAAGTTTCCCATTCTCAGGCCACAGCAAAATGCAACATAATCTCCTCTCTTGCTGAGCTGTCAGCCCTTGGGGCATCTCTCTGATTCATCTTTTACATGTGCCTTTTGGATAGCTTCATGTCTGCTTCAGACAAGACTCAAATTAATTAGGTTCTTGCATGCATGGTAGTCTTTAAGTATCTATGTTAGTGCTGACTAAACAGCCTTAGAAGCCATAGCTCCTAACATATCTATGGTGTGAGTTCAACTCAGACTATTTGAGGATTAATTTCACTCACTGGCCTTCAGTCGTGCTCTATGGGAGTTGAGAAATAGTCTTGGGTTTGCTGTGGAGATGGATCCAGAGATGTGAGCCTTGCCCATGAGACTCTCTGGATGTCATATCTCTGTCTCTGTCTCAATCCCCTTTGTGACTTAGGTTTAAATGGATCTGTGAATTCTCTCTGCAGAGCATGAGGCAGAAAAATCAGATTTAATGCCAGAAGTTAGTCAGGCTTTTCTAGTTAGACTCTGCCCACACCCCCAGCTAGCTATGGAAGTGTTCTTTATTACAGCAAACTTAAATTCAGGCTGGCAGAATTTATTTCCTGAAAATGGGCAACTCTTCCTGCAGCTTATCTCCCTCAAACTCTTTGGAGCAGCACTCATTGCAGTTAGAAAAGCAGAATTGCCATTCTTCTGTCCTGTCTCCCCAGTCTGTATCTCCAGAAGAAAGACTGAGGAGAGGGTCAGGCTAGCGAAGAAGTTGCTGTCAGCTTCTCTTTTAGTGATTTCTGATCACCCCCTTCCACCTTCCCCAAAGGTCTCCCCAGTAGAAAGAGGTACCAGCTTCCTATGGCCTGATTTGGGCCTGTGGGCAGGATCATGGGAGGGGAACATGGATGTCCTAGGCTGGCTACCTCTGCCTCTTAATTTGCTGAAGTTACATCATTTAGGGCTGTAAGCACCAGTGGATGTTCTGGGTTGTGTGAGGAATCTCATCAGTAGCACTGAAGGAGCTGGAAGATCTGAAGTCTTCCTGTTGGCCCTGAACATGACAGGTCGCTCTTGGGCTCCTGACCTGTTTCTTAAGTATAACTGTAAGCCATTGCAGGTGCTTTTCTGTCTCTGTTGACTGCTGTAGTGAGAATTCCCCTGTAGAACAATGAAGTCTGTCCTAGGATTTTGCCCTTCTTCAAAACCGTAACATATTAGGTTGACCATAGCTGGTCAATGTAATCATAGCTGGGACTGACTATAGACTAGTATGATTAGAATTTGGCTTAATAAATATACATGTTTACCTGTTTATGCTGGATGGGTGTGGGGTTATTTAAAATAATGCCTAATAAAATTATTTAAAAGGATTTATTGAACAGAAGCTTGTGTTCCTTCCGATGAATGATATTGCTTAATGTTAGCATTTGGGGCCAGGACTTTTGTTGTCAATGCCTGTGGTAGCTTTTTTCCTCTCTCCTCACTTTTGTTCAGAATTCTAGCCCCATTGCTGAAGCTTTTTATTGCCGTTCTAAACATGAGAGAATCTCACAGCTCGGTTGAAGGCAATAAATACAGATTTTCGTGTTTCTGCTGTTCGTAGTTCAAGAGGTGTAGCATATTATTAGTGGATTGTGGGGGTTTTGCCTTACAATAGAGGAAGTGAGAGTGAGATGGTATTGTCTTGCCTAGTTTAGAGGGAATCCTTCACAAGGCAGCTTTTGGAAAGCTGCATTCCAAGAACAAGTATTTATGGAATGTTAGTTTTCTTGGACTGATATCTCTCAGTCTAGTCCTGGTCAGTAGTCTAGGTCAGGATGTAGTTCTTCTTGGCTTTTACGCATGTATTAACCTCAATAAAGTAGAATTGTATCATTTTGGTGGTGTGGAAGTCTTTGTATCTAGAAGGAGAATTATTTTAAGCCTTAGCTGAGAAAGTTGGCACTTCCAAAGGCTTTTTGTTCCTAAAGGAGGGCAATTTAAACTCCTTAGTCATTTTCTTCAAATCAGCATGGAAGAAAGGAATTGGTGTGCATAAGGTAGTAGTGGTTATTGGTGCATATTAACTTGCAGGATCAAATGGATCACTGGTCCTGTGATTCAGATTCTATTTTCTTTTTTAAGTGTATGACCAGACCATCAACTCTCTGATCTAACCTGTGCCTGCTTTGTGTGCACTTGTCAGAAGAAGGAGGGACCGTTTCCAGGCCTAGTGCAATTCAGCAATGGAAAAATGCTGAATCTCGCTGCAAAAGGGTGCTGAGAAAAACAAATACTGGAGGAAAAACACTACACTTTCCAAGTCTTCAGCCAGGTCTTTGTCTTCAGTGGAAAGGAAGCAGGCAGGCTGTATGAACTGTTTAGGTTAGGAGAAATGAAATCACTGCTTGCATTTTATATTTGCTATTTTCTGAAACAAGAAGCCTGATAGAAGATTTCCCTGCTTTCTTTTGGTTGGAGTGTTTGCTGTTTGTGTTATATCCAACATCACTAAGTTTGTATGTGCAACAATAACTCAGTTTGGATAGGAACTTGTGAGATTTTGGTCTTCTCAAGGGTAGAGAGGCCTCTGAAATTGTTTCTGTATAAGAGAGTTTCCTAAGATGTGTACAGGGTCTTTTGGTGATAGCACCACAAAGCCCTTTCACCCTTGATGTCGCTTAGAAGTACATATCATGTGAACTGGAGTATTTGCTATTGCTTTATGTAGCTTTCAAGCTTATGGAATTGCAGTCAGTCCAATAGAGATTCTGGTTTTGCTTACTTCCCTGGATCTGAACTATAGAGGGCAAGGCAGAGGGAAGATAAGGTAATGTGGGAAGAGCAGAGTCAGGAGACCCTCCATTGTTCTTGTGCAATACCTCTGCTGCATGATTGTTATGTTTTCTAATCGTATTTATACAGGTCACTTTTACTTTGTTTTCAGCTGCTTTTTTTTCCCTAAGAAAGCAAAAGGTGTGTTTTGCCCCTAGGAGAGACTCTTTCCTGATTGGTTTTGTTCTGTTTTTTCCCTAACTTGCATGATCTGCAGCTTTGAAGAGGGTTCCAGTCCCGTGACCCACAGTACTCAGTCTTCTGAAGAAAGTCCAGTCTACTGTGCTGTCACCTTCACCAAAGAACATGGAGAAGTTGATGTTCGAAAGGCCCTTTGTTCTGTCTAAGGTACTCAATGGTTTCTGGGGAATATTGTTTTCTGGGGAATAGTCTTTCTGTGTCCAGAATTTGGGAAAGTGAAACCCCTAGAGGGATTTCAATGTTTGTTTGGTGTGTTTTTTTCTTTTTTTCTTTTTTTGTTTTGTTTTGTTTTGTTTTTCTGGAATGCTCTGGAGGTAGGTGCCATTGAAACCAGAGGCCTTTCTGGAGAAGTTCTTCTTCATAACCGCAAGGAGCAGTGCAGGATCTTCTGGCACCATTTTCTAATTAGTCACCAAGTAGCCTTCCTGTGTTCCTTTCTGCTCGGAGTGGGGAGGTTTTATTTAAGAGAGCTGCTTTTCAGTGTGGGAGGGGTGTCTCCCATGAGACTGGTCCTCTTTTCTTGATATTTATGGAGGGTAGTTACAGTAAGCATATGCTTCAGCATGTTTAAGTTATCTTCATGTAGGGTACTGTATAGAGCTTTTGCACTGAGTGTTGCAGGGTAAGATTCTTGTTTCGGCAATAAGGATTTAGCAAAGCAAAACTATGCTGAAATGCTTTTCCATCTTCACAGTACGGTGGAAGCATCAACTGACCGTGAAAATACCCATTTGTTATGACCTTTTTCACGTAAAGGAAAACCAAGACTGGGACACTTCAGTCCTGTAACTGGGACGTACTATGCTTTCTCCCCTACTGCCTGGGTCTTGGGTACAAGTAGCAGGATCTCCTGTACCTATTCTTGGGTGTTAGCAGTAGTTAGTTAGTTAGGGTGTGGCAGTACCTATTCGTGGGTGTTAAAAGCTACTTGTTGCCATTGCCCATTTTAGCTTATAGGCAATACTGTTCTGAAAACTGCCACCAGGGTAGTTGCTGTTCAGGCTTCCAGCAGAAATACTGCATGCTGAAACACTAGGCTGGCAGTAGATATGGTGGTGATGAGACAGAGACAGAGACAAGAATAAGGACTCCTTATTAGTAAAATGATTAAAAATCATTTTAGGGGGGCCAGTGATGTGAATGGGGTTCTCCTGTGGTACAGAACTTAAGTAACTTTGATAACCTCAAAGAATGCTCTGACCTTGTTGCAGCAAGGCGTATGAATTACTCTCCCCCTATTTTATTTAATTTTTTCCCCCATCCCCAAGGATGAAATGCCTATGGTTCCTTCCCAGGAGAAGCCAGAGACAAATTCATGCCCTCATGCGCCTGGCAAAAACTGTGTCTCTGGTGAGAGGAACAATGGGAACTGCAAAGCTAATGAGAAGGAAAGGGAGTGGATCCGCCCTGATACACCCAGCAAATGTACATGGAAGCTGGGGAAACCCCTCTCTGCCTCACCCCATCGTCATACTACTCTGTAAGTATTACATATAGTGCTAATTTTCAGTGCATCACTAATCCAGGACCCCTCAGAGCTATGTGGATTTAACAAAAGATGACTGATTTAAATTGATGCTGTTTAGCCTGTATGCTAGTGCTTTTAATTCCCATGTATAAGCAAAGCTAAGAATTCAGATTAAGCATATAAGGGGCCTTGCACCAAAAATGTAAATGTACATGGACTAAAGTGCCTTATTTTAAGTAACCTGGCAAGCAGTTCCCTGAATTGATGAAAGATTGCGCTGTTAATGCCTTTTGCTTGTAAAATAGCTGCCTCTGAGCAGTGTTAAGCTACTTCATGCCAGGAGGAAGTACAGAGCACTTAATTCTTGCCTTAGCACTTGGCTTGATGTCTGGTTAATCCTTGTTTTGGATCAAGGGCTGAATGTTTGTGAATCTGTATCCAGTTGACACTATTTTAAACTAAAATATTTACAAAAATTAACTCTCGTGAAAAGGAGGGAGAAGGATGATTGAAAAAGCATTGGAAATACTGTGTTACTTTTGTATGACCTGCCTGTGGCTCCCTTTGTGAATAAACTGACTTTGTTTGTATGTGTACCAGGCCAGAGCCTCTGAAAATCCTGCCAAGCATCCTGGATAAAGTTGGCAATACACCTTTGGTGCAAATCAACAAGATTGGGAAGCAGTATGGGCTCAAGTGTGAACTCTGTGAGTACTGCTGCAGGCCAAAAATCAAATATATGAAGTTTATGGCTGCTTCTCATATTCGGAGTATACATCAGTGTGTGCAAAATACAGATCTGCAGTTATCACTGAAGATCACAGAAAACAATTAAAGTAATGAAACTGTCAGTGAATGGTTTGCTGTTTTGTTTGTTTAAACCCCAACTATGCTGGAGATATCTGGAGGCTCTGATCAGAGTCCTGAAAGGTGGTGTTTAACACCACTGAAAGGATTAATGCTGGGAGTAGTGAAATCAAAGTGTAGGCTGAACAAGGGGAGAAACTTCCAGGTTGATCAGAAACTCTTTGGCTGAGGAATGTACAGGGGAAGAGGTAAGGTGTATTGGTGGAATTCTCTTCCCCCATGCTATTGCACTAGAAGAGCCAAGGGGCTTTTTATCTTAATGACTGGACTGTAATAAACAGTAAAGATTAAAGGAGAGGTCATATTTTGAGGAGATTGACAGAATATGAGTGGCTTGGCTTCTGTGTCCAGCATCAAGTACGAAACTTGCCATGTTGTTGTGACCCATAACAGTGGAGATGCTGTGAACTGAATCCCCATCTCTGGTGGTGTGAAACACTGACGTGAATTGGACAGACATGTTAACATTGTTGCTCTTGCAGATATTTGAGGCATAAGCAGTCTATTTAGCAAATTACTGCTGTTTAAGAACTCTGCTTGGTTTCTTTGTTTCCAGTGGCAAAATGTGAGTTCTTCAATGCTGGGGGCAGTGTGAAGGACCGTGTCAGCCTGAGGATGGTAGAGGATGCGGAGAAGGCTGGGATCTTGAAGCCTGGGGACACGATCATAGAGCCAACCTCTGGAAACACAGGTAGGGAATGGAGAGATCTTAGCAAAGTGTGGGGGAAAATGCTGTGATGGTTTTCCCGGAAAATGCAAGACTTAAGATTGGAGCATGGAGGCCGTCTGTGCAGGGAAGAAAGAGGATCTCTTCCTGCTTGCATGGTGTAGGGAGCAGTGCCTCTTCCATCTCACACAAGGAACAGTTTTGCAATGGCCTATGCTGACCAGACTATGCAGGAGGCCTGTTCAATTTGCAGGGGCTCTTTGCTTTAAAATAAAAGAAGTTTTAGCCCAGATTCACCAGGATATTTAGGCCCTATTCAGAAATGAAAGTCTGACTGAAATTATTGGGGAAAAAAGCACCAAAAGGCTGGTGTGAATCTGGATCTTCCCCTTCTGAGGTCATACTATGATATCCTGCTTTCTGGTCTATAGGTTTTACAGGATTCTCCTTGTCACAGAACCCAAAAGATAGAAAGAAGGCAGAACTGAAGGAGATACAAAACAATTACTTCAGAAAGCTATCTTTTAATGTAAAAGCAAAGACCAGGGCAGACAGTAACCTGAGAGAACTGGCTTTTGCTCTAGACAACTGCTTAGAGCTACTGAGTATGTTAAATGTAGGAGCTAATGTGTTATATTTTTGTCCTCTCTGCATCCCACTTCTCCCTCAGCCAAAGTCCTGTTTTGATGTTTGTTGCATTTGCAGGTGAGTAGCAGAACCTACAAAGTGGTAGAGTTCAGGTCTCAAAATACTTTCTTCATCACAGACCAAAATGGAAAGAGGGAAAGTGCTGGAAGGCTTCTCTTCAGTCCTCAGCCTTAGTGAGGCCTTTGCTGTCTTTTTTTTTTCTTTTTTTTTTTTTTTTTTGGCATCCTTATTTATCTGTAATATGCTGAGAAAAGTTTCTTTGGGCTCACCCCCCTAGTATTTAACCACTACTTGATTTACTAGAGGTGTAAGTTATTCTTCTCTTACAGGAACAGTTAAAGACTAATTTTTTTTTTTTTTCCCCACCCCTAATCAATCCAGCCTAGTCTAGAAACAGAGCCAACTTTGAACAAGCAAGTCTCTGTGTGGGGTGAAGTGCCTGTGAGGCATTGTCATGAGCATGTGTTGGTATTGTGCCTAGTGCCCGTATCAACTAACTCGATCTGTTTAGCTTATCCAGCAGAAAGGTTATCTGATGACAGGTGTAAGCTTCTCTTCTATAGGGGAGGCAGTTCTGAGCTTAGCTCTTCAGGTAGGCAGACAGTGACAAGCTAGAAGGCAGAAATCAGGCTGGAGGTGAAGATGTTTAAAGTAGAAATGAGGTGTCTGTCTCTAACTGTCAAGGTACTTCACTGTGGTAGCAAGTTGAGACAGTGCATTAGAGCCTCAATCACAAACAGCATCTAAATCACATCTTTTCTGAAAGGACTTAGTTTCAGCCCATTGCAGACTAGGGATTTAAGGCAGAAGTGGGTCTTTAATGCTCTTCTGACAGTATCAAAATGATTGCTCTAGTCTTCTTTAGCTTAAAGCTCATTCCTTTACCAGATGAAGTGGCTGAGACAGGAGAAAGGGAATATGCATGTGTTAAAGCTAGTAGTTTGTACAAGTCAAGTTTTCCCATCCTTGGCTAAACTTTGTGTTGGTTGTGATCCTCAGAGAACTAGCAGCAATCCAGTTCTCCTCAATAGCCAGAAATGTTCCTTTTGCCACACCTCTGGAGACACTGTACTCAAGCCTCTGGTGAAAATCTGATTAAAGCCAGGGCATGCCAAAGCTAGCATTGTGGGTTTTGCTCTTTGTTGCTCCTCACTAAATACTCTACATGTCTTTGCTTGCAGGAATCGGGTTGGCCTTGGCTGCAGCAGTGAAGGGTTACCGCTGTATCATTGTGATGCCAGAGAAAATGAGCATGGAGAAGGTCACATCTGTTTTTATTTTCAAGAATTTACAAATAAGGAGGTTTGCACTTGCAGAGCTCCTGGTGCAGATGAGTGCTGTGCCTTTAGCAACCAAGATTTAGGCATTTGGTCTCTCAACTCTGCTGAGGGGCTGTTGCCAGAGCCCAGAGAAATCCATGGACAGAAAATTCTTTTAAGACCCATCCCCACAGCACTGTCACTTTGAAAACTGATATAGCTGTTTTAAATACAAATGTCAAAGGAACTTGAGATTTACCTAGCCCATTGAAGTGACTACATGTCCCTGGATTAGCTCTCTGTCACTGAGCAAAGGAGGATGAAAGAAAGCAATGCTGAAGCAAGGCTGTGAGAGAGCCTGTTGAGATCCTCAGGTTACACTGAGCAGTACTGGCAAGCATCTGAGTTGTGCCACCACAACAACAAAGGGGAAGGAAAAGGTGCCTGAGTAATGCCAACTTACCTTCACTGTGGAAAGCACAAAACATCTAGCTCTAGACCAAGCCCTGTCCTGCGGTGCTACACCTGCAGCCAAAAGAAGAGTAGAGAGTAGAGAAGAGATCCCATGTGACTCATAGTTGAGGCAGCAAATTGTCAGTAAAGCTGCTTATTTCCATTCAATCACTTCCAGTGTTCCAACTGAAAGGCAGTGTCACAAATAAGAACAATATCCCCTGAAGGCCTATACCTATTGTTTGCTCTTATGTGCTGTGGAGGGAGAGGTACTGCATGGTCATTGGTGGTATGCAGCACCAAAGGCCTCCCTCCTTTCTGAAGACAGGCTTTGCCTTATCTTGGTATCATCAGTTTGCACTTGTGAGTGGTTACAGTTGAGTGGTGCATAGGGTCTTGGAGGATTTTGTTTGCTGCCTGTGTCCAAAGGATGAGGTACATATGCATAATCTGCACTTAAAATACTGGGCTAACAGCACTGTTGGAGTGTGGAACATACGTGACCAGCATGAGAGGAGGTGGTGTTTTGCCTCAGTAAATCTTCTCAATATGTAAAAATAGTCCCTACAGGCCTGAAGGCTGAGGATAGAGGCAGGAATTTGACCTCTATCTTCTCAGTAAAGCTTTTTTTAAGATCAAGTGACATTAAGGATTTGGACCCATGGCACAGTGATGTGAGGCTGGGGTCTAGGAGAACTCCTAAGGAGGCTATTGCAGGCCAGGCGAAAGGGAAGAGGTTTTCTTTCCCCTGTATCCTAGTGAAGTCTCTGTACTGGGAGAGTGTTTTCTGGAGTTGTGACCACCTTTATTTGCTACAGGTGGATGTCTTGAGAGCTTTGGGTGCTGAGATTGTGAGGACCCCAACTACTGCTAGATTTGATTCTCCTGAATCTCACGTGGGTGTAGCATGGAGACTGAAAAACGAAATCCCCAATGCGCACATACTAGACCAGGTAAGAGCCAAGGCGTCGGGCATGGCATGGGAAGAGGTATTGCTTGTTCCTTAGTGCCCTTGGCTGACTGTTCAACACCTGAAGTGTGTATCTGGAGGAAAAGATGTCTGAGGTCGGAAGCTGAGCTGTCACCATGCTGTGGGGTAGCAAGTTTTTATAGTCATTAGAGGGCAGCAACGAGCTCATGTTTGCAGAAACTGCAAAACAGGGGTTTTGCTGCCGCATGGGCACTCCTTTGTAGAATAATGGGCACAAGGGTCATGACGTACCTAAAAGAAACTGTCCCACAGACAGGACTGATCATGGCATTAGTGGGTGCTGGCACCTTAGAACTACTCTTAAATTAGGTCACTTAGGAAGGTTGTATCTCCCCTCAGGTACTCTGCCTAGGTCCAGATGATAGATAAGGAAGCAGTGTGGAAAGGGTATATGCAGCTGTTGTGGGGCTTTGGGAATTTTAGCCATATTTTTGAAATGCCTCACAATGTGAATTTTGTCTTTCTGGTCTACTTAATTGGCTATGTTGTCTTTCAATATAGTACCGTAATGCCAGCAACCCCCTGGCACACTATGACACCACAGCTGAAGAGATCCTGCAGCAGTGTGAAGGTATGCTTGCTTTTCAGTGGGTCCCTATTAGTCTCTTATTGTTACGTTCTTAGAGAATGAGTACTGAGGTGGATGAGAATGCACGGATTTTGATATAGCAAATCCCATGCCTATTCTGGGTGTCGTTAGAGAATTACCTTATTTGGGTAGTTGTAGTAATGATTTTTTTTTTCCCCATTAAAGAACGATGCTTTAATTTTTAGACTCTTTTGCTTGTGATCAGGTGGAGAAAACAGTGATGCTTAAGTTATCTTATTAAAAAAAAAAAAAAAGCCACAGATAGACTGGCATGAATGAATAGGGTCATTTTTCTCAGCTCAGAAATACAAACATAGGTACAGCCTCAGACCAAATACTCAAGCACTCTGGTAGCTTCTTCACTTCGGAGTCCTCAGGAGTAGAAACTGCTCTGTGTTGCAGATGTCACCAGTAAGACGTTTTTAGTCTGCACGGATCACTTCAATGTTAGCTCCAGGCAGCTGAGTTGGAGTACCGGAAATGGTTGAAGTGTGGCAGCAGAGAGCTTTAGCTGGGCTAACTCCCGGCTGAGGAATTGGCTTGAGAGCTGTTGGAGGCATTCAGTGTGATGAATGGGCTGCAGCCTACCATGTAGGCATTTGCCATAGGCAGTAGAATGAAGTAATATAAGAGGCTAGTGATCTGCCTTATAAAATAGTGCTCATGACAATGACCAAAACAGTATTTATCATGTGAAAATGAAAGAGTAGTTGTATTAACAGTTCTCTAAAATGGTGCCTATCCCATGCACTTGGCACTTGTTCAGTAAATTATCTAATATAATGGGCTGTCTATTTTAAGTTAGAAAATTAATTATCTGTGTCAGGAAATATGGTAACAGTAAAACTACAGGTGTCTCCTCTATGAGCCACCTCCATCTATGTCCAGAGTACCACAAATTGGTGCCTTGCCAGCCCATTGAATGAATATTTCAAAACCACTGCTGAAGTAAATAAAGATTGAGAAAGGTGGTCTCAAGGTAGGTCTCATAACAGCTCTTGGGAAACAAAGAGCCTTTTCTGACACTTTTTGCATTTTGTTGAAGAAAGTCCATACTTGGAGTAAGTGAGGTTTTAATCCCTCATTCTTCCCTGGAAGTGTTCAAGGTTGGATGGGGCTTTGAGCAACCTGGCCCATGGCAAGGGGATTGGAACTAGATTGTCTTTAAGGTACTTTCCAGCCCGAGCCATTCTATGGTTCTACGATTCTGGGGGAGATTTTACAACTGTTTTCTATCCTTAAACAGGAAAAATAGACATGCTGGTGGCTACAGCTGGCACAGGAGGCACTATTACTGGTATCTCCAGAAAGCTAAAGGAGAAGTGTCCAGGTTGCAAAGTAAGTGGCAAACCTATTTTTCTGTAGTGGGGTGAACTCCAAACTGCTCCACTTGGCCCATGCCATTCCTTGCAAGCCTGCCCTGGGTCTCTATGGGAAGCTCATGGATTTTCTCAGTTAAAAGGTAGTTCTAAGCAGCAAAGAAAAGTTGTCAGGCTGTCTGAAATAATGACAGGTCGGTCTCACTGGTGACCAGAGTTCAGGTTTGTCTCAGCAGATGAAAACTTGCCCTCAGATCCCTTCATGGGGTGTCTGAGAAACTTCCTTCACTGGTGTGTATTGCAGTTTTGTGTCCCCTTTCAGACTGTGCCTTCACTAACTTGTCTGGAGCTGCCCAGGTTCTACCCAGTGAACTTTTCTCTGCACACACCAACCTATGTGTCTACCTGTGTGCTGTGTTAGATTTCCTCACAGAAGTTGGTATTGTGTTTCAATTGTGAATATTTGCCTACAGACAGGGAGTGGTAAACAAAATAATACTTACCTGCTTACACTTGGCACAAATATATTGGCTGCAGTGGTGCCTTACATGTGAAGAACAATAGTCTTGTTTCACAGAAACCCTGTCTTCTGTTTAAACCAAACAGAGCCCATGTAAAACAGGATGGTGCCCTTCACTTAGTGTCCACAGCCTGAGGAGACAGGATGGGTTGCCAAGGGGCCAGAAGCAGCAAAACATTTTGCTCACAGGGGAGGTGAATGTTGCCAGGAAGAAATGAATAGGAGACTAGCTTGCTGTTAGCTTGGCTGTGTGTGTAGCCAGTGTGACACAAACAGCTGTAAAGAGGCCAGTGCTCATGAGTAAATAGCTGTACTCTCAAAAACAATGTATCATAGTAGCCAAAGTGAAAACTGCTTCTTCAGATTATAGGTGTTGATCCTGAAGGCTCCATCCTTGCTACACCAGAAGAACTGAACAAGACTGACAAGACAATGTATGAAGTGGAAGGAATTGGATATGATTTTGTCCCCACAGTGTTGGATAGATCTGTAAGTCACGCTTCTTCGTTTACTGACTTTTGTCCTCTGTTGGGATGCACAAGTGAGGTGAAAGGTGGAAGGAAAACTTGGGGAAATATTTCTTTGAGCTGAAAGGTGAGGGCTAGCAGACAGAGCTATTCCCGTTCCATCAGCAAAAGGAGTCCTTGGAAAGTTTCTGCAATGGCCACATTAGTTTACAAATGCTGCGAGCAGATAACATTTTCCTAGAACACAGAACCTTTCTTTTTCTCTTTAAACCCAGCCCAGTCAATCAATTAAAATAAACCCAAAACCCCAAGCCAGAACCAACCAACAGAGCACCCCAACCCCTCCTGGCCAAAAGTGGTATGACTGTTGTGAGCAGCGCTTGTGTTCCTGGGAAGCCCTCCAAGACGGGAGGAAACTGATGCTCTTTGTGTCTGTCTCGCCACAGCCTGTTCTCACAGCGAGGTTTCAATAAGGAGTCTGTTGTGTTAATGTGATCGTCTTACCTTGGCGAAAAAAAGCCACTTGGCATTTGGAGGATGGAAACCCAGGCACATGGCTAGGGCTTAGTTGGGCAGCTGTTACCTCAAAGAGCATGAGTTGAATTCACACTAGTTGTGTAGCTCCCCTAGTCTTCCTCATTTAAATATACCCTTGTTTCTGTCTTCCTGCTCCTTCCCAGACAGTGGACCAGTGGTACAAGAGCAACGATGAGGAGTCGTTTGCTTTAGCACGCATGTTGATCCGAGAGGAAGGACTGCTGTGTGGTAAGAGCAGATGCAAATCCTTTGAGTTTCTCTGAATAGTGTGGGAGGCTGAAGTCTTGTGCAGGTCAGGGGGACCTCCTGCCACTTCAGAAGCTGTCTTCTTCACCCTGGGCTCCTCTGTGGTCTCCCTTCTTCGCATGCTTTCTCATTTCACTTACAGTTTGACAGTTTTGTTTCTGATCTGCATTTTGACAGGTGGCAGCTCAGGCAGTGCCATGTCTGTAGCTGTGAAGGCAGCCAAAGAGCTGAAGGAAGGTCAGAAATGTGTTGTTATCCTCCCTGACTCTATCAGGAACTATATGTAAGAACCTGCTTGCTTTCTCTCTGGGAAAAGGGTGAGACACTCCTTCAGACCTCCTTATAGCAGTGGCGAGTTGAATACATATTTTTTTACAGTACCCAGTTACCCAAGCAAGGAATGTGTCTGGGACACAACTTCTGAGGTATCTAGAAAGGATCTGACATGAAGTAGAAATGAGCTTAGGCCTCTGAAAGCTGAGCCACTTCTTGTGTCTGACTTCAGTATATAACCATCACTGGACAGGATCTATCACAGGAAAAAGCTTGCTTTCACTGTTTACCATGGGTATCAGCCCATTAGTGGAAGAGCCCCTGTAAGGCTGTCTGCTTTCTCTGCCTGTGTCCACAGCAGAACACAGCACTACTGTAGCAGCAGCCAGTGTTGGAGTGAGTTTACAGGTGGAAGTGTGAGGACTTTGAGCTGTGCCAGGAAGTTTCTGTCCTACCACACTGAAACATATCCCGAAACATATCCCAAAACATGGTGGTTTTAGTTGTGTTTCCTGACTTCCATTGCATCCAACACAACACTAGACAACTAGAAACTAAGATAGACCTTGCCTGAGTACAGGTTGGCACTTTACTGTTCTAGGCTATGTGTCTATTGTATTGCAAGAGACTCATGTACTTGAAACTGTTTCATATGGGATTTCTTTTTCTTCTCAATGTCCCTGGCTGAGTGGGTCTGTGTCCCATAAGGTTGGATGGCAAATGGCAATACGTTTTCCATTACACTCTAGTTGTTAGTGGTAGTGAGCTGAAAACAGTTGCCTCTGTTATGATATTAAGTTTGCTGTGAGATGTTCAGCCTGCTAATGAGCTTTTCACTTCCTGATACTTTTCCAGGTCCAAGTTCTTGAGTGACAAATGGATGATTCAGAAAGGGTTTATGAAAGAAGAGGACCCTGGCAAAAAACCTTGGTAAGCATATCAGATCCATTTGGATTTTAATGAGTCTGTTCAGTTGACTTCATGGCAGTTGCTAAATTAAAGCTATTTCAATTTACACTACCTTTGATTTAGCTAATATTTCATGCTATTGTGTTGATGCATAATTGCAGCTATTAATCAGGTCTGCTTAAATTATTTGATGTCCTTCTTTGAGTTGCATGGCAGCAAAGGAAAACTTGGTACTTGATGATTTTTTTTTCATGAAAAGGGTTGTATCTGAAATGAAAAAGTAGTTCACAGAGAACCCTTCTGAAAACAGTGTCCTTGAATGCAAAGCTTTGTGAGTCTATGTAAGTGGAAGGGGATCTTCCCTAAATTGGTGCCTATAATGACTGTAAATATGGCTGGCTCTTGGAGCAGGAGCACAAAATTTTCTGTTTAAGGTACAAATAATGGAACTAGGGAGATCAGTACTCTCCACCAACTATCTGTAATCCTAGGAAGTAGATGAAATGAGGAAAAGACTTTTGGTCTTACAGCCTTCTCACACTGCAGTGACTTTCTGATACTGGGGACAAAACTTGAGAGCCTTGAAGCTTTGCTGGCTCTGACTGAATCCTGACTCTTCCCTGCAGCCTTTTGTCATCCCTGTAGTGTTGAAGTCCACTGTATGTGGATAACTAACTGGTTTTGTTCTCTCTGTAAGACTTGTGTGAGTTTGTTTTTTATTTCATCTCCAGGTGGTGGAACATCAGTGTTCAGGAGCTAAGCCTCTCTGCTCCCCTTACTGTGCTTCCAACTGTTACCTGTGCAAAGACTATTGAAATTCTGCGGGAGAAGGGATTCGACCAGGTACCAGTTGTTGATGAATCTGGGTATGTCCACATATATCATTATTCATCTATATGTATCACTTCCCTCACCAGGTCCCAAGGGAAGTCTTTTAAGTGGTTACAAGAAGTATAATATCCTGTCACTCATCTTTCTTCAGTTACAGTAACACAGTTCAGAAATGCTACCTTAAACACACCAGTGCTGGACTTAGTATGTTGTCATGCCTGGACTGTCCTGCCCTTCACGTAATGAGCTTCTAATGACTATTATGACATACTTACTGTGTTTCTGCAGGGTATTTTCATTGTTTCTTATAATAGCTGTTTAACTTAACAAGCAAAACTTCATGTTTAAAACAAACAACCCCAAACCTGCCCATCTCCACAACAGCTTTCACCTAGTTTCTTCAGAACTCTGCATTATAGTGCAATGTTGTAGTGACCCCTTGAAAGAGATGAGGGGTTAAAAGAGTGAAGTTGTGCTTTTCAGAAGCTCTCTTGGATTGCAAGAAACTCTCCAGGTGCAAGGACTAGAGATACAAAGGGCCTGATGTTCAGAAGGGCCAGGCACCCTGCTGACTTCTGTGTGAGTCTCCAGAGCTTCTGAGAACTGGACGCTGCCTCCTGCAGAGGCAAAGAATCCAAGTATACCATCACTAATGTTGCTTTATATCATGAAGCAGTTGAACTGACTTCTCCAGGCTGTCTGAGAGCTGATGCTTTTATCTACAGGAATACCTGAGGCTTTTATGTTGATTATCCTTATATGTTACCTTCTCTCTTTCCCCAGGGTGATTTTGGGCATGGTTACCCTGGGTAACATGCTTTCTTCACTGCTTGCTGGAAAAGTTCAGCCTTCTGATGAAGTCAGCAAAGTAATCTACAACCAATTTAAACAGGTAAGCAGGTATATTCTACAACTCCTAGTTCTGTGGTTCAAAGTACTACTACTGTATATGCCCTAACACTGCAGTGGCATCGGGTTGGGTAAGGTTACAGAGCACAGATGTGCTAGGTTACTTAATAGCACCCAGGTTTGAGTTCTGTCTCTACATAATTCTATTCCATTACTTCAACAGGCTTTCTTCTAGTATGCTTGTCCTTTCCGCTTTCCCCCAAAATCCTGGCACAGATGGCAATGTAACCAGGAGAAGTGACAGGGAGTTGTTGAAACAACTCTTCTAAGTAATTTCTGTATCAGCCAGAAAACAAATGTTTGCCTTTTGTATCAGATGCCTTGCTGAAACGCAAGGTGGCTGCTGAAACCTAATGTTGTCAAGCTATGTGAATTTTGATGTTAGTCACTTTTACCTGTTCATCCAACGTGGTATGCCAAGATACCACAACTTCCCGGCTCTTCTAAAATACATTTGTTGTTACTGTTGCTTTGCTTCTCTTGCAGGAAAAGGATTTTTTTTTTTTAAACACAGAATGCTTGACCTAGTTTTCACCAGGCTTTAGTTTCAACACTGTCCCACACTAGATGAGGTGCTGTATTCCAGAAGTATATGTAATGTTTCCATTCAGTCCACAAACTACCAAGTCCCTGAGGTTGAGAAATGATGCTAGTTCTTTATGGACAAATGTAAATATATCTTTTTCCTTCCCAGACAGATAATCAAGCATCAGGTGGAAATGTGGTGCGTAACAAAACTGCTTAGTTCATATTCTCCCTCACTTGGACACCTTAAGAGTTCCTGGGGCTGGTGGTGTGCAGTTTTGTAGCTACACTGGTGTTAGCTGCGGTAGCCAATTCTCTGCACTTCTGAGGTTGTGGCTTTTTTCCATGAGCAGCTTGAAATTTCTTATGCTTCTTCAGTAATGAACAGCTTAACCTTTTCATTTGCCTTTAGTTTTGACCTTTCCTTGGTGGAGGATGCAAGGGGAGTGACATAGAAGTGGTGGTATTGTTAACATGCTAACTAGAAGTGTCATTCTGTGGTTATTTTCCATTTGAATTGATGATTTAATGAAGCAACACAGTTAAATGCACATAACATCAGAAGTATTGTGGATTTTGCTTTTCTTACCACTTTAGTCAGGCTTATTGACTTGTTTATAGGTAAAATTAGGAAAACAGATCATGTCATGAAATGACTTTTGATGTGCTACAGTTAGGATCTGTACCACAGCCTGCACCAGTACGAGGTTGGCTTAACCTGTGACTACCAAGGCAAAGCTATTCTTTGATGTGAGCACCACAGTTATTTTGTGGAGATCTTTTAGAATGGAAGAGTAATGGTTATAACTTTTTTTAAAGTCTCCAGTAGAATAGAACACTAGGGCTTTGAAACACTAGCCATAGGATAATTTGCCAATCCAAACAAGTGCTGTGTGTTAAAGGAGAGGAGGGTTGTTCTTGTGGAGTCAAGTGTTAGTTCCAGTTTATGTCTTCGTAGTTGTCCCAGTGCTGCCTGTGGGCTCTTTGTCCTGATTATCTTTAGTCTACCCTGTTCCTGAAGACAGGTCTATTGATTATACACAATCAGATGGCAAGGGGCTCTACCCCTTCAGTGACCTTTGAACTTGGGTTCAAAAGTTAGGCTTTGCATGCACGATTGCACACAAAACTGCTTGTCTGTCAGTGGTGGTGACTGACAGTTGACTTGATGCGGCAGTAGGTCTAGATTTCTCTCCACCCTCACCTGGTCCACAGGTTTAAGGATTGGTGTTTCAGCATGCACTGTAGCCTGCTCGTCCCTTAAACACAGGCTACTGGGGGTCCTTTTGATCTCTTCTAACTTACGGTGTGTTAATGAGAGCTCTGTGTTCCAGTGCAGCCCAACTGTTTATGCTGCGGCACTTATTCCTCAGTTACAAGCTGACCTCATGGCAGGATAAAGGCGTTTTAATCTGCGGTGCAATACTTCGCTATAAATTCTTTTAATCCCCTTTAATGAAAGTATGTCAGATGGTGGGTGCTGCTTTTACCTGGGAGAGTCACCTGGATAATGAACCTGTTGCTGCTGCTTCATACATTAAAGCATGTAGGAAGAAGAGTTTTGTGCATTCTTTCAAATGATTCCAGCAGGGGATTGGCTAAGTATTTTAGAAGGATCTGTATTCTTTCTGTAGTCAACATAGGTGCTTTCTTGTCTAGCCTTTGCAATGTTGGACCTCACTAAAAATGAATTTTTAATTCCTAGTTCCTTCCTTTGTACCTGAATACAGTGTTAGCTGAGCAATCTTTACTCTTGGTTTTGGCTTGTTTGTGCTTTTCTCTTCCCCTGCCTCCTTTGTAGATTGTATTTGCTTCCACAATGATTGATTGACAGATTCATTCACTTTTTCCCAGTCTTGCTAGGGTAGAATCACCAAGTATAATGAGTGTTATGATAACTCCTTTTGTGAGACACATGGAACACTTGACCTTCTTCCATCATTAACATTTCTCAGATGTTCAGTGTGTTCGGCATATTCATTAGGTTTACAGAACCAGAATGAAAAACTTCATGTAGTGCCTTCATTTTTTGTTCTGTATTCTTGAAATCAAAACCAAAGAAAACTGATCTTTTAAGTTGGCCTTGATTTGTTAGTGTTTTACAATACTTCAGATGGGAGCAGTATATAATGCTGATGTATTGTTTTAATACTACATAAAGTATATGGGGATATACTTTATGTATAAAGGACTGTTTTGTTTAAGTTTTGTAACTCTCTCCTCAGATTAACCTGAAAGACAGCTTGGGGAAACTCTCTCATATCCTGGAAATTGACCACTTTGCTCTAGTGGTTCATGAACAAATTCAATGTGAGTATGATGTTCTGTGGCATGTAAGAGATAATCTTTGAGTAGTAACAAAAAGCAAGTACAACTGTGAAGGTGTAAACAAGTTCTGAAGAAGCCAAATTCTCTTTCTGTGTATGGAACTATGTGCTACTAACACTTAGTAAGACACTAGCACTTTAATTCTTGCAGAGTAAATGTTAAATCCATTAATAACCTCACATCCTGTAATGTACCTGCTTTTGGAGCAAGTTACTGCTCAAAACTGAATGCCTGAGTCTAGTCTGTTGTGCAGCAGCTTTATTAGTAGCAGTAAGCCAGTGAATGAGCTCCTGCAATACAATTGAGCTTTGCTTCTTCCTACTCCTATCATGCAACTTCCAGCAGTTCCACCACACTGAGTGTCCCAGATTAACTACATTTTTTTTTCCTTTCTAAAGCAAAACCTTTATTACAACTTTGTGAAATTTGGTAAGATCTGGATGTCAACACTGACATCACCATTGCAAGACAGCTTAGTATTTCTTATTGCTGCTTATTTTGTTTAACTAACTTGTTCCCCTTTACTTTATGTTTTTCCTCCGAACTCTACTTTTCATCAGCCTTCTTGAAACTCTTTACACTGCCTTCTTTATGAACTGGGAATGACTAAATAAATATTCAAAGCTAGAGTATATCACTGTTATATGTGAACAATATTTTTTCCTGGTTTATCCTTTTAGTGGGCAACTTGCAAATTAACAAGCACTGAGAAACTAGGCTAAAAAACAGTATCAAGACTCAGCAGATGAATTTGTCTGACACCTGTCTCAATTATAACTGTAAATGAAGAGCAGACATCAAATTTGGGCTTGTTCCTGATAATCTCCATAAAGATGTGCTTTTGACTCTGTGCTAACTGTTCATAAACCTAGAATGTCCCTGGAAGCTTGCTATGGAACAGTGATTGAATAACTGAAAAGTTCAGGACAATCCAGCTGGCTGAACATCTGAGGATATGAGTAAGCTAAACATCTCAAGACAGCTAGACTTTAGGAACCGCAACTTAAACCACAGATAAAGGTCACTTAGCCACTTGGCTCCCAGGTCAAAGGCTTATGCTCACAATGAAATCACTTGAACCTGCACTCTCAATGCAGCAATGATTAGATGGTTAATAAGTCATTTGGTTATAAATGGAAAAATGTTGTATTGTGATTTTTACACTAATTCTGTATTTGGTAGTGGTGTAGGAAGATAGATGGTAATGTTACATGTCCTCAGGTAGTGGCCTCTGGTTCTAATAGGATAATACCAGTTTGCAGCTGTATTGAATAGAGCCTCAGAAACTAATGTATGAGGAAAATATCTTTAATAACAGAGGATTTGGTTTGAATTTTCATGTCAAGAAAAATAAGTCTGATTAACCCTTATCCTTCCTCCCATCATCAGTTTCAGTTTCTGTAGCTTTTTTATTGAGGAGCCTTTCTGAAATGAAAATCTTCTGTGTGACTGTTTGTCAAGGTGCACATCCCCCCTCGATGTACAAGGGTCATCAGTGATGACAATCTCGATCAACAGGCCCTGACACTTGGAGCTGGCATGGCTTGACACGTGCCTTTACAAACAATGACATTAAAGGCAAGTGGGATGTTTGTGGTTTTGTGGCTCCTAAAGGCAGAATCCCCTCTTTGTTTCTGTGTAGATCACACTGACGGTTCCTCTAGCAAGCGGCAAATGGTGTTCGGCATCGTTACAGCCATCGACCTGCTTAACTTTGTGACTGCACGAGAACGGGAAAGAAAGTCCACCTAAACACAAGCAGCAACATGGAGCCTCTTCAAGAACATTTTGCAATCTCCAACAAAGAATCAGGTTTATTTCCAAGGTAGAATGGTCTGTCCTTAGGGTGTTTCTTTTTTTTTAAATTCTGAAAATAAGCAGTCAGCTGTTCTGGTGTCAGCTACACAGCCAGTGCATTTTGCTGTATTACACAGCTTCTGGAGACTTGTATCTTAAATAAGTTACACAGTGTTTCTCACCAAGACAATTTATTTTTGTTACTTCTATATATATATATATGTAAAAATAATGCCTAAATTAATTGGTATGTTCCTTACTTGTTATGTCTCAAGTCTGGCCTTCCAATGCATTGTTTCAGATTCACAAAACGTGTTGAAATAAAGAGTTACAGAAGCAAAGGCCCAAGAGAGCTAAACTTTTTTTTTTTTTTTTGTGCAAGGGTCTTAAGTTAGATAATGCCTGCATGGAGGCAAAAATGGGACTGGGGTGTGTTGAGAGGAAAGAGGGGTTTCCCCTTTGGTGGTGACAGCAGAGTAAAGAGGAAATCTTGAGGACTGGCATTGAGGGTTGTTTCAACCAGCTGCTGTGAAGTAAAACTGACCTGAGTGGAAGCCTGGCACTGAAGTGACAAACACAAACTAGTGACTTTGTTTTACATGGTGCACCAGCTTTCACTGCAAAGATGGACCTTTCTTTTTTCCAACTGTAACCTGACAAGTAAGTGCAAGTGAAAAGATTAAAAGGTAAGATCAACGTTCTTGCCTGAAGGTTTTTGAAAATCACACTGTTTCATCTAGTACCTTCTCCCTAGCTCCCCACCTTCTTATTTATCTTAAAGTGCTTCTTTTTATGCCTGCATTAGAAGAGCCAAAGGTAACCTGTCAAGAACTGTAAAATCTTTCAAGTCTTGTTCAAGTGCTCCTATGCTGTAGTGCCTTATTCCAGGAGAAAAACCCCGCTAGTAGCTGGATTCACTGTAGGCAAGCTTGGCAAAAACTGGAAAACATGGTGTGAACTGGTAGTGTCAAAAGTACACAAGAGTAATGCACAGTAGGTGTGTGCAGCTACAATTTTTGGCCAACTTCTGTAACTCTGGATCCTTCAGTAATGTTTGACTTGCATAGCCTTGGCAGCTTGGCACTAGCAGCTGCATCCCTGCACTGCTCTGCTGAGGCTACTTACTGCTGATGAATGGAATCACCCCATGGTTACAGGAGGAAAGTAGTGGTTCCTCATCTTCATTAAAGACTACTCTGGTCATTTTCTGGCTGGCCTCTTGCCAAGTATAAATGTTTTAACCAGCAAGGGTGACAATTTTTTTAGCTTATCTCTTCACTGAAGTAAAAAAAATACTATTTAGGCTGGGGCTGTTGCTGTTAGGATAGCAAAGTTGTTGGGTTTGGGTTCTTTTTGTGTGTGTTGGGTATTCTTGTGGTTTTTTGGTTTTGTTAAAGCTGAAGGGAGTTCTAAGTCAGCTAAGAGAAAACAAAATTGTTTTTTAAAATCGCAATTACTACCTCCTGTATATATAGATTTCTTTCTACCTTGCTGGCCTCCCTGCAGCAGTGAAATTTGCTGTACATTTTGGAAGTGTGTGCTCAGAGGAGAGAGGTGGCAGAAGCCATCCTGTCTCATGTCGGTGCAGAGCAAAGAGCATCAAACAGAGCCTTTGCAATTTTTCTGGCCTGGAGGAGGGAGGCAAGAGCTCAAAGCCAAAGAAGTGACACCAGTGACAGTGCCTGCCTGCCTGCCAGCAGTGTGACAGCTTTGTTTGTTTTCTAGCTGTTTCTATCTCACCTTAAATTTGTGAAAGTTAAGAACTTCGTTGTAATAATAAAAAGCCTCAGACTGATTTCTGCTAACTCCTTAATGCTGTGCTGCTAAATGCGAAGTTTATTCAGTTCTTCTTCAGTTTATTTCCTTTGGCATTGACTGTCCCTTCGGATTAGGGCTATTAGTAAAGTAACGTGACTCATACTTACCTGAAACTGTGGTTTAAGCGTTAAATTCATATACTTCCTTAAGATTTAAGACAACTTTCCCCAAGGCGCTGGAATAAACCACCAAGTCTAAAATGTGTGACTTTAATAATGTTTCTAAAGGATGGATGATTTTTTTTTTGTTTGATTGGTTTCTTGTTTGTTTACCCCTATGCTGTGTAGTGATTTCTTCCTCACTGTTCCCCCTCACTGTAGTAGCAGCCCCAGCTTGAGTGCTGTAACTTGTGGAAGGCTGAACTAGTGGGAGAATCAGATGTGTGTACCTGTGTATTAAAGAGGCTATTTTCAAATCTGGTTTGGCTTTTCTAGGCTGAACAGCTTTGTCTTACCTCTGTAGCTGCTTGGCAGAGCCTAATAACTCATCTTTCAAACTGTACTTTCGAGCTGCTTCCCAAGAGGTCATAAATAATTTAACAGAGTTAAGGGCACGGTCTTTGATCTTAGCACTTTTAACATCCATGATGTTTCTTAGTGCAGAAGCAGTCGGTGAATGGTCTTCCTTGAGACAGTATTTCAGGCAAGTTCCTAAATTACTTTCCCAATCATTTCAAATACTGTAGACAAATATATTTTCATATCTATACTTAATCTACAGGGAAGGCCGAGAGAGACTTACTTCTATGATTACTTCAATTTTTGCTGCATCCTTTGATTACCACACTGTCCAAAGAAACGTACCTGCACCGCTCTGCCTGTGTGGTTTGTCAAGAGCAGGAGCTGTCTCCTGTTCTGCTCTGGCACAGAGAGGTAGCAATGGCCACCAGCCACACTGGTTCACAGCAGCAGCCCTGTTTGACCAGAGAAACTGGGTAAATAAATGGAGTTGCTGAATGGCTGAAAATCTTTCCAGAGATCTTTCACATAGTTGAGATGAAGGCAGCAAAGAGAAGGGGACAAGAATTATGCAGGGTTGAATTTCCTCTCATACAAAAGCTTATGAGAGTGATGATTTTTCTGCATGTGTGAGAAAGTTGTTACTAGCCTGGTCTTGGCTAGTAGTAGTAGTAGGGCTTTATTAACGCTCTTTGTTTGAAACACTTTGAGGATCAAGAAAGACATTGCAGGGTGGGTGGTTGGTCTTTGACCTGAAGTTCAAGCCTAGAGCGTGAGTAGAACTGTAGTTTTTTTTCTGAAGTGGGTGCCTATATCTTCTATTTACCTGTGCTGGTGGTATGGTTTAACCCCAGCCAGCAACTAAGCACCACACAGCTTCTCACTCACTCCCCTCTGCCAGGATGAGAGCTGCTTTGGGGAAAATGAACTCTATCAAAGCCAAAACCATCACACAGCTGATTATGGAAGTGCTGACTAAGCCTGAAAACTATTTTGCACATGGATATTCATATAAACAGTTTTGCCATGTTTGTTTGTCACTGAAAGATAATATCAGTATTTTTGGTCTAACGTTGGCTCTGCAAAAATACTTTTATTTTACCACCTGGAGACAATTATCCAGTAAAATCTGTAAAATATTTTGCAAGCAGTTATCAGGCAATGACTTCAGTATCATTTTGAAGTTGTCGCACACGCTGTTACTTCCCATTTCTTGCACAAACTGTGGTTGACTCCAGAGCTCTGTCTACCTGAGGTTCCTCTAAGCAACCAGACCAGTTCCATCTGCCGCCCTCCGAGCTCGTCACTGAGTGGTTTGTGAAAACGTGGCTTGTCGTTATGAATTTCACGCAAGCTGCTTGCTGTCAGGAGTTGCGCAGCATTGCCGCTGCCATCCCAAAGCCTTTCTTGCTCTCTGGTATCAACGCATGACCATGACAAAGGTAAGACTTCTTATGTGTTAAGAAGCTGCAAACAATCAGTACTATGTGCTGTTATTGCATAGATATTCACAAATGTGCAATGCGAAGATTCAGTAAAAGATGTTTGATCGCACAGTGACTATGGGTTTTTAATGCCAGTTCGACAGCGTTAGTCCACAAGCTGTGAAAATTATTTATTGGATGCAGAAGACCTCTCACTTTCAATGTGTGGACTGCAAGACTGCAGTTCTTTTCTTCTGTCTTCAGGGAGCTGCCAGTATGGCAGAACTGATGGTGGGCTGGCCCAGCATCTCCTTCCCATGGCTGGCATCTGTATAGGGCAGGAAAGTAAGGATGTAGAGCTAGGGCTCAGATGCCACCACTGAAGTTCCTATAAGCACCAGGTGTCCATGGGGTCAATTGGATAATGTTTCTGAATAAATGCAAGGGCTACAGGCCAGCCTGCGTTACGGCAATGTCTTTTGAGATTAATGGTGAAGCTGTAATCTTAAAAGGCGTACAAATTCAAGTGAGGTGCATGGGTGTTGTTCTGTGGATAAGGAACAGCTGGCTGAAACCAAATGGACTGTCTGTGTTATTTCAGAGCAATGTATTTGTGCTGTCTTGGTCAATTGCTCAAGTTAGACTGCAGTGAAGGCTGTTCATGTCTGCTAGGCAAGTGAGTAAACACCTTATCCCTTGGATTTTGGTCCCCATTTCTTTATGTGGTCAGTCCTTGCTCAGCCTCATCCACACAGCAAAGGACCATGTTGACCAGGGCGTTGTTCCATCTCAGAGACACAGGGATAGGCCAGTGGGCAGAGCGGTGCAGGGGGGCTTCCTCTGCCAGCCTCGGGTGCCAGGCCAGCCCCACAGGTTTGTGGCATGAACTCCTTGCTAGTTCACTTGCCTGCATGCCAAGTGTTCATCTACCTCCTCAGACAGTGTTCTGTTCTCAGCTTTATCTTCTTGCTCCTAATCCAGTTCACTCTCTAGCAAGATGGGGTGACTGACACAGCAGGCAAATGGTACACTAAACTTTTTTTTTCTTGCACATCCTTTCCCTGTGATGGTTGAAATGCTGTCGTTGCCAGCAGGAACTGCAGATCATCACTTTACCTTCACCTTTTGGCAAAAAGGATCCTGATATTGCAGTCTGATACGTAGAAGGCTGATGTCACTCCCTGGCTCACCCGTGCAAGGAAAGAGCATTCCAGCAGAAAGGCCAAAGGCTAACCAGGCACAGAGAGCAGCTGGCAGCACAGGGGATCAAGTTCCACCTGCCAACAGGCTAAAGGCATGCTTGCCCCAGCCACGAACCCTGCTCTGTGCTGCTGGGCTGCCATCCCGAACAGGGACATGCACTGGTTAAAAACTACCCTAGCGAGGCAGATCAGGAGAGGTTTTAACCAGTGCAGCTACGGAAAGAGACATCCAGGGCTCCTCAGTGTCATCTACTTAGCAGCAGCCCCAGAGTTTGAGCATTGCCTTCAGGGAGTCGTCATTTCTGGGGACACCCCATTTTTGCAGGAGGAGGCTTGGCTTTTCCTGGGAGCTGAGGCAGTGCCTGGCAGCTAATGTAACCTCTGGGAGACTGAACTGGCCCCAGCTGTTGAGCTGCCCCTCCTTGTGGGTCACCAGCACAGGAAAATTACTGGGTACAATCTGCTGTTCTGGCTCTGGAGATAAACGGAGGACTTCAGTCCAGAACGGTACCTTACAGAAGCAATAAATTCTCTTTGGGAGCTAAAAAACAAACACCGAGCACACTTGTATTGCTGATGGAAATGCACTACCTTTTGCCACTACAAAGTAAAGGTAGATCTGTCTGAGCTTTGCTCATTAAATGTTCCTGAAGGCATTCTTTATCTATATGGGCTCATTGGAAATGGAGCTTTGCAGAGGAAAGTGGCTGTGTGCCATGGCCCAAGGAGCCCAGCCTGCACCAGGGTGCTTGTCCTGCTTCCTGTGGGGTTAAACACATACACTGGGGATGCTCTGTTTGTACGGGGGTCCCACAGAGCCCAGGCCCTCTCCTTCAGTCGCTGCCAAAGGTGTGCTATAGCCATGCCCATGCCCAGCTGTGAACCCAGTCACCCTGTCTTGCCCACTTGGGCCCCAGCTTGGCCTCAAAGCTGCCCTGACTCTGCACAGTGAACTGCACTGCAGACTACATCCAGTACGCAGTTTCCCCCACACACCACACTGCTTCATCAGTGAAGTCAGATTTCTGGTTTGTTTTTCTAGGCATTCGTAACGGAGGAAGCAATGTATGACGGGGATGGCTGGAAGGGGGATAGGAGGGAGGACTGCAGCTCCCTGCTCAGCTGGGTACAGCCACTACATCAAGCAGCAGCTCCTGCAAATCTGGGCCATCCCTGTGCCTTCCTCAAGGTTGGGGGGAATGATGAGGCAGACCCACGTGTTGTGGCTATGTCCAACCACTGCTTTGGTTGGTGCCAAACTGAGTCGCCTGATGGATGCAGTGCTAGAGGAAGGTGAGTGAGGGGAGAGCCTGCAGGACCTGACCCGTGGTATGGCAGTAAGAAGCACAGCCAACTCACCTGCCATCACTTGTGCTCCCCTGCCATAGTCGTAGTAAAAAATCCGCCCCTATTCAGGGGAAAAGTCAAGTGCTGTTTGCACTACAGGTTACACTACTCTTTCCCCAGTAAAAAGACGCCATAGCTGCTTCAAACAAATACATCTTGTTTCACACCTGCCAACTCTCAGGCCTTGGAAAAATGCTGCCTCTTCCAGGGGTAACCAGCTGGATTTGTATGGCCAGACAAACAGGCAAGTGGCCTGCATGCATCAACCACCCTTATATTCCCTGCATTATGTGGTTTGGAACAGACACTTCATATCCATGGAGAAAGGGGAGTGAAGGCCATGTGCTGATTCACAGTGACACCACTCTGCTTTTTGGACTCATCAGGATACAGGAATGTGCTGACCAGGGCAAGCAGAGCAGGTCTGACCTGTGAAAGGTGTGAAATCTGGTGAGCTTGGAGCTGCTCATGCCTTGGGCTCCTTCCACTGTTCTCCTAAGAAAAGCAGGCCTGCTGTCCCCCTGGAGAAAAGCATAGAATCATAGAATGGTTAGGATTGGAAAGGACCTTAAGATCATCAAGTTCCAACCCCCCTGCCGTGGGCAGGGACACCTTACGCTAAATCATATCACCCAAGGCCTCGTCCAACCTGGTCTTGAACACTGTCTGTCATGTCTGTCTCTGGAGCACAGCTCTCTTACAGCCACCAGCAGCAGATGCACTCAAAGTATTTGTGGGTTGTACAAGCAAATGCTGACCTCTCGCAAAGCGGGAGGGCCTGAATGGCTTCCTCAGTGCAGTTAACAAAAATGTAACTTTTTTAACCCATTTCAGTCTTGGATTGTGCAAAGCCATTTTGATTTTTAAATTACACGGAAGGGAAAAACATGGATTTCTTCCCACTTGGTACATCAGATCCGGGAACCTGATTTAAAACCTGATTGTCCCCAGATAAAAATTCACTGAAGGAGTGTCTCTGTGGTCACAAAAGATGTCCCAAGCACACAGAAGTAAAACCTGAGTGCTGTGTCCCTTCTGACCCTGCCAAGGGGAGTTCCATGAAACCACCTCTGCAGAATCTTTTTGATGACACTTTAAAAGCGGAGGTTCTCTCCCTGTGCATGGGCATGAACTCTCTGCCACACCTTCCTGTGAGAGCAAGGGGCCATCCCAGTGTTCCCAGCCAGCCTGTCACTCCCTGTGCCTCCCTCCTTCTCTTTTTATGGCCCTGGCCGGTTCTCTCTGGTTGCTGCTTCCCAGCCTGAGGAAGCTGCTGTTTAGTCAGCGGGATCCTGCAGGGAAAAAGCCGCAAGGTAACTGCTCAGATAAAGGGCAGTACAGTGCAAGCTGGAATGGAAGGCTGTGTGATGTGCTCTTGTGTGCTTTTTCAACTTAGTAACGCTTACACAAGCACCGCATTATGGCAAGGCAGGATTAGGTACCCACGGGACATGTTTTTACTATGTGCACAGGCTGTGAAGCCCCTGGTGTGCCTATGTGGAGTGGAAGCATGACCATGGATGCCAGTGCAGACCCCAGCCGGTCCCCCATGGACCAGCTCCTCCTCTGCTCTCAACCCAGTCACAGGCAAAGCAGGAGAACCCATGTCAAAATGCCCACTGTCCTCACCTGTCCAGGGCAAAACCAGTCACTTGTGCCAGCGCAGCTGATGATGCACACACAGACCAAATAGCAGCTCCAATAGCAGCAGGTGGCAAATGACTTGAGCATCCTCACTGGATGTAGCTACAGCTTTTACCTTGCCCCAGAAAAGGGGAAGTGGGGGGATTTTCTGTTTTCCCCAGTCTCCAAACTTGCCATTTAGACCTTTTCTGAAAAAAACTTTCATTTAAAAAACTACTTCTCTAAATAAAGTATTTTATCTAGAAAAGATCTTCTGTCCCTCCAATACCCATCTAAAGCTGGGTTTAATTTGAGGTTGAAAAGATCACCATTTCTTGCTGTCTGGTCACTGAAGGGAAGAACCTTAGTTTTCAATGTGGCCTCACTTGGAGCACACGCTGCTTCAGGAGGTAGCCAGGAAGGGTGGCTGGGTTATTCTGTAACTGCAGTGCCCAGAAAACACAATTCTTTCAGGGGTTAGGGTTATTTGCAGCCTCTTTACGAGAGACCTCCATGCTCTGCGTCACATCAGATAGCCCACAAGATTCTTCTGCAACGGATTACCTCTGGCAATGTTTTCCAGAGAGTTCATTTATTGCAAAAAGACCAAAGGTAATGTCTTTTCTGCGCTCACACTGACACCAGTTGTGTCTTTGAAAGGTTTAGCTCCAAAATAAGCATTCCAAAAAGCCTTATTCTCACCTGAATGTCTGAATAGGAGTGAAATTTCCTTCACGACTGTGTTCTGGGGGTGCATGGCCCCAGCCTGGGCCATGTGGCTCTGTGCACTGCCCTGGCTTTGGGAAGGAGCAGGTAAAGGAGGGACTGAAATTCCCATGGACTTTTCCTCTTTCAGTAAATCTGCACTCACATAGTGTCCTAAACACCCAGCCAGCATTCAGGAATCACCATGGAGCAGAAGCTGTTCACTGCTCTTGGCCCTTTTAATGGTAAAGCAGCTGCATGAGGAGCTGGAGCTAGCAAGAAAAAGAGGTTTTTAGGGCTGGGGGTGCTGTGGAGACTAACCACAGGTTCCCAGAGGACACAGACAGTCTGTATCAGGCAGCATCTAATGTAAAATGCTATAGCTGTCATTGCTTACACCTGATTCAGCAAGGCACATGCTGACACAGACGAGCAGAGTTTAAGCACAAGACATGAAATCAGATCAGAAACAAAAGTATAAAACCACAGCAGGATCACTGAGAGATGGGTTGACAGCACTTCTGAAGATAAGTGTGAATTAAAACTAACAATAAATTGCTCATCTTTTTTTCTACCCCTATTATTCACGCTTGGAGAGCAATCAGGTGCTGGGCATTCTTAGGCGTGGGGCAGGACCCAATCAGCGTCCTTGCGCAGGGTGCTTACCGCAGCCCATTGGTGTCCCCTGCCACCGGGCGCATATAAGCTCAGTGCTGGAGTGCAGCGAAGGCACTTGGCTGATAACGCTGGAGGTGGTAAGTATGGCTTAGCTATTACAGAACACTGCTTTTCCAATGGCGGAGTGCATGGGAGCCATGCCTACTGAGCAGGTAACTTTGCTGTGGAAAAGCATGCAAAGAGGAGGAATCTGGTAGCCTTTGCTTCTCAGCCTGTTCAAAGGTTGACGCGGATCCAGGGAGTGTCTGTGCTTTCAGAAAGGTCTGAATGAAGCTGAAACGTGGGGATGTTCTGGCTTTGTGCTACAAGGCCAGCCGGGTGGTAGAGGCGGTTGTCCGGGGAGCTTGTGCAGCCTCCATCCATGGAGGTTTTCAAGGGAACAAAGCCCTGAGCAACCTGGGCTGAAGGTAGCGCTGACCCTACTCTGAGCAGGAGGCTGGACTGGGCACCTCACAAGATCCCTTCCAGCCTGGGTCACTCCATGATTCTGTTAAACTGGTGTTGCATTTGTCTTGCTCAGTGACAGCAGTGCTGGGGTTTTCTTTAAATAGAGCAAGAAAATGTCATTTTGCTTTGGATGGGGCAGGTTCGCGTGTAACTCTGTGCCCTGCTGAGTTAATCTTACTTCCCCTGCATTTGAATTAATGAGTGTCTTGATTTTCTTCCTTTTGATGTTATCAGTGGAGTCTGATAACCTAATAATTACTATCTGCTATCTGCAAAGTACTCTATAAACATTAGCCTATGCTCTTTGTCATAGAGTTTCAGTGAGCGGCAACAACTACAGGACTGTTACATGACTGGTATCTTGGCTTGCCTCCCAGCTCCAGTAGATATTTCCATTTATCCTTTGTCCAGTGCCACATCAAGCTTCTCTATCTAGAAAAGTAACAAGGCCATTGCAGGGTACCTACCACAGGTCAGGTATATTTGACAGCCTGATCAGATGATCAGTTTCATCAGATGAAGTTTCAGGCAGGGGTTAGGAGTTGTACTGGGACAGGGGGTTTGGAACTAGATGATCTTAAGGTCCTTTCCAACCCTAACTATTCTATGATTCTATGGTAGGTGAGAGTTTTGGTAATCAAGAGAGGACGTATCTACGATTTATGACATAAAATGACTGAAAACTGCACTGGAGGCAGTGTGGGGAGATGTTTGCACTGGGTATTGCTCCTTTCAGTCATTCCTGGCTGCAGTCAGATTGTCCATGCCCCTTTCTGTCCACATTTGCTACCCAGCCTGCATGTTTATGGAAGTGACTGCTGAGACCATTAGCAGGGGAGCAGCTCACTGGTGTCATGTCAAGGCCTCCAAAAGATAGGGGAAAGTCAGTTTCTTGCCATTGGTACTGTACCAGGTCATCTGCCATCTCATACAGACAGTATTGGGGTTCCTACAGTGCAGGTAATTTCTAAGGTTCCCTTCGGAACCAGTGGTTTCAGACATATCTTAATTTAAATCCAGACCCTGGGCACAGTGATGCCGACATTTTTTAAGTGATTCATAACTAGAAGATCTGTGCAGTGCTGCAGCACCACACCAGGAATTAACCAGCCCTTGAGAAGATACATGAGAAATCCTCCAGCAGAGAGGAATGTAGATGTTGGCAAGGGCCAGGTCTTGTTTCTTTGCTCTCCAGGCATCTAAGAAAGCACATCTGGATCTGCTTTGGGTGAGCAAACAAATGAGATGCCCATTCTTGCCATTTTTTTTATATCAGATGTTAAGGGAACTGAACACAATGAGCAGAATACAATCGTTATTTTAGAAGGCAGAAAGCCAGTAATACTCTTCCTTCCATGCAGTCCTCCAGCACCAGCCGCCTCAGCATGGCATGTTGCCTTCAACTCTTGGCTTGAAGGCCAGGTTGGCTGCTCCAGGCAGGGGCGATGCTGCAGCTTGTGGCACTTCTTGGTGGCAGCGAGGTAGGAGCTTGGATCCAGCTGTCTTCAGGTGGGTGCCTGAAGGGCTTCAGTGTGCTCCTGAGCCCCCAGGGGAGCCCCCAGGGGAAGATGGGACACAGGCAGCATGCCCACATAGTTGGGGCTGGAGGGAAAAGGGGGCTTATGTGGGGCTCCACAGACAACGTCAGCCTCCCTTGGGCTGATAATGTCAGCAACATGCTGGCAAAGAAGGAAAAGACCCACAAAAGGAGCTCTAATAATTTCAGCCCTCTGCCTTTCCTCTCCTTCCACCTCACTGTGAAACGGTCAAGATGGGCATCACCAGGAAAAAGAAAACAAGAGAAAGAAAGATACTTGTAAACCAGCTTGCCTCCAGTTTGGTTGGTAACCAGTGACCTCAGTTGTGAAAGCGTGCAGGCGCCTCTGGTATGCTGCAGCTTATCTCTTCTTTACCCACAGATGACTTTTGCTCCTTCCCAGTTAATTCATTAGGTAAATACAGATTTACTGGGGGAGACACACTCAAGGCCAACACAAATCCTGGCTTGCAAGGAAACAACATTTTTATTCTTTTTCCCTTAATCGTCCCAAGAAAGAGCAGATTTGGGGGGGAAGAGCACTGAGAGATAAAGTTTGCTGGAAGAGTTGTTGGCTGCAGAGTCCAAGCCATTTTGGCATGACCATCCTTGCACCTTCATAGTCTCTCTCTGCTTTGTGAGACTGGGGTTAGCGTGTCCGGAGGAGAAAAGGCAGCTCAGTGTCTGATGTGAAGGCAATCCAGTGTCTGCTGCCTGCTGCCCTGCTTCAAGCTGCAGTCTTGGGGCCAGGCTGCAACATGAGGTTGTTGACGTCCATCCTCAGAGATTCCCTAGGGCTTCTGGTGGAGAAGCAAGCCTGACCACACGCCGTGGTGCTGCTCGAACACCAGTGTGGTGTACTTCTGTGTTTCAGGGACAGCCCAACACCCAGGAGAAAACCACAGCCACATCCTCCCGGCCAGTGTGGAAGCCACTGGGAAAGCACAACGTTGACCTCAGGTAGTCCTGACGTGCCGCTTCCAAGGAGCTCCAGCCAAGTGGGTGAAACGGGCAAGCGAGCAGGAGGAGGATGGCAGAAACGGTAATTCAGGCTGTCCTTGGGCTCACGTGAGGAGCCACAGATAAATTAGGTCATGAGGACCCAGCCACAACAGCGTGCTGGCTTCTGGTCTGGCCGCTCTGACTCAGCTGGGCTCTGCAGGCACAGCAGGCAGCCCGGGTAGACAGGAGCGTCAGAGCCTTGCCTTTATGGCCTAGGATGAAGATGATGCTCTGTGGACCTGTTGGCCTCCACTGTCTGAGCTGCGCATGTTGGCTCCAGCATCCTCCTGTTAGTGGCCTGAATTTCCTCCTGCAGGGCAGTAGCCAGAGTGGCTTTCCCACATTCCCTCCACTTCAAGTGGCTGCAGACCTGATCCTTCTGCAGGCAACCCTCTGCGTTTAGAACTCGTTTAATCCTATTCTTTTTCCAGTTTTACCTGCTCTGCTCCTATAGTTGTTCCTGATAATTTTATTTTGCCTTATTATTTGATGCTGAGAGCCAAAAAAGTATTTCTCAGTCACCCAAAAATTCCCCCAGGATTTACAGCCTGCTCTCACCACCAGAATCATTCTCTAAGCTGTTCTATGGTGGAACTTGCTCTGTACCCCTGAGCACCTTTGCTGCCCTTTCCTGAAGTTTTGTTCCTATCAATTCTCTCTTTTCATTTTTAACACACTAAGATGCCAGAGTATAGGTGTCCTCTGCCGCTTTGAGGCCATTCACTACCACCACACAAGTATTCTCAAATGATTGCTGGGTAGACTTACCTGCAGTTTTTTTTCAGTGTTAGAGTGACAAATACTGCTCTTGACAGAATAATTAATTACAAAGTATTAAATTTTCTAGTGGGAGGGATGTTTCAACATACATTAAAGCAGGGGAAGATTGACTGGAGATGGTGGCCAGATGATTATTTACCATGTACATGGTCTAGTATACCACTCCGAAAGAGCAATTCTACGCGTCTGTTAGAATCAGGTGTTTGAAATGCCAGTAGGGATGCCCCGTGCAGGCTGCCTTCACACCCAAGTGTCACTTCTTGCCTTCCACAATGATTGCCAAGGTGCCTGCCTGCTTTTCCTGCCTGCTTGTCCTCCCAGGTGACGGTGGGTCTCTATTTCCACAACACAGGAGCTGACCAAACTGTGCCCGCTCATGAACGGCAATTGTGTGGGAAATCATGAAAACAAAGCCGACAGCTCCTGGATTCTTCCCAACTTGCCCAGTAAGTGCACGTGGACACCTACAATGCCTGCCTCCAAGTCTCCACACTCCTGCGTGCCCTTGTAAGTAATTCTTTCATGCTGGTTATTTCAGAGTGCAGACTATCTTTTTCTGAAGAGGAAGTAAATAGTACTTCCAGTTACACCAGGATGGTCATGACCTGAAGTCAGCAGTTACTTGTCAGTACGAAGCAGTTTGGAGCATCTTATTTTAGAAGAATTCAGAAGAACATATTTCAGAGGTAGATTTCAACCAGGGTCTTGTACACATCTGCAAAGTGGACTCTGCGAGGTCTGGTGTTGCACAGCACAAGTGAAGGCACTTCCAACATGCTGGAGGATGTGCAGTAATGGCTCTCCTGGCTGCAGTGTAATGCATGCTTGCACTCCAAAGCTGTGCACCCATCCTGCTCTACAGCACAGTCAGTAGCAGTTACGCAGTCATCAGTTGAAGGGTTGTGGTTTGGCTACCCTTCTTCATTCGAACAGTCTGAAGCTGTGTGTAAGAAGATTTCAGATCACTAGCAATGTCTTTACTGATAGCTAAGAGACTTTCATGAAAACCAGGGCCTGGGCTTTAAAATAGGCAGAAAATGGTCCACACGGAGGATGCCCACTATGTGTAAGCAACACAAGAGTGCAGTGCAAAGCAAAGTCATTGCTCTGAGTGGTTCTTGTCCTCACAGCAGCGTGTTTCCTCCCAGGGTGAGATAAGCCTGCCAAAGTGCTCAGACTAGACTCAATGAGAGGCGCTTTAATAGCTTGCCAGAGCAGACACAGACAAGCTATTAAAGATAAGGCTGTCCTATAAATGTCAGGGGAGCTGCAGACACGTCCCTGCGGTGCCAAAGATGTAAAACATGACTTAGCTCAAGCATGTGAGGAACAGGAGCCCATGGGAGGTGCGGCACTGCTCTGCATGGATGCCTGCCAGCCGGGAGCCAGCTGGAGGAGCGTCACACCACGTGCCTGGCAGGACATGGCCAGAGCACAGCCACTGGTGTGTGTGGAGCCCAGAACCACCTCTGGCTCTGGCTCAGGAACTGCCAAAGTGGAATCCACAGCCTTATTGCTGACCTGGCAAATATGCATCCAGGCATGCACTCAGTGCAACCCCTGTAGCTGCTGCCTGAGGATAGGACCAGCTCTTTTCAGTCAGACTGGGGTTTTTCTCTCAACCAGCCAGGATAGTATTTCTGGCTTTTAACAGTTTAGCACTGGGGTGCCAGGAGATGGGCAGCTGGAGTAGGAGGGCACTGGGGCAGCCTCACATCCAGGAATCAGGTACTGGGGTCTGGATGAGGGGCCTGTGCAGCATCGCTGGGGCAGGGAATGAAACATAATCCACTGTACAGCAGTGAAGAAAATACACCAGGACACATCTCACCATTTGTTTTCTGTTACAGCAATGAATGGAAGGGGTGGTTTGGTTTCTCCTCTCTTGGTAAACCACAGATAGCACTGAAGTAGCAAAAATCTCTGGATTTTCTGAGATTCCTGTGTGCAACTTGGTTGATTTTTGGGGGGTAAAAGCAGAGGATGGGGGCAGAGGGAGATGTTATTTCAGTTAAGAAGACAAGATGTTATTTTAACTAAGAGTATTAATTAATTTTTTTTTTTTCCAAATATACAGAGCTAGAGTGGCTCTGAAATCCTTTGAGCCAATTCTGACCCGCCATAATCTCAACAACAATCACTTTGTTTGCCAGGATTGATTTTTTCCCTGGACATCTTACGGAATAACATGCCATGAGTAAAAGCAGGAATCCTAGCAAAATAACATCCTTGTCCTCTGCAATCCTGAACAGAATCAGCAGCTGCAGGACTAGAGTGTCCGCACTGCGTCCTTTAGGAGCACCAAAGGCGTTTGTCACAGACATCTGTATTCCCATAGACCTGCTGCCTCCAGGCACATGCAGCTGGGGAAGGAAGCTGATCATGCTATGATTATTTATCTAGTAAAATATGGTGGTGATTAGGAAAGGTATTTGACGGGAGCCATAGAAAATCTGTTGGTGGGAATGCAAAAGAGCAGGTCAGTTTCTGGTTCCCACCTCCACCCTCCCCGCAAGGCTTACACCGGCATGCATCCCCTTCTCCATCCCCTTGCTAGGGTCCACCACTGCAGACCCTGGAGCTGCACAAGCGTCTCACTGTGCTGTATCGATCACCTCTTGCTGGGGTTCACATCTTATTCACCACAGTTATTAGGTGAAGGCAAATAAATGGCCTTGCTTTCTTCTCTCAAGCTGTCTTCCTGCAATATAGATGTGTAGCGTAATACACAGATCACTCTTTTGAAAGGCAGTGTTTAACTCTCTAGTTAAACATAGCCTGAAGGAGCTGGAGTCTCCCTCTGCTGTGGCTCAGCCCCACTGAAATCGCTGAGTATTTGGTGGCTTTTAGAACAGATGGGAAATGGCTGCAGCAGTGGGGGAAGCTCATTTACTGAGTTATTGCCTCACATTTATCAGCACTCAGTAGAGGTTGCAATGTGTGCAGTAATACTTTTCATGGAGGGAGAGGTAACAGCACGCGAGTAATACTCCATCTTTTCTGGGCTTGCGGTGTAAGAAGGCTGGCTCCTTTTGGTGGTAAAGACCTGCACTAAGCCACTACCCCTGTACTCTTGCAAAGCAAGAAGTGTTTGTTTCATTCACTCTTGCAAAACCCAGAGGGAGGTGTGTGTGTCTTTAAGTAAATCTGCACGTCATTCCTGCACCACATGGACTTTCTGTCAGCAGACAGCCATCTGCCTGGCTGTGATAGCTGACGAGGATAACTTGGGTTCAAGGTTCAAAGGATGATAGTAGGCAAGAGCTGTGCAAAGGAGAGCTGAGCAGTGAGGGAGTGGGGCTTTGCCACCCCACTGAGAGAGAGACGTGCTGGCTCCCAACCAGGGGCAATACTTTTGTGGACTCAATAAAAGCAGCCCTCATCAATCTTTCCCCTTTGTCTTTTAAAAAGCTCAAGGACATGAGTCCTCTCACTGCATGGCAAGATGCATTGGCTTTGGGCATACAAGTCCTTCATTATGGTTTCAATTGCTTTGACATGGTTCTTGGCTTCTGCTGGACCCTGAGACTAGCAGAACGGGAAGGCTGGATTCCACTGATCCAAGGGTTTGGTTTAATTATTTGCAGAAAGCACCCTCCAGAGTGTTTTGTGTCTTGGGCCTGTCAGATGCCTGGGAGCCATCCACGCATGTGGCCAGGCAAGCAACAGATGGCCCTGAGGTAGCTGAAAATGTGAAGAGCAGAGATGGCGATGGGTAGGGTGGAGAAAAGAGGAGGAGCCTTACACTGTGCATGGCCTTCTGGCTATCTCACACACTGTATCGAATCCCAAGGCTTGTCAGCTCTTCTCACTGCACTTAATTACAGGCCTGGCCCAGGACCTTGCAGAACAAGACATTTCAGAACAGCCCTGAAAATTAATTACCTTATTTTTTATGCAGAAGAATTAATAACTCATTGTAGGAGTGATGGAAAACCGTCACTGGCTCCTGTTGCCATTAATTGTCAATGGGGACGTTTTCTCTTGGAGTCGGGTTGTCTGTCAGTGGCCTTGCTAAAGTTGCAGAAATCTCACTCAAATTTTATGTTGTTTCATGTTGCATAACAGTTGTTTTGATTTGATGTATTTCTCTTTTCTCCACTTCATTTCAGACCAGAAGAAAAAAAGATCTTGCCCAACATCCTGAAGAGAATTGGCTGCACCCCAATGGTCCGAGTCAACAAGATTGGGAAGTCCTATGGGCTCAAGTGTGAGCTCTGTGAGTGTCCCCTTTCCACCAGGTTTTTCCATGCCATAAGGTGAGGGTAAGGGGTGGTGTTGGAAGAGGGCTTCAGAAGAGGCTCTGTCGAGAGCAGGCACAGATAGATGGGGAAGGCCAGAGGTGGCGCGTGTTGGGTTCTCCCACTAATTAGGTTACACCACAGTCATCTCTCAGACCAGATAGGATGGTTTCAAGCTGCAATGAATAGGGCTAATGGTAGTAGAGGCATCTCTCTTCCCACATAACTGAAGCATAAGCTCAGAGCAGAGCTGGGCTGAACTTGTGGATGGGTGGATGTCATCCTGACATCGGGCAGGGATGCTGCAGCACCTGCAGTAGTGTGCTGTGTGCACGGAAGACTGGCCAAGCCTTCATGAAACATGGTGCCTGGGATGGGGTGAAGGGCACGGTGGGATCCTTCCCACAGCCTAGCCGGGCAGAGGAAGCATCTCAGGTTGCAGGGACACACACCAGCATAGCCCCTGGCTGCCAGACTGAGCTCCCATGCAGCAGGGACTCTGCTCTGCTGTGGAATCATCTCCACCAGGTCAGCTGGAGCTGGGCCAGGCGCTGCCCTGCTGCATCTCTCTCTGTGGAGCAGTGACAGTTTCCCTCGGGGGCCTTCCCACAGTGCAGCCAACGGGCTGGTTGCAAGGCCAGGTTTTCCAGCAGGACTCAAGTCTTCCCTCTGTTGGGATGTTAGCACAATGCTGGTGTTATCTCATGTAAGAGCTGGTTTTAACCTGGTTGCCTTCAGAGATTAGGAGAGTAAGATTAGGCTCTCTTTGTGCATACAGACCTCTCAGTCTCCTTTCCTTCAACTTTTAATGCTATTAAATCATTTCAGACATATTAGGCAAAAAGATGTTTTGGAGGCAGATTCATGAGCATTACATAGCTGGGTATGAAGGGGTGACTTGATGAGTGCTCGCAGTAAAATTGCACAGTAGGACTTTGCAGTCCTGTTTGGCAGCTGGAAATCCACACACCAGCCCATTGCCACCGGACACATGGCTGTGTGAAGCGTGTTGTGCTCTTTGACCAGATCCTCTCTCAGGATCTGGGATCTTCGGACCCATAACCCTGCAACCTCCCCGTTGCACCAGAATGAGACCTCAGGGGATGTTAGGGGACCGTGGAACACAGGTGGCAGAGGCAGGAGGACAGGTCTGCAGTGTCTGGCCCACCTCTGGAGCAGTCTGTCCCTTGGAGAATGTCGGCTTAGGGACATGGGAAGATTTGGTGCCAGCAGCAGCCGGGCAGCCAGGGAGACCCTGTTTGCTGGGACGGTGTCTCCCTCCCCTGGCGCAGGAGGGGAAGGAGAGCAGGGCAGGCAGAGCAGCTGCATGGTCCTCCCGGAGCTGCAGGTCAGCACACTCTTACCAAGCAAACACACGAATGCAGCACTGCCTCATCGAGGGAGCAGTTATGGTTGGAGGCAATTAGCGGGTAATCCCTGTGCCTCCAGGGATCCCTGTGTGTAGCGCTTTGCATTATAACATGTAACAATGAGCACAAGGGGGTTTATCCCCATTCTGTCTGCTGAGGTATTGGGTTGATTTCTCAGCCTCAAGTAGCTGTCTCTGCTGGATGAAGTGAATGACACAAAAAAAGTACCCGTTTCTCCCTGGTGTCTGTAAAACAGAGCTTGGTATCACCCGTTCAGATGTAGATGCTCATCAAAACCTTGGTAAGAAAAGCCCTGCCCCGAGCATCAGCTGTGTGTGGCGCCTGAATGGGAAATTGAGGTGTGCCTTGTGGTTTGAGTGTGCCATGGCAAGTCTCCCTTTCTTGTTGGTAGCTTAGTGAAGAAGTTATAATTTTGACTGACACTTAAAGGTGCTCTTTCTGTTGTTCGTTTTTCTTTATGGCTCCCCCTTCAGGAATACAGATCATCCTTACAGAAGGGCACCTTCTCAGCCATGCCCCAAGAAAGACCCTGAAACCTTACTGTTAACCCTGACAATACCATGCTCACCTTATGTTCAGCTGATTTTAAACCCATCCTAGACTTACCAGCACTGCCCGCTACCTTGAGGGTGCTGCAGGTATATGAAATGTAGGGGAAAGATGGACTTTTAGCATCCCGTAGTGGGTGATTTAATGGTGGGTAATGCTACGACAAGCTGGCACCCTGTAAGCAGATGGTCAATGTGCTCACCTGTGCAAAGGATCATCCTGCAGGGGAGGAATGGGTATCTTCAAATGACTGCAGCAAGGGCTGGGGGAGCAAGTAGCTGATGCTCCCGGCAGCAGCTTGTCCCTGATGGAGCCTGCCCTTTCATTTCCAGTGGCAAAATGTGAGTACTTCAATCCGGGGGGCAGTGTAAAGGACCGCATCGGCCTGAGGATGGTGGAAGATGCAGAGCGAGCTGGGATTATAAAACCAGGAGACACGCTCATTGAACCCACTTCAGGAAACACAGGTGGGAACAGCAGGGATGCTCCCAACAGCTGGATACCCAGCAGGGTGGCATGTCAGAGGGGCCGCAGAGGGGCAGGTATTCAAGGAGGTCTTGCACTTGGAGTTACGTGGTCAGCTTGGGACCCCACAGCTCTGGCTCCATCCTCCCCTGGGCTCCTTTCCCAGTGGCCATGGGCATCCTGGAGTGCCTCGCTGCTGAAATTTGCAAGCACACTTGCACACGTGTGCCTGTTGGGCTACCTGTGGCAAGGCAAACAGCTTCAGAAGCTGGAGGAGCTCAGGCAACCCTGGGTGTTTTCAGGCTGGGAAGCTCTAGAATACCCAGAGGTTCCCAGGGAGTGTTTCCCTGATGGGCTGGAAGATAAATCATCCGGATTGTTTCACTGCCATCCTATTCAGGCACCAGATTATGGTGGGGTGCAAAATGAGGGGGGACAACAGAGGAGCCTCCCCTCTATTCTGTAGCCTGTGCAGGACCATTGGTGCAAGTTTGCATGTCTCTGCTGCACCAGCATCCTCACCATGGTGGGGACATGTATGTGCACAGCATGCTTTCCTGCAAAAATGCCCAGTGGAGGCAGTCAAGGTGCTCTGGACAGAGTGGAGACCATGTTCCCCCCTGCACTCCGCACCTCCTGCTCACTGGCCATGCAGAACAGGGCTCATCTATAGCCATTTTGCTCCTTACTGACCTGTCTTGCCCTAGCCACCCCAAGCTATGGGGTGAGGAGACCTGTGTGTCCCAGAGCTGTTCCCTGGTGGCTTCCTGCCCAGCCAGGGCAGGCGGGGTTGCACCATGTCCCCTACAGCCTCCCACAGGGACACACTCCTCCAGCCTCACCTTCCTGCTCTATGTGGGGAGCAGCTGGCTCCATCCATCAACCACAGTGAAACTGAAGCAGAGGTCCCCTTCATCTGCTCGCCATGGGGTGAAATGTGCAGCTTTGTGTGTGTGTGTCTCAGCCGAGGGCATCTGGGGAAGGGGGAAAGGCATTCCTGTGTTTTGGAAAACAGAGGAAGAGGCCTGAGCCTCGAGGGGGGGATGCAGGAAAGCTCTCCTCAGCTTTGCTATTCTTTCTGTGCCATGCTAATAGACGTCTGTGAGGAGGAGTGATGCTGCAGCTCAGCCTGCTTGTTCCACATTCGCCCATGCTCCCTAGGAGTGCTGGCACATGCTGAGAGGCTCACGAAGGATGCTCTTGCTTGTAGCTCATCAGGGAACATACCTAGGTTATGTTCACCGGCAGCAGAGATGAACATAAGCAGCAATGAATGTCAGTTAGCCTTGCCAAATGCTGTTGTCAACCATTTCCCTTTCCCCCCCACCACCTAGGAATCGGGCTGGCAATGGTGGCTGCAGTGAAAGGTTACCGCTGCATCATTGTCCTGCCGGAGAAGATGAGCGTGGAGAAGGTCAGAGCTCTGTATGGTATTATCCCGCAGGCAGGGAACATCTTCTGCCCTGTCTCTCTCTGCCTCTCCCTCTGTAGGGTTGGAGTACTCTCTCCTTTAAAGGGTAACAAACCTTACTGCACACACTGACATAGCTCTGTAGTTATTCAGAAGATTTCCTCTTGAGGGCAAAAAAAAGCACACTGTGATGGCCTGGCTGATTATCTGGTGCATGTGGTCATGTCTTAGCCAAACACCGTGTCTGGCTGCAGAGACATGAAGCAGTATCTGCTGTCTGTGAGGGCAAGGGCTGGATGGGGAGGAGGAGAGGCAGGCAGGTCCTGCTGACCTCCCTTCTGACATCTGATGTGTCCTTTGTGTCTCTGTGTTTCTGTGGTTTTCTGAAACCTGGAGACACCCATGGTTGTCTGAGCTGCTTTCTCGAGATGCTGGAAATGAAGTCACTTGCATGAGAGCTGCTGATCAGGAGAAACTGCTTTCCTAGAGATGGCAGAAACACCTGCCATGGGGAGCCAGAACTCTCACAAGCTGCTCAGCTGAACTGCCAGTGAAGCCAGACCCAGACCCTACCTTAGCTCAAAACTGAGCCTTTCTCCAAAGCACCACCCTCATTTCAACCTAAATCTCACTTAAGCTCAGTCTGGACCAGATGCCACCTCCAGCTGCCGTGGGCTTTATCTCCAGGTGCCCCAGCACTTACCCACCCTTCTCTTTTGACCAGTTCTCCCCAGCAGCTGCATCTCCCAGTGGATTAATACCCTGGGGATGATTTGTAGTTGCTCCTTCCCTGTTCTTAGTGAACAGACAGAGGGATCTGGGGCAAATACAACTTTTAAGACCTCCCTCCTCCTTGCATGCAAGGGCTCAGACCACAGCATATAGGAGACACTGTTGCCTATCCTGGTTCCTTCTATCAAGGAGCAGCACGGTGCTAACCCACCTCTGCCATTTCCAGCCTGCCCTCTGAGTAGGACAGGGCACAAAGCCAGGCTTGATATCTGTGCCAGCTTTAGGCAGAAGTCCCTGGCTGCCATGAGGATGTCAGAGATAGTATAACTGAGAACTGGACATCGTATCTCCAAATGCTAGACACCTCTTGCACGCAAAGCTCCTCTGGCACCCAGTGCTGCCATAAGCCCTCAGGTTCAGATTACTGCCTCTATGTGGGATCAGTTGTGTTACATCTGCTTTCTTCCCTCCCAAAGGTCGATATTCTGAAGGCACTGGGTGTTGAAATTGTGAGGACCCCATGCACCAGCTTTGATGCTCCAGAGTCTAACATTCGTGTGGCCTGGAAGTTGAAAAGTGAAATCCCAAACTCTCACATCCTGGACCAGGTAAATGCCATTCCTCCAATGACTCTCTTTCCAAACATGGCTTACAGCATGTGCTCCTACAAGTGTGCCTCTGTTTGGGGACTTCATTCAAACTGGCAACAGAGAAGATTTTGCCAGTGTTCTATGGTGTTTGAAATGTAATTGTAAAGCATGGGGTGGCAGAAACAAAATAAGGGACCCTTCCAAACCTGTAGTACTTCTACCAGGGCCTGGACGTGGGTAAGGCTGGGGTTTCCTGCACAATTCAGAGACTACTTCAGGTGTACTTTGCTTCAGATTTAACTTTGACCTGAAAAAAGTCAGTTCCTGCAGTGCTGGGTCTTGTACAAGAGGGCACTTCTGCTTTCGGTCTGACCCCGCTGCGGGAAGGCATTCCCAGAGCAAGCAGGGATCTCCTGTAGTGCAAAAGAGTCAGGGAAGCTCCTTCCTTTTAAGAAAAAGGGAGCTCAGTGTCTGAATACACTTTTCAGAAGCAGCCTGCTCTATGGGTGTGAACATGAGGCTGCACACATTTCAGTGCTGTACCTGGGTACCCCTGTGGTAAATCCCTCTGTACAGGTAGGACAGCTACACTGCCCCACAGCTCCCAGCCACCTAAGTTGATGCACTGCCAACCACAAATGCCTCTAAATGACAAAGCAGTTCTCAGAATTGCATATGCATGTATGATACTTGAAAGAAGGTTTTCCAATATGGCTTTTGTGCAGGGATATTTTTTCCCCCCAGGTTTTTTAGCGGTGTTGTGGGGCTGTGTTTTAAACCTTTTCAAGGCAACAGAAAAGGTTAAAATGCTTCTGTCTAAGCAATAGCTAAAATACCAAGGAGCTCTCTTCCCTCTGGCAGCTAGGGCCATGACAAAACCACCAGAGCCCACAAAACCTGGGACAGCCACATTGTATAGGCACCACGGGTCCCAGGGTGAGCGTTTGTGAGCACATTTAATCTTCCAATGTGGACAAATCCCAAGTGTCCTTGGAGATCTGTCTCAGAGTGACAACCAGGAGCAACACCAGTGACGTGGCCTGGCCAGGCTGCAGTTCACCCCCTGCCAGGGAGAGGAGGGGGCAGTCGCATGCTTTGGGTAAAGCTCATCAGGAGCTATTGCTGGTTTGGTATGTGACCTGTGCTTCACACCGCGGTAACTCATGCTGTTCTCTGTTGAAATAAACAGTACCGAAATCCAAGCAACCCCCTGGCTCATTACGACACCACGGCTGAGGAGATACTGGAGCAGTGTGAAGGTACTGTCTGTGCTGTTGTTTGTACATTGTATGTGCTGAGGATGTGCAGAAGGCTATAGCCCCCTGGAGAGGCTTATTTTACATCATTTATTGACCCAAATGTCCAGAAACAGCCAAAAGGGCCTCTGTAGGTGAAGGCACCCTCAGCAATACTGACATGCAACTTCTCTTAGCCCACTGCAGATACACCTGAGCCTGCAGGGCTTCCCTGCTATGGCCTCCCATTTCACAACCCTGAGGGAGGAGACCAGACGAATTCAGGCTGTTCCCAAGGAGGAAGAACCAGTTTGTGGCTACAAAATCTCTGTGACCTGTCAGCTGCAAACACAAGATGGCCCAAGAGGCCTCACAGGGGAGCATAAATGCATCAGGGCATGGCGGGCTGCATCTGATCCAGCACATTCATCTGCAAACCAAAACAGACTGAAACTTCACAGACTAATGATGTTTGATGTGATAGCTGCTGGAGGATGAAGGAGCCCATGTCTATGTAGATAGGAGTGAAATTTATTGCCAGTACTGGGAGCACTGCAGAATGTAAACAGGACTCAAGGGTTTTAACTGGAGAGCAGTTATCATAACACTAAAGCAGTTGGGTAGCAACAGGAACAAAGGAGTCCCAGCCTCCCCTTCTGCACATTTAAATTTGCTCCTGCTGGCTGCCAGCAGTAGTGAATTACAAGCCCTTTTCCCAATGCAGATGAAGCACAAGTCTCTGACTGATTCTGCTCCTACCAGTCTTAAATCAGCACAATTTCACTGATGCCACTGAGGCTACATCCTACCAACACAGGTGCCAGGGCAGAGCTCTGCCATCTCTCTGCTGTGGATGCTAACACTAGCAGAGAAGTAGTGCTTGTTATTGATACGTGTTGTTATTAATGTAGATGCTTTGCTTCAATGTGGTGTGGTTTGAAAGGCCTGGAAGTACTGAGATACTCCATCCCCCTTAAGCCAGTGGACAACAAAGACACAGAAATCATGAAGACCAGTGGGATATCTGGAGGTCACCTTCAGCCTCCTGCCCTGCAAGCTCTTCTAAGCTTCTGCACAGGACCTTGCTTTGACCACTAGCACGACTGTTGCCTACCCTAGAACACGCGGGGTTCTAGCAGCTGAGGGGCACGGGCTCTGCCTCTGTGCAGGGCCCTGAATAGAGGGAAGACCATGCTGGAGGCCATGCCGAGGCCTTGCAAGCTTCTCTCTTCCCTGGCCCACAGGCAAGGTCCACATGGTGGTGGTTGGGTCTGGCACAGGAGGCACCGTCACTGGCATCGCCAGGAAGCTGAAGGAGAAATGCCCAGAATGCAAGGTAAGCTGGGTGGCAGGGCTGCCTGCTGGGAGCTGCATCTCCCTGGGTTTTCCTGCCTGTGATTGAATCAAACCTAACCCCACGGCCCACCTCAGCTAGCAGTTGTGGTCTTCACCTATGTGTTTTTCCACAGCGAGCTTGACTTTTGTTGGAAGCAATTTGCCATTGCAAAAGCCTCCCTGCTCTATGGTTGACACCAGTCATAGATGCTCATTCTGCAGAGTCTGTGATTCAAAGCAGACTGGAGGGTTGACAGTTACTGCCCCTCTGTGAAGCCAGTGTGAGAGATACCTGATTCAACAGAGGCAAGTTGAGATAGCGTGCACCCAGCTGCTGGAGGAGCTGGGGATGAAGTTACCTCGCTGACAGCTTTCACCAGCCCTTGTTATGCCGTGTGCTGAGGGAGGAGACCTCAGCACAGACGTAAAGTTATAAGCAACCAGGGAGGTGTCACTGGCAGCACAACTAGATCCAGAAAGGATGTTTGTAGCCATGGGTTTCCAGAGGTTTGAGCTATCTGGCACTGCAGCAGATTAAAGAGCACTCACACTATCCTAAGGGTTGGGCTTTGGAAGTAGCAGTCACTGCCAAAGAAGTGAGGACAAACACCTTAAGAGTGATAACATTTTAAGCCACCAGTCACTTCAGCAGCTGAACACTACCTAGGATCTATTTAAAAGGTCAGTGCAAAACAGTGTCCTTTTATCCTGTAAGCTCTCCTTGCTGCCAGTGGGTGGAATATTAATGGATGTTATGGGAAGGAAAACATTGCTGATAAGGCTGTGGGTAATTTTGCCTGTGAGTGGTTTAACAAAACTCCCTTCCCTCAAAGGTAATTGGTGTGGATCCTGAAGGCTCCATCGTTGCTCTGCCCAGTGAGATGAACACAACAAACACCACAAACATTGAAGTGGAGGGCATTGGGCATGACTTTATCCCTACTGTCCTTGACAGATCAGTAAGTAGCCATGTGATGAAAGGCCTCTGTCCCATCTTTGGCTTTGCATCCAGCCTACCCCCAAGGTCAGAGGTAGCCAGCTCTCGCACCCAGTTATATCTAAGGCTACCTGTGTGCCTTCCCACTGCAGAACAAGCTGTTGTGGGGGGACTGAGACCCCAGCACTAAAGCATCTGAGTAAATCTGTTTGTAACTGACCTACAATGAGAAGGTAAATACAGGGGTAAATGAGGAATATGTCACAGTACCACTTCTCAGCAGCCTCTTTCACTGTGATCACACAGAAGAGGTCAGTCCTAAGGCTGCTCTTCATCACCCTAGCATTTCCTGAGCCATATAATGCAACAGACTATGAATGCCATTCTGCTTCTTATGTTTCTTTTCGGTGTATCTGTGGCACCAGGTACAGAGCTTTAAAGCCCTAACTCAAGCTGCCTGTGTTCCCTAGTCCTCGTTCTTAGAAAGGTCCCCCACAGCCTCAGACCTCAGATTCTTTCTGCTTTCAGGTATTGTGCTGACTACCTCTCTGTTGTTGGCACATGGCCTTAGAACTGGGACCTGTAATAACCTCAAACTCTTTTTGTAGTTGGGTCTGATTTTGCCTTGCAAATATTGACCATTAGTGTAACACAGCCTAGGGCATCATGGACATCATTCCCTCTACAGCACCCTGATTCTGGAGCTTTCAGACATCCCTAACTCTCCAAGGAAAGGGTGCTGGCTGGACAGGCTAGAGTGGGTGCCTGCAAAGCAAAGGCATGCCCTGCAGACCAAGGATGTCCTGACAAATGTATTTGCTTTCAACAAGTATAGAAAGCAGCTCAAAGCTGCCAGACATTGTAGGCATCAGCACCACGGAATACCTCAGAGGGTAGAGAGAGCCTGAAATAACACTGCCAAGACCCAACCTTCTTGCTTTTGTCTTTAGGTGGTCGATCAGTGGTATAAATGCAACGACAGAGACTCGTTCCTCATGTCGCGCAGGCTGATCAGGGAGGAGGGACTATTGTGCGGTAAGCACCAACAGCAGCTGCTTCTCTTAATGCATTTTCTGAATCTCATCCTTTTGAGACCAAAACTCTTTGGTGCGGGTGCTCTCTGCATTTAGTGCCTGCTGGACGGCTGAACCCTGAGCTGGTGTGTAGGGCCGTGTCTACTGCAGAGGTATGGCAGTGCGCCTTTGCTCTGGGATCTGACTCATTGGCCACAGTAATTATAGAAGCAATAACTCTCCTCTTACCGGGGCACTTCTGCACATGGAACTGGATCTTCAGGCCTAACCCTGTGCGGTGTAGTGTTACAGGGGCTCAAGAGAGGATTAATGGGGCTCGGGGCAGGACAGGTGGGCTAGAACTGTTGCTCCACTGACAACTCTCTGAGGCAGTACACTTGTTGAACCATTGCCACACACACAAGAGGGGCCAGCTTTGGACCAAGGAAAGCTTGGAAGTAAAGAAAGTGTAAGATGTTCTTACTGAGCGTTTCTCCCTGTGCCAACAAGCTGTAAGTGATCCCATCAGCTTTCCAAAATGAAAGGATGCCCTCAAACAAACCCTGCCTGTGCCCTAAGAGCCTCTACAGAGCGTCAGCGTTTTAGTCAGCTTTCCCTGCCACCGAGCAGCTAGCCACAGGTTCCCATCCAGGATCAGGCAACACGTAGGCTTATAGTTACAGCTGATAAAAGCCCTGAGTGCTCACATCCAGGGAGTTTTGGAAAAGATCAGGCCATTTGTAATGGAACACTTAAATGTTGATTTAACCCAGCAGGCACAGAGTCATTGTGTTTCACCACAAACCACTTACTGACCCCAACTATAATTTGTGAATAGCTCCATGTTCCCTGAACTGCATTTTTCAGGGCCTTTCCCCATTTGTTTGAAAAATGTGCTAATTAACCTGCTGTAAAATACGTGCTGCCTTGAATGCAGTGTGTAATTGGCACACAGATAGTGGAATGTGTTTGACTTCCAGTACTTGAACTACTGGTGGAAGAATTGCCTCTGTAAAGCAGGGACCTGCTTCCTTACGTGCAGCAAACCACATGTGTGCACACAGGCGCAGGAAGCATTCAAGTCTTCCATCACGTTGGCTTGGTATTCTAAGCACGAGTGTAATGTTTATGGATTTTTTCAGTCTTTACAATGCATTTAAAGCCAATCTTTGATTGCCAGATATGTCAGTTAGAAGGTCTAGTTTTGGTGTGGTCTTCTCATCACCCAAAGGAAGGGTATGCTGTGGGCAGCAGAATGTCCCTGTGTTGAACCTTTCAGACCTTGGCCTGCCCACAGACTCACCACAAGAAATGGTTCATGAAGTTCATAAGATGACTCTTAAAGCTGCCATGAATGCCAATTGCCAAGAGCCATCATATGAACATATCCCTTCAAACCCCTACCTCTTCCTTATCCTAAAGCCTATGGGGCTGTGGGGCTGATTGTTCTCCTATTCCCAGTGTCTTGAGCCTGGTGTAGGAGGTGCCACCTCTGCTACTGCTTTTCCTGGGTGCCTCTGTGCCACTAGCCATGGCAGTGCCGTGCCCCATTCACTGGGACTGTGGTCCTACACCCTGGGCAGCCCCGATGCTTGTCTCTCTCTTCTTGGTACCCACCCAGGAGGCAGCTCGGGCAGTGCCATGTCTGTTGCCGTGCAGGCAGCCAAGGACCTGAAGGAAGGTCAGCGCTGTGTTGTCATCCTGCCCGACTCTGTCAGGAACTACATGTGAGTTTCATGCTTCCTCACCTGCTTTCTGGTGTTGGGTGGGAGCTTCCACAGTCTTCTCCCCAACTCTGCATATGCCACGGCTTGTGGCCATGGGGCCCTTCAGGGACATGAGCTTAGCACTGCTGAGCCCTGGTGGCATGGGTTGCTGGAGAACACCCCAGTACGTCTCATTGGATGGCACCCAGTGTGAGCCCAGAGTTGGGAGTCCCCCTGGAGCAGCTCATAGGAAAAACAAAGCAAACAACAGGGGTAAATAGCATACTGCTGTGGCAAGCACCACAGGCCGGCTCTTGGGAGGCTTGGGTTTTATTTCCTCTTGTCACTGACTGACTGCACGGAGCAGGAATCAGTCAAGCTACGGTTTTTGAACTTGCATGCCTAAAGTTAGGAAGGCAAATAGCTGACATGCTTCCAGGAGTTACTGAGCACCCGCAGCTCCCGCTGACCTTAAATGGGACTAAGAGCAGCCAGCTGCAAAAATCATGGGAGCCCCGGGGCAGTGCTGAGGTCTAGTGCATGAAACAAAGCACGACTTCTTCTGGAGGGCTCACAGACTCGCTCTTTGTTGGTCATTTCTAGGTCCAAATTTCTGAATGATAAGTGGATGATAAAAAACGGGTTCCTAAACGACGCCCAGGAGCAGAAGCCTTGGTAAGACAGCTTCCAGTGGTACAAACTGTGCTAAGAAGCCAGCTTTCTGAGCCTGGAAATTAACAACTTCAAAGGAAAGCATTATCTGTTAGTATTTAGAAAAACTGCAGTTAAGGCTGGATCCCTCTGGGGGGGCTGTAATGTCAGCTCCTCTCTTCTGAGTGATCGGAAATCCCTGTTCTGCAATCAAAGTCTGTGAAGGAGATGTTTACATCCTGAAGTTGCTGATCTGCTCGCACATGGCAGTCATTGTCCAGACCACCTAAGCCCTGCTGAGCAGAACAGTTGAGGGGTACATCTAGCTCCACTCACAACCTCCTGTCCTATTCCACAGCTGTGTTCAAAGGAACATGGGGCTGGCAGGGAGATGGGTCTCTCCCGTAGCAAGCACCCTTTCAAACAGCTCTGAAGGTCTTTTCAGGAAGGGAACAGTATATTTTCACTTTCCAGAGCTTCAGGCCAGCAGAGATGAGCAACTGAGCTGTCTCTTGGATGCCATGGAGAAAGAGTCCCCTCAAGGGACTGCTGATGCCAATTGACATGCAGCTGAGCTGATGCCAGTTGACATGTGGCTGGGCAAATGCCAGTTGTTTAGAAAGCACCTAGTCTCACTTTGAAGACAGCAGGTATTACTGATGTCACCTGCTCCTGCAGGTTACTATAACCAAGGGTTATTGCCAAATATTTCCTAAAACCTCAATACATTTCCAAGGCATCTTGTGCCTGTTTAGAATTTGTCTTCCAGCCTCTAGCAAGGATGAAGGGCTGAGATGAGCTGGGAGTTGCCTGTGGTCCCCAGCAAGCAAACGTAACTTGTCCTGTATAAATCACTCGAGCATCTCTGCCAGGCTGTCTCCTGGAGGACCTGCAGATGCTGCATTTTGAGGACCAAAGATGCAGGCCAAAGAAGTAAAACTGGCAGTCCTCACCGCTCATGAGCTTGGAGCAAAGCCCTCAGTAACTCCCTTGGATTCAGGACAGCTCCACACTTTGTCAGCTGCTGGTCTCAGCCCTGCCTCACGAGTTGTATGAACACTGGGCTTGGCTTCAACAAGACCTGGCCATGGTGGACTTGTAGCATCACTGCTTTGGGGATAGAAGCGGGGTGATCTTTGCAGGCAGGCAGAATGTCTCTGTGTGGCTGGTCTCATCTCTGCTGGTCTTGCCTCCCTGAGCAAGGCCCACAGCAGAGGGTAACAGCTTGGTGCTGCCATTTGTCTTTCAACAGGTGGTGGAACATCAAGGTGCAGAAACTGAATCTCTCGGCCCCTCTCATTCTCCTCCCTGAAGTCAGCTGTCAAAAAGCAATTGAGATCCTCCAGGAGAAGGGATATGATCAAGCTCCTGTTGTTGCTGAATCAGGGTAACTATTTTTACAAAGATAGCCATTCACATAGGAAAAGCAGCCACAAGGAAGCTAAAGAGAAAGTGCCTTTACTGATCCCATGATGGGGCTCTTGCGCTGGACTCTGTGATGCATAAGCGTGTCTGTAAATGAGTCAGTTAAAGTCAAAACCAAATTCAGTGCCCGCCAGACTCAGCAGAGGTTGGATCAGTGCAAAGGGAGGCCACAGGAGAGGTGAGGGCTGGGTGGAAAACCCACGCAAGTAATCAACTGGAGAGACTGCAAGCTTTCCTTCTCCCATCTGCTAAGTCCTGCTCTGCAATAGCAGACTTTAACCACTCTTACAGCAACAGCTTGGGGAGGACAAGAATCTTCCTGTCCCACTAAGATGAGGAAAAAGTTGGTGCCTCCCGTTGACAGCAGCAGTGATTTAGTCACTGACTTTGAGGGGGGCCGTTCAGCCCCTACATAAATCATGTGCTCTGTCTCAGCCCTAACCTTTTGGAAAACTCCCTGTTCCCTTACAGGCTTATTTTGGGAATGGTGACCCTCAGCAACACCCTCACCTCAGTGCTAGCTGGAAACGCACAGTTCTCAGACTCCGTTACGAAGGTCATCTATGACCAGTTCTCAAAGGTACTGCTGTGCCTGGTGGCATCCGCTGCCCAGGGATGGGGACATGGGGAGAGAAGCATAATCACCCTGAGGTGTGACAGGAGCTGGGAGAGAAGGTCAATGAAAAAACAGAAAGGTGAAAGAAGAGAGATGGGAGGGTGTTGGCAACATCATGGAGATGAGAGTAAGGACAGGCACCAGCAAAAATGCTGCTGAGCCTGTAGGGTTCAGACATGGGAGTTTTCACGCCAGGAGCAAAGTGTGTGAATGTCCACCTCCAGTCTTACACTGTCAGAGGGTTTTGTCCAGCTGGGGATTCAGCACCCTCTGAAATCAGAGCCCAGGCATTGCCTGGGCTCAGCAGGGCTGGGACAACAGGCACGGGCTCTGGTGGGTGTGCAGGAAAGGGATGCCTATGTTGGATGTCCATCAATGGTCCAGAGAGGGAGTGAGGTAAATGTATGGTGTTTTAGGGGAGCTGGAGCCACCTCCTCATGCTAGCCCATGGAGGCCCTTGGGCTGGGGGGATGCTTAAAGGTTGGACTTGATAATCTTAAAGGTCTTTTCCAACCTAGCTGATTCTACAGAAAAACCTGGTTTGCAGGTGGCCGGCATCCCCTCCCATCTCCGCAGAACAGTGTGAGTGGGTGAGGTACACCTGATCTTGATCCAGCTGTGTGGCACCTTGGCAGCTCATGGCGTAGAGGCAGGAACCAGGCTCTGCTACCACTCTCCTTTAAATGTGAAGTGAAACTTAAAATGTCTCTTTCTGTCCTGTTCAGATTGGCCTGGAGGACAGCCTCGGCAAGCTTTCCAGCATCCTGGAGAACGACCACTTTGCTATTGTTGTACATGAGCAAATGCAGTGTAGGTATCTTCAGCAGCACTGTGTGGGCTTTGCATGAATGTCTGAGAGGGGAAAGGCAAATTCTCAAACTGAGCTTGGTAGGTATAAGCCCCTACAGGAAAGATTTCTGCCCTTTGGCCCTGCAAAGCCCTGGAACTGCCAACTATTCACCCATTTCCTTTCCTGACACCACAGAGATGAGGGGAGAGAAGGGAAGCCTTAATCAAAGGAGTCCAGGACTAGCACCAGGATGTGCATCCTGCAGGAGCCCTTCCCAGATCCTGGCCATGGGAGCTGTGTTGTCCTCTCCATGCAGGGGTGACGCTGAAGCACCCATCATCTCAATCCCCTCCCTTCATCTCATGGTTTCTCATAGATATCCACTTCTGGGGCTGAGAAGTACTCATTAAGGGATTTCATTTGGTCCCCTCTGACAGCCAAGGTGGACTGTAAGTAGCACCTTCGGGTGCAGTACATTTGCTTCACATCTGTAGGCTCAGGCCTCTAGTTCTTGTTTAGCCTTTTGGCCTTGAATTCAAATCACTGCCTTACTGGTTGTGAGCAACAGGGGAAACAAGGGAAATGAGAGATCTCCGCAGGCTTAGTACCCAAGGCACGGTTGAAAGGATGCCTACAAGAAATCTGGAGAAGGCCTTTTTACAAGGGCATATAGTGTTAGGGCAAGGGGGGAATGATTTTAAATTGTAGATAGATTTAGACTGGACATTAGGAAGAAATTCTTTACTAGGAGGGTGGCGAGGCACTGGCACAGGTTGCCCAGAGAAATTGAGGCTGCCCCATCCCTGGCAGTGTTCAAGGCCAGGCTGGATGGGGCTTTGAGCAGCCTGGTCTAGTGGAAAGTGCCCCTGCCCATGGCAGAAAGGTTGGAACTGGATGATATTTAAGGTCCCTTCCAACCCAAACCATTCTGTGATTCCATGATTCTATGAAAGGAGCATTTGTGCACATTCGATAAAACTTAGGTGGAATTTAGGCATCTAAGTGCAAGGAAGTAAACTATACAGTCTGCATCCTGTTGCTCAAAGACCTTCCACTGTGCATGTGCAGAGGCTGTACCATCTTCTGAGCACCCCTGTTCCCGCTTGCCACCCCTAGAGATGCAGCTAAGAGACATTCTTATGCCTGTGTGCCCCAAGGAGCCTAGGGAAATTGATATGCTGAGGGACCTTAGGGTGCTATCTGATGCTGGTGCTATCAGACACCTACCCTGGAGGTCCAGGGTAAGTTGAGAAAGATGAAAACAAATGTGTTGGACCATGAGCAAGCCCTGCATCAGAGGCACATGACTCAAGAGGCACAACATACACTGAAGGGTACAGCCTGGGGCATCTGTGTGCGAGCCTTACCTGGACCACAGCTGGCTGTAGGGATGCTCTGCCAATTCAGGAGCACCACTAGACCAGTCCAATAAAGCAGCTGTACCAGCAGCTTTGGTTTATTCTCAAACCACTGTACAGCCACCCCCTCCTCAGTGAAGCAAACCACTCAGAAGTCACATGCAATGGGACCACATGAGGGCTGCTGACACATCCGTAACAGAGGTATCACACCTTTCTGCTCCTCTGACCACAATAGATATGGTGGCAGGTGCTGTTCTGCAAATCTGACCTAACACACCCTTCCAGGGCAATTATACTGTAAAACCTCTAGAAGTACAAATCTGGCCTTATCTCCGGGGAGTTGCTTTGTTTAAAATGTTAACAGCATGAAAAAGCAGCCAGAAGACTCATGCTTAGGTCTTCTAAATTAGAGCTGAAGGGTGTAACTGTACTAATTTTATGGGATTACACATGCTACATGCAGAGCATTCCTACAATATTGTGCTGTGTTGACTGCCAGCAAAGGGCTGCCTGTTGAACCCAGGGTCTCTGAAACCAGCCACATGCAAACATCCCAACTCCTTTGCTTCCTTCTCTATAGCCTGCTGCCCCAAAGCCGGCTCTAAAGCTGGCTTACGAGTCTAGACATGTTCCCGCAAACTGCTGCAAGCAAAAGTCTGTCATTCAAAGCTGCCTTTGATTCACATTTTCAATTCACTCACTGAGAATAACGCTGGGTAGAATCTCCTTTCTCAGCTTTGTTATCACAAAATAGTGAAGATCTGTTTTGTATCACATTTCAACATAAATTAAATGGTACCCACAAATTAAATGGCACCCACTGAAAAACATCTGCCAGCTGCATGCAGTGCTTCTTGTTCTGGTTTTCAGACAACACCCATTTGCTTTTACAGAGCTGCTGTTTTAATGCCGTCGCAGTTACCCCCGTATTTATTACCTTATCCCCACACCTTCAGAGCCTGCATTTTATCTCGTGTTTGGGCTCTGGTGGCTAGTTCTATTTTATTTAAGAAAACATTTATCAGATAGTCAAAGCAATTCTTGCAATGATGTTTCATTAATGGTGGTGTAGGACGTTATGCGGGCAGAGTAGAAAGTGCCTCAGTGCTGCTTTTACAGTCTCATTAGTTTGGCCTGAAAAGCTTTGAGGTGATAGAAGCAAGACTGGAACAGAGGTTGGATAAAAACAGCTGGGGAATTAAGCTTCCTGCTCTGGTAAAAGGTACATTATTTGCAGCTAAAACCTCCCTGATATGATCCTAGTGACCTGACCGAGGCTCCATCAGTCTTTCCTGTTGAGGCAGAGCAGAGACAGCTGCTGTTCCATTAAGGTTTTTGTTTCATAAACAAACAGCAGCCCCTGCACAGCTGGGTGGGGGGTTCTTCTGGTTGTATTTCCACTAAACTGGCGTTTTCTGTGCTTGCAGTCAATGGGAACGGCAGCTCCTTCATGAAGCAGATGGTGTTCGGTGTGGTCACAGCCACGGACCTCCTCACCTTTGTCAGCAGAAATGAGAAGAAGTAGCAGAGCAGCTCGGCTGTACCCTCCTCTGCTCCTCCGGCAGAGCCAGCTGCCCCCCGAGCCTCCACCTCCCGGTGAGGTGCTTTCTGGTCTGATCCAGCCGATCATTTCTCAGAATGACTAGGTGAAAATTGTACTGTAATGACCATTTGTCCGCTAAACGCCATCCCAGAATACCACTAACAACAAGATAACTAATGAAATTGTGTTTAATAGCCATGCGTGGTTACACGGAGCTTCCCAGGTATGAAGGGGTAACACAGGGAGGGGTGGGGATGGGAAAGGAAAGGTTGTTATTGCACAGATTTTAGCAGGTGGGGGCTTGGTGCTGGGAGGGTGGTGCCAGACTCGTTTCAGTGGTGCCCAGTGACAGGACAAGGAGCAATGGCCATAAACTAAAACACAAGAAGTTTCACCTCAACACGAGGAAGAGCTTCTCTATGTTGAGGGTTGCAGAGCACTGGGACAGGTGCGCAGGGCGGTCGTGGAGTCTCCCTGTCTGGAGACATTGAGGGCCTGCCTGGACACGTCCCTGTGTCACCCACTCTGGGTGGCCCTGCCTTGGCAGGGCTTGGACCAGATGATCTCCAGAGGTCCCTTACAACACCAACAATTCTGTGATTCTGCCATGTATTTGCTACCCATAGGTACCAATGCACTGCTGGTGCTGCCACGAGTCACCCTGGCCACACCAGTACAGGAGCCCATCTCTGCTGTGAGAGAAGCAGGGCTGGGGCAAGCCACGTCATGGCTGCACCCTTCTGCCCCTCTCCACCCTTCACAGGACAGCTGCAGGCACCCCTGGGAGACCCTCCTGCGTATCCCCAGCTCTGTCTGTGGACCAAGGAGGCAGCAGGAAAGGCAGGGCCCCAGAGGAGTGGTGAAGAGTGAGGAATGGGTGGGACATTGCACCCCGGTATGTGGAAGGTGGGGCCCTGGGCAGGAGAGATATGAAGGGAGAGCCAAAGGCTGCGATGGGTGGGGAAAGGATGGCTCCCATAGTTGCAACCGGCCTTTTGAAAACACTTTCCTTACCTCTGAGGGAGCTGGCAGCACTGGGTGTCTCTAGCACAGTCCCTCAGGATGGGGCAGTGAACCAAACCTGTTCAAGAAGTAAAGACTCATTCTCACAGTACAGTAACTGGGAGAAGGAATATGGCTTCATCCCTGTGTCCTGTAACAGTCATCTCATGGATATGCATCCTGGGAGCTCGTTATTGAGGGGAAGGAGAAGTTGATCTTAGTTTTGCTGTGAAGGCACTGTGTTCCATGAACTGATAATGAAGGTCATAAGAGCCATTTGCCATGTCAGCACTAAACATAAATGAAAGCAAAAGTGAAAGGAGGGTGGGCCATGAGATCAAACCGAAGCACCATTGAAAACTGGTTTGGGGGAGTTGCTCTCAAAGACACTGAGCTTTGCCATAAGTCTTTCCATAAGTCTTGGGAGCTGCTCCAAGGTGACAACAGCCAATTCCAATTCTGGTTTGCTGCCAAGTGTTTAGTCCATACTTTCAGCCTAATCTAGTTTATACAAGACTTTTATTAAATTATAGAATGCTGAAGTATTTATATTTAGGAAGAATGTCTCTGTTGTCTTTTCCTTCCTGAACACGAGCTGTATCAAATCTTCTGCAAGTTTTTGCTTGAGTAATAACCATATTTGTTGGGAAAAAAGTAAAAACTGATTAGCTCAGCCTCATCGTGTTGTATTTATTTTAACAGCTCTGTTGCAAACCGAAGGATCTTAGTCTGGGTATGTATTCCAAACTCACATGAGTAAAAGTGCCCTGTAACTCCATGGAGCCCAGACCTGAGCGTGAATCTGGACCACCTTGAAGCCCAAGGCTGTGGGGGACAAGCCTCGCTAAAGGGCTGTCCTCTCAGGAACTGCATCTGTTCATGTAAAACATGTGCCATTACTGTGAGTTTGAACAGAAACAAATACACTATTTGATGCATTTGAGCTGATGCTCGCTTGCAGAACAGGCTCCTGCCCGGCACGCTGAGCATGGGCGTGCAGAATGTGTCAGCTCTCAAAACCAGCCACCTGAAAGCCCAGATGATGGGCTCACAGCACGTAACAACAGTCCAGGTATCAGCTGCCCTGAACCTCTCTGCAGTCTGCATGGGCCCTACGGATTAGCCCCTGTGCCCCCAGCAGCAGCAGCGCTACAGGACAGGCAGCTGCACTCAGCAGAGGTGAAGTAACTGCTGAGTATTAGTCACAAACACAATGGCTTTTATGTGCTAACTGTGAGTGTGGGAACCAATAAAGTTGGGTGTGAGCCCTGGACATTCCGGGATTGCTCCACATCCACATTGCAGACACATCCAGCAGTGGCATTTCCCTGGCTGGCAATGTCGGTGTTGCATCTGTGGTGTTTTGTCACAGACTGCGATCCTGAGGATGCAAATACACTCCACAGCACGCACCAGGGCAGAGCAGTGGCACCGCGGGGTGCTCGGTTGGATGCAGGAGGTAGTGAGAGGGAATGGCTGGTGCTGTTCTGCCCACACGTCTCTGGGGAGGAAAAGGCTTCAGGAAGCAGGGGATGGGGTTTCACTTGCTTTGTCTGCAGTAATCACTGAGGGACCTGTAGAGACATGCCTGTACACAGCGTTCATGGTAGAGCAGGGCCAAGAGCCCAGTGGGTGACCTGTCACCCATCACCCACTGTCCCTTCTACCAGTGACAACCCCTTCCAGATAACTGGTCTTTCAAGTTCATTTCCCTCCCCTTGCCACCAAGGCCATACCAGTATTTTACATGTGCAGTGAGACACAGCCACCCAGTTCAGTGTATCTGAGTGATCTCGGGCTTTGTGGGGCATGGTGGTCACACATATCTCCCAGAGGAACGGGGATTTTCATCTTAAGGAGCTGTGAGAGGGTGGCAGGAAGAGGGTGAGGGCTGGGCAGTATTCCACCTCAGTATGCTGTGCTCACTGCACTGAGCACAGCATAGCTCCATTGCAGGAGACAAACTGTGGTCCAGCAGCACCAGCCCATGCTCTTCTGCAGCACCTCCTGCTCTGAGGGGCACACGCATGTACATGAGGGAGCTACTCTCCACAGTCCCATCTGCTGCGAGGTATTTCTGTTTTTCATCATCCCATTCCTCTGCAAGGTCGGGGGTGTCGTGGTTTAAACCCAGTCAGGTAATTCGTTCGCTCACTTCCCCCCCTTTCTTGCCCTCCCCTTGCTCTCAGAGGGACGGAGAGGAGAATCAAAAGAATGCAACTCCCACGGGTTGAGATAAGAACAGTTTAGTAACTAAGGTATAACACAAATCACTACTGCTACCACCAATGATAATAATGATAAAGGAAATAACAAGGGAACAGAATACAACACCTCACCACCCACTGACCGATAACTCGCCCCCCAAGCCCGACCAAGCTCCGACCGATACCTCCTCCAACCCTGCAGTCTCCCAGCCCTTCCGGCTAACTCCCAGTTACATCCTGGGCATGACGTGCTGTCGTATGGAATACCTCTTTGGTCAGTTTGGGTCAGGTGTCCTGTCTCTGCTTCCTCCCAGCTTCCCCTCCTCCCTGGCAGAGCATGAGGCTCACAAGGTCCTTGGCCAAACCAAAACATCTCTATCAGCTCTGTTCCCGAGCCGAAAGTCAAAACACTGCACTGCACCAGCTACCAAGGAGGAGAAACATGACTGCTACTGCTGAACCCAGGACAGGGGGGCATGTTTCCAATGAGCTCATTAGTACATCAGGCTAAGATGATTTCACACCAGAGAGCAGAGGGGACCCACAGAAGCTTGGGGGAAGCTTGGGCTGCCTGTGCTGGTCAGGGCACCTGGATTATGCCTGCATGTGAAATTCATGCCTACCTCCTCCGCTGAGACACATGGCCCTGGCTCCAGGTGTCTTAATCCAGAGGAAAACAGCCATGCAGAGCCTAAAGCACTTTAAATGGTCTGTGTCAAGCATGCCCCAGGAAGCTGCATGGAGACAAGGATAAAACGTGTGCCCTGAGAAGGTCCATACCCATGTCCGGCTCCTGAGCGGGAGCACTCGGGGGTGCATCACCCCAGAGCAGGCTACCCTCCACCCGTGCTGCCTCACTAGACTTTTCAAATCAGTTGATTTCCCTCTGGACACTGTTACCCATGTTCCCGGCAGCCTGCGAAGCGCAGGGAGATGCTGACGCTTCAGAAACCTTGTCTGAAGCCTGCAAGGAAGGGGGTGGGGAGATAGCACAGACCTGCAGACAGCTGGGAGATGCCGGACTAGTCTGCAGCCAGACAGACTAAGCCACCAGCAGCAGCAAGATAAGCATCTCCCTGGCCCTGCCCGCCCACCTTTTGTGCTACGGAGCCTTCCCCGCCTCCTCCGTCTCCCCCCACCAGTGTTTCATCGTGGAGCCACCACCAGCAGCACATAAATAGAGGATCCAGGGCAGGCTGTGGGGCAAAGACCGGAGACACCACTTGGGGTCCTGCTCTGCACCCTAGCATCCGTCCCGCCTGCCCGACCACCCTGCAGCAGGTAACCCGCGCCTCGGGAGGCCGAGACCCCGGGGACTTGGCTTGGGACAGAGGGGAGCACCTTGTCCAGCCTGCATCCCGGCTGTCCAGAACTGAGGGGGGACGAACTAGGAGAGGTGGTCGGGCAAGTGCAGGAGGCTGTTCCCGCTGCAGCTGCTGAGGGCCAGACTCCATGTAGTGGTTTTGTGGGAAATAGGCTCTGTTGGAGAAGCCCCGTTCCATTCATAGGTGGGGTTGGAGGTTTCAGCAGGGAATGGGTCTGCAGGGGAAAGCCTTTGGTAATGGCAGTTGACAGTAACTTAAGCAAGAGTTTACCTTAAACCCAGGAAAGCTTCAAAGGCTTTCTTTTTTCGAACTGGAGTTTGTGCTTTCAAGCTTTTTCTTCAGTGTCATGCAATTTTTAAATATTATTGCTTAAAGAAATGTTAAGAAGCAATTACAAGTAGTTGCATGTCTGCAAGAGTAGGAAATTTGGGCTATCAAATGCACAGCGTGAAGGTAATGATGTAAGTGCAGTCAAAGGTGGCACTAGGGCAACTGGAGAAGAGACCCAGCCTGGGAGGACCCAGTGCAGGAAGGGATCAAGTGTATTTAATGCAGCAGCACCTAAGGTCAATCAGAGGGAAGGGATCCAAAACTGTGGCTGCACTTAAGGAAATGTCGGGTCTTGAAAAGCTGGCAAAGAGTCCTTAAAACAGAGAGGGGAGTCAGCATGAGCTGCCAGGCGCTGCTGTGCATCCTTGGAGCTGCAGGTGGAGAAGGAGGGAGCTGGCACAGGGAGGGGATTTCATCCTGTGAGAGATTCTCTACTTGAGAGCATTGGAGAAGGCAAAGAGCAGTGTCCCACAGGGCCACTTGACACTGGAAACAACTTCCTTAGAGAAGCAGGGTCCCAACTGCAGCAGCAGCCACAGGGATGTGCCAGCAAAGCAGAGAGTGCTTCTTTGAGTCCTTCAAGTGCCCATGCCTGAATGCCTCCCGGGGACAATTAGTCACTGAAACATAAAATATCAGTATCATTATAGGGGTGAACATGTGCTGTTTGCTGGCCAGGGCAACCATGGCAAAGCTCAGCGTGTGCTGCAGTGTGGACTTTGCTGCCACAGTGCCCATCTTGTGCTGTCTGAAGGGGACAGCCACAGCTGGTGGCTGGAGGACACCTCGGTAGAGCCAGGGTGGGCTTTTGGGCGCAAGACTTCATGTTTTAAGGCAAACAATGCTGGCCCCAGCACACTGCAGATGACCAAAACTGTGGGAATGGGTTATGGGAATGTTGTAGGGGTGCAGACCTTGTGGGTTTGGTGCGCCCATGCCCAGGCTGACACCTGCGCTGGCCTCCCCTTTCTCTCCCCAGAAGCATGGCTCTCACCAGTGCCCTTCGCCTGTTGCTTGCCTGCCTCCTGCTCGGTGGTGTGGCCCCAAAACCTACGTGTGACCCTGGCGCCTGCACCCCGTGCCCTGACAGGGACATGGAGGAGCCAACCACTGCTGAGGGCTGCTGCCCGCCCTGCCCCGCACCCTGCGCCTGCCCCCCTTACCTGGAGAGCGACTGTGAGATGCAAGGCTTCGCCAGCGGCCACGTCCCCGTCGGCCGCTCCTTCTACATCGACTTTGCCCGCAAACTGTGTACCTGCCACCCCGGTGGGGACATCACCTGCACCCCGCTGTGCCCCAGCCTGCCCCCCACCTGCCAGGCTGTGGGCAGCCCTGTGGCTGACGGCTGCCCACAATGCGTGTGCTATGACGAGGAGGAGATGGCAGTGTCCGCTGGTACCACCACCGCCCGGGGGGACCAGGTTTGTACCTGCCCAGCCCAGGGAGGCCGGCTGCAGTGCAAGAACAAGGAGTGAACTGCGCTGTTCCCTCTGCCGGCAAGGGCAGGGGGACAGGGGAGCCCCTCCAGCAGCAGGAGGGCATCCTCATTGGGAGGTATTAAGTGCTTCAAACTGGTTTAGAGGACTTGGCGATGGCTGTGGCCGTGCCAAAGAGCGCTAGAGAGGTGCCTCATTGTATGTCATGTATACACCAGGGCAAAGCGTCTATAGCGGGTGAGCTTGCTTCGTTTAAGTTTTGTTCCATGGCGGTGGTCTATGAGAGCTTAGACTGGTTGCTGCTAGCATGTAACTGGAGCAAAGGCAGTTATTTATTTATTTGTAAGATGGTTGTGCTTTTGTACGTGTTTATGCAGTCTGTCTATATAACTCGCTGGATAAACTTCCTCCCAGGAGCCAGGGTTTTGCTTCCTGTAATTCCATCAAGTTCAAGGTGATGGGACCAAACTCAGAAGGCTGGCTGACATCCCTCTCTCCAGGCTTGTTTTGAGGTGGGAGGAGTAGGTGGGTTAGCACAGGGCTGTGTCCTTAGAAGGAAGCAAATTCCTCTTGTGCCTGCATCCTCCAGAGCAAAGCCTTGAAGACTCACGTAAGGATGTTGGCAGTCTAGGGTCAGTCCTTCACAGCCACCTCAATGGACTAGTCACCCAGGGCCGATACCATTGTCAGTCCTTGACATGTCCCAATACCTCAGACTGCATGTCAGTGACTGTGTCCTCACTTGTGCTCTCCTGTTACCACTGGAGACAGACACAGGGTACAGCAGAACTGCGTCTTCTGAATGCTTTGATGTATATAGATATATTACACACACACACACACATATATATATGCAGAGATACTTCAATAAACACCACAGCTTCCTCAGGCTGAGATGTTAACCAGTGTTAATTGTGTTCTTTCAAGAGGTTTAATAAAATCAGTTTTACCAATAAACTTCTGAAACCTACTGATAAGCACGCATGTAATTTCCTATGTGTCAGCTGGTGTTACTCAGGCCAGGCGAGCCTTTCTTCAGCCACCTTGCCCCATGTATGCCTGAAAACATTATATGTGCCCTCTGGATTTTTTCATAATCCTCTCTACTGCTCTGACTGCAATAAAAACAGTGAGACGATCAGATTCAGGGCGAGGGTTAGAAGAATGTTGGAGGAAGGAGGGGAATTTGCCTTTCAGGATGAAACACGTGTCTCTCAATCAGGGCTGTCAGAGGCTGACCCTGCCCAGGGCTCTAGTGAGCCTCAGCCAGGGATGTAACAGCTCAGCATACCCCAAAACCACTGTACCTCAAAGCGGGGCCTGTGGCATAAGAGCATCCGAGTGACTGCACTGTCCCCCTCAGCCCAGCCACCCCACTGATGGCTCTTGGCTGGTAGCTGCAGGGTGGGAGCAGGCTGGGATCCCCAGCCTGGACTCTTCCCATGTCTGGAGGGCTCTCAGGCATTAAAAGGGAAAAGGGTTTGTGGCCTTGCAGTGGACAGTTTGAGAGCACATGCTGGTGACATGAGGGGACATGTTCTGTGCGGAGCTGGCAGCTGGGATACTTCCTTGCACTGGCCCTGCACCACCTGCTGTGGGGACACAGAGGCAAGGGAGCAGGAGAGGAGACAGACACATTCAAGAGGGAAAACTGCCCCCCCCCCCCCCCCCCCTCCATGCGCCTGGCCTGTGCCTTGCAAGCTCCCCAGTGGGGATGGGACAACCCTTGTGGCCATCACTCACCCTACAGAGCTGGAGCACTCGGCAGTTCTGCCTCCAGCCTGTGTGATTCATAGAAAACCACAGTGAAGCCGGGTTTGGTGTGGGTGAGGAAGAGCCCTCACTGCAAACCGAGACGTGATGCGGCCTCACAAAAGCTACCACAAGCACAGGAGGCACCGACTTGAGTTGTGTTTGGGAAGTCAGCAATTTCCACAGGGCTTCCCAGGTCAGAGCTGAGAAACTTGTCACTTGCAACACCCAACAAGGTTAGGAAACACCACCTCTTCTTTTCCCTGGTTTTCTGAGGTAGGTGTTATAAAGGAAGGTAGACGGTGACTAATACTGAGCGTACAACAGCAAAGGTACACCTCTTCCACCAGTGACTTTACTGCAGCTGAGCTGTGGAGAGGGGTCACAAATCACCCTCGCCAGGCAGAGAGGTTGCTCACGCCTCTCTGTCACAGGGAAGGGAGCCCCTGCCCCCTCTGCTCTTCTCCATTTGGTTGAAAACATCTTATTTTTCACTAAGGTCAAAGCTCAGTTGTCAACCCCCAGACCACACAGCAGACATCCTGTGCCGCTGCTGGAGCCAGCAGCATGACAAATTCTGCCCACTACAAGGCAGTAATTACATCTGCCCAGGTATTAACAAACAGCTGAATTAATTCACATCCTGTATATAGAATCATAGAATCACAGAATGGCTTGGGTTGGAAAGGACCTTAAGATCATGTAGTTCCAACCCCCTGCCATAGGCAGGGACACCTTCCACTAGACCAGGTTGTTCAAGTCCCCCTCCAGCCTGGCCTTGAACACCACCAGGTCCTCTGGGCAGCCTGTTCTAGGTAGGGCCACACCACCCTCACAAGGACGAATTTCTTCCTTGTAACTAACCTAAATCCCCCTTGTTTGCTTGATGCTTGCAAGGTGTGAGCATTTTAGTCCTTGGGGTTGGGTCTTCTGTGTCTGACAAGCATTTAAGGAAAGAATAATGGGTTTGCAAGAGGAGTGTTTGTTCAGAGGGAGTCACGAGTGATTTGGGCAGACTCCTTGCCTGGGCAGGGTGGTGGTCTGCTGGGGTTGCTTATCCTTTGTCACACATCTTATCTGTTGCACTACAGCTCCCTCCTCCTCCCCCTGCCTTGTGTGACTGATAACCTTTGAGGGAGAAAATGGCCAACAGACAGCAATGCCTGGGTTGCCACCATCTCTGATTTCAGGATAGCTTGCATGTGCAGGCTCTGCCTGGAAGTCTCACAGGATCTCTGTCCACGTTTCATCACCCTGAAGTAGCTGCATTGTGTTACGTCTTCCATGAACAGCACCAGCAGAGGGGAGAAAAGAAAGAAACCTGTTCAAACACAACACACTGTTCAGTCATCAGAATTTATTCACTCAAGTTTAATGTCTTGGGTTTTGTCATGCTTTATTGGAATGGGTGTTGCCCTGGATTCTCCACATTAACCACCCATGTGCTTGTCCGCATTTTGGACACAGTATTGCTGGCATCGTTACTTGTATTTTTCCAGCTCAGATTTTCCCCATGGACTGGACAACAGTGTAGTTTTGTGGCTCCTCATTTGCATGGTCACTGTTGCTTTGCATCACAGCCAGGCACGTTTGCAGGTTAGGAGCTGTACTTGTTTCTGAAGTGCAAAGCATCACTCACCCTTGTGCATCCCTGAACTAGCCCTGAAAACTGAGTCAAAAGCTGAAATTTATAACTCCTAAAAGTAACTCATTTTACACATAGTGCAGTCAAGTTGGGGGGGTGTCTGTGTTCTTCCTGTCCCATAACTTGTAAAAGATTGTCAGCATTGCTTTATTTATGGAACAGACAGGGCCTTTCTTCATTGTGCTAATGAGTCAGTCATTGATTTAAACAGAACCATGTTTTGGGCATCAATCCTTTTGACATGCCCTCTTTGTTCCTGCCTCATGAGGCTGTAAAATAGTAAGCTAAAACATTTATTAGTGGAAGCCTGTTAGGAGATGTGGTTTCAGCACAACTATACCCAGTGCCAGGAAGTTAAAGTGTTTCCCCAAGTCCTTCTACCTTTACTGACAATCTGCCTGCATTAGTGAATTCCTTCACTAAACACCAAACAGCTTCAGCTTCACTAAACACCAAACAGCTTTAGCATCCCTGCTGCTCCATTCCCCCAGCCTGCATCTGCAAAGCCAGGGTGTAGGAGGTGGGTGCCCGTCATTTTGTCTGGGAATTATTACTGTGTCCCTGCCCATGGCAAGGGAGTTGGAACTAGATGATATTTAAGGTCCCTTCCAACCCAAACCATTCTATGCTTCTGTCACTATGCTTTTATCATAAATCCTGATCCTGTGGCAGGTTTTGCACTTGTGATTTCTGATCAGGGTGAGAACAAGGTGACAGAGGTTTCCTAGAGGATGCCCTAGTTAAACTAAACCGTACCCACTCGATGTTAGTAACGCATTGGACTACATCACCCTAGAAATACTTTAACAGTTTGGGGGCAGGAAGGGAGGTAATATTCGACAATCATCTTTTGAACACGTTCCTCATCAGAAATTTTAAGCATATGTTGCTGCCCCGGATGCCTCCAGGCATACCAACATATTAACCAGCAAGTAGCACAAGGATGAGAACTAAACCCACATGCACAAACAGATCAACGTAAAAATATTACGAAGTGAAAGCTGACCTACAACACAACAGGATGCTGAGCTGAAACACATTTTTTTAATGCAACTTCTTTCCCTATCTCCTTGGTTCAGTATCACAGTGAAAAATCATGGAGGTATTTTAAAATAAATTGCAAGCAGTATCATATGGAATTAAGAGAATCCCCAAGTCTTAGATGTTCTCTGTTTTACCTGTGTTACACAAGTAACAGCCTTCCCTTCTTTCGGGTAGGTGGGCAGGGGGGACCAGAAGTGTAGATTCAGCACTTAAAACAGACGTCCTCTGGGAAGAGCAGAGGAGCCAGCACTGGGTTTTTTTCAGTCAAAACTACAGAACAGCAAGCAAGGGGCTGTATAAGAAGAAGGATTTAGTGCTCAGGAGTTTCAGGGCAAACTCAATATATGCACACTCAATACAGTAGATGTTTTGCTTCCAAAATTGAAAACAGAAATGGACTTTTCTGACCATTAAGTATGATTTCTTTAAATTAAGAATTCACATGATTTAATCGGGAGGGGTTTTGCATGTGTCCCTAAGATGTGCATATTTTGTGACACAGAGTACTACAATGTGCCTTTCTATGCCCAAGACCTTTCACTGGAGCAAACACATGTTATTAAAAATAAAACAACAAAACCAAACCCCACAGAAAAAAAAAAAAACCCACATCAAAAAACAACAAACCATGGAGACAAAATTGACACACATTGATAGGGGAAAATAACATACAAATTGCTTTAGGCTTCAAATGATTTAGCTTAATGTTGTGTATTTTTGCCAAAGACAGCTTATTTTCGGTTATCATTCCTATCCTGCATTCATAGCACATCCACAACTCAGTTCAGGAAGGTTGTTGGGCTTTTTCCAGCAAAGCTGGCTTTGAGTCTTGGAGCGATTCATGGAGTCATTATTCAATGCTATTCACAGTTCAAGAGACACAGAAAAAGCCTAGGGTGTGTAATCAAGGATTAATTGTTGCCAGTTTTTAAAGAAACGAAAGGGGAGGAAAACCAGAGCAGGAATACAAAACCAGTTGTTTGGAAGCAGACTGGAGGATCTCCGAGGAAATTCTTTCTGTAAGCGCTTAAAGTGTCACAGCCTTTACAAGCAGTATTGTTTTCCCCAGTATCTGAAAAGGCAGCCCAGGTATTACCTAACAATTGCTAGCCAGCTCGTAAAAATCCCTGGTTTTACAATTCCGAGTTTCATTTGATGATGCTTCTCAAAATTCTCAAGAGCTTTCAGGTCTCAATCCAGCTGTAGTACTGAGTTAAGCAAGTTAAATCAGAATCAGCTGTGTGAAACAGCCCTTCTGTGTGTTAAAGCAAAAACAACCACCCTCGTGCTCCAGTATCAAAATACAGAGAGACACCAGTAACAGAAATACTCTTCTCCCTCTTTCCTGGCTTTAATTCAGATCTCACCCACGGAGCCATATATGCTCTTATCTTAGAAAGATCAGTACCTGGGCAGTAACTGAGTTTGCTTACATCCTTGTAAGTCCCCCTGTCTTTTCTGTGTGCTAGCCCTGCTAAGTGGTCTAAATCTTAAAAACCAAATAAACTGAGCTATTTGGTTTATTTACTATTTACATGCAGAATTGTGTAGTAAATGTGATTTGATGATCCTTAAGACATTAAGGAGAGTCTCTGCACTCCCCAGCTCATAGTGAACGGCTGCAGTGGGAGGGGGGAACAGCAAAACTGGCGTTTCAGTCGATCATTAGCTTTTAAGTACGATCTGCATAATTTTCATGACTATTAAAAATCTAAGTTTAAAAATGCTTGGATCTTGACAAGAATGTCTCTAAATTAAATTTTATTTCCACATTCACATTTAGTATATGCATCAGTTTATATTTAGGATTCAGTGATCAACTTAGCAAAGTGTGCTAGGAATAAAAGTCAGTAGGTGCAAGGGCCTAATCTTCTGACTTGTGCTAATTGTAACACAAAAGTCCAAAGACCAACAGAGAAGATAAATACCCACAGATTCTCCCTAATCACTTCATAAGCTCTAGATCACATCTTAGCTGCATTGGGAAGATCAACCAACCCCAGCCTATGAAGGTCCCATTGCTTTCAGGTAGGGCATCTAAATGGTGGTTTCATACTGTGATTTTTAAATACACCACAGGCTTAATCCTGAATACCTTGCAGATGCTGAATTTGCATGATTTTAAATGTAGATTTTAAATAAATACTACAATACGTAGCATGTGTTCTGGCCTAACCTGTTACTTTTTGCAGAATCCTCATTTTACACTACTTGTGGAATTAATTTTTCCTCATTTTAGTACTGAGAATAGTGCTCTGGTTTTCTACAAAGAGGGGTAGTTAGGAACAGCCCTAAACTGCGCACTAAAGCAAGTACCGAGGGAAAAAACTGTTCCCTGTCACTAGTGGAGTTAAAACTATTCCCAGTGATGTTACCAGGAGTTAACTCGCACTACTCTCGGGCACTCTTTTAACGTTAGACAAAGAAATGATCAATTACTCCTGTGTCTAGAACACGTACTACTCGGCTAATCGCAGATTAACCCCTTAAAAACAAAATACGATCCAAATCCTTGGGGACATGTTCTGGAATAAGTTAACAGCTATAAAAAGACCATTTTCTAAGATGGTCAATTATACTTGGAACTGCATGTTCTTCAGGAAAATCCCATAAAGGAAATACGCTGTACAGTCAGTGAGAAAGCTGACAGTGCCCCTGGCCTGATAACCTGAACATGGCCCATGAAACCCAAGGGAAGGTGCCCACACCCTGTCACCACCACGTCCACCTGTTACTCAGGGGGATGTGCTGCCAGGTGAGGTACGGCATCACAAGGCTATACCTGTTGTAGTCAGTACAGTCACACACACAACCCCTGCAGCTCAGTGTACCGGACTCTGGGCTGCACTCTTTGCGACTGAACTTGGATGGCATCATGCCAGATTATCAGGGAAGCAAGAGTAGGAATAAATAACAAACATTTCAGTGCTAAGCACAAGTATATTTTATCTATAAAGCACCCATGTCTGTCTTCACCTTTGCTCAGTAAGACTCACACACACTGGATGTGTTTCTTGCAACAGAGGAATCTTGTAATAAAAAGGCAGCTAATTTCCTGAAGATTTCTGATCTAGTGGAAGATGGCAATTTTAGAAATGCATTTCAATCTGTCTGGCTGAACAATGGGACTTAACAGAGGACGTCTTTTTAAGTACATAGCTATCATACATGCTTGGAACCATTACTGAAAGTTTCATGTCCATGCCATTTTAATTAACCATTTTGGAACAACAACAAAAAAACCCTAAACAAACCCAACCCCAAGTCACATACATTATGGTCTATTTACCTGCTAATTCTTGGTTTCATTGAAGCTGCTTCTGAATTACAAAAGCATAATAAAAACTCCCATACTGGTAAGAACTAGTAAACATACTAACCAAACAAAAAGGCCCAGGATTGTTTCTGGCCAAGAACTGGTTAACTAGTTTGAAACCATGCTCAAGATTTCTCAAAAACATATGTCTTTCAGCCAAACAACACTGTTAACTTTAAAGTAACACAAATGCCTTGCTTTAAAAATATGCTTTTTTTCTGTTCACAGAGAACAGTAGTGTAAAAACAAATCATCCATGAAGCAGATTCTCACTTTGAATTTTATCCTTTGACAGATCAGTTGCTTCAAAATCCCCTAACAACCTAGGCAAAAAAAAGTTACAGAGTTCACATTTTAAAGACTATCAATTGTATAGACCAAATGCTGCTAACCCATGGGAAGATTTATGGACCATTTCTGCCATGGCCTGAAAACACTGGATGCTATTAGCATGAAACAAGTATCGTTATAGTAGTCTAGTAGGATTTTAAAGCATTTCACTGCTTTCTCACACCTTGCTTTTCTCTGGACAAAGACAGCTGTGATCACTCAGCAGGTCCTAAAGAGCTAAGTCACAGAAAAGGAACAGATTTTATATTGCCAGGTGACAAGAATGAACAAATAACATGACCTGGGCAATCGCTTAAAAGCATGTTAGTGCCAATTTCGCTATACTTTACATGGGATGATCAAGTTACTTTAGGATTTGAAAATTAAACAACCCAAAACCTATTTGAAGGAACTTAGCAAATCAAGGGCAGGGAGGAAGAAATCCACACTGAATCTGAGTTGGGCAAAATGAACCCGATCTATTATTCAGCTACACTGAACAGTAAAGAGCAAAGTGTACTCAGCATTAAGGCTAAAGATCTGATCATTTGCACGCTGCAATCAAATGTGCATTTTCATGGATATGCTCTGGTTTTAGCAGGTGGTGAGAGTTTGAATTTATTATTAGGAAACCAACCATTTTACTTGTTTAACGTGACATTTTCACGAAGGAATGGAGGTTAGTTACATTTCTAACAGGGTTTCAAAACTACATTTTGCCTATTCAACTCCAAAAACTAAGCTGAATATATGGCTGAAAGGATTAAAAGTCTAATCAAGGAAGTCAGAAAACAGGTACCAGTACAGCACCTAAAAATGGGTAATTCACATATTTTTGACATTTGTGTCTTGCATAGACAAATAATTAACTGTTTTCTCTCAAGACGACTCAGCTTCAGAAAACAGATCTTAAATCAACTTCACAATTAAATGCACATGTTCCAATTTTTCAAAATACCATGGTCTTCTGGTTTTCTGTTTAAACGCTACAAGACTAACGGTTTTATGAAACTATCACCCCTTGGAAAGGCTTTGTTTCATCTTTTTGGCTGTCAAGTTCATAAAGACAGGAAGGTGAACTGCATTCTAATTCTTCCAGAAACAAACAGATACATCATTCATGGATTAAATCTCAGTGGCCCTAGTCCACTAGAATATCCATAAACTGGATATTGGCACAGGAACTGGCCATATTTTGAATGTCAAAATGATACGTAGTGCCCACAGGTCAATATGAATTCCTGCCCTCCAAAGCCCTTTGACCATACCCTGGTCTTCACTGGAAGAAACTGCAGCTATACAGGCAAGATAAAACTGGAGGGCTCTAAAAAGATTCCTAATAGTGATCAGGGACCAGAATAAAGAACCAATTCTCTTGCAGGTAAATGCTGCCTGACATGCAGCCTTATGGTGTTTCCCTGTGGTTGGCAGGACTCCACCTTGACCCAATATCCACATCTAGCAAACTCTCTGCAGAGCCAGAGCCACGCCTGTCAATTCTAAATGTTTCCCAACATGGTTATTTCTTTGGAACAGTAACTTAAAAATATATCCTGACTGATTTGGATTTACTAAAATGCAGTATTTCTGAAGTTAAAAAGCAAGAGGACATTGCCTTGCCTGTTACAGAAATCTTGGAAAAAATGGTCTGAAAACCTTGTTTTAACAATCTAGATCACACTGAAAAATAATTAAAAGCTTCAAAATTCATAATTGCAGAATTATTAAATTTATTTTGAAAACAAATCAGTTCTATTGCATATGAATATGACTTTAATTGGAGGCGGGGAGGAATTATACATGGGTTTAAAGTTAGGCCCCCCCTATAAAGACTTTTTAACTAATGTAAACATGTACCTTTCCTGAATAGTGATGCTTTGCTTAAACCACCAATATTTTTTGCACATCAAGAAATGAAGGACACGTTTTTTTTTTAATTGTGAAAAGAACAAGTAGTTGTGTGGGGTTCACATCCACCACCAAATTCTGACTGAACTAAAAGACAAGGTTTGAGTTCCATATGTTAAAGCAATACCTGTGATTACATCGGTAAAGCCTTTTCAGTTTTAGGAATTCACATCCATATATTTTTATGTCTCTAATTTGACAATAAAACTATTCCATATTTCCCCTTTCACAGTAAATTCTGTCAACTTCACTTTCCAGGTATTGAGAAATTAACTCAAGACAAGTTTGCAAGTGTTCCAGAAGCATAGAAAGTCTGCTGCGTGTAAGGGGGGGGGGGGAGGGATAAAAAAAAAGCTAATTAACAGTTTCTTTCTGAAAGACAGACTTTCAGAAGTTTGCAAACCCTGATACCTGGTTGTTTCCAATTGAATTCCAAGTGGCACATAAACCACGTGCTCCTGAACCCTAATTCAGCATCTGTACAGATATTAAATTGTTCTAATATCCTTTCTTTTTCAAATCTCAGTTCTCACAGTTCTGAATGCAGGCAAACATCCATTGCCACATTATCTCCAAACCACAGAAGTTTTGTCCATTTTGGTTTACCCTTCCCTTCTCTGCTGGCCACTTGCTACCACAACAGATCTGCCAGCTGAGCTGCTTCCCAGACTTCCTCAAAGCTCTGCATGTAGATCTGAGGCAGCAGCACTGGTCAGGGAGGGAATGGAGACAGTGAGAAATAGCCTGTTCTTCCACCAAAGGCTGGTTTAGAAAAGCGTATTTTTGTCCATAGGCCTGTACACACCCAGAAGCAGACTGTACATCTGCCTGTGTGCTGGGGGTACAAGGATTAATGCAATATTAAACATCAAGAAGGGTAGCTGAGTAAAAACCCCAAACCAACCAACAAATATACCCTACTTTGTAATGGAAACTGTGGGGGTGATGAAGCACTCAGAGTTGAATCAAAAACAACTAAAAATACAGAATCCGCCTCTCAGCTCTAGTCATTTCAGGTATCCTTTGTAGGAGCAGTAGGTTGAATGTTTCCAAAGGAGCGTGATTTGTACGTAGTATCTGTCTTTTTAAATGTTTTGACGTCAAACTGGATTTGGCGATAGCCTTTGAGATAGTTATGCTATGTCAAAGCCTTCCTAATTACAGTTTTCATCATTCATTTACTATATTCTTTAACAAACATGTCACATTAGTAACAAAGCAGAAAAGTGTGAAGTAAACAAATTCTTTAGAAATTACCACTCCAGCTGGAGGAGATCATACAGCATTTGAACTAAGCAGCAAGATTCTCAACCAGGAATCAGTGAAAACCATACCAGAAACATCACTTGTGTTGAATAATACCCAACACAAATTGTTCAAAATAGCCACTAGCCACTGAAAACTATTACTGTTCTCCATGTAGGTATGCAAATGCTACTGACATTTCTTTCTTAAGTTTTTCTTCATACCAACTCTTGGAAGACAATCTTTAAAGACCAGCTTCCAACCATTTAAGCATGTTTAAAAGTACATGCATTAATCCTACTGAAATCAATGGGACCTAAGCACATGCCTGAGTGTTTTGTGAAGCAGAAATTAAGTATACAATTAAATATTTGCATCTGCCAAAGGACTTTGTTCAAATACAATGTCTAAAGAGTCTAAAAGTTATCATCTTTTTCCCTGTCATGTGAGAAATGCAACTAGCTTCGGTCTAAATCAGAAGAAAGTTCTGGCTTTGATCTAATCCAACACTGTGATGAATGGACAGGGGGAAAAGAGGACATTGATCATACCATGAGACTCTTGGAGTCTGATATTTGTACTTAACAACAGGAAATACAAAGCTTCAAAAGTGTTCATGGATAGACAGATTCCAAACTTTGGGAAAGAAGAAATGAACCACAAAACGAAACAAAAAAATTAGCACTAGCTCTTAGTTTTTAAATGACACACGAGGATTTTCTACTCTAAAAAAGCCTGCTGTATATTCTGGTAGTAACCTTCATATCTGAAGAAATTTTATATAAATCCTTAAGTTATATTTCTTTTTGTATTAGGGGAAAATATTTCAAATGCAATAAAATAGCAGTGATTGCAGAATTCATGACTGTATAGTAGGCACCTTTTCATTTTTCAGATTCAGATGTACAAACTATAAACTGTTAAATTGCTCTAAAACTGGAAAAGTTGTGGGTATTTGAATTTACTTACCTGAATACTCATTTAGCAAGTATCTGCAGATACAAGTCTAGATACAGAGTTAATGCAATCTGAGTATTAGTTTACACATAATATAAACCAATGTTTGACAATATCAAAATCCCACCAAACACTGGGGCCTTCTTATGCTATTATCAAATATAGTATATCATTGTGGGACAGCTGACAATCATAGAATGCTAGCATAGGCTCATTTATTAAATTGGGTCAGTTTTCAGACCTTCCAAATAGGAATACTAAACATTTATTTTTCCCCTCTGGAAATTTTTTTTTTACCTCCTGCTTAATACAGTCGTCATCCCAATTCCTAGTGAATTTATAAAAATATTTTTTTTATCCAATAACCCCGGCAAGGTAAAAATAGGAGTTTTCATAGCAAATGATAAACAGGCTCACGGATTATGAGAGAAACTAAACTTATTTAAATTGCCATACATTCGCTACCGAATCACACATCAACATTTTCTTTTTATGTGTGTTGCTGTCCACCTCAGACTAGCAGTTTTTAAGGTGCAGAAGCATCTTTCAAATATATGCATCTAACTTAATGATCAAGTTCCACACACTAGTGTCACATGCTTTAAATTTACATCATCTGCCCATCAAAAGCTGTGTTAAAAAACAGCACTAACTGAAACTGCATAATTCTTTAGAAATGACAGCACTTTTAATTCATAGAACAAAGGGTTGCTTATGTGGTTCTTTATATTACTAGATATAATTTTACGAAATAAGAAAAAGAAATGAAGAGAAAAAAAACATTTGAAAGAAGTTGCTGCACCTGCAAAAACACTCTTTAAGCTTACTATGAAATACAAAAAAGTGCACCCTTCTATATCTACATATAAAACATATTAGAAATAAAACTTGTGTAAAATGTTTGCTGTGCAAACTATAAAAAGTCAGTCAGTCAGTTTATTCTTTCTCCTAAACATTTTGTCACACTCTCTTGCTTCCTACTGCAAAGAATCGCTGTTATCCAAGACCAGCCCACTGATGTTTGTTGTTGAGAGATCGCCTCCATCATCTTCACCGCTGTCTACAGACTCATCCTCACTTTGCCCTGCCATCATAACCTGCTGAACAGCCAAAGTAGCACCATCGGATGACAAAGACTGGAGACTGTCTACATTCATGTTGACTGGAGCTGTAATTGTTACAACAGCACCTGGAGAAGCACAATTGCAGTACTTTATTAACTTTCTTGTTTCTAATTTTAAGTAATGCATATTCATATATAATAGAGCTTGTTTCTAATCAACAGGAAGAAAATTTAAGGAATTAAATGAAAACAAAAGCTATACAGGTTGTCAAACACTTAAAAACCAGGAAATCCCAGAATTAAATTGGCCAGGAATAGCTGTGTTATGGATACCTATTACAACAATTTCCCAATCAAGTCATCACAAGACCATTTCTGCGAAGTATTCCAGCTTAATTCATTGCAGAAAAATGCAAGGGTTCATAGAGATTCAGGGTGACTTAAATGGATAAAGCTATTGTCAGACCCAGGAGATGCTGAGGGAAAAGTAACTACAAACTGGGAAAGAATAAAGCAGGAGACAGTAGGACAGAAAGGATGGTCTTGAACTTAAAGCAGTTATTTTTCTTTTTTAAATTGAGTCTATTTGATCTGATGCTACGGAAGTTATTTTAGCCAAAGTCTTTGGAAGCTTTATTACATTTATCTGCTTCTCAATGTTCAACTTGAAACACGAGGCATATATAGAATTGCAGATGCTTAGTCCCTCTAGGAACAGTTGAAAGGAATGTGAACAGGATGGGGAGTCATGGAACTGCAGTTTCAGTTTCATACTGCTAATCAAACAGAATGCTACTGATGTGCATTACACATACTGAAAGAACTTAGTTGTTCACCTAACCTTTGTTTTGTATCTTCTGAAACAAAAGCAATTTTCTCTTCACATAAATTCCAATAAAATACCCCTCTAAAAACACAGAAACTTTTTAAAGAGGTATAACTTAACACATATCTGTTATGTTTTTCTAGATTAAAAACACATCTATACCAAAATATCAAGAAGTTTCCTTCTCCCCAAGGGCATCAAACCCTTAATTTCCCTGTTACAGAGGAATTAACTTCAGTATCTGTGGTTTAGCCAGTTCTCCTTACCATCTGACATTGTAAGCTCATTAGATTGCTGCTGAGCAACTCCTGAGGCAATGGAGTCAGGCCAGAACCTCTGAACTGGTCGGTTCTGAGCCGTTTTCTTCTTTGTTTTTGGAGTTTCGGAACAACTGGAATCCAGCATTGGCTGAAGAATTCGCCTTCTAGCATTGATAAACCTAAACACAACCAAACGTAAGCAGTACTTATAAGCAGTTGACTATAAATTCTCTCTCAGATTCACACAGTGTGCAGTGGGGGTGGGGAAGAAATATAAAAAATTCTTTCTAACATGTAAAACTGCTCCTAGAACACTGACATCCTTTGATTTTTGGTGAACTAGCTAAGAAAGTACTTCTATCATTTTGCTGCTAGCAGCAATTTTTCCCCTACCTCAGAAGGGGAAATTCTCTAGACAGCATGACAGATGTACATTTCAAGATGTTATTAAAAACTAAGCACCACAAAACTTGCTGACAGCACAGCTCAGGAAGCTGATACTCCTCTCATTAGAGTTCACCTAAAACATAGCCCCTTGCCTATGTTTGTTTGGTCTGGTTTCATTTACCTCCTTAAGCTCCTGCATTACTTATTTTACAGGCTCCCTGGCTTTCCAAGGTCTGGTTCCTGATCCAGGAGACAACAGCAAACACGTTTTCCAGATCTTTCCCATTTCCTTTTCATTCCCTGATTTTCACTTGTTTACTTTAGCATGCTGATTGCTGTCCTTCCACTTTCTGCTAGTAAGGAACATACTTAAACCAGGTCTCACTTAGCTACCATTAGTTAGGTGAATCAATTTCAGTGTAGCTAGCTGTGGCAAGCTGCTGTGACTGAGGATGGCATCCCTTGCTAAATCTGACAGAACACATCCAGGACCCATTTTTACCTGCAGTGGAAGGAAGTAAGGTGCAGCTGGCAGTTCCACATGATGTAATGCAATGCTTTGTAGAGATACTAGTTAGATCCCAGTACCATAAAGCTCAGTTACTGTGGTGTCACAGAGAAACAGTTACACTGTTCCACTTCTGGAATGAGTGTACTGCTACTATCTTGAGTATTTCTCTGCAGCCACACAGCCAGCGTCATCTTTGAAATCTGAGGAAGATCCCTGCTGGACTTAGCTGCAGCAATTTTAGGAACTAATACCACAAGCAGAATAGGATGCATGCTAGCACCCTTTATGCTCTTTTCTGCAGGGCAAGTATATTATCTTAAACCTCTAGTGAGACATGCTAAAAACATGGTGAACCATGAACTAGAGTAGCTGGAGTACTGACACTCTCCATTTGGACATCATTGCTCAGAGAACAGCATCCTTCCACTGAAGAGCAGAATGAATATCTGTGGACAGTAACTTCTTGAACATTTGCAACCACAATTTCCAGAGAACACTTTTCAGAGCCTCAGGTCGCTAGATGCCTTTAAATTTCAATTTCTTTACTTGCAGGAGAGACATGAGAGCACTTCCATCTCTTTCAGCAATGGAAAAGAACGTAAATCCTTAATGTTGCAAAGTTTTCTGGAGTCCTTATATAATCTAAATGGCAGAAGTTAATGTTATACATAACTATAAAATAATATCCTTGTGTATCAGTGAGCAATTCTTGTATTTTTATGTATTTTGTAACATGTTCAAGTCCACATGTCCAAGTTATACTCTTAACTACTTCTCTATGTTGCAAGCATGTGGAGACAATGACAGATGCTAAGTAAGAGATTCTGCGCTTACCAGTTGTTAACCTGGAGTAGTGTCAGATTTGTTTGTGCTGCAATCTGTTTCTTCTCATCCTCTGTTGGATATGGATGCTGAACAGGACAAAAAACAAACAAACAAAAAAAAAAGAAAAAAGGCAAGGCATAAGCTTGTTTCATCTCCTCATAAAAAATAAGGACTCCTTTATTACAACTGATTAAAGCTGCTAGATTAAGACCACCTGACTCATTAAAAACAAAACTTTAGAAATCTGTCAAACTTTCATATATGAAGATAATTTAACAAACAGCACTTTACTACACAAAGCTGATTTTATCCTTGAAAGTGATACCATTAAACTGCTGATGTGTAATGCAGAATAAAAAGCTTCTCATGGCTGACAGTCTTTATTAAACAGCATGATCCCCAGGCAACACAGCATGTGATAAGATCTGATTAGTTATGCTGTCTAAAAGCAATGTCGTATGAGAGTACTGACAAGCACTTTCTACTTAAATAAAGCTACTCTGAACTAAACAGATGAAGAGCATATGTAATATTAAAGAAGTGTACATGCATTTCCCCTGTATCATTTGTCTGTTGTAAAATATTTGTAAAAGACAAAATATCACTCAACTAAATACTGTGATATAACTTGAGACCTATTCATCCTTTTAGGGATAAGCAAAGGAAAGACACACTATAAAGAGCACACTTAGTCCAAATTAGAAGGACTGTTGGAAAGAAGATAAAGCAAAACATTTTGACATTCTCCTCAAAAAAATAAAACAAAACACAAAACACAGATGGAACCATTTTTTCTCGTGCCATGAGCCAGGGCAAAGAGATCATTAAGTTCTCAACATAATGTGATGAAGAAAGATCCTTTTTAACAATGTTTATTAAGATCATGAGGTACAAATGTAACATACTTATTAGAACAATAATAAAAATCAACAGACATTAGACTGTGGAACTACTCCAACTACTTCAGGGAAAACTGAACTGCGATTACGCAAATGACACCAGAATAAATCCACCTTCTTTACGATGGAAAATCATAAGAGACCACATAAAAGAGTTACATAAAAACCTGTGACTCCTGATCATGTTCCGTCCTTACCCCTATGTGCTGAAAAAGCCAAGATCTCATCACATTTGTGGCGTGCTTGGGAAGAACTCCTCTTTTATTTTTTGATGAGCCATCATCTTGATGCAAGATGCCTAGATCTTGGTTTAATTGCAACTGAAGCTGCACATACAATTTTAGAAGAAATAAAGCAGTTAACACAGTAATAGCATTCTGTATCAATGTATGAATAACTCGTTTATAGAAGGAATGAAATCAGGCTTGATGCATGCTGATTATAAAAAGCTATGTTATTTGCTAGGGAAGACTTACAATAGTAGCTCTCCTATAGCAGCATTCTAGGATATCTTTATCCAAGAAGAATGCGGTATCAGATTCCTATAGTTTTCACATGTCATGTAACTTCTGTTTTAAGAAGTATAGCTGTCATCAGGTTATGTCCGTGATCTTATGACAATTCCAAATGCTGGTTTACTATAAGTTAGAATGAAATCCACCTATGTAGCACATGTCAGGTTAATGATCCTCTGTACTTATCTACGCTACCCTAGGGATCCAACTGCTTTGACAGCCTCTGTAGTCATTTGCACACGTGAAGAGCAATTCAAAAACACAATGCTGAACATACTGACTGTGTGCAAATACTAACAACAAAGCAAGCTGTAAACCAGTACTGATTAAAGCCTTAAAGTAAAATTAATTATTATGCTAGAGCTACACAGATGCTGAAGGTTCTTCTGAAGAAATACATCTAAATCCTCAAAGAGCAAGAAGATACATATGGTAGAACCCTCAATGCATTTTACGACACACTATTTTCCTAAAGGGTCCTATTTCTTTCTTACTTTTACTTTCTTTTCCACTTCCTGTGGGTACATCATTTACATATGAGTTACCAGAATATGACGGACACATTCTTAAATGCTTACGCAGAGATAACAAGAAGAGTAAATAAACTGTATATGAAATTATATTTCAGACAATTATAATGGAAATAAATCTAAACCAGTTTCTTCAGACAATACAGAGCAATTTTTTCAAGCCAGTCATTATGTCTATATGTTGTATGAAACAAGTTTTAAACAAGGCTTATGCTATCAAATTACAACAAATATGTATTCGGAACATACTTTCTTTTTTTTTTCCCCCAGAATAATGATTTACATTTTAAATAACCTGCTGGTGTATGGAGGTTTTACAATGAACTCAGGATAGGTCTTCCCCTACTGAGAAAGAAGAATTTCAAGAAGGGTTTCCTATGGGTGACAAGGAAAATAGGTTCAAACCCATAAGTGGGTTTGGAGATTACTTCTCACATCAAAAGCAGACATAGAGATATACATATATATAAAAAATATATACATGTATATTTTATATATATATTTATATATATATATAAGGTCAAGACCATTTTTATTTATAGGCTATAGGAATTATTTTCCAGTCACTAATTTTTTTTTCCCCTCAGAGGAATAAAAAGCATTTTTCTTCAAAACCACTTCAGCCTAGGATAGTAATTTTACACATTTCTTTCTGAAAGGCATCTGAGGACAGAACTGCATGCATTCAAGGGAAGAATACAGGCAAGTACATATATGCTACTGCCAGTGTAAAGAAAGTAAGGATATTCTAAGCATACTTTTTTGTTTGGAAGGTCAGAATAAGGAAGATGAGAAGACACTGCATTAGCGATCACCACCAGATTTTATACCGTGGAAATGGTAGCTCCTCATTCACACTTTTAATTGACTCCAGATTCCTGGAAGACTTATTTACCAGTTCCTGCTCCAAGAGAAAGCTATCAAGGTTTTCTGTAACTGAAGATGGTTTAGTTTTCACATTTCCTTTTCCTTAGTTGTTTCTTTGAACACTCCAGATCCAGCCCTTAAGAGCCTCCCCAAAAAAGTGCTGGCCCTTATCTTTTAGGATATAACAAGCCCAATGTAAGGATCTCCCATAGTCTCACCTGAGAGTTTTGAAGGTTTTATGGCAAGATACTTCTCAGCATAAATAAATTCCAAAATACATACAGTTTCACAATACTGGTGGCTGCCATCATGATAAACAGCCGAATTTCAGACAACACCAGCACCACACCATTATGCAGCACAGTAAATCTATCCAGCCATAAACCTAACTTAACAATTAGAGAAGTTCTATTCATTGAAAAAAAGTGTCTATTTAATTCAGAGGGGTTTGTTTTTGTTGTTCAGTTTGGGGGGGATGCTTGTTAGGTTTGGGGTTTTTTATTAATTTTTTTTTCTTTTTTTTTTAAATCCACGTACACTTTACTGCCATCAGTGAAAAAAAAAGGATACTTAACAGGTAGGAACTGTGATGACCTGCCATAGTGAGGGAGATCTGTCTGGGACTTTATGCCACTTTATACAACTTTTAAATCCTCCAGGAGTGATTGCATTAATTCTACATTAGTTACTATATGTGTGTACACATAGCTCATTCTGACAGTGTGTTAAATTTAAACCAAACCTCTTAAAACCAGTGAGATTTATTTGAACTCAGAATAGTATTCTGCATGAAACAAACCTGAGAGTTTTGGATCCGAATAGTCCCAGGTGACAATGCTTGTGTCACCACTTGACCTTGTGGAGTGACCACAGTGACTGGCTGATACACTGTCCCTCCTTAAAATAAAACAGCAACAAAGATTACAGGTAAGTAAAAGCCCTTCAAACGTTATTCTTTTTAAACACACAGACACACCAGCACTGTGAACAATATAGCAGTTTTGATAATATATCAACTATTATCTTCTAGTAAGCAGGTAAGATATGCTCTTTGCTACACTACATTTTCCATGCACAAAAATCTGTACAAAATTTCATTTTATTTCCCTGCATTTTAGGCATTCTGAATCCATTTTCAAAGGACAATGCCATGAATATGGCTATAAAATAATTCATAGTTTTGTTTTAGCTAACTCTTCAGCCAACATAAGCCTCAACACCAATAACACACGTACACGTGTCAAGTGGTTAGAGTGGTCAGCTGGGTGAGACCTCGATATTCAGATCAACCAAGGTGACTGAAGCTTGGTGAATGCACAGAGCGTCCTGGACACCAAAGCCACAAAGCACACATGGTGTCTCAGGATAACCTCTCTCCAAGTATATGCTGCAGGAGAAGACTGCACTGCTTTGTTGCCTTTGTAGTCAAGGTTTTTCTCTGTTTTTCTCTTTTATCTTGCTTCTAAGCTTAGATAAAACATTTCGGTTCAAATGTCGTTTCCACACAACAGCAAAACAACTTGGACATCCAGGATTTCACAGACTTGTAGGTGGGGTTCCAAATTCCACAGACCATGAGAGAGCTAACAAGTTCAGTATTTTAGGTAATGCATGTTTTTGTCAAACAGAATGCCATTATTTTTTTTTTTTGAAGAAGGAAATGCCTTTTAACAAAACTAGTGATGCACAGAAAGATCACTTAATATATATATATATATATATGTAAACTCCACCCACATATGCATAGTTAGTACACATATAAATTAAACAAGTGTTCAGAAACATTAAGGCATTTAACCGTATTGTAACAACTTTTCAGGTATTGAAGTTAAAAAACCTTTTTAAAGTATTTGTGTGCTTTTTGTAACAACTATAAAAGAAACAAAATTAAGAGCAAGGCGCCAGTTTTTTGTTACTGTGTCATACCTGCTACTGTTGCCATAGTTACATTTCCCTGCTGCAACGCTGATGCTGGCACCATAATCCCTTGGGGACTGAGTGTGCCTGCAATGGCACTTGGAATTTGCTAGAAAAATAAAACAATTAGTTGCTTGCACTTTTTTTTTTTTTTAGGGAGATAAAGCATGCTTGTGTAATTTTGGCTCTAAAAATACATTTGGAGTTTAATCACAGGATTAACTTCAAAGATAAGAAGACTTTCAGTAGAGGTTCATCATTACGTACATTAACTTTTTCATTATCACCAACCATTACCTTTGCAAACCCTCAAGAAAGCAACTGTTAGAAAAGACATAAAACTAGCTTGGGGAAATTTTAGGAGAGAAATGATTTTAGCTATACAGATACTAAGAGAAACAGTTTCTAAACGTGCAAGGGAAAGGGGACACATGAGATGAACCCTCAGTGGTCTTATTAGAAGCGTCAAAGCTTTAGAATTTTGATTATTACCTTAATTCCTTCAATTCCAAAATAATGTATTAAGTATTCAAGTTGCCAAATATATTTTATTCTGCTCAGCATAGTTCTTACTCAACCATGACTATGCAAACTGTTACACTGTCCTGGGTTCAGCAGTAGCAGTCATTTTTCTCCTTCTTAGTAGCTGGTACAGTGCCATGTTTTTGACTTTCAGCCTGGGAACAATGCTGGTAACACCGATGCTTTCAGTTCTTGCTCAGTGATGTTTACTCTGACCAAGGACTTTCTTTATTATTCTTTTAATATGGAATAATCTCTATTTTTACCAAATGGTAAATTCAGTTTCTCCTGTCTCTACAGAAGGCTGTAACACATATACAAAAAGCATCTTTTAAAATAAGTTGCTTTTGTCTGATTTTAGACTCTCCTTTCCACACTTCCAGACTTAAGGAGTCCAGACAGTGAAGATTACGTCACTGAGGCTTTTCAGAATACACAGCATCGAACACATTGGCAAGTCAGAGAAGGGCCATCCCTTAAGACTAGATACGTAGCAGGCACTCTGATGACAAGACTTACTTTCTAGCATCCAACAGCAGAAGCATCAACCATAATGTAGTATCTGCTGTTAATTAACTGTTGTCAACTTACTACAAAAGATGCAATTGGTTATGACATTTAGGTAATGTCAGTAACACATAAACTGGGCTTCACATGTATAAAAATAGGTACTGTTCATAACTGCACAGCTACCCCAGGTGATATGCAATGATGTATTTCAAATATTGCAACCACAACCCATCAGACATTGTCTATTTGTTCCAGAATACAAATGGTGTATAAAAAGTATCAGTCACTTCAATATTTTCATGGAGCAGACCAGACTAAGGAGACCTTCTTAACAAGGAATTTTTTTCTTCTTCGTTTATCCTGTTTCCTAGCCTTTTCCCAACAAAATAGAAAATCCAGGCTATTCTGAGTATTTCCATTTGCTGAACTGACATAAAAGGAATCATAAAAGGAAGACAGACTAAAAAAAAAAATGACTCCATGCTTTGGCACATTTCAATAAATTTGTCCATCAGGCAATGGCACACAAGGGAGCACAAAAAAAATTACAGCTCTTTCTACTCCTAATAACCAATTTTAAGAAAGCCAAAGAAACAGCAGAAACTCTGTTTGCAAACTAAAGCAACAAAAGCGTAGTTATAACTTCCTAAGGAAATCTGAGCAAAAATACATAACTATTTGAAGCATACCTGAGATTGCACAGGTGAATAAGGACTTCCAGGCTCTCCACTTAATAGAGTTTCACTGTTCATTTTTGTCTTCAGGCAGGCAATGTAACGACTACAGAAATCCTTGCAGAGTTCATTAACCTTTTCTAGCTCAAGCAGATGGATACGTAGAACCTGGATTGCTTTTACCATCTATGGAGGGAATTGGGAAAAAAAAAAAATAGAAAAAAACCTCAACTGTTATTTAAAAGACTATTTAATCTGGATTTAAGCAGATACTACTTTCCAGTAACAAAGACTATCCAATTAAAGCAGTATTACTAATTGCTAAGTGCTGACTAGGATTCTCTAGCTGTGACCATTATGCTCCTGAAATGTGAGAGGATCATGTTTACATACAAAACCTGTATATTTCCGCTGCATAAGTAAACCACCATAAAGAGGAAACAAAACACAACAACAATGTAACCTTTGTCACATGTGACTCATTAGGCAGACAGACCACAGTTAAGGTGTACACGGAGCCCATGTGATCTTTATCCTCATCATACAGCTCTGAAGTAAAGACTGAAAGTAAAGGCAAGTAATCCCATCCACACATACTATTTGGAAAGCATGGCTGAAACAGGCTTGGTAAGTAACAATCGTCTTGAGCCTCATATCAGAAGTATCAGGTTCAGTTCCACATTACACCCTGACCCAAGAAAAACAAAAGTGTACAGAAGAATTTGAGATACACTGCAAAGACCCCTTCTGTAACAGCATAAATTTGTCACACAGACTGTAAGGGAGGGTAAAAGGCCTACCATCTGACCTATAATAAAAACACAATAGCTTTTATTTTTCTATAAAGTTAGAATAGAAAAGGTCCCAAAGTTTGTCACATTGTCCAGAAAGCCTGAAGTAATCAAACAGTTCTTCAGTCCTAGAGCTCTGAAGTTCTCCTGCAATTGTATATCAAAGATTAGCAACTCTGGGGTAAAATCTTGTAAGAAAGGAGACTCTTTCTGAAATACAAACCATTAAATACAAAGCACTAAACCCAGTAACGATCCATGTTTAAACAAAAATCGAAGTACAGGAGATATGCACATGATGAGAATACTTATGATGCTTCTGTGAGAAAAATACTTGTAAGCTTGGATAGCTAATACTGCATAAAAATAGCTTAGGTGATTGTAAGGGTCACGACAGAAGATCAGCAGCTAAAATCAAATCCAGATGGTCTAAATTTTCATGAAGCAGCAGGAAATTGAGGACATTCAAATATGTACATAATACATTGGCAAAGTAATTATTTTTTATACAGCATGCTATCCCCAACGTTTACTTGCTATGCTAGACCTCAAAGAAAAATATCCTTCAGTTTTATGAAACTGAGCAGAGTTTAATTTTGAAACACAGTGCAGAGCTTGCTTTTAGCATTATTTGGAAAAATTCGCCCTATGTGAAGGGTCATTTACCTGGCCAGAGCACTAAATCCAATGACAAGAAATGATAGCTTACTAAGCAATCCATTTAGTACAGTTCTTACTAAAGAAGGCAACTGGGAGCTGAAGATGCCTTTGTTCAAAGCACCTGAAGATCAAGGCAAACAAACATCTTGGTGTGCTGCCTTCTCCATCATGATGGCTTTAGCTTTCATTGTGACAGATCTTTTTGCCATTTTTTCCAACAGAAGGGACTCCAGTAGTACTGCATTCACCCAGTGGAGACAACTGTATGCTAAAATCATAGAATCATAGAACAGTTACGGTTGGAAAGGATCTTAAAAGATCATCTAGTTCCAACCCCCCCTCCCCCCTCCCCCAATGGGCAGGGACACCTCACACTAAACCATGTCAGCCAAGGCTTTGTCCAGCCTGGCCTTGAACACTGCCAGGGATGGAGCATTCACAACTTCTTTGGGCAACCCATTCCAGTGCCTCACCACCCTCACAGTAAAGAATTTCTTCCTTATACCCAATCTAAACTTCCCCTGTTTAAGTCTGAACCTGTTATCCTTTGTCCTGTCACTACAGTCCCTAATGAAGAGCCCTTCCCCAGAATCCTTATAAGCCCCCTTCAGATACTGGAAGGCTGCTAGGAGGTCTCCACGCAGCCTTCTCTTCTCCAGGCTGAACAGCCCCAACTTCCTCAGCCTGTCTTCATACAGGAGGTGCTCCAGTCCCTTTGATCATCCTCATGGCCCTTCTCTGGACTTGTCCCAACAGTTCCATGTCCTTTTTATGTTGAGGAGACCAGAACTGCACACAATACTCCAGGTGAGGTCTCACAAGAACAGAATAGAGGGGCAGGATCACCTTCTTCGCCCTGCTGGTTACGCTCCTCTTGATGCGGCCCAGGATACAGCTGGCTTACTGGGCTGCAAGTGCACACTGAAGCCAGCTCATGTTAAGTTTCTCATCAACCAACATCCCCAAGTTCTTCTCCACAGAGCTGCTCCAGATAAACAGGGAAGGAGGGACGAAGGCACTGGGCTGCCTGGAGGATGGAGGCAGAGCCATTCCCTCTTCCTAGCCATCCCACCCCCAAAGCCTCAGGCCGCTCACCTGCCTTGGCAGTCACGGCTCCCCATATTCTGTGGCAGCTTTTGGCACAAAAGGGCTCGATTTCTGGAGCCCCCTGTACTAAACAGCTGCAGTTAACTGTACACCCAATAACACTACCATGGTAAACAAAAGCTGGGGGGCTAGTATAGCATCTTTGGGGCTGAACAAGAGTCAAAAAACCAAAAAAGTGATAAAAAAAGGGAAAGAATTCTTATCCTCTTCTTTCTCAGGAGTAAAAAGAAAAAAATATCTTTATAAGCACAGCTGCAGAAAAATCTCAGCTGTAGACTTGAGGCAGTTGATCCAAATTAGTATCTGGTAACTCATACAACCTGTCACAGAGTATCACAGTATCACAGTATGCTAGAGATTGGAAGGGACCTCAAAAGATCATCTAGTCCAATCCCCCTGCCGGAGCAGGAACACCTAGATAGTGTTACACAGGAATGTGTCCAGGCGAGTTTTGAATGTCTCCAGGGAAGGAGACTCCACAACCTCCCTGGGCAGCCTGTTCCAGTGTTCCATCACCCTCACTGAGAAGAAGTTTCTTCTCAAGTTTAAGTGGAACCTCTTGTGTTCCAGTTTGTACCCATTACCCCTTGTCCTACCATTGATTACCTATGACACCAGAAGTCTTCTAAATATTAAGTGCAATGGCCTAGCACTAAGGTACGCCTTCTAGAACAGGCCTCAGCAGTGATGACTGCTTAAACTGTGTTTAAGTACCTTAAACATAACCGAGTTAAGCTCTGCAAATTTAACTAGGTTTTAAAACAAAACAAAAAAGACATCTATGTTTAAAGATATTTTACCTGCGTTTCAAAGACAAAAAAGCTTAAATTATAAAATTTTTCATGTATGGCAGACCAACAAAGAGCACATACATTAGTGAATGCCTTAACATTCAGCTTCAACTGAGGTAACAAAAAAAGGTGCCTTTGGGCACATAGTATTTGACCATATCAGTGATTAGTTTTACTCAGGCAGGAGGTTTTTTTTCTCCCGTCTTAAACCAGAATCCACATTTATACTATTTATTTATCAGCATTCGTTCAGGGGAAAAATAAAAGTCCTTTCTTCAGCTTAGATTTAGTTTCCGATTGATGGTTGGTACTTGAAGTGAAAACTGAATGAAAGTCAAAACTGACCATAAACCAAGAATTAGTAACAGTACCCACGTTTCTGCAGAGCCACACACAGTCACACTGCTCTTACAGGAAGCTGCGCTACTGTGGTTAGGAAGGCAAACAAAACTTTGTAAATATGCCATGCCTGTCACCAGGACTTATTTACTCATTTACAGCTATGCTAATTGTGGCCATATGGCTCCTGCTCTTGCAGCATGGGTGGACCAAACCGTAAATTTGTTGGCAAAGGTCAGTTTTCCTTGAAATAATAATCCAAACCAAAAAAGCAAGAACTCCTGATAAAATCATCCTTGCTGAACGAAGGTAATACAAATAAATGTTTCCAGACAGATCACAGCAGCAGTAATACTTCATTCCTATGTTCTTAAATTTCTAACCTTAAAAATCTACAACAATCATGAACAAATCTACAACAGAACAATGAATTTTTATAACACAACTGATTCAGCCTTGCCAGCTGCAGAAATAAACCTGGAGCATAATTTCCACAGAAATGCACAAAGACAGAAGTAACCATAAGATATATGGCAATTGTTGGAACTGTTCTATTTAAATAAAGGTAACGGTAAACTACTTAGCAGGGAAAAAGATTACAGAAAAACTTCCAGTTCTTGCTAAAACTGCTATCTACAGCAGTGATAAATTTATCATGTATTAATTTTGGAGACATCTTTAGCCCTAAAAATGCCTTAGATTGTGCCTGCATCCTGTCTTTTCAGTGCCTCAAGCACATGATTTATAGGGCATAGAACACACTATGGTCATAATCCCCAGATCACCTTCATTTATCCAAAACATATACCCACCATTTTTTACAAATTTCAGGGCACACAACACAAGCATATAGCAAATACAGATGGGGACAACATATATGGAAAAATCTTCATATACTGACAACTAATCTTCTCGCTCAAATGACTCTTCTTATTTGAAAAAAAAACAAAACAAAACAAAAAACACCCAAGAAACAAACCACCAAAAAACCCAGTTAAAATATGTACATTCACAACTACCCTACATTCCTGAGCAAATCCTTCTGGGGCAATTTAGGTATTCAAGGGAAGAATGTGAACTCTCGGAGGGGGGCTATTTTGTTTTCATTTGTTTTGATTTGATAACCTCTCTCCTATGTTTTAAGACCCCAACTAGGACCCAAACATTGCTAGCAAAGGTACGATTAGAGGTTTATGAGACAGCTGTGCACATTACAATAGTAAGAACACTTTTCAGAAATGTAAAAGCATAGCTTGTTCAGTGAAGAATATCCATACGACATCAGCTGACTTCACCACTACTAACACTTTTCCTGACACAACTGAAAATTCAACAGGATAGTCTTTGAGAAGAAGGTACTGAACCAAAATTCCTTATCCCAAATGAATCAAAAAACTCGGGTGTCTTCAAAAGAAGGTAGTGTCCTGTTCAAATAGGAAAGTGAGAGTATATTTAATGCCCCCTTGTTTTGTAATGCTTCTTGACTTGATAAAGCCTTAAGATACCTGCTCTGACTTCACAGCTGGCCCTACCTTGTGCAGGAGGCTGGAACACAGCTCGAGCTCATAATCCAACCTGAAATCATGCTATGGTCCTATGAATGTGGGGAAATTTAAAAAGCCACCCATATATGGAAACAGTTTCTGAACAGAAGCTCTACAAGAGGCAGGAACTATTCTGAGACATTGTGGTGTTTCTGCAGTGGCTAGGTTAAGAGTAAGCAATAAAGAAGTGGTTAAATACTGAATGCCTTAAGACATAATGTAATTTGTGAAAGCTCTAAAAGTTATCTGCAAACACTCATGCTGAACAACTTCATGAACATGGAGGAACCTGTCCATGTTAAGTCTTAAGCACAAACGGATACTAATGGAGAGCAAAGAGAAGTTGGTTCATTGGTTCATTCCAAGATCTGTTTTACCTGTGAAAATGAGATAAAGATGTCAAAAGGTAAGGAGCTTCAACAGATGATACTCCATGTTATGGGACTACAGCTGAGCATGCTTCCAGAAAGAAGCATATTAAGAACCAAGTTCTGGTTCTTATCAGCAAACATATCTCTTCTGGTACTGCTGCTTGACATAAGGACTAAGCTGGATGCAAAGTAACAATCCAAAAAGATATGGAAGTAGTAAAAGCTCAGGGAAAGAAAGTATATTTCCAGTCTGGTAAAAAAAAAAGCCTTAAAGATCTGCAACATGAGGACATGAAGGTTTTCTGTAGAAACCTTCAGCTTTCACTTTCCTTCCCACAGGGACTAGAATTTGAAAAGGGGAGATCTGCAGCACTTCTTACAGCCCATCAACACTATCAAGTTCAGAGAAGATCAATGGAGACATAAACAGCATGAGCGACCAAGAATCAGAAAAGAGAACTAAACTGATGAAAGCCAGAAGAAACCTACAGAAGACATTCCAAAACAGAGGAAAATTCTGGCTCCAATTACATGCTATGCCATGCATATCTATAAGCACTAAATATTTACTGCACAAAAGCGTAACTTGTACCTCTCTCTTTTACACCCCTGCACAGTCCAACCTGTGTGGCTAGAAGTCAGTGAAGCTGGAAGGGAAAAGTTTCAAAGTTCTGTTTGTAACCATCAATTCTTGAAGTGCAAACATATAACTACCACAGAAAAGTCACTTTCTTTGTGTTTTTACTAGGGATGGACTGAAACTGCTGGGAGAGTTTCAGTCCAAAGACAACTACCTCTTCTGACTGGAAAATGAGTCTGCATTAAAAGTAAAGACATACCTAGAATGTCAAGACTGCATGCATCTCAGAGCAAGCTGATAAAATCTGTCCAGGAGCTAGCACTGAAGCTTCTCAGTTTTCTTTGAACAGATCTAGAACTGAACTTTGCATTTTCCTTCAATATGCTCTTCCTAGGAAGGAAAAGAGGTATTATACACCTCTCAGACAAAGGAAGAGACAGTAACTGAAATGCCACATTTCAGGGATGTCATAACTCAATTTTATGGGGTTTTCAGTGCTGCAGGTTTTGAACACAAACACTGCCAATTCCATTATATAAATGTACATAAACAACAGGAACATAGCAATAAATAAAATAAAAATATGCTTCATCCAGGTGGTTTCAGAGTACCTTTAAAATTTGTCTCAGGTGAAAAAATCTTCCGTAAGAAAGTGCCATTTTTTCAACATTTTTCCAAATTCTTCAAATCTCTTCTGAGAAATTCTTAAGTCTTCTAAATATGCAGCAACCTAATATCAAAGTTCTACCCCAATCCAGAAGCCGTCATTATTTATAGAAATGCTTTCTTTCATTTCACTTCAAACACCTATTTTGACAATGTGCTTGACAAAGTCAGAACAAAGGTAAAAGGCTTTTTCTGTGTTGACTATTACTCTTTGCCACGCTGTTTCAAGGTGACAAACTGACACTGTTGGAGTGGTTAACTAGAAAGAATGGAACCCCTCCATCTAGATAACAAAAAAGGATTGAAACTTTGTCTACAGGCCAAACTCAGCAATACCTGGATATCCTTAAAATTAAGTTTCAGGTGAACGTTACTTCTATTTCCCCATGACAAACTCCTTTATACTACAAATGCAGGAAACCACCAATTAATTTAGAATGGAAACCATAATACCAAAGTAGAAGGTAATATAGACTGCAGCTTACTAAGAGCTACTCAAGTTAGAAAAAAACCCATACACTGCTCTTAATGAATGTTCTTTCTAGTCAAACTGATCTAATGCCTGTGCCATCCAGATTAACATTAGGTCATTCTCTGTATGAAAATTAAACTATTCCTTTGGAATATTCAATGCATTTCAAGTGAGGTTGCAATGTCAAACATTGCCAGGACTGTAAGTGGCCCTACAGACAGTAGCTGTGACCCTTCACAATTTCTAGTGAAGGGTGTTGTCTAGTCAATTAGTCTATAGGCAGTATGGAGCCTGAAATGATATTCTGCTATTTTTGAGCCATTAGTTTAAGATCAATCACAAGAACAGTGTAGTTGAATTCTATATGCCATTTCCAAAACAAGGAAAAAACCCAAAACAACTGAATTAGTGGCCAATTGCCTTATTGTACACAAGCCTGCAACTCATTTTGGACAGGACTTGAATTTGGCTCTTTATAGTACTATAATGTTCAATTCACCTTAGTTTAGCTCCAAGCTGAATGACTGCTATGAAGCAAGCATTTACACCTTATTTAACTCTGCTGGGGTCAGATTAGAGCACAGGTGGAAAGGAACTGGTTGTCAGGCCTACCTGCTCCACCCTTCTGGCTCATTCCAATTAGCAGTCTGTACTACCTTCTCCTTTCAAAGGGATGGTTGACTTATATTGGAGATGAAAAAGGAGGAACAGCAAGAACAGAAGATATGACAAAAGTGAACAATATTACAATCCCTCTTTACTATAAGGAAATTTGAAATATATATAAAAAAATACATACATTTGTGTGACACATGGCAGAAAAAACTGCCCAGCTACAGCCTTCTCTGCACAAGCACCAGTATTTCAAGCTGAAAACCATACTAGCTATTCCACAACTTGACAGAAACTCTTCTGATCTTCTTCCTATTGCCTCTGACAAAATGAACAGCCTGTCTGAGCGTCAGCTGTTCAGAGTCCTGAGCTTTCAGGACAGGCAGAGGAGAAGTTGCACTCAAGTTTCATTTGGTATCTAGTAATAGAAAGTCATAGCTAACAATATGACTACAGGACAGGAGTTCAATGCCAAAGATTTTTGATTTTACAATGTGTTTCCAGTTTAAGATAGTACTGGCCTCAGCAGCCATGGAATACAAGACATAAACAAATACTTCCTCATCGTCTTGAGTAAAATCAGTCAGGTCCATGCAGCCCAAAGGTGAATAATACATAAACCAAGAGACTTTGTCACTGCTAAAGTCACAAACAGGTCAACCGGCCGGAACGACTATTTGAACACAGCAGACCCATCTACAACCAAAGCAAACCCACCTACAACCAAAGCAAACTTGAGGCAATTCTTGTGTACAACCAGAAGCACTGGGAAACCAATCTCTGAAGGCTCACAGAAACCACAAAATAGCTCTGAGACTGTTTAATCCACCCCCGTTACCTAAAGCATGGTCAAGGATGTGGCTCAGGGCCACATCCAGTTGTCTTTTGACTGGCTCCAAGGATGGAGATTCCACAAACTCTCTGGACAACCTGCTCCAGTATTCAATCACCCTTACAGTAAAAGTGGTTTTTATGTTTTAATGAAGCTTCCTGTATTTTGATTTACGCCCATTTCCTCTTGCCCTTTCACTGGGTGCCACTGAGAAGAGTCACACAGTCTGTTTTCTTTATTTCTTCATTATGTATTTGGATACATTGCTATCTCCCCAAATCCTTGCTACTGCAGGCTAAACAGTCCTGGCTTGCTGAGCCTGTCTTCCTTCATGGAAGATGCTCTAGTCCCCTAATTGTCTTTTTGTCCTTTGCTGGACTCATTCCAGTATGTGTATCGTGTATACAGTAGTGGGGAGCCCAGCACTCCGCTAGTGCAAAGCGGACAGAAAGGATCATGGTTCTTGACCTGCTGACAACTCTTGCTGACACAGCCCAAGTATGCTGAATTTCATTGCCAGAAGGATGCACTGCTGTCTCATATTTGGCTTGGCGTCCCCCAAGACTGTGAGGTCCTTTCTGTGAAACTGCTTTCCAGCTGGATGGCCCCCAAAGTGTACTAGTGCATGGGGTTACTCCTGCCTAGTACAAGACTTGATATTTCTCTTTGTTGAACTCCGTAAGATTCCTGTTTGTCCATTTCTCCAAAAGAAACAAAGTACCTGTCCTGGGCTCAGCCATAGCAGTCATTTTTCTCCTTTTTAGTAGCTGGTGCAGTGCTGTGTTTTTGACTTTCAGCCTGGGAACAACGTTGATAACACCGATGTTTTTAGTTGTTGCTAAGTAATGTTTACTCTGACCAAGGACTTTCTCAGTCTCATGCTCTGCCAGGGAGAAGGGGAAGTTGAGAGGAAGCAGAGACAGGACACCTGAACCAAACTAACCAAAGAGCTATTCCATACCACAGCACGTCATGCCCAGTATATAAACTGGGGGGACTTACCCAGAAGGCCCAGATCACTGCTCAGGTAGGGACTGGGTATCAGTCAGCGGGTGGTGAGCGGTTGTATTCTCTTCCCTTGTTATTTCCCTTATCATTATTATTATTGGTGATAGCAGTAGTAGTTTGTGTTATACCTTAGTTACTGGACTGTTCTTATCTCAGCCCATGGGAGTTACATTCTTTCCAATTCTCCTCTCCATCCTTCTGGGAGCGGGGGAAAGAAGTGGGGGAGTGAGAGACTGGCTGCATGGTTCTGGGTTACCGGCTGGGCTTAAACTACGACGGTACCTCTGAATGATGGCATAGTCATCACTCTGACAAGTTTTGCAACATATGTAAAGTTGCCAAAGGTACCCTCTGTCCTATCATCCAAGTCATTAATGAAGATGTTAAACAGTATTGGCTCCGTATCAGCCCCTGAAGTACACTACTTATGACTAGCCTTCAAACTACTCTTCACGCTGCTGACCACAATCCTTTGAGCCCAGCAGTTCACCCAGTTTTCAGTCCATCTCACTGCTCATTTATCTAGTCCATGTTTTATCAGTTTGTCTATATACCTGACACTCTTAAAATTGATTTGTAGAGTCAACCTGGCTACAGCAAGCATGTGTTTCTTTTTGTCTCTAATACACTGACCTCAACCAGTTTAGAATGGGAAGCTACTGTGAAGGGCCCAGCGTAAGTTTATGGATAAAGGGGGAAAAAAAGAGGTCAGAACAACCTAAAAAAAAAAAAAAACAAAATAAATGTTTCTCAGCATTAGCAGAAAGAAGAATCTCCTATAGGAAAAAAAAATTTGAGGAGAAACAATAAGTATCAGTTGAGACCAGATGTTAGGAAGAAGAGGCAAATGTGATCATTGTTTCAGAAATAAACAGTTTATACTTACCAAATTATCAGTTTCTGGATCTTCACAGAAAAAAGGTTTTCCTTCTTTCTCCTGCTTCCTTACAAAATTTTCAATATCTACATCAAAACTAGCAGAAGTTGTGCCTTCTGAGCCTTGTGTAGATTGTTCACATTTTTCAAATAATAGTGCTAACAGGGGAAATAGTGGGTGCCTAGAATAAAAATTAAAATACATGAATAAGTACTTTCACTTTTGTGTATACCACTGAAAAGAAAGATCTACCTCATGTAATGTACAGTCATTTATGTAAGAAACAGACAAGCCTTGGAAGAGAATGCAAATAATACCACTAGCTACAGAAAAACATGATGGAAGCTTGGGTTTGGGTTTTTGTTTTTATTTTGGTTTAACCACACAGCCTAGAGGCAAATAAAGCAGTAAACCAGGTATACTTAAATAAAGAGAACAATCGCAAGCCAAGAAGATTATGACATAATATTTTGTTCACTGTAACTGAGTGGCAAGAAACACATTAATATAGTAGATTAGGAATTAGGATTTAAAATAGAATTAATGTAGATTTAAAACTCTGATAAAAATCATTTATTCTGAAATGTGGCTCATACTTAAACATCACAAATAACTTTATAGCATAGATACTGTTCTTAGTACTGTACTCAGAGGCCTCCTATGAAATCATGCTCAGAGTAGAAGATGATTTTGTTAGCACAAGTCTGAAAATGACTGGATACACCCTTCTGCTTCAGGTTTTTTGCTAGGATTTTTTTTTTTTTACATGCAAACTGGTAATACTAATGTCTTTATAAAGCACTTAAAGTGAGAGAACACTTAACCTCATCAAAACTAGGCATACCGCTTAACACAGCATTTAACATGGGAAAATCTCAAATTAGTGTATTTATACATCAACATTTAATCCAGTTTGAGCTAACTACTGGGCAATAGATTATTATCCCTAAAGAGGGTAAAGATTGACCTAATTATAACAAAAATAAAATCTCACATTAAAGATTAAAAACTGCAGCATACCAAATAGTGACTATAGTTCAAAAGTCTGAGTTGCTTGCTAAATTTCACTTGTGCTTTAACGGCAGCCACCCTTAGAATACCCTTTAAAACTATGCTGAAATTGAACAATCCCACAATAAAGGGAAGATTTTTTCTTGGCTGAAGACTCACAGTGAAGCTAATTTGATCTCATTCTTTCCCTGCAAACTACTGAGACAGCTAGGCACCTAGTTTTAAACTATTTATTAAAAAAGTAAAAAAAAAAATCTTCTATTACCCTTCAAAAGACAGAACACGAGTCCATTACTACCTGTAAATGGCCTGCTTGTCTGCATCCATTGGAGTCTGAGATTCTACCGGGGCAGGACTCACCCCTTCTGCATCAGTATCTTGTTCAGTTTTTAATTCTGTTACTACTTGCATCTGTAGAAAAAGAGTAATTTATAAGTAAGCCTGCATGCTTGACGTAAAATAAGCATACTGTTTTCCAGCAAAATAGCAATGCAAAGGGCTACTAAATTGCCAGAAGGTTGGTATGACTTGGCAGCTGCACAAAAAGCTGCAGCAGTAACAAAACCCCTCTTTTAATCCTTGACACTTTTTGATGGGTAGTTTAAAGGTCACTTCAAGTTTCAGCACTCAGCTTTAAAATGCGAATGACAGATATCAGTAAACTGTTAAAGCATGTTGTCTCCAAAATGGCTACCTTTGGAATACAGGTTACATACAAAATACATTGTTCCAAAAAAATCATGGGGATGTCTGCATAAAAATCCTTTAGGATACAAGCAACAGAAAGGCAAGTTTCTACTCTTTGGCTTTCCTTCTTATTACTTACTGTACATTGTATCAGGATAGTGAAGAAATGAGATTTTGAAGTGTCTCTTGTCCATTAAAATGCGTATTTTCTTCTAAAGAACTGAAATAGTCTGTGTATTCTGTGTCTCTCCTATCTTCAGGAGCATAACCTCCCCTGACCTCTACCACTCAATTTACATATTGTAATTAACAATTATTTTAGGAATATCAAGCTACTGGAGAAGATGGCAGTAACTGCTTCTATAAATCCATTTAACAAGTTACACAATCTCCCACTATTGGAAAAACAAGGTAGAGCCACAGCTTCTACAGAGTAGCTCCAAAATTGCGGTAAATGGCTGGTAATGCCTTTGAGGTGCTTTAAATGTGTGGCTTTTAAATCGCCTTAAGTGTCTTTTGGACTAAAAGGTCTTAAAGGAACCTGACCTGTGAAAATCATTGTTTCTGCCCCCAACCCAGGCTCCTATTGGAGCCCTGGGAACACCTGTACAAAGAACTTCCTGCAATCTTCTTTTTTATTACTTTAACCCTAGCACATTCTGTCTCAAGTAGAGACAGACAGTGTTACAGATACCACCAGAGAGACAGCACTGACACCTGCAGAAAGGAAATGTACAAAATGCAGTCCTCTGCCTTCTTTTCCCATGAAATGGACACATTCCATCACACACAGAAACCCTCCAAGAGGAGGGCTGGCCTCCAGAAACTACTAGAGAATCTGACAGAATTGAGGACCAAAAGGTGATGTCAAGCCATCTCCTAGCACTATCAGAAAGTGAGAAAATGCCAGCATATCCTACCCAACAGAGCAGCCTGCCTTGCAAAGCTGTTCCTCATCAATCATAGATAACTTTTAAACCAGAATGCTTGCAAAAAAGATGCAAATAATGGAATAATTTCTTGGCTAATGACACAAAGGAGGAGCAAAATAAAGAGGATGACTCATACAAGTGATCGAAAATGTTGAGCCATACATCTACAAGTTTGAAGGAAGAGAGCATGTTCAGCTAGGGCTCCATCTCACTAGGGGGAAATAGTTCACTTAAAACTTCAAGCTATTTTCTGTGGGCCATTTCCAAAATACAAAAGCAGCTGGCACCCAAACTACATGCCCAGGTCACCCAGAACTTAAAATACAAAACAAATAGAAATAAAATTCTCTCTACTAATCCATTTCTTACAAGAAGATGTATTACTTTCACTGATTTGTTGTCACAGGATGGCAAGGGGAAATAAAGTAAAAGATGTAAAGCAGGTGAGAGAAGAGAAATTCGAACTGCAATAAAAGTAGCAAACAACAACAAAAATCAATAATCCCAGATTGCATTCAGGTAAACACATTTTTATAAGACATGGGAAAAGTTGCCTCTTTTTTTTTTTTAATTCTGACTGTTCACCACTATTTCCATCTGCTGACAGAAGTACTTGTATTTACTGCTTAGGGCTGACATAAAGTAATGTAAAAAAGGGTCTTCAGAGTACAGGCCACTGCATCACTTGTCTCCAGTTAACAGTATTTTAATGTAGCAATTCAAATAGTTGCAATATACAGCCTGCTGTACAATGAAGAAACAACACAGCCAGACATATCAGAGTATGTTTCATTATTCTAGCTGTTTGTTACTATAAGTAAGAAACTGGAAGCCCACTGACCAGCTTCCTAATTAGCTATTTTATCAATGACTTCATTAATATTAATTCAAGTATTTTTCCAGTTTTCAGCCTGAAGCGTAATTGAATCAATTTAAGTGTAGTCTAAGTAGCATATAATTCTAGGTAACTAAATTTATCCTTCACTTGCTCAAGACCAACAAGTCTATGACTGCATCAGTGTCATCCACTGTAACTGCAGACACATAATAACACTGAAATATCATCTACAAAGTACTATGGATGCCCATTCGACTTTTCTAAAAACAGGAACATTACAGCACACAAGTGATCTAAAGCAGATTCAGAAGAAAACCTCTTATCTAACCATTCTTTCACAAGTTAATCGAAGTCATGCAAAGATTAGCAAAGCCGTTAATAAGTATCTAAATAACTGCTTATCACTTTAAAGATCTTGTTCTGCAAACAAGAAGAGATACTTAAAAGAATGCCAAAGCAGGCATTAAGGAAAAAGTCACTACCTTATTTTTTCTTGCTAACTGTATTTAGTTCATAGAGAAAGAAAACCACACCTACCTGTTGTCCATCTTGATAGTTGTCTATACTTAATGTCTGTGTTGCCATCATGGTTAGTAATACGTTAATTAGGTCAAATCATCATAAGTACGAACAAATATCCTTAAAAAAAAAAAAAAGGTCAGTTATAAAAGTGACAACTTAGAATCCAGTTATAAAAGATGAAAATATAAAGGTTTATGCACACTTCCCCCCAAAAATCTGCGAATCTGACAATGATAGTTAGGTGCGTATTTTTCAGTGTCGGGGAGGGAGGACAATGATCAAGTTGGAAAATGCTTCAACATTTCATCAGCAAAAAGATCCTTTTATATTTTAACATAAGATTTTTAATAAGTGGCTGTGGTTCTCTTACAAACTTCAAATAAACTTTAGCATATATTTTTGTGCTACTTATCTAAGTTACTCTAAAGTAATATAAAAATCTAGGACAGAGAAAAGATCTACATTTCTGTGTTTTGAGAAGGCTAACAAAACATTGAGCCATTACTGTAACTGAAACAACAATGGACTACAAACGATGAACCAAATGTAAAAAGTATTTAGGAATACCCTATTTACTTATAGGGATCCTATTCTAAAATTAAGGCCTGAAATTACTTTTAGAAACCAAAGTCTCAAATTACTTCTGACACCAGCCATTTAAGGCTCAACAAAGAATAGAACAGTACCTAACAACTTTTAAACACTTGGGCCTATGTGATTATAGTTTCAAAAGTGACCTAGGAATTCAGAAGTCTCATTTTCATAGACATTTGATACTTTGGGAAATATTATTTTTAATGGGATTTATAGCACAAGTAAGAAATTCTAAGCATTAGCTAGAGTTTGGTGCTCAAATGAGTTAAAACACTTTTCCAAGTTAGACATTAAGTAATAAAAAAAAAAGCATAGCACATTGATAAGAGTTTATTCATCATATTACTAATATACATTTCATTTTCTTGTCAGATTAGCAGCCACTACAACTGAAATCACATCATTCATTAGGCTATTACCATTAAGTATTACCACAGAACTCAATTTACCTTGACATGCAGGAGTCCTAATGTTTAGCTACTATTAAAAATACTCATATTAAAAAAGAAGACTAGAGCTCATAGTTCGAAAAAGATTATATCCTGGTATTAACTCCAGGTTTTCTGCTCTCTTCCACTTATACCAGTATCAAAGAACTAAGTTTCAGTATTCTCAGCAGTTTCAAATCTGAAACAAAACCTTTTTTCTTTGTAACGTGTTCAAACATTACATTTTTTTTTAAACTATTTTTAAACCTTTCATTCACTATTGCATACTACTAAAGTATGTGACCATTTTGAATAGCAATGTTTACATTTCTGGATATTTTCCAGCACAGATAATAGTCTCAAGTAAATGTTTCATTTACTAAACCGAAGAAATTTCAGGATCCTCTGCTTTAACAGTTTCAAGCACAGAGACAAACCTAACTTCTTGCGACAAGCCTCAAGCCTTACTGTGCATCAAGTTCTACCCATAGTGCAATTCCTAATGGTTATTTATTTGTTCATTCATAGATTTTTGATTTTTTAATTAGCTTCGAAGACCAGAGAAATCCACAAGGATGACATAAACATGACCTCCTCTAAAAAGCAGGTTACTGACTTTCACTCACTCATGCTTAAATGGAGCTGACACTCTTTGGGAGACTGCCCTTTTACACATGCAAAGGCATCTTCAGAACCACAAATATGAACAGACAACAGATCCTAGTTCTGGTACTGGGTCATGCGCTTGCAGAGCTGAACAAGATGCTATCTGTAGACAACATGCACATACCATCTTAAGTAGCTACAGTTTGGGGATTCCTATGCTAAAGTATATTTTTCTTAGGAATATGATTTACAGAGTAAAAGAGTAAAGACTGTGTTCAGAGTTCTCCTAATCGCTTTAATGAAAGTATTTTCCGGTTCCAATTTGTCTTTACAGAACATCAGTAGTTCTTTCTTTGAAAGTCCAAAAACATGATTTCTTCACAAAAAAGGAATGACATACATCCACTCACTGATAGAAGTACTTCAGATTTTTTTATATGTATTTATGAATCGTTAATGTTAAAGTTATCTCATTTTCCTGTGGCAAATGCTGATTTATCTTTCAAAATACTTTCAGAGGGGTACATTCTGAAACATCAGTCCTGTAAGCATTTGTTTTACATTTAACCATTTATTTTCTTTAAAAAATGGTAGCTTGCAACTGGGGCATTAGCGTCTTTCTATACAAACAGAATGAATGGTCACATACAAAATGCTGCTTGTCTTCCTTCTCAAAAGGCACACATTTAATTTCTGACTGTGATATCCAAAGAACAGACCAGACTACCCTCAAATTAAAAGTAGAACAGATCAGTAAAAGAAGAGAAAACACTATTTAATAATTCATTTAGAAGCTGAAGAAGCTCCTTACAAAATATGGGCAAAGAAACTTTTTGGCTGCGGGAGAAAGATGAAGTTCTTAGTCACAAGTGAGGAAATAAGAGGTAAAACAGTCCTGGAAGAGAAAGAATGTCTTAAGAGTTAGCAAGGATGTAAAATCATATTAGTGACACAAAAAGGCAACAAAGAGGGAAGCAACAAAGATAACACACACAAGCTGGTGAAGACAATAGGACATTGCAAGAATAGCTGGAGAATCTGACAAGCTGGATCAACCCTTCCTTCTAGATTTCCATAAGGAAAAGACATTCCACATCTGTATGTCCCTCAGGCCACACAAAGAAAGAAAAAGCTAGATCCATAGATTATTTCATCAAGAAGGACTTTTGTCCTATTGTCACCCAGTAGAACAGCTGAAAATTCTACATGGGTAAATCCTTCATTTCCTGTAAAAGCTTAACCTCTGACTTATAATTACAGTGGAAGATTAAGCTATTAGGCAAAATAACAACTGATGGGATTTAGCGAAGACAACTACTGCAAATCAAGAAGAACAAATTGAGCTAATCACATACTTATATTGAGGCAATTAACTGAGGAATTACTTTGGTTCAGTAAAGAGGAACATCTCCTCATTACCCAGTACTGGTAAGAAACAAACTACATTAAACTGTAAGAAAAATAACTGAAAAGGTATTTACACATTTGGCTTTTATAACCTAATTTAGGCTACAGCACCCAGTTCTAGTTAACAGATACACAGCCCAAGCAGATGTTCATTCTGCAAGCAATGATGCTAGATGAAAATGGTATCGCACCCAGATGTTCTATCAGTGCCACCCTGGCAGAGTTAATTACTTCCACAGCTCTACCACTGCGCACACAGAACATGTGAATTGTTTCTGATCCTGATCCGTTTTACACAAAGTCAGCTAGGCTAGCTCAACCCGCTGTTAAAGGTGGCTGTGATGTAAACCAGCTGACTTTGTCTGAAGCACACTGCTGTGGACTCATGCAACCCCTGCTCTTGGCTGACCTATTAGTGTGGTAATTTCTGCTCATGTGTGGCAATTATCAACTCACAGCAGGACCATCTTTAACCAGCACAGCTATACCCAATATTATATAGCCTATGGTATCTGAAGTGAGCCTAAGAACACGACTTCTGAACAACTTAGCTCTAAAAACGTCAACTATTTTTTGTTAAAGAAATCAAGAGTAAACGAGAGTAGAAGGAAAACTGTGCATTTGTGTTACAGTCAAAGAGTTACAAATAACAAAAATAACACAAGGGTGAGAAAGTGAGCCAGCCTGCTTCATGCAGAACAGAATTAACTCTGATTCTATTTATTTTGAAAACAAAGTGTGAGGAAAACCCAAGGAAATGTTTAAGGTCATGTAAACTGGAAGCTGATGCACAAACTGCAATCAGAAACTCCACTGAGATCTGTGGCAAAAGGGAATTCATAAAAGCATTGTGTTCTGGAAAACAAAGAGAAATGAAAAAAAAAAAAATCAAGCCTTTAATAAGTATGAAGGTAAAATGCAGAGTAGAAAGGAAGCTAAATTAAGAGGAATAATCATAATTAGAAATGTGGAGACTGTGCAAGTTAAGGAATATCAAAAAGAAGAGATTAAAGGTGAGAAGAAACATGTACACAAAGTGATAACTTTAACATACATCACTCCTCACTTGCTCTACTTACTCCTTCATAATTAAGAGCGAAGGGACCACCCAGTAACATTAACATAAGGTAAAACCAAGCTGTTGGATTTCAGTAATATCATTTTTAACATATACAAGCTACAACAGATGTTTGTAAGAGATATAAATAGTTATGCCTCAGGGTATAAACTAACCACTAACTGTCTTAGGGTTGTGAAGAAACTACCTACCAGACTTGTTAACAAGTAATCCTTCCCTCTAACTTTCCCCTATACATGTTCCTTTGAAGTCCTTCACAAAGAAATGAACGACTGGCAGATTCAGCTATTTGTTCATTCATTGCTCTATAATATACACTCTTATATTCACATACAAAGTTAAAAAGAAATAAAAATCAAAACAGCAAGTCTGTTTGACACATTAAAGGTATCTAGAACCATCTTCACTTTTCATCAAAATACATAATGATATTTGCTTCCAGGGCGCACTGCTTTTTTAAAGGAGATAAAATATTGGATGTGAGAAAGCTCACCCCTTTCCTTCAGTGGGTTGAAAATGACATTATCTTGTTCCAGTAGAGTGATCCCACTGATGTACAAAGTAGACAACAGAAACCTAAAAAACCAACAGAGAAATATTCAGGAGATAACAACATAGCACATACTTTCTGAGACTGAGTATGACCAAAGGAAATATTACAGTTTATTACCCCCAAGTTGAAACTGACAAGCCTTTTTTGTTTGCTTGCTTGCTTGCACGTTTTGCAAATCCGGTTTCTTTTTTTTGGTTGGTTGGTTTTTTGGTGTTTGTTTTTTTTTTTGTGTGTGTGTGATTTTGGTTTTTTGGGGGGAGGGGTTTTTAATTTTAATAATCGCTAATCACACCTACTCATGCTATTATTTGAGCTTTCCCTCATCTTATTTCATTCATTTGCCATATTTACCTTTGCTGAAGCCTCTAGCAGAAGGCTGCATTAGGACTGCTAACTTGCTTGTAGTTCAACTTTTATTATTTTAGTCTCTGGCTCAGTGTCTGTCTGCTTAGACTAGACAAGACACATCCCAAAAATAAAACTATGAAATGCAAATAGCTGTAACTCCTCAGTGTTGTAAAAATTAAGCATGAAACCAAGAAAGGTAAAAGTCTTTTTTATCTATTTATTTAAATTTTAAATCTCCTTCATAAACATGCTTTGATTTTACTATAGAATGTTTTCTAACAAGGACTATGACCAAGTAATCAACTACTTGATATAAAACTAATAGACTACAGGAAAGGGCATGAGCCACTGTTAGGGCCGCATGTTCTGTGAAGACAGGTTCTGCAACATGATTATTCAGCAGGTTTAAAACTGGTAACTTTTTTTTAAACTTTACAATTATTTTAATCACACTTAATAGCACCTGCTTGACATATTTTTAAAATATACTACTTTTAAAAAGTAGTAATGATTGTGAAAGTGAAGTAACAGAGACTGTGAAAATACATTTAAAAAAAAACAATTGCTGAAAAGTATCAGAAATAATACGATGGATAAACACACAGCTGAGATCTTGAAAGAGATTATCGCTTTTTCTCACATAGACAAGGTTCCTGCACTGCCAGTTCTGTCAACTGGAATGAAAGGAACCCCAACATTTTTGAAAATGAGATGAATTTGGTATTTGGATTTGAGAACCAAAATTTATCCATGTGTAGCATGGAAGTAATGTTTTTCAGACACGTTCACAGAAAAGCAAAATGCTAAGGGCCACTCAGCAAATATGCCATCTCTAGTTCATGAAACCTAGCTCTAAAAGAACAGGGGAGATACCCTGATAAGTTACAAGCTTCAACCATCGGTTAGAGATTAAATATTGAGCTAGAAATTTCAGTCCAAACTGAGACACTGTCGCGAAGCTTCAAGGGGCAGACGACATCTTAAAAGTTCTTACCGTTCTCTTAAACTGTTAAAGACCTATGTCCCCAAAGAACGGGGTTTTCTCATTTTTGCAGCTTCTTAATTCTGTTCTGAGGCAGTGTACCCTCTTCCTCCCTTCTTCACAAGGTATTTGTCTTCTGTAATTTTGATAATCATTTTCACACAGCCCAACTTATTGGGCTATCTTCAAATAGATGAATTCTCACTATTGATAGCATCTTCTGAATGTAGGTCACTGCCAGGTAAATTTTGATTACCTCTTCCTTGCCTGCTGAGACATAGGGAAGGACTCCTTCACCACAGCACATCTGAAAAACCTGTTCCCTCCATTTAGAAACAACAGCAGCAAAGAACTGACAGTGCCACTGCTGCCAGATCTGGTCAGTCTGAAATATTTAATGTATGAAGAAGTATTCTTCATACATTAAATGTATGAAACATAGGCCATGAAGAAAGCCTTCAGCTGACACTCTGGAAATAGGCAAGTTTCTGGGCAATGCATGAGAAGTCAGAATTAAAGAGGTACTGAAGAAATGCAGGCACAAGTGAAAGATGCTGCAGAGTAAAAAGTTTGGCTGAGAAGGAGCCACTGGACATTGCAGTAATATTGCCTTCTTCCAAGAGATATCTGGCAGCAATTAAGACAAGAATCTACCCTAAAACATGTCAGACAAGAAAACAGAGAGATCTGAGCTTACAAGTCTCAGTGGGGCAAGACAGGGAACAGGCAAACCTGCTAAATAAAGGATGGAGACAACACCAATTCACTATCAAGCCTAAGCTTGGAACTGCTATTTCCAAGTTGGTTCTTCCTTTTATTCTTCTTGCAAACAAGATTTAAAGTCATGTTACCACAATAAAAAAGACATTTAACTATGAAACAAAAAACAAGGGCAATTTGCTTTGTCACTTAAAAGAAGTGTCACCATTAAAGTTTTTACCATGAAGTAAAATATGACCTTGTAATTCAAGCACTGAAGAACCCTCTTTTTGTTCTCTCATTTTGCATGTCAGCTAGTAAGAAACAAAGACCTGTGCATATACATATGATAAATATTAGCAGACATTAAGATCAAGACATATATTTTTATAGATTCAAATAATAACAAAGCAATACGTAGACAGTATATGACAACACCCCATCAGGGATTCATTCTACCTTTGCTGCAAAGGTAGAATGGTTATTTATCTCCATCAACCTATCTACAAAGAGACACTCAGTAAAATTAAGACAAGCAAATCAGTATGAAGTTGATGCATACAAGTTTATTAAAACTGTGCTCAATGAGAATATACTCCTCATTCAGCAGTAAGGTGGCTTCCATTTCCTCTATCTTATGTACTTACAAAGTACAGTCATTTAGAATATTACGCTTTCAGAAAGATGATGTTCCTGTTCAGGAATATAATGCCAGCCTCAGGGAGCTGCACTACACACTGAACAGTTATTACACAATAGCTACACTGTCAAGTTCCCTAGGAGACAAGCCCTAAAAAGCCACAAGAACATTTTTTGGCTGCACTAAAATGAGATTTACTTTGTGTCAATTTTTCCCCTTTGTTGTTTGGTGGCGCAATAGAGTTATTTATATATTATTTTGGATGACTATCAGATTACATTAAAAAACCTGAATGCATATTATACTTTAAGAAACTAAAAATTTAAAATTAACATCCACCACTAAAATTTCTTTAGAAATACAACTTACCATTAAACTTTCTTTGCCTGTAGGATTTTGAACATCTATACTGTTACATTGACTTTATTCAGCAAGACCTCTCCAACACTATATTTACCACTCTGCTGTCCCATTAATCTTTCCTAGCATCCTCTTTTCATATCACCCCATTTCAGAACTTAACAAACCATACAACGTATTTATATCACAGACTATCTTCCAAGCATCAACACTCAACATCACACTGCATGGCAACCAACCAACCATCTCATGAGATGATTTGCATTCCTTTAGCAATTCACTCTTTGTGCAAACTCTGCTTTTGGTATTTTAAAGGAATTTTGGAAATTCTCCTATTTGCAGGTACCAAATATGAAAAAAAAAGTATAAAAAAAATGCGCCACTTTACAAGCTAAAATTGCACATGCAGTAACTGGTTAAGTGGATATTAAGGATGAATAACAAACCTCTTGAACACAACAAAAGCAGAATTAAGGGCATCTGGGTCTTTTGAAGTACTTTCGCCCCCTAATTCTGTATGCATCCCTATGTTTATATCAACACATTTCTTGGGAAGCATGCATAATAATGGTTCGTGTTCATGGTTCATGTAACCTCCAAATTTACCATAGCTCTTCCTAACAAGGAAGAGAAAGATGAAAAAATCCTATCCAATCTAGGCATAAAATAGCGTCACCTCAGTATGCTACATATCCCGCCTCCAGGTAGCTCTTGGCATTGCAGAAATCCTCAGGTTGCTCTCCTACCTTCTGCAAAATGAAAACCTCAATCTTCCAACTACTAAAAAATTCTCAAATTTAAGAAACCTCCTGCAGCATCTCAGTTTCTCCTTCCCATTTCACACTGTTATTTGACCCTGCTTCATTAGCTCCATAAAGCAAGAGTACAGAATTAAGGAGACTAAACAGAAATTTTGGTAAAACAAAACCTGGGGGAAAGGAAACCTCCCTTCTTTAATTGCTCCAAGACTCCTGAGGGATTAAGGTACAAGAGAGCAAAAATACTTCCCATCACTCCCTCATCCATCTCCCAGCAGAGAGTGAATGAAGATTCCTTTAGTTTTGGTGGGTTTTGTTTTTGTTTTTTTCTTTTGTATTCTTAACACAGCAAATTGCAGAACTTTTTACAATTATTGCTTGTGAATTCTAGCACATATATCATGCATCCCCACCACGAATACCTACTTGTCACAGGACACAGCAGCATTTCTTTTCTCCTTAGTATTACCCAGTGTGCTACCATTGTGACATTTTAGACCCAAAATGAAGAAGATGCATAGTACCTGGCTTGCCACTATCGTAATAAGAGGACTGCATTAGAAAGACTACCAAAACCGCCTCACATACCACAGGATGTGTATCAGCAATTCCACAGCTGGAACAGATTCTAGTACAACCTTCCTACTTAATGACATTTAATTACTTTTTCAAATACAATTTCATTAAAAACAACAACAAAGAGAACTCCACCCTCACGTTTCCCCAGCATTCCCCACATGGATAAACATCAGGTTTGCGTTTGTACTAGACCAATTCCGTTCTTTTGCCATCAAAGCCACTGGAATATCCATGCAAGTGTGTAGTGAATCTCCTACTTCAGGAGACACTCATTTAATCATGTCCTTCCAGGCAAACTAAACCAAAGCAACGGGAAATCCTATTTTAGTCATGATTTGGATCAGCACCCAATAAACTATGACTGAAATTAATCTTGTTTTGTGTTTACACTTTGTGGTTTCATAAAGACACAAAATAACCACCAATCTCACTATGCCTTTATTGCTATTGAATACATTACAATGTTAGTAAGCAGTTTATGTAAGCATATATAAGTTTTCTAACATTTTTATTATAAAACCGTAAGTTTCTAATGATTCTTTCTATTAAAGACTCAATTCTTAATGCTGCTGAAGCACAATTAAAGGATGAAGTAATTTAACTAGTAACTTCATTTAAAATGGACTTAAGATGTTGAATGCATAAGAAAATCCCCTCTACACATTTTTGCACTTAAGAACTTCAAGATTAAGATGTTCTATTATCAGCTATTTCATTTTTAGGTCTTTCAGATTTCAGAAATAATACGCCTGTCAATGAGCCAAGCATTAACTTGGATTAGCTGAACAAAATCCTGGCCCTGCAACCCTCTGTCAAATCCAGTTCCAACAGGCCAGTAAGTTTTCCAGAATCTTCCCTCTTTTGACCCTCATATCTGGACAAACACTAACAGCTCTGTTCTGCTACTAAGTTTAGGCCCTAAAATGAACTGTTACTTTCTTTCCAAAACACTAATTAAACAAAAATTCTTCCTTTCCCACTCCACTTGGTCCACAACTCTTTAGTAGCAGATGAACCGGAAGCAATCAGTTCAGCTCATTTTTGCAAGGAAGACATACCATGTTCTAGCCTCTTCTGCTCCTGCTGCCAACACTCTTCATCCTCTCTTACTCCCCTGCCCATGTTCTTTCTGCTCTTCGGCCTCACACTGCCCTTCCCCACTGTTCTTGCTGCATCAAGATACAGTTTGACCTTTCTCACCTCTTGCCCTCTCTTGTTCCTTCCACCCACTCTGCCCACTTGTAATTTTGCTAGCATCATCCTTTTCGGGTTCCTAGGCCTTCTGTGCTTTTATCAGGCTCTAGCCCCTGTTCCCCGTCACTCCCTGAACACCAGCCTTCATCCCTCCAGGAGTCTGACTGCTGACTAAGCCTGAAGTGGTTGGGGGACAAGTATAGATAAATACTATTTAGGATTAAACTTACCCATCACCTACTGCTGAGGGATGCATCATGCTTAACTACTTGGTCCAGATGATGACTGCACAGTCAGGTGACATCCAAGGAGCAACATACTTGTGTTCCATGGAATATTCAGATAATTTAGTTAACAAATATTTGCCAAGTAACATACATGAACCAGCTTTTCAAGAGCTTGTGATTAACTGAAGTTTCTCAAGGAACAGCCATATGCTTCGTGTGAATGCTTACACTCTCTTCCCTCTCTCTCTTCTGCAATGCTGATTTCCAGGACTCAGGTGCTGATATGCTCTTAAATAAGGCAAACAAGCATTTTCCTTCTCTTAAACGAACCTATTTACTTTCTCTAGAAGTAATTTTCAAAATGCTGAGCCATTTTAGCTTAAAGTTTCCAAACATATTCATCACAGCAAATTTCAGTATGACTGAGAAATAAGCTACTTGAAACCACCACCTCAAAATGATAATAAAAAAAAAACAACCAGGTAACCTTACTCCTGGCATCACTACTATCATGACCTGTGACATAGAAAAATCGGCTAGAACACATATGAATGAAGTGATCACAGACCGACCTGGAAGTTCACGCTCTTTAGTTATAAAAACATACAACATAGCACATTTTCATTCCCCTACTCTCCAGGCATGTTGAACATGTATAAAGCTCCAATTTGTTTTATAGTTGCCTCTGTTTCCTTTGAACATAAAAGACTTGGTCTTTGTTTTTCAGTAGTATTATAATATCCTTTTCCCTTTGCTTTGTTTGTTATGTAAATTGAAAAAAGCTAAGCAGGATATGAAGTATAACCACATTTTCCTAACTTCCTCTGCCCTCAAGAAAAAACACAGACAACTCCTAAAGCTCACAAATAAAATATAAATTGGAATTTGGTGGTTTGAAAGAAAAATGGATTCCTCCTTTAGTATACCAGCAGTAAACTACTCTACTTTTTCTGCCTGAATTTACTGTCAGCTGCATAAGATGACAGTTACAGACTCGGGGGGATGTTCAGAGGACAATACAAGGCTATCACAGTCCATTAGCTCCCATTTTCACAAGTCACCTTTTGACTGCCTAAGTATTTGGATGGCCTTCTGTTTAACAGCAAATACCTCTTATGCATCTATGTATAGAAAAAATGAGAACATAATGGCCTGGAGTAGCTGCTATATTGAAAACAAACAAGCATGTTCATATGAAGGACGATAAGCAAGCATGTAACGACGAGCAAACCCAAATTTTATTTCCACTTCCAACATCAACATCCTTTTTGTCCTTCAGTAACGTACATGGTTTAGTATCTCCAAGATGCTGGTGGGGGAACCAAGTTACTACTTTTTACCAATCCCATAAAAACATGCCAGCACTCCATAACAACAAAGACTGGTATCTCCAGATTCATAGTGTTCTTATACCACTTTCTACCCCACCCCCAGCTCCATTTGATGATACCAGTGTCCCACAGTTACGACATGACAATCTTACTGAGCAACGTGAAGAACCTCTTAACAAATGTGAACACTTCAGCATTCTGCTATCTTGGGGAGAGCTAGGAGAGCTATAATGGCCTGGGTAAAATACTCTGGTAACATCTGGCACTAATTAAGTGGAGGAAAGAACTCTTATCAGCAGCTTTTTTCCTTGCTCTTGGAATCTTCTTGCTTAGAAGAGCAGTGAGTTGTTTTACATTTTGTACAGCACTGAGCTGTGGTAAAATACGCCCCCCCCCCCCCCCCGATACTTCTCACTTATAAGCCTACAAACTCTTTCAACAAGTGACACCAAAGCAACCAGAAGTAACATTTGTAGAATTTTACATTTCACACCAAAAAAATAATCCTTACTTACACCAAAATAAAAATATTAATCTGATTTACTGCCAGCTTTCACGTTATGTGCCATTTTTGCAGAGGTAACATTTGGCTCTCAGACCACTACATAATATACTGAAATACATTTTGGTCTACATCTCTCTCCCTTCAGGACATTAACAGGGCCATTAGAACAAGCAGTTCCACTATCACAGTAGTGCTTCTGTGGATCATTCACCCCTGGCTGTTAATACAGGGCTTAATAACAGCAAGTGTTAAATCTTTTCCAGGAAATTGGATTGCTTCTAAACATCTCTAAACTTGCTGTGGTAGCAATCAGAATTATCATTACTTCATTACAGCACTGCATTGAGAGTACAGAAAGTAAAATTCTGAAAAAGAACGTACAGCTTCTAGAAGCCATATCCACTTTATAAGACTGAAACATTTAAAATAATCATGTATATTTCATCCATTCTAAACTTTCAGTTGCACTAACAGAAGACTGCAAGGACTTAGCTTGAAAAATGTTATTTTATACTCAGAAGATAATCTGAATCTTCAAAACTGTACCTAGATTAAGAGCACAAATCAAGGCCGGAAGGCACTTAAGATTAGACTAAGTTTGTACATGCCAAAGAGAAATTTCCAAATACAAAATATAACCTAAACTGACTGTTAACAGCAACAGACACAAAATCAGAAGAATCCTCAGTTTTCCTATTAGAACATAGCAAATGGTAACAAGATCGATTCCAATCTAACAAAGCACTTTAACTTGATAATAAGACCCACTTCTGATACAAGACAGTTATTAGAGTTCAGTGTACATAGAGAAGGATACACAGGCATAGATCAAAAAATCCATGCTCCAAAATCACTGAGATCAAGGCTTCAAAGTCTCAGTGCAACGCAACAGCCTCTACACTACCCCTCGGTTACCCTGTGAAGTGAATGAAGCTACGCCTTCCACTGCTTAACTGAAGCTTAAGAACACACAGTGAAACCTACACTAGGTTTTCCTGTGGATACTTTAATCATGACACGAAAATACGTAAAGCTTTAACAGTCAACAGTAAAAATGCACTTTACACGTCATAAATTGAAAATATGACACACATTAAAAATAGAATCAGAATTATTTATTTTGGTAGATTAAAAGTAATGACATATTGAGAAGTGTTGAACTGTTTCTTCAGACTGATTGAGTGTGAAATGCTTTGGGGTTTTTTCCTCTCAAGTTTTTGAAAACTTAAACATAACAATTATATATGGCTATACATAAACTCGGGAAAGGATAATTCTGTCAATTTTATTTTATAAAGCTGTTTAGAAAATGCACTCAAAATGCATTTGCTGTTCCTTGTTACTCTAGCAATGACACATTCTGGAAATACATACAAGAATTTCTGATACAACAACAATTAGTTTCCTGGTTCAGGGTAAGCGATAAAACTTGTAAAGACAGCTAACAGGGACTAACCAGGTCTCATTCTTAATCAAGACTTCGGTGCTTGCCCAGCTGCAGATGCCGCGTTGCTTTAGCTGCACATATATAACTAAAGGGATATTGCCACAGCACTGGCAGACCATAAACAGTTTATATCCCATAGAGGAAAGGGAGTAATCTGCAAGTGTATTCACAGTACAGAGAATAGCAAGGTGCATAAATTTCTTGAGCTGTAATCAAACAACCTCTACTGGTGAAATTTTGCACAGAGCATGCTCTAGAATAAAATTAGGAACAATTCACTAACTGTATGTGAATGCTTTTTGTAAAGAGTAAGAATTATTTAGCTTTTTAAAAGAAAAACAATTAGAGGAGACATTTAGCATACACTGAAAATGATCTACACCCTCGCACTATCCTCCATAGGCTCAAGTGTTCCCCAGCATCCACAGATCAGAACATAGCGTCCATGCTCCCTATTCCTGTCATCTGTTTAATGGAATGCACACATCACACTCCAAACAGGGGCAAGGACAAAAACGAATCTTGCCGGGATAGCTCTTAGCTTCATGAGACCAAAAGAAAATAATTGCATGGCATAAAAATTCACTTATAAGGGTATCATTTCAGATCAGGCCACTCTCCTCCCGCCAAAAAAAAAACAACACCACACTAGTCATTTACTTAGATGTAACTGACAAAAAGAGATGAAGAACCAGAGCAGCAGATTAATAAATAAATAACATGTCTGTGCCTCTAGAATTACATGGAATGTTCCCACTTAGGAAAACACAAAGTGTTTAAAAAATAATAATTTTTAAAAGATAGCGATAAGCTAGAAAGAGACCTATTACCCAGATGCTACTGGGTAATACTGGGTATACTACTCATACTGCTAACTGATGAAGTCGGGGCCACGGCAGCTGGTGCTGTGGGAATGAGGGAAAGCTATCGACTACTCCACGGAGACCCAGGACATGTGGCTAATTGAGGCAATATTTCAGGATAAAACCAGCACTTGATTATTGTTTATACACATCATAAGCAGGGCCTCTGGGCAATGTCAAATTTCAGCTCCTAATTGCGGCTGTGTAAACACTCGAAGCCCCGGTGTAAGGTGTCAAGCACTTCCACTTATAACTGAGCCAAGAGACAATGAGGTCACATCAGAAATGATAAAAGTAATACTAAAAAGAGGAAGACACCACCAGCTCACGCCAGAACCGCGCACACTGCCCCAAGTGCCAGCCGCTGACAGAACACGCTTCCTAGGAACAAGAGGGGAGGCGGAGGAGGGGGGGTGTACGGCCGAAGTCGCGCCAGCACCCGCTCTCCCGGGGGCTACGCCGCGCTCCGCCGGACAGCCCAGCCGCCGAAACGGCACCAAGGCCGGGGGCAGGGCCTGGTGGGGGGGTGCTGACCGCCCTACCCCCGTCAGCTCGGGGCCAACTGCCGCCGGCAGCCCCCGTCCTCCCCCCGAGGGCAGGTGCGGAGAGGAGGCAGCTGCCGCGACGGTCTGATCGCGGCCACAGCAGAGGGCTCCCCGTCTTGGGTCGAGTCGACAGGGGCCTTAACACGGCGGGGACGGGAGGCAGGGGTGAGGAGGACCCCGGAGAACACCCATACCCCATCCCCCCCTCACCCCCAGGCACGCCTGCCAGCACGGCGCTGCCCCTTTAAGTGTCACGTAGCCGCCCCCCCCTCCCGTCGCCCCCTCTCTCTCCTCCTCCTCTTCCTTCTCCCTTTCCTTCCCCCTCTCCGCGGCAGCGGCTACCGCCGCGTCCTCGAGCACCGACTCGCGCTCCCTCACGCCCGGCGCCTTTCCCCTTCTCTCCCCTCCCTTCCCCGCCCCTCCGCGCGCACCCGCGCGCGCCCCCGCCAGAGACAACGGTTACACGGCGGTCGTTCCAGAATCTTCCTCGCTCCCTCCCTCCCCCCGCTCTCACTTTCCCCTCCTCCCCCCCCCCCCCCTTCCCCGCCACCGCCCCTAACCCCCCTCTGGGGCGACTTGCGGAGTGCGGGTCCCCCCCTCCCCACTGTTCCGCTTTCTCTTCCTCAACCTTCCCCCCCCCCCTTCCCCTCCCCGCCGGTGTGGTGGTACGGCTGGGCCCGTGCGGCGGTAGTGGCGGCGGCGGCGGGCGCGCCGTGATGGATGGCTGGCTGGCTGGCTGGCTGGGAGCGGGTTTGAGTGACAGCGCTTACCTTGGGTGCCAATCTTCGTCACACTGACAAGCGGCTGCAGCAATCGGGACCCGCACCGCCGCGACACGCGTCACCGCGCACACACGCACACGGCCAATCGCCGGGCGCGCCGCGCGACACGACACCACGCCGCGCATCACGCCTCATCAATATTCACCGCGAGGGGCGGGGCGCGCGGGAGGCGTAGGAAGGTGGTGCGCGGTAGCCCCGCCCCGCGGCGGGGCGGGGCTACCGCGCACCACCTCCCTACGCCTCCCGCCTCACGGTCATGAATATGGATTAAGGGGGCGGGCAAATAGCTTGACCACGCCCCTCTCCGCCTCTTAGATGGGGACGGTGAAATCGGCTCTTCACTGGGGGGAAAGAGGGAGATACCAAGTTGTAGGCAGAGGGCTCAGTCGTGAGGCGTGTAGCTGTGCCTTTGATCATTTCAGGGGGACCCTGCCGAGCCCTGGAGCCTCGGAGAAGGTAAGGCAGGGGTCTCGCTGGAGGCGTCCCCGAAGGTTGTAGAAGCCTGAAACTATGTGGGGGAACATCTTCACCCGGTGTGGGGTGAAACTGGCTGGTGAAACATGGTAAGCGCTTGCCATGCTGTGACTCCCAGAGCTGCTCTCACCTTCCTCCGAGCCCATGTCTTGCAGTGCTCCAGGATCCTGCCCCGAGGTCCTGCCATGATCTGAATTAAAACTGCTGGGTACAGATGTCTTTCACTGAAAGTCCCATTTCCCCACCTGGAAGAAACCAGCACTCTTCCCTCATGTTTTACCACCCTGTTTCCCTAAACTGTTCCCAAAAAGCAAGACTATCAGGGAAATGTGGTATCAGACAGATGGGTGCCTTGTGGCTTAGGCATTTTGGCGGGATATTACAAGTTTCTCACTTGTGGATTCTCTGCAGTTCAAAAGGGCTTGAATGTGCATGTTTGGGTCACATCACTGGGGTGATTCATCATCTCTACCTTGCTCCTCATTCTTAAGGCATCTCAGATCATCTTAGAAACCCCTCTCCCTCTCTCTTTGAGGGTTGATGTTCATGGAGGAAGAAGCTGATATGTACAGAGCAAATCTCATTGTAGGAAGCTCAGCTTAAAACCTAAGCAGGTTTAGTTTCAGGTTTTGTAGTCCCTCTGCAGAACAGCAGCTGGGAATATACTTGCTTATCCTGTACCCTGGTAAACAGGGAATGCCCTACTTTTTTTTCAAGGTCCATGCTACTCTTCCTGTTGCTTTAACAGCAGTAGCAAGCTACCTAGTTGGTTTTACATAGTACTTTCCTGGGTCAGGACGCTTAAAGAAGAGCTGGCTGATAGTCTGGCAATAGAAACAGCTCCTCCCACAAAGCCAAGTCTGCCTCCAGTCCTCTGAGCGTAACTGCTGTGTCAAGACCCTGCTCTGCCAACCCAGTCGCTCTCAGTCTTCAGGGATCTAGACGCTCTGCACACTGCCACCATTTGTCCACTAACAAAACAGTCACTTCATCCTCCTTCTAGACTGCTGGGAGCCTTCCTGGGAGTTTGCTTTTGAGCCATTTTTCCCCCATACAGACAGAACCACATGGACATCAGGCTTGTGAACAGAGAAATAACTTACACACCTAGCAAAGTGGGAGAGAAAATGAACTATGCTAATCCAGAGTGCTCAGATGTGTGAATCCAGTCTCAAAGTTCATGTGAATGGCTTATATAAACAAGGTAAAAAAAAAAAATAAATACAACTCTTAGTTTGTCTTACTCACAAGAGTCTCTCTGTTCTTGCACTGTGTAACACCTTTAATAGAGTTCCTATGGCCTATGGCTGGCTTCTTTTACCACAAGTTTCATCTCTCATTATCCCTGACACATTCATTAGTGACACATTCACTAAACAGTGCTTAAAATTATCTGGTTCCCATGTCCAGACCTGCCTCTTCTTCAAATTTGATTCTGTCTGCAAACCCTTTGGTGTCCTTCTGCCTTGCTTGTACTTCTTTGGAGAGGAGATCACTGATTTCTTCTGAGAAAGTACATATTAAATTCAAACTAATTCAGTTTCTGTTTAATCTCTTCTCCCAGTGATGTTCAAAGCCTTTCTTGATGCCTTTCCCAACTTGCATTTTCCTTTTTCCTCCTACTTCTCTTTGTTTTTCCTTTCCTTCCTGCCTGCCACTTTCTCTTCCCTAGCTCCCTCCCTCACGCATGACAGCAGCAGAAATTCCTCATCTGCTGTCTCCCCCTCACCCCAGTAATTGCATCTCTTGGTCTCCTTTGTAAGTAAGGTTACTCCATCCTTTACTCTCCCCAGACCCTTATGCTTTTTGTGATAACAGTAGATGTTCTGACTTCCTGAATCTTAAAGCATGTGACTGCCAAGCAGCATAATTAAGAAAGCCTGGTTCCCCACACATTTGTGGCTCACAGTTTATTAACTTTAGGGTCTAAGGTGTAAGTTTTAACTGAAATACCTTCCAAAGTTGTGGTGTACATAAGGTCTCTCTTTAGTTAATAGATGCTGTTGCCTAAAAGCTGGTGTTGCAGACTTTCCATTGTTCAGGGAGTACATGATACGTCCTCTCTGTTTGACAACTTATTTTCATGAAAGCTACAGGACCTAAGTTATTCTGACAGCTTTAATCCTGAATGTAGTATCTTGAAATGTTATTAAATGACATGGATACACCCCCAAATATACCTGTACCTACATGACATGACCATATAAACCTTGTTCCCATAAGAAAGTAACCTGAAAATCAAGCTTGATCTGACTGGTGTCTTCCAGCTGCCCATCTCTAAACTCACTGAGTGCACTGTTCCCAGCCACTGTTGAGAGGTCCGTGCTTTTTGTTTGATCTTCAGTTTCCTCTGATGCAGCCACTGCAGGCTTGAAAGCTAAGCTTAATTTTTTAAAATATCACAGCTAAAATGACTCCAGGAGATGAAGTTTTAAGATAAAGCACTAAAAATTACAAGGTTTCTGAGAGGAGCCTGTAACATTTGGAAAAGAGCTGGGAGGAGAGGAGCAGCAAGGGAAAAGAATGAAGAAATAACTGAGATAAGCGATTCAAAGGCAAACAAACAAAAACAAAAAGGGAAAGGATAGGTACCGTTTTCTTTCTTTGTTTCTAGTTGTCCAAGCAAACTGTGCTGTCCCTCATCAGTTCTGCAAAAGGACAAGCATCCAAAATGCAGGACAGAAGATAGCAATCATAAAGAAATTCTCTATGCTACACATTTCATAAGGATTATTACACAACTGATGTAGGTTTATGCTATGAACTCCCATTGGTATGGGTGTACTCACTGAAATGCAATGGTGAGAGAGCTGCCTTTTTTTTTACCCTAAAAAACCAAAAGCTACATGCCAGGGTGAATGAAATGCCATTTTTGTCTTTTGTAATAGCAAATTACAAGTACGTAAACCTGAGGTTCTGTAATATTTAGGCTTGTAACTGCAAATAGCGGAATACTCAAATTCTCAAACTTCTGTTACTTACTTAACATTGTATGTATTAAATAGGCTTATTAAATATAGCTCGTTACTCAAAGTATGCACAGATATGTTTGTAGGGTCAGGACCATACTTGGTTACTGAGAACAGTCTCAGATGTATAAGAGCATTCCCCACAGCTGGACCAAATATTTGCAAACACTGAACTATGAAGGTCCCGTCTCACCAAATGAGAAGAGCACTCCCAAATCTATTCTCTGAAGCACACTTTCAGTTGCAGTTCAGTGCTAATAGGATTGTGTAAATTTATTGGAAGGCAAAACTGTATCCACATACAGTTGCTAGACAAATTAGGTTTACTCTGACATCCTTTAGTATTTTCCAAGTTCTAAATAGTACAACTGTGTGCATAATATAACATTCACATGCATTTAACCTATTCACAAAAAGGCTCTTGATTGTGTACTTTGCAACTCTTTCATAATTAAGCTCGCAAAGGAAACATTTACATAGTGATGAAAGGATGGGCTTCCGTGAGGGTGGCAGTAATCTGTGCTCATAACTTATTGAATAAGACTGTGATTGCAGTGATAAGACTGGAATAATTTGAACAGAGCAGGGTTTTCCCCAAATTCCAATAAAAATCAGGTTAAGTTTTTAAGTGCTGATCTCTAACAACGGGAGGCCTCTGCAGCAAACCAGTTACTTCTTTCATTACTCACAGTGAAAAAAGTATGTAACAAGACAAGTCAACGACTTAGGTGTCCTCTGGCTGGCTGGAGAGCATTCCAGAAAGCAACCTCTCTGTGCCCTGTTTGTAGGCACAGCGCATTCACATCTGCAGCCACAAATTTATGTGGTATAGGAGGAGCCTGGGAAGAATGTGTGACTTATTTTATAATGGATATGGCTTTTAAGATTTTAAAGCTGAAATTTATGAGTTAACTCAGTCTAAATAAATGTCAGGCTTTGCTTGAACTAGATTATGGAGATCTGTGTAACTCAGCTGGCAACACTCCCTCTGGAGAAATTAAGAGCCTGTGTCCCACAGGAGGACTTGGGCTCAGACCAAGAGCTGGCACTGCAGTGCAGTACTACTGCAAGGAGTTTCTATGTGGGGATCAAGATGCTATCCTTTTGATGAGCTGTTATTGTCCTATGTTTTTCCACCTTACAGTAGAAAAAACAACCTACTTAGAGCTTCCTTCAAAAATGGAAAAATTATAAATGTCTTATTCAAGATTTCTCCTCATGTTAAATCAAATTTGAATTTCCAGAGCTGTACATTAGCTGAATCACTGGCTGCATACTACTCACTCCATCTGTTTATATGCTTGAGTCATTGCATTACCAGTATCTTAACACGTTACTTGGAAAGAATTTTGGGCGATCTGGAGGATAAAACCCCAAAGCTCTATAAGATAATGTTCCCTTGTATGTCCTGCAGTACCTTATTCTACATTGCTCCCTTTCTGCTATCAGAGATGTTAATTTGAACAAATTGCTATTTTAGGAAAAAGAGCTTATCATAAAAGTACAGCGTCTACTTAAAAGCCGAAAATTGAGCCGTGATGTAGAAATCCACTGTCACCTCCCTACATGCAATGCCTTGCCCTGGAAACTGTGTGAGGAGTCCCATGGTGATGGAACAAACATCTTTCACAACCCAGCATACCCACTTGATACTTGTTCCACTTGAGATGGTATAAACAGATTACCTTCTGAGGGCAAACTGTCTCCTCTTAACGATGCCGAAAGTTTAGAGTATCTTGTTGTGTGATTGCAAAATTTCCTCAGAAATGTGTTACACTTAAAAATATATTGTCGTTTACCTCAAGGGGGGAGGGCAAAAAACAGTGCAGAGGGTCATAAAAGCACAGTCAGGAGGACAGAGGTAGAATTGCTAATGCACATCTTGATTTTTATTTTACAAAAAGCCTAAAAAGAGAATATTTTGCATGAATCTCACCATGGAGCATTATTAATGCATTCATGTTACTCAGGGAGTTGAGAAGCAGAAAGCGAAACCAACTGAAATACAAGAAAACCTGTGGGACTAGCTTTACCTTTCAGACCAGGGGCTAGATTCAACTCTCACAGAAGTCAGTGGAACAATTCCCACTGGCTTCAGAGGGATTTGGATTCGGCAAAGTGAAATGCAGAAAAAATAACCAGGAAGCATTAATGAGAGGTTCTCAAACACTGGTCTACAGAGCACTTTCTTCAGCCCATAGAGACATGCCTTTCCCCTCCATTACTCATTTACTTCCAATGGCTTTTATGGGTTTCTGCATTTTGGAGCCTAGAAGAACCGAGGGGCATTGGTAACAACAAATGAGAATGGCTGGCCAGGCAGCCTGCTCACAACACTCTGTTTCAGATGGAAGAGGAAAGAATTCAGTTGCTGATCAAATAAAGAATGGACAATCTGAAGGAGTAAAAGGCCATTAAACTGAGAGGATTAGGTGGCCTTCAGCGAGGATTAGGTTCTTTGCTGCCTAGTGAATCTGTCTAGCCAGGCACCTGAGCTGCTAGCACAAAGCAAAAGAAAAGCTGAGCTCCACACAGACGTCTGCACTGAGCAAAAAGCAAATGGGAAATGCCAAGGGCAGAAGCATACCACAAGCATTCCTCTTCTCGCCTTTGCCAAGCTAGGATTTGTGGAAACACCCATGCACACCCACCTCTGGGCTGAAAGTAGACAAGCCTGTTTCTGATGGTCCACACTGCAGTACTTACACCATATCCTCCAGGCCCACATCCACACTGTCATTCAGATATAACACACATTCCTATTACCACATCTAGCTGAAGCCTTTCCTCTTTGGAGTTGTTAGGCATCTGGACCAGGCTCTGGATATGTGATGGTTGACGTTTGGGGCAGCATTCCCATTAATGCTTTCAGGCTCTCCCTCAACATGAATGGCTGTTGACAGCTGAGTACAAGACTAACTTGTGCACACGTGTTGAATACACACATAGCCTGGATGGACCTAACTGGCACCCACTTCTTAAATGCAGGGCAATCCTTTCTTCCATATGTACATGTGGGTCAAACTACCTTGAGTCCAACAGTGGCCAGAAGTAGGTGCTTAGTGAAAGACTGTAAGAAACATGAAAACAACTGGGCCAGCCTTTCTCTGATGTATCTTAGGAGCTTCTGGGATGGATGATTTAGCACCTTTCTGAAGCAGATCCCCATATTTAATGGCCACTGTCAGACTTCTCCATCATTCCTCTATTCCATTTTTTTAATCCATTTACAGATTGCAATTCTTGAATATCCTTTTGCCTACCAGTGAGTCTTTCCTGGAGATAGACTACCTAAGTCAGCCTTTCCTCGCAAGCAAGAGGAGATACAGGAGACTTTCTGGACATTTTTTCTAAAATTTATTGATGAGAAAACATAGGAAAGAAAGGATGTATTGACACTTTGCAGAGCAATAAGGTACAGAGATCCCTATTCTGGCTCTGTACGAAATAGCTTTGGATCTGGAAGCAGGAGAGTAAGAAATACCAACCTCATGCTGTGTTCAGGTTAGCTGGTGGGCTAAGAGACAAGGCACATTAGCTTGAGAATGAACACTATGCTACCAAGGCAGTACTGCTTCTGGGATCCAAGATTATATCCCTGCCAAGATCTGCTTCTTTCCTCTGAGAAAGACCTGGGCTGGGGATCTGCAGCACAGAGATGTACTGTGCCATGCTGGCACATCCTGAGAGGCATGCTTCTCAAGCTTTGCAATGCCTGAGGATACAGGTCCACCTCCCACATCAACCATCTAACCTGGAAGATGCAGGGCAGTGACTTTTTAGCTCTTCTAAGTTTGCAACGTCATGTTAATTTCCCAGAGCAGGTGCAGATTCCCAGGGGTAGACTTAGGCCTCCTCCCATAGAAATGGCACATGAAATCCCACAGATCTGCAGACCATAGTCCCATACCATTGCTGTAGGGCCTCCTGGGACAGGAGCTCCACCCATTACGGAGATTCTTCTTCATTGCATACAGTATTTATTGGCCAGCACAGATGATGATGGAACAATGTTCTGTAGGATTATTTAAACACATCTGATCAAGAACCAGACCAGAAATAAAATTTGCCTTTTACCATGCCCTGATTGCTCTCACGCCCCATGTCCAAGCTGAGTCACATCCTGCATCCATCAGAAAGCCCTGTATTTTACATTGTGCTCTTAGGAAGCAGCTGAAGCACAGTCCCTGAGCAGGGTGCATTGCTTGGTGAGCTCAACAGCCCACTGCTGTCACACACTGCTTCCCACTGATGGGACCTTGGTAGAGCTCACCAGCAGACCTTGGTCTGCTGACCAAGACTTGTCCAGACTAAACAAGTAACCCTGGTCTAGTGAGCAGCACACATACCAGGGAGAGGGGAGACCTAAGCCCCAGCTAACAGCTTACAACAGTCATGCTGGCTGGCTTCTTTTCCCTTATCCAAGGAATTTTGAGCCCCAGAGAAGGGAACTATTAGCAGCTCATTCGCTTTTACTCATGTAAGGCATAAGTCACATCAGTAAGAGTTGGAATTTCGGGGTTTTAAATCTAGTAAGTAAAGTTCCTGTAGATTGCATCTCTTTTCTAATAATCTGTATATTTTGATAGCTTTACTTTCAAAAATATGGCATTGACCAGGGTCATAAAGAACACACTGGAATCGGCAGGGGCCTTTTGAAAAGAGCCAGTAATAATACTGCTTATGGCTTTGTAACTGTTCATAGAAAACACGAGTCAGCATTGTGGTCTGTAAGTAGTTTAAAGCATCAGAAAAGGCAGCGACAAAATCCACTTTTCATTGAGAGGCGGCTCTTGTTATGCTCCCTCACCATTTCAGAGATTTAGAGTTCAGCTGCCACAAGGCTCTGCTTCCCACACACCCACTTTCTGAGTGTTAGTGCTGAACCCTGTCAAAATTGTGCTTTTGTTTTGCACTGCTTTCCCCAGTTCTCCTCTAAAAACGATCATGCTTCTGCCTTTGCAGTCACACAAGAATCAAAATGCCTCATCAAACCCAGCATGTTCACCTCAGTATGACATCCCAGGTATAAAATGCGTGCCCATTTAGGATGTCAATCTTCATTATTCCCTTCACTTCAATTAGAACTAGGAAAACAATTACAAAACATGCAGGGGACTTTTAAGTTTTCTTCCTCAGTACTGTTTCAGAGTTCTGTGTGCATCTGTAGGATGATGGCACTCCTTTGACTGCTAAGTAAGCATATTCCATGACTGCACAGTCTCCACGGGCAGCAAGCAGCCAAGCCCCCATGCTGCACAGTTTGTACAACAGACTGCGTTTGCACAGTGAGATTCAATTCTATCTGCTTGTAGACTAGAGCTTTCTTTTCCTGTTTAAAACTCAGGAGCAAGCTTTTACATTATCAAAGCTTTGGTGTTTTGTGGGTTTTTTTCCCCAATTAGTATAACATAAGCTGCATGCAGCCAGAATCTGTGGTGACCATAAATCACAGCTGATTCCCTAGTAGACCACGCAGTGGTAGAATACTACTGATATAGTTAAACATGAAAAAAAAATGAACACTTTCAGAACCCCCATTTTCCTTCCTGTTGTACCTAGACCCAGCCTTCCCCCTTTCTCATACTTCAGTTTTGTATCACCACCGCCACTGCTGACAATACTTTTTTCAATGGGGATATCACAGCCATAGCCATTGCCAGAATCTCTTGGCAAACTAGCTGCTTTCTGAGTCAGAGCCTAATGCCATTACAAGGTCTGCAACAGCTGCAGCAGTCATACATCTGCAAGTCATTTGAACATTTTATGATGAATAAAAACTATCCATTACATAGACCTATACATTATATATTAACCCTAATACTTATTCAGTTACACTAACAATAACCTTTTCCCTCTTCATGCCGTAAACTTCTTTGGCTATAGCATGTGTTAACAGAGATACTTAAAGCTCCAGTGCATGGTGGAGCAGTCCCTGTGTACATATTACCTAACTTATTCTACCTATTTAAACATGAAGTGGGATGATGGAAAGAAAGAAAGAAAGTGAATGTAAAGCTATAAAAATTCATACCATGCATAAGGAAACCATTTTTATATAATTGCATGAGACTGCATACACTCATGCAAATAGAGAGGATACAAAACAATGGGAAACACAGGGGAAGAATGAAAACATGGACTCAAAATATATAGCTAAGAGATTTCATTATGATATGCACAGATCTTAAACCCATCCAGATGTCCCCAGCTGGTAACCTGATCCTCAACATCATACCCAAGATCTGAAATCTAAAAAGTCAGAATGCTGAAGATGGGGTAGCAGGGTTTATGGAAAAAGAAATGGAAGCTGTGAGTAGTTAAAAAACCCTTTAAAATAATAATGATAATAAAGAAACATAAATGTGGTTTCATGAAGGAAATATATACACAGCCGCAAATTACAAAGTCAGCCCTTCAGGACATTACATTCCTCGTGCAAGCTGCTGAGCCCGCTCAACATAAATAGGTGTAAAATACACTCACCGGCTTAGTGACTTCAAGGCTAGAGTCCCATATGTGATTCCCTACCAGTGAGTCTTCTACATATGTATACTTTTACAACAGTAAATGTGAACTGGGCAAGACATACCTCCCTATGAGTTTCACCATAAGAGTTTTAAAGAGACAAGGCGAAAGTCTGGCATGACAGAAATCAATCATAATTTTCCTGTGAGATTCACCCAAAGCCAGGATTTTACTAGCAGCCCATATGCACGTAAATACTGTTTCATGTTTGTTCATTATATATCATTTACAAACTTTTCTTGGATTCTCAGAAATATATCTCTATTGCTTCCCACTCTGTAAATTCATGCATTGGTTTAGAGCCCGTCAGAATATCAGTATTTCTTTGGAACCAGAATGTCAATTAACTAGCACTTCCACACTCAGTTAAATGTGTGGATTAGTAAATTGCAAAATAGTGTAAGTTTTAAGAAGCAGCTATTGGAATAGTCCTACAGTTAGGAAAGTGACTTTTAGGAAATGTTTTCTTGACTTGATCTGCTTCCTCTGTATGGTGAGAGGCCAAGCTTTATTTTACTGGCAATACATCTTTATTGCTTGTGCTGGCTTTAATACTTCCATTCAAACAATCCACATATTAGAAATGAAGAAGAAAATCCTAATAAGGTTACAAACAGTTCATTTGAAGGGGATTCAAAAGGCGTCCAGCAAAGCTCTTTATTTTTAAGGGTCAGAAAAGCATTACACTTCAGGGCTGAAAACCACCTTGCCACTGACAAACGGAATTCTTTACTCAGCACGGCCAAATCCCCGCAGTCAATCTGTGGAGCACCTACCTCCCCCCTTAAATAAAAAGGGAAAATCCCAGCCCTTCTGATTGCAGAGTTAACTTACCAAGCGTGACGTGATGCAGTGATGTCTTTCTAAGGCAGCAGCCAGCCAGCTGTCTCTTTGCTGCTGCTCCTACTTTTCCCATGCTCCGACAGAGCAAGGCTGAGCAGGCAGGCCAGTTGCACAGCCGCTATCAAGTCAAAGGGCAAGAGCAAAGCTTAGAATAAACACGTTGTTTTCACTCGCTTGCTTGAAGTTCTGCCAAATCTCTTAACATTAGCACACATAAATCGGTGAGTATATCATGAAGCCTGAGGCCTGAGCAGCTGGAATCTTGTAGCTGTTACCTGAAATCTTAACGTCCAAAAAAATAGCTCCCCCATTCCTCGAGGCTATGTGGAAAATCTCAAAACACACAATCATAAAAGCACAACCAACATCAAGGAAAAGAACTCCCAATTATTTCTTTCTTTAGTTCTCTTTTTTTATCGTCATCTCAAATTTGCAGGGTGGAAGGGGGGAATGGGGTGTCTTTCTTGAGATTTTCAAACATTTTCCCAATTTTGTGCAGAAGAAAGTGGTCACTGATTCTAGAGGTAAATCCTGAAGTTACTCAGCAGAAGGAAGACTATGGAGATAAGCAGCTCAGGGCCCAACAGTAAGAAACCATTCAGCAGGAGCTAAGCAGCTGGAAGAAGGGTAGACCAGTCAGTTTTTCTCTGCCGAACAGCAACTTTCAGGAGGAAGGAGTGGGGTAGAGTAGTGGTGTTCCCCTCCTGGACAACAGCTTTGAAGCAGTTCTTCAGCAAGGACTTGAAAGAAAAAGCTCCTTCTCCATATCCAGCCTCCAAGAGAGAAGAAGTTGAAAAACACCAAATCCTTATGGCTAATGGGAGGGTGATATAAAAGATGGAGTCCATTGACTGGTGTCCAGAGACAACAACCTGGTATGAATTCCAGCACCATTCCACTTCCCAGCAGCTGGATCTCTCACCAGGGTGGATTGCTGGTTTTGGACACTTCCCCATTTTTTCCCGTCTGTTAACAGTCTTCCCTAGTAAGTATTTGGAACAGTTGTAAAGCTTTTTTTGTATCTAAATGGCCTCGCCGTTGCCTGAATGCAATTTCAGAATTGCTGGCATTTCTGTGCAGACTATCTGAAGTGTATTTTTGTCATGCTGTTAATAAGCGTTGCATCCCACGGGAGAACCTCAGCTAGCTCAGAGTTTCTAAACAATGTGCACACTTGAAATAGGAGATGTAAGGAAAAAATCTCTCCCATTTTTTACTAGTTTTTGTTTGGAATTGCTCACTAAATAGATGCGATGTACAAAGTCAGTGGGACCTGTAACTCCTCATGTAGAAAGTTTGGATGAGAACCTGAGAAATTATGTGACTTGCCAACGGTTACACAGTTTCACAAATGATCCAGAGCCAGTCCAATACCTGAGTCATAAGGACCATCCTTGCTCTCAGTTCCTACATTTTCTGTCTGGTTTCTATATTCTGAGTTTCTTTCCAGCTCCCATCATGTTTATCCCAGTCCTCAAACAATGGAATATAGCTCAGTGTTAGGGGTACTGCAGGGGAGTTTAGGAAATGTATCCTAAGACTTTCTGAGGTGGGTATGAATTTCTGACTGCAACTGAATGTGATTAGGCCAAAAAATAAACCAAAAAGGGAGCTCATAAATATGTGCAGATTGTATTGGCAGTGGTATCATCCTGAGATGAACACTAAGAATAATATGTGAGTACTGAAACCATGGAATCATGGAAAGTAAAAATGGGTGTTTAGAATTCCATGAAATACCACATCAGAGGAGAAGGATGATCTGGAAACTTGATAGATTATTTTGTTCAGAGTCCTAACAGTTCACTTAAAATTATCCAGAGTTTAGAGGAGTTTCTGTAAAGGGACAGAATCAGAACAAATAAATAAAGAAAGCCACAATACAAGAACACCATGGTTGCAAAGTCAATCACTCAAATGTTTGAAGGACCTGTAGTGAAGTGCCTGTATTACCCTTATTGTGTTAGCTCCTTTTGTCTAACTCTGTATGCAAACAACAGCATACAATACAGAATAGCATAGGAGGGCTGTAGATCACAGGCAGATAGCAAATACTTTGGTCAAGAACAATTCCTAGATTTTTCTGTTTGTTTTTACATCAGGACAGTGGGGACCTGAACCTACCCCACACCACTGTTGCTGCATAGCATCTTGAGGAACAGGAATCTTCCAAGTCCCATCCCAAAGACTATGGAAGATTCCACAGTAAAATTAACATAAGTGCTTTTCTAGCATGTTATACCTTAAAGCATAAGCTACATGAGGAAGACACTCAGAGGCACTTCAGCAACCTGTGTTGCTACAGAGCACAGTAGGATGAACCAAGGGCGGCGCACTGTGACACACAAAGATGAAAATGGGCCTGGAGTATGTTGCACAAGATGAGCTTGAAGGAACAAAGGTTATCTGGTCTGAAGAAGAGAATAAAGGGGACCTTACTGCTACCTTCAACTACCTCTTTGGAGAGTATAGAGAAGACAAAGCCAGGCTTGCCAGAGGTGCATAGTAAGATCAGTGTCAGAAAACCAAAAATTCTGATAACAGAGAAAGGTTTTGCTTGCTGGGTTTTTTTTTTTTTGCCTGTTTCTTTTTTAAATCATGAAGGTGCTCAAGTGCTTGAGAAGTCACCAGAGAGATTGTAGGATCTCCATTCTTGAAGATATCAAAACTCAACTGGACAAGGTCCAGGACAATGCAATCTAACTGCATGTGCTACAGAGAAGAGGACTGATCATCTCAAGACTTCCCTTCCAAACTCAGTTGGCATGATTCTAATGTTATAATGCTACAGGATACTGTAAGCATGTTTTCTACTCACTCACACTGCACAAGTCATTGGCTGGACCCATCAGGAATTCAAACTGTTTGGAACAGACAGTGGCTGCTCCTACTAGCTTTTACTACCCTTCCTCCCAAGTTCTGCAAGATCACAAAATCTCACCAAAGCACTTTATGAGCACTAGGATTCTGATCGGCATAAAGCTGAGAAGCCCTCCTCTTAGACAAATCTTGGGCAGTCTGATGACTGTTCTCAGCTCACGTTCTCATTAACATGAGTAGCTGAAGGAAGAGCTGCCTGTCATATGGAGATAGCCTTAAAACTGCTTACCACTTTTTTCATTACATGTTAGTAGCAGGCTCAACATAATTGTACAAGTAGCTTAGATGATGGCATCTATTATGGTGGGAGAAAAGGCTAAGGGGAGGTTTTTATAGCTTATGTTCATTTATATCTTACGTGCATATAGCAACCAGGAAACCAGAGATGCCCTGAACATGTTTTTATTGTTGAAAATTGAGGACATACTGTGCAAGGTACGTAAGTGCACCCAGTTAAAAGTCTTATTTTCCCAAATTTAAAATTAATTTGAAGGTAGCCTTATAGATTGCAGTGCTTATCATGACTGGATGCATGAAAGGAAGCACCAAGGAGGACCAAAGCACATTTTGACCTTGTAATGACTCAAGTGACCACCAAACTTTGCTTCCATTTGTCCTTCTGCAACCTGGATTAGTGGGTTTTCAACTGCTGTCCAGAACCTTCTGGGCTCCTAAATTACTTTTGAAAGATCTACGTGGAAATAAGCTATGAAAAGTGATTTCATAAGAAATTGGCTACACTAAAACCAAAATAAATCAAAGGACCTAAAATTTGAAAGCCACTCCCTAAGACAAGAAAAGTAGTTGCTTCATATTTTTTACTGAGAAGTTACTAATTCCACTTTCCAGATTCTTATCTACTCTCCCAGTAACACACTATTTACACTATTTACATTGAAAACCCCACTTCCGAATTTTATGCTGGTTCTGGTTTTCACAGAAACTAAGCTGGGACTTAATTTCTTTCATATTCAAGGTTTTCCAGGAATTATGTGAATATCCTGGATTATACATTCTTTAAAACAAGGTGGTCCCTTACTGTATGGGACAAGGGCCTACTGCTGCAAGACAAAGTTACTAACGTTACAGAATTTGAGCACCTTGTATCACATCCTGCTTGAAACTTAAATATTAGTATGTGACTCAAACACAACAACATCTGATAATAGCCAAGTGCAAATTAAGAAAGAAGCCTTTTTCATTGAAGTCCAAGAAAACGCAACAGTGGGAAAAAGTCTTGGTGCCCTTCCTCACACTATCTGCCCTTCCCAGAGCAGACTGGTTCACTGAACAGAACAAATAGAAGATATGCACTGTATGTACAAGAGTCATGAAGTTATTTGATTTCCAGCTTGATTTTAGAGGTGTAGAAAAGAACACCAGAAGACACTGAGGCAGGATTACACAGATGGGAAGAGCATTCACCATTAATTTTTGCTGTAATGGTGAAAAAAGGGTAGGAAAATGCCTAGCCTGAATACAGATTAGCATCTCCTTAGCTGGAAACTTAGCTAAGAAAAGTGTAGGAGTTGAGTAAAAGCAAGACACACTCTTGTTTCAACCCACTCCTGCTTAGCTAAGCAAATCAGTGTTTATAACACCAACCCTTCTTAGAAATAAAAAGGGTGCTAGGTGAGTAAATCTGACTCGAAACAACTCACAGCCACAGCTACTGTGGGCAGATTTAGTAAACACATAAGCATATTAATGGACTGCATTTAACTTTCACTGTTTAGATTCTGACAATTTGCAGCCTCCTTCTGTAATCAGAAAACAAATAGGAACATGGTTCAGCAGCAACACAGATCTAAGCTACAGGGTTCAGGTTACTACACAGAGTCCCAGTTAGTAACAAAACACAGCAGCTTTACTGGGGCCTCCGGTGGGCCCTTAATAAAGGAAGACCCTTTTCCTTACTCTTTCATGTGTTTAATATTAACAGCAAATTTCTTTCCCTTTTATAAGTACAGTGTACGTGGTACCACTGCTGTCTCACAGTGACTTTCTGCTCTTTATTGCTAAGCACATGGATTTATACATTTGCCGATTTTTAAATTTCATAGTTTGAGTCAGTAATATGCTTTTTAGTTTTTACAGGACAATAAAATTGCTTGCCAGGGGTTTCTGACTTAAAATCCTACACAGCAGGTTGATGTAGGCCTCTCGATCCTTCTTACCACATTTTTGCCAAGTTAGAGTATAAAATATCTGTTCTACTAATTGCACCCAGGGATTTGCATCCAATATCCAGATAGACTCCTAAGGCTGACTAAGTTTTCCCTTTGATCTTGTGTATTCTGTTGCTTGAAAGAATACAGACAGGTGATGGAAAACACTGGAGCTATTGCAAGTACAACTGCTCAAAGACCAATTAACTCCAAAAACCCCCAAAATGAACAAGAAGCCAAAATGGAACTAAACCCTCAACAGCTGGAGGTCATCAAGGCAGTTTTCCCAGAGGGCAGAAGACTGTTACTAATAGGATGGGAATACAAAATTTAGTGAGACCAACTGTAACTGCTGATAACACATATTGAGAAGTGCCTCATTTCTCACATTTTCTGCAGAGCAAGAGTGAAGCTGGACAGCAATCTTAACTTTTATAGTGGGGAAAAAAACCACCACTGGGAACTGAAACATAGTTCCACTGAACAATTAGTACCAGGAGCTGATTTTAACCTAATGCTATTTTTGTCACATTTAAAAATAACATTCAAGTGATTCTACCCTAAAAAGTCATTATTTCTCAGAGTTTAATCAATGTAGTACAGTTCATTAGGAATTGCTCATTGAGATTCTCCTACATTTTAAGTTATTTCAATTACTGCAGAACCTGGATGCTAGAACCCCCAACAGAAGATTAAATAAAGTTGTATGCTCTCCCTTTACAACAGCAGAGCATTTGAAATGTTTCAATAACATTACAGAAAGTTACATTCCTCCACTAACACAAAACATACACTCTTGCCACTGGAGACAGTACTCCTTACACTGTTTCTAGCCAATGATTTAAATTCAAATCCAGAGTAAACATAACCTCTTCAGAGCTGGTAATACATTTGTGTGCAAGGAGAACAGCCGTCTGTGTTATAGTGATAACAACACTTATTAAAACCATGGCACATACTGAACAGGCACATGCACAAGGGCCATTAAGTTCTTTGACATTGTACTGAAAGAATGGTCAGTTTCAAACACTTGGGGACACTGAAATGTCAGGCCTTTTACACTATCACCAAATAATACATACTGAGAGGTAGCAAAGCAGTTTTTATCCAGTGATGATTTATTGACAGCTCATTCATAAAACGCAAGAAGAAAGGGACTGTGAGAACCAAGAAGATATATTCAAAAGCACAAGTTACTCTGCATTCATTTATTATTCATTATCTGATTTATAATACAGATGAAGCAACAATGCTAAATAGAACAATTTATCATTCTGCCTAGGCATTTGTTTTAAATGTTGTTCTCTCAGTGCCTCGGTGAAGGTCTTCCAGAAGATGGCTGAGGTTGCCTGAATTTGGAGAGAACCTCAATAGAATCAAAAAAAGTATAAATGTTGTATTCGTGATGCTGAAGGTTCTTGTAGGTAGAATTATCGAACTCTTCTGGAGCAGGCTCACCCACTGCTGTGGCCTCTGTGAAAACAAAACAGTAACTGGTGACTATAAGGACACCACAGCAGAGGGCAATATTCTTAATTACTGTCAGATCCCTTATCCAGTCAGTATTATTAACCCTTTCCTCCTTCCCCAACAGTGAGCAACTGTAACAAAAGGATAAGTACACTACACCCTACTGGTACCTTGTCTGGTCCTAAAGCAGCACATTAATATGCAGTAGGGGAATAGGAATCAGTACAAGTTATCTAAACTAGCACAGGTTTTAAAATACCAAATACCATCTAATGCTGGGGGTGGACAGGGCAGAACATTTATATCTTGAAGACAGATGTCTGCATTTCCTGGCTTTTTCATAGTTGCCTTGGTTTTCCCTCCAGCCCGAACAGTAGGTGACATTCTTAGCAAGCCAGGAGAAGCAAAGTAGCAGTACAAATGATCTATCATCACGTTAGACCACCAGACACAGCTATTCAGCTATTAGAACTACTTTACAGACTGAATTTTTTCTGCAGGGAGAAACGATGGAATTATTGAGCTCTCCACAGTTAAATTTCAAATGTAGTTATACTGAGCAGTAATACATCAAGAGCCTTTGATGTAAATTTCCTTTCTTCTAAATATAATCTTCTAAACTTTGTAGTAGCTCTTCTACCTAAACGAATAACCCAATAAAGTTATTCAGAAGTCCTTATTTCATGTTAAAGCCAACATTAATTCTTACTGCTTTAGAATATTATGCAAATTTAGGCAGTACATTTACATAAAAGGTTCCTGTTACAGGCTGGTTTTACAACCAAGGAAATTGCAAGAAATAAAACTTTACTCCCAGTATTAATTCATTCTCATATACCCAGAGTCTTAACAATAGGAAAGACATAAGCATTATCTAGTGAAAAGTCTCATCATATAAATTTGTAAGTAGTGGTTTAGGTTAGATCATATTAAGCGTCTTTTGTAGTACAATCTACAATAAAAATACAAGAACTCAAGCAACTGAACACAAGAATTTCCCTTTAATTCTGACATAACTATTGTGATGTAAGGCTATCAGTTTAAGAGCATGTATCTGTGACACTCACCAAGACTCGCTAATAAACATACCATAGTAAGGCATGATTTCAGCAGAACACCACACACAGCCTATGAAAGGAAATATCCCTGTGCCTATTGCTCAGCTCCTACTGAGACAGCTCATAGGAGACAACGCTAAGGGGCTAAAAGCCACATGATACGGTCTTTGATACAAACAGCCCACAGAACAGACAAACGAAGGCAAGTGTACATTCAACCTGCAAAAGACAGTTGTTCCAAATTAAGAGACAGATGCTCAGGAAGAAAAGCAGATGGAGTCTCATTTTTCCTGCCCAAAGACACCGTACTTGGCTTCTTGAAAGAAAAATTTATGCCAGAGTTCATCCTCCCCATACTTAAAATTTCATCTATGCTTTCTCTCTTAAAGAGCATGCATTTCACAGGATGTTCTTCCAAAATGAATCAAAGTGTATTTCTGACTTACCATGCCACTATTTCACTACTTAGCAGTTGAAGTCAGCAGTTTCTGCTGACTATTTAGATGCCTGCTCTACAGCGCGATGGCATCACATTAACATCCAGGTTTGTAATGCGAAAAATTGCTTTTGCATTTTCACTGTGCCTGCTGCAGAGCTTGCAGATGAACAGAAGAACACAGAACAAGACAGAAGTACGGATTACAGAAGGCATCATTAACTGTGAACATTAAACATGGAAACACACTAGCTATTCTGAAGGAAGGCTTCAAAAGGAAGAGAGAGCAAGATATGCCAGCAGATACTAGGGATGTGTTAAATATAGCTGGGTTTGACTTGGCTATGTTCTGGCACCCGAAGACATTACACCAGCAGGAAAGGGATGTGAACTTGTCTGTACTAACCCCCACCTCTCCTCTAGCACATAGCCAGCAGAAACTTTCCTGCTGTCACAGCCTTATCACCTCCACAGAGGAACTCAACAGCATAAGTGCTGCTCTCAGCAAAGGCATATCCTACCCAAAAGGGTTTTGTTGGTGGAGTTATGATTATGTGTCTGACTATTGCCCCATAGGTACAGATCTGCAGGAAAAGTCTGTCACATGGTCTTAACCTTAATCTGGATTTACAGTATTTACAGAGCAGAGGAGGCTGTTTCATAGATCTTTAATGTTTTATAATCTTCACCTTGAATCATTAGCGTATTTCAAGGCTGAGTCCTCCCTCTCATATTTGAAGTTAACTGAACTAAACTGGGGCCTCTGTATTAGCTTCAATGTGGAAATAATGCTTGAGCATCTAGCATTCCACTAGGGGACATTCCAACCAAGGGGAAAAGCATCCAGAGAGAGAAATACAAATAACCTTTCTCCAATACATTTTTTTTTTTTTAAAACAAGCTGCTGCTGCTGACTGCTAGGAGGAGCAAGTAAATGAAAATGGCACTTGCAAACAGTGCTGCATTTATCAGCAGCTGAGTATCTGAGTTGCAGAGAGGAAAGATGATAAGCTTAGTTTCCAATTTATAAACCAGATCAAATTATGAGCTGACTAACCACTTAAAACAGGAGGCAGGTCTTTTAGTCAGCCCTGCATCCTGGAAATGGATGTATAAACCCCATTATTTGTCACTTAACCTGGTTAGACATTTCACAGAGTCACAGAATGGTGAGGTTAGAAGACACCTCTGGAGGTCATCTGGTCCAACCCCAAATGCTCAAGTAGGGTCAGCTAGAGCAGGCTGCCCAGAACCATGTCCAGACAGCTTCAAGGATGTAGGCTCCATCACCTCTCTTGGCAACCTGAGGCACCGCAACTCTCACAGTAAAGTGCTTCTTGATGTTCAGGCAAAACCCTGTGTTTCAGCTTGTACCTACTGCCTCCTGTCCTTTCACCATGCACCACTGAAGAGAGTCTTACCTTTAACTTTGCACTCTCCATAAATTTATGTAACTACCCAATATCCCACCCAAGCTGTCTCTTCTCCAGGCTGAACAGTCCCTGTTCTCTCAGCCTTTCCTCACAGAAGAGAGACTCCAGTCCCTTCATCATCTTAGTGGCACTTTGCTGGATCTTCTCCAGTAGCTCCACATCTCTCATATTGGGGAGCCCAGAACTGAACACAGCACTCTAGGTGCATCTCACCAGGGAAGGATCACCTCTCCCAGCCTGCTCACAACACTCCTCCTAATGCAGCCCAGGTTATCACTGGTGGTCTTCGCTGCAAGGGCACATTGGTTCATCTTCAGCTTGCTGCCCACCTGGACCCTCAGAGCCTTTTCAGCAAGAGTATCACTCGAAGGATGATATCCAAGCAACTTCACAATTATGCCACTTTTACTTCCATGTAGGCAAATTCTTTAATTCAAAACAGCAAACACAAGAGGGGTCTCAAGAATGGTATGCTACCTAAGTTGAAAGGCAAGAATGGTAAAGCACCACAGGTCAGGACGGAGGGGCATCTGCTGTTGAAATACACAGAATAAGATCAGTAGGTAAGTTAACAGGATTGATAGTAAATAAAAAGGGAAAGTTAGATAGGAAAGTATAGCTAGGGGGATGATTGCAAGATACACAACGCTCTTTCCTAAAAACATCGCTGACTCCTCCCCAACTCACTACAAAAACTGGGTTATGATGTCAACATTGTGCTACTTCAACACGACTCATTTACAACCTACTGATCTCAGAATCAATACCTGCTTCTGGCACTACCTGAAACACTGCCAAGATTTAAGGACAAAAAAAAAAAAAAAAAAGAGGATTTAAGCAAGAATCAGATGACATTGAATTTGGCACAGGAGAAAGGCAGCTACCAAATCCTTCCGAGCAAAGAGAAGAGGGAAAACAAGTTTTGTCATATAAAACCTATGATTTTGCTCACAGTGGAAACAATCTTGTCTACATTTTATAAGTAACTCCCTTATGAAACTATAAATACAGTGAAATGAAGACCGCTTCCTTTCACAGCATAACTGGAAACTGAGTATTACCAAGTACTTGTAACAATCAGCAGTGAACAAGAGTTTATCTTCCAGAAAGTCACTGCTACACAGTTAGCTTCAGTATAAAGATCAGAGAATCATGAGCAGAGAAGATCTGGAAACACTTAAAAAAAAAAAAAAGTTAAACCCTAGCCCAGATGAATCAATACAGTTCAAACAATTTAAAGCTGTACCCTCTATTGTGCTGCTTGCTCCAGCCTCGACGACTCCTTCCTGTATGGTCTCCTTTGCTGCAGTGCCCATCACCAACATTGTGCTTTCAGAAGTCTCTTCTTCTAGTTTGGGAGCAGTTACTTTTGCTTCTGACTCTTGTGCCTCCTTCACCATTTCTTCTTCTCCTCTGGATACCAGTTTTTGCTTTATATCTTCCTGAGTCACTGATGAAGCTTTCAGCTGAATAGCTGCTTTTTGGGTTCCAATGGACTTGTCCTCCAAATAGTCAGATTTATGAGGGACATTGGTCAGGTCTTGCCTTTCAACCACGCGTGGTTTTAAGACCAGCTTCTGCTGATCTGCTTCTTTTGGAGTTGATTTTACTTTGGGGACTCCTGCTTTGGATTTTGATGTTTCATTGCTGATTGATGTTTTAGAAAATGTGTCCTGCTTGATAGAAGACACACCAGTTTCTGGTTTTTGTGGCTGCTTCTTAGCCACATATTCTTTGTGGGATTTCTGCGACAAGTTACCTTTTGCTAGCATCGATGCCTTTACCGCTTTATTCTCAGAAAAGACAGAATCTCGTCTAGGAAACTCAGCTTCGGTTTTGATGGCACCTTTTGAATCATCACCATCATTTTCTTCCTCAGAATCTGAGCTAGAATCTGAATCTGAGCTGGATGAAGTTTCTTCCTCAACTATCTCCTTCCTCAATCCTCTTCCTGTTCCAGGTTTAGTGATGTTTTCGTCCTCAAGGGAAGAAACAACTACTCGCTGAGGAAATTCAACCACAGTTTTTCTTGACATGAATTTCCTCGTATCTTCAGCAGAAGGTTTTGAAGCTTCCTCGAGGTTAGTACTAGATATGCTCTCACCTTTGTCTGCAGATGCTAGGAGAGAGCTAGAAGACAACATTTTAGGAAATTCAATTGGTGCCTTGATGGGTAGCAGCTTGGTGCTTCCCTGTGGTGCCACTAGATCTAGGAAATGGCATAAAGAGGATTATCATCATTATATCCGACACCGATGTTAGTGATCTTAGTCATACAATTTTAACTTTCTGAGATAATCTGGTACAGAAAGCAAACTCAAAGAAGTTATTATACTAAATACAGGCATTATAAAGCTGAAAGTTTTAAGACACTTGAAGTTTAAAAACCCCACAGTTCTAGTCAGCACTTAAGTTTTTGCTGCTGTGCTTTTCTCCTTGCTTTGCCAGACTCCTTGCAAGAGCTGTTCTTCTGTGTTTTATTCTGCATCATTGAAAATGGTTTAAGACACCTACCTATCTCAGATGAAGGTTAAGACAGCTTGTTAGCTGAGCTATTCAGCTTTAGCTGAGGCTGCTACAGAGACAATATTTGTCTATGAACAAGCCAGCGAAGCAAGACTTAGTAAACAGAGCAATAGCCAGCCTCTCGCAATAGTTAGCTTTAAAGCAGTAGGGAGGAATGACTCCCAAGAAACAGAGTAAGAGAGATGTGAGGCCATATATTAAAGTATTATTTCTTCATGTGTCTATGTGATCTACCAACTGAATCATTTCTAAAAGACCTTATATCTTCCTCCTGTCTTCACTATCGCCACTGCTATTTTTTGAGACCTCTTTGTAAAAAAGGTCTTGGAAGACCTCCTAACGCTTCATGTTAGCCTGCCTTCATTTCTTCTCCCTCATGGATACTTTCATTTAACTGAGTTCTCCAGATAAGGAACCAACAGTTGAAGAGAAATCAGCAACTTCAGGCCCTTTCAGAGTACCAAGTATCCCTTGGATGCTTATGCCAATGATATCCTCAGGAGGCTGATCAACAGTAAATACTGTTGTGGTTATAAAAAACGGGAGGACAAAGGACTGGAAGCACATTGAGAAGATACACTACTGCTGAAATTTGCTATAGCAAAGCCATAAAACTGTTGTGAATTGCACCACTTGCAGCCAGCAGTGTAATTCAACAGATTTCCAGATTATTGTGCAGATTTAAACCCAGATCTACTTTACAGGACCGTAACTAAATGCAGCTTTCCTCCTCACAAGTATTTCACAGTAATACCTTATATGATCCAAGAAGGTAATACAATTAGTTTGTGTCCTAGGTTCAGCTATAGCAGTCATTTTTCTCTTTCTCAGTAGCTGGTGCAGTGCTGTGTTTTAGACTCTCAGCCTGGGAACAAGGCTGATAATACTGATGTATTTAGTTGTTGCTAAGTAATGTTTACTTTGACCAAGGACTTTCTCAGTCTCATGCTTTGCCAAGGAGGAGGGGAAGCTGAGAGGAAGCAGAAACAGAACACCTGATCCAAACTAGACAAAGAGGTATTCCATACCACAGCACATCATGCCCAGTATATAAACTGGGGGGATTTACCCACAAGGCCCAGATCAGTGCTCAGGTTGGGCTAGGTATCAGTCAGCAGGTGTTGAGCAGCTGTATTGTCTCCCCTTGTTATTTCCCTTATCATTATTATTACTGGTGGTAGCAGGAGTGGTTTTGTGTTATACCTTAGTTACTAAACTGTTCTTATCTCAACCTGTGGGAGTTACATTCTTTCAATTCCCTTCCCCATCCTTCCGGGAGTGGGGGGGGCAAGAAGGGGGTGGGTGAGAGAGTGGCTACGTGGTTCTGAGTTATCAGCTGGGCTTAAACCATGACAGTTTGGAATAAAAGCAAGTCTTTAGCAATGCCCAAATGAAAACATGACAGAAGAGACAAATGAAACTAAAAGCAAAGTATTTGATAAAGAAACACAGAGTTCTTAACATAAGCACAAATTAAAAAGATGCCAGCTTACTATAAAGGTAATACTTTTGAACAATTTCAGACACTTCTCTCTGCCAGATGGGAGGTGCAGGGTGAGGATGGAAGTCAGGGGGAAGTAGGAAGATGGCACAGTCACCTTTGAAAGAAGCCCGATTCCCTACACAGACTGACACAACCAAACAGCAGCCTGTAGAAACTACTGTGTGAGTAAACATCACTCAGGATTTAAGAGTTCTTCAAAGAAGTGTACAGGAAGGTCAAACTAAAATGAGAATGCCTGAAGGGATGACAGAGAAGTGAAAGCTGAGCAAAAGCTGCCGAAGTATTAATGTTCAGTATCCTAAGAAACAAAGAAGACAGGTAACAGTCAGCTTGACCATTAACAGTAATTGTTACTGGAAAAATAAACAGTAATATTTGGATACGTGAAAAAGATATGTTTCAGCTTTTAATCATGAAGTCTAACACAACTGGTACAGACATTTTAATTGGGGTACTTCAAACTTTGTACCACCTGACCTGTCTTTGCATCACTTTGACAAAAGAACAATACACCCAAATTAGTAACAAGAATATTATGCCCACATGCGTTCTTACTGATGCTTGTAACAGCATAATTATCAGAACATGTTCACACTAAGAAAGATGGCATGCAGAAATTACAGATATGATCCTGAGTTTGGGTGTAACCATGACCATTTTATCAAAACAAAGAAAATTTGCACACCCTGTTCCAGCCAGAATTTGAAAAAGACAGCTGCATCCTATACAGCTTAACTAACCTTAGCCATTTGCAGGGGAAACAGCTCGCTGAAAGAGGTGGCCTAAGAGGCCTCCTGACACATTCTGAAATCAGAGCTGCAGGACAGAGAATCTAGAAACTGATGCTAAAGTACATCTCAAATACACTTAACGTAATGCAAAAAATATATAATAAAAAGCAATTTGTTGTTCAATCAAGCTTATATCAATGTAGGCTTTCTTAATGAAACAACCAAGGTTTTATTTGCCTTGACATTTGAGAAGCTAATATTAGAAGCCAGAAATGTGCATTCAACTACTCCACCAGTGATCTTTTCAACAGCTATCAATGAGTCTGATTACTCCTACTGTCCCATGGAGCTTTGCTTTTTAAGCACCTGGATCTCTAATTTGGGATGGAATCTTACTCACTCCTACTCACAGTGAGCCTCTATTTACAAACAACATTTTGCACAAATTATCCCTCTTCGAAATTTGTATTCATGTTTTGCCTTCGGTCAGGGACAGAAGGGGTTCAAATACTTGGGAATGTCAAATGCACTACAGCATGCAAAACCAGGTCCACGTACTGCCTCACTTGCAAACCTATGGGGCAAGAAGCATTGTAACTAAATTTAACACAACAGGGCTGTGACAGTTCTCTGCAGCTTCTTGACTCTGTTGCCTAGAGCAGGTATTTGGATCTTCAAAGTGTTTTTCTGCAAAACAGGATGCTTTTTGATCCTGATTATCCTAACATTTCAGAAGAAAAGGGTGAACATCTGAAGTTCAAACTTCAGATTTTGCACATCATTAAAAGTAACTTGCTACACATTTCCATCAAATTTCAGGCAACTTGCAAAGCTGCTTTATATTAAGACAAATGTAATGATAACTCTCCTTAAGTCTGGTCAAGTATCACAGCAGCTAAAGAATTAAGGTGAAAGTAAACAGGAAATAAATATGAAGCTGACAGCATGGCTTATGAATATAAATATAGCTGTCCTGGTTTCAGCTAAGAGAGAATTAATTTTCTTCCTAGTAGCTGGTGCAGTGCTGTGTTTTGGCTTTAGTCTGAGAACAATGCTGATAACACACCGATGTTTTAGTCGTTGCTCAGCAGCGCTTACCCTGGTCAAGGACTTTTTAGTCTCATGCTCTGCCAGTGAGGCAGGGCATGAGAAGCCCAGAGGGAGCAAAGATGGGATACTTGAACCAAACTAGGCAAAGGGGTATCCCATACGACAGCATGTCACGCCCAGTATAGAAACTGGGGGGAGTTACCTGGAAGGCCCAGATCGCTGCTCAGGTAGGGCTGGGTATCGGCCGGTAGGTGGTGAGCAATTGTATTGGGCATCACTTGTGTTTATTGTTTATTCTTTTCTCCTTTAAGTTTTATATTCTCTGCCCTTGTTATTTCCTTTATCATTATTAGTAGTAGCAGTTTCATATTATGCTTTAGTTATTGGACTGTTCTTATCTCAACCCATGGGGTTTACATTCTTTCAATTCTCCCCATCCTGTCTGGGGAAGGTGGAAGGGGGGTGAGCAAATGGCTGCATGGTGCCGAGTTGCTGCCTCTAAACAATGACCAGATGCATTCTTATCCCACACAGACCCGATTTCCACTAGACCTTTACTTTCAGTTTTCTTACTATGCAGTAAGTTTGAAAAGAAATCCTTGTTTACACAGTGATGACCTTTTACTCCCTTGGCTTATGTACCAGCAGTTCCAAGACAGTTCTTCTTGCCTATTTAATGACACCCAGGGGAGCCTTGAACTTCAGGCTGTTAACTAGAAACTCTCCTACGACCAGCCGTACACCCGTTGCCTTTTATGTACCCCCCACCACCGCTGAAGGACGAAGCAAACATCTTACTCTTTGGCGGCTTCCCGGAGCCCGCCGGCTTGGTGCAGAGCTCCGCGGAGGGGACCTGGCCTCGCAGGCCCCGGACCTCCAGCCGCAACACCTGGAGATGAAGAAAACGGGATAAAGGCGGTTTCCAGGGTACAGGGAACCCCGGAGGGAGCCGTGCCCACCCGCAATCCCCACTGCGCTATGCATGGAAGTGCCATCAGTCACCTCAGCCAAAGGGCTCGCAGGTGGCGCTGTGGTTCTGCCCCACGCTTGTGCACCTCCCCGCCGCCCCCCCGCCGGGCCCGTGGGAGAGGAGGGTGCGCCGCGGGGCTTGCGCTACTGAGCAACCCCAGCCCCTCTGTCCCCCTCTGCCTGTACCCCATCCAGCTCCCTCCCTACCCGTTACCTTGCGGCTTACCGCCCGCCCGCAGCCCAGCAGTGAAGGAGCCGCCATCTTGGCGCTAGTCCCGGAAGCAGCTACCGGAATCGTGACAGACGCTCCCTCACACGGTCTTCCCCTATCGCGCAGGCGCGGCACAGCCTAAAACGTCATCGCCCCGTGCAGTGACGGCGGTATTCTGCGCCCCGCACGTGGCGGTGTTGACGGATGGAGGCTGATGGCGGCTGCGGTGGCGGCGGGGGTCGGCGGCGTAGTCCCGGCCCGGCGCTGGCGCTCCGTGGGGCGCTGATGGCCGCCAGCGGTGGCGGGAAGCTCCTGGCGGCGCCGTACAGGGAGCCCGGGTCAGTGCCGATGCTTGGGGGGATGCAGATCTCAGCAGTAGAGGCCGGCCCGCTGCACCGCTCGGAAGAGTCCTGCACGGCCAGGCGCAGGCCTTGGGGCGCTCCTCGGCAGACTTTGCTGTTACTGAAGCGCCAGTTCTGAGCTTTATAGTCTTGACGGTTTTCTGGCACGATTGTGCACCCGCAGATGGGCAGATGCTAGTGGCAAATGCGTCGAGTTTGACGAAAGTAACTAGGTTGGAAGGCACCTTTTAAGGTCATAAAGTCCAACCATTACCCCAGGGCTGCCAAGACCACCACTAAACCGTGTCCCTAAGGGCTTCGTCTGTAGTTGTTAAACACTTCCAGGGACGGTGATGCCACCACTTTCCTGGAAAGCCTGTTCCAATGCCTGAGCATACTCTCTGTGAACAATTTTTCCTAATAATCCAGTCTAAACTCTCCAATATGCAGAATACATGGTTACTTTGCCAACAGTTCAGAATTTCTTTTTGGTATATGTGTGCGATCCAAGCTTTTAAACTTCTGTTTCTGTAGCTCTTTGGGAGCCCATTCGGCAGAGGTGGTACTTCTGCATGTTGCAAAATAGGAAAATAATAATAGTGTGTTACAAAAGAGTTGGCGCTATTCATAGTTAAGCTCATGGTTGTTGTAGTTCCAGTGTTTTTAGTCTTGCTTTTTTGTTTGCAGTGATGATGGTCTCTTCGTGTTTGATTGTGTCAATGCAAAGAAGCCCACCTTAGGAAATGAAGGGTGAGAAAATCTGTTTAGGTAATCTGCTGTTTTCTTAGAGGGTGCACCCTCTCCTGAGATTATGTGATCATGATGAAATAATAACATAAGAGAGACGATAAAAACGATAAGATGATAAAAATAATGGTAAAAATAATGTGATGAAATTATAAGATGAGAAAAGAAATTAATGGAATGACTCCTCTATCAGCTGATGATGTTTTTACTAACCCTGGTGAATATATATATTATTTTTTTGTTCCTTTTCCATCCCAGAGGAGTGGCTACACCTTTTTCTTGTTTAGAGAAACACTAGTAGTTTAATCAATGATTCTGTATGGCTCTTCTCAATCAAGATAGCTATGGAAAAATGCTGCATTTTTTATTAGACCATCTAAGTTAAAAAAAAAAAAAAAAAAAAAAAAAACACAAACCTGTTACGTAACTCATCCTTCAAATCTGTTCTGTAAGTCAGGAGATTTCAAACCCTGGAAAAAGTGTTTTTCTTGGTTTAAGTTCAACCACTGGACATTGTTTTACCTGTATCCAATTTCACTATTTTCTCTGAAATTTATGTAAAGATCTGCTAGCACAAACCCTAGTGTTGGTTTTGTTTCATTGTTTGTATTTTTAGGGAGTGTTGTTTGTTTACTTGGTTTTTAGCAGGTAACAATACAGACTTAGTCTTTTTATCAGTTTCCTTTCTCTTGGTTTTTTTCTTTGCATTACTGTTCAAGTTGGTCCAACATTTTAACCACAAATAAAACTTTTATAGCTGTACTTTGTTCTTTATGCTTCTTCTTGGTGGTGTGACAGCAACCTTCTCTTAAGGATTTCAGTAACTCTCAGGTTGTGAACTGTGGTTCCTCTTCTCTCTATTAGGCAGGATGGAAAACAGACAGATAAAGGAAGTGATGACATCCTAGCTTTTGCCTTCTCTCCATCAGGAGATTATTTTGCCTTAACAGATGACAACAAACGTCTGATTCTGTTCTGTACGAAGCCTTCTTGGGAGTGTGTTAGCATCAGGTAAGGAAGCAGGATGTTGCATGTCACTTTGTTACAGAGTTATGGCTGCTTAATTTAGAGTTATAAAATAGTAGTACTTGCGATGTTGCCTTTTGTTGTCAGTAAGCTTCCTTTTTTTTAACTTGTACTTGCTCAAACAAATCTAATGTTCTTGGGAATTCAAAGATATCTGTCAGAAAGTGATGCATGCTATGCCCCACACCAAAATGGAATTGCGTATGTTTATGTTGTTGGCCAAAGAAAGGGTAGTCTTGTCTCTTGTTCCAGAAGACAGTGTTTGCATTTTAAGACATGAAACTTTACATAAGCCTCGTGAACATCGGGGTGGGCCTGTAAGAGTGATGCTGACGAGTTTAATGAGTGCACTGACCATTTCTGTTGATTTGGAGGAAGAGATGTTTTGGGGAGTTTGAGAAATCTCTTAAAAGCACATCTTTAGAGATGCTGGCAGTTGTCCTTCAGTCTTCTTTGAAGACAGTCTGTAGCTGTCCACTAGAGGTCCTCCAGTTTCAAGTTTTCTGCTGCTGCTTGTGACAATTGTCTGTAAAGTAAGAGGGCAATGAAGGACTTCGTGAGAAAGTGCCTCAGCATGTGATGTCTCTGTTTCTGGTGATCTCTAACAAATGTGAGGCCCTGGTTGCAAAAGAAAGTGGAGCCTCTGTCAGCTTGGCTGTGTGTGAGGTATATGATGGACCTTTCGTGGGTTAACCAATGTTGTAGTGAGTAAATAATCACTGACAAAACCAGAGAGGGCAAACTTCTGTTCATTCTGCTTTCTGTTTTTCACTGCTGCTCTGCCTTGTATGTCTTGCTCGTAATACATCATTGGATAATTGTTTGATATTTCAGTTTTCTGGTGAAAGATCAATCAGGACGACAGCTGCATTTTTTTTTTTTTGAATGTCATTACCTCCTGTTAGGAAACTGGGAATACAGGCAAAAAAAAGTCTCTGCATGAAAAAAAGAACTCCAAAGTTGGGCTATGCACCTTGCATTGGTGTTTTGTGGCAAGCTGTATAAAGGTTTTCATGTGGTGCTTTTGTAGTCAGCTTGTTTCAGACGAGGAACTTTGGAATCTTTGTGCTTAATATTAAAGGCAGTACAAGGAACTTGGTGCAAGACTTTTTCTTGCTGGCAAGGTAATCTATTTTAAAACTGTGCTGCCTGAGCCTGGAATGTGTCAGTAGGTATTCTTGTCCTATAAGTTTTCTCTTTGGTCCTTTATAAACAGTCACTAAAAACTATTACAATTCTGTCTTCCTACCTGAAGTACAGTGTATTATTCTGTTGCCTCCAGGTGGTCACCAAAGTTCACAGTAGGTGAATAGAAATGTTCATTCTCTGTGATTCCTGGTGTTTGCAGTCCTGTGTTAGCACATAAGACATAGAGGGGTTTGGAAAAGAGGTGTTACGGAAAGCAAAAAATAACAGTACTAACAGTAGCTGTTAAGTTGCAGAAGCATTCTTCAGACTAAGTGATTAAACCTTTTTTAAAACTTGTTTTCTGACATACATGGTTCTTACATTTATCTGAAAAGTTGTAAGAAAACTGTTACCTGCTGCACTGGCAACTGGAACTGTAAGATACCGGCAGGTGATGAGGGAAAGTCAGTGTTCAAGTTCAGGGCTTTGCCTGGACAAGGTATCCTGAGACTGTGGCTCACTGACTGGATGCAAGGAGGAAGAGCCTGTGAGGCTCATAAAGGAGAGCTGCCTTTTATGGTAAAAATTGTCAACTAGAGAAATAGTTTCAGCACAGTTTCTAGATGTCTTGCTGCAGAGGCCTTACTAGGAGAACTGCTACGTTGTCTTCTATTTTCTATGTGTTTAACTTTTATTTTTATTGTGGAGAGTGCAAGAAAGTCTACCAGCTTTCTGTAGAGTACTGGCAGGCTGCCTAGACAAAATGCTCAGTTGAGAAAGTACCTAAGCAAAGTGCAGGCATGCAGTTTTAATGGTCTCTCTCTTTTTTCTCCCACCCCTCTGCTGTTTGCTAGTACATAGTTTAGTCATATAATAGGTCTCAAAAGGGCTGTTTTGGCCCATACCTTCCCTTAACATTATTCTCATTGCTGCCATTTCAAGAAAGTTGCATTTGAGAGCTTTTTATCTCATGGTCTGTTTAACTGGGTCTGAATCCAGACTTGCTGTAGGTGCCATCCAGAGCTGTTCAAACTCTGCTGTTTTTCTTTCAGGTGTGTGACCAGGAGATGCACTTCCCTGGTTATTACAGCTGCAGAGGATAAGATTCTGGTTGCGGACAAGTCTGGTGATGTCTATTCTTACTCAATAACAGAACCCCAAGCAGATGGAAAACTTGAGCTGGGTCACTTGTCTCTGCTACTGGATGTTGTAAGTATATGTGTCTGTGTACTTAGCGTACAATTCTTCATTCTTGCTTGTGTTTGGATCTTTCATTGTTGCTCTTGTCCCAGATTTGGGAGCTCCTTTTTATATAAGTGAAGTATATGGTTTGGATTTCTTCATTCCAAGTTTGTGTTTGCAGAGTTTGGTAAAGAAACAGGCTTACCAAAGGGTTTTGTATTCTTGGAGTGTGAGTGTTCAAAAAGTCTTCATGGTGCAGTCACAGAAGACTTGGTGATAGGAATATAGGGATATATGGGAATTCATGCTGTCTGTCGTGTTGGTTGAGCTCTCCAATGTGGTAAGTTTGTTTCTTTTTAAGATGCAGTGGGACTTCCACCTGTACTGTTGCAGGTTAGTGTCTTTCCCTGGACATGGTAGTCAGTGTCACTTGTCTTAGTAAATAAGAAAGTCACTATCATAATATTTGTACTTCTATTGTCGGTACAAAAGCATGGCTTAATGTTTGCACCTGCCATTCAGAGTCAGAAGAAACAGTTTACTGCTTATCTTTTTTTTTCTCCTGGTTAGGAAGAATTATATTAAAACAAGCATTGAACTACTGGGCACCAAATCTCTCCTTCCCTTCACCAACAGGCGCTGAGTCCTGATGACCGATACATCTTAACTGCAGACAGAGATGAGAAGATCAGAATCAGCTTGGCAAAGGCTCCTTATTATATTGTATCATTCTGTCTGGGGCACAAAGAGTAAGTTTGTTGTGTGCATAGGTTACTGCATGCAGCTCTTCACTGTGCATCAATGGATGAAGTTATTGTCTCCTCAGATCATATTAAACAACAGCTAGATCTGAGTTAGAATCATGGAATGGTTTGGGTTGGAAGGGACCTTTAACGGTCATCAACCAACCCTCCTGCAATGAGCAGGGACATCTTCAGCTAGATCAGGTTGCTCAGAACCACATCCAGCCTGGCCTTGAATGTTTCCAGGAATGGGGCATGTGCCACCTTTCTGGGCAACCTTCCAGTGTTTCACCACCTTCATTATAAAAAATGTCTTCCTTGTATCTAGTCTGAATCTGCTCAAACAGGTCCATGTCTTGTATTAAGGACTCTAGAGCTGGATACAGTAATCCAGGGGGGGGATTACTGTATCCAGTAATCTACTGTACTGGGGATTAATGTATCCAGTAATCTCTACTCAGCAGAGCAGCTGTGCAGATTACCTCCCTTGACCTGCTGGCCATAAAAGACTCCAGAGCCTGGAGATTGTTAGTTCAGGATGAAGGCTACCTTCAGTCTTAGGAAGAGAAATCTTAGGAAGTATTTGTGGTTTGGACATACACTAATAGCATCTCAATGCTGAGGTCAGACTTGGAGGTTCTGTGGTGATACAATAAAACCACATCTGTATCAATAGGAAAGATAGAGCACTCTTTCTGCCTGGATATGAGACTGCTGGGAGCTGGGGGCTGCAGAATGGTCCCATGAAGTAGATTCAAGGAATCGTGCTTTTTAATGTGGTGTTTTTCGTGAGATTGGTTCTATTGCTATGGGCAAGAACTCAAAGGCAAGTAGAAGGATTTGTGGAAGGTAGATCATAGGGATATCCCTGTAGAAATATGATGTGCTGTTGTGTTGTCAAGTCTAATAAAATGCATGGTTCACTCTGGATAAAGTGGGAAGGATGATCTTTTCTTTCTTCTCCATTTTCAAGTGAAGATCCTTCCATTAGGCATGACCCTGCACAGAGTGGAGAATATACCTAATTCTCCTTGTGGGGCTGCTGAGTTACTTGGGGATAAAAACACTGTTCTAGGCACACTTTTCCACAAGATGATGCAACATGGTGCAGTCCACTCACTGTATTGGAAACAGGAGTGAAAGAAAGCCAGTGTGACTGGGAAACTTGAGATATGGGTAGCAACATATCTAAACTTGCCCACCAAAGTGTTTTAATAAAGCATTTAGGATACAGATTAATTTGGAGTGTCAGTCTGATTTTAATAAGATTTTGTAGTCTAACCTGCAGAACTGGCATAGTATAAAAGCAAGAGACTAATGTTAAAGACCTAAATAGTCTTTGATCAGGTCAGTTTTATACGGGTCATCATTGTTGTGTTTTAAAAGCATCCGTTGTGTTTTAAAAGCCAACATGATGCTGGATTACATCACCAGCAGAGATAAAGATGTCATTATCCCACTCAGCATTTGTCAGGCTGCATCTGGAATACTGTGTCCAGTTTTGGTCCCCACTTGGACCCTGCTTTGGACAGGTTGGAGAAGGTCCAGAGAAGGGTTACAAAGATGATTAAAGGGCTGGGAAGCCTGCATATGAGGAAAGGCTGAGAGAACTGGGTTTGTTCAGCCTTGTGATAAGACGGCTCAGGGAAGACCTTACCACCATGTTCCAGTACTTAAAGGGTGGCTACAAAGAAGATAGAGACTCCGTTTTTACAAGTATTCGCATAGAAAAGAGAAAGGGGAACATGCTACCTGAGTAAATCTGTCTCCAGTGGCAGTGTTCTCAGGCAGGAGGAAGTCATAATTCCTTGAGGGCAGGTGGGGAAATACTTTTTTCTGTTAAGTAGAAAGTCAGTAGAATGTGTAGTATATATACATTGTATTAAGTACTGTAGACACATTTTTTCTTCCTCCTCATTAGCTTGATGTGGAGAATCTGTTTATTATAAGGTTCTCTTTGAAATTGATGTTTTCATTTACTGTGTGTGTTTAAAGACCAGAGTGTCATGCAAGAGATTTTAGCTTTTGACTGCTTTCCCTTTAGGTTTGTAAGCAAAATATTTGTAATACCCAACTATCCTGATCTGCTGTTGTCAGCTTCTGGGGTATGTATGGCAATTTCTTCAAAAAAGTATTTTTTTTGAAAGTTTAGACTTTAAAACCATTGTTTGCTTGTGTTTCCCATAGTTCTTTGGGATACTTGGAATAATCTTCGTGATTTACAGCATGAACTCTCTCCTCCCCCTTTCTCAGCTTTCTGTTCAGTGTTAACCATTCTATTGGTAGATAATATAAGAGCCATTTACTGTGCTTATAGCAAGGCTAGGTTCATAAGATCTTTGGAATGGAGAAATCACAAAGTCCTCAGTGTTTCTTCATCATTAATTCTTGCTTTGAAATGCAAACTTTAATCATTGGGCTATTAAAGAACTTTGAAGTGAATAGGTATTACTGCCATGATGAGTGTCTTGAGAATGAATGGCCTTAGGATTTTTTTTAGAGCTTTTAAGATGATAAAGTTGTTCCCTTTAAACCCTCCCACTTGTTTTCCTTTGTGGGACTTCCTTTGAATTATGTTCTTGCTGGTATGTCCTCATAGTGCATCCATGTTGTGTAGAGATTGCAGTGCAGTGCTACATAATGCTTGGATGAGGACTGAAGAAGTATTTCCTGCCCTTCCTCCCTCTCTCTTTTCTTAAATAGATGGCATTCTGCTGTCATGCCACACCTGTACAGAGGGAGTAGATGGAGTTGGTCTAAAAGAAGGGAAACAATGTGCTTTGTTTTCTCAGACTACCAAAACTGCATAGGAAACAATGTTTCTGTGAAGATGTGAAGACTGCAATAATTCTTAGCGTTTTGCTTCAGCTGCTGCTCTTGCTACCCTATGGCTCTTGTCTCTTGTTCTTCTGATTCTGTGATAATTCTTTAAAGAACTCTGCATTAGTGCTGTGTATGGCTGTATTTATTCTTAGCAAATGCTCTTTGAGGACTGTTTTTCCAGAGAGGTGTTTAGCTTCTTTCCAGCAGATTACTAAATCAAATGAGAATTTGGGTGATAACAAGAGTAAGGGCAGAGAAGTGCAACCTGGAAGAACTGCCATTAAAATGCTGAGCACATGTATTGCTTTGCTATTTGAGACAAACTTGAAATGCACTCCTCCAGCTATGCAATTTCCACTTCAAAAGGAGTATTAAAGTTAGCATGATTGAATAATTTAGAATAGAGTGGGATAATTATGTTAATTAAAATGCTTTATCTGGAATTTGAGGTCTTAATGTGGGAAGCTGCTCAGGGAAATAGGAAGTAGCTGAAGGCCACAAGCAGCCTCTCTTTGCCTGAGGTGATGTTAGTAATATGCTTGTGTCGCCTTCCATCTGTCCAGGATTCAACTCTGAGACTCTGGGAGTACAAAAGTGGTGAAGAAGTGTATTGCTGTCATCTAAGTAGCATCTGTGGGACTGAGGCAGCCAAAACTGACCAGGTATGCCCTGCTATCCTCCTGATTCGTGTGACTCCTAAATGTGTTTGTTAGGAGTTCCTCTTTTCTGGCGGTGGGTTTGGAAGCTATGTGAGACCTAGCAACCCAGTAACCTGGGATTTCAGGAGAGGAAGAAGGTCCCTGAAATCCGTTCCTGTGACTTACGTGCATTTCTAAGAAGTGCCAAGAGGTGACCAAAAGCAGTTGTTTGTAATTCTTCCCAAATACTCTGCACAATGGACAAAGCTTCACTTGGAAATTTTTCCAAAACCACTGGTACTTTAGTCTCTTAGCTAGAAAATACCTTGTAACATTGGAAAGATCTAAAGAGTCACACAATTAAAAAAAAAACCAAACAAAAAACCAGCAAACCCCCAACTTAGAATTTCAAGTGTTAAAGTTGCAATTTATCTGGTCAAAAAGAAGTTTTGTAACATTTGTAACCAGTCACCTGCAGTGGTACTGCCCTGTGGGGACAAAGCACTGGGCTTGTTCCTTTGGGTTGTTCTGAAGCTGGGCAGTGTCAAAAGTTAGTATGAGCTCTTATGTGAAAACTGAACATCTTCTCTTCTTAGTTCTTCTTAGCTTGCAGCCTGTACATGAGTGGTATCATATAGCCTTTGTGGTGCTACTGTGATTTGGGATGCTAATCTAATGTGAGCAGTGGTTCTGGTAGTACTCAGTCTTTGGTTTTGTTCTTTCTTGTCACATGAACTGGCATACAACCCTATTAGCAGTGAAACAGCATTCATTCTTGTCCCTAGGACCAAGCCCCTAGGGACAGACCTGACAATTCCAGCATTTTTTTTTCTGTGCAGAAGACATCAGCAAGTTGTTCTTCGTGTGGGAGTAATAATGTGCAACTTTTGTCTGTATATAAGCCCAGAAAGGCAGCTGCTACTTATGTCACAGCATTCAAATGGGAATCTTAGTTGAGGCCTAGAGTTCTTGTTAGCAGGAACTCAAGTTAGTATCTATATGGACAATTTAACCTGCTTCTGAACTTGAAAGTATATTTTAAAGCGCACCTCTTTTATGAGAGGTCTCTATCTCAGATGTGCTTTAAAGCATATCAGCTTGAGTCTGGTGCTTTAAATCTTTGAAGCAGCTACTGCTTATGTTTTTCATAAGCAAAAAATGGGGTGTACCAAATTAGGAGACAAGCCCATATAGCTGGTATCCTCTTACATTCTGGGTGCAGGAGGATTTGAATGGGGAGGGGAGTATGAAGATTGAAGCAAATCTACAAAATTACTTCTGGAAATAAGCAGCTTGGGGAGTTTCAAAGCCAAAGTGTTTTATCTTTGTGTTCAAAAGTAGCTAATGAGACTGCTTTATTGAAACAAGGTGGTTTGATAACCACTAAATCCATGTCTGAAGTAATGTTGCAAGGCATTTCTGTTGGAGGGAAAAATGGTTTTATGTTAAAATACTTTGACTTCTAGCTTTATTGGATCATCAAGGACTAGTAAGGATCTAGCTGTGAAATGGGGAATCCTAATATTAATTTTAAAAATGCTACTTGCTGCTTAGACTAGCTTAGCATTTAGTAGGATAGCTTGCATGTAAATTAAGTGTTTGATCTCACGCTGAATCCTAACTCCATTGTTTACAAGTTTGTAAAAAATAATATTAAACTATATCATAAACCTCAAATGTAGTGTTGGATAAACTAACAGAGGTTAGAGGGAAAAATACAAACCTTGTTGCTGAGAGCAGGAATTGATTTAAAAATAATCTCCACCTCTCTAAGAATGTTCTTGAAGACTTCTGAATGTAGTTTAGTAATACTTGCCTTGTCTCTTAACACACTTGATAAGGTGTGTTCCATAGGATACTCTTTATGATGGAGTCTTTCATAGAAATTTGGAGTGCTTTTTGACTGTTTGAGGAGTCGCTGTTTAGCATCTTTACCTTGGTGTGAGTAAGCAATGACAGAAGGGGAAAAGCCGCAACTGTGGGTTAATAAATATAACACAGCAGTTAATAAACTGTATTCCTGCAGTGTTTTGTAGTTCTTCTATCCACTGTCATATGCCTCTCCTAACAGTGGTCTTGGAAGCCTCAGGCTTGCCTGTTGCTTTAATCTACAAAATTCTGCTAATTGCCTACTCTTACAAGCATTCCAAAATCTGTCTCTGACACTAAATTTGCATGATGCTTGAGCAGTGCAGGAGACTCAGTTGGCCTCTAGAATTTGTACATCCTTGGAACAGTGATCAGGCATCATGTCCCAGCAATTACAGATAGATAAATGACAGATATAAACCTTAATGTGGTGCATTGCCACATTTGTGTTGTATGGCTACACAGCTGTGAATATGTACTTTCCCTATGATCAACAGGACCAAAGGGGAAAGACTTGTGTTTTGCTGGCATCATAGTTCCAGAAGATGATCCAGAGATGATGTCTGGTGGTAGTATTCAGTTATGCTACACATCCAGGTGTATCAAAGATCATCTTCACAACCTAGAGTGACATTTTTAGCCTGAATTTAAGTGAACAGTCTCTTGAGTCAGTGCTTTTTAGGTTGTAATTAGCATGCTGTCTGCGAATGACTGGCAACCAGAGGTGAGGTGGGGGTTTAAGTGTTTTTTTCTTTTCTTTTGCTTTGCATTTCATTTTTACCACTGATAACTGCTGTGAATGCAGTGAAGCTTGAAACACAACTTGAAGCACAATGATAATGGAATCACCAGTAATGGTGTGTCATGTGAACACATAAATGTGGGTTATTTTGCTTGGCAGATGATGAATACATGTCTGTTTGGGGAACACGGGAGTATTTTTTACAGTGTAGCGGTGGTTTCAGTTGATGGATTGCAGATCCTTGGTTCATTTTCCCACTAGAATGGGAGTAATTCTCTAAATTCATAGTGCTGTATTTTTCCCACTTCGGAGCTTTCACCTCATGCAGTCTCTCAGCAGAGGTTTGTTTAAAGTCCAGAACATGAATTGCACAACTCTACCCCAGTAGTCCAGTACATTAATTTTTCATGGGGTCACCCCTTCTCACAGTTGATATCAGAAGTTAATTTTAATGTGTTGGCAGGCTGATAAGTGTCACATAAATGCTGAATAAGTTCAGAGAGTATCAAGTGAACTGTTTATCTGTTTATCACAGACAGCTCTTACAGCTTTTCTTGAAGTTAACTGATTTCATAGGCTTGTCCTTGAACAAGATACTGCTCTGGGGCTTGCATTCACTGTGCTTATAGTTGACTTACCCACACATGGAAAGGAAAGAGCTTGCAAAGAAGATGCCCTTTCTTGTCTCTGTCCAGCTGTGAATAGCACTTGGTTCAAATCAAAAAAGCTTCCTCCTCCCTCCCCTGGTGAGGTTGGAGGAGAGCTGCTATGTACCTCAAGTTCACAGAACCCTTTGTCTCTCTGACAAAGCACTCAGCTGTGTAGGTGGGCTCTTCCCATCACTGCATTTACCCTGTGTGTTTGCCATGACACAGACAGAGAGGCAGAGCTTTGTTATGAGAAATAATTGCCTCAGTTTTTAGGTTTATATATATTTATCTTGGCTTGTTCCCTTAAATGCCTAAAGAACCCACTGGTGGTTACAGTAAGAGCTGTCACTTCTACACATAAAGCTGTGGTGTAAATGGCTCCGTAGTGCAGTAGCCACATTTAGATGTATTATTAGTTAGATGTGTTATCTACAGAAAGCCTTTCTGATTCAGCCCACTTATCCTACCTGGCATTTGGAACTGTAAGCATTTTTTTTACGTCCGTGTGAAACAGGGGTCCTGGGTCCTTATGCTAAATATGGATTAACAACTTACTGTTTCTGCAGAGTAGCAAGAGACTAGACCCGTGTGTTTCCCAAGAGCTCTGAAACATCAGCCTTTTAATAAGGTTTTTCATAAAGGGCTCCTCTTCTGTACAAACAGGCAGTCAAGTACATGAGTGAAAAGTGTGTGCATGCTGCTGTTCTTGCTTAAGATAGTATGTCACAATGGGTTTTATTTTTTTTTCTCATGGTATGATATAAATATAGATGAAAATTAGAGTTCCACAGTGCATATTTATAGTTACACAGCTATATTTATGCCATCAATTAACTAACTTTTCTGCAGTTGGTTTATCTTTTAGTAGTACTGTTGACAAAATAGCTTCTGGTATTAAACTTGCTGACTTGAATTTTGGGAGCTGTACAGCTTGTTTTGCTTTCCTACATTGATTGCAACATTCCAAAACAAACAGCCTGACAATGCCTCTATGTCAGCTGGCAGCTCAAAGGGTAAAATCCCATGTTTACTCCCAAACTCAACTTAAGCTGATGAAACAGAAGTTCTGTTCTGTATAGTGACCAGTGTTGCATTAGGGAAAGAGGTGAGGGCTCAAGAGGGACTTGAGGATGCATCTGAATTCTGCCAGCAGAGCATCAAGATGATGTATTCCCTGCCCTATAGGGAATAACTAGCTACATCTCTAGTGGGAGGATTATACTAATCAGAAGCGCTGGGTATCGCTGCTTCTAAAATATACTTGAGAATCAGCCTTTTGCCTTTGCAGTTTTGTCTTTCACATTATATAACAGACACTTTTGTAAAAGCACCCTAGGGCATCTTCTTGCACTTTCCCTGCTCCTCCCAAGTTCTTCCCACTCTAGGAGCCTCAAATCAGTTGCAGAATATTTCAAGTAGTATGGTTTATGCAGCAAAGATTTTTCTCTAATTCTCTCCCAGACAGATAAAATAAGGTATCTTCTAAATTGGGAGTGTGTTGCCAGTATTTTTTTATTGTTCTTGTGGGGGGGATTTTTCTGTGGGGTTTTTTATTTATTTTTTTTTTATGAGGAGGATGGCCTCTGGCAGTCTTGTCTTGTTCTTCAGAACATGTTTTCTGTTAAGTGGTATGGCTTCACCCAGACACATGTTGAAAAAGCAGACAGTGCAGCAAGGATATTAGCTATGCATCGCTATCTCCTTTTTTTTAAAGCAGCTAATGGCTTATGTTTATAATCTCTAAGTTGCTAGTGTGATATCCTGGCTGAGCAGGCTCAATGTTGATGGTTTGCCATTAGCATTACAAGAGAGGATGTTTGAGGGTGGCATACTTTTCGTTCAATTGTTAGCTTATTCACTAAGGGTACTTCACTAAAACCTTTACATTTGACTTCTGTTTGGATGGCTGTGAAGGGAGAAGTATGGAAAACTTAATAAAGCAGCAAATACTGGTACAAAAATATACTTGACTGTAGTTTAAAGGTAATTATGTTGCTTTACTTACTGTAAATTAATACATCTGCTAAATTTTAAAAGCCAAGACATGAAATGGAATGTGAATTTTCTGTCCATAAATGGTCTTAACTTACAAGGATATTTCTTTTTCTTTTCTTACTAGAAATACACTGTGTCAAGAATAACCTACTGCTCTCAAGGTGGTTTTGTTGCCATTCTATTTGACTGGTAAGAATAAATGAAATAGTGGGTCAAATTGTTGCAGCTTTTTGCAAAGGCAAGAGCAGCTTTCCCTGTTGGCTGCTCTAACTCCCCCCGGCCTGCAGTACTTGGTACTGTGGATCTTCAGGCATCTCAGGCATGTCTCTTGAGTCCTCATTGTACTTGGTCTGAGTTCAGAGGTGAGTGCAAGGGTTACCCAGCTTAGTTGAATTTTGCAGACTTTGTGATGCCATTCCTTCACAGGAGGAAATGCAAGGCTAGGATGCATGTGAGCCCTGGTTTGTGCTCAGGATGTCTCCCTTAATTGCTGTGCTTAACCCATGTGTTTTGTGTCCTGTTTTGTTCAGGGTGCTGTGGTGATGGAGTGGCCAAAATTCTGCTACTATATTCTGCTCCTGTAAATGGGATTGGCCATTCTGTTTAAAACCTCAACATTGCTTCAGTTTAAAATTGGGGGGGGGGGGGCCTACACTGACTTGTGGGTTCAAATGTATGTGTTATGTAAGGAGAGAGTGCTCAGCAGCTGAAGGGTTTAAGCTGGCAGGGAAATGTCTTGCAGGGATGGACAAGCCCTTTTTCCCTCTCCACAGCATCTTAAGCCTGTCAAGGAAGCTGTTCTTCCTGACAAAGCTTGCCAAAAAGAAAGGGAGCAATTGCCAGAGCTGCCTGTACAATGAAATTGGCAAGCTGACCCCTCAGTGGATTTGCTCTTTGCTAGATCAAGGAGCTTAAGTTGCTTCCCTTCTGCATGGGCATACAAACTGGCCTTGGAAGGGGAAGCCATGTCAGCTGAGGCCTGTGCCAATGTCACTTAGCCCAGGGGCCCCGCCATGCTCTGCGTCAGGCTTTTATTTCCAGCTTCATGGCCCAGCATTTCTAAACAGTGCTGTCATATGGATCTGGTAAAACGCATAGGAGAGGGCTGAGCTGTTCTGCCTTGGCACACTGGGGACCTGTCTGAGGGAGACAAGAAACTGTACATAGGGGCTGTGCCTGCTAGAGGAATGAGTGCTATGGGGAGAGGTAGAGATAAGTGCATGGCTGTTCTTCAGCCATGTCAAGGTTTCCTGTCGTTCTCATTCTCTCCTCCCTTCCCAGGCACGCAGTTCCTTTACTTTTCCTTTGTTATGGCTAGTGCTCAGCTACATATTCCTTCAAGTAGGCCTCCTCTGTAGGCTGCTGTGCCCATGATGCAGCACTCCTTATATAAATCTTTAGTAAACCATATGAAATTCTCTTTACTACTTTTTTTTTTTTTTCAAGAAAAGACAGAGTTGACTGCTTTTTCATTCATATAACACTTGAAAATACATTTGACCTGTTAGGTATTTACAGCTTCTGCTTAAAATATGTAAGCAAACTGCACTTGAAATGCTTGGGTATTTTTTGCAATTCCTAATGGCCTTGCTTCAGCTCTGTTTGGAATTAGAGTGGGTGTTTGTAGTTTGCTGAACGAGTAATGGCTGTAGGTGGATTCGGTAATAATGGTAATTAAGTTTTTCCTTTCAAAAGTATTCCCACAGTCTACGTCTTTCAGCTTGATGCCGTTGCCAAGCAGCTAGTTTACAAGCAGCAAATCTCTTTGAAGCATAAAGGTTGGGACATTGCGTTTGAGGAAACAGGAGAGCTATGGATGTTGCAGGAAGACAGTGAAGCTCCTCTACAATTGTACAGACCATGTGATGGACAGTGGAAGGTGGATACCTTTTTTATGCTAACATCCTGAATGTTTTGTGTTGTCTTGAGGCCATAACAAAAATGGAATAAACTATGTTCTGTGACAGCTAAGTGGCACACTTCTCTATGTCTTGAGATGGAGTAAAAGCCATAGATACGCATCTCATTCTACTTCTCTTCTGCATATAATGCAAAGCTGCTGAGGGCTTGTTACAAATACTAGTCTCTTCTCTGGTAAAGCTGACATCTGGTGTAGCAGGATCAAGTTAGAGCCATTGTCAGCCACTGTATTCTGCGCTTTCAGCCATTACTTGTGCTTTCTGTGTGCTACACCTGAGTATTTAAAGAAAACCCCACAAAAACACAAAATCCCATTGTGGTTTGCTTAGGAATGCTTTTCACACAGCATTCTCTATGCCTTCCTTTGGGGACAAGGCATTCTGGGACCATTAAGGGGATTCTTTTTTCGCTGAGAACAGAGAGTCAGAATTGAGGGATGTGCTGTCAAGTTCTCTGTAATAGCCTATTCAACAACTGGAAGCTCGTTTTTTAGCTTTGTAAGTCCCTAGCTAATTATGGCATAGTTGTGAAGTGGTTTCAAATGAACCTTCTAAGTATGTTTTTTTGACCATTATGTGTTCCTTGTGGTATTCTTTTTCCTCACAGGGTAGTAGTAAGTGGGAATCCATTTTCTTCTCCTTCAAGCTGGAAAGCTTCCTCAGCAGAACACATGTTCTCAGACTGTGACTTTCTATTGCAGTCCTGGAAAAAAGGAGCCCAAAAGAGATCTTGGAGGATTTACGCTCACTTTCCTTTTCACTGTACTCCTCTGAGAGCTGCATTTTCAGTGTGTTATGAAACATGAGATTGCATGATATTTTGGGAATAATAAACAGTGTCCCTTCTTTTCCTAGGCTGTAACTGATGACAAGGGATTACAGAAGATGACAAAATATCTTAAAGACAACTGGGCAGTGTTTGAAGGTGAGAAATTTGGCTGAAAGGCCCAGGAAATGCAATTTTTACAGCTAAAGCATAAAATTTAGGAGCAAGATGAGAGTTCAGGTCAGTTCAGGTAGCTGTTGAAGTCAGTCTTTCAGTTTTCTCAGTTTCAAGCTCTGTCTGGTATGGAGGTTAGTGCAGATCATGAAGTGTGTTCAGATTACTGTTATCAAAGACCATGTAGGTATTTAGATCTGAATTGTAGCATTATAACTGTTTTGCAAAGAGAACTTATCACAGGGATGTATGTAAACACCCTATGACAGAGCAGCTGGAGTCTGTCTAACTGCTGTAATATCAAATATTGTTGTTTGTCATCTTGTCCTTACCTGGCAAGACACTTTATCAGGAGTACAGGGGAGATAGTAAGAATGGAATAGCCATGGGAGGAGCAGCTTTCCTGTAAAGATGGGCCATTTGGGTCCAACTTGGCAAGGTAGATTATGTGGAACTTGCTGTAGCTGGAGGGTGTTACCCTGGATGGTATCACAGATGAAATTGCTTGGTATCAGGGTTCATTCATTTTGTTCTTGATTTCTGCCCCACCCTCAGTCTCTGGCAGAAAAATACTAGTTCAGAAGCAGCCTATGGTTCTAGGGGTTTTTGTACTAAAAAAAAAAAAACAAAACAGCACCTAACTTTATTTAGAACCTGAAATTATGGCAGTGGTGGCTACAGGGTAGAGAAAGGTTGCAGCATGTGTTAGTGGATGTTTCATTATATTTTGAGAGTTGATTAATTGAAATTTCTTTCCTGTACTTTGCTAGGAGACTAGGAACCTTCCTTAAAAAAGGTGTTAGTCTCCATTGGTCCTGTGGTCTTTTCTTTCTGGTCATATGTAAAGATAGAAGAGTTGCAGGAATTTGCAGTCTAATGTAAATTCTCCTTAATATTCAGTACTGGATGGTTTAGGGGGTAGCTGTCAGTAAGCTGTCGTTAAGTTGGTATAGTCTTTGAAATCTAAGAGGAAATCAGGTATTGCTTTGGAAGGGAGACTGTTTACATGTAGATGTCTGAGTCGTGGTAGTTACAGCCAGGCAGATAATTAGAAGTATAAGGTCTTGAGTGAAAATGAGACCTCATACTTACAACAAAGAAGTAAAAAGGGCAGGCAGGGGGGAAAAGATTCTGAATGCAATGAAACCGTGTAGCAGATTGCTGTGAAACCTGGTAACTGGCTACATCTGCAGCTGGGAAAGGGGGACTACTGCTCAGATGACAGTGTCTGTTATTGTTAATTAGTAAGGGGAGGCTCATTTGATGAGCACTTATTCCACTGCATAATTAGTGCTTGAAAAGGTAGCTACTCGTTTTGAAAAACGGGATCATTCTATTGTTTAACCCAGTCTTAATGCCTGCATGTAGTTCTTTTATAAACTTGGTTCACCTGATTGCTGATTCTGTAGGACTTACGATACATAGGTTGGTCTTGAAGTATTTGTTGAACAGTTTGACATTCTCTAATAACTGATGTCAGAAAAAGACAGAGCAAGATTTAGTGCAGACTAGTCAAAGAGAGAGTGGCATGGATGTTCAAACTGACAGTGCACAATTTATTCCAGGGCCAAAAGCCAACAACGAAATTGGTTACATAAGACCCTCAAAAGTAAAAGCTGCCCTTTGCTGTGCTCCAGCAAGCGAAAGTTACTTTGTTTGTCTACCCAGAAACGGGGGATGCTGCGCATACATTACTGTGGAGTAGCACACCAGCTTCAGGACTGAACCCTGGCAAATACTGGATTTCTTTCCGTTTATCCTTTAAGATCAAGAACTTTGGGAAGTGGGAAAACATAGGAATACAGAGAGACCTAGAGGTCGCTGACTTTGTCAGATACCATTTGGAAATTTGGACATAGCCAGCTAGTCCAGTTCTCTGTTCTCTGCAGAAACAATCTGATTGGGCTATTTAAATAGCAGTTAGCTCCCTGTTAAACTTGTCTAAACTTACAGTGTTGGAGATGGTATGATGGATATTATGCTGAATTCATGGAAGGTGTAACAAAACTGGGAGTGAATGCTTAGAAAATGCATATGTGCTGTAGGACATCACTATTTGAATTCTACGCTTGGGTTTCTTTTAAGTTAATATTCATGGAGAGAAGTCTAGGAGAGAAGCACAGTTAGGTAGCATACACCTTTGCAGTGCATAGATCTTGGGGAACAACTCAGTGGGATGTCTTAACAATAAGATGCAACAGCAGTTGTTTTAAAAACAGAAGTCTTGAAGTCTGCAGATCTCCTACGTGTAAAGAGAGCTGTGTGCACTCATTGCCTCAATGTCAGGTGCTTGCCTGTGCATGGATTTTTTAGCCAAAAAGTGAAGGTTATGCTTAACTGTGTGGATGCTAAACAGAAGCTTACCAACACAAACCAGGCTTACACAGTGTAAATGCTGGTATTTAAGGAACTGGATAGGATCACAGTAAATGAGTTGAAATGCCGCTATCCAGAATTGCAGTACAGGAAGTGGCTGATGAGACCATTAAGGGAATCAACACTTGTCTTGTGTTCTTGCTTTGCCCGATTGTAGGTTTTATTGGTGCAGAGAGCTACTACAGCAATCTCTACAAGGCTTCATTTGAGGATGTGGACACTTACCTACAAAAGAAAGAGGAAAAGTTACAGCAGAAGAAAAAGAAAAGGCAGGATTTGCAGCATGATGCAAATGGACAAACAAAAAAGATGAAGACTGAAGAATCATCACTGTGATACTCTGTTGGCTTACAACTTTTGCCATGCTGAAAGGAACTGATCCGATTGCGGACTGTTTTTAAATGTAAGATGAATTATGGAAGAAGACTGCTTTAACCTTTTACTCGGATTTGGGTTTTCAGTTAGTGTGATAGGCCAATATCCTGCTTGCAGCAGATAATGCATTTAAGATATGCCTAAGCTTCTAGCAGCATGCAGGTGTTAGCGCTTCAGTTCTAGGAATCTCTAATGCATGATATATAAATCCTTGAGATAGTATTTTCCTTGAAACGGGATTTTCTTTTTGCCTACTGTGTTTAGGCTTTCTTCTTCAGGGTGGAATTATGGCGATTAAAGTTGATGTGATTTTTTATTTTTTGTTTGCTTTTTCTTTTAAGCTATTTAAAAGGCCTGTTAGTTAATGTAACTAACTTGGTGTACTTGGCTATGGGAAAGGGAATGTAGGGAAAATTCTTGCTGTATAAGAAAGGTTTTAGCTGAGACATCATCATCTCTGTTTTTACCCTTTACCTTCCTTTTATATGATAGGGATTCTGTCTAGCTTCTATTTAATCGCTTTTCACTTATGGCATATTTCTATAGGAGGAAGTGTGAAAATAGATTTTTATATCCCAGAAAGTAAAATGTGTCAATTTTGTGTTACTGGAACATCCTTCTATTGCAATATGATCCTAGTGTGTCTGTGAAAATTGAGAGACCTGTGAGCAAAACTTGGACTGCATTCTGCTTTTTTTCATGTTGCAATTACCCAGGAAATACATCTTTTTATTAGTAGGAGCCTTATTGGATCACTTGTTGCTTCATCACAGAGCAGAAGATATGCATTCATCTTCCAGGTAGCATCATGTTTATATGGAATAGAACATACTTCATAAAACCAGGTCTAGGAATCTGTACAATCCATTAAAAGTACTCAGAATTAACCTATGAACCATGAGTAGTTCTCTAGGTCTCTTTACAGCTGTCCTCTGTTGAGTATCTGGACACTTAAACATTCTGTACTCAAATTTTAGGTACTCTAGAAGCCATTGTTGAGGTGTAACTCGTTTTGAGAATATCAGTGTTCAGCAGTGTAGCGGAACTTGCTGTTTATGTCCTCTCAAAATTGCAGTCTTGTCCTTATTGTGTGTCTCAGAGGCCACGAGTCTTTCTCATGCTGTAGGATGTTGCATGAATTCTCATATTCCTTCTGTTTGGAAGCGCCCCCTTAAGATTAGAGTGTTGAGTGCATTAGTACAAAGCCTTCAGCTCCAGGGTATGATTTTGGTAATTCATTCTAAGTAAAGAACCTGCCTCAGCAAAGCTCTCTTTGGATGAAAATTGTGAAGTGTCAGGAGTGGTATTGTCAGTTCTGGTCCTTAAAGTCCTAATTCTGGCAGGAGCTGCCTTGACAAGAATAAAATGTGAAGTAGTTTCTACTATGTGTATAGTTGTGTAATGTAAGAATGCAGTGTCATAGCCACAAAGACTGTGATCTCGTGTAGCAATTCACCCCCCTCTGTTCAATATCCACCTATCAGGGATCTGAAGCATCTTGTTCAGATATCACTGAATCAATTGAGTGCTCTTGGATTACACTAGGTCTTGGACAAAGAAGAAGGGGGTATGTGTGGGTGAGCAGTTCTACCCCCTCAGGTGCAATAACCTTTTATTAGAGAGTGCTGAGATAAACAGACCTAACTTTACATAATTGGAGCAGATGCTTTTGAGCTGACTTTCTGTCTTTCAAGAGACTGCCTGAACCACCAGGCTGGCCTGGTGGAGTGGCTTACCGGCTCTCGTGACAAAGATCTAGCCTAGTGTGAGGTCCATCTGAGTGCCTGAAGGCTCTTGTGCTATATGGAGTCCTTGCTGTTTCCCAGAAGTTAGCTTGGATAGTCCTGATTTGTACTGTTAATGATCATGTTCTCATACATATGGTGTCCCCCTTACTCTAAGAAGGTGGTGAATGTCCTTAGCTATGCTGAATTAGAAGCAATTATTTCTGCAGAACATCATTGGATATGCATACATATGGGATGTCAATAAATGGAGCAAATGCTTTTCTATATTTAGGCTAGGAGTGTGGTAAAAGTCTTAAACTTGGAGCTGAAATGCAGATGTGAGGCCAGGAGCTTGGTCTGCTGACAGTTTGTAGCCTCTCCTCCAACAGAAGATGTTGAATGTCAGTAATGGAGCTCAACAGATTTCCTGGTAGTTAACCTACATCCCATGCTGATGAGAATCTAGGATTAAGAAACCCTGTAATTTCAGCCTTGTGAAGGACAGTTGCATGTGTAAGATGAAAACCTTTTGACTCTGGTACAGTACATTGGTAATGCATATTTTTCTTGGCCCTCAAGAAAGGGTGAGAAATTGCCATCTGACATACTTGATGATATGGGTGGGAGTGGTGAGGTGGGAGATTGAGGTACCTGCTGTATGATGGTGGTTGTTAAAATTTTGTGGTTTTTGTATTCATCTAATTTAAGAGGTGGCTCTAGGGAAAGCAGTTGGGGAAGCAATTAAGGAAACCCCAGCCCCAGGGTGTAGCTTTGTGGTTGTCCAGGTGAGGAGTTTGGTTGTGTACAAGTTTAGTAGTACTACCTTGCCAGAAACAGGACGGTGCTTGCACTCCTTGTGAACTAGACAGGACAGAGGAAAACACTCTGACTAGTGGGTTTCTTTGCTAGCTGTTGGTGAAAATTGTTTCTTTACACAGAGTGAAGCTTGCAGCATTTGTGAACAAGTTGGAATCTGCAGCCCAAGTTTGTGATGGATCATTTCTGCATGTCACGAGGTGACCCTGTTTTTGAGATGGCAGTATGAGCTAAAGGCAGGACTCTTGTGTCATCAAATCGTTATTTTAGCCATGTCCTCTGAGAATTTGAGGGCTGGTCCCAAGAATTGCTCTGTTGCTCTTACCTGAGGATGGGAGGGATGCTGGAGCCTGTAGCATGCCTATCCTGCAGGGCCTGTTCCCTGTGACACTCCTGCTCACCACAGAGGTTTCTGCCCTGCCCTGCCTTCTCTTCGTTAGCTTTGATGTTGTGTGTTATGAGTCCATGTGCTAGTCACAGAGGAGGAAAATTCTCTGAGGACAGGACAGGTAACTGCTGTCACTGGGTTGATCACAGATCCTACATGGGATTTTAGCATGAATGCTGGTATTGTTACACTTCCAACAGATAAGAGACTGCCATGTCATTTCCCACCCCCAAGGGGTATTTTTTTCCCCAGCCACCTTTGCAGTGCAGGATATATCTCAGCAGTGATCTTTACTGGCTGTGGGGTGCTCCTGTGATCCCCACCCTGCCCGCTGTGGAAACCCAGACTTTCTTCCAGCACTTGAACTCATGACTGATAATGGTGTCAGGGAGTGACATGGGATGTGGTATCTGACAGATAATTCATGCCTGTTTGTTCTTTTTCCTGCAGTCTTTCCTTTCTGATTCCATTTCATGTTTCCTTTTCTGTGCACACAGTTCCTCAGCTAACGCTGTGAGCCCCTGCATGTCTGTGGACCGCTTAGAAGCGGTCTGTGAAAAGTGCTCAGAGAAAGGAAACTTGCTGGAAGGTCTAAATCCATTGCAGAGTTCCTGCACCTTGACTGGAAAATGGTCAGACACACGCAAATCATTAAAAAGTGAATACTGCTGCTACAGAGCAAGACAACACTCCTTTCCCTGGTATTTGAGCTATTCATCTCTAAGGGTCCAACCTGATGTTGCTTGCTTGTGTTTATTTGCTGAACTTGGACTGAAGCATGTATGTGTGCCCAGCAAAATATGGATGGGTCAACTAGGGAGTAATTTTATCGCAGAACTGGGAACTCTCAAATGATTGCAAGGGATATTTGTAGGCCACCTAAGTTCACCCCACACTGTGCTAGGCTTTTTTGTGGTAATTGTTTGACTCCCCTGCTTCTCTCCTGAGCACTGACCATCCAAGGAGCCTTTAAAAAAGCAAGTAAATGGTTTCTTTTCTTTAGTGTTTTAAACCAAAACATATACTTCCTACTCCTGTTGCTGAAAGCCTTTCAGCAAGGCATTGTTGAACAGTGACTTTTTATCTGTGGTAGCAGGAAGAATCCTAATAAATGCAGGCCATTAGCATGCTTTAGAACAGTCCTTACATTTTTAACAAAACTTTGACAGCAAATTTACTATATAAGCTAAAATGTTCCTTTCTTAAAAGAAAAATAATCCCAATACAATGCAGTTGCTTTACCTTCAGGCTAATAAAAAGTTGCTGCCAATTTCCATACACTCCAAAGTCTGTTCTTTCCTCTTTGCTGAAACAGTTTGTGTGAAGTGCTTTGATCTGAAAAGGAAAAGCCCTCCGGGCTTAACTCTTACTGATTGTCCCTGCTGCCATCAGTCCTGGGGATGTGGTGCGAATGAGGCCAGAATGGGGCAGCCAAGTGTGGTAGCTCACAAATGAGAAAAACCAGGACATGATTTGTCAATGGCTTCAGAGGCTGGAAAGAGAAAGGGGTAGAGAACTGAATGACTATACAGGCAGATAGATCTTGATTTCCAGTGTGCACCTCTGAACACCAGAGTTCTGAAAAGTCCTGCAAGAGCTAGAAATAAAGGCTCTTCCACTCCTGAAGTGGGTCATCGCTTGCTACCCCACATCAGCAGTACATGCTGGAACTTCTGTGTTTTCTATGTCTTGTGTTAAACAAAAGAGAACAGCATAAGCAAGTATCTGCTGCTAGTAAACCTTTCTGAAGTGACTGCCGGGGGAAGGCAGTTAGGAAACACAGTAGTCAATGTGAAAAACACCAATTAAAACATCCATTTCAGCATTCCATCTGTGCAGGTTTTTAGGCATGTAGCTTGATGAACTGCCTTGACTGCTGTGTTGCAACCCACCAGGGTTTTGTGTTTTTAAATAAGAACTGTGTTACTGTATTTTCTCATCAGCATGTTGTCAAGATGGTAGCATCCCATATAAATTCTAGTTAGTTTTCTGCAGTGCTGGGTGTCTTGGATTTCTCCATTGCCTTTTCCCCTTTATAATTGCTGTATTTCACATTGCAGTGCTTCCTTTATTTTTTAATATTCCAAAGCTCAGGGAAGGTAGGAGGAGACACTCCAGCTACTTAAATTAAAGACAACATTGATTTGATTTTTTTTTTTCCTACTTCCCAGTTCTCAGAAGAATTCTTATTGTTATGTATGTGCATTTAGATTTACCTTAAGTAATAATTCATCATATCTAAGGCTGGCAATATTCGGCAAATAAACTGGCCATTAGAAAGCAAAGGCTTCTTATTTTCAAGGAAATAATAATTAGTGACTGTGGTAAGATTTGCATGTACTACATTTCTGGAATACTTTATCAAGAAATTCTGTTGTAAACAAGGCAGAACTGGTTTTTGTCAAGCAACTTCTACTAAGGGCAACGACAATCAACCAGTACTTTGCAGTTGTTCTGAAACTTCTGAAGAGAGTTTCTTTAGGAAGTAGTTTCTACCTGCTTGTTTTAATACGAAGACATAGAATCTTTGGTCGTTATGGTCCAAGTCTGATTTTCAGCCTTTTCCCTCTCTTGCCACTGCCTTCATTAAAAACCAAAAAAGTTCTTCAAAGCCAACAAACAACCCCCCCCCCCCCCCAACCAAATTAGGACAAAAGGCCCCAGTGATTACTCTGCTCACGTAAAACCAGCTATATAGGATTTCCGATTTCTTCTCAAAAATAGTCCCATCAAACCAGGCTCTCCATGGTATAGCCAGGAGGAAGTTTCAACCAGTCTTTGTTTTGGTTTTGTAACCCAGCACAGGTATGATCTACAGTAAAAAGAAATAAAGCCAGAAAAATCCTCCTGTTTCACCTTTGTTTCTATAGAGGGTCCTCTACACAAAAGTTTAATGGCTTGAAACTCGAAGTAATCATTGATTGGATGCAGCATCTTGGGCAGTAGTTGGGTATAGCAGCTCCATTTGGATATGCCAGTTAAAAGCATGGAAAAGCTGCTGCTGTATCTTTACTTCCTGTTAATAAGTAATGGGTCTATTTAGAACAGCACTGAAAAATGGTTAAATAAATCAAAAAGCAATTTTTTTTCACCCTAGGTGCTTTATTTTCTGGTTACTGGGAAGCCCAGCAGCATTATCTAAATAGCATAGGGGAAATCCATGCATGAATTAATAGCAAGTACCGTAATTATTAGGAGGTTCCTAGTTCACTTCTTGCCCTCTGGCCCCACGTGGGGCTTTACTGGCACCTGATTCGGAGAAAACTCCAGAACAAACTTGCCAGCAGAGTTTCAAGTTGACAAGCAGGTATTCTTTATTGCGGCGCTGGGAGACACGGGGGATAGCTCCTCCTAACGTGTGTCCCCGAATCGCTGTACAGGTCATCCTTATAGGGTTACTGAGCATATTACATCATTTTCCAAAAAGTTTCCGGCATGCATACAAAAATGTGGTGGTCTTTAAGGGTCGTTTACTTTTCCCAACAAGCTTAATTAACATTACAGACATAGCAATCATCTGCTCTTCTACTTATAAGTTAGTTTAACTGCTCTTATCCTGGACATCTGCTAGTCCGGGATATTCCCCATCCCAGGTCGTGTCCTTCTATTCTGCTTTTCTCACACCTTTTGTATTGAGGCCCTGAGGGCCTGAAACTACCTCCAAGCACCGCAGTTATTTTCCATTACAAAGCCATCAAACTTAACATTGCTTAGAACTGATTACATTTTGTACTTTTGTGCCTCCTTGTCTCACACCGCATAGGCAATGCCCTTTCTCGCTCCTTGGCTGCCTTGTGCCACCCTGCCCAGTAGTTCTGTCTTTCCCCATGCTGGTTACAGAGGGAGCAAGGTTGAGGAACCCAGGCCCAGTCTGTGGCTGGGCTTCTTGCCACGTCCCCTTCTGGGAATGCACAGGACGACGAGAGCTGTCCTCCTCACCTGCTGGGCATGGGAAAGGGGCTCATGGGCCTGCTGAGGAATGCAGGACTGTGTGAGCCATCAGAGCCCTATTTCTATCTGTCCCTCTGGCTTGATGTGTCTTCTCTACCTGATTCCCCTTTGTGTATGCTGCTTGTGCTTTGGCACAGTGCCTGCTGCTCCTGCTCCAGTTTGGGTTCTGACATCTCGTGTCACGCTGACAGAAGTCAGGCTCTCCTGGAAATATCACTGGTATAATGTGTCTCGCTGAGTGAGGTGTATGACTGCACCAAAGAGTTCAGCAATGAGAAACGGGGGAGTCACTCTTCTGTGAGGGCTCTGCAGGGCGTGCAGTCACCTCACCATTCCCATGCTCATCCTTTGTCACTTCATTGAGGGATGCCACCTCTTTATTCCGCAGGCTTAGCCAGGCCTGCATACCTTGTGTGCACCTCAGCTTTCTGTACCTTGTCACTAGGAACCCAGCTGATCTTATTTGCCTGAGGACAGTTAACATGTGCAAAGCTTACTGCTGTTAGCCTATTTAAGAAATATTTTTTAATAAAATAATCTATTTTTGTATATATAGATCATGTCAAAGTTGCAAGAGATGAAGAAAGGGTCAGGAAGTTGTGCTGCCTGGTAAGCGATGAGCAACACTGCAAGTGCAGCTGCTGCTTTATTCCTTAATGGGATATGTTAGGGCTGAGAAGTTATTTCACCACATGGATGTTTGTTCCTTTCTGCTGCCCTGGGGAGTGAAGCGGTGGTGAGAGGGCTACCCGCTGCTCTTTCTGATCAGCTCCCTTTCATGATGGGGGTTGGAACTAGATGATCTTTAAGGTCCCTTCCAACCCAAACTGTTCTATGATAACAGCAGGCCTGCAGGAATGAGCCTGCAAAAGCAAACACAGAGACAAGACGACAAGCTAAGGGAGACGCCTGCAGCTGGCCATCATGAGGACACAGAGAAGGAAGTGTTGTGACTGTGTCACTTGCTGTTGCCATCTTTTCCTGTTCCCAAGCTGTGGGCAGGGGCTGCAGGAGGGCAGGTAGTGCCACTGAGGCTGGGAGTTGATCCCACCCTGGCCACCTCTAAGCCATGGAGGACTTCTGCAGAAACAGATGCCGGAAAACCAGCCTGCTCTCAGGCTTTACTGGCAGTTCTGTGGTCCACCCAGTTCACAGCCCCCTGCAGTCTAGAGCTGCACACACACACACATACAGAGCTTACATGGGGCAGGCTCCCTGTCGGGGCAGAGCAAGCTCCTATCTGCCTGCAACATATGACGTAGACTCAGTCCAGTCTGCTCTGACTGAATGAGGTCCCTCAAACCAAAGGGAGTTCAGTCCCAAGGACCACTGACCCCTTCTTTATAGCCCTTGCAGGAGGAAAGTCAACTGCTTTTGGAAGAGACAGAGCTGCACCACCCCTGCAGTGGGGTTTGTGTGTGTGTAGTTTAATGAGCTCTTAGTCACCCAGGAGGTGGTACAGTCTGTAAGCGTGACCCTGCGATGACACAGTCTGTAAGCGTGACCCTGCGATGACATTCCTGCTCTGCTCCCCAGGCAGTGGTAGTCATTGACTTCCAGCTCGCATGTACTGGTTAGTCAAGTACACCCCCATTTACAGGAAAAGTCTTTCCTGGTGAGGGTAAAGACAGCCAGTGTTTTGCCCCTGTGTGCTTTGCTTTGTCCCTGTGAGTTTAATGGGCTCCCTGCACTTAGCTGTGCTGAGCACAGTGTTCCCAACTCAGCTCATCGATTTACTATAAAATTATGTAATTCAGGAAGAAAGCATATCTAAATTATCCTGATTTAAAATAAACAGATAAGCTGAAAATGGAAGAGTAACGCAAGGCCAAACAAGAGCTAGGAGAGGAAGGGGAAGTCTTTCTGGATCTGAGCTTTCAGCCAAGCTCCTCTGAGAAGCAAATAATCACCTCTGTACAGAGTTATCTAGCAGGATATATTCTATCAATATTCTATTCTAACTATATCCTGTCCAAGTATAAAGGAGGCTGCACCAGCCCCTGGGTGCACTGCCATGGATTGGAATGCTGCGATCAGCAAATCTGAACTACAGCAGAAGAAACATGCTGTAACCATCACTGCCACAAGCCAATCAAGAAACTTCAGCTGCAAAAAAAAGATGCAAATGAGCTTTCGTTGGCAACTTCATTTTGGAGAAATGTAATAGTGTTTTACTGATTGGGTTCTGCTTCCATATGACCTTTCCAGCTTCTCTCTGACATCTCTTGGTGACCAAATGTTCACACAGAGGTTAATGAGAAGGATCTACATGAGGAATGAAGGTGAGAGGAGGAGAATGCTTTCCTTCCAGAACATTCATCATTATCAGAGTGTTGCTGTCATCTGCTCACTCATCCTGGGGCATGTATTGCACCACTCTAATTCATTTATGTCCCATTTTGGATTATGTGGTCAACTCATTGAGGTAGAAACCATGCTTCTCTTAACATTTGCAGACTTCCCAGCAATTCAGTGCTACCATGGTGTGAAGTCTTCTTCCAGCACAAAGTAATATGTGCAATTAAAATTGAAAAGAAAATTAAGGACATTAACTTCTTCTAGGAAGGGGAGTGACGTGTTTCTATTTTATTCTTGCAGTTTTCTGTTTCCTTATGGTTGTCCCTGAATGAATTTTAAACTAAGAGGCTTCCAGTGTTAACTATTTTACGTACCCATGTGGATAACCACTGTAGAAACGCTCTTATTAGAGCTAGACCAAAGAAGCAGTTTAGATTTGACAAATACAGTCTAAGATTTGAGGTCAGGGTTGCAGATGAGCCAAACCCGTTTGGGATGTGATTTGCATCAGAGACCCTCACTAGGATCTGTGGTTACTGTAAAGTTGCCAACTGGTTAATCTCAGCTTGATCTAGAGGAGGAAAATGCTGCAAAAAATACATGGTAGCCTCAGTGCTGAGAGGGTAAGCATTGGCTCTATCTTTAATTGTTGTGGTTTTAGTGGCCATGCAGCTTGCTTGTCTTTCTGGCAGCTGTGCCTGTGGGACCACTCAGAGCTGGACCCTACGGGTGGCTGATGCACGTTACTTATGGAATCATGTTCCTAGCAGAGATGTTTAAAGTGATCAGGGGCTTTTACAGACATATGATAGCTACAGAAGTTGTTTATTGCCAGCATCATATAATCATTGAAAAGAGTGACTCTTATCCTCCCCAACATGCTAACTCCTTAAGGATCAGAAAATGTAACAATTTTGCATAGTTTTCTTCTCTGATCCTCCCTTGGCAGTTCTTTAACACAATGGTGGTGCAGTTGGGAGTGAGGACACTGATGTGGGTGTCATCCAAAGGATTTCAATGTGTTTTGCAAAAGGGTAACGAAACAGCCTGCTTGGTGCAGCATGCTGCCAAAGATGGAGAGTCCTTGCTAATGCTTAGTCCCCTTCACCTGTGAAAAGACAGACATCATCAATATTCTTCTAGGATATTTTGAAGAGTAAGTACTAGCATGAAAAGAAATGTCAGGCTCCTGTGTAGTTCCTTGTTATTATGCTGCTTTCATGTACATGAGGATACATTTAGATGGGCAAGAAAGGGGTTCTTGATGGAGTAGAGTAGATAATAATGTAATTCTGAAAAATATGAGAAACTGGAGAAGATAAAAGGTTTCAGATTTGGACAATGTGGGAAATAGATGGATCTGATGCAAGCTAATGAAGGGGGTATAATCATGTCTGATATAAACACCACAGCCATCACATAGCATAAACTAGTACACGTGTTAAGCCTGTGCACTGCCATTCTTGCATGCATGAATGCTTAACTGGAATTGTGTCTAGTGAGGCCTGGGGGTGCCAGGTTTGCTCTTCCTTTTGCTGTAGCTGCATCTCTGCTGCAGGGGCTAACTCTGCCCTGGCAGCTACCAGCTCCTCTGTGTGTCAATGTTGACAAAAAGGTCACAGCCATGCTGACATCCCCAGTGGTATCATGCCTTGGTCATTGCTATGTCTACCACCCTCAAGTGCCTACTGTGGTACTTCCTCCTTCTCTTCCTCCAGACAAGGAAGGAACAGGGAGCCCCACATCACAGTGCATCTGTGGTTATGCTGCCAGTCACCTGGTAGTAAAAATACAGCAAGAGTTGAGATGATAGTAGAGTAAGGGCAGCATGTGCCCATACCCAGGGCTAATCCAGGCACTTTCACCTGCTGTTGGTTATCTGGGTTGATTACAGAGAAGCTGATTTTCCCAGGCAGCTACTTGAAGGCACCCCCCCCCCCCAGCTGCAGGAAGACTGCAGTGTGTAAACAAACATTAAAAGGGTGAATTCTGCTAATTCTGCTATAAACTATGGTGGTGAAACCAACTTTTTACTGAGTCACAAAAACGGGGCTTAAAAAAGAAATTTACAAAAGATCAGGAAATCCCTATCTGGCAAACAGGCTTTGATTCTGATCCCACTGAATGGAGAGCAAATCCCCCATGCAACACAGAGCACAATTCACCTCTTTTTTCAAAGGATGCCCCAGGGGTTGTTATTCTCTTTTACAGTCTGCAAATACCATTCTTACTCTGCAAACTTTGAGTTCCTCTTGTAAGTCACGCCACTGAATCCCCCTCCCTGTGCAATGTGTCTTTTAAGATTATTATTGTCTCCCTAGTTAAATTTTAACAACTGACATGAGAAAGGACCTTTGTGCTAGAGATAAATTCAGAGGTGTTATAAGATTATTACATTGGAAATAATGGATTTAAATTCGTTAAGCATCCCGAGTTAGCCTGCATAGTTCAAATTTGAAAGAAAGACTGTACAGTACTAACTAGTACAGACTTTGAATATTAATCAGCTTGTAACCTTTTTGATTTAATTTTATGTATTTTCATGCAAAAGGTACATATTGAGCCCTGATTCTGTAAAACACCTAAATGAAGCTATATGAATGTCCATGCTTCAATGCGGTTCAAAACTGGGTGCCACTATCTGAGTGTTCACAATTTTCTCCTTAGCCAAAATAGTTAAATAAATTCAGAAATCATACAATCATAGAATAGTTAGGGTTGGAAAGGACCTTAAGATCATCTAGTTCCACCCCCCCTGCCATGGGCAGGGACACCTCACACTAAACCACGTCATCCAAGGCTTTGTCCAACCCGACCTGGAACACTGCCAGAGATGGAGCATTCACAACTTCCTTGGACAAACTGTTCCAGTGCCTCGCCACCCTCACAGTAAAGAACTTCTTCCTTATATCTAATCTAAACTTCTCCTGTTTAAGTTTGAACTCGTTGCCCCTTGTCCTATCACTACAGTCCCTAATGAAGAGTCCCTCCCCGGCATCCTTAAGGCTCCCTTCAGATTGAAAGGCTGCTATGAGGTCTCCACGCAGCCTTCTCTTCTCCAGGCTGAACAGCCCCAACTTTCTCAGCCTATCTTCATATGGGAGGTGCTCCAGTCCCCTGATCATCCTCATGGCCCTTCTCTGGACTTGCTCCAACAGTTCCATGTCCTTTTTATGTTGAGGACACCAGAACTGCACACAATACTCCAGGTGAGGTCCCACGAGAGCAGAGCAGAGGGGCAGGATCACCTCCTTCGGCCTGCTGGTCACATTCCTTTTGATGCAGCCCAGGATACAGTTGGCTTTCTGGGTTGCAAGCACACACTGAAGCCAGCTCATGTTCATTTTCTCATCGACCACCACCCCCAAGTCCTTCTCCACAGGGCTGCTCTGAATCTCTTCTCTGCCCAACCTGTACCTGTGCCTGGGATTGCCCTGACCCAGGTGTAGGACCTTGCACTTGGCATGGTTAAACTTCATGAGGTTGGCATCAGCCCACCTTTAGAGCGTGTCAAGGTCCCTCTGGATGGCATTCCTTCCCTCCAGCATATCAACCAAACCACACAGCTTGGTGTCATCGGCAAACTTGCTGAGGGAGCACTCAATCCCACTGTCCGTGTCACCGACAAGGATGTTCAACAAGAGTGGTCCCAACACTGATCCCTGAGGGACGCCACTCGTTACTGGTCTCCAGCCAGACACTGAGCCATTGACTGCAACTCTTTGCATGCGGCCATCCAGCCAGTTCCTTATCCACCAAGTGGTCCCATCATAGAAGGCCACCAAATTGGTCAGGCAGGATTTCCCCTTAGTGAAGCCATGCTGGCTGTCACCAAGCAACTTGTTGTTTTTCATGTGCCTTAGCATGCCTTCCAGGAGAATCTGCTCCAAGATTTTGCCCGGCACAGAGGTGAGACTGACTGGTCTGTAATTCCCCGGGTCATCCATTTTCCCCTTCTTGAAAATGGGGGTTATATTTCCCTTTTTCCAGTCGTCGGGAACTTCACCTGACTGCCATGATTTTTCAAATATGATGGACATTTGCCAGCTCCTTCAGGATCTGCAGATGGATTTCATCAGGTCCCATGAACTTGTGCATGTTCAGGTTAACAGGAATGCATTTTTGCTGATTTTAAATGTACTTGCCAGCAGATGACCTGTCATAGCCCAGTCTCATGAAGGTGCTTAGCACTGTACAGCGCTCAGGCAGCAGCTGGTGCTTTCTGCATGGGTGAAAATGGCAACATGAAGCACAGGTCAATGAATAAATCCCCATATGGAATGAATAAATGAAATAGCTGGTAGGGTAAAATGAACTACTATAAATAAAGGAGAGATTCTTTTACTTTTTATCACTGAAGTCCTACAAACCAGGATTTGTCTGGATGCAAGCTGTCTTCCAGGTGGAGAAGCAACTTGCTGCCATTCTCTGGCAAAGCATGGCCAGCTTCCACTAGCTCTGGATGATGCAGCCTGGCTCACCTTCCCTAAAATGAGTGGTGAGTCTTCTGCAAGAGAAGGAGCTGCGATGAGTGAGTGAAGCTGGAGACCTGCCCTTGGCAGTACACACAGTAGCCCGCATGACGAGGAAGATCAAAGTCTCGAGTGAGGGGAAAAAAATACAACATGCAAGAAATGGAATTGTTGTTTATGACACACACATCACCCCAGTGAACTTTCTGAAGTACTGGCTGGTTTACATTTATTATCCCATAACCTTTAGGAACTCATTTCTTCAGCTCTTCCCCAAGATAAGCAGCTATATCCCTGCAGCCAGACCCTGCTACCTAGCCCTGGAGGCACCGTGGAAGTCCAGATGCACTGAATGGCACTGGCAAGCAGTGCAGGGACAGCTGCCAATGGGGAAGGAGGCACCAGACTCCCGGTGTGAGCAAGCTTTGGGCACACCAGCACCTGCCCAAGCTCTTCCTTGATTTTCCTGTCAATTTTCTTGTTGTGTTTTATAGCCTGGAGCACATCCCATATGTCCTGAGCCCAGAACGCCATCAGTGGGCTTAGAGCAAGCTCTCTTTGCTTAGAATGACATAGAGCTGCTGCAAGTCCCTGTCACCTTGGAGCTTCCTTTAGGGCAGAGGATCTGTCAGCCGCAGTAACTGTGCTTCCACAAAGTTTGGAAAACAGAGATTTTTCCTCTGAGACATTATAGCAAATGTTGGCTGTGATGAGACCAATTTACACTTTCCAAACCTTCCTGGTTCTAAGTTTGTCTTGCAACAGAGCCAAAAGCCGTATTACAAAAATGTCTGCAGATAGCCATTGTGTGTATAAGCATGTGCCCGAGTACAACCTGTGTGTGTGAGAGTGAGAACTATTACTTATAACTAGCAAAGAGACAGATCTACTACAACATGGTCACCAAGAAAGAGATGGTTGACTTGCTGGGTACAGCTTCTTCATTTATGAAGATGTTTAGTGAGGGTTTTTTTTACAGAAATTTCTATGAAGTCATATTTTCTGAAGATGGTAACTGTTGGTTCTTGCAGTTAGGAGCATTTTACATCCAAATACCACAAGCTGCTTTACAGAGGTGGGTCTCTGTTTGAAAGAAGAAGGAAGTTCGGGCTTGGTAAGTGGCTCTAGAGGGTGTTTGAAGCCAGTGGCAGATGTACATTTGCTATTAAGACTTACTGGTTTCTTGTGCTATCATAGAACCCACACAGAGACCAGGACTCCAATGTGCCAGTTTTTCAGAGTACAAACTTTACCTCTGCCTAGTCACTCCCCTGGAGAGCTGAGAGAGAGATCACCTGCTGCACTGCCACAGTGCCTTGAAAAGCAGCAACTAGGCTGTCTTAAACACACTTCAGAAAGCCTTTCTTTCACTTTGCTGGCACTGAACAACCTTAATTGCTAGGGTGCTGCATGGTAGAGGGTTGTGCAAACCAGAAGGGTGGCTCAGGAGGGCAGGACCTCCCTGGTGTCTTCTGGACCACAGCCTGGAGCTGGGATGCACCTTATTCCAGAGCAACCTCTTGGAAAGTAATGTTTTTTTACACTGGGAGTCAGAGCAGCACCGGGTGGCCTGACATCAGTCTGTCCTTGCACATGTATCCTTTCTGCAGCCTGGGGCTTGAGTGCACCTTGTTGCTAACAGGCATGTTGCTGTGTTCTATACCCTGCCTGCCACAGGGAGATCAGGGAGATGATAGTGCAGGAAAGAGGTGAGATTTTGCATTCTCAGGGTCGGTGATTTGCCTCACTGTGTCTGCTCTCTCACTTTTGCAACAAAACAGAACAACATACGAGGAGGATGAAAGCAAGTGTGCATGCTTCTAATGCCACAAACCAGGCACAAGGGTAGGACTCATCTTCAGGTATTTCCAGAAAGGAGGGGCAGTTTGAAGTGAAAGCCCACTGTTTAAACAGGAAAATTAAATACTGCTTGACAGTGCTTCTCCTGGTGGACTCATACTCTGCACCAGCACTGTGCCTCACTCCCATATGGAACAGATGCTGTTGTTATTGCTGCTCAGAGGCAGCAGAGATTAACAATTTCCATGTACAGATACTTCTTTGGCATTACATAAGCTGTGTATTTAACACACAGTAAATTTTCATTGCAAATTGGCTGCTGTGGGGTATTCACATTTTAAAAAATCCGTTTCCTTCCCAAGGCACACGGTTATGCTATAGCCTCAGTTTGATCTGATTATGAAAACCATACTAAAAAATGAAGTGTGTACGGGGCTGTGGGAGCCATCATTTAAAACCAAAATACTAAGAAAAATCCCAGGGCTCATCGTTAGTTTTCCAAGTCAGATGGCATGGAATAGTTATAACCTATTTGCTAGTTATAACCTATATGCTCATCTTTGATCGCGAGCATAGGAGCAGCAATTTAAGGCTGGGGTTCATGTGGCGCTGTCATAAGGCTGAAAAGATGCATGCAATGGATCATAAAAAGTTCTTTTAAGCCACCTACCATGAGCTGAAACAACACTGAGGTATAATATTCATGCTTATTCATCAGATTAGGGAGAGAAAAGACTTCAGACGTCTGTCTGGCTGCCTCAAAAGACTTCATTTTCATGCTAAGTGTAGTTTCAAAATGTCACCCTGAAAATGTGTGACATTTTAATGGGCTGATTGCCAAGATTCTCAAATCCATTAATCTGCATGCAAATCACAGCATCAAATATAATGGAAAAAGTACAAGAAACTAGAATTATAAGAGAATGCCTTGCATTCCCCTTGGTTAAAAATATGTCTCTTACAAATCTAAAATTACAAAGTCAAATGAGATTAAAAAAATGCTGTGGTATTCCATTTATACTGATAGCTGGTTGTGATTGCGTGTGGTCTTTTTTAGAGCTGTCTGTGAAAATCAGCCTGGACATGGCCTGTTCTTTCAGTAAGCCGCTGTGTTACAGCGTCATGACTGTCACTAATACAGCCCTTAGGACAGGTTGCATTCCCTACTCCATGTTTCTGATGCAGTTCCAGTGAAGACAGTGGGATTTCACCAACATCTTCTGATCATCTCCCTCCAACAAACTGTTTTCAGCTTGTTCTTAAAAATGATGGAGCCAAAACAAGCACCAAGGGCCGCCAATTCTGAAACTTCCATGAACTTCAATTAGAGAAAGCCAAGGAGCCTGCAGTATTCAATCAGCTACTGCATGCCAGGGTCCATGACTAGGCTTGTGGGAGTTAAGCACATGCATAAATACTTGTTGGATTAGGGTTTATGGTTAGACAAAAATCCTACCAGCTGAAACAAAACTTCCTATCAGGATCTAACTCTTAAACAGTTATACTGGGAGGAGAGTGCAGTCGAGTTCCTACAGCAGGTTTTCCCATCTAGTGTAACTAACTAGCTCAATGCAGGACTTGGTATATCCTAAGCAATTGTTTCTAGCTCCTGCACGGCTCGTTTGCTCTGGGAGCTGATTTGTGATGGAAATTTGCTTGAATTAAGATGGTAAATTTGATTTACTTGTGAAAAAGAAGTGAAGAATTCCACAGCAGAGCAATCTGGGTCACAATGTACTTTGGATTATAAGACTTAGTACAGAAATAAGGCCCAAACCACATAATTAAGATCCAACTTTCAAGCATCAAAAGTTTGAGGTTAATCAAAACTAGGGCTTAGTTCATCCATTCATGAAGATGTCTGTGTAGCTTGGAGCTGACCCTGTACTTGGATCTTCCCATTTCCTTTGGAGTCCCCCTGGACTGTTCAAATCCAGAGATCAGACCCTTTTCTAGTTTGGAGCAGAAAGCCCAAAACCACACACACAAAGCTGTTTAAAGGACAGCAACCTAGGCAGAAAGAGGAAGCAGCAGAGAGAGCTGGCCATGAGCTAGTCCTGGGTCCCTAGAAGCGTGCAAGTAGAAATAGGGTACAGAGGTGGATGTTTCAAGGTACTACTGTTCTCCCTGAGAGACTGGAGAGTACTCAAAGTAGTACAGTTTTATGCACAAGAAAGAGACCAGACAATGGCACTGGAGGAGAAACAAGAGTTAAGCTCAGAATTAATTTGCAGAAACAACAGGAGAATAAATCTGAATTTCCAGAGCCAGGATGCTGAGTTTTTGTTCAGGGCTGAACTTTGTAGTAGATACACTGCAGAGAGGCTGACCTTCCCAAGGTGCTTCCTGGGTCATGGGAGGAAAGACTGGCCCCCACCCGTTCATCTCTTTTGAAGAACAAGGTAAGACCATGCATGCAGCTTTGGACTTTGCAAAGGCAAAGCACTAATGTCACCCTTATTGCTATCACACCTAGCAAAGTTGATGGGGCAGCCTCAAGAACTGAGCCAAGGAGGACAAGAGCAATTTGCATCATGCTTCCCTGGCTGCATGCCTATGGCTGCCAGTGGGGGGATGCCAGCAAATGTGTGTGAATCACTGGTCTCATCAGCCACACTGTGACAGGAACTGATATTCACTGCTGAAACCCCAAGGCAGGGTAACCTTTCCCCAGTGGGAAAAGCCAGGATCAGGTGAGCAGCATGGTGGGGGCTCTCCTCTTGTAGCCATGAGGAAGGGGGTTTTTTCTGGCCTCCCCTTTGGCAATTTGGTGGCTGTCTGCACAAGTGCAGCTCTGGGCAGAGCTTGCCTCCCCGGAGCCAGCGATGGCTCATTGATGACAAAGTAAGTCATCAATAGAAGTGTAGATCTCTTGGTGTTGCACTTATGATGCAAGGCTATCACAAGGGATGTTTCTAGAGATTTTCCTCCAAGGCTCACCTCTCCTTTACAGCCCCTTGTATTCATTATGAAAGCGTTTGTCTTTAGGAACAGATACAGTTTTCACCTGAGCACACTAAAAAGAAAACAAGCACAACAGCCATTTCTGTAGAAGAATATATTATTTAGCAGATCAGTTTAAAAGTAAAAAAAAAAAAAAAATCTGTACATCTTTGAAGGTTTTTCTTGTTGGTGCTTTTTGCATCCACAAGGATAAAAATTTGCTTGCACAGTGGTTTCAGCTTCGTACTCCCTTTGCTCATGCTGAAGGATCCCATGATGTCTAGTAGTACTAGGCCACAGAAAGAACCTGCAAACTCACTGAGGTTTCTTCTGACTTCTTCTAGTGTAGAAAAAAAATATGCATCCACTATGCTGGGCTTCTGAATGTACTGTGAACACTATAAAATTCAGAGAGTAATACAGAGAAATGTGTCATTAGGGCCTAATAGGCAAACAAAAATCTATGCCAGGACCCTTGTCAGAATATAAGCATCTGTTAAGCTATGCTGTAATTAGCATACTGCTGTACACATATATGTTGTATCTTGACTAAACCAACTATTTCGTTTGGTTTTGGGTGCCAGTGGGTTGTTTTCCAGAAAAGGCTCCTTAGCTAAACTGCTTTGTCTCTACACGCTGCAGGCAATGTGGTCACCAGAAAGGCAAATCTGCTGAAGATTTGAGCTGTGCTGAAACCCGTGCAATGTGTGCAGCAGAGGACATGCCGGAGCATGGGGAATCCTTGGTGCTGATGCTGGCAGTGCCAGTGTGAGCAGGCTGCAGGCTGTAGACAAGGCGCCCAGGCAGGCAGACAGGTCTGTGAGGCATCTGTGCCTGCCATCACTCTGTGTACATGGTCCCAGTTGGATTTTGATGTAGCCACCGTGTTTGGCAAACACAGCACTTCTCAAAACCAGAATAACCTCAGGGCTTGTGTCTTGTTCAGACTTTTTCATCTCACTTTTCAGTACTTCCAGTGGTCAAACTGTCACTTTTCTTTTTCTGCAACTGAAAGGAAGAGCAAAGGAGCATTAATACCCTGACTCACGCAGTGCTGCTTTGCACTGCTGCTGTCAGTCAAAAGCTCATCTCTTCACAAGGTATGTGCAACACTGCTTGGGAAATAATAGGCAGCATCTTGGTATATCACAGGCACCGTTTCATCTGAACTCCTCTGGATGTATGTTCTGAGTAAACAGAGCTCAGTCTTTCTCATCATCTGCCATGCAAGGCTCTTAGATTATTAACTAACTCTTCTTGCTTCAGGATATTTCTGAATTCAGGCAGCTCCTGTTTTTCTAAGACCCTTGTGCCAATGCACCATAATTAAAGCTCTGTCAGTTTGTATAGAATTTCTGTTTGACAGATTCTGTAAACCAGAAGGAAAATCTCAGCTCAACTTGAAACATGAGCAGGACTCAGGAAGTTTGGCAGTCATATTTGAGTTCTTCTTCCCTCCTTAGGGAAATGCTCCTCTCTAAACTACAGAATGCCTACAAGACTTTCTTATCCTGTATAACTTAGTGTCCTCAAAGTATGATCTCTTTGATTAATTTGTGCTGCTGAAGGGCTCTTTCTCCTAAGCACTTGGGAGGAGGTGGCAGCTACACCAAGGATGATCAAGTGAACAAATCTTCATTTCCCACGTATCAAACAATGTCAGCACAACTACTGTGCCAGGGCACTTCGCAATCTATTTTAATGACAGATAAATTTATATTTAATTAAATACAAATATTTAATGACTGATAGTATCCTGTCTACATGATCAGTTTTTTCATGTCAGAAAACATCTCTGCTGTGATGCCATTTGGGCAGGTTTTGTCGTCTGCCTCAGCGTGCAAGGGAGTTGGGCAGGCTCGGTGTCACAGGCTGCAGGATGCTGTGGGAGCCAGGCCAGCCTGCCAGCTGCTGCACTGTGGGCAGCTCCCAGGGCCTGGCTTTGGTGTCTGCCCTGCCAGGCTCCTGAGGCAATGCAGACATGGTCAGAGGCAGCAAACATGGTTAAGTATATATCCTACCTCCCCTGAGCATTAAATGTCAAAATGAGAGACACTGTAAATGGAGGCTGCCACTCAGCATGGGCCATAATATAGCTTTGTCGGTTGTGTGTTTAATCCTACTAGTTGCTGTGTATGAAAGAGTAATTCCTCATAAAATTTCAAGCACGTGAAGTGCTTCCACACATGAGTGGAAGTTTCTTCCTAGAAAACAAACTTATGGATTGGTGGTGTGGTGCCTTGAGCTGCCCAGCCCCAGCACATTTTGCAGCAATGTAGCCCAGGATAACTCCTTCCCAGGGGAAGGCAGCTCCCTGCAGGAAGAGGTGTTTGATAACGCGCTCTGCTCAGGCAGTAACTTCTGGGTTTTGGTCTGAGGCCCCTCTCTCGCGAGCAGCTCCCTTCCCGTGGCTGTACCTGTGTGGTGCCTGGTGGACTTGGCAAAGGCATGTTTGTGTGCACACTTGCTGCTTGTGGTACACACCCAGCCAGGAGTAACCATGGTGTTTCTCATGGTAATGAGATTATGCCATCAGTATTCCTAATGTTTCAGAATTAAGCTGCTACTAAATTATAATGTTTGACCTATTCAATCCTAATGTTTGCTTTATCAAAGAGATATTTAGAGCTTACCTCTTTCATAGCATCATCTATCTGTTTTAATTCCTCATAGTGGTCCCTCGATTCCCAAAGGGGCTGGAGCATTACCTCCTCCACTTCTGGGAATAGCTGGGTGAAAATAAGGAAAGAATATCAATATTTCATTTTGTATTTATTAACTTGTATGTGCTGGAAATGGGGTGAAAGGCAGGGTGTGAATTGTACATCCCCATTTCCCTGGCTAGCTAGACACCTGAAGCAACAAATGCTGATGCTCTGCATGCCCCGCTTCTGCTTCTGGCCTTGGGTGGCTTACCTTTGTTACTGTTTCAAACATGGGGATGAGAACAAACTTCAGAAAGCCAATCTGTGCTGTCGGCTTGGTCACTTTGTCACGGTCCATGAATGGTGCCACTGGAAGCCCCTCAGATTTTTCTCGATCACTCTGGAACAAATCCAGAGAGAACAAATATTAATCGTGGCTAGAAGCCTTTAAGGATAGTAATGTAACAAGCATTAGCTTGCTACTAGCTAAAGAGCAGCAGGCTTCAGATACAGGTCTCAGTGGTGTCTGAAGATAGCACAGAATAGAAATAGGTTTCCCTTGGGCCAATGCATCCTTCATTGTTTAGTGCAAGTTTCTGAATAGAGAACTCTGTTCAGTTCTGCACAGCACTGGCATGAAAACGTTGACCTCCAGGCTTCCAGGTCAACAAGGCCACTTGATTCCTTTTCCAAATCTATGAGATTTATGAAGTGAAATATTTCAGGGCACTCAGAAGGGTGGTAATGGCTCTTGCCACTCTGGAAGAGAAAGAATAGGTCTTTGATTTCCTCATCATTTTCCAGAGAGTGATTATTTTCAGGTATTCAATGAGAAATTACACCTTCTTTACTAATTATTAAAACTAGTTCTGGATACCCAGGTTGATGGAGGGCAGTTCAATTGACTGTAAAAAAGTTTACCAAGCTACATACTTGATCACAAAACTTACTGTGTCTATGTGTGTGGGTTCATGTGCAAGGAGGTCTTAGACAGTGTATGCAAAAAATACATCCCGTAGCAGATTTTCTCTCTCAATTACTCGGTCTTTCGGCACATAGTGTCTTTTCTGGATAGCCAAAATAGTAAGGTACATGGATACTGTAATTTTGAGTAAAAAGCTGGAAATGCAGTGGGCTAGAAGTGTTTCTGACACATCATCCAAGAGATCTTCTTGGCATGAACCCTATCCAAATATAGACAAAACAGAAAAGATAGCTCTGGCATCTCCTCCTTGGAGCACTGCAGCTATGTGTTGACTGAGATCCCACTGCTGCAGCATGTACATGCAGGGATAGCTGAGGGCTTCTGTTCCAGGGATCTTTTTTTAAGCAATCAGAAACTGTGTTCAGCTGGGAATCCAGTGAGCAGCAATGGTTTGTGGAGCTTAAAGTCTGACTTTGCAGACTGTGATGTTCACGTGCAGCAAAAAGTATCTAAACCAGTTCCTGTGTGATATTTGGTAATTTACTTGACAAGTTTCTCTTGCCATTGCTCTTGCCCTTTTGTCTCAATAATCATTTATATGTCAAGCAAACTTGCTTTACAGAGAATAAGCTTAAGTCTGCTAGCATTAGGATTTCTAGGTTGCTGCTGTATTTCATCTGCAAATTACATTCATTTGCTTTCTGAACAGCTTCTCTTGCTGACATCCTTCTCCAACTTTCTGCAAAAGTCTTCGCATCCTAGAACTAGACTGGTCTGTCAGAGATGGAGCACCTGTAGCTGAGGTGGAATTCAGGAAGAGCAGCCCTCCCTCCTTCTTACCTGCATAAAGTATTCCTCTAGTAGGCAATCTACCCAGGGCTCTGCTACTTCCATCGGGCGGACTTCATTGGAGATATCACAGCATTTTATCAGTACCATCTTCAGCTGAAAGAGGGTAATAATTTAATACTGCAGTCTTAATGCCAACCCTTTTTTTTCCCTACTCAGAGCCTTTCTCTTTATGAAGCACTGGGAGGCAATGTTTTCAAGCAGAAAGGACAGTTTTAGGATGAAATCAGAGGCCTTAAATGATCTGGATTCTTTTCCACTCTCTCAGTTACTCTGTAAATCACTTATCGCCTCTCTGCCTTGGTTTCCATGTCTGTGGCACCGCTATGTGTCACAGTGGGACATGTGCTTATCTGCTGTATGAAGAGATTCAGCCACAAATGATCATGAGGTTGTTCGTGGAGTACTCAGAGGTAGCTGGGGAAGACTCCCTGGACATCAAAGATGACTGGATTGGGAAGTAGGGGAGACTAGGGTTTGTACTCTTGTGGGTACTTTTTGCCCCACCATAATGGACAAGATGACTTTGTGACCTGACAGAGTAAATATAATTTTTTTCTGATGGGACTCCAGGATTTCTAAAGCTGGAATAACCTGCTTTATATAGTGCATTTTCAAACTGCAGTTCTTTTTGGTGGGGCAGAGAATGTAAGAAGGATTTATGTTTTTTAATAATGTATATTGAATCTTGGGTTTTAAACAAACAAATTTCAGTCTACAAGCTTTCACACTGTGCATAGAAAAATCATAATCCAGAAAACCTCTTACACAGGTCATGTGTTCTTCATTTGAGTAATCAAAATTTTCCATTTTTTCCTTGAAAGAGTCCAGTATTTCTGCATGTCTCGCCATGTCTGTAGCCAGGATTAATGTAATTATCCCCTAGCAAAGAAAACATGTTCACATATTAACTTGACATTCTTTACAAAGTCTGCTATTACAGAGCAAAGTAGAGTCTTTCTTACACACAAAAAGCCTCAGATGCAGTACACAGTTAATACCTAAAGGGGAAATTTCTGACCTGAAACTGCCAAGCAAATTGGGAGAGGGTTATAAAGAGTTCATGGTATATGAAGATACTGGTTGGATTGGCCTGGAGGATTTGTGTGATATTCCAGAGACATTGAGGGTTTTCTTTTCTGATTGACTAATTGTGGAAAAACGAACTGTACAACAAGATGTTCTGCTTGCCAAGATCCACTACTGGCTCCTTGGAAAGCACTACAGATTTTGCTGCTGACTCTTAAGGGCCCTAGGAAGAGACAAAGATCAGCAGACATAGGTGTCCTCTGTGCTCATCTTCCTTGGATTAGGAGTTTTGAAATACCCAGATGCAGACAATGTGTTAGGAGCTTGGTATCCTCCTGCTAGGTTGAGTTTGTGATGGGTAAACATGATCAATTTAAAGTTAAAGGTTTCCATACAGATCTGTCCATTTTGGGCTCACGCCTGCTTCCTGTACACTGGCAGAATCAGTAACTCCAACCAGACAGGTATCTGAACCCTTACAATGGTCTGCTTTTTTATTTGGTGTGTAACGAAAAGCACAAATGCTTTTTCATTTGTGTGAAAACTAAGCCTGAATTTTGGCCCTTACAGCTCTAATGGGAATTGTAGCATTGTTCACTCTCTGTTCACTCTCTCAGAGATAACTGCGATGACTCCCAGTCCACCAGAGCCTCTTCCAACAGTACAAGTGCTCTACTGTTGTAAAACTTTTCTCAGTTTGAAGTCTCTTTTAATATTAATACAATGTTCTCTTAAAGCATAAACTTCTGCCATGAGAACTTAATCCTTTCCCAGTCAGACCTAATTGGCTCCTTCAATAATATAAATGTCTATCCCCCAAATGTCATAGGCTTTAATAGTCAGGATGTACTCATTATTTCTCAGCAAGACATTCCGGGGAGTGCTGCTGTGGAAATTTTCCAAGAATCCCTCTTGAATCCTTACAGTGTGAGGGGCTTTTTCAGTCCTACCCTCTAGGGAGAATGAGTCACTTGCATTCTACAACAGGGAAGTCTGTGAGTGCTTTTGTCTTCAGGAACAGTTTGTATGACAGAGGGGAACAGCATTCATACCTGTCTTATCTGTTTGAATTGGTCCTGGTTAACGTTGGAGAAAATGTTGTATTCTGGCTGGGAAATGATCTGGAAAGCCACAGCACAGTGGTGGTTCTCCAGTGGGGAGATGTCATTGTAGCGTACCGCAAGCTCAGTTCGTGCGTTTATCTGATAGCTGATGAGAAGAGAAACAATGAGAACTCCTGCAGATGCACACCAGCTGCTCTAAACCATGCTGCTTACTTTTATTTACATTCTTTTCAATACTTATTCAATTAGATGCAGTTTGCTTTTTGATTGTTAATACCAAATCAGATGTTTTGAGAAGATAGATTTTATTTTAATATCATCTCAGGCACTATTCCCCTGTAGAAGTTGGTTTTGGTTTGGTTTGGGTTTTTTTAGACTTTTTATTTTTTTTTTTTTTTTTATTTTACCATGTGTCTGTATCTTAAAATGACATAAGACAAAGAAAGAAAGAACTGTCTGGGGTTCATTCAACCCCCCACTAATATTAACAGAGAGATTCTTACTGATCCCAGTCAGAATTGGGTTCTGCCCTTATTTAACGAATGGCTACAAATAAATTAGATTCTCTTTTGTTCACACACACATACATGCACACAAAAGTGCCCATGGGTCAACAATTATCATTTCATCACATGATAATAAATAGAATAACATGCACTTCATTATTTATAATTATGAAATACTGTGGAAGTTAAATCATGGTTTGCATTTTCATGTAATTATTCCATTTCAGTCAATAGAGCTATAATAAGTTACTCCTTCTCTCTCATCATACAACATTTTACCTTATTTTCTCAGCAGTGAGGGAAAGTGTTGGAATAGAAACATGGAAAAGCATTTTCCTTACAGAGCCAAGGACAATTGGCAGCCCCAACCCAGACCTGAGTTTTGTGTGTGAAGCTCTGCCTTGGATTTTGTGGGCTTTGGGGAAGGTCACTGCCAGCTCAAGCCATGAGAAGGAGAACTTGATCTACCAAAACTGCAGCTGATATTACCTTCCCAATGAATTTTAAGGGACAGACTTACGTATTGTTGTAGCCTGGATGGTCCAGGTCATGGCACACTGCTGCAGTCATGAGAATCAAGATGTCAATTTGGGAAAATTTCTCCTATAAAATACAGAACATACAGTAGTATTATGCTTTCTACTTCCCCTATCCCCATAAATGAATATAAGTGAAAAACCTGCCCACATTTACTTTACAGAGAAATGAAAATCTGAGCAAAATGAAGTGTTTTTCCACAGATCAATTTGCTTCAGTCAAGAAAGAATTCTGCCTTCCCTTCCAGTAAAAATGACTCAGATTTGCCTTTGTTGCACTAAATAACAGCAGCTCAGAGGAGGCAATTTGCTTGAAACTTGTTATTACTGCAGGGATCATATAAAAGCACTGAAATATTAGTATAGTCTCTTACAAGTCATGAGAGCATCCTGATTAGCTAGGGGAGGGCTGGAAGATAGCTAGTTGGCATTCCGTTCTGCGTTAACTAAAGTTATAAAAAGAGTGAGAAAAATTAAGTGTTGCATTCCCAGTTTCCGAATAGGGCAAACTTCCATTAAAGAAAGTTTTTCTTCACACTCCTACTAGCAAGAAAATACTTATGCCAGTAACTGAGACGTTTAACTATGGAGAAGACAGGGTTTTTTTACTGAACAAAATCTGGCTTGTACAGAAACAAAATGAATATATAGACATGAGTTATTCAGCCAATGAAAATAAATTATGCCTGTAGTTTTGAGCAATGTACAGGTTGAATGAGAATCTTGCATACTGTACATGCAAGGCATTATTTGAAGTAGCTCACCCAGGTGCAAGCACACATTGGGGAAAACCTCTTCTGGGAATATGATGATGAAGACCATATCCCCAGACCATAATTCATCAGGCTTTAGGATCTGATTCATTGACGTTTCATGCTATCAGAGTGTCAGAAGTGCTTCAGTGTACAGATTTGGGATAGCCAGGAGGTGAAGGTAGCATCCCAGCAGCCTCAGAAAACAGTACAGGTGCTTGAGGTCTGGGATGGGATGGCTGAGTGGGCAGACAGAGGTGGAAATGAAACACTTCCTCCTTGCCCCAGCGTCTAACCAGTGCAGCTATTGCAAAGTTCACCACTCAGTAGCAAGCTGGTGGCCTATTTTGCAATAAAAATGGCACAGGTGTCATAGCGTTGAGTGGATGAACACGTGCCCCATGACAGAAATGGGGTGATACTATTGAGGTGGAGGGCATACCTGGAGGCTGCAGAGTGAGATCATGCTGTACATCATCTGGGTCACACAGAAGCAGTGCCGGAAATTATGGAAGGGGTTGTTTCTGTAATTGTCATGAATACACAGCTGCAGAGAGAGGGAATGAAACAGTCAGAGAGAGAAGAGCTCTTTCTTTATAAGCATATGATTATAGATGCTTCCCAACCTCCCTGGAAGCACTTTATATCCCTATAGGTGTCCTATGGAGCCCAGTATTATTTTCTGCTAGGACAGACTGACAGCACAAAGGCCTTCTGACACTTTCTGCCTTTCAAGAATTTGTCAGCAGGTAAAGCTCATAGCAGCTTCTCTCATACCAGCTAGCAATGGGTAAACATCCCAGCACAGTCAAGTGAGACAGTCCTATCAGTGTTGAGACAGGACTCTGTGCTCTTCCTGAATTTGTATTTCAAACTGTGCAGTGGTTAAATGTTGTCTTTGGGTGTGTAAAGAGCTCAAAGTATATCCCTGTTCCCCTCTCTTGCTGAATGCAAATTGTAGCTTTGAAATCTTCCAGGCTGAAATGTAGTTGTTATTTCATTTGCAAATGCTCAGAGGTAGTACTTTGGGATGTGTTGCTTGGCAAAGCGAAGTTATGAATGCACATTCTCTGGCTTACCTGTGTGGATTTCCTACGCTAAAGCAGCATGGGAGAGATTAAGCCATATAGGCACATGGGACGGATTTTAACTTTCTACAGATCCTGGCTACATGCCGTTATTAAAATGCAAGCTCAAGCTTGTCTTCCCATGTGTCCTCACTACTGTCAACTGGGCTATCTGAGTGAAGCTGGCACAGCTGGGTTGCCACATGCCACAGTCATTCTTGCAATGTAATGGAGAGCCTTTGGTGTCCTGTCCTGCACTGCACAAAACACCCAAGCATCAGCAGCACTGCTGGACCCCTTCTGCTGAATCATCCATAGCCTGGATCCTTATGCACATGCCAGAGCCCTTGGAGAGCCCTTATGCACACGCTTCAATTACTGAGCCTGAACTAATGATGTGGGCGGAATTTGTGTCCCCTTCTCCAGCTGAATAGTGAATTTACTTTAAAGAGTCTTCAAGCCCCATCAGGATCAAACCCTTCAACCCAGGACCTGACTTCTAGGAAGCCCTAAAGTTGGGATCAAGTCAAGAGAACTGTGGGTTTTCAATACTTATTCAGTATCTGGGGGCTTCATTTCAAAGCTGTTCAGATTATTCTGCAGCAAGGACTTTAGGAATACATTATATTATTTTAAAATAAAAACTAATGGCACAGTATGGTTGACAGCCAGGCTCACGGGTGGTGGTCAGTATGTCACAGCCTCTGCGTAGAGACCGTAGTTATGGCCAGGCACTGTACAACACTGCATGGATGTAATGGACACAACTAGCAGTGGAGCCCAGAGCATCCCAGGGGACTCCTGACTCAGAGCACTGAAGGACTGGAGTGACTGTGTTGTATTAGTCATCTGTCCCTCTCCTTTCTGGAAGATTTCTGTAGCCAGTGGATGTGGGAGCAAGAAAGCAAGCATATGCATGAGGTGGCTTTTTCTCGCTCGCTTAAGTTCAAACTGGTGGCCATACTGTGCCTGGGGAAGTATCATAGTTTGAAGTAGAGTCCTTGAGGCTTTTTTTAATCACCTTTTTTTCTTTTCCTGTGAAGTCAGCATTTAAGAAAAGAAATCTCACCCTGTCTTACCTTCATAGAAAATACATAATAAAGCCCCCTTGTTCAGAACAAGGCTGTCTTAAATGTTAGTAGTAACCAATTACTTGGAGATGCAAGCTAACAGGAAGCTGCCTGCAGCAGTGCATGTAGGTGGCATGTTGATGTGTGTTGACATATCACCTTGTTCCTCATGTTTTCAGGCTGTGAAACAGGAGGAGGAAATTTTCTGTTTAATCTACTCTGTGCTAGCCTTGTTTGCATTGGGTTTCATCCCACCCCTTCTGTTCAGCTGCTTTCTAAGGTCAACAATACTGATCTTTTCATAGAATCATAGAATCATAGAATCATAGAATAGTTAGGGTTGGAAAGGACCTTTAGATCATTTAGTTCCAACCCCCTTGCCATGGGCAGGGACACCTTACGCTAAATCATATCACCAAAGGCCTCGTCCAACCTGGCCTTGAACACTGCCAGGGATGGAGCATTCACAACCTCCCTGGGCAACCTATTCCAGTGCCTCACCACCATAACAGGAAAGAATTTCTTCCTTATATCTAAACTTCCCCTGTTTAAGTTTTAACCCATTACCCCTTGTCCTATCACTACAGTCCCTAATGAAGAGTCCCTCCCCAGCATCCCTATAGGCCCCCTTCAGATACTGGAAGGCTGCTAGGAGGTCTCCATGCAGCCTTCTCTCCTCCAGGCTGAACAGCTCCAACTTCCTCAGCCTGTCTTCATACAGGAGGTGCTCCAGTCCCTTTGATCATCCTCGTGGCCCTTCTCTGGACTTGTTCCAACAGTTCCATGTCCTTTTTATGTTGAGGACACCAGAACTGCACACAATACTCCAGGTGAGGTCTCACAAGAGCAGAGTAGAGGGGCAGGATCACCTTCTTCGACCTGCTGGTCATGCTCCTTTTGATGCAGCCCAGGATACAGTTGGCTTTCTGGGCTGCGAGTGCACACTGAAGCCGGCTCATGTTCATTTTCTCATTGACCAACACCCCCAAGTCCTTCTCCACAGAGCTGCTCTGAATCTCTTCTCTGCCCAACCTGTAGCTGTGCCTGGGATTGCTCCGACCCAGGTGTAGGACCTTGCACTTGGCATGGTTAAACTTCATGAGGTTGGCATCAGCCCACCTCACAAGCGTGTCAAGGTCCCTCTGGATGGCATTCCATCCCTCCAGGGTATCAACCAAACCACACAGCTTGGTGTCATCGGCAAACTTGCTGAGGGCACACTCAATCCCACTGTCTATGTCAGCGACGAAGATGTTCAACAAGACCGGTCCCAACACCGATCCCTGAGGGATGCCACTCGTTACTGGTCTCCAGCCAGACATTGAGCCATTGACCACAACTCTTTGTGTGCGGCCATCCAGCCAGTTCTTTATCCACTAAGTGGTCCATCCATCAAATTGATGTCTCTCCAATTTAGAGACAAGGATGTAGTGCGGGACAGTGTCGAATGCTTTGCACAAGTCCAGATAGATGACATCAACTGCTCTACCCCTGTCCATCAGTTCTGTAGCCCCATCATAGAAGGCCACCAGATTGGTCAGGCAGGATTTCCCCTTAGTGAAGCCATGCTGGCTGTCACCAAGCAACTTGTTGTTTTTCATGTGCCTTAGCATGCCTTCCAGGAGAATCTGCTCCAAGATTTTGCCAGGCACAGAGGTGAGACTGACTGGGCTGTAATTCCCCGGGTCATCCATTTTCCCCTTCTTGAGGGAAGGGTTATATTTCCCTTTTTCCAGTTGTTGGGAACTTCACCTGACTGCCATGATTTCTCAAATATGATGGCCAGCGGCTTCAGAACTCCATTTGCCAGCTCCTTCAGGACCCGCGGATGGATCTCATCAGCACCCATGGACTTGTGCACATTCAGATTTTTAAGATGGTCTCGAAACAGATCCTCTCCTACAGTGGTCCAAGGTCTTCATTCTCACAGTCCCTGCATCTGCCTTCCAAGACTTGGGTGATTTGGTCAGAGCCTTTGTCAGTGAAGACTGAGGCAAAGAAGTCATTCAGAACCTCAGCCTTCTCCAAATCCTGTGTAGCCAGTTCTCCTGAGAGCTTCCTGAGGGGGCCTACGTTGTCCCTGGTCTGTTTTTTATTTGCTATGTACCTGTAGAATCCCTTCCTGTTATCCTTAACATCCCTAGCTAAGTTTAATTCTAACTGAGCCTTAGCTTTCCCAACCTGATCCCTTGCTTCCCAGACAACTTCCCTGTACTCTTCCCAGGCCGCCTGTCCTTGCTTCCACTTATTATAAACCTCTTTTTTCATTTGAATTTTCCTCAGGAGCTCCTTATCCATCCAAGGAGTTCTCCTGGCCCTCCTGCTGCACTTCCTTCGGGTTGGGATGCAACACTCCTGAGCTTGCAGCAGGTGATCCTTGAATATCAACCAGCAGTCTTGGGCCCCTCTGCCCTCCAGGGCTATATCCTATGGAACCTTCCGAAGCAGGTTCCTGAAGAGGCCAAAGTCTGCTCTTTTGAAGTCCAGGGCAGTGAGCTTGCTGCACGCTCTTCTCACTGTCCTGAGGATCTCAAATTCGAGCTTCTCGTGATCGCTGCACCCAAGGCCTCCCTAGAACATCACACTTCCAACAAGCCCTTCCCTGCTGGTGGGCACGAGGTCAAGCATGGCACCTCTCCTTGTCGGCTCCTCTATTACTTGCAGAAGGAAGTTGTCTTCCACACAACCGAGGAACCTCCTGGATTGCTTGTGCCGGGCCGTACCGTCCTTCCAACAGATGTCAGGGTGGTTGAAGTCACCCATGAGAACAAGGACCTGTGAGTGTGAGGCTTTTCCTATCTGTCTATGGAGTGCTTCATCCGCAGGCTCTCCTTGATCAGCCGGTCTGTAACAGATTCCCACAGTAATGTCTCCCATAGCTATATTCCCTTTAACCCTGACCCACAAACTCTCTGTGGACTGCTCACCTGTCCCCAGGCAGAGTTCCATGCTCTCCAGCCTATCCCTAACATAATGGGCAACTCCCCCTCCCCGCCTGCCAGGCCTGTCTTTTCTAAAGAGCCTGTAACCTTCCATTCCAACACTCCAGTCATAGGAGCCATCCCACCATGTGTCTGTGATACCTATTATATCATACCCCTCTAGATGTGCACATATCTCTAATTCCTCTTGTTTGTTCCCCATGCTACGGGCATTTGTATAGAGGCATCTGAGCTGAGCTCCAACTGAAGCCGGTTCATTGGCTGGAGCGGCTGGAATATCTCTACATTGCTCTAGGCATTTATTATAGGTTCTGGCAACTGACTGGGTGTGTTGGGATGGAATGATGCCCCCCTTCCCCAGCACATCTAGTTTAAAGCCTCCTTGACCAGCCTGGCAAGCCTCCTAACAAAACTGCTCGACCAGCTCCCCCAGCCTCCAGTAGACCTGGCCTACAAGCTTGGGTCCCGTGTTCAAGACACCGAAACCCCTGACTATGACACCACCCTTTTAACCAGTTATTAACCTGGCTAATCCTCCTAGCTTTTTTTAGGTCCTCCTCTTTATCCTGGAGAATTGATGAAAAGACTATCTGAGCTCCAGAGCCCCTAACCACCTCTCCCAGGGCTCTGTAGTCCTTCTTTATGTTCCCCAGGCTACTACTATCTATTATTTTCATCTGCCTTCTTCGAGAGAGAATTCCTAGGTCTTGATCACTTTTTGTATCTCCTTTAATGTGGTCATATTAAGTTTCTAAAAAGGCCTAGAAATAAATTTCAGGTAAGCCGTATGCCTCTATAGTGACATGGTAGCACATGTCCATTTTATCGCTCCTTCCATTCTCTGATCAGCCTTATACCTTCTTAGCTTCATTGTACAGCAGCACACCAAGCACTGACAGTCACTGTCCTGTGTAAGCTCGTGCCCAGGTGCTTTCTGCTTTTGCTGTACTTCATGGTATGATGAATTTGGAGTTTGCTTTGTGTTTGCTAAATAGTTTCTGAATTTGTGGAATTTGTTCAGGCCCTTCTGGAAGTCTATAGCCACCATGTAAAATGCTTTCTACTATTCTATGTGTATTCTTCAGGTAATTAGAAGAGATTAATGAGATATGAGTCTTTGCCACAGGAATTGTATGAAACAGCTGTATAATGAATTTCACATCATGAAGTTTTTGATTACTGTAATAATCAATTTGGCAAGTAAAGATGTAATTTTTACTAACTATAATTCTTCAGGCTGTACCTAGATCCTTTTTAAACAATGGGTAAAATAATTACTGTTCTACAGTTCTCTAGGAATGTGGCAGGTTTTTCTAAGAAAGCCAATATATTCTTCAGCTTTTCAGTAAATGCTTTCTCATGCCCTGCCTTGGACCTGAAAACTTAATGGTTTTTAGGTCAGTGTTTCTTCTTCAGACATCTTAGTTTTGTATGATCTTAACATTATCATGTCTTGCGTCTCTGCAACATTCTCAACATTAAAGACTAAAGCAAAGAAAGTTATTTGGCTTCCCAGAAATTCCTTTTCCCTCCTGACTTGCTCCTTTACTCACCATGTAGTACATCTAATAATTATTGCACATACTGGCTTTTTTGGCCATATCTGAAAATGCTTGTCATGTCTCCATTTACAGTAGGTACCAAGAGCATTCACCAGAAATCAACTGCTCTCAATAATAGAAATCTCAGCAAATGGAAAACAATTAAAAAAATATCATCTGGGACCATTAGACTGCAAACATTTGCTGAAGTACTTAAGTTTTAAGAATTTGTGTAGATTGACTGCTTTCAGTGGTATTCCTCAGGTGAGTCCAGTTAATTCCATGCCCTTAATCAATTTTTTTGTTTTAAAAATTTTCAAATATGAGTAATTTTAAATACTTACCAACCACCTCTTTAACGTAATAGGATTGATATTGAAGTCTTTTACCAATCCAAGATCATGGTACATGTGTTCCAAGCAACTCAGCATCTGTAGCCAGGAACAGATAGGTTATTGGCTTGGTAAATATCACTTTGCTTTCTGATACATTGCAAAGTGAATTTTCCCCTTGCAAGCATCGAATAATTGCAAAGCCCCCTTGTTAAGATGAAAGGAAGATGTTCAAAGATTGTGTGATTAAAGACAGTGCAAGAGGGAAGATAGAGAGGTTCCTAAAGCTTTTTGAAGTAGACAGATTGCTGTTGACTTCATAGGCTTTGTGGGGGTCTTTGAGTCACACCAGCTCTCCTTAGTAATTGTGATTCATTCATTTCATAGCAATGCTTTCTCACAAAAAAGTATTGCCATTTTTCTAATTCAGCTGGGATATGGTCTAATGCTTGTTGAAAACATGGGAGTTTTCCCACTGACTCCAAAGGCCCTGGCTGTGTAGAAATGGACCAGGCTCTAGCTGTATGGAAAATGGCAGCAGAAAGTAAGATTCTTGAAAACCCCTTTTATTCTAGATACGTGTCAATATCTTCTTTCTTTATGACTTCTTGTGAGTTTCTAACACCATTATCTTAACTCGTATTTCTTGTTTAACAAAAGGTCTATCAATCTAACCCTACAAAGTTGCAGCAGGTTTGTGACCATCCACTCCTGTAAACTGTAACTATGAATCCCAACAGCTGAACTGCAAAGGCAGGCTGCTCTTTTGAGACAACATCTGCTCTGCAGTAGGAAGGCAGATAATATATTGCCACCAATCCCAGTTAATCTATGGATTTGAAAATAGTGGGAAAGAAAGGTATTGTTCGTCTGATGTGTATGGGCACTTAACAGCTGCCACCAGACTGAAATGAACAGGAGTCCAGGAGTTTATGTATCTGCATTCCTATTTCTGAAGGCAAAATCTGCAGGGAATGAAATGTAGCCATTAAATTATTTGATGCAGTTCTTAGACTGTAGACTGATGAGTTTTAACATGATGAGTATAATGTCACAAATATGGCCTTGGAGACATTTCTAGCTGGGTTTCTATTATTCAGGCTCTTCAAAACTCTCCAGAAAAATGATTTCATCTAATGAAATTTTATGTTTATCCAGGGAATATACATAGTTCATGCAGTAAAAAAGAGGCTGGTTTTGAGTCATCTGAACAGGAAGAAAGAGACTTTCCTGCAAGACTTCATGGACAATGTCATGAGCTGAATGGTGCTCACATTGCATGGGTAGCATTTTGCTGTAGACCATCATGTCCTGTTCCTAGTCCCTGAGGTAGAATATATGCTTGGCAATAGTTTCAGAAAAGACTTCCTGAGACAACAGACTGGATCCAGAAGGGCTGAATTACTCTCAGAAAAACCTATCTCCCCTCAGCTGTTTTGCCAAGAGAGCTATAGGTGAGTGGCCGGGTGACTGTAGTCCCAAAGCTCCTGCCCCTGAGCACGTGAGAATCTCAGTTTTCATTTTTAGCTTTCTTGGTCAACAGCAAAGCTTGAACATTGGACTCTTCTAAGGCTTAAATGAGTGGGCATTTGATAAAGTGAACACAAGCTTGCTGCATAGTTCTGTTTACTGAGATGCTGCAGAGTACATTATTAATTTGCTTACAGAAGGCTAAGGTTTATAACCTGCCTGCCCTCCACTGAACATGTGAGCAAATGTTCATTGCCAAACAAGCATTGGCAGAATTGAAATATTCTCTGTAAACATAAATCAGAGCTAAAAGGATAAAATAAACCCATGTGATGCTCAACTCACTAGAGGTTGTGTGGTACCTTATTTCTGAGCATCTCTCCTTTCAGGGCATGTCTAATCTCTGCATTCTCGTGTTAGTCCTGTTCATGCCACCATATAGTGTTTCCTAAGATTCCAAATGAGTTACTGTGGTAAAGTAATATGCCTCAGCACACAAGAATCCATGGATAATGTTTTTTGTCTCTCACTATTCTTTCTTAATAGTCAGAGAAACAATGAGCCCACAGTGTTACAGTCCACCTGGCAGGTCGTAATTCTCTCTTGCTGTAAAGACCTGACAGGCATTAAAAAGCTGGGGCCAAGCCATTTTGCCTGAGCAGTTGTATGGCCGTGGTACAGAGAAAAGAGACTGGAGAGGGAGCAGTAACTGCAGAGGACCAGCCTTAGCTTGGCATGGACTGCACAAGGGAAGTACTGCCTGTCTCTGCAAATGGGAGATGGACCTAAAGCCACCAGAGAGGCCTTCTGTTAAAGCCAGATGAAACATCCTGAAGGGAATATCTTGTTCCTGTGTACGGTATGGGTATTTTTAATTGTCGTGTTGACCTACAGGTGCTGAGCCAGAATGATCCTTATATGCACAACATCTGATTGAGAAGGTAATTAAAGTGATTGCTGCTGGGGTGCTGCTAGAGCTACTCAATCCTTCCCTTGGGAAAAAACACAACACTAAACCCCCACTTTAGTCCTGCCCTCCTTTATATTTTTCCTAAGTGAGATTTGCTTATATTTGCTGAATCTAGTTTTATATTAAATTATAAGTAGTCCATTACAGAAACATCCTTCTCATTCATGTTTCCACAGAGGTTTACACACGGTCCTTTCAGAACCTTCTGCAATACAAGTGACAAGCAATGAATAATACTAATAGCAAGAACAAAAATAAGACAATTAAGCAACAAGAAAATACAAATAGGCTGTGCATGCAGCTCTGCAACCTCTTCAGAATACACAGCAGGAAAACCCCTCACCTAAAAGGGTGTGAATCAATGCATGAACCTCTGTTTGGCTTCATACAGCAGGATGCTGCTTTATTGATTTGAGCAGAGTTGTTGATGATGTGCGTGAGCATACACTTTGCTAGGGATTGATTTGTTCACATAAAATGGCACGAGACAACTCATGTGGCAGTAATGACAGTGCACCAGTTGTTGTGGGAAATTACTAGGAAAAGATTAAAGAAAATACAGAGAGGAGTCAGTGTATAATAATCAGCATAGCCTATCGGGCATCTGTTAGGAAAAAGTACTGGGGAAGAAAAGGGGAAAAATCCCACAGACCATCTCAAAGGGCTCTTCTGTCTTTGTTGGCTCTCAGAAAGAATGCTAGCCCAGCTAACACATCATCCTTACCTCATTGGGCTCCCACAGCCATACATCAAAGGTTGGCTTCCGAAGTGCTTCAATGGTCTCCTGGGACAGCATGTACTGCAGACAAAAATACAGTTGGCATAAGGGTCCCCCACCCTGGCATGGGACCTGCTATTGGCGCGTCCTTGGCACTCCCAAGGTTCTATTCATGAGGGGTTTAGCTATATTTCCCAAGGAGAAAGCAACTGATCTCTCGCTCTGCCTGCCCAGCCCTCCTCACCCTCCCCACTAGCTGCTTGTGGTCAGGCCAGGGTACCCATGCCTAGCAGGCAGGAAGTCCCCAAGCAGCTTGCTGATAGGTGGAGATCCTTGTGGAGCAGGAGAAATGGAGGGAGAGTGGAAGTGTTATGGATGGGGTTATGGGTAAAACCAGCACAGGGATATAAAGGGCACAAGGCTCAGACCTGTCCCTGGCTGCACCGGCTTTGTTGCCTGCAGAGCATCAGCGACATTCGATGCAGCCAGTTATGTCTGGATGGTGTGAAGTGTCTACAATTCACAGTGTTAAATTAGCTGGTGGGTATGATATATTTACTTGCAGATGATTTATACTCTCATTTTGAGTATTTTTTCCAAGAACGCCCACATTTTCAAATTGGTTGTCAGCCTGCAAGATTCCAGTGATTTTTTATCATTATGCTCGGAGGCTTAGAACAAACCCAAGCTCATCATCCAGTTATGATTTGTGTACAAAATGGAAAAAAGGAATGTGGGGAGTTAAAAGAACATGACTCTACCTATTCATCTTTTCTAGACTCCATTCATCAGAGTCTTTCTGGGCCACAAAAATCTTGTAGCTTCACTTGGCCCATTTACCGTGGCTGTCTCTAATTAGTCTGGGCTTACTGTACTGAGCAGGTAAATGAAATTTTCTGAGCCATCAAACTGCTGATACTTAATCCAAGATAGAATAACACCAAAGATTAATTTCCTTCTTGAGAAAGCAATTGATTTTGCATTCACACATGTAATGTACATTGAATATGATGTTCTCCAAGAAAATTGTGAATTGGCAGCACGGATTTGTTATTTGATAACAAATGTGTGTTGCTGAATAAACAGGAGAACTTAAAATTCATTGGTCTGTAAGTCTCTGAAGGCAAATATGCAAGGATGCATGTCCATATCATACACCTGCATCACACAGGACCATGTGAACTTCAGAGTGGCTGAGCCAGCTTTGATGTGTGCAAGTAAATGACCACGCAGAAGCTCTGATTTGCACATGTGAGCTGGTGTATTGTCAAGGTGTGAGGTGGGTGCTGAGCAGACATAGCCTGAAAGCTTTGCATAATTCCCATGGGCAAAGACTGATGGTGCTAGGACCAAAGATGCTGTGTGCTTCATGGTTTCAGCCTCATTCATCACTGTGGATTTCTGCTTGTACTTGCCCAGTAGACATTTTTCTTCAAGCATTGCTGTTTTCTGTAGTAAATACATTATCTCATTTTCACAGGGACAATGAATCATTCTGGAGAGAATCCAATGTCACATTTTCTCTTTGTTTCCCTAGGTGAAGCATCTCCATAAATTACTTTTTAAATTAAAAAATAATCCATTAGGAGAAAACAGGCAGCAGCACTATTTTCAATTAGAGTACAACATTGTAGGCTGTTTTTGATTGTTTGCTCTGAGCATGGAGAATAAACAAATATAACTAGACCAAAGAGCTTTAAACGTTGATGAATGCAAAATGTTCATTAACATTTCAAACACTAATGAGCTTTCAAATATTAAAGACTACTGAGGATCCAACTTTAAGTCACCACAGGCACATGACAGCTTTTTTCCATTGGCTCCCAGGGATTTTGGATCAGGCTTTGGATTTAGAATAGCTAGGATGTAGATGGCTAGTGAAGTCATGCATTGTAAACCAGCAGTTGTCAGGATAGCAAGCTTGTGGTAGGATTATGGGAAGGAAAAGCATTGTGTGGTACCTTTGGATAGGATGGTACATCCCGCCGGGGAGTCGGTCTCTTGTTTTCATCCAAAAAGCTGTACTTGCAGGGACAATTCGTCCTGAAATTAAATATGCAACTCTTAACATTGTGCAAACAGAACCACAGTGCCTCAAAAAATGCTGGAAATACTCTGGTCTCTCAGTAGGCATTGCTTGGAGAATTACCCTGCTCCCCAGACTCTCTCTTTCTAATATGGTGTTGCTCAAATGCTTTAAAAGTGTGATCCTCTTTAGGATTTTCTGCCCTTGTGCAACTTGTTGCAGCATCTCAGTCTATTTGAATTCAAGTGAGGAGCTTCTCTATTCAGGCATGTGAATACCCCATAATTTCTATTTAAACCAAGTCACTTTCAGCAAGCAGCTTGCTGTCTGTGACAGGCATAGGTGTCTGAGGGTGGCAGAGCCCAGCCAGGGGCCACACTGAACATGGACACTGGCATACCTATGCTTATTTACTAGTGTAGGCACACACCAAGCCCAAGGTTTATTTCAGCCCAGCTCTAGGCCTCATAAAAGCTTGGGTAAGAGCATCCATTTTGATGGCTTGACCATCTTCCCTGCTGCTCTTCAGGTGGGACAACAGCAGTGAGGTGCGGGCTCGGCAGATACAACCTGCTTGGCTCCCAGGTCCTGGAGGAAGGGAGCCATTGCCAGCAGTTACAGGTGATCTAACACTTGCCTGTTTTTTAACACCAGCACCCCCTGACAGTTATCTGCCTGTCCTTCCTCTGCACGTGGAAGAGCCAAGCTGATGCTGATCTAGTTGAAGATGTCCCTGCTCATTGCAGGAGGTTGGACTAGATGACCTTTGAAGGTCCCTTCCAACCCAAACATGATTCTATCCCCTCTGAGCAGAGGACCAAGATGGTGGGCGGTGCACACCAGCCTTACAGCCTTTGCAGAACATCTAGGTTGCTGCATTGCAGTGTGAAAGCAGTTTTTTTCCTTACAGCCATGGGGGCCACAATAAAACATAGAGCTCTGCGGTGTCACACAGGTGTCAATCATGATACTTTAACTCAACACACATTTCCCATGTAGTTGGTCATGTGGATTTTAAGAACTTTCATGTCAGGTTGATCTGCTTGTATTTTGCATTTATCCCTAGATTATTCTTTCTCATTTCTCAAGCCTCCTACCAATTGAAGTTAAAAGAAACCCCTCAAAAGAGCCAACCAAAGCATTCCATTAACTTTATTTGATCCTTTAAAAATTATTTCACATATTGTATATTGAATCTCTTTCTAGTGCTTCTCTGTTGGGAGTTGGTCTGGGTCTCTTTTCTGCTCTTAACATTGATGTCTTCTAACACTCTTGATGGTGTTGTCTGAATCCTGTGAAAGTTATGTCATCCTACAGTTCATGGTGGTCAGCTGGCTTCAACCAGCTTTTGAGGAGATTTGGGGAGCCCTGTTTGAGGTGATTCTCAGTTGATGAAAAGCTGTCTTAATAATTTCTAAAGCTGTTTCCTCAAAATTCCACTGTGAGGGGTATTAGTTGGATAAAAATAGTGAGATGTGGGCAATCCTTGCCCTAATTGGAGCTGGCTGCCAAAGTTAGCTGAAGGTCAGTCAATTATCTTTAATTCCCAGCTGTAGTATGGCGTCCCAGTATGTATTATGACTCCATGCTACCACACTGGGGAACACATTAGAGCCAGGGTGCATCAGACCTTTACAAATGTAAAACTGTATCTGCAAATGATCATGATTTTAAATGATATTATATTGTTGGTAGCATCTGCCAGTGGCGAGAGCAAAAAGCAGACTAGCAAACAAAAAAGCAGTATGAGGGGATGCAAGTGGGGGTCTTTTGCTCTTCTGAAGAGGACAGATGCACAATTCACTGTGCATGACTAATTATAAATCTAGCTGTTCACTCCTACTCTGTCATTTGGTAATGTAAGAGCAAACGTAAGAATATGCAAACATACAAGTGTACAGCTGTGTCTGCTGTGATATTATTGAAGGAATATACGCACTCAAACATACTTTTGTACATTAACTAAATTTAGATGTGATCCCTAATTGCAACTGTAACACATTATCTAGCAAATGGCATAGCACAAGGGATGACAAGCCTAAGTAGGTGCAAATACATTGCCACATATGCTAGGATGCCTTGTTTTTCCCCCACAGCATGTATCTCATGCCCATGGGAGAGAGATTGTTCAGTCGCTCTGGGGTGAAGCATCCCTAGGCTGGGGTCACTGTCGTTATGGTGTCGTTATGCAGATCCATGGTTGCTTGGGAATAGGGAACCACAGCTCATTCCTCAGCAGCTCCCAGTGGGGTCCCTTTTAATGACCACCTACCAAGGACCATTCTCTTCCCAGTCTTACAGCAAGAAGTGACTCATAGCCATCTCTGGTTGAACCTAGCTACATACGTACTAGCCACATACACAGCCACACTGAAGCTAGCCACATCTAACTGCTTTGAGACCCAAGCCCTTAAGCTACAAATAATAATAGACAGAATTTTGTGCAAGGAGAAGGAGGTTTTGTGCAGCTGGGAAGAGGAAGACCCAGCTCAAGGCAACCAAGAAGTGCTGTGACAGGTAGCTGCCATATTGATAGGGCACAAAGGGATGCTCAGCAGAGTAAGTTAGGGTACGGGTTCAGTGAAAGCAGCTATGCAGTGTGAGCTAAGAGCAAGCAAGCTTAGGTATCAGCTGCTGAGCACTGCACCCATTTTTGCCACAGCTTTCCAGCACCATGGTCGATGCTGGTGTCTGGCTGTTGGCAGCTGTAATATCTCACTACAGTTCTTGCTGAAGACTACACACCTCAGCTGGAGTTAGCTGCACTGGGCAGACATGGCACGCCCCATTCCTGTTCTTGTTAGCAGGTTGCTGTTTGTACTACAAAATAGATTGTAAGGTGACAAGATCTGGGACAGGAATGAGTCATGGCTGTTGCTGGAACACTTTCATACTTCCTGATGTGTGTGGTAGCAACTGGGCAAACATGAAGTTGCCATAGCTTCTATTTTGGTTTTAATTCCCTATCTGCCTGTGTGTCACTATGCTTGTAAGTAGCTGCTCTCCCAGCTCCCTGTAACAGTTGAGGAAAAGTAGAGACACATGCATGAGCACACGTTATTCACATCACTACCAGCACAAATCAGCGTACATGCTTTCCTATTTGCTGCCAAATTGAACTCTGATTTTTCTAATGAGATTTCCTTACACACCTGAACAAGAAATGATGCAAGTCACAGGGCAAACTGCAATCCATCCCACTGGTATAAATCTGGAGCAGATATGAGGTTAATACTTTTACTCTGCGCTTATACTAGAATGACAGCTGAATTTGGCCTCAGACCTAATAGGAATGTATTAACACTGTGCCTTCTGACATATCTGGGTAGCAGAGTTTATGAAAGTGAGTGATTATAAAGCCTAATTCTTTTAGCAAATCTCCTATTGCCCTCAGTAGGAAATAGCTTTGATTAAAGGTCAGAGAATTTGACCCTGAATGAAGAAAACGAGAGAGGCTGTCAAGATAGCATAGTTAAATTTGCTGAGAAAAAAACCCTTCACCCACACTTTGAGCAACACAATATATCCCTCTTCAGCAACCTTTCCAGAAGTATTCATCATCTCTCAGTGATGATTTGTTTGTCCTAATGGCATATTTCAGTGACACAGGGGGCAGACTTTCCAGCCGAGACTGCGTGCCCTACAAAATGCAATCTTTTCTGCTGTTGTTTTAATTACAGCAAAACCAAGCTTCATAATCGCAGTAAGCCCTTGAACTAGAGAGTAAATTCCCAGCTTCTTGTTGAATTTGAAATGGATGTTTTATAGTAGCATGAGATCGTAAAATTAGAAGAGCTGTTACTTATTTATTTGATATTTTCCCAGAATATGTTGGAGCTGATTTGAGTGTTAGCTGGTTCCCAACTGAACTCCACACTATACGAAAGTTCTTTTCCCATTATCTGTCTCCCAGTAAATCTGGATAAAGAATTCCCATTCTTTCTGTATAGTGAAAAACATCTCTCTGCTGAAAGACCTTTTTGTCTTTCAGACCATAGTCTGAGCTGTTTTAACTGATGGATGGCTATACATCTTCAAATGTTAAATTAAAGCCACTGTCTGCAGTGGTTATTGGGTTCCTTGCCTCTGCACTTCTAAGCCCAGAAGGTAACTCAATCCTGTGGAAACACTGCATAAAGGTTTGAAACCAGATGCTTATTTCTTTGGTTAGGTCCAAAGCAGAACTTACCTGCTGCTTCTAGCTGCCATTTCCTCCCTCATTTTTTTAATGTCGCTCTTGCATTTCTCGATCTCCACTACTTTCAGGCCTTCCACTGTCAACAAAGGAAAACAACAGGGGTGTTACCATGGCGAAAGTCGAAGGATCTCGTTTCACAATTGTGCAAAATTTCAAAGGGCTTTAAGACGGGGTTATCCAGTGAGCCAGCAAGCTCTTTCAGCCTGCCTCGGTTCTCACATGTGCAGGTGCTGTCAGACCGAGGTATCTTGAAAACCCATAGGAATTCTCCGCTGCCAATTTCAGATAATAGCTACAGTATTTTAATTCACAGAGTAGCTATTGCGTCTCAGCTTTTCTACCACTGCTAGCAGCAGTCAGCTGTCCTGGTGCCTTCACTTCTCTGCTGTAGAACACGAATCAAAGGAAATCCTGAGCAAAAAATATCCCCTCCAGTGATGGGATGATGAGCGCAGCTAGGCAAACACGTCCCAGTAGGATTAGAATTCCCATTAAGAGAAAAGGTTTTAATTTGAAAGTTCACGCAGAGCGTTAAGGAGCTCTGAAAGGCACTGCTAGATACAGAAACACCAAAGTGAGAATGTGGGAGAAAAAGAAAAATGTTGAAAAGTTTTGCTCTAATGATTGATTTAACTTTTTTTTTTTTAGGTATTGAAGATCTGTCACTTCTTTTTGCTAATCAATTTTGTAATCAAAGGCTATTTCTGCATGTAGCATAAAAAAATCCTATGTTTCCTTTCTGTGTGCAATTATGAGAGCCACAAGGCAAAAAGTTTGATTGCCTGTTTATGCAGCAATGCACTTCACATAGCTGTGAGAACCTAACACAGTGCAAGTATGAGAATATTCTCCCTTTTCTTTCTCTCTCATTTAACTATCAGCGTGCTCAAGGACATAATACGGCACCATTTATTAAGTACATGTCATTCATATGCAATCATTTCACAGCTCATTTGTTTACTTATTGTTTGCTTGGACAAGCTGTGGTTCAGGGAGCTCCAGGGAATGTGCAATTGTACAATCAGTATTCAATAACCTTCTTAAAAAGTAATACTCAAAATCACATTTATCTGGAGGGTACCATGTAAGTGATAAAAACTGCCTTGGAGGGTACAACTCTGTAGATAAGCAGAGACCTCAGCTTCATTTTCCTTATGCTAGTAACAACAAAGATTGCTATTAGAAATGGGAAAGAGGAAAAACAGAGAAGTATATGAGCAAGTCCAAAATGCGAGTTATTAAGGAAAGGAAAGGGAAAGGGGTTTTATTTATGCTTGATTACAGGGATATCCTCCACTTAAAAATCCAATTTCCAGATTACTGTTTGTTTTTTTTTGTCTAGCATTGTTAACAAGCAATTTTTTGGATGATTACAGTGTGATGATACGGGCAGGATGTTTTCCTGCTTAATCAGTATCTTCATTCTGGGTATCTGGCTGCACTTTTTGGGGTGCTCCGTTCAACTGCTGATGGTCAGCTGCAGCTGACCTGCAGGACTGGGCTGCTATGTACCATCCCGGTGCATTAAGCTGGGAGAAGTTCATGGATAGCCCATATGCCAGGCTGGTGCTCATTTGAAACAATGGGAGCAAAGCAAAGTTATCAGACTGAGGGTAGTAGGGCAGGCAATTGCAGACGGAAGAGGAGCTGTGGTGCAAAATGGCAGCCCTGAACATTTTTTCGTATTGCGTCTCTTCGGTTTTCTTCCAAAACCTCTCCAGGGGGAGAAGAGAATTTACATAACTATTTTCTTAAGGCAGATGTGAGATGCTTACAAATTGTCAAGGGCTTTTGCCGGCTTCCTTATTCATGTGTGGGCTGCTACGCAAACACTGGAGCAGAGTAAAGCATTCTTAGTGCTTGCCCTGTGTGCGTTTTCCAAGGGGAAGTCACAAGCTTGAGATGGGATTTAAAAATCGGTTAAAAGGTTCGGCTTCTTGAAAACATGTCTCTATGATATGGTCTCTAGACAGTAATGGGAAGGAAGCTGAGAACATTTTATGTGAGGTGCAGATGTAGTTTTGTCATGAGCTCTTATCCCCACACACACATCCCCACTGGGGAAGAAATCCTGGAGATCACATGTGAAAGTGGTAGAAAAGGGTTCTCCGAAGGAGGTAGGAGAAAAGGCAAAACAAAAGCACAATTCTTTTCGTATTTGGCTCACAAATGATGAATGGCCTTGTCATGTGCACTGATTAAGGGCCCATTATGTTATCCTGCAGCAAAAAATACCTCTGAAAAAACCCTGTGCTGTCCAAAGAAATCCTTGGGCTGAATCCAGCACTGGAACATGGCTCTTACAGCAACCTCAGGGAGCCCAGCTCGAGCAGGGAGGTTGGACACTCCCTTTCTCTCACAGTTTTGCTTTTTAAGTATGAAAGCCTGGAATTATTTTGAAATGTTGCAGATCTGGCTCTGTCACAGATCCTGGAAGTCCAATTTTGAGCAGATGGGTGCACTTGTAGACAGGCAACCCAGGGAGCTCCTTCCCACAGGCTGAGGCTGCCGGAGATGGGATCGCGGAGCACTCAGGCAGAATGGCAGCAGATTGCTACATCAGCTGCTATTTCCACCAGTGGAGAGACCCACTTATGGAAAGAAGCCTTGTCTGGGGACCAGAGAATTCAGTTCACCTGCATGGCACCCCGGTGCTGGGTAGGACGCCTTCCCTCAACATCAGTGAAATGCTGGAGTGTGCAAGCACACAACTCCTCCCCACCGGCAGCAGCGTGCAAATCTCTGTTATCTCCCTCCACTGCTGCTGGCTGCCGACGTTGAAAGGCAGCCTGTGTGCAGGGTGCAGCCAGGGATCCCATTGGGGACAGTGGCTGGGATAGTTGCTTGCCTGGGGGATAGGAAGTCCCACAGGAACGCTTGCCTCATTTGTCTTAGTCCATGGCACTTAGCCCTAAGGACAGGAGTTGGTTGGAAGTTTCACAGAAAATGCAGTGAGTGAGCTAATTTCTCTCATTTTTTCCTGTATTTATTTTTTTCTTTTGGACAAAAGAATAAATCAGTGGAGCTTTAGGAAAACCAGCAGCTGTGTAACAGAGAGGAATTACAACCCAATCTTGCAGAGGTCTGTGCTGGGGTAGGCATGTTGCAGGTAGGGCTCCCACCCCACTGGAGCCTAAAGCGAGGGTGGCCTCAGGAAGAGGTTCCCCTGCAGCTGCTCTTTGAATAAGGACATATTTCCCTCTCCCTGCTGACAAAGGCATCAGTCTCACTGAGCAGCTGCAGGGTCAAGGTAGCTTCTGGTCAGGGGAAGTTTCAAGAAAAGAATTTCTTCCACGAACCAGAACCTTTTTTTTTTTCCCAGCCACCTCTAGTGAGAAAAGTGCTTTCTGCAGCTGTAATACCAGGGAAAACTGCCTGCTCCTGACTTAAATGCTGCGTATCAGCAAGGATGCGGCCTTTGATGTCAAGGCAGTGCTGGGTGATGGTGCCATGCCTCTTATTCATACCTCTCCCCTGCTTTTCCTTGACATGTGTTCAGAGTAATATACTGAAAATCAACAAGTCAGATGCTGAATGATGGGAGGAGCGGGGGAGGAAGTCCCAAAACCCAGAAAAGGAGCTCTTTGACCTGATGAATTAAACTTTTCATTGTGCACAGTAACAAAATATCGTTGTGTTACATATAACACACTGAACAAGTGAGGGAATTGATGCTGCCTAGTAGTCTGCAGGCAATATTGTCAGGGAAAGGTAAACCCCCATGCTTGCAGCCCAGAAATCACTGCCTCACAAAACAACAAGATGAACCACAAGACAAGTGTAGGTTTAGATATTAGGAAGAAATTCCTTATTATAAGAGTGGTGAGGCACTGGAACAGGTTGCCCAAAGAAGTTGTTGCTGCCCCATCCCTGGCAGTGTTCAAGGCCAGGTTGGACAGGGCTTTGAGCAACCTGGTCTAATAGAAGGTGTCCCTGCCTTCAGCAGGAGGTTGGAACTGGATGAACTTTAAGGTCCCTTCTAAACCAAACCATTTTGTGATTCCATGATTCTGCAAGGAGAAATCTCTCTGCAAGACATGTTTGACCTTGTCAAAGTGTTTGACCTGTGTGCAAGTGTCTGACTTAAAGCAGAAGGAAGGTAGCTGTAATTAATTACAAGGTGCAGCAGTGAGTACTAGGTCCCAAGTGTGTTAATGAGGCAGGGTGTTCAGGGACTTCGTATGCAGAGGCATGGGAGGGTCAGTGCCGGGTACAGAGGAGGTGATGTGGATATGGGGCATGGAGGGGATATGTGAGGGGAGGCAAGGGGACTTGGAAGTAGCAGACAGGGAATTGGGTGTTGGAGACCCTCTGCCATGGGGTAGTGGGAGGATGTTTCCCTGGTCCCAAAGCTTGGTGGAGGGCTAAATGGCCCCTCATAGGGGAGGCCAGGAGGGACTCCAGATTCCTGCAATACCAGGCATTCCTCCCTGCCCTCATCCCCTGGTAGGTGCCAGCATGGGCTCTCACCTTCCCCACATCTCACCCCAGGCTGGCCTCCAGCCTTTGAGGGCCAAGGCCAAACAAGTTATGAGCCATTGGAGAAAGCGGAGGGGCTGTGAGGGGTGGGGCAGAGAGGGGGTACAACAAGAGCAGCAAGGCGGGGGGGGGTTCTGAAGCACCGATTCCCACTGTGATATGAATAAAGGGACACTCACATTCAACCTTTTTCTCCAGCATTGCCAAGTGATTAGCTACTTCCGTTTTCAGCTCATTGATTTTAAAAACCCTGAAAAGAAAACCCTCATATATTAATGTTATACATTTAGTGCTGTACCTACCCTTGGTACAAAGGATTTTTGCTAGAAATGCCTATATTTTTCAGAGGATTGATCTTTTCGGCCATGCTTGCGGTAAGGAATGGAGAATTTTCCATGGAAATGCTAAAATTTTGTCTGAAAATACTTTTTTTTTCCCCCATAAAAATTAAGAAGAACTGATTTTGCCATGGCGCTGGCCCTGGGAATGTACTGCGGCTCTACGACTTCACCAACCCCTCTCTCAGCAGTGACTTGTTATTGTACCCCCCAGGGAAGCAAATTTAAATTGATAATGCTTTGCCTAACAGCAGCATTTTGGTCTCTGCACACTCTGAAGCCCTCCTCCTTCGGAGTTACGCTGGGGATTTGCAGAGCTGTGGTGGGATTGATCCATCTTATGGAAACCAGCTGGAATAAAATAAGCAGCTCTACAGATGTTGAGAAATCCTCTCGGAGGAGAGAAACATTTGAGTGAGATAGGGCAAAACAAACAAATCAGATGGTTTGACTGTTCAACAAAGAATTTCTTTTGCTTCCTAAAAGGGCAGGACCACAGTAATAACATTTATATTTATTACTTGATCTCTTTTTAAGATCAAAGATAATTGCCAAAACTGCTTTTGGTTTAAGCTACTGTATTGCTGACAGCAGGAAATAACGTGTGTACCAGGCCTAAATTTGGCAGGATGAGTGGAATTTGAAAGAGATCTTAAATGCCCCTCTGCCTCCTGTGAAAATTTCACTTCAGGCTGATAAAAGAAAAAACATTTTAAATCAGCAATAACGGTCAGCTTCTTACCTCGAGAACTGCTCAGCAATCTGTCCCAATAAATTCTGGAACAATTCTTCTTTCTCTGGTAAAAATAGGAGGGAGACATGACAGAAAATGACAAAGGAAAGAAGACATCCTCAACCTCCCTGCAGAGTGGCATCCCCAGACTTCCAGCTCTGACTGTGAGGCATTTAGCCAAAATGTTGTTCTGGTCCTTTGAACAAGTGACAGCAGTTGGGAACGATTCCTCATCTCATGCCTTCCTATGCCTGCAGATTGCAGTCAAGGTTTATCAGAAGTGTTTTGGAGGGTGCTGGGTCTCTGAGAGGTGGCTTGTTTTAAGGCATCACTCTCTAGAAATGAGACCCTTTTTGCATGCCTTGGGTGGGACACCCAAAATCACCATCTGCTTTTGAAAGGTCTGGCTCACAAGAACTGCCTCTACAACAGTAGCAACAGAGTGCCCATGAATAAAGCAACAACTTGTGAACACAATAAATGACAGCTTGCCTTTCAGATTTACACTTGGACATTATCCTGGAGACAGTACTTTTGGTGCAAATTCGTAAGGATCCTACTGCCTTGCAGAAGCTTCAGGCATGAAGATGCCGAAGTGACTGTTCTAGCAGAACAAGGTCCTCACTTCCTGGTTCGTGGGATGGACACAGCAGGACACAAGTTTCCCAACCCCTTTTCCCTGAGAACATAACTTGGACAGTGTCGCTGCGGGGATCCTCTCTGGATCCCATCGCTGCCTGAGCAGCTGTGGCAGTGGCCGCACTGGGAGTGCTCGTACCAGTGGCTCCCTGCCTGCTGCTCCTTACACCAGCACTTGGGAAAGTCAGCCTGGTGAAGCCCCAGCCCCTTCCCAAGACCATCACGGAACTGCTGTCGTTCATAGAGGGAAAAGCAAACAAGTCCTTAAAGAAAGACCCTAGTACATTTCAGGAACAAAGAAGAAGTATGATAGCAAAGTTTCCCATCTCAGTCTGTCCACACTGTATTCACCATGTGGACAAGGCAAAGCATAAATTATCATTGCAGAGCTGTGAGCTGCTGTTTTAAGATTGCTCCCACTTTTCCCACTAGCTAGTTCAAACTGCACTATGCTGCAGTTGTTCTCATGCCTGCAATGTGGATGTACTCCTAGTTTCTCATGCTGAAGGAGCAGAAACATTGCATGCTGTCATATACACACTGCAGATTACGGAACACCCATTTATACCCTACATAGAAATACATTTATACATCCTAGGTAGAAATACCCTGATGGAATTTCTTTTTGCACTTGTGTAAGGGAGTACAATGTCTCACGAGTGCAAACCCAGGCAAAACACATCAGAAAAAAATGCAACCCAGCATTTACAACCTATTTCTAAATAATAGCTCTTGGTACCTGTTGAAAGGATTTGCAGCTCCTCAGGCATCCGAGGTGTCAGAAATACTCATCAAGAGCATTCACTTTGCTGGTCAAAACAATTTGTCTGTTATCCCTGTAGCTCTAAACTGGAGCAAGCACTCTGTGCTCTGAAAGTCTCTGATCTAATTCCCTCTCTTGTTTTTGTCCTTTCGCTGAGATCCAGCTCCCAGCGGAGTGGTCAGCAAAGCAACTGAAGAGATCAGTTCTTTTCACAGAGACCCGTTTTCAGTTTTCTCACAAAACCCATGTGCTGTAACAAAGCAAATGCTGTGTCCTATTTAAGACAGAAGGAAAGCTTACCGTATGCAGCACCTGGGGTGGTACCTGAGTCTGACAGTGAAAACAAGCACAGAAACCCGTGTCCTCTCACTTCAATGCTGCTCCGCTCTCTGACAGTGGCTGCAGCACTCCGGAGACTGACAAGTTCCCTATAAACACCATTCCAGTAAAAAAAACCCTCTTACTTTCACTCCCTCCCCCTGTCAAAACTCACTTGGAGCACTAGGACATTCTCATCCAGGGAACAGTCAGCTGCAATCTGATGTTTATAGATGTAATAAAAGACTTTCCAAATGAAGATGTATGTTTTTATAACCCTAGGGTGCAGTAAAGATATATGACTAAGAGTGGCAGTTCATCTCATCTTAAAGAGACAAAGATCCATTTCTCTGCCCTGTTCCTTTTCGAGGGGGAGACCTCTGCTAACCCTGATTCTGAAGAAAATGAGATATTGCTCCAGCACCATTTGGTCTTGCTTCTCCAGTCCTTTGCTAAACAGGAGGGCTAGGTGTCCTTTTGCTCCTTTCATTGCCCTGTCTTCTAGGTTTTTTATAACTCTGGCGAGGGCTGATACCCCAGGTGCACAGAGCTACCTTTTCCCTTAGTTGCTGCATTCATTTTGCTGTGATTCCCTCTGCAAAAGGAAACCCTGCTGCACACAGCTGCAACCTGTACACCTTGCTGATGGTCGCCAGCTCCTTCCTGCAGCAACCTAAAAGCCAACACCAACCCTTTTCTCAGCTCATCCTCCACTGGCACCACGAATGTGCAACGTTTGCAGATGCAGGTGTTCAGCAAGTCAGATTTTTGCACAGTACTTGGAGTGGTTCAGAGTACAAACAAATATTAGAACCCCTACTCCAGAAGATGCTGCAATAGAGCAATGTTGGGCAGAGCACAGGTCAGCCCAGGGCTTCCCACAGCCCATTCCCATGCTCGCAGTGGGCACAGGTACTTTGGCTTCTTGCCTGCTGATGCCTACCAAGCTCAGCAGGGAGCTTGTCTGAGGCATCACAGAATAAAGAGCTACCTTGCTATCCCTCTGGCAGCTCCTTTGCCTTCAGGTTTGGGCAGAAAGCAGGGATGGGGGAACACATCAGCAGCACCTTTTCCTGCGACTCCTGCTGTGGCTGGACCTGAGGGCTGGCAGCGAGCACCACCTTCCCTGTCAGATGGGGACCAGGTACACGCTGGGGCAGCTCAGGTTATGTGTGCCTGACACAGATGGCTTATTACCCACTGGCATGCGCACTGCTCGGCAGTGACTCTTTCTCTCCCGTCTTATCTGCTGGGATCACAGCCAGGGAACCACCTCCATCCCCCCACCTTTCCCAGCTCTCCCTGCCGTCCTGCCAGCCTCAATGGGGTGCAGCAGAGAGTGCATGGGATTGTGAAGATGGGCTGGTTTCCCCCCATCTTTTCTGCTGTGGCCAAGCAAGGTTGGGGGGACATTAGTGTCTGCCTTTCCCTGCCAGCATCAGACTGGAGAATTCCTGACACATGGCTCTTTCTCATGTGTGCTTATTCTTCTGGCCCAAGCCCCTGTCTGTATTTCACTTTCTGTGGCTTGTTTGGATGTGGACAGTCAGGGGAATTAAAGAACATCCAGGTGTACAAAAGCCTCAGGAAGGGGCGTGATTCAAGCTCAAGCCAGCATCTATGAATCACGTCATATCAAGCACCAAATTTGCTTGACAGCCCAAGCTAAACTGGGCTCTCTCGTGCAAGTCCCTGTTCAGGTGAGTAATCCTGAAGCAATTGGCCCCATCCTGATGCACGCATCCATGTGGGATGCATGTAAGGAGCAGCAGGTGGGAGTTGTATTTTTCTCTCACAGTCTCTGCCTCTTAATTCTTGCTTAAACTGCAAGCCTGAATGTGCTTAAAAAAGGAGAAGAGAGAGATCCCAGAATAAGAAGATTTAGGCACAGTGACGAGCTTCTGTCACTTTTACCAATAGCAATTTGCACAAGATATTGTGTCTTTAATTCTTTGGGAGAAAAAGCGGACCCTACAGATCTCTGGTTCAGTCACTGGTGGGCTCAGTGGTGGGAAAGGCAGGGCAAGACAATTCAGACATGGGCCTTCTAGCAGGCCGTTACAAGGGTCTTGCTGGAGCTAGGTGTCCCGTCATAAGCCAGTATCCCTTGGGAGAGACCCTGGGCTTTTCTCAGTGCAAACGCTAGATATCCTATTAGCTGAAAAAGCAAATAACTGAATGGCAAGCAAAGTGGGAGGCAAAGATGGTGCCTACAGCTCCAGCATGGCCAAGTGTCTCCAACACATGCTGGCGGGGCTCCCCGGCATGGAGGCTGCTAAGCAAGCAGTGGCAGGTGGTGAGCTCTCTCCACTTGCTGGCTTCCATCCTGACCAGGCATTGTTCTCTTTGGGTTTCCTTGGCCATTTCCCCCCGGGTGTGAGAGGATGCTTGTGTTGAAGGACCCGCAGAACAAACTGGAGACATGCAGATGGAACTGGGGATAAGCTCAGCACATTATGTGCTTTTTCATGTCACACCTCTAGTGAGATGTTTAAGGGCTTGTTCAGCCACCTGTGTGCTTTGCTGCCCTGACTTTGGAGCAGTAGGAAAGCCCCTGTGAATGTTTACCCCGTGTTTAGGAATGCAGTGGATCAGGCTATCCTGAGCTTCACAACAGATCCTTTCTCTGCTCTATTAGAAATGCCACAGACTTCATTTTGACCTCTCAGGAGTGTGCTCCTAGTAGGATTTGTTCATTTAGCTGTCATCTCCAGCAACACCACCAGTTCAGAGTGCTTGAACTCTACTAATTGCAGCCCCACACAGCCATCAGTTTGTGAGTTTTAAGCCTATTCCTCCACAAGGACACAGACCAGAGCCTTTCTAGGAAGGAGAAGATGCCCTTTTGATGAGCTTTGCATTTTAAATGCTCCAGAGAGAAGGAAAGGTTTGTCATTGGGTGTTTGGTGCTCCGCTTGGATAGCCATGCGCCTTCTGGTCTGAGGCCATGGTAGGAAGGACAGCACATGATGCAATGGCCCTGCAGGCCCAGAGCCAGCCCATGGTGATATGGCAATGGATGCTGCATCCAATGGATGCTCGGTGGGATAGTAAGTTTTTTCATTCCAACCCTCTCCCATGACTATGGCCAGGGAATGAAGAGCAGTTTCCTAGCAGGACTCTGGTGGATATCTCTTCTGCTGGATAAAAGCCACTGCTTGTATTTTCCTCTCGAAGGATCATATTTTCCAGTCCCACCTTTTACAGTCTTTGTTCTGCTGAAGCATGCGTCATTCTTTTCTAGCTGCCTGGGAGACTGCTGAAAAGAGGTGCATTACCTCCCACTGCTGTGAAAATTGGGGTGACCCCATTTTTGGCATGTGCTTGGACAAACTGCTTTGAGAAGCAGAGTCACGCAGGCAGAGTTGTTTAAGAAGGGAAGACTGGAACAGAGCTGGGTTTTTTTCTTTTAATGAATAGGAACAATTTCCCACTCTGTTTATTCTTCCCACTCTCAGCAAAACGTCAGGAATGCTTAAGATTAATGACAACCTATGTGAAAGAGAAACAGATACCAAGGAACATTAGTTCCATCACACTCAGTTCAACCTTCCTCCTCTTTCCATAGCAGCGTCTGTCTTATGTTTTGGCAGCCTACCATCAGAATTTTTCTTGCCCTTTTTAGCTAAGACCTTTGGAAATCCTCATTTTATAAAATTCAGGGAGGAAAGAGAGACCTTGCTGACTCAGTGAGCTGCGCTCTGCACAAAGCAGAGCCATGCGCTGTCAGCTGGAGTGAAAAATGAGGGCCCTGGGAGAGTGCGAAAAGTCATACACGGGCTTACAAAAATATACGGTTAGCTTCATGTCAGGGGGAAAAAAGGTACGTGTTCTTGAAAGGCCTTCAGTCAACTTCCCAGCTGGTATAACACAGTGGCATTCCCCAGCAGAGCCTCGCCAGCCCTGTTCACTGGTCTTTCTCTGTGCTGGGGCAAATGGTTATTGGTTACCCATGCCAGACGGTACACAGAGTTATGCTCCAGTTAGACCTCATCTTTTCTGATCTTGTAAAGCAAATAACGTACTCCTGGACCAGAAGAGTGATGCTGTTCCAGCAGACTTTGTTACAACAGGGAAATAGTTTAGGAGACAGCTTCTTTTCTCTTCACAATCGTGTGTCTCTTGGCTTTGACTACCTCCTTCTGGCAGCAATGGCAGTCACTGACATGGGACCTGTTCATGGCTTGTAACAAATCTTACTGTGATAAAGTTCTTCCCTGTTTCCTAAGCTTCTTTGTTGTTTTTGTTCTCCATTCGCCTTTGCTCTCTGCATGTACAAACTCCCCATTGTTGCTTCTCTGCCCACCCCTCATCCTCCTACACTGCCTTGCTGTGCCCTTTTCCTACAGACATTCCTGCCGCAGCTGATGTGAGTGCCTCAGAGAGGGGCTCCAGTTCCCTGTGCCTCCCCATCTGAAAAAAAAACAGTGCTGTGAGACACTGTGTTTTCTCTTGAGTAATACAAGAGCCTAAGCAAGAAGAGGAGATGGGACCTGCAATTAACTTGAGCCAGATGAGGAGATGAGACCAGCAAAACTGCCTTGCTGCTATCGCAAGAGCCTTACCCGTTCCTGCAAACTACTTTTTTCCAGCCCCCAGACTTTCTGGCTCCCTCCTGTTTCTTCTGTGCACTCTGCGTTTACAAGATAATCTTAACCTCTTGCCTTTTGTCTCTCCTGTCTTCCAATTTTACTGCTCCAAACGATGTCTCCTAGCCTACCTCAGTGGCCAGCCTCTGCCTATAGCTCTACTATGTATAGATTAGGGCTCTTGCTCAGGCAAGAGAGAGTGGCAGGAGATGTTGCAGATGCACAGATGAGAGAGATGGCGAGCCAGATGCTCTACAGGAATTGCCACAACGAAATGCTGTGCTCCATCATCTGAGAGCTCCTGGCCTGAGCATAAGACTGACAGGAAAAGAGAAATGGTAGGAGTGCCACTCTTGCCTGTGTTGTGAGCTGGGCAACGTGCTCCAGACGTGTTGTTTCATCCAGGCCCTCCTTAATCTTGTCAGGTGTATTTAAATATTTATTACACTTAGAGCTACCGTGCCTACAGCAGACATTATGCTCTCTCATCAGCAATTTGGAAATACCATGGGGTTCAAATGTTGTGCTCAGCTTCTCAGCATAGCTTTGCTGAAAGATGAACAAGTTTAACAAAATACTGCAGAACAGGCTTTCAAACATTGTCTGTTGTCTGAAAAACCCCACTCTTCCATGTGAGATTTCCCCCAGGACATCAGTGGTGCTGAGTCAGATTGGAGCTAGGCACTGGGAAAGTTTCCCCATCCAACCTCACCCTCAGATATGTTGAAATTTAGGGACATTTTTTTAGCTCTCCTCCAGAACACTGTGATCAAACACTTACTCTGCTGCAGTGACAACCATGACACCATCATCTTTCCTCCTTGTATCATAGCCATGTAATTCCCATGTGCAAATGTTCACAAATTCAGCTTTAGTATACGCAGTTCAAAAGGGTCATTTTACCTGAGAGCTGCCCAGTGGCAACAGGAATCACTTTGTATGGAGACCTGGAAGAGTCAGAGGTTGATATTAGCAACACCCAGAAAGCAGTTTGTATTTCACATCTGTACTCCCAGAGAATCTGAATATATTCCAGGATCTCTTAAAACCTGTCAGTTTAAATATGAAATGGGCACTTTTTATGAGCACATGACCCTCCAATTCACTGCTGAACGAGAGACAGAGATCCTTCTTGTGCTGTACTGTCACGCAATAAATGTGGTAAAAATGCCTGTTCTTTGGCAGGCCTTGTTAGCTTGTGAAACGAGAATGTAAGGAAATTCTTTAGGTCAGGAGGAAACTCTGGTGGTGGGGATCATCTTTTTGCTCTGTGTTCACACACTGTCCTGTGCAGTAGTTCCTTCCCAACTGCTTGGGCCCTGCCACATGGTGTCAGTTAGAGTAGTGCCACTGATAAGTAATGATGAAATATGCAATGAAGTAAATAACATCACAAGGAGTAACTGTGAACAGTCAGAATGAAATTAAAAGTACTGGGATGAATAAGCAACAGGAAGCCAAGCAGAAAGGGATCTGGGGGTGGGAAGGGCCAAAGCCAGCATGGAGGAAACCTAACTTCATCAAAGAGTGAATTCACATTGCAGGTAATATCATGGTTGTGTCCTAGCAGAGCAATAAAAGAGTGGGTGAACAAAGAAGCTGGAAGCTTTGACAACAGACAGGGTGGGATGGGAACAGATGTTCTACATTAAATACTTAAAAGCAGTATTTTTCCCTCAGACAATTACTCCTACTTTAATAGCAAGTAAAAATCTTCAAAGCCAACAGGCATTAGTGTTATAAGCCAGCATTCAACTCTTACTGTCATCTCTCTCCTCCAAGGAGCTGCTCACCTCCTGCTGCACAGAAAAGTCATCTGCAGGCAACCACCACCCCTTCCCTTGGGTTGACCTGAGCTTTGAGGAGCAAGCTGCAGCAAGGCTTACCTCTCCGAGTTTGCAGGCATTGTTGGATCAATGGATACCATGCAGTTGTCTGCTGTCAAAAGGGAGATTGTTGTATTCCTGTAAAGCATGTTTCAAAGAAGTTTATTTGAGTTGGAAATGCTGTCTGAAATTCTATGCATACAGCACACAGCCACCTTCTCTCCTGCAGCACTCCTGGCCTGGTACTGTCTCTGACTCATTCTAGCTGCTGCAGAACGGGTCAAAGCACAAGACAGGGTAGGCTTGATGCTTCACCCACTTCAACTACCAGAGATGTTTCTGGCAAAACGTTAAGTGAGATCATCATTGATCTCAGAGCAGATTTTCCTCCCTGCTAACTCATGGGTTCTGTTGACTCATCAACTATTAATTTCTGTTAAAAAGCTATGCTTTGTGATACATTGACTTGGCAGCTATGTATTGACTCCCACTATACAAATGACTACCGGTGCTATGAATGCCTTGAAATTATTTAGTTACTCTCTTACCAAAACAAATAAAACAAATATCTTGCTGAATATGGGGTGGGTTTTTTACTGTTTTTTCTTTATACCATGCTAGGTGTGATCTCAGAGGCTTAGATGTAAACTTTGGAGGTTTACTTTGGCTCCAGGAGCCTGGTTGAAATGCACAATTCTTTGGAAGTCTTCTGATTAAAGCAAAGTGCCATATATGCAGTTAACGCCCTGATCATGAAGCACTAAAACTGCTGAACAAAGTTTCTTGGGTGATGGAGTGGAAGTAATTGACATCACAGGCAAATGAGACTTATTAACTTCTCTAATATCAAATGGGAGGAAATAGCCAGGATAAACAGCAAAGGGCATTAATTCTGTCGAGCAGCTTATGCAAATTCTCAGTCAATATAGACAATTTTATCTTTCAATCCCCAGAGCTGGAATCATGCAATAAACCCATGATTAAAGGACTTTTTTTACTCTGTGCCTTTTCTGTATTGTAAACCTGTGTGTACAAAGGTAAAGACAATGGCTTATTGCATGCTGGTGTGCATCTGGCCTGTGTTGCTCAAGGTCTCTATGCAGACAGCAGATGCTTCCTTCTAGATGTGACTAAGGGGCTTCCCTCCCCATGCACCACCACCCTGGATAGGTGGTACAGAAGTGGCTGGTACTATACCATGCCTCCCACAATGGTATCTCCTACCACAACACACACCTACACCTGATCCTGGATCTCTCCCAGCACAGAGATTTAAGTTAGATGCTGCTTTCTAGGTTGAAGGTAAGAGAAACAAACCCTACAGGAGATACGTGGACTTTGCAGGACAGTGTAAATTAGGAAATACTTGGTCTGAGCAACGGATTTGGCGATATTTAAATTCTATAAAATGATTCTAATGCGGTAATTCATGCTTGGCTATCCCATACCTGGGATTATATTGTACTGTACCTAAATAGAAAGTTTATCATCTAGTGGCAATGCTTCTCATTGGCTCAAACTTCTCCCTTAAAAAACAGGTTCTAAAGATATGGTTGCATTTCACTCAATATGGGCAAAAATATAGTGCTGAGCTGTAACTGGGAGGTTATAACTCAAGTGCATTCGCAGCGGGGATTCTGCACTTGCTTTTACTTTTTTTAGCTCATATCCCTTCTGTTCTACTCTATTCCACTCTGTTCCCCAGGTGCAGATGGCACTGAGGTGGCTCAGTTCTTGTCCGGGCTTCATGCACTTTTCCAGCTTGTGCTCTCTGGATTGCCTCAATTTCTTCCTCCAGTAGACTGGAATGAGAGGAAAGCCTGAATAGCTGATAAATTAATCATTTGGGGCCTGCCTTTACATTGTGCCCAGAAGTATAGGAACAAGAGTGAAATGAACGTCACAAATGAAGAGAGACCTACCTTGGTAACCCTGTTGCAATGCAGAAGAGATCCATAATATCTTTGGAATTGCAGTATTTACTAAAGATCACCTTCCAAACCGAACAGCAGCGGAGGAAAAAACCATGAAGACAAAGAAAAAAAAGGACAGTTAGTTCCCAGTGAGAAATGATCTCTATTCAGGCATGAACTGGGCTAATTTTAAGACTTATCCTACTATTTCAATTATCTGATTTGACTTGAGAGCTGGAATATTTCTCTACGCCTGTTTAATACCTGTGTCTTTTTTGATAAAGCGAGCAAGCTCTGGAGACCTAATTGCACTGTTCAGAAGTAGAGCAGTAATATATGTGAACTGAGAGCAAAAGTTTTCTCAGAATGCAGTATTGCTGCAGGATTAGAACAACTGCGAATTTAAGGATGTAAGAGCCCAGATTTAGGAAGAAAACAGTCCAAATTTGGGGAGGTCCTTGGATGCTACAAAAGGGCACTGCTTTTTGAGCTACACTGGCTTAAGCTAGCTTTAAACTGACAGAGTCTTTTCCCATTTTCCCCCAGGTTGTGCCAAATTTCCCACTGACTCTCAGGCTGTATCATTCCTGCTGTTAGGTCAGAACTCGGACCTTGAATCTGCCATCTACCCATCTACCCCAGAACATCCCCCTGCCCAGCATATGCCAGGCAGCCCCTATGCCCAGAAGACTGTTCGAGCAGCACGTCTAAGAGTACAACATCCCCATGATCCCATTGTGATACAGCCCTCAATGACATGATCCCTTGCCACAATTTCCACAACACTCCTGCATCCATTAGGACATGCAGGTGATGGTGCTCCCTAGTTGAGAAGCTTTACTGCAGCCAGGGTGGGGGGCTGAAAGCCTCTCTGCTTTTGATTTACTATGGTGGAGGCTTTGATCCTACTGTGGAAATGAAAAGCCTCACTGCAGTCAAATCCAGCTCACCTTTTTGAAGCCAGGGACAACAGCAAATGGTGGGGTTGATTCGTCTGGGGGATGCTGGTATTAATGGGGCATACCCCAAGAAGAAACAGCCACCGACCCTCTGGGTTCAGAATGCAGCAGCTCAGAGGGACTTGTGAAGACCTAATGGCAAAGTTCAGGAGGAACAAGAAAGTGGTATTTTGCAGATGACGTCTGATGCATAGGGAGATCAAGGCCAAAAGTCTCCTCTTTTTGTGAGTGCCTTGCTGGGAACACTATTTTCCATCTCCTCCCAACCACCCATAGCATCCCACATTCTCAGGCACGTTTCTACTGCTGTCCATCAAGGGCACGGGCAGTGTGCGTGGTCACAGATCAGCCTTGAGGCTGCTGACCCAGAAAATGAGGAATGTGCCGCCCAGGATGGCCTTCCAATGGTTTGTTTTCCCTGCCCTGCCTCATGCTGCCAGGAAGAGAGAGGGGCTGTGGGCACCAGGGTTGCAGGCAGTGGGGAATGCTGTCACCCTCCCTGGATCAAGCAGTTCAGACTGGTGAGGACTATGCTAGAAAAATAAGAGGTCATCATCCAATTAAGACTCTTCTGAAAGGTGTAGGTGCCAGGAGTTAACAGCCTGGAGGCTTACTCCAGCAGCCTTGGCCTCCGAGTGCTTTAATTCCTAAACTGTAATAGCACTGCAGTAACACTGTTCCCATGTGCTGTTTCTAAGGTGCCTTTCAGACACCGGGGGAAATCCCTCACATGGAGGTGTTGCATGGTGTCAACCCAGACCTCTGCCGCTGGCAACGAGGAAGCAGTGGGAGAGCCTGCAGGATGCTCTGCCAGTGAGGAACTGGTAATGCCTGCTCACAGCCTGGGACGTGACAAACCTGGAAGTTTCAAGAAAGTAGGTACAACACTGCAGCATCTGGCCAGCAACTATTGTGCCTGGGGTGTGATGCACTGATGCTCAAGACGATGCTGAAGCAAGGCTTCAGACCTCAATTTTCACTGTCAGTGAGGAGCACTCTTACTCTTGCATGAAGCATCAGGGGTTTTGTGGTAGAGAAGAGGATAGTACTGGTCACCTCAAGAGGTGACTGTGACCAATATGTGCATGCACACCCATCTCTCCTGTTTTCCAACCTGGATGAGATTATACCAGGCGATATCTTTACTTCATACAACATCAAGGCACTTGATCGTTGCTATAGTTAGTAACTGCTACCAGGGAACTGAGTGGGATGAATGCCCAGGTGTGTTTTAAAAGCCTATTTTGACCAGTGATCAATTGTTGATTATTAAATACAACAGTAATCAAAGCAATAAAACATAGCAAGTCAAGTTCAGATAGGTCTGAAACCCCACTTCCAGCAGATTACAGCATCCCATTAGAGTGATAGCTGCTAAAATTGTCTGACAGGGTATTGGTGGGTACAACGTCTGGTACATGCAGTAACGAAGCAGAGAAGCAGATGATGTTAATTGCGGCTGAACAGAGGTTAAAGGCGTGTGATGTGCCAGGAGTGCTATTTAAGGTATTGAGGTTTCTTATTCTGGAAATCAATTATTATTGACCAGGACAGATAAGAGAGGAAAAGATTAAAAGAAAAAAAAAAATCAAAAAACATTAAAGGTAAGAAAGCCGGCCTGACTCATAGAAAGCAGCGGGAGCTTTCAGTGCATTAAGGATGGATTTCAATGCTTTTTTTACACCATGTCGTAGTGAAAGTGTGGGAAGCAAAACATGTATATCCTAGATTGTGAGCTATCTCTGTACATGCTTTTTACTTTTCCATACTTGGCATTTTTACTTAAGTTTGCTAAAAGTGGATTTGTGAATTACCCACTGCACTTTGATACTACTCATCTCAGGATGGTTGTCCTCAGTTGCTTGAGGTTTTTGAGATTTTTTGGTTGGTTGGTTGGTTGGTTGGTTGGGTTTTTTTAACCAAAGAGTGCTACTAAAATAGTAAAAGAGTGCTACTAAAGTTTACTTCTGTTTCAGCCTACTGAGCTTTTCTGACAAACTTCCTCCTGTTCTGAAACAAAGGAGCCAGCCTCACACATTTCCCAGCAATATGCAATTGTTCCTGTTCCTGTCTGCACATTTATGTTCCCAATACACTTGATGCCGATTGTGCTGATGGAATATGATTGGAATGTATTTTGGAGAGACAGGAGGGTGGTATTGCATACTATTGACGAGACCAGCACAGTATAGGAATGCTATTTGCCCAAAGTCCATTATCATTGCAGGGACATTAACAGCATGAAGGCGGTAGAGTGACAACTTGGCTTGCAGCCATACTTCCGTCATCTGGGACACATGGTTTCTCCCATGACCAGGGAAGATGGTTGATCTGCAGCTCTGACTGTGGAGAACCCTGTAGGCACTAGCTGCGTAACTGACCATTTTATCCCATCCTGTGAAGATGTACTTCTTGGGCAGACGTCCTGAAGCCACTGCTGTTCAGCCTGGGTCTCCACGATGACACTTTTCTGGTGCTGTTTGTCGGTCTGATCCAGACCCACAGTCAGCACTGAGGGAATTCATCCACCTTCAAACCTGTCTCAAATGTCACTGACCCACAGTCATCATCTTTCTTAGGTCCCTGTTCCTATGCCTGGGTGGCAATCCACTGCTGTGACGTGTCTCATAGCATCTCACTCCCTGTGTTAATGCCTGGCGCTGGAAGATATCACTGCTTAGGATAGGACTGAGACCTTGCTATGGAGCATAACAGAGGCCAAATACAACAGAGGCCAAATACAGGAGACCACAACAGTTTCTACAGCTGTGGTAGTGGGCTAAGATCATACACAGACAGGTTTGTGTCCCCAAAATACATGTCAAAAAGTACATAGTCATGCAAGTCAATACAGCCCAAAAAAGCCAGGGGTGCAGCTCCAGATACCTCCTGCGAGAAAGAGCGGACAAAGGGACTCCAGTATTGCCTGCTGGTACAAGAGCCTCCTGCAAGACTGGTCAACAAAAGACACTGAGTTGCCAGCATCATTTCTGAAAGCAAAGACAGAGCCAAAATGCTGTGTAAACAGAGTCACAGTAGCGATACACTGCAGGGGAAAGAGAAACAGAGGCCTCTGCTTCAGCTTGCAGATTAATGACTAAATGCCATGAAGAAAACCACCCTGTTAATTGCATTTCTTTTGGGTTTGTGCCAGAAGGAAAAGAATGTATTCCTCAAAATTGAGGCAGCATCTGCAAATGATTCGTTTCCTCTATTTGAGAGTTAAGGTTATTTCATATTTCTGTCACTTTTAGCAAATCTTCTACTATGTGTAGAAAAAATGGCAGGAAAACTCATCTTCTCTGAATGCTTATCTTGATTGTCTCAATGAGTCTCCATCAAGACCAAGAAACAGACATTTGATTTAAGTGGGGAATGCTGTCTGTCTGCCTTGGACAGTAATGTGAAGCAAAGGAGGGGAAAAGCAGAATGAATAATAACTGAGGCTTTTTGGAGTGGAAATAATATTTTGATGAAGCACTCATGCATTGGCTGCGAAGGAGGACAGCATGACTCGATGGGGATGCCTGGTTCCTGGCCCTAAGGTTCCTTCTGTGGGACTGGTTTCTTCCCTGAATACAGTTCTGCAGTTTTTGAAACATCTTCCTCTGAAAGAATGGGCCTTTGTCTCTTAATCCATAGTATCCACCTGTGGTGTAGGACAAGGATTTTAAAACCCCTCTCAGAGAGAGTAAGGATTAAGAGCCCTCCCACTCAGAGGAGCAGTTCAATATTAAGGACTGTGATGGAGATATTACTAAGGGACCATGGTGCATATACTCTGCAACATACCAGTTTACAATTAATCACATTATATTTTGTTTTCAGGGTAAAAACGCAGCTTACAAATCCAATTTCTGCTCTGTATTTGATCCTCAGAACAGCTAATCCTCTCTGTAAACTGCAAACCCTGTCCAAAATGTTATCCTGTTCTGATCTGACGTTGTTAACTGTGTTTTCTTCCAAGAATTTAACTTGTGTTTGTTTTTTAGTTTTTTTAGCTCCAGTAAAATTCCTACATAAATAATGCAGAACTATTTTCAAAGCCAGTATTCCCTCAGTTTCCAGTTCTACCTCCTTTTTCAGGTCTCAGACTGCTGTGTTTGACTTCTAGCACTTGGTGATACCTTTCCTTCAGCACAGTGAGCGATGTTCAGAGTCAGGGCTGAAATTGTGGAGTTTGAACAATTTATAATGATATCTTTCACTATTTAAATGGTAATCTTTCACTAGTGAGGTTGGAGGAGAGTGTGTCAGAAAAGAGTCTGATAGAACTCTGATGCATATCTTGCATGGACTGTGGAAATTGTTGCTGCTTTCATAAGGGAAGCTTTCAGGTTGGATTTCTGAGTTGCTAAGGCAGAAAGCTGATGTGAAATTTCTCACTGTGATTTTCCCTATCTCTCCAGTGGTCTTTGTTGTCCATATCAAAATGAAGCAGGATCCAGAACTTTTAGATACCACTCTGCAGGTATCACTGGAAGGAATTAATATTTCTAAACATGCAAGCAAATAGTCCTTCCTCAAAAAACAACAGTAAAGGGCTTACCATAGTTCCCAATATCTAACAGAAGCCTTAACTAAAATCCCATACCTAACCATCTTCCAGGTTTCTCATTCTTTGAATTCAGATACAAGCATAACATGAGACCAACTATATCCAAATTCTGTTTTTTATTTCTTGCCCTAATAAACAGGTGATATTCAGAAAACCACTGCATTTATCTAAGCTGCAAATATTAGGTGGTATTAAAAATACTACAGCAGATTTGCCATCTGTTTGATGAAGTAGGAACTTTAAGAGAAGAACAGAAAGTAAACGTGCGTGTTCGTATACATGTATGGGGAAGAAAAAAATGAGATCCCTCAGCTGAAATCCTGATCAAAAATGAAAGCTCCACTGAGTTCTTCAAACACCATTTCTGTCATAGGATGAGGAGTGTGGTAGATGTTTCACTTCCAGCAGCTGGTGCTCTGCAGTCCTGCTGATTCACACTTACCTTCGGGCAGTGACGTGGCTTGATAACATTTATTTCAACAGGACACCTAAGTGAAATGTACTGCTGTGATTTGTCTGACATAACTTTAACCATCTAGAAATTCGACACCTCATGCATGTCGCTTCACTAGACTCCCTCTTGCCAGCAGAGAAAGAGGACAACTTCCAAAGGGCAAATCAGCCCACATGTCTCTGAAAACCAGTTAAAGATGGAATGAATCATCTTCTGGGATACCACCCGCCTCCCCAGTGTCTACAGGGGAGCCTGCGCGACTAGCATGGAACAGTCATCACTAATTTTCAGATGGCTACAGTTAATGGTTAAGTGAGGTGAATCCTGTTAGTTTCCTAACTGTGTACATTACTGTAAAATAAGAAACAGGAGCCATCAAACAGAGCTGACATATTAGGATCCTGAGGCATAAGTCACAATTCCCATCATTATAACGTACTTGAAGAGAACGCTATGGGAAAACAGATTTTTCTTTTTTCAGGAAAGAAAAAATGGCTATGATACAGTCATAAATGTGACCCCCAGGGTCACTTGCACATCCATGGAGAGGGACAGCATGACAGAGGATGGCTCTTTCACTATGAGCAAGGAAAGATCTCATTACTTTTTAGAGTCATTTGGGCTCATAGAAGAAATGAGGTTACATGAAAGAGAGCCTTGTGCAACCTACTGACTGTACTGAGGGACATAATTGCTAATATTCAGTCTTTCAGTACTAATGGTTAATGGCGGAATGCAACCAGGAACCAGTAAGAACTCAGAGAGTCGGAGCTGCAAGTTTCTTATTTTCTGCATCAGATATAAAAGCATCTCAGTCTTTGACAAATGATGCAAATGTCTATTCTGTGGCTTTTCTTAACATAAAAAGGGCACAGGATTGTTGTTAATGGAGTACTAAGTGCAATTAACCCCTAGCACATTAGTGCATTAACCTTGAAATATTCCATAAACTGGATAATAAGGATGCTTTTGCACCAAACGTCCTCACTGAATGTAAGTGAAGCTAGGCTGCTTGTTTCATAACTACCCACACAATTAATCACAACAGGATTGATAATATAGGACTGTTAGAAGCACAATGTTAGTTAACAGAGTAAGAAAAAGCAGGTATGGTGAGAGGCCAGAGAAAGGCGGATTTGCAGCTGTAGTTCACTAGAAAGGTGCTAGAAACAAAATGGTTTTGTCTAGTCTGTACTAAATCAGAAGAGATGCATATGAGTAGCATAAATCGTTACAGTTGGCTCGTCTGAATCCATAGGTAATGCTAGTACAAGAGTGTTAAACTCACGCATTGTCCTGGGTAATGTGAACATGCACTGTAATAATAGACTGTGTGTGACTTCAGAAAGATAAATGGCAATAAACAAGACTTTCTGAGTGATGAGTACAGAATAACTATAGAGCTATGCTGGATTTACAGAGATGTTCTGGGATTATGGTTTGGCTCCCTAAATGTCCTGAGGATCCCTCGCTGGAAAGATAAGGGGGAGTAGGAGAGAGAGAGGCCTCAAGTCTGACATTTTCTTTCACTTTTTTAAAACCATGGTTTTAAGCCATTTTTACTTTTTAAAGTGTTTATGTGCTGTAATGTAATGGAGCTTCAGGAACCTGAAATGCTTTCATGCTGCTTTACAACAAGAACATCTAGCAGCAGCCTTGAATTCACTGGGGCCAGATGAAATTGGAGAGCCAAGGTTGCCAAAATCACTGGCCAGACTTAGGCTGTGCTACACTGCACACTCCCTCACTCACAAACGTTTGCCAGCACTAAGAAAATGGCCTTGATCCCACAAAAACATACTTATGCTTCATTGCGCTTATGCGTCATTGGCTTGTCCATGCATAGGAAGAACCTGGGAACACCAGCCAGGAAGAGCGACCCCTGGGGGTGTCCGTGTCCCGACTGTGCACCCCTCTGATGGTCGGCGGCTGGAAAAGTGTTGCTCTAAATCCCCAGCCCAAACAGACAGGGAATGAGGTCTATGGGCATTGCAGAGCATCCTTGCCCTGCTGCACCCAAAAATATGTTCATGCCTTGAACTGATTGCCACGCCATTATTTTTTTGCTGTGTTTTGTTTTCACCCTGAATCCAGTTTGATGTGTTAAAAATAGCACGGTGAGCTTCGGAAAAATCTGTTGGGTTTGCTACAGGCTGAGCATTTACACCACAGTTGCTGTTGCTGTTCTAATTAAAAAGAAAAGCTCACATGACAGGAATGATTCCTGCGCGCTGACATTTCAGTGCAATAACCACAGCACCAAAACCCAGTCTTGGCGCTGTTCTGTTCATTGTGCACCTCAGACCAAGAGGAACAACGGTTGTGGAAAAGACAGCATCCTACTCCACAGGTCAGTGCAGCAGACACTCAGAAAGGTTGAACTCAATACATTTCCTTGAGAGAAAAAAAAGTAATTTCTCTGTTTGGCATCCCGAATGACTCAGTAAACCAGCAAAATGACTCCAAAATTCTTCACTTGCTTTCTGAAGAGGAAGCAAATACCACCCTGGGTGATTTCATAGAATCCTTGACAAAGGCAGCGGTCCTTTTCTTTTTTCCAGTTAGTTCAGGCTCTGTGCCCTTCTGATTTTCCATCCCTGTTACAAATATGATGTTGATTAAGACACTGGAAGCAGAAATCCTCTCAAATTAAACATTCATCTCAGAGAAACTTACAACTCTGTCAGCAAAACCACTACCCCGTGACATTTGAAAATAAGAGCCATGAAGCCACCCATCAGGGAATAAGGCCACTGGCTGGTTCAGCTTTGCTACCATTTAAATCTCAAAGGTCAAAAGAAAACGTTTGCCAGTAGTTTCCTCACGGAAAAAAGCTGGGCATGAGCTGGGGAATATTTTCTTGCTGGTGGATTTTTAATTCGAAACATACTCAATAGGAATTTTTCTTAAAAACACAGCCAAAGGGTTAACAACATCATGAAGGAAAATAAAGACTCCAGATCCGGCTTAAGTTTGCCAGAGCAAACCTCACTTCTTTGCTGTCAGGCTGGGGGGTTGGGTGCTTGACCCCATCTAGTGGCATTCCAGGAACAAGGAGAAATCCTTGTCCTCAGTGGTACTGCAAGATCACGGTATCCTATGTGAAACACGGCCACGTGTTTCCCCCAGGTGTGCATTCTCTTTACATAGGCACTGGATAGGAAGCACGTTGTGTTGTAATTTCATTTTTCACTCGGCTCTGAAACAAGTGACCTCTTTGAAGCCGGTTTGCGCAGAGCCCCGGTTTGGCATACAGCTGTAGCACCGTGAAACCTCTGATCTTCCCTCTCCTGCAGCTTCAGCAAGGCTGTTCCCTCCATCTCCTGCTTTGCATTTGCTTCTACCTCCACCAGTTCTGCAGGTGACCTCCCCACAGGAGATCCCGTTCCCTGCCCTTTGGGTGGGACACAGGTACCAGCAGCCCAAATCCCTCCCTTGGTGGACGCAAAAGCCACCCCTTGGGAGATCCTGAGCTCAGGTGCCTGTGGTGGTACCATGGTTGGTGTTTGCTGGGCTGGGTCATCTCACGTCTATCCCAAAGCCCTTGCTGCTTGTCCCTGAGCATGAGAAGATGCTCAGCCACCTGCCCACTGGAGGAGAGCCTGTCCCTGCCGCCAGCTTTGGTGAAGACAATTTTCTACCTGCCCGTAGCTCTGAAAAGTCAGTTTATCAAACTGTGACAAATGACTGGGACACTCTTTGGGCAAAGGCAGGATGGGATGAGGGGAAAGGGTGAGAGCCAAGGAAGTTGTGGAGGTGAGGGCAAGGCTTTCCCAGTGTGATAACAGAGTGATGTCCAACACCGCTGGGCTGGGCTCCCCTCTGCTCCCAGCTTCCGACCACCCTCACACAGGAGGCTGCTGGAGTCCTGGGTGTTCACGGCACTGGCCTTGAAGGTATGGACCTCAGCCCTTCCTCTGGGACATGCTGCCCTTTGCACGGTCCTGTATTCAACCCCTGCTGATGGTGCCTCCTTCATTTCAATGACTCCCCAGAAGGGGTTCCAACCCAGCAAACTCTCCTTCAGTGATCGTACCTCTGCCCTCCCTGCTGTGCCCCTCTGGACCTGCCAGCACACAAACCTACTTAGCTTAATTCATCACTCCTTTTGCAGAACACTTTCAGGGGCTCATCTGCAAAGCTCTGGTTCCCAAGGGAGGCTTCATGAAGCTCTCAGAGCCTGGTTTGCCCCTTCATTTACTCCAGTGCCGAGGCAAAACAACTTCATCTGAAGTCAGTAGCACACCCTGAGGCTACACCAGTAGAAATTGCGATGAGGCTATGGAAGCACAAAATTTCCTGTGAATAATTGCTGTCACAGGTAGCACTGCTGTAGGATGCCCAGTTCTACTGTACAACTCTGAGATATCCAGCAAGACAATTGCAAGCTGGACCTGAGCCCTTTCAAACCCAACAAGTGCTGTTATAATGAAGCTCACACCTCATTACTGGGCTGACGAGTAGCTTAGCATTGATTTAATGAGTTCCCTCTAAGAAGGCTCCAATACTGCATTCCTCGGAAGATTAAGGTTGGATTTTTGTTTTTATTTCTTTCTAATGATGTTGTTACTGAGGAGGCATGGGAATCTGAGATATGCCCTGCTTACCCCTGGGTGAACGCCATTTACACAGCATTTTTACTGCAGGAATCCTTCCAGACATTGCACAGATGGAATTTCACATCTGACAAAAGAAACAGATAACATTCATCGAGCAAAAAACCCTTAATACTGCCTGAGTTTGCCTTTGCTTGCTCATGCGATCGTGCCTCTTCTGTGTTTTTAGTGTCAAAAGCACTCTCAGGAGACTGGTTCTGGGAAATGCTTTTCTGGGCTTTTTTAAGCCAGCGTAGATGACAGACAATGTGCTTTACCAATATTTATAGAAACACTCGCCACCCTTTCAAAATGCTGAAACATTTTCATACTGAACTGTAAAGATGCCAGGGAGCTCCATACAAGCCTTTCTTTGGGGGACTGTCAGGCAACCAACTCATTAAGCCCCAGCAATAGAGAAGCAGTGCCTTCAGCTCAGCAGAGCCAGCATGCTCCTGCCCACTGGTACAGAGGAGCCCACAGCATCAGAGGGATCACTGTCATGTCTAAGCCTCAAGATGGATGAAGAGGAGCAGCCTGCTCTGGGGAACTGGTGCATATCTGGATTCTCCAAGGTCTTGTTCCTGAGGACACGACTTTGGCAGTTGCGGTGGGTCTCCGAGGCACCATAGGCAACGGAGGTGTGCGCGGTGGGACGGGACTGTGAGTACTAGCTCTCCATTTACCTCATTTCTGCTGTCACTCTTGTAGCAAAGGCGAGGGAAGGGAAAGGGTATTTTTGCTCTTTCTTTTTAAAGGAGAAACAAAAGGCAAGGCTGGGTGAAAAGAAATTTAGAGCAGGAAGATGAGAGAGAGATATTTGAATTCTGCGACTCAAAGAGTTTACTTGCTCTTGAGCCTCACAAGCGGCCTTCTATTACAAAAAAAGCACTTGGTTTGTGGCCAAAGCATTGCTGTCAAAAAGAAGAAAGAAGAGACTTGCAAAAATGGAGCGGCATTGTTTCTGTTTAAAAGCAGTGGGCTGTCAGCTCGACAGCGTGCGAGCTCTCCCTCTTAGCTAGAATACATTTCTCTCTGCAGTTTTCCCTGTGCTGTGAACCATGGTTAAGCAAACAGGGCAGGCTAATGGAAGTGAAAGTTTTAATTAATGAAGGTTTATCATCATTTCTGAGCCAAGGTGCAAAGGCAGCAGTGACCCCATCGCACAGCAGCCGGGCATCTGCCTGCTGTCCAGCTTGATGGTAGGAAAACGCCCAAACGCCCATTGCTCAAGCCCCCCACAGCAATATCCACATAACTTGGCGCACTCCGTGCTCCACGCTCCCACTGCTGGGGTGAAAACCTCTCCACAGGCAAAAAACTTTGTAAACGCATCGCAACGCTCCTGCACAGCTGCTAAACCACGGACCTCCAGTGAGAGCTGGCAGTGCCCAGCCCTCCCCTGCTGCCAGCCTCCCCTTCCCCTTTAAATAAACATCTGTGTACAAAGCAGCAGCAGCTCAAGATCCCCCCCACTCCCCCCGCTTCCCCTTAGAAAGAGATTTGAAGCCCACTGAATGCCGTGTGGACGGCGCTGAAGGCAAGCGCGGATCTAACTCGCGTTACAGAAATAGGTCGTGCAGCAAACACAGCCCGCAGCCGCTGCTGCGTCCGGAGATGCTACTTTGTGAAAAACAGCAAAAGTACCTTTTGAATTCTTCCATCAATATCCAAATAAATACACTTGGACCGGTAAGTTGAGGAGGCAGATCCCATCTTGTTACAGTTGGGTTTTCACTGGACTTTTTTCCAGCGACAAACAGGAGAAAATTAGGTTTATCCTACCAAGCCGAGCCACGGCTGCCTGACAGTTTGGTGTCCCCGCTCTTCTGTATCCCACTGTACTCTCATTCTGGGAAGGTCCCTCCTCTAACATGCATGAATTTTGCTGTGCCTCTGTCTCTCTCTGTCACCTCCTTTTAGTTTTGCTTCTCTCCAAATCCAGCTGCCTTGAACAGGGAAAGACACGGGCTCCAGCTGCTGTCTGCGAGTACCCTCTTGATTCCCATAGCAACAACCCCTCTTGGCTTCAGGGCTGAGAGCTGCTGGGCATCCCCATGGTAGCTCTGACCCTGGGGCTGACCAGCTCCTGTTACACACAAAACCAACTGGCACTTATCTCCTGGGTGGGATGGGGGAGGGAAAACCTCCTTCACCAGGGTGGTGAGAGATGTCATTCGGTTTTATGCTGAAATAGGGCTGCAATTACTAATTAGCGCTGACCCTTCTGGTGAGCTGCCCAGACCCTGCAAGCGGTGTGACAGGCTCCCAGCTGTGCCCTGAGCTGGAAGGGTCCTTTCAGTCACCCACTGCAGCCAGGGCATGGACAAGCTCAGCCAAAACTCAGCAGCTTTATTTCCACATTGCTCCTGTCATCATTACAAGGATGGAAAGAAAAAGCGGCAGCTTTTTTCCCCCTGTAAGCCCCAGAATCACGAAGAAAGTGTAAAGCCCATGCTCTTGCCCAACACCATTCATACCACCCCCGGAGAGAAGAAATTTGTAATCTAAGGGAACATGAAGTATCCTGGCAAAGGCATCTCTCACGGGGAGGCACAGCCAAAAACCAGGAGGGAGCAAAGCAGCCGACGGTCGATTCTCTGAGCAGATGCCAAATGCCATCTGCTGCGTGTCTGTGCTGTGCTGCAGTGCCTGCGCCTGTGGGGAGCTGAGGCAGTGGTGGTGGCGGGCGGCACTCTGTCACGGAGTGGAGAGAGCTTTGGAGACAGAGGCTCCTCCACCCTCGCAGGGGAGAGGCTGTCTGGTGGGCTGCAAGCATGCACAGCTTGTCCTGTGAGGCTTAGTTCTTGGGGTTTTCTGAGGCTTCTGATGGAGCATTCCCCAGCCTTTCTTGTGCTGTGGTCTGGGAGAGCTGGGCTCGTGGGAGTGGGGTTGGCGCTGCCTTCTCTTCTCACCCCAAACCTTTGCTGAAGCTTGAGTGAGACACAACTGACTCACAGAGAAGGCCAACATGGCCCTGCAGGCTACTGCATGGTGTGCAGCCTCGGCTGTCTGCTGCAGCACACAGGCAAGGCTCATTCGCCTTGTGAACGGGATTCATAACAGCCAGCAGGGCTGAGAGGGTCCTGGAGCCACTCCAGGAGCCAGAGCCAGGCTGGCCTTTCAGACCAAAGCCGGCAGTACTCCTACTGCCCTCAGAGCCAGCAGCAAGGTGACTACTGGGAGGTGCAAGCCTTTGCTTCACATCCTTCCTCTGCCAGCCTGGAACAGCCACTTGAAGTCTTCCAGGAGAGAGCCATTGCCACTGTAGGGCTATTCAATGGGCTATCTTGTGAGCTATCCTTGAGGATGCCCCCTAAGCTGTGCTATCCTCTATCCTGTATACTGTCCTGGAGGCTACTCCACAGGCTGTCCTGAAGGCTAATTCCTTAGGCTATTCCATATGCTATCTCTTTGACTATTACAAGGTGGGCAGAGCCTTTTCCACTGCAACAACCCTCCCACATCAACTCCACTGCTTCTGTACATTGGTCAGGACTTCTGTGACTGATCATTTCATACCCTGCTCTGCTCAGCATTGCCTTAACCCTGTTGTACAGTTGTTCACTCCTGAGTGAGTTGATTGACCTTGACAAGCACAGCAAATAGCTGAGGAGGATGGCCATGACAACAAAAATGCATCCATTTAGAAAGAAGCAGCAAGAGCACTCACACTGGGAGATGCACATGGGGCATTTGGTCCAAGAGGGGTCTGACAAGGTCACTGGTGCATTGCAGGATTTAACACACATCACTGACGATCAGAATCTCGTGGCAGTGAGCACCCACCTTTTGATTTCTAATTTAAAAACTGACTGGCTTCTCCAGCCAGCAAAGACAGGCTCCAAAATGTCATCCAGATGATGATCCTGTTGCTGCCTCTCCATCATCCTTGTCATACCTGTTGTCCCTATGCTTTTGACTGTTTCTTAAGCTCCAGCACACATCACACGCCCCACCCCCTTAATTGCATTACTATTTAGTTTGTTTGAATTTTTCCCATTGAAGTGAACCTACAAAGATGAGCTCTCAGAAATTATGGCAAAAGCCTAACACAATCTAAGGCACAGCTCAGGCCAATGCCTGAAGGATGGTATGCATCAAGAGGATGTGCAGCTCTGTGGGATCACTGCCTTAAAAAAGTTAACTGCTGGTTAACTTTAGCTGAATCTCCTTATTTCATTATATGCTGTGCAACATATGGGCAAAAATTACTTGGAAGAATTATCCCATCTATCTTATCAACCCTTCAGCAGTTGTGCTTGTTTAGTCTGGAGAAGAGAAGGCTCAGGGAGGACCTTACCACTTTCTACAACTACCTGAAAAGGACAATGGAGAGAGGAGGTGGCTGGTCTCTTTTCCCAAGTAACAAGTGATAGGACCTCCCACTCAAGCTGTACCAGGGGAAGTTTAGGCTGGATATTAGGAACAATTTCTTCACTGAGAGGGTGCTCAGGCATTGGAACAGGCTGCCCAGGGAAGTGGTGGAATCACCAGCCCTGGAAGTGTTCACAAACCATGTGGATGAGAGCCTCAATGACGCAGTATAGCGGTGGACTTGGCAGTCCTGGGGTAAAGGCTGGACTTGATGATCTTAAAGGCCTTTTCTAAACTAGTTAATTCTATGCTTCTGTATGACTCTATGATTCCATCAGCTGGGCTAAATCCCGGCAATACAGCGCCAGTCAATGTTTCTCCATCATTTGCCTTAAAGGAGCATTTTGTCTGCTGAGGACAGCACCAGGCTGTTATCCCCCAGACGGGAGGCAGCACATCAAGTGTCGCACAGCTCTGCTTTGCCTTCTCTGCTACGTTGTTTACCGAGGCTAACACACACCACTTTGTATACACAGCCCTTAAAAGTACATGTGCCTTTTGGAGAGATGTGGGGCTCAAGCCTTTGGCCCGATGACCTGGCTGTGCCCCAGCCAGATGTCACTTACTCCAGTAAGTGCTCCCAAGGAGTAAAAAAGGTGTCTCTGTCTCCCAGTTCTGGCGTCTGCTCCACATATGTGGTTCAGAGGCAGCTTTATCAGGGTTTCTAAGGTGTAAGCGGAGGATATTCAGATCACACATGGTTTGCACTTGGACTCACTGCCTTGGAGGCACAAACGTTCAAGCTGTCTTTACAGAGGTTAAGATCCCCCCCTGCTGCAAACCCTGCTTAAAGGGCGAGTGAGCTTGTGGGGCTGGACTCAACCCCAAATAGCTCCCTCCACCTGAAGGGCAGGGACAGAGAGGTGTCATGGTTAGGGCTGTGCAAAGCACAGAAAATATTTGAGTGCCATTAGGGGGCTAATTTGGGCCTAAGGTTGTATACGGAGATGCTCCTGGGCCACTGGTACTGGGAGTGTGCAGCTTGACCCGAGGAGGCGATGGGCAGCTGGAGCATAACTCAAGCCAAGTATCTTCAGGACAGTGATGCATTTTGACCAGTTTGCCTGGAAGAAAAAGCAAAGAATAACAATCTTTAAAAATCAAATTTTCCTTACCTACTCTATATCTAGGACTCTCAGCTGCTTCTTGTCTCTGCCTACTAACCCCTTCTCTTCCAGGTCCTCTCCTTTAGCTGTAGGTGCATGTGTGTATCTGTCTCCATGTTTCCGCAGGCCTTGTCTTATTGCTTTAGCTCTCCACATGTTTCCCTCAAACCTACCAAAACACCTGATTGCCCATGGAGCTGGAAGGTTTCCCCTTCGTTCTTCCCCTCCCTACTTTGCTCAGTCTTCTTTCCTTCCTTTCGCCATCTTTGGTGTTTCACCACTCTCGCTTCTACATTCTTCTACCCCACAAACCCATAAATCAAGGTCGAGTCTATGAGGAATTAACTTTTCATGGTGGTTATGCTGTTAACAGCTAAACCAATGGCTATGCCAGCATAAGCTCTTCCATTGCACCCATTGCGGAGTATGACTGACCTTTTCAGTCCAGCTCCTTTCCTTAAGCCTATGGAAAGCATACAGCTTGCAGTATATGGAATTTTTAGCTCACTCATTTGCACGTTTCTTTATATACTGCCAGGTTTCCAGAGGACCAGTCCTGGAAATGATCATATTTAATGCTAATTACAGAACAACTGATTATTAATACTGGCACCTTTATATGATTCATATATAGACTCTGAAAGCCTGTGTTTGGCCCTTCACCATGCAGCAACACAGCTCTCCACCTTCCTCTTGGTTCCAGCCCCCTTTCTGGGTCTGCTGCTCACCCAATCGTCTATCTATGTGGTGCAGTCGTAATTGCCCACATCCTGGTTTCCATGGCAAACCCCCAGAAACGTGGGCTGGAAGGGAGCTGCAGCATCTCCTGACGTGGCTGGTCCAGGGCACCAGGGTGCAGAAGTAGAGCCCTGTGGGCTGGAGACGTAATATTACTCATTTGTGAGCGAGCCTTGCTCTTTAATCCAGCAGTGCTGGCCACCTTGGTGATAATGCTGCTTTTATTCTGTTTACAATTGCTGTTCAAATCCTGGTACCAGTAGTTCTTGCTTATGTCTCAACACTCACCGTTAATAGGCTCAGATCTTGGGAAAGTAAAAATAGCAAGCCCTGCTAACTCACAAATACCTGCCCATGTGTGCTGTGCTCACTTGGAACAGAAGAGCAGTCTTAAGCCACGGGCCATTCTTCCACTTTACGAAAGCACGTGTCCATGACAGTATCTGCTATTTCTTGACTTTCTTCTTTTGTCTATCGAGAAAAAAAACTTTTTTCTCCAACCCTATGTCAGCATTATTTTTTTAGTAATCTGTTTTCTACAGCACTTGCGCTACCTGGCAGGTTCCCATGCTGATTCCCTGAAGGTCTCCCAGTGGTGCTAACCCATTGCCTTTCCCTGCTGGGCATGGAGGAAGCTCAGCCTCCACAAGCGTTTCTTTTCATTGCAGTGCTCACATCAGGGTTTTGGCACAGGCCCTGCAATGCACTGGCACAGAGAACTCTATGTCCTGATTTTGATAACAGCCCTTTGCATCCCCTGCCCAGGGCACCCCTTCTCCCTGCCAGGAATGAGCAAGACCTCAGGCATTGCCATGCCCCAAGCCACGGTGTGCTGCCAGCTGCCTACAGGGAGCCTTGGCTGCACTCTCTTCTGTTGCAACCTCTCTGCTTGATTCTCAGGCTCCCTTCCCTCTCTGCTTTCCATTTTCCACCTCTTCCCTTAACTTCTCACTCCCCTCCCATCTCTGCAATCCAGCTGTCTGTTCCAAAGCCTTCATTTAAAGTATCAACATAGAGCCAAGAGCACCCGAGTGTCTTACAATCCTGCCCTAGGCATTGCTGTGTATGATATTAGGCATGCAATCCAAACCTGCACACACAGACCCTAACTAGCTGCTAACGACCCAGGCAGTCAGCATGCTGCATCCCTGCTATAGAGCTTCTGGGAAAGCCCAGCTATGAAAGCTGTGTTTTCATAAGGTTATGGAAGAAATTAGCAGACCCAACTGGAACTTTCAAGAGCTGATGAGAAAAAAATAAATGAAATTAACTGTGCCTGGAGTCACCCGCTCGATCATTCAGAGGGATGGTAGCCAAGAAGTGGAAAAGTCAATTCCCTTTGCTGGACAAGGCTGTCTCATGTTCTTGGCAAGAAAGCCTGAGCGGGGGCTGTAGCCTATGCTCCCAAAGGGGAAGGAAGCAATATAGGGCTCAACTTGAAGAAAACTCCCTGGCATTTTATGTGGTGCAGAAAAGTGAAGTTACTTCAGATGCCTGTTTTGGGAGACTGCCATCTGAGCAGCTCAGAGCTGTTCAGTGACTCACTGTAAACCAGCTATTTCCATCTTTCTGACAAGCAGACTTCAGACACCCTAAAGTCTTGGCAACCCAAAGATTAACGAAGGGTTGTTAGTACCGGTGCCAGCCTGGTGTAATGTATTTCACACGTTCACAAGATGTGAGGCCTGGGGAACCAGGCTGGCTGTGCACTTTTGAGTCTGGGCTCAAGACGTGACAGGGTCAGAGCAGGAGGCAATCACTGCTGCATCCGTGACTCATCCCTGAGTGCCTCCTTGTCTGCAGGATGATGATCGCCCCTCCTTAGGACACCCAGCCACCGTCACATCAGCAGGAATGGCTGTGAAATGGTTCACTACTCGGGGCTGCTTTTTAGCAAGCCAGGTGCTTTGGCAAAGCTGGTACCCTGGTTGGGAGATTGTACTTCAAGTGCATCACACCTGCATGCCATAAAAATGGGAGCTAGACCTGCGAAGTCCGGAGGATCAGAATAAAAGGACTTTGCACAGTTCTTTGCAGTACGGTAAAATCAGACCTTTTATTTTAACACAGAATCATAGAATGGTTTGAGTTGGAAGGGACTTTAAAGACTATCTGGTTCCAACACCCGTGCAATGGGCAGGGACACCTTTCACTAGACCAGGTTGCTCAAGGCTCTGCTCAAACTGGCCTAAAATGCCTTTTAAAATGTTGATCTTCAAAAATAGCTAGATATCTCAAATATGTAACATTTTCCTATAATGCATGTATTTTCTTGTATTTGTTCTGTTTGCACAGATCATTCAGTGCTGTTTCCATTAACAGGCAGAAGCACCTTTTCTTAATAAAAGAGATTAAATAGTCCTGACTTTTAGGGCGGGAGGCCAGAACAGAGCCACCAACACTGCAGGAAAGGATGACAAAAGCCTCAGGTAGCACTGAAAGCCCCTGGCCTGCTCCATCAGAATGCTGAAGGCTGCCTGAGATGCAGAAATTTTTAACTGTTCCTGCAGTTTCCAAAACTACTTTGAGTGATGCTTTCCCCCGGGAGCGGTACCTGCACAGACACACGTCACAGACTCCGATTATCACTGTTTCTAAAAATCATAGGTCACGACCAAAGAAACTCCAAAGACTGGATGAGAAATCATTAGCATCTGCTTTCAAATAAGACATCTGCAGCTCTTCTTTTTACTTATCTTCTGTTTTCTGAACCTGACACTCCATCCAGGTCACGTACGTGAGCTTTCCTCTACAACTTTGAAAGCCAGAATCTTCCACTAAGGAAGAAAACTGAACTGAGATTTTCATGCAATAAGACGATTCCATTTCCCAAGGAGACAGTAAATATCATAAATTAATGGTATGATCAGGAGAAAGAGCAGCACTAAAGTGTTACAGAAAATGAAATAGAAGTGGCTCACGGGGGGAGAGAGTGGCTCACACAAAACCTGATTTGTTTCTTCTTTTGGGGAAATATTTTTCACTACCCTTCCTCCATCCTCTATTTGATTCTGCCCTGCACAGCCCAAGTGTGCACCACAGCGCTGGGTCTCAGCCCATACCTCCCCTCCTGCATCCTTTTTTACTCAGAGGTGGCCCCAGGCAAACCGTGAGACCGGTGACATTGGTTTTGAGATGGGAACATTAAAGACCAAGATATGCTTCCCTTCCTAGCTCCTGCACAGGGAAGGACCTGATGTTACCACACTGAGGCCTGGCCTACAACATATATTTAGCCTCAAAACTGAGGAGAGCAGCTCAGGGACCATCAACCAGGGACAACCCCCACAGACATCCCCGAAGGTTCCCAGCATGACAGTCACTGGCTTTTAATGAGTAGCTTCTTCTAGAGGTGCTTTGCTAGTGGCTGGATTCTCTCCCGTTATGCTCCAACACAGCTGAAGCCATGCCGCCTTCCCAGTCTTTCGTCCTCCTCTTCCTCCTTTCTTCCTTTATTTTCCCTTCGTCTTTGAAAGGATTTCACTGGATTCACCTGTGTTTGGTTTTGTTTTTTTTAAATCCTTTTCCTCCCACCTTCAGCTACTTCCACACAGCCTGGACACTAGATATGAAGGCTTTCCAGTCCATGGATCTCTCCTTCTGCCCAAGCGTTTGATGAAAATACTGTTGGCTTTTAGTCACTAAAAGTTTCCCATTGGCAGAAAAGTTTTTCAGACAAGAAGCTGAGAAGATCAAGAACATACAGATAAAAAAAAAACAGCAGTCCTCTATTAAAAAGGGCACAATATGGGCTCAGCAATTCTCTCCAGCCCCACACCTTTTCCATGCACTTTTATTCTTTTTCCTTTGCTTGTTTCTCCTATTGCTCTTCCATCATTATCTCCTCTACCACTATGTGCTTGTGTCTTCACCTGTCTTGGCTGAAGGGGCTCCAAGCTCTTCCCCTTGTCCCATTTAATCCAAAAGGCACAGTCTCCCCGCCATTTGCCATCTGTCTCCCCTGTCAGCAGTGCAACCAGCTCTCTGCCTTCCCTCTGCCCAGGGAATGGTGTTCACAAGCAGCAGAAAAGCCACAAAGCCAGGATCACGCACCAACAAAACAGGATTCCTGCAGAGACACCGAGACATGCTTGCTTTGGAATGTATGAGTGCTTGACCCTTGTGCTTGCTAGGGAGAAGGCCAAAGGCAACACATCAATTTGTTTCTTAATAAAATAGTGCTTTTGGTCTATTTGTCTTCTACAGATCCCCCTCTTCTCCTCCAGCCCAATCACACCATGTTCCCGAAGTGAGTGACCGAGACCCGTTTGAAGAGCCATGCCTGTTGCTGAAGAGCTGCTGTTCAGAGGAGTTCCTGTTCATGTGCACGCATCTGCGTGTACATATGTGGCTGTATGAGTCTCTATAAAGCTTTAAGGTATGGCATGCATTATGAACATCCCCCCCCCCCCCAACACACCCACTGACTCCTGAGCGTCGCAACTATCGTGAATTAAATATTGCTACTGTGCTATAACATCATATTGCAATATGCAGAACTGGCCATTACTGGCTTTTCCTGCATTGCTGAATATTATCTGTAGGAATTTCCATGGAGTCCTCCACAAGGATATCCAAACCTCCTACATGGTTAAGACATCCCGCCACTACCTGAGAGGAACCACATGCTCTTCTCTTACCTTTGCAATCAAGTTTCTCCCCAGCTCTGCCACTGCTGCTCTCTGGGTACATCTGCTCTGTGCTTCTTTTCACACAATTGCTTGAGAGTCTTTTAGCTTCAGCAACCGGCTCTGCTTCATATTTTAAAAGGGAGGAGGTTTAAGCTTTGCTAAGTCCTCCCAAGGCACAGAATCCATCACTGTGGGTCACTTTATAGAAGCATCCTGCTCTTGTTATCCCAGCCCAGACACTGCCAGCCAGTGCATCCCCACAAGGAGCTGCTGCAGACAGCCCAGACATCTGTATGGGCAGAGCCCAGCAAAAGCTGCATGCTCCAAAATGATCCAGGAGTTGATTCTGGATGAATCAAACTGCAATTCACAAAGTAATTCCTTGGACAAACTTGCTTGAAAATAGACTCATGCCGTAGAATACTGAACTTGCTGGAAACTCACACAGCACTCAGGTGCTTACTAGATCGACTTTTTGGCCTAAAAAAAAATGAGACTAGCAAGACAGTTTATCACCAGGTTGGTGGTTGTTGCTTGTTCTCAGCAGGACCCATTTACACAACACAGATAATTTCAACTATGATTAACAGAGACAGTAAAAAAGATACAAAAGGCAGTTCCTAATTTTCACAGGGATGTACAAGGTGCACATACCAGAGCTGCTAATCATCCATTTTGACTGCTCAGCCTTGAACGGCTGAAAAAGCTGTGTATAGGAACCAGTTTCTGTTTAGGAATAAAATTTCCTTTCTGATGACACACAGAAACGACATTTAGATGCTGCTTCAACAAATGCATTATTTTATTACAGGCAAATATAGGGGCTTTGTTTTCCCTGTTACTGTATGATTTACATCATCTGTAACCTTTCTACCAAAAGGTCTCATTTCAAATGACAGTGAAAATTGTTCTGAGAACTAGATGTGTTAGTTCTGCTTCAGATGTCCAGGGGACTTCATCCATTCACCATTCCCAGGTGCTTAGCTGGAGAGCGATTTCATCCCCCCCCAAAAATTATTGGCTGAAATCTGGGGTAAGTTTAGAGTCACACTATTTTCCTGACAGACACACATAGGAAGTTAGTCTGTCCAGCGTAGCTTTAGTATAGATACCAGCCCTAAACCACACATTCTCAGGCTTCTCTGCCTGCACCCCGGATCTGTCAGTCAGGTCTGATCTTTCTGGGCTGGTGATGCCTAAATCGAGAACCAACATCCTAAACATGAGAGCAAGGAAACCAGAAGGGTTTCTCTCTGTTTCTCCTTTCAGCAACCTCACTGCTTTGCAAGCAGACATGCAGACCAGCTGAGGTGGTGGACTCCCCTCAGTGTCAAGCAAGCCAGCAGACTTTCTTACTTCCAAACCCTTAGCATGGCCACTTCTATACTTTCAAAAGGAAGAGCTGGGGCTAAACTGAACGCAAGCATGCGTGGTGGGGTGATGGTCAGCCCAGCATGGATGATCCTGCACACCATTTCAGCTCCTTTTATTTGGGAAAAGACATTTGCTTTTGATACATTTCTGTGACTTCTTCTATTCTTTGTTAATGTGCTTTCTTCCTTTTATGTAACTGGAAAGCTGCAGCCAGAGGAAAAAGGGGAGGAAGCTTTATAAAGACTTCTAACAGAGAAGATAAATGGAATCTGTTATTACATTATTGGTATAAAACCAAACCTGTGGATTCTGACACAGAAAGATGCAATGTTCTGCTGTTTCCTACCAGATGATTAGAGCAATTTAAGAATAGATTCAGAACCTGCTGCACTTGATGTCTCACGTGGCCTGTGGAGAAATTGGGTGACTTATATTCAGATACAATACTCTGTCCTCTGCAGCAGAAATAACATCACTGTGTTTGGCAGAAGAGCCATAAGAAACCCACTCCTTCCTAAATTTTGCCTGCATTGTAGTCCCTAGGCTATGACAGGCTGCCTATACCAATTACCCTTCATATCAAAAAATAGAGGAAGGTGAGAACCCAGAAGTTATTGACTCCCCGCACCAACTGGGCAGTGAAATCCAACCCTTTCAACTTCATCCCAATTTGTGCTGAAACTTGTGTGTGTGTATATACGCATATACAGACGCTTCCGTATCCCTCTTCATTTAATATAGGAACTCAAGCTGCTGTTTTGAGTTCTGGCCTCCATGAAAGAAGCTGCTGCTGGTTTCTGAATAACCCAAGAAAAACTGAGGTACCAGATAAACTAAAAAAAAAACAGCAAGGAATTAAATACAATTGTTGGACTCTCCAAAAACTTTCGTCTGAGCTACACAAGTGAAAGGGGAATCAGTTCCTAGGGATAAAGGCTGGAAAGGATTATGCCTTCACTGCAGCCTGTGAGCACAATTGCAAAAGCACTCACAGTTGGGAAAGGTTAATCAACTTAATCTCACCCTGCTCTGCTACAATTCATCTAATACCACCTTGCCAAGGTTTTGCCTTGCAAAACAAACGGGAAAAACGGACTCTGTCACACATGGCAGGCCACAAAAGCCAATTTTCTAGCTAACACAAAATCCACATCCTGCGATACCGGGAGCAAACTTACACGCTGAGGTCTGGGTTTATGCAAGAAAGTAACCTCTGGGGGAAGGAAAAATGAGAAACGTGTACTTTTTCAGTTGTGTTTTTTAAAAGACGCTGTAAGTGTGAATAGAGCAGGAGAACTGATGAGTACAATGGTAAATAATTGCAAATATCAGAGTAATTCAGGTTCTAGGACGTTTCTTTTTGAAGCACTGCCTCTAGCATCAAGCCCAGAGTCAAGTAACTGCAATAACCTGAAGATGATGGAAGTAGTTCAAAGTGGGCTTCACACAGGCACCTTGCCTGGGAAGAGCATGCAAAATCTCAGCCCCACTCAGGTTTATAGCAGCTGCTCATCCAACCCTGCACCCAACTTGCCACCACTCAAGCAAAGGAGGACACTGATGCCCAAAAGCAAACAACCAACTGGATGCTACTGGATTTAAGTCCCACAGTAGCTCCACAGGGACCTACAGAAACCCTGGGTTGCTGCAGTACTGAGACAGGATGTCACCCCAACCCCCAAAGATATTTCTTACAAGCACAGCAACCAACTGGTTCCTGGAGAGAAAAAAAAAAGTAAAAATTATGGATGTGAGCACAAAAATGAACCTCAAATGAACCTGCTGGCAGCTGAAAAACTGGAAAGTTGTTCAGGCCAAAGCACCTGGTTTCTGACAGGTTACATGCACCTAAATAACAGGTAGGAAGTGACCCCGCAGCTGACCAGTTCCATGTCCAGCCACAGTAGCCCTCTCCCCATGGGGTACATCCCTTAGGGTTCCTAGGCTCTCCCAAGGCCAAGCACAGTGCCCAGCAGGGGCAGATGGGAAAAGCAGCCCCTGTTCCCATTGCAAAGACTGCTCAGCACACAGCACCTTCAGGACAAGGTGGCTCTTCCCCTCCCTTTTCTTTTTAATCACAACACCAGGTTTTCACTTCTCTCTGTAGTTTTCCAGTCAGCCGAGTCTTTTGTGCTTTACCTTCTTTCAATCTTTACCGTTATCCCATCCCACATTCACATTTCTGTAGCAACCCAGTTACACCCTGCATTTTGATTATGCGTCATCACTTTGTCCTCCACTTTCTTTTCATTTCCAAAATTCAACCATCTCTTTGAATTTCCCTTTTTTAATCTATAGCCAATTTTTCACACACAAAGGTCTTTGCTATTTTTAGATGAACGCAGCCTTCTGCTGACTTCAGTTAATGGGTACTTCCCTTTGCCACTTTATTTCTTTTAAACCTCAGTGACATGCAGACGTACCTCTCAGAGTGGGGGAAGACAAAACAAAACAAGACAGACCAGTTTGTATTTATTCACATCTGCATAGTTATTTAATAGCCACGAGCAAGGATATTCTATGGGTGTGTAAACATACCTTTACTATATGCTACAGAATACCTATATCAACTTCCAGCGAGAAAGACAGTCCCTTAAGTTGTGAAGCTGTGGCATAAAACGTTCATGAAAAGAGCTCGTCTTCTATTTCCGAACAGCTGGAAAAGCCGGGAGCGAAGCTTGTAATCAACCACCAGGAAGGAAATGATTTTGCAACTCCACCTAAGCAAAACACATTACCTGTCTCATCAGCCTTATAATAGCTTTCCAATGTTAATACTTACATGGCAGTACACATGAAGTCAGCTTAGTGTCCTCCTCTGCCTGAACCAACCAACTGGATAAAAGGGACTTTTGTGGAAATGTGGCTAAGTACTTGTCATCTGCTTCTATACAAGGAGGAGGGAGGAAAAACCCTACCCCCAGTATCATCACAAGGTGAAGAAAACATCCTTAAAATCCTCTAGGTAAGTATAGCATCAAAAGAGACTGTCAGCACATTTCTGACGGCTGATTTCCTGATGTAGGATACGAGCAGGTCAAATAAGCCTAAAGAAAGTTTGGCTCTTGTATTCACAGTTCACAGAGCTGATGCAAAAATCTCACTGCCGCAGAAGGGTAACTGGTATACTTCAAAAGAGAAATCCAGAGGAAAAAGTAAAAATAAACCCCAAGCACCAGCTGATGATGTCAACTAATTCTCTCCTTATTCCAGACTGGAAACTAACCAAAAGAAGGGAGACAAAGAGGGGAACAACCAACATTTTAGCAATTAAAGTTTATTAAACTCTTGAGGCAGTGAGACACACAATGAGGTGTTAAAGTCAGTGGACATGAGGCTGCAGCACACCAGCAGTTAAACCCTCTCCTTCCCTCTCTCCAGCTCTAAGGATGACAGTCAGATCTTTAACTCAGAATGGCAGAAAATGTAGTTCAAGGTTACCAAAGCCCCAGAGCGCACAAATGAAAACCTCCTGGGGAACTGGCTGCAGTCCCTCCACTGGAACAGCAGGCTGTAAGATGGGGGCAGGAGGCAGAGTCCTTACCATCACATGGCTGGTATAGCAGAGAGCAAAACAAAACCAAAACAGACTTGCTGCAAGGTGAAAGTGACGTAGGCCAGCAGTCAGAACATCGTATCAGATAAACACTCAGGTTGGGACAGATAATGAAATAATACAATGTAACCTCTTATGTAAAAACATGCAGGCCATAAAATTTCATTCAGACCAGAGAACACCACCATTACAAATTCTGGGCCTCATCATTTGATGGGATTGTAAACAATCTCCCTCAAATTACTTCCGTATCAGGACCAGTAGCTTCCAACATCTCTAAACATTCTCTGCTTTTATTTATACCATCTTACACCTACCCAGTTTTGAGCAGCACTTCTCATATGAACATCTTCACACATCAGTCACTGGAGAAACCAGCAGCAACTGAACAGATACCCAAGCATAAACATGATGAGGTCAGCCAGAGTCTGAGGCACTGTGACACTGGCACAAAAAAAGGTGGAGGATTCCCATTGGTATTCTAATGATGTTATAATCAGAAACACATGTAATAACCTCCTGAAGCTGATGAAAGAATCCTGTCTGGAATTTTCTAACTGGAAAAAACATACAGGAGCAGGTGTATCTTAGTGCATGGAATAGGTTAGCAGTTTCACTTACAGGCAAAAGAAGTCTCAGACTTTCCCTGCTACCTATTCATCCTTTTCCCACCCTATAAACCCTTCCTAGATGATCTTAAGGTCCTTTCCAACCCTAACCATTCTACGATTCTATGATTCCTACACACAACAAACCTCCACTGTAGTGTGTCCAGCAACAGCCAGGGTGCTCAGTACCCTGCTTGAGGCTTCTGCTCCGAATCAGGCAGAACAGAAACTCAGGTCCAAGTCTCCCTTCTTTTAGAAGATGCCCCAGCTATTATTTACCTATTCCTGGGAGGCACCTTGGGCACATTTTGATCAGAAATACTGTCCAAAACCCTTAAACGTCTTTTTGTAACCAGAAATTGTTTTCCTTTCCAAGAAGTTCTTCCCTGGCACATCTATTGTTTGGACATTGTATCTCTGCTAGAGGCAGTGCCAGAGGCACACAAACCCCATCAAACATAACAGAATCAAGACAATAAATGTTCAAGATTATGAGAGCTAGAGAGAAGTGATGAAGCTTTTCAATTTCAATTCCATATAAATTGAAAAGCAAGCAAAGCAGACAACAACAACAAAAAAAATCACCTTAAAACTACACTGTAGGAGCTGGACTTAGTCCCTGCCTCAGGCGAGTGTCCTACTTCCCTATGACACCAAAATAAGTGAGTATACCCATCTGATGCAGTTGATTGGAAATACTAATGGTGTACAACCCACAGACCCACAAAATGAAAAAAAGATTAAATATTCAAGTTGACAAGGGCATTGTTTTCAAAACAGAAGGTTCCAATTTGTTCTCCTACTGCACCATTTTCATTACCCTCACAAGAGATGGGAGCCCTGTCCCTGCAGGGATATCCATCCTTCCATATGAAGCATTTCTTCATGGAGATGTGAAAAATGAAGTAATCAACATTTCCCATTTTAAAGTAGAATCTGGTTTTATTCAACACAGGACTGTAAATGGATAACATTCACAACAACCAGCATTAAAAAACCGAACCTTACAGTCGTACTTAAATTTCGCTCTACATACTGGTCACTCACATTTCTACATATAAAATTTTGTCAAGTCTTGTTCATTTCCAGATTAACAGATATTGACACCCAACACTAACAAAACACACAGTTTATTCACAACTTCTAGGGGACTTCTAGGGTTGTTAAAAAAGAAAAGCAAATCTTTATCTTTTGTCCCAACATATTCATCACTGGGAGGAACCGAAATGCTGTACATTAGCACAGAAGGAGACATCAACTCACTAAGAGCCCTAACTCCTGCCTACAAAGGGCTCAGCCCAGTACCTCCAACACTGTCATCATCCCATACCCAAGTCACTGCAGTGCAAAAGCTATTCAAATAAATAAATAAATAACAGCAGCAGCCCAACAAGTAAAACCCAAGACACAATTAAATACCTTTACAACCTCTAACTGTTAGATACAACCGAAAGCTTTTTAACCGAACACTTCAGCCCTTAGGGGCCTCTCAACATCTGAGTGCAGCAGACTTTAAACTGTTTTGATAAACTAGTATAAAGGTCTACATACCTTTTTGGGGGGAAAGGGATCTGCACCTTCAGCTTAAGCCCCCCATTCTTCCTTCTTCACACAGCCACTGAAGGTGTGCCAATACAACTGTTTTGGGGTTGCAGTGTTACTCTTCCCCCCATGAGAGGATAACATCAGTCCCCTAGTCTGGCTGTAAGTCCCCAGGGTCAGCCTAGCCAAATGAGGAGCAGTGTTCCATGCCACTGTAATAGGAAGTCCTTCCAAATAATATTACTGAAGAATTCTGTCATATTCAACTACTGCCTGAAGCCCAAACGTAGCACAGATGTATGAATTCACATGTTCAGCATCCCCACTGGTCTCAACAGGCTTACTGAAAATCTAAAGTTAACCATTCATTTAGGCAACTGCAGGGTTGGGGCCTGCATACAGCGTTCCTTTGCAAGGACTTGGTGCCTTCCTTTAGTCTTTTGGGGACTGAGGTTTTCCCTGGTTTTCAACAAAACAGTTAAAAATGAACACATACTGTTGAAGTCAAGCATAAAGCACGGGCTGAATCAAACCAGTGAAGTAACTCATCAAAGACTGAACAATTACTAATCAGCCCTGGAAATTAAATGTTGTGCCAGCATATGGAACACCACCAGTAGCTGATGAGACATTTCTCCACGATATTTTGCGGGACTATTTTAGAACATGCTGCTTTGTTAATCAAGTGTAAAGACTACTACATTGTTTCACAAAACCTGAGAGCATAGTTCAGAACAAGACGTGCCCAGAGCTTTAATAAATACAGTTAAGAATAATACAGTTTAAATTATCTAGCCTTCATGATTTGAGTAGAAATGCCTCATACAAAACCCCCTCCTTTTGACTCTGTACATCTTAAAAAAAAATAAAATAAATCACAGGAACATCCGTTTTGCAAAGGAGATAGCTATACAAAGAAATGATACGTTTTGAAGACATTAAACTGTCTATTCGCTGGGTAACACTAACTACTGAAATGTTCTCTTACAACCTACCACCTAGGTCATTTTTCTTTTCTGATATTTTGGCTCTAAATCTGAAATTCTGAGCCACTTGAAATCAGCCACTTGAAAGAGATTTCTGGTTATTAAGGCCCTGATTTGACAATGACATTCACATGCACACACCAACACTGAAATCAGGGAGTACTCAACAGCGATCACGGTGGCAGCAGGCACTAAAGTAGCTCATCTGATCAATCCTGTAGAGCTCAAGTATGACAGCTCACAGCTCTCTGCTACCCTAAGGGAACACCCTCTCATTTCAACCCAGCCTAGTGGAGCAGCACAACAATTATGTGATGCTCACACAACCAGTTTATAATGCCCTGAAAATTATTAGAGGCCCCCCTGCCCCCCCACTCATAGTCTACTTTTTCTTGCTTAGGACTCTTGCACAATCCTAATTGAGGACTAACACCCATCCAGAGAGTCTGTGAAAACTGCTAACTGCAGAACACCACAAGAGTAAATTCCATTTCATTGCCTACCGAAATGCTGGATGTTGTCCTTGGGATTAGAAGGAGGACTGTAGTTAAAAACTAATCATATGGTAAGGTTATTGTCTGAGCAGCTTCAAAATACTAATAGCAGTGCATCTTAATAACCAGCTGTTATTGTCCTCTATAAAGCGATGCCCTTGATGTGCACGAGATGACATAAGGGATACATACTTTGCTCACTGACATTGGGACTTTTCACTGCTGGACTGTGATGATTTCAACTTCCTTATGCTCTCAGTTTGACTTGTTTTTGGAAAACATAGGCATTTTAATTAAAAACATCCTATGAAAAGAAATAAAAAGGCACTTGGTATTTTTCTTTGGCTCAGTTGAGGCGCACTGCTAAAACCTTCCTAAAGTTCCTGTCTCTTCATCTGATGAATAGTTGCCATCTTGAGGTACTTATTCATGTGCAAAAATAAGAGCTTCAGGGATTTACCAGCTGCATTTTTCGCACTGCTTCCAGTAAACGTGCAAAGTTCTTCACCAAACAGAATCTCTTCAATGCAGAATAATGCATTCCATGAAGTTTGTTTTTCAGGGAATAGCTCTGATCACCGATGAGTCCTTAATCCAAATCTAGTTGCATCACTCAGTGTTCTTTAAACCTGGGAAAGGGCAGTAACCAGGCAGGAAAAGTTGAGGTGTGAGGCCTAACAGTCGCTAACTTAAAAATGCAGTCTCCAACCCAGGATCCATCCCTTGCCATGCATTTTTCTATTCCCTGACCATTTTACTTCTACAAAATTACAACCAAGGGACTGAATTTAGATTTTGTGTATGCAAGTGTAACCCCATTGATTCAGTGGATTTTGGTTTTCCTCAATTCAAAACACTGTAAATTCAGAGCCACCCCTTCCTTTAAGGAGAACCTTTGGAGAAAGTTACATTTGAAACTATTCTTAAACACAGAACAAGCAATTGAGTAGCTCCTTATTCCCCACCTGCATGCTCCATGATGAAACCCAGGAAGATTACGCGTTTGGGCAAAACCAAACTATAACCAAGAGACCATGACAGAGATGTGTTTTCAGCTACTCTTCAAAATAAGATGTACTAAAAATAAAATGTTCATTCATTAGTTGAAAACATCAAACTGAGGTCACTCTTTTGATATGAAATTAAAACATACAGAAATGGACATACAGAAACCTCAACAAGTTCAGTCTAAATCTAGGTATTATGGGGCAAAGTCTTAGTAACATGTTTTGGGGCAAAGTCTTAGTAACATGTTTTTAAACAGTTATTAAAGAGCAACAGGCATGCATAACACTTACAGGGTATGATCTGCATTACACCAAAGTTCCTTCTGAATAAGACGGAGCAAGAACTGTAAAAGCAGTCATGGTATCTGTGTTAGTATCTATACAGATACACAAATAAACTAAGTTTCAGGACAAGATGTTTACTGTTATTCAAAGAGTTCCTCATTTGAAACATTGCCCTGAATTGTTGAACTGGGTTAAGAAAAGAATAATTAAAGGATTTACAAACACTCAATGTTTGGGAGAGGAGTTTTTACAACTTAAAAACAAGCAGAAAATTATTTCCTTTTCACAACTAAGAGATCGATTTTTTCATAAAAAACTAGAGTGGTTTTCCACTTTCTTTACCAGCAGATGGGTAAAGAAACCAGCAGAGGGAACCCAAGACTTCAAGAAAACACGGCAGATAAAGACAGTTGAAAGCATAGCATGTTTTAGGGCATAAGGTATTTTAGCTGCTATTTTGAAAAACAGCTTTATGTATAAATAATAAAGCTTTAATCACACAATTAGTCAAGATGAATAACGTCAGTCATGTTTAATTGCAGGATCAGGACTTTCAAGTGCACTTTAAAAGCTGTACTAAGATAGTACCCAGGAAAGTGATTTTAGAAATAAAATTTTATGATTCCCATACACATTAAAGCCCGAAGTTGAACTTCCAGGGCTCCTCACTGTTACGGGTTTCCTTATCTTCAGAGTTTCACTCCTGCATATAGAACAATTCAGAGGTATAGGAGTGGTCAAGAATGACAGCACTGAATACCACATAAGAGGTTAAAGCCCCTCCAGATACCTTTGAAGAAATAATGCTTGAACACAGGCATCTATATGCTGTACTGCAAAGAGTGGGAAAAACCGAACATGAGTTACAAAATGCAGGATTTATTATAACAGCACAGAGCCAAGCCTCTCAAAACCAGAGCTTTACAAAGGCATTTTAACTGTTGCTGTAAAGAAACGTGGTTTTAATAAGTAACTATATATGAAAAAGAGCAGAGCTTTAAATTGCCTTGGGAAAACTACAACAATCTCCCAAACCTCGCTCTATGAGCAAGCATGGAACACCTAATACTGAAAACAGCACAAGCAATGATTCACAGAGCTGCTGACTACCAGTTGCAACATATTTCAACATTTAATTACCTAATTATTAACTTATCCAATTATTAGCTTAGCTATTTTAAACTTTTTAATTATTATTAAGTTATCTAATTTATTTACTTAATTTCCAGAGAATTCACATCTTAAATGTGGAAAAATGTACTTTAAAATTTTGGGCTTAACAGAAATTGAGGAAAAAAAGCCTCACTTGTAACTCAAAGCAAGACTTCCTGCTTTTCTTGTGTCAGGAGAGTGGTCTGAGGCACTCAGCATTAGCTCCTCTGCATGAGAGCAAAGCTCAGTGCAATACTGGGCAGGCACAGGTCTTTGTCTGGTCACAGCCAGTATGGACAAGGAGTACTTCTGACGTGTTTTCACAGTCACCTTGCCCTTTCAGTGAGCACTTCCACCCATGACTTCCAAAGGAGAGGATAAGCAGGTGATGCTTCAGTACTGTCCTGAGGTAGTCATAGCAGCATTCTGCTCTACTGCAGAACAAAGCTTGTACAGACACTTGCCAGAGAAATCTGTGGCAAACACAAACACATAACCTTCAGGCTAACCTACAGGTGGGTGCAGCAAGACTGACTTCAAAGCTACAGCAAGACTTTCCTTGCCTCATGTTGTGTCTTCCATGGTCTTTACAAGCAAAACAGGGCAAGCCAGAAGTGGGAAAAAAACCCAACCAACTTTCCAGATCTTCCTATCAATCATACAGGATCTCCAACAGGAGAAAAAGGGAAAATGGATGTGTTTTGTACCAAGTCACCATGTGTGCTGCAATCCTTTTCCCTAAACATCTGCTCATGGTGACTGTCAAAAGTTAAGATGCCAGTTTTCCGTCAAACCCAGTACAGCAGTTTTAGGGCCCATCTGGAGAATGCAATGTATTAACTTTCAACATCTTCAGTACTGTGGTGATTTTGGTGATACAGCAATGTAGCAAGGCATTTGTTACTACTTCGCTAAACCGGCTCTAAAGAAAATGGAAGTAATTCTTCCGTGAGTGGAATCTGAGGCATCTTCTAGGTCTGTGTATGAAGGTTTACTTACAATTATGCCTGCTGCTATCTGCTCAGCCAGCAATCAACAGATGTGTAGTTGCTTGCAACTGAAGTGCATCAGAACTAATCTACACTTTTGATTAAAATTAGATGAGAATTTCAAAATGAGCAAATTTGCTCTTTAATTGAAGATTTCCTACACAATTGGAAGTTTCTTGTTAAACAGAGTACTGAAATTGCAAAAAGAAAATTTGCATTTTAAGATAGCTTAGCACAGAGGAAATACATGGCAACTAAACAGTATTTTTAGACTTACTAGCAAGGCACATGCATCTGCCATCATGAGCATGTAAAATACGTTGTTCCAACCAGATGGGGAAATAAGACCAGCTAAGAGAGGCCCCAAAGCTGCACCTAAAATATAATATTGATACTGTCAGAATGATGCAATATAAGATTTACTAAGCTGAAAGATACTTATTCTGAATTAGAATATCAATTTTAACTCAGTATTTATCTTATGTATTAAAAGGTTACAGAAAGCTCAAAACATCACTAGTAAAGCTGCAAGCCAATGGGAACCCTACCACAGGTGACGTTGAAAGACTAGAAGTTTGAGAAATGCCTATATTCGGCTCAACAAAATGACCATTCAGTATTAAGCCGAATCCTACTCAATTTTCCCTTCCACGTACCATTGTGGAATCCCTGATCTGAGAAGGAGCCCAGTGGTATCTACTTTTGCTGTTTGCGCCCAGAGTCTACCTCTCTTCCTTCTTTCCTCCCTCCCTCAGGGACAACTAGAGAGATTTAATGCTAAGTTTGCTCTAGTTCTCATTTCCAAAGCTGTACTGCATCCTGGAGAGAGCCCACATTCTCAAAGATGCTTTGTTTTAACCTACCACAACTAAGGCAGGCTACCTTACAGCTCTGGCTTACCTACAGATCCTGTTCCATCGATGATTGCTGTAACTGTGGACAAGGCTCTTGCATTCCCCTTCAGGCTTTTATGGGTACCCTAAAGAGACAAAGACTGCTTAGATCCACCCTGAGCTGAACTCTGAAGTCCTTTCAACATTATCTAACTCACACCCATCCACATTAGATGTACATTGTGAAGATGCCTTGAACATCTCGGATCAGACCCTTTTATCTCTACTTGAACAAGCCTCCTACCCCAACTACCTACTGTCTACAGTGTTCTCCATTATTAAATCATGTTACTTAAACCACAGGAGCCAAGCAGCTTTCTGTTCTGCACACTGTGGATTCAAAAAAGGACAGCACTTCAGCTTTGCATTATGCCTCAAGGCTGTTTCCAGGGCCATCTCTTCCCACTAAGCCCCATGGAACAAAAGAAAAAGAAAACAAAACACTCCTCAACCCAAACAAACAGAAGAAAAACCCCATTGCTGTGGCAGGAACACCAGAATTATGGATATATACTGAAATGCTAATTCAGAGACTTCCTGAGTCAAAAGAAGGCTTTTAGTTCCAATTTTAGAAGCCAGATCTTCAGAGCAAAATAACTGATAAAGGGAGTAACTTAGTAGAAAGACAGAGAAACTCAATAACTTGGAGAACTGCTAATAAGAAACAGTCCTTTATCTCCACTACACTGAGGAGAATCCAGTCAGGTAATCAGTGACTTACATTTGCTTGTTTTAGATGTTTGACTGTTGACATCTGAGGAATTTTGGTTGGCAGTTTCAACCCTCTTCCCAAGGGTCATGTAGGGATCTTGCCATGTCAGGCTGCACTTTCTAGCTAGCGGCCCCTCCAACAAGGTTAAGGATAAAATGGGTGGCTGCCTTTGTCTTGCCAAGCCCCCATGCCAAGGACAGGCTTTCAGAGGAAGCTTGGAGATTTCCATCCTGCTCCTTCTCCTATATTTAGAGTATTTGTTGTTACAGGATTTTCCCCTTTTGCTTGGTGTCTTAAGGAGCCAAAACCTTTTGAGACCAGACTTCCAAAGTGTACCTAATGAAACGTACCAAGGTCAATGTTTTCATATGGCATTTGTGACTTACTGACTGGATCCAGCTGGAAATGCTGGTATCTAGAGTAACTGTATGCTAAAGGGAAGAAGGCAGCATGGACAAAAGTAAAGGTATGTGTCAGATACAGCTTTTTGCACTGATGGGAATTAAGTCACCAGCTCAACTGTCACACAGATACAGCTCCTCCCCTCTTTTAATGATGTAAATTATAAAAGGGGAGAAGGTATTTGTACAGAGACCTGGCTTTGCACGTAGCCTTCACATTGACCTTGGGCTGCCATCTACAAGATTTGGTCTGCCTTATTAGTAAGCAAGAATAATTTAGAAGCCTCTCGCAAGCATGACAATGCATTCACACCAACACACGAACTCCAGAACAATTTCAGTGGCTGAGTTCAGCACCGCCTATTCTGCCCCTTTGCTCTGGGACAACGCAGCCTGTTCACTGATGACCCTGCAGAAGTCAAAGGGCTCCCTATGGAGGCCACAGCTGCTATACTGGAAGCAGAGGGGAAGCCAAACTCACCAAATCAGCAGAAACAGCAGTCGTGATCAGAGCATAAGGGCCATTCACCAGGGCACCACTGATGAGCAGCATCACTGTCGCAAGTTGACAAAAATGGAACATGTAAGTTGCCCAAAAGACTGTTAACCGTAACACAGGAGACATCACAGCCTTATAGTTCTCAAATGCTTTAATCCTTCCTTGACTCCCCGATCCCATAATAGAATTGGGAAAGGAGGAAAAGCAACATACATTCCTACTTCTCTTCAATGCTCACTCCATGATGTGAATTCTCAAATACAGTGAGATAGGGATGAGTTAAAAGGCAATTCCCAGGAACTTTATTGATCCCAGTAGGTCAGAGAAAGGGGAAAATCTGACCAAACTGACCCTAAGAGCAGGGGATCCTCACAGGATCCACCTGTAAATCTCTTCTCTTTTTGTACAGTACCAAGCACCAGAGGGCCCTAAAACTTTACAAGGCCTTTTGGTAGGTGACACACTACTGTCAGCACTTGTGTTACTTCTGTTTTGAGGTAACAGATAGAAAGCCACAAGTGAATTCAGTCTATACAAGTAAAGTTAACATTGCCATCAAAAGGACTTCAAGTAGTCTTTAAACACCTCTGACATTTGGCATAGGGAATATAATAAAGCCTGTGCTGACACAAGCAGCTCCAGAAAGAAGGCTAATAATATTAACTAAATCACTGCTCCCGTGCCACCCTTTACCCATTTCCTAGCCTGCCCTTCCTTACCCTGTTAAAAAGCCGGCAAGACAAAGTCTAGGGAATTTGATTCCAAACTCCCTCCTCTAAGTGAAAAGACAAAATTAAAATAAATAAGTAAAAAAAGACCAAAGGATCATAAATGAAAATTTCACAGAAAGCCAGGCAGAAAATAATTTTAACATACTCACCTATGGTAGCCTCAAGGCCCATTTTACTGACTGTAGAGAACATGTACAACTGTAAAGATGAAAAAACATGCATGCTGAATACCAGCATATGGAGTAATCTTAAATTCCTCATTTCCCCCATGTTTTCCCATTTCCCCATGTTAACTACAAAATATCTTAGCTGCTATTATGTGAAAGCTATTTCTAGGTTTTACTAAATACGCAGCAGGACTGTTTGATTGGACACAGGAGGGAGACAAGGGGTATGCTCCTATTCCCCAGTATGTCCTTTCAGAAGAAAGGGCTGTTTTATGAGATTACTCAGTTTTAAACTCTCAAACTGCCAGCTGCAACAAAGCATAGAATACTGATCACAAAGGAATCAAAGAAAAAATGCCAGTTTTCCAACAGCTACAGCACAGAAATTTTTGCCTTTAAGCAGGTAAAATTCTGGCTAAGAACTGAACATCAAATTTTACATGAGTGACATTTTCCAATGAACAACATGAGACTTTTCTGCTCATTTAGTAAAGGCAGCCTTGATGTCTATAATTGTTCACATGCTCAACTTTCATGCTGGCTTTTAACCTGCCCTGAACTCTCTATATCCAAATTAGAAGATGCTGTCTGCAGAACCTCCCAAGGACTGCTGTCAAAGTCTCAGCCACAGTTGTAAGAGAGGAGCAAATTCTTACTGTGGGTGCTGCAAGCAATAACATCATTCCGCAGGTTGATGCCCTCTTCTCCAGCCTGTCTGAAATCAGGCCTGCCAAAATTCCACCTGAAAAAGACACAGGTGTGTGAGGAAAACACTCTGTGCACGTTTTACACAAAAGACATCAATTACACTTAATGAAACTCAACTGAGATTAAAACATAATATGACTCTTAATGCACAGCAGCACAGAGGATTAGACTGACAACATAATTCACACTTAGCAATACCCTTATTAACCCAGCTGGTTTTGACTTGGAAGATAACAGAAGCAGACAGTTGTTCTTCCTCACTATTTATTCCAAACAAATATCCAGGATGACAGGTTTTGGGGGCAGAATAGAGATGGAAGTTCATAGAATTATATGTATAAATAATTGTTCTGCTGGTTTTGAATGCAAAAACCTTTTTGCCAGCTGCTAAGTGACCTCACTGCTGGCATTTGGGAATCCAGCTGTGTCCAGATGACTCAATGGTCTCTTAACTCCTAACATGCAAGAGTAAACTTGGCTCTCAAGTGCTCTGTCCGCATCGTAGTGCAACCAGGAGAAATGAGCTATTCCAGATCTTGTGGCAAATTAAATACTTTGTTTTCTCTCCAGGTGCTCACTCCAGGCTCTTAACTTTTCCCTACTTCTTGTGTTTGCTAGCAACTGGACACAGAAGTACTAATCAGAGCATGTGGCAGGAGGGGGCCGGAGGCCAGAGGGAAGGAGCTGCCAAAATGATGTAAAGAGAACCTGATACAGGGAGAAGGAAAGGAAGTTCTCCAGATTCTCAAATATCATGGGGCCTGCCTCTCCCTCCCCAGCTGCCCATCTCCAAAGTGCTCATATCCCACTTGAATTTAAATGTAAGTGCCAAAGATCCAAGCAGCACTTTGTTAAGCTTGTATTCACAGGGATATAAGATGCTGCTGCAAGAAGTCATGTCTCTGAGGTTCTACTGACTCTGGCTTCTAGCCGTCTAGGATGAAATAAGAAGTGAGAAATGGCAGAAGTCACATCCAACACAAGACTGGAACAGTTACTGCAACATACCTTGACACCTGCATCTTGAACTATCAGGGCCTCATAGGTCATGATCCAGTGAAACTTCCGAGTATCAGGAACATCGTTTTCCAGTAGACTGAAACAGGGCTTATTTCCATAAGGAAAGTGGGAGAGCTGGAGAGGGGATGGGGGTGTGCATGTGTGTCATAAATCAGCTGGGCATCAAGATAATAATGCTTGCTGGCACCCGGGGAATTACAGACCAGTCAGTCTCACCTCTGTGCCTGGCAAAATCTTGGAGCAGATTCTCCTGGAAGGCATGCTAAGGCACATGAAAATCAACAAGGTGCTTGGTGACAGCCAGCATGGCTTCAGTAAGGGGAAACCCTGCCTGACCAATGTGGTGGCCTTCTGTGATGGGGCTACAGAAGTGATGGACAGGGGTAGAGCAGTTGATGTCATCTACCTGGACTTGTGCAAAGCATTTGACACTGTCCCACACCACATCCTTGTCTCTAAATTGGAGTGACATCAATTTGATGGATGGACCACTTGGTGGATAAAGAACTGGCTGGATGGCCACACACAAAGAGTTATGGTCAATGGCTCAATGTCCGGCTGGAGACCAGTAACGAGTGGTGTCCCTCAGGGATCAGTGTTGGGACCGCTCTTGTTCAGCATCTTTGTCGCTGACATGGACAGTGGGATTGAGTGCGCCCTCAGCAAGTTTGCCGATGACACCAAGCTGTGTGGTTCTGTTGATACGCTGGAGGGAAGGAATGCCATCCAGAGGGACCTTGACATGCTTCTGAGGTGGGCTGATGCCAACCTCATGAAGTTTAACCATGCCAAGTGCCAGGTCCTACACCTGGGTCGGAGCAATCCCAGGCACAGGTACAGGTTGGGCAGAGAAGAGATTTAGAGCAGCCCTGTGGAGAAGGACTTGGGGGTGGTGGTTGATGAGAAAATGAACATGAGCCAGCAGTGTGCACTTGCAGCCCAGAAAGCCAACTGTATCCTGGGCTGCATCCAAAGGAGCGTGACCAGCAGGTTGAAGGAGGTGATCCTGCCCCTCTACTCTGCTCTTGTGAGACCTCACCTGGAGTATTATGTGCAGTTCTGGTGTCCTCAACATAAAAAGGACATGGAACTGTTGGAACAAGTCCAGAGAAGGGCCATGAGGATGATCAGGGGACTGGAGCACCTCCTGTATGAAGACAGGCTGAGGAAGTTGGAGCTGTTCAGCCTGGAGAAGAGAAGGCTGCATGGAGAGCTCATAGCAGCCTTCCAGTATCTGAAGGGGGCCTATAGGGATGCTGGAGAGGGACTCCTCATTAGAGACTGCAGTGACAGGACAAGGGGGTAACAGGTTAAAACTTAAACAGGGGAAGTTTAGGTTGGATATAAGAAGGAAATTCTTTCCTGTTATGGTGGTGAGGCACGGGAATAGGTTGCCCAGGGAGGTTGTGAATGCTCCATCCCTGGCAGTGTTCAAGGCCAGGTTGGACGAGGCCTTTGGTGATATGATTTAGTGTTAGGTGTCCCTGCCCATGGCAGGGGGGTTGGAACTAGATGATCTTAAGGTCCTTTCCAACCCTAACGATTCTATGATTCTATGATTCATTGTGAGCTATGCTGTCTGCACTGGCATAAATTTAATTATTCAGTGGTCACCTCACAAATTGCAAAGAAATGGTCTCGCCCTTACTGTTACTACTATAATCTTCCAATTTTATCACACAGTTTTATAAGGCATCAAAAAACCCACCAAAAAACCAAAACACCTGTGGCCATTCACTTCTGTGCCCACAAAAAGTACCTAACTATACCAGCTGGGATAATTTTGCTATACTAGAGTGACAAAAGAAAACAAAATGATATTTGGATATGTGGAGCGACCAGGACTCATGGGCCAGAGCTGATGGAGCTAAAAGATTCCATAATATTTAGCTCTTGGCTCTGTCACTTGTTCAGTCTGAAGATGTTTTGCTAGGTTTTCAATGTTCAACTCAACTCTCAGCTTATTACCTTTACTGCCACTCTTCTTAAGTAGACATATTGCACAATGACTAATAATAGTACCATAGCTTTTTCTAAACTGGTGTGATTAAGGATGAAATATAATATTAAAACTTACCAAAGATTCCACCCACATCAAACAGTGTGGAAAGGTCCCCAGCTCTTTTGGCATCAAGATGCTCTAGTGAGAGAAGTAAAACATTTGTCTCATTTCCAGACAATAAAACATAGAAACCTCACCACAGTCTTGTCATGTTAGGGTAAACGCATTTTACAACGGTACTGTTTATACACAGGAATAAGCTACCATAAGATGTCATTGTATGAGAAAAATAAGAATGTACCATAAGCGGGTATTCAGGGATACATGCTTTTGAATGCAACCACAGTAACAGCAAGAGACATTTTACCACTTTAACAAACATACAATCATAGAATGATCTGGGTTGGAAAGGACCTTCAAAGGCCATCTAGTCCAACATGCCTGCAATGAAATGGGACATCTTTAACTGGATTAGGTTGCTCAGAGCCCTGCCCAAACTGACATTGAATGTCTCCAGGTATGGGGCATCTACCACCTCTCTGGGCAATCTGTTAGTGTTTCACCACTCTCATTGCAAACAATTTCTTCCTTATATCTAATCTAAACCTACCCTCTTGTAGTTTAAAACCATTACCCCCTGTCCCATTGCAACCCTACTAAAAAGTTTGTCCCTGTCTTTCTTACAAGCCCCCTTTAAGTAGTGAAAGACAATGATAAGGTCTCCCCAAAGACTTCTCTCCAGGCTGAACAACCTCAACTCTCAGCCTTTCTTCACAGAAGTCACAGAGTGGCCCTCTTCCACCAGAGCACAGTAGAGGGGGAAAATCACTTCCCTCAACCTGGTGGTCATGCTTCTTTTGATGCAGCCCAACATACAGTTGGCTTTCTGGCCTGCAAGTACATACTGCTAGCTCACATCCAGCTTTTCATCCACCAGTGCCCCAAGTCCTCTTCCTCCTCAGGATTGCTCATCACTCATTTTATTTATTTCAAGCTCGTATTTCCAGATACTTTGTAGTTGTAATTCTTTATCCCTTTACTGTGATACTTACCTACATTGGTGATATAGAGAGGAAGCCAGAAGAGGAAAGTATAGCTCACCAACTTTGCAAACAGAAGACAGAGGGAGAACTCTATAACTCCCTGAGAGAATAAAAAAAAGTAGGAAGTTAGCACTGTGACAGAGGCTGCTATTTGCTTTCAACGACTATTATAAAAATGGTTTCTAAGAAACACTTAGGCTTTTTATTTTCTCTCAAGTATTTCCAAGAAGCATTTTTCCCCTGAGAGCTCAAAGCTTACAATCAGAGCAGACTGTGGTATTTTACTTTACTTCTCTTAATTGTACTGAATTGACTGAAGAGGGAACATTAAAATGAAGAGGAAGGATTTGATGCTGTTTGGGACACCTGCATCCTCATGTCCAGATTTTTTATATAGTGTTATAGCAGGTTTAGAGTGTATTCAAGAGAAGATGGATTCTTTAGACCCATCCTTCAGATGAGTCTAAGATTTCTCCCTTATCAACTCTTTGCAAAAAGACAGTCAACTAGTACATCACAGTTCAAATCAGTATGTGGCAAGAGCACACTACAAACAGTGCATATGTCTATTTAAAATACCAATTTGTTCCACTCTTTTCTGCAGGGAACATGGAAAATACACTTACTGCAGAGAGCTGTAGCTAAACTGCCAAAATGACCTATCTTTATTCCCCTCACCATCTGATATATTTTTGCTTGAAACAGTATTTATTAAATCTCTGGTTTGGACACCACAATTATCTGCATGGACAGCACACATACATGGCCGGCTATCCTTTACATACAGCTGTAACCCTTCCAAACAAGAGGCAGAAAAAAAAAATTAAAAAAAAACAAAAAAAATCACAGTTAGAGAGATTCCAGGTAGCAGCTGCAGCAATTTTTTTACCCATTACTTGAGGACCAATCTGGTCCTGATGAGAAGATACAGGAATACAGTGGTTGAGTGCTGGAGATTTCTTCCCCTACCTTTATACCTGGTCTGAATCAATGTGCACGTAATTCTACTTGTGCCTCCCATTGGGCTGCTAGGCTTCAAGACCAGAAGACAATGAAGGATAATAGTCCCTGACTTAAAAGAAACTTCAGGAAAACAGTAGTCCAAATGTTTGGGCTGTCTGAAACTTCTCAATATAAACCATGCAAAAGATTTTAAAATTACAGCCGCTCCTCACAGGACATTCCTTCCAGTCTTTCCACCAGTTTTGTTGCCCTCCTCTGGACACATTCAAGGACCTTAACATCCTTAAATTGTGAAGCCCAGCCAGCACAGTGTTCTTGGTGAGGCAGCACCAAAGCTGAATACAGCAGGATAATCACCTCTTGACGAGGTCATTCTTCTGCGCTTGATGCACCTGAGTATTGTTAAAACATGACAAAAGGGCCCTGCCATAACATATGCACCAGAGATGCCAATCAAAGCTTGTGATGCAAAGTTAAACTCATCTGGCACTTCATTTAGAGCTTCATGGAAATATGAATTCTGAGGAATAAACTTCTTAAAGGAACAGTCAAGATATACAAGTAAATGTACTCACAGGTATTCGCAAGGCTCCAAAGAAGCTGATAGCTGCTGTCCTGTGTCTGCTTTCCCCAGTGACCACAGTGCTGGGGTTCAGTGACGTACTACTATTTTCACTGTCCGTAAGTAAATGCTGCACCTCTGGATCCTGTGATTTCCCCCAGAAACACCATATGAAACAGAAAGGAATAATGCATCAAAACATGTATCAGGGAATCCTGTGATTTCCCCCAGAAACACCATATGAAACAGAAAGGAATAATGCATCAAAACATGTATCAGGGAATCAAATAATTCCATTTTTTTTAATCACAGAAAGTTACAGCTTTAAAAAAAGCTTTTTATTTGGAGTTTATAGAGAGTAGAAAGTATATATAGACTACTGGGTGAAAGAAGCCTGGCTGTTTATGTCTGAGTGCATACACTCCACTGTGCAATCAAAATTCTGTTCTATTCTGGAACAATTTCAAATTGCAAAAACCACATATTAGAGTACAATTAGAGTACAATGGAATAAAACAATTTCCAGCTTTCCCTTATGCCACTACATTAATATGGTTTAATTAAGACTGACAATCTACTGAGTACTACAACACATTTCTATACAAAAGCATACATTATCTTCTTTCTGTTACAAACATTAAGCCCATTTTTTAGACTCTGTAACATCATCTTATTCACCGATTTAAATATAGGCCATCCTTCCAATTGAGTTATGGATATTGAGTGCTTTATGCACTTATTTTACATGTCTGTTTCATCTGAACATTACAATCCACAAATTATAAAAGTCTGGAGTTTACCATTATTACCTAAACTGTGAATCCTGAGTTCTTTTCTAGTACTAGGAAGGATTTTACTCTAATAATTCCACTGGCTGCTAAGAATACTTGTGGAGCAAGTCATCACTCAACAAGAACAAGCCATCCCAGTCTAGCCACGAGGATATCTTGTTATTTTTATCCATCCATCACACTGAAGTGAACTCTTGGCATAGAATTGGAAATTTCCATCTTACAGCTGCAGACACAAGAAGAAATTTCAGGTATAAATAGTCCTCAGTACTTCTTATGCAACTCAGAAAAAAGATGGGATATATCTATACTCATTTCCAACTGCTTGCTGAGCAGCTTATCCATAGCTAGTAAAAGTACACAGCTAGGTGTTTTCTACATACTGTCATCTTTCTCCTAATTCTTGTGCATTAGAAGGAAAAGCCTTAGTAAAAAATTAAGCCTCAAGTATGTATTTGGTTGTAGGTTACTAAGGATAAAATACTGGGCTATTCCACTTCCATTTTCTGTTCCATTTCCAGCAGATTAAAACTTTCTAAATAATATTTGGTAAATTGATAGAGGAAGAAAGAAAAAAAATAATCAAGTGCTGAACAAATTTAATTTTACTATTTTACACTCAGCGATTCTAAATAAATTCTGGTTTTAAATAACTTTATTTAGGAGAAGACAAGGGAACTAGAAGTTTCCTAGAAGACTAGGCAGCTATCTGGGCACCTGAACCCAGACACCTGGCATGGTTTTAGAAGCTACCACGCAACATCCAAAATTTTTGTGTAGGATTGGCAGATAGGATGCAGGATTTACAGGAGACCCTGTAGCCTGATGAAGTATTATCTAGAAGAGAGGAAAAACATCTAGGGACCTCTGACATGGCACTGTAAACTTCTGTTATGGCACGAGTCACTCCATCATCATCCGAAGTATTTATCTTCTGTATTACTGGAGCAACTTCAAAACCTCAGCCATTTTAACAGTAGCAATTCAATCCATCAGGTATTAAGACTGAGGGAAAGGGGTAAAGAGAGTAAGAGGGAAAAGGGGAGCAAAAACCCCAAAGCCTTAAGCAGTGAAACTTCCCACTGGATTCAATGGAAGACAATTTTAGATAGTGTCTTAAGTGAGTATCTCCTGCACAATTTGCACAGCAAACTTAACCAGGATTGTCTGACGTAATGCTCCTCATTTCTCAGAGAGGCAGCTCTAAGCCTACTCAGGAAGGGTGGATTAAATATTGAAGCAGAAGTGACCAAAGTCCAAATAATTTATTTAGCAACTCATGCTGTAAAGTTTTATTGACAATATGGGATTTTTATGCTGCATGTAGCTAAATGATAAATAAAACCAGCATTTGTGCTTGGCTGAGACAACATTATTCAGCCTTGCCAGCTTGTCATAGAGTGTGATTAGGCATATGGCACACTCTTGATCTCTGGGGAAGGATTCATTATCCCTCAATTTTGTATAATTTTTAAGAGGCCAACCTGACACAAGCAGTAATGAACACACAGAGGTATGCAGATCACGTAGCAAAAAACACGTTCTGCTTTCAGTCACTGCACATCCTGAGTATTTGCTTTCTTTTTACAGTAATTGAAGAGGTCAATGAAAAATCAGTAAAAGCTGCCATTCCAGTGTGCTTGGAGACCAGCCCATAAATGCAAAACATCTGCTGTTTGTACAGGCACAAAAGCTGACTGCGATAATCAGCTCAGTTTAACTGTAAGACAACCACTGTAAAAAGGAAAGATGTTGAACTCCACTTTGAGAGCAAAAAGATTATCTTCTGTCACTGGCAGAAAATCAGGGGACCCCAAACAGGGACAAAGATTTTTGATGTTTTTTATTAATTTAGCTTTGAGTCTTGTTAAGACTCTGTATTACAAACATATAACTCAGCTGGCAGGATGAAGCACGGGGGAATATTGACAGGATTGCCAGTAAGTGCCCTCATGCTTTGCTGTCCATTGCTGTCTCTGTCCTGCTCACAAGGGAGAACCAGTCAGCATGTGGGGGGTACGTTTTCCTTGCCCACTTGTTATACAGACTCTTTGCACAGTCCTCTTATTGTAGAGGTACTAGTAGATTTAGAAGAGAAATCTTTGTCTACTGATCTGCTGACTGTATTTTAGTTCTATCTTCATGACTTGTCTAAAGACACCTACTTATAGTCTTACATCTTCTCCCCTTTTCCAGTTGGTTGTGAAATAATATTGCCAAATGGTTTCTAGGATGGAGACTGTTCTTGGGCAGCTCAAAATGAACATGAATAGAGTCAGTACAGAGGGGGCTTAAGTTGGACTGATGAAAATTATGAGTGAAATACTTCCTTACCTAAAATTTCAAAACTTTTTCATCAACACTGATTAATACACTCTGTGAACACTCATTAATTCTACAGGCAAAGGATAAAAAGAACAGGAAGTTTCTATTTTCCTGTAAAAGTCTGAAAGCAGCTAAAAAAAATTACCCTCTCAGGATATGGCGTGCCAAGTGTACTGAATACAAAAACAAAATTTCAAGTGGAAATTTTCAGTCAATGTCTGTCTCAAGATAAAATGTCTTTTTGCTCATAAATGTGCAAATCCGGAATTCCATTTCTAGTGAGAATTAATGGCACTTTCAGTTACAAATTTTAAGCAAAATTTCTGTCAATAAGTGCTCATATTTAAGACTCTCTGTCTCCATGTATAATCTTATAAGTACATAAATTTATTACACTAAAAAGGGACAAATGTGAGACTGCAAGGACAAGACAAACATGATGTAAGTAGTTTAAAGATTTCAAAGGGGCTATCTTTAAAATTTGCAGTACATTTCTTTTGTGGAACATGAGGATCACAAGATAAGACCAACTGAGCACTCTACCTTATTCAGCTTGGTTTGCAGTATTTATACTAGATAATGTTTAGTTCCCTTGTCTAAATTTAAATTTGTGTATGAAGATGGAAGTAGATTTTAGCATCATAAAAGGAAGAGCAATCTCTGCCAACAGTAAATCTACTGTAAATAGTCCATGTGAGCATTAGCAAGTCTTCTATACTATTTTATAACAATATGTTTGTTATATTTTACCTGAGGTTTACTGGTTTCCTTAGTATTCAAGTTTGGCATTGGGACTCTGAATCGAGATGCACCATTCAGGAAGGCTTTAGAACTCTTGGGGGAAAATAAAAAAATAATCAAAACAAACCCGCATACTTTTGGTGCTTGTTTTTTAAAGGATTACGTTAGTGTTAATCAGTTTTCTGCAACAAAAGTCTTTGTGCATTGCAACATAAACATAACCCCAAATGGAACATCTTTAATCAAATGACTGCACATTTGGGTTTTTAAAGTCCTTACGCAGACCTATAGCAATGTATATAAAATGCAATCACCAATTTGCTTGAATGCTAACTTCATACTGCTTTTATATAGAGGCAGCATACTTAATTCAGAACACAATCATGCCATCCTTAATAATCATGCCATTCTTAACTTCTTCAGCTGCTTTGTCCTCTACTGAACTTTCATTGACATGGCAAACAGTTTTTTTCTCTCGTAAGCAGATGATCCTACATGGAGCAACTACAGAAGTTGATTTATTTCAGGAAATCTCTGATTCTTCATTTCCCTGCCTCTTTGAGATTAAAGCTTACCCTTTAGCTTATGCTCACTGTATTCTTCTAACCCAGAAATAGACTGTGTTCTTGTTGAAGAGTCTGAGCACCTCCAGTATGCTCAGTAGAGAAACTGAAGCCCCAGATGAACCTGCTTCTTATACTTACTTATTTACAAGTGCACTACTGTATCAATTCACACCAAAAAAGGCATTCATTGGAAAACATCAACCTGAGATCCTTGGTCTAAAAAATTTTTCAGGGACATTAAGGTTTGTTTGCCGAATTAAATATACAACTTCAAAGTAGGTTTGCAGTCAGGTACATATAACCTATTGCTAAGACCTCAAGAGGTATTGTGCATTCCTCAGGGATGAGATATTTGTGTGTCTAATCACACTGTAGGTGCCACATTAAAACAGAAAAAAAACCAAACCCAACAAAACAAAAAAAAAAAACCAAACCCTGACCCAAATAATCCCCCAGAAACACCACCACAAATAAAAAAAGAATGCCCATCCTCACAGAACATTTTAATTCAAAGTTAATCACTAGATAATTCTTCTTCAACAAAAATACAAGGGTACGTATTGCAGAATTCTTTAGACAAACTGCCATTCATCAATGAAGTCCTTCTAACGAGACAAAAAACTTCTGAGGACAAACGAAAGCAAGAGCTGATGCATGAGCAGTCTCAGGCATGCATTCCCCAAAGCAAACAAACAACACTCAAAGGCCCAGGATCTGATAAAACAGATTTAATTTTTATCTTACATGAAATTAGGCTCTTGTCAAAAAAGTGATTCATAGTAATCTGTGGGGAAGAAAATCCAGTATCTAGAGACAAGTCATTTCATCTTTATTCAGCAGCTCAGCAGAATAAAAGAAATGAAAGACTTTTTCATTTGACTTCAAAAATAAGATTTACCATGGTAAGGAGGAAATGTCTGGGGAAAAAGACTAGACTGAGAGGCTGCACATTTAATACTTAGACTTCTTTCTCCTTTTCAAAAGGTAAGGATTGCAGCCTGGTATCTTTTAAATGCACTTTTGTTACAGGAGTTTAAGAAAGCTAAGTTTCCTGGAAATGCAAAGTCAGGCTAAAGAAGTTCCTAGAACATAAAGGTCTGTATGAACATGCTGCAAGTAACACATTTACCTAGGGGAATAAAAAAAAGAAAAAAAAAAAAGAGGTACAGGGAGAAAAGATGACAAGCGGTAAAAACAGATCTAAATCATGACATTTCACACATGCCAGTAAATCTACTTTTTAACTTTCATTATGAAAGTGCAGCAATCAGCAATGCTTAATAAAGCATACTGATTTCTTGCTTGCATTTGTCATAGGTATACCCTTTCAGAAAGTCACAGATGAAGGTCATAGGTTATGCCTTCAATGCTAGCATGTAAAAGCACTTTATTGTACTCAAATATTTGTTTTGAACAAATTTCAGATTCATGAATCAGAGCCAAGGTGAATACAAGCAAACGAAGCACAGCCCAAGAAATCAGTGAATAAAGAGTAAGACTGCACATTAAAGGCTCTGTGCCTGCTTCTCCGTCTGTGCTTCTGTACAACTCAAATCAGATGATTCACCACTACAAACTCTGTAGAAATATTTGGCTCACAATCATGCTGCAAATAAACAGTAGACTAAATTCATCCAAGATAGTGATATCATACAGAGATGAATCTGATCTATAAATCTTAATATAAATCTAGCCTAAGTCCTTCCCTTATATTAAGCATTTATTTTAGTTGTGCTTAAATTTAACTGGTCTCATTCTTCCACAATGAGGTTTGACTTTTGGCACCATCTGGCAGAGCTGCCTGCACCTAACCATCGGTCCAAAATAACCTACTAGGCCTTATGAGCAAAGCAAGTGTATATGTTTCTTTAAAGGTTTTTAGAAACATTCTAACATTTCTTACTGTTTGCAAAGGCACACAGGTTGTTCAGGTTGTCACTGAAATGACTGAGCAAATAGGGACAGCTAGAATTTCATGCCTGCTAGCAAATTATACCTCTAGTACTATATGGCTAAATTTTTTTGCTCCCAGTAATAACACAGACTGTTTACACAAACCTTCCCTCACTTGGCAATCAGTTTTCTTTACAGTCAGACCTTGTCATCACCACATCTGTATTTGTAGATCATCTTGAACTTCTTTCTTACCTTATTAATTTCCTTAACTTCTAAAAAACACTTTCCCTGCAACGAACAGAAACTGTGAGCCCTATTCAGTAAGGATTTAGAATCCATTCTACTTTACAGACCACAAGGTCTGAAGAGAGGTATTTGAGCAATTCAAATGGCATACAGCTTTCCAAAACAATGGCGAATCTTAAACTGAGAAGGGTTCAAGGCAGGTGGGGAAGCGCTTTTACAAACCTCTTGTGAGATTTACAATGTGAATATACAGAATAGGAAGAAGTGATGCCTTTTGCTCTGGAGAGCAAGGTTTCCAGGGAAACAGAAGGCCAAACGCATCCCTACAGACTGAGACTGTGCCTGAAGCAGTGATCTTGCTGGGTGCCCTAGAGAAGGTTAGATCAAAAGGGTGGTGAATGGACGGGAGGGGAAGCTTCTAAAATACTGCATTTTTGTTTAAAATATCACAGCAACTAGATATTTAATGTCAAGTATTTTCCATAACAGCTCTTTGAATCATATGAGCACCATATGGTGCAAAACTCTTTAGCTATGCTTTCCAGTAAAAATGTATTTGAAACAAATAACAAACATTTACTTCCATAAAGCTTAACAGCTAATTCTGTAAACATTATGCTCTAGCTATTATAAACAGCAATTGAAATGTTCATAGGAACATTTCGGAGCTACATAAAAGCCAAGGGAAAAAATGCCTCCTCTGTTATGATAGTTGACAGACATTACCTTTATGAAATGAAAGAGAATTAAATGAAAAATACAGAGCACATTGTAAGTACACCTTATCTCACAGTAACAAACTAAGAATAGGAGTGCGATAGACCAATAGTAGTATTCAGAGCCTTTATCAGAATCATTTTATATAAGGAAAAAATCCCAAAACATTAACTGGCAAAGAAGAGAGAACACAGACTAGAAAAATTGCCTTCAGTTACTATTCAAGAAGAAGAGGGCAGTTAAAATGTAAAAAGCCATCTATTTGAAATTACTGGGGGATGGTAAAAAACACAGCAATCAACCCTGTACAATCTACCTGTAAGACTTGCAACTAAAAGGTTTAGTTCACATAAGCCTACATGTGCAGACAATCTCCACACATAATCCCATACCACTGGAAAACATGTGGGATTCCCTTAGGATCTTTTGTCCAATACTTTCCTCAACAGCCCTGTTTGCCCTCACATGTGGGAAACCTGAAGACCTTCTTTGCTAAGTTCCCCTTACTATTTGTGGCAGACCTGATTGCCCACAGGCCCCTGGGAGTCAAAGGAGAAAGAGCCTGGAGCAACACACTGCTCTAGGTTTTGGTTACAATACAGACAAACATATACCAGAGTATTATGGAATATGAAACAGAGATGAACCTGCAAACTCTTACATGCAACTAGGCTACAAACTACTCTTACAGGAAGTTATACTCAGCTGGTCTTCTTCCTAATGCTCTCTTTTTTGTTCCCTTTCCTTGATTTTTGTTTTTTTTTCTCATTCTATCTGAATCGCCCCCCTCTTCTTGGGGCACAGCTACACAAGGCAAGAAAGGAATCATCTCATGCAGTATCTAAAACTTTCTAACACACATCTTTCACCATTGACACAGCTTCCTACATTACTCGGAGTACCTAAAATGTCTCATGAACTTCCATTTCAAAAGCATTGAGCAAATACCTTGGTACCAGAGCTGAATCACTCCCAACCTACTTTTAAAATACTGTTTGAACAACCTTACACTAATACTTACAGAGAGAGATTTCCTTTTCGAAAAAAACTAAAAAAGTTGCGAGTTTTGCTCTGGCACAATGAAATATACATGCAGTGTTCCACAACCCAGAAAAAGCTTAGATGTTTTCACACACACAAGCACACACTTCAACCCTGCTTCAAAAATGCCTTAAGCAGCCAATCTCTGATACTGGATTTTTAAACTCTTGTGTCAAGACCTGCATTCTCCCTCGTGATCCATGCAGTATGCATTCCACAGTTTGTGCATGTAACAGTATATTTAGAGCTTAGTGAATTTCACTACCTTGCCAAAATTTAAGCCCTTGAAGTATAAGATCTCATACAATAGCAAAATCTACTGCCTTGAGGCCAGTAAAACGTGATCAATGCATTCTAAAACTCACTGTATGTTAAAAAAAAAAAAAAAAAAAAAAATCAAAAATCTATGTATAAACAGCTTCTTCATCCTTGAGGATTTGGAATTTGCCAGGCAAGTCTTAAGCAATTTGATCCTATGTCAGATTTAGACCTACTATGAGCAGAGGGTAGGACTATACAATGTCCAGGGGTTCTGTCCCTTCCAATCTAAGTTATTCTGTGATGCCACAAAAACTAAAGCATTGATTGGCTATGTGACCCATACCACTAAGCACCGATTATTTCTCTCCTTCTCACGGCTCTTCATTAAGGTCAGTTTTGGTTAACTAAAGACCATATTATATCATGACTAAACTCACTGTCACAGACTGACTGCTCCAGTCACTTCATAACCACCCCTTGCTTCCTCTTCTCCCTAGCCATGTGCTCCTACTGTACTTCCCTGTAAATACCACTTTCCATTCCCCAGCCCATCAGTGCATGGTTCATTGATACTATCTCAGCAAAAGGGCTGTTTGCTCTTTCTGCAATGCCTAATGCAGGGTTCTCAAACAGCAAGAGACCCTTCACAGAATATGGCTGGCAGCTATCTCATCATGCTATAGCTAAGCAAGGAAAGCAACAGCAGGAGATAGGTAAAAATGCTCTGAAGATACCCAGGAAGACTGAGGGAGAGTAAGAAAACTCAAGAATGATGAACAGTTTTTAACTGTTTTACTGAAGTAAGATCATCTGTTCCAAAACCTTGGTTAAAACAAACTCATTCATGTCCTGATTCACATTGCTTTGGTAGGAAGTAAGTTACTGGCTTGACAGTGAAGCATAGAAGACCAATATTCCCTGAAGTATAAGGTCAGTTATAACAGCATAGCACAAAAAGGCCACACAAATTATCTAATTGCCAGAACTATCATAATGAATGTGTATTAAGAGGCAAAATTCAAAATAGAAAAAGCATTCACTTACACTGGATAGTGTGCAGGAGCAACTTATATCTTTAGGATCTGAAATACAATACCACACATAGTTAATAATGAAAACAAGCATAATGAATACCTCTTAAAAGACCAACCAGTAGTGTCATTTACTGATAATAAACAAACAGTTCATATAACACAGAAACAGTCCTGGTAGAAATGTGTAACTGTAACTTTAGAGAAAATGAAAAGGGTGCTGTGGTACTTTTCCCATGCTATGACCACATTAAGTACTATTCTGGCAGTCCAGCTCATTACAGCATTCTACTTATATCTGCATAAAATTTTACTTCCCGAGTTAGGCCAGTTACAGTAAAATAAGCAATCATAAGAGTCTACACAGGGCCAAGATGGGGCACTCCCTTTTATTTTCTACTTTAAAGTGAGAAAACTTCCTCTATCAGCTGACTTCTGTATTTCACAGCACATAATATGCATGTCATAGGTTGAATGAAGCACAGAATATATTGCAGACAGGTGGGACATTCTGCTAAGATACACTTGAACAATTTATACAGACAGTGAATTAATGACTGAATTCTGAAGTCTTATTCTCTCAGGTATACCAGAGTCTGAACAGATACACTCTTCAGACATACATGGGTTCTTCTCCATCTAGTATTCTAGACAGAAGTTCTTTTAAGTATCATCAAAGCTTGAGGAATATACTTTGCACTGGGTCATTTAGCTTAAACAGATGGTGTTCTTCACCCATAAAGAGCCCTCCATAGTTCTATTCCATTAAAGCACTTACGTTCAATAAGAAACAGGAAACAAACAATTCCCATCACGGCAATGATAACACCAGGCACCATGAAGGAGAGACCCCAACACGTAGACACCCAATAAGCAGCAATTAAGGATCCCAAGATATTTCCCACTGAAGTGTGTGAATTCCAGATTCCCATGATCAAACCTCTCCTGAATTTAAAAAAAAACAAACAAAAAAACAAAACCACACAAAAATTTCATTATTCCAATAATAAGCATTACTATTTTGAGAAAAGTGTATCAAAAATAATTGTTCATCTGGGGTGCCAGTGAAATATTTGCAATCTTACTGTTCTTTAACTGACCACTTCTTTATGCTACAGTCTTTCATCTGGCAATTTCAAAGACACCTAAATATTAATAGAAGTGTTATAAATACTTCTCTGTGCATGACACAATTCAGCCTGCATTTAAAGGCACCGCTAGGGCTTGTCTATTTCTGGACAGAGTTTCTTTGATAAAAACAAGCATGCAGATGTTGTGCAGCATGTGTGTGATAAGACTGTTGCTTCTGGGAATGACAGCCCTCCTGTAAACACATTGCACCAATGACTTCATCTTTTCTGGATATGTTAGATTTATCATGCAGAAGAAAATAATCTATACAGGATAAGCAGAGCAAATTCAGTATCTTCTGATCACATTCTGGACTTGCTAGGCACCAGAAGATAACATCTGCACAAGCCTGGATAACAGACACATCAAACTGCTGTCTGCCTGGAAATCACAGATTAAAGCTGCTGTAGAATAGTTCCAGCCAAGCTAAAATAAGCCATCAGAATACTGCTGAAGTCATGACAGTTAATAGGTTTTTCCCATGACTTACAAGGAAAGAAAACTGCCTTGCCTTCAGCAGGAGTCTACCTGGGACAACCTAATTTTAATTAAACCAAGCCTTTTCCTTTGGCTGAGACAAGATTTAAGAGGCCTGCTCATGTTACACAAAACACACAGCAAAATAAAAACAAGAATCGGATCACTGACATTCAAACCAAAGCTGTATCCATCAGTTCACTATGCAGCCTCCTAAAAGCAAAGGCTGTTGCTTGGGCACAAGCAAAATCTGAATAAATGTAATTGTTTTGCCAGGCTCGCTAAAGCGGTTTAACATTATATGATGGTTATCATTCTCTGCATTTTGTAACATTCACCACAAAGGCTGCAGGGACTATGGAAAACCAGTCTAAACCTACACCTTCTTAACTATGCTTTGATTTTACGTAGAAAGCGTATATTTAGTTTCCTTATGTCCCTTTTCTTCAACCAATTGTCAATTATGTTCATTCAATGGTATGTATCTACAATGAATGGCACTACAGTGGCATTATTATATGCTACATGCATCAAACATTGAATTTGGCATGCAGCTCTTGCAAAATTTAAGGAAAACTCCTGTATGACATGACAAAATAAACATTATGAGTGATCTCGATGCAGGATTAAAGGGGGGAAAAAAAGGAGGCGACTTAAGGAAAGTGACAAAAAGAAAGGTTAAATCAAGTGACACAGGTATTTTTTAAATTGCAATTTTTGAGTTTCTGTAAGTTGGTTAGGGAAAAAAAAAAGACATTAGGCAAAAAGATACTTTTAGAGTTACACACCAAAACTGCTTTGAAACACAAATGAAAACGTGAGACATTCCAAACTACAGTGGCATGATAACAGCCTTCATTGACAATAGCTTTAGACTGCTAATATTTGCTATAATTATTCTTAATTCAATTCTGAAATATTTCATCTGAAAAGCTAAACATCAGACTAAAGAGCTACCACAAAAATCTATTTTGATATGAGGAAGAGTATTTCAAACCAATGTATCAAAGATCTACCTGCTTGTTTCATCCCCAGAAAACACTGAAGCAAAAGAAAGATATTTAAATTGCTTATAATATTACAGCTCAGAATGTATCAATTTGTACTCCCAAACTCTGGATTATGTATTATTTACCTTCCTTTTCCAAACCAGTTGCCAATACATGTAACGACACTCGGCCAGCCAGTAGTTTGCACCAACCCATTAGCTATCTGAAAGTATATAAAAATAATAATAAATAAGCATAGCCTATAATAAATCAGGTTCCTAAGCAATCCCTGCCGAGTACTGCATTGGGAAAAGGAAGCCTACACAAATGCTTTGAATTTAGAAGTTTAGTGGGATTTTTGAAAAAATTCTTTTCCAAAAATAACCAAGTTACGAAGTTTCAGAGAGACTCTTCCTTCTACCTACATCTCTCCAATTACGTGTGATTTAACACAATCACACGTGTGATTTGACTCAATCACATGCTTATCAAAAAAATCACATTGCACTGAACTGAACAGAGAACTGAATTCCCACATTCAAACAGCAACATAGTATTTAGCTCAGTTTGAAAAGCAAAGCATACCTGCAACCAAACAAAGCAAGAAAAAATAAACTTTTGGGGAGACTGGATAACTTTGAACATTAAGCTTAACAGACACCTGTAAATAAATCGAGAAAACTACTACATTCAGCCTGAAGTAAGAACTATTTCAGCCTTCATGTTGCACAGATCATAATCCCAACTCATCTCAACTCAACCCCTAAAAAGCGTTTTAGCTAGAATTATACATTAAGACAGAGATCGCAGTGCAGTTATTCATAGAATCATAGAGTGGTTTGGGTTGGAAGGGACCTTAAAGAACATACAGTTCCAATCCCCTGCCACGGGCAGAGACACCTTTCACTAGACCAGGTTGCTCAAGGCCCCCTCCAGCCTGGCCTTGAGCACTGTCAGGGATAGGGCAGCCACAGCTTCTCTGGGTAACCTGTGCCAGTGCCTCACCACCCTCACGGTAAAGAATTTTTTCCTAACAGTGAATCTAAATCTACACGTACAATGCACATTTGAACATGCAATGAAGCAACCTCACTCTTCCCAACAAAAAAAAAAACAATTAGGCTGGCAGTACAAGACCACCCATGGTATTCCAGGATTTACTGACCACATCAGATGGTGCAGCACTGGTAGAGATTGTTAGCGTAACACTAGAGGAGACATCTCCTGGCTTGGAAACCACATGAGTTGGGGCAGTGACATGATTAAATGGATGACTTGGTGAAATGGTTATTAAAGCTTGCAGTACCAAAGTTAGTATTGCTGCACTACCATGTTGCACAATGCCATGCAAACATGCCAGTGGTGAAAGTGCTACTGCAGTGACACAAAGAAAGGGGCAGTGCAAGGTGCAGGCCTGTCTAATATGACTCAGAAATGCTAACCATATCCTGGTCCTGATCTACATTTAGTTTTAGGTCAATAGTAAATATTCTTGTGACACTTGATTAGATCTACAAGGGCTCTGAAAAATCCCACACAACAAATCTCGTTACAGAAGCTGCCCGTTCTCAGCCACACCAATGTGGGAGACTGCTCATCATTACCAGTATAAATGTAATTTTCCTGCAGAGAAAGCCAAGATGCGTCACTCAGGTCTTGGCAGACTGACAAAAGTAAATACTTTTGTTTTAAAGCTCACCCATATTTAAGCTTGCAAAGATTTGATCGCTAACTTGACACAGTCTGAAACACTTTCATTTGTTTTCAAAGATTTCTTCCACCAAAAAAAACATCTTTTGAAAATAAAACCTGGGGCTATCCACCCTATCATTTTTGCCTGTCATCAACAACAGTGTATTCCAGCATTTATATTCTTCCATTCAGCCACTAATCCCTGTTTACAGCTGAAGGAAGGAAAACCAGTGCAACACTAAACAGCACCATGGAAACCCAGGAGTATTGAAATAATATTCTGCCTACCTGGGCCATTATGTAAAACCACAGGTTATGTATATTACAGAAATAACCCAATCCAAACATTGCAGTGAAGAGTCCGCTAGCAAGCATCCCGACTGTCAGATAGTACCGGATAGGTAGCCGTTCTCCTATTAGTCCACTTGGAATTTGGAAGGAAATAAAAAGAAGGGCAGTAATTAAAAATCAGATCATATCCCAGGCCTTCACAAATCAAGATATTTTATGTTGCTTAATTCTGGTTGAGGAGAAACTTTACTGGTAACTGCTGCTCCTCTTCACAGCAGCAAATGAGCAATTTTTAGCACTTGACAGGAAAAAAGAAAACAACAAACATTTCATCTTTACTAGTACTGACATCTGCACAACCATCTTTCAGGGAGATGCTCAGCTGGAGCACACTGAAAGTCATTTATAGAGTCCTAATCCAAATGACCCCTAAGGTGAGGTACATCTTCAGCCATTTAAAGTGAGACTTGTCTCCCTCGCTAATGATTCTAGCTTTGAAAGTTCTGGGTAGAGTCAATAAAAAGCAGCATATCCAAACAGCAGCCAATATTGCACATTTTAAAATGACTTAAGCTTCTGTGCACTGACTATAAAGAAAACCAGGACAATTAGTTTCATCTACTTGTGCAGGTTGGAAACTGATAAAGTTTGAGGATGTATACTTCTTCATATTCCACAGGAAGGGAAGACAGGCTAGATGGCAAGTTCTAAAGCATTCCTGCACTAGGCATGCAGGGTGGGTGCAGGTAAGAAGCTTTCTATATGCCAACAGGTATGATACTGCTGGCGACACAGGATGACATGAATTTTTTCCCCTTGGCAACCAAATTCTCACTCTTTTCATCAGAAACTTTGCAGTAGGAAAGGACAGTATCTCAGTAGTAGCACAGCCTCATTAACAAACAATAAGCAATAAAGCAGGTATCCAAGAAAGTGATGCTTACCTTAAATACATCCCAACTGCATATGCACACAGAAATGAGTAATCCAGTGCTCCCAGTAACTGTTTGTAGTTGTTCTTATCTAAGAATAATTTTCAAGCCAAATTATCAGTTTAAATGTACCAATAACTTCCCAATCATTTTTATACACTAGTGAACATGCACTGACATTTAATTTTCATAAGGCACTTTTAGATGTAAGCATGCACTTCAAAAAATATTTTATTTAATAAACAAAACCCTCAAATCCTTTTTAACACTGACCCTTTTGTCTGTAACATACTATGAAAACACTGCTAGGCCCATTCTTAATTCCATCTTATTCAAAACAGCACTTTGGAAGAGAAGAGTGTAAGTTATTAGCAAGGTGCCGCCTTCTTATAGGTAATTATACAAATGAAACCCCAAACTGTAAAGGGCTTATTAAAAGTGGAAAGATGTGTTGCAACTGTGTGAGGTCCCAACAGTCAAAATGGCTAAAAAAAATGCATCATACATACTTTTAAGGAATCAGTTTAATGTATTTTTGAAATGGTTAAAGACTTCTGCGTTTCATTTTCCAACTGCTCAGAGACAGACATCTTGTTTAATAAAAAGCCAGAAAGGGGTCTGCTCTGTACAGCAAATGACCATAATTACAACTAAATAGGACTTTCAGGAAGGACAGAGGGAGCAGGAGGGACTCCACCCAGATAGAAACACCAAGGATAGCCTCAAGAGACCTGAGCTCATATTAAGAAAGACAGTTTGTCCATTTGCAAGGACCTGTAATTCCCATTGACTTTAAGAATAAAATCAGTTATTAAACCATTCCTTCTTTCAGTGTTACTCCCAGCTTGCCAGCTATGTTGCCTGAAAAACAGAGCTGAAAGAACAAGTCTAGAGTGTGATCCCAAAGGAGTAGCTTTGCAATAACCTGTGTTTACGGGAAAAGGATGACACTGGAGCTCAGAAGTCTCCATTAAGATAACTAATCAGTGTTTTAGACAAGCAAATACAGACTCCCTTTGATCCAGGGACAAGAAACAGCAAACAAGTTTAACTGCATCCAAACGCGTTTGGAAACCTGTGGGACCAAATAATTTCAGTAGATAGATTACCTCAAACCAGGCAGTTAATACACAGAATTTTGCCCACAGAAAATGCAGAAGTCAGATCTTCAATTACCATTGAACAGAGTAGGGCTTTTTTAATGGCTAATTAAAGAACAATTAGAATAGATAGCTAGATAGAATGGAGTGGGCTGGCATATCAGCAGAATGGACTATTCTACTTCACTGATGTTCTTGGCAGTGATAAAAGTGTCAAGGAATGATTCAAATTTAATTTAATTCAAATACAATTAAACTCAAATTCAACTGTAAGTAGGCAAATATTTTTTCTATCTAAGTGAAAGGCCAGGTTCATAAGCTATTCAGTAAGTTGTCAATTCTATTCTGCAAGTCTACCAATCTTCTCCATTAAAATGGAGAGACAAATATTCCTTCTGGCAAATAAGGACTCTGAAAAGTTCCAAATTAGATAAACACCTAGTAATTTTATTGAAATGATTGCTGGACCTTGACTTAAAACAGCAGGAAATAATGATTAATTTTATTCTTCACTTTTTTTCCTTAATAGCCATTCTGAAGATAAATAATAGAATCATAGAATGGTTTGGGTTGGAAGGGACCTTAGAGATCATCTAATTCCCAACCCCCTGTCATGGGCAGAAACACCTTCCACTAGACCAGGTTGCTCCAAGCCCCATCCAACCTGGCCTTGAACACTTCCAGGGATGGGGCATCCACAGCTTCTTTGGGTAATCTGTGCCAGTGCCTCACCGCCTTCACAGAAAATTCCACAGAACTGATCTACTGAAATCAACTTATAACAGGTAAAATAATGTTATTTAGGTGACATTAAGTAGTAAAGACATTATAAATCACCACTTAACTTTCTTCGTAAATATCAGTGAGAACACGGAGAACAATACACCCCTCCCATACACATCTCCTGAATCCTTCCACACATGAAGGAGAAATAGCAAGAGGCAAATAATCTAATTATGAACAACAGCTCATTATTATGAAGGAAAAAAACAAAACCAAAAATAAATAACCCTTACCAAATGGCTCCCAACCGCACTGAGATACATTAGATGGCTTTTTCGCAGACTGAATCTGGGCAGCATATTCTTTGTATGAGTTGAGTTCAACTTCATGTGAAGCAGCGCAATGCTTATGCAGCTCTCCCTGATGAAGAACAGGAATGTGAAAATGGAAAACTCACTTATGACTGTTAATCCCCATACAGCAACAAATTTAACACCTCTAGCTTTGTACGAACTTGTGTCAAACCCTCTGAAATCAGTAAAATTGTTAGACATTACTGTTTGGTATTTTGCTGGGTGAAGACACCATTACATGAAAGAGTAATTACATGGTTAGAAACAATAGGAGGCAGTGAACTGGTGCTTCTGATAATGAAGAATTCTGAAATTCTGCATTAACATCAAGCTGTTATTGTTACCCATTATTACTCATCAGTTATATTCAACACTGCCCTGGGGGATATGATTTGTGTTTAGCAAGTTACACAAGTTGAAGGTCAAACTAAGAAACCTAGAATCAGGTTATATTTTGCCACCAGCTTCACTGGGAAGAGAATCCCAGGTGTCCAGGCAAATATGTCTGTGATGCTCAACAGCACTTGTAACAGTCTCGTAAATGTTAGCAGAATTTTATCATGTTCAACTCATCACTTATGACTGACTTTTTCCAAACATATGAATGCAAACCTGGAAACTCCCAAGTGTCTATAATTAGATTAACGCACATGAATTAGGTGCAGGCATAGGTCTTTCAAGTCTTAAACCCAAAGATTAGACACATACACAATATTCTATGTGGTCTCACTACATGTTATCAAGTAAATGTCACTGCGTACTAGCTTTATCAGGTTTTCAGCTTTTAAACCATTCCAAGTTAAAGTTCAACACTGCCTTTCACAAAAGGAAATACTGAAAAAGGTGACTACTTCCGTGTTTGATACGAGTAGAAGGATGTTTAAACAAGGATGCAACCTTGCTTACCTTAACTATACTGATAGGTTTCCTTGATAAATGGAAGCTGGCATACAACAAGAAAGTGAGAGAGAAAATGAAGGCTCTGTACCTACAATATTTAAAAAAAAAAAAGGAAAAGAAAGTATTTGAAACTTATTTTATTCAGATTTACTTTTAGCACTAAGTCACACAACCATTACAAAAGTCACTGGTAATCTTCTAATAGCGGAAGACATTTTTTTTCCATGTTCCCTAACAGCCCGAAGAACCACTCCAGAAGTTACACTACTTTACAACATCTGCTGTGACCTGGCTTTGGGTGGGAGCTGCGTAGCACACAGGCACAGGACAACATCACGGTGCTCTGGAACCCACAGAGCCAATCCACCTTGTTTACAGCCATCCTTTGGCAGCTATTAAAAGACAGCTCAACATTAAACATATTTATAATCATATTTCACATTTCACTGTCTCATCCAGTTTTCTGGTATGATTAGGACATAAATTATAGCTCTGTGAACTGTCAGTTTGGCTACTGTGGGTTATTCCTTCTTTCATTCCTTGCTGCTTTTAGGATTTTGCTTTACTTTTGCCTTCCTCTATAACAAAAGAAATCGGCCATGACAGGGGACTGACACTGCCTGTGTGTACTGCCAGCTGGAGCACACGAACATAATTAACCAGCTGTGGGATTGTGAATTTTCCCTGGTACCTCCCTGGCATTCTTGGGTCTTTCTCTGCAGCTCATCTGAATTAAGGTTACCTCAAAATCCCTGTCACTGCAACCATTAAAGAAAGATAACAATCTGATCTATTCTATTCTCCACCTACAGCACATTTCAGTTGTTTAAGAAGGAAAGTGCTTTGTGGATTTGTGCTTTTTAACAATAGACAGATCACAGTGCATCGACTGGCTTCTGCTAGCCTTGATCTTAAACCTAACATTTGTAAATGAAAGGACATACATACATACAAAGATCTGATATCACACAGCCTACTACAGTCCCTAATTTTTAATGAACCTCTTTAAATAATTTTCTGCTTATGCACTTTAAGATAACAAGAGTCTTATTTTATAGTTCTGGCATATTCAGAGAGATGTTAAAAAATAATATAAAAATAAAAAAAGAGTTATCCTGCAGCGAAGGTATTCACCCCCGTAACTGAAAACATCCTGAAAGTGGTAAAACTGAAATTACTTTGTTGCTGTACTAGAGAAAGTATGGTAAAATTGCTCAAATGGAAAGTGCTTGGGCTTTCATTTGTTACTTTTTGTTATTCACACACAACTGACTCAGTTTTCTGTCTCTGAAAGCACAAGAACTAATGCCATCCAACTTCCAGGATTAGTTTTCCTAAAGCAAAGAGGGTTTGGTTTGGGATTTCTGAGGGCTGTTTTGTTTTGGTTTTAAATATTACAGTAGCAAGAACTAAAACTATTCTACAAGGGTATATTACACATCAAATCTGGGGGGAGAAAATACACTTCTGGTTCAGAGAAGAAAGCTAACCTCGAGCACCCCTCCCACCTAGGAGTCTGAACATAAATATCTGAAATTTACCCCTTCAAATCCATACCTTGCAAAGAAAAGGACAAAAGGCTTTATTCTCTAGTGCCCTTGACTTGTAAAGGTTTGTCTGGGTTCCCTCACAAAGTATCTCACTTTTTAAATGTCAGCCAGATTTATTTATTGTACAATTGTCTATATTTTCTTCTGTATATATTAAGCAAGGAGAAAGCAAATATAGAGCAAGGCAACAGTATTTGCCTTGCTCTGTTTCTGGTACAAACTCACACTGTTCAAAACAAAGGTTGCCACCATACTTCAAGACTTACCACTGATCTCGTGAAAATGAAGTGATGAAGCGAATCCCAGGAGGAAGCTGAGCCATCTACTCAACAGCTTGTATCAAATTTTAGGCAACACAATTATGCACTTCTGACAACGTTATTTGTTCTTCAGAATACATTACAAAGCTCCTCCCAAAGCCGTGTGATGATAGGCTGTTGAAAAATGTGGAAGATACGCTGCTGAGTTGATCTCCCTGTAGGCTTTTTTCCTTACACCTTCAGTCACAACGTGGCAAATTCTTTACTCTGCCATTGTTAATTGCTGATCTTCAAATAAAAGATGCTGATAAGTAAATATTCTTATCGAGTTACTGTAGTATTTTCCAATCGTAGTATTTGGATCAGCAGCTTCCCGTTTCAGAAACGGGTAATTACCATAACTAACCTAGACATCAAAAATTGAATGAAGAATTTTAAGCAAATATAAATAGCAGCCTTTTCTAAATTTTATCCTGTATAATCTATTTTTAGAAGTCAGCATAGCATAAAGCAGTGAGGACACAAGGGAAAGACAGAACACAATCCAAAGACAGCTGACATCCAAATGCAGTATTTTTGTCCCAGAAAGACTACACATAGGCAATTCCCCACCTTACAAAGATCTATTTTACTACATCAGAAACATTCAGGAGGCTGAAATTTGTTCAAAAATGACTATAGTGTTTTCAGACCAGAATAGACTCCTCCAGCCTGAGAGTGGGTGCTGCTGAACAATGCTGCCAGCAAGACTCAACCCGCACTCCCTCTTCCAGCCCAATTTCCCTGCCTCAGTTATCAGTGCTGCACAAAGCACCACATCCTCAGAAAACTCAGAAAAGAAACAAAAGAAAACCAACCAACAAACAAAAAGTGTTTTTTTTTCAGTACTTGATCTCTCTGCACCAGCTTGCCCAGAACCAGAGAGAGGTGTGTAAGTGAAATGCAGGGAAGAGAGAGACCATGGCAGCATCAATTTAGTTTGGTTTAAAATTTCAGAGCTTTCCTCCTGTTGGGCCAAAGCCCCTTAACAGAGGGGTAATACAGGTACTGCAACAGGAATTAGCTGCACTATTATTTCACAGCAAGTGTGAGCCAGCTGTTGAGTAAAATGATAAAAGGCACTGTGGGCAAAAGGTGTGACCACAACTCATGCATGCAAACAAGGCCTCACTGTGTGCTAACAGCAGAACCACCCCAGCAGGATGACAAGTAACACACTGGGGGCTACAACAGAACCCATACCCTCCTGGTAGCCCAGCTATTGGGCTTAACACCAGCAACAGCCAGTCATGCTCCTGATTGGCAGCTGTTGGCATACAGGACTAGCTCTCCAGGCAATAAATGGGAGGTAAACTAAAGCAGAAGAAAACACACCTGCCAAGACCAAAGGTTTGTCTTAAACTGGAAATTTTAGAGGCTGCCACAGGGCAGGCAAAGGTGTAAGCCTCTCTCCTCTCATCTTTATTGCCCCATTTTACTACAGAAATCAAAACTACTCCTCAGCCAGCTGAACTGCAATATCAAACATTATCTGCTGTGTCAAAGACAGCAACCGACAACCTCACTATCCACAAAGACTTGTTTCCCCCAGCAACAGTAGAAAACTACCACCTCTTCACATAACAGAGTACCCCACCAAGAGATCAAGAGTCTTCTCCTTTCTGATGAAACATTTTTGCCATACCTGTAGTTTTTCCACACCTTTGTTTTTTCCAGTGTCCTGGTTCAACTTGTCACCTCCCTCCCCTAAAAGTGAACTAACGTGTTAATCTCGTTTGGCATGTTCCACCACCTCCCCCTGGCCCTGCACCACATAACTGGCTGTGCAATTAATCAGCAAACCCCATAATCATTCCAAAAGGAGTTTCTTACCTCCTCTCTGAGGTTGCAGAGATTAGGGAAAGCGCAATCCTACACCCTCCTCCAGTCTCCCATCCAAAGCTGCAGGTCCCTGCCTCCCTCTACATCAGACCTTGTAGTCACAGAGCAATGGTTCAGGTGGCTGATCCATCAGAAAACCTGCTCTGAAAAACAGCTGGTCCAACAGAGAACATTAAGTCAACCTGTGGCCACAAAACTGTTACGTAGGATGAATCTGAAGCAGTAAGAGCATAAAGGCAGCTACTAAAGGTGGGACTCCCCTTACAGCCACGGCCCATTAGTTATGTCAGCTGAACTCCGATTTCGAAACAACTGCTTGTCACTAATTTCATGTTTGGTTGAAATGAGCTGTTGATAGCTCCAGTGGGAGAAGAAAGGCAAGAAGAGGTGGGCACAAGCATCTTACAGTAGGAGTGAATCTTTCTTCCAGCAATAAGAGGCCTATTTCAGGGTGATCCCAAACCCCACTTCTCCTATGTCACAGACATCCCAAACACTATACTATTTAACTGATCACGGGCTGGCAGAAATATCTACTAGGAAAAAAATGAGAGGCTAACAAAGAACAAAACTCTGAGGTCATAAACTTCTTTAAATGGTTCTCTTAAAATACAAAGGGACAAGGCAATTGTAAACATAGAAAAGTAACTGTTTAACAGGTTTACTGCTTTAGCGTAAGCAGAAAAAGACTTCACGCCTGGTACAAAAAGTTTCAGTGCTATAGTCACACAAGGTTGCTCATCTGTGGACCTGCCAGACAGATCACACTCACTACTACCTCCTAACAGTGTATCCCTGCTGTAAGACCGGAATCACACGGCCCTAGCAAAGGTGACTGGACTTCATCAGTGTTTAGAGAACTGCACTCTAACCATCTGACTGGGCCCGATTTCATTTTACCTGCTGCAGGCAGAGATGAGTTTTCATTTACTCATCAACAATCTCTTTGTCTCCATACATCCATAAGTTCCTCTGACATTCCCGTGCTGTTAACAAGCAGAACTTCCTCCACAAAAGCAAAGAAACTAGTGGCAATAAAATTCCTGACAACAGGCTATAAAGATCACATCCTCCTGTAGATTAAACCAGATTTTTAAACCAAGCTATTCTTTAGAATGACATTAACAGGCTACAACACATAACTGGTAGTTCACCACTACACCCTTTACGCTTCCATTTTACTAATGAAGTCCAAGGAGAAACTCCAATTCCATCACTCAAACCGGTTTTATGTTCTTTCCTTTTCAGCAACTATTTTCCCTGACAATTAAAACAAATACTACACTTTCTCCTCATACTGTATAAAGCAATACTCTGGTACTTACTTTGAATCCATATTTACCTTAAAACTTTGTATTGCTCCTTCAGGCTTCCTGCTGCACTGGCTGAAACATAGCTCCCTTCCTGTTTCAGGAAAACACCACCGTTTGTGACTGGCCTTTACCACTGCAAACCTTGGCTCAGCTGTGCTGCACGCTGGGGTACCAGAGCGAAGCTCCTGCCTGCTCCTATCCCCTTCCCCCCGCACAATTCCCCTGGAAGACAGACATTAATTCTGTGTACGAAGGGACAGTGGGTAATGCACGTCCTCATCAGGGTGCCCTTAAGGACTCAAAAGGCCTTTAAACACGTGCAGAGCAAATGCATATTGTAATTAATTCCCAGCAGCTCTGCACCTGAGCCATAAACTGCCAAATCCGTCTCCTTCGGACCTTAAATGGCTGTATTCTTTCCATTTAATACACAAAGTGGAAAACGGTTAATCCTGGCTTAACAGGGGACAGGAACCCTGTGAATACACAGTGAATCCACACCTGTGTCCCAGCACCCGGTATTAATAACCGCAGCGGCAGCTACCGCAAGACAAGATGACCCTGTGGAATCAAGGGCAGTCACCCAGCCTCTCCAAAAGTCGGGTATAGGCCAAGGACGTAAGCACAGCCTCACCGCGGGGCCAGCCCAAGGGAAGGCGGCACGCACACACCTCTCTTTCGGCGGCCTTCCCCAGCAGTACGAGGCGCAGTGACCCTAGGAGCCGCTGCTCGCAGTCCACGGGAGGATTCAAGCAGCTCAGCGCCAACCGAGGGCTGGACACTGCCCTTGGGTCACAGCTGCTCCGTAGGCGCCCTTCGGGGCATAAGCCAGCGGCTGTTCCCGCCGCTACCAACGTTAGCCCCTGGTTCGCCAGGGGCGCCCGCAAAACAACCTTCCCCCTGTAGGGCGTCTGACCCCACCCGCTGGTGGAGCCCGTAGGGAAATAAGAGGGTGAAAGCAAGACAAAAGGTGAAGGAAAGCGAACGGAGAAGCTAGTGCAGCGGCGTCCGGGAAGGCGAACGCCTGAACCCCGGCAGCACCGCAGCTCCTTCTCCACTGCTACCGGCGGACACTCGGAGCACCCCACGCTGCCGCCCCGCCCGGCCGCTTTTTCCGAGCAGCCCCGCGGCAGAAGGGGCCGATTCCGCCGCACAGGCGGGAAGCGCCGGCGACGCCCCCGCTCCGCCTCCGCGGCGGGCACGGCAGGTGCACGGCAACCCCCCCCCCCCAAGCCGAGCTTACCCGGTGCCGCTGCTCTCTCTGCCCTGCTGCCACCGGAAGCTTTCTCCTTCCTGCCCGGCCTGTGCCGCGCTAAGCCGAGCGGCCGGGCGGCGATCCGCAGCCGCGCTCGGCCGCGGGAGCTGCGCGGCGGGACCGGTCCGCCCGGGCCCCTCCCCGCCGCGACGCCTAAGGGGAGGAGGGCGCCCTGCGGTGCAAGGCTGGGCCGTGGCTGTACTATGCGGGACTCGACTCGGGGCAGCCGGGTACCCTCGCAGGGTCGGGCCGGGCTGTGGCGGAGGTAGTTTCCCCGCCGAGGTCTCGTCCGTGCCGGCCCCGCTTCGGTGAAGCCTGCGACGGGAACTGTAGCCCCTGGCGGGGCCTCGCCACTGAGGGAAGAGAAAAGCGGCTGTCCTCTCAGACCACCTGTCACCCCGGCAGCCTCTCCCATTTCCCGGAGGCGGCCCGACCCTCTGCACCTTACCCGTCATCGCTAGGGAGAGCTCCAGGCAGGACCCGATCCCGGGTCCGGCTCTGCGTACGGGTGCTTCGCTACAGCGCTTGTCAGTTGCCTACCTGAAATACGGGAAGGTATTTCTGGTGCCTAACCGCAAATGTTAAGAAATTGCACAGCAGGGTCATCCTAAAACTGGTGGGGGAAAAAAAACAAGCAGTAGCACGTCTTTAAATGTTTGCCTTCTGGTTTCCTAACCATGCAGTACTTTTTCATTTTCAGCAAGTATTTCAAAGCTTAGTTACTTATATAAATATAGATTTCCAGCTGCAGCTGTATTTCTTTATCATGACCACCTCACCAGCATGGATAACCCTTACACTGTCTATATTGTCCAAAATGGAATAGCTGCTAACAGTTACCTTGGGCAGGTTTTAATATCTCTGTACATCTATATGTCCCTTATGGAATATCGCCTGCCCAGCACAAGCAACCGAGTGAGGGCACTTGTTAAAATGTTCTATTTCATTTTGTCTCTTCCCTCTCTCCCTGCCTGTGCTGGTAATACCAGTGAAAGGAACTCTTTGGCTTCCGGTATGGTCTTTCTCAGGCCCTGCATACTCATTTTTGCTCCAGGATCCTCACGGCATCTTTCCTTCCCCCCATCCCAGTCAATAAACATGCCCTTCTCCCTTACAATGACATTGGCAGAACCAGGGTCTTGGAGTCACACTCAGACCATTGCGAATGCTGATACGTGTTACACAGTCTACTGCTTTTAAGTGCTTCACTGGCAGATGTCAGTTCCTGCCCAGGCTCACTCCTGGCTGAGGTTTGTAAGTAGTGAAAGCACACACTAACATCAGATATAGGTGGGGCAGTTACAGCCAGAGCAGAGCAGCTGTGTAGGCTGATGTTTGTTGTTTCTGCTGCAACAACCATTTAGCAAAAACAAACCCAGTCAGGGAACATTTCTCCACCTACAGTGATTTCATGAATCAGGTGTCTGCCCTTTCTTACCAGCACAGGAAGGCATCCAGGCCTTCTGACAGGCACACACACACACCGAATAATGAAGATTTGTCTCTTTACAACAGAAGAAGTCAGACTCATCAGAGAGTATTTGTTTGTATATGTGATTAGCCATCCTGAATTATCATAACAACTATCACCATTATGTGAAATACTTGTATTTTTTAAACTGCGGTTGGCCTGGCCCTTCTTAAGTTCCTTGAGAATTTAGCCTTGCTTGAGTATCTATCTTCAGTTACAGGCAACTTGCAAAAAGTACAAGCCACACAGCCATAGAACCCCCCGATATTTTAAAGTAGAAAATATCTCCCATTAAAATAAAGGTCCTGTATAATCCATTCCTGTAACATCACTGAAACCTGCTGGCTGCCATGCTTGGCACAGCTGCTCTCTGCTACCCCAGTGCTGATCACCGGCAGCTACAGTTGCCAGAAGCCATCAAGTAAGAATACACAGAGCAGAAACAGCAAGAGCTTGTGCTGCTGGCTGCAGAACAGCCTGCTAATGTAGAGTGTTAAAGAAGGGCCAGGTGTCCATCCTTTATTCGTCATCAGAAGTAAAAGGAGGTCTGCAGCCAGGAGTAATGCTTTATAAAAACAGAGCACAAAAACCAAAACAACCAGCCAAGCAAAAAACCTATATGAGCCTCACCAAAAATATTAGAAAAGACATTTTGCCAGTTCCTTTCTAGAAGGAAATACAAATGAGGGATACAGTCCAGCAGATGGTTGTGTTGGGTAGCAAGCATGGCAGCAGCTTGGATTTCTGAGCCTCTGGCAATGTTCACGCTAGAGGAAATAGGGGCATGTTCTTGTCTGCAAAACCAAACAGCAATAAAGATGTATGAGCTGACAGATGCTTACGTGTGCTTCTGCTGACGCGTCTCTCAGAAAAGATAATCTAATTTCCTGGTTGACAGTTAAATTCTACTTCCACTGAACGTGAGTGGTGTTCTTAACTCCTCAACTCCTGATGTAGCAAACCACTTCAAAGTCAGTGGATGTCAGCATAGGCTTTCCTTTGCTGAATAGGTGATGATGGCTGAACAGAGGTTTAAATGCAGACCATTGCACCGTTTAGCTGTCTATGTATTTATTTTCTTTCCAGTAGATTGTAAAAGTCTATTTTAAGATTCGTAATTGTACAAGCTAATGTTTTGCCACTGGGTACTCTCTTTGTCTTAGAGGATGAGAAAAGTTCATAACTTCTTTACGTAATAATGAGTTGTTAAATAGTGTTTTACTATATGAAAATTGATATTTACTTAGGCTTTATTCCACACAAGTAGTAGAATTCTCAGGACTGATATAATCACAGCTTTCAGTTGTCTTTGTTAGTTTTACATGCTTTGTTTTCCCAACAGAGAGCAGCAATTAATATCAAAACTGGGTGCAATCCAACTATAACCTGCCATCGAGCTATGGCAGACAAAAAATTGTCTAAAAGATCCGAAAAAAAGGAGGCTGTAAAGGCTCTGCTTGCATATATGGGAGTGGACAGGCAGAGCCCTGCTGTGGCCACACTAAGAAAGGGCTGGAGGCAAGCCAGCTGTGATCTGGAAGCTATCTAGTTGAGTTAGCCAGTATGTCCTGTCTGTTGATGAGAAATTTTAGTGCTGGCACAGCACCATACTGACTACATAGTTTCCAGACCAGTATTTTCATCGCGTCTGGCTTGCCAGAAAGCAAGGGAGAGTCACCAGTCAGTAGCTTCAGACAAGACCACTGAGCCAGCACAGCCTTGTCCCCAGCCAGAGCAGGATGGTATGCAAGTACTAAAGGCTACTTAGGAATAAAAAAAACTACAGCATGTGGAAAGTGGAAAGGGCAGTAAAACTGCCTCCAGGCCTCCTACATCAAGATAGATATCGCTATGACTGCAGGAGACCTTTAGGAATGACATCGTTTATTTCAACCCCGTGGGTCACCTATCAGTCCCCAGTTCCAGTCAGAAAAATGAAATAACTGGTGCTGGCAGTATGCTACTCTGACTGTCCCCAAGGCTTTCCAGAGGGAGAATGGGAATGGAAAGACACCTCGTGCTATCTAAGATCTGTAAGAAAAGCAGTAATAGCAACAGTGGTGTCTGTTGGGTAGGATCTACTGGAGGGAGAGATCAGGAATCAGTGGTCCCTGCAGCTAGGATGAAGGTTTCCTGGTTAGAGACCTAAATCATCTTTCATACTGTTAGCCATATGCTTGCAGGAAAATGAACAAGAACATACTGAGAACACAGAACCTTAAAAAAACCCAAACACAACCAAGCTGTATTATTATAAATGGAGTCTGTAAAACAATATATAGACCATCTGTCATTACAAGAGAACATCTATTTTGAGGAGCTTATCTTGAAAAATTTATTTCTGCTTCCAGTAGGAAATGGAAGAGTTTCTCCTGTTATTTTGTCCTTTTTTCTATTCTTCGTAGATTTCTGGAGAGCTGAGTGGAAGTGTAAAAATGGCTACATAAACAATTGCTGAGTGGTAAACAGATTGAAAGAGGCAGGTAGACTACTGGTATTTTTCATTTCTCCGTGCTCACAAATGTGATCAGGGGAGGTAACTATATGAGAAGAAAGGACTGAGGCATATTTTAATAGGTATCAAATACCAGAACAGTTACAAATACCATGGTAAAACAGAAACCAGACCAGAACAGAGAGCTTAATTTAATGAATTGTCTTGTGAGTCATGTATAAGATGAAGTATGGAGATATTCAAGCTGACAGGAATAAGGAGACAGCAAATCAGTCCCATCTACCTCAATTGTTTCATTCTTCTCTGTTGAATTCTTTCTGAGTTAGGACTTCAGATAGTATGAACAAAAGAATTGGGGTGCTTTAGTTTTACGTCATTACAAGCTATGCCTGACTAAAGAAGCTTAGGTTTGGGGTTTTGTTTGTTTAATGAAACAAAACCCACTTCCAGAGAAAAGTAAAGAAAAATGTAGTATTAACACTGCTTTATTCTTACACTGACTATGTGATAGTTTTTATGTCACAAATGCCAACTGCTTTCTTCATAGTAGTAGTAACACTGTCATAAAAGTCTTCAGAAAATATATTAGCCACAATTTCCTAAATGGAATAGAAGTGACCTGTGTATGTCCCTACTGCACTTTAGTGGAAAGGGAGAGCCCATAGGTAAAAGATAAAGCTGACATATTTCCTATATGTCTGAAGAACAGAATGCACTCTGTACTTCAAAAAGAGCAGTAAAGTCAGAGAAATGGGAGGAAAGTTATAAATACAGCATAATGCTTTCCCTTGGATACCTTGCAGAAGGGAACTGAAAGGTTATATTTGGCCAAGATGCAGAAGTATTACCGGTATTCCAAGAATAGCTTCATGCAAACCATGCTTTTCCAATCATCCTACCTTCAGGATATCCCGATGTTAATTGTATTTGGAGGAGGCAGTTGTAAACTGAGTGGCTTGAAAGGTCATTTACTTGTTTTTCTGGCTTGGTTGAAAGCACAAAAAGAGGTTATCTTCACTTAACATACAAACATACTAAGCAGCTTTCTTTTCACCCATAAAGTGCTTGAAGAGAGCTGTGCGGACAGAAGTTCCCATTTTGCAAAGGATTTTGACATTTCAGAATCCAATTTCATTTTGAATTGGAGGGAAAAAAAAACAACACCAAAATACATGGAAGTTAGTGATAGAAAATGCCACTTTGTCCACTGTTTGCACCCATAATGTAAGAAAATATTTTGAATTCTTTGTACGTCTGATAGTAGATATTGCAGAATAATAAAAAGACCTGAAATATATGTTCCCAAACAAGAACTTCCCTTTAGATATTATTTTAATTCCACAATCCTACATTTTTTCTCCCAAAGGCTAATTTAAAAGTCTGGTTTATATTTAAGTTTTGTGGGGAAGAGAGCTGGTTTCATTAAATTTTTCTTGACAACTCCAGTTTATACTTTGCCAGGATCTGATACCACTCGACTGTGGTTTTAGCTTTTACAAGGAGAAAGATGTAAATGATTGTCTTCTAAAAGATAAAGTATTTCTCCAGAGATTTCTGGTTTTTAAATCCCTGTCAAAAGACACAGTCTTGACCAGGTCTGCCCTTACCATAAGCAATAAAAGGTCATTTGCATATCTAATTTACCCCAGAGGAAAACTCGGATTGATTTGAGTGCCCAAGGACTGGCCCTCACAAAGTAACCATCTCTGTCCACAGTGATTGAAGAGCACGTGAAGTGAGGAAACCAACCTGTGAACCAGGCAAATTGCCACCACACTTCCTAGTAATTTTAATGGCAGAATTTGAAAGGCAGCTCCCTAGAGTCAAATCACTGGTCAGGAGGAGAAAAGCTGGTTCACAGAGGCATTGTCCCTGGAAGAAGGATGCGTGGTGGGCAGGAATGAATGCAAAGTGCACCTAGTGTGAAGTAAGAAGCATGCCACCTTTACCGCATCAGATGTAATGTCTGTACCCTGCTGTATTGTTATCACCCCTTGGAAGCAAAGACACTGATTACAATGTAGAGATGAACAAATAGTACTGTTGTTTCTAACATTTATTGTGCAACATGCCAGAAGGAGCCCCAGTGTCCAGGACTGGCGCAGCAGCATTTTCCCTGCAAAGCATCTGCACTGCCAGAAGCCTCCTCCATCTTTAACACAGGGCAAAGTCCAAAGACAGCCAAGAGCATAGCAGGGCTTAAAAGTGCCTTTTAGCAGTTTGCCCCTACAGAGGAACAATGTGACCAAATTCAAAGTGAGGACCTGCAAAGCAGGATAAAATGACACCCAGGGAGTTCCTCCAGTTAGGAGGAACCTTACTAGGCCCTGTGCCTGGTAGCCTTTTGCTTTGCTATGTCACTATCTTTTCCTGTCTGTAAGCACCTCTGGCAGCAACACCTTTGGATTTCTCTGGAGTTCTCTCTCTCTATGTGGGACTTCTGCTCAAACTACAAACCAGGTTTCCTGGCAGCTCCTGCCCTCTCCTGCCAGGGTGACTGGCAGTCAGCGCCAGCAGTAAGAGCAGAGCAGACAATGAGCACATTCACTTACTCTCTCAGGCTTTTGCTACATGAAATTTGTATACAAGTTCAGTGGGACCTTAAGAATATTTATGGTATTATGTTGGTCCTTTGATGCAAAAGGAGGAAGAACAAGAAAATAAGGATAATAGCAGCCCTTTCAGTGTTAACATACTTAAGGCTTAACTTTGAGATTGAAACACACCCAAATGACACTGGAAGAGCAGAAACTACAAAATATATCCTCCTTGTCACTAATTATATGCATCCGTATAAACGAGATAGTTTCTGGGTACAGAAAATTTTAAATGATGCCTCCCTCATTTAGGTCAAACGATGTGACCCTGATGTATAGACGTTTGTGCTGTCTGCCACTCCTAGGTTCAGAGCAGTTTAGATTTTATGAATAAACAGTTCTTGGCTGCTTCCCAAGGAGAGTGAACTGTTCTGCTTTCAGACCCTTTCCTCCTTCAGGACTCTGAAATAATACGTAGAGCAGGAGCAGTAAGTGATCATTAGTGGGAGTGTCTCTGACAGCTTGTCACTGCTTCCTGTTTGTGTCACAGCTGTTCCTTGGGTTATGTCAACTTTGAAGCCAAAAGGCATATTCAGTTATTTTTGTCATCGAGGCAGCACCTCTATATGCATCCCAAACATATTTTCCCTTACATTGCTGAGCCACAGTGTCTGCTTAGGATTAATACGCTGCTCATAGACTAAGTAACCAGTTTCATAATTAGAGACATTACCTTACTGTAGATAAAAGAATTTAGCCATCCTTAGGTGAAAGAAGAAACCGGGGCATCATCAAGAGTGAGAAAGGAGGAAATGCACAGGCTATGCTTCAGATAGCATGCACTCATACACAGTTCTGCAGGAGGTAAGCAATCAGAGCAGTAGCTTGTATACTCTGCAGTTACTTATTAACAGTACAGCCATTCTGCAAAATTGGCTTCCCTAGTCAAATGCTGGGGATGTGCAGGAAAGAAAATTAACAACACAATTTTGCATTAATAAATGCTCTGGCAGGTAACAAATTTGACATCAGTGTTCTTAAACACTTCAGTTTGAAAGCACTCTCAAATTAGTAACTGGGCGTTAACTTGGAAACCAGAATGGTTCCTATGAGCTGAGGACATGATGGTATGGAGTAATAGTTCCCTTCCTTTTTTATCTTTGCCCCAGAGAAAACAAAACAACACACATGCCACATAAGTGACACATCTTACTAAATAAATATTATTTATTTATTATCTAAATGCTGGGTAATTAGGTCCCTACCTTGAAAACTAAGAAATTTACTTGAATATATGGCGTATCTTTGTATAGAGATGACCCTGGTTTTCTTTGGGCTTGGGTGGTAAAGCTTTGACCTGGGGAATAAGGTGCCCTTAACTACGTTTTCTAACTTCTTGTCACTCCTTTTGCTGCCTACCTCAGAAGCACCACCTCCTTTACCCAATGCTTAGTTAGCAAACTGTTTTTCACCACGCATACCCTCGCATGGCTCCTCCTCTGAAACACCGGTTGTTAAATCACAGTGCAAAGTGGTAGTGAGGTGATTTGCCAGATCCTGTATCGCTGACAGGCCCTGAGTCCTGCCAAGATCCTGCAAGCCCTATGAAGCTGCTGCTTTGTGGAGGAGCGAAGTACCACTTGCATTCAGTGAGACAACTGTTTTCAACCTCCTCAGGACATGGGCATGAGCTGTAATGCAGTTGTCATCAACTCCCTTAGCACAGGTAGACTTTTAGGGCATTTTCCCATGTAAAGAATAAGAAAGCACTACCTTGCATTGAGCCAAATAAGATCTTTTTTAGAAGTGATAGTTTTTGAATACTGAAGCTCACATATGAAACAAAAAAAAGGATGACAAAACACAAAGCAGGTATTTTCTGCTTGGGGTATTATTATTGATTAATGTGGCTTGAGGGTGGCTATAATGTAATATTCCCTCTCCTTCTCCTTGTGAACTACTCCCTTCTACTCTTCTTGGCCTCTTGAGAAAGGAGAGCCCTTCTCTTGCTTCCCTCCATTGATTTAGCTGTAGTCATATTAGTATGGAAGGCTCTTGACTGCCTGAGGTGACTGAACTTGTCGTCAGAGTTAACATAGATCACTGCTGAGCTGATTGAGGTGTTTGAAGAAAAGCCAGAATATAGATAACTTCCTACATATTAAGATCATTGAGAATTATAGCTACTAAAGGGAGAAGAAAAAACATGTAGTGGAAGTAAAACTAGTGTGAAAGCAGCAGATGTTGAAGTGATGTAAAAACCTGACTGACTCATCGTTCTGCCTCACTAGTAACTCTGTTAGAACTGCACAGTGCCCCTGTCACCACAGCAGTTCAGTGCACTTCAGAACATTCAGGAGAGGTTAACTTGCACTCCACTCATTTCTACAGAAACACAGGATTTTCCAGGCCAGATCACATGGCTGTTTGATGACTTCCAGTGCCTAAGCTCCAGAAGTGACCAGTACCAGAGCATTGCCTGCCTCTATCCTGACCTCTGAGTTACCCACATAGCCTGTTCTGCTGTGTTTTGTGTAAGAAGGAGAGGAATCTCTTCAGAGTGCCCCAAAATGCAAAGCCTGACTGCTAACAATACAGCAGTTCCCCTGGTGTGCCAGTGACAGCCCAAGAGCGTTTCTGTGACGCCTCCCAAGAAGTATGCATGGGTCCTCTGTCTCCAACCACACCATCATGCCAACTGTGGAAATCCTGTGGGATTTCAGTGGCTGGAGCTGAATGCCATTGGCCTTCTGGCTCCAATTTAAGGCATGTACTAGATTTCTAGTGGAATTCACCAGGCTGTGCAGGAAGAGTAAGTCTGATCTGTTAAGCCCATGGGTGAGAGTCATCCTCAGGCTGAAGCCATAAGATACAAACCAAAAAGATAAGATCCAGGGACTGGAATTTCTGAATATCATTAAACCTGACAGAAAATAAAGATAAAATAAATATCTATACGTGGGAATACTTTTAAAATCTAAGATGTAGTTTACAGGCCAAACCAGCCAAACTACTGGGAGCTCTCTGGTGGCTCGAGTGGTCTCTGGTCGCACCTCCGGTATCACCAGCCTGTTCCACGACACTAAAGGAAGAGGTCGAGAAAAGTAAAGTACAAGAAGAAGAAGTGAAACCGGTGCCGGGGGAAAGGCGGCGTCCCACGCCCCTAGCGTTACTAACATCGACACTCCTCTGACGGTCGTCGTGCTGGTTGCCCCAGCACTTCCGCGCCGAGAGCCATCGGGGCAGCCAGGGAGGCCTCCAGGGGAGGCGGGGCTCTTCGCTCTCGGTAACGGCGCAGGCCGCCGCCAGCGCTTCTCCTCAGAGACCCTCGCCTGCCCTCACCGTTCCCCCCGCCGCCCCGCGGTGACGGGCGGCGCCGGCCATCGCGCTCAGCACCCGGGACAGCAGCGCGAGAGGGGTATGGGGCGGGGGAGGGGGAGCCTCGCCACGGCAGCAGCGGCAGCCTGCTGCTCCGCCCTCCCGCCTTGGTTGCCACGGTGACGGGGACGCCGCAGCCATGTCGGACGAGAGTGAGGAGGACAGCGAGGAGGGAGAGGCCGAAGACACCTTGGGGGTTCGTCGGGGCGCTGCTGGTGGGGCAGGGTTCAGGAGAGCGCGGGGGGGAAGGGGAAGCGTGGACGTGACCGGTCACGGCGTCTTAAATACTGTAATGCCGGGCCTGGGAGAGCTCCCGAGGTGCTCCTTGCGCGGGAGCGGGAGGGTCGGCAGTGGGGCTGCACGGGTTCAGTTGGGAGCTGCCTCACTTTCTCCACAAGTCATCCATACTTTGCAGCAGTGTGTCAGGAAGGGAGGGAAAGCCTCTGATTGCCGATGAAAGTATCTGATAAGCAGCGCCTCTGTTGACCAGGTCCTCTTGCAATCTGTGATTAGAGCCAGACTGGAGCAGCTTTGACCAAACTCCTGTTTCCCTCTGTCTAGTGAGGTTAGATTCAGTCAGGTCCAGCCCTCTCAAAGGATTTTTTTCACATTTAATCAGGAGTATGAAGGTGAGCGCAATGCAGAAGGTGAGCGACATGGACGTGGAAAAGCATGTCTACCCAATGGTGATACATACGACGGGGAATATGAACATGGTCTCAGAAATGGGCAGGTAAGAGTCTCAGAAGTCAGTGGCTGTGCTGAAGTTGCAGCAGTTCTGTTCATTTAGATGCTGCACTGAAACAAGGTTGAGGACTTACAAGTATTTTACCTGTAACAAATATGTTTCAGGGGACTTACAGGTTTAAGAATGGTGCTCGCTACATTGGAACATATCTTCGAAACAAGAAGCATGGCCAGGGGACTTTTTTTTACCCAGATGGATCAAAATATGAAGGTAAAACACTGAACATAGTTGCAAGGATTTCTGTAACTGAAGGGCCACATTCCCCCCCATCACCCACCCATCCCATCCCCCCCCCCCCCCCCCCCCCCCAAGAAGGTAGTGAATTGGAGGAAGCATTATTTTAAGAAGATAAATTTGCTACAAAATATTTTCCTTTAATGACTTTTTTTTTTTTACTACAAGCTCTGAGAAGTGTGGGGTTTACTTATGGGGATTTACGTCAATTATTATGACAAATTAGGTATTTAGTAGCGGTATATTCTTGTCATGTCCTTCAAGTTCTGAGAATTATTAAGTATCTTTTACAAATCAATGCAATCTCAGTAGAAGAAAATATACTTCTGAATGATGATTAGAATGATTCAGTATATTTTAGGACTTTATTAGGTCCATCCTTAAAAATCAGTTTACTGATTAGAGCACTTACTTAGGGATTGGATGCCTCTGAAATTTGAAGAGATTCAAACTTGCCTTGTTTCCCTTCTTCCAGGAGAGTATCCAAAATATCTGAATATCAATTAGTCTTCAAAGAACAATATTTCCCACCCTTCTTTCTAAGCCAGGCAAGAAAAACCATTCACATTGTGAATGCTAGGAGCAGAGAGCGAAAAGAGCAGCCTATTCTTGCCTTACATATGCACCTATGTTTGTTTTGTTTTGTTTCTCATTTCTCTTCAGTTTTAATAGAGGATAATTAAGACACAAAGTCTAGCATCCTTTTGAGTATCCCCCCCCCCCAACTGACAGGACAATTTTAGGAAATGAGTCAAACTGAAGCAGTCCCTCTTTTTATTTGAATGGAAATGTCACATTGTCTAATGCAACTGTAATACATTACCAAATTTAAAGATAGGAGCAGGACATCACATGGCTTCTTACATTAATAATGATAATGGAGAGTGATAATAGAGACAGATGGTGATGAAAGTGAAAGTGAGGTCAGGCAGCTGCATGAATATGTGTGGAGAGGGATGATGAAATTAAAAAGCGCAAGGGCTTAGAGTAAGGAATGGTGTAAGGAATGGTAAGGAATCACAGTGGTGTCCAAGCTTTCTTTTCCTTCTCTAATAATTCATGTATGATAACTCTGCAAACTGATCACTGTATCACACAATGAAATAAATCATGTCTCACACTGTTTTTATCATATTCTCATTAAAGGAGACTGGGTGGATGACCAGAGGCATGGATATGGGCAGTATACCTATGCAAATGGAGACACCTATACTGGCGAGTGGTTTAACCACTATAGGTTTGTTTCATTCTTACAGTGATTTTTCAAGTCACCCAATGGCATTAAAATGCAAAGGTTATTTTCAAAGCATGGCTGACTGCAGCAAATCAAGTGCTGCTGGATGACCTTGACAATTTAGTCCAACTTGAGTCATTTCAGCTACTTAAACAATACAGTTTTAATACCTAAAGTATAGTAACATCCTAAATTCTTAATTTTCAGTAATATAAAGCAAAATTATTATTTTCTCCTTAGGCACGGGCAAGGTACATATGTCTATAAAGACACAGGATCTAAATATGTTGGTGGTTGGGCGCATGGAAACCAGGAAGGAGAAGCTGAACTTATCTACCTAAACCACAGATTTAAGGGCAGGTTTTCAAATGGAAAGGTAAGTGTGCTGGAAAAGTCTTTGTTCATCTGAACAGTTAGCATTGACTTGCATTGATGTGATCTGTTTCCACTTAAAATAAGAAGCTAGGCTCCTCATCTTTTGTAGTATTTCTTGTACCTTAAGTTTAACATATGAAACTGAATTAACCTGTTAGGACAGAATAACAAGTTTCCCCTGAATCTTTCCTTTCTAACTATATTGTTACTGGCTATTTTATGAATTTTGTAGGAAAGCGAATTTTACATTTGTATGCTTAGAATGTGTTAACTTCATAGTTCTGCTGACTTTCGTATCTTTGTGCAGCCTGTAGGTCGTGGCAAATATGTCTTTGATACTGGATGTGAGCAACATGGTGAATACACACTAAAGCAGGTAAAAAAAATAGTGCAAATTATACTGAACATTGGAGAACTCTCTAAATCAAATCTATTGTTGAGTAATCTATAAAATGCCTTAGAGACACTGATGTTAATGTAGATGTAATCAGTCAAAAAAGGGTACAAACTCATGCATTCTTTAGAACTAAATGCAGTTTCATTTTGCTTCTTCTTTAGCTTCTCTACTGTGTAATCTTTGACAAGTACAAGGTGTGATTTTCTTGTACTTGCAGACAGGAGTCTTTTATGCTTAGTTTAGAAGAATCAGGATCTTCTCAAAACATTTGAAGTTTCAAACCACAGAAGAATGTAGATGTATTTGTATATTTAGCCTGTATTCTGTGTTGTTTGAAACATCAGAAAACAAAGTCAAATATTCTTATCTTTCTAAACTGCTTGATGCTATGTGTACAGATGGTAATTTCCAGCAGATTCATGTTTTGGAAGTATGTCCCATTGTTGTCCAAAAAGCTGTGGATCTCTTCCCATCCCTGGAAGTGTTCAAGTCCGGGTTGAACAGGGCTTTGAGCAACCTAGTCTAGCAGAAGGTGTCCCTGCCCACGACAAGGGGTTGGAACTAGATGATATTTAAGGTCTCTTCCAATCCGAACCATTCTGTGATTCTATGATTGTTGTCCTCGTCCTGTTAGGAACTTAATATCTGCACTCCTAATAACTGTAGAAAGCAATTAGGATTAGGCCCTTTTTTTCCTTCATGCATGAATGTTTTGAAACATTTCTGATTAGTATGCTGCAAAATAGCCATATAAATAAATATATGCTAATATTACTGGTTTGATTTCATGAAAATGTGTCACATTTTAGCTTACAGTTTGCTGCTTCTGTTGTCTGACAAATTAGTTCTCATTACATACTCTTTGAAAATTCTTCAATGCAGCAGTTGTTTCTTAAGACAAGGACAAAATAATAATAATAATAAAACCTCCTATCATTAGTGATAGAGATTTGCAAAACATGGAGACTGTTTTGCTTTTTTGGCTAAAAGCATCCAAAATGATGTGTATCTAGTATCCTCAGTACAGTTGGGAATTGTTGGATGTGCTGATTTTGGAATATTAAACATGAATTTAAGAGCCCAAGGTTAAGCACTTGGCATTAGTAATAGCTGATTTCATCAAGGTTCAAAGTGTAATTCTCTTCCAAGAATTGCAGCTGCTGAAGTTTCTCCACCTGTAAATACTTTAAAAGGCCATATCATCACCATTTTGAGCCCAGATAAAGAAGTTTTAGTACACAAAGTCTAAGAGAGTAACATCTTAGTTACTGCCATAATACCTATAAGATGAGACGCTGGATTTCATGAGCTGTTTTCTAGGATAAAGGAGAGGAAGAAGAGGAAGAGCCCTCATTGCTTGCTGAGCCAAAATGGAAAGCATTAAAAATTACCAAATTAACACTCCGGACTCCCCATGGGGAAAGCCCACCTCCTCCCAAGGAAGCCTCTCTAGAGGCAGCAGCAGCTGCAGAACCAGAAGCAGGAGCAGGAGGAGATGGAATGGAAGAAAGGCCAGCAGCAGCAGTAACTGAAGAGGAGACAGTTCCATCCATTGCAGGTTTGTTCTACTGGGCACTCCATGCTTTGACTTTCCCCTGAAACCATGTTTTTCAGGTTTAATATCAAGTGGTGTAAGAGGTTTATTTTGGGGGTTTGGGTTGTTTGTTGTTTTTTTTCTTTCTCCTATAATTTACCACATATTGAATGTTAGGAACTTCCAAGTCTATTGCTAAACTGCACAATATATATATGTCTGGTTTATCTCATAGAGCACAATGAGCTACAACTTGGGAAGCCTGTATATCATTTTAGTCTATATCATGGCTTGGTATACAAACTTGATAATAAACAGTTACAAAAGATTTTGTGGGATTCCTCCTGTGAGTAAAGACTGCAGACTTCAGTAGAAGTTATTAGCTACAGCATAAAAACAATGGCTGAGTGCAAATTTGTAAATTTTGTTTTCTTTGATATTTCTAATGTCTCCTGTTTCAGTCACTGATGAGTCTGATGAGGGTAGGTATGATGAGCCTTCTGCTTTTGAAGCATCCTATGAAGTTCTTAGCTCAGTGAGGGACACAGGAGAAGAAGAGGAGGAAAACAGAGAGGAAGAAGAAAACAAAGACCAGGAGGATTAAGGTGAGGAATGGGGCATGCATGCTCATTCTTCAGCCAGGGTTTGAAATGATGTGTGTCAATCTGTTGAAGTCATGCTGCTGCTAAGAGTTCTATTATGAAGCTGAAGAGACCATGGGAAACTCTATCTTTCATAAGGGGGGGGCAGTCCTCTATACATGTCAACTGGGTTTGAGTAATCAAGTTCATATGCTGTAACAGCACAAATTAGAAATGCCACTTCTGTGCAGCATTATCTTGCCTGTATAGTTTGACTGTTTGTTAGTGATTGCATTTGCAAACTATTTTTTGTTACAAAAGAGAGAAGATTTCAGACCCTGGGAAATTCACGGGGGTTTGAGCACTCCACTTTTCTCTCATGGATGGAACTGTGCATTCTTACTCTCTTACCTGAAGTAAAAATGCAGGCAAAACTAATATGAAGAAACAATTTTTAGGTATTACTATGCATTATTTTGAACAACCTCAAGTCAGTTTGTTTCTCCTACAAAACAAAGAGATTCGGAATTCAGAAGCCTGTTTTAAATAGAAAATTACTAAGAAGCAACAAAAGGATGCAAATATGATTACTCATATTTAGCCTGTAGGCCTCCACCCAATTCTGTTGTTTGCCTTTATTAAGTGATAGCATTTACAAGTTTACATATCTGATATATGAAAACATAAGATGAATTTATCCTTTTTGTAATCAGTCCATTTTATGATAAATCAAAGCTAAACAGTATCCATAGGGATCAGAAGGACTGTTAAACCATGTGAAAATGCCTGGGTGTCTAGGTCAGCTCTTGGAATTTATGTGGTTCATTTGCTCTCATTTTTACCCATCACCTCTGAAGGTGCTCTCCTGCTTCAGGGAAGACTGGCCAGCTAGCTGATCTTGTGTGTAGAACTGACATCCAAGTCCTGGGCTTGGATCAGATTAAGCAGAAATCTTAGCAGGTTTCCTGCATAACTCTGCTTTGGATCTGGCAGAAGTTCATTGAGCCTGGTTTGTTTCATAGTACCTTGGACTCAAATGAACATTTTGACTGAACTTGATTATAATAAGTTTTCTGGCCTACCACAATGAAGTGGTTCTGGTATCCCCACTGGTTTTGTTTATTTTTAAAGAAAAATGGACCCACGTATCTGTCAGAGACAGCACAGATGCAGATACACATGCATGAACATGTAGGAATGTGATTGATGTTCTCAAAGTTTCTTTCAGCTCTTTATTCCTAGAATCAGAGTTGGATGATTTTATAAATTTTTTAACGTAGGTGTACCACCATAATTAATTAGGCAACATATTTTCCTTTTGTTCTTAACAAGATTAAGTTTAGTAAGAGGAAATGTTTGGAAGAAAATACACATGCTGTGAAGAGCAGATGTAATGAAATCTGTTTTCTTGCAGCCGTGTATTCTCTGTCCCATTGCTGTCATTTTTTTCCACACAGGAATTCCATCTTTCTCACTCCACATTTCTTATGATACCATCTAAATAGGAGACATTCTTTGGTTATTCCCAAGTTACATATGGGCTGGCTGTCAGTCAATATGCGTGTACTGAGTCTGTCTGGCAGCTGACAATGTATAGCAGTTAAATTCAAGTATTGGCAGTGAAAGACATTGGGGGAGGAGAATGGAATTATGTCCTAGAATTATGTTTTAGGTTAGTAGGATTATTTCCCAGTATTTTGTAATTAAATGCTTCTCTATGTCCTGTCTTTACTTTCTCTCCACAGGAGCTAGTGGTTTAGAAGATAAGGAGGAAGAATCACAGTGAGCAGAGTAATTGGAAATAATCAGAGATGAAGAGCCAAACGAAAGGAAATTTTGGAGTAAATAATTTATTATGGTAGACCTGCAATATTTTTATTAATTAAAAAAAAAAAGCTGTGTTAAGATACTTCGAATAAACATTCTGTCACTGTTCTGTCTGGAATATGTATATCTGAAACTTTTATGATCTCAGTGTGCAGTCTCACAACAACTTTCTTTATTCTACATAGCAAGTAGTCAGTTGCTGGATTCACTACAAGATTATTCTGGATTCATGAAGTTGTGTCCTCATACACTTCCAGAAGCAAAACCAATCTTCTCCCACAGCTGGCAGTTCTCTTCCTTGAACCCTGCCTCTGGAACAGAGAACTGGGGGTCTTGCTTGTGAAAACAAAGGTAGCGCTAGGTTTCCCAGCTCTATCTGTATCCCCTGTCACTATACCAATTATAGGCCTACATTTTCCTAGTTTATTATTTTTATTGTTCATGTAGCTGTAGAAGCTCTTCTTGTTACCCTAAATCTCCCTTTGATAACTGAATTTTGCTGAAAACTGAATTTTGAGTTCCTAACACACTGATACAGTGTTTTTAAACCTTTTCCTTTGTACTATGTTTTCCTTCCCCTTTCCGCATACTACTGCATTTACTATTGTATGTTGCAGCTCAGTCCCGAGTTTCTTGCTTCCATGTAGCTTTCCCTAAGCTGTTTAAAGAAGACTGTAAGTGGATTGGGATAAAAAAGTAGATCTTCAACAAATTCCCAACACTATGCCACACTTAATATCCACAAGCTGTCAACCAGCATGTTGTCCATAGTATCTCCATGGATTCAAGCTGCTTCTTCACGTAGAGGAAAACTCTCTTCCTTATTTTCCCTTTCTATTTTTACTAATGATCCCGTCATTCATTGGAGAGCTCCAGGTGTGTGAGCTGTCCCACCATGTTTTTCCAAAGATGTCACAGTTCTGCATCTGCACACAGAGCAGTTCCTAGTTCATTCTTTTAGTTTCCCAGTCTGGGAAACATTTGTATATATATAGAATCATAGAATCATAGAATCATTAGGGTTGGAAAGGACCTTAAGATCATCTAGTTCCAACCCCCCTGCCATGGGCAGGGACACCTCACACTAAACCGTATCACCCAAGGCCTCGTCCAACCTGGTCCTGAACACTGCCAGGGATGGAGCATTCACAGCCTCCCTGGGCAACCTATTCCAGTGCCTCACCACCCTAACAGGAAAGAATTTCCTTCTTATATCCAATCTAAACTTCCCCTGTTTAAGTTTGAACCCATTACCCCTTGTCCTATCACTACAGTCCCTAATGAAAAGTCCCTCCCCAGCATCCCTATAGGCCCCCTTCAGATACTGGAAGGCTGCTATGAGGTCTCCACGCAGCCTTCTCTTCTCCAGGCTGAACAGCCCCAACTTTCTCAGCCTGTCTTCATACGGGAGGTGTTCCAGTCCCTTTGATCATCCTCGTGGCCCTTCTCTGGACTTGTTCCAACAGTTCCATGTCCTTTTTATGTTGAGGACACCAGAACTGCACACAATACTCCAGGTGAGGTCTCACAAGAGCAGAGTAGAGGGGCAGGATCACCTCCTTCCACCTGCTGGTCACGCTCCTTTGGGTGCAGCCCAGGATACAGTTGGCTTTCTGGGCTGCAAGCTCACACTGAAGCCAGCTCATGTTCATTTTCTCATCAACCACCACCCCCAAGTCTTTCTCCGCAGGGCTGCTCTGAATCTCTTCTCTGCCCAACCTGTACCTGTGCCTGGGATTGCTCTGACCCAGGTGTAGGACCTTGCACTTGGCTTGGTTAAACTTCATGAGGTTGGCATCAGCCCACCTCACAAGTGTGTCAAGGTCCCTCTGGATGGCATTCCTTCCTTCCAGCGTATCAACCAAACCACACATCTTGGTGTCATCGGCAAACTTGCTGAGGGCTCACTCAATCCCACTGTCCATGTCAGCGACAAAGATGTTGAACAAGACTGGTCCCAACACTGATCCCTGAGGAACACCACTCGTTACTGGTCTCCAGCCGGACATTGAACCATTGACCACAACTCTTTGTGTGCAGCCATCCAGCCAGTTCTTTATCCAGTGCGTGGTCCATCCATCAAATTGATGTCTCTCCAATTTAGAGACAAGGATATCATGTGGGACAGTGTCGAACGCTTTGCACAAGTCCAGGTAGATGACGTCAACTGCTCTACCCCTGTCCATCAGTTCCGTAGCCCCATCATAGAAGGCCACCAAATTGGTCAGGCAGGATTTCCCCTTAGTGAAGCCATGCTGGCTGTCACCAAGCACCTTGTTGTTTTTCATGTGCCTTAGCATGCCTTCCAGGAGAATCTGCTCCAAGATTTTGCCAGGCACAGAGGTGAGACTGACCGGTCTGTAATACCCCATTTTCCCCTTCTTGAAAATGGGGGTTATATTTCCCTTTTTCCAGTCGTCAGGAACTTCACCTGACTGCCATGATTTCTCAAATATGATGGCCAGTGGCTTAGCGACTTCATTTGCCAGCTCCTTCAGGACCCGTGGATGGATCTCATCAGGACCCATGGACTTGTGCACGTTCGGATTTTTAAGATGGTCTTGAATCAGATCCTCTCCTACAGTGGGCGCAAGGTCTTCATTCTCACAGTCCCTGTGTCTGCCTTCCAAGACTTGGGTGGTTTGGTCAGAGCCTTTGGCAGTGAAGACCGAGGCAAAGAAGTCATTCAGAACCTCAGCCTTCTCCAAATCCTGTGTCACTAGTTCTCCTGAGAGCTTCCTGAGGGGGCCTACTTTTTCCCTTGTCTGTTTTTTTATTTGCTATGTACCTGTAGAATCCCTTCCTGTTATTCTTAATACCCCTAGCCAAGTTTAATTCTAACTGGGTAAGTTAGAATATACTAAAGGCAAGCTCCCTTTTGACTTGTTTTATCTTTCCCAAGGGGTATCTTGGTCCCACCATCTTGCCCTATTTACTTACTACTTCTGAACACTGTTTCTTAGTGGATGGCAGTAATAGCCATCATACAAGGTATCAGAAGAGGCTCTCCAACTGCTACCACTTGCTGCAGATGCTCAAGCCAAGCACGAGTGGCTCTGAAGCTTTCCTTAGCAGCACCTATTCCCCTTTTATGGCTATTAGGGCTCAATACCAACTCTCTGTATTCAGTCTGTGCAAGAAGGAGCAACATTTCTCCTGCTGCCAGAAGTCATGAACTTCAACAGCTTCCCTCAGGGGAGCCCCCATGCACTGCTCCAACCTGCACAGCCCCTAGACATCCCTCTACCTCAGGCTCAAGCTCTCACCTGTGTGGAGACCCTGCTGATATATCATTTACTCTCCTTAAAAATGAACAGTTGGCACACCTCCTTCTGCAAGTCCTTGGACAGATAGCATCTGGACCACCACACAACTCCCACAAGGGAGGAACCCATTCCCCACAGCCCTGTGAAAAAGTCAAACACAACATCCCGGGCCCAATCCCTGCCTATGCTGTCACTGCTGATGCGCCAAGGGTACATTCTTCACTGGTGCTGAAGATCAGGCCCAGTAGCCCATCAACATTGGTGTTGCACAGTCCCATGCTACTTGGAGGAGAGTTTCTGCCTTTCCCCAGCACCCTTGCAAATTGCCAAAAGCTTTTCTTGCTGCATTCTTATCTTGTAGCTGACTAAGCATGCCTACACAGCAGACAAAAAACAGCCCAGCACCTCCTAATCAGTAGGCAGTCAACTACAGAACATGAAGCCCTTTTAAATTAAGAACCTGTCAATCAGAAAGCAGCCAGCAGGAGAGAGCAGCTGCAGAAGTCCCCGAGAAGCTACCAGAATCAAATGGCATGATATAAATAGTAAGCTAAAAGTACAATGAGGCAAAGCTGCAAAAAGTATTACACAAGCACTAAATGCCACAGACAAATCTTTTCTTATCTTCTGCAGGTGAATAATTCTGCTTTGAAACACATTTTCCTGATAATATGTAAGCGATACCCTAATTATTAATATATGTATCTGTCTGAATTTGACTCTCTTGTACTGTAGTATGAATGTTGATGGGCCTGGAGCCTGAGGTAAAGAGCTGCCAGCCAGTAGCGGGTTTCTTTTTCAAGTAAAATAACCAGTTTTGGCCCGGCTGTTGTACTGGTATTGCTGAGACAGGACTTGCGTTTCCTTATTCACCTCATAACAGGAAATCTGTACTAAAATCTTAGAGGGAAATCATTTTAAAAAGTTCCTTTTCTCTACAACTCACAATTTCAACAAAGTTATGCCTAGAAGTTTTGAAGTTAGTGATAAAAATGGAGTAACAGAGTGGAGATAAGGAAACGAGTCATATGAAATAGTTTATTACATCTTCCATGTATTTTTTCTCCTATCAGAAATTTCATAGTAAGAAAATCACCATGCAATCTTTCCCCTCCTATCTTACATACCATTTTGTCTGCAACTTCTTATCACACTGATGTGACTTCAGTGAGGATTTTGAGAGGTGTTTCTCTCTTCCTCTTAAATGCTGCATTTCCATTATTACTGTAGCTAGATCAAAGCAAACTTGGGTTGCTCATGTTGGTAGGTTTTGTCTTTTTCTAAAAATCTAAAAAAAATTAGTTTGTTTGGTAGTTTCAATATATTTCACTGTACTGAGAAATATCCACACAACGTATTTCCCAGCTCACATTTAAAAGTAATCTTTGGGTCAAGTTGTGTTCATTCTTGGGTAATTTATATTACCTTTTCCATGCAGCCCTGTACTGTTTATTAGTGCATGAGTGACCTCCAGTGGTATATCTGCAAAAAAAAAAAAAAAAAAAAAAAAAAAGCATCCTGTCTGTAATACAATCACAGAAAACTAAGGACATCTGGAAGTCTCTAACATGTTACAGAGTGCTCCTTTTGGAGACTACCAGTCCTTTTGTTGGAAGAGACATTTAATTTCACTATCTTTTCCAAGAAATACCTCGAGGATCATTTGGAAACTAGTTAATAGTAGTTCCTTCATTTGTAAATTGAAGAGGGAGGAACCCCTGCCCAAACTTGTTGCATGAAGGTGAGACAAGCAGAGCAAAAAATTACAAAATGAAATCTATAAACCTTTGGAATCAGTTTTAAGCAATGTTAGGTTTGATGGCTTTGTAACAGTAGCAATGGAAAATTACTGAGATGCATCATTCACAGAAAAAATATAGAGTGCAGCTAGAGAACATATCGAGAATTCTTGTACAAGATAAATCGTTATAGTTGACGTAGTTTTAGGCCCTTATGACTTTAGTACAAACTGAGTTTAAGAAAAAAAGGCTAAAAGAACAGGACGTAAGGATAAGGAGTATCTGGGAAGGGCAGGTGTCCAGGATGGGCTGCAGTTAAACTAATTGATAAGCAGAAGGACAGGATGATGTGTCTGTGGTGTTAACGAACCAATTAAGCTGGTATAAACATCTAATGTTTTGAAGGCTGCCAGAAGTGATGAAGATTGTTGGAAGAAGTCAACGACCCTCAGAGACCACCACCACATTTTTGTACGCATGCGGGGAACATTCTGGAAAACGATGTAATCCGTACGTAGCCTCATGAATATGTATGTATGTATGTATGCCCAGTGGCTATATAAGGCCAGCTTGTGTAGCAATACGGGGACACGTGTTGGGAGTAGCTATCCCCTGTGTCTCCTGGCGCTGCAATAAAGAATACCTGCTTGTCAGCTTGAAAACTTTGTTGGCGAGTTTGTTCCTGGAGTTTTCTCCAAATCAAAGGTATGCTAGCCTCTCTCGTCCTTCTGCCTCTTAATTTTTCAGTAATGAATGAAGACCTCTTTAGATAGTACTGCAGCAGTCATTTTTTCAGACCTCTTCCTAAATAGACTAAAAAAAATAATGAAGCTTTCCTTCCAGGTTTTCAACCTTAGATTATCACTCTTATGTACGAATTACTTATTCCAAAGTTGGTGAAGCATTCTTTAAAAATATTGGACTATTTTAACCTATGCATCTATGTCCTGGGTTCAGCAGTAGCAGTCATCTTTTCTCCTTCTTAGTAGCTGGTGCAGTGCTGTATTTTTGACTTTCAGCCTGGGAACAGCGCTGATAACACCAATGTTTTCAGTTGCTGCTCAGTAATGTTTACTCTGACCAAGGACTTTCTGAGTTTCATGCTCTGCCAGGGAGGAGGGGAAGCCAGGAGGAAGCAGAGACAGGACACCTGACCCAAACTAGCCAAAGAGGTATTCCATACCACGTTATGCCCAGGATGTAGAACTGAGGGCAGTTACCCGGAAGGGCAAGTGCAGTGCTTGGTCGGGCTGAGTATCAGTTGGTGGGTAGTGAGCAGTTGTATTCTCTTCCCTTGTTATTTCCCTTATCATTATCATTATTGGTGGTAGCAGTAGCTGTTTGTGTTATACCTTAGTTACTGGACTGTTCTTATCTCAACCCATGGGAGTTACATTCTTTCGATTCTCCTCCCCACCCCTCCATGAGTGGGGGAAGGAATGGGGGGGAGTGAGAGAGCGACTGCGTGATTTAAGACTGAGCTTAAACCACGACAATCTAATATTGATTTAGGTGTCCAGCTTTTTACCTTTAAATCATAGAATCATAGAATTATTTGGGTTGGATGGGACCTTTAAAGATCATCTCATCCACCCCCCTGCCATTTTCCACTAGACCAGGTTGCTCAAAGCCCCCAAGGTCCAACCTGTCCTTGGGTACATCAATGACACGTAAGTCATTATGAGTCTGAGGTTAAGAGTCAGTAATCATCTCTCATGTATGAAGCTGTGTATGAAAAAAAAAGAAGATGCTGAGAGTATCTATGCTCCACATGTCTTAGAAAATCATCAGGAAACTAAATTGTATGTGACTTCCAGAGCTACTTCTTCCCCAGAGATGAGGCCTTTTCCACACTTGATGTAAAAGCTGGTCACAAGAATTCATTGCAGCTAAATGAGGCACTCAGGGTTGTCAAGATCTCACACTAAGAAAGTATCATCACAGAAAACCCAGGAAGCTCAGGGAAATCCCATATTTTTTATTGCAGTTTGTCTTCTCACTAGGTGTTATGAGTCAAGAGCCCCAAAGTGCCCTCCAGACCTTTTGTGATCTCCACCAAACACTGTATTATAAAATTCAATTATTCACTAACTCCTTCCTATTCCTTGTATCACAGTCTTTTATTTGTTCAAGGCTTTCATGCTGTTCTCAAATTCAAAGAGGCTTGAAACTTTTAATTTTTAATCACGCATTGAAGAAAGCACTAGAAGATCAAGACCAGATCCATACATTCTTCTGAACTCACAGTAAACAGCTTCTTGCAGTCTTATAGATAATAAAAATAACATTTTTTTTTAATCAATAACAAGAAAAATCCTTTTGTTTGGGAGCATTTCAATAACAAAGCTCTCAGGAGACAATCAAAAATCCACTCAACTGATTTAGTCCCCAGTTGAGGATTTAAACTTGCACAAAAGGAACAGAATTAACTGCTGCTCTGAGCTGAATTGCACAAGTCAACACTGGCACAAGAAAAAAGCTTTGGAAAAATCATGAACAAAATGTTTGTAACATTTTTTTTATCTTGCTTTTGAGAAGAACTGAACTTGTCTCTCCAAACAGTTCTGCCTAAAAGTAGTCCCAAACATTATCAGAAATTTCTATGTTACTATCCTTTCAAAGTGTATGGAAGAAGCATTCGTGTTTGAAAAAATAAATAATACATAAAGCTTGCTTCTCTGACCCATCTGACCCATCTTTCAACCACACCAGATCTTATACAGTCACTTAAATCTGAGGTCGTGCTTTCCCACAAGGTGTCCCCACAGATTAACTTCTCTGTAGGTCTTTATCAAAGGAATTTATATTTTCAGGTTTTAAGATATAAACAAAACACTCAGATTATCTAAGTGGTACTAAAAGCATTTATTGAAGTACATAAGTTTGTAGTGAAATAGATCCAATTAAAGAAAATTGCGGTATAGTAAAGCAACATCTATTTTTTGAAGTTGCATTAAAAAAAAAGTAAAATCAAGAAACTGGAAAAGAATTTCATATGTTTTTGCTAACTGAAAAACCAACTTTGAAGCTTCCAAGGACATGTCCTTAATTTCACCTGTGTTCAGCAAATAGTTTCATATTATGAACATATTATGAACATATTATGAACATATTATTTAGTGCTTAGGAGAGAGAGAGAATTCCTAATGCGGTGTGCATTAGGAATTCTCTCTCTCTCCTAAGCACTAAATTTTTACAATTAAGAACCTTTGTATGTTAAAGACATCATTTCAGCTCTGATCCTACAAAGTGCTTTTTAGAAGTAAACCTGTGTTCACCCCCAAGCCCTTGTCAAAGCTGGGACCATTTCTCACATCGGGGTTTCAGTCTGGGGTGACAGCCTCCCAGGTGACACCTGTCCTGTGGCTTGAAATTGCTTCATGAAATCAGAGAAAACTGTACCAAAAGCCACAGCTTTCATAGAGGGGAAGACCCCATGGGAGCACTGTGACTCCTCTGCAGGCATTGAGCTCGAACCTCCCAGGAATGAGAAGAGATGTGCCATGCCCTAGGCCAGGTCCTTGCCCCGTGCCATCCCCATTACCCTGCTGTCCCCATTTTCCCCTGCCTTTCCACTTGCACATGCTCCTTAGTGACGAAAGAGAGTGGTCAGAGGGGCTGCTTTTCATCAACTAGTCGGACTTTCTCCTGTGGTTGGATCTGAGGCCAGCCTGAGAGAGCAAGTGGTGTGATGGGAGACCCTTGCTGGTTGCCTTTAGCATGGCTAAGCATAAGACTGAGATGTTGCTCCCTCCGTCATCACCTTGCTCTTTCCCTTTGTGCTGATTTTCATGTACCGTATGGCCCTTTCTCAGCTAGACTTCTGCCTCAGAGCCCTCCCTGAAGACCACAGAGGAGCCTTGCCACTGCCTTGAGGGCTCAGCTCAAAACAGTCCCTCACCATACCAGCCCTTCAGAGCTGATAGCAAGTGTGTGCTGGGGTGAGGTGTCAAAAAGTAACCAAGCCAGTCTTCTCAGCACTGAGGGGGCCTCCTGCTCCCCTGGAGAAAGAGGCGGCTGTTATGGTACTTGGTGTTTCATGTTTTTCCAGGGTTGCATCAATAGCTACCCATCTCATGTGCTTGAGCTGCAAGCAGAGATGCAGTCCTATGCCCTCCCTTGCTAGGTAAAGAGCTTCTGTCTTTGCCCTGAGTCATTTGATTTTCACTTTAAAATGAGAGCACTGTCAGAAAAGGAAGAGCTTGAGGAAATCACCAGAGCAAGAAAGTCAAAATGAATCATTTCAGGTGCAAGATTGAGATATGAAATCTCCACACCCACAGACACTGGTGCTTGTCAGACACCACTCAGTCCCAAAGCCTGAATGTTGGATGGCCTGATGGCTAACAGCATGCATGCAGAGATATGTCAAGAAGGAGCAGGGAGATGAAGAGTGAAATTGAAAACATTTTTAGTCACGTTAAGAGAGAAAGAGAAACCTCCATTTTTTCCTTTCATTGAAAGAAACACTTGCACTTTCCCAGAGGTAATTATCTGAGAGATAACTAGAAAAGAAAAGAGTCTGAAGGAAGGTATGTTCCTGTTTATGCAGGTCTACGTTCCCTTAATTAAACAAATCTCCAAAAGAAGAGCTACAGAGACATTTTGCAATTATTTTGCAATTATTTTGCATCATTTATGCAATTTGGCACAGAACAGCAGAAATGAAAGCTGTTGTCCTGCAAGTGCCATCTCAGGAAGTGTTCAGCAGTTAGAGTTGCCCACATCACAGTTTTGCCACCAGTACAATAACGCAAGGAGTCTTTTTTTTTTGTTCCAGCAACACTAAAGCAATCAGTTTTCTTCAAAAAAGAATCATTTAGTCCCTTCTGCAATACAGCTCACTCAAGAATCACTGAATGAGGAGCCGTTGTGATAAAAAATGGGCCCTCTTTGTGGGAGAGGTAAATAGTGTGGTGTTTGCTCTCACGGAACTGATGGAGGGAACAGGAAACCCAGTGGCTTTAGGTAGAGCTGGTCTCAGTCTCCTCTTCAGGTAGGAAATTACTTTTTTCAGTCCCAGTTTCTCTGATTGTCTGAAAATATCCAAGTGCCTTAAAAAAACCCAATTCTTACTGGATGAATTTTGGCCTTGGAAAATGCAATATTGTCTACGTTTAGTGCCTTCAGCAGTAGAATTTATAAACAGGCGGTTCCATATTTTTTAAATGTTGGTACTCTCAGAAAGCGTTAAAAGGTACTCTCTTCACCATCAGAAGAGTTATTTCTCACTTGCATGCCAGTTACTGGATTCCTTCTTCTCGGCCACTGAAATAAAAACAGAATTCAGGCACCGAACTTGGAAGTGTTTTTCTGTGCTTTGACAACTCAGGGAGGGTATTTCCCACCCTCTGTGAGTTCTGGAGGAATGACTGTACAGTGCTGAACCATAACCTGTCTTTGGCTTCTTTTTGACAACAGCACAGGCAGAGCCTGCATTCTAATCTTCCACAATAGCATTTCTCCAGTTAAATGCTGCATTTGCTCCATGGGTTAATGTCGTCACTGGTGGGTTGACCATCTGCCATCTGTTCTCCTCTGTCAGCTCTTCACAGAAACACATGCCCAGTGAAGGGATCTAGGAAAGAAGTTACCAGCAGAATTAGTAGCAGGGTCATCGTTTTGACAAGAAAGAGGGGACTTTGCTACAGAAGCGATCAGACACAGATTGTTCTACGGGGGGGAGACACCAGGACATTTTGTCACTTTTGAGAAGAACTAAAAAACAGACTGAAGGCCTGTGAGGTGAAAGCTGAACTTGAGTCATCACTGCACATTCATACTTGTGTTTGATACTCAGAATATATTCATGCCTTCTTATGCTTTGACTGCAGTAGTAAAAATATATCTAAAGACTGAATTCTCTGGTTGGTCATACTAGGGCATGTGGTAAGGAAAACTGGGGTGAAGAATTCTGTCACTGGTGATAATACATGAACAGAGTAAACAAAAAACCTTGGCAACCAAGTCTCAAGCACAGGCCCCACTAGTGAAGCTGGCAAAAACCCCTTCTCTGTTCTGTAGCTGAGTGTGAAAGTTGTGAGATTGCAGCGACTTGAAAAACAGTTTCTTAAAGAGTGGCTTCACTGAACATAGCTGCAGATTACGCTCACAGCATCCTGGGGAGGAGAGGGTGGGCTCTTAGCCCCACTTCTAAAGGAAAGAGGCTAGCTCCAAATGGAGAGGTTTCCAAATGTGCCTCATAGAATCACAGAATGGTTAGGGTTGGAAAAGACCTTAAGATCATCAAGTTCCACCCCCCCCTGCCATGGGAAGAGACACCTCACACTAGACCATGTTGCTCAAGGCTCTGTGAAAGCTGGCCTTGAACACTGCCCCATTCCAGTGCCTCACCACCCTCACAGTAAAGAACTTCTTCCTTATATCTAACCTGAACTTCCCCTGTTTAAGTTTGAACCTATTACCCTTTGTCACTATCCTGATGAAGAGTCCCTCCCCAGTATCCCTATAGGCCCCCTTCAGATACTGGAAGGCTGCTATGAGGTCTCCACGCAGCCTTCTCTTCTCCAGGCTGAACAGCCCCAACTATCTTAGCCTGTCTTCATATGGGAGGTCTGTAGGTGTTACCTGGCATTGACTTTCCAGTGGAGTTGGGTGAAAACCTTCTACAAAGTCTTAGCTACTAGTTGCATACTGTTTACCAGGAGAAAATCCTTCTCCGGGCCTACAGAGTTTTGCTAAAACTACATGAGATTCCGTTTGTAATGAGAAAGCTAATGTCATTGGTACTGGCATGCAGCTACAGTCATGACTCACTGCGTAAGAAGGCTCCTTTTTAAAAGTATAGTAAAACAAAAAGAAAGCTTCTTACTGTAAAAAAAGTCTTCTTACCTTTCGTACCACCTGGGCAAAGTCTTTGCTGTCTCTGGTGGGGAGCCCTATCAGAGGTCGAGTGAAAGATGCCAAGGAAGAGCCATGGCCCACAATGAGGATGACACCTGATACACCAGGAAAAAACAAAGTAGTAAGGGAGCTGCAGCACTGACGGGTTACCCATCAACTTCTAGATCTTTTTGATAATGTGGCAGGGTGCATTGTCCTGGTCAGAAAAATTCTGCTGTGTTGCAGTCATGACAGCTGGTGAGAGAAAGAAATTGCAAGGAAAAAAGGAAAAGAAAAAAAAAAAGCTTTCCACAAAAGTATATTATCTTATGCAGAGCTGCATCCTGATGTAGCAAGACCAAGTAGAGAGCATACTTTTGCAATTTAGTACTCATCTGTCTTTTAATTTTACTTTTTAATTTCTATCCCATAAATTGCATGTATTTTAATTTAGTGTAGCCCAGGACAAAGTCTCCACCTTAAGCTTTGTGCAGTACCAACAACTCGTGTTAAATGTGTTTCTGTTGGCAAATATCTGCCAGGTCCTGTTGCTGAAGTGCCTGATAGAATATATAAAGACCTGAAACCTTTACCTTTGCTGGGACAGGCAGTGATGATCTGTTTTATAACCGCAGAGCTTCTGCTTACATACTCTTCATAACTTTCCGATGGCACCAGTGAAGAGAGTGGGAAGTTACCCCTGACATTAAAATCACAAATATATGTTAATCTAGATAAATACTTGCACACTGTTAGCACTATTGAATGACTACACTGGAGAAAAGGCACTTGGTTAAATAGATACAGGTTTATCTACTGACTTGGCTGATACACTGCTACCTCATCTTTCACGGAGCATTAGCTTTCCCCCACATCAATTTCCATCAAATCTTATGGCTAAATCTCACAGCTCATAAAGCACCAGATGCAGGGAAACCCATGCTTTAATGAAACTTGTAGATTACAGTGAATATTACTTAAGGTAGGATTCATGCCTAAAAAGAGGTGAGCTTTGAGCAGTTCTGTCAGCAAGGACCACTATAGCCCAGCTACAGACTGCAGACTTACAGAGCCACAGCTCTAGCAATCCTGACCAAGTTCAATCCAAGGCAAGACACTGATGGTGTGAATGCTTTCAATATGTGGTGTCTCAGTGTTAGTCTCCTTAATAAACAAAGCAAATGAAATCAACAAAAACAAGTGAGGCGTATCTACATTAGCTGGACAAATGGATAGTAAAGATTTTCACTCCTAGAGTGAAAGAAAGTGTTTCTAGGGACATTACAATGCACCACTCCTAAGTATCTGAGCACTGCTAGTGAGACCAGGCATTCTTCTTTCTTTTATACACTGGAGCTCTTCATGCACAGAATATTTTCCCCAAAAAGAAGGAGCCAGAGCTTCAAACTGCTTCGAATTGGGACAGCCACACAGGACCAGTAGGGCTTGGGCTGATGGATGCCACTCACCCTGCCCCAGCCTGGCAGCAGCAGGGAAGAGCCTGCATAGCCCTGATGTGCAGTGGCCAGTGATGCTAAGGGTAGGCAGCTGGGAACAGCGAATTCCCAATGATTGGAGGCTCTGACAGCCTTCTCAGAGATGCAAGACAGGCAAAGTGGGCAGCAGGAGCAGCTATTTGCTGTCTCTCAACAGGCTCCTCTCTTTGATGATGATTAAATCAGTGCTTCTCAGCAACAGAATAAAACTTCACCAAAGTCACTTCATATTTTTCAAGTTGTCCACTTAATCTGTGTTCTCTGGGAATGGGAAGCGTTCATTGCTACAGCTGGCAGTTAGCCGTACATTGTGATACAATACAGCGTGCTAATTCTTTTCTACAAACAACTGCCCCCCTCACCCTGATTTGATTGTCTGCTTATTCAGTGAATAGGCAGGAGTGAGATTAGATTAATATGTTGTAGTAAGGAATGGTATGGCAGTGTATTTTCACAGGTGAGTCCTCAGTACATTATGTCAGCACAAATGGCAGTAATAGAAAGTAGGTGGTAAGAGCATGTGAAAAGCTCATGCTGGGTTGCTAATCATAGCTAATATTAAGCCTGGCTAGGCTGGACAATCTAGATTGGGGTACTCATAACTAGCCTGCTGGATTCCAGGGAGTTATGAGGGGGTCTAAACCCTGTGGTTGGCATTGCTTCAGAGCTTCCCCTCTGAACTTCCCACTGTTCCACATTTGCACACTTTCTCCCAAGGCAAGTGAGTCTGTACTGAAAAAAATAGGAAAACCAGTCTCCTGGTAGTAAAACACACCAGAACACACTATGGTCCAAGAAAATGAAGGATTTTATTCCTTCATGCAATTTCAAATGAAGACACTTGCTTCATTATGTTTCATAATGCAGAAATGCAGTAAGACAACATGTTTCCTTTCCCTCTTTCTTGTACATGTAGGAAACCCCAGAGACGCTGGGGTTTGTTAACTCAGTAATTTCCTGGGTCTGCCTGTGCACTGTGAACACAGAGCAGCCTGGTTTGTGAGCAAGATGAGGAGCTAGATTGAATTGGAGGTTTATCGTTTCCTGCCCTGCTGTGGTTTGCAAGCGCTCAGAAAAGGCATCACCCACCCTCCCCAGATTGTGAAAGCTCCAAAAAGTCCTTGCTAAGCAGAGTATTAATCTTTGAGCAACTCAAACCAAACCAAGCCCCCTCCCTGACCAAATCTGGCACAAACATCAATTATAGTGAAAAGCTGTTATCCTATCTGCCCCCAAAACCAGAAGGATGGATGGTTTCTGTTAGGCTCACCTCCCTCTCCACAGTCCCTGCATAGATCTGCGCAGGGTTGGCCCCTTGCTTTCCCTTCCTCTTGTGTCCATTGCTTCAGTGACACAAACCAGAGACATTTCAGGCCTCAGCCTTCTCCCAGGCTGTGCCACCCTCTGCTATGGGGCAGACCTCTTGCTGCTGCCCTGCAGACCCTCGGCAAAGAGCTTACTAACCTTTTCTAAAGTCACATTTCCCCGTTGCTGAACACCAGCATGTTATCTACCCAAGAGGTTATTCTTCACGTTCCTAAAGTGTGCTTCACATGAGCCAAAGGCAAAAACAAGACTCCTGGTACCTGACACTAATGCCTGTAACACAGCTATGCCTGTGCATGACACAACGTGGGCCTGAGCCAGCAGATCTGAAGGCAACACCACAGCAGGGCTGGTCTTACCGCAAGTTTTGTGTGTGCAGGTGCACCCAGGCGCTACGTACAAGCACACTGTCAACTGTGCGTCAGAGCAGCAAAGCTGATTCTTGTTACAAGACAGCTGATAACATCTTACTTTAGGAGCAGATCATGCAGGCTTGAATCAGAATCAGGCTTGACCAGAATCACCCAGCTTTTGCAATGTTCATAATTGTTTATAAAAAGATGAGGAGACAACTCGGGAAAAAATAAAATACTTTAACAGTTACATATGGAGCAATTACCTGTAACTTGCATCTATTTTGTAAGATGCTTCTACCAGTTCTGTCACAGTCATGAAGCTAGGAATTACTCTGCTTGCTTCCCACTTGGTCCATTCAAACAGTCCTGGTTCCACCCTGATTTTGACTTTTTGATCTAATTTAAGCCCTGCAAGAACAAGAAATGTTACCTAACAAGAGGAAGGTACACTCAAGTGTTACACTCAGGCTAAACATTCTGCCTTGTTTGCTATAATACTTTCATCAATGAAAATGAATTACTTTCAAACAAAAGAGGGTGATGTTGATTAAATGAAGCCACCATTACATTGTCTGACTAATGTTAAGGCATACAAATTATTACATTACCATCATCACCATCGGTATTATTTTTATTACCGGAGCTTTCCTGTGATGATCTGCAAGGTACAGAAGAGAACAGAAGAAAATGCCCCAGTAATGTTACAATCTGAATAAACTTCAGATGGGAAATGTTTTTGTGATTTTTATGTAGCATTTTGCTCAGTTGTCCTTGGTGGGGCACTACACTGTCCTACAGTTCTCAAAATGGAATCCTCTTATCAAAAGACACGTTCTTTTTTTGATTATTCTCAAGAGAGGTTACTGAGAAGAACTTTGTTTCTTCTAGTTCCCAGAAGAAATACACTCCTATCATAATTCTGATGAAAACATAGTAATGAGCTGTGAACCTGACAGATGTGCTGGAGGGGACAGAAGAGGAAAAAAGAAGAGAGGAAGGGGAAGAAAGAGAAGGAAAGAGGTTCTGCAAAACAAAGGAATGAAAATAGTTTGGCTTGCAAATACAAATGCTTTCAGAAGAAAACTGTCTTCCCTGATTCACATAGATACCCTTCAGAGTACTGGAAACATCTGCTTTTTGGCTCAGAACATTATATGAAAAAGGTGGCAGTGGTGATCAGGTGAGCAGGTACTAATGTTGAATTCAACCTGATGTGAAACGCCTCTATTTCATATAAAATTAGATTCCTTTTTAAATAGTGAGGACTAGAGTTAATACTCTGCAGACCATACACATGGCAGCAGGTTTATTACCAGCGAGACAAACCCACCTTGTCTTCCTTGCTTTAATATAACAACAAATAACCACAAAGCAGTACAGCTTCTTAGTTGCTCATCTCAGAGACTTCACAGAAGTCTGACAAAGACATTTTCACTGTGGCAAAAGCACCCGGCTGCTTTCGCTACCTTACCCTGCAGTATGTGTTGAGCTGTCTGTATGCAGCGGAGTGCAGGTGATGAGTACACATAGCTGACTGTCACCTCCTGGTCCAGCAGAGCTTCTCCTGGTTGGGAACAGCAAAGCGAGTTGCTCTTTTACAAATCATGACAGATGAGAAACTACCACAAAATGCTCTCTGCAGAAAACAGTTTGGATTTTTTCAGTTTCATTGACATGGAATACATTGACAGTAATTTTTTCACACTACTGGCCTACTGAGCCCACTAAAAACTCATTCTGGTGGCAGCAGCAAGTTTAAAATGAGTGTTGGAGAGGTAATTGCTGAAGATTCACTCAATCTCCATGCAGCAGTGAGTTAGACGTTTGCTTGTCCACATATATCTGAATCAGAGACAAGCATCTGCACCAGACTTGCATTGTTACAGTAGGCACAATTGCTCAGGGAGCAGAAACAGCTTCATCTGGTGAGTGAATTGGGTCAGACTAATTTTCTTTGCCAGGAACTGGTAGAATGGGTCTCAAAGACAAGCAATCAGTGCTTCTAGGAGCTTTTTCTACTACAAAGCCAGTATGAGCTTTTGCAGATAATGAAAGCCTGCTTCCAAATCCCATACATTTGCAGTAGGGTATTATCCAGCTTACCTATAAGCCTTGACTGGAAAATACCACAGCAAGACAAAGGAGGATCATATTCAAAATGCTTCATGCTGTCTTTCCGCTTTGGCAGGGTTGAAGGGAAGTTCAGATCTGCTCTGTAGTATTTTCCTGAAATGAAGTGAGACATTTTACTGTGTCGCAAGGGAGGCAGCAGCCTCAGGTGGCATTTTATTACAACGGCTTTGTTTCTTCTGAATAGTTGGATGGCTGGTTCTGAAAACTCAGCGCAGAGTGATGTCTTGACTGGTAAATGGAACAGGTCAAAGCCCATTCCCTGGCCAAGAGGGCAAGTGATGAAGAGCATCTGCCCAAGGAACTAATCTCTCTTCCCTCCACCTCAAGGACCCATGCTGCCTGTCCACTGGGGCCAGACTGTGGTCTGCACTCACTTAGTTTGGGGGATCATGGGGCAGTGCCTGAACTCAGATGCCTACAGGTTTATTTTAGTACTACAAATAGTCTATCTCGCGTTTGAAAAAAAAAAACCCAGTCACTGCTATTACCATCATGTTTTAAGGTCACAACACTGGCTTGGGAAATCACCTGTCCTAACAAAACAGCACCTCTTTGGCAAGGTCTGAAAGAGCAAATATAGGGGAGAAGAGATGGGACAGGAATTTGTGATAATCCAGCTTTTTGGCGCTCAAATGAAACAAAAATCCACTCCACATTGATATTTTTCTACCATTGCCAATATCATGAAAATCAGCATTCCCACCAAAGAAATATGAAACCAATGAACTGGATATGCAGCCAGAAGGTACTACCTTAATATCCACTGTGAATTTCACACACTTAATGTAGGAGATCTCCAGCATAACGAAGGAGTCCTTCAGCACAAAACTCTCCCTTCTGAACTCCCACCTTCTTGTTCCCCTCTTCCCTCTTGACACATATTTCCCTGTTCTGGGTCAGCTTTCTTCATCTCAAATTTTTTTTGTTTGTTTGTTTGTTTGTTTGTTTTTTTGAGAGGGGGTCTAGAAATCCAGTTTTTAATTTAGATCAGTGCTGACATTTCCACCATTGTTTGCTCTTGCTTTTTTTCCCCAGGTTTGACTAGTGTTATACAGTGACTCTGATCAACAGACCGTGGTTCTGACTGGGAGGGGTCTGACAACCACCACCTTGTGTAATGAGCAGTAGAGATCCTGTGTTGGACAGACATCCGTCAGTATCGCAAGAGCTTTGCTTGTTCTGCAGAGTTTATGCAACATAAACATGAAGGACTTGAGGACATTATGAACTGGTTCCATGCCGGTCAAAGCTACTGTATCTGATTTGCAATGTTACTCTCTCATTTGCTCAGTGTCTACATTTACATGTAGGAGATGGAGTCTTTTGCATCCATCACCAGCGTTAATTGGTTCTGATTTGCTAAGATCCTCCTATCATCTTACTCACCATCTGCACTTAAGCACTGTTGAAGCCAAGATTTGCCAAAGACCTGATCAACTCTTTCCCCATGGCGCATCACCAGCAAGCCTCTCCGCAGGGTGGCATTCTGAGACATCTGTGTAAAAAGGGTTTTTCATTAAGATATTATATATAATATGCATGAAAAGTCTGGATTCCTGGATACTGTCTGACAGAGGAAGGAAGAGCAGACCTGTCCTGGGATGTTTGTAACAAGTGAAGAGGAGGAGAGAAAGGAGCTGCTACAGTTGATGTTGTGCTAAAGATAGGCAATAAGCCTGGCTGGCTCCCCACTGAAGGCAAATGAAAGATTCCTGACCTTCATGGGATACAGATTAGGTTTTAACTCTGGGTTTACAGTAATGAAAGGTAGTGCTGATAAAAGATTTTTTAATTCCAGTATGTGAAGGAATTATAATTTTAATATACAATATATAGCTGATATAAACAAAAGAGGGCAACTAGCCAAGATTTAAGTGATAATGCTCTTCTCTACACCAGGACTAGCACTAAGCTTGTCCTTCTTTTGCAAATGAAATGCTACTTGTACATTTTCATACCTGTGTGGCCAAGTCAACAGTGAACCCAGATATCTTCTGAGGCCACTTTTTAACTCAGACTGTATGTAATTACAAAGAAGTTCTAAGTAGTTTGGGGTTAGTATACAATGCACGTTAAATACAGATGAGAAGATAAAGAGGCATGGGTCAAAGGTTTTAAATCTTTTTCAACAGTAACCCATTGCAGCGTTACTGCTGCAGCACTGAGTTTAGTGATGTGTATCTACAGTTGCAGGGAAGGGAATTCTTAAGAAGTGGTATGAAATTTATACTCGTGTATTCTGCTAAACACTATTGCATTTCTGCCATGAAACAGAAATCAACTGCCACAAGATCAGATTTAAAACTAAGATTTCGTGGTTTTGCTCTTCTGCTTGTGAGGAACCCAGAGGCCAGAGAAACTCTAGACTGGAGGTGTTCACGTTGCAAAACATGTTCCTCAGGCCAAGCGGTGGCTCTGCCACAGATTTGAGCTAGATAAGAAAGGCCAAGAGCAGTCAATAGTCTGTGGAAGGATGAGTGAGTCATGTGGAAGTTTCTGTCTTACTGTCTTACACACAGCATCCTGGGACGCCCCAGGATGGAAGTCCCTTCAGGGTGCCCTCACGTTTCTCTTATGTTAAGACAAATGAATGCAGGGTTATCCCCCAGCACAGTGAGAAGAGAGGCCATGGGGCCAACAAGTCCAAAGGGGTTTCTGCAGCATGTCAGTGTTCCAGAAAGGACCATCTTAACAACCCTGACAGAGCAAATAAGGCAATGCAGGTGCAAATGTGCTGCAGGTAAAATAAAAATCCTCATTTGTTTTGTTCTTCCTACCAAAAGGCAAGTGGAAAACCTGTGAAAAAAATGATGCATGTTGATTTTGAAACTGGGACAAAGATGCAATCCCATCAGTGCTGCTATCCCTTCCAGCTAGTTGCTCTCTTGCTGCAGTTCTATGCAGTTATTTGCATTAGCTATGTATCTAAAAATAGAAAAGAAGCTGAAAGATTTAAATGTGCTAAGATCTGGGACTATGTAAGCCACCAAGGTGACATGCATAGAATTTGGCCATAAAAGTAACAATGAACAATCAGCATAATTCCATTTTAGTTACTCTGCTATAAACTATATGGGACTCAGGGGAGGTTGTGGCTATGTCTCACTTGTCAGACTTGTTGCCATACCTTTGCACAGCTTACCCAGTAAGGCTTGTGCACAAAGAAACCTGAGTAGAGAACTCATGCATTATGCTATTAGGACACGAAGGAAAATAGCTTTATGAAAGAAGGCAAGAGTAATATACATCTTATGCATTTCAAAATATTTATGAACTATTGTAACATACCATAAGAGCGTATGAATGTGTGGATATATGTATATGTGTATTACAGCATAACATGAAAATGTGAGGAAGAACAGGGAAGATATTATTAAATTTACTAAATGCTTTTAATTAATAGCATACCTACAGAAGCACATGGCAAAGATAAGAAATGGAAAAAACCCAGTTACCTGAAGAGAAAGTACCTTGGTTACGCTCCTTAACATACTAGGACTTTGGACTTCTCCATTCGTCTTTACATTAGTTTCATTTTCAGTTTGAGTGAAGAGTCTTGAAGCTGTTACAAAAACATATTCCCTGTAGAAGAAACAGAAGCAACGCGCACACACACAAACATACGGACACACACACACACAAATAGAAGGGATTTTTAAGTAATGATTTTGTCTACAGGCACATGTAAGTCAGGATTCCTGTTCCATTCAATATTTTTTGCAACCCACTTCATCACTTTGCTCTTGATTTAGAATAAACCCAGTAAAAATGAGGTTAAATTCTATGAACTGATGGCATGTATTGGATGCAGCTCTGCTGAAGTGTGATCTTCAAGCAAGAAATACTACCTGGTTGCCTCCCCTCTGTCTCTGAAGACTCAGCAAGAAGTACACCTAGACCTCGCTCCCTAGAAAAACCAGCTCTAATCTACAAATAGCATCAGCTGTGCTGACAGCTGCAAAGTACAGGAAGCTAGGTAGATGCCTGCTGATAAAGAGCAAGTCAACAAGACAAGGGTAGGCTCAAGGTGGTGGAGTAACCTTTTTGTGGTTTCATTTCCAGTTGACTTTCCAAGCTCTTGAAATGAAAAAAAAACAAAGAAAGCAGTGAGCCAGGCTGGAGGCTCAGCCTGCCCAGCACAGCATGGAGTTTTAAAATTCATTAGGATATTCAGATTGTTCAAGAGCAAATAGGGGTCATCCCTTGGGCATCTTAACAAATGAACTCCGGGTGTCTGTGGGTGTGTGTCTTGTCTTTCAGAAGCCTCAGCACCCCACCCAGACCCCCAGGACCCCATTCTGCTCTGCCAATGCTGCCTTCAGCTCCCTCCTAGCACCCCACCGCTCATGGTTAGGAGGAAGACTGCCACAGCTCCCTAGCAGCAAAAGCAGCTGATGTAAAGCAAAACCCCAATTTACCTGTGCTTAACCCACGTGTCTGACTCGTTGGCCCTCTCAGTGTAGTTTTCAGGAAGAAAACCCCTGCAGCCTGTCCGATGTGAGGTCCCGATCACCCAGCCTTTGCTCACGTCAGACTGCTCCGTCGGGTCAACATAGATGAAGTCTCCAGCACTGATCATGAGTTCATCGATGTTCTGGGGCTTATACTGGAAGAGGGCCCTCAGTGTCTGGGTGAAACACACGGCAGGGTCAGGCTGATGCCCAGAGCCTGCTGCTGCCCCAGCCACAGCAGTTCAGGGGATGCTTGTCCAAATCTCTGCTGGACATAGCAATCAGTACTGTTTTCTACTCTACAATGTGCTTTTTAATGGCACTTGGGCAGAGAAAAAGGAAGACACTACCACATTTGCAGTACGTGTAAAAATAGGCACTTGGTTTTCATAAAAACACTTTTTTCCTGTAGCTGGTACAGACTATTTGAGAGCAAACATAGCAAAACTGTTATCAGCTATTTTTGTGATTACTTGCAGCTCTCCTGAGTGTGACCAAAATCCAATGCGAGACTTGCAATATACTGACTAAAAAATGTTGATCATTCCATAACTTAATTTTGGAAATTAAAACTGGAAAAATGTTGACTAGTTTGAACTAAGAGTCTGTTAAGCAAAAAATCACCAAGAGTCTGTTAAGCAGAAAATCAGCAGCAAGAACTGTGCCCTGCTCACTGATACTTAATCTGAGTTTTTGTCATGGCTGAAACAATCAAGAAAACTAATTTTGCTGAATGCACTTTAACTGCAAAGCTGTGACCTGACAAATCCTAGCAAATACTCAAGGATCATCATTTCCTGTCTCTTTTAATTTCTCATGTGATAGTAAGATTATTTTTTTCTGCTGGAGTTTGGAAGTAGACCTTGCTGACATTCAGGTCAAGCAGCCCACCATAAAGGTATCTTCTACTGATTCGTGAGTACAGTTTTTCAACCCTAAGAGGTACTTGAAACAACCATTTTTTTAAAATGCTGAACTGTGCATGAACAGATTTTCTTCATGAAAAAAAGTCATGGTGACCACAGGCTCAGGAAATCAAGTAAGTCTGATGATGGTACCTGGTAATGCACAAAACGCATGTCCCGTGAGTAAAGTGCAGCTACCCACTGGCAGGTCTCCTCTGGGTTAATGCATTTGGCCAATTGTTCCAAAGTCTTCTGATGGTGAGGATAAAACTTGTGAGACAAGGTAAGGTGGAGCTGCTTGAGGCAGGGCTTCACATGGCAATCTAGGAATGAAACAATCACTTCACAGCACAGAAGCAAAGGTCATTTAAAGCTCTTCTTGTTTTGTCCTGCATGCTTTGCATGATGCAGGAAATACCATAGTAATTAGTAGTAGAGTAGGTCACAGATTTGATGAATAATGGTTTTGCAGAACATCACGGTTTCGATTAAGCCAATATAATCCACAAATCAGGACTGGATTTGCTCCCTGGCTTCAACCAGGAAAAAAAGATGAACAGGGCTTGAATTCCTCTCCAAGTCTGAAATGTCTTGAATTTATTTCTCCCAGATGAAGCTATGCTGGGGCTGTGTCTCCTCAGTCTCCATTGGTGATACAGGGTCCTTTGGATGTCACTAGAGTGGGGATTAGAATCTATTTCTCAGGGATGCAGTCTGGCCACCAGTCTGGGAACAGGGAGTATTATATCCCTGCCCATTTTGGATACCCTGTTGGATGGCTTATCAAGTTACACTGCCAACCATTTCAGCTTCTAGACAAAAACACTGTGTCTTTGAAGTCTACACCATGTTCCCCTAGCCATGCTGTTTTCAAATCTGCATGAGGAAAGGGTGCTTGCTGGCAGTAAAACACCAGCTGAGCTTCCAGAGAGACATGGGAGATGTTTTCAGTACCATGCCTAAGCATATGTGCTATGACTCACTCATTTTCCCACCAATGCTTGTCCTACCTGCCACAGCTGAAGCTTCTGAGGAGAATGCCTGAGCAAACTCTTTGAGGATATTTGCATGTTTGTCATCAATGAAGAAGCCAAGGTAACTGGTGGACGAATGTAATAATAAGGAAACGGATGGTGGAAACCGTAGTGAAAAGCTTTCACCGACTCTCTTTAAGGTGTCATACAGTAATTCCACTTTCTGGTCTTCACACTGAAAGAAAATATGAGGAGCATGTTTTATCCACGGGCTCAACAGCCATATCGTAGCCTGTGTTTTACAGTAGTACCAGAAAACAGTGCACGCTTTAGACTTCCTGAGAAAGACACACAACTAAGAACTTGCCTGAAATTCCTGGTATTGAAATTAGTAATTCTGAACAATTTGATCAGCACACAGTATCCTGGTGCTACAATAGGAGATGGAGCCTTCTACTAGGAAACGTGTCTAGCCAGGGTAGGACAGAACCAAAAGATTTTACCATCTGACAGGTGTTCAGTAGCCTGTCTGAAAATAGGCTGGGATCATGATTTTCCATTTCAGTTCTAAGTAAGAAATTGTGTTATTGTTGTCCTACAGTCCTTTAGCTGACATTGTTCCTACTAAAGCTTCAAGATCTGAGATGCTGAGCAACATACCTAGCAAAATTCATAAGGCATCTTTGTCATTATGATCCTTAATGCTCTAATCACAGCAAATTAGATTGTACGGAACCGTGCTCCCACAAAAAATATGGCAATTAAGTAATTTATGAAGCAAAGAGACAAATAAGGAATTTGTACCATGCAGCCCAAGACAGGAATGTTAACAATGCTCCATTTCTGGGCTGCTTTATTCTCCTCCATAGAGCTATTTGCTCCATTTAGTCATTACACTGGGTCAAGCAAGTGCAAGCGTGGAGGCACTGCTGTCTGTTTCAGTGCATCTCTGCTGCAGCTGATGTTCATCTCCCGCACCATCAATATGTGAAACCTGGATTCCAGGTGGCTCCAGAGTTTTTCCAGGGCAATAGCTCCTTGCTGGCCTTTGATAATAAGCACATTCACCTATGCAGAAGCAGTTTTGCTGGGAAGTTCTGTAGGGGCTCACCAGCAATCAGAAGGGCACTTAGGAGAACAGTAGCATCTCTAGAACCAGAAAACAGCCTTCCAGGAGTCCAACTCAGGAGCCAAACTTCCATGTCAAATTATTGACAAAGTGACTCTGTTGGACTACACTCTGTCTCCCCTTGCTCCTTCCACCCCTGTGCATTCTGCTTCTCTCTTTTTCAGAACATCCAAGCTTCAATAGAAAGGGTAAAATCTGGGACGCACCACCGTAGCAGTGACCTTCTGGTTGGGGCTCTCTGGGGAAAGCAGGAGTTTCCCTGAGATTCTCATAGGCATAATACCATAGTTGTCTACATCCTCTGATAATGCTGTCACTATTTCACATCTGGCTGAAGGCAGACACTCCTGCCCTGGCCATGAAGGTTTAACATCCTAGGTTGATGCAGCAATGGGCATGGTCTCCAAAGCCGGCTGATAGCTGTATGTTGGCAGGACAATGTGTAGACTGGACTGCAAAGGGTTGCTCTAGGTGGATGCTAGACATGAATCACTCAGCTACCCTGAAGCATCCCACTGGCATCAGCATTCAGTGTTTAGGTACACCAAGGCCTAAGGTGGGTAACTAAAGTGGGTGGTGGGAAGAAAGCCCCTGGTGCCTAACACAGGGTCTGAGCATTCAAATATTAAGCAGGCACGGGTCATGTCAGTTTGATCTCCGAGGAGAAGTTCTGGTGTAAGACAATGGCAGGCAGTCCAGTTCCATCAGTAACTTATATGTGATACTTGCACACATTTTGTGCCTTACCGTGAAGAAATCGCAGAGAGTGATGTGTGGAAAAACCTCATGGGCTCTGTTTTTCCCGCACTGGCGTTTGCTCTCCTTCCAAAACTCTAGCAGGTAGTTATTCAAGCAGCCAGTGGGGCACAGGTAAAGAGCATACTCCTGGGGGATTGGGTCCTCCAAAGAGGGATCATTGCAGTGAGAGTGCAACCTGAAATCAAGAGCATGTCACAGAGGATAAGTGTGTGCACTGCTTACTCTTGTTTCCTGTGGTTGAAGGCAACCATAGCAGAGACCAGAAAAAGGAAATACAAAGTTGTTGTTTTCTTACAAATGAAAAGGTAAAATAAAAACTCATTACAAATTTTCTCTGTGAAGTACTAGGTAATGGAGATTTTTTTTTTCTGCTAATTTTTGTGTACTTTACATTTTACGATGTGCTTTCAATTCTTTCAACCTCTGAAAATGGAAGACAACAAAAAAAAAAAGATTTTTTTAGGGGTTTTGAGTTATTTTTCATCTTTTTCATGATTGGAAACAGAGGACTGGAGGGGGAAAAAAACCAACATGTAGCAAATATTTAAGAATGAGAAAATAAAAGCTAACTGAAGATTTTAAAAACACTCAAGAAGAGCAAGTCTTTTTATTCAGCCCTGATAAAGGCAAACAAGACAAATCAGAAAATGCACAAGCAAAGATCAGAAACTTATATCCCATGTAATTATATCCTTCACCTTGCTTTTCCTATGCTGTATGTTTGGTTTTGCGGCTGTTGGATTAGGAGTGATTCTTGAAAAGCATGGTAGCATCCGGAACAAAAGAATACTGGGGAAGAACACGCCATACTCAAACGTGTCCTCTGGCTTTTCATGTACAAAAAAAAAGAAAAAAGCAACCAAACAGAGGTGGGGAAGAAAGTCTACGACAAAAGACGGATTTTTTTTTTATGGCAGATAACTTCATATTCAGTGACAGAATCAGCACATGAAGAAGGGTTTTCAGCCAGGTTTAACGCAAAAGCGCTTAGTAGAAATCACAGGTACTTACCATTTTGCAGCCTCTTCTACTGTCTTTTGTCCAGTAGCAGCCAAGGCTTTTTGACTAAAATAGAAACCAAAATGGATTCCTCAGAATGATAGAAAGAAAAATCCTAGAAATTAAAGCATGGACATGCTGTCGTCACCAAGCTTATTTTCCAGCACAGGCAGGACCTCTAACACGTACGTAATGCCTGGCAAATATTAATGTTCTTGAAGCCCTCCAAACAGTATTTTCCACAGCAAGTCTTTAATTCTTTGAAGACTGGTAGCCTGTCCTCCTCACAGGATATCATCCTGTGTATCCTGGAGGTGTTTCCTCCACAGCCCTACTGACCATAAAGATTTCCTTAGGGTTGGGTAAACCAAGGCTGAGGCAGGTGAATCTCCCCACCTCCTCCACTCTGGTGAGACTCCACTTGGAGCTCTGCATTCAGCTTTGGGTTCCCCACATAAGAAGGACATGGACAGGTTGGAGTGAGCCCTTAGAGTCAGGAGATTATTATCCTGTGACTATACATTCTATGCTTCCAAGATGAGCAGTGAATATCAAAAGATGATGCACAGAATAAATTCTGAAAATACCCATTTCTCTTAAATAGTAGGGATAAGCCTTTGAAAATATCTATTAAAACTAGTGTATTTACTGAGAGAATGAACTGTTTCTTCCCTAAAGCAGAATTTGCTGACACACATTCAGTTCTGTGTAAGCACCAGGGAAGGCCCATTTTGTTGATCAGATGCTTAGCTTGTCCATCACATATTTGGTCTTTATTCTTTGGGGAAACGTTACTTTGGCCTGCTGATTCTACGTTATGAGAGGTTTTGTAATAGTTCCATCCAACCTCTTTTTCCTCAGGCTAGAAATTAACAAAAGAACAGCTTTTCAGTACTTCCATTTACGGGTCAATCCTGGAGCTATAGAGACAGCTAAGAGGTTTTATAAAAACACAATCAACATTTTGAAGGTCTTAAAGTCAATAAAAATGAATATATTAAAAATAAAGTGCTTTTGGACATTTTGTCATTTTATGTCGATTTGCATAGTACTTCTGCCACTGCTTCTTGATTTCGATCTGGGAAGCACAAAGCTATCTTAGAAACAGCAGAAAGTGTTTAGAAGGGGATTTGAAGAACATTATATACAGGACAAAAAAAATTGAAATCTAGCCATTACTTTGGGGTGGCCAAACTTACAGCATTACTAGAGAAATGATGAGCTATGTTCTCAGCTGAAATTTCACTGTGCATAACCTGGAACAAGGGACCCACAGTTTCCTTGTAAACTGTGCACATTGTGTCTAAAGTTGATGCGCTAAACACAGCTATTCCTAAAAAAGCATCCCAGCATTTATGAATGGAGCCTTTTCAACTTGCTTAATTTTCAGTCCGAAGGGAGAGATATTGCTCTGCTTTCGAAAATACTTTTATGAGGGGTTCTTTGACATATAAATATCTGTTTTTTGAACTATTTGTACTAAAGTGTCCATATTTGTCCTTCAGAAGCTGGAAAATCCTCCCCAGAACTTCCTTCTGCAGCTAGAATGATGTCTGGGGGAGGAGTGACTGCCATATTTCTTTTTCATTAGCTTGGTTAACTGCCACCAGTTAATCTCTTACCCGCCTGTGGTTACCAAGAATAGTGCCTTATTCTTTACTATTATATTTTCCAGGTACAAAACACTTTTGGAACAAGATCCTGATTCAAGATGGGAAAAAAAATTGACAGACTTATGTGGCATCTTTTTAAGGAAAGCTTACTGTTTTAAAACAGTTCCCAGTGACAAAACCCAGTAGGAGGTCTCTGCTAGGCCTGAAAAAATCTTTGAGTAGAAGTTAAATCCTCATTTAAGTCCCTTATAACAACAGTGAGAAGCAGAAAAAATGAAACACGATATATCTCAAGAGCAAATTACGGACTTCAACTTTTTAACTCATTGTGGATCCTCTCAACCTGAAGATGTGGAAGGACATGAATTTTCACATATACATGATATTTATAGAAATGGATACAAAGCAGGGTGGATTTTTTTAGCAATATAAGCAATACACACTGTTTTACAAGAAATTAAAAGCAAGACAGGTCTGATCCCTGTATAGGGACACCACCCCAGGTTGCAGCATGCTCTCTTGATGAAAAAAAGCAAGCTGCCAGCTATCAGGATCTTATGAGAAATATCTCTTATTTTAAATACCTTTAACTGTGCAAAGCAGCCAAACACATTACTCACGCAATATGAGCTGGGAATCCTTTGGCAAGGAGAGACTCAAGGAGTACAGAGGTGCTTCTGCTCCTCTGCTTGTTGGACACCTTTGCGTACAGCTGCGTCTCAGCCACCGCCATCTCCTCCACACTTCTCCTGACTGTGTGATAAGAAATTGTAAGATGGGAGGAGGATGGGAGGGAATAAGAAAATGAGAGAGAAAGAGGCAACTAAAATACAAAAACCCTCAAACCTCCTGTGATCTTCTCTGACAAAAGCTGACATCCTGTTTTCGTAGTATCTGCGTCTCTGAAGTTCTGTTTCAGGGTGGCTAAAAAATCAAACTATCTTCAGGAGTTTCCCATCCACCCCAGCAGAAGACTAGTAGTCCAAAGGCAAACACCACAGGGTGGACTGACAGCTCTGAGACAGAATCTTCTAGCCTTGCATTTTAAATAGTCTTCTGAAAACTGGGAAATCTGCCTGCTACTGCAGCACGGGGGAGGTGAGCAGGGATGTCCTGAAACATGTAAGAAGTTAGTCTGTAGGGCACATTCTATCCTTTGGGGCTCGATTTTCATGTCCTCCCTTCCCTATTCTACATAGCTCCTGCTTTGGTCTTTTCAGGCATAGGCGATGCGCCAGCCAACTGTTCAAGGTCAAAGCCAATGTCCCATCAAGACATCACGCCCTGAGACTAGGCTTGTGGCAGCTCATGGTGACAGCAGGGTGACCTGTCCTTTCCATTGGTACCAGGTCCACGGCGAGAGCCTTTGCACACCTGTACTGTCTGGAACCCAGTGTTTCCAGAGTGGCCAGAGCAGGTGAAATGGTTGGAGACAATTTTCCCTGGCTTGGGCTGTCCTCATTGCAGGTACCACAGCTCTCTGGGAAGGACAGGACACCTCACCCCGTAGACTGAAAGGCTCACCTGAACTGCTGGTCTGCTTTTGTTTTTATACTTTTTCTTATGTCCCCATGTTTCCCATTTCCAGGGAAGGCTGCTGAAAGAGTGGCATAAGAGATGATGTACTCTTGATGTCATGGCCTGAATGTGAACAGTTAACAGGATCATGATGTGGCAGCCTTTCTTTTGGAAGTGCCAGTTTCAACTGTGCACAGCAAAGGGACTGAAGAGCTTCTCTCATTGCAACTGTGTTTTGGCATGGAAAACCTTCATTTCTTCCCTGTTCTCTCAGGAGCCTCATTTCACTTAAATTATCATGGCCTTTTGCTTCATCTCTCATCCTCCTTCTTCCTTCCACCCTCCCCTCTGTCTTCAATCTGTCTTCTCAGAAAAACAAACCAAAACCGACAAACAGCTAAATTTTTACTTATTTTGAGCACTTTATGAAGCTGAGCATACATTTTTATTTTCTAAATCCCAGATTACAAATGAGTTGTAGCATGAGATACTGATTGCAAGGTGCTTCCAAAATATTTTGCAGTATTTAATTATATATATTATAGTGTAAGTTATTCAGGACTATCATGGTTTAAATCCAGCTGGTAACTAAGTACCATGCAGCCATTCACTCACCCTCCCCAGGTGGAACAGGGAGGAGAATCTAAAGAATGTAAAAGGTTGAGACAAGAACAGCTTAATAACTAAAGTACAATATACTACTACTAATAATAATGATAAGGGAAATATCAAGGGGAGAGAATATAAAACTACAAGGGGAACGGGAAAAAAACCCTCAAACAAACAATAAACACAAGTAACGTACAATACAGTTGCTTTAGCTTTGTGTGCTGAAGAGATAAAGCACCTGGATCTTCTGCCCTTTGCCACCCACAGCTATCGTCAGACTCCTCAGCTGCGCTAGTCTTGATAAAAGATGAGCATGTGCTCATCAGCTGTGGTGATGCTTCTTTGCTGAGGGGTTACAGAAAGGTTTGCAAACACTACAATATTAACTGACCTTCTTAGGCTAATTAAAAGGCATGCTGAATTTTTATCTTCTTTCCATAGCCATGCCATCCAGGGCTACCTGATACCCGTCACCAGGTTGAATTACACAGGCGGCTGCCATAATGCCATATGCAACAGATGACTGAACAGGCAGCCACAGCGACTCACTGAAAACATTTCTAGAGCAGACTGGCTTAGCAACCTCAGAATTTCCTTGTGGTTTCTTTTGATAATGAAGAAAGAAAACAGTTTTGCTTTTAACTATGACTTCTCAGGAAGAGGTGAGTGAAACTTTGGGAGTATATGGTATCATCTAAATAAACGACACATCAGTGTCTACCTTTCATGCGGTATACTTCACAATGTTGTTTTGCTTTCTGATGGACAACCTATGCACCAGTTACAAGGCTTTTTTTAAATATATACATATATTTAAAATCATACACAGTAAGCTGTCCTTTTCTCTGCCTTAAAGCCAGAAGCCTCTATATAAAGTTTAATTTACGTTCATTGAAACGTACATGAAATTTAGCAAATGAAAGAGTAGAAAACTGACTGTACTTGTCTGCTGAAAGGTGAAAAAATATTCCAGGTGACTTAAAGTGCTGCAGATAAAATATGTATTCTTTGCCTGAAATGTGGCATTGTGAGCATTTTCTGGAACTGACTCTGTGAACATGCTGCTTTTACAGCTTACCAGTTCCACTGTCCTTAACAAACTTGGACCTATTTCACAGAGCTGTGAGTTCAAAAATCTGATTTCTTTTGCAAGTGACAGTGTGCATAACCAGAGTCAGAAATTAGCATTGCAAATCTATTTACTCTGAATTCTAGTATAGCCTGGTTTGTTTTTCACTGTGTGGAAAGTTATCAAAGATTTTCTGGAGTAAAATTAAGTGGGCCCCTGCATTAAGATCTTGTCAGGTGATGTGTAGCTGTTATATGCTTTTTAGTCTCTGTTATTTCTTATTGACAGTAGAGAGCAGGGGATGGATTCACACTCCCAGCTATTAAAAGTAGCTACTTGGACAAATTTTAACAAATATTAACTTCAGTAGTTTGCTGTTCAATTAACTGTAAGAGCTCCTCTCATGAACATTTAAGTACACAACTTACTTGACTGTGTCTAGCTCTGAAGTCCTCAGCACAGGAAAGACATGAACCTGTTGAAGTGGGTCCAAAAGAGAACCACAGAAATGATCATAGGGCTGGAGCACCTCTCCTATGAAGACAGGCTGAGAGAGTTTGGGTTGTTCGGCCTGGAGAAGAGAAAGTTCCAGAGAGATCTTGTAGCAGCCTTCCAGTACCTATAGGGGCTTATAAGAAAGATTAAGACAAACTTTTTAGTAGGGCCTGTCGCAACAGGACAAGGGGTAATGGCTTTAAGTTGAAAGTGGGTGCATTTAGACTAGACATAAGGAAGAAATCTTTTACAATGAAGGCGGTTAAACACCGGAACAGGTTGACCAGGGACATGGTAGATGCCCCATCCCTGGAAACATTCAAGGCCAGGCTGGATGTGGTTCTGGGCCACCTGATCTAGTTGAAGATGTCCCTGCTCATCACAGGGGGGTTGGACTAGATGACCTTCGAAGGTCCCTTCCAACTCAAACCATTCTATGATTCTATGTGATTATCCTTTTTCTTCTTCTTTTTTTTTTTTTTTTAAACCCAGTTGAGTCAAGTACAAGAGACAAATCCCACTACTGGAAGTCTTGAAATCATCTCTATTACAGAAGATGAACCACCAGTCCCAGAAATACAGTTTTCCTTCAAACGATTTTTCTGCATACCACAAGCAAAAGTGGACCCCACTGCAGATGGATGTGGTAGGGATACTGCACAGCTTTTTGACCTTTATAATCTAATGCCTAATGTAGGTTTTAGCCTTGCAGAACTATGCTTGCCCACTAAGCCAGAGAAAGCAATCACTTAGAGGAAGAAGAAACACAACATCACTCTCCATTCGTGAGGTTTGCCAGCGTATTAACAGGCGATGACATCTTGTGTCAGTTTGCATACACAAGCATTTTTCACAGCCAGGGTATTCGCACACTTCAACCACATAGCAAATATTTGCCCACACTTTTCAAACACATTTTGGAATAGCTTATGTGAAATTTTACCAACCTGGAAATAGGTCCATTAAAAATCCTGAATATACAGTACAGCAGCCTTGGAGGAATAGCATGCGTGTTTGCTACTTCCCATAGGTTTCATGGCAAAAATAACCATTAACCTTAACAGAGGCAGGGTGAGCATGAAGGATGAAGATAGAGCAATTCAATTTTCTAGTTCATTAGCTACCTAATGAAGAGCTGACTAAGATGCCAGCATACCAGACACCAACTCCATTGCCAAAACCACTTACTCAGCTGCGGCTGACAGAGTTTGTGTAGGTTGGGATTTACTTGTGAGTTTATACGCAGTGGGAGAAATATCTGATCCTTGACTGATTTGAAGTGTCTGCCAATCTCAGAAGGAAAGCTTTAAGAATGATGGGGTGATGAGCTGCATGAATTAAAATTGAAGACAAGGTTCTGCCAGCTCCTGTTAGTGCCCATGGCTAGCTGTGTATGCTATTACCCCATAGTTTGCCCTTTGTATATCAGAATACATTTGAAACAAGTGAACTGTTCATTAATTTGAGTGGAATCTGTTGTCTTCCAGGTTGACAATACCACTAAGCTGATGTCAGCTATAGGGGTGGCTGGTGAGCGTGACTGGTCAGGATCATCCAACATATTCAGCAATTATTAACTATGTATATTTTAACTTTAGATGCATGTTTTTTCCTTTGAAACCCCAAAACTCAGCCTTGAGCCATTGGTCAGTTGTCTCCCTCTCTTTATAACAAAACTTCGAACAGATCATGTTTTCCCACATTTTTAAGTCTAGTTTTGGGGTCTCATTTTTTGCAAATTTAGATTTCTAACAGTTAACCTTGCTTCCAAGTCCAAAAGGAGTAATGACTTTCCTCCTTCTTGTCTTGAAAACCTATTTAGTCCTTTCTTTTTCTAATATCCTTGCTCCTGTTCGAATCTTTAGGCTCCTCTTCCTAGTTTCTCTGCCTCTGCTACCCCAGCTCTGGAGGAAGGTATTGAGCATTAGACTTTGCTCCCCAGTGCAAGAGGCAGAACTATGTGGTCTCCATCCTCATCCCAGGATTTCCTTTGTCCTGGACACTCAGTTGTCCCAGTGCTCAGAGAAGCATCCAGCTGGGGCTACAGCCTGGAGGGAGCACTGCAACCACAGGCTTGGTACCAGCAAGAGTCAGGAGGCATCACAGGCAGGAACAGTCATAAGGAGGAGTCTCAAACTAGTCTTTGCTACTTCCACTGAAAGAATTTATTAGTCCACTTGAGCTTTCTGAAGTCTTCAGAGAGTATACCTGTACTTTCCACACTGGCTTGTTTTCACAGACAAAACAGGTCCAAATTTCATTTTTCAGTGTGATGTAGCCCATGAAAATTAATTTAGAGCTCATACCCTTGATTGCATTTAGAACAGGCCAGGTGCTCTGTAAGAGCATGATTCAAACCCCTTTTAAGGTAAATGCTGAAGAGATGTCTGAGAGCACCAGTCAGCCCCAAAACACTTGGAGCCTTCTCAGCCTCTGAGCTGGGGTTTCCAAACCACTCTGTGTCAGGTCAGCTCATGAAGTATACGAAGGAGTTACTACTGCCGTCTAGTTTAATGTTAGATAAACCTTTTTAATTGCAAACTCTATCTTTTCAATGTAAACTCAATCTGGTTTAACTTCACAGAAGATGTTCTCTCTGTTTGGTTTCTAGGAGATATCGAACCACCTTCAATGTGCCATGTTTTTATGTCCCTAAAGTACTTTCCATATATCTGTGGTTTATTCCTCGCAGTAATCCTAGCAGTTGCCATTGGCCTGGGTGGTGAGTATAATTAGTTATTCATTAAGTTCTCGCTTAACCTTTCAAATACTTAATTTTTCATGAGCCTTTTACTTAGAATGGAATTAAATTGCTACTGTGGCTTGTTTGCTGAAGTAAGAATCTTGATGGTGTGACGGCTTTAAATTTTATTTACATTTAGGAATAAAATAGATCTGGCACTCATGAGAGGATTGGTGTAATATTTACAGCACAGGGGAACCCACAGCTCAAGGAAACTTTTCTCTAGTAAAACTTCAGTGATTCCCTTTGGGTAGTAAGATGTGGGGGAGGATTCAGGTAGCACACACTGTATTCTTATCCTGCAATTCACATCTCTAAGTTTCTTTTCAGGGAATTAAAAAACTTTACCCTTTCACAAACAACTTTTACAAAGCAAAAGAAAATCCTGAATGAGTTTAGTTGTGACTGGAAAGTGTGACCTACTCACATCCAGGTGCTAAATACCTCGATGCTAGAGCAGTACCTTCACACCATAAGCTTGTGGAAGGCTGAGGCAGCTCCTCAGGAAGGAAGTACACTGGCCATATTTTGCAAGCATCTCCTTGCTTTGCTGCTGAGAGGCTGAGGCCTCAGAAACTTGCCCTGGAGTGAAATATAAACTGGGTAGAGAGATCTGGGAAACAGCACAGATAGCAAGGCTGACTCATCCTACAAGTCATCATTAATAGATGAATTTAACAGCACCATGTAGCCACGTGAAGGTTGTATTTCAAAAGTTCCTAGAGTACAGGAGTTATCTTTTCATTAGCAAGACAGAAATCTGTGCAGATAATGGAATTCAGAAGTGTTAAATTAATATCCAAGTGTATTTTCATCACCCTGTTTTCTTTCGTTCTTGTTAGTCCAATACAACTGCATTGGGAAGTTTCGCTGCAGATCATCCTTTAAGTGTATCCAGAAATCAGCCAGGTGCAATGGTGTCTTCAACTGTAAAGAAGGGGAGGATGAGTACAGATGTGGTAACTTAAATTTGGTTATAAATCCCTCCTACCTCCTCCTGTAGCATCTGGCACATTATCAAGAAATTCATGTTGTAAAGAGTTTGGGTGAGACAAGAAAGATAGAGGCTGATGGACTATCTAAATCACCACTTCAGAGGAACAATCTCTCTGAGGTATTGATTTACACTTCTTAAGAAATCAAACTGCTCTTAAGATAAATGTGATGATTGCTGAATACCTCTACTGCCATTTTGGGCATGTTTCTCCATTAGAAGTCTAGATGGTTCTTGACTGTTAGCATTTCCTCTACCTGCAAGGTGTACCATCACTGCACTGTGGTGTATATATACAGTACTGTACCCACTGGCACACAGCTGCACTTGTCAGTTTTGAAGATTGCAAAAGCCAGTAATTATTTTAAGGAATGTGGGAACAGGAGAGATCAGCACTGCCTTTTACGCATTGAGTACTGCAGAGTTTCATATGCAAAATATATGCCCCATGTCTGAGTTTCTCTCTGTCATGAGCTCCAAACCTGTGCATCTCTCCTCTCCCCAGCCTTTATATTCTTATCAGCCCAGACACACCAGCCCCATTTCAGGAGAGGGAAGCAGATAGGAAACTCCACAGGATTCCAGGCATGGCTGGGAGCAAGTGCATCCACCTCTCTGACAGTGCTGTGCAGCACAGGATGTACCAACCACCTGTCATCACTTATCTTGATCGTAGGTTTCTTTGATGCCAAGGCATCTGTAGCTCCAACTCACTGCAATCTGCAAGACTTGCTTAGGCTCACTGGAGGGCAAGGCAGTCTTATGTATCTATATTAGAGCTAGCATCCCCCATCCATTGCCATGAGCATAGACTTTTTAGTCCTGGCTGTTGCAGCTCAGCATATCTTGATTACTTCCTTAAAGAGGAAAAAACAATCTGTTAAAGGACCCAAGTGATGAAAAAGACAAGCAGTACAAATTCAGTGAGCCAAGAAATGTGGATGCCACAGTAGTATATTGATGTTGTTGTGTACCCAGTGGTTCTTCTTCACAGCTCACTCAGGCTTTCCTTTTCCACAATCTCAAAGTCAGGTTGAGTGGCAAGAAAGCAGTGCTGCAAGTGTTCACTTCTGGATCCTGGCGAACAGTCTGCTCTGATGACTGGAAAGCAGAGTATGGAAATACTACCTGCAAACACCTGGGTTTCTCAAGGTAGGAACACAAAATGGAAGAAACTTTATTTGGCATTTTGAGCAAACTCTGGGGTTTTCAATCTTTCTAATCAAACCTTGTATTAATCTGTGCTTTAAAAGAAAAAGGAATTACCAATCCACATTTAAATGATGTGGTTGAGGAGATTTAGAATTATGTAAATACTTGTGCACTGCAAATACCATTTATTACTACTATAAATCTGGGATGATGGCTAAATATAATGGTTTGCTTAAATCTTCTGTATGGGATGCAAGTGCCTGAATCCTATTTGTCTCTCTAGTAGCTTACAACCTGTCAGGGAGCCACTAAAAACCATATGAGCGTTTTCCATTTCTTTTACTTCCTCTGCAAAGTAGAAAATAGGAATTAGGAATAAGCAGGAAATAGAAAAGTAGGAAATAGGGATTATGATAGGAAAATTGTATATACAATTTATGCCGTGACATCTGTTAGGAATTAAGGTCCATCTTACTATTGGAGAAGAACATGGCGAGGTAGTTCTTGCTGGACTGATCCCATTCCTGAAAAAGCACTGTTTTTCACTAACTTTCACACAATTGAGAAAGAGTTTGAAGTTGTGACTTGCAATGATGCTGTTATTTCTTCTAATGATGTCATTTTGTTTTCTGCACACTGTAGACAGCAGCATAAAGCTTCTTTGAATAAGTTCTTGCTGTCCTTAGGGTAAAATACATCTCAATTTTTCAACAAAAAAGGACAGGAAAAATTACAGATTATTTATCCTTCCTGCTGCAAAACTTAACTCTAGAAAAAGGCGTCAATGAGCTTGCCAGTGCTAACCAGTTACAATGAAGACTTTGTTGCAACATTAGAATTAAAATTTACTTTCTCAGCCAGTTAAATGACTCTCAGCATGTTGTGACTTCCACACAGGGTTGTGGCAAAAATATGTGCATGTTATAAAAAACGTTTCTTGGGGAGGATGCAATTACTTTGTCAAGTGTCTGAGTCTGATTATTGTGGTTGTGACACTGGGTTTTCATTAGCAGAACCGCTGAATTATTTAAGCAGATTACTGAAATGCTGCCTGAGGAAGCTGTGCTTATGGTTTATTTGTAGTTACGTGAGTTCAGGTTACCTGCCCGTGGCTGCTGTTGAAAAACAGTTTCAAAGACATTTCGTATCCCTCAGTGAGTGGTTATCAGCGGATCAAGCTACATCCCTGCACAATGCAACAAGCCTCAGGTATGCCTCGGTTTGTTCACCCTGACAGAAAGAGAGTGGTTGATAGAAGCAGAATTATCAACAGTTTTGAGATTGTTGCCAGTTTTTTCAGACAAGTGGTAAATGGTTGGTAGTGTTATCCATCATAGACCAAGGTTCAGTAGCAGTCTTACTGGAATACCAATTTGGAGCCTGATCCAAGGCCCATCAGAAACAGCAAAGGCTTTAAACTGAGCTATTTGCAAAGCCTGTTTGTGCCGTGATTCTCTTTTTGCAAGCAGATAGACACCAGACACATTTTTTCCATTGTGAAGCAGTTTGTTTCAGTTTACAGATCCCTAGATGTTTCCCAGTGGGCTCATGAACCCATTATGGCCCATTTCTTCCTCCTGACAATTGCTTGTTTTTCTTAGTTACCTTTCACTGAGAAGCAAGCTCCAAGGAGTCTACAGATCACACGTTGAGAATTGCTGATGAGCCTCCCCTTGCAGAAGAACGAGACTTCCTTTAGTGGGGCAGCATATGGTCTTCAGGCTCACAATGGTGTCTAAGCTCCTAAGCATTTCAGCTAAATGCCCTAAGTAGATTGGATGAGTACATGACTTTGTACCTCTTTCAATATGAGTTACTTATATTTATGTGCACATAGCTGTACAGGAAGATGCCAACGATATTGAAAACACACTCAATATTTGTGAATTGGAACTAATACTGCACTGTCTTTTCATCTTAGAGAGGAATGCACTTCTGGCAATGTGATCATCTTAAAATGTTTGGGTAAGAAACAGGAAACAAAATCTGAAGTTGTCCTTCTTCATCTACTGCATGGCAAGAGTTGGGAGGAGCTGTGTACACAGGGCATGCTATACCATCAGTTTATCACACCAAAGAAAAATTGTATTTCTTTTATAAAATTTGAATGGATTTCAGAAAATGAAAAGAGGCTGAGAGGGCAGATTAGGAGCATCAGGTTAGGAGCAGGAGTGTTTTGATGAGAATCACAGTAGACAGTAGATGTTTAAGATTGTGATTTGAGTGCATGGACTAATGCTGTAATTCCAATTCTTTGTCATCTCATCAGGAAAAGGGAAATTTTGTTTTAATATTTGAACTTTCATCCCACATCTCTCCATGTCAGCTAGGTTTTGGATTGGGGTATGAAAAGTCAAAAAAAACAGCAGCAAAATAATCATCGGGGAGAGGACATGCTTCAACTTGCCTGTCTGGGGCCCTGGGACCCTGGGACCCTGTGCATTTAAGGAGGGCAGAACAGTAGGGTTACAGCTCAGCTCAGAAGTGAGCTTCACAGCCCCCATATGGGCTGCCAAGCACGACGCTGCAGGGATTGGAGGGAGGAGGAGAAACCTCTTGAGCAGCTACAACTCAAGATGTAGGCCATGGGGATGGGGATGGTCCTGCTGCAGAGACCTCCCAGCCTCAGCGAAGCTGAGAGCAGAAAGGCTGAAGATGACAAAAACCATGCCAGTGTTTCCTCCATGGACCCCAAACCTTTGCTTTCTGGCAGCATGTGGGACACGGGCCAGCTACAGGCCACGGATCGTGGGGGGCAACGCGTCCTCCCCTCAGCAGTGGCCCTGGCAGGTCAGCCTGCAGTTCCATGGGCAGCACCTCTGCGGAGGGTCCGTCATCACCCCGCGCTGGATCATCACAGCTGCCCACTGTGTCTACGAGTAAGTTCCTAAACTGTCTTGCTCAGGGTGTCCCACTCACCCCACCTGCATGCAGCACGTCTGTGTGTGGGGCCACTGCAGAGGAGGGCTAATACACTGTGCTTTCTCTAAGAAATAAACTGCAGAAGAGACTGGGTTATCCTTAGTTCACGGGCTTGCTCCATTACATTTAAACCACCTCTCTCCCTTCTTGTGTAAGTGCAAGTCTCTACTGAAAAAAGACTCTCCCCAAGAAGTGGGCTAAATCAGGAGACTCGCTTTTCAGATGTTATAGGCTCTCCTGGCTTCCTGGGAAATCAGCTTAAAACAACATTGAAGAGCTAGATTTTAGGTATCCTGATCTGTAGTTTCTGTATATTGCATCTGAGTTAACAGGTACAAGAATTAGTACTTGGTTGCTCAAATACCTTGGAGCTTTAAGATTAATTACACAAACCTTTTCAAGTTCACAGGACCAATCAGTGGTAGTTAGGAAGTTGCACTGTGCTTAGTGCCCTTTACCACATACTCACTGCTTCTTTTTATGCTGTTCAAGTAGTCTTTGAGTTGTAAATAGATGCTAAACTGTGATTTAGCCTCCTCTTCTTTGTTTAATTATAAACATAGCCTTCTCTTTTATAATGAGTTGTCTGGTTTTGCAGCCTTATTTGTTGCTAGCAGTGCAGGAGCTCCCTTCTCACTCCTACGAACTCCAGGCCACTTTCACCTTATTTCACTTTATTAATACATAAGTTAGCAATTACAGCAGACTGTCACTATTTGCCTGTAGAGTTTAATGTGGTTCGGAAGTTCGGAGGGCAGTTAGACAACCTGAAGGCTTTCTTGAGGGTTTTTCACTCTCTCCTACTTCTTTTTTCAGCCTGTACTTCCCGAAGTCATGGAGTGTGCAGGTTGGTTTTGTGACTCAGCAAGATACCCAGGTTCACTCATATTTGGTGGAAAAAATTATATACCATCGGAATTATAAACCCAAGACAATGAGAAATGATATAGCACTGATGAAACTGGCAGCACCGCTTGCTCTCAATGGTAATTTTTCCCCTTAGCTTTCACTTGGCTTTTTAGACTTTCTAGCTAAAAAATGAAGGGTCTTTCCCAGCACAGACAGGGAAACTTCTGTTGGTAGCCTATGCCTGACCCAGGACAGTTCAGTGTATCCCCACCACCTCTACAAGCAATGATGGATGTGCTGTGTGAATGTAGCCAGTTTGCTGCTGAGACAGCAAGGCAGTGGTCCCTGTTCAGACTACACTGGCAGAAATCCCTCAGAAATCCTCTCAATATCCAGGCATAGAGAGCAACAACATGGTCACAGAGCTCTGCAAATTGTTCCCGGTCTATTCTGGTATTGGCTTACTGAAGGCATTTAATAATAGGCAAACATTAACTTTATTCTTTCTAAGTATTTTTTCCTATCTAAAATAAACACCCCACCTCATTTTACTTGGAGATCGTGGGGATTTTTGTCCTTTCTGTGAGTATGTGGAGATCCAGCAGCTTTCAAAGCTGAAAGTTAAGCTTGAATTTCAAAGAGAAGAAAAGGCAATCTAAATATAATGATGCTTTTAAATTAAAACTACTTTTGTTTCCTCAGCAGGATGCTACCTACAGCTGACACAGCTAATGAATTGAAATAATGTGTATGAATTGAAATGGTCACCTGCCAGTACCTCCTAATCACTGTGAGCTCTCTGCAAAGGGGAGCTGGCTCTCTCTGCCACATACAGACTGTCAGTTCCTAAATCAATTCTCTTGAAATACTCTAGACTTCCACCTTGAATGAAAATTAAGCTTGAGTTTGTTCTGCTTTATATCTCAGCTAGTGCTGTTTTGTTTCGCCCGGGGAAGAAGTCTGGGAGTCTGTCAAGAACAGCGATAGCATTGCACCTGAGATACCTGCTATGCCCTGTGGGGACTGGGGGCACGCCAGGGGTCTTGGAGGCTCCACAGTGGGTGCTTTGTATCTTGAGCTGAGATCATTGCACCGTGCAGAGCTGAATCACTAGGAATTACCCAGTAATACCTTGTATCTTCCCTCCCTTTGCTCAGTGCCAGCTCACCTTACATGTCAGTTTGCTCCTGCAAGCATCAAACGCTGATTATATTGCACTGCATTGCGTGCCCCAGGGCGTAAGCCGACTGGTGGGAAGCAAAAAAGATGTCTTGTTGCCCTTTCAGAAGAGAGCAGAGGTGTGCATATGTGGCTCTTTCTGTGTCACTGCACAAAAGCTGTTAGAAGGCACCCTGCAGTTGTGCCATGGTTAGCTAAAGCCATTTCTCTGCCCAACCAGTGTGCTGTGGGGTCTCTGATCTACCAGTCAGCTGCATACATGGTGCATTTCTTGTTTGCTCATTCTTCAATTTATTGAAGAACACTTCTTTTGTTGCTTCATACTTGAAACTAATTAGGCCTGGGGCAGGTATTGATTCAAGCCTATGGAACTGGCCCTAAGACAAAAGACCTGCAGAACTGCCAAGCTGTTTATGTGGGGAGTGGGTGGTGTTCATAAGAAGTTCACTGCATGCCAAATCTTTTGCCAGTCTTCACTGCATGCCGAAAGTTTTACTGAGTCACAATATTTTGCTAAATTTTAAAGGCAATTTTCTCTTTTTATTTTTTTAAACCAGGTCACATAGAGCCAATTTGTCTGCCTAATTTTGGTGAACAGTTCCCAGAAGGGAAAATGTGCTGGGTATCAGGATGGGGAGCAACCGTGGAAGGAGGTATTTTAAATGACCTGCTGTTAATTACACTACATCTCACATACAGTAAATACAGGATTTGGTTGTTCAATATTAAATTTTCTAGAATATCTGGGGTGGGGGGGGACAAGATTTATTCCTAAATTTTATGCTTACCCTAATGAGTAAAAGTGCTGTACAAGCCCTTATCGTGAGGAATGGATGGGTATGCTCTGTGAAAAGGTTGAAAATGACATGAGGACTGCATCGATGTTGTACTCAGCCTCAGCCAAACAGGTGGTGTCCTTTATAACTTCAATCATAGAAACCACAGAATGAATGCAAGAATTGACCATCCATTTTCTCAGAGACAGCATGTATGCATTTTCAGGCAGGTTGGATGATGTGGAAATCAGATCTGTGAGCAGGGAATTCTTTTTTCTCTCTTACCATTACTCATAGGTCATATTAATCAATTAACTATAGTGAATCACTTCCATGTGAAAATACTTGAATTCTCGGGTAATTGGGTTTTATCATTCTTCATTTGTCTCAACTGACGTGTTCCCATTGTTCAGAGAGCAAGAACAGTATGTTACCTGACCTACTGGTAACAGTGGAAGGTAGGAAAAAAATGAAAGCAAGGTTTACCACATAAAAGTCAGCTATAAATGGACAATAGACATTGTGCAAATACTCCCATTTACAGAAATGATCCGCTTAGACTCAGGAGAAAATAAATATTTATAAAACAAATCAGATATTTGCAGATGATTTGCTGACTAACAGAACAGGTGATAAATTTGAAATGAATTTTGGCACTGGTTTAGAAGACACTGTCCAATCAACTTTTCATTATTGTCACTGATTCTCTAGTCTGAAGTAAAAACACACAAGGTACAGCTTTGTATTACATACTGTGACAAACCACATCTCTACAGAGTCGCTAGTTACTGGATTTTGTATGTGATGAGACACCCAGTTCCCTTTATTTGTTCGGTGTCATTTTAACCACATTACTTTCAGCCTTGCTTGCCAATTCTTCACATACTGAAACACTTTCTGTGTGTAATTAGAGATTAGTTTCTGCAATAGAGAGCTTTTTCTTTGTGAGGATTTTTTTCCTTTTCTATTTTAACAGGTGATACATCTGACACCATGAATTATGCAGGTGTTCCTCTGATTTCTAATGCAATTTGCAATCACAGGGATGTCTATGGAGGGATCATAAGTCCTTCAATGCTTTGTGCCGGTTTCCTGAAGGGAGGGGTAGACACGTGCCAGGTATGGAAGTTTCCAAATTGCAACTGAGCTCATTAACAGCAGCAATGGAAAAACATGACTGATAAGTTATCAGAAGGCACTCCCAGGCTTTTCTTGGACAAACATTTGGTTTTGTGCCATTTACTCTGTTTACCATGAATATCAATCAGTGAATGTGCATACATTCATACGCTACAATTCCCTTCTGATGTTTAATCTGTGGCCTATATCTGCTACTTCTGAAGCCAAATTTACTTAAGACATTTTTTAATTTCTTCCATGTGGTACAGTGTGGTGCCATCCTTTCCTTGCTCTGGCTGCGGCCTCTGCACTGTGCTGAATTGTACTGCACTGCGCTGAATTGTACTGCACTGCGCTGAATTTTACTGCACTGCACTGTGAGCAGCTCTGAAGGCCTGCAAGGTGTAGAAACCCCATGGTTAAAAGCGGCCAAAGTGTACATCAATAAAGAAACACAAGATTTTGGAAAGAGTAGAGTGAGGCAGGGGAAGGAAGAAAGGGAGAGGTGTCTGAGTAACTCCATAGACTGGTAATGACTCCGGAGGAGAGCGTTCATAGCAGTGATGAATCAGAGCATCCTTCACAATACAATGTGGTAATGCTTCAAAATCACTGTCAGAATCAAGAGAGTGCCCACCTTGTGCTAGGTCTCATTCCCATACACACTAATGTGGACTCACCATGCTAGTCATGCATGAAGTGAAAGAACTAGGAAGGAATTTGTTTCCAGGTATGTTCAGTCCCAGTTTCGCAGGGAGCAAGACAAAGAGAAGACATGCGGTGCATAGATATTCATTTATGCCCCTTTTTGCACTCCCCCCCCAGTCTCATCACTATACCTATGCGAGCTGCCCAAAGGCAGCACACTCAGCAACAAAACAAGCTGTACTCACCAAAGGGAGAGGCTTGTTCCAACTTCCCTTGTTTTCCATTGTTGTGCTGACTCTGATGCTCATAGGGAAACTGCCCCAGGAAAATAAATAGGGAGTTTTCAGTTAGTAGATGTGAGTCCATTGAGTTGAATCTGCTTTGCAAAGTGCCAGGGACAGAAAAGCACTATGTAAGACTGCAGGTAGAAGCAGGCAGGGAAGGAGGTGGGGTACAAGCTTGTTGCAACCCTGGGCTCAGCTAAGCTCAACAGCTAGGAGCTCTTTGAGAGAAGCAGCTTCAACACTGCTTCTCTGGACTGCTAGATAGGGAAAGAAAGGTATGATCTAATACACATCTCTAAGAAGTCTCCAACTTCTACCATAACATATGCTTTTCCCAGTACCCAGAACAGAGCAGATACAGAAGACTTTGAATTACTAGACTATGCCTCTCCCCCTACCCCCCAAATAGATCTTCCACTTCATTTCTGAGGCACTAACATTTGTTCTAATTCTTTGTCCTCCAGGGAGATAGTGGGGGCCCTTTAGCATGTGAAGATAGGAGTATCTGGAAGTTGGTGGGGACCACCAGCTTTGGAGTGGGCTGTGCAGAAAAGAACAAGCCGGGTGTCTACAGCCGAACCACCTCTTTCCTGGACTGGATACATGAACAGATGGAGGTCTACTTTTGCCCTGTCTCTCTGTCTTTGCTTGCTGCTTTGCTCTGCCACATAGTTTAGGTTGTATTTGTCACAGCTTGAGTTGTGTTGTATGGACACATGCTTTCTGAGTGCACATGTGGGGATTGCAGCAGGTCCACATGCAGGGCAGAGAGAGCAAGATGCAGGGAGCGCTGGGCAGCGGTATAGAGGAGAGAAGAGCATGTATCAATATGGGTGGGAGTGACTGGTGAGGGGGCCTGGAGGCACAGAGTGGGGAGGTGTAAGGGACTTTACCTGAAAGCTGTGAGGCAGCTACAGAAAAGCCTGGAGAGCCAAAGCTGAGGGGGCCAAAGGAATTGGGGAAGGTGTTGGCTGGAAGGAGAGAATAACAGAGTTAAGGAAATGGGGGGAAACTGCAGCCACCTTCACCTGACCCAAGGGTGATCCACTCTCCAGAGACCAGGTTCTCTGCTGTCAGCATCCATCGAGTGCTGCCAGAGAGATGTTGGGTTGAGTCAGCTGAGCAGGAAGAGTGGTGTTTCAGGAGGAATCCCAAGCAAGGATCTGTTGCCTAAGCAGAGGCATATAGAGCCATTTGGGAGACCCCAGGCTGTTCTGCTTGGCTCACAGGTATCCCTGCAAAACGGAAAGGATCTGCAGCTAGCCCTGGGTCTTACCTACCATCCTCATGGGGATGCCTCATATAGCCTGCTATGAGCCTTCCAACTAAAAGGAAACAGAATAAACCCCTTCAAAGCTTCAAAGCCTTACCCCCTCCTTCTATGTATGAGACCCATGCGTGCAGTATCTACTACTATCACTAATATATTCCTCCATCCCTTGAAAATGTATTTCTTTATGACCCTTATGTTCCTGTCTTAGCACAGGCTGCGAACTGGTGAAATAAAGTGGTGGGAGAAGCTGCTCTCATTTGCTTGGGTTAACAGTGTACACAGCAGGAATCGGACCACATCACACCTCTTGTGGTGGTGGTGGTGTGTTTTCCTGACACACCTCTGCTGGTAGTCCTGGCTCCAGCAGCCCTGCAGTTCCTTTGGTGACCCTAGTACAGCAGGGGAAAAATATTCATTCCCTTTCAGAGTTCAATAGGCAGCAACACAAGCATTTGAATAGATGTATAACTGGTTTTGCTTCACAGAGAGAAGAGCTGCAGACCTGAGGAGAGTAGTGGTGCTTCTGAACACTCACAGCCCCACAGAAGGACTCACCACACTCTTCTGGACACCTGCTCCGAACTTTGTACCTTCACAGACTACTTTGTACCATTTATTTTTGGTACTGGTAGCTGTACTTAATGAAAACTGCTGCACATCCAGCCTCCTTTGGATGGAAGAGACAGTTGAATGCTGGATGATGGGCATGCGTATTTACTGTCAGCTATGAATTTCACACATAGAAAAAGCTCTAAGACTGATAACCCAGGATGCTTTATCCCAATAAAGTTTTTCAGGAACAATGAGTAAAAGACTAGAACAACTTCAGATCAGGTTGTTAGCTGTTATTTAATACTTACCTTCCAAGAACCAGATGACAAAAAGACTTCTTTCCTGGAAGTATTCATATATAAAGTCCACGCTTACACAGGGAGCAGTAGCTTTCTCTGAAGCCATAAAGCAAGCCGGAAATAGCAGTTGGCAAGCATTTGGCAAGTATGCTCAACTCTTTTTGGAAAAATTCTCTGGATTCTAATCTTTTATCATGTGGCTGTGAACAAAGTCCCTAAAAATGAGGGAGTTGAGAGGGGTATTCTTGTGGTAAATAACTCTGGAATGAGCAACACAGGCTGTAACTTTACTGAAAAATCATGAGATTACTGAAAGGGAAGTCTGAAAGGGAAGAGAAGCTTCTTTACTGCCTTTCAATAGGTTAAAGAGCCAAAATCATTGCTGTATATATGATGAACGATGCAGTGCAATAGCCACTGAATACTCCCAAGCTTGCATGATGTAGTACAGCTCAGGAAGGCACTCATGCTCAGTTGCCTTCCATGTTTTCCTTCTCTTTCTCTGCAGACAGGACAATATAGATCCCTCACTCTTTGTACCTGTTAGTGACATCAGTACACTGTGCAGATGAACTGATGTCAGCCAGGCAAAGGACAAAATATCTGAAGTGCTGCTGTGGTTTCCTATTTGACAAGACATTTTAACGTAACAGCCTCGTGCTGTTAGGTTGGAAAGCACGCAATTGTTTTACACTTGCTCTTTGTAAAAATCCTGGGTGGAAGTTGTCAATTTTAGAATTGATTGTCTGGGTCTAGGTGGGATGAATAATGGATAATATTGTTAGAGCTTTTCAATATCAGCCAAAATTGATCTTATCATCTTATCGAGTGTGCTGATCTGCTTGAAATGTGGTTTTGGGTGCAGCCTGTGTGCTTCTAAATCTGTATCCGTGTCACCACTGTCATCCACCACTGCCGCAAGAAAGTGCTGGCGGAACTGGAACTGCATTTTCACTGCAATGTGTTGGATCAAAATTGAGAGAGAACAGCAAACCTGCACGAACTGTCAACCTCCATGTTGTTCTTTGATCTCAGAGGACACTTCACCAATACTTTTCACCCTGGCTAAAGAAACTGCAGTACAATGGAAACAGCACTTACAAACCTGGCACATTGTTGAAAAGAAGAGGGAAGCATTATTGCAAAGCTGATATAAAAACTGGAATAAAATGGGAAATTTGACAGAACCATGATGGAACTAAAACAATGTTGAGCCCTTGTGTAACTAGGAAGTTTTCAGGAGAGCTTTAATGTTCGCTGGTTGTTTCCATAACATATTCACAGCCCCAGCAGGGCTCGTGTTTTAGAATTATCAGCAGTCCGGAGATGAGGGCGCTGCTGTCTGAGCTCATGGAGTTGTTATTTCATGTTTCTGAAAGGACCCCTGAAAATTCTGTTTGGACTCCTTTTATTTCCATGAGAAGACTGTATAATGAGTATCCATTGTGATCTTTACGTTAAAGAGAAATGCAATGTAAAATGTAGAAAGGTAGTGAATTCTTCTCAACAAGAAGCCACACTGACCCCCAGATCAATGGCAGACACTTATGAGTATACCTAGCTCAGGTTACCAAATCTTTTCCTTTTTTCCTTTGGCTTTTCTCCTCTTTATTCAACGAAAATAATTGGCTACACCACGCGTGCATGACAGAGGCCTGCCAAACCAGGCAGGGCTGAAGGCAACTCCAGTTTAACTAATCCTGATTAGGAGATTTATGGTAAACACCTTGGAAGTATTTAAGATCTTTCTATTAGAGGGGTGTATATCTGCTACACTATTAAAGAGGCTGCTGAAACAGCTTCTAGCTTGTGAACTCATGTCTCTGGTTAAAATGGTCGCTTTATCATACGATTATGTTACAGCCATAGTGTCCCTTAGAAATACAACCTGCTTTTATGCACAGCTTGTGGAGAAAACTTGCATCAACGTGTACTAAACTCTCAGAAAATGTACTCAACCTCACAAGAAATGTTCAGCATGTGAAGATAAATTCCTTTGCCATTCATCACCTGTTCCTGTATTCATGATATATAAGTGTGGAAACCGAGACAAAGCTTGTAAGTTTGGGTAAACCAGATGTGACTTTTATTCAATGTGCAGTTTTCCCAGACACTCTGAAAAAGCATCACATGGATAAAATCTCCTGTGGCCAACTCAAAACTCTTTTTTTTTCACTTGAGAGGTACAAATAAGGCAACTTCTGACGATACAGAGATAAGACTAAAACCAAACACCTAAGTTTGGTGTCCGAGAAAGCTGAGAGGTGACATGTTTTTAACATGCTAATACATAGCGCACCAGGAAGCAATCAGTGCACAGAGGTGGCGATGCCTCACAGCTCTGCTCATAGGGGCTGTCTCACTGACACGATTCATATAACTCTGTAAATAGAAATTCAAGAAATGCACATTAAACTTAAAGAAATGGATCTGGTTAGTCCATTTTTTATTTTTTTTTACTGCCTTCAACATCAAAACAAGGCAGGTTGGAATCTTATAATCTAAGTGTTGCACCATAAATCTTGCTGTAGTTTGATCCCTGAAAGGTACACACTCTCCAGTATCTCTGTGAGTGTAGTACCATTTTAAGATGTGCAGATGAAATCTCTTCAACAAATAGCCCTGTGACAAGCAGTATCACTTGTAAGCAGCAGGAGCCTGAGATTACATCAAGCACAGTAAGAAGTGAGCTTACTTGAGCTGTTTAAGGAAGGGACAAGGAAAGGTATGAGGAAGTGTTTCTTATTGGAACTGAAATTGGAAATGCTCAATCATTGCCTTTAATCTCTGTTTTTATGTGTTTTACATTAGCAGAGGCTTCTGAGTTTGTTTTGTTGCTTTTGTCACGTGTTCTTGCTGTAAAGTACAGCAGATTGTATCCCCCACCATTGACACTGGTTGGGTGGGTAGGATTTTGAGTAGTTTGCTTCAAGATTTGGCAGGGGAGAGGTAAGAATGAAGCCTTCTGGATGGCACAAAACAACTAGACCAATTTTTGCTGATTAAAAGAAAACTGATTCCTTAACTGATTCATTTTGCTGAAGACCACTTTGTTAGCTGCCAGTCTGAGCAATGCAAGTGTAAAATGCAATGGGCACGAGAGAAAACATTAATGATCCTCCATCTCCTTATGCTGGAGTGCATTTATACATGGTAGATGAAGGCACATGACTAGCAGCTGAGTGAGGAGCCTATCCTTGCCTCTGGTACCCACATCAGACCTCTGCTCTAGGGCTGCCAGCATACACCTCTGTGTCCCCATAGCCAGGGCTGGGTATGGCCACACAGCAAAAACCAGCTTGGCAAAACGCTATCTTAGAAGATAAAGCCAAAGCAACTGCTTTAATTCTTTAGCAGAGGACTAAATGAATGGAAATTAGCTGCAGCAAGTGGGATGCTACCCTGCGTACCCATAATTCAAGCACTGCTGAGCCTGGTGCAAGGCAGGCTGGTGGAGCTCCAGTGGCTGGGTAACCACCTGTGGCTTTCCCAAGACAGCATTTGCTTAATTCCTGTTGGGATAAATGTTGAACTTGATTATCTTAAAGGATTTTTCCAACTCAGTTGAATCTATGATTCTGTGAATTAAAGTGGCTTGCAGTGGCAATAGTAGGAATGAGGCCTTTGTCTCTCAGGTGTGGTCCTAAAACAAATATGGTCTCTCTGAAGCTTTCAGGTGACAGAGGGAGGGAGTCAAAAGGAAGAAGAATAAAGAACAAGACTTGTCTTGAAGCGCTACAGCATAAAGCCCTTAGGGGAAATAATTTGCAATTAAAAATAAACTTACCAGTAAATCTGGTAAATCTTCTTACAGATTTCCAGCTTTTTGAAGCACATTTTGCAGAGACAGTCAAGTGATAGGAGGCTTTAAATCCTTTTTATACAACTAGTGTGATCGTCATGTACCATTTATTTGTGTACCCTTACTCTCAGCAGCATTACCTCTATCAGAAATAAATTTGAAGTGCTTATGATAATATGAAGCCCTCAGCAGATGGCAGCATACATCAAATTTTTGTCTGCATCCTCTGTTTTAGAAAACCCCAAACTGAACAGTTCATACCTCAGCCATTACAAGCAGGTAATGAGAACATGGTTATGGTCCCTATCACACTCTTGGCTGTTCAAGGAAAGGTTACTGGAGAGATAAAACTCCCTGATCAGAGCAGGGGACTCTCAGGCACCTGGGAGCATGGTGAGAGCATCCACAAGCCTCCTCATGTCTCTGGTGAGTGCTGGCCCTGGCTTCCCTAACTGTGTAGCTCTGCTGTCTGCTAGTGCTGCTGGGTCCTCATGCTATAGGATGCCCTGGAAATCACAGCCTTAGGCCTTCTCATGTTGTGATATTTTTAAATTATTTGATATTTTAAAATAATTTAATGTTTTTAAATTATTAAAAAGTTACAGTGGAATAGCAGTAAGATGTTAACTGCAGAGCTGATCTAGAGAAGTCTGTTGTACAGAATACTATCCATATCTCCAACAACTTGGCTATTCTCAGCTGAGACTAAAACTGTGACTAAATAACAGTGAAAAAAAAACCTTTTCCCTGCAAATTAGTTTGTGTCACTCACCAGTGGCAGGAAGAAAAAAGTTTATTTAGAGGTGTAGTAACCTTCCTTTTTACTAGCACTTTTACTAGGACCAGGACGGCATCACAACTTTACCAGCCTCAGGGCAAAAATATCACTGCCACATAACAATATTTCTGTGCAGGTACCCTGTGCTGGACGCTTACAGCCATGTACAGATACCCATCGGCTTAATTTTAAGAAACCCTTAAAGCCAGTAGGAAAATGGAAGCTAAGCTTCTCCAGAATCAAAGGACTTTATCGCACTGTGGCTGCCGTGAAAGTAAAAGGAAAGTTGTTTAAGATTTCCTTCACCTTTTTCTGCTGCTTCTGCCTGCGGGAGGAGTAAAGGCACGGAATGTGCCCTCTGGAGCCGCAGCCAGGCTCTGCATTCTTGCTCCTCCATGGGTCTGTGTCCCCACATCCACACACACCAGAATGATCCCTGCTTTTTATAGTGCAATGCCCCTAGATCCTCTCCACCTCTCAAGACCTCTTTCTTTTAAGCCTTTTGCTGTCTCCACCCCCCCTGTGTCCCTAAATACCCGTCTTCCCTCCCCTGGCTGCCCCTCATGTCCCCTAACCATGACATCTGTCTGGGCAGGAGGCAGGACAAGCAGAGCCAGCCAGTCAGCCCAGCATCTGATGTGCTGATGGCACACCAAATCCTGAAACCTCCCTGCTTCTCCTTCAGTCGGAACAGTCAGTCAGATCGTTTTCTTCCTCCCAGCTTTATCTTTATTGCTGGCAACCCTGCCTGCTGTCTAATGCCAGATATACTGCATGTGCGCTACACTGGGATCAGCATTTCCCACCTTTCTGAATCTGAGGGCTATGGAATCATTTTAAACAAAGCTAGGGACCATCTGGCACCATGCAGCCAAACTGATTTTACACTTACAAGTAGAGATGCTTCTTTATTTATGCTGGTTTCTTTTCCTGTTTATCCACTTGCTTGCTTGGGCATGTGCTCATATTTATGACTTCCCCTCCTTTCTCTTTTGGCAGTTGCTGGTGCAGTTCAGCCTCCGATCACTAACAGGCTGGGACTGGAGACTCAGGAACACTGCTCCAAATGATGAATTAATTCCCCTTCATGCTGCAGTAAGACAGTAAGGAAATGCTGACCACTGACTCTTCTGGGACCTGAAGCTCCTCATCCCTGCCCAAGACATGAATGAGCTGGAAGGGAGAGCAGTGACTGCTGTTTTCAGCAGCCCTCTGAGTGCTGTGAGCATCCCTTTGTGAGACACCAGGGATAACAGGTATCTACCTGACACAGTTAGAAGAAAGGAGAGGTAATAAAAAGCCCCTCTGCAAATCCATTTGCATTTGGCTCTATGCTTATATGCCTCACTAAAGAAGAAATCTTATTTGTTGCTTTTTTTCCCAACACTTCCAGCCTCTGCTCATTTTGCCCCTGGACTGAGCATTTTTTGAAGGCTCCCCATTACTTACATAATTTAAGAAGCAAGTAAAAAATATTGCTGAACACACACACATAAAGGCGTTGATTTGGTGATTCACCATACTGCAGATAAGTTATTTAGCAACTGGCAGAACACACACCCAGTGATGCGCGGCAGTACTGTACAAAACATGGAGAAACAGTTCCCGCTGAGGGTCTTAGAGCCCAGGCAGGGTGCAACAACTGTCGTGACTCAGACATTCTGGCCCAACCTCTAGCACCTGGGGCATCCTCAGCGAGGTGCCTGCAGCAGAGCATTTCCAGTAGATGGAGGGGGAAAGGCCTGTTTTTGCATCAGAGGGGTCTGAAGGCAGGCACCCCAGCGATCAACCCCATCATCACCGCTGCACTAGAGCTGAGACTTTTTGTGTGAGCCCCCTTTGCTTTTCACATGGACCCTCGCTGACACATTGCTCACAGTTTCAGGGGCATTGCTCTCATCACAGTTAAGTCATACCCTGCTTCATGTTTACACCTAACAAGTTCTTAACACCAGGTGTTTACAACCTGTCACCACTGCCAGCAGTCTGTTTCCACAAGGAAGCAGAGCAGCACAGTGTCACCCCCTCAGAGGCTCCTTGGGGTGACATTTAGAGGCAGACCAGTCTGCACAGCAACATTATGGTCATACACACAGATAGGTGCCAGGGACTAGTGTGGAGAGACCATTAAACTAGGAAGATTAGCATACTCCAATTCTGGTAGCTGGCCAAGACTAGATCCTGCTTCACTAAGTAGCCCTTTGCTTAGAATATTGACCTACGTTGGGCCTATTTGTAGTAGAAGGCACTGAGTTCACAGCTATTTTTGATATTTGACCAAGCAGATCAAATATCACAGGCAACCCTTGAGTGGCTGCACTGATTAGTTAGGAAAAATATTTCTATTAACTCTATGCTTTTACATATTCTTATATAAATATATGTATTTATGTGTATGCATATGTTTGTGTGGCATATTGGTATATTTACATGTTATTTACCTTATCCTGTGCTTTAGATAGACTGTAAGTACTATGGTGTGCACCCAAAAGCAAGGGAAAATCACAGGCTTCTGGGCATCACAGAATCATCACAATGCTTAAAATTGATGTGTTGCTCTGAGCCAACCATCTCAGATGTGCCCTGGTACTTCAAACCTGTCTCCAGGCAGTCAGCATTCACCAGAAGCCTGCCAGATGTCCTCAGTTTTTAATGACAGGCCTTCCTGTTGTGGGTTTCTCCCAGAGCTGTGCTATGCTGAGGGCTCAGCACTGATGATCTGCATTTTAAGATCAATGCTGGACCTTACAGAATGGATCTCAGGTCAACTAAACATCATACCACCTGCAGCTGTTGCTCTCTGGCTGGTGGCACAATGCCACAGTTTGAAGGAAAGCAGTATGCGGTGTAGGAACACGGTTTAGTGGTGGACTTGGCAGTGTTAGGTTTATGGTCGGATGAGGGGGGCCTTTTTCCAGCTCAAAAGATTCTGTGACCCTATGATATATCTACATGGCTACCTGCCTATGTGCACATTAGCGAGGGCAGGTATGGCCCTCCCTGACATGAATGGGGGGCCAAGGAGAGGCTGCTCCTTCCCCTGTGCTGATGCTGGGCCCCTGTGACATGCAACTTTCAGGTCCTGCCAAGGCGACAGCCTGTGATGTGGTGCAACCTCAGTGCTTTATCTACCAGGCTTGCAGCGTGGGAGGAGGCACTTGGGAGGCAAATCCCACTGTGTACTCCAAGCAAGTACAACTGAGGAGCAGGAACAAGTGCTGGGAGGAACTCAGGGTTATCCATGTACTGACCCAAGCCAAAGGGAACCAGTGCTACCTTGAGCCCATGAAGTATACAAACTAACCAGAAACAATTGATTTCTTTCTCTTGCAGCAAGTGGTGTGGCTCAGGCAGGGCTGTGCTCAGTGGGTGGTGGAGGGAGGGAGGGAAAGGGAAGAACAGGAGGATGGTCCTTCAGGACCCTGATATCTGGATTATGGGAACCATTTAAACAAGCAGCATTGTGTGCAAGAACACATGACAGGGAAGAGGCAGATTGGGTTGCTCACACCTGGGTATTGGGTGCCCGACAACAAGCACCCCAGGTCCTGTGTGATACCGGCCATCATCAAGGAGTGTTGAAGATGCCATGGGGTAGTGCAGCTGGCACCAGTGGTGCAGACAACCAAACTGAGCCCTAATACAAGGCTCTCAGAGACTGTAGCATGCCCAAACTCACAAGCAAGTACTATCAGGGTCATTTCCACAGCACAACCCACGTAGTAGTGGGGTTTCTGCTTCAGGAGACACCCCACTGGGGTCCGCGCCTATGCAGCTGGAGCAGGAGTTTCCTCTCAAAAGAGGCAAGTAGTTTGCCTTACAGAGAGGAGTCAAAGCCCCTTTGGGTGGGTGAGGATGGCTGGGGAGAGCTGGGGCCAAAAGGGGCTCAGAGCAGACAGGGCTCCCCATTGCCAATACCTGCAAACAGCTAGCAGCCCTTCTGCAGGGGACCACTGCCACTGTCCCTCCCCTTCCTCCCTCTGCACAGCTAGTCCATATGCCAGAAGAGGGAATACAAAGCCAACTCACAAGCAGGGCTCCGTGCTTTGGATGATCAGTGCTTCCTAGATTCAAATGTGCTCAATTTATAAAGACCTCTATCTCTGGTAAGTAATCCTTTCATATTTCCTGTTCCAATATCGCTGACAAAGAAAAAGCAGGAGGAAAACATGGGGTTTGCAATTACCAGCCATTCCCATGGAACCCTGAAGTGCCAGCCTTCAGGGTTCCATGGGCAGGAGCAGCTCTCTGGAGCTGCAGCAGCTCTCCCGGACCATGGATGGCCCCGAGTCCAGGGCTGCAGGCAGGCAGGCAGGCAGGCAGGGCTGTGGGCAGGGAGGTCAAGCTACGGCTGGGGAAGCTTCTGCCCTCCCTGTGTCTCAGTTAAAGCTGAACTGCTGCTGCCTTATCCCTGCACTCTTGTTTTCAGGGGAAGGGGGGCAAAAACACTTAGACAGCACATGGAGAAGACAGATCTGCTGACATCCCCAAAAGCTGGGAGCCTGTGGTCCTGGCTGTGCTCTCTTCAGGCAGCAAGGCATTGGAGCGGGCAAAGACTGGGGCAGCAGAGCCATGTGCTGGATGCAGGGTTAAACCTGCTAAATGCAAATACTGTGACCCCATCTCTCTCCATCTCTTGCAAGGATCTTGCATTTCAGAGAGGGTTTACTCTTATGACTTCAACTCTGAATAATTAACCCTACGCTACAGCCTGTGGAAGAGGATTTCACAAACAGTTTTGCTAACTTTTAGGCTCAGGAGGCTTGTTTCAGATGACTGGAGAAGAAAGACATCTTCTATGTTTAACTGAATGGGAGGGGTCTGAGGTAAAAGACCTGCTGAAATCCACTATTCTTGTGCTCCTTTCTTGCAGAGGGAGCTCGCTGTCTATGCCCTCTGAGCACACTGGGCTATGCAAGACCTCAGGGGAAAAGCTAGCACCCAAAGCTCAGGGCAGAGGCCTGATCCAGCAACTGCAACCTTGGTCATTCAGAAGCGAGCATTGACTCAGTGTGAATGAAGGGTCTTGAGACACTGCTGCTGCCCCTGGTTTGTGAAGGCAGGTGAGAAGGTGACTGCCCATCTAAGCCTGAGGTTATGGTTGCCTTTCCCTGGACACTAGTCCAGGGTGCATCAGATGGAAAGCCACCAGCCCAAGCAGGAATGAGCCAGCAGTATTAGCACAAGCCTTCTGCTGGGCTGTTTGAATTGAGATATTGGCAGAATTTCTTCCTACTGCTAATGTAAATTTACTAAGTAAAAGTACTTTAAAGGGGCAAAGGGACTGACCCAGGAATTTACCTCCAGTCCAGGACAGAGGAGAGAATGAGGGGAAAACCCCCAACCATAAAACCATCAGGTGAAAGCATCTGGCTGGGGCTCCCAGCTTCCAAGGCTTTGTTCTGACTCATGTAGTTCCCCTCTCAATTTTTCCCCTTGCAGCTGGCCCTCCTTAAGGCAAACAATTAAATGGGCATTAGGTGAGAGTGGCTGATCCTATTGCCTAATGAGAAAGGCATTTGGCAGGAAGGTGACAGCACCTGGCTTGTTCAGAAATCAGGCACTTTCTTATAAGGGCCTCATGTTCTCCACATTTCTAAAGTTCTCCTTTGTTATCAAAGAAACAAATAAAAAGGTTTTGAACCTCTACAAACAAAGTTCAGCCAGCCTGAGACTAAAACCCAGAAACAGTGCATGTAGAACAGAGTAACAGTGGGTTCCAGCAACCAGAATTTCACTGTCCAGTTTATATGTAGTTGAATCTCACTGGCCCTCTCATCAGCAATGAGTGCTGCCATTGCAAAGGCGTCAGCTGCAAAGGGCTGAGTGCCTGTGCTCTGCACTTGTAACTGGTTCAGGATGCGGCACAGTGGGACTCTAAGGGTGTGGATTGGGACATCTGCCGCCAAGGAAATGTTTTCAGTGGGGCGGGACTGGTGAGAGGTCTGGGCTGCTTTCCGTTATCTGCCTGGTGTGAACATGCCTGTAATGGCTGGGCAAGAGCCTGTTGCCTCTTTGAGAAAACTGATTTCACTTTGGGAGAAAAGCAGTCTTTGATCTCTGGATGGTGAGATGGGAAATGCCATGGGCTCAGCCTGAAGTCCCTTGGGATTGCATAAATTTCGTCAATGAAAAGCCTGTCCTCAGTGCACATGTTCCTTCACAGAATTTGTTGCCTAAATAAGCCATCCAGAAGCCTCAGTAGCTGTTGACAACAGTCACTGGATCTCAGCAGCGCTTCTTGTCTAACCTGGATGTGGTTAATGTGCATTAGCCTATGAGTAAGATGCAGCTGAGAGCTATAATGCAGATACTGCAGGTCCTTCGGATCAACAGGAAAAGGTTGGGGATGGATGGGTTTCTGCACAGAGCTGATTGCAGGAGCACTGTCCACATCACCCGCAATGATGTCCTCCTTCAGCCCAGGGTGAATGTGACTCCCAGCAACCACATTTCATGGTATAGCCTTGGGGAAGCTGCAGCCCCTGAACTCCCCAGAAGCCTTCTACAGAGCCTGAGCTGAGCCAGGCTGCAGCATGGGCTGTCAGGAAACAGCTACATGTTGGGTGACTGCCTGGGCAGCCAAATGTCCCTGGAGGTAAAAGGGAGCCCACACGGTCTGGGGCTCTGTTTCAGTACTTATCATCACCTTTCAAGAGGGATCTGTGATGTTACTGGACAGTGATGCTCAGTGGGGTGGTTTCCTGCCCTTTTAGTTCACCAAAAGCACAGACGCAGTCCCTCCCTTTCGGAAAGGTAAAAGCCCACAGGACATCTCTGATTATCCCACCAAAAACTCTTCCGGAGCAGCATTTGTTAGCACTGACACCAGCATACCCCCAGCCCTCTTCCCTCCTCAGCCTCCCTGCACACCAGCATCCAGCTGTCTGAAACAGTGCCCAGCCTACTGCCTTTTTCCTTTTTCTCTCTCTATTCTTACTTGTAGTCCCTTCATCATTAGTTCCCAGAGGACTATCAATAGCGTATGTGTCTGACACAGACATTTTCACTGCTATAAATTCTCCACAGATCATTGAATAGAGACTTTTTAATTAGGTTTTAGAATTTTTCCATTAGCAGAAAGACATTGAGATTTCTGGTCTCACTTCTGAAAAGCAAAATATGATAGGCAGGGAAGCTGCTTGATTTATTGCAACATTAACATTTTCCTTCCTGTATTTATGGGCATGAATCAATTGCTGTTTTGCCACTGTGGACATGAATGTGTTTGGCAATTTATTTTACTGTGCAACAAAAGAGAGATTTAACCTAGTGAGCTTTCTTGGGCTGCTGTATTGTCTGTATAACATATACAGAAAAGATGAACAATGTATTTTATCATCAAAACACGACTGTTTTCCGATTTGCACCAAAATGTCTATATGTTCTCGCTATTAAAGGGTTTTTCTGGCTTTAGCTCTCAATTTTCCTCACAGATCTGAGATAGGGCTCTATATGAAAGTAGAAAACATTGAGTTGGTGCCACCTCCTCTACGAGTATGAAAGAGCAAAGCTGTGCTGCCTTTGGCCCTAGACACCAGCCTCCATGATCACGAGGAGAGGGCAGACATTTTTTCCTAGTATATTCCAGGTGGCTGAGGATTCCAGAGTGAGGGAATTCATGAACCAACTGTGATATTTTGGGGTTTTTAAAAAGCCTGGGTGGATTTTTCCCTTCCAAGAACTGTTGCAGATGTCTTTGTATTGAGCTGAGAGATAACTCTCTTGTTTACTGTCTGTCCCATCCAAAACCACCTTCAGAGTGTGAAGAACTGTCATGGCATTGTTTTGCCAATGAAACCCTTGCAGGCATCAAGGTTTTATTTCGATCTACTCATCCTGACAAAACTTTATGTTTTCAAAAAATCCCAGCCAACTCTAACGAGCAATGCTTTGATCCTGACGAATACATCTCATCCAGTTCTTGCACCTGTTCTATAGACCAGTGTGTTGCATCATCTTTTGTTGGGTTATACTGGGTAAGAAAGAGGCAGCAAGGGCAGCCTCAGGTGTCGTTTCATCTACTGTGGCATCCTTCCTCCCAGCTGGAGACCACCAACATGCTCGCCTGGGCCTGAGCTAAAGAACTTTGTGGCTTCTGCAATGCTCTCACATGCAGTAACAAATGATAAAAAACACGGTAAAGAAAATGTTCTTATTGAGATTTTACAGTTTCAAGAAGAGCAATTTTTTTTTCCCTTTTCTGATTCTTGACCAAACTTTATTTCATATGCTCACTCACTCTCTTTACAATCCTTAAAAGGAAAGCTTTGAAGGAATTTTATAACTAGCCTTCTTTTATTTTTTCTTCTGAAATTTCTACTTTTTCTGTCTGCTTTTAGATTTCATTATTTTGTTAACTCCTTTAGAGAATTTAAGTATATAGACATTTTTCCTCTGAAGTAGCACTCCCGTTAATCCTCATATACACTGTCCAGCATTAGAGCTTACTATTTCTCCCTCTAGTTTTAACCGCATATAATTGGTGTAGGAGAAACACTTCCTGACCTCCACTCACTGTCATCAATGGAAAAAACAACAACTGAAACTTGCTAAAAGCAGCAATTGCCTTAACTCCTCTCTGCCACCACTGCAGGCAGTTTTTCCTAGCAGCTCAGCTGAGCCAGACTGCATCGCTTCCTGCCCTCTGTTTTTTTCACAGACCCTGACACACTGTACCTGCCTCTAAGCCTTCTCCAGTCCTCACCGTTATTCACCGGAGACAGCGGTTTAGGCAGTATCTTCTTGCTACCCATTTCTGAAACAGCTAGGGTGAAACTCCTCTGAAATGGCCGTTTCCTCCCCCACGGTGTCTTAAGCCTCGCTTATTATTTTCCAAGTTTCCTGCTACTCCTATTTCAGGAATTTCTTATTTGCATTTATCTCTTTAACTGTTTGTGCCAGAAATAACCTAACAGCCCTTTCCATGTGTCGCCTGGTTTTCAAAGTTTTGATCACTCAAAGTTCCCATGGGAGAAAATGAGAACTATGGATTACTTTCTTTTCCTCATATGTCCTGAATGATATTCAGTCCTTGACATGTAAAGTGAAAACCAGACTTCACAGTCTGCTTTAAGAGTCTCGAGAAAACGGGGAGCATTTACCTTTAGCTTTGCAGGATTAATGGCTGCTAACTCCTGCAGTCTCCTGTTTATGTTACTACTTGCTCTGACATTAATGAATTAATTATGCTAAAGTGGTACAATATTTATCAGCTGTTCCATGCCATTGCCCTCAGCACGTCAGTGTTTGGAGCTCTCTTGATGCCTCCCCAGACCTTGTGCAAGTGAGAGCTGTTGGCCTGCTCATATGCCTTTGCTATCTGCATCACAGGCAGTGCACTTTCACTGCACCTCTGAGCATCCCTCCCTCCTGCCAGTCACCACGGAAGGAAGCCAACCCAGAGACCCTCCCCACTTCACACGTAGTGCTAGATTTGGGGCTTTCTTCTGGTAATCACAATCAATTCACAGGTGTGGGTTTACTTTGGGGTTTAGTGAGTTTCAGAAGCATCTGTAAACCTCCACCTATCCCAGCAGTCCCCATTTCTCCAAACTGGGACATTTCTACCAGATTCAGTATTAAAACCAAACTAGATTACCTTGGGTTTAGGCTTGAAACTTTCACCAGGTGATTCAACTCATCAGTTCAGGAGAGTTTGAAAAGGTGCTCCTGAAAAAAATGATGAAAATCAAAACATGCAATGGTAAAATCATAGGACAGGCCACAGTAAGCTAAATCCATCTCTACCCCAGTTCCCCATGCCATGCATAGCCACTTACAGATGCTTACAAGAAAACTTCAAGAAAAAGCAGAGAGAATACAGTCATACACCATATTCTCCTCATTTACAACACCTGCCTTATCATTTTATGGAATTTGTTTTATTCTGAGAAATTATGAGTAACATTAACTAAAGCCCCACAGCCACAGGCAGTGATACTTGCACAGGTTATTCTTCCAGTCTCCAGTGATTTGCAGCTTAGACATCTCCTGAGATAGATGTGTAGTTTGGGGGTTTAATAGCCCCAGTTTTTCTTCAATGGGTTCATGCAACTGTTTTTCAGGCCTGTGTGACACCTTAGCATCCACAATGTCCTGCAGAAGGGATCTCCACAGAGGAACTGCATTGTACCCACATGCTCAGCAAAGAACCCTCTTTCTTTGTGTGTTCCTAACCCACCACTCAGACTTTATGTTAGATGAGACAAGGACCCCTGCCTCCTGTGGCTTGTATAGAGGTCATGATCTGAAGAGACCTAGTGTATGTGGTCATTCCTGGTGTGGATGCTGTCCCACACTGCCATCTCCATCATGGGACCTTTTACGGGCTGGAGATTGAGAACACTGCAAGAAAAAGTGGCTGTACTGTGAGTTTATAAGATGGTATAACAGTGTGAATCTGTGTGAGTCTCTGTCCCTTGCCTAACAACTGTTAACCTGTCACTTGCTTTTCTTGTGGTTGCTAAGCACTGAGCTGGTATTTTCATAAAGCTGTCTGTTACCCGCCATATGCTCCTGTCATATTACATTGCACTCACGTGTACCTGAATGATCATACTCAGCTCAGGGCCCACAATTTTATTTGAAAAGGTAAGATTGCTCCTTTCCCAGGTGTGCATCACTTCATGTTTAAGGACATTAAGTATCACCTGCCTCTTATTCTGCAGTCATTCAGATTTGCACAACCCATCTGAGCAATTTACTACCACAAAAATATGTTGCTAACAAATCTTACCCTCTTACCTCTTCTTCCAGATGGTTTATGAGTTTGTAAATCTGCAAACATCCCACCATAACACTCTGCCTATTACCCCTTATTTATCCAGGAGAAAATAGCTCCTGGGACAACTTAGTCCCTAAGATCTTTACACTCTACAAGATCTTTCTTTGTAGCTCATTTCCTGATCCTGGGACAACTTAGTCCCTAAGATCTTTACACTCTACAAGATCTTTCTTTGTAGCTCATTTCTCCTGTGAGCCAGAGGGCTTTTCTCAGCATCTCTTCTAATTACACCTTCTCCTTTTTAATTTGGTGTGACTGGGACACCACAGAGTGATATAGGCACGGGAGTAGCAGGGATTGCCAGAGAATCAAAATGATGTTTGCCACTTTGTACCGAGTCCCTTTCCTAACAACTACTAAAACTCAAGTTGCCTTTTTGACACTTTGAATATTCAGTTGGCATATCTACAGCAATGCAGAGCTATGTGAGTGACAATAGCTAATTTACAGCCCCTCTTTGTGTTTGTATAATTAGGTTACTCTTCCTCCATGCACTTCACTTGGCACTTACCCACAATACCTTTCATTTGCCATTTATCACCCAGTCCTTAAAGATATTTCTCCAACTGTTCAGTTACCTGCACTTTTGAAAAATATGAAAAATAATTATGAATCATCAGCATATTCATCACTTTATTATTCCACCAAGCTTTCCTGATCATTTCTGAACAACAGAAATCCTCTCCTCTCCCTTGTGATCGCTAACCTTTGTCTCTTACCTTAAGAGAAGTTATTTATTTACCTTGTTATGATATTACTTACCTTTGGTCACATTTTTTTTTTGTTTTCTGTTTTGTTTATTTGGCTTTGGAAAAAAGTCTTTCTTCTATAGCTTCCTTTCCTCTCCCATTTAATTTTGCTGGGTCTATATGTGTGCCTGAGGACATTCTTTTCATATTCTTTATTTGATGGTAAATATTTACACTGAATCATTCTTATTGTGTCTTTAAATAGCACCCTGCTGTTTGTGAACATTTCACCCATTTTACTCTTCCTTGAAGTTACATTTAATAAGTCTCCTTGATTTCTATGTTTCCCTTTTTAGAAGGTAATAGATCAGGAGTTGGTCTCTCTTATTGCTTGGGGCATGGTAAACTGAAATGCATCACAACCACTATCATAAAGAGACCTTTCAATGGCCATGTCTTCAACCAGATCTGCATTTCTCGTACGGAAGTCTCTTCCTCTCTCTGGGTCATTGCAAAACTGATAGAGTACAGAAAAGAAACAAAATGCATCTTTCCCTGCCTTACTTTATTTGTCTTTATTTCATTTTTTCTAGGTTTTAAAAGGAAGCTCATCTCTGTACCATGCCTTGGAAAGGACAAGCAGCATGTGGGAATGTGCCTATTGAAAACACAAGGCTCCACAGAACAGTAGCTGGAAGAGACCAGTGCCCCTAATTCCAGCCACACCATCTTGTCCAGACATGTACATTGAGATGAGTGTCCCTATGTCAGGAGCGCAGACCCTGCCCAGAGATGCAGCATCTACCTGATCTACCTGTGGGTACCCTGAGTGTACACACACATAGGTGGTTTGTGTTGGTGCCCTACATGTACCACCCATATAACTTGTCTTGGTAGAACAGACCCACAACATGGCTCCACAGGCCCTGTGGGAAGTACACCCTGAGAAATACACCCTTTAAACACTTTGGTGAAACAAGTCATACCTGTGCTGCCTGTTCCCCACATCAATCCCCATGTACCTCCGAAAGGAATGGAGGAAATGAGATATAGCGGGGCATCAGAGGCTGTCGTGAAGCAAGCAAACAGTAAGCCTGAACAATAATGATAAGGGAGGAGAGTACTACTTATTTCTATGGCTTCTGGAAACACTCATAAAACGCAGTATTACAGGGAATGAGCGGCATGTAGTGAGGTTGACCTAAGAGGTGTTGTCAGACTATCCCTGCTCCTGAGCCTGTCCTCCTGCTGAGTGCCCCTCACACAGATGGAAGGCGCGAAGATTCCCCCTTCCTTTGTTTCTGATTTTTTTCTCTTTTATGATGGCTTAATTTAGGGAACCCTCAAAACTTGGGATTTAATTTGTGAGCTCACAAGTAGTGTTGTTGGTCCAGTGACAGATTTCTCAGGTCAGCACTTATATTGTTACCGAGCAAGGAAATTCCCTTTAGGACAAAGAACACCCTTTGGGATGTAAAACTAAGTTGTACTATTGGTTGCTAGTTCTTTGTTTTTAAGTTAAAGAAAAACAAAAAACCAAATCCCTTAAAAGTTCTGCACTATCAGAATAAAAATTTGTAGCCTGTTACTGGCCCACAGCAAGAAGGTCCATACCAGCCATGGTGATTTCTTCATTTCCTTGCTGGAAAAGAAATGAGAGAAAGCCCTGTGGGACTGGAGGACGGTGGTGAACATGTGGGACATGGAAGCTGAAGAAGAGGAAGGAGCCCTCCAAACCCCCTCTGGCCATAGGAACTTGCCCTGTGGGCATCCTATGCTGAGTTACTAAAAGATCTAAGTAGGTGCCGGCCTCAGGGAAGGAAATACATTTGCAGGGAAACCCCAGATACTTTTCAAGGCTTTGCTATATAAACATATTAAAAATCTGAAAGTAATCCGCTGGCAGATAGCAAGAAGCTTATTTCTGTCGATGTATTTGTCTTAAGATAACAATCAAATGCTCTTTCCGCAGCAAAAAGTCAGTGCTGGATTTGTTTTCGTGCATGCAGTTGGGATCCCGCCCAAGAGGTGACAGCTGACAGATAAGACTTAATTAATGTCCAGTAAGAAGCAGGAGGGATGAATGTTATCAGCAGTTCCACCTGACTCATATGATGTGCTGATAATCTATTGAGAACTCCATGGAGGTCTGAAAGCAGTGGGTCCCCTCCTTGGGATCATAGAATCATAGAATGGTTTGGGTTGGAAAAGACCTTAAGATCATCTACTTACAGCCCCCCTGCCATGGGTAGGGACACCTTCAGCTGACTGCTTTCCTAGCATGCACAGGCAGTGTTTCAGCCAGTCTCACCCCCTGCACCATGAGAAGAAAGCTGATGGAAAAATTAGTAATGACTTGGCTGGATCAGAGATCAAGGTGGGCCTTTAGGAGAGCTGTCAATTTTGCACATAAAGAGAAAACCAGGCTTTTAACTTGTAAGTTCGATGTTTTCTCCCAGTGATGGAGATAAAAGCCATGACATGAACTGCTGGAACACAGTCCTCTTCTGCAGCTTGGATTGTGTGAAATGAAGGATACACAAAATGTCTGGTTTACAAATCGTACTTTCCATGAGAAGTGCCATCAACATATTGAATAGGGATGAACGTAAATGAAGTCCATAAAGTATTAAGTAAGTTAAACAGTAGGAAAATGAGCTCTATTGTATTTTCCCCTCAGACCAAAATTCCTAAATCCTCCCACAGGGTTCAAAATACTTTTCAACAGATGAATTACCTTAAAAACACAACCATAGAACTTCAAAGTTCTCACTTTGAACTTTGTCAAGGAAAGAGGCACAAATCAAATTTGTACAAAAAAAAAATCAAAGGCATGAAGAGACACTATCACAGATTAAAAAAAAATGCATTTAATCCCTGTTTTGGTGATAAACAGGAAGAATTCCATAGTGGTTTTCCCATGGGAAAAGGGACACTGCAGAGCACCACGGGGGCTGCAGCTGGCCCTACCAGCTCTGCAGGTACCTCCTCTGTGGAGGGTGTGGAGGTGTTCCATCCCACTGCTCATCTCCCCTTCCCTGGAACTGCTTTGCTTGTGTTCAAGCATTGGGAAGTAGTTAAAAGTTTTCCTATTCCAAACTGGTGTAAATTGCCACATGTGTGGAAACAAACAACAGCTTCAGCCAGGCTCAGTACTTCATAGTCACACCTTCCACTTTCTGTGTTTCTGTATTTCTTCAGGTGCATGGTTTGCCCTGTGGTCTCCTGGAGTTTCACACCTCCAGATCTCCTGCCTTACCTATCTCACATTAAGCATAACCAAAATCTTAAGGCCAGGAAAAAATTGAAGCAGAATAGATATACTTGGGTAGGAAATAACTCTATGGATATTTCAGTAGTAGCAACCATTTAGCACTGTCCAGAGGTCTGAAACACTTTAATGGCAATGAAATCATCTGGGGTTGCCAGAGGCACCTAGCAGCACCGATTTAATAGGTTATGGCATCATGTAATAGATACGTATCTATAGGTACGTAATAGATATGTAACCAGCAGCTCATGAAAGCCCCAAAATTTATCTCAGATATATCAAAATAAGCATGGCAGGATTTCCTAATTAAGCAAAAGAAAAGCAAGCCTCTGTGTGAAGTGTTGGATGGAACAATGTTATCAGACCTCTCTGGGCAAACACAAAGATCGTATAAAATAGGCTGTTCCCAGGGAAAGCAGCACGTCTCCTCCACCCGCCTTCCAAGAGCAATGGATCTCAAAGTGACCTGTGTGCTTTCTGTTGTTCTCATCATAGCCCTCAGCACCTTGGCAGGTGCTGTACCAAGTAAGTACATTCATCTGCTGTAACCTTCACAGGTGTGTATGTGGGCCTCATCCTATAACTGCGACAAGAGCATGGTTCCAGTTTACCTATCAGACAGTGAATGTCTCGCTCTGGTGAACATCCAGCTTTGCCAAAGCTGGAGTCTACTTTATAATTTTTTAGAGAGCTCTATGGCAAAACAAAAAGGCTGCAGGTGAACTATTGTGTTGCTGGAATAACCACAAAGGCAGAGGAACAGACATCCCCAGGAGATTGCCAGGACTAGAACAGCAACTAGCTTTGTCTACAGTCTGCCGACATTTATTTTATGCTACTTTGCCACGTTAGTGCAATTGCAAAAGAATCTATCAGCCTCCTTAGTGAAAGACAAGTCCTTTAGGCAACTTAAGAAAGCGAGTAACTATGACAGACACCTAGGATATCGCTAGAATTTCTTGGTTGTGGATGACTGTGCAGCAGACTTAAAATGTTTAAAGTATAGTGCAACTATTTGCATGTAAACCTATGTTTTTATAGACACCTGAGGAGAATGCAGATATTTTCTGTCTTTACACGCAAGAGAAGCTGTGGATGCATCATCCTTGGAAGTGTTCAAGGCCAAGCTGGATGTGGCTTTGAGCAACCTGCTCTAGTGGAAGGTGTCCCTGCCTCAGCTAATGGTTGTGCAGACTGACAATCAGTAACTTGCTACTTTTGTCCTGAACAGCAAGATGCCAGTGTAAAATGGAGCCCAAGGAGCGGAGCAACTGTGGCTACCCAGGAATCACAGCAGAGCAATGCAGAAAAGCTGGGTGCTGCTTCAACTCTTCAGTCCCTGGCGTTCCCTGGTGCTTTTCTCCTAAAGCAAAGAAAGGTAGTGCCTCTGACTGTGTGAAAACGTGTATAACTGCGGAGCAGCTCTGCTTTTCTCTTCAGGCCAATGAAATGGCCACAAACCTCTACTAGAAGGCCACCGGCAGTAGAATGCAAAGTCAAACCTTGCTTACACATGAGTCTTCCGTCTCATCCTCTTCACTTAATATATTTTGTCTTCCTTCAGTTACCAAATGTTATCTCTTCTCTTTCTTCTATTTGTCAAATAACCCATGCTGATTATTCAAAACCTTTTTACTGCCATCTGTGTTCTTGTTCATCATTAGAGCAGGGGATCCTCAGCACTTATTTAAACGGGTTTTCTATGTAGCTGAGGAGGACTTTAGCACTACGTGTCAAAGTCCTGAGTATGTGAGTCCCTCTGTAGTCTTTTGACGCCTGTACAAAAGACCACAGGCATCCTGTAACTTCTGGGTTTCTTGCTCTTTTCTCCAGCCTGTTTTGATAATTGCTACTTCTTCCTCTCTTCCTGTTTCCCAGCCCAAGTTAACTTGGTGGTTCTTTTTTTTCTCTCCCATTTTTGCTCACCGTTTTAGTTCAATGAAATCTCAAAAATACCCCTTGGGAAATCTTTCTCTCCATTAGATTTTTCCTTATGAAGCTTCTTAAGTCCTGCTACTGGTTTTTGCCTTTGTTTTCTCAGAGGGTAAGAGCTGCTCTCGAGTCCTTCAAGGAGTGGGTGTATGTTTTACATTATGCTGAATGGAAGCCACATTTGCTGGGCTGACTGCGTGACTTTTTCTTAGGAGAACTTCAGGGCAATCTCAGCAGCTGCACAGGTGAAAGGAAAGGAAGTGAGAGTGCAAAGGCAACATTACCCAATGGAAGAACTTGATATGAATCAAGATTGGTCAACAGGGCTCAGAATTGTTGGAGGAAAAATTAATTGTGCTTTTGAACACTGTTTGCATTTAATGAAAGAAATGAAAACCAAATGGCAGCCCTTACAGTACCATTTTGTAGACTTGCTTTTCCGAGCAGAACTGTTTCAGGAGAGGAAAACTGAATTATTCAGTCCAGATAGTATAACCTCTTTACTTGTGATTTTACTTTAAATGGCCTGGATGAGCTGTGACTTCCTCCTAAATGACCCACATCCTCAACTTGGTATGCTGAGGAGGCTGGTTTTCCTCTCCCCATACTAGTCAGGCTGCTCTGAGGTTAGCATTGGGTCAGATCATGAATACAGCCTGGTCTGAGGCCAGCGTCTGTGGCACCATTATGGAAGACATATGGCTTTTCACCCCATTGCTGGATCTAGGAAAGGTAAAGTTGGGTCAGTGCCTACCAGACACTTCTGGGGGAAATTTTGCACTCTCTAGCCCCACACTGGCAAATCCACACCCCTTGGTATTTAGTTTTGCCTATTAGGCACGGTAAGGATTTGGGTGAACCTGCTGGCTGAAACTGGTACGGGGAAGTTCATCACGACTGTCATGCTTGCTCACTGACCTCACCTTTGTGAGTTATGCCACCAGGTAAACAGAACATAAAGTAACACTGCCTCCTTTCTTCCTTGGTGTTGGCTTTATGCAGTTAGGAAAGTATGTCCCGCTGATTCTCGCGCCAGGATAAACTGCGGCTTCCCTGGCATCACGGCGAAGGAGTGCGAAAAGAAGGGGTGCTGCTTCAGGTCACATCCCGCTGGTGTCCCCTGGTGCTTCTACCACCGCGTGGTGGAGGAAGGTAACATCCTGCATGAGACATTGTCCCCACATCCCTTTGGATCATGATGGCTCCTGGCAGGGTCCATGCTGAGCCCAGTCATGGTGTGCTCTGCCAGTCTGGTGCGGCAGGAGGGAGCAAGAAGGGGTGTCCCACTCTTCCCAATGTGGCTGCAAGAGCTTCCTCACTTAGAGCATGAGTGGGAAAGAGGTGGCTAAACTCTAAAAAGCCTGGCTTTGCACAGAGGGGTGGGTGTTGCCAATGCATCTGAGTCAGGGACTTGTGGCCAATGTGGCTAGATAGGTAGTCCGGGATCATATGTGAGCTCAAGCCCTCAGCGAGAGCAATGATAGAGGTGCAGCTACCAAACTCACACCTACTTTATCACAAGAGATAAAAAGCTTTGCTTTAGAAATGTGGAATGGAGCACACAGAAACGTCTGATCCCCTACTTCTATTTTTTTAACTGGGATTGACTTTTCATCATATGTAACATAGATGACCAATAGCCTCAGCCAATTCCAACCCACCCCACAGTGCATTTTGAGGAAGTGTATTCTGGGTAAGCCATCACTAAAAAATCGACATTTTGGTGTCCTGCACCTAGGCAAAACACTTCTGAGCACCCTGTGTAATTTGTGGAGAAAACATGTCTCTTAATCTGCTTCTCCTCTTTACCTCCCCAGCTTGTTAAGAGAAACTTTCATCAAGAACCCTGTGATAACTGGACCTTCTCTAAAGGGAAATAACAGCTGGAGGTCCCAACTCAAACTTTATAGTTTGCAACAGTTATGTTTTCTACATATTTTTACCTTGGATTGACTCCTTTCTGACAAAAAGTTACTTGCAGCTTTTATTCTTTTAGTAGGCTAGTACCATGCAGGTTTTCACTGTAATAAAAGAACTATGATGTAATTTCTTTGTTCTCTGCCATCTTTATTTTTAAGCAGTGTATTTCTCTGTTTCCCAGGACATTTGGCACCTTAGCAACACGCCAGTGACAGAGTAGTCACTAACACTTCCAAAAGGAACATGGCACTCGGCTTTCTGTGTTAGCTATACTTCACACTCGCAAGTGACTGCTTGCATTTGTTAGCTGATATGTGGCTTTGCATGGGTGCTTGCTCTTCTGAATACTGACAACATTCAGTGTTCCCTTTATACAACTATAGCTGTGGGTTTGGACTTTTTTTCCCCTAGAGACACAGGGAAGAATGCCTTTGTTATCTGACAACTGAGCTGGTCTGACTCAGATGCCTCCTGCTCCTCTGCATCACCATGTTTCTGGTGCTGCCAAGCTCTTGGTGCTGTTACCAGTAGGACACGGAATAGCTCAGGAAGGCAGGTACCCACCAGGTACCCTACCCAACCCAACATAAGCCCTGGCTGCTGGTGCAACATGCAGCTGAATCACTGTGCACTCTCACTGTTAAGCAGTATCTCCACAAGTGGGTCTCATAGGTCATGCTCAGGGAAGGACTCTGCAACACTAAGATCAAGACACAGGTCCCCCTGGCCCTGACCTATACCTGAAATAGAGCCTGCTGTGTCCCACCAGACACAGGAGAAGCTCCTGGTCTCCAGGCCAGTGTGGCTGCTTTCTCCTGGGTGTCTTTATTGGTCAGCACAGCAGCTTGAATGCTTTCCTGGTTCAGCTGAGTGAGAGCACAGTGAAGAGTCTCTTAAGAGCACCAGTGGGAACCGAACGGGTATCATGAGGCTGCCACAGCAGCAAGCCGTGCTTGGGGCTTAGCAGGAAAGAACAGTTGTGCAGGGTTGTGCTGCAAGGAGGGAGAAAAAGGATGGAGACATGTGCCTCCTTCAAGATTTTGCCAAGTATGTTTTTGTGATAAATAAGTTTATCCAAGCGGTAAAAATCAATCATTCATAAAACTTCATTATCTCGTACTTAAAATAGTTTCTATACTATGATATGAATATGGTAGGATATTGGGTATAATTTAAGTGATAAACTGGTAAGTCTACCGAAGGCCTTTGAAGGTCTTTGCTGAGGAAGGTTTGGTGCTGTAGCCTGGGTGAATTTGGAAGGCGTATGCACAGTGTAATCACTGTAATACTGTGCTGCAAAATCTAGTGCCACAATTGAGTGCATTCACCAAGTTAACAGGAGTCTCACTGAGACAAAGAATGAAAACACAGCCACACTGACAAGGGTAACCCTAACTAGTGCTGTGGGAAACCATCTGCAGGGACTGAATTTAGGCTGCCAGTTAGTGCTTTTCAAGGGCAAAGCTCTCACTGAGCCACACGCACTCACCAGAAGGCCTTTCCTTCCACAGAGGCACTGACACTATGTGCAAGAGAGTGTAAGGGGGCATGCAGGGACTTCAGAGGGAGAGGCTCAGATGAGTAACTGCTCCCTACTCTTGTCTCACCCTCACAGATCTCTCTGCTGGGACTGTGGCAGCGAAGCAGGTGGAGGTCAATGGTCTTGCTGAGATTCACAGCATTCTGGGGCTGTATTTGGCTTTGCAAGAAAAACTATGAACAGAAATGTTTTAGTAAGGGGGGTGGTGGGCACTGTGGTGTCTTCCACTGCAAAATCTGATGGGGAAACTCAGCCTGGCAAGGCACAGCAGCTGAAACTCCTGGGAACTGCTTGAGCCCCTCTGTTGAAATGGTCTGTGTGTTGGTATGGAGAAAACAAGCACTGACTGTTCAGGAAAGCCATGCTGATAGCAATCTGACCCCAAAGGGGTGAAGCATGAAGGGCTCAATTTGCTCACTTGCTGTCCCTGAGCATGGTGTCCCCTGCAAAACCCATTAATTGCTATGTGGTGAGCATCAAATCACTACCAGCATGCTCAGCCAAGGACACTGTGTCATGCAGGTGCTCCAGACATTTGAAGTTAAAAAACAGAGTTAATTGTTTATAGCACAAAAAAATTATGACCTAAGAATCTGTCATCATCAGTAAGTGCTAAGGGATGATGGCTACTCTGGGAAGTTAACTTAAGGAAGTGCTTGAGGTCTCTCTATGTAGACTTTTATTCACACCCACCCAAACGCACTTGAAAAGACTGCCTAGAATTCTTAAAATTAACATTTTTGGTGAGAAAACAAGCTGACAAAACAGATTAGAAGACACAGCTGCTGAGGATTTGAAGATGACAAGCAGAGCGAAGGTAGAGCAAAGTGAGATCCCAAAACAGGCATGCACACCAAAAATGAGTGTGCAGAATGTGATTCTTGCTTTCCTAGCCAACCTGGTGGCAGATGCCCAAGAAAGAGAAAACACTGCATGGTAACAGAGGCATCCTGGCTGCTGGTAACTGACTGCCTTTTGGAGGTCACAGTCTGGCCAGCAAGTAGACACAAGTAGATACGTGCAGTTCATTCATTTATTTTGCATTAATAGATTGACAATCTTCACTATCTAGCATGATTGAGATAGCTTCAATTCATTGGATTGTGCAAAGTCTATCCTTTCCTGTCCCTTCTCCGTCTTCTTTTTCCATTCTTTTTGCTTGTACTTAGCTTTATCTGGCACTAGGAAGAGAAATTAAAAAAGAAACTTTAAAACTGTTTTTTTAGTGTTTCAGGCAGCCTGTTTTCAGGCTGACTACTCTACCTACTTGATCTGTGTAATGGAAAGAAATCTGAGTGTATCCTCAGTGCCTTGAGACTGATGAGTGACCACACTGGGTCATTTCAGATGTCCATCTGGCCCTTCATCCATCACTGACCAAAAAGGTTGCCTAGGGAGAGGTGGAGTATAAGCATATAACAAGGCTTCTTTTCTAACAAAATGCAGAACTGTCACAAATGTGAATCAGTTTTAACAAGCAAACGTGAGAAGCCCAAATGAAGACTTACCCTTTGTAGCTCTGCAATTCTACTTGCACAGCCACATCACTGTAAGGTGAGTGAATAAGCATATAAAGTTCTGAATATTTTCCTGGGGGGGAGGAATAAAAAGTAGGCCAGCTTCATGGTTTTTTTTATCAACAAAGGTACCATTGGAATAGGAATCAATCTCTGTGACACAAAGCATTTGTGATGAGGAGGCTATTAACAGATAGTGAATGATGTTTAAAATCACAAATGACTGGTAGTCCTAAACTGACTGCAACCATGACAGCTCTGTGCAACCAATGCTTCACTCCTAATAAAGGCTGAATAGAAAATGTTTGCTATTGCACATTGGTTGCCTCTGTGGTTCTGCAGTGTGTGAGGATATTCTACTGCTTTTTAAAAGCAATTGTAGCCAAGAAAAAGGTCTTGGAAATCATTCATTTTGAAGCAATGTAGGAAAGTTGTGTTTGGCTGACACGGAGAATTAACAGGGGAGAAAACTAGGACAGACAAGGAGCACAGAGCAGGTGGGTGCTAGGAACAAAGAACAAACCTGTAGCAATGTGAAAAAAGGGATGTAACTGAAAACACCTCCAAAATGGTATATTTTCACGTGCCCACTCACTCAGGAGCCCATTCCCAGATGTCTCTGCAAATGGTATGCTTTCTGCATAGTATCTGCAAGTATCACACACCTCCTCTGGGAAAGCTCCTGCTCAAAAGGAATGTTTCAGAGAGGGTGCTAAACCCAAGTAAAAAAGAATACAGAAACTGAAATCTTCCTCTGTTGAGAGCAGCTAAATTGTGTGGTTCTGTCACAAGTCTCTAACGAGCTACTTGTTTCACTAAAGCTTGAAAACTTGACTATGATGCCCTCAAGCAGCTTGAAAAGCAGAAGGTAAAACACAAGAAACAAATCTGATTTCCCGTGTTAAAACCAGGCAGAATGATGAACTCAGGACCCAGATTCAGTTACTGGGATGTTGCCCTTGCTTCCAGGCTGAGTCCAACAAAGGCGAATGCACTGCTCTGAGGTGCAGGTTGCAAAACCTTGCTTGTGAGCAAAGCTCAGGTGAGTTTCAGAAGCTCTCAGGTGACAAGTTTCCCAAGCAGCTCTCTACTGGAAACAGAAGTCATCTTTAGGCAGATCAGCCCATTACTACTCTGTAGACTTCTCTCCTCTGAGCCTTCTTCTAAGGCATTTGAAAACTGACAGTGTCAGTATACAAAACAATGAACTGCCTGACTACCTAAGACAGCATGCATGGTCACTGTTCTGGTACACCCTGTCGGGTATGCAGTGGGAGGATAAGACTACAAATGTGATCTCATTACTGGAAAACAATGGCCAAACAGACAAGACTTTGCTTAAAATGTGTATGCTGCAATGCGTAATTCATTCAAGTGCTAGAACTAATGGGTAGAGCTTGTAGATGCTATAGAAGAGGATGCTGCTTTGTTCAAGTGTTTGCAGTCATTTGGTGCTACAGCCCTTGCTAGTGAATGGTAAAACTTCTGTGTGCCTATCAGAGGTGAGCCATGGGAAAAAATAAAGTACTCTTCTGCTGGAAGAGTGGGGGGAGATCAAGTACTGACTTCCTTCTCAGCCCTCCTATGTGTGTGTGGGCAAAGACACAGAACCAAAATATCAGGTATCCAGCAATGCTGTTGCACAAAGTTAATACTACACAAAAAATGCACAATGTTGAAAATATCTTCAAACCGAAAACATAAAAGAAACTAAATAAGGCTACAAAACTGAAAATAAAGAAATTGATGCAATTAGTACCAATTTGACTAATCCATCCCTTGACGGCCCTTCTGCCCTAAACAGAGACTTTAACATACACTTCCCTGCCGAGCCCTTTATTAAGGCTCTCCTAAGTCGTCAGTGCCAGCACCTGACAGCATGACAGTTGCTCATTGCTCACCTGGGCACTGCACAGGTCCTTATATCTTCCCATGCTGAAAAACGTGATCATTCTTACCATAGCAGCTTTTCTGGTTGCCAATGGCTTTCAACCTGCCTTATGAAGCAGGTTTTAAATGGATAGCTATTAGAAAATACAGTATAAATTGTCCTGTATTTTCAAAGACTCTTTTAGTGTGAATCCATTTGGAGTACACAGTGGATGGTAATGGCATGTGAGGTATATGAATTTTTGTGGCATTCCTAATGAGTAGTTTATGGTTGGCTTATTTCACAGCATTGGCTGTAATATAAAACACTTAAAAGTAATTTGAGTTGCTACTCAGGCTATGAAGGACTCCTGTTCCTTCTTTTCTCCTCCTGTTGGCATGGGGAGGCATCTAATTCCTGGGACTGTAATTCCTTCAGTCTAATAAAAACCACAGCATAAAGTATGATCTTTGTTATCACGAGAAAAATGTCTAGACATTACTTTAGAAAATGCAAGCCTATTGGATCTTTAGGATAGTTTATCTCTTAAGCATCACTGCCCACATCATTTAGGACTGGGCAATTACCTAACTTGTAAAATTTAGGGCTTTTATCCTTGAACCGTGGTGACCACCCCAGGCAGTGTTACTGTGGTGGTCAGGAGGGGTGGCACAAGGACAGTGATGTCATCCAGGTGCTGTGCAACACAGACCTTTGCTCTGAGCCAGTGTGACTGCACTTAACATTTTAAGAATTCTCACTGCGTATTTCTGTCACCCGCCTGCATTAGGGGTTACCTGAAACCACCACAAGGTACATCTGAAACAGGCAAATCGATGTCCTTGCTGGCTGCCAGAACCTAGGAGCAGGCAGAGAAAACATGTCCCTACAAACTCACCTGCCACTTTCCCTTGAGAGAACAGGGACAAAGGCATCTGTCTGAAAATAATAACACTTTATTTGATTTTATTTTTTTTGTTACATTATCATAAATGTTCTCTAGTCTCAGAAAACAAATCCCTAGTTTGGAAAATAATGCACATACAAATCTCTTCTTACGGGTATTAAGTATACAGAAATATACAAAGATTTCTCTATTATTGTAATATATCATCAGAATGCCCACATCCCACATGTTTACTCAGGTCAACTGTACCAGTAAGCATAAACTACAAAGGTAACAAGCAACCTGAAAAAGACATGGTTTAGATAATATAATTATATATATGTATATATATATCTACAACAGTGCAAATATATCACAGCGTGCAGGCAGCAACAGTCTCTAAAGAAGCATAATAAAATTGATTCATAGTAATGCAAATGCATTACAGAAACGAGAGACAACAATGACATATTAGATATACAGAATATGCACACTTTAGCACGCTGATTTAAAATGATGCCTTGCATTGACTCTTGCTTTAAAAACAGAACAGATGTTAAATAATTCAATGACAGATTCGAGGGCAGTATCTCACAACAAAGTCAAATGACTCAGATAAGGTATTTCACAAATCTTTACTGACACAGGTAAAGGCTTGGCTACACTGCAGGACTTGTCTTCTTTTTAGATTTATCAATGTAATATTTCCCTTAAATTTAATTTACTATTACCATAATTTAAGAGCATTTTTTCCCACTTTTTTTTTTTTTTAAATTGCTCACAACTGACTCATATTTGTGAAGTTTGGTACAATTATCACAGGAAAGCTGGTTCTTGGAAGTAATAGAAAGGAGTCTGTGTAATGATTACCCTAAATGGGCTACTAAAATAAGCTACAATGGGGTCAAAAAACCCCCAAACCATTACAGATGCCACAGAAGTAAAACAACCCCATCAACCTTAAAAGCCAAGACTTCCATGTTGCCTTGCAATCTGCTTAAAAAGACATTCTAGATTTTCTTCTTCTTCGAAGAGTAAAGCACACCCATAGATCCAGCACATTATGCATTCAGTAGCTCAAAGAAGCCTAGAAGTTACGCCTCCACCTCTAACTACCTCGCACAGTTCCCAAACAGCCAATTTTGACACCCCACGTGGACAGCAACAATGAATATCTAGCAATAAGGACACAAGCAATTGGTAAGAATGGCCTGAGCCGCATAGAGGACCCAGAAAGAAAATGGGTTGACAATATCTTGATGTATCTCAAAGGCACGAACAATGCTGCCAGAATGCAGGCTTGCAGGCTGAGTCATGGGGATTTCTTGTGCCAAAGGACACGGATTTTGACTGGTCACCTTTTGTTTTACTGTGCTGGCAACAGGTCTCCACAGAAATCTAGATCTCTTACAGGAAGGTTCTGTGGTTGACAACTGCATGAAGTTATGGTTCATTATAAGATTCCAAAACAATAAAAGCACTGACGCTAGATTCCGTGCTCTGCAGTACCATTTCTCCTTCACAAACTCCACATGAAATCCATACAGAAACACACTAACAAACACACAGAATTAAAGGAAACTTGTTATGCCTGCAGGCTCAACCTGCAAGTTTTGGGTATGTAATATGCAGAATGACATCTGGGGTTTTAAAAACCACTCAGTGGGATTCGTTACAACAACCTCTTTTTGTATTATGAAAACAGGCATTTAAGAACAGGACAGTAGCAGTTGATCCCTGAAAATGCTGCTGCCCCTGTCCACAAACAGCAGAGCTCATGATCAACCTCAGTGACACTCAGCACTTAATTTATGACTCATTAGTGCTGTGTGGCAGTGTCATGGGCACAGCAATGCTCAGCCTGTTATAAACTGTTAGGGAGGACATGACACGGTGTCATTTTCTGCCTACTTCTCATTCCCAGCAGCTTTTCAAATTGTCATACTTCATAAATGGCTTTCCACAGGGAACTAAAGGAAAGAAATTCCTGAGCAATTGCACCCTATCAGCCTGATCTGGTAGGAAAACGGGCATGCATGAGATCATTTTCTGAAAGAAAAAAACTACGTAGGACAGTGTTTCTGCAGCTACCACTCAGATCCCCTCTGCAGAAATACAGGCCCCAGTCAACCTGCTCTAGCGGAGCCTAAGGCTAGCTACTGCCACAGCCATCCTCGATGTTTTCTAATATTCCTGCCTTTAGCATGGATCTTTGCTGCCCTGTGTGAATGTTAAAGCGAACAACAATCCTAACACTTGAGAGCTCAGGGTGAAGTCCAGACCTTTTCTAACCTACAACAGGGCTACAGAAACAAGGTAACTTCAAGAAACTCATCTACTTGTTAACTATGCTCTCGTATCCACAATGCAAGGCCGGATTTAACAAGTTTTCCTTTCCTCGTGACATCCTTGTAGTTCCCCTGAGTTGGCTGCCCCTTCTTCCAAAGGTCATAAACTCAATTTTTTGTCCTGAGTTCTAGGTAAATCTCTCTGTTCAGACAAGCAGGTCTTCTTCCCCGCTGGCTTGTCTCTTGGCAGATGGGGATGGCCTTCAAGATTTCCTTCTTGAAGCATGTCCAGCCTTCCTGGTCTGCTTTGCCCTTCAAGACTGCCTCCCAAGGGACTCCATCAACCAGGCTCCTCAACAGGCCAAAGTCTACCCTCCAAAAATCCAAGGTAGCAGTTTCTGCTGAATCCCTCCTTACTTCTCTAAGAATCAAAACCTCTATCATATAGCGATTACTATGGCCAAGATGGCCTCCAGCCACCACATCACCCACAAGTCCTTCTCTGTTTGCAAACAGCAGGTCCAGTGGGCTGCCTTCCCTTGCTGTCTCACTCACCACTCTTGTCAGTATGTTATCATCTTCTGCACACTCTAGGAACCTCCTGGACTGTTTTCCTCTCTGATGTGGTGTATTTCCAGGAGTCATCTGGTAAGTTGAAGGAGTAGCCCTCAAGAAGCAGAAGCTTTCTCTTCACAGCTTTAACCTGGACCCTCAGTCAGCAAAGCACTTAAGCCTAGACTTTAAAGACATTAGTTGTTCCTTTGATTCACATGAGACAATACAGATGTGAGACGTTATTAACATTAGGCACTTTGTTGGAACAGAGCTTCAAAGGATCCCATCAGGGCCACAAACATCTATATAGTGTTGAATAAATAGGACAGGGCCTCCTCTGTAAGGATCACAGGGGTGGTACAAGTCTGCATGTACTACACTTCTTTCCAGAAACAAATGTTTAATGGAACATTTGCTTCTGTTGACAACATAGACTTTAATACAAAAGAGTAGATTTAAATGCCAGTCACCTGATACATCATAGAATCACAGAATGGTTTGGGTTGGAAGGGACTTTAAAGCTCATCTAGTTCCAACCCCTCTGCTATGGGCAGGGACACCTTCCACTAGACCAGGTTGCCTAAAGCTCCATCCAACCTGGCCTTAAACACTGCCATGGATGGGGCAGCCACAGCTTCTCTGGGCAACCTGTTCCAGTGCCTCACCACCCTCAGAGTACAGAGACCAGTACATCCAGTAGTTGGACTCAACTGTTTATTACCTTCCACTCATATAACCAGCCCTCCCTATTACGTGTGCATCTTTATTCCTCTCTTTTAACGAAAAAAAAAGATATTTTGGGCATCAGATACTAAGAAGTAAACAGGATTTTAGCACCAGATAATCTTCTGTTACTCCCTTTGATCTGTAAAGATGAAAATTTCTCAATTTCTTAAGTGAGTAGAATCTGTTTTCCAAATCTTTTATTTAATGTTAAACAATGATTTAAATACTTTTGAAAAACTTTCAGTGTTTTTCAGATTATATGCAGGTTTCTGTGAAGAAAACCGACAAAAATACATATTAAAGCACCTAAAATCTTAGCTGATGCAAACAGTAACCAAAGCAACATGTCAAAAATAAGTTGAAATAACACAAGGAGGCCTACAGAACACTGATGTCTTCCTGCAATCCCAACAGAAATCGTACATTCAGTTTTCAAGAGACCTTTAAAAACCTTTAGCCTCTTAAATAAATCTTAACCAGATTGTGACTGGTTCAAATAGTAGCAATGGCATTGATTTAAATCAGTTTATGGCTATTAATATATGGCTATATAAACTGAGGATTTGAAGTCTTTAGAATCTTGGTGACCTCATTATTCTTCCACATGAAGCCTCCAGAGCTTCACAATGTGATTGCTGAACATTACAGCACATGCATGCTTAGTCCATTAACCTAGGAATGTGTTTTATAGCAGCCTGCTAGAATTTATTTCCACATAAACAGAAAAAAGCCAAGCAGAGACTATGCTAAAAATCTTTGAAGTGTAAAAGCATAATTGGGATGGACTTTAAACACTTCTGTTCCACAGTAGTGAGAAAAGAGTTATCACTGTTTGATTTCAGAGCTAAGGAGGGGAAGAATTATTATCTCATCTATGTGTAGCACTGTCTTTCAAGAAAATTCATTTATTTATTTACTAGGATACTAGAGTCTGTAAGTGTTCCTTAGAACAGTAACTTTCAGCTAAATGCTACCAGTAGATGGATGGGAAAAAGGCTATCTAACAAATAAGGGAGTGATAAAAATATTCCAGAGCATGTATTTTCTTAGGAACACCCATGGAGGACCAGACCTTTTGCTACCACAATACAATACAAGGTTATGGTACAGGAGGACATATTGCAGACTTGAGAGGTAAAATCTACAAGGTAAAGTCTACAGAGGAATAGGCACAGATAATAAGATAGTATCAGAGGAACTCATACCGCTAAACTGGTCTGGATGGGAAAATGTGAGCAGAGTTACTTCATTTAATACACTGCAATGGATTTTCAATGCTGTATTTGGTAAATGGTGCTGGTAAACACAAAACATGAACCCTGAAGGTATTTAACGCACTGGACATCAAACTCTTTCACATTCAGCTAGCCTACAGCTCGACCAGCAGTATGCAACACAAGTACTATGGCAAATGTAGTCTTTTGCCTGCTTGCAATCAGCATTTGAACTGTCTGTAACATTAACAAATATTTTGAGAGTCTTGAAATAATCAAGGCATGCTGTGCCAAGGGATTTCAGCTTGTGCCTTATTTAGAAGCACTTCATAGTTACAAGTATTATTTAGAATAACCAAATTCTTAATTTCTCATACCTGACAGCCACATAGGTCCACATCTGCTTGTGGTTATGCCTGGAAAAGCTGCAGAACTGCATAAAAGCTTTTTGTGAAAAAAAGCAACAAAACTATGCAAAGAGGTTGTGTGAGGATTTTTCTGTTTCCTCCTACAGTAAAAGCTGACTTTGCTTTCACAGGTGAATCTCAGTTTCAAGGAAAGTTCAGCTAACCTTCCTAGAACACGTGACTTGCCTTAAAGTCTTCCAGAACACAGGCTTAAATTCAAATGTCCTGAGTTTAACCGATACACATGCCCTGCGTCTGTACTGGCAAATTAAACAGAGCCCAGGCATGCGCCAGGAAAACTGGGAAACAGTTGTCTTCACTGCTAAATGACAGAGCTGCAGCCCAGCACAGCCAGAGCTTTTCCAGCTATGTTTGGGCTCTATTTAGGAGTTAGCATAGTACAGGGACCATTCCTGCTAGTCCCAGTTGTCTGAGGACTAACAGGGCTGGCCCTGGCACTATTTAGCATGAGTAGTGCAGAAGGGGTAATTTCATTTAACTGTAAGTCGTATTTGTGTTTCAGAATAGAAAATGTGTCTCAAGAGACAGATTCCTGGGTGGCACAAGCTGCCAGAAGGTCCCCAGCTGCTACAAGGGCTGTCCCCCCTTTCTTCCCTCCTTGCGAGCCATGCCATCTTGTCCTGGCAGTGACAGTCCTGCAGCCCATGCAGGTAGAAATAAGCCCTTTTTGTTCTTAATTTCCCAGGTACGGTTTCCAGGTGGATGGGCTTGAGCTATGTTTGGGCTCTATTTAGGAGTTAGCATAGTACAGGGACCATTCCTGCTAGTCCCAGTTGTCTGAGGACTAACAGGGCTGGCCCCGGCATTATTTAGTTTAGTAGCCATGGAGTCTTCAAAAACAGTCTGTGGATTGTGACTGTGTGTGGTGGCCAGCAGATGCACAAGATCTACTTTACTGCCACAAGCTGATGAATGTTTTGCTGACATTGAGCTGCTTCCAAACTAGAAGACATCAGCATCCTGATACACATTTACAGAATGCACTGGTCTGACTCAGAGGTCTGTGACACTAAGGTGAATACACAGTAAGAGCAGAAGGTAGTGGAATTTACACAGAAGTTGGCCAAGGTGTCCCACATGAGTATGGGCTCTCCATAATTTCATTTTGGGTTGAAAATCCAAACCATGAAAATCAGTGACATGAGTCACATCAACTTGGAACCAGAATTCCCCCTGCCTAGTTCACAACGGTGAAACATGCAAAACAAATGCATGTTTCTTTTAATGGTTTCATTGGTGTTTAGATATATTAACTACTAATTCCCACGTCACACATGTAGACTTCAGGATGAGAACAAAACTGCTTGGCATAATTCGACTTGTAGTATTACAAGATCATTTGTGTATTTTGAGGAGAGTTCTAAGTGTAATGTGTTGCAGATACAATAAACACTGCCAGGTGAGGCAGTCACAAGTGTTTTAACACAATACCCCAAGCTTTGAGCTGTGGATAGCTCTCGAGCTCCATCAGGCTTTAACAAGCTCTCAGGCTTCAGGGATAGATTCTGCTTTCACAATTTAAGAAAAAACGAGCCTTGGAGAGCTTTGATATTTTTCATTCACAGGAGGTAGATCAAACAGACTGTGAGCAGAGATATTTTAAATATCACAAATATTGATTTAAAAGACACTGCAAAAGAACGTTTTTTTCATTCATTCAGCAACAGCTTGAATATGTCTGACTGCCTGTGCTATCTACAGGCCACAGGTTTAGTGCAGACTCTGAATCTGCCTTTTCCTCCCATCTTTACAGTTTTCAGATATGAGACCAGCTCAACAGGTAAAGCACCAGAATCCTAAATTTAGACAGAAACAAAAATGATGACTTGAATCGCTTGAGGTTTGTTTTTAAAAAAAAGTGCCCATATTAAAAAGGTATCTTTAACTAATTAATTAATACATTTGGAGACTTTTGACCAGAAGGGGTAATTCTGTGGAAAAGAATTGCAAAATAATACATAGAAAACTGCAAAGATGAAACTCTGAATTTAAAAAGATGAGAGAATCCTATTTTCTTTGCATTTCCCATTTAGCATCTCATTACCTTGTCAACTATAGACGACATTATACTCTTCTGGCTACCAGGACTAGTATCTTAGCGACCTTAACCCAAAATTGGTTTTCATAAGGAAAGTTCCTGCAGGCAGATTTTTTGTTACAGTTACACTGCCTCGGTTTTGATATTCTGTGGTGTAAAATTCCCTTCTATTTCTTCTTCCTAGTTAAAGCTAGAAAGTGTAATGAAAACATGACCCAACCCAACTGGACTGATTGGCTTAACACTGTATGTCCACTATCCCATTGTGGTTCTCTATGGGCTAGGTCATAACAGCATCTAGCTGGGCACTGGAGACTGGCCTGCCACAGTGAGACAATGTCAAGTGCCCTCTATTGCATGTCTAAAGATCTTCCTACTGCATTGTTTTAGCTGGTTTTCCTTTACCTCTCTGCTCGGATTTTGTATCTGAGAACAAAATAGGCAATTAGGCGCAGAGAGAAGAAGAAAATTCCAAGAACAATGAAATCCAGGTAAAGTTTGGCATTTTCTACATCCAGTTCTCTCAGAATGGCCTCTGATTTTTGAAAATGGCAAGTTTCATCTTTATCACAATGCAGGTCTTCTCGATCCAGTCCATAGATGGAGAGAATAACTCCTTCAAACCCGTATCTAGAAAGAAGAAAGATGGATTACAAGGAAAAGTCCTGATGATCTGTTTAGAGGTACTCCACCAGCAATAAAATCCCTATGAGAGCTCGGCTGAAACACTGAACTACTGAGTAGTTCAGTATTGCTCTGACATGTGTCTCAGGGCAAGTTCTACCCCTGTTACAATCAAGCAAATCACGTCACTGGTATTTTATGTAAGATTGAAAAGGACAGGAGTTTTGCCTTTAACTGCTTCCAGCTAGTATATAATGCAATTTCTCCAAAGAAAATGTTAAAACAGAGGGCAGACTAATTTCAGCTCTTATTCAGAAATTCCCCTTTTAGAAGTGACATAATTAATTCATTTTCCTCTTAAATAAGCAAAACCAGGAACACAATTATGGTTTGAAGTCAGAAACACATTCAAACAGGCATCAGTCTAGAATGCTGCTTCTCTTTCCTTCCATGCTCTATAGTTTCACTAACAATGCACAGTTCCCACATGTCCCCTGGCACGGGCTGCACTTACCATTTGAGTTTGTGAGCAGAGTGAAGAGAGGGCTTCAGGAGACCCCACATGGGCTGGACAATGGCTTACGGCCTCATCTTGAAGTCTAGCTACTAATTCAGGGTCTCATTATCTCTTGTAAGTCCCTGTATAAGACCTCACTTGCTAAATGAGAGATTACTTTAGCTTGGGCTTTCTCAGTAATAGTGCAGCTTGGGCAGGGTGAAGGAGGATGAGAAAATTCTCCTCACCTAATTTCAGCTATAAATATTTAAGTGTCTTGTCTAAACTAACCCTCCATGCCAGCCTCCAGAGGTTTCCTCATGGCAATCATCCTATCTAAAGATAGCTGTCTCAGACTACAACAAAGACTGACACAGATGGGATATAAGGTGCCTATGGTTCTTAAAACACTAGTTTAGATTAGAGATGACACAAATCCCACACCTCTTGTGGTAGTGCTACCACAGGTCTTTATCCCACAAGTCTACCTACAATATTGTCTTTCAATATAAGATGCTGGCATCAAATTCTCAGTTCGGCATACGGTCCCTATTATTTCAGATATCCACTACTGCAGAATCTAGGCAGATCTGCATGCTGTGCAATCTCACTGAATTCAAGGAGACTGACATGGACTTATAGCCAATAATTTTGGCTACAAATACTAAATGCTCCTATTTATTTCATGTCATATACAACATAAAATGCAGTGAGAAAATGTGTCATGCATCACATGTGAATTTATACTCTAAAAGAATGTGCTGTGAACATACCCAAAATAACCAACCAAGCAAGCAAAGGTAAACATACAGCATTTCCAGATGGGAGGTTAATGGCCTCCCTAGCAGTACCTGACATAGGAAATGTAGGACATCCATTGGAGGTATGTTGGGATGGTATCAAAGCTAACAAAAAACCCAGAGAACAGAAGCACCGGGATTGCAGTAACTGGGCCCACAAAAGTGGCCACCTGTGAAGAGAAGGAACAGACAAATCTCTTGTCAGACAGCCACAGAAAACTTCCTCTTTCATCTGATGTCCTGGCCTTCAGTGAGGAAACTAGCCTTTGACAGAACAGTCTTTCATTATGGCAAATCCTCTGTTCTGTGCCAAAACCAAACAGGCAGTGCAAACTTACTTTTTAAGCAGTGGGGACTGAAGCCATTCAAGTCCTTCTTACAATGCAACTTCCCAAAATTATCACAGTTCCAAATACTAGGAAATTACTGACTTATTTATTTACGCAGACAAGATTTCTTGTGAGGGGAAGGGTAGATGCTGTTAATGGAGAAAAAGGAGTTACTCTCGTCTTCCTAAACCCTTTACTAGTTGACAAAGCTGCTGTGCTGGGATCTGTCCTTTGAAGGACTTGAACCCATCAAGAAGTTTACAGAGTAAGATGTGCACTCTGACTCACTTGCTCCTCTGGGTTTGAGACCCCTCTTTCTAAATATTATCCTTTATCACTTCCCACTGAGGACACACAGACCTCCCTCCTCATTAACCCCACATGAACAGTAGCTTCAACCAATTGGTCCTAAAATGTTGCGAAGAGGATAAGGAGCATCTCCAGCTGGGTGGCTTTGGTGGGGAAGATAGATCTTGACCAAACTCCAACCTGTCCTCTCTATATCCCCTCCAGGGTAAAGGTACAGGTATCTGGGGAGAGCAGAAACACACAGATTGCACAACAGGGCTATGGTGGTCTCCACAGGGTGGCACAGAGAGGGAATCAAATATTCTGCTGCAGAAACAGCACCAATGGTAGCATCAATGTATGTTAATGTCAGCATCACCTGTTATTATAAGCACTACAAAACGGTTCTGCTGTGGAATGGTCACCACAGCACATCTGCTGCCAGGAAGCAGAATGAAGCTACATGGCCAGCTTCCAGTGTGACAGTCCTACCAACAGCTGCTTCTCTCCCTCCTTCTGGAGAAGCTGAGTATCTTGGTCAAGCTTTTTCTTATCTTGCCTCCTGCAATCTTTTTGTGTGTGTATGGAAGAACCCTCTCCCAAGCTCCCGATTCTCATGGCTTACCTCCACTTTGTAGATGCATAGAAATGCACCAGTCCCACAGTTCTAGGACCTACTCAGCGTGGGATGAATAGCGAATGACAACCTACTCAAGGAGGGACAGGCACAGCCCCACTCAAATGGGGAAAGGAGCCTCATATCCAGTGCGTATATATGCTGTTTAAGCTGATGCCAGTGGAAAGCATCAAGCAGCTGTACCAGACCAAGACAACATTTTGCCTGTCATCTCTCAACGAATGTCTTGGGGACACAGCAGCAGTCATAGCAACCAGTGTTAGGAGACAGCGGGGTTCCTGTGAAACCACAAAACACTATCAGTACCTGGAGGGATGTAGAGGCTGCCCCTATGAGAAGACCCAGTGACTGAGCCACCAGGGATGTCATGGTTCCCAAGGCTGCGAAGAGGACAAATCGGAGTGCATCAGATGGCTGTGAAGTCATCCAGTACACAATACTGCAGTAAGCCACAGGAAACATGATCTGCAAGGAGATACCCTTGGAGTTAGTCTATTAAAGCCAAATATTTGCTGTTACTATGACTAATAACAACATGGGGATTTCTAATGAATCCACATCTCTAAGCCTTTCCATTACATGACGCGAATGGCTGAGAAAAATACATATATCTGCCAGAGACTGTGATACCTATTGTATTACTTAGGCAATAGAAAACAGATCCCATTTGCTTATAACCCTCTCCAATTCCCCTTCTGCAAAAAAGAAGATACTAATCTGTTTATTAAAATAATTGGGTCAGGTCTAGGTTTTTGTGAGGGTGCTTCTGATTTGGGCCTGAAGCTTCAGCACACACATATGGACAGTTTCTCCACCATTCAGATGAATAAAGTAGCAGTACTAATCTTTTTGGCAAGTTGACTTGCCATGAACTTCAATGGTTCTTGTTTTATTGAAGAGTAGAGCATATACCTGAAAAGGAACATCAGCCATGGTTTTGGCGAGATAGTAGGCTTTCAGGCTGTACCAGTAGTTCAGATGCTCTCTAAGAAATACTCCCATCTCAAGAGGAACTACAGAGAACACAAATTAGTAAATTAGGTCGTCAGTATGCAATATTGTTGCACATAATAACATAGTTTATCCCTATCTAACCCTGACTGCTGCAGTCCCATAGTGGGACTGGAACTCTGAGGCCTTTGACAGACCAGCAATAGTTTCAATGGTCTGTAATGAAATATGAGAGGTCAGGTACTCACATGTAAGGACAGTTGGCATCAGCGCAGCAAACATAAGAAACAACATGGAAAAAAAGAGGAAGCCAGAGTTGCTGAGGACTTTCTTAGCTTCATTGCCAATGCCTAAGTAAAGCAAGCCGATGAGCAGCCCAATACCAATGTGTGAGGTGATACGCAAGTGCGTCAGGACCTACGAGCAAGGGAAGAGTAGTATTTCTGATCAGAAAGTCTAAACTCAAAAAACAATGGTAATATGACTGAAATCAGATATACAGATTGCAGAAAAGGAGTATTTACGTCCAGAAGAGCTTATACAGAAATTACAGAATCACAGAATCATAGAACAGTTAGGGTTGGAAACAACTTTAAGATCATCAAGTTCCAACCCCCTGCCACAGGCAGGGACACCCCACAAGAGACCATGTTGCCCAAGGCTCTGTCCAACCTGGTGCTGAACACCGCCACAGATGGAGCATTCGCACTACTCATTTCCTTCTGGCAAACTATGCTTCAGCTAAGGAAAACTTACTGTAATGAGCTTCCCAGTGTCAATCAGACACCTCAGTATTAGAGTTCAGAAAATTTCTTCCTGTAAACTCAGGCAGAAACTGCAAATGATGCAACCTGAAACCTTCCTGACAATGTCATGGAGCCACTGGCCCTCATTCATCAGGAGGAGGCTTTCTCTCTAACTAAAAGATAACCTTCCTAGAGGAGAAGAGAGGCAGAAAAGGTATTTCAGGCTTATCTAGACCAAACTAACTTAATCAGGCATAAAATATCCTTCTGTGCCTTCTCTGCAATACAGCATTCCTACAAGAAGTATGGAAAAAAAACCAACAAAACAACATTTGGAACAACTGCAAGCCTTTACAGTTGAACAGAAAAAAAAAATAAATAAAACCAGCACTGTTCTTCAATGTCTGCATCAGAAAATAAATTACAATTTCCCCTTGATGGGGATGAGGACAGGACCATATGATCCATGGTCAGCGCTTGCACACCTATGAGATATGCTTTTCAAGTGTACCAGAGACTCATCAGCTCATTGAACCACGTGGAGAATGTGAAGCTGTATGTTCGCTTTGGATTACAAAATCCCTCCCACAGGCACATGTCAATTTATTTTTGACCAGTTGCTCACAACGAAGATGGTACAGTTAAAAGCAAGACTGAAAGATGAGTCTCTTTCTTTTGAAATTCTGTGATGATCTTCATGTATGGACTGTTGAACAGGACCTTTAAGGTGTATTATACTACCTCAAAACCAACTGAACAGACCTTCTGGATACAAAAGATATTATAAAGGCAGTCTTACCGAATCCCTCATGATGGTGAGAAAAGTTCTTTTGAAGAGGATACAGAACTGGGTTAGGCAGCTGGCAGAGAAGCTGTGGCAGCCTTCTGTGGAGGAGGAATCCTGTAGAAACACATAAACTTCTTTCTTTGCAGTATCTTGCTTAGTTTTCATTCACAAAACCCTACTCCTATCAGTTACGTGTGCCCAGAAGCCTCCCCCACTGATCAAGGATTTAAACTCTCTCCCCCTCCCAGCTTCAAGCCATGCCCATTAGTTGTGGTATATAAAATACCTCTTCAGAAGGCCTGTGCCAGAGGAAGGGATTCAACTCATTCTCACCACCAACATCTCTCTTGTAGTCTGTGTCACATATCCTTTCCCGTACTGCCCTTACCAGCCGGCCATTCTGGTCTCCATATTCACCAGATGCTACTTCCATAACTACAAAAAAATAGAAAGCAAGTGATTGATTTACACTACCGACTAGTTACAAGCCTCATTATTAGATCCCCATGATTCAGCAGCATTGACAGAAAGTTTTGTCTAGAACAGGCTCTAAAATGCCACACAAGTTCATACATATAAGCACATATTGTAAATGTGTCTTTCTATAAATCTTCAAGTTTTCATTCTGGAAGTTAAATGAACCATTTTAGGGGAAAGGCAGTGAACATGGGACAGTCTTGGTAACAGCAAATGACAAAAGCCTATTCTTATGGTCCTTACTGATTCTTTGGAATTAAGAAACAACAGTCAGAAAACCTCACAATGCTATTAGCTGTACAATACTACAGCAGTATTGCTCAAGATGAAAAAAAAAACCCAGAATACTGGAGCCACTTTGAAACCACTAAGATTAATTACTAAGAATTTATCTTTAGTTTCCTGGACTTGAGAGAAATACTGACTAAACTTTGCCACTAGATGGCATTCGAATTACTTAGAAAAAAACTAAGATTTTGAATATTTTGAATTTTGGTACATATATGTATGTATAAATGAATGTATGTATACACACATATATACACATATGTATACATGTACCAAAGTATAAAACACACCATGGACCCTATTACCCTGAAGGTGTTAATCAAATACAAAATATATACTATTCAAATTGTTCTTACCAAAATCTGCTGGATTGTGGTAGGTTGGGCAATTCAGACCCAAATCTCTCAAGTAAGGGACAAGGTTTACTACTTTCCCACGGTAAATGCATTGGCCTTGACTTAAAACATAGAGCTGGAAAACAAGGCAAAGAAAAAGATAAAACCCCATGTAATAGTATGCAAATATTTGAACCTGCTACCTGTATGACAGCAATCCATTAACATAGTGACCTCTTCCTGTCCCTCTGATAAGAAGACCTCGTGAAGATCTGTCACCACTTGGAACTACCTTTGCGTAGAATTATAACTAATGGGAAATTACACGCTTAAGGTTTGACTTTTGCAAACATTCCCTTCAGGACTTAAAGCATATTAACACAGAAACAGACTAATTGCAGACAGACACATGCTGAAAATATGCAAGAAATACATTATGGATATTTTGCGCTGGAAGACCAGGCTGGTGAATGCAAGAATGGAAGGAACAGCACAGCAATGGGAAACAGCTTGATTATTCTTACTTTTAGCCACACTATTGACTTTCAATAAATTTAACCTAAGCACATGTGGTCCACATCCTGTTGTTGGGTTGGAGAAAAGATCTCCAACTGACTTCACTTCAACTATTATTATCTCACGTGAATAAACTCTTTTGAATTTACACCTGTGTAGCTAGGATGAGAATGTGTATCAGCAACATTGCAGACACTGGCACTAAAGCTCCCTTGCTCTTAAATTAATCTAATTTACTCCACTGGCATCCCTGTGCCCAGGAGCAGTTGTGGGTGAAGGGGTAAAAAACACAAGTGTAATAATCATAATTTGGGAAACGTACCAGCCAGATTCTTTACAAACGTTACATGTAAATAATGGAAATGGGTACAGAAGAAGAAAAAAACATGATCAAAAAGTATATTTTGCTCTTATTTAACTTCTTGATTTGATTTGAACCACAGACTAGAATTATCCATGATTTTACCTGAAGAGTGAAGCCTTGAAAATACAACCTATCTAAACCACACATAAAGAGTCTGAAAACAATACCTGATCGAACAACTCGAACAGTTTAGCACTGGGCTGGTGAATCGTGCAGATGATGGACCTGCCACCCTGAGCTAAAGCCTTCATCAGAGAGACCACCTGAAAACACGATGCGCTATCCAAACCACTGAATAAAAAGAAATGTTTGTTATCCACAAGTCCACAGGCACCATTCAAAGCTAGCGCACGTATTTGCTACCTCTGCCTCTCACTATTATCCTTTTATAAATTTTCTCTGTAGCAGTTTAATTTTATCATATACCAACCTTATGCTTTTATTTCTCCATCAGTCTTTTAATTAAGCTGGAAGCATGCCTGAGAATGAAAAATAGACTATTCTCAAAGCTGCCTTAAGGGACTTCTACATTTTAGGATTGAAGATTTAAATGCTCCCAACTTTAATGAACAGATACGTATTCATAGCTCTCCCAGCCTTTCCAGACTGGGATCACAGACTTTGATTCTAAATATGCCACATTCATTATTAAAAGTCACACTTTAAAATGCTTATATTCAAGCTATCTTTTCTTGAAAAAAAAGAAGAAAACTCATGCCACAATCTGGAAATATTTTCCTCTCTCCCTTCCTGTTTCAGTTTGTGTCTCCCTTAAAAATCATTTGTTGCATGATCTGGCAGTTACAGCAGTGACCCAAGGCACTAAGCACCTAAATCAAATTACTTCTTGTGGCATCACTCAGTTCTTACAGGCAACACAAAATGAGCCTTTTCCAAGGACTTAAGAGGTCAATAACCTTTCTGCAGCACTGTTCTACCATATAAAGCAGTATTTGCCTATCTTTAATTTTTGGCAATGAAGTACCTGGTTGGTTCATCAAAAAACATGACAGGAGGATTGTTCACCAGCTCCAAAGCAATGGCAAGACGCTTTCTCTGGCCTCCAGAAAGACTCCCAGTCCTTGTATTGGCACATGTCAGCAAACCAAGGGCTGTCAATATTTCCTTTACCTAGAGGAAACACAACAATGCATCATCTAAATTTGTTACACAGAAGAAAAGCCTCTTTACTGATTTTCATGGAGTATGTAAACTAGCTCATGACTTTGTTTCACAATCCATATACCAAAGACTTTTTCCACCTAATGTAGGATTTATTAGATTCAGTGGGGCTTAACAATCTACCGTTTACTATTTTGACCCAAATTCTACTTGTTTGCCCTATATGACCTGTCTCAGTAAGGAAACTCTGGCTGTGAAAATGAGAGGAAATCAGTTCTTCTGCATCATCCCCTGGATATGCTGGATATGGCACAGATATCAAAACAGCTCTGCAGCATGTGAGAAGTTACTATATAGTGAAACCAAGAAGCTTTTTCAATAGAACTTCTAGGCTCTATGTACATGGGACTGGAGAACTTTGTAACAAAAACAGTGGCTTCTATGGAGCAATGACTTGCTCTTATCCCATCTGTTCTTCACAGACTACTCTTTAAAAGGCAGACACTGATTTTAAGTGTTTCATTCTCCTCAGAGCCAGTTCAGTTATCACACAGGCTTTCAGACGTTTGGGATTTCCTCAAGGCACAGCCCCAGGAAGGGCACAGCTTGTCCCAGGATCTCAGGAGCAAAAGAAGAACAATCCCAGCTGCTATGAATTTCTGGTTTCAATGATTGTAGATCTGGCCTGGTAGATCCATATGAGGAAAATAGCTCTTTGGCATCAGTAAAAACATGAACATAAAAGTGAGCAAATCCAAGCCACCTTGCTCATGCAATTAAAAACTCTACCACTTAAAAGGTAGAAAGAAAGCCCAGATATTTAACACTTCACTGAAGTATGGGAAGAGGAGCCTGTCATTTTTTTGAAGTAATGTTGTTTGGATGGAGGGAGTTTTCAAAAAAGGGTGGCTGACATGGTAAAAAAAATCATTAGACCAAGTAGGGCCTGACCCTGCATTTGTCCTGATTTTCATTTCTAGGAGCTTTCAGTGATAGGGAGTGAAAAAAAGAACAAGCCCTACTAGCCCTCGTCCTCAGAGGGAGGATCCAAATGACATCCTTCCCTTTATCTCTAGGAAAGATGCTAAGGGACATGAGCAGCACTAGCTAGGTCAACTAGAAACATAAACTATGGTTCAGTGGAAGATTTTTCACTTGTCTCTATTTCAAACAAGCATCTGTAATGGTGATAACACAAGTGCAAAAATTCGTAATATTTATCTATGGTAAACATTTACTTTACAATTTACAACAATAAAATGAATGATGTAGTCCAGCACAGGCCAGTAACACTAACCAGAAAATGACTGCCCTTCTCGTATGTCTTGAATAAAGGCATACAGCAAAGATTTTTCCTCAAAGAGTTCTTTGTAAATACAGTAACAGAGTGGACAAGTGAATTGACCTGCTTGGCCTAGCTTACTAAAGTGTAAATGAATTAAGACTTTCAAAGTACAAATAAAATTAACAGCTGTTTCTAGACAGATGTATTTTCCAATGAGAAAAAAACAAAATCTGTGGTTAGCTTATGAAAAAAATAACAATAAAACTTGAGAGAATCGAAGCAATCTTAAACTGCCAAAGATACGTTGATTCTTTTAAGTTTCCCTCTCTGGAGCTCTTTCTGGTTCTTAAGGGTCTCTGAGACTGAAGAAATGCCAAATGTTCCAATTTGGAAATAAATATATTTGAGGTTATGATTTATTCTACCATTACAAGTCCACTGCAATTCAATATTAGATAAAAATATCTGCTTTACAGATCTCACTTCATGGACTTCTCTGACATCCCCAGAAATGCTCTGTTTGATGGACACTATACATACCATTTCTCTCCTGCCTTCATCCTTCTCTTGAAGTTTCAGATGAGCAGATACCTGCAATGCAACACAACGGAATTTGATTTTTAACTGGTCTGAAGCACAGCAACCAGTTAAAGCAGATGTCTCAGGCACAACATCCCAACGTACTGTTGAAACAACTTTCAACCCAGTCAAGAAAGTTTAAGTTGAACTATAATGTTCAAATTACAAGAATCACATATGCCTGTGCACTAGGTAACTGAGTATAATCTGATTTAAGCAACCACTCAAGCATCTGACAAAAAACATATTAGAAAGAAAGGCCATTCTGCAAGTCAAAGAGCTTGGGAGGAAGATGAGGGAGTCATGTCTTTTGCATAGCCACTGACTTCCCAGGCAATGCTAGAATCACAGTTTATTGGTGCTCTATCCATATTCTAAGGATAACCAAACTGCCATTCTCCAGCATGTGAACAAATAAGTACAGAAATAAATAATCTTGTAAAAGATGTCATTGGCTATCCTAAGAGGCAGCTCCACAAAACATTATGACTAACCCTTATTAGAAGCAAATAAACTGTTAACTAATTTATTTTTTGTCAGAGCCCTGACTGATTAATTTAGACAGCAAGTATCATCTGGGACCAATTCTACAAAAGTGGTCCTATGGGATTCTGACTAGAATGTTCACATAAACAAAAGAGAAGAAAAATTTCCTCACAGAGAAGAGCCTTTGCAGAAGATTAGCCATATAAAAATTACTGTGATTTCTTCTGGCCTTAAAACTTGTGAGCTGATGCTAGCATACAGTATGAGCAAGCTTAGACTTATTTTGATAACACCCTCTGAGAAAAACTGCCTCATTCTCTCAAACTGATCAAAAGGCAATTCTAGACTGCTTGGTCAAGCCAGCAATTAGTAAACTTCTTAATGCTACGAAAAGCAGTAAGAAGAATTTATGTTCCCTGTAAATCTTGAGATTATTCTGTTCCTGTTGGCTTCCTGCGAAGAACCAGGAGAGATTTTATACAATACCTTTATTTTAAAATGGGCCCAGAGGAGTAGAAGTAGCAGAGAGACCATGCTCAAGTCAAAATAGCAGTCAGAACATAGAAGGTGGGGAGACAGAGAGAGACAAGGATACTCATCCACCACACTAAAAAGCCTCATTCTGTGCAGCATTTCAGGTTCCACTCTCTAGAAGGTCTAAGGAGTAGAGCTGTAGATCTTTCAAATCCTACTGCTGGTCACAAATTGAAAATGGTAAAGCTAAGGAAGCTCAGACAACCCCCCTAGGAGGATGAGCCTTAAATGGAATTCAAGGCATCATCAAAGTCCAAGCACTTTCATTGAGTGGGATTAGACAGAGATAACAGCTCGTGCCATTACCAGGCATAAGAACATAGGCACAGGACACAAAGATTTTTCCATTTTCTCCATCCTGAATGAATGAAAAAGCTCACCATCATAGCTTCCTGGACAGTCAGATGAGGAAGGAGCATGTCATCTTGCATGATGTAGCAGGAGACTTTGCGAAAAGAGCGTAAGTCACGAGGCTGTCCATTGATGAGAATTTCTCCTTTCATTCCTGTCTCTCTGAAAGGAGCCAAGAAAACAAACAGGGGTGAATTTTGCCTTCGCTTGTGCTGTTACAGGCCTCGCTTCAAGTGTGTATAAAATGTGATTTAAAAAATAGCACAAATGTAAGACATTGAGTCAGATTTGTTACACAGCTAGAAAGGACATTGTTTTTGTGTGTGTTTTGGACTTTAAATTGCTTCTCATCATTGGATCAGACCTGTTAACAGATATATCTAAAGTGACCAGAACAGGACAAAAAGAAAAGATATAAGCAGTAAGAATCTCATTCAAAATCTGTGAAATACATGTTTTCACCATACACTGGGGTAAGATTTCTTCTGCTGTTTTCCCCAGGGAGCCATGAGGCTAGCTGATCTTATTTGGGATTTTCATTGTTACTGACCTGTATCCTGCCAGAATGTTCATGAGTGTTGACTTCCCAGCTCCTGAAGGACCCATAATTGCAACAAGTTCTCCACTGCTGAATTTCCCTGAAATTCCTTTCAAAAGGGTCTTATAGCCTGAAAGAAGAAATAAAAGTTTCCTGAACCCTTCACAATCATGTTTGGGGAACAATGAAAGTTCATTTCCACTAAACAATGATGACAAACAGGCATTAGCAGATACCTACTGAGAGGTTGATGCTAAGATCAACACACTGCAATAACTATCAAAAGCCAAATTCTGAGTGGCAGCAGCAGCCTCCTCCTGCTACACAAGGATCATGTTAAGATTCCGGGATCACACACTCTTGATTCACTCTAGGAAAATTTTCTAACAGGGCTAAGAAGCCTTGCTGCCATTTTATAAGTATCTTCTCAGACTATTTTACTAGGAGGTTGGCATTTCCATTAAAATACCTAGAACCTCAAAGGTAACATTAACTCCACAGCCTTGGAGTAGACTGCCCTCCAATCACTGCAGTTTCAAAGCCAAAATTCTGCCCTCTCATCAATACAACTACTTCTTGGAAAGTAATAGCCACAATCTCAAAGGCAAAGCCCTACGTTTTTCTTCATTCCCCCCTAAAAGAGGTATGACAAGAAACACAGCAAAAAGAGACATACAGATGGACCATAAGGACTCTCTTACCAGAGGAACTGTAAAGGCTTGTCTAGACAGGGAGACTGATCACAATAACTCTGTAAAAATAATTCCTAGGGAAATACTTACTCCAGATTAAGAACATGCAAGGTTTTTTCTCATTTAGATTAATCCACCTCAGAAGGTCATGCCACAATAATAATGTCCCAGGCAAAGCTGCTCCAGAATAACCAAATCCAAATATCTCACCTTATTCCTGACTAAATTACCTTTGTCAACAAACCTTAATTTAAACCCCAAACTCCCTGTTGCTCTAGGTGTAAGCAAACTGGACTCCAATGAGAATTCTAGATTTGGACTTAGTTGCTTTCATCTTGTCCTGTATGATTCCCATTTGATGGCATAAGCACACTGGGGAGGGTGGAAAGAACCCTGACTGGCATCTAAATTCTTAAGGATCTCTTTCCCTTTTATTTTTTTTGCTTGCTTACTTTAATTACCAGTGTTTTTATTTAAAACATTTAATAATAAATAAGTTAAATAAGGTGTCACAAACCAATCTCATATTAAAACCAAAAAGAGTAGAAGATTCATTTCAACTCAGTGTTGTGATCTGGCAATCCATTTTGCATACACAGGCAACATTTATATTCCACATGTAAACCTCTCCCAGTCCTGCAATTATCATTAGCATAGGTTGTATCTGGATATTGAAATGCTGTAAAAAAAGAAAATCACATTGTCTGCAAGCTCCTAGAAAATGAATGGTGGATTATATTCTTTTGATTTCTCTTTCTTCCCAACTCCACAATTTCTTGCTTTCCTTTCATCCTCTCTTAGCACTCTTTATTCTTTCTCTAGTCTCAGTTCACTCTTTCAATGGCACAGTAAGCAAACTTTTGCACCAAAACCATTAATGTTATACTGCCATGAAGCCTCCCAAATCCACAGCAAATAATTCTTGAGTATTCCCCAGCCCAGGGGCAAAGCAGCAGCCACAAAAACTCTGTCTAGAAATATCTGATCCTATTATTTTCACAGCAAATGTCCTAGAAAATGTGACTGACCAAATCTCTCAAAGTAACCAGTTTTTTAAGTGCCTTTTTTAAAAACAGTAATTTTTCATTCTAAAATCCTGTCCTGGACCTGAACAAAACTACTTGTTTGGAAGCTATGCGATATTAGGGATATGTAAACAGCAGCGTAGTCACACTGCCTGTTAATGGCACAAGTCCTAGGAACAAAAGCAAAGGTGATCTATCAAAAGGAACAGCTATTTTGAAGAGAGAAATCCAAGAGAACTTATCCCTCATGCCAATGTCACCACCCAAACCAGCATCTGAAGGAAAAGTGCAAGGAAGAGATGAGACATTTCAAACATGACAATATTTATTAAATAAATTTTACAGGGGCATGTGGTGACAGGACAAAGAAGTGTGGTTGTAGGCTGACAAGGGGGGGAAATTGGATTAGATGCTGGGAAAAAGGTCTTTACTATCAGGGTGGTGAGACACTGGCACAGGTTGCCCAGAGAATTCGTGGCTGCTCCATCGCTTTCAAGGTCAGGTTGGATGGGGCTTTGAGCAACCTAGACCAGTGGAAGGTGTCCCTGCCAATGGCAGGGGGCTGGAACTGGGTAAGCTTTAAGGTCCCTTCTGACCTAAACCATTCTATGATTCTATGATAAATGTGACCTACAGAGACAAAGTCCTTTATACTATCCCTTAAGTGTAATGACAACCAGTTACCTCCCAAGCCTATTAAATTTGTAAGGGACACAAACACTAGACTGTACCACCAATTATTTGTATGATGCACCCACCACATGAACAAGTTATGTACAGCTGGGAAACTCTCACACTGGTCAAAAGCTGGCCAGGTTGGCCTGTCATTAACTTCCACTGGGATAGGGTTTCTTTCACTAGGTCCCACATGTAGTGCACAGGGTAAAGCAGACACTGGTGTCCATCTCTGGTCCCTGTCTGCCCTGCAAAGCAGTTCAACAGGATAGAATATCCCATGGCAACTCCATTACAATTTCTATTATATGGAAATCTGACCCAGATCACCAGGGTAAAGACTTCTTGTCAGTTTCATAATAGTCAACTCATGGCGAGTTTCACTATCACGACAGTAAATATTGCTCAAACTTATAGGGGAGCATAAAGAATGCATATTGCCATGAACACTGAGGGAAGTACAACCTAAAATACACCTCACTGTCTGAAAACATGTATCAACATGCATACCATTACCTAAAACTGAAGCCTTTCCTCTCACTACATATGAGATTTAACATTACATTCATTAAAGTCACTTTTCCAAACATAATTTCACAAATGATAACCAGTTTACCTTTAACTGCAGTATCTTCCCCCTCATTGCCTGCACTTGTTTCTGCCCCTCTGGTGTAATTTTAAGTATCCTACACACAATGTTAAATCAGAGAAGGACAAATCTCAGCAACTCATTTGCAAAACAGCAGAGGAAGATGATTTATGAAGAAACAGAAAACACTTATGAATTTTAGATCAGGATCCCAATCACTGGCATTTTAACTTACTACAAACTCAAAACCATCTCTTCTTTTGACTGGAAGCACGTAAGAAGCCTTTCCATTACAAAGGTTAATTTAGCAAACCGACAAAAGGATTTGACATTGTAGCTGCAGTGTAGTGCCCAGTATAATCCTTTATAAGGAATTAGTCCATAAGTAACTACAGCCTTCTCTTTCAGAATATCGAGGCTAATCTTTAACTGAATCAGTTGACCTAAAACTTCTACATCAGCCACATGTCTTTCACGAGAAACAGATTATGCATTCAGAGGGGATTGTATTCTTACAGTATAGGGACTGTTTTATAGCCATCTGCCGTATATTAGGAATTTCTGACAACCTTCAATCCCAGTTTACCTGACCTACCTCGTTTTCCTTAGGCCACCAGTACATGATCTGTGCAGTAAGTTTTGGTACCCCAGAGTTTAATGAGAGGCTGAACCTCAAAGCACACTCCCCCCAAGATAAATGCATATTACAGGCCGTTCAGTTTGAGCACCACAGTGGCTGTATCCTTTTGGACTGGACTTACATCAAGACCAAGTTTAGCATCATGACTTTCAGTAACTTCTCAAAAACCTGTTTTAAATTACAACGCAAAAGAGCTTGGATGCTTTCAGTTTTCCAGAATTCCCTCCCAGAGTTACAGCGACCTCATCCTCAAAACTGTATTTAGGGACTGAGGTGTAAGAGAATCCAAATGCCAGTTTTCATGAACTACTTGAAATACAAATTTGTCAATAGGACATTAATACACCATCACCAACCAGAATCAGCACTCAGCATTTTCCTCAGTCCAACCCACTAAATATAGAATACAAAAAGTAAGAAATCAAAGCTGAAACAGAAAATTCAAGTGGTGCAAAGTTTTCTGGTCTTAATTTCACCTCACATTACATTCCGGAGTTCAACTGCTTCTCCTGAAAAGTGAAATATGTTTCGTTTTCCCGTGTTACAATTTCCCATGGAAAGCAAACTCCAGGCACTATGATATTAGACCGGATTCACAGCCAGAAATATATGACTAGCCTGAACAGACCCCTATTCAAGAGGTAGATTTCCCTCACTGCCTGGCTGCAGCACAAAGCCCACAGCAGCCCCTTCTTTAATGAGTTGATAGGGTGACCTCTTGCCTTTGATGAAGATGCTAAGGGAGTTGTCGTTGCTCAAGTCACCAAAGTTTTTGCTAACGTATTCAGCAAGGGAGAAATGTGTTGATGGTTTTATCTGCTTCCTTATGGGTTTTACAAGGATTTCTGGGAAGATGTGGTTTTACGATTCTCACAATAACTATGATTAACCTGGAAAGAAGTAAGCCACCCCCTCCTCATACTTAGGGTAGGAGTGCATGTTTATGAATGTGACTGAAACAGGACCAAAAAAAATCATAACCAGAACTCACTCCTGCTCTTACAGTGAATCTCCTCAGGTAAATACTGTCTCTAGGTTTCTGACTAAAATGCTTTAATCATTTGCAATTCACTGAAAGTAATATACTCATCTGTTACTCAAAGAAATGTCACGCAGGCTGCTAGAAGTTTCTAGGTGTTGTAGCCTAATTCTGCATCCATCAATAGGCAGCAAGAACACATCTTTGGTCCCAGGTGAGCACTGCAGGCTTTCCCTGCTCACTGCAATTAGAGCAGGATTTGCCCTTCCCCATACATCTGAACTGTTTTATCACAAACTCTTCTGAAGGTAGGAAATATCTGTCAGTGCCCTCCAAAAAACCGCTGGCCTGAAATTGCTCTAAGGTTTTACTACAGAAAATAAGGTAATATAGGACATTCCATCTCAAACAGCTCAAGTTTGGCAAAACTATAAACGACTGAAAACCAAGCCAAAAAATAAGCAACATTTGACACTTGTATGTCAAAACTGAAGAAATCATAGCCTACTCTTTCCACACTCTCTACCTGAATCCAGGTAGAAGTGCACAATTTCTTTATTTTTAAAAAAATTATATGATAAATGTATTTCTGCATCTTTTTGTGGTGCCTTTTAAAATGGGGTTTGATGTATTCCCAATTAGAAACATCCAGCTGGATATACAGAAGACACGTCTGGCAAGTACTATGTTACTAATGTGCCTTACTTTGATACCTTCAACAAGCAAGATGATTTTTAAACAACAATCTAAATTTCAATACACAAATTTGTTCTTTTACAGCACCGTCAATCAAATTGTTTATTAAATCATGATAACAAACTGCAGCAGTTTCTCGGCCCTATGTACTGACCCTGTTCCAATAAAGAAACTCAATTTTCCTATTCTAAAATTTATAGGCTGAACTGTCATCTCATTTTCTTCACATTTCAATCAAAAACACCATGCCAAAGTCAAGGGAATTCTCCAGCACAAAACCTGAATAAAGGAAAATGGAATCAAGAGGTCACATCCAGATCTTTCCCCTTGAGGCAGGAGTAGGCAGTCCTCCTATTATGGAAGAATGCTCCGAGCAAATTCATGACTTTGCTGCTCGACAGCTGAAGACATTTGCTTGGATTACCTACTGCACAAAAACACAAGAAAGGGAAAAACAGGCTAACCCAGTCATATATCATATTAAAGGGAAAGTTAGTGACTTACAGATGAGAGAAAGCTTCCAGAAGTCCATCCAGACATAGAAAAGGCCCTCATATCTGTCAGATATTTCATTTATAGACTCTTTAGATTTAGATCAGAAAACTGAACAGCTGAGAAAAGCTGGCAGAAACTCTACTGAGAAAAAGAGAAGCACAAGACCAGAAACACCACGCACACACACAGAGATAACAGCCCAAGGCCAGATTTATACTAGAAACATTTGTAGATGTAATAAAACATTGACTAGGAAATGTATTTCTTTATAATTTTTACTTCAGCAAAAGCCTTTTCCATACACCTAGATCTAAATATGTCAACAAAAAATCCTCTTCTCTGATCTTTCTCAATCTATTATTCACTTTGTACACCTCAGCCCCTGTTCGTATTCCTGAGAAAAAGCCACCATCATAGCAAAACATGCTTGCTAGTAGAGACTACGCCAATCTGCTTCATCTAATAGTGTTTTAATCCTGTGGGGCAGGCACAAGCAGGGAGTGGCAGCATAGAGATTAATGTGAAGCTCCTCGAGAAAACTACACCAGATCACTGTCCCATGGAGTCTCTCTTGGTCCCCTCATGCTTTACTTCCTCTGTTTCTCTCCTGCACTGAGTAACAACCTTCTTAAACCCCAGAAGCAAGTATGCATTTAGGGTAGACCAGCAGGCTGACACTGCAGAGCACTGAGGGCAGTCACAGTAAATATCTTGCATTTATTCTGCTGCTATGGAGCGCACAGTCATGACCACATAGTCTACCTGCCCATGTAAAGATAGGTTCCTTTAAGTAATGTAATTGTGTATGTAAATTCATTCCTTATGATCAATAGTTCCACTCTACAACTGAGCAGTCAGCCAGCCATCTAGTCTGTGCACGTAAATATGACAGCTGGGAGATTCACAGAGTGACTAGTAGCTGTTGCGAGGTCATGGCCCAGTTTGTGGGTCTGGGCTATTCAGAGCAGTTTGCTTTTATACAGTTTAAGAAGTAGCAATAGAAGATGATATTGCTACTGAAGCGAGCAGTGTACTTCTGCCCTTTCTCCCCAGGACACATTCCCATCACTTTGCCTGAGCTGACTTTCAAGTGCACCTACAGAACCAGTGAGGACATCAAGCCCATCCACCTGGAAACCGTACCTGGGAAATTAAGAACAAAAAGGGCTTATTTCTACCTGCATGGGCTGCAGGACTGTCACTGCCAGGACAAGATGGCATGGCTCGCAAGGAGGGAAGAAAGGGGGGACAGCCCTTGTAGCAGCTGGGGACCTTCTGGCAGCTTGTGCCACCCAGGAATCTGTCTCTTGAGACACATTTTCTATTCTGAAACACAAATACGACTTACAGTTAAATGAAATTACCCCTTCTGCACTACTCATGCTGGGCAATTCAAACCATTTAATTTCAAACTGGATTGCTTGTTTGCTTTATTTTAGTATGAACCAAAAATTAAATCACTTCCCATCAGTAAAATGAAGGCACTTGAGGCTTTTCACCTAAACCAAAGTTAGTTCAAAGCCAGGTTGTTTCCATAAATTGGCATATCTTCACAGAGATGTTTTCCATGTATTTCTAATTCTGCTATTAACTGTACCTCTATAAAGCCTGGGGGGCAAAGTCATACTAGAAACAATAAACATGTTTCAGGTAACTGTCTACCAACTAAAACCTGTATGTAATCTCACAGGCCATTGGTTCATGGCTTCCACCATAATTTGTGTATCACAAGTAAATTAACCTTTTTATGATTCATTTTTCGACTTTAGCTTTAGAATCCACATATCCACATATTTCTATTCACATGTCTCTCAGGGATGCAGACATTCTAGAACAGCATTTTACATTGTCTAAGCCCTGAGCCCTGCTTTAGAGCAATTAAGGGAATTTACAATTGTAATGCATTCTTGTACCTTGCCTCAGAGAAATGACCTTCATTATGTAAATGTCTATAAAACAGCAGGCCAGGCACCAAACCATCAGGACAGAGAGGGCAGAAAAGCTAAATGAGTGCTTGAAGTAACTAAATCAAGTTTCACTGCCTCTAAGTCCTTTCCAACTCGGAAATGAGGAATCCATTGCTCTCAACCTAAAAATACGTCTCTCAAGCTTTTTGAAAAAGAAAGAAAAAAGGAAAAAAAAAAAAGAAAAAAGAAAAAAAATCCCCTGGGCAGCAAAGCTCTTTCTTTGTGGTGGACTAAACTGCATTTCTTAATATAGCCCACAACCAGACCTTCTTAAACACATTGCTCTTGATCCACAGCCGATTTCCCACTTAGTGATTAGGGATGGATTATTTGTAACTCAGATGGAGAGCTTAGCCCATGCTCACAGCGAGCCTTGTAGCATTTCATCTACCTAATTTTATATACCTAAAAGTTTGATGCTTAACCTAATTCACTGTTTAGGACCCATAAATTACCAATAAAGAGAAACAGGCACACCTAACAGATTATTAATTCTACCTATTTTGCATTCCTCTTCTGGGAAGGCATAAATAACCCTCTGGAAGCACATCTTTCTCTTAACTACAGTGGGAGTTCAGGATAATTAGCTTAGACTAGATACCAAACATCTAAATGCTGTGACAAATCTCATCCTTTGCCAACAAAATCATGGCTGAATTCAGGATCAGTCACAAATAAAATGGACATCAAGACCTCTTCTGTGTTATTTAGATGTCAATTTGATCATAGTCCCTCATTTGCTTGCATGATTGCTGTAATCAAGCACACAAATCGCACTCAAAATCTTCAAGTTGGACTGGCACATGTTCAGGCACTTCCTATCAAGAAGAGCATCCTGCCCATGTTCAGGATGTACAAATATATCAGATGTTATGTTTTTACTTTATCATTAGTATTTAGCACTTACTCTGCACTCTGATATCCGGGGACAGGTCAAAATTCTACACATTTCTGCTTCAAGTTATTTACTAGCTCAAGAACACAGCACTGCATTGATAGCACTTGGTTGAAACTTAACCAGAACATCTCAGTGCCTGAGAAATCCAAACATGCTGTGGAAGATTACATATTAATCAAAAGCTAAATGTTAGAGAACAAACTTTAAAGCAGTTTTTTAATTTTGTTTGTGTGCATGTCTAAGATTTGACTTCTACCAGCGCACTTCCTTTGTACTAAACATATCAACTAACTTGCCTTCTGTGGCAAGTCAGTAAAACATACAGTGAATTGGAGCCTATAGACAGATTATAAGCCTCCAAATCAAGATTTATTACATTAAATCCGTAGTTATTGTAGGCCACGTTGTATAATAAAAGAGAATGCATTGATGAGAAGATGGCAATCCAGATGAGGAACTGCGTTCTAGCAGAGGAAGAATCTTAAACCAAATTGTAGGTTATAAAGAATATGAAAAATCCCTTTAACGGCATTGTTCTTTCAGATCCCTGGACTAGATGTTGAACTCGTCTCTGACAGTCCACATGGTGCAGCCAAACAAAAAAATCCCTAAGTAAAGATTTCACTCTTTTGAAACTTCAGAATAGCAGTTGTGAGTTGGATGCACCATGTTCCTTCTCTATTCTGTAGGCTGCTCACACATTGTTTTAGTATCTGAATACTGCTTTACTTCAGAATAACTAATCAGATATGACAGTGTTAGCCCTGCAACCCCCTGATTTTCAGTTTGAAGGTTTAATAGACTTGCCTTGTCTGGCTGTTTCACATCTATAAACAAGATGTGTTTTACGTACAGAGAATCAACAAGTAACAGGAGACTGAAATGCTTGCAGGTGGATGCAGAATTTACAGAATTTCTTGTAAAAAGAAACATGCATTTCTGCATCAGTACAGAGGAGCAGGAGTCAGTGGCATTCTGAGTACTTGCTTCTGCAACTGCTGATTATACCTCACCACCATGCTGTGAGATGAATGGGTTTTGTGCCAGGCCCCTTTAGGTCTACACTCTGTACAGCTATGAGAAGGCAGAGCTGAAGTATGTAAGTAACTCATCATACCACTAACAGGCCCAGGTAACGACTAGACACCCTTCCTGTTAAAGGAATAAATACCTCATATGGGTTAGCACCAGTCCCATTGGAACAGCTGCCCTGAGACTTTCCTTGTATACATCTTTTCTGTATAGTCCCTTTACCCAGTCCTACAGCAAGGTTACAGCCTTCTACTGAGTCTTACAAGATGATTATCATTATACATGGGTCCTGCCTATCAATATTAATCAGACACATCCACAGCAAGATTCAGTTCTTATTGGTTTCTCTGTTGAATGTTTCTGCCTGAGAGAGTCAAAGCTGTTCATCTTCCATACGCATGCCCATGAGCCATATGCCTGCAACTGAGGATAGAGAATGACAATTAAGTGGGTCAATGAACGAAAGTAACCTTCAAAGATGAATGCAAATAAATCTGTACTTGCAGCAAGACCTGATGGCTTCAGAGGCAGTATTTACATGTTGAAGCGTTTGGAGATCTGGGGCATAGCTTCTACTTTGGCTGCACAGAAAATAGCTACCCTAATTTATCTTCAACCCTTAGGAAACATGAAAGGGAAAAAAAAAATCCCATGTATGAATGACGTACAGCTTTGTCTTTCGTCTAAATCTAGTGGAAATATCTTTTCAAAGCAAAATCCATAGCCTAATACTTGTTTGATAATTGCTTTTTGCTGCCTTTTTTAATTGCCTTTGTTTCTGTTGAAAGGTCTTTCCTGACTAAAGAAGAGCCAACACAATCCAAAAAGAAAGGCTGACACATTCCCTCGAATGACAAACTGAAGTCACGAGCTTGATACAAACACGCTGAGATGAAAGCTGTTTACGTATTCCAGTCAGGCAGAAAGCAATTTCTCGTAATTGCAGTGCCTTTATTCCTCAAAGTACAAATAGTATTATTCACAGTCTTACAAACAAAACCAGAACCCTTTCCAACACCCTTTCCCTCCTTTTAAAAAATCTTCAAGTAGGAGATACTCCAAAGTAGCCCAGCAGCTTTTATGAACTAAACTGCCCCATCTGCCTTCATTTCAAAGTGCAGATCCAGCTGGGTCATTCTGCAGCAAAGAAGGCAGAAACACTTCCTCCCTCAGAGAAGACTACTTTGGGTCTCATACGGTGATGCCCAGAGTTACCACATTTCTGACTGTTGCGCTCTCTCTTCCTCCTCCCAGCCTTTCCCCACCCACGTGCACAGAGAATGAAAGCAGGACGGTAAAAAAGCAGAAGTAAAACTTTGGCTCTTTCCTCCTATCTGTGTAAACGCTAGAGAAGGAGGCCCTGGAGTTTTCTAGAGTTACAGTTGGGAACTGCTGAGCACTTCAGCCATCTGACCTTCTGATAACCTTTGTACATCCTCCTCCTGCTTCTTTCCATCCTCTCAAACCAATTCTGCACTGCAAATTTCTGCACTTCCACCTCTCCATATTCCTGCTGCTCCCATCCCATTCTTTCCCACCAGTAGGCCGAGGAACACTGGGAGACAAGAAGATCCTTCGAAACACATTCAGAGGCAAGTATCAGAAGTGTTTTAAAACATTTTAAACTCATGCATTGAATCTTTAATTCCACTTTACACACCCAGGATCAGACACAGGGATAGATACATCAGCAACTGACCTCCAAAACCGGAAGAGCTCAGTAAATGAGAACCAGTCACATTCAGAAGAACTGCTGAGGTTGAAGAAGCTCCTACAGCAGCAGGACATCCCTATGGCCAGCCAAAAGAACTTCTGACTTCAGAAATAGCCATACTGATTCTGCCCACTTATCCTCAACACTCTCGAGAATTTCAAGAAATAGAAACACAGGATATGTTTACTCTATTCTAGCACTAATCTAATAACAGAGAAAACGTATGTTACTGAATGTAAAAATGAAGGAAAACCTGATGTGTGTGTGGAAATAAACCCTGGATTACCTCCAGTTCTCGCATCTTACTTGGAACAACTGTGTTTTTATCTCTCGTCTTGAATATTTACACTAATGAAGTTGCCCAAATTAAAATACTTTTTGTTGTCAGCAAACTAAATATAAAATCCTCTAAACATCACTGAAGTAATTATCATCTTCTGTAGCATGTCAGTGCTGAATATGTTACAAACAAAACCCACTGCACAGGGCACTGCTGCTTCTGGAATGAAAATGAGTTAGAATGAGAGCCTTTCAGCAGTCTAATTTCTGCTTTTTTCCTCAATTCAGAACTGGAGGAGTTGGCAGCCTTGCAGGGACATACATCCATCGACTACCATAAACTATGAAATTTCTACCTGTTTTAAAAAGCTCCAGCTTTTTATATTATGGATTAGCTGAAGTTTATAGAGTAGCACGAACAAAGCTTGACTCGTGGTGCTAACCATATATGCTAAGCAATTAAATGTTCTATCAAGAATATGTCCCATGTAAAGATGAGAGTTTTCAAGAGGAGAACTCTGACATTTCACACAAAACCTAGAAATGATTTGACAGATGCACTTAGATTGCAGTATAAGTATCATCAAATTGATTAGCTCATTTCACATACCAAAAAAATTTAAATGTACATATTAAAATTATGTGACGTTTTGAAAAAAGGCTAATGAACTTTAATTCCCAATTTCAGAACATACTAAATAAGCCATCTGAATCATCCAGCTTTTTGGAAATCCTGTCTTTTCTATTTTATCTAAAAAAAAAAATAAAATACTAGTAAAGCAAGTTGGGAAGCAATAACTCATTTCACAAAAACAGGACTTCCACCTCAAGTTTCCATTTTGTTCTTATTCTGAGGCAGAAGGAAAACTCAATTTTGAGTTTTGGTGGCAGATTCTTTGATTGGCTGCGTTTTTTACAAACCAGTAACATGTCATTCCAGGGACCAATGGAACACACTGAGATGAGGGTGAACCAAGTCTAAGCCCCTGAATCAGACCAAGAACTACAACTTGCATCTCTTAGATTTTCAAGTACCCTCATCATCAGCTTGATTGCGTTTTCTCTCTTCCTAACTAGAAAGCCCTCGACCTAACAAATCTCCGTGAAAATATAGTCAGAAAAATATAGTGAGGAAACAATGTTTCTACTCTGATGCACTACCATTTTCTAATGACATGAGGATATAAAAAATTTCCAGATGGATTTTCATTACTATAGGTTCATTAGGAGACCCTCTTGTGCTAATAGTATTTTCATTTAACACTTTATCTCTGCATTGGTTTATCTCCCAGTAACACCTGTAACTTCTTTTGACACTTTGTCCTTCTTTAGAACTAGGTTATTCAACTGCTCAATAAAATGGAGAGGGGTAAGCTATGGACTGACTTAAGCTGGATGTTGGAAATCCATCAAAAGAAATTAGCTATGTTAGTGGCCTGAAGACTCATGTATATCACTAGTAAGAGACACTTAGATAAAGACTATTGGTCTTCTCACATCCTTATAATTAGATGAAACCACATTTCAAAATATTTCTGTTTTCTAAAGTCACAATATTTCCATTTTTTCCTGATCACCAACTACACTGACAATGACATTAAAAAAAAACACAAACAACTGGTTAAATACATTACCAGAGAAATTAAACTTGACTTGTCTTGAGGTTTCTTTATTCTCTTACCGTATGACTTCTATATGCCTGTAAGTCACACTTCCATAAGTCATTTATTAACACACCCATACATACAAGAAAGAAAAAGCAGATGAGAGTCCAGGCTGTTTACATGTTTTTTCTTGCAAATACTGTCACTTTAAACGAAATAATGAAGAATCACAGCTAGAACAATATCCTTGTCTTCTCAAAACCCATGCTTTAATCCTAAAAACCACAAGACACAGTTCCTGTAAAACAACAGGGTACCACTAAAATCAATACAGCAACTGAGGTTTAGTCTAGCTCAGTAGCTGACACAGGTGAAGGGATCAAAAGCAAGGATTCGTGATAATCTAGACACACAGTAATACTGCAAGATTCCAAGACTGGAAGGTGGAAAACCTCTACATAGGAATACTGATATATCAGGAACTCGTATCTCGGAAGTTTGAACTAGATAATCTTAAAGTCCTTTCCAACCCTAACCATTCTACGATTCTGTGATTCTATGGGGATTTATTTTAACCAGCAGCAAACATCTGCAATGTAAACATTTGCATGAGAGCTATTCTACTGGGTCTGGCTGGGATGGAGTTCATTTTCTTCAAAGCCACCCCTGTGGTGCTGCGCTTTGGATTTGCGACTAGAACAGTATCGATAACACAATGTGTTTTGACTATTGCTGGGCAATGCTTTCACAAAGTCAAGGCTTTCTTTTTTTTAGAGTAGGTTGGCATGCACAGGAAGCTAGAAGGGAACACAGCCAGGACAGATAACCAAGGGATAACCCATACCATATGACACTGTGCTCAGCAATAAAAGCTGGGGGAATGGGGAGGAAGGGGGAATGTTTGAGGTTACACTGACCCTTCCACATGCTTTCCACAAAGCAGCTAAACAGCTGCCTGCCAATGGGAGCAGTGAATAAACTCTATTTTGCTCGCTTGTGCGCACAGCTTTGCTTCACTTTTTAAACTGCCCTGATCTTGATCCCTGAGTTTTCAGCTTTTGCTTTTCTGACTCTCTCCCCTGTTCTGGTGAGGGGAACTGAAGGAAGGAGTTGTGGCTGTGTTGGGTGCTCAGCTACTGGCTGGGGCCGCCCCAGCACAGGTATTACTCCTAGTAAATGTAGAGAGCTGCTTGTTCAAATAGTTTTGGATTAAATGAATTGTAATGTACACTCTACTGCCAGTGAAATCTTTTGTCTATAAAGAGAGCCTAGGCTGTTGTCTAACATGGGCACAGCCTCTTACACAGTAGAAACCTACATGGACACAGGTGAATGTGACTGTCAAGCCTGTCTCTCACTGCTATGAGATGTCCAAGGAAAAATGAATGTTGGCTACTATCTATTAGGTATGATGGTTTATGCAATCCATGTTTTTAAAAATAACTGATATACCTAAATCTCAGTGTGAGACAAGCAGCTTCATTACACACAGTGATAAAGCAATTGTATGCCACGCTACCGGGCAGTCCTCCTACGGGCAGTGCAGTCAGTGCCATACGGGAGATGCACAAGCATAAAGTTTTCATGCATTTTTTCTAAGTGTCTGTGACAAACCAAGGGAAAGTAATGACAGATGTACCCTGTGCACAAATGGAAGAATAAGCACAGCTCCAATAGTCAGTTGCTAGTTTTCAGTTCAGTGCTGGCTAAATGCTTTCAACAATCACGTACAAGGGGTGAATGCACCACCAGTGTCTTTTTCGTCTTTGTGCTAACAGGTGAGATTACATTATGCAGACAGGGCCTGCAACCATCTGGGTAATGGCACAAGTACAGAACATTGCTCTACCATTAGATCACAACATTTTCAACGTAATACCATTTTCTTACTTTTCTGTATGTACGTGTTAAAACTGTCACCACTTCCAATGAAGACCTAAGTGAAACTCAACTAACTGCTTTTAAGCTCTACTAGCACCCACAAGATGAGTTTCTACTACTGTATTTGTAATATTTGTAAGAGTTCTTGTGTATCTCACAGTTGATATTACTGTTACACAGTAGCCTCCACATGCCCTGGTCAGACTCATGGTCCCATGACATCAAATATCAAGATTTTGGAGCAAGGACAGAATCTATCTACTCCATTGTTCTCTCCCCCATTCCCCACTTATCTGCTAACAAAAAATTTTCTCAATACAATGACAGGGTTTGCTACCATATGTTTTTCTACAGGAACCCAAAGCACTGCCGTAAGACCCTTACATGTCAGTAAAGCCAAGGTCACACCATTGGGATTAGTTTCACATAAACTCAAAACTTAATCAAACCCCCAGTTTGTCTTTGCCCACAAAAATCCCACCATCTGTTATGTTAGAAGACTGCTTGGGAAAACTGCACAAGACATGTTCTTCTAGAGGGATGCTTCCTGAACCTAAACCAGAAATTTCAGAACTGAAAACTACCCAAATCAGAAAATCAGACATGAGTCCCAGCACATATAAGCCTCAAGAATGGGTCCTATGAATTGTGTAGCAACAGCCTCAGCTGCAGCATCTTCATATATTTAAACTATCTTGGCCATTTTCTGCAGTAAGGCAGAGCAACTAACTACTGGGTGACAAGACTCCTTGTTCAGGTAAATGGCCTTTTCTGGCAACTGGGAAGAATTCTCCACTCCCTCCCATTCCCACTCCCTCCAGCTTATCACAGCCCAAATTCCCTTGATAAAGGCTACCTGTGTTGGCGATAAAATAGCATGGGTGACTCTAAACCAGCAGATCCTCTCCTCAAGGTCTGACCCACTGAATTCCAGCAGAGCTGTTCTATCTCTGCCCCAGCAGCCCAGGGACAGCAAAGACAAGGGATCCCCACATGGATCATCCAAGAGCCAGTGGTTCAGGAGGCAGGAGTCTCTTTAAAGACAATGTGCAGAAGGAGAACATTCAACTGCCTTTGGGGAGGTTTACATCTGTCACTTTTTCCATCTTCCAAAGCCACAAAGAAAACGGTGTAGGTGGACGGCTGAAGATTGCTCTTCTTTTAAGGCTTCCTCCTGAAATGGGTGCCTACGCTCTGACTAAGCCACAGGGCTTTGCTTCTGATCTAATTAGATAATGATACTGCAGTACAAAAGGAGAGGTTAATCTTGACTATATCTTCAATCTCCTTTCCTTGTGTACAGTTGTAAACACCCTGGAAGCATTTGGAGCAACATCTTCCTATATGTTCTAGTGTCAGAATGGCTACAACTGTGGATAATTAGGGGAGCTAGAGACAGAAGAGACAATCTTTTCAAACACCCTGGGCAATTCACATAAATCCTGAGGTGTATTAGTGACAGTGTGACTAGCAAAAGAGATGATTACAGCAATGTCAGCTCTTGCCACCCTATTCCATTCCATTCCCTTCATCCCTGTGAAGAAGACACCACAGAGTACTTCCTGCTCACACCACCAAGATACGCCAGGTGTAAGGGCATATCCTTACACCTGGCAGATCCTCTCAAGGCTGACCATAACCAGCCAATATCCCCACCAGCCTTTTCTCTTCCCCACATCAGAAGTGCTCAGGGAAGGCAAATGCAGCCACAAGGGAACACGGACACCCACCATGTGCACACTGCCATTTCTGGGAAGTGCCCTCCATTTGCAAATCTTGGAAGCTGTTATTTGCCCTCCTTGGTGCATGCAAGGTGCATTTCTAGCCCCCAAGAAACTCAGCCAGGCGAACACCTCTACCATATTCCTGTTCTTCGCACCACTGTCTCCACAGCTCTTGCAAGTCAAAGCACATGTTCCCAGTCGTCTGCATAAAACCTTTGTATTTTCTTTCTGCACCCCAAGATACACATTCCTTCCTAGTTTTCTGTCAACAGCAAACCACTATTCAAACAGAGAAGCAGCACACATCTGTCACGTAAGCATACTCTCCGTTACACTCAGCAGGAAAGTGAGTTGCAATAATGCTCAGCTATTAAAGAAGGAAATTCAGATAATGATGTCGGCAGTTATAAACAGGCAAAATTGCCCAAACACATACGAACTGGACCCACTGCTGATACGCACAAGAGCTCCAACCCATTCTTTCACACAACTTCTAAAGAAAACAAGAACAAAGCATAAGCAATCTGATTACGAGGGAAATGACTGAGAGCAGTAAATAACTTATGTAATGCAGTAAGTCCTATTGAAAAGCACCAGCAAAATGCTTTCTTTTCTTTATGCCATTCTTTACACTGCTGGCATTCAGGTAGATAAAACAGCTTCCATTTTGCAGTCATTTTTCTTGCTATTTTAGCTTGTTATGCTGTTAATCCAGTAGCAACAGCCTTGAATCACTTCCAAGCAACTAATATTCTCTTGTTTTTCATTTAAAAAAACATCAGGTTGTTACTGCTTTTCTTTAATTGTAATATGATGTCACTACAAAGCAGGAGGAACAGGCACCTCTATAAATTGTTACCTTCAAAATATCTGTTATGGTGATACACTACACAGTGAGTTTTTGTACATAAATAAACATACCTGAGTGTCTGACCATATGTGCATATATACATATATGAAAACAGAGATAGTAGGCATATATACACCCACATGCTTATATTTACACATATCTATATATTAGATGCATCTATACATTATATTGAGCATATTTTTACATAGGTAAAGACAATGCATATGCAGTATACTCACAGACCACTAAGCCAAATTTACAGTTCTTGGTAAGAAGCAATACACTACTCTTTGCACTCTAAAAGGGCGGTTTCCGATGCTTTGAGACATGCCTGTATCAGATGTTGTCTCCTGACACATTTCCACCCCCATATAAACATGCCTTGCACTCTTTAATTTGTAATGCTGAGTATCTGGACAGCAGTTGCAGTCCAAGTCAGGACAAGTTTTCTTAGGTTAAAAGTATGGGTGATAAGAAGGAGTGGGAAAAATATGTTGTTTGCTTTATTATCTTGATAGTCAAAAGCCTGGTTTGGCTCAAACAGCATAGTGGTTGCTCTCTGACGTTCAATTCAACACTGACATTTCATGTGAACTGCGTTAGCTTCTGCATTATTTAGAATGCAGTTTTAGCAGAAAACCATACTAATAAGTGAAAAAGTGTGATTTAGGTATTACTCTTCCTTCAGCAAGCTCTACTCATTTTGGTTCATTTATATCAGGGATAAATTTGGTCCAAAATGTTCAATCATAACACAACACTCCTGGCAGACTATCAGTAGTTGTTACTTGAGTAAACTATCCACTATGCTATTGTGGTGATTTCAAAGTTCAATTGGCCCTGTACTTTAAAAGTGGCATAGTATGAACATCCGAGATAAGCTGTAGGTTGGCTTCAAAGTCAGTTTTCTTTAGTGCACAATGTGTGTCACTTTTTGACCCAACTCACTGTTCTTGGGGAGTTTATTTTTGCTACCTATCAATAAGAATGAAATGCTGGGGTTTAAAATGCCTCCGCCATGTCCTGTATGGGAGGGCCTGCTTATTTTTATTTATTTGTGTGTTTTTTCCACAAGTACATGGCGTACTTAGAGTATATGGGTTTCAGGAGACTGATGCCAATACTTCTGTTTGGAGGCTCAGGAGTATAACATATTTTCATATTAATATATAAAGTTTAATATATTGTTATTATGAATATTCTGAAGTTTCATCTTCCTTTTGGTGTCCCCAGGTGTCATACAATTACTGGATGAGACACAATCATTCTCTATGAACACTTAGTCTTACAGTCATCCTAGGATTCATAGACTTACGACTACTTCAGGTAATGTATTTCTCCTTGAGGTTTACATCGTCTTTTTCCCAGACAAGAAATCAAGTAGTCAACCTTCCTCAGGAATATCTGTCAACCTCCTCTGACATTTCTGATATAGCAGCTTGCACACATAGTCGTAACTCAGCCTTTAGGACAGCAGAACCTGAGTAATAAATCACAAGTGGCAGCAACTTGATTCCCCATTTGCAGTTACTCACAACTTCCTGAAACTTTCACGCATAATAATGTGCTGGTGCAAGTTCCACTTCAATGATGACTTACATCAGAGGGAAACTTTCCATAGGCTTAAACAAGTGACTGGCCAGCCAGCCAATTTCATTTACTTTTAAATGGAAAGCTTAGAAAAATCAGATGAGCCAAGATCTAAAAACGGTCTTTGCTCAGTTACAAAACTGAAGGCCAGTCAGACTGAACACAGAGACCAAGTCGAGGCTCAGAGCAACAACCATACTAATGTACCCAGCATACACAGACCCCTGAATCAGTCAGTCTGAAGATGCGCAAAGGAAAAGTACAGGATTGCTGCTCCTGGAGGAAAGCCCACCAAGACATACGAAGAGGGAAACTCTCTCCCTGGAATCCCAAGCAAGACAGAGGGGGCAATGGCCTAGCTGGATAGACTTATGACATCATGCAGGGGGAACAGAAATTTGGGATGGTGTAAAACTAGCCATGGGCTGGCTATTTAGGATATTAGGGACAGTGAGAAATACTTGTGACAGGATGTTTAGGGGAACTGTCAAAGGCAGGAAAAGGGATGGATCAAGGACTGAGGAGGAACAAGCCTGAAAAAACAGACGGAAAAGGAGATTAAAGGAGACAGATGCATGAACAGGCTCTACTGTGAGCCCATGTGCGTGAATGCTAGCAATTATGACAGTTTCACCAGTGAGTAACAGAAGTTTGCATGTCAGCTACTGGAGTGAGAGACTGCAAATCTGATGGTTTGCAGGTCCAGGTACCAACAACTGGGGAAGACCGGAGTCTGGGTCACTGACTGGATTAGCAGCTTCCAAAACTGTCCAGAAACCTGTCTTGTGTTTGTGTGCAACCCACAAGCAGCCAGTGGGGAGGAATGGCAGTGAGCCAACAGTTCACACTGTTGTCAGGTTTGCACAAGTGCTGTCTTGTCTGTGTTTAGGTGGGTGCTCTAAAGGTACTTCTGTCCTTGTGCTGGTCCACATGGCTGGCTGAGTGCACTGCATGTATGGACATGCACGTGTGCCTGCTGGGAATACATAGCCTGCCTTGTTATCTGCTGGACCTGTAAATACAGAACAAGGCTGCCACATACTAATTGGGCTGGGGCTGGAGTAATCTTCTCTAGTCCCAAAGCCCCACCAGATCTGGCTACTGCCAATAGTCTTGTTTTACAATCACCACAATTAGAAGCTCTCACAAACTTCTTGTTGTGAAGAACTTGCAGTTCTGATTACAAAACAGATCTGACCCAACTGGTTTTCAGAAAGGTCTCTGATCCAGCGTATGCACGCTTAATATTTACTGTCAATTTGCTCCTCTGGGGCAAACTCTCCTTTAGTAATTCTCCAAGACTCAGGGTAAAAATCAAAACCCAAGAGAGTAACTTGACATGGCTTCACCTGTGCACACATGCACCCCTCCACTTTTTAACTTGCCTTTCTGACTTTCACATTTCACTGGTGGCAGCATACGACCTTCACCTTTCCGAGTGCAGAAGAAAAAAGAGCTCCATCCCAGACAGTCACCACATGCTTCAGCTTCATGAGCCTCAAATAGTTCTTGTAGACAGCTGGGTCTCAATATTTGTATTCAATAAGCTGGCTGAAGTTCATCATTTTTTGACCCAGAAAGAAAACACCTGACCTTCCTCTAACAGCAACTATTTATCTTCGATCCCTTACCTTTTAATTGTGTACTCATTTACCAATTTTAGCCCTACCATGCTGGTGCTATTACAGTGTTTAATTTCTGAAGCATTCAAGGTAGTAACGGAATCATGACTGAAAAAATTATACCAGCAGTGTTCTGTTGGTGCAGCCTCATCCATGACTGCTTCCACAAGCAGAGAACAGATGCAACAGGGCAGAATTTAACTTTATTGCTTAAAAAGAGTATCAAAAACTTCAGATTTTTGCTCTTCAAATTTTATATTAACTGGGTGCACCACTTCATCTGAAATTCCTCTTGTCTGCAAGAGACAGAGCACAGGTCTTAGTTACCCAAGAACCTGACCACTGCATGTTCCACCTTCTCCTCTCTCCTGTAGCAGATGTACTGCAATTATAAACAGCATTTGTTATTATTCTAAACATGCAAAGCAGGAAGAAGTATGATTCTTATACAAAAGATGTAGGCTGTAGATTCTAGATGAGAGGCAGATGGTAAACTATCTTGTAAAGCCAAGGTCTCTGCTGTTATTTTTCTTTGGAACAGATACGTAACAGAAAATGAACAAACAAAGAAGTGGTTAAATCAGTTTGACTACTATATAATTCCACATACTTCTTTCTGATCAGAATTTGGATGGCTTCATCTGTATCGACTTTAAAGAGAATTAAGTCTTCAGGGTGCACCTGGTTCTCCCCCTGAAATCAGCGACATCTAAATGAACTGTAAATGAGAATACAAGCCTAACGGCAACAAGGAAGTTAAATTGGGAAATGCAGTTACAAAGGTTCCCCCAGCATGACTCAAGACATTCTGCAGCATGCGTTTCCAGCGACATCATTTCCTAGACAGAACTATTTTGTCCTCAGTTCCAGAGAAAATTACACAGCAAAGGTCCTCCTGTATGTTATATTACCACTTGTATTCTGTATCAGATATTCATTCTAAAATCTTCTTCTCTTATAGAGGAAGTATCCAAAGACCAAATTAAACGTCTACACTAAAGCACATAATTCACAAGGGAGCATTTTCTAATACCTGAATCATCACCGATGGGATATTTCAACAGGCCTCCTGATAATTATTTCAGGAACAGGTGAAATACATATAAGAACATCTACTTGTAGGAAGCTATTGAGATTTAAATAGGTACTGAAAACAATTAAAATTGCTTGGCCTTCTATAACCCTTTTCCATCACACTTAACATGTTGTTTCAGGGATGAACAAGTTAAAGAATTGTTTGAAAAAGGAAGTAATTCTTCCATGCATATTTTATTATATATTCTTTTCATATATTTGAAGATTGGTGGAAAAGTGACTATGTTTGAATAGATTTGGGGACCTTCAGTCTTTCCATTTCCTACTTAACACAGGCTTTGAGATCAAGACAATGCCTGCTACACCTTGGTCTTGTACTTGATTGAGGAGGATTCTGCCAGTCCTAGGCACGAAAACTGTGCTTGCAAATTACCTTCTATTAGATAACTAAATTTTCCACATAGTGCAATGTAAGTAAGGGATGGTGGTTTCACTGTCCTCTGTACCAACAGTGGTAAACAAAAATTGCTAGCTTCTAGGTTCAAAGCCGGCAGACTGGTGAGGCAATGGGAACTCCAAACACCTCAGCTTGCTACTGTCCCTATGCTTTTCATAGAGAAAAAGAGCAGATCTTATACAGAAGTCTCTGGTATTACTACAGAATTCTGGTAAATTACAAGATTTCTTAGTATAAATTGCATGCAATGCCTTTTGGAAGTAATACCTAAAAAAAGAGGGCCATTTTGTCATCTTACATGAATGACATGTTTCAACAAGTTCTGCTATTAAAGTTCTTAAATAAATTAATCTGACAAGAAGGTAGAGGGCCAGTTCTCAAATAAATGAGACAGCAGATAAATCAACAGGAAACAAAAGAGTAGGGCTCAATGGTCAATCAATAAAGAAAGCTTACCCCTGAGTCTCAGGGAATCTTTACTGGGCTATGTTCTGTCCACCTTACTCCTGAATGGTTTGAAAAAGGAGGTAAAGAGCAAGGTAACAGCATGAACACTAAAAGCTCACTTAGGTTCAGAGAGCAAATTAATGGTTTTACAATAGAAAAATCCATCAAGAGCTAGTAAACACAAAAATACTACACCTAGTTCAGAAAAAATCTCTGAGCTGCAAGCTGCAAGAACCCTGGGAAACACTGCCTGCAATGGAACTCTTCCCCAAGCATTTGGCTCTACCTGCTGTCAAAGAAAGGACATTGGGCCAGGTGGACTTTCTCTAACTTGTCACAACGGCAAGCAGACCTAAACTTCCAGCTTATTTTTGTCTTATTTTGTCATTTATATGGCTTATGTTAGCCATATATCCTTACATACTTCAGAAGCATGTAAGTCACAGAAGTTCTGGGGATAAGGCATGGCCTTTTTGGCTACTTCATTTAGGTTTTGCCCCATGGATGTTCCTCTTGAGACTGAGCACCCAGTTTGCAATGCTTTAATTATAAATCCAAATCAGTTCATTGCCATGTGCTAAACTACCATGCAAATTTTGCTGGGCTTCTCCTTGTGTGTTGTTTCAATTAAGTCTTGAGATGATAATTTTAATAGTAAGACCAAACACTGTCTTCTAATAGAGGACAAATGTAGCCATCGGTTTAGTGAATAGAGTTGTGAATTATAATGCAGTTGAGTAGTCCTTGGGAGGGTCTGTCATGTTTTGAGTGGTATCATGTGTCCTCAACTCTGACTTCCCAAAGCCAGCAGTTTACCTACAAGAACAATGGTACAGCAAAGTGTGAAGCAATTAATTTTTTTTAGAGAATACACAGCTGAACTCTGAGACATTAAATCCCCTGAGAACAAAAGACCTACCTTAGTAAGCAGGTAAGTTTAAACACCCATGCTTCCAGAAGGCACTTTCCAAAATGGCATGTAAATACGCATGTAAAAATGGACTCTCAGCAGCACTTTTACTCTTGAGCTAGCTTCTGGTCATGGTTGCTTTTGTGATTTCTCTTTTCTTTTACTGATCAACCAACTGATCAACCATATGATGGCTGAAGCCTTCAATTGCAAAATGACTCTTGCCTCAGTTTCCTTCAGACTTCAAGTATCTTCAGACCGTGCTACAGAAGCTTCAGAGCACTACTTTGAAATATGAAAAAAGGACACCCATACAATGGTACATGCTGTCTCTAGCTCCTCAACACCTCGAGCAAGACATGACTGTGTATGGGCAGAGGACAGCAAAGCATGTCATCAAATCCCACTCAGTGTACAGGAAGTTGTAGTGGAGGGTTGTCAAGGTGAGTTACAGCCATCCCACATGCTTACTGTGAGATGGAAACAGCAGAGACCACAGCTCAAACTCCTGACAAGTCATCATCACCACTGCCATCACCATGTCCCTGGCATATAAATTCTGACATGTTTTGCTGGGTACAGCTCTAAAACTTCCTTCCTCGGCCAAAAGTTTTCACAATGGCAACTAGTATTAAAACATTAGCTAGAATGAAAAACAGGTCATTGTATTATTTAGTTCAAATAAACTAAAAAGCAAAAGGAAGAAGAATATGTTCGACTCACACAAAGTCTCAGTGACCCAAATTCATGGAATCAAACTCAAACACATTTCCAAAAAAAGCTCTAGGTACAAAAAAAAAAAAACAACCACCACAACATAAAACAAACCCACAACAATAACAATGGATTCTCCTTGGAAGAAAATAAGTAATGCTGAAGTAAGGTCATACTCAGCTGGGAAACAGTAAAAGGATCAGAGAAAGGGGCTGACCAAGACTTGTCCCCAGTAACCTCTATTTTATACAACCCATGCAAGAAGTTGCTAGGAAGAGTTATATATCACTTAATAAAAAACTGTGAACAATTCCGGTAACAGTGACTACTCGGTATATTTTTACCACCATGAGAGAGCTTAAGTGTTAAAAGAAAAACTGCACAGATTTTAACAAGGTTGAAACATGCATTGAGAAATCTTCTTGCTAAAAATCATGTTAGTGAAATTAATGAAAGTAGTGAAACATTTTAAGTCACTGAAAACGAATCCACAAAATATTTGCTTGAAGGGCTTTTTATTAGTACTGCAGTTCATTTCAACCAGCTTAACTTGTTTATTCCTTCTAACATACGGGTCTTAATTTGCATACATCCTGCTCTCCAAGATGAAAACACACTCTCAGACAAAGCAGTCAAACAATACAATCCATCTGTCAGAGAAAAGGCAGAAAAAACCCACCCCAACCCAACCCCTCTCGCGGGAAGTGGTTTTTGCTCTTTACTGTTCTGCATCTTCTCCTCCTATCTTAGCAACAGCGCGTGCATCAGCCAACCGGGGCCCAGGCAGCACGTTGAGAGCATCACCGCCGGGTTACTGCAGTGCATTGCCCGCCAGTAACCGCGCCGGGAGAGACCCAGACCGTGCATGCGGCACCTCTACCGCAGTGCACCTGCTGGGCATGAGGACAGGCTTTTTCCGACTCCTCCAGCACGGATTAGCAAATAATTTAGGGCAAATCCCCCTCTCCCTTCCCCCCCCCTTCATTTGGGTATTCGGATATCTCGGATATCTCGCGGGGGGGGGGGCGGAATCTGTTAAATGAAGTCACAGTGAAAAAGCCTATCTAAAAAGAAACAGGTCTGCTTAAGTGCGTGTACCAGAACTAATTTGTAACAGAGCACCGAAGCAAATCAGCAAAACCCAGCCTGTTTAAATCTCTGATGATGATTTGACAGGGGGTTAAGTTTCCATCTTATGCAGGAATCAGTATTAACATAATATACAGACCTCCTAGCTGAAATGTAGTCATGCTCTCATGACACTAATTCAGACCGTGATGACCACTTTTCGCATTTCATGAATATCAAGCAAACTGCCAAAGGCTCCATGCTTCCCATTGGACATAACAGAGTCATCCAGAATAAGCCATGGTCCTTCCTTCCTCTCCTGCCACTCCTGCTGTTTAATGTGCTGAATCTCAAAGCTATGAAGCAACAACCTTGACAGAGAAGACAGCACCTCTCTGGCTGATTGTTTCCACATGGTCTGAGCCATTAGAACAAACCCAAATTAACAGAAATATCACATTTTCTGCTGAGCATGCATTCTGAATTGCTACTAAACCACTCCAAAAAAAAAACCCTTGACTGCATTTTGTCTGTCCAGATCCCGTTCCCTCAAAGGTTACTACAGACCAAATCCTAACAGAACTTACACTCTGTGAGTGCAGCACAAATGAGTCATTACGGTACTAAAAATAACAATGGAGAAATTTCCAACTAAAATGTTGCCTAATTAACCATGAATACTGACAAGTATGAGAGAAAAAAAACTAATCCCTGAGTTGTGGAGTTTTGAAATTTATTACTACTTTCTTCCTGGATGCACTCAAGTTATGTAGAAACAGTATTTCCATTTCCATCCTACATTATATATAGCAAAACCACCTAAAATCAACAGAATGAATATCCTCTGGTGGGTATATAAAATGTATCTATCTTTTCAAAGTAAAGCTAAATGAGTCTGACCAAGCCAGAAGGCTCCAAAGAACTTGTGATGCCCTATTCATATTTGGGACTACCCCTAATTTCATCCCCAAAGCACTCATTCTATTCAGACTACTTTATGCTGCTTTTAACAAAAACAGCAGAAACCTAAAGCGCTAACTTTTCTCCAAAATCCTCTTGCAAACAGTTTTCAGGCAGTTCTAGTACCAAAACTTATGTACCTATAATTCGTTTATAAACTGGTAAAACCAGTATGTTTCTGTGGTTTGCATTTCAAACTGCAGCTTAAACAAACAGTTCAGAAGCCCACGTAAGATCCACTTTCAGATCCCCTTCTCAACCCTTAGATAAATGGCTCTGTGACAAGGCAGTGAAACTTTGGCCACATTTTGTTCTGAAGCTCTGCAGATCTTGTTTTCCACACTCAAGCAGCCCACACTGGATCTAACACAGGACTCTCTCTTCCCCTCCAAGCCAGCTGGCTCCCACGTCCTAAAAGAAAGGAGAAGGTATTTTCGGACTAAGTGGCTCTGTATGTGCTGAAGTTTTGTTTTTCTGGCTTTACCAGTCTGTCTTGATCTTGATCAGTGTCTCCACTCCAGGACTCCTGTAGCTTTCTTAAGCAAACCCTGAACCTTGCTGACCCACAGGAGACCCCTGGGACATGCCTGAACATAGGCTGGATTCAAAGACTGAGACACTCTTCCAGTTCTAGAAGACCCTTAACCTCCCAAGATCTCTGGATCAATCTCTCTCCTTCAAAACTGAAGAAATAGTTGATTCTACCAGTTGACTGATTCCATAAAAGCTCTATGGGGAAAAGTCATCCTAGACCCTGCGAAACTTTTACCTCTGTAACCTTTTCGAAATTTCCATACTGGTAAGAACTCCTGCTGAATGAAATGGGACATATACAGCTGCTCTGATCAAGGACTGACGGGCCAGATTCCTTCCCTGTTAATATCGCTGACTTCAAGAGGAATTACATCATGAGTGAATCAGGTCCAGAGTCATACCAATCTTTGCTATGAATCTGATAAAACCTCATTAAAATGAATAAAGTGGCATTTTTCATACAAATCCGAGAATGAAAATGCCCTTATTTTTGAAGGGAAAGTGAGATTTAATAGATAAATTTGGCATTTTAAGGCTGAGATACAAATCAATAAAAATTCTAATTTGAAGTCTACTATGACTTATTTAGCTTCTTTGTTGTTGACAAGCAATGCAAATTCATGTTTCGCTGTGCTTTTAATAAAAAGTAAATGATGTTACACACCATGAGTGTCATTGTCTGAACAACAAAACTAAGTACAGAACACAATAGCAGCATTACTAATTATTCTTCCTTTTGTTAACTTAGAGCCTAACCTTAACATTACTTTGAAATACCATTTTTACTGACGGGAGTACATTTTTCTGTTGCTCTTTAGTTGAATTCCTCCCCAATGTGCTGGCACAAACTGTCTTTGCAAGGAAACTATACTTCTTCTTTTGTAATCCAACACTCATAAAAGGTTTTAACTAATTCATTACAGTCATGGAGGATGATGTATAAATAGCAGAACTTTTTTCCAACCTCCACTTCAGAACAGAAACACCATTCATTTAAAAGGCACATTTTCGTAACAGCATCCCTTATTGCTCATTGCCACAGCCACCACCCAAGAACAATGCGAGCTGGAAGACACCACTCTTTTTATTTTCATCTTGTGCATACAAGTGTATTGCTTTTTAAAAATCAGTCATATTTCCTACACTGGGTTTGTACTTTCAGGACTTTGTTTTCTGCTATTCTTGTAAAAAAAAAAACAAAAAAACCCAAAAAATTTAAGTATTTCATGTCACAGCCATGAGAGATCTTTTTAGCAGGGGAAACCCACAAGAAGTGTAGAGCTACAACAACCACCAGTGTTTGGAGGCACAATATTGCCCTTCTGTTGAGCAGAGACAGATTAAAGCCCATTGCTAAGTCACAGTTTCCCATTGGAAGAGAAGTGAGTAAGAGACATTCAAAACAGTTTTACATGTAAGGCATTCATCTGCAAGCCCGTTCCAAATTACACACAAACAATTCTACTTGCAGAACCACTAAAACAATTCAAGGAAACTGATAGTTTGGTCATTACCTTCATTTGAGACCAATTAAGCAACTCAGTTTTGTATTTCTCTGATGTATTTCTATTAAAACCAATGTATTGTGCCAGTTCCTGGAGTAGGCAACATGGCTGGGAGGAAAGTTTGTTTCTGGCACATATCTCTAGTCTGACTAGCAATTCATTGACTCATAGATGGAAGAGACCTCTGGAGGTCACCTAGTCCAGCCTTCTACCCAAAGCAATATGACCACCACCACCAGATCTGGTCAGCTGTGGCTCTGCACAGCCAAATCTTCTACATCCCCTCTTGCATGGAGAAAGCACGCCAACTCTGGGTGACCTCTGCAGTGCTGCACCAACCTTGGGGTGAACAGGTATCTCATAAGGACTACCATAAGCCATCCAAACTTCAGTATGTGGCCACTGGCTCTTGTTACCTATCATCTAGTGCTACTGACAGAAGTTCAGCTTCACTGAGCTGCCCTCTAGTTAGTGGTACGCCAAAATGAGATCATCCACCAGATTCCCCTTCACTAGACCGAACAAGCCCAGCTCCCTCAGCCTCTTTTTGTAGGCTTCCTGACCAATTTTTAACCTCTCTGACAGACCCTTTCCAGCTTCCTAACACCTCTGTTGATCTGGAGGTCCCAAAGCTGAATACGTTATTCTCACTGTGCTCTCACCGATGTTGAGAAGGGTAACAACTTGCCACATCCTTCAAAGGTGACACATGTGACACATGATGTGGTTTCTTTTGCTTGCAGTGAGAGTACACTTTGGCTCATAGTCATCTTGGCATCAGCTGTGCATCTCCCAAGTCTGTTCTAGATCCCTGGTGAGCAGAAGAGTGCCAAGACCTGCTGGCAGGCAGTATGCCTCACAGCCACTCCCAGGCTGTCCTTAGCAGCCTGAGGAAAGACATATGGTGCAAGACCAGGTAAGTAGAAAATATGAACTCCTGCTTATAGATGGCAAGAAAAGTTTAATCTCCTCTTTCCTATCTAAGCATAGTGACCTACTCATAGACACAACCTAAATACCCCAACAGGTCTTCTTCAGCAGCAGGACATTTTGCCAGGATGTGCCACTGTGTTCAAGCCATGTCACTCAGGCATTTCAGCAAATGTGGACAGAGGTTTTTGGCATAGAATCCCTCAGTCATTTCAGGCCAATGAGAAAGAGATCCAGTTAGAAAACTCAAGGTTTTAAATCTTACGTGAGACACTTTAACCTAGCTCAATTTTTGAGGGGAAAAAACTTCAACACTTGAGTTTGTTCTGCAAGATAAAAAATAATCCTGAATGTACAGAAGTTGCTGCCAAATCAGGTTGTTCACCTATGGACAGTATGGCTACACACAATTTTAATCAATAATTAAAATAAGGCAGGTGTGTGTACATACAGTTTGATGTTGAAAAAAAAGCCATTAAAGCCTCAAGTCAGCACATCCTTCAACAAATGTATAATTGTATGCACAGGCTGTCCACACACAGTAGCACTTCCACGGCCACAGCTCCAGTGTTTTTCATACCACACATTTTTAGACTATTCAAGGCTTGGTGCTGTGATAATTACACAATTTCCAGACAGCAGCAGTGTACTTTATGAAACAATTTCAAGTAGAACCTTTAAGCCAGTGGATTTATAGATTCAGAGCAAGTGCAGGTATCAAGTATGGCTCACATAAGCAGCATACTGGCAGGGGCTTATCTCTTAAAAAGAACTAAAGCACACAACCATACTAATTTACATTATTAAGAGAGAATTCCTGAAGGAAAAGCAGTTACACCATTTAGTACACAAAATTCTCCTTAAGATTTCAGTATTTTGTCTTGGGCTTCTTTGTGCCAGCAGGAATTTACTGCACAACCTAGCTTTCATTTTGGAGATGACTAGTCACACACACAAATCAAAAACTCAACGAAACACATGGCTACACAAAGCAGATGAAGGTGTAAAACGAATGCAGGAAAAGCAGATGAAAAAGGACGGAGCCACCTTACACCTACCTTTCAGAACTGGAATAGACCAAGAGCATATAAAGAAGAGAGCTGAATATGCCTCCCTTATTGCCATCGGTAAATCAGCACCAGAAGAACTGTTTCAGAGCCACGGTAAGCGCAACTAGATTGTGAAAGTGGTAACACATCCCTTCCTTGAGAAGCATCCATTTGATGTGCCTTGTGTTGTAGACTGTGAACTCTTTGCTGTGTATTATTAGCAAAGTAGCTAGCAAAAGAACATCCTAGTCCTTGACTAAATTCTAGGATTTACTCCTAGCTATTTTGGAATATGCTAGGATTCATTCCTAGCAATAGCCAGTGCTTTCATCAGTTAAAAGAAATGGTAAGCTTAGAGAGACCCATCATAGAACATCAAGAGATAGGCATGGTCTGACATTCCTATAACTCACAGCATTTACTTCCAAACACAGCACTTTAAGAGAATAATTTTTACCCTGGTTTCAAATGCCTTCTGAAATTCTGCGACGCTGTCTGTTCTGAAATAGTATTGAAAAAAATAACCGTTTCACAAAACAGCCAATTGCAAAAGTAAAAAAAGCATCTTCTTTCCCCTCACCCCCGTCTTTAAACTACTGCATGCTCCACCCACTACCAACAATAACTTGTAGACATACAAGATCACAGGACAGATACTTGGCAGCACAGCAACACTATAATTATTTCAGATACTTTAGAATTAGGAGGCAAAAATATGCAGTTGTTTGAACTATTGTACCTACAGTTTCTTGGGGTGCAAGAGGCCACACACCCTACTGCATCAGGCACCAGGAAAGTTCCCCGGTGTCAAGCGGAAGCAGTGAGCATATTAAGAAGCCAAGCAAAAAGCAACTCTGAAAATGTGCTTCCTCTACTTGCTCCACAACAGATTCATTACACCTAGCATGAGCACTCACATGGGCAATAATGTTTATACGTTAGCCAAAACATTACATTTTCCTCACCTTTCTTTCTCCACCATGGCCCTTCTTGGATAGAGTATGACAGTTCTTTAAACTCAATATTCACAGCCGGTCTGCGGGGTAGGTAGGAGAAACGATGAGCTTCTGTCAGAGTACTGTCCACTTTTTTAAAATGTCCATTCATCAGTCGAATGTCTTGGATATCTGTGCCATTGGACACTACTTCATCCACTGAAACACACACCGACTTTGGCTCGGCCATGGCACAAGCAGAATTGCTGCCGTTCTAGAGAGAAGTTGGAGAATGGACAAAGTTCACAGACTTTTGTTTAGGAACGTGTTTCCAAACCTTCTGCACTAGAAGAATTATTACTTAAGTAACACAAGAATCCAGCACAGTAATGCACTGAAAGGTGAAAGGGGAAACAAAAATCAATCTTTTGTTTGTTCTGCCAGTGTCTTGACAGAAGAGGTAAAAGAGCTCTCGCATTCAGCAGCACACAAAGGGCAGTTCCTTGAGCACCAGTTACCCTTCAAAGGGTATATACACAGCACACTAGTATCGTCAGAACAGAGATGCTCTTTCACCAGATTAATACATTTATAAGTTCAGTCCCCATTGCGTTTGGTTTCTCATGCACCCAACAGAATTTGGTTATAGTTACTCTGATTCCAGGGCTTGTAGTGGGACAGAGCTGAAGGGGGAAGGGAGCTGCCAAACAATTATTTGTGCAGACATTTCAAAAGACAACCACTCAAAAAGTCTAAGAGCTGTCATTCCTTTGGATCAGCATGTAATTCCATAAATGTGAAGCTGCACAAGCTATATTTCTGTGAATTTTAAAATGTATGATTTTGTGCCTTATTTGCTCCTGCGCTGATAGTTCTGGAGACTTTGCAACTTAGAACAGTAATTCTTTCCTAGGTGTCTGTTAGAAAAGCACAGTGCTTTCCACCCAAAATCCTTGCACGCTTTGCTTGCTTGACAGTGATTCCTAATGGAAATCTTATCAGCTACATAAACACATTAAATCTTGCTAAAGTACTCGCACTGTTGACATTGTAAGGTCAATGCTCCATGCTTACAGCCATACTTCTTACTACGCTTTGCCCATTGTAGCACTCAGTGTAATTCCACTTGGCATTTTTTGGACTGAATCTCTTTCTCCTCCTCTCCTGACCATGATGATGGGCTGCTGCCTGCCTTTCTCTTCTTTTTTATTATGCACACAAGACTTGAACTTTTTCAATTACTTTCACCTGCATAGGCACCTTGCACCAGTATCAAGAGGCTGTGTATAAAGCCAAAAGTGAAACAATAATGAATTTTCTTCAGCTAAACACAAGTTTGAAGAGTTAGGCTGTTTGCTGTCATCTGTTGTTTGGAGTATGTTCTAAGCAGGGCCCAACATCTGCACCGTTGTTTATTAGAAAATATTAGTATTTTTAATGTAAATCTGTATTGGAGAAGACTTCTTTTGTGCTAGGCTTTCCATGCTGTCACATGTGCCCAATAACCTACATGTCCCCAAAGGTTAACTGTTGGAAAACCTTGGAGCTGCACTACTTTTCAAGGCATTAGTGTTGGAATACCTCCAGAGAGCTGTAGGTCAAGCCACCGTCTCCCCCTATTTATCCTCCAGTGCCACAGAGAAGTCACATTGCCCCCTTTTCTCTGTGCCAGTTTCATCCTCTGTCACGGTTATTGTTCCTTCCCTTTATGTTGTAAAAACAGTGCTGCTCAGATCAGTCACTTGACATGAATGCAGATGAAAAATATTTTTTAAAAAGTCCTACATAACCACTGATGAAAAATATTTCAAAAGTAGCCCTAAATAAACACTACATAGCAAGGGCCATCTTGCTCTCCATGCACATGCCCCAAGTTCTGGATGTTAAAATCAGCTCTGCTTACTTCATTTTCTCAGGAGATTTTAATCATGCCCTCAACTTACTTAAAGGTCAGGTATCCAGTAACACTCCTAATTTCTTACAGAGCTGACTGTAATGGTATGTAATTTGAACATAACAAGCATAACGTAAAACATCCTAGAACTGAACAATTAAAGCAGGGGAACCTCCCTCTTCCCTAAAAAATAAGAGAAGATGAGTTAGCAGTATTCTTTCGTGAATGTTTTCAAGGTTTGTCACTCATAAGCTGTTTCAGAAGAACCACTTCACACACCAAAGGGAATATCCATAAAAACAACTCTCAGTGAACCAGTCACCTTGAGCATTCAGGTGACAGTCAGAGTTTCTCTAGTTCAAATCAATTCAAATAGAAATATCCTTTGGACAAATTCCTTGTCCGCCTACTTATTCTTCTGGCAGTATGAAGCCAAAGGCTTTTATTCTGGGCACATAAAACAAACCATTTCAATCACCTAGCAGACTGAAATGCCTGTTTTCAGTGAGAGAGTCCTGCCGGTACTTGGTCACAAGCCTGCCTTCTCCAGCGACCACCGGCCAGGGGTGAGGATCCTTCCAGGGCCTGGGGTGGCAGATGCAGCTCCCAGCCACGGGATCATCTTTGTTTGCAAAGAGATGGGCAATCCCCATGGATATGACAGACTTACCCAAGCCCTGTGTAACGAACTCCTCAAGCACACCCCAACTCCCTTCCCACAAGGGCTAACACCAACAAACCCTTCAAACTGATACTCACTTGAACCCCCCTGCGCATCAGACACGAAGAGCGCTATGTTCTCAAGCACTACGCTCACATCTCAGCCGCTTTCGTACAGGTTTACTTCCCCTATAGTTTTACTCTGCCGCTAAGGAACTGAACCGCTTCCCGGCGCCCACTGTGCAAGATCCCACCGCCCGCCCGCAGCGGCAGGACGGTCCCGCCGGCTCTGCGCCCTCCTTGCCCAACCGCCCGCCCGCCTCATGCCGCCCCGGCTGTTATGCAAAGGTTACGGTCCCTCTGCAAATCTGTTTTGAAAACGACGGGGCGCAGCAGCGTAAGGAGCATGCTCGGAGCAGCCGCTAATCCCCCCGTCTTAGCGACAGCACTGAGGTAACTAGCGGTCAAGCGCCGCCGTCCCCTTACATTCCCCGCCGCCAAACGGGGGCTGCCCCGCACCCCGCTGCGCGACGCAGCCCCGGGACCACCGACCAGCCCCGGTTGTCCCTCAGGGACAGTGGGACATTACCCGCGGAGCCCTCGCTCCGTGTCCCCCCAGCTCCGCACCTCGCCTGCCGCGGCCGCGCAGCACCCCGCGGAGGTGGGCAGGGAGGGCAGGGCGCGCCTTACCAAAGCGGTGCCCAGGGAGAAAGCCGCCATCAGACATGCCATGTGCTCCGCTGCCCGCCCGGCTGCTGGCTGCTGCTCCAGCTCCGCCGGCGGCGCGCCGAGCCCTCGAGTGCCGCCTCTCCGTCCGGAGTGGCTGCGGGAGGCAGGCGGGCAGGGAGGGAGCGGCCTCCCCCCGCGATGGGGCCGCCTCCGCCCGGGGCTGCCCGCCCCCCGGTCCCTGCTGCGAGGCTGGGGAGAGCCGGCGGCGCGGTGCCTGGGGGCCCACCCGCAGGGGCCGTCACCGTCCCTCTGCCCAAACAGGCGGCAGACGCTTCCCCAGGGGACTGCGGGCGAGCAGGGCTCGCCGGATCACCACTGGGGAGGGCTGCCGGAGTTGCCTCCACACCCGTAACTCGCTCAGGTCCCGGCCAGGCTTCCTTATGGCCTCTCGGAGGGGACGTGCGGTGACGTTCCCCGAGGAAACGGGGAATCGAGGCACTTTCTGATGTTGTTTTCTGCCATCCTGCCCGCATGAGGAGGAGATGGCTCTTCTGGCCCTGGGACTTGCATGCCATTGATTTATAAGCTGTTGGGTTCAGAAATAGGGAGAATGAAGGTTCTCGCCGAGTTTCCATCTTCATTCATTTTCCCATCAAATCAAACACCTGCATTTCAGTATGGTCCTGCAAAGATGGGGCCTAAACCCCATGTTTATGAAGGGCAGTGCGTGCTGTTCACCTGCTGTTGGGGTTGTTTTAGCACTGCTGACTCGAATCTAGATCCATGATGAGGTTGCGAGATAGATTCATGAGCTGTGCTACCCAGTGGCAGGAAGCTCTGCCCAGCCGGTTCACCAAGAAGCCAGATAATGGAAGAGCTGCCAATTGCTTGAAGTGCTGGAGAAGTTACATACCTGCTGGGCCGGTTTTTGGTGTGTGCTTATGCTCCCTCTCTATTCCCCAGGAAGTAGTAGGAAGAAGTGACAAATTATAGCAGGGGTCCAAGAGCAGGATTCCAAGTGTCTACCAAATGTTCTACACGAGTTCATCATCTCTGCTAACCAGGGGCTTGCCATAATGCTTGGTGCTCGTTTAGCATTGTAAAGAGACAGAGGTAATCTTTACAAAGCCCCTGGAAGGTAGTTAAGTGTTTTATCCTTGCTGAGCTGTGGAGGGGTGTTTACTGCAGGAGGCACAGCGCTGCAGGGAGGCACCTGCTGCACAGAACATCTATGCTGGGTCAGATGAGAGTCCATCTTCCACTGTACCCTTCCTCCTGAGAGTGGCCGGGAGACGGATACTCAAAGAACTTAAGCTCAGGCTGGCTTATATTAGGTGTCACACTGATACTCACCCAGCCTACAGCTGATTTTGTCTCTTCTTTCAGCATCTACCTGCTCTGGAATACCAGACCAAACACAGATAGGCGCATACTCACTGAAGGCTTGAACTGTATTTGAGAAGAAATTTGAAATGCAATTCTTTCTTAATGTTAGAAATAAAGAGAAATTATGAAGCAGTCTTCCAGTGAGGGTCCAGGGTTTTAATTAACATGATTTGGAGGATGTGTCGATAGCATCTAAAATTTGTTCAAGCTTGTCTCATTTATTTTCCCTTAGAAACATTGAGAAGGCTGCATTATCTCCCCACAGGGCCTGAAAAAGGCTGTGAAATACAATCAACACAATGGTTTGGGTTGGAAGGGACGTTAAAGATCATCCAGTTCCACCCTCCTGCTATGGGCAGGGACACCTCCCACTAGACCAGGTTGCTCAAGGCCTGTCCGACATGTCCTTAAACATTTCCAAGGTTGGGGCAGCCACAATTTCCCTGGATAACCTGTTCCAGTGTTTCAGCACACTCATAAGTGAAGAATTTCTTCCTGATATCTAATCTAAATCTGTCCTCTTTCACTTTAATTCCATTTCCCCTTGTCCTGTGCAGCTGTATATGTTTAAGGCATTTACAGAGTAAAATAAACTGCTTAAAGATATCATTTATTTTAACTGTGAAATGGAACAACATACAGAGAGCAAGAGATACTCTGATCTTAGTGAATGTGTGATACCGATTCAGCATGATGCTTATTATCCTCTGTTTTAACTTCGTAAAGGCTTAGGGAGAAGTAAGAAAAACAACATAGAGGCTGTAACGAAACTCAAACACACAGTAGTGAAATCTGCTGCACAAACAAAAGTTTTAGCTCCGTCTGTAAGCAGCTTACAGCACTAAAGGCTGAACTATGCCTTTCACAGCCCAGTCCTTCACAGGAAGACATGCACTGCCTGTCAGCTGCAGGGCTGCTTGCGCTGCCCACCTGGGCTCACCCGTGTCACCAGCTCAGTTGTGTTACTGCCCCTCCTTCACAGCCCATCAGTGTGCAAGGAGGGGCATTGCTCCAAGTTCATGAGACGTTGGATGCCCCTGATGAATGAAGTGACAGTTTCTCAATCAATGTCATGGCTGAAGTAGCGTGGGCTCAACCATGTATTTACCATACTTCTTTTAACGGTGTATCTGAAAACTACCTTTCACTGTATGAAGTGTCACAGAGGCACAGGCACTGGGCATGATATGAAGACAAGTGATGGCTCAACCCTGCAGCCTCAAGCACCGTTCCTGTCACCTTCCATGATAGTTTTTCCTGAGCAAGAATGCATGATCAGATCCTGAGGACTTACTTTTCCAGGGTGGCCACAGTATCAGTATCTAAGGGAGCTGTGTGTGAAAAACTGAGACATAAAACAGGTTTCTCAGAAACCCAAGTTCTGTTTGGTATCTATTTTGATACCGCACAGGCAAAAAATGATTACATAAGACGAAGCATGATAAAAATAGCAGTCTCCTGCATTCCTACATTCCCTCATTAACTCTTCTGTTAACTTTACCAGTGATCCCCTAGTCCCTGTAGACAAAAAGATCAAGAAGACAACTCTGGGGGAAAAAAAATAAAAAGAATAATAATAATTAAAAATTATATATATAAAACCATGTTAAAAAAATCCAGGACAAAAAAAAAAAAAAAGCTGCAAATGAAGGTGAGGACAAGCAGGCAGGGACAAAACTCTGACTCTTAAAATAGAATAGGAAATAGTAGTAGCTTCCAAGCTTTACAGCAGGGTAAGCATTGCAGGCAGTAGACTGATGCAGCTCACAGGAAAGAAAAAGGACATCCATTGCAAGCAGAAATGCACTGGGGAAGGGCATGGTGAAGTGGAGGCTCATCAGTGGCAGGGGACAGCAGGTTTACAGCACAGCCAGGGGAGGTATTTCAACGCAGTACTGATAGCTCTGGTGCCTCTGTACAAGAACTAGTTCATAGAAGTAGCCTGGGGAAATGCAGAAGCCAGCATGGACTTAACTGCTGAGATGCAACATGTAGGAAAAGTTCAACTGAGAAGTGTTGAAGAGGCAGATGAGAAAAAGAAAGTCTCAACTATTGAAGGCAAAATGTTTTAGATGGAGTGTTCGTAAAAAAAACCAACCAGAACAAAACCTTGGTTTTAACTGTTTGCAACTTGCCATTAATTTATGCTGGTCTGGGCAGAGCTGAAGGAATTTTGTGGAAAAGATTTAAGGAGCTTTTGACAATAATGTCCTGTTCTTAGAAATAAAATGTTTATCAAAGAAAAACATTTGGGGTTTTCATTTCAGAATTGTGCTTCTAAGTCTACCTAAAAAGTCGAAGGATCAGAGAACACAAAGAAACACATCTCATTGTGAAATGCTCAGACAATTATTGACCTAAATAAAGCCCCAGCTATAACAGTTTATCCCAGATGGAGTGTCACTTTGCCATTTGAAAATATACACTGTTTTGGATGGTTTCTGAAGTATAATTTCTCTCTTTTCATGCTCTACCCCAGTTATTTCCATAGGTTTAGTGAAATAAGAGTTGAAAGGACATTGGAAGGTTTGAACAGTCTGAAGATGAAGTTGAAAAAAAACTTATGGTCTGATTCTGAGAAAGGCTGGGTTCTGGCAGCCATGAGCCTGCATTGTGCTTTAAAAAGAAAGGACACAGGAAAGGAAAGCATCAAGAGGAAGAAAATCAGTATGCTACTGGAATATAATTATTTTAACTAAAGAAATACTATTCTCTGTTCAGGTTCCCATGTATTAGGACTTGTAAGACACCAACATATATATGACTTTCAGGTGATACATCAAACAAATCACCAGTGACATATCAAACTTTACTACTGGAAGTTATTAGCTGTTTTGCACCCAGTCTCCAGCTAAAAAGTATATCCCAGTATTTTTGGCAGTGACTGGAAATTTGAAGAAGCATCTTACTAAAATACATTAAATCCCTGACTTAGATCACATTTTTCTTCTCCCTTCCTGTTCCCCTTCCATATTTGTTGGAACAACAGTTATAACCCCTCTCAATTTTGTCATGTCTTCTTGTACATGACACTAATATATCCCTTCTTAAACTGGAAATATTCACGTAACGCTATTTGAGCAGAATGTGTTCAGTCAGTTTAAACAGATCTGCCTTCGGATCTCTTTAATATTGAAGAACATAATCAGTCATTCCTTTCAGGTTAGGTATACTCTGTATAATGGGTGGGATTTGTCTCTAATTTTAGCTGCCTAGAAAATTGGTATCAAAGCTAGTCATGCAAACTCTCAGTCAGTGGAAAGAAATGGGCATACCCAAAAGAAAATTCAGTCTCTCCTTGAATATTTGCCTTGCTTTGGAATGGATTCTGAATCCATCTTGGCTTCCCTATCAACTGGGGAGGGCTCAAGATACCTAACTTGGAATAGCCATGGCCAGTGTTATAGAGACAGAGACCACCTAAGCTGTATTCGTATGTCATTTTTGTTTCAGGTAACATTTCCAGGAATAGCACAAGAGGTCTCACCTGTTTATTTTCCCTGAGATTTTGTCAATTTTTTACATTTGGGTACTCAAACGTCCCTCTTCTGAGATCCAAAGGCAAGAAATTCAAGCAAAACACCAACCTATTTCTGGCCAGTTTTAGCTGCAAGTTTAGCTGAAGTTAAGTATTCTGTGGGGAAAGCGTTGGGTGTCTTTCCCCTTGCAGTTGTTCTGATTTGAAAAAGCAACTACACCAGCTGGGGAAGGGTTGTGAATGCCCCCTCCCCTCTTTCTGTGTGGAGTGGAACAGCTTCATGGAGTTTCACCCCAGGGTACACAGCTCTTCTATAAAGGACAAGGGACTGAATAAAGCCCACTGCTCCAGGTTAGGCAGAGCAGTTACTGTGCCTGCCAGAAAAACACTGTAACTATCTACATCAGAAGAAAAAAAGAGTCCTTTTCCCAACCCTGTCTGCCTCAGGTGGTTTTGTACAGGACTGGCAGCAGAAGTGCAGAAGATGTGGGATTTTAGACTCTTTCTGAGAGAGATGAGACTCAGCAAAGAAACCCCAATTATTCCACTTGACCATGCCATCTGACACATCTCAAAGTTCATTTTATGAGTGACATGAACCTCCTTTGGTGCTCCCTGCAGCTATATTACATTTATTTCCTGCAGCACTGAAATTCCTGGGAGATAATGACCACAATTCCTAGGCAACAAAACGAGCCTGTTAGTCCTATAGAGAAGTTGCATGTTCTCCTTTAGCTCAGGAGAAAGAAGCTACAAACCCTGTCAAAACTGTATAGTTACTAAGAAGGCATTGGAAAAGTTGTCCCTCTCCCTCCTTCCAGTAGCCCACATGAGACTGAGAGGGGGAAAAGCAACAACACACTTATATCATCCAATTATCAGGATTACATGCAGAAAGGAGCGTGGCAGGAGCTCGTAAGCTTAGGGCATGCTTGTTTGCTTGTTACATGTACTTGGCAATGCTTTTGTCCAAAAATACATCTAGAAACAAGAAATAAGTGCAGTGCACTCTGCGAAAGGTGCCTGGTCACTGGAAGGCTCCTGAGAAAGCAGCTGCCATTACCCGTGAGGGAGCTGAATTGCAGGCCCTGAACTACATACAAATTTGTCATGGTTATCAGAGTGACAGTCTGTCAGCTTGGAGAGATGAGCTCCTCGGAGTCCCTGGCACAGCTCACAGAGGTTTGAGACTGGTGCACTGGGAACCCTGCAAATAATTTGGCACCATCACAAACCTCACAGCCACAGCATTCAGTAGCACCCGACTTACCTAGTCAGTCTGCAGACCTGACATGAAAGCCTTTCATGGTGAGCCTTTCCTAATTCATACATATTTGGCCATCGACAAGTTGATACATGTCAGACTAAGAGGCCGTATCTGCTAGTCTGGTCCCTCATATGTCCCCAGCCCTTCAGTCAGTCTCCATTACCCTGTATGGGAGTTTGTAATGTTCAGCTCTCTTCTGTACAGGTATTCTAGCTTTATTTGAAAATACCAAATCAAAGAAGGGCAAAGTTACTTTTGATAGCTTATTCCACCAGGTTTTCATTTGCTGTAAAATCATTTGTATTTACATGTCTACTCCACTTCTCATCTATTTATTTACATGGGTAATTAGCCAGGTTAATAAGCCATTTACAGTTTGGTACTTTTCCATCTGCTGTTCCCAAGAAATTAGATACTTAGACTTAAAAAGTTTTATCAAATCTTTTTGCTAAGCTATGCACACTGAGCCATTTAAGGCTCTCTGTAAGCCAGCTGCCATCTAACCATTTTTGGGTCTTTTTTATACCTTTTCAGCCTCTCCATAGAGTAGTTGATGCCAAAACTTGATGTAGCATTCCAGTGTTGACCCTACTAACGCCATGTTCAGAGTTAACATTATCTTACTTCTGCCCTGCTTATGTGCTGTTAATCCAAGCATCTCATTAACCTTTCTTGGCCACAGTGAAACTGTGGGAGCTCCTGCTGGTTTGCTTATCTTTCAGTTGCCAAATCCTGTTCTGAGTCCATTTCTGTTGGGATACAGCATCCTATTCTGTAGGTATGATCTTCATTCTTTGCTCCCAAAAGTGTACCTGTGCAGTCAGCTACTTAAGTATATTTCACTTGAGTCAAGTTTATCAAGAAGTCAAGATCATTGCATGCAACAGTTCTAGCCTCTTTGTTTACCATTCTGCATAAGTCACACACCTTAATCAGCGGAGGAGTTACATTTACTGCTGAATCACCGATGCAAATATTTAATCACTTCAGGCCTAACACTATCTCCAGTGCAATCTTAATCAAAACATGCCCATTAGAAGCTTCCCCAGTGATAACTGCTTTGAGGTATGTTAGTTTACCAGTTGCTAAACTATTTATCTTATTTTATGGTATTGGACAGGACAATAAGTCAAACCTCACAAGAATGTAGCTCTATCACTTGTGAACATGCATACATTTTCATAAATCAGGCTCATACCTCCTCACAGAAAAGAGCAGTCTTCTCAGTGCATGGCATTGTGCATCTTGTTTGATATTGTAGTTCATTATTAAAGCCATTCCGTTACTGTGCTGTGAGCTGGTGTCACAGACCCCAACCTAATCCAGCCTTTGCTCTGGCCTTTTCTGTTTCTGGTGCAACATTTTTAGGAATAACGACATTTCCCCAGGACTCCAAATTTTATTCAACATGGTCAAGGTTCTCTGTAGAGATATTTTTAGAAATCACAACTGTAAATAATCCAGGCTAATGATTTAGCAGTTTAGTGCCAGCAAGTGCTATGTAGCATTATTTTCCATCCTAAAGGCCTGAAAAATACTTCTTTGTCTTCATTGATTTACACCATGCAGCTTCTTTCCAAATTCCATTAAATTACTCTGCTGTTTTCTGCACTTCTATGAATCACGTCACATTTACAGTGGATCTGTCCCATATGTGGAGCACTACTGGGACTCTTCTGTTGTTGACTTACTTGTAAACAGGCAGACTGGTATCAGTGGTCCCGCAGCAAACACTGGCTTCCAGTCCAGTGAGAAAGAAAGTACCTAGCTACTCTACATTGGGCATAATGCTTTTAAATGTTACCAAATCAGTACTTTTTAACATTCCAGGGGTGGTTCATTACCAACAGCTGCAGAATACAGCATGTCTCCCATGTTAAAGTCTTTCTACTTTCATTTCCACCAAGGTACACCCAGTGTAGTGCATGGACACTAACACCCCTCTTCCCTTTTTCTATTTTGAACCATTCAGATCTACTTTGTGCATCATCTGTGCGTGCACTGTGGACAGCTGGAGTTCCCAGATGTAGAGCAGCCCTTGTGAGAAGCTCCTTGCAACTGTGCCTGCATATGCTTCTGGTATAACATCTGTTCAGTGGAAGCAGGCTGTGTCATTAAGGGCAAGACCACATACCTGGGCATCCCAAACTAACACAGCAATTCCTCAAACTCAGATAACTTTTCTGCATAGAAGATGACAGACCTGAGAGACATGAGAGATCTTTACACCTCTAAAAGGATGACTACAAGGGGGAATGGCTTTACGTCTTAAGAGGGGATATCAGATAAAAATTCTTCCCTGTGAGGGTGATGAGGCACTGGTACAGGTTGCCCAGAGAAGCTGTGGCTGCCCCATTCCTGGCAGTGTTCAAGGCCAGGCTGGACAGGGCTTTGAGCAATCTGATCTAGCGGGAGGTGTCCCTACCCCTGGCACAGGGGTTGGAACTGAATGAGCTTTAAGGTCTCTTCCAACCCAAACCATTCTGGGATTCCATGATTTTATGGCATGACAAAGTAAACCTAGAGTGGATGGATATGCCTCAGAGTCATTTTATTCAAGATATACTTTATGTTTTGTAGCAGCCTACTAGATTTTTGTTGGGAAAGGAAGGTGAAGAGGAGTGTTAGGGAAAGGAGCCTTCAGGGAAGTCATGGCGCAGTACAGTGCAGCCTCCCTGGCCAGAGTCTGAGCAAGCTGACAGGAAAACAAGCGGGATCCTGCAGAGCCTTTTAACTTTGGCAGTTTTCCAGTGTAATGCTTCTGGTCTGAAAAAATGACATCTAGTTGTGTACTCTGTGTCAGAGGTAATTCCAGAATTGAGTAGCCATTTCACTCTCTTTTAAGCCCCTTAACTCCCCCAGCTCTTTTAAGAGCTGAGTAGTCAACTAAAAAAATAAATCACTAAACGTGGTGCTTATAACCTTAATGAAAGACAGGCTAATTAAAGTCATCGTGAAATAATTACAAACTGCATTGTACAAAGTTCAGAATGAAAGGGAGACTGCTCCCAGCTACCCATGGACCAATTATTTGATAAAAGAGAATGAGACAGAGACAATTGCAATACAAGCTGTAGGACAAAGCAGGAAACTCCATTTCCTCATATTTAAGATATCAATCATTTCTGACATTGCACAAGCAGAATAAAATCAGATTATCCTTTACAGTGACCCAAGAGCTTCTTTTGCTAGTTTTTTTTTGGCAGTGACAGCTTAGACCATATTTTCCTTTAAGGGAACTGTAAATATACCTTGCACACATTTGCACCATTCTGTTGCAAAAGGCATTAAGGACAACCCAGCAAATACAGAGTTGTAGTGAAGCAGAAGCCAATTGCTAGCACAAGACTGAACAACTCAGGGAAAAGGGAATTTTCAAGCATAGCATAAACTTCAAGCTCACTCTCTTCTAACTATGTTTTCAGCACTTTTTGCTAGAATTGAAGAAATTGGTCACAGAGCAGTATGACGACACTCATTATTAGAAACAGGCCAACCACAAGGCTTAGAAACCATACAAAATATAAAAGAAGAGGAGGAGGAGTTTATTTGGTTTCTATCACGCTACTGCTTGAGACATCTGCTGCTGCCAGATTACTTGTCCAAGGCAGGTTCCTAGCAGCAAGAGTCAGAACAGGCATCTCCTTGTCAGGGTTGCACGGTAATAACACATTCCTGCTTTTTCGCAGCTCTGAGTACCCCATGCAGTAGGCACAATGAGTTTGCAAGGCTGGGCAGTGATCTGTTGTCAAGGAGTGAAGCAATCACAACTGTCCTTAACTAGTTTCCTTAGCTCTACCAGTATGCACTGACAAATTGGCATTAAAGGAATTATCAGCTTTTCTTTGCATTAATCCTTTTTTTTCTGTCTTCCTTACTCCTCCCACATAATTTGCACACACACATAGATTTTTTTAGGTCCAGGGTTGCCCAGTCTTTGCTGATAGACATGGTCTGGCTGCAGCTCTACATGCAGGCTGCATCAGAGTGAAGGCAGCAGCACTGCGATAGAGACAAGGACTTGTGCAATAGTGCACTTGTGCCACTGGTGTACATCTTCTCTAATATGCATGTTGGGGTCAAGATGCATTCTGCTGAGAGGGATACAGGATGGAAAGACATGAGGGATATCTTCCTCAAAAGCCAAAGTCTTGTTATTGAGACCTCCATCCTGGTTATACTTGAACCGAAGAGGGGAGGAAAGACGCAAGTCTTGAAGGTTGCTGCAGTAAGTAAACCTTAGGGGCCATTATTGACGAAATCCTGGAAAAGAGAGAAAAAACTCTTGTACCAGCTGTGTGCTTGCAGAGACACAGGCTCCCAGTTAGGTGCTGCTGCTGCTGAACTCCCAATGCTTGCAAAAATTGCTGCCTTTTCACCATGACCCAGTATAATGCCCTGCCCAAGCCTATAATGCCACAGATCTGCTGACCCACCTCACTAGGCGTTGGGATGATGGACAAAGTTGTTAACTTCTTCCAAGGCATGAAAGTTGTGGAGGGAGCTTTCTTTAGAGCACCTGCAGCTGTCTTACAGTGTAGGTGTCAATGAATCAATGTTGCTCTAGGTTGCCTTCAGTGGAGAGAAACAGACATTTCTGGGTGATTTCATCTTATCTGAAGTAGACATCTAAAACAGGGCAGATGAATCATGTCCTGAAGGTGCTCATTTTTCTCTGTTGACAACAGACGCCAGCCCAAGGCAAGACAAATGGCTTCATCCCTGTCACAACATCACACAGCAAATGCAGCTGCTTCTCTGAGAAGGGACAAAGCTGTGGTTCCTGCAGGGAGGGCTCCTTCCTTCCAAACAGACCTGCTACGTGGCAGCCCCAGTCCCCACCACTGGCCAAAGGTGAGCTACTTTTCCTGAGTCCACTTCTTCTGGAAGGACAGAAAAGAGGGACGAGAGATTATACCACCCATCCCTTTGTCCCTATAGGGCTGTTCACTAGAACGGCTATAGGGTTATAGCACATTACTTCCCTATAGACTGAAACAGCAGTGACAAGCCTGAGGCAAGCAGATAGCCTCCTGTTGCTATGTATTACTGATCATGAATTTCCGTATTCAGGCATGACTTCAGTGAGTACCAGACACAGATTTAGACACCGTTCAGCAGAAGTAAAGGAAAAGGATCTTTTCCTTAAACAGTAATTAGGATTTAAACCCAAATGGCACAATGTTCAGCCTTTTGTTTGATACTCAAGAGGAAGAAAGCTCACTGCTAACTGGCACTCTGCAGCTGTCAATTTCCTTAGACAAGAGGAATGATCAGACATGTGAAATCACCTTAGTGATAGTTAAGGAAAATGACAGTTGAAATATCACATTTTTTAATTAGCTGAGAGCTAATATTTAATTACATTTTTGATTGATAGGTTGTTTTTTACACAGATAATTTGTCCATGCTCATAAAATTGTGGGGGGGTTTTAATATTAATTTCCTTAAGGCACTGATTCTGTGAATCCAGTGTAAGACTCTCCAGAAGGAGTAGCTGAAGAGATGAAGAGTCCATAAACTGCATAAGCCATCTGAATGTGAAAAGAGTAATCAAATTAGGATTTTGAATGAACTTGATGTCCAAGAATAGGATGTTCATTGTTGCAATCAGATAAATACAAGTTTAGGAGGTGCTATCAAAACTGGACCACAATGACAAGAAGGTGGTGATTTACATTGCTACAACAGCAGTGGAAAAGTCCAAACGCATCAGTCCTTTGCCTCAAGCTGCAAGTGACTGCTCATTGATCCCTGACTGCTGCACTGGCTTCATGTGTTGCTGTTGTTCTCACTTTACCTTGCAACAACCCAGAATATAGAAAACCAAACAGAATCACAGAATCATAGAATAGTTTGGGTTGGAAGGGACATTAAAGTTCATCCAGCTCCAACCAACCTGCCATGGGCAGGGGCACCTTCCACTAGACCAGATTGCTCAAAGCCCTATCCAACCTGGCCTTGGAAGGAAGAGGAAAGCATGGAGGAAACAAAACCTTTTTCTTCAAGTGTTTTCACAGAGTTCAGGGCTTTGCTTTAAGCTGATATTTAGGCACTCAAAGGGACAGGTAGGATCACTCTGATATTCCCACAGACACCTTTATCCCTTCCTTTTTTGACGGTAACTCACCCGTGAGCTTAACTGCATGTGTAACTAGAGCTGCATGGCTCTTCGTGCCTGTGACAGAGTCTGCAGCCAGGGCACAGCCAGGGTTACCTGCAGGCAGCAAAAGCTCTGCTCCCTGTCCAGCACCTCTTTGCTCCCTGTCACCTCTTCAGAGTGATGAAATTTATTAATTTCCCAACTCTTTTGTCATTTTACGTGCTGAAAAAGAAGATACTTGGATGCCTTTAAGATAGGAACGGAGTGCACTTTAGCATTGCAAAGGCCGTTGAAAGGGAAGTTAGTTTCTCGGCTGCCCTGTCCGACAGCCAGCCAAAAATTCGGAAAATAGTGAATACTTAGTTCAAAGAGGTGCTGGAGCAGCTGATACGGGTACAGGGAGCACCATCTGGTGGCTACTGCTGCACAGTGCAGCATCTTCTTGATCTGATACCTTCGTGAACGGCTAGTTTCCATGCATGTCTAATAAAGGTATTAACAACTTTTTGGAAGTCGGACGTAGTGTTACATTCATGCAGTCTTCTCATTAAAAAAACCTTTGTTTATGAAGTCGGACGTGTAGGAGAGGGAATAATTATCACTAAAGCAGCTCTGGAGTCTCCCCCCAGCCTTTTCTGATTAACTCTAGATTTTTTTTCCCTGACTGCACATCTGCTGTGGGATCGCACAGCTGTGCTTACTGCAACAACTCGAACCGAGCTGGTGTAGCACAGAACTGCAGAAGCGAACTGAACTTCTCTTCAGTGACTTGAGTGGCAGTGTAGGCGATGGTCTAAACCCCTGCAGGACCCGGTCTTGCTAAAAGCAACCCGAGTTGTTCATCACCCTGCGTAATCTGCACTAATGTTGCTGCCAGCTGTGCTAGTTTTGGCTGTGGTAGAGTTAATTCTCCCAATAGCAGCTGGTACGGGCTGTTTTAGATTTGTGCTGGAAACAGTGTTGATAACACAGGGATGGTTTTGTTGCCACAGAGCAGTTGCTTACACAGAGCCACGGCCTTTTCTGCTCCTCACACCACCCCACCAGCAAGGGCTGGGGGTGCACAAGGGAGTTGGGAGGTTACACAGCCAGTACAGCGGACCCAACTGACCCAAGGGATATCGCAGACCGTATGGGGTCATGCTCAGCATATAAAGCTGGGGGAAGAAGAAGGAAGAAGGGGGTTTCCAGAGCGATAGTGCTTGTCTTCCCAAGTAAACGTTATATGTGATGGAGCCCTGCTCCCTTAAAGGTGGCTGAACACCTGCCTGACCCTGGGACATGGTGAATGAATTCCTTGTTTTGCTTTACCTATTAAACTGTCTTCATCTCAACCCAGGAGTGTTCTCACTTCTACCCTTCAGATTCTCTTCCCTATCTAACAAGGGGAAAGTGAGTAAGTAGCTGTGTGGGGCTTAGATGCTGGCTGGGGTTAAACAACACCAGCACAGGATCATGGTGAGCTTAGAACATGGCATTTACAACACCATTAACAAAAGCTTGTGTTTCTCTGAATTAAAATATTGATTATTGCTACAGTTTCTAGCACAATTTCACATATATTTGACCATGGAAGGTCAGGTGTCCCCGAGCAGCAAGAGTAATTGAAGAGAGATGTGACCTGCAGCACAAATATGCTTCACCTGCTCAGGGCAAACTTTTAACAGGGGCCAAGAAGCAGCCAAGTGGATGTGAGCTGGCCAGATCCCATTTTCTCACTGCAAGCTTTCTAACTGCAAGTTAAGCACAGCCCTAAATTTCTCAAATATTTGGAAACTGAGTCCTTAAAAGAACCATTTAACACTGGAAACAGTTGGTAAATGGACATGTCTATATAGCAAAAATGTTTAAACCCTACCCTTTTGCAGCAGCTGTGCTGTATGACTCTTCTCATGAAGTGGAAAATGGGTTTCCAGGAGTCAGATCCACAAGCTTGATCCAGTTAATAGTAGATAAACAGGTGTGTCGTAGATTTGGGTCCCCAGAATGTAATATCTCGGGACAACCCAGCTCTCAAAAAGTAGAAATGATGCAGATCTGCTTGGATTACCAATGGTGATATTTCTATTGCTAGATTATTCCCACACTCTTACACTTTAAAGCAGATGTCAGCAGTTCCTTTATAATAAAGTCAATCATAATGACTAGCTGCAGTCCCTAGTCAAACCAGGCAACATCACGTGCAGGTAATGTGGGCCTGAAGGGCTGGCTGGCTGATGTCACCGAAGCTTGTGCATGCTTCCTGGCACCAGCTGCCAAGGTCCTACCCAGGCCCAAACCCTGCATTTTTCCAGGCCATACTGAGTGCATGCATGCACTCCTTGGTTTATTGGTCAATATATAATTAGGATATCCTGAAGTCTTGGGTAAGGCATATTACTGTTGGACTAAGCTGTTGGGCTTAGATCATCTGGACTCTTCTTGCTGATATTTTGTCTAATTTGACTGTCTTTAGATGCGTTAGTGTCTCACTTCAGTGTCTATTTCAGCACACAGTAGATCCAGCAGAGGGAAATTCTGGTCCAGTGGCTTCCCTGTGTTTATCAGCCAGTTCCTTCCGTTCCTCTGGTACCTGGCTCACAGGCTGGAGGTAAGAAGGCAAGAGATGATATTCCTGCTATTGCCCAGGCCTCTCTTGTTCAATCTGAGAGCATGTCCTATTGCTTTACTCCTCCCTTTTAAAGAAGGTGCAGTTCCCGTTCTCCATCACAAGTCTACAATGACGAGGGCACTAAAGGAAATTCCTAGCATAGCCCACACAATCCAAATGGGATAGAAGATGGTGACTGCACAAGCTGCTCTTCCACAGCATGACTCGATCCAGTCCCAATGGGTGCCTATGCCCATGGGAATTTTGTGCAACAGCTGAGTATGGTCCTGGTTTCATAGTACCTTGTTTTCATCATGTCTCATAACTTACTTATGAAGCTGCAGCAAATCTTTTGGTTATTGACAGCAACTGGAATTATAAATTGTGGGAAAGGGAAATTATTTAAAACACAATGGAAGACTTGAGTCTCATCAGTTCCAGGGACATCACATGACAGAGGCCAGAGGCTGGCTGGGACCTCAGTCTCACCAGGAAGTCAGCTGGCAGACTGCTATGGCTTTCGGTAAGAACAGAACACAATATTTCCTGAGATCTCAGCCTTGATGACAACATGCATGAAGGGAGCAGTAGCTTAAGTGACCAGCACTTAGAAGCTAGCTAAAAACTTGAACAGCACAGACTAATACCACCCACCATAGTATTGATGAGAAGGTGCATCACTGCAGTGATGGGGTATAGAGCATGCAGGAAGTCAGCCCCTAGGAAACCAGACTTGTGTACTTCTGCTGTTCAGACACTGGTTCACCCCTGTCTCTTAAAGCCAGAGCAGCTCAAGTTTTTCTGGGTGATAATGTCAATCAGTTCCAGGGAAAAAAATGTGTGTCTGAAACAAGCAAAGTGCCTTTTCTTAGTTGTATAGACCCTGACCCACAAAGATTAAAGGGCTGCTTAAATCCCACTGATATCAACAGGAGCCAGCTACTTAGATACCCTTGAGTATCTTACCAGCAGACTGATTTATTTCCCTGTCCCACTTACTGTGTCTGCATCTCTCGGAGCAGGGAGTGTCTACAAGCCTGTCTGAATGCTGCTTGGAAGTGAGGAAGCAATCCCCTGTGAAAAGGGGAGATCTGGCTACTCCTGCTGTCATTTTTAGAGAGCTCTCAGAGTCCAGACACCACAGTATGGGGGTAAAGGGATTTTTGTTGGAGTAGGGGAAAAATAGGCTAGATCCATTAGATCTGGCTTCTCTTGTATAATCTAGTCCAGAGAGCTCATACCTCTATGTAATCGTATATTGGAACAAGGTTAGCTCTGTTGTTGATAGCGGCCACAGTCTCCCCTCCTGCACGTAGAAGAGGCTTCGAGTTACATGACATAACATAACAGTAGATGCCTTTGGAGTGCAAAAATTTTAAAAACAGAGATTTTATTTGTAAAGACTTCTTCAGAAAATCATTTAAAATACAACTTTCTTCAGACAGCTTAAATATATTTTGCATAAACAAGTCCAGGTTTCCATACTACAAGCCTGCTCTACACGGTCTTTATTTCAGCAATATTTTGCAAGAGCGTCAGAAAGGTTTATTAACAATGAGAGTCTGCTACTCAAAGTAGAACACTCTCCCCCCAAAAAAACACACTGAAAAAAAAAAGAGCAAGAAAATGGTATTAACAGAAGCAAGAGATCTGATTCATATTTTCAGGAATAGCTCACTGGATAACTTGTGTTTACAGACAGAATACATTGTCAAGTGACTGCTCAGTGAATATAGCACCAGAGCTAGCTATATTTAAAACCCATATAGAATAAATTTAACAACTGCTAATCACACTGACTTCCCAACAGTGAGGTGGGCTGTGACTCCATAGCCCAGACATGAGCAGAGGGACAGCCAAGCTGATACTACATAGAAGGAAAGGGAGAACAAGTCATGCAAGACCCCTCTTTCATTGGTCTCTGCAAAAAAAAAAATAATATTCTGAACAGGAACATAAGCCACCAACAGAACTTCGTGTGCAAAGACACCCCAGGTATTCACACAGCCTTCCCTTCTCCACCAGCACAGCCCTCTGGCCTCACAAAGTGACACTGCTGCTAAGCCAAGGACAGAAGAGCAAGGCTGGATGTGACTTTTCTCATCAGGGTGATGATACAGCCTGAACTAAATCAACCTTTCTACAGTAAGGCCAGCTCATAAGATGGCTTCACCCTTCTGCTTAACTAGGGTTCTCAGCAATGTTCCCTTAGGAGCCATACTGTATGCAAGAAAGGAGGTATAAAAAAATTAACACCGGCTGGATCCAGAGGACAAAAGAGTTTCTTGTACACCACTACTCCTGCTGAGGTCCTTTGTCTGCTGTGTCCCACAGCATGCTACAGTTCTAGATGCCTCCTTACTCTAATCCATGTCAACTAACCATAACATAGTCCACAAAGGGCCCAAACTGTTCAGGAATTATAATCCAGGGCCTTAACATAAATGCTGAGCACAGGCATACACGCAAAATACACAGACACACAGAGAACTGGTTTGAGATGAAATACATAAATTCAACTGAAAATATGCACAGCAGTCTACTTTATCATTTGTTCAACAACATATCCCCAGCAGAAAAAAATGTTGTCGTGGTTTAAACCCAGCCATGCAGCTCGTTCACTCACTCCCCCCCCCCCCCCCCCCCTTGCCCTCCCCCTACCCCCAGAGGGACAGAGAGGAGAATCGAAAAGAATGTAACTCCCACGGGTTGAGATAAGAACAGTTTAGTAACTAAGGTATAACACAAATCACTGCTGCTACCACCAATAATAATAATGATAAGGGAAATAATAAGGGAAGAGAATACATCATCTCACCACCAGCCGACCGATAACTTGCACCACCCCACCTGACCAAGCACTGACCAATACCTTGTCCAACCCCGCAGTGCCCTAGCCCTTCCGGGTAACTCTCAGTTACATCCCTGGCATGACGTGCTGTGGTATGGAATACCTCTTTGGTCAGTTTGGGTCAGGTGTCCTGTCTCTGCTTCCTCACGGCTTCCCCTCCTCCCTGGCAGGACATGAGGCTCAGAAAAGTCCTTGGCCAGACCAAACATTTGAGCGTTATCAGCTCTGTTCCCAGGCCAAAAGTCAAAAACACAGCACTGCACCAGCTACTAAGAAGGAGAAAAAATGACTGCTACTGCTGAACCCAGGACAAATATATCACAGGAGAAATAGACTGTAACCTCATCAGGACTGCAGTTAAGAGGGGTGAAAAAAGATAAAGGTCGTTTCTTTTCAGTGCCTGAAAGCGCAAGATCTGGTCCAATGCCACAGGATCCTTCAGGCTGCTTTAAGCAGACACTACTTTGGGATCATTAAAAGCAAGGCAAAATGGCACTGTGTGACACACCCTCACCCAACCAACCATTTTTGCCCGGCAAAAATAGATGAGCAAAATACTTTGGCACAAATTAACCTTTTTTCTCCTTTCCCCCATCTAGCAACATGTTAAGGCTGTCCAATTACATACACCTGTATTTAGCATACTATACATTTTTCACATAAAGGCAGTTGTTTCTTCATAGCCCAACAATTAAAGAAACTATTGAATTAAGAAGCTTCCAGATCAAACTCCTGCTCCTCCAGAAAGACCTACAACAGGCCCACACAGCCCAGCTCTATCACTCTTCCTTTAAAGACTCCTAACCAACCTGCATATGCTAGAACACTAATTATCCTGAACTCACTCTGCAGTCACTGGAGAGAAAGAGGCATCTTCATATGGTAATAAATATCTCAGGTGAGGTGAATCACCCAAGTGCATAAAGCCTCACAGGATGACTCTGGGCTCAGCTGTGTGAGCTTAGGTGCCATAGGTACTAAGATCAGTTGCTGCCTTTGCTGTGTCATCTAAGTATGAGAATATTGAGTAGTTTGTATTATATCACTCTTCATACCCAATGGTTAGGAATCATTGCAATAGCTATAGTTGATAGTCCAAACAGAAGTTTTTCTGTACCTCACTCTACCACATGCACAATGGGGAAATTTCACCACTCCATACCTGAGAGCAATGTTAAAAGGATGACTCATTCATTAAAGGTTGTTAGGCACTCAGGAATTTGGTGATGGACATTGGGAAGGAGCGGGTAGGGTTATCTTAAGTTAACATGCACAATTAACATATAATTTAAGAAAAATATATTCATTTTCCCCCTTACCCAAAATATGAAAATGAAACTGAACACTTTTATTATGAGTGCTTGTAGATAAAATTTCCCAGGAGTCCTTTAGGTTCAACCAAATATGCATCCGATCTTTTCTTCATATGAATGTAAACCAGTGTTATCAGAAATATCAGCAGTAATGAAACTCCAAGTAAAACTCCAAGGACAATCACTGCCACTTTCCAAGTGGAACTTTTTTCAGTTGATGACTGAACAGAAGAAGCTGGAAATTCAAACCACAATTTAGAAATGTCAGCTAGAGACTAGTAGGTGTAAGAAAGCCTGGAGCCTTTCAGGACAGCTGCATTTTACTCTTTGGCAGCATTGGAAATTTTGAATGATATTAAAAATATTTTTGTATGTAGTAAAGATTTGATAAAACTTGAAAATTTTATGGACCCCTCTCTATGAACATCCCTGTGGTCTACTGGTGATATCCATAATCATCAGTTCTGAGGATTTGCTTGATGAAAAATATCCAGAAGGTTCTGTGATGAGAGAGCTCCAGTCTGTACCTCAACAAAGAGTTGCTCCAAAGTGTGAAAAAGGGCCGTGAAATGGAGCTGTACATAATTTAACCCTCACACTCCTCCTTATACTTGCACAGGGAACTCTGTGAAATTAATCAGGACCTGATCTGCCAGATGTACTCACACTTCCCATTACTTGCTCCACAAGACAGTCCACTGAAACCAGTCTCTAAACTGGTAAGCCAAAACCAGAAAGCTTTCTGATTTCCAGATAAAGGCAATGAAAGGTCTGTAGCACATGTAAGCACACCTCATCTCTGTGGTAGAAATGCATGTAGTAATGGTGGAAAGGCACATAGACAAAATAATACTGCTAGCCAGTGTTTTATGAAGAAAGGGTATTAACTGGAGCAGAAGGAGCATCTGTGTTGCATGAAAAGCCGCCAGCTCGTAGGAGCTCAAGGCAATAAGCATATTACCACTAAAATGAGCATGACTGATACTGTATTTTGGATTAATATCCTGCCCAATTTCTACTTTACCTATAAGCCTCTCTGCATCTCTGCAGTACTTTGTGTTGCTAAACCCACACCACCTCTGCCAAGGAAGCAGGGGCCAAAGACGATTGTCCAGCAGAAGAGCTGAACCCTTCCATCACATCTCTATCTAGAGGGAAGTATCACAGATGCCACTACAGAATAAGTCTCCTCATCCCCTTCTGCACTGAAAGCCAATCATTTAAGATCATCATGGAGGGTAAAAAGGTGATACACGCTACAACAAGAAGCTCACCTAGCCCTCCTGTTATGTGAAGAGAGCCCACCAACCCTTTAAGTCTGGAACTGGGTGTATGTTGTAGCTCTTTAAAACAGATCCGTAATCTACATGACATCTAGACTATCTATTCTGTGACTGTTTAAATAGGTCATCTGAAATACTTGAATCTTTTAAAAGAAAGAAACTAATTTATCATCTTTTGTGAAGAGCAGGTGATATGACCCTTTAATCCCCACAGCATCACAGAAAAGCTGTTTCAACAACACTTACATGGTATAGTTACTTCAGTTTGGTCACCAGACTTGCTCTTCAGTATTTGACTTAAGTGTGTCTGCGTAACATTCACACCAATGGAGTCTTGGGTTTGCAATAGAGAAATAAAATCAGCAATCACACTCCCAGGTCTGAATCCAAGCATAATGATATTGAACTGGTCATCTTTCAGTCTAATGCGCATTTCTCTAACAACCTGTGTAAATTGAAACCAATATTTGTTCCCTATGTCAGTCAACTGAGGCAGCACAGGATGCATGCATCAGCATACAGCAGGATATTTATTTTTTCCATTTTTATAATTCTCTAAAAAAATTACTGAAGGAGGATTCTGGAACAATGCATAGTTTGTGATTGAAAATATGAAATCTAAGTTTGACTTTCAAAGCAGTAAACTGTTTACCTAGTTATCAATGAATAATGCACTGAAACTAGCAATCGTCCTCCACAGGCTACAAACCCATGTGGGACCCTGATTGTACAATATTTGAAATTATTGGGTGTTAGGTGTACAAAGTGCACCTAACATTTCTAAAGATACCTTCAGTGTCCCCTAGCTTTTGCAACATGTGCAGCTAAACTTCAGGCATAGTCATGCACACACTAACAGCAAAAAGCTTGATGTTAGAGGTTTAGGACAGGTAAAATGCTTTGTCACCAGATCATCAAAATCATGACATTACACAATAACTATACAGATAAGGATGTGATTTGTCTCTCAGTCATTCTATCACAAACTAAGTAGAATCCCATTACACCAATTGAAATGATTTAGGTTTACACTGATGTCTCCAAAAGTACAGTTTTGCCCAGTGCTCATGTGGATATAGAGCAAGAACAAGCAGTCCTCCCTTCTAACTATGTAAGACTGGTTGAAACATTTCTGTCAGGACTAATCTTTACAGAAAATTAGGTATTTGACTCAACCCACTAAGAAAAAGGTATATTCTTGCTGCGGATAAGTGTGATATTTTACCTGAAAAGTCTGAAAGATTACTGTGTTCATTATCATGGATGATAATGAACCTTGTTTCTGAGTCACTGCTGAGTTGTCTACCTTCATCTTTCTCTGTGGGATAAACCCTCACCCCAAACTGCATGTCACATTAAGTTCGCATTAAAAGCCAACACAGAAATTGACTACATTTTAGAATCATAGAATCATAGAATGGTTTGGGTTGGAAAGGACCTTAAAGATCATCTAGTTCCAACCCCTCTACCATGGCCAGCGACACCTCACACTAGACCATGTTGCCCAAGGCTCTGGCCTTGAACGCTGTCAGGGATGGAGCATTCACCATAATTTTCAGTGATGTTAGTACAGCCACTATTTGGTTTAGCCATTTTATAAAGAAAAGTGTAATAAAGGTCATGCTGACATAGTGCACAAGACCTGAGTGAATCTTATTAAAACACAATAACAGGATTCTTGTCGCATTTAGTGAGGTTGGAGGAAGCCTCTTAAATTTACTAAAATAAATTTTGACCACGATGAAATGGAGATGCTAGCAGTCAAAAGACAAGGTTACCTCTGACTTTGTGTTATGAGAACAAATTAAGTACTGCTTATGAAATCTGTGGAGATTCTTAGCTAAGAGGTATGATATACTAAAAAAACAATTTTCTATGCCAGTTATTGAAAAGCAGTCTACCCCAATCTTACAGTAGTTTTACCTTTCCAACAGGCTTATTATACATCAGGATTCCTGAGAGATGTGTAAATTATTAATCCTTTTCTTTAGCATCCTGATATAGACAGCTAAGTGGCAGACAGCTGCTTCTGCATGTCAGCTTTACTAGGCTCACCCAGGCTCTGTAAGCTTCCACTTCCCTTCCTTCGTTCCACCCTGATATGGGCCCCTCAAAACTTTCTCCAGTCTTGCAACTGCTACCATGAAGCAAAATGACATTGATCTGGACAAACATTGCGCACTTGTAAAGGTCTCATATTTCCAAGTATGTGTTGAAATTTTGTTTTTGAGTACTCTTCTTTTTCCTTCTCGAAGGCGTGTTTTTAGTGAGATGGAAGAAAATAAACAAATGGGGTGTTCCTTGTGCTTGCAAAAAGAGAATTTTAAAGTGCCTTTCACTAAATATCGGACATTTGAGAAAGGGAGAACATAAACCTTATTGGACATCAGCCTTTCTGTCCTTCAGTCAAGACAGTTGTTGTGCTTCCTATACTCTTTTATCAAGGAGGGATTATTTTTTTCTCCTGAGGGATTATATTTTTCTCTTGTCACAATACTGATTTAACAATGAATCTAGGAGACTATATTGTTAATCATAAAACTTTTCTTAGTTCATTCATGATGGCGAAGACGATTGCAACAACTTACTTCTGTTTTGATACTTTCAGACATTGTTTTGTAATCTTTACTTTCAGAGTCATAAAGTGTATGATTAAATGTCTGGCTTTTAACAAAACACTGCAGGGAAATACTTGATAATCAGAAAAAAAAAAGAAATAATTAGGTGCATCTCAGGATGTCACTCCACAATTGCTTTTTGGACTTTATTCTCTCATGTATTCCTAATACCATTTGATAAAATCAGAAACTAATCAAATAATAAGAAAGTGTATCATATATGTCTAATGTACTAGATTCTGAACCTCCAGAGTTGAATCTCTTTTTCAACTGTCAGCCATCACAATTCTCACAATTTGTTAGTCATTCCTGTATTATTCAGGATGCATCTCCCTAAGTCAACAGCCACTCTCCCATTGATTTCAGCAGAAACAAGATTGGTTTATGACATTTTCCAAGGCACTGAGCATGTTTAAATCCTCTTGAGGAGGTGGATAAGCCCTAAGCCAAAACAAGTAAGCTTTACATAGAATAGTCCAGACTAAAAATAGAACTGGAATCTGATGCTGAAGTTTGATGAAGGCAGCTTCCTTACCAAAAAAAGTGTGAACTTCAAGCGCTATGTGAATTGACACAATAAAGCTGATGGCAAAATACTCATGAAAGGCATTATATATTGTGAAATAACATCCCATAGTTATGAATAAACAAATTTTAAAATTCTGTAAAACTTACATGAGCATACCATATCTTTTAAGTCAGGACAGGCAGTATTCTATGGTAAGCAAAGATCAGCTCTGTTGAAACAGGAAACAGGATCTGTAAAATAAATTTAAAAGTCAAGATAATTGCCTCTGTACATGTGTGGTTGTTGCTAGTAAAAAAATGATTAAATAGGAGAAAGCATTTAATCATGGCCAAGGAATCAGTTAAGCAGCAGTTCTTTTTGCCCTGGAGAACTTAGAATTGCAGATTATAAAAATGGAGCATATCAAAAGAAAGGCAGGTGGTGGGTGGATAGGTGGCATTTGAGAACTTTAGTGACATAATGTTGAGAACTCTAATTTCTTATAGGAGTTAAAGATACAGGTGCTACTGTTACGTGCTTGTGCAACTCAGGTAAACTAGATAGACTTTTCAGAAATAAAAGTCACCTGCAGTTTCATTTGAAAACAATATGCATCATGGAGTCTCAAAACCTCAGTACTCTTGTCTGGACTGGCTAATTTGAATTATTTATAATGGTTCAAAACAGTAGTAAAGAGTGGTACTGCAGTTTTTACATGGTTAGCTCACTGGGCGTAGCACTAGTTCTCCTCACAGAGTTGAACATAATTTTAACTCCACATAAATTCCAGGTGACTTGGTCTTTATTGCTCTTTTTAATTGGCTCTCAAATGCTTTTCTGGTAGGGCAGATGCCTCCAGATTGCAAAAGAAAACAAAAGTTTGTGGGTTTGTTTTTTTTAAGTAATGAGACTAATAAATGAAAGCCACTGGACTGAGATATTGAAAGATTTGAATGGAAATAATAATTCCCTGGTTCTGTGGTTCTAAGGCCTAAGACAGAGGGTAAGTCACTAAGTGGAACCCCACACTTAACTGCTGGAATAATTGTCCTAGAAAGGTTTTGAGAATGATCAGACAATTCACTAGAGAACGGAAAAAAGGGTTGCGAAAAAAGACAGTTATATTTTAGGTCAAGAAATGCTGAAAGAAAGCAACAATTGCTAAAAGGCAAGTTAGAACTTTCCAAAGATATTAAAAGAAATCATGAACATTTTCTCAACCGCTGACCAAGTATGATAAAGTTCAATACAGTTCTACCAAAAGAGGATCATGCCAAAATAACCTAGTAGCTTCCTTTGACAAGCTGACTTTCAGATCTCTTCCAATAGGAAGAGTTAGGAAAACAATACTATACAGTGCCAAGTGGTGAATTTTTAGTGGAAAAAGGTTTGTCTAAAGAAATTGGCTAATGGGGAGATGACAGCTTTAAAAGAATAAAGCTTGCTTTAGTGGGATATTACTTGTGGTGTTCCTTGAGAATCAGTCTTGTTGTAGAACTTGATCAACATTTCCATTATAGACCTTGCCAGCAATTGCATGTGTTTGCTCATAAAATTTGTTGATGACACAAAGTTAGAAGGTGCCATTAACACAGGGGAGAATTGAGATCTCTTCCAGAAAGAATTGGTTGAAGCTAAGGTTGGAGATGCAGCACTGGGATGACATTTGCTGAAAGTCGTGCATTTGAGGATTAATAATAAAAATGCCTCCTCTAACCTGGCAGCACAAGCATTGAAGAGAAAATAACAGTTAAACAGCCTGTTTTAATGTCTATGTCCTAGGATGAAATTAAAAGATGACAATGACAATTAAGGACTGTCTGCATTCACAAAAGCATGTACAACCTAAACTTCACCAGAATTTCTACCACAAATGCTAGCAGAATATTTACTGTTAAATTCACAGTCAAAATATCCTGACTTCCATACAGAATTATCTGGTTTAGAAATAGAGCATGGTCATAAATTTTACAGAATAAGTACTTGCTCTTGTAAACTTCTGTTTAATGCAAGTAGTCCTATCCAAGTGAGGGGATGAGTCAGATAAGTGAAGATGACTTACAGGAATAATAGTCTATGAAATTAAATCCAAATCATATTGCAAAAAAGATATTTTTAGTGTATAGTCATTAGAAAGAAATCACAGAATGATTGTGGAAATACCTGTTCGAACACTCACTGAAGTCCTGCTATCCCCAGCACAAGACTGTGCTTCCACAGATACCGTGTATACATGACCAGGAAGTAAATGTTCAAACACAGTTTTTGTCTCTTTTGTAGTTGTTTTATCTCCTGATTTCCATCCATGAGGGAGATGGTGTGGAGGCTGCCTCTCCTGCCACTAGTCCAGCTGAATTGTATTGCACCCCCAGTCACATTCTGAACTTCGATGGACACTGGCACTGCAAAGTGAAAATTTCCATAAAGCTGAGGGTGGTTCATTTAGCTTCTGCAATTCTACACTTTTAATATTGAAGCAAAAAATTGCAAATTAAACTAATACCGTTTTTTGTAAGTTTTTGTAGGGCTTGTTTCGTCCTTTCCCCTCATTCTCCCACAAAAGCAAAAAATAAACTGTTTGCTCTATAGATGTAAATCATACATTAATGTACATTATTTGATTGTATATTTTTGGTGGTTCTCTCAGGTTTCCAATTCTGAAATTATATCCAGAGATTTTATTTCACAGCTGATTTGACTGATAAACCTGATTTTAATAACTCACCTTAAATATTTTTTCTCTAGTATTGAATATCAAATATTTACTTACTACAAGGTCCTGATACAAATGTGGTGGTGAAAATTGGATTAGCTGTGGATCTTGTAAATCTAGCCATAGCACTTTTTGGAGGGACTGTGGTCATCTGTACTATAAAATAGTAGTTTGGAAACAATGAGTAGAATTTCTTTTAAAGTTTCACCAAGTTTATACTATTTATTTTCACAAACCACCCATGTGCATGACCTTGCACTTCACCTTGTTGAACTTCATGAAGTTTGTACTCAAGCATGTCAAGGTCCCTTGGGATGGCATCCATTCCCTCCAGCATGTTGACTGCACCACGCACCTTAGTATAATGAGTGAACTTGCTGAAGGTACATTCTACCCCACTGTCCATGTCACCAACAAAGATGCTGAACAGCACCAGTTCCAATAACAACCCCTGGGGAACACCACTCATCACTGGTCTCCACTTAGACACTGAGCTGTTGTGAAATACCAACTTTTACCTTATGCATATCCGTATCTCCCACTTAATTCTATGACAGAGCTATGACTCACAATCAGGGTACAATTAACTCCTTAGATCTGCATTCAAACTAGAATACAATTATGCTATAAAAGAGAAAACAGCACCAGTTTTGGTTTGGGCTTGGGGTTTTCTGTGGTGCAGAACAGAAAAAAGCTTCATTCTATTCTTTTCCATTTTGTTTTACCTTTCCAGTAAAAAAAAAAAAAAAAAAAGACACATCAGTGCAGACACTTAGCAACTTGGAAAAAAGTAAAGATATACTAAAAGAAAATTACTATTGCTGGTAACGGCAGGAGTGGAGGAAGGAGCAGAGGACACGAGTGCCGTGGATAGGTGGGATATGGTGGCCAAGCTTTCCTTGGTGGTGCCGCTGGTGCTGCTTTGCTGCAGGGTAGTAGTGGCGGCTGTGAAGCCATCAGGAGAGGAGAAGGAGGAATGGCTTGTTGCCGCTGAGCTGGGAGCTGGACCGTGTGTCAGAGCATTTGTTGACACAGTGCCTGACCCAGCGCCTGTAGCAGCAGGAGTGGAGGAGGAAGCAGAGGATGCAAGTGCCATGGACGGGTGGGATGTGGCTGCCAACTCCTCTGTTGCCACTGGTGCTGCTTTTCTGTGGGGTGGTAGTGGCAGCTGTGAAGCCCACAGGAGAGGATGAGAAGGAGTGGCTCGTTGCTGCTGAGGTGGGCATGAGGGACAAGGGAGGCAGCAGTGCCACTCGCTGTGCCCATGCTGATGCCAGTGGTGCCGGGCCTGCGTGTTGGGAAGGTGGCGCTCGTCGCCTTGCTCCTGGCAGACACCTTGAGTGAGCTCCCTTGCCAGGCTGGTGGCATGGGTGCAGCCTCTGTCTTGGTATTTGCCTCAGCCTGTGTGCTTGCTTCCTCCAGTGCTGTTATATTCTTTGTACCTGGTACAGTTTTATAAATGTGAGTTGTGGACATTTGCAATATAACTGTACTTTAACACTCTACCAAGTATTACTTTTTTCCTGGGTGAAGATTTCATTTTTTTTCTTATCTATGATCTTTTTTTTTTCCTTTCCTTTCCTCATTTTCATGTACATTCCTTGTTCAACATTCTTTAACCATCTTGAAATTCCTATGCTTTTTCATTTTTCATTTGCATAGAGTATTTTTTTACCTTACTGATTTTATGGTAAGAATGTTTGTTTGTCAGTTAACAGTTTTAAATTACCGTATTTTATGCTCTCCTACTGCTTTCTACCTAGTCTTCAATTTATGTTCTTTTTTTTTTTGTCTAAATATAAGTTCTTGTACAATTAGGTACATATTTCAGTTGTCATCTTGCAGTGCTATGGTAATGGTTGGACTCTACTCTAATAAAAGTCCTTTCCAACCTAAATGATTATACAATTCTATCATCTCTATAAACTGAACTATCTTTAGAATAAACAAGGAAAATTAATAATGAATGGAATGCATTTTTTCAACATCATTTTCTCCTCAGCTTTTTGTATATATTTTTATTATTTCTTTATTTTCAAGGCTATTTTGTCTTTCTTATGTACTGGTTGTCAGGCAGAAAATAAAGCTTTTTACAGCTGAACCCAGGACACTTTGCATACCTTTATGTTGATGTCCTAAATCATAATAATCATGGGAGAAAATTCATTGCTTTCCTGTCTTTACCTGTATATTTATTAGTAAATCTTAACTACATAAGTTTGCAAGTATGAAGATGACAACATTTCTAACACTCACAAAATTTCTTCAGAGGGAAAATCAAATCCTTTTTTTTTTGTTGTGATTAAATACTCAGGCTAATTTGGGCTTATTTCTCTTATTTGGTCAAGTAATATAACCTTGATTTTGAGGAGTGGTTTTGTCCCTACTAAAACCAAACACAGCCTTCGGTCTCATACTAATATTACTCTTTAGAAACAGTTATTATCCTATGTCTTTGCTTTTGGATGTATAAAACTTTAATGATTCTTGAAGAAGGTATACTGGAGTACCTCTATCAAACTCTTAAGAATCACATTAATTAATTTCTTTTGATTTTACTTACCTGTAAAACCAAAGTTGTATTTTCATATAATTTAGTGTATACATAAAAGCCTGTAATGTAACATTAGGTATTTTGCAAAATTTTTCCTACAGAGTGATATATTTTCGTATTTTCTGCATCCCAATACAGTTTGAGTTGTAAGACCCTGTGCTTATATCCTTTGGATTATTAACAGCAAGTATTCATCACACAAGAAACTTATAGTCATCTGCATTGAACAGCATGAAACATGACAGGAAGAATGAAATAATGCAATCTTCTGGATTTCTAGGTGTTATTTCAAAGACTCTTTGTAGTACAATGAGAACACAGAATAATTAATAAAAAAATTAATAAACAATTAATATATGCTTCCTTATGAGTCTTTTCCTAAAGAGTCTCTCAGGGGAGAAAAATAGGCAAAATGGATCGTTTACTGGCCTCATATCTAATCTTAAGGCTAAAAAAAGGCATAAAATTGGGTCAGACACTGCATGTTTAATCTTTTAGATGACAGTTTTCCAAATACTTTGCTTTCATTCTTTTATCTACTTACAGCTCTATATGCATACTAAGATACCTGCTGAAATTCTACACGTTCAAGAGAAATTTTAAAGAACCCAACTGTAAATATTCCATGCTACTGCATTTTACATTGATTTTTAGCTCTCTAGACCCCCACCCCCAGATTATCCAGTGTATCTCAAGGTCATCCTTTAAATGTATGGCAATGGTAAATAATCAAATACATTTTAACTTACAGAGAAAAACAGAGAAAATGAAATGCCAAAAGTAGTTCCAAGTTCCCGTGTTGCGTTTTCACCTCCTTGTGGTACTCTTTCCATTTGTGAAACTGACATTTGGAGTTGAAGACTTCAGTAATTTAAACAGGGGTGAGGCTGCATTGTTACATCTCAGCCTCAGCTAATCCTCACACAAGTGGGAACAGTGCCAATGTAATGAAATTCTTGCACCTGACCTCTACTGTAATAAATTTTGAAGTTTTCTGTTGATACATGCTTGCTTTTCTGTAATAGAACAAAGTGCGAATGTGATCCAAAGGCTAGTGAGTCAAAAGGAACGACAAAATTCAGTGGGCAGTGCATCATACATGAACATCTTTTTGTTCAGGATATTCAATAAACAGAATATTTTATCAACCTTGGACCTGGGCAACTCATGACTAAGACACAGAACTGAGGAGCTTTGAGTCTGAAAGTCTTGCCTTTACGTTTTCCTGTATTTTTAACTATTTAAGGGTAAATGTTGAATTATTCAGTTATAACTTGTATTTTTATTGTATCAGAATGGCAAATTAGTAGAAGTGCACCAAGAAGACATCAGCCTTTGGTTCTCCAATACTATAAGGAGGCTGGAGTGGTTGTAAACCTCTACTACTTCACCTTTTTGAACTATGTGGAAAATACTGGATAACCAAGCCTTTCACTGTTAGCTGAGTTTACCCACATTTTCTTTAGCAAGTAAGCTCTTCCTAACTATAGGCATTTGATGTGGACAGTCACTGCTGGTCTTCTGCTTTGGGTCACCACCTTACCTCAGTGATACCATACTCACCTTCCTTCTCTTCACTGACAAATCATTATAGAGACCCCAGGCCTGTGTGCCTATGGGCTCATCAGTGACTTAAACGTTTATGTTATGTCATGTTTTTAATACCCTTTCCTCCCTGGGGTTTATGCTGAAAAAGGCCTTCATAAATCGTTTTCAGTGAGACTTTTTCAGCCACGCTGTGTTCAGAGGAATGCTGCTAAACAGGCAGAACACTTGTGGTGCTTTTGCAAAGGGAAGCAGTTCCCTCTTACTCTGCAGCACACCCGGAGTTAATACGTGCCTCTCTGGGGGATACTACCAGTGCTGGCACATCAAGAGCAGTGAATGTACTCAAATTTCCTGCTCTCCCTGTCTGGAGTGGAGCGGGGTAGAGTGAAGCAGACTAAGTCCTGAAGAAGGAAGACCACTACTTATCTGAGCTTTTTTAAAGCTTTTTATATGATATGCCAAGATATGCTAAGACCTGGCACATCTGTAACTACAGAAACTCTAGATTTTTCTCCAACAGCTATGTTACTAAAATTGGTTTCACTTTGGCAGGGAAGTAAGATGAAAGGAAATAGTCCTTGAAATGAACAGGAGAAAGGGGATTGTTGTTCTCTGATGAGAGGTAGCAGCTTTCAGGTTTGTGCCTTGTTTGATGTAGGAACTCCTGACACAGTCAGATGTTTTCTTAGCAATCACTTAACTGAAATGCTTAGCGAATGCATATGAGCTATTTCCTCTTGCATAAATAATTGGAAATCCTTTTACAGAGGAGGCCAATGTCTTCATGCTGCTCTCTCTCCTGGACTCCCACCAGCTTAACACCAGCCTTTAACTCATACTCAGCTTGTGAGCTTATGGTGGTACCATTCTACACATGAGGGTATTGTTTGGACCTAATCTCCTCTCATGATCTCTTCAGGTCCTACTCATCTGTGAACACTGTTTGAGCATCAGTGCTCTTGGCCAGCTATAGCCTTCCGTCCCTTTCAAGGAAAAGGCAGGATGCGCCCCTCCCTACCTTTCTTAACCAGGATCATCTTCTGTGAAGTGACAGCCATAGAAAATTGGCTGCAAAGTCTACTAAGTCAGGCTTTAACCACCTTAGAAGAAGCACCAGTGATTTTTTTAGCCTACAGTGACACTTAACATATGTGAAAGGAGTCCTTTATGAATCAAGAGAACAAACCAAGTTCTGATTTAGGAGAGTAAGCTCACTTTTACTAACATACAGCAAATGACATATTAACTTTAAAAAACCCCAACTAAACCAAACTTTACTTTTCAGGGGAATAGACCCAGCAGGGTGGCTGGTTGTTTCATTACAGCCTATCATGAGAGCTGAGGTTCAGATAAGCTTCTCTGTTAGGCAGCCTTGATTCCACACTTTCTCTTTTTACACTTGTGACAATTTATGCCTCAAAATCGTGTATTTTCCATTATGCCATATATTTTCCCATCAAATTTGCTTTCTGGCAAATGCAGAAAAGGTTTTACCGCATGCCTTGAAGATATGAGAGTTCCCAGTAACAAAAGGATGACCCTTCCAAAACTTTTTAAATTCTTTTTGATTCATCTTACCAACCTATAAATCTCAACTTCTTACATGTATCTTTTAAAGCTTGTGAGGAAACTTATATTCCACCTAGAGGTGGGAGGTGAAGATACACAAGGAAATAACAAGACTGAAATGCCATATAGTTCACTTTTTAAAACCTTGGCATTTTGGGATGCTCAAAGATTCTGGACTTTACATAGCAAAAAACCCCAAAACCCTAAGATATTAATTTCCATCTGCTTAAGAATACGTTGTTAAGAACTTATGTTTAATAAGGCCTTAGCTTGTTAGCTTCTTAGCTAAAAGAAAAACATAAGGCAGCTTAATTGGCAAAGGCAGTATCTTTTATTAAGTCAAAGAATACAATGGGGAGAAAAACAAAACTCTTGTGGGCATCCAAGCCCTTCAGCCAGCTTGAACCACAAGCAGCAAATATTGAAGAGAAATGCTAGTTATTTCACAGCTGAAAGACAACCTATTTTGAGGTACTCAGTTTTCTAGTGCTCCCTTCTGCCAGCCATCACCAAACACTTCCAGACTCTCCCTTGCCCATTTATTAGTCAAATATGGAATTTCCTGTGGAAGTCACAGTTTAGGAGAAGAGGATAATACTGGTTTTAACTTCTTTTATCGTATTGTAGAACCAAACTGACATATCCAAGTGCCTCCAAAACCAGATCAGTACTGTCAGTGAGGATGTGTAGTGCTCTGTGGGTATTGGGAGTGAGAGAAAAAGGGGGGCTTAGGTAGGAATTCTACTTTCCACATTGATAAGAAGATTGTGAGGCCACGTAACTGTCATTGCTAAAAATCAAAATCTGTTCCACCATCTTTGTAGAATAACACAAAAGGAGCTCTGTAATCAACCCGCTTCCGTACAGTAGTGCCTCTAAATGAAACAGCTTTTGTTAGAAGCAGGATGTCCTTGCCTTGTCACAAAATGCAGCCATAAGCATTCAAACTCTCCTGCTTTCTACAGCCAATCAAGAGGTTTTTGCTACAGGGATAGTTTATAATTTTTTTAATACTAGGTGAGGGTCAGTGACATTTCCAGCTGGCATTCTGTACCATTTACAACTTCACTTGTGTAAGAAGTGCCCCATCACTGAGTTTTTTCAAGTACGTGAAAGTGTGAAAGTCATTTCAGAGGGTTCATCCCACCTGAACTGTGTAAAGCTACATTATTCAGTGTAAATCACGGTGTTTATTCTAATGTCAGTCTATTATATAACTCAGGACTGTCAACCTAAGGAGGTTGTTATTTTATGTTTGCTTTCTCATTAATCATAAATTGAAATGAGGTTCATCCTTGCTCAGCTTCCAGAACTAACTTCTCATTTTGCGATTTCAGAGTCAGAGAGAATGTGTTTTTCAACTTCACCTATTTGCAACTGATTCATGCATTTCTAATTCAGTGTGATTCCAAATAGCACAGGTATATTATGTATTTTCTACTGGTCCTAAAAGTCCAAAACCATTCAAAGTGTATGGGTTTAAATGTGCACTAAAAATTTATTTGCCATGAGGCTTTAAGGTGTTCCAGACCAAAAATGTGAGAAACAATGAGCAAAATGCTGAGAAGCATTGTATATTAATCAGATATAAGGATATTAGATGGTATTAGCTCTAGGCATTCAAAGAGTGTAAACTTTCTTGACCAGAGAACTAGACAGCATGTCATGTTCCGACAGGACCTACGCTCCCACATCATCCATACTGAAGACCTGGTTGAAACAATCTGGATTTCCCCTTTGTCTCTTTACATTTGGTGAGAAAGCAATCAGAGGGAGGTTCAGGAGTATTCCTATCCCTCACCTTCACAGGAAATCTGTAAAAAGGGGGCATTTCATGGAATATGGAAACCATGTAATTCTCTCAATATAGATATCATGCAAATACGTACTGAGAACTCTGAGAAGCTACTTGCTTTTTAGCACACAATATGAGCTGTGTGTTGTAAGACCACTCTTATACATTGACAAACTAAGGGCTGAAGGCATCTATTTACTCACAGCATGATTAAGATAAAAAATTTCTTACTGGAAGGCCCCTGAACAATCCATTTGATAAAAAGGAAGGAAATTTTTCCCTTATGCTACACAGGACTTCCAGATGCCTTTAGAAGGGTTCCTACTCACTAAGGCTCACCTATTCTCCACTAAAGATAAGGCTGTCCCTGCAGTCACCCTGCTTGTGTGTGGAGGAACTACAGAAAACAAAGTCATTTATGATCCCTCAGACTGTAAACCGTGCTACCTGTTCTGAAATGACCAGTCAATACTCCTTGGCAATGAATCACAGTATGCTTTATGCACAGCCCATGTCCATAATATGTAAACGGTGAGACAATTCTGAGGCATACTTTGTGAAAACAAAGACCCACTGAAAAACAGAATTGCATGCATCTTGGCCATGTGGGTCTTCATGCAATGTGGAGAGAGGGAAGGGGAAAGACACTTCCAAGTGGCTAAAACGACCTTTGTGGGTCCCTGACCACAAAATGAAAAAAATAAATAATAATTTAAAAACAAAAAAGACAAACAAACAAACAAGGAAACGCTCAGAGAAATAATTCACAAGAGTCCAGAACCTGCTTGATTTCCACCTCCCCTTACCTAACTATCCAAAACTCAGTTCCATCAGTCTAAAAAAAAATCATTATCTGGGTTTGAAAAAAAAATAAAAATAACAAGAGAAACAAAAAGGAAACAAAGAAGGGCAAGAGGTGCCTCTGTTTGCCTCCTAGGTTTGGGGAACTTTGAAGTTTAGGTGCTTTTGCTGCATTATAATGATTGAAAATTTAGGGTAGAAGAACTAGGAATGCTGAAGCTCTATGTTTCTATGAGAGCTTGTGGCTTAGAAGCCCTCAAGTGTCATCAAACAAGAAGGCTTGCAATGAAAGAAAAATGGTTTTCTAGAAACTATTTTGTTTAAAGTTGGCAAAGCAGAGTTCCTTTTGTGGACGTCTAATGAGGCAAGGTGCAAAGTAGAGAGCTGCAGGGGTAGTAAGTGTGCTTTAATTTGCTCTTATGAGATAAAAACTACATTTTTCTTCCCAGACTTGCATTGGCTTATCCTGGAAAGAGCAAACGTGAGAGAAATCAAGAACAAAATGAAAGGATGATAGCAAACAGCACAGATAAAGAGTTGGAGATGCAGCTGAAACAAACTGATCCCCGGAGTTCACAATCCAACTTGGAAACACTGTGGCTTCCAAACAGACATCTCATGGATTTGTCAAAATGTCTACTCCGGAAATAAGGATAGCAGAAAACAGAGAGAAGCTTTCTGTGCAGAAGAATAGGTTTGACTTCTTGGAGAGCAGAGGTATGCTCTGCATTTGGGCATTCCACAAAACCAAAAGCACACCATCTTCAGAGACTATGTCTATCTCACCCAGTAGCACGCCACAGAGGGATCATTGAGATAGGACCAACCAAGGTAGCTCTAGAACCAGAATCAGAAAAACTCTAGTAATCTTGATGTTTCACTACAGATAATTAGTCCTGAAAAAAAAAAGGTAGCACTATACCAATGAGCCTATGCTGCTTCTGAGACTTTATTAACAACTTTTCTTGACTTCATTCTGTGCTGTGCAGTCTGTGAAATTAGTTCATTTTCCAGGTCTGTTACAACCATCTTTTGAAACCCTGAACATACAGTCCCATACTCTATCTTTGAAAGGAAGATCTACATTTTCTATATGGGCTATTTGCATCTTAAATGCTATTTAAAGCGGTTTTCTTAAAGAATCAATATTCTTTAAGATAGCTGCTGGGACTACTGCTTCCATGTATGAACACGTATAGTTTCTAAGCTTGTGTCTTCTTGCTCATTGGGGATCTCTTTCTGTTCAGAGAGGACATTTGTAGAAGTTTTTCTATGATTTTTGCAGGTAAAGGTGCTGATCATGCTTTTTCCATTGTCTCACTGACATGTGCAAGATCTGGAAGATTTCAGGACCAGAAGCAGATGATGACACCACCATGAATAAAACATCCTCATGCTAAGGGTATGTGAAGTTCTCTTTTGGCTGAGGAATACTGAACATGAATTAGTCATGGCATTAAATAAGCAATTTATTTCCAATAATTCATTCTATACCTTTGGCTTAACCGTGTGTAGCAGATAACTATTTCCTGTCTGAACACCCTTGGAATTCAGTTGAGTTCTTAAAGTCTGGGTTGGTATCCCCTGCCTAAATAGCACAAGGCAATGGAGCTGCTCCCTGCTGAACATTCAGATCGTCTGACCAACGCTGTATTTCTCACTAGTCCAGCATGTAAAGGAACCCACAGGTTATTAGTTAAATTTTATTTCACTGGTTTAATTTGTCTTTAGCAAATAATTATTACTTTTGTTCACTAGCTACAGACTTCTTTTCCAGACAGGTAGCCCTTATATAGAAACATTCCAGAGGAAGTCTTTATCTTTCCTTCTTATTTACAGTAAGTAAATGAAGGCATAGATCAGGTAAAAAACAACATAATGAACATTTTCAAAGGAGTGAGCATATATGAAAATGACATAATGATTCATATAATTATACAAACATAAATACTATATGCATTATTGTTGTATGGATTCAGTTAGCATGAGTCGGGCTTCTCAGTTAGCATAAGTAGAGCTTCAGTTAGCATAAGTAGAGCTTCTCTGTAAGTGGAAAAATACTAGGCCAGAGGGGAGGTTAGCCAGAGATAGCAGTGGAGGAAATGAAATTGCAATGTTAGCAATGAAATTGCAACATTAGCGATGTTATGAACAAAAAACAGGGTGTAAAACTGCAGTGTATGGATGTTGAGGTTAGTGCTAAACATAGGTAACTGTTGTATTAAGCAATTTTGTGTAAAACCCGATCAGAAGCTTGTTGGCAAGGCATGTTAACCAATCAGCGTGTAATCAATGTGTGGATAAAAGACCATGTCTGATGCTCAATAAATGGCAATTGCGTGATCACATTGATCGTCTCTGCGTTGCCCACGACTCCCGCGTCAACACATTATAATATGCATTACCTTGAAGGTGTGCACATCTGTATAAATGTACAGTATGACTCTCCCACCCCTCTGCCTATCCTCAGTACCATGACAGAATGTCAATGCCAATTACTACAATCAGCGAGAAATTCCCTGAGCATGTGAATTATTGAATGCTTCCAGCTGCTTTTTTGCTCCCTATGAAATAACAGCCCCAAGTTTTGTGAATTTTGAAAAAATAAAAATATTACCTGTAATGACTGCTCAATGTACCTGGCATGGCAACACAATCCCTTTTTGTACTCCAGAGCTACATTAAAAATAACCCTATGCGACACAGCTGTGGGAACAAGAAGTCTACAATGTTTTTGAATAGGATACAGATAGTTTAAACAGCTTTGGCTTGCTACCATCCCAACCGGGATAGCAAATTTTTTAGTCCTCGCATAGGTTCATGGAGGATGATGTAAGTTAAGGAATGACTTTTGATTTTTCTGTGACATTGATTGGAGCAACTCAAAGCCATCAAGCTCGTTTTTCTAGGTTAATATATCTTGCAAGGCAACGGCAGCTAGGCTTTAGCTATCCATGCCTGTTTCAATATAACTTGTGAGGAACCATTTTGCAAGTCAGATATGGCACCAGTAAGGGCTTAGCTGGAATGCAAATTACTCTTCAGCAGTCTGCCAGAATTAATGGGTGGAGTAGGGGATCAAATTCTTGGTTTGTTCAGCTTTGAGATTTAATATAATGGAAGGCTCTGTTTCCTCATTACTGTCTTCCTCTGCAGACTCCAGCGTGAGATCAATGACTAAGATTTATCCCCTGCTGTTATTTCTTTGTATCTCAGCTTTTTAGAATGCTCTTTTCTTTCCTCACTTTCTTTAATTTGGTCTGATTTGCTTTCCAAAGGGATATTAATTTAATACATTTCTAGCCTACCTTTTGACTTTGGAGACTTTCTCCACAAGCCTATCGGTCCATAGCTTTCAAAATACACATATAATAATTTGGCATCTTTATCTAGAAAGGATATTCCCAGAAACAAAGGCATCTTATTCTAAACAAATTTAGCTATTTATCCTTCTCTAAAACATAAATTCTATTTAAAAAAAAAAAAAACAACAGAAAAAAATCTTCAAATTCCTATAGGAGCCCTGAAAAGGAAGTAAGCCTGAGAAAGTGCAAATGAAATGACAAAATACCTGAATCTTTTCTGCAGATTGTGTATTTGAAACTACTTATGACTACAGACCTCCTCTTGAATCCCTCAGGTATTTAAGCATTTTGCTGCTTTTTGAAACATTGGTAGTTCAGCCGAAATACTGAATGCCCTTCTAAATAGCAGCAGTGGGGAAAATTACACTGGTGGGTGAGGTGAAAGGGAGCAGGAAGACAAGCCAAGGAAGGAGCCTCTCCCTCATTGTATAATCCTGAGTGCATACCTTACTTTGCAGTGCTAATAGTGAGGTGAAAGCTGCCTTCTCACCTCCACTTATCCTGTGACTCAAACAGCATGTGAAAAAAATTTACAGCAAGGGTTTATATACAAATGTGACAGAAAGTACATGTCCAGGGTATTTAAAGAAATACAAGTACTCTTAAAGTATAGTTCTTTACAGGTTTTTTCTTAGTTAACTGCAGGATTTTTTTTGACTGAGTTAAACTGTTTTTATAAACCTGACTCCAGCATTCACTGTAGGGACTATCCAAATAAGCAACACTACCTGAAAGTCAATGTCAAGTTTATAAAATTAACTTACAAATGTCAGAACCTGCATTCATTTAAGGAGATAAAAACAATGCAGATGCCAGTTCTGATCTTATTGCTGATCTGTGGTAGGGTTTATATCAGTACATTTTTTTCTCCTTCCTCTTGGAGCTAAGACATGTCTAAGTACCTCATGACAGCATGATTGTTGAGGGCTTTTCCCATTGTCCATTACTATGGTGGCATGTTGTGGCTGACTGAACTTCATTGGCACAAGGTATACATGAGGGAAGAAGGAGAGGACCAGGACTACACTACTTGAGAGTGAAGTGCAAGTGTGGTTAGATGAACGTGAAGGTGGCTTAAACCGGGAAAGCTTCTGCCCTTTCCCATACAGCTCACTAGCTCTAGTTTGAGTGCATTCTGGACAGGTGTCTTCTGCTTTCACTACTCAAACACAAAGAAAGATGACAATACTAGTATACAGAGAAAGGACATTTTTGTGTTTAGAGAAGCCTTAGTGGGTGTCTTCGCTAAGAAAGACCATCAAAAGTTCTGGGAAATTGGGGGTTGCTATTCAGAAACAGTTATGTGGCCTCTACTGTTTCCCACATACCATTACTCTCCAGCAGGACACGTCTTTGTGAGACCCACTCCACCTTCCTTCCCTCCTGCTCCCCCATGTTTGGCTGTGACTGACATCGGAATGGAAGTCATGCCTACACACACCAAAAGCCTATGAGAAGAGATGTCAACAAAACAAAGATTAGGTTTGACCCAGAAAAAAAAGTTGTCTGTTTTTTCTGAATCAGTCAGTGCATCAAACTTATAAATATGTGTTCATATTTCTTTTTTATTTCCTCAGAAACTGCCTATTTGTTTTGGTGAGTTAAAACACTGTCACTGCTTTGGTTTGTGTCTGCTTTTGTTCCTGTCTACGTTACAAATTTATTCTCTACAGGACAATTATCTGTCTGTATCTACAGGCAGGCTTCTTGTTTTCCTTGTTTCTTGTGTAATAGCACTGGAAAACAACACTTTCCCAAACCCTATTTTACCATGTCACTTGAAATTACTAGTTATTAATACTGCTGTCAATCCAGAAATGAGCCGGGGGGGGGAGTTAGAGGTTCATTTTCTGACTGGAAAGGCAGGTTTTCTGTCTTCAGCTAATCTTCTAAGTTCTTAATCCAAAATCATCCTCTCATAGGTTCCCAGAAAGGTCTCACTCTTATGCCACGAAGCCTGAGATTTGGCTCATTTGGTTATATCCCCAAACTTCCTTAACATCCAAAAGCTTTTCCCCCTTTCCCCAAGAAAGTAAAATCTTCACTTCCCCAAGCATCTCCCTTGCTGGATAAGATAACACAACGATGGAGAGTTCTGGTGAGATTTACCACCTAAACTGTGGTTTCTTGCCACCATGAATGGATTTATTTGACTGGTGAAGTGAACATATCTGCTACACTCCAGCCTTGCCAGAAGCTCAGTATTCTAGATTTTGAAAGTATTTTCATTCAAACTATTGCTGGCTGAAGGTGAAGAGTGTGTCTACCCAAAGGGAAAGGGCGGAAGAGAGGAAAAGGGAGAGCTTTGAATCAGGCATGAAAAAAGCAGTTTTCAATGGTGATACAATCACGCAGCAAGTTACCTCAAAAAGGTAAAATTAGAAATGCATTCCATTTTTAATTAAGAAGTTCCTGCTCGCCTTCTAGCTGGTCAAAACTGGAAAAAAATGAACAGGTGTGGGACAGAACAATCTCGATGTTGTCTCACTCATACCCTTCTTTGGCTTGTTCCCCTAACCTGGGGAAATTCCCTTTAATGGTGTGAGTAGACAGTTAACAGCTTTGCAGATGGTTATCAGAGGAGAAGTAGAATGGTGTCATTTTGTCATCTCTGAAGAACAGTGACAAATAAATGTTTTATTGCATATAAATATGGGAACGTGCATCCACATCTGTTGATGCAGAAGAACAAAAACACCGCATACGTTGCATCAAGCCTCAAACCGTCTTTAGGCCATGGGATGCTTTCCAGAGAGGTTATGGGCTGCAAATACATTTAAGAGCACAGCAAAGGCAAAGCTATGTGAAGGAAGGCTCACGCTATCCCTGCCCTCCAAAATTTGGGCCTTCAGTTCTACCTAAAGTCTTACTGTGTGCTACATCGGGCCGCATTTCCTCTTTGATTTCAACCCTTCTGACCATAAGTGCTCAAATCGTGCAACTAGCTGCAGTAAGAGAAGAGTTATTTGAGTGACTTAAAGCTATAAAACAGGATTTGTATTACAGACACTATTTCCATTGGAAGAAGAGTAGAAAATACTCAGAATCCGGTTCTGTAAAGAAGTGGTACGGCCTTTGATCTGTATAGCAGTGTATAGAATGTGTCATTCACCACAAGGCAAAAAAAGAGAAAGCCATAATAGACATTGTGTATTTCTCAGATGAAACTACACAGCAAGCAGCAACAAACTGTGAGCAACTAAATTACGATATCTGTTGCTATTTTAAAGGAGAGGTTGAGGAAGGTGTAGACGAATGAGTGAGAAAATTCCTTCCTGAGGTCAGAACCATCTGCACAGACCTAAGAGGTAGTTACAGATCAGGGAGCTAGGGAAAAAACTTTTTACACAAAACTTTTTTTGTGTAAATGTTTTGTGTGTGATCTGTGTATCATATATCACACATGGATTATCAATGATGAGTGTTTTGTGCGTGGCTCTGCAAATGCTTTTGACAGCTAAAACCACACAGAGAATTTACTTGCACCTGTGGTACCAAAGAATATGGCATATATCATGTGGCAATAAATTCACCCTGCCAAGACTTGTCGAGTCATTAAGCTTTAAAGTAGGTGTTCAGCTTTCTCACAAGTACAAGAATTCTTCCATACTCAGCCTCGGTGATTCTTAAGTGCAATGCAGAAAGTGACTCAGTTAGAAATCAGAAGTTAAACTTCTCCAATGAAAGTCTGCTTTTCTTAGTATTAAATGTTCCAGTTTTTATCTTAATTCACTTACAAACCATCCGCATAGCCAGGAAATAAAATTTAAACATGCATTGATTGATATATTTGGGGCATGGTTTTAAACTACTTTGAACAGTTAGTTATATATCCTCTGCTTAGTGAATTAACAGGAATAATGTGCCAAATCACTTGAAAATTCTCACTACAGTATTTCATTCTGTAGTGCAAATGAAACAATAATTTCATTTCAGATACTGAACAGCTTCCACCTTGTGCTGGGAAGGAAAGTGCATCAGTGCAAAATCACACAAGGAAATAACAAGATAACAGTACTTCCTTCATGCATAAGTCATTGCTGGCTTATCTTAGCATGTGTAGTACAGTTGTCACACCTTGGTTTTGTAATTATGATATCTGGAAAACAAAAGGAGGCAACTGGCTTTGCAGTGTTACACAACAGGGTAAGAATTAAACATAAGAGATGAGCTTTAGGGCTTGTTTATGCTTCTGCTGATCTGAAGAGGAAATTTACATGCTTTCCACACCAGCCTTTCTTCAGCTGAAGAGATTTATCTTGCTATTTATAGACTCAGAATAGTTTGGGTTGGACGGGGAAAGGGTTCCTTTGGGAAAATCCAAGGGAAAAATAGGAAAGCTTGATATAAGTACTGAGAAGTGTTGTGGAACCCCAAGTTCCACTACAAGCTGGCATTATGGAGCTACTTTCACTGATATTTGGAAGCGGATCAGGTACGGTGTGGTAAGTTATGGGACAGCAGTATTCTCAACAGGCTAACACAGTTTTACCCCCAGTCACCAAGAAACTGTGAAGGTGACTCTGAATTCCAAGAAGAGACTGCCTTTCTGTCAGACACATTTGGGTAGAATTTTCATTTAGGTAAAATCTTTTCAGCAAACAATATCACTATATCCTTGGGAATGTGCTGGCAGCTAATAACACTGTTGACAGTGCGGATTATTCATGGCTAATATTCAGTAATACCTGAACTCTTCAAATCCACTCAGGAAATATCTGGTTTTGCCTCTTGTACTGTCTAGAGCTTTGATATGAAATGCCAGCCACAAACAATGTTCCTATTTAGTAGCTGTCTTTGGCATCTGGCAATTTGAAAGGCTGGATCAGCAATATTTTGAACAAATGTGGCTATTACTAGTATGTGAAAATAGAAGGATGTTGTGTTTGTCCTAGTGCCAACTTTGGGAGACTAAGTATTATATATGAGCACCTGTCTTAAACTTAGTCTAGCATATTTAATTGTGCACTGCATCACACTGCTCAGTGAGAATATAACATTGTCCCCTAAGTTACTCAGCAAAGGATATGAAAATAAGTAAACGGGATGTTTACTAAATGTGACATTACTGAATCCAACTTTTGATTTTTACAGCTTTTCTAGAGCACAAGACAAAACCAAATGTCACAGCTGATAGGTTGGTTGAGGCTACATTTTGCAGTCCATTTAAAAATCAGCTCATAGATACTAGAGATACTTGATACTGCTGGCAATTTCCTGAGTTTCCCAGCATTTATTTGACTACCTTTTTGCTTGTTCTCCTCCTTTTCGCTTGTTTGGCTACAGCCGTAACATCTTATCCTGTTGTCGTACAGATGTATCAGAAGTACCACCTTGTTACCTGAAATGACATCTGACTCTCACCTGACTTCTATGAAAGCCAAAATCTGTATGCAAGGATGTCCAGACTGTGGTTCTTGCCCTATATACTGGATGTCCTATATCCTGGGCTTCTCTTATGAGACAGTACTTCTGAAGATAAAATAGTGTCCCTCTTCTGCTACTTACTGATACAGACCACTGGAGATTTCATGGCCTCCCTGGGAGCATATACGTTTAGTAACTTCCAGGTTTGTTATTCTAGCACTTCCCCCCAGAGCTGTTTCTTAAACTAATATTGGTATTTTCATGGACTAAATCCACACACATCAGAGAAAGGAACACCTGAAATGGCCCTGTGCTATTGACTTACTACATTCCTTTGTTGTAATCAGAAATGTAGTGTCTTCCCACTGATAACAACAACCGGTATTTGTGCCATGTCTTGGTACAGTGCATCTTTGCTTTTACTGCTTTCAGCTCCCCAGCAAAGCCATTCATATGGTGAGGAATGTGAAGTTCATTCATATGGTGAGGAACGTGAAGTTCAAGGGCAGCCTTGGCTGCAGTGACCATGGAATGGTGGAGTTTGAGATCCGTAGGATGCCAAGGAGGGTGCACAGCAAGGTTGCTACCCTGGACTTCAAGAGAGCAGACTTTGGTCTCATCAGGGGTCTGCTCGGTAGAGTACCATGGAATAAAGCCCTGGAGGGAAGAGGGGCCCAAGAAGGCTGGTTAATATTCAAGGATGACCTCCTCTAAGCTCAGGAGCAATGTATCCTGACAAAGAGGGAGTCAGACAAAGATGCCAGGAGGCCTGTGTGGATGAACAAGTAGCTCCTGGACAAATTCAAACATAAAAAGGAAGCCTAAAGTGTGCAGAAGAAAGGGCAGGTAGCATGGGAGGAGTATGAAGCAAATATGATGCTTATGCATGCCCCAGGAACAGGCAGTGGGATGTTTTCCACTTCCAGGGGAATTTGCTGTGTGTGGAAAGGTGCTGCATTGACAAGTCTCCTGTGTTACCCCCTGGCAGACAGTGTCACATCCAGACTATGTGCCCGAGAGCTTCTTTAGCAAGAGGTGACAGCTGTCCACACAGCTGGAGAGAGGTGAGTTGAAGAAAGAGGCAGAGATTCCCTGATAACTCTAGAGTGAAGTACTGTCCACAGCTGGCCTGCTAGGACCAGGAGACAGCAAGGAGAGAAGAGAAATCTGAAAAACAAAAGAGAGTTGTCTTGAAGAACGGTAGTTATTCTACAGAGAGGAAAATAGTTGCAGGTTCGCCACAAGCCCTGCAGGACAGACCCCCAGGCAGTGTGGATGTTATGGAGCAAATCAAAGAAGCCATTAGGTGGCTCTGTGCTCTCAGCTTCTTACCAGATCCATACCGGTAGCCAACATCATGTTTTTAGATTAATTGCAGCTAGACATTTTCAGTTCCTTTAACCTGTTTCCTTCCGCAGCCTACAAGAAAACTTTCCAGACAGACATTGAAAAGTCAGCTCCTTTATATTTTAATGGACAAGGAAATTTTCCAATTATATCAGCTTTTTCCCAACCCTCCTGGGACCAGAGTTTGGCAACATTATAATATGAGAGAAAGGACTAATGATGTGTCTTTTTATCAGGCATCAACAGTGTTGTGTTCTCAGGGAACCATAGAGACACTAAGCATACATACCACTGACCTTAAGTGCTTCTTAAGAGGTCAAAACTAAATCTCCATTTCTCCATATTTTTTATCCATTGTCTCAAATCATTTTCTAGATCCAGTGTTTCCTTAACAGAACAAAAGGTGTGCAACACCAGACTGGCAATGGGGTTGGTCAGTGTGCTCCTCTAGATTTCTCCTTGTTCTCAGAATGACTTGTCTGGTGAAATTGCCTGATCACTGATATGGGGAACTAACCACAGCAGTCAAGCCATAAACCCTCCAAAGCAATCAAAACTTGTCTGAGCAGCAGATGGGGTGAAACAGTAGAGACGGAGGGATCCTAATGCACCTCATACATTTCCTCCTTGATAGGAAACACCTGTGAAATGCCTCAAAGGAATTAGGGTGCGTTCCTCTAAAAAGGGTGACATGGTCAATAGCCTGGCTTATGTGCCTCTGTACCAGTGCACACAGCACGGAAGAGCTGAAATCAGCCACTGTGCAGCTAGCAAGCTGCAATCTAGTCACTATCACTGAAATGTGCTGGAACAAACATCATGACCAGAGCACTGCATCCAATGGCTATAAAATGTTCAGAAGGGACTGGCAACGACACTGTTGGTGTTTGGATAACATTATGTATTGTGTTTTGAGTGATGTTTGCACACTATGCTACTACTTGAGCAGTTCTTTAGAAGTTGCCACATCCACACAATGCACATCATAATACTTGTGACTAAATCATAAAAGGAAAATATAACAGTACAAAGCCACCAAGGTTACAACAATGTTTTTATTAAGACACCAAAACTCTGCTAAACAGACTCAGTCACAATAGCAGTTTCTGCTGAGCATAGAGGGTACCAAATACAAGCTACAGTTTTGCATTTCATCCTGAAGACAAGGGCTCAGCTTTTGTAAATGGCATAGCTCCGCTGAAATCAATAGGCAAATCTCTAGTCCTGTCACTTTCAAACAGTTCAGGACTGTCACTACTAAAAACTAGAAAAATATTTGTAGCAAAATAGCTTCTCCTTTCACTGTGTCCAGAAGGCAAACACATTATATATTTGAAAGCAAATTGAGCAAAAGTTAAGAGACACCTACATAATCAAAAGCTAGTGGTTATGTTCATCACACTCTGAGATTGCAAAGATAATTTGCAGTTTCATTTATAAATTGAAACCAAATGGAACTTTTTTTTACATCAGGATCTGATATCTGGTATTTCAGCACAGAAATGACAGCTCAAAGTTTTCTGTTCCTTATAGATTCACTTGAATCAAAATCAGAATGCAAATTATTATTCTGAAATTTATTGATATATTTAAAAGGTATCTATATAACCAAAGATAAATCAGTACAACCTTTTGCAAAATGTAGAAGTCCTTTACCCAGTAATCTTAATAGCTAGCAGAAATTGGACTGGGGGGTGGAGGGGGTGACGTGTGAAAAAAGCAGCTTTCTAATGCTATTCTGTACCAAAATAGAAAAAAAAAACCACCAACAAAAACCAACAGTATCCAAAATATGAGATATAGCTACTAAGAGTATTTGTGAATTCAAGTTAATGACCAATTTCCACATGATGTATTTATAACGGTGTCCATTGAACTTATAGAGGAATTAGCTTGGATTACATACGACCCAGACATAGCAGACTGTCACTGTGTAGGAGTGCATGTGGCAGTCAGAATCAAGGGGTGGTGGGGACAAGTTACCACGATGCTTTACTCTCCAATCTTCTAACACACTCACTGAAGTGGAGGTTTGGAGCAGCCAAGGTTGGAGCTGGAAGGTTTGAGAGAGTGAAGAGCAATGCCCCAGGAAAGAGTCCTGCCAGAGATGCTTACTGTGTTCCAGTTTATCCAGCTGAACAGACTGTTGTTGTAACCAGTGGAGCATGTAAACTGAATCTGTGCTGCTGCCCTAATGGTAGGATCTTGCAGCTAGGCAAAATTCAGCTCAAATTCGTAACTCCAATTCAGTTGCAATTGGAGTGCTCTCACTCAGGCGGGCACCATACTCTGTGGTTTGACTGCACAATGATTGTGGTGTAATTAAACAGAATATGTAGGTACCTATTGACATATCTGCAAAAATGGGGCTGCCAGTAACAAAAATAGTTTCTTTTTTCTATTTTTTTTCACTGAGTCCTTGTTAATAAAGGAATTTACATTCAAATCTCAAAACTCATGCTGAAGAACACTCTTGAATAGGTTAAGCCTCAGATTCATGGTGCCTTTTCTTTATCTGGTGGCAAATCCAATACTTGCTCTCCAGCTTCTGTATGCTTAAGGCATTGCACAATTAGGTCTTCAATGTTTGAAGCTGTAGCTCGAAGTTTCAACCTCACCTTAAGTAAACAGTGAATTACAAACTGAAAAGGAAGTCTCTCTAAGGGTTTTTTGATTTACTCCCTGGAATATTTATAGAAACATGCAGCTTGTCAGTAGTAATGGCACAAGTGATGTCAAGATGAGCACATGGTAACATTGCACAGTGGGAGAGCCAAATATTGGAACTTGATTAGAGAACTAGTAAGTCTTTCTTTTTCCCTTCTACTTTATCCTTAACAAAACCTGCCAAAATTCACTTCAACCTGGAGCTGCAGGGGCAAATAGTTCTCAGGACACCAGGGAAGAGCCAGATTAACAAATAAATAAGTAAATAAAAGGATGGATTGAAGCTTTTTATATACAACATTAGTTTAGAAGAGTCAGTGTTGTAAATAGTCATGACCACCATTGTGAAGCATGATGAAAGCCAAATGCTGAATGAAGACAAGCTTCAGTTCTTCATGTGACGAGACGTGATACAACTAGAAAAAATAAAAAGCAAACTGAGTGTGACTGAGAAAGGTAATCAGCTACCTTCCAAGGTAAGTAAATACATGGAAAATAAAAGCTGAGTAGTTTCAGCATCTAAAAGGAGCCCTTAGCTGAGTCTTCAACGTAAGGTATAATGTTATGAGCTTTACGATATCCTTTGTGCTACAGCTTCATAGCACAACTATAGAATTTCCATTGCTGTCAAATATTGCAGTCACCCATGACCACTCATGAATGATTCAGAGTGATGAATGAAGACAAGCTATTCTTCTCTCAGCTGAGAGACTCAAAGGCTTCATATATAGGTTTTGACTTCAGGGACCTACGTATCCTCTTTACACTGGATTATGGCTCTCTGGTGGGATCTTTATCACTGATGGAACTGTACAGCTGCTGGCACTGTACCAAAAAGCCCTGGGTACCTTCCTTTTGGGCTCCTAACAGGAAGCCCTTCTCAGCCTTTGGGAAGCAATCAGAGCATCACCCTCACCTATAGTGACTTCCTAGGAACTTCCCATAGATGACTACAGAGTATGGTCTTCATAATGTAAGACTGGTGGAAATAGAGCTAATCATGACTGTGGAAGATTCTGGGAACTGATAGCTGGAATAAAGTCTTCCCTGACCTTTCTCTGTGATACATACTGAGTCATTGAACTTAGTGAACTAAATTCTCTGTAAATACCATCATGATGAGTCTAGAAGATTTCCTGTGGTAATGGAAGCTGCATTATCTTGTATGAAGCCTCTATCAGGAAAGAGTTGCTGACAAACTCTTGTAACTACATCAAATAAGCCTGTTCCCATCCTTGAGCTGTGAAGCAGTGTTAGGTGTTCTTTTTCAGCAGCCAGCTTTCTCACCTATCTATCTCTCCTCCTCTTAAAGGGGCAAACATACAAATGGTGATGAGTAGCTAGAACATACTCATTTTACAGAAAAAGTGCTGAATTCTGCGATATTCTGGAAAAGTATTAGGTTCTTAAGTTGCAGAGGCAGAACATATGGTAGTGGTCAACACTCCTCAGAGCTGTCTTTCCAGACTCTCTGCAGGCCCTTGTAAGTACTGCTGATCCATTAATAATATTTCAAGCTCTTTATGTCTAAAATCCCACTATTTTCTTGAAAAACACACCCTAAAAAAAAAAAAACAAACAAAAACAGAAAAAAACTCAGAAAAACCCAAGCTTTTGCACAAAGGGATAACTTCCAAAGCAGATTGATAAAGAGAGTGGTAAAATTTCTCTTGTTATACCACTTCATGATCCAAAACCAAAAGGGATACACTTTTTGTGGAACGGGTCATTGGTGTAATTCTAAAGTGGTGTACCATGTACTCCGAGACTGAAGTCATGAAGAAAGATGAAGAGAAAGCTGTCTTCCTCCTTTGTAGTCTGTAGCATTTGAAAACAGCAAGAACAGTAGAAATTTCATTCTTATTTCTATGACCTCCATCCACAGCAAACAGGACAAGAGGTTCAAATGCCCGTAAACAGAGGATGCTCATCTGCAAGTATTTAACCATTTCAGGAAGAGATAAACAGCTAAAAAAAATAAAAGTAACAGATCATAATTCAGTTCTTACATCTGGTAATCTGGAAATCACTAATCGTAGAACACTTGGTAGCTGAAGTTGTCAGACTTGATTCTGAAGTTGTATCTTCCCGTCTTTCTCTGGTATGTGAAGATGAGAAGGCTCACAACTCCCAGCACAACGCCAAACACAGCAAAGGCAATGAGGATGATGTATCCAACTCCCATGGCAGCCTCCTTCTGTCTCTTCAAATCAGATCCTGAAAAAAAACCCCAAGATTTGAAAAAAAAGGTTTTAAATTCCCAAATCTTTTCCTAAGTAAGAAAAAAGCCTTGCCCACAAATTAGCCAAAATGCACGTTGGAGCACAGAGCTGTTGATACTGAAGTAAATCAGCCTTTTGGGGTGGGTGATTCTTATGGAAAAGTATGTGAGCCACAGTCCAAGTTCTCTTTTTACATACAAGTGCAGAGTCCTTGCACACATGAGAGTGATGTGTCTTTCAAATTTAACTCTGTAATTTTCTTTAAAATAAGAATTAAAGTGTCAGCACTGATGACTTCAAAATGCTGCCTTATTTTCAGAATAAAACGCTCATCTTCCTAGAGGTGAAGCATTCTCCTATCTTAATCCTGCTCCCATTCATCTATGGTTATTAAAACCCACTTAATTTGCTTTATGCTCATCTGCAACATTTTTTTAAACATGAAAGTATTTAGGGGAGGATTTTTTATGTGTGATGGACCTCTAAGCTCCCATTCTGGTCAGTGGAGCAGGCATGTGGCCAAGCTGTATAGGCAGAGCAATTAAAGATTTTTTCATGTTTCACTGCCAGCAGTTTACCTGACATCATAATTCATGTTGTCTCCTTCCACACAGAGATGCATGATCTAGCCTCACATTTAAAATGTGATGTGAGCATCCAGATTGGAAGTAGGAGACAACATCTAGTAGTGCCACCTTTGCCTATGAATCAGTGTAGTACAACACAAATAAAGTTCCGCTCACCAGAGTTCCTTTTATATAATGACCCTTTATCAATACTGGAAATGCACTGGGATCTCCAGTGAAAATGGGAGTGAGATCTACACGCTGTAAGTGCTGTACAAAGAAAGCTGTAATTGCCGAGTTTAAAAAAAAAACAAAGAACTAATTCAGAAAGGAATGCTGAACACCTAACAGATTAATACTTGCCTATAATGGAAGAAAAATACAATATGCTAAACCAGAGAGAGTTTCTATGTCCAAAAGAACATTGTGACTGTCACAGCAGAGAAGAAAAAAATACCCTGAACCAACTAACAGCCCAGCATTAACTTACCTCCACAGTCAAAATAGCCTTAAGTGACTGGCAAAACAGGCAACCAGCAGAAGGAAAGGGGGTGACTTCTATCTATTCCCAGTAGTTATGTGTTAGAACCCTGATACTGATGTGTACAAATACTCTCAATGACTGTTTTATGCGAATAAGATGTGAATGCAAATGACTGGAGGAGGCCAAATGCCTGAAAATGTTAGAGGCCACAAGTGCCCTTGAAAACATAGCTGGAGTTAATGCAGAAGAGGCAGATGAGTAACAAATTAGACCTTGCTTGTACACACTGCTAGTGTTCATTCTTTGTTAACCTGTATTGTACCACTCCACCAGATTGATCAAGGTGGTGTTCATCAGCTGTGCTCTGCTACTTTCTCTCATGGTAGCAATGAAGTCAACGCCAGAGAATCCAAGGAAACACAACAATACCATCTCTTTATCTCCTCTTATTTTGGACTTCAGAGCTCAGCATTATGGCTGTCTAACAAGAACGTGAACACTTGGAAGACTGGTTGCAATCTAAAAGATTACAGCTGCTTTCACACTTTGCAATTTTAATAACAGTTTGATTTTGTGCCTTTTGTACTTGCTACCCTGTGCAAATAGCTACATGAAGCACTTCATCCTTTTCTTTTCTACATTCCATTGACAACCTGAGAGGCACTTCACCGTGGAGGGCACATGCTTTTTCACACTGCCACATGGCTTCAGTAAGAATGCCTGCTCCTCAGAATAACATGCAGGGGGGCATGGAAACCTTATATCACAGGTCTTCACGTTCTTTTGCCAGTCAAAAAGAATCTTGAAGTGACAGTTACTTCATATTCCCTCAGGCATCTCTTCATGACTCACCAGCTGATTTACATAGGGGTCCCCAAGATGTTCTGTGCGTAGCGATGGTTTCACCAGTCTTCATGAGTCGAACTGCACGGCATCTCTGAAACAATCAATTCAAACTTTAACAAGTAATATGGTTTACTAATTAAAAATAAAAAGCCTTTGAATGAGTATGTGAAAGCCCAGTGCAGTTCTCACTCGCTGGGGTTTTTATTTCTTAATGTTATGCTTTGTTAAACTGAAATGAGCACCAAATGGAAGTTCAAAAGAAATAGCAATAAGGAAACATCAGTATAAAATCTGTGATTAGTCACACTGGAAGACACTGCTGTGAGCAGGCACTTCACACAGACAGTCTCTTTCTTTTCAATTAACTTCCTATTTAGTTTAGAGAAACCTTACAGAAGAATAAACTTCTCACTATTTCTATACGCCAGGACTTTGCACATATTTTTGTTTGGATTTTTCTACTGTCCATGGCAGGCACAACAGATACTATAGATACTACAACCAGCAGCGGCAAAAGCAGCGGCAACTTTCAGCCCTTACAAAGCTGTGTGTCATAGAATCAAGAATGGTTTGGGTTGGAAGGGACCTGAAGATCGTCCAGTTCCACCCCCAACTGCCATGGGCAGGAACACCTCCCACTAGACCAGGTTGCTCAGAGCCCCATGCAACCTGGCCTTGAACACTCACAGGGTTGCGGCAGCCACAACTTCCTTGGGCAGCCTCTACCAGTTTTTCATCACTCTCACAGTAAAATATTTCTTCCTTATATCCAACCTGGCATTTGAAGTAATGCACAGCTCTTCAGTGACACGTAAACTACTAATCTGGGAACTACTAGCTTGAAAGCCCTGCCCTGTGAAATGTTGGGGATGAGGTGCTTTAGCTTTGTGTGAGCAGCACCTGTAGAATGCACAGCACGTTCATCTTCTGCACATTTCCTCAGTAGCACCATTTAGTTTGTTTGCTGCCTACAGGTTTCTGAGGGGAAGCATAACCCTTTGAGGTTATTCGAAAGATCCTGTGGCTCTCCTGGAAGTGCACATAAAAACAGAGAAAGTGCGGTACCATACTAAAATCAGCAAAAGGAACCAGGGATATGCAGGCCTGTCTTAACCAGCTTGTCTATACAAAAATATCTTACCAGCACTACCAGCCTGGTTACACTGAAAAACCTCTACTGTCAGCAACAGTGTCTTTAGCTGCATCCACCCCCAGAAAAACACCCGTGTAGGTATGACTTTCGCCTACCCTTGAATAGCTTTCCCAGCTAGGCAGATTTAGAGAAAACAATTACATAGCTACTTGACATCAATGATTTCTTGGCTCCATGTGGCCGTGGAGCAGCCACATTCCACCAAACATATGAATGAAAGTGGAACATCACTCTCCTTCCCATTCAAAGTCATGTTTCTTACTCATTTCTGACTACACTGCTCCCTGGTCTGTCTGTGGTTTTCCTACTCTGAACTACAGAGTACCTTCCTCTCTCTTGCCGTAAAACAAGGAATAAAAAGACTGGGAAAGAAGAAATAATATACAAGATCTAAGTCTCAATTCTGTAGGCAAAGGGCTGATGCAAATCTGCCCTTAAGCAAGTCAGTATTTTCCAGGTTAACAAAAGGATCAGAGGATCACATCCTAGACCCTGGGCACTTTACCAGCCATCTCACAATATTTCCAAATACACTTTGCTCTTGCTTCCATTTTCCTTGGCCTTTTCACCTTTTGCAGCTCTCCCTCTCTTCTTTGTAAAAGCCATTGTCATCCTGTGTGCATGTGCGTAGTACCTGTCTTCTCTGCATAACTTCAATCTCAATCTCAGATATTGAATTCACTAACTTTTCATGGGGGTAAATTTTGCACAGGAGAAAAAATTATATCTCTCATATATATATATATATATATATATATATATATATATATATATATGAAAGAGGAGGGCCTCACTGACTAACTGTCCTGTGCCTTGTTTACTGTGGATGTCAATGTGAATCAAACCTCATCTGGGGCTAGCAGAATTACCCCATCACAGACCCCTGTAATTCAGATCAGTCAGTTCTTCAGTTAACCATGTTCTAAAACTCTAATCTGTACAGCTAAAGCCAAACTCAGAGACTCCTAGCAAAGCAACCGGTTCCTTACAGCAACCATACCAGCCCATACAGTCCCTGTCGTGTCCACCCCTCTTATGTCCCTGATTTGCATTCACCACCGTGTCCCTTCTCAGCTGTGCAGAACACACAGTGAACTTGGGGATAGCACCACTGCAGTGAACTTGGGGAGGGCACCACTTCCTCCAAAGGTGGCTGCTGAAGCACTGATCTTCACTGTGCAAGTTCAGCTGTGAAATTGGAGCCATCTTTCAATCTGTCAGTTGTGTTTCCTGTCACTAGTTTGTTGGGAAGGTTTAACATGGAGGAAGCTTTTTACTTTGGAAAGGAAACTGTTATCTTCTGCTAGTCATTTTTAATCTTTTAGGAAGAGATCATTTGCTTTGTAATGGGCTTAAACTGAGTTATTTAGATCTAGAGGAAAGTGTTAAACAATGGAAGAACTCCAAACTGCTAATGAAAACATCCTTTACAGGAAAAAAGCCAGGAAGGCTGGCAGAGGGAGAGGAGAATTCCTGCATGTCTGCTATAAAGAAAAAAAAAAAGCCAACCTCAAAATCTATTTTTTTAAATTTTTCTATGGTAGCAGCACATTTTTAGATGAAGCAATGTGTATCACTTATATAGAAGTAAAAAGAAACAAAGCAATGCTTTGGAGCACAGATATTTAGAAACTGAAGTTGTCATCAGAACACTGCTTGGTTTATTGCTTCAAAAAGCAATAGGCCTTTAAAAAGCCACAATAAACTATTGGAGTCACAGCCCTAGAAACTTAATGCCACCATGTTTCCTTTCCTGGCACCTAAACTCTCACCTGGAGAAGCAAACCCCTAAGGAAAAGAAAAAAAGGACAGAAAAAACATCCCAAATAAATGTACTCAGACTTGCCTGCTGACACTGCTAATATGGGTGCTTGCTTTTTTGTGACATGTCTGTCTGAGCTGAGACATTTCTGAATAGCCTATCTCATTACGACTCCTCTTCACTGCCTTCTAGCCACCCATGTGCAGAGGTGAAAGGTTCAGTTCTCAGGTCCCCCCAACTTCAGTTTGCCCATTTCTGTGCAAGCTCCATGCTTTTAACTACAAGGAAGAGGCAGAAAGGCGGACACTTCCATATGGTTGTAGTTCTTTCCCACCCATATCTACTCTCAGCAGAAAATTAAGGAAAACTTCAAGAGCTATTTTAAACCGTGTTTGAAAACATTACTCCTTCAATTCCATAGCAGGACTGCATATGGCATGTTAGAGAAAAATAGCATATTGGAGCAAAACACTTACTGTCCTGCAGGTGCTTCCTGGGCTCTCCATACAAATACGAATTTTGCAGTGTAAGTAAACCACAGAATTGTTGACAAAGGAAAAGATTTTCATCTTAAACTCTGCTTTGCTTGAATTCCCATTCTCTAGCAGTGTGGTGTATGTATTTGGGATGGGACAGCTGAAAAGGAAGAGAAAAACATACATAGCAGCTAGGGCTATAGAAAGCATGTTCTGGTTATAGCGCATAACTTAGGTTGCAAGGCTCCTTTACAAAGTCACAACCAGGCCCTCTGTGAAGCAGCTCTCCAGCAGTGTAGGGGCTATTTGCAGCTTTATTCTGACAGTAACCAAACAGAACAGAAGATTTGAGAAATGGTTGGGGAGTTGGAAAAGAAGAGAAAGAGTGACAGAAGGATTTAAACCTGGCTTCACCAAACACAAACTGAAGGAACATAAAAAAAAAGAATAGCTTCTGTTACTGTGCAAAAGGACTATCCTGGATTTTAAAGTGGCAGGTGAGCACAGGGAATATGACATTGGAGTGAGATCAGGGATTCAGACAGGATAAACCTCCCCTTTTACCAGAGGCTGCGTTAATATTATGTGTGAGTCACAACACATAGGAATCAACTAACCTATGTTTTGATTACCAAGAGGCACCTAAGTCCTTGGTAAGATGAACCACAGATGAAGTACACTTTTCAAATACTCTTTCACTACCATAGGAAAGTAGTGGCCAAAGGCGCCTATTTGTTCGGGTCAGAAGTACAGCTCCTTTAGAAAATTATGGGGAAGACAAACTCAAAGAAGCATCATATTTCCCTTTGAAAACATTTTCTTTTCATACCTGCCTTTCTTGTTCAAAGAAGGTATGACCAGTCCAAATGGTAAGGGACTGTGTACAAGAATGATGAAAACACACATAAAAGGCATTTAAAACATAACACATTACTACTCAGCACCATTGGAAGATCTAAGGCATGACATGCTATTTGTGAGTGGCATTGCTGTACCTGTTGCTGATAAAAACAAATGAGAGGGGATCCACTGAATTATTAGTTGGAGTTGCCCAGCAATCAGTTAGGACCACCTTGAGCTTGCTGTCTGCTCTCTGGATTCCCACTTCAATCAGTACATCATCACTGGCAGAGATGCTGAAATTTTTTGGTATTGGAGAGTTTCCAATAAACAACTGCATTTCTGTTCTGAAGTGTCCAGATCCATGCAGATCCTCAAAGATGGTGTAAAGTCTGAAACACCAATAAACCTCCTTTAAAGACCACAGATTTGACTGCTTGTTTCTATAAGTCATAAATCAGTGCCCATTTCTCCACTCCTTCCCCATTTAAGTAGTAAGGAGTGATCTACAGTCCAGGATGTTAGGACACTGCTCAATAGGAAAGGATGAAAACGCACCAAGTTTTTAATTGGAAATGCAGGGAGTATGGGAACACAAGCGTGAAAACCCAAAGGGTGGAATGTCTTGGCAATACAAATAAAGCAGAGAGAGACAGGTAAGTGAGGCAAAAGGGAAACAAGACTATGAACTCTCTTAAAGTTCAAAACAAGGAGAGAAAAAGCTTAGTGCAGAAGAGAAAAAAAAACAGAAGGGGCAAATCTGAACAGTAAGGGAGGGACATGAGAGAATGATAAAGCTCAGAGAGAAGGGCCCTCGCAAAGACTTTGTGGGGGGCTAGAAAGGAAAATACAGTATTTGGACAGGGTTATAAAGCAGAAGGTGGATTTGGTAATGACAGCATAAGCATGGTGCTAGGCGAGAGGAGGTGCACTTGCATGAAGTGAGACCATTCATCACCAGAGCAAAGCTTGTGCTGCCACCTCTTCTGTGAGAATGTGCTTGACTTTCTGTGAACAGTGCATTTGATTCCGTCTTACCTGAAGATGGGGCCTTCCATAAAAAAGTACTTGCATTACAAGCTGATCAAATATGTATTTGTAGGAGTTAAAAATTGTAACCCTCAGAACCCACATAGCAGTCTGCATGCCTACATTGGTTGAAAAATCATTGTTCTGTTCTAAAAGCAGGAACACACTGTTATTGCTACACGTGATTGCCCAGGAAGGCAAAGAGAGGTTGGGAATTCTGACTCCTGAACCTGCACCAGTAGCTCCCAAAGGCATATTTTCATCTGTGGTTTAGCCAGACAACAGCCAAGCTTTTTGACAGTTGGATTTATTGACACATTACAAGGAGTAAGAGAGAAGCAGATAGAAGGGATCACCTGAGCACAGGACTCACAGGATGGCCAACTACTTAGCATAGCAAGCAGTCACTGGATACAGCTAAGGTCCCTGGAGATTTTTCCACTGTAGTAGCTCTTAGCCATACAGCAGCATTTCAAAGCAGGCCAAGTTGTTACTTACCCTTCTGCAGTGTATCCAGAGGAAGTCAAGAGATCATTTTGAAACACACAGAGAATGGGGCTAGCAACTTTTAAGTGGTGGATTACTCCCTGAGCAGAACCATCATTCCGAAGGATGGTTTTCACTACTGTATTAGTCATGTTCTGCAATGCAGAAAGAAGAAAGCGCAACCTGTGAACATCAGTGTTTCCAGGGATATAGCAGAGCTACACGCTTACCAGCTTCAAGTGCTTAGGCACTATCCATTCTCCTAGCTGCAAAAATTAAACAGATTAAACCTCTGTATTTTAGTTGCTGTACAGTGAGACAATGAAAATCCACCGACCTTACTCCTCTTTCTCAGTCTGCAATGATTATTGCTCCACGAGGGACTTTCTCTACTTTGGTGTGGCCTGAGCACAGCCTTTCATTTGGGATCCAAAGAAATAACCATCACTTTTTGTCCCCACTACTGGTGGCAATTGGAGCATTCATGTACATGCAATAGTGAAATTAACTTTTAAGAAAAGAGAAGCTTCCGACAGCTACAAAGGGAACCCCGAGAGGCATGGGAAGTTACTCTCAGTTTGGAGATGCCCTTGAGTTTTGCTGCCTGGTCTCTTTCTTACCCCTTCTCTTTCTTGCTTTCCCCCCAGTCCCAAAGAGGTAATTTTCCATCATGGGAAAAGGGTTTCTTTCTCCAAAGAAATTTCTTAGTCCAACATTTCAGCAATCAATAGACTGTAGCACCCAGCTAAAGATCTGCCATTGCCCCTCCCATACCTTCCCTCCCACTGACAAAAAAAACTCTGGGGCTTCTCCACATTCACCAGCTCAGGGGACTTACAGTCTCAACTTCAGTGCCACAGTCACGCCAGCCTGCCTGCAGCACAACGTGAGTGCCATTGCTGATGCTCACGTTGCAGCGAGGCTCCCCCAGGTACAGGGAGGTTTCAGGAATAGACTCCTGCTGTAAAAATCTCTTCTGGATGGCAAGGACAATCTTCTCGATTCCACAAAACACTTCCACTGCATCTTTAATGGAAACCTCCTGGGCAGGTTTAACGAGGGAAACAGGAGATGCTTGAGGAGAAACACCAGGAGTTGGCACAGGATCCATGGTGAGAAGAGGCAGCACCACACTGGAGAATGTGGTGTCCTCCAGACCTTTGTGCTCAGTAGTAAGATCCACTGAAGTAGAGGAAGGAGCATGAGTTGAAGTTTGCAAAGATGTCGCAAGTAAAACTGTGCTGCATCCAGGTTTCTCATCCATCGCTGTTGGCTTCAGGCTGATAGGAAATGCTGAAGAATGCCAAAAATAAAGGTTCTGTTGTAATTTACAGCTTCAGATTGATTTCATAAGGTAAAAGCAAACTCTTAGGAGGAAACTCAATTACTTCCAGAAAACTAGCTTCTTTTGGTTTTTTAACCCTCTCGACTTACTGCCAAAGCTGTGACTTTTGTTTTAAGAGAGTACCCAAGAGATACATAAAGGGTCTGTGAGTAAAGCTAAAGTGCTTTGTTTCCCGAGAGCTGCGGTAATTAGCACGTTCAGGTAAAACACGTATACACAGCTTTTGGAAGATCAGTGCTTGAAGAAATCCCCAACTGTAAGCTGTTCAGGAAATGTTCATATGTTTTTGCCTAGTACTGTAGGAGACTGCACACTTCTGGATGTGGGGCACAAACAGGAGCAGTTTGCTAAAAAACCTGGCCCCTTTTGTGATCAGTTGGTGTCCAAAGATATGACCCTGAGTGCTTTGGAAAACCCATTTTGGGGGAAATGCAGGACAAACTTTCTGCAGCAGGCCCACACTGCACGTACGTGTCCTGAGAGACACAGTGGAAAGCTGAAAAACATGTCAGCAGCAATCTTTCATGGCTTCAGGAAAAAAGCAAGCAGAGTAAATGGGAAGCACAGATTGAGACCAATGAGTATGTCAAACATCTGACGTTCAGCACAGGCTCTGAGGTTACCCTGTGGCTCTTTGGTGGTAGAAACAACCTAAGTATTCATCCACTGATGACTTAGAAAGCACCGAGATAATAAACTCAATTTGCAGTGAAACATAAAGGATGTGTCTCATGGCACAAAATTTTCTCTTAAATAATTTTGATGGGCTATACATACAAATATCACCTATTTCCCAAGCAACATATAAAATCTGTACATCTATAGATACCCTTCTGCAACTCCCCCACTTTCGGAAACACCCCAAATTGAAAAGGTGCTGGTTTGAGTGTATGAGAAAGAAAAATAAGTACGAGCTCTGCTGTCCCCTCTGCTCCTGCTAATGGAAATAACTAGCAATTTTGACAATCATATCTAATTTTAATAGTAAATTTGAGAAAACAGAACTGTTAAAAGAACCTTACAAAGGCAACATTAAATATTAATATAGTAAACTCTCATGACAGGGTATTTCACTGATAAATACTTAGAAGTCCACTGCAAGACTTTTCCTGTTAGGACCCATCTGAAAACAGCAAACCAAATTAATCCCTGGCAAAATTTCAAGACCTGTGGCAAGTATGACCATGACCCAGGAAAGATCAGATTGCTCAGTGTTCAGTTAGCCATTAGATAATTAGATATTTTTTTGCCTTCACAGATTCTTCCAGGCTTTTCTGGGAGCACATCAGCAAATCCTTCATTGCAGCTGCACTGGTAGAACCCAAGTGTGTTATGGCACGAAGCATCTGGGGAGCAGTCATCTTCTTCACTCTCGCACTCATCATAATCTGTTGGGTGTATTTAAGCAAAAGGCAAAGGTGAAGAGTGTATAAATGAAAATGTGATGGCTCTGAAACTGAAACCAAGTCCTGTCATGATATCATGGCGGGATTACACTTGTGATACTCTGCTGTACTTGTCAGGCAGCTGCTGGGTTTAGAAAAGGTGGGATACTAGAAGCACAGCCTAAAAGACTAATTTCAGGGCACCGAAAAAACCCTCCAGGGGCTGTGCTACCAGTGATGCCCATCAGATACTCACTGAAATGCAGGTACCCTGTTGCAGAGCTCCTATCCTCCTAAATTGATCAACAGCCCAAGGGGATGCTTCTAAACCCAAGGGCTTCCTCAGCTGCCTTCCCCATTTCAAACTCTGGAGGAGATGGAAAGTAAATGATCAGCATGAGTGAAGGAAGAGGGTTGTGTGACTGGTCCAAGTTGCAGTCTAGTTGCTTTCTTAATTTTTATCTGGCTAAAATTTTCGCTTTTGAAAGGAAAAAAATGTATTTTACCTCCGTTTCTCTTAAAATTTTTATATGCACAACTTAATTGTAACTGTGCAAATAAAGACACACCACCATAGGTGGGACTCGGAGAGCCTGCTGTGTGAGGACCTGTCCCTGAAAAAAAACACTTGTTTCAGCAAAGGTTTGAGGGGTACAGGCCCTCTACAAAGCACTGCCACAAGATAGTCGTGATCTTCATAATTCACAGGACGTGTAACTTTCCAGATTCACAGCTGTGAGGGTAACAGGCAAAGAGAATGTACAGGGCAGACCATATACATGTTTCTGAAGTCATTGTGTGTGAAATTCTAGTGGGTACCTTACAACAACACCCTTTGGACAAATGTATATAAACACAGAATTTGGTATGCTTTTTTAGAGATGACACATCGACTCGTGAAACGGGATTCAACAGCAGTTAGTCAGGAGAACAAAGTTTCTGGTTACTGACATAAAGGAAAAGAAGCTGGACAATCAGCCATTATGCTGGTTTTGGTAAAGTGTGGACTTTCACCTGAAGTCCTGACCCACCCATGAGTGAGGAAAACACATACCCTCACTGCAGAAGAATTCACGTTTGTGTATTTGTTTCTTGGGGTTTTATCTCACACAAAATTACTAATGCAAAGCAGAGAGTAATGTGTTTCCTAATTATTTTAAACAGAGATAGTTACGTCTGTGTTTCTTATGTCTGTGTTACCTATTTCTTCTGGTAGCTTATAAACCCCTCACTACTCTGTCACCACTGATTCTAACGTCTCCATATCCTCTTCTGTATAAAATTAATGCTAGCTATAGACAAAAAAGAGCAGTTGGCTTTGTCCTTTTGGATCAGAAGTAACTAAATTCTCATTTCATCTTTTGACATTCTCTGGAAAAAAGCTTATTGGATGGATAAGCAGGAGAAATATAAGGAGAGAGAATGGCCTTTCATCCATTTTACAGATACTTTCACCTCAAAAATACAGATTAATAACAGGCTTTAGCATGTTTCTAGCTCTGAAGTACCATTTGGATACAAGCTGCCCCTTACCGTTTATGGAGAGACTGCTCTTGTCAACTGTGAAATAGGAGTTGTGTTCAAAGGCATCATGAAAAGTGGTGATGATGTAGTAGATATCCACATCTTCTGCAATCAGTAAATTGAAACTTACCACTGTGCTCCCATTAGTAATACCCGTTATCAACACTTTAATCAGACCAGCATCCATCTGCTGAAGAACTTCAGGGGGCAGAGATTTATGTACCTGCAAGAAAAGAAAATGCGGGTGGAGATGGACAGATAGAAGCAATTACATTTCAGGCTTTGTACAGAGCCTAGGAGAGAGCACTATGCATCACAGTTTGCTTCGTACTCTAGAGGGATGCAGACCTTTTGCTTTTTAATGTTTCCACTCCACAGCAGCTGAAGGGTACGGTATATATTTAACTATGAATATGAAATAAGCTAAGTGATTAAGATACCTTGTCTGTAATTTGGCACAGTTCCTTGTCTCTGGTAACAGAAAGGGAGAGAGGAGACTGCAGGGAAGCTCCCATGTTCTGCCTCTCAAAATACCTTCAGGGAGAGAGGGCAACCCAATACAAAGAGTTGCTGCTGATGCAAGGGGAGATACCTCCTGAGGCTCCACACTGTTTATGTGTCTCAGAGGGTTCCTTCAGCTCAGGTATGTTACAGCTTAGAGCAGACCAACCTCAAGCCTTTCTTCACGGGTGATTTCTCACCAGAGCCAAGTCTTCAACCTGATTTCAGAAATATTTCATTAAGGTCTTCCCTAAGGAGTATCACATCACTTCTGCAAATTCTGTCTGTTGTCAGGGCACACAGCCCTGACTCACTGTCCTCCCTGAGAGCCCAAGATCCAGGCTAGGAAATGGCTCTGCACTATCCTGAATAGCAACAGTCACCCTCAAAGTATTGCAGCACCAAATCACAGCTGAACTTAGGTCAATCTAGAGAAATCGATAAAATAAACATTCACAGTCAGTACACAGTAACCTTGGATGTCACTACTTAGCTAAGAAAGAAAATGCCACCCTTTTCAAATCACAGTCTTAGTCATGATAGCTCCCTTACCACAATGGAAAACAGAATAGTCCCTGCTTTCTGCGGGATGGGAAAACACAGCCCACCGTAAGACTTTGCATTAGTTGGGTTGCTCAGCCTCTCCACCACCCAGCTCAGATGGAGGCACCAACCCGCCTTGAAGAGATAAAAAGACTGGAGCCATGTGTTCAACCTCTTCCCTTTCCGCCCTCCAAGGCTGCGTACCTTTGGAGGGCAGCCGCCCGTGGGAACAGCTGTTCCTTGTCCCACAGCAGAGCAGTCTATAGGGTAGGGCACCTGGACTTATGCAGGAGCCCTGGGGGGATGTACAACAGGATTTGCTTTTCCAGCACTATTCCTTTCATCTCCAGGCCCAGCACCAGCCACAGGAGGGGCAGACACAGGTCAGATGGCAACACCTCATAAGATCAACCCCAGACAAAACACAAGGCTAACATTAATTCAGCTTTAGAGGACATGGATTTTCAATAATGAGTTTCTTTTGCATGGCTCTGCAAATACCTTTGGCAACTAAAACCACACAGAGAGAATTTACATACATCTGTGGTACAAAAGGATATGGCATATATTATGTGGTAATGAATGCACCCTGCCAAGACATGCTGAGTCATTAAGGTTTAAAATCTGCCAGAAAACAAAATACTTTAAATAGTTTGTATTAGAAATATCAAACATTCACAACAGAAAAAAGCCAATTTTTCGTTTACCTGTAGAGTGTGGTTACCTGTGAGATTCTTAGCATCTGTATCTAGCACCAACTCAGCAATGCAGGGATATGTATGTAAGTTTTCATCTTTCATAGCTTTTGTTTGAACTTCTGGACATTAAATACACAGATCTGTGACATCTTCTTAGCCCATCCCTGAATTCACCTGTACTCCCTTCTCATCTGTCCTGAAGATTTTATTTTATTGGTGCTTCTTTTTACTTAAGGCTTGGGAGATTGGGTTTGTTGTTTGTTTGGTTTGTTTTTTTTTTTTTGTCCTTTTTGTTTGTTTGTTTGTTTGTTTGTTTGGTTTCTGTCCTTATTCACATTATTTCTCACAAAACAAGGTCTCAGAGCATGAAGTGTCAGCGGACAGTGACGGTATTTGCATTTAGCCACTAGGTGGCACTACAAACCCCTTTATCCGGCAGGCTACATGATTTCACAGGTACCACACCCTAGGTTATTAAAATAATGGTCGATGAAGCAGGACTAGAAAAAAAGGAAACTTCCTAGAAGGAAATATTCGATGTATAACACCCTTGAGTATAAGGTTTTCTTACTAACATTTTGGGATCCATCATTTATTCTCCAACTGCTGTAGCACACAAAAGAAACACGAGTAATGCCAGAGAAGGAGAAATCATTATGCCAGAAGTGCAACAAGAAAGGGAGAGAACATGGACAAAATTAACACCATCGCTAATGGAAGGGAATGTCCATTACCCCTGTCTTTTCCATGCGACTCCTTATAAAAGGGGAGTCTCCATCTTCTTTGTAGTCACCCTTTCAGTACTGGAACATGGTGATGAGGTCTCCCCTGAGCCTTCTTTTCTCAAGGGTCAGCAGACCCACTTCTCTCAGCCTTTCCTCATGCGACAGGTTTCCCAGACCTCTGATCATTGTAGCCCTTCTCTGGACCCTCTCCAGCCTGTCCACATCTTTTTTTTACAGCAGGGACTGAAACTGAACACAGAACTCCAGGTGTGACCTGACAAGTTCTGAGTAGAATGGAATAATGGCATCTTTATCTCTACTGATGATGCCCTTGTTGATTTGACCCAGCCTTCTGTTGGCTTTTTTTTTGCTGCAGCTGCACACCGTTCACTCACATTGAGCTTGCTGTTCACCAGGACCCCCAGGTCCTAGAGATGCTCCCCATCTGGGTAGATCCCAGCCTGTGCTGCAGTCTTATATTATGTTTTCCCAGGTGCAAGACCTTACATTTGTCTTTGTTGAACTTCATAAGGTTCTTGATAGCCCACTCTTCCGGCCTATCCAGGTCATCCAACAGGGTGGCTCTCTCTTCCAAAGTGTCCACTTCCCCATTCAGTTTGGTATAATCTGCAGACTTGGTCAGGGTACACCTGATCCCATCTTCCAGATCACTTACAAAGATACTAAACAGTGCTGAGCCCAATAATGACCCCTAGGGGACCCCACTAGTGACAGGTTGCCAGTTTGAAAAGGAACTATTCACCACCACCCTCTGCGTGCAGCCTGTCAGCCATGTCCCCACCCACCATCTAGACAGTAACATGTCAGTTTCTTTAGGAGGAGGGTGTGGGAAACGGCATCAAAAGCCTTGAAGAAATCCAGGCAGACAATGTCCACTGCTTGTCTCACATCAACCGTTCAGGTTACTTTTGTTGCAGGTGGTGACCAGTTTTGTCAAGCACAATTTGCCCCTGGTGAATCCGTACTGGCTTCTCCCAGTCACCTACTTTATGTGACTTGTGATAGCCCCCAGGAGGATTCAGGCCATAACCTTCCATATCACTTATCAGTAAATCTGATGAGCCAATAATTTCCTGGATCCTCCTTTAGGCCTTTCTTGTAGACAGGGCAATGTTAGCTGTCTGCCCGGACGTCCTCTGATCTCCATGACTTCTCAAAGATTATGGAGAGCAGTCTCACAATGACATCAACCAGACACCCTTGAGTGGATATTGTCAGGGCCCATTGATTTGTAGGGGTCAAGCTCCTGTAATAGTTCACATACCAAGTCTTCCTTCACCGATGGTGGGTCTGCATTTGCATCAACCTGGGTCTTTGTTCCCAAGACCTGGGTCCCAACACTGCTGGTAAAGACAGAGGTACAGAAAGTGTTGAGAACCTCCACCTTTTCAGCATTGATGGCAACTAATTCACCTTTCCTGCTCAATAGCGAGCCAGTATTTTCCTTTTGCTTCTGCTTTCTTGTAGTTTTTGACATCTCTGGCCAATTTTATTTTGATCTGAGCTTCTGCTTTTCTAACTGCATCTCTGCACACCCTGGTAATGCCCTTGTAGTTCTTGATGGGTTTCCATCCACTTTTCCATCTCTGGTATGCTGCTTCTTGGGTTTGGAGCAGACTCAGAAGCTCAGAGTTAAGCCAAGAGGATCTCCTGCTTTGCTCACTTCCCTTACCTTTACAGGGGATGGACTGTTCCTGTGCTTCCAAGGAGAGCACTCTTGAAAATCTCCCAGCACTTGCTAGCTCCTTTAGCCCCCAGAGGAGCTTTGAACAGAATCCCTCTGAACTGAGCTCTGAGCAAGCTTCTAAACTCTAAAACCTTTGTCTTAGTACTAACGCTCAGCATGTTCAGCCAGATTGCAAACTCCAGACTCCAGACCATTGTGATCACTGCAGCCAAAGGTATCATTAGCTGAGCTATTACGAAGCAGTTAAGACACCCATATTCAAAACAACTTTTCCACTCAGGTATTTAATGCACCTCAGTGAGTGCCTTTTCAATTCAAACCTTTTGTTCTCCTCAGTTGTTTTCCTGAGGACAAGCCCTAGCTGCCATGATATTCTCCTTGGCCGTCGCAAATGACAGGCTGAGTAAAACCCAGGACGAAGAAAATACTCTTTCACCCTTTGTGTTGTTTTCCAGATGCATTGCAAGGAGGACACGAAAACAAGCCTGGATAATGACAGTGCAAGTTGTCACACCAAGTTTTTATCTCATTTTCATCTACACATTATTCAAAGGATGGTATTTCCATTTGCTGTGCTGCCAATTTAACCACATGGCACCTAAGTACTGGGGCAGCTCTATGCTAAAGAACATTATACACATCAGGTTTTATAAATGCTCTGAATTCTAGATGGTGACTCCACAGAGATAAAAAAAAAGTATCTCTGGCAAAGTCTGCTTAAGTGGAACCTGATAGTACTTTTAAAGCCCATGAAACTTTCCTCTCTTACTGTAAGGGATCAATTTCTGCTTCTTATAACTTAAAAAAAAAAATCCAGATCTTTCTGTTTTCCTAAACTTCTTTTTCTTTTTTTTTTTTTTTCCATCTAGAAACACATTTGTAATAAAACACTCACAACATGTTTTGCCATATACAGTGGCCATGCAGCTATAACCTATATACAGTGGCTCAGAGGTGGACGGAATCAACATTAACACATCTCACCAGCTGATCCACAAAAGCAGTATGCTGGAAAAAGGAGTTAGTGCCTTATTATCAAAAGGGATCATTTTCTGCCTGAAGAGAACTGGGTAAAACTGACACAAAACTTACTTTAGTTCCTCTGCAATCATTTTACAGATTTCCCTAATATATTTGTATTGGTGATTTTCTGGATGAAGTTATCTTAGTGAATGAAGAAAATAAATATATTCATTTGAATCAATTTTAATGCTATGCTATTCTAAAATAGCCTCAGGCAGGGAGTGATGCTGAATGAGAGTGAGGTCAGTGGAGAATTACTCCCTTTTCACTTTGCTAATCATGTCACTCTCGTTTTGTGACTGTTTTTGTGATGTGACAGCTTGAGGCCAAAACGACTCTGTGCTCCACTAACACATCCAGAAAGGTGCAAACCAGTAATGAGCAATGGGAAACTTATTTGCTATCCAAGAAAACATCATGCACTACTAAAGAGATTGCACTTTTCCCTCGTTGCAATTGTCTCTAACCCCAAGCTGGTCTGACCTCTGCCTGAATGCACGCTGCTGTCAGTGCGCCCACTGCAGACAGCTGTATTTCAGTGACAGGTTTTAACTCCTCGCACAGTGAGAGTCTGTGGAGGCCTCTGTGGGGTTTGAGAATTCATATGATTGTCAGTGATGGAGTTGTCAGCACAGTTATCAAAGACCTCCAAAAACACAGGCAGGGGAGATAAGGAAGGCAATAAAGAAGCCCAGCATAAACTGCAGTTCTCCAAGCACAGGTGTGTTTGAGTAAACACCAGCAGGAACAAATTTCTGATAAATTCCCTAAGAAATTAAGAGAGTGATACTGTCAAAGGCAATGCTTGGGAATTACAAGAGCATTATAGGCACAGCTGATATCACAAAGTGCTTTGATAGCCTGCTATCTAATTAGAAGCAAGGGCAGAGGTGACTTTTCAAGAAACCACTCCCTTTCCAACTACAGGGCTACAAAATCAAGGATGATTACAAGAAATGCCAGCTCTAAGGTAGGATGGCAAAACAATCATACAGTTCATTAATATAGTGCTGTGCAGGGCAAGGATATCAGAGCACTTTACAAGTATTCATTAACTTTTCACCACACCCCTGGAGGAAATCAATAAGCCAGTATAACCAGGTTTGAGAAGCAGAGGAAATGGAAGCACAAGAGAATCCCCAAATCCTGATCTCACTCTTAAACACAGCTGCATGCTCATTCTGCAGTCTCAGACAGGGGAACTCAGACCTTACGGATGTGGTATATAGGCTTCATGGGAAAAATATGGTACATGTGGTTTCACTGAGATGGGTAATAGGACACATCCTCCTTAGCTACTTACTTCATCAACAAAGAGGTGTGCAAAGGTTTGATACTCCTCACTGCTTGTATTGCTAAAGCCCAGAGAGTATTTCACATTTGTTATCCGTACTGTGCCACTAAGCTTCTGGACAGCTGCAAAGTAAGAAAAAGACAATTAAATTACATGTTTTACGGGCTGTAGTCCATGAACAAGTGTGTGACGGTCACTGGCATGTCCGGCAACATGCCATATGCATCAGTTCACAGTAGCAGAAGGCCAGCCTTCTGAAATGTAGCCAAAACACCGAATGCCTAAACACAGTCATTCAGCACCTTAATCTGCTCTGTCTGACCCCCAGATGACTCTCAAGAAGGGCACTGGCATCCTGGAAGTCTTATATCTGCCAGCTTTATCTTAGATCCTCTGGAGCATCTGAAACGTTGCTGTACGGATATGTTCAAGCGCCTGAATTGTTCTCCTAGACTCAGCTAGCCTTCCCAGCTGCCTCTCATGCAACAGGGCAACACCAGTCCCTCCTGAGGGCAAATCATTGCAGCACCAGTGTCTTCCCTCCAACCTCAGAGGAAGGCTAGACTGCCGCCTGGGATTAGACGCCTACATTTTATACAGCTGTTGTAAGATAAGATGAACCCCAACAGGGTTTTGCCTGCTTAAAGCAAGCTGCCGAAGCAGGCTTCCTTTATCCCAGTATGCTTCTGATCCCAAAGGAGCTCTCGTCACCACCACCGGTCAGATCAAAGGATTTGGGCTTGATTTTTGCTATGGCTTGTCCTGTCATGTGAACATGGGAAAAAGGAGATAAACCACATTCATTTAGGAGATAAACCACGTTCATTTAGGAGATAAACCATGTTCATTTAACTGATGCCGAGAGGGGAAAATGTTCTGAACAATTTTCAAACAACAAAAAAAAACCACCCCAACAGTACTTAAAAGGCTTGACGGACCATGAAGAGCTGGCTGAGGTTAAGCCTCCAGGTCAGAAATGTGGCCACAAGGAGGAGCTATATATTAAACTTAAAAAAACCGTATTTTTTCACTCTGAATTTCCTGCACCAGGCTATTGAGATATCACTATGGTGGCTCTTCTTCTTGCTCCCCAGGCATAATCCCTCCACAAGCTTCTTTCCCAGCATTTGGCTCAAGACTGGATTTATTTATTTCGGGGAAAGAAAAAAAGTTTTTATAAACTGAACCTGTTTGTGTAGAATTCTTCAATTTATTTTCCAGCCACAAAAAACCCACAATAACAATTTTTTCACTTTTCCCTACATTGACAGAGGGCAGTGGGGACAAAGCAAAGCAAAGGAGTAAAGGGAGCTTTTAAATTCAGATCAATATATTGTTTGGTCCAAAATTGTTTGCTTCCTCCATTTGGCCACCAAGGTTCCAAATGAGTTATTTTCCCAGCTCTATTCCCAGGTTTCACCCATGCCAGGCAGAGCAAAGGATACAGCATGAAGAAGAGAGAAGGCAGAAGCTGAACAGGGGCATCAGCAGAGCTGCCCAGAGCTGAGCAGGACTGCAGAAGTACACATGCTGCCACTGGTGACCAAGACTGGTGGCACAAAATAGGCTGGTGAAGCAGCAGAGCTGGACTTACATGGCTGAAATAGAGGTTTTCCAGGGAGAAGGAAATGAGGGAGAAGCAAAAGTGGGGCTGGATGAGTGGAGATCCCAGGAGGAGGAGAGAGGGGAAGGGAAGAGGAAGGAGCAGAGGGGAGTGCATTTTTGGATTGGAGAGATGGGGAGGGCATAAGAAGCGGAATAAAGACAAGCAGACACAAAACTGAAATAGGTATCACTTGCTGACACACTAAAGAAAAAAGACATTTAGTCATGGGCAGGGACAGCACCACGCCCATCCCAAATAACCGTAGTTTGAAGACCAAATCTGACTCTAACCTTGAAATATGATTCAGCTCCAATCAGCAGAAAAATCCCCTGATTAGCTGCAGCACATCTGCCCAAACCCAAACAGATTAAGCCCTCCGGCCAACCTAGTTACTCTCAATTACAGCTCTCAAAAGGTTTCCATGCAGCTCCTGCCCTACAGAGGATTTGCAGGGCTCTGCCTAATCCATCCTCCACTGGATGAGGAATGGGAAGACAGGTCATTTGCCTTCCTGGGTCTCAAATGCTATAGTCAGCCGCGCCTGCAGCACACTGGTGCCAGAGTATGCAGGAGAAACCAAGATGTGTGGCAAAAGGACAAGCAGCATATATTTCAATGAGCCACATTCAGTGCACTGTATTATTTGCTTCATATGCTTTGAGAATAAAAACCAAACAAATAAATATTACTTTCAGAGTAAAAATTTATGAAACTGGCTACTAGATTACCAGAAAGAGGAATTATTTTGACATGCTGATTTAGGAAAAAAGTGCTGATCATGCAAAAAAATAATTCTTGCATAGAAAAACTAGTTTCAGACACCTTTATCCCAGACCACTGATTCCAACTGTGCATCTTTCCTGACTCCAGGTGAGGCTTTGCTTCTCGTGCAGCCAAATCATTATGCGTGTAAGCCCCTGCCAAACTCATACTCACTGCGGTTCATGGCTAGGACTGGTGCCAGGCTGGGAGCTGGAGAGGTGCCTGGCAAAGCTGGTGACCCCAGGGCTTCAGGATGTTTTTCTGACCAAGAGCTGTTCTCTCTTCCCATCTCTGCATATGCTTTTATAGTGGTGTTGGCAGTGGGAACACTGGCATCCCCTATGGCCAGCAGAGCTGCACTGGGGCCATCTTCAGAGTTGGCTTGAGGCTCATCAAAAGCTGTGTGACTTCTGGTGGTAGCTGTTCGATTTGGAAACACCAGCAATGACGAACTGAATTGCCCTTGCCCGACTGTGCCCATGGGTGCATTTGTGAGAGCAGCCACCTGCTGCAATGCACCAGGGGAAGTCTCCGCCATAGAGCTTTGCTGTGATGGACTTATGGCCAATTCCTTGCTGGCTGTGGCCCCCGTGGCCGTGGAGCCGTTGTCCCTGCTGAAGTGCATCTGTGATGCCAGGCCTTTTTTCCAAGGGGTTGGAGGAGCACTGGTGGGAGAATGACCATGGGGTGCTTGCTCGTCACCCGGGGACAGTGCAGGAGGGAGGTGTACTGCAGTGCTAGTCTCAGAGCCTGTAGCAGCCACCATCCCTGTGGTGGCAGGAGAAGCAGGGTCTGCAGAGCTTACTTCTTCAGGAGCAAACTCTGTGCTGTTTGCTATTTCAGGAGCCATTGTTTCAGTGAGAGGGTCCACAATCTCACCTGAAACACAACAAACACATTGAAATGGGACCTCAAACAAGATGAGGGCACAACAGGGTCTGGCCTGAAAATGAGGCTGAGAGCACTCAGCCATGCATAATAGAGTTACAGAAATGGATATTTCTTGGATATTTCATTAACACATTATGGTATATGTGTCTGTTACGGTGTTGAACCTGGTTTGTGCCTACACAAAGAAGTAGATTTGATTCCTGGGTCTTTTCTTGTGATTGGCTGGCCATGGATTGTTACAGTGGGAAGAAATTAGCCACAGACGTAGCAGAAGAGGAAAAGGTATGCCTTATGTTCCTCAGCAGTCAATTAGTAAGCTAATCAAAGGAGGATCTCAGAAAGATTTCACCTGAAGATGCATATAAGGTTCAGAGACAGACCATATATAGGCCTTCAGCCAGAGACTGCAAAGGTGCATCTATATACACATTGTGAACTATATAAATAGTTGTAATAAAAGCAGAGGTAAAACAATTCCAACCATTCATGCCAAAAGGAAACTACATGCCGGTCTTTTGCTCACCCTCACAGTTTCTTCCAGGTCGGGATGGGTTGGTATCCATGGTTGTCTTGCATCTGCACGTGTATGAGCCCATCAGGTTGATACACTCAGCAAACACAGAGCAGTCATTCTCCACACGAGAAGTACATTCATCCCAGTCTGTAAGGCCAAAACCAGAACACTGGTCAGATATAGCCTCCCTTCTGGCTGCATTAAGCTAGAGATAATCCTGAAGTAGTCCTTTCTTCAGTTTTTGAATTTGTGAATGTGTTTTTCCCTTCTCATCACTTATGTGACAGCCAGGCTCTGAGTGATGCACAATACTGTCTGTGTTGTTATTCTTTTACCTAGAAATCAACCTTTGTCTTTATACTCTGAAAAATATTTTCTCCAAGTAAAAACTTTGAAAATATTTTTGAAAGTAAACACTTATTTGAAGTGAAAAAAAATATTGTAAGTTTGTACTATAGCTATAGCAAAAGCATAGATTGTACCAAGTTCTGCATACAGTACCTCCAGATACATCAGGCAATGAACAGAACTGCTACCAGCAGATAGAATATTAAGTAATCCAAATAATCTTCTGCCTCAAATAAAAGGCAAATACAAGTAACTCCCACGAGAAGCACTCTTCAGTTCATAACAGAGGAAGTGCTAAGGGCAAAACTCTTTTTATAAAAGCTTTCTTGTCACAGATAATACTGTAAAACTGTGACCTCCTTCTGGTAGTCTTAGGAAAGAGATCCTAGTTCATCAATGCATGAATATGCTCTAAGGGTGTCCCTTATGTCTAACTTCAGTTACTCTGCATCAGTTAGACATGCTTCTTTTCATATAGAAATACTTTATTGCTCAGTCTCTTTACTCTTTAGGGATTTAGATGTGCAGCCTTATATCACCATTTGCACCCAGCAAACATGCAAAGGCCGGGCAAATACTTTGGAAATGGATTATCTCAGTGAATCCCATGTGAGCCCTCCCTGTGTGCACTCCCTTGTGCATACATCTTGAGAGCCTCGGGGCTGTAAGTGAGGGAAAGCAGAAAACTAGACTGAAAACTGTGTCTTTGGACAAATGATTCTGATCATAGGCAAGAAAATTGTTTTGAACAATGCGTTATTGCAAGTGCTTGTTCTGCAAACGTGGAGATTAATGAACGATTATTTCTCTGAAACAAAGAAAAGTCCCAGTTTAGAAACAGAAAGCAGAGAGTAGGTGTGTGCATGACCATACAAACGTTCATCTTTCTGCTTTGCTGACAGCCTTCCCCTTTTACTTCCTTCAGCTAGTATTTCCATTCTTTCTCATTTCTTCTTCATTAGATAATTGTTGCATCCAAGATTGTTTCCATTAGACAATTTCTTGTGCCTGTGGCCAGCATCTGCTGATTATGTTACAGCCTAAGCCACTTGGAGGGAATACAGAAGTACCCAGGATTGACTAAAGCATCAGCAATGAAAGTGCTGTCATTAATGCCTTACTATGCTATGAAGTAATTGTGACCCTTCAAACACCATCAGTGAGATGCTCCTGTGCTGATTGCCAGATAATTTATGTTCACTGGCTCCACTGTCTCAGAGGGTTTCCTTTCTCATCACTTAGCATTGTAATAGCTAATGGCTTCACATGGCTTAGCATGGCTTTTTAAGCAAATTTCTTAACCTCTGATGGCCACATTCAGTCATGCATCAGGCCAAAACGGTTATGTTCTCAGTGCGTACTGTCACTTGCTCTGAATACCCACTGTATCTTTAAGAGGTAAATACAATAGCTAAAAGTCTGTGAAATTCTTTGACTAATGATATTGCAGATGGTAAAGATTTGCATGAGTTCATGGAGATCCCAAGGAGGAGAAACCCACAGAAATCACCCTGGATTCAGGAAGTCGTGGAGCAGAAAACAGTTGGTGGCTAAGAGAGTATTAGTGAGAAGCATCATCTATACTTACTGTATTGTTCTTATTTCCGTTTCTCCAGGAATTGGCTCCTGGGTGCTACTGAGGACATCACACTGTGCTAGGTGGATCTTGGGCCTGACTCAGCACACATCCCTTTTTCTTTTCCTACTATGCCTCACGCAATAGACAGACATTTTAGTATCTCTATTCATCATGGCAGTAAACTTAATACTTTATGAGTCTTCAAAGAAAGATGAGATTGCTCCAATCCCTTCAATTATGCTATCCCTTCTGACTTCTCACTTTTGATGTTTCAAAGTTGAATTCCCTGCTCTGCCACTGTCACTAAATCAAACACATAGCCTTTTGGTGGCCAGGCTCCACCAAGGATCCAGGTGGCATTGCTCCACTGCTGCAAGAGGATCTGTGTGAGCTTACTGTCAAAGGGCATGTCCCAGGGCAATCAGGAATCAGGAAGTAAACCATCCCATTATACAAATCTTTTCTTCATATACCTCACTCCTTCACTTTATTTTCTACCAAAAAAAGTCTGTTTGGTTAGAGCCAAGACATAGCCCCCTTTTTTCTCCCCCATAAGGAGGAGTTGGCTGAGCTCCTGGCTGAGTGGTGCTACTGGAACCCATCTGGTTTTCTGCGATGAAAGGAACAGTCCAGAACTATAGCCTTTTCCCTCACCACTCTTTCGGGCCCAGGATCAATAATATTTTGGCACACATTAGGATCTTGCAGTTCAGTATCCACAACCACTGTGTTATTTGTAGGCTTCAGGTGCAATTTGTCTTTTCTGTTTTTTTTTCTGTCCTGCTCTCCTTTACCTCCATATGCGCTACAACCCCAAAGGGAGTTTTCCCTGAGCACAGTAAATAAGCTTTTAAGGGTTCAATATACTGGGACAGAAGAATAACCCATTCTGTTGGCTTTGGCAACTTTCTGAACTCTGGCTGGCTCTGACAGCTGGAAACCTGAAGCCAGAACTTAGCTCTTTGAAGATAAAAATGGTGATTACCAAAGATCAAACAAAGGCCTCATTTAACATAAATTCCATGCATGTTTCTTAAGTCCTATTCATTGAGAGGACATCTGGGAATTTCTCTGGCTGGATTTCTATAATGAAGATGTTAGATTTCTTAAACCCTGGCCCAAATACAGCCCCACAGCTTTGAAGCACAAAACTCTCTAGAGGCCATGTGTATGTAAAGGCCACAAATATTCCACAGTAATCATATCTGCAGTTCAGTGAGAGAAAGATGGCGAATTTCCAACTGCTCACAAAGAGGAAAGGGAGGAAAATTAATATGGAAACCAAGAGTGCCACTCCTCCTTAAACACAGTGGAGGGCAGCAGTGCCTGCAGGTACCTGGAGACAGCCAAGGGAGACCCCTTCTGAGCTTACGAATAAAAGCCTACAGAGGAGTTCTCACATCCTCCAACAAACCATGTACTTTGTCTCTCTACAAAATACTTTTGATGAAGAACGCTGGTGAGACTGTGCCCCATCAAAATACAGACCCTGTTTTCCTGTTAAAAAAATAAGTAATTACCTTCTACTGTAGTGTTCTGCTGATCCACCAAAAGCACTGAGCCATTGCGCAGGTAAGAAAACACCAGGGCAAATGTGGAGGCATCAACTGGAAACTCGGGATCCTGCACAGTGATTCTGAGCCTCGCAATGATGCTTCCAGCTTGCAGGGATTCCACCTGCACTTTCAGCTTCCCAGATTTGTATAAAGCAGAAATATTGGGTGGAAATGAATTTTCAAGCTGAGCAAAGGGAGAGACACATCAGTAATTAGGAACCCAACAGGTATAGCTCCTTTTAAAACTGAGCTATGTGGTACCATTGTAAAGATCTATATATGCATAACATAGAAAATGTTTTAAAAAGAAAAATTTCAAAGAGTTTCAGAAATCTTACTTCTCAGAGATTACTGAGGCACAGAGAAGTGTGGCTCTCCTTGGTGCACATAGGTACCCTTGGAAACGGTACCCATCTGACCACTGGTCTTACAAACCAAGCTTAATTTTGGCTCAAGGGAGCAGAATATCTTTTGCTCCTGTTTACCAGCATCACAACTGAACTGGCCCACTAAATCTGCATGCAGACTGATGTTAGATGTCTATGTCATGTAAGCTTTTTGTTCCAGGCCTCCTATACATTTGCTTCTGCACTTCCAGACTCTGGGAGTCTGGTTTGTGCCAGTTGGTGTTAGTGCCAGAGAATGGTTCAGGAAACGTTTCATTTACCAGTAGAGCATAGCTTTAGCTCACGGGGAGTATTTGAAACTCACCAGCCCAAGTCCAACTTGGAGCTGAGTCCAGTGATATAGAAATCTCAGGATGAGAGATAAAAAAAAATGGAAGGTGTAACTTCAAGAAAATGTGTTTGATACAGCCCAGCTTCAAGGCAATATCACAATTACATCTTGGTTCATTATCAAACCAGTAAGCAGACACATTCGTTGACCAAATGGTGCTACTTTGAACATTAAAGCTGGCATACTGCTGTCAACATCTGAGCTCTGCAGGAGCTTGCGGTTTTATCTTCCATCTCCAGGAGGCATCTCTTTGCTTGAGCCTTTTGCTCCTGCATACACCTCAAAGAATGCCTTTGAGGACACAATGCAGAGCCATAAATCAACACAGCTTTGTTCCCATTCAGTCAGAGTTTTCTCTAAAAATTACTCCAACCAAGATGTTTAACTGGTCTAAGCTGACATCAGGGTGGGAAGGCAAGAAAAAGAGAGGAAAGAGGAAGTGAAATGGGAATGTTATGCTCACAAACACCCAAGGAGGCAAAGGCAACAGAGATGGGCAATGCTCCTGTGCCTTCCCTACCCCATTATGACAATTAGGCCTGCATTAGTCTCAGAGAAGATTAAGTCGCAAAAATCCTTCTGCACAACAAAAGTAAACAATCTGAGCTATGGATGGGAAATAAAGCCGTGTCAGGAATGAGCAAATGTCTCTTCTTTGCTGCCTTTGAAATGGTCTTTTTCCTCACATTTATATTCACAAATGTTTATGAGTCACACTTTGGTTTAGGAATGTCTTGTTTTGAATGGAGATACCAATTCGTCTTTATGGGCCTTGCTCTTACAGCAAAACTAGAGATTACTGCACATGAAACATCCCCCTTGTTTTGGAAGCTGAGGGCTGGTAATAGACCTCATGACTCAACTTTTGTTTATGGCTGATTGCAGCTGAGCATGGTCAAGTGGCTACATGTGTGCATGAAATGAATGGGGCTGGAGAAGACAGATTGATCCAGTCACTTTTCCTAAAAGAAGGCAGATCCTTGAGAGCAGTCAGACATTTATTGAGAGGACAGCACTGAAATTAATGCCAGCAATGTCGTTTCAATAATCCATTAAAAAGCCTCAAGTCAAGTTAGTGTGAGTTTATTGCCAAACTATAGATCCAAGGAAAGGGTCCTTTTTGCCTGCATTTTTAATTCCTTTACTCCCCAGTAGGGAAAAATTCTCACTGGTTCTGTCGCTAATAAGGCCAATGGTTTGACCTGTCTAGTCAGCTGAATTTTGATTTAGTTATAAAGAAAGGTCACAGGAAACAGAATAATGATTTTCAAGGGGCGTTTCAGCCAGGCATAAAATTCTCTATTACATTAAATAAATTTTAAATAAAAAAAAAAAAATCAAAACCAAAACCATGTATATTTATGTATGCATAAAGCCCAGAGATATTTTAGCACTACCTCCATAAGCAGCAGTCTTGAAAATTCTTCATATGCTGAGCTGCTGGCATTCTTGAAATCATCAGTGAAGTTGTAGTTGAGAATCCTCATAGTAACACCAAACACCTTGGCTTCTGTAGGACATAATATAAAAATACACAGTGATAAAGCAGAGGATGGAAGGATTCAGTCAAAACTGAGCTACCCAGACCAAAATCTCAGATGATGGAGGGAGAAGGTGCGGAGAAGGTTGAGAGAGTTTGGTACTAAACTGAGAAAATAAAGCAAATATTCTGCTACAAGCTTCCTATATAATGAGGAGATGCACTTACATTAGGTCTATAAATATATTTAGGTGCCTAGTTAGAACCAAATGAGAACTGGGTATACACATACCCTCATGGACCTGACCCTTCATAACTCTTGCGCTTGAGTTACATCCAGGGATGCATTGCCTCTGAGCTCATCATTGGTCCCCCAGTCACAGTGTTTATTTTTTTTCCTGATCTTGGTATTATGAATATAGTAAATATATTCTTCAACTGAAAATAACAACAAAAAATGTGCATGCCACTTCTCTGTCTGGCAGAGCCCTGACAGATAACGTACAGAGTTCATGAACCAAAACCAAGAGCCAAGGAACCTATAACCACTTTAACCTGTAAAAACAATCTCAGGCCGTTACTCTTTGGACTGATCTTTGGAAAACTTTCATTTTAAGAACTACTATTTTTCTCAAGGGCTCCAACTTCATACCCTGAACTCCAGCCCCTGTTCCCGTAACCACCAGACCTCCTACTTTCCCTGTACAAAGGGAGTAATTTCCTTCTGACCCAAACTGAAGTCAGCCCTCATCTGACCAAAGGGGAGGCTTTTATGGATAAATATAAACAGCAGCATTCTCACTGTGGCCAGTATTAAATAGCTCACTGCCTGCTTTTTGAAGAAAATGGGGAGAGGATTATTTCTTTATTTCCGTGCAGGCTTAGGAAACTAAGGATAAAGGAAAGGCAAAAGTATGTTTGATCAGCACACTAAGGTCCCAGGTTGCTAGAATCGTGACCTAATTGAACAAAATTATCCAAGTACTCTGCGAGCTTTCTTACACAGCCCTGGTTATCCCCTTCAATCCCCATCATTCACAAACACTCAGCTGAATCTGGCCTTCCTCTGGGCACTCTTGGTAGCTCAGCTGACCCCTTGAGAAACCAGATGACTGGATTTCTCACTGGCCACAGCCATCAACCAGGAAAAATGGGGCTGATAGGAGACGGGCAGCAGCAGAATGCAGTGCCAGGCACACACACACAAAAGTATTCTAGCTTAGTTTGATACCTGTAATAGTCTGAGTCAGCTCCAGCACTGCTCTATTAACTAAGGCCAGAGCTCTGCTGCTTGATAGTTGAGGTCACACAAATACTGGGGTAGATGACACAAAAAGTGCTGAAAGAGGTGGGAAGATAGGAAATGCAGTTCAAAGAGGACCAAATGGATCATTGCTGAGCTGCAAGTGAGTGAAGGGGTGAAGGGAGGAGAGAATGCATATGTATTATAAAGTTGTTATTTACCTGTTTTAACATTTTGACGAGAGGTGCTGGTTTTTCCACAGGTTTCATAGCTGATCTCTACTGAATACATCACACCTGCTTCCAGCTGAGACACATACACTTTCATTTCCTCTGTCTTCAGGTTTTGTACAATCTCTTTGCCCTTGAACACTTGGACTTGGAAAGTACGGTTCAGAGTAGAAGTGACGTGCCAGGACACTTCAAAACCGCTGCTGTTGACACTGAAGACTCGGTGGTTTCTAACTGTAGAGGGATCTGTTCCAATCCCAGGAAGAGTCATCACAGGAAAAGCAACATTTAATCTTTAAAGTATTGTGGTATTGTAAATCCACTGTAGACAAGCTCTTCGGCAATCAATAGGGGAAACTCTTCTTTATATTCCATCAAGACAGAACCTTCTCTCACACTACAAGGTCCCCTCATCTATGAGCCATCCCACTAGAGCGATTAATTTGGTGCTTACCTTTTTTATTTCCTTTTACTATAAGTATTTGTGCTGGACCTCAAGTAACACTGACAATCAGACAGTGAGTTACAGGTTCAAGCAACAGGGATAAGTTTGGAATAGTGAATCTGCGTGCTCTACAAAAATTGACACCTACTATGCTTCTTGTCACTTTAATCATCAAAATGCATGTCTTCAGGCAAAGGTGCCTTGATTTATGCCTGGAGAAAGTCCACAGACCCCATCTTATAGAGGCTGGGGGCAGAGCAGCAGGCAGCATTTTACCTATTTATGCTACTCTAGTCCAGTGCAATCACTGTTGTGTCAATGGGAAAAGACAGGACCCTTCAGAGATGATTTCCTCCTCGAAGGAGGAGGAGATGGTGTCTAAATTGAGTAGGACTAATTGCCCTCCAGCAGAGCCAGTCTGTATCCACTAACTATAGACAGAGCCCAGACTAGACACTTGTCCTGTAGACAGCTGGGGTCAGGTGAGATTAACGTCATCCCCCGTGCTAACCTAGAGACCACAGCATGCTGCTACCACAGCTTCAATTCTTTCATGCTAATAATTAGTCTGAGAAAAAAAGTTTGTTTTCTGAAATTGTTTCAATAGAACACAATTGTTTCCATGACTCTGAGGCAGGTGGCTGTCAACCAACCCAAAGCCATACTGCCCCAGCACTAGGGGGACTCCAGTTTAATTCCTCTAGCTTCAGCTTGAATCAAAAGTTGTGGTTGAAATCAAGAATATGCAGACTTTCTCTCTGAATTAGGCAAATAACTACTTTGAGCTATTTCCTCCAACAAGAAGAACAGGGTGTTGTAAACAAAGTTTGTGATAACTCTTGCCTGAAAGGGCTGAAGTCACCCATATAAAGACAAATCTACTGGGGTTTGTTCCCATCACAGTCCCTTAGACAGCTGTAGTGTATAGCAGGGAGAGTATTCACAAAGGCTAATTCCACAGCTGTAGCCAACCTCCCTGACTCATGTCCCCCACCAACATCTTCATGGACTCAAAAGCGAGAAGTGCCCTCATCTTGGTGGCTGTGGTCAGAGGGAGCTCCTGCGATTGGTAGCAGATCCTCCCATACCTTGTTCCAGGACAAGCCTGGGACATGCAGTGACCTGTGTTCCAGGTGAGTGAGTGGTGCTGGCCTCACACAGCCCTCACTGGCAGGCTGCTTGTGCTGTAGGATTATCTATCACAAGTGCTGCGGTGGGACACGCATTTGAATGGCTCACCAGGCCACTTCCAGAAGGCCAATTCCCTTCAGTAGCCAGGGGAATAACAGTAGAGCTTCTCCAGTGGTCAATACACAACATCACAGCCCTTGCGCTGAATGTCCCACTGGGGAAGCCTCTCTCCATTTCCATCAGTGGAGATCCACTCCAAAATTATTACCAGCTTCTGTGAACACCCCTCTGTAACTCAACCAGCCCCAGGAATAAAGGATCAAACAGTAGCTGAATCAAAAGCAAGACAATATTCATGCAAACTCAAGGTTACTTACAGCACCCAGCATCTGTAGGTTGGTTAGTTATGGACAACAGACTTGAATTGCTTACAGGCAGGGAGCTATTGCTGGTGTTAACAGGAGTCAGTGCTGAACTTGGAGTAGATGCTGCTATGCCTAGAAGGAAAATAGTATCATCAAAGAATTAAAGTATTCCTAACAAAGCAAATCCAAAGGAATACTATTCATGTTTTCTGCAGCTGAAAAGCAGCAATAGATAAAATAGAAATAGAAATTAAAATAAACATATTATCATATCACAAAAGTATAAAGTAATACATTATCTTCTTTTTTGAGATTAAAGGATTGTAAAATTATTTTCTAACTAAGGCAATGGATCTGCAAGCACTTATTTATCTCATTAACTTAAAGCCTATTAGCAGGCCCATTGATGTCTGTGGGACCTAAGTATATGCCTCTATATTTTGCACTCCATATTTTGGTACTGCAAAGTATTATTTCACCCATTGCCAAAGTCTGTCTGCTCCAACAGAGGACTCAGTGACCATACAGCAGCTCAAGGTGCGATTATACAACCTTTGTGCCCTGGCTGCAGTCATACAGCCAAAATGAGAAGGAGACCTTGTGGACAAATGGTGCCATTAATCGGATTTTCCCAGGAAGCTGGGGAGGTGCACTGACAACAGGGTCTGAAGCTAAAGGTTTTGGCAGGTGAGTGAGGACAGCTGAGGGTAGGATAAGAGAAACAACAAAGAACCCTGAAATAAATACACTGCAATTCAATCAGAAAGAGCTAACAGCTGGCAGGTGTGGCATCTTCTCCCAACAAAAGGAGAAAGGGCACTGGGTGCTCCAGAAATCTTTGCCTTGCAGGTGATGCCTGGCATAGGCCCCAAAAAGTCCTGCAGAAACAGTCTCAGTATTTCCCAAGGTGAGATCTACATTTCCTACCTTCCTTTCTTCTGCTCAGCTGGTGAGGAATGACATCTGCATGCCCATGCTGAGGGTCACAGCTGTAATAACCCTCCAGATTTACACAGGTGTTCTTCTCAGGACAAGCATTGAATCCCACATAGGAACATTCGTTGACATCTATGAAGAGGAATACACCTTGCACAGATGTTGATAGCAGCATCAAGACTGATCTGCAGTATGTGTACACTAGGCTCTGGATATGATAAATTCAGTGTAAATCTGCAGTAACTCTGCAAAAGCAATTCTGGACGTATATGGGAGCAACGAAATTAGAATTCTGCCCTTCCCTGAAAGAGTGATTTCTCTGAAAGTTGGGCTGAGTTTTCCAAAATAAACACAGAACAAGAAGTGATGACAGTGGTGCTTATTGATGTATTTCAGGAGTGAAAATGTCCAGATAACTACATAATAATGAGGAGATTAAAATAATTTAAACTGAATGTATTTAAATTATTTACCTAACATTTAAGAAGTAGGTAATATGCTATAGTAATTAACACACTATGAGTACAACTTGTTCCATGCAAGCTACTGGAAGTAACACATCTCTAAAAACAGAGTATATATGCTTCCCAGGAAAACACTTTTTTTAAGAGCTTGTTTAATATAACTAATGATTGTGCTACAAATATGGGCCTCCTTGCTTTTTCATCTGAAGACGCTATTAGGAGAAAATAAATTTAATTGAGGAATCAGGAATATTTCCCTCCAAATATTCTCTCCAAAGTAATTATTAACTACAAGCTTCTCCTTCCTACAATGGAAAGGTTAGGGACATATTTACAAAGTTTACAAGGTCTGCTGTGCTATTTTTGAAAGTAAATGGACGGTCATATAGATGAAACCCCCAGTGAAGAGGGATGAAACCCCTACAGAATTTCCCCCCATCACAGGATTATAACAAATAACCTTGCACTTCAGTATAAATCACTTCATATATGCGCTTCACGATGTCCTTCAAGGAAGAAGAAACTTGCATGAGCGGAGCTGGCTGATGCAGTCCAATGAGAACCTGGGAGGCCACTGTCCCAGCATATACTTCTGCATGGTTACTCTGGATATGGTGTACGGAGGCATTCAAGGGATCTAATGCACCAGTAATCTGGAAAACAAGGGCACAAACACTTCAGTACCTCACACCTCTGCTAGGGCTCTATTTTTATTTGGTTGCCTCAAACTGTTCCTATCTCTCATGCCGGGGATAGGAAAAGACATGCTGTGCTGCTGTCGCATGGCTCTGCAAGCACTGCTCTCATGGCTGCTGCTAATCCGTGCACATGAGCCTGGCTCTACAGCAAAAGCAGCACACTGTCATCTCCCTCAGCCTTGCTTCTGTGGCAAGAATGACAACAAAGTGCCCCTGACCCAGACGCAGTCCCCCTGGACTTCCTCAGCAAAACTTCTGGCACTGCTGAGTCCACCTGCCCTGTAGGTCCCAGTGCCGTAGGTCAGGTTTGTCTCTTGAAAGGGTTAAATCACAACTCCTTTGATCTAATCATGCTTTGCAGGTTTGCAGACATCCGGAGCTGGGTGGTTGTAGACCAAAAACTCAGCTGAGGCAGAGCTGGAGCAAGCATCACTCAGGCAGGAAAAAACCCTATATTCTATGATGTCTTTAAATTGCCCTCAGAAGAGACCTGAAAAATTTCCTAAATAAGCTGATAAATCAATGTCATTTGAGCTGCTTGAGGATTCAGCTGACATTCAGTAATTAGGAACAAATTAGGGCAAAATACCCCTGATCTTGCAGAACAAAGCAGGAGCAACTAGCTAGCAAGGTTACGACTACAAAGCAAGTGGTGGTTACTGAGTGACAGAAACGTGGACAAAACAAGCAACACAGGGGGGCGTTTACGTTTGTACATACCATGGAGTGCAAAAGGCGTGAATGATTCAGAAGATGGGAATCCACTCGGATTAATTCATCAAAATCCATTTTCACAAGCACTGTCACGTTGTACCAGAATGTACTTCCTGAAGCATACAAATGAAAACAGCCAAGTCATCTATGGTCTGATGTTATAGAAAGAGACAGAGCTATAGGAAGGGTCTAGGAAACCAAAGCAAGCTTTAATTTGGCAAATATGAAGGCCCACGCACAGCCATCATCTACAGCCTTGTTTGCCATATGCTGCAGGCAGCAGTGCCAATGAAGGAGAAGAAGGCAGAGAAGGTCCACTGGACCCTCAGCATCCACACAGCATTCAGCACTCCTAGGTGCAAGTACTGGAGCTGAATGTCCTGGAATTGATCCAAAGCAGATTCCCATATTTGTTTTATGAAAAGCTATGGTAACAGTTTTTCTGCCCACTCCCACCCTCAGAAGGAAAAATTATGCATATTTCTCTTAGGAGCAGTCTTGAATTTATCAGTAACATACCCTCTGGCACTGGATCCACACAGCCTGCTCCTATGGAAGAGTTGCAGCATTTTTTAAGCCCTGGACATTCAGTATCAAAAGTACAAGGATAATCCAATGTTTCCATATTCTCCTTTGGACAAGCACCAGGTCTTGAGGCAAATACACTGGATCTATTGAGTGCTAAGTAACAAAAACATTTATGAGAACAAAAATACAGAAAAATGTTTCCATAAAACTGTGCAATTGAATTTATATCAAACACCTCCTCCTCATTTTAGAAGTGCGTCTGTTCTGAGGTTTTCATGGGGAGAGAATAGCAGCCTAAATTACCATTACTTCATTTCAAGAGTGTGAATGTTCTCAGTTTTTTCTCTTGCTCATGAAACTTCTGTTACTAAATTTTAAATTTATAATTTTCCATTGATAATTATGGATAAATGGGGGGGAGAGAGCAAGAGAGTGTTTCTAAATGTGGTCGCACTAGAAGCACTGCAAAACAGAAAAGGCGTCTGATGTCAGCTATGACTAATCCAAATAATATATAATGAGCAAAGGAAACAGGTAACATCTGAGCTAGAAATCAGTAGTTTTCAGTTAGTATTTTGTTGCAACAAAGTTAACCATTAGTTGTAGTAATTGAAAATGAGAGTGGAGACACAGCGCTGTTCTCAGGTACACTTAACAGGGTTACACAGAGGGACAGAGCAGAACTGAGCCTGTGGTCCACAGCCTGACAGCACTTGCTCTGTATCAGCCAACTACCTTGGGAGGTCAATAGCCCACGCGGGACAGCCCTGTGGAGAGGGCAGCTAAGGGAGAAAGTTGCTGATTCCCAAGCCGAGGGCAGACAGTGATTCCTGTTTCCACAGGAAAAGAGAAAATATTTCTAAGTTCTACAAACATTGCTTTCACTCATGCTTTTAAACATAGCTCCAAGGCATGCTCAGCTCTGGTCTTTCCAATCCACCTTAAAGATTTCTCTTTTCCGTTCATTTTGAACCCACAGTTTTTTGGTCTTCCCCATGACCAACTCTGCTTCCAAAAATCATTTTGAGTCAGAGGCCTAGGTTTGCAGTGGGAGGATGGGGTGAAATTCAAACCCATGCAATCTTACTTAAGTTACTTCTGGGTCCAGCAAGTCCCAACAGCCCTATTCTCCTTCCCAGCATGGACCAGAAACCTTTGCTCTGGGGCTGGCGCTATGGGCTGTTCCCCCAAACAGGCTCTGCTGCTAGAAAGCCTTTTTCTGATTTCTAGTCTAAAGCCACAATAAGGTGTGATGCAGCCTCAGTTGATCTTAGATGAGTCTCCCACACATTCCCAGCCTCACGCAATTGCTGCATCCCAGCTGCTGCGCCAGGAGGCTAAGCAGCCTCTCGCACTGGGAGCTTGCACAGACACGAGCAACAAGAGATTTCTGTGTATTAGTACATCATCAGAGCTCCTTAATATCCAAACCAGGTAGATCTTGGTAAGCTGGACAGAAACATGTAAATTCCTCTGGCTCTGAGATTCAGGTGCAGCTCAAGCAGTTTTGACGTTCAAAGCAGCTTTTTTCCACCTAGGTCTTTTTTTTTGGCATGTTTAACTGCAATGTAAAAGGTTTAATGAGTCACATGCAATCTCAGAAAACACTATTGAATCCTGGCCGAGTGCCACACCAGCCATTTATCTAAATTCAAAAGGTCATCATTTTTGCATCAGCGGAAACAGATGGATTCACATCACATTTCTGCCTAATTGTGCCAGGTGCACTTTGAAATTCAATTTGTGCTCTCCACTTCAATCACATTTGGGACAATCACCTACACAGCAACACCGCCAGCACTGGAGAGCAAGCCAGCCAGCTCCTGTCAGTTGGATAAAGGACAGGCTTTTCTCCTCTTTTATTTGCATAAATGTACAGAAGCAGAAATGTAGCACCCAGTGCTTAGCAATGAAAGGTCAGTTACCACCGTGCATGAAAGCCGCGGGGTCTGCTGTGAGCACAGGATGGGAGGATCTCCCAGGAAATAGATGCTGAGGACACCATTATCTTAGCCATTACCCTCTTCTTCTTTCTCCTTCCACCTAGAAGGGACGGGTTTCATCTAGAGGGTGCGGCAGAGGCAAGCACCAACACCCTGCACTCATCTCAGGCGTCAGAAGGTGGAGACAAATCTGTGAGGTGATAGAAAGGGCTCCTGGCAAAGCCCGTTAAAAAGGCACTGGCAGTTTTCATCATATGACCCTGTTTTCAGGGTCTCTGACCACTGCTAAACTGTACCTGCTCAGATGGATGTTTTCCACCCTGACTGCCTGTCCAGGGTTAATTGGGCTGGAGGGCAGTGTCAGGATGTGCTAGTTCAGCATCCGACAAATATTTAACACTGTCCCCTATGAAAAGCCCTATCATTCACTAGAACATAATCAGGAGGCAATGGCTGAAATTCAGCAAGGACGCGGCCTTAGAGGAGCAAACCAATCTGCACATGCTCAGAAGAAATCTAATGAAGTTTAGCCACTGCCACATTCAGAGGGTTCATCCTGCCAGCAGCACCATGCCATGTGCTCTGCCCAGCTGAAGCTCACATCCGCAATCAGTAGAGAGCAGGCAGGGACCCATGGTGATCAGATGTGACTCAAGGGATTAATGCAGCCATGAAAGGCACAAGGTGGGTAACTGAATGAAGCAGGTAACTTGCAAGGAAAGACTACTAAAAAGGCTGCGGCTTTTTGCTGTGTAGACAGGAAGGATGAAGGGGATATGATCAAGGTTTACAGAATACCAAAGGCAGAGAAGAAGGTGAAAGCAGAGCCAGTATTCACCATAGCCCACAGTAATAAAATGGGTGAAAGCACACACTTCTTTACCCAAATGGGAGTAAACTTCTGAAATTTGTTGGCACAGGGCATGTGGAGGCAGACAGCTTCAGTGGTCCCAAAAAAGGACACGACAATTCCTGGGCAGGAGGCCCATAAGCAAGCAGACCCCATAGGCAGGGACACCTGTAATCCCATTTCTGCAGCTGCTGAGGGACACAAGGTACCCAAAGTGCAGGGCAGGCAGGGACACCTGCTTCTGGGTGAATTCTGGCACCTTCCTACCCCAGGTTGATGCTGCAGTGCTGGTCTCATGCCCCTGGTGACACCACTGCCCAAGCAGGAGGGACAGCTGTGCCACAGTTCCACACTGCTCTGGTGAGACTTAGCATGAGATCATCTGCATGCAGGCTCTGAAAGGTCCCAGCCCCTCTGAGGCACCTGTGTACCAAAAAATGAATGGGTTGAAGTTACTCACACAAAGCAGCATACTCTACTTCAAGCATGGCCTTAACACTGCAAATCAAGTACTCTCAAGTTAACGAACTCCAGGATTGCAGTTGTCTGGGCCTTCTGATTTCATGGTATTTTTATGTATATGTGTTTAAAAGACAGCCTTCATTACATGCTGATGCGCTCTTTTACTCCATAGCTGGAGATCAAGCAGGGTTTTATGGCAGATAAAGAAGCTCTCTGGTTTCATCTTATGCATTAAGGTGGAAGGTGGCAGCAAACCAGTCACCAGAAGTAACTGTACCATCAATTCAAGTAGCTGGAAACTAGCCTGGAGAACTGGGCACTGTCTCTACCTAATAAAAAGTCCTGCAAAATGCTGGGAAAATTTTGTACAACAAACTCATAACAACCTTTTAGAGCCATGGGCTTCACAGGTCCAGGAACCTGACCTGCAGCCCTGGGACCTGCCTAGCAGTTAGACTGCTCATAGTCACCATGGAAGGACATGAGGCTCTGCGCTACAAGCACACAAGTTGTTGAAGGCAGCACGAAGCACTCTGAATATCAAAATCAAAATAAATGGAAGAAAAAAATTAAAACCCTACCGTAAGTGTCTGGAAGTGGGCACACAAAATTCTTCAATCTCAGTTTCTCTGCGGGTAGTTGCCCAGCTGTGAAAGACAGAGAACCTCCCTCCCTTCCCACAGGCTTTGTGAAGACAAATTGCTGTATGTGAATCACCCCAGGGTTCACCTTAAGATGTGATAAATGTTTTTCTGTTCAGACAGAAGCTCAGCAGAGCCCTGCCCCATGCACTGAATGAGGAGGCCAGGACAACACACTGCTGGCGAGCTCCTTAGAGGCTCCATCATCCCTGATCACCTCAGGGAAATGTGGTATTCAGAGCAACACAGTGCCAGATCAGGGAATTAAAAGAGTTAATGTGCCCTGCATGCATAGGCACAAGGAGAGTAAAGTAACAAAGGTTGTTAAAGTAATAAAGACAAGGTTGTCTTATTTAATTCTACCTTTAAAATTAATTCTAGCACTTCCTAACTTTTAGATATTTAATTTCTTTTCCATTTTTATTTTTAAAAAGTTAAAGTAATTTGTGTGTGCATAACACTACTCTAATGGATTGATAGGTAAATAATAAGAACTACCAAAGTAACTGGACTAATGACCTAGACAATTTTTCCCAACAGTAAAGAAATAAGAAAAGAGGGATGTGTCATATCCCAAGCAAGAATAAATGTTTTCTTCTAGGAAGAAAAGGTGGGGAGTGGCCAGGAGCAGGTTGCTGTGAAAGGTCATGCAGACCTTTCCACTCCTAGCAGGACAGAGAGCATGCCAGTACGGATAACGTCAAGAGAACATAAGAGTAGTTCAACAGCGTGCTGCACAGTGGTTTCAGCAGTTCCAGTTTCTTTTCTCATCATTTATTTAAGACTGTGTCTAGACAGTGCATTACCATTCACAGAATTTATGACTAATGCCCTGAAAAGCAAAGATACCGGAATAATGTAAACACAGAAATCACAAAGAATCCATACAAATCCTTTTATGGTTTAAAATATTCCCAAATTAACTTTGACAGGAAAAGCAGTCAAGGTGACCACCGTATTTCAGACAAGCCTGCCCAGAGTGCTCAACAACAATATGGCAAGGGCAGAGCAGAAATGCTGCAGCTAAGCTTTACAAGAGATGTACAGATTTGTTAATGTTAGATGAAACAAGCTCATCAATCACTCTTAACCCTAAAATATCCATACAGATGCTTTTAAAAGGCATAGAATTATACTGGGAAAGAATACTTAAAGTGTTGTCAGGATGTCTTTTCTTCCTATCCAAGAAGTTGGTCTTGATTTTCAGAGGTTCTGAAACACCTTGAAAATAATGAACACTCACAGAGTTTCATGTGAAAATAGAGACAACCATAACTAGCTATTGACACTTCAGCATTTAGCCGACACATTTATTTGGCAGGATACAGTACACTAAAAATGATGTGTATCTAATTATGCTTTCATTTCTCATCTCTAGAAAATCATTTTAAGAAGAAGCAAAATACAATGACCACTTCTGTCTTCCCATCTTTCTGTTATAAGCATTTTCCTGTGAGACACAATATTCTACAGTAACTGTTGAGAAACGCCTGGCAAAAATTCTTTGGAGATTCATTTTCCAATGCTCTGAAACAACTTAAAAGTAGGATGAAAACATTGTTCTGGACAGATCCCATGACAAGACATATGGCTCATACCCTCTCATGTCACGTTATATGATCTGGTGCAGGAGTGGGTTAGGGGACATTCCCATAGATCTGAGTCACAAAAGTCTTATGACTCAAAGCAAGGGCCAGGGCTGCAATAGAACCTTTCCTTTTCAATCTCTTGTTACAGTGATGTGACTATGTGTCCCAGAGCCACAACTTGAAAAGGAGAAATGGAGAAAATGCAATGTCATACCAAAAATAGGAGACAAAATGATGTCCTGCAGAACTTTTTGGGATGCTGGAACAGTTCAGTCCTGGCCTAGCTAACCCAAGATGCCTGTTCAGCTTAAAAGCATGTGGCTTTATCTATTAAAAAAGAAAAAGTTCCTTTTTCCCAAGGAATTCCTTCCACTTACATCTCAAGTTCTGCTAAAACTGGTAATTTCTTATTGATAGCTAGTATCCCTGATGTGGGAAGGAGAAAAATCTTCCATCTTGAGTTGAGTCAAAGATGATTAAGTCTTCCTGAGTAGAACCTTGTTAAAACTCAGAAGTTAATTACAGCAGATCCACAAAAACTTTCATCAGTTTCCAGACCTCCAACATAGCCCTTTGTAACCAAGGAAGCCCTGAGAAAATGGCCCTTAATGTAGTTTTGATTGGAAAGCGGTTGGTAGTAACTAGCCATGAGGCCACAGGTTGTTTTAAATTAACATCAAATTGGGTTTGCATCCTGAGAACTGACCCTGCTCCAAAACAAAGGAGATGTTAGCCTAAGTGCATCCTGAATTACTTTTGAGAGGAAAGCTCCAACTGTAAATGCAAGTGTGCTCAGAGCAGATGCAGCACCAAGCAAGGCTACATGAGTTACTGCAATTTGCCACAGATATTGGCACAAACCAGGACAAGTAACGAGCCCCTGCAGGGGTAGCAAGTAGGTGTCTTCTTCATGCTTACCTGGAACTTTAGTGAATTTGTGGCTAGGGATGGCAAAGAGCAAGAATTAGGAGCATTAGTCTTTCATGTCTACTCCTTACCACAACGGACTAAATTTTCTGTGGAATTTTGCAGAAACAATCATTTCAGTGAACAGGAACCTACTGCCTTTACATGTCTCCGTTCAAGTGAATCCTCTTCCATAAGAAGCATTTATTTCAACTCTTAATCTGACTAAAGCTTACCTAAGGAGCAGTAGAGTCCAACTTGTTCATACCCTTCACAGCAATCTGTAAGAGTGACGGTTTCAGGGACTTCAACAGCATGATACTGCATTTTATAGTACATCCTGGGACACACCATCCATGGTATCCATCCTCCACAGGAAGTGCTTTTCTCATAGGACTTTTGGTAGGCAACCATTTTAACCACATTTCTGGTCAGGCTGTAGTTGCACAGATGGTACCCAAGCAAAGAGAGGCCTTTTTCTAGGGAGTAAATAAAAACCACAGGAAAGAAAGGGGTCAGCACTAACTTGTTACCCCAGCGTACAAGTTCCCTGCAGTGTCTAGTTAAAAATGCTGTTATGAGAAAGCAGTGACAGAACCTACATAGGTAAATGATTTCCAGTAAGGCTGATGTTAGGAAGAAGATCACTTCAGAAAATGGACAGAAGAAAGAATTAGCAGTGACTGCTTGTCATAGGCATCAATTCAGTCATAAAAAGATGCAGATTGGCATAAAATTCAAAGATCTCTCAGTGTTTTCAGGTGCAAGGCAGAAAAAGAGCAATTTAACTCAAGTACAAAGGAAATTAATGTATATAAATGAAAATTATGACTAGAGCAGAATAGGCACTTTTAGGGCAGAGTCATCCAAGTACTTTAGATGTCCACCCCAGGCTCATGCTGCCAAAATATTCATCTTTCTCAACCAACTATAAAAGGAACAAAGGGCAAGGAACTCATGGGCAGATGAGTCACAGTAGGTGTCTGGAATAAGACATCCTTCAGATACTGTCCTGCTAGGCTAAAACTGGGTACATACATCACTGCAAAGGACTTCCAGGTATCTGACACAAAAGGTATTCCCAAAGCCCCTGTGTTGCCTATCTGCATTTGTAGCAGACCATATCACAACAGGCCCTTTAAGAGCTGCAGTTGTTCATTGACTTCAGTATAAATGAAGTCATTGATAAGTTCATTAACCACATAATTTCATGCAGGTCTGGGAATGGGACTCAGTTTCTGAAGTTCTGAAACCAGTCGTGATAAGGAGTGAAATTGTTACACAGAATCATTGAATGGTTTGGGTTGGAAAGGACCTTAAGATCATCTAGTTCCAATCCCCCTGCCATGGGCAGTGATGCCTCACCCTAGACAATGTTGCCTAAGGCATGCTTTACTTAAAACTGAAATACTTGAACAGGAGCAGGAATAAAAAAGAACACAACACAAAGAAACCAAACTACAACAACAGAAACAAAATCAGATGGAATTTAAAAAGTAGAAGTAAGCAATCAACAATCACGTCACAAACATCAGGCTGTCTCTTAATGAGATGCTACAGAAGCCAGAGGGACTGAGTCACGCTGTGTCCCATTTGGGAAATAAATGGGATAGAACTAAAATGCCTCTATCATCCTTTAGACAAAGCAAAAGAAACTTTAATAAGGATAAATATGAATTGGCTGCAGAGATTCAAGTATGGCAGGACTGATACTTCTGAGGTGACCAGGGCCAGTCAACAGGCAGACTGAAGCTAACATAGTATATGCAATAGGCATACAGTTGAAGTATTTACATCTTATCTTATTTTTACAACTTATCTCCTGCATGAAAAGTTGAAACATATAAAAACAATTCAAGAAAAAAAAAAAGATAATTGTCAAGTTCTTAGGAATTAATATGCTTTCATCATGTTTAGCTGTCCAGCTAAACAAAAGATTTATGCACAATTTGAGCAGGACTGGTGGAAGTTTTGAACAAATGATCCATTTGTAGTGCAAGGACAGTCCAAAGGAAAGTATAGAACAGATATCATAGGCCAAAATACATCCCTCGAGCCAGCTGAACTGAGTCACACAAGTGGTCTTCTCCCCTGATCCTAGACACTGCTTCAATAAGAACAGCCTGAAAGACTTCCCGTGCTCCAGATGTTCAAAAGGCCATGAAGAAAACTGGATTTTCTTGGTGCAATTCCCAAATAGAACACGGGCACCTCCCTGTTGACAAGGGCACTTTGGAATTGCAGAAGGGAGGAGAGGGGCTGAGACTAACCACAGCCCACCCCCAGCATGAGTAACTCAAATCTGACCAGACCCAGAGAGAGCATCATGCTCCTGGGAGCCCAGCCCTGCTCTGCCTAACCCATCTGTGCCTTCCTCTGGCAGCAAAAGGCAGAGTTGGATGCTGGGGCTTCCTCCAGAGAGCACGTGTGAGAGCAAGAGACCTCCCAGCAGGCTCCAGGGAGCCCTGTGCTGCTGCTTGCATCAGCTCAGCAGGAAAATACTGAGAATAAGAGCATATTTGGAAATCCCACTCTCTGCTTCTTCCTCCTCCCCAGCCTCAAGCAGGGCATCTCTGTGTCTGGTCCCTGAAGAGACAGCAGCTGAAAGGTCTTCATTCCCCTAAAAAGCACCAGGGCTGTTCTTTGTCCTTAAGGAGAGAGTAAAGGAGATGGTCATGAAGGGCAGGAAGAAAGGCACCCAGCCTGTCTCAAGCTGAGGGACTCAAACTCATGCCTGACCAAGGAGAGGACCCCAATGGCCAGGTTGGAGGTCTGACCAGGACCATGAAAGCCTGTACTCAGCCACGGCACATAAGTGACTATGCAGGAAGAAACTGAAGTTGAGTGAGCCATTGAAAGTAATGCGTCCTCCCTCCCTGGTTAGCACATCCCTCTGGGAGAGGGGAAAAGAGAACAAAAGCGAGTTCTGCAGCAGGAAGCAGAAAAAAGAAGCTTTTTATCCAGTGCCACTTTGCATCTGGCAGTGGTGCCTCACAAGAAACAGGTAGCTGTCATTGCAGTTTGCAAAGCATTCCCTTGCCATGTGTTAATAGTGCTCCAGGAATACCTGTCCCAGCAAACAGGCATGTAGGCATGGGAAGAAAAGAAAAAGTATCTCGTTTCAGCTGGGTTTGGGGTTGGTTTTTTTTCCCATTAGTTTGGGACCCAAATTGCTAAATACCCAAAGCGGAATTGAAAGAATACCTAAATCATTTTGGATCTAGCCTTGATCTAGAAGGAGTGCACAGGCATCTGCTAGTGATCAGGGAAGGTGGGAGGCGCAGGTGAAATTTTGTCCTATGAAAATGAGAAAAATAGACTACTGTATTAAGAAATCATACTGTTGTAGTGTAAAATTCTGTTAGGGGAGGGTAGGGCAGGAAAAGAAGAAGAGTTCAGCATGGTTCTTCATTGCTATGATCCCTCCATTTCCCCAGAGCTCACATATTAGTATGGATAGAGCAAAGCAGGGACCGGAAGAGAACAACCGAGTAAGGAGAGCACTGAGGATTCGTGTTGTCCGTGCAGAGCTGAGGCTGCAGCAAGGACATAGTACTGGAAAGCTAAAACTTCCAGTGTCATCTGAGCTGGCTTAGGCTCTATAGCAATGTGCAACATAAATACAGGTATGAAACTGAGAATAAAATGGTGTAGAATTAGACACAGTTTATAATTAGAAGCTACAGCTGTCAGAGAAGATATGAAATCGTATTTCATACTTAAACACTGATACTAGGTATAGAATGAGGCTGCCAAAGCCAAAAGAGAACCTTTCAGATACGGCTATGGCGGTATAAAAAGAATTTAGACAGAAGGTGACAGGGAACGGTGCAGCACCACCAACCTTACCATCCTCCATCATTTCCATACACTTTAAAACAAGCTTTGACACTCACAGAGTTCAATTATTTGCTGACAGCAGTTTCCTGCTGAGCAATATGGCTCAGATCAATTTGGGCTCTTTAGCAAATTGGCTTTCTGTTCTCATTACCCCCATCTACAGGATTATGGCACTATCAAATGGAATTAAAATGCACTGAATGTTGTTTCCAGCAACACAAAGCTGAAGTCAATTGCTAAGCAGGAGAACGCAGTCAACTGACATTAGTAGGGCTACATTATGCCTATCATCTCTGGACTTGAGGCTTTTTAATTAGCAACCACGAGCTTTCCACTATCATGAAAAGTATAAATTTTATGTCAAGCAAGAGCACAAACAATTAAAGCAAATACTTTATTAATAGAGACAAATACTGAGAGGAAGGGCTGAAAGAAAAGTCTGCATGGGAGCAGGCTGCTTATAACTGAAGGTCAAACCCAGATCAGAACTGAGAGAGCAATCACAAAAGTCAGCAATAAAAAGTGCTTGATAGAATTTATGCCACACTTAGCTGCAGTTCTGGAAACCTCGGGACTCAACTGCCAGGAAAGCCACTGTGAGCTGGATCTGTAAAATCTCACAGGAGAACAGCAAGAGCCAAAGACAAGCCCCTTTCTTGTCTTGGCTTAACCTGAAAAGTAATCTTTTGGAGCAGGTTCATAATTCAGTTTTAAAAGGTGAAGGCTCAGAGACATGAAGAAAAATGGATTAAGGGCTCAGTTTTTATGGGTATTCAAAATTCTTTTCAATGTCAACATCACTGATTTTAAATGGCACTGGAATGGGGGTTCTGCTGACCCCCAATCTATAGAAACCGCTTTTTCAGCTGTGATTTTGACAGAATAACAGGAAAGTCTCTAAGGTTTGAGAAATATGGTTTGTATTTTAACTGAGACTTGCAAAATCCCTTAAGTAAAAAAATGCAACAAAAAGCAGCCAAAAATCACATCTAAATATTATTTATTTAGAACCAGAAATTAACCAGAAATTAAGAACAAATTAGGATGTAATTTAGCAGTTACAATCTAGCAACTGGGTTTGGGGTTTCCAAATTACAGCCCATACCATAGATGAAAGCTGTCTTCTACACCTTCATTTTATGCATCTCTAGGAATTTGCCAGGTACATTACTACATGATTTCCTCAAGAAGATAATTTTAAAGAGAATTTTCATCAAAATTTGCACATTACTGAACACAAAGATGCAATCCTACTCATTCATTTCTGGCACAAAGGAAATGACAAGGCTTTTGCCTGGGGACAAAGGTGGTATTTCGGCTTTGTCGGATTTTCTGTGTTTAATTGTCAGCAGAGGATTCTTAAATAGCCACTGAGATGTTGCCAGTTCTATGGAGACTGGACACCTTGGTTGGTTTATTTCAAATAAAGAGATATCTCACATCCAAACTAAGCCATTCTACATAACAGCCATGGTCCTCTGACCAGGTTTGTGTTACTCACCTGTAATCTCATTCCCCCTTCCCCGTTGTGTGGCTGCCCAGAGGATGAGAACAGAAGTAAGAATGATCCTGGCCATTGCAATGCCTGTTCTAGATAAGCCCTTCTTACCACTTTGTTTCCAGTGTGGTAGAGCTTGACCGTCCGTTCATGGAGGCTTTCGGATTCGGAGAAAGGGTGCTTTGGTTTGTTACCTATTGCAGGTGAGTGATGACTACTGGCAACAGAAACAAAGAGGTTCCGGTGGGAATTTTGCTGGTTCTCTCTCCCTCGCGCTCTCCCCAGGGAACCTGTCTCTTCTGCCTGCTCAGCTTGGATCCCCGCCTCCTGCCTGGCTTTGAGAAGAAGGCATTTCCAAATTTCTGGCTTAGTCCATGTTTACCCTGCTGAGCACCTATTCCCTCTTGCACCTTGAACACCCGAAAGCCAGGAGGCAGATTTACATACCTCAGATGTCAGGAGTGTATATCTTCAATTTCATTTCTGTCCACACACCAGGAGATGCTATTTTGTAGGTCTTGAATTCTGTACCTTGAAAACAAACTAAACGTAAATGCCTGTTGATGTTTTATCCTGAATTTAAGCTGTTTCACTAGCTGCTCTCATTGTGCTCCTCGTATCATTGCAATTTCAGCATCACATAAACCAGAGGAATGATAGGCAAACAAGAACCTTATTAGGCAGGGCACGAATCAGGAGGTTTGAGAAACCAAAATCCCTCTCTTTTCATTGCGTAAATAACGAAGGCATGTTCCCAAGACAGATGTGACTGCAGCTTTACAATGCAAGACAGTAACTTCAGTGCAATATCACTTCACTCATGCAAAGAAAAGGAGCAAACACAATATGGTATTTTATGAGGAGCTGACAATGAAGTATGGAAAATGACAGGTACACTTCTCGACGCTGAGGCAACCAGCACTTAAATACGTATTACAGTACTGCAGACAATTTTGTGTGGATGAAGGAGACGGATGTAAGAGAGCTGGAACCACAAACTCTCTCACTCATGTACATTCAGAATATCAGTAATATCACTTCTGTAGAACACTGCTGGGCAATCACCGTGTTGGCGCTTACAAGGTAGGGGAGCTGTGGCCCTGGAGAACATGCAGGACTGACAAGGGAGTCACAGAATGGTTCAGATCCTCTGGCAAAGGGCAGAGCCAATGCTGCATGCAGTGCTGAGGCACTTGTCAGCTGTTCTTCTGGACTGGAAAATAAAACAGTAAGCTTCACTGGGGTGGGGGGAGGGGAAGGGTAGGGAAAAAAGGAACATTAAGGCTTGCCTGGACTTCTATTGAAAAAAATGCTTTTGCAGAAAATGGGAAAATGGGTAGAGAAGAGCATTTTAAAAAACAAAACAAAACCAAACCAAAAAACCCAGCATGTACACACACACTAAAAAAATAGATCTTGAAAATATTTCTCCTATGTCTAAGGAGAATGTGTACCTTAGCACACTTCTCCTCCTGCACCAGGATGTCTAGTCAGGCTGTATCCCCCACGTTGCACCATTTACATCTCCTGTCAGCACAGGGAGGCAACAGGGAGGTCCTGGCTGTAAGCTGTACAGAGTATACCATCTGACCTAAAAACCCCATTAATAAACAAACAAATCAATAGGACTACTGCAGTGAAATTCAATCTGCAAATTGAAATATTTCTCTTTGTGATCTATATTTATTCTTTTCAACAGTCTGAATTTTCTGGAAAAAATACCTTGATTGAAACTTTTTGGCCCTTAGAAATTAGTTAGCACCTTCTGCAAAAAGTGTATGTCCCAGCCAGATTCAAATATAGGTAATGCCAGACTGACGTCTGAATTGGACTGCATCTGGGGTCTCCCACTTAGAATCCTAAATTGCTGAATAGGGGTGCCATATGTCTTAAACAGTTGCTGCTTTCCAGACTTAGCTATAACACAAATGTGGTCATCTTCACTACTGAGCACTTCTATGAACGATGTATGATCCTCCAAATTGCAATAAAGGACTAACATCCCCATTCTAAAAGACTTAAGTATACATACTCATCTTTAAGACTATAAAGAAACATGGATAGAGCTTTGCGTATTTACAGCTCAGTCTTGCTGCTGGCAGCTGTGACAGGCTTATGTTCAGGGTGAGGCAACTAACAGCGAGCTGCAATTTTATTGCAGTAGTGAACGAAACAGTTCCTAAATGCAGATTATTCCGAACTCCCTTTTCAAATGAAACTGTGACTAAAGTCAGTGGGTGCTTAATCCAAACAGCAAATTGATACATACGTCATGATAATTTCAGGATTTACCGTGCAATTTTCAAATTCCTTCAGGTTCTGATTCACATCTGTAGTATTTCTTCAGTTGCAGTCATTTAGGCACACAGCAACTTACTTTTCAGCAGGGCAGACACTGTAAGAGACCACTCAGGCAATTAAGCATGCATCCTATGTCCTGTACAGCCACATCTACATCTTCCAGACACACTCTTGCACTGCATTACCTGCAGTATGTTTAATATGAAGCCCTGCATCCCAGGCAGCTGCTGCAATATGAAGAGCACATGCTTACTCAGTACAAGACAGAATCTCCTACAGGGAAACTAAAGTAGATTCATTGACCATTGTGGAAAGCTGACCACTGGACATGCATGGCTGATTACATATAATTACATTTTTAGTAACCATTGGTGTATATCATAGGTAAATTATTGGCCTTTTTTCCTTATTCCTTTGAGTTAGGTGGTTTTTTTTAAGACTCCAGTAGAAACTCTTGCTCTGGTGATGAGGAAGGTCAATGGAGAGAGGAACAGAGAAGGAGATGTTTAGTGGAATAAAAAACCTGGCTGTGTGGTGCTGGAAGTGAGCTGGACTCTGTTCTGGAAGGAGCTCATCACGGAGCTCTTTCTGGCCCAGTCATCTGAGTCCTCCTGGCCCAGTCATCTGCAGCTGATCAGTTCTGCTGGCTCTCTTTCTATATTTTCTGCAGTTTCACTTGTAACTTCTGAATTGATCTGAAGTATCCAGTTTATACAAAGAAGTGCAATAAAAGCCATGTCAAAATCTGTTCATCAAGAAGCAGCTTTTTAGAAATGGGATTTGACTCTCCTAGACTGTACAGTCAGTAATTGGAATATTGTGGCTGGCAGCAGGCTTTCTTATCATACTTTTTAGGCACTTATTCTTCCATTGATTTTGACACAGAAAGGTCTGTAGCTGGAACATTTCTTTTTGCTTTGCTTTTTTTTTCTTTTTTTTTAATGAAATAATCACTATTTCAGATGCCCAAAATGGTGACAACATTTCAAGACAGACTGCTTTGCATTCAGGAAACAGGACTATGCATTTGGGCAATATGGGAATCTAACAAAAGCTGTCTTGTGCTCCAGAAGCCAGCATGCCTTCCTGCAGATGTATAGGATCTAAAGATTGAGAACCATTAAATCCTTTAACCTGGCCTCTCAAAATCACCTGTCAGTAAATTTCTCCCAGACACCTCTTCCAGACTCCCACATTTCAATCTGATTACAGCCTGTCAGTCTGAGAAAGAACAGACTATGGCCACAGCAGACTGTGGGAATGGATGGAGGTGCCACCAGTCCTTCAGATCTCACAGCAGAAATAAACTGATCCAGATCAGGAACACAAAGGCAAAATCATGCTGCTAGCTGGCAATGAATGTGACAAGAAGTTCAGATGAGACCTGATTTCTCCTCCACGATTGATTTTCCTGGTGCCTGTGACTCCCAGTGAATTTTGTCTCGCCATCAGGGCAGCCTTAAAAAGTGCTCCTACTGTGACATTTCAGATGTTTGGTAAGGGCTGAGATCAAACTGTGGGGCATTGCTAAGGTTTCTTTCCTCTTCACTCCTGACCTTTGTGAAGCCTGCAGAAACTTAACTGCCTTTGAGCCTGCAGCTGATCTGTCAAAACTGGCTTAAATTGGTCAGCAGGGCCAAAAGGTGTTAGAAGAGAAGCACAGGCTGAGTTAGCCAGAAGCAATCGTTTTGCAGCTAAAGACAAAACAAAATAAATCACTCCTACCATCAGGATACAAATTCATTCCAGCTTCTGAATATCAATACATATAATGGACACCTTAATGTCTGCTCCCCACAGAGACCTGAACTTCTCAGAAATTATAACTATTTAGCTCTCAGAGATAAAATGCTAGCCCACAGTTCCCTGCCTCTTGCTTGTGCAGCCACAAGCAAGTCACACAGGTCAAATTTGGCACTGCAGTGCAGTCATGACGGGGACAGAAAGCCCGGTATTGCAGACCTCGTGGAAGTCACAGATACAGTACCAAAAATGTGGTTTTGCTTATTTTACCTGAGAAAAAAAGTAGAACAGAAAAGTCACTGTTTTGTCAGCATATGCTATGCTAGGATGGTTAACTGCTAAACTGGCAATTTTTGGAAAGGGTCCTCATTTCCCTGAGCTTCAGACACACATACAGAAAATGGAATAGTATGCTTGCTTATTTCACTGATGTGTTTAGAGGAAAATACATTAAAGATGAAGGAACATACACAAAGGACACTAAAAAGCCCATTCACTTATAGCCCTGAGAGTTAATTAGCTCAACTGTGGAGGCAGAACAGTCCCTGACCGCATTCAGTGGTTTGCTCTGTCTCACCAATAAACTGTTCCTCAGGAAAATCTTTGGGTCGTGTTTTTTTCCCTGAACATGCACAAACTGTTTTAAAGTGACTCATGAGGAAAAAGTTCTTATTGGTAACAGAAGGAAAAAATATGAGTCAAGCGGAGGTCATGCTGAACCTCTGCCTGGCCTTGCTCCTCTGACAGAGTGCTAGTTGTGCAATCTCAGCACACAGAAACTCTTGTTTGCACCAGTGCTTTGATGGCATGGTCCCATTCCCAACACCACATTTGGTACCAGATGAGACTGTTGATCACACCTCATATGTGATTTACCGGTGCTGCAGGGATGTAAATTCTAAGATGTTTCATAGCATGCTGCTTGGTTTTAACTCTAAACCCTGGTATTCGTGAAAGAGAACAGTCTGGGCAGTGGGTATTGCCCTTTGCTATGAAGGCTTACTTGGAAGAGAAGTCAGAGGGCCTCCTGCTCAGCATCTCCCCATGGGGTGGAAGGGCCAAGTCCACCTGAATGTCCCATTCAGCAGAGTACTGTGCCTGGCCTGTATGAGCACTTGGTGATGGGCTCAGAGACCTTCCTTGCTCTGTCCTGCTGGCTGGACTATCAGCTCCCTGCAGTGAAAGGCCAGAAGCTCAGCCCCTACATGGATCTCACACTTCACCGCTGACTCAATGTCATGGAGCTGAAGAACAACAACAACATCTTGCAAACACCAGTGATCAGTCCATGGATGTGGCCAGGCTTCACTGGTTTGTGCCAGTGCTGCTGCCTGTAACCCTAATTTTGACTGAAAGCACCTGCTGCTCCTCTTGGAAGGATGACTTCCCACTTCTTACCCCTTTTAAACCCATCTAATATACAGCCAGGATATGAATGGGATGGACAGAGAACTGTGCATGCAACTGGCAGTTCCCCTTGTGAATCCATCTCCTGCACACACATGAAAAGCCTGCCTCTGTTAAGCAGATTTGGAGCATAAAATAAAACAACCAAAATATATAACCTGCTTTTTGCTGTTAGTCAACGTAAGATTTAGCCCTTACCTTCCAGCTAAGAGATACAGAGATTTACACAGACCCAAGCTCATGTTTCTGATGAGAAATTCTTCTAAATTATTGCGGAAGACAATCTGTAGTACAAACCCCTGAAAATGTTTCACAATTTGTGTAACAGCTTTTATTGATGCATTAGATTTAAATGCTTATAGGAAGATTCTTGCTTTGAAGTACCTAAAGGAGAATTGTTTCTGCGTGCTCCTGAGCTAGCTCAATTAAAAGCAGAGAAGCTTATGAAGGAAGAGGAGCTTTTCAAAGCAGAAATGCTGGACTAAAGGAACCTACTATACAGGCAAGGCAAGTGGCAGCACCCCATGCCTGCTGTGTGAATACTGAGTAAGGGCTTCAAGAACGGTTTGCATAAAAGCACAGAATACTTTAACCCAGTTAGAAGGGACAAGCACTTGAATAGGTTTGTTTAGAAGGAGGAATGCAGGAAGTTGTTTTGGGGAGGTGTATAATTTCTTTTTTTCTCCCTGTTAATACCTGTAATTGTGATCAACCCAGACAAACACCGGATTACTCAGTACAAAGATGTAGGGAGCTCTTTAAGTGGGCAGAAAAACACCAAATGACTAAACCACCAAATGATTAAAAACCATATGGAGTGGAAGTTTGGGGTAAAGGGAAGCTTGGGCTGAAAGAAAAAGAGTTTTAACCTTTCTGCCAAAATGTAACGAAGAAAAGTTATGAACCCAAATCTGTGTGTCTGAGGGAATCTGAACAAGCAGAAAATTCACTGGCAGTTTCAGGGATCTCACTGTATACAGTGAGGAAATCTTTTTCTTTTTTTCTTTTTTTTTTTTAATAATAAAATCTTGGCCGGCTGTCAAGTGCAACTGCTGTTTCGAAATTATTTCTGTTTTGAGATTGATACTAAATTATTAGAGTGATTAAAATCGAAGGATCTTTGGGTTTTCTATGCCCCTGCTCATACCCTTCCCCCAGATAAAGATTACAAACTACTTGCAAGAACCCCTGCACCAGGCATCTGACAGAAACAAGCTATGTCTGCATCCAGACTTGCCCAGAAGGCACTACAGGGCTAAACCACCCTCTGAATTACTCAGCAGGAGGCTATTAGCATCCTGCTCTGACTCTGCATTTTGACATGTATACATTTGCCATGGTTTTGCCCACCAAGTGGGTTCTGTCATCTCAGGCATCTGTAGAGTTCAAGTTTTGCTTAAACACAGGAGAGCAAAGCTCCAGCTTGCTCAGTGTTTTCCAGTGCACCAGCAGGATTTATTCCATAAGTACCCATGAATTAAGTAATGGAAGAGTAGAAATCTCATATTAGCCTCCAGGTGTCTCGCAATGGGGGGGGGTGCTTTGCAGGACTGTGCAGCCAGAAGGAAGCCTCCATCCTGGAGTGTGAGGAATTTTATATATTATACTGGGTAAGAGCTGTGCTCCCTCTCAGAAAAGTTTCTCAGCGCTGATATTTCCACCTCTGATGCCAGGAAAACTGCTGCTCTTTCTACACCCTCCCCTAAATGCAGCACCTGCCTCAGTTAGATAGCATTGTCTGCTTTTCCAGGTACTCAGGAAAAGAAAATCATTCCTACCTCTGAACAGCATCAACTGCTGACACAAGCACTGGCAGTTACTCTACAATTCCATAGTGTTGAAAGGGGAAGTAGAAGTCTAAGTGTTTAGTTTGGAATAAAGACTATATTGCATCAATGGCTCGGTAATCTGCAAAAGAAACAATCGATCACGTTGTTTGCAAATCTAATCAGGAAAAAGGAGTGATGAGTGGCAAGGAAGTTTGATGTTTGGAGTGCAAAGAGACTTCGCACCAGGTTTTGGCACTCTCAGGTGAAGAGCAATATGTGGTTATGCACTGTAAATAGGAAGAAAAGAATTTTTCTCTCCTTCCGGATTTCAGGCCACAAAAACCACAACTAAAATTATCTCACTCTATTTAACTGAAAAAAAATAAAAACATCAGATTTTTGCCAGATATTGACAGTTGATGTTTAAAGCTCAAAAGTAGATGCTTTTCAAAATGTTTATTGGCTTGTGAAAACAGTAGGTTATTTACCTAATCTGTTCTGCACCCTGAACTAGCACAAATGCCAGTAAGGAAACTTCCTGTGTGCCTTCTCCCATGCTGATCTTCTGCATGAGAAAAATTCCCTAGCAAAAATAGATTTTCACTCCCTCCTTGAAATCAAACACCTGGCTTAGGTTAAGGGGGCACATAACCCTGTCCTTGGCAATATTTGGATTGCAAGTACTATGGGTCAGGGAGCATTTTCTGTTATTGGCTTCTGAAAATGACAGGGCCTTCAGTTTATAGTTGCAGTGATGACAATGCTACCACTGAAGGATGATGAGAACATGATTATTGTCATGATTAACATTAATTTATAATTCAAATGCCAAGTATAAAGACCAGCATGCATTTTTCATCATTCTTTATCTTTGCAATTAATTTCTATCATATTCTAAAAACTATTGAATGTTGACCTACTTGAGAGATGGAGCTCATGAACTGATCTAATGCCTCAGATTGAAAGGTGGCATCAAGAGTGTGTCAGTCCCCCCCAAATGGTAGTACTGCTGATATAATTCTGAGCATCCGTTACATCAGTTTCATGAGAAAGAAAAGAACGTATGTGTGCTTCTTAAAATGTGTGAGGCAAATGAAATAGGACTGCATTTAGCACATTTTCACTTAGTTATTTTCAGAGATCTGATGGGATGGATGGATGGATCAGGGTGCACTGGCAAAGTCAGTAAAGGCTTTAGGATGGTCTACAAAGCTTCCATGCCCTAGCTGCAATGGATTTAAGAAAGCAAAAGCTTAGCTGATGACAACAGTAAACGAATCTTTTGCCTATATGCACCTAATTCTAAGCAATCATGCACCTAAGAGGAAATATACTGAAGAGGAACCTCATTCCTTACTTGCAAAAGATCTGGTTCTGATAGAACTTCTACTTCCAGAAGCAAGTGGGACAAGAATACTTTAGACACTGAAAAAGTTCACATGAGGAGCCCTAAGGGCTTATATACAGCAGCAGATGGGTAGACCCTTAATCATCAGTCTGAAAAAATCACCCTGATGTCACTGCTGGAATTTGATGCTTACTCCAAGATGTGATGAGCAAATTTCCTTACCAGCAAGGTAGAAATCTCATGCTGTGGAAGGACGCACAAAAGTATCCTAATAGGAACAAGTATGTCTTTATAGTAATAAGGGTCCAGTAAGAAAGTCTTATCATATGGCCCACAACTAAAGCAATATTTCCATGTCAAAAATGGCATGGCTGAGTCAGTTTTGCACTCTGAAGAGCTGCAGTGAATGACAGAAAGCACACAAAACCTCATCAAATTACCTAGAGCTTCATTTGGCACAAGGGTGATACAGACCCAGAAAAATGGGCTGTGTAATTCTCTAGCCCTTGGGGCAGAGAAAAGGAGGAACAGACAGAACATTTTTTGCCTTTAAGATGTTGCAGAAACACCCTCCACCAAGGAAAATATGATCAAGACAAAGCAAAGGCAAATTCCAGCAATACTGGTATTCCCTTTCCTTTTGCTGTGTCAAGAAGAAAAATGGGAGGTCTAGATTTTTTTAAAAGCAAACATCTGAGTTTTGAAGAGTCAGGTACCTACATTATGCAACTACAGTCCCCAGCAAAATGGGCTTATTTTCTATCTAGAGTTGTCTAAAAATAAATATGAAAGGACTGTTTGCCAAAAAGGGTAAGGGTTATGCACATAACTCAATGTCCACTTAGGAAAATCTTTCTGCATTACTACAAATAGCACGAACGATTATTCAAGCTGAAAGGTCTTTTTAATCTAATTTACTTTTAGGTCCTCTTCTGTCTTTCCCCTTTTACATTTCTATCAGTCTGAATAGTAAATGAAGATGAATGCTTTGTTTAGTTTTTATTTCTTATCATGTCTCCACCATTATATAATTTATTTTATACACATATCTTTATATTCACACACAAACATATGTACATATATAGAAACACATACAGGTACATGCATAAATATATACGCACATATACACACATATGTGCAAGGATACAACCATTGCAAGAGGAAATCTATTTGATTGAACACTGTCAATATTTCAATTTAAGGTGGAGCTGTACCAGCCTGTTGCAGCTTGATCTTACAAAACCCATTTTTCAACCATGATTATTACACTCTTTAGGCATCAGAACTGATACAGAAAACAGTTGCAACAAGGAAGGAGCAGCTCTGGCACAGGTAGATGAGACAAAGGTATAAAAATAAACAGTGGCTTGCATGACAGTCCCCAGCAACTATGTGCAATCTGTGAGGAGGGAAATGGTTCCCTGTACATTGGATGCTTGAGCTGGATGTTGTAAACATCGCCTAGAAGCTTTTATCTATTAGTTTAGTTTAAGCCTCTACCCTTAACATGTGCACCATAAAGGCAAGTCCCATAGCACCTTATTAACTTGTTTATTCTTTTCAGCTCCCTGCATTCGAGTTAAATCACATTATGCAATTAGCTGCTATGAAAACAAATGAATTACATTTTGGTTTTGCGTGTTTAAAGATCAGTTCAAAATCTGTTCTCTTCAAAAGGTATTTGATGGACTGACTTTGGATCAGCTTGATGTCTGAATTACTTTCCTACACTTTGAAAAGAGGCTGCTGCTGAGGTTATGTTAAAAACTACTGAGATGGTGCAAAAAAAAACCCTGTGACTCAAACAGTGAATTTTGATGATTTGGACAACTTTATAACCTTACCCATAGGGACAAAAGAATTCAATATTTTTAGGAGGTAGGTGTAACTGGGTGGTCGTCACATGCCACAAAGTTCATCCTGTAGCATATTAGTATTTTTTCCACTGAAAAGTCTAAATATCAGTATTCAAGTGATTCAGTTATTAACAACTACTTCTGGCAAATAAAAGGCAGCACATCTCATCTATGCTACATGACATTTATTTGTACGGAAAAAGGAAAGAGACAGTTACCATGTAAACAAAAGAAAAACAAGAACAAAATTTCACTTGCTCAGTTGAGCTCATCACCAGCTAAGCCTAATTTTGATGAGCTCTCCCATCAACAGCAGGATCCACTCTAATAGAATTTACCATAAATGGAGATTTGGGGGTTTACTGTTATCAGAGGGATTGACCAAATGTGAAAGTATCAATGGCAAGAAGAAACTCAAACTATTTGAAACCATTGGTTTCAGCATGCATTTGTTTTCTAAATGTGTAATAGGTCCACCATGGCTGTCATCAGAATGGCTCTGCATGATTGATTTTATGACCTTCTTCATGGAGTCAGTTCTTACATGCCTATTTCCAGTGTTAATGTGTTCCCCATAAAATGCATGTTGAAGGCATATAGAGGCTGTATGAGACAGGTCACAGAAAAAAACTCATCCCAGCCCAAGAAACCATTAAGGTTTTTTTTCCTCCTCTTATCAGTATATTCCAGGAAAACAAAGGCATTCAACTTCTTTTTATTACTGGGGGATGTATTCAGTCACAGAAATATCCCAGTTATAGAAGTGATAGTAAATGCTGTTGTTCAATGGGGGTAGGCAACAGCTTCTTTGCCTGAAGCATACTATGAAATTAGGGTCTTCACATTCTTCTATCAACACAGGACATCATGGGTGTATGAGGTTCCCTTTAAACCAAATCATGCATATTGTATGAGCAATAAGCTATCTTCTAGAGATACACTAGAAAAATTCTTAGTACTCTTTTTAAAAAAGGAGAAAAAAATTGCATGCCATGTGAAGAGAGTCTTAATAAAAAAGAGTACTTAAAATAAACTAAAATTTATATTATGCTATAATAAGCTATTTAGAAAAAGTCCAAGCCAGTTCCCACTGAAAATAAGTGGGATGAATCTGAGAAAACACAAGGGTGTTTTTCAGTAAATATTTATGTGAAAACAGAAAGAGGAACAGAAACTTGGCCATAAATTTGCCAAGGAGAATAGAAGGTGTCATTAACATTTCCTCTCTCTCTATGAGCCATGGGTTCTTCCTCCTGGGGAAATCACAGTGGAAAATTGTAAACAAATTTTTCTGCACAGCATCATAAAATAAATTCCCAGTTCTGTATTCAGTGATGGAGATATTGCCAGGCAACAGGAAATGACTGCTGTATCTTGAGAGAATGCCCTGAATCTATTATTTTTAGGTCATTCGTTAGTGACACAACACAAAGTTTCGCCTAGGTTTTACTCCAGTGACCCCACACTTGAAGCTAAACAGATGTCCAGAAATTTCAGGAGATTAAAATACACAAACAGATCTCTTTAGCTCACTAAAATCTGTAGCTATCAAGTGACAACAATCAGTGTGCAGTTTAGCAGGAATTAAGTTTGGCTATGTCCACTTAACATTACTCTTCAGGCTGCCCCATTCAGAGCTCCAAGAAGTCTTGTTAGGGTTTTTTGCTACAAGCATTAATTACCTTTTTTTGCTTAAAACATATTCAGAGGAAATGCTCCTTACTTTTTTGTTGTTTGTTTGTTTCTTTTTAAATTGGAGAGGAGATGATACTGAAAAGTTCAAGTCTTTCAAGCAAGCAGAAAAGGTAAAGCTCTACCAGAAGCCATAAATTCAGTGCAGGGTTAACAAAGGGTTTTGTGGAGTGTTTACATGCAGAGGTGTATTACATGATTGTAATAGTCCTCTTTAACTTCAGATTTTTAAAATCCCTGCAAGTTCTGTGTAAGTAGTAATGCAAATGACTTCATTTTCAGATGCTTCCTCTAAAATGTAAATGCATGCACCATCTTTGAACACAAATCTATTAACAATTTGGCATCATAGATGGCATTTTTAAATACTAAACACTTTGATATTCACCATCCTTAGTGGTATTTTATTTTGTTCGCCAACTGTCTAAAAACATGCTTACAGGCAGATTTTTCAGTTTAGGTGGCACACAGTAATCTGTTAAACTATAGTTAGCTACAACACTTGCAACAGCCTCTCTATACCCATCAGCTGTACCTAACTTACATATAGAGATATGGAGATACAATGAGGTTGAGCCCATTTTTTAACCACTGTATGCAGAAGCAACTGCTGTCCCTGTGTTGGTACGTGTTCAGGCAGAGGGCTGTTCTTGGTGGCTGACAGCACAGGGGGAAAAAAGCTACTATGCCACCCCCTGTATGCTGGGACCTGCTGCTAAAATTGAATGGCAATAGCTGCTGACGTAGTACCTGAAATACTCAGCAAATGTGCTGGTCCAGGATGTTTCCTAGCATCCATCAAGGGTTTTAGTGAATACCTGGCTGCAACTTAAAACAGCATGAAAACTCATAAGGACTTTCCTCTGACTTAACTCATGGCTAAAGAGAAAAAGTCACATTTTAGCAGCAAAGTGAGCAAAACCCTCCAGCTCACTCCCTATAAAGCTGTACTGCAGTAAAGATGAAGAAAAAAACCACCTGGGACTGAGGAAGGTGAGGAGGGGGGATCAGGGAAAGCAGAGTGGAAGGGAAAAATGGAGGGAGGAATAAAAGGAGGAATGCAGGGAGGGAGGAGACAAATCTGTATGTTGTTAGAAATAGCATTTGTCAATTCCATATACATGTAATAACTCTGAAAGGCCCAATTAAGGCAATGGAAATGCAGAAGCAGTAATGCAGAGATGAATCATCTGACCTAAAATAGAGGGAATGATGAAACATATAAGGGAAGAAAGTATATCATTTTAGTTTTAGCAGCAAAATAATTCCAGGTATAATTTTCCAAAAATGTTTGGCCAACTGACAAAAGACAGTGTCGGTTACTACAGCTTTATCCAGGTACAGCAGAGAACTTTCATCTATTACAGGCTATTGTTTAAAACGGACATGTCTCAGACACAAGCTAGGCAAGCACCCAGAGCACCACACATGCCAGCCATGTCCAAGAGTGACATCGCCAATTAAGGATACAAAATAAAATAAAGATCAATTTATCAGCTTTTTAAAATAGGATGTCAAATACGTTGTGAATTACAGAATCCCCCCTCACTTTGCCTTCAGCAGGACAGCACTGCACTAATAAATAAAATAAGACCACAGCATAGCTCTCATCGCAGTATAGGTCTGCAGCAGTTATGAAGCAATGGGGAAAAGTTTCCAGTGCAGACTGCCCATGCATATTCCCAGAACTTTTACAGCTCTAATTTAAATGAAAAACTGTCAGCTGAAGGGGGGTGGGGAGAGAACCATATCCAGGCAGCTGAGCTGACTGCCAGAGGAGAGGACAGAATTTCTGTTCCACATCACACATTTCTGCAGATTCCTGGGAACAAATACGCCCCTTCAGTAACTCCAGAGTCCATTGACAAGACTGTAGGGTCAGATTCCTCAACCACTGATGTCAGGATTTAAGGCTAGCTCTAAATCACTCAAACCTACCCTCTCCTCCAGCCTGAAAAATGCTAATCTCTCTTGCCACTGTGTCAGGTTCCAGCAGCAGTTCAACCCCTGTATGTCATCCAGGCAGCATGCAACCGCTGCCTTTTCCCAGTTCAGCTATCTCCATTGTCCGCATACAAAGGGAAATTTATATTTTCACCAGGTTCTCTCCAACAAGGAAATTTCCCTTTCGTATTTAAAGAAAACTTTAACACTACTTTGTGCTAGTTTGGAAATAGCAGGAGACATTAAGAGGAAAAAGGACAGCCACATACACTGAAACAGAGCTAGGTCCTTCCATGCCACTTTCGAGACTCTCAGGATTTTCTGTGCTATAATTAGCCATCTGGTAAGTGCCATCATCTTTTAACCCAACATCAAAATATACCTGCATAAGCATAAAGCCAATTTCAACCTAATGGCCAATGTCCACTTGAGATTTCTCTGGAGCTAAGCCCTCGGGTATCATAGCTCATCAAATGTCTTCTATGTGCAGTACAGACAATAATACTTTAGACATACAAATATCACAAAGTACAAAACCAAAAACCAGCTTAAAGCCAGATTTGTCTGCATAGCTTTATCCTCTTTACAATGATTCTCTTTAGCTTCATGATTTGTGCAGAAAAACTCCAGATACTCAGCTGCTTATGGCAACATGCCACAAGGAGTTATAATGCTGAGGCTTCACTGCAGTCTGCCCAGAAGTCTACATTACTTATGAGGTGGAAGTCCACGGCTGCATTAAAATTGATGCTTAGATACGGTGCACCAAGGCACATGTAGCCCGCGTGTAGTTGCATCACCATACAACCCCAGTTCAGGCTGAAGTCCTCTTTGCTATCATTTCCACCTCACTGACCCCTGCTCTTTCTAACTTTAATGCCAAGTGAGGATTCTTGACGAGACCTGTTGCTTAGGTAGCTGTGTAGGAACCTCCCTTAGGTCTTCAAACTTCGATCAAAACTTTGGGTAGTCTTCCCATTAAAAAGACTTTTCTTAAAAAAAATGTGGTTTTTCTTTTCCCTCCATAAGGCCCATGACAACACTATGGGAGACACTGCAAGAAGTAATCAGATTGAATCCAGCAAACCCAAGAGTGTGGCTTATGGGTGTGATTTTACCAATGGAGTTGTTTTCAACCAGAAACACTTGCCCTCCAGTTCTCCAGTACAAATTCCAGTTGTACTAGTCACACACGGTCTACAGCTATGATCTCTGCCAACATAACTAAGAGAATGACATTAGTGAAAGCAACACCTATACAACTGAGAGAGGGGAAGCCAGCTGTGTAATGGCATGGCCAAACTTTGCCTCCTCCTATTTAGCATTCAAAGTGGCACATATACATAGCACTGTGCAACCACATGTACCTACCAAATCCCTGGAATACAATACATTAGAACCAGCTAGGCCCTAAGCAAGATGCTTGTACTGGAGAGGCAATCAGCCTCTCTGTTGTCCATGCATAATTGGTTGATATATAATGAATTGCCACAGGGAACTGGGGGCAAGGGAGTCAACCTGACAAAAAAGCAAGTCAGGTGAAAAGACCTCTTCCAGAGCACTGTTTCTATACTTCAGCACTGTAAAGCAACATCTACTAAATAAATCCCCATTCTGTTTTAGGTCTGAACTCATCATGCGCAGAATGTAATCTGACAGTATAGAACTGACAATAATAAATTCCGTCAGTAGCCTGAACATAAAGCAGTAATTCAGTGTCTTGGTTATTTTTGCTGTGCCACTTGAACTTTCTACCCAGTAACGGATAAATCAGCATGAAGATGACATCAGTAAGGCTGCACAGGCCATAGAAATGTAAAAGCTGACCCATGGCTTTACAGGGCAGTATTTCTGTATTCACTGCCTGAAAGCAGGTTTCGGTTCCTCATCCCAAACCATGGGCCTGTCTTTATAGCACACAGAAAGGCGTAAGAATAAACTTACAGCTATTATAAATTGCACCCTCTCCTTGAAATACGTATTTTGTAGTCTTGGAATCACCATGTTAGTATCATATATGAAATTACTAAAGCTACACAACAGCACCCTCAGGTATAATACCTGCAGAAACAAAAAAATCAGCTTTTTTGACTGCAAAACCAAAAAAAAAAACCACTTAGAAATAACATTTCTGGCACTATATGATGAATCAGAGAAACGTAGACAGAATTTTTCAGCAAGACAATAGGTTTATTTCACAACTGTTGCATTTCTGTGCTTGATGAGAACTTACCACAAATCACCTCTAACATTTAGATACAATCTTCTGAAAAGAAAAATAATCTACATGACATACACCGCATTCTTCCAGCATCTTAGCAATGCATGAACACAAATGAACTTGCTGCAATGCCGAAAATTGTATCCATCTTTGCATAATCTCTAACCCCAGCAGATTGCTGTTTGAGGCCAAACTGTCTGACTGACACTGAGGAATTAAAGCATCAAGCTGACTTAAAATATACCACAGCACTAGCAGCTCTTTGGTGCTCTCTGTGATTCATTTATATAAACCTTCTAGAGAACTAAGGCTACAATCACAGTGCTTTCTGCCAAGAAACTTGCTCCCTAAAGCCACATTTACAGGAAAATAGGATGATAAATGTATCTATTGTACTGACGTGAAATTTTGCACAATCATTCGTTTTTCCTGAAAATAAACGTTGCTAAACATGAACAAAAGCCTGAGCCTTCCTTTTTTTATAATAAGCACAAGACACTTCATCTTCCTTTGCTCTTCCTTACTTGGAGTTAGTGTACAGACAGTATCCTAGAATATACTTGCCCTATCATCTGTCTTCCCGTTTGCTTTTTCCTTCTTTACATGCAGTTTGTCTCAAATAAAAGGCCAGGATGTACACACTGGTTAACTAGGAAATCAAAGCCACTATTTTAATATTGGCTCACACACTTCCACTGTAATCAGAATACTGAGGATTTTATTTTTAGAAGACTTAGACACTGAACTCCAGCTGAAGTTAATCAGAGCTGTGAAAATTGATAACATGAAATTGTGCCGTCTGCTGCACTGTGTCAGATTTTGTATTTCGGTTGCTCCTGCAGCTTTTTATCAACATCCGTCTTTTTAAGTACCCATGAATGGCTTATTAGTTGCAAATGAAAATACATTATTCTTTTAAACAATCATAGTGCCATAACCGTCTGCCTGTTTAAAGAACGTGAGCCTTAATACCTGCAGCATATTTTTCTCTGAATCATTGTCTGGCCTGTGGAACTATCACCTGTTCAAGTAGGTACCTATTTACTACTATATAGTAATATTGCCCTAGAAAACTGCTATCTAGCTTGTTGTGTCTGGCAGCATTTATCTGAAACTGTCCAAGCCCTTAGGCATGTGAATTCTGAGTGGAAAATATTAACTAGATTGTGCTATTTGCAGAAGAATGAGGGTGACAGCTAAAAAAAAATATTGAGACTTGGCACTTAGAAACTGCAATACCAGGAATTAGAAGAGTTTTACATTATAGTGTGTCACAGTTATTTTCCTGGTAAGAAATTTAAACCTTCAGAGTCTTCTCTGTGTACTTTGTTTCACACTGGTTATGGGAACACAGTGATTTTTGTAATACTCCCATAGTGTTTCTCTGAATACTGGCAAGTACTTTTGTAACAAGTGACAGGTTTTAAGTGGGAAAAGTGAGATTTCTTTCTACCTGCTAGCACCCATCACAGGAGGTTTCATGCAAACATTAGGAAAACACAAAAATTGAGGCACCCTTTTCCATGCACAGTTGTCAGCAATCAGAAACTGGTGGAAAATTCTATGTTTTGGCAAGTCATTAAGTTTTGGCAGATTATTTGGAATCAAAGCTAGACCTTTAGCGTTTCCAGAAACAGTGGCTGCATTCAACAGTGGCTGAAAGGAACTGGTTCATTCAAGTGTCTTCTGAGATCACAAGTGACAGCACTTCATCCCTTGGAAGTTCTGGGACAGAAGCTGGTATCTGATGGCATGGGGGTAGCAGCTGTAGCGTGTCCTGCAGCATTAGCATTTGCTCCACTGATAAGATTTTCAAGGCCAGCTGAGAGACACGGCAGTTTCTTAGAGATTAATTATCTCCTTCTGCAATATGTCCTTGGCAACAGTAATTCCAGAGTTTTCGGTGGGAAACAAGTCAGACATAACTCTCTGTCCCTCGGGTACTGCATTTCTGTTGTTACAGCAGCTGTGGGAGAACCCTAGGCTTTGGAAAGCCATGCTGCTGAGGAAGAGGGCATGCAGCAGCAGCACATATTCCTAAAGCTATCAAAAAACAGAATGGACCCCTCTGTATGGACACAAGGCTCAAAGAAAATTTACCAAGATGAAAAATTCTAACATCTGTACCTAACCGAGGTTCCGCCATCAAAACAAAGCAAAATTAGCCAGCATGGCATTCCTTCTGAGGTGTGCTCCTTCTTTAATCTATCTCCTTTCCCAAAACCAAGCTTTTTTTCTGTCAAACCCTCCTGTTAACACAGGAGTGCCCCAACGTATCCGAGACACTTCCAAGGCTCTTTAAATAACCTGATGTCATTAGTTCTAAATTAATCACAAAAAAAGTCCAAATCTTCACTGAGAAATTTTTAGGGGTCTATACATCAAAAAGGGCTGAAACTACAAATCTAGAAAGACAGCCTAGCTTCAGGATATGACTTCACTATTATTTTTATACTGAAAATGAAATAAATGTTAGCATTAAAAGAAAAATAAACTATCAAGAGTACAAAACTTGGACCTATAGTACAATATTTGTACCACAAAAAAATAGTACATTCTCACACATACAACCAGTGCAAGTGGTTTAGTATTTTCTAACACTGCACATTTTCTCACAGAATCCATGTCTATCAATCCATATTTTTAAAATAGCTTGCTTTACATTCCACATTTTGCAGGGGTTCAGCTTTTAACAAAATTCCAGTGATTAAGCTTGCTGGCAAGTATGATCAAAAGTTGATCTGAGTAGCTACTGGATACTCAGAATGGAAAACAAACCTTATACTCAACAAACATGCATCTGGTAATAACAGCTGCAACTGCACTCATAGAAATGAAAAATACATCAAACTCAGCACTCCATCAGAGCATTTAAAATTAGAAATGCTTGAAAAAAAAAAATGTTCGTAAACAAGCTATTCTTGAAGAACAAGAAAGTATTCAAATAATGTGAATGGCGTATTTGACAAAATTAACCTACTTAAAGACAACTTAAACCCCAAACAATTCTACAGCATGAATTCCTTGCGTAGATTTCATCAGAATCAAGAAAAATCTGCTTTACAGGGAATTAAGGCATCCATACAACTTGAATAATATCAAGTCAGACTCCACCATGGAATACAGCCACACTGAGTCTTCTTCCCTTTGGACCACAAAACCTTTGAGAATTATGCTTAAAACTATCTCAAATCATCTGCTTAAGCTTAAGAACTACAGAGAGTATCTGCTGTCTGTTGCCAGAATTACACAAGCCCCTGCATGGGCTCCATTCTCATGGGTGTACTTTTACTACAGAAACTGACAAATTAAAAATACTGATAACAAATGTGCAGTCAGACACACTTATACAGCTGTGTCTGCATACACTTAAAGGACCTTTTTTTTCAGCAGGATAATTCCAGCACGGAGGTTCTCCATCTGTCACATGGGCCCTTTTGGAGAAGTGCAGACAAGAAAATAATTATGCAAGGGCAGTTTGTTTCTGCTTGGCTGAGAAACAACTGAGTGCATATGAGAAAAGTTAGCAGGGCACTGCTAGATTTATGAGCTCAGTTTAATTTCAGAAGTGCTTTACTAACAGCATGGCCAGTGTCACTACATAAACTGGTTATGCAAACATATCCAACTGCTTTCCTCGTTGTTCGTTCCCATTAGCATTGAAGGTCCTGTTGTGCCTCTGGAACACAGCTGTCTGGGTTCCTGCACAACAAGCACAATCATGGAACTACTCTAGGTGAAATCAAGTGGCTTGCTTCATGCTGGCTCATCACATAGCCACACTCATAGAATCATTGCATGGCTTGGGTTGGGTTGGAAGGGACCTTAAAGATCATCTAGTTCCAACCCCCTGCCACAGACGGGGACACCTTCTATTAGACCAGGTTGCTTGAAGCCCAGTCCAGCCTGGCCTTGAACACTGCCAAGGATGCGGACAGCCACAACTTCCTTGGGCAATCTGTTCCAGTGCCTCACCACTCTCAGAGTAAAGAATTCTTTCCTAATATTCAACCGTCTCCCCTGCTTAAGTTTGAACCCATTATCCCCTGCTGGAACAGAAGCAGCAGTGGTGCAAACCTGTGACTGAACAACCCCATTGCCCTTAATGGACAGCTGGCAAAACCACCAAAAGAGCCAGCAATGACAAAAAAATACACCTGGAGACGGGAGAGAGGAGTGGGACCCACTGAGGTACATCACCACTGTTGCTGTCATTGATGTTGGCAACAAAAATGTGGCAAAAACGATTAAAAGCAGCATTAAACACATTACAGATTCTAGTAGCTGCTTCAGAGCATTTGTAACTTAGGTGGAATTATCTACAAGCCCACTCTGAAAACGCATATGCAGATTAATGTTAATCTCTAAAATTTGATTCATATTTAATGAAAAGATAATGGGACATATTATCCTTCAACAAAAACAAGGGAAATCTTGTAATTCTAAATTCTATTTTAATACTTGTATTTCAGCACATAAAGCCTTATTCAGGTATTTAATTCAAAGTGGGTAATATCAAATGGAAGCAAGCCTGAAGCGATGATAAAGTCCATTATAAATTCTCAAATCACATAAAGATGAACCAGCACAGCAGTTACAAAGGGTCCTAGCCAAAATCCACCAGGGCCCCTAATTCCAGGGAACAGCGGACTGGCCTGCAAGGCAGGATGTCATTGGACAGTGTTTCTTCATACACTGAGCTGGACCTTCACCTCCTGCATTTTAGAAAAACATGGATTAGAATTATTAAAAAAATAAACAAAACACAAACCGAAGAAAAAAATCAGCCCCCCCCCCAAAAAAAAAATCAAAACCACCAAAAAAAACCTTCAAACCCACAGCATATGAGGCTCTTAAATTAGGTGAACCGGGTTTCCCCCTGCAGCCCCCCACCCGCAGTACACAAAGTCCAGGCCAAGGAGGGGGCACGGGTTACCGCAGCAGCACCCTACCGAATCCGACCGCCACCGGCCCCACAAGGGGGACACCGGGCCCTGCCTCTCCGTGTGCCCCCCTTCCCCCTCCCGCTGCCTCAGTTTCCCTCCCGCACGGGAGGTGGGGGAGCGGGTGGCAGCCGGAGACGTGCTCGGGGACTCCAGGCGTTAAGTCGCCGTCCCCGCCACGCGGCGCCGATGGCCGATGAGCGCGTGTGAGGGCTGCCGCCCGTTCGGTACCTGTCTGGAGAGCGGGAGGCGGGTAAAGGAAGGGAATCCCCGTTAACCGTCTACTCCCCGCTGCCCTTCCCCACCGCCGCGCCAGCGCGACGGCTCCCCCACCCCCCTTGTCATACCCCCCCCCCCCCCCCCCCGCCCCTCCGCCGCTCCCCCGCCGGCCAATCGGAGCGCCGCGCACGTGACGAGCGTTCCCTTCGATGACCTCATCCCTGGTGTGGGATGACGTCAAATTCAAGATGGATGGAATCACGGCGGCGGCGGCGGCAGCAGCGCGCGCGGGCTGAGCAGTGAGAAGGAGGCGCCGTAAGGGGGGCAGCAGGGGTGGGGCGCGGCCGGCGGCGGAGAGGGTGAGTAACGGCAGCGCTTTGCGCCCGCTCCGGGGGCTGCCCGCGCCGCGCGGGTCTCCCCGTGTACAAAGGCGTCTTTTCCTGACGTAACTCTGAGGTGGTGTTTTTTTTAACCTCCCCTCCCCCCTCACCGAGCGGGGCTGCGGTCCCTGAGCCGCGCCGCGCGCATGCGTCGGTTACGAAACTCCTGTCGCTCGCCTTCCCCCTCCCCCCTCCCCGCGCATGCTCCCTGCTCATTGAGGAAGCGGCGGCGGGTGTCCGCCGCCGACGGCCACATAAGACTCGCTGGGGTTGCTGCCTTCTGCGCATGCTCCGGCTGCCCATCGCGGGCGTGTGGTGCGCCCCCCTCCTTCTTCGCCCGCCCCTTTCCCTCCCCGCACGGCCGGAGTCCCGCGCAACTGCGCCGGCGCGCCTGTGGCGGAGCGCCTGCGGTCGTGCTCTTACTTTACGCGCATGTGGGGCGGCGGCGTTGCTGGGTGCGGAGTTCCGCGTAATTGCGCCTGCGCCCCGCTTGCGGTTGGGTGGGGTGGCGGGAAGGCAGGCGCGCGGGGCCGTACGCTCGCCCGCCTGCCCGCTCGCTCGCTCGTGTCGTTTCCCCCCCCCCCCCTTCCCACCTCTACCTGCGCGGGAGGGAGGGTGGCGGCACCGCCTCAGGAGGAGGTTGCCCAGCCCCGCCGCGCCGCAACGGCCGCGTGAGGAGCCGCCGGGGCGCGGCGCCGCGGAGGCTGCCGGCGCTTCCGCCTGTGGGGCTGCCCGCGGGCAGGTGGCGGCTCCGGTCTTGAGCTGTGAAACATGGCAGAGGAGCCGGGGGGGCTGCGTCTCGGTGCTGTAGGTCCTCCCCGGTGTGTCTTGAAGGGAGAGCCGCGCTAGCCTGCGCGTTTCAGGGCGGAAAGCATCCCAGCAAGGTTCCTGCGGCGTATAAGTACATGCAGGTATTAAAGTGTAGCTTTGACTAGTCCAAGTGTTCTTTGGCTGTGTTAGTCATGAGGAAAAAGTGTGTCTCGTAATCTAGCGGGAAAGTCCTTCCTCTGGACTGCACAGCAGCGTGTGCTGTGCCTGCAGAAAGCTGTGGGAGGTGTTTGACCTGACCACAGCTGTCAGACAATCTTACTTTTAAAGTCCATACTGTCACTGTATGTCCAGATTGGATACAGCTCATGTGAAGTACTGAACGGCAGGAAAACTCAAAGGAGTTATTACTGAGACAGGAAATACTGTGGAATCTAATTCTGTCCTGAGTAAGTTCTTAATAATGAAATGGCACTTGTTTTAAAAGCTATTTGTTTTTTTTTTTTGTTGTAGTGGGAGTAAGCGGTAGGTAGGCTGCAGGTATAAGAAGGGATTATGGTGAATTCCATACGGTGAGGATCTTGTAGTTTAGTTACAGTTAATATTGTTATCCTCAGATAAAAGCTCATATCAATATAGATCTTTTTAATGTGTTTTTTGTACAACAAGGTTTTCAATACTAAATGAGGGGTAGTAGATGTGTGTTACAGGTAAATCTACTGCTTTTTGTTTGTGTTGCCTGAACGCTGCCAGTTACAGTGTTCTGTTCTGACTTTGTGCTGACAAACCATCTGCTTTGACTAAAATTTTCCACCAGGGTTATGGTGATGTTCTTAAGGGGAAGTTTTGAGCAAACTTTAGCAACTGTTTTTATAAACCTTGTTGGCAAAAAAACGCAAATTATGTGGCCTTTTTTGTGGTGGAAGGGCATCTGACATCGCTTTCTGTCAGAAATTTTATTACCCACATGCTGTATGGTTGTAATCTCATAAGAACATTTGGTTTACCTGTAGGAAGTCCAGACATCTAAAGATGCTGCGAACATCTAAGGAACTGTCATTTGCATGTTCTCAGCAGGGACTTGCAGGGAGATGTCACAAATGACAACCTGTGGAGTTTTTAGCTATAACGATGTGTGCCAGACACATCTCCAGCTCTGAGCTCCCCTGCGGCCACTGGAATGAAGATGACCCCTTGGGAGCAGAACTGAGAGTGAGTGACCATGTCTTTCACTCTCAGTGGTGTTCTTGCTCCTCCACTAATTTCAATATTGCCTTGTGATCCCAAACAGGATTAAAGTCATAATGAGTTAGGTGCTTTTTTTAATGCATAAGGTAACTTATCCTTTAGTATGCATTATCACTTATTTGATGTAAAAAGAGGCAATAGATTCTAAGTTCCTGAAGTCCTTTTTGCATTCTACCTTTAATCGTACACCAGTGTGATACATGTTGATATTTGTGCTTCCTATTCCTAGTGTGTAGGTTCCTGGTGGCAGGGTGATACTTAGTCAGGTGACTCAAATTCAACATGTTTCTCAGTCTGAGAATGCTGCAGATCACTAGAAGCTTGATTTCGCTAAGAGATTGGGGTTTGTGAGCTCATGTTTTTGTGTTTTTGTGTCTGTGATGCTAGAGAATACCGATATCCAGAGAATTAAATAGTTAGTGCTGTGATTTTCATAGTAGCGCTGACTACGCTTTCCTTAAAATTAGTTAGAGGCATGCTGATGTTTGGGTTTAAAGGATAACTTTACAGGAAGCCATGAGCTTTTTTACCATATTGAGGTTGTTTCTTTTCGAACTTAAGTAGCTGTGAAGCAGATACCATAAAAATAACATCAAGTAATTTCCCATTACAGTAGTCAAGATTTTGACAGTTGTTTCATCTGAGAAATAGTGATAAGTATGGTCTATAAACACGTGTAGACTTCCAGGGTGGAGGAAGGAGGAGCTGGGAGAGGAAGTTGGGCTGTAACCACCATATGGTTTGTACTGCACTGGGAGGTACTATGCTCTGAGTCACGCACCACAGTCACAGCTATTTCCAGCTCTCATTAAAAGAAATTATCAACTTCTGAGCGAGTGAGCTGTTTCATAATGAACTCTACTACTTTTAATGATCTGCGATGCTTGGTAGGGAAGAAAAAGAAATCTTGAGAGGCAGCAAAATCTTTTGTTGCAAGTGGAAAGACTGCAGTATGCCCTGCTTTAAAATGTATGTTCTGTGCAAAGGGATTTGCTTTCCCAAAATATTTATAGTATAGATTTAATATTAGCCTATGTGCTGTAATTTTTTTCCTTCTTTTTCTTAATGATAATATTTAAGACAACAATTCTCTTACATTTTCTTTCATTCAGCAGTGAAATAAAAAAGTAACTATCTGTTGCCTTTGATTATTGGCTACTTTATGTATTACGTTGTTCCAGAATAGTTTGGGCATATTTTATGAGCAGGAGAGGAAGTGTTATGCAGTAGTTCCACCTTCTTAAACTCATTTTGCCTCCACCACTGCCACCATCAGTTCAGCAGCCTTACAGACCATCAAAATAGAATTTTATCACCTAGTCCTGATTGTTGAGGGGGTTTTCTCTCTGAGATTTAGTGAACACACCTCTGTGGTACAAAACCTTTCGTACAGTCTGTGATGAAAAGGCATGAAAAATCCTTTGGCCATATAATTTCAAAAAAAATGTTGTAATGCTTTGTCCTGCCATAGTAATCTGTATACAATTAAATTGCAGTCTTCAGGAAAGGAAGAAGTATTTTCACTTTTTTTGTCTCAGAGCATTAATCTCCTTATCCATGGTTTGTCCTGCATCAGCACTTTAACGGTGTGAGTAATCTTTAGGTTGCAGTTCATTCTCAGTAATCTCTTCTTGATAAGTTGTGGTGAGCACAGAGACAGTTCTTACATGGTGAACAGTGGGTGTCTCTGCCACTTCTCGCTCCCCATCCCTCTCATCCACTGCTTTTCCTCCACCATTGTGTGGCTCAGGCACAGACCGGCGCCAAGCCTGACACCAAAGTACACTAGAACTAGGATTGTGCCACTGTTCTCAGTGGGGTGGGTGCCCACGAGCTAAAAAAGCATTAAAGGTACTTTGGGGTGAACTCTTTGGTGTTCTGGTCTGAATACATTTGTGAGTATCTTCAGAGAATCTTTTAAAAATTGTGTACTTGAATAGTAAATATGCCTCGCAAAAGCCCTTTCGAAGTAAGAAACGTGAGGAAAAGCAGCAGAATTACAGTGGTTTCTAATCACTGTTTGCCACAATGTAATTTACCTGTCACAACCAAAAGGAATTGGTTTAATTTGTGCCAGGGTATAACTCTTAAGTACAGTCTTTCAGCTGTTGAGTTAAATGGCCAAATTCCCTGGAAGTTCAGTAAGAACGGGGCCAGCTCCTCTCTCATAAATACTTTTGAGGAAAGTGTTCTTGTTCATGGAGGGGGATTTTTAATTATGAATTTTAAGGTATGTGAGATGTTGCCTGCCTCCAAATGCACGTGGACTTTGAATAAGCTGAAAATCTTCCATGTGCTATTCATGACCTTGTAAATCTCTTATGTAAAACTCATGTAAAATTGCTGTTGTCTTTCCCCTTTTGCAGTATCGTCTTCCCAGTATCTTGCCCATAATTACTGATGGCTGAATGGAGATGATGGCTGAATGGCGTTTTCTTTGGATCCCTTCAGTGGGTGGAAGATACCTGCGTTCCCTGAATCATAGGTTTCTCACTTGGCAATTTTTAGGCCCAGGTTTTATATTAGTTTTGCATGTTTCAGAGTAAGTGCATTACTTTTCCCCCAGTCTCTTGTTTTCTTACAGAAATCTTAGTGTAAACACAATTCTGTTGATAGAAAAGTACCTTATCGTCATATAATTGGCTTCTCTTCCCATCTGAAATGTACTTTGCCTGTACAAAGCACCTTTATATTAATAGAAATGTGCCCACAAGTAAGGCTTGTCATTTTCACTATACCAGCAAAATCAAAAGCAGTATGTAGACAAGATTTTATTGTGAATTGAGACAGTTAAACAGGGAAAAAAAGTGGCTTATATAGTAAAGCAGATAACGGAATATTATTCAGTTTGGTAAGTGTATCTCAGCATTACCAGAAAAATAATAAAGTCAACCTGGAGAAAGAATATATGTGTATATGTTTGATGTGTGTCTCCCCTTCTTCAAATTCTCAATTTCATGCATCTCTTACCAAAAAGTCATACGAAATATTTCTGCAGATGAGGTTTTTGTAGGTGTTTCTGTTGTATAGCCATCAAGCCTTTTGAGCTTGCCCCATCAGAGACTAATGGCAATGTTCTGAAACTCAGGAGAATAAAACCTGAAGGGACTTTTAGCGAAAGATATTTTTTAAGTTTCTTAGTCCCTTGATTTAGTTTACAGAAACTTGGATGATGAGTTAGACACCTTTCGCTTGAGGCATTGAGGCTAAGCACAAATACTTTCTCAAACTGTGTTTGCTGTGTTTTAATCTTCATGGACTCTTTCAAGAAGAACCAGAAAAGCTCACAGCTAGTGCCCTCTCCCTTATATCTAGTAGCTGTGCAATCCTGCGGCTGGCTGGATCAGTTTGCTGATCTGACAGCGAGCTAGTCCTTCCCTGGTGAGGGAGGAGAGATGAATTGCTCCTTGCAGGAGCTCCTTGCAGGAGCAATCCCTGGTTAGGTTAGACTGAGAGTAAAATGACATTGCACGCTTAGCTGCTGCTTGTTTGTAAACAAGAGTAAGGACCAGTGGAACTTTGTGGTGCTGCTCTGACGTCTTGTAGTTTGCTGCAAGTTGGGAGGAGCTATTTTGAGTGTCAGTTGGCAGAACTAAGGGTACTGCGTGTGAAAAGTAGCCTCTAATTTCAAAGGTAATTTCTTATATCAGGATACCTGTTAATTCTTTGTCTCTAGTGGGGGGCAAAATAAACTGCACAATATTATAGAATTTCTTCCTTTGCTCTAAATTTCTTCTGCTTTCTGTGTGAAGGATGAGTGGTTGAAAATTAATACATCAATTTCACACACTAGCAAATACATTATTTATCTGATTTTATGCCTGTCTTCATACCAGTGTCTCCTTGCTGATGACCCATTGGAAAAGAAAAAAAGTCTGTCTTCATGGAGAAAGTCTGCAGTATTATTTCCAGTGAAAACAGTGATAGCCATTTAAATCACATTTGGTTCAATCCAGAAAAACAGAATCCCCAAACTTGCAACGAGAGATTACTCAAATATTTGGTTAGAAAAAGATTATACAAGTGCAAACAACCTTGCTCTGCAGGTTTGGAGCTTTCACATATAGCTTTTGGGGATGTGTAGCAGGGAGTGTGTCTGTAAATATATATACATGGACTGTAGGAGAATATCTGTGTTGCCAAGGCTGTTGATGGGAGCAGAGGCATTTGATGAACTGCTGTCAAACTGACATAATAAAATCCAACATATGATCCTTGAGTAGAAGTTTAAGCAGTGTAGGTTCCTTTTGTATCTGAACTCATGGTGAGTAATGAAACGTTTTTCCCCTGTTGTGTCTGAAGCAGCATGTGAATTTTCAGAGCCTTCAAATCCTGTGCAAAGCACTTGCAACTGAGTGCAATATTCCCGCATTTACAGGGGGATACACCAGGAAGTCATTTGTGTTTCCTGGCTGACTTATAATCCATGTTTCTATGTGTTTTTCAGTGGGTTTGCTCCCACCACACTTCTTGTGTACGTTATCCCTGTTGAAACCCCTGTTCAGTCCCCAGTCTTGCCAGTCTCCTCTGTTGTTTCTTCCTCCTTCCTTGTATTCTCCGCTTCTAGCTGCGGTTTCTTACAGCCCTGGTGCTCCTTGCTGCGGCGTTGCATCTCATTAAGTGTTTCAGGTTCTCACTGCCACCCCCAGCATGCTGTTAACACAGCTTTAGCTGACAGCTATGTTGTTGTAATGGAAGTCAGCAGGCAACATCAACATCTTATTTTAGTCGCTTGTGTATTTGCAAGTGCAAGCTGTTATGCTGAAATTGTTCACATAAATACCTGCCTAATTCTACCAGTAAGGTTTCAGCATCAGTCACTTCATTGCTTCTTAAGGTCAAGTTTCAGATGGGCAGAGCTGACCAAACCACTTGCTGACAAAGAAAGGGTAGGTTCTTGTCTTCTTTTGCTGCAACTCTGGTGCTTATTTGACCTCTCGGTGAGCTGGTTAAGCTCCTAACAGTAAAACAGCAAAAATATCTAAAAAGCTGGATTGATTTTGTTTGTTTCCCGTTTCATTTTAGGGAGCTGAATCAACTTACTGGGAGGGCAAATGAGCAGCAGAGATGGTGAAAGGAAGAGAAGGGTACCACAGGGCTGGGAGGATGACATGTTATAGTAAGGGGTGGAGGGGAGGAAGGGGAAGTACCACTTCAAAAGCAGGTGTATGTTGAAGATCAATAAGCTGCTGGGCCAAAGATTAAGCTTTTTCACCCTTTGCTTGTGAAGAGCAATTTCCTTTTGTCAGAAAGTAATTTTGAAATAGTAGAATTGTCTTTTTCTATCCTTGTTCAAAACCAAAATAAAATAATCTTGCACCAAATTTGGTATTTAGATTTCTGAAATCTTGTTTGCTGAGATTGGTAGAGAGGGCTGTTGAAGACTGACACTAAAATCAGGAAGGCTGCAGTGCTCCAGCTGAACTAGCCCTTCTTGGGTCTGGACTCTTGCTGTCACTGTTCCTCCTGAGGACCAGCAGCTGCTGGCGTGTGGCACCTGAACACAGACAATAGGAGATTTTTCTGCTATGCTCCTACTGTTCCCTTGATGTAACCCATACATTATGGAATTGAAGAGGAAAAAGCTTTGTTTCCAGTGAGTAGCAAAGGTGGCTGGAAAAGAATGGTTGGAGAGAATAGAAGCAGATTATCTGGAGGAAAAACGTTAGGTAGTTAGTGGCAAAATAATCTTCGGCTGAGGAAGTACGAGTCCTCAAACACCTGTAATCAACATCTAGTATTCAAGAGACTGCCATAGTTCTGTTATCTGCAGATAACAGGCTAGGCACACCTTTTTGTGTCAGGCTGAGCACAGGGAGCCAAGCATTGGCTGTGAGGACAAACTGTTGTAAGGAGTTTTTGTCTTCCTGTGGCTGCTCCACTACCACCATTTGCTGCCTCTTCAGTTATGCCAATGCAATTGTTCTTGAGATTGTGGTTTAATATAAAAATTGACCAGCATTGGAAAAGAAACAGTATTTGGGTTTTTTATTTATTATCTGAGCTGCAGTGTAAAACATGCCTGCGAATATTTGTACTGGCAGGGCTGAAGGAGTGAACTGCAGTGTGCAGTCTCTGATCAACTTTGTTATTGAAAAGTGTTCATGTAGTAAAATTTTAATTCAGTGTACATTTGCTGTAGTAGTCTTTGGCATTTTTTTGTATCTAAATATTTCAGGCTTTCAGTTGATCTGTGTAAACATCTTAAAATGGTTCTGCAAACCAGTTCTGGTTTGGTCCTTGAAGTATCATAGCTTGTTTTATTTCTGACTGTTACATTTAAAGGCTATTAAGCTGAAAGTCAAGCGCTTGAATTAGGAAATTCCAGGATTAATGCTGCCTTTGCAGGATTAATTATGTCCCTTGCCATTTGTGTATGTTGCGGCCTTGGTTACTGTTAAAGTGACACAGTTATATTGTACAAAAGAGTTCTGCCTCCACCTCACAGAAGCGACTGCTCTGAGAATAAAAGGGAGGATCGTAGTGGAATGCTTATCCCTGTCTTATTTAATGTAATAAATTGAAGGTGTCCTGTGAATAAAAAGAATGTAGAAGAAGGATGTGTGACTTGGATTCTGCTTTAGACCTGCAGATTTTACACCTGTCTCTACTAATAGCATTACTGGTTTATGAGACTGTTGTAAGGAACACATAGTAATTACATGGTGTTTACTCTGTGAGTGTCTTACACAAAACACAAGGCCTGGGTAAAGCAGATTAAAATGAAATACCTGAAAATATTTCAAAACATTTGACTAATATATTCCTTTCCTACTGTGTTCTTGAAGTATGGGTTCTACACCTGCTTCTGTTGGATTTCTCTATAATACTGCTTCAGTTCAAGTTTCCTTCATAAGCATACTATTCATCTGTTACCTCCATATCCTATGCTACAACTTGCATCCAGATGAATCACTTGAGTTTGCAAATTCAGTGTCTTTCAGATGAAGCTAAAGGAAAAGATGCATTCCTGGAACACTCGTTCTAATAACACTCCTTGTGTTAATGCATGCTTAGGCCATGGGACTGGATTAGAGCCAATCAAACTCCACCACTTTAAATTGCAGTGGCATCTGCAAAGGATACGGGTAGCACTGACAGTCGTTCTAAGCAAAACATAGAAAGCTAACTTAAGTCAGATTGGTTTCTCAAATTCATAGAAGCTTGACTGCTCTGCATTTTTTAGGGGGATTGGGGGAATTATGCATTGTAACTCTGATGTGAATTAAGGATAAATTAGTGTTTATGAAATGATACTGCAAAGCGCTGAAACACTCAGTACCAATCGAGTGAGGAAACAGAATTCTGCTTTTGCTACAGTCATGATGCTGTTAAGTCATTCAGACAAGGTAGTTTGAGATCTAGAGGTGGTAGCTTAGCCCTATGGTATGATCAATGCCCCACGACTCTGAATGCAGCACACTTTTAAGTCATTTCTCAATAATACCGATTTAGACTTTGATCACTTACTTGTATCCATTTGTTATAAGATATACCACCCACATTAATCAAAGGGTTATAGCTTCTTAATATTGTTTTTTATTATCAGTTTTCCTTGTGAGCTGATGAATAGTGACACCTTTTTGTTGTAGCGGCATACATCATGTATAAATTATAAACTAAAGAGTAGTTTCTCAAGTCAGCTGTGAAAGAAGAGAATTGCTTCAATCAGACACATCACTGGCTTGTTTTACTACCACCATGGAGGAAGATAGTGTAAAATTCTTAAAGGTTAACTTGAACAGAATTGTAAGCGCATGCATGAGAAAAGAAAATTGGATATTGCTGATTTCTCTATGTCTGTGCATGCGCACAGATAATACAAATTTCAGCTCGTGTCCCAGAAGTTCTTGGTTTAAACCAACTTAAAACCTGAGTCTCTTCTTTTGTTAAGATCTAATTAGGAGCAGTGTACTGAGTTACTGAGATATCCTGCAGTAAGAAGCAGGTTGTGTTTTGAAGCATATGGAAATGGAGATTTCTGTACTGCAGTTTAATTGGTGCTTAGTGTACTCTTGGATGCATCTGAGGATAGCTGTTCCTCAACTTTATGGGTTGTGGGCATAAAGTGCTCTTATTTTAACAAATAAAACAGAGTTAGAATAAAGCAAGCACAGATACTTCAGTTATAGTTGTGTCACTTCCAAGAAACGAGATCCTGTCCGTGCAGTTATAAGTGACATATTTGATAGCTAGAAGTATATATTAACAATACTTATTAAGCCTAAGCAAACATTATGAATGAATCTAGATTACAGACAATAATCCTGTTTTCTTCTGCCTTCCCAGTATTGCTCTTTCCATCATCCTATTAAAAATTATAACAAAATCCTGTTAATTTGTTTATTCAGCAGGAAACCGACAGGGTTACTTAACCTCAGAAAAGTGGCTTGGCATAACTGAGCTTTAGATATCTGATTCAAATAGTTTATCAATGTAGTTGTCAAGATAGATCTTCATAAAGCTAAAGCTGAGATGATAGTGAAAGGATTGAACTGTTCCATCATGTGGACAGATATATTGCTGGAAGAGAACACAGTCCACCAGTTAGTTAGGTGTAATATTCTTGTTGTAAAATGAGTATTTAGCACTGTATTTGAAAGCAGGCACATGAGATGGTTCTTCTCATGCTTGTGGTAAGAGTTTTATTCTAATTCCCATAGCTTTCCTCCAGACAAGATGCTTTCTTCAGCACTGTTGATGTTGGGTTAGCCAGTTTATGAAATACAGAAGGATTAGGTGTGTTTACTTTAATCTCTAACAACTGTTCACAAGAGGTAACCTACAACTTCTTTTTTGTTGTTCTTTTTCAGAAACACCAGAATCATGGAGGGGCTCTTGCATTACATAAATCCAGCTCATGCCATTTCACTTCTAAGCACACTGAATGAGGAGCGTCTAAAGGGACAGCTGTGTGATGTTGTTCTCATTGTAGGAGATCAGAAATTTCGAGCTCATAAAAACGTTCTGGCTGCCAGCAGTGAATACTTCCAGACTCTGTTCACGAATAAGGAGAATGAGTCTCAGTCAGTGTTTCAACTTGACTTTTGTGAGCCAGATGCTTTTGATAATGTATTAAACTACATTTATTCTTCATCCTTGTTCATTGAGAAAGGCAGTCTTGCAGCTGTGCAAGAGTTGGGCTACAGTCTTGGAATATCCTTTCTTACAAACATTGTTTCTAAGAGTCCTCAAGCTCCTTTTCCTGCTTGCCCTATGAAAAAGATACTGTATCAAGATGAAGATGAAAGTAGTTCTCAGAAGAGAAGTGTCATTGTCTGTCAGAACAGAATTGAAGCACAAGTGAAAGGTATAAATCAAACACATGATTTAAGCCATACTTCTAAACCTTCATCCTCTGTTGCTGTCAAAACTAGCAGTAGACCACAAGTAACAAAACCAGCTGAAACCCTTCACAACTTGTCACTGACTGAAAGGAGATGGCTGAAAGAAAGCCCTGCGAGCTATACCAAGGTTCATGAAACTTCTGGAACTGTGGAGGATCAGAGCAGAGGTGGTTTACTGAAAAAGAACACAGTACTTCCTCAAATGCCTTTAGCAGAAAAAGAAATTGCAAGCGATGAACCAGGAAGCAGTGGTCAGCTTTTAAGAGGAAAGGCTGCAGAGATGTCATTAAAAAGATCGCGCCCACCAGTCTTGTCTCTGCGTGGTACATCAGAATCTACGTTTTTGTTGCGAGAGGCAGGAAAAGGAAGTTGTCAAGGTGAAGACAGGAATTTGCTATACTACTCAAAGTTAGGGCTAGTAATCCCATCTAGTGGATCTCGTCCAGAAAACCAAAGTATTGACAGAAGTGGGCCACTTGTAAAAAGTCTCCTTCGAAGATCACTGTCCATGGACAGCCAGGTTCCCATTTACTCACCTTCTGTTGACCTAAAACCTTCACAGGTATCATCATCCTCCTCACCAGGAATTAATGATTCCCAGAAGACATTTAATGTTGTATCTCAAAAGTCATCCTTGAAAGAGTCATCAGAGAAATTAGTCGCAGATGAAAAACCACAGGTAATACACCCACATCGCCTTAGGTCTTTCAGTGCCTCTCAGTCAACTGATAGGGAGGTTGCTTCTCCTCTCACAGAGGTGCGAATAAAAACTGAACCTAGCAGTCCACTTTCAGATCCTGCTGAAATAATAAGAGTTACAGTGGGTGATGCTTCAGCATTGGCAAATAAAGACTTTTCTTTTAAAACTGAGGATGATCATAAGGAACCAAGCAGCCTTCCAGCAAAGAGGAGATTTCAAGCTGATAGAACAATACCATTCAAGAAACTGAAGGCAGATGAGCAGGGTTCTCCTGGGTCAGAAGATAACTTTGAGGAAGGCTCAAGCCCTACGCACCTTGATGCTGATTTTCCTGATTCTGATGTCAGTAAAGATGAATACAGTGAGTTGGAAGAAGCAAGGCCAAATAAAAAATTTAAATGCAAGCACTGCCTTAAAATTTTCAGGTCAACAGCAGGTCTTCATCGTCATGTTAACATGTATCATAATCCAGAGAAGCCCTATGCTTGTGACATATGCCACAAGAGGTTTCACACAAATTTCAAAGTGTGGACGCACTGCCAGACGCAACATGGAATTGTGAAGAATCCCTCACCAGCTTCCAGTTCGCATGCTGTTTTGGATGAAAAATTCCAAAGAAAACTGATTGATATAGTGAGAGAGAGAGAAATTAAGAAGGCTCTAATCGTTAAACTAAGACGTGGCAAGCAAGGTTTTCCGGGACAGTCTGCTTCACAAGCACAACAAGTCATCAAAAGGAATTTAAGATCGAGAACCAAAGGAGCCTATATTTGTACCTATTGTGGGAAAGCGTTTCGTTTCCTCTCACAATTTAAGCAGCACATAAAAATGCACCCAGGAGAGAAACCAATTGGAGGAAATAAGGCTCTTAAGCAGAAAGATCATATTCATATTGAAAGTCCAGCAGAAAACAAAGAGGTTTATCAGTGCCGTCTTTGCAATGCTAAGCTCTCTTCACTTATTGAACAGGGAAATCATGAGCGACTCTGTAGAAATGCTACTGTCTGTCCTTACTGCAGCCTTAGATTTTCTTCTCCAGAGCTGAAGCATGAGCATGAAAGCAAGTGTGAATACAAGAAGCTTACTTGTCTTGAGTGTATGCGTACCTTTAAATCATCCTTTAGTATTTGGCGTCATCAAGTTGAAGTTCATAATCAAAACACAATGGCTCCATCAGAGAACTTTTCTTTACCTATCCTGGATCACAATGGTGAAATAACTAGTTCATCAAGATTGCCTCCTCAGGCAGAATCCAATAAAATGAACAATTTTGTTACTGCAAAGGAAGATGGTGTGTTCAGTGATTCGTCAGAACAAATAAATTTTGATTCTGAAGATTCCTCCTGCCTCCCTGAAGACCTGAGTGTTTCCAAGCAGTTTAAAATTCAGATCAAAGAAGAGCCTGTGGATGATATAGAGGATGAGGTCACCGAAACGAGCAGGGAACCGAAGGAAGTAGTCTCCAACAAAGATGCTGGTTTGTGGCCCTGTGAAAAGTGTGGGAAGATTTTCACTGTACGCAAACAACTGGAGCGTCACCAAGAGCTGTTATGCTCTGTGAAGCCATTTATTTGTCACGTGTGTAACAAGGCCTTCAGAACCAACTTCCGGCTGTGGAGTCACTTCCAGTCTCATATGTCACAGGCTGCAGAGGAGTCCACAAATAAGGAGCCTGAGATATGTCCACCAGCTAATTCTCCATCACCCCCACCCTTACCTCCTCCCCCACCCCTCCCCAAAATCCAGCCTTTGGAGCCTGATAGTCCGACCGGCTTATCTGAAAGCTCCACTACTACTGAAAAATTGTTTGTACCACAGGAGTCAGATACACTCTTCTATCATGCTCCACCACTCTCAGCAATCACTTTCAAAAGACAATACATGTGTAAACTCTGTCATAGGACTTTCAAGACTGCTTTTAGTCTTTGGAGCCATGAACAGACACACAATTAGCTTTAACAGATAAGTTTAAAAGCTGGTTCATTGGAGGCTGTGTTCAGGATCTCAGATGTATGCCATGTAAACTAGAAATTCAAGAGGATCAAAGTGACAACAAGGATGAGGAAAAATTTGGAATTTGTGATGCTGCTTGAATTTGAAGATTAAGGTAAACTAACTTGGTTAGTAGATAGCAGAGTAATTTAAAATACTGTGGTCTGGGATCTAATAGTAACAGAATGATTTTAATTTCATTTAACACTGAAATGCGATCACATCTGGATTGTATGCATGGATCTTCATCCCGTGATGTTGGTGTGTGCGTGTGTATTATATATAAAGTTATATATTAAATGAAAGAGTAACAACAATTTGGAGTCTAACTGTGAGTTTATAGTAGTGAAATACTGTAACCAACTTCATTATTTTATGGGTTTTTTTAAGAAATAAACACATGAGCTCCATATAAATACTTGCCATGCACTTGCAGTTAGGGAGGAAGTGGATGGAGTGTCTTGCTATATTGACTTAGGTCTTAGAAACCTTTAGCAATAACAAAGAAACCTCAAGTTTGAGTAATCCTGATGTTATTGGATACAAATGTTTGATATTTTAAGGGAACATAGGATTGTTTTTTTGTTATATGGAACTTGTGCAGATTAAAATAGAAAGTCAGCAATATTATTAAGATTTTATATAAAAAGTAGCAGCAAGCCTGCTTTCAGCCATTTAATTATATGTTTCTAAGGAAAATTGGGTGGGAGGGTGTACTTTACTTTCTATAATGTCCAAAGACTAATTTACTATAGATACTTTGGTAGTTGAAGTCGTATTAACAGCCATCTTAATGCAAATGGTACTGTTTATAATATGAACTAAGATTGAATGGATGTCAGACAAGTTTCATAATTTTGTTTCCACTATTTGTACAACTGTTTGTAATTCTAACTACAAAGGAATGTATAACTATTAAATCAAAAAGAGAGCTCATTAAGGCACAGAAGATGAGTTCTGTTCCTACACAGAGTAATAAGCTTGGCCATGAGTACGAAGATATGTTTTAATATAAACTAAAAATGTAAATATTTATATAGACACCTGTATAAATGAAGAAGTATGTATTTGAAATTTGTATTAAGCATACATATCCAGCTCAAAGCAGAGGAAAAGCATCACACTACAATCACTGCATTTTATGAATACAATGCATAGAATATTTCTTTCTGACGCTTTCTGTCATGTGTGATACCGTGTTGCAGTTTTCTGATTTGTTGAAAATCATGGTAATTATGGGATGCAGGTATTTTGTGTGGTTCCGTTATTTTACCTCAAATCAACTGGAGTGTTTAGTATGAGATCATTGATATTTACCAGAAGCTATAGTAAGGGTCCAAAATTACTCTGTAAGTAAAAGAAATATTTACCCAGAAGTAGGTGGGAAACTAACGGTGAAAAATTCTTCTACTAGAATTTAAACTTGGAGTGGTGATGAATTAAAGTGAACATAAATGATGCAAACAGTGTTTATGATCCTGACCAACTTTACCCTGTGTGGGCTGGGAGAAGGGATTTGCATTCCACACTACATACTCTTGAGTCCAGTCTGTGTTTGCTGAAAACAACAGGTCATGAGTTCCAGGGGAAGCAGGAAAGAATCTTTAATTTCAGCATCTCAACTAAGAAGAATTGCAAGCTGATACCAAGATTTAGGCAAATCAAGCACAAATGTAACTCCTAAGAATCTGAAGATGGGAATCCTTAGTTAGGCACATGCAGGAGGAGATTCTTTTCTCAGTGAAAGCCCAAGTGTGTCAGAGCACAGAGTTTTTTTATCATTATTTTTCCTGTAAGTTAAATTTAAAAGAATTGGCTCAGGATGGACCCCTGACATTTTTTCAGCTACCAAAATATTGCAATGTTCCTTTCAAGCCTCTTCTGTTTCAGTTTTGTTTAAAATTGTTACTGAACACTTCTAATAGTAACGTGTTATTCTTTTTTTTTTTTTTGTCCTCTTTCAGGCAAATGATACCTGAATATGATTGCGCTAATTTGTTAGAGTATCAGTTAAACTCTTTTGGTGACATTGCAATTAAAACAAGGTACTTGTTTAATAGTGACATTTTTAGTTACAGACTTTTTTATTTCACCTAATTAAGACTAAATCTCTTTCTTACCAGAAATAATTTCAGAACAAGTTTATTGCACTTCACCTGGTTTAATAAAATCAGAAAAACATAAAGTTTCCCTAAGTATCCTTTAAATGTATTTAAGAAATCTGTCCATATAAAATATAATCATGGGGTGGGGTTTTTTTAATGGTTCCTAAGTTTTCATCAATGATTCCTCTACACAACAGTCTGCAAATTTATATGTAGCCTTTTAAAAATCCGTGTGCTTTCTGAAGCAAGATGGCAACTAGGTCAGCTGTGTCATAATGGTCTAACTTCCAACTGGAATTCTGCTATGTAATACAATGATAAATTTCACACACTTAAATGAAAAGTTTGTGCAACAGCTTTGAAGGAACCTTGACGTTTTTCCTAGTACACTATGTGTTATAAAAAAATACATAAAATATTTTGGTCTAAGTAGCCTCTTTCTAAGCGTTTGGGTTTTGGGGGTTTTTTTGTTTGAATTTTTGTAAGTTTTTTTTTGAGCTGTGTGGGTTGGTTTGGTTTTGTTTTTTTTTAATTCAGTTCCTGTTGTTTAATAAAGGAATTCAGGATCTCTGAAGTTTAAATAGGAGATATTTATATAGCAGTTGTGGTTTTCTATTAGCTTTTATACAGTATCTTAAAAAGCCCTTGATAGAAGTGTTTATTTTGGAGGATACCGAATAAATATGCTTCCACTTATATAACTTTAATATATGTTTTAAAACTTAAATTATGGAAAAAAAAATGTTAGTTGCTTGTTTATAAATAAAGGTCTTTTGAAGAGTGTCTAGTTTGGCCTCAGCCAAAATAAAAGGCAAATTTATTGATACAGAAGCCTGTCTTCATCATATTTTGTTTAATATTTTAGCTGTGTGCTAAAGTGACACAAAGTTCGAGGTCTTGTTAAATATAAAAAGTGGTTTGCTTCTTAAATTTTGTGACAGGAATGTGCAGATGTTTTAATATATAGATTAGAATCTTTAATTCTTCATTTTTTTTGCTATTTTTATAATCTGTTGGATATATCTCAGAGGACTATCCTGCTTCAGTAGAAATACAGTGGAAATGTTTCTTGCATTTAAGAGGAGCAGGGTTGAGCCATGAAACGTATTTTGATTTGTTTTTCTTTTCAGGCACTGTGTTGGCAAAGTGTCTAAGTTAAGTTCCTTTAAGATCAGTCTTAATTTTTTAAAAACATGTGCTTAAGCTCTTTGGTAGATTGGGACCATGATCAACCTTGAAAGAGCAATGGCAGAAAATAGGTACAGAACCAAAAGTTTAAGTTAATTTTCCTCTACATAAAAACTGCATCTACAGCTAGGGTATAGTTCTGTAGTTTTATAAAAACAAAGGAGATGAACCAGTAATAATAGAGTCTCTACTTTGGGGGGATTTTTTTTTTTTGTAAGGGGGAGTGAAACACCCTCTGACAGTTAATTGGGCAGATAACCTGCTGAAGCAGTGGGTGACACTAGAATTTGTCTTACGTGTTTTAGAAGGGAGATGTAGCCTTATCCATGAACCAAAACACAGCTCTGAAAGTCTTCTTCCTGCATTTCCTATTTAGGCAGGCCTTCTAGTGACATCCAGTAGATTTATTTTTTTTTTGTCTGATGTTTGTTTTTCCCCAAGTAAGGGGGGGCCGCAGGTTTGGTCTGAAGCTATACGTACTCTTTGTTTCCAAGCTTCCAGTGATAAAACTACAAGTTACTCACATGGGATAAGGACAGACTATGCCTAACTTTTTGGCACTAAACAGTGAGGGTGCAAATATCTGGCATGAGCCTGTAATCTGGCAGGTGCCTATACTGTTTAATAAAATTGTTTACATTTTCCTACTAGAAGATTTAGATAAAAATCAAAGCAAGCTTAAGGGTTTGGGGTTTTGGGTTTGTTTGGTTTTTTTTTAATGTTACTGTTAATGAATCAGTGTTAAAAACTTTGTTGTTGTTTTTGTTGAACACAGCCTAATAGTATTTTTTTAATGTCATTGATTCTTGTTTATTTAAAATGACTTGTGGAAAATTGTACTATAACTGTTGTACATAAAGGGACACTATCAAGAGAAAGGTTGTATACAGTAAACGTACTTATCTGTATTAAGAATACTTGATATTAATAAAATCAAAGAATTTAAAACCAGGAATTGAGTCATAACAAGCTGCCTTGGCATCCTCAATTGTTGCAAGGATGTCTAAAAAATATATCTGAATTCTGTGGGTTGAGCTTATTTTCCATGTTGCTTTTTCTCTCTCTATTCCAGAATAAAGGACTTAATCCATTTTTTGCTTTTCTGGTTCCTCAGCCATACAAATTACTTTTTAAAGACACAAGCTTCCCACTATTGCAGCAGCATCTTTAATTAAAATACGTACATAAACCCAGAACAAACTATCTTTTGCAATGTAACATGCAAAAAACATATAAAGTGCACATTTTAAGGCTTATTCTTGACAGTGTCCCTTTAAAAAAAGCCAGGAAAATGGGATCACTTTTAGTGCTTGGGTACAGAGGAATAGTTTCTTACAGTTTCTAGAAATTTGAATTACCCAATATATTTGCTATGGAGTTTTCCAGTTACACAAAATCACTTGTCATTTTAAAGGATTATAGAGGTAAGACAAAAGAAGCTGGTTTTATAATCCTGTATACTTTACAGTCATTCTATATCTGTTCAATACCTGAGGATGGCTTTTTACTTTTTTTAGGACTGAGACTTAATAGCTTAGGGTAACTTTTCTTTAATGTAATGTAAATCCATTGCTGCTTTGTACAACTTTTTCTACTGTGTGTTTTCTTTACTTAGATCTTGACTAAGAAATGTTGGCGCCCAATAAACTTACACTTTGTTTCTTTTGAATTACTGTGTCTTATACTGGAATCTCTTGGCAAAGTGTGATGTTATTGTACATACCATTGTGTCTGCGGGATGGGAATTTTGTTTATAAAAGAACATCTTTTGATCTATTTCTTGGATGTAAATGGTATTTTTTACAACACTAAAATAATCGCTTTTTGTTTGTTTTAGTACATGCCCCACTGAACATATTACTGGAAAATACAAGAAAACCAACTGCTTTAAACAATCTCTTAAAAACTTGAGTGCAGCCCAGATTGTGCTTCTTATTCAGAATGGAACTTTCTGGAAGCAAGGTTACATCAACTGAGTATCTCTTTCATCTAAAGAGATGCAAGCCTGGATCAAGCCAGATGTTTGCAAATACATGGTCAGGACTGTTTATGGTATTTTGCAGTGCTCTCATCGAAAGCAGTTTTGCTGCATGTATTTCCCTCTTCAAAACCGCCTGGATGTGGATTCCCATGATGCAGAAAACTGTCTTTTGAGAACAGGGTTTACTAGGCCCCTCTTCAAAGTAAATGAGACATGTTTGAGAACTCTTAGGCCAGTTTTCTCAACTCCTTGGCCTCCACAATGTCTATCCTTTGTGCAGTTTGGTTGAACCCATTGACCAACTTCACTCACATTTAACAGAGGAGCAAGGTCTCCGAAGTTAACCTTTAACAGGTTTCATAAAAATCACTGACTGAGTAGCAAAGAATGGTCTTAGTGGGAAGGACAAGATTTACATCAAGAGCATGTGCTGAGCAGTTACCTGTGGTTTTTACCCCAGCACTTGACATCCCAGCGTGTGCATGTGTACTATCTTGTCAGTGTAAGTAAGTGTGGCAATAGGTCAGGTGAAACATAAGGCAGAGCTGCACTTCAGAAGTTAGGTGAGCTGTGGAAAAGGCAAAGAGAGGGCTGAGGGCTGTTCTCGAAGTTGTTCACGGAGTCATAAATCACCAAAGGTTTGGCTCCCTCTTTCTCCTTTCTGCATAGGGAACTCCTCCAGCTCTTTCCACATCCAGTTAAGATCTACATACAGTCCTCTCTCTTACTGTTTCAGAGCAGACTAAGATCTACTTAAATGCTTCACAGAAAATGCCTGCTCTAGAGACCATGCAACCTGTATTTGATATAAAAGCCAAGAAGCAAACTAAAATGATAAAAAGTTACTGATAATGCTGTAAGTATTATGCATATTTTCATGGTGGTTCTAATTCCAGCTGTCTGCTTCTAAGACAGTGCTCTGCAAACAAATCAGTAATGTTTACTTACTTTCCCTTCACAGGATGTTTCCAGTTATCACTCTTTTTTTAATATACAAACACTAAGAGGATATTTTTTACTTCTTGTATTACAAGTATCCTACGTGGGTAATATTTGTTTCCAGTCCTGAAATATTCTGATAATAAGAATTTTCAAGGTCTTGGCTGCAGGGAAGCAACGTACACAACTTCTATTTCCACTTCATATTACATGTGTTGAAAGAGTATATAGAAAGCAAAGACAGTTTCTGCTAACAAAGAATTTGCTTTAAAGTGCCTCTGCAGTTTTGATACTATTCTTAACAGTTTCTTAATGTCTTGTCAGTCCAGGGTCTAGGATGGATACAGCTGTTCAATATCATGGAGCCTGGCTGTAAACGTTAGCTTAAGCTGGTATTTGTGGGCGCATGCTCTCATCCAGCAACATGCATCGCTAAAATGAGGTCCACTGGTGTTAAAAACGAGGCAATGATGCCTCTTTTAAAACGAGGCAAAGATGCTGTAACATCTGTGAAAAAGTTTAAGGGAAGAAAAACTTCCCAAAAGATTGTTTAATACAATTTCCCTTACAATCTTGCCTTGGAGAAAGTTCAGATCCTTTTGGAACACTCTTTGAAAACTGCACATCACAAGGGCTTCACAAGGAGTGGCAATTATACCTATGGAGATACATTCACAGTTTCTCCCCCTTGCCACATAAAAGACTTCCTCTCTGTATGGCAGCCCAGGGCTGTGATTAACAAGGCAGCTGCTGTTTCCTGCTGCCTCTTCTTCACTCATCAATTGACTGAGCAGCCAAACACCATGAGAAGGAAACAACTTTGTTAGCTTGTATTCAGATTACTTGTCCCAGAAGAAATTTGACTGAGGCATGTAAAAGCATGTAAGCGCATCTTTTAAAAGCATGAAAACACATCTTTTAAAAACATGAGAAAAAAAACCCAAACTATAAAATTACCAAACTGTCACTCTGAGCAAGCCTGGAGGAGAATTACAGATACTAAAAATGAGATTTGAAATTGGGTGGGATTTTTTAGCAAGCATTAATTACTACAAGACTGAAAAGGGGGAAATCCACAGTTTTATGGAGGTGATCCTATAATCTATTACGTACCTCTAACGCTTGTGTGCATGCACTAGGAGGAGCCAGAAATAAAAGACTGAACCATCACATCCACCTGAAGAGCCACACTTGAAAGCATCACACCTAAGGCAAACCCTTCTCTATATCTATTTGTATGTATGTATATAAAAATGCATCTGAGTGTGTTTAACTATGGCTCAGTTACACTGAAAGTGCTGAGTCTGGATAATATTCCCTGTTAGGTCAAAGGCATGTTACAATACACTTTTGTCTAAAAGCTAGCTGTCTTCTCTGGAGTATTTTCACTGTTCTAGAAGGCAGCATGGGTTCTGAGATTTTTCAGAAGCCTTTATTTCATACTCTTGCTACTGATTTCCTAGAACATTGCTTGAAATGTGTTTGCTCTCAGTCTAATATTTAAAGATCTCTTTTAGTACTTACGAAGTCCTTTCTTCTTTCTGATGCCCAGTGTTCCCAAAGGTAGTTGGTCTTAGTGTCCTCAAGCATGTGTGTGAGGGACATGAGTGTTTGTACTGCACGGAAGAAGCACACATCCCTGGGAAGTCAGCAACTCCTGGGCTGGAGCCTAAGATTTAGGAGAGGCAGGAATCTCTCCAGTAGTTCCTTGCTGTTTCTTCAGATCTATCTTTGACATAAGAAGCCTTAACCAGTTGGACGCAATGTTAACTCTGAGGCTAAATTAACCCATAAGCAAGAAACGATGTAGCTGGAATCACTCATTGTGTCTAGAGTGCCGTCCTTGAGGAAGGCAGCCCGCAGTACTGCTCATGCGTATAGCAGTCTCTCCATTGCAGCACCGTCACCTCTGGTGATACTTGCGCCCTCTGGTGGAGAGAATAGAACTGGCTCCAGCAGGTGGAAATAAAAGAAGCTTCTCTGCCATGTTTTAGTTTAAAAATGTTCTAAAAATTCACAGTATTTTAGTAAATGTATTTTTGAAAAGTAATCATCATAGAAAAAATAATACTTTCAAACATGTTTTTTCTTCTTCCATTGCAGTACCAGGTGCAAGTAGTAAAAGAAATAACCAGCAATTCCAGACAAAACATCTGTTGCTAGTCCTTGATCCTCCTGAAAACCACTTACAAATAGACTATTTACTGGATATTGGAGAAAGAGAGAAGTGTGATCCTACAGAGAAAATAAAAATAGTTATAACAAAATGATAAGAGACTTCTGTAATTAATGGGTAGAATACTGATGTGTTACAATGAATACTAACACCATGGTGCCATTGTACACCTTGATAGGCTGTAATTCTCCTGCATGAATGGCTTCAAAGAAAGTACAAGTATCCAAGGTGTACCAGCTTGGGTCCGTGGTTGCTCTAATAGAACTGAAACACGGCTTTGCAGTTTTGCGTTATACCTGAATATGAACTTTGAAATGATGATTGATCAAAATAAAACATTGTGACCCATTTCTTTTGAAACTTAACCTATTTGTCAATAATTATATTTTTTGGGGCATAGCTGTTTTTTCAAGATTATTTTTTTTTTTTTTTACGGACAAGATTGTGTATGAAAAACATATATAATAAAAAGCTGTGAAAGCGATTTTCTGATCTAATGAAAAATTCAGTTCCTGGCAGTATGCTTTCTTAAGTACTTAAGAGATGTAGGCATTTGGGCAAAGAAGAATTGAATGACCTAAATGAAGTTTTTCTACTATGAGGTCATGGTGGATGTGTTACTTCTTCTTCAGTAGAGATTGGTGTTTGGATAGATCAGTATCCCCTGGTTTTGCAAAAGGACAAAAATAAAGAGCAGTTAGTCAAAGTGCAAGTCTAATGATGTCAAACCATGTCATCATCTCACAGCTTTTTTGCTATGGAGCAAAACTCCCCTGTTAAGAAGATGTTCTCTGGAAGACACGAGCTGGGGGGAGTTATTCCAGATCAAAAGCCAGCAGAGAGCTGGCCTCCTTCCCCCGACACTAACTCCTAGTTATGAAAGCTTGCTTAGTGGCACTTCCTCGGTGCCAGACTGCTGATGGTCTTCCAACAGGGTTTCTCTGGGAATCCCATCTTGCCTTTATTCCAGCTCTTTGCACACTCTCCGACAACTGTTGCAAAGCAGGGGGCAGCATCTCTGGTATGTTATAGAATCATAGAAACTTTAGGGTTGGAAAGGACCTTAAGATCATCAAGTTCCAACCCCCCTGCCGTGGGCAGGGACACCTTACGCTAAATCATATCACCCAAGGCCTTGTCCAGCCTGGCCTTGAACACTGCCAGGGATGGAGCATTCACAACCTCCCTGGGCAACCCATTCCAGTGCCTCACCACCCTAACAGGAAAGAATTTCCTTCTTACATCCAACCTAAACTTCCCCTGTTTAAGTTTTAACCTGTTACCCCTTGTCCTATCACTACAGTCCCTAATGAAGAGTCCCTCCCCAGCATCCCTATAGGCCCCCTTCAGATACTGGAAGGCTGCTATGAGGTCTCCATGCAGCCTTCTCTTCTCCAGGCTGAACAGCCCCAACTGTTGAGTCACATGAAACAAGATGGGTTACCTGGAAAGGGTCTACAGAAAACAAACTGGAGAGTACACAAGAGGGAGGACCAAATGGAGGAGCTCCTCATCTGGCTTTAACACTCCACCTTTTCTTGCCACACAACTCCTGGGCAAATGTGCCAGTCAGCAGGTGGAAGGACATGCCTGTTACCAGCCTCTGGAACAGCAGGTAAGAGAGTGCGGGAGACACTGAAATGCTACATGTGAAAGGGGAGATGGTCTCCTCTTTCATAAGAAGTAACATGCCAAGGGGCCGCATTTCAGGCATGAAGATTAACAGGTCTACTTCTGGCAGCTGAGCTGTCCAATGAAGAGTGTGTGGTGGTATCACTTCAGGCTGACCATTACACCAGCAAAATCTCATTGTGAAGACATGGTTCTAGCCACCTCACAGGTAAACTTGGCATCACACAGAGTCCTGGGACACTGGAAAAAGCTCTGCTGGCCAAAGTGCAGTTTTGCCACACTAAGGATCTCTTACACTATTATACTGTCCTGACAAAGCACTTCTTTCAGATTTCATGTTAGACTGCATGCATGGCCTCTTATGAACCTTCTCTTTCTTTCATGTGTGTAAAAAGTACTCTGGAGCTCAGAGACAAAGAGTTATTGAGAAAGGTTTGGATTGATTTTAGCTCTCTGCATTGTAATTTTATGAGTGATCATTTAATCACAGTGATTGAACCTACTGTGCTGCTTTTTTTTTTTTTTTTTGGTCATTGTTCTGCTCACAGTTCTAAAAATGAAATTGATTAAGTAACTATGATCTCATCCTGCTCCCTTTGCTTATATCTATAATGCAGGATGCAGGATAGTCTCAGATGAGCACTTTGCAGATGCTAGCTCTGAGTGCATAACCTGTTGTGTCACACCCTGGCATACACATTTGCCTGTGCCAAGTCTAAGCCACCATTCCTGCAAGAAACCTGGGAAGTTCAAACAAATAGTCAAAGTCCTAAAATTCTGACCACATTCTGTCTGTGGGGTGAAAAACAGCATCTCTGAACACGTGTGATGAACCTGGCAGCACTAGTTAACGGGTGAGAGAGTTCTTTGTTGTCCATGTGCCTAGGATAACTCTACCATCACAACATTCTAACATAGGCTAGGTCAGAGGAAGCTGCAGTTGTCTTCTTGCCTTTCCAACACAGAGTGAAACAGTTAACAAAATTCATACTTCAAAGGACCAAGACAGGACGTGTGGTAACCATGATGAATGATGCATTTGTACCTCTATTGTTCCAGAACCTTGTAAAATCAACTCTGTATCAATTTCACTCACTTTACATTACTTAAACTTGCTTTGCAACCATCACTGACAGAGCTATATATTTGCTAATTAAAAGAAAATACGGGATTTGGGAAATGCAGAAGTTGCTTAATAGTAATACAGCACATAGCAGAGCCTAGAAGCATGTCAGAATCACAGTTGCCAGCTTCAAAGTATATGGAATTATGAAAACCTAATTACTTTACTAATCGCATCCCCAGAGCTATGCTTTGATGGGCAAGATCCTGAATGTTCAGAGAGGGCTATTCCAAGTTCACAGGTGCACAAAAAAGGAAAATAATTAAATATAAATTAAATATTAGCTGCCACATCCTTTTGCTATACTTCAAAAGTAAAAATGTAAAATATTTCTAGAAACAAGATAGCTGTTAAAGTTCTGTAAGAGAAAACTGCCCTTAATAGTTAAATGTAATCTTTTACACTTTCTTGCCATTTCATGTTCACTAATTGGACTCACAAAATTCCTGCCAGTGAAGGAAAACTCTCTGCATGGCATATGTGGGGAACTGAAACATGGGACAAGCTAAGGGCAGGTTTGTCTGCCACAGCACAGTGCTGTATTAGAAATCCCTGAACTATCTGCAAACAAGCTGTTACAGCAGAGATACTGGTTGGATCTTAAAATCAACCAGACTAATCAATCTAGTCTCTCAGCAGGGTCAAATAACCTCTATAGGAAGCTGTGCTAGCATAGCAATATGGCTCCGGTTGTGGATCTCTGGAGATCTCAGCCCCTTGCTCCTTGGTATCGTGTAGGTATCATGTAGGTATGCTTGGTATCATGTAGGCAGATGGCAGCTGGTCAGCGAATGGAGTGGAGGATTTCCCTGTGTCCCAGGCAAATAATACTTTAACTTACGAACAGCCTGTTCTTCTTACGTAGGTACAGTCACCTAACTGCAGCAAATAAAGCCACGTTCTGGCCCTGTCAAGTTTGCAGCTTATAGGTGCAAATGCGGACAATGCATTTACAACACAAAATGATCAAACTGCTTCTCAGGCAGTGATCTGTTCCTCCTACCAGAGGCCTAGTCCCAACATTCTAATGTACTGTATTAAATGTTGATGGAACAGCCTTTCAGGTATCCCAGGCCCCAGAGAACAAGGTGAAAATCTGCAGCAAAGATTATTTACATTTCATGGAACAGGATCAGGTCAGGGAGTACTTCAGCAAACTGGACATATGGGCCCTGATGAGATGCACCCGCAAGTGCTGAGGAAGCTGGAGATGCCATCACAAGGCCACTCTGTATCATCTTTGAATGATAGTAATGACTGGGATAAGTGCCCAAGGACTGGAGGAAAGCAAATGCCACTCCTAACTTCATGAAAGGCAGGATGGAGGTTGTTGAGACCTGAGACCAGTCACCCTCACCTTGACCCTGAGAAGGTGATGGAGCAGCTAATTCTGGACACCACTTCCAGACACATGAAGAACAAGAAAGTCATCAGGAGAAGTCAACATGGATTCACCAAGGGGAAGTCACACTTGACCAATTTCATAAACTTCTACAATGAAATTACTGGCTTGGTAGATGAGGGGGGAGCAGTAGATATTGTCTGCCAAGGCTTCTGACACTCTCACACATGTGCAGCAAGAACTTACAATAACATTTCACTACCAACCTCAGTGACTTAATCACTGGTTGCTTGAGAATGTCAGTTGGGCAAAAAATACTACCAAAGTTCCTTGGGTGGGAGCTGCCATGGGTAAGGAAAGTCACCACGAAAGAAACAAAGCAGGCAAAGGAAAGCACAAGAAAAATGAGGACACAAATAGCGATGAGCTGATAAGGTAGCAATCTGAAAATCAAACAGGAACTTAACTAAAAATGAGCGCGACAGAAATAAATTATCACAAAACTTTTATTTACTATCAAAAGGCAATTTCCTCCCCTTTATTGCAGACCTCATACTGATAACAAGTCATTCAGCATGGCCTGCAGAAAGTACTCTTGGGGGATTTTTTTCTTCCTTCCAGTCAGTTTGACATCCCTGGCAGAGATGATGAAGCGCCAGGAATTAAAAGGAAGTCCTTGGATAGGAAGCAGAGGGAACAATTAAATGCCTTGTAGTCTCCTCAGCTATTCCTGCAGTGCTGCGGAGGGGTGAGGAGGAAGAAGCAGATCACAGCCCTGCAAGTGTTACCCTGTTAGGTGAAAGGGTGCCCGCCTGAAATGCTCACCGAGAGGCAACGTGGCAGTTCTATCCACCTAGCTCTGTAATTCACATAAACTAGGTGACTATGTCTCAGCCTCTGGAACACAACCATTATTACATCATCTTACTTCTGGGGAGGGGGGGAAGTCGAGTCTGTTTTGTAGCCGACTCCTGCTGCCCACTCTCAGGCACTACCACGTTTATCTATTGTATGCAAAGACGTGAGGGACTGTTCGCATTATTTTTCTCTTGCAGTTGTTGCTTAGTGTGCAAACGGCATCGGTAAATAACAGTGATCTAAGGGGAAACGTTTTGTGGTAGGAAAACCAACATCAGTTATTGGCTTGGCACCTCTTCCCCGGGCTTCTGAAAGCCCCATCGTCCCTATTAAAGTTCCCCGCTTTTGCCCGCCCGTGGGACCGCTCTTCTCGCCCCATTCCTCCCGATACAGCAGACGGTTTCCCCGCGAAGCGCCGCCTCAGGACGCACCCGAAACCGCTCGGCGCGGGCTGCGCCCCCAGACCCCCTCTCCCGCACGGGGCACCGGGCGCCCCTTCACCCATAGCGCTGCGGGTCTCCGGGGGACCAGCGGAACGAGGGCTCTCCGCCCCTCCCACGGGGTGCCCCGCCGCCAACGGCGCTGGGCCGGGGCCAGGCATCCCCTTCGCGTCCGGCCGGCAGGGGCGGGGCGGGCCAGGAGGGGATTGTGCCGTAAGCGGGCGGGGCGGTTCTATGTGGAGCGGTGCACCCGCGGGCTGCCGGCAGGACGTGGTGCTGCTGCTCCCGGCTCAGGGCCCTGAGCGGGCTGCTCCTGCCCGGCGCCGCTCTGAGCGCCTTGGTGGGGGCCGGTAGCGCGGCTCCCATTATGGTCAGCCATGGCGTGGCTGCCGGGCGAGCTGGCCGAGCTGCGCTGGTGTGCTCTGGTCGCTCTCTTCGTGGCGGCGCTGGCCACTCTGGCCGTCTACCTGGTGCAGTACGTGCTGCTGGCTCTGCGGCGGAGGCGGCCGCCGCCTTCGCCGCTGCCGTCGCCGCCACCGCGGCAGGACGAGCTGCAGGAGGAGGGCAGCTCCGTGCTGTCCTGGGCACTGTCGCTGGGCAGCTGGCGGCGGCAGTGGCGGCGGGCCTGGGTGGCGGCGCTCAGCGCCGAGGCGGCTGCAAGGGCGGTGAGTGCCGGGGACGCAGGTGAGGGGCGGCGGGCGGGAGGGCAACCGCGCCGCCCTGCCGCAGGGCCCGGCCCGGCCTGAGAGTTCCGGGCGGTGCCGGCGGCGGCTTCCCCGAGCCCGGCGGGCTGAGGCTGGGGCCCTGGGGTGTCCCGCCGAGGCGGGGGAGGGCGGCGTGTGCCCGTGTGCCGGCGGGGGCTGCTCCCGCCCGGGGCGAGAAGTGGCTGTAGAGACACCGGGACTTGGTCCGGACATATCTGTCATAGCTGTCAGCATGGTGCTGGCAGCGACTGCTGGTGTGTTACTGTCCTTCGGTGTTCGTATGTGCGTGTGTGTATGGGTATGCGATATGTGTGTTTGTATATGTTTGTATGTATATGTTTATATATTGTGTATGTATACACACACACACATATGTACTCGGTGGCAGTGTGACAGGAATTCGCAGGCAGGAGCTGGCCAGGGGCAGGGAGTGGGCACATGTGCGGGAGCCAGGAGAAAGGGGAGGAAAGCCGTGATCCCCGGTTGCCCCTGGTAGGGGCTTGTGTGCCGATAACATTGTTCGGGCGCAGGGAGCAGGAAACAATGGAAACTTCCTGGCCTGGGAGCCAGCGTGGGGCCTGCAGCCCGTCCTTCGGCAAATAACTCCTAGAGCCGGGCTTCCTTCGTGTTGTCTTAACGCCTTGCTGAAACTGTGTGTGTGTCAGTGTAAGGCTGAGGGCTGGTTTCCTCCATGCAGCCGAGGGACGGTGGGTGTCTCAGGTATTGGTCTGTTTGCTTTTGGCCCATGTCAGGATGGATGCTCAAAATGTGCCACCCTTTTGCATCCCATCCTACCCTTTTTCCAGAGGGTGCACTGTGCCATGTGGCTTGTTGGTTTGCGTATGTCCAGTTGTAAGATGCGAGGAGATTAGGTGAGGCTGTGGCACCAATTCTCTGGTCCTGAGGACTGAACCCCTGCCATGTCAGTGGAAAGTGCTGAGCCTAAACTGCCTCAGAAGCGGCATGTGCTTAAGTCTCCAAATTCGTGTGCAGCCCTCTCCCTAGGCTTAGGAGGTTCCTTTCGCAGCAGCCCACCGAGCTGTCTTCTTACACGTCAGGCTGGGGGAGAAGGAAGAGTAGGGCAGTGCCTGCGTGTGAAAGATAAGGAAAGTATTAAACACTTTCCAGACATCGCTGTAAGTTAGGGCAGCAGAAAGAAAATACCTCATCTGCCCTTTCAAATTGCACAGGGCAGGTGAGGAAAGCATAGGTTGTGCTGAGAAATGAAGACTTGCCTTGTACTTGTGGAAGATAAGAGCCCAGACAGCTTGGGTGCAGGTGCTGGGAACTGAAAGTAGCTAGAAACAAGCAGCAGCTTCCCGTCCCTGACTGCAGAGCAAAGCCGCTTTGACAGGGCCATGTACACCCTCCCGCCCGCCCCTGGTGAGCAGCTGCAGCCGTCTCTGGCCATGAGTTCACTGCCTGGCACTGCAGCGTGGCATTCCTTCCGCTGTCAGCCTCCCAAAACAATGTCAGTGGTGCACAGCTAATGAAATTCCTGTGTGCAAAACAGCCTCGGGTGACAAGGGAAGCTGTGCTGGCTGCTTGGTGTGGGTAGCAGGTGGATAATGCAAGTGCTGATGCCTCTTGAAAGCATGACCTCACTGCCAAAACAGATATAAAGCTGCCTTTTCCTTGCTGTCTGTGTGAAGACTGAGGAGCTGTCATGACTGCCTGCCGTCACCCATGAGGAAGGATTGGGGAGGGGAAGGTTTCTTTCCTCACCTCTGCAAGATGATGTTTGGGTTTTCTTAGTTTTGGCAGTGCAGCTCTATTATTAGGCCAAACCAAAAACGCCTTTTAAAGCTGCAGCATTGATTAATCCTTACTCAGGAAGAGCAGCTTCACTGAACTCTGACGTTGCTCATGGGCTTCGCTCTGCACTGTGCTATATACCTTGATATTCTGGTACAGAGTAAGATGAGTTATGATTAGGCCCATAGTTATGTACTAAGTATAGGTGTTCAAGCTCTACCCTGTATTATGTAGTGAGGTGTCATGCAATTAATCCATACAAGTTTTGACATACATTTGCAGTTCCTTCTCTGGTTCTTCCAGGAACTTTACTGGCAGTGTATTTTTATTACTTGGTTTCAAGAGACGGGTTCACCACCTAGTGATGCTTTCTTTTTTTCTTCTTTCTTAGGATTCACAGTTGCTTACGTTTGAGGAAGATGACCCACCAGAACCACTTGAGCTAGAAGTTAAACAAGTTGTTAGTATTGTAAAGTCAGCTCAAGAAAAGGTAAACTTCAGTTTGGTTTTGTTTCAGTGTACTTTTGGGCAGGAAATGTTCACTTTTCTTATTAGTGTCAGTGGGAGTTTTATTTGTCAACGCTTCTATACCTGTGACCTAAATTTGTTATGGCTGCTAAGAGGCTGCCTCTCTGGTGAGCCTGTGCAAACTCTTTGCACTGATTCACTCCTTTTGCAAGTCATGAGCAGAATGTCCTCCAGGCTTTCTACCAAATGGGCAATAACCAGGGTTATGCCAAGCTTATGGGTACATCCTCAATGAACTCGTAAGCTGCCCTCTCCCTACCCCCATCAGAACAATGGTTCCCCATCCTATTGCTGAAGTGTGGGGTGGGGATTTCATGAAGAAGGAAAGGGAAGGAAAACTTCTCCTCTGGGACAAAAGTCTGCCTCTTGATGTTTGTGTGGCTGATTACAGGTTTGCTTCAGAAGCTGTTGCTGGGTAGGGATCAGTGGAACAGGTGCAAAGTCCTGAGGGTGAAGTCTTGACTCTACTGAATCCTGTACTCAGTGAGGAGAGAATGGTCTCTTTCTTCCTCTCCACATACCCTTTCTTCCTCTTCCCCCACCCAACGTACTGCACAGTGCTTTAATGCATGTAGAGTGAAAATAAGGCAGAATGTGGCTCTTGGAACAGAGTAAACGTGCACTGAAAGGAGGAAGAAAAAGTATATATGCTTATTAGCAGTGATATCTTTTGCATTTTCATCCTAGTGACTGTAACTACTAGTCATATTTGCACAGGTGCTCTGCTTCAGGTACCTGCATCAAATCAGTCTAATGCTTTTCTTCTAGTTTTGCTTTGTTAATTTGGTTTGTTTGTCTGATTTAGATGTTAAGCAGCTCTACTATGATTCCTTTGAAAACTATGCATGCTTATCTGCCTGATACACAGCTCTAGGCACACCCTCATTGGTGGCAGCTGGGGATTGCCAACATGTAAATTTGTGCACTTGTTCACCTTCTTCTTTCCCTTGTCCCTCCTGTTTTTCTCCCCTGCCAGTGGTCCCTGCCTCAGCAGTGGTGCTAGAGAGAGACTGGAGTTGGTTGGGCTGTAGAGTAGACACTAATATTGCTCTGTGCCACTGAAGACACAAGAATGGGAAATTTTAAGGAGAAGGAACTACTAGGTATAAAAGTGGTGTGCTGTGTAACATGTGAAGTCAGCAGCTGAGGGAGATCTGTTACAAATAAAAGCTAGCAACTAACGGCACAAAAATAGGTGACTTGCAGCACAGTGTCTAAAACATTGCTGGAAAGCTGGAAGAGCTGCAAGAGTGTTTGCATGGGAGGTGTCCAGGAGGTTTGGGTCTGTTGGTTGCTCTTGGCCAGCAAAGTTCAGCAAGGGTGCATGGGGCCAGCGCTGTGCTCAGAGTACTGTGCCCATGGCTGCACCATGATTAAAACAGTGTCCCAGGGCTAAAACCCCTCTTTTGTCTTGCCTGTGTGCCAGAACCAAGGCACAGCGCTGCAGTCCTGGATTTCCCTGAGGTCATGCTGTACCACTGGGAACATCTCTGCTGCAGTCCTCAGCTGGCTTATGTGTTGTTTAACAGTAGATTCTGCCTGCCGTAGCAGTGAGGTAAGTTAGTGCCTGTGATGCCCTCTAGGCACCTTCACCTGCTGTGGTTAAGCTTGGGCAGTGGAAGGCAGCAAGTGCTGACTCCATGGGAGCCTAAGCCCAGGGAGCTGTTCGCTGCTGTAGGGCTGTTCTCTTGCTTTTCTCTACCTGTGGCTTTGTAAGCTGGCACCCTCCCTTATGCAGTCTTTGGTCCTTGTCTGACCTTGGGTTACATCATTTCAGTATGTTAATCAAGCTGTTATACTGCAGCCAGCAATCTAATGTGGTTTTGCAGCAGCTTAGACCAATATAAGCACATTTTAAAATGTATTGGATTAAACCAGGTTTGCTTATGTAAAGTGTTTTTTTCTGAACTGCCCCTAAACCTGTTTCCATAATCTTGTGCACAGCTGCTGGGAAAATTTCTCTGAATTATTCTTACTTTTTCAGTTAAGGTACAACCTTAATATTTATTTGGGTTTCAGCGTATAATAACCTTAGAGTGGAACTCCGATAGCTGCTTTCCCTCCTACCTTAAATGCATGCCTTTCTCTGAAACACCTCAGGAGTTCTCTCATACAGTAATTGTGGCTCTTATATATTCCTCAGGTAATAGCAAGGGTCCAAAGGTGGTTTTTTGTGCTGTTTTCTTTTACCCCCTTGCTTTTCAAGCTCTGTATCTTTGCATGTGAAATTGAAATCTCTCTCTGTAGCTTGTCCAGGCTCAAACTTCTGATATGTATTTGAAACTCACTACTGATATGATTGGCTCTGAATGCAGTTTGTGACCACATGCTGCATGTTTACCAATGTTGTAGCATCTCACAGAGCTCTGCACTTGCCTGAGGCTTCAACTGGCATAAGACTGTTGTCCTGCAACTGGTCCAAGATGCTGCTTTACTTGTGGTCTGTATAGCAAGAGTGTATAAGTGCCTTGATTCAGGATTCTGGGCTTGATTTAAATGCATGTTGTTTCAAATATGTAATTGACCTTGCATCAGAGAGGTTGTGATCATCAAAGGAAGTATAGGATTGAGGGTGAGAGATCAAAATAGCAGTAAACATGGGATGTGTAATACTTGAACGCAGCTGCATGCTGACAGAGCCCTGTGGTATGTCTTCTGTGGTGGGTGGTCCTCTGTCCTCTTGAATGCTGGGCCATGGGGCACAGCCAGGTGATGAGCCTGCTTGGTGCTGGGAAGTCTTGCTCCAAACCAATACGGGATTGCCAGCCTGACTGTAATTACTGTATTACTGCTGACAGCCCTGTTTATCACCAGGATGCAGGCTGACATGTGCTGTCCTTAGGTATATACACACTATCCTTGGCTTGAAGAAGCTGAAAGTTGTAAAACTGGTGTGTGGTCCACAGTGCAGTGCTACAGACGTGGTTGGGGAAGCTGCTGGTTGTCAGCCTGGCCAAAGCTGTTGTGATAGGGACAGGCTGCTCTGGGGCTGAAGGTTACACTACACTGCTTCTTGACAAAGCCTCTATTTATACGTCACCTTCACTCCAGTTTTGGGCCACAGCCTAAATGTATAGGATAAAGTGGCCCATTTTCATTGTGTGGTGTTGGTTGTTCTGTTTTAATAAAGTAAACATTAGGAATATTCTTAGCTAATTCTGCCAGCCTTTCCATTACTGCAGTGTTTTCAGAGGCTTTGAACTTCACAACAACAAAAAAGGCAACAAAAAAAGATGATCCTCTTGGGGGACTTGGTACAGATGGTTTGGATGGAGGAGGCTACAACAGAAGTCTCCCTTCTTTTCCTGCTTCATACCTAAATAGAAAGGGGTAAAATGCTCTCAGAGTGCCATTCCATTAATGAGTGATAACAAGTTGCTATACAAGAAATTACTGTCTTGGATCGCAGCAGGCAACAGCAAATATGAAAGCCTCATGTTATTACTTATATGATGGATCTTGCTGAGGGGAATGGTGGTGAGAAAGGAGGACTGTTTCACAGGCATCTGAGAAGTCCTGTTTTCTGATGAACTGTGCAGCATATCCGGAGAGCCCTTATTAACCCACGCAGCTGTCATAGCTTCATCTTGGTATCACTTTGCAGCCACCCTGCTGTAAGCTGGCAGCCTGTGTTTGTGCCACACTGGGGTGTCACAGCTTCCACTTCCATTTGCGCTGAAGCAGGTAGAGACATTGTGCAGCAAAGGCTGCTTTCTGCTCTGGAAAAGACTGGTTTCTCATTGTCACTGCTACAGTACTAACTGAGATCATTCTGAGCTATGTACACGTTTCTGTCTGATTATTTTTGGTGGGGTGAACTGTCCTCACCATCATGTGCAGTTCCTTTTGTCTTTAACTCCTTGTTTTGCTTGAAAAGCTGTCCTGGAGCTTTGCTGCTTTAACGGTGGTTTCTTTTACAAGCCTAGGTGGAATCATGGCCCTTCCAGCTTGCTTCTGTACTAGTGTAATTCTTTGTCTTTATTTACTTTTCTTCCATGGTGCTTGCTGTCGTATCAAGCAAATATCATGTAAATATATCATGAAGGAATTCTGTTTCCTTGGCTAAGGTGTTCCTTAAGTATCCTTTCACAATACTGTCCTGCCTTGTAAGTCACTCCTGTGAACCCATTCTCTGCAGCAGCTCCAGTTAATGCTGTCTGCTTGAACTTGATAGCTGAAGTGACACACAGCCCGACAGGCGAGGTCTTGCCATGCAAGATCACTGCTTCTTTGTGTCTCTGAAAGTACTTTCCTGATGCATTTTAGGCTTCCAGTCTGCCTGTCCTGTGGCTGCTTCATAATGTGACTGACTTGATGCATCAATGTCTCTTCCTTTGGTGTTCTCCCAGTGATAATACTGCCCTTTGTATGAGTAGTATTCGTTAATTCTCTACACACGTGCTGTATTTTGAATTGTATTTCTTTTATTTTCTTACTTTTTCCCCATCATTTCCATGTGATGTCTTAATCTTCCTTTATATTGCTGCTTCCCAGCTTGCTTTCCTCAGTATCATGGTTTCTCCTGAGGGATTTTGAACCTTAACTATGCAATTTGGTTGGTGCCTGACAGACTCCTTTGTAACTTGCTTCCACTTTCACCTCACTACTCACTGTACTGTCTTCTCACTTTCAAACACATCCCCATTCACCTTAACATGGGAATGATGGAGTGCAAGCTTAATTATCAGTGTGATGACCCTACTAAAACAGACAAGACAACATAATGGATCTCACCTACTTAAGAACTAAGTGTCTTGTAGAAGGAAAACATCAGGGTGGGGATTTGTTTGTTTCAGTGGAGATAATACTGGTTTGGGCACTGTCAGGTAGCCTGCCTGTCTTCCAGTCGTTGCTGCAGATGTGCGTGAGCCTCCTACAGGCTTGTGCCACATCTGCGTCTTTACAAACTAACAAGTCTGTTTCTGGTATTTATTTGTTTTCCCCCTTTTTAAGTGTAAGTACTGCTTCCTGTCCTTGCTCTGTTTGATATTCACTGAAGTTGATTAGGTGTATTGAAAATTCTTCCTGTCCTGGCCACTTGTACTCCCTGCTCATTTGTTTTATCCCCCTCCAGTCTCAAAGGAGTGGATAAATTCACATGCTGTATCAGTTTGTGCTTCGTTTCTGTTGCTAACATGGCAACTCTCTCTCTCCTGTACTCATTTCATCACTCACTCTGCCTTCACCCTGGTGTTTACCATTGTTTTCGGAAACTGGTCTAAAATTGTCTCATTATATTTGCAGGCAAATTTGCTTTGATACCAGCTTCTAAAAATCCACCTCTGGCTGTGCCTGCATTAGACACTTCGCTCCTTCAGTTTGTATATGTCTCTTGCTTGGGTAAAGAGGGAATGGTGAAGAAGCTAGAGAAACCCCCTCAAGAAGCCAATGCATAGGCTCTGATAACCAAGGAAGATCATGTAATTCTTATGCTGAATGGCTGTTATGACTATCATTTCTGACTGTAAAGTTTTCTTACAGTTAAGTTTTAAGCTGAGCACACAGACTGTCTATGTGGCCATTGACAAGGGAAGTTTTCCATGCAAAAAAAAAAAAGAGCCTTCTCCTTCTCAGAGGAGTACTCCAAAACAAACACGGAAAATTGTGGAGGTCCTAAATCTAATAGCATACTGATCCCTACAGTTGAGATCAAGGCAGCTTTTCACTGTGTGGCTGCTTCATGGCATGTACTCATTTTCTTGTGAAAATGGTGAAGATTTGTGTTACGTACTATAGAGTAACCTGCTCTTCCTGGAGATAAATGCCAAGTGCAGTGAAACTTACAGAAAAAAGGCAAGAAAGGCCTGTGATGCTGAGGGTTTTACCCATACATGTGATGTGGTCATGGCCTGGGGAAGGTGAATAATAGCTTATCCGAAGGGCTGTCAGGGAAGTCACAGCCCTTCAGCCTCCCTTGGCCACAGAAGGGAACCTGCTGCTACATGTGGAGAGGGGAAGGAAGAGTTACAAAAAGGCCACGCATAATGCACAGATCAGTGTGTGCCAGTGCCAAAAATGAAACCTCCAGGCAAGAGGACACCATGTGTGAGGAGCAGAGGCACTCCGGTGCTCCTGGAGATGAGACAGGTTCTATTGCTGCTTGAGGAAGGAAATAAAGTGAAATTTTGCAGCTCTGTCCAGAGGAGCCGCAAACAGAAAAAGTCAAGGTATAGAGGGGGAGAGCAAAGCCAGGGGAAGGGCTTAAATAGCTGTGGGTACACAAGTTTGGACACTTTGAGTTTCTCAGAAAGACGTGAGTCTTACTCAAGTGCTGTAGTGCTTTTCAATCTCCTTTGTTCCTGCAGCTGTTTATTGGAAATAAATTTTTTAGGGTAATTATACTAACAATTTTAGACATGTGTAAGCAAGGTGTGTTACAGCATCTGGAGCTTGTTGGATCTGGGTGCCCATGTCAGGCAGATGGGGAGCAGAGCCCAGTCATGTCAAGGAGTTTTGCCCCATCAGCTCACCCACAGCGTGGGCTAGTGTGGTCAGGATCAGGGATGGAGGTGGGTTAGGGGAGAGGCTGGTGGGTGAGGGGAGAGGCTGGAGGGTGTTGAGGAGCTAGCAAGAATAACCCTGGCATGGGGGATGATCAAGTGCCAGGAGTCAGCTGAATGTGGGGAGGAATAATAGGGGGCTGAGAAGGAGGAAGGTGCAGCCTTGCTGGTGAAGGCACCCGAGGAAGGGCTGAGAATTCCTTCCATGGGAGATCCCCAAAATATATGGAGAGACCTTGGCTGTTGACAGCTAGAGCTGCGGAGGTGCTGGAGAGAGAAAATACCTTGGTCCTGCTGGTAGAAGAATCCCTTCTTCTACATTCTTTGTGCTTCTACTTCACCTCATCCTATTTCTAATTTAGGAGGTCATGCTAGTCCAGATGTAAGGTAACAAAAGAGACCTGGGGTGTTATCTCTCTGGGAGTCCAGAATTAGCCAGCCACAGCTTCTGTGTGGTGGTATAAGGGCCTAACTTTTAAAGAGCAGTTTGTTATAAGAATGCCAGGCTTTCTAGACTCTAAACCACAAAATGTTGATGACTGGGGATGAACTGTAATAAGGAGGGGTGGAAGAGAAAGGTGAGGAAGATAAATGAAGAGCAGCTCACTTCCCACCAGTTCAGGTGCTACTGTTTATTGTGAACATCTCTCCTTCCTCTTCTCTGACAACCAGAAAGGGGTGCTTTGCCTGACCCTCCCTTCTACTCTTCATCTGTACAGAGAAAATGAGTTTGAGGAAGCAGGGTGGGTGGGGGCATGGAAGAAGAGTGTAGCACAGGAAGCCTCAGTATTTCTCTTCATGTGACTGTTCTGGGGAAAATGGCCTACCTATTTCTGCTCTGGTCTATCAAAGTCATCCACTACACTTCTAAAGGAATGTCACTTAAAAAGGGAAGTGGCAGTTGCGGTTTTTTAATCTGCTTCTCACTGCACATGTCAGTATCCGAGATGAAAACAGAATTGCTTTGTCTTCAAATTCTAGCCCATTCTCTCTGTATTTTGACGCTACAATCCATTCTGCTGCCAGAACAAAGGGATTCAGCTGACATACAGGCATATTATTTTCCATTTACAAATGTGGAACCCGTCCTTTTTCTGACTGGATTAAAAATTAGACCTCTGTACCTGAAGACCACAGTTATTTTATTGAAAATGAGGGGAGAAGGGGAGTAGGACTCTCTTGACGAGGTGTAGAAAGGAGAGTGAAAATTGCCCTACCTGCAGCGTCTGTTTCCATCCTTTACTCAGAAGTAAACATAATTATGAAGAAAGTGGCACATGAAAACACGATTAAGAAGAGAGTGGCACATTAACTCATCTACCAACTCTTCTGCCACACTGTTTTTTTAAGCAGTAATCAACCATGTAGCTTGGTGTTAGACATCCAGAAATTCCAGACAAATAGCTTTGCATCACATGTGCAGCAAGTCCAACTTGTTCTGAGTACACTGAACCTCCTATGCATGTGTGGATGAAATGTGCATGGATGATAAACCCACTGCATTTAGGACATGCAGGTGTCATCAGCTTTTGCATCAGACCTGTCCTTTTCCTTCCTTTGCCCTTGAGAAAGAAGTGTTAAAAGAGCAACGATGCCAATCCATCCTTGTGAATGAAAGGAGTGATTCAACTCAGCTTCTAAGTTGAAAATATAACAGAATCATAGAATAGTTAGGGTTGGAAAGGGCCTTAAAGATCATCTAGTTCCAACCCCCCTGCCATGGGCAGGGACACCTCACACTAAACCATGTCACCCAAGGCTCTATCCAGCCTGGCCTTGAACACCGCGAGAGATGGAGCATTTACAACTTCCCTGGGCAACCCATTCCAGTGCCTCACCATCCTAACAGGAAAGAATTTCCTCCTTATATCCAATCTAAACTTCCCCTGCTTAAGTTTGAACCCATTACCCCTTGTCCTGTCACTACAGTCCCTAATGAAAAGTCCCTCCCCAGCATCCCAACAAATAGAATAAGCACTTAGGCTCTCTGGTCTTGTTAGCTATTAAAAATACTTAAAAGTCAGTTATTTTCTATCATACTAGTGGGTACTCATTGACTATGTGGGATTAAGGGTCAGAAATCATTTCTGAAAGGATATAGACTCTGCGAAGAGGTGAGGGGAACTGATTCGGCCACTTCTAAACTATAATTTGCAGGAGACAAACCTGAAAAGGCAAATCTTGTTGCTTATGAGTGTGCTTGGGATTTTTATTTGCCATGTCCACCTCTTCCCCCTGTTCGTTAGTAATTAAGTCTCTACCTTAATGGATGTGCTCTGAAGCCTTTGATAATGATCTGGTTCTTCTTAAAAATGTATTCTGTAGAGCTCTGGGAGATTAAATGTATTTAAGGAGACACTGATAAGGATCTTCCAGAAGGTACGTGATTCATTTTAAAGCCTTCTGCTTCAATCCCAGTGCCCATAAGTGAAGCAGTAAGTGCACAAACATAATTTAATAGCTTGCATGCAGAGTTTATGTCAACAAATCTTGCAGCAAGTTATTTGTCTGCGCATTGCATTAACCTGGATAACTTTGCCTGAGTCAGCCTAAGGAGGGCTCAGCTATCCTTTCCAACAGTGGAGATGTGGGGGCAGTAACCACAGAGGGACAGAAACAAGCCTCTGTTTTCAACCAGCAAAGCTGTTTGCAGAGTGAGCTTCTCTCTGGCATAATAAGCCATTTCTCATTTCTGTACCTGGGGCTTTCCTGTGCTACCAGGTGCTTTCTGCACACTCCAGGGATTTTGCAGCCCCAGCACCTCAGTTGGTTTGCAGAGAAGAGGGAGGAAAAATCACTTAACTATCTGTAAACTCAGTATGATGACAAGTTAATCTTTCTGCTCTTAGAAGCGAGGGAGTCTACTCAAGGAAGTCCATTACAGTTGAGTGGCATACACTGTTCCCCAGGCATTTAGGTAAATCACCAAATTTCAGGGCCTTTCTTGATCTGTTCAAAGACTTGAATAAACTTTTAAAGGCTCCTGCCCCTTCCCACCCCACTGGGAACAGGAATTGATCAGACAAAATCTTCTTCTACAGCACCAGGGTTATGCCAAAGTTTCACATTTGTAGGATAACAATAAATCAAGTATTGTTTGGTGAAACCATCTGTCCCATGGTAGGCTACTTAGCTGAGAGCAGAAGAGTGAGAAGAAGCAGCTTCTTTGTCTCCCTTATGCAAAATTGTGATTGTTGAGCTTTTAAAGCACAGGAATCTTTGGCAGGTGAGGAGTTAGTTTTGTATTAGATAACAATACGAAAGAAATTTTGGAAAATACCAGAATTTCCAGGTATTAAATTTCACATCCAGAAGTGAACACTTGAACTACGGTTTATAGAAGGTGCAGAAGGGGGTAGGGATGTTTATAAAACTGCATAGAAATCTCCCACCTACAGAAGTAGCATAATTCTTGTAGTGTAAAGTCCTTCCTTCTCTTAGTTCCTTTCCTGCCTCCAGCAAACCTTTTGAAGACTAATTTGTTTTTTCCTTTCTTACCTCTTCCCACCCCTTTCATTTCATCAGGTGGTTTCTTGCAATGTTGTGGGAGATTCCGTTAAATTTGTTGTCACTGTCTCACCCACTTCGTCCATGACTGCAGAAGGTCAGTCATACAGCGTGAAACTCTCTCCACTTCACTTGCAGGTAAAGTGTTCAGTGTTGTTCTCTCTCTTCGTCCTTTCATTACATCTAAACCCACAGCTGAGTTGAGCCTCCTGTTTGCAAAGTGCATACAAGCTCGTGTTAACTGTGGTAGAACATTTATTAGTACAACAGTTTCCCTCTGGAGCAAGTCATAAGTTCATAAATTGAGCTGCCTTTTTAGAGCACTGTGGATAAGTAACACGTTGGTTAGACTGTTTGAATGTATAGAACACCAATACCCTTTTTTTACTAGCAAGTACTCTCAAAGCTTAAATAACTTCTGCCTTCTTGGACTGTCACTTTGAGTTTACTTACGAGAAACTGGTCTCATTCTTCCTTTGGCAAGGCTTAGTATGGAGCTTAATCTTCAATTTCTTTATAGGACACCAGAACACTCTCCAGTAACTGCTTTCCTATCCACAGCTTCAGCTCTATGTGAAGGATGGAGGAGAAGATGTCAAAGTTGACTGGTTCCTCATTAACGCCAATGAAACCAACTTTGAGATCCAGCCACTGCAGGAGGTTAGTCAGTCGATTTTGTTTGCTGTAATGGTTGAGAAGATGGGTCTCCATCCCTTCAGTGCAAAACCCTGCGTAATGCTTTTGGTTAGCAGTAGAGGTGTCTAAGAGTTTATGTATCAGATGAGGCTGGAAGAGCAAAACGCCTGTTCCCTTCTGTTGGCTTCCTTCAATAGAAGCATGGGGCAGTTACCTGTTGGTAGTGCTGCCTTGAGCTGCTTCAGTGAAACCTGTTATGGTTCATCCAGCAAAAGCCTACATCTCTGAAATCTAGGAGCATTTCTCAAGATTACTGAAGCATTACAGATAAACCAAGTCTGTGTCTGACGGATGACTTTGCAAACATTTTTCATCCACATTCAAAGGTGTGAAAAATGTATTTTCCTAAATATCTTCTCTCAGAGCACTTCTGAAATAATAATAATAATGGAAAAAAAACATTGTAATGGTATTCACATCAAGGTAATTACAAAGTTGCCCTTTCATTAACTTAAATCAGTTTTGAAATTAGGCAACAATAGCTCTGAAACAGCTCTGAAAAAATACAATTATGTAAGGAAATAATGGATGATCCAAAAATATCTTGATGGTTTTAGAATTATGCCTTATCTTAGTATATAAACACTGGTTCATTAAGATTTTGTTTTTTTTTTTTTACTGGGACAGCCCTGAAAGATTTCCTTCATGACTGAGACTCTTCTGTCTTTGACCCTTTGCAATGTCTAGGGATTTGTGGCACAAACATGATGACTTAAGCTTTTTTTACAACAGAGTGAAGACTTGATTGTGTTTTGTAAAGCTGGTTTTCTGAATGAAGGCCTCATTAAAAAATAGGTTTATTGTACAGTAAAGCTGCTTCTGAAGCCCTTGTACTAAGTGACCTACAGTTGTAATAATTTATGATTATAGTTTTTAAACACAAAAATGTGAAACTCATAACCGAAGACAGATGACTCTTTCAAACTGTGTTTTAATGTAGACTTTACTGTGCACATGTAGCAGTGTAATAACCTTCACAGGTTCAGGTGGCATGCTGATTATCCATGTATTGAACAGTCATTAAGTACTTACTGACAAATGTAGATGACTCTGGTATAGTCACTGGACTTCACAACCTGCTTTTTCGGAGATGCCAGGGTTTCAAAGGAGTTGCAACTTGCTGTGCTTTGCCACATTTTTTAAATGAGCCTGTTAAGTTCTTAATAGTTAGGGGCTTTATTTTCACTTTGAAGTTTCTATTAGCGCTTACTTAGGGAAGAGGTGAGGCAATAAACAGAGAGCTAAAGCCTGTGAGCAACCTACACTTTGGAAATTGCTTCTGCTCCTAAACTTAAATGTCAACTTTTGTGTCCTTTCTTCTTTTTGAAGCAGTATTGTGCTAACAAATAAGTACCTTTTTTGGCTTGTGATCATCTAGCAGTGGTTTTGTCTTCAGTCAAACACAACCTATTTTCTGTTGATAATAGCTGGGTGAACCTGAGTTGCATTTGGCAAGGTGGCTGACTGGCAGGGCTTGAGTTCACATGCGGTGACTTCACATCCTGGTGTGGCTCAAGCTGGGCATGGTAGCTGGCTGTACGCCCTTAGCACATGTCAAACCCAGAGTAAAACATCTTCTCTTAAGCCTTTTTGGTTGGTGATTAAGGTATTGTGGCTTGCCTTTTAGAAGGTGTTATGATGGAGCGTTACTTTCCAAATAAGTATAGTTAAAAATGAGGTTTGGCTGACAGGAGGCTTTTCAAACAAACTGCTTTCCAAGTAACTATGGAAAGATCAGAAAATACCTATAAGTAGAAGTCCAATGACTGTTGTTGCTGCTGTTACTGTTAAATAACAGATATCAGATTAGGTTGATGGCAAAGCAAGAAGCAGCTGGGATTTTACAATTGTCAGTGTTCTTCATCAGGATCTAGGTAAGGTCAGGGGAGGGAAATTGCTTCCAGAACAGTCAAAACAACCACAATTTGTCTGCTTATTTAAATAATACAAGTAAAGAAATGATTGAAACTGAGGCTTCAGACAACCTAATTTACTTTCATATTTTTTTAAAGTGAAAGAGTATTATCTGCAAGTAGCAGAAATGTGCCACTGCCTCTTTCCTTGGTGATTGTTTGAAGGAGCACAGTGTGAACAAAGCAGCATTTCTGTAGGACTGCTCAATGCTGTTGTATGTTTTGAAATAAGGGGCCTGTCATCAAAGGGCAGTTAGGTAAGAAGGCAGTGAAACAGGATTTTTGCACACAACATTCCTGGGATTTTTATGAAACACCCTAAATGTTGCTATAACACTTGAGTAATTGGGAAACGGCTGTTACTCCAAATCTGTTTGACCTGTTGTGCAAGCTGCAAGCATACCTTTAAGAGTGAAGAAGTCATTGCATGATGATTCCTCTACACCTAAGAAAGGACTGAGGCTTTTGAAATGACAGATTGCCTCTCGTTCCAAGAGCTCTCTGTGATGAAGGAGCATGTTGCAGGGTGTCCAGATTGGCAGAGCAAAGCCTGTGCAGAGATGAGGTTGTTTGAGGCTTCAGCTATTGCTGCCTTGCAGCTTTTATGTGCTGTGTGGCTGCACTGGTGTGGGTCAGGTAGTGCTGAAAGTTGGTGGTACAGAGACAGTACTATCAGAGCAGTCTACCAGGATTAGGCATTCAGTCCTCCACTTGATCTCCCTGCTGGTGCAAATTGGGTGTCCTTGTCACCAGTGCCTTTTTTTTGCAGCAGGGCCTCATTTATTGGCCATAGCACAGCAGTTGCCAGCCTGCTGCCGTCAGATAGCAGCATGATGAAGTCTACCTTTTGTCTGCTTTGCATTCTCCAGCTATTCTGTATCTGGACATGTAAATTAGTTACCTTTCTTTTAAAGCCTTGTTCTGGAATAGTGAAACCTGTCAGGTATGGTATTAGGTGAGAAAAGATGGATGAGTCCCCTGTGGTTTAGATCAGACCTTTTTCTCCTACTTCAATCTTTTCTTTAGGAAAGAAACCTCACTGAGATTTCTTCTCTGCTGCCTTCAGAGCAGTTGGGTACGAAACTGCCCTTTCTGTGATAGCTTAATTTAAAAATGTACTCCCTGTAGGGAGCTGAACAGAAGAGACTTTATGAGGAGTGCAGCAGGGGAAGCAGGCTTTATACACCTTACAATTAGTTGTGTGAAACAAAATTTGTGGGCTGTTCTGATCCCTCAGAGATTGTGGTGCTAAGTTCAGATTGCCATGAGATTTTTGAATGGACAGACATATGAGCTGGTCCCCCAGAGCAGTGTGACTATCTGTCTGTACAGTGCACTTTTCAGCAAGGTTGAACACCTCCAAAAGGTGCTGTAATATTTTTTCCAGTGCAGCACAGGATTAGCTGCTTCTCAGCTGTTACAAGCTGGCATAGCTCCCATTAAATCAGTGGAACAGGGCTGATCTGCTTATCTGATGACCTGATCTGCTGTCTTGGTGGAGTGAAAAGCAGCACAAAAACTTTAAAACACCATCATAAAATGTAAACTGCTGATGAAACTTCTGGTTTTCTGGCCAATAGTTCTGCCTTCCTAACTCTCTGAACAGAATGTGGCTTTTTCAATATATATTTCTAGTTTATTGCATAATATAGAAATGCAACTAATTATTTGAAAGATCTCTTATTACATTTTGTTGTTAGCAACAGAAACCATGTCTCTCTCTGACAAAGTTAATGTTCAATAGCTTTGGTGGTTTACATATACCAAATTAATACTTGCCTTAACATCTTTCGAGTTTTGAGAAGCATGATTGTTTGTTTCCTCTTAGGGACAGACAGCAGGGCCATGTGCAATATCTGAAACGCTCAGAGATGTTCTGAACAACCTCTTTAGCTCAGTTTCTCCATCTGTAGTGTTGAGTACGAAGCCTGCAGATGTAAAGGAGGTTCAGGTAAGTCTATTTCCTAAATCTTTTGAGAAATGTCCTTCTGCTTAGTGTTTCTATTACATATTCATGACTCACAAGCGAGTAAGTTTAACCCCGTTTGGTGATCAGAAACAACTGGAATGTATTCTTTAAAACAACATAGCCTTTGGCAGTGAAGGCTTTGTGATCATAACTCCCGGGTGGATTATCTGTTGATGTTACGCCCTATCACACGTTTGGTTCCCTATATCAGTGTGACAGAAGTTAAAAGTATTTGGTGTTTGCATATGTGCGATCCCTTGCGCTCTGCTTGCTTTTCACAGAATGTACAGAACGTAAGCCTTCTCCCTCAGGGCACTAGTCCTCCTAAACCTCCAAGGGCTCATGAACTCAAACTGCTAGTGAAGAACATCGCAGTAAACCTAACTGATCACAGTGCTGCAGGTAACGTAGCCCATGCATTGCTGCTTGCTTTCAAGCAGTTTTTTTTTTCCTTTTGGATGAAATAATTTGGAAGTTCTGGGTTACAGCCTTCTGTCAAAAGAAAATGTAAGAAATCGCTGTACTCTGAGAAACAGGCTTAATCATGCTTGTGCAAAACTGTGTGTGTTTTGCTGTATTTGAATATTTAAACACCTTGATCTTGTAAACAAATCCATCATTTCTGAAAGCAAATTGAAATGAGCATGTTTATAGAGTACGTTGATTATTTGTGGATTTTAGTTTTAATTTCTAAAAGTTATCAATTTGGGTGTGCCCAAGATGAGGGGCTCAAATCCAGCTCTCCATTAACTGTTAGCAGTGACATTGGTTTGGTTCAATGTTACTGCATGTTTACAGCTGATTTACTTTTGAGCAATTTGCTGACCTATCTAAACCCCTCCTCCTCTATGTAAACTCTCCTCAAAGGTGGTGTTTTGTTGTCAGGGATTTTTTCCCCTAATGAACTACCTCTGCAGGTAGCGGAGGGATTACCTCTTGCAAGAGGAGCACAAAGCCAAAAAGGCAGTCACTGTGAGGCTGCAGTATTGGTTTTGGAAAGTAGCACCAAGCCTGTCTCGCAAGTAGTCAGACTTCAGGTTCAAGCATGCCTCTGTCACCGACTGAGGCACAAGCAGGCACGTTTCGGATTTTGTCAGTGGGAATACAGATTTAAGGCTCTGTTATTTATGGTCACAAAACAATTCCATAATAATCTTTTTAGTGGAAGCTTCTGGCTGCTAAATTAGGCAAGGCACTAGTTTTGGATAAATATATCCTACTTACTCTACTAGGGTTTTTTTCCAGTTAGATGTAATAGGTTTCTGCCCTGGAGCCTTGCATAATGCTGCTTGCTCATCCTGGTTGGAAGTGATTCCCCTAAAACTTTCTGCAGACTGTTTTTGTAGAAGCAAACTATTTTTAAAGCAGTTCTGGAATTCTTTGCATTGGAATGTCCTATATAAATAAAACTGTGCTGGAAACTGTAGACTGCAGGAAAGCTAACTCAGAATTTGTTATTACTCTACAATTTTGCAGTGCAAACTAAACTTCTCAAAAGAGCAGATCATTTTGTCTGCCTTTAAAAGTCTTGAGATGAGATACCTTTGTGTGCATACAGTGCATGCAATGGAAGAATTCATCATATGAGAAATCTCTCTGCCCCCTCACTGAAAATGAGAGGAAAGGGGACAATTGATGTGCTCTGCTTTGGGGACCCAGATATTGAGAAGCAAAATCACCATTTGCTATCCTGAAAGGAGATGGAGGGAATTTTGCTGGTTCCCTAACAGCTCTGGGAGTGTAAATGCTTTGGAACTGTGTATGAGAAATAAAGCTTCCCAGTGGGGTTTAGCTGGTACACTTGAAATCCAATGGAAACTGCACAGCTGGGAAGATGCTAGCTTCTGGACATAGCTTGCCGCCTATTTAATTATTGTTCTCTTATGCTGGTGGTGTCTTCAGCAATAATTAATTATCCTGTTGCAACTGTGAGACTCAGGAAGATGTGCAATATTGCAGGCTAACCTCCATAGATATACAGAGGGCTGGGGAGGGATGGTTTGTCTGTCTTTATCATTATCATCCTATAAAGAATGGATGCTAACATGTTTAATAGGAGCTTGTGGCTTTCCTATAGGTATGTTGGTTCAACTGGTGAGTAACGAGTAGCAGAACTGGTCTCTGCTTATAGGTTGTGCCCATTGTTATCTCTTTAGTTTGTGTAGGTAAACAAAGATTATCCTAGATTTAGTACTATGTGGCCCACAGTGCATGATCTAGGGCAAAAGTGACTTCTGCTGTTAAGGAAAAAATTCTTAGTTGTGCATACCAGGGCAGAAATGCTGAAATACCATGTTCAGTGTCAGTCTGTCAATGGCTTTAGTGTAATTTCAGGCAGAACTATACAGGTGCTTCTACCCCAGGGTGCTGAGCTCTGCTGGCAGCAAGAGCGGGCTGCAGAGACATATGGCTACGTTAACAGAAAACCTCCCCAAGTTCATTAGCTCAGGCTCAGCTCGCTGTGGAAGCAGCTAAACTACTTACTCCAGGGTTAGCTTGGATCCCAAGTAAGCTGCATGTACATAGTGCTTTGTCTCCTCTAATAACCTTGCCAGGCCCAAGCTGTTTCTGTGTCTGAGATAGGGTTCACCACAGCCCCAGTGCACCACCAGAGGACCACTGAGAGGTGATGATAGTAAATACAAACCTAGATTCTTCTGGAGAACTGGAGGTAGCATATCTTTTGTTTGGTTTACACACAGCCAGTACTGATCTTTTTGCTGCTTTCCTTGATATTTTGGAACACTGTGACTGAAATGATTTCTGATGCTTTGAGAGACATAGAAAATAAATCATTTTAAGAAGACATTGTGGAAACTATTTCCCCTTGGAGCAGCAATATAATTGCTCTAATATGCCAATTTGTGATGCTATCAAATTCCAAGATCAAGGTAGAGATAATTCTGCACCAGTACTCTAAAATGCCATGAACTTCTTAAAAACCACAGTCCGCAAAGCGAGTGTTAACTAACACTACTGTCTTCATTCACTTGCTAGGAGAAAATGCTTGCTTTGATGTTCAAAGAGAGTACTGTGACTGTGGCCAGTAGGAACTTTGAAAACCTCTGGGTTTTCTAAAGCAGCTGAAAACAACTTTACTCCCTCCCTGCCTCGCATCCACACCACCACCTCCTTGCTGTCCCCCTCTGTCACCCTATCCTTTTTGATCTTTTTATATCTGCACAATTTTTGCTTCATGCCAGAATTTAACTGAGGTTGTCACATTTCACACTATGTAGAACAGTGCATAAGACAATCTTGACCATTCCCATTAATGTAGATGGTACGCAAACTGAGGGAATCAGTTTATTCTGTGTTAGTGTTTGCAATAGTCTGTTCAAAAGTGCAGTATGTAAGGAAGGGAGTTCTTCACTTTTTTTCTAAGTGTGCCTCTTGGTGATGAAATTTTAACAACTGGATATTGATTTTTCTTGCCCTTACAGGCAGCACAAACCTGGTGTGTATAGTTCAGCTGAATGACCCTATGCAGAAGTTTTCCAGCTCCGTAGCCAAAAATGCTGCAAATCCCTTTTGGAAGGAAGAGTTTATCTTGTAAGTAACATACCTACTGAGAATAGTTTATAGCAAAGCATCTTTTTGTACTTAAACTCTGTGAGGTTTTCGAGACAAGAATGGCATTTTGAAATATTCCAATCAGATAACCTCAGACAAATCTGGAGCTGGCAGGGACTTCAGGATATCTAATTACCCTCTGCGTGGATATGAGATCAAATAGGTGTCTAGGTCTTCCCTGGCAGATACCTGATTCTAGTAAATGTGTTAGCAAGGTTTTGAAGTCACTTTACCTTGAAAACTGCATTTGAGGAAACCTGATGTGTCTCCATTCTCTGCCGAGTCGGAAATATAAATGGGCAAAAAAATAGACTATCTAAAAGAATTGTGACTGTGCTTAAAAAGGGAATGTAAAGCTAACTAGATCTTTTTCTGTAGGACAAAAATCGGACTTTTGGCAGCCTCCATGGTATTCTGTGATTCATACAGCTTCTGTAAATAAGGTCAAAAGTGAGGAGTTCTAAAACTGTTTTCATTTCCACTTCCTAGCAACATAGCACAAGTATCTGGAGGCTTCTGTATTGTATGAGTTGAAGAAGGGGAAGAATCACTGGTGGCAGTGTGTATCAGAGGGGTGTTTTTCTACTGGCTTTAAACATGTGCACAGGCAGGCAGAAGCACCTTCCCAGGGAACAGGGGTAGAGATGCCACCATAAAACATACTACAGATAATGCTTGCTTTTTTTTGTACCAGATTATTAAGGTGAGAGGCAGTTCATGCACGGTGGAGTCTCTGTAGCTTTCCTCTCCTATCTCAGTTCCATTTCTCTCTACAAATACATATAGAAAATATGTATTTCAGAAAGTAATGCTGCTTGGTTTTGTGTGATGTTTTTATTCCCTCTAGTCATAGCCTGGCATCCACTATATCTGTTCCTTCCCTTGCAAAGCAGAGGCTTAGCTCACAAGGAACTGAGCGTGTATTCAGACCTGTGCCTGTCTGTGCTGAGTGTGCTCTTCCTCAAGGAGCGGTGTGTACTTCTGTGTGTTCCTCCTCAAGTTGAAGGGGGAGTGAGAGTGTGCACAGATCTTTTCCTGCCTCCTAATCACATTCTGCTGGACTTCACATATAAATGTTATGGAATGTGCCTTGCAGAAACAGGATAACTGAGGGAAGAAGCAACAAGGGTTGCTTGATTTGAAGTAAGGCGCTATGATCATTCCTCACAAGTTGTACAGGACTTAGAGAATACCAGACCCCTCTGCATGTGTGCCAGGGGTGGAGATGATTAGAAGTCCTTGTAGTCAGCAAAGGAGACATGTTATTGTAGAACAACGCTTAAAGGCCTCACCTTTTTACGTGGTCTGATAGTTGTGTGCACCTGGTTCTTAATCCTGCTGTCAAGTGGAAAACCAGCTAGGAAGTGCTCTTCCTTCAGACACTTGTAGTCCAATGACTTACAAGGTCTGATTTTAGTTATAAGGACCTACAGCTTTTGTGGAAAGCCACAGATCAGACTATGTTCTTTTGTGACAGTGTGCTGTATTGCTGTCAAGACATTAGGATTAACATGATGTTGATTTCTTCTCCGCAGTAGGAGGGAAAAAAAATGCCCTTCTGTAGCAACTTTCTATTCTGGAGTATCTCAAAGTGCTTCAGCCACTGGGTCTGTGAATCACTTCAGCCATCTGTTGGAAGAACAGCATCTGTGCTTGGTGCTCCAGAGCAGACACATTCACAGCAGTTTTGGACAGGAAGTTTGTAAGAATAGTACCCTTTCCAACTGAAAGTGCAGAGAGAGGGCAGGCAGGATGTGATTCAGTTGACTGGAATTTGGCCTTGACACTAGGGATAATGCTGGGGTTTCCATGCTGTTTTTCCGAAGTGCATGAGGTAAACCTGGGGACTTTTACAGATAGCTGATCAGGATTTGGCTGCATACCTTCTTTCAAGTTCACATCCTCCCCCCTTTTCTTTCTTCAAAACCAAAAACACCCACCAGTCTGAAGAGCAGTATACTGATCACCATATTGGGCTCTGCTTTAGCTTCATGTGAAGAGCACCAATTGTACCATCAAAGTGCTTCCTTTCAAGTGTTGGGGGTGCAGGAGGCAAGGTAGTGGCAGGGAGAAGCTTAAAACCTGCTTCACAGATGATGTCCCACAACACCTAGTGGAGGTGGGATGCCAAGATCACACCATCCTGAAACACAGACATACAAAAATAAAATACATATATGTATGTCCTGAAGACTTTTGGCAGAACACCTACTGAGAAGGTTGTAAGTTTATAAAAACAAGCATTACTGAAAGGTTCCTCAGTAGGTACCCTGTTTGCTTCTCTGGCTGACTTAGAGGAAAGGTTTTTTATCTTTTGTCTAGTTCACCTTGTGAAGTACTGCTTGTGCCAATGATTCGGCTAATAGTTCACATTGGTTTTGATGCACAGAGATTGGTTCTTGTTACCTTGTAACATCCTAGAGGCTCATTTGGGGAAAGTAGTACTGACTCCTCACATAAGACCTGCATCTATCCTGCTCTTGCAGAACACTTCCTGCTTTGACAGGATACCCAATAGCTATGAATTGGTTGTTGATTGATCCTGTTCCAGCATCTTGACTTACGGGTTTGATCCTGCCAGGAAAAAAATAGCTTCTTAGTGCTGTGGTTTAGCAGTCAGACTGGGGACCATCATCAGCTTGAAGGGCAGGGTTTGTCAGCTACTGGGGAGAAAGAAGGTCTCTGAAATTTTAGGAAATTGAACTTGTGCAACAGTGCTGGAGGAAACCAGGCCATGGTTTTCTGGCTATGATCCCTTTAGTCGGTCTTACCTGAGGACAGAAAGATGCTACGCATGTGTCATGATCAGCAAGTTGTACTGCCTGGCTTAGTGTAGCCAAAGAAAAGTTAGGGTGTTGGCAACTAGAATCGGAATAGGGAAGACCTAAGTGGGAAAGAAAACCTGCTTGCCTGCAAAGACCTAACATAGTTTCATTTATTTCACAGTGAACTAAGTGCCAAATCAAAATCATTGCAACTGCAAATAGCAGAAGATGGAAAGTTGGATAGTAAGTATTAAACCTGAATTATTTTGTATGATCACCTTGTGATCTAAACTTTGATATAAGTTCTTTTTTATTTCTAGCTGGCTGTATAGCCAGACACAGAATTGTAAGATTTCCGAACCTGCATCAAAGTGTAGATGTCTTTTGCTGACTTCACCTGGTAGTGAACTTGGGTATGCCTCAAGCATGGATCTAAGCAGTCCCTGGGGAAAGAATAACTGTGCAAGGGAGATCAGCTGAAAACAGCCACCCAGACTTGTATGAAATGGACAGCTTGGGGAAAATTTATAATACTAATATTTCTAGATTTTTTTTTTTCTCCTAAACATTCTGCATATACAGGAAAAAAATAATGGCCAGAAATGGTGGCAAATAAGTAATGTTTCATGTCTCCATTATTTCCTGTTGCACAGTACTATACCAGGCTGAGGAATAATTGTATAGTGGAAAGAAAGATTTGAAAACTGCCATGTTTGTGCTCTGTGTTCAGTTCTTGTAATTGGCTGCCTGTGTGCTTCCTCCTCCTCTCCCATCTTCTTACCCTTAAATATACTGACAGCTCAGATGTGCGCTGATTTTATTGATTTTATTTCTTCTAGGTCCTTTATCCACAAAGGTGACTGTACCTCTAGATCTGTTCAGGAAACAACCTTCTGGCCAGCAAAGTTTTGCACTGAACAGCAGGGCCAGTGAAAGCAGCCCAGAGCCAGGGCCCGGGCTGGGATCCATTAGTGCAGAGGTACTACTGTGTTTGGATGGTTTTACAGTAAATCTTTTACTTTGAGAAGTACTTGCGAATGCTCATCTTGTGCTTTGGACTGTCATTCACAGTGTGGTGCAATCTGTAGCTGAGTTACAGTAGAATATTCAGATTGCACAGCGTTTGTGTATATTGGAATACTTAGTTATTTGGCTCTTGAACCTTAGCAAAAATATTAGAGTACTAGCTAGAAATCTTAGTCTCCTTCTTCCATGACTGCTTCTAAGGTGACTTGTTTTGTTCCTTTCCTAGTTCTCTTTTATAGAACCCAGTGAATTGAAAACGTGGCAAGTACCTTCTCCAGTGCTGGCCACTAAGATAGAAAAGGATCGCACTGTGATGCCCTGTGGGACTGTGGTCACTACTGTAACTGCTGTGAAAACCAAACCTCGTCTAGAAGGGAGATCATCCCCATTGAGCACAGGTGAGGAAGTCCACTTCTTCCTGTGCTCACTCCTAGGGTTACGCATGGGGATCAGGAGAAATCGGGAGGGTGGGATGTCAAGAAAGGCACTGTTGTCCAGGCTTCCCTGATGTGTCAGAGGGGAGCCATTGTTTGTATGCTTCAGAATCAGGATTTTAACTTTCAGAAAACCCTGGGTTTATATGAGGAGTGGTTACTGCTCCTTTTAATACAAACTGTGAAACTTCATGGTAGAGTGATAACATAGAAGAGCCTGGGTTTGGTATCAGGCTCTTAGAGTGTTTTCTAATGACAGACCATCCTGTGCCTTCTAACCTTGATCTGTATTATGATCCCTAATGAGGATTGGTGTCATCTTGTGCCAAAGTTTATTTCATCGTGTATTTCAGGACTAGATTCTCCGATTCTTGGGAAAAGTATGGAAGTAAAACCTCTAAACAGTGTGAAGTGAAATAAGAAAGACTGCATTATTTTAAGTTGTTAAAGCAGATCTTTTACTTAAGTGAGTGTTGTCTAGCATATTACAGTAGAATGTTTAAAAACAATAAAGTCCTCCCCTTCACAGGTCTTCCTGTGTCTGGTTACTGTAGACCATGTATTGACAATTTGTATTAAACAACTTTCTCAAATATTTATGATTTAAACAGGCTTTAACACTGGTATCATAGATTTTTATTAATTCCATAATAAATGTATTGAGTAGTTTAAATAATCCCAAAACTTGGTCCTCAGGTTCTCCTGTGAAAACTCCAGCTAAAGTCAAAGTGATTGAAAAGGATTTCTCTATTCAAGCTATCCATCCTCCTGGTGCTCCAGTCAGCAAAACTTTATCATCTTCAGATACAGGTAATAGAATGTTCAAAGCTGCTCATAAGAATATGTCTGTCTCTGCTGCACATGGGATTAATGTCATCTTTTTAAATAACAGCAAACCCACATGGCTACTGCCTTTCAACAGGCACTGAGATGTTTGTGTTAGCAAGTGCAGTGGTGAGGGATATAGCAGTCTTGCAGTAAAAGTCTGGCTTGAACTGGTGATTAAAATTACTTATTTTGTATATGTAACAATGAGCTGTGGTTTGGAGAGGGGAGGTGACTGCAGAAAAGCCAGGGTGTCTCTTCTCTTTTGAATGAAGAGTCCTTCTTTATAAAGGCATGGGAAGCACTGCACAAAATTAAAACCCTGTGACACTTGCCTGTAAGGCCACTGTGATGTCCCCTCTGCCTGAGGAGACGGCATGAGGCTGGACTGACGTAAGGAAGACTGAATTCTCTTCCTGGCCCTGCCACTGGGCTTTTTTTTTGTGCTAATGCAAATACACAATCTTGCTGTGCCTGTTTGTTCACCTTCCTAAGTCATGTGGCATACAGTTGAAGTGCCTTCTGTGTGTCAGGTGGCATTGGTAATAACTTTAATTATAGGTCACTTTGACTGTATTAAACCTAATTTTAACTCTGGGGCATGTTACCTTTTTGAGTCGTAACTCTGAATCCTCAGGATATTTTTCAGTCTTGTGTATGGTCACCATCTGATCTTTCTGTAGCCCTGTAGGCAACCGTAATGAAAGGTGTGACTCAGTCTAGCTGCAAATGGCACATGGTGTGGAATTAGTTTTCTTTGTACAGATTTGAGTGAAGACGGGACAATCTGGAGATGATCTAGACTGCTCCTGGCACAGTCGGAAGGCTTTCTGAGAGAAATGGATTGGCCAAAAGACAGAAATCTGGGGGACAGTATGATCCAGTAGCTGTGAAAAACTATAAAAGCACTTGAGTCTTTCCCTACCTCTAGACTAAGAAGTACTCTGATACTATGAAGCACTGTGGTATTACTAAACCAATTTAGGAAATGTTAAGATAGCTGTAGACTGCTGAGTTAACTCTCATAACTGTTTCTAATATTAAAGATAGAAAACACTTACTGGAAAACTCTTCTGAAGACAATTTAGAGCACACTGATACAGACAGTGGTTTTATGGGAATGTAGGGGGAATTTCTGTGGAACATTTATACAATACAGCAGGAAGAAATATTCATTAGAATAAAGCTTTAACCCAGATTAAAGAAATACAAAGGAGCTTTTGGTATGGCAATAACTCAGGCAGTAGTTATTCCAAATATCATGCCAAAATAGCAACAAGGACTGTAGAAAAGGTGCTGTGGCCGTGTCATAGTTCTAAGTGATGACAACAATAAGAATTAGCAAGCGCCACCCATGCTGTCCTGGATGCTCTCTGCTGTGCCTGGAGGCTTTGCAGTGGCTGTGGAGATGGAGAAGTAGAGGTTTATAGTAAGTGTGCAGACATGCATGGGCATGTATACCCCTCATGCACACATACGACTGAGCTCCAAAAGTATCTGAGATACTTGATGCAGCATAATTATTGAGGCCTCATCTTTCATTGTATTAATGTCACAGGGACAAAAGACACTGCTGAGTTTAATTAACATTGGTGCTATTCCTGCCTGTGTTCTTTTGTTGTTAAAACTATTACAGCAAAGCCCCCCTCAGACAATTAAATATGGGGATTTTTGTCTTGTTAATTTTCTTAGCCTTGTTTATTCCTAAGCTTGATGAATTTGACGAGTGTATGTTTTTTTGCTGTGCCTCAAGTACTTGCATACCAGATGCCAGAAATAGACATGCTTAAAAATAAACTTGTGCTTGGCACTAGAGAGCATTTTATAAGGACAATTTTGTGTTCCTGTTCAGTGTTTGGACAGGAAGAGGGGGTGCAGTTCGTAGGCTTCGGAGGCAGCTGATAAAGAGCAGAGTGACTGCCATTTTGCCTTCCTTGTCCTACCATATTGCCAAGCAAATCTGGAAATGCTGAGCAAGGATGTCTGGAAAAAAAGCAAAACAGCTACCTGAAGAAGTAGTAATACAGGGCAGCTTTGTACTGTGTTAGAACTATGGCTTTTCATGACTGTCATACCTGATGCACTACCCACTGCTTCTGGATTACAGTCACTGCAGCATAGCAATGCACTGAAATAACTGGATAGTTTGTCTGTGCTTCCTCCCATGTGCAAGGGTTTGTAAGTGCAGCTTAGTTACCCTTTCTGGGTAACAGAAAGACAACACTCAATAGCTGGGTAGTGAATTGGAAGGTGTTTTGGTGTGCTTAGTGTTTAAAACATTTCTGCTAATTTATCGGAATTTCATGTCAAGAACAAGCTCTGCCTCTTTTTGCTCTGTTTTTTTTTTTCCTGTTTTTCTTTCTTCCCTCTGAAATAATGCTTTCATTTCAGAGCTGTTGGTACTGAATGGCACCGATCCTGTTGCAGAAGCAGCCATTCGGCAGTTAAGTGAGTCTGCAAAGCAGAAACTGAAGTCTCCTAGAAAGAAAAGCACCATTATCATATCAGGGGTGTCCAAGGTAGAGCAAAAAACTACACTTCTATTTAATGCTTACTACTCTAAAGTCTTTGCTCCTCTGAGCGCGATGTTAATGTGTTTTCTACTGTCTCCCATTCAGCAGTCGCAGCAGGATTTAGGTCTGTGTGCCAATTTGTTTCAGTAGCTGTTTCAAGTTAAGCCAAATCAGGGTGGGATTGTTGCATAGGGTGTTTTGGGGTTTGATTGGTAGATTTGACAGCCTGACTGAAAATGCATGGTAACCTTGGATGGGAGTGGGATGATTAGGGACTTGGGAAAACGAGCTCAGGTGAGGCCAGAGATTGTCCTTCTCTATGTTTTGCCCATGGAGGGAAGAGGCACAGAAAAAGTATGAAAGATATTTTCTGTTTCTTTCAAAGTTGTTAAAACTCTTTGAAAAACCTCCAACTCCTCTGGACTCTGTTCCAGAGGGAGGGCAAAAAAGACTTGCACATGTTACATAGCATTCCTCCAGACTTTCTTCATTCACAGCCTCAATCTCCCATCTGATGCTTGGTGCCTGGCTGTGTTCCCTTCCTTAAAGGCTGCTGTATGCATATTTACTGTCAAGTCTTGCTGTTATGCACAGAACCCCTAAAGAGCTCTGTGTGAAAGACAAGTCAGTGAGCATGAGTCTCTTGATCATCACTGTGCTGTGATGAGAGGGAGAAATGAGCATCAGCTGCCACAGTGCCAGGTGTATCTGCTTGGGAGATGGAGGCAGTGGGACTGCATGGATCTGTGTTTAGCTGATACAGCTGACACAAGTCCTTCTTCAAGATGAAGATGCGGTTATTTTAAGGACCAAAAGATTGCCTATGAATGCTGATCCTTCATTACAGCAGCATGTGTAGGAAAGTCCCATTATTTGCAGTGGGGCTGGGCTTAGGTGGGAGACATGTACTTAATTGGGTTTTTTTCAATTATTCGCCTTTAACAATATGATTAAAACTTGGCTAAATGCTCCTCCCCTTTAGTGGAGCTAGGAAAGCTTCCAGTGGCTTTATGAGAGCCCTGAGCAATACATGTAAAACTGTAAAGAAAATAAAGGAGTTTTTGCAGGGAGGCTTGTGGGTTTTTTCCAGCAGAGTGGCTTGTGTCAGTGTTGTCTCTTGTTTTCACTGGGCAGACCTCCTTATCTCAGGACAGTGAAGCTGCACTGATGATGGACTACGCTGCAGCCATGGACAGGTCCTGCAAACAAGTAGATCCACCCACTGCGGGGGAAGGTGTTGCAAAAGTCACCTCTGATGAAAAACTGTCGTTAGGTGCTTCAGAAATAGTGCCCAAAACTGATCCACAGCAAAGTGCCCATAAGGCTTGGGATTTGGAGAACAGCAGCCAGCAGTGGGACACCAACACACTCTTAGACCAAACCTGTGAAGAAATATCTGGGAGCTCATTAAGTGTTTCAGAAACTGGGAGCATGAAAAAATCAAAAGGTATGTGATTCTTATCTCTGCTTCAGTGGATCACTGCTTTCTCTATGTAACTGGCAGTATCATGCAACACTTCAGTGGTTTATCTCTTCTGTTTTTTGTCCTTAAACTCCTTGCGATTGTGATGTTGGTTGAAGTTGTCTTATTAGCACCATAGAGAGTGCAGTCCTCCAGCTCTCTGACTCAGGTCAGGCTCCCTTACACTCCCCTCCATCAGGAAACATAAGGGTTCAACCTTACAAGTTGAAGGGCAGCTCACTAAGCTCAACTCAATTATCTGGGAGAGAAATAACCAGCCACATTATCAGTTTGTCAGTGAAAACCATATCCTTGTAAACAAGGACTTATGCTATATTAGCAGTCCCATTACTAAGGTGAAAATGCCAGGGTTTCAGAGTTGCTTTCTGTTACATTCCTTCTTCTCCTTTACATCTCTGAGAACAGGACTCCCCTGCCTTCAATAAAGTGTGTGTTCAGGAAGTACCAGAGCTAAACCAGAGGTACAGTCTCTCTCAACTGCCTTGTGAACAGTTTCTCCCTTTTCACTGATTTCATTAATGCTAGTTTGCTAAAGAAAATGGAAAAAGGGTAATTTAATAAGTAAATAAGGGGTCAGATAATTTTGCTGTTGTCATTACACACCTGCATAGCTGCAGTCTGAGCATGTCTTAGGGTCCTTTGTGTTTCCATTATAAATCCATTAACCTCTGAGGCTGTAGCACTGGTTTGTGGCTAAGTGGTAAACACAGGGTCTGTTAGGAAGTCTGACACCAGAGCCACTGCAGTGAGCTGTGCCCTGAACAGGCTGCACACCAGTCTCACAGGCTGCACGTTGAAGTTGCAGAAATTGTTGTGTTTCTCACCCATATCCATCCCTCTTTATTATTTTCTATTCTTTCCTTATCCAGAGATAAGATACTGTGAAATGGCTTACTAAAAAACCTCAGTATATTACTAGATTATTGTAATCCCTCCCACTTAAAGCATGCACTGGACCTCTTTGCCAAGGCTCTCCCTTAGAGCTTTGAGGTTTTCTGGACTTCTCACAGCTTCTTTGCTCCACCTGGTAGATCAGGATGGTATAGCAGCAGTCAATTTGACATAGATTGGCACTGGAAAGTTTTGGTATGCTTGGGGTGGGGGTAGGAGATTAGTTGTGAAGGGATTTGTCTGATTTGGAGCCTGGAAGTTTAGGAAGCTGTATGGCATATTGCAAAAACTCTGGATTCTTCTTTAAAAGCAAGTGGAAATTTGTATGTGAGGTGTTGTCCAGTTTTGTTGTTCCCTGTGCAGTACACTGCAAAGAGATAAGGTTTCTAAAGATCCTGTTTACTCCGTGTAGTACAGGACTACTAAAAGCACAAAGTAATATTTGAGACAGTTGTCTCATCTTGAAAAAATACTTGTGAAGACTGCCTCAGATCCTTTTCTTTACACATAGACCTCTGTGGAAGTCTGGAACCTCTGCTTTGTCACAGCTGAGTAGCTGTGGAGTGAGACAGGAAATCATTTGAACCCTCCTGTCTTCAGTTACCTTTAAATAGTTCAAGATTTCTGTTTCGTCAAAAACTTTCCCTTAAAGAAACAAAACAACAAACAAACACAAACAAAACTCAAAAAAGCCCTCAAAGCAAACAAAATGCCTTCTGCTGTAAAAAGCCTTGTGTCTATTTAATGTCTTAAAGTTATCTCTCTGTTCTTTTTTTTATTAACTTTTGCATATTATTTTTTACTTTTCTGATTTCCTCTTTCTTACCCATTCCCTTTTATATACTTAAGAGGACTACTATGCCAGCCAGAATTAATTACCTACACAGTAAGTTATTTTGTTGGTTTGGTTTGGTTTTGGTTTTTGGTTGGTTTTTGGTTTCCTTAGAAAATGCAGCTTTACAATGGTTCACTCATTGTAAAAACTGAAGCAAAACATAGTCTGGCATATGTTTTCTTCTTCCCCCATCCATTTCTTTCCTCCCTCCAAAATTACTTTCCTGTGCTCCCATACTTAGCAGACTAGTCATAACAAATCATTCTGCTGGTGGTCGTGCTGTCCACGTGTATCACACAGAATGGACAGAAGGGCAGGCTTGGAGAGTGTACTCTACATTCCCGATCTCCCTCCATCATGCCCATTCCGGTAGTATCTGGTAATCAATCCACATCTGATCATGCAAACCATGTGTGACCCCATAACCGGGTATGCATATGCAGAAAGCTTATTTTAAAACCTGCTGCTTTCAGTTTTCTAGGTCTCTTTTCTAGCCTAACTCATAGAGCAACAAGGACCTCAGCAGGTATTTACAAAACCACCTGGATAAAAACTTTTGGAAGCTGGGAAGGAATGGAAATAAGCAATCTCTTTATCCTTGTAGATGTGGAAGGAAATCTTCATTAACAAAAATGAGATTCAGAAGTGATCCAAGCCCCTCATTTTTAGAACACCCTAAACTAGTGCAGAGAAGCCTATGAAGACCAGTCAGTCTGTACGGCACTCTTGACATGCTCTCTGCTTGTCTCCTGGTGTTAGGGGCAGAGTTGGCATATGGATCCTGTTGAACTCAAGAAGTAAGCATGCAAATAGCACGAGCATTGCCAAGCTTGCAATTTGGTGCATGCCTCCACAGCAGCTGGAGCCACTGTCAGGCAGCACATACCAAACTGGCTAGAGACTGATGGGTGGCAGCGGGGATGCGGCAAGCTTCCATGTAGCAATGACCTCCAAAAACACAGGGAGCTTTCATGTCTGGGGGTACTGCTGCTTGTGCTGAGCCTGTGTTGCTCTCAGGGAAGTGCTGCCTGCAGGTTTTCAGCTGCAGCGAGTTGCCACAGGCCACCAGCACAACTTGTGCAGCATTCTTGGTTTGTGTTTATTTCCTCATATGGGAAATCAGTCTGGATGGGTAGAACTAAATAACAGCTTACAGATAAAGCCTTCTGTCCTGCGCCTGTTGGCACAGCTTCAGCTGCAGCTGCCAGGACTGCTGGGCCGAACAGCTGACTGCTAAAACAAAAGTCACACAGCAGCAAGGCCTTATTAATCCACCCCAGCCTCTGCATATTAACAACTGTCAGTGTCATGGGGTTGAACACTGTTTCCTTTATGCTGTGCACAACAGCTTGAAGTGGTACTGTCTTGCCAAAAAGATCAATCAGAGAGTGGTGGAAGAGCAGTCAAGATTCAAATCCACAAATTCCAGTTGCTTTCTGCTTTCATCCCATCATGTCCTGTTAGAAGAATTGCAGCAGCAGCAGGACAAAACACATCAGAATATCCTCCCAGGTGCTGAGTGCTTAGTCCTTGAAGTACAAAGTAATAAACCCAGCACATATTTGTTAACTGCTCTGGTCTGAACAAAGAAGCCTCTGGCTGTGTGCAGCAGAGCTGCCATGAAAATACCTATTCTGCAGCTGTCACTGTGCAAAATGACATGCAGCCCCTCAAGTCCTTGGGGGACAAATATGTAATTCTAGCTATTGCATGGTATTGCATGAAATAATTGGTCTGTGTGTTGCTTTATGTATCCATTGGCAGTGGGAGGAAAAGCAGAATCAAGATTGTGCAGTGACAAGAGTTAATAGCTGAACTAGAGTTGGGAAATCTGATAGTGGTACAGGAATGAGGTGTGGAAGCTTTGCCAAGGAGATGACTGTCCTCACGTACTAAGACTCTGACTGCCAGAAGGCTCCTGTGTTGGCTTGCTACCTGGGTCCTCCCTCGTTCAGATTGGCTCATGCCACTAGGACAGCAGCGCTGCCCAATTCTGCACAAATCTGGTGCTATTTTAACATGGGGCTGATGTACTGACACCCAGCTAAGTGTTGCCAGTAGCTCGAAGCAGTGTCCCTGCCAGCGGCAGCCAAGCTGCCTTACACATCAGACATGTGCACATGGAAAGGGATAGTGGAATTTGGCAGAACGGCGGCTGCAAAACTAACCCAAGCTTGCAAAAAGAAGAGTACTGGTGGCTGTTGTTGGCAATGAGGTGGGATGACAGCTGCAATTGCCTTGGCTGCATAATAGGCTTGACATGGGATCAAGAGAAGGAATACAACAAAACACAGTAGCTTAATTTGCCACAGAAGGGATTTGAGCTCATTTCTGAAGCTGTTGGAAGCAAATGTAATACTATTTTTAACCTGCTTGAAGTTAATTGCTGTTCCTAACAGGATTTTAAAATATCAAATACTTTGTGATTGTTACTCTAGGTAGCGCTACTCAATTCATGTAGAACACTTGCTGTCTGGCTTGCATGGGCATACTGAATACAGGTTGACTGCCAGGTAGAGTTCTCCAGCACCAACAGTCCTTCACCTCAAATTAAAATGCCACCTTCATGTTGTGGATCACGGGCTAATCTCTTCCTTCTTTGATCCTTGAAACAAAAAAGAGTAACGTTACTTCTGCTATTTAATTCTTTTTATAAAATACTCTGTAATTCTGTTGTATTGGAAAGATTGGATATGCCTGTTTGACACGTGAGAACCCAGTGTGCAACCCACACCAAAGGCTGTGCATGTGTATGTTTGACCACTAACGCAGCTTTCAGAAAAGCATTTGAAATGAATAAAACGTGAGGAAGGAGACTTCCACAAGATGTGTGGATTGACTTTAGAAGCTGAAGTCAGAGGACTGATTCCTCATAGGCATGTTTCACTGTAGCTTTCCTCCCTTTTCAATAGCATCATTTCTAAAATGAAGGAAAATTAATTTCTTTCTTTAGTGCTCCTCTAGCAATACACGTGAGCTCTTCTCTCCTGAGCATTTCTGCTAGCTTTACAAGCGTGTGTACATGCATATGTCTAGAACTACCACAGTCTGTCATGATGCGGTTTGCATGATACTTGCATGGAACAAGTTGAAGTGGAGAAATACATACTTCCATGGAGTCTGAATTTCTCAGTGGTGTTCAGCTGAGAGAGAGCTGGATCAGAAGCGAGGCAAGGAGAATTCAGTAGCATGTAGTGTATGTATGGGTGCCTCTGGCTGAAAGCACGACGATTGCCAGTATCTGAAATCACGTGTTGCAAGGTGGAACTTGTACTGTTATGGCCTCTAGGTTACAAACCATGAATATTCTTGCTTTAGAGTCACCACACTCTTAGTTTTTTAACATTGTTGGAGTAGTTACCAGGGTGATGCTTAAACTGGAAAAGTTAAGACTGAGGCTTTTTCCAGTCATGCTGCAGTTACAGTTCAAGCTGAGCTCCAAGAGGACAGCAGCCAGTTGTGTCTAAAGGGCCCTCACCTCTGCTGTTTGCTTCCACAGGTTCGATTCTGAAGAAAAGCGCAAAGCTCTTTTTCCGCCGGCGACATCACCAGAAGGATCCTGGGATGAGTCAGTCACACAACGATCTCGTCTACCTGCAGCAGCCACTGTCGGAGGAAGCACGCAAGAAGGGAGGCACGCTTTCACGTATTCTGAGCAGAAAGCTCCTTTCCAAAAACAAAAGCAAGAACAAACTGAACGGTGGTTCAACAGAACCATTCATACAAGACTGAACACTCTATGATGGCATACTTGCACATCAGTTGACCACTTGTTTACACAGCAGTACTAGAGGACACAAATATGGCTGATGACTTGCATAAAACTATGTTCACTAATGCAGTGGTCCAGGAACAAACAGAAAGCTTATCTTTTTTTGTTTGTTTATTTTACCAGAAGACTTTTTCTCTCTGATAATAAAAGTTGCTTCTCCAAATACAAGCAGTGCTAATTGTATCGTGAGCTTTTGGAGGATCATGTGGTTTGTTATAGAAGATGAGAGATTATGGGGAATGGTGCATGTGGGGAGGACCTGCATGTAAGCACCTAGTTTACATTAATGGGGAGCTAAGAACTGAAACACCATACCTGCTGTATGATTGAACCACTGTAAAGAGAGAAGATACCACTGTGTTTCCTTACTGCAGCCTGGAATAGTAGCAACAGAAGTCTCACCTTGTTTTTCTAGTCAGGTTGAAAGGGAAAAGAGAGACCCAGATCCAGTTTGCATTGTAATTTGGAAACGGGTAAGTGTTCAGAAGCAGAACTAAAATGCTGATTAAGATAGCCTACTGTAATAACTGTAGCCTGCTGTAATAACTGTTCGATCCATATAGGTGGAGAGATGCCTTTGATATTAGCCATAAATCAATAAATTATGCAAATACTTACACTAGCTTATTGTTCAATGTTCTGTGCATAAGTTATGCTTTAAAAAAAATCCAGACTTTTTTTTTAAGTCTGCTTGAGTCTTCTCGCAGAGGAAACATTTACAAATTCTTATTTGTAGCTTTTCTTCCCTGTGTGAGAAGCTGCGTTAGTGATGCAAAAACTTACCTTAGGGGCTCTAATTCCTTCTCCCAAGTACTTGTTAGACAAGTATATTTAACCATCGTATCAAATGCAAAGCTAGGAGCAATAAGTGATGAATAGAGCGTATTTAACCCTATAATGCTTTTCATTAGACAGCTTATTTTACTTGCCGAGCACTTACTGAGATCTTAGAAAACACAGTTGTGAAGAGAGCTGTTTAAAACATAGTAACATTTCCTTTAGTTGGCTTTCAGTTTCTAGATCTGCCAATGTTGTCATGTGCCGAGTGGTTGGTCGGGTGAGTTTTTTAACTTTTGTTCCTAATTAAATATTGCAGCTGGCTCCTTAAAAGGGAAAACTGATGAAAGTAAAGGCATAGTTCTTGTTTGGGCTATTAAGAAGAGTAAAATGTCAGTCAGTATTTCCCAGGTACTGTCTTTTGTGCGTACCTGTACTTTTCCATTATCTGCATTCCTACTGAGGACAAAGGACCAAGCCTGTTCCCTCTAGCCAAGAAAAACATCCATTCCATCTAAACTGCTGACATGAATGGAGGATAGATTTGTGCCTGCTTTGCCAACAGTGATTTTCCCCCTCCCCCTCTTCCTCCCCTTAAGACGTCCAACACTTTGGCTGATATTTGGGCTTTCAACTTAAATTAATCGTCAAAAATAAGTCACTGAAGAACAGAAGCACAATTCAAAACTTCTAATGGGCTCTGCATTCCTTGGTAAATATTTTACAAAGAATATAAAAGTAGAGGGGTTTTGGTTTCTGTTTTACCAGAAAATACTAGGACAAATGAATTGTTGAAATGTTTTAACTGAGCCTACTGGTCAAAAATGCTGTTTATGTGTAACCTCCTAAAATCACTGTGGTAGTACAGCAGTCCAGACTATCAAATAGTTGTATGTTTGAGCATGCTGCTTATCATAAAAACACTTGAAGGCATTTTAATATTCTGTATTTTGAAAATGGGCTACAATTGAGTTTTCTAGAGCTGTAATGTGCTTAGAAATCCCAGTTCAGTAATACAGGTTTGTCCAGCTTGAATGTGCTTGAACACATTTGTTTATTGTTAACTTAATACTAAGTAGTTTCTTCACTTCTTTTACAGTGGTTCGTTAAATGAGCATTAAAATAACTGACATTATGTTGTCTCAACATACACTTTTTCCCTTGACTCTACTGGGAGCTTTTTGCATGACAGTGACAGGGCAGGGTGGGGGTCAAATCTCTGCCATGTTTTAAATGCTCAGTCTTGTTTGCTGAAGAAGGAAACAATAACTACTCACTGAGTGCAAGAAATCAAAGTGAGACTGAGCTCCATGGGTAGCATCCCCTTAAACTAAAAAAAAAGTATGGAACTGAGAGTGTAAAGGGAGCATAAAACACTACTTGGAAGTCTGCTTAAATTATTGAACTGGGATTTTAATTTATGGAAGCTTCATTGTGTACTTTGGAATGGGGTGGAAATAACACTGAATAACTTGCAGAAGTACAAGAGCAGGGTTGCTTGTAGCTTACCCTGTGGAACAGAGGCTTGTTGAAGCAGTGGGGTTTTTTTAGTTCATCTTTCTTAAGGTCTTGGTGACCGCCTAAATGCATGTCTTGATGGTGGGAACAAAAACATTCTATACTGCAAACTGTATGAAGGTTTGGGCTTGTGTATACTGAGAGAGAATGAATTCTTAAGATGAGGAAAACAAGGCATTTGGGGTAAAAAGGGAATTGTGTTTTCTAATTGCCTTCACTCCTCAGGAAAATAAACATCGTTTGGTTTGATGTTTGACTTCTATCTGGCTGGTGTGTTCCTCAACTCTTCCTACTCCTCTACAAATAATTTATGTCCTGTTGTAAAAAACAAGCTAAGGTACTAAATACAAAGAGATGACTGAGTTGCTCAGCTGTGACAACTCCAAAGGCCCACAGTTCTGAATCCCATTCCCCCCTTCTGAGATGATTAGGTTGCCACTGAACATCAGGAGGTCTGAGTATGTATATTTCTTGTATACATTAGTGTTTAGGTCAGTGTGAGTTAGATTCTGTGACAGCCAGCAGGAGCTGTGTGAATTGGTAGGACTGGATCTGTAAACTGGTGTTAACACTGTGACATATCCTGTCAGGTGTTGTATGTTGCCTGTGTGGTTGTGTGAAGGATGCTGGAGGGAATCATTTTGCTCTTTTATGTTTTGCAATATCTTCATAATTTTAATAACTACACATTTAGCAGCAGAACAAATCTCTGCATGATACTACACTGAAAACTTACTGCTTTCTGCCTTCCAACTTCATTACTTCAGTACAATAGCTTGGAAGCAACCTGTGAAATCTTTCTTCCTTTTTGCTTTCTTACACTCTTGTGTTTCTGAATGCAGCAGAGGCAGAGGATACAGGAAAGAAGTATTTATTTTATGATGATTAAGAGATGAAGTCTTGCTTTTAATTTCTGAAGAATTTTTCTGCCCATAACTGAACCTTCTTAATCTGTATTTGTGGTCTGCTTTGCTTTATGGCATTTTAGCTTTTCATTTGCCTTGATGTAAACAACCTGCATCCTTATCTAAACATGATTTGCCTTGGCTTTAATTTTCTTTTCATAGATTAAAGCAATAAAACTACCTAGTATCTCAAGCTTGACGGAGATCACTTTAAAAGTCACTTCAAAGAGGAGAGGGTCCTTTATCCCTAGATCACTAGTAGTTCAATCCAGAACAAAATTGCAGTTTTTTCACTCCTAACTGCATATGAAACTTGTGAGTCTTAAGCAGCAGGAAGAAGAAGGGATGCCCTGGAAGAAAAATGTTTGTAAAGAACTAAAATACTTTCGGCAAACTTCTTCAACTTAATGGACAAGTCATAAACTTTCAGGCAGAAACAGTGGGGTTTACTCTTATGCTATCAGATTTTCCTCAGCTCTTTCTTTGGGAGAGAGGTTGGGGCTCCACATCTTACAGACCTGTAGTTACTGTCTTGCTCTTTAGAGGACTTGGCTTACAGCACTGGGGTTTTGATGTGTTCTATTGCTTGTCAATGATACCAGTTTTGAAGATGAGTGAAATTTCATAGCATTTCCCTGTACCACATCTCCTTGCTGATTCTAGGTGGTTTTCAAGGGAAAGCTTCCTGCTGTGTATTGTAAAGTTTTGGTGTTCTTAATATGCAAAGTATTGTAGGAAAAAGTGAAGTTGGCTACATAAAATGCTATAAAATGTCTCTGAGGAAGCAAAATAAGAATCTTGCTTTTGGTTTAACATCTTTTTCAGCTCTAGTAGCTCTAGGTTTTAAGAGGAGCAAGAGCTCTATACAAGGTGGGAGCCGCATGGCTTTTTCATTTTGGTTTACTGCAGCTTTTGACTTGCAGAGCTGAAGTTTGAGATAAGTGCTTATCCTGGTACAGAATTAAGTATACCAGAGCTCCAGGCTAAGACATTCCCATTGTGAGTGGGAAGAGCTGACCTCATGCTTTGACCTCCCTGACTTTGACAGGACCTAAGTGGATTTATTCATACATTTAAGATTCAGCATATGCTTCTGTACATTTCTAAGCCACAGCCTTGGTGACAAACAACTCCAGATTAGTTGTATAAAATGGGTGATAAAGGTGAATAATACCATTTCACTCAGGATATCCAGACTGCTACTATGCAAGGTATGAAAATAACTGGGAAGGATGGGTCTGAGGTCTTTCCAATACTATAACTCTGTATTTCCCAATAATGTATTATGCTGTGATGTTCCAGGTGGGGTAAAACATTCTTTTCCAGCACTCCACTGTTACAGTCACTTCTGTGATGGATGTCTTTTTTTTCCTTTTTAATGTGTGTACACAAAATGAAGTTGGTGCAATTACGAAGTCTGTGATGTACAGATTTATTCTATCACCTAAAAGCCTGAGAAGAGGATTTTTTAAGAAATAACTACTGCTGTACATACAATAAAAGCCAGTTGTCTCCATGTAGTGTGCTGTCCTACATACCTAGTCTGCCATGAGTCAACAGATGGTTTTCTACTCCCCATCAGTAATTTGACCCCTTGTGTAACACAGTGCATTCACCTGTTTATTCAGGAGCAGAGTACTCACCCTATGTTGTCCTGGGGTGTTTCCGATAACCCTGGTCATTATCAGGTAGCCCTTTCTTTTTTTCTTGAGAAATCACCTGAAACATGGACTGGGTGGGTATCTAATGGAAAAAGTAACTGTGGAACTCACTGCAGTCACTTGTTCTTTACGTTGTAAGTAAGCATTTGTAATCTGGGGGGCAAAAGGGAAGGAGTGTTAGAGCCTAGATCTTGCACAGAAGACACCAGTACTAAAATGAGCACAGCTCAGGAGTAGGGTTCTCTTGTGCTGATTTTACTGAAGAAGTTATGTTCTATATTAATGCTGCCACAAAGCCCTACCAGACTGAGGGAAAAAACCAAAACCCACCAAAAATGGGCATTCATATGAAAATAGCTGCCATAGTGGTTTTATTCCCTTCCCAGAGTGCTGTACCTTCTTTTGCAAGGAAATTGTACGTTAGCTTACAGGGTGTTACTGCCCACATTTCTATGCCTGTTTATTTCATCTTCTCCGAGTGCTTAGCTGAAATTTTGTAATGGTCTCCTAACAAATCTTCTTACTTCTTCCTGCTCAGATCTTGGGTGAGGTTTTATAATTTGAGTCATGCCATTTGTGTACGCTACCGAAAGGGACTGTAGTGATAGGACAAGGGGTAACGGGTTAAAACTTAAACAGGGGAAGTTTAGATTGGATATAAGGAGGAAATTCTTTACTGTGAGGGTGGTGAGGCACTGGAATGGGTTGCCCAGGGAAGCTGTGAATGCTCCATCCCTTGGCAGTGTTCAAGGCCAGGTTGGACAGAGCCTTGGGTAACATGATTTAGTGTGAGGTGTCCCTGCCCATGGTGGGGGGTTGGAACTAGATGATCTTAAGGTCCTTTCCAACCCTGACTATTCTGATTCTGTGACCTACCAGAGCACGAGCAGGGGCAGATGTAGCACAAGTCTGGCATTGTGCTCATTCCTCCAGTTCATCATTCTTAAACAGTGAATGGAAGGCATCTTCATTTTGTATTATCTCTCTACCCCAGTGACCCTGGTGTCAGACACAAGTTCACATCCAATGTTAACTCTGCAGAAAGGTAGGAATACTGGGAGGGAATGGGGGATAGGAGGGGAAATCATTCTGGAGCTGCAGGATCCAGACTTACATGGTAAATCCAGACTGCTTCAGCTAGGAAACATAACAGCTTAAACTCTGAATTAGTTAATACTTACTCTGACAAAGTGAATGCACTGCAAGTAGGATAACCACCCTTGTGCACTGGCTGTCTCCTAGGCAGAAGGCTGGAGATAGCACTGTCAATGTGCATAGAGATGTACAAGGACAGTAAGTAAAAGCAGACTATTCAAAACTAAACACTAATCAGCTTCGACCGCTGAAAAAGCAAATGACCTGTACATGCACTTGGGTCCTGGAAAAATCCCCCTTACTACTCCTGTGCTCCCTGAAAACCTCTGATGAGCCATTTTTAAAGACTAAATGGTTCCCCTTCCTCAATTTAACGCCATTTTGCCAAGAAGCAGCATTTTCAAAATTGAAAGGCTGTGCAGTTTCAGTTTACCCAAGCACTTCGGAGAAGAGTCACGATACTCTCTACACTGGGTACTTGTGCAGAAGGGGACATGCACAGGTAAGGTGAGCAGCAATAAAGGCCCTTGTCTTAGCCAGCTGTTAAAGATGTAGCTGCGAGAGAACATCCCCCGGAGCGGTGCCTGCTTGCCATCATCTTTTTCAGTGGGGCTGTCACTGTGCAGGCTGGGCAGTCACACCACACCGCGTAACACTTTTGGGGGAAGATGGGACTCCCTTGCAGGCAACACGTCTTACTGAAGGAGACTGGGGCATCAACTGAATACCAAAAATACAAAGCGCCTAAGTACCTCTTTGTCCTGGCCTCTACCGGGGTGTTCTTGGATGCACAGCACGGGCTGCACCTGGGGGAGCAGCAAATGCTGCAGTAAACTGCACTCAGGGTTTAAACCAACTTGAGAAAGGAGGACACGCTTTCCTGGTCACCAGGATTCAGCAGTAGCCAATTACACAGGAAAATAGGCATTGCTGGTTACACGTTTGTATTCTAAGGGTGGCTACAGCGTTTGCTATCGAGCACAGTATGTCTGATAACATGCTGGTAACACCACGCTGACCACGCTTGAGAGCGCAGAACTCCTGATCCTCAACAGAGTCTGGGTTCGGAGGCCCTTGGGTCCTTGTTCAGGGCTGGGCTAAGGCTCAGTCAGCTGACAGCCTGCCGTGTGCATGATGCGGTGTCCCTGTGGGCCCTTCTCGCTCGTAAAGAGACTTCTTTAGGAGCTGGTTCCTCCCGGGAGGCGAAGAGCAAATCCCAGGTTGTGCAACCCAGCCTCTAAGCCAAGTCCAAAGGCAGCCACTTCTCTCCAACGCAGCGTAGGCCCTGCCGAGGGCGGTACGGGGGAGGGCCCGGCCTGGGGGGAACCCTGCGGCCCAGGGATGACGGTCGGGCCGTCGGCTGCCCTGGCGAGCGGAGAGCGGCGCCATGAGAGCAACAGCGCCAGCGGTGGCACCCGTAGGACTACCCTTCCCGTCGTGCTTTGCGGCCGGCCGCGCCGGCTTCCGGTGGCGCGTGGTTTCCGGAGCGGATCGGAACCCGGAGTCCGGATCCGATCCGGGTTTGGCCATTCCCCAGGCAGGTAACGCCGGTTCCCCGCGCTCCCGCCCGCCGCCTCCCCGCCACCCTTCCCCGGCCCACGCGCGGGACTCTTCACGCAGGATCACCGCCCCGTGCTCGGCCTGCGCCACCCGGGCCGCCGCGCCTCCGCTCGCCGCCCCACCGCTCCTCAGGGCGTGCGGGGCCGGGGCGAGGGCGGCGGCGAGAGTTGCCGGTACGGCAGCGGCTACGACCCCGCCGCCTCCTCCTCCGTCGCCTCCTCCATGCCGCCTGTTCTTTGTTACAGCGGCCGCGCCGCGGCGCGCGGAGGGAGGGCAGTAGGAGGGGGGCGAGGCGGGTCCGAGGCAAAACCCGGCGGAGCCGCTCCCGGATCCTCGGCTGGGCCCCGCCGCCCGACCGGTTCCTGGCGGCTGAGGCGCCGCTCACCCCCGGCCGTGCCCGCGGTCGGTGCGGGGCCGCGCCGCGGCCTCATCCTCGCCGCACTCACACACATTCACCCGCGACGACGGGAGGCTCCGGCCCCGCTGCCGGGCGCCGGCGGCGGCGGGGGGACGAGCCGCTGGGGCTGCGTGGGGCGGGGGAAACGGCGGGGGTGTCCCCGCAGGCGGGGCTCGGCCGGTAAAGCCATCGGTCTGGGGAGGGTGTGGGTCTTGTGAGGGCAGCGGCCCCAGTGGTGCTTGTGCCGCCAGTGGCGGCGTGTTCCCTTCGGCTGCTGGAGCGGGGAGCGCCCAAGTGCGAGGGGGAAATCTAAAGGGAAAAGGGTGGGAAGAGGAGGAGGCAGGTCTGGGAACCGGGCATGGGAACCGGCCATTACCGGCGGCTGACCCGGTGGCTGGCGGCTCTGCCGTTGCCTGCCCTGGCTCTGTAGGTGCACGCCTTTTGGAATCACAGAATGGTTTGGGTTGGAAAGGACCTTAAAGACCATCTGGTTCCAGCCCCACTGCCATGGGCAGGGACACCTTTGCACTAGACCAAGCTAAAAGCCCCGTCCAACCTAGTCTTGAAAGGGATGGGGCGGCCACAACTTCTCTGGGTAACCTGTTCCAGTGCCTTGCCGCCCTCATTGTGAAGAATTTCTTCCTTGCATCTAATCTAAATCTACCCTTTTTCAGTTTAAAGCCATTTCCCCTTGTCCTGTCTCTACGTGCCCTTGTAAAAGCCCCCCTACAGCTTTCCCGTAGGCCCCCTTCAGGTACTGGAAGAGGTGAGGTGTGTTCATTGCAAGACAAAAGGAAGAAAGCGGCAGCCTGCAGTGCTTGCTGTGCACAGACTTTCTGCCATACGCTTGTTTTCTGCTCGTCTTCATTAAACTTTGCATGTACTCTATGCACCAGAGGCAGAGTGACCATGGTCACTGTAAACGATGGAAAGGGAAGGTGGGTAACCTCACTACCCACTTTGTGATCCCCCCAACTGGTGCATAATGTGTTCCACTCTGCCTTCTCAACAGTAGCTGATAGAATGGTCGTACTTCTTTAGAAATACAGTGCCTTGCTGTAGTTTACTAGATATTCTGCCAGGTAGTTTCTGATTACTTTGAGCAGGAGCATGAACAAACTAGACTACATCATGAAGAAAACAATCTGTGTTTTTAAGTGCATTCTGCTTGCACAAATATATTTTCAGTACCCATCTGCCTCTGTTTTCAAGTTACTTATTCCCACTAGTTGAAGCCCATTCTAGAACTTTAATGGAAAAATGAAGCAAGAAGAAGGGGGAACATTAATTTGACTTTGTTGGTCGTTAAATACAGATTTTTAGGGTTTGGTTTTATTTTTATTTTTTTCTTACCGGGTCTTTTAAAATCTACGGCAAGATCAGAATTGCTCAACCTGCCACTGCAGCCTGATTTCTTTCTTCAGCAGTTTAGAAGGGGAAACGATGCTGTTACACCAGGTCTGATTTATGTGGATAGCTTACGGCTTGAGTGGTTCCCTGCTGCTGCACATCATGCTCTGTAAACAGATACCTGTGATGATGCATCCCCTCAGTGTCTTCATTTGGGTTCCCTCGAGTTTCAGAAGTGTCCAGAGGCCCGTGTTGCAGCTGGAGTTTGCTTAGCTCTGTGTATTACTCTCAGGCACAAATCACTCAATTAATTGTACTGATTATAAACCAAAAAAAAAACAGAAAATTCTGGTTTTCTGCCATCAGAATTGGGCCTTCTACCTGTGCTCTAACTTCTGTTGTAGCTTTTCACCTGGTTATTCACTGCTTAATGATTGCTCTCTGTTTTATATTAAAATATCTGTAATTCTGAGAAGCTTTTATTATCTCTGCAAGGCAAGAACATGATCATGTGCAGCAGGATGAGTGACTTAATGGAATATTTTTCTGATACAAATGCTTGAAAAGAAAATCAGACATGGCCCACAGCAGCAGCAGATGAAGGTGAAAAACTTTGAATCTGTCTTCAGTGCCATCGTGTGAGCTTGCATGGCACTTCATGATTCTGTTTACCAGCTGGGGTGGGTGGCATAATGTCATCTATTTCAAAAATCCTTGGGAAATACAGTTGAGATTTGCCAAGAGTTTTGGATCCCATGGGTTAGCAGTATACGAGTATGTGTTTGCAAAGCAGAACTGTTAAACCCATTTTGGGGCAGCCCTTCTTTTCTTACACACGCAGCAGTTTATAGCAAGGTGCAGATACAAACTCAAGGTTCGTAGCTCTCTTTGCACCTGCATGTTGAGGTGTGAGTTTGTTACCCGCTCCTGTTTATTTTAGAGGGAAATTTTATTTCCTGTTTATTTCAGAGGGAATTATTTCAGCAGGTCATTGTGCTGAGCACAGGAAAGACAGATAACAAATCAGGAATGTTGCAGTGTGGAAAATGAAAGTACGTGCTGCAAAAGTGAGAATTGTGCTAATGCAGACAGTGAGATGCAGTGTGCTTATCAACTGCGCAGAGTGCGTTTGAGGGACTTTTATGCTTTCTCCCCATCACCTTGAACGTTTCTGGTACTATGATTTCCCTGCCCCTTTGTTGCTATTCTCATCTATGGTCCCTAGAACAAGACTGACATGGCTGTTTCTGTAATGCTGCCGGTCATCAGTCTGCAGTTTGTGAAGAAGGCAACACAGGGAAGTCCTAGAAGGTGAATGCCTTTGATGAGCAGGTCATGCAGCAGCATTGCTGGTCTTGATGACTGTGTCCCCTGCGTATCTGAATCACTGACCAAGAAAAGTATTTGTTAATTCAGCCATATCGAGGATTAAAGTCTTGTCAGGATACAAACTATCTAAAAATAACTGGATGTACACGGCTTGAAAGAGTGCAGAGCATCTGCAAAACATCTTGGTTAAAAAGCAAAGCAAACCATTTTTGCCATCAACCTACAATACAGTTTCTGTGACTTGCTTTGCACCATTATACTGTAGGATTCTGTAAACACCTGTTGCATTGCCTGCAGTGCTTTCAGGTAAAAAGCTTTTGAGAAATTCCCTGAGTTGCTGCTCATGCTCAACATTGGGATTTTGTATCTAAGTTTAAGTACTTTATCGTAACAGTAGCCAAGAAAGGCCTAGCTTGTGCTGCAGAAGGGCAGCGCTGGCCCTTTACTGGGGCCGCAGGTGTTAGGAGGGATTGTGCTGTTCACGTGAGGTGGAGTTGGGGAGGGCAGTGCTTGGGACAGGCCGGGATGCCCAGACTCGGTGACCAAAATCCTCCTTAGGCTGTTGCCCAGATAACTAAGCAGCAGGATCCCACCTGCTGTGACCAAGAGCCACAGGGACCAGATGTTCTTTTGTATTCCCATCAGTTGACATGCTGGCTCTCCACTCAGCACCCCTCCATGTGGCAGTGGACGTCCTTTGGTAATTGGGAGTAACCTATGGATTTATAAAGGATTCTTTTTGCTGCTTCTGGAGGAGGTTTGAGGGGGAGCAGAGCATGGATGCAGCCAGCAGCTAAAGACTAGACATTGCTGCCTGGTGTGCACAGGCACCATCATGGCATTAGCCACAGGCTTGGCACAACTATGGAGTCCTTCCTGAAACAGTGGAAGGGGTTTTGTGGGACAGGGACTTCACTTGTGCTGAGAAGTCAGTAGAGCCGGTATCTGTGCAGTAGTTGCCTCTCCGGGCTCCAGCCTGAGGTGTGTTTCCAGGCCTCAGCCACACAGACCATATGAAGCATCAGTGTTCAAGAATAAACTCATAATGGGAAGTCCTGCTCCTGTGCTGATCCTGAGTGCTTATACACATCTCTGGCTTGGCTTTTGTTGTAGTGGCAAATGCATTATATTTTTTTTCAAATGGCTCTGCTAGCTTGGTGTGTCTTTGCTTACTTTTCCTCCCCTGTTCTCCCTCTCACAGGTTCAGTCTCTTATTCCTTCCTGTTCTCTTGACCAATGTGTTTGCCCTTTCTGCAGCCTCATTCTCTCTTAGAATTGGGTCATGATGTTCAAGTTGCTTTGCTTCTCACTGGGCCATTGAGAAAATTGCTTATTTGAAGAGGAGAACCTTTTCATGGTTAGAAAAGGGAAAACAATTGTCTAGATCTTGCTTGTGTCATGGTCTTAGCCATACATAATCATACTATTTGCCAACCATTTAGATTGCCTAGACGTCATTGAGGACCCAGTTTTTAATACATACTGCCAAAACTGATTTATGAAAGTGAATATAGGTTATCCTTATTTTACAGGTCAAAGCAAATTGATGACTTAACGTTTCATGGAAGATCAGTTACAAAGATGAGATTAGTTTTCCCAGGTTTTCTGATGTTTGTTACCGCAGTATACCTTTGCCTTTGGAACAAATCATGATCGTATCTGCAGTTCTTAGGTTCTTGAGATTATTGTGTTTATTTAATAACTGATCCACCCTTCAGAGGTAATTTTTTAAGCTACTGTTCAATAAAATGCTTCACTGAACCAGACAGGCTTTGTTTCTGTGCTGGTTGTTGCTGGCCTGGATTAGTCCTCTGGCTCTGTTTGTTCTGAGGCTCCACAGGAGCTTATAGCAGGGGATACACAGGAATGTCTGAAGGTTGGCAAGAGGAAGGATGAGGAATGACGTGTGACAGCATTGCCTCAGAGAGAAATGCCTCTGAACCTACGGACATTTAGGCTTCTTGGTGGTGAATTCAGCAACACATGTAATGATACAGCAGCCACTGAAGGATTTCTAGCAACTTTAATTTCTTTGACTTTCCATTGATACTCCTGCAATGTCTTTGGTATGGCTCTGGGTGAGTCAGCATCATTACACCATAAAGGGGTTCTATACTATGGAAAGTAGAAGTCATTCAGAACTAACCTTATCTTTTGTATTTTGGCAGGCTTAAAAATGGCTGGAGATGGCAGTGATGAGACTATGTTTATCTGTAAGTATTAGAAAATGATCTAATTCTGATGATGTGACTTGTCTACTCAGAATGTTTGAAATGAAAGACTAAAACAGACAAAGTTTTTATTTAGAAAAGTATTTATGTAAGGGAAGTTTAAACAGTTTGTGGGGTAAGAGAAGGTTGCTCATTTTAAGCATGAGCATTCTCATGGTTGGGTTTTTTTTTTTGCAACCAGATAAAGAGACGTCTGAATGTTAGCAGAGCAGCTTTTTCATGGTCGAAGTGAGATTGAAGGCCTAAAACTAGCCTAAGCCCTAACCCCAGCTTTAGCAACCAGGAGTGTCTGTGGGGAACTCTGACCTCTAGGCTGTGTGAAAGATCTGCACTTCCACAGATGGAGGACGCAGGCTCATCCTTTCTGGACAGTTAGTGTCATTGAATACGCGTTTCATAGACAAAAGAGAGTTTTGGAATTTTTTGATAGAAGTTTGTATATATACTTCCCTCAAGGTATTTTACCATTTAACCCATGCTTAGTTTTGTATTCCTCCTATGGCTGTAATCTCTTGAAAGTGTCACATATGGTGAGTGTAAAAGCCTTGGGGAATGTCTGCTGTAAGGCATCCCTTAGATTTTGATAGACACACTACACAATGTATCAGTATCAAGTCCCCTCTGCTTTTGTCATTCATCTGCAAAGGCGTGAGAGAAATATGTAGCTGATTACCACATGTAGTTTTGGACAATACTGTCTGCCCCTTGTTGAACCTGTGCAGTGGCTGGTACTTTGCAAAGGTGAGGGGTGTAGTTGAAAGATGAGGGGAATGATGAAGCGCTTCGTTTTCTCTGGCAGCAAAGCCAAAAGAGCCTGTTGCTCCAGCTATTCCTTCCTGTCCCCGTTGGTTATGACAACCCTTTGTAGATGATAATCCAGTTCTTTTCAATAGTCTGGTTTGCACATTCCTCTGTGGCTCCTTCACCCTCTCTAGTTTTGGAAATTTGTATTTATCCCAGATAATTTCTGTAATATTAAGGACAGTGTGAGCTGCAGGCACAGCTAAGGGTGGTGGTATGGTAAACAGTGCAGGATGGCTGTAGGCTTAGTTGTGATGCCAGTGCTAAGTGGACAGCACTTTCCCACAGATCCTTTTCTCTGGTACAGCTGTCTGGTGCTGTACAGCAAACTGGATTGGGAAATTCATTCATCTGAAAAATAAACTGATGGGAAAAGCTTGATGATCCTTTCCTTGGTTCACCAGAAGGGAAGAAACGGCAGCTACGCTAGGGGGTTGCACAAGCTGATACTACCACCATTTGTCAAATGTACATGGATTTTCACTGCTAAGCTGTTTTTGTTGCCAGAAGAAGAAACAATATGGAGCACTGCATTGTAGTTTGGGATCCCTTTTCCACATCTAAGAAGAAATTTTTTTGTTAGTTCACTGGGACTGATACTGGGAGGGAGAGGTTTCCAGTTAGGAGTAAAGAGTGGCTTTACCAGAAGGAGTATACCCTGGAATGACATGGCTTTTTTCTTGTTCTCTTTCCAAAGTGTAACCACCCTCTACTTTGCATCCTTACTGGGGTTACCTGACTTGCCCTTGTGAGCATGGAGCTCAGGTGTAAATCGCATTGTAGGAATATAACCCCTGTGCGATGATCTCTTCTTAAGCTGCATTAGCAGCTGACCAGACAGGGAAGTCTGACAGCTATTTTTTTACGGTGAAGCAATGTATATGCGTTTGAAATCCTGTTCAGTCAGCTTATTTTAGAAAGCCACAAATTATCCTGGTCTGAAAATTGTTTTTTAGGAACCATTCAGTTCTGGGTAATTTACAGCCACGTAAACTAGAAGTTAATTTAGGTAAGCTAACAGTGAATTAAGAAGTGGCTGAAGTGTACTGTGCAGCAAGCTGACTTGTTTGGAAAGGCACCAGAAGGTATCTTGGAGGTTTCTCTCCCTGCACTGTGGGTGAAGAGCCTGAGTGGGCCAGACATGGCTCTAGGCAGAGCTGTGCTCTCACAGCATGTTCATGCCCTGCTGAGACCCTGTGACAGTTCTGCTACTGCTACTGGGTTTGTGCCTCCTGTCACTAAGAAGACCACCCTACCCAAGCTCTTTCTAAAAGCCTGGGTGCTGGGAAAGTTTTCTTTAGCTGCTAGATGTTATGGCACTTTATCTGAAGAATAATGTCATCTTTAAGCAGAATAGTTGCTGTGGATGTAAGGCAATTATTTTCCTTTGAGAGAGAATTTTAACAATTGTCTTCTAATTGTACTGATCATTGTGTGTATTATCTCACCTACACAAGTGCCAGCTGTCAACTTGATGTTCAATTATACATGTTCTTTTAAGCAATATAAATAAACATCTGCCTCTGTATGTATGTATTTTGCCTGGTGTTAGATTTTGTATTTGGCTCTTGAAAGGAGAAGGCAGCTGTCTAACGGAGTGTTTTCCATCAACCTTTCTGTATGCTGTCTGCTTCCTTGCAGGGTGCGAGGACTGTGGGCAGTACCATGATTCAGAGTGTCCTGAGCTTGGCCCCGTGGTGACAGTCAAAGACTCCTTTGTATTGAGCAGGGCAAGGTAAGGAACATTTGTGTTAGCTCTGATTAACCCAACACCCATATTAGTTCTTTAAAGCATATTTGCTATTTAATGATTTTCACAGTGACAGCTGAAAAGTGAAGCCCCAATCTATGGAAAGCATATGGCCTTGATTAAATAGAAAAATTGATGCATACCCTTAAGTGCTTTACTGAATCGAAGCCAAAAAATAATATGCTGCTCATCAGGACTTGGCTTCTTTGCTGAGGTTTCTGGCAAAAAGATACTGCCAGATGGGGTGATGACTTCTGTCTTGGTTGAGTACCTGCAACTGTTTCCCCTCCTCATGTGTACCTTATTAGATTCATAGAAATGTGTGAGGATTTCTCATTTGTATGAATTGTTGTGTCCTCCTGCTTGGTATAACCTCTGAGAGGCAAAACAAGTTGTTCTCTTTATTATGAGATTTTACGAATGATAAGGGGTAATGCTTCTGTCAGAAAATGTGTGACAGTATGGCAGAAACATTCATGCTTGCCAAAAGAAACAAATAGGCTAAACCTAACTGGGAGAAAACAACACTAAGTAGTGATTTTTATAGTGAAAGGCAATCAGGAATGTCAGCAAACTTCATATTAATGTGTAAAATATAAGGCTAAGGGAGAGAAACAACTATCGTGAAGATGCAGGACAAGTCAAAAAAGGAAAGAGAGTTCAGATGGCTTCTTGTATTATAAAATGTGCTAAGGGCTTCCATATTTTTTGGGGGGGAAATCATGGACTTAAAATGTGGACAGCAAGTCTGACATATGGTGGCTGTGTAGGTCATACTGTGTAATCCCAGTAACAAACACTAAATGTGTTGGGTCTGCCATGTGGATGCCCTGACCCATCTCTGCCTGGGCCACATATTCTTGGTGCCCCACAGTGTACACTGGCTGCATAGCTGGTTTTCTGGGCTTTCCCAGAAAAGGAAGCTCCTTGCAACTCCTACCAGTCCTTGCCTTCCTATGCCTGGAAACCTGCCATGGATGATCTTCTGCATCAAGTGTTAATGAGGACTACTGTCTTAACAGGCCTGATGCTATTGTCTCTTCTGCTCTTGCCATAAGCTCCTGGGAAAAGCCTGATTCCTCCATCCCAATTACATCCCTGTAGGTATACACAGATGGCTTTTTGGGCCGCCACGCCATCTCTTTCCCAGGCTGATCAAGCTCTCCTTCCCCAGCCTGCCCTCACTGCTCTAGCCTTTGACCATACTGGTGGTCCTCCCGTGAGCTCAGTCCAATTTGTTACGTCTTTCCATTTCATGAGCCTGAAATGGGAGGTAGGATCTAGCAAGTGCAGAGCAGAGGGGGATGATCATTCACCTCAGTCTGTTGGCTGCTACAGTTCATACCATCCAGAATGCTTATGGTCCCCTTTGCTGCTGGGACATTCTATGGCCTCATGTCCAGCTTGCTATCCACCACCTCCCCCCCAGGGTCTTTCTCGCTGGTGATGGTACTGGCTGGGGTTCTTTCTTCCCTCCTGCAGGGCTTTGCATTTGTCCTTGGAATTTCATGTGATTCCTATCAGTTTATCTGTCTATCCAGGCTATCCAGGTCCCTCTGGATAGCAGTCTCGCCATCTGACTATGTCCCCCAGTCAGTGTGATCTGCAGACTGGACAGGAGTGCACTCCATTGTCCGTTCTAGGTTGTTGATAATGGTGTTAAACAATACAGAAGTCCCAGCACAAATCTTTGTGGTACCCCAGTTATGGTCTCCAGGTAAAGAACAGGACCCTCTAAGCCTGACAACCCAGCAGCTTATTTACCCTAGTAGCTGTGTGCCCTCCAGTCCATAACATCCCAACTTGGACAGAGAGATAGCGTTGAAAGCCTTACTGAACGGCATCCACTGCTTTTCCCTCATCCACAAACATGGTCATTTTATCCTGGAGGGCAAACAGTCTGTCAGGCATGAGTTGCCCTTAGTCAGTCCATGGTGACTGTTTCTCTTGCCACCTTCTCATGTGCCTCTAAATGCCTCTCAGAAGGTCCTGTTCCATGATTTTCCCAGGAACAGAAGTGAGGCTAACCAAGCTGCAGTTTCTTGTATCATCCATTTGGGCTCTTTTGAAGATGGGTGCAACATTTTTCTTCAGTCATCAGGGGCCTTCTCTGATGCCCATGATCTTTCCAAAACAATTGAGAATAGTCTAACTATGGTAGTGACTGCTCTGTCAGCACCCACAGGTGCAATCTGTCAGGTCTCTGGGCTTACATGGGTTGAACACTCATTTAATCACGTATGTGGCAGACTTGGCTGTCTCTGAAGTTGGGAGAAATACATGTTGACTTCTTTCCATGGGTTTCTGTACTGTTGTCCCATGTGTAACTTTTTTTTTCCCCTCAATTCTCTCTTCAATTTTTAGATCATCTCTGCCTTCTAATTTGGAGATAAGACAACTGGAAGATGGGACTGAAGGAGTGTTTGCTCTGACTCAGCTAGTGAAACGTACTCAGTTTGGCCCATTTGAATCCAAGAGAGTTGCCAACCTGGAAAAAGAATCAGTTTTTCCCCTGAAGGTAAGACAGGGCACATGAAAAGCAATAGCAAGGAGTCAGGTTTACCCACGATGAATTTATGCTATCTTACACTATGGGAAAAGATGTGTAGGGGCATCATTTGGGACATCTTTTAAGCATGCCCTGTAATGGACTAGCTAAACAACCATTCTCTGAGCAACATACAGAAGAACCAAACTGTAGATTCATTCTGTGTGTTCCATGGGAACATGGTTACAGGAGACACCTTCTGCATGTGATGATACAAGAGGGACAATGATTATGGCAGCTCATTTCAGTTGTTTTAATGAGTTTCTTCAATTTGATTGTATGTGATGAGTGACATACACACTAGGTTTATGGAACATGCAGAGTAAGTATTTTTTTCTGTCTTACATTTGTTTTACTCTTTTCTTGACAAGTTTTGGTAGGAATAATGCTACAGTAAAAGTTAAATTCAGTTTTAGTTTTCAGTAATACCTAACTCAGAAGCAAAGATCCAGAAAAGTGAATTGGGCATGCTGTTTGCATTCTCCTCCATTCTCCTGTATTCAGTCATTAAGATTTTGTGAGAAACTGGTTGCTATAGCAAGAATTCTTCAGATAAAAGTTCAGTTTGCTCCCATCCTGCCCCTGGTAGTCTGTCTAAGACATCCTCATCTGAAGATGTGACGGATACATCACATCACATACATCGTGATGCAAGTGTTGAGGCTTGCTTTGTCTCTGATGTGCATTGAATGGAAGCCGTTGCAAAAGCAGAAAATAAGGTTTATTTTTAACTTTGCATTATTTGGTAGGGTTTTATTATATGGATATTTTGTTTGGCAGGTGTTCCAGAAGGATGGGCCCCTGGTATATTTTGACACCTCAAATGAAGATGACTGCAACTGGATGATGATGGTGCGACCAGCCACTGAATATGAGCATCAAAACTTAACTGCCTTCCAGCATGACAATGATATTTACTTCACCACCTCCCAGGACATCCCACCAGGAACTGAGCTGCGAGTGTGGTATGCAGCTTTTTACGCCAAAAAAATGGAAAAGCCAGTGCTGAAGCAGGTCTCTAGTATTGCCAATGGTATGTGTGGGGGCCTTTTTTCCTTCCTAAGGGCCCAGTTCTGATAGGGACTGATAGTCCCCTACTGGTGTAGTTGACAGTGCTGTTTATCAAATAGGTTCTGACCCTGAGTTTGTTAGCCTTAGAGTCAGGCTGACCTGCATACATGGTTGTCCTACGAGAAGAAAGGATAGATGATCATGATATATCTAAGGTTTTGAAAATGGATGGCCTAATTGATGATTCAGCATCTTCAGAGTAATCAAACTGGATAAGTAGTTCTTAACTAAAGAAGTGGTGGTGGCATCAAAACATTTCTGGGTAGAAGAGCAAAGGAACCCAAGAATCAGTGGAAGTGTAAACATTTATGCAGATTTGCTCAAGAAGCATTCTCTTTCAATTGAAGTGAAAGTTTTGCTTTTGCTCAGAACTGTTACACAGTTTTGGAAACTTCCATGTATCTTATGCAGCCTTACATGGGACCCACTTGAATAAGTTAAGCTCAAGAGTGAACTGCCATTCCACATGATTTCTTGTGCATTGGCAAAGAAAGGCAGCAGGTTTTTTAGAATCTGAATTAGAATTGCCAGAAGTCTTTTTTTTTCCTCTGCCTCTTCATTTTCTTCTGCTTTTGCATTTCTACAGCTAAAAGGCACGATCCTTTAGCATTGCAAGAGCATTTTTGTTCTGCTCTTGAGCTCGAGTACTCCCTGAATGGTACTGCTAGTCTGAATATAATTTGGGGTGACAAATGGCTTGGGGGAGGGCATTGCCATCAGCATGCTTTACAGCTGATCTTGATGGTAAGCACATTCTTAAGTGCTACAGCTGAATCTATGCGGTTAAGAGGTTTTTGAATTCTGAGATGTTTCCAGTTGGTATTAACTGAGTTTTCTCTTTAGTTTAACCTGTTCCTGTATTTTTGTGTTCATATGGGTATTTAAAAATACTGTTTAGGTATGTCCTGCATTCTATGTTCAGCACTTTCACTATACACTTCAGAATATGAAAGGCACATTTTGTGAGATTCAGGCTTAAGAATGTTCTGGTTAGGATTTTACATGAGAATGTATTTGCAGGCCTGCCATAGGGCAAAACTTTCTGACTATAGTTACTGCCCTCAGCACAGAGCAAGAGAATCAAAGGAAATCTGGAAAGTAAAAGGAACTGTTTTTCCTCTTCACAGATACATGCTTGGTAGTGATGGATTCTGATAAAGAGGGAAATAAAACATCTTCAAAACCTTCGTCTGCTGTCTTCCCCCATAAAAAAACGAAGAAATGCAGCATACCAGCAGCTGATCCAGCAGGTATGCAAAAATCATGGTATTCTTAAAGGAGTCAGAGGACAGATACAGATCTAAAGAGCTGCCATGTGTACCACTTCTATGCAGATATTATGGTTATATAGCCTTGGACAGATCCTAATCTAGAGAGGATTTGAAAGTCTGCGGTTTCTTTTTATTTTCATGGCCATTGTGCTTATAATACATTTGCAGGTTAAAAAATGACAGAAAACCACAACTGCTTCTGACTTTGGAGGTGGTTATTAGTGGAAGTGGCGTGGGGGGTGGGGGGTGCAATTGCAGAGAAAATCTTCAGACGCTCTCTGCAAAGTGTAATAGTTCAAATTATCAGAATTTTGCTCACTAATACTAAAATTAGCCAGAAGAGGAGGAGAATTGTTGCAGATGTGTACAGAGCAATTAATCAGAAGATCCATTCATTTAATTGGATACTGTCACAGCTAAAATGTGAAGTTGACTGGGGAGTTGTCTTTGATTTTGGCACCACTGATTTATTTTGCTGGGGGAGAGGAAACTATGAAGAGTTTTAACAATCCCTTCATCCTCCTGAAAGTCCAACTTCAATAGAAACAAAATGCTGTGTGTTATACTTTGGGAATCCTAAAGTGCTCTCACTGAGATAATATTTTGGTATTTCCAAAGCTAAATATTATACCTCTCTTGATTCTGTATATTTGCCTCAAGTAGTACGAAGCAGTTGCCAACTGACAGATCTGTTCTTCCAAGTAAACTGGATTGCCCTGCAGCCATGCTGGAAGCCTGAAGTGGAAATCTAAGCAGGACCTGAGTCTTCCTGGCAAGGCAATGCATAACCAGGGTTTCCAGGTTTACTCCTTGAGGCAGCTAAGGAGCAAGGGAACTGCAGAGTCAGGGACAGTTTTCCAAGGCAGACTTCAGTTTTGCAGATGGTCCTTTTTAAGCTTTATTAGCCTGCAACTTTGTGAGGCTGGTGGAGTAGCTTACCTGTTGCCTGCCAATCTGACTGGTTTTTGAAGTTATGCAGAATCTTGGGGTTTAGGTTTGCTGGTTTTAGCCTCCCAGACAGAGCTCTGAACTTCTTTGTATAGTCTGTGAAGAATAAACTGATGTTGCTGAATTGTCTAGTCATTTTTTTGTTTAGTTATTACATCATGGATGAGATCACGCTTCTGTAGTGCAGAACATTGAACGTAACTTGTAGCAGGGACACTCTGTGCCTCAGAGAATCTTTTATTTTGGTCTAAGAGACAACACTGAAAAGGAGGAATATAGGAAATCTGTGGCAGAAACTGAGGCACAGTTACCCACACAGTTACCGTGACTGATACCCAGCCCGACCCGAGCAGCAAGTAACTCTCCTCAGTTTATATACTGGGCATGACGTGCTGTGGTGTGGAATACCCTTTTGGCTAGTTTGGCTCAAGGTGTTCTGTCCCTGCTTCCTTCTGGCCTCCCTTGCTCCTCCTCGCTGTCAGAGCATGAGACTGCAAAGTCCTTGGTCAGAGTAAGCATTACTAAGCAACAACTAAAAACAGTTCAGCAACTATTCTCAGGCTAAAGTCAAAACCACAGCACTGCACCAGCTACTGCAAGGAAGGAGAAAAATTACTGCTACAGCTGAACCCAGGACAGCTGCCATTCACTTAACTAATTTCAGTGTCATACTCGTTCTCTGAGAGAGTCTTGTCGACTGTGGACTATTCAGCTTTGTATGTACCAAAAAAAAAATCTCTGAACCAGTCTAGATTTATCAGATCCTCTTAACAAATTCAGACATATCATCCAAGGACTTAAAGACAATGGACACTGAACAGAGTAACTGTTTTCCTCTTTTCTTTTTTTTTTTTGCTTTTTTTATTCCAGTTCAATTTTCCCTCTAATTTCTTCTTTTTTTTTTTCTTTATCTGGAGTGAGCTGATATGTTAATGAAAACATATAATATGGTGGTTTTATAGAACATCTGATTAATGAAATTGAGTTATCATTATCCTCACCTTTACTTCCGTTAATCCAGATGTTCTTACTCTGCAATGCTTTTCATGGAGGGCGAAGAAGCTTCTCTTGCTTCTGTCCTCAGTTGACCCAGAAGAGTACTAGTAACACCGGTTTTAAAGGTGCTAAAAATGGCTTTATATTGTGCCTTTGATAATCACAATTCTTTAGAAAGTGATAAAAGGACCCTTTAGACTTCAAAAGAGCACTGATACTCTCTTTTGGCATCGTTTCTGTTCTAACTTCTCATCTGTTCTGATGCTTCAGGTGTTCATATTTGAAAAATCGTGAAATTATCCCAGATGCCCCTGTGGGCCTCTTACTGCTTAAATTCTGACTTGTGTTACTCAGGGAGTTATTGCAAGATAAACAAAGCTGCAGCAATTTTTCACCTTCCCATTTTCAAAGCTTTTCAGTATTTCTCCTTGTGATTTAGTGAACACTCCAGAAGGCAGCAGAGGTGCAGAAGCAGAGTCCAGCCAGTGGACGTGTAAAGTGTGTTCATCTGCATTCCAGGAGCCTCATCTGCTGACGGGTAAGTGCTAGAAATTCATGAGAGACTACTGAGAAAAGTCAGAATTCTGCTTTTCCAGAGCAGGGCACTGTGAACCCATGCCCTGTCTATGATGCAGTAACATAAAAGTCTTAATATTTGTGTTTTTTTAAGAAAGAGGGAAAATGGTAAAACAGTGGTATTTTGGATATGGCAGTCAGTGGTCAATCTATGGACAAACAACTGTGATCTTGAATCTAGAAGAAATAAAACTTGTATAGGAAATGACATGTGAATGTTAGGCATATCAGGGATGTGGAATTGCATGAAAAATGTGTAAGGTCAGTGATGCCAGCTTATTCTTAGTAATATTGTGTGGCATTTACAGCACAGATTTAGTAAAGGTAATGAAATACTTCTGGGTTTTTTTATTGCATTTCCTTTGCAGCTATATTGTGCAGTTTTCAAAAGAATTTAAAATATTGAAGAGCTCTGGCCATCTGATGAATCATTTCTGAAAAGAGGACCTAGGCTGCTAAATAACTTTGACATTCGGTAAAACATGCCTATTATCAGGGAGCACAACCTTTTTATAGTGATATCTAATAAATCTCTTAATAATTCAGTCCCTGTGAGTAATTGTTTCAATGTTTAATAGACTGTATGCTTTTGAAATAATTTGAAGTGAGTGTCTCCTAAGTGATGTTGCCCTCATAAGCTGGATCTATCCATTTGAGTATTTCATGAGAGTTTCTTACCTCCTTACTCTGATGTTCTTTCCCGTCCACCCAGAGCACTTGCTGAGTCACCTGGAACAAGCTAAAGGTGCCTCCCAAACCAGCCAAAATGAGGCTGTTGCAGAGAAAGCAGTAGAAGCTTCCCCTGTAGATCAGCCAGTGACTTGTGATGCAGCCAGTGCCAGTACAGACTCAAGGAGGAAGGCCAGGCGGGGAAGAAAGCCCAAAACAGCAAAAGCAGAAGCACCTCTTGTTGCTGAAGAGAGAGATTCTGCAGGTAAAGCAAAACTTAAGAAAATGCTAAGCATGTATCCGCTCTTCTGTATTGATGCCACCTTAGAAAGACCTAAAAAGTAGCAGAGACAAGATGGAGGGTTTTAGTTAGATCACTTAAGCAGACAATTTACAAACTTTGTTAATTATCTCTGATGGCCTTGTCTACGGTAAATGTTGTAGCACCTACACTTAGATTGCCTTCATTCTCCTGTGACGGTTTTAGTAATGGAGAGGCCTGGAGACACACAGAATAGTGGCTATGGGAGACCTGCCTAGGCTTCTACAAGAAGGAGCAGGAGGTAAAGCATCCTCCCTCTCAAGAGGAGATACCTTCCTCTGTCTACCAAAGTTTATTCTTGAAAGGGACCATTTTTCAGGGCCTTACCTTCCTTCAAGGGAAGTTCTAGTAGGAAATTTCATAATGCATAATCAACTGACACCTTAGTAATAGGTTGGAAAGGTTAAGAAACTGCCTCCCTAAGAGATGTTGACTACACCTCACTTGTCATTCAGTAGTGAATTTTTCTATCTTGCAAGAGCTACCTACCTACTCATTAGCAATCCATTATTTATCATTGACAACTAATATGTTTGTGAATAAATAATGTATTCATGCCAGATCTCATTACAAATTCTGTATTTGAGGTTTTATTTCTACCTATCCACATTAACTCTGTACTTTCATGATGTGTTTGCAGTGGAACGCGTATCTGACATTGTAACTCAGGTCCCACCTGAAGAGGTAGCCCTGCCTTCAGCTGCAGAAGAAAGGATTATGGAATTGGTTTTAGGAAAGATGCCTAGCACCACAAGTAGCATCAGTTCAGTGACAAAGTAAGTGTTCTGGGATGCAGTTTCCTCTTATGCTTAGTTAAGATTCTGTAGCATGTAACAGCTCTGCTCAATTGGGTCCACAAATGCTCTTTCTCATTAGTGTAAAATTGTGTGATGCTGCTGCTGCTACAAGAGCTGACTTTGAGTGCCACAGAGATGGCTTGTGCACTGGAGGATGGTGGTACAGAGATGGTGAGATTGGTGGTAGAATTTTGACACATAAATGATGAGAATTTAATTTTTCATTACGATACTGCTTTTATTTAGTGTGATTCCAAAAGTCTCCTACAGCTGCAAGGTGAAATATTACTCCCATTGAATGTTGGTGAGAAAACAGGCAAACAGATTTTTGCTAAAAAAATAAAAATAATAAAATATGCTAACTGTTATTACTCAGTTTTGCATCTTAACTCATAAATGATTTCTTGTTGATTTGTCCGTGTGATGCTTCAGATTTTGAGCAGTGGGAGGGGAAAACTTCAGTATAACAGTGCCTCAGGGAGATTCGTAAATATAATTCAACTAATTTAGGTTCTTTATGTCTTTTTGTCTTGGTATAATTGGCTTTTTCAATTATTTTTTGTGTAATAAAGCACTTGATTTTTCAGAATTGCCTAGTAGTGCTATATATTGAAGTCCTTAGCAGACACAGAGCCATCAAAAATGCGTTTCAGCAGGTGGTTGTGCTGGGAAATAGAACAGTACTGCTTCTTGGCACCCTGCCACCCTCTTATTATATATGCCTTTTGCATGCAAACTGCCAAGCTTTCTAAGCTGAAGAGTGCTAATATTTTCAGATGAGCAGAACAGATCCTTTATGTTCCTCTGAGGGCCTTCAAAGAGAATCTCTGAGGCTGGTGGCTGCTGCTTTTTTCCTCTTTGTGCTGGGTGAAGATAATTTGGAGTGAGCTGCGCTCTGACATCTGCCACTTGCAGGGGGTGGCCAGGAGGGTACCTTGGCAATGAGGAAGCCCCAGGCTCTTTCCCTCCTGCCAGAAGCTGAGCATAACACTCCTCTAGCTTTTGCCAGTTGGTGGGGCTCTTTCTTGCAACCTGTGGGATACCTTTCAGTCCCTGCCTTTCTTTCTCTAATCCAGTAGGTTTGCTCATCACCAAAACACCATGTCCCTCAAAAGAAGTTTAATTCTCTCCAGTAGACACGGTATACGGCGGAAACTGATAAAACAGCTTGGGGAGCACAAGCGAGTCTATCAATGCAGTATCTGCAGTAAGATCTTCCAGAACAGCAGCAACCTCAGCAGGCACATCCGTTCTCATGGTGGGTTTGCTTTTGTCTTGCATATTGATTTTGTGTCTCATTGGTTCCACCTTTGAGTAAAAGAGCTAGGCTGTTTTAGATAGTGGGATACATAATTTTAAGTGATTTGGGGGATGGGGCTTAAGTTGCTCTAGGAAACATTTTTGTTATGCAGGCCAAAGCATACAAATATAATAGTTGAAAGTTGGAGTATTTAAAATTTGAATTTAGGTACGTATTTTAAACAAAGGCAAGGATGCAGTGGTTTTTCCAAAGCTATTCTTGCCTTTAAATATATATCATGCCCCACCTTCACAGGCATACGGGCAGCATTGGTGTGTAAATGTCAGCTGGGTGCTTTTTAGCTTGTGATCTGCAGTTGCAGGTGTCCATGACCTAATTGTAAGGATTTTCTGATAAATAATCACTGAAAAAGGGTGGGGGAACCAAACAAAATTGTTGTCAAAATTGTTGGAAAAGGTTAAAATCCAGTATTTGGATCTCCTGAATTACTGAAGTGGCTCATCACTAGCCTGTTTGTTTGCAGTTTGTGCTTTGGTTTCTCCTGCTTGTGTGTGTTTGTGCTTTGGTTTCCCCTGTCTTGCCTGGAGTTGGTTATTATCAGTCACTGACTACTTTCTTTTTATGTTGATTGATCCCCTCAGGTGACAAACTATTTAAATGTGAGGAGTGCGCAAAGCTGTTCAGCCGTAAAGAGAGCTTGAAGCAGCATGTTTCATACAAGCACAGCAGGAACGAAGTGAGTGGAAATGAGTAGCGGGCTCTTTCTGAGCTTAGGTGAAAATGTACAGTGAGCTTCTAGGTGCTGGCTGGGGAGCTTGGGTCAATTATATTTGAGAAGGTATCTGTGTGAATAAGTGAGACATAACTGATAGGGAGGTAACACCTGTTAGAGCAGTGGATGCGTTGGCAAAGCATGGGTATGCTTTTGAGCATACAAGTCCTTTTTTGTGTCTGAATTTCCTAAAGAAAGTCATTTTCAGGTATCAGTTACAGCAAGACAAGCTGGTGTTAGCTGGACCTGCATGATCTAGAGATGAGATCTCACTTCAGTTTATGGCACTAAATGGGATTGTTCCAGTCTTGTTTGCTTGTCCTGTTTCATTTATCCCCACCTGTAGTGTCCCTCAATGTATGAACTCTCTGGGTAAAGGCTGTGTCATTAAGGTCTATGCACACGTGTAAACCTGCAGTGCTTACAGTAGCAGCACTGTTCCTGTTGGTGAGGGCTTTTCAGTGCTGCTGCCATGTAAGTATTAAACATGGTTGCAGTGGTGCCTTATCAGTGAATATTTCCATTACTGCTTGGCATTGAGGTCCTAAGCGCTCAGATTGCTGGAATCTGTTCTGGAGCTGGAGGGTGAGTCAGATTATGTCTTGTTTCTCAAAAATCCTATCACTGTGTTTGACTGGTGCTTATCAATGAGAGTGTTACATGCACACAGCTGCATGGTCTACTCTTTGTATAGAGCTCCGATGTGGGAACGTGGCAGGATGGTACAGCATCAGAGTTTTGCTTCACTGTGTATTTAAATGTCCTGTTGAAGGAAGCAAAATAGGAAAGACGGAAAACAGAAAAAGTAGTTGAGATTTAGCATCTCTCTGTCAGATGTAAGTGGGTGTTTTTCCCACTTAAATTCTTACTGTTTGCAATCCTCAGGTTGACAGTGAGTACAGATACAAGTGCACCACATGTGAAAAGGCCTTTCGGATAGAGAGTGCATTGGAGTTCCATAACTGCAGGACAGGTAAGAATGGCTAACCATTCAGTTTCCTCTGGTCTCTCTACTCATTTTGGGGGGATGTTGACAAGTCCATGTCAGCATAGAAACTACAGAAGGGAGTAAAAATTTAGATTTTTGGCATCCTCTCAAGAAGCAACCTGCCCCCTTTCCTGCCAAAAATCCCTCATTTGTGATAAGAAAAGTGTAACCAGTAATCCATAGAGCAACGCATCCGTTTAATTTGTTGCTTTTTTTTTTAGCCTTACTGCTTTTTCATTTGTATGTTCAGATACCCTGTTACCACCTCTGTTTAATTTTCTTTCCTGAAACTATGTTTTACCTCATTTCTCTGAAATAAAGGAACTGGAAAGGAGGCTGGCACTATCGATAATGTGTAGTTATTTCTGGGGTTGCAGTTTTCTGCTTTCTCATGCTTGCTTTATACTTGCGATAGACTCTAGATGTTGGTGTGTTGTTTTTTTTTCTCAGTATCATTAGAACCTGTTCTTTTTTTCCATAGTCATCTTGTAACTTGTGGTTACAAGTTACTATGTAACTTAACATAGTGACTTAACATAGTGACTTGTGGTTACTCATTTATGCTGAGGACTGTTATGCTTAGAAAATGACATCCTGGTTACTTTTATGGACCCATGGAATCACAGAATAGTTTGGGTTGGAAAGGACCTTAAGATCATCTAGTTCTACTGCTTTTTCCTAGTAGGGGTCTCTTTACTGGTGCACCAGCAGGTTTTTCATCTGATGTGGTGTGTGTTGCCTCATTAGCCCCCTACAGAACTGCAAAGTGGCTCTGGGTGAGGACATTGGATTTTAGAGGAAGCCCCTTGCTTTTAATTGTCCTTGTCCTCCTTTTTTTTTGGTGTTTTTTTTTATCCAGCCCTTTTCATTTTCATGTCCTTCCAAGTCTTCAATTAGTTTCATATCTTCTTTAGAGTACCTAGGTTTATTTTGCTCAATTACCAGTTTACCGTCAGGAATTAAGGACATCACCTTAACTCTTTCTGTTTCTGCTTCCTGTTTAGCCTCACGATCAGCCAAATTATTTCCAGTCTCTTGATCAGAGTTACCTCTTTGGTGTCCTTTACAATGTATGATAGCCACTTCATTGGGTAATTGTACAGTTTCTAACAATCGTAGAATTTCCGTTGCATGTTTAACCTTTATCTTCCCTGGGTATTTAAAAGTCCTCATTCTTTCCAGATTGCTCCACATGCATGAACTACACCAAAGGCATATTTGGAATCAGTTCATATGTTTATCTGCTTGTTCTCTGCCAACTCCAAGGCTCTAGTCAGGGCTATTATTTCTGCCTTTTGTGCTGAGGTGTTAGAGGGTAATGGTTTAGCTTCTATTACCTTTGAAGTTATAGTTATGGCATATCCTGCTCTTCGTTTACCATCTTTAACAAAGCTGCTGCCATCAGTGAACTGGGAATCTGCACCCTCCAGAGGCTCCTCCTTCAGATCTGGTCGGCTCGAATATACTGTCTATAGTGGCCAAGAAATCGTGAGTTAACGGTTCAGTAGGGGTTTCCTGAAGGAAAGATGCTGGATTCACAACATTAGTGATCACAATTTCCACATCATCCAGTTCTACTAGGATGGCTTGATACTTCAAGAAACGTGATCATTGGCAATAGCCAGTGGGTACCTTTTTGTTCTAGGACTGTTAGATACTGCATGTGATACTAACACGGTGATCTTTTGTCCCAGTGTAAATTTTTGGGCCTCTTGGATGTTTAAGATAACTGCTGCCACTGCTCTCAAGCATCCAGAGCAGCCTTTACTTGGTTCATCCAGTTGTTTTGAAAAATAGGCCACTGCTCTTTTATAAGGTCCCAATCTTTGAGCCAAAACCCCCAAGGCAATTCCGTTTCTCATGGGAATATAGCCAAAAGTGTTTAGTTATGTCCAGCAGCCCCAGAGCTGGAGCTCTCATGAGTCCTGTCTTTAAACTTTTAAACGCTTCTTCAGCTTGATCTGTCCGTTTTAGAAAGGTTGGATTTTCTTTTAGCAGCTCATATAAGAGTCTTACCAGAACACCATAATCATGGATCCAGAGTTGACACCATTCTGTCATTCCCAGAAACGTCCAGAGATCTTTAACCGTGGATGGTCATGGTGTTTGAGAGATTGCTTCTTTCCCGAGCTGCTCCAAGTTCTGGTTGTCCTCCTGTTATTTTGCATCCTAAATAAGATACTTGAGTTTGAATTAGTTGAGCCTTCAATTTAGATACTCAGTATCCATTTAGCCCCACCCAGTAAGTTAACAATTCTACAGTCCATTGAACACATTCTCTCTCAGTTTTGGTAGCAATTAACAGGTTGTCAACATACTAAAGTTGCTGTCTGGGTGGGTGCTTCCCAGGATTCTAATTCTCATGCCAATTGATTTCCGAAAATGGTCTGACTGTTTTTAAATTCCTGAGGTAACACCATCCAAGTGAGCTGTATCTTTCTTCCTGTTTCAGGGTTTTCCCATTCGAAAGCAAATAAATTTTTACTTTCTTTGGCCAGGGGCAGACAGAAAAATGCATCCTTTAAGTCCAGAACGTAAACCACTCCTGATTAGTATTCAATTTAGTCAATAAGGTATGCAGATTAGCTGCTACTGGATGAATGTCCTCCACAATTTTGTTGATTGCTCTGAGATCTTGAACTAGTCTGTAACTTTTCCCATCGGATTTATTTAGTGACAAGATAAGAGTATTATATTCTGATTCACATTCAATTAATAATCCATATTTTAAAAAAATATTTCTTTGATTCCCTTTTGATCCTCCAATTTTAAGGGATATTGTTTTATTCTAATTAGGCAGGCCTCCCTTTTATTTCTACTTTAACAGGCAAAGCATTTTTTTTGCCTTACCTGGAACTTCAGATACCCATACTCCCAGATATACCTGAGTAAGGATTTCTTCTATTTCAGGGAGGTCCTTCTGTTTGTTTTTCTGTTGAATTAAAGATAAACTCAAAACTTCAATTAATTGATAGGTTTTGACTCTTAATTCTATTTTGCCTTCTTTAAACGTTGCTTCTTGGCCTAGTAAAGATTTTGGAGAATTTGGCATGTATAAAAATTTATGCATTCCTGTTTGTTTTCCCAATTTATTCTCTAAAGGTTTCAGAAAGAATGCTTTTTTTTTTTTTTTTCTTTTTTTTGGTGTCCAGTAGCTCCCACATGTGTAACAAATTCTTTTCCCTCTGATTTAATGCTGAATAAGTTGCTCCTATATCCAGTTAAAAATCCCACTTTATTTCCTCTAGTCCCTAGTTTTAATTTAATCAGTGGATCTGCTAGGATAGATTCCCCAGGTCCCCATCAGTCTAGTTCCAGTTCAGTCACCAGAGCCACCCCATGGCACTCCCCCCAGAGCAGTCTCACTTCCAATGTCCAAACTCCTTACAGTATGCGCATTGATCCCATCCCACAGGAGAATTCAATCTCTCACCTCTGCCTGACATTCCTCCTCTACCTCTGCCTCCTCCTCTCACGTTAGTCCCTCCACCAGTTTATACTTGTCCCAAAGCAGCCACTCAGTGCTTTCTTCTTTACCTGTTCCCGATTCCTATATGCTCCCCACGCTTCTTTCACATTCAAATCCTTCTGTTCTGTTGCTAGTGACAGCAACCTCTTCCTCCTTATCAATAACAGATGGGGCAGATGCCGAGAGTGCTCCTCTTGGAGGTACCTATGATACACAGTCACCCAACCTATCTTCCTGATTACTCTGTTTGTTTTTTTGGTTTTGTTTTTGTTGGGTTTTTTTAACTTTAAACATCATTCCCCCAATATCACAGGCTGAACAACATGTCTCCATCTTAGCTTTCTGTTTTTCCGTCCTTTTCCAAAGCCAAAATCAGGGATCTGGCAGAGCTGTATTTATTTCACATTCCGTCTGCCACTCTGGGTGGTTTCTTAAAGTGAGAAACGTATCTGCATACATCACTTCATCCCATTTTCCTTGTTGTCTTAAAAATAACATTAATTTCAACAATGTGTTCAGAGTTCCATTTTTGGGCCATTTCTCCTGATCCTCCCAGAGTATACAAGGGCCACCATTGGTTACAGTATTTCACCAACATTTTCTTAGTTACTGAGACCCCAGGAAACCCTCCCGGTTCTTTTCAATGTGCCAAAATGCACCCTAAAGGACTCTTTTTCAAGATCTCTCCACTCTGCTGATTTCCCGTTATCAATCTCGCATTCACACACACACGGGATCCTGCAGACAGACTCCACACAGTTACAACACTTGAGACAGAGACTAAAATTGTATCAAACAAACAACAATTAACACTTATAATAGTCTGTAACCAAGACCAAAATCACAAGACCAAAATCATCACTATAACAAGCCACAAAATAGTCACACTCCACACGGTTACACCACTTGAAACAGAGACAATTAGTAATGCAGTTATAACAGTCTGTCACCAATACTAAAATCAGAAGACCAAAATCATAACTATAACACACCACAATGTAAGTCAAATACCAGTAAAATCCAAAACTGTTTCTACAGGATGCCCACTGTGTCTTGCAGGACCCAGACCATAAGATGCCCCCTGCTTCTTGTGGGTGTATACCAAACGGATGCTAGCAGCTGGGTATACACCTTTACCCATGAGATTTCCTATCTCGATTTACAGAAGGCTTCCAAACCATGCGTACGCTTACCAAACCAATTTACCAAAACGAGATGCCCCCTGCATCTTTACAGACTATACAAAAGAAAAGAATACCTTTTATGAGATGGTCCTTGTCTGCTCCCGCAGTGATCCGAATCTGAGCCGAGCTGAGGGGTTCCTCCGGGAAAAACTCCCGAGGGCCCTAGGGAGCCCTGTCCTCAGCAGGTCCTGCAGCCGAGCAGAGAGGGTCCCATCTGGGGTGCCAGATTGATTCGGAGAAAACTCCCAGAACAAACTCGCCAGCAGAGTTTCAAGTTGACAAGCAGGTATTCTTTATTGCAGCACTGGGAGACACGAGGATCGCTCCTCCAAGCATGTCTCTCCCAAGTGTCAACCAGGCTGTGATTATATTGTCCTTAACATACATATTCATTAGATTACATACATGACATCATACTTTTTAGAGAATGCCTCCTGTATGCATACAAAAATGTGGTAGTGGGCTTTCGGACCCCTGGTGGTTATTTCTTCATCACTTTGTTTTAGGATCGTTGTCATATCAGTAACCACCAGGTGTTTCTGGCAAAGCTTATTTTAGTAATTTCCTTTTCTCTATAGTTGCTAACAAAGCCTAATGTTTTTGAGGTTACTTATTTACAACCCTTCAATCAACCCCATTCTTCAGTTTGGTTTTTTTTTTGTTGTTGTTGTTTGTTTGGGTTTTTTTGTTTAGTTTTGGTTTGTGGGTGGGGTTTTTTTGTTGGTTTGTTTTTTTTTTGTAACTAGCTGCCAGCTCCCTGTATTACCGCCCTCCTCCTTTTCTGTATGCTCTGTGGTGGACGCCTGTGGCCCCTGTACAGCTCAGGCCTGGAGCAAGCAGCCCAGCTCTCTCAGCTTCCCTGACACCTTTCAGCTACCGCCAGCGTCCCGCAGCTCAGCCCCTGCTGCAGGAGGGCCTCCACCAGGGCACCGAGTGCAGCCCTGCCCATGGCGCACCCTCTCCTCACGACTCCGGTGCAGGCGCTCTCTGCACCCCGAGCTCCGCGCTGCAGCCCCCCCTCTCATCGGCTCTGTCTGGTGCCGACGCCGCCACCGCGGGGGCAGCCGGAGCAGAGCTCCCAGAGCGGGCCCTGGCCCTGAGGCGAGCGCTCCCCATCCCTCCCGCTGCCCGCTCGCGCTGCCGACGCCAACCGCCGCGCCACGCGCCGCTCCCGCGCCCCCTGTGAGTCCCTGCTCGCCTCAGCGGAGCTGCGGCTCCCGGGCAAGGCCTGGAGAGGGCTCGAGGCTCCCTCGGTCGCCGTCGCCGCTCGGAACTGAGGCTCCGGGACGCGGGGTTTCTCCTCGCTCTGTCAGACTAGAATCACCTGGGTAATTGCCCTTTACATCACCAAAGTAGGATTTCTCATTGTCTTTCAGAGGGTACAGCTTATATGAAACTCAGGTTTATGAAGAATGGAGAGTAATGCCAAGTAACCTCAGTATTCTGTTTATTCAAGGGCAGCAGCTCATTTCATCTTGTGAGTTGACCGCAACAAGCAGCAGTATTTGCTCTTCAAGGCGTTCAGCTGTTACTTTGTGGTTGGTGCAGCACTGGCAGATTCCATCTGCCGGACCATACTTTTGTGTTCCAAGAAAAGTCTCAACTACTGAATAAAAACAAATTCCCCATAGGCCTATTGTCATATGATGGCCTATTTTTGAGATCTTTTACCTTCTGGAACATTCTGTACTGGCTGGTATTAGGAGCCAGTGCTGGCAGGCAGCTTCTGGTAATTAGGTAAGAAGGATTCTGGTGCTTAGGCACAGCTGCTCATGTGATGTTGTGTTGTTGTATATGTAGTATACATATATGTCTATGTAGTGATGTTACCAACATCAAAAACTTGAACCAGCTGTAACAGAATCTACTCCAAATAATTTTAATGTACACTGGGCCAAAATGGAGTGAGGCCTTGTAAGGAAGTTACAGTGCTAGATTCCGTGTTCATATTAACGTCATACATACTTACTGCCTTTTAAAAAATCTTTAAAGTAAAAGAAGAATACATGCTTTTGCTTTTACCTCCTCAATCCATATAAAGATGGATTACATTTTAAAATTCAGATCTAACAGAAGAACTACCGAAGCGACTAACGAAAGTATCTGTTTTCGTCTGTAAATAACTGCATGGTTTCTCTTGCTTACAGATGACAAGACATTCCAGTGCGAGATGTGTTTCAGATTCTTTTCTACAAACAGTAATCTCTCAAAACACAAGAAAAAGCATGGAGATAAGAAGTTTGCTTGTGAAATCTGCAATAAGATGTTTTACCGGAAGGATGTCATGCTAGACCATCAAAGACGACACTTAGAAGGTAAGTATACTACAGATCAATCTAATTATTCCTCTTGAAACAGCAGTAGAGGTGGGAAGGTAAAGGAATTGATTGTGTCTTTTTTTTTTGTCAGTTGCCTGATCTTGAATAGCAGGATTCAGCAAAATGTGACATTTATTAAAAATAATAGTAACAGTTGTCTAATTCTATGAAAAACTTTCCAGTTTTTCATAGGCACCAAAGGCTTTTTTTTCAGTCTCACATGATTGAAGCCGGTGCTACTAACAATTGTGTGAAAGCTGGTTGTCTTATTCTGCAGTAGTTTAGAGTAGTTGATTGTAATTATATCATTTTCTTTCTTTGAATTCTATTCTTTTAAAAAAAAGAATTGTGGTAACTTGAAAATTTGAAGGCAGGGAATTAACTTGCAATGTAAAACTGAAAGTTATTATTGTATAAATATAGTATAAAGGGAATGCTGTGTGATGTTATCTTTCAAATTCTTGAGAATATATGAAAGTGAGACTAGAAGAGTTTACTGTTCAAAATCTCAAACACCTAAGGTTGATACAGGTACGCAGACCCTGGAAAAACTTGCGTGATGATAAATTGCCAAAGCATTAAAATGCCTCTAGCAATCTAGATGATAAAAACAAATGTGATTTAAGAAAAGCATCCAGATTGTCTAATTTGGTGCTGTAGGAGTAGCCAACCACACTCCTGTGATTCACACCTTTGTGTCATGAGCTGGAGGACAGCTAGACCAATGGCTTGAATGGCACTGGCAAGGCATCTCATGTTTAAGTGTCACCAGAACAGCAGCAGCTCTCTTCTTCCCTGAAAGCAGCAGAGAAAGAGGTGTGAAATCCTCATGGAGCATAAGGCAGTGCAGGATGATTGCTTCTCTCCTTGGAGGCTGTGAGGGGGAATTTCTGGGCCAGATACCTGATTGAAGTGTCAAGGTCTACTAGATGTGCCTGTTTCCATGTGCTGACAATAACTGTTTTCAGATGCTTTCTAATGTAAAAACCATTAAGCCATAATACATCACTTTGGTTGACTGTTTTTATATTCTTAAGACATCATTTTAATTTAGAAGTTATGCTTTTGTTAGCAATTAAATTCTGCATTGAGGCTCTTTCCAGTGTTTCACTCTTCTTTACAGTATTCACCTGAAAGGGCATGCAGATTGGAGTGGAAAAACATGGTTTATTTGTGCTTTTGTTAGCAATTAAATTCTGCATTGAGGCTCTTTCCAGTGTTTCACTCTTCTTTACAGTATTCACCTGAAAGGGCATGCAGATTGGAGTGGAAAAACATGGTTTATTTGTTTTGTTTTGTTTTTTTTTGATGGGGACTGTTCTGTTAAGGGGTGAGGCGTGTGAAAAGAGAAGACTTTGAGCACAACACGGAAAACATGGTTCGCTACAAGAAGGAGCCTTCGGGATGCCCTGTGTGTGGGAAGGTAGGTATCTTTGCCAGCGTGCACCATGCAAACCTCTGCATTGTAGCTCCAAGGATACTGCAGGAGTAGGGTGTGCCTCAACCCAGCACCTTCAAATGAGTTACTGTGGCATAACAAGTTATCACTTGTGTATTAAACCACAGTAGCAGCCTACCTGGATAGTCACACAGTCTGCCAAAAAGTTGAGGTGAATGACTTGCACTAAGGTATGTGCCAAGTCAGATTACCTCACAACTCAGACAGGCACAAGGTTAATGTGAGTAGTAACTCACACTAAGTAACTCACACTTAGTAACCAGTGAGTTACCATGTCATCCAGCTAAGACATTACTCTTCAAACTGCCTTAGCCCCATTATATATCCAAGCCCACTATGGCCGTGGGTTGTGGGAGCTGGTAGGACAAAGAGAAGAGCAAAACTGAAGTTCAGACTCGACTGGTTTTCAGGACGCGTAGCGCAATGTCGAGTGTAATATGGTCTCTGTGTCTGCCAGTGAAATGTCATGGCTTACGTCATGTGAGTGAAGTTTTCCTGCTGGAATATAAGCAGCTGGAGCTAACTGTGCACTGCAAACACTTTTCTATTAGAAATCAAAGTGAATTCATGGTGTGGCCGTGGCACTGTTGTATTTGAGTGTTTAACACTCAAGTTCTTAAGTTGCTGTTATCACAGGTACAAAGACTGTGAATTTAACTAATGATTTTGTAGTGCAAGATGTACTCAAGCAACTCAAGCTGGTGTGTAGACCTTTCATTTTGATGCTTTGGATATGTTACATATCAGTGAAGGTAGATTCAATGGATGTCTTTTAGATAAGTGGAACATCAGTGACTCAAAAGACACTGGCTAAATATTTCTAAATCTACCCTATGTAATTCTGGTGCCGCTTTTTTGGAAGTCTGCTTCTGATGAATAGCCAATTTCAGCCAGCTCCTTGGTACTGTAAACCTTTATTTTGCTGTGCCAGCAGCTTCTGAGGTAGTCTACATGTTTCTGGCCAGAGGGAATGAAACAGGACAGTAATCGTGTTCTGTGCTATCCATTGAATAACTTGAAAAGAACTGCAGCCCTGCAGGAAAGGATACAACCCCTTTTCCTTCCGCCTTCTCTTTTAGGTATTTTCATGTAGAAGCAATATGAACAAACACCTGTTAACACATGGAGACAAGAAATACACTTGTGAAATCTGCGGACGTAAATTTTTCAGGGTGGATGTGTTGAGAGATCACATTCACGTCCATTTTAAGGTATTGTGTTAATTTATTCAAAAAAGATATGTTATTTAACAGGCACTTGGACATATCAATAAATACACTGAGACTGTTATTGTCACGTGTTCATAGTGGCAACATAACAGTGATTACATACCCCATGCAGTGATGTTTCTACAGCAGGCTCACCAGTTGTGCTCTGATTTACCCATGGCTCTTTTGCTACATCTGAATTGCTACAGAGTTTGTAGACTTTCACATTTTAACTTATTTCAGCTGTCACTGCAGAGCACTTTTCTGCATGCTGTGGGAAAACCACCTCTGTGATCTTTTGTGAATCACAGCGGTTGTTTAGTTTAATGTGAGGAGAATAATTTATCAGTTAGGCTGCAGACAGATGTTCTAGTTGTAGTTTGGTTGGGCTGAGGGTTACTGTCATGCCCTGTCTTTGTAGGGAAAAAACAAACGAGAATTAATTGTTCCTGCCCTTTCCATGCCAGTGATTGTGATTCTCTTGTATATGCTAGCATAACTGCCTATGTATCAAGTTTCTTACCTGGTTTTATCAAAGTATTCTAAATCACAAAAATACCCTTATTAATAGTGCTTAATCAAACCTAGATAATTTTAATGTCCCTAGGTTAGCACTGAGTTGTAAGGAATTTAATTAAAAGGGAATTGTATTACTTGGTGGTGCTCATAAAAGATGCTTTTATGGATGTAACACTGTACCAGTTCAGTCTCTGCTTACATTAAAGTTCACAGAATCACAGAATGGTTGAGGCTGGAAGGGACCACCAGAGGTCATCTAGGCCAACCTCCCTGCTAAAGCAGGGTCACCTAGAGCACATAGATACACAGGAATTGTGTCTAGATGGATCTTGAGTATCTCCAGGGAAGGAGACTCCACAACCTTTCTGGACAACCTGTTACAATGCCCAGTTTGTACACAAAAAATAGAGTATTATTTATTTGGATAAACAGTTTCTCCTTGTTTAGTCATGGAGGACAGCGAAACTTTGTTTATCTGAATTGAAGCGAAACTTTGTTTATCTGAATTGAATGAGTCAGGAGGGTATTTTAAATAAATAATATTACAGCAATTGCTAGTGCTGCATGGCAACAAAACTTACTAGGCGTTACCTTTTGAAATAGAAGTTTAATCCATTAAAACATAATATTCTTTCCTGCCCTACACAGGACATAGCATTAATGGATGATCACCAGAGAGAAGAGTTTATTGGTAAAATTGGAATCTCATCAGAGGAAAATGATGACAACTCTGATGAAAGTGCAGATTCTGAGCCTCACAAGTATAGCTGCAAAAGGTGCCAGGTAGCTTTAAATACTTTCAAATTAACTTGGTTTTGGATGGGGGGAGGGAGTAGAGGTGTCCATAAATCATTCAGAATTTTAAGTAACATTAAGGGTTCACAAACAGAAGGCCAGTCCACGTGTCTGCTCTCTTCTGCTGTGCTTGTTACCTCTAATCCGTGAAGTTGATGCTCTAGCATAATACTTGAGGTGGTATTTTGTAAGGTGAATGCTGAATTGAGAAATGCAAATACAGACATTTATCTGTGTGGAAGGAAGCAAGCAAAACTGGAGAAAGAAAGGAACATTCAGATCTTACACTATCCTTTAATTATATGCAAATTAAAATAGTTACAGCATTTCTGAATTATACAGTCCACAAACTGATTAACTTTGATGAGATCAGGCGGTCCTCGAGTGGATATCTAATTTGGAGGATTAAGACTGCTGCTTATGTTAAGTGTCACTGGTTATTCACGGCTTACTTTCATTACTAACAGGGTGATATTAGAAGTACTGCTGGAACATACTTTACTCAGCCGTCAGCTGAGAGAGGAAGACTTTTTAAACCTCATACTGCATGGCTTTTGCCATTTTGGAAAGTAGTAATGGGGAAAAATGGAGTCCTTAAGGCCCATTTGGAGTCTGTGCCCTTAGTGGGCAAGCCCACTGTGCTGGGGCAGGGGGAATACAATAGCAACCACTGAGAACAGCAAAACTAGCCAAACTGACATAGGGACAGCAGAATTTTGGTATTTAAACCAGTAACTTGGCCCCTTGAAATTAAGAGCTTATTTCACAGTCTACACTTAATGTTGTGAAAGTGTTCAACTTACCTTCATTTTAAAGACATGAAGATAATAATACTTGAGTTTTCTGTTCCTATACGTGAACTGGTTTTAAGTGCAAACTGATTTTAAGCTTATGTCACTGGGCATAAGAAGATGGGTATCACAGAAGTTAATTACGTGCTTGCTTTCAATGTGTTGATTTAATGCCTGTCACTTAATGGGTCCTTAAACTGTATGAAATTGTATGCTTCCAAATGAGGGCAATTGTGCCATTCAGATGACAAAGCTCTTTTTGGAACTGGGTCTTTTAGCACATTTGCAGGTGTTTGTGAAGCAAACAGTTGTGTAAGGCAGCAGCTGTGGAAAATGAATATTAGCTGTAATGAGACAGGGAGTCTCTTTTTGGCTGAAAATATCTGTTCACGCATCTCTAAAGGAGAACAACATATGGATGAGTCTTAGTAAAATATCTCTTCTGAGCTTTTTAAGACTCTCTGTCTTTATTTTTTTTCTCATCCCAAAATATACTGTCACTAAGCTGTGCAGCACTGTCAGAAATAGCCTGACTAGTTCTAAAATCAGAGCAAAAGATCGTGCCATTATGGCCCTTTCTCCTGAGATGTTGGAGCATATATGCATACGCAGGGTTACTTAGCCCAGGGAGCCGAGTAGTGGAGCACCTATCTGTTGTAGTTGTAGCTCTTCCAGGAGCTGAGCTACAATCACTGCCTGCAGTGCCTAGAAATACCAACTCTTCTGGAGCTAGTGCCATTGCTTACTATGCAGAGTAGATGCCCCTGCCATGCCCTTAGAGCCTAAAAGACATTTTTCCCATCTGTGGCATCCTTGCTTTGACAGCTGGTAGAGATTGGACATGGCTCTCTCCAAGGCTGTTCCTTAGTGCACAAGTAATTGGAGGTCTTCTATTTGTGCAGCATAGGAAGCAGAGATACCATCTCAGACTAGTTTTCCAAATGGGTTAACTAATGTGCTGTAGCAGTGTGCTTGTAATGGCCAAAGGGGTTCAAGCCTAAATCCAGCTTTCACAGATTTTTCATCTAGTGATACACAGGGTATTTGTCTCCTAGCTCTGACTCTAGATCTCATAATGTGTTGCTAGATTGTTGCTGTTCCAAAGAACATTTTTCCCCTTTCATTCACTATTGGTTCATTCTGCAGTTGACCTTCGGCAGAGGGAAGGAGTATCTGAAGCACATCATGGACGTGCACAAGGAGAAAGGCTATGGCTGTAGCATTTGCAATCGACGTTTTGCCTTGAAGGCAACTTACCATGCACACATGGTCATTCATCGGGAAAACCTGCCTGATCCTAATGTGCAGAAGTAAGATGATGTGTTGGACTGATAAGTGAAGCTATCTTTCTGAAGTTACAGTGGCTCTGCCACCTGATGCTTGTAGAGAATTGGGCTGTACTAAAATACCTGAAACTGTATAATGGGTGTTAAAATGCTTACTAAAAGCTTTAAATATATATCACTAATGGTTCACGTCAAACGGATGCTTAGTTAATGGCCTTCCAGTTTGGGCTTCCTAAAGTCTAAACCTATGATTTTGGCGAATACTTTCTAAAGAGTATCATTTGAAGATTTAGCAGTGCCTGACTGCTCCAGGCTTGCAGTGAACTTACGGGTTTCCTAAGCCTCATTTTTAAAAAAAAAATTATGTTTCAAGGAACTTTTGTAGGAATAAATATTATTAAATTACATGCAGTTACTAACAGAAATGCCTGAAAACCACCTCTATCTCAAGAAAAGAATCATGGTTTCTGGTGTCTGTTTTCAGATACATCCATCCATGTGAAATCTGTGGAAGGATCTTTAACAGTATAGGAAATCTGGAAAGACATAAGCTTATACATACAGGTAAAGATGTTGTGTTTCTTTATTATTATCAGTATTAAAAAGAACTTTCTGTTGCCAGTGCCTGCCTTATGTTTTTCAGGAGGAAGCAAGTTACATGTTTTTACTGTAAGTTAAGATAAATGTTATATTTGTGCTTTTTTCTAAAGCAGGTAGTATTAATGAAGGTATTTGGTCTAGGCACACAATCCAGGTTCCTCATTACTAATATGCAGGATTCACCTGCTACAAACCCTAATTCTGAATTCTATTCTTCCCAAACTCCTATCCATGCTACCTTCTCACATTACATAGGCTGAAAACTGCTATTGCAAAATCATTTTTTACAGCTCATTATTATTTCATGCTATTCAGTATGTTCCTACTCCAGGCTTTATCTTTTCATTTGTTTGTTTTAAGATTTCACACAAAAAGCCAGTTTTTCTCTCTCTCCCTCCAAAGTGTTTTGGTTTAGTTTGGGCTACAATATGCATGAAAGATGTGGTTGACAGCACAGGTGGACTGTTGCCCTCTAATTCACCAGATTAGTCAGATTTTAGGAGATGCACATTTTTCATTAACATTTTTTTTGTTTATGTTGTCTTTCAAATTTATTTTAAAGGTGTAAAAAGTCATGCTTGTGAGCAATGTGGCAAATCATTTGCTAGAAAAGACATGTTAAAAGAACATATGCGAGTCCATGATAATATCCGAGAATACTTGTGTGCAGAATGTGGCAAAGGTATGTCTAATGCCTCATTTTCCATTAATTGTGATACTGAATAGCAGGTGAATATCTGAATTAAACTTCCATTCTTAGAATATTGGGAAGGTCCTTGGACTCTGTAAATCCTGCAGATTTGAGAGGTAGAATCTGTATTAATCAAAAGCCTTATGGTTGCATAAACTGTCCCTAATTTTATACAATTCAGTTTCATGGCCTGCAAGCCAAAATTGATTTTGATAAAATTTGCTTCTGTCAGGTGGAGGAGCCCTTGCCTGACTGAGTTCCAATACATTTGCAGCAGAAAAGTGAATACAAGTTAATTTTTCCATTCTAGGTTGTTTTCAGGCTTAAGAAATAGAGTAATTTCTCTCTGTAAGAGCTTAAAGAGTCAAGGTTGCTTTGACTTTTCAAATTGTTCGCGTTACAACTTGAACAAATCTGAACTGGTATTTTAGTGGCAGGCAGTAAGTCTGACATCTCTAATGGTGTCTTGTCTTTGCTTGTCCCTGCTGTTTTGCTTCTTCCTCAGTGGTTACTTAGATGTTTTCCAGAGCTTTCTTCCTGGAATTAAAATAATGATGATAATGTACATTGCTACCTAAACAATTAAAAATATGCAGTTGTGGACACACAGCAAATTCAATCTTAGAGCTTTTGGTTAACAACATGTTCATACCAAGTTCTCCTTTAAGGTGGGAGCAATGGACTAATTGTCACGCTGTACCCTTTGTCTCACAGGAATGAAGACGAAACATGCACTTCGTCACCACATGAAACTTCACAAAGGGATTAAAGAATATGAATGCAAGGAATGTCACCGAAAATTTGCACAGAAAGTCAACATGTTGAAGCATTACAAAAGACACACAGGTGAGGTCTCTAAAGATGTACAGAAGTTGCACTGAATCAGTTAAATCCTTCCTGAAAGAACTCTTAATGTAGAATGGTCTGGGAGTAAGAGGAAAACTAATAAAAAATATGCATATTCTGCTTTTTGAAAAGTGAGATTTTGACCTTTTGTCAGCCAAGACCACCTGATATGCAATGAAAATACATAGCTTAGATGGGTTTGTGTTTTGCTTTTGTAAGAGAGGTTGCTTTAGTCCAGGATAGGTCTAGAGTGTTTGATTTGTTTTAGGTTAGTCTTCAGGTTCTCTTTTCCTGAAAATGAAAACAAAATTTTACTTCCCGTATCAGTTTCCTTTGGATTCATTTTCTGACAGATATGGTGGCATGGCTTAGATAAAAATAGCTGGTGAAGCTGCACTGGTGCTTCTTATTTGGCTGTTATTTCTTTAGTATTTTTTTAGTAATATGAAATTTGGAATTGTCCCAGATACCTTAAACTGTTTTCACTCTGAATGCTAAATGTGCTCTTCATGCAGGAATCAAAGATTTCATGTGTGAGCTTTGTGGCAAGACGTTTAGTGAAAGAAATACAATGGAGACTCATAAGTTGATTCATACAGGTAAACCCTCTTCCAAATAGTATCCAAAGACAGTATCTTAATTTTGTTCCTAGGCTTGCTGTAGATTTGCCAGTCTTGGAACTAGTGTTACACAGCATGTTACCAACATAAAATTGTTCTTGTTGTGATGCTGACAATACAATCCTCATCTTTGGGGGCTGTTGATAACAGCGTTTCCCTCCATCTGCCACCAGTAGGAAAACAGTGGACATGTTCAGTCTGTGATAAGAAATATGTCACTGATTACATGCTGCAGAAGCACATCCAGCTTACTCATGATAAGGTAGAAGCCCAGAGCTGTCAGCTGTGTGGGACAAAGGTTTCTACCAGAGCGTCCATGAGTCGACATATGAGGCGTAAACATCCAGAGGTGAGTTAGTTTGGCATTTTAGCAAGTGTCTGTTAAGCATGCACTTAACTGAATCAGCCCTTTCATTATGTTATGTTTCAGTAGTAAACATATCAATTGTCAGCCCCTAAAGTTGAAGTTGTTCTGATTATTTAAATCCCTTTTCTTTTGCTGCCCCAGCTTAAATGTATATTTTTTCCTGTTTTGTCTTCATCCCTTAGTGAGTATAATTGAGTCTTTTTTCCCCATTGTGTTCTCTGTATTCAGAAGTGCTCTGAAAGAGGTGGTGAATAGAGACATGATGGCAGCATCTGCTGATGGTACAAAATAATTCTTAGTATTAAAGATGAATGCTGACTGCAGAGAATCTGGATTAGAGGCATGTTTTGTCTAACCGAAAGGGGTTCTTTTCTGTGTTTTAAATTTCTGAATAGCTATTGTGTTTCTCCTCAGCATTTCTTGATTAGGTTGACTGAGGCTTGTCTATTCCCTTTGAGGCTTTTTTTTTCTATCATTAGTATTGCTTTGCCATGAACATTTTATTATCATGATGACTGGGGAAGAAGTTAACAGAAAGCTTGCTTTATTCATTTTTTGATTAAAAATGCAGCTATATATCTGCAATGCAGAGGGCAATATTTTTCAGTTCTTTGATAAGCTGGGATTTGTAGATTCAGCTGCAAATAATGGAGTAGGACACAGTTGATAGGTTTATAAATAGAAATGCTAAAATAATATTTTTTCAAACACATTGTTTTCTGTAGAATTTATCACTTGTGTTCTATCTAGACTATAAAAATCAACATATTTTTCTACTGTCGTCTTTAAACTTTGCTGTTTTTCAGCAAGAAGGAAAATATTAGATGCCAAAAGGTTATCTTTTTTAAAACCATGGTTAATGTGCTTGTATTAAATGATATGTGTAACATGTTAGATTGCATCGTTTTTGCTTTGTGACAGGATTTATTAGGGCACTGCTTTATTGTTTGACTGTTGAACATTGTTGAACTGCTGCAGTTAACCAGCAGATACCCCTTTGCCTACAGATTCTGTCAGTGAGGATTGATGATTTAGAGCAGCTGCCAGAGACTACTACCATTGATGCTTCCTCAATTGGGATTGTTCAGGTAAATTCCTTATTGCAGAATTCTGGCGGCAGCTAGGTTCCTGGCCTACTGAAGGGTGAAGTGGGGACATTACTTTTTTGGTACATAACATAGCTGGGCACAGGCTGATGGACAAGAAATGTGCTTTTTTAGAGAGTCAGCCCCAGCTTAACATGTATAAGCAGATGCAAGCTGTTATCTGTTTCATTGGTTAACATGGGTGCTGTTAAAACGTGTTTTTCTAGCCAGAGTTAGCCTTGGAACAGGGAGAATTACCAGAAGGAAAACAGCATATAAAAGCTCCTAAACGTGGTCAGAAACGAAAACAAAAGTCAGGTGAGGAAGAGGAAGCTCAAGTGCCTGAAGACCCTGCCTTCAGTCAATACACAGAGAAGGAAGGTGAATTCACAGGGAATGTTGGAGATGAGACTAATTCAGCTGTCCAGAGCATCCAGCAGGTGAGCTCCAGTAGCAATGTGATGGGTAGCAGCCCTGCTTAGAGGGATAGCCCTTCTTTTCTCCTGATAGCAAACAGAAAAAAGTGATGGGAACATCTAGAGCTAATAAGATAAATTGTGGTAATATGAAGGTGAACATGGACTTTTAAAAAACAAGGAGTTGGACCATTAAGCTCCTTATGTTTGTTTTTATTTATTTTGGTGTTACCATCTCCTTGTTTGCCGGAGCACTTACTGAGTGAACCTGTGACTGAAAGTGTGAAAGTTAATTTGGCTGCTTGTTTTGAATATTGTAAATGCCTCCCTCCCATTATGTTCTTATTTCTCTGTGGAAGTTGTTATATTCCGAGCTTTCTATGTTCCCCTCTGTGTATGACATCTCTTGCTGGCAGTAGCAATCTGAGCCCACAAGCACTCAGGTGATCTTTCTTCATGCTTGATATATGGTGGTCAGCTGCAAGATACAAGGCTGAGTTACCTTTCTGTTTTTCCTCAGGTGGTGGTGACCCTTGGTGACCCAAGTGTCACAGCTCCTTCCAGTTCTGTTGGGATGACAAATATCACTGTTACCCCCATTACAACGGCAGCTGGAACCCAGTTCACAAACCTCCAGCCCGTGGCTGTGGGCCATCTGACAGCTCCTGAACGCCAGCTACAGCTGGACAACTCAATCCTCACTGTGACGTTTGACACTGTCAGTGGTTCTGCCATGCTGCACAACCGCCAAAATGACATTCAGATCCAGCCACAGCCAGAGGCAGCTAATCCTCAGTCTGTGGCCCATTTTATAAACCTGACCACCTTGGTGAACTCCATTGCTCCTCTAGGGAACCAGATAACAGAACAACATCCTCTGACATGGAGGTCAGTGCCTCAGACTGATGTCTTGCAGCCCCAGGCACAGCCAGCGCAACAACAGTCAGGACAGCAACAGGTTCAAACAGAGCAACAACAACAGATGTATAGCTACTAATTTATACTTCGACAAATTTTGAAATGGACAGTACTCAGAGACAAAAACACACAGACGTTTGGAAAATTTCTAATAGGATTGTTTGCTGGATACCAAACAGAGATGGGCAGATACAATGAAATGTAAGCTAAAATTGGCATAGCACCCTGCAACACCCTAACCATGAGATTCTCACACTGTCTCTAGACCTTGCACTGTCTTAAAAAAAAAAAAAAAGAAAAATTAAACAAATCTCACCATAAATTTAGCACCTCCTTGCGCTGTGTATTTTATGCAGTAAGACTGAGATTTGACAAAAGCATCATAACACATCTTAACCAAAGCAGGGAGATCCTAAATATCATGGCATTGGTGATTTAAAAAACCCTTTCAGCCATACCATGTCTCTTCGTTCCAGTCTGGAAATTACATCTGACAACCTTTTTCACAGTGAGGTGGAATGCATTTGTGGTCAGCTGGTGGAGACTGAAATGTAAAGACACAAATGGGCACCAGAATAATTGTCTTGTTTTTTATCTTCTTTAGGTCTTGTATCTAACAACATTGATAAAGTAGGTGGAGGTTGGGGCTTCGGGGAAGTGAGTGTGGTGTGGAAGAAAATATACCAATTTCACAAAGTATTTCCATTTTAGTCATGGTAAAATCCCTGTACCCATAACACAGTGTTAGTGCTACTTTAATCAGATAGCTGGTCTAATGGTAAAGCAACTTTTATGGTCTTTAGTCAAGTTTGAATCAAACCAAATATGAACTGAAAAAAGAATGTGATACAGTTTTATGTAATTTTTTGAAGAGCTCTTTCAGTCTTGCTTTTAGCTACTAGGCCTGAAGAGCCAGCAGTCCCCTTTGATCAAGTTCAGGATGTGAATTTTTCATCAAATATTATTCTTTCATCACGTAATAAACATTTGAGAAAGCATTCTTTTTATATATATATATATACATACATATATATATATAGCCTTTGTACTGTACTGTGCATTCCTGGTGAGTATTTGAGTGAAAAGCACTGATATCAATATGATTAATTTTTTTTTCATCCCCATATTGCCCTTTCTCACAGAAATAATGTACGGGTTCTATTCCTTTTCCAAAACTGATTTACAAAATTTATAGTCACGCACAAGGTTGCATGAAACGCAGGAACAAAGAATGTCTGAAGCATATGCTGCCACACGGAGGCAGCATGCCCTAGTATATAATGGGCAAAGTTTGCATGACTGGGATAAAAATAGTGGGTTGGGTCAAATGCATTGTTGCTGATACACTTTCATTCCATTCTCCATATATTGATGTGCAGTGTGGACTTTTGCATGTCAAGAAGATAGTATCTTTCCCACAGAGAAAAAGCAGCTGATATCAAAAAGGAATTAACTAAAAAAAAACCAAAAAATAAACCCATAAAAAATGTTGCTGCCTGGAATCCTGAAAGGCAAATCTGTACTTCCAGCTGTAGCTGAAGAACAAGGTGCTTTGGGGCAGCAGACTGAGCCACAGAACCATGCTAAAGGTTTTTGCTGAGGATAAAGCAGCTGCTGTGTTTGACACTGAAGATAGATTGATGGTTATAAAAATCCTGTCTGTGCCTATTGTATTTATGAAACTGTTCTATGTATTAGCAAAAAATATGAGTAGGAATGACTTCAGCTTTGAAGGTCTGTATTAACATGGACTACTTGACCCCAGAAGGATGCCTTATAATTGCTACAACAAACTCTTCCAAAGTATAAATGTTAATTGAAATTAATCTGCAGTGGTTTTCTTGGTGCCATAGCAGTGTCCAGATGCTCACCATGCTAGGCTCTGTGTAGAGTTTAGTTGTGTCAGAACGTGTAGGAAGGGGATTTTTGGAGACAGGTTTGTGTGTCAGGAACAGAATTACTTGTAGGTAAATGTCAGTAAGTCTGTAAAATGTCTGCATGGCAGGGACCTATATTTGATGGGACAAGGATGCATATCTGAAAGAAAATAGCTTTTACCAGTGTGGGAAAAAGAATTTTTCATTCCATGGCCCCTTCTCTCTTTCGCAGATCCTTTTCAGACAAATTGTGAGATCCTGTAATTTTATTGGCATCCCAACATCCTGATAAATATGGGTTTATGCCCCTCTATTACCAGGATTATTTTGTTGCTGGCTTGAGCCAGTTAAGTTTCTCATCAGCTGTCCTGTCCACAAATGTCCCTTCACACCAAACCCACTGGTTAAGAGGAAGCTAGGGTTTATTTTTGAAATACGTTGTATATGTTCTTGAAAGTACTTGAAACTTCCCCCCCTTCATCCCTGATCACTGTGTTTGTAAAGGCACATAATCTTTTGGCAGGGTACTTTAGAAGGGTAAAAAAAAAAAAAAGGGAGATCAAATAGGTCCTAGGTCAAGTTGTTATGGTAAATAAAAGATGGATAACATCTAAAACCATACATTTATATATGTACACATACGCATGGAGGGTTACGGTTCTGCATATAGTTTCTAAAAGATCAGGGTTTTGTTCAGACATATGTAAATGGTGATTAAGCTTTTCAGGAAGGAGAGGTTTCTTGCTTTAGCTGCAGAGTGAGTACATCTGCTCTGTGTTAGCACTAGTGATAGTAGTATTCATGATGCATTGAATCAACCTGAGTCATTTTACTGTGTAATTGCCTATTTGATAAGAATTGCACATGGAGGTAATCGGCCATTATAGAGTCCTCTCTGACTTCACAAAACCTCTTCATCCTAATGTGATTCTCTGGTATTCAGTACTCTTAGGCTTCCTCATGTGTGATTCATCCCTCCCATGTGAATCCCATTTAGGCAAGTCAGCATCTTACTCTTTGGGTAATGATTGGTTCTAGTGGATTTCAAAAGGAATGATCACACAGATGCTGGTTGTGACTGTGGTGGTGGGCACACAAAGAAGAAATGTCTCTCTTCAGTCTCCCAGTATCCCCAAGTTCATAGAACCACAGACTAGCCCAGGCTGGAAGGGACCTCGAAAGATCATCTGGTCCATCCTTCTCTGGGAAAGGGAGCCTAGGTGAAGTTACCTAGCACCCTGTCCAGTCGCATCAACTCTACTATGTCGTAGAATCATAGACTAGTTTGGGTTGGAAGGGACCTTCAAAGGTCCCTCCCCTCCCTGCAATGATCAGGTTGCTGAGAACCACATCCAGCCTGGCCTTGAATGCCTCCAGGGATGGCACATCTACCATGTTCCTGGGGAGGTAGTTCCAGTGGGTGACTGTTCTTACTATAAATATTATCCTAAATAATGTTCTGCTTTAGAAGGGGAAACTATAACCACTGGAAGGGCTTTGTCTAGGCCGGGCAATGGAGAGGTTTCTAAAAGCTAATCTTCCCAAAGCACTCCTTTCTGAAATGATCTTGACTTTCCGTGCAACCATTGCTATGGTACCTCATCGTCTCTTGGTGTGATTTTATTGTTACTGCTGTTATTAACATCCCTGTGAGAACACAACTGTATCTTGGATGTGCTGCAACATGAAAAACTTGAAAACGTTTGGTTTGATTTTTGTTTCAAACAAATTTTGATTGGAGATGTTGGAAATTGATGCCTTTTTGGACAGAGCTTACGTTGGATGAGCAGTGACTGCCAGCTGCTCTCCCAGCTAAGCCTTTCTTCAGATGAATACCAAAGTTATACTGATGCCATTTCAAACTGCACAAGAAACAGAACTACGTAAGGGATGTGCAATCTATATTTCCCCGGCCAATCTGTTCCTGGCCTCTTCCACCATAGGATGTGAAGGTTATACTGTTTTCAGCCATGTGCTGGAGATTCTCTGTAACAACTGCTCAGCAGCAAACTGGAACTACTTTGAGCCAAAGGAGTGACTTCCTGCACTGTCCTATGTATTGTCAATGTTACTGCTAAGGCTGTTACTTAACTGAATGCTGGCTGTGGCACGTGGGATCTGAAGTAAAGGAGCATCAAGGTACAGAACCCTTTCTCTACCGGTGTCATTCCTGCCTGATCCTCAATGCAGCGAACGTGTTTTTTCTGTTTTCTCTCAAATCACAGTCTCATAGAAGCATCTCCGGACTGAAGAAAATCATTGTAAGCCGAGTTGCCAACAAACACGATAGAAACACTTTATCCTGTTGCCAACCTGGCACTTTTGGCTTTGCTCTAGGGCAAAAGCCCTCATGAAAACAAACCCCTGTACCACGTCACAGGTGCAAGCCGCTCTGCTCCACGGCCTGTCTCCAAAACGACTTCAAGCAGAGCCTTGCTGTGCACCGTGGCGCATTCCCGGAGGTGAGCGGCTCCAGAGAGGAGCCTTCAGCACCGGAGCGAGGGGAAACCCCGCGTCCCGGAGCCTCAGTTCCGAGCGGCGACGGCGACCGAGGGAGCCTCGAGCCCTCTCCAGGCCTTGCCCGGGAGCCGCAGCTCCGCTGAGGCGAGCAGGGACTCACAGGGGGCGCGGGAGCGGCGCGTGGCGCGGCGGTTGGCGTCGGCAGCGCGAGCGGGCAGCGGGAGGGATGGGGAGCGCTCGCCTCAGGGCCAGGGCCCGCTCTGGGAGCTCTGCTCCGGCTGCCCCCGCGGTGGCGGCGTCGGCACCAGACAGAGCCGATGAGAGGGGGGGCTGCAGCGCGGAGCTCGGGGTGCAGAGAGCGCCTGCACCGGAGTCGTGAGCAGAGGGTGCGCCATGGGCAGGGCTGCACTCGGTGCCCTGGTGGAGGCCCTCCTGCAGCAGGGGTTAAGCTGCGGGACGCTGGCGGTAGCTGAAAGGTGTCAGGGAAGCTGAGAGAGCTGGGCTGCTTGCTCCAGGCCTGAGCTGAACAGGGGCCACAGGCGTCCAGCACAGAGCATACAGAAAAGGAGGAGGGCGGTAATACAGAGAGCTGGCAGCTAGTTACAAAAAAACAGCAAAAAAAGGAGGAAGAGGTGATCATCTGCTGTAATCAGTGCTGGTGCCGGCTCACCTTGAGTACTGGGTGCAGTTGTAGGTCCCACCGATTAAGAATATGAAGGCCCTTGAATGCAACCAGGAGGGCAACAAAGCTGGTGACAGGGCTGGAAGGCGTGTCCTGTGGGGAGCGGTTGAGGACACTGGGATTGCCTGGTCTGGAGAAAAGGAGGCTGAGGGGAGACCTCATTGCTCTCTACAGCTCTTCCCAAGGAGGGGAAATGGAGAGGGAGGTGCTGATCTGCTTGGGATCCACTGATAGGATGTGTGGGAATGGTTCAGAGCTGTGCCCAGGGTGATTTAGAGTAGACATTAGGAAGTCAAGGGGTTTTCAGCACTTTCAAAGACACAAATAGAGGTTACAGGTGGAAAGAGTATTTTATTTATTTATAAATAAAGTTATTTTATTTTATCTTTTATCTTTAGTCTAGTTTAGTTTAGATTATATTTTCTTTTTCTAAATCCCTCAGAGCTGGTGCTCACAAGCGTTAACACGATGCACATGCGTAGCCAGCAGCAGGCTGATGCATCCTTCAGGTTAGCTGGAAAAGAACATCCTTTGCAGCCTGACAAAGGAAAGCCGGGGCAGGAGCGGTGCCGTGGTGGTGCGAGAGGAGCGCAAGAACCTGGCCAGAAAGGGCCAGGGAAGACCTGAGCAGGGGTGGTGCTCAGTGCTACAGAGGACAGCAGCAAGTCCCGGGGCCATGCTGGGGCCACCCTGGGAGAGCTGAACGCTGCCTCCCCAAGGATGGGGGGCACGAGGGTCACCTGCGTGGAGCACGAGCAGCTGCCTTTGGGACACAATATCCCAAAGGAGCCCCATGAAGGGGCTGTGCTCGGCTGCGGAGGAGGCAAAAAACCCCGGGGACCCTTGCTAGTCCACCCTGGGGGCAAAAAAGCCTTCCCCCCGCCCCCCCCCCCCCCCCCCAGCTGCAGGACACGAGTGGCCACCTTTGTGGTGCATGAGCACCAGGCGATAACCCAGAGCACCAGGAACAGAGGAGACCTGACAAGTGGTCATGCTCAGTGCTCAGAGGAAGGCAAAAAACCCCCGGGGACCGGTGCCAATCTGCCCCGGGGGAAAATTCCTTCCTGACCCCAGCACTGGCGATCGGCTACTCCCTGAGCATGTGAGCAAGACCGGCTCCTGGTCCACGGGCTGGTTATGCCTCTAAGGGGACACTGGCTCTGCCTTTTCTGCCTCCGCCTGGAGCCATCTGAGGGGCTCCCGAGAGCAGCAAAATGCCGCTGGCCTGATCAGCCCTGGGGTTGAATCCTTCCTGTGCCTGACAGTTGGAGCTCCAAAGCACTGGGGGAGGGCACTGGGCCATCTGTGGATCCTATTTCTCATGGCTACTGCCACTACCTCCCCAGAAAATGAGGGCAGCGAGCTCCTCAAAGACTGAAGCAGGATTTCCATCCATCAGATGAGCTGTGAGCCTGGCCCCTCCAGGAGCTGGAACTGCAGCAGAGAGCCTCCCGCAGCTTCGGGCAGTCTTCCCCCCTCTGCCCCTCCAAGTAATTCCACCAGTGCCTCAAGGACTTCCTCTTGGGTGCCTTCAGGCTGCCAGCTCTGTCCTGGTGGCAAAGCCAGGCACTCTGGCAGTGGGACACGGGAGGACATTGCCTTATACTGCCCCGGAGCATTGTGATGCTGCGTTGCTGGGTGCTGGCACTATGACACAGGGGAGATAGGGCCCCCACAGCCTTGCCCACTGCAGCCCTGCTGCTGCCCCTTCGCCCAGCATCACTTGGAGAAAGGCCTTTGGGTGCTGGCCTGAGGCAGTGCCTGTGCTCAGGATGCCCAGGGGGATGTCCCTGCCCATGGCAGCTGCACACTGGGCATCACTGCTTGGTGTTCCTGTACATTAATCTCTGTGTTCAGACTGTGTCAATAAAGGCTTGGGAGCTCCAAAGCACTGGGGGAGGGCACTTGAGCCATCTGTGAATCCTGGGTTGGGGCAATCCCAGGCACAGCTACAGGCTGGGCAGAGAAGAGATTCAGAGCAGTCCTGCAGAGAAGGACTTGGGGGTGTTGGTTGATGAGAAAATGAACATGAGCCGGCTTCAGTGTGTGCTCGCAGCCCAGAAAGCCAACCGTATCCTGGGCTGCATCAAGAGGAGCTGTCGTGGTTTAAACCCAGTCAGGTGATCCTGCCCCCCTACTCTGCTCTTGTAAGACCTCACTTGGAGTATTGTGTGCAGTTCTGGTGTCCTCAACATAAAAAGGACAAGGAACTGTTGGAGCAAGTCCAGAGAAGGGCCACGAGGATGATCAGGGGACTGGAGCACCTCCCGTATGAAGAGAGGCTGAGAAAGTTGGGGCTGTTCAGCCTGGAGAAGAGAAGGCTGCGTGGAGACCTCCTAGCAGCTTTCCAGTGTCTGAAGGGGGCCTATAAGGATGCTGGGGAGGGACTCTTCATTAGGGACTGCAGTGATAGGACAAGGGGTAATGAGTTCAAACTTAAACAGGGGGAGTTTAGATTGGGTATAAGGAAGAAGTTCTGTATTGTGAGGGTGGTGAGGCACTGGAATGGGTTGCCCAAGAAGTTGTGAATGCTCCATCCCTGGTAGTGTTCAAGGCCAGGTTGGATGGAGTCTTGGGTGACATGGTTTAGTGTGAGGTGTCCCTTCCCATGGCAGGGGGGTTGGAACTTGATGATCTTAAGGCCCTTTTTGACCTTAACTATTCTATGATTCTAATCACAGAATGGTTTGGGTTCGAAAGGACTTTAAGATCATCAAGTTCCAACTCCCCTGCAATGGGCAAGGCCACCTTCCACTATACCAGATCCTTCAAGGCCCTGTCCAACCTGGCCTTGAACACTGCCAAGGATGCGGCAGCCACAACTTCCTTGAGCAGCCTGCTCCAGTGCCTCACTACTCTCACAGTAGGGATTTCTTCCTTATATCTACCCTAAATCTATCCTATTCAAAAGCAAAAAGCTGAATCTTATCTCATGGAGGTTTGTACATCCTACAGAAACACGGGATAGCACTCAGAAATATTTATTCTCTCATTTGTTACGGGGTACTAACAGAAAGCAGAAGAGGTTGAATCGTTGTTGGCTATGGTTTGTGGTGAGGTCTCTCAGGAAAACCTGCTGTATCAAATGCTGTTATGCTGTCTAAATTTGAAGTTTTCTTTGGATATGTCAGTATGAAAAGTGTTTTTGCAGAAAACTACCAGCCTCCTGTCAATCTAATGAGCTGCACTGTGTAGCTTTTTTTTGGTCCAGAAATTGTTTGAAGTTAACAGGCAGGTAAAGGTTGAATGTCTTCCTAGAACTGAAATTTCTGTCAGTTTGTCAGAGTGATTTGCTGGTGTTATGCGCACATAAAAATGCCTAGATTTCTCACCTTGAAAACTAGGAATGGAAAAAATGCCATGTATCCAAATGACAATCATATGAAAACTATAGGTGCTACATGAAAATAGATACGGTAAATAACTTTGTATTGCTGTGTGAATAATTCTTCTTCAGTCATGAGATTTCCTTGTGCTATTTAAATTAATAATAATGTCACTCCAATTTACTTTTGTCCTGACATTTATTACTGATATAGGCATACCTGTTGGAAAAGCTCTAACCTTTTGTATTTTTGCCAATTTTTTTCATGGTGGTTGTGCCTTGGCCTCATCTAGTGTAAAGGGAGAATGAAACATTGGAGGAGGAGTCTGCTGACCTACACCGTGATGCAGAGCAAAGCTCTGCTTGAAGTAGTTTTGGAGACGGGCTGTGGAGCCAAGTGGCTTGCATCTTTGAGATTGGCTGCTGAGGTTTGTTTTCACATGAGGGCGTTGGCAACAGGATAAAGGAAAAATGTGTTTCTATTGTGTTTGTCATCAACTTGGCTTAGAATGATTCTCTCCAGTCCTGAGATGATACTACGATACTTGCACTGTAAATGGCAAGAAGCTGTTAAATTTTCTTGATTAAAAATGCTGGAACACTGTATAAAGCCAAGGTGTAACCATGGTTGGAAGACATGTTTCTTGCCCTAAAATGCTGTGAGAAAGCTGTTCTGGATTTACTTTCCCTCCTGGATGTTGAGGTGCCAGTTCAGTTCAGGCAGGAGTTTCTTGCCAAGCCCCTGCTGTACAGCTAACAATGGCTGACACACTGGACTGCTTTTCTAGAGTCCGCCTTACTGATGCTAAGCTTAAATTCTCAAGAGCTGAGCTGAAAGAGGCAGAAAGGGTCTGCTTGGAGTGTGGCAGGGAAGGTGAGGCTGGTCCAGGAGGCTTCGGTCTCACCCCTGGCACCAGGATTTCATCAACACCTGAAGTGTAATGCTGTTGTCTTTCTGCCATACCCGTGAACAGCTCTGAGCATTCACAGTGCTTGGTTAGTTGCTAACCACTTTGAAAAGCTGGTTATTAGGTGCAGTAGCTGCAAAGCAACAATTAAAAAGACTGAGTTTGGGGATTTATTTCCTCTTATAGCCAAGTTTTTATGTTCTAATGTGATTTTGCTGTCAGTTGAGTGCTTCCCTCTATTTTTCTGTTTATTCATAGATTTTGATTTTAAAATGTTTTTACAGTGTCCCAAAGTGTAGCGAAATTGAAAAGACTACCAAAAAAAAAAAAAAAAGTAGTGGCAAACAGGAGAAACTAACAAAACTAATTTACTATGGATTTCTGCTCTTCTCCTGCCTACAGGAGTCTGAGGTTCCTGCCCTGATGCTAGCTCAAGGAAGGAAAGGACACACGGGCACATGCTCTGGCTCATTTGCCAGAATGACTTGTATAGGGATTGATACAGTGTTGTTAAGGAGAGCAGATACCAGCTGAGCTCTGCCAGCCTTCCCCTCAAGACACATGCTGGTTGCCGGATCTCTTCTTACTGACAGAGCTGGCTGTTTTCACAGAGCTCACAGTAATGTGTATCTGAGACTTGTACCTCTCATGTCAAGAGATAAATTCAAAACTGTGGGGAAAGAGTAAACCAAGAGCTGAGAAGCAATGAAATAGTTTGGAAGGATAGCTAAAAACTGTGGGGGAGAACATATACTTTGCCTGCTGTACCCAGCCGTGTGGTAAATTGTGGTGGATGCGGCACTGTTCACTAAATATTTGTGGTTACTGCATTCAGGTGCTAGTTGTTTTTTTTTTTTCTTAGCAGAACCTAGATTCTGTTACTTGTATAGGGGAAAGTGTTAGTGTGTGCTTGGTTTGCCGTAAATTAAATTCAGAGTAAATTACATTTGAATTCACACGCTTAGTGTGTTATATGCAGCAACATGCAAAAACCAGAGAGTAAGATGCTCAAATTATACGAGAATGAAGTAGGTCCACATTCATCACTCTGAGGAATAGTGAAAGCAAGGCAATGGGCAACATTTCCTCAACAGTGGCTGTCCTTTCCCATGCACAGAATAGACTTATGGGACATCTGGATGCAAGTTGGGCACAAGAATGTCATCAAGGGGATGACACTGGAATAAAGAGGGGTGTTTTACCATCAGAAAAACAAAAAGTCAAATCAGCTCATTAAAGGAAGGGGCTGGGAAGTTCTAAGCCTCTCTCTTTGCACTGCCAAGGAGCATCAGATAAAAAAGAATGGCTTTCAATCTATTATACTGGCTGGTAGGTAAGAAAAATAATGGATTAACTGCATATGTGAGCTCTTCCAGTCTCTCCACACCCATGCCTGTGTTAACACCCTAGTCTGACCTTTCAAAGGAATAAATAACTTCATCTGACTGATGTACAAATGGCACTTGTGCCCAAAGGCCCTAGTTATCATACACAATTCAGCATTGATTTTCAAAGTAAATGTGGGTACAGAGGTCGGGGGTGTTTGGGCACTAGTGGGTTCTTTTGGGGGCTGTGTCTGTTTAAAAAAGTAAAGAACAGTGACTTTATTGCCCTCCATGAAGCCCGTGCTGACGCACACATAAGATTTTTGCTGAAGAGACAGTGGAATCAGTGACAAAGCCACATTTTTAAAGATGAGCCTAAATTGCATAACCAAAGAGAAAAATGAGAAACTTTGTCCTAAAGGCAAATGCACCTACTTCACATTCACTCTCCTCCCTTTTCCACTACGTTTTTTCCCATGAAATACATGCAAATCCCAACACGCACTAAGTTTTCCTCCAGGCGTGATATACTTGCGTGATTATTTAAGTAAGAAGTGGGTTGAACAGAGATATGAGCTGTTCCTGACAGAAAAGTCTTGGAAAAAGAGAGCTCTATTTACTGCTGTTGTTTTAAAGTTATCCAGTCACCCCTGCGAGCATTTCTAGTTAGTAAGGGGATAGCTGTCATTCTAATTACACAGCGCACACAGATTTCCTCCTAAATTTACAGTCTTCTCACAGTATGGTCAAGATTTCTGAGTCTACCTACTTTAAAAAATGTCTAGAAATTATGTGTAAGCATTTTATCAAAATGAAGTGTGGTTTAAGAAGTAATTCAAGTTGAGCAAGAACTTGCTGTAATCAATTAATGCTTGCAAAGAATCACAAATTCTGGTTGTACAGGACACTTATCAGAGTCTGGGAAGAGTAACTGAATGTGTGTGGTCTCCTACACTTGGCTGCAAAGACTTCCAGCTCTCAGTGGCACGTATGTCCAGCTAATACACTCTTAACTGTACGGTTTAGTAAAAAAGAACAACACTGTAAATAGAAGAATTAAAGAATGAGCAGTGCTGAGTGGCATTGTTCAGTGGCAGCTGCAACAGCAGTCATAGGAAGATGTGTTTTAACCACCCTAAACGGGTTTGCTGACTGCTTCTGTTCTCTGAACATACACCTCCCACCAGCAGCTCCCCCAGTGCTGCTCATGACATGGCAGTTAGCCCCAGCTCCACCACCAGAAATCACAGAACCGCTGGTGCTGTAAGGGACCTCTGGAGATCATATGGTCCAAGCCCTGCCAAGGCAGGGCCACCCAGAGCAGGTGACGCAGGAACGTGTCCAGGCAAGCCCTGAATGTCTCCAGAGAGGGAGACTCTACGACCGCCGTAAGGAGCGTGTTCCGGTGCTCTGCCGCCCTCAGTCAGCGGGGGGCTAATACCTGCCGCGGCCGTTAGCGGCCGCACGCACACACACACACTCTCGCGGACCTCGGGTGAAACCACGGGCTTTGCCGCTCGCTGCACCCGGCGAAGGGGAGCGCTGTGGAAACCGCAGCCTAGGCTCTGTTACTGCTCTGCCTTTCGCCCTGAGGAGAAGGACAACAGCAGCCCAAGGGTGCCCGTTCCCTCTGCGCTCTGAGAGCGCTACCCGCTCCCCGCGCTGAGCTCGGCTCTGCGGATTCACACACCTGCGGCCGGGCAGGTGCGCCCGCAGACCTGGCTCGCCCTGCAGCTCTCCCTCGGGGTTCGTTAGTGCTGTTAGTCAGGTGTAGGGAGAGCTCCTCCGAAGGGCCAGACAGCTAAGGGCGGTGGGAGGGGGATGTAGAGATAGCAGAGGGGGCTGCGAGAGGCTGAGGTGGGTGTAGAGGTGGGGGGGTGGGGGGGTGCTATGGGCGGCTGAGGTGCGGTAGAGAGGCAGTGGTATAAAGGGGAGATGCTAAGGGTCCGTGTCGCTACGGGTGGGAGGGTTTCAAGGTCACTCCCAAGAGTTTTCCTCTCTGGTAGCTTTTGCTTCTGATCTACTCCTGTGTAACATTATCTAGGTGTTCCTGCTCCGGCAGGGGGATTGGACTAGATGATCTTTTGAGGTCCCTTCCAATCTCTAACATACTGTGATACTGTGATACTCAGCTTGTTAGGATATTGTGGATACTGGCATTAAGGCCACTAGGATGATGAGGGGTCTGGAGCATCTCTTTTATGAGGAGAGGTTGCGGAAGCTAAGCTCATTTAGTCCAGCAGACTGAGATACAATGCATGTAAATGTTGCAAAGGTGGGTGCCAGGAGGATGCTGCCGGACTCTTTTCAGTGGTGCCCAGGATGTGCAGCAATGGCCATAAACTAAAACAAGAGAAGTTTCATCTCAGCATGAGGAAAAACTTTATGTTGAGGGTGGCAGAGCACTGGAACAGGTGCCCAGGGTGGGTCATGGAGTCTCCCTCTCTGGAGATGTTCAAAATGCGTTTGGACATGTTCCTGTGTCACCTGCTCTGGGTGGCCCTGCCTTGGCAGGGGTTGGACCAGATGATCTCCAGAAGTCCCTTACAACCCTAACGATTCTGTGATTGGTCAATTAGAATAATTATGGCTTGAAATATTTTCTTCCATTAGTATTAATACTGCGTCTGGTGGAATAACTTTAAGAAAGTATTTGACAATGGATTATTTAATGTGTAACATAAATGGTAGTCTGCTCACCGTTCTGTCTGCCTTTAGGGATGTTGGCATTTCTGGCTTCAGGTCAGCAAGATGGGGCACTGGACAATTAAAAGGCTTGGTTGTAGCAGTTTAGGTTGAAACGTTACAGTGTGAGAAGGTTTGCAATATAAAACTATCAGGTCTCTCAGAAGCTTTCTGGTAATTAACTTTCTGGAAAAGGAATGCTTCCAGACTGGTATTTTTAGTAGCTGGAAATACAAAGATTCTGCCGGTTTTGTTGACAGTGCCTGCTTAACACCACTGAGTTGGCATACTGATTCCTGCACGTTTTCCCACGTGCACCCTGTTAGGTTTTTTTTTACCCGTATTATGTCAGTGCTTGACTTGTTTGAATCAATAGAATCAGTAAGAGCATCAGGAAAGACACAGGCTTTTGTACTGATGCTTTAGGCTATTGGGCAGAGTTTGTCTTCCAGATCTCTATGTGTTGATGAGAAAATAAGGAACCTCCTCCCAGCTGCTTGTTACTATCCTCCTTCCAAAGTTTGCTGCTGACTGAGATTCATCAGCTGATCTGCTTGGAGGCTATTTAAACTCTTAAAACTAATCCAGATTGCTGGGAATAATGCAGGTTAAGGAGTGTTCATCTGAGCAGCTGAAGTGGCAGATCTTTGAAGCTAGTAACACAGGGAAGAGTAGGGAGGTGGAAAACCACTGAGAACAGGCCAGTAGTTTTTAAGTTTGCTATTGTTGTTTCTGTTCAGAGCCATGAAAAAAACACTGAAACTATGTCTCCTTGGCTTATATTGCTTTATTCCAACACAAACAGGCATTCAGTTGAGCAGAAAACTGATTTAGTTATCTCTCTGTCATTCCCCCAAAAGAATTGGCTTTCAGTTGGATCCATTTTCTCATGAGTTTAGTGGTTGGCTGTGCCAGTTCCAGAGCTGGTGGATGTATGTGGTGGATAGAATCAGCCCTTTTCAGTGGGAGCCCATACTAATGTCAGGCTAAAATGACTGTGGAATTGCACTCTTGGTAATGATTGCTTTGGCTTTCTCTGTGGAAAGAGGTTTTACAGTACTGCTGTGGAATTAAGTTACAATAAAGGCAGCCTCAGCAAATGTTTGGGGTGGTGATCATAGGACTCTTACTGCATGGTTGTAATGAAAATGTTACAACTTGTGGCTTCTGGCAAGGTATAATTGTTTGCAAAATATGATTTTAGATTCATAAAATAACTTCTGCAATAATTAAAGAAAAACAGAAAACAAACAAAAAACCCTAAAGCCCACAAAAAATGTTCATGTCATCTAGGAGCCTGTAATCTTATCTGCTATTTTCACGTGAGGAACTTACAAAAATATAATATGGTAACTAAAACTCCTCTGTACTTCTACAAATTTTAGGCAATGGCCCCTGGAAGCAAGTTTAAGAATGCTGAATTGATATTACCCTGTGAATGGAAGGAATGCTGCTTTGTAGGGAAATGCATGGAGGAATTTTGTAATCATATTGCAGAACACTTGGATGAGTACCTACAGCACCCGCAGGAAACAACAGGTCATTTATGTCTCATTTGTCACGCAGATTACACCGCAGCTTGGAAGATTATTCCTAGCCTAGAAAATAATGTTGACTTCAGTTTACCTGCACCTTGGCTTTTCTCAGGCACAGCTGCATGGAGCCCTTAGACAAGGGCCAACTCCTGCTTTTTGCTTCATCTCTGATTGTCCTGGGTTTTTGTCTGTATTGATAGGTATTGCTAACGTGGAAAGGGACTGGAGACGTGATGTCATGAGAACGTCTGCTGAGGATTTTTTCTTTTTTCCCTAATATTAGGGCCTCAGCAGGTGTCTAAAGCAGATATTAGCAAATTATATTTGAATGCCAGAGTTATCGCCTTTCAGGGAACAGGCCTGCTGCTGCTTAAGGCTTCTAAGTGTAAAGTTGCCCTTGTATGAATCTTTATAGAAAAATGTAAAAGGAAACTTTTATTGTTTGTACAGTATTTGTCTTATTTAGATACATACACTGGTGGTGGTGTATTTCACATCTTTTTAATAGTATTAAATGTACTTAAAAGGAAAGCAATCCAATTCTGCAGAAAATTATAGGTAGTGTCTGTGGATGTAATAGCAATAATATACTAGACTTTTTAATATAGGTATTTTGGCTCTTGTGTATCCTGCTCTTTATTCTTAACACTGTAATCAAGTGTAATTACAGGTGTAGACATTTTAATTAAAGGTGAATGAGTTTTAATTAAAGGTGAAAAAAGCAGAATTGGACCAACATTAACAATGTCTCTGTGACCTAAGCTGCAGAGTGTTATAGTATATACCTAAGAAAATACTGATTTTTACAGTTTTTTCCTACTGAATCCATGAAGTGTCTTTCTACAAAAAGTTGTGATTAAGACACAAAGCACTCCAATATTGCTGCAGTTGTGAGACACTGGAAAATCTACTTGCTACTGAAATTTACAAGTCTTATCTAGTGCATTCTCACTAGATAGCAATTACCAGCTTCTCTGCTAAGGTTACTTAACAGATAGTGAAGTTACTACAAATGTAAGTACTCTTGGCATTCTCACCATTGTGGCACACAGTTGCAGATTTCATGCAGCGTTCTGTAAGATCTTACTTCTTTCTTGTGTTTAGAGCAGTACCCGTGTTGGTGGAGAAGTTGTGAATTTGAGGCTAAATATCCCAGAGAGCTGGTAACACATGTCAATTTTCACAGTTACCACACCAAACTGAAGTTCATAGGCTGTCAGTTATGGGCACTGCACCAGGATTTGCCTGCGTGTTTGCAGAGCAGCCGTAGCTGGCATCAGTTACCAAAGACTTCAGAGGAGTTTGTTTGCCACTGGGAGAATTGTGACGTAAGTGAAATACATTGCAATATTGCCATTTCTCTTCCTTTTCAAACTTTACCTTAGCAATCTTTGGATTTGACTTATTATTGGGAATACTTGCTCAATCTCCCCTCTGAACAATGTTTGCTACTGTCTTTGTAAGTAATACATAATTATTATCATAGCATTCCCAAAATGTAAACAACACATTTGTATGATACCTGTGACCTCTAATTCAGATTTTCTTTCTCTTTGTGATGACTAAAATGATCTTTTTGACAAAGATTCAACTTCTCCTGTGTTTTAAGAGCATGCGTGCAAAACTTTAATATAACTAGTTAAATAAAAATTTAATGAACTTAGTATTTTGCAGAGCAGTCCAGAGTGTTCATTGTTTGCCTTAAGAAAGGCAATAGTATATGTGATGTTTCCTTGGTCAGCTGGAAATGTCTTGGGTTTTTGTTTGTTTCCTTTTTTTTGTTGTAGCAGAAATTAGACATTTGCAACAGGCTGTTCATATAAGCCTTATGTCCAAATGTGACCAAGATTGGTTTCAACTAAAAGTGGTTTGTGTCTTGTCCACTTTTTGGTGTCCTGGAATAAAATCATTATCCATTCTGTTGTGACTGTGCAATTTCTGTATTAATAACCAAGTAAATCAAAGTGATTAGCAGTTGCTTTTTTTTTTTTTTTTTTTTTTTTTTGGCACTGTTAACATAGGTAGTGCTGCCTGTATTTTTTTATTTTTTTTTTTCTGCTTCTTGGATGTGTCCACTCCTGAGCAAAAGTAGCTTTGTGTTCATACAACGTTATAGGGAATCACTTTCTCTGTCACTGTTGGCCTCAGAAACAGTGAGCATTACCTGCAAAGGTATGCAAAGATATCCACAAGCGTGATGCCTCATAGATGACATCTTCTTATCATCTCCTTTTGCGTAACTGTTGAGCAAGATAGTTTTCAGAGAAAGAAGTAATGCAGGAAAATTGTCTATCTGGTCTACGTCATTTTTTTTTCCATACGTATGAGGTTTTTTTCTTTCATTTGGGTAAAGTGATATAACTGAAAATGTAAAATATTGGTGAAGAAGAAATAACTGAAATGAGTTGTACTGTGGAAATCAGAAAAACCGTAAAACTGAATTTTGCAAACCTCATATGGCAGATCTGATGCAGGTTTAGTAGTTTTACAAATCAAAACAAAACGTTTATGGTTTTCAAAGGCCTTTAATTCTTTTTTCCTGATGTCTCTCTAGGCCTTTAAATGATTCATGGGTTATCAACTTTTAATCATATTTCTCTGTTATCCGTGACTTTTTAATATCAAATTTGTGATAAAATTAATGACATAAACTATGGTTTTTGAGGTTATAAGCAAACACTAATGAGGATGAAATTATTTCCACGCACAGGAATGTCAGCTTGATGGTGCTTTACATAGATACTATATCCCTCACGCGTGTCATGTTTTTGAATGGGTAAATGTACTGCAGTGATGGAGTGAATGTACTTTTATTTTCTGATGGCATTTGTAGTCCATGCTTTTCTTTGATAACCTTACTATGTCCAAAGTTATTTCTACTTTCACCTTAAAATTTCAGCTTACAGTTTATATATGCTATGTCATAGCATATATAAAAGGTGAATGCCTCCTCATTTGTCTTATTACTGGACAGAATGTTTAAAAATACACATTTGGCTCTTTTGGCTCTGAATTTAGAATATCTACACTCACATAATACGTTGATACCTTTTTTCCCCAATAATTTTTATTTACATGAAATAAGGATTGACATAAAAATCTGAGAGCGACATTTATAGAGAGAGGTAATTTTGTTGTTAAGTCAATCTGTGAAAAAAAGTATTTTGCTTACTAGATTATGCATGGAAGTACCCCATTCTCTTCTTTTTAAAGCTATAAGCTTGGACATAATTCAGAGCATTATTCATGATGACTTATTTTGTTTACATAGTTTGGTTGCAAACTATTGTTACAAACAAATCTTGTTGCCATTATGTTTCATAGCTTATAAGAATCATATTTCTTAAAATGCTCACTTTTGTTATTGACTCTTTTTAATACACACCAATCAGTCTTCACTAGCACACTGCCATGATTCGTCTGTTTATTTAAAAAATAAAGATGTCCAGAAAAAACTTCAAGGCCCTCAGAATTAGGTTTTGCTGCCTCTGTCAGTAAGCACAGTCTTTTGAAAAGCATGCTGGGGAAAAAAAAAAAAAAGATGCTTAAAAACCAGAAGAAAAATCTTCCCATTAATTGATTTTATGTTCCATTTTTCATTTGTATAAGTGTATCAGTTTTGGCTGATGGAACCTTTTAGTCCACAGCATTTTGCTATATCTTTTTATACATGTTCATTCAAGTTCAAACTATGTTGTGAATTTTATTAATGAAAAGAATGTTTCTCAACTTAGTAGGCAGACTAGACTAGACCCAGGAGGTGGGGTAGGGCACACTGAGAAAGAGGAGAACTTTGAGGGCAGGGAAAACTACTTACCTTTCCCACCCTCCTGCAAATATGTTCCCACAGTTATGAATATAATTCTCTTTGAAAATCACCCGTACAACTTCCCCCAACACTTGTGGTGACTCCTACTGTGTCGGATTCAATTTCCCCAAAAGTAAAGCTTCTGACTCGGCCAACTGCCCCCAAAACTTCTCTTCTCTCCTACTTACATATAAATGTCCAAGAAAGTTCTAGTGAAAGACTTAAAGAGATGGTGCCAACAAATTAAACTGGGTTTAACCCCCATATGGTTACTCTGATTAAGAAGTAAAAAGGTTTTCAATCACTGTTTAGCTCGGTATTTTTAGTTGATTCACCTTAATATGCTTATATGCTTTCATATACACAAGACCTTGTATTTCTCTGATCATGTTTCAAGCCCTTCAGAGGAAATAAGGGCTTGTCTCCCTGAGGGTGCTATTGTGAAATACAGTGGAGTATGAATTTAAAATGCAGCAGTTTGCCTGCTTTAACTCCTTGTGTGAATGCTCTGTTCTGCACACAGAATGCCTAGCAGCTTCATTTAACCCACTCTACTAAGACTAGAATGGTTAAAACCATGTAATAAATTTTATAAGTTTTATTTCATTTATATATTTTTCCTAAAAGTAAAAAAAAACCCGGAGCTGTTTAAATTTGAATCAGCTGTACATCATCAGCAATGGCAATATTAGCCTAAGGAGTCTCACGTGTTTCCCATTTGTTCTTCCCAGAGTTTTGATTTTGAAAGCCAGATCAGTTCCTTGTCCCAGTTCAATATGTAGCCTTACAAAATTGTGCCAGTGCAGCAGAGAGGTTGAGGGTTTAAATTATTTGGAACAGAGAGGTATACTTTGAATTGTGACTGATGACAGTATGCAGCTGAATGACACCCTCTGTTACTTGAAGAACATTCAATGTGCAGTCTACTTTCACTCTGCAGGTGTGGATTTTTATGGTGTGAGACAGAGGGTAATTAGGGTTTAGTCCCCCTTGTCACGTAAGTACTGACTCATGGAGTGCTGTGTCCACAACACCTAATTCCATTTAATCACTGTGCAGCCTTCCCACTTCTGTTGGAATTACCTGTGCTGCCTTCATAGCCTCCTCGTGAGTAGGAGCAGGTAGAAGTGAAGGGAAGGGACAAGGTAAAATTAACCCAAGAAATAAATCAGCCTTGAAAGACACATCCCTGCCCCAAAGAATGGACAGCATTCACTCAATTAGTTTAGGCAGACTTTTCAACTAATAAATGGTAGGTGAAAATTCAGGACCTGGTTTTTGTGGTGGATACTGCAGAATGTTCTACATTTTTGTAGTTGTAGTAATTGTCTCTGTGTTGGGATGAGTTAATTAGATATTACTGCAATATTTACTGGTGTCTATTTGGTTTCTAAAAACACTTAAGTCTATGTTCCTGTCAGTTGATTTCCTGCCGAAACAATCTTGTCTTCTCCATGCTTCTATTTTGTTTTTAGGTTACCTTCAATAACCCTGTGTGGTTTTATCAACATGTTGCTAATCATGCCTATGCTACTGAGGAAGAAATTATTGCAGATCAGAAGAAAGCTGTTTATTGTCACTGGAAAGGTAGTTCATATAAAAAAAAAAAAAGTCCATTTTCACTTCAATGTTTCTTACAAAATTCACTTGGTGCTACATATTACATAAGAACTTGTGAGACACCTTCAGATATTTTTTTCATATATACTAAACAGTTGTAGAAACATTTTCATTTGTAGGCACCATGATTTAAGTAGAATAGTCCCTATCATCCATGGGGTTGAACACCCTCAGTTGCCAGCACCAAACAGGGTTGGCTTTCCTCATAATTCTACATGTGGCTGACAGTTCCTATACCACTCAAACTGATTTTTCTCTTCTATTCTACCACTTGGGATCAGTGTTGTCTCCCTCACAATGCTTCTTAGTGAGCTTGCTCTTTACTTTCCCTCCTCTGTTCCTTTCAAATCAAGGGAAGAACACCTATTGCTTTTTTTTTTTTTTTTTAAACTCTGTGGTAAGAAAGGGCATTTTTAATGCATTCGCTATATTGCTGACTACTTCTTGTGTTAAAATCATTTTCATGGCTTCAAAGCTGGTGTTCTGCCCTTGGCTCTACTGTAGAAGCCACATTCCATTGACAGTCTTTCATAGCAGATGCCTTGATTGTTTGAGTAAGGTCTAAACTATGGACTCCCATTTGATGTGCATGCCATTCAGCTTCAGACCTACTAAGAATATGAGCAGAACCTCTCCAGAAGAACAGACTTTCTGCTGAAGAATAATGAGACAATCTGTGGGACTCTAGTCTTGCAACAGAACATACCGTGCTTGCTTTAAACCAAACAATTTGGCTGTGTCTTGTAAAATGTGTCAACAAAGTCCAGGTTTGATTGGAATCCTCTTGGTGAACACCCAGATAGGTGGTTTTTTTTCAACTTATGAATTATAGTTACTTTTGGGGTTAGCTGTTCACTGCAATGATGCCAAAATCCCATCAGTGGTTGCAAGGTGACGTAATTTTGTTCCTTTTCACTCTTGAGATTAGCTGACAGATGCACTATTTTGGCTGGGAACTCACTCCAGTGACCTGATAGTGTAGAATCTGTAGGCTTTAGAGGAACAAAAGTCCCACATCGCTGTGATTGAAGCTTTGGATAATATAGCCTACTAGAACAGGTAAAGGATCTTCTCTGCCTGTACAGCCTAAATAACAGAATGGGGAGAAGGGAAATGCAGCAGAAAAGGAATACAGTGTGTCTTCAGATATGCTTAAGAAATGCCCTGCTATTAGAAACAGTGAAATCAACTGGTCTCCATGTCTGTTCTAGAAAGGATGAGAAGCAACGAGTGTCAGTTTTAACGAGAGGTGCAAGTTTTAAGTCAGATAAGCCATTTTAAAAGACTAGTTTAAAATACTTTAGCAGTAGTCATGTCTAGTCAATGAAAGACAACTTTTCATTCAGCCCCAAAATTAAAAAGCAAGGACAGGCCAGTAAGGGCTTATCTCGACGAGGAAGAAGTTGTTGTGAAATTGAAGGAACGGATGCAAAGTGGTTCCCCAGTACCCTCAGTGTACTAGCTGGTGGTCTGAGTTGGTTTTAATTTGTGAGGACACAGCAAGGGACTGTTCTGCAAGGGAAGACAAACTGGGGTTTAAGGGTGACAGCTGGGCAAGCAGGGAAGTCACTGGCAGGGTGCAGTCTCACAGAACCTGAACAAGAACAGAGCAGGTCTGCTAGTGCTAGCCCGGGTCAGCCACAGCCCAACCACCACAACCCAAGTCCACTGTGCCAAGACAGGTATGAGGTCAAGCCAAGAAGCCCAGACAGCAAGTCCAAGGCAGGACCAGTGAGGCACAACAGGTGGGGAACTGCAGCACAGGGTGTGTAAGTGGAGACCTCAGATGAAGTTTCTCACTGCTCTTTATTCCAGTTTAGCTGTTTTCACAGAACTGTGACTGAAGCTTGAGCAGCCACACCGTATCAGTGCAGACCTCAAACATAGGCAGCTACACTGTGTGGGGTGGAATTGGCTGTAGAGGAGGATTACAAAGATTGACTACAGGCTGCTCAGGGCAACCAGAGGCTGTTGGCATACTCAGGGCCCTGGCAGAGTTCACAAGGGAAGGATGTGTGAGAGATATTCAATCTGATATCTTGTATATTACATTTTGAATCTGGTTAAGCAGACAGAAATGTTCAAGTTGCTCTAGAAAAATAATCAGTCCTTCAGCTTCTGATCTAGACATGGGAACTTGCCATTTTTCTATTGCCTCTCCTGATCAGAAGTATCCTGTACAGAGTAGAGGTGAAAGAGACACTGATAATACTTTTTCCTCGTTGTAGACAAGGTGAGGTTTTAGGATTGCCTTTGTCTTTTATAAGGAGTCTAGACTTTTGTCCCTTTACTATGTGTATTGATCTGGAGCTCAGGAAGTTACCGGTATTCTGCCAGTTGGAGGTGGATATGGCTTGTTATCAAGGCTATTACATTCTTGTTCTACTTGAAAGAATGTTCTGATGAATAGTAGAAATGGAACCTGGTTAAATGAATTAGTCAAATCGTTTTTCTCAAATGAACTTTATGTGTTAGTTTCTGAAACCTAAATGTATCTAACCTGTCATTAAATTTGATTCACTTGATTACTCTTACCATGCATTATCCACAAAAGAGTATTTTATCTTTCCATATCTCTTGTTCTTGAGTTCAGTTTTAGTCCTCTTGATTCTTAAGAGTCCACGCTATTTCACATTCCTAAAAAAGTAGCTTTCTGCATAGCTGTTGTATTTTTTTTAGGTAGATGAAAGAGCTGCTTCTCCTTATGTGAGAGAATAGGCTATTCCTTCACATAGGTCTGAAGTTTTCTCCTGAAACTAGTTCTTTAGCTGCATTTACACCAATAGATTAACCTACTAGGGATTTTCCCCTTATTTGTCACATGTCAATAGTCAGAGCTTCCTACTGGTGCTGTTAGAGCGTTCACTGTGTCCACACCACCAGACTGTTCCTGAGCTCAAGAGGTCTAAGGACATAGCTGTTTTTATATGCCAAGATAGTTTGGTGGATAGCTGATTGCTTGCAGTTAACCACTATGTGAATGTGTATGTAAAGACAGAAAATGTGAAGACACCTGTATTCACTACCCCATCTTGTTCTTCTGGTTCTCCAGAGACCATGAAGATTGCTGGAGTTCTGTGATGGTGGCAGGCAACAGAAATAGTAATGAATGTTACCTATATTTTACTGTATGAGCATACATGTGGAGTCAAAGACTTTGACACATGAGGGTGGAAAGTATAACTGCATGCTCTCTGCTGGTTCAACAAAACTGAACTTTTTTTAAGACAAACCTTGTCAACATGTCTTGAAGAATTCTGATTACTGGCAGTGGCATGGGTATTTGTGAGGTTAAACCTCACCTGACTTTTGTAATGGTACCAGCCTGATTATTTTGTTTTTCCTAGAAGCAGCTTTTTTTGTGTATTGCTAAATATATAACAATAGGACATAAGTATATTATAGCCTTTTCTGTTTCTATGTAAGAAAGAATACAGCAGTCATATACAGCTTTTTCTCTGTTTGTTTGATTTAGATTGTCTAGGTGTATTTAAAGGAAAGCATAAGCTCTGGGATCATTTAAGAACCCACACGCAAGAAAGAATTGTAGCATGTCCTACTTGTGGAGGAATGTTCTCCAATAACACTAAGTTTTTTGATCACACAAAGAGACAAGTTTCAGAAGATAGTAAGTAAGCTCTTATTTCTGTTTCGAGATTTTTATTTAAGGTGTTTTGTGATAATGTGCACATGTAATTTCATAAATATTTCTATTTTTCATAGAAGTCAATTAAATGAAAGAGGGTTTCCTCCAGGAAGGCAGTGTTTTTCATAAAGTGTAGAAATTCTCTTGACTTTTCATGTCTGATGAATTAGGGTAATGTAAGTGAACAACAGAACACCCTTGCATCCATGTTTCAGCAGAAAAGCTATTTGCTTGGCAACTGTGGCATTGCACTGCCTCTCTTCCCTTGGTGCCCATGGCACAGTGTGACATTCCACTGACACTGAAAAACTGCCCGTGAATGGGAAAGACTTTTGATTACTGAAGCGAGAACCTCCACAAAAGCCAGACTCGGATTACAAAATCCCTGCAAGTAATCCCAAGTGGGCACTTGACTACTTTCAGGTCAAAAAGCTTTTTTTTTATTCTTCAGCTTTGCTTTTTCAGTATTTTCTTCACTAGAATACTCCCTACCTCAACAACTATGTATTAGTCGGCATGCTTTCCTAAAGAGGAAGGGAAGGTGATTGCTTTCTCTGGTTTTAAGAGCTTGGAATATATTTATGAATTGTGGATGTTTTGGTGATGGAAAGTAGGTGCATTCTAGGTAACTGACAGAAGAGCTCAAATTTCAGACTGTTAGTGTTTTGAACAGATTGTTACTCTGTTTGGAATAAATTTAACTTACTGATAAGCAATCCTTTTCATTAAGCCTAAAATAAATTTTCTTCTGAAGAGCACTGGTTAATGAAAAAGAAAATTGAAACTGTCTCAGTGGCTCTGTTAGTTTATTCTTGAAACTGTCAGCTTTAGGTTATTAATTAATAAGTCTTCCATAAATTATTTGTATTGCCACTAAACAGTTTCTATTTAAATTCAGATCGAATGTTTGTTTGCCAGAACTGTCAGAAACATTTTGCCAATGAAAGGCTGCTACGTGATCACATGAGGGGACATGGTAAGTCAGAGCTTTTTAAAATAAAATGTGCTTTTCTCAAGGTCACCTTGTACAGAACAGAGCTGTAAGTATCATTACATTAGTTGAGAAAATTAACATACCAAACTGGGGCAACTGTTACTAGTGCTGGGAAGTAAGAATTTCATTGCCAGCCCCTCTGAAGAGTGGAAATCCCCTTCTTCATGCCCTCTGATCACAAAGCGTAAGGGGCTTTCTGTTTCGCAATAGCTCCCATGAAGATGCTTGTTCTTCGCTTCTGTTTACTTGCTTTCATGACTAGGGGCATGGTTAAAGCCAAAGCTGTATTTTAGCTTGGGCTGCAACTCTGCTCACCTTGCAGTGCATAATCAGCCTCGCTCAAATACTGTAGTACTTCACTGACCTAACCACAGCCTCCCTGAGGTCCCCAAATTATTCCCACAGGTTATACTACAACAGCTATGACTTGCTGGGAAAGAATCCTACAGCATCTTAAGCACAAGGAAACATGTGATGTTGCTGTTGGACATACAGGAAATGCAGAAGCTGAGAGCCGGGTGGGTCTTTGCTTTGGGAAAAGGAATATTTGAACCATGTAGCCAGACCTGGGTACCAGTCATTTAGGTTGTATAAACATACAAGCAGCTTTGTGCAGACTTGCTTAGTCAGGGTAGAGTCTACTTTCTAGTTGAATTCTTAAGGAAACATGATTTTTCACTGTCTGCAAGTCAACACATTGATGCTTAACAACTATGCATTCGTTTTGGTGCTTACTGTAACCTGCCAGGACTGAACATGTTTGTATTTGAATGGTTTTATAGTTGACATGCATCTGACCAAAATATCTTAATTTTTATATTTTATACTAGAAAATAATTATGTTTGGTTTGCGTACTAGATTAGTTTTATTCCTTTGTCTCAGAATGATTTTGGACGTAAATTGTAAATAAATACAAATTAAGATTTATTTTGGTTTTGTTAGCTAAAGCAGCAATTTCAACATACTGTTGTTTGGTTTTAGTTTTTTTATTTTTTTTTTAATTAAAGCATAACACATATTGGGATAGGTTTTATATAGTAAATACAGCACATGGCTAATCGAACTGTTTGTTGCTGGTCACTCTGGCTGTGCTTAAACCTTTGTGAGCTGTACAATGTGCCTGTCCGTCCTTGTCCCCTGATAATTCAGACTGTGTTCTGCTTGCATAGCCAGGGAAAATGGCAAGGTGGCCGGACTTAGGAACAAGGAAAATGTGAAACTGTGTCGTGTCCCAGTAAGCCACAGTGAACCACCCACAATGTGAATTTGTCTGAAGGAGCTGGAAGGCATTCCAGGGTCCAACTATTCAGGCACTACTTAAATCCCTTCAGATATTAGAGCCAGCGTTTCTCTGGTTCATGATTCAGCTTTCTTTATAAATTCTGGCAGCACACACGTCTGCGTGTTAGTGCAGACTGCCAGTGCAGACATGACATTTTCAGATTCCTACCCCAGCATATTTCATAATAGCTTGCTGGGACAGATAAATATTGAAATAGTCTTTTAAAGAGCTTGCTTACCTGTAAGAAATGCTTCTGAAATAAACTGTGATGTGAATGCAAATGCTGTAGGTATTCTGAAATCACTACCTACATGGACATTCTTACATGCCAGACAACCAAGTAAACCACTGGATACTTTCAAGAGAGTGCTGAACTTTACTCATGGCAGTTTTGCAGATTAAGTTATTCCAGGCTAGTTTCCACATTAAGCTATTTATTTTAGGGAGGAAAAAAAATACCCATTTTTCCTGGTTTAAGACAAACTATGAGGAAAAGTGGCTATGCAGGGAGTGATTCCAGAATAGTTATAGTGCATTATATTTGCTTAGTTTTTAAGAAGACATGAGCACTTCAACTGCATGTTTTTCTTTTGCCATCTGTAAAGCAGTCAGTGGTTCTAAGATAATGCGTTGTTCAGAGTCTTAAATGTAACAGGTTTTGTCTAAATCCAAAACATCTTTATTGAGACTCTTCCTACTGCATTCATCAGGTTGCTGATTCATATGCAGCCAAGCAAACATTCGTTCAACTTAAGATGTTGCAGTCCTGCCTGCCAATCTGCCAGAGGTCCTCCCATGTTCCAGAATCAGAGCAAACCTGTGTCTCAGCCACTGCAGTTCGATGTCTGGCAGCTTAGCAAGCACCTTGCATTATTCTGCCTTAAGCAAATATACCTGAATGTGAAATAGGGAGGCGGAGGACAGACACGTATTCTTTCTGCCATCTTTTTGAGAGTGGTAATACCTAAAACACTAAAAGTAGATTTGCCAGTGCTTGTCTGTCAGAAGGCCTCCAGACAACATCCAGCTTTTAGAAATCCTCCCAAAGTGCCAAGGGCAAAACAGTAATCATCCTTTTTGTGACAGCCTAGAGAATGAAACATTATCTTCTACGCCTTTTTCCATTACCATCTATTTTTTTTAAAGTAACTTGAAACATTGTAAGATTGACCATTACTTCATTACCCTCCTTATTGCATTGATATTCCATTTTAATATCTTGTTTTTCTGTGTATTTTATTCTGAAATATAATATCTTACTTTAAATATGATATTTTAATATATTTTTTGTCGTGTCATAGCAGGTGATGTCCTGGTGAAGCTGGGATACAAAACCGAAATTATGTTTGTTTCTTTCTTTTCTAGTTAATCATGTTACATGTGCCCTTTGTGACATGGTATGCACAAGTGTCTCCTCATTGAAAGCACACACCAGATTCCGACACTGTAATGAACGTCCTTTCCATTGTCATCTCTGCGACAGAAGGTAAGAAAACCTGAGGCTTGTTGCTATGTCAGCAGAACTGTAGAACCAAGTTGGTGTTCTACAAGAGAGTTAGTAAACAAAGAAAAGTGTTCAACTGCTAAAATAATCAACTGGTCAATGAAGAAATCTAATACATTCATCTGATGTTCATCTGCTTTCACCTGCTGAGATGTAGTTCATGAACTTCTGGTGTACATAGAACAGATACTTTAAAAGATGAATTTTCTTGGCAAGACCATAAGTACACCAAAATGGTCATCACAACAAGTTGAAACACGGAGCAGTATTGCCTTAAACTGTGGGGTTTGCCACTCTAAATGATTGCTGGCTGTTTGCTGGGAGAGTTGCAGTCTTCTCCTTTGAGTGATTTTTCTGCCACGGGCTTACAATATCTTCTCCTGTCTTATGCTCTCATTTTTCTGTGGTGCTTTCTTTTGCTTTTGCCATATAATGCCACACAGGAGATAAATAAAAAGCCCCACAACATTGGGATGTGAAAGACCAGGTTATATATATAAGCACTGGCAAATTATGTTTACCAGAGAAGGGGAGAGGTCAGGCCTTTCCGGGCTGGAAGTGGGATAAAGTGAACAAGTGTTTTTGTACTTTTGTGTGGACAGCAGGAAATAATCCAAATTTCTAGACCAGAGTACTAAGTGACTGACTGAAAATGACAAGAATTTTCTCTACATGAACAGAAAGAGGGAGTGATGCCTTGCAACATGGTTGTTGAAAAATTACCTAGATTTGGGCATGGTATGGATGTGTGGGAAGAAAGAGGGAATGGAAAATGAAATTCGGAGCACATCAAAGAGATGTCTGTATTATCCCCTTTTCACAGGTGGAAAAACTGAGGTAGAGAAACAATTTACACATATTCCGCTTTCACTTGTCATTGTCAGAGCCAAAAATTACTACCTCCCAGTCCTAAACATTAACCACAAGACTACTCCTCTGTACTATTATATCTGTTATTTGTTTTACCTTGTTTTCAAGTTTTAAGAACGCGTATGATCTGCATAAACATGTTGAAACACACAATGATTCAGATGCCTACAGCTGTGATGTTGAAGGATGTGGTTTTATTTCACGGACTTTACAAACTTTGAAACAGCATTACAAGAGAGTGCATGTGGTGAGTATATTAAATAGCAGGATAAAATATCTTGCTATAAATGAGGCAAAATTCCACATTTACATGCCTTTAGTTTCTTGTGAATTAATGAAATGTTTCATTTTTGCATCAAATCAAGTATTTATTTGCACACATTTCTAGGACTCTTGCAAGTATTATGCAAATTTCCAATTCATCCTTACCGATATATTTTGAGTGCTTACTTTAGGTGCGTGCAGTTGCGTACTTGTCTTGAACCCCCTCCACGTACACCCAACCCCTTTTAAAACATGAAATAAAATGGCAATCCTAATCTCAGCAGCAACGTATTTCAAGGATTAAAGCCCAATGTCACCTTTCTCCTCACATTGGTACTCCATCCTTGGAGTTACCTGAAAATAGAGAAATGGTAAAGTATGTAAAGCTCACATCACTTTTAATCAGGTGAGTCTGGCCACAACGTTAAAATACAGTTTTGCTATATTTTATGCACGCTTGTTGCCTGCTGCTTCATTTTTCGAATTATGATAGTTACGATCACTGCTATGTTGTAAAATGCATATATTTTAGTGAAAGATACGTGTCACACTGCTACTGGAGTACTGATGGCCTATCCTGAGAATCTCCGTATTCACTGGGGTTCCTTAAACAGACATGTTTTAAAAAGCACAGGTTTTAAATGTCTTAGGAAATTCACTTCAGAAGAGTTTTCAACTAGTTTGTGTGATTTTTCACGTTTCAACAAAGGATTAATTTCTGCCATATGTACCTGCAAGCCTTCAGTGACTCTTAACAGTCTTTCTTTCGAAGAGTAATGGCACTCTGAAATACAAATGCCACATCTGTCAGAAATGTTTCTCCTGGAGTTATACATTGACTCTACATCTTCGAAAAGCTCATAAACTCCGCAGCCATTCTCGTTTCAGGTATGTTGCCAGCTGATTCTTGCTCAGATCATAAAGTTCAGGGTTTTTTAAATACTTTGTTTAAGAGATGCAGATATTTAATTAAATGTTATCTTAAGTTTGCTTCCGTTTTAAACATTCTGAGCATGAAACAATTTACTACTTAGGTTTCATTAGCACTGGTGTAAAGATAGTTAAACCAAGGAAATAAAAAGGTCTTTATGCTTTTATAGCTTTTACCACTCTGGAAAATCTTGTAACCTAGACTGCTGAAAAAATTTTTTGACCCTGCAAGTTATATCCACGAAAGAGTACATAAATATTTCAACAGCTTCTGTAGTATAAACAAGCCATAATCTCCATTTTGGAACAAGAAAATACAGCAAGTAAAATATAATTGTGAATAGGTACCTTTTATTTTCTGTTACATGACTTATATTTGATAAAAAACACCTACTGGAACCCTCTGGCAGGTGTTCCTTCATACAGAGTGTCTTTTGTTTAAGTGCCACCTAATCAATATCAATCTAATTCATCTTTTAATTGATTGCTGACATTCTCAGTTTTGGCAATCGAATTAGAAATTAGGTTATTCTTACTTTCTGCTGTAAATACTGTGTTTGTACTTGTATTTTTGGTATTATCTATTTTATTCCCTTAGATATAAAGAAGATGATGAGGGTCATATGAGTTTGAATGTAGCGGTCTATAATGACATCATGGATTCAGGTCAGGCTGTCAATAACAAGACAGGAACAAATAAGTCTTCACCAAGCCAAAACAGTTTTGGGAGAGAAGGAGGAGACTCATGCAAAAGAGACACTTCAACAGTAGAAATGCTTTTCATGCAGCTTCAGCCAGGGTCACAAGCTACTGGAGAAAATGTTTGGGTAGAAACAGAGACTTCTATGCCAGAGCCTGTGGATTCTGAACTTCAAACTGCTGTACAGCCATTTGAAAGCTGTTGTACTTCCAATGACGTTGATGAAGCAACACCAATGAATGTGAAAGAAAAACCAGCAGAAATGGAGCTGGGCTTGGGAATTCAGATAGCTTTCTAGAAAAACAGCCTTTTAATGGATTCTTACTGTGAAAACTATACTCTTCCGACGAGGTTTATTCTCTTAAATAAAATAGGTTTTAAAGTCTTCACTTTTATCCTTGACAGATCTTGTATATAATACTGTGTTTTCTCACCTTTCACATTAACTTATTCTAATGTGCTTAGAGAATATATGCAAAATACTATATTATGCATGTATAATACTTTAATTTATAGCCTCTTGGAGAAGAAACTTTTAAGTTCTATATATTCACCTAGCATATATATGTGTGCATGTGTATTTATTTATTAAAAATATATATCCCATGGGGAAAGTGTTGAACCAATGCATGAGACAAACAGTTTGAACTGGTAGGTAAAGCACCTCATTTTCTATTAGCCTCCTACATTACTTATTAGAAATCAGATAGCAGCTTGTGAGATGTATATTTAAACTCAGTTTTGGCAGGCTTCTTAGCTTTACTTAGTGACTTTCTCTAATAACTCTTGAAATAATTTCAGACTTTATTCTCATAAAGGACTTCTAAGCTACAATTAAATGATTACATTTAAATAAAAAACATAAGGTATGTTTAAATAAAATAGGTAAAGATGTTCACAGAGCTGGATTTATATAGGATTTATGTACAATTTGGTATAATGGAAATTTTATAGATATTTATTGGGTGCTGGAGATACAACGAGAAAGTAAATGAATGGTATTAGCAGTATAACTAAATGTACCCACCTGCGTTTTCACAAATAATTCCACATAGCCATGGTTATCCTGACCTGTTAGGAATAAGTTCATGGCAAAGGCATTTATTTGAGCCTTCTGTAAAGGGCATAGACAAAAAGACAGGTATCCTTCATCACAGTAAAAATGAATGGCAGTGTTTGAAACATTTCTTTTAAAACAGGAACTGAAGAAGCCCTCCAAATAAAATATCAAAGACTTGTATGGAGGAGAAGGTGGCATCCAGTCAGCTTGAAACCTAGTTTACCCTGTGCTAGTTACCACGAGCCAGTGTCCCTTGAGGACCCAGAGGCATTCTCTGAGAAGGGCTTCCTGTGCCACTTTGACAGTGCAACTTTCGGCGCACAGACAGAGCTATATTGTATCTGGGCACCAGAATGTAGTATCAGGCACACTGGGAATAGTTTGAACAAAAGTAGGCTGTCTGAAATTGAAGTGAGCTTGCAATGTAACCCTAAGGATGCTGGGGCACTTCTGTTTGGGAGGATTTACACTGCATCTCCTGTAGAAAACTGTCTCCCTTGAACTGGCCCTCCATCATGCAGCTGCTGCCCGCTGTTGCACACATGGAACATGAGGCTGTGCTGGGCCAGTGGGGAGCTGGGGTAAGGAGAGATGTGCTCCCACTCATCCCCATAGCTGGAAGAGCACAGCATTCTGCCCAGGACCCTCACGAGGGCCTGTAGGAGCAGGTGGAATGGTGATAGTAGCACCTGCTTCCTACATTTGCTGTCACAAAGAGCATGGGCAAGTGAACCCGCTGATGGGTTTGTGCCAGTTTGCTACACCTGCATAAGGAATGGGAGTGGGGCTTGCTGGAGGGAGCCCTAAGTCATGACTGTGCACCCATTCTCACTGCTGCTTCAGCCTGACGATTTGGACCAGGTTGTCTGCAATACTTGGCAATCCTGGCCAGAGAGAGAAAATGAATTCAAGACTCCTGTCACAAATACAGGTACAGTAAAACTGATGGCTGTAAAGAACTTCCTTCCACAGCTGTCCAGCTTGTTACTGCCTTGAAAGTTCCTGCTTTGCAGGCAGCTGAGATTTTTTGCGCTCAGCTTTTAGTATTATTAAATATGCTTGGCTGTAATTTGTGGCAATTCAGCTGATGTTTGAAGGGCAGTTGAGCCATCTGTGCAGTGGGGGCAGTCCAGACAGATGTGGGTGGCAGCCTGATTTTAATCTGCCTTTGTGCATGAATCAGAGACCCGGCATTTTTAATACTGTACAGTATGGGTACAACTGAGTCACGTTTCTCTGGGCAATGAATAGGTACCACTATAGCCTCTGGGACTTCCCCTGCTAAATATCAAAGGCCTGCAACAAACAACAGAGATGTTAATACTTCCCAAAGAAAGAGTCCTTTATAATGGAAAATATTAGTAAACCACAGCACAGAGGAGTCTTTTCACAGATCTTTTACAATAGCCTAGCAGGACTATCTGATCCAGTATCCAACAATTTACTCCTTTGGGTAGATCTCCATGCCTACCTGAGCAGGAGGCTGCTGCCTTCCATGCAGGCTGCACTGCAGGTACTGGTGTCGATTTGCACAAAGGCCATTCGGGGCTTCACGTAACAGATTTAAATGTGGCATTATAGATTTGTGCTTGACCTGTGGAACCACGCTTGCAGGGCAGTGCAAGTTTGACATTGCCACAACTTCCTGTGAGACTGTTAAATACATACTGGAAGACAAAATCAGCTGTGGAGACAGAGACAGTGGGATGATAATTTATTAATGGAGACCTGTTTTTTTAAATAATATTTTCAAATAATTTTCCTCAGTTATGCTGCTTAATGTCCCTCTAGACTTTTACCCTACTGTTGCTTAGATTTCACTTTAACATTACTCACAGGGTTTGCATTCACACAGGGGTTTTGTAAAGCTAAAAAGTTGCATCTGTTATCTTGTCAGTAATCTTGTATAGAATTTACGTTCTTACATTAGTTTGCATGTGGAGGCTTTGTTAACACCCGTGTCTTCACTAGGCAATAGTGGGTAGTGACAATGGATTTCAAAGGTGGTTTTTCAGAGTTTTTTGAATTTTATGTAAGAAATGTATTAGCACTACAAGATGGTGGTTTGCATGTACAAAGTAAAATAAAATATCCACCCGAATGGAAGCACTTTGGTGAAAGAAGCTGTTTTTTTTTCTGATTTTGATACCAAATTCTATATTTTCCATGCTCATTATTTGCACTGTAATAACTGTATGTAAATCTATTCACTTTTGAATATATGGATTTTGTTCCTGCTTAATTTTCAACGTGATTCTGAAGATGCTTTCTCCCCAGCGAATGCTGCCAAGCACCATCCTGCGGAAGTGTGTAGAGGCGCCTGCAGGCTCGTCGTGCCACCCTGTCCCATGAAGCTGTGTGACACTGGGTACACATTAAGCAAGTGTCTCCCTTGCACACACACTTAACTCAGCGCCTCCTAGAAGAAGGAAGCAGCTCTACAACAAAGAAGATATGATTTGCTGGCATTTGTGGGACCCAGCTTGAAAAACAACTTCCCGTGCACACCAGGTATGAGGTGGATGTGAGTCATTAGGGACTTGTTCTCATGGAGCCAGATCATCAGATAAGGCAAACTGGCGCAGGTCCACTGAGTCTGTGAAACCCGCAAGATCTCTAGCTGCAGCTCTGGCACGGGACCTGTGTGGATTTCGGTGGGACGGCGCTAGCCCTCAGCTTTGTAGAGGCAGGAGGAGCCAGGCTGACAAAGAAACCCTTTGATAATGACCTCGGAGATGGTGCCCTGCAGCACAGCTAACAGCAGGAAAAAATGTACCTGAAAAATGACAGCGTGTGCCAAGAAGCAGAGCAAGACCGAGCTTGAGGAAAGCATGCAGAATACCTTTTTTGTTCTCAGAGGCTTAAGAACAAAAATTTAAACCTAGGCATTCTTTTCCCCCGTACCACAGTAACAGCCATGTTAGTAATTCACTGCTTACAAACGTGATTAATCTTCTTTTTAATTAGTATTTTTTCACATTGTACAGGCTCTCTACCATCATAAATAGAGCTGATAATGAGATATATGTAAAATTAGGGTTGCTTAATACTTCTCAGTTAAGTTCCTGAATGCAGGGCTTTTTATGATCCTTAGAGAGAGAATGTTAGCAACAATAATTCAGTGGTTTCGAAGAAAGCAGTTGTGAAAAAGCACAATATTTGTCTCTTGGAAAAAAATTCTCAAAGCTGGATCATCAAGCAACACTATTGTTTTGCACAGGCTTTAAAATTTAGTGTCTGGGAGAGGAGTGGTTGCCCTGATGTGGGTTTTGGCATATAATTCCAGGCAGAAAGATGTTAAAATCAATCTGCAAAGACTACCAAAAGAGAATGTTCTGTTACTGTCTCTACAGCAAGGAGCTTATGTGATCTCGAACAAACTATGATTTGCCTCAGTTTTCTGCCTCCACTGATAAGCTCTCAGCTTTACAAGGAAGCCGCAAGATTTTTATTAATTTATATTCTGATTTGTTCAACTATTACAGTCACAAGCACTAAACCCACGCGATGAAGGCCCAAGCATGGTCTCCAGCCTGCCTTTTAATTCATGGCTTACTTTTGTATGCTCAAATCAATTTATAAAGGAACTGACTTCTGGGGTGCTGAGCAGGCAGAGCTGCCACTAACCTAAGCTCTGAACTAACAAAAATTCATACACATGCCTGACTCTGGGCACTATGAGCCATCCAGCTGGAGCGTGTCATTGACTTTAGGAGGATTACCTACACTGTACTTTGTTGGTTTTTTTCCAGTGGAAAAGTTAGTTTAAGAGTTCCCATCCTCTTCCTACAGCTCATTTCCATCTCCATGGCACACTTGCCAGTTGTTTGTGAGGGTGTGCTTTAAATGAGATCAGCAAGGAACTCCAGCATCTGCTAGGATGTGTAACCATGTCCCTTTCATCACCTTCTTCAGGGGTAGTTTCCTTCCAGCCCACTCACCTCCCCTTCTTTGTCTAATGTTGACATTAACAAGTACCTGGTAAGTCAGGCCAACCTTCTGATCTGCCTGAAAACTAACCTGGGAGGTTTTTTAAGTGACATCATTGAGCTGGTGTAGTTACTGTGCAACCACGTGAACTCAAGTGCAACCATGTGAATACAGACTCTGACACAAAAAGGGGAGGGCAGACTCCTTCACAGACAATGTAATTTTAGGCTGGCTTAGGCCAACTGCAGCGTGGCACCATTTGTGTATAAAAATCTGAACTTAGTGTCGTCGTTCAAACGACACTTGGTTGGGCTGGGGGGGCGCTGTCTGTTGCAGTCGAAGTTTGAGTAGCTGCTTGAGACAAGAACAGTCCAGCAACCAAGAAGGTGAAAAATGACTACCACTGCTGAACCCAGGACACTTAGCTTAAATGTTTGCACAGTGGGCAAAAAGATGGATTTTTGTGTTATCTTCTTGGAAAGTTGCAAGTTCCAAATTATAGCTTCAAACATAGTAGGGAAAAAAGCTATTACACAGATGCCACCTGCTATCTGTTCACAGAACACAGAAGCAAAATACTTTAGATCTAACATATCAGGGCTGAGGTCCTCTACGTCCTGTTGAAGCTTTATGTTGGTTGACTTCATACACAGCTAGCAACACTTTAGAAGCATCACAACCTAAAAAGAAAAGGTTAAAGCACTAGATTAAATCCTGGTCTCTGAAAGGACTGAGAAAGAGCTCAAGACAACAAAGCAGAGTAGGAAGAGAGTTTCTTTGTGATGCTCCTGCAAATGTATGTACACAGGACAGAAGGATTTTATACAAGACTGGTCACCTTGTCACAGAAAGATTGGTTTCACATGGCTTGGTCTCAACAAATCTAGTATTGACTGTTCTTTGTCAGTCTGGGTAGCTATTAGCCTATTTTATTTATTTATTTTAGTCAGTGACATGACTGCTCCAGAATTTCCTTGCCACCTTCTTCTTCTGCCTCTTGAAGACAAGCTCTTCTGGTGCCCTCTTCCAGCCTTCCTACGCTTTACCAACTAAAAGCTCAGAGCCCAGGTAGCCGGTTCTCTAAGCACCTTAAAAGTGAATTTTATTTAGGCCTAGCCCTTTTTGAAAGCACTTAATTAAAATTCTCTTAGATGAGCTCTTTCCATGTTCTGCCACGAGTTCTCACTCCTTTGTTGCTGCTGTTTGTTGAATTAATTCTCAAATCACAGTGCAGGCAGAAGGTATACTATTTACTTTTTTGCTTAAAGTCTACTGCCAACTAAGCAGAAGTTGGGGTTTGTCCCACTCAGGTTTACAACTTTCACCAGTTTCCCAATGAAGCAGGAATTTGAATGACAACAGAACAAACGACCTGGTGTGCTGTGTGGAACAAAGTGGAGCACACCTGCAGAAGGCAGGGCATCTGAGGCCCTAGTTCTCCAAATCACTCAAACTTCCATAGACCTCTATGACAGCATGTCAGGTTCCGTAGACTGATCCAGTTACAGCTGACATCCCAAATTAAAGCAAGGACAGTGATGATAACCAGGACAAGGAGGCTCAGGTAGAGGTGTAGTGTTGGGTCACACAGGTGACCTAAGGGCTTGTCTCTAGACGCAGTTGTTTCTTATTCTTGATTTATTTATACAGAGGTGCTCTCATTCAGAGTAAACCGGTTCCAGTTTAATCCAGAGTAAATTAAGCAGATACAAGTCCCTGTCAAATAGAGCCCCGAGAACAGACTTGATATCCCATGTCTTTTGAAAGTAATTAAATGTCTCCATAGATTCTTTTTAAATGGAGCTTTACAAAGACAAGACTGACTAGTGCTATTATCCTAGCTTTGAAACACATTGTCCTCTATCTATTGCCTAACCTACCAGATTAAATGATCATAGGCTAACTGCCTAGAACAATCAGTTTGAGTCTCTGATATTCAGTATGATAAACAAACACAAGCTTTATTAGCCTTTAGACATGTGATAGGTGTGAAGGTCACATTGCAGATTGCAATAGCCTCCTTACCATTGGGTTACACACCAAAGGTTGCAAACTCCTTCCTTCCAACTGCAGCATCTCAGTCACAGAGTAAGACCCTTTATCCATCGCTCCAAGACCTGTGACACCTGCAATTAGATCCACAAAAGGATTCAGGCACTGAAATCTGCCGCTGGGATCATCAAGGCTCCTAATCCCAGGGGCAACTGAAAACCAGACAGGCAGCACTTCTCGGCAGCACGGTTTCCCTAAAAACTGTTGCTTTGGAGCGCGCCTGATCAGCCTCCAGCCTTTGCCACACAGACCAGGCTGGCTCAAGCATTGCAGCCCCCCGAGCGTGATGCATTATCCTCCCTTGCCGAAGGGGCGCAGACCCGCTGGGGGTCCTAGGGAAGAGGAGGAAGGAACGCAGGTGCTGGTGCTTCCCTCCCCTTTATTTAATAGCTAATTGTCACACCTCAACAGCTGTGCGCAGCGCTCCCCTCCTGCTCGAGGAGCTTCACCCACGACCCCTGCACCCTACTGCCACACCTCGCGGCCGCCACCGCCACACAGGACCGGGAGCTCACACAGTGCCGGAGCGAGAAGAGGAGCCGAGGAACCGCCCTTTATAGGTGTCGGGGAAGCCAGAAGCGCTGCCCGGGCCCTAGGGAGCCAAGGGAGGGCGCTACGGCGGCAGCAGCACCCGAGCACCGGCAGCGGAGCCGGGCAGCGCCACAGCCGCTCCCCGCTCCGCTCCTGGCAGCGGCGGAGGGGGGGGCGGGCCCGGCCCAGGAAGTGACGCCGCCCTGCACCCCCCCGCGGGCACACCTGACTCACCTGGGCGGGCGGCGGAGGTGGTGGTGCCGGGCGGTCGGTCGGTTTGTCGGCGGCCGAGGAGCAGCAGCATGGCGAGGGAGAACGTCTCCCCGTGGGCCATGGGACTGCTGAAGACCTTCGAGGAGAGCGAGTTCGGCAGCTGGGAGAAGATCGGCTCGGGGGGGTTCGGGCAGGTGTACAAGGTGCGGCACCTCCACTGGAAGACATGGCTCGCCATCAAGTGTTCGCCCAGCCTTCATGTGGATGAGAAGTAAGGGGCGATGGGGACAACGGGGAAGTGGGGGGAAGAAGATCTCCAGGTATTGAGGAGCCCTTGGTTGCCCCGTGGCTCCCTGGATGTGCAGATGCAGCCAAGGGGCGACCAAGGGCTCCTTCTTCCACAACCCTCCCTTGTGTTTTTATCACACAAGGCACACAAATCATGCTTCCCAGGTGGTCATGTTTCCCAGGCCAAACAAGATGGTCAGGCTGCCTGTGTGACAACTTCTTTTTGAGCCCCAAGCCGTATAGCCCAGAGTTACAGATCTTGGGAGCGAGCTTGGAAAAGGGACGAACTGACCCAGCCCTGGGAGCTGTAGCATGTCTTGCAGCTCTGTTTACCAACAGCAGCAGTGGGGATGAAGGTCTGACTAAATTCAGGAAAGAGCTGCGCAATTAAGTATTCCCCAGGCAAACGTGGCCTTTGCCACACTTAAGCAAAGCCCGGACCAACACCTTTGGTTCTGTTGTATATAATGGGGCTGGCCTCACGCAAAGAGCGAGCGACGTTACTTAGCCGCTTGCAGCAGCTTGGAGAGAGCCGCCGCACGGCTGCAGTCTAGGGCTGGCCTGTTCCCTCGGAGCCATTTGCCCTGCCCTGGTCGTGCATGTGTTGGCTTGTGCTTAAGCGTTACGCCTGCTGCAGCTCCAAAGGTCACCAGAGGCAGTCCTCAATGGGAAGCGCAGGAGGAGTGAAACTGCTGGATGGGATCCGGGGGTTTCTTAAGCCTCCTGTGTCTCACTCCAGTGAGCTCCCTTCCTTGGGAAAAGCCAGCCCTTTCTCTTGCATTTGCATTAGTTGTGACTGCTGTGTAGTGGGTGGCTGGTGGTTAGCAGTGGGGCAAGCAGCTGGATCTGTGTGTGGGGGGGGTGTGTTGGGCAGTGGACATGCTGTCTTTGAGGAGCAGGTGCTGAAGGGAGATGTGCTGGGAAATTCATTTTCCAGTTTCAGGGCCAGCACTTCTCCTTGCATCTGCCCAGGATGGGCCCTCACTGTGTAGTCCAGTGTGGAGCTGTATTGTATTGCAGATGAAGATAGTGGGAACCCCATCCAGCTCACCTGCCCTCTGTGACTAGTTGTGGCCCATGGTGGAGGACAGCCAGCTATACTGTGCTTGCGCAGTCTGTGTGTGATGGGGGCATACCAAGTGCAGATTGCCCTTCCTAGGAGAACGTGGCTGTCAGAAGCTCCTTTAGAAACATCCTTCTGTTTCAAGGGACAGCAGTCACTTAGCAGCTGGTCAGCGTCTGTGCAGAGGGAGGCGAATTACGGCCAAGTGCTATTCACGGAGCTTTTGCAGTTCCACCTTAATTTCTGGATCTTTTCCAACTCACAAGTTGATCTTGCAGTTCATTTTCTGCGATGTGGGTTGGTTCAGACGCAAAAGGTTTCATTTGTTGCGGTTCCTGTAGGAAAAGGGAGATGAGTTGGCCTAAGGTTGAAAACGTTTATAAGCCCATCTTCTGCAGGATCAGTAGGGTAGTGGGACGTCTTGCCCATCATCTGAATTGTTGGCTTTGCTGTAGGCATAGCTTATATAATACAGTAAATGAGGCAAAATACCCTTTTTTAGGGGCAGAAGGTGAATATATGCACAGGGTAAGTGCTGTCTGTGAATAAAATGGAAAGGCCTCAGAGTTGCAGAGTGTGTTCTACTGGGTTACCCTGCGAGCCTTCCTACCATTAAAACTTCCAAGTACTTTTCAGACTTGATGCTTTTTGAGGCCTACTCAAAATAGTACTGTAGCTGACTAATTTTGCAGTTAAAATAAAAATACCTCATAAAAATAACAACATTTGTTATACTTTTCATTTGCAAAATACATCTAGAAATTTAGTTAAATGTTAATTTTCAGTCTGAGCCAAAGGATGCTGTCACCTATTTTAATATGAATAGTGAATCATGAGAATTGCTACCAAATCTCTGTATTAATATATTTGATGTGTGATAGAGAACCAGTGGTTATAAGGCTTGCAGGTATTGGAGGGACCATACAAACATGCAGTGGAGTAAACAAAAATGCCTTGAGAACTTGGGAACTTCAAGGCCATGTGGTTCCTGCAGCTCCTGGTTAATTTTAACAAACCAATCCTTGACGCAGTAATTTATTGGTTTTACTGCAGAATTTGCGCTTTGGATGCTTAAGGAGAGCTTTGATTCGAAATCGGAGGGTCCCTGGCCTTTGAAACAGCTGCTTCTGCAAAATAAAGCTAAATTTGTATCTGCTTTTCCTTCCGCTTTTAGGCTATTCTACCCCTTTCAGCACTCGGTAACACTGGCCCCCAAAGAGACTTCTCACCTGAAACCTTTCTAAGAAACTTGTGTCATTCAGATGGTGGGGTGAGGGGCACAGACAACATAAAACACAATCTCTTTAGTTCACAGGTTGAAACAAGCCTGTGTAATTAGGCAGTTAATCCAGGAGATGAATTTGGCTAGCCATTTCTTGGAACCCTGTGAAGCAGCAGTTAGAAGAATTACCAGTGGTATCAGAACTATTAACTGAAAAACATGGAGGCTTTTTCTTATTTATTTATTTGGTACCACATTAAAACCGTATTTGTAGTGGCTCGGCAGGGGTAATACTCTGTAGTCTCTCTTACTGTATTTCTGCAGACAGTAAGAGATTTGGGTAATTCACTTGGCAATTATCACCCCATAGAGCCAAGTGGCCTCAAGCAGAAGAAAAACCGAATATACAGTCAGAAGTGTTTTTATCTTCAAGCCCAAGCCCTCTCAGGTGATTGAGCCAAATTGTATTCCCAACACCTTATTTGCTCCCACTTTCCATCTCCTGAGATCACTTCCCGCATGCTACTCAAGATGCTCTCAAGATTGGGTGCTTCAGTGTAAGCCTGGAGAAAAGAGTGTGTCACCCAGAAAGGTGGAGGAGCCTCTTATCTAGGACTTGCAGTGGGGAGCACAGCACCTTCTCTTTACTCCTGTTGGCCAGAATGGAAGTGTGGTCTGGAGGAAACAGGTGGCAAGCCCAGAAAGAACAACCTGGAAGCCTTTGTGGGTTTCTTACAGCTGAATGTAAACGTGCAGACTATAATGAGTATGAACCATGTAACAGTTCCCAGAGAGGACTCCTCACTGGAGACATTAGCCAGTGGGGGTGATGACAGGGTGTGAAGGTGGAAAGATCTGACCTCTTGATTGGGAAAATAAAATGAGTAAAGCCCTACATGTACCTCCCTCTTCAGGACCTGCATTTAGGAGTGCAGCAGAACCTAGAAATTTATGAAGTTTCGAAATGTCTTGCTGTTAGCAGCTGCTGCATTTATTTGGGTGGTGAAGGTGAATGAATGTCTGTTCTGGTGGTCTCTGGATGTGTAGATAGAACTTAATACCCACCTCATGCTCCTCAAAGAGTAGGGATGAGCCTAGCTGTCTGCGTTAACCTGTAATACTCTTGTACCAGGGTTATGCAGCAGAGATCTGTGAACAACACTAAGATCTGTGTTAACCTGAAAGAACGAACGTTTTAACTTCTATACTTCCCCCCTCCCCAACATATTCTGCCCTGACCATGCAATGTTTTTTCTTTTCTTCTCTTACTCACTTTCTTCTCTGAGGATCAGCAGTATGAAGGTCATTAAAGGTGTACCTTGCAGAGCAGAGGTCACTGTATGCTCTTAAACATCTGCCATGATGCAGAGAAAAGAGCCCCTGTAAAAATGCAGAGACATTGTAATTTTGTGGATCCCATCATCACCACCAGCATAGTTTGTAAAGAGGTAACGTGCATTTGCCACTGAAGAGCAGTTTGAGTAGGCTGGCTGCTCTGCACCTGGAGGTGGTACATGCAATGGCCACATCATAGGTTTTCAGGGCTTTTTGAGTTTCTTTGGTGCAACTTGAACTGCTCTATCTCAGCCTTCATTAAGAAAATGTGTTGGGGTGGGGGGAATATAAAACTGCAAGGACCGCCTTGTGAGTTTAAAGTTGTATTTTTTTAGCAGTGTTATCTTTAGGGCATAAAGATTGGATACACACAAATGCAGATACAGTCATAACTCCTGCTGTTCTTGTGGCAGGGTTTGTGGTAAGAGGGTTTGGCCCTGGGAAGTGAGGCAGTGGGCAGGAATAAGTCCCTTGTCTCTCCAAGAGAATCTGAAGAATGCAGCCCAATCCATTCGGGGTCTGACTTTGAGTGGAAGCAGACAGATGTTTCGGGGATGTCAGAGGTCCCCCATTCATGTAAATAGTCCTGATTGCTTTGAGAACAGCTGATCTGTCATTGAGAACTTCACTGACAGAGATGCTGTTTGATACTGATGCAGTACTAGATCGCTTGATGTGTGTGCCTCTGTCTTCTAATACTATTATAGGGGAAAGTGTATGCACCCCATGATTTACATGAATTCATCTGTCCTGTGTGCAAGTTTTTTTTAATTCTTATTACCATAATGTTAGGATATAGTGCTGGAGGGGGAGGAGAATGGAGCCAAGTTGGTTAGAGAAGATAATTCTGACTCTTTAATTGTGTAGGTATTAAATAAGAAACACTGTTATAGCAGAGGCTAGTCCCTTGCCTCTTGACTGAGAAACCTCATAAGGAGCTTTTATTTTCCTCCACTTTGGAGGGAAGTGTTTCTTGATGATAATGCAGAATAATGTCTAAGCACTAGGAGTAGCTGAGCAGCATAACCCTGCCCATCCCATACTTTGATCTGTTAAATGTGAACTTGAAGAATACCTACACCATCCTTTGTTGCAGCATTAGCACTTGTGTATTGCATTGAGAAAGCCTAAGACTGTGCTGAGTGCCAGTAGCACCTTGCTAAGGGAAAAGGGAAGGGAAAGACCTTTCATCTTTGCCCGATGGAGGAGATCTTGGTTTAACGAGCTGCTTGTGTTAATAGGATTAATGCAAGTGCACTCCAGCACTTGGCTAATGACAGTTGTATTTTGGCTGTTTCTTTTTGTCTTTTTTCCTTTTCTCTTTCCTAAAGGTGACAGGAGCCTGTATTAGAGAGCTGCCTTGTCTCCCTGGCTATACCAGCTTATTCATTTTAAATACTCTGGTTTTGGGAAGGCTTGTTGTATGGGGGTTTATTTAAACAGGCAAATTAGATAAAGGGTACTTGGCCGTTAATCAGTCAGTTAATTTACTCACCTACCTGCGTCTAATTCAAGCAGAAAGGGAGCTTTTTTTGTTTTGTTTAAAGTGGAAATTCTCTCTTCATGGGCAAAATGAAGCAGCTGAGATCTGTGATTTTGGTGATGCTCTCTGTGGCTGTTGTTAGCCCTGGAACCCCATCCCTGCGAGTCTAGTGGTTCTTGTAAGGCTTTAGCTGTTGCTGGGTTCTTGCCTTGCTTTGGAGGGCTCAGACAGGTATTTTACATCCCTGACTCCAGAGCTCAGCCCGCCTAAGCCTGGTGAATTATGCTGGCTATGCATGTGGCTTGGAGGCAAGGAGTTGGTTGTATTATTCACAGGCGCTCCCTTCCAGCGTGCCAAAGAGCAAACTGGGTACTTGTCTACAAAGGCAATTATTTCACAAGAAAGTTGCTGTAGGGAGCAGCAGGAGCCAACATGGTGAACAGATAGAGATTTCCCTTATCTTTTTTTTTTTTTTTTTAACTCCCTGTGTATACATCCCTCTTAAACCATTTTTCATCCAGGTCTTGCCTCTGAAATAGGTGTGCTGCTTCTTGTTAGGCTAGACTTGCCCCCGGTGTGAGATGTTAACTGAGCTGGGTTATTGCAGGCTGCTACAGCTGATGAGGAGCAGCCATCAGTTTGGGAACTGTGTTGCCAACCTTGTATGAGCAAACATCAACTCTGTGCTTCCCAAGCAGGCAAAGCAGAGGGGAGGGGGATGGAGCTGTGCAAGTCTCCTAATGTGGAGTGTATGGGCTAAATGAAGCTCCCAAAATTGCTTCCATGTGGGAGCACTGAGAGTCTCTTGGAGGTTGTGTTTCAGCACAGGCCCTCTGGGTCATCCAGGCATCATGGAGCAGGGGGCAACAGCGCACATCTGCTTATCAACTTTGTCCTATTGCTTCAGGTACTGTTCTCCATTAAATAGTGTACGCACCTTGGGTACATTACAAGAGCTGTTGTGTAATAAGAGAGGGTCAGTTCACAAAACATTACCTATCTGACCTCCCTGTGTCCTCTTCTGTCAATCAGTGGGTGGCAGCAACAGTGATGCAGCAGTACCAGTGGTCCAGAGCTGCTCTGGGTCTACTCATTGTTGCTGCTACTATAGTAGATAGACTAAAGGTTCTTTCACACATCATGTGTGGCTCCCCGTTGTGAGCACAGTCAGCCTGGTGAGAGGACCCTTGTTTCCTCTTTCCAACTCAGTTCATCCTTGCAGGCTGTTGCAGCCTGAAAGCCATCTGTGAGGTGCAGAAGGAGTGCATGGCAATTGAGCCAGGGGGGCTTGAGCCAGGGGCTTGAGCTGGGAGGCTGCAGCTTGGACCGAGTAACGCTTAGCACTCTGTAAGGTCAGGCTAAAATGGCACATAAGCAATCCAGGGTGCTCATGACATATGCTGGTGCTGGGCCTGTTACATCACCAAAAAATGCGTGTCAGGAATTTTCGGCATCCACTGGAGCTGACTGAGCATAATAATGGAGCTGCCAAATCTAGGATTTGAGGACAAGGAGGCTTTTGCTGTGTCTCCCTAGCTAGAGCAGTCAGTTTGCTCCCCTAAATGGTGGGTCCCAGGGATTCCCTTCCCAAGGCTTGGGTCTGCATGCTGGCAGCCTGCAGCTGAAGCAATGCTGTCTGTGCCCTCTCCTGGTTAACACAGTTTTATGACTCACAAAAACTTAATGACTTTAGCCCAAGGAGTTACAGCAGTGGTAAATCTGGGCACTATGTGTGTTGTCCTCATTCTTAACAGCACAGCATACATAAAAGTGGGGAGATGGGCTTTACGCTAGGGGTGTTTGCACTGTTGGAAATGTACAACTTGCCTGTGGTTCAGTAGCTGTGAGCTGCCTACCATTAGAGGCATAAACCAAAGTTAGTAAATGTGGAAATATGCCTGGAGTACAGGCTGGTGAGATGTAGTGTGGTTCAGCCAAGTGATGGTCATGAATGTGGTGTTCAGTTCCTTAACGTTTTGTGTACGTTTGGTGTGGGGGGAGAACCAGCTACTCCATCCTTCACCATCTGTTCTCTTCTACCCAGGGAGCGCATGGAGTTATTGGAAGAAGCGAGGAAGATGGAAATGGCAAAGTTTCGCTACATCCTTCCTGTTTATGGCATCTGTAAAGAGCCAGTTGGCTTGGTCATGGAATACATGGAAACGGGATCACTGGAAAAGCTCCTGGCTTCCGAACCTCTGCCCTGGGAATTGCGCTTCCGCATCATCCATGAGACAGCTGTGGGGATGAACTTCTTGCACTGCATGTCCCCTCCGCTGCTCCACCTGGACCTCAAGCCTGCAAACATCCTGCTTGATGCCCACTACCATGTCAAGGTAGGCACTGGGCACTCTGTGCCAGGGACCCACCTTTGGATATTCTTGCATGGCTTCTGCCAGTCTGAAAGGCCTGAGAGAAACCAGCCGCATTCCTTTTGAGTTAGAGCCCACCAACCCAGCCCCTCAAATCCCCAAACCTGTCTGCCTGATGCATGCACCATTTCAGTACATAAACAGAGGTAGAGTTGAGCTTGTGAGAGCTCTCCTGAAATTTTAGGAATGTGCTAGCATAGTGAACTCTGGTTCTGAGGCCTAATGGGTCCTGCTGTAAATTTCCTTGCAATAAGGTCATGAGACAGATGAGAACAGGGAGAGAAAATCTGTATCATCTGTGCCATTTCACAGCTGCCCATGGGGTAACCTTGTTCAGTGTAGGTCCTTCTGGCTTTGTACACACCACTAAATACCCAAATCTCATTTAAGCTGGAGTCTGGAGAAGCCTTCCCAGAGGCAACTCATTCTCTTCTTTCATTTGCTCAGAGCATCTGCAGTAAAGAAGTATCTCTGTCCTGACTGTTTATGCATGCCAGAGGTAATTTAAAGAAATTTTTGTTGCTGTATCAGCATGAAATAATTTTTGTTAACTGTTTCCAGCATAAGCTAGCAAACCTATTTGCCTTCTCTGTTGGAGGTTCTGTTTTGACAGCTGGTCTAAGGAGACTGCTTTCTGATTCTTCCTTTTGGAGAGATAAGAGACTGAAATATATCATTTTCCTGATTTCCCCCCCCCCCCCCCCCCCCCCCCCCCAGTTAGTGGCCAAACTCTTAGCCTTAGAACTGCATCATTAATCATGCTGGCTGGCTGATACAACTCAGTAGTCATAGTACGAGTAGTCACAGATTGACAGTGTCATCATCCATCTGTTCCCTGTTTTCTTGTCCCCCTCAAACTAGCAAAATGGCTTTGGTCTTGCTGCACCGTACTGAAAAATGAAGTTTTCTTAAATTAAAACGTCTTCCCTAATGTCATGAGAATGTTGCAGCCATTAAGAGGTGTGTGCCTGTAATGAAGCTGCACCTGTGACAAGGTCTCAGCTTTTTTACTATGCCTTAGTGGTGTACTTGGAAGGATTTTCTTTGAGGTAGGAGGCATCTACAGGTGGTCCACGATATTATGACCAGAACATCAGGATCTGAACTGTTGGAAGTATATTCTCACACATTAGTGCTGAGGCACCTTTGCTAAGTATTTATTTACATAAAGTTTGTGCTTGCTTGCATAACTTCTTAAATTCCTAATTCTTGACTCATCCATGAGCCAAGATATGAAGGCTGTATTTTTCTCACTGTTTCAGGAGGTTGAAATGCTGTCTGGTATTCTTCCTGCTTTATAGCCTATATCTGGGTGGTGATACAATACAAGGGGGCAAGTGCAGGTACAAAAAAATATGTTTCTAGTGAGGTCACCGCTGACATCCCTGAGCCGTTGCTACTTGCTCTGCGTATCGAATACATGAAAGTCTTTGGACCTTCTCTCCATTAAGTTCAGAGAAGAATAGTCTAATGTTTCCAGCCAGCGGTATTTTACATTTGCAGGTACCTTGGAAACCCCTCCAAGCAGACATAGGAACCTGCGTGCAAAATAAGAGATGTACATATTCTGTGAGGTGCCTTCGCTTTAAAAATGTGGCCTCAAACCTTCTTTTTGTGTGATGTGAAGCTTGTAATTAAATTTCGGACCCTGCAGCTTGATTTAATGTGCATTTTCTTGCTGGAAGGCTAATGGAGCTGATGATTGAAGTGTTTTTGCTTTTTAAATGTTAGTGTTAATTTAGTAGGTGACTGTCCCTAATAGAATCCTAAGGTGAGTGAAGAGATGCTGTACACTGCAAAAGAAGAGTTTGGAGATAGGGAGGCCTTTATAAATCGTTTGCCCTGGAGCCAGGAAATGGTCAGTCTTCCAGTGGAGCACATTACAAATGCTTCTGTGTGATATTGCTAGTTAAATGGACACACACCCTTCTTCTTTTAACAAACACAATGCTTACTGTAAAATCCCCAAGTGAGGATGATGACTAACGCAGTTGTGCTGTACAGAACTTATCATCAAGTGGGTGCTTCCATATCATAAAGCCGTCTCCTGTGTGCATTACATAAGTGCGTGCTGAATTTTGTTCTTGGGAGGATAATTAAGAGGATGGGATTAGCCTGAGCACTGATCAGAGACAGATACTAACTTTTTCAAAGGCATGTTGGAGGATTCTTTGGTGATTTTAAATATACATATATAATATGTATAACGCAAGGGTAGGGTTTGCTGGTTTTTTGGAGAATGGATCCATGCATGCCTCCTCCCCTGTGAGTACTGCGAGAACTCACTCCTGACGGCTCCAGCCTCGGCTGGGAGCTCCCTTCCTTGCCATGTCCTGCTCCATCTTGGTTGCCTTAAGCAGTGTGTTTCCCTTGGGAGGATTATTCCATACCCTGACAGGCTTTGCTAGCAGGGATCAGTCTGCTGATTTATTTTTTTTTTTTAACTTAATATGAACCTGTTACTTCTGTTTGTACCAGCAAGGTCCTCCTTGCCCCTTTCTCCAGTGTTTCAGTATTTATGGGCTAACACCTCATTTTTGCTTAACTGGACTACGTTTTAAGAGCTTGTTCTTCAGCTCTCCTGCCCTCTGTACACATTCTGGATGTCTCCCCTGAGCTCCCTGTGATGTGGCAATTGCTTGCAGGGAGCTGGCGCTGGGGAAGCAGTGCCACATTCCAGCACTACCCTTGTGGGCTGTTTGCTCATTCCCTGCTCCAACGTGATCTCTCTTTGAGGCCCTCAGTAGGAAAATACACCATCACTACCCACCATGCAGCAGTCTCATACCCTAACTTGTTGCTGTCATGCCCTCATGCTATCTCTGTTGCTGCTTCCCAGGTTTCTTATCTTCAGTGTCCTGTGGTTAAGAGTGTTACTTTTTATTCAGGTATTTAAAATTAAATCAACTTGCAACTTAAGATGTTTGGGCAGAAGTGTTATTTGTAAGTTCTTGTTTCTCTTACTATACATCCTGTGCTTTGCATCTCCTCATCTTGTCATATATATGTGTGTGTGTGTATATACATATATATAAACACACGCACACATGCACATGTCTGCATGTGTGGGTACATGCATACACAGAGGCAAATCCAGCCAGTTATTTTTAATATCCCAGATTTTAAGAACTTGGAGTGGGATGAGCTGGTCTCAGCTGTGCACTGCTTTAAGCTCACTGTAGTTCCTTTTATTTCCCATAATTCCAGCACTCAATTTTAAACCAGTGTGAGGTTTGCCGCATGTTGTGCTGTGCTGATGGTCTTGCTTAACTTGGACAGGTTGCCTCTATGGTCTTTGCCTTTATTTGCTTCAGCTGAAGAAGGGGCTGCAAAGTTTCTGAGTGTGGAGTTAGAAGCAGCCTAATCAAATGGCAGATTTGTTTTTCAGAAAGCTGCTTAATGTAGGTTGTTAACTGTAGGTCAGAGTAATACCCAGAGGCCAGGCTGGTGAGGAGAGGTTGTCTCTCCTTATTATACTAGCTAAGGTAGTTAACACAGCCACTTTATCAGCGGTAATGCTCTCCTGTGATTAGAAATGAGAAGAGGCTTTTTTGTTTTGTGTGTCCCTTCTGCCTCTTTCCCACCCCTCCTGATCAAGGTTTCTGTGTAGGGCTGTTGTTAACTGGCTCTTTAATCCCAACCAACAAAGCTGGTTTTCACCTTGATCGGTTCCTTAATTGATCTAATTGTGGTGGCACAGGGGAGGGAACGATACCATTCCTGTTATGGCAATGCAGATTTATGATAGGTTAAAGTGGATGCTTGACCATGGCTTTGGCTCCTACTGCTTCTGAAGAGAGCAGTACCAATGTCACACCTGAAACAGGTTTTGAGAGTTAAGGTCTCAGGGCAGGTTGGGAAAGGGTGGAAATACAGTCTGTTTCAGGAAGACTTCTTTTAGTAGCTAACTGAAGTGTGTTCATAAACACTGAAGTAAAGAAATCTGTTTGAAGTACAGATGCTTATTTTGTCTACACTCAGAATTCATATTTTTTCCTCATTTTTAGTAGTCCAGGTCTGTGACCCATGTAAGTTTCTTAAAATTTTTGGTATTTCTTAAAGATCAGAATTGAAACAACCAGCCTGCCTCGCCTACCCCCAGAAAAACACACAACCTGCTCCTAACACTAAACCCTGTAGACAAGTGTGGCGGCATTCTCAGTATCCAAGCGTGCAGAGACTTTGCACAGAGACAAATACTGGATATGCCAGCAGTGATTAAAAATTAATCTGATGGCTTTGTTACCTATTTGGTGGAGAAGACCTTTTGGTGAACTCTGTCCCCAAGTCCATTGCAGTGGGTTCTTCAATCTTCTTTGCAGCATCAGATGATAAGTGCATGCTTTAGGGTGGCCTGTCAGGAGTCAGCAGTGAAAGCACTTTCAAGCACTGATTTTGTTCCTAGATCCCTACAGTATTTGGGAATAGCTGACTTTAGTAACCATTATAGCTACATGAGCATATATACTAGTTAAAAAAAAAAAAAAACAAAACACAAAAAAATTTTCAAAGAATAACTTGACAAACTCAAAGCACCTAAAATTTTGTGGTTTTTAAAAACTGGAATGCAAAGGTCCACGAATGTCAGAAGCAGAGAACAGCCTGTGTTCACAGTGTGCTCAACTGAAACAAACACAGCTAAAAAAGGAAAGAAAAAAAATAATCTTGAGATCTTCGAATCTCTCAGTAAAGTAAGAGTTGCTAGGAAGTGGGCAGGGAAGCACGTACAGCTCCCCTCCCCAGTCGCTGCTCACGTGTTTGTTCTCATGCAGACCTGTAAAGAGCAGAGACCAAGCAAGCTGTCTGAACACGAACAATCCCACTGTCTGCGTGGGCATTGGCCAATGCTTTTTCTCTTCTTCCTACTTCTTCACCGCGTGTTTTGCATGAAGAAGTCTGTCGCCTCCATGTCTCCTCTTAACCCTACTGATACTAGGTATGCTTTTGAAGCATGATGGGATCCACCTGAAATAACTGATGTGAGGAGTGAGATTACAGGTCCTGTTGGATCGTGGAGCAGGGCAGATCCCAGGGTGGGCTGCAAAGGCTAGTGGGGATGTGGAGGAAGAAGTGGGAAGGGGTGCTCCACTCTCACTATCTTCACCAGCAAGTGTGCCTCGTGTTGCAGAACTAGGTACCTGGCAAACAATTTAAAGGCAAAATAGGTAAGTTATAGGGCTGTGTTTTCCACCCACTGCACAGTTCCCACTGATGTTTAAAGAAATTGCATGACTAAGTATATTTTCCACATGCAGTGTGGAAAATTCACCCTAAAGGATCTAACAAAAGGCACAAAAATTGCCTGCAGAATCTCACTATTTTGTGGCAGGCTGGAAGAGAACAGTTCTTCAATTTCCAGTACTTTCTGCAGAATTTTATATTGAAGCTCTGTTCTAAAGATGTATTTCCTAGTAACAGGTATAAAAGCTAGTCCTTCACGGTAGGTAGGGGTAAGTTCATAAGGTAAAGCCCTTGCTAGCATAGGGGAAGGGGGAGGTATACTATGTACCTTAGCTATTTCTTGGCCTGTAGGCTGAGACTGTTCGATCCAGTGTGCTTAGCTGCCTGTCTTAGCCCTAGCCTTAGATTCATGCAACACAGCTGGTAGCTCTTAATGCAGGAGTGTCGCTGTGCTGTCTGTATTTCATCTTTAGTTCTTAACTTACACAGTAGGAAAGCCGGTGTTGTTTAGACAAAGAGGAAGGTGTTTTACTTTAATTATGCCATATGGATTTCTTGAGGTGTATACAAGTCTCTGCTTCATGTTAATCAAAGGATAGCAGTGCGCCTCCAAGTCGGATCTGTTCAGACTTGCAGTAGTCGGTTCATTTATTAACCTGACACCACGGGCTTGTGTGATTGGGGTTGTGCTTTTGTTCTCTAGTGGAGCACTAAGTGCCCCAAACTCATGCAGTACTTCCTGGGGCAATGGGTTCAGCTCTTCCCAGGGTGATCCAGCTTGCAAACCTGGGTTTCTTGATTACTTACTGCTTTCCTGGACTCCAGTGCTTGGCTTGTGGAGGAGGCCAGCAGCCCTGCTCTGAGAGTGTAAACCTACAAGCATGAGAAACTGTTCCTCCAGAGGGCTTTTCTTGTTTCTTCCCCCCCCCCCCCCCCCCAACGTTTTTCTTCTCAAGTAATTCCCACTTTAAGGATTGGACAACAGGTTGGGTATACCTGTGTGCAAGGGTACAGGAGTCCTACAGCCCCTGAGAATGCCTCTGTTGAGCTCTCTGCCCCTGGGAGAAGTTCCTCCTGAAGCCATGTGGGTTGCTTTGTTTGTTTTATGGCAAAGGGAGATTCCTAGCGTTTGAAGACCAATGGCTGTGTGGCCTGTCTGTTCTCCAGGAGGCCAAACCTGGCAGCAATTTTCTCCCTTTCCAGTAATGGATGCGTGTTACGACTGGCTTTGTGGTTATCTTTAGACAGAAACTTCTGACAGGATACAGTTGGAGCCTAGTGAAAAAAAAACAACTTTTTTTTTTAATTATGCTTGCTGTTTTGAGGGTGAACTTTCTCAAAGGAGAAGCAGTGAAGATCAAAAGGGGAATGAATAAATGAAAAACCTGAGTATTAGATAAAATAATGTCTAAGGCAGGGGGAAGGGAGAAATCTAATCTAACATGTACACAAAAATCAGTGGGATGAGTGGTTCAACAAGACTTGACTTTTCTTGAGATTTCCACTTAGCATAATAGACATTTTTGTCCAGTGGGAAATAAGGAAGACAAAGGAAATTCTTTGCCTGTCTGTTTGCTTGATGATTGGTATGCTTCTGAGAGCAAATGAATGCATATTTGTTTGACACTTGAAATTAAAGTAGAGGTGTGTCCTTTTTATAAACTTGCTGTCACTTGTTTTGTTCATTTCAGCTGTGTTGTTCACTGCGTCACTGCACCAACTTGCCATATCTCCTGGTTGCCAAAAAGAAAAATACCCTGTGTGGGTTTTTGGTGTGTGTGTTTTGGGATTTTTAACACTTGATGCCTCTGGTGTTGGGCTAGTCCTTGTTGGCATGGTCAGTGTAACAGTGGAATCTGAAAGAGCAATTCTCTGGCACCCATTGGAGAGCTCATGGTTTGAAAACAGGTGCTCAGAACACTTACACATAGTGTGCAATGTGAGATTACATAGGGAAAGGGGGTTGCAGCACCAATAATTACATTAAAGTACTTTGCACTAGCTAAATTTGACTAGTTCTAAATTACAGTAAATTGTCTTGACTGTTTGTTGTGTTTGCTGTGTAACATGCTGCTGCTTGCAACAAACTGCTAGCTGTTTAACCATAAAGAAAAGACTACCATAGCGTAATGCTTCCAGAGATGTTCCAGAGTGCTCAAGGCCAGGTTGGACAGGGCTTTGAGTAACCTGGTGTAGTGGACAGTGTCCCTGCCCATGGCAAGGGCTTGGAACTGGATGATCTTTAAGGTCCCTTCCGTACCAAACCATTCTGTGTTCTCTTGGCTTAGTACTTCTGCATGATCCTGTTACATCTGTCTCTCTTTACAGAAAATTGTTAATGCCTCTGAAGTCTGATGGTGGCATGCACTTCTCATCCCTTCTTCCTCCATTTTTTGCAGATTTCTGACTTTGGACTTGCAAAGTGCAATGGCTTGTCCCATTCCCATGACATCAGCATGGATGGCTTGTGTGGCACAATTGCATACCTTCCCCCAGAGCGCATCAAGGAGAAAAACAGGTGTTTTGACACCAAACATGATGTGTACAGGTCAGTTAACTGTGAAAACACTTAAAACCACTTAAAGTAATACTGTAAAATGAGACCTCTTTTTCTGGTTATAAAACCTAATTAAACATGAAACCCCTAAATGTAGTTTTAGCCTTACCTTGCAAAGGGTTACATTTGCTGTGCTTCTTGCAAAGTCTTAATAGGGTAGAGGCCTTTCAACAAACTGCAGCTGATCCTGGGTCTTGAGCATTATTATTCCAAGTAACATTTATTAGTAGCTGCCATGGGAGGCCCTCTGCCCACCTTTAATTTCCCCATCAAAAGGTACATCCTGACCTACTTTTTGAGTCTGTGACAAAATTCTTGGTTATCTTCAGTGGATTTCATCACTCAGTCTTTGATTCTTCTTTCACGGTAATGTTACTAGGAAAAAGAAATCATAGCTGCAGATTAAGAGATATGTCATATTCTAAATGGAATGCATTTCTTTAAAGTAGCTTTACAGGGTAGACGTATTAAGTAAAATCCACAGCAATGCTTTGCTGCTCTCTGATTTTGTCAGTTTTGATGTGGAGTAGTTGGTAAATGTTACCAAGAACAGCCTGGCAGCCTCCAGCAAGTCTCTTGTGTTTGCTGCCTCAGGTTCCTCCTGCAAAAAAGTAGACTTTCAAATCATATTCTTGCCTGCATCTTGCAGTATGAGGTCACCAGATGAATCAGATGCAGAAGTGAAGGACAATGAAAAGAGAACTTGGGAAAGTAAATCATACTTCTGTGAGCTTTTTAGCATTTTGGCTTTTTTGTTGGAGGATTTTTTTTAAGCTTTTCTAGAAATAATTTTTTTAAAATTTATTTGGTTTTGTAGCTTTTCCATTGTGGTTTGGGGAGTTCTGACTCAGAAGAAGCCTTTTGCAGGTAAGTTTGGTATATTGTGGGTTGTGTTGGAATTTTTTAGTTTTCTCCACTGATCAGTACACTTCCTGCCCCACCAACCCCAGATTATAAACATGTCCTCCAAATTCCTACAGTGGTGTGCGGTAGCCATTTTTAAGTTCTCAAATTCTGATCACACATGTAAGTCCTCCTTTGTCCTGCACTGTGAAAGCAGAACCCACATTGCTGCAGAGGCCCTTGTCTGCATCTTTCTGCTTCTGCTGGAGTTTGCTGTATGGATCCAGATTAGTGTGTGGCCTCTGCAGACTTCTGACATGTTTGTGGCCAACGAGGAATAGCACAGAGAAAGCCAGCTGGCAGGCACTGTGCTGTTTTCAGAAACAGCCTCTCTGCACAGAGGTTCTGTAGTTTATTTGTAGATTGCGGGTACAGATTTGTTCTTTAAAAAAAAATAAAAAGCTGTCTGTGAGAATGAGCCTTGTTCCACCCCACAATAAATGCACTGATCAACAGGCAGCTCTTTATTCTTTATGACTTTTCCTGTGTGCATGACTAGCCTATGTATAGCAAACATGTTTGAACATGTTCTAGTCTACTATTAATTTTTTTACCCAAGTGAGACATCCCATTTAGCCCAGTGGTTGACTTCAGAGTCAGGAGCCACAATACTGCACTGCTTGATTTGTGTTGTTCTTCACCTTTATGAAAAGTTCAGGTACCCGGTCTAAACAAAAGCTGTGGTTCAGTATTCTTACAGTAGAAAGGGAAATCCAAAGAGGCAGCAGAGAACTGCTGGATTATTTTTCTTTGGTTCAGTTTTTTTTGTTGTTTTTTTTAATGGTGGAAAAAGAAGGATTGTTCACTGACAGTTGTGTTTAACTGATACATGGGAAGTAGGTGCTAACACATTGATGAATGTGTTGTGGGAGAATTAAGACCAACTTCTTGTTCCAGGTTGATAAAAGAAGGCTGTCTAAATCTAGAAAAAATTATGAAGACAAAATCTCAGCCTAATACACTGTTAGTGCTGTTAGACAAAAGAGAAATCACACCTTTGGCTGGGAGATCTTACTTGGTGCGCTCTTGCTTTACAGAGGAAAACAACATTTTACATATTATGGTAAAAGTAGTTAAAGGCCACCGCCCAGAGCTACCTGCAGTTTCCAAATCCAGACCTCATTCATGTAATAACTTGATCAAACTGATGCAAAAATGTTGGCAAGATGATCCTGGTGAACGGCCAACTTTTAAAGGTAAGATTTCCTTGTAACTTGGCTGCCCATTCTTCTATGAGTCATGTTATTACTCAGGACTCTTAATCCTTGGGGTAAATGCTGTGAACCTCTGTGACAATAAATAGAGCACATTGTATGGTAGAGACAATGATACAGGCCACTTACTCGTTTGTGGAGAAAGGGATTACGTGGGGACAAGTCTGACCATGATGGGGTTATGTAAACTCAGGAGGAATAAGACCTGTACTGATCCAGAAATTATGTACATTTCTGTGTGTATCAGAGCACAGGAGCTAGTGTGATCTTCACCATACAAAGCATTCAAAGACCCTGCCTCTTGAAATGTACCATTGTGTACTGAGAAACTGAACTGTTTTCTTGTAACAAAACAATTTGTACATTCATTTTTCTGCCAACAAAAGGCAGCTCTGGTGAAAAGCTTGAACTTGCCCAGAGCACCTGCTATGAATTCAGATGCGCACAAGGATGTAGCAAGTGCTATCTCCAAGTGCTATTAGGTAGCATTAATGGGAGAGATTTGCTTCCTCTCTCTCCTCTTGCCCAAACAAGATACGGAGACTGAAGGGAGGATGCATTCCATCTTTTTAAATACATGTTTCTACATCTGCTGGTTGTAGACTGGCTCCCATTTCAGTCCTGCAGTGTAACCACCATGTAACATCAGTCTGGTCTGAATATGAAGAGGAGTTGTTCAGTCAGCCCCTTGCTTAGGTACGCACTTGTACCTATTGATGAGCTGCTGGATGGAATAGCCAAAACTGGAATTAGAGTTGTTAAGCTTTAATAATAAAGAAAGGCAGCAGGGCATCTCAGGGAAGTTTCCTATTTAAAAACAAACCAACCAAACTCTCTTGCTTTCTTCAAAGAAATCACTTCAGAAACAGAGGCTCTTTGTGAAAAACCAGAAGATGAAACGAAAGAGATGATAACTCAGGACCTGGACACCAAGAATTCCCCAGAGCAGCAGCCTGAGGTATTTTTCTCTTTCTGCCCCTTGTTCAAGCACACTAGGTTTTGTTGCAAGCAGGTTCCTCTGTGACCTGAAACTTCCCAAGCAACCTTCTCTTTGCTGCTTTTGAGCACTTTCCTGCATGATAGAAGTGGTCCTTCTTGGTGAAGGACTGAAATGCAAACGTGACAGCAGATGCATGGACCAGCTCAGGAAAACCTCAGGGCGGAACTGAGGGAGAGCAGGAAAGTTAGAAAGTAAAGGCTGGAACTATGTGGGTATGACACTGTAGACAAGAGATATGTGGCTCTAGTGGCTGTCTGAGCACTGATGAAAGCTGCCCTACTGCATCTGAGAATTTTCAGTTACCTTACTCAGAGGTTTCATGCAATATGACAGTGCTTAAAGGCTGCCTGCAAACTAACAAACATATTTCTTCCTATGGGGCCTCATGCTTAGTGTTCTTTACTGACCTTTCTAAAATGCTTGTTTGCTTCTCTTGAAGGGGATTTCTGCATTATCCAAGACAAAACAGGAACCTGATCTACCACTAGTTAAGGATTACAGTCTGTCAGAGTTGTTGTCCCAGCTGGATTCGGGGATTTCACAGACTATGGAAGGCCCTGAGGATCTCAGCCGTAGCTGTTCAGAGTCCAAACTTGCCTCCAGTGACAAGCGGCTTTCAGGAGTTTCATCCGTAGATTCAGCTTTTTCATCCAGAGGCTCCCTTTCCCTTTCCTTTGAAAGGGAGAGTTCAGGTAATGGTCAAGCTTTTCTTTGTAGTTGTTTGGACTGGGGCATGGGAGTCTTTGGATTGGAGAGTAGTCATAATAAAGAATAGCATTCTGGCAATCACTGTTAGTCTTGCTTTCTCTAGTCAGCACTGCAGATTTGTTTACTGGAGGTAGTTATTTAACAGAAAAAAAGAATGAGGTGGTTCCCAAACGTGATCTAAAGACAAATAATAAATCTCACTTACTTTTGAAAAGAAGTGACCTGAGTTCCCATCAAAGCAATTACAGAATCAGTCATGTAAAGGCTGGTTGGAAGGGAGGTCACCTAGTCCGGCATCCCCCTGGAAGTGGGACTAAAGCCAGTGCCCCATCAGGTCAGCTGAGTTTGTGGGGTTTTTCAGTTACGTATATAAGCCCAAGTCTGAGCACTTTTTTGAAGAAGACTCAACCCGTGTTCTCAGCAGCCCCTATCAACATTGTAATAAAGACCCCCACTGATGCACACAGGCCCCTCCCTTCTCAGTCCAGTGCTGCAAAATCCAGTTACCTGTTTTCCAGTTAGGCAAACAATGATTGCATTGAGTGCACAATGATTAGTGCAGGGAGATCAACCACAGCATCCTTGGGTCTTCATTCCACAAGAAACAGAATAAAAGTAAGCAGGGCTCTAAATCTGACCTGAAATTGTTTTAGAACTACTGTGGGAGGGGGCTTTCTTTGCAGTGAAGTAATTTCTGAAGCCACCAGATATGTTAGCTATAGGGAAGTAAGATTTGATGGCTGTCAGAATTGATGGTGTCTTTTTCATGGAGTAGTTTGGGTTGGAAGGCAACCCAAAGCTCATCTTTAAAGGTCATCTAGTCCGACCTACCTGCAGTGAGCAGGCACATCTTCAGCTAGATCAGGTTGCTCAGTAGCCTTGTCAACCTGATCTTGAGTGTTTCTGGGGTTATAGAGCATCTACCACCTCTCTGGGCAAACTGTTCAAGCATCTTGCCATCCTCATTGTAAAAAATGTCTTCCTTGTTTCCATCCAGATATTGGTACTACAGACATCCAGAAGAGGAAGCTAACAGAGGCCATTTTATCTGGAGATACCAGCAAGCTAATGAAGATCCTCCAGCCTCAAGATGTTGATATTGTTTTAGATGGGAACTCCAGTCTTTTGCACTTGGCTGTTGAAGCTGGTCAAGAAGAATGTGTCAAATGGCTCCTCCTGTACAATGCTAATCCTAACCTTACCAACAAGAAGGGATCCACCCCTCTTCACATAGCCATTGAGAAGAAATTTAAAAGCATTGTGGAGCTGATTATGGCTAGGAAAATCAATGTTAATGCCAAAGATGAGGATCAGTGGACTGCTCTTCACTTTGCTGCCCAAAATGGGGATGATTTCAGCACCAAAATGCTGCTTGATAAGAATGCATCCTTAAATGAGGTAGATTTTGAAGGCAGAGCCCCCATCCATATAGCCTGTCAATATGGTCAAGAGAATATTGTGCGGATCCTGCTGCGAAGAGGTGTTAACGTGAACATCAAAGGAAAGGATGACTGGGTGCCACTGCACTATGCTGCCTGGCAAGGTCATCTCCCCATTGTAAAGCTTCTGGCCAAACAGCGGGGTGCAAACGTGAATGTGCAGACTGTGGATGGAAGGACCTCACTACACTTAGCTGCTCAACGAGGACACTACCGTGTCGCTCGCCTTCTTATAGACCTGGAGTCGGATGTCAACATACGGAATGGGCTCTTGCAGACTGCTCTCCACATTGCTGCTGAAACTGGCCACACAAGCACATCGAGGCTGCTCCTTAAACATGGTGCAGACATTGAGGCAGCAACAGCGGAAGGATACACCGCACTGCACTTGGCATCTCGCAGTGGCCATTTAGCAACGACAAAGCTGCTAGTAGATGAAAGGGCCAGTGTTCTAGCCAGGGGCCCTTTAAATAGGACAGCATTACATCTTGCTGCAGAAAACGGGCACTCTGAAGTAGTAGAGGAACTTGTCAGTTCAGAAAATATCAGTGTTTCTGACAGTGAAGGGTTGACAGCTCTTCATCTGGCTGCACGAGGAGGGCACACAAAAACAGTTGAGGTTCTTCTGAAGCATGGGGCATACGCTGACATGCAAAGACCCACATGTCAGACCCTGCTACAGCTTGCTCAGCAGGGCAGTAGTAGTTCAGTTACTGTGTTGTTAAGTGAGACTTAAACAAAAGGGACAGAACTTGCTACCTTTCTACCTGGTGCAAGAAGGTTGCTGGACCTTGATGCGAGGGCCTTCTCCAGTTGTGCACTGACCCACACGTCAGCATGTCAGCTGATGGACTGAGGTGGAACCAGCAGAACCCACTCGTGTTTGAGTGTGCAAGTGAGAGCACACATGGACTAAGACTGGATGTAAGGCTAAGAGCCGGAGTCTGCCGTACTGTGGTCTGTATCAGTCATTCTGTGTGTGCCTGCCTGTCTGTATATTGACATTCCTCTCCCAAGGATGTTGTGAGAGAAGGATGCAACTTGTGGGTTTCCCCATGCTTTTTTTTTTTTTTTTTCATGTGCCAAACTAATTTAAGAGCTAACATTCTGCCTTTTTTTTTTTTTTTTTTTTGAGGAAAAAGAACCAACACAACCCAAAACCAGGATGATGTAGATTACTGGTTTATTGCAGTGATCTATATTTTGGGCTGAAAGCCTCCAGCATAAAATAAACACAACACAAATCCACTTGAAATAAATGCTAGAGATGAGGAAAGGGCTACTTAAGATAGAGCTAACCATGTTTGTTTGTGTCAGAAGGTACTCTGTTCAATGGAGACATTGATTGTAGATTTCCATGTACTTAGAACTGATCAGACATACATACTAACATGGCAGGATTCCTAAAATATGAAGCAGAAATAAAAGCTTAACACTGGTATCTTCATATACAGTACCACCCTGTATGTATTTTAAGATCAGTAAGCTGAACTAGGTGCTTAGTGGTTTGTCTTAGATGAAAAAGTCAAAGCTAAAATTCATACCGGACTCTGACTGGATGGTGTATTCTAACACCGTGATACCAATTTGCATGTTTGGAGGGGCTGATGACTAGACTGATATACTGTGTATATAGTATTTCTAGCTGTTGTATGCTTTTTTTTCTACTGAAGAAAATAGATTGCATAGAGTGGGTATGTTTTAATACACCTTTTAATTTCACTCTTTTCAAAGTTCTAATGTGATCTGTTATTAATAAAAGAAAGACTGTGTTCCATAGCTGTCTGTATTTTGTAGTTGTTAAAGCAACTGAAAATCCATTGACCAGCAGCAGCACACAACTAATGTGTTCAGTGATGCTGAATCTCAAACTGTTAACATGGAAAGCTGTCTTCAGTTTCACATTCCCCTTAGCTTTTATATGGGAGGTAAGGAACTTGAATGAATTTGAAGTGTTTTTACAGAATAAGCCTACAGACTAAAGCCTTATTTAACCTGTGCTGTAGCTGTTCAGGAAGTCTGGTTTTCTTCCCCATCTTGAAGCCAAGTCAGCTGCTTTTTCATCTTTCCTGGTGACTGGTAGGCTGCTGATCTTCCCTCCTTGATGGTGTGCTCCTACCGTGTGTGCCACAGAACAAGCAGCAGTGTGGTGCTTTGCTCCTACCTCCCTGACAGGAAAGATGCTCCTGTTCCAGAGCCCTATTGCACATACCTGGTGGCAGTGATAGGAATGATTCTAGGAGTCAAAGCGCTCCTCTGGGAATATAGCCCCCATGAACTTCAATACTTTCTTAAAAACCCAAACCCAGCCTCCTGTCACTGGAGATGGCAGTGGTTGAGGGCAATAACCAAAGGAGGATGGGTGCTTGCTGCTGTTTGATGCTGTTCCTTGCTCCAAGTAGGCACCCTCTATGTGCTATTTCCCTGGTTCAATTTCTTGAGCTTGAAGAGAGTTCACTGCCTGCCTAATGAAACTATTAAAGAATAGATGGTGAAGCCATGTTCATGCCAATATATGGAGCTTGCAAAGCAATGTGCCTCTTACTGGAGCATGGCAGTCACAGTAAGCTTCCTAAAGGTGCTGACAGTGAAACTTCTCGTTAAACAAACAAAGCTGTAATTTTCTTGCTGCTTCCTTACAACTTCTTTTGAGACCAATAAGGTTGTCATATTTCATTAAGCTGTACTTAATCAGTCACTCTTTATAGCGAATTCAACCACAGACCACTTAGCCTCTCAAGTCCTATGCCACTATGATTAAACACTTGGCCTAGCCTTGTACGCACCATACCCTTCTATTTCAAAGTCCTCCCGACAGTGAGATCTGAGATCCTTTAATTCCGGTGGTATTTGCCTGAGCTGCAAAAGAGCTGTTAAGACGAGGCAGCAACAGTCTTGTGCCTCCTAATAAAGGTGGTGCATGCCAGCTAGGCAAGGGGAAAGTACACTTTTGAAATGCTTTTAAAACAGCTCAAGCACTGCTTTGCCAGTACATTCCTTCAGTGCCTAATAATAATGGCACATTAGCTTCTAATTAAACATGAGGCCACACTCATGAGTCTTTATTTTCCATGCCGTCTTTCACAATAGCAGGCAGCAGCTGAATTACACAGAAGGCAACACAGCTGGCACTGGGGAAAGAAAAAAAACAACGAAGGGATTGCAATGACATGATGGCAGTGTTGGAGTGGGTATTTGTCCCAGTGAACCAGCCTTCCTTGGGGCAGGAGGGGTGAATGGGGGTTCTAAATTAGGACTAATGTAGCAATTACAAATTACTGTTTTGTAAAGGCCTCCTGCGGGTGACTTTCCTGGTCCTATGTTCACTTCCCTGACTGAGCTCAAGCCCTAACCGGGTGGCTGACCTAAAGCTGACAGGCATTTCTTTGCCTCTTTAAAGCAGTGCTCAAAAAATACACAGGCCAACCTAACGGCAGTATCAGGCTTTGTCACTACTTACCTACAAAAAGTAACCAAACCACCACCACCAAGAAAACACCAAAAGAACCAAACCCCACTCTACCAAAAGAAAAGAGAAATCTCCCTATCGTGCCTTACTGCACACTCAATATTGACTTCTCCCTAGTTGAGTTGGCAGGTTGAACTCAGCTGCCCCAAGTCTGAAAGGAAACCTGTTTTCCACCCCACTTTCTGCCAGCTTCCCTCCCTCTGCTTCAGCTCCCACCCTAAAGGAAGCCAAGCCAACAGCATGAACCAGCTCCTAAGTCCAGGGCTCTACCCACTCACTACCAGCTCTAGCACTCACGCAAACCCGTACGACATGCACAAAATGCCACATGCATGGGAAGCGGATTTGAGAGATGGTGTGAAGGCACTGAGGGCTCTATGGAGCCAAACCTTCCTCCAGGTCCCCCAGTGCTGCCTAAGCAGCAGAAAGGGCTACAAGATGAACTTAAGCACCTCTTGCTCACTAACAAAGTCAGGTAGAGGTTGCTTGCAGGGTTTCTGTGTACACCATGCTAACCTGCTTCCTTACGGGTTTTGACCATGGCCCCAGTGGCTATTTCAGCCCAAGAAGTAACTTAAGAAAAGTGATACAGTGAAATGGTGTTAGTGACCATAAGCTTCCTCTTTTCATCTCTAGACGTGATTTTTGAACCTGGCCTCTGCCTGCATGCTGTGGTAGCACAGTCTGGGTTTCAGCCACCACCCGTTGGTGCCAGCTCCCTGTGCAGGAGCCCCAGCAACAGGGAAGGTGCCTCACACCATCCCCATTCCTCTGTCCTCCATCCCAGCCTCCGCCGCTGGGGAATAGCGCAGGCTCTGATGCATTACCTGTCTGCACAACAGTTTGTTCCCAGCACCCAGTAGCTTTATTTACCTGCTACTTAGCACGAGGTGCTGCAGTGCCGTGTTTCTACAGGCCTCGGGAGGACTCGACAAGCCTGCGGTTCAAACATGCTCAAACGGTGGTGGCGGCGAGGGGAGAGAATTGCTGGGTGATTGCAAAGAGGCCCGCAGGCAAACCTCAGCCCTTTCATTCCTGCCTCCTCTCTTGCACCACCTTGGCTCTGCACAACAGGGTTGCCAGAAAAACAAGGCATGTGGGAGCTGCTCTACATGGTCTCCTTTAGCGGAGAGGTGTAAGGAGGGGGATACCTGCTCTCCTCCATGCTCCTTTAAACCCTGCTGAGTGGCACAAGATGCAGACTGGTTTGCAGGTTTCCCCAAAGACACAGGCAAAACCTTGAGGTGCTGCAGTGCTCTGCTGCTGGGGTGCAAACCTGTGTCATCTCCCTGGCTGCCCCAAGCCCTGCTGCTGATCAGATCCCGTCATCCCAGCACCTTGGGAAGCCTTTCCCCTTGCCTCCCCTTCTAGTACAAGGAGGACTTTCTTCAAGCAGCACTAATTTTGATCTGTCTCTTTGCAGGAGACCCATAGAAGTAAGGAAGAAGAGGGAGTTGGGTTTCTTTACACACAAGTCCTAGGGCCAGTCCTTAGTTTGAGCTAAGATTTCAGCAGCACTTAGCCTGTCCTATTCTTCAGCCAAAACTCCCTGCACGTGCATCCAGGTTCCTGCACGAAGACTTCGACTGCTTTTGCAACACCAGTTTGGAATTGCAGAGGGATGTATCATGCACGACACTGCTCTGCTCCCTCCCTTCTCCATGCTTTAACCTGGCAGCTGTGGCAAAACACCAAACACCATCACCCCTATTGCCGCCCTGAGCCAGGGAGAGATTCACAGCCCAAAGTGAGCGCTGATTAAACAGGGCAGTGTAACAGCACAGGAAGACTTTTCAACAGGGGAGGCGGCACAGGGCAGATCCCAACACGTTGGGCTGCTGCGGTCGCTCGGAGGCTGAGCATCATGGGCTGCCGGCAGCGAGATGCGGAGCTGGGGGACAGCGTGTTGTGGCTGGGAGCGGCGCGGGGAGGCTGTGCCTGTGGGGAGGCTGTGCCCATGGGGAGGCTGGCATGACGCCTGCATGGGCGGCAAAGCCCTTGATGCTGCACCGGAGAAGTCCTGACAGTGTAGGAAACAAGCAAAAATAGGGTTTAAAAATCACGGCTGCCACCGCCTTATTTACCGTGTGTTCTTTAAAAGCTGTGGAAGAGCCTTTCAGGCTTTCTGCAGTTACGTAGACCAAAGGCTGTTTAAACACTAATAAACAGCAACTTATGATCTGCACAGAAAAACCAGGGCCTGAGAGGTCCAAGTAGAAACATGCAGAAGGAAAAGATAGATACTACAGATGTGGCAATGACAAGTGGAAAGATGCTCTGTGCTCTTCCCTGGAAGAGCAGGCAAGAGCCATTTGCAAGCACTGCTCTCTGGGATAGGCTCTGCCCCACAGGCAGAGAGTAACCCTTGACAGCAGCCGGAATAAAGGCCCACACACTGCACTCAGAACAGACATGACAGAGAAATTTGCCTGATGAGCTCCCCCCCCAGTCTTCATTACTTAATCAGAGAGAGGAAATAAATCCTGACAGAGCCAGTTTTCACACGAGTTCATGCCCTGACCCTGCCTCAACAGGAGCCAGGTGCAACAAATTTCCTTTTTGTCTATTTACATAGGATTGCTTTTCTTAGTCCACTAACAAGCAAAACAAGCCAAGTCCTGTGCTGCCACTACAGACATCTGCCATGTGTTTTAAACCCTGCAGTAAGGTTGGCTTTAAGCATCAGAGATGCTTAGCTAAGGGCATTGTAGGAGGCCACAATTATAAGTGACATGTGGAACATTTAGCACAGTAGCTATATCCAAAGGCACATATGCAGTGGGGTTTAGACATTTGCAAAATCCAGTAGCTTGTATGGGGTGAATATAAAGGCTGACTTCAGCCTAATCTGAAGCCCCTTTGCCAGTCTCAGGGACTCATGAAAATCTCCTACATCTTCCTTATAAAAAAAAAAAAAGGTATTTTTAAATCTAAACAGCAGACTAGTCCACCCCATCTTGAAGATACTGAGTGAATTGAGATTAATTCAGCCTGCCCACCAGCTTTCCAAAGCAGAAAAGCCTTTATGATCTTCCCACTTGGTCCCAATTCCTGAGCACAGCAGCATCCCTTTACCCAGTGCACCCAGGGCACAACTTGTATAGTACCTTCAGCACAGGTGGGAGGTACCAGGCTTTCTGCCCACATTGAAGCTACTTGTTTTAACACACATGGATGTGCAAGCCTACACCTCAACTGAGCTCCATCATTGGGCACAGCAGGGAAGAAGAGGCAGAGGAGGAAGCTGCACGCACAGCTGCTGCTATAGTGGTAACCATGGCCTGGGGGGCAGAGCAGCAAAGGGCCACCTACCACTGATGAGCAGCCAGGGCTTTCTGTTTCCCCTTCACCTAAATCCGGGTTTGGATGGTGGTTAATTAAGGAAAGGCAGTACTGCTCTATTGCTCTCCAAGTCATATTGCTTTCAGGACCATCCCTGTTCTCCCCTCACCCTTTGGGCTCCTGACACATTTCTCAGCACACCAATTCCCAGGGAAGAAGTTTGCTTTAGTGCATCAAATGAGGCCAACTGGCGCAGACACAGACAAGCTCCCTTCCCACAGCTACAACTCTCAGTGTGCTTTGCCCTCCCTTTCACTGGGTAGGATGAAAGTGTTTTGTTTTTTTCCCACCAGTGTTTACTGAAAAGGTCCCAGCTCTGGGACATTTCCAAAGTAAAACTCTTTGCAGAATAGGAAACTGAAGGGCTTGCTTCCCATCCTTGGCTCTGCCAGCTTTGGAAAAAGGGAGAAGTTCAGTACTGCTCCTGGCACCCCCTTCCCGGGGCCACAGCAGTGCCAAGGACACAGCCCCAGACACGCTTTCGGTGGAGCACCCTTTCTCCTTCCTCCTCGCAGGCCTGCCAGGTCTAGGCAGCTCCACGGCAGCCCTTTGCCCTGGGTGGATGGTGAACCCTGGCAGTTCACGTGGCATGTGCCGGCACGCACCGCGCTACAGGTGGCTCCGGCTCACAGCGCCTGCCTTTCCATCAAGGGAGGCTCCTGCACAGACGAGGCTGGATGAGGTTTTCCAGGTTTTTGGCAGGGAGGCAGCATTGCAGATGCCGCTCAACTTTCTCCATTCGCTTCTCCCCATTAGCAACCAAAACGGCTGCTTCAGCCTTAAGCCAAGGTAAAGCCCAGTGGTGAAGGCAGTGGTAATTAGCTGTGCTGGCAGCACACCCAGCAAAGCAAAATGGCTGGGTAGTCATCATGGCTCATAACCAGCCTGTGCCAGTGGAAAGCTGAGGCTTCCCTGATCCTCTCCTTCCTCCCTCTGAAATTCCCTCACCTCTCAATTAGTTGCCTCCTTCCTGGAGGAGTTGAAAGAAAAAATAAACTAAAAGTCCAACAAATGAAAACGAACACACCAGCTTCTCCTCACTGGCAGAAACGTGTGCCTGAAGGGGGGTTCCTGTTTGTCCCCACTGGGGTGCAAGCTGCAGGGGTGAAGCAAGGCTGGCTTATGGTTGGGCAGAGGGTGCATCTCCCCAGAAGTGGCACAGCTAGCCAAGATCACCCTCAGCAAGGGACTATTTTGCTCCATGATGTTTTGGGGGTGGTGGGGGTGTGCCAGCCCTCAGACAGGCTTTCTAGCTGGAGTGGGTTAGGAAGAGTTGCTCCAGGGCAGGCTGTCATTCCCTTAATGACAGCAACCTGTTTCCAAGGGATTTTATGCATCTGACTCCCATTAAAACCAGAGGGACGCCGACCTAAGGGACTTGGCCGGCATCATGCTTGATGCCTGCAGGCAGGTGGGACTCCTCCTTCAGATGCTACATCCTCTGCTGCCTCCTGCCCCAGGGAAGGGCTGGGATGGGGGGGATGCACCACAGCACCTGCTGCCTCCCTGTAGCCAACAGCCCCGTGCATGCTCTAAGGCACCCAGAAATAAGACCCCGCAGGGCTTAAAGTCAGGTTTTTTCCAGGTAACATTCCCCAAGCTGTGCTCTGAGGTGTGCTGTATAGGGTGCTTGTGCATGCCACCAGTTTGTGCCCTCCGTGAGCTCATGGGCAAGGCTTTCCCTCTGCCTCTCTTCCCTCTGCCCTTTGCTTGACTGCTCCAAAGCAGCTGGTGCCACAGGTTGGCACAAGCATCTCCAACAAGGAGGTATGGCTTGCAGAAAAGGTTCTTCACCGATCAGCCCCGTGGCAAGTGTGCAGCAACCCCAGCTGCCGCTGCATCCCTGCTGCTGTTTGCAGGCAATTAACAGGGACGTGGGACAGGGTGAGGCTGGGCGAGGCAGGAGACCAGAGGCAATAAGGACGGGATGTCAAGCTGTTTCAGCTTTTTAATGTGGCTCTTCCTTCACTGTGATCACAGGGACGGTCTGGTGCCTGTGCATGTGTAACTACCCACACAGGCACACACAGGTTTACAGGCGTACACGTGCCTGCTCTCTGCCTGCACACATGGGCATGCAGCTGTGCACACAAGTTCACAAATGCAATATTCATTTCTCATTTTAATGGTGAAAATTAGCCACTTTTCAAGGCAGGGGACTCTCAGACCACTACATCCTCCAGACTCACCCCAGCCCAAGCCACTTACAGACAGGGCCGTACTCCTTTGCCTTCAGAAACAGACTACAAAACCGAGAACGGAGATGGCAGTAACACACCATTGCTCATGCAATTCTTTGCTAACCCAGTCCCACCAACCACTTGGTACCACAGCAGCTCGCAGATCTCCCTTTAAGCTACTTCATCCCAGCTCTCTGAGGTCTATCAGAGCATCCAAATGGCTAAAAGTTGCCTCAAGGTGTGTCCCCCGGGGCTGCCAAAGGTTTGAGTAGAGACATCAAAGCACTGCCACAACCCTGTAAGCCACTCCCATGAGATATTGATGCTGTCAGAAAGAAATCAAATCCTGGCTGAGGAAGAAACGTGCTCTTGCATAGCTACAAGCACTGGTATAATTGTGCCCATTCAGGTATTCCCAACCCCATAAACACAGTCTGGATCAGACCAGCATTCCCAAAATTCAGTGTTTTTCCTCAGTTTCCTGTGTTAAAAGCCTAAGAAAGACTCAGAACATAATCCTGCTCTAAGCAGTTAGGAAATAAAATGCTCATAAGGAAAATTGCCTTCCACATCCCAGTCACTCATCCCAGTGTTCACATTACCTATAATAAACATTTAAATATTTCCAGAATCCTACACTCTTCTCAACAGTTATGTTTCTTGAATATTTATGTATGCATAAATATACACATATTTCTTATAGAATCATAGAATAGTTAGGGCTGGAAAGGACCTTAAGATCATCAAGTTCCAACCCCCCTGCCATGGGCAGGGACACCTCACACTAAACCATATCACCCAAGGCCTCATCCAACCTGGACTTGAGCACCACCAGGGATGGAGCATTCACAACTTCCCTGGGCAACCCATTCCAGTGCCTCACCACCCTAACAGTAAAGAATTTCTTCCTTATATCCAATCTAAACTTCCCCTGTTTAAGTTTGAACCCATTACCCCTTGTCCTATCACTACAGTCCCTAATGAAGAGTCCCTCCCCTGCATCCTTGTAGGCCCCCTTCAGGTACTGGAAGGCTGCTATGAGGTCTCCACGCAGCCTTCTCTTCTCCAGGCTGAACAGCCCCAACTTTCTCAGCCTGTCTTCATACAGGAGGTGCTCCAGTCCCCTGATCATCCTCGTGGCCCTTCTCTGGACTTGTTCCAACAGTTCCATGTCCTTTTTATGTTGAGGACACCACAACTGCACACAATACTCCAGGTGAGGTCTCACAAGAGCAGAGTAGAGGGGCAGGATCACCTCCTTCAACCTGCTGGTCACACTGCTTTTGATGCAGCCCCGGATATGCTTGGCTTTCTGGGCTGCAAGTGCACACTGAAGCCGGCTCATGTTCATTTTCTCATCAACCAACACCCCCAAGTCCTTCTCCACAGGGCTGCTCTGAATCTCTTCTCTGCCCAACCTGTACCTGTGCCTGGGATTGCTCTGACCCAGGTGTAGGACCTTGCACTTGGCATAGTTAAACTTCATGAAGTTGGCATCAGCCCACCTCACAAGTGTGTCAAGGTCCCTCTGGATGGCATTCCTTCCCTCCAGCGTAACAACTGAACCACACAGCTTGGTGTCATCGGCAAACTTGCTGAGGGGGCACTCAATCCCACTGCTCATGTCAGCAACAAAGATGTTGAACAAGACCGGTCTTATGTGTATATACACACACATGTACATATGTATATGTGTGTGTGTATATATATATATGTGAAAGCCCTTGAAAGCATTCATTTGCTCAGTCTAAAGACATGCTTCTTTTGGATTCTGCTACTACCTCCTGTTGTTGTGGCAGGGTGAGTTGTCTTTACCTCTCTTCCTAGCAGTTACATGACATACAGGATACAAACACTTAAGTTTCCTCTATGATGCTACCTACTGACAATGGCTCCACCTCCATCCCACCCTAACAACCCAAATCCAAATCCAGCAGCAAGGGCTTGGGTTCAAAATAATATGTATGTCTGCTGCTCCTGCGTCATAGAGGACTGATTGGTTCGGAAGGGATCTTAAAGACCATCTAGCTCCAACTCCGCTACCATGGGCAGGGACAGACACCTGTCGTTCTGCTGTTTTCCCAAGCTCCATTTGTTTTCTCAGGTTTGCTCTAAGCCCTAAATACATACCAGATTAACAAAATTTAATAGTTGGGCTTATTTATCTCAACTAAAAGTGTCCTCTTGCCCCCTTCCAATGCCTGGTGGCTGCCAGGGGCTCCGTGCTGAGCCGCAGCCACTCCTCACCAGCTGTGCAGCAAGTGACAGCTGTGCCCCATCAACATGCCAGCCTCTTATGGCTTCCTCAAAGGTCTCTTGAGTGGCTTTAATTACCTTCTTTCACCAGGTAGCAAAGCTCCTGCCAAGAGCAAGTGATGGAGTAGACCCAGGCTGGACAAGGCCCTGGACTGCAGCAGGGCCCTGCCATTGAGCCCCCTGGCAGTGTTGCCTGTATGGAGAGTGAGACCCAGTAGCTCGGCTCTCTGGCAAGCGTCGTTTCTGGAGGGGCCTGTTCTGGGGAGAGGAGCAGGCCAGCTCTTGAGTGATGCTGGGGTTTTGGGGGCAGCTCTGCTGCTCCCCATGAGAGGATAGGAGGTGGGTGAGCCAGAGGAGGAAAGTCATTGCTGCTGCTGGAGAAACTTGCCAGAAGCCCAGGGGCAGCCTCAGTTTTGGGGTTTGTCCCCTGCCATGTGCTGGGGGACAACTAAATGACCTTTTTGAACAACCAGTTCAACCCTCCTATTTTGTCTCAAAGGCATTTGGCTGACAGTAGTGAAGTTAAGATGCCAGTACAAAGGCTTCTGTCGCCAGCAGAGTTTGGCTGCAGATCCAAGTTGTGACACGGTTAATATGTAATGAAGTTATTGTTATTGTGACATACCCAAGATCACCAGGTTTCCACTGAATAACTGATGAAGAGCCAAGAAATAATCCTTTAACTACGGATTAAATTTAGTCCTATTTGACATCCCAGTCTTTATTCAAGCCATTGAAAGAACCTAGGCTAGGAAGCTATCCTTGTTCCTCACTGGAAATGATCACATCCTGCTAGGATATTTTTCTAACATATATGCAAATGTAATGCGTTCTCCAAGCTAGTGTCTACTTTATGCCTATGTTACATTAAATGCTATTTGTCTTTAAAACGCCATTAAGCTGCCAACATATCTGTCCCATCTTACTTTGACCTCATTCGTGCCTGCAAACTTAACCCAGCAAACTTTAAAGACAGCTTCTAGGTGCCTATGTTTGCTGAAAGTAGATAGATGCCTATGTACCTGAAAGCAGCACGCATCAGGGGTGCTATCACCACAGTGTGACCTGGCTGTACCCCCTGGACACATAGCTGTGCCTACAGTCACCACACACACCAATGGCCCAGCCTGCCCTTCTCTTCCTTAGGTGTGCCAGCAGCCACTGGAAGGCTGCTTAAGCCTGCTGTCTTCACCTCCTGCTCCTCTGCTGGGTCCTGCCCTTTGGGTCCTCAGTGATTGAATGCATCCAGAGTTCAAATACGAAGCCTCAGTGACTCTCAAGGGTGAGGGAGGGAAATGAATGCAAGGGATAGGCCATGTGTTTCAGCTGCCAGTGCAGATTTTTCTCCTACCCTATATCCTGCCGGGCTGTATGTGTGCTCTGGATGGTGGAGGCACTGTGTGCCTGCTCCTCTGGAGAAGCTATTCGAGTGTTGTTGGAATACAGCTGCCAGCATCCTCTGTAGTTTAGCCTACTGTAACCTGGCACAGTCACTACAGTTTTTTTCCCCTATTTCCTCCTCTGCAGAGTCTTTTCTCCTCTGCCACCTATCATGTCTGGAGAAGAGAAGGCTCAGGAGGTGCCTTATTACTCTCTACAACTGTCTGAAAGAAGGTTGTAGTGAGGTGCGGGCTGGTCTCTTTTCCCAAGTAACAAATGATAGGACAAGAGGTAACAGGCTCAAGCTGTGACAGGGGAGGTTTGGACTGGATATTAGGAAAATTTTTTTCACAAAGAGTGTGTTCAGGCATTGGAACAGGCTGCCCAGGGAAGTGGTGGAATCACCATCCCTGGATGGTGGCCCTTAGTTACATGGTTTAGTGGTTGTCTCGGCAGTCCTGGGGTAAAGGTTGGACTTGATGACCTTAATGGTCTCTTCCAACCTCGTTGATTATGTGATGGAGGTCCCCAGAGATCCTTCTCTCACTTCCTCCCACCTTGGCTGGGCCAAGTTATTAAGGATCTCTCTCTAAGTAGCAATGAAACAGGGTGAGACCCAGGAAACTTACTGATTCAATGAAAAGAAAGCCAAGTCCTGAAACAGAAATGTAGAGGAGGAGGAAGAAAATCAAGAAGGCAGCTGGGGAAGAAAAGCACATTGTGGAATTATGCAGCATCCTTGTAACAAAATCAGTTATTCAGCTACCTGTGAGGGCACCCATTTGCATTTTTCATAGGTTATTAATTACACAACTCTTTTTTTTGAGACTTTGCCATTACAGCTCAACATCTGCAGCAGGCAGCCCAGCAGCACTTTGCTGCCTCCACTCCCCCAGCACAGCCTATTAAGTTTTCTCCTCCTGCCTAATTATGACAATTACCTTTTATTTCCCTTCCCTTACATTGTCTGAGCCAGCTGTTACAGCTTTAATGTTCTTGTAACAAAGCCCTTCTCTGCAAAGACCCCACCCAGGATGGCACCATAATATCAAGTTGCTATCAGGTAACAGCTGAAATCAGCTGAAATCAGCTTTCTACCAGGTGTTTCTCCAACAGCTCCTAAGAAAAAGGAGGCTGTGGGTATATTCTGTTTTCCTCTGAATGCTGCACCTCTCCATGGGCTCCTCTTACCATCCCTTCCTGCTCAGCACGTGCTGGATGAGCATGGAGGCATGGTCTCAGAAGCATTTCCTGAAGTGGCAGGTGCCCCAGGGAAGGGCTCAGCTGACAACCTTAAGCACAGCATCTCAGCTCCTTGAAGGTGAAATCCATGGCACCAAATGTCCAAGCATCACTGAGGCCCTGTGCTTACAGCCCTCCTGCAGCAGGACCAGGCAGCCCCTGCAGCATGGGCTCCCCTCCTGCACATGCTCGATCACAGTGCAGGGAGCTGTACACAGACCACAGCAGGTAACGTCCTTACTAATTACACACTGAGAGCACCAACAAAAAACCAGAAGAACGCATTTGCAAGTGCTAGAAATACATGACCAAGTCAGAGACTAATAAAACAGGGGGAACAGGGCTAGTCAGCAGCACTTGATCACAGTTGCTTAGGTTATTCGTTACATATAAACTTTCATAGCCATGTGGAACGCAGCACACCCAACTTCAGGCCTTCAATAGTCTGCAAGTGTGCAAAAGCTCCCTTGGTGAGAAAAATAGGAAAGTCCAGTATATTTATTCATCCCACCCTCCTCAGACACAGAGTTGCTCACTGTGTGAGCTCAGTGCCCTGCACTGATCAGAGAGAGAGAGCAGACTGTCCAGATGAACCCTGGGAAGCTGGGCTGGCCACAGTAAGGAGAGCCAAATCCCACCAAGGTTGCCTACACTTTGCTGCTCAGACAGCCTGAGGAAAGGCCAACAATAAAAAGCTCCTGTAACATACCTCAGGCTATCATTGGAGTTATGAGAGAGGCTTGGTGTAGGAGCTGTGCCTTGTAGAGTCTCTTGAGGAAGGAAAAGGACTGTGGGAGCAGCAGAGTCAAGTACCTCATCCGATGGGTCCTCCTATGGTGATCGCTATTTGTGAGATCACTGTCAAAGCTAAATATCTAATAGTTTGGTCTGAGTTGATGCAGCTATTGGGCTAACTCTGGGGTTAGGGTTATGGACAAGTCCAGAAGGAACTAAAGAGCTGGGTCTACCGCCGTGTTAAAAACAAGGACCTCAAGACCTACAGTAAGTGCTGCTGTCTCTAGGGGTAATTGTGTCATCAGCTTTTGAGCTAGCAATGCTTCACTGAAGTGGTCTCCTGTGTTAGGGTTGGGGGCTTAGGGCTGCCCTAACAAAAGATTATTTGGGGTACATGGGCATGGAGGCAAGTTTCTGAAAAGCTGTATGTAATTCTGAAATTGGCTGAGGATTCCTGGGTATAGGGAAGCTTTTGATTGGAGGGAGATGTTGGATGATCATCTGGTTTGCCTTGCAAGGGAGGAGACGGAGAATTTGGTAGTAAAGTTCAGCATGGGAAGAAGGCAGGTGTGGAGGAAGGTGTTTTGAGGTTTGGTTTTATTTCTCATCATCCTACTCTGATTCGATTGGTAATAAATTAAACTGATTTCCCCAAATTGAGCCTGCTTTGCCTGTGACAGTGATTGGTGAATGATCTTCCACTGTCCTTATCTCGACACACAAGCCTTTCTTTATATTTCCTCTCCCTGCCCAGCTAAGGAAGGGGAGTTAGAGAGCAGCTTTTGGTGGACACCTGATATCCAGCCAGGGTCAACCCACCACACTGGTATAGGTAGGTCTGAGGAAGTCCAGAACTGAATCAAATGCAGCCCAAAGACAGAGGATGAGGCAGGGTGCCAGCAGGGATTATCAGTGTGTGCTTTGATTGAGTTGCTCTGCTAAGGCCAGAGTCAGGGTTAAGGACCACAGGATCAAAAAAAATAACCCAAGCAACATTGTCTAGAAGGTGAATGCAGGCCAAAGTTAGTAGTAAGAAAGGGGTACTCTCAGCCTTCCCAGTAACACACCCAAACAATTCTGTTTGTCCTAAACAAATATTTTCCATTCAGGACTACTGGCACCAACCTCTCATTCAGTGATCAGCCAGACTTGCCACCCACTTCACAATGAGGATAACTTCTGCTTTTTTGAGACCTAATATCCATCTTACCCTTTGTCTTAAGCCTAGGCCACAACCGCATCTGTTTTTACACTGTCATTTCCTGTATGCTAGGTGCCAACTATAATGCCTGTTCAATGAGTTGAATCTGGCCCAGAATAATCAACACTGGATTCACACAGAGAGGTACTGGCTCATTTTAGCCTTGCAGAAAAATCTCTTCCCGCTCGTCAACAAAGCAATTTTCCTCCACATGATGCAGCCCTTATCTTAGCCAGACTGACACTGCAGGTATTATATCAAACTCTTCAGATTGTGCTCTTAACATTATAGACCAGTGATGCTGAGTTGAACCTAAATGAAATACAGCCCTTTTGCACCAGCTGATTTTAACTTTTAGGTTTTACAGGACTACAAACCACAACCAAATTATACCTCTTTGTGAGCCAGCTTGATAGACTTGATATCCTTGCTTACAGACCCTGAACTGGTACAAAACGAGTGAGGACACTTTCACCCTCATAGTGGCCATGCTGCTTTTAAATGTATAACAAAACCCAGCAGAACAGGACACAAAGCTCAGGAGATCTTCAGCCCATGTTAAACCAAACCCTAACCATCATGCCTTATGCCGTGTTTTTTCAAAACACACCTGAACAAATCAAAGATCCATGTTTCCTCTCAGGATGCCACCCTCACTTTTGCTTGTTTAGCCTCACAGGCACATGCACATATTGACTCATGCAGCTCTTTAGACCCTTTCCTTTCCATGTAGTCTCGATACAGGAGCCACAAACCCCCACCCACATGGCACCAGTGCTAATCAAAGCCCAAAGGTAGTGAAAACACCCCAGAAAGCTTAGGGCAGGGCCTCATTCAGTAGGGGCCAAGGAGTTTGCTGTTTTACAATGAGATAAATCTGAGGGCTGAGATGAGAGCCTGCGCAGTGTCCTCAAGGGCTTAATTGTTTTCCATAAGGGTGAGCTCCCCGAGGTCCTGTGCTAAGATGAAGGCCAGGATTAGGAACAAGACGAGCCCAAGTGATTTGCAAAGCTTGTAAGAAGGAGGTGAGCTAGCATTAAAAGGAGCAAATGACTTTTGGACTATTTTGAGATGAGACAGCAACTCCTACATATGTCTATGGGCACACACTTAATGCTTGGGTTGGAAGAGCCTGTTTTCCTGCTGTAATTGGCCCAGTGGGAAGGCAGGATTGGAGCTAGTGTCATGCTGTTGGGGTTATTTAGCCCATCTCACCATCTCAGTAAGCATTATCGGGCCAAACTCACCATCAGCTCCACCCATGGCATCTTCCCAGCTCCAGCAGCAAATCTCCTTTTCCAGGCCACACTGACTTTACCCTGCCCAATGCTTACACATCTTAGCAGATGGTGTCTCCTAAATCACCCTTTGGCAAACAGCAGCCAGTCACCGTAGCTGTTGTCTATTACATATCAAAGGAGAAGGATTGGGCAGGATTAGGGACCAAAAAAAAAAATGCATGGAAGATCTCAGTCTGCTTCTGAATCATTCAGCGGTTGGAGGCTAGGATTAAAGATGGTGCCACTGGAAGCCAATAGCTCCTGCTTTTTTTCTGGGGCAGGGAGAGTTTGCTGGGATGCTCTCCATGGCACAGTAGTATTCAAGTATAGGGTTGGCACTCTGGCCCAAATTCTACACCAAATGATAAATCCTGCAGACTTGCAGAAATACTGGTGTCAGTCTAGATGGCTTCTGTGTAACTGTGGGGCATGTGTGGATCTCCTGGATATACAATAGCAGAAGCAAATAACTTAATAGGTCTGTTGTAAGTAAAGCCTGCTTCAAAGGCTGGAGCTGAAGACCTGATTAAGGAAACCAAAGGATGAAGAGCTAAGCGGATTTACATGTTTTGCAACACCTCCCGAGGTAGAATGAAGGCTACTGGTAATAGCAGCAAGCATCTCCTGGTTTGTCTCAGGGCACAAATTGTTCTCCAGGCAAATACAGCCAAGCCTAGATCTGGGCTTAATACTGGAAAAAGAGATAACAGGGTCTGAAGACCTCTTTACTGTTGTTCTCTCTTAAGTTTAGAGCGTTACAATGGATGCCGCCCTGGCAGGAATTTACTGGCATATTCAGCAGTCATTGGTGCCTGGGTTAATCAGAGTGCTGCAGTCATTGGCACCAAACACGCATATTGGCTCAGGCCCAGGAGGTCCATGGGGCTTAGTTTGGTAACACCAGAGCCAGCTGCCTTCATCTGGCTATCTAGGAGCAACTTTGCACCTCAGCATGTGGAGCTGCATAGGTGTAAGCACCCCCACTGCCATGGCATCACCCAGCCAGGCTTGTTTACTTCCTGCTCCCTTTTTACCCTATGCTATTCTGCAGTCCAGACATGTCCTGACACCCATTAGACAAGATAAATCATATACAGAGAACACAGACAAATTGCTTAGGAGCTATAACTTCCAGAGTACATACACTGTTATTTCCCCCTGCTTTCCCAATAGCAGATGTTGGCCTAGATGATCTCTCCAAATGTTTCCATTTCCAATTAATTTTTCTTATAAGTGCACTTTTTTTTTAAGTTATAAAGAAAACAAAGCTTCAATTACTAAGGTTCTCATTTTCTATTAGATTAGAAGAACTCTGTTGACTCTGAATAATTGCCTTCCTGCTTCAGGTTAGCATTATTGGAAAGGCCATTGAAGCACATGCCTAACATGGAGCAATACAAACTATGGTTTATAAATTAACATTTTACTGTAGTAATCTCTCACATGAGCGGTTCCTCTGCCTCGTTTATGTACCCCTGTCCACCTTCATGTGCAAATGTAAAGCTCATGAATTTTAATAGATATTGGAAATGCTCACTGGAGTGAGAACAGAGTCTTTTCACTGGCCACAAACATAATACAATGGCACTAACATTTTTTCCACCCTGCTCATTTTTTTTGATCCTGGTTCTTATTTAATAATAAACCAGGCTGTGAACACACTGACTCATCTCTTGTTTTCTCTAAATAGCGAGGAGTTCTATTTATTTTTTTAATCAGTAACTACCCGAGAGAAAGGAATGCCTCATAAGATAAAGGCATTTAATTAGTTTGTTTGCTGTTAAGAAAAATATGTAGGTGGATGTGGGCGAAATGCCAAGCCAAAGTGGTCTGGCTTTACTGACAGTTCAGCAAAAGAAAGGTTAGACGTCATGGAAAAAAATTACCCCCTTAACAGGAAAAGCTGGACATGGCACATATTTCTCTTCATGATCCAGCTTTGTAACAGTAAAAGGAACCACTAACATTGGCTAACAGAACATACTTTAGGTGTAAGAGAGCTACAAAATAACAAGTGTGACCAAATAGGAGGACTTTGCCAATTACATGAGATTTCTTTCAAGTATCTTATTTTTTATTATTGCTATTACTATTATTATAGCAAAATCGAGTATACCTTCGCATCCCCAGACTGTAGAAAGGCCAACATCTCAGCACTGTTCAGGGGCACTGTGAACACCTGGCTACACTATACACATTTCAGAGCAGACTCAGACATCAGGCTACTTTCATTTATAATTCAGAGCACACTGTAACCAAGTTAGCGAACAAACCACACTGTATCAAGCATCCTAATCTTGATTTTAATGCTTTTCACATTCCTGTGGACATGAAACACTCAAGATACAACGTGCTGGAATCCCAAAACACAAACAAACCCAGTGAGCCCATAGAGGAGCACAAGCCTGTTTAGATTTTGGCCATTCTTGCTGAAGGCCAAATCTTCAACTAGACATCCTTTGTAGTCTGGATCCTTCTGGTATCCACTGCTGCCAAGGAGCTATTCCTCATACTTGAGTTTGTGCCGCATCCTGAAGGAGGAGCACTCCTGTCTATACCAATCTGCTCTCTAGGCTCTTCAGGGCATTTCAAACAAAGCTTTCCAGCTGGCTCTACCTCAGGAGTCTACTGGCATGTTTTGGATACAGTATCTTATTGCTAGTCATCCTTTACCCCTTAGACTTTTGCTCCAAATAACAACAAAGCAGCTCCGTATGTTTTCCAAAATCCATAATTCTTATCGTAGTGACGTGGCTAATTTCATCATCAGTCAGTTAGCTCCCACCTTTGGATTATTTAATCAGTTTCTATTACCAGGACAGACACTGAAATAGCCAGTCCATTATTAGCTGACTCCCATTTCTGAGATGAGTTGGTTTTGCTATGTTGGAGGAACCTGGCTGTGTGACTGCTTCTCCAACAGACTTTTGGGAGAGCAAGATGTCTGTTTAATGCAAGGCTTCACCACTCAGACAGACCCCACATCTCTTCCCATACCACACAGGTCTGTTACAGACCTTCCTTTCATATTACCTGTGGTTTTCCCTTTCATAATTGGAGGGTTTGTGTGCATGACTGCATGAGTGCTTGTAAGGAACTTAGTGAGACAATTTCTTCACAGCCACCCACCAGTCTATCCAGATGTGGGCACAGGACATGTTTGTAATCAAGTCTCCAAAACAAATCGAACCCAGTGGGAGGCATTCAGTTTTGAAGACTGTGCTTGACATTTCCAGCAGCTGCTAGTGATGGCACAGAGGGATGGATGGAAAAGAACATAGATATGAATAGAAGAGAGAACAGGAATTTAGATCAGGTCAAAGACCATGAACCATGAGCAAAATCAGCAGGTGGATGGCCATCTTCCCTTTCCCCTGCATCCCATCAAGACTTCCAACTTGTGCCCTTACGCAACTCTAATTTCCTTGGGAGACAGGCTGGGAACCCTACCTAAATAGACAGCAACTGGCTCAGCACTTCTCACTGAGGTAATGCCCACACCACAGGCTAAAAGGGTGCGACTGCTGCCTGGGAAGCCACGGCTCGGGCACTGATGGCAGCTTGTGTCCTTCAGCATGGAACCAGAAATCTTCCACGCTCCCAGGCAGGGTTTACAACTTGTTATTTTACCCCGTATTGCCATTGCATCAGGACTGGTGTCAGACACTTTAAACATCAGCTGATTACTTTTCCTTTCTAGGGTGTCACAAAGTGGGGAGGGGAGAGGGGAGGAGGGAAGGGAGAAGAACAAGATAGCTCTGAATTTTCTCCTCCAAGAGAAATTAGAAATTAAATCCTGGGTAAACAAATCTGCATTTTACACAATCTGTACCCCCAGAATGAGGCTAAAGGCAACAAGCTCTCCCTACTACATCTGCATGGCTTGGCCAGCTGCTCTTCTGCCAAGGAACACAGGCTCCTCCAAGATAAAAATATTCCTTCATATTTTGTGTTATCTTCTCTGGGTCACATCCCCTCTGGCAAGATGACACAACTATCATTTTGCAACACGTTGTCTGTACGCAGTGAGGACCTCCCTCTTTCTTTCCTGCCATTACCCTCCCCAAACTGATGAACAACTCTCTCTACTGCAACCGCAGCTGCTGTTTTTCACCAGGAGATATACCTGTGCATACAGAGCTCCCATTGCACAGGGCTAGAGCTGAACTGTTTTCTTGCTAGGTTGTATTTTGAAAGCTGATTCTCTAGCACAGAGGTATGAAACCTCCACCTCCATAACTTCCCCAGCATAGCGTGGTGCCCTGTGAAGTCCCATGTCTGTTCCCCATCCTTTCTACTGATCTTTGTCCAGTCACCATTTCCACCCAAATGACGCTCTGGCACTGCTTCCCAACTCCACACAGGCCAGTGCCTGGCTTGGGGCAGCTCATTGCTGCTGAGGAATGGCATGTGCTACTCCAGGAGCCACTGATATGGCACTGAAGAGCTCTCTGTGGCACCAGGTAAGGAAAAGGTTTCTCACCGCATTCAAGTGGAACAAAAGCCTTTCCCCTCCACTTTAGTGTCTGCACTTTCCATATTCAGCCCAGCTTAATCTTCACTGCACCCACATACAGTATTTAGCCATGTTATTAAGCCTTTGTAGACTGCAGCAGACACATTACCTGAAGAATATAGGAATTAATGTAATTGTTTTTAGACATGGCACAGTCTCCAGCATCAATTAAATACTTAAAGTAAAAGGTATGCATGGGAGGTAATGGTAGGAGTGTAAAAATGGCACTGGGCAAACAACTCTTAAAGAACATGAATTTCTGGTTAAGGGAAGAAAAAGAAATCAAGAGGGAAAGCCTGGAAAATCTTCCATCACATGAAAAGTCTCTAAAATAATTCACAAAACTTTTGTTGTGAGAATTAATACAGATAGATTTGAGAACTTAAAAAAAAAAAATCTCAGTATTCCTTATTTTTATTCTTTTGACTAGCATGTTTTATACACATATTAAATCACATTTTCATCTTGAAAACCCTTAAGTAAACAAATTGGTCTATCAGATGTTGGAAATGAACAGAGTTAAGAGTCTCAAAAAATGGAAGGAAGCATTAAGGAGAAATTGTTTCTCCTTGCCGGTACAGAAAGTAGGATATGGTAAAAACCCCAATTAAAAATTGAAATGAGGACTTCATTTTTGCAAAATACATATTGACATGAACATAAGTTCTGAGCAAATCACAAGTTCTGCCCATAAAATAACAACCCCAAACCCACTGCAAAAGATGTAAACCCCAGCTCCTCACATCTTCCTCAATACTTTCGCTCCTCCTCCCAAGTGATGATGTGGAGGAGAACGGTGAATTTCCTGGCTGCAGTAGATGTGGGCAGTGTTTTAAAGGTATAAGGAAGCTCAATAGGAAACAGTGTTGATGGAAAGAGGAATGAGAGAGGTGAGAAGCCTGGGACATATATACTGTAAGAGAGAAAACCTGACAAAGTAAGAACAGAAGAGTACTGGGGAACGGGAAGATGACTTAACAGCCTGTGAGCAATGATGAACATTTCCAGTGCTTGACACTTACAGTAATAAGTTCACACTCAGCTTCCACTCCAATGTCTGCCTCCCAAGCTGAAAAGTGAGCTAGCTAATAATCTGCACATTTCCTGTACAGTTCACTTGGGAGCTGCATCATTTACTTATCATCAGAACTTTTATTTAGACACCAAGCAGTAAGCCTGTCACGTAAGTAGGTCAAAGGCACACTTTGAAATATAAGTACAGATCCCAAGATATCACCTGCATAAAGTTTTAGTTAAACACTAACATAAAGAATCTAGATCTGGAGCATTTTTCATTCCTTAAGCTGCACCCAAACATTTTCATCCCTTATATCACTTTCTCACTGTCATCGATATACACATGCTTTTTTTCAGCTCATCTTTTGCTTTAAAAAACAGCTTGACTTCTCTTGTCTGTTCATATGTCAGCTGAACACAGCTGTCCGTATTATCCTCTGTTCCCTGCATCCACTGACTGCCAGATAACAAAAACCTTCTTCCCATCACCTGCTGCCAGGCAAAGAGCATGCTGTGAGCCCACTGACAGAGGAGAATGACTGGGCTCTGCTACTCATAGACAGCCTGGGTTTGGAGCAAGAGGAGGAAAAGAAAGAAAAAGAAAAAGGTGGCTATCATGAGGAAGAAGCATAATGGCGCTTGGACAAGGTGGTTTATTTCAGTTCTGCAGAAAGGTGCCAGCTTGGGTGCCAAGCTCTCTGAAGCAAGGGTAAGCTTTGAGGGACCTCACTTCACAGAGCCAAGTACAGGGGAAGGATTAGACAGCAAGAAGGGTCCTGAGCCATGACTGAATCATGTAAGAAATCCACAATACTAAGAGCAGCACAGAAAAAAAAAACACCTTAATCCTGACAGCAAGAGATCTGAGTCCCACCTCGCTCTGAGGCTGGGTGGGAATAGTGGGCAACCCTCATCTGTCTGCGTGCACGCATGTGCAAACACACACACAGGTACACACACGCAAACATGCCAGTTCGTCATCAAATGTGAGTGAGCAGTTTTCATCAAGGAGAGATTATCAGCAAGACAGCTATGAGAAAATGATAAAGGCCAATATAATTACACCTGCTTGTCTCATTGCTGGGTATTATGGGACTCAGTGTCTGACTCCTCACTGCTGAGGAGTGCTAAGTCCCTCAAAATGCATCGAAAGCCACCCTGTGCCTCTCAGGATCTGAAACACTGGACATTTGTATGCTAAATAGAACTGAACAGAATATCTGAGGGAAGTTTTCTACTAGAAAAAAGAAAAAAAAAAAATTAAAAATCCACCACTCAAAATATGCTTCCCCTGAATAAGTTTCATGGTCATTCCCATAAGAAAGGCAGGAACCAGATAGTCTTTTCCTCAAGGAGAAGAGGGAAAACTCTCTAACTCATAATTCCTTGGAAAAGAGTTAAAGTTAATACATCTTTACACAGTGGCATATTCCTTAGTCTGGGCAGAACCCGTTGAAAAAGCACACATAAAAGTCATGTAGCACATACCAAACCCAATTAATTTCTCACTTTCCCACAGAGAAAATTGGCCACTGGGAGTTTTCATGTCCGCATCTCCAAAGTCATTACGTCCCAACCACTCATAGGATAAACTTCAGCTAATTAGATCAGTCTCCCACATTTTAATCCTTGAATATCATTTAAAGTTCATACCATAACACCTAAAGCTCCTAGACACCGACTTGCTTAATTTGCAGTCATTGATCGCTCCACTGCCACTTTAATCAGATAGGTTGCAGTGTCAGAGACCCACTGAATTAGCTACCTGTGGGGTAATCTTGGGTGTGTAATACTGAGCTTTATATTAATAAAGGCTGATATCACCAGGATGCACTCCTGAGCAGATAGGAGATGCTGAAATGAGTGGAGTAATGAGGAACCCCACCCTTTCCATATATACTTGGTAATAACTGGTTTCCCTTAATGAGGCTCTTCTAAAAGACTGGCCTTTTCCTTCCCAGCAGCCATACATAATACCCACATAAGCATAAACGGAGACGTTTCCTTCCAAAGCATTGCTGTTATGCAACATCAAAAGGTGCATCTCCATCAAGCCAGGGGCATGTAAAGAGAAAGTTAGTATTAAACACACGAAAACGAATTCAAAATGGGAACCGTCCTGTCTGCGAATAAGCCCTGATGGGCAAGACATTACGTTCCCACATGACAGACATTTTTTTTCTAAAGGGTATCTTTTCTCAGAAAAGGGCCAGAAAATGGCTTATGCTCACCACGCACCCCTTTGGGTTCAGAGCATCTTAATTCAACCCTTACCGAATCATTACTGATTTCAGAAATTGGGCTGGACAACACAGAGCAGCAGCTGGGTTGTACATCCTCCTGCCCTCAGTGCTGCCCTGCTGTGCAGACACCAACCTCCAGCAGAGAGGCAAAGCAGAGAAAGTGGCAAACAAAACCAGCTACATCTCTCATAGGCATCTGACCAAGGATGGCGAGACATGAGCTATTATACACAAGCAACTGAAGAATCAAGGCCAAAATTTGCATGTTTTAAGCTTTTATCATTGATTTCCTGCTAATCTGCCTGGAAGTCCATCTTGCAGCTTCCTTTTGCTGTAAATCAAATCCCTTTTTTTAATCCTTTGCTATTGCCACAGAGCATGATTTTTTGTTTTTTCTCAAGCCCTCCTAAAACTTCCTCTCCCTCTTGCTGCGCTAGCTTGCATTTAAGCTAATTGGAGAGAGATCATCAGCAAAGTGAAGTAAGGTCTGAACACAGCTGTGTGTCATATATGTCTGTCTGTAAGATAAAGCTGGGTGGAGCTCAGGGAGGAAAAGAGAGTAGAGGGGACTTGGTGTGGGGCAGTCCTTAAAAGACCAAGGAGGGAAACACAGTACAGGAGGAAGCAAGATGCACATAGCTCCTCAGCTAGTGTGGTGAATGAGAAGCAATGGGAGGATGATGACAGCCCCTGGTATTCAAGAGGCATGCAATCCATCTCTGCAGGGACATGGCAGAGTTGGGATAGAGGGATGCAGGGACCTGAAAATCCCTGAAATAGAGGGGTGGGAACGCAGTGTGACACAGTTCCTGACTAACAGCGTTCACAGTACTGACACCGAGGGTGATACAGGCTTCTAAAAGAACTGGAGTTATACCAGAGTCCTACCCCTCAAATTAAAAATGTGCCCACCTTTTCCTTCCATCTGCATATCAAAAACTTGGGTCCAGACCCTGAAAGCTGACCCACAATAATGGAGCCAGACCGACCCATGGACCTCCAGAGAGACCAGCAAGGCTCAGGACTGGCAGTGAAGGTGGGCTTTGAGGAGTTAACACTGACTTGGGAAGAGGTATGTAAAGGGCCTGATACATCTCAGCAGATCAGCTGCAGATGAGAGGCCTTGAGAAAGGAAGAGCAGGCTTGGGCACTGAAGAAGCACCTCTACACACAAAGAAAAGCACCCAAAAATACCACAGCTCTGCCATTACTGATCCTGTGGGAGCCCAGAAGAAGCCTTAGGTACAAATGGAGCCCCAAACATGTACAAACAGAGCAAGACATGCACCTGCCTCCAGGAACCTGTGATGCAAGGCCAGGGGCTGAGGCAGCATGTGGCTACAGAAGGGACAAAAAGCTTGGCAGGGCTTTTGGGGAAGAGTGGGTGAAAGGCATGGCCTCAGTTGCCCTCAGTTAGCCTGCCCATTAGTATTAAAAGGCAGGGGAAGATGAAATGAAGGGATACTGAGGACGAATTGACTGTGATCACTTTGACAGGCAGCAACCTCCATGCAGCATTACCTAATCACTGTGCCAATTTTGGTAACACGGCACAGGGTTGGAGGGGCCTGCAGAAGGACAACGTGCAGAAGTCCACAAGGTTTTGCTTCCTCTTGGAGAGGACGGGTGATGTCCAGGTGCCTTGCCAAGCCTCCCCTTGACTCAGCAAAGCCATGAGTGCAAGACACACACCCAGCCAAGATCAGAAAGTACCTTGTGCTCATCACATGGAAAGCGCTATGGCAACTGGAGGGGCACACAGGAGGGCCAGATCTTGAGGCAATTATTCTGACCTTACTCAGTGGGAATTTTGCTTGAACAACAACTGAGTAATGACTTTGCGTGTTGGCACACACATGACACACCACTGCGTTTTATATGGGAGTTGTCCAGATTTCTACTTAGTTTGTGCTTGTCCTGGTTATATTTTGACAAAACAGTGCTAGACAAGCCTATTTTCTTCTAGCCCTTCCTGTATTTAATAGGATAGAAAACACCTTGGAGGGGTGGGGGTAGTTCCATGCTGCAACTTGAGCATAGCTACAAGACGCACAAGTGCAAATTTACTGCGGACTCTGGGCATGCTCTGGAGATGGTGGCAGGGAAGGCCTGCCTCTGCTTTGGACAGTATGGACAGGAGCTTTTCCACCAGGCGCAGGTACTGTTGTGTGTGCCTGGATTTTGTCCACCATCTTCCATCCCATAAAGCACTGTAACTATGCCAACTGAGTGCAAAGATGTGATCCTGTGCCATCTTTGCTGAAGGCTGTGTGGACAGCTAGGGTTTGTGAGATGAAGAAAGCACTTCAACGCCATCTGCTCACCCTGATTTCAGCTCTGCCCACAAGCAGACATTTACCACCTAGAGCATAGGTCACAAAGCACCTCTCTGTTCAGCTTTCAGGACAACTCTCCCCAGCACTGCCTGCAGATTGACAGATGCCTCATCCTGTTTGTGGTTTAATGCTTCTCCACCACCACTGTGTTTGCGGAGAAATCTTAAAGCAGCAGTGTCTCTGATCCAGCTCTGCTCCAAGACTCAAACACTGCCCAACCTCCTCCCCACTGCAAGCAGCCACACACCCTAATGAAGGCCTGACCTGTGATGACTGTTCTCCCCAGCCCGATTTCCTGGTCAAAGTTCTCCCACTCCTGAGCACGCACTGAAGTTATATAATAACACCCTCAAAGTGCTGTAAAGTGTTTCAGCATCACTGAAACATCACTTCTGAAGATGAAAAAATAAAACCCTGTTACCCACACAGACCTCTGTCACCAAAAGTTATTGCAGAATTCATTCTTCATTCCAGTAGAGGCTGAAAGGAAAACACTGCAAGTTTTACAAGATGGCTCTTATTTCTTTGAAAAGACAGAAAAGGATTCCCCTTGCAGACACCTGACATTTTATTTCTAACTATGCAACAACATGTTTTCAGCCAGGCAGTTAATACTAAGATATAGAACAGGAAAAACACTGTATGTGTCAAACTAAATACTGTCCTTATGAAACACAGTCATAACCACAGACTGAAACAGACCACAGTGCAATGTGTACTCCAAAAAGCCCCAAAACCAATCACATTACTTTGTACAACGGGAGGGCTTGCATCCCTCCTGCAGCCTCACTGAAGCGATGGGAGTGCAAAATGCCACCGAGCCCAGTGTGCTGTTCAGTCTGAAAACTTCACCTGTTGCAACAAGTGTGTTGTTGCAGGAGATACACTGCAAGCACTTGGCACCTTTAAAATCTAGTTTGATCTTCAGATAAGATCAGTTTACTAAAACAAGCTCAGAAATTGCAAAGGTCTTGTTACCGGCTTAAAGGAGATCTGCTCCAGAAAAGCTTTTAAGGCCATGGGTCAAGTATGCATTGCCAAGTTTAATAGCAGCAATTTAGGATGCTACCTGTTAAGCTGTTTGTAACTTAGGCCTTTGCACTGCATGGGCAGCCACCAGCAAGGCTGTAAAGCAGACCACATGCCAGCACCTTGACCTTGCCAGGGCTGAGCTCACAGGTTAATTTAAACCCTGTTACGGGCAATCACTTGGCACCAAAACAACCAAAGCACATGCGCACCATCTCTCTGTCACCAAAGGCAGGCTTCTCCTGCCAAAAGCCAGCTTGCTTTTAAGCCACTATGGACGTTTCTGTTTTGAATGCGTGTTTTAACCTTATTTTATTGTTAAACTGGCATGATTAGAGTGTTCAAATAAATGAAAATAAATGGAGGCCAGGCTGGAAAAGGCTTTGAGCAACCTGGTCTCATGAAAGGTGTCCCCACCCATGGCAGGAGGATTGGAACTGGATGATCTTTAAGGTCTCTTCCAACCCAAACCACTCTGTGATTCTGTGTAAGCACCCAAAAGCAGACTGGTGTATTACATCCAAGGAATTCCTTTCCATAAGGTAGATGAACTCAGACTTCAAAATTGACCTAATGCATTAAACTTAAAACTCCTGCTGATTTCGAACAGTGGCCAAGCTTCCTGTCCCACTCAAGGTGCAGGGTGACCAACACCCCTCAGTCTCATCAGATATATTTTTTGGCATCACCATCAGTCTCAGAGAACTTGCTCTGTAATCTGGCATTTTACTGAATGGGTATGTGAATGTATAGAACTTTCCTTAACCAGCAAGCAAGTTCATGCTGAATCTATTTTTGAAGTTACCACACAGGGTAACTCAGCCACATTGCAACAGGGTATATAAATCCCTGCATTCATAAACTCTTAGGGGAAAAAAAAAAGCCATTACTCACTTGGATTTTGTCATTGTTCCACTGCTTTACAGACTACATACAGGAGGCAACAAGCGTACGTGCGTAATTCCACAAAAAAAGTCTGTCATTTTCATATATAAAAGACACAAGCTTGGGCTCTAACCTCAGAATTAAGATCTTTTATTTTGTGCAGTTTCAGGTTTTTTCTGGGCAGCTTCACACCACCTTTCTAACATCAGCCACAAAGTACAGAAATTAATGTACACTATAGAATCATAGAATCGTTAGGTTTGGAAAGGACCTTAAGATCATCTAGTTCCAACCCCCCTGCCATGCTCTTCTTATTTTCTGCTGAGCTGAACTTCTTAGAACAGTTCAGTTTTTATGGTATATATATTTTCATTCACCTGTAAATCTTATCTATCCATATCTGTAGATACACAGAATATTCACCTTCCTAAAGCATTGACCCCTGTAATTTTTTTCAAGACATTCCTGTGGTGACAATAAACACGTGCTTATATGAAAGGCTCCCTTTGTTTCATGCTTTTATGCAATCTAGTACTGCTTATAATTAAACACTACGATAAAAAAAAGTCTCCCCTCCCCTGAAAAATCCAAAGTATTTTAAATGTGGATGAGTACTTTGGGAAGCAGGAAGACAATGTGTCAACAGACAAGTTATCATCCAGAAGCATTAATGCTTAGGGCAGAAAAACAGATGTGGCAACAAAAGCCTTTTGAGGGCAATTAATTATCAAAATTAAGATGAGATGCTTCTCAGGCAGTGGATCTGCTTAGTGTGAGTATTCTCCCTCTCCTGAAGAAATTTCAGCGTAAAGAAAAATATATAATGTAATGATCTCCTAAAACCACTCTCCCCCAAAGCCTTTCTTTCCTTTACTAGTTAAAAAGTGTCCTACTACAGATTTCTTTGGCTTCCTTTATATATATATATATTTTTTTTTTTTTTTTCCCCCCACACTGTGAGTTAACCCTGAGGTAAATAATTTCTCTGGAGAGAAGTTTAGGAAACAATGGGGAGAAGGAGTGGCTTGTTTGGAAACATAATGACACAGCCAGACATATTCAGTGTCAACAGATATTTCAATGCACTTGCACAAGGCGATATAATGGGAGAGGTCCGTATTGTGACTGGGTGAAAAAGCTTCTGCTTGTATCAGTAATGTATCATCATTACAATGCAAATAAGTCTATACCAGGCTCTACCTTATGGCATAGGGGGACAGACACTCATTATGAAGCCAGCCTTGGTTGTGAGAAACAAGAGGTCACTTCTTTCAGCACCCCATTAGTGACTTGATACAAACACCTGAACTCTCAGCTCCATCTCCCAGCTGGCATAACAGCCTTAGAGAGGATTACTTCATTAAAGAAAAATTAAGTCATACCTATTAATTAAATTTCTGTGTTGAAAAATACCATTTTAAAATCTACGTATTTCATGCAAGTTACTGACAGACTTTTATATGTGTGTCTTCTCCATCTCCCCCCCACGGTTTTGAAATAGTTGTCCTTTTTTCGTCATTTCCCTGCACCACCCCCAACCCCCCCCCCCCCCCCCCCCCGAAACCTGGTATTTGGGAATGTATTTATTTAATGAAGGTATTTCAAATCATACTCTAAAACCAAAGTAAGAAAACCTCAAGAAGAAGACACAATTTCAGATTCTTTCAAGTTAAAAGTTCCAATTGTCAGAGTTTGTGAAGATAATTTCCATCATCCCATTAATTCAAGAAATTAAATAATAAAGGAGTTTTTTAATTGACCTTCATTCTTTACTTGTCCCCTTTGCTCTCCACACTGCTGCCCTCCCAAGTCTTTCTTTCTCTCTCTCTCCTCCCTGCAAACAATCTTGTCATAGACTTTCTGAGCACAGACTGGAGGACTGTCACCTGCTCCACCAGACTAAAGACTGGCATTAGATGATATATATTTATTAGATGCTAATAAAGATTGGCATCCCAAGCTTGCTGTGCCACCCAGGGTCATGCCCCAGCTTTTGCCTTAGCGCCATCCTCACCACCACCAGTGGGGTAACTGTTGCCTCTGTTCTGCTCGTGCTCTGCCCCTTGCACTGCCTGCTCTGCTCCAAGGTAGGAGTTCATGTCAAGGCTTAGTAACTTGTTGCTACTAGGAGTGGAAGCTCTTGAACTCTTTCCTTCCTCCTCCTCCCTCCACCCACCCCATGGCAGGTAGTCAGGCAGAGGACACCCTGACTATTGTGGTGTTCAGGGGAGGGCAAGGAAGAGCAACCAGGGTTCGGCCTGTGGGCAGATACCTCTTCCTCTGCTTGCTTAATACACACCTGGTCTACTCCATGCTCGCTCTTTGCATGAGAAGCCAAATGGCCACATTCAACTTCTAGTGTTATTTAAGCATCATATTCATCTTCATGGAACCTGATGTTGCTGCTGACTGGCAAGAATCGACTCAAGTGCATCATTTGCTTAAATAAGTTGGCTTAATGCTACATTAGAAATATCCTTGAATGAAACGTAGTTCAGCTTCTTGCTCATGCTCCCCACTTTGCATAACTAAACCTGCAACTGGACTTTTGCTGCTCCAGAATCCACCCAGTATGCAAGCAATTCCAAACTTTATGGAAACATGAAGTCTTTCCGTGGATATTAAGATGTATCAACTTACATTACATTAAGATGTAATCCCATCTAAATATCAGTCTCAGTGCTACTGCTAACTGTAGGTCCAACCTGCTCTTCACAGCAGAAGAGAACTTCCACAAAACTCGGGACATGCCTCTGCAGAAAGGCAGCAGAGCATGTAGTCTGTAAGCCCAGTTTGCTCTAGATAGAAATCCAGATGCCATGTGTGTGTGAGAGGGTTGCTTTGTTTTTCACTGTTTGTTTAATGGACAGGACTCTAGCCCTTGCTTGTCACAGGTCTGCCAAAAAAAAAGAGCAGAGACATTCACACACACCCAAGCTTGCAGAGGTCTCCCAAACAATGACTCAGCAACTAGACCTCTCTTGGCCTTCTCACGGCAACTTCAGCGTGGCAGAGTAACAGCGATGACAGTTCAATGGCAACATTAGCTCTTCAACAGCTGATCTCTTCTGTAGGTTCAGCAAAGACTGTGGTAGGTGTTAAGATCATAGAGAGGTATGAAAATCTGCAGGGAGGGAAATAGAAAGGAAGACAAGACACAAAAATGGAAGTGAGAGGGCTAGGACATAGAGGGAGAAAGAGGAGAGGTGACAGCTGAGTCAGACAAGTCAAATAGTAACAACCAAAAGGGCTAGACTGGGAAGAAACCATTAAAAACCACCACTAATTAAAGACCAGAGAAAAATTATACCCATGCTCCCTCTATGCAAGCTCCTGCTTCTTGATAGCAGGGATTCTTCTACAGGGAGAGAAAAAAAGATCCAACCTTAGAACTAGTTATTCCTATAAAGGAGCTACAAATAAATCTACTTCCCATGAGGAGTCTCTGGACTGACACCCACCCTGAACCATCAGCACTGTAGCAGAGGGTGCAGCCACAGCACATCTTGTCTTCCCAAGAAGCTGCCTTGCCTTCCCAAAGAGTGAGTGCCTTGAATGAAGCACATCTCTTTTGGAGGTGGGTGATGTGTCGGCCTCCTCTGTCAGTACAATTAGTTGTGAGACACTGCGGGGCTGCCTACCTCCAAGCAGGAGGAATCATTGCTGAGCTTTCTGCTCCAACCTGATGTTTGCTGGGGACTTTCAAAACATCCAGAAATGTGATAAATGATTTATCTTTTCCTAACATAGGTCGGCTCCCCTCCACCCCACAATACCTTAAGGGCACAATTAAAGCCTTCTGGATAACAGGAACACTCCCTGGAGTGGTAATCCAGAAAGATTGCTGGAGCATTTAGAAACCTAAAGCTTATCTTCTGCACCATACAAAAGGGGATCTGCTTCTGCAGACATCCTAATCTACAGAATTCTATTTAAATTTCAGATAATTCCCAATCCCACACTAGGAATAAGAAAGGGCTGATTAGAAGCTGGGTGAATCAATATGTGCTGAATGGCCTAGAGAAGTAGGAACATTCATTTTGGCACTAATAAAACTGGGAAAGCTGTGGGTGGATGACTAAAAGGAACAAAGGGCTGCTTAACAGCATTGAGCTAGGGTAAAAAGGCCAGGAAGAAAAGCACTCATAAAACTTTATGACTAAGATCAGAATGAGATGAGAAATACACTGGAAGAAGTGTTGGATCATGAAACACACCACTTAAAACCTACAGTGAGTCATGCTGACTCCTGCCTTTTAGAACAGGAGGACTGCCTTGCTGAAAGGGTCAAGTTCCCCTCTTCAGTACCCCCATGAAACAGCTGGTTTCATTCAGTGAATTAATGTGACTACTCAAGGGAAGTCCAACCTTACATTTCAAAGCAAGATAAACATAAAGGTGCCAGAGCCGCTTGTTGTTCCAGAGTTATATTAAGAACAACAGCATTAGGAAGAGGGGAAAAAATTACCCAGAGGAGGTTACAGGGCAACAGATGTGCCCTGAAGGACTCAAAACAAGGAGAAAGCGACAGCCTCAGCCTTTGGGAAGAGAGGCTAAACATTCAACCCTGCCGGAAATGGGACGACCTGGGGCCAATGTTACAGCTCTTTGTCAGGGCCTGTATTTCTTCTGCCCCTGCTTTATTTGCCCTGTGGCTATATGGAGAACTTTCTCCTCCAAAGTTGTCAATTTGCAAGTCTCATGAGCATTTAACTGGCTTAATAATCTGGGTTTTGCTAATATATATTTGGAACCACAGTCTCTGCTCATTAGAAGCAATTTTCTTCTAGTAGTATAGAAAGGTTCTATATATTCTGAAACAGCAACATGTGAGGTCCCATGAAGATTTAGTGTTCAGACTTATTAAAAAGATTACTAAAATATTACTAAAACATTAAAATAAGATGTTTCAGAAGCAGTATTCAATATTAAAAACAAATACAGCACTGGAATAGATACCTAAAGGTGCTTGGTTTTGTGTTTCAATTGCCTTCTCCCCCGTCCCCTCCACTTCCCTCCTAGAACATACAATCCAACAACCTTTGGCACTGATGTGAAGTGGACCAGAAACAACACTGAGCACAGATGCATAATTCCAGGTTCTGCCATAAGGTCACCATGCCCCTCACAGAGCTTCAATCCAGACCTTGGTTACTTTTAAAGATTATTTAGAAACTCATTAGGAACACTAGCAAAGGGCTGCTAGAACTACATAGAAAATCACCAGTGGGATGTTTGGGGGGTGGGGATGGGGGAGAGGGGGAGGGTTGTTTTTATTTTTTGTTTTGTTCTTTTAAATTTTGTATTTAGTAAGGCTAAATTTGGCAATCAGGCATTCTAAAACCTTGCCAACATGCTAATTTTCTGCCTGAAAGACTTGAAACAGCTGTGCTTTCTACAGAGATTTTGAACTGTTATCAACACAACCCAAAAGGCAACAAACAGGATGAAATAGGTTCATTGAAGCAGGGATGCACTTGGAATGTTCTCCAGACCTCCCATCTCCTCCAGCAAAGTGAAGGGGGAGATCTGAGACAGTAGCAGGAAAGCAGCGCTTGGGGTATTCTTAGCTCTGCAGCAAAAAGATGTACCAAAAGACTCAGAAGAAAGCCCTCTGTTTTCCTGATGACCTCCAGTGCCTCAAGAGGCTTGCAGGTTCAAGTAAAATCTGGTTGCACAGATATACACTTTGCTATTTTCAAGCTAATGCTTATAAATACTGAGCTTCTTTGGTTGTTCAAGTTCCTTGATTATAACAGGCCTATTTCTGCTCCAAAGGAACATGAGAGTCTTCAAAGCTATTCCTTCATCTGGCATTTAAGATGGGAAGCATGATCCATGTGCTTGCAAGCAGACAACACATTTACACTATGTCAAGACATATTCAGAATACATTTACCCTCTTACATTTAAATAAATCTCACTGTAGCACGTAGACACTGATGAGTACTTTGCTACCGGGACATGTATGATCTCCGGGCCAGAGCCGATTTACAGGGCTGTTTATGGGCATGTGGAGGAGGAAGCCTGCAGCCTTCCAAACCGCAATACGCTGCTCTGGCTTTGCTTACCCCACCTCAGACTACAGCTCTCCGATGGGAAACTGCAACGTCTCAGGTCAAATTACTGACTGAGGACACCTAGTGGGATTTTGCTTAAATATCAAACACCAAACAAACACCCCAAACCAAAACCCAACAATTTTCTTCTGTCAGAAAACTTTTTATTAAAACCCATTATTACCATTAAATCTTCTAAAAAAAAAAAGTATTTGTGTTTTAATTTAGTTACTGATGCTACACGAAAGAAAATCTCACCTATTTTCCCAAATGTTTTCTCAGCTTGGTCATGCTACCACACACTGCTTTGGTTTCATTACCTTTCTGCATTCTTGGCTTAGACTGGTATTTCTCAGAGCTTGAGGTCAAAGGATCACTGTTTCACGGTCCTAAACCCATCAGTAGAAGCAATCAGCAACAGTAAGCTCAGCAGCATTATTGGTTAGAAGGGCTACATCACCTCAAAACTACCAGCAGAGCTCCAGACTGTAGAACAGCAATCAATGATTTAAACTGGAGCCAGGCAGAACTTTTCATGTTTACCCATTTGTAATGGCTAAAGTATTATCCTGTCAACAGAAAAACAAATAAATACTTGCTTAAGTCTCTTATTGCTGAATCACTAACATACTGACTACAAAAGATTATTGATTGACAGAGATTTTTAAATCAGAGGACACTAGAAACCAGTTCATGACTTCTATATTTTGGATCAAGAATAAGAGGATATCTTATGATGTAATCTGACCTTTGGCTGTTTGGTTGCTAGTGTTTTGGTATTTTTTGGTGGGCTAAAGCACTTCTGTGGATTTCTCTAAGCTCAGCACTTTTGTTTTGCAATACAGCAGCTGTGTGAGAAGGTTTTTAAAAAGCCAAAGTTAAATGCTGTGTGTCATTTTGGAAATCTCAGTCCATCTTCTGCTTTAGTCCTACAACTGAGATTTTATGGCTGAGGGCCATTTCTCCTCCTCTCTTTCTGATGGCAAGACAAACAGCACAGCAGCTCCCCAAAGAAGCAAGCACCCGCCTGAAATGGGTCAGAGTATGTGTGTGTGTGTGCACAAGTGCATGAAAGATTAATGGAGAAGCAGCTCTAATATAGTCTAATGACAGAATTCACAATGGATATTTTCAGATCCCTTTCTGGTATGAAAATCCATGGGAAATTGGTAACTGGACCACTACTTAGTCTCTCTCTGGGTGAATTCACCCAAACATGCAGGATAATCCACTGGTACAAGACAGTACTGTTTTCAAATGCACAAAATCAAATTGCCTTCATTTTAAAATGCTGAGTATAAGGAGGGTACAAGAGCATATATACATACTGAACACAAGCAGCATGAGGAAGAGAATGAGGCAAGGGGATGAGCCACCACCTTGGCTTGCACACTGGAGCATTATGGCTAAAATGCAGGGCCATGTCCCTGCCTACAAAGCAAGTTGGAGATAAGAACACTGCTCTTCTGGGGAGTTAAAGGATCACCCACTTTCCATTCACTTGGGTGCTAAGTCAGCCTTTCTGAACAAGATTTCCCTTCTGCCCACACTATGTTTGGTGTTGTCTTACTGAATGATCTTCCATTATCAGATACTGATAAGAGCAGGATACAGGCTCCATTGTTACCCCAATTCTTAATTTCTTACCAAGAGAGTGGTGTTACTTTAAGCACATAGCTCACGCTAGGAGAATGACACTTTTCAGCCACCCATTCAGAATAACAAGCTATGAATTTCAGAACCAAAGTACAAAAAGCAGAGGTATGACAAGCGCATCAGAGCGTGAATTAATACCTCTCAACACTGTTGAATACCCTGAACACCTAACATCATTCTACTTCTTTGACTAGACATGGCTGCTCAGGAGGTGTGTGCTGCTGTGCTGAAACGAGTCACAGGAGTAAGGTATCACCAGTTTTCTTCACAGCACCCATGAACACGGTCAGCTGTGTGACAGTAAAGCTCACCGATAATTAAACTACAAAGCAAAACCAGAGATCTGCTGGGTTATCTCCTTTTCAGATTTCATGTAGTCAACAGCTTGGTTCATTGCTATCTAAAGCATCCCTGACAGAGGACCTTTTACTATCTCCATCATGAGGGTCTTTCGGGGAAAGGGGGCAAGCCTTGCCCAGTTCCTTGTCTGAGCTAGTAATGAATCATCATTTAAACAATACAGCCTGATAAGAAACAGTCAGGGTCTCAACTTTTGCCCTGAGCTTTGTGGATTCTCCCTAAGCATCTGCTTGGCAGAGTCTGTGCCGGCACTACCCTTGCCCCAAAAGTGCATGCACTTCAAACACGTATCATAGATTATGAACCGGGGGGGGGGGGCAGGAAGGCTTAACCTAGTAAAGATCATGAATACAAGGCAGTCCTGATGGTTGAAGATTCACATCTTCCTATGTGGGTATAGGTGACCTATAATTTCCCCTCTGCACCCTCCAGGCACCACAGCCTGTAATCCCACAGGGTTTCATCATCAGGAAAGTTTCCTGACAGGCTGTTTTCTTCTCCTTCGCAATGCTTCCCTACCTGGCTTCAAATTTTACATGTGTTGCCAGTTCTTATGATTTTATCGTAACTGTCCCATGTTGTTTGTGGGGTTTTTTTTGTTTGTTTTTTTTTTTTTTTAATTAATATCTGAACTCCCAAAGGCAAGCAATTAAGCAGGAATCTCAGGTTTCTTAAAAAAAAAAATAAAAATCCAGACCTCAGAAATGCTAAGAAAAACTTGAAAATTAAAAAGAATAACAATTAAAAAAAAACAACTCTAAAGGCTAAACATTAGGGTGAGACACAGAAGAACAAACTTTTATTCCTTTTAAATGAGATCAAGAGTGTCCATATTCCAAACTTTTTTTTTAACAGTTTTTCTCTCTCCCCCCCCCCCCCCCATCTGAAGGAAATAGGAGGGGATGAAGCTCGAGTCAGTTTTGACTGTGTGATTATTAATATTGAATTTACTATTAACTTGACAAATTCTGATTAGTCTGAAGAGCTTAAATAATCTCATACACAAAGAGGAAAGATAACTATAAAATTGTTTATTGCTCTAATTTCCGTTATGAATGTCTTGGATTAATTGCAAATTAATTCTGTTTTGGTTTTGCTATTATTTACACAGCACTAAGAAAACATCAGACACTTCATGAATGCTGGAGGCTGATTTTAACTGAAATACAAATGCACGACCTTTATATGATTCTATGGAAGCTGAGCATTCTTTAATTATGATTTCAGCCTGGTCCCAGGATGTATTTTTTGCTAAGCTGAGTAACATTTTAAAATACAAAATGGATGCTTTGTGAAGCACTGGCATCAGAGGACAGGCAGATTCAGGCCCACAATAGCTCTTCTGTTCCTACTGGACAGCTAGTTGTCTTCACTTGCAAAGTGCTTAAACATCATCAATTCCTTGCATGTGTCTTTGCTCTGTTACACCCGTACAAGCTCTCACACAAATGCATCTCTCAGATTACCTCACTTGATAGACTCTTTGAAAGAGTTTATTTATTGCAACCCAAAAGCACTAGGAACCTTCAGGTGAGCACACCATTATATAAGGCACCACCTAAACAAGCAGCATAAAGACATGCCCTTCCACACAGGACCTGAAGTTCACAGCCTCAAATTCAGGCAGTGATATCCCATGTGAGAAAGTGGACAAACAGGACTAGGTGGGGAGAGTAAATTCACACACTGGTCTAGACATTGTGGCCAGTAAGGAGTTCTGAATTGTATTTATGTGTTGATTTAATGAGATCCACTGAAGAGGCATATTTGCAAACTATCATAAGGCCAGAACCCCTTCAGCTGTGTAGCAGTGCTGTTCACTATTTCAGTGATATCCAAAGGATCAAACACTAAACTGTTCAGATCAGAATTAGGCTCTTAAAATGAGGCTCAGCCAAGGAACTCTCATCAAGGAGCTCCCTGAATAAGGCACAATTACAACACTGGTGGTGTTTTTATTCGGGCTGGTGTGGTTTCAATCTTCAATTTCCCTGTTAGGCAGTCAGGTACTAATACGTGAATGCCAGACACTTAATGACAAAGGTACATAAAAATCATGCAACATCTGCATTCCCATGATCCTTGATGAAACTTTAAAAAAAAAAAAAATCTTCTCCAATCTATGCAATTTAAAGTGAAAAAGTGAAAGAAAAATGCTTTGCATACAGAGCCTGGACCACTATTTGCTCCAGTGGCCCAAATAGGGCTAAACCACTCTAGCCCCACTGGTGCCCCTGGAATGGAGGCTAGCGTTTTTACGTATCCCTCACACTCTACGGGGGATGAGTTCTGGAAACCACAAAACCAGCCTTGAAGGCTATGCAAGGGCAAGGGTGCTTTCCTTGAAGCTCAGGGTCTGGACCAAGAACTCATGCCTACCACACAAAAAAGCCCAAAGGTGGTAGGAATTTCCCCCAGGAATAACAGCAGGCAACAATGTTTTTGTTGTGGTTACTTGGGGGCCCTCCAGTTTCCACTGCACCCTGTCCTTTTCTCCATGGGCTATGCAAAGGTGGCTGCACCAGAAAGCGTGGCACCTCCAGCAGCAAGTCGCTGGCAGGCAGCAGCACCGGTGCCTCAGCCAGACCAGCCCCTTCTGGAGAAGGTCCCATGAACAGGCCACACACAACAGCCCTTATGGGGAAGGCAGAGCTCACCCCTCCTCCCCTGCTCACCTGGTCACCCTCATAGAGGAGCTGCTTCACAGAACCATAGAATGGTTTGGGTTAGAAAGGACCTTAAGACCATCAAGCTCCACCCCCCCACCCCCCTGTCATGGGCAGGGACACCTCACACTAAATCATGCCACCCAAGGCTCTGTCCAACCTGGCCTTGAACACCACCAGGGATAGAGCATTCACAAGTTCCTTAGGTCATTCCAGTGCCTCACCACCCTCGAAGTAAAGAGCTCCTTTCTTATATCTAATCTAAACTTCCCCTGTTTAAGTTTTAACCCATTACCCCTTGTCCTGTCACTACAGTCCCTAATGAAGAGTCCCTCTCCAGCATCCCTATAGGCTCCCTTCAGATACTGGAAGGCTGCTATGAGGTCTCCACGCAGCCTTCTCTTCTCCAGGCTGAACAGCCCCAACTTCCTCAGCCTGTCTTCATACGGGAGGTGCTCCAGTCCCCTGATCATCCTCTTGGCCCTCCTCTGGACTTGCTCCAGCAGCTCCATGTCCGCGGGATAGAAAAGACGCCAGATCCCGCCGCAGGCACTGCTCTCTCTCCCGCCCCGCCGCAGACCCATCGCCGGACCGGCGGCGCCCTCTGTCGACTGCACCGCCCGCTGTGGTGAGCCGGGGCTGACGGGCAGCCCGCGGCTCCCCGGGACGGCTGGCGGGGCTGGCCGGGAGGAGCCGACAGCTCACCGGGCGGCGCCCGGCGGTAGGGGTGTCCCCACCTCACCCTTCTTAAAAATAGACCTAGGCGGACAGCATTAGCGAGCTGCCACAAGGTAGGGAGGAGGCTCTTATCTTCCGCCCTGCGCTAGCGATTAAAAGGAAAGTTATTTCTTGGAAATGGAGTGCCTTACACGGTCATGGTGAAGAATTTCCTCCTTCTATCTCATCTAAACCTTCTCTCCTTCAGTTGAAAGCTGTTTTCCCTTGTCCTACTACTACATGTATGTAAAAAGTCCCTCTCCAGATTCCTTTTTAGGCCCATTCAGGCACTGGAAGCTGCTTTAGGGTCTCCCCAGAGCTTTCTCTTGTACAGTCTGAACATCTCCCACTCTCTCAGTCTGTCTTCATAGGAGAGATTAAAGTAGCTGGTCAGAATTTAAACTTCAACTATATCTGCACAAAACATTTTTGTTTTAAACTTCGATTTACCCTAGCTGGTGAGTACACCAACCTTCATGCCTACATCTCGCACATTATGTTAACTAATGCTTCATGCTGAAGCAGGAAAGGAGAGTGCTCTAAATCCACCTGCTTTCCTTCAGCTGCAGTTCCCCCTTTCCTGCAGCTACCAACAGGCACCATCAGCCAGATCACTGAAAACAAGTAATTTCCTTTTACTACAGCAAAACTCAGCCTTTTCATCTACCCATCTGTTTGAAAGGGAAGGTGTCCACAGACAGGTTCATGGTGAAAAAGCAGAAAGCAAGACCAAGCAAACAGAAAAGAGAATAACCCTATTCTTACCCGCTTTCTTATGAACCAGCTCTCTGAGGACAGGTCTCTCTTGACAGAGGAAAGTTGCAGTAATTGCAGATATTAACCCAAAAGGCCCAATGCCTTTCATAAAACAGCTACATGCACAATCAGAAACTGCAAAAAAAAAACCCAAACAAAACCCAGAAGCATCCTAAGCCCTGCTCACTCCCCACCTTCTATGGATTCTGCCAGCATAGAAAGGAAGATGCAAATCACCTGGGAAGCATTTAAAAAGTGCAGCGGCAGGGAACCTTCCCTCACATGATTGAGCTATAAAGGTCTGGCTTTGCAGAAGAAAGTGTTTTCAGCCGTGTTTAGGGCAAGCCACAAGCTTGAATAAGCATTGTTGTTCCGTGGCAATTTTGTTTTGCTATGACCAGGATGGGTCTTTTGCAGTAGGGGAACAAGTCAAAATATCTTTTAGGGTTGTCCAAATTTGCAAGTGGAGATCCCATGTGCGTCCCCTCCACACCCACTGCTCCTGTGTAAGGTCTTTCTTGTTACAACAGCTAATGGAATTTAGCTGGCACAAAAAGAGATCAGAGCAGGTGGGAATTTTCTGTGGAAAGCGACTGATGTAAGGTGGCACCACAACCTGCCCTGCTGCTTCCAGGCAAATCTTTTGAAACAGGAGGGCTACAGTTTCTTTCAGATGAACTGAAACATTGTCCAAAGGTAGAGAGACAATAAGAAGTAATAATCCCAGAATAGCAGACTGCAACTAACCAGGCATCATAACAGTCCTTAAAATGTCAGTTACAGAAGTTTGTTTTTTTTTTTTTCTAGCTAAAGACTGGGGTCAATAACGCTTGATAAAGTATTTTGTCTGTAACCTTTCAGTGTTGATAGGTAAGTAGCCCCCTTGTTTGAGAACTTATAGCCCTGTTGTGAGCAATAGCTTAATTCTTCTGTTACAGACCTACCTGAGATGGAGACATTTCAGTCTCCTGTTCTACCCTTCCTTCTTCTCTTTGCATCACTTCACAGCCACCCTGTTACATGTACCCATCCTTTTCCAGTTTTTGTCTCCTTTAAAGCATCTTCCTTTCAATTCAGCTGCTGCTCCTCCTCCACACCACCACCTTTGCTTTGCTCCCATTGAAAAGTTGTCCTTTCTTTCACACAAAACTTGTTACTTGCCCTTCTATCTGCCTCTTCCATCTCGGTTGTTTCAAGTCCCTCGGTTGTTTCAAGTCTTCAATTCCCCTCCACTCCTACTCTCTGCAATGCTTGTGGAATTATAATGCACGAGTTATTTAATTCTGAGGTGAAGGGCACTCCAGTTTAAGACATCAGTTAACTAGATTTTAGTCAGACGAGGGCAGTGTTACAAAACATGTTGGTTCTCAGTGCGACACTTCACTGCTGGTCCTCCCAGTACAACTACCTATGTCTCAGGTTTGCATTCTGAAATTATCTAGGCTGGAAAGAAATAAGCTCAGGAAAAAATAAATAAAAGAGATTTATGCCAAATCATCTCAGAGACGCCGTTTAAAGCAGGGCCACACTGACATTCTACAGAGGAGGCAGCAAATGCTGTGGCCAGGGAATGAGCAGCAAAGGATAGGAAGAATTTTTCAAGCAGAGCTTCTCTGCCAAAGGCAGCATGTTCCTGTAGTCCAAGGTTTGTGCACTTCTTTTTAATCCTGAAATTTGTAATTGAATTGATTTGCCCCTAATCCGCATTAGAGCTACTTTGTGCATACATGTCCTGGTTTCGGCTGGGATAGAGTTAATTCTCTTCCTAGTAGCTGGTACAGTGCTGTGTTTTAGACTTCATGTGAAAACAATGGATGTTGATAACACACCGATGCTTCAGTTATTTCTAAGTAGCACTTACCCAGATCAAGGACTTTTCAGTGTCTCATGCTCTGCCAGTGAGCAGGGGCACAAGAAACTGGGAGGAAGCACAGACATGACACTTGACCCAAACTAGCCAAAGGGATATTCTATACCACAGCACGTTATGCCCAGTATATAAACTAGGGGGAAGTTACCCTGAGGAGACTGATTGCTGCTTGGGTTAGGCTGGGTACCGGTTAGTGGGTGATAAGCAATTGCATTGTGCATCACTTGGGTTTCTTGGGGTTTATTCCTCTCTGCAGAGCAGGGAGCAGTGTTGCAGAAGATGAGGTGATCTGCTCTCTGTTGCAGTCAGACACACACAAAGGGCAGAGCACAGCTTTCTGTTATCTGTTAGGACCACTGAGCATCGCTGTATTCCTTGCACCAGTAGCTGGGCTGGTATGTCATGATTAGCTGACTTAATAAATAGCTGGGCCTATTAGATAAAGCCTGTAGTCTTCTTCTTTCTCTGTTTTGCCTCTATGCCTGTGCTTTTAAATCCAGTGCCAAGCCAGGGAAGCAAAGGGTGCTTGAGTTTTTAGCAGTTGCTTGTTCAGTTTATCTTAATGTCAAACTTCATCTCAGTGTGCCTTTTCTTACATAATAGCAGCCACTAAATTATCTCCCTGGAATTCAAATACCTTAGCATATAAAAGGTATGTGATTAATACTAACACAAATATGAAATGAAATAACATAATTGTTAATTTGAGGAATTTTTACTTAATAGTTTACCCACAGGCAGAAAGTGGTATCTTTAAATTACAAATAGGCAATTGATTAACAGTATCTCCTCTGTGAAATATTGTATTGAGATAATTTCTCAGTTATTTGTCAGGTGGTGCCGTTTGCATTGGCTTCAAAGGCTGTCCAGCGTCTCTGCAGTTGCTAGGGAACAGCTCCATAGCTCAGAAGAGAGCAGTCCTCATCATTGTTCTGCTGCCATTCACCTGCATGGTGACATCATTTTGGGTTTGTAAACATTTATGCAGATTATGGACTTTCAGACCAGCATTTGAATACTGATTGAATACTGTTTGGTCTGCAGACTGCCTTCAGGGTATGTACCTCAAACAAACAAAGATGAACCTGGTCTGGATGCAAAGTCCTAAAGTGATGTTAAAACTCCTACACTTTCCAGCTTCTAGGCATGTGAGATTTTACACAGCTCCTCAACTTCATCTGCTTTAAGCCAATACTATGGTATTTCTTTGGAAGTCCCAGGAGGGAGGTTTTGCTACTGATCTTTCCTACAACTCTTCTCTGGGCTTTCTTTAAATGTGCTTGATCAGTTCCTGAGATGTCAAATACAAACTTTCAGCCTTATCAGCTATAAAGCAGGGAGGAAGGATTCCTTTTCCCATTTGCAGACAATGCTCTCATTTGTACTTCTAGAGTGTGTTTATATTTTTCACAAAAGAATGGCATTGCTGACTAATGCTCAGCTTTTGACCCCCTGTAGACCTAAAAGTCTTTTCTACAGAATTTTCCACCATTTTGGCAATAGACCACTAAAAACTGCTGTTGGTGCAGGGGTGTCTAAGCCAGTTTTTACTCCCACTCTGCTGCAGTAGATTTATTGAGATTAAAATATTTTACTGACTTGCTTACAGAAATGTAATCAAAGAAATAGTTAACAGTAATGCAAGTATCAAATGAAATTGTCAAAATAAGGCAATGTTGTATCTCTGCCTGCTACCCTAAAGCAGGATATTACCCTTTAAAAAGAAGAAAATAAGAAAACTGTGTAATTTTAAGTAGATTTTGAAAGCTTTACTCAGATTAGGACAGAAAGCAAAAACAAGGGAATTAGCCCCAAATGCAGGTGTCTTAAGTTCACATTATTGACTAAGATTCTGCTATACGATGAACAGCATTGTGGAGGCAATTCATCTTATCCTAACCTAGAAGTTTAGCTCACATGAAGTCATCTACACTACAGGAACCTAAATTTAGGCATGTGTATCTGCAATCATGTCCTACCCCTGACATTCTTTCTGTCTATCTATATCTGTGTAATTTCTTTATTTCTTTCCACAAAGCCTGTTCCACAGTCACAGAAGGGGGAAATGAGACTGACTTGTCTTGCATAAGATCTCAGACTTGCTGAGTTGAAAGGTGGGATTCTGTTTCCTAAAGTCTAATGCTAATTCCCTGAGAATGTCAGGCAGACTAAGCCAGCACCAAGCCAGGAAAAACAGAAAAACACTTGATGTGTTTTTATTTATACACATACCAACCCCATTCTTCCCAATGAAGACCCTTCCTTTTGTTCAGATCTGGAGCAATCTCCAATGCAGATGCAAAGGGATGCAGTGTGAAGGCAAGGGAAAAGGTGGAGAAATGTAAATGCCCAGTGAACCCTTTCTGTCTGATTAGTGTTACTAGGAAGGGGAAGAAAGGGAAGGAAAGAGGCTGTGTAGGTTGAAGCAGGAAGCAGGATTTATCACCTATTTTTAATTCCATCAATCATTAGCTAAGGGGCTATAGGAGCTCTCCAGAGTCACAGAAAGAAGGAAAACACGTGCCCCAACATAGTTATGTCTCCAAAATGCATGGATATGGCTTCACACCAGCCGGTCAGAGCTGCTTCCCCCTTCCCAATATTTCTGTATTATTATATATTTATAATTAATATTTGCATCTATTTTTATAGCTAACCTGCAGCTTAAGATAGCATGTTTTACTGATTCTTATGCTTCAGAGATTATAAACTGTGTTATTTGTTCTCCTAGTTGTGACCTGGAAAGTGAGCAACACAGAAGGAAAGGCAGAAAAATGGAGTAGACCCAAAAAGAACAATGCCAACAGTGTAAACATATGTGACAAATTATAGCAGGTTATCGCTACACATTTTTACCCATTCTTACACACATTGACTTAGATTAAAATATGGGGGAAAGCAATGCTTGATGAATATCCTGTCTGCTTGCGAGAGAGCACTGTACCATATTTCTAGATGACAGCTGATGACATACATTTGGTTGAGCAGTAAGTGCTTGTTGGTAGATTGCAAACATGCTAGTGCAATGCAAACACTACAGCACAGAGGAGTTACATGCTTGTGTGACATACACATTGTTAGCCCAAGTGAGGCCAAATTTCTTCACTCTCCCTTTTTTTTTTTTGCTAGAAAACCTAGCTATTCCTTATTTGTATTAAAGATAATCTACTTTTACCATCTTGGTCTGGATGCTGTATTTATTGTATTTATCCTCACAAAACAAGGCAAGAAGATACTGTCTGCTCTCATTTAATTAGCTGAGAGAAAGAAGACAAGAAAAAAGTGAGGTCAAGTCTTGTAGAGCCAAAGCACTCAAATCCAGACTTTTAATGCCACTGAAGCCACTCCAGGGCCCCATCAGCTGCTGTCTATCTCTCTGTACCTCTTAGCTGTGTCACCTGGAGCCTTCAGTCACACTGAACTGCAGGCATGCCTAGGGGCTGTCTGCTGCCAGGATCATGCATCCCCAGCATGTGCTCCCTGGGCCAGGTAGTCAGATCCAGAAAGCAGGTACTGCCGGTCAGTAAGATGGGCTGCAGGCTGGGAAACACTAGCTGGGGCATGGACAGGAAGAAAGACTTCAATCTACCTCCTATCTGACTTGTGGCTGTAACTTGAATGTGAATCTTCCCTATGCCAGTATGGTGATTACTCCACAGGTATGAAGGGTGCTCATACTCATATCAGTGACCTTCCTTAGGGACATGTTTACCCTCATGCCCAGTATTTCTTTCAGTTAGACTCCTGCAGAGTCCATAAGACTCTGTTTGTACCTACGTTCCTTCCTGGTTTCCTATTAAAATGAAGACAAGTGATAGGAGAGAAAGCTCAGGCTACACCTTAAACCCCTGCGAAGGAGTACCTCAGCACACACACCCACTCGTAGGGATATCTCCAAATATACAGCCCCATGTTTTCCATTTATATTTGTAAGTCCATTTGAATACATTATTTCCTCCTAGTAACCATTTCTTCAAGCCTTTCTTTTAAAATGCTTGCTGTATGTTAAATTGGTTCTGTGTAACTTGAACTCTGGAGAGTCCCAAAGCCCAGCACATGACAGGCACAGTTGACTGGCCACATGGCAAAGCTGAACAGAGTTGTGCAACTACTAATTATAAGATTAAAAAATAAAAACACTCTAGTAGCAAACCAGCCCAATGGAAATGTTAACATTCAAAGTTTTGGCTTACTCATATTAAGAGGCACTAAAGGGCGCTTTCAACTCAGCTTTATGTTTAACTGTTAATAACCTTTATCACGTTATGGTAATTCCTCAGGCAACCACACAGATGTGAAAACCATATTCCCTTCCTCATGACTGTGAAAGTACATGTTATAACATCAAACTTCAAACAAAATTGCTGCATTGTGTGTATAAGTTAATATGGAAAATAATTCTACTATGATTAGGTTCTTGTTTATAACTTCATGCCCAAACCAGGCTGCTAGGTATATTGCCTTCTTCATTAAATTAATTTGGACAGAAAACTGAGCAGAAAAACGAGCTCTGGAGAGACCATATGCTAAAACAAGATCTGCTTTGATCCTTGAAAAAATAAATAAAAGAGTCATGGAGAAATAAATAGACCTGCTATTCTTATTGAAACTCAGGTTAGGCTTTCTTCCTCTTATTACACTCCACAGATATGTCCTTGCACCAAGCTATGCAAATAACTCCTGTCCAGGCCTTCAGTACTCTTTTCTCTTGCCTTAGAAGTGCTTAAAATCTATGCTTACGTGGCTACATTAATGAACAAAACTGAAACAATATTTGGACATCCCAGAATATAGGAAGAATCACTAGCATCACAGAATAAATGAGGTTAGAAAGGAAGTCATTGAGTGTCACCTGCTGCTTATAGGAGGGCCAGTTAGCTCAGGTTGCTCAGGGCTTGCACAACTGAGGTTTCAGTATCTCCAAGGATGAGGATCCCACAACTTCTCTGGGACCCAGTCTAACCAGCCTGGTGGTGATATTCTTTTCTTTCTTGCTAGTATCAGAGTATCCCATGTTTTAAAACATGCCCATTGCCACTTGTCCTGTCACCATGCACTCCTGAGAAGAGCCTGGCTCCATCCTCTCTGCTACCTCCCATTAGCTAGGTCCAGTCACTGATAAATTCCCCTTGAGATATCTCTTTTTCAGGCTGAACAGTCCCAGGCCCCTCTGCTTGGACTGTGCTCCAGCCCCTGACCATTTTGGTGACTTTGTGCTGAACTTCCTCCTGTAAGTACGTAACTTTCTTGTACTGGGAGCCCCAAACTGGCCACAGCATTCAAGATTGGCTTCACTAGGGCTGAGAAAAGGGGAAGGATCACCTCCTTGGTCTTTCCAGCTACACCCTTGCCAAGGTCCCTCTGAAGAGTAGCCTCAACCTTCAGCATTATTGACTGCTCCTGCAGTGGAAACTTACATTGCCCTCCCTCCAATTGCCTTCATCATTAATAAAGGCATAAAACACTACTGGTTCTAGTATTGATGCCTGAGGCACACTGCTGGTAACTGGTCACCAGTTGGACTTTGTACCACTGATGGATTACAAACAACCCTCTGAGCCAAGCAGTTAGGCCAGTTTTCCACACACCTTATCTTCCACTTACCCAGTCCATATCTCACTAGTTGGGCAATAAAGATATTGAAGAATATAGTGCCAAAGGCCTTGCTGGAGTCAAGGAATATGAATTCCACTTCTCTCCTTTCATCCATAGAGCCAGTTGTATCATCAAAGGTGTTCAGGCTGGAAGGGCATGATTTGCCCTTGGTAAATCCATGTTGGCTGTTCCAAACTAATTTCTTGTCCCTCCTGTGTTTTGGAAACGGCTTTTAAGAGGGTTTGCTGTGTGAACCCCCAGGTTCTGAGTTGGGGCTGACCAGCCTCTAGGTCCCCAGATTTGACCTTGGGGATGTGTGTGATATTTGCCTTTTTCCAGTCTCAGGAACCTCACTTACTTTTATGGTAAAGGCTCTCGGGAAAAGGCACAGAGGTCTATATTTCCAGATATATATCAAGCTAACAAATGACATTTTACTCATTCTGCCTTTTAAACCATAAAGAATACCACATGGCTATACCATTTATTGTCCTTACTTGGCGTTAATAAGGTGATTAGCAGATTAGGCTAAATTCCTGGAAAACAAAACAGTGGGCAGCTACTAAGAATCTGTGAGCCAGCCCATCTCCATCTCCACTGAGACTCAGTGGACATTTATACTTTTAGTACCTTTGGAAGGGAGGACCTTGTCCTCTTGACACATAAGCAGGAGAGCAATGCCTGGTGCAAAATAGACTAGGGAGTTTAGCAGGATTACTGCGCAGTTACTCATGTATATCAAAGTTTCCAGTTCTGGCCCTATAATCCTAGTAAGTTTCTGATCATGTTACTAATCATAGGTTTTGAGAGTAGCAGGAAGTCCAAGTTAGACCTCCTCCAAAAATCTCCTTTCACTGTTCTCTCACATATCCTTAATCTAAAGCAAACTCTCCTTCCGATATTGCCTACAGTTGTTATTATTCTGACACTTGTGATTCATTCAGTTTACTCATGCAATAGCATGCACCTGAATTTGAAATGTAAATGTGCTAATCTTATAAAAACTATTGCTTGATAATTTAAAGGACTTATGGCCAAACAAAGGATCTACAACAGTAGGAATGGTTATATGCACTGTTCTTTATGTGTACAGTTCAATTTTAAAATAACCACAAATTTGTACGTAACAATGAAAGTAAAAACGAATAATGACTAAGAAAAGTCGCGCCTCTCACTCTGTCGTTTTGATCATTAATTTCTATTTAATGTCAGGAGTTATGCGGAGGCAAACCCACATATGTTCATCCTTTCAATTTTCTTTAGCACAATATCAGCTTTAACAAGGCATACAGTACAAGGTATGCAGTACAATTATGTATATATTTTCACCTTTATGAGGGAAAGCTCTTTCTCTAGGTGGTATTGAACAACTAGAGTAGCATTAATTTTTTCACTAAACCCACACAGCTTTTTTCTTCAGAAACAAGGATCTGTCTGTTTATGTAAATCTTGGTACTGGTAAGTCAAGCATCCAAGACATAAATTTTAGGAAATAAAAAACAGAGAAAAAACCATGGTGCTTATTTTAGTGTTTAGGAATTATCTAAATTCTATTAAAAAAAAAATATATTTCCCAGTTACTTGGTTGGGGTTTGGATTAAAGGGGAAGATCTGACATTCTGAAAGTCCTGTTCCTGAGTGCTGAATCAATTTTAAGGATTTTGGCCAGAAAACTAAGGGTGGATAGGGAAAGATAAATGAAACTTAAGTTCTTAATTTTGCAAATTATGTTCTTCCTTGTAGTAGTTAAGTGAAAACACTTTTTTGAAGAATACTTAAATCTTGTAAATAGCCTGAATTTTTTGTTATGGCTTTAATTAAGCCATCTTCCCTCTGGATCATTAACCCCTTCCATGTCCAATTCCACTTTGAATCAAGCTTGGTGTGTGAAGACATATCGTTGTGAAGACACATTGTTGTGTCTTCAACAACGATTTTGGTTTGAGCACCTGCAGATTTTTGGCTATGTTCATGATATGAAGCACAAAACCATCTGTTTTCGGTACACCACCTATACAAGCTTAACATAACCTGAAGCAATGCAGTGACTGTACAATCCCACCATGCCCAGAAGGTCTCCCAGAAGACCTTTTAGAGGAATGTCTGGGACCTTATCTATACTGTGAAAAAATGCCTGAGGTTAGAAAGCAGAGGTCTCTCCGGGTTCGCTTTATTGCCCTCTGCATTCCCCACCTACCACCACCAAAGCAGCTCTCACTGCAGCAAGGGTTGCCCAAGTGGAGGGTGCCTGGGGGCAGCATCCTCAGCAAGGGGCCCTTGGCTCAGAGCCTCTGTTTGTTCTTAGAAACTTCAGTTCTCAAAACCGATAGCTGGGGCCACGTTGCAGGTAGGTATTAACTGTACTTCACCTGTGTTGCAATCAAGGGCAAAAATGTGCCTTTGCAATCTTAAACTTGTGCTTTTAAGCAACATGTTCCACTGGATTAACTTCAAGAGGAAACAGTTGGTTATAAGCAACGCATGCTTGTCCACACTAAGTTATGTAAGGTCAGCCCTTGTTGAGAAGGATGAAGGTACCTTGTCTTCCTTTTTAAATGAAAAAACAAACTGGATTTTGAAGGACCTAGCTACTGCTATTTATTTTCAATATATGAATTCTTGTCATTTCAACAAAGTAAAAAGCTGATTGCTCATTGTAGTTATATAGCTGATCATGTGAATAATCTCTAAGATTGAATATTAAATTCTTTTTATATGGTGATAAAACTGCACTTGGCTGAAGTTCACAACAAAATGCAAGTGAAAAGGGTTCTGAAACCCTCTCTCTTACTGACAACACACTCGGAGAGAAGGTTTCCGCTTTTTCTTGTGTTAATAGGTGGGGTTTTATTACTGGAGTATATTTTTAGAAGGACCCAAAGGGAACAATCTGATGGTCTTTCAAATTTAAGATCAGGAAAACATGGCAGGAAGAGAAAGAGCTGGAGCAAAAGAAGAGGAAACCATCTATGTTGGTTTTGCTGGAAAAACAACAGGTGGATGTGGATCACACCGCCAGGCACACATGAAAGTGAGACAGGTATTCAGGTCAGCAAAGCCTCATGTCTCATGGTAGATTCTGTTAAGAAAAAGGGATGGAAGAAAGCAGCAGCTACCAAACAGAAAGCATGTATAAGGAAGCCTCTTCTTCTGAAGATATCAACCAGGATGGGCAAATAAAGAAGGGAAGAGGAGGGCAGGTAGTCAGTCTCCAACAGCAAACCAAGTCAGATCCTCGGGTGAATGAAGAGCTGTAGCTTGCACCCACTGATTATTACAGTGTCTAGTACTTTTTCCAAGGCTGTAACTTCTCAATTTATATTACCCCCTTTTCAGTTCACTTGCTTGCATGGCCCTGAAGGCCCCAAACATATAAAAATTCTTGCCTTTTTTTTTTTAAATAAAAAACCTTTGTAGTTCACTTTTTGACCCTTTGTTATCCAGGGAAAGTCTCAACCCACAAGCACATATAGCACATTATTCCAGTGTTTCTCAGTGGCTTCAGAGAGCTGCTGACCATGAGGCTTAATGCTCAAGTTAGCAGCAGCGCTGGTCAAAGGATGGCCCTTGGCCCCTCTGATACCTACTGGTCAAACCTGGAGGCCTACAAATAGGTCAAGTCTTTTCTTCCTCAGTCTTCAAAAAGAGAACAGCCAACAAGGTGATCTGCTGCTCTGCCACAGACTACTACAGGAAGGCCCAGGCATGCCTCTTTTAAGTTTAGCTAGAAATAAGTGAACACTACTTACAGTGCAGTATATTTAGGGTTATATATTTATACATGTATTATTTCAACTTGAATGACAGGGGAAGTCTATGTTGGGGTATGAGCAAGATTTGGTCTACTATAGTGTGTGAAATGCTGCATAAGATCTGAGTTCTTTTAGCTGCTCCTAAGGGATGCATGACACTAAAACCACTAAAGAGCAAAAATCTGTGCTGGCACCAGTGATACATGTCCTAGCATCTCACACCTCAGACAAAAGTGTCCAAGAAAAACCAATCAAAAGCAAGTCCTGCAACCTTTACTTTTGTTTAGCAGAATAGGTAAGACATGCACCAGTTTCTGAAGCACAAAAAAACACATGCTAGCTTTAGACTTGCTAACCCACTTTAAACAAAAAACCCACAGAAAAAAAATGTATCGTGTGACACACGATACTGTTTGTTTCCCATACAGCTTTACTGAAACAAGTCTTTCAAGTAATCTTGTGGCAGAGAGTTTTATGCAATACTCCATTAGAATTTTTTCAGATGAGGGTTGTTTCTACATCCCGTTCTTTTCCTGAGGTCGGTGCAGTCCTAGTGTGAAAAGCCTGTTCCAGCTGTCTGCCCCTTTGAGGCTGCAGATCCAGGCTGCCTCCCCAGGAGGGTATCTGTCCATCAGTTAGTCTCTAGAGAATGTGGAAGATTTCTGTGGTGAACTCTTTATGTTCCATCTTTCAAACCATCCTGCAGAAGCTCTGTCCCTAACTTTCACCCTTGTATGCTTTCAGTTCAGATGGTCTGGGACAAAGCCAAACAGAGGACTTGATGCAGACAGTGTCACAGAGTCAGCAGGGCTCTTCCCTGAAATTTATGGGCTTTTTTATTCAGCAGCCCAGGACAAAGTAATTTGTCCTGTCCTGAGCAGGTCCTAATGGAGCAGTTCAAAGAGACTGCCAGAATAGATGAACAGCCTCCAAGCTCTGAAGGTCTGAGTAAGAGACAAGTTATTTGGCAGAGTTTTATGAGAGTTTTATGCTCACAGCTGACATAAGCCCGCATGGACCACATGTTACCCCATAACAGGGATGACAGGCTACCTGCCTTTCACTTTGTGGTTTTAGCTTCGGGTATACATCTAAGAGCATAAGAGCATCTACAAAAATGGACACTCAGTTTCAGTGGTGTTTCACAGAACTGCTCACCTTCTGCACTGGGACACTAGATGCTGCTCAGGACAACAGGATACAAAAATTTCTTAGCTGAAAACAGTATTGTTGCTTCTGGGAGGGAGATCCTGTTTTGGAGGTATAGGTCTGACCTTTGCAGAGCTTTGCAAGGTTGCTTTCCTCTTTGGATTATCAAATCTTTCTGGATCACTGTGTGCTTGCATACGATGTCCAAGAGCAAGAGACACTATACTGTTAATAAGTACTTGCACTGTTAACCTATCCCTATTTTAGCGTATACTACATTTCACTGCAGCATAGTCCATATAGAGCCTCCTCTGGCTCAAGAGAAGCAGACTAAGACCTCCATACTTAGCCTGCTGGGTCTGGGTTACATGTTCCACTTACCTCTGGACAGCCTGCAGCTGGGTTTATCAGGACAGTCTGCTGATACAGATGGACAGATACAAAATCCTAATTTACTAGGCTTGCACCACAGGTCCTTCCTGGCTGTAAAGGCTAATTTGTGTATTTATGTCCTCCAGGGACTTGGCATTGCAAATCTTTCACAAGACAAGCAGGCTAATCTCAGCCAATTGAAATAATTTTTGCTAGCCTACTTTATTCTTCCAGAAGGGAGCATCTGAAGAAACTGTTAAAGAATTATTGCTGGTCTTTCTGGGAGCTCTTTGAGGATGATGGTGAAGTGCCTCCCTGCAGAAACAGTGGCACTAGCCTTCCCTGTTCACATGCAAATGTGTGGAATCTCACCACAGCCAAAACCTGCTGGTCTTGCCCCATTTGGAGCTTGACAGATAGCGTGGGTGTCCCATCTAGCTAACAGTCTAGGCAAAGAGCCCTATTGCCCATAAGACCATTAGAACAGGATTGCCTCTCTCTCATGGGACAGGAGGTGTGTCTTTATGCTGTTTCCTGCTTCTTTCTTTTTTTTTTAATTTTTAATTTTTTTTTTTTTATTTTTAAGGAGTGCAGACTTGTTCCATTCAAAATACACGACTGATTGAGCTAATCTGGGTGCACAGGATGCAGGATACCTTGTGGCCTCCTTGAAGTCTTTTGATGAGTGACTAACTCTGAACGTCTGAAAGTCAATCAGCGTGCTGAATGAAATGACTAAAGGGCATCTGGGCTAATTGGTCATCTTTAGCATATCTAAGGCAAAAATTTCAAGTGTTCTCAGAGAGGGCTCAAACAAGTGGTGTCTTGCTAAAGTACAGGACACTCTCCTGAATGGCTAGCTTCTGGTGCATGTAATGATACATGTAATTACATGCCCTTCTGATGCATGTAATTGGCTGTTAAAGGTCTGGCTCTTTTCTGGATTCTTTGCCTTAAGGTTATTTAACAGTTCCCAACACTCACAGGGTAACATCCAACTCCAATCTCTGCAAAGATATCAGGTGAAGCATGTTTTCTGTGTGGATTCCCACTATTCTTGTTTTAAATTCAGTCCAGCGTTAAAAGATTACGTATTGACCAGGCTTTTCTAATAAATCTGGCTGGTATCAAGATACATGAACAAGAGCAGACTAATTTTAACAGGGTTATTTTGTATTTATAAACCATAGGGAAGATATATTAAAACTCTCTCTATGTTATCTAGCCCACCCAAGTGTTTCCAACATCTACCTTAGCTGTTCTGGCTGCTCTTTGAGAGATTATTGGGCTACCCAACTCACCACCTTTTAAATTAATTTCCAAGGTCTGAACCTTCACATGTTTATCAATTGACCCTCACAGCTTCTGCACTGGCACTCTTTTGATAAGCCACTATCCCCAGGAATAAGCCTGGAGAGCTCAGGAAGCAGCAGGACACAAAAGCACCAACCTCTTTCGTTACTTCTGAAGACCTAGCTCACTCCTGAGCAGCAATCTGAAGGTAGAATGCTCTCTCTCTTCCACTTCAGCACAGACAGTTTAAGAAGAGGTTAACTCCTTGTTTTCATACAATAGGCACCCTGCAGCATTCCTGCTGTGTTCCAAGATGTGAAAATCCTCTTTATCAGGCTGGAGTAGTTTAGTAGAACTAAGGTCACTAGAAACAGGGCAGGGGATTGTTTTGTCTTGAAGATCCAACAACAGGAGACAAAATAAAACAAGGTAATGTTTTCACTTATTGTATAGTTGGTAACATTTGCCACATGGACATAAGCACAAGCAGAAATTAAACAGAGCCAGAATCATTAACAAAGTGGCAAAATAAATGAAAATGACACACTCCCCCCCATCATTCAATATTTACAATGTGCCCCCCTCCAAATCTGAATAAGGGAGGACGGTTGTGAAGTAGCCTTTAGAAATAAAGCAGGAAATGGAAGTACAACTCCCCTGAACAATTACAACCCAGTTGCTTCTTGTTATCTGTGGGATTACATAGCAATGTAACAGCAAAAGAAAAAAAGTGTCAATATTAATCCAGTCCAGATACAGGAGCATTTTGTCTCACAGACAATCTTTTTACACCTCAAGGAAATGTTCTTGCAATATTCCATGTGTTTCAGGGTACTTCAGTACCTGTATCTTTGCATAGACAACTATGCAGTCAGTAGCAACACGAGCTTTATGAAGGCTGGAGCTATGCATTAATGCTATTAGAGAGAGGATGCTTTGCAGTAGGACTAATTGTGTGAAAAGTGGCCTATGAATACAGAAAATACCTTGAAAAAGTTTGAATGACAGAAAGAGATTGGGAGGAAGGGAAATCTAGTCTAGCATAACAGGCACATAAACAAAATAGTAGAAAAAGTCTGGGAAGATGGAAGATGGTTCCAGACAGATGGTTGTTTTTTTTAAATGGGAAATGGACCAAGTAATCTAATTTTCATGCCTATTTCCTATGTGAATAATAAGAGTATGTGGTCTGTAGTCTTGTTCAGTAAAACTACAGAAAGAGTTAAAACAAAGCAAAACAACTGCTTACATTTAAAATCTTCAATACAAAAATGGTACATGAAAATACTGATTGATGGGAAGCAACTAAACTTTCAAATAACTATAGGTCCATGCAAACAACTGCTTACATTTAAAATCTTCAATACAAAAATGGTACATGAAAATACTGATTGATGGGAAGCAACTAAACTTTCAAATAACTATAGGTCCATGCAAACAACTGCTTACATTTAAAATCTTCAATACAAAAATGGTACATGAAAATACTGATTGATGGGAAGCAACTAAACTTTCAAATAACTATAGGTCCATGCAAACAACTCCAAAATAACCTAAATTTTGATTGTAAATTACTGTAAAGATACTTACTTTGTGCTTTAAAAACAAACAAATAAACAAAACAGGGCAGGGAAGTTATATTTCCAAGTACTTCAAATATTTACCAGTTCCTGAAGCTTTTATAGGTTTCCAAAATAATGTGGTCTAGCTACTGTGACTTTTTTATATGTTATCATTTCAGTCCTAGTACTCATGCCTCTCTCGTGATGCTAGAGATGGAAAAAAAAACCCTTAGTATAGCCACAACATGTTAATAAAGTTAACTATCAGTTGATCCACTTGTTACCTGACTTCTATCTTCACTCTCTATTCTGCTTTTTTTCTTCAAAACCTGTGCAGACAGACTCAAGATAATAAGCATTTTGCAAACAAATTCTATAAGTCTGTCTGCAGCACTGAGTGTGTGTATCACATCCCCTATGAGCCACAAACCTCTGGAAAGACTGAGAGATATAATGGACTATGCTGAGAGTATTGGGCAATGGAGCATGGAAGCACGGGAACATAAAGTTAGTAGAAGCCACTCGGCTGGTTAACACCAGAAGATCTACTAACCATTCTGGTCCTGCCCAAACCAAACTCCTACACACTGTGGGAGGAAATAAGTTCTCTGCAGTGCACATGGGGAGGTGGCTGGGCAAGGTGGTGTGGATTTCTCCTCTCATGAGAGAAGGCAAACCCATTTGTATTGGTAGCTAGAATGGTGCTGATAACACACTGTGTTTTTTTTTTGGCTACTGCTGAGCAGTGCTCCCACAGCATCAACACTGCTATTCTAACATCCCTTCCTCCCCATAGGCTGGAGGTGGGAAAGATCTTGGGACATAGCCACGAAAGCTGACCAAACTGACCAAAGGGATATTCCATACCATATGATGTCTGCTCAGCAATAAAGGCTAAGAGAAAGTGGGAGGAAGGGGGAGCATTCATTACTTATGACATTTTCTGTCAGGAGCAACCGCTACATGTACTGAAGCCCTGCTTCCTGGGAACTAGTTAGACATTGCCTGTTGCTTGGAACTAGACAAAAAATCATTTGTTTTCCTTTGCTTCTGTGTGTGACTTTTGCTTTTGCTTTATTAAACTGCCTTTACCTTTACCCATGAGGTTTTTTCCATCTTACGTTCTACCCAACTGTCCTGCTGAGAAGTGGAGTGATAGAGCAGCTGGGTGAGCACCTGGCATCCAGCCATGGTCAACCCACCACAGTCTGGCCCCACTGGCCAATTCATAATAAAAGTACAGTGTTAAGAGCTAAAGCATAGACTTTGTCAGCTTTGGATATTGATGGAAATATTAATTTCCCTACAGTATTTTCTACAGTGCACATGCAATGTAAGTGGTTTTCATTGTACCTATACTTTGAATAGCTTTAAACAAAACAGCAGTGAAGAAGCCAGATGCCAGCCCTAGCTGGTATATGTTTTATGAGGACTATTGCTGTTGCTACCACAGAAGTATTTAAGAGGTCCATCACCGACAGAAACTTGTATTGGCTAGCTTGTACTCCTTTCTCAGGATGAGTTCAAATTACCTTTTGAAAATTACTCACTGGGTGGTTGTAGAGGAGTTTGATGACCTATGTCAAACTAATGACAGAGAAAAAAATACTTCCAGCTATCTTCTTTTAACTTCATAGAACCTTTGACATGTTTCAGTGTGGTTGGGATTTGATCCTAAAGGAGTTACAGAACTAATAAGAAAAAGTTTGGTAAATGAGCAGTTAAACTCAGTAAATTCAAGAATTTACTTCCTTAATGCTAAAGTGTTGGCAAATAAAGCTAGAATTAAAGCATCAATCTTTCACCTCTTAGAGGAAAATAGTAATGCCATAGTTCTCATTATTCACCAGAAAGGATCTGTTTTCTCATGCCACCTTCTCTAAAGATAAGAAGCATTTTGGCTTTGTTTTATTTGTGCCTTCAAAAACAAGACTTCTTTACATAAGCAGCAGGCAAGCAAACAGTTCTTGAAGGAATTAATTCTGAAGGAATTAATGTAGCCACAGAACCAGAATAAACCAATGAAGAGAGTCAGACTTGAATTAAAAAGATGAAGTAAGATGGAAAAATGCAAACATATTTTAGTCATTGATGAATAAATTGTAGCAAGCAGTAAGAGTGCTAAAAGTGCGATGTTCTACTTCAGGTTAATACTTTTTATACTAAGATAGAGGAGTCGTAACTGTGATTCAGAAATTATATCAGAAATCACAATTTTTTTCTACACTCTAAAATGCATTCATATTGCAAATAGGGCTTCACTGAACCACTCCAGTTACAATAGAATAAAAAAAAAAGGTCAAGAAAAATAACTGAACATATTGGAATCAAACTGTAAAATCTTGTCTTACTCACAACCATAACGTTGCCCTGTGAAACGTTATGGTCAACACATCTAGCAGCTTCTATGGATAGCATAGCTTCTTGAATGGTACAGAACGGCAAAAGTCCCCTCATTAGGAGTATTTGTTCAGAAGTGCAATAACAGAAACTGAAATATTGCATTTGCATATGCAAACAGCACTTCCTCATAATTGAAATGAAATACTTCCCCCCCCCCCCCGTTAATTGCTGGCTCGCTGAAGAATACAAACAAGTGAAACTGAACTGCATTTTCACTTGCTTATAGCTGATCCAGTGAACTGGATCAGTATTTTGTTTGCAACCCATCAGTGATTTACAGTTTTCTGCCTTCATCTGCACAGTTTATCATGGAATTAAAACAATGTCCAATTGTTGATAAAAATCAAGTACTTATACCTGATGCAGGAACAGACCATAAAAGCTCGCCTAGCTGCACATAAACATAAAAAGAACACTTTATTGTTACCCTTTTATAACAGGTTAATCAACAAGTCTCCAAGCACTTTTACAAATATTTGGTTAAATGTGAAAATAGCTGTACTCCTCTTGATAATGCATACCAGTAATTCCCTTTAACAGAGCAGGAAATGGAGGCAGATGGAAAAAGCTCCCCAAAGTTATACAGCAAATCTGGAGCTGAACTAGGATTGAAAGTGAAAAACCCTTAACTCTCTACTATTCAGACAAACAAAAGGCAATTCTTTTCGGATAGGATTTATCTCTGGTTATCTCATGCAGGTATGCAAAAAATTCAGCTGTTCAAAAGGATCATTTGGGAAGATCTGGCTCCACTAAATCAATGTTAATTGATTCACATCCAGATCCAAAACATCACTTTTGGTTTCTAATTGAAAAAAAAAGAATTAACTCTTAATTTAAGATTTATTACAGTTTGTTTCTTTTTATTTTCTCAACCAGTATTTTTCTGCATGCATCAGCAAAACCACATATCTATGATTCTAATTTCTACTGAAACACGTTTTTCACTAATTATTTAAATCCAATTGCATAAGAAGTAATTTTCCTTTTTAAAAATTCATATTAAATAAAATATTTGAAAATGTAATATTTCTGCAATTCCTTTTTATAAGAAGAGTAGGATCCGTCTGCACCAAACCCCATAGTCACTGATGCATTGTAGTTGTTTCAGGCCTGTTTGCTGGCACGAGAGTAACTATAAACCTGGTCTAACTGGCTGAGTAGTTTGGATTTATGGCTGCTTTGTGTTACAAGTGCAAAACAAAGCTAAGCCACCAGAACAGTTAAAAAAAAAAAAAATAGTCACAAGTATCAGGAAAAAGCCATACCACAAAGTTGTTTAAGTTGTCATTAAATTACTGTGCCACAACAGCAGCATTATTTGAATGTGGATAGCAGGTCAAAATTGTAGGTCCGGTTCCATTCTGATGTAGGAAAACGCAGCTGTATTTACACGGTACACCCAGAAAAATCCAACAAAGAGCAGTGTTTGAATTTATAGTCTCTCTTGTTTTACAGTAACAGACAAGAAACCCATTGAAACAACATGCACCTAAAGGAAAGTTAAGGTCACTTATTATTTCTGACAGTTTATTCCCTCAGGGAGAAAGCAAAGAATTTCATAACTCTGTGACTTTCTTTGTCTTTACACAAGAAAGCTAAACTGGGATGGGTGGGGGGGGGGGGGGGGGGGAAGAAGGGAGAACCAAGAAGAGCCATGGCAATTTTCTGTTTTTCCACTTGTGTAGGGCTTGAAACTCCTGAAAAAGTTTCTGACAGGCTGGGAAAGAAGTGCGAATGTTCACAGGGACACACCTTTCTAATCTGCAGGCACAGGGACCCTCTCCTAGCTCCCCATAACAGGGTAATTCGTTTAAGGAGTTGTAGTTTTTCAAGCATATTTAGTTAATACTTTAACAAAGGACTAGCTCCTCTTTCACAGGCACGCAACAGTTAGAAAAAAACCCCAAACGATTTTCCAAGATATCTGCCTGTTTTTCAAATATACCTGCAGCAGGTAAATTTCTGTGTGTGTATTCTTGGTAATATCAGCTGATGCAAATGTACTTCCAAAATCAACATAAAGCTTAGTTATTAAATGACTAATTAAGCTGCCAGGTTTGATACCGTTTTATGGCTGAGTGAGCAACTGTAGCATATGTCGTAAAGTGTCAACCACAGAGCTCTCTCTCAGTACAGGTGAAAAAAAAATGCATATAGAGGACTCCACCACTGTAGGGCATAAGGTAGCACCTGGTGCTTAAAGCTGAGTTGTGCAAATGAAGAAGCTGTTGAGTTGGGTGAGTCAGTTCCTCATCTGAATGTTTGTGGGTTGTCGGGTTTTTTTTCCAGTGTGGGCTTTAGCACCAAATTTCCTTTGAGATACCTCTAATTCTAGTCCTACTGGTGTGGTAAAAGGAAGTCTTATGCTGTAGTTGATAGTAGCAAGGGCAGAGTCGTCCTGGCATGCTTTCAGTCAGAACTCTGCAAGGTTGGGTTTGGAGTGACCTTATTTTTGGAATGATCAATGACTCCCTTGGGGTTTTGAATAGACACTAGAAACACAGGAAAAACTTCAGAAGTAGGAAAGACAACTGAGTAAAAGGCATGTTCAGTATTAACAGAGTAGGAAAAGAACTGCTACGACAAAGTGCTGCAGAAACAAAGTGAGTTATGACTAACGGCTAGGCAGAGCTACCTTAAAAAATAAAGCAGGTGTCATAGGAAGCCATGTACCAAGAAAGGTACCGTGTAGTAGGATGTACAATGGTAGGTGATACCAGATACTTAAAAAAGATCAGTTTATTTTACATGCTGAAATGCAGATGCTTAGCACGAATCTACAGAAACATTTGCTTGTACTCCCGTAAAAAACAAAACATCCAAACATCCTTCCTCTGCCCCCTCCCCCCCCCCCCGTGCATAAATATGGAGGAGGAAGTGGCTCACCAACCGTTTAACTGTTAATTTTAAGTGAGAGAAAGGTGTTTGCATGTGGAGATGGGCAGTGTTAGGCTGAGCCATGCTAAAGCTCTCAGACACCTGGTACTCTGGGCTGCGAACTCTGGGTTGCTCAGGAAGAGACAGTCTCTCCTCCAGAGGACTCACCTGCCGCTCCCAGTGCACGCAGCCACCCTGAAAAACTAAACCCTGCCCAGAGCACTCCTGTAAAGGTTGCTTGTAATCCACTAGTAAAATGAATAACGAGCACCCTGCTCTGCAAAGGCATTATGAATACACAAGAATACACACGTACCACTATTTGGGAAGAGATTTACAGGGCCACGAGCTCACTCGTCCGCTAGAAAGGACAAGCTGAACAGACCTAACAGCTTCTGCTGCCAAGAGGAGGCAGTGTCCCCCTCCCCACCTCCACCTCACCGCTTCCACTGCTCCAGCTCTCCTATCCCTTTGACCTTTGTTAGCAAACTGAGTTAACCTTGGGGAATATTAACCCAATTAAAAAAAAAAGCAAAAAAGCAAAAAAGCTTTTAGCACGTTAGAGATCTGAGAGGCCAACACTTTGGTAACCCAGATACCAGCCCGGAGGAAGGGAGGAATTGGGGGAAAGAGGGTGGGAATGCACTGTTCACTGACCGGCTCAGGCCTCTCTGAGAAGAAAAGGTGTTAACAGGGGTAATCAACGAGCTGCTGGCTTATGCCCAGATCTTCAAGTCTGTAAGTAAGTAGAGCGCCATTCTTTCTAATGGAGCTGCACTGAATTCTCACCACCCCACCCCCCCACCCCCAGCCGGCAGGTCTGGTATCGTTTTCTAATGCAAAAAGCAATGTGAGTCCTCTTAAAAGAGTTTAAAACTTCTCTGGTAGAGGAGCACATCGCATTTCAGCACAACATATTTGTTACCTGTTACCGTGTCTTCCCCAGTTTTAACACCTGAATTGATCTAGTACCTTAGAAGCGGCTACATATAGACAACATCAAGTTACAGGGGAACCAGGTTACGTATTTTACATCTCCCTTTCTCCTTACCCGTAGTTATTGTGCAAGACATTTGGATAAATCCAAAGTAAGATCCAGAATATTCTTAAGCGCAAAAGATGAGCTTTGTCTTGAGAGAGGCACTAGGCATCATCACTGCAGCACTACATAGCTTCCAAATTACTTTCAAAGAAAAAAAAAAAAGTGAATTTCCAAAGTAGAGAAATATTCAGGTTCAAATGCAGAGCAGAATAAATCTTGGGGCAATCCCCCTTGAGAGATGTGGTCATCTCTCCTTGTGGACATGATGCCAAGTGACAGATTTCAGGGCTGTTTCTTTCCATCTTGGTAAGGAAAATGAACAGGGAAATCTTCTGACTAGATAGCCTGCTTCAAACCTAAAATGCTTCTAAGATCTGAAGGTCACCAACAGAGTTACTGTAGATTAAAGACAAGGATATGCCATAGAGATGAACATAGTAGAGAACTACAGAAGGTGACACCACGGTATATTTTGTTTCTGACCTGGGACAATTTTATGTTTTACTTCAGGTGAAATTTGAGGTCCAATTCCTGCAACTGAATTCATACTGGAAAATTACTGAATCTCACTGATTCCTTATGGGAGAGCATGAGAAGAAGTAGCCCTACAAAAAGGTTCAGCTGAAAAGCCTAAGTTTAAGGGTGTTTCAATACTACTTATGTTTTTTATACTAAAGGATATGAAGATACATAGAGTTCTCTTTGAATAAACATATGAGCTTAGCTTCTTGGTGTACTTGATGTAATTCCTTGATATGCATTTGGAAATACAAACAAACCCCAAACACTTATCATGCTGAACCTGTGTACTGTGCCTTATCTGTAGTCTCTGAACAGAGATGTTAAGATTAGCATGCAGCAATACTGTAGCTAACATGGCACTTTTATTAAAAGTGAGTGGAATTTCTTCAAACACCTATGCACTTTTCCAGTCATACGCTGAGATTTTAGGATATAAGTGGATTTATTTATTTTTTTTTTCCACTGGAGCTCAACTTTTGGCAGATAAAAACCTCACTCCTGTGTAGATCTGCTTTACAGGGGAGTTACCACAAGTTATTAGAGCGTTATAAGTAACGTGACCATTGGGATTGCAGTGATTTTCCAGAGTGCCTCTTTATTAAATGGCCTAAAAGGCAGAATTAAAAAGAAGCAGTTTGCTTGGGCTGGATGGTTTATAAGCACTCTTTACCAGCTCCTGACCTGCTCTGTTCAGGGAAGCCTTGTGGCTTCTTATTTGCATACAGCACCCTGAAACACAGGGAAGACTGGCTGACGTGGAAGATCAAAAAAAATAAAAGGCACGGGCCCACCACCACAGCCCCCTCAGGCTAGAGCAGAAACCCCAAGACCCGGGGCACGTCAACCCCGGAGCGCGGCTCGCAAGGGGAGGCACCATCACCGCCGCGACCCCGGGCTGCTCCGGCCAGGGGGTTTGCACGCCCTTTCCGGGGGTCCCTTTGCTTCCGTCCGGCTTGCTCGTTTTGCAGACCATGGCGGGGAAAGAGAAAAGAAGGGGGAAAGGGGATCCTCCGTCCACCTGCCGTCTGCCTGGGGACGGCTGCCGGCCCCCACCGGGCACAAAGGGTTGGCGCACGGCTCGGCTCCCCAAGGGGATGGTGGGCGCCGTCCTCCTGCAGGCACTGGCCTCCTCCTCCCCGGCAGTGGGAGGAAGGGGCCGGGCGACGCATCCACCTGGCGGCACCTGCGCTTTCCCCGCCGCTCCCCCCGCCGGGTAACTCCTCCCCGGCTGCGCCGGCTGCTCCCGGCTCGGTGCACCGCGTTCCGTCCCTCCTGGGCTTCGCACGGGCAAGGGCAGTCCCAGGTAAGCGCGGTGCTCTCCTCCGTGGCCCCCTCGCTTCACACGGACTCTTCCTCCGAGACCAGCCTGTTCCCATATGCCGGACAGCACCGTCTCCCCGTGGAAGGGGCGGGATCCGGCCAGGCCGCTCCGAGTGGCGCCTGTGGTTTTGGCTTTTGATTATGGAAGTTAACTTTGGGGGAGAGCGGAGGGACCCCGGGAGCACCTGAAAATCGCCATCCCGCATAGGGGCCAGGGGAAGTGGGGAGGACGGCACACGTATGTCGTCGCCTCCCGAGAGCAAGAAAAGGAGGTGCGGGTGGATAAAATCCCGGGGGCTAGTAAACTCACATCTTTTCTGTGGCGTTTCCCTGTGCTTTACCCAGTTGCTCCCTTTCCGTAGCTGGTTTCTCTACTGGTAGATGAACACGGAAAAGTTGCGGTTCCCCGCGGAGCGGTGGGCAAAGCAAGGTGGGAGCTGCGCACTACCTCAGGAGAGGTGGACGGGTTATTGTGCAGTGAACAATGCTGTTCCAGGAGGTACGGGAGAAAAGGTGCGCGGTGCTGTACGCACGCCAGAGCTGGCCCACCTCTCCCTTCTCGAGGTGGAAGTTGTCCATTTCTTGCGGCGTCGTAGAAGCAGACGGGGCGCTGCGAGATTAGGCAGCTTTGTCAAGGTCACGGCGTGAGCAGTTGGCCACACAGAGGATGGGCAGCGTCTGGTTCTGGGGTCTCTTCATTGCGTTCCTTGCAAAAGCACCGGTTTCTGATATCGTTGTCCCAACTTGTCAAGTAATTTTGGAGGAGTAACTCTGTTGATAGACTGCCTTCCCACGGGAGCCCTAGCGTTGAAACTACTGGGCCAAAGTTTTGAATGCTGAAATAACCTTTACTCCCCACTTTCCCTCAGGTGGTTTTACTGACTATCACAGTTTACCCGGACTTTTGAGTTCCACCTCAGGTTTCTGGGTGGGTGCGTGACAGTGAATATAAGAGACCATTCTCATGCTGTGCCTTTGTCTTAACTATTAGCGTTTGCCCTGAGTAAAGTGACACTAATGCCTTTAGCACCTTAGGAAGAGCCAAAGGAAGCAGCTTCACCTCTGAAGGGTGACTTGTATCAACTAAGACAGTGTTAGGCCAGGAACGAGACGGATCAATATAAAGCCAACAGACAGGTGGACTAAGATTAAATATAATGTCAAAGTAGGACTTAACAGAACTTTTTTCATTTTTCCTTTAATTCTTAAACCGTTAAAAATTATACTAGTACATAGAAAAGTTTTCCTGGAGCAAATCTGTCACAGTAGTCTAGCCTGAAAATGGAAATAAGTTGAAAATATGTTCCTTGATGTTGATGAAAGACCAAAGCAAAACAGTATTCTGGAATGCTGGTCAAAATATTTCTCTTGGAGTTACTGCTCCTGAACATATGGGCTCTTCCTGTGTCAGGCAAGGTTTGGTCCACACTGAATAGTTCCAGTACTGCGATGGTAGCTCAGTTTTGTCTGAGCTACTGTATCTGTACTTCTCCCATGTCTTCAGTGCCTGGATCCCTAAACTTGTCTCTGGCAACAGGAGCCTCCCTGGGGAGTGAATTCAGACCTCCTTCCAGCAGTCTTGCTTTTCTTCAGTGTCACACACCCCTTGGAAGTGGTTTACAGCTCCTCAGGATCGCTAATTCACAAGTTGAAAACAGCTGACCTGGGGGAATACCTAAATAAGTCTGATTTGTTAATATGGCTAGTTCTTATTTTCCTGCAGAATGAGCACCTATTGGTACCATATTCATACAATATTTATTTTCAACTCTAATATGGTAGACAAATATTCTTGAGAGCTTTTTTTTTTTTTTTCCTTTCTCCTTTCTGGAGTCTCAGTGGTGTAGACAGACACTTGAATTTTATTGCCAGGTGAGGTTATTTGCTTCTGCCATGGACGGGGAAGGACAGAGGAAGAACTGGGGATGTAGCATAGGGAAAGAAAGTATCCAAGTGCCAGGCTGCCTGTTGCTGTTATCCTCTAGCAACACTGTGATCTGTGCATGAGGTGGTGTGTTGTGTGGGCAATGGCTGCATCTGCAGTTGTTGCCTGACCGATAGATCCATCTCCTACCATGCCAGCAAATCTTGTTCTTCTGGGCTTTTCGTCCTTTCTATTTCAGAAATGGCTTTTCTTTCGTAGGGTATTTTGCCACTTATGCACTCAGCTAGGCAACACCACTTTGGCCTCTTTTCTCCCCCCACCCTTCCTAAGAAAGGCATGTAATATACTCATGATGGGCTGAGTTTCATGGTAACATCTGTTCAGAGAAGACAAATAGATGACTATCCGTAGTATGACCACAGCATCCTATAACTGTTTAAAACAAGACTGCTACACTCGGAGCTTTTTCATGTGGAAGTAGTATTAACCTTATTTTGCTGGTATTGGGAATAGTCGTGGACTAGTAGTAGCTGGTAGTGCTTGTCAAGAGGCTCTGTTGTTTTTTTTTGACAACTGTTGATAAGTAGTAGCACAGTTTAATGGTATTTTAAGAGTTAATCTAGAGTAGGTTCAAAGCTATTTCTTAGGAGATCTAAGAATGCCAAGGCTCTATTTGTGGCAACCTTTCATATAATTATTTACACAGCCTCATGTATTTCTCTGCAAGATGTGTACTATTACTGCATAGGCACACTGGGTAGAGCTATTGAGAAGGTTAGCTAAAAGGCCAGGACATTGGAAGAACCTGGTTTTGAATACTTGAAGACATTCAGTTGCTTTGTCTTTGATCCCTTCCAGAAAATAAAATTTACCCTGTGCAGTAAATGTTACTCATTTTGTGAATCATCTCCATAAAAATACTCAGTACTACATCCTGCAGAAGTATCAAGGAGCTCTTGTTAATCAAATGACATGAAAAATCTTAATTAGTTCCTTATTTAGTTCTTTTTCATACATAACCGGTTTTTTTTTAACCTTTCTACACTTCAGTTGCAAATCATGCTAATTTTTAGTGTTGCTTGTTAAACAGGAATCTTGACCTTGTTTCTTTTCTCTTGTTCAGATAGCAGAGGCAGGAATTGCCTACTGTGTGAAAAGATCATATAAATGAATCTGGAATAACCTCTTTGCTTATTTTCTCTCTCTTTATTTTTTTATTGCCCCTCCTCCCTTTCCTGCCCACCTTTATACCATGGTTATATTGTGTTTAAGGTTCTGCTACTGAAACTTATAGATGGCTATAAAACTGTTTGGAATAAAAAGGATGAACGCATACTTCCTTTCTAGCATCATCAAAAAAGCTGTAATTTCTTGGCTTGCCCTTTTTAAGGTTGAGCTTTGCACTGGAGTTACTCCTTTGCTATCTTAATAAGCTTTTCCAGTTTATTCATTTGCAAGTACTGTATTTCTTTATCTGGGTAAAGGGAGCAGCTGATTTCTTGGATGTGACACTGAGTTAGTATTCATGTAGAGTGTTTGGGTGCTGTTGTGTTTTGCCTTTTAGAAGCTGGATTTTACTTCATGCATTTGGCTTTTAATTGTTCTGTTCTCTCCTTCCTTCCTTGTTTGCATGTGGTTGCTTTCACGTAGGTCTAACTGTGAAGAACTAGTTTTTTGTTTTTTGTTTATTGTTGTTTTTCAGTTGTAGATACCTATCATAGAGCTTAGCAAACAGCTAATGTTGTTTCTATTTCAGGAAATACCACAAAATATGTATTGAAGTAATACATAAATGCAGGAAGTATGCTGTTGCCCATATAACTTTGGCTTCGCTGGCCAAGTTGAATTCAGTGTTGCGTTAGGATATCTGAAGTTAATGGCTTGATTCTAATTGACCTAGGCATGGAAACAACATGGAGTGATATCTGTATAAAGGCTTGTGGAAACTAATATAGCTAGCAGTGCTTGTGGAACTCCATGCTTCCAAAGCATGTTACTGCTTCTAACTGACAATTGCGTCAGGAATTAGCATAGAATTAGTACAGAATAGTGTACTAAGGAAGTACGATTATTATTTCTTGCATGGAGAACTAGGGTAGAAGCCAGCAATTCTGGTTTCATTAACAAAATCACGGTTAAATCTTTAGCATTTCTTTGCCTTTTGTTCTTTCTTTTGTCTTTTTGGGATGTTGGCTCCTGGCTAGTGAAGGACACACAATGTAGAGGAGTCATGACCTGCTGCTGTGAGGAGGAGGTAAAAGTGGAGGCTCATATTTACCCAACAGTAGTGAGGTGGATGACGAATTGAGGACCACTTACAGCTGAGCAGCATGACCCTGTGCTTGGTGCTTTTCCTGTCCAGGGGACAGTGACTGTCACTGTGGTAGGGAGGAGGACAAGCCTTTGGATGACTAATAGTCTAGGAAGTTTATATTCAGTTATGTTGTATGTTATCAAATGAAGTACAGGCCAACTCTACTGCAGCTTTTGCTTAAATATGAAGAACTAATTTGCAGAAATCCATAGAAAAAATTAAAAAAGCTACAGAAGTTGTTAGCAAGCTGATCTACAAGGCCCTGGCCTCCTGGGCCCTGTCTTCCATACCTTCAAGTCTGCTGCGGGGGAGGGAGTTTCATCCCTGTTTCCTTGCCTGAAAATTGCTGTACACATTAATTCCACTAGCTCACTTTAAAGGACTCTTGAGGTTTGTTTCTTCAGATATACCCAGTAAAGTGCCATTATATCTTGTCAGACATCAGGGGGAATGACTGGCAGTGGGAGGGAAGGATAGGTGTATGTTCCCACTAAACTCTTCTGTATGAGGGTGGGTTTATGATACTTTTATGTGGGATCTATTTAAATATGTCTGATGTGTGAGGTGAGTTGGAGGCCAAAGTATTGGACTATTGAGATAAGATGGACCAGTCTCTTCCAGCTATATAACTGCTGGGATGGGGAGTATTTGACAGGTCTGTTTGTTTCTCCATGACCCAGCTTCCTTATCTGTGAAGTTGTTGCAGTATTCTTGGTGTATTTGTAAAACCTTTTGAGGTGTGTCAGTGATGCATGTTTAGGAAAACTAGATTATATCACTGTTGGATGCTATACATGGATTTTTGCCTTAAACTATTTTTGCAAACTAATGGGAGCCTAGTGGTTTTGCTTTAATCTGTCTTTAGTGCACTGGCAAATGTATATGTGTAATAGCATGGAAATCTGTATGTACCTATGTTGTGGTTTAAGCCCAGCCGGTAACTCAGAAAGGTGCAGCTGCTCATTCACTCCCTCCCTTCTTCCTCCCACTCCTGAAGGGATGGAGAGGAGAATGGAAAGAATGTACCTCACACAGGTTGAGATATGAGCAGTCCGGTAACTAAGGTATAACACAGAACTACTACTGCTATCACTGACAATAATTATGATAAGGGAAATAACAAAGGAAGAGAATACAACTGCTCGTCACCTGCCAACAGATACCTCTCCCAATCCAAGCAGCGATCTAGCCCTTCTGGGTAACTCCCCCCAGTTTATATATTGGGCATGATGTGCTGTGGTATGGAATATCTCTTTGGTTAGTTTGGCTCAGGTGTCCTGTCTGCTTCCTCCCTGCTTCCCTCCTCCCTGGCAGAGCATGAGACTCAGAAGGTCCTTGGTCAGAGTAAACATTACTTAGCAACAATTAAAATCGTCGGTGTTATCAGTGTTGCTCCAAAGCTGAAAGTAAAAAATGCATCCCTGCACCATTTACTAAGAAGGAGAAAAATGACTGCTACTGCTGAACCCAGGACAACCTATGACTTCCCTGTGGTTTTTGGTGTGATAATGGAAAACTGTTGTTAAACAGAAGCTGGATGGGAAATAGATTTCCAAAGCCTTTGAAAAGCTAATGTAAAAAATACTTGTTTTTTTCTTTGGTCATAGTATCTGTTTGGTCGCAGTACCTTACCTCAGAATCACTACTTCTGTCTGCTATCCCTGAACTTCCTAATAATTTTCCCCCCCTCCTTTTCAGAGAACAAGGAACAAAAATTTCTTCCTGTGACTTGTTACTTGTCCTCTAAATCTGTGCAGAGCTACACTTCCTGACTCTGCTGTGAAGAGCTGGGTAAGAATGGATGCAACATAAAGCATAAGTCCTGCAGCCTTAGTCACCAATCTGATGGACTTACTGTAAGTAGGAATAAGGCTTGTTTTTTTACATGTCTGCCATGAGAATGAGAGTTCAACAGTGCATTATTATTTACTTTTCTTTGTTAGCACTAATAAGCAAATACCAGAATGAGCCTTCCTAAATTGTTATGAAGTATTGGCGTGCTCAAGCCAAGCCGCTGTTGAGATATTTACAATTCAGCTTTGGGTGAGATGATGCCTTAGTACAGGTTCTGAAACATAAGCTTATACTTTGGGCTGAATTATGTTGTGTCTTAATACAACTGTTCTTTATAGTCACGGTTTTCAACAGGGGTCATGGCAGTGTGCCTGTGTGCAGGGTACTGCTTTGCAAGCTGGAGAAAGGTATTTCTCAGTGCGTGACTGAGGCACTTCCTAGGCTGCTTTTTCATGTAGAGTAACATTATGAAAGGACTCAATAGATTAAATTTTTTATTAAAATGATTGCTTATAGAGGTGTATAACTGCCTATTTTCGAACTGTACCAGAAACATTTTGTGTTTCTTGTGTCTTTGCTAATCTGTGGTTTTACTTAATGTTAATGTTTAACTTTAAAATAAACTGCTATATGCTTGAAACATTGGATGTTGCTCCTCTCTTTTACTCTGTGTGAAAAACTTCCGTATTGATGTGGCATATGATTTCCCTGCTGTACTTTTTTCCCTGTTTTTGCCGTGGTGGCTACAACACACAACCGAGATGACAACTGTTTGCGGTGTGGAAGAGTGAAAAAGATGTGGCCTGTGGGCTGCTAGCCGTGGCATTGTTAAATGAGTTAGTTGAATTTGTATTTCCTGATGCTTTGTTCATGTTCTCGTTTCTGTGTCATAAGCCTCAGAGCGATACATGAGTAAGTGTTGAGAGAGGCAGGAGGACCTGAACTTGGTACTGACACCATGTGGGTTGTTGCCAGGATATTCTTTAACTCATTCTGTCAGCGAGAGTGAGCACTAAGTTAATCTTCTTGGTTTGTGTGGAGCTCGTGTTAATGAATAGTTGCCACTGTATAATCCTCAAGGTTGTATTGAGAGGCTATTGAGATCTGATTTCGTGCTGCGCCTTAATTTGGACCTTCTCTTGAAATACTTGTGTATTTTTTCCCTGGAGATTTGGTGTTTTTCCAAAGGGAAAACTGACAAGAGATGTGGCAAAGCTTCTGTTTGTGATTGTTCTGTTTTTTTTTTTTTTTTTATTTTTCATATAGGTTCAGGTTTTACTTCCAAACACTTGAATTGTTTTGATATTGCTGATAAAGATGACCTCTACTGTAGTAAGTAAAATATTCAAAATATTCCTCTCTGATTTTTTTTCTCTAATGAGGTTTTATTTGTTTACAGGTAACAGCCTATTGAGTGGTGGTGTGGTTAACAAGTCTTTTAAAATGTGGAGTAGTTGTGTTTTCTGCAAAAAAGGAAAGTTACTCTGAGGCAAATGCAAGAGGCTTGAATTAACTAGCACTTCAAATGCCCAGGTGCTCCTGGGAGACATTTGTGCTTTTAAAGCTTGTTTTGGAGGTATAGATTGAAATGGGTTCTAACTAGCTCTTCATGCTCTTTCAGGATAAATATTCCACATCTGTTTGTAGGCCAGAAATACCTTAGGTATACCTGGTGGTGTTTTAGGACATTATGGGGCAGTAAGCATTCATCCTAGACCTGGACAACTGCACCCAGAGAGGCTGTTACTTGTCAGTGTTTCTTTCAGTGATGGTGCTACCTAAAACTGGCCTTGCTGCTTATTTCTACCTTGTCGGATGTTCTAATGCAATGGTTTGTGCAGCCAGCTGGAAGACTGGGCTCAAGAATCCTTCTTGAGTTGCTTTGGATCAGGAGACTGATCCCTTCATATGCCTTCCAGCCTCACTCTGTTATTTTTATTATTCAAAATGCAAGGTATTAGGCATGTACTATAAATCTCTTTGTGCGAATTTGAGTGACTAGGATGTGTATGCATGCATGGTGTATTTCTGCATTGGCAGAATTATTTAGCAGGGTTCTGAATGTAAATGGCACCTGAAACTTACTTTGTCCTAATTGCCCTCTTGCCTCTCGTTTTTAATTTTCTCCTGTTTCCTTCACCTCAACATTACCATTTAGGGTCCACCGCCATACTATGAAAATCGTGGCTTTCAGCCAGAAAATGTCTGTTCTGCCAGGCAGCCAGTAGGTGCTAACCCGTATCCCCAGTACTTCACAACAAATGCTCCGTCAGTGCCAAGCTATGTCCCAAAGGTTGATACCTATCAGTCGAGTAGGCCAATAGCGCATTCATCCAGGAGAACATGTTCATCAGGTAAGTTTTGGTGTGATTTCTTCCAAATTTAGACTTAAGGTCTTCCTAAGTAAGATAATAAAGGGGATCTTCCTTTCCAACTCTGGTATTGAAGGAGCCACCCCCCTGTGGATGAAGAAGTAATAGCTGGCTGGGATACCAGCGTAACTAGACAGCAACTTGGGTGATTTGGAGGAGGGACAGTGGAATGGAGGAAAGTCTGTTTGGCAAAAAGTGTGGGGTTTTTATTTCAAGAAAATAGATGGTGGTTTGAAATTACCTTATTTTTGAACATAATTTCTCTTTTTCTTCTTGCTTTCATTTCAGGTGTAAAGAAAGCCATAATCATTATAGTAACTATTTTAATAGTCATTTGTTGTGCAGTTGCTGCTTTCTTCATTTGGTATTTTGGTAAGAATTTTTTTTTGTTCTGAAAGGAAAGATGTATTAAACTTTTAAAGTTAGAAATATAAATTCTTCCATTTTATGCCAAATTTGTGACAATAAAGCCTTCATTACCTATCTCTTGAGAGATGACTGTAGTAATAGGACAAGGGGTAATGGCTTAAAACTTAAACAGGGGAAGTTTAGATTGGATATAATGAAGAAGTTCTTTACTGTGAGGGTGGTGAGGCACTGGAATGGGTTGCCCAGGGAGGTTGTGAATGCTCCATCCCTGGCAGTATTCAAGGCCAGGTTGGACAGAGCCTTGGGTGACATGGTTTAATGGGAGGTGTCCCTGCCCATGGCAGGGGGGTTGGAACTTGATGATCTTAAGGTCCTTTCCAACCCTAACTATTCTATAATTCTATGAACTTATATTGCTTCCTAATGGAGTTTGTGTTTTTGTTCTGCTTGGGGTTTTTTCCTCCCCTCCCCTCCAGTCTATCTACAGAGCTGGTGAAGTGTAACTGTGTGGCACCATACCTGTTAGTAGAGAGTAGCTTGAGCTCTTGCAAGGGTTTTTGCACTGGGGGATAGCTGGCACGTGGCTGTGTGTCGCCAACATATTCTGCAGTGCATTTCATCAGGAAGTTACTGCTGCGCATCTTTTCTGAAATGTAACTGTTCTGAACTTGAACTTCACGTAAATTCAGGTGAAGGAAGAAGATTGAAGCAGATTTGTATACCTTAACTGCAGGAGTGTAGACCATCAAGATACCTTTTATTTTGATAAAACGGGATCTCTCTTGGAGCAGAAGTAATTCGCATCCATTTGTTTGTTTCTGTGAGGCTTTTGCTTTGAAAGTGCATTAATGTGTGAGCCCAGCCTGTCTCGCCGCTGTGACCCTTACCACAAATGGTGTCCTCACCTTGGAAGTCATCCCTAGCCAGGGTGGCTGAACTCTGAGGCTGGGCTAGAGCACTTCCGTTCAGTTTAGGATAAGTTTGTCTTGTGCTATCTTAATTTCCCTTTCATGAAAGCCACTTTTTGAATGAAACTAAAAAACAAATTGTTATGCTTTTAGGAGCCTCTCTGTTCTGTGGAGGAAACAAAAGGAAGAGAGAAGGGTGTTAATTTAAAACTATTAGGATGAGACTCACTTTATTTATACAGGATGAATGTAATCTTGTTTTAAATGGCAGCTAAAGCAAAAGGATGTAATTGGAGTAATTGCTTTCTTCCTCCTTTTCCGTTTCTCAGTGTTATGTTTTGTCAGTGTAAAGCTGACTCCTTTTAGACAATTTAATGTTGCTTGCTTATTCACGGGAGGCAGTGGACAAAATCCAATCAGCTGCATCAGTGACTTAATCTGACAAGTAATGTAAAGAACAGAGCATCTTCTGTTGTGTCAGGCTAGGTCTCCTCCCACCTCTGAGTTAGGGTTAAGGTTAGAGCTCTTTCTGATGTTTTGCTTTATCGAAGTGGAACACTCCTTGAGAGTAAACAGTAGTCACCTAAGGCTAAGGTAATTGATGTTCAGTCTAATGTCTGTGTTGCTCTCTACCTGCAGTAGAGAATCGTTGTCTTGGCTCCTTAATTGAGTGTGGATCTTCAGGAGTGTGTATACCACCCTCGCAGTGGTGTGATGGAGTGAGCGACTGCCCCAGTGGGGAGGACGAAAACCGGTGTGGTGAGTGCTGTCAGTCAAGCAGGGGGACCTTCAGCCAACTGCAAGAGGTTTTTGAGCAGATTGCCTAGTCTAAAGCCAGCCTAAGCTACAATAGGGCTGTTTTAGCCTAAGTTATACCTCTAAAATGGTTTTAGGATGTTTGAATGCTTTGAAGGCTGTATCTAGATACTCACTTTGTTTCCAGACCGATTGAAAAGCTGAAACAAAATGACTGATTTCAGGGGTTTGAGATGGCTTAACTTTGAATCAGTTTTTAGAGTATCACCTTTTCATTTGAATGGGATTTGTGCAAAACTGAATGTTACATTGTCTCTGGAATGAACAGTCATGGTTGACTTTGAAGTAGACTTTCAGGTGATAATATAAAGCTGGTGGTCTTCAGTCAGGCTTGTCTTTTTCCACATATTTTGCACTCTTCATTCTCCCAGTAATGCTTCAACTACTTCATAACTCCTTTGTGTAAGAAAGCCTGATCTGGTCAGTTTGTTCAACTGAAAAGATGCCAAGGGAGGCTTTAGTGCAGAGCTGAAGGTGGAAATATCATCAATTTGTCTGTTCCAGAGGCACGGCATCTCAGTTCTAACACCTGTGTTGTGCCAGTGCTACTCTAGAAAACTCTGGCTGTACTCTTTTAATCTCTCTGGGAACTTTTATTCTGCACGTCTTGTGTAAGGGTAGTATTTCCTGGCATATCCTCTAAGGCTGTTCCTCTGCATTTGGTTAAGTAATGGGTTTTTGGAGAAGCTTGTTCATTCCATCCTTTTGCTTGAACTGTTTTATATTAAATTAATGTGCAAATAATTTTGCGTGTTACATATGGGATACAATACGTAAGGGATACAAAACACAATGGGACATGGAGTGTCAGAGCTAATTGCTCCTTGTTACATTCTTGCACTATAAGCACTTCTATGAATAAATTTGATCTATTAATATCCAATAAAAACATATTACAATAGATTATATTTTATTTATACACAATGCATGATATATTAAGAAATACATGGTTGCGTAGATGATGAGAGGCTATTGCAGTCTTTCTCTTTGGTAAAATGTGAAAGAGAATTTTGAGCATAAAAGCTGTAATGAAAGATGAACAGTCTTGAGCACTTGCATTTTTAAACTGGCAATTCTTTATATTGCTTTACACAAAGTAATAAAGTCATTTCAATATTTCTGTCTACTTGGTATTTCTTCAGAATTGGGATAGAAGGCAGCATTAAATTAACACCACTTCATATGTACAAAAAAAAATATTATGGTTAACAATACTTTTAAGGAGAGAGAGAGAGAGAGCAGTAATATAGCGTGTGATGTTCTTGGTTTTTTTTGTTTTTTTTTCTTCTTCCTTTTCTGGCAGTTAGACTTTTTGGACCAAACTTTATCCTGCAAGTTTATTCACCTGTCAGCAAATCCTGGTATCCTGTTTGTCAAGATGACTGGTATGATGATTATGGGAAGACTGCATGTAAAGACATGGGCTACAGTGTGTAAGTCTAACCTTCATTAGCCTTTGCACATACATAGAAAGGTTAAAATTTCCCTCTTGCTGTTTTAAAGACTGTGTATGTGAAACAAAAAGCAGCTGGCAGTCTAGTTTTTGTGAACGAAGGTGGGTGTTATTTTAATAGTGGTAGCTGTTACAGAATCAAAATGAAATATGGCCCCAATGAGTTATGGGGTCTGACCTGCATGCCGTAGTAACTCAGTGGAGTCACTTGTACCCAATACATGCACTTACAAACGTCTTCCAGAGCTAGCTTCAGATCATTATAATTGCTCAGTAACATCCAGTCTGACTATCATCACCAGTGTTGCATAGAAAGCCTTGGCCTTCTGAGGACATAAGTAACACAAGCTCATGTGGAAAATCGATGTAAACATTTGTGTCCCTGAGTGCTGCCTGTGTTCTCCTTGCAGAATGCTGTAGGCTAAATTCTTCTATGGTGAAACACTTGATGTTGCATCTTTCTGACGCAGTTGTCAAATGCTGTCTGCTGTTGTGCATGGAGTAGTGGGGTGAATTTATTGCCCAGGCAGAACTTGTGTGTGCCCACTCTGTCATCATGGCACCCTGAATTCAGGTCTTTGAACCAGCAATGACCCCAGCAGTTCCAACTCTAGTAAGACAGCCCAGCAGCGACTACATGGAACTTGTCCTCACCTGGAAAGGCTGGCAGAATAGCACCACTTGCTGCTGCTCTCATTGTGCCACAGAAACGTGCCTGTCATGAGTTACTGGACCTGAACTTTGCTATGCTGTGTAAATGTACTGGCAAAGGCATCTCTTCATCTTGCGCTGTTTCATGAGGCTGAAGATTCCTGCTGTGTGTGCATATTAGATAAAAATAATATTTTAATCTAGTAACTGTTTGATGGGAAATGGAACTTGACAAAATTTTGAAGAATCTGAGTCTCTGGCACCTTACAACACCCCTGGGGTACTGTGCTTAATTAAAAAATAAAATCCTATTTTTGGTTGTGCTTTTGTGAGAAACTGTAGCTTGGCACACTGTACTGGTTTTTGTTTGAAAACTGAAACTGCTGGGTTTCATAATGGACTTTCTGTTTTGCAGAGATACATACTACTACAGTCAAGGAGTAGCAACTGAAGATGGCTTTAAAAGCTACATGAAGCTGAATGCAAGTGCTGGGAATGTAGACTTGTACAAAAAGTTGTATTGCAGGTATCTTTGTCTAATACAAGCTTATTTCCTTTTATCAGCGTCTTTCTAGCTTTGTAAGAGGTGTAGTTTCTTCCTGTAGCATAATGCAAGCACATCTTTTAGTGGGGGTTTTTAGAGGGAAAGAGACTTTGTTTTTCTTCTATTTGAGCAACTGCTCTCCTATTTAAAACCACAGCTGTCTTTTTACCTCCCTTCCTCTCTTCATTTTCAAAAGAGATCTTCCGTCCTGCTCCCTCCATGCTGCCTAGATGGCTGCCATGTGAAAGGTACTTTTCTAAGGCTCTTTAGCCATCAACAGGAGTTTCTATAAGGTGTCAATAGCTACCAGCTATATAACACATTCACAGCAGATGGTACAGCTTTGGATTTGTTTTTTTTAGTCATATGAATACACAAAATGGATCTTTCATTGTGGAAAGTTATTTTTATTCTCATTAAACAACTCTGAGGTGTCTGGTTTCTAAACCTGTAGACTGCTGTGCCTGCAAAGTTCCCGTGGCTTCGTTGTTTAGATTCTTCTACAGCTAATTCATAATTTGGCTCAACTTTTTCCTCACGCTGTTCTTCGTATTGCTTCTCAACAGGCTTACAGACCTTTTGTGCAAGAAATGGTGGAGGTCAGATCATTGCTGGTAGGGTAGCTGGAAAGGGAAAAGAAAACTGGGAACTCTGGGCAGGAAAATGAAAGTGAGAGCAGGGCATATAGCTGGAAAGGGCAGCAGCAGCTGGAGGGTGATCTTTGCTCACCGTTTTCTTCACTGTATACCTAAAAACCCGGGTTTCTTTTTATTTCTATTGCAGTGATTCCTGTACATCAGGAAAGGTGATTTCTCTGCGTTGCATACGTAAGTGACTGTTTCTCAAACTTCTGCTTATTCATGAAATGCCCTGACTGGGAAATCCTTTCAAATAGGCATAAATAATTGCTATCTTTTGATGGGCAGATGATTTAACTCTTGGTTTCCAAGTTTCAGATGTTAAAAGATGAGAGCAAGAAGGGAGAGGAGACGAGAATGTTGGACTCCCAGTTGCTTTTGTCTTTGCTGCCACCAGCTCCTTTAAATTTACTTGCCTGCAGTGAAGCTTTGTAGCCTTTACCCAGTAATTGTGGTGGGACATTTACGGCACATCTGCTTTCCAGCGCACAGACATTGGGAGGGCAGTGTGTTCTTGATGGTGGTGGCTGTCATAAGGCAATTCCTGGTTGTTGTCTGTTTTGTTGCACAACACAGCACTGTGTCTGTGTGGATCACCAGAGATGCCTGAATACCACGTTCAGGGGTGTAAAGAACCACTGGTTTGTGGTGAACTGAGGACAGCAGCTACCAAATACTAATCTTGATGTTTACAATATGAAGGGAGTGTGGGCTATGGGAGACTTGCGATCTTGGTGTGCAAGGCAGGGGTGCAAGCTAAGGCATATTGAAGGCCAGCAGTGCAGAGGTCAGTCTGTGCTCCTCTCTGCTAGGGAAGCCTTTGTTGCAGAAGCCATCTTCCAGACCAGCTTGCTCTTTAATGCTTCTGTGTGTGTAACTGACTCTTTAGAGTGCGGCCTCTCCACTAAAAGCGTCAGCATCATGAACAGAATTGTGGGCGGCAGCGGGGCGGTGCTGGGGCAGTGGCCATGGCAGGTCAGCCTCCACGTGCAGGGCACCCACATCTGTGGAGGCTCCATCATCACCCCTCAGTGGATAGTGACAGCTGCCCACTGCGTGGAAGGGTGAGTCTGTCCTTTGTCTCTTGAGTGGTGATTTTCCTTGCTCCATGCTGAAATACACAGATTTGCTTAAGCCTCCCAACTTTTTCCTTTAAAACTGAATTAAATACCATTTCTTCTCTCCCCCCCGCCTTTAATGCAGTTGCTAGGTATGGTATTTTGTCTAGGTAGCAGTATGATTTTCAATCGTTAAGGGAAAATGTTGTGGAGGAGGCTGGCTGCAGATCATCTGTCTATTTTCTACAGGAAGAAAATCTTACTTGTTGAAGGTGGAAATTAAGTTGAATGGTGGTGTACAGCACAGGTACCCACCCAACTGAAGATGTAAACTCAAAGCACAAAGCTTAATGCCAGGCAGTACAGTGTTTTCATGAAGGTGTTAAACTGCACTGTGAGGAAAAACAAAAAAGGGAAAAAAAAATTGGGTGAAAAAAAAAGCAAAAAAAAAAAGCCAAACCCTCAAATATCACACAGCTGTAGATATGATCAATTTGAAGATGCTTGTACTGCTTATTTCCTCTTATCTTCATGCCACATGGTAGTGAAGCCCAAGTCAGTATTAAATGTTAGTTTATACCTGTCCAAGAAGCACTATAAATTGGCATAAACAAGGAAAATAAGTGGTACTTGGTACATTTTTAACATGTAAAGGAGTGTTGAGGGTGTTGTGGTACCTATGTACAGTGGCAGAATGTATTTAAAAGGTGGCTGCTTCTGTTGGAGGAAAAATTCACTAAGGAAAAACATGTTTAATGGTTGGTTGACTGGATCACAAGTTGAGGCTAAGCCAAGAAAAAATAACTTTGTCCTTAAGCTTGAGAAAGGAATGCAAGTGTGTGTTCTTACGTGATGATCTTATCCCTCCTTTGTTTTCTGATTTGAGCTCTGTAAGATGCAAAAGCTTTAGGAATGGCAATCAGGCTGTAGCTGGTACAGAGCTGGTTTTCAGTCTTGTGGTGGGGTTGGAGTTTTGTTTGTTCGTTCTTAGGTGTGGGTTTTTTTTTTGGAGGGTGTTTGTTTTTGTTTGTTTTTTTTTTGAGGGGGGACAACTGTTGCAAGCACTACTGCCTTGGCATTTCTTGTGGAACGAGTTCTAACACTTGTAGGAAGTTTTCTAGTGATCATTTTTAAACTATGCTGGAGCACAAGACTACTTAAATTGCATCTAGCAAACATGCTCAACATTTAAAGCTACCAAGACCACACACCAAAAACCCCCACAAACCTGTCATTTTCAAGATAGTGAAATTCCTTCACTGGATCATGTTTTTACTCCTTCTGGCTTTTGCCGCCCCTGTGCGTTTTGGATAGATAGTACGTGAATGACACTGCAGACATGTGAGACCTCAGAAATAACTGCTTGATCCCTCAGCCATGGAAATCAATAGACTTCAGTGTTGCAGACTCAGACTATAATTTTCTATGCTGAGTGACTAAGGGGACAGACAGTGACACCCCTTTTCAAAGATTTTTTTTTTAATTTATTTTTATTTTTAATATATTTATGAAATTAGAGTCAAGCTTTCCCGAAGTGAGAGGTGTTGTAATTTGTTTACCTTGTTCTTTGGAAATGGTAGTCAAATGCACGTGTGTTCTTGGTCACACATGCATTTGACTACTGTTTCTGAAGACTGTTTTTTGAAGGTCATAATCTGTGACTCATTACCAGAGAAGCAAACCTTCTAATCTTCCTTTTTCTCTAGACAATTTTCTGAACCGCACAGCTGGAGGGTTTATGCTGGGATTCTGAATCAGAATGAGATGATCATCAAAAATGGTTACAAAGTGCAACAAATAATTTCCCACCCAGATTATGATACAGATTCTAAAGACAACGATGTCGCCCTTATGAAGTTAGAGACATCGTTGAGTTTTACTGGTATGTATCCTGCTCTTAGGGAAAAAATCTGATAGCAATGAGCGTGTCCATTAAAACGTCTGAATTTCATCAAGAAATCCTTGTAGATATTTACGGGAATAACACAAAATGTGGGTAAAGAGACCTTAGAGACAGAGACGGGGTAGAGGTAGAAGCAGAGGGCCCACCCTCCAATTTTCTAAGTAGAATTTATTTAAATCTAGTACATGGTAAAAGAGCTTGGGCTTATTTCAACAATTTTCTTTTACCCCAGAATGTTGTACAGTGCTTACATATTGCCACTCCTATATATACAGGCTCAGGACATAGAGGTGGGGAGCTGACTAAACCACAAACCAAGTTCTATCAAGTAACAATTCGAAAGCCAAAAGAACAACCCCAAAAGAAGTGTTCCAAGAAGTGTCTGTCTTAAAAGTAGATGTAGGTTGTTTGTAAGCAAGCAGTATAAAATAGAGAACAAACCATATTTAAACTTGAAGTGCTTTTTATGTACAGGTCCTTTGTATTTCAGTGCATCGTTTTGAAGTTCTACTGGAAGCAATCTGCAGGAGCTCTTCTGCTGCTGCTAACCTCTGTTTATCAGGTTTTTCGTTTCCATTGAATCCTGCTTGCTTTGTAATTATTTTCAGCAGGGTAAAGTACAGGGAAAATGCATGGTGTGTATGTATTGAAGCGGTGGTCATGATTATGGTTATGCATTTATTTTGAATTATGTCTGGACATCTGGGATTACAGATGTTACTGTGTTTCTTTTGTAGATACTGTACAGCCAGTTTGTCTGCCTAATCCAGGAATGATGTTTGAGCCTAATCAGGAGTGCTGGATATCTGGATGGGGAGCAGAGAGCCAAGGAGGTAAAGAGTGGCTCTGGAATACTTTGATCTTCTACATAAACCACAGCAACTGTAGGGAGGTGTTCTTTGCCTCCTGCAGATTTCATGTGCTTTTAATAGCCCTGTAGATAACACAGTTGATTTGGGGTTGGAATAGGCAGGTAGGTGCCATGTTCTCTTGCTTTACAGTCCACTGACAGCAAAGCAGGGTAACTCACTGAACTCTTGGGAGGGAGTTTTAGTGTCATGTTGTCTCTGTGTGGTGGACCATATATCTTAAGTGTCCATCCCAATGTTTCTAGTATGTTTAATCTTGAGCAGTGCTAGCAGAAGAGATTTATAATAGTGACATAATGTGATGCTTGTTCTAATTTTGTCTTTGTATGTGTGGTTTTGTGTGTGTTTTATTTTTAGGTAAAACATCAAATAACTTGAATTATGTTAGGGTGTCCTTAATAGAACAGTCTACGTGTAATTCTGTCTTTGTCTATAATGGTGCAATTTTGCCTACAATGATCTGTGCTGGATATCTAGAAGGAGGAATTGATTCCTGTCAGGTTAGTATTTCTCATGACCGCATAATAATGATCTGATTATTTTTGTGGTCTCACTAGTAGGCTTTTCTAATGATCTATTAATTACAAACAGTTGGGGGGGGGGGGGGGGGATGTGAGGAAGGAAAGATAACATTTTGGTTGAGTTTCTAATTCCTTTGATGGTGCATCCCTTAAAAAGGGTGAGATTTTGTTTCATCTTCTGAATGGCTGCCAGAGTTCTCACTAAATACCCAAAGAGGGTAAGGCAGTCCTTTTGAATGCTTCAAGGATGTTTTGTTATCTGGTATTTAAAGTTCAATGAATGATCTTCATAACCACAGTGATACCCTACCATTATGTTGGTGAACAAGAAAGTCAATAATGCCTGTATCATTTAGTGCATTGGGCAAACAATTTTCATCACTATTACAAGCAGTCGTTATTTAATACTGTAATTGCCATCACATTTTATTTTAGTGACTGCCTTACAATGGTGGTTAGCTTTTTTTTGAAACTTAACCTGTATTCCTGAAGTGAAATGGATTGTGTCTTTTCTGGTGGCCAGGTCAATAATAATACATTTGCATTTTGTGCAGGGTGACAGTGGAGGTCCTCTAGTAACTAACAAAAACTCCTTGTGGTGGCTGGTTGGAGATACTAGCTGGGGATCTGGCTGTGCTACTCCCAATAGACCAGGAGTGTATGGGAATATGACTGTGTTTACAGATTGGATTTATAAAAATATGCAGGTAAAATATGTGGGTGGTTTTAATAATTGAAAATGTCCAAAATTCTAAACCTTGATTTTTTTTTTTTTTATTAAAAAAAAAATAAATGTGACTTGTCTGCTAATGGGGCTGTTCTGTTGCGAAGCATCTAAGTAATTGATAAGGTAGGCAGTCAGCTGTCAACAGAACTTGAACCTTTGTTGATTTGTTTTTTCTACACAGGCAAACCGATGACAATGCTGGCTGTCCTCCTTGCTGATCAATGTTTCTGAGAACAGGAATAAATGAAGCCATGGGTGCCTGGGATATTTATTCACTTTGCAAATGATTTTTTTTTCCTCTTTGAATTATTTAAAAAAAATAACATGAAGGATTGCACACTCGGTTCTGTGCTGGCTACAGTGACTGATCTTAATCAATGAAGGATTATCACAATGATCACCTTTCTTCTTGTGGTGGTCTTGTGCCTGGCAGAAACTGTTCTGTCACCTGCTTAATGAAATGTTTCCTTCTAGTTGAGTAACTCTGACTTGATAATCAGGTACAGGCTTATAATGGCAATTTTAATCAAATTTAAAGATTTTTGTAGCAGGATGATGAGACGGTTTAGTAACGTTTTAAATTAAATGTTAAATAATGTGAATGTTGACTCTCTGAGCTGCTGGTTGGCAATTTAAAAATAAATAAATGTTTTTTGGTATAGAATCACAGAATGGTTTGGGTAGGAAGGGACCTTAAGGACCATTTAGTTCCAACCCCCCTGCCATGGGCAGGGACACCTGCTAGACCAGGTTGCTCAAAGCCCTGTCTAACCTGGCTTGAACACTGCTAGGGATGGGGTATCCACATTTCTCTGTGGGTACCTGTTCCAGTGCCTCACCAACCTCATAGTACAGAATTTCTTCTTAATACCTAAACCTAAATCTACCCTCTTTCAGCCTGAAGCCATTCCCCCTTGTTCTGTCCCTACATGCCCTTGTAAAAAGTCCCTCTCCAGCTTTTCTGTAGGCCCCCTTTGGGTGTTGGAAGGCTTCTGTGAGGTGTTCCCTGAGCCTTCTCCAGACTGAATAAGCCCAACTCTCTCAGCCTGTCTTCACAGCACAGGTGCTCCAGCCCTCTGAGCATCCTTGTGGCTCCTTCTGGACTCGCTCCAACAACTTCATGTCCTTATTATGTTGGGGGCCCCAGAGCTGAATGCAGTACTGCAGGTCGGGTTTCATGAGAGCAGAGTAGAAGGGGAGGAGTATATGTATGAAGGGAAGTTTTCATGCATTATGGTAGAGGCACACAAAAAAAAAAAACCCAACTGTGTATTCAGGTAATTAAAAGCCCTCAGTATCTCAGCACAGCAGTCATCCAAGTCAGATTGTCTGAAGTGAGACCAGTCCGACTGTGCTGTTCTGCCTTAAGCTTCTCTGAACCCAAAAAGGGCAAACCCTGCTGTCACTCTTGATGTAGGCTGTGCTCCAGAGCTGTAGCAGGAAGCAGTGAATTAAGTGTCCCAAAGGTGAGGTTCCTGGCTGCGTGCATTGAGGTTGAGTCTTGAACTCTCCCTGCTGAGAAAGGCAAAAGGCAAAGTTTTTCAGTAAGGCTGTGTTGCAAGCGCTAGACCTCCAATTGCAGACACACGTACAGAGGCTGGATATTTTATACAAAGAAACACAAATTCGCATTTCTGTGTAACCAGATGAACTACCTCATTTATAAAATTTGGCTTTTAATTCCTTACAGCTCTCCTTTTGTGTATCTGCATGTATGTTTTTAGCAAAATGTAATTAATGTCAAGAGTGCCACCTCAAGTATGATTTTGAAACTTATAATCATAGTGCAAAGGATCAAAAAGCCATAACCAGTCTATTTTAAGACAGATACATCTTTTGAATGAAATGACTCCACTAGTCTTGTTTTCTCCTTTAGTACTGAAGTGCAATTATCTTGCATGTAAACACTGCACCAAATAAATTTTTTTTTTATGAATCTTTTTCCTTAGTCGTGGTTTGTATTTTTTTGCTTTGTGTTTGGTTTTGGGATTTTTTAATTCTTTTTTTGGAGATAGTTGCTGCATTCAGTGTCTGAAGTGCTTTGAGAATCCAGTTAGAAAAGAAAAACCCTAAAATGTAAAACAAATTAAAACAACACAAGAGGGTGATCCAAGAGGCTTCTTTTTTTTTCCCCCTAAGGTCCTTGTACAATCCCAAGGCAAGAGAGCTTGATGTCCATGAATGCTGCATGTGTTTTAGTGGCTGGGTCTAATGAAATCACTCCGGCTTGTGAAAATGAATTAAATAAGCAAGTTTAGCCTAAAGGCAGTGGGTCCATGGAGTCACACCCTATTTTGTTATTACATCTCATGCTGCCTGAAGCAATGTGTGCCTGCCTGTCTTCTCAAGATGTGAGACAAGGTGCTTTCAATAGCACATGAGCATTAAGTGTGACTTGGGGGATACCATGAAGCAGTCAACAAGTTGAAAGTACATTCAAAATAGAGATTAAATAAGTTATTGTGGGATCAGGCTTCTTTATGGCTTCTGACCTGCAGCACTGCAAGTCAGTAGTAGCAAAACATCATTATACTGAAATGTGGAAAACTGGCTGTAGTGCTAAACAGAGTTAAGAAAGTTGTACGCTCTACTGGGGTGAAAGCTGTGCCACAGAAGTCAGCCATGTTTAGCATCCTGGATGATTTAATCTCTTGGACATCCAAATTCCTGCTATCTACTGAATTGCCCATCAGTCCCAAAATTTCAGGTGATGCTCCAGGCTTCTAAAAGAAATAGCCTCTTAGCCTTTCTCTACAAATCAGAGAACTGACAAATGAGAAGCAAAGCCAACAGCATCCTGTAGATGTCCTGATAAGATGTAGTTCCCTTTTTTTCCATCTAGGCTGGCATTGTTTCATGTCCACTGTGTACACTCTACCTACTGGGCTGGGACTGAACAGTGGCAACAGCTTGCAGAGTTGTTTTTCAGGCCACGGCAGGAAAGACATCAATCACCGTGAGGCAAAACCACAAAGGGAAGTGTGGGGTTGCTAAGGTTGTGCACTATGCTTCATCTAGGAAAGTCAGGTAATGTGATTTCTACAGTTTGTGAGTAATACAGCTGAAAGCCCTCATCATCAAACAAACAAAACACCACAACCCTCAAGAGCTCTAGCTTTTTAATAATTATTTTAATGGTTATACAAAGTTCATAAAGCAAATGTTTAAAACTCAGACAGCATTTATTCAGTCACAACTCCCAGAAAAGAGCACTTAACATAAGGGTAGGTGTTTGCATGTAATATGATTATGGAAAATAAAGCAAACAACACTAGAAATGGGTGCTGACGTTACATTTTCAGGGATTTTATGAAGTTCTTCAATAATGCTAGAAAATGAGTAGACTGAAAAATTAAGAAATTACAGTGAGGTGAATTTTCTCAGGTACTGGCGGGCTTTGGTGAGACGATCAGCTCTTTCACTGAGGTAGCTCTTATGCTTCGCAGCTTCACTGTCCTCCTGAAGCAGATGGCTTAAGTTGTTTTTTTCTTGCAAAAGATGCAACATTGTGGTCTGTAAGCCATCCCCAAAGTCATGAAAGGCAGAAGACAGGATGATCAGAGGTATCTGATTAGAGAGGCGTTTACTTGCTCCCTGCAAAAAGGGGGAAAGAAGGCAGAAGACTTATTTCCCTGAAAGAACTAAACCAGGAAGGGGCTACAGGAAGTACGGGAAGAAATGACAGCACATTTTTTAAATGTTAAGCACAGAGTTACTGGTCAAGAAGGGAGTGCTTCTATGAACAAAAAAAATGTTTACCATTAGTCTTTTGTACCTAAAAGTCTAAAAACTAAGAGTTAAGGGAATGTCAACTGTTGCTTTTTTCTCTCTGAACTAAACCCAAGGCAGGCTGTTCGCCACTTAGCTCTGCCAGCTATTGTTGGTAAGAGCTTATCCGAGGACATACCTGATGAATAGTACTTGTGAACAATTTCTGGCATCAAATATGTATTCTCTGAATACTACCAATCCATTATGGTACAGGAAATCAAAGAGTGATTTTTACTAAACTTGCTAAATTTCTGTATTTAGATGGTATTTCTGATGTGGTTGTCCTTTTAAGTGTAAGACAACTTTGGAGTAAGCATTAGCTTTAAGGGAAAATGCCTTCAGCAGTAGTGAGGCTTTGTTTTGCCTACATTACATCTATTGATACCTCAATGAAATAATTTTCTGCTAAGCTGACAAACTGTCTGGTCTGCTATTTATATATGCAAATTGAAACATTGACCTAGAAGAGCTTGTGGGATGCTTCTCCCGGGCTTCACTGATGCTCTTGGACAATGGGAGGTTCAAAACCTCTCCAATGCTGGGAGGGAGCTGCCTCCAGCCCTCCTGGTGCCAGGTGAGCACTTACTCCTGAGTGACTGGCTGCAATTGAGAAACATGCTGTCTTCCTTTCTTCTTGTAGCACCTGACTTGAAAATGGCAGTGGGAAGACCTTGAAGAGGCACATTTGATTTGTAGGTCCTATAGGGTTTGGGCAGCCTGTTTCCAGAGAAGTGTAAGGTGTTTCTGGCTTTAAATGCATCTGGAATTCAGTGGGTGCAAATCTTCCATGTACAAAGGTGGGGTTGAACTCAAGCTGAAAAATACCTAAGACTAGATGTTTAGTTTTTCTTTCTGTCTTGCAGAGATCTAGTCAATAGCAAGCAATTCGGCTGAGTCAGCTAAAACGCTTATGCCATTTTCAAAGGCCGTGAACACTTAAAAGCTTCCATTGCATTCAAAATGTTTTGACCTTGTGTAAGTCCCATGGAGATATGATGCTCTGGTATTTGTTATTGTTGAAAATGGCTCTTAGGACATTTACAAAAATGTCTAACAAACTTCTGGGACATTTGTGCTATAGCAGAGAGAATAGTGAGGTGGCAGGGAAGAGTTTACGCAGTTCTGCCTTTGTCTCATTCTCTGAAAGCTGATGGTTTTCTCTCCCTCCATCAGCCTGAATGTTTAATGCAGGAATTTGTCAAAATCTTGCTATTAGAACTCAAGGTGAGCTGTTACCTACCTACTGCATTATTAATATTGAACTTGTTGCTTTCTGGGAGAGTTTTACAAAACAAAGATCAAAAGCAAATATTGATACTGCATGTTCTCTTTGCTGTCTTTCTTTAACACAATATTTTGTTAAAACATCCCATTTGTCTTCAGAGACTTAACTTCTATGAGCTCTCTGCAATGCAGCATACACATTCTGATCTCTACAGATAGCTGAATCCGTTTTAACTTAACATTTTATTATCACTCCTCCCGTCACATTAGTTTAGGCTCTGACTGCAAGCCACTGATATGGCTTTCTGCTGGCAGCAGGAATACACAGAAGGGCTTGAGGCTGACCTGAGCTGACCTAAGCTCTCAGATGCTCTGCTAAATGCTGAAGTGCTGTACATAATGTTGTTAAGCTCATGGAAACTAGTGTTATTTGAAAAATGTGATATAGACTTGCAGTGGGGAAAGCTACCCTAGGCCTGTTGCTTCTTTTGCTGTAGAGGGGGGCTTGTCATCAACTGAATATCAGTAACTTGTAGTTACAGGGCCAAGGGCTCTTCCTCATCCTATCCTCTCCTCCATGCTGGTAAGTGATCGAGAGAACATTGTACTGGCATGGGGCTGGATAGTCAGCAGGAGCCACTCCTTTCTCTGTGAAAAGCTAGAAAACAGGGCTCACTTGCCCATAGTGTATTCCCTGAGCAAGGGGCATCAGGGAACCATGACAGGCTGGGAGGCAGGTAATATGTGCTTTAGGAACCAACTGTCATTTTAAGAAATGGCAGGCTTCTCTAATCGCCATATCTGGCACTGTGCAACTACTTCTCCCTAGAGACTGTGCTGAAACAGCTTTCTGACCAGCTTTGTCCTGGCATTTTCATCACTGGTCAGAAGCTCTGATTAGTTCATACAGAAGCTATGCCTGTACTTGGACAAGACACTTATACCCTCTGGCTACTATTCCCTGCATAGTAGTAGTATGAAAGACTCAATATGTTAACTACAGTGAGACCTGGACAGTGGGTATATAGCATTCAAAGTACAGAACAACTGCTGTATGATCATCTGTAAACTCACGTAGAAGTAAGCCTTCGTGTGAGAAACCAGTTCCCGGACAAAATAGGGCTCTTGTTGCAAATCAGATCCAACCTGTGATTCTTTCCCTTTGCTGACTTTCTTAAAGTATTCTCCATTAACAGATTTTAAATCATTTATGTAAAGGTTATCCTGGCAGTATACAATTCTCTCCATTTTAAACTGGGTCCGGATACGTCTTTGAGCCTCCTCTGCTTGTTTCTCTCTAACGTCTTCAATTCTGGTCTAGAAAAGAAAAGGACAACAAGTTCTCAGACATTTGCTTTTTTTTTTTGCAAAGGTGTCAGTGCATAGCAGCAAAGTTCCCTCAGTCATCCTCAAATTCCCTTAACACGCTTTCTTAGCACTCTTAAGAAAGCATCCCGTCTTTTCTTTCATCTTTAGTGTTTACCAGAACTTCTTCCCTCTGCATCTCTCTCACTGTGTTATGCCTAAAGACCCTCCCTAAATACTTCTGTGTTTGGCTGAAGTAGCTTATTAGCTTGGTATCTGATTGACCTGGGAGCTCAGTAGGGTTTGGCCATGCAAGTAAAATAGAAAACCATCTATTTCACTCACATTTGCATTTGAGTTTCCTTTCTAAGCAGTACCCTGTGAGTGGACACTGCTTCCTTGCTGTCCAGCATTGCTTCTCATCTCTTCTTCAAAGATCTTTCTGAGAGAAAGGCTCAACGACATCCGTATCATTTAACTCTATCCCAAACTGTGAACAGTCATCATGATTTTTAGCTTGTCTGCTCTTGCTCCCTTTTATTGAAGATGAGATTCCTGCACTGGCTAACAACATGGCTTGCCTTTCAGAGAGGCAAAAGCACTGTTTAGTGCTCTTAGGCTACCCACATGCTTACAAATCATTGCAGAACTTAAATTTAAATTAATTATAAACTCTTCAAGGCTGCCATATTGTGTTTTCTTTGCATTGTGGTGTATGTATCAACAATGTGACCAGAATGAATGAGGAATGTATGTTTTATATCTTGTCAAATTTGTACCAAAAGACAAAAGGCACTTTCATTAGTCCCATTGTAAAGGTGCTATCATTTTCGTGCTCTTCCTTATTTTATAAAAAACATAGGCCTGAAAGAAATTCAGTGGTTGCATAAGGGTAATTCAATGAGATAGGTACTCTAAGCAGTATTTACAAATGTTGTCTTTACAAATGGCTGTATTTACAAAGGCCATTCTGTCATGCTCTTATCTCAGGTTACAGGTAATGTCTCACCTTAACAGCTCTGTTTAGATTGTGGAAATTGCCAAAATGCCTTATAGTGAGTTCCATAAATTTCTCTTCAACCAGTCCTAACAGACAGAAGAAAAACAGACAAAATAATGTCAAGTAATCAAGTGAGGTTTTTAAGCTATTGTTAATATGAGACTTGGGAAAACTACCCATTTTCTATATTCATCCAGAAATAGCTGGGCAGCTGTACTGATGTACTGTGCCTTTATGACCAATACAAACAAGTAGGAATTTAGATTCCTAGGTCCAAGAGTGTGAGACATTAAAGACCTGATGTAATCACTTAACACCCGAGAGATTGAATATCCCTGAGATTTCCTTTATAAAGCAATTTCTGTGCTTACAGCTGTATCTGAACAGATGTGCCATCACTTGGCCATGTAAGCACATCTGCATCTCACCCCCTGAGTTGCCCCTGCAGGGAGAGGGGCTAGCCACATACAGGACAGATCACTGAGTCTGGCACAGACACCGTAGATGCCTTCTAAGTCAAACATAGGAGAGAGAGGATCATGACATACTTTTTCCTTGGGTGGTTTTTACTGGATGAACTATGTACTCTTCCCCCCAGTCTCAGCAGTCACTGTGTGATACAACATACAATACACTGTATGATACAATGTACAACAGCATGCAAAGAACTGGCAGAGAAGCTGGGCTCCCAGTTCAGGTTTGTGAATGCCACTCCCTGGGTTTGGGAATACCAAACTGCTGGGCTGTAACCAGGTACTTCTACTGTACTATTACTTTACTCTGTTATTTAAGGTAGTTACATTCTAACTTTCTTCCACCAGCCACTGGGAAAAGTATTAATAAATGCCGGAGACCACATGTAGAGATTGGAGGCTCTAGAGAAGAAGTAAGACTCCAGGTTGAATCAAATTCACTTCCCCACTCTGAAGAATCCTGGCTGGAGCTCTTGCTCCAGCAGTGAGAACATTTGCTCATCCTGGAAAAAAAAAAGTTAGGTGCATGAGTATCTCCCATGTAACAGCCTCATGAGGCCTGTGAGACGTACCAATCACCCTGTTCTGTATCTCAATGGCTGGCTCCTCCAGTTCTATGATCTGCTCTTTTATAACATCCTCAAATGTCCTGTAATTGGTAAAACCTGGGAACTCTCTTCCACGATACTGTTCTTCATATTTCCATGCTTTACCGGGTACAGTTTCGTTAACTGCAATATTAAAATAACATTACTTTACAACTAATCACTCAATTTATGAATATCAGATTTACGAAAGAGGTCTATTTCTCCTCTTTGAAATGCTCTTGAGAAGAGCAACTACTGAGATGATCTTTCAAGCAAAACCATTACTACAGAACTGTGCTAACACGTTATTACTCAGTTAATGACACAATGGAGCAACCACCTATATGACAGAAAGCAACCCAGAAATCATGATGGGGCTCAAAAATACTGGTTCTTCTTGGAATTGCTACCCTCATGGAACAAAACAATACCCCAAACTCCCTAAACAGTCTTATTCCAGGGAATCTACTGTTGACTATCTATTTTTATTTAAGATATCACAGTCAATATTTCTTTGTTAACATTATATGACTTTGCCATCTTAAATGGGGTATATCTCTTTGAACTGGTTTACATATTCAGGCGAAGACAGGTCTCTGAGTGTTTCGGAAGGTTTCAATATGGCCCTGTTTGGGGGTCAAATTTGTGAATCACATGCAGATGTGGAAGTAGAAGTCAAGCTATGAATGCTTTCAGTTCTAACATTCAGATACACGAATCCATAGTTGGATAATTAAAAAAGAAAAAAAAAAATCAGTGGAAAAAACTCCACAAAAAAACCCAGAAGTGGATGTAGAGAATCTGTTTCAGAGTCTGAAAACCAACCTGTACAGTTAAGGTAGTACAAAGTTGTAACATAGCCACAAGAACATCTATCAGCTTTGCAACAGAAAGTTCAAGGCTTCAAATATTAAAAGTGTCTACTCCTCTTAGTACTTTCATTCATCATAAGAAAGCTCAAGTTAAACAGTGTCATCTGACATGTGATGATGTACCTTCAGAAATCCTAGAGGTGACCGATAATAGAGCTTTTTCTTGAGGAAGAGCTCGCTAAAGCTACCTCTAGTTTTCAAGCTATGTAAGTGAACTTACTCTGCTGCACAGGTAAATACTTTATCTGGGCATATATACACATGAGTTTGGGGTAGCATATTGTCAGCAAGAGCGATGCTGTTGTAAGAGCTGCTGTGTGTTGCTACGTGATCCTATTGTGAAGTTAGATGTATTAGTTTAAATCAATGGGGATAACCTGAAAGTGCCCAGATGGTTCCCCACTGTGGTTCAGCTGCCTTGGAATGCCTTGTAATGCAACTCAGTTGTTCTTGTCCTCTGAAGAAGTTGTATCCTTCTGCTAGTGCTTTCTGCTATTTTTTATTTATTTTTTTTTGTCTATTTCATCATGCCTTCATTATCTTACTCTTCTATTCCTGTCCATAAAATCATGTTGATTGGCCTGATATTTCATGGATGTGACATAAGAAATGTTAACATACACTAATGTCTGTCTGTCTTCACATATATATATATGTTTGTCTCTGGTTGATGTCATTCTTGCAGCCTATTTGTACCTATCATTTTAGAGGGACTAGTAATGCTGACATAGATGTGCACAGAATTTGCTTTGAGAACTGCTGCTTGTCTGATAGCTGATGATAATTCATCTCTAAGAGCAAGTGATGGGGTCTCTGAAAGATGTGAAAGAGATGCTGCAAAAGATGTTGAGTGTACTGCAGAGTTTAGCTTGCGCGCATCACCCTATGCCTCAGTTTAGATCTGAGTTCAGTTAAGCAATTAACAAAGTGGGAGATGCACAGGAAGGGGTGCTCTTTGCAAGGTGTGGTGATTTCAGACTCAGAATTGCTTTCTCCACACCTTAAACCAGAGCTAAAATTGAACAAAAAAGACTAAAATTGCAAAATGTTCCTAATAATAGTAATAAAAATAGTAATAGAATTATAGCAGATTCATTATATAGTTTAAAATAATGATGATGATGATGATAATATGTTTGGTTTAATGCTGTTATCTAGAAGAACGGTTCAGAGACTCACCAACCAATTTTGTGCCAGGGCCCATAGTCTTGATTTTACTGCTTTGCTGGGAGAAGAGAGACATTCACTGATCTCTCCGTAATGACAGCATTTAACACAAGCTCTGTCCTTTTCCTCAAGGACTAAAGCATAACTTGCCTAACATTACAACAGATGCATACTCCCCGCTTCTTGTTTTTACTTTCTTGGAACAACCCATTGATGATGCTGTGTCTTGATTTAAAAGCAAGGGAATGGAATCTCAGGTCAGCTGCAAACAATGGTTTTCTATGCTTACCCTTTGCAGCACACTCTAGGAGAACCGTTTCCCATGTTTGGAACTCTTTGCGGATTTTTGTAAACAGCCTGATTTCATTTCCAGCCAACTGTTCCTCTCCACGTATTGTCTGAGAGACATCTTGATTAAAGAGTTTGATCAACTGTAGTGAATTAAAGAACAAGCAAGAATGTTGTAAAGTTTCATTTCTCCAGACTGACTTGCATCTGTAAAGCAAATCTGCAATCTTTTGATGTTAAAGCAGGAGCATGGTTCATTGAAAACATCCCTTCCTTACATCTTTTATGCTTGCAACTCCTGTTGTTTTGTTTGGTTTTTTGTTTGGCTGTCCCCAAACCAGCACAGCTGGAGGAGAATAAACTTGATACTTTTTTTGTTTTTCCTTTCCTGTGGACTCTTAGAACCATTTAGCAAACTGTATTTGACCAGACTTGTATGAAACCTTTGAAGGCTGATGAGCCTTCTTAAGTGCCCCTGCTGGCCTCCTGAAAGCTTTCTGTAAGGGATTAGTTCCCCAAGATAAGATACTTGGACGGACTAGTAAACCATATTTTGATATCAAGAATGCATTTGATTTTATGAGTGCTGTAAACAATATAAACCCTTCAAAAAGTTTGTGGCAGGCAGGAGTGTAATTTTTCCATCCCTGAGATGCTTGAGTTTGACCTTTCAACTGAGTTGTTGTTCAGTTTTCATGACATAATCACATGAAAAATATTGCTAGAAGGGACCATGAGCTCCTGTGGTCCATTGTTTTTGTAGCTATGATGTATTCCTTCCAGAGGTTTGTCTATGTTGCTCTTGAAACTCTTCGATGACAGATACCACAAGCTTCCTGGTGCTCCATGCCAATGTTTTCCTAACTTTTAGTGGTTTCTTTTTCTCCCACATTTACCTCTTCATTCTGCTCTGTGACAAAATCAATATTGATACTCACATCAGTGAGGACAGTCAGCTTCTCAGACTCTGTTGTGGGTGAGACTCTTTTGTACTTTTGTAGATCCTGTAATGTTTTTTGTAGTGCCTCATGAATTTGTTTCTCCAGTGCTGGCAAAGTGTTCTGGTGGGTAGACAGTGAAGAAGGATATTTAGGTAGGTTGAACATGTTTGGCTTTGGAAGGAAAATAAAACCAATCTAAGAATGACCTATACCTGCACAAGATCTTTGCTGCTCTTTGAAGTCTAAGAGCTTGCTGTCCTTGCATCCCACACATGACAGTGGGATACCATGGAAATACAAATATGGCCTTCATTGAGAGAAGGCAGGGGGCTAAGACCTCTCTGTGAGGTGGGCAGAGTAGCTACAGTCCCTAGGCAACCTAGCAATAGTCCCTAGCAACATTTCATCTATAGTGAGCCAAAAACTGTCCTCACAGGTTGTGCCAGGGAGGTGATGATGTGGGGAATGCACTGACCCTTCCATTCCTGATAAATGCCTGATTGAACACAGCTGTTTAGTTGCATCAGGATATGTAAATGCTTTTTTTTCTCCTTCAGTATTGAATTTAGAGGCTCCCTGTATTTTAGCATTTTCCCTTAATGGAATAAGATATATTACTTGCAGATACATGTCTATAAAATTGAAACTCCAATATATTTACATTAGTATAATAATATAATAAAACAATTACTTGATTTTTTTTAAGACATTTTCAGTTAAATAGAAATTATTGTGTTTTAGTACGCTCATAACAGTAACTTGTCACCCAGTCAATCAACATTCACAAACAGAAATAACATGGCTGTCATTGAAAAAGCAGGAGTTATGAGTCACAAATGAAATTATTTGTCTATTGTTAACGTTCAGTTTAAGATTAACAGAACACAGGTTTTTCACTTATAACTCTCAGTGCAATTTGTCCTTAGATTGTCGGACTGAAGGATAATTAAGTGCTCTCTATGCATATAAAGATGCAATCCAATTGCAATCAATTGCAACCCAAGGTTAAAGGGCTGAACTTATTTCTAGATTGTAACCAGCACAAACAGCTTAGTATAGCGCTTCTGTTACTTACAATAATATGTCCCACAAGTTCATTTGTGAGCTTTTCTGCCAGATAAGGGATAGTAGCTCTTCTTTCTTCCAGCAGAATGCTGCAAAAAAGAGGAAAAGGTGTTTTTGGTAGACTGCATGGGCAGGGTAAGGAGGTAGCACTGATGCTTTGCTCTTTTTTCACTAGTTGTACACAATTTGAGTAAATACACAAATTGAGTAAAAGAAGGGCTGCCTGAGAGTTCAAGCACAATTGCAGCAGCAGCCTAGGACTCTGGGCATTTAACGCAAGAGTTGTTTGGCAGCCGCTGATACTGGCTAAGCAAACGGAAACAGAGAAGAAGCTGAAAATAGCAAATTGTAACAGCAGATTAATGTGCTGCTGTGTTACTTCTGCATGCGTGAAGTACACTGATTCCAAACCCTTTTCGCCTGCCATTCTCTATATTATGATTGATTTGCTGCTGAGTCATCTTCTGGGGAAATCTGTGCCCTTAGCACAGTCAGTATCCTTTCTCATGCTGAGTTTAACCATGTTTCCCAGTGCATGGAAATACTTTAGTGCCTGACTTGAAATGCTCGACTTGAAGTGCTCAAGCACTTAAGATGTTTAAATTAGAGTTTTTGAAATTATTTTGAACTTCTGAAGACCATTGCACTTCTCCCAGGGTTAAGGGGAGATATATATATCGAACTTGCATCCAAAACGCATTTTAAAGTTTTATTTGATGTGTAAAATTCTTCTGGCTTCCTGGAATGTAACACTACATGGGCAATGAGAAGTACTGAATATCATTAAAACTTGTTTCTAACCCTACTTTAAAACTCACCAAGTTGACAGGAAGCTTTGAAGTGACTTTAATATGTTTTTGATTAGGTCCTTGCTGTGAGAAGTACCTGAAATGTTTGTGAGTCTGGAAGAATTTTCTCTCCTGCTGGATTGCAGTGGCCAAGGACAGTTTGTCGTGGATGTCCTGCTGCCCGCGACACTTCACAATCATGTAACCTTTTTTGAGGGGGATGACCTTGTTTTGCATTATCTTAATGACAGACTCTTCAGTTCCTCTATCCACCAGGTCAGGTTTTGTGAGGATCCCTGGGAAATTACCCAAAAAGAAAGCTAGTCAAGTGCAGAGGTTAAAGGTGGGAGAGGTGTAGCAGGACACCCAGAGAAGGAATACTCTATACCATGTTTTATAAAGCAACTTCTCGTCATTTGTTGGGTTTTTTTTTCTCCTCTAGAGAGCTCTCAGCTCTTGGGCTTTGCACTGTAAAACTTGCTCCGCAGTTGGCCTCCCACCCTCTTTATGTCTTGCAAATCCTTTTTTAACAGGCAGCAGCAAAGCTTTCCTGCAATTGTAACATATAAGCCAGCAAGACTCAAAATTGAGGGATTCTTTGAGCTACTGGATCATCTCAAGCTTTGTAAATAGTTCATTTAGGCTGTTTTCTTTTTTCCTTCTTCTAGTAGCTAATTCTACAGATCTAGCACGGAATACAGAACATCAGACCTTCATGGAAACAAGATTCACATTTCTCTTCAACTTGTAGATCAAAAATTGTCTCACCTAGTGTCCTTTCTCCAGTGGGATCCACCTCTTGAGCCATTTTCAATGCTTCTGTTGTTGCAATATCCACATTACATGGCACCACTACCAAATTGAGTGTTTCTTTGAAGCGAATAATTTTTTTAAGTAGTATTTTGATCTGTAATGCAATACACATTAAGAAAATTCAGTGAAATTAGATGCTTCCATGTAAGATGTGACTATTTCTAGCAATATGAGCCACTGTTTAATGGCATTAAATGTCACATTTACTGAGGATAGTATTACATGCTAAAGGATAGCATGGAAATGGGTCAGCAGTAAAATGCAGCCTCTTTTTCTATGTCAAGATTAATCTAAACATCTAGCATGTTTGGATGTTATGCCTGTCCTGAAAGCTATGTGCAGTTTAACCTCTCATGCATATAATCTGTCATGGAAATATTGAAGATATTTTGCAAATAATCACGTGTGAGAAAAACAAGTTCTGATACCAAGGTACACACTTACAGAAAGAAAGCAAGATATATCATAGAATCATAGAATAGTTAGGGTTGGAAAGGACATTAAGATCATCTAGTTCCAACCCCCCTGCCATGGGCAGGGACACCTTACGCTAAATCATATCACCCAAGGCCTCATCCAACCTGGTCTTGAACACTGCCAGGAGTGGAGCATTCACAACCGCCCTGGGCAACCTATTCCAGTGCCTCACCACCCTAACAGGAAAGAATTTCCTCCTTATATCCAATCTAAACTTCCCCTGTTTAAGTTTGAACCCGTTACCCCTCGTCTTGTCACTACAGTCTCTAATGAAGAGTCCCTCTCCAGCATCCCTATAGGCCCCCTTCAGATACTGGAAGGCTGCTAGGAGGTCTCCACGCAGCCTCCTCTTCTCCAGGCTGAACAGCCCCAACTTCCTCAGCCTGTCTTCATACAGGAGGTGCTCCAGTCCCCTGATCACCCTCCTGGCCCTCCTCTGGACTTGTTCCAACAGTTCCATGTCCTTTTTATGTTGAGGACACCACAACTGCACACAATACTCCAGATGAGGTCTCACAAGAGCAGAGTAGAGGGGCAGGATCACTCCTTCGACCTGCTGGTCACGCTCCTTTGGATGCAGCCCAGGACACAGTTGGCTTTCTGGGCTGCAAGTGCACACTGAAGCCGGCTCATGTTCATTTTCTCATCTAGCAACACCCCAAGTCCTTCTCCACAGGGCTGCTCTGAATCTCTTCTCTGCCCAACCTGTAGCTGTGCCTGGCATTGCTCCGACCCAGGTGTAGGACCTTGCACTTGGCATGGTTAAACTTCATGAGGTTGGCATCAGCCCACCTCACAAGCATGTCAAGGTCCCTGTGGATGGCATTCCTTCCCTCCAGCGTATCAACCGAACCACACAGCTTGGTGTCATCGGCAAACTTGCTGAGGGAGCACTCAATCCCACTGTCCATGTCACCGACAAAGATGTTGAACAAGAGCGGTCCCAACACCGATCCCTGAGGAACACCACTCGTTACTGATCTCCAGCTGGACATTGAGCCATTGACCACAACTCTTTGTGTGCGGCCATCCAGCCAGTTCTTTATCCACCGAGTGGTCCATCCATCAAATTGATGTCTCTCCAATTTAGAGACAAGGATGTTGTGTGGGACAGTGTCGAACGCTTTGCACAAGTCCAGGTAGATGACATCAACTGCTCTACCCTTGTCCATCAGTTCTGTAGCCCCATCATAGAAGGGGCTACAAATTGGTCAGGCAGGATTTCTCCTTAGTGAAGCCGTGCTGGCTGTCACCAAGCACCTTGTTGATTTTCATGTGCCTTAGCATGCCTTCCAGGAGAATCTGCTCCAAGATTTTGCCAGGCACAGAGGTGAGACTGACTGGTCTGTAATTCCCTGGGTCATCCATTTTCCCTTTCTTGAAAATGGGGGTTATATTTCCCTTTTTCCAGTCATCGGGAACTTCACCTGACTGCCATGATTTCTCAAATATGATGGCCAGTGGCTTCGCAACTTCATTTGCCAGCTCCTTCAGGACCCGTGGATGGATCTCATCAGGACCCACGGACTTGTGCACATTCAGATTTTTAAGATGGTCTCGAACCAGTTCCTCTCCTACAGTGAGCACAAGGTCTTCATTCTCACAGTCCCTGCATCTGCCTTCCAAGACTTGTATCATGTTGATAAATCTCAAATTTGTATCTCTGACAGGAGAGAAAATGTCTTTGTCTTATATTTCAGTGGAGTATTTGTGGGAAAAAAAGAAACAACCCAAAACCTCAAACCAAAACCAAGCAACCAAACAAAAAAGTCAAACAAGTCATCTATTTGGTGTTGCTTCTATGTTTCAATGCAAGACTAAAAGAGTTTGTCATAGTTTGTGTTGTATTACAAAAGGCTTACACACATCTACTGTGCTTATACTAAAGTAAGTTTATTCTTTTTTTCTCCTGAGTTTTGGTAAAGGTGCCTCTCTTTTATACTTCACATCCATCCCAATTTCTAACATGCTACAATGCTATAGCCTCTGTCTATGAGGCATGCAGGTTGAAAATGTATGGAATATGTCATACCTGCTGCTTTTTTCTGAATACAATAGAAAGATTGCTATCTAAGTGTGAAATGAAATTAGTCTTCTCCCAGCGAATTAAGCTCAGATAATCCAATCTTGTCTTACCTGCTGCTTTCTTCTGAATACAATGGAAAGATTGCTATCTAGGTGTGAAATGAAATTAGTCTTCTCCCAGGGAATTAAGCTCAGATAATCCAATCTTGTCTCAGTTTTGTTGATATGTCTAGTTCAGTTTGTGCTATTCTTATTCCAAGTTCCAATTTAAAGGTATTCTAGGAGAAACAGTACACCCAGCTCCTGCACATCATCCTTATAGATCATAGAATCATAGAATAGTAAGGGTTGGAAAGGACATTAAGATCATCTAGTTCCAACCCCCCTGCCATGGGCAGGGACACCCCCCACTAAACCATCTCACTCAAGGCTCTGTCCAACCTGGACTTGAACACCATCAGGGATGGAGCATTCACAACTTCCCTGGGCAACCCATTCCAGTGCCTCACCACCCTGACAGGAAAGAACTCCCTCCTTATATCCAATCTAAACTTCCCCTGTTTAAGTTTTAACCCATTACCCCTTGTCCTGTCACTACAGTCCCTAATGAATAGCCCATCCCCAGCATCCCTATAGCCCTCCTTCAGATACTGTAAGGCTGCTAGGAGGTCTCCACGCAGCCTTCTCTTCTCCAGGCTGAACAGCCCCAACTTCCTCAGCCTATTTTCATATGGGAGGTGCTCCAGTCCCCTGATCATCCTCGTGGCCCTCCTCTGGACTTGTTCCAACAGTTCCATGTCCTTTTTATGTTGAGGACACCACAACTGCACACAATACTCCAGGTGAGGTCTCACAAGAGCAGAATAGAGGGACAGGATCACCTCCTTCGACCTGCTGGTCACACTCCTTTTGGTGCAGCCCAGGACACAGTTGGCTTTCTGGGCTGCAAGTGCACACTGAAGCCGGCTCATGTTCATTTTCTCATTGACCAATACCCCCAGGTCCTTCTCCACAGGGCTGCTCTGGATCTCTTCTCTGCCCAACCTGTAGCTGTGCCTGGCATTGCTCCGACCCAGGTGTAGGACCTTGCACTTGGCATGGTTAAACTTCATGAGGTTGGCATCAGCCCACCTCACAAGTGTGTCAAGGTCCCTCTGGATGGCATTCCTTCCCTCCAGCGTATCAACCGAACCACACAGCTTGGTGTCATCGGCAAACTTGCTGAGGGCGCACTCAATCCCACTGTCCATGTCACCGACAAAGATGTTGAACAAGACCGGTCCCAACACCGATCCCTGAGGAACACCACTTGTTACTGATCTCCAGCTGGACATTGAGCCATTGACCACAGCTCTTTGCAAGCAGCCATCCAGCCAGTTCTTTATCCACCGAGTGGTCCACCTATCAAATTGATGTCTTTCCAATTTAGAGACAAAGGATGGCCTTGTCCAACTAGAGTTTTATCTGCATTCTCCAGCATTTCTTCTAAAAGTAACCAGAGGAAGAGCAGAGATCCCCTCCAATTTAGTGCATATTCTGTTCATTTGAAAAAGGGTCTGCTGGGACCCCTTAAGGGGTGAGAAAACCAGAATGGGTCTGATTCTGATGAGCTCCATAAGTAATGGATAACAGAGCAAAAAACCTGTAAGAGGGCAAATTTGCTGCCTTGTTTCAGGAGAGCTTACAAGAGCTCAGATCTATTAATCTTTGCCAAATGCATCCAAAAAGCTGGTAAGAGACAACTCATTTTGGGATGTATCTATCTACTAGACTGCAGTCTAGCCAAGGGACAGACAGGCAACACTGTGTTCAGGGTCCATATGGGTGGCTTATTCCATGTTCCCATGGGTAGGCTGTGGCAGGGCCCCTGATGCGGCTCCTTCCCAGCTAGTGTGGGCAACTCCCTCTGGCAAGACAGGGCAGACAGAAGATCCTGGGCCTCACTGTTCCTGTGAGCAATTCCTTGCCTGAAAAATAGGGCTGTTTGTCAGGGTAGCTTTATTGCTGGCTCAGAAGCCCAGCATAATAACTTCAGCATCCTACAGCAAAGGCTTGTATATGAGGTACGTTACAGAAGTGACTCTGTGAATAGACTGGCGTATGAGGAGACCGAATTTTACCTGTTCCCCAATGTCTTTTGGCTGGTCCCCCACAGCCACTCTGGCAATTCCAGGAAGATCAATTAACGTCAGATCTGGTACATCTGGCGACCAAATTTCTAGGGAAACCAGTTCTCCACTAATGGCACCTTTAGTACCAGCCACAACATTCTGGGCTGAAGAAGAAAAGAATGAGGCAATGAATATAAGCTTTAAATAATGCATGAAAGTGAAGTTGAGCACAATGACTTTGAAAAATATCTGCTACCAACTAAAGTACTTTTAGGCTTGGCTTTTTTAGGCATGGCATCCAGCCATGCACGTAAATCCATTAATGTAAAAATATAAAGAAATTATTATGCAATTTGTGGGTACATGGAGTCCTTTTGCAATGTGAACTTTAATACTTTACAGAGCATATACTTATGAACTCTCATATATGCAAAGTACACATAGGTAAACCACAACAAAAGTGATTGGACAGAATACTGATCAGTTTTAGAAATTAGATTTCTCAATGTTAAGACACTTTGTAGGCATTAATTAATCCTTGGCTGCCTCGGAAGATAATGACATTCTATATTCTTCACATTTTGATAGGTTGAGAGATCAAGTGATTTGTCCCAAATCTCGTAAGGCAATAATGCTTGAACTGTGAACAGTATAGACAAGCAAGGAAACACAGTAGTCATTCTCATGAGGAATTTTCAGTTCTGTAATTAGCTTAATCAATTCATACCACTTACTTGGCCAGTTTTGGAAGGATATATTGAAAATACCAAAATAATACATTGAAAAGCTAATGGAAAAACATTAGGACCATTAACAATATTGCAGAGCAATGTTAGTCAAAGAAATAAGAACAATCCAATTTTCACAAAGACCTTACCATCCTTCGGGCAAGAAAAATGTTTCCTTGCACAGCATAAAATACCATAAAATCAAAGCTGTGACATAAAAAGTGCAGTGATTGAGGCTGTAGTCACACTAGCTGGCTGAAGCTCTTTATGCTTTCTAGTCTGCCTTCTTGCAATTTTCTCCAAAATCATAAGATTTACAGCCACAGACACCTCAAACATTCTCTGAGTGAACTGAAGACAGGAACCAGTTAGGGCTTCGTATTTGATTGACAACCTTCCCAAACCAGGCAGACAGCATCCAGCTGAGGACACATCGTGGCCTTTTATTGGACATCATGAGTCATCCTAACTATTGATCTAATAAGTGGTACAACTTTCATAAGAGAGTTAATTTATGCTCTCCCACCGTCTCCTGCTCTAAATCCAGCTCTTGGTGTTACTGCTGGCTACAGTCACTGTGTTGATGTGCAATCACTACAGTCTAGAGACTGCTGCTTAGCTTAAGAAAAGATGAGAAAGGATTCAGAGATTGAGAAAGCCGAATCAGAGGGGAATACATTACAGCTCACCTTGTCTTATTGCATTATCCACCTCAGAGGCATTGTGGAGCTCAATGTTAAAGCTGCGGTAACGAATTTTCCCTTTCCATTCCTGGGTGGAAGGTGTTCTTTTCAGTTTAAGTTCCAAGGGACATCGAGTAACAATACCTGCAGCAGTTCCAAAAACAGAGGTAACTCTCTCAGCAGCTTTTACGCATGATACACAGCATATGGACTGCATGGTGTATATAGGGCTGCCTAATACTTTGCGCAGAGGCACAGAAATGTTTCAGGAAACTTTGACAAAGGGCTGTCGTCTGACTTGTCATTCAGAGTAGGACTGTCATTGGCACTAATGAGGTCAGTCATGCCTCTGTCCTGCCACAGTTTGTCTTGCAAACCTCCAAGGATGGAGATTTGCACTCCTCTGGGTGACCTGTTTCGGTGCTGCACATACATCCTATGAGAACCTTCTCTTCAAGTCCAGCTTGAAAGACTAGATGGCACTGTCAATGCACACAGAACTTGCAGACCTTATGTTTGTGTATATACACACACAGAGAACTAAAAGGCGAATCTTGAGCAGCAAAGTCTTCCAACAATCTTCTCTGACTTATATAACATCAAAGGCACATATTTGTTAATAGAGATCTTTGTACACTTTTTTCCATACAAAAAAAAACAAAAAGAAAAAGAAAAAGAATAGGTATCTGTAAGAAAATCTTGTTTAAAAAAAACCACAAACCAACTTCAAAAGCAAATTTCAAAACTAGTCTTCTATGTGAAACCGACACTCTGCTGCACTACTCTGCTGGGAAACGTACAGAATCAGCTGATGCGGCCTTTCAATCTGGCCACATTTTGAGACAAGTACATTACACTATACTTTTCTTACTCCTGGTCTCTTGACCACCCAGGAAGTGTGCCTTGTTGAAGTTACCCTGTGATGCTTGACCTGCACATCCGCTTCTTCTACTGGAGACCAGAGCTGAGAAGGCCCTTGGGATCTCACAACTTAGATACAGTCTCAGTCATGGAGTTATCCAACTCTAGAAAATAAAATAATAAAAATCCCTTCTACAAAGTGAAATTCAGGTGAGTTCTGAGAAAGTGAATCCTTACCATTGCCTCTAGGAAGAGCAATACCAGACAGGGCTTCTAGGACGGAGCTTTTCCCAGAGCTCTGGTCTCCAATCACTGCAATCGCAGGCAAAGCCATGTCTTTTTCTATTCCGAGAGCTCTTAGGCTATCGATGAGATTAATGCAGGGTCGGATTTTTTCTTCATATTGGTTACACAAGGTACGTTCTGCTGCCTGTTAGAGTTAAACTTATAATTAATTTTTAATTATTTTAAAAGAAGTTGTTTCCTCACAAAACCACCCCACTTTTAGGCATCTTTTCCGGCTCATCATTCCCAAGTAAACCTTATGTACTGGCATCAAGCTGTACTTCATATCACTATGCATCCTTGCACCTCCAATGTTATACACAGGTGTCTGTAAACAGGACAAAATCAGCTGACGTTGGCTCAATGATTATCCTTAGTTAAAATACCAAGCTTAGTAAGCTATTGTGAGAAGGTAAAGAGTAAAGGGAGACTCATTACTAAATGTGCTTTGTTAATATACTGTTGTGTTTTTTTTTAATAAAAAATAACTACCATTTTCTACCATTCATCTACAGTTGTACCGGATTATGTGTATGCAACTGAAATCTAATCCCAGTAGTAAGAGAATTTAGTACACAATAGCTTATTAAATCTTTGTTTTGAAGTTTGAAGGTTTAATTTTTGCACAGACACCAAAAGTGTTCTGATCTAGCATCCTTAACAGGTGACTAAAATCTTTTAATCCATGATGGCTCTTCTTTCTGTGCCTCATTTTAGGCTAGGGTAAAGGATGAATGATTTGTTTTAAATGAAAGATTATTATTTTTTTGTTTGTTTGTTTTGATACACATGCCAGGTATTAACAAAGGCTCTTCATTTTCATAAAAACAAACCAAATAATTTCCAGCCCTTTAAAAAACTGGTCCACCTGCTGTTAAATATGGTCAGCTAAAGTTAGTTCAGCTTGGTTTCTTCTTCCTATTCCTGTCTCCATTCTGGTCTGGCTGCTGCATTTAAAAATGTAATTCTGATAACACCAGTATCTTACAAACTCTAACAGGTCAGGCACATTCATACCTAATTTCTTCCAAAGAAAACCAGGAGTTTCCCACCTTTGCCTATGTCTAAGAAAGCCACCTCTGAAAATACATCTATCAGTCGTATGTAATCAAACACAGCAGCTTTTTTCTTTCAAGATAAGAAAGATATCACACATTACCGGCAGCAGGTATTTTAAAACCTTATTGGTAAGGTTCTTCATTATGATATTTACTAGCTGGTAAATCCTAAATATTTTCAAGGAACTTCATTAAATATGACACAGATTGAAAACCAATCAGTGTTAAATATTTAACACAGATAATGATCAATCTTCATTGATTGATCTCTATTGAAGGTAGAAGAGCCTTAAGTAAAAAAAATCTTCTAAAGGATTTCTATTCAATGTTTGCTAATTGTTACCAATGAAGCAGATATATGTTGCACATTAAATTGGCTGCTAGGCTGCTGCCATCCTATTTTTTACACCTGTATTTTTTATGCTTGCAGATAAATTGCAGGTACTTATCTTTCTAGTTACACAAAGGACTGCTTGGCCCTGATCCCAAAAGTACTCCTCTGCTTAGGCCTAACAAGATCAGACTGCCCAAAGAGACAACAAAATTCATTTCGGAGTACAAAGTGAAACAAAGGAATAACAATGGGGAGCATCTATGCCACCTTCTGGTGTCTGCCTTACTTTGTCCTCTTCTCCATAATATTGTTTCTTCAACTCCTGGTCATAGTTAGGCTTTCTCTCCATCACGTTATCCATTGTCATAACTTCATCTTCTAACTCTGGTGGAAGAGGTACTGCAAAAGCTTTGAAAGATGGTTATAAGGAATGCAATGCAAAACCATTTTTCACTAGGGCAAATTTTGTTCCATTAAAAGGTTGGTTGATTACTGCACTCTTATTATTCATGGCCTGCTGATTTTTTGGCTTACCTGGTAGACTGTCCATCAGTGCTTTACTACTCATTGCTGTTTGGTCCAATCACTCCTTTATATAGCCCCTGAAATCAAACATAGGACACTGAGTGACTAAACTTGTAATAGTTATCATAGCAGAGAAAATCAAACACCACTTTTATTTACTGATTCAAACCCTCAGTAGATATCAAGTGCCACAGCTCTTTTCAAATCATTAAAATTGCTCTCCAGAGGGTAGACTTGAAACGCTTCTTACCTCTTTCATGCTTTCTTTGTGGTTTGAAGAAAAGAATTTGTCAAAAAGTAAATCAGAATATTAAAAAAACCCAAACAACAACAAAATTACGCTCTTTTTTGCAAAAAAGGCAGTTTTTCTCAATGAAAATTTATGCTGAAAGGTGTTTTGAGGACCTCAGTCAGTAGAGCAGCTGCTGGGCATGGCTGGAGAGAGTGTGCAAATGCTTAACTTCAGCCACCTGGGGTCAGGAGTATAGGGCTGTGTCCCTGCACAAAGAGGGTCTTACATGGGTGGGCCAACAGCAGTGAGAGTAGGACACATCAAGCCATAGTCTGCTATGAGGCCAACTCACCTCTCCTGCAGTAGAAACACTTGGCAGAGTCAAGTCTTATACCTATTTTAGAAGTTCAGTGTCTTAGTCCCCTTCCTCTATAAATTAAAACCCTCTCCAAAAAGCAGACTTTGCTTGACAAAATGTTAGAGAAGGGACAACTAGGAGACTTTTTTTTCTTATTTTTCCGCTTTCCATTTTATTAAAGTTTGTTGATATATTTTCTATGGATGACTGAAGAAACCAGAGGCCTTTGATGTGACATTTGTAGGGGAAGTGGTTTCCCGTAAGAATAATTTAAAGAGAAAAACAGAGAATTATTTTTTCAAAGACAGATTTTTTTTAACCTTTCACTGCCAAAATTAAGATCTGTTTAATTCAAATACTTGAGAAAATGAATTTGGAGAAACACATTTTTGCTTGAAAAAACTTTCTGGGTTTTAAATTTTTTGGTTGAATTAGGTTTACAGGTTTTCTAATTTGAGCAGGTGTCAAAACAGGATGATCAGACCCAAGTTAAACTTTCAGTGTAAAACAAGTTTAGAAAAAAGAAAAGATTAATTCCACATTTACTATTTGGTCTTTCTTTTAAATAAAGCAGTATTTTTTAGTAGATATTCCTGTTCCCTTTAAAAAACAAAACAAAACAAAAAACCCAAAAAACAGCCTATGGGAAAACTTACCATTTTTGGCCAGCAATAACAAATAACTGAACTACTTTCATTTCTTTGTAGTTACTTATTTTACAGTTCCTTCATCTTTGTCCACACTTCCCCTTTCTTTAGCATTCCAGTATGAACCTTTTTCTATTAATGAATTCAAAAATTCCTCTTCTGCAAATGAAGTCTCAGTGCTTTATCTGCAGCAAACATACATTCCACATTCACTGGCCACCAAACTCTTCAGTGATTTGCTATTGCTAGAGGAAATAATTTACTGGTAATAATTTTTCTAGCGGTATTCCCTTTTATTGCCTTTCCCATTCCCCATTCCTTACCTGTGTTTCAATTTAGTGAACCAAACACTTCCTATGAATTTTTAATTTAATGTAAACATTATCTGAGAACAATTTTCTATCATTTTTACATTATTATTTATATTCATTGGGCTATTAGTGTACTGATTTTAGCATATGGCCTCCTAAACATGGTTGTGTTTACTTCAGAAAGAGATTATATAGCAAGCTTTAGATATCCTTATAATGAATAGGATGGAATGCAAAAATGGTGTAGTAACACCACCAGGAAAAATAAAAAGAGAAAGATCTTCCAAGATAAACTTGTAACATCTAGGAAACTGAGATTTAAGGAGTCTGACAAAGGAAGTGCCAACTTTGAAATGTTTTAGTGCAAGAGCTGTATCTTAACCATATACCTGGGTTTTTAGCTAAGTCTACAGTACAGACCACAGCATGCACACACAGGTACACAGGCTAACAAAGATACCTACAGTAAGCAATGCATTATCTACAGTAATCAGCAAGCATGGGGCTACATCTGTTCTTCATCTGGACCTGAAAAATGCTAGGTAGGTTGGTGCAATCCCTCACTGTGCCATACAGACATACTGATTTCTTTGTGTGCTGTGCCTTCACAGCATTGGATGAAAAAGAGACAGAAGGAGAGGAAAAAAAGAGCTTCAATTTTAAAGTGCCTTTCTGAAACTGGCCAGAGTCTATACATGAAACATGACACCTGGGTGACGTGCTGATATTGTAAGTCTGATAACACTCCTCTTTCCCAGAGCTGCTTCTGCCTCCATTATTGGAACAATGGTGGTTTCCTTGAACCTTACCCTTTAGAGGTTTGTCTGCCTGTGTGTCAGAAATCTCCCCTGGCACAACACAAAACACTGAGCTATGCAACCACATCATCATGAAGCATGAACTTGCTGATCATCCTGAAGACTAGTTGCCTCATTCTTCTCTAACAACCCCAGCTTTGCATCTTGAGAGGTAATAAGAAAACTAGCTATCAAACCCAAAGTGCAAAGCTGTGGCACTGAACCCACACAGGTCTTGCATTTATTCATCTTTGTCCAGCTAGAGGAGCACAAGGACTTCTGCCTGACATATCCTGCGACTTCAGGATATTTGGGTAAACTATATGGTCTCTGAGTTGTATATTTATTAATTCTAGCTGTCTTCTCAGAAAAAGAATGAAGCAATTCAAAGCTTATGATGCTACGTACGAATACTGCCAGCTAGACCATGTTGATGAACACTGCCCCCACACAGTAGATACTTTAAAAAATGTGTTCTGGTTTAAATGCCGTCTCTCAATGTTCACCCTTTAAAGAGGAAATAATACTAACGTCTTTTTCCCCACCCCAAGAAACAACAAATCCTACTTCTGGCAATCTTATTTAACCACACTAACTTTAGAATCCTGTGCGGCGTTCTCACATGCAACTATTGAAAGGAATGAAGACAACAGTCAAAACCTGCATGACTATTTTTAGAAGAGGGAAAAGAGAAACTTCTACCTGTGTAGTGTCCTGTAGCAAGGAGAAGTGGTAACTTCTTTTCAACTTCTTCTGGTGCTTTTTTATTTACAGGCTCCACCTACACTCTGTGATGAGAATCAGGAGAAATGAAACCAATTGCAACATGAAAAAGGGTTCACTTCATGGTAGCTCTGGAAATAATAGTATCATGTGTTGATTTTTTATTTCCTTATACACCAGCCAACTTTCCTCCTGTTGTTTAGCGGATGACAGAAATGACACTCCTCACGACACAGCTGGCTGCCTCCTTGCTTGGCTGTACTGCATGGCAGGGTGACAGAGGCAAATGGTGGAGGTACTTGGAAATATTGCCCATGAGCATCAACTCCTCTTTCCTCCCCCAAAAAGTAATCTCACCGAATCAGCTCTCATATATGTGGGGTGAAACCAAACAGGTTGAGCAGAGACCAGGCAAGCTGCTGAACCCTGCTCCCATGAGTGCTGCTGGCTGGGGATGCTGACACTGCACCATCTGAAGGACCCCTTTGGTCTCCTCTTCCATTCATGCAAACAGCAAGTGGGTGAGGGTCCCCTCCACAGGAGAAGGAGAATTTTTTTCCACCCCACGACAAGACTTTTTAGCCTTGCCAGAGTGGCGAGCTGTGCCACTGCTCACCTGGACTGCACCTTTGCTGTCAGAGGCTGCAGGGTACAACTGAGGTTGTTAAACATGGGCAAAGTGACACACAGTGTGATTTATCAGCATTATGTGTACTTCGAGGCAGTCAAGTTCTTGAGCTTTCTTAGGTCCTTGCACTGCATTTTTTGACATTACTGGGTCAGAATGCTCCCTCTTTTGCTCTCTTTGCTCTTCTGCCCTCATTTTTTTATGTTTTTAATGGACTCAAAGCTGTTATGCAAAATCAGCTTGCTTTGTCCTGGCAGGGGCTTTGCAACTCTGATGCAGGATCAGCCCTTATTTCTCACTCCCTCTGGTGTTGATTGCCACCTCTATCACCTGCTCTCAGTTTCTGGCAGTTCTGGTTGTGATCACAGCAGTCACAGCAGTCACAGTGATCACTTAAGCCAGCCCTTCTTCCTTCTTCCTTGTCTAGCAGTGACTCAGAGAGCTTGTCTCTGAGCTCTGGTTGTGGGTGCATGGCAGCGAGTGACAAAGATTCAGCGCTGCATGGGCACCAGCATGGCCCAGCGCAGGCCACTGCAGGGGGCTGCACCTTCAAGATCTGCTGGCTTCGTCCACCATCCCTCTTCTGGCCTTCTCCATCATCTGTCTTCTTGAACTCAAGCATAAAGGAGACTTATCTGAGGGGTAATGGGCTTCTAAGTCACACTACTGATCAGCTTATTAGCTTTCAGCAGTTCCTTTGTTATGTGATTGTTTTGGTTACATGGTTTTCTTTAATCACAGAACTACCCCTTCAAAAACAACCCTCACCTAAATTAATAAATAAAAGTCCTACAGACACACCAGAACAAACCCAAAAGCCAGCAGTAAAGAAACAAATCCTATAAACAACTATTTTGAAAAAGAGCACCACCCCACATAAAAACAAACCATATAACAAACATCCTGCCAAAATAAATAACCAACAAATAGAAGCTACCAAAAAATAAGGAGAAAGAAGAAAAAAAAGAAATATTGAAACTGGTGTAAAACAAAAAGGGAAACCAAAGCCCTAAACTGCCAAAGAATTGCTCAACTTGGGAAGTTAACTATAAATTGGCAAGGGAAGGGTGTTCAAGTCTCTTGCGCCATCTCTTGAGCTCCAGCCCCACAGAAGGAGGGTGAAGCAGGCAGTAATGGCATTTTTATATGAAAAAGAGAAGTTGACTGGGGCGTTGTTCCAGTGTAAGCACATCTAGTACGAAACTCAGCACTTTCATCCCACAAACCTGCTCAGTAGCTCCTGTAAAACTGCACAACTGTAGTTCTGCTCCTGCAAAAGCATAGTTTTGGTATTTGCAGCTGTGTTGGCTGCACATCCAGGGCAAGAGCAACATTTGCATGGCACAGGTTTGTGCTGTCAAGGGAGAAGGGTGTGGGGGTTTGGTGCTTACCGCACCCCTATTCTGAGCAGTGTCAGCCTATAGCAGAAAACTCCGTCAGTCCCCACAGAGTGGCTTGAACAATGAGCAGATGATGTACATCCGAAATCTTTGGGATTAATATCAAGCTTGTGGTAACATATTTTAGGTCATGTAAATTCCTCCAAAGATGTCAGCCACAAGGCAGTGTGCCTGAGAACTGAAACTGTGCTGTCGAGGGTGTTGTCTAGATAACATTCTTTCGATTCCCCTCCACATCCTGCCCGAAGCAGAGAGCGGAAGAAGGGGCGGAGTGAGCAAGCGGCTGTGCTGTGCGGTGCTGAGTTACTAGCTGGGCTTAAACCACAAGAAGTATTGAACCTACTTGTTCAAGGGATATTGGAATATGTTAATGGTCATTCTGATGATGGCCAAGAGATAGCAGATCCTGACATCTGGATGTTTACAAGTGGTGATATTTTTCCTAAGCTTTTTTTGCTGCTTTCCTAGCTTCTGCCAATGAGAAAGGAATAGAAGAGCAGTATCTGTTACAGATAGGGCAAATAAAGTCAGTTCCTCACAGCTGTTTAGTACTTTAGTGTTATAATTTGGGGCGGGGGAAATCTGAAGCATAAAATACTGTGTGTAGTCTATATGATTGCCCATGGACTGTTCAGGTGCAACTAGGTTTTCACATGCTTACTCTGCTTCTGTTCCTTTAATCTTGTTACATTAAAAATCAGTAAAATGAGATCCTAATTTCATGCAAATTATCACTTTCAGTGGGAAAATAAATGGCAGCAGAGGATCTGGCAGAATAGCGTTGGGGAATTTTTATTGTACTTCTTGTGGCTAATTAAACACACATTTGTGCTTAAATATTTATTATATATTACATATTTGTGCAAAAATATTAATGAACAACACATCGAGCAGAGCTCTCTCACTAGAAGTGGAAGGAGCAGTTGTGCAAGGACTACACAAATATGTGTCATAGGCAGATTCCTCACACTTGCACCTATACCCACTATGCAAGTACCCCATGGTCCATCCCTCCAGCACCATCTCTGCTGTCCAAAGTCCCCTGAGCACTCCCATTGCACCCCTGCTACAACACAGTGCTGTGGCATTTCTTATCACCCACTGAAACTTCACTCCCTTGTAGGGAGCAGTCCTGTCTCTGGCACTCCTACCAGGGTAACCCTTTCTTGCCCTCCATGCCAGGTCACACCTCGGTCATGAATGAGCATTGCTGAACAGTTACAGTTTGAATTTCCCCTTCTGTGGCATACCAGCAAACCAGGTTATGAATGAAATTAATGCTCACTCTTCGTTATGAAATCTTTCTGTAGCTCAGGCTGTTTGAGCTTCACTCCAGCAAAACAAATGAAGATGCAGACCCCAAGCAGTGGTTTGGGAAAGGAGAATGCTTTCACCACATCTTGGGAATAAACATGGGTTCTACTGCTTAAGGAAGTCTGCAGGGCCAGTTTCATGTCTGAATTGCATCAGGTATGGTTTGCAAATGTTAAATACTACAGAAACAGCTTTTTTTTGTAAAAAACAATGTGATCCCTGATTGATGCATATATAGTTCACTGAAGTTTTGTGGCTAAATTGTATAAATGTGAAACAATACCTTAATTTATAAACTCTAAATGCAGATTCCTCTGTGAAAAATCCCTGGGATATTATACATTAGTTTCGGTAGCGTCAGAAAATGTCTACATATAAAACTATATAAATGACTACACATAAACAATGAGTCTCTCATGCTGTGCTGGGCAGTGTGAGGAAGCCACTTTTTCCTTAGCTTTACTACATCCTTAATGGAACTAGAGCCAATTCCGGCAGCTAAGGGATGTGTTGCATCCCTACCAAGGTGCCCTGCAAGAAAAAATGTGGGAAATTATATCACAGAAAACCCTTGAGTTCTCATTTTTAGTACAGTGTTATAAAAGTGTTAGGAGAACAACAACAAAATAAAACTTCCCTTTTATGTCCATGGGGTTGCTAGCCAAGGGAGGGGAGAAGCAACATACACTGTGTGTATGTGGACATGGGTTTTGTGACAGGGAAGTACACCTGGAGCTGAATTTTCTGTGCTCCTGTACAATTTCTCTGAGATTACATGAAACAGGACCCCAGGATCCTATCCTAGAGAAGAAGGATAAAAAAGCCCTCACAGTTTGTTCATATAAGCAGTCAGAGATGGGACTGTCAGTAAAGAAGAAGAGATCACTCAAAAGTGGTTGCTCGGTAGTGCAGAGGTGCCCTTAGGCTAGCTTTGTGGCTGTTGAAGCATGAAGTCCTGGCAAATTTGAGGTCCAGACACTTTAAAAATCACTGGTTTATTTGTGCAGAAGAAACTCTGAGCCTACAGGACTTTTCAGCTGATGAAATCACCACACAAGCCTGACTGAGTTTTTGCAACCCTCTTGTGATGACTAGAGAAGAGTATAGATTGTGTACTTGATATGAAAAGCCAGCTCAAAGAGTAAACAACAACAACAAACACTCAGGAGGAACTCCTCATTCAGCGTAGGTATGACTCCTGCAAGCGGTCCTTTTTTTCTTCTGCAACACGAAGCCTTTCAACATGCTGGAGAGACGAACAGATCAGCCCTAATTTTAGATCAAATGTGCTCAGAGAAGTGGCCTTCAGAAAAAGCCCTGCAGTTGAACCCTTTTCAGCCCCAGCTGGAAGCATCTCCTGATTCTACAGGTCTGACCCATCACCTCTACGCACTGTGCATCAAATATGCTGATCTTCTCCTTTATGATATACTGAAGTGTGTCTGAGAGGAAGTGCCAATGCTAATGATGCCCTACTAGTACAGAATTACAAATGTGGTATTGAGATATAATAGCTGTTTTGCCAAATGACTACTCTTTAGCCTACACTGTGGTAGCAGTCCCTGCACACAGGGAGACAAGCCACTGAACACAGCAGTTAAGCTTCTGTTTCTATCAATACGGGATTATATATACATTTTTTTAATATCAGAAAGCAGAAGTTATTTTGGGTGTTTGCCGTGGGTTCAGCAGTAGCAGTCATTTTTCTCCTTCTTAGTAGCTGGTGCAGTGCTGTGTTTTTGACTTCAGTCTGAGAAAAACGCTGATAAAACCGATGATTTTAATTGTTGCTATGTTTACCCTGATCAACGACTTTTTCAGCCTCATGCTCTGTCAGTGAGGAAGGGCATGGGAAGCTGAGAGGAAGCAGAGACTCAAACAAGCCAAAGGGGTATTCCATACTACAGCATGTCATGCCCAGTATATAAACAGAGGGGAAGGCCCAGATTGCTGCTCAGGTAGGGCTGGGTATCGGTCGGCAGGTGGTGAGCAACTGTATTGTGCATCACTTGTGCTTATTGTTTTCTTTTCCTTTTCCCCTTTTAGTTTTATATTCTGTCCCCTTGTTATTTCCCTTATCATCATTATTATTGGTGGTAGCAGCAGTAGTTGTTTGTGTTATACCTTAGTTACTGAACTGTTCTTATCTCAACCTGTGGGAGTTACATTCTTTCGATTCTCCTCCCCATAGTTCCGGGAGAGGGAGTTGTGGGGGGTGGGGAGGAAGAAAGTAGGGAGTGAGAGAGCGGCTGCATGGTTCTGAGTTATCGGCTGGGCTTAAACCACAACAGTGCTGAATGAGGGGAAAAGACTTGGCCCTGTGCTGAAATCATTGACAGTTTGAGACCCCTCAGAGCAGAAGAGGGCTTGGCTTTGCCAGCAGTTGCATGGCCGTTGGATAAAGGTCAATCCTAAAAGTCCTATCTGCAGAGACTGCAGTAAGGGTTCACCATATCAGCTTTCCAACCTTAGTCTCCTGCAGTACCAAGGCATGCAGAGGCAGCACTGTTTTGCACAAGGGTGCTATTTGCTTCAGCTCCCTAACTTTTCACTTGCTTTTAAAGAAAATCTTGTGACCATCCCCAGCTACAGCCTCGTGTCAGAGAGGAGACTCAGGGCCTCCATACCATATTGTTTCTAGATGAGAGCAAGCCAGCAGGTCTGCTCCAGGAGTGCACCTAACACACCTCAGTCGCTCTCAGGTGTACAGTACAGTCCCTGACAGCAAACAAAATGTTGTCCAAAGCAAACTCCTCCCCTCCCAGGACCTGTAGTTCATAAAGTCTGGGGCCTTGGCAGGGAGTATTTTGCCCCACAGATCTGCTGATCCATGCTGAAGGAGCCAGACAGTGCCTGAGTGAGCTGGAGGGGAACCGGGGCAGTGTCTGTGACCCCAGGAACAGGTAAAACTGAATGGGGTTCTCAGCTGTGCCAGCATGTGGGTAGCTATGCTCCTCAACCCTGTCTGTCAGACTGAGCTATCAGCTTGAATGACAGGTGTCGTGGTTTAAACCCAGTCAGGTAATTCGTTCGCTCACTTCCCCCCCTTTCTTGCCCTCCCCCCGCTCTCGGAGGGACGGAGAGGAGAATCAAAAGAATGCAACTCCCACGGGTTGAGATAAGAACAGTTTAGTAACTAAGGTATAACACAAATCACTACTGCTACCACCAATGATAACAATGATAAAGGAAATAACAAGGGAAGAGAACACAACACCTCAGCACCAGCTGACCGATAACTCGCCCCCCCAAGCCCGACCAAGCTCCGACCGATACCTCCTCCAACCCTGCAGTCTCCCAGCCCTTCCGGCTAACTCCCAGTTACATCCTGGGCATGACGTGCTGTGGTATGGAATACCTCTTTGGTCAGTTTGGGTCAGGTGTCCTGTCTCTGCTTCCTCCCGGCTTCCCCTCCTCCCTGGCAGAGCATGAGGCTCACAAAGTCCTTGGCCAAACCAAAACATCTCTATCAGCTCTGTTCCCAAGCCGAAAGTCAAAACACTGCACTGCACCAGCTACCAAGGAGGAGAAACATGACTGCTGCTGCTGAACCCAGGACAACAGGTCTAACTATTACGTACCTGCACATGCACGTATGATAGTAAAAATCACTGTGTTTTAACTGAAGGGGATTAAAGGCCTGATGAGGAAATCCTGTGTCAGGCAAAAGCACTTACCATGACAAATGTTTGCTTCCTTGATCTTCAACACTAGGCAACTGCAGAGCAATTATTGGTGGTGTCTTTGGTTACAAAAGACAGACTCGTGAGGAGTCACGTATCAGTGGCCTCCAGAGGCAAACATTTGGTTTTCATTTTTTTCTGTGTGAGGGGGTTGTTCTTGTTTTGCTTTGAATACATCAACTACAGTGGCAAGGTGAGCAAGAGGTTATTTTCTGTTCTGGCTTTTTTTTTTCTAGCTCTTCTGAATAAACACACCTGTGAATACGCTGAGCATCGGGTCTCCTGTCTCTAGACCTAGATTTAATGGCTGTTAGTGGAAAGGGTATTTAGTCAAGCATGAACAGCCATTGAAAGGAGGTTCCCTCAGCTCTTAGATGCTCAGGACTGTGAGATCAGCTGTGGGAGATCAGCCACAAGTTGCTGAATCCAGAGAGAGCTGTAAAGGGCTGGGAAGCTGGTTTATTTATAACAGTAAAAGTTAGTGTCCTGGTTTTTGAAGAGATTTTCTGTGCATGGGAGGTGTTTCCTGTAGAACTGCAATTTGTTCCCCGGAGAACTACAAAGAGCGAGCAAATGAGGGTTGTGAAGTTAGCATGGAGAAAGACTGCTGCGTGCTGTCATCTCTGAGTGGAGGGGAACAACTTAATTCTGTCGACAGGGTTGTTATTCTCAGAAGAAGGAGACTTTGATTAGGATTGTGTGAAAGAATTTTATTCTAAACACAGGTCTGAGTTTTGTAGGCACAAGAGGCTCTTTTGAGCTTGCTCTGTGCTTTTTCTTTCTTAGCTCTATTTAACCTCTTAATTTTTTTTTATTCCCTATTCCTCCTCCCATGTTGTTGAAAAGGAACAGCAGAGACTGCATTTTTGCTTGTAGTATCCCAGGGAAGCTGCCATCATCAGGTGGAGGCCTCTGACCACTGACAGAGTCCTGAGCTCTTGCGCAGGTACATGACAGAGCAAGTGAGGAGCCTGACTCCCCTGACACAGAGTGACAATTTACACCAAAGCTGAGCTCTGAGCAAACATGGGCCAAGGCGCCAGGTCTACCCATTTCAGGAACAGTCTGCTCTTCCCTCCTCCTACTCCTCTGTCTCCTACTCAATGGAATTCATTTTCCTCAGCATTGCTTCCACGTTCCTGCTTGGAAAAACCCAAAGGCAGTGTACATGCGGGGTAGATCAGTCAAGTTTAGTTGTATGCAAGACCCTGTTAAGCCCATTTGTTATTCCTAAATGATTCACATATTGGAAAATGCTGGAAAACCTATGGCATTGCTGACTGTCCTTGCAGAACAAAAGAACTTGGATAAAGAGAGTTACAGACCATCCTACCATATTACGTATTTGTGGGAGGAATGAGGAAGAGACTATGCTGTTACAGACAGGAAACTGAAAAGGCTGGCATATGGGCTGCCACAATTACTCTCAAGGCCATATTGTCATTATTTTCTCCAGGAAAACAAAGAGTTGTGAGGAAGGTGAGGAGTGAAGGGATTCCCAAACAGCCTCTCAATGGCACTTGCCAAGTCATATCTCTAAATAAGTCAGTGAGTAACATCCCCATTTGAACATGGAGAAGATGCATTTTTGGGGCATGCATATACATCTGTAATCCTGAGAGTAGTAATATTATACAGACAGAGACACTGTTTATAAAATACAGTGCTTCTGAGTCTGTAAAAAATCACCTTATATGGCTCCAGCTTTGAAGGAAGGCAAATACCTGTTTGTATATCCTCATGTTCTGCTCTGTTAGCTTACCTGAAGAGTAAACCAGACTTTGTCATAGGTTAGGGGTTTGGCTCACTCAAAAAGCAGCGAGGGGAATACCTCAGTTGGGAAGTGGAAAGGGAGACACAATAAAAGGGTCTGAGAACTTGTCTCTTGCAGCTTTTAGCTGGTAGTAGAAGAGGCATGAATTTCTACTCTTGCTTGGTCACCAGGGAGAAAGTGCACTACAAAGCAGGAGCTGGAAAACTCTTACATTCAAGGTCTTGTTTATGGGCAAAAAAGAAGCACACCATATGTGTGTGTATATATATAAAGCCATCAGTGTTGGTATAATGGATATCTTAACAGACTAACTCAAGAATCATTATTATATGAGCCAATTATTACTGAGAAATTGAACAATAATGCAGGTAGGATGCTTATATATAGAAAAAGTCACAATAATAACAATAATAGAATTAAAACTGTAACACAGCTCATTCCTCTACTGTCTCTCTGGGTCCTAAGGTCAGTGGTTGCATGCTGGTGCTTTTGGTAGTGGGATATTACAGCAAATTGTCAGAACCTGGAATCCTTCACAGGGAGGAAGGTGATGTGTGTGTTGATGGGTTGTTGGGTTTTTTCTTCTTCTTTTTTTTTCTCCTTTAATTCTTTTCTTTTTCTTTTCTTTTCTCTTTTCTTTTCTTTTCTTTTCTTTTCTTTTCTTTTCTTTTCTTTTCTTTTCTTTTCTTTTCCTTTCCTCTTTTCTTTTCATTTTCCTCTTTTCTTTCCCCCTTCCCCTACTTAGGGCCATATATGCATGTTTGCTAACACATATTTACACCTTTCTTTTTCTTCACTGGTCTGCAGCTCCAGGCTACATCTGAATTTACTATATAAAGTGACATTTACATATTAGATACAGTTTCCTTGCTCTCTTTGCTCCCCCAAAACCCCATTCTGTCCAGCTCCAGGTCTGCAGGTTGGGATTATTTATGTATTTTAATGGTTTGGCTGGGGAACATGTTTGTGTTTGCCACCTCTGCTACAGGGCTAGGCACGCTTAGCAGGGGGTACAGTGGTAGTGGCTATGAATGGTGGGGTTGTTGGCACTTTTTTTTATAACCTCAACTAATTGCAGGTAACCTGGAAAAACTTAATTACGGTGTTAATCAAAGCACAGTGAAAGATGTGAAGAGCTGTAGGAAAAAATCAGGAAAGCTGAAGGCATAAAATAAAATGCCATAACCTTTAGTAAACAGCACAGTTCAGATCTTAGAGGATCTAGATAAATATTACCTTTTATATCAATATACCATTTCCTGGAGCAGATGATAATCACGGCTAATACTTGTCCCAGCTGCACACAAGAGTGCTTCTCTACACTTAAATGCTTTTTCAGATGGAGTAATATTAGGGCTAATATTTTTCCAATTTTTCCTTTTTTTAAAATGACAACATAATTATAGGCACAAAAAGAAAACAAGAGGAAAGGACTAAAATGATGATCCATGAACAGTTCAAGTTAGAAGAGATTATTTGCTGCTAGGACAATGCCTAGGAAAAACTAGTGAAATAAATGAAGGAAAATCCTCTTCTTTTTTTTGTTCTCAAGAGCCATGCTTCTCCAGGACTGATTAAGGCTCGAGTTCTTCAGTAAATTGCACAGTTAATTGCATGGTGCTGTGGTAAGTGCTATTGCTGTGCTGCAGCTCCAGAAAGAACTAGCAGATGAGAAAGTTCAGGGATTGACTTGAAATCAATTTTGCCAGCAGCTGAGCTGGCGCCCGCGTTAGACTGCAGAGCTCCATATTGGTATGGCTAGTTTCTGTCACCTACCCAAACTTCCTAATATAAAGCTGAAAGTAAATGTGTAGCAGTAGTTTATCTTTGTTAACTCTGCTTCTATATCTCCACACAATGGCTTGAAAAGTTTCTAAGTGGAAATTAATTTGTGAATTGTAGATTCCCTTTTCTTATATATCCCTTTCCTTCTACTTAAAAATGATTGTGTTTCTTGATTTCCTTCTCAAGGGAATTACTGAGGCTCCAGCAGAGTGGGCAAGAATTTACTGCAGAAAGGACTTACCCTTAGGGCTGAAGGTTTCTTGCAGAAGGACCAAATCCAGTCAAGCCACCTCGTACCTCCAGCAGGCAGGAATACCTTACATTGCACAGAAATCTCCCTCATGAATGTTGAGGGTGAGGATGGAGGAGAAGTGGTCTTTCTCTTCCATTCTTTTTACAATGGGGATTTTCAATAATCAGCAGTCTTTTGACTGCTGATTTGGGACTGTTGAGGTCCTGTTTATCTGCTACAAGGAATGTTTGCTTAGCTGGTGAGCTGAAGTGTGGCAAGTAGAGATTTCAGCAATTAACTACCTCCAGAGAGATGGATCACTGTGATGGATACAAGTCTCACACAAAGCAGAGCTCTGCTACTGGACTACGGTTCTATTCTGTAAGTTATCTGAAGAAAAATCAGAAACTGATGTTTTCTGTTCTGGCTGCAAAATGCAGAGATAATCAAAGAAGTCTAATTCTTCTACTTCCAGTCCTTGCAGGCAACAAAATACGTTCAGGTAGAACAGTGGGACAAAACCGTAATTTCTCCTTAGATGTGACCTCATAGAATCAATAACCCTTTGCAAAGTCTTCCTTCAAGATCTCAATTGTCTTTTCCAAGTCCTGGTTGTCACAGATATCCTGGCCATGGCGGAGAAGGTAGAAGTTCAGTCTCATTCCGAAGAACTCTCGTAGGGAATGCCTAGGAGATAGAAAGCAGCTATACAAACTATAACCACTGAAGATTTATATGGGAAGTACAAGGCTGGAATGCACTTGTTTTTGGCTGAAACATAGCTACTTATTTTTTTTAATTTTTTTTTTAAATTAGACCTGCAGTGGAGACTGGGACATGTTCAAGCATCTGTCTCTATGCTCTCATCTTTGGAGGAAGGAAAAAGTAATGTTAGAGCTGCTAGTGTAAAGTTTGTATTTGAAGGGGGAGAATTTATGTTTTCTATGCTGCTGAAAATCTCCCCTGGAAAGAAAGAAAAAATCCCCCCACAACCCTTGCACCCCCTAAAAATCCCAAACCCAAATAAACACCACCCCTCCCCCCAAACCAACAAAAAAAAACCAAAACCAAACAAACAAACCAACCACATTGGAGAAGAGAAATCAAAACTTCAGAGACCCAGAAAATGAGGAATTGCTGTCACTCAAACATTATGAAAAACACCCATCTTAATCTCCTGAATTCTAGTCATTGTTCAGCATTTCACTTGCAGCTGAGATCAGAAATATGACACTCATATGTTATTTCCCACCAGGCATTATGCATAAGCATCAGCTCCTCTTTGCTCTTCTGAGTGGATTGCAGTTGGTGGGAGTTTTGCTTTAAGCACAGCCTGCATGCAAATGGGCATTTTTCACTGAAGAGCTTCTCCCTTCTTGTATTTTTTCTTTTGAATATAGTGGAAACTTCCCACTTTGAGGTAGACAGCATTACAAAAGAACCTAAAAGAAACAGTTATCACTGAGAAACTGAAAATATTACCTGCTATTTGATTAGTATTTCCTACTGCTGCCATCAAACTGAACTGCTAGGGATCCAGGGATTTTGAAGAGACCTGTCAAGACCCTGAGATGCTGCTCATTCCCTTGAATGGAGAGATCAAAAATGGCATCTGTCCATGTACTTCGTTATCTATGGGACTGGTTGTCATATTCACACTGGAGGGAATAATTGGAATGATAGATACTTTTTCGATTTTCTTCTATCTAAAATGTCTACCTAAATGTGAGGAATAACGACCAGCAGGCTGGTGCTGGTTGGGGATATTTGAAACAGGAGCCTGCCACTGGCAAAGCGCAGGACAGGAAGGTCCGGCATGTTAGAAGCAAAGGTGCTGGCTTGCCTCCCAGCCGCAAGCAAAAGGCAGGGTGACCCACACTCGTATCTGTGGCTTCCAGTGTCTCTCCAGGACAGGTAACCGCAGAGGTCGGGTACTTCCCCAAACAGATGCAGGGCCTCTGGAAAGACACTGCTGCCACCTGCTGTGCTACTTTGCTTTTGAATGCGCAAACCCAAGCCCTGAGTAATACTGATACTAAAGCTCATGTTTTCCCATTTCCCATGTTTTGCCTACTAGGGTTAGAAAAAGATTAATTGCTTTGCAGGTTTTACCCTGATTTCCTAGTAGTGGTCCTGCGTTCTGCACTAACCACACAGAAGTAGTTCACAAGGCATGGTAGAGACCACAGCACCTTTCTGGTGCATGAGGACACAACAATCGTTTTCTGCCCATTGCTTGTGGTTGGCAGTGTCACCTGGCTTCGACAGCATTGACCTCCACCACTGGGATTTATGTGCGGTCTAGAGCACATGACAGAGAAGGTAAGGAAGTAGGACATCTGTATTAGGGATCCTACACCCTATGGCCTTGCCTCCAAATAAAATTAAATGTTTAACTTCATGTTCTATTGATTATTTTAAAATTCAAAGCTATTTAACTTTTCCCCACATTACTGTGAGGGTGGTGAGGCACTGGAACAGGCTGTCCAAGGAAGTTGTGCATGCCCCATCCTTGGCAGTGCTTGGCCAGGTTGGATGGAGCTTTGAGCAACCTGGTCTAGTGGAAGATGTTCCTGTCATGGCAGGTGGGTTGGAATTAGGTGATCTTCAGGGTCCCTTCCAACCCAAACTATTCCATGATTATATGATTAGATTTTCAGAATTACAGTTCTGTGAAAAAGCTTTTCACTCCTCTGCAGATGGAGGTTCATTCAGAAGGGTTTAAGTTGTGTGTGCAAAGTTGAACACCCACTTTCAAACCAACTCTCTGTAAGATTGTTTCTAATCTGAAGTGTCTGAAAAAGGGGCACCTTTTTTGCTCAAATGATCGCTTTTCCATGATTTCTTGAGATCAGAGTTATTGAAGTACTGGAAGCTCCTCTGCCTACCATATTTAAACATTGTGGTATGAACAGAGCAAAACAGCCATTCAGCACTGAAGATTGTTAACACTCTTGCCTAGATGATTTGAATGATCTCTGAAAAAGTGAAAACATGATAAATGACATTTTGTAGGGACTTGTGCTGTGAAAGATTCTTGGGTGGTTTGATCTTTGATTCAGATTATGGGTATGTACCTTTTACTGTGGTCCATCTGTAAAGAACGTAATACTTGCACAGAGTGTGAAGAACAGAGCCAGTGAATGTAAATAATGGAGTATTTGCAGGGAATGGAGAACTTGTAGTATTTGTACGCTTCATGGTAACTGCTGAACAGAAACTGGTGTAAAATTTAACTGCAACTGAAAGATTGTGGCCTGGAGTAGAAGGCAATAACTGTCAGACTGCACAGAGTTTGAGGACTGTCTGAGAGCTTGGCGCTTTGAGGATTGTCATCCATTAGTACTGTAATTATGTTATTTTTATAATTCAGGCATGTAACAAAGGGTGATTACAATGTAAAGGAATAAATGTTCTGCCAGTAACATGAACACTGCCTGAATACTATTATTATAAAAGAATTACTTAGATGTGGAAAAATATTGAAACAGCTATTTAAGCACTCAATTTGTAACCACCTCATCAGTAGCAAGGTGATAAGGAGCAACCATTGTGAGTCTGCCAACATCAAACTGAGTCAAACTAATTTAACTGCTTTCTTTGGCAGTGTCCCTGGGTTACGGAGCAGTTTGCAAACTGGTACCAGGGAAACATAGCTTTAGGGGCTGGTGGAGAAATGTGATACCAGAAAGCTGCTGGGAACACAGCAGTGGTGGTGCAAGTAGGTGGTGGCAGCAGTGACAGGGGTAGAGGCTTGAAGTGCAATGAGAGGGCTTCAATCAGACAGTGGAGAGAGCAGGAGCAGACTGAACCTGGCTGTTGGCAGCCACCCTCTCACGTCATTGCTCCTTATTTTCTCCTGCCTGAAGTTTAGAGTGCAGGACAGTCATAAGTAGCTGCAGAGAGTGCTGTGACCCATTTGGAGCACAGCACATTAAGAAAGTTGCTGCTAAACAAACCTTTTAATGTTGAGAAAAATGTAAAGAAAAATTTAAATATACCAGGTAGGTTCAGTCTAGGGAGGAGAGATGATGAGGAAAGTCAGATACATAATAAACTGGCATAAAAAGAATGATGATGACTTACTCTCCATGTAATTGGCTTGGTCCTTTTAGGTTAATTAAGTATGCTTGGGGAATAACTAGTATAACAGTGAAATGCTACAGGAAGCAACTTAAGCTTTGGAATCTACGATATGGGAGGCTTATGAATAACAGGGGGACAAACACCAGTTAAGAAGGGTCCAGACATACTTGATGTGCTTCAGAAAAAGGGAAATTGAGTAAATGGTTTCTACAGTTTCTTTACAGTCATGTGTTTGATTCTACAGTTAGCATGAATAACACTTAAGCTTGCATGAAGTCACTACATTTTTTTTTAAGTAAGTTAAACTTACAGGAAGAAAAAAAATAACTAAAACAAATCACGTAGATTTGCTACTTAAATTTGGTAAAATAATATAAGTAACTTGATCTTCACGTTAACATTGCTATTCCATGTTGCCAACATCACTGAAAGCAGCTCAACAAACGTAACTGCTGTTTCTGAACATTTTTTCTGAAGAGAAGTGATGCTGCTAACAAACATAAAAACTTACTTCATTGCTAGTGATTTTATACTACAATTTAGATTAAGTTTTATTTGCATAGTAGTCTTTAAAGGGAAGCTAAGGAAAACACATACTAAAACCAACCAACAAAAATTAAAACCCTAAAATTACTAATGACAATGTATACTCACTTTAAAAAATCCTGCTATTTTATGACTGACTTTCTGAACACTCCAAACCAAAGTACTTTATTTCTACATATTATCAAAATAGCTATTTGTTTTCAGATTAGAGTAAAATCTCACAGAGGAAAGAAACGCATAAAACTGTACATGATTATTTTACAATTAGTGTTCAGATGCTTATTGGGTTCTGGAGGGAATTTCCTAAAGTCATAGATACAAAAATAGAGAATCATCTTTATTAACGAGGTATGCATTTGTTCAGATCAGGTTTCTTGGGATACAGCCTTCTATTTGGACTTCAGCTGGCCACCCATTGTATCTGTTCTTCTTCTGGTCAGAGTGGTTTATCTGTTTAAAAATTTAAAAATAAAAAAAAAACAAAAACAAACAAACAAACAAAAAAAAACCACCTCAATATTTGGTACTCCATTTATGAACCAGTTTGTTCAAACTCATACAACAGAAGGGGGTAATCGGATAGGACTGGGAAGCTGAGTAATACATTGCACATCTTGCTCAACATAGTGGGTGAAAATTCCCGCAGTTTCTCTCTTACACAGAGTGCTTTATTTATTTCCCAGGTGGCTGTCTTAATATACACTAAATTGAATGCCTTCTTCCTGCAGAAGCTCTGTATGTGGAGAAGATTGCAACAGTATTTTAGGAAAAAACCCCAACCAAACAGCTATGAAAGTTTCATGAGCCTTTAGAGGGAGTCACTATCATCAAGCGAATTGACCTCTGTATTGGGTTTTCTCATTTCTGTCAGCCTCTGTCATACAGATGAGCACTACTGGGCTTATAGAAAGCAAATACAACAAGGTCACAGATGCAAACAGAAATCTGATGTAAAAATGGTATCTTTAGTCCTCCTGAAGCCTGAGGGTATGTTATTCAGAAAAGTTTTATAATGCAAACGTTGCTGTATTTGCATGGCCAGTCTGTGCCAGCCCAATTTTCATATAAAGATAGGCTTCATTTTAGTAATCCTTGCAATTTGTTCTTCCAGAAGAAAATGTAAGTCTCTGTACAGCATGGCAGGTTGGACATTCTAAAACTGAAACTCTAGAATCGCTGGTCACTTCTGAAATTTGTGTACAGACGGTTTAGTGCTGGTGTGGTAGAAGTCAGTACTGTACATGGCCCAGATCCAAAGCAAAGAATGATGACACATTAGAGAACTTGCTTTGTGCGACTGAGGCTTACTGAACAGACTACAGTTATAGCTAATACATGAAATCTGCACCTGAAGATTTTACCTTATATACAGACAAATATAAAGTGAAAATAAAAAAACCCTGACCTTTTCTTTTTGGATGTCATCTGGCAGCTTGAAGCCTTTGGCAGCTATAAAAACCCAGCTTGACCTGAACTTCATATTCCATATTTCTTTACTTCCCAGCTCTTCTACTGACTTTTTGGCAACATTTTTCAACCTAGGAAAATGTAGTGGAGAAAAGGATTAAAAATTCAGTATGTGAAAAATGCTGAACAAGAAACCAGCTGAATCATGCTTTGCATTAGTAACTCAGCAGAAGCAAAAATGAGAAGCTTAAAAAACCCTGAAAGCTGTCTTAGTAGCATGCTGATACACTTCCAGAGCAAAGTTTTCTTTCTCCTCTCCACATTCCTGGTGTTAATACAGCCAGTTTGTAACAGCAGAGCAGAAACAAAAATGTTTCTCAAATACTATTTGATGTTTCAAGCCTTCTTAAATAAGGACAAGGACATCAATTGTTTATCAAATGAATGATTAAGTCTTCTGCTGTATAGTTACCATATAATGAATTTAACTAAAAAAACCCTCAAGGTTCAAAAGCACTTGAAGATTCAGGTTAAGATGTCAAAAGGAATGCAAACTAGATACATTGTAATTGGAGGTGCGGACACCTTAACAGGTTACCTCTGTGACCCAGAGGTAAGAACAGTGTCCTCTAGGAGAATAACTAGTGCTTTTGAACAAATATAATGCTATCTATCCATTTTTGGAATCATCAGCATACATGATATGGGTAAGCACTGAATGGACATGGATTAAAAAACTTTTTAGCCAGGAAATGAGAGAACAACCCTGACTATAGAATGAAATTTACCATTCCTTTATACCATTATGCAATCATAATTTTCAAGCTATTCCTTGCTCTGTTCCTTAGCCTGTCATGGATAACTTGCTTACCGGGTGCTTCCATCATCATGAGTCACCATCAGAAGGAGAGACTCTTCTGGAGCATTTTTAATGAAAGCCATCATCTCTCCTGAGTGGTCTGTTGAATCAATTACAAACTGATTATACATTACAAACATATCACATTCCACTTACTTTGAACCTGCTTTCACTTTTTGGCCTCATCTATTCAAAATGAGACCTAATTAGGCTTTTTTTTTTTTTTAATGTTTACAGGCAGAAGCCCTAATCCTGAAAAGAACAGAAAACTGCCAGCTCTCATTGAAGGCTAGAAGAGCATGGACTGGTCTGCATTTCCCAACAGTAAACACAGATACTTCTGAACTTCTATGAAAATCATTTATGTCCAGGGTGGCTTCTTATGCTTACCTCACACAATATTATACATGCAAGCTAAGCATGGAATAGGCCAGGAGAAGTCACTGCTACTCTGTGAGCTTCCTACTAGCATGCTAACTACGGAGCTGAATTACACACTTCAGTGCCCACCCACTTTGATTAAGTGGCAGCCTATTTGCAGCACTAAGGTATTTACTTGTTTTGCAATTGCTAAACATACATGAGACACTTGTCTTCCATATAAAAAAAAAACCTGTAACAGGCACCCTGGAGACATTACTGTCTACATACCATATATAAATTGTAGCCCCATGATTAGCCCCAGTGCATTCTATTTTGATGTAAGGCCAAAAGCATTCTTAAGTGGTCAAAGAATCATCTTCCAGTGCACCACAGCATTCTGTTTTTCCTTACTAATGGTAATGAAATTGCTATTGTTCAAAGTTTGGAAAGTGTGTTAGGAGCTAGTCTTAAAGTAGATCATCTTTCTAGCTATATGGAAGGATGGTAAGAGACAGACTAGCATATTTCTTAGGATGATTTTACAACTAAAATAGAAGAAAATATATTAAGAAAAGGATTTTTTTTTTGAGGGAAGCATCTGGATGTGGTACCAGATTAAGGGCTATTCCTACCAGACTGAAATCATGGAGGGGGAGACACTTAAAAAACGGAAACTTGACAATTGAAAAAAACCAAACCACAATCACCTATCTCAACCAACAGGAGAAATGCAGCTTATCAGGCTAAATTTGTCATCAGATCTGGCCGGAGAGTATTTTATGAAGAAAACAGCCGTTTGTTTCTAGCTGATCCCCATTAATACTGCAATCATAGTAATTTGAAAGTGCAGGATAATCATGTAACTCATTTCTTAACACTGAAACACTAACAAAAGTTCTGTTAGACTCTTTTCCTTACCTCCTTTCCACATGTCAAAAAATTTTGTTGATGTAACTTTTCCTGTTTTATCTGTAATTAAAACAAGAAGTTGTGTAAATAGGAGCAAAAATTATTAAAATCAATCAGCATATACAGTGTTTTCAGCTAAAGCTAGGCACCTCTACTTTTGTGTATTACTGGGCCTCGGAGTTTTCTTTTGCTTAGGTTTTTAAATTGGAAGGAATATGGAATAATATCAATTTAAGATTTGGAGAGAATATTTTGTTTCATGTAGTCTTTGAATCATCAAATTACAAAGACATTTTTATTACTTTTTATTTTAAAGAAGAAATTCATTTTACTGTGTCCTTCCATGTTTTTGTATCTACATATACTAAACTAGATCACAACCCTAAATAGGAAAAATGGTTACACCTAAGACTGTTTGACTGAGCTTAACACTATTCTGTGCAGTGTTTCAGATGTGAAGGCCTTCATACGATTTGAATGTCGGTGGACAGGAACTGAACATTCATCATTACTGCATGAGAAATTGGGCATGGAAACAATTAGTAATAAAACATTTTGGTCAATATTCATCATTAATTATGCTGCTGCTTAGATGGCTATCTTTATTTAAATAACACATGTACAAGTGGAAACACTTTTCAAATTTCTAAATCCATGTCAACTGTGTTAAACTGATTTTTGTTATCCAAGACCCTGGTTGGATTCCTGCTACTGAGAGGGTCTTTTCCATTTAGAATGCATCAGCTCATTTCTAGTAACAAGATCCAGTAGTTCCTGATTCCTTTCTGGCTTATCTTTTAACCATATAGTGTCAAATCATAAAAGCAGATACTTTTGAACATAGGACTCTAAATGGAAGGTTTATTGTGTGGATGAAGGGAAAAGGTGGCAAAAATCTGTCAGCAGTAAAAGCATTCTAGAACTGGGCTTATTCTGAGCAGAGATCACAGAAAATGTTTATATAAAAAAAGTATGTCTGTGTCTAGCACTTTTTTCTCTTACTTACAATTCACGATGGCAATGTTTATACCTCTTCCAACATTACCCTTCTCTTCACTTATAAGCCTGGAATAGGAGTAAACACAGTATCAGTATAATGCATCCATCCAGAAGCTCTGACCCAAAGTTATATTTACCAGTGCTAAGTCATTTACTGATGCTCATATTTTCTTCAGTTATTTAATTCAAGACTTTGTAGCAAACAAGAGCTATGGCATAAATATCTTCCACATTTTACCTGTTTCCTTCTGTTTCCTTCAGCCATGCACAACTAATCTTTTAAAATGGGCCAGATCAACAAAGTACTTCATACAAATGCAGCCAGAAAAATAAAGGAGAAAAAGCCCTAACCCAAGATAATATGTGGTTTTGTGGCAGTATTCTATGTGGACTGTATCACAAAAGATCACTGCAAGGTTTTGAAGTCATTCTACCTGTCTAGTTTGAAAAGCCATGAAAGAACCTGACTTTGAGAAGGTGTTGACAATTCAATGTACTGTAAACTGGCTATCCTGCACCATGAAAACTAAAAATCATACTTAAAGCTAACAGTTGAATGTATCTTATGTAGAGGAACAAAAAAAAAACCCTGATACTAGGTATTTAACAAAAAACCCAAAACAAACAAACCAATACTTTCTGCTACTGAACCAAAATGAAACACCCTTCTTCACACTACAAAGCACTTGCTTAGATTTAAAGTTGGACAGTTACTCACAGCTCATCCTCAAAACAAATTTTAGCCAGCTTTCCTTTGCCACCACCACTAAGAATCCGATAGGCGTAGCTCCCTGGTGAGCAGGGAGACCAGTGATCACATTTCTGTCTTTTCGGGACTGGAGCTACAACAAGAAAGATGAGAAAATCATTTATTGGATGCTGCAAAACCAATTAATTTATGGAAAGAATCACTTCATTATCAACATGCTAAGCTCAAACATACATATACAGAACCCAGTCCTGCCAGTTTTCCAGTATCATGGGGTGCTGGTTTTCTCTGGGGTGGAGTTAATATTCTTCATAGTAGCTAGTACGGGCTGTGTTTGGAATGTGTGCTGGAAAGTGTTGAATACACAGGGATGTTTTAGTCTCTGCTGAGCAGTTGCTTACACAGAGCCAAGGCATTTTCTGCTCCTCACACCACACCATCAGCGACGCTTGGGGATGCACAAGGAGTTGGGAGGGGACACAGCCAGGACAGCTGACCCCAGCTGACCCAAGGGATATCCCATATCATATGGGGTCATGCTTAGCATGTAAAGCTGGGGGAAGAAGAAGGAAGGGGCGTCCACCCAGAGTGATGGCAATTTTCTTCCCAAGTACCTCCCATGTATGATGGAGCCCTGCTCCCCTGGAGATGGCTGAACACCTGCCTGCCCATGGGATGTGGTGAATGAATTCCTTGTTTTGCTTTGCCTGCATGTGCAGCTTTTGCTTTACCTATTAAAAACTGTCTTTATCTCAACCCATGAGTGTTCTCACTTCTACCCTTTGGATTTTCTTCCCCATCCCACCAGGGGAAAGTGGGTGAGTGGCTGTTTGGGGCTTAGTTGCTTGCTGAGGTTAAATCACAACATAAGGCAACATTATCTCACATTTACAGGGACTTTAAGTTATCATTGACTTTCAAACAGCTGCTGGACCAAAAGCAAGATTATTTAGGGAAAAATGTTCCATATGATTTGATTTGATCTGAATCCAGAGTGATTATTTTGTGATATTTCATATAACAGGAAAGAAGGACTAGAGGGTTGAAGGTTTACTACCTTGAAGTTAATAATGATTTCACTTTAAGGCTTTTTCACATGGCAACATAGTCATAAAATGAGGAAAATGTACATATTAAGCCACCCAGTCAGATCTGAGAGAAAAAGTAATAAGAATTTAATTACAAAGCGTGGTTAGTGATTCAACACTTTACCATAACTATAAAATGCATGTGATAGAACCAAAGCTGCAGCTATAGCTGTGTGCTTATATGCCAGCAAATAAATAAGGTGTTCTTACATTACTATTCAATTAATTGTATTTGCATACTGGCAAATATAGGCTGATATTGTGTTTCTTGAAAGATAGTGTCTTAGAAATAGTTCAAACTTGTACTTTACACAGCCAACTTCATTCTTACAATAGAATGTATTTGTTAGCTAACAAGCCATTTGTCATTTAGCATGTAAATAGACAACATCAGATATAATATAAGGGAAAAAAAAAAAGAAATACAACTACACACCCCTCAACACTGGTTTTCTTCCAATGTCTTGAAGATTAGCCATAGGTGTTATTGTCTTTTGGGGTAAAAGATCAGCAAATAAGTATCCTAAGCACCAAGCAGCCAACAAAGTCACCAGAATCCTTCCTAATTTCACAACACCTGCCAGGGAATGGGGGTAAGAAAACCACAGAGACATAAAGATGTTTTCATAGCAACACACAAACTCTTGCATTTCTCTGGCATTGCTTCAGAAACTGGTTACTTTACTTCTGACACGCTATGTTAGCCACAACCTTCAGAGGCAATTTATTTGTTGCATTCCCATCTCTGACAATCCCTGCTGTTCATAAAACTTGATCTTCAAGCAGAGTCCTCCCCACAAGGCTCCTCTCAATCCACACCCTATATACCCCAAAGAAACATGAAGTTCAATTTAATCCTCCTGGGATTTTGACTCTGGAATTTAAGTAACAGATACTATACATGACTTTATGGGTAGTACGCAGTTACTATTGATTTTCTGTGACAGGCAGACACTACAGGAACGGTTTAAAACACCAACCATAAAAGGAACTCCCTCCATCCACCCTTTTGACATGCTGGGTAAAAATAACTGAAGAAGGCCCAAATAATTCACACAATGAGCTCTGACTCCATTTAAACGTGATTAGAGTGACTGTTTCACCTTGTTTCAGTTACATCACAGCTTCCCTGGGCTGTATTAGCAGTGCATCTATACACTAGGAAAACAATGGGATTCACAATTTTCCTATGAAAAACATGAATAAATTCCATAGTAGGTATCATCTCCTCTTCCTCGTCATCAGAAATGCTAACATACATTCTTGATCTAGAAGAAATGCACTACCTAATTTATAAACAAGGAAATATCACACTGCAGTTGTGAAACTGATGTTTGTATGTCATATTTCCTGATCTGTAAAGAAATATGCCGTTGAACATAATGATCTGTTAAAAGGAAAAAGGAAAATTTTTAGTTTCATAGGCCTGAAAATCAAGTTCAACAGAATCAATGTCCAAAAATATCCAGTATGTTCACTTTGCCAATCTGCTAGAACATATTGCATATTATATAGCCTAAATCTTCCATGAATCAGTTTACATTCCTTTCATTCTTGGAACTGCTACTAAGATTTCTGCCCTACCCCTTCTCTAGAATAAGGCCAAATTGTTTACTTGCTCTCCTCAAGTCCTGTTTTGCAGGTCCTACCACTCTTCCGTGAATTCTGCCAAATTAGTCTGCTTCTTTTACTGCAGAATGGATACACTAGTCCAACACACACCTGATTCTGGAGGCTCTACTTCTGGTTATTCATGCCACAAATAAGTTTGTACATTGAAGTTATGAACATTGAAGGTTCTTCTGTAAATAATTCCAGTTTCTCATTTCTTGCATCAGGAAAAAAATTTAAAAAGAGGACAGTAAACCCTTTTAAGATACTGATCTGAGCTCTTAAAATGTTCGGTGACATTGTATTCATTGTATTTAGGAGTCACAAGTATGTGCATTTGTGTGACTCTAAGAAAGATACTCTGAGAAACTTACTATATTTTCATCAAAGGATTAAGATTGAGAAAGTAATATAATGAATCTTCAGAGAGATAACACATTTTCTAATTATTTCCTCGGTCTAGAGAAATCTGTCTCTCTCTTCCACTGGTAGTGATACAAACTTGCAATACTGAAAATTACGTCAACATTTCATTCATACAGTGAAAGTGGACAAGAACACTGACAAAGTTCATGTGCACAAAGAAGGAAGCTGCTGGAACCAAGCAGAATAAAACTTACTTGTCTTTTCTATTTTGAGTGTGTGTATATATATATATATATATATATATATATGTATAAACACACTCTCTATATATTAAAAATATATTTTTATACATATAAAAATATATATAATATCTACTACATATATATATTTGTAAAAACAGATTTATACACAAAACATAATTTGCAAAGGAGACCATATCACCGTTTTCAAAGACAAAACTCAGGAAGAATTATGTGGAAACTACAAGTCTATTTAAAGATTTCAGTAATTATTTCTTTTCATGGGGTGGGGTGCTTTGTAAAGATCTATCAGACCAACAAGCCAGGTTTTATTTTGTTTTTTCTGTTGTTTGTTTAGCAGGTTTATCTTTACAGTGATTTAGTACTGTTTTTCATCATAATTGTGGAGCAACTCTGTGGCAAAATAGGCTCAACAATTCAGCATTTTACCTAAGCAGAAGGGAAAATACACAGTATGCTAGAGATTGGAAGGGACCTCGAAAGATCATCTAGTCCAATCCCCTTGTCGGAGCAACAGACTATCTAACTTCTGTTGCTATATTCCATGTTTTATTTCAACAGCAAGTTGCTTAAACTTTTCTCAAATATCACTTCTAAAGTTTAAGAAATACATTTACTGAATCTTCTACACAGTTCAACAGTTTTTCCTTTCTTAGGTTCATAATGCACTGGGGGGCTGCACTGACTCTATCTGCTGGGTCCAGCCAGATCTTAGCTTTATTGAGGTTACATATCCTGCACATGTGTACTTTTTTGAGTACCTGCACGGACATGCAGAAAACCCTACACAACAGCAGTTAGGCCATAAACTCAGGTAAACATAGGATAGTTAAGGGAGCTTAAGATTTGCTATCCACAGCAGTTGGGAGTTATAAAAAGCAAAGTCCAATCTACATTCACGAAAACAAGACAGTGTTTTTGTTGATTTTTAAGGCTGTGGCTCCTCGACCCACTACTTGGCACAACACGGAGGAGCAGGATAGGGACAGCGTGCCACAGAGGTGCTTCCTGCGCTCTGAGAGGTGGCACAACCCTTCCTCTCTCTGTTTCTGCCACAGAGAAGTACTCAGGCAGAGATACTCAGCGATACTCGCGGTACCAGATAGGCAAGAGGAGCAGGAAGGAGGACACCCTGGGTGCTGATCCTCTTTCAGACGCTGCCCGAGGCTCAGCTGCGAGACCTAGCCCCGGCACCAGCCCCTCCTCCCCGGCCCGGGAGCTCGGCTCACCCTGGCCTCAGGGAACACCGTGGGGAACAACCTTCCTGCCCCGTCCCCGCTGCCACGGGCTGGCCCGGTAAGCCGGCAAGCGGCCCCAGATCACCCACCTGAGGAGGGCGCAAGGAGACAGCGAGGCACCGGCAGCCTCGGCGGGGGGTACCGGGCGGCTACGCCGGCGCCCTCCTCACTCGGCGGCGAGACCCCAGCACCAGCGGGATTGCTACTCACATTGCCGGTTCAGCCACATCATTCACCCGCCCTTCCTCCTCGTCTTCGTCCCTCTCCCCCGCCTCGTCCTGCAGCCACTGGGACGGTGCGGGAAGGGGAGCGTCCACCTGTCAGCGCCGCACCGCCCCGGCGCCGCCGGCGGCACAGCACAGCACGGCACCGCCGCCCGAGCCCCGCCGTCCTGGGCCATTTCCTCTGACGGGGAGGCCACCTTGTCGGCCGCTTGGGGTTTGTCCTGGTAATGGCCAGGGTTTGCCTAGTGTTTCAGCTATCGCTGTGGCACAGCAGAGTCCCACTGTAGCCCCTTCCTTCCTTCAGTCACCGCCGGGATGACTCAAGTCCTATCACGGGCACCAGCTCACCCGGCTGTACCCTTGAATCATCTTTTCTTGTCGTGGGCCCTGCTGGTGTTGCAGACAAAGTGTCATGGAGCCTTGTCTGGATGTTTCCTTCTCCCTGTGGTAGCTTGGTCAGTTCTCAGTTGCCATCACCCGTGTGAGTATTGTAAGAAAAATGTAGGAGATTTTATTATGAGCGAGCTATCGGCAGAATGGAAGATCTGTAGGGCATGGGGTTCCAGGATGTGGGCCCCAGCCAAGGGAGTTGGGATAATTATTACCAAGTCGGTGATAGGCACATTTGCATACAATATGTTATACAGATAAGGAGTTTATGTAACTGCAAGGCTTGAACACATGCACCAGAAGCTTCACTCATGAGGAAGACTCGGAGCCTTCTTCCCTATGACCACCAGTGACCCTCTGAGAGCTGTCAGAGGGGAGGGGTTTGGGTTCCTGGAATGTGTAAATCATTTCTCAGAAGAGAGCGGGCATAATTGAGAAACAAAACCTAGAAAGGTATATAAACTGTAAATATCTGCTAGAGTGGGTGTGCTCATCTGCCCGAGGATGATCCACCCAGCATGCTGCTGTTAAAGGGCTCTTTGCTTCACAATTCCCATCTGTGAAATTTTGATTGCTGAGCAGGTTTCTCACAACCCACCAAAAAACCTGGCACCACTTATACTCAAGATGTGGGCAATATCCCCACTGAGGCACTGCAACAAGTTGCCCAGAGAAGCTGTGGCTGCCCCATCCCTGGAAGTGTTAAGTCCAAGCTGGATGGGCCTTTGAGCTACCTGGTCTAGTGAAGCTGTCCTTGCCCATGGCAAGGAGTGGGAAACAGATGGTCTTTAAGATCCTTTCCAGTCCAAGCCATTTTCTGATTCTATGATTTACTCCAACTCCCCAGCCTCCCAAAGCCAGATGTAAGGAGTGTGAGCACAGCACAGTGCTGGCAGCGCATATTTTCTAGTCTGTGTCAGTTAATGTGAAACAAAGGCGCTGCCCATCAAGATCCCCACATCGTGGACTTGCTTTTCTGTTTTTAAAACTTCCAGTTTCCAACATGCTCTGATTAATAGATGTTTGGAGGTCTGTGTGGGTGCTGAGCCCCACCAGTACCAGTCAGCTCTGACTATGAACCAAGGAAATTACAACTTACATCAAGAACAGCTTCTAAGGACTGAAGTAGCCACTCAAACATATTCAGGAAACTGAGCTGAATACCTTCAAGCTGGGCAAAACACAAACAAGGAAGCTAGTGATTTCATTTTGAAAATTGCTCAAACTACACTGTGAATTAGAATTTAGAATGAGAAGGGATACTACAGTATCCCTTAAGCTTCTTTGCTCCCTCTGCCTTTAGTGAGGCACAGAAATTATGTTTAGCTCAGCAAACAGATGAATAAAATCCTGCAGGAGGGCATATACAGGGTTGCAGCCAGACTGGGGCTTTTGCCTTCCTCCCAGGGCGCTCATGAAAGCTATAAATGTTCCAGTCCCTGGTAGAGAGGCATTTCTTGTCCTTCTCTGGAAGTGGGGTATTATAGTATCCTATAAATTACAGGTGAAGCCTGAGGGTGTAATTGCTGCTGGTTATTTTCCAGTGTACTGGAGCTTGCAAATGAAAAGCAACGTGCAATGAAACCTAGGTGTGCGAATAATTAAAGCTAAAGCATGGGACAAATAAACAGAAGAAATGAAAAGCACAGGACAAAAAGGAAAAAGAGTTATGAGTGGGCAAGAGAAAGTTAAGGACAACACTGGTCTGGGTTACTTTTCCAAATATGCAATTATTTCTGCAGGAACTGCTATCCTGCAAGACAGCACATCAGAAAATGGTGCATCTGCTAATAAATGATTGAAACCATTGAAGAGTGCATTTCTAACCTTTAAAGTAAAAATAATGTGTCTTAAACCCAAAATGCTACAGTTTGTGGTAGCCAGATGAAAAATTTTGCTACTTTTATTAAAGCAAGGAAAATTAATTAGAATCAGGATAATTTAGTTTTGAAATAAATTTATTGTATGAGCACTGGGGGGTCACAGCCTCCATGGATAAAAATTTTAAGCCTCTAGGAGTTTCGTCACTTTCTCAACACCTTTCTGTTGAAAACCCCATCATTAGCAATCAGTGTCTGTTGGATAACTGCCAATTTAGCTGCTTTTAGCCACAAGAAAATTGTAGTAGGTTTCATCATTTTCAGTACTGCCACAGCTGCACTGAACTACACTCAAGCATTTGCTACAAAACCAGGCAACACAGAAATTGCTTTGCTTGCCTGCCGAAGCCCAGGGATCCAGCGGCATCTAGCTGAGGGCAATTTAGATTCCAAAGGACCAGGGAACTTTGAAATGTTTTACTTCAGGTATTTCAGTTTTGTGTCTGCAAAAGAAAAGCAATACTGTTCTTTCTCTAGTAATTAATTAGAGATGTGGGATGTAGAACACTTTTGAAGTATCTTTTCTGTCCTTGCTCTGTAACCATTCATTCTGTAATTTGGAAGCTTAGAGAAAAATTTTCAAAACATGAATCTTCACTCTCAATGCTTGTGAGGCTGTGAGACCCTTTGGTGATAAGCAGCGCAGTAAATCTGCCCAGGATACAAATAACTCTTGCAGACACTAAATGGAACAGGTGAAGGTATGTATACGGTGCTTAAGTGTTATTCTTGTCTTATCAACACAAAGCTGCCGTCATTATGACAAATTTATTGGCATTTGCTAGCACTGTAAAATTACAAGAGATCAAGTTTTTTTTTCCCTTTGAGCCACTATACCTCCAGAGTTATTTTCTGTATCTATTGCACTTGGGTAGCAAATTAGCAAAAGTGGCATTACAGCCCTTGTAGCTTACATGTTTTCTGCCCATCCACAAATGGCCAACAATGTATTTTTACTGTTGCTAGGATAGATTAAAAGACCTTAATGATTTAAAATGGAGGCAGAGTTTGTAAGGCAGAGAAAGAGTACTGTAGCAAATTTTTGCATGTAGAGGTGACAAGGAGTTCAAGAGGTACCAGAAAAAACAGATCACCTACATAAAATATGCAACTGATGCTTAAGTTAACTAATTTTACCTAAGAGTTGGGACAGATACACATACACACTGACAATAGGGGTGGCAATAAGGAAGAGCAGTTCGTTAAGCTGCCATAACAGTCATGCTCCATCATGTGCTTGTGCCCAAAATTCGGGTAGAACCTCAGCATCTTGAATTGTGATAGCATCAACAGTAATGTGAAGAAATAGGGATTTAAACGTATATTTTAATACAATTTTTTTTTTCCATTTTTTTTTTTTCTGGTATACCAGGTGTCTATTATACCCAGGAGAAAATACTTAGAAGATTATGACAGCTTGTATATACTTCTTCTGTGGATATGTTAAAATCTTCCCCCCAAATATGCAACAGTGGATCATATAACAAAAGGCAAAAAAGCAAGCAACGACTACTTTCAGTTGGTAAGCTAGAAAACCTGTAAAGCTAGTGAGTCTAGTTCCCAGGACCATTAATTGCTGGACCATTAAACAATACAAAGGTAGGGCATATTTGTTTGTTTTTCTTAGCTTTGTTAATCCAAATATGCATTCAGATATGCAAGGAAAATACATTCAATTGCACTTCACTCAGATAGAAGATGATGACCAGCAAAATTTCCTCAGAATTAGCAGCAATAGCTTAACACATTATGGGCCCAAATCCAATTGTCTTTAATTCACAGTGTCCCAAACTTTTTGGAAGAGGAAGGCAAGGGCAAGAGGAGAGGGAAAGAAAAATCCATATATTAAATGCTGGATACCTTGATATGGCTTTGCACAATCCTACAGGATCTCTGTTGTCTGTTTTCTTGAAGTGCTGCTGTCAGCAGAGTCGTAAGGCCTCAGGTCTCTATTAGCACAGAACCTGTGCAATACCACATGATCTACAGACAAGTCTGGATATAAACAAATCTGCAAGACCACTCAATTAAGTAGGGACTTACCTGAGGGAGCTGCATTGGCAAGGTCCCAGCTATCAGCAGTCCCAAAGTGCTTGTAGCTTGATGACATCCTGTGCTATGTCCCAGGGCTCTCCCTTGAACCATTCTGCCAAAATAAGATTTCTCAACAAGGACCCAGGCTGATGCTACTGTGATGGGCTGAAGTCACCCAAGGATGATGCTGGAGTTCTAAAAGAGAAAAAACCACAGCAAATCCAATTTTGAAGCCCAATCTACACACACAGTGAGGGAGCTGGATTTCTTTCAGACTGTATTCTAGAGAAGTGGAAAGACAAAAATTGGGTATTGCTTTACCTGTGGGCCAGGATGGCAACAGACAAGGGCAGTCACAGTGGGTTGATATTTCAGGACTGTGGGAAAGAAGTGGGCATAAGGTAGTCAATGAAAGGGAATATACGTGTAAACCAGAAGACTGTAAAAATGCATCAACAGTTAAAAATCAGTATAAAACACCAGCCGAGAGGATGTTCAAGATGTACAACTTAAAAAATATACAGTAAGAATATGGAAAGCTGAAGTTAATGTTAGGCTTATAATTAAAAAAAACCCTTAAGCCAAAGAAAAAGTAAATAGTATTCTTATGCATAGTACTTCAGAACAGTGCTGGGTGCATGAAAGAAAAAAAGCTGAAGAATCACAATACCTTATTCATTCACAAAAAAAGTAGTTCTATCTAGCTAACAACTATAAAAATCCAATATGCTAATCATAGAATTATACAATGGTTTGGTTGGAAGGGACTTCAAGATCATCTAGTTCCAACCCCCCTGCCATGGCCAGGGATGACTCCCAGTAAACCAGGTCACTCAAAGCCCTGGCCAACCTGGCCTTGAACACTGCCAGGGGTGGAGCATTCACAACTTCCATGGGCAGCCTGTTCCAGTTCCCCGCCACTCTCACAAAAAATATTTTCTTCCTGATATCTAACCTAAATCCCTTGTTTAACATTTGTTTATATGCTGGCAGCATAGATTTATATGCTGGCAGCATAGATTCTTGTGGTCTTTACAATAACCTGTATTTCTTGGGAAATGCTATTTAATTTCCTAGAAAAACAAATTATGAGTCAAGGTATGATGTAAGCCTCTAGAAGGAAAAAAAACAACACTCCAAGCTATTTATTTTTACAAGAGTTTGTTTTGGTGCAGAAATGGAGGAGTAGTTAATGTTTACAGTTTAAGTGGGCATCAGAATTGCAAGTTGTCCTGAAAAATTACATTGAGCGCTTGAATTGTAAACCTTCATGTTACTTGTATTCACTTCACTGCTGCATCAAAAAAGCCATATTCTTACAATAAATTCTTTCATGCTTCATACATAAACTTACAAGGTATTTTATCTAGATGGACCAGTTTTAATGGGGAAAGATGAGCAAGACAAGTGTGAATGAAAAGACAGTTTTACAGTTTTGGATTCAATAAGCCTGAAGGACTGAGGTGCTCTGAAGATGATGGCAATTTCAAAAGCATAAGAGGAGCATAAGGAAAATACTGAATACTTGTACAGTACCCCTGTGAAGAGAGATATATAGTAATAGGTGGTCTTTGCTGAATATTGGGACAGTAATAAGGAAAACCAGGCAGCTTTGAAAGAAAAACACGTTATTAAACAGTTGGCGTTAATCTGTCTTGCTTAATCAATTCCCTAAGCTTATTAGCATGAGTTAGACACCATGCTACCTTTAAAGACAAAAGCTCAGGACTTCAAAAGGATGGAATTTCTAAAAGAGGCTTTTAGGAGGAGGGAAGAGGGATATTAATAAATGATTAGAAGACCCCAAGATAACAATCTTTTTAGATAGGATATTTCAAAAAAGAAAAAGAAATTGAAAGTACTTTTAATAGAATTCAAGCAAGACAACAGAACTGCTGTGAAAGGGCTCAAAACTCTCCTGCGTGAAAAACAAACCATGTGCGCCACCTCCCGGGGTACAAAACACCGAGCACAGTAACCATGCTTCTCCGGGCTCTCCCAGGTCAGAACCCAACACTCTGAGGGTGGCTGACTGTCTTAAGGACAGGGACATCCCATTTATATACCTTCTTGATTTATAGCTTAGGTCAGTAGACAGCAACAGTCCAAAAGACTACTTGAATCCATTCCAGATGATCAGAAGCTTGATCTTCTCAAGTTGATGTTTTCTCTACCTGCTTGCTGTCCGATACTGAAAAGAATTGATGAAAAGTTGAAGCAAGAACATACCAGTTATTTGAGCATAAGCAGGAAAAATCACCTTGGAGCTAAAGTTGCCTGCCTTCTCCCTTCCCTCCAAGGTTCAGATGAGATCTAAGGCAGTTCTGAATTCTTTTCAGAGCTAAAGCCGGAAGTTAGAATTGAAAATCATAAAGTACTAGGAAGAATTTGGATGGATATAATTTATCTGCTTTGAAGTTCATCTTAACAGGATTTAAAAAGACATACATAATAGGTTCAAAGAATTAATAATTTATTTTATGCAGCATAAAATTTGAATTTTTACATAGTGTTTATCTGAAAATGGAAAGACCTGAAAGTACAAAGTATCAATTCTTGGAAAATTCAGTTATGGGGCTTGACAGTAAGTGGGATAGACATCTTAACATCACCCAAAGACTGAATTAAAAAGACTATACACCTTTCTTTCAAAGTTTTGATCCCATTTTCCTTTCAGTCAATGTTAAAAATATTGCCTATTAAAAAGAAAAAAAAAAAATCAGGTGAAGAAATGCCTCTACAAGATGAAATAATTTTCTTAAAGGTGAAATCCTTTCCACACTTCCCAAATGCTATCAAATAACAGTTGATGTAGTGTTAAAGACTTAAAGGATTTCTGCACCTCCATGTAAAATTTTCAATAAAAAAACATGAACTGCCCATTTCAGATAAATCTTATTTAAACACTCAACCTTGTATAGTTTATGCATACACAGAATATTGGTTAGTGAAGCAATATTTTCCATGACACTTTTCAGTAATTCATGCCTTGGTGCTGTCAAGAAATTGTCAAGTTTTCTCTTCAGTACCATTTCAACATGCCTTTCTTGAGTCCATTTTTTTCATCATAGTATTTTCCAAAGGACAGCTACGTTGCAAATATGGCCATTTAAACATTCAACTATGTAATTCCTCTCTAAAACCACAGGAATAAACATATCCTTTGCAGGTTTTCCATGGCTCTGTGAAAATGTCTCTCTTCAAAGAGGGACATGATGAGAAGGTGGTTACAAACAATGCAGTTTATTCAAGTATTCTGCCTAAGTACAATGCTCTAAAATCAGAGCAGGCTGAGTTGCTCAACTGGAAAAAGCTAAGTGTCTCAGATGGCAAGAAGAGCCAACAGATAGTAAGGGTGCACTACAGTTGGTGGTAGTACAAAAAAATGGCAAGGCCTTCAAATAAGGGGTGTTCATCTGTTTAAGGAATGGTACTAACTCTCACAGTATCTTGCGGTCCTCCTCTCTACCACCATATTTCACAAGGATAGAGACAAAGAATGTACAGGACCAGCAACAAGCGGTTAAGTACTTCCAAGTTGGAAGTGAAAGAGGTTTAGGAAAGGCAGTCAAATGCACAAAGGAGTCCTTTGCACACAGACAAATTCAGGGATCACTGACACAGATGAAGCTTTGGCTCCAATTCTCCTCCTAATACTACTGCAAGTATTTTAAACCTAGAGTTACTTTCTAAAGCCTTACAAGCTACTTTAAAACAGGTCTGTGAATGGTCACAAAGGAAAACATCTCTTTTGTCAGAAGGCTAAATTTTGGCTACAGAGGTCTCCAGGACCTTTCAGGAACTTCTTTTAGGAACCCTTTTTTTTTTGTGGGGGGAAGGAATGAGGGGAGTATAAGACAGAAAAATCTGAAGATTTACAGCCAGTAAATTAGAAGGACAGGAGCCATAATAAAATACATTAATTTTAAGTGATTATCATAAATTACAAAACAATGGAGATAACACATATCGAGGGCTACTTCCTTTTAAATGCTAAAAATTAGCATCTGGGTTCTACTTTCTGGCTAGCTTAAAAGAAATTCTGCATGTGCCTTTGTAGTCTAATCTAAAATGCCCAGTATTTAAAAAACTACTCAACCACAAAGATCCAGCCAAAGCCTAGATAGAGTGAAAAGGAAAAGAAAAGCAAACACAAAACATTCTTATCTTACTGCATAGTCACCAATGCCAACGTATTTTAATATAACCTGTTTTGTTGCTGACAGACTATTGCTAGGGGTGTGGCATACACACTTTGGTGAGGGGAATGTTCAGTAACTGGCCAATGATTTACTTAAAGATGATCAAGCCCCTCCTTCACCTCTGAGTGGATAATTCCCAGTAGCAGCAATAGGTACCTTAGAGTCCACTGGCTTTCAAAATATCCAGACAAGTGAACCCTTACCAAAGAAGGTTCACAAAGAAGCCAGGTGACTGACTGAGGTTACACTTACAGCAGCTTGTCAGCAACTGCTCTCTGCTTCTGCACTACCAAGGAGCTTCAGCCTTGATTTGGAAGAAGGCTCAATTATTTAGCATCTCCACAGTTCACAACACCAGCCAGCTTCAGCTAACCACAGTCCTTCTGTCAGTTAGTGCAAGCCACAGCAGTGGCTTTTGTGGTACGGATCTGTGTCACTCAGGGGGTTGGCTGAAGCCACCAACTGTATTTCAGATATGTTACTGACAAGCCATTACCAGGACTCTGGACTACTCGCAAGCCTGACCTAATGTCTAAGTAGGCCACAGAAGCCAGAAAATCTTACTGGCTCAGAAGATTGCTCATATCCCATTACCAATCTGTTTTCACTTCTCTGAGCAGCAGCAAGAACAGCAGCAGCGAGAAATGAACAACTTCTCAGAGAGTCAAGTTTGACAGGAACTAATGTCTTGGTAAATTGTACAGACCTTCTTAAAATGATCAATCTGTTATGCACTCAGTATTTTTAATGAAGGATAGTTTACTTTTTTATCTTTCCACAATTTCCTTTATTTTCACCTCCATTATGTCATTGTATCAGTGCCCTTCATTATGCAGCTTGTATCATTACTTATAAATACGAGGCTCATGTCTGAGATCAGGATATGACCAACTAACCTAGTTGTTGGAAGCCCCTATAGAAATCAAGGAAACGTTCAGTAGCACAATAATACTGGATTATCAGAAAATCTAAGGACCACTCTCTCTGAAAACTTGCTGTGTTAAGCAATTCTCATGAACCTTTTCATATTTAAATGAAAAGCTTAGTATACAAACGGCTCATCCTTCAGTCAAACACAGGCAGCCAACACACAGCAAGTAACTGGGCAGAATACCCATAGGTTGACTTTAGTTGATAAAGAGTTTACTGTTGTTAAGCAACTGTTACATTAATAAGAAATACCAAAACTGATGGCTCTGTGATTATTACTAGTTAACTTGCACAGCATCTAAGCAGCGAACTGGAATGGTATGCTGCCTTGATATATTCCATTTAGATTGATTCAGCATGCAAATCCTAATTCCAGCTCTTTCACCTTAAAAACAGAACAATCTCCTTTACCTAACTTCTTTTACAGAGACTGAAAACAAAAAGGCTTTTAATATTTTTTCTTCTGTTTTCTTCAGCATTTAAATTGAGCCAAAAAGCCTATTGTAATCTTTCTAAACCTCGTGAAGGCAGTGGGATCGAACTAACATATTTGCATACCTGAACTCAGGTTTGACTACTTGAACTCAAATCACGCATCTTCAAACCCCTAACGATTGCACTGATAACATCAGTTATCTAAAGGCTGCATCCTAAGAAACAGTCCCTGACATTTTTATGGTACATGATATTACATTCACATTAGGAGAATGCTGGTTCTGCAAGAAATATTGATACATATATAAGGAATAGAGTGCTGCGATTTGGAGCATTCTGTCTTTCATAATAAACAGAGAATATTTTCCAGCACCATCTTTACTTAATGCTCTGATTTATATATATATATATATATATATATATATATATATATATTTTAGGTATGGTCTAATCTTCTTTCTGAAGTTAGTTAAGAGGAACACAAAATACCTGCCAGCACTCTCCTTTAAATAAAAATATATCAGGTAAAGATATCACCAGTAAGATACACTGGTAACACTGTAATCTGTTACTGTATTTCATCTTTCATAGAAAAATGCCTGAGAGCATTATTTTTCTTAATGTGCTGTAGGCTAAAAATGAACCCTCAAGGGTTTCTATTGCTTTTCTTGTTGCCAGAGCAACAAAGCAATACTCACCTAAATATCTGCCAGTGTAAGTATCAATTTACAAGCTGAGATGAAGTTTGTGCTGCTAGCAGATGTCGCTAACAGCATTTTTACTAAAAGCCAAATTTTAGTGACAAGGGATGCCTTGAAATTCAAGAATATATCACCATTTCATTTGTGCTACTTGATTATTGCTCCTATAATTCAAGTGTTTCTATTAAAATGTCTTGACCAATGACATTCAAAGTGAAAGGGCAAAACTGAAAGGTTTAATATAAAATCTAGCACACTGAAAGTACTTTGTTAAGCAACTGCAGAGAAATCCTGCTTGCCATTAGAATGTATACCAAGAACCTTTCCCAGTAAATTCCTTCCTAGTATTCTTTATGGTAAGGAGATCCGAGGGAGTGGGGAGAGGGAAGCAGCTAAGAAACAGTTTAAAGAGCATACAAGTGTTACTACTTTCTGAATTGAAAAAAGGCTCATTGTTTACCACTGTACCAATTGAAACATTCACACTGTGTTTCTATTTGAAACAGGTGACAGAAGCATTACTTATATTAACATACTGTAGAAGAAGGAATACAATGTTAAAATTATTTGTTATGTATATAACCAAACACGGGAGGAGGATACGGAACCAAACCACAGAATTGGAAACACCACTCTTATCTTTTCAGAGCAAAGTATACTGCTTTAAGAAAAACTCAAGGGGACTTCTTTTTTGTTATAAGTGTACTAAAAAGTCTAATTATAAGACATTAAAAAAGAAACATGGAAAATAGAATACAGAGAAACACCTAAGTTCTACAGTTTCTTACATTTCCTATAATTCATCATTTTTCTCCTTTTACAAAGTAAGAGGCAAAGAAGGGAGGCAAACTCAAAAGTTCCTCCTAATTCCAAGAGAAATAATTTTCAGACATTGGATCACGACACCTATCATTTTACTGTATTCAGCCAAGCAATTTTAAAGTACAAGAATTAAAAAGGAAAGAAAACCACAGGCACTTCCAGTTATGAAGTGAAATACATGAGTTAGTTAATAAAAACCAAGAGTGCTTTATTTTCACACACATAATGTTCACCTCTGTAAAAGCACCATTTCTGAAAAGAAGAAGTCTTTGCTTATTCCATGCAGTCAGATGCAGAGGCAGTGTGAATAAGAAAGCCATACTGAAGGGACTATAGGCAGAAAATTTTCCAGGCAAGGGATTGGCAGATTCAGAGCCAAGCTTCCTTTTTTTTTCTCCTTGTTTCCCACACAAATATGAAAACTGCTCTGCTATCAAAATGCGAAGGAATTTTTTTCCCATTTTTTTTTTTTATTCCCTTCCCATGCCCCCAAACCAGATAACTAATAGTTATCACAGGACTCCTCAACCTTGTATTGTTTATCTTTCAACCTGACTATGCCAGTGCTATAAGAAAGAGATGGAGGTCCTACAATGCTCACTGACTTGATACAGGAAAAATTGTCCTATTTGCAAAGAAAATACCATGTTCTGACCTTGGCATTAAGACTTGTGCTTGTACAGTGGAGGTCTGGTCAAATACATTCTTTCCTGCTCTCTCCCACTATTGTTTTCAGTTTTACGATGTTTGTTTTCAGATATATCAGAAGACATGGCAGAACACAGACCTTAACTTTATCATCTGTCCAATACATATGAAGACCAGCCTTTTCTAAGTATCAGTCATCCTTAACTCTAAAAAACCCAACCAACCCCACAAAACCCCATATCAGGGGGAAAACTGAGAGGCTTTTCTTTTGTGGACCAAAGTGGAAAGTCATGAAGTGTTAATTTTTATAAAATCCACTGTTTCAAAGCCAAGGAGTTGTATTTGGTTGTATGAGCATCTTGTGCTTCAAGACCAGTTCTAAGCCACAGGCTTACCAGTGGTATCATCCTTGTGGATTAAGAGAGGTAGTCTTGTTTTACACTAAGGCTGAACAGGTTTGTTCCCCAGTTTTCACCTCCTCAAACTATTTTGTAATGACACTCAGGAAGGGCTGCCCTCTCAAGTGGCAGCAGTGATCTTGAGGAAAAAAACCCACAGACCAACATTTCTTCCTGACCTCATTTGCATTCCTCTACTGCTTAAGTCTGGCCTTTCTCCCTCTCCCGCACCATAAGCACAGTTTCAAAATGAATTGATGTAAACATAAAGCAGTATTCATTTAATGCTATTAATAAGAAAGATTATTAAGTTTTTTCTCTTTTTCTACAGTCAGGGCTTGATTAGTTAGAAAATACTGACAGCTCTTTTTTTTGTGAGAGGGATGGACAGTGGAAGAACAGCGTGGTGTGGGGTTTTTCTCTCTCTTTTTTTTTTTAAAAAAAAAAAAAGAAGAAGGTACTATTGTGAGCACTAAGGCTCATTTTACTGCAGTAGCAAATCCAGTACCGTAGCACTTAAGCGGTGGTTAACAGTGCTTTGGTTCAGAATCAGTGTTAGAAAATAAAGTTTAAAAAGTTATAATGCAGGATATTTGGCTGGATTTCAACAGCAATTTGTAATGAACGTAGAAAGGACTGAGGCATTGGCTTCTTCCCCTTGGCAAAGTACTTTGTTTTTCATTCTGTTTAAGTCCCAAATTTGACGATCAAGTTCTCATTTCCATCGATGACGCACTAAGGAGGATTCGTCATTGACCACGTCATTGTCAGTGTAGCGATGCTGGCACCGTGGTGGAATAAGCAGCAGGATGATCAATATAAGGAGGATAATTCCACACAGGCTCATCAGAGCATAGGAAGCAATCCACAACACTGGTTCATGGAAAGAAACGCTCGAAACACAGTTGCTTGCAACATCTGCTGTTGTGAAAGGGCCTTCAATCTCAGATACTGGCGAGCCATCAACTTCTGAGAAATTACAAAAAGGAAAACATGAAGTCTACAGACACCATTTAAAAGCAAATGACAAGAGATCTAGCCTAAATACCTATGTATCTCTCTCCTTCCATTATCATACATCTCATGTTTTCTTATATTTCTCATTGCAATAAAAATGATAGTAGCCCATGTTTACAAAATGGGAATCTGAAGCATAAGGAGACCATGACACTCCCACATCTACCCAGACTGTCAATGAGAGGACAGTTAAATCAGATCTCTTGCAGATGAAGTTAAAGCCCAAGCCACTGAATCACCTTTTGTCCCTGGACTAACCTTTCAGAAATGTCAATTTAACAAAGCTTAAAAATCCTACAACATCTACACTGGAGTAGGTCAGGTCCTGGGCAGTTTAACTTTATTTCCAGCATTCGAAACAACTGGAAAAGTACCTCAGATGATTCTTACATCTTCTGGGTTTGCTATCTACCAGGGTCTTAGGGAGCAGCATGCAGGTTCATTAGCTTCACAGGTACCTTAAAGGGCTGTATCCTAAACACAAGGTGCAGGGTGGAAAGCAGCATAGATACTCTTGTGAGTGGAGGTGAAAATTCAGAAGGAAGAGGAAGTGAGGCAGAAGAGCTGGGTGAAGGTGGTCCAGAAAAGGGGAACACTGGAGAAAAAGGTCAGTGTCAGGACTGAGGAGCTGGGACATGAAGGAGCAGCGCTGTTCGCCAGGGAGGGAGAAGCTAACAAAGCAGCTCAAAAAATGGAGATGACAAAGGTAAGGCAAAAAGCACGAAGGGGTGCCTTGGCAGCTCCATTCTTGAACAGCCATCCATCTCGGTAACATCAGAGACTGTGTGACTTGTTTCCTTGCCATCACAATCCCCTACTTGTTACACCAGTATCTGCTAAAAAGAGTTATGCCGCTCATGGTTGTCACAGTAACCGTGGCAAGAGCAGCAAAGTTCACCCGAGTTGTGGACAGGGCTACCCGTATTGTAAAGGCACAGCAACTGAGTTGCCTAGGGCAACAAAAATTTAGAGCATTTCATATCTGCAAGTGTGTGGCCAGGGAAGGACGGATACCTTTTGGCGTGCCTGGGGCAACTAGGAGTCTGCAGTTAGTACTATCTGTGTATTTTAACCAACCTTCCAAACACTTGTAATTCACTTCTCTGGTCAGGTACTTCAAGACACATTTGCGTATTTCTTATAAAGGCCTCAGTTTTAACCTTCCTGCTTCATTTCTTGTTTGTTTTATACACAGACAAATTCTTGCCAAATTCTAAGCGATCCTGCCTGCTGAAAACAGTGTTTCTTATTTACACATATCTTAGACGTGACTCCTGAAAGCATGTTTAAAGAGTTTAGTCTAAAATACCCGTTGGAAGGAAGAGGGAAATCTGTGTTTTGGAAAAGCAGGAAGGTGGTCTTTAAGATCTTTTGTGGAAAAACAAATGCAGAATAGGTGGGCTGCTCTACCTGCAGTTTACTGGGAGAGATTTTAGCTGGCATTCAGTCTCTGGCCTCCTAACACCTCATATTACTTCAAGCCTTGAGTCTTATTAAAATTAAGAGACTTAATTCAAGTTAATTGCATGCTGCTGCTGAAAGAGACAGTCCTGCTTGTCCTCAGTTTTTGCCCTCAGTGCCTCTTTTGTGCTGGTGCTAGTAACTGTTTGGCTGCAAGGACAGTCAGGGCAACTCACTGACTATACAGAAAACCAACATTTCATAGCAAACAAAATGCCCAAACAAGGAATTTTCTGTAGAATCACACAACTGAACCAACCCCTTCTCCAGCTGCAAGCGTGGGAAGACTCCTTTAGCAGCAATAAGCTGCTGGAGTGGAGAAGGTGAAAGCTGAGGCTGCATGCACAACCACCGTAATAACACTGGTGAATATCAAACATATAGTATCTCAGCTCATCAGATGGCAATAAACTGGCCCATGTACCTTATATTGTCAGCATATCTTTGCCAAGACATGGCTGTTACACAGATACTGTAAGGGAGCTGCACAGAAGTGGACAGACTTGTAAAAGACTACCTAGGAGGTCTGTGGCAGAAATCAGTTTTATTCAGAGTCCCACTACTGCAATTTGTCTACCATGTAATTGTTTTTTCTGGACATCTCACCCCCTTGCACCATTTAATCTGTCTTTATGAAGTTCTGCAGCAAAACCAAGCTAAACAACATGTAATACTAATGTGAAATGCAAGGTATAAGTACTACTACCTAGGAATTTAGTGTTTTGAAGAAGTGAAAAAAGCAGCATAATTTTCCATGTTGGAGACAGCTTTGAAAATATACAGTCCCTAATTACTCATTATTTGGCTTGAGTGCAACAATTACTCCTATTAAAAAAGGCAATAGAAAACTGTTGCCATAGTGGCCAACATTTTAAATTACATTTTGAGAATACTTGATAGCAGCACAGCCTCTGCTTTCTTCCCTCCAAAACCAAAAGTTTTCCCTCACTGTCTTCCACTCCCAGTGAAAGTGAGAGGAAATCAAAAGAGAAGAAATTTGCCTAAATTGTTCAAACAAGCCCTTAACATACTAACAGTCACACACCTGTAGCTTATTTACACATTAGATGAATTAGGGTATTTTGGCATATTTTTTAAGAGTATCTGGTAGCTACCTACAATAAATTCTTGATGTCAAATAAATAAGATTTTCATTATCGATGATTACAGGACAAAAATGGCACCTCTGGAAAATGCTGGTTTATGACATTTGTGTAGAATTTTAACACACTCACTCACCATCTTGGGTGGTTTGGAAAGGAAGCAAACCTAAAGTAAGATCAAATTTATCATAAAATTGTAAACTGTGGCTTGGAAGGGGCCCCTGAAAGTCACCTAGTCCAGCCTCTTACTGCAAGCAGGACTGTCACCATCAATAGATCAGGTCACTTGCAGCTTTATCCAGCCAGGTCTGGTAATACCCTGAGGATAGAGATGCACTGATCCCCCTGGGCAGCCTGTTTCGGTGCTGTGCCACCTTCCTGGTGAAGAAGAAATTCCTCATGTCCAACTTGAGCCTTCCTGAATGTAACTGGTGGGTGTTGTCCTTTGTTATGTAGTTTCACTTGCACTCAATCTTGACTTGCATTCAGTTTAGGGCCCACTATAATACCTAGCTGTTCTTCCGCAAGGCTGCTATTCAGCCAGTCCCTTCCCAGACTGTACCCATGAATGCTGGTTTTCTGCTTGAGGTGCAGAACCTTTGCACTTCTGTTCACTGAAACTTGAGTTTTCTGCTGCCTAGTCCTCCAGGTTACCAAGGCCTTTCTGGACTGAAGCTCTGCTATTCATCATGCCATCCATTCTCCCAGGTTCAGTGCCCACAGATATGGGTGTATTCTGTCTCATCACAGTTTACTGTAGATTAGAGTGCTTGGTGCACTTCTTTCCTAAAAACCATCTAAGTGCTGCTCTTAGGATCTTCTCACTTACTACAAAAATACTAGACGTCTAATTGTGCTTGATGCCAAGGTACTATTATGTCGCTTCACCAATGCTACCTAGTTGATCCAAACATATTGTCTCAAGAAGGAACCTGATCCAAGCCTTTTCTAGTCATCCTATAAATAGTAAGTTATCCCTGAAATTATCAACAGGCAGTTTGAAACAATCTGAAATTAGTAATGAGCAGAATTAAGTCTTCAAGGGCTTCCCATATTGAGAAAAAAGCAAATTTCTTTTCCTGCTACAATAGAATAGCTTCCTGCAGGAATCTATCTAACTCTCCTAACTCTTGGTACATCCTGGAGAATGAAAACAGTGCAAGTATTGCGGAATAAGCCAGTTTTCATGTCTAGTCAAGTCTCAACAGGAAGTTCAATGATGTTAAAGCCTTTAGTCCTGTTCCCCTCATTTTTATATTCATCACATACCTGTTTAACATCTTATAAAAACATGGGCTTAAATTTAGCGTTAACACTCTATTGTAAACAAGAAAGCATAGGTCATTGCAAAGCCACACCAAATGGTCTTTTGTATTTCAATATTTCTGAAAATTTATGCCACCAGTCATTCAATTTAATTTATGTCCACAAACAGACTAAAAAGCTCCAAATAAATTACATTAATATAGTTGCTATGAAGGACATAGCTGGACTCCACAGGAAGCCAGGTAGGCAGCTTAATCCCTCACACTGCAGAGACTGCTAGCCACTCACAGTTGTGATTTTCTGATGAAAGCAGTGTTAAATAACGGAAATCACAAGCTGTGTTGGAATGAATTCAAATCAACTGGCATATCCAGCAAAATGTCATCTGCCCCGTGAGTGGAGTCTGACAGATCACTGTATCTTGTCTCAGTCAGTGGCTTGTGTCATCTGATTTCTCAAGAAGCTAAATTCCCATGATGCTAGGTTAGACATATGCATGAAGCATGGACAAAGAAATAAGGAGGAAATGCCTTCTAGCACCAGCTGGGTATTATTATGTGTCCAAGCTCATGCAAATTCAGATTTCATTTCTACTCAGCAAGCTCAGTTCTTCCTCTTTACACAAGGTTGGCAGAGCTACTTGGAATGGCCGAACTCTATACTTTTACGTAGCAATATTAACATTAAGGTGTTATTATGGTTCACCAGCTCTTTCTCTTAACAAAGATCTGCTGTCAAAGTGTTCTTATGAGTATCAGCTGACTTGTGGCCCCTGCTGACTAGATGTTGGTCAGTATGTTCTGTCAAAACGCCCCCTCCCCTCTCCATTAATGGTTGCAGCGTGACAGGGACAAGAGGCAGCTCTACGCTTGCTGAAATTGCAGTTAGAAAGCATAAAGAAAAATGAAATGCAGGAAAACCTGGCTTGTAGTATTTATCTCGTTACACTTTAGTTCCAGACACATTTTGGAACTAAAGTGTAACAAGACAAATATTCAGACACATTCAAAATGTGTCTTTCATCACTGCATGGTACCTCATAGAGGTCCACATCAATATCCAGACTTTCTTTCATAGTAAACTCAAAGATGACAATTTTCAGCCCATTAACAATGGAGAGATTAAAAAAAAAAAAGGCTTTTAAAATGCCCTGGAGCTACAACTCGGCTACCTAGTCCCTCTCCTCTTTTTCCCCTCAATTACCAGGTTGCATTAAGCATTCAACTACTTATTGCCCTTACCCTCTCTAACACAAATACTGGGGATTAAAGAAGCACTGTCAGCAGTAGTCCTTTTCTCATGAAAATCTCAGATGATACAATGTTTTCCATGCGTCACCATTTCTGTCTAGGACAGAAACTTGGGTATGGGTTCATGTCCCTTCCCTCCTCTCCCACTTGCATGTCCCTGTGGTGACAAAGCAATGCCTCAACAACAGGGGAGGAAACCTCAAAACTTCTGTTTTTAACTACACTTGATGAGATAAAAGAAATCATGAAAAGACAAACTGAACAGCACTTTAAAATAACAAAAAGCAAAAAAAAAGGAGCTTTTTCACATTTCCTCAGCAGATAATTAAAAAAATCAATGACTTTCTACTTACACTGAGAAACCTATTTGTTTAGAGCCAACACAAACACAAGTCTTTATCCAAGTCCCATTTTCACCTTAGCTCTTTCTTACTGACAGAAAGAGAGGCTGAAAAGGCACAGTTTACACTAAAAGAAAAGTGCAAGTAAGGTACTTTACTACACATTCCAAAAGTTAGTTGAAGAATTAATTTATCGGCAAATTAGAACAGGAACTACACAATAATGAAGCTGCATTAAAAACAGGAACTTGTCTCATGTAACTGCTGGGGAAACTGCACACAGAGACAGATGTCTCAAAAAGATCTCTCAGAGGGAATAATGCAGCTAAGATACCCAAAGCTGAGGCTGATTTACTTCATGCCAAAAGACTTGTGTGCAATTCAGCTTTTTCTTTTTTTTTTTTCTCCCCTTGAAATGTGAATAACTTGGGATTGCTCAAAAATACACCCTTCACACATCATAAGTAATCACGCTTTTCCCCATCAGATAAGTGTCAAGGTTTTCTCTGAGAGACCAGGTGTTTCCTCACCCATCAAGTCCTGAACTGTATTTCACTTACCTGCACATGGACTCACTGCAAAGCCCACTCTCCTCTGGGCTCTATCAAATATTACATAGAAGCCTTCCATGACTGTAGCACCAATAACTAGAGCATTTGTGGAGGAAGAGATACCAAATCGGTAGCACTGTAAAGTCTCTCCTATTCCAAGGATAGGTTGAATATAAAGCTATTAAAAAAATAAAATAAAATAAAGATGACAGAGTGTAAGAAGCAATACCACACAGTACTTAGAAGTTCAGACTTCTTGATTTTGATATTCAAGCACTCAAACTCCACTGGAAATAGAGAATGAATTGGGGCAAGCAGATTTTTGTACATGATTTAAAACTGGTCAGAGCTTACATGCAGGTAAGATGTAAAGCTCTCAGATTCTAAGCTTAAATTTGAACACAGTCGGTCACTATGTGAAGGTCAACAGCAAATTCACGAGAGCCACTTTTTATTGTATTTTCCATAAGGGAAAGATAGCTGAGAAAGAATTTGGCATATGAACTCAAATTAGAGAATAATTCTATTACTTAAAAGATTATCAGGATGGAATTCATTCAGAAAGCATTCAGTGTCAGCTTCAAGGCTCTAGATTCATAAATTCAAGTCACATTTTACCCCTTCTGCCCTCAGGGAAGATGAAAGATTGCCAAGCTACATGATCAATACAGAAAAAGCTTATCATAAGGTTTTACTATATTTCAAGTTAAAAATACACTTAATTAATAGGTTCATTCTCCCCTCTGCTCCTGACCATCCCCTGAGGTAAAAGACTGTATTAGCAATGTTAGAGGATACTAGCCTGTATTGCAGCCTATACCAGGAGTGGAAGCCAGAAAGGAAAAATAAAAGTGGCATTTTTTTTTTCTAAAAGCTGGGATGGAATAATAATAAAAGGTAAGCAAACCAAGTTACGGAAAATGGTGAAGACATCACATGAATGCCACAGAAACCAGATCAATCTGCTTCCCAAAATGAGAAGATCAAAACAAAACACACACATTCTGTACTCACATTTAATATGGTTAAAGCTCATGAAACAAAACAAGAACTTGCCTATTTTTCCTGACAATTTGAAAAAATCATTCCCAACTACATGGACTGCACACTCACCGGGAAACTGTTTTCCTTTTTTGTTTTAGGTTTGACAAGTATGTTATCTTCCCTGTTTACAATCTGATTTTTAAAATGTCATTTTAAAAGATTTCCCTTGCACGCAATAAGACAGTTCTCTATTATGGCTAAAAATAGCTCCTATTTTTTTTTTAAGAGGATGTGCTTTATAACAGTAAAAATAAATGCATAAATGAATAAACAAAGAATGTTGAGACCTGTGGTAGGATAGAGATCCGAAACGACCTACTGGAGTTTTCATCCCTTAGATATATAGAGAGTTTCGGAAATAAGGACCAGGGTCTTTCAGTTTTATCCCAGCATGCAAGCTGTGAACCAGTCCAGAAACCAGAAGAGAATTCTTGTATCTATTAAAAAAAAAAAAAAGAAAAAAAAAGCATACAGATTACAGACATTTTGATAAGATTTTTGTAAATTATATCTACCACTGCTTGATAATTCTTCAATTCCCATGGAGAAATTCAAGCATGCACACAAGTCTTACAGGGAGCTTTTTCTTTGAGGATCAAAGCAAAAACCCAACACACAAATCAAGGTGTATCATAGCCCATTGTGACTTGGAAGAAGGGGGAAGAGGCAAAGTAAGTTTAGCTCTTCTTTCCTTCCCCATTTGTGTCTCACTGCTTCCACTTCTGCAGTGGACATGTAGAACCTCCCTGAGAAATCAGTACCACAGAGGAAAAGCATCAAGAGGCTCTTACTACCCATCTACATCTTCTCTGAAGAGCTCTGAACAAACGCCAATGTTTTGAAGCAGCAGACACTTTTTAGAAACACAAACCAAAATACAAAACCCATGAATATGCAATGGAGTCATCTCACTTCCTCACAGACCTACAGCTTCTTACTCAGCTTCAGGGTTTTGAAGACAAGGTCTAAGCCAGAATCTCCTGGCATCTACAGGAATCAAGGTCTGCTACGGTCAGTGGAAAGAAACACATCCCTCTGTCTTTTGCTGCCTTGCCACTCACTGCCAATACAACTTGACATGCTCTTGAAATAAGATTAACAGTTGTTTTTAATATATTATATAATATGTCACTAATAAAGCAAAAAGCAAACCCTGAGAGAGCTTGTTTGCCTAAGACAAACATCTTGCCTGATGTTCCTGCTCCCTGAAGCTGATCTGCTGCCAGATCAGATGAAAAACCTGCCTTATTTGAGTGCATTACTTTGCACTGGTTCTCATTCCCACATGAAGGAACATCCAAGGCAGTATCTTGCTCTGATGCCGCACAGCCAAAGCCTCCCCTTTGGGAAAGGAGAAAGATAGAATCCATCCTCTCCACTCCCCTCATTTGTATTTAACTGTCATACTGATTATTTTGTAAACACCAGCTCATACATTAGTTATATGGCATTTTAACAGGTCACAAGTATTCACCCCACCCCACATACCTGCTAATGAAATATTTGCACAATATTAGGCTCTTAGTACTTCCAGGTGCTTATTTCTTGGTTTTGGGCCAGAAAGCCTACATTCATGGAAGCACACAGTGAGACTTACCCTCACATACAGACTGGGTTTACCTTTAGCTCTCAATGTGTGCTTAAGTACATTTCTTGGCACAGGTCAGAATGCTCTGCCCCTCACAGATAAATCCCAGGCCACACCTGCTGAAAATACAGCTCTCTCTTTTCATTTTCTCTTGGAAAGCAGAGCTTGTGATCTGAAGAAACTGCATGGTAGCACCCACACTGGACAGTCCAAGCCCATGAAGTGCTCTGTGTTAAGTGTCTACTTTCATTTCCCAGGAAGACTGTTTATTACATTGCATTTCTTTGCCTTACTTCTGTATGCTGAAGAAATGCATTGGAGGGATTTGGCTGTATGACACCTAAAAGATTATTAAAATAAAGTTTTTAGGTTTATTTGAGACTTCCTTTCTTCAAGTTATTAACTTTGTATTACATGCTAAGTTTCACTCTGTATGAACAGACATGCTGTTTTGACTTCAGCTCAGTGAGGTGCAGTAAATGCCACCCCTCTGAGGCTCACCTCTGCCCACCTAACCAAACCACCACCCTTCAGACTTGCCAGTATCAAGCTGCATCTCTGCATCTACAACTTCTCCCTAAAATATGTCAGTCCAAATAAGTAAGGTTTAAAAAAATATCTGCACCACTGAAGAGCATAAAGCTCACAGCCTTGGATTTTTATGGAGTTGGATAAAGGAACGCTTCACATGCAGTTATCTCAGTATACCTGAGGGGGCAATAACATCTTGCAGGGAAGCTCATAACAAGCTGCTAGGAGCAGGAACTTGTTAACCTAGTTCACCTGTGGTCAGAGAAGTATGTCTGACTACAGCAGATGATTTTATGTTTCAGTGGTACATAGCCTGACAGAAGCACAAAGTGCTAAAAGTACAGTTGTGATGCTATGGTACAGTTACTGAAAATATCCATTGTCTTGACATTCTTCGTACACAGCTGGAATCTGATCCTTACATCTTGTAACTGCTCTCTTATTTTATAGATTATTTCCTTTGTTTAGAGCTGTGAAAGCTGGGGTTTTGTGTGTGTGTGTGTAGGGAAATGGGTACAGCAGCAAGGTCCTTGAGATTAAAAAGAAACCCTAAAAGAGAAGAGCTAGTTTATGCATTTTTAATAGAACGACCAGAAACTGTCAAGCAGAACAAGTGAGTGGTTTCCCTCTAATACTTTATTGATCAGTTGACTATTTACTTGTCATGTGGAAAGTCTTAGTTCAAATGTCCTGACCAAGACCAGAGAGGAGTGTGGACCGCTGTGATCCACTTCACAGGAGGATGCCCTACCACAAGATGCCGTTACAAGAGATCTTGGGTAGGCTTCTTACAATTCCCCTCTCATTGACTGAAATTGTTCCAGTCAATACGTAAGTGCTTTGCAAACAGAAAACTTTTCAACTAGGGAAGTTGAGCTACATAAAGTAACTAGTACATTTATATCAGATGCTGGACACCTGAAGGCAGTGAAGAACACTTCATGCCAAATCTCTGCTCTCAATCAGGTAGGAAAAGGATCTAAATCTTGAATTATCAGCATACTGGCAAATATTCTGTCTTTTGGACAACTAGCCAATAGTCCAGTTACTGTATTTCCTGTGATTTGCAACAAGTACAGCTGTCTGATTGTGAATCCGTGACAAAAATGTTTAAATTGTTTACACTGAAATATCTGGGATTTATTCTTCATCTTTAACCTTCTTGGCGCTGTTCACTGTATTCAACCAAAAGTTATGAATAGTTTATATTAACCAGAAAATGCTGCTTTGGTTATTCTACACTCACAGAAATCCACCATTTCCATGCCCTACTTCTAAAGCCCACTCTATTTCCAAAGAAAGACGCCTTTAAACATAAATAATTCAATAATGAAGGTCAAAAGCAGTTTTCTTGATATGAAAAATCCTAATGAATGGCATCCATTCTATACAACAATAGGCATTATACTTGGAAAGAAACTGCTTGCAATAGCAGGTTCTTCCACTTTATAAACACTCCATTTTGAGTGAAAGGACTGATTTTTGCACTCTTTATACTTTGAATCAGAGCAACAGGTATTATGCTCATGTTTCTGAAATGCTTAGAACAAAATATTCCAACTTTGCACTATTTCTGACGCATTTCCATACACATATTTCTGTTTTGTACTTGGACCCCCCTTTTCCCTTCTCCCTTTCCATCTTCACATCTTCCTTTGTCTTTTCTGTTTCCTAAGACTATCAGTCACTCCTCACTTATTAACAGAAGTAGATCAGGAAAGATTCTGCTCCCCCCCCAGGTTAAAACCCTGTCACTTACAAGGTAGATAGCAAAGATGACACTCCTTTCAAAGATGTGATAATGTAGCAGGAATTTAACATTTTGAGCAGATTGAATGACATTAGCTTACCAGAGATGTGCGAGCTATCGCTTGCACAACTGCACTGAAGACTTTCTGGGGCAGACGGAGGAGCGTGGTTCCACTGTCTACTATCGCTTTATCAGCATTGTACTAGGGAGGGTGAAAAAATTAAAGAAGTTACACACTGTAGCTATGTAATGCAGATTCCACTGTTTCATAACAATGACAAAGCTGTTCCTTTTTGATAGCTGTCTTCCCAAAGCCACATGTCATATCTGTCAGCAGCTCTCTCTACTTGACAGCTTGAATTCAAATGAAGTTTAGAGCAAAAGCAGGATACGGTCAGCCTAGACACAAGACTGAGTTTATCTGCACCACTCGGGAAATTACTGTGTGTTACCACAGCTAGCACAAATAGCCAAACCACTGTAAAAAGAAGTAAACCCCAGCCCCTGTCAGAGCTGTGAGCTAATCTGCTTTACTTCCCACATGCTTTGGGGCAGAAGTACTCTCATGGTCAGTACAGACAGATGCTAAGTATGCTGATGTAGCTTACAAGTATGTCCAAGCCCTGAATCAAGGTCTCTGCTAGAATGGAAACAACTCACTCTATTTTAAACACAGTGCAGCGACTTACTTTTAATGGCTGGTACATCTAATTCAAGAATACTTGGGGAGCATTATACCTCACTACAAGTCACACTTGGTACTGGCTCAAGAGTACAAATGACAAGTGCCAGACCTTTCTCTCTTGACTGCTGAAAACCACTAAAACACGGAAAAACCCCCATGTATAAAATCCCCTTGAAATTTCAATCTGGCTGCCTCAAAATTGGCACTAAAACCCCATAGCAAACATTTCATTACTAAAACCCAAACCCTCAGATGAGGATATTTCAGCCAATTTCAGATACATCAAGCAAAGAATAAACATTTTAAAAGGTATATATTTTTTTCATGAACTCCTTAAAAACTATGATTAACTGGGGGAGGAGGGGAAGCAAGTAGCAGTGACAGCTGTTTGAATTAACTACTTTTGTTGCTAGCTTAGGCAGTAAGATCAATAGAACTGAACAGTGACATATTTATGGCATAATCATAAGACAGAGAATAATATACAGCATAGGCTTTTTAGGAAGAGGTTAAAGAGCAAGCAAATTTAAAATACTTTGGTTTAGATGTTATCAAGTCATACAGAATAGCTTTAGCACAGTGATGAAAATAAAACCCACCAAACAAAAAAGTAACTAACTTAGAAAGAGCTGCTATAGGCTGCCAAGCAGAGCTGAAAGAAAAGCAAACAGGAAACCATTTAGAATAAACAGAAATGCTTCTAAAGAGTGGAGAGAAGTATCAAGGCACTGTGGAGTCCAGTTTAACAGATTGGTACCACAAATACGCAATTGCCACTGTCCTAGAAACCCATCCCTGGAAAAAAAGTAGGTATAAGGCCCAGCCAAGAGGGTCACCACTAATATAAACCCATGCAAAGTGCCTGGAGTAGCACGATTGCTCGGATATGGACTGAGCACCTGGATTTTTGTGCTGTGTACAGCATACTTGCAGCAGGCAGCAACTTGCCTTCTTAGTCTTCCTGGTTAATGTTTAACAGTGCACTCTGTGCAGCCTGCACTGCTGGCAGCTCAGTACTTCTCTCAGCCCTGCCTGGTCTGTAAGGCTCAAGGCCACATCTGCAGTGTAATACTGGACAGATTCCCAGCATTGAAGCGAGGGGACTACTTTTCCCTGGCAAGGAAAGGAAGAAGTCTCTGATGACGGTTAAAAGAAATGTTCCATTTCCTAGAAAACAACTAACAGGAGAGAGGGCATACAGTTCATCATCCTATACAGTGAATTATGCATCCTCTGCAAGCCCCTAACTAGCCAAACTTTAATTATACTAGCTCTAATTTACTGTTCTTCCTCTAAATTTTTACAGGAAGACCTCCTTTGATCAAGAAAGGAATGATGCTTCTGTACCGGTGATTAGCATACTGTGCTAATACAAACAATGTGAAAGCAAACCTTGGCTTAGAAAAGAGCAACAATAACAGGAAATTTTTGTAACACCCCTAGATTTTTAGGCAAGTTGTTTTCTGGAAACAGCATGTATTAAACCATTAGTACAAGGGCTCCTCTTCAAAAACATATTGTCTCTTTTGTAAGGTAAGAAAGAAAAGCAAACATAAACATTTATGTTAGAGGACCAGTGGTTTTGCTTTCCTTTATAGAGGCATTTAAATAGACCTTGTTTTGCTTATTAAGTTGAAAGACAGTATGACTCATTTTAAATATTTTATATGGCAATATGAGTTTTGTACTTTGTATGGAAATAGTTATGCACACATAAGGTTTTTATCATTAATTTATATGAATTATAAAAACTTTAGAATTATGATGTCCCAGTGATTTCCAACTAAGAGAACAAGCACAAGATAAAATTAAGATGTTTAATGAAAACAGGACATGAAAATCATAGAACTAAAATCAGAGCATGAATAGCAATGAGCAACAGTAGGAAACAAATAAAACACACACATACGCACATATCCTTCAGAAAAAAAAAGAAAAAGAAACAGCTTTGGAATAAAAATTGCAACAACACAGTCTCATTAGGCTGATCCAGAGATAGCAGAACGTTATTCCTAATAAAAACAGAAAACATGTCCTTCAGGAATAATACCTGGCAAGGCTGAAGCGATAAAAAGTGGATTACAAAAATAAAAAAAAAGGAGGCATAGAATGAGATCCTTTGGGAAGTGTCCCAGGTTGACACCTGTCCACTGCCACCGTGAATTACATGCTTATACCTCTACAGGAGTCAATCCAAAAATCTTTCCTTTTCTTTATTTGACCAGAATTGCTTTAAAACCCTTCGGCTTATTTTGCTGTGTAACAGAAAACCATACATGGTAGCTGTTTAAGTCTGTTGTCTCCCGGAATTAATGCACCATCTTCAGTGTTAAGACACATCTGTTAACAACTGAAACTAGCCAAGAGGCTGAGCCCTTCCAAGCCACAGCAGCCTTATTTTCAGTGGACTGTTCACTTAACAACTGTACCCTAGTTCTTAGTTTACTAATACCACTAACGGCTTTAAAGTCCGCTTTGAAGCCATTTTAGCATGCTTGATGTACACCCTTCATTTCACATGGCTTATTCATTTCTTTTCAAAGTTACCATGTAGCCTTAATTCTCAGAGGAGACTGCAATACACACCTGCTTGCAAAGTCAAAACTGATCAATTAAGTGTTTTTCTTAGACAGAAACACGTAACTGCAAATACCTCTCTACAGTCCAGTTCAAGGTTCTGTCCTCCAACCTCCAGTTTGAGAATTTCAACCTGGTAATACCACTCCTCTTTGATCGGTGTGTACCAAATATCTCCCTTGTACAGACTTGGTTCAATTCCACCCAGAACCTGAGGGAAAGGAGGAAGGAATTCCCATGCTTTAAAATCCTGGATGTTTAGATTTGGAGTAAGCACCCAAAAAAAGCAGAATATTTAACTGTGATACACAGGGCATCAAAATTTTAACTTGGCACCATTTGTAAGGATTTTACTGGCAAATTCTTTGTCAATAATAAACCAGTATGAAACATCTAGACATTACATAGATTGTGCTTCAAAAAGAATTCCTACATTGGGCCAAATTACCAGCATTCATCTACAAGCTAACACTGATCCTATTATGAAAGTTCCATTGTGTGAAATTGAAACAGTATCTTCAGTGGTTTAATCTAGCCAATGTATAAAAATGGGACAGAATATTAAACTTGCACATCATAAATACACTTTATCAGATCAGAAAAACCTTAATATTGTTCAAGAACACTTCATTTTTCTTACACACAGCCAAAATGGAATATGACCATCCTATCACTGCTGTCACTGTTAGCTTCCATCAAAATGTACACTGAAGCTGACTGGAAGCATACCAGACCATCAGACTTTGAACTGAACTAATGTATGCCAGTTCTCTCTTGGGCTTCATCTATCTCATGTTTGTTAACATTTACTGTGTATGGATTCATTACAAAATAACTATTTGTGATCAACTCATGTGCTGATATGCTTTTTTCAGCATAATTTGGGAACAGTCATTCAAATCTCTATTCCAGATAAAAAATGGCCAATTCTCAGTCCTACTAAAACTGATGGAAAGACTTTCCAGAATCACAGTAAGTAGAAAATCTGGTCTTCAGACTTTTTGCTTTAACATGTTGTCTACAAAAATGGAAAAGAGCCTTGTTTCCTCTCCCCCTTTTCACATCATGTAAAAAAAGTACTGCAGCATTTTGGTAAGACTGAACAAACTGAGCAGCTGAGTAAGGGACTACTCAGTTTGAGAAAGGTAGCAGAATCTGCCCTGAGGAAACACTGTAACATTTATATTTTTCTTTGTTAAGATTTACCTTGAAATGCAGAAGTTTACTCAAGCTTGAAAAGTAAGTAAGAATGGAGAATGAAAATTGACACTTGAGTTTTGCTTAAATGCTTAACTTTTCCTTAAAAAAATCTAAAGTATTTCACGTTTAAAAACTAAATTTGGAAGTAGGATAGTCATAGAAAAGAGGGAGAGAGATTAACGAAGAAACATCTTCCCTCTCAGATTGACAGATACCCACAAGACTACCTCCGTTGGTACCACTCCCAGAAACAGGTAATCCAGCACCACACATCTGCAAGGAGAAAATGTTGGGGATCTTTGCCTGCCTCACAAGAGAATCAAAGAATGTCTCCACAGAACTTGAAGGCTTGAAGGTGTTGAAAAACAAAACAGAAAAGAATTGGAGAATTATTAATTAAAAAATTTCTTTGCAGAAAAAAGCAAATCATTCAAACAAGACAACTTTTCTCAAGTAAACTGAATTTCTGACAACCAGGTGATGAAAATTCAAGAAATAACAAGTGATTAAAACCCCAACATCTGTCATTTTTCTGTTTCTGTTGCTTTTAAAAACATTTTTACTCTTGACCACTGTCATAGAAATCTCTGACACACGTGAGTATTTTTCAATTGCAGTTTTCAAACTCACATACTAGTTTCAGTTTCAGGCAGAAACTCTCACTGATGCTTTCTGTTTGGAAAAGGCTTTGGGTTATTAGAACAGTCAAATGTAGCTTGCCCTTCACACATTTCCACAGTTAAAGGACAGAATTTTAAAGTGTGGATTTTCAATTTTTAAGCATAGTTTAATTCTAATGAACTTTGAATTTAATGGCCCTTTCTTCCTCTTCTTTCTTTTAAAGAACTTTATACCCAAGCACACTCACTTCAGTTGATAACTGGCCAATAGGTTCTTTCCTACATTTCATGTCATGCTTTCCTTTGCAGTTACTAGAGCACTGCAGTTTCATTATAATTTTGACTTTCATGTAGGTACATCTCATGATAGGCAGAGATCCTGGCTAGCTTGAGAGGTGTCAAATGCTTTTACTGCAAAAAGGACAGAGCAGCCTCAGAAGCCAACAATACTTAAGTCTTTGGAAGAAGGGAAAAATAAATGCCCTGAATGCACTATTTATCCAAACCTGAGTCTGAGAAGCAGCTCTTCTTTGTCTGTATGTTGACAGTGTATGACAGCAATATGGCATAAGTCAACACCATGATTACATACCTCTTGAATAAAGCATTTTAATTTCATAGTTGGTGGGCAGTATTGAATTATTTATTCTAATTTAGTATATCTCAGTTAGTGAATTTCTCAGAGAGCTATGCATGGGTTGAAAACTATGACAACATAGTATTCCAATCAGATTTTCAGTTTTAGATTACAAGGTAATAAATGTTAAGACTTCTACCTGAGAACAGGATGTGCTTGGTTCTACATTTATGAAAACACCATAAATAATATTTGCTCTGAAATTATCCGTATATATGCCTTCCATCTCAACTTTTACTTGGTGAATGGAGAATGCCTAAGAAAGAACTGCCAAGTGCTCTGCCAAGTAAGTTCATCAGTCCATTGACAGGTCTTGAGGGAGGTCATCAGAGCCTTAATATACACCCTTCAAACACATGCCAGCAGCCATTACTCCCATAGTCTGGTACTAAAAGCTCTGTAAAAACTTGTTCATTCCACGGGACCTGAAATCGGAGCCTTCATTACCACAAAAGCCATAATCCTCACATAGGACTGCAGTACCATCATTTCCCAATTTATTCTTTCTGGAACAAACACAAAAGATCCATACAAAAGAGTGGCTGGAAGGGAGGAGTCTAATGCTGACAGATCATCTGCTCAATTTATTTTAATAGCTAGATTTCTGTTTATTGTCATTGTGAAAGACAATAGCTGGGGAAAGGATAATTTACCTTGGCTAAGGCATCGTAGGCAAGACCAAGAATCCCGTGCCATTTAACGCCTGGCAAGAAAAAGTTCTCCGATTCAAGAATGGTAGCAATGTTGATGGTGTAGCTGCCATAGATTCCTTTTGGGATAGTAATGACATCTGTACCAAGCACTCCAGTCCAGCTTCCTTGACTGTACTTGACTGTGACATCAATCCCTTGAGATTTGTAAGTACTTGACCTTTAAAAGGAAAAGATACACTTATGCACAAGCTGTTCGTTTATAATGCAAGAGAGTATATTCAATCTCAATTTTTTCCCAGAGAGGAGAAAAAAAATTAAGTCTGCAAAGTCAATCACGTATACCCACAGAAGAAGGGGTACGCATTGTACAAGCAGTAAAAAGGAGAAAGAAAAAATCTTGAAGCCCTCATTCTGAAGCTATCGATGACTCAAATCTTCACAATGTGTGTCTTTTTCTTTTCTTTATTGTTGTTGTTTTTTTTTTTAAATCTAAGGTATTATGCTACCTAATCCAACATGGTATTATTATGCTACCCTATGCAATATGTCCCTGACTCAGACTGGTCCATCACAAGAGGAACAATACTCTTTAATTGGAGACGGAATGTATTAAGTGGTGCTAGGAAATTAAAAGTTTCTGAATTCAAATCTAAAATTGAAGTGCCAAGCTAACTGAACAGCTGTAGACTAATACCTCATTAATATTATTAAAAAATCAATTTTGGATAAATTGGAATATTATTGTGAGTATCAGCAGTAAGACACAGGTTTTCTATATCTGCAGTTTGGCCTATCTATCAGGAAGTATGTAGACTTGGATATTATTAACAAATAATTTACTGACTTGGAGCAGGAAAGGAAGAGTTCCTTCCAGACCAGGGCAAAGGAGCAGTTAAGTATGGGAAGCAAAGAAAGGAAAAGAATCCTGTTGGGAAGGCTTAACAAAAACATTAGGAAAAAACCTCAATAGATATGTCATTTAAAAATACTGTAGTATAAATATAGTAATCTTCTTCCACCTACAACACTGCTCAAGAGCTACAGGTGTTCTAGATCCCTCACAATTTAGTTTGGTCCCATTCCTCAGCCTACAGCTTCCCTTTCTGAAGAGATGGATGACCATTCTCGGTTCATCTGGACAGACTTTTAACTTGACAACTTTTTTTTAAGTAAATTTAAAAAAAGGGAAAGGCAAGTGTAAAATAATTTCATAGCACCACCTTTACATGTTTGTAAACCAACAGAAACTGCAGGTGGTTCATCAAGTGTGGGCATTTTTATCAACCCAGCTTTATCTAACAGCGGCTCTGACAGAAACAGCCGAATTAAGTGTCTTCAGAGGCCCCTGTATCTGAGCTCACCAGAGTGAAAGTGGTGTGATTTTGTCTATTATGGGGAACAATCTTTAGATGGCAATGCAGACACCCCCCATCCATTCAAGCATACACTTAATCTTGAGGCACAATTTGCTATATGGCCCATGCAACTGATCCTCCTATTAGCTAAGGGAGGGAGGGAGTAGTAAGAGGCCAGGATATACCCTAAGCAGTTTTTGATGCTCCTGACATCTAACCCTTCAAGGGTCTTCAGGGCTCAGTCGTTTGTAAATTCCAAGACACCAGAAATACATGAAATAATAGGCCCCACTGATCACATTTCAAAAAACACAAATTCCAGAGATACTGTTACTACCAGGCTGAGGAAGTTGGGGCTGTTCAGACTGGAAAAGAGAAGGTGGAGACCTCCTAGCAGCCTTCCAGTATCTGAAGGGGGCCTATAGGGATGCTGGAGAGGGACTCTTCATTAGAGACTGTAGTGACAAGACGAGGGGTAACGGGTTCAAACTTAAACAGGGGAAGTTTAGATTGGATATAAAAAGGAAATTCTTTCCTGTTAGGGTGGTGAGGCACTGGAATGGGTTGCCCAGGGAGGTTGTGAATGCTCCATCCGTGGCAGTGTTCAAGGCCAGGTTGGACGAGGCCTTGGGTGATATGATTTAGCGTAAGGTGTCTCTGCCCACGGCAGGGGGGTTGGAACTAGATGATCTTAAGGTCCTTTCCAGCCCTTATGATTCTATGATTCTACCTGTATGTGGTCATCTAATGCTGTTTTACTTGTCTGTGTAAATCTGCATTTGTCTGACACTTAGACGAAGGTACATCTCTGCTCAGGCAGGGCCTTCAGAACACCACTGTGCTACTGGCTGTAGATTTGATAAATCAAAATGAAGTCTGAATAATTAGTGACATGAAAAAAGGGGGGAAGGGGCAGGAAAAAGAAGGGGAAATACAGGGTTCTTCATGTAGAAAAGTGTCTGGCTGTGCAACAGAAGAGGAAACACCTGAAATAAAAGAGAAAATTGAGAGCTGGGAGAACAAAGCAAAGAGAATCTGCAAATACAGACACTGCATGACTAGCAACAGTAGCAACACATAGCTCTTCTTCTGTAAATTGTAACAGCATGGTGGATTGAGCTGTGGACCAGGACACAGAACCACTGGGTTTCTTTTCTAACACGGCTGCTGAACTTTCAGGTGGAAAGGCAGGACAAGTCGCTTCCTCAGGTCCTGTGCCTCAGCTTTCCCACCTTAGAAATGGGTATGAGGATACTCATCTCATTTGTAAAGCACACAAATGCTATATTGATGAGAAGGCGTTATTACTTCCTTCAAAGAGCAAAATTCCTAATGTGAGAAGGTATATCACATAATCCTTGTGTCAGTAGATTACATTCTGTTCCGCAAAACCACTTCCTACTCCATCGTCTGGATTGTAATCAGCACATAGTTTTCCACCTCACTGACATAAAAGAAGGAAATTCCTTTAGAGGTCAAACCTAAAGACTTGTTCTAATTCACGGGACAAGTGTTTTAAAACAAACACTCAGGACAAAAAATTCCAAACGACACGTTTTGGCTGTAATAAAAAAATAAGAAATTCAACTCCTCCAGCAGGATAGAGGGTATCTTAGCCAGAGGCAAAGAAAAAGGCCTCCTAGTTTACGATGCTGTAGTGACACTACTCCCTTCTCCATGTTCTGCCTGGTAACTCTCTTCTCTTAGCAGTTTACAGCAGCTTCAAAGGCAGTTACCAAGATGACATAGCCAAACCTTTCTCTGCAGTGCCAGACAATAGCACGAGGGGCAACGCATGACTTACATTGTGAGGTTCAGATTGGATAACAGGAAATACTTCCTCCAAAGGACAGCGTGGCACAACACTGAAGTGCTCTGCCCAGAAAGATCACAGATTCTTCACCCTTAAATATTTACAGGACGTGGCTGTACTCTGCTGTGGCTGACCTGATCTGCCTCATTTGGGATTTGTACTAGCTACCCTACAGAGGTTTCCTGCAAACAACATTTTTGAAACATCTGATTTCTGGGGGGCAGGACCCTTCCCAGATGACATTTATTTGAATCTATTTAAAGTATTTAAAATGGGAGAAGCATGGAGTAGCCAGGTTCAAACATGTTAATGGCTGCACTTTATTCTGAGCACACTGCAGTACTTCATCAACCCAACCCAAACCAAACCAGAAATTGCTACTGCAATTGCTTTGAACTGTTATGACTTGAGTTTGAATCATTTTACAAAGCACCCTTTAACTCTTCAGGGCCTAAATTTCAAGGTTGCAATATTAACTTTACAGTAAAGTTCTCAAAACACAGTGTACACTGAGAACACTTGATAAGAGACTGCAACCTTCAAGCAATTTCACAACCTTTCCCAACACATAACCTCTGCTGTTGTCGCTGTTTCTAACAGTTTACAGTTCTTTTGAGAGAGGCCTGGCCCTCCCAGACAAAATAACACCATTTAAGAGAAAAGGGAGAATGAATGCTTGTGGGTTTAATTCCTTGCAATTAAGTTTCCTCTAGCCACTACCTATGAAAGGCGATAGCTGGCATGTAGAACTCTGCAGTAGTGCAGAAACTGCTTTCTAGTAAAAATTCTGTACTTTCCAGTGCTGTGTCATATCAGAGTGAAATGTGAAATATCTCCATTAACACCAGAGTATGTGGCAGCAGGTAATGCTATTCTAGGAAGCAGCACAGAAATACTGGCTTTCCCTCCATTACTAGTGTATCTCATTGGGAAAGAAAAAAGTGCAAAACCTTATGTTAAAATACACAAAGAGGTAAGGAGAATGGTGATACTTTCCAGCCTCTCAGTTCTCAAAAGTATTTTTATCATCTGTATGCTTCAGCTAAAGATAGAAACTGTGTTTTGCAGAAGTTTACCTGAAATAATTGAAACTAAACAAGGGCAGAAAGGAAGGAAGAAAGAAGGGAGAGTGATTCAGACAAAGCTGTGCTTGGCTGTGACTAATATCAGCTCATGCTAAACACAGCAAATTCAGTGCATAACAAGCACCAAAACCACCAAGTTGTATCTTGTAAGTTACCAGTTTTGACTAATCTTGGTCTTGGATGAAATGTCAACTGACAGATACAATTACTGTGTTTTAATTTTTGGGGTGTTTTAAACAAAGAGAAAGCATATTTAAACTTTCAATTCCTCCCAAGACTATTTGGATAAGAAATTTGCTGAAATTGATATGATTTTTGCAAACTATTTTTACCCTGTTATCTTCTTCCTTTTTCTCCAGCTCTAATCAGCTCTACACTCAGAGCTCAGTTGTTTGGTTATCAGTGGGTCTGTTCATGGGGGGCCTGACTCTGCATCAGGCAAGGCCAATCTTCCCATTCAGGCTACAGACATCCCACTCTCACGGGATGTCACAGGAGCCCCCAAAACTGCGGCATTACATGGAGGAGCCAGGATCTAAGAGACATCCTAACCCCTCATTGCATGCAGAACAGGTACTTACAGCTCGGTATTGAAGTAGGAGGTGACATCAGGATCAGGTACGCCTGCTACAGCAAAATTACTGCTCCCAGTGTCAACCAGAATATTTAACTGCCAAAACAGAAGATAAGGTGGTTTTCATATTCAACTAAACAAACAAAAAACCAACCAAACAAAATCATTAGTTTTTATCTAAACTACCTTTAGCTTTAAAATTATGACGAAAGTTGCCCTGAAAATAAATACAAAGTGTCGTTTTTAGGAAAGATAGGCTGCTGCAGCCCCTTCAAAACAGCTGATCATGCTCAAATGCTTTAAAATAGTCTTGTTCCTAGAAGAGGAATAACTCACTAAGCCCATATTTGCACAGCAGATAAATTCACAACCATCTCCAATTTCTTTTTGGCCCAGCCCATGTGTCTCAGCAATCTGGCTCTTCTGGGACACAGGCTGAATTGAGTACTGTTTCAAGCACTGTTTGCCTTAGAGTTTATGAGGTTTCAAGGTAGGGGCAGAATGCTAGTCTGAGCAGAAATAAGCAGCAACACAAAGCATGGGAATGATGCCCACTTCATCCTCAGCAGCAGCAACCTACTACAGCCTTCACTGCCTGTAAATAGGAGGATGGCAGATTTATAAACGCTGTGAAAAGCATTGATTGAAAGTGTTTTCAGTCTTAGAGCAGGCCACTTGTTTGGTTAAGTGGGATGACAACTTAGGCCAAAAAATGGCCTAGCAAAACCACACAGACAAAACAAGATACCTCCTTTCCCCATTTGGCTCAGGTAACCAGGATGGTTCTCCACAGCTGCATGACAGCACAAGGTAACAGCACAGGAGCGAGTGGTCAGATGCAGGATCACTTCTTTCAGTGAGACCCTGAACTACATTAAATGTAGTGTCACTAAATGATAATTTATGTCAATCAGAGTCTATACTGATACCAAAAGCAGTGGTTACACTTTTTCCCTTTTCTTGGCTGGATGCTTCCCAGGGCTTCTTGGCATGAACATTTGTGCCCATGGAGCTGTGAAGCAATCAAATCTGGTTCCTCACCTACAGCTACCAAAAAAAAAAAAAAAAAAAGCAATCTGCTCTATCAGCTACTTGAGAAGAGATGGTAGGAACAGATACTGAGATACCAGAAAGGGTGACTGCCTCCTTTGGTGGCAGTATGGTCTCAGACTGGCTTAAAACGATTGTGAAATTATGCCCTAGGCAGTAAGGGACACCTGTTCCCCAGGATTTAAGAATATTCTTGTAAGAAGGAGTAAGGCATGAGGACTGGGTTGCCTGGGGTTTAAAGCCAGCTCAAACAAGCCACTTCGTTAGTCTTCATCAATCCTTAAGATGTGAGTTAGCTAGGGATCTAGCACTGAAAATGGATATGGGAAGGGTAAGAGAGAATGATAAGGGAAATGAATTTAGTTTTGACAAAGGAAGTTGAGCTGAGCTCAGAAAGGACAAAGGATGATCAAGCATTTGGAGAAGATAGGCTGAATTCTTTTTAATAAGTTTAAGACCAAGCATAAACAAAAAAAGGGTATGAGTCGGTGTTAAAAAACACTTGGTTTGCTCATGGAGGGAGAGGAAGAAGATGGTTAGTCTTGTTTTACCTAGTTAATACAGTATGAGAAGCTCTTGAATTAAAGTATGAACAGAAAAACAACTAGTAAGTAATCTGTGGCACTCTCTTCTGAACTGCATGCACACTGTCATAGGTATTCCAACCATGCAAAGATTTAAAGACTAAACAGAAACAAACTCACAACCTTAGTCAAGTGCTTCACTGCATCCCAGATTTTACATTAAGCTGAGACAATACATTAAAATTTATTTTGCAACCATGTGAGGTAGACATGGATGTTTAAAGACAACAGGACAACTACAGGTTCACCTGGCTCCAGGATCTGAGGCTTTAAAAGAAAATAAGAACCTCTGAGGCATGGCTTACAGTAAAATCCAAAGTTTGCTACATACTTTATTTTGATGATATCAAAAGCCTAACATTTTTTCAACTACCTAATGAAGTAAGAACTATTCATTTCCCCTCCCCTCTGGGATAGAAATCATATTAAAAATAAATAACAAAGAGCAGCTACGATGTGTGCATCTATCAGGACCAACAAAAGTTGCCTCAGAGGGGTGCTGCAGGGCTTAAATTAATTAGTCTTTCTGAGGCTTGAGTAATGGGCACTATACATCAGCTGCATAAATACATGTAGGTGTTGCCTTAGCTTCAGTAATATGCATGACACCATACACGGGGGAGGACTTGGAAAAAACTCACAAACAAAAACCAAAACCAAACCCCAAGCAACCCCCCAGTCACTAAATATGACATACATTAAAGATATTTTACCCCCACACCTTAAATACAATGTTATCATCACAGAATTCACAAATAAGTGAAGAAAAGGGCAATTTTACTACCCACAGTATGAAGCAAATCAACATTTCCAAAAGAAAATAGATTTCCCCCACAGAAAAAAAAGAAAAAAAAGAAAAGAAAACACAAAGCTGGCTAACCATGAGAGTGCCAGCCCACTCGGACACAGCAGCATTCACATGACAGATTGCTATTGAGGCTGACATTCTCTATCTGCATGTTTGCATAATGAGATGCAGGCAGCCAGGGCAGACACTGATTTATTGTAATCTTCACAATAGCACCAGTGATTAGCAGCTCATTTTGGGGTGGGTATAACTTACTGAGTTCTCTTTCTCTCCTGGCTATTTTCTTTAGTGCCTTCACATGTCACTAAGAATCACTTTCATGCTGTCACCTTTGGAGCCTACTTTGTTCCATACTGCCTGCTGGAGGTTTAATAGTGCTATTGGGAGAATTTAAGGCCAGCTCTGGTGAGTCACAAGGTAGCAACCAAAGGTGCTATAGTCTAGGGCTTCCCATCCTGCCCCATCTCCAGAGGTCAGCACTGCCCTCTCCCAAAAGATGAGGCCAAATACACTGCATGCTTGCTCCCCAGATGCTGAATTTCACCACCCAACTTACTATTGAAAACCGAAATCAGTGGCACCTCAACTTGATTTACTGAGCTATGCGCCATGACAGCTGCAGAGTGTGGTCATACCTCTCTGTGTCTCTACCTTTCTACCACAGGAACAGAAGACCCTGATGCTAAGGCAGAGCCAACAGCGGTGGTAGCATCCTCTCCAGCTGCCTTCTTGTGAAGGCCCAGAGATGGTGAAATCAGAGCTTTGCAGGCAGGCAGAGAACATTCTTTGTGTTTATTACAGGCATGGGCTTATTACAAATGAATCACTTCCTGTCACTGAGAGCTGGTTATTTAGTGCTCACCCTGTTTTGCCAGTGATCGTCAGATGAAGCCAGATTTTGCAAAAGCTGAGGTCTGAGAGACACCACTGAATGAGGCTATGAAGGAAAAAACTGCCCAACGACTGCTGACTGATCATGTGCCCAGCATTAAAAACAGTGAAAAACTACTTTCCTTTTGCTTTTGGAGAGATAGAAAGAAGGCTTTAGGGTTTTTTTTTTATTGTGGTTTCCAAGTTCAATTTCCGACCTATACAGCAGAAAGCAGATAGCAAACACAAAAGGCCATTTTTTCCCCCCTGAACATCACCTTTATCACAGCCATGGGACATAAAATCTGCACCTAGTATCATACCTGGAGATTATTTTGCTGGATGCATTTCCTATATGGTAACAGTGTTGTTATTGTTAATAAGAGGTTAATAAAGATCCCTTGCTATAGAATAAGCAAGATTGTAACATCCGCTTCTGCCATGACAAACTTAAAGAGGAAATCTGACACTATCTATATGCCATTAGGCTGTGCTTATAAAAAGAAACAAATCCACACCTGTTTACTGAAAGTCACCAACACTGAAAGCAGAAGCCTTCTTAGGCCATGCATTTTATATTTTTTCTACTCCAAAGGGGTAGACACACTGAAAAAAAAACCCGGTTGCAGTGATTTATTTCAACTGGTAGCCAAACACATTGCCAATACTTCAAGAATCACTCAAACTTTCCAGTCCTTGATTTAGTGCCAACATCAAATAGCACTTAATGTATGCTATCCTGACTCAATAATTTAACTTACCATGGTATCTTTAATATTTCTAAGCTTTCCATGGCCAAATATTGTTATATTTTGCTACCAGGAAAAAAAAAAACCAAAACAAAAAACCCCTATTGATCTGTCATCTTTCTTTCGTTCAGCAAAACTTTGTCTGTCTGCGGTTCAGGCACCTGCTCTACCTGTTACAGCAAGTGACATCAACATGATGTCATCAACACTCAGCACTATCTATGCTTCATTTAACTGCCTGGTAAACAGCAATTTGCAGTTACCCCACCAGGCATTCAGAAAGTAACTCCTTTCACATTTTCAAGGAAAAGTGATTAAATATAGCAATCATCCCATTTCTATCGAATAGAGGTTGCTAGCATCCTCCATGTAGGGACAGCCTGGCCTCTGTCCTGATCTACGCCCTACTCAGACTTCCTATCCGTTACTTGTTTTAGTTTGATTGTGACGCTTTGGTAACTTTCAGAAAAATGTACAAAACAAAACTCATGGCTACAAGTGCATAATGCATTTGTTTGAAGTACCTGTCTGCATGAGAAGGCATGCAGAGCCTTTTCCAGGTCTGGAATCCTAGGGCTTCCATGCAACCCTGTCACACTGTTGCTGTTGATGTGATTCCCACACTGAGCTAATGATAATCTTCATCCCCTTTAAAAAACTGGCCCATGGAAAAAAAAAAATCCAGTGTAGTTTTTTTTTCGAGTTAACAGGTCTGGTCCTCTTAGGTCAAGAAATAAAGTTTCACCACTGGACAGAAAAAAAATCAGACTGCAAAAAAGTATTTGGGTCTTCAGCCCCGCTTCAGCTGAAGCATGGGGGGAGGAATAAGGTTTTCACAGATAGAGACATAAATATAATAATCAATCTCACTCAGCCTTATGTTTACTCCGGGGTTCAGTCAAAATCTTAATGATAAGCAATTGATAGCTTCTACAGCACAAGCCAGTAGACCGAAGAAGCTAGCTCTGTAAGAATTCATGATGAAAACTACAAGCAATCATGCCTTCTCTGGGATTTTAACTCGACCCAAGGGCACCCCACTCTTTTCCTTCCTCTCCTGTCCCCAGTAAAGAAAGTGACCGTTGTGCACTAGTAGCATTCATATGCCATTCAAAATCATGTCCTGCTGTGCTTTCATGATTTCTCCCATTCACAGACTTAAAATAGGGTTTATAGTCCTACTCTGCTTGCTGGAGTATGCCACACAGTGAACTATCACATAGTAAAAATATTTGTCCTGTCCACATGTGGAGACTATAAATAGGAAGCATCCCATTACTGGCTCATGAGCTGTTACCACGTATCATGATATACTGACTTAGTGGAAGTCCACCCCATCTAACAACCCCTGAACCTGTAACATCTCTTAACTCCCTCTCTTTCCTATTTTGTCAGACACATAATAAGCCCTACAGAAAATAATTTGCTAGGCAGTGTTTAAAAAGGGTGCAAAGAAGTGCTACATTTCATGTTAGGGATTAGCTGCTAGAAATCATTTAGGTAACAGCTCTTCTTTTTCAAGCTGGTTAATAGATAGGAAAATTAGTTGCCAATTTAAATACTGCCTCATTTAACACAACAATTCCTAATTACATTATCAGCCCATCTGGCAAGAATTGCTTACAACCATCACATGAAAAAGAAAACATACTAGCAAGTATATGCTGTGTTTGCCCACAGTTATTATGTGTTATTATTGGCACAGATTGTCAGTCAGGTTGTTTCAGCAATTTGTTTCTACAAATTAGTGATATTACAATATACAGTGGCTTTTTAAGCATAGACGTACTGTACACCTTTTTTCCTGTGTTACTTGGAATTAGCATTTACAGGCTAATTTCTAATGAACAGATTCAGAAGTCTATGCTTTAATATAGATTATTCATCTGTTTCTCTTAAGATACAGAAATAAAACTGAATTAAAAGATGAATTAGAGGAATCTTTGGGAGTGCTTCTAGATGTAGAGGCCTGCAAACTTAGACATAAACTGAAAAAGCTCCCACAACACCACATTTCTGCTTGCAGAATAATACATAATTTGCTGAACAGGTAAGACAAAAAAGGGTAAAAAAAAAGTCTGGTACACTGCCCCTGAACACTGGGACAGTGACAGGACTCTCCTGTATTTCACTGCTCCTAAGCAGTCCCTGGACTGGAGCAGCCAAGTTCTCATTGCTTTGCAGTACTTCACAGAATGGTTGAGGTTGGAGGGGACCTCTAGAGGTCATCTGGTCAAATCCCCTGCTCAAACAGGGCCACCCAGAGCCAGCGTGCCCAGGACCATGCCCAGACAGCTCGTGAGCATCTCCAAGGATAGAGACTCCACAACCTCCTTGGGCAACATGTGCCAGTGCTTCGTCACCCTCACAGTAAAAAAGTGGTTTTCCTTATGTTTAGAGGGAACCTCCTGTGTTTCAGTTTATTCCCATTGCCTCTGGTTCTGCCACTGGGTACCTGTGAAAAGAGCTTGGCTCTGTTCTCTTAGCACCCTCCCCTCAGGTATTTATGTACACAAATGAGATATCCCCCCAAGACTTCTGTTTTCCAGGCTGATCAGTCCCAACTCTCTCAGCCTTTCCTCATAGGAGAGATGCTCCAATCCCTTAAATGTCTTCTTGTCCCTTCACTGCATTTTCCAGCATATCCGTGTCTCTCTTGGACTGGGGAGCCCAGAGCTGGACACAGCACTCCAGGTGTGGCCTCAGCCGTGCCAAGTAGAGCAATCCAGAAAACAACTCAGCTTTTTGGCTGAAAACTGCATGGCCATGACGGTGGAGAAACACCCCACCCAGAGCCAAATGATTCTCTGCAGCTTGGATGGTATCATACTTCATCTTTGAGGAGGAAGGGGCCCACATGTTACACTGAGGAGAAGTATTTCCTGTGGTGCTCCGAGGGAGGTCACCTTGCCAGAGAAAACATACCTATCTGCTACTACCTCCAAAAACATCCTCCTGTAGTCATAAGAAGGGTTTAACCAAGATAAGAGAGGTGGTGTGAGAAAGAAAAATGGAAGAGATCAATGACTTTTTAATGCTGTTTGTTTAGCAGGTGGTGCCCACGTTTCACTGCAACATCAGACTGGGGACACAGAGGAATGTGATTTATGGCAGCATAAAAACTTGGCCAAACCAGAAGGTCAAGTCTATCAAAGATAATTCCTGCTTTCGCAACAGCTGAAGTTTGTCACAGAAACCGTGGTGTGTTGGCTATGGAGTAAACAGAACAAGTGGCGAATGGAGGCTCTTCAGGGCAGTAGCAGATCAAGCCCACCAGAGCACGTTTGGCATTCGCTGTCGTTTCCCTCAGCACATTCCCAACTGGTGTCAGAACCTGGGATTTGACCCCATATCTATCCTACCTTTATATTCACTCTCTCTCCCAGCCACCTAAACCACTCAGCTACCCCTGGACAGTCTCACACCTGCAGTGGGCCCAGCAGAAGACTGAGAGTCTTTTGCCCTCAATCTTTTAATGATCTGCACTATTAGACTGGGAAGAATACTGTTTTTTTGTTCTCTCTCTGAAAAGCAATAATCTCTTTCTTTGCCAGAAGATTACAAAGCACTATCTGGATTAGCCAATCTATCCGTGCTTAAGAGCTCTGCGTGCTTCTGTAGTTGAGACTTGTATTAAAATACAAATGCTGAAGTGACTGATTGCTCTGAAGGATAAACTTGCTAAAGTAAATTGTGAGTTGAAATATGAGCATCTGACTCTGGGACTGATGAATAGTCATTTTGAAGAGAAATATTACAGGAAGTGCTTTATATATATTATCATTTTGACAATAAGGGAAGGCTATAATGGCTTAAAGACAAAAAAAATAGTCACCCAATCAATCCTGGTAACAAACCAAAATACCTATTCTTCATTTCTGTGCTTTCCTTTCTGCCAATGCCTTTGGTTCCTTAAACATTAGCATTCTTTCTGCACATGCCGTCTCATGTGGTATCTTATTTTTCAGGCTGAAATTTATTTGCTGTGTCTAGATTTATCATACAGCACATCCATCCTATTCATGCTATATGAACATGTTTTGCTGTTGAACATGAGCTATTACTTGCTTATCTCAGAACTGTGTGAATTGTAGCAATTTCATCTCATTGCCTTTTAGAAAAGATTAACCTTTTTTCCCCCCCTTTTTTTTTCTTTTTCCCTGACACAAGTCCCTCTCCCATATCAGACCCTATAGCTGACAAAAAACTAAGTGGGTGAAGCAACCCTCTAGTTCACAGCTGAAGCCATGCCTTGCTCAAGGCTTTAAGGAAAATCTGGACTAGAACAAGCACAGTAACAACAATGATGTAGAAGTCTATAAAAATCTCACCTGTAAATAACCATTGAAAGCCTTGAACTGGCTTGAGACAACTGAGGAAAACTGATAAACAGATGTTTGGTTGTCACAGAGACCCCCTGGGAGCCACATCTTTCTGAAAAAAAAAGGGCTTGTATATGAGCCAGCTGGTATCTTCACCAGCCTTTCTCAGTGTAGCCAGCACTGCATGTTAACATCAAGTACACTTTTAGTTCTTACTAAGAGCAGTAAGGCACCCAAATGTTCACAAATTTGAGTGAGGAAAATCTATACATTTTCTGTATTTATACTGAACACGTTCTTGAATTGAACGATTAATGAGTGCCTCAATGAACGGAAGATTGAAAAAAACCCCACAAACACACCATGAAATTCAAGAATGAATGCAAGACATCAGTTATTTGCACTTAAGTACACACAGAGCTCTTGTTAAATCTAAAAACAAGTTTTCACCTGTTAGTAGGTGTATAGGAATTAAATTCATCAATTTTCTGATAATTACAGTACAGCACTGATGAGACAGTGAGACTAAGCTGAATGCCACTGGGACTAACTCTCATGTCTAACTGCAAGACTCATGAGGAATCAGTGCCCACGCAGCCTTAGTTTCGAGACAGGCTATGTCTAAGCATTGTGCCACATCTAAATTAGTATGCATCTCATCCAGAGATCACCCCTTTGTCCCCAGAGAACATGGCAGCCAGAAGTATTTTGGCTATTTATTTACTAACTCAACAGCTATAAAGAAACTGAAGAAATGCCTGCATTACACCTCTACCACCAGCCTGATTCTTGGAGAAACACTCATAAATGCCATCACTGATTTCGTAGTCGCTGTCTCAACCTAAACCTCTCTCTCACTCTTAAGTCACCAAGCATAGCCACCACAGAGCAAATCTGCTGGGCACTGCTCAGCAGGATTTTAAACTCTTTGGAGCAATGGCCACACACATCTGATGACTACTAGTCCACAGTGCTATGGGTGCTGTAGCAGGACCTAAGGGAAGGGATAGCTTCTAGCTCCATAGAAAACACGAAAATGGCCAAGGTGGGTGAAGGGCTGCTCAAGTGTATTTCACAATACAGGGGCACAGACGTCACTGGCCAAGTCAAAAGGGTTTAGCTGTCCCCAGAGAGCTCCCTCAAGCAAACCTCTATACACTTGTACCCTTGCACTTAACCACAGCCTGTCTAGCTTCATTCCTGAAGAAAACCACTGTTAAATTATTTCACTTGACCTGAAGCTAAACTTTCTCTGTAAAAAAGGACAACCATCCCACTGAAAAACAACAAACCATCCACCTCAAGTGTTTTAGGCTAAATGTCTGCTACATCTATTATGTTTACCAGCACTACTTAGGCCATGATACTTCTACAAAAATAGTCTTATGTCAATCTATTTTAGAGTTGTGTTCTCTTTTAGGGAAATGAAAAGGAGAAAGAGACTTCTGCTAATACACTGCCTTTCAGAATGCGATATCCAAGGAGGGCTTTTTGCTTTGTTTTGCTTAGTTGTTTTTTTTGTTTTTTTTTAAGGAAATGAAATCAGTAAGCCCATGTTAATGCATTATACCCAGTGAATGATTACAGATAGAAACTGCATACAGTTCAGAATTTCAATCTTCTGAGGCTTTTGCTCTCCAAAATTAGCTTCCAATTTATTTTGTCAGGTCACCCTTTCTTTACCTCTATTGTTCATTAGACTCAGAGAAACTGCTGTCTGAAAAAGAAAAGGCCTTTTCAGTTCTTCTCTACCTAGCTTTAGAAGCCCTACATTATAAGAAAAAAGTAAAGGTTTGTTTTGAAACTAAAGCAGCAGCCCTCCAACTGTAGCAGCTGTAAGACAGAAACGTTATTTATTTGGGTTTTATACACATTTGCACAGAACCAAGCTATACTAAGGAAATTCAGGAAGACCTGAACTTACTAATCTTTAAACCTTTCTCCTGCTGCAGAAGCTCCTGCACTGTAAGTCACTGCCGTTGTTCCCTGTGCCATTAGGAAATACCAGAATTAATCAACAGCTATGTTTCAAACTTCAATCCAGCTTATGAAGTCCATTCCTAATGTTCTTCCTAATATATCTATAGGCTCATGACATTTTTTTTGTCCCTTTTGTCAAAGACACCACAGTAACTTTGCCCTTCAGTAGCGGGCAGAAACTTCTCAGGAGAGATTCAGTCTCGCTTCTATATTTCTACCTCCATTAAAAGGTCTCCCTCACACCAAAGATCTGAACTTCAATCTCAAATTTAAATTTAAGACCCTGATTTCAAATTGCACTGGAGATGTGAAACCAAGCGCTAAAGCTGCTCCTGCAATTTTTAAGCACCTTTTGAAGGCAGTGATTAACTTTGAAAAAGGCTGCATTTCAGAGACAGGTAGTAAAAAAAGAAGTTTGCAGGATGGCAGTGAGAAAAATCAGAGTTTTGAGAAGGCTGCATGCCGGGTCTGATCTCTTCCCTCTCCTCCCCCTGTCAACGCGCTCTTGCAGCGACATGATTCTTTTCAGGCTTTTTTCCCTCCTCTGTCAAGATGTTAGTTTTGGAGACGGGTGTTTGTTAGCAAAGGTTTTTTTCAAAACCTGGAGAGCTGCACAAAGAAGAGGTGAAGGCAGGACACTCCTGACACATCAGGTCTATCTGTCCTCCCCAGAACAGGCTGTTCTGAACAGCACTGCCGTACCCACACAGGGGGGCCACTCATTATAACATCCTCCTAGCTGCACTTTCTATCTGCCTTCAGGAATGGCTTGCTTATGGTTTTTAGTGATTTTCTTCAAGAACACCACTGAACGCTTGCATGATACTTTCTAGTAATTTCCCTAAAACACTGTAACAAAACCAAAGTGGCTAAGCATAATTTTTCTTGTGTTTTCTTTGTCTATACACTGAAAGCCAACATGAAACATGAAACATGAAACATGAAAGCCAAGCGACATAGAACAGTTTGGGTTGGAAGGGACCTTAAGGATCATCTAATTCCAACCCTCCTGCCATGGGCGGGGATGCCTTTCACTAGACCAGATTGTCCAAAGCCCCATCCAACCTGGCCTTGAACGTTTCCAGGGATGAAGCAGTCACAACTGTTCTGTGCCAGTGCCTCACCAACATCTTAGTAAAGAATTCTTTTCTTAACATCTAATCTAAATTTATGCTCTCTCAGTTTAAAACCATTTCCCCTTGTCCTGTCACTACATATCCTTGTAAAAAGTCTCTCTTCAGAATTCTTGTAGGCCCCCTTTAGTTACTGGAAGATCGAGATAAGCCCTGAGCCTTCTCTTCTCCAGGCTGAATGAGCCCAGCTCTCTGAGCCTGTCTTCATAGGAGAGGTGCTCCAGCCCTCTGATCATCTTCATGGCCCTCCTCCGGACTTGGTCCAACAGGTCCATATCCCTCTTGTGTTGAGTGCCCCAGAGCTGGGCACAGCATTGCACATGGGGTCTCATGAGAGCAGAATAAAGGGGCAGGATCACCTCCTTCGACCTGCCGGCCACGCTTCTTTTGATGCAGCCCAGAATAAGGTTGGCTTTCTGGACTGCAAAAAAGTCCAGCTATGACAGGCACAAGGACTGGCCTTTGGTTATTCTGATTGTATTCCCTGCTAGAATAGCTGTGCCACATCTCTCGGAAAAGGCATATGGTCAGGCAGCTGCCCACTGGTCTGTGCTGTCTTAAGTAACCACAGGAAGGTGGTCCTAGGTCTCAGCATAAACAAGTTGATGCAACTCCAGTGTTTTTATTTCCCAGATAATTAATAAAGGGAATACAACAGACGGAAGGCTTTTGATCCCCATTCCACCTGACCTATTTAGGATATTACCAAGGAGCAGAATTTGATTGTCATCATGGGTGTTTCTTAGAATTATACAGATGAGTTCAAAGACAAAAACAGAAAGCAGCTTTTCACTCCATAATACCAGGAAGACTGTGTGATGGAGAGAGTAAGCAAAAGCTGTTAAGCTATGTCACAATAATGTGTTTGATTTATTAAAAATAAGAGCAATCATTTTTATTTGTATTTATTCTAACATTTTTACTTAAAAAATTGGCAGGGCAATTTAAAAGGCAGATTTGATTCTGAAGTAAAGTAAGATATGATTTTTTTTAAAAATTCTTTTTTTATTTAAGCAGCAGCATTCCTCTCCCCCTGTTATTGGACTTCTTTATTTCTCTCTCTCCTTCTCAAACATGCACACTTTACTCTTTACCCTGGCTAATGCTGTAAAGGCAGCAGCTCTGGGAAATGAACTAGCTTCGCCTGTGGTTCATACATCATTACAGCTGTTAACCAAGTTCCACTATAAAAATCTTTATTACACAGGAGAACACAGAGGCATGCAGGAACGCAGCTTCATTTCCAGGTACCAGGTTGAGTTTGTAGGGCAGGAAGTTAAAAGGCTTTGTCTTGCTCTCAGGTTGAGACTAAGTCTGCTAGTACACACTGCAACAACACACAGAAGACAATCTCCTACTTCCCACTGCTCCGCATGTCAACCAGTACACAGGACTAAGCTATCTTCTACTTTGGCCAGTGGTTACAATCCGTTGTGTGATAATGGTACCTCGTGTTCTACAGCAGCCCAGGGCTGCTACAAGGAAGGCAACACATTGCTACTTACACACTGGAGCTCATGGTGCTCAGGCCACTGAATTGTGGAATTTTGTCTGTTACCAACAGCAAATGCTGTCGTGCACACCTGCCGTGGAGACAATTTTCAAACCTGAACAAAAATGTACAGGTGTTATCACTAGTGCTTGGTCACTTGCCAAGAAAAAGGTCAACCCAAAGGCTCACCAGAGTGCAGATGAAAGTTAACTTCATCTGGAACATGTAACACACGCCAATATTCATAACTACAGCTGTAGAGAAATTTTCTGAACTCTTTCTCCCCTCACATACATTATTTATCTCAGCAGTTTAAATGAAAAAATCTGGTGCTTTAAATCATGCAAAATGTTTGTGGTATTCCCTGAAGGACTTTGCATACGTGGAGTAATGAGAAGATTATCCTGTGACAGATAAGCTGAAGCACTGTGACTGTATGAGATGCTATCTTGCTACAACACTTATCTGACTTTTGGAAAGTGTGACCACCTTTGGACTCTTCTGTGTTATTTGCAACCAGAGAGCCACCAAGAAGAAAAATGAATGAATTAAATGAAAATCTTTCTAGTCATAGAAATGTACCGGTGGGACTGATGAATCATTTTCTGACATGCCTCACATTTCACTCATACCCATAGCAGACATCTACCACACAGCATAGCAAATGAAAGTATAGGTCTTTTCATACCATGCTTATGCAGTATGGTAATATTGCCCTGAAGACCTTCCAAATTGGTATGGTATGCTCTTGAAAAAAAGCTACAACTATCGATTTCTTATGCTGCAAACACCAACAGTCAAGGTTTCTGTATCAACAAGTATCACAATGGAATTTCAAAAGTAAAGTTTCCAATTACGTAGGAAAAAAGTGAAAGAAAAAAACCTCCCAAAAGATTTCAAAGTTGCAATTTCCAAAATAAATCTGAAGCCTGCAGTTGAAATAGACACCCTAGTATATTATTTTCTATGAGAAAAAACTATTGCTGCCAAAGGCAATCTTCAAAATACACCTCCTGCTGGCCTGATGTATTTTGTTTTCCTTAATACTACCATGACCTTTTCAACGGTGGACACACAGGACCTGACCTTCCATATAGTGGCTTAGCAGGTAAGCCTTTTGTTTCTGTAGAAGCCCCAAATGGCTGATCTTCTCTGGTATAATGCTCCCTATGGCAGCAAAATGAGAAACTTTGGCCTTGACATGAGCCTAAACACAAGCCGCAGCACAGTGGCGGGCTCCAAGGTGCTCTTGCATGGACCACTGTTGCAGGCAGACACACAAATAAAAATAGCTGCCAAAAGGATCCAATTACTTGTTCCCTGTCAAACGGCAGGAGCTAGCTTTTAATGCAAGAAGGCTTATGCTCCCGCTCAAGTAGAGAGGTGACTCTCAGTTCTTGAGTTGTCATCTGTTCTTTAAAACAAAAATGCCAGTGGGAAAAAGTAGTGCTATCAAGCAGCTTTAGATCCCTAGGAATGGATTCATTTGTGTCTCTATGTAGGAGAGGCTTACTAAGTGTTACTGCAGCATTAATACCTTTCCTCTTTTTAAATAAAACCAGAGTAGCAACAACTTTGAGACAAGCATTTTCCATAAATACATGTAGTCTAGCTACAGCAGTTTTTGCTAGTAAGTAGGTACAAAAATAAACCAGCCATAAAGCTAAATAAAATCAACTAATTTTAGTGCTCACAAGCTGAGCAAAGGGGACAAAATCTACAGTAATTTATTTTTCACAATTCTTAATTATTAGTAAGCAGTGGTGAGGGGAAAAAAACGATTGTAGAGTGCAATTACTGTCTTAACAGATTCCCTTCAGAAGAGCCTTTTAATTATGACACATAAATTGTATTCAATGAATTGTGATTTTCACTTGAAGAAGTTGGTGTTTTTTTCCCCCATCTAGCCTATTTTCCTGAAATTCCCTCTCCACCATACCCCACAGATTTCATCTATCTGAGGACTCTCACAAAAAAAAAAAAAAGGCAAAACAAACAAAGGTCTAGAACTTCTGTCATCTGATGTCCTCCCAGAAAAATACTCTTAGACATAAAAAGACAGCAAGAGCAGAAGGAAGGACAGGCAAAAGGAAGATGGAGAGAAGAACTCTTGAGGGAGGAACGAGAAGAGGGGAAAAAAAGGTATTATTTTATCAACCTGTGGAAAAAGAGGGAGCAAACACTCACTCTGGCCCAAGGTTTTCTGAGGCCACAAGAGCTGACTTTGCTAAGCGACTGCTCTCAGGTGTACGTGGCTAAAAGCCCATAGGATAGACATGCCTGGAGGAAGACTGTCAAAAAGGCGAGCACATGGGCAGTAGCAAGTTCAGCAGCCAAACTTCCATCCCAAGGGGAGAAAGTTTACCAAGCTCCTCAGCAAGGCTCTTGGCCGTTTCTGGGCTGCTGCAGCCTTTGCTGTGCACAGCATGCAGCCGCTGCTGTAGCAAAACCAAACTGCGCAGTTGATGCAGACATGCTTTAGGTGCTGCCAGCAGTAATGGAGCTTGCTCCGTGTTGCGGAACCACCCATAAAAGCACAGGAGATCGCTCATGCGGAGGTTCCCATTGTCACAACCAGACTGTTACCAAGCAGAGTTAAGCTAGTTTCTACTAGCTCAGTTCTTTAACGCTTCAATCCAGTCACATGGGTAGCTGCTATGTAGGCATATGCAGAGAAGAGGAGACGGAGCTAACGTTATTTTAAAACTAAGGGAGTTGATGTGCAGAAAGTTGCGAATAAAATCTATTTTAGTCCTGGACTATTTCAAGTGCCTTGAGGGACACTGAACTAACGGATAAAAATTGAAATATAAAACTTTTTATTATAACAGCAGCCTGGTATCTGCAGAAAATGTACTACATTTGCTTCATGAATTCAGATCTCCAGAGCAAAACCAGGCTGAAAAGCAGCAAGATGTATGATAGTCCCATCAATGGCAGGAAAAAACACTTCCTTTCTCTGAGGCAGCTGAGTGCTGCCTCCCTTGCTTTGAAGATCTGTCTTATTCTGGGCAAAAATAGGAGCAACAAGTTCCTTCATTTATTTACACAAATTATGATTAAATCTGTATTTTAGAACCAGTAAGAAAAGGGAGAAACATGTCTGATTCATACTGGAGATGCACACAGGCAAGGATACAACATTCTATCAGCTTCTTTTTTACCTAATGTGGCTATACTTGGCAATGACCAGATAACATTTCAGGTCAGATTCACTTCACCTACAATAAGTGAGAAATTTTCACAGATGATAAAATGTGGAGGCAACATAATAGCTAACATGTCCTCACAGACTTGAAGTTTCAAGCGCTCTTTATGGCAATAAAGACCCCTGCAAGGCACAGTAGTTTTTAAATCTGTCTTGCCAGACACTATCCCTAGAGCTCTAAGCCCTGTGGTTAGAGGAGGGGAAACAAAACCACCATCACAAAATAGAAAAAAAAGAAAAACAGTCCTTCATAATCCCAAGCATCCAAGCATCCAGGAATTCCACATGGCCTTTCTTTTGTCCATTTGTTCATTTCCATCTCATTTCTGTTCCAAATCCCAATTAATTTACTTCTTATTAACAGGCAAAATAGTTATTTGCTCACCTTCTACTTCCCCTCTTTTCAAATTTAACTGATGTTTTTGCCTTCATGGAGAGTGAAATTCAAGGAGTGGAGAAAAGCGTGAACCTGATACCTATTGCCACCACTCCTATTCCCCACCACGGACCTTTTGCCCCAACCCACCAGAATCCAAATGCACAATTGCTACAGTCAATGACCCTGGATTATAAAGCTTTCACTGTTTCTCTGAAGGAGAGAACTAACTTTTAAAGGAGCAGTTAGTGGGGCTCTAACCTGCCTGACCCTGGGACAGGAGCACATCCTGAGGAACAACCATGATAAGCCTCTTCCATTCAGTGTCACCCTGCGCAGATAAAGCAGGACACTGCATTGCACTTACAAACACAGCAAGGCAAAGCCTTGCTACAAAGCAATAACTGTGCTATACTAAGGGGAGCTACATTGCAATTAATAGTCACGCTTTAGATTATTTTCGTAGTACAGGCTCCACTACCTCCATTCAGTTCCTTTTGCAAGGGCTACTTTTGTATGGAAAGAGGTGCCAGAATGCTGATTTGTAAAGGCAAGGATCTTTCTGTCAACACAAACCTGGTATGTTTGTTTGCTTTATCTTTGCTCAAAAAACACTACTCTCCACCACACCACAGTACTGTATTAGTCACTACTAATTTACTAGTAATAAGTTCAGCACTAATATTAAGGTCAGTTTCACCTTGTCCTTTTTATTTTGCATGCATCCAACAACAACAACCCCCAAGACCTACCCAACTCATCATGTAACGACAGCAATATTTTGCATTTTGCATTTCAATAGTATTTCCATGAGAGAGACCTGGAGGGATCTTGACACTGCCACCTCAAAACACTTCAATATGCCAAAGCATTTGTCTTTGCTTCTCAGGCCTCCCTTTCAACTTTCATGAAGAGCTCAGAAATAAACACAAAAGACCCACGTAATTATTAAAAGAAAAAAAAAAGAAAAAGGAAAAAAAGAATGAAAGGGAGAGAGAGCTGAGCTGGAGGTTGCCTTCTGGTACTTGAACCTGGAAGGACCACATTTTCAAAACTTCTGTATCTAGAAAGACAGTAAACCCCCTTTCGGCTAAATTAAGAAAGCAGAGCTTAGCTTCTTAGGGAATAGCACTGCTCCAGAAATTGGGCCCTTATCACTTAATATAACAAGACTAGTGAAGCGATGAAATTACAAGAGCAGTTGAATCTTTCCTCATAGGCTTCATTCCTTCCAACACTCAGGAAATAAGAGTTATCAACAGTTAAGGAAGAATGGCTGCACGTTCAGAACTCACTAATATGTGTGTTCATCACCTTCAAAATACCAAGCTGTAAATTATAAGAGTACATGACACACTTGAGGTGTTTAATATATATCCTTCTTTATCCTTCTTTTATTTAATAGCCAGAAGAAATTGAAGCAAATATCCCCTCCAATCAATTACATGGGAACTGGAGTCTGTGTTTCACAGTGAAAACCATTAGACCTTAAAACGTTGACCTTAAAACTCAGAGCAAGTTTACAGGCCAGGTTTTTATTCACCCCCTGCACAGAACAAACTGCCATTAGGAAAAACAACAGACCATACCTCTTCATGCATAGAATGAAAAATTGACACTGAAATTTCAAAAAGGAGCCATGGCATTCAGAGCACAAATCAGATCCTATCGTGGTTTCAATCACACCACAGCTACGTGACTCTCAGCTCTCAGAAGGCACATGCCCAGACTCTCTTCGCAATGAAGTTGCAATAATAACATGTACCTGGTCTCAATAAAAACAGAATTTGGAAATACAGTGGGCCTGGCAGGACTACCGCTACCTCATGCAATGATAACTAGCACAAGAGGCAAGATGAGGCAAGAGTACTTCCTTTGCAAACATTTAATGCACTCCAGATGGACTTCAAGAAAACTGTGAAGAACATGGGGTGCTTTGAGAGTCTGACTATTCTGTTGGTCAAAAGCTCATTCAAGAAACAAAATTAATATGAAGAGAGCTGCAGTGATAATAGTGAAATAACCCCAAATGATCTTTGACTGAATTCCTCACAGTGCTTATAATCTCAGCACAGACAAAATAATAAAATATAGAGCAAGGGAATTCCATTAGATTATTTAAAGAAGAAGTAAGAACAGTGCACACAATTCATATTGGGCTCTTGCCATCTCTGAGTTAAATCTGGACTTGGAGAAGTGCACCTACGTGTAAAGCACATAATCTGTCAGAAGTAGGACACAATAATACATCCATGAAATAAGAGACCAATCTATCACACTCTTCAATACAACAGACCTTCTTTTTCACCTTTCACACATTTCTTAAGTAGGTCTGTATGTGAATGAATGAGGATTAATGGGGTTAATGACAGTTGACACCTACCTGGTAGCTAGTCTGGAGATCTGATACGATTAGGAAGGACACTGTATTGTAAGACTGGAAAGGATCGGAAATACTTTGGCTGCAAACACTTCGTAAAACTGGATTGACTGCATTTAGGGTTCCTCTTTTGAAAATAAAATAAATTTGACTTCACACAGCTGCTCTATTTTTATATTGTCAGAACAAGTGTTTCAGAACTGCCATTGTGAAACTCAGTTCTGTGCTGTATTTATCTGCTATATGACAAATCAGAACTGGAACGTAAGCCAAATAGTCTGCCTCAAATGACCTGAAAAACAATTTTTTTTCGTAGTAGCTTCTTTCCAAGAACAGAAATTAAACAAAAAAAAAAATCTAAAATTGCAATTGAGCAGTAAAGCTGAAGTCTTTCACAAACACTGCTGGCCCAGTAGCTTTCAATGCTTAACACACACAACACACACACTTTCAAAGTCACAGGCACCAGCACTACTGCAACTATGACATTAAGTCTTGTGCCTCTTCTCATAACCTGCTATTTGGTCTTTGTCCACTACAGCCTTGTTTGCGTTTAACTATCCCCTCTCTGTGGCACCATCTGGAGCAGCAGCTCTGCTGCCCACCTTTCTGCTCCGCAGAAGTGAAGCCGTGCTGCTCTGTAGCTCTTCATCATTGCTTCATCCTTCTTCCTCTTGGCAAAATGTCAGGCAGCATTAACCCCTGTACAGTTTCGGCAGTCTTGAGAGAGGCCTGGGTAAGGAAGGGTGCTCATCTGGAGGAAAGTCCCATGCTGGAGGGGTGCAAGAGCAAAGGAAGATGCCCAAGCATGACTTTACACTGAAGCTTCTAACATAAGGGAAAGCCAGGTTGGGAGGAGATTTAAATCAATATGAGACATCTTTCTTTTTCTACCTGATCATGGCTCACTCTGACTCCAGCAACTACTTGCCCAAGGAGCTTAAGACTATTCCAATGCTTGGCAGTATCAAGATACTTGCTTTTAGTACCAGCGCTGTGAAGGATGCAAGTAGCACTAGCCTGTAGTGGCTTTGCAGCTTTATACTATTCATTGTGAAGCAGAAAAACAACAAGTACATTTGTGATCTTTAAGTCTTCCAGTTTCAGGCAGGGAGTGAGATAACAAATTCATCTCCATCAGAAGTAGAGAATAAATTTTAACTGCACTCTACTGAGTCACTATACGCCAAGATCTGATTTTGGAAACACAAGTGCATTTATAACCTTGCTTACAACCTTGGTGGGCCTACTCTTGAATAAAACTTCACATGCGCTAAACACCAGTGGCGGTCTTTTAAATAATTAACTTTGCAAGATCTCAGAACTAGTTCAAAATAGTAAAAGCTTTGCAACCAGATTCAGATTTTTTTTCAGATGGAAAAAAAATCACCAAGGCGTTTATCTGAAACCTTACATCACATGCAATACAAGTAATACTAGCTGTTAAGTGTAAGTGAAGTCTCCAGGTGCACTGAGGGCAGCACATTTCTCCCTCTTAGACCTCTAGTCACATTATTAAAAGCCTATCATATTTTTCCTTCTCCATTTCTTCCAATTTCAGAATCCCCCATGACATATAAGGAGATGATAGGCTTGACAGTCACTTTTTCTACCTAAAATTATTTTTTCATTTAAGACATCCTGAATTGGATTATTAGTCCTATCAAACCCGGTACCTTGATTCTGGCAGAAACCAACACACTCCCTGGAGTAATGAAACACACACAATGCCAGGCTAATGGAGCTACTCAAATATGCAGCACACAACACGGAAGAAAAATTATTTCATGGCCTCTGTGGCTATCGGGTCACACCTTGATACATCAGTCCCAGTTAGCTTTCGTTTTTTAAACTCCTTTTATTGATCATAAAATAATGCTACACTTTCTTAATACATGTATTGATCTTACCATCATGTATTTCAATTATGGTGACGATGTGACGTCAAGGTGTAAAAAAGATTGCTCACAGAAGTCCAGAAATGTGACAACGGCTGAACACTTTGCTGGCTAGGCTTTTTGGCATTCAATGACTTTTTATTATGTAGAGGAGCCAAAGAAGAACAAGGGTTTGTTGTTTGTTTTTTTTTTTTTGTGTACACTGGGAACGTAAGGACCTAAACTCCCAAAGCAAACATGAAGTTCTGAAGGAAAGCCCTGAGGGCTTTCAAGAAATTAATCCCCACTCAGCTGACTAGTCATCCCCACCAGCAGCCCAGCACCGCTCCTCCTGGGATCTCATGACACAGATGAAAGAGCAACTACGCTGCAAAAAAACTTCAGCAATGCTGGCGAAAGCATACGGGGGAGATTGAAGGAAACACGGTCTATTTGAAAACAATTATTCTAAACACACGCATTCTTTGTGTAGTTAATCAGTAACACATGAATTCCCGAAAGAAGGGGCTGGTTTTGCCTGCCCATCACTTAGTTTAGCAGAAAGATTTCGAGTGATTCTGCCGGGAGGATCTTTCAGAGCACCCGATCACAATGAAACGCAGCTTAAAAAATGAAAGAATGAGAAAAGCACCCTCTGACTCCAAACCACAGCCATTTCGACTGACAGAACAGCTCGCTTCGAACCAAACCGCTATCAGACACACACAGCCTGAAACCGGGCACCAGCCCCGCAGAATTTCCCCAGCAGTCACCGGCCATCGCACCGGGGGGCACCTGGAGACGAGCCTCCCGCCCGGCCCAAAAGAAATTCGTTGCCGCCGCAGCCGCGCACGAGCACCGTCTTTTGGGGTAGGGAGGGGAAGGGAGGCGCCAGCATTGAGCAAAGGGAGAAAGTTGAGTTTGGGCCGAGGGGGGCGCCGGACTCCCGCCTACCGAGTAGAAGTTTGCCTCCCCTTCTAGTCGTGTCCCCCCCCCCCCCCCCCCCCCAAAAAAAAAACAACCCACAGCTCCCGGCCCGCTCCTACCGCCTGCGGTGGGGTCCCGATCAGCATCTCCAGGTAGTAGCCGCGGCCGGAGTCCCCCTGAAGATTCTCCACCATAGCTAAAAGGTTAAGGGTGCCCCCAGGATCCGAAGCCAAGGCCAAGCCGTCCGCGCCACCGGGGGCCTCCGGCTGCCGGCTGCTGCTTGCCGGGCGCAACACCACCGGGGCGGGTAGCGACCCGCTGGGGGCGGCCGGACGGGACACGCGGAGCGGGAGGGAGAAAAAAGCGCGGCAGGGCCCCGCTGTGCCGGCCAGGAGAAGGAGGAGGCAGGGAGCCGTCAGCGGCGTCCCCATCCCGGCAGCAGCGCGGGGGCCGGGGGCGCTTCCCAATTGCAGCGGCTTCGGCCGGAGGCAGCGGCCGCCTGGCTGCTAGACTGGAGCAGCCGGGGCGGAGGGGGGAGGAGGCGGAGGAGAAGGAAGGAGGGAGCGGCTTACCCACGCCCCGGCTTCATCTCCCCCTCCTCCCGAACCGAGCTCCTCCTCGCGGTTCTACCGACTGCCCGGGGACCGTGCGGGAAAGTCGCTCCTGACCGGCACCTATGGAGAAACTTCCCGGTTCGGTTTAGCCTAGCCCGTAGCCCCGGAGCGTGGCGGCGCGATGGGGAGAAAAGTTTCCGAAAGCCTTAAAGGGAGAGCAGCGGAGCGGAGGAGAGGGGATCCCCGCTGCGGGAGACGGCCGGGATTACGGTCCCCTCTCGGTGTGGCTGCGGCTCCTCGACCCTCACCAGCGCGGGGGCCGGCTTAGGGGTTCGCGCAGGCACCCGCCTCAGGACCCCGGTGGAGCGGAGTCTGTGGCTGGGCGGGGGGGGTAAAGGGGGGAGGGGGAGGAGGAGGAAAAGAAGAGGAAGAAGAGAAGGGGTTCGGGGCCGCTCGGGGACGCGAGTGCGCCTCTCCCACGGGTGTCCGTGTCAGCGTGTGCCTGCAGCGCGGGTGATTGATGGCAGCCGCGATTCACAGCGGTGGCGTTTGGTGTGAGGAGCGGGCGTGTGCGTGTGTGTGTGGAAATTCATCTGCTGTACTAGTAAGAGCGAGGCATGAAAGACGTCCGCATGTGAGAAAGCCTGCGAGGCTTTAAATGTCTTCATCATGCACAGAATTAATAACAGCAGTCAAGTGCAGCCTTTCGAAATACGGGAACACTTAGGATGAATTAGTTTCCACACCTCTGGAGTAATGACAGTGTCAGATCATTGGATGGAGCAGATAGTCCAAAAGCCTTGAAAAACAAAGCTGGGTAAATCTAAGCAGAGTCACTTTTGTGCCACTCTGTGGTAGATGAAGTTGAAAAATATCTAGCCTAAGTCATGTGTACTTTCAGCATTTCCTAACCAACTTGCTGTCCTAGGCAGCCACCTGCTCTGTCCTTGTGTGTAAATCTGCTCTAAACTGTGTGGACTGAGATCCCTCCCCTGCCATAGTAAATGGGAAGGGCTCCCTTTCTTCCTTGAGAGGGAATAATCTTCCACAAGATTTTCAAGTGTTTCACAGGTATTAAATGAACTTTCACAAGAAGGTGCACAGCTGTAGTGTTTATTCCCAGGAAGGCTGAACAGTTTGCTGGAAGGATACTCAGGTGAGTGTGTTACTCACGGCCATTGCCAGAGTTGCTTGCAGAGGATAATCCTTAAAAGGAATACAGGAGCCCATCTGCCCCTGCTGAAAGAAAAGTTGTTTTCATATTTCCCACTGATATTTTCAGTACTCTGTCTCTCTGTTACTTCAAATCTAAAGCCCTCGCTCTCACTTTGTAGCTATTGCCTTAGATCAGTTCAGTGCTTGAGCATACTCCCTTGCACCCACAGCAGGAGGGGGATGCAGGCCCTGTCCTTGCTACTTCAGAGCTCCCTGCAGAAGGAGGAAAGTGCTGTAGTGCTCTTAACCTCTCGGTGCCAAAGGTGGGAAGCCTGCAAAGGGCTTGGTTTGACTAGGAAATTTGGTAGAGTGCATAGATGAAGCTTGAGATCAGGTTATTTTACTCGCAGGAAACTACAGATCTGTGTAAAAGGTGAAATTATGTGAACTTTCCCCACTGCAGGAAGCCTTCTATTTGCCTGACAAGTAGGAATGTGAAGTATTGCAGTCCTGGTATGCCTAATCTCACCTGCTGTAGACAGAGCTGGAAAATGCTGCTCTAGGCTGATGGCAGCTGAACACCTGCAGGAGTAGCTCACGCAGAGGTTATCTCTAGAGTGCGACAGTAATGGCTTTTGCTAATGTAGCTGGGATAGTGACAGTTTATACTGTAAGGCCTGACTAGCCAGAGCTGAAGCTGAAGGGGATTTAAAATGCTTAGGGCTCTTCATGGGTGAGCTGAAAACTGGAGAAATGCCCCCACCCCTTTGAGAAAGGAAATGTGAAAAGTAATCAGGAGTATAATTGAACACCCCCTCAGAGTGGTAGGGATGTATTTATAACAGTCAGCAGCTATATACATTTTGTTTTAATTCTTTTACAGTACAGTAAATCTACCCCGTTGCTACTGTTGCTAAGATACTTTACCATACTTCTGGCTGAAGCAATTCTTGTCAAAAGAAGTGTATAGTTTCAAAGTATAGAAGATATAGTGTAGCCTTCAAGTGCTCAAGAGAAAACTTGCCTGTTCTCATACTCTTTGGTAAAAGTTCTTCCTACCCTGTTTTCCGCAGACCTAGATAACTCTCACAGTAAATGCACATCAGAGAGCTGCTGCATATGAAATGGTGTATGCATAACCTTTCTGTGCTCCCATCGCATCATCACAGCAGGGCTTGTGTTTGTGCAATGGCGTGTAGTGAGGTTTCTGCCTTGCCTTGTCTGCTTCTTTATTTACCTAGGTATCTGCTAAGGCTTTGACTGTGCCATGTGCAGGTGAGTAGTCCCAATGCATTTATGAACAATGGCAGGAATGGGCCCTGAAAGAGCAGTGTAAACAACTGCTTTTGAAAGAGACATTAAAAAGTCCTCCCAGAGAGCTGAATGTAACTGTATCCAAAATGTTCCTTGGACGAGAAATCATCTGTATGCAATGAATGCCACTAAAGTCAATATGAACATTTATTTCTTTTTTTTTATCACATACAGAAAATAAATGAAATGCTTGAAATAGACACAAGTTTAAGTGTCTGTATCCCTTGTTTTCTAGAATATTTGGAGAATCTTTGTTTTCTGTTTTTTTTTTTATTCCAAATATTTATTCTTTGAGTAAATAATTTAAAAAAATCTTTGAATATCAAATAGGCCTTTTTTAAAAACTCATTTGTCCATGTATAAATTTTCAAGTATATCTTGACTTTGATCCAACTCTGCATTAATTTAATTTTATGTTATTGTCGTGCTTTAAATCTTGAGCCATTTGACAGTGAATTAACGTATGTCCCTATAACATAATCTTCCACTAGTATTTACAGAATAAAAATGCAGCTGCTCTGTGTTATTGACAAGGTATGTCAACTAATTCAGAAGGACAGTTGCTATGCGGAGATGTTAAATCAGGACTGCTGAGAAAACAAGCAGGAATGGCGAAGGCGGCTGAAGATGCAGAGGAAGTGCTGGAGCTGATCTGAGCAAAGAAGCTCTGGATGGCTAAAAAGAGATCCTCTCCTTCCAAAACAGGAAGCTGTTAGGGGACTGCTCAGGCCGAAGTAGTTCTTTGTGATGCATCTGAAGAGATCACGCTGACCTGTGCTATCACTATGCAATGATAAGGGCAAATTGACACAAAATGAAAACTTCTGTTCCAAAACTGCTTTGTCTACTTTCTGTGTTTCTACTGTCAGTATAATCAATACTTCAGTTTTCAGAAGACTGATTGCTCTTTTACTGCTAATTATTGCACACTGGTAATTGCACACTGAAAGAAACCCAGCTGGACCTGCAGTGTACAATTAATCTGCAGAATGCAGTAGCCATAGGAGAGGGGAAATTTTGCTCTTCCTGGACCTGACTGGCAAATGGTCTTCTCTGTCTGTGGTCACCTTGTAATCAGCTTTTTCATATTTTGGGCCTAATCCAGTGAAATGTTGCTGGTAAATGACAGAACAGTAAACAAGTGGCAGAAAATGCCACATGATTTGGCTCTGTTGCATGTCTGCAAAGGCAGTGTGTCTTTGAAGGCAAAGTCCCCGTGGGATGAAAGATGTGGCACCTAGGAGAGCTGTTCCAGTGATACTGCCAGGGCTCTAGTAATATGATTCTGTGATCTCCTGTGCCAAAGTGTGGGCATGGGCAGTTCTGGGCTTGTTTAAGGACCGAGAATATGCACCATGTAGAGAGCTCATCCAAAATCAGTCTTGTGGCTGGAGAATATGTGATTGGGGATGCAGGTGGAAATGTTTAGCACCCTTCGTCTCTTTACTGTGAATAGAGAATCTCTGAGCAGGGGTGTCTGATCCCTGTCTGTGCAATTAGTTTTCTGTGTGATGATATATCCCTTTGGCTGCAGTTGAATATACAAGATGTTGAAGTTCCAGCTGTCTTCTGTCAAAGTTCCATTAAAAACAAACAAAATATCATCCTCAGTTGCTGCTGAAATCACTGGTGGAGTCTGACTGAGGTGATTTCAGAAGTCATCCCAAGGCTTGTTTTGTGGTAGAGGCTGTCACCCAGTTGGGTGCTGAGGTCCCTATTTTACATCTTCCCTAGAGCAAGGTCCCCCACCCCAGCAAGATTTCACAGGATGTGAGCTTCTCTCCTATTGGAGCACGAGGCCCTTTCTCATATAAAAAATCTTCATGCCCCAAAGTGTTTTCTTTTTTCTCTGGGTCTCCAAGTTCACATACAAAACACGCTCTCCTCTGTCACACCTCATCCCTTTTTCTCTGACAAAGTGGTGCATCACCAAAGAGAAGAGATGCAAAACCCACCTTGTTTTCTGCTTGTCCCCATACTAGACCACAGGGCCTGCACAGAAGCCACCATGAGTCTTTTGTGGAAAGGAGCAGGAGCAAAGGGGAGAAACACAGCTGCAGGTCCAAGTGGCTCAAAGTAAGGCTCACTCAGGCCCTGTAGGGTCAAAGGGCAGCACAGAACAGAGATCAAGATTAGGGTCATGGGCATCCCGATGCTGCAGTACTCAATATGCTTGGCATTGTGTTGTTTTGTCTGCTTTTTTATCACCTTCTGTTTGAATTTTGCTACCGGTGGGCCTGGTGTAGTTCACTGCTATCATCTGGGAGAGTGGTAATTTCTGCTTCTGGCCCAAATCTGAGACAGGCTTCCGAGTTCTTAATGAATGCAGTGACCACTCTCAGAAAAGTGCTATTTCTCCTCAGAAACTCTACAGTCTTCCTCAACTCCATTCTCTAGCTGGCACCATGGAAGAAATAATTTGTGGGTTAGACCTTAAAATGACCCAGTATTGAACTTCTGATTCTATGCCTTCCTACACTGCAAACAGCAATGGTTATAAATTTATAAACTATGAAAAATTAAACATGCAGGGAACTATAATAGCACTTTAAAAACAACACATTGACAGTTGGCACATACTGCTGACATTACTCAGATACTTTCATAAATGCGGAGCTGCATCATCTTGCCCAGCACTGGTAGACCATTTATTGTTAATAGCAAAAGTAAGAGGAATTGCATGTTAGCAGATGTTCAGGAAACTAGTGAGCTTGGTCCAGACTTTTCAGAAGTGCTTTGACCTCCACAGTGTTTGCTGGGAAGTGGAGGACATGAGACAGAGAGTCGTCCTAGAAGCACTAGTTGCTTTGGTGAAGTAACATAGAGTATGGTTTTGTTCCAATACACCCGTGTGCCAGATGTTCAACAAGGAGGTTACAGGCATGCTTCTGGCTGCACCCCAGCTGCAATCAGGAATGTTTTCTAAATAAGTTTGTTATTTAATAGGGCTGTGGGTCTATATTTATGCCCATTCTTGGAGAGACTAAAAAATTTTGCGATGGACCACGTTGTCTGAACAGCCAACCTTAAGTTGGGAAGTTGTTGGCTGTATTCATTTACTTTGTGGTAGTTTGCATAACTACTTCAGTCTGGAAATTTCAAGAAATAAAGGATCTCATGCATGGCAAAATTAGTTCCTGCAGCCTGTCTTGGTAACTTGCTTATTTTTATTTTTATTTTATTTTTTAGGGGTTTTTTGTTTGTTTTTGATTTTGTTTTTTTTTTCCCAACCTCTTTAGCATCCTGATGCTGACAGTGGCAGAGCCTCTGAACACTGGATGCAGCAGGTATGTTTTTTCATGATCTAGGAAGATCTGCAGTTTCGTTAACTTGCGTTCCTCAACTCAGTGACTCCCAACAGAACACAGAACTTACTTCCTTCCTTCCTTTCCTCTCCTCTCCTCTTGGACCCCTAGATTTGTGGATTGTAGTTTAGATATGCTGCTGTAGTAAACAAAATCCGAAATGCTGGAGGCTGAGTGTAAACCACAGACCGGACCAAGTGACACTTCGCTGAAGAAGAATTTGTAATGACAATCTATGTACTTGTAATTTGTAGGATTAGTTATTTTTTAAAAAGATTTGATAAAAGATTATTTGCATTTTGACAATGAACTCTTTAATTTTTATTTTTGTTTTTTTTTAGCCTTGAAATAGAACTTTGTTCATACATTTTGCTTTTTTTTTTTTTTGGTCCAAAATAGTAACAGGGATGTGGGTCAAGTCTTCATCCCACTAGAAACAAAATTATTACACTGGTCCCAGTGACCTTGATCTAAATAACCTAGTCTGTGTCCAATTTCTTTCTAATTAAAACAAACAAACACCCCCCCCCCAAAAAAAAAACCAACAACAAACAAACAAAAAACACAAAGAAAACCAAACAAACCAACAACCAAAAAAACAAATCAAAACCAAACCCCCCGAAACCAAAACTCCACAAGCCAATACTTGAGCGCTGGTTTTCCAGAATTCTTAGATTGAAGTTTTTCTGTTCATGTATGTAAAGACAAACATGTGCATGAAAAATGAATATGTTACTAGCAAAGGAGTTCACTAGCACAGAAATATTCTTGGCATTTAAACCATGGGCAAACCCCAGAGCATCTAAGATCGGTTTGCAGCCATCAGCTTTGTAAAATAAGATCTTGTTGTTATCCTTTTGGGCCTCTGGAGACCTCTGAAATGATTTACTGGGGCTAGAGAAAGGTGAAATGGAATCACGTTTTACAGAATGAAGTCCAGTGGCAACTGTAATGCTAGTTCATGATGTACTAGGGTATATTTAGCCTTTTGAACGTTTGTGCTAATGATGAGCACCAAATGCTACTTAAAATTCACACATATTTAAAAAAGACCCCAAACTGTTACTGAACTGTTTTCAGCTGTCAGTATCCTGCTTCTGTGAGACAGAACAGTTTACGTACTTTAAGCTTAAATAAGTCAATTAGGAAAAGGACTGTTACCCTACAGTCCCCTGGTAATGACAGTAGGTGAAATGGTCCAGATAAAATATGTCCTAAGGCAAAACCCTGATGCCAGTCTAAAAAAAATTGAGAAAGATCTGTGATCTTAGAAAGTTTGATTACATTATTAATGTGCAAAATGTTACATCCTTTGCACTTCAATTTTTGTCTTTACAATCGTTCGTTATTCTTCATCAGATGTAGGCTTATAGGTCTTCTCATAATTTATGTCTTCTGCCATTTGTTTCAAGTATCCAACAATGAGAATAATTATGCCTGCCTTTTGGTATTCTTTGTTTTCAGGAAATAATGCATTAGGGAGGCTGTTTCAGAGATGCAGGCTCTCACCGGCAGTCACCCGAAAGACGCAGAAGCATGAAAACAGAGCTTAAAAAACTTCAGGTGATTTTTCCCTCATTTGTAATTGTAGAGCCCACTGAAGTAAACTAGATTGATTTGCTGCTTACAAGGGCAAGATCTAGTCATTTTACTTCGTCTTTTCCCCTTATACTATTTCTTACATGGGACATCAGAAATGTATTGCTTGGAGCTGGTTGCATGCCTTCTGGTTAATAATGCCCAGAACCTCAAATTAGGGAAGCTTATAACCTTGCTAAATTTGGAGGCTGAACTTTTTTGGGGCTGCAGGTCTGCCAGAAGACTCACCCTATTTTCTGTAGGTTTGTTCCTGGCTTTTCTGAGAAGCACACTGCAGAAAAGTATGTGGTTCTGCAGCTTAAAAAAAAGAAAAATGTAAATCAGTCCATTTGGGGGTATTTCTGTGTGAGAAGCAGATCTAGAAAAAAAGCACTAGAAAAGAAGATGCAAAGTTGCCTATCTATGAAGTATATCTCATAAAAATAAATCTGAGCATAATTATAGTTATTACTTATAAAAAATAAGTTTACCTGTGCTCAGTGGCAACTGACTTAACAGGGAATTTCTTCAAAGGGCCCCTTTTACAGTGAACACATTCCATCTTTTTGTCGGTCTTCAGGTTGGAGGGCACTGTTCTGGTGCTGGTGCAGGGCTCAGTAAGACTTTTATTTGCAGTCACTGCTATTTGTGCCCTGCAGTGCTGGATACAGGGACAGAGACTGCAGAAGTGATAATAGATTGCTCAGGAAAGTGCAAGAGGAGAAGACAGCTTCCACACTGAAATGGAGCAGGAGTTGGCCTGGCATGTACAGGGTTGTGGACAGAAGGGCTGTGGCAGCTCAAATTGAAATGGACCTTCATAATGGTGTGACTTGGAAGAAAAAAAGGGTAAGTATGTTGGAATGACAGAACAGGCTGTTGGCACAGAATGGAAGAGCCCATGTTAGCTTTCGAACACTTTGTACCAAATGAGGATATGGGTGCACGAATATAATATACCTCAGATGAAGTGGTTTGTAAACTAACTAAAATTTTCCACAAAGGAATCTGTTCTTATTTTGAGAGCAACTAGACCTTCTGGATTCTTACAGGCATGTCACTGCTATTTACTTCATAGTCTCTCTCTGCTGGATGAGATTACTGACTGCATTTTAATACCTTCTGAAGAACCACACAAAAACCCCTCCACTGTTTCACCTTCTGCACTGGTCTCCATGGCAAAGGTTCAGCTGCTATTGCTTTTGAATATCAATTTCAGGATATAATACCAATAATCCTGTTAGTCTGTCTAGGAAATAAAAAAAAAAGATATAGAAGTTGACTCAATGTTGGAGGTAATCTCCTTTATTAGACATGTATGAGAATGCACTTTTCAAAGAGGAAAAGCATTCAAGAATAGATGTTTCATCTTTTTATGGTCTCATATATACAGAAGTGCTAAATTTTGACCGTATAAAAGGACTGAGTGAGAGTTTGGTTACCTTATATTAGCAATACCCCTATCCATCTTCTGTACTCTATTAATACCTGGGTAAATCTTGTCCATTTATAAAAAAATAGAGCTATAACATGCAGTTTGGGTTCGCTGTACCATGCTTAAGCTGACTCTGCTTTAAATAGTTCATAGTAACCATCTGGATTTGAAAGAAAGAGAAAAGTTGGCAGGAATGCCTTCTGCTAGGTGACCTTTGCAAATGCGTCTGCTGCTGCTACACGTAGTACCTAAAAGATGGTGTTTACTGTGCTGGTGCTCTCCTGGGAGCTGGAAAAGAGGACACAGCAGCTCTTTGAGGCTTGGCAGAAGACAATCAGATATGTCACTCTCCACTCCATTCCTGCCAAATACAATTAGAACCTTTGCTGGGGATAAAATAATTCAGGGGTTGCATTTTAGATCTTAGAAAAGAATCTAAGACACGTGAAATATTTAATTTTCAGCAGCTGATGCTGTAAGCAGAATGTAGACACTAGTAATAGAGTAGAATTTGTTTTCCTTGCAATGAATACAAGGTATAAAGTGTTTATTGACTTAAAAAGAAAAACTGAGCAAACAGAATAAAGAAGAAAGCATTCATGGCTGCTTTGAAGGAAAGAATGTTTTTATTTCCTACTTTGAAAAAATTGTTCAAGTAGTTCAGACGTGTAAAAATGTGACCCCTCTAATGCTGCCAAGGGCAGTGAGATCAGGGATAATCTGCTGAAGAAATGCAGCTCACACAATCCAAAAGGAGAGTTTTAAACTTACAACACCGATTTTTACAAGAGTGAAGCGTATGCAGAATGGGAGACTTGCTGAAGAATCCCATTCCCTGTTTTGAGGAATGTTCTCTTTGCTCTATGCTGTAGATGCATGTGGAATTAAGGGACAATCTGGCGTACCTTCTCCTTCCATATTCCCTTTTCTTTCCAGTTAAATGCTCCTTATAAGAGTAAAGCAGCTTTAGGAAAACTATCTAGAAGTTACATTTCATCTTGTGTTATTCTTTTTCCAAAAGAATTGCAGGATAGCTGCCAGAAAAAGTGTAGACAAAATTGATACATTGCAACATCTTTACATGCTAATACAATCAATGCTCTTATCATAATTGTTGTAATGGGTGATGCGTACTTGCCAGCCTTACCATGATTCTGAGGGTATGCAAGCCATTATTCATATTAGTGTGGTACTGTAGTGCCCTTGTACATGGATGCATACAGCCTTTGACTCTCAATTTCCACTGTAAAATTTAGGCAGTACTTCCTCTATGGCATAGAAGTGGGGAAAAAGAATGGATGGAGACCATTTCCTCCTTTCCTGTCCCTTACAGATCAGCATTGCGATGTCTATGTTGTTCTGTGAATACTGAAGGGAAGTGATGAAAAGACAAGTTCTGTTGCATGGGTAGTCCTAGGATCCTTGTATTAGCTTGAGATATATGAAGTCTCATAGAGCAGCTCTTTCTAATTAGAGGCAGAGAGACTGGTTTAAGCACAGCAGTGTACCAGCTACTAGGAACAAAATTAACTCTATCCGAGCTGAAACTAGGGCAGAGGTAGATGCCCCCTCCAACACACTACTTGTCCTTGGAATATTATATCTCTTTTTGGTATTCCTGTTGTAAAAAACTCCAGTGAAATTGCCCAGTAGTCTCTTGCAGTTCCAAAATACAAGGTTCTATTTGAAACCCTCTGCTTCGGAGGGTTCTAACCCCCAGACGGTTTCCTGTGTGACAGAGGTAGCCTCTGGCTGTGTCTAGGTTTCTGCTTCTAGGCTTGCTGTCTGAATGGACAGTTAATCTAGCCTTAAGGTGACTTCCTTGGACAGTGTGGGCATACATATTAAGTGCTATAAAGTATTAAATGATTTTTTGTTTAAGTTCCTCAAGTGGTAAGGTATAATACCAGTGAGTCACATCAGGAGCTTGGTGAAATGTATTTACTATGGTTTGTGAAGAACTAGTTCATTACAATAAGGGCATCATAGAAAAAAGCTCAAAGGTAGGATTTGGGTGACATGATAATTAACTCATAGAGCACCTTCTGAATAGTGAGGATAAAAGGTAATCCTGAATAGCTGTCCATTTAGTGATTCCTGCCCACCTTGTGAGATCAATGAGGAAGAGGTCCTGCAGAAAAAAGATGAATGTGCTAATGATGCTAAATAATAATTAGAAAAAAGGGAGGGAGCCTGAGAAAAAGCTATCCTGGCAACTTTAATGCTGACTTTAACTTAGTGCTTGACTGTGTATCCTTAGTTTTCTTTTGAAGTAGTTTTGGTATACACATGCCCATACACCCTCTTTGCAAACCCTTGTAGTCCAAAGAATAATTTTCAAGTTTTAGAGGGTGGGGGCAGCAGGGAAGCTCCTTTTATACTTAGGAACATGAAACGATTCTGTCGATTTTTCCCCCTGGGGAGGTCTGAGTCCGTGAAAACATGGGATTATAGCGAAATATCTCTTCTGTGTAGTTTTGACTCTCACAAGTATTGCTGTTCTGGAATTCACTAAAGAACAACCACTTCTGAGTGGCCTGCTGAACATTGTCTAGAGGGCCTGTAGGTCAGCTTAAAAGAGAAATAAAGAATGCTTTATTTATTTAAAACTGCAGCAAACCCATATTTAGGTATGTTGCTACTGAAATTAGGAAGGTACGTATGATGATTTTAGCTACTATTTTCATTCGTCTACAGGGATTATTTCTCTAAGACATGTACAAGGACCAGAAGGCTAACTAATGTTTCTTTAATTCTTTCAAGTTAATTTGATCAGTGTTTTTGTCTTCTGCTTTCTTCAGTCTCACAGACAGTTTATCAGCACCTTCTCTTCCTTAGGTCTGATTCCTCTTTTTCCATATATTTCTTTGTAAGCTTAAAATGATTTCCTACCATATGAGCTGGCATGAACATTTTTTTGTAAAGGCAATAACATCACTTTCTAAAGCATGTTTCTATTCTATGGACCACAGACTAGAGGAGTCTTTATGCTTTGTTCTCCTCCTTGCCCTGTAACTTATTTTGGCTATAGTCACTCAGCACTTCCATTCTCTTGTTTTCAAAGTCTTCCCTAGAGCTGTTTGTGCTGCAGCTGAAGGCTATAAGGTCAAAATATCAGTTTTCTTGAGTGGGCAGTGGTGGTATATGTATTGTAGCAGAGAAGAAAGGTGGTGTTCTACTTGTCTGCACCTCATACTTTGTTCCTTCACCCTTCCGTATGACTGCTTTGCCCCTTCTGGGAAGAGAAACCCCAGACACAAGTTAGTGGAATTCACCACGTTAGAAACACACTGAGTTAGAAAGAGATTCTGCAGGAAAGAAACATAACCTTAATGATAATCATGAAGCATTAAGGGATGAGCCACTTTGTAGCACTTTCCCCTTCAATACTTTTGCTCTGTGTCATTCTACTCCCAGACATTCTTGCTTTGCTCAGGAATCAAATTGCCAGCACAGTCTTTGACAGTTTGGTGCTTCTTCATTATCATGGTACTGGGGTTTCACTTCACCTTTCTTCCAGCCTGACCGACTGCTCAAGTTTTTCGCAGTTTTGCAGTGCTTCTGTTAGCAACATGCCCATGGTATTGTTTTTGGTCTCTGTGTTCTCTTTATATTTAGTCTATCAATCAGCAGCGCTTTTGCTCCTGACTGATATGCTCATGGCACCCAGGTATGTTACTTCTTTCTTGTCTGCTCATGTGCTCATCAACAAATCAACAATTCTGTTCCTACCTCTCTTACCTCCCTCTTGGAGAGATACAGCTGTTTTAAAGATAGGAAAAACATAAATCCTTTTCTTCACTCCTGATTCTCACTATTCATCTTTTCTCACTAGCATTGTTTGTGGTGGGGTTTTTTCCTTTTTTTTTTTTTTTTTAATTACCAAGTAAATACCTTTTTTAAAACCAGTGGTGCTCTGCTCTGGACCCTTCTCTCCCTTGCTATTAAAACAGGCACGCATATTTTTAAGTACAGTTCATTATGATTCTTAATTTTGGTTCAGTGGGTAAGCCCCTGCATGTGTCCCTTGTTTTGTGCCTCAACATCAATCATAGTATCTATGTCTGTTTCTTCATTTCCCTACCTATCCTCCGCAGTCTCTTAAAGCTCATGCAAATCAGACTGATTTTTCATTTTTCTCTGTTCCTCATAATCCCCATTTTTTCTGAAGACTACCTATTTTTAGTCTAATATTATTACTTCATCCTTATTATGGCTGTTCTGTTTGTTCTTCTCAGCTGCCTCACTGCCTGCCAATTCAAATTTTTCATTTTTAACACACTTTTCTCATTCCTTGCTTTTTCAGTATCATGCTTTTCTCATCTTGTCATTTGGATTTTTTTCATTAACTCCTTTCACTTCTTGTTTGTTTTCAGAGTTTAAATCTCTTCTTAAAAGGAGTTTCTGTGTTTTGCTACTTAATCCCAAGCATACTCTCTCATGGATTGGCATTGCTTGTTTTCTTTACTAGGCTATATTACCATGGAAGGTATTGAGCTTGCCTGATATTTTTAGGTTTTTGTTGTTGTTTGTATATTTATATAATCTTCCTCCAAGTGTCATGTTGGAAACCATTACGATAGGTATGAGCCTTTTATTTCCAGATTCATTTTTATTCTGTTTCAGTTCTGAACGAGGGTAATTTTGGGATTATATTTCCCAGAAAGGCAAAAGTATAAGAAGACTTCTTTTGAGAGGGGTCAAAGATATAAGAACTCACAAGCATTTTCTTTAGTGCCTGAAAAAATATTGCATTGGGCAATCCAACAGTGGGAAAGGAGAACTTTGGAGAGGGTTCAAGGCCTAACTAAATGTAACACCTTGAGCTGCAGACTGTTTCTTGGCCTTTTTTATTCCTATGCATTTTCATCCCAAATATAGTTGGTCACAGATTTCAGAGGTGCTGAATGAAATACAAGGAGAAACAAAACTGAGCTTCATGGGTGCCCTGAAGCTTGGAGTCAGAACCCAACTGTGAAAGTCAAAGTAAAATACTTCTGGTTTGGGGTTTCACCATATTGTTTAGGATCCTGATTTCATCTTGAGTCTTTCTGTATTTGATGAAACACTCAGCTCCTGCAGACTGCAAGCCTCTCTTCCACTAGAAAACCCCCATTTTTCTATTCTTTACATCTCTAGAGGAAAGAACATTTGATGTGACTATGTCTGAAAGGTTCACAAACCAGAATGTGGTTGTTGTATGAAGTCCTCAAAATTTTATTTATGTTTTTTAATCATCTAATGATTTTTTAATTCAACCTCTTGATTTGAGGGACAGGTAATTTGTCATTTGCCATCACAGTTGGAGTTTGACAGTACTTAGTCCAAGTACTTAGCTGTAGCTAAATCTGGAATGGCCTTATACCTCTGGTTCAGAGGTATGAGTCTTGGAGACCTGTAAAAAAACCACACAGTCTCTTTAAAGACCTGGAAGGATGGATGGCTATCCTGTGCAGTTCAGTGATACACAGCTGCAGAGAATTAGACCAAGCATTTGATTTCCTGTCTGGTTTCTAGAACCAGCACATAAAGAGAGGAGAGAATGATTGTGCTCCTCAGAAAGAGAAAGGGTATGCTTTAAGAAAAGGAAGCCTAAGGGAGCCTGGTCTTCAGCTGCCCTGGGCTTTTTATGGGGAGAGGAAGTGAGAGATAAGGGAGTCAAATAATAAGGGCTGGTCAGGAGATTTCTCACTAAACAATGATCATGAGTGAGCATCATTTCCCACTCATGATGCTTATTATTCTGGAAGGTGAGAACAACCTGTGGCCACTTTCATTATGTTATTAAAACAGTGGGCCTAGTTCAGGTTCAGGGGCTCTGATAGCCAGTTTACTGCTGTTTCCTTGACACTTCAGGAGACTGCCTAGATGCAGAAGTAGTTCAGCTCATGTAGGGAAATCCTTTAGCTTGAATGTCAGATTGTAGAGCACATGAATAGTGCTTTTGAAGCTTGACCAGTATGTATGGCTGCTGCTATGGTGAACTGATTTGTTGGCTGTGGTATCCTGAAAGATGTAGGCAGACCTGCAGCTATGGGATGAATGGAGACTTTTGAAACTCGTCTGTATGCTGGATTCAACATGTGGATATTTTTCTGTTGCCTGCACTGCAGTATATTGTATTGTCTGCACTCCCAAAATAGATCTGCAGGGAATTGTTCTCCAGGAGATGTTCTGTGAAGTATGGTTTCTTCTGTGCCCTGAGAGAGTGCTCATACAGACCCACAGCTAGGCTGTATTAGCAATAGATTATAGGAATTGGCAAGAAGCCTAGTTGGGGTAATTTGGGATGCATGGGTGAGAGGGAACAGATTTGCACCTGCTTTCAACCTACCTGCAATAGAAAGGGAACATTTGTTTCAGGGTGCCTATACACCTCTCCGGGCAAAAGTCACAATGGAGCTTTCTGTTGTTTCAGCAGTGGATTTTATATTCCTTGTTGTCTTCTTGCACACACATATTCAAAAGCCATGAAATCCTTATGTGGATTTTAGGCATTTCAGTCCAAGCCATGACCCTGAGGACCTTGTGCTTGTTACCATCCAACTAGGAACCAAAAAGTTCTTTTGTTTTTTCTTCTCCTCTTCCCTGGCATTTTGCTTCCCTGAAATATATTTGAATGAATGTCTTTGCATAAATAAAGACACAATCACTTCAACATCATAGAATCATGGAAAAATCTGGTTGGAAATGACTTCTGGAGCTTACAGAGATCAGGCTCCTACTTGCAGTCATGGTACTCCTGACACTAGGTCAACTGTTTCTCTGCCCAGTAAACTCCCAAGGTAAACCTCTGAGGATGGAGAATTTGTGATCTTTCATCTTGGTAACTGTCTTTCAAGTTGTTGTAAACTGCTAAGAGATCTCCCCTTAGCCTGTGGTTTGCAAAACCTGGCTCTCCTCAGCCTCTCATTACAGGTCCTGTGTTTGAGGACCCTGACTGATCTGGTTGCCCTCTGCCAGTTTCTCTTTCTTTCTCCAGATCCCCATTGAATTGTGTTTCCACAGCTGGCCACAGTCTATTCCAGGTGTGGTTTCACCAGTGCTGACCAGAGGAGAAGAGAATCTTCCTTGGATATGTTGTCCATGGCTCTCCGAATTTGGCCTGGTGTGGAGCTTTTCTGTATGCACAGGGCAAGTATGCTGCTGGCTCTTATTCAGCCTGGAGTCCACCATCACCCAAATCCTTTTCAGGTCCTTTCAGTTGCTTCCCAGTCTGTCCTGATGCTTGGAGTTGTTTCCTCCCAGCTACAAAATGTTGAGCTTTTCCTTATGCCATGATATTTCTAATGGCCCAATCCACTTGTTCTACAAGGTTCCTCTGGACGCAAGCTTTACCACTCAGCATGTCAACTACTCCTCTCTTACTGGTAGTCATATCATCTTCCCAGTTGCTCTCCCACTGTTGGCTCTCCTCCTTTGCAAACTCTGTGGGGAAAAAACAAAGGAATTGGGCAAGGCTTTAACTTTGAAGACTAAGGGAAAAAAAGAGCATTGAATATATTGCCACTTTTTGCATTGTTCATCTCTGTGCCTCTACTGAAGTGCACGCTGTCTGTGCATGTACTTTTGGGATGTTCTCAGAGTTGTTAGTGTAAGCATTGCAGCACATTGGCCCTGTTTGTAGTACTTTAAACTGTGTCTTGGGTGAGTTGCAGTGTGCTCTCTCTGAAAATGTCTGTTGAAAATGTCTGTTGAAAATGTCTGTTGAAAATGCCTTAGGCAACCTTTATTTTGATGATGTCCCTGCCCACGGCAGGGGGGTTGGAACTAGATGATCTTAAGGTCCTTTCCAACACTAATTATTCTATGATTCTATGAAACAATCATGCTCTACAACTGTGTCTAGTCAAAAGAAAGGGAGACAGACTAGTCTTCGTATTCATGGCATTAGTTATGTTTAGGGTATTTGTGGGCAAGGGCAACAGAACTGAATGAAACTGACATCTTCCCTTGTTTTACTTCACCTGCTAGGTCATGACCCAAACAAGAGTTGACCAGGACTGTTTTCTACCATTTTAAACAAGAGATAATCAACTTATCTGAGAGATCAGAAGGATTTGATGAAGGTAGACCAGAACTGCAGGATGAAGGCATGTGTCTGCACGACGAGAACTTAAACATCGTGCTTGCGTAACTTGATAAAGACTTCAGATTAAAAGATTATGAAACAAGCCTTTTTTCTTCTTTTTTTTTCTTTTTTTTTTTTTCTGAAGCTTTTTCCCACTTCAAAGAACAAGAAGTTTCCTTACAAGAATGAAAGGCAGTGAACTCATAACAAACAAGTCAAACCGTAAGTTCTTTGTGTAATAGCAGCCTGCTGCAAGCAACAGAGATGAAGGGCTCATTTCCTTGTAGCATAGCAACTGAGGACCACTGGACCACTGGGGAAGCTGCACTGGACCATGTGCCTTCTGATCTCAGATCCTGGCAAACACTGTCTAATGCCTGGCATAAGTTGGAGTGATCTGGGGGAAGCTTTAGTTACCTGCTAGGTCCCTGGGCCCCTTGTGGCTGTGCAAAGGAGAAAGAGGCTGGATCTACAAGCCATCTTACTCCCTTTTGTGTCCTACGTGCCAGCACCATCTCAATGGACCCTCCTTCAGCAGGAATTGGGAGTAATGCCAACAAAAGGCCATTGTGTTAGCTTTTCCTGGTGGAAAATGAACCTTGCGTAAAGCCTCATGTTGCCTTGTGCTATTTCTGCCCTTCCACAACATCAAAAGGTAGAGTTTGTATCCATGCTAAAAATACAGCTGAGAATACAGCTGATGTTTCAGGACACAAGTTTAACATGCAGAATTAAGCTTGTAATGAGTACTTTCCATCACAAAACTATACTAACAATTGTGTATGCTGTGGGTTTCATCTTTTCCTCAGAAATACCTAAAGCTTAGTAGTTGTCGTAAATGCTGGACCTTGAGTTACAACTCCTCTCTTTCTGTCTGTGTAAGACTAGTATGTGAAGGCTAAAAATCACTTTCATCTCTTTAATAATCAAAATTTCCCTGACTAAATAAAGTTCAGTAAGTCCTGTGTGAGGCAATTAGTGTGCTCTATGGTTGTAATGATATGCAGTGCCAAACTATTTTATCTGCAGGTAAGAAATACAGCAGACAGTCATTATTCATTGTCATCAATGCATGTGAAAAAAAAAAAAGCATTTAAATATCTGATAGTTTTCATACCTTTAAGAGAGAAAATAAGGAATAGTGCTCCAAAAAGTGAAAATACTGATTACTGTGCAAATACTTTTCGCTGTTCATGAACTCTTTATAAACTATCTGGATTCTGCAAATCTGTTCAGTGGATCATATAGATGAACAATTTTCAATTTACATGGACAAATTGTTTAGTCTGACTATTTGCCCCCTCGGATACATGGCTGGTTGCATGGCTACATCATTGTTCCTGGACTGAAGAATGGATTTTCAGGCAGTAGAATACTGAATAGCAAATATTTGTGCTGCTGCATTGAAAAACTCAATTATGTGAAGGCATTTTTGCAGAGAATAGATATTTTTCAAGCATTCACATGAATCAAAAAGCTATTCACTGGAATGTTTATGAACTTCAAAGCAGGGGTACATGAACAGAAAGAGCATGAGAGTGCTTCAAAATTCAAAGAGACATTCTTAAACACCACTTGGCTGTGCCAGCCTTAGGCCAAGTGTCAATGCTGTCTCTCTGCTTACTATTTATTATTCTGGTGATATATGCACTGAACATTTGGGATGGCAAAGTGCTCGAAATTTCTGTTTTTCTTAAAATATTTATGTCAGCTAGGGGTTGAAATCTAGGGAATTATGCTTGGAACTGCAGGCAGCTGAGAAAGGGAATCAAGGCATTAAAATAACTGCCATCCTTCATAAGAGCAAAACTTTTTTCTTATTCTCTCACAAATGCTATCTTGAAACTGTTCATCTGGGTGAATGATCCTAAGGTCTGCAAGACTTAGTAAATTGACAGCTGTTGACTTTTGATGGACTCCAAAAGAAAGCTGGGGAAAAGTATGTGCTGATTTTTTTATTTGTTTACATGTCCCAGGTTGCACCAGACCACCATGGAGAGATTGAGAAGAATAGAAAGTATCCTGAAGCTGGCTGCTGGCCAAACTGGGTAGTTTGGACTGCAAATGTCATACTTGGAGGATGCTATAGCTGTTTGGTTAATAAATTGCATGCAGACTTATCACTCATCTCATGGTTCTTTGGTAAAAAAGGAAATACTGGAGCTGGGAAGGAATATCCCATGCAGGAGAGTGGAACTGGAACAGGTGTCCAGAGAGGCTTGTGATATGTCCATCCTCAGAGATTTTCAAAACCCTTTTGGATGGGCTTGGAGCAACCTGATCTCACTGTGAAGTTGGCCATGCCCTGAGGAGTAGTGTGGACCAGAAGTCCCATCTAATCCAAATCTTTCTATGATTCTAAGTGCTGGAAGAGGTGTCCCCAGGGAAAAAGCAGAGGGCATAAGGCATGAGATTAATATTGGTTTTCTATTTGGGCTGCAAGGCAGAATTCCAAAAAGCATAATGTCTGGAGTCTCATCTCTGTGCTGGGAGCCCTGCAGGTTCTTTTTTCAGCCTTGATTTTTCTCTCATGGACTTTATCTTATCTCTAAGGTCATGGGAACTGAAATTTTATACTATATTTTTTCTCTTCTTATCAGAGAAACATTGGTTTGTATTATATTTTCTGTCTTGCCTAAAACCAGTTTTAGCATGTTTTTAAACAACATAAATATCAGGCTAAGAAGAGAATTATTGTGTAATTAAATAGCACAGTCTGAAATGAAGAGGAAGGTTTAGGACAAATAATGAGGATTTCATTGCAAGACTTCAAGGGATGTAGCAGAATTCTTTAAGTCATTTAAACTTAGTCTGAGCAACTTCTTGAGACTAACATTGTATAGAAATATCCTACATTCCTTCTCCGCAAGCTACTGAGCCCTTGTATGTCCAGTTAGAGAGTACAGATCATATATTAGACTCTAGTGTTTTTAGATCCCAGTGATTTCCGCAGTAACATGCCAAAATTACTTTATAAATAATATTTCATTTTGCATATACTTGACTAAACTGTAAGTTTCTGGACTGACTTCTAGATATCTAAAAGCTTGGCAGAATGTTATGTCTATATACAGAAGGGAAAAAGTTTGGTAATATTTCTGTTTGAGTACAAAATAAGCAAATGAGTAAAAAACTCTTTTTGGGGGTTAGACTGCTATGGCTAGATTGAAGCTGAAATATTTTTAGCATATTTAAAATATGTGGTTGGCTAAGTTCTTACGTAAGTAAAAAAAAGTTACTAGGCAGAAAGCCCAAGTGAATTACCTAAGCAATGATTAGACAGCAGGAAATGTTACAGAGGTAACAAATACGGTTTGGTGGACTTTGATTTGCTGCTGTAAAAGTGAAGCTATGAGAGAAGAGCCTTGGTGTAAACCTCTAATCACCCTGGGACAGTGCAGCCATCTGACCACAAGTTGGCCAGTACCCCATGTCCAGCAGGATATTCATTTGGGTGATGGTGGTTCATGACTGTCCAGATCATGCGCTTGCCTGGGTTTATAAATTCTCTGCTGTGACAGACCAGATGTCATCAGGTCTCTCTGAAAGCTGAAAAGCTAGTATTTAGAGTCCTAGCTGGGGCCAACGCATAAAGACATAACATTACTTTGTGGAGCCGTTATGATTAAAGAATAAATGAAACGCGAGGTAGTGTTATCTCCAGCTTCAGCCTTGCATCATTTTAGCAACATTTTTTTTTTTTTTTTTTAGCTTGGAATACTGAGAAACTTTGTTTTGCAAAATATACAATGTCATTCTTGACCACTGAGAGAAATTAATAAATATTTAACCACTTGCATATATCACAAATGCTAAAATGAGGAGGGTCTGCTTTGAGAGGACAATCAGAAATTGTACAGCTAGGGCAGATGAAAGCTGCTGAGAACTGGGCTTGAACTAGTTCAGGGGTAACTGCAATCTGTGAAAAAGAGTCCCTCAGTCTGACAGTTTCTCCATGATTGTGCCAGGTGTGCTCATGAAATTTCAAGGGGTTACCAGTCATGTATGATGCATAGTTTACTGATATTTGTATTGCTGAGTACAAAGTGAAAGATAGCTGTTGTAGTCAGTTAAATGACTAATGATGGAGGTTATGAAGGCATTTTAAAGCATTCTCAGTGAAAAATGGTGCAGGAAACATAAGCTGCTTGCATGCTTACATATCGAATCACCCATCTCAGTCTCTCTTTCAAGTCATGAAACTACTTACAACAGTACCTTTCCTTTGATGAAGATAATGCTATGGGTATGAGTCAAAATTTCATTTCTGTGCTATCTGGAATATTTTCCAGTTAGCATTTTGTTATATGCTTAGATTTATGGAGAAAGATTTAAGCCCAATCAAGTTGCAATGCATTGATACAGAACCTCATGAAAATGGGGTGTAGCAGACAAGAAGGACCGTTAATTGTCTCACTGGAAAAACTCCTAGACTAGCAACAGTGTCAGATCTAGTAGTAACTGCATGGAACAACAAGTCACATACATTCTTTGGGTTTGAAGAGGGAAGAGCTTTCATTTCTCTTTTGAGGCTACTGAGTCCTCGGAGGTCTAGCAAAATGCTACTGCTATCAGGTCAAGGGAAGAATCTGATACACTTGTTATCATCTGCTGTTGGCGATTTGATCAAGATGGTAAAGTGCCTGTGATATTGAAAGTGGACATCCTACTGTCAAACATTAAATACAAGAGCTTTCAATCCAGAATAGCTACTGTGATGTTGTTTATTGATATGATTATATCTCTGATCTTGAATTCATACAGTTACACAGGAGTTTGCTCTGTAAATGCAGAAAGCTCTCCCCTCCTTGGGAATGTTGACTTTCCAAGTTCTGGTATTTCTGACCACCAATTAACTTTCTAATTGAACAACATTGTCCTGAGACACGTAAAAGAGATAACCAGTGCAGCTGATAAAGAGCTCAGGCACTCACTGTATAATCTTGTCCTTGTAACTTGAATGCTTTCTCTTTGAGAATACTCTCAAGTATTGTGATTTTTTTTTTTGTAGTTGTATTTTGCATACTATAAGAAAGAAAAGTACAGTTTATCTGTACAGCAATTTAAATATTTTTGCACATTTGAACAATGAGGTAGGGGTGCCTTTTAAGCTTATTTCCAATCTTTGTTTTTGCAAAGATGGGAGCATCATCTTCTGTATGGAAAAGTGTTTGTATATGGGCATTGATTCATCATAAAAAGAAGTAGTAATCATCATGTAAAATTATATTTGAGTAGTAACCACACATCCTATGTCAACTTTGTACATCAAATTTTTAGTGATGTGCATTTTGTCACCAAAAAAAAAAAAGGCAACAGAAAATTGATAAAACACCTTTCATGGATTTCTCTAAAGAAGCTGCGTTTAAAAGGCTGTACAATGAGAAAAATAAATATAATTATAAATATTTTTCGCTTTCTATTCACATAACCTGTTCATATTTCAGGATGTGGTCTCGTCAGCCGTTCCCTTAAAGCAGAGGCCGTCCAAGCCCTCTCGCGTAGGTCAATTCATGCCCATTCCCACCAGGTGTCAGTATGATATAGATAAAAAGAGGCACCAGCGCAAGAAGAATCATTCCAGCCCTGCAAAGGTTTTCTGCTAGAATTTATTAGTCATGACAGTCTTGTAAGGCACATTCATCTCTTCAGGTCCAGGATAACGGAGTCTATAAGGAACAGCCTTTACTGTGACGGTGCTGGCAATCACCCAGGATGACAAAATGCCAAGGTTGAGTCTCTGATTTTGAACCCAGGGCAGAGTCTCGAGTATAGAAATGTTCAGTAATGAGGGCAAGCGGCAGAAGCAGATTGCATTTGTTTATGACTGCCTTGGGTTTTCTGGCTTTACTCTTTTTCATGATACATTCCTGTGGCCAAAATGTGAGGAAAACCCCCTACTTCTACATCTTTTCAGTACCCTCTTGAAGTTAGCATCTCTAGAGCAGTAACGACAGTTAATTGGAATCTTTTGTCCTTGCAATGCTCATATTTTGCAGTTTTTCCTATATTATTCCAACATCTCTTCCCCTGCCTCATTTCTGAAATTGGCTCTAAAATAATCTAAAATAAAGAAATGGCTGTGTGAAAGGCATTCATTCCCTGTGGGAACTGTGCTGCTTTGAACACTAGCAGAAGAAAATAGGAAGTCTTCTCGTAGAATAGTTTATTTGTTTCTTTGTTTGTTTTTCAGCCACCCTGTCTCATTCTTGGCAAATTGAGTCACTGCAGACTCCTGAATTCCACCTTCATGGGTGACAGCAATGCAATTTAAAGGAAGGTACCACTAGATATAAGAGGCCTATTTTTTTCTGCATGGGATAGGATTCCTCTCTAGAGATGACTGTGCCTGGGATTGCAGGGTGGACATTAACTGTGGGAGATAATGGAACTTTATTGTTCTCCTTACCATTTGTTTGTCTCACGCTTTCTGGGAGTGTGTGTCTGCTATTCCCCAGCCTCTTTGGCTTTTCCCACAGCTTCACTCTTTGGGCTCCTCCCTGTCCTGTGATTGGTGATGGGTCACGGATGGAGGTGGAGATTGGTCTCCTCCTTCACACCAAGCTCCCCTTGTCCCTGTTTTAGCAAGGTATGGTTGGAAAGGCACAGGCAGGATTTCAAGGCCAACATCTTAAACAAGTGGCTAACAGCAAACAAGGCAAAATCTCTGAGACTCCACGATAAAGATCAAAAAAGATAATTGCCTCCTGATCCTAGGGAAGAGTTCAGGACATATCTTCCCTCTGGAGCCTACTTAACCTTAAAGGAAACACTTCCATCTACTCTCTTTTGTGGGGAAGAGGAAAACCCAGAGACGTGATCTGACTACCTTCAGATCAGCCTTGGTACTACAGGGTCTGCATCTTCCATAATCCTTCATCCATTTTCCATAGCCAGACTGGGTAAAGCAAGAACAGAATGGTGTCTTTTGTATTGTGCGAACTCTGACATTCATTTTTCAAAATTACCGAGGAGTGTTGTGCAACAGACTTTTTTATATGCTTCATTATACTTTTTTGGCTAGAGTATTGTAGGCTGCCATACGGCTCAATATAAAAATCTTTATGGGTATCTGCTGTCTCTCATAATGCATAAAGATATGTTAATGAACACTAATTAAATCAATCTAAAGCATATATGAAACATTGCCATCCAAATTAGATAATTAAAGCATGTTGGCCAAGTCGTTCGGTTTTGGCTAAATGCTCACTGTTCAAAGTTGATGCTTCATGAAAGCACCAGTAACACTCTCCTACTCTGCATGTGCTTACGCTGTGCAGACATTCCTCGTGCTGGTGAGTTTTCTTATTTGTTGAAGGTACAGGAGCAGGTGTGTAAGTGAATGTTGTCATTTTAAGCACAGCTGGAAAAGCTAGTTGCAACACAATAGCATTTCTTGCAGATGCTCTAAAAGGATGTTTCTCAAGTGTCCTTCTGAAATCAGTGGCCAATTTGGATTCACAGGCAAAATACGGGCTATGCTGTAGCACACTAAGTTAGAAAGTAGGAAACAGAAGGTGAGTTTGCTTACATGACTGTATCTGGAAAGTTGTTCAGAATACTGAGAAAGCACAGAGTATTGTCACAGTCTCTACTCAAGGAATTCAACTTTACCATTTAACATAAGCCATTAATTACTGATTCAGACACTGAGAAGAGATGGGAAGAAAACTCAGCAAACACTTTGGGGAACAGTTTTCCTCCCCTTACCTGGGATAAACTTCAGTCCAGCACCTCTCCTCCCTTCCTTCACGTCCCTTGTCCACATGTGCTACAGCAAGTCTCCACTGACTCCTTTGGGCAGGTGACAAGCTGCACAGGAGGTTGGGTCAATGTGTAATGGTTTCTTTCTGCTAATACTTGCTTCTCGCTCTTTGCCTCTACTGCTCCTTGCTTCTCTCTGCTCTTGCCTGGGATCATCCATGAGCCACAGTTCCTTTGGGGATGCCCCTGCTCTGGCAGGACTTATTTGCAAACTGTCACACGCTGGGGCTGTCCCTGTCACAGAGTGTGTTGCCCATGGGCTGCAGTCCCTGAGGCTTGTCTCTATTCTGGTGTGGGTCACCCACAGCTGCAGAACCTCTTTGGTGTCCTGACCGTAGTGTGAGTTGCCCACAGCCACAGTCTCTTTGGACAGTCACTGCTCCAGCATGGATTGCCCATAGCCACAGTCTCTCCAGGGTGTCCCTGCCCCAGTGTGGGTCACCCATTGGCTCCAGTCCCCAAGAGGGAAACTTCTGGAATGCATTTCCAGCTGTGTCCCCAGAATCACCTTCCATTTGCCCACTCACTTTTCATTTCTCCAAATCTGTCTCTTTACTTTCTCTTCATGGGTTTTCTTTGGTGTGTCCTTCTGTGCCTCCTGCCCCCAGTGTTTTGCAACATTTCTTTAGTATGTCTGAGCAGAGGAGCCACATGCTCCTCTGTTTCATGGTTGTTTCATAGTTGAAAGATTGAGGTATGGGTTTGTTTTCATGTTTCAGAGCTGTCTGGATGTGGCTGTGATCAGCTCAGGGCAGCTCAGGGCCTCCTCCCACTCAGATCACTCCTGCAGTTCTCTGCTACCCAAACCGTGCCAGCTATGCCCAGTACAAGTATTCCCAGTAGGGCATGAAGAATATTTTAGCTTACCCTCCAGGTGCCTACAAAACACAGAAAGCTTTATACAGCTCTGTTATCCAGACAGAACTAGTCAATGCAGCACTTAAAAAAAGGGGGGAAAAAAAAGTTGTGTTTTTTTTTTTCCCTAAAATATTTCTCCAGCTTGTGTATTTTCTTTCAGATTACTTATTTTAAGGATCCAACGTGTTTGCTGACAGAGGCATAAGACCCTTTATAGGCTAAAATAACAGCAATCTATCTCCTGCTGTAACTCTCTGGCAGCTACTAAATCAATGACAATAAAACATCAGTGGTTAACATTGCGCAGTATATTCAGGAAAAAAAAGAAGCTATTGGGGTGCTTTTATGATTCTATAGTTACGCACAAAAGGGAACTTGGTCTGAAACAGGGCATTTGGCATCTGCATTATGCAGAAAAACACGGTATCTCAAACCAACAGTGTTAGAGCCAGACTCGTAAATAAGTCTAGGTGCTGAAGGGCAAAATTCCCGACTTTAGCACTAACTTCCTGTTTGACCTTAAGAAATCACTTTAATCTTCGATGAAAGCGGGGCTGCTGGTATTTTCCCATTGGTGAAATGAGAATAGCATTATGTTTTGATCAGTTATTTGAGGGTCCCTGATGGAAGGCACCAAGCAAGTATTGATTATAACACTTGGGTTATAAATGTTGGTTGGAGCAGAATTCACTTCATAGTTTTCCCACAGGAAAAAGGAGAGTGAGCATTGTGAGAAAACTTGCACATGATGTAAAGTAACTGGGTTTTCTAGTTCGATTGATACAGGCTTACAGATAAATCCTTGTTTGGAATGAAGTGATACAGCATTTGCTTGGTTGTTTTCTTGCTACCAAAGTTACTTAGTAGTAAATTTTAATTTTGTAGTATTCCTTAAAATAACAGGAAGTAGTAGTAAAATATTACATCTATTTGGAACACATTTTAAACAGAGGATTACTTATTGTTTGAGAGAGAATTATGCATACATTTTCCGAAGCAAGACTATTTAAACACAACATAGAATTTTGCCAACAGTGGAAGAAGAAGCAATTAAAAAGTCTCCGAATTAAAAATCAACAATGTTGCTTATTTAGAAGAGGGAGCTGTAATGTTGACTGCAGAATTTGTTTATGTTCAGAAAACACACTGATAATGTGGTGCAGCGTGATGTACAATAGGCAGCGTGATTGCAGGAGCAAGTTCACTCATTAAGTTTAGGGTTCATTTGCTGTAATCAGCTTATACAATGTAAAAGACATAGGTGTCAACTGAAGGATAGTTGTAGAGTATAAAGGGCCTTCAGAGGTCATCTAGTCCATTACCCTAAGGAAGAGCAAGTAGACCTATATGATTTCTGACACGTTTCTCTAACATATTGCTAGACCTCCAGTGATGGAGAGACAGCCTCAGGAGGAAATCTACTTCACTATGCTTTCCAACAAAATATTTTTCCTAATGTTTAATCGTTATTCCTGAAAATTAAACCTTCTCTCCTAGTTATTATTTCCATGAAGAACAGATTATTCCATTCCTCTTTGTGATAGCTTTCTCTTTATTTGAAGATGGCTACCCTGTGCGCTTTACTCTACTTTCAGCTGAATATCCAAGTTCTTTCGGTGTTTCCTTCCCCTCTGGACTCTCTTCTTCTACTTCACACTTTCCTGGAGTGCAGTGTCCCTGCCCAGCTGTGTTCCTGACACTGCTGAGCAGAATAGAAGGATTAATTCATGTCTCAGAAACCTTATTTCTGTTTCTGTATCTCAGTATGACACTTGCCATTTTCACAACAATGTGATGCTGCTGACTCATGCTCGGTTTGTCATTGACTGTAACACCTACATCTTTCTTTGCGGAGCTGTTACCTAACCTGTTTCTCCCCATCCTGTATTTGCACAGTCTGTTGAGTGTAGGATATTGTAATTGCATCTGTTGAACTTTATTTTTTCTCCCTATTTTGCTAGTTCGCAAATATAATTTTCCTTCTATTCCCATATGCCTCTAGTTTCTCCTAGTTTTATTCCATGGTCATAGCTATTCATGAAAATGCTGAACAGGAGTGAATCTAAGGTATATGTCTGTAGACAGTTCCTTTAGACTGGGTTTTACAACTTGCTTGTGTAAATGTTATGTCAGGCTATATAGAAAATCTTATTATAGTCACAACAAAGGACATCTGCCTCTATATTCAAAAGACCCCTTATCCTTTTATGGATAGAAAATAAACTGATTTGAAGTAAAAGTCTTTTGGAAGCTTGCAAGTATGTTTATTTGTTCCAGAATATTCATAGGGGCGGCAGTTACAAAGACCAAGTCTTTTTTTGCCACTTCATCCATCCTTCTCCTGTCCTGAGAGAGCACTGCTAGTGCTTTTGAGGTTGCTTCTGACAGTTCTGTAGAAATCCTAGGATGAAGTCCATCATGCCAAGCCAGTTACTGCCTTCTTTGTTTCATAAGAGAAGGATTCTTGGTTCTCTCTTTTATTATGTCATTTATAGTAACAGGGTAGTTTTACAGGGTACACTTTTCTAGGAAAGACTTGATGCAAAAAGGGCATTAACCATCATGGTCTTCTCAGCATCATCTGTCAGTCACTTTCCCTGCCTGTTAAACAGCAGAGTAACACTTTCCCTGTTTATAGTGAACAGAGATTTTCTCAGTGTCTTACTATTAATGTATTTAAGGAGTGATTCTTGTTACCTTCTATGTCTCCTGCTCATTGCTTTCTCCTTTATTCTTATGTGCTTACGTTACTCTTTTATACTTGTCCCTGGCAATCTGATTTTGTTTCCATCTATTGTGTTCCTCCATTTTATATATAACATCAATGAGCAGCTCATGAAATAAATATCTTAATTGGTCTCTTATGCATAGTAGCAATAATACAGTTTCAGATCTTGATAATATTTGCCTAAATTTCTGCCATGCAATAAGTGTCAATTACTGAGACCCTTTATGATTCATCATTTTTGGAGATTTGACAAGGTGAATGCTCGGGACTCACTTCTATCTCTTCATAGTCCCTCTCACTGCAGAATAATAAGGCTATCCAAAATGCAAATACCTATCTGAAAGTTCCTTGTTACATTTAGAAGTAAGGCCATCTATGGTTTAGTTTACTGTTCTGCAGAGATAGACCCCTGCTAGTGCTCTCTGTCTAAAGAAGGACCAAATGTGATATTTATACCACATATCTTAATATCCAATGGTTCGTAATTAAGACAACAGAATTTGCTAATAACAACACTAATACAGCCCACGAGCTGACTTCAGTTTGTAGTTCAGTTCTAGATCCGTATTTGAACTGCCAAGATTCAGTGTGGTAAGATGATCTGCAATGGTGTTATGCTAATGATGATCATCTGCAACTCCCACTGAGGTGAGCATAGAGGCTTACATCAAGTGCTGTAATTCAGCATCTCATTGCATATGAAAATGAAAGAGATTAATGCATTTGTACTTAACATATTTTTGCATCAGTGAAGTGAAGGTGCCGTGACAAGACAACTCTCTAAACCCAATTAGCTAAAGTGAATCCCAGAGCTCTAGTCCTATCTTGTTTGAGAAATGTCACTTAACATTGTAACATGTGTTACCAGGAAACGTACTGTTTGATCATGTCAAGACCCTTCAAAGACCCAATGTGCAGATAACCTGGAGATCTCTGCCAGAAGACATGTGAAGGGAAATGTAAGGCAAATTAAGAGAATGCATTCGTAGAGTCTTAAATTAATGTAACTCATCAAAATCATATAAGAAAAATTCCTTTAAAAATGAAAATAAAGAGAATATGACCTTAGATGACTAATTTCATTAGTTTGACTAATGTTTGTTCAGGATTTTGAAGATTTAAAGCACCATATGAGACAAAGTATTCTTTTAGACTGCTGCAGGGTTGGATAAATGATCTCACATTTCTCACCTGCCTACACAATATGTTTCCACCCCCTCTGCTCACAATCTGGGTTTTGCTACTCTCCCTGGCCTAATGTCTCAGTATGTTCTGACTCCTCCCTCTTAGTGCCAAGACGTACTGAGAAATGGGCTAGAAATAAAGGCAGAGGCAGATTTATGTTTACTTTGTACACATAGTCAGACATTATGTAATTTTGATGGATCCTTATATATACACAAAAAGGCACTTTTGTGGGGAAATGGAAATATATATTAAATTCAGTGTTCATGATATCGAGCTGGAACCTGTGCTTGGATATTGTCTTGGATATTGTCTTGGAAGGTGGTTAGTGCCCAAAGCAAAGACTGAAACAGTTCTTTGTACAAACAGGAAGGTTTGTAGCAGGGGGTTCCTGGTGCTCCTGCACATTATTGTTAAATGTTAAATGAGCAGGAGTATGCTGCTCAATACCTCTTAGTAAGTCCTCATTCTCACAGGGAAAAGAATTCCTGCAAGGCCCCATAATTTGGCTAACTACTCAGGCCTAACATTGAATCCTTGGAGACATCATGAAGAGGCCTTCATTCTGCAGCAAACAGATTGGCACTGCAGTGATGATAATTGTAATTATCATGAGCATAATAAATAAATGGCAATGCATTTTGCTAGCTTTCGGAGCTTGAGTAATCTGGCAAACAGCTTGCTGCACTCTATCACACAATAATGATATTCACTGCCATCCCAGGAAGTTTACCTAGGGGCTGTGACTCATATTTGTTTTGAAAGGCACAGCATTAAAGGCCTGTAAATTACATCTGTTGTGAAGAACACTGCATTTAAGTAATTACAAATGCAAACCTAAAACAAATCCACAAGGCAAAAAAAATGCTAACTGGTCACAGTTCCACAGACTGAGTCTTTATTTTTCTTTATAAAAGATATTGCCATTGGAGTGGATTTCATGGGACGATTTAATTTCTGTTGCATTGGTACTGCACATCTACTGGCCCATGCGTGTGACATTGTGCCCTTACTAGAGCAGCTGGGTGTCTGTCACCTTCTTCACTGCCCTTCCTGTTGGAACATGGTGGGGAATAGAAGTGCTCATGGAACCCAGGGAAAGGTGGGACACTGGGTGAAAAGGTCCTGGTCAACATGGGGAGCAAATCTTTCAGATCTATCGTCTTGCCATCCATTTAAAAAACTGTTTAAGAGTCCTCGGGATTCAAAATGGATCATGCTTGAGGCTGACCTGCTTGAGGGTAGTAAGGGTCTACAGAGGGACCTGAACAGGCTGAACTGATGAGCTGAGGCCAATTGTATGGGTTTCAACAAGGTTCTGTGCTGGCTCCTGCACTTGGGTCACAACAGCCCCATGCAACGCTACAAGCCTGGAGAGGAGTGGCTGGAAAGGTGCCTGGCAGAAAAGCACCTGAGGGTGCTGGCCAACAGCAGGCTGAACATGAGCCAACAGCATGCCCAGGAAGCCAAGAAAGCCAACAGGATCCTGTTTTGTATCAGAAATAGCATGGCCAGCAGGGGCAGGGAAGCGATTTTCCCCCTGTACCTGGCACTGGTGAGGCTGAATTTACTTAAAAACTGTGTTCTGTTTTGGACCCTCACTCCACCACAGACATTGAGGTGTTGGAGCGTGTCCAAAGAAGGGCAACGAAGCTGGTGAAGGGTCTAAAACACAGTCTTGTGAGGAGTGGCTGAGGGAACTGTGGTTGTTTAGACTGGACAAAAGGAGGATCAAGGAAGACCTTATCACTCTCCACAACTACCTGAAAGGAGGTTGTGACAACTTGGGAGTTAGTCTTTTCTCCTAAGTAACGAGATGAGAGAAAATAGCCTCAAGTTACACCAGAGGAGGTTTAAGCTGGATATTAGGAAAAAATTATTCACAGAAAGGGTTGTCAAACATTGGAATAGGCTGCCCAGGGAATTGGTTGAGTCACCATTCCTGGAGCTGTTTACAAGATGTGTAGATGTAGTGCTTAGGGACATGGTTTAGTGGTGGACTTGCCAGTGCTAGGTTAATGGTTGGACTCAATGATCTCAAAGGTCTATTTGAAGCAAAAATATTCTATGATTCTATGCAAGAGCAAGGCTGGAGGACTAGTCCAGGGGCTTGGCCGGAGTGTTTCTGCAGGTGCAGAGTGTTGCTCCAGGTGCAGAGTGTTGCTCCAGGTGCAGAGCCCTGCCTTAAACTCCTGTTCCCCAAGCTTTTGCTCAGATAATAGCTAAGTAAGTGGTGGGTTGCAGACCAGGTGAGCCGCTGGGGCTGTGTGGCACAGGAAAGAGACTTCATGGAATCATCTTTGCTTTGTAAAAGGGTGAAATACACTCCCATGTTTAGCTGCAGGTGAGTATAGGGGAAAAGCCAGCATTGTACGTCTCTATTAAATACATAATGCTCGTACATATCAAAGTATCCTTAGCAGCATTTTTGTGGAGTCAGTATAAAGCCATTTCCTACCAACAAAGTGCTTCTGTTATGGAGATAGTTTTTGTCATCAGAACCCCAGATCACTTCCTACAGTATACCCTCACCTCCATTCCTGCTTCCCTCCAGAAGCCTTTATTTCCAAGAAACACAACTATGCCAGTTTGATTGTGACAACTTCTGGGTTTGGTTACAGCCAAAAGCCAGTTTTCATTGCCTCCTCCTGTGCTCTGCAGCAGCAGCCATCCTACACCCTGACATGAGGGACTTCCTCCAGAATCACATAAATTTGTTCTGTAAGGGAAGTTTCATTCGCCAGGACTGATGACAGCTCATCAGCTGCAGTGGGGTAGGTTTCTGAAGTACAGACCTTTCACTGCTGCAGACAGTTCACCACAAATCCGCCAGGCTTACTCGCTCAGCATAAAGGGTGTTATGTACCAAATTCTGTAATTCTGAAAATATGCAGCCTTTTATCTGTGAAGTCCTAATACTTTAAAATTAATAATATGAGGGAAATAGTTAAGGGACTAGAGCATCTTTCATAAGAGGACAGACTAAGAGTGCTGGGACTGGAGAGTTCAGCCAAAAGACGAGCAGGATTTGGGGGGTGATCTTATAAATCAGTAAATAACTGATGGGAGGAGATGCAGAAGATGGAGCCAGGATTCACCTGATGGGAGGGGTTGCAGAAGATGGAACCAGGATTTTCTTGGTGGTGCTCAGTGACAGGACAAGAGGCAATTGGCACAAATAAAAACACATGAAATTCTATCTGAACACAATAAAACACTTTTTCCTGTAAGGGTAGTCAAACACTGGCACAGGTTGCCCAGAGAGGCTGTGGAGTCTTCTTGGAGGTATTAAAAAAACTGACTGGACACTGTTCTGTGCAACCTTGTCTTGCTGACCCTGCTTGCACAGGGAGGTTGGACTAGGTGGTCTCAAGAGGTCCCTTCAAATCTAAAGAATTCTGTGATTTTTGTGAAAATAGGAATAATTGCCTAAAATCCTCTGGAATGACTCATACTTCTGAGAGTGGTTTCTTGAGTGACACAAGCCAATCTAAGTCCAGGCTGCTTACAGTCCTGTTCCACTTCCTGGTACTGGGTATATGTTTCTAGCAGTCTTCAAAGGCTGTGAGAATTAGCACTGATTCTAAGGCTTTTCAGCCTTTTAGGATCACTCTGACTTACTTCTACTATAGAACCACAGTTGCTCTGACTCTGGGAGCTAATCACTGAGTGAGCCTGAATCTGGGGAATGCTGAGGCTTTGCCCTGACCTGCTACTTGGGCAGATAAAATATGCCGTGGAAGGCAAGCTAATTTCTGGGGATATAGTGGGGAGAAGACATTATCTAAGAAATTACAGGTGTTTATGTTTTACTTTAAAGAGATACATTATTATAGAAATAATAATAAATAATAAACAGTTTCTCCTGTTGTTTATTTCACCTCGCCCGTAGGCAACTTTATCAGCTGCTAGAAAAAAAAAGGTCATCTTTGGGCTCAGAGGACTTCCAGTGGCAGTGTTCTGCTTTTTTCATCCTGTAACAAGTATACGTAGAGCCCTTAAAATAAGGTGCAGAATCTGAAAACGTATTCATATCACAGATGACTAGTTAGTCAAATATTATGAATGGCATCTTAAGAATTCTTTAGAATAGACTCTGATAACCCAGAGAAAAAATACAATTTTGAGTCTTTTATTTATTTTTTTTTATTATTTTAAAATTACTCCCTGTAATTTTAATTAATTTATTAATTAATAAATTTATTTAATTAATACTCCACGTAGTATACAGGCCACTGAGAAATTTAATTTCACTTTTGCTTCTGATCCTGCAAACAACTGGGCAGGTACTTATCAGCTTTGCTAAATGAGGAACAGTGCAAAGAATAAATTGCAGCTCCAGTCATTTCTTGTGTACTGAACTGCAGGTTTCAGTGGTGTGCTCCCTTGGAGATGTGGTGGGTGAGCTGTCATGGCAGTGTGATGCCTGATGCATGGGCTCGCTCCAGCAGCTTTCCCTTCCTGATCTGTGCTCTTCTACTTCATACCATGCCATCCAGTGTGCCTGGGGTTCAAGTGGAGAGGCTATTAGGTACATGACTTTGCAGACAAACCGGGAGATTTATTTTTTATCAGCAAACCGTTACCTCTGCCAGCTTTCTAGTTTCTCACCCAAGTGTTGTTTAGAGTTACTGGCAACCTTTGCTATTGCCAAGCTTTTAGTCAAGATGAGTCAAGCTAAAATAGGCATTGAAGAGTAATGCATAAAACTTGGGAAAACAAATTAAAAATCTTTCACATGTGCCTTCTACCTTCTGAGTTATTCACAGCACATTTGTTCAGTGCTTCTCTGCAAACTTTGAGGACAGAAATTGCTTTGAAAAAACAAGTTAAGGTAGTGATATGGTTGCTTGCCTCCAGGACTTGAGATGTGATGGAAAACACCAAGGCTAATCAGGACAAGCTGAAAACTGCTGATGATACTGGGTGCCCCAAAAATCAGTTGCAGCTCTTCACAATAGGTCTGGCATTGTCAACAGCCTTCTAACAAGAAGGGCAGCCCATGACCTCTTCTTCTCCTGTGCCTTCTGCGTAATATCTTGAGGTCTCAGGTGTTTTGTTCCCTTCCTGAATGAAGAAAAAGACTCAGAAATTCACTTTCATTTTTTGTTCTTTCACACATATGACATTATTGTTTTCTACTTCATTAAAAAAAATTGACTTGGTGTCACATCTTCGGTCAGCATTAATTAGATGTCCAGTATTTAGCATGTGTAACCCTTCCATCTGTCACAAAGGCTGGCATGATTACATAGGAATGTTTTCAGGAGCATGATGTGTTATTGCTGTTTATCTTTCATGTGTCATATTCATTATGCCTACTGCATTATCTGTAGAATTTATCCTATTAATTTTTACTATATACATTTAATATTGCATATTTTGAACTTTTTAAAGTTGCACAGGTTAAGTATTGCAGTAACAGTAACCACTGAAATTTCACACAGCAATTATAAATTTTCTCTTGTAACCAAGGAATGCTATGTGCTTAAGTATAGTGAAAGTGCAGTAATATGTACAAAAAGCAATAGTTCAAAAATACATTTGCAGTTTATAGGATAGTAGTTCAACAGTAATCTTTTGCACCATCAATGGGATATGTTTTGATTCACAGTTTCATTATGCCTCTGTCACAGGCTTGGCTCAGAAGAGCCACGGTTGATCCCCATGAAAAACAGATGATTGGATTTTACTCTCATTATCTTGCCTTTAGATGTATTGAAGTGTGCTTTAAAAATATGATTCTAGCAAAGGAGAAGGGAGAAAGGATGAAATTTAAAACAATCTTTAAGCATTAGAAATCAGAAAGAGCAGGCCAACCAATATCTGCCTCTGAAGCAGTTGATGCTAGCCAGTGTCAGAGCCAAGAGGATGAAACAGGAGGGCTTTGGATCTCATCAAGTATGGCAGTTCCTTCTTTTAAAAGAATTACCAGATGGGGAAAAAAGCCCTCAAACAACCCTAAAGCATTTGGGTAAATAATACTTAAGAGTGGAAATGGTGCAGACCAGAGGAGAGGCCAGAGAAGGAAAGGAGGATTGCTTTAGGGAAGGGATGTAAGGAGGACAACTTGTCATAACCTGCTCATATATATATAAAAAAGGGGCAAACTCAAGATGACAGCTGATAAATATGATGCATGGCAGTGGTTTTTGCTTTGTTGGCAAAACAAGAACTGAGACTTTTAATGAACATTCACTGTACTTTTAGCAAGGAAGTTGCAAGTACGGGAAGAAGCTAAAAATACATTAATTTTTAGAAACTGTACTTGGTTTAAGCCTAGAAACTTTAAGAAACTTTAAACTGGCTCATTTGATATTGACTCCAAGAAGACTCTTGGAAACCATTTTGCCTTGAGTGTGACAAAAATCAAAATACGGTGTAATGGTGTAATTCAACAGTACTTCCAGGTAGAATAGTCTCTAACATCATAGTTTTTAATAAAGCAAGAAGTCATTGTTGACATGATTTACTCTCACTCCTGAATGGCTCTGCCTGCACCTTTGATTAAAAAAAAATAAAAAAATAAAAAGTTACGACAGTACAAAGGCAGCAGTAAGCTGAGTTAAAATGGTCCTTGCTCATGAGCCATGGGAGTAATGCAGGTAATAAGGGCTTTCTCCAGGAATTTCTTCTTGGTTCAGTGCTGATTCGTATCAGAGCTAATCACAATAAATCCCAGGTGATGACACAGACAAATAAACAGGAAAGAGAACTAGTTACTGACAACAAACTCGCCTTGATCTCTTGAGGAGGTGGGTTCATCTGAATAACATGCATTTTACTACTGTATCATCCGGGGACAAAGAAAGGAGGTCTCACCTGTAAAATGGGGCAGTGCAATTCCAAGGCAGTAGATCTTCAAAGGAGGCAGAGGCAATAGCAGATAATCAATCAAGCATGAGCTCTAGTGAAGTGGCATAGCTAAATAGCAATGAAAAAAAGGAGGCAGGGGGCAGTACTTCAGATTATTAGTGACATCACTCCAGGAATGCCATCTGTTTGGGTGTCAACTCTTTAACAAAAGGATGTTGACAAGTTAGAAGTGATGAACCATGTGAGGTCTGAGCAATTTGCCTTAGAAAGCTGTAGCTCTCAAATAGTAGCTAAGAAAATAATGAAAAAAAAAAATCACATTTAAAGTATCAAATACATCAATCTGTCAAAGGCTGCTATGTAAAATGACCTGAAGTTTCGAAGACACAGAATTTCTGCAGCTGCTGTTAGCATAAAAAAGGTTTGCAGGTGCTCCATGCTTCTCAGAACATTTCTATTTAGGAGCTTAGACATGAAGCTAGTAGGAACATGACTTTTATTGACTGGTTCTGAAATTCTCTTTTGGAGTCAGGGAATATCAACGGCAAGCCGGTTTTGTCTCACATCTTGAAGCCATGTCTTCCTCCCAGCCCAGAAAGAATCTGCCTCTGTTTTTCAGCTACAGGGAAGGCAGCTCCCTAGACGTGTGGCATCCTGTAAGTCATCCTTGCCTTAGCTGTGTGCATCTTTAGCCCTATTAGACAGAACTTATTTATTTTCTCAAAAAGCCAAGCATCAGTTCCAGCAGAGCAATCTGCATCCTATGCCAGTCTTCCCAGCTAATCTGACTGATGGTATTGCAGACTTCACTTTGCCCAAACCTGGAGTTTTCATCTAAATATTCCTCATTTTGGGGAAATGATTATTTAGCTGTGGATCCCAAGTTAACATCTTGGAGATATACTTTGTCAGGATATTAAATCATTTTTCTTAATGGCAGGATAACAAATAAGTGTGTTTTCTCCCCTGTTAGCACTAACCAACCAGGCAAGGAAAAATGTCAAGTTTTTGGCTGTATTTCACACGGAAGTTCAGTACAGCTTTAAAATCATTCCTTCAGATACATTTACCAGTATCTCTTCAAGGAACTGTACACAAATATTGTGGGTACATTGGCATGTTCTCCTGAAATTCTACCACTGCTTTTTGAGGAAAATGCATCACAGAAATATTTCAGGTATCGTGCTGCCCATGAATCATGCATAGTGCTCTCGCTCCAGTAACATTTTCTTTTGAACAGTGTTCCTTTTCCTACAGTCTGGAGCTGTAAGTGTTTTTTGGACTTCCTAGTAACAGAACATCTGCTCTTAAAATACAGTACCTAGCAGCAGAAGTATTCATTGAGCTCTCCCATGCAGCTGGTGCAAAAATAAGCAGCGGCACCTTGGGCAGGCAGGCAAGGGCAGTGGCAGGGCTGGGACCACGCCTGGGGGTGAAACATATTTTCCTGCTCTACAGAGCAGGGGTTATAAGAAAGATAAGCACCAAAGGACATACAGAAGTCTCTTACTCATCTGCTTTTCCAAAAGAGTAGGGTTGTGTCAGGGGTTATCATGCACAAGGGAAATAAACTACATGATGCAGAAGAGGCTGCAGGGTATGCCACCCAATTTGGACCTCTGTCACTACAGTGTCACTGATGGTCCCAGTTGGGGCACACTGAGGAAAACCAACAAAACCCAAGAGAGATTGCTAATGAACCACTTGAAGGGAATGAAAAGAATTGCTAAGAAAAGCATGAGTGTTTAGTAGCTGATCTGTAAAATGGGAAAGGAAGTCTTAGCAGATCAAAAATAAGACGTGATGCCAGGTTAGATAGTAATTTTGGAGGCTTTTAATATTTTTCTTCATAAAATGCTTTTGGAGAGAAAACAGCTTGTTTTCATGCAGTTTTTCATTTCCTTCACAAAGTTATAGGTTTTTCTGAGAACTCTAATTAAAGGAAAGTCTCTCTGCAAAGCTTTCTGTTTTCAACACTGAAAGCCTTCCTTGTTGATAGAGGAGGGAGGGTGAACATGAGATGAAGAAAAGCCCAACTCCCTTAAATGTTTTCATGCATCAAACTGTACCCACAACACCCACAAAACAACCATTTATTCTAGGTGATTATAAAGAAAATCCTGTTCTCCTTCCTTACCCTCTCCCAGTTTCCAAAAGCAAACCTGCACTACTATGGGATGAACCATTTGGATAGTATGAATATGATAAAGCTGTAGAGGGAGTGATACTGCAGAGACGCTCTCCAGGGAAAGGGAGAGCATTGAGGGCAGAGGAAGACTCATCATCAGCATCGACTGCTATTGAGGAGAGAGAAACAGAGTTGTCTAGGAAGCAAAGAAACAAGGTGGGGGCTGGAGTGTGGGAGGAGAGAGCCGTGGGGCTTAAACCTGAGGAAATCAAGAAGAGTATAGGGGTTGTATCCCAATGGGAGTATATGTTTCATTCAGCTGTAGCTAGCTCTTTTTTAAGAGATGAAGAAATTAAATCCAAATGTTGCTTTGTGTTAGCTGAGCTCCACCGTGAGACACTTTCTAATAATCTTGTTTATGAATAAATACTTTTCAGAACTGATGTTTTTCAAATCTTCAAATACACTGGTTGCTCTCCAACCCCTCCAGGAAATCCTGAATGGATACTTAATGTCTGCCTGGCTGCTAGCAGCCAAGTGATTGTGCTGAACACATTTTTCAGATGAGGAGCTATCACCAAGATACTACCAGGTAAAGGTGAGCAGGCAATCACTGGGAAGACTTGTGAAACTACTGATTCAGCACTGTAATGTTTAGGTAAATGCTACATCAGCCATTTTAAAGAGAAACGCGAGACACTTCTTGTGTGTGACTCACTAATCACTGTCTGTGCTATAAAGCCTGGAGTACAAATTCTTTTTGTCATGAAAATGCTCTCTCCTTTGATCTCCACAACATCATTAAACACTTCTAAAGAGTAAGTAAATCTTTTGGCACATTCTTTGCAAAATAAGCATTTCAGGATTCAGACGCATGTGGGTGTGTTTGTGATGCTGAGAAGATTGATACCAATACAATTTTTAGCAGCGGGCACAGACTGTGCGTTGCTTTGCTGAAGGAAAGAGAGAGAAGTGTTCCACCTCCTTTTCCAAAACAATAATGTAGAAAATTGACATGCACATGGTAGCCATGCAGGATTGTTGCACAGAAGTTGCTTTTACAAATTAAGCCTATTTTGCCTGTCGGTATGATATCTATGGATGTAAACCTGTCTACTGACCCATGGCATGTACCCATCAGCATGCTTCCCAAAGTTTGAAGAATTTTGTCTTTGTTCTCATAATTCAGGTAAAGTGGATGGTCTTTCTGGAGAGCCTGATGCTGTTGAGGGCACTACCAGCTCTTTCCCACAACAAGCCAAGGCTGTGGGCTGGTGGAGCATACACTTCGGACTGTGCCCTGTCTGCCTGGGGACCCAGTGCAGGGTGAAGGCACCTGGAGGCTACTTTGTTTATTAGAGCATGTGTGCATTACGGGCTGTAGATTACTTTCACAGCTGCTTTAATACCTGACACTGGTATTTTTTTCTGGCCCTGTGCATATCAGCCCAGTGACTGGATCAGCTCCCCTGCTGTCCCTTCGGAGCTCTGGGGTGGGGGGCAGAATAGTTATCTGTAAAAAATTCACCAAAGGTTCTGTGGTATTTATCTAGTAACTTCACAAGGCTTTAGCTGAAATAGGAAGAGCTTATGAGCTTACTGAAAGAATAATGTAAATCTCAACCATTCAAAGAATCACGACTGTTTAGAAGTGTAAGAACAGCATTCTCATGCCACATAGCGCTTTGTGCGAAATAAGTTTATAGCCTTCCAACATGCCATCTGGCAGCAAACAGTATATTGGTTTTCATCCCAGCCTGTGATCTTGCAAGAAAAATTAAATCAAATATAATAAAATGCACTTTTAAAAGACAACGTTTTCAGTAATGTTCAGTGGAACTAATGGACTTGAAAGTGTTTCCAGTTATCTGTCAGAAAATGTTCTGGTAAACAAGTGTCTGTGCTCAATTGTGATGTGCATATGAGTAAAGGGATTTATGTCACACTCAGACACACTGTTGTTTGTGCGCATATGCAGCCTTTGAGTGTTCAGAACATTCAAATCTATGTTTGTGCCTGAGCCACTACAGTGGGAGCAGATTATGGGGTTTGAACAGGTACTCAAAATATGGATGGAATATGTTGTATGTTTGGGAGAAAATGGAGCAAGTCTGCTGTTTTAAGAAGCTAAAGATTGATTACAGTGAGATACCAACTCTGAAAGTCCATGTGCCCAAGGCACCCTAGAATTTCTTTTTCTCTCCTGTTTTGACACTCTTAAATTTTAGGGAAGATTGATTCATGTCTATATTGGGTAAGGAATCTCTCTGATTTAAAGCATCTTCTTTCCTAGTACTGTGATAATTCAAGGAAAAGCAAGTCAGATGAAAGGAACTCATAACTATTTTTTTTTAAATTCTCAGCAAATCAGGCAAAAACCTTTCATGTAGTTGAACTACAGATAAGTGTTTATCTCGAGGAAAATGCACAAGATGAAATGCGTGCTGATAGCTCTGTTCTTATTAGGCTTAATATGGGGAAATTAGACTGCCCTCTGGATGTATAATGAAATGATTAGGTAGAACCTTCTATCCAACTCTATACACTGGGTAGCTGAGATTTGATTAAGTTAAGTGAAAAATAACAATGGCAGATCAGCTTTATAGGGGTGAGGATGGGTTAAAATAATTCAGGGAGAAATTGCTGTAATTAAAAATATTCTAACTAGTATTCAAAGTCTGTTTGTCTTATTCCATTAAGGGCGTATCTTCCAGTTTACATTCATATTCTCTGTGCCTTGCCCATGTCAAGGAACACTTTCATTTGTCACTCCATGTATATTTAAATTCTAGCCTCCCAATCAGTGTTTTCAATCACTGGGATATTGAGTAAGTATATAATTCTTAGCTTAGATGCTGAACATCTGTTGCCATTTGTGTCCAATATGCAATTACAGCAGGGGGAGCTGGACAATCAGAGATTAAAAAGATGCTGCTTAATCTTCCACCACATGTTACCACTTAAAAAAAAAAAATACACTGGAGAAATCTCATAGCAGTTCATGGTATATCTGCTTCTTCCCCTATCCTTGCTCAAAGGATACGGTTTCGCTAGATTTCTGTCTGAAATTACCATAGTCCTTGTGTTTGAACCTGGGACTGTATTCACTTAGACCTTGTGTGTCCCATGTGGTAGGGCTTACTCTGAAGGACTCCATATCTGGTTTTCCCCAATTAAAATATTGCACCCTGTGGGCTTCCTCTTGCCTGTGATAATGTATTTATTTATACGAAGTAGTTTTTACCAAGACAGTACCAGCCATTTTCAGCGAATGAACACTAGTATCAGTGGAGCTGGGTAGAGCCCATTGAGATGGATAACACAATCCTCCCTCAAGCTTTCTGGCTGAGCCACGAAGTGTGCCAGATGTCAGATCAGCAAAGAGAATGGGATAAGTTTTCCCCTTTTCTTAAGATTGAACTGCTCAGATGCCTCTATCGGAGAGCTAGAAGTGGTAACTGTGGTGCAGTGAAGGTAAGCATTAGCTGAAGAGCAGAAAGCCAGTGGTTATACAGTCATAAAGATGGCACAATACGCTTTGTCTTACTGCAAAGCTATGTTGCCGATGTGCTTTGCAATTATATTTGCACAAATACATATTCAAGAGCTGATTCCACACATAGACCTTTAAGAAGGGGCTTGAAGGATTGGGTGCTATAAGGAGCAAGAGTTGATATTCTAGAAGCAGGTAACGGGAGAGGGAAGGTTCCCAGTGGTGTTTGCCTCAGAAGCTTCCTTTCCCACTGACTTATCACCAGAGTGTGAAAACGCACATTGGGCACAACTGGAGCACATTTGTGGAGTCTGCACCATGCATGTCCTGTTGGAGAAGCTGCTAACAGATCACCTGTGCTAGCTCAGTGGAGCAGTGCTCGGAGTGATTTCTGGGTACTTGGGCATGCACCAAAATACCGCTGCAGTTCGTGCACAGTAGGGAGCAACGCTGTCAGGATATTTAGCTCTGTCAGAGGAAGGAAGGAGGCAGGCTGCTATTTTATATCGCTTCAGTAGATGTGGAGACACATTAAAGGAGTCCCTTTTTTGTCTTGATTTTTCTGGGCAGGGTGCCTGCCCATGTGGACTGGCTGTGGGTAAGCTGCCAGTGTATGTCCTTCCCATGGTAGACTTGTGAGATGGTGTGAGTGTGGCTTCAGGTTCTAAATAAGGAAGTTATGTCTGTCCATTAACTGGAAGAACTTTCCATCCCCTGGAAGTCTTCGAAAAATGCAAATGCAAAGTTGAATGAGACTGACAAACAGTTCCTGTGTTTCAGTGAACAATGTTTCACTCATTCTGTGCTCAAGAAGTGAAACTGCTGCTAGTAATAGCAATGAGATGTGCCCAGTATATACACACAACCTTCCAAATTAGTACAGTTTTCATATTTGTACTCTTAGCTTCTGTAATTTTCTCAGCACATTCTGGTCTTTATTAAAACTCCAAAAGGTGGTTATTTTGATGTTTTTTTTTTTGTTTTTTTTTTATTTTTTTTTTTAATTTTTTTTTTTTTTAACAGCCAATATACTGAAATTTTAATCTCTAACTTTCTTTAGGGCAAATTGCAAAGATTTATAAAATAGTTTTTTTTTTTTATCTGAAGAAAATTATTTTACAATTGCATGCCACCTTGAGAGGATTCTGATTTTCCCAAGAAAATAAGCTTTGGGACTCAGAAGGATTTATTGAGAGAAATTTGCTGAGACACTGCATTTTAAGATGTCACATATATTGGGTTTAGCCCTTAATATTATGGCATGTTAAGGTGGTCTATCAGACTTATGACCTTTAAATGTGTTTTGCTCAGACAGCAAATAGAGACAATTAAAGAACTACTGACTTCTTTAATTTGAAGTAGAAGCACAGTTATACCCTAAATATCCTAAGAACCCTGACATGGGTAAGGGAGTGCACAGTATTGTGTATTCAAAGATGGTTGCAAGTAATTCTTCCCCTTTCCAGTCTACACTGCATTTTACCCCCTCTCCTAGTACATCTTTAATACTGGAAGAAAACAAGATAGAAGAGACCTGGGCCCATATTCAAGGCTTGCTGAAAGCAATTGGAAGAAGAACCCTTGACTCTAGGTGTGACCTTCACCATCCCTGCCAGCCTTGTAAGCCCTCCTGTGCATGCGGCCTCCCTGTGTCTGCTGTTCTCCCCCCTGGCAGAGATCAAAGCTTTTACTTAGAGACCTCGCAGCTCTGCAGCTCGCTGTGCTGTCAGCAAATGATAAAATGGAGACTAAGCTCCATCTGCAAGTGTGAAATGGAACAAGTGAGATGGGCAACTTCATGGTAAAGACAATGACAAGATTCCCCACAGGCCTTGCCTGTGCACGCTGCTTGACCTGTGGGTTGTTATCCATTTTCTTCCCCAGCTTTCACAGTGGAAATGTACTACTGTCTGCTCAGTGCGTGGACACTTTTTCTGTCCCTTCCCTCCTTCTTCAAGCATAGACTCAGCCTTTGCCTTACCACATAAGACCTGCACAACCACCTCCAGCGGTGACTTGTCCTTGAGCAGTCCACTTAGAAAACTTTAAGGGTCTAAAATGGAAAAATAACAGTGTATATGGAATTCAAATATGTGTCATACTGCTTTAGCGGGAGACACTACAAGAAAATTGCTGCTCGTTAACTAAAATTTCTGCTTCCTGCATCCAAGGTAAACACCAGAACCTCTGAAAACATGAACTCAAGCCCCCAGCCAGATGGGCTTATGCCTGTGGAACAGTTCTTGCCTGAATCAGTTTGCTGCTTGCAATGAGATGGTATATGGAGCAGCAAAATGCAGTCATTGAACTTCAAGATGACAGTTTATTTACAGAAAATGTGTGGGCGTGTAGATGTGTGTGCCTGCAGTTTTTGTGTTGCTTAAATGCCAGTGGCCATTTCGTATTTTACTACATTTATAAACTTTGCAGAGCTTTTAAACCACCCATAGGAAGAGGTGGGAAGGTTTAACAGACATCTCATTCATTACCTGCATAGCTCTCCTTGTGGCTGACATAGCTCGTTCTCAGGCAGTGTTAAATTTGCATCCACAGTCAATACTGGAAAAAATAGTCCTTTATTATAACATTATTATTTTCATGGTTTTCTGGTTATTCACTTTTAGCCTCCTTTTCTCTTTCTAGGACTATTTTTCCCCAAAATCTCTAACCCAGTTAAATTCCAAAGGACTTTACCTCAGAAATATTTTAAGAGTTTTTCCTGAAGTTTACATTTTTAAAAGGTTACATAACACATTTTTCCATCTTCTATGGTGTCCTTGGGAAATCATGCCAGAAGAAAAATACTTAGCATAGTAGAATTTAATTATGCATTGAAGTGATTCAGAATCCATGTTAGTCTGTGGACTAGAATAATAGTACAAGTGTCTTCACAAACTTTTGCTGGATTTTGCCAAGATGTGTTTCCTAGAGTAGCATCTGCTGCCTGCTTTATTTTGGGTATGCATGAAACCTTTACTGATGTGATTTCTGGAATCATGTTAATGCTTTCTGCATCTGAACAAACACCACCATTTCACACATTTACCTCAAAAGTCTGAAGAAAAAGTGGTGGCTGAACTACACAAATGTACTTAAAGAACAACAGGCATTATTGTAGCTTGACTGCATTTTCTTTTTCCTGTTGCTTTAAAGACCTACTTCTTTTAATGATTTGTGATTTTTTTGTTTTAGTGGTAGTGATTAGTATTACAGAATCATTTACTGTCAGTAATGGATATGTAAGTATTCATATCCTTTTAATAATTCTAAGTTGAAGTAGTCCTTCCAGTGGAAGATTATAAGGAAAAGTTAAGTTTATCTTCTTTTGGTAACACATTAAAAATTAAGTTGTAGTTTTCCATCAATACATCTGCCATCACTAGGTGATGGCCTGAGGTCAGCCACTGTGCAGAAATGGTTTTGGCCAAAGCTAGGCTGGGACCCTCTTTTTTGTTTTCATGCTGCCCACAGCCACAGACTGTCCTGTGGAGGGGTCTAAAGGTTACATAGCTGTGCTATTTAAAAAACAGGGAATGTTTTAAAAAACAGTGAAATGTGCTTTATTTTTATGATGATATGGACCCAGTTTCTTAAACCCATAATATATTGTCTGCTCTTCTTTTCTCCTAAACACACTTTTAGAAAATGTTTGCAAATTCTTGCAGAATGATTATAGTGACAACTGTGGGAAGCCTCCAGCTCTGCAAGAAAATGATTGATGGTCAGTGGTGTACACCTGCATATTGTGTCCTTGTTGAAATGCATTCATTTAATCTCAGGGGCACTAGTTTAATCTAAACTGCATTTTGCAAACTTGAGCACACTGCTCAAGTTGAAGGGAAGTAGGGTTTTTTGACAGTATCCATTTGTGGGGAATAGTGTATAACACGCAGAATGTATTACTAAACGTGTCTCAAAGCAGAAAGGTCTGGGAATTTGCTGAAGATGAGATATATTTCCAAAGTCCTGTTCCTTAAAATTCACATAAAAATGGCCAAATTCTCCCTTTACAGACATCACTTAATTTGTTGTCCCTCAGTGAAAGACATTTAGTACTTAGGGGCTGCAGGAACAGCAACTTGGATCTCTTTGGAGAAGAGAATTTTATCTTCTGTCTCATTAGCTTCCTTCTAAGTTCATTTTTTTTTTTTTTCCTGTGCCAGACAGTGTTTGCAAATCTTCTAATGTCAGAATCTCCTTAAAACTTTAACAGTATTGTAGCTGCTGTAGTGTGTTTTTCCATTAACTCCACCAGGCTCTGCATCAGGCCAATAATGGCTATTTGTGAGTGTATTCACGAGTTATATTGACCTGTATCATGCCAAATTTCATCAGTGTGTTTGCCGTTCCTAAGCTCTTTGACACAGTAAGCATGTTATACAGTTGGCACAGTTCAGAAATTGCACAGCTTTATAGTGCTAGGCAAATAATCATACTATCTACTAATGGAAGACAAGAAGTTCTTTTAACAAATCTATATGGTACTGTTCTGATGGATTTGTTCTGATGGGGGCATTGGTATCTCGCCTGCCCCCTCCAACCTCCTCTCCCTTGAAAAAGAAAAAAAAAGGATTTTCTGACATTTCTGTGACCTCTTAGAGAAAGAATTAGGTGCACAGTTACCAAGCAACAGAAAGTCAGGCAACACACTTTGAAAGCCCTCTAATTGCCCATAATGGTAAGAGCAGCATCCATGTTCACAAAAGCTTCATATACTTGATACTTATTCTGCTGTGGGAACTCGTTTACCTTTTGTTATCAGTGTGGTGTTAAACTGTACCCACCAAAGGAGGAGATGGAAGTCTGAAGGGTCTGTGAGACTTGGAGCTGCTCTGCATATAGAGGGCCATAAGGAACAGTTGTCATTTTCACAATTCATGTCTCACATTTCATTTATCTAGAATATTTTAAGTGCTTAACTCACAAGAGGGAAGGCGCATGCATCTCTACAATATTAAAACCAAAGTGGATGTGAAAAAAATAACTTACGAAGTCTTGCTTTCAAAGATTTAAATGAGAGACCTTTAAATGAGAGACCAAAGAAAGGCTTTAAAGCACAATATATTCTGATAACTTTTCCTCTAAGGTTTTAAAATGACATGTTTCATGAGTCACACAATGAAACTTCTATGAGGGTGGGGGGGAAATATATAAATAGGTGTTTGAGAATTTGAAGGACTTCTTTTTTTTCTTCCAGATTGTACGTAACTGCATGCCAGGAGTCAAACTGTTCCCTCCTTGCACAGTGTATCTATCTGGGACACTGTGTGCCACTCCTTCCTGAAGCTTTTTCATTGCCCTTAAAAGGTTGTAGGAGTCTCCATCTAATCTTCACAACTCACCTTCCTCAGGGGGATTTGGGAAATGTCTTGCTTCAGGCACTGCATGGCTCCTGATCGAGACCTTCATGAAGGGACAGTCTTTGCCACTGTGCCTTTTGGCTTCATCTCATTGTTTCCTGCAGAAGATGGTGATGGCCATGGGCTGGAACAAGTGCTCATCAATGGTTCTATTCTCCTGCTGCTGTTTTGAAGAAGCCTTTTCAATCCTGAATGGGAGACATGGTGTGTTTGCACTTCGGATATCAGTCGTTTTTTCCACATCAACAAGGGCTAGGTTTAGTGTTCAGAAAGGGCTTCTCAGTACTTCTGTATATACGTTCATTTATTTTCAAGCATATAGAAGTGTTTCTTCAGAAAGAAATAAAGCTCTTCTGTAAATGACCTCTCAGGTCATTTACACTGGGGTTAGCTCTAGTGAAGTTAATGAACACTATATTGGCATAAGTGAAGACAGGAACCAGAAGCCAAGATTTCTGGCCCAAGACCCAAAGCAAAGCATACTCTAAACTTCGCATGGTATTCTGAGCACGAAAATGCCTTGCATATGAGCTGTTCCTCATATTTTTATTTTGTGTTTTTTTTTTTCCTTTTGGTTGTGCTTCTGTCCTGTAGCCAGAAATAAGATTTCATGGAGTGGTATCATACAGTGGAGGTGAAATGGCCAAGGGCTTGGTCATGCACTCTGTCAAGTGCTATAGCTCCAGTCCTGCTAAGCCCTTAGGCATCTGACTGCTTTCAGAGTACCACAAAATGAAACAATACTTCAGACTGAGCCATGAATTGCCAAGAAGCATGCACATTTGGTGAGTACTCAGTATTTTGAACTTAGAGAGGAAAAGAAGCAGCTGAGGTTAAAGTACCGACATATACATAGCCATTTGAGCTGTGTTTTTCTATTTAGGACCTTTTTACTTCAATGACTGTGTAATTACCATCATTTCCAGTGGAGTTACTTTGAAATTACTATGTAGTTTATTGTATACGTCTAATTAACTTGTCTCAGAACTCTAAGTGGAATGTACCATCACTTCCAATCTGCAAAGCACTTCTTTGGAACCATATTCTGACAATTCAAGAATATTTCTGCTATGTTTACAATTCTAAGGGTAGGTATTGTTGGAGACATACAGTCTGAAGGCATGAAAGGGAAGGGAGAATTATTATGTTTGCTTAGTCCCTAAAATGAAGCTATTTTTCCTATGTTTGGTTAACCTATTTTTAATAGGAATTGATCACACTGTGAATTAGAACTTCTATTAAGAGCTACATGTTAGAAAAGCACAAGTAGTCCTGGCTGAATTTAGATTTTCATTGCTGTAGGGTGCCTAAGAGCATATTTATGCTGACTCTTGCAGTTAATGTGGAAATTTAAGTGGTATCCTTTTACAGTTACACTAACCCCTTAAATCTTGCCCACCTTCCTATTATTATAAATTCAGATATTAACAATGTAATCAGCAGTACTGTTGGTAGATGCATCAAGATACATAAATAGCAAGACTCTTCTATATGAGGCAGGTGGGAATAAGATGGGGAAAGCAAAGTTCTGCAGTGGAAGACTGCAGAAAGGTTCCCATCCTAATGTATATTTTATTTTAACTCATTACTGCAAGGGCAGTGGAACCAAACCTCACTTCTATCACATCATTACTTTACTCTGCGTAATACGCTACTGTCAACCATAGCTGTCTTAGTCTTTTGATAGCAGAAAGGTATACAGGTGCTGTTATCTAGGAATAAAAAGCTTTCGTAGGCAGCTTGATTTAAAAAAAGGAAAGGTTCATGTCCACATGCATTTCTTGCAATACGCAAATGAAGGCTTAAGCAAATTCCTGATGATAAATTTGCTATTGACTTCAATAAGGACAGTACCAGAGTGAGAAAAGTGTAATACATAGGTACCCTCACAATACAGGTACCCTCTGGAGAAAGATGCAGTGGCTCTCAGAGTAATTGTGCATAGCTCTGTTTTTTGGTTTTGATTTTTTTTTTGTTGGTGTGAAGATACAGACCAGAAAATAAGGGTTTTCTATTGCAAATGAAGAGAAGATCAAGAATGCAGTTTTCACTGCTCATTCTTCTCCCCAACCCAAAGGACACACATATCCATATGTGTATCCATGTGTTCTCTCCAAAACTGTGCACATGTAAAGACTTTGTAAGTCTAAACCACTACTTTCTCTCTTTCTCTAAGCACGCTGCAAGGAATAAATTCAATATATGTTTAGTTCTGATTTACTTTTTTCAATGGTTAGCATTATACTCCATAGCAGAACGTTAACCATCTGCCATGAATTTTCTTTACTGTTATTCCAGCTTTAATGAGGTCTTTGAAAGATTTTAATTTGAACTTAAATCACCCTCAAGTTATGTCCCTGGACGTTCCAATGTAGGTTACTTACGCTTCACACTGAAATGAGCAGTGCTGCAACCAGGTCTTAACTGGAGAGTTGTACCTGTACACCACTTATGTACAACAAACTACTTTGGCACCCATCATCATAGAAACATGCCAGAGGAAGTGATGTCTAGGGAGAAGTTCATTTTTCTGGTGCATGTGAGGGAAACAAGAAGTGCATTATTTGGAAAGGTGCAAGTTCCTTCATTCTGAAATGTCTCACAAACCAGGGAACCATGAGCTCCCAGAACACTTGGCAAATTAGCTAGGTCTGTATGCAAACCTTGCCAGGGACTAAAAATGAGCTGAGGAAAACTGAGATCTCTTTCATATCCCTGATATAATAACACATGTCCACCTTCTGAAAGTTTGAAAAAGTCTCCTTATGGAGTAAAGAGGGTGGGGAAACCTAACTTCTAGCCCATTCCTTGATTTTCTTCATCTAATTTTCTGCAGAGTTAAACACTACTTTTTGGGGGGGGGAACAGGGGTTCACTATGTCTTCACACTATTTTCAAAGAGAAGCATGCCAGCCCCACATCTCCTTTTCAGCAGAAACCCATCTGGGAAGCTCTGTAGCTCTGTCACCTAACTTGAGGACCTTCAGCTACTCGGACTTGGAGACCCCATTTTTTCTGTGTTAAGGGGGAAATCTAGAGCTGCCTGTAGAGGATGATACTAAAGTATCTGTCATTTGCAAGTTCCAGTCTCCTGTGCTTTCTATTGATGGCACTTCTGGATTCTGGACTAGCAGCTCTCAGCATCTCACCCTCCGCAGACTTCTTCTTTAGCTCTCAAAAATAGAAAATTGCTCTGAGATTTTTCCTAGAAGGCACTGTGAGTTTGCAAAAATGATTGCTGCAGAGGACCTCAGCTGAATAGCAACCCTTGTGAGTGTGCTGCTAGTCAAGAAAAACAGCTTCAAAACTGTTGTAGAGTGCAACTGTATTTCACTTTTTTTTTTTAATGTATTTCATTATACTCATAAATGCCATGCAGTATTACAGGCATAGATTAGTTAGTAAAGTCAAAAGTGGGTGCCCGCTGTGGCTTCTGGCACTTGTTTGTTATGTAAACAATGAACCACAGTAGTAACTCACTCCTAAAGGTAATGGCAACATATATCAGGCTCCTTGTTCTGTGTGCTGTCTGCTCCTCAGAGCTGTCTGCATCTTGGGGCTAGTGTCAGTGGAAGACACTGATTCCAGCTATATACATGTAATATTGAAAAACATGGAAGCTGTAGATGACACCTCCCTCTTCACTGTCAGACCTTCCTCCTGAATATAGCCAGTACCATTTCACAGCAAGAAATGGCCTTGTTATCTAGCTTGAAGAGTGGCAGTGATACAGCCAAGTTGCTGCTTGATCTTCATCTGTTTGTCTTAGAAATTGTTCAAACTTTAGGCTGGGTCCTGCTACAGATCATCCTGTCTCTGGTCCTAACTCTTGAGGGCACAGCTCACATGAGTAACTTCTGTGCCTGGCTTGCATAGACCCACTCCTGGAGATGTGCTTTTGGGCAGGGGAGTTTGGACACTTGTTCGGAGAGGCTGAGACAGCAGCGGACTGGCTGTGGTCCTCACAGCTGCTCAAGTGTACAGATCTGAGGTAGTCCCTGGAGCTGGTTGTTGGAGCCTCATTGGGGCAGGATGGCTCTGCAGTGCTGAGATGTGTGCTGAACACAGTGCTGGCCTCTGGGAGGCTTTGTGGAGTTGTCTGGTCCATTCCTCTGGGAAGGGTAGCTTTAACGTGAACTCATGCTTCTTTTGATTTTGATCACCCCAGGTGTCCTTTTCTGGTGGGAATATAGGTACTACAGTGATGAAGGAAAGACTGGCCTTTAAAAGCTATACCTGACACTATCTTGCAGAAACATTTTTGTCTTTAAAAATGAAAACTGTCTCTTGAGCCAGGATGAATGAACATGGGCAGAAAGATTTTTGTCTTGAAGACCATTTTTCTATGAAATCTCCATGCCCAAATTATCATCAGTTTTTGCAAGAGGCTGGGTCTTTAGTATCCAGTCCCTGGAACAGAGATAAAATGGAGGAACAAATCTCAAATTGAGGAGCTTTTCTTTTCCCTTCTGATCTTCCCCTACCCAGGCAGATGTGGCTCTGTTTGGCTTTTCCTTTATTTTCCGAAAAACTCTACATGAAAAGAGTTAAGGAACCAGCTTTTTGACTTTGGCTTGATTTTTTCTCACTGTCATGGAGAAGCTTTTACATCTCATTTCAGATCCTTACCAGTCATCCATGTGTATTTCCTACATGGGCTGAACATCCCTGTCAGTGAAATGGATTTGCAGGGCATTTGCTGCAGGCCAGATATCAAGCCTTGCAGGTCAGTTCCTCATACACAGTTTCCAAGCTCACCTGGGAAGCAGAGCGGCTGGCCCTGCGGGTAGAGCAGGTTGCCCTTTTTCCACTATATTATTTTTTCTGAGAAGAGCTGCTCCATACCTTCATGGGTAACAGCTTGCTGGTCCACAGAGGTGACCTTCAATGCAGGCTTAGGCCTGGGGAGGCCACTTTTGTGCACAAGCTCTCAGAGAGTGCAAGCTGTCACAGATCAACCAGGTTGCAAACTCCTGGGTGCTACAAATTAGTTTTTAGCGCTTCAGACAGACTGGTCAGGTGTTTTACTTAGCTGTCATCTCCATATCTGAGGTTCTACTGGAATGCTTTGTCGTCAGAAAGCAGGATCCTCTAAATAACCTTGTCCCTGTCTTCTGGAAGTCCCTGTAAACAAGAGGCTGGCTGTGAAAGTATGATTTTCAGTGTAAACAGGTTCACTTTCTGCATCTCCTTTTACAGATTTGATACATCTTACTGTCCTATTTACTCGCAAATGAGAATGAGGCCAAAACCACGCATTTCTTTTTCAGGGTCTCAATGACCTGTAAATGCTCAAACTTGGTGGAAACTGAGAACATCTCATAGGAAAGCAGTTCTGTAGCAGGTCTTTTTCCTGAAGGAAGGGGTATGGTCTATTACAGACTGTTCATGGTTTATACCAGTAATGGCTGGCTCTGCTGATTTAGGTCTGTCTCTAGGTCCCTCTTTATCTGGTACATAGATTTTCCTGCTCCCTCCTCACAGTTTTGCACCTCAGTGGGAAAGAGAATGACGACCCATGACATCGGATGAACATCCTGATAATGTCCACCATCCTGCCTGAATTAACAACTTTCTCATGTGAAAAAATGCAAATGGCATTTTCCTCCTTATCTCCATTCTTCCATCTTTCCATGTTTGTATCAGCTCACGTCCATCCTTATGTGTGGTATCTCTGTTTCACACTATCTGACTACCTGTCATGCAAAGCTGAAATCAGCAATATTGTGTCATCTTTGCTAAGGCATTAATTGGGTAGTTTGATCCAGCTCCTGATGAACCATTTCATGCCACCCACACAAGATATGTTTAAACTAATTCTTGTCTTCCCCACAACAGGGGATGTTAGTTCAGTGCCATGCTTTGCAATGGATAAGAGAATGCAGGATACTGTGGGAACAGGGTCAGGCATGGTCTTTGTCAGCAAACCCCAAACCTGCCCACAATCACGCCATCTTATATCAAAAGAGTACCAAGTCTGGAAAAGACTGACTAAAGGCAGCTTTTGCTACCTGCTTTCTCATCCTGTACAGAGAAAGCTTATAGATCAGAGTATGTGATTGCATAATAAAAGCTACACATGAATAAAGAGCTAGGCAGATTTATAGTTTCATTGGTCCTTTTTGTTCTATTTTTTTTTGTTTGATTCAACAGTGCAAATTTTTGAATGTAATTCTTTTAAAAAAGTCCTGGAAGATAGAAATCAAGTCACATGAAGCCTTACTGAATCCTTTGTACCCATATTCATTTAGATTCCCTTTTCAGATCTCATCCACATGAGCCCCATGAATGTCAGGGAGCAGTAACTGCCTCTTCTTCTATTATCCATAAGAAAAGACTGGAAGACAGGCATTGCTAGGGTGTCATATACCATCTGCCAGCTACGAATGTTTGAAGGATATTTCTCAGATTTTATTTCTGACTTTGGGGAGTGTGGTCACTTAAGAGATGTCACTGACAAGCACAGAAACTTTTTACATTCATGTGCAAAGACAAAGACAGTATGAGTCATTGATGGAGACCTGCCACTTTACAGCTGAAGTCATACTTTCACATCTGCAGGGAGTGAAATATACAACTGGCAAATGATCCCATCTTTAAAATGCGCAAAAGATTCTAACAGGCCTACTCCTCTTACAAAGAATGAGGTTTGAGACACAGATTTGGAAATCAGGCAAGTAACAAGGAATTCCTGTGTTTGTCTGGAATTTCTAGTCAGTTGTACTTTCTTCTTCAAAGAGGGACCAATATATCTGCACATGTCCTGTACACTCACATGGCATGTTGAACCATTCATCAGAAGCTACCACACATCCAGACAGGTTTGCAAGCCAGATGCAACTGTGCAACCTATATGCTTCATTGGGAATTTTGGAGGCTCTTGCCTTGTCTTTTTCTCACTCTAGGCATGTGCATAACTCTGAGATTTTCCAGGAGGCTGAGTGCATGACAAAACCTTAGACATGCACATACACTGTGTCTACCTAGGATAACCCAGTCTGGCAGAGATAGGTAGTCTATTTCCTGTCAGACCTCCGTGTTTGCATTGACTATATACAAAGATCTGTGAAGTAAATGCATGTGATCCACAAAACTGATGTTTGTCAGGCTTTTAAGAGTAAAAGTCTGAGGAACTTAGCCATGCACATGCAAATGAAGATATGGCTGTTTCTAGGCTAGGTTGGAAGCATTAGCTGGTAGCAGTGGTAAGCAGCCCCTCAGCTTTGGCACTGTACCCAAAGCAATCAAGTCTGAGTGTGAGATTCCTCCCCCTTAACAAGAGCAAATACCTACTTCCTGTGTCATGTGATAGATACGATAAATATCTGACTGCAACAGTCATTTGTTCCTGTTCTACAGAAATAAATGCTAGTTTTGTTTTCTATAATAGCTTCTTGAGTGAGCATACACTAACAAGGCAATCAACAGCAAGCACAGAAAAATAAATTCAAGGCAATGTGAAATGATTTAAAGTAATGCAGTTCAAAGGTATGCACATGAGAAAGAAACCAGTCTGTGAGATCTGTGGACAAAGGAGGTGCAGGTGCTGCAGACTCCTGTCTCACCCACTGTCATGATGTGGGATGTGTGGCATTTGGTCCAGTGCTTTAAAGGTCTAACAAAATCTCCTGCTGTACCACATAATAAACAAGAGAGGTGTTGGCTGACTGTGTACTGATTGCAGTTTATGAAATGAACAGCAGGTGGGAGAGAAGCAATATGCATCCTCTGGTAGACCTCCAGCTAACAATACTACATCTGAAAATATGCAGCATGCTAGTATAGAAATCAAACCTTTTATATCCCACTACTTGGAAACAGGGAGAGGTGGGAAGGAGCAGAGTGGTGGGGTAGAGGAAGGGGGAAGGTGGAATAATGTGATTTGTGTAGAAAATTATTTTTCTTTTCAGTATCTGTGGTCCTTCTTTCCCATTTCACATTCATATTTCTCTATTGCATGACAGTTTTGTCAGTCATCAGCCTTTTCCAAGCAGTCTGCCTCCAGATGATATCTGCCCACCTTGGTGGCAGGCACCTCCCTGACTACTCATCTGTCTCTTTCCTCCTGCCTTTATGTTTTGTCAACCTGTTTATTTCATATCAGTTTCTCTGTGCCCCATCTTGCTCCTATCCTTTTGCCTATCCATCTATCTCCATTAAAATCTAAATATTGAATACCAATAACACAGACTGTTTAGGGAGAAGGCAATTTTTGTGACACTTTATGACTGACCGTTGATTTGTGGTCAAATGCAACGGTCATAAAAGAAAGGGCTGTGAATCAGGCAAATGACATAAAATGCACACATCAGCAATTAAAATCAGCTGTATTATCTGGGCACCCAGCAGGGCTGCCTAGTTAAGGCCCTGCCAATGTTTAGATTATTACAACTCTTTACAAGAATTCATGCTGTTCCTCTCTCCTCACCCCCACATCTAATATTTAACCCTTCCTCTCTTTCTGTATGGCTTAGCTGCTTACCCAATGTTTTGATTCTCCCTTGCAAGATACAGCTTCCTCCATCTTTCTTTCCCTCCGAGTCAGTGCAATGCAATGCAAAATTGTCTCTCTCTCCTCCCTAAATGTAGACTGCATTTCTCTACTTTGGGATTCCTGCCAGCAATGTTTTTCTACCTGCCGTGCCCATTTCAAACACCTTCTCCTGGTGAAACCCCACCTGTCTCTATCTCTTTTCCTTTCATTTCCTAACCCCTCCCTAGGTCCCTAGGGAGAGGAATGGCAGAGGAAGCCCTTCTCATCACCTGAGCACTGCAGGCTTCTTTGCAGCAGGTGGGAGGACCCTAGGATTTGTGTGGAGCTTATGGACTGCAGCAGCACCTTACAGGAGCACCGGCTCTGCCTGCCTGCAGCTGCTTGCAGAGAGGCGGCATGGATATGGTGTCTTTCTCTATCACCTTCACGCTCACTGCACGCGCTTGCATCCCTCCTTTCAGCATGCCTCATGTTTCTCCCCTCTGTATTTGACTCCCTCCCACAGGCTCTTCTCCCATACCTTTTTAGTCTCTCTGGCTATTGAGCTCAACAACAGAAATGTGCCTGGAAGCACACGTGCAACCTGCTGTGGGACTGTCCTCTCCATGCTGCAGGGCATTTTTTGCTGCACATCTACCACTTATGATACATATTGAAAAGACTGTGTGATGCACAAATGTTGAAAAGTTATAAAGTACTCAACTGTCTCCTGTCATGATAACATTCCTTCATTGTAAAATCTTAGGCTGCTTTTAATGAAATGATTTAAGAATGGAAACTCATCTAAAATAGTATTTATTGTTGTGGGATGTTTTGATGTCTGGCCACTATACAGTCTTCAAAGTAATTCTGTGCCTGTCATTTTGTGATATAGATTTCTTTTTGGTTGAGAAGTTGCAAAAGGGGGAAGAAAAAGGGTCTTCCTGCACTCCTTGTGACCATCTCTGGTCAAGGAGTGAATCAGAGATGGCGTCACCTAACCACAGGCAGGTAATGCCATTTGAGACTCTCTAGGGTATACAAAACACTAGCCAAGAGCTGTTTGATCTGATACAAGCCTTAGAAGCAGCATGCACCTTTCTGGTGAGTCAGCTTGGGGGATAGTGACTAAATGATTTCTACTGTCTCTTGCTGCTGAATCCTGCAGTGAGTGTCAAAAATAGATTGTCCTGAGAACATACCCAGATTCCATGCTACTACTTTCCCAACTGGTAAGAAACTTGCTTACAAAGTGCAGGTATGAGCGATTTTAGATTTTTCAGCTGCTTTCCCCATACTAATCAGAACCCCCAATTACCATCCATGTAGCATTCGAACAACTACTGGTCTAGTACTTAAGGGAATGAGAAGGAGGGAACTTTTGAGATGTTTTTAGAAACTCTGGGTGACTTTGGAGGAACGCTGGAGAAAAGCCACCTGCCTCCCAGCAGAACTCTTGCAGGCTCTGAGATTTGAGCCTACATTGATACTCTAGTAACACTCACGGTCTTTGTTAAGGGCAGATCATCCCACTGGCAGAACAGCATAAGGGAACAATGCACCTGCTTGTACTGCCTGTATGGTGCATAATGAAGAGATTTTATTATGTGTTTTGCATGAAATGCTGATTTTTGAATGCAAAGAATATATTTTACGTGGTAAGTTCCAACCTTTCAACTCCTGATCTGGCTCTCGTAGGTATATATTTTACATAACGTACAATTTTCTGGTAGGAGTTTTAGAACTAACCAAAGTAATTACGGAGGAACACCAAGGAAAAAAATATTTGTTTGTTTGTTTGTTTGATTTTTTTTTTTTCCCTACCCTCTCCTACTATCTAGCATGCAAAGAAATAAAATCACCCAACCAGCTGTGCACCCCTAACCTCACAATTCCTGTAAGTGTATTCTTCCCTTTATCCAGCATTGTGCTTGCATTTCCAGATTTGTGGCTGTCTGTGATGCCTGGCTTCATTGAAATCAGTGCCAAAATACAAATTAGCTACAGTGCTACTGGATCTGATGTTGATGGCAAATACTTAGGTTCTGAATGGCTAGGAAGATTTCCATTTTCCATGTGCATTATTTCCATATTTTGTAGATTCACAAACATATTTTGCTTTAAACTTATCTGTGGTATTTGTTTTGTTGTAGTAGTGGACAGTAAATTATGCCTTGAAACAGATATTTTCAAAGCCCTGAGACCAGCTTTAGAAATGTTTCATAATGTTCTCTGTATGCTTGTTTAGTGTTTGTTTAGATTAAAACTGCTTGTATGAGCTCAGTATTGTGTGAGGTCAAGCCAGAGAGGTGAGGTTCCTTGCTGAGGCATCATTAAACAGACAGGGGCCTTCCTTAGTTTATACTATGTCAAGATATGTTTCAGCAATTTATTTTGGTGTCTTCTTCTCTAGTCCTTTGGTAAATGAATAGACCCCATTGATACAGCAGGTTAAATTAGGTGTATTTCTCTTGAAGGGAAGAGGTTGGCTATCCTGGGTATGTGATACAAACCTGAACAAGTGTTTATGCATCTGCTACGTGGAAAAGTTAACTCAGCATCTGACTACAAAGGGGATATGTTAAACAGTATTAGCTGATACGGCAAAGCAGCTGCAAGGCCCACCTGGCCAAAAGTGTTTCCTGCTCCTTTCAAGTGTACAAGGTGATCATGGCCTCATACCTGGGGATGTCTTGAGGGTGAGGCATCTGTAGCTGGCAGTTTTGCCTCATTAGCATGTAGTTCTACTGCTGTAAAGCAAAGAAGGAGGAGGTGGGGAAGGGGAGGATTAGGGAAGAACATGGCCAAGGAGGGAAGGATGCCAGGCAATAACAGAAAAAACAATTCCAGGGCTTAACTGAAGTCCCAGGAAGACAGGGAGATGATGGCATGGAGGGCTTGTTCTTAACTGGCAAAAGCCTCTATTCCATAAACTAGAAGGGTACCTACCTGGGGAGGAAGGCAAGGAAATGACACTTGACATGTGGTATCATCAGCATGCCAGTCATGAGGCAGGGAGTCAGCAGCACGGTGATTTCAAGAAACTTGCCTCTCTTTGCAACCTTTAGCAGCCTCATCTACACATCGCACTGTTGCAGAGATTGGAGGTACGTGACAACCCTGCTGATGAGGTGACAGTTACACTGATTGGCAAGTTCAGTGGTAAGATTCTTTTGTTGGTGTGCAGGTGGCTGTTGATGTTCCTGACTGTTATTTGGGAAGAGGTGCTTTGCTCCCCTTTTAGTTTAAAGAGGTGGCCAAGTACAAGAAATTAAAAGTCAAAAATGCATGTCAGGAGAATCCTAGATAAGATAAGCCAGGAAAATCAGGGCTACTTTCAGCTAATGCTATAATTTTTACCTGGCTGGGGAGAACAGGGAAAAGGTTAGTCCCAAGGTCACTTCAAATCAGAGGGCTTTGTGAAGCATTGCTACTGTTAGCAGAAGAGTTGAGCTGGCAGAGGAGAGCTGCAGAGGTACAGGCCTATAAAAATACATTATTAAAGAAAATCTGAATGAAATGGCAGCCAGACTGGAAAATAGCAAATAATACATACAGCGTTAGAAATTCATTTCAGTTTTATGGAATATAGCTTGGATATAAATATAAAGCATTACATTAAAATTCATAATAACAGATTATAGTCTTCTTCCCTATCTGTGCCACTGCAGACAGTGTGCTTGCAAGAGAGCTAAGATGAGCAATTTAGGGACAAGACTGATAATTCATGTGGCAGTTATTGGTGACTTCCTCCATTCACCACTTCAAAAGTGGCCAACAAGTAGCACCGCCATCCCTAGTGACAGCCATCCAGACAATTCAGCCTGACATGGAGAATCAAACTGCTGCAGGTCCTGGGCAACACTGAAAGGAGCTGTGCTGATGCGTGATCATAGAGTAGATGGAGACACATGGCTGCCTCAACCTGAACTTCATGTGACCACCACCTTTTGATCTTCTACAATTTTAATGAATTATTTTCTACAGCTGCAATGCATTCCAATATCTATTTAAGATTACTCCAGCTGACCTGGACATGTATCTACGTAAAACAGAAGTAGCAGTGGCACACCTAAGATTTTGCCACAATTTTTCTCTTAATAGAGCTTTACTAATATTTTTGCTCTGTTGCTACCAACCAGAGTTTTTGTACTGTGTCCTGTGCGAGACATAAGGATTGCTTTCTATTTCCCAGAATTTCCTGGATATCATAACTAAAATTGTCAAGATGGGAGGGGAATAGATGATGTAACCCTGTATGTGGGGGGTACTGATGAATACAGATACGTCTTGTTACTGCATTTCCTGCAGTTATGAATTTGAGAAACAATTATTGTTTCTAAGGTGCAATGATGACAGGTGTAACATTTTCAGCTGCCTCTGATTGGACATCATTTTTTAGTTAGTTGACAGATGTGAAAAACTTGCCTGAGGTGTTTATTATATTGGAACAATACTGTAAAATACATTTTATATCCAAACTGCATGATTGCTGGCGTGAGCTCCAAGCTCATGTGATGTTTCTTGTGAAGCTAATATGCAACACAGCTGTTTTTCATTAGAATACTCTTTGATTTAGCAGTGTGAGCAAAGTGCTGCTGTAGGTAATACCTGGGCAGAGGAGTTATTTGAGTTTTCTTTCTCAAAAAAAGACAACAGTGTCATAGAATCATAGAATAGTTAGGGTTGGAAAGGACCTTAAGATCATCTAGCTCCACCCCCCTGCCATGGGCAGGGACACCTCACACTAAACCATGTTACCCAAGGATTCATCCAACTTGGCCTTGAACACTGCCAGGGATGGAGCATTCACAACTTCCTTGGGCAACCCATTCCAGTGCCTCACCACCCTAACAGGAAAGAACTTCCTCCTTATATCCAATCTAAACTTCCCCTGTTTAAGTTTTAACCCATTACCCCTTGTCCTGTCACTACAGTCCCTAATGAACAGTCCATCCCCAGCATCCCTATAGCCCCCCTTCAGATACTGGAAGGCTGCTATGAGGTCTCCACGCAGCCTTCTCTACTCCAGGCTGAAGAGCCCCAACTTTCTCAGCCTGTCTTCATACGGGAGGTGCTCCAGTCCCCTGATCGTCCTTGTGGTCCTTCTCTGGACTTGTTCCAACAGTTCCATGTCCTTTTTATGTTGAGGACACCAGAACTGCACACCATACTCCAGGTGAGGTCTCATGAGAGCAGAGTAGAGGGGCAGGATCACCTCCTTCGCCCTGCTGGTCACACTGCTTTTGATGCAGCCCAGGATACGATTGGCTTTCTGGGCTGCGAGCGCACACTGAAGCCGGCTCATGTTCATTCTCTCATTGACCAATACACCCAAGTCCTTCTCCACAGGGCTGCTCTGAATCTCTTCTCCACCCAACCTGTAGCTGTGCCTGTGATTGCACCAAACCAGGTGTAGGACCTTGCACTTGGCATAGTTAAAATTCATGAGGTTGGCATCAGCCCACCTCAGAAGCGTGTCAGGCTCCCTCTGGATGGCATTCCTTCCCTCCAGCATATCAACTGAACCACACAGCTTGGTGTCATCAGCAAACTTGCTGAGGGCGCACTCAATCCCACTGTCCGTGTCACCGGCAAAGATGTTGAACAAGACCGGTCCCAACACTGATCCCTGAGGGACACCACTCATTACTGGTTTCCAGCCGGACACTGAGCCATTGACCACAACTCTTTGCGAGCAGCCATCCAGCCAATTCTTTATCCAGTGCGTGGTCCACCTATCAAATTGATGTCTCTCCAATTTAGAGACAAGGATGTTGTGTGGGACAGCGTCGAATGCTTTGCACAAGTCCAGGTAGATGACATCAACTGCTCTACCCCTGTCCATCAGTTCTGTAGCCCCATCATAGAAGGCCACCAAATTGGTCAGGCAGGATTTCCCCTTAGTGAAGCCATGCTGGCTGTCACCAAGCACCTTGTTGATTTTCATGTGCCTTAGCATGCCTTCCAGGAGAATCTGCTCCAAGATTTTGCCAGGCACAGAGGTGAGACTGACTGGTCTGTAGTTCCCTTCGTCTTCCATTTTCCCCTTATTGAAAATGGGGGTTATATTTCCCTTTTTCCAGTCGTTGGGAACTTCACCTGACTGCCATGATTTCTCAAATATGATGGCCAGTGGCTTCGCAACTTCATTTGCCATCTCCTTCAGGACCCGCAGATGGATTTCATCAGGTCCCATGGACTTGTGTATGTTTATTTTTTTAAGATGGTCTTGAACCAGATCGTCTCCTACAGTGGGCCCAAGGTCTTCATTCTCACTTGTTCATTCTTTTTCTTCAAAAGACAATGATTATTTTGTAGTGAGCATTTCATAAGACAGGAACAGTGCTAGCATTATGATCTGGAGAGGCAGGAAAAACTCACATTTCTGGTTGTCACAGGTTATGGCATGGGTGTTTTCACTGGAGAACAGTCACAGAAAGGAAACTGCAGCATTTCTCCCATAAATACTGGGGTTATTTATGTATCCTGTTAAAAGCAAACGAACATAGAGGACATGTTTGCATTCATCAGCCACAGCAAAAGGTGCTGTGCAAAACAGGTACAGCGAGTTGTTATTTAAAGTTAGTTGCTATTGCTGTTCTGAATTCAGAAGTGAAGATCACTAGGGAATTCTCATGGGGACCTCCCAACCTTATCATTCATAATGGCATCTCATGAGCTCTGAGATAAGTTCTACCAATTCCTTGTCTGTGTGCACTGATTAACTACTGTGGCTGCAGATATTAACAGTGGAGGATGGAGCCTTCACGCCGAGTCAGGTAATGCTTGATTCCCACCTCGAGCGATGAGCTGGCTCTGCCTGTGCCTTTACACTTCCAGTTTAGTGTCCAGATTCATCAGCTCTCAGTGGATGTTAGCCCAAGGGAGCTCCAAGGGCATTCAGTTTCTCACTAGCAGACCACTAAAGGTCTCTGGAAAGGAAGGCAACTCTCTCCTGCCTATGTATGATGAGCATGCACGAGGCTTTGTGTCTTTGTGTTAGTGTTTGATATGATAATCTCGTATCATTCCATGTCAGTTCATGCATTTTACTTGCTACATTCAGTGAGCAAACATCTAATGGTGGCCAGTTTTGTGAACATGTACGTTAATATCATAAATAAAAATAGCTATTACTGTTTAATCAGCAATAATAACCTTAGAATGAACTGCCTGGAAGATATGAGCTTCAAATGGGTGGGCAGCACTGTGTTGATGAAGAGCACGTGCAATTTAAAATGTTAGCATTGGCTCCATTGCTGGCTATGCAGCTGGGTACATTTTATACTGGACAATGGTCCTTTCTGGGAGAGGTAAAAAGAGTTAGTTCATCATTCAGGGGCTGCATTCAGCAGCACACAATCCACAGTGAGTCACTACCGAAATGTGTGGCAGGGCAGGAAATCACAGCTGTCGGGGGTGATTGCCTTCCATGCAGTTCTGAAATATTCCCCCCACTGCCAGAAACAGCCACTCCCAAGAAATCAAGAGGCGATTTTTACCATCTACTTTGTCTAGGTCTGCATGGCTGAATCAAGCCCAGTACTTCAAGCCCCTGTAGCTGTACAGAGAGCTTTTATAAAATAAAAAAAATACCATGAACAATGGCTGACTGGTGTGTTGACAGCTCCTGTAGGCAGTCATCAGACAGCAGCAGTAGCAATAGCTCTGAGATGTATGAATTGCTCAAATGAATCTTTTGGGTCAATTTGAAACCTAAATTTGAGAAAAGCTAATGTAGCTAATTTCACTGTTAATCAATTTAGAAAAAATATCCATTTAATGCACTTATGTCTTAATACTAAATAATTTCCCTGAACTTCACCAAGGGCCTCCAGTATACTGTACTCTGATACTAAAAGCTCCGTTTTATTCCCCTTCACTTTCAACTTTGAATGTGCAGTTCTGCATTTTCAGAACTGCAGCATGCAGACCACTGATGACATAACGCAGATTAAAATAAATTTAATTTAATGCAGTGTAGATAGTGCAGTGGATACTGCATCTTTATTTCTTTTCATGTTTAATCCTGAAAGATCCCTCCACTCAGATGATACGATTCTTCTCTAGGTGATATTTTGCAGTCTTCAGATATCTGGCTATTTTGCTGGGCATATGCAATTACATAAGAGCCTTGATATAGTCTTATAAATGAAGTAAATATATTTGAGGACAGAAGTGGGGAGAAATTCATAAATACAGGGAACTCTACCTGAGAGTCAATGATTTGATGCGTTACCTGAGTCAGTCATCTAGATGTGGAGGGGCAGCTGGGAGAATATGAGTATTTCTCTACTATTTTTCTACATACATGAAAATGTAAGGATTCACTTATCTGAAGCCCTGGGTGAGTGGGACTACCCCAACTAATGGACAGATGCAAGTAATATGGGTATGACCTCCAGACCTTCTCTTGCTCTGAAGCTCTGTAGCAGAAGTTGCATTAAGAATAAGCTATTGTGGACCAAGCTGTCCATCCATTATGGGATGACTGTACCCACTGACCAGGTAAATCCTGTAATACTGAACTGATCATGTCCTGGTTTTCACTGATTCCAGAGCAGATACATGAGCTGTCAGAAAGGCAGAGACTCATAGCTCAGAAGTGAATATGAACATAAGGACTTTTGGAACCATTGTTAGTTACACAGGATTTGTTTAGCTATGGTCCTAGGAACTTTCGTCATTCCTTTGGGGTATGAGGAGAGCTATAGACATGTATGGATATGTTATCTCCCATATGCTTTTTCAGTGTTATGCAGGCATGGGTAGAGAAAGAGAGCAAATTAATTTGCTGGATGTTTGTTTTGAAGGAATTTAGATCACTTTCCTTTCAGCCTGACAAAATAGCTTACAAATCAAAACTGGAATGTTAAAGGGGATAAACACGTATACTGTCCTCCCATATTACAGAGATGGACTAAAATCATAGGAAATTAAGGGCTAAAGAACACAATGTAGAATGAAGCAAGTGTTGAAAAAATTGTGGCCTGGGAGTTTTCTTTTTGGATGATCAGAGAGGAACAGGACAGGATGGTATGCACACACACTCTGAGAATTAAATCCTCTCTTTTACTCTTTATCAGAAATGACTATTTCTGGAGAATGAAGGTACTTTGTACAAAGAGAAGGGTGACATGATGCAGAATACCTGTAAGCAGAAGCTGTCATGTGGTTTTGATCATTTTGCTGCTGTAAAAAACATCCTAATGCATCTTGTCTTTCAGTAAATAACAATAGTTGTGTCTCTCATTCTGTCTAGTTACTTGCTAATGCTCACTTCTCTTGTGTTTTTCCTGCTGCTACAGATGGGTAAGTTGTGGTGCCAGGTGCCCATGTTCTGGGCTTTCCTGCATGGAATGAAAGAACATATTGAGCTTTAAAGGGGAACACAACACAGTGCTATATAAGAGACAACAGAGTGGGTTTGTGAGGTTGGAGAAGATGTATTTCTTCACTAAGACTCAGAAAGTTACAGTGCAGAAGTAAGCCATACTGTTGATCTGGACTCTGTTTCTTCAATTTCTTTTATTACCCAGTAGTTCTGAAGTTTTTAAGAATACCAGCAGAAAACAGTTGGTTCACCAATCCAATATGCAGTTTTTTTGTAAACATGTCAGACAGTGACCAAACTGCGTGCAATTCCAAATGCACCCAAGGAAACAAGAAGACACCTACTATAGAAACCGCAGGCACCATTTGTCTTTATTTAAGAAATACAGTCTTCCCACTTCTTCCCCTTCCATTTCCACTCCCTTCCTCTTCAAATGAATTCCAACTATCATACTGTCCCTGATTCCATCAGCAGATTTCAGCACAACAAAAAAAAAGCATGTTGTTATTTTTTATGTGAAGTTATTCAGCAACCAAAATGAAATGTCCACCATTCTCACACTGTAAAATTACTTTTCCCTGATAGGGAAGTGAGTTGGGGAAAACATCAATCACAGCCAATATTGCTTAGAATACTTTTTATTCAATTAGGCTGTTATTAGTGAGAAAAACAAGCTGTTATTATTAATAGCAAAGAATTATTCAAACAGTATATTCACTCTAACAGTTAACTTGCACGACCACTTATCGCACAGCTCCCAGTTGGAGCAGCAGCTTTGAGGCCATTTACTCAGAAGCAGAGGGATGTACTGATGTACTGATGTCCTGGTGGCTTCCAGGTAATTTCTTTTTTTTGGGGGGGAGGTGGGGTGGGATAAGTCACTCAGAAGGTTCTTTCTTTCAACATGCATGCAATAATGTTGTAGTCTTTGCATATAGCAGCTGCCACACTCTTGGACGTGGTGTGACTTACATAACCCACTTTAATGTTCATGTGTGCAAAGTGACCTTGAACAAATGCATTGGTCCTGGATTTATCAGTTCTTGCAGATTCAAGAGGACCACTGCCTCCACAGCTTTTCAGTTCATGGGAAACTTTCACTTATTATATTCTCAGTACGTACTCTTTTTGGTGTGGTGGTGTTCTGCAGCTTCTTTTTCCATCCCAACTTATAGGTTCCTATAGTGCCAACTCATTTGGAAAAGTCCTTTATTATGATGAAGAATTACATTGTAAAGTTTAGTGCATATTTTATCAACAGGAAGAAGAACTACATTAATGACATAGATGTAAAATGAAATAGTGGTAGTTATTACATTCATCTATCACTTACACAAAACACTGTGCTGCAATAAGGAGCATAAGCTGACAAAACATTTCTTCAAGCTGTGTTATTTCAGTTAAGTTTCTGCAGGTTAGCATGGCAAGATCAACCCCTTGACTGCTTTCTGTGAGGGCCTGTAATTAGTCCTGGATGAAATGGTCAGATCAAACATATCCTCCAATTCCTCAACACTTTTCTCCTTCCTCAAATGTGAGTCAAATCCAATTCCTTTTTAAGGTTAAAATATAAGAATTAATGTGAAAAGCCAGACAGAAGTGATAATCTACCTACTCAAATTTTGAAAGTTTGAAAAAATTGTGACCGGAAAGAAAAATGCTGCATTTATCTGTACCCTCCAGGGAAATACTGCTTCATTTCACATGTAAGTCTCCTTCCAATATGAAACCACTTCTCTTGGTGAGACTTCCTCAGTGAGAAGAAGTGGGAAACCAGGGTGGTGCTAATGTTTGAAACCATGAAGAGTAAGAGGAGACCAACAAGGTGACTTTCCATAGCAGAAACACTGCCCAAAGTTAGAAAAAGGGGGCTGCAGGACGTAGTGACTCTCTGATCTAGACAGGTCAGACAAAGGAGGAACAGTCCTAGATGACACTAACTATACTTCAAGTTGTCCTCAAGATTGATGTGCAAACTGAAGTCAGGGAAGGTATTGCAGTGTTTATCTGGTTTGTCTTCTTATCTGTGGTAAAGGGCACTTGTGCTAGAAATCCCTGCAAAGTACATATACAATATGCTTCCTCTGAGAATGTTTGTTCTCGGAAGATAAACTGTGTCAGAGCATGCTTTGGATTGCAGTACTAGGGAAAAGTGTGCTTGTTTCCATGCTGCTGCGGTCTCTACAGATGCCAACAGACCCAGATCTATGGGTCTTTGTCTAGGAAGTAAAAAAGAGAACCTGAATGAACAGGCACTGCTGGAGTGTTACCAGAAAAGGAGAAACAGATGAGTACAATTGTCTACAAAACAGGTTAGCCTGATAGGGTGTCAGCAGAAGATGAAGGACCAAGAAGGTGAGAGTACTAGGAATTAGAGAAAAGCCACTGATTTAAGCATGGGAAAACATGTCCCCATAGCACAGATTTGAACAGCTGCTACGTTTTGTGACTACTGAAAGACAAGGCTTGTATTTTTTCCCTGAGGTTTGAGAGACTACTCAAACAATGTACATTTCACTGTCCTTGCTCATCACCAGAACATCTTGACAGAATGACGATCTCTTAATCTGCCAGTCCTTTCCCTCTTACTCTATTTTATGGGATATGTTATTCTCTGCAGTTTTAGACTCAAAACCTAGCAAATGAGTATAGAATCCACTACTGCCCTTTTCTTTTTTTTCCTGCAGATGTACTTGCACACCCATGAGGTAATTTTGAACAGACTGGCTCAGAAGAAAATGTTGCGCCTGTGAATATACATCATGATGTATGTACATTTTCTTAGAATCATGGAATCGTAGAACAGTTATGGTTGCAAAGGACCTTAATATCATCTAGTCCCAAACCCCTCCCATTGGCAGGGACACCACACACTAAACTGTCTTACCCAAGACTCCATCCAACCTGGCCTTGAACGCTGCCAGGGATGGAGCATTCACAACTTCCTTGGGCAACCTCCTCACTATCCTTATACGCCCTCTTCAGATACTGGAAGGCTGCTTGCGAGGAGGTCTCCATGCAGCCTTCTCTTCTCCAGGCTGAACAGCCCCAACTTTCTCAGCCTGTCTTCATACAGGAGGTGCTCCAGCCCCCTGATCATCCTCGTGGCCCTCTTCCGGACATGTTCCAACAGCTCCATGTCCTTTTTATGTTGAGGACACCAGAACTGCACACAATACTCCAGGTGAGGTCTCATGAGAGCAGAGTAGAGGGGCAGGATCACCCCCTTCAACCAGGTGGTCGCACTCCTTTTGATGCAGCCCAGGATACAGTTGGCTTTCTCGGCTGCGAGCGCACACTGAAGCCGGCTCATGTTCATTTTCTCATTGACCAACACCCCCAAGTCCTTCTCTGCAGGGCTGTTCTGAATCTCTTCTCTGCCCAACCTGGGATTGCCCTGACTCAGGTGTAGGACCTTGCACTTGGCCTGGTTTAACTTCATGAGGTTGGCATTGGCCCACCTTTCAAGCATGTCCAGGTCCCTCTGGATGTCATTCCTTCTCTCCAGCATATCAACTGAACCACACAGCTTGGTGTCATCGGCAAAATTGCTGAGGGCACAGTCAATCCAACTGTCCATGTCTCTGACAAAGACGTTGAACAGGATCGGTCCCAACACTGATCCCTGAGGGACACCACTCATTACTGGTCCCCAACTGGACACTGAATCGTTGACCACAACTCTGTGTGCTGCCACCCAGCCAGTTCTTTATCCACTGAGGGGTCCATCTATCAAATTGGTATCTCTCCAATTTAGAGACAAGGATGTCAGTCTCACTTCCGTGCCTGGCAAAATCTTGGAGCAGATTCTTCTGGAAGGCATGCTAAGGCACATGAAAATCAACAAGGTGCTTGGTGACAGCCAGCATGGCTTCACTAAGGGGAAATCCTGCCTGACCAATTTGGTGGCCTTCTATGATGGGGCTACAGAACTGATGGACAGGGGTAGAGCAGTTGATGTCATCTACCTGAACTTGTGTAAAGTGTTTGACACTGTCCCACATGACATCCTTGTCTCTAAATTGGAGAGACATCAATTTGATAGGTGGACCACGCACTGGATAAAGAATTGGCTGGATGGCTGCTCGCAAAGAGTTGTGGTCAGTGTCCGGCTGGAGACCAGTAATGAGTGGTGTCCCTCAGGGATCAGTGTTGGGACCGGTCTTGTTCAACATCTTTGCCGGTGACACGGACAGTGCGATTGAGTGCGCCCTCAGCAAGTTTGCTGATGACACCAAGCTGTGTGGTTCAGTTGATATGCTGGAGGGAAGGAATGCCATCCAGAGGGACCCTGACACGCTTCTGAGGTGGGCTGATGCCAACCTCATGAATTTTAACTATGCCAAGTGCAAGGTCCTACACCTGGTTTGGTGCAATCACAGGCACAGCTACAGGTTGGGCAGAGAAGAGATTCAGAGCAGCCCTGTGGAGAAGGACTTGGGTGTATTGGTCAATGAGAGAATGAACATGAGCCGGCTTCAGTGTGCGCTCGCAGCCCAGAAAGCCAATCGTATCCTGGGCTGCATCAAAAGCAGCGTGACCAGCAGGCTGAAGGAGGTGATCCTGCCCCTCTACTCTGCTCTCATGAGACCTCACCTGGAGTATTGTGTGCAGTTCTGGTGTCTTCAACATAAAAAGGACATGGAACTGTTGGAACAAGTCCAGAGGAGGGCCACAAGGATGACCAGGGGACTGGAGTGCCTCCTGTATGAAGACAGGCTGAGAAAGTTGGGGCTCTTCAGCCTGGAGAAGAGAAGGCTCCGTGGAGACCTCATAGCAGCCTTCCAGTATCTGAAGGGGGCCTATAGGGATGCTGGGGATGGACTCTTCATTAGGGACTGTAGTGACAGGACAAGGGGTAACAGGTTAAAACTTAAACAGGGGAAGTTTAGATTGGATATAAGGAGGAAGTTCTTTCCTGTTAGGGTGGTGAGGCACTGGAATGGGTTGCCCAGGGAGGTTGTGAATGCTCCATCCCTGGCAGTGTTCAAGGCCAAGTTGAATGAATCCTTGGGTAACATGGTTTAGTGTGAGGTGTCCCTGCCCATGGCAGGGGGTTGGAACTAGATGATCTTAAGGTCCTAACTATTCTATGATTCTATGTTGTGCAGGACAGTGTCGAACGCTTTGCACAAGTCCAGGTAGATGACATCAACTGCTTTCTCCCATTCATCAGTTCTGTGGCCCCATCATAGATGGCCACCGAACTGGTCAGACAGGATTTCCCCTTAGTGAAGCCATGCTGGCTGTCACCAAATATCTTGTTGTTTTCACGTGCCTTAACATGGTTTCCAGGAGAATCTGCTCCAAGATTTTGCCAGGCACAGAGGTGAGACTGACTGGTCTGTAGTTCCCTTCGTCTTCCATTTTCCCCTTCTTGAAAATGGGGGTTATATTTCCCTTTTTCCAGTCGTCAGGAACTTCATCTCACTGCCATGGTTTTTCAAATGATGGACAGAGTCTTAGCAACTTCATTTGCCAGCTCCTTCAGGACTCATGGATGGATTTCATCAGATGCCACAGACTTGTGCTCATTCAGGTTCGGAAGATGATCTCAAACCTGATCCTCTCCTGCAGTGGGCCTAGGGTCTTCCTTCTCACAGTCCCTGCATCTGCCTTCCAATTCTTGAACATTGTGGTCAGAGCATTTGCCGGTGAACACTGAGGCAAAGCAGTCATTGAGAACCTCAGCCTCCTCGAAATCCAGGGTAGCCAGTTCTCCCGTTAGCTTCCGGAAAGGGCCTGCATATCTTTCGTTTGCTATATACCTATAGAAGCCCTTGCTGTTATCTTTCACATCCCTTGCCAGATTTAACTCTAACTGGGCCTTAGAATATTTTAGCTTACTGACAGTGTCCTGCAGCTCAGTCACCTGCTGCAGGAGGACCTCCACTCGGAGGACACACCAAGTGCAGCCTTTCCCATTCTGCTCCCTTGCCTCAAGACACAAGTGGAGGCACTTTCTACACTCCAAGGTCTGTGCTGCAGCCTCCCCTCTCACTGGTTCTGTCTGGGTGTCTGGTGTGTTTCCAAGAGGTGATTAAGCTCACTTACTACCAGAACTGGGCAGAGGCAGTAGCATTTTCTACTACTGTATGTGAAAAACATGGGTGTATTGCCTAAAAGAACAGTTTGCTCAGACAGACACAGAAGTTTCCTCATTTCAGACAGGAACTCAGCTGGGGCTGTCTTCTGCAGCCTACACCAGCACCTCCGATAACAAACTTGGTGACTTTCCCTTTCCCCCCTGATAGACCACTCAAGAAATAAGCCTGTGGGAGAGAGACAGCGGTCATTCTTTATTTCAGGGATTCTAACAAATGTGCTGGGGGGATTTGTTGCCAATCTCTAAATCTCTGCCCTCTATACAGTACTCTTACGTGATACTTAGCTGAGGGTTTCAAAACTGTTCTACACAACTGGGTCAGTTACTTGTTTTTCCTGAGCGTTGAAGGGAAAAGCTGCTCAGTCCACATGGTTTAAACCAAATTGGGATCAAAACACTTTACTGAGCTATCAAGAACACTAAATTAGTCAGTGAAACGTTGCATTCAAGTAGTAATACAAGAGGTAAACCCCAAACTAGACACATGAATATTAATAAACATAAGCAAATATCTAAACATCCTGTGTAACAAATGCAGAAGAGATTTCTTCAATTTTTCTTCTTTCCATGAAGAAGACCTTACCATAAGCAGCACAGTAGCAAATGCCACTTGGTGTTTTGGTAAGGAATGGTGAGGAAATCCTGTATGCTCTCCACTTTTCTGCAAAGTTCATGTAGAGGGAACCAAAACCCCTTTCTTTCACCTATGGGATCACCACAGTCAAACAACTGTGCATGGTATAAAAGCTTTTATTGACACATCTGAACATAGAGATTAATGTACACGGACACTCCGCAGTGGTGCCCAGTGTTTGGTCGCCATGGGCAGGGACATCCCCCTGGGCCTCCTGGGCAAAGGCACTGCCTCAGGTCAGCTCCCCAAAGGCCTTTCTCCAAGGGATGCGGGGCGGAGGGGCAGCAGCAGGGCTGCAGTGGGCAAGGCTGTGGGAGCCCTATCTCCGCAGTGTCATAGTGCCAGCACCCAGCAACGCAGCATCACAATGCTCTGGGGCAGTATAAGGCAGTGTCCTCCCGTGTCCCACTGCCAGAGTGCCTGGCTTTGCCACCAGGACAGAGCTGGCAGCCTGAAGACACCCAAGAGGAAGTCCTTGAGGCACTGGTGGAATTACTTGGAGGGGCAGAGGGGGGAAGACTGCCCGAAGCTGCGGGAGGTTCTCTGCTGCAGTTCCAGCTCCTGGAGGGGCCAGGCTCACAGCTCATCTGATGGATGGAAATCCTGCTTCAGTCTTTGAGGAGCTCGCTGCCCTCATCTTCTGGGGAGGTAGTGGCAGTAGCCATAAGAAATAGGATCCACAGATGGCTCAGGGCCCTCCCCCAGTGCTTTGGAGCTCCCACTGCCAGGCACAGGAAGGATTCTTGCCCCCAGGGCTGATCAGGCCAGCGGCATTTTGCTGCTCTCGGGAGCCCCTCAGATGGCTCCAGGCGGAGGCAGAAAAGGCAGAGCCAGTGTCCCCTTAGCCCGTGGACCCGGAGCCGGCCTTGCTCACATGCTCAGGGAGTAGCCGATCGCCAGTGCTGGGGTCAGGAAGGAATTTTCCCCCGGGGCAGATTGGCACCGGTCCCCGGGGGTTTTTTGCCTTCCTCTGAGCACTGAGCATGACCACTTGTCAGGTCTCCTCTGGTCCTGGTGCTCTGGGTTATCGCCTGGTGCTCATGCACCACAAAGGTGGCCCCTCGTGTCCTGCAGCGGGGGGGGGGGGGGGGGGGAGGCTTTTTTGCCCCCAGGGTGGACTAGCAAGGGTCCCCGGGGTTTTTTGCCTCCTCCGCAGCCGAGCACAGCCCCTTCATGGGGCTCCTTTGGGATATTGTGTCCCAAAGGCAGCTGCTCGTGCTCCACGCAGGTGACCCTCGTGCCCCCCATCCTTGGGGAGGCAGCGTTCAGCACTCCCAGGGTGGCCCCAGCATGGCCCCGGGACTTGCTGCTGTCCTCTGTAGCACTGAGCACCACCCCTGGTCAGGTCTTCCCTGGCCCTTTCTGGCCAGGTTCTTGCGCTCCTCTCGCACCACCACGGCACCGCTCCTGCCCCGGCTTTCCTTTGTCAGGCTGCAAAGGATGTTCTTTTCCAGCTAACCTGAAGGATGCATAAGCCTGCTGCTGGTTATGCCATGTGCATCGTGTTAACGCTTGTGAGCACCAGCTCTGAGGGATTTAGAAAAAGGAAATATAATCTAAACTAAACTAGACTAAAATTAACTAAAGTAAGATATATAAAATAACTTTATTTATAAATAAATAAAATACACTTTCCACCTGTAACCTCTATTTGTGTCTTTGAAAGTGCTGAAAACCCCTTGACTTCCTAATGCCTACTCTAAATCACCCTGGGCACAGCTCTGAACCATTCCCACACATCCTATCAGTGGATCCCAAGCAGATCAGCACCTCCCTCTCCATTTCCCCTCCTTGGGAAGAGCTGTAGAGAGCAATGAGGTCTCCCCTCAGCCTCCTTTTCTCCAGACCAGGCAATCCCAGTGTCCTCAACCGCTCCCCACAGGACACGCCTTCCAGCCCTGTCACCAGCTTTGTTGCCCTCCTGGTTGCATTCAAGGACCTTCATATTCTTAATCGGTGGGACCCACAACTGCACCCAGTACTCAAGGTGAGCCGGCACCAGCACTGATTACAGCAGATGATCACCTCTTCCTCCTTTTTTTGCTGTTTTTTGTAACTAGCTGCCAGCTCCCTGTATTACCGCCCTCCTCCTTTTCTGTATGCTCTATGGTGGACGCCTGTGGCCCCTGTTCAGCTCAGGCCTGGAGCAAGCAGCCCAGCTCTCTCAGCTTCCCTGACACCTTTCAGCTACCGCCAGCGTCCCGCAGCTTAACCCCTGCTGCAGGAGGGCCTCCACCAGGGCACCGAGTGCAGCCCTGCCCATGGCGCACCCTCTGCTCACGACTCCGGTGCAGGCGCTCTCTGCACCCCGAGCTCCGCGCTGCAGCCCCCCCTCTCATCGGCTCTGTCTGGTGCCGACGCCGCCACCGCGGGGGCAGCCAGAGCAGAGCTCCCAGAGCGGGCCCTGGCCCTGAGGCGAGCGCTCCCCATCCCTCCCGCTGCCCGCTCGCGCTGCCGACGCCAACCGCCGCGCCACGCGCCGCTCCCGCGCCCCCTGGAGAGGGCTCGAGGCTCCCTCGGTCGCCGTCGCCGCTCGGAACTGAGGCTCCGGGACGCGGGGTTTCCCCTCGCTCCGGTGCTGAAGGCTCCTCTCTGGAGCCGCTCACCTCCGGGAATGCGCCACGGTGCACAGCAAGGCTCTGCTTGAAGTCGTTTTGGAGACAGGCCGTGGAGCAGAGCGGCTTGCACCTGTGACGTGGTACCGGGGTTTGTTTTCATGAGGGCTTTTGCCCTAGAGCAAAGCCAAAAGTGCCAGGTTGGCAACAGGATAAAGTGTTTCTATCGTGTTTGTTGGCAACTCGGCTTACAATGATTTTCTTCAGTCCGGAGATGCTTCTATGAGACTCTGTGATTTGAGAGAAAACAAAAAACACGTTCGCTGCATTGAGGATCAGGCAGGAATGACACCGGTAGAGAAAGGGTTCTGTACCTTGATGCTCCTTTACTTCAGATCCCACGTGCCACAGCCAGCATTCAGTTAAGTAACAACCTTAGCAGTAACATTGACAATACATAGGACAGTGCAGGAAGTCACTCCTTTGGCTCAAAGTAGTTCCAGTTTGCTGCTGAGCAGTTGTTACAGAGAATCTCCAGCACATGGCTGAAAACAGTATAACCTTCACATCCTATGGTGGAAGAGGCCAGGAACAGATTGGCCGGGGAAATATAGATTGCACATCCCTTACGTAGTTCTGTTTCTTGTGCAGTTTGAAATGGCATCAGTATAACTTTGGTATTCATCTGAAGAAAGGCTTAGCTGGGAGAGCAGCTGGCAGTCACTGCTCATCCAACGTAAGCTCTGTCCAAAAAGGCATCAATTTCCAACATCTCCAATCAAAATTTGTTTGAAACAAAAATCAAGCAAAACGGTGTTTTCAAGTTTTTCATGTTGCAGCACATCCAAGATACAGTTGTGTTCTCACAGGGATGTTAATAACAGCAGTAACAATAAAATCACACCAAGAGACGATGAGGTACCATAGCAATGGTTGCACGGAAAGTCAAGATCATTTCAGAAAGGAGTGCTTTGGGAAGATTAGCTTTTAGAAACCTCTCCATTGCCCGGCCTAGACAAAGCCCTTCCAGTGGTTATAGTTTCCCCTTCTAAAGCAGAACAATATTTATAGTAAGAACAGTCACCCACTGGAACAACCTCTCCAGGGACATGGTAGATGTGCCATCCCTGGAGGCATTCAAGGCCAGGCTGGATGTGGTTCTCAGCAACCTGATCTAGTTGAAGATGCTCCTGCTCATTGGAGGGAGGGGTGGACTAGATGACCTTTGAAGGTCCCTTCCAGGGGAAATTATTCTATGAGTCTATGACATGGAAGAGTTCCTCCCGCTCACTGGTGATTTTCCAGATGCAATTGGACATCTGGTGCTAGGTAACCTCACCTAGGCTCCCTTTCCCAAAAAAGGCTGGACCATATGATCTCCAGGGGTCCCTTCCAACCCTAATGATTCTGTGATGCTGTGATGTGTTATCCCTGATATGTATGGGCTGAGGGAGCAGATGGCATAACTGACTATGTCCTCTGTCTGCATCAGCAGAGATGTTAGTACTATCAATAGTTCCTGGGAAATTAAGCTGACAGCAAGCGAAGTGTGGCTTCTGCATTGTTCTGTGAGTAATACACTTTATTGATTAGATTTCTTCACTAAAACATTGGTAGAATGCCTAGTGACATGTCTGAAAGCGGGGTGCTTGATGTCTGTAGTCCCTCCTGCATTGGACTGAAATGCCCTCTGCAGTCAGAAAATCTGAAGCACTTTTCATGGCTGAACACAGTCTGTAGCAGCTCTTTCAAACATTTTTGGTGTGTGTGTCTTTTTGTGATTCCATGAAAAGAGCATGAGCAGCATTTTTAATGAAGCCTTTGTTTTGAATGCAGCATGTTGTATAATAAAGCTGAATATATATATATATATATATTGTTTTTTTTCTGGGTCTGTCATTTCTGCTGGTTTCCATATTACTGCTGATTCCTGTGAGAATACTGAAACTATAGAAAGTGCGCTATATAAATAAACAGATCAGTCAGGTCACTTTTATTAAAGATTTAAGGGGCTCACTTACTGCAGGCTATGTAACTTTTCCTGATACTGTACTCTGCATTTTCCTGCTCTTGGTCCCTCCTTTTCTTTAGTCAGTCTGGGTGAGTGATCCCTTCCACTCCTTTGTCTTCTTCTGCTACTGGCAATCTGCTTTCCCGTCCTCAGCTCTTTCTCTGTATCTTCATTTCCTGGAACACAGTTCTCATGTGAACATTTCAGTCTGACTTTGTGTTTTGTGGAGTTAAAGTCATATATGTCTACAAAACTGTACTCTCAGTTACAAATCCTGCACAGTGGTCTCTCTACAAGACCTGTACAAAACTTTTATAAAAAGCAGCCTTAGGATACAGAAATGTAATTTTCCCATGGCTCAGCCTTCTGGTTGAATCTAAATGAAAGAATGAATGTCAAAGATGATGGGTATGTAGCTACAGTACTTAAGATATTGTTAAAAGAATAGGTGAAGGTAGAGTAATATATGTGTTTCTCTCTTTTGTATACAATTCTACATAGAGAACCTGAAATGCCAGGCAGCGATGTCGTGGTTCAACACAGAAGAAAACAGGGAATTTTTTTTTTGACAGCACTGCCTCATGATCCATTTCTGATAATGTCAGGAGATCCAAGAGGGCTGCAAATCCATGGAGTGATGAACAACCTGGCAAAACCCTGCTGGTGTCTATTCTGTAGCAGGAATAGACATAGGTGTCTATTTCGAAACACTGCATTTGTGTTGTACCTTTCAAGTTGTTATATCTTCACTCCGGGAAGACATTCTCATGGCTCATTTAAGAAGTGGCCTCATGCTGCCGTGGGAAGAAGTGCAAGCTGATAAAGTCATCTGGCAGCAGAGTTTGCTCTTTCACAACTGCTGCTGCACTGGGCCTTAATCCTGTAATTTCTGTTTAGGAGTAACTGCTGGTGAAACCAAAGAATTCATTCACTGGTAGGAACTAGGTGATCTGGTCCACAGTAAAACAGATCTGATTTAGGAGGTACCATGAAGACTCTGTAGATAACATGCCTGGTGTGATTTCTTAAAATCTTATTTCTAGAAGAACAAAGTCTGTATCACAGTATCACACAGTATCACAGTATGTTAGAGATTGGAAGGGACCTCGAAAGATCATCTAGTCCAATCCCCCTGCCGGAGCAGGAACACCTAGATAATGTTACACAGGAATGCGTCCAGGCGGGTTTTGAATGTCTCCAGGGAAGGAGACTCCACAACCTCCCTGGGCAGCCTGTTCCAGTGTTCCGTCACCCTCACTGAGAAGAAGTTTCTTCTCAAGTTTAAGTGGAACCTCTTGTGTTCCAGTTTGTACCCATTACCCCTTGTCCTATCATTGTTTGCCACTGAGTAGAGCCTGGCTCCGTCCTCGTGACACTCCCCCTTTATATATTTATAGACACTGATAAGGTCACCCCTCAGTCTCCTCTTCTCCAAACTATAGAGACCCAGCTCCCTCAGTCTTTCCTCATAAGGGAGATGCTCCACTCCCTTAATCATCTTAGTTGCCCTGCGCTGGACTCTCTCCAGCAGCTCCCTGTCCTTCTTGAACTGAGGGGCCCAGAACTGGACACAATACTCCAGATGCGGTCTCACCAGGGCAGAGTAGAGGGGAAGGAGGACCTCTCTCGACCTACTAACCACCGCCCTTCTAATACACCCCAGGATGCCATTGGCCTTCTTAGCCACAAGGGCACAGTGTTGGCTCATGGTCATCCTGTCGTCCACTAGGACCCCCAGGTCCCTCTCCCCTACACTGCTCTCTAACAGGTCATTCCCCAACCTATACTGGAACCTGGGGTTGTTCCTGCCCAGATGCAGGACTCTACACTTTCCCTTGTTATATTTCATCAAGTTACTCCCTGCCCAACTCTCCAGCCTATCCAGGTCTCGCTGGATGGCAGCACAGCCTTCTGGCGTGTCAGCCACTCCTCCCAGCTTAGTGTCATCAGCAAACTTGCTGATAGTACACTCAATTCCCTCATCTAAATCATTGATGAATATATTAAATAATACCGGTCCCAGTACTGACCCTTGAGGCACTCCACTAGTTACAGGCCTCCAACTAGACTCAGCCCCATAGACTACAACTCTCTGGCTTCTCTCCTTCAGCCAGTTCGCAGTCCACCTCACTACCTGATCATCCAGTCCACACTTCCTCATTTTAGCCGTGAGGATGCTGTGGGAGACTGTGTCAAATGCTTTGCTGAAGTCAAGGTAGACCACATCCACCGCTCTGCCATCATCCATCCACTGTGTTATTTCCTCATAAAAGGCTAAGAGATTGGTCAAACATGATTTCCCCCTGGTGAAGCCATGTTGACTGCCCCTCATAACCTTCTTATCCTTGATATGCCTTAAGATGGTACCAAGGATAAGGTGTTCCATCACTTTCCCAGGGATGGAGGTGAGGCTGACCGGCCTATAGTTACCCGGGTCCTCCTTCTTGCCCTTTTTGAAGACTGGAGTGACATTTGCTTTCCTCCAGTCCTCAGGCACCTCTCCCGTTTCCCAAGACTTGGTAAAGATGATGGAGAGTGGTCTAGCAATGACTTCCGCCAGTTCCCTCAGCACCCGCGGGTGCATCCCATCTGGACCCATGGATTTATGGATGTCCAGATTGCTCAACTGGTCTCTAACCCATTCCTCATCGACTAAGGCAAACCGCTCCGTCGACCTGACTTCATCTAAGGTCTCAGGGGTACAGGGCTCATCAGGACTGCCCGCAGCAGAGTAGACAGAGACAAAGAAGGCATTCAGTAACTCTGCCATCTCTGTATCTTCTGTCACCAGGGCACCCATCCCGTTCATCAGTGGGCCTACATTGCCTCTGGTGTTAGTTTTGTCTGCCATGTATTTAAAAAAGCTCTTTTTGCTGTCCTTGACCCTTCTTGCCAGGTTTAATTCTAAGGATGCCTTAGTCCTCCTAGCTGCCTTCCTACATCCTCTAGCAGCAGCCTTATATTCCTCCCAAGTGGCCAGCCCCTCCTTCCATGACCTGTAAACTCTCCTCTTCCACTTGAGCATACCCAGCAATTCCCTATTTAGCCACGCAGGTCTCTTGGCCCTCTTCCTTGACTTCCTACGTGTCGGGATGCTCCGATCTTGAGCACGGAAAAAGTAGTCCTTGAATGTCAACCAACTATCTTGGGCCCCTTTACCTTCAAACAGCCCTGCCCATGGGATTTCCCCTAGCAATTGCTTGAAAAGGCCAAAGTTTGCCCTGCTAAAGTCCAGGGTTGCAATTCTACTTGGTATTCTACTAGTCCTGCCACACAAGATCCTGAACTCCACCATCTCGTGGTCGCTGCAACCAAGGCAGCCCTCAACCCTTACTGCTTCAACCAGATCCTCCTTGTTAGTGAGGATGAGATCCAGCAGCGCTCCTCTCCTGGTCGGCTCATCCACCATTTGCAGGAGGAAGTTATCATCCATACACTGGAGGAACCTCCTGGACTGCGGCTGGGTTGCCGAGTGGTCCTTCCAGCAAACATCAGGGAAGTTAAAATCCCCCACGACGACCACGGCCTGTGACTGTGAGGCCGCTCTCAGCTGCCTGTAGAAGGCCTCGTCAACTTCCTCACCCTGATCCGGTGGTCTGTAACAGACACCTACAACAGTATCCCCCCTGCCAGCCTGCCCCTTAATTCTCACCCACAGACTCTCAACTTGCTCATCATCTGTCCCTGGACAGAACTCGGTGCACTGTAGTTCCTCCCGCACATAAAGAGCAACCCCACCACCCTGCCTGGCTGGCCTGTCTTTCCTGAAAAGGACATAGCCTTCCATGACTATATTCCAGTCATGTGAGCTGTCCCACCACGTCTCTGTAATTGCCACCAGATCATAATCTCCTGACTTAACACAGGTTTCCAACTCCTCCTGCTTATTTCCCATGCTGCGCGCATTGGTGTACAGGCATTTCAGGGAGCGAGCTGAGCACACCGATTTCACCCTAGGATTGTAGGAGGCCTCCCAGTCTTCATTAATTCTGGAGCGCTGCCCCACTGGGGCAAGCCCAGCTACAACCCCATCCCCCTTCGAATCTAGTTTAAAGCTCTCCAAATGAGCCCTGCTAATTCGTGCCCCAGCATCCTTTTCCCTCTGTGAGACAAACCTTTCTCACTTGTCATTGTCTGTAGAAGTAAAGATACCTGTGAAGGTTTCTTCAGTGAGACTTAGAACAGTGTCTATATGATTTACTTTATAGGACATTCATACATAAAATATAAAATGTCATATTTTGATCCAAATTTGATTTGGAAGTGTGACACAAAAATCAGCTTGCTAACTCCCATTAGGACTCTCATTCTTTTGCATCTGCCCTTTGCGTTTCAATAGATTGTCTAGGCTGAAATTTCAGTCAGATCAATCTGAAAGTGCTTAAAAAAAAGATTAATGGAGTCATTTAGTTGTGTCTAAGAAACCGACTGCAAATTTCAAAATACTTTTCATATTTAGATGTAGATATCAACAGTTTTCCTGGGATTGCCACTAAGGATCATAGAGAAGCTGGTACATTAATTCTTTTTCCTACAATCAGAGTATCTTTAAGATGGTGATGTTTGTGAAAGTGTTCAAGAGCCTTAATTAGCATCATGACTGCATTTGACTGACAGTGAAGATGCCGTTTGCTTTATCGTCACACCATCCGTATTCTGTCCTTCAAGTCAGTAGTACATGGGATTATGAAAAATCTAAAGGAAAGAGTTTTCTGACTTTTTTCGTATGGAGACAAGTTCTTTCTAATTAACTCCTGATTATGTGTTTTGCCCTGTTCTTGACAACTTTTTACAAAATTTGACAATTTTTGACATTGTTTATATTTTCCTTTGAAATACTTGACTTTTCAGTACTCAACTGCTAGAACTCCTCCCATCGCTTTCAAGTTTAAGCATATTTAACTGGATGATACTGCCTGGTATTTTCAGGATTACTGTGAAATACAAAAGTTTGAAATGCTAATAAAACCAATCATTTTCTGTTGTTTTTTTTTTTTTTTTTTTTGGTCAACATTTCTGTCCCATTACCTAGTCCCTCTGGGGGATACTTTTGAATTCCTTACAGTTTTGTTTGGGGGAAAAAAAAAAAAGCAACTTAGGCTGTAGATATTATTTTAAGGGACAGCATTTTCTGTCTTTCTAACAGCTCTTCTGTTTGCAATTCAGTGATGGTACGGATCATCAGCTTTCACTTTTTGCACAGTAGACTGCAAAACAGCTACTCTTGTGTATTGAACACTGAAAATTCAGGCTGGTAATTGTTTTTATAAAGAACTTCATTTTGAGATGCTGTGCCTACCCACCAGAAATTTCTGGTTCCCCTAATAGTTCACAATTCCATTTCCATTTTCCTGTTATGTATCTGGTGGCTATGGATTTTATTTACTGTTTACTTCTGCAAACACAAAAAGACCCCATCATTCTTTTCCCCATTCATGCATCTCAGGCTTTGTTTTGATTTTTTTTCTTAACTTTCTCAGGAGATGCAAAAAAGATCTCAATATTGTCAGTAATACCCTTTGAATTTTTTATAGTAACTTTCATTTACTAAATGAAAAGATTTTAAAGCATTTACCTGAGTATATACAAAGAACATTAAATGTGTTTTAGAGGGATATAGGAATTCAGCAAATTGGGACGCCAACAATAAATCAAATTCTTATAATCTTTATCCCACTTTATCAATCACTTCTGTGTTTTCTTTTTTTAAGAGAATAATATATATGACTGTGTAAACACACACATGCACACACACACAGATATAAAATCATGGAATCATAGAATATTTTGGCTGGAAGGGACTTTTTATGGTCATCTAGTCCAACCCCCCACTCCAGTGAGCAGGGACATCTTCAACTAGACCTGGTTGCTCAGAACCTTGTCCCAGCTGACCTTGAACATTTCCAGTGATGGTGGCATCTACCACCTCTTTGGGCAACCTGTTCCAGTGTTTCACCACCCCCATTGTAAAAAATGTCTTCCTTATATCTAAGTCTAAATCTATGTCTGCAATCTAAACCCAGCCTCTTTCAGTTTAAAACCACCTGTTTAAAAATGGCAGGGAGGAGTGGGGAAGGGAGAAAAGTAATTTTACCTCAGCCCTGTTCATTCAGAAACAAACCTAAATGTTTGTCAGTGACAGGAGCAAAGTCAAGGTCAAAGGCAGTGGCCACCATATGGGCCTGAGATAGGGCTCCATCAGCATTTGCCACCTGTGCTTGTTTCTAAGTTGTCACACCAGAATTATTACAGAAAGTAACAGCTTTATGTAAGCAGGGGGGCAGAGATGATATTCCTAAAATCAAAGCTGTTGTGTTTTTATCTTCCCATGGTTGGGCAGAAGCCAGAGAGAGAAGATGGGTCTAGGTGCTGACAAATTATCAAAGTAGATGGTTTCTTAGAGAAGTGAGTGCCTGGCCCCCCTATTCAGTCCTCCCAATTCTCCTAGTTGCTTCATCATGCCAATGGTGAGAGCATGGGAAGGGAAAATGGAGAGGAAGGCATTGTCTACCTGGGTCTGGACCACTTCACTCCTTATTCTTGGACACCTCTCTCCAGGGCACAGCCACTGCAGGGGGGCAACAGGGAAAGCTGGCTGGGCACTTGCTGGCTGAAGTGCTTCTGAGGTGCTTTTAGGGAGGCAGAGAAATTTAGTGACAGATGGAAGACAGAAAATGACAAGCACAGCCCTTGGAAACCTTGATAGTACCCCCGAACACCTCCGTTTCACCTTGTTTCTCTCCTATCATCCAAATCCCCTCTTTCCCATTGACCTCTCCATTGGATCTTTCTCTGCAACCGTTACACAATGGAGTCTTGTCAACATGACTGAAATGGACAAAATCAGTTGGTTTGTTCCATATTCTCATGATGGCAAATATCAATATTGCATATACTATAGAAAAGACTTGAGCTTGGTCTGGCAGGGTTACAGGATAAATGTCACCCAGCTGAAAGACTCAAGGAGCCAATTTGAAGGAGCTTTGCTGATACCTTATTATACCCAGTTCACTATTCCTATCTTAAGCCACTTTTAATCACATTGGTTAATACACTAGAGTACAATCATTATAGAGTATACTGATTTCTTTTTTTTTGCAAATGACTGTCAGCAATTATTACTGTACCAAGATGTCCATGTTTTCTTATTCTTGTAACTTCAATTTGTGTACTAATCAAATACACTTCAGTACTAACCAAATACAGTCCTAGTAAGCATCCCATATATTCCAATGGAACAAATATCCAATCTTTATGCTTTTTCTGAAGAAACAAGCAAATGTCTAAGGCCTCAGTTTCCTCTGCTTGAATCTCTGCAAAATTGAAACAACAGAACTAATCAAAGTATCTTAAATTTTGTAGTTTTATTTTTCCATTTCTTAATCTTCACTTGCGTTTACCTTTAAATTAAAGAGGTACGCTGAACAAGGTATTTCAAAGTGAACTCAAATACTGGAAGCCTGCTTTGCCTGTTCTTTTTCTCAAATTACAGATAAAGTAGCTTTCTCAACAGCTCTACTCGCTGCAAAAATTGAAATCAGATATCCCTACAATGTGTTTCACTTGATAATGAGCATATCCCATCTGAAGGACAATGCATGTTCACATTCACATTTTCCTAGTTTATATTGCTTTATGGTATTTTTGTCTTATTCCAGAAATAATGTGGATAAAATGTGAGTATAATTGGTTTAAAAGCCTTTGTGTTAGAACACGTCTGAGAAGGTGGGGTATAACTGTTCGATATTGACCAGATTCTTCTGCTCTATAAGTTGGTTGCTTCCTTCAAGCGTAGACATCAGGGTCCTGAGGGCACTAAAAGGCCTGAATAGCCTCAAATGGCCTCATCTGGGACCCCCACTCTGTGTTTATGGGCATGGAAATCAAAATTCAGACCTACTACGAGGAGAGGTAAAATCCTTTCACAATAAGGAGCAAAAGTCTTGTCATTTGCTGATAGTGGCATTTGCTGATTTTATAACCATTCTGCGTTACTGAAATTGTGCAAACTGCTCTAGCTAAAATATTCCTTGTTATTATTACTATAGCACCCAGAGGTTTAAATCAGTAGTTTTCTGGGGTACTGCTTACTACGTGAACATGCAGTTGGAGACCATCTCTTACTCTGAGACGTTATATGCAAAGTAATGAAAAGTCGAGGAAAGGGACAATCATCACCTTTGCAGGGAAGGAGCACCAAGATATACAAGGTCAAACTGATGCCAGTCAGAATTATACAGATTAAGTTGATCCAGCATTGACTTGAAGAAGCAGATGAAATGAATTTTTCACTCCCTTTAGGCCCTCTTTATAATGTGGGGATTTTTGTTTAGGTTTTTTTTTTTTTTGTGAATATTTTGTGTGGCTGTTTTGTTTGTTTGTTTGTTTTGTGGGGTTTTTTGTTTTTATGCCTCTTATGCCTCTTTTTTTTTTTTTTTTTTTAAGGTTTATACCTCTAGCTCTCTAGATTAGAGAACTCGTTGGAGTGTGGAAATGGAGATGTGGGAGGAAGTGGGAGAGGCCAGGGTATGGTGAAGTCCTTCCTTCAATCCCAGGTGGCTGTACAGCTGGTGAACTTTGCTGCTAGGAGCACAAGAGTGATTTTAGGTCCACAAGCTTAAAAAAAGCCATTGAGTGAACACAGGAGATTTGTTGCATTTATTCTATTTTTCACCTACAGATTTGGGTTAAGACAGTCTTTGTTCCTGATTTGGCAGAAAACCTAGGCTGACTCTGTCAGCTTTTTGACAAACATAGCAAGGTCTCTCTGTGACATAGTGTGTCAAAACTGAAGTGGCAGTAACCTCTGTCAGTGGGAGGTTTGAGACATTTGCTTTCTCTACATGTATAAGGTTGCAAAGTTCAGTTTAACCATCCTCTGCATTGATTCTTCTGGCAGACTCACAGCACACACAAAAATAGGTTACTCAGACCACTTTATTCTTAAAAACCTCCCACAAAACTTTCACTGGTGTACATACAAATATCTGAATGATGCACATCTACCACATTTTCTGAAGTTTCACTCATCACTCAAAAAGCTAAATATTAAATGAGCTTGAGTTTTCTCCTAAAAATTCACTATTCATAAAGTTTCCACTGAAGATCTTCCATTGCTTTGGATCCCTTGCCTGTGCTACTTAGGAAGGTATCTCCATCACTTCTGTCCTGGCTCAGATCAGGAGTCACTTAGTCAGTGACTCCTGATCGCTGTCACAAGTCAGTCAATAACTTGCCTTTCTAGGTTGGGGCAATGGCAAGTGTTTGCAGTGCTAGAGCAGAGGGAGCTGCTGTTCCTACATGTAAACCTAGAAAATTTGCTGCTGCTGCTACTGGGTAAAATTGAAGTCAGCTCTGGTGCTTTGGTTCACAAGGTTGTTGTAAACTTACAATGTTTCTGTTGCACACAAAGAGCATTCTTTTATTGCATAGAAAGCAGGAGAAAAAATAGTTTAGAGAGCTGTTGGTGATGCCTTCTCATGTCAAGAATATATTTTCTCTACCCCAAAAGGGTATATTTTACAGAAGAAAAACAACTCACTTTGTAACGGGTTTCTGAAGATAAGGCTCTGTTTCTTACCTCAGCATGATAAGCCAAGCTGAGCCGTGCAGAAGGGACAGAGAAGTTGGGAGCAGAGACCTGAGCTGACCTTCCCAAGCCCTGTCACAGTGAGGCTGATCCTGCTGGAACTCTGCAAGACACAATACCTGCATGGCTGTATGTGTGTCCTCCTGCAGCCCCAGCAGCAGCCACTGAGGGTGGCCTTGGGAAGTGTGCCAGCTGATGGAGGAAAGATCATTTGGTAGGTGTTGCAGAGGAGCAACTTTACCTGTTACCCGGGACAGAGCTGTGTAGGGCAAGAGATGAGTAATTCTTTGCTGCTGTCGATCCTGCATTGTTAGTTTGGTGGACTGAAAATGGAGGAGTTCTTGGGGGCCAGACCTAGGAGCTGATTGTTCAAAATCACCCCAAAGGCTGCCCTTAGCTTTTGTATGGCTTTCAGGCAGTACCCCTGGCTGTTTGCTGTCATTAACCAGGGCTTTGATGGTTGTTTTCAGTAACGTCTCCTTCCCTTCTGACCCCACAGCCTGGTCACTGCTCAGTCTGTGACTTTTGGGCTTTTTAGTCTTTTTTTAGTCGTCCTGCATTTTCTAATGAGAAAAGAAAGTTCTGTTGCCTTGGTGGAATCACAGCGTGAATCGCTGCCATTATGTTCATCTGTACTTTCCAAGAACACTAAATTTACTTTAAAAAGCGCCAACAAATTTTATGAGAAAAGCCAATCCTTTCATAGGTGCACCAATATACAGAAACTGTTATTTCACATCTGGGATTTCTCTGTATGGAAAGTATACATAATTTTATAACTCATCAACTTTAAGAGGTGCCCAAGAATGCTGAAAATAGGACCATAAATTTATAAGAGATAAAACATTTTCATAGAAAAAGAAAATTCCAACAAAATAAGAGATGCCTGGAGTGTTCTGCCATCCATTAGAAAAAGATATTAAAAAACCCAGTCCTGTCTTTTATTTTATGACTGTGTATAAGAAAGCTAAAAAATTCCCAGCTTCCAGAATAAGAGAAAAGATTAAAAATACACTCCTCCTCATTTCATAGAAAACTGCTCTGTTAAATCTAAAATTTAAATCATAGTGTTTGATTATCAGTGCTCACCAAGAGGATTACAGAACACTCATTAAATCTTATTACAAAGCGAAGTGCAGAAAGTAATTGCACATATTTGTAAGTAGCTTAGAATTGATTAAAAATGCATAAAGAAAGACTGCAAACTTTTCTGCAGGCCAAGGCTGCTAACCCCTCTGGGTAAACACACATCAGTTCATCCCTCCAGTAACCTTCTCTGTTTCCTCCCGGTGTGGCAAGAGAATGAATTCTCCCTGTTTTAAGGATGACAACATTGTACATGTGATCATTTGGGTTGCTGTGAGCAGTAGGAGATAGGGAAGGCCTGCATTCATGTTAGGGTTAGGAAGCTTTAGAAGAAGTTTAATTTAAGCTGTTCCTCAGGCTAAGCCCTTTTCTTCCCTACCCCCATCCTTCACCGAAGGCTGCTTTAAGGCTGCCTTTTCAAAGCAATCTATGGGGAATTAAGTGCTCTGGTTCCATGGATGTTAATGTGATTTTGTGAGCAAATATCCTTTACTCCAGCACCATGCTGAAGCTGTACTCCACTGTGAGGTTTTATAGATTCCTTTCATGCAAAGGAGCTGTGCCAAAGCAAGGTAACTTTAGAAGCTTGTTAACTGGGTAAGTTAGAAGCACACGGGGCTTTCTGCTGGCTGTTAGTTTGTTTGTTTGGGCTGGTGAGTGAGACGGTGTTTCCTTGCAGAGACTGAGCAGGAGGTAAGGCTGGGTGAGGTAAGTGCACTGGCCCTTTGGATGCTACTCGATGGGAAAGCTGACTTGTTGGGGGCACATCACTCACATCAAAAGAGAGTGTGGAAAGTTGTTTAAGCTTAAACCTCTCTATTTGCTTAACTGTGTAGTGATGTGCCCCAAGCAAGGCAGCCTTTGCCTAAGCTGCGACAAATTTGGTGCATAACAATGCAATGAGTAGTCTGAACCTATGCAGTCTGGGTCTCAGCATGCAACTTTGCATTTAAGCAACTCGGATATCTCTTCTGGTAGTGTTCAGAGTATCCCTGAGGTGCTTCATTGTGTTATGGTTTCCCTTTCTTCTTGGATTCGCTTTTTTATTTCGATAAGAGTGGTGGGTGGTATTTAGGAGGAGATAGAGGTTTACCATATATTCTGCTTTTTTCTTTCTTTTTATAAACAGTGTTTTCTCTGATGTAAATCATGCAAAATTTGGGCCTAGACTTTTCAGGAACAGAGCAGTGCCAGTGCACAGGAGGAGAAGAGATACAGTTTTTCCATCATCAGTTTCTTACCACTCAGTAGCTGGGCACATTCAGAACTATGACTGGTGTCTTTAACCTCTGTGAATGAGGCAGAAAGAGGCATGGCCTGGAACCTAGTGTGCAACCACAAGGCAACCTACAATGCATTTTCTCTAGGGTCACCTTTTTGATCACAATTCCCAGAGGCAAGGCAATTTGGTTATGCGCTGCTGTACCTTTTTTCTGGGGATGTGGAAAGGAGGGCACGTCAGCTTTCTTATCACCAGTGCCATATTGACAAATTTACATCATTTAATCTTATTTTCCTCTTTCAAGTCTGACAGTCATGAGAGAACAGAACTGGAGAGATTACAAAAGCTTTTGCTCTTATGTATTCATTTAGAACATCTATAAGGGCTTTTGAATATTTGTTTGTAACTAGGAGGAAAATGCACATTAGTCAACTTCTCTTCAACTCACTGTTGGGGCTAGACCTAGGTAGCTGTCCTTCAATTCAATACAAATTTAAGAACTAAAGCAGGACATAATGAGTTGAGAATATATCTCTTGGAGTTTACTATTGATTTACTGTCTAACATTTCTGAGAATTACCCACTGCATAATCTATAGAACAGAATTATTTCATTGCAGGGTTGCTGCTATCTCTTAAGGTTTTATATAAAGCCTTGAGAATGGGTATTTTTTTTGTCAAAGTCACATAAGAATCTTATCTTGCTTTCTGTAGCAAGAAAGTTTCCTGTTACAAGAAGTGTGGAGAAAAGTTAACAGATGTGCACATCAGCGAGCAGTGAAGGTGTAAGAACCAGGGAGGTGGGCATGGAGGTAACCATGGCACTGGATGTACCCACACCAGCAGGCACTATCCTAAAAGGTCTGAGCACAGTAGGCAGACCCAGGAGGTGATGTCAGAGCAGCCTCTGACAGGCCAATGGGGTGAACCAGGGCCAGGAACCATCCAGATCCAGGAGCTAAAGGAGATGGTGCTGAAGATAAGGCTGTGACATGGAGCCAGTTATGGCCCTAGAGAGAGCCAAAGACAGAGCACAGGCTACAGTGTGTGTCTGAGGGGTCCATCCACAGTGTGAGTTATCTCAGCATAGGGCTGAGATCCATGCAGGAAGCAAGGTCAGAGGGAGGGATGGGGACCTGCTATGGTGTTGCTGGGGCACAAAATCACAGCCTTGGGCTGAGCTGAACCTGGGTGCATGAGAGGTGGTGGGATTCCTAAGAGAAGCTGGTCAGGGACATTAAGGACTACCAGTGCATATAGGTCTCTGACACTGAACCCATCAAAGGCAACAACAATCAGAATATAAATTGAATACAAATGTGGGTTTTTTTCTGCATTCATGATTTTTAAGCAGGTTTTATCAATAGGGAAAAGGGTTACTTCCCAAACCACAGCCTGTTGAAGAACAGAGGCTGCACTAGAAAAGGCTCACTGTATAATTTCATTGCATATGCTTTGCCTTTTTTTTTAGGTAGTGTAGGCTTCAGTGTTGGTGTCTGCTGAATCCAGGTTGCTGCTCTAGACAAGCCTTCAGTCCGACCCAATGTGTCCATCCATATATTCTCATGTCGCTCTTGGATAATATTTAGAAGTGACCTGAAAATAACAAATGCATTGAAATCAAGGAAAACTCATTCACTGAATTTTCTTTGCAGACTATTTACACCAAACAGTGGCAGGATCAGTGATTTTCTATTGAGCTTCATCATGGTGGTCTAAGAGAGATGGTACAAGTCCTGCATGGAGAATGGGAAGTGGAGTTCAGCCCCTGAAGCCTGGGAGCCCAAATGTCCCTTGCAAGACATCCATATCATCCCAAAGTCTTTCTGTTTCCTGTATTTATGTAGTTGTAGTAGTAGCTGGGCAATGCAGGAAGTTCTTTGGGGGGATTATGCCAGTGGGAAACAACCTAGTAATGTGGACAGAACTGTGGACTCTAATGTCATTCGTATGGGTTGGTGTTTGCTACTGATTACATGCAGCTACATACAATCTCATGCTATATCCACACACTTTGGTTCCCTAGGTGTGGGCACTTCAGACATGTGGGCCTCTGTGACCATGGTCTGACTCCACTTGCTGGCACATAGAACCCCATGTACATTAAAAACATACAATAGACAGTCTTCCACTCAGGAAAAGAGTCAGAAAAGGAGTTTAATAAGAAGACAGAACAGATTGCACTGATTAGGTGCAGCATATGGCCGGCGAGTGTACTGATCAGCAACCAGTTTATACATGACTGACCAGTTTATCACCTTATCTCTCTGTTTTCTCATGATTGTTCCAGCCCAAGCCTTGCTGCTGTGTTCAATTTTTTGCTCCTGCTCACAGGCTAGGAACAGTAATTTAGGAGTGGTCAATGTGAGTATAGCCACACAAGTAATGGTCGTACTATTAATTGTAGAGAGAGGTGAAGTTTTCCCTAGGAGCTCAGTCTTTGTAAATGAATGACATTTAGCTGAGATATATATCATAAAGAGGATGCAGAGTGGTTTTGTGGGTCAAACAAAGGTGCACCTACAACAACTCCCTTCTGAGCTTGGGACTTAATCAGGACAGTGACTATAAGCCTATTCACACATGTCCAGCTTGCCTTAAAACTTCATATTTTGTAGCAGATCAGAGATTTCAGTGGTCCTTTAGCACTTTCAGATTGTCACTCAGTAATGCTTAAGATGTAGAATCATAGAATCGTTAGGGTTGGAAAGGACCTTAAGATCGTCTAGTTCCAACCCCCGACTTACCTTCCTTTCACGTCTCAAAGCAATGAAAAGGCTTCCATGAAACCCCCAAACTGAGTTTGTTTTTACATACAGCTGTGAGAATCCTCAAGCCAGTTGTTGTTATTGAAAGGGATTTTTTCAAACTGCTTTTGGTCCTGATTTAGGAATACTTTTCTATCCAGGAATCTTACTTCGGCATGTGTTTAAAGCATGTGATGACAGGCCATGGAAGTAAGAACTTTTCTATGCATCTGCTTCAGGGTGATTCTAAATCTTACCTTTGCTGGTAAGAGGTGTTCTTTGTTATAGTTTTCACTGCTTTGCATTTTTCTATGCTCACTTATGCTATCATTTGTTTATCAGCAGCCAAGGAGAATGGAGGAAAACTGCAGTTAGTTTAATCACTGCCTGGAGAAAACTAGAAGCTGATCCTGGTATAAATGAGCAGGCATGAGAATTTGCTTCAGTAGTTTTCAGTCCCTTTGGTAATGCAGAATTTTTTTCTGATTTTTGCCAAGGTTTTTTTTTTTTCCCTTTTTTTTTTTTTTTCCCTTTTTTTTTTTTCCATAATGTTTTTAGGTAATCACTTTTTAGATGGCTTATATTTCCTTTTTTCTCCTTTCCAGGAGATAAAACCAGTAAAATCCTCCCCTGTTGAAGTCAGTGGTAAAACTCCCACTGAGTTCAGGATTTTATTCAGGCAAAGAGTTTCTTGCAAATAAGGTATTTAGATACTGCACTCTGGGGTGATATTCATAAATTCAATTCTGTTTCCTCAAAATAAAAATTCCTATATATTAGTGAGCCTCTATGTGGCTCTGACTGACATGCTTCTCCTTGAAAATCGATTCTCTGTCCTGGAACTTGATGCTCTCACCAAACCTCTTAAGATGGCAGTGAACTCAGCTGCCCTGACTCCTTTACACAGTGCCAGTAACACCATCACTGATTTGTAAAGCAAAATCAAAAAAAACCCAACCCATATGAGAGCCTGACAGGACACGACTTGTTCCGTGGCAGTGGAAAGCTCAGGTGACAGAGTGCGATGGCGATTGTCCTTTCTGGCAAGGATCCTTTTGGAGGCAAATGTTCATATATTTGGCTAGTTTACATGGACTGGAATAAGTAAGTTATTTAAGAAGGAAGTAGAGTTACTTTGTGCTTAAAAGAGCTCCCAGGAACCTCCACTGCCATGGTGGCTATTTTTGTGCTGCCTGGATGACATTATACAGCTAGGGTTATCGTGATGCTGATTAAAAGAAGCATCTTTGAAGAGATCAGGCACATTTCAGCTTTGTATGCCTGTCTTCCGTGCAGACTAGTTACCATGCACAGAGAAGTGAACAATGAAAGAGATATGGAAAGAGAACTATAATATGACTTAACCTTTAAAAAATGATGCTGAGTTTGAATATCTGTGTGGCTGCATGCGTCTATGGACAATGCTCAATACATCGTGAAAATGACTCCTCTTTAAGGTCTCTCTGGGTAGGTATCCAGAATGAGAAGGCACACAAAATCATAGGTCATATATGCAAGATAACTGCAATTATAGAGATATGCATTTTCACATGTGCTTACCTACACATACGTAGTTCTGACTGCTGATTTAACTGTAAAGCAAGCAGGTAAGTTCTAGCTATTGTTAAACTGCATGTCAAACCTACATAAAATGTGCCTAATTATGCCACATGAGCTATAAAAATAAAATATTAAGTTAAAATAATACTGTACTCTTTATACAAGTACTTCAAATGGAATACATAATACAAAATATTGATTCAAGAGGGCTGCCGTATTGAAAATCAAATGAGTTTTTGCCACTGCTGAGAGCACACAAGCCCAGTGGAATCAGCCTGTTCAACTAATCGTTAACAGCAGTGCTGTTTGTGGCACTCTACTTAACAGTCTGTCAGCAATTCCATTAAAAACCTTATTTTTCAGGGATTTATATTTTGTTCATAAAAAGTTGCTCCAATTTAAAATTAGAAATACAAATACAGGTGTTAAGGAAGAGAACTACCCCACCCAAACTGCTTTTGAGAGATCTGATCCTGGGTCATGAAAGACAGCAAGAATTTTGCCTTTTATGTCAGTAAGAGTAGAACTGGGATGAAAGGTCTTCTGGTGATTAATCGCAGTTAACAGGAGCTTTGTTTTTGACCTTAGCTGAGCTTAGGTTCGCTGATATTTTAATCAGCAGTGTAAGGAACTCTAAGTTCCTCAGTGAGAGGAACTCCTCTCTGGTGCAGGCCTTGGAAAAAGCTTTTCTGATGTGACACTTTAGTAAATTAAGGCCAATACTGCAGCCCAGACTTCAAATCCAGTACAAGTTGTTTAATTCGGTGCCAAAAAGGAGCTTTCCTACTGTAATGCTTATGCTGAAAGTTGGCACCAGAGGCAGTAGACTTCAGGGCAGTGGAGTAATATATTATTTTGCACACTCCTGACTACCTGCAGTGTAACATTCATATGATTTGGCACTCAGCTGGACCAGATCCTGAGCAACCTGATCTGATACTGATGTTGGACCTGCCTTGGAGGAATGAAGCTGGACCAGGTACCTCCCTTCCCACTTTCATTACCCTTTGTCTCTGGGGAGTTATGCACAAAGCTGTAATGTCTGCTGACACAGAGAACTGATCAGATTCCAGTTTAATGTCAGATATAAATATAAAATTTTCTGTTGTTTTAGGACATTTAGAGTCACAGTTTGCTTTGGTCCATAATAGATGTGATTAAGCTTGCTGGAGAAACAGCTTGGCTTGCTGTTACATATCCAAAGTGAGAGATCTATCTGACAAGATGTGGATTTAACTAATTAGTATTTTCTCTCTTTGGGGACCACTTAAAACTTTATACAAAAATTAACTTGAATGAAAGTGTAAAAGTGCTTCTGAAAATTTTGCCCTGTAGCATTACATTAGCAGTAGCACTAGAATTGTGTTTCTGTAACACCAAGCTGCTAAAGTTGCAATGGTGTAATTGAGGTTATCCAAAGGTATTTTTGTTATATTTCTTAGATAGTGACTAAGAAATAGTATGGTAGCTGCAAGAAAGTGATCAAAATTAAGGGACATATAAACAAACTACACCAAAATGCCATAAACCATGCTAGATCTTAATAAGATGCTAATTTACTATTTGCAGTCATACATCACACCAGTCTCTTTGTTCAAAAGAAAGTAAAACTATCAATGTGATGAAAGAAATATCAGTTGCCAAGTAATGAGTTTTTGGGGGAAGTTGGCAAGCTCTCTGAGATAGAGGGGGGAGAATATGACCCTGGGGAAAATTTGAACTATGATGACTTGGTGAACACTATTACTTTACTTCCATTCCTAAAATAGGACTGCAAGCTTGTATTCAAGTTATGACAGATATTATACATCATAGTAAGAAGCTAAAAACATACATAAAGCTGTGTCACTTTGCAATATGGAATATATTAACAATTTTACCTATGGTATAAAAATAGTAATAAAAAAGAAAAGATGTATTTAGATCTTTTCCTTTTATATTTATCTGTTTACTGTCCCAGAAAGTTTCCTGCATACAGACAGACATGTAGAGAAGTCTCTAAATTTTCATACCACCCTTTCTTCCTTGTCTGCTTGTCTGATCCCTTGAGTACTGCTAGCTCCTAGCCATCCTACCTACCTTTAAAATACTTATTTGCTGCCATCTTTGCTGCTATAATTTCAGTGACTACTGTATAGCTTTGTTGGATTAGATGCTATCCTTTGGTCAGTGTTGAGGTAATTTCTAACCTTGAAAGAAGTGACTGCTTATAATATAAAAAATATAGTTTGTGTGGATTTAATAAACAAATAAATAAATAAACAGTAATTCTGTGCTCAGCCACTTTGCAGTCTTACACCTTCCTCCTGAGTCAGCTACCGTGCTTGTTTGCTCCATCATTATCCTGGCTGAAAAATGTCAGAGTGATGGAGTACCTATGAGCAGCTTCCCAGAGAAAAAAATAAAGGGATTTGCTGAGTGAGCATGAGATGCATTCCACAGAGAATCCTAATATCTGACGGCAAATCCAGGACAGACACAGATTCCCTTGCAAAGAGTTTAACCACTGATGGAAACACAATTGTCGCAGAAGCTAAGGAGCAGAACTGCTTCTTACAGTTTTTATTTCTCTGATGGCTGTGGCCCACATATATATATGTGTATATATATATAAATGTATGCTTATATGTATATATCAGAAAAAATATGTTTATATACACACACATATATATTTAAAAGAAAACCACATCCCCAGAATGTTAGAAAAATTAAAAGGCCCTGAAGTCAAGCCCACAGACCTTACAGGATGCCAGAATTAAGATCTAGTGGTACATATTTTAAATAAGGTTCCCCTCTGTATGTGGAATGATATAATCTTTAATTACATAACTGCATACTAATTTTTCCATGGGCAGGCTTTGCCCTTCAGCACATGTAAGAAGCAGAGTCCTTGGATCGAGGTGAAATTCTTTTCGATTTGGCTGATTTTGGTGGGGATTTCTAGCTGCATTGCTGAAGAATAGTTAACATTTGAAAACCAAAATTACCTTACAAAATATTTCCCTTACTCAGCCTGCCTTTGCACTTCCCATACACAAAAAGGTCAGCTGTAGGGTTGAGATATAAATCAACGATTCGACCCTCTTTTAGTGGAGGGCTACAAGCAGGTATGCATAGCTGGTGCAAGGATAGCCTGGAGGCACCACCTTGCCACAGGTATTGAGTGGGCAAGGAAGAGAAGCAGAGAATTCTGGGTCTCTGTCATAGAAGCCATCATCTTCTGGGCTTGTAAACACCATCTCTCCACCCTTCCTCCCTTCTTCTGTTTTGCCTGCCTCGCAGCTCCCTTCTTTTCCTATTTCTGCCTATTTCTTTATTCCCACCCCCCATCTCTGAGAAGCTTCAAGCCCTGTCATGCGATTTGGCATTTTTCCCTTTTCTCAAGGCTTTGAAACCCCAGTCAACTGAAGTTTTGAGAACAGAATAGAGATACTACCCCTGTCTTCTGTTGCCATTTCTGCTATCTCAGTACCTCAGTAGGAGGGCTAGTAATTTTACGAGGAAATCCCATTCATAACCTCCATCCATATAGTGACATTTGCTCAGTGTCAGTGCAAGCATTTATTCCACTTGGCATCAGGAGCCTGCAAAGAGATGCAGCAGGCTTAGCCCACATGTGGTAATTGTCCAAATGTAACATAGATCATGTAATTTTGCATTGAAATTTTCATTTTTCTTTTGAAATTTTCATTTTTTTCTTAGCCAAACTCAACTCCACAACACATCACTGAGGCTAGAGCAGGTCTACCTTCCTTTGCCTCACCATCATATTTCAGGTTCCTGGGTTTTAATACAAGAATACTTAGAACTTCTAAAGTAAATGGTTACATGTTTATGAGGTTTTGTTGTTTTTTTTTTCAAATGGTCAGTTGTATTTGGCTGAGAAATGTTCAAAATGCTTTAGCTGAAACCTCTTGATAGTCTGTGAAGGCTGTAGCCTGGTCATCACAGCTTACTAACATCAAAAGTTGCTAAAAATGGGCAGCTTAGAATGGAAAGTGCTGGGAAATCTTCATTATCTCTAATACTGAATTACCATCCTGCATCCAGGATGGTAATGCACAGCTGTTCAAACCATGACCAACACTGGAGGGAGAGGGAAGGCTTTAAGCATATCTACTCCTGATAGATGTAGGGCTTAGGTTACTTATACATTGTCAGAAACAAACCATTGCAGCCATGGAAGTGCATTCGTCATCGTCATCACATCTTGTGTGCCAAAAAAGAAGCAATGCCATTACTAGGAAGCCCTGAAGCCCTGTTTTACAGCTGTAAAACAATGGGAGTTGACTTGTAATTCATACTGTGTGTAGCAGGAGTGTATTCACATCCTCAGATATCCTTTTCCATGACAAGAGAAGATTTAAGATTTGTGTCCCCCTTTACTTTAAAAAGTAAAAAATAGCAGTTTCCTCTTCTCACATTCATCTGAAATGTAGAAGAGGTGTTCTCTTGTGTGCTGCTTGGTTTCTAGCTTATTAGTTTCTCTGTGGACATTGGTTCTTTTTACTGACAATTACTGTGTTCCACTGATGGCAAAACTGCCAAAATCCTTTGTGGAGGTGGAGAAATTAATTATTTTTGCTCAGGTCTGAAAGCATAAAAAAGGGAAACTTGAAACCTTTGTTCTGCGCAGTTTTATTTCACTCAGCTCTGAAGAATACAGAATGATGCCGTTCACTGGAGAGAGATGTACTGTATTATTTCAGAGGTTTATTGTTACCAATATAGCTTGGGAATGTGCTTTGCTCCCTATGGAAAAAGAACTGTTTCACGATGTACTGTACTTTCTCTTCTGATGTTCTTGGTCCTGCTGGATGCAAGCAGTTTGGATAGGACATTCATTCTCCTAAAAAGTAGATAAAAATTATTCAGTGGATGTCTCCTGGCTGCACACTGATCTTGTTTCTCCCACAGTGGAACCCACAAATAGCTATAGCAATGTCTGCCATCTTCCATGTCTCTTGTTTCCCATAATACCAGGAATCATGCAGGTGAAGGGGAGCTTGCTAGCAAGTTTGGGGTTGAAATTTTGCGTAGAGCAGGATACTTAAACTGTCTCTGCACTAAAGCCTTCACAGGCAAAAACTGGCATAAGAAACCTTTCCATAGGGCTTGTTTTGGAAGTGCCTAGGAGATGAGGAGGCGTGTCAGTATCATGGGGTGATGTAAGGGAATATGGGATGTGCTGAACTGAATATGAACCTTGCAGAGGTCAACCTGGCCCCTGGGGACATCTGATTCAGGGACAAGACCCACTACCTGACTACTGATCCCACTTTTGGTCATAAACTACAGCAGGGTGATTGAGTGCCATGACACCACTTTCAGAGCTGTCCTTCCAGGCGTAATGAGGTGGTCAATGAAATGATGAGGGTAGATGGGGGGTTCTCAGACATATTTTCATGCTTCTAGAAGTAAAGAGGGGTTCTTGGTTTGGTTTTTGTCACCCTTCAGACTATAATAATATGTTTATTTCTGGTTATGCTAGCTTTAATTGCTCCTAAATATCATTTCCAAGAGAGAAACATGTTCAATACAAATAAATGGAAGTTCCAGGTACTGTTCTTCTGTTTTTCAACAGGAACACAAAAGAAAATTTTTAAAACCCCTTGCTTTTAGCCACCTATGAATAAGGAATCTCACCATTCTATGGCTGTGCAGAAGTACTTCTACCAGCTCCTACCCACCTGTCCTTTCCCTCCTTATATTACTCCCCAGGCCTTGCTGTTCAGTTCTGTTCAGCTGATGACAGCAAGACGGATGTACTGCAGCTGCCCAGCTGCAAAGAAAGATCCACCTCTTAGCAGTTGGCAGGTGTCTGATTTTTATGCCTTGTAGTCACATCACAGTGGTGTTGCACACTGTAATGACCATGGCACCTTAAACCTCTAGCCACTGAAAATGAGTTGTGGGCAACTAAAAGATCAATATCTAGTGAGGTCAGATGCCCTACACAAGACTTTCCTTTCTGATATATTAAAACATTACAGACTTTGGGGGTGGGAGGGAGGGAAGACTACTTTCTTATTGTTCAGGGTCTGAGAACAGCTATCTGTCCCCATCAGCTCTTCCTCACAAATGCAATCAATATGATGCTGTTTGTTTGGGTTGGAGTAGTCTGTTGGGAGAAGTTACCCCCAAAGAGTGCTTCTAATTGAGTATTACTTTAGTTAAAGTGGACAAATGCTCATATTCCAATTATGTATTTTTTTAAATGATTGAAGTTTCATTCTAGTTTTCTTAAGCTAAGGCTTACCCATGTTCCCACATACTCCTTTATCAAGCTCTTTATTTACATTTAAGAGCATTTTTATTTCTGATTTAGAATAATTATAGAAATGAAACATTTTGTACTGCTCTAAGAAGGGGGAAATAATATTTTCCTAAAACTGGAATATTCATATCTTTAGAGTGAAAGTAAAAATTAGATTGAAGAGAGGGTTTAGAGCAGTAGGTACACAAACAAGGAAGGGAAAGTAATTTTACAGGGCTTTTTACTTCCAATTGGCAATTATATCCCATAGAAGAAGCTTCATCCTTTCTCTTACATTAGGAAGTTTGTCAGAAAAGTTTGCAGAAGCAGAATTGTATGCCTTGCTCCTCTCATAAATGAATCTCAATCCCTTGTAACCTTAATAGCAAAGGTTACATAAGGATTTTTCAAAATTCAGTTTTCATAAGGAAAAACCCTGGAGAACAAATGATATTAGTCCCGAGGAAATTACTTTTACTGCATGTATGTGACTGTAACAGACTGAGAACAAAAATCGATGGCTTATCCGTACAACAAGTACCCTTGAGATTATAAAAAAGCAGGGCCTGAATAACTTATTTTACTTTCCGGAAGAGCACTGGGACAAACATAAAACAAAGCCAACAAAAAATACCAACCCATTCTTTGTGCAACATTCAGTATTTGCTGCAGCCTTATTTCCCAATGTATATTGCAATGCTGCAGAGTACCTGTTTCTAAGGGGGCACCAATCTTTTCCTCAGGTGCAGAACAAGAACGTGAGAAATGCAGATTTCATGAGTGATCTTCAGTAATTCATTTAATTTTACTGTGCATCAATTCCATACTATAAAACCTGGCTGTTATTTCCCATTCTTTTAAAAAATGTGAAAATTTATCATAAAAATTTTAGAAGGTAAACAGCCATGGAAGGTATATGTAATTATATAGATATGTAAATCATCATTCTCCCCTTTTTCTGCTTTAGATGCCCTTGTTTGTGATTTTAGTAGAAAATGATGATGTATATGCCTGGACTACTCTGGAGTGTCTGGAGAACTAATTGCGTTGGCGTTTTTTTCTGTGTAAGGAAATTGGGTTTCTTTTCTGGCTAGAAGCAGTATATAGATAGCAAAAACCCCTAGAAAGTACAAAGGCTGAGTGGCTTGTAATTTTACATGGTCATTTGACAGGGGAATATTGGTCTGCAAATTGTAATTTAGGTCAGTTTCTATCATAAATTCTGTTTTTACTGGCTGGTCTGGGCAACAGATTAATTTTAGTTTTGAGTTTCTGTACAGATGATTCAGCTTTGCCAAAGTAATTTGCAGTGTCCTGCATCTTCTAGGTTTCTGTTAAGTCAAGTGAGTGATTTTAAGGCTGTTCTTTTGCCTAGATCCATTCACAAAAAAAATCCTGGCAATTGCTGTTGTGCCATGGAGTTGTTAAATCAGGGATATTCAACCTGCAACTACTTTTACTGTAAGCACGTAAGAAACGTTGTGCACAAGTTAGTGACTTTTCAGGTTTGACTCATATAGGTGCAATGGATATTTTTTGTTTTTTTTTTAATTTCTTTTTTTTTTTTTTTCACTGGAAGTTACATTGGTGAGGGGGCTGGCAAAAGGCTTCTGGGACCTATTTGAGACTCTTTAAACATTCTTGCTATGTGGGGCACCATACCTTCACAAAATGATCAAAAGATTTTATTCCAACACCCCAAACTCATTTTCAGTTTGTGGCCACCTAGGAGCACCCAGCATTTGGCCAGACAGCCAAGTGAAATCATCACATGACAGTGACTGGCAGCTTTAGTCATTTGAGGTGATGAGTGCGTGTCAGCCTGTCACAGCACACACCAACACTGGGTTGGAATTACATTGGTAGCCCCGTTCCCCCCCCCCCCCCCCCACCCCATTTCAGCTGTTCCTTTTTAATCGCAGGTTTCCTCTTTTGTCTTTCCCAGGCAGCGTTGCCATAGCAACGGTGTCTCTTGACCATCCTGCCTTCCTTCAGTCAGGGCTTACCCCTGTCAGCCTCCGATCAGCAAGGTTTCACCCACCTCAGAAGCTCTCCCTTAAAGATGTTTTCCCAGCATGCACATGAAAAGCTGGTGTACTTTTCTGTTAAGGTGTCTCTGGACACTGCAAGTGGAGCTGCCAGGCTGACACCTGGTTTTATGTTCCATACTGGCACAATTTTCCATGCAAGGTGTCTGAAGCAAGCTGCTCCTGAATAGTTCAGTCAAAACCATAGGTATCTGTCAGCATTTGTAGGCAGTGGTGCAGTATGGTAGACATAATACTCTGGTTCCTTCAGTGTTTGCATCTGTCTTCTTTTAATAAGCCAAGAGTTTTTGTTTTCTGAAGTGACTTACTTATGAGTTTGGCTTACGGAGCACTTATCTCTTGAAAAAAATATGCCTTTCAATATTTATTAGAAAGATCAAATAGAAACAACTGCCTTCCCCTTCCCCAAAATCTCCTCTTTGGATTTAGACTTTATCCGATCCTGATGCTTTTCAGCCTCACTTCATCAAAGGTAGACCTGCAACTTCAAAGCCACTTCCTATTCCCAGGACAGAGTTTTTTCCCAGGCAAGCCATATAAAAATTTATAGTGGGATTTGCAAAAAAATTGCTACTGGTTGCCCCTCATGCATCTTCCTAAAAACTTCTTGATTTATTGCCCTTGTGATATAGATACATTCAGCAGTTGTAAATCTCTCTTCTCAATATGACCCCAGTGGGTAAAAGAACCATTTATAGGGTTTGCTGAATGTATTGAAAAGATTAATTAAAAAAAATTTTCCATAAATATCTAAATGCATAAATTAATATGTTTTGAATGAATTATGCAGCAGTCTGTCACAACAGGCTATTTATACAAGAGATTTCTATTGACACAAAGTAATGCATCTGTTTATTAAAATAAGTATTAGTCTCATATGTATTACGTGTGTACCGTTTTATAGCTTTTCATGAAGAATCACAAGTTCAGACTTTAATGATAAACTTACATATGTGGTGCAGCTAGTGAACACATAAGTGGGTCTGAGGTGGATGGAAAAGCATATCTAGACAGAAAATATCTGGGGAGACATGATATAATCTATTCTGGATATCCTGTTATTGAACAATAATTTAGCTGAATCTAAGCTGAAACATCTACCAGGGACAGAATTGAGACTGTAAAAGAAAATTATATGCATATCAAGATGTGCTAGTTAACTGAATTTACTGTGTATGAAATGTAGTCACTGGATATATGGGCCATAGATGCTGCCTGACATTGCTAAAAGTGCTGTCCCAAGATACTGCTGTATCTTGCTGTCCAGTAATCCAGTAGATAGTAAATGGAAGAATAGTGATAAAACTAGTTAGAATGGTAGCCTACTACTCTAAGTGGTAGAGTGGGTAGGATTGTACCCAACAAATCCAATAATTTGAAGTGTCGAAACATAATTATAGACTCTAAATTACCTGGTAGAAAAAAGTCCTCAAGGAATTTATTGTGAATAATCCTCTGAAAGCGTCATCTGTTCAAAGAAGAAAGCTGGATCAGAAAAAAAGATTAAAAAAACCCCAAACAACTGGAAAGAAGAACCTTGTGTCTGTACTAAACTCCTTGGTATATGTATATCCTGAGCACTTTACAACTGTAGTAGCTCAGAAAGAACCCCCGGGAACAAAAAAGAGAAGGAAAAGAAAAAGAAAGATGTCCAAGGATGTAGAATAATTTGCCTATTGAGTGTGAATAGTCAAAGAACACTATGTTTTATTTTGGAAAAGAAATAGGCACTAACCAGGGTAACAGAACACAAATGCTGTGACCAATGTGGATAGGGAACAAGTTTTGCTGACAAATGCTGTGACCAATGTGAGTAGGGAACAAGTTTGATCTTTCTTATAATAACAAAACTAAGAGATATCCAACAAGATGATAAGGCTATGCCTTTCACAAACAAACAAACAAACAAGGAAACAAAAAAAAAAAGGAGTTCAAATGTGGCTGAGGTTCTGCTTGGTTTGGTGAGACAGTCCAGGAGAGGAGCATCTCCCAGAGCACCCACCACTTTAGTCAAAGACCTTTCATGCTGCATGATCCTGTGATCTGGTCCCATACAGCTATTCTAGTATACCCTCTGATGTGATGAGATGGAGATAGTGTGTTGCCCTGTATAGGCAAATGTGCTTTTCTCAACAATGTTAAATAGACTGGGGAAAGTGCTCCACTAACTCAGCTCTAATCCTCCATTTCTACAGAGCTAGCCTCAATTTTTATGCTGGTGGCCTTCTTTAGACATAGCCAGTTTCCAAAGTACAGATCTAATTGTTCTTTGAAGATAAGTTTCACAATAAAAAAAAAATGTTTAATGAATTCTAGTATTTCATTTAGCCATGAACTTTAAAAAATAAATTATTTCAATAATTTTATTTGAGAGCACATAAGGTTTCTGGTTCTCATAACAGGAATGTCCCTGACCTATCAAGTAGTGGTAATAAAATGAAATAGAATAGGTCAAATTCCTGTATAACTATACAGAGGTTGAATTTGATTTTAAATAATGCTTCACATCTTTTCCATCAAAGCTCTCAAAGTACTTTGGACTTACATGGCTTAAATCTCAGTTGGGTTTGGGAAGCTTTTTTCCTAAAATGTATCACCATAAAATGGTATTTTTTCAAGTTCATTTTTATAGACTTTTTTCCCCTGTTGCTTTGGGCATGAATTACTTTTCCATTCCTGGAAACTAAAGTCCTGGGTGGCATTCACTGTCTGGAAGTAGTTACAGGAAACAGAAAAAATACAGTTTATTCTGTTACAGTGGGGTACCTATGAAAATATTCATATATGCTGCAGTCCTATTGAGACTTCAGTGAACTGCTATGCTGTTCATTAATTACAGAAGAAAATCAGGTCAAGAAATGGATTCCAGCCCCAAAGATTATTATATTCCTCTTATAGCCATGTTGTGCTAAGAAATAGCACACCCATCTTTTCATTTTGGATGAATTTCAGTTTGCAGTGTCAGATACTGGTATGTGGTGTGGAAGACTCTAACCTAAGCCAACCTGTAGAAAAAAATTCTCCAGGAAGACATAAAATTATACGAGGAATGAGTCCCCTTCTTGAATATTTTTCTGCAAAGCTAATAAGGATTTTAGTGTTGTTTAGAATAATGGCAGTGTAACTTCAGTAGTGATATCTGCTTAAAGATGTGGATGTTTTTGCTTCCTGATATAATTGTTCTCTGAATGAAGATGTGAATGACTTTGGATCTTCATTTTGCATTCAGTTTGGGGGGAGCAAAGGAGAGAGGCAGATGGGAGCTCTTGTTATGTTTCAACTGTTTATGCTGGGGAACTGTAAGTGGGATGTCACATCCTACTTCATCCGTCATAATGAGTCAACGTATGTGAAGAGTTCAAGATGTTCCCTTCAGCAAAGCGAGGCAGTGTGTGCTGGGGAGAGCAACTCCGTGGTTTAGTGTTCACAAATAACTGTAACTACTTAAGGAAATGACAGAAGTACAAACCTGAACAACATAGCACTCTCCCAAAGTCAGATAGCAGTGTTTGGTGAATAATAATGAAGGGTACAATACGCTACCCTCAACTACTGCTCAGTTTTACTTGTTTCACCTCAGCAAGGAGGAAGAAGTAGGAAAGAACCAGAAGTAACAATGAAAATAATTAGCAGTATGCTAAGGGTTTCTTGAAAGAGGAGATTAAACAAGGTAACAGGAGTTCATTCCTTGAATGTATAAGAGAAGGCATGGTAGGTCTGTAAGAGACTGGTCTATAAGGGAAAGTCTGACAGAGGCAATGGACTGAACTCTTTAGTTTAATTTGTTATTATACACTAATGCACTGGCTAACTAGAGTACTATGTAAATAACAACTTACAAATTTCTACCAGGTTCTTTTTTGTTATACTATGGAGCACAAAAAAACGGATGAAACTTACAAGATATTATTAAAACAATGTCCTGATAGCAGTCAAAACAACTGCAGTAGAGTATGAAGAATGGAAGCACTTATTTTCCAAAGGACACAGTTCTATAAGAGCTCAATCCTTGCACATCAGGATATAAATCAAGAACTAATTAAGTGAGAACACAAATTAACTTTCATTTTAGTCATAAGGGTATTAATTGCTTGCATTTTGTAGCTCTGTCTAAAGCCTTGTAAGTGAGACATTGGCCAACGCTGGTGGTGTGTTACCTGAGACATAAGCCAAGGCTGGTGGTGTGTCAGACAGTGTGCAACACTGGCCTGATCCAATATGAGAATTTTCCCAAAAACTAGAGAGCAGTGGGGTTGGGTTGTTCCTATATGTTGCTATGTAATACGCTTGTCAACCAGAAACTTGATGAAGTATGAAGAGGTTGTAGTTCTATTAAGCTTCACGTCCTGAACTGAGATTGAAATATAGAGAAAGGCTTAGAAGGCAAATTCTTAGGATCTGAAGTTTAAGTAAAAAGAACAACATAATTGTTGGGATCTAACTCCAGCTGTCTGATCCATTCTGCATCATATGGAGTTATTCTCAATAAAATATTCTCTAGAGCGTTATCGAATGATACTGTCACTGGCGAAAAAGGCCGTTAGTTAGTCAACATAAATATACCAGGACTGCTGTCCACAAACAGGTGAGCTTGGGTTTGGTACTGAACAGCTGACCTCACAGCTCAGTCTTTTCACAGATTAAAAATCTGAGCATTTACCAGGTTTGTGGACAGGCTTTGCAGACTGCACTGAACAACTTGTTACTGCAGCGACATTGCTGCAATCTATAGAAAGCAAAATAAGCTTGGAGCCAGCTCAAGGTTTCTCAGCAGTGTTGTCAAAGCTGAATGAGGACACCCTCAGGGAGAAGATGATCAATTCTGATGGCAGTGGAGAGTGGAGGAAGATGAACCACTGAGGAGAACTGGATGATGAAGGCTGGAAAAGGTCCACAACTTCAGACTTACAGGTAAAAGAGGGAGAATTGGAGGGGATCCCATGGTTTCTATGTCCCTATGAGTGACCTATGGGGTTCATGGGGGTTGTACAGACTTTGGAAGGCTGTCAGTGCTCATGGGACTATTTCTCTCTCTCTTATCCCTCAGCCTGTCATTTTCTGGAAGAAAATGTCGTACCTATTTACCTGTGACTGCTTCCTGTCTGGTACTAGGTCCTCTTCTTCCTGCCCCAGATGACCATGTTACCTGTGCATCCCTGCCAAAAGTCTCCTCTCATGTCTGTACTAGCGTCCTGTTCCTGACAGGGTCTTGGGAGCTTTTGCTCACCTGAGTTGTTGCTGCTGTGTGAGAGGGAGGGAAGGAGACAGAGCAGGGGCAAGGCCTTCTTCTGAAAGAGGGAAGGCCTTGCACAGAAAGGGCAAACGAGTGAGAAGAAGCCAGACAGGAGAGCAGTGGCAGAGGACTTAGGAGGTTGAACTCAGAGGGTTAGCATAATGCGTTGCTCTAACACCAGACCTTGTCTCTCCCCCGTTTCTCCAAAGCAGAGACCCTGGAGTGCTCAGCTGTCAGCTACCTTAGGCAAATGCTGACTTTATATATAAATCCAGTCTTGTACTTGGCTACATTTATTTGAGCTACAGTCACCCCTTTTGGCTTAAAGCAGTAGTCTAGTTCAACTTACCCTGGCCTGGAACTTTTTTGGGGGTGGGTGGTTGGCTTCAGAAAGGGAAATTAAGGGGAAGGATTACTGCTGCACCCACAGAAAGCTTCTGCACATTGTCAAAGTTGTTTGTCTGAGACTTAGACAAACATCTTGGGAAAATCCAGCCTCCATACTTGTGTGCATCCCACAGTCAAAGCACAAGCACATATTTATCAGAAACCTATCATGTACCAGATGGTAGAATAAAATGGTTGTTTAAACACACTGTGACTTAGGGTAACCTGGCATAGCACATTCTCAAAATATGCCGCATGTGTTTCTTCACAGATCTCAACTAAAGTGTAGCAATGAATAACTTCTTAAAAATCCTGGTACAACAACATGCCTTTTGTTTCTTACATGTTATCTAAGAGTTGCTGCAGCAAACACAAGAAAGGAATCAGATATGGAACTGAGCTTCACTGAATACAATGCTGAAAGAGGAGTTTTCTTTTAAAGCATAGTCCTACACCTGTTCAGTGGGTGAAGTCCTGAAAGACTTGCATGCTAGAATCTACCCAAAGCACTAAACCACCATCGGGTTACCTGGCTGCTCTCCTCTGCAGGCCAGATCTGTGCCCTTCATAATATTCTGGCCCACGATGTACACGAGCTCTGCCTATGCATACTTCTTGGTCAGATGTGGAAAGAGCATGGCTTGTCTGTAGTGGGTTCACATTCCCCTGTTTTGGGCCAGCCTGTGTGGTCAAAATACTCTTTGCATAGCATCTATGCATGAAGAGCAGCCCTCTCTACCTTATTTGGCTGTGTTGGGCCTGCTTCCATTCATGGGTTATGAATAAGCCACGGAGCTTATTCATAAACCATGGAGCTTCATAAGGCAATGATAGTAGCAATTCTCTTTAATAAGTAAAGCAAAATAAACTGGGGAAAAGGCAACTTTCTCTCTGTTTGCAGCATACCACTGCCTTGTATTAATGGGTAAATATCCTGTGTTTAGGACATGCATATGCCAGTTCAGAGCCCTGGATGGACTCCCCAAAGCTTTTTGAGAATCTGCAATATATTAGGCATCAGCTTCCTTGGGGGTGAACTTCTCTGGGCTTTTGATCAAACCAAGTACTCCATAAGAAAATGTTTCTTATAAAATTTTGATATGTACACTTCTACAGTTTCTTAGTTATTTTTCTCAGTTCCTAAATCCTTAAGTAAAAAGATAAATAAAAACATTGCACATGAATATTTGGTACAGGTTTTATTGTTTTCATTTTTCTCTCTATTACATAACTGCTTTTCTCTTCACTTGGAAGAAGCATTATTACTCACCTGTGATTCCTAATCATCTCCCTCACTTCCCATCTCTGCTTTCACTCCTGAGCATGATCAACTAAATTTTCTGACAATATTTTTTGAATTACTTTCCAGGTCTGCTAATGCTGTGGAGGGAATAATGCTGGGAAATAGCAGAGATCAAGCACTTTTCTGTTATCTGAAGAGCCTCCACTACAAATAATGGCCAAATATACTTTTACACCTCAGCTGGTCTTCCTTATAACAAATTTTAGTTGCCAGATTTATTGATGTGATGCCCATGCCAGAATCTGCAAACTCGGCTCATACAATCCAGCTGGTGACAGTCAGAACAAATCTCTCTCTAAACCGAGTGGGCTGGATCTAAATGCAACTGCAAGACAATAAACACGCAATTCTCACTGCAGTTACTTGTACACAATATCTCTCTAGAGAAAAAAAATCCCCAGTTTAAATCTGTCAACAATAGTTTTATCAGTAGGCAAGATTTCTTGTGAGTTGTACCCCATTCTGTTAAGCATATGGTCAACAACTTGCTATGTCGAAGGAGCAATAGCATGTGTCTGTGAAATGCAAAACACCACAGGATCAATTAAAGCAGAAGAAATATTAAACAGGCAGAAATGTATTAGAATGTTCTCTTCTGCCTTTGCAGGGGCCAGGATAAAAGTCTGGATTTTCTTGGATCCATTTAGTCTTTTAACCTACTTGATTACCTTTTTTTCATTAAAAGCACTTGTCTTTGTCTAGTTAATTGCATTGTTTCATAGAATTAATTTTTTTTTAAAGCTGTGTGTCACAACTGCTCTTTCCCTGTAAACTAGTCATATGTAGTGTAAAATGGCTTGGTGCTGTCTGAATGTATTTTTTTCTTTCCCCTGGCTCTGAGAATTAGAAATAAAGATATATCTCCTTCAGGTGATTGCCAGAAGTCATGTAAATATGGTGGCTTGGGACCAGAGGACAAAGAACATCATCTTGATAGTCTCCCAGGCTTTTTATTCTGTGGCCTCCCTGTTTTCACTTTTCTTCATCTGTAACTACAGTGCGGGAGAGGAAAACGTACACAAAATCTAGCAATTTTGCATTTAGATTTTAAAGTGATGATGACTGGGCACTGGAGACTCTTCTCAGGTTCGTGCTCCTTAGGGTAGGCTTTTGGAGCCTAAGGAAAGGGAAAGCCTAGCAGCTATCAAGGTAGACACATTGGTGGGGTAGCCGTACAGACATCTGTGATCTGATGTCATGTCTACAAATTGAAAATCACAGAGAGGAAAGTAATTCATCAAAGGGCAATTCATGGTTAATTTTCACATTAATTGTACCAGAAAGAAAAGAAAAAAGTAATATTATCAAGATCAGTAATAGGATGGAATTAACTGATTGTGTCTCACCAACCTAAGTCGTAAACAAATGTAACACATGGAATTATTGACAAATGGCATTCATGTGATTCATACTCTGTTCCTATCCTATTTTGGGTACTAAATGATGTTGCTGAAGTAGAAAAACAGAGCTACTACAAAGTTTAATAAAGTAATTTAAAATAAAAAATAATTAAATCCAGCAACTTCTAAAACTGTATAGATGAATAACACTTCATGAAATGAAGCGTAAATGAGTGTATGCATATGTGTTATTGAAATATGACTGTCACTAATTTTAACATTATTTCCATTTTTGTCTGAAAGGATAAACTATTATTTGTTCAATATTCATATAATGCAGAACATTCGGGTCTATGATTAGATCTCTTGAGAACTGCAGTAATTAGTAATGGATCAGTAAAAGAAATTATGAGGAATGTAGAGGCCGATGTCTTCAATAAGAAGGATTCCATTGTGGCATTATTTAGGTTATTACTAAGAACACAGAAAACTTCAAACAATATCTTTATTCCACAGTTGTAAGACAAGAGTAGATTATTATTAACATACTTTAGTAATCAGACTTAAAGGGATAATTCAGTTATATGTTTATGTAGTAAAGAAACACTGTCTCACAAAATATAGTTGTCGTAATATCAAGGAGCCTTAAAAATAAAGAAACAAAAGTAAGTAAATTGGATAGTACAATATGGTTACATTAGTAAATATTTTCTTCTAAGAAATATCCTTATTAAATCAAAATATAGGGTTTAGAATGAACATTGAAGGTCATTTCCCAGTTGCTGCTTAAGGTCATACAGTATTTTTATGTGCATATTCCAGAGAAGGCAGAATAATTTTCAAGAAAGTTAGGTTACAATAACTCTGTATTGTATGAATATAAGATTTAATTTAAAAATAATGAAAGCTAAACAATCAGTCCTGTTAAGTACCATATAAAGACAAAGATGAAATAATTAATGTGAAGATTGATCAAATTCTTTCAGTTATTCTGGAGATTAGAGATACTTTTCCAAAATTTTTCAAATGCAAAGCCCATATTACAAAAAGGAGTAAATTCTGACCAATTTAAGGTACAGAAAAGAAAAAAAATAAAACCAAAACCACAAGCCAGAACTCTGAGCTCTTGGTATTTAGTTAGGGTAATCGCTGTCTGGTTTAGTTGGTGAACCAGAATGGAAATATAGCAGAATTCAAAAGAATGTGGTATTTGCATAGGTTGAATGGCTTCTATAAATAGAAACACAGAACACATTGAAAATTATATTACAATATATTTTACTCTTTATTCAACACAAGCATGAAGGTTTAAGCAGAACTAGAAATTATGAGTATGCAGTCCTTCTTTTGCCTCTTAAGCACACAGCCTGACATAGCCTTCTCAGGCTATGAAATGAGAATTCTGCACAGAAATCTGTTGAGGCATGCTAAAGGTATTGATTTTGATTGAAATCAGAGCCTAGCAGGAATCTGAATTTTGGAAAGAGGGATTTGGATTCCAGTCAGGTGGCTGTTCCAGAAGAATGTTTTTTTTTCACTCTTCAAGGACAATTTTTTACTTCCTTTGAAGTGCAGAAATTCCCAAATCTTTTAATAATAAATGTTGATTCACCTACTCCCTGTCCTTCAGAGTTAATTGCAATAGTCTCTCGCTTGTTTGACCTTGCATTTATCATATGGTTGCCAGTTTATGTTGGTACCTTTGATTGTCAGAAAAGCACCAAAGTCACTAACTCTGCTAGACAAAGTCCTAAATAGGTTTTGAAGAAGGTGTCCCTTCCTTAGAGAAGAGCGTCAAGGGACTAAACACTTCTTATTTGTATTTGGTAGCAATTTGAAGACATTGTCAAATCAGAACAATTCTGACCTCAGTGTCTTTTGATATTTAAATAGTGAAATTGGGAATATCCATCTATTCTTGAATCACTTTTTAAATTGATCTGAATTCAACCCAGTGGTATCAAAGCATAGCTCTTCCTTCAGCCTTTCTGTATTGGTAGTTTTAATTTTTTTTCAGTTTAGCAGTGAACTCAGTTTGATACTGGATAGTGTGTCCACCATTTAGTCAGGGTAGGTGGCTCTGCATATTACCTAAATCAGTTAAGTGCCATATAACTTTCAGAACAGTTAAACTTTTTATGCATTACTCTTCTTTTCCTGTAATGCTTTTAAATCTATTTTAATACTGTTAATTAAATTATTTGAGGATTGAAATAGCATTAGAAAATTATTTTTCTGTGGGAAAATTTGGCTCTGATATTACATAATAATAACTGCTTGAAATTCTAGCATTTTTCTAAGTTTATATCTACCTTTCACTTGGTGCAGCACCCTGCTCTTTAAATTAGAAGTAGAAGGGTTTAATTCCATGAACTAATTCTGATCTCAAGGAAAAAACTTGATCCTGCCGCCTTCTTTTGGGGTAGAAGCCCTAATTCACCTGACACTCTTCTCAGGTGCTTCCATAGTTTCTAACATATCAATAATCCTTGTGTCTTTGTTGCTATGTGGGTCTCCATCCCTTAGCAAGCCATGATCAAAGAACCCAGAATTCTGGGTGATAGCAGGCTCACAGCCGGGTGCTGATCTGTTGGCTCTTTCTGTTTCTTCCCTCATCGTTCCCTGCAATTGGAAGGCTAGAGAAGTACAATTCTTGTGCTCCTGATCTCTTAACCAGTTGTCCTAAGGCCCTGAACTCTCTCTTGCTTGCTTTTGGTCTTCCTGTTGCAACTTCATCACTTCCTACCTGAAAAATCAAGAATGGATAATGCTCTGAATTCTGTACTGGGTTAGGGAGTTTTCTCTTCATGTCTTTAACCCTGGGACCAGAAAGGCAGCAGAATTCCCTAAGAAGTGGGTCTGGTCTGTATATTGGGCCTACTGTTCCCCTCAGGAGAGAGGATTCTACGACAGTGACGTGTCTTTTTTTCTTTATGGAATCAATTTTGTCACAAGGCACAGGCCAACTTAACCTCAGTGACTCCTCCAACCTAGATGAACCATTGCCCCCATCATTCCACTTCCACTGGAAACACTTAGCATTACAAAATGCTCTTGGCAGTATCCTAAGTAACTTGGAAAATGCCTGCAACAATGTTCTTATTTATGTTGCTAATAATATCTCCTAACTCAAATTCTCGGTTTTTACTCCTCATCTTCATAAACGTTCCTGTAGTTAGTACTAAACAATTTGTACCGAAATCCATATTCATCACTTCACCTAGAAGGACCCGTTTGCTGCAGTCTGATGAGCCCGTCTTTCTGAGGCAGTAGAAACATACATGTTTCTACAGCCAAAGGCACACAAGGGAGTGATATTACTGTTCTCATAACTAGTGCTCTTAACTCCTCATCCAGAATGACAGGTATCTACTTATGGCAGGACTGACAGAGGAGCTCAATATAAAAAGGAGACTGTCCATAGCAAGATATCTGCATTCTCTAAATTTGCATCCTCTGTTTAATCATGTAAGCATTATTATAAAATTGGCATATAGCTTGCAGAACCTCTTGCAGTATTACATCATGGAGCTTTGCATGAATGTATAGTTCTTACAGTATAAGAATTTGGGAATGCTGGCTGCTCTCTTAATACAAAAAAACATTTGTGCTTCTAGAGTTGTGTGACTGTACAACAAAAAAACACTTGAGTGTTTACCACACTAATCTAAAAATTTGGGAACTTCTGTGGATCTAGCACTTCCTTGCACGTGTTTTGAATCAAAGGGAGAGTGGCAGGCTGGCTGATTAGGCCATAAAGAGAAAAACTTTCCATCAGATAAAGTAGAATGACTATTTGTTTTAGCAGTTCCTAGCAGCTTGGAGGCATGCCTGTAGCCAGTCACATCATTCTCAGCTTCCTGGGTGCACTTGTAAACACTCATCACAAAAGGTCTCATTCATTTTGGTACACAGAAGATTGAATCAAAGCATTCTTTATAGAACTCTTGAAAAGATGCTGTTGAAGTTGAGCTCTAAGAATAATTATCTTTGAATCTTTGGGCCATTATATATTATCAAAGTATTAATGAAGCAACACAGCCACCTAAACAGTGAGAGCTGAAATTTAGGCATGGAAAGGAAAGTGGAAGAGTGAAAGACTGTCCTTTCTTTTCTGTCTTCTGGAATATTTTAAAGAGACTATTTTTGATCAACAACAATGTCTTTTTCTCCTAGAAAAGAAGATTTACAGAGGTCTAAGCTTTAGCTTAGGTTACAAAAAATCCAAACTAACAATAAATGTAACAGTAACCTTTAAGTGGAAAGGACAGCTGTGTATGAGATACAGTTTGGTAGAGAGGCATACATGATTTAGGTCCAATTGTCCACTAATATAGCTAGTTCATTTTATAGTAAGTAGAGAATGGCAAAATTTCATATTCATCAAAAGCTTTTGTACCAGGAGCTCATTTCATGACAGTTTTGCAGCTCTTGAGATGTGCTGTTCCAGTGACTTCATAGGCCATATCCATTCTGCATCCTGGGCATTGGGTAGACTGAAACCACTGCACACAGAGATATCACATGAATAAGGCATGATGTAACATGATGCAGGCAAACTGACCTCGTGGGCTTCAGACAAGGTTTCCTCCAGGTCAGATTTCATCACAGACTTGCAATAAAATACCATCTTTCCCCACGGTGTTTGGGATTGAAATAAGCCTGGTAAGCTGATTATTGAGATGTGTGACCGCTACAGGCTGTGGCTCATCACTGGCTCAAGAAACTAGGGAACTTGTAAGTAAGTGCAAAGAGTCTTTGAAGTTGCAAATCAACTGGTCCCTGAACAAATGCCATCAATAACAGTGCACACTGCAGGAGAGGCAAGACCTGTGGCATGTCTGTCTTCTCTTTGCTGCATATTAGCTTTGCTTGTGCTATGATTTGAGCAGTTGTTTTTTCACATATTGCAACTGGAGTGACTCCAAGGAAACTGGGAGGTAGTCTTATTGACATCTGGTGGCTAACACATTAGCAAGGACTTTGGCTTCCATTTCTCACTTACCTTCCTAAGATCGTTGTATTGTCGAATAGTACCAGCAAGGAGGATCAGCAAAACTTTACAGGTTCCCGTGAAATCAAGAACTAAGAACTGAGTGCAATTCACAGTGTGTTTCTACTCCATTACATGATAAAACATACTCTTCTCCTCATATTTTTTGTGCAAATGTTGGTAGAAAAAGAGCTTGTGGTTTGATTCCTTTAAGTGTTTGTGTTGGGAGAGCTCTTGTCGCATATGTTCACAGAGAGTGAACATAAAAGGGGCCTGAGGATAGATAAAAAATCTGTTTGACTATCTGACAAATAGTTACAGAAACATTTTGCATATTTACCCATCTTCTAAAAGAAACATATTGCTATGCAACAAAAATGTGTTTACTGTAAAATGACATAGACAGTAACACTTAGAACACACTTGAAAGAGTTGGATTTTGTAAGCAGTTCATTTGCATAGAAACACAAGAGTATTTGAAGCTTAAGAGACAGCATCAAGGGATAAAAGACATCTATGGGGACCAGTCTCCATTAACCTTAGGTTTATATAGTTTTCTTTTCCTCTCAGGATTGAATGTTTAACTACTGAATCAGTTCATGAAATCATTCTGTGTCCTTAAAAGTACAGTAACTGCGTTGTCACCAGATTAGTCTAAATTCCTCTTGAACTGATGTTGCTAAATTTATGTAACTTTGTTATATCACTGGCAACTTACATTTCTATCACTTCATGCAAAATAAATTCGTTCTCACTTAACGGGGTAGTGCTCCTTCTCAGTTACAGCCTGAGACCTGCCGATTTTTTACTTAGTTATCCCAATAGCTAGTTGGCATTCATATTCATTTTTTCTCTCTTCTCTGCCAGGCTGTGCCTCAGTGCGACATCACACTGAAGCCAAATTGATGCAGCATATTCAAATTTCAACCTTGTTACAGATGAGAATGCCAAGAGTTTAAAAATGTCAGACCTTTGAGATTGAAGAATGAGATGCTGGAAAAGGAAACTCAAACTCAGCAAGATGATGACTGCTATCTATGGAAGTTCTATGTAAACATGTCTAAGTAGCTAAATGAAAGATGTCTTCAAGCACTAATGACAATAGAAGGGTAAATGTAGGTATTATGATGTGTATAAAAACCTGAAAATAATTTAATCATGTAATTAACAAAAATTCTTCTTCCCAATCTAATACTCTAAAATGCCACATTAGAAAAGAGGCTTTGGAAACCCAACCTTTGTAACAAGTTTAAGTTACTTTTAGTTAATATGAGATTAAATATATTTTGCTCAGGGATTCGTTAGTAGAAAGGAGATTGTCACCTCTGGATAGCTATGTCAGATCATGCCTGGTTTTAGGGTAGAAGGTTGTTACCCTTTCTGTTTAGCTGTACAGCAGTTTCTGTAATTTTCTGCATGTTTTTGTGCAGAATGCAAGCTTTTTCTGCTGGTTGGAGTGCAAAGAGGTTAAGGTTTCCTGTTGATTTGATTGTACAACTCATGGACTTTCAAAGTTGAACTCGAACATAAAAATAGAAATCTCTCTTAGATATCACCCTTCCAGGAAGTATCCAGATTCTTCAATGGTATTTGCTGAGATTTGGGCTATCCCTGCTCTGTGCCTTAGAAAGTGACACTAGAGGTGTTTTAGGCTAAACAGGAGAGTGAATGTGAACCAGGTCTAAGCAGGTAAAGTACTGAAATGGTACATGGTGGATATCCAAATTGGAGAAGGTAAGAAACAGCAAGTTAACATTTTCACAAGAAATATTCGTGCTGGCGAACATGATATGATAGCAATATTCTGACGATACATAGAATGAAATGGCTGCAAAAGCATGCCTGTCTTTAAAGGTTTGTAAGAACAAATGAAATTACCATCTATTAGTAGTCACAAGGCATTAACTGTGACCCCATTTTGGAATAGTGACAATCAATCAAGTGGATTACCTTTTGTGTTACTTTAAATTTGTGTTTTCCTACGATTCAAGGTCATCTCTGTTCACAGCCATGTTTTCTTAATCCTTAATATACACACAACAGTTGAAAAGGATGTTGAGAACTGATGTGTCACTAAGATTGTGGTGGCAGTTTAAAGCATAAGGTAAGAATATATGTTGATAATAACAAAGATGAAACATAGGTAATATAAAATTAGGCTAAGGAAGAGCAATTATCACCTTTGTTAGTAGTAGCACCAGTATGCCAAGGGGCTTTCTTTTTCTATTTACAGGGTACATCTTGTCTGCACCAGCAATATACATGAAATGGAGTTCTAGCTAAGAGACATTTCATTTAGAGCAAATACTGAAACTTTACAGATGCTTGCCTGCAGCTGTACAGAAAAGACAAACAGCCTCCAGACAAGCCAGCCCCATAGAGCTTTCTACTTGCTTAGCTTTAGCAAGATATATGAATATCTAAGCAGATGGAAAAAGAGAGCTAGGATGAGACATTAATAGAACCTACCGGGAATCAGGGTCCTGAAGTTGCCAGAAGCGAAGTCTCTTCAACTCTCTGTGTAGTAGGGGAGACATAAGGATGCACAACACTCTGCTGAAACAGGTCACGGAGAACAAGATCCATCAAAGCCCCATCTTGGCAGTGTCACAGGCTGGAACAAAGCGAGAGGGTTGTGCAAGTAGATATAGAAATAATGCATGGAAAGAAAACAGAAGGGAAAACCGGCTCTGTCACAAAATGCCTGAGACATATGCTATAGAAGAAATTTTGCTTCTGTAGAGAACTGTGTGTTTGCACCCCAGAAGATGTTTTGGCCCTGGAATAGTCTAGTTGAATTTTTCCTGGTGTGGATAGACAACAGAATTACCCTAATGCAGTAAGCCTCATCCTCATCTTTATTTCACTTACACTGACTGGACGCAACATAAAGTCTTCGTGGGCATCCCATCTTATTCAAGGTTTGGTTGCTGAGATGCAGGGCCAGCTTACACACAGTGCAGCTGAGGGCTGCCCCTGTGAGGGTGCTGTGATGGCTGATGAATCCCTGGGGTCCAGAAGCATTGGGTGCTCCCCGTGGTGGGTGGTAGGTGTCCCACTGTCCCACTGCCCCAGCCAGGAACAAAGGCAGCCTGAAGATTGTAGGGGACAGCCCCAGGCATGGATGGGCATTGGGCACCTCTCTGTGGATGCAATGGGATGTGTCCCTTGGGTAGGATCAGGATCAGGAGAAAACTGGAGTCAGAACCAGCCCCTCGCTCATCACCACAGGCTTGGCCAATGCCTGGCTGCCAGGCCCAGCCCTGCTGCCCATGAGAACCCACAGTCCTGGCCTGTACTGCTTCTGACACTCAGCCTCTCTTTACCTCATGGTAATAAAGTTCAAGTGGTTACACAGCTCTAGTCTCATCCAACTGGTGCTTAAAATTTGGAAACTGTGACCTGAAATTCCTCTGCCCTCTTCCTTAGTAGGATGCCAATGGATACTCAAACTAATTTCTAGCCATAGCTACATAAAGGGTCACTGCTTGAAAGAAACAACATGATCAAATGTTCTCTTGTGTTCCACTTTTCCATTCTCTTTCCTCCTTTGAACTTGAAGACTGTGGGCAATATGCATAATATTTCTTTGTGTAAGTAGAAAACACCTTACTAAGAAAACTAATTAATTCAGACAGAAGTATCTATGTGCCTTTTTCTATAGATACAGAAAATCAAATGCAAGGTGGAGCGGTAAGTGGAAAAGGAGGGTTTTCCTTGATTTCAGTTTATTTCAGTGAAATTCACTGCTCTGCCAGAAGTAACATCACAGTAATGAGTAATGTCATGGAGGTCTCAGTGAAGTGCAAATTTTGGGTGAATATCATGCCATATTTATTGTGAAACAGAATCGCTGTCTTAGAAAGACTGAAAATGAGCTCTTCTACAACAGAATATTATTTTCTTCCCTTGCAAGTATCATACATTTTGACACACTGAAAGTTGAGAAGAAAAAAAGACAGGTAGATGAGGAATATATAACTTCATTATATCATTTCTGCCAAAGAACATTCTATATGTCAAGAACATGCTATATACCCCTTGAGTGGCAAGAAGAGAAGAGTTCCTTGGTTGAGTTGGAAGTAATCTATTGGAAGACTTCTTCACTGGAGTTGCAGTCAAACAAAGGTAATTAGGTTTCAGAGACAATGTAGTAGATTTTGAAGTTGTGCTATATGCATTTAGGGGACTTTTGGCCTCCCTTTATAATCATGCCTGGAAGATCAGCATTTTTTTGAGTCTCAGATCCATGACTTCCTCTGTGGTCAGGGATTTTTAGGGCTCATATGATTCTAGTACAGGTCAATGACCTAAGTGCTGAGGCTGATTTCTCTCTTAGAGATAATTAAAAAAAATTTCAACATGAAATAAAATCAAATTTGAAATCATTGAAAATACTTACTATCCATTCAACTTCCTAAAAATCTTGTTTGCTGTTTTCCCATGGTGCTATCATTTATTCAGCAGCAATCTAACAGATACTGTGGTGAGCTGGTTTTCAATGTGCCTTCAAGCTGCTCTGTGTTTGTGTGTGTCTGTAGGCATGTGTGTGTACACTCATGTGAAATTATCATCATATTTGGTGTGTGAGCATCATCAGAAACATAATGCATTCTGTCACCTATGTGGGAAGCTAAGTAAAGTATGTGTAAAAACCTACTGGATAAATACATTTTGTGCCATGAAATTCTATCACCTGCGAAGGCATGTGTTAATGCTTCAGGAATACATGCTAACCACAGATAGTGTTGCAGCCTCTAGAAACCTGGAACATGTTTGTGTTCCTGTAGCTCTTTCATTAGCATTTCATTATTTGTTCAGGGCCAGTGTGTTGCTGCTGCTTATCTATATATTGACACGATTGGTTACATGTAGAGCATTTATTTGTAACCAACTTAGTTTGCAAAGACTATTTCAAGATGATGCCAGTGGGGGTGGGGCGTGAAAGGAAGAAAGAGAGAGAATATTTTTAATTAGTCTTGTGTAGGCAGGAGGGAGAGGACAGATGTACATTGTAAATGTATCATTTTTTTTTTTACATTTTTCTTGTGATATCAAGCAGCAAATAGACCAATCACAACTGTCCAGTAGCTTTATTTGTGCTGGTTTTGGGAGACTTTGCACTGCTAAGCACCCTTCTGATGCCTTATTGTTGTTCCTGCTTGACATTCCTTGTCCTTGACATCTCCCTTCCCTTGAATCGATGATGACTGCCATCTTAGCCCTCAGGCTTCTCCACGGCTGCTTTCAACTGAGCTAGCCTCATCCATTATTTCCTGCTGCCCTACTTTTGCCCCTCACCACCCCCTCTTTTAAAGTCTGCAGCAACTTTAATTCAGCTTGCAAGCATGGCTGCTGTGGAAAGCTTTTTTGAAAGGCAGGAGGTTTATGCACACAGCTGAATCTCTGGTGGAAATTTCCTTGCTCTGGTGTGCGGCATTGGCAGGGTATCAAGGGGGCTGGCTGCAACCAGCCTGCACCCTTTCAATGTGGTCTGACACAAAATGGCAGCTTGAGATGAGCACAGTCACTTGCCTGGATAATACATTTAAATATAAAAGCGAACAATTCATGGTAGCAATGTTGTTTCTCGATGGATATGGCTATCATGAGGTAATCGCACCCATGGGGGATTAAAAGCACTTGTTTATTCTTGGTGCTTGATATACCCCAAGGACATGATTATCCCATGCCAGTAGTCATATTTCTTGTTATAGCTTATTGCTTAATTGCAGCATCATACCAAAAAAAAAAAAAAGAAAAAAAAAGGAAAAAGGAAAAGAATAGAGATGAGGTGAGATATTGCTGAAATCATCGTAAGAGCTTATGATAGTTTCTGAGCTGCTAGCTATGTATATTAATTAACCCTTCTCAGAGAAAATCCACAGAGGCATACTTTCAAGAGAGATTCCCCCTGCTTCTCACACAAACAGATATGTGGTATAGTCTCTCTCTTGGTATCTCATGCACTGCTTCAGGCACTTGATGTCAAAATATACCAGCTGAGAATGTAGGATAAGAACAGCCGTAGGCTCTCCTCTGGTCCTCAAGACATTTCAAATCTATACTTTCCTGATTAGTATAATACCCTGTTTCATCAGAAGCACAAATATTTTTTCTCCTAGTCTCCAAATGTGCAACTTTTACAGCAGTACATGAACAGGCTTAACATGAAGAAAACAGAAAACAGAAAATTCACCTGGGAGTCCGAAGATCTAACCTATATTTACTTTTTTCCATTGTGAGAAACATTTAAGCAATTCCATAACATTTATAACTGCACATCTATTTGAAATAATTGAAACAGAAACGCTAAGAGAAATTACATTTTGCTAATCCATTTACAATGGTATAAATTGCTTCTCATAGCCAACTGCCAGGCTGGCTGTTTTATTTAATAACTTTAATACTGAGGTTTCCTGAGGCAAGGAGACAGTTATCCCACCAACTGCAGAAGGTTTTACTGAAGTGTCCCCTGGCTATTGTCCAGTAACTGTGAAGGAGCTTGGCTAACAGGTTCACTTGCATTCCCTGTCTCTGACAAATATAGCTGTTATATGTTTTAATGCAAACTAATTCAAAGTGAAGGAGAAAAAGTCATAAACAATGCATCCCAGCAAATCAAATTGTTTTATTAGTATACAACTGTGGCTGGGTGGCTAATAATTTATAATTATAAAATATGTTATTATTACACTTTGAGAACCTGGGACTGAGCAAATATGACCTTACTCCCCATCAGAATCACAGATATACCTTAAATTTAAAGGACTCTCAGAAAGAAATAATGTGTAGAAGGATAACTCACAAGCATGGTTATTTGATAGTCATTGCTGTATACAATGCAACTGTATCTATAGAATTTATTCCCATACTCAGTAACACCATGGAAGATAATTCTTTCTCCCCTATCTCCATGATGACCTGCATTTGGCTGACTTTCTTTTCAATCTGTGAGTAAACATATTTTCTCTGTCTATGATCCCTTTCTTTTTTTGATGTGTTGGTTTAAGTGGAATCACTCAGCACTGAGATCAGGATCCAGCCAATTTTCCCTACTGTGAACTCTGCAGTACTCTTGGTTTCTTTTGCTCATCATATGAAGGACAGTGTTAGATTCAGGCTCAGCAGCACTGAGCACAGAACTCAACAGCTCAGCACACTGTTAATTGCTTCAGAATGAGATATGTTAGAGGAGCCCCAGGTTTCTCCAAAGATTGAAAAGTTGCTGACTAACCCAAATGAATCCTCTTTTCAATAGTAAGACTGTTCTACTCTACATGTTTAAATGCTGCAAAACGTTATTTGTTTCTGAGGCTTAAAAGAACATGCACTTTCTTATAATGGGGAAGACTGAAGAGAAAAACTAAATGTGTTTTTTTTCATAAGTCTCTGAAATAGAATACAAAGAAATTAGCAAAGTGTATAAAAATATGTGGAAGTCATGTTTTTGATTAAAAATAATTAAACATTATTGAAAATAGCAGAGACATTACCAGCTATGTTTGTATTTTCAAATTGTATTGATCATAACTGCTAACCATCTATGAATTATATAGGATCATGACTGGTTGTTTGTTTTTTTTTGTTATTTCTCTCAAAGAATTACATTTTTATTTTCAGGAAAGTTGCCCTGAGGCGGACTTGAAATTGTTCTCAAGCAGATAGTATAATTAAGGATTGATCTGCACAGTGGGGAGAAGTTGGATGAATCAGAAACTGACATTTCTTTTTTTTCACTTTTTCCTTGTGACTGAAGGTCTGGATTCCTCTCAGATAGCATAAGACACTTAACTGTGTAGAAGATGTAGAGTTAGGAGTTTAGATATACTTGATTGTCAAGGACTGTCAAAGACAGATAGGTACTTCCAGCTGGCAATTTATCATGTATCTTGTCATTGACTTTAGCAGAAGCCTAGGGCAAATATTCTCCTGACTTAAGACACCTCAGATAGGTGCCTGAAGTTGAAATGGGATGAAAGCAAGCTGAAAATTTTGGTTTACCTAAGCAGAGACTACCTGCTCTAAGTCACCTGACATGGAAACAGTGAAAAATATTCACACAGCAAATCAGTAGTCACAGAGGGAGGTCTTTGGTTTGCCTTCAGTACCTTGATTTCCTCCTTTAAATGTATTTTTTGATTAAGAATTGTTCAGCAGTATGTCAGGAACTGGGCTTGGGATCCCCATCAAAGGCAGGAAGACTCTAATTTACATGTCTGTAGTTTGATCCCAGCATTTTTATCAAAGTTCATGAAGAAATGGGTGCCTTGTGCAGTCAAAGTCTTTTCTGCAGCAACTTCTGGGCCCTGAGGTCATAGTGTTTCAACATATAGGGATATATATGAAGATTGATATCTTGTGCCTTGTTCCTTCAAGCTACAGTAGAAAATAGTAACTAAGCAAATTAATCTGCTTTACCATGCATGATATATGCTTTGTTGAAAAACTATTTCCATAATAAATCAATTAAAGTGTACATTTAACAAGCCATATGCATTGAGAAAAATATAGTAAGTCTTTCAAAATAGTATCTGGTTGAGATGACTTAAAGATACACCGCAAAAAAAAAATCCAAAAATTGTTTGGGTTATGTGTCACCTATTGAGCTCTTTTTGTGCAATATGAAGCTCTCTATCAATTATGTACAATCATGCTGCCACATGCAACAATAAAATGCAAAAGGCCATAAAATAACAACACAGAATATCATAAATAGAACTTGAGCAGCTTATCTGACCCAAGACAGAGGATCAACAGAGAGATATAGGTCATTATCTACAAATGCTTATGAAATTCACTTTGTTACAATGAAGAGGAAACAGGAAGATATGTCTCAAAATAAACTGGAATTTAATCCAGTGATATTCTGTAGAGTGACCTGATTTAAGACAGTAAACCTCTTGTGCTCAGTGAAGCCCCAAAAACCATCATCAACTTGATACATCTGGTGGTACTCTTGAGTAATACATCTAAATATTGAACTTTAGAAAATATGTGTTATAAATGGACTTTTTCATCAATGGACCTAAGTAAGTATTTCCTTGTAATACCTTTTTTTTTTTTAATGCTATGAGAATTGATCATATCAAAATATACTAAATCTGCCAAGAAAGAAAATTCATGAAGAACAGCTTTTCCTCTGAATGAAAGGACATTTTCTCTAATGGGCTCTTCACAGGAAATTGAGGGAGAAACTCAGTTTAGAACTGTGCAGATCAAAGAAATTGAGGTATCCTGAAATCCCTGTTGTGAACAGAAGCCCAAAGTTTTGGTATTACCTGTTTGACTTCAGAAAACTTCAGTTCTATGAAAATTGGTTTTGCAATATTTTGGCATTCCTGATTTTGAGTTCAAGTTCTAAGCCTAATCTGGCTTTAAAATGAGACAAATTAATTTTATCTAAGCAAAGAATTTACTTAAGAGACTAAGATTATGATTTGGAAAATTGAAATCTCAATCACTTTATTCATTAGCTTATTCAGGTAACAGTTCTCCTCAGTGCATGACCAAGCCCTCACTTGCATCTTCATTACCCAGTTTCTTTCTGGTGGTGCCTCTCCTCTGGCAATGCAAAGTTCTTTGCACTTTCCAGTAACAGTCCAGGCTTCTGCAATAGCCAGGCTGCCAGCTAAACACTCCTTCAGAATATGTTTCTTTAGTGCCATGGCAGGTTTTCAACTTTTTTCCCTGCCTTAATTCATTTGTTCAGTTTAAGTTGCTTTTAAAGCTAAAACCCTTCTGATAACTGAACCCAAATGAAAAATCCCCTTTGTTGCAACTGTTGTTTCATACTCTAGAACAAACTACTCTCTGCTGTTTCCCCATTTTATATATACAATAATTCTTGTGCTGTTTCTTAATGTCCAAGTTCCTTCTGTCTATACAGATGCCCCAAATTTCTCAAGATGAGCATGATATTTAGACCTATAAAATGGACAGAGTTCCCCAAGGAATCACATGTGCCCCAATGAAACCAAAATTTGTCCTTTCACCTTTAGACCATTGATCCATTTAAGTTGTGAATTGAGAGGAAAGAATGGTTATGTGAGAATGACACAAATAGAGGACAAACCTCAGTTCTATGAAGAAAGGATGTGTTGCTGGAGATGCTGTATCAGAACGGTAAGCAGCAGGCCCAGAGAATAGTGGCTATTGGATCACTCTTTGCCACTAATGCACACTAGCTTGTGAATCTGTTAGTTCTTGAGAAAATAATCAGAGATGGACTTGAAAAAAGCTAGAAGTCTACATTTCTGCATCCCTTTGGCTATATTGCAGAAGAAATATTTAGCAACTCTCTTTTTTTCTACTGAAGACAAGCAGTTTTTATATGCTGATTTTAGTAATTTTGTTATTATATACCTCTTTCATGTTCTTCAATGTAATCCTGACCTTCTGAATATTGTGAATAAATTTTGTAACTGGGTCTGTATGACTGCTTCAAATGCAACGCTATAGCTCCTTATTAAATCTTGTGGAAAAAAGAGACCAGGAGAGACCTGATCCATTATGAATGGAGATGTTCTGAGCCATTAAATCAGCAGAGAAGAGAAAATCTGAGGCTAGTGCAGAACGAAAGAAAACCTTGTCACAAATTTGGGGAATTAATTGATTAAGTAGGAAGCTTTTCTAAAATCCTTTGATAAAAGGGATTTACGAGTAATATGACTTGTAATATTTCAGCTAGAAAGTATTTGGTCAAGGAGAGCAGTCCAGTTGTGCTAGGGCATTGGGATATGGCCCTGCACTGAACAAGTGCAACATGGGGGTTGCAGTAGAAGCAAATTAAAACACATCTTTCTGGAATCCAAATCTCAAAAATCTCATAGGAGACATTCTCTTTTAGAATGCATTTCTTTGTCATTCAGTGGGTGTTTACTGAATTGCCATTTTTGGTGTAATGGAAATGTCCAGAGGAGATTTGCAGTACAGGAAGTCTTCCAGCAACGGATTGTCAGGAGTAAGCTGTGGTGTGCAGGGAGTCCTGGCTTTATGCATGGCTTGCTCACTGCATCTGCTGCAGATCACTTTCCTAGACAGGACTTTTGGTTCAGTTCAGGGACCTGGTCTTATTAAGTAGACCTTCCTGTAATGTAAAAAATAAAGGATGACACAGACTGTGCTGTGGCCAATCTGAAATTTTGCAAAAATAGTAAAAGGAGGCCTGTGTTTTATTAATACACAATTTTTCATTATCAGATTTTTTATTCTAGTTGTTACTATAACAAAAAAATAACTTGTACTGAACTGATATATCTTATTCATATCCAGTATCTATAATAGTTGTAGCCCTTTTAACTGGGATAGATAAATCCATATGCAACAGACTTTGTATGATTCCCTGTACTCTAATATGCTCTTTTAATTGTTTTCTGTGGTAAGATCAGATAAGAGCAGAAAAATGTTATATAGAACTAATGGGAAGGTCTGTGTCATAACAGTCTGTAAATCATGTCAAACATTTTGCTGTGGAACAAGCACATTACATAGTTTAGGTTATCAGTGGGGTTTGGATGTCAGATGTGTTGATGTAAAAGCTTGAGACCCTGGAAAGTCAATATAACTTAGAAGTGGCAGCAAACTCATAATACAGGGGTGATGAGAGATGTTCTTTTGGGTTTGTTTTTTTGTTCATTGAAAACAAAGAGTTTTGTAGAAATTAATAAAATAAATTATATTTCTGCAGTAAAAACTAAGCAGGTTCCTTTGCTAGTGCTATGACCATTTGTCCGAAGCATGTCTTACTGATCTTTCCAGAAGAGGTCAGGATAGAAAAAACTTTCACCTTTAATGTTGTTTATCATACTAGTGTCTTATCTTTACTACACATGGATCAACCTCAATATATTTTCTAATCTTGCTCTGCAAGGCAATTTTGATTTTCCCCCACCCCATTTATTTTTGGAGTGGACAAAAATGAAGATGAAGTTATGGCATGCCTTATAAAAAAAACTTCTTTCTTTTAATAAGTTATTTTAATTCCCTTTTATTTAGCCCATGCTGAGAAGGAGGAAAATCCAACTTATTTTTCCTGAACGTCATGTTTCCCTGAAAGCTACTTATAGTGAAGAAAAGTATGATGGTGTAGAAGTGTCAGCTTAAATCAAGGACTTTTTTTGTTGTTCAACCATCAGGGGACAAAGTGCACATATGCAAGGTAATTTCTGGGGACAGTCTTTGTATGGAATTCCCTTTGGAGCAGTTAGCTGTTGCTTACCACAGGGAGAAAACTAATGAAGAAGTCTCTGAATCTCAACATGCTAAGGAGGAAGCATAAATTTACTGTACACCTTAAAAATTAATTCCTTTGCTTTTTGAGGCCTTAAGCAGGCAAATTTTAAATCTGTACTCAATCATATCAGAACATGCAGCTGTGTCTGATTGGTAGGAGAAATTATGATCATCTCAGCTAACGTATTCTGACATAGTTAATAACCCCAATGAAGGCAGACCCAAGGTGACTTACTCACTGTGTATTTTTGCTCACAATATATTAATCAGAAAAGCTCTGCTTGTAGACCAGCTTGCAATTCATCATTATGTTGGACCCAGCAACCTCAGTCTCCTGCAGAAAAAAAAAAGAAAAAATCTTTGGGGCTAGGTGAACAATCTGGTTTGAATTTTCACAATGCAAATGCATTTTGACTTATTACAATGTGGAAATTGATCAGGGGAATATCCCATTTTCTCTGGTGTGAATGCCATGAAAGCAAGAGCAGCCAAACCTCAGAGAAGGAAGAAGGAGAAAAATACTGGGACAATTGTTCTCTCAGCCCTCTCTATGACATTGGGTGGTATGAGGTGACTAAGCAATCACCCATAAAACTGGGTAAGAGTTAAGCGGAAAACGTGAGAAAGCGTGTGCCCAGCTCATAAGCTCTGATATTTTATGGTTACTGAACACTGTCACAGGGGTCTTTAGAGGACTTATAACAACTGTTGAAGCCAGCTGCCCTTTCAGCTCTGTGGCCAGAAACAGAATCCTTTCTTCCTACATCTTGTTATTGCTCAGAAAATGGTGCTAGAAGATATCAGGCTTGATCTATCTTTGGTTTTGGCTTTTTTTGGTTGGTTATTGCTTGTTTGGTGGGTTTTGGTTTGTTGGTTGTTTGTTTTTTTTTTTGTTTGATTGTATGGGGTTTTGTTGTTTTCTTTTTTTTGAGGGGGGTGTGTTGTTTTGTTTTGTTTTGTTTTGTTTTGTTTTTTCATGGGATTTGTGTGCAGGTCTATGAAGTAAGATTTTCTTAAAAATGTGGATTTTCAAGAGACATTTCAAAATTTTTGGTCATCAAACAGAGACGTGTAGAGTAAAATGTTGCTTAAAACTGCATTTTCAAGGTCAACTCTTATTTCTCTTCCCTGAAACTAAGAATTCTTGCTGGCTTTCAGTATTTCCTCAGCTTCTTGAAAGGTTGAGTTTGAAGTTAGTGATCAGCTCTAAGAAGAAAGATGAAACTTCTTAAATTAGGTGAGGTCAGAAAACTGTAAAGTATACTAATTTTTCAACCACTTTAGCATAAGATGTATCTGCTCTAATAGAAAGTCTAATAGACTCTAATAGAAAGGCTTAATGCAAACCATAGGGTGCTGTTTTCAGTCACTCAGATTTGGCCAAACTTTGTTGTCCTTGAAGGAAATGAGAGTTTTCCCTAGAACCTCATTGGAAGCAGAGTTTAATTCACTACTTTGCAGTCCTAAGTTTTCAGCAAGAATTCTAATTTCATGGTCCTGAGAGAAACTCAGGAAAAGTTATACTTTTCATATATTGATATTCTTGGCCAAAATACAAATATCATTGGGTCTACTTAGGGTTCTTTGCAGGACATTGGTGTAAAGATGTGGAGCAGTTCGTGCTGCCTGTCATTATCTACTTAGAGTTTCTGTCTCATGAGATGTAGGGCTGCAAGATTTCAAAAACACTGAAGATATATTAATGTACTGTTTTAAGGCAACTTATGCAGCCTCCTCACTGTCCTGGTATCTCAGGAGTGCTTGATTGTCAAAGCTTTGCAGCTGACCTTCAGGAATCTCTTGAGCATTTAGATGGAGCTGTGATGTGCAAGAGCTTCCTTCCTTAGATGTTGTTTTGACACAACTTGACCCTGAGTGCTCTTAGAGAATGTTTCAGGACAAAACAACCAAGATGGTAAATTCCATGCTTTGGGTGTTGCTACTATTAGGGTTGTCTTGGCAATGACAAATCAGCTAATTGGAATATAAAGCATGGTAGTTGAGAAAGTAATTTTCCATGGTTCAAGGTAAAAAATGATTACATAATCCTGTCATATTTATTTAAGGTAAATTATATTGCTGACCTGCTACTAATGTATGTTCTAAGTTCCATAAGAGATAATTTCCCAGAACCTATAGTAAAATTATTGAGAGTTCAAATCTCTAAGGATAGTCATTTCGTTCAATGTAGTGAAATTTCAATGTTTGCTACCACTGTAAAATTTGATTTAAGGAAATTAAGGACCCTAGGATAGAAACAAATGATCCTTAAATAAAGCATACAGTGTCTCAAGATAAAGATGAGATACATTTCTGCACTGGTTTGTTAATAGGTTTATAAATTCTTCATATATTTCACACTGTGCATCAGCCACATAAAAAGATGTCTGTTTTTCAGGAAAAAAGGGCATCAACATTCTATTGTAATTCTATAATCATTTTTTCACAACTGTGTGAAGTTATTGAGGAAATTTGCCTATTTACTCTCAAATATTTTTCTTTTACTTCTCCCATCATTTCCATACCTGGCTTTCATTATTTGAGTGTTATTTAGTCAAGCCTGTAATTGCTGGGCTTTGCTGAGTACTGTCAAAATAATAAGCATACTGTTATTTCAGAAATCAGACCTGCATATAAAATAATGATTTTGAAATTAAAAAGAAGCTTATCAACAACAACAACAACAAAAGAGTATCTCACTGGTAGATTGGTGAGCTTTCATACAAATATTTTACATTAGTTATGTTTTGGAGGTTTTTTATATTGCCATGTGAATGATGCAGCCCATTACCCAGAGTTTTTCACACATAAACTTTCATCTCTTAGGTCTGAGCTTCCTTTGAATTACTGGAGGTTTATGAAAGAGTGATTCCATTTGCTTAGTTCCTCATGGAATCATCTGGATTTAGGGAAATTTAAAGTAAATCTGTAGACTGCCTGGGGAATTTTGATGGAAATCTTACCATGGTGAAGACTGCAGACTACTTGACCTGTGACAGTTTTGGTTTGTGTGTTTGCTAAATTTCAAAAGATGTTTCGGTGTTTGTTTTTAACCATAGAAAAACCTCTTTTTTTACAAAAATGTGATTATAAAATTAGTTAACCTAATGTTTGGTCTGAACTTTATCTCTTTCCTCCTTTGTCATGTTTGATTGCTGTCATAGGATGCACTTTTGGCATTTCTTTTATTTCCTTTCTCTCTAGTAAGCATATGTACAGATGTGTTTGCATGTGTGTACGTGTAAGCATTCAAGGTATCAAGAATGGACTTGTAAATCAGGCAACAGAGGAGAGACTGATTATTTCCATCCGTATTGTTAAATATTCTTCTTTGGTATATTCAGTATAAATATATAATGCTGTCTGTTAACTTTTTTCCTTGTCATTTCTTGAAGAAGCATTATACTTTTTGTTTTCAGGAAAACGTAGCTTTGCTTTTATTTTGTAAAGGTACACATCTTTCTGATCTTGTGTTAGTACTTTCTTTTGTATGGTGTATTTCAGTGAAATCATATCCTTTTGATGAAAATGTTTTTGAGTATTTTCCTATAAAATTCAAAAATAAAGAACAAATAAAAGGCTAAAATATTGCGAAGCAGTTACTGAACAGCCCATTGCAATAAGCAATATTGGTTTTGAAGCTGATACATATTCTCCTTGACATCACTTTACAGATTTCTAATCCAAACAGACTCATGAACTTAAGTGGAAACTTTGTCAAAAAAAGAAAATTTCAATTATTTTCATGCCTATGCTAAAAAAAAACAAACAAACCCAAAAAACCAGTTTGTCAGATGTAATCAAGATGGAAGTATAAATTAGTAGGTAACTGTGAGCTAATTTTTTAATTCTATGGGTGTTTCGGTGTTTGTTGCTTAAACATTTTGCAAATCTTTTCATCATCAGGGTTTCTTTGTTGTCTTTTTATTTTTCCTAGATTAGCAATGAAACACCTAGTTTCACATAGTGCCTTGAAAGAAACTTAGTGCAGTGCGTTAGTTCATGCAAACCTATTGTTAAAAAGAAAAAAAAAGAGTGGAACTATAAAAAGAGGCCAATTTAGAAGAAATCATAAACAACAGAACAGTTCCTAGATGAACTAACCTGTACTGGTTCAATTAAAAAATGTTCAACATACTAAAACTTTTGTAAGTTTCCATTTTGTAATGTTCTGAAGTAAAGTAGTTATTCCTTCTTGAGAATCTAATTATTAAGCAAGAAAAAAATAGAAAACTTTTGTTTAGAACACACAGTTAAATCACAGTTCTACGGCTTGGGGGACTCAAAATTTTAACCCCAAATCTGAACAGGCCTGGAGACTGGGGCAAGACTTTTTGACTTGCATTTATTTCTACTGTTTCCTCTACTACAATCATATGACTACTGTCTGTGTACTGGCTTTTTTAAATACACACAATAAGTAAAGCGATGCCAATGTACAATGCTCATGTACAGCCTTTCTAAGTTTAAGCCTTGATCATGAACTTCTTGTGCCACTGGTAATTTCACTACAACCTTCCATGAAGATCTTCCCGTCTGCCATTAACTTACACTCGTGAAGGTTGACCAAAAAGAAAATATCCCACCTAATTTGGTTGGATATGAGGAATGCAGTACAGGTTGAACCAAGACATTTAAAATAACTAAGATTTCCTCTTCAGCAGATGAAACATTTCTGTCATGTTCGCTGTTTCCAAAAGAGACTCAGATTTAGGCTTCACTGCTTGCTTTGGACCCTCTAAAAGGAGTGATGTTCCAAGTGCAGGCAGAGATTATAACATAGCTAATACCTCTGTCGGTTTTAGAAACATGTTTTTGTAGTTCACAGGTCAGTGAGTGCTACAATCCTTCCTTTGTGCCTGACCTCAGAACCTGTGAATCCAACCTTACATTTGTCTGGAGCATTTCATTAATGTTTAGTATGATGCCCCTCATTCAGTCTTTGAAATACTGGGCTTGTTTGGACTCCTTGGAAGAACACAAAGCTACACATGCTAGGACAAACACATTTTAGCTTCTATTCACAGGCTCTTCAGATTCACTACAGTCTCAGGAGGAAGACTTAACATATATTGAAAAGGAAGAACTGTGTTTGTCAATACCTGCTTTGATAGGTAAGATGAACCTTAATCTCACACCTTAGTTCCACATTCCATCTCAGATCTGATGAAGAAAGGGTAGCTCATTTTACTCGAGCTGGCTGAGGGTGGCTACAAGGTTAACTCCAAATACCAGTGTAGGTGAATCTTGTGTATCTCCTCTGACAGAGACATGTGTACTGATTTTCCAGCCATGGGTAAGTCTAAATAAGAACTGTGATGTATATGCAGAATCTTCTTGAATTTGATAGCAGTATATCTCATATTTCAGCTTTTTGTCTAGTTGAAACATGCAAACAGTGATCAGTGTGCTATGTGTCATGCAGTTAGAGAAAACATGGATCTATCACAAATCTTCATTTGAGGGCCTGTCCATCAGCTGAAGGTGAAAATACTGCTGCTTTTAGTTTTCGAGTTTTCTGTATTAGTTCTTGAATTTGATACAGGTGATGGCCCTTGAATGGATGACACATTCCAGCTATTTGTGTAAGATTTTCACTTGTGGCTAGAAAAGACCACAAAACCACAAGGCATCTTTGTGTTTAGTTTGTGCTGTACAAGGCAAACCATGTGAGCTTGAATCAACTTCTTAGACTAACTGTAAAAGCCCACTGCTGCCTCCTCTTGGCTGCTGTAACCCCTCTGAAGACAAGCCATGGTCTGATATCTCTAGGCTGGAACAGCAGTGCAAAAATTATGCCACAGGGTGAAATTTGACGGCCCAGATCCTTTAAATCTTTGCATATCTGTTTAATCTTACTTATCTGAGTTAAGCACAAAGATGCGGAGAAGAACCTAGGCATTAGCAGTGAAAAGGCAGAGTTAAAAGTAGCTAAGTAGTTCAGCAGTTACTGGTGTATTGATTTTAATATTTAAAAAAAAAAATAGATAGGAGTGTTACTCCACGGAGATACAGGCGCAGTTTTGCCTTATCTGGTTGCAAGAGTGTATGTTCTTGGGTTTAGCTTGTTCATCTTTGCCTTCTGACACGCCAAATCACAAAAAAAAAGTGTGAAGTCAAAACATTCAGGCATTTTGGAGGCTGTAGGTTTGCATGTCAGTCAATGACTGTCAGTGGATGACTACGTTCTTACTGAGTGATTACCAATAAATATTCCTGTCACAAATAGTGACTTGAATTTTCTGGAAAGGAATTAATTGCACGAGCAGTCAACTAACAGTTGCAGCTGCAAGACACAACTTAGCCTTTTCTGACAAATAATAGTGCTATACTTAACTGTTCTGAATGCCACCAACATATTTTGAATGTCTGAGAATAATATTCTCCATCCCATCCAAATTAATGTTGGTGATTTCTATAAGCACCTTATGCTGTAAGGAAACTGGGATAAATGATAGGGGAAGGAACAATGTGGAAGAGGGGAAATGTAGGGATATGCTTCTGTTCTTTACGTGGCAATCTGCTGTTATTTTTCAGTTGTTCAGCAGATTGTTATGAAAAGAAGAACGTCTTTCAGTTATCAGCTTTGATCTTGGTGTACTCCACTATGTATGATGATGTGATTTGTAGTAAAATATGTAGTAGAAAAATGTAATTGTGCCAGTTCCTAAAGAAAAAAAAACCACTTTTTTAATTTTTTTTTTTGTGATTCCCATGACTATATTCTTAGTATATTTGCTTCCTCTATTGTACAAACAACTCTTAAATAGTATTACTGGCAATAGTACTGTGTAATACTGTCTCTTACACAACACTTCATGTATAGCTCTCCAAACACACTTTGCAAATCAAATGGAGGTTCTCAATTTCTTGAGTAAAATGTAAATGGAATATTGTTTTTGAGGTAAGAACATTGTTGCATGTCTTTTCAGTATGTGGATATGGTAAATCTATATTACATCATATTAAAAATATATTAAAATTAACAGTGCAAATTTTATTTGCAATCTCAGAGACAGCATAAAGACCTGAAAGATTGTATATTCCTGTTCCCTATAATACTAGCATCTACTCCTAAACAAATTGAAAGAATCCACTTCTAAAAAGCAACCTAAATGCTTAATTCAGGTCCCTAATGGCAGTTGTTCTATTTTCATCAGTCGTTACGAGTGTGACCACAATTCTTTTCTCCGTCTTTACACAAAGAAATCATAGCTTCTAATCAAATCTTCACTTAAACTAAATAGCTGAGGAGAACTACAAGAGCTAGCGCTTCATCCCAGGGAGTAGCTCAATATAGCTTTTGAGAAAAAGGCTGATATTTTTAGGGAAAGAAAACAAAGAAAAAAATTACTGGGAAAAAATCACCACTTCAAATGCTCCTCAATAAATCTGGGCATTACTACCTATTCGCTAAGTATACCGACCCTATGAGTTTGTTCTGCTTGCCTTATTGGCCTGATAATGACTTGCAAATAGAGAGCAAGACACAATTCAAATTGACAGTCTGAACAGCACATGCAAGGGGGGAGTAATTAATTGAAATACAGAAAAATTGAGTTAATCTTATTTCAGATTATGTCTAAAAATGCTTCCGGGAAAGTAAGCATCTAATATATGTTCTGATTTCTTTATTTTGGGAAAAAAAGAGCAAAAACCAAAAACAAAAATAAAAACAAACAAAACAAAAAAAAAGGGGGGGGGAGGGTGGGAATTGAGAAAGAAAAAGCTTATGAAGTTGAAGGAAGAACAGTCATGAGAGAGATGATGAGCAACCTATCCGGAGCATTAATGGACATCTGTAAGAAACTGAGACACTTTAAGAGATGCCACAGAAGGCACCAGAAAATGTAGTCTTTACAAAATGAGAAACAACCCTTTCTTATTACAGTAGTTTAATCCCACAAATATGAAGGCTACCCATTTGACTAAGTACTAATAAGTAGAGGCAGCCTGTGGGAGAAGGACCAAAATGCCTTTCACTACCTCTGAAGACAGTTATGCAAGTTCTGCTTGCTCAAGAGACTTGCATAACAGGCAGATGCAGGTGCTGCCGCAGTGGTGAGGAGAGACAGGCTGAAATTATTGTGTCACCAGTGAGACTGAGCTGGCCAGGTGAATTAAAAACTTTAATTATCACTCAAGCCTTTAAAAATATTGTTTATAGTAAAGGAATAACAACTAAAGTACAATTATTCAGGCAGTTGTTCTGCTTCCAATGAAGTCACTGGGTAAAAATCCCTTTAATTTTGGTGGTACTAAACTAAGGTACATTGATCATTGTCAATTCACCTTTAATTCTTTAACACTCCCAACCCATAGCTGCACACTCCATGTAAAGCTGGCAGCAGTAGGGAAGGAACTGCTGTTACTCTTTTCTGTCTATTGAAATAACAGAGGATTGAGCAGACTGGAGGAGAAGGTGCCTGCACTTTCATGACTGATACATTTCAATCTTTGTGTTTCAAAATTAGCATCTTCATTGTGCAGCAAGTCCCTGAGGGAGAGCAGCAGGCTTCTGTTCCAAGCCTAGTTCTGTCCTGCTCTGTGTTATAAATGGACTCCAAAGCAGGCTCTCTCCTTTACTCACTGTCCTTTGAATCCTGTGACTTAACATTCATAAAAGCTGCCTTGGCCTTGCAGTAAAATTGCTGCCCAGCTCTCACTTCTGTGTTATGGAGCAGCCGGGAGGAAGGCAAAGATACGCAGCTCTGTAACCCTGCTCTACCTGTACACTGTCAAAACCTGCCAACCGCTCTTCATGCAAATGAGTTTCCAGCTGGCAATGTATGTTTTTAATTTAGCTCACACGGTTATACATGGGCAGGTGAGAAGGGCCCATTTCCATTTTTCATTTCTTTCCCCCCACCCCCGTGCTGGTAAATGTATTTCATCTTGTAACTCTTGCTTTGGATTAGAAAGCTGTTGCCTTTGGCACTGGAGCTGCACAGCAGGCCGAGGAAAGTAAAGCTTCCTTTCATTGCCATGTTTGAAACTAAAGGAAGTCATCATATTACTTTAACAAGCAGAAATGAATGAAAATGTTTAATATGATTATGCAAGCATGAGTAGCTGTATAGCTGCATTCTAACTGCCACAGGTTTTGCCCTGTGTGATTCCTCACGCCGGTGGATAACGTGATCATCTATTTTCCACTAACAGTCAAGCTAGGATTTTCTTGTGAAGAGTCTTGCAAAGTGAGCTCTCCAGTGATCTGATCCCAACTTTTCAGAACATCAGGTCCTTAAAGCCAGGCTGAGCTGTAGATCTGGCATTAGGTTTTGCTGTATACAGGAAGGAGTACCAGTCTTCTGGTTTAGCTTCTGTTCTGGTAATGCTAAGAATGAAAATCCGCTCCTGCCTTGTGACAGACCAGAGCAGACCAGACCACTCAGAATAAAGCCACACAGCAAATGGCACTGCCACAGAGACAGACCTGAGTTAGCTTGGGTGTCAGAAGCAAGGTTACCTTGTTAGGATTGTGTTCCTCCAATTAGTTAGCTCTGGATATATGGCACTATATTGTACCACATAGCACATCTTTGATACCTGTATGTTTCACCCCTGTCAGCAGCGTGGGTGCTGATTATGATTTGGTGAAGAAGGCTGGAATTCATCTTATCTAATTATGGATGTTGAAGTGAGAGCTGGCTGAGCTTTCTTTGCACTGGGGAGAAAAGGTGCACCTCACGATATCAGCCCCATTTCTGTCTCAGCATAGAATGAATTTCCTTTTAGTGTTGACTATTTTTCTCTAGTGACTAAAATTCTTATAAAAATTATTTTTATTCTGGGGGAAAAAAACCCAACCCAACCCAGAATTATGGAATTAGAAAATAACTGATGTTAGAAAGGAGCTCTTAAAATTTTTCAGCCCAGTTCCTCTGTTCAAAGCAGGGTTGACTACAGCAGATTTCTTAGGACCATGTCCAGTCAGATTTATAGTATCTCCAAAGGTGAAGACTCAACACTCTGTCTGTGAAACTTGTTTCCATCATTTGATCACATTTATGACAAAAGAAAAATTATTGCATTTAAATGGAATCTAATGTATTTCAGCCTATGCTTATTTCCTCTTGGCCTTTCACTGGGCAGCACCAAGAAGAGTGCCTTTGACTTCTTTACACCTCCTGTCAGGTGTTTTCACACATTGATGAGGTATTACCTTGAACTTTCTCTTCTACAGATTAAACAGTCCCAGCTCTCTCAGCCTTCCTTCATATTCTTCAGTCCATTAACTTTCTCTGTGGCACTTTGCTGGACTCTCTCCCGTGTGTCCATGTCTCTTGCACTGGAGAGTCCACATCTGGACAGGTGTGTCTCAGGTGTGTCCTCAGCAGAGGGGAAGGATCACCTCCATCAAACTGCTGACAAGAAACTTCCTAATGCAGCCCAAGGCTGTGTTTGCCCTACAACCCAAAACTCTTCTGAATATATTCTCAGTTGCAGAGAGCACACAAAGTGCTTCAGCAGAAACGGTTAGGTAAGCAATTTTAGGAAGTTTAACCATGCCAAGTGCAAGGTCCTACACCTGGGTCAGGGCAATCCCAGGCACAGCTACAGGTTGGGCAGAGAAGAGATTCAGAGCAGCCCTGTGCAGAAGGACTTGGGGGTGTTGGTTGATGAGAAAATGAACATGAGCCGGCTTCAGTGTGCTCTTGCAGCCCAGAAAGCCAACCGTATCCTGGGCTGCATCAAAAGGAGCGTGACCAGCAGGTCGAAGGAGGTGATCCTGACCCTCTACTCTGCTCTCTTGAGGCCTCACTTGGAGTATTGTGTGCAGTTCTGGTGTCCTCAACATAAAAAGGACATGGAACTGTTGGAACAAGTCCAGAGGAGGGCCACGAGGATGATCAGGGGACTGGAGCACCTCCTGTATGAAGACAGGCTGAGGAAGTTGGGGCTGTTCAGCCTGGAGAAGAGAAGGCTGCGTGGAGACCTCATAGCAGCCTTCCAGTATCTGAAGGGAGCCTAGAGGGATGCTGGGGATGGACTTTTCATGAGGGACTGTAGTGATAGGACAAGGGGTAACGGGTTAAAACTTAAACAGGGGAAGTTTAGATTGGATATAAAGAGGAAATTCTTTCCTGTTAGGATGGCGAGGCATTGGAATGGGTTGGCCAAGGAAGCTGTGAATGCTCCATCCCTGGCAGTGTTCAAGATCAGGCTAAACAGAGCCTTGGGTAACATGGTTTAGTGTGAGGTGTCCCTGCCCATGGCAGGGGTTTGGAACTAGATGATCTTAAGGTCCTTTCCAACCCTAACTATTTTATGATTCTATAAGCACAATAAATTAAATTAGGGTGTTTTGGAAAGGTAAGGGAATGTTTAGAAAATAATCCAGCAAAAGTTACAGGTTATCTTGTTCCAAATTAATAAAGCACATCATCATATTATCAGCAAGGTATTGTGAAGAAGGACCTAAGAACAGATTGAACAGAGGATGGTTTTCATAAATCTTGCTGGTTATTTTTCCTTCAATAGGAAAGAGAGCATGAGAATAAGAATACAGGCATATGATACCATATGTGGATGAACAAGACTTGGGGAGCATGAAAAATAGCAGCTGATGTTCTGCTGACTGGAAGTGAGAAAATGGCTTCATATTCAGAGTTCTTACTGGAAACAAAAAGGAGTTTTTATTTTGTTTGGGGTGGGTTTTTTTACACTAGAGAGTTATGAATGTATATAAATAAAGTAGGCTTCTGTGATCGACCTTTGATGAAGCATGGTACTAAAATGTTCACTTGAAGGCTATTTTATGTTGTGAAAATGGACATATTTTTCTGCATTCTTTGGCAAACTTTATTTCATATAGTCAATTATTTTATTTCCATAATATATTGGATGTTAAATTTAATTTTTGTTAAACTTGATCTTAAGTTCATGTTTTCAGATTTTTTTCAAGCCTTTAGACCTAAAACACCTCTGTTGAGAAAGAAATCTATGTACCTTGTGAGGCTAGAATGTATTTCTGGTGATGAAACATAAGTCCCTAATTTAAAGGATTCATATGGATCTGGAAGACTTATTTTTATCACTAGAAACACGTTAGCTTATGTAAAAGCTGTTGCGTGTAAGTTTAGCAATTGTATACACCACACTTTCGATTTCTTGTTATAGATGATTTTTTGTTTTACAAAGATATAGGACATTTTGAAAGCAGACAGTTATTTAGTTAACTAGCAGTTACTAATAAAACAAAGCAGTGCAACTCTTGCTATAGATGTTTAAATTAATCAGGCACAAAATCAGGCTTTCCATAAATCAGTATTTAGCTATAGAAACCTTGGTGGAAAAGGTGCTTTAGGGATATCACTGAAGTTTTTTGTTTGGTTTTTGCAATATACAAGAGCATTTCACATACGATTTCTCAAAAATGGGAAGAAATGGAGTTTTACTATCAGATATCATTCAGAAGCCTGTTGTTTATCTGTTTTTCCTCAAGAGATATAAATTAAGACATTACCACTGCAATATTTGTAGATGAATCTCTACAGCATTTCCTTGAAGACGTGAAATAAATCCAAACGATTTGGAGAAAACTCAGCATTCATAAATAATATCAGCTAATCCACAGATAACAATACCGAATGCAATTTGAACCATTTAGTACCAGGTTACAAATCTTTGGCAGCCTGTAAATTAGAGGGGTGAGTTGTTTTTTTTTTTCAACAGTGTTAATTACTGTGGCTTGATTTGTTTGGGTTCATATAACCTCACTGTGTAAAATCTCCCAATTTTTGTGACATGATTTTGAAAAGTATATTATTGAAGGAATCTGAATGTTCAGTATTTCTTGATGCCACCAGCTTGTACTCATGCACTGTCCAACATGCAGCAACTAGTGAAAAACTTTGAAAAGTTAGCTGTAGTCTCAAAAGCTTGGCTCTTGCAATGCATTTAGGTGAGGCAAAGGCTCTCGTTTCTCCCTTTCTTTCCCACAACTTAGCACATTTTAGCAAGATCCTGGTTAAGTCAAAGCAATTGTGCTCAAGGACATGGAAAAGGGTAGCACAGAGCTGATTGTGGGCCTGAGTAAGATTTTACAGGCTGGAGGGAAAATGTTTTTCTCCTCATGTCACCACATGGAAACTGTCAGTGTGGCATATTTTTCTTCTTGGTAGAACATTAGGAATGTGATGAGATGTGTGAAACTCTTGTTTTCTGATATTTCTCCAGTGGGAAGAAAAAGAGGGAGGGAGAGAGACAGAGATGAAGTCAGGAAAATATAGGAGTGTAAGGGAGTGTAAGCCTTCTCATACTAGATTGATCCTAGTTTCATCCATGGTGCACTGGAAGAACCATATAACGTGCAAATATAGAAGTTTCACCCCAAGTATGTCACTATGACTTCTAATAATTACAGAGTTTATTTAGACTGTGGAATTAATTACCACAGGAAGACATTAAGGCAATTCTAAGCTTATGTTCTAGAGTTCAAGACTATCTTTAATTATGGGAGTATGAAGCTTAGGATTCCTGAGATCTGTATAAAGTTTGAACTGTATGGTGAACACTAGCATCTTGGCCCTAGTGACTTGTAGTGGCAATGAGTTTCATGGTTTAGTCACATGTTGTGTGAGGAAGAAATCCCTCTTAGCGGTTTTAATCACAGTAACGCTCAACTTCCTATGTTTTCTTCCTTTCTTTCTTTTTTTTTTCTTTGAGATACCAGGCCTACCTCTTTTTTCTTTAGTAGTTATGAAAAATAAAAAAAAAATATTGTTTTAAGAAGCAGAATACTTTCACATGTTCAATGTCTTTTATACATAACTGCTTTCTCCTTGAGAAGGAAGAACATGCCAAAAGGGAATTTTAAGAGCAAGAAATATTATTTTAAAGAATGGAACTGAACTGAGTGACACAATTAAGTGTTTGGCAAATGTTTCTGCCTTTGAAGCAATATCAGTGGAAACCTGAGGGAGACAAAGTTTCAAAACATTAGAACCATGAACTTTCTTTTTAATAATACATGAAGTTGCCTTAATAAATCCTTATAGAAACTAACAGCTGCAGTTAATGACTGGTTTTAGTTAATGACCCATTAACATGTTAGCAAAGAAGCCACTAACTGTGATATTTGGTAAGAATCATTTTCAAAGGGGTGATTAATATTAAAATCTGATGTAGATTTATTAACCAATACATTTTTAATGTATTACTTTCTATCTGGAGCAATGAATGCACACTGCAGTGGCAGTTTTGGTAAATCTGTATTTCCATAATCTGTTTTGCTCCAATCAGGCAACAGAAAAAAGAGATAGGTGTCCCTCCCCATGGATGTTTTTGCTGACATAAATTTCAGTCTTGGATGATGCTTTAAAACAATGTTCCTACTGTGGGTCTTAACAGGACACCTAGAAATCCAAGCCATGCAAAAGCAGCAGATATGAAGACCTAGTTTTGCCTAATTAGGCCAGGGAAAAGGACCTTCCATCAGTTCTTTACTGAGGAGGCCAGTAAAACAAATAATATTAAAAAGGCATGGCTCTCTTGCAGCCACGGAGCTTCATCAGCTGAGATAACTAAACCCACTTCTTTAATGTAATTACTTTTTGTGCATGTTTCACAGGCCAAAACTTGAAATTCTATAGTAGAGAGATTCTAAGTGTGCATCCTTGTGGACATACCTGTTGTTGGAGTCAGTGCTGTTTTGGCATGACTAGTATCTGTTATGTGCTGTTAATTCTCTACGTGTATGACAGATTTGTGTCATGCATATATTTGCTTGTTGGTTTGTTTTCACATCTGATAAGGTAAAGTCAAAGAAATGCACCCTGCACTTAGAATGGAAGGTCGCAAAGTCTATGTTGGTATTCCTTGAGGAGCAGGTTCCATGTTCTGGGGTGAACCTTTATGAAATGGCTGTATTTTGCACATTATGTTCAATGTTGTTGAACAAAATTTCAGTTATTGATCATGGACTTCAGCCTCATTGCTTCTCAGAACCAAAGCATGTATATTTCCCTGAGAAAACTTTTATTGAGAACATGGAAAACTGAAAAACAAGCACATTCTTGGCAAGTTTATTAACAAGGCTCACCTGCCTGAACAGTCACCTGATCTCAGGAGATGTCATTCCCTCATTCTTCTCTTGAGTTGGTCAGCCAGCACTGCATCCCAGATCCTCATGGCCTTTCTATCAGGAGAGCTCCTCTGCTTTACAATGAATGAAATATTTTTCTCCTGCAGTTCTGCAAGAGGAGTCACTGAGGTACAGAGACTCGAAACATGTGGGTGTGGGCTACTAGTTCTAACCTCTCCTAGGGTTTTGGTCCCTCAGGACCAAATTTGGTAGTTAGATCTCTTTCCCTTCATAGTAAATAGCATCGTGGTAGGGTTCAGGTGCTCAAACATTTCTCTGTGGGGTACACAGCAGCTGAAATTACAGTATCAGTTATACCACTGGAACCAAATAAGAGGCAAGGTGCACATCCATCACGGTGCAACAGATGGTAAAGACATGCCAGTAGGTACTTTCCAGCCTGGGCATGTTCAGGCACAATAAAACATTACAAAGTGGTCAGGTAATAGCCGTTATAAGCTAGCTATCATTCTGACTGGCATCCTGCCAACGGTATTTTGGCCAGTTAACCAAAGAGAGCATTGATTTGGTGTTGACCCATAGCATTGTTTTCCTTTGTGGTTTGTGTGTGTAAGTGTGCATTTCTGTTTTGAACACCTTGACTATTTGCTAATCAGTTTGAGATGCCTGTTTACTGAGCAGTGTACTTCTTCTGAAGCCACCTGACCAAGAGAAGGTGAGCTGGTCTGCTCACAGACCTCTGAGCTATAAGGCGCCACCATGACGGCAAGGGCAGATGGAGCTGAAACAGAAGCCCAAAAACAATTTGTCCATGGAGAAACATGTTCTCCTGAGTAATCTAAAATCCTTTGTATTCCCCTGAAAAACTTTCTACACTAACAGCGTCACTGTAAAAAGATAATGTTAATAAATGCAGACCTCATTCATGAATCAATTACTGATCCACCAACAATTTATTACTGAGCTATTAGTCTTGTCTGAGTGAGCCTTTGCATGCTGATTTTTTTCAATATGAAACCAGAATATGAAACAACTGACCCAAATGAAGGTTTCCCAAAAGCAGTACTGTCTTGAGCTTTGCCTTTTTGAAGAGAAAGCAGACTTATTTGGGGTTATTGCCATGGCTAAGGAAATTAGAAGTTCGATCATGCTGTTTCCTTATTGGTAACACCTACTGTTTCCAGCTGCAGAGAATCACTATTAAACACTCTGGATCTGCTCTTTGTTGATCTGGACAGTGTTTTATTTCAGGAGAATGAGGTTAGACTTTTTTAGGAAAAATTCTTTTAAACATCTGCTCAAGAAGCTGTCTTCTGTCCAAAATGTTTCACCCTGGTTTTGGATCTCTCCTTCTCCTTTCCACGAATCAACTGTGGTAAGACATATAACTTGAGGAGTTCACTGGGACGATAAAGGGAAGCAGAGCCGAGGCATACACAGAAAGTCAGTTCTGCACTTCATAGCAGTAGTAGCACTTTAGGAGCAGTTTTTTGTGACAAAACACCTAATACTGCCTGGTCTGAGATAACCTTCCCATGTCACTGATAGCACTATGAAAGACACTGGTCATTCTGTTTCAAACTTGAGTAAAGCCTGAATATGAGCTGTGTATATCAGCAGTAGTCAGGTAGAAATGACAGTGAGGGATTTTTGTTCTGCTTTGGGGTTTCTTTAGGCTTCTTGGCCCAGCTTGATATTGCTGATGCAGCCTTTATTTGTTTGTTTGTTTATTTATTTGTTTGTTTATTTAGGAAGTGCTAGCAAAGGTCACATGCTGTTGCGTGTCATCACAGGGAATGATACTATGCAGTTCCTCACTTGTCCTGAGTCTCTGATGAGAATTCACAGGTCTGAAGTGATCCCCCCACCCTGTATTTTTCATGTGCAGCTACAGCAGGTAGGTAAGGTGGTGAGTTAAAACAAATGCATAGGCTGTGCTACCTTCAGCTTACTTACAGCTTTGATGATCATTTAATCCAGCTCCGATACTTAGTATGAACAATTTGGTTGAAGCCTAAGTGAGGCTGGGGCTTGTATAAACGCCAGCTTGCCAATCCTTCGTCTGTTGAAGACTGAGGAAAACAACTAGAAGGTTTGGCAGAAATTGTATCAGCATCCTTGAGTGAGAGTGTGCACCTGCCACTTGCTGTTCAGGTCTGTAACCCGGGTCTTTCTAAAATTACATCTGCTCCTTTTGCACATTTAGTTAGAAGCTGCTGACAATATTGTGTTTTATCATCTATGAAGCCACTTTTTTTTTTCCGAATTTGGGCCATCAGGCCTCAACATGATACTCTTTGGAACTTTGGCTAGCCTGCATGTGAGGAGACACCTCAGCATAATCTGTTGCTTGCTCAGACATATTTAATTAGACCCAAATACTCTAGGTAGAGGGGAAAGATGACAGCCTTGAGCATGAGCATGAGCATGGTTGCTGAAAATATGCTCATTTGGGGATGGTAAGGGGCCTTGGTCACCTACTTGAATTAGCTTTTTTTCCAGCTGGCTCCAAGTTTTAGATGTTACTATCCCTCTGAAAAGTATTTGAATCCAGGAATTATAGCATAAATTTCTGCAAGAAAGAATCCTGGGGAATAACTGTAAGCAGACTACTAAAACGTGTTGTAATACACACAGACACTGGGAGGACTTAGCTGGTATGGACTATCCTTCTTTCTATACTGTTCTCTTTCTTCCCCTCCTCTCTGCTGCTCACATTTCATTCCTTTAACGTGTAGATTTAGAACCAAGTATACCTGAGTTAGCAGTAGTGCATGTTGTTCATCCAGCCTGAAGAGAAGGTTGAGGTTATTTTAGGGAATTAGAGGGCAAAACTGATCCCCAGTTACCTTTGGTAAGGTATTAAAATAGCTTTCACATGAAGATAAGATTTTTCATAAGATCGTTCATAATGTTATCTCTTAGAACTATCTGCGTAACAGTATATACAGTATTAGAGGTACAAATGTATAGTTGTGCTTGCATTTGTAATGACTTAGTTACTTTCAGAAAAAAAGAAATTGCCGGGCAGATGACAGAAGTACTTGAGACCAAACTATGAGAAGGTTTTCATGAATTAGAAATTGAAATTTATGTTTGGGAAATCACAGGGAGTGGGAGTCTGAATTCTTGTGTTATTATGTACCTTGCTCTATGGTTCAGTGCAAAAAATATTAAATAAATAATTCAGCAGCAGAGTATCATTGTAGAACTAGATATGCCTACAGCCACCTCCAGTCATTCTTGAGCTAGAGCATGCATGAAGATGATCATGTCTCAGGTGCTGGAGACATGAAAACCCTGACTTGCTCTCTACCACATGCTAGTCTGCTGTGCCAACAGAAGAATGGAAATGGAGCAGAGGAGCAGCAAAAGTCCTTCTTGCCCCCTTTGTCACCCCATACTCAACTATAGAGAGTGCTAGCTTTGCGAGTGGGAGATCCATAGAATCATAGAATTGTAGAGTCAACCAGGTTGGAAAAGATCTTTATGATCATCAAGTCCAACCATTACCCCAGGACTGCCATGTTCCATTGCATCCCTGCTTGCTTTGGAGAAGGACTCCAACTCTTTTCTGTCAGAGATGATGAGGTTACTATGATATTATGTGACATCTTGTAGGTTGATCTTGGTCTTGCTATGTGAAGAAAATGTGGAAAAGTACTACTCTGGAAAAAAATAGGAGCAGGGTTTAAGTCTTCTAGACAAGTGAACTGCCATGAAGATAGGGTACCCAATGAAATACCCAATGAGGGTTGACCTTTTCTTTGATATTCGTCAGAGAATACTTTGAACCCACCTCTCTCTTTGCTGGGTGTAGAACAAGGGCAGAAGTCAACTGTCTCCTGCTCCTGAGAGAGGACTGACGTGGTGTCAGCACTCAGCCAATAAACTCCTCTGGGCCACTTCCCAGAGAATGTGAGGGCACCTCTCTTTTAGGTGTTTCCCATGGGTCGACATGTCTCTCCACTTATTTTTCTTGAATCTCATTCTGCAGTACCTAACTTTTCTATATGAAGTACCAGAATACTGGGTACTACACAGGGTTGTGAGCTCCAGTACATATGAGCCCACTTAAAATTTGGCTTTTGCAATATTAACTATTTCAATACCTGAATCCCTTAGACGATTAGCCCTTGGCTTCCCTGTGCTTCAGTTCTTCTTTGATATAGGAGTAACAACACCCTCCAAACTCACAGGGATGCTGTGGTAGATAAATGCACAAAAGGTTGTCAACAGTTGAGACATAGCTCTGAGAAGGCAATAGAAGTAGCTAAGGTAAGTAAGTAATGAGAAAGAGTCTGAATCACATCTCTTCATAACAGAGGTACAACTGTCCATCCATCCTGAGGAAGCCCAAAGCACTCCCTCTGCAACTGGATTCCACATATTCAGATGTTACTCAGTCTTTTCAAGAATGCTTATTACAGGCTTAGACTGTGCATCAGCAAGGACTACTGGGAAGTCTCTTTCAAGAGAAATGGGGAGCATGAAGACAGTGAGAACTTGGAAGGATCCTCCTCTCATTAAAAAAAAACAACTCTGCAGAAACCTCAAGTCTGGCATTACGATACATTCCTAGACATTTGTTTCTTGTCTGCATGAATGCATTTGCAGTACAACTTCCAAGATACATAACTAGGAAATCAACAGCAAATTATTTAGTACAAGAACCAACAATGAAACCACCTAACAAGGGTTTTTTTTCCCTTTGCTTGTTTAACAAGACATTCTGATAATTTCAAAACAAGGGGGGAATAATTGTCTCACGACTGATCATTATTTCTTTTTGAGCAAAGTATATGTAATATACCAAAGAAAATATTTCTGTATACAAGATTTCTGCTCTCCATCCTATAATAAAAAAAGGTATAGTTTTACTGAAGGTTTGCAAATATATTAGTTTATTCAAATACGTAAGAAGCAAGAGGAAGCCAAGTCCATGTTTAGAGTATTACAAATAATTAATTCAGTGTTTTTGCAGTTTGCCTTAACTTGAAAATTGATGATTTTTCCTTTTCTTCTTCTGACAGACATTTTTTTTAGCTGGTATTGTGAGGCACTACATTTGCTTGCAGGGCCACTCATATATTGTCAGAGGAAGACTCAACTCAGGGAATTCCACTTAATTTATTGCAAGTGAAAATAAACTTTGAGTTACTGATTTGGATATTGAGAAACAAAGAAGGCAATCAATTAAACAAACACTTGGGGGAAACACCTTTCCGTCCCTTGCCAAAGCTCAGATTCAGTCCAGACACATCTCCTACCTTTTCCTCTTCTCCCCTCCCCTTGTTTTGCTGCAGGTTACACTCAGTCCCTTCAGTTATGGGATGGACAGCACAGGAAGCAGGGGTCAGTGTGTAGTGGTTCTTTTTTGCCACTCCTTGTTTCTTATTCCTTTCTGTCATGGCTCTCACCTTCTTGCTCATTTCTGCTCTAGCATGAACTTCTCCCTGGGCTGCAGTCACCCTGGGGGAGCTCCTACCCTGATGTGATGTATCCACTGGCCACAGACTCCTAAGATGCATGACTTGTCTTTTGTCCCTTTCCTGTGTCCTGAATCTCCATTTTTGTGTGATAGGTTAGTGCTGCCCATTTCCAAGTGGCTGGACACAGCTGTCACCAGCATGGGGCACTTCTTGCCTTCCTCCCATACAGGGCACCATGAAGCCTCCCGCTACCCAAAACCTGCCAGATGTGCTTGTGACATGTATAGTGTGGATACATAAATCATTTAGCTACATCTCTAAATATCTTGTTGAGAAGCTAATCATATTGACACCAAGACCACATCCATCTTTTCAGTTGTCTAATTTTCCTCCTTTTTCACTGTCACTGCCAACATTTTCATCGTTACAGCTACTTCAAGCCATTCTTTGGAATTTGCTTTTGACAACTCTCTCTCACATCTCTCATACCCAGAAACTTGCTGCCTTTTACTCAGCATAAGCATTTTTCCCTCCCATTAACCACATCATATGTCCTGCTCTCCACTACAGATTATTTCCATCACTGCAACACCCTACTCTCCATCCAAGAATACACATACTGACCTGTTCCCTGCAAAATGTATCCCAGAAGATAATTTTCCTTGCCAGTCTGAAAGTTAAAACAGTAACTAATTTCATAATTTAAAAGCTTTGGGAACTTTGCAGCTACTACTTTGCATCATTCATTGCTTCTAGTTTTTTCTTTTTGTTACTGTTGCTTTATTGCAGGGTTTTATTCCTTTATCACAGTCTCTTGTTCAGTCTATATATAAGCACTTCAAGTTTTCTTTCATACAGGCTTTTCTGCGCATTGTGGTGTTCCTAAGACCCATCCCCATTTTACCTCTGAGTCTACTTTAAAGGCCTGTTTCTGCTTTGCTGCCAGTGTGACTGTAGTTCCCTTCTAGGGAAAGTAATTTTTAGTATCCCTTCGCTTCAACCTGCTGCCCAGCTGTGTGAGCATGTAAAGAGAAGACACTTCACTTTTCCCATTAAGAGAATGAGCTAAATGTCTACAGGATCGAGGTCTAGGCTCTGTGGTCTGGATCACAAGCCAAATTAGAGCTGTTTCCTGTCTAGAAGAGAAGATTGCAATCTGGTGAGCGCTAACACACCTTTATTGAGTCATGTATAAGTGGAAAATCAACCTATTCCATTCACTGAAAGATTGTCAACTCAGCAAGGATTTTGCAAGTAAGATAGGTGAATAGAATACCTCCATATAGATAAAATTTTGTATCACTGATCAAAAGTCCTCAAGAACAGATAAATGCTGTCCTACATACAATCCAACCTAATGCTGTTTCCCGCTTGTCCCTCCAGAGTGCCTTCTAGAATGTGTTGCTCATAACGAAGCACGCACTCTCTGTGCACATGCAGTTGGCACTACTAATGCCGTTATCTTACAGTAAACCAGGTTGCAGGTTTTTTCCTTCTGGTCTTGCTTTCTCTCCCCCTCTGGAGACTTTGTGGTGCTTTAAGACTGCGGAGGGCTAGGGCTAACGCTCCCCTCCGCTGCGCTGGGAGGCAGGAGGGGGTTGTCAGAGGGCTCATCGCGTCCAGAGCTGCCGGAGAAGGAGGGAGGGAAGGAAGATGCGCCCGCCCGCCCGCCTGCCTGCCGCCGGGCCGGAGGGCGGTGTGTGAGGAGCCGGCTCGCCGCGGCTCGGGGCCGGCCGCCGCCGGGGATGCTCCTGTGCCTGCGCCGGAGGCTCCCGTCACCTGTGGCCCTGCCCCCGCCGCGCCGCGGGCGCCTCCCCGAGCCGAGGACACACCTGGGCGCCGCGCCCCCGCCGCCCGCCGCCGCCGGCTGCCTCTTCTCCCGCCCGAGAGCCGGGCGGCGAGTGTCGGCGGAGCCGCGGGGCTGCAGGCGGGGCTGAGCGCTCGCTGGGCGGACGAGCGGCCCCGCAGGCTCCGCGCAGGCACCGGCCACCCGCCGGCCGAGGGAGGCGGCGGCCGGACCCGGTGCGCGCTGCCCGGCAGCTCCGGCCCGGCCGTGGCCGCGGTCGCGGTCGTGGGCGCGGCGGGCGAGGGCGAGCCCGAGCCGGAGCCCCAGCCCGAGCCCGGAGCGGGGAGCGGGGGAGCGGCGGGGGCATGTGGATGTTGGCCGTCGCCTTGCTCCACAGCATCTCGCATGGTGAGCGCTGCCGCCCCCCGCCGCGGGGCTCCTTCCCTTTTCCCCCCTCGGGCAAGGGAGCCGGTCGCGGTTGTGCCTTTTGTGTGCGAAGCGTCGCGCTGGCTGCGGGCAGCCGCGGGGAGACGGGCGAAATTGCTCTGTAATCGCTTCAACTCGCTTACCTAGCAAAGTGACAGCCCATAACTTACCAGTATTTGTACAACCACCGAGCAACCTTCGCGGGAGGCGGGGTGGGGGGCAGAAGGCGCTAACGACATTTTCTTTCGCTGTCGCCGTCGTGTGTCCCGTCCCTGTCCCCTTCATCGTGTTCCCGTCCACCCCGTCTCCATTTAGCAAAAGAACACGCTGTTCTGAAACAGAAGACATAGGTAACTCTATGGCATTCGTCACCCATCATTAGGAAGAAAACTAGTATTTACATTATATGATATGTGGAAGGTCTTAGTTTCTGCTCTCCTATGTGTTTAAAAGGTTGTATGTGGTAGCTATGTGCGTTATTTCTGATGTGTTCTACCTAACAGTTTCCTATTAGTGCTTCCATACATACATCTTCCAAGAAACTGAATTTAGAATTAGGTTTGAAAATTATTTATTGCACTCGTGGAAGATACTGGGTACAAGAAACGATTAGGGCAGACTTCCAAGGCATGGAGGAAAATTCTGTTTCATTATTAGTATTGACTTTTTGAGAATGCACCTCTTAATATTAACTATTGAAGACAAATGAGATCTCCCTTAACACACACGCCCCCCCCCCCCCCCTTCCTGTCTTGTAAAGCTTGTTGGGAGGAATCTGATTATTACTTATGTCAAAAGTCTGTAACGCTTCAGGTGGACATATGCATGTAGGCATTTTGCCATTTTCCCACAAAGCTTTGCCAGCTCCCATCAGTCATGACCTGAAACAGCTGCTGATCACTCTTAAAAACTCCAAGTGCAGAGATTTGTGTGTGCCATGGTCTATGACAATCATATGTTCAAAGTGAGATCACCAGCCTTCTTTTTGTATGTATCAGGAAGAAAATCTAAATACAGAAAAGAAAACTTTAAAAGCCTGTCATTACAGTGCTAGATGAAGATTTTGGCATGTGAATTAGAACTATTTGAAAACCAGAAATGTAATTTAATGACAAATCCTAACATGCTATAATTTTGTTGAGTTCTAAACTGACAGTAAACCCAAACTTCATCTGGAAAAAGGAAAAAAATATCAGACAGTTAGGTTTTCTTAATCTCATTTGTTATTGTAATTTCGAGATGCTAATCAAGAAACCATTGAAATTATGAACTTTTGAAGCAGAATGCTTCAAATATACTGAATTTAGCTTTTTCCAATAAGGAGGTATCATGTTAAATAACTTTTTGATCAGCCTTAAACTTCTACCTAAATACAAAAGCTAGTGAAAGTCAGTGAAACAGCTTTGAAATACCTTTGCAGCAGTAACTGAAATGAGGAGTAGCCAATTAGGAAAACAATACGGTATTCAGTCAAGTGAAATCAAACACTAGTTTTATATCATACTAGGTTTATATCATATCCTATGAACATATGCATGTGTTGCCCTTGAGGAGTATTTTCTTACCTCAGCATCTAGCATTTTCTTTGGCTTTTTTTTTTTTTTAAAAAAAAAAAAACACACCTATTTTTGTAGAAGATCTCAATCTGTTTATTGACTTATAACCAATTCAGCGTAACTTTCTTTTTTATATCCATGTCTTGGGCAAAAGCAGGGAGACCAAAATAGTAAGAAGTTATTCTTTCAACATTGTTGTGTAAGAAAGACAGGAGATGTTATGCAAGACAGATGTATCTTTTGAAGATTTCTAGTTAAACTTTCAGCTAAATATGCTTAAAGCCCATTGTGTTCTGGTTGTATCATTTCAAGGAAGGAGATAGCAGAAACAGTCAGGATCCATCTATATATACAGCAGAAGTGACAGAAACAGGAAGGAATTCTGTGTGAGAGGAGTATAAGGTGGGGAGAGAGGAAATAGTGTGCTTAAAGAAGAGATGAATCAGCAAGGATGTGATAACTGTACAAAACAGGCATCCCTATTTATTTGCTCTGGAGACAAATGTTGGTATTCTGTGACGTGTCAAATATCAAGGTCCTCCCCTTCATATGACAGTGGCCTGCCCATCACCTCTGTATCCTGAGGCGTGGGGTGACGTGGGGATTTTTTTTTTTGTCTGTAGCTTTGGAAGAACTATTTCAGAGTAGTGGCAAAAATGCATTTTCCACCTACTTTCCACTCCACTAAACTTTTCAGGTAAGGCAGGAAAGCTCATTTTGCCCATTTTATATCTTGCAAAGATATTAATGTTTACTTGGTAGCAGTCACTTTATAAGCACTTAAACTCAGACAAAACCCAACTCTTTGTAAACTGCTGGTAAATGTAAGCTTTTAAAATGAGCCACCATTATCTAAAAATAAGTGTTGGTGGTGAAGAGACTACTTTTGAAAGGCTGCTGTACTTAAAAAAAAACAACAAACCAACAAAACCCCCAAATCAACCAAGGAAAATGAATGCGAATTACCACAGCACCAGTCTGCATTGGACCTAGATCATCTTCTCTGTGGAGAATGAAGTCAGTGGTTTTGACACAGAATCCAGGAGGTTACCTTGGGATATTTGACAAACCCTGCTGCTCAAAGCAGAGTTAACTACTACAGCAGGTTGCTCAGGACTGTGTCCTGTCAGGTTTTGAATACCTCCAAGGATGGAGACTCCACAAACTCTGTGGGAAACCTCTCCCAGTGTCAGACTACCCTCATTAATATATAAATAATTTTTATTTGTATGTACCTATATGCACATAATCTTCTGTTTCAATGGAATTTTACGTTTTCTGTTTGTATTTATTGCCTTTTGTCTGGTCACTGGATACCACTGAGAAGAGTAAGGCTACATCTTCTTTACACAATCCCACCAGTTATTTTTACACATTATTAAGATCCCTCTGAGCATTGTCTTTTTTGTGCTAAATAGTCCCAGCTCTCTCACCCTTTCCTCATGTATCAGTCTTCAATCCCTTAACCAACTTCATGTGCCTTCACTAGAATTGCTCCAGTATGTCTGTGTCTTTCTTGGACTGAGGAACCCAGAACTGGTACAGAGGACTACAGATGTGTTGTCACCAGTGATGACATGGCAGTTATGACTTTTCTCCTTCGATACTAGTCCAACATACTCATGTTGTCACTCATGTTTACTCAGCCTTTCATTTTACTGAAACCCTTCACTGGAGAGGATAACCCATTCTTCTCTGTCACAGGTTGTTCTCCTCTACTGCTAATGTCCTTCATAACGCTGCCCTACCAAACTTCTCCCATGAGGTACCTGGAGCAATTTTCCATCTCCAGCCAGTATATCAGTTTCTACTTGTTAGCCAGACTTACAGCCAAGTACTTTTCTGCTGTTCCGTAGAAGAATTTCTTCACCAAAAGACGAATTCTCCATTAGCTGCCTTCAAATCCTGCCTGTGGGCTTGCTGCTATTTAAAAATTCGCAACAGTTGGCTGCTATGGACATTGCTCATCTCGCTTAATTTAAAGCGTTTATGGTGCAAGTCACTGTAGCTTCTCCACATAATAAATGGAACAGAGGAACAAGTGCTTCAAGGGTGCAATTTCTGTTCTACTTTGGACAGCCACTTTAAGACACAAGAAATAACCTCATAAATGTGTTTACTCCTCCATTTTAACTATTAAAGGGGACCTAGATACTTGGCTGAGAGAGAAAGAAAAGTGTCTGCTTTATCTATCTTATGTGTTTCTCTGGATGACCTCATGACTTGAAGGCATAAAGAATAGATCTATCTTATCTGTTAACAATTTGCATTTGTAAAATTTATGTTATGTACTCAAAAGGAAATGCAAATGCAGTTTCTTTCATGGTTTTCTGTTTCATTTGTATGTAAATGTGAAAAATGATAGTCTATAGAAAGTGCATTACGGAATCAAAAGTATTTGTACAATGTTGGGTAAACATTGTTTCTTGGTGATCTGTGATTATGTGTATCAAGTGTGGATGGGGCAAGAAAGGGTTAACAAAAGAGGAGGAACACAATTTTTTTTTTTTGCGACTCTACCTGTAAGCATCCAGTTGTCCAGGGAAGAAGCAGAGTACTGCAAAGCTTTACAACTGGAACTGGTTGCCAGATGTGGAGAGAGGTGTAATGCGGTGCATGGCCTTGAGGAGCTGGCTTAGTGGTAGATCGTCCTTGAAGAGAGGGGTTTAGGATCCCTGAGGTCAGCCTGTGTGAAAGTCTTTTTGTTATATGTGCTCATGCCCCGTGAGCTGTCAGGAGTTTTTATTTTTGTGTTTCCCATGCCCTCTCCTAATTGGTCCCTCTTCATCAGAATACTTCTTGCCTAAAGCTTTTGTGAAGGTCTCCTCCTCTGATGCCATGTGATGACAACAAATGTTTATGGCCTCACAGAATATAAAGAATAACTTTATATGAAAATAATAGAGGCTCACTTGTGACATAGAAGTTCTGTATAGTATAAACAAAAAGATCTCCCATACATAGTGCATGTTTCTCTCTAAGGCAAATGGTGGTGTACCAGAAGGAAAATCACTGATGCAGATGTGTGAATGAGGAAGGTCTAGTTTTATTTTTTTATTCCCGAGTCTTGGGGCAAGTTGTCTGATGAACCTATGACAACCCGCTACTGTTCTTGCTGTATTATCCATGACAACAAATTGGCAAAGAAAGTATTCCTTACGATTCTCCCATTGAAACCTTCTTGAGGAACTGACTGGAGCTCATGATGCAGGAAATATTTGTGGCTGAATCCTGCCATGAAATTCACACCCGTAACTGTGTGGTAGCAGAAAGAAAAGCAGATGGAAGGGCTACCATTGCTCCACATGAGCAAATGCAATTTATATCTGTTTCCTTTCCCCGTTTTAACGCCCCCCACGTGGTAGGCTGTTGCTTGGCAACCCTGCCTCTTTGCTCCACCGATGCTCTGTGGTTCTGCTGCGCCTCCTGGTCCCCTCCTTTGCACTAGGGTTGGGAAGAGCCATGCTTGCATGTGCTTGCAGTAATCTGCAAGCAGACCTATTGCCTCTTCATTCATGCTTGGAAGCAGGTGGGAGCCACACGAGGAAGACGAGAATACGGGGGACACTGTTTGGTGTTTGAGGCTTGGCAAGCTCTGGTCTTCCTGGTGCCTTCTGTGTGTTGACTCAGGTCAGAGGGGTATTGGCTCTCAGTAGCTTGATTCTTGTTTATGTGGCTGCTATTCTGCATAAGCCGCTTGCATCCTGGGCAGGTAATAGCAGAATTTGGCTCACAACCAGGGATAACCTTCTTCCCACATAATTACAGTACTTAGTGGGTTGCACTGTAACAATTATTAAAGAGAGGTCTTCAGAGCTTGGAAACCGTCATTCATTAAAAAAAAAAAAAAAAAAAGCCTTATTGAAGCTGTGATATTCCTTCAAATTTCCTTTTTTCCCATCACATCATTTTAATAAGAAGTAGCTATGTATATAGCTATATATACATGACAATGTCCAAACCCAGAGTAGTCCTAGATCTCTTGTTAAAAGCCCTCACTCCTAATCTAAATAATGGAAAATCAGATTTAGAAATGAAATAGTACTCTTGAATCAGCCTTTTCATGCTAAGACATTAAGATATGTACTGTGCGGCATAGCTATGTCTATGATCTTGGTATATCTTGGCATTAAAATAATTTAATGCTGTGGTCTTTAATGTCTTATCTTTATATATACACCAGACACACAAAGCAGTTTAGCTCAACTTTATTTGGAGACTTTTAAATGTGTATCTTCAGTGCCATAGTGCTTGTTTGTCATGTTATGCTACTTTCTCTGATGAGAACCAGTTAGCACCAAGGGAAGCCTTTCTGCCGTGTGTGAACCCAGATTTTTGCCCAAGACGGTTGTCTGATATGTTGTGTCCCGTGTTCCTGGCCTTCATCTTTAGCTGTTTTACACACCTCTCCTCTTTTCCAGGGTAGGAACAAACTTGTCTGTATAAAGATGTGAAAATTAAAAAATGATTTCTCCTGGCTTCTCCCCTCTGAAAAGGAGTATTTTACCTTTACTTGACTGTCAGTTCTTTCAACAGCCAAGAATCTTATCTTTTCTGTTTGTTTGCAAGGTGCAATGCAAAAAGAAGTCTGCAGCACAAAAGAAAAAATAAAATAAAAAAAATCACTGCCCCATGTTTTGATGATGTTGTTTTAAATAGAAAAATCTGATATTCTCTCCAGAAAACATGAATCACACACAGGGGTTCAAAATCCTTCCCACAGACTGGATTTTTCCATGCCTTATTCTAACATGGTTTTCTAAGAAATGTCTTTGTCAGCTCCTCTCCTCTTTTTCTCTAATACCTTTTGAACCTGCTGGCCAGTTTCTGTCAGTTTGTTATGTGGGTGTAAGTAGAGTATTGTTCAGTCATTGCTTTTATGTGTGTATAAGTGTATAAACATTCACCTGGGCAGAGAAGAGAGAGACTAATCCCACTGGTAAAAGTAATAGACATCTAAGAATCCACTTAGGTCTTCAGTCTTCTGACCAGAAATCCAGAGGAAATTCTTCTTTCCACTGATTCTGTGCTCACAGAATGACCCAGTGGAGTAATTTTGCTTGTTAATGTCTTCCAGATGCTACTGGAACCCCAGGAATGAGCTGCAGAAGAAAAGAGTAACTGCAGGCAGGGGAAAAAAAAAAAATATTTCAATTTTATTCTTTCAAGCTTGCTATGTATTAAGCCATCTATACACTGTTTTGAATGCTGCTGCTTTAACTCATGAGCATGACAAGACTGAATGGTTAATTGTGTGTATAGTGTAAGGGCAGGTCATGCGAGAGAGCACATTTTTTTGCCAGGTAAAAATGTTCTTGCACATTATCAGCTTGGAGTAGTCAATGGCTTCAGATGAAGTATGGGAAGCAAATTGTACTTATTCTCTTGTATTTTGGGGGTGGATTAGGTAGTTATCAATAGTATAGATGCTTTTGCAGGTAACTGCAAAACAAAATCTAAACAGACATTTAGATTTTATTTGTCCGTCTTGAATATTCCATATTACTGAATACTATTATTCTATCCTATAGCTGCATAATAAAAACCAGAGCATTTCAACTAATGTCTTCATAATGGTACTTAGAGAACTAGAAATTGCTTTTAAATTCTGAGCATCTCATGGAAAATATTTAATTTTTACAGCTTGCTCTGATAAAAATGGCTGACTGTGAGCTTATAGATATAAGCATTAAGCTTGGTAGCCAGTGAATATCAGAAGGTTTAGCGATTGGTTTTGACAAGCATTCAACGTTTATCTGAATCTTTCCAGTATCAAATCGGGCATGAAGTCTTGTGAGGAAAACCTGTTCTCACAAGGCTTTTGATTCTCCTGTTTCCAGACCAATGGAAACTACTGAAAAGCTTTGGCTCTTCTGCTCCTCTTTCCTCCTTAACCCGTGGTCCCTCTATCACTCTCTGAGTTTATTTTCATTATGGGTTCAGTGACAAAGCTTTAGTTCACCTGAAAATTTGGTGAAGAGTTATAGAACTTGTCATCTTCAGCTTTAAAATAGATTTGAATCAGAAAGAAGACTGTAAATACTTGATTCAGAAAGTTGAGGTCTGAATGCTTAGGAGTGGTATTTATTTCAGCAAAATATTCACAAATCCTTTTCATGATGCCTCTTCATGTGTTTTCACTAAAAGAAAGGAATAAATAGTTGCTTACTGAAATGTTCCAAGTTTTATTTCTTTCCCGTTATTATCCTAGGGTGGTGTACTTCTGTTTTGATTTCGCTTTTAAGCTAACTGGGACTACAAGTCCTTTCACACTAGAATAAACCCATTGTTAAATCCTACTATAAAATGAAAATCATAGATAAATCTATGACTGAAACTAGTTTACTTAGTTGATAGCCCCTAGCAGTTATCTTTACCTAGTCTGCAAGCTAGTAACTAATATTTTTCTTTCAAGTAACTAATCTGAAAGAACATGGTCAAGAAGACTTCACTTGAGGAAAGAGGTCAATAATAAGGAGGCACAGGATGATTTAGAAACTGAGGGATGACTGAGCCAAGGTATCATCTCTTCCAGAAACTGGGCTGATCAGTCATTTAGATTCTGGTTTCACACACCTTCATTTTTTATATATTTATTTATTTTTTCTCCAGGTCTTCTGACTGTTGAGGACTTCCTCTCTCGCAATGCTTTCTCTTCACTTCCTCTCTGCTTCCCTCCCATTCTTTCTTCCCTCAGGTACTTTTAAAACCATTTTCAAAGCTGAAATTGCAAATGAGATTTTTGCGTCCTGAATGACAATGAAGGGCTCTGTTTGAATAGTTGAATGCTTCAGTGGCAGATATTTGACTGAGTTCCCTAAAGCCCAAAGCCTATGAAACCATCCATGATCTGAATAGAACCAATTACTGCTGCTACTCCCAGCCCAGTTTCTCCTTGGAAGATTCCTTTGTTTTTTGTTTTTTGTTGGGTTTGTTTTTTTTTTTTTAAGTCCAAATCAGTGCAGACTTATTGTAGACAGGCCATTTAATCTTTTTTTTTTCTTTGAAAAAAGAATTTTACTGCAAGACTGGTTGCAGAAGTTATAGACCAAATACATCATCTTCCAATATGGAAATGTGGAACATTCAGCCAGTTGGATCATTAGAGCCTACTTAATTTTCACAAAGGCACTTTGATTCTATCTTTTATTTGGTGTATTGGTCTGCTGTGGTCATTCCTTGTGTATCTGCTCACTTAGTATGAGAATATGGTGCACATGCACTGTAAAATTGCTTTGCAGATTGTCCTGGGTTTGGAGACCTTGCCATTTAAGCCTTTCTGTATGCGCTCAACTGAGGGGATTGTTGTCAAATTGATCATGCTATTGGTATTTCTGTATCTATTTTGTGCTGGTGGCTCAAGGGACAGCTTGAGCTTGTGTGGTCTGAACTGTCAACAAGTCTATTGATGTTCTAGGTACTCCATTGCATGGTTCAAGGGCATTGGTGTTTCAGTGAGATCCTAATACAGAACTCTTCTCCTTGTGCTTCCTGCAATATAATGTAATCTGAAATGCTAAGTGTCTGAGGCACATTTAGGGTGATCATCAGCTGATGTGTACTGTTGCCATTTCCCTGTTAACTTCAAGAGATCTTCATAGAGTTTGTGTGCTAGCTGCAGAAAGCAAAAATGATCAACCTGATACAGTCAACCAATATAAGATCTAAGCCCATTTTAAGAATTTAAGCCTGTTTTAAGATTTTTGACTCTTAATCACAGTTACAGTAACAGTTGCATAGGATCTTTCCTTTCCTTTCCTTTCCTTTCCTTTCCTTTCCTTTCCTTTCCTTTCCTTTCCTTTCCTTTCCTTTCCTTTCCTTTCCTTTCCTTTCCTTTCCTTTCCTTTCCTTTCCTTTCCTTTCCTTTCCTTTCCTTTCCTTTCCTTTCCTTTCCTTTCCTTCCCTTCCCTTCCCTTCCCTTCCCTTCCCTTCCCTTCCCTTCCCTTCCCTCCCCTTCCCTTCCCTTCCCTTCCCTTCCCTTTTTTCTTTTTTCCTTTTCTCTTCTCTTTTCTTTTCTTTTCTCTTTTCTTTTTTTTCTTTTCTTTCTTTTTTTTTCCTGACAAAGATAGAATTAGGTGCAAACTCCAATTGAGAGATCTTACTGGAAAATGATTGAATTTGTTTTAGGAAGAATTTGATAATTTCCAGCCACTTAATCTAGAATATTCTATTGTAATCAAAACAGAAAAGAGAATTCTCTTTAACTAGACTTCAGCTAGCTTTGATTGCAGCTGGTCATGCTTCATTTTTCAGACTTGAAAACTAGCATCCTGACTGATTTCATGTATTCTGTGTGGAAGTTATCAAATAGTCTTGTTTCTCCCCATTGACAGACTGTTTAATTTAGGTTTCAGTCAAGTTATTTCCTGAGCAATAGAACTAGTGAACCCTGCTTTTATGCAAAATTGTGTCCTGTCTTCCCGTCCCTTCCTTAAGCCTAGCTCAGGACTATGATTATGATGCCTAGTTAACCGGCTGTTGCTAAAAAAAGGTTATGTACCCACTGAAAGTTGGTCCCTTGCCTTTTGGTGCCGCAGAAGGACAAATTGAAAACCTACTGTTTTAGCCTGCAGCTGCTGTTGTTGTTTTGAATAAACTGAAAAGTACAGAAACTTGAGACTGCTTTAAATGAAACTAAAATTTGTCAAGGGCTACAGAGTTATGTAGGTAAGGAAGCAGAAATGAATGAGAAGACAGTATATTTATTCCATGTGGTACAGCATTGTGTCTGTTAAGACCCAAACATGTTTTCAGCTTCAAAACCGGAAACAAAGCAATTCTGAAAGAACTGCCTGAACAAATCTGTCATGAACTTCTTAAAATTGTTCTCAAATCAATATTTATGCATTTCTGCTAGTCACTAGCTCTCTTCTAAACAAGGAGATTAAAGTATTGTCATTTTTAACATAACTTCAATTCCAATAAAAGCAAACTTCATTCCCCTTCCCCCTTCCCCCCCAAGACATTTGTACTTCTCTCTAATTTTTCTTTAATGGCATCAGATTTTCCACTGAACAGCTTCTCCTGTTACCCATGTATTTTTCTTAGGGGCAACCACAAACAGCTAGTCTTTGCCCAATATTGGCCTCATCTCTCCTACTTCCACTTTAGGGCTTCAGTTTCTCCTGGCTGATGTCCCAGCCACAATGGGATGCAGGGAACTAAGCACTTGCAGGATGGCTTTCACTATGCTTCAGGTGCCACGACGGTGCCACTTTGGTTGTGTCAATAATGAAAATGAAGAGCCTTATACAGTGCTTTGTTCCATTCTGTATGGCTTGGCTTTAGAAACATCTCAAGGCAGGTATTCTTCCCTGTCCAGCTGTGTGGCTGAGCTTTCTGCATGTGTTCATCCCAATTTCTTTTTGAGGGACATCCTTTCTCGGGTTTTATTACAGTGAACAAAACTGCGTATTGGCAGCATGGCAATCTCTGGTGCTATAAAGCAGTTAAAGGAAAAAAAAAAAGTCCCATGAAGACCCCCAAATGTGAATGTGATCATGTTTGGTAACACATTGGGGATTCTGCAGGTTGAGATTCCTTATTGCTTTGTTGTTTGCTTTTCATCTTACAGGTTAAAGTCAGTTGCCTGAATGCTGTTACATATATCCCAATATTGATTTTTTTCTTTTCTGTCCGCATTTATTTTTTTTCTTTTTTTCTTTTTTTTTCTTTGCCTTTTTAGACCAACCTTCACATCATAGACATGAAGAAAGAATAAGCACAGAAATTGCTTTTAGTTAGAGAGGCTGAAATTTACACTACGGGGGGAAAATTTTGTTACCACAGGAAAAGAAACACATGAAAGGCCAAACAGTATCTGGAACTGTGGAAGCACAGGGAGATGTAGATGTATTTTTTCTTTTTTTCTTTCAGTTTCACGCAGAATGCCAGTCAATTATTTGATGTTCTCCGCTGTCTGGGCTGTGACCTTCTAGAAGGGCCCCCTCCTCCAGTCCCCCTACACGACTTGTCAACACATTAGTCATATACAACTCAGCTGATGCTGAACGGACGCAGTTCAGCCAACTATTGAGAGGCAGGGCATTCCGCTGCCGCCTTCTATTGGTCTTGGTTTTTTCCACTGTGGAGACTTTGTGGTGCTTTAAGACTGCGGAGGGCTGGGGCTAACGCTCCCCTCCGCTGCGCTGGGAGGCAGGAGGGGGTTGTCAGAGGGCTCATCGCGTCCAGAGCTGCCGGAGAAGGAGGGAGGGAAGGAAGATGCGCCCGCCCGCCCGCCTGCCTGCCGCCGGGCCGGAGGGCGGTGTGTGAGGAGCCGGCTCGCCGCGGCTCGGGGCCGGCCGCCGCCGGGGATGCTCCTGTGCCTGCGCCGGAGGCTCCCGTCACCTGTGGCCCTGCCCCCGCCGCGCCGCGGGCGCCTCCCCGAGCCGAGGACACACCTGGGCGCCGCGCCCCCGCCGCCCGCCGCCGCCGGCTGCCTCTTCTCCCGCCCGAGAGCCGGGCGGCGAGTGTCGGCGGAGCCGCGGGGCTGCAGGCGGGGCTGAGCGCTCGCTGGGCGGACGAGCGGCCCCGCAGGCTCCGCGCAGGCACCGGCCACCCGCCGGCCGAGGGAGGCGGCGGCCGGACCCGGTGCGCGCTGCCCGGCAGCTCCGGCCCGGCCGTGGCCGCGGTCGCGGTCGCGGTCGTGGGCGCGGCGGGCGAGGGCGAGCCCGAGCCGGAGCCCCAGCCCGAGCCCGGAGCGGGGAGCGGGGGAGCGGCGGGGGCATGTGGATGTTGGCCGTCGCCTTGCTCCACAGCATCTCGCATGGTGAGCGCTGCCGCCCCCCGCCGCGGGGCTCCTTCCCTTTTCCCCCCTCGGGCAAGGGAGCCGGTCGCGGTTGTGCCTTTTGTGTGCGAAGCGTCGCGCTGGCTGCGGGCAGCCGCGGGGAGACGGGCGAAATTGCTCTGTAATCGCTTCAACTCGCTTACCTAGCAAAGTGACAGCTCGTAGCCCAGCCACGTTGCTGTATGTCTGCCTCGTTCGGAATAAGACGGTGCTTAGAGAGACAGGGATAGTAGTGCTTTTTCTTCCTTTCTGAGCTGGGAAAGTGCAGAAATTTGTCAAGTACCGTATAAATCCGTCTGAGTACACGGGGATAATTTGGAGGGATTTCACCCTGAGCGGTTGCACTGAGATACTGCTTCCTTTTACGTTTTGTTTTTTTTTTTTTTTATCCCCTTCTGCTTTCACCTGACTTTTTTTTTTTTTTAATTTATGTCTTTTGTATTTGCTATTTTAAATTTATTTCCCCTTCACCGTAAAAGTACCTGTCCTCTGTTCTCCCCCCCTCCCCATTTATGTAAAAATATGCAAGGATAAGCATTACATCATCTGAAAATCTTGAAGACTTTCAGTCAATTATAAAGTTAGGAAGGGTAAACCTGTCCTAATTTTTTTTTTCCACCTCTTCATTCTGCAAACTCGTGGACTGACAAACATTTATTGCTGTTTCTGTGTGTCCTTAATAGTGGATGGGGATATTCTGGAGCATTTAGTCATATGTGATTGAAAAACATGGCATATGTGAAAATAGTTTTAAATTGCACAACTTCTATTAAAATGCATATTAGCATTGCAGTTTTAAGGACAAAAAAAACCAAATTATGCTGTAGTCTGAGGTTCTAGCAGTTCTATTACGTTGCCTCCTTCTCAGATCTGAGAATGTAACATTTGCCTGTAATGCATCACGTCCTGACAGTTAAATCGGAAAGATCAGACATGCAATTCTCAAAATAGGCAAAGCAGGTAGAATAGGGAAACGCTTCTTGTATTGCATCAATGCGAGAGAAGCACAGGGCAAAGTGTAAGATTTTCTTGGATGATAGAAATAATTGAACCTCTATCAGAGGGTGAGGTATGAATGCTGGTAAGGGTGCCTTCACATCTTCTAAGTATATACTGGATGAGAAAATAGGTTGACAGGCATGGCCAGTCCAGTGCGAATAGCCGGATAGATAGTAAACTAGGAGGTGAATCTTGGTGTGTATTTAGGGCTGTCTTAAAACGTTTGCACTTTCTGAGTGCCACAGATTGCAAAATGATTGAAACCCTCAAACTCTAACTTCAAAATTGTGCATTTCTCCTAGCAGTATGACAACTGCAACAAGTTCTAACATTAAGAAATTATCTTATTTATTTATTTATTTATTTATTTATTGGCAGGCAGCACTGTGCCTTTTTATCTTCTTCAGCCAGATACCTTGGAGGGAGAGATTTGCTGTTAATAAAACTGACAGAATCAGCCTGAAAGTATGCGCTCTTACCGGTGCTATCCATCTAAAACTAGATTTGTACAGGGAAGGACCCTGTTTCTGTCCAAAAATCTTATGGCTTTTTAAAAAGGAAGAGGCATATATTTTGGTCTACTGTACTGATGCTTTAAATTTTATGTTTGAAGCTAGTTAGTCCCTCTTCCAGGGGTTTTTGAAAAACAGTAATTTCAGGTTTATGAGGCTGAAATACTGTGAAAATCACTTTCATTTATTCCTTGATCTATAAAGTCAGTAGCAATTTCACTTTCTGTATTCATGGTTTTTTTTGGATCACATTCAAACATGAATTTGTGTCACAAAGATTTTTCTAGGGTTTTTTAGTATATTGTGTAAATGATAGATGCATCTGCACAGGTTTTGTACTGACACACGGCATCACCTGTACATTTGTGAATCTACATTGCTCAAATAAAATGTTTTTGTGTTTGGTGATATTTAAAGATGAAGGCATTGTAGAAATATCTAATGGATGGGTCAATGATTCTTTTCAACTGAAGAAGTGTGTTTTGACATTATACCTGATGTCAAAATGCATATGTATTTAGGATCTTTTTAAAGGAATTATTTTTAAGTGGCGCCTACCTTCATGTTAAGACTGAATAACTCCATTTTGTTTGCTAGTAACCCTTACCTGGACTATCATATCACAGTCAAGAATCAGAGAATAATATTTTAAAGGAATTCAGATTTTAATGCAATGTCATATCAGATATATATATAGCTTTGAAGAAAATGACTGCATAACTAAATAGGTATGTCACATACGCATTTATTTTAATTATTCCATCTATATCTGAGCTCCATTGTGTGGAGGCAGTATTTGTTTAGGACTATATCTGGAGAGGCAAGGGGGCAGGCTTTTGAAGGTTGTTTGCTTGGCTTCTGCCATTGCCTTTTCTGAACCCCTTATGGAACTATATAACATTTACTTACAACACAAGCATGTGTATGATTGTTTTTTAATTATGCGTTACATTTCATTCTGATTTTAACTTTAGTATGTGTAAGATTCTTCATGTTTATGTTCCTGTTGTTGGTTTTGGCTTTTTTTTTTTTTTCCCCTTCTTTTTAAGGGAGCAAATAGCTTAAGAAAAATAAATCCACATGTTATGGGTTTAATCCTATAGTTGTCATCTTGGGCTATATTTCCATTGAAGATAATGGAAACCATCTGAATAACAATAGCAAGGTTGGCCCCCATATTGCTCTACAGTCTGTCAACACAAATACATTTTTCCAAATTAGATATGAGCAGTGTCACTGGGTAGGCTTTATGTTTGTGAAATAACTTCCTTCTGGGGACAATAAAATACTGACATGCTGTTACATCCAATTAGTATTTCTGAAGCCTGAAAGAAAACCTTTCCAAATACCTGATTGAACATTTAGATTTTGTAAGGGCTTTAAACTCTCATTGTTGTGAGTTTCTTAAAAATACAGGTATCTATTAACCATAAATACATTGCAGCCTTAGTAAGCGCGTGGGATGATACAGACATCAGTGGGAGCTATGCAGCTAAATTCACCACTTTGAAAGCCTGAGTCATGCAGTTACAATCCTGAGCAATACTTTTGAGTTACTTCACGGTTACTATATCTTTACTACCTTCCACGTTACTATATCTAAGTAGTCCAGAAGCAAGTGTGTAAAATTAACAGTGAAAGTTAGTGTAGCCTGTTTGTAATGAGTAAGGTGCCATTTCACTTATTACAGGGAAAGAAGGAGGGGGAAGGGAGGGGAGGCTGTGGAGGGAGAATGGCCTCCTTCAAAAGCCTTGCTTTTTATTGAAATAAAGATAAATGTGATAAAGTTAGGTCAGAATTAGGGTGCTATTTTCAGAAACTAGTATCTTCTGGTATCATTTAGTCTCTGCTGTAGGTATGCTGATCCCATTTGCAAGCTTCTTTCTGGCTAGGTTTCTTGTATGCCTGTTGTTCACAGATGTTCTGCTGAAATCAATGGAGCACCAGGAGGCATCCAATACAGTACAGATGAAACTAAAAATAAATTTCCATTAAAATTATTTCCTGTTTGAATCCTTTCCCTGCACTATATCTATCTATGGGTTTTAGCAGCATATTAGAAGTCTGGGAAGGATCACACTGAACTGAGAGCAGGGGTTAGGCTGGAGGACGAGTAGTGAAAGTGACAGTGGTACTAATGACACTCTCCAAAGAAAATGGTGACTCTCAGTGCAGGGGATGAAACTCTTAAGGAAAAGAGCAAGCAGCTCTCTTTGTAGAAACTTACTGTAATACATGCATAGCTTATGCGGAATTGTGTAACCAAATCCTTAGCTTAGAAAGTTTAATGCATGTGCAGAAATCATTTAGCTTGGTATGTGCTTGTGGATGGCACAGTACAGCTGATGGTGTTTTTAATCTGGTGTTACTCAAACTATGAATGGCTATTAATTAATACCAAATGCCAAATAAAGAATAGTTATAGCTAGACACCCGGAGCACACCCCAAACAGAAAGATCTATTTCCATTTAAAAAGAAGTGTTTCTCCTCTGCTCAGGGTGAACCTTCCCCAGGCTTCAGGCTGGCGGGCTGTAGTTTTATCACTGTGGAGGGGAGAGCTGGAGCCACGCGACACTAGTGGGCAGCAAACCACACGAGTCTGGCTGCGCTTCGGGGAGCCGTGGTGGGAAGAGGCAGTACGCGATGAAGGCGTTTGAGCTGCGGTTTTCTATCCACGGTCACTAAACTTTTTAACTGGTGGATGCTGCGTCTCCTTTCCCTAGCCCGCAGTACTAGAAGTGTGTGAAAATTAAGGAATTTTTGGTAATGGTTTAAAGTGAAGCTGGTTTCTGCAAATGATAAACTTCCAAACCCTGTTCAACAGCTAACAGCTCTGCACTGTGATTTCATATAATCATAGGATTGTTTAGGTTAGAAGAGACCTTTCAGATCATCAAGTCCAACCACTAAACCACTTGCCTAAGTTGCACATCTACATGAGATGAGTGCCTTCAGAAGGCAATTCAGCTCGTCTGAGGTTTAAATCTCTGCAAAAGCCGCCTCTGCCTCCCTGAGGGAAGGGGACCAATGCAGTGGTGCTCAGATGATGGCCCTGCTGTGGTAGTAATCCATTACTTCACATACTGGGTCTGCAGTTTCTCTTCCCCAGTCTGCAAAGTGTGCGTAATTAACTTCCCATTTTCCACGAAAGTGGTGTGGGTTTGAAGTAATCAGTCTTTCTGAAATAGTTTGAGGTCTTCAGCAAAGACTGGGACCAGCTTGTTTGAACCGTATCCTGGGCTGCATCAAAAGGAATGTGACCAGCAGGTTGAAGGAGGTGATTCTGCCCCTCTATTCTGCTCTTGTGAGACCTCACCTGGAGTATTGTGTGCAGTTCTGGCATCCTCAACATAAAAAGGACATGGAACTGTTGGAACAAGTCCAGAGGAGGGCCACGAGGATGATCAGGGGACTGGAGCACCTCCCGTATGAAGACAGGCTGAGAAAGTTGGAGCTATTTAGCCTGGAGAAGAGAAGGTTGCCTGAAGACCTCCTAGCAGCCTTCCAGTATCTGAAGGGGGCCTATAGGGATGCTGGGGATGGACTCTTCATTAAGGACTGTAGTCATAGGACAAGGGGTAACGGGTTCAAACTTAAACAGGGGAAGTTTAGATTGGATATAAGGAGGAAATTCTTTCCTGTTAGGGTGGTGAGGCTCTGGAATGGGTTGCCCAGGGAGGTTGTGAATGCTCCATCCCTGGCAGTGTTCGAGTCCAGGTTGGACAGAGCCTTGGGTGATATGGTTTAGTGTGAGGTGTCCCTGCCCATGGCAGGGAGGTTGGAACTTGATGATCTTAAGGTCCTTTCCAACCCTAACTATTCTATGATTCTATGTCTTTTAAATATCTCCAGGGACAGTGACTCCACCATTTCCCCGGGCAGCCTGTTCCAATGCTTGACAACCCTTTTAGTGAAGACATTTTGCCTAATATCCAGTCTAAAGCTCCTGTGGTGCAACTTGAGGCCATTTCCTCTTGTCCTACCACTTGTTACTTGGCAGAAGAGACCGACCCCCACCTTACTACCTCCTCCTTTCAGTTGGTCGGAGAGTGTGGTGAGGTCCCCCCGAGCCTCCTTTTCTCCAGACTAAACAACCCAGTTCCCTTAGTTGCTTCTCATAAGATCTGTGCTCTAGAACCTTCACCAGCTTTGTTGCCCTTCTTTGGACATGCTCCAGCACCTCAATGTCTTTCTTGTAGTGAGGGGCGAAAAATACTGGTAACAGTATTCAAGGTGTTTTTCAGTGACATCTCTTCAGTGCTGCTGCATCCATAAAAGTTTAAAGTTGATTGTAATTTTGTTTGTTCTTGAGTAAACTTTTTTCATTTAGTATACTGATAAATTGAGTTATTTAGGGAAATCTTGCAGGCTTTGATGAGTAGCTCATCCAGAAAGTTGTTCTAGCTTATAAACTGTGCAAGGCTTTGGTTACAGGAGCAGATGGGCTCAGATTGGACGTAAATTTTTTGTGGTTTTGCCTGTATAATTGTCTTAACAAACATGCTGCTCTCTCAGGTGCAGGGCTTGTTTGGGGTGGGGAAATAATCTCTTTTACTTACTTAATAAACGTTGAAGTGACAAAAAAAAGCAAAAAGCAATGAAACTAAACATCCAGTAGGTGGAGGTGGCCAGGGTAGTGAATTGAGGAACAAACTAGATAGAACTCCTTACTTTACTCTTAGTTTACTCCCCTTAAAGTTTAAATTCCTCTGAAAGTTTTCCCCTTAAAGTTTACATTAACAAATTAAGATGTGCATAGGATTATGGCCTGTTTGAACATACCAGTCACTTAGCCTTTGGTTTTAATTGGAACACACCACTTGTCAATCTCTAGAACTTTTTCACTTTTGCAGTGGGAAAGACACTAACTTCAGCTTTCACTTTAAAAGCTGGAGAAGGCTGAAAAAATATTATAATCAATTTAATTATTCTGAGCTATAATTTTTTTCTTTCTTTAAAATGTTATTTCTTTGGAGTTGTTGAAACTCTGAAAGGACTAAAAAAAAATACATTTAGCCAATACAGGTCTGTAGATCAGAATACTTAATTATTTGAAGGTGAATGTGTAGGTGTATGCGGTTAAATTACTTGTTTCACACTATAGTTTGAGATATTTTACAATCCTTTTTAATCAACACTTTCTTTTCCTTTAACCTGCTATGAAATCAATGAAATTAGGGTTTCTTTTGAAGAGCAACATAATTTGAAATCTTATCTTCTCAGTCTTTGCTGTCTCTCAAAAGCATTTCATCAAACACTGGGATTTTTTTTTTTAAAAAAAACAAAACCAAAAAAAAATACCACAACCTAAAATGAGAAGCATTTCATAAGAGCCTTTCACAGCACAATATTCTAGAGCACTGAAAAGAACCTGTTTAAGAGCACACCACAGATTCCTCAAGTACTTGTTAGCGCCATGAGCTTTTCTTGCCATGGCTTTCTTTTTATACTGTCATTCACAAAATAATTTCTTGTTATCGCATAAGCTTTTTTTCTTCTTTCTTTTTTTTTTTTATTAGGACATTAGATTAATCATCAGGAAAAGAGAAACTAGGGTACATCATATATAGCTTTCATAGTGGAGTGGGCAACAAAAGTTATGATACAAACCGAGGAAACAAAGGCAGGCAAATGGATGGACAAACAGGATGGCAGAGATGAACAGATCTTCCCAGAATCCCTATTTAAGCTATTTTTACTTAGAAGGCAGGGAGTGAAATTTAAGAGTGAGCCAGCAATCCTATTTATAGAAAACCATTTTTAAATGCAAAGGCTTTGAGAGTCACCTCCATCCTAAACACCAGCCTCCCTGGAGCTCCCTAGTAATTGAGGGAGAGAGCAGCCCAGTGACCCAAGCTGAATCACTGATGTGCCTCTGCGGAAGCTTCCAGACGGACAGTCCCTGCACAACAGCAGGAGCATGGGCTGTGGGGCAGCCTGGGAGCATGTCTGAAAATAGCATCCTGCTACATGTCGATGTGGCAGAGACAAAGGCACATACAAGGACCACCTGAGAAATTTTTTGCCTGGTTAGCATTTAAAACTTCTACATGCATGTCAATGTGTGAGTTGGAGATCAACCATCTTGCTCATGTGGTTCTTAATCTAGTATGTCAGGGATAGCGTTCTCTCTGGGATCTTAAAATATATTTATATTTATACACACACATGTATATAAAAAAATCTGTATAGCTTGTAATTGCTTAAAAGTTTCTGTGTATGGAAAATCTGGCATTTGCTTTGCTGTCCAAGTATGCTGATACTATTTTCTTCAAATTAATTACACAGTGATCCCCTGCAGAAGATTTACAGTTTAAAATTCATGTTTGTACTAGACTAAAAATTATTCTTAGTCATCTTTAGATGACTATTCTGTCATCTATAGTATTTTTTTTAATAAATTTTTAGGAGCCCTCCAATGTCTTAAGTATATCAGAAAATGTTTCTTGGAAGGACCGGGGGTCTTCCAATACAGCTAGAATATAATTGTATTGTACTGTAGTTGCGAATTGTTGCCTGTCTACATAATCTGCTCGCAGTGATTTTATAGATGAGATTGTAGGGTTGCTCTTGTCTATATAAATATCTGTTGGTGTGAAATCCTCCCATGTGGTTTTGCAAATGAGTGGCTTGTGCTAAGCCTGCATACTATAAGGGTGTTTGTCTCTCAGTATTTGAGAGTAGCAGCCCTCCATGGCCCCAGCTTATAGGTGCTACAGAATTAAGGAACTTGATGGATGTGTTTGTTTTCAGTTCTGTTCTTTAGAAGCATCTCTGCAATAAAATGTTGTTGTTCAGTAGAATTTCCTAGAGGTTTAGTAGTTAGTATGGAGTTCAAATGCCAAATGTAAGTCTTTGACATGTGGCTCTTGTTTAAGCTGACAGAGAAGGCTAGCTGGGATAACAAAATATGTAGGCTTGGTAGATCCCATATGTTGTTGTTACTGGACTGCAGAAATTGCATGGTAGGATTTGAGTGCACCAAAATGCTAGTTGGCTGCTTTTTCCCAGACTCTGGAAAGGTGATGAATAAAATGTAAGCTCTGGCTTTTACTACATTCTCTTGTGTGACTGTTTTTTTTCCATCAGAAGTCACTGTGTGAGGTTGGTTGGTTGGTTTTGTTTTATAGTATTACCTTCTGAAGTCTTTGGGGTTTTCTGTGGGAATGTTGTCATTTGGAATTTCGGCCGTGACTCGGGAAAATACTGTGAATGCATGAAGTCACTTGAAAACTAAGAAATGAGCATGTGACATGCTGTTAGACTACTTTTCGCTTGAGCTAAGGACAGTGGAAGTCCTTGACAAAGTCCTTTTTATTACAAAAAGCAGATTCTGATGTCCCTGGGGTGGGGTCTTGATGGAAAAGATGTAACTCAAGCAAAACAGGCTTTAGGTGAACCTCAGCTGGAACAGAAAAGGCCCCTTGCAGTTTACCATTCAGAAGGTCCTCCATGCACTGCACGTTCTTCAGCTAAGCCTTTTCATCCTATTAGGTGGCTTTTCTGTGGGGCAGTTTAAAAGTTTAGTGACCTCTTCCACTATGAGAACCTTATCCACAGCCCCGCTGCGTAGCGGTTCTAGATTTTTGTCATTGCAAGGGAAAAGAGAAATACAGAGAGTAAGGTTCATCTCTTTATGGGATTTGAGTCGTAGGTGACACTTGCCGTGATTTTCTTGTGTTAATTGTGGCCACAGCTTTTTGTTCTCAATTTTTTATAAATATATATTTTTAAAAAATAAAAATGGTTTCTTAGAGTAAGGAAGGGAAAAGGGTGAGCTTAAAACTGCATGGGAATTCAGACAGCACTGCAAGGTGTGATAAGAAAAGGAAGGGCACTCAAAGTGCATGAATCCTTGTGGGACAGCAGGAGAGCAATCTCAAAGGCCAAGTCTGAGCTCGACAGCTTATGGCAGGAGGCTCTGAAGTCTTGACTGTAGTTTGCAGTGGGAAAGGCAAGGTTGAGCCTGTTCCCCTGTGAGCAGGAGCTGTGGATGGGGAACAAATCAACATGTGGCTTTGGGGCTTCCAAATGCTGGTCCCTGTAACTCCTTCTTGGTGCTGGTTTGTGCCAGGGAGGAAGATGATGCTCTGCATGGATCCTGCTGTGTGGCTAGGGAGGAGGAATGCAGACTCCCAACTGCCTTTGTCCTCGACTTGCCTGTATTCAGATGTTTCCTTAATTTGTGTCTGCTCATGCAATTTCATCTGTAATATAAGCGTAATTGTGCAGGCCTACAACCCCTCTTCTCTCTGCCTTATCCTTACAGTTATTTGTATTTATTTTGGTAGCGAAAGTATTTATCCTGTCCTTAAAAGCTTTTCTCCTGTGGCAACAAATGGATTTGGGGAAGTAAGGGGGATCAAAGACGGAAAGCAACCCTATGAATGTCAGTGTAGCTGTAGGGTAGGATGCGCAAGTCCCTTGTTTGAGCGACGAAGGAAGGAGCTGAGCTCCTTTATTGGGCAGGAGGGAGATAATTAATCCTCAGAAAAAGAGGCTGAGCTGTCAGGCTTCCAGGGAAGCAGTGGCAGTTGTGATTTGCTGTTCAGCTGTTGGGAGCTGGGACCGGCAGGTTTGGTGCAATAGCGTTTGCTCAGCGCATGTGCCTGAACACATAGCTTTGCTCCTGGGGACCTCTCTGGATGCTGCCTCCCGCGAGCACTGTTGGGTGGAGGAGGATGTCTCCAACACACCAGGTTGCTACCCCATCAGAGAGCAACTCTGCCGCAAATCGGAAAGCTGCTTGCTTAGCAAGTCCTGAGGAAAGCTGTATTGATGTGGTGGGAACACACCCTGGAACAGGCAATGTGGACTTTTTTTCCTGTTCCTGGGCAAGAAAGGAAGGTTTAGGTTTGAGCTTTGCTATCCTGGTTTGGTACAAAAATCCTATCCAGACTCCTTTGTTTCACACTTTTTGCCTTTAGCTAGTGAATTCATGCTTGAGAAGGAGCAGGTCAACCTCAGAGAGATGTGGCTGTCCTGTTAAAAGTGCTATGTGTGCTCAAGCTGTGTTTGCTCCCCTAATGAGAGTGATAGAGGGCTTTTTGAATGTCTTAGCCAGTGGCACATGTGAAGGCAATGGAGAGGAAAAGAAATGCCTGGCTGAAGACACTACACCTGTAGCAGTTCAGTGTATATTTATGTTCAAAAGTTTGTCCCCTAGTGGTTAAAAGCAATTACAGTATTTCTACCACATCTCAAAATGCATTTCTATAGAAGGAAAGAATGCTGATTTTTAATAATTACAAAAGGAGCAAAAATTTATTTTATTTTAATTTTTTATTTTATCTATTTTTTTAACATTTTCCACAGGTAAATAATAGTAGTCTGACTGTTTTGAAGTCAGAGAATTTTTGAGAACTTTTTGGATCAGTACATTGTGTTTCTGTCTTGGTCATATTCAAAATAACAGCCTTGTTTGACCACTGTGCAATGCAGTTACTCTTCCCCACATCCTCTCTGCTGTTTTCATAACTGGTGTGGATGCACATTGGAATAATTGGTATAGGGGGATAAGGCTGGTCGAGCACCTTAGCTCTGGTGTTTCCTAAGACATGTGCATTTGGTCTTGGAGAATTTTACTTTAAATAAATAGCACACATTAAGTAGCTTGCAAGTGCAAAATGAAGGCATTTTGACATGGCACAGTGCTGGTACTCTTACAAAGTTAGAAAGTGGAAGATATCGGGAGTCGCACCTCCGATGCCAGCAGGAGATGCCATTTGGCTCAGGACTGCTGCCCTGTCAGAGGCTGGAAACAGAAAAGAGATGTAGGGGTGGGTTTGGCAAGATGGTGGTTATTTGTCTTACGTTCCAGCCTGTCTCTGACAATGGTGTCGTCCCAGGTAGCGTTACCAGTGTTATGTTGCTCCTCTCTCACTTTGACATAGCCCTTTTTTTGTGAGGTCGGATGCAAGATCTCCTGGGTTTCCTCTCAGGTTTTTGCTTGGAAAGAAACAAACAAGAATGTGAAGCTAAATATTTTCAACATGAATTTTGAACTTTTATATGAAATTACTTTTTAATTAAGTGGACTTTACATATGCTGCTATATGGTTTGTCTCTCTGAGCTGTGCATGCTGTATGATGGTTCTACCTTTATGCCAGTGAGAAACTAATTTATTGACTTTTACTAGTTCATCTATCAGTGACTTTTCTTTTTAAAAGTGTGATAATACTTTAAAGTGATATTCATCTCTTTGTTGCTGTTGGAATGTTTTCTGGAATAGTAACCTGCAGTGGAGAGTTGCATATTGCCCTCATGAGAATTTCCAGACTGCTCGGATTGATTGCACATAGCAAGGTGCCCAGTATGGAGAAATCCTGGGGTAAAGTGGCCCTACATTGTAACTTGTTACCTTATTTTATTAGTGTGCAGACATTCTGAGAAGATGAAAGGATTATTAGTAATAGCTCTGTAAGAGGGATATAATCAATTTAAATTAGCTCACAGCTGAGCCTGTATGATCTCATGTCTTTAAAATATAGGTAAGCAGCTCATCATTTTGCTTCCCTACATAACATTGTAGGAAACTTTTTCCAAGTCCAATCTTATCTTTAAATGTTGTGGTTAATAACATTTAATTGCTTTTAGTGTCCAGAAGAATTATTCATTTGAAAATCTAAACACTTATTCAATTACATTATTTTGTGTAAAAATTCAAACAAAAGACACCTCTTAAGATCCTCTCCTCACCCAAAGCCCTGTTTCTCCCCTTCCTCCTTTCCATGCAGTCTTCCGCCTTCTTTCTATCTGTCTCTTCCTGTCCATTCTTCAGACAGAAATGTCATTTTATTGTATGGATAAACATCCAGGGTGATTTTTCTGGTTCCTCTAGGTTTGTTTTTTAAAAATGGCATGATTTTACCAGGAGAGATAGACAGTATATTATACAGAAAAGCTCCCTTAATATCTCTTGCTTTCCCATTCTCCCCCGCCCTGAGCCAAAAAACCCAGCTGATTTAGACTAATTACTTCAAATGCAGTTTGTAAAAGGATGCTAATACTTTGCTGTATCCCTGAAGGTCATCTAAGCGATCTATAGTTAAACATTCATGTGGGAGACTCTGGGGGAAACAGTTAGGGATGATTATAATGGAAACGCTGTGGGCTAAAATGTGTGCTCATGCTCTAGTCTTCATGTGGCAACCAGGGTAGCATAGTGTTCCCATAGTTTTACAGCCCTTTCGTAAATCTGAATAAACCGTAGATTGGTGACCCAGCTTCAACATTGTCTATGCTGGAGAATTGCATTTGATCTAGGAGTGGAGTATTTAAACTGTTTCTTCGGCACTACAAGCCTTAATGTCTGTTGTGTTTTTTAAAGCAAGAAAAAATAAAATCTGTGCATGATTTCTCGTCATTAAAATGTGCTGGGTGCCCAAGGTGTTTCTTCGTCTGTTCCTCTAGCAGCTTTTCCCCTCAAGTGATTATGCTAATTAGTATTTGATCAGATGATTAAATTATAATTCGATTAATCCTATGTGCTAAACGCTCTGAATGCATTTCCATCGCCTGAATGCCTTGTGCTTAAGCATTCCTATTTTCAGCTTGATACGAGGCTCTTGCCTTTTCCCGTGCCTAATAGATTTTCTATGTTAAAAACACTATGGTTCCTTTTGATGTTGGGAGACAGAGGAGAGGGCTTTTTGTTTTCCTACTCTACTGAACAGAACTAGAAATAGGTTCCCTCTAGATGATCTGAATGCTCCTAGTGATTAAAAAAAAAAAAAAGTGAAAAAGGAGTCCAAGGTGGTTTGTTTTTTTTTTCTGTTAATATACACACACCTCACATCCTATTCCAGATTTACCAAGGCTAAAACCTGTGGTACAGCTAAATCCCCTATCTGTTTCCATTCTGAGTGGTATTTTCCTCAGATAATTCCCCCTTTTTAAAAGCTGAAATGTATTTTTGTCCAGAAGACTTTGCAGAACAAACTGTTTTCTGTGTGTGTGTGTATGAGAGGGAGAGAGAGAGAGAAGGTTGTTTTTCCTCCTGCTACCTGCTTTCCCCTCCCTTTTCATCCAGGTTTATTTTTGCATGTCATCTGTAGGAGATAATCTCCAGCTATGATGTAAAATGAAGAACATACTGAATTTATAACCTTGATGCTGCTAGGAGATTAATGTTTAACTGCAGCATTGCTTTCTTTGTATTTGGGGCCCTGCATTTTTAGGTTACCTAACTTCATGTGTCTAGGTTCTACATAATGGAGAAAAAGAAAAGCAAAAATAACAAAAAACCTTTTAAGGTTAGGTACTATGGTTTTCAATATTAAATATAAACTGGTGTCATGCAACTAGATGTGTTAACTGGCTTTCCATTTTTGTGGAGGTGTACACCAGTGTCTTCCTTTGTCAGAGATTATTCGATCGTAACAAGTGGCCTGAGTTCAGAGAGAGGATTCCAAATTTAAATCATTTGTTTTGTCTCCATTCTACATTGCAAAAGACCTCGTCATGGAGCAATCTCCCTCTCCCCTCCTGAATTTATCTCAGGGGAAGTGTGAGACAGATTGAAAATGGGGTTGCCAAGAGCCTGTCTAGGGGGATTTTGCCTTTCTGTACCCCAGGTGTGGGAAGGTAGAGCAAGGGAATAGGGATGTAAAGGATGTTTTCTCTTCCCTTTCCTCCCCTTTGTTTACCTTAAAAGCTGTCAGGGATTCGTAGAGCTTGTGTAACATCTTATTTCATTCCTTTCAGATGGTCTGGGAAACAATTTTACATGTGAGGTGACTTGCATACTACAATCTGTTACCAGCTATAAAATGACATGGGATAGACTAGTCTTCGTAATTCAAGTCATAGAGGCCAAAAGCACCTTCATGCTATTGGTCTTTAAAGTGCAGTTGTGTAGCAGCAATTGAATATTAAGATCTCTCTAAGCTTATGGTTTAAGGAAATATATGCTATTTCAATGACTTCAGCCTCATCCTTTGCCAGGGACCCAACCCTGTGAGACTTGCTATCACCCTTGGCTCATCAGTTCACACTTTTGCTTCGGTTAACTGAGTGAGTATCCCATGCAGTCGTCCCACTTGCTTATTCCCTCCAACCAGATTGTGCGGAAATGTTTGTCTCTAAACATCTGTTCAGATTTAAGAAGTTACAACCTAAGTCTGTCTACTGCTGCATGTCTGGGAGGGTTTATTGTCCCTACAGGTTACCCCAAGAGTAGTGGTTTGTGTGAGTGATCCCTGATCACTTTCAGTAAGAGGCCAGATGAATGCAAACCTCCTGTTTTAAACTGTAGCTGATCTGGTTGTCTGTAAGGAGGACTGCTCACATAAATCACTCTGATATCATAGTTGAGTAGGGTAGAAATATCCATCTGGAAAGCAGTGATGTCTAGCTGGAGGTAGTAATGCCTTCATCTGATTCAGATAAATAGATCTGGAAGCAGGCTTGTGTCAACATCCCCATTTTAGAACTGAAAGAATTAGGCTAAGCTGAATTAAGGCTCTAATTCTAAATTAAAGTGCTAGCTTAGGATGCTGCTTAGCGCATTCTTTTTTTAAAGTTTAATTTCAGATTCATTTCCTGAGTATCCCCATGTGGACTGGCCCTCAGACCCTGCCTAGCCTTGGGTAAGCTACTTAAGCTTGTGACCTGAGGATGTTACTGCAAAATAAGCTAAAATGTGGGTGGGAAGTGCATTAGATATTTTGTGTGTACTAATTGTATGCCTGTTCTCTAGGGCAAATGTCCTCTGTGTGGCCTTCCATAATAGACAGAGGTCAGCTTTGTAAAGATGATCTTGAAGTAGAGGAGGGATATTCAGGTAGAAAACTAGCCAAATAGCTGTGGAGGATGAGATACTCCAAACTATTCCCTTTCAAGTCTTTAACTCACTTCCCTGTCTGTGTAATGGGCACACTTTCTATGCCCACCTAGCAAGTGCTCTTTTGGATTCATATAAACATCCTTAGAGCTTTGAACCTCTAGATGTAGAGGAGTTCATATTCTGCAGCATAAATACCCTTTTGAAAATGCCTTCTTTGTGTTATTGTGTAGTCCTTGTTCTTTCCCTAGTAAGTACACATGCTGTTAATCTAGCAGTAGAGGTCAGTACTGATTTGCATTAGAGAAGCAAACCTAAGATGAGAAGGAAAGGGCAACCTCTCCAAACCTATGTGTACAAAGATACAGCACCCTTCTTTCTATTGGCATCACATGCTTAAGTCATGTTTTCCTGTGATGTGTTCATATAGAAACTGATCTCAGTGGATAGATAGGATGATACCTTCCAGGTCCACAAGACAAGCTGTCATGGTTTTAGGCATATAACGACTTCCTAAGTATATTGAATTCTGCTTCAAATGTGTCTGCCCTGTAGTTTGATTTTCTACCTTCACGTAGCTACAAACACATAAAGAAGGATTCTGAAGAGGGTTTGTCTTCAGGTGGGAGGGAGGGGCATATGTAGGACCTCAGTAGCTCTGACTTCAGTTGTAGTCTCCCAAGTCTTGTGCAGAAGCTTGAACTTTCTCTTCCTTTTTAAACTTAGCACTGAAGTTTTCCATATTCTTTGTTGCAGGCATACGCCAAAACAACCCTTAGTACTAGCAGATTTGTCAAACCACTGGTGTTCTGCCTGACACACGTATTGTCCTTTCTGGAAAGCAGTCATGCTTCCTTGACTGGTTTTAATGGATGTAAATTTTCTCTTTCTGTGATTCCCTCCCTGACCTTCATACTTTCTCAATGTATTTGGGGTTAGCTGGTTGGTTTGATTATAGCTGAGTACGCTGATTTAAAGTTACTATCAACCAGGTTGCTTCAGATCAGGTGGTTCTTAGTAGTTGCTCGAATTGTGTTAAGATGGCCAGGGCTGCACATAATTGCATCTGATAGGGATGAGAAAGGAAAGAACAGGTCCTCAAGCTGGATAGCCTTTTACCTTTCATAAGACTTGAAGCCTTGTGCCAACACTGGGGAGATCATCACCCCCAGGTGTCTTCTTGGTACTCTTATCCCACTCTCCAGCCTGCCTGTGTATCTAGCTTGCACACTGACTACTAAACCCCCTGCCCCTGAAATTGCTGCATGTGTGTTTGACAGTGAGGCACGTGCCATGCTCAGGGAAACATTAGTCACCCTTTCCCCATCCTAATTGTGCTTGCGAGTATGGATTGTATCAGGTGCAGCTTCAGGCTGCCCTCAACTCATGTGAACGTATAAGCTGGAAGAAGTAGTAAGAGTCCTGTCCAGTCTTACCGTCTGAAGCCTTCTGTATCTTGCAAGTGTCTCAGTTCTCTGCTGCTTGCAATTATTATTCTATGTATGTTTTGAGAGAGAGGGTCAGGAGAGTATTAGAATGAAAAAATTGTCCTATGGCACAAGCCTGGATATTTTATTTTAAAAAAGGAGCATCTTAGATTTGGTCCATGAGCAATTGATTACATTTACTATGGATGACAATAAGTAATGCCTCGAAACAACAACTAAACAGAGCAGAAATAAGATTGTCTGGGGAGAGGGGAAAAATAACAAAATCTACTGGATGACCCATATGCTATATTTTCAAAGTGGAATTAGTGAGTCAAAGCTATTTAGCTACTTAAACTCATGTGTGGAAGATTTTCTTGGCTTGAGGGCACAGAAATTAAAATTTTCCTGTTTCTTGCCTTTTTGTCTTGTGCTAATAGCTAGTGCAATACTAGCTCTCCCTTTAGGAGGAAAGCCTGCTTCCTGCTGCTGTCCTTCCCTCTCCTGCCTAGGGCTGTCTCTGGTGCCATCTCATAGCACTTGTCAGTCTCAACAAATTTGTTTGAAAGTTAGGACAGTTATTTATCTGTGTTTCACCTTATTTTTCTCCTACTCTTCCCCTTTCTGTCCTTCCCTAATCATACCAGAACTATTCAGGGATGTTCCATCCTCAGAGGTGACTAAAACTGAATACGAAATTTTACTTTAGCTTTGCCAGAAAGAAGCTTGGATTCAAATACCTGGTGTGACTGACTTTTATTCCCTATTGGAAAAACGGACTTAATGAAAATAAATGTGCTTCTACAAAGTCGATATTTCTTTCAAGTCCTGCCTCTGCTTTCATCAGCTCGGGGTGGGTATGTGGGAGAATGGTTAGAAAGAATATTCAGAAAAAAGCTTTCTGGCAAAGAAAGAGATCAGAGATCAGATCAATGAAATTTCCACAGAAAAGGGAATTGAAGCGATTTAATTTTATCAACCAGAAATCTTACATCTGGGAGCAGTTCTGTTTTACTGGCAAGTCTAGCAAATAAACATCTTTGAGAAAATATCACAGAAAAATAACTTTGTAAAAACCTCAAAACTAAAGTCTGGCATGCATTTTCAAAATGAATGTTATGTCCTTCTGTAAGCCCGTTAACACAAATAACTTTTGATCATGACAGGCTATGACAAATGTGAAGGTCCTAGCCAAGTGGTGTTTAATTAGTTGTGCTGTGGTACATGATTGTAATGTGCAAATGTTTGAGAAAACATGTTGTTTCACAACTGAAGTTCTTATAGGACAAGTCAGGTCAGCAGCCATGCATTAGCAAAATGGTGAAGATATACAAGTCCAGAGAAGGGCCACGAGGATGACCAGGGGACTGGAGCACCTCCCGTATGAACACAGGCTGAGAAAGTTGGGGCTGTTCAGCCTGGAGAAGAGAAGGCTGTGTGGAGACCTCATAGCAGCCTTCCAGTATCTGAAGGGGGCCTATAGGGATGCTGGGGATGGACTCTTCATTAAGGACTGTAGTCATAGGACAAGGGGTAACGGGTTAAAACTTAAACAGGGGAAGTTTAGATTGGATATAAGGAGGAAATTCTTTCCTGTCAGGGTGGTGAGGCTCTGGAATGGGTTGCCCAGGGAGGTTGTGAATGCTCCATCCCTGGCAGTGTTCAGGGCCAGGTTGGATGAATCCTTGGGTAACATGGTTTAGTGTGAGGTGTCCCTGCCCATGGCAGGGAGGTTGGAACTAGATGATCTTAAGGTCCTTTCCAGCCCTAACTATTCTATGATTCTATTCTGTGATTCTATCTACATCTTACTTGAGTTATTTTTAACTTGTCAATGTACCCAAACCATTTTAATCCTCTCATTTATGAGACCCTAGCCAGTTTATTATATCTGATTAAAAGTGGCTGCATTAGTCCTTAAACCCTGCATAATTTGACCTAAACCCCATGGTTCCTAAAGAATCTGTTAGGCTTGTCCTCCTCTCTTGTAGCCATTCAGGAATAACAACTGTTTTGTAAAAAAGATTGGTGTATGAAACATCACATTTGCTATCCTGCCCTCCTCTTCATTTAGAAAAGGAAAAAGTGCTCATTGAGTAATCACATTTGATCAATAAATAAAAAATGTATTTTCTGACCATTTCATAGAACTATTAAAAAAGAAGGCACATAGGCTTTTGCAACTTTGTGTTCATATTCTGTGGTCTAATTTCTGTAACTGAAGAAAATACCCCACCACTTTACAGATATACTTTTAGACATACTGATTGACAAGTCATAAGTAGTGCTCCCAGCTACATTTTAGTTCTGTGGATTTACAGCTTGTTATCACTTATGCTCTCTGGTAAAGACTTAAAGGTAGTACAATTTTAGAGCCTGTAATAGGAAAAAATGTGACTAAAATAATTGCCTCTGAAATGTGTATTACTACCATTACCAAATCCTTATTTTAGCTGAAGTATGCATTGGTGTTTTAAAACTGAGCAGCAGATGACATAAAGTTTCAGTGGAAATATTTCGGCATTGATTTTGAAACTTTATTTGATCTTAATGGCTCTGTAACTAGGCAGACCAACAATGTTTAGGAGGCTAGGTATTAGAGCTTAAAAGAGCTAAGCTCAAATCCCTGCTTTGCCAGGTGTTTTCGGATGTGATTTCAGGGAAATTTGCTTGGTTTGTATGAGTGCTGGTCCCTCACCATTTTATAAAGAGGATGTTCTTCCTCAAAAAATATTAGTATAATTTTGCTCAGGAACATGTGTATTCCATGCTGGTGGTTGTTATAGGGAAGGCTAAAAGAAAAAAACAAGTATTTTACTATTGAGTGAATCATTGCTAACAAAAACAGCCCACAGAAATGCTTATTTTAAATAGTATTAGCATTGTTCAAACAGGCAGTTTGGAAACCTTGGAGGTGAATGAAGAACAAGTCATAGGGATGCAAGTAAATACACTGCTTCTGTGTAGTTTAGTCTGGAAAACCTAGAAAACCTGAGAGCATGTGCAATACAATTCACGGTTTAGAAGGAAATATGTGCTATTCAGGTGAGAAATAAGCTCCCAGGTATCCATTTTATTTTTTCTTCTCTGGATCAAGGGAGTTCTTTCAAGGTAATCTGATTTCAGCGTTAACTGTGAATTCTGCTGGCTGCCTCTGGAAAGCTGTGCTCTCTGCGCCAGGCAGTAATTGCGTTAATCATCCATTTTTAAATAACTGCATTTGAAGTTAAGTTGAGAATTGCTTTTCAGATCTTTAATTTGCTTTGGAAAAGTGAAATAATTCCCACAAGGGTTGTGCTAATCAATATTCCAAAGGCAAGTAACCTTTGCTAATACTTGAACATGGGATACTCTACGTTCTTCTGCTTAAAGAATTCTGGGAGAAAAATACACCAATTCCATCTGTAATTTGGCAGGTTAATAACTTTCCTGACTGCCAGGCATAGGGGTTTTTAGTCAACAGGAGATTCATCAAGTGCAGGATTGCATTGTATTATCTTCCTTTCACTGTTGTTTTTATTTTAAACCTTCTTGTTAATATAAATGATGACAAATTGCATAGCTGTAAACTTGAAAGTCCCTAAATGGTGTTTTTGTCAAAGCCTTTACACTGAAATGCTTAGTTAGAAGGATTTTTAAACCTCAGGAGCCGGGGGAGGGGTTTTAATTATTATGCATCATGACACAATACATTATGCATCATGGTTGCTTTTCTGCTTTTTAAACACTTGTATGGATGATGAGACTAATATAAATGGACATACAGGGAGAGCTTCTGCAAAACCTTCTTATGATGTCATATTCAGTTTCTAGGAAATTTTAGTACTGCCTCGCTTGGAAATGAGATGATAAGTGAATTTAAAAAGGCACTTGGAAGCACACTAATAATTAGCTGACAGGTACTCATCAAGGGAAAGTCTCACCTTTCTTCAAAAGTGCCCTCCTAGTAAACTGGATAGCAAACTCAGGTTAAAAATTAAGTGATAGAATGTGGGATGTTGCTGTCTTAAACTACGAAATATTTGAACCCGTCTCCTTTGAAACCACCTGCAAATTGCTGATGCTCAAAATTTGCTTTCTTTACCATGTTTTTTCCACCCAGGTATGCACATTACTGAAAAATACATTGGTAGTGGGACAGATTAAAGAGCTAGGGGGATACAACTGTTTGAGTGCTAGAGCTGCTTTTTCTTCTTCCCTCTCCCCCCAAGTAAACATTTGCTTATCCCTTGAAATCAACTTGATATTTAGGTATAGCGCAGGTAGAAGAGGAGTGAAGGGGAGAATTGTGCATTCATTTCTTTAATAAAGACTATTTTTTAATAGTCATGGAGATTGGCTAGGCTGCATCCTGTAAAAATTAAGGGAGAGAGAGGATGAATAGATATTTAAGGAGTCACAGCAGGCAGTGGATTGAGAGAGAAGAAAAACAAATTGCTGTGCTTCACCAGAAGGCAAGTAGAATACAATATTTGATATTTGAGGGCTGGGGAAATGAAATTTCAGTGTCATTGTGGACACTAAAGATGATACTTTTTGGTGACCCACAGATAACTGGCAACTGCGTTTGTTTCCCAAGATGCTTATCAGGAAAGTCTCAAATCTGTCCTGCCCTGCCATCCATACAATCAGAATTAGTTTGCTGGTAGTTGCACCTTGCTTCCTTTTTAGAGGAGGAAAAAAGAAAACCCTGTTCCCTCCTTCCTCTATACATGCTGTTTTAAATGCTGCTTTGGTACCATGTCAGCTGCTGCTGTATTATGTTAGTGGGAGGTTGGTGTCATCTTCACTGACCAAGCTTCAGCTGTGAAGCTGAGTACCTATATTTAAGGAAGACTCTAGCTCACCCTAGGGTGGTGGTGCTTCATGCTTTGCAGCCAGCAGCAGAAATCTACCTCCAGGCTGAAGCCAGGGTGGATGGTGTGGGGGTATTGCAAAGAGACACTCCAGTCAGTTTGGATTGTTGGTTTTGGTTTGTTTGTTTGTCCCCCTGCCCCGTATTCACTATTCCCAGGTTGGTTTTTTCTTTTTATTTTTTTTTAAAACAACTTTGTGGTTACAGAATGGTAATTGTCTCTTCTCCCCTGCCTCATGCTGCCCAATTTTAATGTAATGGTAATAATGTCTTTGGTCTTATGTTTTAGTGTTGTTGCTCTGTAGTAGATTTGGATATAAAATCTTACTGTTTTCCTCTTTGCAGGGAGCCCAGTTAACCTTCTGTAAAAATGTAGGAGGAAATGCTTGTCCAGTCCCTTTGATTTATGGTCAGGGCAGTGCATGGAAGCCCATGGAAGCAGGACAACACGCATTTGTACCTGGTCTCGCCTATGTTGGGCTAGCAAAAAATTCAACTCTATGATCCTATTATCAGTTGCTTATAGACCTCATGTCCTTCTCCCAGCATCCCCCCCCCCCCCCCATGTATTTTAAATCAGTAAGAGCTCTGTTCTGTATCTAGGGTATATGGAAGTGCCTTTGTCATGTCAGCTTATGTGTTGAACTCTTGTGGACTTCTACCTTGCTACTGGGTCATGAATGATGATGCTTTGTTTCCATTTCTGTTTTTCCAAATAAAAGCCTTTGAAACCTTCATTTATCTAATTTCCCCACATTCCCCATGTACAATCTCTCCTTGGCTGTCCTACTGAAGTTTCCTAACATACTGTCCTGGTTTCATTTGGGATAACGTTAATTCTTTTCCTAGTGTCTGGTACAGTGCTGTGTTTTGGACTTAGTTGTTACTAAATAGTGCTTACTGTAAGTCAAGGGCTTTTCAGTCCCTCATGCTCTGCTAGTGAGAAGGGGCACAGGAAGCGGTGAGGGAGCATGGCCAGGACAGCTGACCCTAACTAGCCAAAGGGATATTCCATATGATAGAACAACATGCTTGGTATATAAACTAGAGGGTGTTGGCCAGGAGAGGCTGATTGCTGTTGTGGAATGGTCTGGGCACTGGTCAGTTGGTGGTGATCAGTTGTACTGTTCATCACTTGTCTTGGGTTTTATTCCTCTCTTTTAGGTATTTCCTTTTTCATTATTACTATTATTATAATAGTAGTAATAATAATAATTTATTATTATATTTTATTCCAATTATTAAACTGTTTTTATCTCAACCCATGAGTTTTATCTTTTGTTCTTTTCCATTCTCCTCACCCCACCGATGGTGGGAAGGATGTGAGTGAGCAGCTGTGTGGTACTTAGTTGCCGGCGATTAAATGGTACTAGCTTGACCTAAGGAAAGACGGAAACATGGGCTATCTCTGTTTTTCTCTTCCTTGTAGGAATTGCCGAAGAGATTTATTCTCCTTACTCCCCCTCTCTGCATCCTCTTATTCTGAAAAATGGGTCTCATTTTTGTTTGGTTTGTTCTTGTTGTCCCCCTTCTTAAAAAAAAAAAGGCACATTTAAAAGCAGCGACACTTTATATTGAGCTTTATAAATAGCCAGGTTTTCTGACATATCTGTACACTCAGCTCAAAACCTGTCTTTGAATGCAAATGCGCAAAATATTCATTGATGGGAAGATTCTGGATAATACTGTAGTCTAACATGGCTGCTGTCACAGTGGTACATTTTCTTCCACCCTTCTTTTTAACAGGAGTGGTGTTTGTTACCTTTTAGCAACTCCCACACGAGGTTGCTCAATTCTGACATACTTTGCTTAACCCCAGGTTTCTGCATGTGTCCTGTACAAAACTTAAATTGTTGCTGTTCTTAGGCACTACAAGCTGAGCCAAAGGAAATGCCAATACAGGGGAAAAACTTTTGCTAGATTGTTCCCTCTTCATTGTGCCCCTGCTGTTTAGATATATCTTTTAGACTGTAAGGAGATTTGAAAAGAAAGTATGTTGAGGTTGTGTTGTTATGCTGCTTATTCAAACCTGAGCATGTTCAGCACATTGTTTTTGTTAGTTTGGTCTCGGTCCTATTGAACTCACAGGATTCTTTCAATCAGCTTCTGTGGGAGTTGGATAAAGCTGGTGGTGGTAAATGATTTTTCAAAGAGCTATGCTGTTTTTGTTTGTCCTTATAAATATTTTATGGCATCATAGCTCTGTAAAAATGCTGTAGTTTTGTGCAGTACATCTAAATAAGAATAAACCTACACAAGATATTTTTTTTCTTTGTGCATCAAAAGAGAAAAGAAGAAGGGAGAGTTAAAATGCATAATGAGGCACAGCAAGTTTCTGGTGCTGGGTAATCTGTGTTGTTAGATTTAGTAGATAGATATACTAGGAAAAAAAAGTCCCTTCTGCAGTATTTAGAATTGAATGCTAACATGGGATATTAAGCTATTGTGTGTGATATTTGGGCTGGAAATGGAAAGATCTGTGAGTAGTAGCCAAAGATTAAATGGCATACCAAGACTCGGAATCCTTTCTTGACCCTTACAACTTTCTCAACTTGGTGAACTAACCTTTTCCATTGTAAAAATTGAGTAAGACCTCTTGTGTTTTTTTTCTTTTTGTTATTGTTTTAACCATCCAGGGAAAAATGAAGTTCTATTGAATTAGTGTTCCTTGATTACTTTGTAACAAACAGCTTTGTTTCTGAATCTGTCTATATATTCGCACAACATGGGAGTGTGTGACTAGAAGTGAGGCCTGAAGAAAGGTTCTATCCAATTCTTTTTGATTAAACCAAAAAATCCACAGAACTTGACAAAAAAAAAAAAAGGGGGGGGGGGGGGCAACTAATTTGGAAAATTAGAAACTTTTTCTTTGTCATGTGCAAAATAAACCCTCCAGTTGTTATTAATTCCTAAGAATTATTACCCTCCATTTTAAGAATAATTCCTAAAGTTTGATTCAGATGAAAATGGCAGATGGAGCATAAGTGTTAAATAGGTTTTTACATAATTAAGAAATGAGCAGCAGCCTGTGACTTTGAATGTTTGTATCACAGAATGAGGATTCTCCCATTGCTAAGAATCTATTAAATTTGACAATCAGAGAATTCATGGTTGACTTGTGCTTGGTGGTCTGTCAAGTCTGAAGCCAGTGCCATTTATTGATGTTTATAAACTCTTTACAGAATCTAGATATCGCTTTGCACAGAAACACTGGTACTAAGATTTATCCATTTTATGACTTATCACCTGTGCAATTTATGTGTATGTGTGTTTAATAACTTTAAACATTAATTCAGTAGCAGCAGTTTATGTGCTCTGTAGTCTCTAATACATCTTAACTTAGCTCCATAGTTTATTTAATTGAAAAAGTAGAAGGCTTTGGGAGATGCAAAATAAGTACCTTTGCAAACATATCTGATATTGTTCGGTTTGCTAAGTTAAGCAAAACACTTTTAACATGGGGAAATAAAGGAGGAAAGCTGTTTTTCAGAGTATAAAATATCTGGATGCACTACTTAAGCAAACAAAGAAGAGGAAATACTGGTGGTTTGAATGTAATTCTGAATTTATTTCTTTCCGGAAAAAAAAGGCTAATCTTAATTATTTATTTGCATGGAAGTCTTGAGGTGCTCCGCAATGTATGCAAGGGCTGGGCAATTTTATGTATTATTGATGAATTTTGCTTGCTTGTCAGATGTTCTAAACAATTATAATTGAACTGAAGTTATTATACTTAAAGTTTTAGTTGCAGGACATATACATTTCCAGTAAAACTACATTTTATTCTTTAAAATATAGTTTTCATAAGTTCTGTTCTTTATCAAAATAACTGTTTTTCTTTTCTAATTTCCCTGTAGTCCTTTTCTTTTGACCTCTCCCTTCCTGCTTGGAGAAAAAGGCCTTTGAAGATGAAGTTAGGGGACACTCATGTGGAATTGAAGGTTACTGAATGAGCTAAAAACTAAGACAGATAAAAACTTTGTTCATGTACCGATAGAAAGGGCAAAAGTAGTCTTTAGAATTAGAAAGGCTCCATTATGAACTTCAAGCTGTGATACTTCTCGGTGTCTAGAGAGTGAAAGGTTCATCAGTGTTAACAGGCATAGATCCAGAGAGTACTGTTGGTTTTGGCCCTTAACTTGCTTCTCCTTTGCAACTACAGCTGTATGATTCTGTCATCATGTTTTTACATACAAACCTAATATAACTTAGACTCATGTTCTTGTCACCTGAGCAGCAAGCGTAAAACTGACATGCTTTACCAGTCCTCGGAAGTGGGAATCATACAAGCAGTTATTCTGATGCCTGCCAGTCAGCTGACTAATCTGGTTGGGGTTTCCGGGTTAGTGATGATCAGCCCCAGCACACAGGCTGGTGCCACCACAAGGAAGGAAGTGGGCTCTACTGGCAGGCCTCTTCTTGCTATTCTGAGATGCAAACCACAGTGGGACTGTTGCCAGACAGACAGGACATGGCAGCTGTGGCTACCACCTGCAAGACTCTGTTATTGCTTGTATGCAATGTCTTCCACCTTTTCACCTGTCTGGTATTAACATGGCCACATCTAAATGACTCTATGATCATAATTTTTAATACACTTCTGTTTAAATGGGAACACTTCCAAAGCATGCACTATCTCTGGTGACATGTTCCTGTATGTGACACTTGTTTGACATGTATTTTGGTAAACTTGGAAAAAATGACTTGAAGTATTTATATCCTTTTAACAAAATCCTATCTTTCTAAATTGATGATGTTTTTATACTTTAGTGTATTTTGCTTTTTAAAAAAGTTTATATCAATAAAAATTCTTTGCAGCTTTCCAGTCTCAAAATGTGGCAAAAAGCTATATGTATATAGCTGAAGAGAGAAGAGGAAGATGGGTTAAAACTAAACTGCAGTTTTGATACACAGTAGCTCTTCTATTAGCTATCCAAATTATATATGTTTTGTAATAATGTGCCTTGGTTAATTTTGACAAATTAAATGTATTTATCAGTGGAAGAATTGACTGTTTTGTACATCTAAGTAGTTTTATGTTTCAAATGTATATTTTATGATCTGTAGAGGCAGTATCATGTCAAAATTACAGAGTGGATGAAGGATGGATGATTCTTCTGGAGCCTGTAATATGCTACCAATTAATTCCTTATCAGAGTGACTCTTAGTAACATGAAGTTGTTCCTCTATGATGGGAAGTCACTGCTCTGCATCCTTATTTGTAGCCTTCACCCAGCCCGTAGGTTGTGAGTCTTTGTGGGTGCATCCTAAACAGCAGGATAACTGGAAAGTTGCCACTGGTGATTAAAAAAATGTCTGTTTTCACCAGGCAATCTAACTCTTGACCAGTTTGGGCATTTGAGAAAGCCAAAGTTGTCACTAGGATGCCTGCATCCTAGGTGCTTGCAAATACATCATTTCTCCAATGGAAACTTTACTGATTTGCTTTAAATGTTGTTGGAATTTAAAACAATGGTGATTTGAGCTCTTAAGTAGCAGCAAGGAAAATAACTGATTGGGGTGTTTTGATACTTTGAACATACTTGGGTGCAAAAGGGTGCGAAGGATCTGAAGAGATACTGACTTTTGCTGGGGAGTGGATTTCCTTCCCGTCTTCCCCAGATGCTTTCCTCTCTTTTTTTTTCCTTATAGCCATAGAATTTGAGCCAGCATGAAGGATCTTCTTTTTTTCAGCACTTAAAAATCTGTGAGAAGACTTAAAACCTGCCAGTTGTGGTCCCATCTGTATCTATTTGGACTGCAGGTCAACTGTATGATCTAATTAAAACAAACAAACTGACAATCAAGCAAAAGGGCTTTTTCTTCTAAACCTCTCTAGTGAAAGTGTCCAGACATGGGGAAGCAGGATTGCAACAGCGATCCACTGAGCTAATGTTAGTGTTGAACACTATTTTGTTTTGCCCCAGCAGTTAATGCACTCTTTGATAAGGTGCTTTCTGAGTTTCAAAGATGCTTCCACCTGTTTGGACACTGAAGTGAGCTGTACAGGTATCACCAAGTTTTTTTGACTGCACAGTTGCACAGTGCTATTTCAGTCTATTTTTGTTTGAAAGTGTCTTTTAAAAGGCTGAGAAATGTAATGTAGTAGCAGTTGAAGTCCGGTACCAATATCACAAGACAATTATTTCTTTTCCATCTTGCCCTACATATTTTTTTCTTCTTTACCCCCCTTTTTTTTAATGCAAGGCCAAACATGAGTGGCTGATCACCTTGAGCTGTCCCCTTGTAATCAACAGGATTACACTTATCACATACAAATCAATATAAAACCTTAATCCACCAGATAGGGCTACTTGCCAGGGAGTCACTGTGAGGGAGGGCAGCATAAGTCTTTTTCCCTAACAAGGGGTGCTCTTCAGTACTTGAGGGTGGCTCATGCAGCTGCTGTGGTAGAATGTGAGGGTCAGAATCAAGCACTAACTCTGTGCCAACAAAAATACCTGCAAATGATAGGAGAGCACTTGAAATCCTTCCAGTGCTGTACACCATAACCAGGCAGACTGCCAAAGCCATAGCTTTTTAACTAAACAAACAAACAAAAGAAGCCCTTAGGCCACGGAACAAGAAAGTTTGTGCTTCTAACAAAGAAAAACAAAAATTTTTTCTGGAAAGGTAGGGTTTGTGTAACCAACCGAATTAAAACATTGTAGTACCTGAGGGCATAGGGATCCCTATGGATTTTTTGCTTCAAGACTTATTTGCATGAGGATCTGTGAAACTATTCTTGACCTACATAAAAGCTTATTATGGTTGATGCTTTATTTTAGGAGGGAGATTGTATAGGAGATTGTCTGCTTTGAAAACATTTCTGATATGGTGAGGGAAACATCAAACAAGATTACATCAAAAGGTGAAATAGACCCCCTCTAAGGGGAGGAAGAGCCACATGCAATTCTATACATCTTTCATATTAAAAATAAACAGTGCAGCTTTGCATAGAAGGGCTGAAAATCAGATTTATTTTTTAGAAGAATTAAATTGCTCTAGCATTTCAGGTATGGCAGTATCATGTATTGGTCGCCTTGGGTTCAGATTTAGTAATGTCCCACAGAGCTGTCCTCCTCACGTTTTCATAGTTGCTAAAAATTCCAAGCCAGCTGTGCCAGGAAAACAAACACTGCAGAGGAAAGATGGGTCTCCAAATCTGAAGTGATCCATTTCCATTGTTCTTCAGTTTTTATTTGGTTTGGCTGCTGACCTTTTACCATCCTGACACTCGATGGATTCACTGTATTGACAGGATGTGTTTGGAAGCTATATTAAAAAGATGATAATGGCAGGAATACAGCTAAGCTTTCTTTCTCTCTGTGTTTTGAGGAGGAGTCAGGTTTGTATTTTTTTTCTTTTTTTCCTGTGTGCGAGATAATGGTGCAGTGAGCCTTTATAGGCAGCAAATGTCAGGGTTTCAAACCTCTTGAAGACCCAGTGATCCCTGGTGCTAGGGAGTAGCCAGCTCCCATGGAGAGCACCTGTATGAGCTCTGATGTGCTGGTGAGCTATGGTGAGGAGGAAGGCAGGCATTGAAAGAGGAAGCTGCAGGAGGTTTGCTGTAAAATGCTTCTTATTAGCTCAGGTCCTGGGGCCGTCTTGCATGAATGATGTCAGATGTGGCAGGGGTGAGGACTGGGGATGTGTGGTCTTGTGGAGCTAATACAGAAGTGGTGTCTGTGGATAGCTAATGTTTGAATCCAGCAGATGAAAAAGGAGCTAATTTCTCACAGGACAGAGAGCAATTTGAGGGGATCAGAGGGATGGCATAGGGAGTGCTCAGGTTATTGTTGCTGTCTGCTGGATTTGTGCGGCCAGGGTCCCTCTGGGCTTGCTGCCAGCCGGGTGAATATGAAGCTGAGTCACCCCCGAAGCAAACCCTGTTTTTCACTCCTCTGTCCTCCAGAGCTCAATGTGCTGTCTGGGTCTGCAAAGGCCACCTTCCAGCTATGTTGGGATCTCTGCCCACAGCCTGCCTTGAGTTGTAAGTGTACCAGACTGCTGCTGCTTTCCCCTTGGCTCAGATGATTTAGGATCAAGAAGCTCAATTCTCCTCTCCTTTGCAGGAGAACAACTATCCATTTGCTCACCACAGTCATGTTTGCTGGCCAGGGAGCTTATACCCTAACTGTGTGCTTGCAGCAGAAGGTATTGCATCTTCCATCATACCCCATGCATTAATTTTGAGTCAATCCCACATGTCTGGTGTGTTTATTTCCTTAGAGCAGTAGTGTGCATGGGGCACTTCCTGGTGCAGAGGGAAATAGGAGGTGCCAGCCCAGTGAGTATTGGAGCTATGCAGCTTTGCTACCCCTTCATGCTCCTTTCTTAGCTATAGCTGGAGCTCCTCTTGCTCTTTTGACAACTTCTTATTTCTTGACTCATCTCTAGCTTCTACAAGATGTGGCTATCTTTATTATTCTTTTGTAATGGTTACTAAAAAATCTTGTTTTCTCCCTCCCCCCTTCAATGGTGCATATTTTAATATACATTTCATTATTATTTTCTAACAAAAATCTTACTGGATTTAAGTGAATTGTAAATTTAGGCACGGTATTGTAAGTGCTAAAAAATCTTAAAATATCTCTATATGAAAACTAGAGTGTTACTGCACGCTGAGATCTTACCAGCCTTACAATATTTGCCTCTTTCTTGAAACCTCAGATTCTGAGTTCAGCGGCTTATACAGGAGAAATACAGCTTTTGTTGCACTGTTACTAGACACCTTGGGAGAAAATGAAGCTTAACAGTTTCTGAACCCTTCTTTAAAATAACACATTTGTGAAAATTTTCCATTCCCTGCTTTTTTCTTGGTAGTGTTCTCCCTTCTCCAAATGTTTATCTTGATCCATAAGTGCAACATCTTTTATTTGTATCTTCAAAAACCCCTTTTAAAATTGCCTTGGATTTTACTGCACAGCATAATACTTTTCCTTGAAAAGGTCCACCTATGTGAGGAGTGCTGTGATTACATACACATCAGTTTTTGTTTAAAAAGAGGGATGACCCTTGAGACCAGGGAACAAATCTTAAAAAGATGATCTCTTGATTTTAAGTGTGTATATATGTATTATTCTTTTTGTCCCCCAGGTGAAATTCCCGGGGTTAAATTCCAACTCTGATCAATTATTCTCTCAATATCAGTGTGTGAAAAAAAAACCCTTCTCACTATTTCCTTCCGGCTATGACAAACACAGTAGAACAGCAAGCATGGTATCTAGTGCTCGGCTGGGCTGACATTTTGGTGCAGGCAGCTGTGAGGAGCAGCTCCCACTGCCACCTGCCCGGGCCCGTCCGTGCCATGTGGAACAGTTCTACTCTTATTCCCATTGCATACAGCATGGGATGGAACCATCTCTGGAGCTCTGTCTTGGGAGAAGAACTACCTGGAAGACCTTGTTTTTATTTTCCTTCAAAAATTCTTGCCTCTCATGCTTTTTTTTAAGCAGTTCGCCCTATCTCCTTTATTCTTGCTCTTTAGATGAAGAAAAGAAATTGCTCACCTTGGTCAAAACCAGAAATGTCGTCGAGTCTGTTCATCTAGATACAACTATCTTCCCTTTTCCCTCAGTGGAGAGGAAGAGGAAAAACTTATGTTTACCTGGGATTTATCCCAACCTTGCCCTCTTTATTTAGAGCAGCTTGTATGTGTGCAGTCTGGCACGCAGCTCTGTTTAACACCTCTTATTAATGGAAAGGTTCTAACTGTTTTTTGAGACTTGAGAGGGTTAATGCATTAAAGCTGACCAAGATGTGAATGGGAGTTGTCTGAATCTCTAGAGCAAACTAAAACAAGAGTGACATGAGAAAAGCAGTCATCTATTGTTGCCTGATGATAGAGAAGTTTTAAAAAATCAAACACTCTAGTATAGCCTGACTGTGCACAGAGAAAAACCTAATTAATTATAAATAAGATGAATAAATAATTTAAATATATCACTTATTTCTCCTTTATAGTTTAACTCATGAAAAAATCATTTCAATTGGAAATTTCAACTCAATCTGAAACATAGAGAGGCATGATGGTTCAAGATAGATGTGAAGTCCTTTATGATTTTCCTTCAAAAAATATGAGCTTTTTTTTTCATTTTTTTTTTGTGCAAGTTGGGTGATTGAAAAAAAAAAGAAAAAAAGACAGAAGCAAAGTTCCTTTGATAACGTAACAGAATGTATTTTTAATTTATGAATTAATAAGTATGTTGTATGCGATGTCCAATTTGTCAAAAATGTCTTAGTTCCCTTAGCATTCATGTTACATGCATGAAATAGATGGAGTTTTCCCCATTAATTATAATATCCTATTTTCTCAAGAGTAATGAAAAATGATTCATTTCTCTCCTGTGGCCCTAACTGGATCCTTGGTATTACTGATGAGGGATTTTTCCATTTATTTTTGACCTTGTGAAACTATTTATGTTGGACTCAGTCATGATGAATGCAGTGGGAACCGGATAGATTAAGGGTAAGAGCGTAGAACTGGTAGGCTTGTATCCCTTCTACTTGGTGATGCCACCTTGCATGCTGCTCTTAATATCCAAACATACTTGAGTTCACTTGGCTCTACTGGAAGTTCTTGAACACTGAAAAACATGCCTGTTGTCTATAACTATAGAAATAATTGATGATTATTTTTATATGATTCATGATATGCCTGATGTGATTTTTTTTTTACTCCCCCCCCCCCCCCCCATGTCTTGCTTTTACAAATTTCAGTGGTGTTGAAGTTAGATCTATGGAGAAATAAATACAGGCCTGTGTCTTTATGCCTTTCTATTTATTTTCATCATGTTTAAAGAGGGATATGTAGCATCTGTATGCCGATGAATCTCTTAAGCACAAAATATGGCCTGATTGATTAAAATTACTGCTTTCCCTTTTAGCAAATATTCTCCAGTTTTGTTTTCCAGTTTTCGCTATGCAATCTTCCTGTTCACTGGTAACTATCACTGTAGTATATGCAAAATACATGCATGCTTACATCTGGACGATTGCAAGTAAGTTATATTGAATGTGGTGTGAAACAAAGATCTTATTAGAACTCAACTGGAATTATGCCAAGAGGAGATCAAAATTAGCAGAGATAGGATCAGAGCAGCAGCATCTGGTGACCATTACTGAACAGGAAAGTGTGCATAACTATGAGACTTAGGAAGTAAGATGAAGCTATTTATACAAGTGTCTTAACGGCAGAGAGCGTTTAGCATACAGACATGTATTTCAGGTGAAATCTTTGCTACTATTTACCAGAGGGGTGGACATCTCTTTTCTGATGTTTTCTACAGGGTGACTGGCAGGGAGATGTTTGACTATGTTCATATATATCTTTTTATTTAAGATCATATATTAAGATCACAGGTTCTGTAGACCATTGGTGATAGGGTGGTTTGATTTAATGCAGTCTAAGGTAAGGAAGGAGTGATAGTTGATTTTAGATAAAAGACATTTAGGTACCTGTCAATATGTTACTGTCCACTTGCTAGTTAGACAGGTGATGAGCTCTGACGGTACTCTGTGGAAGCCAGCCATTATAGCCAGTGGGGACCAGAGAGCTACTCAGCCCATCCTGAGGTAGACCTTCGGCTGGGGACTCAGTTGCCTAAATCTAGTGGTTAGTATTCCTTTGACTTCTGCGACATATCCCACCTTGCCATGAGCAGCTGTTCTTGGAAGGTTTAGGTCCTCCTGCAGTTCCTGTAGTTATCTGCCAGCTTTATATGGGTGTCTTATAGAGCACTAGATTATTATCTTTAAGCAGCTGAGTTCTTTCCCCTTCTCTCCTCCCCTCAGCTTGAAGAGGTCAGCTACATCTCTCCATACATACACTGGAAAGTTAGTTAATAAGCTACGATGTGATTTAGAGTCTTGGATTTTGGTGTCTTTGTCCAAAATCGAGTTGAAACCTCCAAAGAATAATACAGCTTTTAATGAGTCTTTTTGGTGCCAGATCACCCAAGAAAGACCTGGGTTGTTCCCAGCCTGCTCTCAGGTGCTGGAATCCATCTGAGGTTGCAAAATTTTTCTGTGGTCTCCAGAGACCCTACACTAACTAGTCACTGATATTCCAAATAAATATTTTAATTTCACATTCAGTGGTACTGCAGGTGTTTTAACAGATCAGTTAGTAACCGCTTTTTGAGAATGGTAGTTTAGCAGCAAGAGTGAATACTTCAACCATTGGTTCTGTCCTTTATGATCATGCAAAACACTGAGATCTGTTTGTGTATTGAGGAATTTCTATATTCTTAAGATTATTTTATCATTTTGCTGTAACTTTTTGAAACAAAAGACTTAATTTAAAAATTCCTAATATTCCAGTTTCCATTTAAGTCTTGTGCTGTCTCTTCAATGCATGGAAGTCCTGATGCCCAACAGACTAGATGTGCACATCTATGTTTAATGATTTAACAAGCCTTTTCCACCTTCTGTTCTGAATTTCCTGAGAAGAGCTTGTGAGTGTGCATTTCTGATGAAGCATTTGATGGAAAAGCATTGTGATCCCCCCCCCCCCCCCCCCAAGTACATTTTTGTGCAAATCTGGAAAGCCTAATTTTCAGCTTATAAAAGAGTCAGACAAGGAATGGAAAGAGGAGGGTGTGTGTGGGGAACTAAGGCTTTAGAATTAAATTGAGTCTAAAGGTGTACTGGAGAAGTACTGATGAAACAAGCTCTTTGCTATTAAGCTTCCTTCCACTTTTATCTGTTAAGGCTTTTAATACTAAGGGCTTATTTTATTACTTGGAGGTCTGAGATTTTAGTGTTTTCCCATGGCAGCATTATAAACTCATGGATGGCTTGTTAATGATACAAATATTTTGTTTTGTGGCTAATAAAACAAATGTCACTTACGGTAAGTTACCCTGTACATTTATCCAGTTCAACAGCTGCTTTAATGTCCTCTGACAATCATATTAGCTGCTATTACTAGCTAGCGCATGAAAAGCTGCAAAAACCTCTCTTGAGAGATAGTACCACTTCAGGTCATCTGTTCAAGGGCCCATATGCCAACAGGCTGCTCTGCAATGCTGGTTTTATTCTGTGGTAAACTGGCTGGAGAATAGTTTTCCCCTCATATTCTTCTAATTGCATGGTGCAAGGGTTGATTGGTTGCTGTTTTGGTAGTTAGTTTGTTTGTTTTTTTGTTTATTCTTTTGTGGATTTTTTTGTTTGTTACTTTGTTTTGGTGCGGGTTTTTTGTGTTTTGTTTGTTTGCTTGGTTGTTTTTTTTTTTGCTTTGAGGAAAAATAAAGGAGAAAAGCCTTCATTGAAGAATAATGTACACAATATACAAAATCATGTAGCTGAGCTGTTTGTTATGAATTTGTTTGCAACCTCAGCGAACAACCCAACTACAATTTCTGAATAACTCTGGAAATGAACTTCAGCTGATAGTTTACCCAAACTAATGCTCATCACTCTTGCAAATCCAGTCTAGAAGTCCTAACATGGTGAGTCTCCAAGTGGAATATTTTCAAAATGTGGTGTAACCAGAGATTTTGTATGTTGAAATCTTGCTATTAATAAGAAACACTGAATTGCTAAATTTCACAGAAGAATCTTCCTGCACACTGGAAGAGAACAGCAGTGCTGGTTACGCTGGGAGAGATTGACGGAACAAGACAGAACAGAAAAATCTCCTGTGGAATTTTTTTCTTCTCCCTACTGGACTTGAACCAGCAACTTCAAAGCGAGCATGGAAAAAGAAAACAGAAAAAAAATTTTTTTTGAGAGTGTACAAACTGAGTAGTCTAGGCCAAAATCTTTTCTATAACAAACATTAAATGGAATGGATACAATAAGAATGGATAAAGATTTCATGAAATTAAATCAAAGCACTTGGGAAGCTGGAGATACAGCTTCCCAACTATTGTAGTGTAGTAGAAATAAATAGGATGATGTGAGAAAACTTCTGAAGTTCAGAAAAAATTACTAACATTTTAATAAGGAACAGTTTACCTTTTTATTTTGTCACCTTATCTGTTTAGTGTACTTTAAACATCGTATAAAGAAAGTCTTGAATGCCTGGAGATATTGGAAGCCTTTGTTATATACACCAGCTTCTAATCACTGCTATAATTTCCATCCCCATCAGGATTTTTTTATTTTGGCTTTTGTTTTTTTTTTTTTTTTTGTGGTTTGTTTCTTTGTTGTTTATGTGTTTTGTTTTTCCTTAAACACGTGCTCTCCTTATGGAAAGGTAAGATGACCTCTGAGTAATATGGTAAAATGTATTGAATTGGACTTTTTTCCTAGTGGGTGAAGGAGAATATTCTCCAGTGGATGCAACTGCTACAGACCTGCTTGGATAAAGTGGCAAAGATGACTGCTAATAGGAAGGCAAGCAGTGTTACTGAGTGCAAGAAAAACTCTAAATTATATTCAAGATTTCTGCTCCATGCTTCATTGAAAAATAGATGCTTATCTGAGAAATGCTAAGGTTGGTACGTTAGTCCTTCGCTGCTTGACCTCAGGCCCTGCAGCAGCATTAATGCTTGGAGAAGTTGTTTTTCTTGTTCTGTCTTGAGGCTCTTTCATAGGCAGTGAAGAGAGCTCCTAATGCCCCTTGAGTAATTTTATTCACAGCTTTGATGTGAGGCTGCTGCATGTCAGGCAGATTTCCAGCCCATAGTAGTCCAGGTTCTAGCTGCGGTTTAGGACATCATTGTATATTGATTGCATGCTATTGCATATTTAGAAATAAGTTCAGTGTAGGCCAGATCCCATTAACCTTTCAGGATACTGGAGATTAAATGCATTCATTGCCCGCTTCCTTTTGTTTGTTCATTTGCTTTCAGGGAAGTATTTCCATGTACTCATGGTTTAGTTCTGGTGGTGAAATGTTTGTCTGAAGTTTGTCTGAATCTAGATTGTTTGGTATGCAGAGTACTATGGAGTATGTCGCTAACCTCAAAATGCTTCCTCCTTGTGCTTGCTGAAGTTTAAAAAGGTTGTTCAGTTTGAATTAAATGTAGATGTTACTTTTGTGTGGTTGTTTCACTTGCGACTCTATTGTCATATTTTTGTGTGATATTTGTGAGAACATAAAACCTGAAATAATTCGTGTTTCTTCAGCTCCAGCCCTTTGTGACAACAGGCAATTGTAGTAACATCATTTAATCTTCATCTTGAACTTACTGGTTAGGTTGTTTGTCCCTTTTAGTTGCATGGAGAACTTGCTTTATTAAAGGCTTTAAACCAGTCTTGTAATTTCCACTTCAAATATTTTCACAGCCAGCTTTTTTCTCCTACCAGTATTATGCTTCAACTTAAATATGTCTCCTACTTCTTCAGCGCGCACCTGTCTGATGCAATCATTCTTGGAGGAGGACAGTATTTTATGACTCCACTGACTTCTAAGCATTAGAGATCAGGTACAAACATAATTGATCAAAATTAGATTAATTTCCTTCCAGAGAGTATCACAGAGTAAAAAATGAATAATTGAGCATTTTATTTTAGTTCTGTGTGGGATTTGCCTGGTACCTTTTGACATTTAATTTTGTTAAATATGACATTGAAATATATATGAAAATTCTTTGCTAGAACACTGTTCTCTGCTATCTTTCTATTGCACCTTTTAAAAGAATCAACTCTTTTGTTCGTGTTTATAACACTTAATGTCCCTTTATAAACAGCTGTTTCAAAATGCAAGCGCAGACACTTATTTCATTTAGTAGTATGTAAATATACTGTTTTGATTTAGAAAGGTATGTGTCACTGCACTTACAATTATTTCAACAGTTATTCTGGCATTGGGGCTCACCTTTTTAGTGCAGGGATGAATATATAACCTCAGGAAATAGGGTGGAAAATTTGCCTATACCACTGTATTGTCTGACATTTTAATCACATAAGCAGTTCATCAGTGCATGTTAAAGTAGTGGTTGATTTTTATCTTAAAATATTCCCAGTTTTACATTTGCGTTCATTCCCTTATCGGTCCCCTACTCTTTAGTACTTGCACTGCCCTTGACATGATCACTTGTTTTACACTGGAAGAACCTGCAACAGCCTCTCTTTGCCTTCATCTTGCATCCTTTAAAGGGCACAGATGCTGCATGAGTCTGTGGAAGTGTTCACAAAGACAAAAAATTATGTCTTAAAGTTATGTTATGAAATTATCACTCAAAAGCTGTCCTACTAAGATCATTTTACATCTTGGAAACATGCCCCCATTCTTCTCCATTCTCCTGTGTCTCAATTGCAGTTTTGAAATAGCTGTAAATGTTAATATCTCCCTTAAAATCAATCCTTAATGTTTGTGTTCATCAGGGGAAAATACAAAACCCTAAAACACTGCTAGCACTGAGCACTAGCATCAGGAAAAAATGCACAAGTTCTTCTTAAATGTATATTAAAGGTTATAATATTCTTTTAAGACAACTCACTGGTGTATATTCTTGTGCTCTGTAGCTCCAGCAATTTTTGTCCACATCTTGCATGAAACCTAAGCTATATTTTTGATAAATTTTGCTGTTAATTCTAGTATTCAGAGATTAGTGAAACTTGAGTATTCAAAGTAATGGGCATGTTTAAAACACTCTATTAAGGTGTTAGGTATAACATATACTCATTATATCATAATGTAACACTTACCTTCATAATGCAACAGCATTAACAGTATAATAATGTTTTCAAATCAGGGTAAGGTATCTAGCATCCCTTCTAACCTCTATATGTAAATTGAATATTGAGTAGATGCTTCTCTTGTCTATATGAATATTTCTTATGGTATGTGAGATTCTGGTTGACCTATATACAAGTCCTTCTCTCTGGTAATCAGATTTCTGTCACTGTACATCTGCCATGTTCATCCATGAGCCTGTACTTTGCTGGGATTGCCCATGGAGTTTGAAGGCTCTAATAAACTCCATATTCTTAAGGTTACTCAGTTTTCTGTTTTAGATAAGTATGTAGTATTTCAAACCTGAGTCCCTCCCAGAGGCAAGAATTCTTGTGGAATAAAAGATGTCAAATAACAGCTTCTTAAACTAACAGCTTCTAGTAGGTTTATACTTAGAAATCATTGTCTCTGCACTTGGAATAACTTAAAAGTGTTTGTTAATATTTGATGGCATGGTGAAAACACTTGTTATGTAGATTTATGGAACACACGCATGTTTCATCTGGGCATAAACATTCTTGTCCCCTATCCTTTAGCCAAAGCTTGGTAGGTGTAAAGGCAGGTCTGATGAAGCACATGTGCCTCCTAGAAAGTGGCTGCCCTTAAGTGAACTCAACTCAACTAAGTATTGCATACTTAGATGGTGTGCTTAGGTGACCTTAGCTTAGGTGACACTGGTGTGAGAAGAAAGCCTTTACATTTTGTTTAGTAAACAATATGTCTGGCAAAAAATTTGTAAGAATCTCTGCAGTTTTTAACTTATTACCTGAATCTGTGTGCTGAAGAAGGGTTTGTTGTGTTTTTAACAGCTAGTGGTAACATCTGTTAGTATTTTTGATAGGAATGCACTCTGATTTTCTAAGCTAATAATTTGTAAGAAATTAGATTTGGGATCTGGAAAATTTGGGCTAAAGAAAGGTCAAGGAATTAAAATATTATTATAGGCAATAAAACCCATATGGAATACAACATTATGCACTGAAGAGGAATTTCTGTCAGGGCAGTGCATAGGAAAGGGAAAGGACAAGGGAAACAATGAATGTAGGTTTTGGCATTGAAAAGCCAGTGGCAGTAAACAACTGGTTTCCATATGAAACAAGCATGCGATACCTTCAGTCTCTGTTTCTGTCATGAAGGACTAATAACTGATCTCAGACGGACACCTGTAGTGCATGCTACTGTTATGTGCTGGCCTCAGCCATACTGCTTGCCTCCACTAATATTTGCCAATCCTGGTGAGGAATTCAATTTATGTGCATAAAACCAAAGTTGAGTTACCAACCCATGCAGCACTGTGGCATAGCACCCTGACCATGCTTGTCTGTAAGCTCACTTGCCAGATGTCTAGGCTAGCTGCCTTTAACCTACCCTCTTGCCTCCTGTAACCTTTGTGTGGGGTATGGGACTGAGTGGCGCAGTTGTGCTGTATGTGTGTGTCTAGAGGCATTGGCAGCTGAGTGAGATGTGGCAGAGCTGAGCTGTAAGATCTGCCTAGTCTGAACATCATGCTGGTGCTGGCCATGATGCTCAGTTCTACACTACTGTGGGAGAGGAGGGTGAAGGGGTGGAGGGAAGAGGGGGTGCAACATGGGTAGGCACCCCTGTGAGCGAGCATTCACATGCAGGCAGCACCAGCAACCAGGCAGCCTGTAGACAGATCCATTAATCTGTTCAGCCTTGCTGCCTGTCAAAGATAAAAGTCAAACTTGTTGTGGGAATGCTGCCAGACTCGGGTCATCGTTGTGCATACAAGACTTGCCCTAGAGAAGATTGCGGCTTGTCCTGAGAAGATTAGGCAAGAGTGACAATTGTATTTTTGTTCTGGCTGTGCTACACAAATATTGCCAATTACACATTTGTCCTGCCATTTAATTTGGTCTGATGATGAGATGATGTGTGTTGCTCATTCTTAATGGGCATGTTTCCTTGGTGCTTCTGCAGGAAATTATTAGGACTGTTACTCTCCAATTATGTAATGCAGGTTACTTAAGCCTATGTATGAGTTGTTGGCTATAATGAGACCAAGGATTAAAAGCAGCATGTGTTCCAGGATAAATAAAAAGCTTTGGACTGACCCAAAAATAATTTATTGTGACCTTATCCAGCAATAGAAGAATTTAGATAAAGATGACCTTTTGCTGGTGTTAACCTGTAATGTCTCTACTGACTTCTTACTTGCAAAAAGAGACCTTGCTCTAATCAGTAAGAGGACAAACTCTCTAAGGCAGAATATCTTGTTTCTAAAATGGACAAAACTATATGCTGAAACAGACGTTACCAATTTGTATACCTGTTCATTGTAATATGGAGGAGTCAACACAAGTTGTAGTAATGCACATAGCATCATTGGATTAGGTTAAAGATGCCCAAAGTGGGGCATGTGCCCCACTGGAATGCACAGGGGTGATGGCTCCTTGCTCTGCAACACATAGGTAAGAGCACCCAGTGAGTTGGCAATGTGGAGAGCTCAGTGTGATGCTGCACACAAGGATGCTTCAGCCTCTCCATGGGATCTGCTAAGCTGAAATCCACATCACTGACCAAGAGCATGCCAGCAGTGCAGATGAGGAGAGGTGCCTGGGCATCCATGCCCCGTGAGGCTGGTGATGATGTGGGATGTGCCTAGAGTTGGGATCCTAAACTGCAGCAGTGAAGTAGGCATACACATATATGTGGAGAAATCTTGGTGTGCTGGGCTGGGCTGTGAGTTGGGTTCCTGTGACACAGTTGGTTTAGGTGTCCCTTCTGAAGGGATAAGGGCATGATCTTTTGTCATGAGGAGAAAGGATGAGAACTCCCTCTACCCCTTCACATGCATGGAATTTACTGCTAGTGCTGATGCTCAGATTGCCTTTCCCACAGCTTGTGATATTCAAGCAGACAGTCTGGACTTGCCTCTTTAAAACTCAGTAATGAGCCTTGCAGGAACTACCTTAGCGTGGTCACTTTCATGATATGAGGTGGTTTGTGGTGGTAGTTTTGGGTTTGGTAGTTGTTTTATACAGTTTTGGTTTTGTGTGGTGCTTTTTGGTTTTTCCTTTGTTGGCTTTTTTTTTGTGTGTGTGTGTGTTTATTTATTTTTCTTTTTAATTTTAGGAGCTGCAAAAATTGAGGGAAAAGAAAATCCTGTAACAAATGCCAACGTGTCCTTTCTCTGACTCTTGCTAACATGCTGCCACTTTATTTGCTTAATTGTCGTTGTTACTGAGGCTTGTTCAAGGTGCAACTGTGAAAACTTTGTCAAAATAGTTTTCCACCTTGATAACATAGTCCTAATTAAACAACATATTCAGTAAAGTTGCATTTTGTTTCATATCATTTTTAAAATAAAAGCAATAGAAGAAACAAGCACAGAGGAAATCTTATGTACGCTTTCAGAGAAAAGTTAGCAGGTTCCATTGTGCCATCTATAATACTAAACTTTATTATTCTTTTAGTTCAGAATAAAAATGTTCCTTATGATTTTTTTTCTCCTTGTGAGCAGGATAGATTTTTTCCCTTACACCCTCATTTGGGGACAATAAGGGTTTGCTTTTAAAATTGTTATTGCCTCTTCCATTATTTAATAACACAGAAGATTTATTTCCTGAGCACCTGAATATTTTTTTAATACTTTTTTTTCTTATATTCTTTTTTTTTCTCACCATTCAGCTAATGCATGTTTATCAGTGGCCCAATTTACATACGCAGCCAGTCTTGACTTAAAGACTCCAAGTGATTAGGAGTTTGGTAACCAGTTTGGTGCACTGTCCTAATGGCTAATGATTCTTGGTTTTTTTGTGGCTTTTTTGTTTGTTTTTTTTTTGTGTGTGTGTGGTTTGTTTGTTTGTTTTTTTTTGTTTTAAATGTATCTTATTTCTTGCTTGAATTTTGCTGACTTACACTTTCAGTACTGTGGCTCCTTAGCTTGAGATCCTATAGTAGAAAACGTATGGTGCAGCAGCCAGGTCTCCATCTCAAATTAATATTGAATGTCTCCATATTTCTTGCTTGAGGAGGTTCTTGGGTAAGAAGACTAAGAGCAATAGTGAGATTAAAATATATTTGCCATTCATTTTCACATCAAAACTGTTGAGGTCAGGCTTGGTGGTGGTTTTGTTTTTCAGGCGTCTTTTGAGGACTCCTAGGTCCAGGCATGAGAAATGGCAGTGAAGTAAAGGTTTTGATTTAATTCAGTTGGCCTAAGTCTGCAATTCTGGTCTCTGTTAGAATTAAAATCAGATAGAAATGTTATATGCATTTTCACAGCAACTACTCTGTTGCCCTGTTTTCATTTTAACTTCCTTTTGCTCCTTTTCCCATCCTCTTATTTTTTTTTCTCCCTTTTGGTCTTGTCTTTCACCTTCTTCCCTTTTTCTTCTTTGCTTGGTAATACCCTTCCTGATGATGCAGCAACAGAATAAAATTGGATGAGTTGTGAGCTCTTTATATTAAATCAAATGTTAGAAATGAGTAAGTTCATCTACAAAATCTAGACAATCTTTTATTCAAAGAAAAAGGAGGTGAAATTAATTTACTGATGAAACATGATAAATTTAATTTGAAAATTGTCTGAAACTTGGGGCCACACAGCTTGGATTTATGGGGGGGGGGGGGTGGGGATAGTTCCTTCTTCAGTCAAAACCCTTTGAAATACTCAACTTAAGCTATTTCAATCCCTTTACAGCTGTCTGCTTCCCCAGAAGGGGGGCCTTCCTGGCACTGTTGTGTGGTAAAGGCACTTTACAGCTCAGACAAAGCTGCTTTCCAGCTGGGCAGATCTCAGCGCTTATGTGCTCATGTATGAGGTTGTTCCTTCCCAGGTGCAAAACTTTGCACTTCCCCCTGTTGAACTGTATAAGGTTCCTGTTAACCCATTTCTCAAGCTCATTGATGTCTCTCTGGATGGCAGCATGACCTCCTTGTCCCAGTTTTGTCTCATCTGCAGAAATTATGCTCTGCCTCACCATCCAGGTCATTGTTGAAGGTCTAGCACAGGACTGGACCCAGTATTGATGCCTGCAATACACCACTAGTTACTGGCCTCCAACTAGACTTTGTGCCACTGATTGCCGCTCTGCGTGAAGTCGTTCAGCCAGTCATCAACTCGCCTCACTACCATACTTGATCAGCTTCTGTATGAGTATCTGATGGGGAAGACTGTTGAAAGCCTCTCTTAAGCCTAAACAGACAATATCCCCTGTTGTCCTCTTGTCTACCAGGCCAGTCATTTCACTGTGAAAGGTTATTGGTCTGGTCAAGCATGACTTCTCCTTGGTAAATCCATGCTAACTATTCCTGATCACCTTCTAGTCCTCCCTGTCTGGAAATGGCTTCCACTATTAGCTTCACCTTACCAAGGATGGAGATAAAGCTAAGTTGCCTGTAGTTCCCTGCATCCTTCTCCTTGCAGTTCTCAATGATGAGAGTCACATTTTCCTTCCTCTAGTCTGTTGTTTCCCAATTTCTGTGACCTGTCAAATGTTATCAAGTGAGGCCAACCAGTCACCTTAACACTCATTGGTACACCCCATCAGGTCCTATGGATTTATGTATGTCTGGTTTGCTTAACTATTCCCTGGTGGATTCTCTTAGATCAAGGGGGTGTGTTCCTTGCTGCAGACTTTCTTCTTGATCTTTAGGGGTTGGGATTCCTAAAGGCAGGTCTTACTAGTAAAAACAGAGGCAAAGAAGGGATTTAGTGCCTCAGCTTTTTCTAATGAAGGTGCACACTCATTTGACAGCATGCCTTTGTAAAAATTCAACTTTTCCTTAAAAGTAAATGTATTTTCAGGCAAATATATTTTTCTAGAAGAGACATTTGTGTTTAGAGATTCTGCTGAGAAGAGGATGCAGCGAGTGGTGGTCCTGATGCAAATAAAAGCATCTGTGCTGTTGTGCATTCATTTTGGGTTTGGGTATTTTTTTGTTGTATGTTCCCTCCTGCAGGATTTTGCATGGTACTAGAAGACTTATGTGTGACACAGCCCAGATTTAATACCCTTCTTCCTCTTCTGCTCTTTTCTCTCTCAAATTGGAAGCAGCACTGCTCTGACTTTGCAGACCTAAATATAATGAAAATGAGTCAACCTGTTCACAGATCCTGGTTTTTGTTTCCACTACTAGTAAAATGAGGACATTTGTACTAAGTGTCTATTGGCCGAAGAAGTGTTGCTCTGACAATGTGGCACTCTCAGTCTAATGTGGTGTTTATTTTCTGTTAAACACATTTATTCTATTTTCTCCTAGTACCTATTTCTATTTACCTCTTTCCCATTACCCTATTTTCCATGTGAAATCTCTACCTCTTGCAACTTTTCTGTATGGCCACATGCAGAAATACTTGTTTTTTCTGGGACGTTTGGATTCTAAATCGGTCGTTCTTTTTTTTTTCAATTCATGCTGAAAGGAGAGTTGCTCATTTACACCTGTGAGGCAGTGTGCTATAAATATGATCAATAGTCGTTTGCATCCTATTAGTTTTATTCTGGCTATATTCCTATGGACAGGTTGTCATATTCAGTGTAATGTAGCATGTTGTCTAATCAATAATAGTAATGATAATACAGCTTTTTATCCTGATGGCAGCTTCATGAAAGAATTTGGAAACCATTTGTTATCTGAATAGTGATATGAAATCTTAATGCCAGCTATGCTGCATGTTCCTGTCAAGATTTTAGTGCTTTTTGTGTCACCTTCCATTAAGTTTAAACATGTCATGCAACTGCACTTTAAAGTGCTTAACTTGTTCCTATGTTAAAATTTTCGGGTGGAATAATAGATTTTGGTTTTCCCATGCTGCTAGTGAATCACAGAAAGAATCCAACTTTCCTTGGAGTTGTGGTCTAATTGTTACTTATTAAAAATAATGAACTATCTTTCTAATTGTACTTTTCTGCTGCAGATTTAATTAGTGTTCACCTCCCCCCCCCCCCCCCCCCCCCAACTCCTTTGCCAGGCAGACAGAGCTGAGAGGAGGGAAACTGAAGCAATTTGAAACCTTGTTAGAAATTTATGAAGTGATAAAATGTTTTATTCCCAGAGGCTGGTTTGCCAGCTGTCACTGGTAAGCCATTCGCTGCCTGTCTCAGAGTGAGTATGCCTGTGATAGCAGGGAGAGGCAGCAGGCCACAGCCAACATGAGTGTGTACATCGTTTGGCAGATTATACACTCTGTAATTAGCAGGAAGTAGAGTGAAACTAATTATTTTTCTCCTCAATTGGGCCAATGACATTTGAGAGGAGGACGGATGTAGCTCTGCATGGGGAAGTTGTGGAGAGGCCACAGAAGTCCCCCATCTCCCGAGCCACTGCGCTGGCACCTTCTGTGCCAATGTTGATCCCACTGGCAGCTGTGCTATGGGGCAAGGAATGCACCTGTACCTCTCCCTTGTTCAGTCTGTGGCCAGCAGAAGAAAAGATGTGTATTTGCTCAGCAAACCACTTTTTGTGTTGTGTATCGCTAGCACTGGATGTGGAAATGATCCCTTTTGACCATGGAAAAGGTGGGCAGAGTTCATTGCAGTGATGCTGTGTAGGACGCGATGCAGGTCTTAAGAGGAAAGGCGCATTTTGCTGTCCTCTCATTAAGCCTACAGTGGCTCTGTACCTGAATCTGAAATGATTGATTTGGCTGGAAAGTGCACGTCCAGTGGATTATTTATCTAGGAAAGTCTATTTGTGGCAAAGGGATAAGGAGTCTATTAGGATTTTTAGTATAGATTTCCTTAACTAAAATGAAAATCAGTCTGCTTCCATTTTATATCTCTTGTTTGTAGGCAACCCAGTCACCCTTTACCTGTATGTATAAATTGCAGCCTGAAAAACAGATTTTTTTTTTTCCCTCCTATATAAGACTGACCTTTAAAGTTCATTTCTATCTGTGCTATTTCTAAGGGAAAACTTTACAAGGTCGGTTCAAAGACCATATTATTTGAGTCCCTTGAAGTACAGTGCATGAAAAGCATACTGCTAGAAGATAACCAGTAGAAGATGCATTAAGGTTTTTTGAAACACAAAAATAGCTACTGCTTTCTGCCTCTTACACCAGGTGAGCTTCAGTGTTCTGAAAGAAGAGTTACTGTTTCTTGGTTTTGTATTTGTTTCTTTCCTACAGCTAGATAGGTTACTTTACTTTTTTTAGGTTCTGGGCCTAGATTCTGTTCTCCACCTCCAGGTCATTTGGTCTGTCCTTTAATTGGAGCAGTAAGTACGGGGTTTCGTTTGGTTTACTCTTTTTGTTCTTTTTCAGTCCCACTCACCCCATCTTGTGTTGGTCCCTCAAGTATTGCATCGATCATACTCTTAACACATCTAATGACAGTCCTTCAGTTCCCTCCCTAGGCAGATCATTTCTTTGCCTAACTGCCACTGAAGTTACTAAAAGCATAATGTGTGTATCCTTATTATTTAATTCCCCTCATTTGATTTTAAAGCATTTTCTCATTATGCCAAATAGGACTCAGGAAGTATTTTTCAGTGAGATATTAAGACCAGGAAAACCTATGTGTATACTCAGAAAGGGAAGTCAACAGTAACAAAACATTCAAGTGTCTGTTCTGCATAAATTAAAATGTGGACAGTATACATCCTTTAAGAATGATTTGTAAAAATTAGTATTTTTTTTTTTTAAACAAGTGTGTCTTTCTTAAAAGCATTAAGTATTTTTTCAAAGTAACCATGCTTTTGTGTGAAAAATGTTAGTTTATGTTGTAAAATTACAAAGAAATTGAAGCTTGAAGCTTGAGTCATGAAAGTATCAAAAAAGTAATTCTTCATTTGCATTAGGCTGATATTTACTGGGCCTTCAAAAGCCAAAACCTCAAAATGTGCTTAAAGACCCCCTTTTTACCTACCAGCTCTTTGTATATGGACTGCCAGGTCTCATGTATGGAGTGCTTTTGTAAGTTCTCAGCTACTGATGTTTGTGTTACAACTTCTCAGCATGATCCACAGAGGAGCATCGATTCCTCAGTACTGTGGGCAAAACTTTCGTGGTAAGTCCTCCTACTTCAAGCAGCAAAATTCAGTTTTGCATCACATCATTTCTCAGACACCTTTAAGTGTCTTAGGGTGCCCAGCCTGGGTGACCTCCCCATCCTTCCATGGGCACCTCTGATGCTCTGTGCTCTTTCTCTGTTTGGCTCCACAGCCATCTGCCTGGTTAATGGGATGGAGTTGTGATGATCAAGTAGAGGCAGGTATGCAATGGATAGAGGCTCACCTCCCCATGTTGTGAGCCCCACGGGGTCTGTGGGAGGAGGGCAGGCAAGCTGGCACTGTTGGGTAAACCACTGCTAGTCAAGCAAGGAGTCCTGCTGCAAAACAGAGCGTGTCTCTTTTGCCTAGTTAACACTGTGCGTTCACTGTCCCTGTTCTTCTGAGGAGCCCTTCCTGTGTATTTGTGGGGTCCTGACGCTGGTCCAAGGTGATGCCTGCAGGATGTATAGGGAAACATAGTTCTGAGCACTGTTTCAGTGAGTGATCAAAATTCATGCTTTCCCACTGAGGAATGAAGTTATTTGGAACTTTTTCTTAGCTCTAGCACTCCATTTACCTGCACCTGTGTATATGCCTCGAATTCAGATTACAAAGTGGTCTCTAAAGAATCCTCCTGCCTAAAATTCTTGGCTAATGTTTGTGAGGATGCTAGCTGACTGACTTTCTGTTACTTTCACGCTCCAGGATGTTTGTTTTGTTCCTCTCTTGTTATGCTTGCTTTGCTTTTATTTTTCTTTCTTCCCCCTTACTGAGCCTTCTCTGTACTTCATCCTTCACTGTTACTTGTGATAGCGTTTGTATAATATTCTTTGGGCAAAGGTATAAGTACTGTATAGTTAAAATCTTAACCTAGCTTTTAAGATTGAAGATTGTGTAGATGGTGCCTGAGGTGACTGTGACAATAAATAAAATACATTTAGCAATTACATTTTGTGAGAACTTCTTGAAATACTTCACCTTCAGCACCTCAGTTATGTACTGAATCGAAATGTGGAGTTTTTATTAGTGCAGAATGAAAATAAGGGTCTTAGTTCACCTCTTGCTCAGCAAGACAGATCTTTTATGATTTGCCACCAGAAGGGTGGCACCAGTAGCTAGATAGTGAAAGGGTTGCCACCAGTGGCTGAGATTCCTGTAGCAAAGGTACACCTGAAGTTAGGAAATAATTAAGTGCAGACATTGCAAAGTAAACTTTTAAATGGTTTACTTGGTAGCAGAATGGCTCCGTGGTTGCAGAGTAGCCAGGGCATAGGTGAGCTCCAAGAGCTAAACCTGCTTGAGCATCAAAGCATGCTGAACACATAGTTGTACTGCAGCAAAACTCCTGCTGCTATGCGACATGGCTTCTAATGAGTTTTGCATAGGCTTGTGCAAAGCTGCAGCTGTGACTGCAGTGTAGGTACAAAGCTGTGCTATTACTATGCTTTGTGAAGGCTGATGCTGCCCTGATCTTAGGGAAAAGGGAGCTGCATTTCCTGTGTCAGACTGGTCAGTGCCCACAGTGCACTACCTTAGTCCTTACAGTAAATCCTCACACAATTCATACAGTTTTTGCTTATCTGCCTGTTCCACTCCTTTACACCGATTCTGGAGTCTTTATGTAGACCTGAAAACAGTGCTGCTTCTGAGCTTATTTTTTCCCATTTAGATGGTTACTTTCAGGTTGCTTCATTTGAAAGAACTTTGTGGTACCTGCTGCAGAAAGCTGTGATGTCCAAATACGTTGCATCCTCCATAGGGAAGCCCTCTTATGCGATTAAAACATATAGTTGCAATTGTAATACTGTTCTGTAAAGATATGTTTTCTTTAATAATGAAGTCTGTAACAAAAAACTGAGGTTAAGACTTTTTCATATATTTGTCTCTCTTATTTTGTCCCCAGTTTAAACATAAAATATTTTTTTGTCCTTTATGTGGTTAGTGAATCATCCTACCATTCTATTGAAAGTTAACACACATATGCTTTGCAGAAAGTCTGTATAAAATTCTAGCATTTGCAGAGAGTTGGCAGAATGTAGTTGCTAAATCTGCTGTTTTATTAATATTCTGAAATCCACACAAGCTGTTTAGGTATTCATTTGCTTTCTGTTATGACTGTTACGTGTGCTTGCTGTGAGGATAAAACCAAATTTCAGCCGTATAAACAATACCAATGATCACTAATGCATACTGTAAAATTGTACACGCAACAAAGTATAAGTAACTTAGATTTTCCTGCTTGCACAGGTTGTGCTGGGAAATTTGGGCTTACTTCTTTCTGACTGTTTTTACTTCCTTAAATCTAAGATCTGTTCTCCGAGTTTAACATTTCAGATGAAGAGGCGCATGATGTCATCTGAGGATAGGTTGCTGGGAAATATAAAATGGGGCTCTCATACTGTCCCCAAAGTAGTTCTAGTAGTTATCTGATGATTTTTTGTGTGTGTATTTTGAAAAGAGAGAAACTAATTATGACTCTAACAGCAGTATTCAGTTTGGTATAGTGCTTGTGATCTGTGTAACATGATTTGCTTGCCTTTTCCCCATCAGATCAATCACATTTGTTTATTAGTGAGTTTTATGCACAGAATAAAGATCTCAAGGACTGGAATCTGGAAGACTAGTTATTTCTAGACTTCTTAAGAAGACCCGGGTAATTATAGACCGGTCAGCCTTACCTCTATCCCTGGAAAGGTGATGGAACAACTTATTCTTGACACCATCTCTAGACATATCAAGGATGAGGGGGTCATTAAGAGCAGCCAACATGGTTTTACCAAGGGGAAGTCATGTTTGACCAACTTTATAGCCTTCTATGAGCAAGTAACTAGGTGGCTGGATGATGGTAGAGCGGTAGATGTGGTTTTTCTTGATTTCAGTAAGGCATTTGATACTCCTCTCCCACAGCATCCTCATAGATAAGCTAAGGAAGTGTGGGCTTGATGATCAGGTGGTGAGGTGGATCAAGAACTGGTTGAAAGGAAGAAGGCAGAGAGTTGTGGTCAATGGGGCAGAATCTAACTGGAGGTCTGTGACTAGTGGAGTCCCTCAGGGGTCGGTGGTGGCACCAGTGCTGTTTAATATTTTCATCAACGACCTGGATGAGGGAACTGAGTGTACCCTCAGCAAGTTTACTGATGATACTAAACTGGGAGGAGTGGCTGACACACCAGAAGGCTGTGCTGCCATTCAGCGAGACCTGGACAGGCTGGAGAGTTGGGCAGAGAGGAACTTGATGAAATTCAACGAGGGCAAGTGTAGAGTCTTGCATCTGGGGAAGAACAAGCCCATGTACCAGTACAGGTTGGGGGTTGACCTGCTGGACAGTAGTGAAGGGGAAAGGGACCTGGGGGTCCTGGTGGATAGGAGGATGACCATGAGCCAGCAATGTGCCCTTGTGGCCAAGAAGGCCAATGGCATCCTAGGGTGCATTAGAAAGGGTGTGGGTAGTAGGTCAAGAGAGATCCTCCTCCCCCTCTACTCTGCCTTGGTGAGGCTGCATCTGGAATATTGTGTCCAGTTCTGGGCCCCTCAGTTCAAGAAGGACAGAGAATTGCTTGAAAGAGTCCAGTGCAGAGCCACAAAGATGATTAAGGGAGTGGAACATCTCCCTTATGAGGAGAGGCTGAGGGAGCTGGGTCTTTTTAGCTTGGAGAAGAGGAGACTGATGGGTGACCTCATCAATGTTTACAAATATGTAAAGGGTGAGTGTCAGGATGATGGAGCTAGGTTTTTGTCAGTGTTGTCCAGTGATAGGACAAGGGGCAATGGGTGTAAACTGGAGCGTAGGAGGTTCCATATGAACATCAGGAAAAATTTCTTTACTGTGAGAGTGACAGAGCACTGGAATGGGTTGCCCAGGGGGGTTGTGGAGTCTCCTACATTGGAGATATTCAAGGCCCACCTGGACAAGTTCCTGTGTGATGTACTCTAGGTTACCCTGCTCTTGCAGGAGGGTTGGACTAGATGATCTTTTGAGGTCCCTTCCAACCCTTGGGATTCTGTGGGAATTTAAGACCCTTTTAAAATCCCTGTTGAAACTGTCATATCCACTGAACAAAGAAAACATTAGGTTTCTATATACAGTACAGCTGCACAGTATGATATATCCTACTGTTGTGGTGTTACTGTTTTAAATAATGCGAAAAATAGTACTTTTATGTGTGTGCGCGTGCATCTTGTTCAGTATGAGGAGGTGTTGTGCTCATGAATCATTGACTAGAAAAACCTAAAAATACCTGCTGACATTGTTCTACCCTTCTGTAGTCACCTGTATTTACAAATTTGTATTCTATTTTTTATTGGATAATAATATTCCAAATAAAATCATAGAATCATAGAATAGTTAGGGTTGGAAAGGACCTTAAGGTTATCAAGTTCCACCCCCTGAACACCGCTAGCCTTGAACACCGCCAGGGATGGAGCATTCACAACTTCCTTGGGCAACCCATTCCAGTGCCTCATCACCCTTACAATAAAGAATGTCTTCCTTATATCCAGTCTAAACTTCCCCTGTTTAAGTTTTAACCCATTACCTCTTGTCCTATCACTACAGTCCCTAATGAAGAGTCCCTCCCCAACATCCCTATAGGCCCCCTTCAGACCCTGGAAGGCTGCTAGGAGGTCTCCATGCAGCCTTCTCTTCTCCAGGCTGAAGAGCCCCAACTTTCTCAGCCTGTCTTCATACAGGAGGTGCTCCAGTCCCCTGATCGTCCTTGTGGTCCTTCTCTGGACTTGTTCCAACAGTTCCATGTCCTTTTTATGCTGAGGACACCAGAACTGCACACAATACTCCAGGTGAGGCCTCAAGAGAGCAGAGTAGAGGGGCAGGATCACTTCCTTCGACCTGCTGGTCACGCTCCTTTTGATGCAGCCCAGGATACAGTTGGCTTTCTGGGCTGCAAGCACACACTGAAGCCGGCTCATGTTCATTTTCTCATCGGCTAACACCCCCAAGTCCTTCTGCACAGGGCTGCTCTGAATCTCTTCTCTGCCCAATTTGTAGATGTGCCTGTGATTGCTCTGACCCAGGTGTAGGACCTTGCACTTGCAAAGTGCATATGCAAAAAAGTAAGACTGTTCCCCAGTCTTGGGGAACAGTTTGTTTCATTCAAACACACAGTCCCTTTATTTCCCCTCTTTAGAGGGTTAAAATTCTGGGAGGCTAAAAAGGATACCTAAGCTCATGAAAAGTGATACAAAGGTCAATTTATCCCCTTCCTCCCCACAGAGTCCTTCATGTAATTAAATGTGCAGTACTTGAAGCTTACCTTACTTGCTACTCTTTTTTTGTCATCTTGATTAAACATGACAACAGATCAATGGGAGAGTAAAAACAGGTCATTAAAAATACATAGGGGCTTAAGCCATGTGCTCAGTTTCACTATGGAATAATAAAGCAAACCCAAATGTTCAGAATTTTGCTGAAAACGTTATTAAATTAGCTGTTTATATGCTACAGTGCCTGAAAACTTAGCTGGGAATGTTTGAGAAGATTTTTAATTTGACAAATCTGTATGTAGGATGGGGTGGTTTGGTTATGTGGCATTTTATTTTTGATTATAAAGCTGGGAAACTTCAAAAATTGAAAAGGGAGTGGAATTCTCTACTGGTAGCCAAAATATCCCAAGTTGTTGTAGCTAATGCAACCAAATTATGGAGGCAATATAAACTTAAAATTCTGTGGCTTAACTACAGAGAAGAAAATATAGCCATGGGCTTTGTGGGGGTGTGATAATTCTGCACCTGTATGCATGTGGTGTCTTGCACTGTCATCTCCAGCCATGCAGCACCACAGATGGGCCACTAGTTTGATCTAGAAAAATAATCCTCATGTTACCAAGCATTTTATATTCAACTATTAACTTGCTTTTTTTAATGTAACAGGTGTTTCGAGTGTACACCTTTGCAGGTGATACATCAAAGTGAAAAATTCCAGACCTTTTGATGAGGAAATTAAAGTATTTGTGCTTTGTATTGTTTTGGGTTTGTTTTTTTTTTAACTCTTTCCTCAACAAGTCTTTCACTAATGGATAATATTATTATTTCTTACTTTCTTAATTTATCAATTAGCTCATCTTATCTGTATTTTCAGTTCATGCAAAGAAATTGCTTAGGATGATCATACCCAGTAACCAGATACCTTCCCACCAACCACATTACCATTCCCAGAATGAGGGGGTTTAGATTTTATCTGTCTTTTGGGGTATGGCTTTTGGGGGGACAAAAAGTTATTCCAGTTCTGCCATCCCCATTTTGAGATATGGGGGAAAGGGGAAATTTCTGAAAAATCTGGATGACGAAAGGGGAGAAAGGAAGAGATGAAAAAAATTCTCTGGATTGGCCCTCAAACTCGAGGTGACTATGCTCTGAACTACACTGATGCTGCCGTACAGTCTGATATTTCTAAAGGTTACATATGGTGTTTTCTGATTAATGTGTACTTTGTCTTCTGTTCCTTTCATGTAAAGTTTTGTGTGAAATGACAGCATGGAAGTTAATATTTTTCATCACTGATTTTTTTCCAGAGTTTTATTTACTTTGTTTTTCTCATGCTACTTTTTCAGTGCTGTACTGGAATACTGGTAATACCACTTTCAGGACTTGATCTTCTGGGAAACGCTAGTCATAGAAATACTTGCTATCAAGAAACCCATTCAAGTCAATGACCTTACTGATAGTTGCAAACCTGGAGCCTGCTAAGGCTGTGATGATGGACAGAATGCATTAATCCATTAGTTATCTTTTGAACTGGTCATAAAATAAAAGCATTTACAAATATACAGGGAATTTAAAAGCAGATAGAATTTCTCCTTGCTTTCTTCTGTTCTGTCATGATTTGTTCTTATTAGGTCTGTTGCAGTAAAGGAGTCTTACTCTTCTTTCATCTGCCTCCCCTTTTTAAACAGGGTTTGTGTATTACTTTGTCACATCTACTTAGTGGCTACCCATATACATTAGGTGTGGGTCTGTTTGCATGATAGGATAAATGATTCCTATTGTAGCTTTCCAGTCTTAACTTACAGAATCAGGAAGTTTAAAAGAATATTAGAATCTGCCATAAAATGACCTCCTCATATCTCCTGTCCATTGCCACTGCGGTTGGCTTGGATACTCTGTTTGCACCAGACTGACCCGCTAACGATAAAAGAAGACTGATGTTTTGTTAACCAACTGGGACAAACATATGGTTAAAAAAAAAAAAAAGTAATATATCAGACACTTTAATTCCTGTTCATATTTCTGTTCCAGCACAAAATGTCATTAAATTGTGATAGTGATTACACATAATGACTACTTGATACTTTGATTTTGCTCAAAAGATCTCTTTTATCTCATTATTATTTACACTTTAAACTCTGCCTCAGAATCTACATTACTGTCAATTTATATGATGCAGATACTTAATTAGCGTTGATTAGGAGAAGGAATGTGTGTGGGAGAAGCTATTTTGCCACATGCAGTCATTTTATTAAGCCTTAAATATTATGATTTAATGTGACTGCTAAATGAAAGAAGTGAATTTACATCAGGTTAGGGTTAGCATGGTCAAACCAATCTGAATGCTGTCCATGAAGCAGATAACTGAGAGGTACATGCCATGGTTGGGAGCTTCCACAGAATATGCCTCCTCACTGCTTTTGCCCTGGTATGACATAAGACATAGGAGCTGCAGCTGTAACATTATATGTACTAGCAGCAAAACAGGAAACAATAGGGAAATGCTTACTTGAAGTAGGTTGCTTTAATAATGGGCTGAACAGTAGGAGCTCTCTGCTTAGTCTTTTCTTGTAGGCTCCTGCATCATCTGCTCAGAAAAAAAAAAAAAAAAAAAATTTTTTGAAAGGAAGGAGTAAGATTTGCTGGGGGGGGGGGGGGGGGGGGGGGGAGGTGGGGGGGGTGGGGAGGGTGATGCAAACCAAAACAGGACAAGGAAACAGATGATTTGAAATTTAAAGATGCAGTAGTTGAAGTACGGAAGAATGCATAATTGGTGAGAATTTGCCTTCCAGGACTGAAATTTTGAAGACCATCCGTGTTCAATCCTGGACAAATGGTGATACAGTGAAAGTGAGAATTAGTGAACCTAAAAATTCCTAAATAACCTAAGTATTTGAAAATGGCATCTGGAACAAAGCAACTTAATCCCTAGAGAACTAGTGCTAGAAAATTAATTTAAAATAACATTAAGATCTTCTAAATATTAGAAGACATTAGATGTATTCTTTCCTGCACATCCCACTTGAATGTGGTTGAGTACACAGAGGTATTAAAAGCATCTTTCACAATGTGTGTTGTATCCCAGCATGCAAGACAAAAATGAAGCCTTACCAAATGAAATCCCTGTTCACAATGAAGCAGACCAAAACAGATTGTGAGAGTTAGCTCACCTTATTCATAAAAGATCAGGTGAAAGTGATAAAGGAGTAAAGGAAATATTTAGGGAGGTAAAGGTGTTGCAGAAAAGCCACAAGAATTCTTTGTGTTCCTTGTGTCTCAATGGGGATGTGAGCCAACCTTCTCATGTTGTCATTCTCTTAGGAAGGCAGTTCTGAAGAATGATCCAATACTGCATTGCAAGTGAAAGAAATTCTAGAAGGAACTAATCCACTGAATGCAAATGAATCACCAGCCATGGATGAGATTCCTTCTAGAGTTACAAATAAAAACAGCTGTATAATTACTTGGAGAAATGCTGACTGTGCTGTAACCTTTTGTTTTTATTGACTTAGAATTGCTATTTTTCTTTGGTTACTTAATGTCAGAGTGTTTTGTTGTTTTAAGAGACTAAGGTAGAGAACTATAGGCTAGCAGGTCTTTTTAAGAGGAGACTTTTTAGAACACATACGTAAATGCAATGTACTGGGAAAAGAAGTCTGACACAACCTTAGCAAAAGAAGGCTATGCTTTTTTGAGGCAATCAAAGCAGGTGGCAAGGAAAATGTAGTCAGTATAATGTAACTAGATCTTTAAAAGGAGTTCATCAAAGTGTCATATCAAATAGTATGAAAGAAAGATGCCATGGGGTAAGAGAGGTCCTTGTGTAGATTAATGATAGGCTAGAAAAGAAATAGGAAACATATAACTGATTTTCATGCTGAAGAGAAAACACTGTCAGGGATCTGTGCTTGTTTATGGGTTGTTCAACATATGCATAAATCAACTGAAGAAGGTTATAAATATTAAAGTATTCTGATGGAATAATATTGAAGAAAGTCCAACTTGCACATAAAGAGAGTGAGAAAGATTTATAAAGATCATGCAATAATGAGGACTAAAATGGCATGTTGGGAAGAAAACAAGTGCAGAACACTGCAAACAAAAAAGGTAATTCTAGTTAATTGTGTAATATTGGCCTTGAAATTAGCTGCCACCACTAGGAAAGGATTGTGACATTCTTCCCTGAAGAACATCTTTTATCAGCCACTTTAGGAGCAAAAATAATGGATATATGGACATTTGGCAAAACATTCTGTTCTACTGTTATGCAAAATATGGTATTGATTTTTGTTTGTTTTTAAAGAAACTGAAAGCTTAAGGATTGTTTTTCCTTTCACTAAGATTTATGTAGAACATTGTCATCCTACTGCCAAAAGTGATAACAAAATAAATGAGTGCAGCTGTTCTTAAGGCATGGTCTTTCTGAAGTATTCGGCTTTCGGCTAGGGAAGCTGGAAGGGAACAGATTTGTTTAGACTGAGTTTACAACGATGTAGTGAGAGATACATATTGCTGTTACTTTCGTGGTGTAAGTTATTGAACAAGCATTTCACTTGTGTCAGTCCCTCACTGTAGGTCATTGATGCTACTTGCTATGTCTTTGGATTAATTTATCAAAAAGCTTCTGTAGACCAGGTATTTTAGTGTGTATAATTGGAGAACAGAGATATGCTTTTCATACAAAATATGCTTTCCTATGAAGGCTGGGTCTGCAAGGTAAAGTTGATAGCATTACACAGTGGACTGGTAGACATTTACAAGATCAGCTATGGTGCATACTACTTTATCTAATGATGTTATAAAACCTAAGAGATTTTGCTGTAAAGAAGGTGCAAGGACTTTTTTTCTCACCGCACCTGAGTGAAGAAGTGGTATGTCATTATTTGTATTTTAAATCACTGGAAAAAACAGGAAAGGCCCAAGCACAAATTGTCACTGATATTTAGGTGTTCAAATTTCACTGAAGCTCAAAGAAATCTGGGTTTTGCTAATGTTGGTCTTTGAGGCTCATCATTGCTTTGATGTGGTGCTGAAAGCCTGATGGGGGAACTAAAAGAGAACCCAGGAATTTCCAAGTCACAGCTCAGCATTTCGTGTGCTTATTTTTCAAGTAGACAAAGAGGCTTTCATTGCAAACTAGCCTGGCATTTTGTCAAAGTATCTAAAATGTAAATGTCTGTTCTATGCTCATTCTGTAACCATCTTCGTAATATTTCCATATGTATTTCTGTTCCTCAACTGATTAGCATGCTGAACTTGCCATTTCCAAACTCTGAATGTTATCTGGGGATCATTCAGAATGTTAAAATACTCTTAGAGAACTTATTTTTATGTTGGTAGTATCTTGTCTTCATTTTAGATGCTATAAAAAAATAAGAGAGATGTTGTCATTTTAATTTATTTTAGATATATTTAATCTCTTCCTAAACTTTCAATCCTCCAGCAAAACCCATCTTCAATGAGATTTTGTTTCTCGTGGAGTAAAAGAAATGTAATAGATTGTGTTTACTTTGAAATTCTAATATTTTCTGTGCATGCTACATTGTAGGAATTATATAGTAAACTCATGACAAAAGAGAGTACTAGACTGCAGTTGTTCAAGTACTGAAGTTATTCCATAAGTTATAATTTGTTTGGTTTTGTTAAGAAACAAAATTAAATCCTGAAAACTTGTTTCAGATTTCTCACAGTTCTGATCTTCTATAGCAATAGTCATGAATGCCAGTACATTTTGCTTTTTTTTTTTTCAGATCTCACTAAATGAAAATTAGTACATCATGGTGATCTCAGAAGCAGTTTAGGAAAAATGCAAGCAATAACCAAATACTAATGATGATTCTTTTCTTCATTATGCCTTGTTGTATTGTAGTATTTGAGCTACTTAGTGCCTGCATAAGTACTGGTTTTGTTTTGATGCTTACTAGTGGTAAATCACTTGAGGAATCTTTCAGCAATTTCATTATTAAAATAGTCAGTATGATGTACAAGTTTTGTTTGCTTTGTGAAAGTAAGACTATCCGCTTACATCTGTTGGATCTGGCTGTTCGTGCTGACCAGAAGTAATTGTTTTGTGGGTTTTGTGTTCCCCTCCCTCTCTTTTTCCTTCCTCTCCCCCCCCCCCTCTTTTTTTTTTTTTTAACTCTGCATCACTTGAGATCTTGTCCTTGAGCAAGACAGGCAGCTATGCCCTCTCCACCCCATGTTCCTCTGGTAGTGTTTTGTATGGTGCACGAGGAAGGGCTGCTCTTGTTCTTCAGTTAGGCTGTAGCTGTGACTCAGCCCCAGCCAGCATTGTCTAATATGACAGGCAAACTGTCAGAAAGAATACAGTCAAATTAAGAACTTGTCCCCATGGGTGGAAAAATCTAGCACAGTTGTGAAGTAGCATTAGTGAAGCAAAATGCTTAAGACGTGCCGCATGTTCTACAGAGGTTTGAAAATGTACAGCAGACCAGGAAATCCAAATATCAAGTGGCCATGCTATAGAAGGGGTTTCTAATCCAGGCAAGAGTTTGCTCCACAGAGACATTTCTAGAGCTCAGGAATTTTTTCCATTTGTGTATTTTTCACGTACCCTAACTTGTTCTGCTTTTGCAGACTTGTGGAATAAGGACTCTTGGTTAAATCATTTGCAGTTAAGATTGAGATGAAAGGGAAACAATCTGGGGGAGGGGGGAAGTAAACTTATGCTTCCTGAATGGAAATGCTCTTATACCACAATATTATATGACGTATGATGCAAATGATACACCATGTTAATACTACATTTTTGCCCTTGATGTGCTAGTGGTGATGGTGGTGACTTGGGACCATTAAGACTACAGGTTTTGTTCAATGTTTTCCTAGTCAGGAAGTACAGTAGAGTTAAGTACTACTAGTCTCTTTAGTAGTTTCTGGAAGAATGCTGTTTTCCAGGCAGTGCTGCAGAGGTTGCTCTATTTGTACTGATGCTCTGTTTACATCCATGGCCCTGGTGGGCAGATTTTGTGTTTTCCTTTAGCAGAGACAAGCAAGTGAGCAGAATGGTGTCAGTGTTGGAAACAGCATACCACCAAAGCTTTGACCTACTTCTTTCTGCATTTTTTTCTAACGCCAAGGTATTTAGCAGTGTTTCTGTGTGACTTCTTACAGTAAAACTTCATGCTTTATATGCTGATGCCTGTCAGCATGCATTTCAAACTCTCATGCTTGTACTTACTGGATTAGCTCGCTGATGGTATCTAGGTAGAAGCTGCATACCTTCAGCCGAATCCCAGGCCTCCATTTGTATCTTTCTTTCAGGATAATTTTGTTTGTTTCTCCCAGCCCTGAGTCCATTCAAGGAGAAAGCATGTTTCCCCACAAGAGACTGAGCATGGAGGGCGAGTGAGATACAGCTGGGCATTATTCAGATCTTTCCCTCTGTTTTCCTTCTTTTCTCTCTTGTCATAGTTTTGGAATAGATCTTTCTGTGGTACATATTCAACCCTGTTTTGGATTTACAGAAACTTTTACCAGAGTCAACTTTCAGCTGTGAAACAAAGATTGCTTCCAGGTTGTAAACGCAGGAACCCACTGAACATGTAATTGTTGCTGCTGATGGCAGGAGGCTTCTTGAGCTCATGAGAGGAATTAGCTGACTTAACATTTGCGGGCCACTTTAGAGGATACTCAGTAGTAATTGTGATGTAGTATAATGCAACTGAGAGGTTGGGGTTTGCAAGTCTCTTGACATTTTTGGGTTTTCAACTCCTCTAGTTTCTTTTAGCTTAGTGGTTGAAAGGTTTGCTTGGTTTGGTAGGAGGCTAATTCTGGCAATAGGGTTCACTCTCTCACCGCAAGTGGAGGGTCACCCACAGGAAAAAAGACAGAAGGGTGTCCTGGCTGTTTTCATGATGTAGGTGGGCAGCGGGGCACTATGAGGAAGTATTAGGTCAGCTGCAGCATTTGTAGGCAAGCCCCAGACTGAAAGCTGCTAGATCTCAACCAGTGAAACTTTGGAAGTAATGACTCTGTGTTTTTGGAAAAAGCGATGATTTTGTAAATCAGTCAAAAAAAGCAGATCTACAAATATTCATTCATTCATTCAGAACCCTGTGACACAGTTAATCATCTTTATTTCTCTTGCTCATCAAATATTTTTGTGAGAAAAAATAAATCGAAGGCTCTTATTTCTGTCTGGTTGCTTTTGCTGTTCTTGCAATGTGTTCTTTATGATAGGAACAAGTTGGAGTTGGAGTTGGAGTTGAGGTAATGCATTGGCTCTTGCTGAGGAGCAAAGACACATATTTTTTACCCCCAAGTTGAAAATTATTTATTTATTTTGTTTTTCAGTTTGTTCCGATGCACTTAAATAAGGGGAAAAACCGTACCTACACATCTCACTCTGGCAGTTTTAGCCCAAACTGCAATACCTATCCCACATAAATATCTGCTATTTCATTCAATCCATTATTGAGCACAGAATGAAAAGTAAGCATTTAAATCACAAAGTGATTATACATTTTTAGCTGATTTAAGGCTCCCATCACTCACATATATTGCCACTCAGCACTTCTGTGTGCCCTCATGTCTCCACAGTGCACTCCACCAAAACCCACACTTCTCTCCTTTCCAGAGGTCCAGCTCATTTGTGAGTTCTGCTTCTTTTTGTGGTTTCACCTGAGGACCTTTTCTTTTAATTGTGGGTGACTGTTTTGATTTAATGGAAGTTTCTGTCCTGTGAGAATGATAATGTAATACTATGTGCTTTTTTCTGTAGAGATAATTTTTTGTAGGCAAAAACAATTGCATACTTAATTATCCTCATTAGTGGTTCTGATTTTGAAACTGATTCAAATGAATACCCCATTGGAATAAAAGGTTGAGCACTGGCACACTGAATCAGAGTAGCGATTTGAAAAAGCATAATTTATTTTTTTTGTTCCTTTTGGTGGACACATTGTAATTTTATACTATTTAGCCTTAAAATGCTGGCTACCATTACACAACACACTACATAGGAAGCAGTTCGACACTGGGAAATTATGTACTGTGGAAATAATTTTGGCTTTCTGAATGATACCAATTATGCAATTATATACATCAGAACAGTACAAAAACTAACCAGCTCATCCATGCTTGCTGTAGACTATATTCTTCCTTTGACTTTTTTCCCATTGCTTTGTACTGCAGTAGCAATTGTAACAATTTACAAGACCGTTTCAGCATTAAAAGTCAAACATCCAAGAAACGTTTTTTACTTCAGATTTTTATTTTACCACATATTAAGACAAATCTCTGGGATTACCACTCAAAGTAGGCACCTGCTAGAGTGAAACTAGTGAATAATTCAATTTCTTTGTACAGAACAATTCTGGAATGTTACATTTTGCAAATTAACACTCTCCTGATTCTCTCAGAGCTTTTCGTTATACAATGAAGATGTAAATAACTAATAGACATGTGCTTGTCTTTCTCAAGGGTCTCCATCCCTACGATATTACCAACCCTTTCTTGCTGCATTACGCTCTTCCCTCAGAAGGTGGGAGGAGGAGGAGGTCCAGGGTCAGAGGGAAGGCTTCTGCCTGCGACTGTCCCTTATCTCCTTATTCCTGGGTTCCATCTTCCCCATTACCTCTGTCCCGTGCACTCCTCTGCCACTACACCTGGATGTCAAGTCTGGCAGGCAGCAGCTGGCATTCACTCTGTCATCTGGCTTCACGATGGTCCCTGGTAGCCACCACAAAGAAAAGTCAAGAAGCAATTTAGTCAAATTCAGAGATTTCAGGTTTCAAATTGCCACTCAGAAGTGCACTGGGTCTCCCTGCTTCCCTGTGCTGACTGAGGCCTCTGCAGGTGCTGGTGCTCACTTCAAGCCCAGCATCTGAGCCTGCCAAGGACTCAGCAAGCAGCTTACCCATGCAAAGCTCACATTTGCATGAGTGTTTTGTAATCGAAAAATTGGTGAAAAACATTCTTCACACTTTTATGAGGCCTGTGTAAGAATTATCAGAAAAAACTCTGTTATCAGAACAATGGATACTTCAGCATTTGCTGCTGGAAGATACATATTTCTGGGAGAAACACAAAGATGTTTTTCTGCCTATTGTTCTCATGAACACCTGTGATATGACCAGTGCAGAGCTGCCTTCCTTTTTGCAGGAGATGACTGCAGACTAAAATTTGGGCTTTTTTTTTTTCTGCCTTTCTCAGCAGTTTCCAAGAAAGTACCACTTAACAAGAAGATCAAACTGGCTGATAGAAAACAAATGTTTTTCCTTTGATTTCATTGTTGACTTGACTTGAAACTATTGTACGTGGTGGTGTTTAATTTGTCCTTTTGTGTTTATTTTTACTAGTGTAGTAGTTTAATATAATCATCTTTTGTTAATTATATTTGTAAACTTAAATCATTTTGTGCAATTGATTTAATTTTAAAGCTGTTTTGTGTTGATTTTAACATGAGCTCATTATTTTTCTTTGGTGCTGTTTTCTTTGTTCTGTTAGTTCTTTCAGACTTTGGAGTCTGGTCAGAGCATCTCTATCCAGTGTTGTTTCCCTGTTCTTAAAAATACCTATCCTGCCTCCACCTGAAACTTATTCCTTCTGTGAGTTGTGTTGTACTCTTTCTTCCCTCAAATGGTGAGGAATATTCAGTCCTTACAGATTTAGAGGGGACTAATGAAATTTCAGTCTGGAGTCAGAATCAAAGCCAAAGTTGTAAAAGGACATTTGTTTTACATTTACTCTAATAAAATTCATGATATTTATCAACCTTGTATGTTAGTCATTAGATAAAACCCCTAGAGGGAGACATGATCACAGATGGATTATTATAATGCCTCATCACTCTGATCTTTTCACAATAGCTGAAGTAATTTCTCTAGGTCACTTTGCATAGCCTGTTACTTGATAATTGTGGAATGATAACAATGTTACTGTTTGTAGGTGTCTAATAATTTTTTTACTTCCTTTTAAAGCCTTTTAATTTATTAAGGGAAGATGTATTGAAGGAAAGGAGAAAAGGCCTATCTAGGTTTAAAAAAAAAAAAAATAAAAATCATCCTAAACCATCACATAGTTTGGTGGCATTGCACCCTACCGCCCACCCAGACTGCCTTTCTCTGGCTTTGTTCTGCACCAAGTAATCTGCATATTTGCGGTTGCATTTGTAATGCTTCTTCTACTGGTTTTAAAGGCAAGGCACTCTGAAATGTTTCATTTATCAGTTCTCTATGTGTGTTTATACAAGAAAGATTATCCTAGCAAACAAAATTGTTTGGATGTCGACAGCGTAATTAACCTGCAGTATGATCCTGTTAATTCAGTTTCCTTAAACATAATTTATTGTTTAGATGTCTTCAGCCATTTTATTACAAATGTTTTAGGGTTTTATTGATTGCTTTTTACATTAATTCCATTAAATTGTTTTACAATATCTTTCTTTTGCCTTGAAAGGAATGATCAATATTTCATTTTCCTCTGGTAATGAGGATTTCAGTTTTTTTCCACTGGCCATATGGAAAATGGGACTTAAATTCTGCTCTTTAAATGTCTCAAATATTTTGTTATATTTGGGTCCCAAAATTTCACAGAGTAGTTGCACCTCTACAAAATAAATGCATATTTTAGTAATGCCAAGTAGCATATTCTGCTGTAGATGTGCATATTTTTTTAGCTTTAAATAAATAAATAAAATGAGATGCAAAATTGTTCGAATGATAATTTCTACCTAATAGCTGTATGCTTTTAAGGGTTATGATCAGTATGATGTTTTCTTGCCTGACGATGAAGGACCAAGCGAAGTGAGTGATTTGCCCCACCAAAACGGGGTCTAAATTGCATTTTAGGCTGTGTTTGTTGTCTTAAATTACCTGTGCAAGAGGCTCAGAAAACCTGCTCTCCTAACCTAAGCATGATTTTCCCAACTGTTAGCTTTTGCTGGAGTGTGTTGTCCCGTCAATGTACAAAGTGGTCCCAGGCATCTTCCATTCCAAGAGCAGGCTGTAAGAGTCATTACCAGGAAAGAGTTTTATGAAAAATGAGTGTTCTTGGGTCACTGATTTCCAAAAGAGGCAATGTTTATTTAGACTTTGTTCTATACTGGCTTTTTTATTATTATTATTATTACTATTATTATTATTATTAATGTTTTCCATTGTATTCCTTGGGTTTGCTTCTAGGTTTCCTCTACATTGCTGGTATTTAACAGTGAGTAATTCTTAAATTTTAAGGTGACACCTTTTGCAAGCTATTAAATCTAAAGAATATACTTGATCGTTGCCCAATTCATCAATCGCAACATCACTGAGGGGAAAAGTAGAGGAAATATTAATGTCCGGGGCTGTGGCAAACATGATATTCTACTGTAAGACAGTTAAGGCTGTTGCTATAAACCTGTTGTAGTGCAAGAGAGCAGTCAACTGCTTAATTACATAATTTATCTTTTCTACTTTGATTTTTATTTTATCTAAATAACCTCAGTACTCTCTTGGCTCTAGACTCACTTTGATTCATATCTTTTTTTTTAATCTACATAAATATTTCATGCATGATTTATCAAATGAATGAGAAGTAATTTTCCCATTGTTTTGAAATTGTTATTCATTTAGGACCAAACTTCCACCTTGCATAAGCATTGCAGGGATAGAATTTAGCCTTTGAAAAGGACAGGGAAGCAATTGAAATATAAATAAGTATCAATTAATTGTCCAGATACAGTTTTGAATATGTTGAATTTTGTGTTGCCCAAAATTATTTCATTTTCTTTCAGGAACTGAAGAGGAAACTAGAGCTTTAAATGGTCACTTGCAGATTATGGAGTGAGGGATTTGGAATATTGTGAGGCATAAAAAGCTAGCTTCAAAAATCACAAACATGTTATTTAAACTTACTAAAACATGATGAAGTGTACAGCACCAGCATTGCATTCTGACATCAAGTTGAACAGACATAAATTTTTCTTACGGTTACATGCAAATTCTGTGAAAGTATTCACTTTTGGCATCATTATAGTAAAGATTCTTAAAAGTGGAGCAGTCTGAAGGGGGACATAGAAGTGGAGAAAGGGTAGAGGAGGATTTCCCATGGACAGATATTTCCAGTTTGCTTTTGCATGTCTTCTTTCATATCTTCATTGCAGCTGATGCTGATCCCTCCAGGGCACAAGATCCTACACAGACCAAGCCCAAGCTTGATCCAGTAGGTAGTTTAAATGTAGGATCTTCTCTCTTATGTTTTAGTGACATCTCCTTCTGCCCATTAAAAAGGATTGTAAAGCCTCAGCTTCAGCCTATTTTGTCTTGTATAATATACAATGAAGTCTTGCTAAATGACACCCTTACAGGCAGAAGTATCTCAAGCGTTATTTGCTAGGACCTTGTAGAAGACCTTTAAGTGCACAGCGTATATATATATATATAGGGGCTGCAGACCCCTGGAGACCTGGAGAAAGGAGTGACATGCCAGAAGACAATAAAGGTTACCTCAATAAAAACCAAAAAAGCAAGTCCAATCTTCGCTATGGCAATAGGTACAGTAAATGCAAATCCCAGCCTAGATCTTAGTACCTGTCTCTGTCCAGTCTGGTTATATCTATCCAGACTGGCTGTATATTGCTCAGTCTCACTTTCTGAGTGTGATCGACCTGCAGCCTCACCGACCAGCTTGTCTTGAGATAAGCCGCTTTACTTGACAGGAGATTTCTCAAGTGCTGAAAGAAATTTTTTATCAGGGTGACATATTCAGCACTTTGCTAGGCACAGTGCAGCAGCACTATTCTCTCCTGAAAAGCGGGAGAAAATTTCTTGGCTATTATACTTTGTCAGTTCCCCTTATAGCTTCAAGTAGTTGGATCTAAGGAATTTTGACTAACCTTGCATAAAATGTATTTGACCTTCCACTTTGTCACCTTGGCATTTTAGTTCGGGCATCCACTGAATGCCGATGAGGTAAAGGCTTCCTCCTGTTTCCTTTACGTATTATTTGTTTCAGTAATAATAAACCTTATTAAGGAGGAATCTTTGACTTTCCTTCCCTTGGACTGCTAGCTGATGTTATATCTTTGAACATACTGCTGTCATCTCTGTTCAGGCCAAGTGTGGCCATTTTGTTTCTGTCTTAGAAGTGTTGTAGAGGTCCATTCCTGCAGAGCAGGTTGTGGGGAGAGTGGGGTGGAGAGGGCCATGCCTGTGCCTGTTTGCCTGGGCCCTTAGAATTTAAGCCATTGGTCTAGAGACAAAAGACTTCAAAAATCTTGTTTTCAGAATATCCTTTAGGCAGTTGGTAGAACCTGTCTGATTCTCCTTCCCCCCCCCCCCCTTCTGTTTTTACTCTTTTTTTGTTTGTTTGCTTGTTTTGTTTCCTTGTATTCCCCTTAGGTATTTCTCTTCACTTTTTAATATATATATGTAACTTTCATCAACTTTCCCTGTTGCTCTCCCTTTGCAACTTTTAGTCTGAGCTTGCTTCTGCTTACTACAAAATATGGTGCTTAGTTGGATCATATTTTACCATTAAGTAACATATAATTACATATCGTCTTTGACTTGTCTAAGTTTCAATTAGCTTTTGATAGATCACTGGTTCTGTTATTCAGCTAATCACTTTCTTCCTATGTTATAAAGAAATATCTTTTTAATAAAAGATTCTGAAATCCCATTTTTGTTGTTGAATGTATCCAAGTAGCTCAGACATTGTTTTCCAGCACAAAATGTGTCTGGATTGTGAGCATTGTGTATATGTGCGTGTATTATAGCACTACAATTATTTTCTAGGGATCTTAGTGTGTTTCTGTCTGCCATTAAGATGAATGTGTACCAGATGCTGGTTTAAAATGAACCGCTATTGCATAGGCTGATGGATGGAAAGTTTGTCAAAAGTAGTGAAAGCTTCTACAGGGGATACAAAGCAGCTGGAAAAATTCATTGTTATGTGCTGCTAGTATGAGTCTCTAGTTCAGCTGTGCTGCATTTTGATTAGAAAGCTAGATTCTATGGAAGTGTCAAATATAGTTCCTGATATTCTCTATTTTTATGGTATTTGCAATTTTGTATTCACCTCTTTATTCTTGGCCAGCAAATCTACCCTTTTTACATGAATGTCTACTAAGAAGCAGTATAGTATAATAACAGTTGGCAAATGTGAACTGTATTTATTACTTCTATGTGAATGTCTTGTTGGCCAATGGAAATTATAATGCTCTGTTGATTGTTTCACTTGTGTTTGTAGAGAATAGCTTGTACAGCAGATGAACAATGCCAAATTTTATTTTTTTTTTAGTTCTCTATTATGTTACCAACAATACAGTTCTCTGCTTCAAAGTATGACTATAATTAGAAGTGTGATTATGCAAAAGTGGCACCATCTTATTCAGCCCTGCTTCTTCCTGCACTTAGTTCTATTATGCCTATTTTTACTTTATAGATAACCAAGTTTCCTCTAGGGCTGCACTAACTAGGAAGAATTTGTTTCCTGCAAGGGACTTTATTCTCTACTAGCACCTGTCTCATCTATATGCAGGGACTTGTCAGCTCCAGTGCTTGAAATTAATTCTTTCCGAATCTCCAAGTGCCTTTCATCCTGCCCTATGCTGTCCATTTACCTGGCTGCCTCCTGCATGCCAGACATCCTTCCCTAGCTTTAGGAGTGGCTCTCTTACATTTTTGTTTCTAGGAATTCACAGTGCCAGTTATGCTGTCTTTTGAGGTGGTTTCTCCTGATGGCCAATTCCAAAATGATATTTAGAAGATGGTATCTTCCCATTTTCTATCTCCTCAAGATGTCAAAAGAGAGAAGGAAAAAATAATTTTGTACTTCAAGCTTTTGTACAAGGCACTTCATGACTTAGTATTAGGATTGGAAATTATTGTGCAAATGAAGGCTAACCTTGAAATGCGTCTCATTGATGCTCACTTGGGTCTGATGCATTATGATCACTTTTTCAAAACCTTACTCCTGCATATGTACAGCAGAATGGTGGTATTGGTAATATCTCCTGCCATTTAGTGAAAACCAGAAATTGTGCCTTACCCTGACATGCTCTCAGTCAGAGAAGGCTAGGAAAGGGTTTTGAATGAAATGTTTGGGAACCTTCCAGCCCTCCAGATAATAGCTGCATAGCCCATGGCAGAAGTGTTCAGAAGAAAGAGGGCTAACCTTCTGCTCTGGCCAATACAGAGTTTTTTCGGTGTTATGGAATCTGCAGTTTAAGGTTGGGTGGGGAACTATAATCACATGGATGGCAGAACCAAGATTATAATAAGCATGCTTTGTACCTAAGTCTTAAACCAAATTACATAATGCATTTATTAAATTGTGTCTGTATTAATTATAGATATGTATTATCATTAAGGAATTATGGATATTTTGTCATTGTTTGCTCAGTTCTTTTTATTACTTTATTTTGCCATGGAAAGTCTGTAAAAAAACAAGTTTAAAATGCTAACAGAAACTACCTGTGTTTCAGGCAGAAATTTAGATGCTAGAAATTTCATGAAAGTAGATGACTGATGGATTTTTGGTGTCCTTACAAAGAGCACTGCAAACGTTAAAGTGTTCAGATCTGTTTCAGTTTACTCTATATAGAAAGGGATTTTCCTTTTTATTTTTGGATGCAAACCATTTAATCTGCATAATCCAGTGGCATTTTCTTAAAAAATGAGGAACATTTTATTAGAGCTTGCATTAAGATCCAGATGTTTTGATTACCTTCCTTAGGCATTGTGATTGATTTTGTGGCAAATAACAGTCAAATTGTTTTATGTGAAGCTGAAATTTCTTAGGTTTTCAAGGTTTGTTCTTTCTCTTTTTTTGTCTTGCAGTTTTCAGTGAAGATCTACATGCCAGTCTATATTTTGTCAATGCATCTCTGCAAGAGGTAGTGTTTGCTAGCACCACAGGGACATTGGTACCCTGTCCAGCAGCAGGGATCCCCCCTGTGACGCTCAGATGGTACCTAGCGACGGGCGAGGAGATTTACGATGTCCCAGGGATCCGCCACGTCCACCCCAATGGCACTCTCCAAATTTTCCCCTTCCCTCCTTCAAGCTTTAATAACTTAATCCATGATAACACTTACTATTGCACAGCTGAAAATCCTTCAGGGAAAATCAGAAGTCAGGATGTTCACATTAAGGCTGGTAAGTATAATCTTTTATTGGGTTCAAATAGGCTCGAGGAGGGAGAAAATATGGGTGTTTCAGATAAAGAGTAGCAGCAGCTGTGAATCAAAGAAGACAGGCCAGAACTGTAACCTCTGCACTCTTTACAATATTAAGTAAAACAATGGTTTCTTCCTACTCCTCCCTGATTTGATTTGTTTTGGGGGTGAAAAGTTAGTTTTCCACAGATTGTAATTAGTTGGGCTTCTGCACAAGTATAAGTTAAAACGAACTGATAATGAGTAATCAGACCATGCTTACTCATTAAAAGACTGTGAGAGAAAAAGAGGCAGTCTTTGGATTTTGTAAGGGGCTGGAAGAAAAGAGGAGTTCTTACCCAGTCACATCCCTTCTCATTTGCTCGTATTTGTGCTTTGTTTTGAGAGAAAAACTTGTGTCCTGTGTGATGATTCAGCAACTGATTATTGTTCCTATAGTCAGTCCTTTCTGGTTAAACTAAAAGATGCAAATAAGCATAATGGTTTTGCCTCTGTTTTCTATACTGACTGTGTGCAGACTGGGTCAGCCAGCAGAGAATCAGAGTGTGATCAAAATCAGGTCTTTTGTTGCAGCATATAAAACACACGATTGAATATTTCTTTTTAAAGTTTTGTCTATGCATTTCAGTTAATTAAAATATTTAAACAAATGAAAGCAAGTCTGGGAGCTGACCCTGCCTAATGCAAATCCTCATAACCTCTTTTGTTGATGGAGCTATGCTAAGGTTTTTTGAGGTTTGGTGTTTTTTTTTTAGAGAAGTATCTTTCCTTCAGAGACAGGCCTTCACAGGAGTTACATAGGGAAAACTGAACAGTTAAGCAAGTAGATTTGTCTGTGACTCTTGAACTAAGAGAATGTATTTTCTTCTTCTCAACAATAAATTAATATTCAGAGATCTGTAATTTGTAGACAATTAGAAGGCAAGAGTAAAAAATAGGTTTCATAAATTCATGTCTTATTAAAATTTTAGTCTAGAAAAATGGGTTTTCAAGTGACTAGTAGAAGCAAGTGAACGTTATGTATATTTGAAGTTTCTATAATGATCCATGCTCCTTTTGAAAATGCTTAGCTGTCCACAGATCAAAAAAATCCAAATCCCAAAGATTTGTAAGAATACAGTACAAATATGTTTGGAACTTGGTTCTGGTTTTTGTGCTTTTGATTTTACTTCAATGGATTTGTGGACAAGTTGTTCACTTCTGCCAGTTGTTGGCAGAATTATATTAAAAGAAAACATAATATTTTCTTATCCTTTGTGGATTTGCTAATGTATCTCAAGTTTGAAGGCCCCTTTCGTAGCATTTTTACTAGTATTAGTTTCGATTTTTAGTATTTCTTAGACAAAAATGGAGTGATGTAAAGGAGGCTAATATTTCCAATGTTGCTAGCTACAGCTCTGAACCAGTGTTCATTTACTTGTGAAAGCATATGATATGGTTGACAGGATACAGCTATGTTTGTTGCTCAGCATTGGTCCAATGGAACCCCAAAAGAAGTCTTCTTCCTTTGAGAGATAAACCTCACAAATAGAAGAAGGGCCTGAAAAAAAAGGCTTTGCAGTAGGTGTCTGTAGCTGCTTGACTCATAAACTAGCAACTCTTTTTGGCCAAGCCAGAAATGCCTTTTTTACTCCTTTTCCTTCCATTTTTAGCCTTTTACCTCTGATTCATTATTTCTCCATATGTTTCAATTTCTCAGTTAATTTAAGGTTTGGATAACAAGTTAAACAAGTCCGCTTCCTTCATATAAACTGACACTGTATGTCAGAGCTGTCATTGTTCCTGATGGCAGACAATAGCTATTAGTGAGTATCTTTTCCAAAGGCTTGTGTAATTCCCTAATATTAGGAAAATACAATTCTTCTGAACACAACAGAAAGTGTATTTTTATGTTCAGATAAGAAATTCTGTGTTGCTCAAATTTGAAGTGATAAACTTCATTTGTTTGTGTGTTACTTCCAGTTAGATTTCTGGTCATGTGAAATCTGTACTGAGTTTCAGATTGCCCCAAAATAATGCTAATTAGGGCCAGCCTTTTCAAATCTGTTTTCTTCTCCATCTCCTCCTTCTTCCTGTGCCCACCAACAGCAAGTTTTCCTAGAAATACAAAAGTAATCAGTGGAGGATCCAATCATAGAAGAGTCATACAAAAACTAATACAGCTTTGCCTATTTTCAGTCAGCTTGAGGAAGTCTGAAGCTCATTTATGGGCTTCCCCAAAAATATGAGTAGGAGATGTAAGGGTTCTTGCTCACAGTGCTTGTAATTGTGGCTTTGCATATAATTTTGCGTATAATGCAACACACATTGCCACCCCCCCAAAAAACATAACCCTGCACCTAGACACCCAACCCAGTCTTCTTCCAGGCCAGTCACACATGTAATTAAAGGTGCATATCTCCATTTCATCTTCAAGCTATTCTCTGTGCAGTCATGGCAGGGAAGAATATACCTTTTAAATAAAAGCTGAAATTCTCATGAAAATTCATGACTCGGAAATGTGGGATTTAAAATAAAAAAAAAAGATGAATCAGCAAGTCATTCATGGGAACTGACAAAACAATGATCTCAAAATAACCAAGGGGCCTCTGAAATCAGAGTAATGTAAAGTTTTTAAGCAAAGAAATAAAGTAACCTCTTTCCAGTTTTTGTGCCCCACATATGGTTTCTCTATTTGCTTTTACTGAAATGATCAACCAGGCAGATTTTCAAAATGGCTAACTGTTCTGAAAATAAAAAACAAAACCCCTTAGCAGTGTGTTAGAATATTTCTGCTAAAGAAGCCCTTTCTGTAAACTGTGATTGGATCATGAGCCTCCTTAAGATGATCTATGTTCCATTCCTGCCAGTGTAGAACAAGATTAGGGGGCTGCTTCATCATAGGGCAGCATTTTATCACAGGCAGTGTTTTAAAGTCACTACATTAAAGATGCTTGTGACATCAGTTCATCACTCAGGATTAAGAAACTTAACCATTAATTAAAAAGAAATTATTGACTTTTAAAAAACCTAATGATGTTTATCATATCATAGAAATTAATTATTTTTTATTTTATTTTAAAGATATGCGTGATAAAATTGTGTTTGTTTACTTTTGGTTAGAGCTCCTGTTATTTTGCTACATTCTTGTTTGGGATGGAGAACTTCAGTCTTCCTTTTTTTGCAGTGGTAGCACTGGTTCTGAAAACTCGATGCTGTTTGTGAAAACTAAAGTTATGTTTCAGTACTCTACCTTTTTTTCTTGAAATACATTGTAAGTGAGGATGACATTTAGAAATTCCAGTGCTGTTGGTGCATAGAAATACTTTCATAAACTCTGCAGAGGTTTTATTGACTCTTCAGTCTAGAATCAATGTGCTTAAAAATAGTTGTTAGAGTCTGGTATATGTTTGTGCACAGGATATGTAGGCAAAAAGTGTCATTAATGTGGCAGTTCAGCATGACTTACTTGCTTACACTGCTGCAGTGGTGGTCTTCTTCCCAGTTTCTTTTACCCTCAGGCATATACATGTCTCAGACACACGTCATTTTCCAATACATTCATCCTTATTTTCATTGAAACTGTCACTTAGAATCATAGAATCATAGAATAGTTAGGGGTGGAAAGGACCTTAAGATCATCTAGTTCCAACCTCCCTGCCATGGGCAGGGACACCTTATGCTAAATCATATCACCCAGGGCCTCATCCAACCTGGTCTTGAACACCGGCAGGGATGGAGCATTCACAACCTCCCTGGGTAATCCATTCCAGTGCCTCACCACCCAAACAGGAAAGAATTTCCTCCTTATATCCAATCTAAACTTCCCCTGTTTAAGTTTTAACCTGTTACCCCTTGTCCTGTCAGTACAGTCCCTAATGAAGAGTCCCTCTCCAGCATCCCTATAGGCTCCCTTCAGATACTGGAAGGCTGCTAGGAGGTCTCCACGCAGCCTTCTCTTCTCCAGGCTGAACAGCCCCAATTTTCTCAGCCTGTCTTCATACAGGAGGTGCTCCAGTCCCCTGATCGTCCTTGTGGTCCTTCTCTGGACTTGTTCCAACAGTTCCATGTCCTTTTTATGCTGAGGACACCAGAACTGCACACAATACTCCAGGTGAGGCCTCAAGAGAGCAGAGTAGAGGGGCAGGATCACTTCCTTCGACCTGCTGGTCACGCTCCTTTTGATGCAGCCCAGGATACAGTTGGCTTTCTGGGCTGCAAGCACACACTGAAGCCGGCTCATGTTCATTTTCTCATCGGCTAACACCCCCAAGTCCTTCTGCACAGGGCTGCTCTGAATCTCTTCTCTGCCCAATTTGTAGATGTGCCTGTGATTGCTCTGACCCAGCTGTAGGACCTTGCACTTGGCATGGTTAAACTTCATGAGGCTGGCATCAGCCCACCTCACAAGTGTGTCGAGGTCCCTCTGGATGGCATTCCTTCCCTCCAGGGTATCAACAGAACCACACAGCTTGGTGTCAAGACACATAACTTTGTTCACCACCTTAAGATTTATAACTCTGTTGGCTGTGGTGATTTCTTGTTTTGCACCTTGACCTTATGGTCCTACGGTCTATGTTGCTGCTTGTCCTTTCTTACCCATATACTTTTCATAGTAGACAGCATCTGTTTCTTCTCTGCTCTACCACATTCTCCATTAACTGTTGCTCAGAAGATTTTTTACCACTCATTATTCACTGAAATTTTTTGGTGCTAGGGTTTTCCTTCTTTCCATTTTCCTACCCAATGCAACTCTGTCTCACCCAAGCACCCAAGCAGTATTAGTTCGGTGTGAAGGATTTGTCCAGTTGTTCCTTTATCACTGTCCATTAAATTAATTGTTTCAGATGCTAAAAAAAAAATAAAAATCATATCCTGGATATAAGTGTCCCTGTGACATTTTCTTAACACAACTCTGAATCATAGTTTCTGTTTTCTTACCACTAACCTATTTCTTTCAATGTTTGTCATTTGTATGTAGCTCTTTACTTTACCTGCTATCATTTCTCTGTGTTTCTGAGACACCTCACTTTCTGGCTGTCACCTCCATCGATTTTTCTCCTTCAGTTCTCACTTCTTCAAAATCCTAAATGACACTGACCTTCTTTTCTACCCTCTGGATGTCTAATTCACACAGAGTACTTACATGTACTTTGTACTCTTTGATAGAGGAGAAAACTATTTGTGATGAGAAACATAGCATGAGAAGCTAGACAAGTAACAGAACACCACTTGCCCATATAAATATGCAGTCCTTACAAAAGTCTTTCTCCTGTTCCTTTAGAATTAGGCAGGAGAATGATACAGAAATATGGAAAAATGCAGATTTTGAGGAAACAAAAGGACTTGCTTTCATATGATTTTGCAATTGGCCTTGCAAAACTGTATTATTTACTGAGCGAAAAGAATTCACAACCTGAGAAACTTTGCAAGACTAACTAAGGAAGTGAATGGGATGTGTGATTGGGATGGGATGTGTGAATGGGATGTGTTTTAACAAAACCTCTTCTTCTACCTTCAGTTTTACGGGAACCCTATACAGTCCGTGTGGAGGACCAGAAAGCCATGAGAGGCAATGTAGCAGTGTTCAAGTGCATTATCCCCTCCTCTGTGGAGGCATACATCACTGTTGTCTCATGGGAGAAAGACACAGTCTCGCTTGTCTCAGGTAGGTTGTTATGGCTTTCTTTTCCAATTGTCAATGGCAGCTATGGTTCCTGTTTCCCCCCCACAAATGCCTGAAGTTTATTTTGAGTTAATTATAGCTTCACGGTATGTCATTCTTCCAGTAACGTGTTGCACATTAGCATTGCTGCATCCCTATGCCTGTGTGTGACATGAAGGTTTCAGACAGCCCTGCTTTTTCTAGCATGCTTGAGGGGAAAATAACATGTTTTTTTGTTTTATACCAGATAAAAACCAGCTTCCTGGTGCTGTGGCAATGGGTTCACATTTTAACTTTAATAAGGAATGCCCACATGCCAAAGAAATTTTGAGTGTCATAAAGCGTGTGTTGGGTTGTAATTGTTTTTCAGTAGTAATATGTTACTCATGGATAAGAAGAAATCCCGAATTTAAATTTGATTGGTTATGTTTTAATGGGGTATGTAATCAATATTTATACTTTCATGACACTTAAAGCTGAAATATCTTCATAGATAAATGTCTTCATACATAACACTGGAAGCTTAAGCACACAGCAAACTGTGTTGTAAACTGAAAATATTGAAGTGAAACAATCTATTCTAAAGCAGTTATATGCATTAATCTATTTACTGACAAAGTGAGAAAATGTGAGGCACTGTTGAAGAAGTACAGGGAATTCAGGCAAAGAATATCCAACATTTTAAAGTACAAACATTGTAAGAAATTCATGGGAGAAAGTGTATGTGGGAAAAATATTTTCAGTATAGTAGATATCTAAATTATATATTACACACAGTGCAGCTGTTGCTACACATACAAATGATTTATGTATGCAGAAATTTGAAATATATTGTTCCAGGGTAATGCAGAATGGAAAAAAAAATAGTTTGAGTTAAATATTGCTGCAGAGTATATTTAAAAATGTGTTTGTGTTTATGATCTTACAATGTTTGGAAATGTGTTTATGCTTATCAGTATATTAATAACCTTTCTGACAGATGTGGCATTGATGAAAATGGCTGTGTTTCTATATAACTCATTTATAGATTTTGTTTCTCTTTGTGTTTTATTGATTCCTTACATAAGCTTGTTTTGTTTTTGAAATATAAATATGTACATACATATATATATATCAAATAACTTTCTAAAGATTTGGTAGATATTTAAGCACCATATAATTGATGATCAGTTGTCCTGCACTACTGGTGCATGGTTTAGCTTGACAAATTCACTTCCTTGTTATGTTTTTGGAATTTAATATGGCATATTATTTTTTTTTCATTGAGCAACTGAAACCAAGTGTGTTTTCATTGAGAAGTCTTTAATACCTGAATTTTAGGACTCACCAACACTTCAGGCAGTATAGTCAGGCCAGAGCTGTAATTAAATATGCAAATAAGCTTTCCGTTATTCTGTATATAATGATACACAACTATGCTTAAGATGATCTAAAGTACGGTTAAGATTATGTAATGCAATAGTGGATGGGTGTGTTTGCTTTATCTTAAAATAGGCTATTGCATGATGCATATCTGTACGAGTGGAAAAGAATGTGTATGCCTGCAGGGTTATTATCTTAATATTTTTTAAATGTTTATTCATTCTGTATTATAAGAAAACATGCATCTTTTCTCTTGTAAACATAGATTGCATCCTCTCAATCTGTTTGTTTTTAAACTTGAGCTTTAGTACCTACCACCTATGTGGTACCTTTGAGTGGCTCATTCCTGCCCTTCACCCTGAATTAAGTAGTATAGGACACAGGTCTCTGTAACCCTTCTTTAGGGAAGAAATTGTGGCATTTTTACAGATTATCATGGCTATTATTTTAAGATTATTTAATTCTGGTTAGTCTGTATTGATTTTAACCCCAAACTGATTTTAAACCCTGACTGTGGTTGATTAAATTACAATCATTAAAAAATCTATTGCAAATTTCAATACTTAAACCCCAGTTTTTAATCATCTCGCAATCTCTTAATTCAACAGTTAGAAATCTAAATGGAAATAAAACAGTTCATTAAAACTGGTGCTACTAAAAATATCAGTTTATCATACTGGATCACATCACAGAAAATATCTAGTTTCAGAGGTGAAATCACGGGTTAGATTACAGGTCACTGCTATCTGTCATGCAAGGGCAAAAGTGAGGCAGGAAAACATTGCTCCAGTTTAACCACAATAATTACAAGATTTGTTTGTTTGCCACTTATATGTTTTAGCTGCTGCTTAATGGCAAGAGCATTTAAAAAACAGAACCCACTCATGTTTCATAATACGATTGCAATGAGTTTTACCCATAATCAATTTTGCAATAATCTGGCCATAAACTCAGATGGTAGATATTGATAAACCTGTGTTAGAATGCCAGAGCTGATGAATAGGATGCAAGACATAACACAAATATGGAGCTGTTTTCCACTAATGGTCAACATTCTGAGGAAATGAGTATGCTAGCTTATATAGCCGACCGCTAGTGTGGGTGTGGGTAGCTTTCTTGATGGTGGTTTCCTTTACTGTGTGCTAGATCAGCTTCTTTGGTATGTTTGTTATCTCACATTTAATATTGGAAAACATAAAGTTCTGATTTGGTTTGTTTTTTTTTTTCTTGTTTCTTAATATAATTAATTTATTGGTTACTCATTAACATCAACAAAAATGAGAGCCATCTTGAGGGAAAACCTCACTGTAAAAGAGCAAGAATACAAAAAAGATATGTACTTGGAGTTATGATTATCATGGTTTGAGGTGGATAAGGCATTTTGTTGGAAACTGGTAGTGTTTGCTTGAAAAGGAAGAAAAAGAAAAGAGAAGGAAGGAAGAGAAAGGAAAAAGGCGAGAACAACTTTTTGCTGAATTGATTTATCTGTTACAAATAGATGACACAAATATCCTAGGAAGCTTACCCCTTACAGGAAGGAATGGGAGAACCCCTATGACAGGAAGCAGGGCAGCTTTTTACTGGAGAAGGTGTATATGCAAGTGAAGCTTTTTTTTTTTTTTTTTTAGTAAATATTTCATATACCTGTCCATCTGTAGTCTCTGATTACAGGATTCTAACACTAATTTTGATTATTAGGATAGAGAGATTTGTGGATGAACCAGAATCCTTTATGTCAGCTGCTAGTTACTGATGTAGGCATCAGTTCTTTTTTTTATGTAAATTCAACATTTTAATTAAAAGAGCAAAGTGCTTTTACTTTTCTAATGTAAAGAAAATATCTACCTTTTTAGAAAGAGTGTTTAAGAGGTGTATTCCTTGATTAAGACAGAATTTTCTGCTCTTGTAGTATACTGTCCTGGACAAAAGTGCTTTGTCTGTATGCTTAGTTCTCAGGGAACACAGTGATGTCCATAGTAATCAAAGTGTGCAATAAATATGGCTGGGCAAAAGTATCTTCTGTTTCCTGGCTGCAATTTTATGTCATGCCTCCAGGTTCTTGTAAAGTAATTGGGAGTTGAAACATATTAAGACATATTGCTAGAACGTTTCCAAGGAGTGTCCAGATAGGTCAGACTCCCTGTTCAATAAATGGAAGGGTGCCTGTGTTTGGAGCCAGAAATACTGAACTCTGTGAAGTTTCTGTGTGCAAGGAGAGCTGTGGATTGAAAAGGTGTGCATGTGCTTCTCTGTTACGGGGACAGCTTAATAATTAGGGTTGTGCTCCTACATTGTATCTTTCAGTGTGATATCTGAGACCAAAAACCCTTTCCAGGGTGTCCTGTAGGGGCCAAGGTAGCTGATAAAGGATTTCTAAAGCAAGGCAAAACTGATTATTTGGGTTAATCTATTCCAGGGAAAAGTAGAAAACCTCCACTTCCAACAATAAATATGCATAAATCTTTTCATACTGGAGAGAAATATTCTGAATAATAATTGATAGGCGAAGACTGTAGCCATCCCCACTAGATACAGCTGTGTTACAGTCTAGTGATAGACAAGGAGAGCAGCAGACCTCTGCAGTTGCCGCATTTTATGCATTTGTGGCGGATAATCTTATTTGTGTACCTGTGTCATCTAGTAAAAGCAACCGAGCTTTCCAGCGGTGTGTGTCTTGCCTAATGATCTCTGAGAGGCTGGCTCACATGGTAACTGTGAGAAGTTTTAAAGGGCTCACAAAGTACAGGCTACTGCTGTATGGACCTCTGCATCTGTAACTTCAAGATCTCTTTTCTAAAGATCCTTCTTTGCTGAAATGTTTATTGTCAGTTGAATTGAAAATGAGTCTGAAATTCATTTGAATTGTAAAAAGTAACGGAATGATGAGCAACTGAATGATGTGCACTGTAATGATGTGCAGTTTTCTTTTGTATCAGTAACCAGCTTTTAACACATTTTCATTAGATGACACTGAACATAAAAGTTTAAATACTCCTAGAGTGTTGTGTGACTGATAGCTGTATATGGCTTACTCAAAGGTCAAGTTGTCTTTCCTCCTTACTGGTTTCCCTTAAAAGCCATTCCCAAAGAAAGAAACTTTTTGAATAAGCTTTGAGCTGACCTTGCAACCTATTTTTCTAGGCCCTGCAGGACCAAGGAGTGCAGCGAGTATACTGTTATAACAACAGCCATAAAACCAAGAAAAAATAGTATAGAAAAGCACCACAGTGCAAATGGTGCTTTTCCTCGTGTTGAGGTAGATGGGAGGCTATTGCTTGGCTTGTCGTATTTCTTCTTCACATGCAGAACAGTGAAACTGGACTGGAAGGGAAGGTAAAGGCAATGTAACTGCTGATTCTACTCTGCATAGGTGAAAGCAAAGACCAGAATCTGTGTGTTAATTAGCCCATGAGAGAGCGAAGAGTTGGTGTGGTTATAGGGGAAGCAGGACAGAAAGGGATTATTAAAAATAGAGATCAGTGTAAAGGATCAGCAAAGACACAGAAAAGAAGAGAATAAAGTGCAGATGGAAACAAAATTAAAGCTGAAGGATAAAGTGTGGTCTGTCACTACACACTGTACTTCTGTTATGAACGCCTTTTATCTTGATGCTGGTAACTACAAGGGATTTTGAGTTTTTCCATATATCTGAATGGAAAGCTTAGTGCTGAGAGCAGGATCATGCCCTGACCTTTCTGAATTTCCATTTTCCTGCCTAATGGCATACCATGCAAAAATTTGATTTATACATGTGACTGCTTAAAAAAAGGTAGAAAAGGAGATAGATGGATAATAATGACTGTGCATAATGGCATATTTAAATCTGCACTGAAACAATAGCAGCTTTGAGGGAAAGGTGTGTAAGCATGAACAGAAGACGGTTCCCTGAAGGACTGTGACTGATGTGCAGATGGCAGCTGATGAGCCTTCAAGCCAACATACTTTCAGCCAGAAATTAAGCACACTGGACCATGGCTTGAGAAGTGTCACTGATGTACAATGACCTACATTTGATGTAATGAATGACATTATTTATTCACACACAGTTCCTCAAGTCTTGCCTTTAAAATGCTCTGGGGCTTTTGGATCTCTTTCTGTACAGAGGGTTTTCCTGAACTGCTGTTCTTGATGGTAAGCAGTCAGTGTTTGCCAGTAGTTATCACGTGGTGGGATCTAATATATAGCACTGCATTTTTTGTTTGTTCTGGGGCTTGGAGATTACAGCAGCGGTTCAGTTTACACAGAGAACGATCACTGTTTTTTCAACCATGAGGTTTGTACATAGTAGAAAAAAAAAACCATCTCTCTTTTTATGGAAAGTGGTCCTGTGTGTAGAGTTCCATGTTCAGAATGAGATTATTGCTGATGATCATGGGGATTAAGTCCAGCCATTTGATAGAGTCTGTGTCTAGTAGAGATAAGCTATGATCTTTCTTGTTTTGGTTTGATGTCAGGGGTTAATCATGGTTGCCAATCAGCAGGCATTCAGCAGACACTTAACCTAGGCCACTGAATGGTTTAGATGACAGATTTTTTCTGATTCCATGTAGAGTGGGATGAAGTATCTTTTATGTTTAAATATTAGCAATATATATAAAATACAAACATTCTGAATGTAAACTACCTTCTAACAGAAAGACACCAGAGACATTTAATTCTGCTATTTAGAGTTGTGACAGCACACAGAAAGTAAAGCAGTCAGACCCTTAGATCTGCTGAGCTTCCTTGACTCTCTGGAAAGCAAATGCGAGTAGTGTTCATTAGTGCTCAGGTCAGGCTGTAGGCTTGCTGTTACAGTAATGTGTTTTCGAAGCTTCTTGAAGGCACGGAAAGGGCATCTCCAAAAACAATATATTGCTTCCTCCCTTTCGCTTTCAACAGGGTTATTTTCCCAAGGGAGATAGGAAAAAGTAATACTACATTATTTAGGAAATGTCTAGCATCTGCATTTTTCCTTAGAGCACTGTTCTTTTAAGAGAAGAGGGTGTCTTATAATCCTAGAAAGTGGAGATGGTAAAAACTTAGCAGACCCTGCTTGTGCAAGCATTTTTGACACTTTCTTTTGACTCACTGTAAACTAAAACTGTAACTGAGTAAGGCAACGGACTTAAACCTGCTCATTGGAGGACCTTTCCTCTGGCTACTCTGCAGCCTGTGCTCCATGTTTGCTTCCTATTCCATTACACTGGAGTATTTTAATCAGGTGAATCATTCTAAAATAATGGCGGTGGGATTGGTAGTATTAGATGCAATGATTCCAGCAGCTTTTGAGAGGGAGGTGTTCACTGTCCAAGGCAGTGACTTGAAGGGATGAAGACAGAAAGCATCTGATCCTTATGTCAAAGAATCAAATTTTGATAGCACAGAGAAAAGTGAGCAATGTGATTGCAGGCAAAAGAGTGGTTTCTGATCATTAAATGAGCACAGGGAAGCATGCATATGAAATAGAGATGCTAATATCAGAGAGACTGTCATTTTCCTGTAGAAATCTTGCAGATTTTCCTCAGCATGACTGGATATTTTGGCTGCTCTGAGGATGTAGAACATCGGTGGCTGTGAGAAATGGAGGAGAAAAATGTATTTGAATGGGGTGCCTTTTTGTTTAAAGTGCATGAAGCCGAATCACTTCATCCAACAGGTTTAATACTAATAGGATTCACAAATAGTAGCAGTGGTTTTGGCATTTCAGTAATGAAGTGTGTCTAGGAGACAAGTGTATCATACTATTTTTCCCCTCTGTTGCTGCTCTGTTTTGGACAGTCCTCCATTTCCATCCATTGGTGGCATCCTTTCCTTATACTCACATTAAAACCAAACAAAAAAACTCACAACAACCCCACAGTCCTTTTTATTTTTTATTTTTTTTTAACCTTTCTCCCCACTTTTTTTTTTTTTCTTCTCTACTTACACAGTTAAAGCACATGAAAAAATTTGTTAGATTCAGGCCCTCTTCAGAATTGCTGCTTGCAGTCTTGTGAATTAATGAAGGAGAGGAGAAGGACATTGTAACTCTGCTTCCAGCATTAAGGCTTCAGATATTTTGATTTTTTTTTTTAATATATGCTTTTCTCTCCTTTTCTATATTCATGAGTGTGTGCATACAGATACACACACATATACATACATATGAGCATTTATCACATCTCCATACAAGCCTGAGGGTCTGTAGGACCATGCATGACATTATCCAATCTGATGCCCTAACTGTGCTATTTTACCACCTTGTTACTGATGTTGCCATTCATGAAAAGTTTTCTTTCAGCACGGTTGACTTCAGTGGCAGAGTTAAGTCTCTCACCAAAAGTATCTCTCTCAAATTCTTTTCTTTCAAGATGTACCTGAAATTTCTTCCATTTTCCTGGAGTGAATCCCTTTGTATCATCTGGCCAGTTACTTCTAGCCCACTCAGTTCCTGTAATATTAATTCACTCCTGGTTTTGTAAAGCCATCAAATAAATATAGCCTGCATTTTAATTAGGTTGATGTTTACCAGATCTTTATTAAAGATGAAATAAGGGCAGACTGACTGTTAACCTTCACAGGTGTTCACTCAACATTTTTCCGTTTTGTCTTTGCTCTTTGTTTACATTTCTTCAGGCAATTTTTGGTTCAAATATATTTTCTTGAATTGAATAGTTCTTTGCAAAATTTTTCTGCCTTTGTTTTGTTATGCATGATTTTGGGGAGTCTGATTTGTCGTCAGCAAAGCACAATGCTATCAGATTTGATATGAAAAAGGGCTAGGGGCACAAACATGCTTAGGTGAGTTAGTGTGCTGGTTTTAGGTCTAAGTTTGTTATTTATTTAAATTTTTACTTTTTGAAGCAGTAATTGTAGCATCGTTTCTATCCTTGCAAAACTGCTGTTAGTGGCTTGTCACCTTCCTGAATGGCAGTGAATAAGTAGATGACCATATTAAGCGCTGTATTCTTGAGGTTTCCCATCAAAACTTGGTCTAACCTGAGCAAACAGCCAATGAGCTCTGACAGTTTTGCCTGACAGACAAAATTGATGCATGAGATACATTTTAATGAGTGTGTGCCTTTTACCCAGAATGTTTTATACCCTACAGGTTTTGCCTGTGTATGTGGTTTAGTTGCACTTGAGAGAGGTAGAATGTCAGAACTGCCACCAGCTGTGATTTTTGGTTATTTTTAATTCATCAAGGAGATACAGGTAGCAATCAGAAGAAACAGAAACAGTATTTTCCAGTGTTGTGTGTTGTACTAGTTAACTGATTTCAACTGAAACATTATTGTGGAGTATAGTGCTATTAAGTAGATAAACCCATTTTTTAGGTCTGTAGATGGCCATACAGATGCTCACTTGATTTAACTTCCCTGTTGAGAGTCCATTTTTAATTGAAGCCTCATTAGGAGAATTGCTCATTAGAAAGAATTGGGAGTACCTATCTGGTAGAGCTTTGTTTCATTTGCAGTGACATCAGTGCTGTATCTCCATTGCTTTGCCTGGGTTGCTAAATTGTATCAGCATATTCTCATTACATGTCCATTTTCTCTTTGGAGGAAGGTTACAATGAAGGCCAGGTGATCTTTTTAGTTATAATCCAGTGATTTATTTAAAGCCGGTGATCTGGTGTGTGAGCTAGAGCTGTGTAACTGCGCAGGGGTGGATACTCTGTCCCGCTGCAAGAAGGTGATAGATGCAAAAGCTAAACATTTTATGTTATAGGGAGTTACTGTAGCAAAATCTCTTTGGTTTTGCTAGAAAACTTTTAGCTAGTGAATTTCTTATAAAAGTGAGAGTACAGGAGAAGAATGATTGAATGATTTAGTTGTTCTCTCCCACCATCAAAATCACATTATAATTGCAATTACAGATATTTTTCACAGTAAAAATAGCTTACCAGTTTGTTATTTCATGTTTGGTTTGGTTTGAAATAAGCTCTGCACTCTCAGTTGGTGGTGAATGAGTAGGAATATTCACTGCAGGCCATGGAGACCAACATGATTCCGTGCTTTCAGTGGGCAGAGGATTGTGATCCACACAGACCTGTCAACAAAAGCAGGTCAGCAGGATTGAGCAGGAAAAAAAAAATAATCAAGAAATCTTTGAATTAATCATGCAGCTGCCAGACCGAATTATGGCTGCGTGAAATGAAGGATGTAGGTATATATCTATGGCAACTTATTCTCCTCTACCTCGTTGTGTCTTTTTCTTCTCCCATAAGTTTTCTTTCCCCTACTGCTATCTGAACAGTGTATTTACTCGGATACTTTCATGGGATACTCAGCATTCATTTTTAAGGTAGCTAATTCAATACAGATCACAGAAATCACTCTTACTTTTGTCTCTCCCTCACTTTTCTCACTGCCTGTTGTGCGCACTCAATATGAATTAATACAGGAATTTCACCTCCCCATAAAAGTAAGATTGCACATCTTGTGCAGTGAATTGGACTGAAATCAACTGCTGCTTCAGTGAACAGAGGAGTTAAAAATTCATGGCAGTGCTGCTGACATCTCAGGTGAGAAGCCATCCTTGCTGAGCCCTTCTGCAGCAGCACAGCTGAGGGATGAGCCCAGACCTGGACAAGGCTAAACCACACAAACTGGGCCAGACCCTCCTCCCCACGGCTGACTCCTACCTCTGCCTCACAGGCAGATGTGGTCAGTAAACTTTACTACCAAGAGGGAGTGCTTCACACCCAAAGTTGGACAGCAATCGGATGCAACCATGGAGAACTAAAAGGGCAGCTCAAGAGGGACACTAGAGACATGCTTGAGAAGACTGTGTGAAATTATGAATGAAGAGATGTATTCTGTGTATCTCTCTGTGGTTTCAGTTCTATGCTTTTGTTTTGTTCTCTCCTCCTCCTTAGAAGGATTTATCCTTCATTGCAGCACCCTGAAGGGATTGTTCTCTATAGCTTCCCCTTGCAAAACTTGAGTGGTTTACTGCTTCTCTGCTTCTGGGTCTGGTAGTGAGGAAGGGTGGTAAAATCAATGCTTCAGAGTCTTTAGATTTTATTCTGCTCTGAAGACGATGCAGAGGTCCCTTCTCTGTGCCCATCTTAACTCTGCAGCTGCAGAACTTGGTCGTGCACCATGGAAATTATATTTCCTTGGCTCTCTGCCCAGGGATCAAGTCTGGCTCTCTTCCAGTTAGGCAGCAGCCCAGGACTGGATGCTCACTTTCACTGCAAATTCAAATTCATTTTCCTCTTTTATCCATGGCTTTCTTTGCAAATAGATAGTGATATTCATAAAATCCCTGAGAACAATTACCCTGCTACTTGTGGAAGGTCAGGGCAAGCTCTGTTCAGGGATTATGTATTCCAGCAGGGAAAACAGAGCTGACACACAGCACTCTTGTTTTTCAATTGCATGCTTAGGGAATTTTTTTTTTTTCTTCATGTTTTTCCCCTTTCTCCATTAAAACAGAGAATTAAATTCCTGACACACTCAGAAAATACATTTGGGTTCTGCTGTGGAGCTGATTTTTAAAATTTTGATCTAATGAAGAGATAAATAGAATATAAGTTTCTAGAGGCAGAGATTTTTTTTTACTGCCCTCCCTTTGTAAAACATCCTGCTCAACTGCATTTAGATAAATACCATTTTTTAGTAAACCCATGTTTTATTCTTTAAAGACTCGTAATCCATAAAGAAGTAACATCTTTTATTCTCCTGATACTTTTCTTGCAACTGATCCTCTAAGCAATACTTGAGTGACAATGATGGAAAAAAAAATATTTTGCTCTGTTTCTAACATTTGTTTTGTGCCGGTAGAAGTGTTTTGTCTGTACTGAGGACTGGGAATCATTCCCTATGCTCCATTTTCCCTTCCTGTTTTTCACACAACACTGACAAAAAAACACATTTGTAGAAGGACAAAAAGGAACAAAGGGCATCAACTGAAATGGTAAAAAATACCTATATGGAAATAAACAACTGTACTGAAAGTAAAACTAATCCCTTAAATATAGAAAATAGTATGCAGATTAAAAAAAATAATGAAACTATATTGATGTATTCTGTGCAAAGAAATTCTTATTATAGTCAGTGAGTTATGAAAACGAAACATTTCTGTAAAATAAATTGTTGATATGAAATTTCAAGAGTGCAAGAGTCTCAACAAGCATAACAATTTTTACATGTATGAGCAACATAATTTAAAATCTTTTGAGATTATAATGTATTTATCAGAAATCTTTTGCAATTCATTCTAAATTATAATAAAATATGGTAGCAGCTGCTATTGTGAGGGGAGATGTTATGAAAAAGAATATAGTGGGGAAAGAAAACCAACAGGAAAACCCAAATGCTAACATTGTATTGTGTTTATATGTGGAAGTCTTAGGAAAGAATCCAGAGAAATACAGAGATTAATCATATGCGCACTACTTTTTGTTCTGCTAAAATGTTTTTTGAATTAATAAATCTACTGGGCATCTTAAAATCTTTTTTTTGCTGAAAGCAAATAAGACATGGGTTTTCTTGCAAAAAGTTCAGTTAGAACAAGAGAAGCAAACCTGATTTTCTTTTCAAAGTGGACATTTGTGATTTGCTGAAAAGCAATTTGAGGGCTGGGAAACAAAAGCGCACCCATAAATAAGAAGTGATGGGAAAACGCATACTGTGTCGCAACATTAATTCAGTACTTTTATAGAATGAATGAGAAGAAGAGAACCCCTCTAAATGTCAGTGGCCTAACAAGATTTTGTGAGATGCTGTGTACATTTTCAAAAAGTATTTAAGAAAAAGAAGTTATTCACTGGATTTTGCTTTCCTTTTCTTTCATGTCTTCTCCTTCCTTGCATGAGCTCTATTTGATTGTAATTCTTTGCCTCCTTATCAATAGTTGTTCACAGCACTGTCTAGAGCTGATTTTTTTTTTTCCCCCTTTTTTTGAGTTAGGTATCATGAACTCTGTAGAAAATCTGGGAAACCCTTATTCCTGCCTATTTTGCCATCTCTTTCCCTTTATGACAAACCTTAAGCCTCTTTCAGTTAATTAGAATTATTACCCTCATTTTACAAAGAGGGAAACTGAAAAACAAAGACGTTTCAGGATTTGCTGTTTCTCATTAAGGCTGCTGCAAGCACTCAGGGAGGATCTCCTATAACATAGTCCTTTGCTTGCATCCAAGCTTTTTGCTTGGAAGAAATCTGTTTCTTCCAAGTACTAGAATAGGAAAAGGCATAGATCGAGTGTGAAGGAGGTTTAGAAGCCCTTGTTAATTTGGTGGAAGTGTTTTATGTCCTCATTAATAAACCCAATACTGTATGTACTCAGTAGCTCAGATTTCTGTTTATGGAGTGCTTATTGCCTTGGACTGCAGCTCTCTGTGTGAGGACATGGAAGGTGAAACTCAGTGGGAGAGGCGTGTTTGGAAAGCATTACTTATAATTGTAGTCACCTATAAGAAGATGAAATGTTTTGCCTTTGCTGTGTCTCTTTCATTTAGATTTATTTTCTTATTACATCTGATACCAAGTAACAAATTGTTGGAAGGAAACCACAGAAACATAAGACCATAAAATGAATGCCTTATTTTTTTTTTTTTAAAAAAAAAAAGAAAGGAAGGGTGAGGTGGGGGAGAGCCCCCACCAACTTTGTGTGGTTTTACTCAACAAAAATTGTGTTTAAAATCAGAAATCTCTTCCTCCTTCCTGTCTCAAGATACTCTTTATTCCTCTCATGATTGATGTTATTTGTAGGAGACTTGTGTATTTGAATCAGCTGGGCATTTTTTTTTTCTGTCAATTACTTCGTTAGGAAAAACGTGTACTTGCTTTGGCTGAAAATGATGTCTTCCTATTTCCTCTTGAAAAAGTCGTGTTTCAGCCAAAAGAAATAAATGGAAGTCTGAAAGGGATGCAGAAAAGCCAGAACTTTTACTCTTCAGTATTTTCAAAATAAAACATTTTGCTGTTTCATTTTGAAGTGAAGACTGTTTGAAAACTGCTCATGTATTTATATAGGAAAACAAAATAATATTAGGATAAATACATTGCATGGTTTTTGGTTGATCATTTGGTTCCATAATCAATCTTTGCAGTGTTTTTTGATGTGCTTCTTATTTTTCATTTTCCTCTACAAATTCCTGTTTTGGGAAAAGGAGTAGTGAATATTTTGAGTTAATTAACATATGGATACTAGCAAACTCCTCCATAACAACCACATAGGATACTTTCTGTGAAACAAAATTGCCAAAGTTCAGGAAAAAAAAATTGTGTACAGCTATTTAACTGCATCATTTATCTGAGATGCTCTTCTTAAGTAAAATCAATGCTATTTTTGCATTTCCCTAATGGGAACCTATTAAGCTAAGTACACAGGCATTTTTAACCTCAGACACATTGCAGGGGCAAATCAGTACTGGATTCAATCCAGCGTATTAATGAGGAGCATGAAAATACATGATCCCGTGTCTGGGTGGCTTGGTTATTGGATTTGGAAGTACTTTGTTGGTGCAATGTGTCACATTGAGATTCTAATCTAGGGGATAGTTTAAGTACTTCCCTCTTTTATACTCCACCTAGTATCTCTCTGACTACTTGACAGTTATTATGGAGCATCTTTTAATGCTTCTGTTCAGAATTCTTGCCTTTTGGAGTTCTTAGATGCCCATTAAAAAAGAAAAAAAAAATCAGTGTTGAAACTTGGCTCCAAATTTCTTTAATTTGAATGATGAACAATCTGTTAGGCCATTGAAGGTCTACTTGCTTTAAAGTCAATACAGATGCAAACAACAAAGCAGTCTAGACAAATCTGGATGTATGACTGAATACCATGTGAACAGAACAGAGAGAGAAACTTGAAGATCAGAGAAAGAAGCAGTGGTTTAGATTTATTCTGATTTGGGAAGCAGCTTTTTAGAACAAGGAATAGAGCGATCAAGTTCAGAATGGAACAGTATCAAAATGCGAAGAGACACAAGCCAATATCCTGCTAGCAAAAATAAGGCAACTTTGTGCTTCTCACACTGCAATAAGTGTCCCATTAGTTTTCTGCCACCTCAGAAACATTAGAAAGACATTAGTCCAGGTCTCAGCATAACCAGCTGCATCTGACACAGTCCAAGTGTGTCCATGTGTTCCCAAAAGAAAAGAGAATGTTTCTCTCTACGTCCAAAACATCTGGGGTGAGGTCAAACTACAAGTGTTGGGGGCTCAGAAGAGTAGGGGATTCAAATACATTTGTTTTTCAGTTAAAACATTTTCATCGAAAACTTTCAGGTTTAACATTTCACATTTTCTCACTTTAAAAATATTCTTCACTTCCTTTCTCTCTCCTCTCCCACAGTGTCATATTAGCTTTTTGTTAGCTAGAAGTCTGAATTTAAGCAAAGTTACTGTTGTAACACCACCCCACCCTATGCCCCTAATTAAGGATATTTTTAAAAATAACATGTCTGCAAATGGGAAAAGAGAAGTTGTGAAAGGGGTAGGAAGAAGAAACTACACACACATTCCATAGCAGACAGTAACTGAAAGCTGGAGCAGAAAGTTGGGATGAAATCACTGGGATATCCAAATTATCTCCCCTTTTGTGTGTGTCTTGTGGCTGGGAGAGAGAGAGTGAGGAACAATGCTGAGGAGACCTTTCTGTGATTTTTTCATTTACTGAACTTTGTTTTTGCTTGGTGGTGTCAGTTTGTGCTTTCTGGGTTTAATTATTTGGGAAATCTTTGGCTTCTACACTATGTTAGAATTCCTAGGCAAAGAGATAAGTATGCGATTCCCAATCACCTTGGCACTTTGGGAGAGAAAAGGATCTAAACATGAGACTGTCCCATTTTTTTTTGTCAATTTTTCACACAAAGTGACCAACATGTGTTTAAAAATTACTAAAATAATAAAATTCAGATAAAATATGCTGAAACTAGTGCACCCCCTCAAAATATTACATTGCTTAAACAGCATAGACTCAAGTGATTGAGTTATGAGCTGTGTTAAAGCACCCAACAAAGCTTTGAATCAGCTTTTTAACCTGCTGCTCTGTTGATGAATGAACATATTTCATCAGTAGGGCTCAAACTGATGAAGTATATTGGTTTACTCTTCCTCTAATCATTATGACACCTATCATTTGTGAAAAGTTGCTAACACTGTTACTGTTATGTGTAGGGCTCTAGTTAGCCAGATTGGAAATCATTAGTATTTAGGAGGAAAAGGTGTTTAACATCGCTAAGTGTAAGAAAGGTACTAGATACTCATGTGAAGCTCTCCCTATTGATCACTGTAAACCAAGAACCAGCAGTGAGATAAAAGCAGGTTCCAACTATTGCTGCACTGTGTACTTCTTCAAGCACATGTACTGCCAAACCCTTCAGAAAGGACAGAGGAGTGTCGCCACTTGTTCTGCAAAAGGTTTCTTCAGCTGCCCCCTGGCAGCTGGAGGTTTGGCCCTTGGGAAATGGTTAGCCCAGGACTCCAGAGAAGACACCACAAGGAGTCACAAGGAGTTTGTAGGACTCAGGCCACAGATCTGCAGTGGGATGCCTGATCTGTGTTTGATCTGTGTTCTGATTTATGTTTTTTTTTTCAGCTCTGGCTCATGCAGGCAGGGAGCTGAAGTGGCTGCAAAGAATTCACCCTCAAAAAGTTTATGGCCTGTTGTCCTTATGGGCCTAATGTGATAAATATAGGGCTTGCACTATGTTTTGCCATGTAGGATGATGGCTATGTGAGGAATATGGGAGTAATTTATGGATAGCAACATGACATTTGTTCTGCAGCCTTGGGAATGGTATACCATCCTTGGAGGAGTATTTACCTGTGACACAGCCACTCCAGAACTCCTCTAACAGCCACATACGTGGGTGGAAAAGGTGAGTGGGGCTGGATGTGTTTTGCCATCTGTTGCAGCTGGCTACTTGCTTCCCACTATCCTGCCCAATAACTTTTTCACCCTGGTATTAAGTGGAGTTTCGTCTAAAAATACTTTTTCTTTTTTTTTTTTGGGGGGGATATTTTTCATTGACTGCTTTATGATGCTTTCAGTTGAAGCCTGCATCTCTGAGCATCTGGCTAAACTTCAGGAAATGCCCCTATAATATGCCTCTATAATATGGAGAGCAAAGCAATGGACTAAATTTCAATGAAGAGGTTTACCAGTGCTAATGATAGTAGGCAAAATTGGCTGAAAAGCCCTTCAACGGACTAGCTGTAGCTCAGTTAAGCAACATTTAACATTGTCTTCAAAATGGCATTGGATAAAACTTGAGCTCCCATTCCTGGTTTTCTTGGGCTCTTGTCAAGATCTAGAATAGCTATGGATCCACCAGCTTTCCTGTGTTCATGTTTTGAGCTGTGTCAGACACCTCCACTCTTGGGCCCCCATGTAACAACAGTGAACATGATTCAGTTTTTGTAAAAATAAACAGACTTTTGCATTTGATCTGTTGTAATTAAAAGGATGGCTGTAAAGTTACCTTAGAACATTTAAGGATTAAAAGTAGTCAGTCCCCTTCCTCCTCCCACTTGGACACCAGTGCAGATAACTCCTTGGATGTATAAAATGTTGAATTTGTAGAAACATGCAAATATTTTGATAAATCACAAGCATCTTTTGGTGTCTCAAAGCATATTAAAATGTCACAGTGAAGCAAATCAGCATTCTCATTCTTTATTCCTGGCTTTGAGGATACACTTTGCAAACTATGGAGAAAACAGATAATTACATCTAGGAATTAGGAGAATCGGAATATTGCTGTACTGAGGTGAGCAATTAATTATATTTATCTCTCACATAAGGCTATACACTTTTCCTATATAAATCTCTTCCTTTGCAGTACATAGTAATTCAGTAACTGCTATCTCCATTTTGTACATACAGAAACTGAAACTCTGCATGAGCAGGGGGAAAACATCAAAACAGCTTCAGTTTTTGCTAGACCTAAAGTTCTGTATGTAGGCAACATCTAGGTCCCCACTGCAAGAAATTTAGGCCACATGTTCATAATGATTCTTTCACTAAGTCTGTGATTTTTGCTTGATTTTATAGAGCTCTCTTGATTTTTGGCTTTTTTGGGGTTTTACTTCGAATATTGTAAGGCATGAAAAAGTAAGAAACGACCTATTTTATGTCATTTGCTGCCACCTGTAAATTCTGACTATTTATCAATCTACCTAAACACTGCAAAATTATAAGCAAAGCAAGGAATTAGAAAACAGAAACTTAACTGAGGGGAAGAGGAAGTGGGTAAATTAAGGAAAAAAAAAAAGAGGTATACTACTATTTTCGTATTTCCTAATTGACTTGAAAAGTGTCAAACAAATACACATTTCAAGGTTTTGTGAGCACACTGTAGAAAAATCCTCAGCTCTTTTAGCAAAGGGTAACTTTTATGTTTTGTCAGCACTGTACTATCTAAAGATGAATAAACGCTTGCTCCTGGTAACTTTGCTTAGCTGTAGCCTAAAACCTGGTTTAGAAAACAGTAGATTGACAAACTTGAAACCATTTAAGATATTTGGGTTTGGATTTTTGGCAGGAAGCTCTTCCTTACACGCTTGCATTAAAAAAAAAGTAAAAAAATAAACCAAACTCATAGTACCTAAAATAAACGAGAGGGGTATTATTTTACAAAATAATAAAAGAGTAACTTGCAATGTAACATATCTCCCTGTATATAGGTTGGGGTTTTTTTTAATCAGCACTGACCTTTTCAATTGGTTGTCTGTGATTTAGAGAAGGAGGACCTTTGAAAGACCATGGACACCCATGATTTAAGAGACTTAAATGACTTACATTTATAAAAACAATCACTTTATATTACTGTTTGAAAGAGTTCCAGCATAAACAGAAAGCCATGATTTAAACTTTTTGCAAATTGGTAAACATTCAATATTGATGGCTTTTCCTTTGTTTTTGTAACTACTGTAACATATTTCTTGACATTGTAGGTAACATGAATAGCTTAAGCATTGAGTTTAGATACAACTATTAGACGCCTATGCTTTTGGAAAAGCCTCAGCCTGTAAATAAAGATAACATATCAGGTATTTAGTTAGCTTTCCACCTGTTACCTTCTATAGGGAGCGATCCTGGCTATAGGTTGAAGATCTAACAATGAATAGATCAGTAAATGGCAATTACTGCTATAGCTGTTTGGCATTGGGCCTCCCATTTTAAATGAATGACACAGCCACCCAATTTTGTGGCACATGGCTCCTTTTATTCTCTGCCTATCAGGAAAAGCAGCATGCTCCTTCATTGAAGAATAAGGAGCCTTTGGAGGATACTTGTGTAACTGAAGTCAAAATGCATTTCTGGGGACAAATCCAAGTCTCTTCCTCAGAAATTCTGGTGATGACAGATGAAGCTTACTTTTCTGAAGTGAAATTCTGAAACCTGTCTCATCTCTTTCAAGTGGAAAGCACCTAGATCAGGAAGCCATGGTGAAGAAAATTATCCAGTTATGTTGGATTTTCTCTTTATATACCTTGCTCTAAGCTGACTGTCTGGATGATATTTCCAGAAAAAGGGGTCTGCTGTCTGAGGAAAGAATGTTGTTTCCTTACAAAAATAAAGATGTGGAAGAAGGAAGAGGGAACGACACATTCAAAAAAGCAGGCCTCAACTAGGCAGTACACAGCTTATTCTTCAGGTAATACTGCCAGTTCACACACATGTAAAGTCATAAGTTGCACTATGTTTGCTTAACTAGGTTTTATATTACCATTGTTTGGTAAAGCTTTTAGAGAAACTGCTGATGTCAGTTAAGGAATCTGACATTTTTATCTGTAGTGTTCCTAATCTGAAAGATTTAGTTGTCTTGTTTTCACACCTAATTTCTGAAAATACTGTGACTGGACAGGATTATAAAAACCACTGTAATATAATACCTTTTGATAGAGCTGATTAAGACTGAAAGCAAAGGAAAGTAAGTAGCCCAGTATGTGTCAAAGGTCACTGAAAAAGTGTATTCAAGGCTACTGATGTAAAGCAGCTCGATATTCTCCTATCTATAGATGTTTTGAAAAGTGAATTGCTCTTTAATGGAATTCTCTTTTCATTGGTCTGTCACCACTGACTGCTCTATTATCTGTTCAATTCTTATGTATTTCCAAAAACATGCCTTGTTCTGCAGAATGATAGTTTAAAAAAATTGAAACGATGAAAGTTTGGAAAAACATTGTAGCTGTTACACAATATGCTAGCTGACTTTCTTATTGTGAACAAAAGCAGTTATTGTAGAGGTCCTATTTTATGCAAAAGCACAGTTCTTTTCTTTTGCCTCAAAGGATGGATAATTTCTATCTTAAAAGGAAAGGATACACTTGACCTCCATAATCGTTTTGTGTTGGAAAGACTGAATCATCCATATTTAACACTGCTACTACCACTTCCTCTTTCAGGAATGCATGAATTTCTCCATTTTTACTGTGTGCCCTGTATTTTAGTTTGTGCAGAACCTGACTTCACAATGATAGCAAAATTCCCATTAGCTGTATAGAAGAGGGAAGAGGAAGTCAGAAAAGAACAATAGGATTATGTATACTGAACATTTGAGTACCTGACTTGCCTGGGTGCAGCGTCATGCAAATATATTTCTTTGATGATGTGCCCCATAAAGCCTCCTTATTGAAAGTGTCAAACATTTTTTCCTGTGTAAAAGTGATTTATTTTTGGTTTGTTCAATGTAATCTGAAAAGATGTATAAAACCTCCTCAGGTACTTAATATTTGTGTTAAAAATATAGTTATTAATCAGACAAAAAATGAATAGAGTGACCTCATTTTGAAAACTTCTCAATAATTTTGTTGTGCAATGAAAGTAATTACAGCAGGATTTTCTTCCTGTAGTAAGAATGGGGGCATGTATTATTATTCACCACACTATCCTGATAAGACAAGTTAGTCTCTCGGCTTCAGCAAATGAGGCAACTGCCTACGGCAGGGACAGCTAGAAGGGCCTAAATGTCCTTGGCTGTACTCCCTGTTTTCCCTCAGCACAGGTGAGTCTTGGGAGGGATTGCATTCCACAATCACATCTAGCACCAAAGATCTGCAGTGCACACATTTGCTTTTTATTACGTAATGTAACAGTGATCACTTGATATGTTCCTGCATGACAGGATAGTCTGGATGTGGACCATAAAAGAAATGTTTCTGGACACCACCAAGGTCTGAGGCATGTTATCTTCTGCAGTCTCTCTGCAATTCCTGTATTTCTTTGTCCTACCTCTAAGGAGCAAACACAGCATGCTTTTACGTTTCTCAGCTCAGCCTGCTCTTTGGGAAGGAAGGTGTTGTATTGCTCTTTACTGAGCAGACCTTGAGAAAAATTACCTAGCACTCCTTACTAAAGATTAAGTACCATGGGACTGTGACCTATGCATACATGTGTGTGGGTAAAAATACAGATAAAGGAAAGGCAGAGGAGAGAACGATGAATAGGAAAGTGCATAGAAACACTAATTCCTCCTGTTCCTCCTTGACTAGTAAAGTCTACTTGGAGAGACGTTTCAGCAATAGGTGACTGCACTAGAATATGAATGGGTACAATATGGTCTTTATGTTGCCCTTTGTAAATGGATAATTGCCTTCTGGCTGTGGTTTACTGTCACTAGCATGTTCCGCTTGTAAGCAAAAGGTTCTGCCTTCCAAGCAATTGTCTAAAAATGGAAAAACTCTCCCTTACGTATCCGTATTTAAAAAAAGAGATACTGGCTGGTTTTATACGGACAGAACATATCAAAGGTAGATGCTGGCTTCATATAACACTTATATTTGAATTTTGCTTTTAAACAAAGCAAGCAAAATTTGAACCATATTTCAGTGTGGAGGTCAGGAAAATGTGTGTCTCATCTAATGATAAGTAAAGGACATCTGGTTATACCATCCATCAGTCTATCGCCTAGAGCAAGAGATATTCAAGTTTGACATGTCTGTTCTGGGAGGGGGGAGGAGAGGGGAAATAGCTGGCTATTTTATCAAAATGCAGGAGCTGAAGTTGTTGTTTTGTTTTGGTGGTGTTTTGTTTTCCACCCCAAAAAAAATTTTAACTGCATGTACTGTGTTCACTGTTTGTAGATGCTACCAACAAAACTAATCAGGTAAAACTTCCCAGAAGAGAATACTGAATTAAAATAATTTGAACATTAAGAACGTTTGAATATTTTTTTTTAATATTATTCTAGCTTTAAGTTATTGAAGGTTCTCTAATGAGAATTTTCTTCTCATTAATATGCAAAAAATATCCTAAAAGCTTAAATGCCTGTATTTAAACTTGAAGATATTGACAGTGCTCTCCTGGATTTGAGCATGGGTCTGAATTACAGTCTGGATTGCCTGTGATTAATGGTTGCTGCTATATTGTTGATTAATTCACAATATTCATATTGTGTTGCTAATCCTAATGAAAATGAGAATCATTGGGAATAAAAAATAATTTACAGTTCTGAAATAGTATTGTGCATTACTAAAATAAATTGTTTTCTAGCTTTCTGATATTGCCATGCAATCAGTTCACGCAGATTTCTAAATTTTTGAAAGCAGAATATTAATATTGAATTGTTTTTTGACACCAAAAAAGTTGTTTGTTGCCTGGGTTGTGTTGTTGTTGTTGTTTCTTTTTATTTTTTCTCTTCAAGAAACGAATATCTTTCAACTAAGCTTTCTGGTTTTATATCTAAATCTCCTTGAATGCTCCTGATTTATTTGGTGGAGTTGCTTACTACAGGCTATGTTGTCTACCTTGTTTGAAAGAGACCTAGGCAGAAAATGTGTTTAGTATATGAAGAACAGCTGATAACTTCCTTTGATTCTTTTTTGATTATAGACTTGTACTTGTCTATACAGTCTCTCTGGTGATGTTGGTTCAAATCATTGTGTTACAAGTAACTGGAATTTGGATAAATAAAGAGGTAGCTTTGTTGTAATTTCTAAAAGTCTACTTCTCTGATACATAATGGATATAGTAGTAGAGTTTTTCATTCTGTGATTCCAAATTTTATATTTTTCAATTATTAAACTTGAAGCATTAAGTTTGATTTCTATGTATGAAATCTGAAATAAGTCTTTCAGGAAAGTTAAAGTAGATTTACAGTTGGGATTAAAGATTTGAGCGAGGGAAAATATGTGAGAAGTTATTTTTATGAAGATGAATAGCAGAAAGAAATTGATGCTTCAAGAGAAGAAAGTGGGAAGTGTTTTTTTTTCCTTTGCCTTGCTTTGAAGATGAAATGAATTATTAATAAACCTAAAATGGTTCTGTGATTGGAAATCCTGCCTGTTGCAGATTAGAACAGTTATTCTCAATTTTTAAGACCAAGATCTATAACCCTAACACTTGTGAGGGTCATGACCCAAAAAGACTAGCCACCAGCCATCTCAAGGGCAGAAGAGAGGGAGAAACAGCCACCACTTCATTTGTGGAGCCACCAGAGAATATGAAATTCTACCTCTTGCAGAGCTGTGGCTCCAGTGCAGCAGCTGTGCATCCATGGTGTCACTTGCTCCATCAGCAGATACAAACCAGACTCACTCGTCCAGCAATCTTTCTGGAGAGGGAAAGTGAAAGGTCTGTCCATTCAGAATATTGCCACTGGTCCAGCTCTTGCAACCTTTGTGAATGGAAAGAAAAAGTACAAATATGTGAAACATGTTTCATTATGTGTATTCACTAGGCATTGTTAAAAAAGGCATATGTCACACTGAGAACCAAGCAATTTGCAATACTGATGCTCTGGAAAAGTAGTCTGCTTTCCATGTTATTGTCCAGGGTGCCTGTGCTGTATAGGCAGGGGAGTATCAGAAATAGTTCTTCTGGACATGCTGACTGGCATAAAAATAAATGATAGAAATAAAGAAAAAACCTTTCCTGTATGATGACCATAGAATCATAGAATGATTTGGGTTGGAAAGGACCTTAAAGGTCATCCAGTTCAAACGTATTGACACGCGCAGGGATACCTTCCATGAGATCAAGTTGCTTAAAGAGCTATCCAGCCTGTCCTTGAATATTTCCAGAGATGGAGCATCCACAACTTTTCTGGGCAACCTGGTCCAGTGTCTCACCACCCTCATAGTAAACAATTTCTTCCTAAAGTCTAATCTCTTTCAGTTTAAAACCATTACCACTCATTTTGTCACAACATGCCCTTGTAAAAAGTCCCTCTCCAGATTTCTTCATGTACTGGGAGGCTGCTGGAAGGTCTCCCCTGAGCCTTCTCTTCCCTAGGCTGAACAATCCCATCTCAACCTATCTTCATAGGAGAGATGCTTCAGCCTTTGGGTCATCTTTGTGGCCCTTCTGTGGACTTGTTCCAGCAGGTCCACATCCTTTGTATTTTGGGAGCCCCAAAGCTGGACGCAGTACTCTAGGTAGGGTCCCAGGAGAGTGAGCAGAGGGGGAGAATCAATTCCCTTGGTTTGCTGGCCACACTCTTTTTGATGCAGGCCAGGATATGGCTGGCTTACGGATGGCTTTCTGGACTGTGAGTGCACATTGCCTGGTCATGTTTTGATACTCATCAAACAATGACTGAAAGTCTTTCTTCATAGGACTGATCTCAAACCAGTCTCTGGCCAGCCTGTAGTTGTTCTTGGATTGCTCTGACCCAGGTGCAAGGCTTTGCAGCTGGCTTTGTTAAAGTTCATGAGGTTCGCACAGGCCTACTTCTCAAGGTCCCTCTGGATGGCATCCCTTCCCTCCAGCATGCCTACTGTACCTCACAGCTTAGTGTTATTGGCAGACTTGCTGAGGGCACACTCAATCCTACTGTCCATGCTGCTGACAAAGATGTCAAGCAGTGCTGGTCACAACACCGACCCCTGAGGGGCACTGCTTGTCACTGGTCTTAGACATCAAGCTGTTGACTGCAACTTTTTGAGTGTGACCATCCAGTGAATTCCTCTTTCACTGAGTGGTCCATCCATCAAATCTATGCCTCTCCAGTTTAGAAACAAGGATGTCATGATGCGCAATTAATGATAGCTTCAAGTTTGTGATGTGAGCAAGTGACTTACATATAAGTTCTCTTTGGGCAGTTCCTATCAGGTCAAGGGGCTGTCAGTGTGGAAAATCTATTGTGTTCAGTTTTGTGGAAAGTTGCATCAGAAATGGGTGTCATTGGTTATAAGAGAGGTTTTATTCTCAAATGTGTTAGTTATAAAAGTAAGTCTGCAATTATAAGTGAAAATTTTTGAGATCTTATCGTTTAAAGGTAACTATTTTTTTTTTTTTACAGCTGAGATTTTGTTTTTGTCTGTATCTTGGTAGAAAGGTTAAATAGAAGTTTATACTTGGCCATTTAATAGAACCAGCTATGGCAATGACTGATTTGGTTCTTTAGGAACAGGTAAAAAAAGTCTGTAACTAGGGCTTCTGTTGCAGCTGCATGAATAACTTAATTTTTGCTCAGCTTGGCTACAAAGCCAAATAAAGATATATTTTTTTCCCAATTTTTCCCTTGACTTGGGGACAGAAAATAGCATTCTTCCTGTGAGCTTCACAAAGTATTCGAAGCATTTATCACATTGAAGGAAAACCTTTGTTTGCCATATAAACGTATTTTTAGCTAAAGCAATAAACTACAAAGGATTAAATTTGAACACAGCTGATTGATCTTGGTATCTGAGACACAAAATGTATTACTGTATATTATGCTCTTCAGTATTGCACTAGTTCTTTTGCCTCAGACCCAGTTTGAAACATAATGCTATTTGAACCATACATCTAGTCTGGTTTCTCTGTACTAGGTAGCAAGTTACTTAGGCAGATGTATGTGGGTTCATTTATATTGTAGTGAGCACCTAGCACTGTCTGCTGTGGGAATGGGTTTTTAAACATAAATATTATGGTCTTCTGTTTTGCAGATGTAAAAATTATAACAAACAAAGACCAAAGCTAGCCTGTTTTGTTTCTATTCAGCACTTGCTACTTGAGTCAGTGATTTATAAAATCCCCCTCAAAAGATAAGTAATTTAATTTCTGTCTTTTCAGAGCTTAATCGCTGCAGTTTAAATGCAAATGTTGTTATTTCTTTTATATTTAAATGAAAATTAGCATTTCAATAACAGGTGTTGCTGCTTGGGAAGCTGAGGTTTTCTTTTTTCCCAATATCTGAAGTTACAGAACTGAAAACCTTGAAGGTTAGAAAATCAGTATTAGAAGCACCCAAAACCATTACTGCTCTGTGTGTGTAATGAACTCATAGGCTTTGTGACTCAGATTTTGTGAAAGAAGGATGGTTTTTACAATATGCTGCATTTCAAAACGTATGTAGTTCACGGTTTTTCACTCTCAGGTTTAAGCTGCTGAAAGTGTATCTTTTGCATTGCTCACGTTACTAAAGTGTAAAAGCAATGCTGAATTCAATAGTGGAATATAGGTGTGTGCGGGGTTGTTGGTAGGTGGTTTTGGAGGAGAAATTAAAAAAAAAATAATGCATTTATACGTAAGTGAAGATACACACACCCCACACCCCCCCCCCCAGCTGGCAAAAAAAAACAAATATGAAGAAACGCCATTGGAGAGGTCATATAAATGTAAATAGAATTTAGCCCCAAGATATATATCATGGACAAACTTACATGACTTACAAGCAAAATTCCACCTAGAAACCTGCAAACTCTAGGTCAGTCTAAGAAAGTAATTGGGTTGGACATTAGAAATTTGAGTGCTTCTGAGTAAATTAAAATTATTTAATTTCCAAGGGCAAATGTTTTTCTGACTTGTATTACTTATTTAATCAAAAGTCATTTGCAAGCTACTAATACCTAGCTACTCTTCTATAAACTCAAAACCAGCAGCATCTAGTGTGCTAATAACACATACAGAAAAGCTGAGGTGTTTTAAGTAGTACTGTTATGTTGTTGCAAACACACAACTAATCACAACAGTGACAACTCAGAATTTTGTTTCATTAATGGAAGTAAACCTGGAACCTCCAGGACCCAAAAAATGTCTCTGAACCTCACAAGTCTCCCAGTTGTATGGGTATATGTGCTTTGTATGCTGTAGTAGTTCTGGTTTCCTATGACTGAGGAGAGCACTCGGAGAACTGGATTGTGACAGATGTTTGGTAGGAAGGAAGGCCTTTCCTCAAACCATGGATGAGCTTTAGCACTGTGTAAGTGCATACCTGATGCCATCTCCTGCCTTACATAAGTCACTTGAAGTGTTTCAGTAGCAGTTTAGATTTCAGCAGAAAAGCAAATAATCTCCAAAGCAGACTTTTGTGTGAACATCTGCCTTCAGGCTAAGGAGGAGTCTCTGAAGGATGGACAGAAGCAGAGATTAGGGCAAAAAGGATTGCTAAGGCCAAGTGAGGATGAGACTCTTGCAAAGATGATCATGGTGTTTGACTTGAAGGTATCTGGTAAGAAAAGAAAGCTGAAGCAGGAAAATTAGCTTTGAGCTTTGGATGAGGGTGTTGCTGGAGACTGGTCAGAGCAAGTGCAGTTGGATGTATGGTGAGAAAGTGGCAGGGAGAATATCTGGGGTGAGGACAGGAAGAGGGAAACTCCAGCCATGACTGTAAATGATGCATTTGGACAGCTTTTGAATTAGAAGGTCTCCAGATGCAGAGAGCGCTAGATTGTGGATTTTACTGAAATGATAAATGGTGTGAAGGGGCTACAGGTAATTTAACTATAATTTTAAAAGGTGAGCTTGTCCCTTCGGGAATTATGGGTTTTATGGTTAGTTCTTGCAGGTCGTCTCTCTGATGTGTAGGCATTTGTTGGGATTTTTTATTCATTCAAAGGTGTGATCTCCTATGTAATTATTTTCTGAAATTTCCTTATCTATAATAATGTAAGGAACAGTTTGTTAGTTACATTCTAAAGAGAAGATTTGAGTGATATTATGGGAATAAAAAAGTACCTCTAAATTCTTCTCCGTCTTTGCAATTTCTATCATTTTTTATGGTAATCTGCCTGAAGGATTTGCTTGGGAAGGTGAGTAAAGAATAGCATGTTTCAAAACAAGTAAGGAGGAAATAGTCCCTTAGGGGAACAACAATTTCAGTTGGTTAACCATGGGTTAATGAAATATGGATTGAAATCGTATAGTCAGTGTTCCTTTCCAGGACCTGGCGTGCCTCAAAGAGATTTAAGTATTTACTACTTAAAAGCATTTGCTGTCCAGAGATCCAGAGAAGTGTGAGTCGTGGAGTTAGGACTGGATATAGCATTTTTACTGGTTACTGCAGAGAAATTAATCTTAAACCTTTTGGACAATGGGCCAGTTGCCAACCCTTGCAGATAACCATTCTCACCAAGCGGCTTTTCCTTGAAATCACTTCCATAGTGATGGAGTTTTTCTGTTCCACCTGAAACAGAGAGGGTGCTGCCAGGTGAACATTCTTTCTTGGTGTCCTTCTTGATCATCATCCAGTAGTGGGTCAAAGGAAGAAGTCTTGTGGATCTACTCATTCCTTCCTCTTCCCTCTTTTCTCTGCCTTCGTCCTGCAACTAGTTTTCAGGATATCTGGTTATTTTCTGTATTTATCCACTGAAGTTTTCATAGGTTAAACGTAGGTAAACATGTACTCTTCAATACCACCAAAGTTTGGCCACCTTTGGTCACACTTATTTCTCATGTCACCATTTATATCTCAACTTTCTGTTTCACTGTGTTCTCTACTTCGTATCCAGTGCCTGGATCCTGGGCTGAGCTTTCTGCCCTTTGCAATCCCAGATTCACATCAAAGCTGTCTTCTTGGAAGCCTCTGACCTACGCTTTGCTGCCTTTACAAGGTCTTCAGTGGCAAACGAGTGTGATGGACTCTCTGCTCCCACCTTCCCATAATGTATACTGTCAATGTATTTGCACACCTGGTTTAATTGTTCTGTCTTCAGTCTGAAATTATGAACTTGGGCTGGGAGTTTCATATTGACTCTCTGCATATTAATTTCTACATCCTGGCTAAAATTGGCAGCATCTGAAGCAGTGGCAAAAACTGATGAATCACCAGGGGTGACATAATATGTCCTGTTTGACCACTGTTTCAGAAAATTTTACTTATCAGAAGCATGTGCCCGCTTGCTATTGCTACTGGCAAAGAAACACATGCTCTTTGACCCCTAGCATTTTGAAATCTTTCTGGTTTATGCTTTACTTGACGGTTTTTGTGATAGCCAGGTAACATGCAGTGCAGCTTCTGTAGACTTTGTATTCTATATGGTTATACTATATTTTAAACTCTCTTAATTTCCAGATGTATGTTAATTCTCTTCTTGGCTGCTGCTCTGGTTCTTCCATGTATAGTATCTGTTCATCTGCCTTTTTTGATTTTTGTTTATATTTGTGCCTCTGCACATCTTGTAGAGGCATCCCCTGGGAAACATTTTCTCTTTGTTCATGTTTTAGTCTTGAAATCAGTATTTGAATGTAGCTGTATTTTACAGATTGGCTATTTTGCTATAATTAAGCTTCATGAATATGAAGATTCATGTAGTATTCCCATGGTGTCCTACAGTTAGGTTTAGCAGTAGGATTTTATTTCATCTCACTGTAACCCATCATCATGTCACTTTTGCTAAATTGTAACACCATATTAATTCTTAAGAAATGCAGAGTATGTACTGGCTAATTTTAGACTTTTTTATTTTTAAGCTTAGGTAGAGGGACTGCAGTGACTGTTTGCTGAAGAGTTAGGATAGAAGTTTGTTGGGGGAGAGAGGGAGGAAAAGTGTTGATAAAATCTTCAAAGTAATTTTATTAGTAAATTTATTGCAAGTTTGGAATTTAATAAAACCTGTAATGGTAGATAGTGTAGTTGGCTAAACAAAGCTATTGACTGAAATTTTTGAGACTTTTTTAGGACTACCTTTGACTTTCTGTGTGTTTATTTTAGGGAGAGATCTTTACATCTCTTCGCCTGTGGCCTTAGTTCCACCTTGCTCTCTTTCTCTATCTTTTTGCTCTTTTTTTTTTTTTTTTTTTTGAAGAGTATAAGATTTTGAGAGCAGGTACCACCTTTCATTACTTGTGTGTACAATATGCAGTACAAAGGACACCAATCTGAGCTGTCTTTTAGGCAGCAATATCATGCATATACTGATTATAACAGAAAAAAATTAGAATTAAGTTTGTAAAAGTGATTTTATGTTTTCTATATGGTGGAATGGTTGTTATTTCATTGCTTGCAGCAGAAGAATAAGTAGAAATCTAAGCAAATAGGACACTGCTTCAGGTTGACTGAAGACCTCTGAGTTCCAGCTGAAGTCTTGCTGGACTCTTGTTGATGAAAAAATATAGGATTATCACTGGTTTTTGCTCTATTCTTTTGCCTATATAACTGTTTGCTTTGCAATTTATTATTCTTGTAATATTTTAGCGATTACTGTAAGCTCTCCCTTGAAAATGAATGCTCTGTAATACTTGGTTCTTTGGAAAATGATCCTTACATTAAAGTTGACTGAAACCTGGGCCATGTATTAGAATGGCATTTAAAGTTTTGTAAAGCAAATTACTTGAGTGACCAAAAGGTCAGTTTTATTTTTTTTTACTGAGAGTGAGATTCCTTCATTCAGGTCCAGAGAAATCTCTGATTATGTTCAGCAGAAATTTATCCTCTGAAAAGGAATGAAGCAGACCCCAAGCAAATACCTGCTGAGAAAAGATGTTTTCTCTCTAACAAACTTTCAATGAAAAGGAGAAAGAGGTTGAGAAATACTGTCAAAATATTGTATCACGTAAAAGCTGATCACTTTCGTAAGTTTCAGCTAGTTTATATTCCAGATATAGTTGTAACTTTCAGCAAAGTGCAATTGCAGTGTACGATAGGGAGGCCTCATACTAATCATCAGATTTACTTATTCCCTTAAAACATAGTACAGAACATTAATTTCATGCTACTTCAAAATGTATTAGGCAAGTGCCGATTCTATTCCGAATCACAAAAAAGGCTGATCTGGAATTAAAAACATAATTAAAAAAACCCAAACCCTGAAAGATAGCAACATTATTTTCAGTTTTATGGAAACTAGGTCTTGTCAGACAAGCTGATCTTGCTCTTTCTTTTTCTTTCTTTTTTTTTTTAAGATTAAAAAGTATGCTAGAAAAGGAGTACTGTGATAATGGACTGCAACATTAAGTAATTGACTTACTGTCATGAGAGTAATTAAAAGCATTTATCAGCATTCAATCCCTACACAGAACTTTGTTAAATAGTTTACAAAAAAACACAAACCAGGCCACCTGACGTACCTCAAAAGTAATGTGTTCTGTGGGTCTAAGCTTAGTGCTTGACCATATTTTTATCTGTCACCTAGGAAAAAAAAAAACATGAAATGGTTCTTGGCAAATTGTTCAGGCAGCCTGAGGGCCTGAATGCTAAGCATTGAAGAAGGAAAGTATTGTCCTGACAGGGTGGCATTTGATAACATCAGACATCTTATACACAAGCGTTACCCTAGAAGAAAACAAGCACAAGCTCCAAATGAGTGTTAACAGGTATTTCCATACTCATCCATCTGTGAGGACAACCTTAAGAGTCAGGTAGGGAGGGTCAGAATTTAGATGTCAGCTACCTCCTCCATAGTGATAGCCCGATGAATGGAAGCTAGTGAGGATTTGCAAGCTACCAGCCATTGAACTGACCATGTTTGGAAAGAAGAATATCAATGATGATTCAAATTATGCAGAGCACCTATGTTCATCTCAATAAAATAAGCTTCTTCGAATGCTTTTGCTGCTTTAACAAAACTGAACACAGGATCATGCTACTAGGAACAAAAGATGTGTGACAAGATTATAGACTGGAATGAGGTCTCACTTGGAAGGTGAACTAGGGTGGTGTTCATACAACCTGCCTTGCACTGGTGTGGTGAAACAATTAAGGTGCTCTGGGATTAAGTGAATATTAAATTGAATTGAGGAGATGATAGTATTTTTGCTTTTAGCTTTGGTGAAGCATGGAGCTGAGCTCTGCATTCTAAATGATGAAGTGTCTCAGAGAGCTTAGAAAATGGTCTGAGTTCTGGAAAACCTATCCCCAAGTAAGAGACTGCAGGAGCTTACTCTTCAGCTTCTTACTGTTTATCTAGACAGAAATTATTTCTTCACAGCTGGTGAGTATAGCCAATGGCTAGAAGAGCTGTGAAGATAAAAATGCAAAAGCTGAAATTAGTTATGACTGTAGGAATAAATGCAGTATTTTCACAATGAAAGCAACTCTTTAACAATTAGCATTTATCTCAAGGTTAGAATGACTTGCAGAAAGATCTGCTGTAGTACCACCACAGATGATGAACTTGAATCAGTGGTGTGTAGCTATGAGTTGTGCTGACACAGATTATTATTTCTGTTTTTCAAAACAATGGGTCTCTCTTTAGGGCAAAATGAGAAACCCTGTGTTATGCGTGCGCTGTCCCAGGTACTGAACACGAGAGTTGCTTTTGCCCTCCAATGGGAAAATGTTCAAAACCTAAAAATACGACGTCAGTTTAATATAGAAGTACACAATGAAAAAGGAAGTGGTGATAGTTATTTTACCCTCCCATTGGTTAGTATATTGGTTTCTATGAATGTTTTGTCTACTGTGAGACACCCACCATCCTTCCTCACTCCCCTGTCTTACTGTCTTCCTTCATGGTTTAGGATGTTTGCTTCTGTGTAACCATATGACTATTCATAGGCCAAACATGGAAAGATGCATAAATTGTGCAAAAAAAAAAAAAAAGTCATCAAAGTAATAGCCTTATTTCTGTCCTAGAGCAAACAACTTCTTAAAGGCTGATTTTGATGTATTATCCATGTCAGCTCTAAAGAAAGGTTTGTAGAGAAGAGATTGCCCAATCTGTAATGCTATATTAAAAATAGGTTGTGGTTTTTTTTTTTTTTTTTTTTTTTTGTGATGCGCACTGGTGTCCTGCAGGGGTGGAGCTGAGACTTTTCCACTCATTCTGCTCCTCTGAAAGTAAATTCTAAACTGAATTGCAAAAGTACTGCCTACTTCTGAAAAGATCCTTTTCAGACAGTAATTTCTGTATGCAAGTTGGAACGCAGATTGTCACAGAAGATAAGCAGTCTGAAGTCCTGCACCTAATGTGCCTCATCTTCTTGTGAAACTAGTAATTATGTTCTTTTCAGAAAAAAATTGTAAGAAAATGTTCTTTTGCTGATTTGTGATCATACTTCAAATATATTTCATACTGCTTATATTTGCCTTTTAACTTTGCTGTCTCTTTTTGGCTTGGGAAGTCACAATGTCTGAGAGCACAGAGAAGGTCATGCTCTATACATGTGTCAGGCTTGATTGTAATACCATGTTTCATTCCCAACTTTTCTTTACCCCGAGGACAGACAGGCAGAAAGACCATATTTAATATCACAATTAGCTTTCCTGAAGCAATCATGCTGGAAGAAAGATACAGGCAATTGATGGTAGTGATGTTGTAAAAATAAACTGCCCTGTTCTCCATGTAGGAAACTGCAGGAATTGTTCAGGCCATCTTTTTGCACTGAAGTACATAATAATGCAGTTTAGTTTAATCTTGTCAGCTTGAGGAGGTATTAAAAAAATAATGCACCTTCAGCTTGTTTGACAGCGCAGTGACTGATAGAATAAGTGACAATAGCTTTTTTGCTCAATGCACACCAGGGAGTGTCTAGAAACTTTGTGGAAATAGAAATGCAGTAGTATCAAGTGAGTTGGGGAGCTGAAGGGACTGGTGGTGTTAATGGGACATAAATAGGGCAAATAGAATTAAGCTTGTGAAGCAACGAAACCAAAAGTAATTAAAACAAAAAATACCATTGTTTTTTTTTTGGCTGTAAATGACCAACAGCATGAGAACATGATGTAGTGGCCTGAGTTTGATCTAACTGATTTAGACAGTCAGTAGCTGTGGATGAAGTTTCAAATAGCAGTAAAACTAATGAATAAATAGGCTGACTTCATAGCTGCTGAACATACAAGCCTACAGCTTAATAAGGATATTTTCCATATGTTGCCAACATAGGGATTTTTGGGTGAGTTTCTAAAGAAAGCAGACATTTTAACCTGAAAAGAATCTAAATTTTAAAGTAATTATCACAAATTGCAGTAATAATTTTTTGATAAAATTATTTCAAGGGATTTTGTTGTTCAGGCTAATGATTTAGGCCAACAAGATAGTTTAAGTACAGAACTTTCCAGATTTCACACTATTTATTAAACTCGTTATGCAAATGTGCACTGAGTACTATTACAAGACTTGATGTGAGAATGTGACAGTTTGTGTCACCTCGGGTACGTAAATGATGTTATTTTCCTTCTTCGTTGGATGGAAAGGGGTGAAATTTAGTCACATAGACCTAAATACATCCATCAAAATGGAAGAGTTGGATGAGCAGGCTTGATATATCATGAAGACAGCTTAACTTTTCTAAAAATAAGACTTGGACTGTATGGGAATACCTCAAAGACCAAAAGGAGATCTTATTTTTGTGGAATTTTCCAGCGTGTTTGAAATCTATGCGCACAGGACTAGAGCGCTTTTACAGACATTTTGCAGTACCTCTGTTCTGCAGTGTCAGGCAGCAAAAAGCAGTTTTCAGTTCATTTTTAACCGTACTTCCACTGACATGTTCTCAACACATTGCCATAGTGCTTGAAATTGAATAACTCCTATGATCTGGTTACAACCCTAACAAATCTCTGAAGTGCATTAAAGAACATTTTGAGCTGCTCAGTGTTAGGAATGCATAATTACTCCCTAAAAATCTACAACAGCTGCACAGTCTCTAAACAAAATGGGTCCTCATTCTTTGCTGAAAATGACAATTTGTGCGCACTATGCCAAGGATTTTTGTCATTGCATTAGCAATTAAGTGCATGAGGGTCACTGAAGTGATATGAGCTTTAGATTTGTTTATAGGGCTGTATTTAAACTTTTGTCCCTGAGTTGCCTGCAAATGTACTCATATCATTGTTTAAATATAAGTATAAAATCTAAGCCAGAAGTTCATGTGTACTGGTGGGGGTTCAGTAGCATTTAATTGGTTAGCTTAAATGAGAACTTCACCTGTTCTTCAGACAGCCGCCACTGGAAACATAGCTACATCTCATGTCTTATGATGTTCTTTGTAAGATAGGATGTTGATTGAAAAGGTCTGACTGTCTTGAATAAGCTTGGCTAAAAGCAACTCCCTAAACAAAATAAACATGTAGCATCTGCTACAGGAAAGTGAAAATTTTTCCAGTATTTATAGTTGCTTCAGGTATACTTTGCTTTCCTCTGACTTTCTTACAGGGAATAAATGCTTGCACCCTTTTAGAGATAACTGATGTACGTCGAGTTGTTGATGCTAATAGAGCTTCATAAGGCTGGTTCTTTACCATACAAGACAATGAACTTTTCATTGGTGGAGGGAGAATTGTATTATGTCAAACACCCTGGGCTGTGCAGTGGTGGGGCCAATGGCTCACAGGCCACTGAAATGTGGGATAGTGGATACCATGTGGCTCCCTTTTGCTGCTGTCAGGGGACTGGTACTGCAGTGATCTTAAAATGGCAAAGGGTGAAGGATATCAAGGGCTGGAGGACAGGGGTCCTTGGTGCCAGGAGGTATAATGGGTAGGTGGGAGGGAGGGTCCTGGGACTGCTTTGGAGTGATGCAATGTTAGTGTGCAGTTGTAAGGGGGTAACGTGCACTGGGTGAAGAGTGGTTTGGAAATCTGCAGAAGGGATGTCAGGAGAGTGCAGAGAAGGTTGACTCACGTAAATTTTTGGAGAGCCTTATAGAGATCATGGTTTTGCCATCCCTATATATATGTGGTACTAGATCCTTTCTATTTTTCCTTTTTCTGTGCCTAGGATAATGGTATCACAAATAGTTGTTCCTGATGGGATATTAATGTTAGCAGACTAGTTTAACAGATACCCTATTTGTACTTTGGTATTTCTGGGAAGTCAACCAGATTCACTTTCATTGACAAATACTTACATAAATTCACCTATAAATCCACAACACACTTATTTTCTACCATCAGTTCAGTCAGTGCACATTATTTACCTGATAGTCAGCCTTTTTTTTTCCCTCGCTTAACCTTGTCATCTTACTCAGTTCTTTCCTTATGAAGTATGTTTGAGAGCTGATTTATTCTGTACTGGGAAAGGAGTACATGGAGACTCCAATTCTATGCATCATCTAGATTTTTTTTATTAAATCAGCCACGTACATCAATAATCAAAAGAAAGACAATTTTCTAATTCTGTGGACTGAACAGCTGAATCCTCAGCTATATAATCCAGTCTGTGTCTTCAATTTCCCAGGATTCCATTACCTTTGAAGCTAAGAAGCCTTCCCCAGTTTTGTGTCTTTATCTAATATCAACCTCTCGGTTACCCACAGCCCTGAGTAAAATATGGAATACATTTTACCTTTTAAAATAGACTATTTAGCTTGACTATCTTTGTGTTTCTTCAGGCACATATTTGTATTTAGCCATTACTAACTAATATGACACCAGTTTATGCCCAGACATGCCATATTTACCAGGTAAGGCATTAGCATATGAATTTTCCAACGCTGGAGAGAGAATGCTGTGATTCATTCAGAAATACCAGATAGACATTGTGTGGCTTTGCTGACTCAAGAATAATACCTTGCTTTTGTATTTCTGTTAAGTTCTAGAAATGTTGTGATATCCAACATCTTTATCTGGTTTAGATCTGGTCTGTGCTACCAAATGTTGTTGCCATAATTTTTATTCTTTTTTTTTCACTGCAACCTTACCAAATCAATTTCAAGCATCATAATCAATGTAGAAGGACCTTCCATGTTTTCCTCATTACCCCCCAGACAAGCTCTCCTGTGACAGTTGATCAGTGATAAGGTGCTTGTATGGATGAGTTTTGGCAGCAAAGCTGTGAAGCCAGCCATCAAAAGCTGTGGTTGTGAACATTTCTAATGTACTCCAATTTAGAGGAGGACACTATGGAATCAGACATTAAATCTTAATCTGAGCGTAACTATGACTTTGCCTTCTAACTCTTTTGCACAGGAAGTGTGATTAAAATTCTGTTTGTGCTTGGCAGGGAAAGTTCATCCACAATAATTCTGTTTTAACCTTGAAGAGCAAATGAGCCAAGTCATATATATCTTCATGAAAAATCTCCATTAAAAAAACCCAACTGATGATAATGTCTTTTTCTTTTCTGAGACAGGGCTTATAGTTCAGTTTTGATAGGCAGCAAGTGAATCAGCAGAAACCTTCTTCAGCTCTTCCTAGAATAGATGCTATGCCTTTGATAAAGGACCTTATTTTATTTAATCATGCTGGAAATCTCTCAAGTTGCTTTTTGTACTCCAGGGCAAAAGTAGCTAGCTGTTTTTCTTTATCTAAGAACACTTCTGCTTATAATCCCACCAAAAAAATAAAATGACCTTTAATACTCAGCTATATTTCATAGCAGTGAATAGTACAAAATGCTGATTGCAGGGAAAATGTACAAAGAGTCATCATCTGGTTCAAAACAACTCAGAAGATCTGAGCTCCGTTCCAGACTTTTCCACAGGTTTTATCTATGACCTTTAGGTAGGCAGTTAAATAAATGGGACACAAATGCCTAACTGCCCTCCAGCTGTTTTGAAAACCTTGGTAGTTGTGAGCTAGTATCTCTAGGTGCAAGATAGGATAATGTTTCTGGAAGTGTTAGCCCCACCACCACGTGATTGATTTCTCTTTGGGATTTTTGTCTGTTCTTGTCGTGCATATGCTAGCTACTAATAAGTGGAATGAAAAATGCCTCTGTTCTACATTTTTTCCTATGTCTAATTATTTCTTTTTCTTTTCTCATATCAGACAAGGAAATGAAATGCTCTTATGTGTGAGAGTGGACTAGTTCCTAATGAAGCAAGTTTTTCAAAATAACATAGATTTTGACAATTTTTCCAGAGAATGTCATGTTAAAATGCTACTAGATGGCTGAAAAGTACTGAATTTGTCAGAAATTTCTTCAGGAACCTGACAGAACAATGGTACAATATGTGACACAGTAAAATTAGTAACATCAATAACTTTATATTATCTGTTAGTGGCATCTGTGTAGAGCAGCTATTACAAGAGTCAGTTGGCAGTATCTGCCCTTTCAGTATCTGTTCATTTCAACATTCACCTTTAACCAGTTATCTTGCTAGTAAAATTATTATTTTTTTTTTTAAGTAATGTTTCCTGCTGCCCATTCTTTTTATGTGACATCTATTAGTATTACCTACACCTGTTTCAAAATTTAGAATAGAATCATAGACCAATAGAAGAGTTTGGTTTGGAAGGCACCTTCAAAGGTCATTTAGTCCAATCTCCCTGCAGTGAGCAGGGACATCTTCAACTAGATCAGGTTGCTCAGAACCACATCCAGCCTGCCCTTGAATTTCTCCACCACCTCTCTGGGCAACTTCTTCATGTATTTTACCACCCTCATTGTAAATAATTTTTTCCTTACATCTAGCCTGAGTCTCCTCTTTTTTTAGTTTAAAGCCATTACCCCTTGTCCTGTTGTAACAGGCCCTGCAAAAATGTCTTTCCCCATCTTTCTCATAGGCCCCTTTTAAGAACTGAAAGGGTGCAACAAGGTCTCCCCGAAGACTTCTCTTCTTCAGTCTGAACAACCCCTACTTTCTCAGCTGTTCCTTATAGGAGAGGTGCTCCAGCCCTCTAATCATTTTTCTGGCTCTTCTCTGACCCTCTCCAACAGGTCCATATCTTTCCTGTACTGAGGACTCCAGAGCTGGTCTCAGTACTCCAGCTGGGATCTCACCAGAGCAGAGGAGAGGGGCAGAACCACCCCTCCTGACCTGCTGGCTGCTAACCTTTGAATGCAATTGAAAAAACAACTGGTCTTCTGGGCTGCAAGTGCACATTGCCAGCTTATATCCAATCTTTCATCCATCAGTATCCCCAAGTCCTTTTTCTCTGGAGTACTCTCAATCCCTTTGTTCTCCAGCCTATATCGATAGTGGGATTGCCATTATCAATACTCTGCATTTGGCTATGTTGAACCTCATGAGGTTCACATGTTCCCACTTCTTGAGCCTGTCCAAGTCCACTGATGAGGGTGCCTGCAGTAGTTTACCTGGACTCAATATGACTAGTCAGACAGCAAGTGGGTGTAAGGAGTTGTTAGAAGCATCCTCTCATGCTCTTTCTTCACCTGGGGTGAAGGTCTGCAATGGTCAGTACTCAAGGGAAGAGACCATGGGCATCGTCAAACCCTAGTGTTTCTTTATGTATTGTAGGAGAAAAAATTTATATGAGGAGGTAAGGGGGAAAAATTTATGTCAGCTTAGTAGTGGAGGTGAGTGCCTTTTCTTTCTGAGTGTAGAGATGGAATTGGGTTGTAAATGTCCTTTGACTTTAGTGGGGACATAATTCCATCCTTTTTTTGTTAGTTAAACAATGCTGTTGATTCACAAGGAGGTCACAACACTTGAACCCTGGAAACTCTCTGTACTAATAGTGTCTTTCATTCATATACACACTTCAACTGAAACGAATTGGCTTCCTTGACAGGAAAAGAAAGAAAAAATAAAAAAATCCAAAAATCCATCTGGAGTGGCAAACAGGATTTAATCAAACTGTCTTTTCACTTCAGCTTCCAACAACCTATGTTGCTGACATTAACCACTCTTTTAAAATACAACACATGTATTTAGATATATTAGTGCAAGAATTGTTGCAGACACATGCATAGCAGAGTCTAAGCTTAAAGCTGTTGAAACCCTTTCAACACCTTCTAAACTGTGTTAAAATGCTTAGGGCTAGGGCTTTTATCTGAGGTGGTCAATGGAATTTGAAAGTTAAAACTAGCCATAACGAGTTGAGCGTGAATTTACTGGATGTACCAGAAGTTTTTAATAACCACCTTTGTTTACTGAATGCACGAGTAACTGATGGATGCTTTTCCTCTCATTCGCTTTATTTTAATTTTAAGAAGAAATCTTGAATACTCTTTAATTTGAATACCCTTAAGACACAGTCTTCATGGATAAGAGTTAATAATTAAAGTTGACAAAGCACATTAATAAAACAAACCGTTAATGGTGTTACCTTGGATCAATCTTTGAAAGGACAAAAGTTGGCAGTGATATTATGTTGTTCATCTATCTCTTTAATCATTGGAGAATTTATTTCACTCAAAGCTGAGACAGAACAGGGAAAGGGAATATATGCTTTAATATTGGAGCAATCATTTGTTTAGTTTGCTCAGCAAAGAAGTTGGTGTTCCAGCACACTCAGCAATAACTGGTTCATAAATAGTTGCGCTGAGCACATGTGGGTTTGCTTAGAAGAGGAAAGGAAAATAATTGTTTCGTGCTTCTGCTGAAGTTAACCTTATTTGTGAATATTATTGGGTTGATGACCTCCTGTTTTCTCTGGTCCTGCTATTTTCCCTAACAAACTGCTATTCATTCAAGTTTTCATGTTATTTAAAGCACTTTTCCACATATTTGAAATTGAGATAGGCGGTCATATTTTGATTGTTTGGGTTAGGTTGGCCCGATTTACGCTTTATAAATGCTGTATCTGCATAAATGTTTCAATCAGAAAAGGTGAACTAAACTATCTCTAAAATGCTCTCTAGTAAGCTTCCATTAAACATCTAGGAAAGGATTCTGTTTTATTGTAATCCAAGTTTTTAACTGTACATTTTCATTCATAGTTTATCCATGCATTAGCTTTGTTTTTACATTTTTATTTGCTTGTAAAAATCTTGCTTGGCCCAATAACATAAAGTTTCAATTTCTGTGCCAGGATTTGAAATCTATTTGCCAAGGAATAATTTGGTTTCTCAAAGGTTGTTTGACTTGTAATTCTGTTTATAATGATGTGGGTATAAACTGTGTCTCTATAGCTTTTGTAATGAAAGCGAAAGTGAGGAGTTTTTCACTTTTGTAAGCTGAAATACATTGTGCATTGTTGAAATTCTTGTGAAGGAACCAGACGGTGTCTGCTTATTTCCCAGATGGTTTATTTATCAAACAGATTATGTTAGCTGGGTTTGTTCTTTTTATCTTTTTATTTATTTATTTATTTTCCAAGCCAGGGGGATGCTGTGACTGCTGTTACAGTTGTAGATGGGATGGAAGAAGAACAAAGTAGTTTTAGGTACCTTTTCATTTCAAAACACACATAAAATCTTTATAAAAATGTAGTATGTTATTTGGCTAGGCGCAACACAAGAATGTAAATTCCATTTTATCCTATGCCACCAAGATACAAGAATTGAGCACCACAAATCTCAAACAAAATTCTTTCTCTAGAATAAAATTTCAACTTCCTCTTACGTGTCCCAGTGCTGTTGCTGCAAAATCTTTACTAAGACTCTCTCATTGTTGAGTTTGCCTTGTCTCACTCTAGTGAGACAAGTCCATACTGCTAGTACTACCTTTAGAAGAAAAATCCTGCGGTTAAAACTGGTCACTTCTAATGGACTTCTAATATTCAAGTTTGTCTTCCAGGACATAAGTGGCATATTCAAAAAATTGCTCTGAAACATTCAGGAATACCAGTGAAATGTTATATAGCACGTAATTAGTAATGCCGGCTCCTGTGGACGTCCTGATGAAACACAGTTTTGATGCTTTAAGCATCTCCATTTACATAACTACTCCATATTGGAGCAGAATATAAACTAGAGGGTTATAATATGAAAACATAAGTAAGAGAAGTGCCTTTGGGGTCTACCAGCTAACAAGAAGTTTGTCATACTTCTCTGAGTCTTATTGAGGTTTATTGAATGTTATTTATAGCACTAAATTATTATAGCATGTTTATAACTATTGTTATTTTTATTAAACTATCCCTATGTAGATCCAATGAGCAGTGTCTGAAATCTGTGCTTCAGCCTTTCCTGGTGCAAAATCTTAATTAGGGGGAAAAATAAAAACTTGCAGCAAATGTCACAGGACACAAAGTACTTAGAGCTCTCTTTACTATTCTGTGTAATGTATATATGTTATCAGCATACTTTTGTGCTGAGAGAGTACAGCAAAGAAATGAAGCCCAGGTATAGAATCATAGAATTTATATAGATACAGACATAGATTTGTATAGATGTACAGATGGTTGAGTTATCTATACATTAGTACCAAGGTTAAGCAACTCTCAAAGCCCTAGCTTCAAAGTTTTCCACATTTATGTGCACATTAATCACCTGAGTAGGAAAATCCTTAGAAGCCAAAGGTGGAGAGTGCCAGGTGTAATTAAGCGTGTGTAATTAAATATCATTAAGAGCAAAACTTTACAACTAGACAGAAATTCTTTCTCTTCTGTTACAATGAGGATAATGCTTTTTTCTATATTTTATTGAAAATGAGAAAATTGAAACTCTTAGTTTATTTTATTCCTCTAGAGGACAGCTAAAGTAAAATATAACCTACAGTTGTTATGAATGTAGTATATAAAAATACAGTGGTACCTTGGTGTTGTACCTAATGGCTGACCGAAGTGTGCTCCCAAGTGTTCAGATAGTGAATAATATTGCAAAAACAATTACCAGTTGCTGTTTGTTGGACAGAAGCTTGACTTGATGTAGTGTCTCAGGTCTGTTGGATCACATTGGTTCCAACTGCAGAAATAATGGACAGTTAGTTAGCTTCCAGTTTCCTATCTGGTTAAAATAGCTTTCCATCGTAAGACTGAATAAATATAAATCTATGCTGCACACTTGTTATTTTTTTTGTCTTTTTTTTTTCTTCCTTCTGCAACAGCTGCATGTGTAACACTTGCCTAATACATGAAAGTCCCAGTTATGATCTTGCTACACCATTTGATGACCTCTGTTACTGCACAGGCTTTGCTTTTTCAGGCATTTTTCATGGTTTCCATTTCTCCACCATTACTATTTTGTTGCTTTCTCCTACAAATCTTGTAGTGTTGTCTTTCATTTTCCCTTATAATCTCTGCCTTTAGGGCTTTTAGAGTCTCTGGTCATTCAGCTGGCAGTATAGAAGAAGTAAAGTGCTCATTACTCTGGAGAAACTCTTGAAGATCTAACTAATGGCTACTCAGAAAAGACTTAAAAATCATATACATTCAAATCTAATCTTACTTTCTTTGGGAAAATCTGTCTCAGGATTGCTGTGTGTTTCAGGCCTTGCAAATGCTGCTTCATGTGATGCCACATACTGGAGAGTTTCTGTTCTTTTAGTTTTATGGTATGATAGAGAATCCATTTACTTTCTCAGCTCTGAGAAAACCACTGTCTCTGAGTAATAAAAGGGAGAGGTAGATACAATGCTTAGCAGCTTTGTACCAGACAAAGGAAAGCCTTCTCAACTATAAGGTTGTCCGTATTTTTTAATGGGACTAGTTCAGATTTTTGTAGGATTTCCTTAGCATCATAATTCTTTCAGCTGGTGTAGGGTTATATGTGGATTTTGACGGGCCAATGAAGAAAATTGTGCTGGAAATATCTGAAGGGAAACATAGGATGTCTTCACATTAAGTGGTTGATTGGACCTTGGCCTTTAGATCTATTAAATCACTGAATGCATTTTTGAGGCAAATCAAGCTTTATCTACCTCGTACTCCCTAGCACTTTGTTACAGGATGTGTTAAGTCTATGATGTCAGCAGGATATATTCATATAAGCATTTGTATTGCCTTTTTCCTATCCACTACTCTATAAAAAACATCCTTATTAGCGAGATCTGGGAGTCCGGGTCAGGGCAGGCAAGGGCTGTGCATGCACCTCAGTGATGTGTGATAAAGCAAGTGAGCTGTGACCTGAACACTTCAGTGTGTTTTTCTGTATGTGTTTCAGTTAAGGTTTTAGAAAATCTTCTCATGAACAGAATTAGAATAGGAAGTTGATGTTTTGTGCCAGGGACAACAATACTTTGAAATCTCTCTAAGAGATTATCCTGGTTTCCATTCTGGATACTTTGTTCTATAGCTCAGTCTACCCACAGATGGCACCCACACATTCATTTACCTTACACTATCCCCACAGATCAGGAATAAGGCATGATTTGTGCAACATAAAGACTCAGAAGTCCAGAATTAGGTAGGAGGGGCAGGGAAGCAAGTTCCAACAACTTGACTTAAAGAAGGTCTTGCCTCCAGCTCCTTGTGTTTTCTGTAACTTCTTAACTGGTGTAATGGCACTGATGGCTCTTTGCAGTTCCCACCCTGCTGGCTGTGATTCAGCTCAGATGCTGCTTTTGACTAAAGTCTAGTATCTGCGATAAATATAAACCAATTTGTGCAATAGCTTAGCAATATGGAGCGGTGCCTACTATGTAGCTGACTGTGACCCCATCAGTGTTTGAGCCAGCCACTGGAGAAGGTGGCCTTTCTGCACTGTCTTACCTTGCTTTTTTGCCAAGCTTTGTGAGGTGCAGCCTGATTTTGATAAAGGTTTAAAAAGAGGGTATGTTCATCTTGGAGAAACTGGGGGAAGAAATGGTTGTATTGCTTTAAAGACGTAAAATGAAAAGGCTGTTCATTTCTTTCATATTTTTCCTAGCCTGTAATTATTCCTAATCAAACTACAACAAACAGTAAACACTAAAAATGAAATAAACGCAGTGACAGTTTGCCAATAACGAGCAGAAAATGTTCCATCTGTCTAGCAGTGAGTAAAATGTGTGTAATTACTGCTCATTTTTCTTCTAATTGCTGAGTTATTAGTTTAAAGCTTACGCACAACTGGTGAACAGTGCCGACTACCCATTCTCTAATTACATCCCCTGCTTTGCTGTGCTTGAAATCAGAAAAAGTAAAAAGCAGAAAATTTGCATTTTAAAAGAGTTGTCTGAATTAACCCCTCTAGTAAGAGCATCTTTTCAGTTTCAGCCTCACAGGTCAGATCCTTGGCTGTCAGAAATCAAGATCTAGTTATATCAGCTGAGGATTTATCTCTCAGTGGTATTGTCACTCTCTTGTTTTCTTCTTTTTTCAAGCCTACCTTTTAATTTTCTATTTTAGAGAAGACTAAAGTATACTCTGAAATAGATGGTAGGTCAAAGGAAGTAATTACAATGAGAAAACAAATGTTATGAGGGCTATGAGTTAGTAATACTTTCTTCACCTTGTGCTTCTTTTTCTTTATCTGATTATCTCAAAGTGGGTCAGATGTGAGGGCATCTCTGTTCTTCAGTCTGCTTTTTAGCACTGAGCTAGCTGAGCCACCGCTATCAGCTCTCCCTAGGATAACTCTGTTAGAGGTAGGCTGTGCCTGCATTGATGGAGTGATAGCCACACAATCATGTGCTACCTCAGCCTCTGTCAGGTAGCAGAATCCATCCCACTACAGGGACTTTGAAGTCCATGATGGTTGACTTACCTTGTCTGCAGGCAGCTCAGTATGAGAAGTGAGGGATGAAGAGTGCAGTTCTGGTGTCCTCAACATAAAAAGGACATGGAACTGTTGGAACAAGTCCACAGAAGGGCCACGAGGATGATCAGGGGACTGGAGCACCTCCCGTATGAAGACAGGCTGAGGAAGTAGGGGCTGTTCAGCCTGGAGAAGAGAAGGCTGCGTGGAGACCTCATAGCAGCCTTCCAGTATCTGAAGGGGGCCTATAGGGATGCTGGGGAGGCACTCTTCATTAGGGACTGTAGTGATAGGACAAGGGGTAAAGGGTTCAAACTTAAACAGGGGAAGTTTAGATTGGATATAAGGAGGAAATTCTTTCCTGTTAGGGTGGTGAGGCACTGGAATAGGTTGCCCAGGGAAGTTGTGAATGCTCCATCCCTGGCAGTGTTCAAGACCAGGTTGGACGAAACCTTGGGTGATATGGTTTAGCGTAAGGTGTCCCTGCGCACGGCAGGGGGGTTGGAACTAGATGATCTTAAGGTCCTTTCCATCCCTAACTATTCTATGATTCTATGATTCTAAGAGTAGACACAGTTTGTCAATTTTCAAAAGCCTAAAGATATTCTTATTGCGCGTGATTTTGATTCTAAAAAATAATGGTAGAAAATACAGAATGAGAAGAACAAGAAGACTGAGGAAGATTCAGAAATCCTAGCAACAGAATCGTCAACCTAGCCATGTCTGGGATGACATCTTAGAGGGTTCTTAGCAGGAGAGCAAAGCAAGGCAGACTTACCAGCCGGTTGACTGAAATTTACAGCATGGGATCTGCGCTTTTAATGGGTGATATTTAGGGGCTCACAAATAGGCAAAGATTAAAAACTGGTGTGATAAGTTCATGTTGCAACCCTTTTAACTGCTTACTGTATTTTGAGGGTATTGGTATTGGGAAGTAGGATGAAGCCACAGGTCTAAATTATGAAATTAAAGAGTAGAAAATCCGATGCAGAAGTGTTAACAAGTAACATTAATTTCTCTGTGTGAGCTCTGAGCTGATATGGTTTAGGTGAGGACATCTCCCACTTCAGAAGCTCAGCCCTGAGTCATACCAGCAACAGGACTGGTGGAATGCCCATAGCTGCAGAGTAATTAGAATGCCTTTAGACCGCTTAAACACTGTTGATGTCCTATCTGCGGTAGCATGGACTTCAGTGCAAATGGCAAAACCCCTTTTTGAAGCTGAGAGGGTGTGTAGGCTTCATGCTGTCTTGATCTGATTGCTATCAACACACAAACCACTCAATCTGAAGTCTCCTGTTTGAATTTGATTGTAAAAAAAACCCTCATTTTTCTCTAGGTAATGCTATTGCTGGTGTGAGATAAAATCTGAGAAATCCGACCAGTATCAAACATGACCAAAATCCAACCAGCTTCCATGCCTTAATACAGGATTCCTTGCAGAGTTTTCAGTCATGACCTTTAAAAACAAGCCATCTGTTTCCAAAGAGTGTTGTAAGGCGGGATATACCCACCCCCATTCACATTCATTGAGGACTTCTGTCAATGGAGTGAAATACTTAAGCAACACTACACATCATAAAAGTTGGAGTTTGGGCACTATATCTAAGGGACTGTATTGGCTGTGGTAATACTATTTTTAAAACAGTGATTAATGATGCAAAATATTAATTGCTTGGGATAAACAGTTATAGAAAGGTCAGCAGCTTTTTTTTTTTTTTTCTCTGTAGCTATAGTTTCTGGGTTTGCACATTTTCTTGTCTGGGAATAAGTTTGAGGAAAATGAATTATTCTCTTGAATACTGGCAGATGTGAATGCACAGCAGCCTTGTCTTGATGGGCGTCTGTAACTCTCACAAGAGCCAGTAACAAATGCTAACCTAAGGAGGAGGGAAGTAAAGATCTGTTCATACATCTAGTTTTAAGAAAAAAAAGCATCCAGAAAATACACCTCCTCCCCACTCTTTTTCAAGTGTATATTGTTTTCTCAGGAAGCAATGTGGTTTTGATGATGCTTTAGCCTTCCCATAAGAATGGGGGTGCTGGTAGCAAGAGGTTTGGATTTGAGGAAATGGATGGAAATAAAATAAAAAATTACTTAAACATTTTTGCTCTGTGGCTGGAGAACTGAAGCTTTCCTACTTCTTTTCAGTTCTGAATAAATGCTTTTGCTCCATGGGCTCACATGCATATTATGCATAATCCTTTAGATATGCTTGCCAGCTGTGTGGTAGAGATAGGGGCTGCTGGGACTTCACTACATTAAAAATGGTGGCGATACCCCAAAAAAGAGCAGAAATGAAATAATTATTTGCATAATCTTTCTAGAGTCACCTAGTTTTTTTGAAAGCAGCTTACCGTGTTTAGAATATCTATTAGAGAAATATTGAGGGGAAAAAATAACCCCTTTTCTTTCTGACCATGTGCATTTTGTTTTTTCTCTCTTAGTCTAACAGATTTAAACTGCTTTATACTCATTTTAAGAACATTTTATTTCACAAGAATAGCTCCTATTTCAAATACTGTAGGTTCATTCTCCTCCTGCAGAACAACAGGGAAAGATTACATCTTTTTGCCAAATGAGCTCACAGCAACTTCTTTAGCCATAGTTATTGTGCTTCCAAATATTGTTTCTTTTCCACTTGGTATATATGACCTTTTGTTCTTCCTTGAACTGTCTGAGATATTTTACCTAGAAGAGAATACCCATGCCTCTGCCAAATCTCAGGAAGGAAGACAGGGCTCTGTGAACATAATGCAGACATGTAATCTCCTCTATATTTAGCTAGTCTACTTTCATGCAATAAGGACTGTTTGTACAAAGATCTTTATTTTTGTTGTCTATCTCAAACATCGTTTTGTTCCATGTCATTTGTCTTTTTTTTTTTTTTCCTTCTTTCCCTCTTTCCTCCCAGCAATTGAGATGAAAATTAAGTCACAGAGGAGAGATATTTTTCTCTGAGATATTTAGATCCCTGTGTACTTTTGGGTCAGAGCTAAAGAGAACAGCTGTTCTTTCAGAAAAGAAAATAAAAAGCAAACCACCAAGTGACAAACCACTACACATTTTCTAATATTTAGGGTCTATTTTTATGCTTGCAGTGTAAATATACAATATTTACAGTGTTAGTGTCCAGTACAACACTGTAAATATCCAATGCAAAATCAAAATAGGTGTTGCTCACAGATGTTTTTTAATGAAAAGGAATTCAAGCAATTTTCTGGTGCATTGATAAGACGGCGTTATAGTTAAAGACAAAATATTTTGTATGGCTTTCCACAGAGCACCTTTAAACTGTGGTACATTTGAACATTATGTTATTGCATTATATTTGTATATTCCCATGAAAATAAGAATCAAAAGGGTTGGCAGGTTCCTTTTAATTCATCTCTATATGTTCAAAATCAAAGAGCTCTTTAATATATGTTAAATTCATTGCTTTAAAAAGACTTATCCAAGTGGCTAAAGCTGATTAGACCATTCATAAAGTATCATTTGCCACCAAAATAGATCTACTTTCAAATCACCCTACTTTCACAAATTAAGTGCTTTTCATATCTCATGGCTTTTCAGCCATGTACATCTAAATGGAAAGCCGGAGCTGGCACAAAAGGCACCAGGGAGCAGGTTATGCATTGCAAAGAAAGTTCTTGGAAGGATGAAGCAATTGTCTTTATCTCCATTGGAATAGGCTTTTATTGTTTTTAGCAGCCGCATCATAGGCTTTACAGCTTTCTTGTGCCTGCTTGATTTGCCAGGGTTAATCTATAGCTTAATTCATAGGCTACAGTTTTGTTTGCCCAAGAAAGATGTATTTATCTTAACATCAAACATTTTAATATTATTTGGCTTTTCTGATGTTTAAGACCATTTAAAATGTGTTTATTTTTATTCTAACTTGAAGTGACCCTTCATCACTTTGAATAAAAACAAAATAAATCTGATTTAAACTTATAAACCTCACATTTCTTGCAGTTTAAATAAAACAAATATGAAATAATGTAAGTAAAAGTTAGAGTTCTATGATGATATCATCCACAAGAAACAAGCCTTGAAAACAGCTACAGCAGTACTTTCAGCACTATTGGAGACTGAGGAGGAGTGAGGAATTTAAAGGTGATCAATATTTCTATGCTAGTGCAAAAAAACAAGCAAACCCAAAACTTAATTAAGGAATTTCAGGCTTGTGCAGTGGTGTAGAAACCATACAGTACTGAAAGCAGTAATAAAAGCTGTAAAATGTAGATTTGTTTCTTCATAAAATTTTAAGAAAATAGATTTGCAGGATAATTAACATCCTTATTAATACAAAGATAGTATCACTTTTATTGTGACTGTAACATATGTGAGGATGTTTGTTTAACTCCCCATTTGTTACACGAGGTTGAAAGTTTTTAATAGCCTCTGGGTATCAAATCTATAGCCTCAGGCTGCTGTTTGTAATTTAATATGAGTAATTTATTATGAAGAGAGGAAAAACAAGAATTGCCCAGTAGCTATGACAGCACATTTACATTATAATTATTAGGCACATAACAGCTCAAAAATAGATAAAAGGAATTTTAGAATAGCATTGGCAGCAGCAATAGTATCATCTGCTAAGATAAAGCAGAGAAATATAGCTCTGGAGAAATTACTTGTGAGGGGAGCAATGCATATAGTCAAAAGGTCATCCTCATCTCTGCTGCTGACTCGGTTGTAATGTAAGCCACTCTTGGGAAGTTGTATGTAACTTAGAAACATCATCTTTCTAAGCTCTCTGAGGCTGTGTGGTGATAGCTCTGCATCAGTAAGAGTAGGGTTTTTAGGGCATACTGCTTTGGTATCTGTAGGTGACTTTTAATTTTGCCTTTTTTTTTTTTTCAATCTTTCCACTTTCAGTAAACTCAATTTCAAAAAATAATTCATATTATGAAGTATGTAGTTGTTCTCCCCTGAAAACTAAATCCTATGAATTAGATTTCCCAGAGGAGGTTGGCACTGAGGAGAGCCCCAAGTAACAGATCATGATTTTTCCAAAGTGTTGGTGTTCATTGCTCTCAGGAGGAGAAAGCCTTGTCTACGTTATACAGTGACTGAATCCATGGTGCAACTAATTACTCCTGAAGAGTTGTGTGGGCATTTCCATGTATCTTCTCCACATTTTAATGTCTTGGTAACTAAGATGAAATCATACAGCTCTAGCCATTCAGGTAGTTAAGAAGTTGTCAAGGGTTTGCTTTCTGTGTGTGATGCAGGTTTACCTCATCTGTGACATCTTAAATAACCACAGATGTGTGTCAGCCTGAGAGTTTCTTTGACTGTTCCCTGCAGTGATTTCTCCCCTCTGCCTCCCCCACCTCCCCTTCTTTTTCTTGTTATTTCTTCTCCTAAGGACTGCCATTCATACTTCATAGTCCTGTGCCTATCCACCAGCATATGTCCTCAGAAGAACTCTGAATGCTTGTTTGCTCTATTTGCTGTCTTTCAAAGTCCCATGGTGCAATCCACCAGTTCATGCAAGTTGACATTTTTGTTCTCACCCTGCTCCCCACCCTGGTGACTATCACTACAGCAGCTCACCGGGGCAATCCTTAAAATGAGTCCTGCTTTCTGGAGCTAATATACCCAGGACACAGACAAAATTCAAGAACAGGAATATGTTTCTAATCATGAAATAGGGTTGAGAAATGGGAAATTTTGCCAGTAATTTGGAAAAAAGTGTGTCTTTCCCCCTTCCACACCCCCCCCCTCCCCCCCCTTTCCTTAGAATGGGAAAAGTTCCATGAGTAGGGGGCAGTTGTGCTCACAGATGTGTGCCTGTCCAATTGTAAGCCATTTATCCCATCCCTGGTGCACTAGGCAGGAAGGTTGTCACGTCCCTTTCCAGGTCACAGTGCTCTTATGGAGGTGCTGCTGACCATATGCCAAAATAACTTCTGTGCCAAAACTCTGATTTTTCTGCAAATATAAGTATTGCAATCTACATATACCTGCTCCTGTCAGGATCTGTCAGAGACAGGCTTGTAAGCTCTCAAGGTCCTGTGTGATTTCTCAGAAATATTGTACACAATGATATGTATGATATGTAGCATTGCCTGGTTACAGCAGTAGAGACTACTCCTTACCAAGGGCATTTAAGTAGGAAGGATCAAACCTATCCTTAAAAGGTATTCAATCTCTTAATTGAATTTTATTTTTGCACTTGATCATAGACAAACTCCTTTTTTTTAAAGAAAAAATTATTTTTTTTTTTTTTTTAGCACTGGAAGAGCTAGAATGTGTCCCTTTTATGTCTGCAGTGAATCTGTCCTTATGCAAACATGACCTAGGGGAAAGCATATCCAACAAAGCAGTGGAATCTGAAAGTATATATCTGGGAATGGCAAGGGGACAATAACATTCAAAATTACCAGAATAAAATAGGAGGCTGTGGCAGAAAGATAAGGTATATAATTCAATTCAGAGTAAGTGAGAACAGTGAAACTACAAAGGAAAAACCAAAACCAAATAAGATTTTAAAAAGGTGCTTATCACAGAATCTTAATCAAGATAATGGAAGTACTAAGCAAACCCTTAAAATCATTCTCACAGATATTATACACCACTTGTCATACCATTAAATGCAATTTGGAAATAGCTGTCACATATACAGCAGGATCTGTGTTTTCTCTGTCTACACTGAATACTCATGCTTTGAGTAGAGTAAAAACCAATGCTGCTATTCAAGACATAGAATCAGATTAAGGGAAGAAGCCCTAGCCACTGCAGGCCATTAAATACATGCTTAAATGCCTTTCTGCACTGGAGCCTCCATTCTTTAATCCAGCTTCACTTTTATGAACAATTGTAAATACTTTCATATCTGCATCTTTACTCTGCAGCCTTAATAGCAAAGTAGTAGTTGTAAAGCAAGGGCTTTTGTCAAGAACTAAAGCATATTTGTTCCAGTTTATGATGGTTTAATGTTAATCGTGGTGAAAATCAGCAATGTAGAATCATTTTTCTTGAAGTCCCTTCTTTTTTACAAGTTTCCAAGACATGTGTGTCTTAAAATATACAGTTGCAGTACTATATCATGCTAAACAACTGTTCTCTGTTCCTGCTAACAGATACATGAACATACTTCATGTTGACTGAATACTTCAATTACTTAATTTGCAACGTAGTGAAAAAGATAAAATGTGTACCATGACACAATGAGTTTTTTGAACCAGAAACACACTCTACACCTTTCTAAACAAGATGAAACAGTACCTTTCTACTACTTTTTCTACTGCTTTTCTGTAGTGGTAGTGTTGATTTGCATTTTTAGAAGTCTGATTAGCAGAGATTTTGAGTGTTTAGATGGACCCTTGATGAGTGATTTTAGGGCATGCTGCACTAAACTGAAACACTTCCTTTCATTTGAGGTACATCTTACTGTCATAGGTGAATTTGATCTGCTCACTGATGAGCAATAGGCTCATTCTTTCCTTTTACAATGGAAGGAGTATAAATAATAGGATGATCAGACATGTGTGTTTACTTTAAAATATTAGATTGTTTTCTAGTGTCTGGTGAAGGACATGAAATTCCGTATTTCCTGTACCCTGTGGAAGCTCACTGGCCATATCCAGCTGGTCTGATGAGTGCTTATTCTGCGTATTTGTTAAGTACTGATTGCTACTGTCTTACCTCACAGAGAAAGCTTCAAGACAGCAGAAGAATTTTGAACCATGCTTGCTGGCAGCACAGGGAGATTCAGTGCTGCCTATGGGGCAAAGCTTCTTTTGTGTGTGTGTTTTTTCACTGCAAAGCCTGCTACCCCCAGTGTGGTGCTGGTGGTGCTCCTGGAGTATGGAGACCATTGCTTGCACAAGCCGAGTCCTGTCAGTGGGATAACCTTTGATTACTGTAGGGATCTGAAGCTTTTCCTGTGTATGGTGCTGCTCTGTGCCCCCTGGCAAACCAGTTGTCCAAGGTTCCTCTGGCTTGGTGCTGAGCTGATCGTTTGCAGAGTGTGGAGTTTCAAAATCAGAATGGATTTCTATCTATCAAGTTTCAGCACCACTTGGAAACTAAAGAGGTTTTAGCACAAGAACGTATGTCCTTGGGCTCATCCTTTCTGGTGTCCAAAATCTCTGTCTCTGTTGTGTTGTTGCAAGAAGAGTTTTAGTTCTCTGTGTTTCTATTACGGTCTGGAAATCCCTCTAAACAGCATTTTTTCAACAGAAGTTGCCCTGCTCTCTTTGATCATTTATGTCAGTAGAAGAGACCCATAAGTACTCACATTAATCTGATACAGGGGCCTTTATAGTGCTTCAGCAGCACCAAATCAGCTGTTAGACTACTGGATTTTGGTGGTTTGCCTGATGGTGGGAAAACAAACCATGACTTTTTTGTTCATGTGTGCTGTGGGAGAGTATGGAGCCACCAGTGAAGGACCTGCTCTATTGGGTGGTGTCTACAAAAAAATTCTGTGACTCTCTTATTGGCATAACATACGACTTCAGTTGGTGACATGGACAAAGATGTAAGGAAGGATGTCAGCAATACGTCATACCAGAATTTTCTGAGGCATCCCAAGGGAAGTGGAGTGTGCCTGTATCATATTGGGAAAAAATTATTGTGTCAGTAAGCTACTTTAACTTTTGTTTGAATTAAGTTGTTGATTTGTTAACATCTACTTGCCATATACAGAAGGTCATCATATTGCTCTAATTGGGCCCTACCATATAATTAGCTGCAACTTTTTAGAAATACTGATGTAAAGCCTTTGTCTGCTATGGGAAGTTTGTCAATGCTGAGTTAATCATGTGCAGAAGAAGCTTTATAATGGTGACCTCCATAACACTGTTTTTACAGTGTTTGAGACTATTTTGGGTAAAGTAAATATGCTTAATTACCTAAATAAATTACCAAAAAAAGCACCTGGGTGCCCAAACCAAAATTTTAATGAGAATCAAATTGTTTAAGTAGAAAAAACCAATTCAGATATAAGAAGATTTTTTCCTTTTATGTGAATAGCTATGAAAATAATTTACTTGATCTAATCATTATAGGTGAGGATCAAAATGTGAGAGGTACTTCAGAGTATAAAAATAGATTAAATTATTAAAAAAAGAGTAATTTGTGTAAGAGCAGCTTGGGACAGAGGAAGTTGACTAATGTAATGGCACAGAATTGCCATTATAGGATGATTACTGTTAATTTTTTGATTACCCAGTAATAGAACAAGCAGTACGGTGATTAACTGGCTCATAGAAAAATAGGGCACAGTTAATCTGAAGTAATGCTGTCATAAAATCCAGAAAAACTCTGAGCTGGATTGCTGCTGATAAGTAGCTGTTGCATATGCTATATAGGGGATATGAAGTAAGGATTAGCTTCCAGTAAAATGAATGTAGCCTCAGTAGTGACCCAGAGCAAAAGAATTAAATAGTGCCAGGCCATTATGGTGTACTGTTGTGTCAGAGGTTTTAAAACAGTTGCAGTAGACATCTTCATACAGTCTTCTGTGCATACCACTTTAACCAGTCTTTGATTGCGGAACAGAATGGACTGTATATGCAGAGCTAATCCTTTTGCATGTCTGCCTGTTGGGCTTTCTTGCATACTGATCAGAAACAGCGTGACAAAATCAGTAATTCCTACTTGACCATAGTTTGATAAGCAAGATGGAGAGAGGAAAGTGAAGATGAGTACTTAGGTTTATTTTTGTTTTCTTTTAATTTAAGGAAATAAATTCTTTCGTATTAAGTAAGTGCTTTGGACATAAAGGAGTTTCTTTACTTTTTCTTCCCCCATTGAGCATCATTCCTTGTATTTGGATAAATGGCCATATATAGGTCATTGAAGCAGAGCTGAGAAAAAAGATATCTTTGTATGCCAGAGGTGAACCATTCTACTGGCAATAAAATATTCTTGGTGGTTACTGTTCCAGCCCAAATGGTGGTGAGAATCACCTGAAACGGCAATCTTGCTTGATTTGTGTACCTTGTGCAGGTGTTATTATGACATAGGCAGAGGATGTAGCCCCCTTCCTCCTCCCCATTGTCATCACTAAGTGTTCCACCTCTTGCCATACATAATGGGACAATAAATAATTCTGCCCAAAATTTCTCCTGAATGATGGAACCACTGTTCAAAACATCACTGATACTCCCACCTCCCATCAAAAAGATGACTTATGTGTATACAGGCTGATGGCAGCATAGTTACTAAGAAATTATAGGACATAACTCTCAATGTCCAAATTCGTCCCATCTTAGTGCCATAAACCCGCAGTATGTAAGTCTAAAGCCCCCAGGTAATGGCAGAAGACAGTAAAGATACAGCTGACATTTCATATGATTTACCTTACCTCATTACAAGTGTCTTGCTTTGGCAGCTGCAAGTCTGAGGGGAATTCGTACTGTTAAATGAACTTCACGTGGTGTATCATTCAAAATCACAATGAGGACTGCAGCTTTAGACATTGTCTGCTTCAGAGGTGTGTTATGTTGGTTGCTAAGGTGAATGTTGAATATTGAAAGAATGGTCTCTTTGTATACCCAGAGTTAGCAGCTACTGATACCTGTGTGTCTATTTATCAAGCACTTATACCTATGTGTACTAGAGACAGAGTTTACTTGCACAAAACTCATTTAGAAATACTGCGGACTGAATATTTACCTTTGGTAATTCATATGCTTGGAGCTTAACATGGGAAAGAGGGAGGAACAGGTGTTGGTGGGAACACCACCGCTCACACCACCACACATGCACAAATGACAGCTTGGCTTGGAACAACCTGAAATCATTTTGAGGTTCATATTTTGATGGTATTTACTTTTTACAGTCCTATATGAAAGTAAGATGAAATAGGTTTGATTCCAAGAATATATTTTTTATAGTTTGTCTTCTATCTGTCACACTTGGAAAAGATGAAACCCTTTTCCTTTTTTTTTTTCATGGTTTAAAACAGATTTTTTTTTTCTTTTTTTTTTTCAAAGTAATGCAACAAATTGTGAAATATACAGTACATAAACATTAACCTTTATTAACTGTTTAAACTAGGAAATAAATGGAGAAAAAAATATTATCTTCCAGCAAATTCTTTACAATATCTGTACTTTGCAACTTTTCTTGTGTTTAAATCTCTAGGCATCTGTTATTGTTGAAAAATACATATGCATTATTTATTCTGATTAACTTCAAGTGATTCTATCTAGAAACACCTTCAGAAACTATTTTCCCGTTGTTGCTATGTAAAATAGTAAGGAGCAAATTTGATAAGACAAAACAGTATTTTGAAGTACCAGGTTTTAACATCACAGCCAAATTTTACTTATTTTAATGGAAAAAAGCTAAGATTAGGAAGGGATTTTATGAAGATGGAAGTGCCTTTGTCTTTCTAAATTGCAGTCTTATTGCAGAACATATGAAAGATGTTTTTTCTCTTAACTTTCAAAGTCTGTATCCATTTTACAGTTGGTCTGAGATTCTGCCAACACTGCAAAATATCCGTTGATTTAATTTAGTTACCCCGAGTGCAGCTAGTAGTGAAGCAAGGTTTTCTTCAATTTACAATACCTGCAAAACTCAGGTAGTGTCCTATGATCTCCCTGAAGTAGTTTCACCTGGTGCCAGTGCTTATGACCCTCAAAAAGAAAGAAAATAATAAATATGCACTACAGTGTTATTAAATAAATCATGCTAGGCCAGGAGGGCTTGTCTGCCTGGCTTGCCAGGTGAGCATTCCTGGAAAGGGTGGGTTACCTTCCCTGTCTGATGTGAGAGCCATCTGGGAGCTTGGTGCCCTCAGAGGAGCCACTGACACGCACTCCCCCAGCTCCCAGGGGTACAGGGTTGTTCCTGAATTTCACTGTCAAGGAGTCAAAGTCAAGCACACCCCCCACAGCCAGACTGTATTTGCATGCCTCCGATGCTCTGCTTTGAGGAGGGCATGTGTTACTGCTCTCTCTGTTGTCCAGGACCTCCATGCATTGGAAAGACTGAAATGTGCTTGGGAGTGTCCCCTGCAAACACAGAAGGAAAGTATGACAGTGTTCTGCTCCTTCTCTGCTCTCCTCTGTTCCCTTTGAGTGATTTTGATCATCCTTCGATCACTATATTGCATCATTAAGCAACTCCAACTGCCAGTGCCAGCTTCATGTGAGATAATAATATAGAAATCAAGTGGAGGGTGCATACGAGCCACATACGAATAAATAGTTTTAACTTGCAGTTTAAGTACTTTATTAAGGTAGTAAATAGGAAATCAGTATAGGATGAAAGTGCAGGGAAGCATAGAAAACTTGATGGCCTGGCAAATTTATACTGAGTTACACAAAGGGTTTTATCAAAATTTTTCATCATGCGGTTGGCATTGAGCCAGTTTAAAGACCTTTATTTTAGAGCAGGAGGAGAAGCTGCATTTTCTACTGTAGTAATGTTAAATGTTGGGCTGTATGGAAACTGACCGTTTTTGTATGGTCACATAGCAGCTGGGATGCCATCTGCATAAAGTAAGATGGCAGGTGACCAGTGAGGGAAAAGCAAACACTCTTAGCAGCAGCAGCAGCAGTAGCAGGAACAGCAGCTAGGACCTTTCAGTTGTGTTTGCTTTACTTTCCCTAGTGCTTGTCAACAGCAGATGTGCTCAGGAAGTTTCAGTCTTGGAAACTTGACTGGAAGGGAAGATGTGAGACTCATTGTGTGACTATTGATTTATAGCATTGAATGAAAAAAAAAAAGTCCACCTTGCCAAAAGCAGCATAATAGGAGAAAATCCAGGCTGAGAACACACGGATGATCTATTTCCTTTATACTGCTCTTATGTTTTTACTTAGAAATACATTAATGTTTACCACTGGCTTGTCTTATCCTTCCAATCATGCCGCTTAATCTGTATATTGAGAATTTCTTTACTATCATAAGAGTTATTCCTGTACCTTGAATATTTCAACACATATATTTTAAGTTACTAAAAGCACAGAAAGCACTACTGCAACCTAAACTAAGTATATTAAAAGAGGTTTATCATGGTTCTAGTCCTTGCAAAATTTGTATTAACCGGTATCTTCACCTCAGGGATTCTTTCAGGGAAACTCAAAATTTTCCAGTTTCTTTTTAATTATCATATAAATTAGCTGTGCTTTTGGGAAAGGTGGAGTTGGAAGGTCAAATTGTAAAGGTTTTGATTATTTCACTCGGTTGCTAACATTTTAACATTAAGTACCATCCACAGCAGAAAATGAGAGTGTAAATACTCCTGTTGAGGCATATTCAAATGCTTCAGTGACAGGTCAAGAATAAATATCTAATATATATTTAGCCATTGCAAGACCGTGCTATAAATGACAAAATATTAAAAGGTACAATCTTCTTTGTAACAAGACAAAAGTAAATATGAATGCAGCAATTAAGGAAATAATGTGAAAATGAAAAAAAAAGTCTATTTCAGCAGCTCTTATTGCAAGCAAGGGTAATAGTAGAAATGTCACCCACTTTATGGAAAAAGTTACCAGCTACACAGGTTGTAGCACTTTTCAGTACTGATGTGTAACCTCATTTAGAATAATCTGAAATGGGGCTTTGGAAGGGGGATGTATTCCTCTACCAAAAAACCTAAAAAAAAAGAAATAAAGGATGAAAGAAAAGGGCAGGACCTGATTCACCTTAGTGATTGTTCTTCTTGTTAATATTAGACATGAAAACTTTCTGCCTTATGACCACAGAAGGAATAATTTTATTTCACACAAAAAAAAAAAACCATCTGTTGGCCAAAGAATCTCTGTTCTTTGTGATCCACAGCAAACTTCATGCACAGTTTGTCCCCCAGCATTAATTTTCTAGTATGAATGTGAGGAAATTGTCAACTACTCACTTGGTTTGTTTATTTTTGAAGTATATGGCTGGTTAAAGAAACAGAAATGCTCCACATCTTTAGGGAAAGGTAAAAGGACAGACTTGTGCCTTAGGGACAGAAACAGTATAAAACTGTCACTTTTTTCTCCTCCCTTTACCTCACTCCACATTTTTTCTACTGTTTTCTTCCTCCAGCATCCTCTGAAATCCTTTAAGGCAACTGAAGGCTGGTGGTAAAAAGGAAGCAATAGAAAAAAGAAAGAGGAGTGTCTAAGAAAGTTTTAAAAGTGATGACAAGAAAAAGAAATAAACCCATAAACTGGCCTGCCATGTCAACATGTCAATGAAAGCATGAAGGTTGATACTACTAGAGTAGAAAATGGTATCCATTTTCTACTGGAAGCTAGGGAATTTTGTGCAGAGAAGTGTGCATGTGCACAAACCCGGAGATGCTCCTTTTGAAGCTGTTAGATTCTACAGAGAATTGCAGGAGCTGGTGCACATATATCATGTTACCAAAATACAGCAATCTGCAAAGCAGGATGCCTAGACTGATTTCATTTATCACATATAAACATCTACAGAGTAAATACCTATCTCTGAGCTAGTCATCTCATTAAAAGACAAGAGAAGCAGAAATTTCTAGGATGTGATTTATCCTTTCAAGAGTAAGACATTTTTGTTTGGTTAGAGAAATCATGCCGTAAATGCACCTGATTTTATCCATTTGCTTTCGAGCAAGCCTGGATTGAAGAATTTCAGACATAGATATTAACAGTGAAGATGTATAATATTAGAGGAGCTGAATCCTGTTTTTGCTTTTAGTTTTGATGGGTCATGGTTAGCACATAAAGAAGGGATCTCCTCACTCTCTCTCTGAAGCACTGTGAGGGAAGACAAAAGGACAAGATTTTCTGATTCCAGTCCCTGTGGGAGCCCTTATGTGCACTCGTGCAAATAAGATTTATATGGCAAACTACATTACTCCAGAAAAAAAAGGCACTGTGGAAAAGAGAGGAGTCGGCCTTGCCTGGTTTTACATCAGTAACTTGCTTTATCAGTAGTCCCTGAATGAATGCAGTGGGAAAATGTTTTATTTCCCATACTGCACTATTGCTTAGAGATGCAGAAGGCCTTTGAAAACATAATTTGATTGTGTAACCCAAACACATCTTAAGGATACTGAGTTGCCTTGCTACTTTAGAATAAATTATGAGGCAATGTGGTGGCCCTAAGCCATTATCATTACTTCAAAAGGAAAAAAAATAAAAAGTCAAATTCCCAGAAAATTTGTAATGCATCATGGTTATCCATAATGGTTTCTTGTTTCCTTAGCAGTAATTTTTAGGATGTAGTTTTATTTGTAAGAGAATCTTCTGAGTAAAGGATGGAAGAAAAAGGATGTCCTTCATCATAATCTGTCATAGCTGCCAGATATTTCTGGTCAACCAGCAAAACACCTACTACAGAAAAGAACCACTTTTGCTTCTTGCTTTCTGTTACTCTAAACAAAACAGCGCACAAACAAAAAGATACAGTAGTATAGTTAGAGACAATTCATCGATTTCTGTAATGTGTGGCTTGTCAGGCCTTTGATAATTTATGCTGTCTGAGGATGTGACCTGCACCTTTTATAGTCTCTTAAAATTTAAACAAAGCCTCTTGTTTCAGATTTAACATCTCCTTAATTTGAAAAATGTATTCATCTTTTATACTGCTAGTGAGGGAAGCATTCCTCCAAGTGTGAGACCTGTGGAAAACATCAGAGAACCTCTCCAGGGCCAGCTGAAATCCCATTCTGCATTCAGCATATATTTGAATCTGCTAATGCCAGACAGAATAAATTTCCCCCCTCTTACTCATCCCTCAGAGGCAACCACTGATGAGTTACATTTTTCCTATTTTAATGGAAAGGTCCTACATTAAAGACCTTCTCTCCACATTTCCTTTCTTTTAAGAAGCAAACCAATTCAAAGAAAGAGTCCTTACATGCAAAACAACATTTGTTTGCAGAGAATAATTCCTCCCCGGTGTTTGGCACATATTTATTTTGTCTCAGCACTATAAAAAAGGGTCTTGTTGCTGACTCAGAAGGAGCTCATTACAGAAAGACTTCACCTTTCAGTTGCAAAAGATGTTTCCTTGAAATGATAATGTAATGAGTGTTAGATCATCCGTATGTAGCCGTTAGGCTATTCTTTTGATCAGTTGGAAATGCATTTGTTAAAAAGCTGCTTTATTGATTTCCTGGCTGGTTTTTATGCTGTTTGGATCATCTATACACACACACATGCATCACATTTTTACCACTTCAAAGTGGTTAATAAATTCACACTACTCAGGAGATTGAACACGAAATGGAGTGAACCCTTTCTATGGAGAACTCTGTTGTTCAACCTTTGATAGAAAGAGTCTTAGCAGCATGCTGAGTGTCTTCTTTAAAATATTTTTAAAACAATCTGCCACAAAGAGAACAGCACACACTAAAGCAAAAGAATATTGCTCCTGGGGATATAAACATGGTGAGGGTTGTGATTAAGATTTCAGTAACTCCAGATGAGAAAATATTACTGAGCTTATGTAGGCTCAATGAAGATGTTCTTTCCTGATAACCTATACATAGTTACTATTTCCACTTTGTTGTTTTTATGAAGTATTAGCAGTAAAAGTTTGAGATGTTTAAGTGTTAAAGTGAAACATATGCTTCTAGGTATATATTGCTGGAACTATGCAGAATATCTGTAGTTAAACTAAAATGTCACAGGCTCAGTTGGTCTTGGATACCTCTTGAATCACAGTTTTAGAAGTAAGTTATTGAATTGTGGATCAACATTTCTGTGTGATTAAGTTTAAAGATACTTTCTCCCTCTCCTTCTTATTATTTTGGTTTGGTTTCCTAACCTGCTAATACCGTTTTGTGATCACAAACCTGAGGAGTTTTAACTGCTCTGTTGTAATTAGGCTTTTGACTCTTATATTTCCTTTTCTCTCTCTGAGCAAAGTTGCTAACCTGTATTTCATGTCAGTATCATGCTTTTGTTAGTGGCAAGTTTTTACACCTCTGTCTATGAAATATAATCTACAACTTGACTATGTATATAGCAGGCCGTTCAAATGATCATCCTACTTGTTTAAATGCTTAGCTTTGGCTGCGTACTGGGTAGGCTATCAAGTCTGAAAATGCTGTCTTGACAGGAGTTTTAAGATTTTTCAGGTGGTTAAATTAAAAAATGCCCAAACTGAAGCTTTCTAGTATTGTGAATTTTTTCAAGTTACCAGGTATGAAATTATGAAAATGAAATTACCCAGAAGGACTTGAGGATATTTTCAGTATTTTGTGCATAAATGTCTACATATATGCAGCATCCAAGGAACTATGAGCGCAAGGAATAGAATAGAAATATTTAATAAGAAACATTTAAATTTCAGTACCTGAGTCCTCTAGCTATAAAATAAGGATAATAGACTTTCTTGCTTCTCAAAAGGATTGTGGAAATAAATATATTAAAAATTGCAAAGAACTGGAGTATTATGGTAATTGATACCATATGCCCAACTAAGATAGCTGGGAACAATTTCTGAAGAGGAAAGAGTTTTATTCATAGACTCCCAGAATCATTAAGGGTGTAAAGAACCTTAGAGTTCTTCTGGTCCAACTCCTTGCTCAAAGCAGGGCAGACAAATCTTTTGTTTCTCAATTTAATTTTATGAATAGTAGGTATCTGACCTTGGAAAAGATGGAGGGTCACTCTGGAAAGCTCATTAAACAAGTGATTTTTTATTTTATTTCGTTGGCAAAATTGAAATGAAACCAGTTAGAAAATAAAACATTGCTTTCTATTCTGGAAAAGGTATGGTGAGCAAAGTTTGATATTTTTTAATTTAAAAAATCTTTAATATTAAAATTTTTAGATTAATAATAACTTCTTTAATTTTTTACAATGTTAAAATTGTTTGTTTTTTTACTAATTAATTTGAGGAAAGTCTAGACTGATGAATGCAATCTCAGAGCATTTTGTTGCCAGAAAATCAGTATTTGTCACTGCAAGATTAATGCATTTCACTTGAAAATACCACGAGTTTCTGTCTTGTTGTTTATTCCTTTCTTCTAAAAATAATTAAGATCTGTTTTCTTCAGGGATGCTCCTTCACTTACCTAGATTCAGATGCATATACAGAATCAAGAAAACCCCTGTTGTTCTTCTGGCAGATTTTAAGAGGTAGATTTTCTTCTTTGTTTGACAGCATATAATTTCTCCTTGATCACAGGAGTTGTATCTTAAAGCATTTACAAAAAAATAAGATTAGCCTTTTGGCTAGTGAATGGCTTTTTGCCAGTCAGTCTTTAAAGTTTATCCTTTTGCTGGTGTGAGGACAGCACAGAAAGGCATGTTGTTATCTGATTCCAGATCTCTGCAGATGACAAAATTCCCTTCTTGGATGGAATGCAAATTTGAGTCTTGAAGTTGTTTATTTGACTGCTTTGGCCAATGATTAGCATAAAATGACTTCCCCAGTACATGGAGAAGGCAATTATTCAACAAATGGACAGACTCAGTCATGTGTGGTGTGTATAGCCTGTACTTTTGTTGATGTACTGAAAGCCTGTACTGATGATGTTTTGTCTTTCTCTCTTTCCATTGAAGACAGCTATTTATGTGATTAGCTTGATAAGAGATATGTAAAGGAGACAAAGTGGATATGAGTTTTGTGTGCAAGCAGTGGTAAGTGCTTTAGACAGCTGCCGTGTATTTGTCAGTATGTGAGAAGGAAACGCGAAGGCGTCAAATACAAGATAGAAATCACTCAAACTAACCATACATATGCTCAGTAGTAATTCAATTCTAGCAAATTGGTATGTATCTTGAGATAAGTATTTAATAATTGTTTATTCCTTAATATTTTCCTTAAAATTTTAAGATAAAGCTATGCTTTCTGGTTTCTGTTTAGCCCTTGGCAGACACTGAAATGTGTCTCAATGTCTCTCAAACACTTATGCTGAAAATGCTGCCTATTCTTTTACACTGTGGATCCAGCTGTCTAAGTGGGTCCAATGTTTTACTCATTATTTTGCAATCAAAGTAATTTCTAAGTTAAGTCTCACATTAAAATAAACCAAAACTAAAAACAAAGCAAAAAAAAGCAAACAAAAAACCTCAAATCTAATACTCAATTTTAATAACTACTTTCCTGAATATTTGTAGTAAACCAGCATAATTTATGAGAAAGTTATTCATCTGATGGGTGTACTTTTAAAAACATATCATATACCTACCATGTTTTGAGCAATAGATCTGTTTGTATTCTTTCACCCTTCAAAGACTGAAACATCACTTTTAGAATTAATATTTTTAGACTTTGATCAGCTGTCAGTCTCATTTCTCTGCATTTCTTTTTGGACCATTGAGTCTTTTGAATGCTTAGTGGTCTGCACAGAGCTTTGGCCTCATGTTGCAAGCTTTGCTTTCTATTGGTATGCCTCATTAAGCATGTAAAAATGTATGAGTATATTTTTAAATACATGTAATGTTCTTAGTCTTACTTTTCCATATAACCAGTTGCTTTTTTTGTGACACGTGTATCATGAGTGTGAGGGGAAGTATTTGATCCTAGGATTAATGACCCAAGAGACAATTTCTCCCTCTTGCATGCACTGGGTAATACCCACACTGGGAAGAAGTTTTTGAACCAGTACTTCAAAGCAGAGGAGTTCATTAGCTTTGGAAATCAACTCATTCAATATATAATGAATGGACCACCGCATTCCAAGGCCCAATGGTACTCATGATCTGGCTCTTTATTATTATTTCTTCTTAGATTTTGTACTACTGCTACTCCATCATCTTGTTTATTCTCTTCACTGTTTTAGCTGCAGGAAATGCTGTGCATTTCCCATTGCAATTAGAGAGGGGGTAAGGTCATGTTATCTTATTTTTGTTAAAACTGCTGTTTTTTTTGTTCTGACAATGACAATTGTGATGCGTCTGATCAGGTTACAAGCATCAAGGAATGTTTATGAATGTGTGCTGTGGCTTGAAAATACAATGTGAATGCTAAATAGAGTTTCAGGTGCATGTGTTAACTGACAGAGAGGGAGGGAGTGGGGGAAAAGTGCAAGGAAAGTTAACTGCTTTGACTGACATGTGAGGACTGCTAAGAATTGGAAGCTGGCACGATCAGCTATGAGCCTGCAGCCTCAAAATGCGTGGATCTCAAGGGCTGCAAAGTTCTGAGTGCTCAGGAGGAATGAAGAATCAAATGGCACTGAGTGCATGGTGGTGATTTAACTGGGGACTGCTGTCATTTTCAGAGTCTAAATCATAGTATCATAGAGAAGTCTGAGTTAGAAGGAACCTTCAAAGGTCGTCTAGTCTAACTCCTCTTCAATGAGGAGGCCATCTTCAACTAGATCAGGTTGTTTAGACCCCATCCAACCCAACCTTGAATGTCTCCAGGGTTGAGGCATCTACCATCCCTCTCTGAGCAACCTGTGCCTGTTTTTCACCACATTCTTCTTAAAATTGTTCTTTATATCTGATAATTTTTGTGGCCCTCCTCTGGACCTGCTCCAACAGGTCCATACTGAGGACTCCAGAGCTGGATGCAGTATTTCGGGTGGGGTCTTACTGGAATAGAGTGGAATAGAGGGGCAGAATCACCTCCCTGAGGAGAATCTGTAAGTCTCTCTACTGATTTCTTCAGCAGTTGAAAGCTTTTTCTTCATCTGTGTTAAGTGTGCATTTCCATTGCACACCAGTGACAGAAGGAACTGTTATTTTTCTTGAATGACTCCTAGGTATAGCAAAAAGCAGTACCCTGCAAGCCGCATGGGTGAGATCATGGCTGAAATTGCATCACAGTCTTTGTGCCAAAAAGGATGTTGCAAATAGAGCTCAGATAAAAGTTCTAAAAAAAGCTCCCAAATAATCTGACATCCTTAACATGTACCTTACTGTGAATGAGTTAAAGAGCAGGATCTGTTTTGTTTATCAAAGACAATGTTTATGTATCAAGAATGATTTACCATGAGTATAATCAGGTACCTGATTATACTCAGGGAGAAACTGCTAATTCCACGAAAATGCAACAAAATCTGGAAACTGCTGACTTTAATATTAAAGTGTTTACATTTATTAAATTTTAGAATGTCTCCTAGCTCAAAGGTAGCCTTGGTGGTATAACCATTGGAACACATTGTGAAGTGTTGTGGTCATTTCCCTACTCTGGTGTCTTTCACTCCTTGGGTAGCCTTCTAAAATTTAAGTCTGGGACAGCTAAGAGGTAGTGAAGACAATGCTGAAATTATTAAGGCAAAATTTCTGTGCCCTGTGATAGCGTGGATGAGGTTAGATGTTGATAATGTTCCTATGAAATATTCTTATGTAGATTAATCCTCTTTCTTAAAACACAGGTGAGAATGTTTCTTAGTCCACCTGGCTTTTTTCAAGTTTGCTTAAAGTAACCAAAGCTTCAGCAGAGTGAACAGAATGATTGCAGCCAACTTAATGGCTGTTAGATAGGGCTCAGTGGCCACATCTCTACTGATAAATACAACCCTATCAAGGGAGTGAGCTCAGTGCCAGACCGCCCAGTGCTGATTGAGCGAACATTGCCTGGTTGTTAGCAGGTTCTTGGGCATGATTTTGGTCAGTGGCAGCCAGATGGCCTGCAGTGCTCAGAGGAGATCATGTACTTCCCAAGCAAGTGGAATGGACAAGACTGCATCAGGAATGGGTCCTGCCATCTGATCCTGTCATCACCTGTATGTAGATGGCATTGGGATTGGTAGACCTCTGATAATACTCAGAAAGTACATGAGAAATCCCATTTTACATTTGTTTCACTAAATCCTGTTTGTCATTTATTACCGAAATAGTAAAATGGATTATGGAAAAATGTTAGGTATGGCCACAGGGCAGGTGGAGCACTGCTGGTGGGCAGCACAGCAGCAGTGCTTTAGCAGCCCATGTCCTGTTGCCTGAATATAAATATACCAGCAGTGCTGAGATTCTAATAGTGGACCTGTCCAGAGGCTTGAAGGGAGGCAGGCTTTTCCTCTATTTGTATTTCAATGCTGGTTTTCATGTTCTATAATTGTATGTGATTCCATGATCAAAATTATGTGTTTTCTAACCGTCTTGACAATAGCTGAAGCTGCAGTAGAGAGGTGCTTGTATATTTTGGCTTATTTGATGATTCTTGGCTCAGTTTGGCCCTTCATAAAGTGATTCTTGAAATATCCCTTTGACTGTTACTGGGAGAGTTGTGCACTGGCAGCTGATGTTCCTAATGACAGGTGAGATTTCATACGGGCAGCTTTCCCTCATGCAACTGGACCCTACCTGTCCTTATAGAATGTAACAAGGCTGTAGTACAAGGCCAGTGTTTCCATCGTGCAGGAGCATAGTGTTATCAGCTGTACATGCTACCTGAAAAAGGGCTGTTATTCTACTTGCCTGAAGTACTGCAGTGGTGCAGATCTGTAAGTGTATCAGACTGGCACTGTAAAATTTACAGACTCTGCTTACCTGCTGTCATTTTGATAGAGATGCCTCTACCACTTCACAGAGGCAGACAGGCAAATAGCATATTTGTATTTGTTCGGCATTGTTCCTGCTCTATTTCCTCATGGAGTCATTCCTTGCCAGATAAGAACTAGAGAAAGGATGGAAGTCTAGACAAATATGTCTTCAGGGAGAACAACTTTAAGACTCAAAGGAGTTACCTACAGTCAGTTTAGCATGTTCTCTGGTTGCAAAATGCAGTTAATATGTGTTATAGCAATATGAATATTTTTCCCTCCGTTTAGCCTTTCTCTGCATCTAAAGTTGGTCTTATAGAAATAAGCACTAAATCAAAAAGGCAAAATATCTCATTTTGTAAACAACAGAATAGAGCAACCAATGGCGCACTGAGCAGTGGAGTTGCTGCCCCTTTTTCAGCCACAAAAGTACTGAAGAAAAGACTGCAATTATACGTCTGATTATTCTTTAAGGCATATGAAGTCTTGTCTAAATTAATGTTTTTTGACAAGTGGTGGAGCTGAAACACCTAATTTAAAATGTTAAAGACCCCCACCAAAAATCCCACAAAAAATAAAATAAAACAGCGACTCAGGGAATCTGATACAATTCATTATCCCATAGAGACTTTTTCTGTTGGGGAAGATGTTTTATTAATGAATATGTTTAATCCTGGGACAATGTAGTTTTTTAACTCCATTTTTGCATTTTCTTTTCGCACACAAATGTATTACACACTTTTTAATTCTGCCATTCAAATTCATAGGACACACTAGAAATAAAGAATAGAGCTCAAGGCCAGAAAACTGTCAGTGTTATAATGAGGAAATGTTTTGTATTTCCTAACTCTTTCTGTCTCCAAGGGAATATTTTCTCATCCAAGGTGAAATTTTGAAAGTTGAGTCCATGTGCATGTGCAGACATATATGTTAACAACAAAGACTCTGTACCTTTTTTTTTTCTTTTTTCTTTTTTTATTTCATTTTCCAAGCTGAAGTACACTGGATTAATAGTCAGTGCTCTGTTACAGTTGGTACTTGCCTGGAAAATAGCCACATGTAAGAATTCACTGACCCAGAAATGGGAGAAACAAAATCAATCAGTGAGTCGGTGGCAGCAAATCTGACAGACCTCTGAGCACTGTTAGCATGGGTGACGTTTTCTGCTTACAGGTTCAGCCTTAATGATAACATCAGTAGGAAGGCAAAATTAGAAAGGGTATGTCATATCTTTGCTCACTCTTCTACCGTGTTCTGCAATCACTGGGAACATATCTGGGTAAATACAATTCTCATCTCTAATCTATGTGTCTGTACTGTCTCAGAAACTTTGCAAAAGGCAGGAAATAGCCTCTGTGCTTAATACCTTGAAAGGTCAGTGAAATTAAGTGGCAGCATCCTCAACATCTTGTTCCTTTCCTCTTTTCCTCAGTTTTATGGGGTTTATTTCCCTTGCAAGTGACTCACAAAAGCATATTATACATGTATGTATACAGCACATATGTGCACAGAGAGGTTGCAAAGTAGGAAGTATCCTACATCATACACGTGGCATCTTTTTGAAGAGATACCTGTTACAAAGAGCCTTTATGTGTGTAGTAGTGCAATTTCATGCACCTGTATATCAAAGCATGGCTCATGCCAAGAAGTCATCAGATAGTACCAGGGGTATTGAGGAGCTGCAAGTATTTAGATGCCAGATTGTAAACACAGTCTGTATGACAGTACTGTAACTACAGCACTTAATAACCAGCAAACTCACCATGTACTTTGTGAGGAAAAAGAAAATTATGTTGGCAAATTAACCTGTTCAGTGCCAGAAAAATGAAAACACACCTTTGTAAAGAGTCAAATAGGTGTTCTGATGCATATAAATTTCCTCTCTAACTTTCTAAAGAGAATAGGGATTGTGGCAGGTTTACTTTGAGACTGAAAAATGCAGCATATAAACATTATGCACTCGTGTACAATTTTTTCCCCTCAGTGCCACTTTTTTTTCTGATACTGTACTCTCATTTTTTCTTATTAGGAGTGAATGAGCAGTGTTACCTTGCTCTGGCAAATAGCTTCACACCTTTTCACCTCTTACTATGGTAAATTTTGAAGAGCTGCGTGCTTTTTCCCATGCCGAGTAGATGCTAATACAAAATAAATAAAGAAATTACTGATTAACTTTGCAGAATCAGTGAAAAACTGCTGCTGACTCAAACGTTGGAGAAATGGAATAGCTCTTTTTTCTCTCTTTCCCTAACTTGCAAATGTTGATTCTTTTGAAGAGGTAAATATACCTCTGTTTGAAGTTTTCAACTTTGAGGAAAAAATTAATTAAATTCAGTACCAACATAAATGTTTTCACATGAAATTGTCTGCTTGCATGTGCCAGGAAAATGTGTTAAAGTGACAGTAGGTGGCTAAATGCATCACAAGAAATAAGATTTGATATACACTGAATTATTATAGCAATGTGTTAACTTTCTATATAGTTGCTGGAAGGGGAAGAGATCTATCGATGTGCAAATTGAGTTAATGCTAAACCAAGTAGCTTCTAGTATGCAAAATTAAGCGGTGTGTATGAGGGTTGTAGTCCTGTTCAGGTTCAAAAGGTTACTTTGAAGTACTGTGTATTATATGAATGGAAATTATAATGCATGAATAAAGAGCAAATATCTGCCTGTGCCAAGTTGCAGGGAAGGTAGGATATGTCGGTATATTTTATGAAGAAGCAAATAAGAGTAATTTTGGGAAGACAACTAAATGCTTATTAAAATATTCTAATATATCTACAGAGTAAATAGACTGGGAACGTTGATAGCTAGAGTGTTAGCAAAAGGAGCAGAATTGGGATATGCAGCAGAAGTAGCGCTTCAGCTTGTGTGGAAAAGGTAGCTATGTATTCAGAATCTACTGCATAAACATGCTGTGGTCATTCAAGCACATGGGAAATCCTAAGTGTACAGGGGCTTTATGAGTGAGGAATGCAGAGATGAAGTCAGGGATGGGATGGAGCAAATCATATTATTGAATGAAGCCGTGGCAGAAATAAACACAGGAGCTTATGCATGATTCTGCCCACCTCTTAAACTCCAAAGAAGAAACAGAAATCAAAATATTCTTTGTAGCTTTTCTGGCCTTGCAGATGCTAAAAGAAAGAGATTGTATAGCCTTTTGGAGTCTGAATATTTCCATTCTGAGAGTGGCAGGGAAGTATTTACTGTCAGTTTAGCATTCACGAAAGCTGAAGAATCTCACTGTGGTGGCAACTGACTGGCCACATGCAATATAGCCCACAGTCACACATCATAACTGTTTAACTCAGTAAAGTTATTTCTGGACCTGTAATGGTATTTGCCTATTCTTGTGCTTCAACATATCTAATGACAGAAAGATGGCTACAGATTATTCTGTATGCATATGTTTCGAATGTGTCAAGAGAGGATGCATGGAGACATCATAGCAGCCTTCCAGCATCTGAAAGAGAGGAACTCTTCATCAGGGAGTGTAGTGATGGGACAAGGGATAATGGATTTAAACTGAAAAGGGGAAGTTCAGAATACATATAAAGAAGAAGTTCTTTACTGTGAGGGTGGTAAGGAGATGGAACAGATTGCTCAAAGTAACAAATGCTCCATCCCTGGCAGTGGTCAAGGCCAGGTTGGATGGAGTCTTGCATAACATGGTCTAGTGTGTGTTGTCCCTTCCCATCTCGGGGGGGTTGGAACTAGATGATCTTAAGGTCCTTTCCAACCCTAATATTCTATGATTCTATGTCAGTATAACATTCTCTGTGCCCCATATGACTCTCTGTGCCTATATGAGAGTGCTATTTAGTTGTGTTTTATTTTAAAGCAGTAGGGGAGGGATGCACAGCATGAGTGACATCAGTTTAATACTGTGTTTTGTTTGTTCAGCTGTCCTAGAATATACTTCAGAACTCCCTTCGTGCAGACAAGGAAGGACAGACTCACTCAGCTATGATTTTTAGAAGCTGCGTCTTACAATGCACAGGGTGCTGTGGGGAGCAAACTTTCTGCAGCTTCACTTTTAGGTCAGAGTAGAGTTGTTATCCCATTTAACTGCCTGTTCTGACAGCTAGGCATGCCTGTCTCTTCTGGTAATAATGATTTGTTTTTATGGCACCTGCTTTGGGAGATAGCCAGGTTACTTTCTATTGGTAACTGTAACCTTTGCCTAGGGTGTGTCACATCCAGGCATGAGATTTTTTTTTATTTTTTATTTTTAAACAACAAAGCAGTCTAAGACAATGATTGATTTGCAAGCAAAAAAGTTATTGCCAGCAAGTGAAGTGTTCTAGTTATTTCTAGTGTGGATCTGTGTTCATTAAAAAATGCTACAACACTGCTAGGAAAGATAAGCCCTTTCCCTGCTTTTCTTTATGTTTTAGAAATGGCTATATGCCCACTGGTTACATGACTCTAATAACTTCACCAAGCATCCACTCACTGTGTAAATTTAGGAGTAGCAACACAGATTAAATACAACTGTTACTGGATGATTTAATAATTTCTCATATTACTTGGACTTGCATTTTAAAAGGTACTGGCAATTCAGAATATTATCTTCCTTGTTTGAAGGATAGCATTGCACCAATGATGTTTCCAAGCCAAGAGCATAACAAAGTACAAACAGAATATAGACCTTCACTGACTGTGAACTGGGGGTGTGTTGTATACAACTTTAGGAAGGGAGACTTCTCTCTTGTTGCAAATGGTATGCACATTTCAAATTCTTTTTTCTGCCTAATGAAAAATACCTCATCAAACATGCTTTAGGTCTAAGATCAGTGCACATATAACAGATTTAATTAAGTTAACAGGGTTTAGAAATGAACATAATGCACGCTATGGAATTTTCATTCTGGCATGATTGAATATATTTGGCTGAAATATTGCATAACTGGCAAGCACCAGGAAGGTGTTTTGCTCTTTTCATGCTGTAAATGAACGTTAACTATGCTCAGGGCTTTGGATGACTTAATTGGCTATTTTTTCCTGGACATCCCTAGAGGTTGGGTTTGTCCAAAATTAAAAAGGATCCAGCTGTGGAGGCAGCCAAAGTAGTAAGAGATTACTGGGTTAAAAGCCAAGTTTGAGGAAAGTAGGGAGGGAAGATATGCAGTCTGTGTGTGCATTTAGTTGCAGAAGAGTCAGTAGGAAACAGAGCAGGAGTGAGCACAAACTCTGTTTTGCTAAGGGCCAAATGATGGATTTGGATTTACTCATTAAATAGAGGCTTTTTACTCATCTTTGAACCTTTAAATAGACACAGAATACTGGAAAAAAAATGTTTGAAATTTCAGACAATTCTATTCAGTATTTGCCATGTTCCATCATTTCTTACATTATTGTACTTCCGTGCAATAAGCAAACCAATAATGAAATTGTGATGTCCTGCCAAGAACGTGACAGACTTTGCTATTATAAAACCCAGGAACATAACATGGTATTCACTGCACTTCAAGGAGACCTAAGGAAGGCTCTGAAGGCCCTTTTGCATGTGCACATGTGCACATGACCACATGTGCAGCCTGGCCTCTGAGTTGGGATTAGTATTGAGTATTGGCAGCATATGATGTGGTTAATGGCACTTTCTGTCAGTGATGTACATCAGGGATGCCCAGGTCAATCAAAAAAGAAAATCCAGGTTATCAGAACAGGTCTCAGTTTCAAACTCTTACCAAAGTCTGCATCCTCATTTCCCTTTTGCAGTAATATTCTTATGGCAAGGTCCTGCCCTATTGACCTTCATGTGATCTGTCTTCTCTCATGTTACCCATAACTGAACAGTTTACTTATCAAGAGGCGAGAGACAGCTTTCTACTGGGAATTTCTGCTTTAGGGCAGGTTTTGTTTGCCTGTTCACACTTTGGCCAGCTCACCTAACAGCCAGCCAAGAGTGCCCTTCTCCTGTGTGATGGGAACCAAAAAGATATCTCTGCCCTCTCCAGATGGGCTACAGGCACACTGCAAGGGTGTTGTTGTCTGTGCAGAAGACTCTTCATCCCTGGTCAGGAGCAAGCCAGCATGTAGGATGTCCCATGCTGTTAGCAGGCTGCAGAAACTACTTTGTAATTCTGAGTGCTGCAATAGGCAGGAGTGAGTGCATCATGCCATTGGTTTGTGATTGTGGTTATATTCAGTTTTTTTTTGGGTGTCTGAGAGCATTTTAAAGCTGCTTTCCTATGGTTGTAAAGTTTGTAAACAAATAAACCCAAAGCCAGTTCCATGTGCAGAACTGCTATTTTTGTGCATTGAACCCTGCATATTTTGTTGTTTATCACTTTATATTTTTCCTTACTCTTTTTATTTCTGGTTTCTTTGTGTTTACGGTCTCCCTGGCTCATTAACTCTGGAGTGCCATCTTACTTTGCTTGTGGTGACAGGCTGTCACACCGCTGTAGATTTCCCCATTACAGAACCCTGTTAGTGACAAACACTGACTCATTGCCCGGCACTGGGCCAAAATCACAATGGAAAAAAATCAGAAATCCAACCTCTGAAGTTTCCCTCTGAGGACTACCAAAAACTCCTTCAGCTCTCGCCATCCCCCTTCTCTCTCTGTCTCTTCTACTCACTGCTGCTACCACAACCGCTGTTCCCAATGTGTCTGAATACCAGTCCCTTGACTGCAGTGGCAAGCTGCCGGGGGCTTGCTGGAGACCGTGCAACAGAGCAGCCATTAATGGACGTTAACTTTATCTGCCTTTTTCTTTTCCCCTAGTTATACTTTTTGCTTCTCTCTACAAGGCTGGGCTCTCTAGGAATACCATCATTCCTGATGTGTTATCTGTAAGCCTATTGGGTACTCAGAAGATTGTTGAAATTGTGCGTTTTGTACAGGAAGGGTTACAGACAGGGACATTGTGGCTTGGTAGATGTGTTACTAGTACTGATGCAGAGAATAATGTGGCTTACAGCAGCTAAAAAAATCTGAAAACTTTATTGTATTCTGTGTCTTAAAAAAAAAGGATTAAACCAGTTGTGTGATTATTTCTCTAGTGAAAGTTATGGATGGTGAACATACTGTAACAGAAAACACTATATCAAGTTGATGAGAACCTGGAGGAGGTGAATAATGTTACTTGCCAGGGGAATTAATTTTACTCTCCAAAGATGGAGGAAAATAATGGTCATCCAGTACAAAGGTGGGAAAAGGCAGAAATTGTGCTTTGCCACTTAATTAACAACCAGCCGACCTATAGCCTGTAGCTTTCCTGCAGACACACAACTGGGAGCAGAACCCATACGCTTTGACCTTCAGACCTTCCGACACATGGTATGAGGCATCAGAGTGTGACAAATTGCTAGCAGAAGATGCCTGTGTTGTCACATGTGCTACCTGTAGCTGATCAATTTAATTCCTTAATTAATTATTTATAGATTCTGATGCCTCTATTGCTTTTATTTTTAAAATTTATGTTTAAAAAATTTTTGGTGGAATGCAGTTGTCGATTTGGAAAGAAAAAGAGAGATAAAAAGAGGTTTTTTTTAATTAAGTGTGTTATTTGGGTTTTTTACTGAAGCATCTGAATAAATATTTCAGAGGATTATATTTTTTTAAAAAAACAAGCAAAATCAACCCACAAAATATCAGTCTTATTACAAAAATGGAAGAAATGCTGGTGAAAAGCACTGAGAAAGACAGGGGAGATGAATATGGAGGAAAAAGCATTTCAACAAATGGATCCCTGTTCTCCTTAGAAGGCATGCTTCTTAACCTGCATCTGCAGGCAGTGCTAACTGGAGAAATGAGATGACAGCTTTTCCCTTCCCCCTCTGACTCTGCCCCTGAGGACTGAAAGATGTTTAATTTGATATGCTTTTCAGTCCTCCCTCCCACCCTCTCAAGTCTCCAGGGATATTTTATCACTCAACACTGTTAACATTTAGATGTTGTTAACCAACTACCTCAGCTGAGCTTGTACTTTGCTACTTCATCAAAAGGTAAAGCAAGTAAAGGATTCAAAACACACACAAACGTAGGTTTTTATAAGCAAGCTATAAGCAAATATAGGTTTCAGTAAGCAAACACTTCTCCAGGCTTCAGATTCTACTTTTCTATGGATCACTGGGTGAACTAAAGCCTGTAAGAAGGCTCTCAGTCTCCTGATGGCTGTGACAGGTATTAGATTGGAGGGAAAAAGAGACAAAAAGATCCATCATTCAAAATGGTGCAAGGTTGTTGTTTACAAAACACAAGAAAATTCCTGAGCTTAGAGGGAAAGTTACCCCCAGTTTACTACCATTTCACAGCATGGATAGGCACTAGTAAATCAGTTGGATGCTCAGCTTTTCTGTTTGAAGATTATTTATTAATACATTTTGAAAAAATAACCATCACTATCTCCCAAATGAAAAAAAAAAAGAAAGAGCTAAAATTAAACCCAACAGAAAAGCATTTTTTTGGGTGATCATGAGCACTTCCTGTTATTTATAACTTTTCAGAATAATCAGCGATACCATGAAATTCAACTTATGGATACCCTTAATGTTCTTCGTTGAGCCAATATTTAGGTGGGCATTTCATTACAGGAGGAGCTGGTGACAAACAGGAGAATGATGCACTGTAAAAATAATCTTAATGAAGTTAGCAGAAGAGGCCTTAATTTTGAAAAGCTGGCAGTCCCTGCCCTTGCTGCAATTAAGACCTGTTTGAGTGGCAGTAGAATATCAACCCCATTTACCATTCTCTTTAATGCCATTGCATACTGACAAGGAAGGAGAGAAAGTGGTTTCTCTGGTGTAGGGTGAGCTGGACCTAAAATCTGCATAAAAATTACTGTACTGTGTGATTTTCAGCTGTGGAATTTTGCCAGCAGTTTATTTTACTTGAAATAAAATGGAGGGTGGAGGGGAATTGTATAAGAAAGTGATCAGCAACATCTTGCGTGCAATCCCATGAGGTACCCTGTGCGTTCACTTCCAGTCTTGGTATTACGATTTCATAATTTCAAGTCTCTACACTCTAACGATTTTTGTCTGTTGAGAATGCAAAGCTGACTCCTATAAAACCACAAGAGAAATCTAAAGATAGGGAAGTTAGGGCTTTCAATAACGAAGAAGACCTGAATTCGCATGTTAGCTCTGCTTTTGTGGAAACAGTTTATCAGTGATGCTCTAACAAAGCTCATATTTCACTATCATTTTTCCTGTTTAGATTTAGCACCAAAATGAAGTGACTAAATAGTCATATGGCCATTCATACTAGTTCAATACACAGCAGAGAGGACCAAGATTAGTTAGCATACAGATTTTACAATTTCATTATTATTTTTTTCATTACCGACAATATTGCAGCCTTGTTTCTAAATTCTGCTATAGTCTCAGAAATGACACTGCCTGAGTTTACAGTCACATTTCATTTTCCAGGCTGTGTTCACATGCTAGCAAATAGTTTAATAATGAAGCTTTAGCTTTAGAGGCGATACTGCTGTAGGGGAAAGATTCAGCAGCAAATTATGCAAGCGTGGGGTCAGAGCATGCAATATTTTTGAGCTTATGCTTAATTTTTAGGAAGCATAGAGGTATAGGAAGAGATGCATAGTTGAGAGACTAAAAAGAACTCCTTTATTTGTTTTCCATACTTCTGTTAGGGGTTGAACCTAGGTAGATGCACAAGCTTCTTTTTTCTTTAATGCTCAAGTGTTTAGTGTTTAGTTGAATCAATAGGTTCTTTTGGAAACGCATGGTGCGCAGGCTGCAACCAGTAACTGCTGTGGGAGATGCAGAGAGAAAAAGCTCTGCATTTGAATTCCTCTGGCTATAGGAACCGCTCAATGTGAGCTGGTTAAGGTTTTTTTTTTTTTCTTGGAACATTGCAGTAAGGAGCCTCTCTCCTTTTTGACAAGATTGACTTGCAAATGGATTAGTTCGAAGAACTAGGAATAAATGAAATCTGTAAATCTTTCCTCTCAGGGTTAATTTCCTACCCCATCCCTTTATCCCCCCTTCATTTTCATGCTGCAATATCAACAAAGACTACACTACACTAAAATCAAAGCAGCTGGGGTGGGGGAAGTAGGGGAAAACAAATGGAAGGTCAGTAGTTGTATCTATTCCCGCAAACATATTTCTCCCCCTCTCTCTCCTTATATTTTCCTTAGATTTTTTTTAACAGTTTCCATCAGGTAGTATATTATCTGATGCAGTGTCATTACATTGTAGAAATTGCAGCAGTTCTACAGTTTTCTAGATGTCATCCTGCCAGATATGTGAGCCTAGAGCAGTTTGCATTTGTTACCCTTTCTGGTGTGCTCAAAATATCTTCTAGTATTCATGTATAGATATGAAAGATTGCTTCACATAGAGATGACTTAAACCAGCTTGTCCTATGTATAAAAATCAATGCATTTTTGGAAAGGGTAGACATACGAGGAATAAACCAGAATCTGGGAATTCTTGGCTTCTCATAGTGCTGTCAGAACTCTGAATTATTACAATAGAAATCATGGATCTTAAAATGAGCATATTCAATATACTCTCCATGTTGTTTAAAGGACATTTCCAATTAGGAAGGGTAGGATTTGTATTTCCACTGATAATGCCTGCTGTTCACATACATACCATGTCTTGTTCCATGACACCTGGCTGTGATTAATCACTGTTTTTCTTATGTCTCAGAAAGAAATACAAATGTCTGAAAAATAAAAGGTGTTTTCGCTTATACTTCCCCATTCTCTAGGTCTTTGCAGAACATGTAAGCCTTCATTTTTTGTCAGTACTGTATTTTCTGTTACTTATTACTGATGCTATTTTACAGTGGTAGTTGAATGCACAAGCACTGCAAAGCACCTGGGGAAAAAACCTCACCTGCAGTATGCTCTGCTAGTGCTCCCTGCCTAACATAAAACTAGAGGGAAGCTGAGAAAAAGGAAATAAAGAAAATAATGTATTTTACCGGAGAAGGCAGTTTGTTGCAACAGATATATCCCATTAGCTCTGGGATGACATTAGATGCCAAGATATTCCATTTTAACTAGATCATAAATTTGACTTTGCCTAAAGTATTTATCATCAGTGATGTCTGTGTCCCAGTCATTGCTTTATGGTTTGCAATCTCAACTTCGGCCTCTCTCCTAAGACATCTTTTATCTAGAAATTTGAACTTGGTACTCTTGTAAATTGGAATTAGAGTGCAAAACTGGATTTTTGCTGCCTCCCTCCTGTTGACTAATGTTCTTTCTTTTAATCTAGCTAGCAGACAAGGAAATGAATTAAACATTAGCTGAATTGGTGAGCTAAGTGTTGGAATCCTTATGAAGGAAAAAAGCATCTCACTTAGCAGGTGTTTAACAGCCATTTGGTTGGTCAAGACTGAAGAAAAATAAGATTATTTTGTTTCATTAAAAATGGAAGAAACCAGCACATTTTTTTGTTGATCATCTTTTCTGTAGCAATTTTCCCCCTTATAAAAATCTCATTCTCCCTCTGTAGCAATTACAAATGTCATTTTACACCAGTCAGGAATAAAAGCAGAGAGACTGAGACACAAGAATAACTACTCTAAACTTGGTAATTAAGTTAAATAGAAGTGATATATAAAAAAGTTGGATACTGGTCAGTTTACCTTACTACTACTACGGAACTATTGATAAAACGTTTGAATATTTATCAGAATTTTATTTTATCAACTGAATCTCATGCTAACACTATTGGTTCAAATGCACACTTGCTTGTATAACTGCCTAACAGGGTGGAAATGAGGTTCATGACAGGGGTTTTCCTCTGAAGTGGGATCTCACAGCGATTCTTTAAACCAAATGTTTGATTAATTTCAGCTGATGGACCCGGACAGAGGTAGATGAAATCTTTTCCTTTTGCCATGAAAAGAGCTGGATAATTCTAAGATTGTAGATGTAACATAAAAAATTATAACAACAGATGAGTACACGACTCCTCTTATTTATTTTTCTGAGTGATGGTTTTCTGGGGAGTTAGACATACTTGCCTGCTCACAGTCCAGCAGGGTTCTTTTTTGGTTTGTTTTATTCTCTCATCACTTCAGCAAGTTTGACTTCTCCAGGTTGTTCACGTCCTTCTTATCTAGGAAATCCCAACAGATGGAAATTGCACTGGAATGCAGTTTCCCTTGGAACAGAGGCTAAGTTTCACACCATAACAATCCAGATTAGTATAAGGGAAACTCTATGAAGCACAGCCCATCACCATGTGAGGCTGTGTGCATTAATGTCGTGACACCTCCTTCCAGACAATATCAGCTCTGCTAGGTCCTATGGCAGTATTTCTTCCTGCAAGAAAGTGAATCAGTGCCTCAGTTCTCTATGGGCATATGGTAGCCTCCAATTAAGATATCAGACAATATTTCAGAGAAAACACTGATCTCTGTACATAAGGGAGAGAGCTCTTGGCAGCTGAATAACAATAGCTCCTCAGTCCATTGCCTTTTGAAAGGGAAGCACAACTTTCCTTCTTATCCTTATCTGAACTGTGCTTATGAGACAAGAAACATCCTTTCTGCTTTTATTTTCTCATGTACTCAGCGTAATCTGATAAAAGTGAAAGAATCAAAATCCATCACCTGATGTGGAGAAGTATCCTTTACTGCCTTATTGAGCTCTCAGTATTGCAGCTGCCTAGACAAGCATTTCCTTAGGAGTTTTTAACTTGTGTCTGACTGGTCTTTTCCCTCCAGATGAAAGGTGTCTCACAGTTTGTTGTGGGGATAGTGGTCTTCAAGGCATTGCTACCTTTATGCACGTGAACTGTTTAAAAAAAAAATTAAAAAAATTAAAAAACCCCAGTCCTGTCAAGCATCTTACTTGGAATTGGATTCTTTTTAAAACACATAAACACATTTGGCAGTGACCCTGCTCATCTTATTTCCCAAACTATCTGATGGGCTACGGACCTAAGAACCATGAGGGTAAGGCAAGTTGTATTAAAATGTGCCCTGGCATGCCAGCTTCATTCTTTTGCATGTGAAAGGTTGATTCATGGTCATCTACCCCATTCCATACAGAACGTGTTCATTTGGCATGTGCCTGGCACCTAGTAAATCAGTTATATACAATCACGATCTTTACACATACAGTTAATTCCCTCATTTTTTCCCTTCTATCAGTAGATTTGTTTTAATTATCCAGACAACATGCTGAACCTTGTGCTCTTCTGCCTACACCAAGTGCTACACTATTGAGGGATCTCCACTGAGTAGGATGTACACTATAGGTATCATCTATGGATGGATGCCTACACTCAGTGTCATCCATTCTTGCTAATTGTATATGCAATCCTACAATTAGAGTAGTTTGGAAAGGATCTTGACAGATCACCTGGTACATCCACCTGCCTGAAAATAGGATCACCTGACATTCGTGCCATTTCTGAGAGATGCTGGGCCAACTTGTTAAAGAGATGCCTTCAGGTCACTTGTTTCTCCACCATGTGTCTTATTCCCAACTGAACTGTTCTCTCAAACTGAGCCTAAATCCAGCCTGTCAAGCCTATGGTGGATGAAACAAAACTTTTATCTTTTCTGCTTTCTACCTGCCTTTCACACATTTAATGTGCTTAGAGACTGCTTATTTTGTCTTTCAAAATATTTCCTTATTTAGATTAAACAACATCCACTCCTTCAGCCTTTCTTTCTGTGTTCTATTTTCTAGATCTTCTGATGTTTTCATTAGTCTCATCCAGAATATCATATCCTGCTTGGTATATTAGTTACTTGTTGATCCAGGTCAGTACTCTCAGCATTTTGCTAATAAATTTTTACTCTACATGTCCAATTTTAGATATGTGTTCAGGAAGAGATGAAAAAGAATAATGTCTGCAGTTGTCTCTGGTACAATTTCCATATCCTGGCAGGCAAGTTTCTGAATGCTGTTGTTTGTGCTTGTTGTGTCTCTCAGCACAGAGCTGCTGCTGCTATGCTGTTATAAAGCCATTTTCTTTTCAAGGTGTTAATAACCACACAAAACTTCATGTGGTATCTGTTGCTCTAATCATCCTTTGGTCAGTGGCATGTGCTATAGACTGTGTCTTCAGTACAGAATTATGACTTCTGTGTAAAATACTTTGTTTTGTACTCTGAGAAGTATGTAAGAATGTTGTCTGCCTTTTTTCCACCATTTCCACTGGTCCAACACCCAATAGAAACCATTTTTAATTCTGCTACTTTGAAATTTCCAACATTTTGATGCGAGAAGTTTCAAGATCATGGACAGAGCTACGAAACTATCACAGCTGATCAAAATATTGAAAGTGTTCATTATATAAGATAGGCCTGCTTGGCTCATGCTCTCTCTTCCCCAATCTTTCCTGGTGAATGACTTGGATTCATTTTGGGGTCTAAGAGGTTAATGTGTAACTGCACTGTGCATAACTGCATCTGCTGGTTAAGCCGAAGAAGCTAAAGAGGAAACAAGAAAAAACATTCACTGATGCCTGCTGGGTGATTAGGCGGGCCATAGACGTGAATTAGATTTTAAACTTTTATTTTTAGAGCCTTGAATGTTTGAGTCGAACCTGCCATGGAGATAAAACACGGTATCTTCAGCAAGACAGATGCTTGCTGTCGAGAGAGGGATCATGGCAGTTCAGCAGGGAGTTCTTTGCCAGCCTCTCAGGAGCAGTCAGCTTTCTATTCAATGACCACCAATCTAGCTGATAACCAGAAATAAGCAGGACAGAAGAAATTTTTAGTGAGACTGAGTTTTCATCTGGCATGAACGTAAATATGATGGGTTTGTGTATAGTTTCCAAAATGTCTTCACGGAAAATAACAAAAATGGATACGTTCTGCTTGAGTTTGGCTGCTGCATTGGCTGAAAAATTCCTTTCACATTATATTTTTGCACTAATATTTTATTTAATCATCTGAAGAACTTAATCCATTTTGGATAAATAAATGGCAGATGACATTTTGGCTTTTCTTGGATTTAGTGCCTTGCATCTCAAAAAGATCGTACTGCTGGAACAAAAAGTGTTTGTTTTTGCTGTAGTTCTCCTATTGATAAATGTTCTGTCTTTTCATCTTGCTTCAGGAGGAAAACATGAATTAAACATTAATTGAACTGTATTGACTGCCAACATGTAGAAATCTTATTGTAGACATTAGAGAGTGCAGAAGGCTGCAGGGCAGATTGCTGTTTCTTCATTGATTATTTCAGCGGTAAAAAAGATTTGTTGACAGTGCTGTTCTTATGTGAATGATATTTATTTCCCACAGTATTCCAACAGAGGTGAGAAGTATAGGAAAGACACAGTATGTAATATATATTCTGAGTGACACTACGGGGTAGGAAACGATCTTGCCTTCAATTTTTCTTTGGTTCTAACTACGTGGAGGTTTTCAGCTTTTCTAAGAGAAAGATATTGTGCAAAATTATATCTTACTAATGGCTGTGAATTCTCTTCCACCTTGCTTTTTTTTTTTCTTTTTTGTTAGTGCTACAAATCTATGTGCCTTTCCTTTCTTGTGGCTCTTCTCTGTGTACAGTAATAGGCTTTCCAGTACCCATAGTAACGCATATTGAAGGTGATGGGCAATGAATCCCAAAGCTGAGATCCTTGGCCTAGATGACAGCAGTAGAATTTAAATGAAACATACAGTAGACTCTATATGAGAGACCCCTTAACCACTGAATCAGGGGGATGAATGGAGAATTTTAAAATATACTGAGACTTGAAGACTTCTATAATGTATCCACAGAAGAGAATCTGTCTAAAGTGATGCTTTTGCTTTTGGGATTGGACAGTCAGATTTGCAAACAGCCTAAAAGAATATACCGCTCTGAAAAACTACTAGTGCTCAGAGCAGGTGGTCATATACTGCATACATATAAAGAACAATGAAACCTTCACAAAAATTACACAAATAACCTTTTCTGGATGAAAGTTCTGCTTTCCTCTATGAGGGCTGTTGCTATTAATCCTGTATGCTGTAGGAGCATTTTAACCTAGTAAAGCACATAGTTTTCATTGTTTCCCTCTACAATGCAGGCTACTAAACAATCTTTCTTTTCCTGGTTGTTTTTTGTTTGTTTGTTTGTTTTGTTCTGGTTTTTTGTTTGTTTTGTTTTTACATTAATATATAAAAATTAATATTTGAAATTTTGGAGGAATTCTGACTTTAGTGGTATTGAACATTTAGCATACTTTTTGTTGATGAATCCTTTGGAGCCATGGAAGGAACAAGTCTTATTTATTTTTACATTTAAGTTGTGCTCATCGATGCCTTGTTTAAGCGGTAGCAAGTGAATATTGAACCTTGTATATCTGTACATGCTTTTCATATTACTGAGGCTGGATTTTTTTTGTTTCTCTCCTCCCTCCCTCACATTTTCTGATTAGATTCACTTCTTGCTGAGTTGCTAGAACACTGGCTGCACACATTTGCAGTTAGGCTTAGGCCAAGGATGTTGCCTGAAACAGTGTAGTTAAATTTCCTTGTATGTTTCACAAAATCAACTCCAAGTGTAAGCAAACATCTGTAGATATAAGAAAGAAAGATGGCTTTCTATATCCATGTCTACATTCAGAGAAGTTCATCTTTCTGGTTTGTCAGCAAGGTTGACAAAATTCTATAGTCTCATATGTCTGAACTGCGCTTGGTATAACTCTGACATACCTATATATTATCCAAACCACATGTGTAATAGCACTTAGTGATGCAAATATATTTCCACTAAGGTGCCACTTCTACCCCATGCTCATCTCAAATTTGCTGTAGCACCTAGTGGAAAATAAAATGCCAGAGCCAGTTAATTTTTTTTCGGAGAATGTCATTGAGATACGAATGGCCTCCTATCTTGTATTCCCTGCTAGAGAAGAAAGAGCACAGATTACAGGTAGATCCAAATGTACCTGATGCAGACAACAGATCATGTCAGTCTATATCCAGTTCTGACCAAATCATTGCATATTCCCCTTCTTCAAAACATAAATCCCTAGGCTTTAGGTTAGGTGATTCAGCTTGGATTTGATTCAGCTTGGATTAAAACCAAATGCAATCCAAAACTACAGGTTTGAGGGATCTAGACCAAACCTGATTACTAAATTTCAGCTGCCTTAGGGAAGTGTTGAAACATTACTGAAGGTGAATATGTACTGTTTTTCAGTTGGGGCCTTACTCTGAAACATCAGTGTGTTACCAGCACAGGTGCTAGAAACTTGTGTAGCAGACTGAAAGCTTGCCTTTACCTAAGGCATTTACTGACATATGGGGGTTTCAGTCAAACTTTTGCCCTGGGTTGTTTGAAGATTCAGCTGTCTAGAAGAGGTCTTTCCCAGCTGAACTGAACTCTGAGCAAGCCTGAGGTCTGCAGCTGCTCAGTGGTGCTCACTGCATGTCTCCCAGAGAAGTGGCTGCAGCGGGGGACGTTCAACTCACAGTGCATATGGACCAACTTCTTGATCTCACCACAGTAAACGTATTCTAGGCTTGTGTGCCTTCCCAAGAGGCACTTTTGATCATATCTGCCAGGGTATATTTGTCTTTATTTGTGGTTTGAGCCAATGGACCTTCAGAGGCAGGAAAAACCTTTGTGTGGATCTAGTGACTCCTCACGTACTTCCTACCAAAGAGATGCAGGTCCAGCCAGAAAAAAAAGCTCTTTTGCTGGTTTACCTACACATCCCCCACCCCCCCAAATCTCTATAGCTAAAGGGGGTTTTCTTCTTGAGATGACTGACATAAAGTAGGCCTCTGCCATTGCAACTACAGGTTTGTGATGTTTAACTCTAGCAGATCTGCATTCAGAAATGACTTCTGCAAGCCTGTCTTTGGTGAGCAAACTCTTGTTATGCCTCAGTCATGAAACTAAATTGTTGGCTCTTATTTTTAAGGTTCCTCCTTTACCACCTTTTTTTCTATCTGTTTAATTAGAATATTTAGTTCTCACAGGTGTTACACCAGTGTCAGGATTCAAATGCTAGTACGGAGGTCCCTGCACAAAATAGGAGTCAGCCTGTCAGATTTTACACCAGAGGCAGTATGTTTGTGAAATATATATTGAAACCTCATATATCAATATCCCAGATTGTGCCATACACTACTTTAAACTTAAAAATTGGGGGCCAAGGTAATAATCTAGACATCTTGCTAATTAGCAGTATGAAGAGTTTGGTAGGGTGGCAGATCGAAGGGAGCGCAGGAAGGCTAGGGTGCTGTACTGGGAGGTAGGGAAGAAACACCTTTCCCTTGAACATGATAGGTAGGTAGGTTTGCAAACCTAGCTTTGCTTCACCATTTCAGCCAGCCCTTTGCCTTTGCCTCCCTTTCAGGGCATGTCTGTGCTGCCAGTGGGGACCATGTTCTGTGCAGCCATGCACCACTACATCTTCTCTCTGTTACCATCTACCGTGTGTGGCTTTTTAGTCTAAACAGGGAAATTTAACCTGAACTGAAGATAAACCCTTTCCTTCCAGCTACCCACCTTATTTCAGCTTTTGTACTCTTGTCCTTGCTCTTATTTAAATTAGTGGTTGTCTGATAACTCTAAGTACTTTGTTTATTCTGTATAGCAAAATGGCTGACTTCATTCAATCAAATATTAGTTCAGTCCTCAAATGATATTTATGTTATGGATTAATGGTATAGTTTGCATTAAACTAGCATACTGGCATGGCCGCAAACTGATAGAAGCAGCTGCTTTTAAAGTTGATTTTGCAATATCAGGAATATAGTTCTTACATTGAGATTTTTTTCCTGTTAACTGCAAATGCTTCACATCAGGTTTAAAAAGGACACTGAATGCAAAGTCATAGGTTTGGCTGCATTTTAGATATGACATGACTCACCATTTTTCCAAAGTCAGTAACTCTATGATACAAAGGAGTCTGGAGATGGTTTTGTATTTTGACCAGCATTAATTTTTACCTGAAATAAATGTTCCGGATTGTGGTATTTCTTGGGCATATTTCTTTCTATTACCTTGAGGACTGTGGAATGTGCTGTTTTAATTTGAGAAAATAATTATTTGCTTTGAGAATCTTGCTCTAATTAGTCGAGATACTTCGCTGTGGTTAGTGTAAGGAAAATGGTGAAGAAATGATATATATATATGTCACAGGCCAGCAAGGTTCCTATCCAACTACAATTCTGTGTCAGGCTATTTTAAATACAATGATTAATAATTTAAAACTAAATAGTATTTGCTGTAATTTCCCAAGCGTTGTTAATGATTAATGTCCCTACGTTTGCATTTCATGGACTAGTCCTCTAAATATGCATTTTTCTGCTAAGACCTTTCAGTTGTGTTTGCCTGTCTTCAAAGCCTAAAAGGTGCAGAAACTTGCATTCGGTGCATTCGGGAGGCACTGGACAAGTGAGCAATGAAGCTGGCTGTAGTTTTCCTTGTGCTGGGATGAATTCACCTCTATACAGGAACGTTGGGTTTTCTTTCTTTTTTTTTAATTTACTAATTATTTTAGTAAGGCTCAAATACCAGTTTGTCAGTATAATGTAATGTACATTAGATATGAAAAATGGAAGAGATATGTGCCTTTGAAATTCTGGCTAGGTAGAAATTAAATTAGTGCTCTTACCTTATGCCTGTTGTATAGTCTGCTCTCTGTGTATAAGTGCCATTAGTGTTTTTTTTTGGTTTTGTGTTAGAAAGGTATAAACAGGCACCTTATTGCAAATCCAACATGGAAAGAGTTCATAGACCAGGTGAAAAAATTTAGCTTCAGTGTTGAAAATTTGCTTTCTTAGTGTCACCAATCTTTTAACCTATTTAGCAATTTGAACATTCCATAAAACCATACTATCTCTGCAAGGAAAATGCTTTGTGCGAAGTGAATCTGCTTGTGATCAATGCTTTTGGCTTTTTTCCTCCTTTTTTTTTTTTTTCCCACTGCTAACCTAAAAAAATTAAAATATTTTTCTACTTCTTCTATTGTGATTAAAATTTTCTCTTTTTTTTTTTTTGCATTTTGCTGCATATTCATTGCAGTACCTCCGTTACTTTCCAAGGTTGCTGTGTTTTTTTGTCTCATCTTTCCATTTATAGGAAAATAAAACATGATCTAAACCCTCAACATTCTTAATTGGCTAAATGCATTCAATTGTTCTGTGTTGAAACACTGCTCTCTAGATCAGATTCATTGCAGGTATCTGCTTCTGCCAGTGACAGTTGAAGATTCCCGATCTTTTGTGTTTATTTTTCCTTCTCAGCTAGGTAGTGCTATTAAACATGGTTTGGTTTTTTGGTTTGGCTTTTTTTTTGTTTTTTTCAGGCAGCTTCAATTTGCAAAGGCTGAGCAGGTCAATCTATTGTCCTTGCTGGAGGCCCAAGATGCCGCTGGCCTGCCGCACAATAGGGAGCCGTTGGAGGTCAAAGCCTGCATGTGGCTGATAACAGTGCAATTCTTGGCTGGAAAACACCATGATTAGTGAGCTTCAGTTTGACTCAGCGTGAGACTGGAGCTCAATGGCAAATCCTAAAGATGCCACATTCAGGGCTCTCTTCTGTCCCTATTATTAATTTTTTTTTTTTTTTAATTTCAGAATAGAAAGTGCAAACTCAGAATAAAAATCTGCTTTTTTGTTTATTTAATTTTAAAATTATTTTTATTGAGACCTATAATAAGAGAGTAGATGTGTTTGAAGGGGGCAAACTCCAGATTCCCTGCCTCATCTGTATGCATAGTATCCCTATAATTCTGCTATCTCTGAGAAGTAGGAGCTGTGCTTCCTGATTACTATCTGCATGAACCCATCTTCCTCTCCCTGCCCCTGGGTTATGGATCAAGTCATCCAAAGTTAGGTGAGAACCACAGAGGATCTTATAAATGGGATTTACAATGTATGGTCATTCGTTGGATGACTTTAATGTGGGAAATCAGACCTTGTGTTAGGCTTAGAGAAGGATTATATCATGACCATCAAACAACATAGATTTCAAGAAGAGGTAGGAACCATCTTGGACCTGCAACTTGTTAATAGAACGTTTTGTTAGAAATGCAAAATTTTAATGTCAGTACCCCTACGTTCATTAAATGCAGTGCACTGAGACTGATTACAGTACCACAGTAGCACAGTATAAGCTTTTGAGAATTTGAATAGGCAGAAATGAATGAGTATAGGAAGCATGTGTGGTGTAGTGGAAAGAAACCTAAAGCACTCTCTGATTTAGTTATTGGTGTTTCTACAAAAGAAAAATTAAAAAAAAACACCCAATGAGTAATAAAGTAACTGCAAGTGCTGTTGTGAAATCAAAAGATAAAGCAGGCAAGAAATAAAGAAAAGTGACTAAAGGGATGGGTTTTAAAGTCTTCTGTGGAAAGATAGTATATAGAAGAACAGCTTTTACTGGTAGGAAAAAAAAGATCAAAAGAAAAATAAAAGATCAAAGAAAAATTACCATATATTACAGAAATCTATAAATACAGAAGCATACCCTACAGAATAGAAATCAATTGCAACATATAAGCAAGCATGCCAGAAGAAAAATAAATTGAAAGTATTTTCTTTAATAAATGAAAGAGGTAAAATGTTTATGATTTCAGATATTTAAGCTAATTGAGTACTTAAAGAAGTATCTTCATGTGGAGTAATACTGAATGCAAACAAGAATGAATTAACTGTATCTAGTGTTTTGGTCTAAGGTTATGCAAAACTGAAAAAGTCTGTGTCTGTTCTGTGGGTTTTACACATTGCTATTCTCTTCCCTACTTGTTAGGTATGGTTAGGTAACCCAATGTCTTTGCAGGAATGCATTCCCAAGTTTCTCATTATTTTCCAAAAATCTACAGCATTACTATTACACTATAAAGCCAGAGAATTAAAACTGCCACACTGGTCCAATAAGCAGGGAGAACAATTCATGCTTGCCGTATTATTACTACTGGGTGGATTGTAACTTTAAGATACATAGAGCTTTTCTTTGTGTTTATATGCTCAATAAAGCTTCACCACCATAAATTAGACAAAAAAAAAACCAAACAAAACCCAACAAAACACCAAAAAACCTACCAGGATTATTGCAGACTCTTCTAAGGAGTATAACTTATAAACTGGTAGAAATCCTGAGAGCTGCTTACCAATGGATGGAGCTGTAAAAGTAAAACTAAAAGATATTTGCTTCACAGAACTCCTGTTTTATTAATACCTTTGATACACTTACTGAGCAAATTAATCTTAGGGGATTTAAATAAGAATTTAATAGCTGATATCGTTCTACATATGTTCCCCTAGACTCCTTTCTTTTTAAATGGTGTGTTTTCTTTTGAATTTTTATGATGTTTCATTTTCAAAAATACTGATGAGATGCAGTTTGGCATGATTTGAAGTTGGAAGAAGAATAAGTACAATAGTTTAGTTACTCTCATGCAATTTTTCTTTTATTTAAATGAATGCCGGTGACAGGCAAGTACTTCAGCATATGGTTATTATTCTTGAGAAATAATTTCAGGATATTATTCCTGTTAAGGCTTCTGGTTCTATGTTTGTGGCAGAGGAAGCTATACTATATAACCCTAAGTTGGATTTTTGTTAAAAAACTTTCAAAGAAATGTTCCAGGTAGTCAGAGCCCTGGCATAAGTAATTTGAACAATAAACAGGAAAGGTATATTGATAACAGGCTGTTTTATATCAGTAAGAAATTTTAGGAGGAATTACAAAGTTAGCGGTTGAAATCTAAGTAAATCTTAATGTATTTTTTTGGGTGGTCATTGAAATGGTGTTGTATGTTACAGCAAATTTACTGGTAATAAGAGAGAGAGAGACAGACCATCCTTTTCTATAAAATGAGTGGACTTGAGTGATGTTTTTAGCCTTTTTGTCTAACACACAGTTCTGTCTGACTGACATAGTTTTATACCTTTGCTACTATGCAGGAGCTAAAGCAAAGCTTCCATTTAAATGTCGTGTGCAACCTAGTTTATGCTAACTTTAAAACAATAAATCCTTACAGTTACTGACTGGATTATTTTCCATCTTGAGTAGCAAATCCATTAGAAACTTAACCGATGTTTGGAACCTCTGATGAGTTCTCATACAGTGTCAGCCTCCTGGTCACGTTTTATCAGTTTTCTTTGTGTTGCTGGTTGAGAATCAGCAAGGAACGTAAATCCAAAGTTATATATATGTCCTCATCATGTTTCACCTTTCCATGTTCTTCTCTTCTGCAAAACAAAATATCTGTTGAAGGGAGAATACCAAATGGCATCTTTGGAACTTTCAAGGAAAGTTTTCCTTGAAATCTACTGAAAGTTTCCTGTCTGAAGCACTTACCCTGTGAGGATTATTAACTGGAGGAAGGAGGAAAATGTGTAATAATATTAATGTTCAATTACAGTCTCATTTAATTAGACAGAAATAGCAGTACTGAGTTAAGAGACCAGCAGTTAAATGATATCTAATTTCCTGGGAAATAAAGTCTAAGAGTGAAACATCAGTAGCAAGTGGAAGAAAGTATATTACCTCTACTGGAGCAGAAGGTGGCCTATTACCTATGATGAGGAATCTTACTAAACTAAAATGAAGTTAAGGAATGTTTTCTTGACTGTGTCTAAATAGAATCAGCACAAAACCTGTTCCAAGACCACAGCTGAATAATTATGGTATGAATTTTTGTGTTCAAAACCTTCAGGTCTAATAGCAGAACATAAGGCAAAGACCAGCTGGCATGATTTTGTTCTCCCTGGCACATTTCTTTTTACACTAGACTAATTTTTATTTTTTTATTTGAAGCTATTTGCAAACAGCAATAATGACAAGTGAAGGACATCTATAAACTTAAAAATACCAGCAGATACTGCTTAGTCATATTACAACTTTTCTGCCTAAAACACAAATTACATATCCTTGTGGCAGGAGGATTGTGCAACTCTCGTATAGGCAATGTTCTCAAGTGAAATCTTAGCACTGCTGAGACTGTAAGAAAGATTTGTGTGGGTGTGTAGGTGCCTTGAGCTTAATGGTATTTTCAGAAATACTTTACTATCTTACTTATCTGCATCTTTCCTATCTCAATACCTTTACAAATATGACACTCTGTTCTGCTTCCCCCTGTTCCCAGTTGTTTCTAAGCACAGACTTAGTTTTTGGGTGAACACTTTGAGCAGACTGAAAAAAAACCCCAACCAAGTTTCCTTTTGTATGGTCCTTCAGCTTTTCAGAGAATAGTGAAAAACAGAGCTATATGTGAAAGGAAAGCACTCACTGGTAGGACTATGAAACAATTGCAGCAAATCTAATCTTCTCTGAGTACATCTCCACTTTATTGTTCTTGCCCTCAGTAAATATTTAGGTTCAGGCTACGCTTCAAACTTGCTGAGTCAGATTCCACCTGACACAAATAATTTCCTCTGAATAACTAGGTACTTAAGGAAAAGGAGGTTATTTGCTATGTGGTGGAAGACTGCTCAACCAAAACTAGTAGTAAAGCAAGAGCAAAGAAGCTCCAGATCACCACAAGTCATCAAATGTTAATCCTGCCATCATACCCACTAAACAAATGACTGCTTGTTATTGGAGTGCCATTTTGCAGTACAGCTGCACTCACCCACTCAGGGCAGCGTAGTTGAGGACTGTAGTTGGCCAGATAGGTATTTCTAGCTCAGTTATCTATTTGGGTCTCTCTTAGTTTCCTGTCTCACTTCAGGGTTGTCTCAGCTGCTTTAGCTCAGTGCATGAGGCTGTGCATAGTAGCAGGCTACTATGAAAGCATGCTGCAGTGGGATTGACTGTCCAAGAGTTTGGTACCAAGGGAGGAACTAGTCCTACCTTTCAAAGTAAGCCATCCTTGCTCATCATCATCTTTATTCAATTTTTCCATCTAGTTACTAATCCTTTAAGTAGACCAGACGAGTTTCCCATTAAACCTTCTTCCCGCTCTCTCCAAGTGACTTGTTCCTTGTCACCTCCAGAGATTACTCACCACTTCTGTTTCTCTTATGTGAGTGCTAAGATCTGAAGAGTAAAATTATTTCTTAAAACATCTACAGCTGAACTCCCAGGTTAGGTTTCTTCTCTCAGCTGATCACTTTTCAGAGGAATATGACCAGCTCTGTTGTATGATCAGTTTTGCATGATGAGACTCTGAATATGAAATTTCCTTTTTAAGTAACAATAAAAAAGGCGTATTTTGGTATTAGTTTGTTTTTGGACATGATAGTGAGTAGAACCCATTATGGACATGGCAGGAAGGGAGTAAAACCATCTGATAGGGAGGATTTTCTAAACTAGATCTAGTGACAGAGGAGCTATAATGTAAAAATGGCATTTGGTACATGTAGAAAGGAGGTGGCATCAACATTTTAAGCTTCCAGCTCTTCCCTTGTTTCTCCCTTATTGCTAGGCAAGTTTGTCTTTTTCCTTAAAATCTCCCCAAATTCCTTTTCTTCGCAAACATTATTTTGTGAGTCTTCACTGTTATTTTCCTCTCTATTCTTCACAATACTATTGTAAATAATTACAGAAAAACCTTTGTGACTCTGTTCATATGGCAACACATACAAGAATTACAATCGTTAAAAAAAGTATTTTTAGTATAGAGTCGTCAGGTTCTGATGTCTCAAACCATATTTACGAGCAAGGTGTATTAACTGCTACAAGCACACACTTTGATAGAAAATATCAGGTATCTTTATTAAAAACTGTACTAATGACACATTTGAGACCACCTTGATTAATCTAAAAATGTGATTGAAGGGAAATCATCATGAAAGCTTCTGACTTTTCGATTTAAAAATCCTCAGTATCAAAGTAGGTTTCAAGATTTATTTCACAGAAAATATTTTTGTCAAATTTGTCTTTTTATGAAACAAAAAATTAATAACTGTTTTGTTTCTGTTATCCTTTACATTCTAAAGTAAGTCAATGTGAAAAATCTACGTAAAAGTCACTAAAACCAAGCACCAACTGCAGGCCTTATGCTCTTGTCTAAGGTGTTGGATTGGTTATTGTCTTGAGAAATGTAGTTGTCCTTTAATCCAAACACCATTTTATGCACATAATAAAAGTGATTTCTACTCAGTAGTCACATCTAGCCATTGGCTCATAAATTCTCACCATCCCCATCTTGTTGTCCCTGATGAAGGACATTCCTTTACTTGGAGCCAAGAGCAATCAGGTATTAAGATCACTTCCAGCAGGCATTCACCTGGTGAATTATGTAATTCACCATAATCCACTTGGTGAATTATGTAAAAAACAACTATAGGCATCAGAATTAACAGAGAAGGGCTGTCTTCAACAGTTAAACTAAAGCAGACTTAGCATCTAAGTATTTACTCTGCTGTGATGGCTTCTGTAATAAAATATAAAATTGTGTGTGTGTGCATTTGTATACAAATAAATGTGTGTGTGCATGAAAACACAATGCTTCTCAAAATATTTTAGAGCATATTTTCACTTGAAAGACAGATTAAAATCTCTTGGTGATTTTGTTCACCTCTCAACCATTACTAAATGAAGAGTGAAGTCAGGTGATAGTAAATAATAATCATCATACTGCAGACTGATTACTAGACAACTACTCAATAAACCTGGTTTATTGCAGCCCAGAAACTACTTTCCTGGAGAAGTTATGACGGCTGATAAATCAGTTTTCTAAGTAATGTGTCAACTCAGATTCCATAAAACTGTATTGCTCTGACTCAGAACATAATGTTTTTTAAGGATGCAGTTAAAATGTGGCCAGATAGGGCTGACTTTCCTTAGAAGTTCATTGTCTTATAGGATCTTGCACAGTTTAAATTGAGCTTAGAAAGTCCTCATTGTCATTGCCTGGTTTTATTACAGCCAAGCAACATATAAAGTTCTGTTAATGCTTTCTGCAATATATTTTTCCATCTTAGGTAGCCATCTTCTGCTTTATTTGGGAACATTGGAAGATTGGACTGCTTGCTATACTGGGGTAGGGTCTCAAAGCAGGAAGTGGCACACTGTCTGTTGTGGAAAGGGTCCCCCTTCTCCAGTGATCTGACCAAAACTGGCAATCTTGGTCTCTTCTCTCCAATGAGCTATAGAAATAGATGAGTAATTTTACCTCCCTGATGTAAGGCATCTTCCTTAGAACAGGATACATCCTCTTTTGGAAATGTCCTACTCTCTCTTTTTATTAGAGGGTGCTCACCTGATCAGCTCAGGCTGCCAAAGTTGGATGAGGTGAATCTCATTATAGATTTGCATGATTTTGAGGTGGTTCTATGATGTAACTACATACAAGAATGCAGTTAGAAGATTTATTCTGAACCACTTCACTGGTGGTCTCCAAGTCTGTAATTTGGTCTTGACTGGCATTTATGGGGCAATGGTTTCCCCACAGTTTTGGTCAGTTGGGATGGTCCCTTCCTTAGGATATTCAGCTCCTGCAGTCTTTTTTTTTATTTCCCTAAGACAACTGTCAGAGTAAGCAAACAGAGCTTCCCTTCACTTGGTCTGCGCTCTAGCACTCTTCAGTATTGCTTAGGCCAGTTATGTAGACTATCTCATCTTCCCTCCTGGGTAGGAAAATTATCAGTCCCTTTGGTTACATGAATTACCCAGCAGATGGATGGAAACAAATGGGGAAGAATGACTAACCCTCTGTTTCCCACCTCAGTAACAAGCAGCTCTTGAGGAGAATAGACACTGGTCCCCTGGTCAGTGCTCTGTATCTTATTTAGGAAATATGATATAATTTGATTGATAAGTGTGACAGGGCCAGGGAGACAGAGAGAGTCATTAGGAGCAGAAGTTTGAGTATATATATATATATATATATATATATATATATATGAGGGAAGGAATTCAGTGCCTTGGAAAAAAATGCAGGAATATGGGGAGCAGGGGAAGGGGTGGTAGTAAATGAGTTCAAAAGCAACAGGAAAAAATGAATAATAATTTGGAAAAAAAAAAAAAAAAGAAAAGCAAGAGAACAGGTAAGACCAACCAGAATGAGCTACTGAGGAAAGGAAGAGTTTTAAGTAGGAGAAACACCTTTGGGAAAATGAGAGTGGATGGGTAATGATACCAGTTCCTAAATCAAGGAGAAACTAATCAAAGGATAAATAATTTCCCCCAAAAAGGCAGGAAGGCTCAAGAAAACACATACTAAATGGAAAGACGAAATGAACTGCAGCATTTGAGTGTCTTGAGAAATTGCTGTTAAAACTTTCATAGACAAAGACTACTGGTGTGGATATCTCTGATTCTCCTTAGTGCCAAGATGCTAAGGAAGGCAAAGTCAGTCCTCAAGCTTTTGGCAGTCTTTTAGAGATTTCAGCTGCTGATCATTAAGCAGCTTGAAGTTGACTGAACTCTTATACTTGACATGATAGGCAGTAGGGAGCCAATTTAGAGAGCAGGGGGCAGGTGCATTATGTCCAGGCTCCAGCTTCCTTCAGGCTGATACCTTTATGCCTAGGTTGATTGTGTTGTTCTAAGCCAGTCAGGAGATAATGATGACTTTTATAAATGTGACACTTTTTTTTTTTTTCCTTTTTTTTTTTTTTCCTCGTCTGAGAGCAGTTGGTGTCAGGAACTAGTGAAAAAATCTGAGCTAGTATTTAGGGATTGTAAACTCAGATTAGGAGTAATCACAGCTGCTGAGGGTGATGTTTACATTGGATGGTACTATAACCAGGTAGTTGGAACTGTTGTTCTTTACAGCTGTTGAAAAGATTTGCAGTTTATGCTTTTTCTTTTTTTTTTTTTTTTTTTGGGGGGGGGCTAGTGGTGTTGAGGAATGGGGTTGTGGGTATTATTTTATGGCTAAAAGATAAAAATATCTTTTAGCCATAAAAAGAGACCTCTCATTGTTTAATTTTTATAAAGATCAACTTCGTGGCTCCATTGCATTGAATTCCAGATCCTAGGAGGGAGGGTTAGAAAGCATACAATATAGGCAAGTTAATTATTAAGTAAATATTCATGTTATTATATTCAGCTGTATCTGCAAAACCTTCATTGTTATGTAATATTTTAACCCTCATAACAAATACTGGGTTATTTGTCTCACACTTCATAGCTTTATAAAATTTTACTACTTCTGTTCTGTAACCTTTTCTATGCATAAATAGTGTTTTCATCTTATTGGGATCACAAGATCGGTCATTTTATGACTTTGAATGCCTGTGCATCTTTTTATAGCAGAAAAGAGAATAGGATCCAGCTGGTATACTTAGTAATTATAAAGATTATAAGAGTATAACAATACTTACTTATTATAAAGTTTGACAGAATAGGTTAACTCTTTCACAGTATTATGATTGTCTTTGTGGACCATCTTTCCTCTCAGAGTGTCATCTTTTATAAGGCAGGAGGATAAGACATTGACATGAGCCAGCATGGTTTATCCTATTAGATGTATCAAGGACTGCAGGTCCTGCTTTGGAAAGGAAATAAGAGGCATGCAAAACCCTGAACTGTGTCAGTGCAGCTCAAATACACCCCAAGCAAAGCAAATTCAGGATTGTGGTCATTTTAAAAATTATTCTGAACTGCCTGCTCAGGAAACTCTGTCTTGCCCAGAAGGTATGGACATAATGCACCTTTTTAGAATATCCATACAAAATTGCCTAAAAATACTTAACAGAACAGTTTTACATGTGTATAGCTATAAAAAAGCTTAAAAATTAAAATTAAACAACTCTGAAGCAAAGAGGTTATGAGTCTGCAGACATTTGCCCTGGAGGATGTGCTGCTTTGTGGGTTTGCACATTGAGTCTTTAGCCTTTAAAATGCAGTCTGAAATCTGAATTGGACTTTTGAGTTGGGCAAGCCAGTAAGGCAGTGGGCTGAAGCAGAGCACTGAATCTCAGCATTAATTCTGAAATAATCTTCATCTTAGTACACAGATAGTGTATAGTAAACTCCTATACCTGAAACTGGATCACTTGAACTCTTTCTTTTGTCATCTGTTCAAATTAGAAGAAAAAAAAAAAAAAGCTACCTTTGCTTAAACAAAAATATATTAAAAATTGTTCTCTATTTTTAGAACCATTGCTAATTTATTGAAAGGTATGTAACTAAACTGAAAATAGAGATGTTAGCAGCAGCTGGTAATGAAAGTCTTTGAGTAGTGGAAAAAATTTTTTTTGTTAAAATGATTGAAAAAAAAAAAGTTGTTATCTAGCATTTGAATAAAACCCAAATAAAGCAATCTTAAATATAACTCTTAACTGAGAAAATTTAGAGATTGTGTTGCTCGTTATCTGTCCTAGATGATATTTGAACTTTTTTTTTTTTAAAGTAAAAAATTAACACTTAAAGAAAACGTTTTGAAGACAAACTTGCAATCTGGACTCAGACAATAATATGCAGTTCTTGTAAGATTGGAAAACTGCTTAAAGTAGTCTGTATGCCAGGCCCAGAACTATTTACTACTATATAAAAAATGTGTATGTTTATTTTAAGTAGTAGATTATATAGTTGTAACATCTTGCTCATCTTTAAATATTTTACCAGTTATTTTTAAAGCAAATTAATTTCATTTACTTCCTAAGAGATCCCAGGGGGCATGCCATTTAAAGCTTATTCAGAGGTTATGGTGTGGTTTGCCTAAGGATTTTATTCTCTCCCTCAAAAAAAAAAAAAGTTCTCTTTGAAATAACTTTGGAAGATTCTGTAAAGGTCTTGACTGTTGCAGCACATTTCCTGCTCTGTTTATCAGTTTTACAGCATTTCCTTTTTTTGAAAATGATTACATAGAATATTAGAGAATGGATGAGGAGAACATAAGCAGCAGCAGCAAGGGTGATAAGTACTGTGGTCAGTTGGGATAGCTAGATCTGGTAAATGAAAGGGTATGGCTTGTAAAGGTATAAAAATAGAGATATAAGAAAAGAAAATAATTTAAAAAAGACTTTAAAGATGTGAAAAAAGAGACCCAAAAGGAAATTGTTTTTGGCAGATAGACAGGTTTTTCTGTTCTGCAGGTATAGATTTCTTTGGAAGATATACCAAGTGATGTTTTAATGAAGCATAGTGTAGCTGGCAGGTAGGCAAACTACTGACTTTGACTAGTAGTTGTTATTCATCTTATGGATTGTTATTTAATTTCATAATATTACTTTCTATCCAGTTATTGAAATAAATCATGCCTAGAAAAGAGAATAGATGAAAAAGAATGCAGGCATGGAAGAATAGGCATGAGACTTGAAAGATTTTTGGAGCTGCTCAGTTTATTGAGGTATTCATCAGCAGGCGATTGACATGATGCCATTCACACCAGATAATCTGTGCTTGGGCGACCCATTTAGTGACCAATGTCTCCATTTCTCCTCATCCATCCCATTGTAAATAAATTTCTGTTCATCATTCTGTGTAAATAAAACTATTTTATTTTCTGTACATGAAGCGTCCATCCTACTCTACTGGCCCAGTTTCTCCAGTTCTGGGAGTCAGTGGAGCACTGGAGCTCAGCAGTAGGTCTTCTTGCCTGGCATGAACCTTAGTAGTAAATGTCAGCAAGCTCTTAAGCTAGGAGTGGATTTCTCATCAAAGTTTAAGACCCTTGTAAACCTCTTACTGAAGCTGTGGCAATGATCAACATGCTGTATGTATTTCCATTTTTGAAGAAGATAAACATAAGGTCTCTAAATAAGACAAGTACAGAAGAAGTGCAGTGATCTTAGCAGTCTTTAAATTTCTCTAATACAAACTGTCCATAAGAAGCTTTGTCCTCTTAATCCTCTCTGGTTTTTAGACAATTTGTTGTCTTACAATTAAGTACAGATGGTTTGGAGCTATAATGCTGATAAAAAAAAAAAAATAAAAAAAATAAAAAAAAAATAAAGGTGCTTAGGATTGCTTCAATTTCCGGGTTGGATTTTAACAATAATCCATGTCTGAAACATAAGAAATCTGGTTTTATCTAATCTTTAATGCTCGTTTGCAGATAGCTGACATATTTCAGTGATTACAGTATGTATATAAAATAATACCATTATCATATTTAGTGAAGTAGTAAATCTGTAAGAAGGCTGTATAATAGCATCCAGCTCTTCAATTTGTACTACTTGTGGCATAACTCGGTACTTTGTTTAACCATGCAGGAAGGGTCTTCCGAAACAGGGGAGGTTTGATTTTACAGTTGGAATACCACTGTGAAGAAATTGAGTAATGTGGGAAACTCTTACATGTAATTATTTAATGTGGAAAAAATAGCTGAAGACTCCCAGAATTATTCACTTGCCAACATCTTTTTAGGAAGATCTGTCTTTCTCTTCTGAAAACACAAACATGAGCAAATGTATAAGTCTTAGTCTGTGTAATACTTTTAACTGTTTCAAAACAGGATGGGAACTCCTGACAAGTTTCAAATATTACCTTTGCCATGAGTCTAGCATTTTTTCCAGCCTTTCACTCTCACACTTCTCCCTTACAGTGGTGACAGTACAGGCTTAAAGAAAAGGTGCCACATTATTTAGCCATGGACAGGCCAACAGAGTAACACCTGCACAAATCAGTCCCTTTGGAAATACTATCAAATAGAAGCCCTAAATGACACCTAGCTTAGGATGAACCTTTTATTTTCATTATTACTTTTATTTGGTATTCAAAAGCTACCTGCCATAGAGGAGAGAAGCAATGGCTGATCTGTGTCATGGATCTGGTGCCTGAATATCTTTCCCAGTATTAGCGGTCGTGTTCACAGATGTGTACTGACAACAGAGTACCCATTGTGATGCCATTCTCCAAATCTGGTCAAGTCAGTGAAAAATCTTCTGAAAGGAATGGGCAGAGTCTGTGTTTGGATGTAATTCCTGTGCATTTCTGTAATTTCCAAATGGTGAATCAGAATTAAAACTGCATGCAGAAAGAGGTACCCATGTCCTTCCACTGAAATTATCCTGCATGATTTTGTCTAAGGAAAAAGAAAAAAAAACAACAAATCACTTCCCTGGCTTTGCTTTCTCACAGTAACTAAACAAGCCCTGCAACACGTGAGGGAGTTGATAGGTAAAGAAATGTGTGCTTAATTTTCATTTTAGTTTTAAACTGAAGAAATGGTCATGTTTGTAAAACTCTGAAGTACTCTGGTGAGAAACACAATATAAAAATAAAAGCTTAAGGATGAGTAAGAACTGGTTTCATTCAGCTACAGTTCACACCTTCAGAAAGCCAGTAACTATTTTAAGGGCATTCCGGGTGTTTGATGCATGATAACTTTCCCTATAAATACAAATAACAGAAAATAAAAATGAAGAAAATTAACATTGTAGCAAAATGTTGCCGGAGGCCTGCTACCATAATAACCACACATCCATAATTCATAGGGAGCCTGCGATAAACTAGCTTTCTTCTTTCTTCTGAAGATGGTGAATCTGTGGTGAACTCCATCGCTTGAAAGAGAAAGTGTTTTCTGTTCTCTATTTTAAATAGAAGTACTTTTATTTAGCCCAGAATATTATGATTAGAGATTTTATATTCTGTAACACAGTGAAAGAATGTGCTGTCTTGTAACAGTTACAAGAAACTTCATAATGTTTATATAATTATATGCTGAACAGTTTCATTTTAAGTTCAGATCTAAGCTTCTTCAAAACCACTGTGGCAGTAGAGCCTGAATTTTGTTTCTGAAGCCAGGCACAAATCCCAGAGACGCATTCCCAATATCATTTGCAACATGTGCTGAACAGTACCATATAAACCACAGCCAATGCCTAAGCCTTTTGAAATAATGAAGTGCCATGATTATTACTCTGGTAGTATGTGCCAAAAGTGGGTTATTTTTCTGTTAGCAAAGAAGTAAGGTGAAACAGATCACCTGGTCTGTTCCTTTCCAGCTCAGTAACAGCTGTGTATGCTGATTTGAAGTGTAGATGGTGCAAGAAGTGTATACATCATGTTTTCACAGTTTGCAACAGCTCTCTGTTATTTTGTAGTGCTGTATTTCCTCCCTGTTTCTTGGTTTCCTGTGTGACTGGCATTTGGAGATATCTGCTGTATCGTAAATTATTGTTCACTCCTCTCTCACTGGCTTTTGTTTTGTGTTCTTGGTGCCACTGTTTATTTAGCTAGAGGATTCTAAGAACTAGGATAAACTTTCCTGTTTGTAGCTGCTTTGAAATACTGCCATCTCTCCGAAATCATATCTGGTTGTGCCATTTTTTTGTTATTTCCTCCTTTAAAAGAAAGGTATGTTTAAATTCCTGTTTCTATGCACACTGTTAAGAAGTCTGTTATCCTCTGTGTCTTGCCCAGTAGCTTGACTTGGTACAGAATTAAAAGCATTTGTTGACCTGTTCTAAGTCTTGGACATTTAATTAAAGGGAATTAATTGTTTTATAAAACTACTATTCTATTATAGACAGAGGTGACGGAAAAAAATATGGAAAGATAATTTGGAGGAGTATTGCAGCAAATGCAGGCTGTACAGAGTGCTGTAGCTGTGTAAGACGGATGGTGTAACTGGGTAGAAGCAGCTCTTGTTATAGTGCTATATGTCTGCCTACAGGTAATGATGTAGGTTAATTGAGCACAAGAAACAGCAAAGGAAAAAAGTTTTTAAATTTTTATATCCCCTTTCTGCTTTATATCAGAGATAAAATTTATAACTGAGATCTCTAAATTCAACATGGCTTGCTGCCACAAGATGCAAATCAAAGCCTGGATTCTTGAGGCTCCAAAGCCGGGCAAAAAACAAGACACTGCATCTTTAAGAAGTGCTTATTTGGCATTCACTTATTTAGTTAAAGATCACTGCCAGGCAGAACTCCCGTGGGAGGAGTGGATGGCTCATTGGGCCTCATGGGGAGGGCGGTAATTAAACTCTGAAGGCAAGCAATGATGTTAAGCTAAAAGCTCATCTTTAAATAGTAATACACTTGCAATGTAAAGTGGAAGGCCCTCGGGTGCCTGTTGACATAGTGTTAGGAGCTGGCACATTTTTATATAAAAGCTAAATTGAAGAAACTGTTATGAGCTCATCTGCATAAAGCAATATGATTCTGCCTGAGGGTGTGGGCAACAGGGAGTGATTAGCAAAACGTCTTTTTCTCTGCTACTCTGTTGCTCTGCTAACATGCCACTTGTCACTGAGAAATTTGAGATACCATATGCCAACCTGCATCTACAGAGACCCCCTTGCTGATTGCACATTGAAGAATTCCTCTTCAACACATGAGGAGCTGTCAAAAAGCATTTCGGGGACTGCATGAAACATGCTGGAAAGAAAAATCTTGTGTTCCTTTCCTATCTCTTCCTCTTGTGTTGCATCAAGCCCTTACTAGTCATAACTGTAGATGTGAAGCAAAACACATTTACAAAGAAAGAACTGGATATCTTTGCTGACCTTCATCTCCTCATCCCATGTGGGTTGAACTTGCTTATTCAAACTAGCCTTCAGCGCTTTGAGGCTACGGTTCCCATAGCAAGGGATGAGCCAGCTTGATTTCCATGGAGATGTGGATGGGGCATTCACTTTGCTTAACAGCAGTTTGAATTCCTTGTAGCTACACCTCCTGGGACAAGGAGGGGGTGCCCACTGGAATGATATTAAGAGAAAATGAACATCAAGCAATAATATAATCTCCTGACATACCAGTTGCACAGCTCAATTACTTAAATGACATAAAGAATACCATAAACTTTTGTTCAAGTAGTAATCTTTTGTTTTGAGGTAAAGATCACTTTTTCTGTCATAACAAAAAAAACCCTAATTTTCTTCCTCAGCATTTTGATTTCCATATCTGGTATTGAGTAGAAGATTTAATGAGTATGTATAGTACGTGCATGTAAGTGCACACAAAACTTTTCACAAACATGTTTTAATATAAATTTCAATATCCTAGATTAGCGTCCTATCTGTAGTTCAGAACTGAAAAAAAATCAGGTTATTTTGGTTTTGTTTGAATGAATGTACAGATGTGGTAAAATGCAAGGGTCTCTTAAATCTTCTCCTCACAAAAGATATCTTGGTGGTTATATTAGAAATTAGCCTGTGAAGCCATGGAATTATTTATTCAGGATTGTTGCCATTATTGTAAAATGCATCCTATCTGTCAGCTAGTGTACAGATTTTAATATAGACTTGAGCTGTCCAAACAGTGGTTTTTGCTAGTTGACTCAATGTAGACTCCAAGTTATTTTGGATGCATCCTAACAGACTGTGCCTCGCTGTACTTGTCTGCTGTGGAAATGTTAAAGTTGGTCACTTCTAGCTTTTGGTACATGGAAAGAGGCTGGCTTTATTGTACTGCATACAGTGAAGGTAATTTCCTAAAACAGTCCCTTGGTCCTTTGGAACACTCTGTTTCAGAATACAAGGAAAATCCCTTTTTTATTCAAGTGACCATCCATACAGTTGAAATACCAAACACAGCATGACTCAGTAGTTCAACAATGATGCTAGCACATTGACAATTAACTCACTGATTCTCATAGAAGACTGATATGGAATAGAATCATAGAATAGTTAGGGTTGAAAGGATCTTAAGATCATCTGGTTCCAACCCTCACTGCCATGGGTAGGGACACCTCACAGTAAACTGTGTCACACAAGGCTCTATACAACCAGGCCTTGAGCATCGCCAGGGATGGAGCATTCACAACTTCCGTGGGCAGCCCATTCCAGTGCCTCACCACCCTAACAGGAAAGAATTTCTTCCTTATATCCAACCTAAACTTCCCCTGTTTAAGTTTTAACCCATTACCCCTTGTCCTATCACTACAGTCCCTCATGAAAAGTTCCTCCCCTGCATCCTTATAGGCCCCCTTTCAGATACTGGAAGGCTGCTAGGAGGTCTCCACGCAGCCTTCTCTTCTCCAGGCTGAACAGCCCCAACTTTCTCAGCCTGTCTTCATACAGGAGGTGCTCCAGTCCCCTGATCATCCTCGTGGCCCTCCTCTGGATTTGTTCCAACAGTTCCATGTCCTTTTTATGTTGAGGACACCAGAACTGCACACAATACTCCAGGTGAGGTCTCACGAGAGCAGAGGAGAGGGGCAGGATCACCTCCTTCGACCTGCTGGTCACGTTCCTTTTGATGCAGCCCAGGATATGGTTGGCTTTCTGGGCTGTGAGCGCACACTGAAGCCAGCTCATGTTCATTTTCTCATCACCCAACACCCCCAAGTCCTTCTCTGCAGGGCTGCTCTGAATCTCTTCTCCACCCAACCTGTAGCTATGCCTGGGATTGCTCTGACCCAGGTGTAGGACCTTGCACTTGTCATGGTTAAACTTCATGAGGTTGGCATCAGCCCACCTCACAAGCGTGTCAAGGTCCCTCTGGATGGCATTCCTTCCCTCCAGTGTATCAACCAAACCACACAGCTTGGTGTCATCAGCAAACTTGCTGAGGGCGCACTCAATCCCACTGTGCATGTCAGCGACAAAGATGTTGAACAAGACCGGTCCCAACACCAATCCCTGAGGGATGCCACTCATTACTGGTCTCCAGCGGACATTGAGCCATTGACCCCAACTCTTGGTGTGTGCGGCCACCCAGCCAGTTCTTTATCCACCGAGTGGTCCATCCATCAAATTGATGTCTCTCCAATTTAGAGACAAGGATGGGGTGAGGGACAGTGTCGAACGCTTTGCACAAGTCCAGGTAGATGACACCAACTGCTCTACGCTTGTCCATTAGTTCTGTAGCCCCATCATAGAAGGCCACGAAATTGATCAGGCAGGATTTCCCCTTAGTGAAGGCATGCTGGCTGTCAACAACCACCTTGTTGTTTTTCATGTGCCTTACAGGAGAATCTGCTCCAAGATTTTGCTCCAGCTCCTTCAGCTGGTGAATAAAACCATTTCTTTCTGTTCAGTACCAGGGGAACTGTCTAAAATGATCACATAGAGATCCTGTCCATACTGACAATGTCTGTATCTCAGATCTGCTACGTCTTGTACTTTTGTTGATTGCTCCAGTAATATATCAAAAATACTAGTAGTATGCTGAAGAAAAACAAGGTTTTCATCTTTTGGAAGTTTGGTTCAAGCACTTAGTGCCAATTCAGAGAATCCAGGGCATGAAGTCAATCTGGACGGAATGTGAAAGAGGATCCCCTGATAAAAAGGACTGAAACATAATGACAGGTTAGATTTGGAAAGCTGGTGTAGCTAGCATGCCAGTGCTTTTTCTAGCCCATGCATAGTGAGTTTCAGTGCCCTAGGCTGCCTGTATGCTGAGTGTGAGGGGGAAGGCTTGTTTCTTCTTCTTCCCCTGTCATGCCACTCATGACAAGAAGAGACATGAAAAGCTCAAGGGGCTAATCAGTTTTTAGGCTCTGACCCACATTTTGAGTTAGCAGTAATTATGAATTGTAGGAATTCTCATGTTTTATTACATCCATAGAACTGCACCACTTCCACAGTTGCTCCAGACTTAAATCTGTATAAATGGGAAGTTAGAAGGCACTGTATTTTTGAAGGAAATTAAACTGTAGAAAAGAATGAAAATGACATGCAGGCGATGATGGGAGTGAAAAGGTTTTGGGGTGGTTTTGTTTGTGGTGTTTTTTTTGGGGTGGTTTCCTTTCATTTGGTTGTTTTTTGGTTGTTTGGGTTTTTTTGTTTTTTTTTCTTTTTCGGTTTGGTTCATTTATTTTTTAAGCAGTGCGATGCACATTGGAGGCAGCACGGAAAAGACAGACAAGTGCACAGGCTGGCCACCAGCACTTCCAAAATATGAGATCAAGTTATTTTTGGCAACATGGTAGAACAGACCTGATAATCTGCTTTGCACTCTGAAACATAAGAAAACACCTGCATTTCTTGACCTCTACTAATGATTTCCCTTATTAATAAGGGTCTGTTTGGCACAATCAACGCTGGAAAAAGTAAGCAAACAAAAATTCATCCATTGCAATTCCCAATGAATGGGATTGCTGCCACAGTAAGATTCCCCGTTCTGTGAATATAGAAAACTCGTGAGGCTGGAGTAAGCGTGAAGACAAAGCCCACACAGTCCTGAGGCCTCATTCTCTTTGCAAGGCTCTTTAAATGTAATCTTTTCTCAGTGATCTTGGGGCATGGGCTGAACAGTCCTGAAGTGTAGGAACCAAAAGTGCTCTGAAACATGACAAGGATATTTCTACTTCATTTATGCTATAGAACTGCTAATTTATTGTCTGGGAAAAAATCTAGGAAGAGGGAGAATATCTGCTGTGGCTTTTGTTTTTGTGTTCTATTAGACTTGATTTTGGGGAAGATTGAGAAGGACATCTGCTCATAGTACTTGTAAGCCTAGGACATTTTATGAAAAGGAAAATATCCTTTAATGTATCATGAGACATAGCTTAAAAAAATCCTGTTAGTGTCAGTGATGGTACTTATTTCTCTTGTTCTCCCTCTCTCTGTTCTTCTTTTGCTTCTTTAGCGGCTTTGACCATTGATGTTAATTAGTAGTGAAAAGGACATTTTTGGCAAGGCTTTTAAATACAGCTTTTATCTTCTCTAGCAACAGGCAAAGTTGTATTTAATGGTATTTGACATCTAAGAGTGACTGCAAGGTCTTTTTTTCTGTTGATTTTTTTTTTTTTCCTAAAGGAGTTCCTTATTCTTCTAATTTATTAAGAAATCAGACTTTTATTTTCAACATACTTCTATACATGGATGAGAACATGCTGCACTTACATGAGTAAAAAGCAAATGAGAATTATATCAGTGTTGCACTGAGTTTTTAACATCAGTAGATTTCCTATTATTAGGTTTACACTACATATTCTGTTGAGCTACTGATTTTGATATACAGATCTTTTAAAATTATGAAGTGATGTATTTTCTTCTCAGCATCATCTAGTTATTGGCTCGCATAGTTTAGCTGATATACAGTTGCAGGAAACTCATGAGAAATAAGTTGATCGAAATGATTGCTGTAGGTATTCCTACTTGCCTATCTGTGATGGTATTTTTGCATCCATCACTGCGACGGTTTGGGTTTTTTTTAAAGGGTATTTCTGTGTAGATGTTAATTTTGGTCAGGCAGCATTGCCGGGTGTAACTGTGACAGTGTTACGTTATAATATATATGCAGTACTGCCATTGGATATAAATTTCTAGAAATAGTAGCAATAACATTACTATAGCCTTCAGAAATAATGAACTGACTAGGTATTTAACATGAATCCTACTCTCAGATGTCTGGTTTTGTTTCATCTTAGGTGTGTCCCAAATCTTGGCAATCTACTTCTGCTACAAGCCATTAAATTTTCCTACTTTTAATCATTTATATTGTAAACTGCTATAATTCCTCTGAATGGGATGCAGAATGCAGGAAAAGCTGCTCCTGGAAATATACCTGACTTAGACATATATCAGATTCAGTTGCAGACTTGGTTGCAGGGTGGCAGTCAGTAGACTGTAGAAATAATTGCTTTTTCCTTTGGCCACCTTTCTCTTTCATTGTTTCCTGTAATTCTTCTAGATTTCTAGAGCTTATGTTATGGCAGGATTTTGGGAGGCAGGGGAAATGCTTTCCATCTCCACTGGAGATGTCAATTCTGCAACTTGTAACTCTATCAAGCTACTTTCAAACTCTTTTGCCTTCTGCGTCTCTCTAGTGTTTAGCAGTCCAAACCAAAAGTAATGCAAAACTTCATGTGCACTTTGTGAACTTTTGTTAGGGTTCTTGGCCCTCCAGGGGTTATAGCCATCTGTCATCAGAGAATGATCTAACTTACACTGGCAAACTGGCCCAAGGAGAGGAAATATAGAGATGAGCTTTCTCTCATTTTTTTCATTTCTCAGCTATACAGAATGCTCTGCCACAGCCTAGAGGTATGATTAAGGCCTTAACTGTTGGACTAAATCACAGATACGGAATGTCAGCAAACCTCAGGATTCTCCCCACCCAATTTTCTGTGTGCAGATTCAACTTTTGAGACTGGTTCCTCTGAAATAATTTTCAGTTAAATTATAATATTTTCCTAGAAATACTTTGTTTCACAGCAGTTAAGCAAAACACCATTCCTTAGCTCTGCACTGCCTTATTGGAGTTACAGCTTGAATGCATCTCCATGGGCCAGGCTTGCTTGACCATATTTCTCAGAAGACAGCAGAGATTTTCATTTTTTTTTTAAAACAGGTGTTTGGATTACAGCACATACAGCTAGATTAAAAAGCTCTGCACAAGAAATAATAATGCCATTCAGTTCTCAGTTTTCAGTTTCCACAGGGCAACATGTGGACCCTGCTGGAATAGTAGTTACATTACCTCTGGGAAGTGCAAATCTTCAAGGAATTGATTTGCAATTGAGAATGATCCAGCTTCCATAAGACCTATTCCTTTTCTTGAACTGACAGAAAACAAGAGTTCAGTCTAATTTAAAAAAAAAAAAAGAAAAAAAATGGGGCTACTGAAATATTTCATTTTGATTTGAATCTCAAAGTGATGTATTTCAGAATCTGGAGCTTTTTTTTCCATTAATACCTGTTCAGTAAAGAACATCGATGCATCAGCTTTTAACCCATATACAGCATTAACAGATGCTGAAATATGGTAATTTCTGTTGAGCTGGGAATTCAGAATCTTTCTTACTGTCAGAAGGGGGCTACTTTTTGTTAGATTTTATTTTTTTCATTTTACATATACATATGCCTGTATTAACTGTGTGACACACCAGAGGCACATGCTAACTGATGCACGTGTTAACTAATAACGGCAAGTTGTACATAATTGTTCACATACTGAATTAGGTATAAATTACTTCCCATATGAAATGTGATTACTGTGACTCAATAATCAGTGTGAAAATAATTGTTTTGCCTTTCTATATATAGAACTTTGCGAATAAGAATAATATAATAATCAGCATTTGCCAGCTGGGACAATTCCTATATTCTGAAGTTGAAATTTGTGGCAGTTAACATCAACTCAGAGGCTTAAATGAATATTGGGATGTTGCTTTTGGGAACAGCAGAATTTGGGATAATACTGTTACTACAGTGAAATTCTGTCATGAAAGACCTTTAAATTAAGCTTTTTGAGCCCAACCCAATAATTTAATGGAGTTACTGAAAAGTCTCCCATTGAGTTGACTAGGCTTTGGGCCATTAACTTTCAGAGCAGCAGTCCTGCACTGGAGCTTCTCAGGGGTGTGATAATGAATATATTCTCTGCTTCCAGATCACAGAGCCAGCTTTCATCTAGCTTTTAGTCAGGACCATATTTTCAAACAGGTGTCTAGAATATTCCTGTCAAATCAGGACACAGAAACATTTCATATACCCAGTGTAGCTGCCTGCATTTGAGAACTTGTTTCTAAGAGCCATCACTCTTTGACTTGTAATGATTTATATATAAATCAAAAAATTGTCTTTTAGGGTCATTCTTTGCAGTCAGCATTATGACATCCAGTCGGAAAAAGCTGAAGGAACAAGAAGTCAAGTATTTGAATATCTTTTCACGTCTGTGTTCTGCTCTTCAAAGCCAAATGTTCCTTCTGGATGATGAGGCATTAAAGGGAGAGACCTTGTAACTTCAGGAAGTAAAGATATCTCTTCTGCTTCTAAATATCAGCCATTAGCATTTATATTTGTGGTTTCTGCTTTGCTCTTTGTTTTTTGTTATTTGGTTTTGGTGTGTTGTTTTTTTTTTTGGGGGGGGGGTGGGTTTTTTCTTGTTTTTTTTTTTTGTTGGGACTTTTTTGGGTTTTGCTTTTTTTTGAGTTTTTTTTTGTTTGCTTGTGGGTTTTTGTGTTTTTTGTGGGTTTTGTTTTGTTTTTTTTGTATACATCAAATATTTTTTTTCCATCACTTTTAACTTCCTGTCTTTTTTTAAATCCTGCTAGAGTAAACCCATAAAGCCATTTGGTCTTAGGAGGATATTGAAGGAATGAGACTATAAATGCTTTTTTTTTTTCCCCTAACTTTCTTTGTGGTTTGATGGAATTTTATCTTTTTGTATTTCTAGCATTTACATATCTGCTAACAACATTACCATTTATTTCATGCTTTTTTTAAGCCTTGTTTGAAAAGGTTTCTCTTTATGTTAGTTTGACTGCAAAGATTGTTACACCTTAATCACAGAAGCCTGATAGGCCACCTAAGCTTGAGATTGATCTTTGACCTTGTCCCTAAACTGTTGCAGGGTTAGATACAATTTGATTCCTGACATTTTCACGCATTGCATAGTAGCAGAGTGTCAGTACCTGCAGCAGAAACATAGAGTAGACGTTCGTGGGCAAAAAGGTCTTCAGTATTACAAAGGGCATTTGGAGCATGGCAGTAATCTGGTTAGTTTTCAGCTATCTTTTGAGAGGGATAAGGAATTTTCTGGTTAAGTTTTCATAGCTTCTTTTCTGGAAGTGTTTTGCCTCATTCAAATGAGTAAAGTATTTGACATTCAGAGCACTTGCCTATACAATCAACTGGAAAACATAGATGCCTATTGGTCTTCTAAAAGATTGACTTAATTGTACACATTGGTTATTTAGAAGAGTTGAAATTAGAATTGAAAGATCTCTTGGGATCACCTCATGATAAGATAAAATTAAATGCTAAGAATGTAGAAGATTTAAGGAACCAATTTAAATAATAAATAGCAAGAGAACATTTTGCAATAGCAATATGTTGTATAAAATCTCAGATAAGTATGTATTTGAATTCCTGATTTTCCGGATCTTTGGCAGATATCACCTGACTTTGCAGTGAATTTGTCAAATAAAAGAGTTCTAGCCTTATATATTATGCATATACATAAGTTCATCTATAAAATAAGAGGGTAATTAAGTATGTTTCTGGAAAAAAAAAATCTTACTTTCCAAATTTTGTTATTTACTCTTACTGATAATACCTGGTATTATTCTTAATGGTAATGAAGTTATTTGCTTTATCTAATACCCAGAATTTTTGCATAAAAATGAGTCAACCTATTTTATGTTTCACCTTGAGAAGAGATAGAATATAGCAAATAATCATTACTATCAGCAATAACTGATCTAGACTGAACCTGTAGTTGCACTGAAATAAAAGAACAAAAATATTTTTTTATGTTCTTTTCAGTGTTACCATGGTCTTTTCTCAGAGCTTTTTCAAAAGAACTTCCACTGCTCATAGGAGGTAATAAAAGAAAGTACAAAGTATGAAGACCACTGTCATATCAATCAGTACAATTAACATGAAAGAAACAAAGCATAAAACATGTTCTTTTTTATATTTAAATGAGACACACATTCCTAGAAGGCACGGACCAACTTCTTCCAAGTGTGCGATGCCATGAACAGCTACAGAAAATAGGAGGTGCTAGAGGGACGTACATGAATATTACAGAGTACTGAAGAGCTTTTATTGCTCCATGAAATGTAATGCCCAGTGATTTTCCATAAATCCCACCAAGCATGCAGTTCAGTTACCTGTTATAATGTCACTGGGAAAACACCAGTGGGTTGCAAGGTGACATAACTTTTGTCATGTATACAAAAATCTAAATGTGTTTTGACTATTAAAGATATCTTCTTATTTGTAGCAGGGCAAGGAGATAATCCTGAAATCACAGAGGATCCTTCTTAATGAAAGGCTGCTCAAAACTGGCTAAACTGTAATCTGTAAAACTTACTAGCTGTAGTAAGTTTTATACTCCACAGAGCTTGTTAGATCCTTGTTAAGAGAAAATGAAAACCTTCTGTTTTGCACTGAATGTGCCTCAGCCACCCTAAGCCTTTGCAATGACACACCCTACAGCCAATGGTCTCAGGTGTTTCCTTGCAACTTTTTAGAGGTGTCAGAGAAAACTACTCATATGGTCACAATAAGACATTGCCCCAAGTTTGCTGTAAATTGTCCCCAGCTTTTACTTTTTGATTATGTCTGGCCTTCCTACAACTTTGGTAACCATCCTTCCAAGAAATAATACATACCCTATTGCTTTCCAGCTAATCCTTCCTAGATCAGTCATACCTGTTTTCGATCTCGCCTAGAGCTGCTGGTGCCATTTCTGCTATGCAATCAAAAGAAGATTGCTTAAAGTGAAGGCAGAATCTAAGTGTAATGGCATTTAATGGTGATGAAGAACTTGAGGACATGAGAAAAAGGAAAAGAACAAGATCACACCAGCCATTTCATCTCTGGTGCTGTCCAACTTCTGGTTGCCTGTTTGCTTTTTTTAACCCAACTAAAATGTCAGTATAAATTTTGAAGTGCATTTTCCTATACAGAAAAGAAAAATAGTATCTTTATCATATACATCACTTTAGGTCTCATTTGAGTTATCACTTGGGCTTAGGACATCTAGCTGCACAATGACATTTTCCTTGAATTACTTATTTGGGAAAAGGTAAAAGCAAAAGGGTATTCTTCTTTATAGGATTTCAACAGATAGCTAGGCATTATGAAAATCCTGTGTATCGATTATTTCAGAAAGAAAACATAAGATACATTCAAATTCAGAGAAAGACCTTTCTGCACCATCCATTTCTGTTTCTTTTCTGGTTTCGCTACATTTTGTCCTTTTTCTTTTTGCTTGTGCCCTTTAGGTGATCCACCTTCTATGAATCTTTCTGTTCTTCAGATCTCTGTATCCAGGTCAACTGTTTTTCCCCTTATTTCCACATCTCTGGGATAGAAGCAGAGAGGAATATCAGCTACAGAAATGATAGGGTCCCTACCTAACCTGCTAGCATATTGCTCCCATGGAGGAGCTGTCATAGGAATTGCTCTGTTTGTCCCCAGATTACAGAACTCAGTACAGACTGAGTACTAGAGACTTTTGCTACCAGCTTCTATTGACCATAGGTATGTCTATTTTGGTATAAGTACAGAATAGCAAACATTTATTTTCAGTGACAAAAAGATAATTGTAAATAGCAATACAGAAGTAACTGTACTGCAAAATATTTTTTGTTGCATAGTGAAATAGTGAATTTGCCTATTTGCAGAGAAGCTATTGTGTTTCAACATCCTAAGACCATCATTTTGTTTCCTTGTAGCACCACTCCTACATAGAATCATAGAATCATAGAATAGTTAAGGTTGGAAAGGACCTTAAGATCACCTAGTTCCAATCCCCCTGCCATGGTCAGGAACACCTCACACAAAACCATGTCACCCAAGGCTCTGTCCAACCTGGACTTGAACACCGCAAGGGATGGAACATTTACAACTTCCCTGGGCAATCCATTCCCGTGTCTCATCACCCTTACAGTAAAGAATTTCTTCCTTGTATCCAATCTAAACTTCCCCTGTTTAAGTTTTAACCCATTACCCCTTGTCCTGTCACTACAGTCTCTAATGAAGAGTCCCTCCCCAGCATCCTTATAGCCCCCCTTCAGATACTGGAAGGCTGCTAGGAGGTCTCCATGCAGCCTTCTCTTCTCCAGGCTGAACAGCCCCAACTTTCTCAGCCTGTCTTCATACAGGAGGTGCTCCAGTCCCCTGATCATCCTCCTGGCCCTCCTCTGGACTTGTTCCAACAGTTCCATGTCCTTTTTCTGCTGAGGACACCAGAACTGCACACAATACTCCAGGTGAGGTCTCACGAGAGCAGAGTAGAGGGGCAGGATCACCTCCTTCGCCCTGCTGGTCATGCTCCTTTTGATGCAGCCCTTGATGCATACTTTTTGATGCACCCTTTTGATGCATACTTGTTTGCATATTGGTAAGAACATCTACACAGCACACAGAAAGATTAAAAAGAATAGAACGATTGCAGAATATTTTCTTGCTTTCTTGTTGCATATTCGCAAATGTTCAGGCTTCTTGGGGTTATTTTCTACTTCAAAATTTATGAAGACCATATAAGAGGCATGTATTATTACTAGAGAAAGTCAGTTGGGCCAAATCTTACGTACTTCTATTTTAGTCTCATTGTTTCGGCATTCTGTTCTTGTTGCTGATGTAATGCTGTTCTAATTTTCTTTGGTTGTAAGAATAACTATCATTTTGGGCTATCCAGCATATTAAATAAATAAGGATGTCAAATGAAGGAAAGTCAAAGAAACTAGACAGGAGGAAGCATTAAAAAGGTTGGTGGTTCATATCAGTAAATCTGTCATGTAAATTTTGATAATTAATTTGCACCATGGTTGAGTTTTGCACCTGGATCTCTAAGTCACTTTTATTAGAGTCTAAATGGATATCCTCATGCATCCAGTTTAGGTCTAATTTTAATTTCAAATGTTATGCTTTAATGGGAGCCCAAAACAATGCATTTTGATATAGGTACAAATTACAAACTTTTTATTCAGTCAAGTGATATCACTTGTGTGAAAATTGCAAGAATTGTGAAAAATTGAGAACAACTAAATAACTGAAACAGAAAATATTCTCCGACTCCTCTGTAAATAGATCACAATCTCCAAAGATGTTAATAGCTATTCACAGCTTGGTTGTCACTATTATTTGTTTCTCTTTCACTTGTGAATGCATATAGTTTTAGAATGTCAAGCTTGTTCCTAAACACCATCCAAATATGATGGCATTTTAGGAAAAAACTAAGCTTATTCCAGAGGAGGGAAACATTTTCCTTAGATCTTGTTCCAGTAAATATAGACAAGCATAGGGGAAAAAAATCCCAACAAGTAGATCAATTACTTATTTATTCCGTATTTTCCTGTGCAGATTCTGTTTGAATTTCTGTTCATTTGGTTTAACTCTTCAAGCTGGGTTTGTATGTAAAATCCTAATGTTCATAACAGCTTTTAACTTTGAGCCAAGGCTTTTTCGTAGTTACACAGCACATATATTTTTAAATGGGTAATGTTTTGTATTAGTTTGGAAATTACATTAGAAATGCCAGATCTTTCCCTCCTTTTTATGTCTCACAGAATCATAAATTATGTCGAAGGGGTCCTCTAGAAGCTAGTCCAGTTCAACACCCTCTTCAGGAAAGGTCTAATTAGATCAGGTTTCTCAGGACCATGACTAGTCAAATCTTGAACACCTCCAAGGACAGAGGTCTCACAACTTCTTTGTTCCAGTAATTAACTGTCATCAGGGAAAAAAAAAACCACAAAAAACATTGTCATTGCACACCTCCAAAAATATGCAGCTCCATTGTCTGGAGCAGGTCTAGGCAGCAACAAAATCTCCCTTTCACCTGCTCCTCTCCAAGCTGAATGGGCCCACTTCTTTCAGCCTTTCCTCATGTACCATGTTCTCTAGCTCCTTGACCTCCACCAGGCTCACTCTAGTATATCAGTATCATTCTGGTACTTTGGGCACCTCTCTTGAACTTTATCTATCTGACAAACTACAAGGTCATCTCAGAAGAAGAAACTTAAGATAGGATGCATTATATATTGCGTATAGCTAGGAACAATAGCTGTTGCTGTACAGCAACGTGCTGTGTGTGGGTGGAGTAAAGATATCTCTCTACCTGCTGAAAATTTCCATTAAAAGCTTCCAAGCACATGAGAATTTGCTCGTTTATTGCCATAAACAGATAACATCTCCTCCTCAGCAATACTGGTATTAGAATTGTGCATTTAAGTTCAAAGGGCCTAATCAAAACTTTACTGCAGTTTAAAGAAGCTGATGTCAAACCATATTTTTAATCCCCCAAGGGGCCTGCCTCTGACTCCCACTTTCGCTTTTTTTATACTCAGCGAGAACTGTAGGTGAGTAGTAGTTCAGAGTTTTGCTGACACACTAACACCTGTAAAACAGTATGTTGTACTGATGCATGAAAAGCACTCAGCATTAAGTTCTTGAAATAATCAATTATTTAGCAGCTCATCATATTTACTGTCCACTGAAGGATCTTTATAGCCATAATGAGGTCACAGCAGTCAGATTCTCTGCTTTTGGCATTTCACCTACAAAGCCTATACACAGCCACATTAAAACTCAAAAGACTTCAGTTTGGAATCTGGTCTAGTCTCAGCAGGAGATGACTGCTTTTTGATTCTCCTTATCTGGGCATCTTCTTGTACAATAAAGTGCTCTGACTTGCAAAAGAGAGGGCCCTCCAGTCATTAGAAACAGTGGCTGTGTAGTGACTTCACTGGCCTTGAGTCAGGCCTGTGGAATTGTGTTAGGTATTCCTTACTAGGTGGAAAAGGTAGCTGAAAAATTGCATCAAGGAAGCTTGGGAAGCAGCCTTTCTAAGTTAAAAAAAGGAATTCCCTTTAAGCATTTAGGGGGGTTGGAACTAGATGATCTTGGGGTCCTTTCCAGCCCTAACTATTCTATGATTCTACGATTCTATGATTCTATATTTCAAAATGCTATTTTTAATTCTGCCTTAGGAAGCAAGCTAATAATGTAGTCCTGAGATTCTTTATGAAGCAGAACTCTTTCTAACTCAGTCTTTACTGGGTAGCCATGGTCTGTGCCCTCTTTACAGCAAACATCTGAGGGCATGCTTTACCTTACGCTGTGCCGTGGCTCTGTCCACACAAAGCCCTCTACAGCGCACCAGTTTCATCCATAATACAAGCCCTGTGTACAACATGAGTGTTTTGACTCAGGTCAGATTTCTTTGGTAACTCTGGGAAGCTAAAACTAAAACACTTGCTGGTAGAATGGATGAGGTGCAAGAGACACAAGTTATAATAATGGATGTTCTTATTGGACATTAGAAAACCCCACAAGCACTTGAAACAGTTTGGCTAGAACACTCCCAGAATCTTTAGAGATTTTCAATGCTTGACTGAGCAAGGCTCTGAGCAACCTGATCAGTGAGGGCCCCGTTTTGATCAGGGGTCAGTCTGGATGACCGTCACAGGTAGTGACAAGAGGTAGTGCCCATAAACTAAAACATAGGAAGTTCCACCTAAACATGAGGAAGAATGTCTTTACTGTGTGACTGAGCACTGGAATAGGTTGCCCAGAGACTGTGGCGTCCCCTTCCCTGGAGATATTCAAGAGCTGTCTGGACGCACTGCTGAGCAATATGGTCTAGGTCACCCTGCCTAAGCAAGGAGGTTGGACTAAATGATCACCAGTGGTCACTTCCAGCCTCAAACATACTGTGACTGTGATTACATGACATACCTTCCCTGAAGGAAGAGATGCTTGTGGAAGAACATCAGTCAAGAAATTAGTCCAAAATATTGACATTTACATATTTTTCTGAATTTTGGGGGATTTTTCCTTTTTTTTATTTAAAAGAAATCGTTTTCAAGGATATATGATTCACAATTATTGTTTATTTTGCCAAACTTATTAAGGGAACTGCATCAAATGTTAGTGAGACTATAGGGTATTGGGGAATTATCCTCATCAGAGTGGGTGAAGAATTATTTGATATTAATTGTTAGATGAAGGGTATGAAAATCAGAGAAATTTGGAGAGGGCTTTTGAAATTACAAGGTCATTTACCGTGTTGCTGTGTCTTTGTGCTTTTCTGCCGATAGAGACACGCCCGCAGTGAATTACCAGAATGTGCAGGTGCAGACACGTACCCACGGTTTCCTTTGTGATATATGAGGAAGGTTTGAAACTTGGTTTGCTCTAATCCAAGATAGTTTTCATCCTTTTCACAAAAGGAGTTGAAGCATTTGGTGCAGCGTGGTTGATAGCTGCAGGAGCTCTAACAACAAAATGGTGTGGGAGATGGAGATAGGGATTTGTTAAACTCAGAAAAAGAGAAAGAAAAAGGCATATTTTGAATTACTGTTTATTTTCAATTTGTGTATAGGAATAGATACTCTAGAGAAAATTGTATTTGTGAAAATTTTCATAAAGTTCCAGAGATTTTCTGCAGAATAAGCAGAGCCCAAGTCAGACTTTTCTAAGTTTAAAAATGCAAGCAGAGGCGGGCGTATTAGCTTGTAGTCCAACAGACTGATAGATTGACAAAAAGTGTGGTGTATGGTTGCGATGAGAGTTCTGCATTGCACGTCAACAAAGAAATATTTATTGGCACTACATTATATTTATGGATGCAATAACACAGCCTAAATACAGTGTCATTTAAAAATGCAGTGCTAGAACTCATTAAATGCAAGTAGAAAATTTAAATACAGTTTACTCTTCTAGATTTCTTGCTATTCGCTAATCCTTCATGTTAAAACCATATTAAATGCAGGAGACTGGATCACCACCATGGAAGTCAGCTAAAGCTGATGAATTTACCACAGTATTACTTTGGCCCTCAATCAGCCTAAGCACAAGAGTTGTTGATAAATGTCAGCTCGAGTTTACAGGTCACAATTTTAGAACCAAAGCAAACACTTATGATGATCTGTGGAAAGAGTGACCTTGTTGGTAAATAAATTTGAGATAATATGGCTCCTGTCAAGGCCTGAAAAAATCTGAATATTACATAGCTGTGATAAATGCAATTTCTTGTTAGACACAATGGCCTGAAATGGCCCAGGATCCTGGAAGGTCTGATTGGGTTGAATTACAAATATGACCCCTAGCCTTTGCAGAAAGCAAAACCCCAAATTTGCATTTGACTTCAAAATACTGGTTTTAACTAGTAAAATGTGCAGATAACTTACATAGATTTGAAACCTAAACTGAATAGTGATGGCGCTTGTATGTACCAGTGTATAACTTCCAGTCAGACACACCAGCAGTTCAATAAATAAGTTGAATTTGTATTGAATTAGGAGTACACCTGAACTGACTTCAGTTACTCAAGAACTAAAAGTACAGCTTCATTCTTAAGTATTGCAGGTCTCAGATAAGTTTGTGGATTCTTCTAAGGTTTCATGGGTGCTTCAACTAGACAGGTTACAGCCGAACCAGTGATGCTTAGGCATGCTGCAGTCATGCTTTAGTCTGCAGAGTCAGTGTGTGTACGGTGCTTTCTTTGTCCTTCATGTGGCTGTTAGAAAATTTAGGCCTCATTTGTATATTGGACTGTGGTTTCAATCTTTTCACTAGTTTCCATAAAAGAAAATAATGGGAGTCGGTATGCTTCTTTACAGGGGAAAAAAAAGCAATAACCAAAAAAGGAACAAAATTCTTGTCCTGCTGAAGACCTTGGCTGTTTTCCTGTTGATTCCAGTGTGATTTCAATCAACATCATAAATGAGTCAGAGAAATCTGCTTTCATCATCTCTCTCTCAGTATTTTCTGACTCTTAGGCTAATACGCAGTTGTGAAATCTTCTACCCCATTAAGTACATTTGATAAATGTAGTTGTGTCTAAATGCATGCATGAACAGAAGGATTTTTCCATGTTTTAAAGCTGTTTCCTTAGACATCTGCATTAAGCTAAAGAGAAAGTAAATGGGAAGTGCTGGTGCACGTAGTTAAATATTTATTAAAGTAGATGTGGAACTAAATGAGGAGAAGTAAAGAAAATGTGAAGACCTTTAAGGGCAACAGTGCTTAGATTTTTCTAAATCTAAAGAATAATTCATCAACAAGAAAAAGCTTTATTTTCCTTCCTTGATCAGTCTGTAGCTTTTAAAATGCTGACAGCCAGTATATAGGAAGATGTTGCCTCTCCCCTCAGATGTGAATGGGAGATAAAATTACCACAATGGTGAAGACAGTGGGATCTAAACTACAGTTAAAAAAAGAAACAAACAGACCAAGAACCTTCCCCCCCCCCCCCCCCATACTGTGCCAAAAGCGCTTATCAGTTTTTAAGTTCTTATACGAAGGGCACAAACCCTACTGGCTTCTAGTAAGGCTTGTGTTTCTAATCTGTCTAGATGGAAATCCCAATATGTTGTGGATTTGTTTCTCACCAGCATCTCTGCCTCCAGAAAAAAACATGTATGTGTTATATTCCTCTTAGTGTAGAAGTTATATGAGAACTACTTGTACTTAAACCATGCATTTTAAACTTCTTATTGTGGTTTGTGTGTCTGCAATGTTTATAGTCGCACTCTGTCGACGTGTTCTTGGCATCTTTACTGAAGTAACTTCTAAGGTTTATAGGTCCTTTGCTTTTTTCCTGGAGTCACTAAACTAGTACACAAACTAAACATTACTGACTGTGTCAATACTGCTTCCCTTTTCTAAAACCCTTCCTCTGAAAATTTGATTTGCAGCACTTCCAGTGACTTCATAGTTCAACAATTTGAAGAGTCCAAGGTTAGCATACTGTCTGATAAAACAGTGATGATTTTATGACTGGATGGAAACATCTCCTTGACTTTCTCTTAAAAATGGAGACAGGCTGGGGTGGGGAGGTCTGTCTTGGAACTGTGTCATCTCAAGGCACATAAATTTCATTTCTAGGGCTACTGCTATCATGTAGATGGAGAGTTTCTTTTGCAGAGCTCTCTAGCTCAGGATCATACGCAGAAGTGTAAATTCTTTTACTACAAATTTGTAAGCCTTATCTGTAGTTATTAGATAACTTTTTTTACAATACAGATTGTGTTAAAGAAAACAAACAGAACTATCCCCACTGCCTTTTGGAAAGGCACATTTTGTGAAGTTTGGTCAGTATGTAAAGTGCAAGGGAAAATATATGGCAGTCAACAGCAGACAAGGATGAAATGTGGATTTTTATTTTTCACCTCTTTCCCATTTAGGAAGAGAAAATCAAGTGTTTGTTGTTTTTGTTGGCTTGTTTATTTGCTTTATAAATGACCATTAGCTGAATTAGATGTGAATTACTTTTGATCTCTCTCCAAGGGGCCTCCTTGTCTTTCATTCGGTTCTTAAAGATTCTTCCCAAATTGAGTTATGTACTGGGGCAAATCCAAATATTCAAAGTTGAGAAAAAAAAAAAAAAGGTTATTCTATTTCCTTGGCAACATCAATTCGCATTCTGCAGGTACATCAGCTGCCAGTTAGTCCACTCACTAAATGAAAGCTCCTGAAGGCTCTTTATGCTGTAACATTTGGCCAAAAATAACTTGGCATGCTACAGTTTTCCCACAAACCCACAGAGAGAGTGCGATTAAACTGACTGGCAAGCAGACTGTCAACTTGTTTAGTATCTTCATGTTAAGAGGGAGAAAACAGTCTCTCTAAATATTTGAGAGGGAAAAAAAGGGATGTTTATGGTTGGCATGTTATTTTTATGGTCTAAAAGGTAAAATATTTATGCTGTTGAAAGGAATATGAAATATCTTCTGTCTCATTCACCCCGAGGGCACTAGGTAATTTGTTTTCCAGCATAAATCTATTATAATTACATACATTCTGCTTTAGAAATAATTAGCATTTTTTTGAAGTTACAGTGACAAAACTAGGCAGTGACTTGAAATGACTTCTAATGGAAATAAATCAGTTTATCTTAGTCAGACTTGGACTTTCTTGTGGTATTTTCTGAGGGAAGCATAAAATTATTACTTCCATAACCATTTTATGCTGAAGTTCTGCCAGTAATTAGATATTACCACATGATACTAAAATTGGTATCACTGCTACCTGTCTTGAGCTGATCTTAATGTGAAACAGGTGTTGTATAAACTCCATAGGAGTATTCAATATGAGGCAGTAAGAAAAAAAATGTGAGGCTTTTTTTGGCAAGTGCATAGGCAGTGTTTAGACCTGTAATTATATCTGATTAACTTAATTAAAACTGGGACAGACAATCCTGAGTTGATATTTTAGAAACCTGTGCAAATAAGCCATCATCAAGAAAGAGTTGGTGTGATGTGTTTTTTAATGGTAGTTTTGGGAAAGTGACTGCAGTATACTGAAAATCAGCTCCTGCTGAAGGAAAAGTGGACATCTTACCTTTTAAACCTTGGCAGAAATAAAAGGATTCCTGAAGGAAAGTGGTTACAGTCTTTGAAATTTAAACTTGTAAAGCAAGTAATTTAAATTAATGGTAGTATTTTCTTGAGAGATTTTGCCTTCATTTATCTCCAAACTTTGCAGACCTGCCAGCCTATTGAGTTTACTGGTGGGTTACTGCTTCGGGAGGTAGCCAACCTGACAGATGAGTTAGATCTGGGTATAAATTAGATTTAGGCCTACAAAGCAGGCTGATTTAGATTATGTGGGAATTAGGATTTTAAAACCTCTCTGACCGTGTTAGCAGATTATTCATCATTCTGAGCTGGCATTGTAAACTTTAAGCATGCCCACCATGAGCATGCTCAGGTAGTTAAAAGGCTACATTCAAACACTGACATTTTCCACAGCTGCAGAAAAAAATCATAAAAATATGTAGCCCCATGTTGTTCTTTTTTTATGTATTCATCACTGCTGGTGGATGATATTACCCTATTATACAGTGTATATAAACTACTACAAGTGACATTTCGAACAGTAATGTATCCACTGTGGGTTTCTTGGCTTAACTGTTGAGTTGCTCACTAATTTTCATAATATTTGATGGTTTTGATAATGTAATTTTTATATGTAATAATGATTAATATAATTTTTTTTAATTTTTGACTAATTTATTTCTATTTTAAATTTTACCTATAACAGCCAATAGTAGGAACCTCACTTTGCTTTAAAGATGCAATGTGAAATGTGCAAATATTGCCACGTAAACAAAATCAGATTATCTGAGGAATCTTCTGTACTGGAATATCTTTCAGTTAATGTATTTCTTTGGGAACACTGCTTTTGAAATTCTTCTCATATGCCTTGGGATTGTATCCAGGAATACTAGTGTGCTTATTTTAAGAGCTAAGTATACAGTGACCATATTTTAATTAATTTTTTTTTTCTTTTATCTGTGGCTGTGTTGCAGAGGGTGTATGATATATCCTTTATCTGAATATGAGGTGCATTCAACACAAGCCTTCTAGTATGACATCTAGTGGGCAATCCATGTCGATAGTCCTGGAATACTCTTCACATTAGGCAAGGATGATTAACTTTTAAAAAATCCACAAACATGGCATGAGAGAATAATATGCAAAGAAGGCATAAACATTTCCAGGGGATCCTTACTGATGGCGGTCTGTCCATGGCCTGTAACGCAGCACTCTTCTCTCATTTAAAGGAACATCAGGTATTTCCCATCCTATTCACATCATTAGATGTTACCATTGGCCATTAGAACACACATCATTGCAACCTGGCTGCTTTTAATGGTATCTCTAAGTACAGGAGAAAGTCAGAGAAGGCAATTCACATTTTAGTAATGCACCGTTAAAACACAGAAAGAGGTATAACAGTGAAAAAAGTAGGGCCATTCATTCACCTAATTTTCATTATGTAATACATTGTGATGCATTTTTGGTCATTCTGAGTTTACATTCTGAGATTACATTACATATGGTTATTCAGAAAGATTACAGCCTCCCTTTCTAGTTTCTGCAAAACCATAATATTTGTATTTTTCTAACATAACTCTTTCCTGGTTTTTATCTTATTTACCAATAGTATTTGAGAGACCTTACTGTATTTTCTGTATTAAGTACTGTATTTAGCCTTCCAGTGCTTTGAGAAGAAGAGGTGATCTGTAGACCATGCTGGAAATGGTTAATTTCCCTTATAAATGTTTAACCAATTCAAACAAGTTAGTCAACTGCAGATGTTAAAATACATTGGGGGAAAAAAAAAAAAAGACAAAAAAAGAGAATTCTCTGTCGTCCACAGTAATAGAAAATAAATGAGCCAGTAGAAAGAAGTTGACATCTGGAATAATTGGAAGTAGGGTTCCTAATAGCAATTTAGAACTATACCTGCACATGTTCTCCCACCACCACCTTATCTGGTACTGTGAGTGGGGTCAAGTGAGGTTCTTCTCTTGCCTCTCCCAAACACAAATACCACATAGAAATTGCCTCTACTACCAAGCAGTTTGCAATCTTTAGTGAGAGACTGACCTAGATTTTCTTGTGGATCTTCCTGCATAGCATGGCTTAAAAGCTGTAACCTCGTCGTCCCTCCCTATGCTGCAGATCCCATCCTTTTTGAGGCAGAATGTCTGTCTAAATTTCTCTAATCTTGAGCTCACAACTTTTGAAAGCCATTTTTCTCTCCTTGTTTCTCTGCCACTGCAAAATACAAGCAAGAAAATAAATATCCTAAATCAGTGCACTTTTAGACATGCAAATTGTTTTAATGGAACTCATGGATTAGAAATGTGGCTTAAGTGATGGGCAGTGAGGTGCATTTAGCAAGAAATAAAAATATAATCTTATGACAGGTAATGCAAAGTTAGATGCAAGACAGATAGAATAGATGGATGTAAAAATAGGAGCTTGTACCATGAAGAACAACTGCCTCAGCAAAGGTGTCATTAACATAAAAAATAAAACAAAAAAGAAAATTTAAATATATTTGTCTTAATAAACCCTGACATCAAATCAAATTATGCTGATCTTACGATCCTCAAGTACTTGGTGTTCTATAGTCTATTCTCCACTGACCGTCTCATTTCCCCTTGGAAAACATAATTTTAACTGCTATTTCTTCCAAAGTTGATTTTTTTTTTCTTCCAGGGATAAACTAGTTCCTGCTAAACTTCTTACATCCCACATTTCTCCCTTGGGTCTAATAAAATAATCATAGCAAATCACGATAATGATACACATTACCCCAAACAATTAAGAGCACAGTTTAATTTAAACATAGAAAGAGTGGTCATAGGAAAGAAGAAGTAGAACATATTGTACTACAGTATGCACTGTTAACAGAAAGCAGATGTTTTAGGAAGCACTGAAAAAGTAATTGAAGTAATATATTGGCTTTATAGGAATAAACCAGGTTTTGTTACTTATTTAATATTATGTTTCTGTTCAATATACTCTCCAATATAGCCTTTATTTCCATAACAAAAATGAAATTATTTTTCTTTGTAATCTATTTTTCTGCTCTTTCTGACTGGAGGAAAAGTGAAAAGCTCACTTTATTTTATAAAACATGTACGTTGGTAATTTGCAACTTACTAAAACAATGCTGTCTGCCTTTCTTGGACCCAATTCCACAAATCTTCCAAGTGCTTAGTTGACAAGATGGTAAGCCCATTCATGTGATGTGGACACATATGCCACATGAAAATCTGTGCTCTTAGATAAAAATTTATGAGAGCTTGATAACTTTTGCTCACTACAAAACAAGGCTGGACTTGTAAACTGCAAAACCTGTTCCCAAGAATTTTCAGTTCCCTGCAGTCCCAGTGTATTAACAGAGATAGCTTGGGGATCTATGTGAATTTACTTTCTACGTAGTTGACTGTAACCCAACTACTTGGTGTTTAACCAGCCCTTCCTGAACTTTGACACATCACTCATGAAGAATAAAACAGACAAGTGTAAGTGTGATGAAAGATGATCACAAGAGTCCAAATGCAGTCTGCAAGACTTTCCTTTTCTTTTTTCCTATTTTGCAAAGCCATCATTTTTGGTGCACATTAATCTGATCTGACCAGGAATTGAGCTAGGATTAAAAAAAAACAAACAGAAACCCAAAACAGCCTAAGCATATGAACATTGCCATTAAACCAAGTTCTCTGCAGAGCAATGTGTTCATAAAGCTGAATCTTTCTCAACCTTTGACCTTTTTACTTCTTACAGTTTCTGTAAATTTGTTTCTTGATGAAAGGAAGAAGCTAAGGAAACTGGTTAAAAGTCCACAATCCCATACTATCTTTAATTGCTTTTCTCACAGGGTAAAAATCTCTAGGTTAGCAGTAGTATTTGGTACTTCCAATGACTCATTAGTGGAACACACGGTACCAGCTCCTGGAAAATAATCAGCTGTCAAAATTGAGTATCATCTTTAATTATCTGGAATATTCATTCTTCTTCCCCAAATGCAATGTTGCTATTATTGTCTCAGAGCACAAATGCTGATGGTGTAGATAAGTCTGTAACAAAGCCCTGACAGTAGTTGCTCACTTCAAGATTAACGGAGCAATTCAATACATTGGTATGTATTAACAAAATGTGAGTGTGGTGAATTGTAATGAATGTTTCTGTATCAGCCTGTAAAGATGCTCTGTGGCAAGGCAAGTCCACCAAGTGTGGTTGTTTCTATTTACTGTGAGAGACTATCATCGGTACTCCTAATTTATATGAACTTATGTAACCATGCATGTGAATGAAATTAAGGCCAAATGTTTATTGGTGCTTATCCTCATTAATTATAAATATATGTTTATTTCATAATGATTAGCAATGTGCGAGGTTAAAATATTTTTCTTACTGGTCCTTGAGAAAATGCAAATAGCACAGTGGTTTGGGTTTCCTTAATTAGAAGCGCTGTTTGTCACTGTTGCTAGGTAGACCCCAAGTGACCTTGTTTTGCTAGCGGAAGTCTCAGGGGAACAGTTTAATTGGAGTATTCGAAACTGAAAGTTACTCTCTGAGCACCATCTGTACATTAGCCTATCAGCATAGGCTTCCGTGATTATTATAAGGAGGTATGAAATGATGGAAACTCAACCAGGATAATGTTGTTATAGTCAGTATACTAGTATAAAAGTAGATGTTACCTTCAGTAAGACTGCCATACTTTAACATGATGGAAAAGCAACTTAGGCTAAGTTCCTTGTCTCTAAAGACTATAAAGTATTTAGTGTGAAATTCATTAACAGATTTGGGAAACAGCTGCCACTTCTCTCAGGCCAAGGGACTTATGCAAAGTATTGTAACAATAAGCAACTTATAAAAATTAAAGAGGCAAAATCTCCACAATGCACCATAGAAACTTTAAGTTCCAACATTTTTGAAAGTTTCTAAGGGATTTGACTTGCTGATTCCACCCAAAGCCCTCTACCTAGTCTTTAAGATTAAAGAAATACAATATCAGTGAAACAATATTTTTTTTGCTTAAGGATTATGTGATTTTTCTTCTTTTGGAAAGAAAATAATTTCAGAAAGAACGCTGAATGTTTCAGTCACTGGTGTGATATATTTAAATCCGCACTTAGCATCAACATGTATCACTTTCAAAATAACAAAAATGGGAAAACTCTGGTCTCTTTCCAGATGTCTTCCTAGAGTTGACTGATAATGTAAAAAATATCCAGCCAGGGCTATCACCATATCAGCTCTATCAATAGTAGCAGTATTTGGGGAAACCCTGTGCATACATATATAACTTGTTGCTATCATATTAATCATGGGCATGACAGAGAAAAAGTTCTGCTGTAATATGAAAACACTTTCAGTTTGTAGCTGTATGAATGAGACACGTTTTGGAAAACAGGAATGAGTTGATTTGAAAAAGTGAAAAATAGTCAGACTATCCTCATATTAAAAATAAACATCTGCCTTCCTTTCCCTTCACAAATTTTGATATTCACCCAAAGTGAGACAAAATTCTTGAATTTGGCTGAAGAAGAATTCATTGTTTTAAAGCAGACATCCATGATGCTTTACATCTTACAGCTTAGGCAAATACATAGTCATTGTATCTGCAAAAGTCACTGGGAGAGCTCTTCTATTGACATTGGTTTTATTTGAATTGTGCTGTCTCAAACTTTGCAATGTCTCAAGCTTTCATTTGCTTCAGGCTTTAGACCTGTAAGTAAGGGAGCAGAAGGTTCAACCAAAAAAGATTCCTTGTCCTGCAGTTTTCACTTACTAGATGTCTGCAAGTTTCAAACAACATTTCTACAAGCATAGAACATCATAGGGTTTTAAACTGAACTTGAACTTTCTTTGGAAAAGTTTTCCATTTAAAATTTCATAATCCTTGTAGGTATGTGACACATTAAGTAACAAAGCTTAGCTGGGTAAAACTAAAGACATATGTCAACTCTGTGAGAAAATAAGCGCTTGCTTGCTTATTCTAGTTATTGCATGACAGTGACAAGAGGCAGTATTTTCATGTCAGAAATGTGCTAATAGTTTTCCTTTGGTAATTCAGAATGGTTGACGACTAAAGTAACTAGAATTTGCCTGTCAAAGTTATAGACCCAGCCAAGGCTGCTGTGTCTGCAGTAAAGCAAAGGTAGATCAAGTCAAAATAACTCAGTTATAAGTTACTGATGTTCTGATGTAAGCCTTCAGGGCCAAAAAAAGACAGTGAAAGATGAAAAAGAAAAAACATATTAGATATTATATGTCAGAGGACTATATATTTTCAGAAATAGTAAAGGCAGAAGGAATAAGTGATAATCTGATTTGCCCTTATGGATAGCATAAACCATATAACTTCATAAAGATCTTGATGGCTACACAGTTTAACTCAAGTATTGAAATATCCTTGACACTATTGATGTTGAGATAACAATTCTGTTTCCCCTTATATTTCTGTGTAATTACTTTTAATTTACATTTTCTAAGCTGTTAAATGCAGATATGCAAATATACTGAAATCTAACTTACAGTGATAAATAACCGTTAATTGGAAAAACACTGAAACAAGGCAAATTTCTAGTGTTTCTTCTGTGAAAACTGCTGAAATTAGGGCTAAGGTATAGTTGTCTATTTGCTTGGCTGAAGGTTTTAAAATGGAAGAGGGGCAAAAACTTAGTCCTGATTTTTCTTTTTTTTTTTTTTTTTTTTTATCTCCCACAATCTTCTATTGAAATCAAACTCAGGAAATAATCTGTTGGACACATAATGGAGTACCAGACAGAGTAAAGTGAGACAGTGCTTTTCCTGAACTCTTTGAAGCATGGTATTACAAAATAGGTCATGTTGGTATGAGTGTTAAAGAAAGCTTGGTGTTAATTCACATCATTAAAGTAAGTGACACAACAGGCAACAGAGATTGAAATCCCAGACCTAGAAGGCAAAGCAAGGCTTCCTTGCTGCCTGCACTGCCACAAACAACTAATTCATGGATGGAAACCCAGGATTGGAAACGTCAGCCTTCCCTTGGGCCTGAAGCTGCACAAGCACTGTTCAAAGTGCTGCTGACACAGAGGTGCTCCTTGCAAGGACAGATTTCTATCTGTCCTTGTAGGAGTGACAGTAGCCAGAGCTACTGTCTGAGCTCTGTGTGTGAGCATAAAGGGAGCTCCAAGAAAAATGAGGGATCACCTTAAAAAAGGAAACTAAAAGGGGCAGCTGAAAGTCCAAAATCTTTGCAGGTAACATGGTGTCTGCTGAAAGGCCACATGTTGGAGACAATGTCATCTGTGAAAAAGCCTATGGAAAGACTATCAAAAGCAGACGTGGTCAAACAAGGTGGAGAGGGAAGATAAAAGGAAGGCATCCTTCAGAAATTTGATGTTATGCCTGAAATAGGAAATAATTTAACCTCTGGCAGTTTTTATTGTGTAGAAACATAACATGTCAGGCTACAAAGATTTTTAGCAACAACTTGAAAAGGTATTGAGAAAATAATGCATCCACTTACAGACACAACAGAAACAGGCATTCTCCCAGTGTATGAAGAGGTCCAATAGACTGGGAATGTGTGAAAGGACTGCTAAGAGAAGATAAGACTGCAGCAAAAGAACAAAAATGGATCAGTTGCCAAAGAGAAGGTCTGTGGAACAAATAGACAAAATAAATGAAAGCAGAGTTTGGTTCATTCCACCTCAGGAATGAGGCAGTGGATTCAGGACAAACTCAGAAAAAGCTGACAGAGTTGGTTGGTATGGATCAGCTTGTGAATACAGAATTATTATTAGTGTAAGACTTAATGTAAGACTTCAGTCTGGGAATAAGACACCTGAGGCAGGCACATGACAGAAGACTGCAAAATCCCAGATGCCATGGAAGATGTGGTAGAGGATGCTCAATCTCTTTCTCCTCTCTTCTCTCTCCATAAGAGCAAGCTATCACATTGCATTATTTGGTGGTAGATTTGAATAAGCAATAGGATGTATACCCTCATAACTCACATAATTGAGAAACTTACTTCACAGGATGTCATAGATAATACAAATTTACATGGATTTAAGAAGTGGTTGGACAAATTCATGGCAAGAAACATGCCATCAGGGACCATTAAATACAAAGATGCCATTGGAAGCTCAGGAGGTGCTAGGAAATGGGAAAATATTCTGCTGAAATATCAGTATATGCTTGCTGCTTTCTTACATTCTTTATTACACACACACACACACACACCCTTTTTTATTTAATGAAAATTCTGGCTTTTATTATGATTTTTTTTTTTTGTTTTCCCAATACTGATGAAAATGTCACCCCTTTATGCAGTAGATCAGATATAAATCATGTAGGAGACATAGGTCCAGATCATTCCCTGGAATATCAAACCCATATTGTCTACCTATTCAGGAGGAACACTATAGTCACACAGCTATAAGTTTTTTAGGTTCAGAGGAAAGCAAAGTGCATTCTCAGTCTCTGCTCTTGACACTTTCATGTTATGTAAATAAGTTAATGTGCAGTAGCACAAATTCTGGAACAATTAAATCTTCCTAAATTATTTTTAAAACTACCAGACCAGAGAATTACTCCCTCCCTCTCCTCCTCTCTTCAGTTACTACTTTAATAGTTCAAGACTAGAAAGAAAGAGCCACCTTAAAAAAAAACCCACAACCAACCAACAATAAAACCCAACAACAAGAATGGATAGGATGCTTATTGCAGATGTGAAAGAATTATCACCTTCATTTAATCAGTTATGCAAAGTGGAGAAAAAAATCAAATATGCTAACAAGCTGTTAGTCAGGATCCTCTCCAAGAAGGGGAAGATTTGTGTATTGAGCTTCTTCAGTTAGGGAAGAAATTGATCATCTGTGTACTGAGATGTGCTCAAGCCGCTAAATTATAGTTTTGTGAAAATCTGACTTTAGCACTTTTTTCCATATAGTTGAGAACCTTTGGTGAATTTCTGCTAAATTTGCAACCAGCTTGAGTCTGACTAAATGTTTTTTTTTCTTTATTTTTTTTGTTTTTGTTTTTGTTATGGTGGATAAACCATTTTCAGAAAATCCTTGCTTATATCTATTTGGAATTTTTTTATTCAGTGGTTCCAGGATGAAAGAATCAGATTTATTTTATTAGGACTGGAGAGCAAACCTAAGCTTTCCCCTAAGTTTTCTATGAAGAATTCCAAAACAAAGTTCTGGCAAACTGATAAAATTGTAGTAACAGCACAGAAAATTTCTGTAGCATCTAAAATTTTCAAAGATATAAACAAGGGAAGTGAGTAGTCCTCAGAATTGTGTGTTAGGACTTGTAATACTGATTTCATGGTTTGAAATTTGTCATCAAGTTGTTAAGGGGTTTTTACTTGCTTGTGCATGAACACTGCAAAGTTTTGAAGTTTCATTTATTTCAGGTTCTGCCTTAGGTTATCAAAATATAAATGAAAGCAGAATTTGGCTTCAGGTGAAAGACAAATGCGCTTTTTGATGTACAAATCTCAGCATAACCCAGGACATTAATCGTGGCTGTTTTGACTGTCCAAGGTTAGCCAGAACAAAATCCAGAACAATCCAGGGTTATTCCCTCCTAAATTAAGTTTGATGTGGAATCATATATAAGGATCTACTGAGAAAGGAGATATCATTTCCTGATAATTTTCTGTGTAGCAACCCATGATAGTTGACTTTGGAATTATTTCATATGCCTGTTAGAAACTGCTAGACTAAAGTGAACACTTACGTACAGAGCTGGACATTGAAGTGCAAGCATCATGTTGTGGCAACTCTGAGGGTAGCTCTCAACCCCTCTTAGAAGGGGTTGAGAGCTACCAATTGATGAGAACCATTTTCTACAGTATAACAGTTGTGATCCCTCTGCACTGTTTGAAGGACTTTTGCTGTTATTCTTAATGCAGAACTCAGGCATCAGTGAAAATCTTACCTGGAAATGAGCCTAAACTATATGCTAGTTTATTATGTAATGGCCATGTACCCTTCTTGGGTTTTGTAGGTGCTGTTTGTCTATACTTATTGAAGAACATATTTTGTACTTCTTTGTTTTGAAGACTTGAAGAAAGGATGCTCAATTACTGTACGTGTAAAAATACTCCTTATTATAACAGAGCCTTGGTACTGATGGAGCCTTTCCAGTAATGCAGTATTTCCCCAGCATAACTGATGATTTATTCTTCAAGTGATTTAAACTACTGTATAACTTATCATTTTATCTTTTATACTGATTCACCTTGACAGGGAAGTAAGAGAATTTCATGCTATGCGGTCTGTAGATAAAGAAAATGCAGGTTGGGGGGGAGTATTAGCAAGATGGGAATGGAGAGAGTGTGGACATATAAAGGTTCTTCTCAGGGGCAGGAACATTTTTTACTCACTGCTTCCAAAAGATAAACACACTGTTCTTGATATGGGGAAAGTTTTATGAAAGATGCACGTGTTAATTTCCTAAATAATCTCACATTACCACAATGCTTGAAGCCTTTTTAGTAGAGGAAGTCAATAAAAAGGGAAAAGCAGAGCTTTGTTTGCACACATGAGCAGGCACAAAGCAGGATTTTCAACTGGCAGCGGGGTGATGAGAGCAATCCCTGAAGAATGCTTCCTCCGGACCAGTCCTTGAATATTTAATAATGGTGAATTACCAGAACTCTTCAACCATAATGAAGGAATAAGTAAGCAATTAGAACAAACTGCAAATCCCTTCAGCCTAAAAACCCTCCAGCCTTTTAACTCTCTGTGTGCATATACCATTCCCTTCTGATTTCTCGCACTTACTTAAAAACCATTGAGAAAAGGCTTTTTATCATCTTTTAGAAACCCTCTTCCATTCTGCTCCTTCTCAGAAAGAAACTGTATTAATATCTTCTCTTGCAAAATTCAAAGCCACTACCATTTACTGAAATTTTTTTTGTAGCATCTTGAGTTGTTATCACAGTCATTCTCATATGAAATGCATGATATACTTCAAAAACCCACTTTCATCTGTATAAAGTGCAATGTTTAATCCTTGCAAGGTATCAGTAAAGTAACTCATGTTAAGAGCACATAAGGACATGAAGAGCCAGTCGTGTGTTGGCCTTCTTTTTGGTAGTTAGTAGTTAGTTAGTGTTAGACAAATCTGGCAAAGCTGAGAAGCAAATGATTGATGTCACCAGTGATAGCTACATACTTCAAAAATATCTCATAATCCTTAAAAGTGAGGAATAGTCTGAGAAGTTGAATGAGCATTTTGATCTAAGCCTGAAAAAGAAGTTTCATATATATTTTGGCTAGTATCATCTTTTATACCATTTGAAGAAATAATTGTCCAGTGTATCAGATTTAGAATATTCAGTGCGATCTGACCACCTAGACTGCAGTCTTAAGATCTACTGATACATAGATGTAGAATGTAAAATAAGCCCTCATGGCTTATGGATGTTACTGAAATGGAAGTTGAAGCAAATAATGAGAAACTCCAACCAGACTGAAGAGGATTTGGATCATTTAGGTAATTGGGTCAACAGATGGTAAATACAGTGTAGTATAGAAATATGTGAAATAATTAGTCTGGGGGAAAAAAAAACAACATCCTGGTACACTGATGAGGAAAGAAATGTTGATTATTGTTATTGAAATAATCAAGACAATGCACAGCAGTAGGGAACAATGCAAACAAGTCATTAAGCTGTTGTAGAAAGAGGATAAAGTAAAAACAGGTGATCTAATTTCTGTTTGAAAGATCTGGCTTTTACATATGGTCATAGGATTAAGAAGCAAAATCAGTATTTCCTTATAAGTAATGCTTAAGATCTTATCTTAATAGAGAACTAAGTATTCACTACTGAGAAGATGACATATAATGACATAAGAAATTTTTGGACGCAATGTAGTATTTTTTATGTGGCATTGTTCTGTGGATGGTGGGAATGATATGGTCTTGGAATGACTAATGGAACAGAGTAGCACAAATAATATTATGCGATACACAAATTACTGTAGATAAATTTATTCTGTGTGGTTTTAATTGAACAATTTGAGATTCAGAATCATGGTTGTTGTTGAAGTACCTTGTTTTTCACAGATAGGTAACAAATTTCTTCACATTCAAAGAAATATAAATTAAGAGTAGTGTTATGACAATTCCTAGTATTTACGTACCCCTAGATGGACCAGATTCTCTGCTGTTGTAAATTCTTGAGCTGTCAAGAAGCTCTGTAATTTGTATTAGCCTAGGTTTCAGCACTGTGCCTTTTGCCAACTGAAGAGATCTTGTTTTCAAAATGCTACTTTGACACAACTTCATCTTTAAAGTCTGCAACTGTTTCTGCTCCAGCCTGATAAAACATGGACATATGGGCTTAGATCTATCCATACGCATCTGAAAAGTCGTTTCTTCTGAGAGGGAGGAAGAAAGTAAACTTTGGTGGGGAAGGGAAAATGAAGGAAAAGAAACAAAGGCATGCGGCTGGCACACACAGTGGTGGGAACTATAAGCACACGGTAGGAACTTTGGGGTCCATGGCTCCCGTATCGAATAGATTTTAGGAGTATCAGCAAGAAAATAATGACATATAGGGCAACGAATTCAGGAACCTAGTACTAGTCCACAGTTCCAAAGAGGAAACAGCCACCTAAAATCCAAAATGCCTCATTTCCTGGGTTATGGTGGAATAGTAGGTATCAAAATAGCATGATATGTTACAGTATTAATAATTATTAATAATTGCTGGCCTTGACTTTTATCCCCATTCATATGTTTGAAATGAACTTTTCACTAGTAATTTTTGAATACTTTAATATGTTGTTGAAATGGTTACCTCTACATTTGTATTGCATTCTCAGGGTCTTTGGTTTTCTTCATTCAGGTCTGCTGTTCCCCAAGGAAAAGGGATGTTTCTTTAGAAAACAACTTCTGTTGACTGCAGCTTCTGGATTATCTATGATTTGCAATTATAACTTTTTATGTGAAAGGACATTTTTGAGTTCTAATTCATTCTGAAAATCAGATACAGAAATTGGCTTAAACTGCAAGTTTTGTAGCCTAGAGAAATGCAAATAGTTATTAGTGTAAATTCACTTTCTTACATACCACTTTCTGTTCTCACGTGAAGTTGCATTTCATGTTATATTATGCAGAAAAGAAACACAGTGGATTTCAAGTCAGATGAGGAGATGGGATCATTGAAGTTTTTTCAGAAACTGGAGTGATAATATTCATGATTTGAGAATTGCAAAGCATATGCAACATTTATTAGAAATTAATTTTATCAGTCAGGACACTGCTTTCAATAAGGAGTTTGGATTCTTCATCTTAAACCAGCACACACACAGGAACCTTATCTACCGCCTTCCATAAAATGAAGGGTCTTCCATCCCTGGTCATTCTGTTGATTTGTAATATAAAATCTTATTCTTTAAGATGCAGTTGCTGTTATATATGTGAATTTTTGTTTGGAGTAATTTTTCTAGACAGTGGATTTTTCTTTTTTTTCCTTTTCTCAATATATTAATCCTTCCCATGAGTGTATTCCATGGTGTTATCTAAAATAACGGGACTAATATTTTTTTCCGCTTACTTTTATTGTTTGATGGCTTGGCTTCTTGAGTGAAGATTTGGGAAGGGCTTTAACCATGCTTACTACAAGCACGATGACCAAGGGCATGTGCGATATGCAAATCTGGCTGGAAAGAAAAAGGGTGCTTAGGCAATCAGGAAGTGTCTGACCAGGACTGTCAACTCCTGAGCGGTCACGAGCTACCCATGCGCTGGTCTGCCCTCATGCACAGTTGGATCTGCAGCTTCCCATGCACCTTGTCACCTGCTGTTTTGACCCTCGCCTGTCCATGCAGACAAGTGAGTGACCCCTTCTGTCCTGCGCAGTGGATTTTTTAGCTGAGGCACAGCTTGCGCAGAACTGGTCCCACCCTTTACACCTGAGGTTTAACTGCCACGGCCTAGCGAGGTAGGATGGTGATAGCAAAGTCCCCAGGTCGTAGGTTTTGTAAGAGTGTCCTTCAAACTGTGTTTTATAGTGCACAATTCCATCTTCTTCTTTAGATAAATAATATAATATGTGGCAAGCAATTATTTTGAAGTAACATTTTTATTGTTTCAGCAAAGAATTTCTATTCCTTTCCTGTTTAATTGTCCTCTATTTGATATCATATTATTGTGGTTATTTCAACAAGTTTTTGCAACAGTATTTTGCTAGAAATTATATTCCATTTAAAATTGGTTTGTTCAGGGCTCTGAATCTCTCATTTGATTATAAAAATAGAACAATAAACAGTTTTACACATTTCTGCAGCTTGTTTTCATGTTGCAATTGCCCTCAGCTTTTTTTGCATCATATTGAGATGTTTCACACCTTTCACTGTTTTGACCATTAAGTATTGGAAATCAAAATACTTATACTAATTTTCTTTATTCTTACACTTTTTTTTTGAATCTTTCTTCAGAACTCTTGTTAATGGAGAGGTAATGAGAAATAAAAAGGCCATTAATGAGACTTTGTTAATGTTGACACAACTCCAGGAGATTCTTCCTATTGCTTGAAATAAATGAATTTATAAATCTGAATACTAATAATGCTAATACTATTCCTTAACATTTTAACATCTAGCTACTTGCTGCTTCTCCTTGCTGTTTTGTAACTTGTCAGACTGGAGTAATGATACTTAAATTGCAGGAGACTCCTCTCTTCTCTTCCAATGGCTAAGCAACCCAATGTTGCTATTTTCAATGTATAGCTTATTAGCAGCATGTTGCCACAGACAGACCTGTACACTAAAGCTCAAAAAATAGTAGTGCTGCCAGTAGTGGCTCCACCGTGTCAACAAAGTGACTTTAGACAGTGGTGTGACCTTGGACAGGTTGTCTTCTGTGTAATTCAGTTTTCTATCTATTTCCGTCACTGTCCTGTCAATTTAAATTGTCCATTTAAACTCTCTGAAGAAGATTCTGTGACAGACTGTGTATGTATTTATACAATGTGGATGACAGTGGTGTCCTCCTTATCTACTGCAATGCCTAGGAGCTACCCTCTTATAAATACTAGTTTTCCGTTTTCTTGCATTTTTAGCATTTACAAAAATAAGTGTGGGCTGACTTTTTTTCTAACACACCCCCTCCCCCCCAAAGAAAGAAAAAAAAGCTGCTACAGTGCAATTGTACTGGACATAGGGAAGACAAGGAGAAAGCTAATAGTTTTCTTGAGGCCCAGGGTTAATGATGTCTAAGGCAGGGAAAGAGAAAAAATGACACATGGCAAAATTAAAGATCATGGCATGTGCTTTTGCGTGACTTGATTCATCTGCAGGTGTGTGAAAGCCTTGAAGTCACAAAGCTTCCTAGCACCCTATGTAGCATAAGGTACATGATACATAAGGTTCTCTATCCTTTTTTATTCTTTTAATTCTTCTTCATTTCACAATTTATTCTTATTTTTTAATTGTGCAGTGGTAAAATCATAGCTACTTTGACATAGGTAGCAAACCTCCCTTGCATAAATTTCAGTCCAGTGAGAACTATACATAAGCTCAGTCTGCAGATGGGATATTTGGAAGAGATAGGAAAATTAAAACACATTTTGTCAGTGATAAAACTGTGCCATGTATGTATGAAAATGGTTATTGTCCTTTTTCTTATAACTATATTTAAAAAAAAGTCCTATTTATTTTATCTAGAATATGTCCAAAAATCCCATTTGTTTTGACTAGAGCACTTGTAAAAAAAAAGAGGTTATAAAAAAAGAGGACTCAGCTTTTGAAACCATTTGTTTATCCAAAGAGAAGCTCTTGTTAAATTGATATACATGAACGCTAGAGAGTCTTCCTTGAAAGGAACATTGCCAGAATATCCTTTTACAAAGGAAGGGAATGGGGATCGCTCAACTTCAATTTTCAAATAAAAATGGGATAAAGCATTTAATTGTTCTTATTTCAGTAACAGTAGAAGGGAATAATAACAATGGTGAGATAAGCTGTGGTATTAATCATTTTATAACACTGAATAAGCAAGGTGTTGTACACATGGTCTAGGTCCATTGCACAACCTTAGTAATATGATACATATTTTTATTTGTATTAATTTAATAATAATCCAGTCCAGTGATTGATTGGCAAAGCAGCTATAGAAAAGTCTCGTCTTGAGAACTGAAGCCATAACTTTCAAAACACAGAGTACACTTTATGTTCATATCACATTTCTTCTGAGTTATGCAATGTTGTACTCTGGATTGTCCTGTTGCACAAGAAACCTTAGTGATTCAGTCAATAGATTAACACTCTAGTGTGTAGTGTTATTCCTATATTTGCACTCCTGTAAATCAGGAATGACTTTCTGCAGTCAGTGAAGTTGTAGCAGTACAAATGATTAGAGAACTTGCACCGCAAATGTTGGCTTCAGTATCTAAAACCAAAAATTTATGTTAAAGTACAGTGTCTAAGTCCGTTAAATTACAGAAAAGAAGTTTTCATTCCTTTTTAGGTGAACAGAGCTTCCAAAACAGTGCGATGAAGCCAGGGATGGAACACTAAATTGAGAAAGGATAGAGTACAGAAAAAAAAATTAAAATTCAGGAGTAAAAGATGTTACATTATCAGGCTACCAGCTGCAATCTTTATAAAATAACACGACTTCAAATTTTTGTTTGTTGAATCAAAACCCCCCAATGGAGTTATAAAATATTTGAGGTAAAAAATTGCAAAACATGAGCAGAATCACAGCAGCAGGTCATAGAGAGCAATTACCTCAATCTAAAAATGTTTTAGAGGCTATAATTAATTTTTGTTAATGTAAATGCTCTTGTAGTTTGTTTTATTTCCCTTCATTTGGGGAAGTGAAAAGAAGAAGAGAAAAACATAAACAAGTGTGAAGTGTATTTGTCCTTGAATGGCTTGCTTCTGGTCCATTCAGGACTCAAGGTGGTCAGCAGTACTTCTTATAAGGTTCCGTGACTCACTTTTTTTTCTATCTTGGCCATTTTCTCTCTTACAGCAAGACTTTAGACCTTCCATGATGACAAAGAGTTTTTCAGCTCTCTTTTTATTAAACCAAACTTATTAAATTCACTAGTGAATGATCCTATTTCACATATTTATATCATGCATAATGCCTTTGCAGGATCCTGATCATTCATAATGAGGAGAGAAATTTATGGTTCATTCTGTTCTATTTGTCTTCCTAAGTGCAATCTTGTATGGCAATATGGGGATAAATTATAATTGCGAATTACTTTTCTATGAAATGATTCTTGAACACTGAGATTTTCTGTGCCATAAAAGGGAATTTTACAGACTTATAAGAAAACAGAAATTATATTTATGGTGCTTACAACAAAGAAACTTAAGGACACTTTTCCAAAAGAATAAATCTGTAAACAGAACAGATTGGACAGCTTGGTCCAATGCTGCATTACTCTACTGTTGTTTTTTTTTTTCTTTTTTTTTTTCTTTTTTTTTTTTTCCATAAATCATCACTGATTCAATATACTTCTAACTCCTAGTGATACAAATGAATTAACACTATAAACTTTGCCTTTAAAAGGAAAGAGCTTATGCTAAAACGAACTTCATAGGGTCTAAGTCCATTAAATTACAGAAAATCAGAGAATCCTCTTAGAACACATATTCGGGTACAGAATAAGGTAGGAATGACCAGCATGGACTGACACCTTGTCAGTCCATTCTTTCGTGGACAACCTGATTGACTGCTATGATAAAATGCCTAGATTCATGGATGGGGAGAGTGTCAAACATTGTTTTCCTTCACAGTTTTATCAAGGTTTTCAGCAGTATTTGAGGAAATGTTCCCATGTCCAAGTCAGGACATCATGGTCTGGACATATGTGCAGCAGAAATCATTGCAACAGGTTGGCTGGCTGGGCTCAGGCAGCCATAGTTAATTAATGCTTTATACTCTAATTGAAGGCTAGTGAAAAACAGAATACCGCAGAAGTCACGGCTGGGACCTGTCCAGTTTGCCATTTATATCAGTGACCTGCAAGTGGTAATGGAGTGCACTCTGATACTGTCTGTAGGTGACACCAAACTGGAATCAATACACTCCAGGACAGGACTGCCATACAAAGGGACACAGACAAGGTACAGTGATGGATCCGCAGGAACCTTGTGAAATTAAATAAGGACAGACGGAAAGTTGTACCTCAGGAGATTCAGGTGGGGTATCAGGACAAAAAAGAAAATTAATGACAGGGAGCTACAAACACATCTGTGTTGTATACAGTAGAGACTGTCAAGTGACTATACGGCTGAGTTATTCTTCCAGGTGTAGAAATTACTGCAGTTTTTCATGGTTTCATGTTAGCTGTCCCAAACCCATAGCAGAATAATCCTACTAGAGATCCTGAGTAGCTTATACTGAAAGGTTAGTACTATGAAGCACAATCCTGAAGTTTGAGCAAAGTCTTTTATGGACACTAAAAGTGTCCATAAAAAGTTCTATGTTTCCACAGGGTCTGTTAAAGCAGAGTTACAGTACACAACAATGGGTCTGTACCAGAGTGGCACTACATTAGCAATAATTACACTTCTAAATCATCTTCATTACTGAAAAAAAAAAAAAATAAATTAATGAAAGGAAGTATGAAAAAGGTTTTACGCTACATAGCTTTTTAACCATGGAGTATTTACTAAGGCAGACATAATGAAATGTACTTTCCTAACAAAATCATCTTGAACTCCAAATTGAAGTTCCACTGTGAATAAAGAAAATAAAATGTTGACTTATGTTAGGAGGATCATGGCCATTAGTGTAAGGGAACTTACTATCCCTCTCTGGCTGGTGGTGGTGAGGTCACAGCGGAATACAGCTATGGAGGTCTATGTGGAAAAGCTGAAAATTCTCCAGTGGAAGGCAACCAGGATGATCAGGAATCTAGGGCTCTTTAATGTAAAAACTTCACCGCTGGAAGATAATGTTTGAATTTCTTGAATTCTAAGAATGATTTATAATTAGCAATAAATTATTTTCTGCATTTAATTCAGTAACATGATATAGTCACCAGTACTTAAAAGAACTCTGGAAGAAAACTAGACTTTATATAAACTCCTTCTTTACTGCATCTGCTATATTTATAAGTGTGGGGTTTTTTACATTTGGACTCTCTGTTAGGGAATAGAATAGTCAAATCATAGAATAGTTAGGGTTGGAAAGGACCTTAAGATCATCTAGTTCCAACCCCCCTGCTATGGGCAGGGACTCCTCACACTAAACCATGTTACCCAAGGCTTCGTCCAGCCTGGCCTTGAACACTGCCAGGGATGGAGCATTCACAACCTCCCTGGGCAGCCCATTCTAGTGCCTCACCACCCTCACAGTAAAGAGCTTCCTCCTTATATCCAACCTAAACTTCCCCTGTTTAAGTTTTAACCTGTTACCCCTTGTCCTATCACTACAGTCCGTAATGAAGAGTCCCTCCCCAGCATCCTTATAGCCCCCCTTCAGATACTGGAAGGCTGCTATGAGGTCTCCACGCAGCCTTCTCTTCTCCAGGCTGAACAGCCCCAACTTTCTCAGCCTATCTTCATACAGGAGGTGCTCCAGTCCCCTGATCATTCTTGTGGCCCTTCTGTAGACTTGTTCCAACAGTTCCATGTCCTTTTTATGTTGAGGACACCAGAACTGCACACAATACTTATGACTCTAGTTTTTTTAAAATGTGCAGAAATGAGTAATACATCCCTGGAATTATGGTGTAAATACTTGTGTAAAGTTTATTAATAAACTATGAGAGTCATAAATTTTACCTTAGTCGTGTCTTGTGAATAAAAAAGATGATTTACCATAGAGCTGGAAGAAGGAAAACAAGTCCAATATATTTTTGTTACATAGAGGTAAAAGGCTGGTGCACTGTAGATAGCAATAATTTAATGAGCTATGTCTAACATGGCCCAGTTAAACAGTACCCAGCATTTGTCAGGGTGTGGACGATCTATAAGTTTCACAGGAATCTATATTTGAATTTTGCCTTTGATTGGCCACTTGCCAAAGATCCCAACTGATTCTCAGTCCTGGAGACATAATCAAAAGCTGTGAATGTATGCAAACATTTCTCTCCTCTGTTGCATGTTGTGAACACAATAACAGTGTTTTTATGCAAGATCCCTCTGGGGTTGCCCAGAGCATTCTTCCAGGTCAGATATCAGCCAGTACACTAAGATTGCAGACATATCAAGGAATAGGATGGTAGTAGTGCTGCCCCAAGCTGCCATTTGCCTACCTGTTTCCTAACACTACAGATGGGACTCTTACATAGCTGTGAGAGATCTTGCAGTGAATATACATACTCACCCATATAAAAATTTGAAGGATCAAGCTATTAGTTTAACTACATCTGAATATTTAGAAACAGTAAGGCTTGGATGGAGACTTGTCCTTTTAAATTTATTGGGAGTTTTGTCATTCATTTCAGTGGGGCCATATTTTTACCTTGAAAATAGAAGTAATTTTGCCAGTACAAGCATATCCTGTTTATGCCACTTGTTTTACAGACAAAGAAAACAGTGGAACAAATTTCGTATCACACATAATATAAAAGCTGTGTTTGGGCAAGTTATCCTCTCATAAAGAGGCTTGCTTCACATAATAAAAAAAGAAAAAAAAAAAAGCAATTTCTCCATTAGCTTATTTTGCAGCTCTCCTTTTCTGTGTCCAGATTTACTTCCCTCTCCCTAATTCTGTCTTTCTGTTTTCCCTGTGGAAGTGTTGCCTGAGATAAATAGGATGTCTAGATTTACATACAAAAACTATTTAAATTGCAACTGATCCTAAGAGTTGTTTCATCAACTGTATAGCTGTTCTGCTTTCTTTAATGGCTTCTGAGTTGAAGGTATTTGCAGACTGTACAAAAATGATTCTTTTCCTTGAAACACATTCGGAAAACAGAAGAGACAGGAATCTTTTTTTTTTCAGTTTTCTGAAATAGAAAGGTATTTTTTCATTCTGATTTCATTATGAAATTTTAAATCTCACTGTGGTTTTACCTAGAAGGAGAAATACTTTTAAAAGACATCTTCCTTTTGCAAATACAAGAGAAGTAAACCCAGAATTTTTCTAAGAGTTTCCCCTTTTCCTTTTGCTTAAACAAGTCATAACTAACTCTCCTTCTCAACACTTAAGGGAGAAAAAAATTGTCTTCCATTACAGATGTCCTGGAGTATGTGATGCCCGCTGTTGTTAGATGAGTTGTAAAGTTTTTGTGAATCCAAAAGCCTGTTGTGGCTTCACAGTTTACCAGTGGTGTCTTGTGGGAAACTTGATAACTTCTGATATTTCTAGCTATATTTTTTATTTGGAAAGAATATGGATTCTATCTTTGATCAGCAGAGAAGGACTCAGAGGAGAAGAAATCAGTATTTAGATTAAACTACAAAGTGTATTTTTTCATTAGCTCACCTATGGACCACAGTAGAGCAAACAGCTATTTCTCCTTCTCCCCAACCCAAGTACTACATGTCAAGCATCAAGGGCACTGTCAGAACAAGTCTTAGGTATCCCATTTCCTGTCACTGGCAGAACAGCAAGGAAACAGGAATTGCCCTCAGCCCATGTTGACTAGCCTTTCAAAGGTTTCAAAACACTGATTCTGGCAATAATTTTCATTCCTACCTGAACTAGGACATATCATGCCAGTTTCTTAAGACAGATTTTTGTCAATGTTAGTTCCTAATCTTCTGGTGATTCCACAAGCAGGCATGCACAGTCAGTTGTGGTGGCATTTAACGTGGCACAGTATGAGTGGAAAAAATATGGCCATCACCAGAGCTCAAAGGCTACCATAGATTTTTTTGCATGACTTTAACAAGCTAGGAAGAGCTGGAATGAGGCTGGGTTTCTTTTTTTTAAAAACTTGATGTGCTGAGAACAAACCCTCTCAGACCTGTTTGCAGAAACAACAAATGAAGGAGGTAAGAAAGGTGCAAAAAGATATTTTGGGGTTGAATACATTGAGATTTCATCAACTTTAGAGTGTACATGTTTATTAGACACTAAGTAGTGCAAGTATAATATTTCTGTAAAACATGAACAACTAAATACTCAATTTTTATATTTCTTATTGAATTCAGCTGATGAAAAATAATTCTGTAAGTAATAAAGAAGACTTTCTACTGTCTTACTTACTTTTCTTACTGTCATACTTTCTTAAACTATGAAACTTGTGCAATCTTTTTATGCTCAAGAGCAGTCTTTAAATCATGCTCTCCTTGGAGCTATCATTACAGATGCTGAAAACAAGATGTCTTAACAGTCTTAGATTAAATTGGGTTTTACAGGTCCTGTGTAAAGTGTTGAAGGGGTGAGGAGAGTATGTCTGAAAGACAGTGTGTGAAGGCAGAACAGTGTTTGACAAGCTGAAAATGGAGAAAACCTTAGGGGGATGCTCTTTCTAATGTGCTGAATCAATTAATCCAAAACACAGAGTAAACAAAAACTATCAGTTTCTTGAAGTGGAATCACTGGACAATCTAGTGATTAGGAGTAATGAATTCCATTGCCTGTAGGCTACCATCTCAAGCCTATAACTATAAAGATAGGAAAAGACTTCTAACATATTTCTGTGGCCTATGTAAAATGTTCGTTTTGTCCCTTTCCCTCCTTGGCTATAAATATTATTCGCAGCACCAAAACTGAGCCAAACCTTCTGTAAAATTCAGGGCCACTGCTATATTTTCATTTCTGGTTATTAGCTAGAATTAGAAATGCTGAAATAACTAGGAAAGATCTAACTGTGATTGGGAGAAAAAGGAATGAATATCACATGTGAAATGATTAATAGACTTTGAATAACTATCCAAATGACTAATAGTTCATATACCATCTGCTGTTAATTTTTGTTATTGCTTTGTTCAGAAAAAGGGAAAAGAAACTTTTGCTCCACTGGTGAATTTTGCTTAATTTTAATTGGACAGTGATGGAATTTATATTATCTCTTAAGTAGCTGCATTTGGCATACTTTAAATCAGTCTATCTGAGATGCTTTTATTAAGCCCTATTATGTCCTTAAAGCTTTTGGGCCACTCAGTGGCAATACTGCAAAGCAAGACAAAGATACCCCTGCCTTACAAGGTTGAGTGTGGGTACAGACGTGTTTTTCTCCATGAAACTGCTTTCTTTCCATACTGTTGTCTGCTAGTCCATCAGTAGCGCAACCTCAAGGTGAGCATATAGTTTTTAAACAGAGAAAATTATGTGTTAGCTACTCCGTAGTATGTTTGCTTTTCTGCTACTGATATGGGCTGCATCAAAAGGAGCGTGACCAGCAGGTCTAAGGAGGTGATCCTGACCCTCTACTCAGCTCTTGTGAGATCTCACTTGGAGAATTGTGTGCAGTTCTGGTGTCCTCAACATAAAAAGGACATGGAACTGTTGGAACAAGTCCAGAGAAGGGCCACGAGGATGATCAGGGGACTGGAGCACCTCCCGTATGAAGACAGGCTGAGGGAGTTGGGGCTGTTCAGCCTGGAGAAGAGAAGGCTGCGTGGAGACCTCCTAGCAGCCTTCCAGTATCTGAAGGGGGGCTATAGGGATGCTGGGGAGGCACTCTTCATTAGGGACTGTAGTGATAGGACAAGGGGTAACGGGTTAAAACTTAAACAGGGGAAGTTTAGGTTGGATATAAGAAGGAAATTCTTTCCTGTTAGGGTGGTGAGGCACTGGAATAGGTTGCCCAGGGAGGTTGTGAATGCTCCATCCCTGGCAGTGTTCAAGACCAGGTTGGATGAGGCCTTGGGTGATATGATTTAGCGTGAGGTGTCCCTGCCCACGGCAGGGGGTTTGGAACTAGATGATCTTAAGGTCTTTTCCAACCCTAACAATTCTATGATTCTCTGTCCAGATGATGTGTGATTTTTGGATGTATGGTAAGATAACAAGTACACTTGGGCTCTTCCATCGCAGAAACATGCAGAACTGTCTATCTGTGTCATTCATGCAGAACAGGTGACAGAACAAACCTAAACCTGGATTTAATTGACAGTCAAAATACCCCATGGCATAAAGGTATTGATGAGGTTAGATACAGTGCAAAAGATTTGTTCTTTATGAAGAAGGAAATCAGTGGAGAGAAAGGAAAGGGTCACGTTAGGACTTCTGAGTCACACTACAGCAAGTGGATCTTGTATGTTTTAATGCTTTTTGAAGTGAAATGCTGATGAAATTCCTTGAGCATAGCAGATACTAAGGTTGCCACAAACTGGGCACCAAGGCAGTAAATGAATATTGAAAAGGGAATTAAAAGGAGAAAGGGCAAGTGCTGATGTTGTCATGCAGGTCCGTAGGTTTTGAGGTGACATCAGATACAAGAAAAATGCTTCATTTGAATTAGCTAGCAGTTTTCAAGCAAAAATTTCTGGAGTTTGAGGCCAGCCATATATGTGTCCTTCCAATATGTCTTGTATTTGAGTTCCACCAGGGAAGATTGGATATTGGGAATAGACTGAAAGGAGGAACTTACCAGGAATTCTTACCATCTACTTTAGTTTCTAGATCAGGTTTCTTAAGATAAGATTGGTCCCTGCTCTAAATTATTAACTGAAGGGAGGTATGTAGCTTTTCACTGATGGTGCAAGGAGCCTAAGAATATTTCTTCTCTATACATTAGTCTCCTGGAAGTCAGGTTCTAGTGTGTAATAGCTATCAGCTAATGCCAAATAGCATATGAACCTGGTTAGAGTTGCAAATATAATTCAGTGTGAAAGAGCTGGGAGCAGCTTTAGAGTTGTCACAAGCCACCTAACCTTATAATAAAGTGTTGGTGTACTTTTTTGAGTTTTTCATTAATCCAGCTTTTTTGTCATTAATGAAATCTTGTTTACAAAAATTTCAGGCCCTAAGTGTCTTGCTGAATGGGAAGGAGTTAACATATGATGTGCCTATGAAGCATCTCAGATATGCCATTTTTTTTCTTAACTCTATTGATATACTCTCAATCCAAAGTAATTAAGTAGATTAAAATATTTATATGACATGCTAAGATCTAGACCTTTTTAAAGGTCTAGATTATGTTATTTTGAAACAGCATCTTGATCTGAAACAGAAAGCCAGCTATTCTCTTAATAATTGCAACAGCATCACAGCAGCTCTGTTTTAATTAAATCTTCACAATTAGACAGGCTTGTTATTGAATGTCATTAGTCTACTTAATACCATTTTACCTATTATCACCTCATTTTCAAGCATGCATCTGTCACAGGGAAGCTACTTTTCCACCTCACTTCATTGCTTACTGATTTACACCTAAAAGGCTTTAGGCAATTATGTTAACAATTATGAATTGTCTTGGTGAAAGTCTAACAAATAGAAAAAAATGCTCTGGTGCATTGAACTGAATATAAACGTGAAGAACAGATTCTGGAATTCAGTACACTTTTTCGTATTGGGGCTTGCATTGCCATTTTACTTAATTCTGTCAGAAATGTCCCTCCCAGGAGACATCTCAATACAAACTCTTCACTCAGTTTGCTTTCTGAACACAAGGGGTGCAGTGAAGTTGTTACATTCATTACCCAGAAAGGTAGCTGAGCATCAGTGGTTTTCTCAGTTTTATATCTCTGGAAAATCAGTTAACTGTACGTCAAATATTAGGCAGTCCTTGATTTGTCTTTGTGTCTGATAATCAGCTTGTGTAGAATTTTAAGATACATTTGTGGTGTGAAAAATGATCAGAGTTATTGTTTAGCCTTACCCTACATCCTTTGGGGTTTATGATCTTCCAGTAAAAAGTACAATGCCAGTTAGAGAATTGTAGAATCATGGAATAGTTTGGTTTGGAAGGTGCCTTCAGCACTTATATATTCCAACTCTTCTGCCGTGGACAGTGACATCTCCACTAGACCAGGTTGCTCAAAACCCAGCCAGCCTGGCCTTGAGCACTTCCAACAATGGGACATCCACAACTTCTCTGAGCAGCATGTTCCAGTGTCTCACCATCCTTATCATGGATAATTTCTTCCTTATGCTCAATCTAATTTTAAAACTATTGCCACTTGTCCTGTCCCAAGCCTCCTTTGTATATTGAAAGGTCACAATAAGGTCTCTCCAGAGACTTCTCCAGGTTCAACAAAACCAACTCTCTAAGCCTTTCTTCATAGGAGAGGTGCAATTGTGCAGTTGTGCTCTTATTTTATTGGCACTAACTGTCTTCAAAAAAATTGAATAAAATAGCAATCCAGAACCTGCTAAGTAGAGTGCTACAGTGCTGATAACTGTTTTCCCACTTGAAAATCTGTAGATATTATTCCCTGTTTTGCAGGAAGAAATTCTTTGTGTTTATCTTTCTTACAAGCTGTCTATTGGTATAGTTAAGTAGCAATTTTATGTTGTTGGTTTTTTTTTTTCTGATGGAAAAATTGCAATAGTACAATTAAAGTAATAATTAAGTTGTTAGATTATGTAACTCTCAAGCAACATATCTTGTAGCTAGTAAATAAGCAGTTTGGCAGAGACTCTAGTAGGAGACTGAGAAACGATTGTCATTATGACTAACAAAAATGTTACAGGTATTTTTCATTTTGTGTACTAACTGTTCAGCAATTGCATATTTAAACTGAATTTCAGTCCCAAAAAGCAAGTAGTGAACCATGGCTACAGTATCAATTTCAGTGCTACTAATGTCATCTAAGCTTTCAGTCTCTTTGTCAACACTTTGGTAATTCATTAATCTTCTGTATACAGAAGATACATCCTGTATGTCATAGTAAACTCATTCTTGGCTGCAAAACTATATTGGTGGTAACTCCATAACTTTGAAGGGAATTTCCCTGCAGTAGTGAGCCCTGTCCCATGCTCAAATCATTAATGCAGTCTGCAGCATCATGAAGCCTAAGGTTTGAATACCAGAACTGTTGAAATTGTCCTGACCTATCTTTGTGGATAAGCTGTTACTGTTGTGTCCTATTGCAGGGTCCAAGCTCATCCTGCCTAATGATGCTAACTCTGTGTAGAAACTGGAGGTGACCTCAGGCATAATAGGTGGGTTTTTTTAAATAAACATGGAAAAAATAGCCACTAGTTACCACCTTACTCCAACCTCTATTTGTTCCTCAGAGGCAAACTTCATTAATTTTTTTTTAGATATGAAAACTTTTTTTTTTCTATATGGAATTTGCAACTTAAGGGGATATTCACTTCCTTTATACCCCAAAACTTGTCTGTTTCTTCCATTTATTTCAGTTGATCTAACAATGACTCTCCTTAAAATCTTTGCTTCTCTGAGGCTTTGTACAAACGTGGAGTAGCATGATGGCCACATAAGACAAGGCAGATAAACTGGGGGAACAATGAAGCAAGGAGCCAGTACTGGTCAACCTGGCAGGTGCTGCATGCAACAGAAGCTAACTTCTGCTAAGTTTCAGTGGGTGTCAGAGCAGAAGGGAGCCTTAGGAAAAAGGCTGAAGGAAACTGTTGTTTGGAGATGGCTGAGGAAATCCTCCCAAGCATGAGTTTGCAAGAGGTGCAGAGAGTTGGCACTACAGGGCAGATGGATACTAAAATTACTCTTATAAGTTGCAGTGAGAGGTGATTGGGGAACATGTGGATGGGAAATTAAGTGCCTGGATGGAATGACAAGGAACTTCTGTTAGGACTGAGAAAGGCAAAGTGACACAGCTAAAGCAGCAGACAAAGAAAAGATTTCTGTCAGTAGCACTCTGATTAGATATGAGAAAGGCAAAGTTATGTTTGCCAAGGACAAAGAAAAGCAACTGTAATAATTACTATATGAAATGATGGGAACCTGGAATTTGGGTGAAGAGAAGGTTTATGAAAATGAAATTGGAAAGCTAGGAAGGGAAGAAAAGCCTGGAGGCATGGAATTGGAGAACAGCAGTGCTACAGGAAGAGGAAGAAGATTGACTGGTTTTGCCAGAGCTGCGAGGTCAAGGACAAGAAGGATGAGGATATAGACCTGATTTTGTTGTTTCTTTATCTTGGAATTTAAGAAGTCAGATCAAGGCTTAAACATGTTGCTGTTCTGTGTCACTAGTTAGCTTAAAAATGTAAGTTGTCCACAAAGTTGGAATTGAATTGTTCCCACTGCCCACTTCATACTGTCCTTTTTTACCCCAAGATCCACTACTGGTAGGCATAGAGCTATGCACTGGTCTCATCCCAGCCAGTTTGCTGCTGTCCTGTTAATTAGCAGTTCCTTGGCGTCCTCCTTGGTCACATCAACAGATATATCTGTGGGGTGTAGGACCCACATATAGGTTATCCCCCACATGGGAATTTAATGGTAAGACACAAACTTCCTGCCACTTGTTAAGGGAATTCATTATCAGCTATTGTCCATCTTTCAAGATCAAGTTGGGAGTGTAGATCTATAGAAGCTCTTTTAATGGCATTAGAAAAAGAGAACAGTGTTTCTTCCAGAATTCAGTTTTTTACAAAACTTTAATGTATACTTACATGAGTTAACGACTGTGGTTATGAAATACCTGTTTTGTATATAATGCAAATTTAGTGGAATCAAGAAGCAAATGAAAGAAATGCAAAGCCTAGTTCCATACAAGTATTAAAGAAAATAAACAAAGCTCGTGCCTGCTCTTTGGCAAAAAAAAAAAAATATTTACTTTTTTTAGCAAAAACCTTCATCTGAAGAGTTTTAAATCAAGAGATGTTAAACAACTCAATACCAGTCAGTCTCACCTCTGTGCCTGGCAAAATTTTGGAGCAGATTCTCTAGAAGACATGCTAAGGCACATGAAAAACAACAGGGTGGTTGGTGGCAGCCAGCATGGCTTCAATAAGGGGAAATCCTGCCAGACCAATTTGATGGCCTTCTATGATGGGGCTACAGAACTGACGGACAGGGGCAGAGCAGTTGACATCATCTACCTGGACTTGTGCAAAGCGTTCGACACTGTCCTCGCAACATCCTTGTCTCTAAATTGGAGAGACATCAATTTGAAGGACAGACTACTCAGTGGATAAAGAACTGGCTGGGTGGCCGCACACAAAGGGCTGTGGTCAATGGCTCAGTGTCCAGTTGGAGACCAGTAATGAGTGGTGTCCCTCTTGTGGTTAAAGGCGAGGCTGTAAGTCAGCCACTCCACCCCTTTCTTCCCCCCCTCCCCCCCACCCCCCGTCACCCCACCCCCTGCTCCTGGAGGGATGGGGAGAAGAATCGAAAGAATGTAACTCCCACAGATTGAGATAAGAACAGTTCAGTAACTAAGGTGTAACACAAACCACTGCTGCTACTACCAATAATAATAAGGGAAAGAGAACACAATACCACCTGTCCATACCCAGCCTGACCAAGCAGTGAACCAGCCCCTCTGGGTAACTCTCAGTTACATCCCTGGCATGACATGCTGTGGTATGGAATATCTATTTGGCTAGTTTGGGTCAGGTGTCCTGTCTCTGCTTCCTACCGGCTTCCCCTCCTCCCTGGCAGAGCATGAGACTCAGAAAGTCCTTGGTCAGACTAAATATTTGAGCAGTAACTAAAAACATCGGTGTTATCAGCGCTGTTCCCAGGCCAAAAGTCAAAAACACAGCACTGCACCAGCTACTAAGAAGGAGAAAAAATGACTGCTACTGCTGAACCCGGGACAGTCCCTCAGGGATCTGTGTTGGGACCAGTCTTGTTCAACATCTTTGTCGCTGACATTGACAGTGGGGTTGAGTGCGCCCTCAGCAAGTTTGCTGATGGCACCAAGCTGTGTGGTTGATACGCTGGAGGGAAGGAATGCCATCCAGAGGGACCTTGACACACTTGTGAGGTGGGCTGATGCCAACCTTAGGAAGTTTAACCATGCCATGTGCAAGGTTCTACTCCTGGTTCGGTGCAGTCCCAGGCACAGCTACAGGTTGGGTGGAGAAGAGATTCAGAGCAGCCCTGCGAAGAAGGACTTGGGGGTGTTGCTCGATGAGAAAATGAACATGAGCCGGCTTCAGTGTGCGCTCACAGCCCAGAAAGCCAACTGTATCCTGGGGTGCATCCAAAGGAGCGTGACCAGCAGGTCGAAGGAGGTGATCCTGCCCCTCTCCTCTGCTCTTGTGAGATCTCACTTGGAGAATTGCGTGCAGTTCTGGTGTCCTCAACATAAAAAGGACAAGGAACTGTTGGAACAAGTCTACAGAAGGGCCACGAGGATGATCAGGGGACTGGAGCACCTCCCGTATGAAGACAGGCTGAGGGAGTTGGGGCTGTTTAGCCTGGAGAAGAGAAGGCTGCGTGGAGACCTCCTAGCAGCCTTCCAGTACCTGAAGGGGGCCTATAGGGATGCTGGGGATGGACTTATCATTAGGGACTGTAGTGACAGGACAAGGGATAACGGGTTAAAACTTAGGGGAAGTTTAGATTGGATATAAGGAGGAAGTTCTTTACTGTGAGGGTGATGAGGCACTGGAATGGGTTGCCCGAGGAAGTTGTGAATGCTCCATGCCGGGCAGTGCTCAAGGCTGGTTAGGACAGAGCCTTGGGTGACATGGTTTAGTGTGAGGTGTCCCTGCCCATGGCAGGGGGGTTGGAACTTGATGATCTTAAGGTCCTTTCCAACCCTAACTATTCTATGATTCTATGATTATAGCCTCTTAAAAGTTAAAACCTTTTCTATGGATGTAAAAAACCCTTGCCCAATGCTCTAAAATAGTGAGTTTTAACTGTTGTAAAGAACAGTGTCTTCCAAGAAATCGCAACAATTTAAACAGACAACTTTATGCCAGATCTACCTATGCTCTTAAGAAAAGTCCTGATAAATCACCATCTGGAAACTCACATCAATAGCTAACTCAGTAAACTAACCATCTGTACATCAGTGCTTCAGATTGGTAGTCTTTGACTAAAGAGATTATTACTGGTCCACCATATTTATACAATGCCTGAGAGATATTACATTATTTAGGCCCAAACCCCAGGGGAAAATACTACTAATAAAAAAGCTTGCTTTTTTTATTTCCACAGTATTGGTAGAGGCCAATCCCTATCTCATTTCATTAAATTGTTATCTCTTATTTTATCAAATTCAGTCTTTTTGTTTGTAAAAGAAAAACAACGTTCAAAACCCACATTCAAAACTCATATTTTTTTGCCTTTCTATTTTAAACAGGCACTTGGCAGACTGAAAAGGCATTTCAAAATGCCAGCAACTGAACTGTGTGAAGTATAATAGAGTAGACAAATAATACACTCATGAGAACAATGCTTAAAATATAAAAAGCTGACAGAGCACATACTGCAATGACCTGGGTAGGTGCCATAAGTACAAGGAAAAACAGAGTATAAATATGAGCTGCAGTGCTCTTTTTTATTTATTTATCTATTTATTTATTTTTACATTTATTACTAATCTACTGAAATTATGAAAAAAATATTAAAGAAATATAGATGGCACTTTTGGTCTTTGATAAAGCTTCATCTAGTTTACCCCCTGTTCCACTTCCACCATGGTTTTAGGTGGAGGTTAAGAACTTGACTTCAGTCTTTAAGAATATCCCTTTTTTAATTGCTAAAACTTAAATTCAAGGGATTTGACTACTGAGGTATCAATTAGAGGCTCTGTCATATCAGAATGAACCTGGAGGTTCCCAGCCTATATATATATATATATATATATATATATAAAAATGCTGATCATTCTTCAAAGGTAAGATTTGGGCCTGTGTTATGTCTCTTTCTTGAAATCTTCCTCTTTTAAATGTGAAGCATAGAACTAAAACAGTTTTGTTTCTTTTTCTATCCAATGTAGTAAGAAAGAATAGGGAAGCTTTAACACATTAATTAAACCCCTTAAAATAAAGAAAACAAGCTTCATTTCAACTAATAAAATTCTACAGGGAAGAAAAGAGAAAATTGGAGAGAAGCTGGAGAAGCTCTGTAATGTTTTAAAGCTCCATGAGGTCATAAAACTTCATAGAAGGCAAAAAAAGGAAGAAAATATTTTTATTGTTAGTTGCAGACATTTTGTAATTTGCCATTCATTTGCCAGGAATAGGGAAAAATATCCTCACATTCTAGTAGTCAGATTGTCAAAGCGACCTTTTTTTAATGTCACACGTCACAGAATTTCATATCACACTAAGATAACATGACAGGGCAGAGCCAAGCTTTTCTAATGTTTCCCTTTCACCTTCTCAAAAGTGCTTGCATCCTAAACAAGAAGATGAAAGTATGGTATATTCATTGCTTGATGATTCAGTGACCACTCTAAAGACAAATGTCACACAGCAAAACAGCTTGTGCATCAGATTTATGTTTTTTTAGAAAGAACACTATAAAATTGAAAAAAGTGCTTTAACATTAGGTGACAAGAACAAACTTGAAATGTAAGAGCTGGTTTGGAATGTCACTCAGATGTGTTATGCAGTTATCACCGTGCATCTAACAGACGCAAACTAAATGAAAAATCCAGCTCCAGTTTGCATTTGGTGATTGTGAGAATAGAGAAAGACATGGACTGTGCAAATAACAGGTTCATTTTCAAAGACACAGAGTATGGTTAACTTTATAACAAAATGCGGAAATCAGCTTTCATATGTCCTACTGTTGACACTGAAGAGATTAGAGATACACAGATTATAAGAATTTCCATTGAAGATCTTTCAGATCTTTTTGTTGTGTTTAAACAGTAGCACTGAAACTATGACACAAAGAAGATCCTTGATTCGGTACTTAATTTTCATGTTATTCACTTTAATTCAAATGTGCAGCAGAACACACTTTAAATGAATAATGTTATGATAGGTTTTTCCTCTTCTAAATGTAACAGGCAGATGGTCATTTTTAACCATGATTTCTATACCACATAGTAACTGTTTCTTCAGTTAGTGTAAAATTAGTTCATAATTCACACACAGATGCATATTATATTTGCATTGTCAAATGTCTGGATGTAAGTAGGTACAGCAGAGATAGCACACTTAATAGAATTTCCTACTTTTTTCTAAACTTGACTTGTGCTATTAAAATATTTTTTCTCACCAAGGAGAAAACTCAGCCCAGTCCACATACAAAACAAAGGAATACTTTTAAAGATTAGTTTCCAAAGAAAACAAGAGCTATCTGATTTTGCTGCTGATATTTCCATCCATACGCATGTCCTCCTAGGTCTCTCTCCCAGGCCCAGCGGGTTTTGAACCTTCTGATTGACAGGGTCTGCTACATTTGACAAATACAAATGACCCAGAAATGCTATACATCCCTACAAGTTTTGAGGAAATACAAGCAGGGCAGAAGCCATACCCAGTGTTATGTTGAGGAGAGGCATATACTGTGTTAAACTCTTAGTTAGACTCACAAGGATCTGAATGGCAGATGGTTGCTGTGAATATCGCAATGGTGGGAAGAACTTCAGTCATTCCTGATGCTCTGTTACGCACCAGAGAAAAAAGTAACAAGTAAGAAAACTGCTTTCATTAGTTCTGCTGCTCATGTAACATATTGTCAACTCTGATACTGGCTATATTTTCCTTCTTGTATAACATGTTTTTCTGTTTTTCCACCACTAAAGTCAGAAAGCCCAGACCCTCAGATAATACAGATTACCAGCAGGAACTTCTTGTTGAAAATCTAGATCTTGATCTTTCCTCTGGAAGGGTTCAAGTTCAAGTCCATGTTCCTTAAATGCCTTAAAGGATTATGTAGTTGTAGGAACACTTCCCTCAGACAGGGTATTATTTTCTTTGAGGGCAGAGGCAGAGCAGAATTTCATTCCTGTGGGCATGAATAAAAAGCAAGAAGAGTCTCATCCCGACTGAGTATCACACAACGAGGCAGGGAGAGCTGTGTGTCACTTTCCAGAGTCATGGGCTGATCAGGGCTGCTGAGGAGGAACCCAGAGAGCAGAGAATATCTGAATGTTAACTGCTTGTTAACCAGAGTGTTAGAGGAGCTGGACATGGTCTCTGTACCTCAACAGGTCTGTTCAATGGTGCAGATAAAAAACCAACAAAAACTAAAGTACAGCTAGCATGTAATGTATCTGTCCTCTGATTCTACTTGTCCTGTGAGTTTTTTGTTTGGAAAACCCTCTGATACATGTCATAATTAAAGCTTGTGGAAGTCACGCTCATATGATCTTGGATGCTAAAGGAGGAAATTGGTACACAGCAATTGTTAGTACAATTGTTAATAGAATTCTTTTTCAGTATTAGCTCAATACCTTAGTTGTATATTGTATAACATTGGTTTATATTCACAATATTCATAGGGAGTTTTACTGTTATTTTTGTTAAAAAACCCTCAAATTTTATTTGAAAGAGAAGAAGTCATTCAGTTTTTAATTTGCCAAATTATGATGACTGAGTTATAGCCACATCTGGGAGTGAAAATGATAGCAAATTTCCAAGGATCCATCCTAAGTCTAGTCATGCCATTTTCATAAAATCTTAGAATGGTTTGGGTTGGAAGGAATCTGTAAGTCATCTAGTCCAACCCCCACTTTCTTTTCAGTGGTTCTTTTCACTGGTTCTTTGATTGAAATTGTCGTTCTCTGTTTCCTGTGTCTGCTATCACTTCCCTTCCCACATAGAGTTTTGGGATGTTTACAAATGCTTAAACATTGTCAGAGCAGAAGCATGGAAATGTTTTTAAATCTTAACAACTGGCTTTCAGCTGATTTGCAAGGAGGGGTGCCTTCCTACATGTTTATTCTTATTCATCCTGTAATTATAGTAAGCTGACTATAGGATCTTAAAAAAAACAACAAAAAACAACAAAAAGAACATTTTGCATGTGTAGCAAATAATTTCTAGGCTTTAAAAAGAGCAGGCTTTATGATTTTGGTTGGAATTGAAACTTTTAAGCTGTAGTTTATAATGAAAAACTTAGAAATATAAAGAATTTGGGTAGTTTTATGAGTTGGGTAATTTGCTTTATTTGAACTAGGCTTGGCAAAATACAGTTTTTAAAATATGTACTTTGTTTTTCTGTGTTTTCCCTTTAGTATCTGCATTTCAGTAAAGATTCTGTTTTATTTTGAATTCAATGGTAAACTCTAGGGAAACAAAAAAGCCATCATGTTTTTAAAAAATTGCATAAAACCTAAAATTATTTGGCAATGGCTCAGCAAGAAGTCACAGAAGGCTGGATATGCTTTTAAAATGTTGATTTCAGGAACAGATATTCTGGGATCCTGAGAGCAGATCTCAGTGAACTGACTGACCTCAGTCCATTGGATGCTACAGTCTGAGCTGCAGATCACAGAATCATATAATCATAGAATGGTTAATGTTGGGAGGGACCTTACAGATCATCTAGTTCCATCGCCCCTTCCATGGGCAGGGATGCATTAGATCAAGTCGATCAAAGTCCCATCCAACCTGCCTTGAAGACTTCCAGGGATGAGGCATCCATAACTTCTCTAGGAAACCTGTTCCAATATCTCGCCATCCTCACAGTAAAGAATTTCTTGCTTATGTCTAATCTAAATCTACCCTCTTTCATCTTAAAGCCATTCCCCTTGTCCTGTCACTACATACCGTTATAAAAAGTCCCTCTCCATCACTCTTGTAGGCCCCTCTCGGTACTGGAAGCCTGCTATAAGGTGTTGTACTGTCTGACTGTTGATCAGTGCTGGTCACAATACTGACCTCTGAGGAATGCCACTTACCACTGGTCTCTATTTGGACATTGAGCCATTGACCACAACTCTCTGACTGCAGCCATCCAGCCAATTCCTTATCCATCGAGTGGCCCATCTGTCAAATCTATATCTCCGAGGGTGTCATGCTGGACAGTGTCAAATGTTTTGCACAAGTCCAGGTAGATGATGTCAGTCACTCTTCCCTTATCCACTAACACTGTACCTTCATCGTAGAAGGCCACCAAATTTATCAGGCATGACTTGCCCTTTAGTGAATATGAGAAGCGACTGGTGGTAGCTATTTTATCACACCCTTTGCAGATGGCCATGCTTTGAATACGGATATCTGTAGTACAGATTGCAGAAATACCTGTATTTATATTAGTGTATTTATATATTCACTAATTCAGTGAAAACTTGCCTTTAAAAGGTGAGCAAACTAAACACTAAGTCGGACAACCCCAACAGCTGTGACAGAAAGAAGCAGTATTGAAAATGTATTTATAACCTTCTGTGCGGAAGCACAACAGCATGGTTTGATTATAGCCTGGGCTGCTCTTATAAGAACCAGTTGCAGATGCAGCCCTGACCAGTGACCTCACTCCTGTGCCCAGTGAGAAAGGTCCAACTTTCCCTCCTAATTCAGCTTTTTTGTGTTTATCTAAATCTCAGCTACCTCAGGACTCAGATATTGTACTTTGCTTAAGAGAGACTCAGTATCACAAATAGCTGCCAGAGGTGAGCTTCCTGCTTGTTTAGTGATTTATCAGATGGGGAAAATGCAATGCCGGTTTTTCCAGGTTCTGTGTCAGTCCCAGTCTATTTCTTGATTACACAGCTTTGCATGTGCCACAGCTGAAGCATTAATTTTTCGGTGATTTGAGGAGTTACTGCTCTCTCCCAGTGATAAAAGCTCAGTTGTGATTCAGTGAAGCATGCTAGACTCCTGAATATAAAGAGGTGCAAACTGCTGATAGGATGTTATCAGTGACTACTTGTCAGCTTCCCTTGTTGTTTGAACACTGGACCTGTATATTGGCATCACAATCTATAACGTTCAGATTTTCCTTTGCAGATTTCTGATTTTGAACAAGGAGGTGGTAGAAAAAGAAGGTGAGCTCAGATAGTATCTTACAGCATGTCCAGGATTTCTACTAGGACAATCTGTACAGTTGTAAAACTTGTGATAGAAATCAGGATTATAAATTCTGTGAAATCACTTTTTGGCCAGTAAGAGCCTTACCATGCTCTAGGAAATCTGTGTGGGGAATCTATTTTCCTTTAGCCACAAGTGTTAGGCTAGTACTTCGGCTGCTACCTGACACACTCTTTTTCTTACAAATGTTAAAACTCCAGACATGAAAGTAACCTTCTTGGTATTATGTGAGTAGAGTTTCATGAAATACGTATGCACTGTTCCATTTTTCTGTAATAAAAGTATTTCCCAAATAACAGTGATGTGCAAAGAAGCAATGCACTGATTTCTGCGGTGTTGTGTTGAGTAATGATACAATTCTTTGCTTTGATGCTTTGCTTCAGTATTTTGTAAGGGAACTTTGTGCTCCAAGTTTGAGAATGACAAGACTGCTAGACTCCCAGGAGAAAAGGGCTCAGAGCAGTCACTCCTTTGTGTATTGGGGTAGCTTGGAGGAAGTTTTAGGCATGTGAGTAAAGCAAGCAGAATTGAATAATGCTGGCCTAAAGATGAAGGACCTGAATCACAAAAAGTGAGTAGTGGCATAAGGAAGGGGCATATGACCTCACAGGGTGCTGAAACAGACTTCTCTGCAGCAGGGAAGGAGGCAAGAACAAGGAGGATCAGGACACTGCTGAGGTTTCCTTGCAAGTGGTCTCCCTGTACACCCCAATATGATGGTTGGGAGCATTCAGCAGTTATTCTTTAGCATACATTATGAATAGCCACGTCTTTGCATTAAGTCTAAACAGGACTCAAAATATATGAAGATTATGGTCTTGGTCTCAAAGACCCTAAAATGTTAATAGACTTTACTAATATTGTTGTTCAATAATGAAGCATAGTTGAATGTAATAATTCTAATTTTCAGGCAGACTTAAATTGTTGGAAACAAATTCTTGCTTTGTCAGTTTTTTAATTCTACAAGGGACAGGCAAACAGCTCTTATTATAAGAAAACTTGCTCTGTAAGCAAATATATTTTAGTATAAAAAGTGGAAAATTATGGCAATGAAATTACACTATAAATTTTGAATGTTATTGTAATTGTCATTTTCCTCCAAAGGTATTTGAGTTCTTATTTTGGCTTATTGCTACTTTACAGAAGAAAATCAAACTAAGAATCACATCCATTTCTTCCAGTCCCAATTTTTATATACATTCTGGCTAAGGAAAAGAGAGTTCAGAGTCAAAGACAAAAAAGTTCTTTTACTTCTTACTTTCTGTACATACATATGTATAGGAATTTTTGCGTAAATAGCTGAAAGGCTGTACTGTACTTCTTGTGCCCTTCCACTTTCTCAAGCTTTTAGACTTGCAATAGTCTATGAGAGGCAGCATGATGTCATTATAATCACAGAACAATTTTCTTCCTGCTGGAACATTTTTCCCCCTCGATGAAAGAAAATTGAAGCTTTCTATGTTGCAAATAAAATAGAATACATTTAAGTCGCTATTTATCCTTAATTACTGTAGGTTTATGAGAAGCGAGCAAGAGATGTTGCATTTCAAAAGCAAGTATCTTTCCCTAGTCTTTGTTCTATTAAAAACTGTGGGTTTGATTTTGTTCCTCCCCACTGTCTGCACAAGGGTTGTATTTGTTTGCGTGCATGTGTGTAGATTTTTTGTTGTGATCCAGGCAGCACCAACAGAGCACCTGGGGCTGTTTCAGATAACAGGTTTGACTGGTCCCCAAATGTCTGTGGGTCAGGTAATCTTCATATATGAAGTACGTAAGTAACTACCTGGGGTGACACCCAGTGTCTCATCAGCGTTCAGAGCCAGTGCTGAAGTGGGAAAGGGAAGGGGTATAGAGGCTAAATAGCGCGGAACTAAGACTAGATAAAAGGAGCATGCTGAGAAGAGAAGACAGTTGTTTCCTAATTGAGCTGGGGAGGAAAATGAGCCTGTATCATGCTCCTTCTGAACCATCCTTCTTCCTTCCTTTGCATGGAGAGAGATGTACCCGGTAAGTTGTCAGCCTAGTGATAATACATAAGATCAGCCACAGATATGTTGCAGGTGGTTAAAAAATGCTATCAACCTCCTCTGCAATGTTTGCTATGCAAGCACCAGTGTTCAATAAGAGATTACACATATGGTATGAACTGTCTGTCTGAGAGGGTTAGTTTCTTCCTCATACCAGGACAGCTTTTGTATGCTGCGTACAGTTGGTATATGAGGTGTGAGGGGTTTCATCTCTCCTTCTTATGAGGTAAGTGATTGTCATGATGAAAAACTGAGAGCTTAGCTGTTGACATGGTGATGGTGTTTTGGCTGTAAATTACTTACTCTGAGGCTAGCTATATGGTTTCTTAATTTATATCTGAACTGGAGGTCCAAGGCTGGGTGAACCAGCTGAGTCTGAAACAATGGGTCTCCATGGTCTTTGAAGTACTCCTTGCTAGAGCAAGTACCTTTCATCCAGCATGAGCCTGTGTGATGTTGTTGCCACTCCTTGGCAAAGCACAGCTTTAGCACCTCCAGTTTATGATACTGTAACTGTATTTTATTGTTTATGTACACTGCCTTTAGGCATAAATTTATTCTTGGCCACTGAGAGGCTTTCTGTTGCTCTGAAAATCAGTGGCCTGCCTCTTGCATGGGACAAACTGCCTTGACTACAGACTGCACCTCCAAGGAAAGCTTAGATTTTCTAGATGGTGCTCAAGGAATTATCCAAGACTCTTAGGTGGATGACAGATCTAGAACCTACTAATTTGACTTGCTGTTCTCCTTGATCTTATAAAGAGATTACAGCTGTGTGTAACACCTTCATTACCAAATCAGCGTAATTATTCATTCTCTGTGAACCTGATTTCTTGTTTTCTGGCTGTAAAGAGAGATCACCAGTCTGGGAATTCATGTTCCTCTGTGGCTGAAATTAATGTCAGCTCCACAAACACAGAACATAGTCTTATTTGAACATGACAGCTATTTCCTTACTCCTTTGTTATGGCTTTTGCAGGCTGTAGTGAGCTGTTGGCACCTATTGTTGCTTGGAGCTGCTGAAGATAAAGAACTTGTTGCTTATGCAGCCTAAGAAGGGAGGGCTTTAAACCTGAAATACAATGTGCATGAAAGTAGACCAGCTAAAAAGTGTTTTCAGAGGAGTAAACAAGGCTTATTGTCTGCAAAAATGAGACCTTATTTGCAGTAAAGACCCACCAGTTCTGAGCTTACTCTGAAATGCAGAACCTGCAGGAAACTCTGTTCAGGGTGCAGAATTAAGACCTTAGAAATACCTTTCAATCCATATTCTAAGAGAGGCCATATAAATTAAATATATAGCATGCTTTGTAAAAGACAAAACAAAAAAAAACCATACCAACCAAGTCCACAAACAAAAAGCATGCCCCCCCCCCCCCCCCCCAACAAACAAACAAACAAAAAAACAACAACAACCAAAAAAGAATCATGCTGTCTCTTAGCCAGGACAACACAGTGACTAGTTTTACATGAAGTAAGAAATTAGTTTTAGTGTGTCTGAATTTTACCTCTGGGCAAAATGTGCTGCAATTGCAAGCTAGTAGGGCGCAGGTCATCTCGTGTGTATTCATAAATATACAGAGCTGCTGTTCTGACAATGTAATACAATATGCCCATATTTTTGTACTTGCTGTGAGATATTAAGTTTACCAGATTTACAAGGACCTGTCTTCATATAAAATAAATACCTTAACTTGTCAAAACTGTTAGGGCTGTATAGATGCTGGAGTGCAGAATTTATGATGGCAGAATTCAGATTTATGATAAAGAATTGGAAGTATTCAGTGCAAGAACCTGTAATCTCTTGGACCGCATAAATAAAAGATGGGATATTTTGTTTAAATGCAGAAAACAAAATATGCCTTGATGATTGTATAGCACTAATTTATTTTCATTGCAAAGTATTCAAAATCTGCAGAATTCCTGTAAAATTTACAGGTCATTTGTTCTTTCCTTGTTTATAGGAAGTTTTTCTGTAGTTAAAGAAATGGTTCGCAAAACAATCTATCATGAGATTTCCCTCACTTCATTACAATGTCTTTAATATTTCTGTGTTACTGAAAATAATATGTCTATAAGAAAACTGTAAAGATTTAGTTGTTTAAATTGGACTCGTGTTTTAATCCCTTAGAACAGGTAAGAATGCAAGACACAATCAGCCAAGCCACAGAAACATAACTAAATTTCCAATTTAAAAAAAGTGAAGTGCTTCGAATTTTATTTTAATGGGTCTTTGAAAACGTAGTTTTTGTAATTACAAGCTCAAACTGGCTCCAAATAGTTAAATGACATTTTCCTTCATTTTTTTTTTTTTTTTTTATCTTCCCCCTCCCCCTCCTTATTCTCTTGGAATTACAGCTGCAGTCCTTTCCTTGAAACATGACTAAAACATTAGAGCTCCACAATTGTCCCCACCTTACAAAAGCGGTCTGTTTTTTTAACCACTCCCAACATGGTGCAACTGCAATTGCAGCATCATTCTCTAATTTGGGGGTTTGGTTTTGTTTTAGGTTTTGGTGAGGAAGTGGGTATGGGAAGAAGAGGCAATAAACATGCTTTCCCTTATTGTCTCTAAACAGCTTGCAGACCAGGCTTCATTAGGAAGCAAGGAGGTTGAAAAGAGCTGGCTGCAGCAAGTTACTTGTTGCCTAGTGACACCATCAGACCTATAAACTCAAGCTTACCTCCAGTTCTCTTAACCCTCTAGAGTCCAGAATCTGCATTTTATTTTAGGGCAATTCCTGTTTTGACCAGTAAAGAATGTGCATTTTTAACAAAAGCAGTACTGTACCACTAGATGCCACTAAGAATCAGAGAGAGAGGGATGGAGAGATTACAAATGAAATTAGAAAAATAGTTAGTTCTTTAATGTAGGACTGAATAATTACGTCTTCTTCCAGCACAACCGAATCTGAAAATGACATAGAAATGTAACATGTAAATGCAAGTGTAAGGCTGTTTCTGCAGACAACATCCTGTCAATGAGAGATGAAAGATGAAAGAAGCATCATCTCCTACACTGTGGCTTGACTCCTGATAACTGATAATACATGTTTCTCTCCTAGCCATATGTGTGATAAATAGTTTTCTGTATTTTTGTTGCTTGGTCATAATGTGCACATTGTTGCTGAGGGCAAAATTCCTTTTTCTTTTGAAGAAGTTAGAAAACTTATTCAAACCCATCCTAATTAATGAATGGGGTGTCCATTAGAGGACAGTTGCCAGGGGAAGGTGCCAAGGCAGAGATGTTGTATTTATGCTTCATAGCCATTAACTGCCACTGCTGCTGGTTAGGCTGTAGGAGCTAATAGTAAGACATCAGTATTTTTATAGGATATGCTTTCATATCAGAATATCTTAAATAACTGCAGGTTTTGGTATTTTTGCTTTTGAGTTAGTTTCAGTTTTTCTAGTAAGCTCTATTTTGGAAGATTGTAGAACATTTAGAAACATGGCAAAAAAGTGAATAGCTCAATGTCTCTCCCCAGACAAGTATCTTTGAAAGTGATTTTTGACACTAATAACTGTCGCAGCAGTTGGTTTTGGAAATTCTTTAAACTTGAAATAAAAAAAAAAAATCACAGTGTTAGTCTAAGTGAAGTTTTTCAGTCAGTATTGACAAAAGCAAAGAGACTTAGAAAATCTGTCTTTTGTTGGAAGAATACATAATAGATTCATATAACAAACTACAAAGTTAAGGGTTACCAATCTGTTCCTGTCGCCTGCAGAATATCTGAGTTATTCTGTCAGCCTTTAAGGTAGTTGCAATGAGGAACCCACTGGCCACATACTCTCAGTACCTACCACAAGGTTAACCTCTGCCCTCTACCAGCTTCCCTGAGCCTTCTCCCCCAGGCTACTTTGTCCTGAAGTGCTTTTTCCCTCCCTGGAGGGACCAAAGGACTTTGCTCCCAACATACTTCTCCACTAATTGCCATTCTCCACCATTTCTTGCTCAGCACTTAAACAGAAAGAAGCTTTCTGAGCTTGCTAAAAGGATGGACGTGCATGATATGAAAAACCTTTCTGAGGCCTTCTGTGGGCCAGAGGAGCTTTTAAGTGCTCTGATACATATAATATGCATTTGGGTAGAAATAATTTGCAGCTGGGTAGAAAGGACAGGATTGGTATCTTATTATTTGTTTTACTTTGTTCTCCTGAAAACCTATTTCCTCTATAGGATTACTCAGGAAGAGGGCTTTTCACTGGCTTTCCAAAGCACAGAGACGTGAATTTTTGGTACCTACCTTACTGCTGGAAATTGTCACACTGGTACCATGCCAGAGTTAAAAAGCCTCTGCTTCACCATAGCAGCTCAGATCCAGAGAAGTATAGCATGGCATTGATTTAATAGTGTAGCTGTGATAAAAAACACAGGTTGGACATAAGCAATTGGGTGACAATTTTTGAACCTACCACAAACCTGAGTGGGGGTGTGAAAATCCAAAGTTCTGGCCTAGACTCACTGAAAAATTAAATATTTCTCAGATTAATTTCTCACAGTATTACCTGATCCAAGGGCTCTGAGCCTTCTGTAACTTAATGGATTTCACACAATGCAAGTCAGATAGTAACTAATGGAAATAAAACACAAAAGAAGAGAGAAACTGAAACTTCTGCTTAATGATTTTTATTTTCTGCTTTTGTAGCCTGTTATTTTTTGGTAGGGTCTGGTTAGCAATTAAAATGTGATTAGCGCATAGTGGTAACTGTTAATGTGGAAATACTGCAGTTCTTTGTCCCAGTGGGACAGAGAGGAAGCACTGGGGCTGGCGAAAGCCCTTCGGTCAGGTAGTGGGAGAGGAGGAGAGCAGCATCCAGGGATGGAGGTTGCCCTCATTTCAGGTCCCAACTCTTCCCTGTGCTGACTGGCAAAAGTGAAAGGGTTCCCATCAAACAGGGTCTATTGCTGCTGGTGAAGGCACAGGAAGAAAGATCCAAAGGCTTTGTCTCGCTTGGAGCAATATTCCCAGAAACAGAGCTTGTAACGAAGGCTAAAGGCTGCAGGAAGAGCTGTGCTGCTTTTCTTTATGGGAGATGTCCATCCCTGGCAGAGTTTAAGACCAGGCTGGACGAAGCCTTGGGTGAGATGGTTTAGTGTGAGGTGTCCCTGCCCATGGCAGGGGGTTGGAACTAGATGATCTAAAGGTCCTTTCCAACCCTAACCATTCTATGATTCTATGATTCTAGGATTGCTTTCTCATTAACAGCAAGAAATATTGTGTATTTTAACTGCTAGTCAAAGCTTAGGAGCCATGGAATGCTGAAGTTTCCTTTGAAATCATGGAAATCAGTGATTTTTGTGTCACAGATGTGGACCTACAGAATGAGTAGAAGTGCTTTTCAGTGACTAGCAGGAGAGGAGAGGAGATGCAAAGACAATCTCCAGGCTTCTGATGGGACAATGCCATTCAACTTCATAAAGGATAATGTTCCAGTAAAAATAGATACTTTTTTTAACTCCAGAAATCCTGCGACTTCCAGACATCAGAAAGCCTAGGTTTTTAGGCATCCAGCAGAGTACCATCCATAGCACAGAGAATAGTTTGTAGAAGTTGTATTTCCAAAAGAGAGATGGAAGCATTAGTATTGTTATGCAAAGCAAAATACTATTTCATTTGGAGTGTTTTCTTCAGGCAGGTCATCAACAGAGATAAATTTACATTGGAATAAATTTAGAGAAGGCCTACTGACAAAACTTCGGGATGGAGAAAAATTCATAGGAAACATTGCTAAAAGAGCGTGGTTGGTTTAATTAATTAGAATATATACGTCAAGGAAGAAAGAAATACCATTGCCTTCTCTAAAGAGAGTAATGTGAAAATGTCAGTGAGGGTGAAAAGCTGTTTAAGCTAAAGGAAAGCATCAATTTAAATTGATCCCAAACACATTTAGCCTGGAAACTGGAAGAAAGCTTCCAGGCATTCGCAGAAACAGAGTTCTGAAACAGCCTTTCAAGAGAAAGCAGTGTGGTCACAAACAAGATCTGTATGGTGCTTCTCTGATTTATGAAAACAGGTTGTATGCTGCGTTTGCCTTCTAAAGCAGAGGCCAGCGGTGGGTTACACAGGAAAGATCCTTCAATTTCTACTTTCTTCTGAATAATTTTTAAAGAACTCTCGTGTGAACTGAATGAAAGTGTACTTTAAGGTGACTCATGGTATTTCAAGTTAAATAACTCATTTTCTTTATTTTAACTGCAAGAGAGAACGTCGTAAATATTCAAGAGAGAAATTACTAGTTAAAGAAATGGGAAGAGCTGGAAACTTGATACATGCAGATTATACCATTATTTAATATGTAAACTCTACTGCTGTTGCAAATTTAAGATGTGACTTAAAGGTTTCCATCTTGGCTTTCTAAAGGATTTACTGACATTGATTATAATTCCAGATGTTAAAAAAGCCCAAGGTTATTAATCAGATAACTTCAATATTTAACTGTGATTTTCAAATTAGGTATTTTTCTCTTTGCCATTATTATGTTCCCCATTTCCTTGGCTACATGAAACACTCATTTGAAAAAAGAAATCATTTTTATATCCTGGAAAAACTGCAATTTAAAATTTCTTCTCTCATCCTGTAATAAGATACCTGTTGGATATATATCTTAATCTACACTGAGTTAGTTTGTGTGTGTGTCATCCCACAATATTTAAATAAATTACAACAGTTATCTTAGGTTTTAAAATGAAATAACATTTTGAAACATGAATTTCTGTTTATTTTTTAAATTATCCATTTGGACAGGTTCAGAACACCCCTTTTGAGGAAGAAAAAAATAAGAAGAAAGATTAATCCATGTCAAGTTTCTGAAGTTTGTTTTGCAAATTAGTTTATTCCAGTGAAACATCATTTTCATTGCACAGTTGCTAACTGCCTCTATCTTTATCAGTGAACAACTCACGTTGCTCAAATAGTTCTGCCTTTTTTATTGTCTGGACCATCTGCTGTGCTGTGAGCAGCTACTATTTTGAGCCTTTTGCCTTTAAGTACAAGTTTCAGATTAAATTAAACCTTTGTAAAAGCTGAAATTATTGCCAAAGCATGTTCATAAATGGTGATGTGCTTTTGCAGTTATTTTTTTTTTAAAGCCTTTTCAGAAATTTCAGGCAGTAATGATAGCACATCCCTTCTAATGAGAGCAGCATGAAGGACGGAATGATGTAATCATTGCTGAACTGTCTCTGAGGATGCATTTTTATAAGTTGGTTACAAATCATTTGTTAAAAACTAATATTAGCTGAAAATAATAATAAAAATCTCAGAAAAGTGTTTTGAAAACTTATCAGGAGTTTAGTTATTCATGGCATTACCATAACAAATAAAAACCAGAGAAATTAAGGTCAGGGCAGCAATTGCCATGCATATCTTATGGCACCTTGGCATTTACAGGCCTGCATGCCTTCCCACAGAGCTAGGAAGTCATTTTTCATGAAGAACTTTGAGACATGTAATGAAGGAAGAACACATGGAGTCCAGTGGCAGCTTTCTGGATGATGATCTGCCACTAGTAATACTGCTAATATCACTTGTAAGAGGAACTCTACATTGCCCAGTTCTGTGATGTGTGGGGATGAGTGAGCTTGTCTGAATACTGGAAAGGTTATAACCTGCTGAACTTGGCACTTAGCCAAGACTAATTTACCGTCCTTTTTTTGCTCAGTACTCTTTCCAGCGTCTGGATGAGTTCAGGTACATGGCAGAATACTGAATGGTACATGTACACCCATAGTAAGCAGAAAATCTTTTTCAACACATGTAAAGAACGAGTAAAGATAGGCCTTACAGGTGCAGCAACAGATTGATCACAGTGGGTCCATTTAGGCAGAAGAGGGAATAAGATAAAAGGAATGAGAGAATTCAAGCCTCTAATGTAAGTCAGTTAAATTTCCAGTTTGATATGTTGCATTTTCGGTCAAAACTGTAAGCTAGTTAACTAGATTCACCTGTGATAAAATAGCATCATTACCTAGTTCCCACTATTGTAACTAGAAAAATTCTTTTATTTCATATCCATGGAACTGCACTGGGGTTTTTCCTATAACTCCAGTGACTTGGGCTGAGAACTGGGATTTAATGTTCCTTATACCCTCATTTTAACCTACATCTTAGTGCAGCATAAAATGTGAGCTTCACTTTTCAGATTTTGTTTGGGTTTAGGTCTTAAAAGTCTTCATTTTTGCTCCTGCTAGCTATGTAGTCTCTCTGTGGGGTGCTTCAAGTAGAGGATAACAACAGCCTCTGCTCTTCCCTCTTCCTTTGCACTTTTCAGCTACACCTAGAAGCAGAGTGGGAGTACCTGCACATGTGTTCCAAGAAATGACTGGTGTGGATCTGATAATGTATGTGAAATAGCGTGAAGATTTTGGTATAGCTGTTGTAACAGATTTTGTCTGAGAAGATATATCTGGATATGAATTTGAAAGTCAAATTAGTATCTGCTTTTCATTTTTAGCTAATATTCCATGTTAAAGATGCATGGCACAAGAACCCAGCCTGAAACTGAGGAAAATGTTTGCCTGCTAACCCATGGAAATGTGTGCTACTATAGCTATACAGCACTTGTAACCAGAAAAAATGCTTATTGTAAATCATACTTATGTTTATGTCCAACCCTGGGGTAAAATGATGTCAGCAGAATTGTTTTAATGAAAAGTGTATCTTTTTTTTTTTTTTTTTATGTGGGAGCTTTATTTTACTACAGGGTTCCCTTCAGATTTCTTCAGTACATATATATGTATTGATTGTCTTCTATTTGATGCATTAACCTAAAACTCAGAGAAATACTGCCTGTAAAGAGAGTATATCCACCAGTTCTCCCTTTACTTGAAAGCTCGAAGATTAAAACTGTGAATTACATAAACAATACCAACTAATGCTTCTTACAGCTGTCTGTGAGCACTGAAACAGTGTTAATTTATCCCTTACTACTTGAAAACATTGTGTCTTGGTTTATTTGCCCCATTTGTGAAATTGTCATTGAATGTTTTGCAAATAAAATGCTGTCATTGTGATTTCAATAACTTAGTGATACACAAAAATATAGTTTTAACTACTTTCTCTCTATGTAAGCTCCCTAACCCCCCCCCCCCCCCCCCGAAAAAAAACCAAACAACAAACAACCCAAGTGGGCAAAATATGCTAACCAATGTATACTCAGTAAGTCTGTTTTTAATATATATATGTTAAACTAATTCAGGATTTGCCAGTAACACAGGCGAGATTAGCGCACTAAATCCACTAAGCACAAGGGTATGGGCTTTTTTGTTAGTATCTCAGCTCTGTTAGTGCTGTTGTGTTGCTATTTAGATCTGTTGTTGCTGGTACTGTTGTTCCACCTACACCTGTATGCGGCAATATGTAATTGTTTCTTCCAAAAAACTTGCATCTCTTAGCACTTCATCTGCTTCAAATCTTAAGCAGGCGTGGTGCATGTCAGTACTCAAGCAGGTAGCTGTTGAAGAAAATCAACACTTATGCTGTAAGTAGAACAGTTGAGTTTATAGATGAGTTAAACACCTGTTTCTAGACCTACACTCCATCTGAATGATGAAACTTCTGACAAGGCACTGTCTGCTAAGAGCACAGCTACAAGCTCACCCCATTTTGGCTGCTGCTGTGGGGACCTAATTGAAGGGATTAACGAGTGATCTAGTAGCTTTGCATTTTGTTATAGTCAATAATTTTTGTATTTTATGTCAGTTCCAACTACTGCAATTTCTTCAAAAGCTTCAGTATATAATTTTAAAGGTAACCTGGCAGAAGAAGCACTTCTTACAGACGATAGCTTGTAAAACATGATAGAATTCATTGACGTTGCTAATGTTACATATAGTGTAAAATACTGGTAATTATTTCTGGGTACTGACAAGTTATGTTTTGTCCCATCTACATGCATCATACTTTAGCAAGCAGTTATTATTGTTTAGCAACCATATTATTAAGCATTTTCTGTGCATAATTTTGACTGTGAGACAAATAGGATAGATAGGGATTTGGGGCTGTAGAGCAGAAAGAGGGAGCCCTTCATATTCCCCGTTTCTCATGTGACCTGTTAGTCTCCCAGTTTCCTTTCTATTTTGGTTGCTGTTTTCAAGAGATAATAACCAGATGAGATCTAAGTAAATAGCAATGAGTGGCCCTTGACAACTTTATTATGGCTATTATGTTATGGTACATTAAGGTTTTAATGAAATAAAATATGGCAGATTGCCAAATTATGTGATGATAATTTTAGGAAGCTGTAAACAGGTTACTCAGTAGTTTGTAATTGCTGCAGGTAATTTAACATTCAGGAAACTTCCACCCACTGACAAAATTAAGATCGCATTTGGGCTATGTGCATGGATTATGAGTATCTGATCAAGAGAATCTCTTTCTTTCCTTCATGTGGTATTTCACACTTAGTATTTTATTCTGCTGGCAGCAAATCTTTCCTTTTTATTTCACCTCATGGAATGTGTCAGTGGAAAATATTGTAACAATATGTAATCTACCTGTGAATAACCTTACTGCATGTACTGTCAGAGAAAAATGCACTTCTGCTTAAAATGAAAATTTCCTTCATGAGGCTGCCTGGTGGAAAGTTGTCATCTGGAAAGGACACCTTTCAGATGTAGTTTGGCCAACACAAAAGCCTTCAGTGCTTCTAAATCTTACATTAAGGTTGTGTGAGAGAAATCCAGCAGGCACATAGGGATGCTGTCAAAACAATGAGAAAATGGAGGAGCTTCCCACTTGCCGTGGGACATGTGTGGAAGCTGGTTGCAGGAGGGCTGGCGGCAAGATGCCAGAGAGAGCGTGGTCCAGAGGGAGCATCACTAAGGATGCAGCTTCAAGGCTGCTGATAGCAGGGAAACCAAGGCTGGCTTGAAGCTGGGGAATGTCGCACCTGAGCTGATCATTGCAGTCCGGACCACCACCCCAAATTGAGCCCCAGGAATCCCACTTTTGGTAGTGATAATGTAGATCCTGTGTGACCCAGTGTGGGGAAGAGGGTAATTGGGTTACCACAGAGGAGCACTCTCTACCTTCCAGACTTGTGTAACTTGCTGGAGAAACAGTGCTGCCGCATTGCCATGGCAACGCCAGGGACCTGTCAACACCTCTCTCCCTAATAGTGACAAATGGTACTTATTACATCAGCACTAATTTCATCCGATCCCTTTCAGATGAAGATACTTAGTCCTTGCTGATCAAATTGTGTTGCTGTAATTACTGAGAACAGACCTTATTAAATGACAGGGCTCCTTACTCATTGCCTTGTCTCATGCCAAAACTTATCACTTCCCCTGGTTAGCTACTTTTGGTGGTGAGCTTGGTTGCCCTCAGGGCATCCTTCCCATCCCAAAGCAATGTCATTTCTCCTGGGTCACGGGCAGTGCAGGTGACAGGTAGAAGTCTGCGTCTGGTTCTGTGTTTCAATATATATGAAAAAAAAATAGAGTCAGACCTTCATAGCATATGAAGCAAAACTGATAAATGAGTGTGAAACTGTATGGTCCTTGCTGCAAAAAGAAAAAGTACTTGTATATGTGTTTGTGGAAAGTAGGCTAACTTCAGGTTAAGCTAACTGCATTGATTGGAGAGCACATGCTGCAGTTGTCTTCTTATTGTACTACTTGATATTCCAGCTTTAACAAAAGACTTTATACACTAATTTCTGCCATTGACCTGCCGGCCAGTGTCATGTATATGGATGTCCTCCACCAGATCCTAACCACACAGAACTCTCCCCATTCTGCAAACAACTGGGAAGTCATATGCAATGAAGATAGTGATTTGCAGGGTATCAAGAAGCCCTACACATAGATCAGGAGATCACGACCCCCTTGTCACACATAAATTTGAAGATGTGCTCTGATCCTGCAGACTTCTGAATTTAAATTGGCATTATGGTTTTCTTCCTCTGTTTGGTAGTGTTTGATGAAATTGTTTCTAGCTTCAGGTTCACTTTTTGATTATTCCCGAAGTTGGGATGGCAGGTTTTAGTTTGATGCCCTTCTGCTTCAGAATAAACAAAGCAGTGATTAGAAGAAACCTTTAGAAAAGGATAGCCTTTTATTGTGGAGTAAGTAAACTGGGAGGAAAGGAAAGTTAAGTGACAACCAAGTTTCTAGTAAAATTCTAATGCTATTTTGAAAAAGATGAGTCTGAACAAAGTGTGACAAGTTACATATCAAGTCTCGGAGCAAAGAGAATTTTCAGTAAAGATGTCCTTCATTTCTGACATTGTTTTTAAAGGGAGAGTTACTTCTATTTACAGATGTCATATGACAATGAATGTGCAATTATTATTTTTCACAATGTTATCACCTTTGCCTTGTACAAAAAATTCAAAATTGTTATTAGTATTGCTTGGTCAGCTCATTAACTGACCAAATCATGCAAGACCTCTGTTTCTGTGCTTTTCAAGCCTATGTAATTCTGAATATTTTCTTAAGGGATAATAATGTTCATTTTGTTGTTATATAATATATAACCTGCTCACCCTACATCTGCAAAACTTGTGCAGAAGGATGCCATGAGGGCCATATCAAAAGCCTTACTGAAATGTAGAAAAAATACATCCACCAACTGCCCTTCACCCACATAAGCGGGTGACCTCATCAGAGAAGGATATCCAATTAGTTAACTAGGACTCACCCATGTTGACTGTGTCTCGTGATTTCATTACTCTTTAAATGCCATGAGGCTGGTGTAAGTGGGGTAAGGGATAGAACTCGATGTTTTCAAATATCTGTAAGATAGAAGCAGCTGTGATTTGTATTAGGTCAACACTTGCAGAATTTTTATGTAGCTCATTTTCATTTGTGTTTGGGAAATTCTCTTGTAAGTAAGTGTGCAGGTATTTCAGAATGTTGAACACCACGCACAGATTCCATGCCTACCATACGATTTTTTTTAAATCTTCATTTAATTACCAGAACATAAGAGTGGTATTTCAAGGCAATGACATTTGGTTGGTCCTCTGGGAAAATGCAGCCACAAATCATTTCAACACAAGAGTAGGTCAAATGGTAATAATCAAGTCATATTCATAACTCATTGGAAAAGGACTCTTCTGAAATTGCTACCTGATATAGAACTAATGCCTCATTAATCAGAAATACATCAACCTAGGGACACTACTTATGTCAGCCAGAATTACAAATAAGATTACAGGGAATGCCATGTACGTTGTTACATTTAAGTAGATATAGTGCTGCATAGCCTGATACGTGCTTAGAGGACTTGTTTTCATCATGGAAATGTGGTATTAACCTTAAAGTATGCAAAAAATGTGCGAGAAATCAGGCTACGAAGTTTTACACACTCAGTAGTATAATTGGCCTAATAAAGCAGCTCTCTTTAGGGTATCTTACAACACAGTGAATGATTTAATTTCAAATGAGAGAATCCCAAAATCCTCCCTGTGGTAGAACTCACACTGGAGAAAAGGGGGAGCTCAGCTAGAACAGAAAAAAACTCAGAACTATATATATATGCACACAATAATATGTATTTGCCTAAACTGCCATGCACGTAGTCCAGAGTTTGCTTTTTTTGTAATTTGGGCAGCATGTAATTGAGCTCTTGTCCTCAAGCCAACCACTTATTGTGTTTGCATATGCTGAGTCTGATTTAAAAGCATTCAGCAAAACTTCAGAAAAATCATGTAGCTACTAGTTCAAAGGAAGTCCAGTTATCTTAGAATACAGGTAATACTTTCACGTGCAATGGTCTAAGCAGATGGACTGCAAGAACGCTAGTCCTGAAATCGTTTAGTTGATTGGTGTTTCAGGCCCAGCTCTGAAATATACCTCTGATGTCCCTTAAGTATGGAACATGCAACTTACATGTGTGTATTTCAAGCTAGAAAATTGCGTTTTTCTCAAGTCCTAAGACAAATAATAATACTAAAAAACTAACCTCACCCAAAAAAAACTTCCTGTCCTGACTTCCATGTAGACATTTTGGTGACTAAAATGAAAGTAGAGCAAAGTTGCCTTGATTGCTTATGTAGTTAGATTACCTGTGTAAAATCCCTCATTTTTCACTCACAAAGTTGTCTAAACATTTAAATTTAATTGTGTACATGTCCAGAGTTACCTTCCATTTCACAGCAATGAACAGTCTGGTTCCTGGATTTCTCCTGACTTTCTCAGGATCTTCAGTTGAAGACCAAGCTCTCACACTTAAGGCATCTTGAAGCCTCTACTAAAATATAACAACCAGAGCCACTTTCACACAGCTATAGAGAAATGCTGCTCTTGTTCTTAGGGAATCCTCAGGGTTGCCATGCTTTCCCTCAGGAGACTATATACATACATAGCATGATGCTTTCCCCTTGCTTCATCTGGGCTGCTGTAAAACTTTTTTCCCAGTCACTTTGTTTTTTAGGCAGCTCTGGACTGAACAGTACTATTTCCATTTATCAGTGGGCTCTGCTATAGGACTCATTCATGGATTAGGTTTTATGCATCTCACACGTCACAAATTCTTCTGACATTTCCTTGTAATGCCAAAGTTGAGCTTAGAAAGAAAGATTTTTCTTAAGAAAGGTAAATGACTAATTATGTAAAAATTAAATGTTTTAGTAGAGTTTTTATGTAGATGTCTCATCTGTATTTCATTAAGACCTTCCCACAGCTGTGCACAGGCACACATAAGGTACCTCTTTTAGTGTGTAGCTCATATAAGGACTTGTTAATTGCAGCTTATTTCTGAAATTCAGCTATTGGTATTGTGTTAGCTTTTGAAAACACTCTCAGGTTATGTCTAAAATATGGGATAACAAGTGTTTCTGAGCTTCTGTGTTTCAGGTGCATGTCCTGGTGGCACTGACTCCAAATCAAGGCTATACCCAAGTGCCTGTAATTGTCACTTTCTTCCTGCCCCCAATGGTTTTTCCTTGGAAAAGAATATCAGTTAGGACCTTGAAGTGCAAAATAGCATGATCCTACTGCATATTCCTAGCATAGCTTGAGGTGTGCTGTGATATAAATCCTTGTGTATGAAAGAAAATTTCTTTTTAATAGCATTTCAGAACCATACTAATAGCTTGAAGACTCACTATGGAGGGCAATATCAGTCAATATAACAAAATGGTAGAAAATAGCTAAAGTTTAGAATTACTGTAAGCTAAGTACTATAGCCTTTGGTTTTTAAACCGCAGGAAGATCATTCCAGCCTTTAAGCACTGGAATAGCAAACTCTTCCATTTCCCCATAAATTCTTTAATGGATAGAAATACAATATTGCTATGGACATGTACTATTAAAACAATATAAAAAACAGATTGATCCTTTTGCAAAATGTAATCAATTAACTCATTGATTTTTAGTCTCAATAGTGAGGTAATCTAGCTGTGCCCTGTTAATTCTTCGGTCTTCTTACCAGTGCAATTGCTTCAGAAATATTTGTAACAAAAATTAAGCCTACTCTAATTAGTATTAAACTTCTGAAATTCCTACAGTATCATGTATCTTGTATATTCCTGCTTAACTATTTGCAGGCGTAAGACTGTGGGTTTTTTTCTGAGATTTTTAGTCTGTGGTTGCAAGTAAGTTTTCTTGGAATATGATAGTATATTTGGTAGCAGAAGGTAAAAGCAAGTTATGTTACATTTCCGCTTTCCAGGAAATGGTCTTCAAAACTGTTGACAGCCCTTTAATGACACAAAAATAGTTTTTGTGTACCAACTCTAAAAACCATGGTCCTTGTGTGTTTTAATTGTTGTAGAGATGGTTAGTTTATTTATAAACCTATACTGTCTTTGTGCCTAATAAATGAAAAAAATATGGAGGATTTCAAAATTCAAAGGACCTACTGTTTCTTCCTCTTTTCTTCGCCTTTGTTATCATATGTCAATTTAATATGCACTTCATGCATGTTCTCTTTATGAGCAGCATTTCTGAGGGAAGACATTATGTTTGGCAAATATGCATTTTCAAAAATATATGCACCTTAGTATATATCATAGAAAAAGGGAAGCACTAATGATAAATTGAAAAAAAAAAAGAAAAACCACACACAAAAACATTCTGAAAATGCCGTCTTTTTGTCTGAATGGATGAGATGGCTGATGTGAATAGTTTTGTGCCCTTTATACATATTGCAGTATATAATGAGGTTTATGCCATTTAATATGCATTCTAATACTGATGAAAAGTAGAAATGTTAAAAGTAGCATGCAGGCATAATTAAAAGGTATTCTATTGTTGGGGAACTACAATTATCAATATTGCAACAACTTTTAACACTACTTCACGAAAGAATTGCTGATAAAGCATTTGTTAAAGGTCTTCAGCCCTTGTCATTGTTTTCTGTGTAGCCCTCAGGATAATCTTCAGAGTGTAAGATGCTTTTGTTTCAAGGTCTGCATTGCCTGTTTTGTGTTCTTAGACACCATCCAGCTGTGATAACTGCTCACACAAAGGATTGTGTTTAAATGAGTTCTTAAATACTCAGGATTTCAAACATTTCAGATTCCATATTCATACTGCATTATACCAACACATACTTCAGGAGGTGTAACTAGTAACATGTAAGTTAGGTACTGACACTAAGCAGCTTGGAGAAAGTTGCCAGTACATGGTTGGTGAAATGATGCGGCTCTACATGCAGTCAGCTGAAAAGAATCATAGAATCACAGAATGGTTTGGGTTGGAAGGGACCTTAAAGATCATCTCATTCCAACCCTCTGCCATGGGCAGGGACACCTTCGACTAGACCAAGCTGCTCAAAGCCACATCCAGCCTGGCCTTGAGCACTTCCAGGGATGGGGCAACCACAAAGTGGGCAACCTGCTCCAGTATCACACACCTATGATACACTGCACAAATATGGCACTTTTTCCTGATGTCAGAATGGCAGCATTGAACTGCAGGGACTGCAGCTAATGTCCACAGTCATTCCAAATATCCCCCAAAATGATTCATGCGCATTTGAAATACTGCATTTTAGGAAAATGTCTGTGCTATAGAACAGAATGGAAGACACCCCACTTCTGGGTTTCTCAGAAGAATTCATTTTTGCAAGGAAAAGTTTACATGCAGAAGCAATCGTTACTCTCAGTAGAAAAGGAATTCAGTAAAGAAGAGACACTTCTGGTTGAAACAGATATAAAAGGCCTTAGTAAGAGGGGAAAAATGTCTCTGACTTTCGACTTTGTGTTTGAGTGAGACCTTTGTCAACTGTTGTTAACAGCTGAGGGTGCATCTCACATACACCTTTGACCATGGTGGAAGAAAGTTCTTCTGGTACCCCAGATCTAGAGCTCAGCCAGCCCAAGGGAAGCACCACAGCTGGAAGTAAACTCAAAGAGACTGCTTTCTAAGTGACGCACTGTGCCCACAGGTGCAGGGATGTGATCTGTGACAAAATGTAAAATAACAACTAGAGAACAGAGGAATAAAAGGACAAGTTTAAATTGAGAGCCAAAGGGATATGCACTTATCGACATTTTTCCATGACTTAGAGATATGCGCTACTTAGACATCTGATTTTCCTAAAATCAGAGTGGAATAAATCTTAAATATTTACATATTTACTGAAGGATATAGTTTGGAAAATAATCTTAAAAATACTAAGAATATTTATATCACAAAATTAGGATTGAAGTAAGTTTTCAACACTGTAAAGCTCAAATAAAGGTGCCTGGTTTAACTATGATTCTACATAATTTACAAACCTGGTAAAAATCTTTTTGAAAAAGAAACAAGAGAAAGCTTTTAATCTTTGAAAAGGAAAAATCATGAATAATTTCAAGTAAAGAGTCAATTCTAGTAGTGTGGGATCTTGCTAACGCATTGTGAGCAGGAAAACCAATGAAATTGAATAAATAAATGATTCATCATAAATTATTTGCTGGGAATGATGCATCTTCTAGTTACCTGTTTGGCTGGCTGTCTTGCATTTGTAATGATTTCTTCTGCTCTTGTTGTTACAGGACCTCTTAATTTTGTGAATATTTCTTCTGGTTTCTCAACCAGGTGAAGATAAGTAATCTTGGCATATTATGCTCCAATTATACAATGTAAAAACACATGAAAGACATTGCCCTCACAAATAAATGAAAAGTTGGTCGTTAGCTCAACTGAATAATATGAGAAATGGTTGAGAACTGAGAATTTCTGTATGAGAATGGCTGAGAATTTCTGTAACAATATTCATGAAATTTCTGTTTCCTACATTTAGTTTTCAAGTACAAGCTAAGCAGGCGGGGGGCTGTTCAACAGTATGTCTCCCCCTTACTCCTCCTTCCCCTTCTTTGTGAATGAGTCTGTCAGTTCATGCTAGGGTCATCCAGTGGCATTTACAAGCCTGGGTAGCCAAGCTAGGCATCTAAATCCATACCGCCATAGCTTTAGAAGTGATGGGCTTAAACAGTTTCCATGGTAATTGTAATACTCCACTCTTCAAAGTCATGTATTTGTGTGTCCTCATCTAGATAACAGCACACAGGTCAAGGCGTAGCTATCTTTGAGTCTGGACCATGATACAGAATGATGAAGAAATACAAGGTTTAACAAGCAGATAAACGCGTGCATCTGAAATATATAGAAATTCTATGATTAAATGAAATATGCTTTTTGAAAAATAGAGTGCTCTTCTTTGAAGCTGTGCTGAAAATGGCCATTTTGTCTCCAAAGAACAATAAGAGGGTGGAGCATAGATGCAGTATTTAATTACCACATAATAGGTGGATGTACATGGAAGAGAAATGTACAAGTGAGCATATCTTTGAAAAAAATCATAAAATAAGGATAATTTCTGAAAATTAAACAAATTCAAACTTGTCTTGGAGATTCAACATCACCAATGGTATTCAGAATTGTAATGAATCACCACATAAACACTGAAGCATTGGTATGGTAGATTTACATGTACATAGGGAAAAAAAAAGACACAGCTTTTTGATCAGACTAATGGCTTGGAAGCAGCTTCATGAAGAGTCCTTGTAATCACATTTGACAATCTGAATTGATGGCTGTTGGCTTGTAAAGGGCAATGCATTGGGGTGATTTCAGGGAGCTTTTAATAATGCTTAGCAAATGATCAGGCTGCACAGTCAATCATTTTGTAGATTCCAATATTCTTTTTCCCTCCCAATAAGTTCAAAGCATAGAAAAAAAAAAACAACTGAAAGCACAGTTCATACTCAATCAAGATAATCACAGTATCCAGAAGAAAAACAAACAAACGAAAAAACACATTTAAGGAATGAGCTTGATATAGACAAGGAATAATTGTCATTTTCTCTTGAGATTCGGATGGTTCTTCTGGATTTTTCTAGGATCTATTTCTGTTTATAGTTACATTGTAGTAAGTTTTAAAACCTACCAAATCCTAATTCATGACCAATATTAAGACAGACACAACCAAAGCAGGAGGGTGTTGATGAGCAGACTCCAGTTTCTGCTTCCTCTCTGTAAATGGAATGTTGCAAGATTTTTCATGTTCTTTTCCTTTAGTGGCAAGTTGGTAGAGCTTATGGATGGCCATATGTCCTGGATTCAGAAGTAGCAGTCATGTTTCCCCTTCGTGGTAGCTGGTGCAGTGCTGTGTTTTGACTTCCAGCCTGGGAACAGTGCTGGTGATACCGATGTTTTCGGTTGTTGCTAAGTGATGTTTACCGTGACCAAGGACTTTGTGAGGCTCATGCTCTGCCAGGGAGGAGGGGAAGCTGTGAGGAAGCAGAGACGGGGTGCCTGACCCAGGCTAGCCAAGGAGGTATTCCATACCACAGCATGTCATGCCCAGGGTGGGGGGTAACTGGGAGTTACCCGGAAGGACAGGGGCTTCCGGGTGGAACTCGCTTTCTTGGCCGGCGGTATTGTATTCTCTTCCCTTGTTATTTTCTCTTATCATTGTTGTCGTTGGTGGTAGCGGTGGTGATTTGTGTTGTACATTGGTTGCTGGACTGTTCTTGTCTCAACCCGTGGGAGTTGCACTCTTTTGATCCTCCTCCGTGTTCCTCCGGGAGCGGGGAAGGGGAGAGCCCCAGAGCACGGGGGGGGGGGGGGGGGGGGGAGGGCGGCCTCAATTGCTCTCAGCCCAGCACCACTCACTGGGAGTGAGTGAACAAGCTGTCTGGCTAGGGTTTAAACCACGACACCATCACACCTTAAAAGTAGGATCCATTCCCTCTCCATTCCCTCTCATGAGGTCTGGGAAGAGCTTTCTGTCTTTTTCCATTCAGTTACTTTCTAAGCAAAACTTATCAGTGTAGCTGAAAAGCCAAACCAAACTAGGTCAGTGACTTTCCCAGAAGATCCAAGGTCAAGAATATTTAAAATATTAATGTCTGAATGTCTCTACTTCAAGACGACTTGTAATACTCAAAACAAGATTTTTAGAAGTCAGAATGCTCAATGGAAGATTGACTTAACTGTACGTATTATGACTATTTCATAGCATGCTTTGCTCTCACAGTCTTAGTTTTAACTTCCTAAATAAGATCCCGGTTGCCAAGAGCAACATTAGAAAGACTTTCGGGCTCTTTATTACCTGTAGGGAATGGTTTTGGGGAATAATACTGTAAGGCTCTCGGCACAAAGGAGCTATGGCTTTATATACAACATGTAATATTTTCCTTTCTGGCATATAGAAGGTAAAGAATTTTCCGTGCAGCAGTGATTAGCAAATTGGACTTTTGCCACTGAATGAGGTAGATTACTCACTGACATGTGAACTGTTGAGACCATTTTCCTTTCAAAAAATCAGTAGGAGATGACCTAGCTTTGTGAGTCATTACTGTTCCGGACTTATTCAGCTGATGGACTACTGGGACATTACATATTAATTTTGACTAGCACCTCATAGCATTTAAATGATTTTATGTTCATCCATTTTGCATAGTTTATATCTTTGTTCTGATGATTCTGAGGGTGGAAGTGTCTTTTTCCAGAGGTAATGCCCCCAGTAGATTTCTTTTTCTCAAAAGCTGAAAGGGAGGGTCCAGTGAAGATTTCAGTTTTCAGGGAATTGATTGTGAATACTTTTTAGGTGCAAGACAAAACTAACGAACATTGTCCAAGAATCCCTTAGGTAATTTCAGAATCATCCATGCCAACACTTTGTGTTATTTCTTTGACTAGATAAATATAATAGTTTACAGTCTGCTTTTACACATGCTTTATGTCTCTGCAGTGCTAAGAAAACTTGAACAAGCCTCTGTTCTGTTGTATTCGTATTTTCCTGAGGTTTACACTTGCACGTTGTGATAAGATGCATTGTCTTCTTCATCTTATGTTCACCTGCATATCCAGCAGATGCAATGGCATTAATTACAATTGAGAGATATTAATAGAAGGGTTGTGAATAGACTGGAAATACATTTTAACTTTCTCTGGTGGTAAAACTGAGTGTTTTAAAATAATACTGGCTTTGTTTTCCTTTAATTTTATTTCTTAATAGTCTGAAGCATAGTGTCTTATGGTCATGAACAAGTTCTTGACCATTGACTTCAGTCAGCGGTTTGGGTACTGTTTTCTGGTGAGATATTTTATACTGACAGAACTTCAATGAAAATCAGAGAAGGAAGAACCCTAGAGTTTACTTGCTGACCAAACTTGTACAGATAACCTTTCACCAAACTATTCCCTGATCTTCAGGTAGTTTAAGTTCTTCTTACACTGTTGTATCTCTAAGACCTACACTATGTTATTACTGCCTCCTCTGAATCTAGCTGTTTCTCTACTTGCCCAGAATTTCCTTCTATCTTGTGATACAAAATAATTACTCAATTCTTGCCTTTCAGTTTCCCTGTTTCCTCATTGTCCCTTGCAACAGTAAACCCACCACATGAGTTTATGTTCATTTTATGTGACTTAGATCTTCAAAGTTGGAAAATTTACTTTAGCTTATTGATGGTTTTGCTAATGTTTTTATTGGTAGATATAAAAATAGTAATAGTACTCTCCAAATTTGTATTTTTGGAACACTTTGAAGGGCAATTATTTTTATTTATCTATTGGTTATATTTCTTAAAGGACAGACCTGCACCTTCTTCTCTATTACATATGCATAACTTGCAATTAGTATGTTTTATTCTAAGTGCTCCTTAAAGGTATTTGGAAATCAGGAAAACTGTCCTAAGAACACTGAGCCCAATACCTGTTCAGCAGAAATATTCTGGTGGCTGATTTTTCCAGTGACACTGTGACAAAAATAGCCACAGTATCCAAGATGTAAATTGGAAAAGAAAGCAAGGATTTTCACTGAGTGACTTGACAAACCATGTGGTTCTGCAGAGTATGACATAGTGCATGGATAGAGATATTCATTATAATCCTCCTTGTGCATACACTTCACAGCATAATCTCCATGTGAAGATCTTGTACTTATTTGCAAGAAGTACCAGATGGTTTAATTTTCTGTTTTCAGGGTGCATCACTGTTAACTCACTGCAAATAAATGCAAGAGCTATGTCAAATTAGACATTCTTTTTTTTTTTTTTTTTCCTGTCAGAAAGTGAAGCTCCTCCACCAAGTTCCAAAAGAATTTTGTCCTGGTAATTCTTTACACAGAACTGGAAATGGGAAAAAAATCTTACAAGAAGAAGAAAACTGATCTTTTGCTTTATTCCCAGCTGTGAAGCCTGCCATGGCCAGAAACTCAGTTGAAATGGGGACATAAAAGTAAAAAAATATCTGCAGCTTCCATTTGAATTTAGGAAAAGAATGACCTGGGTCATCAAGTTCAGTTCCATGAACATAAATACATAATACCAAAGAGTTCACAGAACTTCTATTTCTAATCTCCCCCTAAAAATACAAACCAGAAGGCACTCCTTGAAATTACTTTTGAATTTCTGGTATACAGAATCTAAAAAACCAAGGCAACCTGCTGTATGCTTAGAAGACAACAGATATATCAAAGAAGAGTATGGAGAAGAAATCTTCCTGAAACCCTAAAATTAGTGATCAGAAAATCTGAATCATAGGATCAACAAAATATGATACAATGTGTGCTGAGGAAAACAGACAACTACCTTCTTTCTTGTTTTTGGTTTTCTTTTTCTTTTCTTTTCTTTTTTTTCCTTGTATTTAATGGCCAAACCTTTACCTCACAGGCTTTCCGAACTCCCGGATCATGCACAGTCACCTCAAACTCTGTCTCAGTCTCCATCTTGAAACAAGTAGATTTTCCTACCACTCTCTTTGGGAGGTTCTCCATCATTTCCCAATCTTCTTCTAATCTTCTTCAAATGTCTAGACTAAGTTTTATTAATGGATAATTCAAAGCCATTAAATCTCATTCCAGTAATACTCTATGAACTAAGTAATTCCTGTCTCTCTTTTCCTGGTACATACACCCAAAAATATTTCCTTTCTTATTTGCTGTAGTTTTATTATTGATACCTTTATTACTATATTACTACCTTAATTTTTGTAACATAAATAAGCCATTTTTTTTAAGTCTCCTCTAAAAGAATGCCTTCTCTTTTTTGCATAAGCATTTAAAGAGCTGATTTTTTTTTATTCATATTTGAAATGTCCTTTGTGAACAAAATCAATTTGGATTACAGATGATATCTTAAGTGAGCTATTGCCCACATCTTATTCAGTAATACTACTGCTTCTCTGTGTCTATCAAAACTCATTTGCTGTTTAATCCTAGAATCTTATTAGTTTTTTTCATGGCTATATCTCACTGGTAGTTCACACCTGTTTTATCATCCATCAGTGCATCCATATTCCTTTCTTTCTCTGTCCATTTCAACTAATTGAACTCTATCTGATTTCAGAAAGAAAAAAAACCCAAAGTCATTGTACAGTTAGTTACCTGCTCCAACTGCTCCCTTTTCAGCATTCTCTTTGTTTTCCTGAATAATGTTCTTGTCCTCCTCAAATTGAACAGAAAAATAATGCAGCTCTTGCAACCTAGCAGAAGAAACACAGACAAGGTGGAGAAATATAGATTCATATAGTGCATTCTTCTGTTACCCTCTGTAAGAAAATTTGAGAAAGGTAGTAGCACATTAATGCCTCCCCTTTGGGATTATGACATTTTTATAGAGTGGATATTACTGGCACAAGATTGTGGTGTACATACTGCATCATTAATGAGAACTAATCTTGTTCCTGACTCCCCTAAATTTAACAGATATTACTTCAATCCCAGAGAGTGCAATTGAATACCCACATGTTCATTTCTTAGTTTCAGTCTGATTTTAATCTTCGAAAGCATAGAAAGATCCTGGCCTGGAAAATGTATTCCAAAATATTTTCATTCTTAGATTTATTACACAATAACAGGATCAAAAATAAATGGGTGATTTCATAAGTTTTAAAATAAAGCTTTCTCACATCCAGAGCCTATGCGGGGAATTAATTTTCATAGGAAACATCAAGGATATTTTTTTCTTTAAATACACACATTCTTAAAGAAACCTCTGTGATTACTCCTCCACAAAAATGTGAAGTGGACCAATGTGAAAAAAATGAGCAAAATATGGCTTTTATGTTAATGTGAAAACCACTTATAAGCTGAAAAGGAGAAGAAAATAAATACTTTTGTAATTTTGAAAGAATGCGTAGTAGGAACTCGTAAGTACCTTTACTAGTTTTCTAACATAGATTAGGTCTTAATCCAGACTGACATCAGCATTTACAGAAATCATCATGCCTTTCTCACCCCTACCCATCCAAGTCAGAAGAAATTTGATTGATGGTTCGTTCACATTGTGCTTGCATCAGGCTATCAGCACCTGTTAGGATCAATTCTTTTTCTGTGTGAAGAAGTTTGCTATTGTGTGCATTTTTTATACTTGCTCTGTTCATTTCTTGAAAGGTGCTGCTTCTTTCAAGACCCCGCCTGTTTATTTTAGCATATGTTATTGTGATATTGTTGTGTGAATAAAATACACTCAATCTGGTTAGAAACCCAGAAGTAATGATAAAGTTACAGAAATGGTTGCTCATGCATTCTAGGAATTTGTTTATTAGGTGGCTTTCTAGCACAGAAGGGGACAGATGTGTCCAGCAATGTGCAGAGATGTAATTCCAGTATGAAGTTTTGATTAATTTAGATTAGAAACCAGAAGCAAGTGTCTTCAAATTATTAGCTGACTTTACATGAAGGAAGCAAATTCCTCTGAAGAAAGCCAGCCATAATGCTGTGCTTCCTAGGTGCCTTCCAGGCGCACAAGTAAAGTGGCCAGTTGCTCAGAGGGAGATGGTGGGGACAGAGTTTCAGTAGTAGTATGTTCTAATTCTGCCAAAGCAGTGTCTGATTCCTACATGTCTATAAATTCTCATAGGAAGGACAAATGTTCTGCTTTGTTCTAAGCAATCTTTTAAACTGTTTTGAACTTCCATGTTTCTGCCTGGAATTTACTGTAGAGTTCCTATACTCACTTTGTCATTTCTGAATGAATTGTGGATACCCCTTTGCTGAAATTTTCCATCTTCTCTCTATTCTGTCAATTTAGTCTTACCTTGTCTTGACCTGCTAATTTAAAAGTTTTCCCTCTCATCAGTCAAGCTGTTATTATGTCTCTTTATAAGCTCATTTTTCATAATCAAAGGCCTTTGGTTCTTAAGGCTCCCATTGTAAAATTGTACTTTAAGTACTCGAACTGTTCCTGTAGCTCTTCCCTGATTCCTGCCAAATTTTCAGCATTATTCCAGTGATGTGAGATTTACTTTTTTCGTATTTTTTTCCAGTTGCTTGATAGAAAATGTTTCCACAAACAGAGCAGAGAAAGCTGCACAGTTATGAAATCTTCAGATCTATCTTTCTGAACTAAAATTTTAATTGTTTGCCACCTCTCTCTGGCAGGTAGTGGGACTTCGCTGAATTCTGTCCCCAGCTTCTTGTGTATGAATGATTTTTCCTGTTGTTGACTTTAGTTCATATATTATACATCTCATCTATAATTTATCATAAAGAGGGACCTTCACTTATTACCTTCATGAGGACATGCATGTGCACACATGCATATGTGGGATGCTTCCTTACATAAAACTAAAGATTAATGTATAAATATTTAACTGAGGTTATAGTTTAAGAAAGTATTGCTCCTAAAAGTTTTGGAAAAGGCCTTTTTCAGCAAGTCTAATAGGTAACACAGGGTACCATCTGGTAAGAAGCGGGTGATGCCTTCTCACAGAATATTATTTTAAATGTGAGGAGGAACTAAGGTAATCTAAAATTTTAGTTTTTGTTAAAGGTGCTCTACTTCCATACTTTCTTCTTCAAAACTTATTGTCTTAAAAGCTAGTATTAGCCTTAAACATAAGACATATTTTAAAGAAACAGATTTTTATTTTATTTTTTCTAACTGGAGACTATTTAAATTCTGTATGCTATATGCTATGCTTCAGTGTTAAGCTGAGACTAGAATACAGTGACATGATTAGGACTGTCCTGAACAAGCATATTCTTTCACTTAAGTGGTGTCTGTTGTTTAGAAGACAAACTATCAAACAAACTTTAAAATATACGCTCAGTTTCCACCCTTCCCATACACAGTAAAACACTGTGAGAATTTTGTCTGAGTAAGGGGAGAGAGAAGCTCAGGTCTCAGAGAAAATATTTATTACCTATCGCTGAAAAAACCTCAGTTTCCCAAGGTACATTGTATCAAGTGTTTAACCATTAACTGTAGTAAATACTCCTTCAACAGACAAAATCAGCATTTAACTACATATTCACAGACCTTGGGCAGCCTAAATAGCAGTCTTTCTTTCTCAATATTTCCTTCATATTGAAAAGCCTATATGAACTTTAGCAATCAGAAATTATCTGGTACATGCTATTTCTGTTCCCCAACTGTGGTAAATGGTGGTTAAACAAAGGCTTATTGTGCATAATGTCAGGGTTGTTGATGCAGAAAAAGCAGCATCTGAGTTAAAAGACAATGCTATATTGAATTAATTTTAACATTATTTTAATACGTTATGTCCCCAGGAAAAGGAAGTGCTGCTTATGTTTGAAACGGCATTAATCACACAGATTGCCTCTGAATGTTCCGGTGTTTGCAGCTTTGATTTAAATGGGAAATTATTCTAGGAAATGTGTTTTTTTTAAGATAGGAAGAAATCAATTAGTGAATAGGTGTTACCTTTGGTAATGTCACTTTCTTTCCCATTGGCAGTGTCTTGCAATGACTGCATCTGTACAGTAGAATTTATAAGTACTATAGATAGAGACCAGGGAGGCTTGCTAACAACTCACGTGAAGTCTGGTCTCTCTTTTGGCACCTGTTGTCTCATGGGTATACTCTGCAGATTATGCCACAGTCTGTGTATGGAAGAGTTTCAGGTTTAATATCTCATCTTGAAAGATTAGGTCAAAGCAAATAAATCTAACAGGTTGGTCACACAATCAAATCACATCCAGCCATTTCCAATTAATTATTCAAGCCTTTCTTTGTGCTCTTTTCAATTTGAACAGAAGAGCTGTCAGCTGTTGAGTCTCTATTGAAGACCACCCTTAGATCATTATTATTGAACTGCTCCTTACTAGGCTCCGGGGCCAGTGTTACTGTCAGAAAGAAAAATAAATGAAACATGGTATATTGACGTTAGGATCTTTTGGATTTTATTTATTTATTTTATTTACTATTTATTATTTCTTTATTTCTTATCTTCTGTGTTCTTTGCTCTGCAGTGTGCTGTGCTTTGTACAATGCTCCTTTTGCTCCAGCAAGAATGTAAAGTTAAAAAGGCTCAATATACAGGAGTTGCATATGCGTTCTACCTTTTTAATGAAAATGCTCTAGGGAGGGAGATACTGTGTCTCCACTGGACATGGTGTAGAATGCAAATTCTAGGGTCAGTGATTCAAATTCTTGGAGCTTTGCCCAGGAGGATTGGAGTAAAATAAAACTGGCTTTCTCCTGGGAGCTTCTGAACTATGAAAGCAATGATGTTGACCCAAATAACAGTTGCTCAAGAGACAGAACCAATGCAGAATTTGCTTAAAATAAATGTCATATAGCTGTCAGATTTTACTAAATTAATTTTCTTTTTATAATATTCTTTTATGGCTTTCGCATCCCTAAGCTGTTTGCTGCATAAAAAAGTATAACTAAATTAAAGTTGAATATCAAGGAAAGACAAGAAAAACAGTTTTAGTTCAGAGCTTTTTCTTCCTTGCTTTTTTGGTACCTGATTTTGAAAAATAAGGATAGTTATTTAGATATGTTCTTATTTAACTAACACTAGCATTTTTTAAATGTTCACGTAAAATGTCCAGGCCTCAAAACTGCATTGTGCTTTCTCAGGAAAAATAAATACATTGAAGCAAATTGTGAGAATGTCCTTTCTTTAGATGAATATATCCTAAAAAGGAGTACTTTTAGACCTTATGCATTTAAAACACTGTAAAGAGAGTCACATCTCTTTTCAGGCAAATATCATGCACAAGCAAGAACAATAGATCACTTGTACGTGATTTTAAATCCCTTTGAAGCTATGTTATGATAGCTTTAAAGAGACATACATATACAGTTCACAGATTTCATAATGCTCCTCTACTTAAAGGTATGTTTTATCCCAGTGTGCTAATCCTTTAAAGACATATTCTGTGCATGCGGTTGTCAATCTACGTCTACAGTTGTGCAAGACATCATGGTTGTGTCTGACTTACATGTATGCACCACAACAGTTCTGCACCAATCATTGGTGCAAAGTGTGCACTTCAAATTCTGCACTTCTTGCATAGACTGAACTTGCTGTATGTGTGTAGGCATATCTGTCAGGTCAGTCCTGTTTAGGCAACTTTATGCTGCTTGCATTTTCTGGGAATGCAAGAAATGTCAATTATATAGATCTTCATGTATAAATGTTATTAGCGTCATCAAGACCATCTGTGCTAATGTCATATGACACTGACAAGCAAGGTCGTTCTGTGACTCGACATGTACTTTATAGCCTGTGTAGATAAAGAGAGAATAACTGCTTCAGAACATTGCTTAAAGACCAGGTATTGCTGGTGTCTGTCTGACATTTTTATTTTGTTGTTTTTTTTTACCTAATGCTCTAAACCCAAATCTGCCACAAACACATAAGATAAGGTTAGGCAACACAATTAGCTTTACTGTGCCTCAATTTCCCAATCAAATAAAAATAGGCAAATTACCTAAGAAATGTATTTGGGCATATTTGCATAATGTTCCTGATATCTGGAAAAGCTTCCAAGGCATGATTCTCTGAACAGTTCAGAGAAAGCAATAAAAACCCCTAAAATACTTACATTTATTCTTAAGGAATGATGTTTGTTGTGCTTGCAATGATATTTGTGTTTCTGTTGACAGCCTAAGGAAAGTAATAGTACAGAATCAAAGCAGTCTTTATGAGAGAGTCTGGAACTACACATCCTTCCAAGCTTTATCTCACATACATCTTTGAAATTAAGCTGTAGTGAAATATTCCATAATCTTGAGTTGATGCTTAGCAAGAATCACACTGTGAATTTAATCCATGCTGAAAAGTTATATTTACCAAACTCTTTTTTTATTGTTAAAGTTAGTTTGCCAAAGACATCAGCAAAGATCCTGACTTGACAAAGCACAGAAAACAACACAATAGCCATACCTACTTACAACATTATGCTATAACTCACAAAGTTTCTCTGATCATTGAAGTGTTTTAAGAATTATAAATCTTTGTAACCCACAAAAAATGAGGTCTGCAGGCACGAAACACTAAATCGCCGTATGCTAATGCAATACATTCTGCAATCAGATTGTCAGGAACTGCTTGTAGTTATTTCAATTTAAAATCAGCGTGTGATTTTCTTTTTTTCCAGCAGTTGATTATACACGTGACTTATCTTGTATAATACTTAGGTGCCATTTTTCTAATATTCCTTTACGGAGTAATTTCACTGGATCAGGGTCTGCAGGAATTCTTTTGTTTCATTATACAGCATGGAACAGTCTTTACATGCTTCTGCTCGTACTAATATCATCCTGATGTTCTGTCTCTTCCGTTTAAAACACTGCTTCATCAATTGTTCTACTGCTCTGCTGTATAGAAACCCAATGAAGGTTCCACACATTTCTTTACTGAGGAAAATGTGTATCGAGTCCTAAAAGATGGTACCACCTTGTCAGACTCTTTTCTTAAAACACTAAGTGTACAAGTGGTAGTCAGAAATGAAAGAAGTTAAAACTACAAAATACATGAAATAGAACTCTGTGTCTCACCTGTGTTGTGTGGAAGGGTAAACTAGAGACAGAAGTAGGTTCCTATCGTATTCCATAGCTGGGTATGTTCAGTGTGGGAATTAGCATGGATGAGAGAGGACAAGTTCCTAGAGGAAAAGCAGTATGCAGCTAATGATAAGGGAAATTTTAAAAATGTTTTGATATTTAAAGAGCTGTTGAAAAATGAATCCATAGACTTAACACTATTTTCTCATTCAAAAAGATAGACATACACATCATTAATTGCCATTTCTTTTCTTTAAAATTATTCACTGAAAACAGGCCTCTTTCCCCAGGGAACTGGCCAAGAGTCTCCAGGGGAAGCTAGTTTAGCTCTAATTCCTAGTGAAGCTACTTCTTCCCACAGTGAATATTCTGAGTATTTTTTATCCAAACAGCATAGGTTTATTTCTTCAAATTGAGTGAGCAAGGTAATAACTCCTTCCTAAGTCATTACCCTAAAACCAAATTAATCTTTGAGGTTTCCCAAATTTTACACTCTCAAGTAATTTTTGAAAATACTGCACTAGAACATACCGTATGAGGCTTTGTCTGTTAGTTACAGTTTATACTGTAAATAAAAATTCTGAATGCTTAGATATCTTGTGAGTATTTGAATAGATTTTTTTTCATGAAGGAAAGTGAGTACTGTTCTAAATTTCCCATAAAACTGTTCCTTCAGTTTGGGATGCTTCATTACCTTCACAGTCACCTGTATAATAAATGTGGTTAAACACTGGGGCCACAGAGCTGCAGCTGCTCTAATTAATGTAGCTTAATATTGATTATTTGCAGTTTCTCTAAATAATTCTGCCGCTGGTGGCACTTGTAATTCTGTGTATGCGAGGCTGTGATTTATTCTGATCATATTGTCTATAACAGCACCTATTCTACATACACAATGACTTTGAAGCTATAAACCATTAAGGTGCACATTTGATGATAGCGACATAAACCAACTGCTGTTCTGGCCAGAGAAGGTGGAGATTCTTCCTTTACTTAGCAAGCTTGTGTTTAAATTTACATGCAGATAGAAGGAGAGATAGGTTATGTTCCTGGATGTTGTAAAGTACAAAGCATAAGTTTATTTGTGCTAAGCCACTGGTCAGCTCTAGGCTATTTATTTACTTGGGGTTCAACAGCAAAAGCCTGAGAGAATAAATTTTAATCCCCTAGACAGCTCCATATATCATGGGCAAAGCTGAATCCTCTTTAATCAGAGCCCTAAAACTAGCTAGTGACTTAAAATTATCTGCTTTCTTTCTAGCTAAAATAAGGAAATCAGCTTCTACTACAACGTGTGCAAGGACTCAAATAATCCCAAACTGGAGTATTAAAGATTATGGAAGTTTCATTTAATATCCTGTAGGACTGACAGTTAACAACAGCGGGTAGAAAACTGTAGCTTCTCATATCTAATATATTCATAAAAGATTAAGAGGGTGAACATTTAAATATAAACATTATGTGATCAGTCATGTTTATACTATCCAATCATGAAGTAGTAACAATTAATATAACCTAGTCTATGTACACATAAGCACAGCTCCTGCATCTATTTATGCCTTTAAAAAAAAAAAAAACAAAACCCAACAAAACAACATGCCTATTCCTCCCTTCTAAAACTTGAATACTGTATACATAATGTAAGTGGAATTGATATGGACAAGTGGCATGCATTTTTGCAGCCCCAGAAACATCAAGGAGGTGATAAAATGTGTTCTGTGTGATTTCTCTAAGAGTCTAACATTAACCTAGCATCCAAACTTATTCAGAAAATGACAGCACTGCACATGTAATAACACTAATGCTCATAGGTCTTTCCTTATTCTATGATTACAGAAATGCAAAACCAGAAACATTCATGTTACAGTTGAATTTAACGAAACTAAAATTGGTTAGTTATATAGATACCACCAGCTTTCAGAACGTGTTTGATTTTGGAGCATTCTTTTCAGGCTTCAATTCCCCTGAATGTGAACCCAATATGGTACCACAAAATTTTTTCCTATGGTAAGGCTGTAATTGACTCAGCAGATAATCTCTCAGCTCAATTTATAAAGCCAAAACTGGAGCTTCATTTCACTCCCTCCTCCCTTACCCTTTCTTTCTCTTTTTCGCTTGTCTTTTCTTTTTTTTCTTTTCTTTTTTTTTTGTCTTTTTTCTTTCTCTTTGTTTCTCTCTCCTCTCAATTTTATTCATGTTATGGTTCTGTATGCAAGAAACAGCCAGGTTTGGGTTTTTAGCTGGTACTATTGCATGCAAAACATTAAGGGAAATCTAGAAATAATATTTTCACAGAACATCAAGTTATGAATGACAATAAGTCATTTTAAAATGGAGGAGTAAACACTACAGGATCTAGCTTTCTCTAAAGCCATTTTCTTTGGAGAGATGCAGAAAGATACAGTTATTCCCTAAAATTCCTTAGAGCTAGAGGTACCAAAATAATAACAGTTCTATGTTAACCGTTTTCCTCTTCAAACTTTTCTACTTATAAACATCAAATGGAAACTATTTCATGACCTCACTCCTTTTCTCAGTAACAGATTTACTTGAATGCCATGTTTAATACTGAGCTCCCACCACAGTAGATGTTTCTTGAGGAGGGACCTGGTTAAGTAAAGAAAGTGGGTTCAAGCTTAAACACGGGAAGTTTAGGTTAGGTATAAGGAAGAAGTTCTTTACTGTGAGAGTGGTGAGGCACTGGAACAGGCTGCCTAAAGAAGTTGTGAATGCTCCATCCCTGGCAGTGTTCAAGGACAGGTTGGATGGAGTCTTGGGTGACATGGTTTAGTATGAGTTGTCCTTGCCCCATTACAGGGGGGTTAGAACTAGATGATCTTAAGGTCCTTTCCAACCCTAACTATTCTATGAGTCCATGATTCTAAGCGGGAGGGCTGAAGAGTGATGATGTATGAAAAGATCTTAGTTATGAGCTATCAGTTCTGTATAAATTTTGCAAAGTTAAGAATCCGTCTATGTTACAACTGGAACCATGTCAGGCCATAGGATTGGAAATGTTTATAAACGTCCTTAATTCTTTACAGAGAGATAACCTCGGTTACTATTAATTGAACTCAGATTGCGTGCCTATAGAATAAAAGGATACCTCATGTAAGGTTGCTGGCTTGTTTTTAAATTGTTAAATTTCATTTGGGGAAAAAAAACAAGAAGACAAACCAACCAACAAAAAAGGGGGAAAAAAAAAAAAACAACCCTTCACAAAATAACCTACAAAAATCCCCATCAAAGTCACATAACAAACAAGAAAAAAATCTTCCCAAAAATCCACCCACCCCTGCCCCACAAAACCAGAAGGAAAATGAAAAATTCTCTGTCCTGTGGAACTGAAGAACACTTCAGACCTGCAAGCTCACTCTTATGATGGAGATGCATCTCTGTGAGCTTTAAGGAGCATGGACCAATAAATCAAACATGGCAGCAGCCTCTTTTGCTTCAGACAAACACTTCCTATGCCTTTTATGCTTATTTCTTTCCTTCTGCCAGGAAAAACTGTGAAAATCAAAGACCTTAATTCCTCATGAGTAACATCATACAAGTGTGACACCTGAGAAGCTTTACTGCTGATTCACCATCATGGTGGCCTCTCTAGTTATCAAACCCCAGATCTATGAGAGACAAAGACCAGGCATGTAATGTAAATAAGTAATTGGTTCTTCAACAGGTGTGACTGAATGGTGGAGGTGATAATACAAGGGAGGGCTAATTTCATTGTAATCGAAAGTGATTGATTAAGAATGATCATTGCCCTACTTAAGGAAGGGCAGGGGTGTAGATTTACTCTTTCCTTCTTGTGTTCTCCTGGAAGTCAGCTTCAGGTTGTGTCCCAGACAGGGAGGGGGTAGTGAGCAACACTCTTCAAAAGGGTAATTCACAGAGCTGAGGGAATATGAAGAACTAAAAAAAAAAAAAAAATCAGTTTCATCCTCTCTAAGGTCTGCATCAGTTTCATCCTCTCTAAGGTCTGCTAGCAGGGCCTGTGAGATTTAGCTACATCACTGGGGCAGGTTGGGCTGCTCAGAGGGGGGGTGCCATCATGTTTTGACCATCTGCACCACCTACTCTGAGCAACACCCCAGGTGTCTCAGGTAGGTAGAGCAGAGTATTTGAGTGCTTCTTAGAAAAATGAAATCCTCACCTCCCTACATGCTTTTCTTTCCTCATCTAATCTTTGGTTTGGAATCAAAAGCATTCACAGGATTGTGACTTCAGGGCAGTTTAAGCATGACTGCTCTTAGCACATTTTCCATGCCCAGAGCAGCAGATTGTTTTGCTTTGAGAATGATGTTCTAGCAGTGTTATAAAACTGAGTTATAGGTTACTCTCTGCTTTGGCTCTATGGGGAGGTTTCTTCCCTTTCATGCACAGGTCACACTAGAATCATGCTTAGCAGAAGTAGTTCTATCCAGAGGAAGGGACAAGTAGAGCTGATAAAAGTTTGTGTTCTATGTTATCATTTGGTACACTATTAGAACAGCCATCTGTTCTCTTCATTTCTATCAAGCCAATTTAGACTGCAATAACATAACACCATTAGATGTGTTCCAACAAAGTGAAAATCAAATATGATATTTTAAATGATCTTGAGGATAACATTACCCCTATTTAAAACTACCAACATGCTGGAGTAAAAGGGCATGATAAAAGAATAATTAATATTACAGTTTTAAAATATTCTTATTTTCATACAAGAATATTAGGCACAAATTCAACAGGAAAGTGTTCACATGTTCTTATGAATTATACATGAGAACAATTTCACATAGGAAACCTAAACAGAATCTTTTTAACTTATTACTCAGACCTGTAAAATTTTATTTTAATCTCTGATATTATACAGTCTAATGGAAAGCATTAAAAATCTTATGTAAGTGTAATTTCATAATCATTAATGTGACCTCTTCTCACTTAGAGAAATGAACACATGATTTGCTAATGCAGCTCAACTTTAATGAAATCCCTAGGTTATTTAGGGCACTAGTCAGCAGATACTAAAATGAGGCGTGTGTTTCTAAAATGTCGTGGGATTTGGGGCCCATAGTTCAAATTGGTCAAACCTAGGTAGGACCCAGCTTCCTCCTCCTCTTCCTGTTTGCTCTCTTCAGTGTCTTACTACTTTGAAATATGTATCTTCAAATCAAGTGGCTTGGTATTTCAGATGAAGACAGAAGTTTAAAGTTTCCATTAATGAGTGAAATTTAGTCAAGAGAAGATATGTTGATAAAGTATGCAAACTGTTCAAATGTTTATGCAATGGCAAATGATGGTATGACTTGGTGAGCTGCACAGGGAGATTGGATCATGTAACAAAGAGGTCCGATTTGAACATGCAGTCTTTCATACAGCCAATTCTTGTGTCAAGGCAGAAAGACAATAGATTGCATCTGCAGAATGGGGGAAATCTATTCTCTAAATCTATGACTTTGAAAAGGAGATTGCAATTTTCAATGAATAACTGAAGCATGTTAGCATTGCTAAAAAGACAACTAGTTGCTGGATGCATAAGTGGAAGCAAAATTTGTATAAAGAAAGAGTGGTGACATTTTGCATCTGTGATTACCATAAACATCACTGAACTTATGTGCACATTCCAAATTTTAAAAAGAACTTTAAAAAGTTGTTACGGTTCTGGGCAAAACCCAGATTATTTCAAGATATGGATAATTCACAGTAAATGATTTAGGAATTTCAATCTGTATAACTAATTAAGGAGAAAGATGATTTAAGAGGTAATTTCCTCATGTTTTTGTAAGTACTTAAATGGGCAGAAGATTTCTGATTGCAGAGGAAATCTTTAATGAAGGCACAGTAAGATCCAATATCTGGGGTCAAAACCACATAGACCACAAACAGTACACTAGCTTTCAAGAGAGAATAATTAACCGTTGGAATAATTTACCCAGGGGTATCACATCCTCTCTGCTTACAATAAATCTTTAATCATGACTAATGTCTTTTTGAAAAAGTTATAGCTTAACTTCCAGATATGGATTTGGTGCAAGAGTTAATGGGTGAAGCATGAACGGTGAGAATAAATGACTCTAATGGTCTTTCTAGTCCTTCGGTCTATACATTTTGTTTTCAGTTTCACGTTGAGGCATGGGATGTTGGAGAAAAAATCATGGGTTCCATTTGATGGTTTTCCACTGACTTATGTACATTTATCAATGTACGTCAGTAAGCTTCTCCGTGAAACATTTAAATTTTAAATAGTAATATGTTACTATGTTTGCCCATCTCACCAAGGCAGAAGGTTGTAAGGGTTCCTAACAGCCTTTGAACTCTTTGAATTAAATAAATACTACAGATATTGGACAGGGTTTTGAAAGGCAGCAAGCGTTGACAGCCAAAAAAGATGCAAGCTTTCAATGTCTCTAAAAATCTGGTGCTGAAATTATTATAATCAAGTTTTCAAGGCGTTAATACAAACACTACTGAGGAGGAATAAGAAATGGGAATGATGAGCTATATTTTGACAATGTTCTTTTTAATTGTTGTGAAGGAGGCTTCTCTGCCTTCCTCCCTTGAAGCCTGCTAAAAGCCAAACAAATGAAAAGCTTCAGTTTATGTGAAAGAATGTTCCATTTAAAAAAATCCTTATTTGGCATATTAAGTAGGTGAGTCAAAAATACTAAACTTTGTTACAGCAAAGCAGGAGCAATTAAATTAAATAAGCCTCAAAAAGAAAGCACTCCCCTAGATCAACAGGGCAATAAGAGCTTGTCGATTCCCATCCTAGTGCATTTCTAAACACTTTTTGAAGTACAGAAGGCAGAACACTCAACACTTTGGTTTTGTCACAGCTGACAGCCTGTCGGTTTTAATGAAAATGCTCTCCATTTAGAAGATGACAGAAATTACATGCATTTCCCCTTTTATTTTTCTGTCAGCTTTTCTGCCTTGCATTTTTACAGTAGAAGGAGGTGCTGTTTATTAAAGCATTATATAAGTATGCAAAATATATTAAGAAGAAAAAGGAAAAGGAAAAGCTTTAGCCCTGCAATTACACACAATGTGTGTTGGTGAGAAAAGTATGCTGTGGCATAACATCTAATGGGTGGCAATAACTATTTATTTTTAGTTATCTATCTTTAAAGAGGGTGAGGCAAAAAACTCTAGATAATGTGTTAAGTGAAGGTTTTATTATGCGATTGCCTGAGTAATTTCCTACAGGAAGATGATCTAAGCAGTGTTAGATACTCAAGTATGTTCATAACTTCTCTAAAAAATATAGCAAAATAACACCGAACAATTTCTTGGCTCTGTGCAGTTTTCACAAACCTCTTTTATTAAGTGGCAGGCTTTTAATAAGTGTACCCACTATCATTGACCCAGATGTATAACCACATCAGAGGAAACTCTTCTCCAGGACTGAGGAGGGAAGGCTTCACTTGCAAACATAAGTCAGTGCTATGGGATTTGTAATAGCACATAAATATATATATTCTTCAGCCTGTCAATAGCCACTCCATGGATTTACCAAGACTCAATTCCAGGGCAAATGTTAGCTGCAATAATATGTACAAGGTAGAAGTACTGAGGAAGTGAGCTTTTGGCAGTTTTAAGGAAAACTCTGCATTTGGTCTTCTAACTTAATTTCTGTGGCAGATGTTTTGTGCTTATCCGAAGAAAAGGCACAAATTTAATTACTAGTGATGGCTTATATACAGCATATCTGTGCAGGGGTTCTGAAAACAGAGAAAGTTTAAAAAAACATGTAGAAAGGAATTATTTTTTAAACTTTGGGCACATTTTGTATGATCTTAAACTTGTTCATTCTAGTAAGCTCCAAAGGCTCCAAAAGTGTGATTCTTTGTAGAAATGGAGTTACATATATATAACAAAGGTGAATCTGGATCCCAGAAAAAGAAAGCCACATGAAGTCATGGTACAATGAACACATTTCTGCCGCTCAGCTGTTTAGGTTCCACTTACTTGAGACAAGTGCAACAGCACATGCAGGTTTATTGCAGGGTCTAAATAACCAGAACTTACACGCATTCCCAGTCCTGTGATGTGTCAGCAGTAGAGCAGCCTCTCTGCTGACATCTACCCTGGCACAGTTTGTTAGCAGAATTACTCCCCGCCTTGAAAAATCTGATATACGTCTTGAACAGGCTGCAGAGGCCATGTCTGCATGGTTTATACAGCGCCAGTTCAACAGCCTGGCAGGTTTGCCAGGTGAGTAGCGCTGCTGTGGGCAAGCATACATCTGAACCGCCTGTGCTGTCTGAAATGTAGAAATGGTTAATGGTCACACAGCTGGAAACAGAAGCAATAGATTGCCTTTGCTGCATACTGTAAGTGAAGTCCTTAAGTGTGATTCCTGTCTCCTGCAGCTGTCATTTTATGTTGCCTACAAACTAAGGAAGACAACTGTGCTTTAATTACCTGTAGACCTTATAATGTATTTCTTGGCAAAGATAGATTTGCTTTATATTTCAGTAGTGCAGAATATGCAAGAGACACACATGTAAAACAGCCCATGGTTTTCACACCAAAATTCTAAATATCCTTCTAACCTGGAGTTAGGGGTAAAAGTAAACATTATTAAAGGGTACAGGTGTTGGGCGCCTCTATGTATTGAGGAGATAGGATGTAACAGGACAAGTGTTTATGTCTCAGTAACTGGGGACTGTAAAAGAAAAAGGAAGAAATATTTAGCATAGGACATTCTACCATATCTAGGAGTTACAGTGTGAGAATCAACTCAGGGAAGAAAAAGTATTCTCTCCTCAACAGGAAGTACTTCTTCTGTGTGAATCATTAAAAACCTGCCTCCCTAGGAGGTGGTAGGATTTCCCTTGCTGTGGGTTTGGATCTGGGCTGTATGACTGACGGCAGGTAAAGAAAAAATCCTATGATTGCTAAGGAGGTTCACTAGGTGATTGCCTGCATACTTTCAGGCTATGCTTTCTGGTTGCTAGTAGGTAGTTGTTAGCTGCCTGGTATTTGTAGAAAACCTCATTAGAATGTTTGGTCAAGTCAAGCTATTTTGCGACTAGCAAATAACTTAGTAATTGAGAAATTAACTTTATTAACTTTATTCTTATTAACTGTCTATATAATTTAATTTATTCTTATTAACTGTCTATATAATTTCTGTCAAACATTACAACTGAAGTATTAAAATATAAGAAGCAAGATAGCTTTGCTTTTTCGCTTGTAACTTTTTCAGTGTCATATTTCAGACACCCAGTTGTGAAACTGAAATATTCCCTTTTCAGGTGTTTTTTCTAATACACTCAAGAATACATTTGTAAGAAATCTGTGTTGAAACACAAGTCTTCTGTATGCAAACACTTAAGTTTTCAGAGGCACATGAAGTCAATATGGGCCCTGTATAAGGAGCCTCTCTAGTTTGTAAATCCAGCCCTAGGCTGGAATATAGTGTTGCTCGTGGCTGAGGAGAGTGCTTTGCCATCCAGTGCTTTGCCTCCTCCTTTGCATCTTCCTTTTCCTGGTTCTTCCTCTTCAGAAGTAGGAAAGTAGCTCTTTTCAGGGGATTTATTTTGTTCATATACTTCTTAGCCATGGCCCATGTTATTTGAACAAAGTACTTCAGAAGGGCATGTGCAGTATGGCTTATGTTCTTCCAAAGTAGTGACCTGCTTCCATGCATGTGCCTTGACTTTCAGGAGAACAGGGTCAGCCAAGACAAGTCACCACTGTGGTAATTTTATAGTGCAGTATGCATACAAGGATGAGAGAGGTGGGCTGGTTTTGCTTTGTTCAGTATTCTCTGCTCTAAGGGTCAGTCCTGTCCTGTGACATTAAATATTAGGGGGAACGGGGGGGGGGGGGGACGGACGGACGGACGACTAGTTGTTGGGGGGGGTATTTTTTTTTGCTTTTAATTATTATTGTTTCTATTTATTTTAGATTGGAGTTTAAAGGAGATTGCCCTCTGTAATGATATAATTTCTTTTCTGTCTTTTCTCTGCTGGATTGCTTTCCCACTGATGTATTTGTGAGCAGGAACCCTGGTTACACTTAATCATTAAAAAGTCATTGCTCAAACAGAGCTCTGAAGAAAAGGAAATATTTCTTACTGCGTGTTACTGAATATTAGTCATAATGGGTTTTGTCTTTGTGTCTTTTTTTCTTACTTTGGGAGCTGAGTGTATTTTATAGTACATTGATACAGGTTTTTATATTGTAAGAGCTATCAAGTAATAGAGAAAAAATAGGAGACACAAAAAAGAGGAGTTATGAACATTTTCTCCAGTGTAAAAGTTTTAGAAAAGCATTACATAACTTAGACTGCACTATTTTTTAAATGGAAAGAGTGGCCAGGTGAGATCCAAGTTTGCAATGCATTCTAACCAGGTTACTTCCATTTACTGAAATATGGGAAAATCCTCAGAGTAAACATGTACCATGTAGGTGTCAGGTTTTTTGTGTCTTGCTTTAAAACATGCATTTACAACAGAATAGAGGCATTTGTGATTGCCAAACAATCAAAACTGCACATGTACATATGTACCTATTCTAGAGTTAATAACAAAAAAAATATGCATTTGAAGTAAATTTCAACTATATTATTTTCAATTTGTATGAACACTGGGAGAAATGCTGACCATGAACATGTCAGTCTTGTTCAGTTTTAGAGGAGCAGTCACTTTGCTGGGTTTAATTTTCTCCCTGAAATAAACCTTTCAATGTATAATTTAAAAATAACAAAAAATACCTTTGGCTATTAAATAACATGTCCTGTGCAGTTTAGTTAAGCCCTTCTTTCAGACACGGAGTCTGTCAACCTGCTTACATTGTGCTTTTCTAATCACAGATTGTAATATTATTAAAAAAAGAAAAAAGAATCCCCAACAGAGCAGATAATGTATTAATTCATCTTCTGCCAGTAGCTTGGCTGTGAAAGTACTGAGCTCCAGAAAGCTTAGCTCATACTGTGGAGGCCTGAAGTGCACTAACCCACGGGAAGTATGGGCAGGATGGGATGGGACTCTTCCTGACACTTGAGCTGTCTATCTTGCAGCTAGTGCAGCTGTGTATAACTTCACTAGGGTCAGCAATGTAGTCAGCATCATCAAGGCTGTGTTTGTCGTCTTCATTTTCCCATCACAACTGAAGCAGGATGTAGAGCAGGGCTGTGTAGTACATGGCCCTTATGGCCTGAACCCTTCAGGAAATATGTCCTATATTCTTTAGGGAAAAGCCTTCCTTTTTTGTTTCTCTTTCTTTTACTGATCCCTTCAGTTTTACATTTTGTGACTTTTTTTTCTCAATTTCCTGGTGTACTTGGACAACAAATGCCATTTTGGCTAAAGTTGTTTAATTATTCATGCCATCCCAAACTGTCTTTCTAACACATACAGCTCTGATGGTGAATTTCCATCATATTCACTGTAAAATATTGACTTAAATGGGATTAAATTCTGCATTGGTTCTTTACCCTATATTTTGTTTGGGATGCCTCTTGGGTGTTGTTATTGGTTGTGATATGTACTAAGACATGTTTCTTTCCTTCATTCCTCACATATTACTTACAGAGACCTACCGTTTTTTTTAGAAGAAGTGCACATGAATTAACGTCTTTATATGCATTTGCAGTCAGTACTTATTAAACTTATAGTTGGCAGCTTCTAGACTGGCAAAAAGAATCTTCAGGACCTACTGGCTCTGTCATCCATCCATTAGTGTGAGCAAGCAGAACACAGTAGCAACTTGCAGATATTTTAAACACTGCAAATTCTTGTGTCTTTCAGGACCTAGATTTCTCATCACATCCACGGGAGCCTTGTATATTTTAGACGTACAGAATGAAGATGGACTGTACAACTACCGATGTATTACAAGGCACAGATACACTGGAGAAACACGACAAAGCAACAGTGCAAGACTTTTTGTATCAGGTGCTTCTTTTTATATCATGTTAAATCGAGTACTGTAAACGCTTCTCTTTAGTGTGTTAAACTGGCCAGGAATGTTCTCATTCCTGGATGCAAAATAAAGTGCCCCATTTTAAAATCCTTCCCACCCCCCCAGCCAGTTTTTCACCTCCTGTTAGATATTCCCAGAGAGCTTGTAAGAGTACACTGGCATTTAGTACAGTGATTTTTTTTTAGTATTAAAGTCCTTTTAAAAGGACTGTGAATGGGATTCATCTCATTAAAAGTAGACTTCTACTGTGAAGGTATCTACTCACCTTACCTTTCCTTTGTCACCAAAGTTGAGGAACACTTTTAAGGGCCAATGTAGCTTACCTACTTCAGCTGCCCACTTTGGGGTGAGATGAATTGCCCCATGGTGCCTATTTCTCTATTAACCATAGCAGGAGTTCAGGAAATTTAGGTCAGCTGTAGATATTTCCACTGCAGGAACCTCAGGCTAGCTGAGGTGCATTTCAGCCTTTCTTTTCAATCATCACACTCTTTCCCTGGGGAAAACAGTATGTTCCCCTGATTTCAGAAGGGATCTTTGCCAGAAGGGGTGCATGACCCATCCTAGTCCACCCAGGTGCTGCTGGCAGACAGGAGTTTAGGCAGTGGCTGTTCATGGGCAGAGCTGTGTCCCAGGGCAAAATGTTTTGTGCAGCAGATAGATAAACAAGAAGGTAGATGGGGTATTTTAACTTCTACTTGTAATTGTAAATAATTTCCTGATTGTTGTGTGTGTGATGGACTGTTTGGTTCCCTCTGCACACACTCCAAAGACTTTGGGCCATCCGTACAGTGCTGCTCCAATCGCACCTTCTCCCGACTTTGTCTTGGGGAGCTGCCAGTTGTGGGAGAGGTAAAAAGGAGGAACAGATCCCAGAACTGCGTTTGGAACTAGCTCTCAAACATGTCTGTGTAGGATTAGCTCTTCTCCATCTCCCGTTCCTCTCCATCATATGCTGAGTGTCTCTAAGTGCACCCTATGTTTGAGTATGAGTAGATCTGCAACTACATTCCCACATCCATTGAGTTAGCTAAGACTATATTCCAGACTCTCTGTTCTTTTTCTCTGTATCCTTGCCTTACTGAAAACATGCCCAGCATCCCACTGAAAGCCTCACTGAGCTTCTTTTCCTTTTCACTGTTGTTAAATTGCCCTAAAGATCCTAACCCTAAAGATCAGTCAGTGTATAGTGACCTTCACAGTCCAACAGTCAGACTCCTTTTCTCCCCCACACACTTTTTTTTTTTTTGGCAGGAAAAAACCCATAATCTAGTAATTAAGTCTCAGCTTTCCACCCTCTGTTTGAGAGCCCTAAAGGAGGCAGACGTGGGCACGAGGTTTTGCATTAGTAACATACTTCCTGCCCTCCTCCAAGCTGGTGATTGCTGAAGGATCCTGGAGCCCTCTGAACACACAAGTCAATACTTAAACATACTAATGATAAAAAAATCAGTGTGATTGTTCAGGTCAGAATCACTTACCAGGTAGATCCAGGAGATTCTTCATTTGATATCTGTCCCCTGTGAGTAAAACTCTTGTCTCTTCTTTTCCCAGCCAGATGAAGAAGTAGTTTTCTTGAACAATAATCTGCCTGCTTTGGTCTTATAAGGATAGGCAGGGTCCTATCCTTCTAGCTGGCTCCACAATATGGTCTGCTTCCGTATGAAATCATGCTAAGGCTGAGCCAGTGGTAACATAAATAAAATCAGGCTTGTATCTTGGTTACCACAGGAAAATTTCTAGTTATTTCACTGAACAAAAGGGGGAAAATGAAAGCTCTGTCTCCTTTGTAATTCAGGACAAGCAGACAAAAAGATGTGCTCTGTCTGGAGTTTCCTTGTCTATTCTCTGCCACAGACCAAATCAATATAGGAAATTTTACCTGTGTGTAATAGTTGGCATTTTTAATTCAATGGGGTTAGTTATTCCCTATAAGAACTATAGTGGGCTCTGATTTCAAGTCCTATTAGTCTTCTGAACAAATGCAGCAATTGTCATTAGAGCTTGTCTCTTAATATTTCTCTAACATGTTTTCTTTTTTCTTTACTGTATATTTTTAAATAGTCCTTTAAGAACTGAGATCAGAGAATCCATGAACATAGTTGTGAAAGGACTGCTTGCATGAGACCTACGTTTTTGACTTTTACATTTGTAAAATATTTGGAGATGAAATAGTTTGTGGTAGGTATTGATCATAGTCTCTTGGCCACATTTTTAACATTAGTTAAGCTTTGTTATTTTTTTAAAGAGTGAGAAAGGTAACATAGATGTAATAGCAAATACATGTGAATAATTAGTATGCTTATGACCAAAGCAAAGTTCCAAATTTCATTTGGAGTAAGAACATCTCCTTGAAACCATGTGGCCTTCCTAAATAAAATTAAAACTAAGGTTATTAACATGCTACAGACTATTCCTCTAATACCTATTGTGGTGTGCTTTTCCAGAAATGATTTTGTCCACTGGTGAATCCCAGCTCCCAAGAATTTTACCTCTTTAAACCCTCACCCTTCAGAAAATCATGATTTTGATAGCATTTCTTGCTCTGTCCTTCAAAGAAGATCCAAAGTAGAATATTTTAAAATAGTATTTTTCCTCATTTTTTTCTGCTGTCCTTGCTAGTAGTCATTTGCAGCTGACTGTTAAAGCATAATAAAATAATAATTCAAACGAATGTGTACTGTGTATTGGAATCGGGTTATGAGACTTCTGCTATTTGCCTCATTGAAGACGATTGCAAATGAACCCTGGGATTTCTTTTGGTTTCTTTTTTCTTGTTTTTTTTTCTTTTTTTTTTTTTCTCTTTAACTGAAGTATATAGAGTGTAGGAGCTCTAAATAGGAGTCTGCTCCAGGTACATCCCAAAGAGATGTTTCTACCACCCATTAAGTGTGTAAGTACAGGGTGCAGGAAAGCAGGTCACTGGAATCATATTTTAAGTAACCCTGAATTTATTTTAAATACCTCCTATATAAGAACCAGCTCAAGGCTTGTCAAGGGCATAGGAAAATCTCAGTTTAGCTGGTCTGCAGATGGAGCACCCACTTTGAGGTGGAGAAAAAGTGAAGCGAAGTGACCTAGGGACTGGTGTGCTGTTCTTTACAGGTAAAAAGGGAGCTGTGCTTTCCACAGCATCTCTTGCCATAGCTTCCAGCTCCTAAGGCACAGTCTGCCTGGCTTCCTGGGCTTCTGCCTAGGCAAGGGGGCAGAAGGGCAGCAGCTGATTTGCTTTTGCTACCAGCTTGTTGTCCAAGGTGGTTTTGCACTTTGCTTGGGCCTAGCATTGAAGCGTATGCAGTTCTCTGCCACAAACTAGGAAGCTGTCATAATGTGATATTTACTGATCACTACTTTTCCTTACCATTGCTCTAATTCCTTTCCAGTGGCCCCATCCCGTTTTGAAGTCCATGCAGTACTTTGTATTTTTGTACTTAATGGTTTGCAAATGGGAGCTCATAAATCCATCACAAAATCTTTTGAAGTTAAAAGCATATGGAGACGATACAAAGCTGCTGTGAGTTTTGACTAGGAATGCATAGACAATACCTCTAAAAGTCAGTTCTACTTCTTTATTATTTAATAATTACTTTCAATTGAAGAAATTGATTTCATGCAAGTGTAGCTTTCCTGAAAGCCAGAGCTATAATTTCTTGCATGCTTATGTTTTTTCAGAGTTACTTCCTCAGGCTGCACAGAAGAGCCTATGCACTGAAAACATACATGCCCAATGATCCAGAAGGCAAGAAAGGAGCTGGCTAATCAATTAGTCAAATTGACATTGGCCTTCCCAATGGTGTCCTGGCAGATTGTGCTTTCACTAAGCCAGACATAAACGGCATGACATCTTGATGCCAAATATGGACCTTGAGGCTACTGATGCATGCAAAATCATTTGTTTAACTACTGGCTGACACGTTTCTAATGAGACAAACAGGAAGTTTCTGTAAACTGAATATGGCTGTGATGTCAATGGCTTCACTTTTTACTGGCACCTAGAGAGCAGAAAAGCCTCAGTGGTCATCTTTCATTGAACTTGGCACTTAGGGTTTTATCAAGATATTCACTTTAAAATTTATTTAGCCCATTTGTTTACCATCACAATTTTAGTTTCTGGATTGATAAGAGAACTTGCACAGTGTGTCTAGCTATTTGCTCTCAAGTGTACCCTCCCAGGTGTGACTGCAGTTCATGAAGATGTAGCTAAAATAGATTTAAACTAACTAGGCTCAGGTACTGATCACACATTTGCTTGAGTAGCTTGAATTCAACAATTTAATCTCTTCAGCTTCTAAAAGGAACCTTCTACAACTACCCTGTGTGGAGTACGTGAGCTAGCTAAGTCAAAGACCACTTGAAAATGTCAAAATAGTTACAATTACACCTACAGCCAGGCAACTATGTAGGTATACCCAAAGAGATACGTTTGTCAGATAAAAGGAGTTGATCAGCCTGTGGAATTTCTTTGTGATACAGAAGTCTCAGTAAAGTGGGTGTGATGAGAAAATATTTAGATGAATATTTGTTGATTTATTGTTCGGTGCTTATGTTGCAGTAGCTCCAGAATGGGCTTTCATCATACTTTTCATCATGCTGCACAAAACTAAATCATGTCAGCTTCTTCCTCCAAAAGTTTTGAAATCTAAAAAGCTGAAATCACAGAGTACATTTCTGGTGGGGTACATGCACCTCTGCTAAGGCATAGAAATGGACAGTAAGCACGTGACTGGAGACATCCAGTATGGCTTCACTAAGGGCAAATTATGCCTGATAAATTTAGTGGCCTTCTGTAATGGGGTTGCAGCGTTGGTGGATAAGGGAAGAGCAATTAACATCATCTACCTGGACTTGTGTAAAGCATTTGACACTGTCCACATCACATCCTTATCTCTAAATTGGAGAAACATGGTTTTGACAGATGGACCACTTGGTGGATAAGGAATTGGCTGGATGGTCATACACAAAGAACTGTACTCAATATCTCTATGTTGAAGTGGAGACCAGTGACAAGTGGTGTTTCTCAGGGTTCGATGTTGTGACTGGTACTGTTCAACATCTTTGTTAGCAACATGGAGAGTGGTATTGAGTGCACCCTCAGCAAGTTTGCCAATGACACCAAGATGTGTGGTGCGGTTGATGCAGGGGAGGCAAGGGATGTTTACTGTTTGATCTTTACTGCGAGGGTAATGAGGCAGTGGAACAGGTTGCCCAGAGCAGTTATGGATGCTCCATCTCTGGAAGTGTTCAAGACCAGGCTGGATGGAGCTTTGATCAACCTGGTCTAGTGGAAGGTGTCCCTGCCCATGGCAGGGGGATTGGAACCAGATGATCTTTAAGGTCCTTTCCAACCCAAACCATTCAATGATTCTGTGATACACCAGGTGCTACACAAGTGTGTTGGTCTCAGAGCTGTTTTTATGAGTAAGTTGAGTACAGAAACTTGGAGTATTAGGTGGTAAGTTGGTCTTGTCATGTTAATTTCTTTTTCCAGGAAGGAAGAAAAGGTTTATCTATCAGTCAGACTGCAGAGAGAAATTCCTGTGTCTTTGCCTGTTTCTCTCCTGGCAAGGGACTATATTGTTCCTTTAATTCAAATCCTTTAGACCACGGAGAAGCACTGAAAACATGTTGGCTTCATTTAGTCAAGTAGTGCTGGAATATCAGTAATAATTGTTAAGGTCACGCATTTCTGGCTTTCCATTCCTCTTATAAGGGACATGAAGGATGACCAGAGAAAGGGTTGCCACCTGGAAAAAATCCATCAAGAAAATTTCTAAGTAGTCATGAGGTGCTTCAGTATTACGTGCTGCTGGATCCCAGCCATTACGGCTGAGATATTACTGAATAATTGCTGGGTCATAGTAGCAAACTAATATGAAAAACACTAGGCTACATAGTAAAAAATTGCAGGAGAGAAAAATACTGGTATATTGCTTAGCAAGTGAAAGAATTTTAAAGCTCCCATTGAAAACTGCTGTTTATTCTTTCAGATCCAGCGAATTCAGCTCCATCTATTCTAGATGGGTTTGACCACCGTAAAGCCATGGCAGGACAGCGAGTGGAGCTGCCTTGCAAAGCATCAGGGCACCCCGCACCAAAGTATCGTTGGCTGAAGGATAATGTTCCCTGGGAGCCTGACAGCAGGTTTCGTCAGACAGTTACAGGTCTGCTGATAGAGAACACACGTCCCTCAGACTCGGGCAACTACGTCTGCGAGGTGTGGAACAACTATGGGACTGCTGAGATGATAGGGCGACTGTATGTAAAACGTAAGTCCTGGAGAGAGTGAAGACCTCAGAGCACTTCTTGTCTGGGTTTGCATCAGAGAAGTTGTTGGCTTGCCTTGCTATATCTCCTGTTTTGTTACTTTATCTAAACAGTGCTTTCTTAAGTTGTGGAGCAACAGAAAGTAGGCTCTGTGGAGATGAGTTAGTTGGACAATTGAGCGATCAGAAGTGCAAAGAGATGCAATTTCTTATGTAACTATATAATTTATCACATGGAGGATATGTAATTTAGAAGCTTGAACTGGATACTTAAAAAGAAATTGCAAATGTTCTCATGAATAAAACTGCCAAACTCTCATTGCGATGAGTCATGCTGTTCAGTAATATTGAATACTCATACCTCCCCTCAGTTGAGTATTCATGTGTGAATATTCTGAATGTTTCACAAATTCTACAAAGATAATTATTGCTCAGAAGCACTGCACTGCAAAAGTGTTATTCTTCTATTGTTTAAAAAAAAATATTTCCTAGAATAGAAAAAATGCTTTGTGAACTAACATTTCCACCTATACAGCATGACTAGAAAACTGAAAAGGGAGAAGTTTGTGAACAGTTCAGGCCATAAAAATGTCTTCACAAGTAATTTACACATAATGTATTTGGGCAAAATAAAACCAAGATCAAAGATCAGTAGTTCATGAATTATGACAGAGGAGCTTTGCTTCTAAAAGTGTTCATAAAAATTAGTTGAATTCAGTCTGCCTGGTGTAATATAATGTCAGAATTTCCAAAGGCATGATGTAATTGTATTGTTAGTGATACCAAAAATGTCCTCAGTGCCTAGTGCTACGTTTTACCTAGTGACTTTATGGTCAAACAGCCATATTTGCTCTGGGCCATTGTAGAGGAAAGGTCTGTTACATACATATCTGTGAATGACTGAGGCCACTGACCTGTGTCTTTTTCCAAGCCTCTGTTCTGAGTGGGCCACTAAAGATTTATTCCAACTTGTGTGTTATAAAATTTCACTAAAGTATATGAGTTAGGTGAGAAAATTTTTATGTGTAAGTGTGAGTATACTTATGTCTGTATGTGTGTATGCAAGCTGGTAAAAAAATATGATGGTATGTGTTTAGTATCAAAGATGCTATCAATGATGATAGTAGTCCCTTATCTTTATAAGGAAGTTTCAGCAATATATACAGAACACAATGTGAGTTCTACATTTACTGTGAGGGTGGTGAGGCACTGGAACAGGTTGGCCAAAGAAGTGGTAAATGCTGCATCCCTGGTAGTGTTCAAGGCCAGGATGGACAGAGCCTGGAGTGACACGGTCTAGTATGAGGTGTCCCTCCCCATGGGCAGGGGGGTTGGAACTAGACAATCATCAGGTCCTTTCCAACCCTAAACATTCTATGATTCTATGATAACTATTAGGTGTCAGGATAAAGACTGCTTTTCTTGCATTTATATTTATGACTTTTTTTCAACATTGTTCATCCTGGGTTTTTTACAATATAAAACTTTACTCCATAAGGGGCCTCCACAAAAAAAAAAAAAATTCCATGTGGACAGATCTGATAGATATCTACGGGTGTACCTGTGTTAAAATTTTAGCATGAATTTTCCACCCTTAAAAGCTAATGTCCTGACCATTGGCATTTATTGCACTTGTTCACATCAGGGAGTGGTTTTGGAACATGCAAACTTCCTTCCTTTTGCAGGAAGTTAAACCAGATGAGCTTCAGGAATGCACCAGTTCAAAGGTCCACACTGAAATAATGTGCATTAGTGCCCTACCCTCCCAAAACATGTGCAGTGCCATTGTTAGGCACTCAGCACCAGTGTTATTCATGAAATTTGCTCCTACTGTTCATTTAGGCATGGGATTATGTCATGTGTTGGGTAGGCTTTCCCTATAGATCTATGTTTTGTATCATCAGTGTTGGTGACAGAAATGCTTGTTAGAGCAAACACAGTCTCATCTGTTGTTTGGTTGGGTTGCTTTGGGTTTTTTTTCAGAAGGGTATGGATGTGATTTTTTTTGCCCTTCTTAATTTTGATTTAATTTGTTACTTGCATATAAATGCACGTGTATACTTAATATTTTCTATTTCCCTTTCCTGCTTATTTTGATCTAAATCCTCAGAACCACTAAAAGCCACAATCAGCCCACGGAAAGTAAAAAGCAGCGTTGGTAGTCAAGTGTCCTTGTCCTGCAGTGTGACGGGAACTGAGGACCAGGAGCTCTCCTGGTATCGTAATGGTGAAATCATCAACCCTGGTAACAATGTCCGGATCACTGGCATCAATCGAGAGAACCTTATTATGGATGGCATGGCCAAGAGTGATGGTGGAGCTTACCAGTGTTTTGTGCGCAAGGACAAGATGTCTGCTCAAGACTATGTTCAGGTGGTACTAGAAGGTCAGTCACTACCTGTTTAGTGATTCTGTTCTCCATAATAATATATATGTTGTCTTTGGTGCCATCATTGTATCGTGAGGGATAATGAATACTGAACAAGAGAAAAGGGTACTCATGAACTGTCAGTGGGATTTATTGTGCCCCACTCTGAGTAAAGGCTTGTAGAATGAAAAAAAAAAAATTAAAAAAAAACCAAACCAAACAAACAAAAAACCCTCTGAAGCAGTCTTTCCAGTCAATATTTTATTGTTTTTCTTTTAGGAGCAGAGGGAGTGGGTAGTGTGATACTGACTTCTTACCTTAGTTTTTCAGCAGGACACAACTCCAAAGATCGTCTGGGCATGGCTTTTCTGGTTGGGTGTTTTGGCTAAAGGTTTAGAGATAACCTTAACTACCTGACACAGTGTTCTACATGATAATTAAATGAGGAAAGTTATCAACTTATATAGAGTCATCTCACTAATGAGGCTGTAGTACAAACATGGCATGGACACTATTTTTAGAGTCTTTATAGAAAAATAAAAGATTACCTTCCTGGAATGAGTTACCTCGGCAACCATCTCCTGTGACTAAGAAAGGCTAAAGAGCATATTGATAATCTATCATGATGTCGAGAGAATGCAGGCTATCACAGAGCAACAGCAGGAAAGATTTTAAAGACACTAGGGTCTCACTGGGAAAATAATGCATGCTTTCATCTCCAATAAAAGCCTGTCACTTGAATTAAAAAAAGAAAAGAGGAGGAGGGGTTGGCAGAGGCACATAGTGTGACGCTCACAGATTTATTGGTGCTGGGTCAGATTTCTTTCAGGACAAAAAGCTTTTATTTTTGTTGCTGTTTTGTTTTCTGAGGTCTGACAATATCTAATACACAGAGAATGTCAGAACTCTTTAATATTATCCCAAGAAACTCTCCAAATAGGTGGATATTTAATCCTGCTCCCTACTTACAATCTTAAAGTTTCTGTCTCCATCCACTCTTACTATTCATTTGCTTTGATAGAGGCTGAGTAAATTGTGCCACAGATTGCAAGAGAAAGCATTTGAATGCTACCATTTCAGAAGAATATTTTTCTGTATCGCAAAATGACCACAGAAAGAAATTGGCATCACTGCTGTTACTGGCTATCTGTATTCAGAAAAGCTTAATTTAATACTTTTCTAAATGGGTTATTGCTGTGGGTCATGACTAAACTGTCAGCTGTATTGGCACAGCTGTGTGAAATTAGCCTGTGCAGGTTATGCCTGGCTCTTGCCAACAGGATTCATTCTAACTTTCCAAGGAGCTGAAAACTACCAGGAGAAGGAAAATTCAAAATGTGTGGAGGTTTTGCTGTATGTCTTTTGTGACGCACTGTGTATGGCTTTAACACTTCTCTGCAAGAACCAGGCAGTTCATATAGCTGTACAGAGTCCTGGCCCATCTATTCAAATGCCTTTCCTGCAGCAGAGTCAATACCATGTTTCCCAGAGGATGAAGAAGAAACCTGCAGTAAGCAAAGGATCACTTTAAGTACTTTACTACCAAAATTTATTTTCCTCTCTCAATAATTACAATTATATCCTGTAACACAATTCTTTGCGTCACTGATAAAAAAAATATCTTGGCTCATGTGATTGGATCCAGGATAGAAGGAACAACCTTTACACCATGTAACTATTATTCTTCTGCTTTCTTTCCCTTGGCAGATGGAACTCCCAAAATCATTTCTGCCTTTAGTGAGAAAGTGGTGAGTCCAGGAGAGCCAGTCTCCCTTATGTGCAATGTGAAGGGGACTCCTCTGCCTACAATCACTTGGACACTGGATGAAGATCCAATTGTGAAGGATGGCAGTCATCGTATCAGCCAGATTATCACCTCTGAAGGCAATGTGGTCAGTTACCTGAATATCTCTAACACTCAGGTCCGAGATGGTGGAGTTTATCGCTGTACTGCCAACAACTCTGCTGGAGTCGTCCTGTACCAGGCTCGAATAAACGTAAGAGGTGCTTGTCAAATCAGCTCCTCAAAAAAACACACATAACTCATTGTAGTGAAGAAGAAGGCTATTGCATGTGATGAAATGAGTCTTGGAATGCCAAAACCAACTTATTGTTTTTCCTCTCCTTTTCTTCCTCTCTCTCTTTTCTCACCCTGCCTCTCCAGCCCCATCTAGAAAGTGTATGGTATGGTTAAATGTTGGAAGAACCCTTTGGCTTGTGTTATATAGTCTATTTTTCCTATACTCATCTCTATTAGTTCACAATTTCTTTACTTTAGTCCTGCTGTGCATGTTTGTTGTTTTTTTCTTTCCTCCTTTACTTGTCCAAAATTCATTGTAATTATTCATGTATACAGTACTTTAGCTTGCATTTCTAGCTCTACATGACATAATATCCATCCTCATGGTATTATACTTTCTATATGTCCAAAAGAAAAAAGCTAACTTTGTCAGTGTTCTTATGTGTAACAGGATTCTAGCTTTGTATCAGGTTTAGTATGTCACATTAATTAAATCATATTCAGCCTTTTAATTTTTAATGTAGCAAAGATTTTATCAGGCAAGTGTTGGATAATGCAAACATATACCCCCACATAATTAGTATGTATGCTGCAGGGTGAGAAAAAGTAGAGCATACAAAGATTAAGGAAATGGCTTAAGTAGCTCTTAAACAGAAAAACTGTCAAATGTTAAGAAGTGTCGTGCAAGCCACATCTGTAAATGTCATTAACATTTGTATATTCAGAAAAATTATATGCATGTTTCCTCAAGCAAATGTGCCTTTAAATTGTTTTCAAGAATTTCTTTTTACCTTTTTAGGGCCAGCAAGCATTCGACCAATGAAGAACATCACAGCAATAGCTGGACGGGACACCTACATCCACTGCCGTGTGATTGGCTACCCATATTACTCCATCAAGTGGTACAAGAACTCGAACCTGCTACCATTTAACCATCGCCAAGTGGCATTTGAGAACAATGGGACACTGAAGCTTTCAGATGTGCAGAAAGAAGTAGATGAGGGTGAATACACGTGCAATGTCCTCGTTCAACCCCAGCTTTCCACCAGCCAGAGCGTGCATGTGACAGTAAAAGGTGAGGTTAACTCGGGAAAACTGGATCCAAGCTAATGGCTGTGTATGTTATAGAATACAGAATTGCACACACAGGATTTTCCTGAGAGATAATGAGGACTTCAGAATGTTAATCCAGATTTGTGTTTATTTTTAATGATGGCATAGATGCTAATCAGTCACTATGTCTTGTTCTTCCTTGACTTTTACCCTCCTTCATTCAGCTAGCAGCAGGAGTCTTACAAAAGCAAGATTTTTTTGAACTGTAACAATTAAGTCAGTAGATTAATGGTTTGCCACCAAATTTTGACTGGTGACTGTTTCTCTGCTGGATGACAAAATTCACATTTTCATTAGCAGGTGACTTTCCAGCTCTCAAAAAATGAGAATTTTAATGTCTGTGTTTCTGTCAATAAGCAGAGATAGGAACAAAAAACATTAACCTTGCTTTCTTCTTATTAAATGTTCTTTTCTGAGTGTTCTTGATGCTTAGAAAGCTAGCAGTGTAAAGAAAAATGACTTGAAATTCTAATAGGATACTTAAAATCTATTCAAATAGTCCCAAACAAGGATGTTCAGATGGCCCTGAAGACTTCAGCAATAGATGAGAATAGGAATTTTTTAGCATTGTGTTCTATTGACAATGTTCAGACTTATTCACAAGGACATAAAAGACAGGAAAGCTGATTGCATTAGCACCTAGTTTTGAGCAATGGGGCCACTAAGTAGTGTACTTCCTGTAAGCCTATAGGAAGAATTAAGGTATAATTTCAGTGTTCCTGAAATTCTTAGAAAATTTCCTGGGCTTCTGGGGAGGAGAGGAAATGAGAGAAGGAAGGTTGATTCCTGTATTAGTTCTCAGATAAGATACAGGGAACAGTAAGGTAAAATGACTTTGCTACAGACATATGATCTTTTAACTTCTTCTTCTGTTCTGTTTAGTCCTTGTTTTCAGTCTGGAGTGATGTAACTTCTAATTATTTCAAGAGGCTAGGGGATTAGCTTTAAGCCACTAGCAATTTGGACTCTGAAAAACATGATATTTCACACACCTGAGACCACCAGGTCACTGATCACATGCAGTGACGTAAAGTGCTAATGTCACCATTTTTTTTCATGTATGTTTGATATTACAGCCATATTGCAGATTTCTTGATACAGTTTAGGAACTGAATAACAAATTAGTAATTATATGGTTGCTGCACTAACAGTTTGCCATGGTAAATCTGTCTCTTAAATGATACTGTTCTTCAAATGACTATTGAAAATTAATGTAGCATACAAAAGCAACAACAGAAAACCAAAACCAACAACCAAACACAAAAAAAAACAAACCAAAACCCACAAAAAATCCCTTAAACCAAACCAAAACAAAAAGCCCATCAAAACACAGAACAGAAAACAGCTTATTATTACAGCTCAGGCATTTAGATCAAAACATTGCTAGTCACCAAGATTGCTAGCTGAGACCTCAGGTGCAATACTGGTTTTAATTCCATTAGGTTGCAATTTCAAACTTGACAATTCCTCCCCAGAAAGCAGATTGTCATCTCTTATCAATTTTGATTCCTTGAAAGTATTCTTCATATTTCTGGATATTCAGCTGGCAGGACAATGGTCTTGGCTGGTCAGAAATCTCAGAGTGACAGAATATGCCCTAAATAACTTCCATAAACATGTGGCACATTTGGAGACGGCCAGTGAGCTGACCTGCTGCTGCAACTGTGATGCTGCCCCATCCTGCTCCATAAGGCAGATGTGTTGGAGCTGTGCAAGTTGTAGTATGAAAAGCAGCTCATGACATGCACAGTAAATGTCTCAGTGTGGCTTTTATCTGTTGATCTGGAGTTTCCAAAGTTGGCTTCAAAGTGTTCTAGCTAGTTCATCGTGCCCTGGCCTTGACAAGACACTGTTATTTAAAAAAAGGTTAATAGCCTATCCTCATATGCTAAGTCTGAAATGTCAAAGGTGAGCTTTGTATGTCGGACCTGAACAATTCTCAAGGTTCTGCTGTTGCAGCTGGAGGTCAGCATCGCCATAGTGTTTCTTCACATGGTTATGTATTGTTTTCTTCCATAACTACATAGTGATTTTTATCTAACATATTGATGGAGAGTCAAAAGTGGCATGAAGGTTTAAACTATTATTATTGCTTGCATTGCAATTTGTTTTATAGATTCTGAAGTTAATGTGATGCGTTTTCAGACATTTATATCTGATTCCAAGAAATATGAAATATGGCCCAGCTTTCATACTAGAGGTTAAAAAATGTACTCTGTAATATAACATTGTAAGGGAAGTTAATATCAGACCCAAATAACCTTGTTTATAGTTCAGCTTCTCATACCATTGATATACATATTTCTTCTCCAGAGAATGAGGGAGAATTATTGCCCATCTTCAACATCATAGGTCCTTTGGTTTGTTCTCACTTCTGCTACAAGTTTCTGGATGACCTCAAATCAGTCATCTGAAGAGTGATTCATAATAGAGAATATCTAACGAGCTGTTATTTGGAATTTTGTTTCCTCCACATTCTGTTCTGAAGACATAATTATGAATTTCCTCATGAAATTTCGAGATGATAATCTCTGCGATATCAAAGTGGTTTAGAAACAATGCATTCTTTCCAAAACCCAATTGGGTGATCAGGAGTATTTTGGCAAATGGCAATGAGGCACAAATTGAACTTAGAAGTATCCACAAATTTTTGTACATTCACTTTCAGAAGCCTACAGCTTGATTTATTCAGTTCATCTGCTGTTATATAGGAACCACATGTTAAAAGCTCAAGTCCCATTGAAATAAAGTTGCTTCTGAGAGTTGTTTTCCCTTCTTCAGATCAGTCACATCACCCAGCTTAGAAACCCCCTAGGACAGACAGATTTAAGTAATAAGCATTATCTGAGAGATCTGTGTCAAAGGTGAATACAGAATTTGGCTCTACAGGTGTCCTAGCTTTGTCTGGGTGAGAGTTAATTTACTTTACTTCCTAGTAGCTGGTGCAGCACTGTGTTTTGGCTTTAGTTTGAGAATAATGCTGATAACACACCAATGCTTTAGTTCTTGCTAAGTAACACCCTGATCTGATCAAGGACTTTTCAGTCTCTCATGCTCTGCCAGTGAGGAGGGGCACAAGAAGCCAGAAGGGAGCAGAGACAGGACATCTGACCCAGAGTAGCCAAAGGGGTATTCCATACCACAGCACGTCATGCAGACTATATAAACTGAGGAGTTACTTAGATGGGACTGATCACTGCTTGGGTCAGGCTGGGTATCAGGCAGCAGGTGGTGATCAATTGTACCATGCATCACTTGTGTTTATTGGTTTTTTGTTTTGTTTTTTAACTTTTCCCCTTGAATTTTATACCTCTCTGTTATTCCCCTTAGTAGTAGTAGTAGTAGGATGAGTACTGTTATATTTTATTTTTATTTCAATTATTAAACTGTTCTTATCTCAACCCTCGAGCTTTACATTCTTTTGATTCTCCTCCCCATCCTACCTGGGGAGAGAAAAAGAGGGGTGTGAGTGAACGGCTGCATGATACTGAGTTACTGGCTGGCTTTAGACCATGACAACAGGGCAACATTTATCTGCATTATGCATAGAACTGGTCTTTCTTGTCTGCAGTCCTCTGCCGTGTTTGCTGGTTACATTTCTAACTCTCCAGTACATGAAGCATCCTCATTCTGTCTTGAACAAGAGCTTGCTAAAAGCAGCATCTACACAAAGATATGCAACAACATGAGCATGTAATCAAACACGAGTGGGCTGCCCATTCTCTACAGTATTTTGAGATTTACAAACAGCCAAATTAAAGCAAAGATTTTGAACATCTTCAAGGACATTCTTTGGAGATCACTGTAAGATCTCCGATAAAAGCATAAAGTTTCTTGACAATAACTTCAAAATGAAATCCTGGCTGCCAGAGAACCCAAGAGTGGATTGTATAGAGCCTTGCTGTGCAGCTTCCTACCTGGCAGGCCACCAGGAAGCCAAAAGCCAAAAGCTGGGTACTTACATACTATTCAACCTTAGGCTAGCTACTTCTTTGCATTGCTGATCAGAAGAATCAGTTAGACACCACATGAAATCAGTTGTCCCATTTTTTAGGAATAACCGGTGCCCTTGTCTGCATTGCCACCTCCCCCACAGGTCTGTGGACTCCAAATAACTGTCCCACGGAAATGTGCAACCTGCCCATCATAGCTGTCCCTTGTCTCTGTCCCAAAATCTGAATCTTGAAAGCTAGCAGTCCCATAAACTGGCTGCTGGGAGCTGACTGGATAAGCTGGCAGGAAAATATGCAGATTTCTGCTTGGCAGACATAGCTGATTGGAATTGTGCCTGAGTCCTAATGGAGCTTTTTGGAAATCAAGCCATCTTGGTTTCATTTTTTATATTTGGATAAATAAATTGGTCAGTTCCGAGTTCTTACAGAAAGCCATGCAAACTACGTACCCTGTAATGCATACTTATTGGGGGGAAGGCTACAACTGTTCTTGCATATTTAATTTCTAGTATTTTACACCTGTTGACCATTTCCCTTTGCAACTGCAATAATATCCTTTCAAAATTTTTGCTTTGGCCTTGAAGTAATCACCAAGATTAGCCTTGCTAAGGATGCTGCATTGGTACTTGCCAAGAACAGAATTATTCTTAACAGCACTAGCTTCTTACTCTGCATTTTACCCAGCTCTACTGGTTTGCCAGTGGGGTTCATATATATCTGTGAGCATCAGAGGAGTATTGAAGTTGCGCATCCTAAGAATAGCCTGCAGCAGATGTAGGGTTTTGTGTTCATTCTTTCTAAGTATGACCTGTCTTCCTCAGTCTGCTCCAGCTTATCCTTGCCCAAGTCCTGGCTTTTCTGCTCTAGGTTCCAGAATGAATCTGTCCTCTGTGTCTTTCCCATATCAGTCCTCATTTTCTCAGAGCCTCGTTCTCATGACTCAAAACTAGTCTTTCCCTTTAGAGGTCCCAACTCTCCTCCCAGTCTCCAGTTACAGTGCTCTCTGCTGGTCTTCACTTTCTCCATCTGCACCAGGCCTGTCTCTCCTTCATGTGGGTCTTCGTTCACTGTCAGTGCTGTACCTTACCCCACTGCTTCTTTTTCCCAGTTTTGCATCTCCAGCCAGTTTCCCAATTGCACTTTTTCGACCTCCATCACCTCTGCAATCCCACCACAAGACTGTTTCCAACTTCTGACTTCCCTTTTTTTAGGGAATTCAGTTTTATAATTCCTTCTTGTTATCCTGAACACTGCTTGATATCCATCACTTGCTGCTACAGTTTACGTGCCCAGAAATGCAGGGTGGTTGTCTGCTCTGGTCTCTTGGCCCACACATCGCATTTCTCTTTGCATTGAAATAACCTTTTTCATGCTTCCTCAGCCTGACACAGGTGGTCATATGAGAACTAGAGAGACAAATCTGTCTGCTCTGATTTCTGACATCCCACCAGCCTGCATCTGCCCCGCATGGCTTGAACAGACTCATCCGTTGAGAATAGTCATAGGATGTGTTCAGTGCTGTTGGAACCCTGGGAGCTCTTAGCTATTAGTCACTGGCAAATATCTTCTCCGGAGAGCTGTTATTTACTTGGTTTTGCTTAGACTGAAAAATTTAGGCATGCTTGTGAAGACTTTTCATAGGAACAGCAAGAATGTCTGACGTCAGTGTCAGTACCTGCTGAACTTGAAATCCATCCTGCTAACCATGGGGCAGGTTAGACTTCTCAAGATTCTCACAATGCCTTTTGTTTTTTCTTTTTTGTTTCTTTTTTTATTTGTTTGATAAATATGTACTGCATCCCTATTTTTCCACCCTTCCCCCTTTTTCTTGATATGGCCAAACAATTGTAACTGAATTTTTCCAGCTGAAATGACTCAGCCTGAGGCTGGCACCTGGCCTGGAAAAATATTGTCCAAAGAGAAGTCAAACTGCAAGCAAGCGAAAATAGTCTTATAATGAGAAGTGTTGGTAAACAAAGAAAAAATTATATTACACTCCCCATCTGTAAGTTTCAGATTTCTGTTGAAAAAAACCCTTCAAGTGTCAAGATGGTATAATAATAATAGCAGCATCCCTTCTACAGCATTTTAATATATCTCAAAGCATTTTAAAAACAGGAGTGAGTTATTATTTCAGGGGAGTTTTATTATGTAATTTATAGTAATAGTTTTCTCAGCTACAGTAAAAGCTATCAGTAGTAAGTGATGATTTTCTTTTCATCAGTCTCATGGGACAGACTTCTCATGTAAACAGCCTGCTGCTATTCACACTTCTCCAACAGAAACTAATTGAAAAAGAAGCCCCTGAGAGGGAAGGGTGCAGCATCATTAAAATAAAAAGTGCGGTGTTTAAAAGGACTGTTTCTGATCTTGTAAAGCTTATATGTATCATTTGGTTTAGAAGGCTTCTTATTGCCTTATACCAAAGTGATAACACTTCACCTGTTGTGAACCACATAAAAGAATTTTACCAGCCTGTTTCTTTTAAGAAAACAAGCAAATCAAACAGGAGCTACTTCCAAATAATTTCATGTTGCAACTATTTGAATAGGTTCTCCTTGTTTTTCCTAGGAATTATCTAGCTTTTTCTAATAGCTAAAATGTTATTAGCAGATTTGCATGGCAGATCAGTTCATGGAGGGCTGGATTATATAATGAAAAATATGCAGAAATAAAAGGGAAAAACCATCAGGGGAAATCTTTCAAGAGCTCTTAGGCCCATGGTGCATGCTATCATCAAACAAATTGCTAATCGTTTTATTCTTCAGTCTATGGCATGGATTATGTCAAGTTTGAATTCAGTTTCTTACATGTATCTAAGACATTCAGTCCTACTAACTGAACCTTTCTAATAATTTGAGTCAGAAAAAGCTTATGGCCTTCATGTCCTTCAGGTAATTCTTTCTTTATGTCCGTTTTTGCCTTTCACTCTCTTTTGCAATATCTTTTTTGGATTCCTCCAAGCTTGTTGCAACTTCTTCAAGAAGAAATACTCAGATGTCTCAAAGTGACTGGAGCTGTCATATGCAGAAATCACGCAAGGGCCATGTGGTGAGAATGGATGTGAATGTGCAGTTGTGCAAACAATCCGGCAAAAATCCACCTAACAGTCATTCTCAGGTTACGTAATGGGCATGAGGACTTGTTGCAGGGAGCAAGCAGTGGCAGCAGTCTGATTTAAGAAAACATGCACTTTGATAGTGATATCTCAAAATTGAGACCCCTAGCATTTATCTCATAGAAGTATGTCCTGGCTTCAGCAGTAGCAGTCATTTTTTCTCCTTCTTGGTAGCTAGTGTAGTGCAGTGTTTTGACTTTCAGCTCGGGAACAGAGCTGATAACAAGGATGTTTTGGTTTGGCCAAGGACTTTGTGAGCCTCATGCTCTGCCAGGGAGGAGGGGAAGCCGGGAGGAAGCAGAGACAGGACACCTGACCCAAACTGACCAAAGAGGTATTCCATACCACAGCACGTCATGCCCAGGATGTAACTGGGAGTTAGCCGGAAGGGCTGGGAGACTGCAGGGTTGGAGGAGGTATGGGTCGGAGCTTGGTTGGGCTGAGGGGGGCAAGTTATCGGTCGGCTGGTGCTGAGGTGTTGTATTCTCTTCCCTTGTTATTTCCTTTATCATTATTATCATTGGTGGTAGCAGTAGTGATTTGTGTTATACCTTAGTTACTAAACTGTTCTTATCTCAACCCGTGGGAGTTGCATTCTTTTCGATTCTCCTCTCCGTCCGTCCGGGAGTAGGGGGAGGGAAAGAAGGGGGGTGGGGGGGGTGTGAGTGAACAAATTACCTGTCTGGGTTTAAACCACGACAAAGTACCTGAAGAAAAGACTAAACTAGTCTGATATTCAACATGTAAGACTTGACAGGTCTGTGTGTACTTTTGCCATACAGCAACTCAAGATTAACCTTAAATTAAAATAGCTAATTTGCATTCTTCAAAAGTTCACAAATGTCATGTGGACGCTGCAGCCGAGTGTCTTATTTTCTAGCAGTGCAATTCTAATATACCATACTCCTAAGGACTTCATCTCTGACATTGCAGAAAATGTTCACCCAAAAATGTATGCTAAAGTTGTTTCATTATTATCCTAGTCTTCATGATGAAGAATTAGCATGCACAAATATAAAACCTTTCACTTAAATCTAAAATGAAGCTCACTAGCTTTGCACATAGTCTTGTATCTTTCAAACACGATTAAAGTTGGTGTATGAATGTGTTTATGAATTACATAAGCAATGTGAAATGAGCCTTAATACTTGAATAAGACCCTAAGCTAAGTAGTTCAAGAGTATATGTATATTATCTTTGGGTTTATCAAAAGCTAGTCCTCTTTCCTCTCTTACAGTGCAGCTTTATTTAGTTTTAGAAGAAGGTATGTTCTTGCTCTTTATATATTTTGCCAATTATATTTTGAATACCTATATTTTTTTTACAGTTGCTCTTAAATTTTTAGGCACTTTACTTCATCAAGTTAGTATGAGCTATTAGCACTGCATGTGTAAGCACATACAGTAAGCATATATGCAAAGTGCATATCTGTGCACATGATACTGCAGGTCTGAAGTATGCTGCCCTAATTACAAATCAACATGTATAATACATAGCATGCAAAAATAAAAAAGAAAAAAAAAAACTATCAACCATGTGGAAATGGAAGTGTGATATAAAATCAGCCTCTTATGTACAGTCCTAGGATGAAGGTAAAAGGGAAGCTAGTGTGAACCAGTCAAAATACAGGAATGATTTTCAGGGAAAGAGATCATTGTGGTCATTAGCTGCAGTGATTTAGCTGATTTAAACTTTTCACAGTGTTACTTGAGGATCACATTCCAAAAGCACAATAAAAGTAATTGGTAAGTTCTTCTGGCTACATAGCCAGAAGGCTATGTGAGGCTTTTTAGCAGGTGACACTTTAACAATGAAGGTAATTGCTTGTTGTGTCAATATACTCTTGCAGCTGCTAACATCAAATCAAGGTTTCCTCCTTTAAAAGATAGGAAATGCATCCCCTTGGGCAGGGAACTGAGCTTTCCACCGTCCTAGGTTTGCAGGGTGTTTCATATGATAAGGACATGCACTTTTCCGCTCTCAATGGAGGCTGAAAGGAAGTGGTTTGATAGATGGATGAGGTATAACATAAAAGCACTTTTAGTTTCTATGCAACATTTTGCATCCTCCCTTATTTTGAAGGAGCTCCTATAATGGTATTAGGGAGCCTGTGAACTAACAGTGTTGCATTGCAGGAAAAGGGAGGGAGGGTAAATGTGAAGGATGAAGTCTCTCTCATAAGCTCCCCTGAGAAATTCATACCACAGCATTTGCTCTGCCACATTTGGAAACATTCCTGATAAAAAAACACAGTTTGTTGTGGTAAGATCTTGAATATTTGAATACAGGGTTAATTTTGGTAACTATGGAACCTACAAGTAGAGGGAAATGTAGTGCAACAGCAGGAGCATTGCAGGAATTAATTTGGTTTGGCTTTTTGGTTTGGTTTGGTTTGGTTTTTTTTCAGGGCATACACCTAGGCCCAAAGAATATGACAGTGTTCCTTCTTTTAAGACAGGATATATTAGTATAAAACAAGGGAGTGGGGTATGAGGTTCATCTCAGTAAATGCTTTTTGCTGAATGACGTGCCCTATCAATAAGGCTCAATACATAGAAGAAAGAAGCAGAAAAATCCAGTGCTTCAGTGACTGTACAATTGCTCAGACCATCACCCACAAGGGGATGGGGCGGTTTAGGTGAAACAGTTGATATTTGAAAAAACTCACAAATGACTAGACTGTGGCTAGGGTTTGTGCAGAGACAAAATAGTTTTGGCTTTTGAGCTCCAAGAGTGTGAAATCAAGGGGTTAAGGGCTGCCTTAAGAGGCTACATAGTTTGACGATTATTACTATGCATCAGCCAATGGGCCAATGTGGTAAGTATTCATTGCCAAAGGGATTTTATACTATGGGCAACAGTGTTGTTGCAAGAAAATCCAGTAGGGAACCATTTATAATGATAAAGCAGAGGACAACTTTCATTCTACTATGCAGAGCCACGGGAGAGGAATACCAGATTTATGATGCTACTGCAGGAGTCAGACTATCTGCAGGAAACACTGTTTTAGTGTGTCTTTTCAGCAGTTTCCAGCACAACTCCCATGGAATGGAGGGCAAGAAATTAAGGATGTTCCCCTGCTAATGGAGAGCAGTGCGGAAGCTCTCCTTGCCCTCCTTTACAGTAATCTCCCAGTGGTACAGAAGACCTTGCTAGGGCACAAAACCATAATTTAAACCTTTCTGCGTTAGCACTAATGAGGCTGGCCCATGATCCTCTTCTTAAATAGACACTTAATTCAAGCACTCATCAATAAAGCAGTCCCAAGACATCGCACTTCACTGCATGAAGCAGAGATTTTTCAATCTTCTTCCTGTTGTGGGTAGAGAAAGAAATATTCCTTATATATACATAAGCATACATACACAGACAGCCCTCTCTGTATACAATTAACATGTAACGCCTTATATAAAAAAGGGCATAATTTAACCAAAAAAAAAAAAAAAGAAGCTTTGAAGTATGATCAAAGTAGAGCTACGTATAGGGAAGGAAAATACTTCAACACACCTTGAGTATTTTAAACACATTTTTAAATACATCTGTCCTACTGTAACTTTTCTCTCTGAGTTAAAGGAGTATACAGCCCCCCTATGTTTTTAACGCTGCCTGGCCATGAAACAGCTTTAGTTTAAAAAAAAAGAAAAAAATAAACCACATGCTACTTAACCAAGCTTGATTTTTTTTCCTGTCATGGATATATATCAACTTTTTACGGCAGAGATATATAGACTGACATATATATTTATGCCAACATCAGTATTTCAAAAATTATTTGCCTGATGTCAGGTATGCTTTAGTTTATGTTTTTAATAAGTGATTTTTTTGTGATTGTTTCATTCTTTACACTGGCAGGAAGAAAATTTATCTGCTATGTTAGGTCACCAGTAACTGCCTTTATCAGACAAAACTGGTAAATACTGTGGCTGAAAAACATTCAATACTTCAAAGTTAACAGTAGACTATTTACTTTTTTTAAGTACTAATTTTAAAGTACAAGCTGTTTTTAAAAATAAGCTACTTGTCAGGACTGCAAGCTGCTGTAGGTTGAATATGCATTATATTTTGAAGCAGAAATAAATGTTGGTTTCCTCTGTATCTTAAAAACCTGATTAGAAGGAAAATGTGCTTTCGATAAATATTTTAGCCAATTTCTGAAATGCTCTGCAGGCTGCTTCTTAAATTTTAGAGTTGGTAAATGCAGCCTTGCAAATCAATATTTGCTGAAAAATACTTCAATGTGATCTAACGATCTTGCTCCTTGTTTTCTGCATCAGGGAGATGGAGAGTGAAAATGTACATAATAATCCTTCAGATATATGTTGTCTGACTTTTTATACCATTTTGACCATGAAAGATTGGTTCAAATTTATTACACATTCAGCAGAAAATACAGAAGCAATTTCCCACCCTGTTGGGAATTTTAGCATATCTTTCAGTAACGATGTCTGAGATTAAGAAAAGCATTTGGGCAGAAATGTGCTAGCCAATACAGTAAGGGGGCACTTGGCATTGAGCAGATATTTACAGTCATCAAGGAAAAAGGTTATGTCAAAGCCTTTTGACAGTCTTATTCTAGAAATTTCATATTCCCACTTATAAATTGCTTGTCAATAAATGCTAAGAGAAATTTGGCCTCTTCCTGGGGATGTACAAAGAATCTGAAATATCTCATGTGAATGCGTTAGCTGTGCTAAGGTACTTAGAAGAGGCAGGCAGACATTTTGCTTCACTTCCTAACACTAGGTCCCCAAGTGAAAAAGCAGTTAATTTCCAGTGCTCAAAGTTCAAATAAACACACTAATTTATGCAGTGTTTCCTTTCTTCTGTATGCCTGATCTACCAGATTTTCCAAACAACAGGTTTTAGCGATTTGAGAGATGGCAGTCAGGAAAAGGTGTTACAGTATGTGAGAAAAATTGATTGCAGTGGCACTTCTCACAGCCACAGACAGCAAGCTGCTCTCAGAAGTCAACAGAAGCCTATAAGGATGACTTGTGGTACCCTATGCCTGATGTTACCTCTCTGTGACAGCTGCACATGGTCATAACTGCTTCTCATCAAATGGCATCATGGTTATACTGGAAACAGTGGAGTTAATGTCTGATTTGCGTCATTCATCTCTTGCACCTTGATGTACGCAAGCATTTGAACATGCCTTTGAACAATGCCTTAATCCTTCAGGGGGTTGGTATCATTTCCTTAGTGATAAACTTTCTTACTCCTGATGCTCCTCCTGATGGAGGAAAAGCTATCATACGCAGAGATCAAAATAAATGCTTTTGGCTAACATAGTAATAGTCACAAAAACCTGTCCCTGTGTCCCAGAAATAGGACACTGGCAGAGGAGAAAAAATGCTGCTGGGGAAGTCAATGAGCTAGCATACACTGCAGTCACTTTGAAGAGCTTTTCTGCTTCAGGTCTGGGGAAAACAGCCTTAGATTTGCTAAAGGAAGAACGGACAGAAGAAACACAATTAGATAAAACCACCAACTCCATTTTCTTCTGAAGCTAGTTAATACAGAGCAGTATAAATGTTCTGTTGTGAGTATCCTTCAATCTTTCCTGTTAAAGATGTTCAAATGTACTACAGAGTATATGTAAGTAATCTCTCAGGGAAGAAAAGGAAAATGCACTCCTATATCTCAGGTACATGACCTCTAGGAACCTTCTCTTTTGATGAATGAGTATTTGAGTACTGCTTGCAAAAGTGGTTTTATAGTCTTTTCAGGAGTGATTGATAGAAACCTATCTTAGATCAGTGCCCTGGCTGTTACAGTGCTCCCATGAGAAGGGGAGAAGATTTCAATTCCTTCTTCTTGGTAGGTATTTGAGTCTCAATTTACCAAACTGTTAGTAATGACAAATTCTTCCAACCACAAGCTCGAGCAAGTGAGGCACCTCCATTAATTCTTGCTTTGTTTATTGACTCCAACCCACTGTTTCCTTTGCTTTTATTAAAATATCTGAAGAATAAATGTTATTTAAGAAGCAGAATTCTTCCTCATGATAGAAAATAAGAGCATTTCTTTCATATCTTTTTATTCAACCACAGAATAATAAGTGAAAAAAATAAATAAATTGACAGGCAAAAATGCTTAGCAGGAATTAAACACCAACTTGAGTGTTTATGTACTACCCCTCTGTTTAGAAATCATTTTTAACTTAGTTTGCTATAGCACAAGTATATGCGTTTCACTACATGCCTCTATTCAGTCTTACTGAGAATTGTGACTTGAAACACTAAGAAATAAGTGCAGCAACAGTTAGAGAAGTTTACGCTCCCTTTCATCACATCACAGAATCAAAGCTGGACCCTTTTCCAGGTTTATTCCCTAACCCTAAGCAAGGCCCTTGCACCAGACCTGGAAAGCTGCTGAGCTCTTCCTGGACTGTCCAGGCAGTGTCGCTGCTGGAAGACATAGAAAGTCACAAACTGGCAGCATGATTTCTTGAAGAGGTACTCAGTACACTTGCAGGAATCTGCCGATGTCTGATGTCCTAGAAGCCAGGGATTTTGCTGCTTGTGATCTCTGCTTTATACATTGGTTACTTCAGAAAAAAAGAGTATTTGTAAAAGACTTAATTGTTTTAGCTAAACAATTCTCTGTGGCTGTCAAAGGTGTTGATTTTACATATTCAGGACAGTGCATCTGTTCCATTATAGTCTTTTCAGAAATGAAACCATAACTGCAATAGCTTCTCTTTCCTCTTTTGTTTCAGTTCCACCTTTTATTCAGCCTTTTGAGTTCCCGCGGTTCTCCATCGGCCAGCGGGTCTTCATTCCCTGCGTGGTGGTCTCCGGGGATTTGCCCATCACAATCACCTGGCAGAAGGACGGCAGGCCAATCCCAGCCAGTCTTGGGGTGACGATTGACAACATTGACTTCACCAGCTCCTTAAGGATTTCTAATCTTTCACTGATGCACAATGGGAATTATACCTGTATAGCTAGAAATGATGCAGCAGCTGTGGAGCACCAAAGCCAATTAATCGTGAGAGGTAAGTAGATGTAATTAGTTTGAAGGGCGCCAATTAAGCAGAATTCATCAGTATTTTGTAATGACATCTGTTTGATGGGAAGTATAAAAAAGAAAAAAATATGGTAATCACTCTCTTCATCACAGAGAGCACACAGAGCAATGAAACACAGAAACTAGTATGACTTTTCTATCCAAAAGTCTTGAAACTAGTCAGAAACCCTGGAGTGGGTTTCCCCCTCCACAGGTGGATGGGTGAGCTACAAGACTGACCTGGAAATTTTCTAAGGCACAAGCCTGTTCATTGGGATCAAGCCTTTAAATTGGTATTGAATTCCTCTCCATTATTATTTTACTCTGATTACGCCCATTTTTAATTTAGCTCAGTCTCTCATATAACATTATGTCAGTAGAAAGCCGAAGCATTGATGCTGATTTCATGGGGAAAAGACTCTCTCCTGTTACGATGTTGTTCTTTTCCTTAGTTGTGTTTATTATGCAAGTAACATGATTGATGACTTCACAACATTTTGCTTTGAAATAGATGTGAATATAGTTATAGTAAAGAAACATTTTATGAGGAAAAGTCCTTTCAGAGAGATACCTTGCTTTCAATAGCTTTTTCCCTTCAAATCGCAATTTAGCCAGATTACATAGAAATCATGCCTTATGAAAGATTTTCTAATTTACTTCAACAAAAATAAATTGCTTCCTTTTGTTTCTGAAAGTTTTTCAAAGTGTTTTCGATTTTAATATTTAAAAAATTAGCATTATACTCTTTCATTCCCACCATCACTTTCTTGCTACGAAGCCATTAGACACCTCAGAGAAAGAGGACATATACCATAATCCAGCAAGTAACTCTAGTTATTTCTGCCTGTTGCTGATCACTACATTTTATATTCCTTTATGTAAATTTACCAAGATAAATCTTAAAACGTCAGGGGCTTTTGCCGTCTTTTCCAGGCTTTTTTTTTCCTGCCCTTCATAAACTCATTTGAAGCAAAATCTTCTGAACAATTCTTCCTTTTATGTCAATCTTCTCACTGTCCTAGGACTATCTCTAAATAGATTATTCCCTAGTTTTCCACTTACGATATGTGTTTGCTCATGGGTTTTTATGATAGTATTCTCAAAACTTGGTAGCAAATAGGTCCATTGCTTTTTCAATCATTTTGATATAAATATGATTTTAACAATGTGGGGTTTTTTAAATTTTTACTGTTTTTAATCTTAAGTATTGTTCAGTACAGATATCTATAACTTTCCCCATCTATCTAGTAGTTCCTAAATAAAGTATTCTAAATAACTACATGCATAGAATTATTCTTTTCCCAAGCTGTTCTTTTAGCTTTTAACCCTATTAATAATTCTAATAATAAAAGATTTTCCTCATCTTTTGCTGGAGAAGGGAAAGTTGACAACTTCCAGTCACAAGAGGCAGTCCACTGGCTATGTCTGCCCTACAAAGAAGTGTTGCATCTAATAACAGCGGAGGTTGTACCTGATCTGCAGTTCCACTCAGTGCTTGAAGTCGCTGGAATGAATCACTGTAGCAACTCTGTACAAGTTCCCATAGGCATGTCATTGAAACAGGAATGGAATGATGATCTTGATTGTACCACTGGAAACTGGCTCTCTGCAAACACTGTCTTTTTTTCAGCACTGAGATCCATGACACTGTAACAGCTCAAGTGAGCCCATGTGTAGGGTTTTCTGCTCTGTGCCCCTCTGATCAGGTCAATCCCTGCTTTCCCCTAACTTCTCCTTGCCTTGCCTGAATTGCAGTTATCCTGGCTCCTGCTGTCAGTGGGCAATTCCTCTTCTGGCAAGCCCCTGGCTGGCCTCACCTCTGTTCCCTGAACATGTTTGCCTTTTGCTGACTTTTTTGGCACCAATTAGTTTTCCCTCGTTCTCTGAAGGAGATGTGCTGGGTAGCCTGCTCTTGCACTCCTCTCACACTGCTGACACCTCCATTTTGCCCTCATGTGCTGGTGCTCTCATTGCATCTCCTGGTGAGGGCTCTGCCCCAGTGGTGGGATGGCAGCTGTTGGGTTTATGTGACTGAAGGGTGTCCTTGTAAATCCCTGGGCACAATAAGGGTAGCTTTTCACTCTTTTACACAGAGGCTTGCAGAAGACTTCTAGAGTCTAGTCCTGCAACTTTTTAGGAAGCTGTGAGGGCTACTTCATTTTTCCCCTCTTGCTTACTTTTCTGCCCAGCCAGTGCTCTGCAGCAGCCTCCTTTAAGCCTTTGTCCTCGCTTCTCTCTCAGTCAGTTTAAATGATAATGTCTTAATCAGTTTTGTGTATTCATCTGAGATAATAGTTCTCCCTCAGAAGAAAAGGGGGAAATACAATATGATGTTTGACCTATATTTTCTGCCAAAACCCTGGACTGACCTCTTTTCCTTATATTGAAACTGCTCCATCTGTGTCATTCCACATAGAAGACAGACAGCCATCAGAGGGTTACTTTTGGTCACTACTCATTTGCATCCAGCCTGACCTATACACATTAAAGTAAAGGCTTGCTTTCCTGCTGTCTGTTCCTTCTCCAAGCTTTCTGACCCTCCTCACCTTTTTGTTTATGGGTGCCATTTAACTGAAACATATTCTTTTAATAAACCAGCTAAGTGGGTTTTTTCCAAATAAAGGGAGAAAAATAGTGCTTTAACTCCTCTTGTTTCTAATGCACGTTGTGTGATGGCTTCTCAGCAGTGTACTTAAAACTTAAATGTTGGCTTTCCTAAACGTCAGGGGATGTGTTCTGGGAATATCTTATTTATGTGAAGTTTGTACATTTTGATATGAGAGTAGAAAGTGAATGGGAAAGTAAAGGGAGACATGACTGTTCACGACAAAGTTCCTATTTCCTTATCTATATTGTCCTTGTATTCATTTTAAAAGCAGACTTGAACATGATGAAAGCTATCATGTTTCCAAAATAAGTGGGAGTCCATATCATTTACAGTACTTGGGTAGACTTAAAAGTAGAATCTAAATCCAGTCCATTCTTAAGATGAATGAAGAAACACAGGCCAGCTGCTTGTTGCCACATTTAAAGTACTAGTGAGTATGCAACTTCTGCAGAATCCATGCAGCCACATAAATTTTCAGCTTTACAGCTTGAGACCTTTTCCTCAATATTTTCTCTGTTGGATTGCATGTATCTGCTATTTTTTAGCATTCACATGTTCCTGTTAAGTTTTAAGTTTGTTAAATAGCTTTATAGCTTTCCTATAATCTTCCTACAAATATTATTTTTCATACCTAAACTGCACTGCCATTTTGCCAGGAGTATTAAGTTGAAAAAAAAAAAAAAAAAACCAAAAAAAACCCAAAACATTAGGCACCGGTCTTTGTGTGGGCACCTTACAGTAACTCTTCACAGCTGTTTCTGTTATTTGGGGGTCTATGAAAGAAACTGAGGTAGGCAATCCAGGTGAGCAAACACAGACCTTTCCTTCTTAAAATCTTGTTCTCTGACATATCCCAGCCTGCAGTTCCTCTGGAAATGCATTGAAAATTTGAAAGCTAGAAGGGTTTCTCAGAAACTCACCAGTCATTATTTTGATTATTGTATTTCTTGTCACACTCTTGTTTTTCTAGGTATGCTGATAAGAAAAAAGAAAGAATAGGATCCTGTCAAGGAAGCAATCCCTAAAAATTAGGAAAATATCTTCTCTGTCAACTACTTATATCACCATGTGGAATTAATTAGGGCTTTACTCATTAGTATTGTCTTCTAAAGAGTGATAAAAATCTATATATACTTTATCATGTAGTATTCATTTCTGTAGAGTTTCCTAAAATGGGAATGAAGCACTTATGAAATAAAAAACAGTGAAAAATATTTTAATTGGTAACAAGAAAGAAAAAGCTCATAAATGTATTATGAGTTTAATTTTTTTCAGACACTGCCAGAATAGAGAATTCAAATATAGTACTGGGTGCATAAATCATGATTTTACAATTCCTATTAGTGAACACATCATAAGTTAAAACTGAGATGAGGTAAATACCTAATAACACCTCTTAATGCATTTAGTGCATTAGGTGTAAATGTGTTTTCATTTTTTACTTGCCAGAAATGTTGAATATCATTATATTGTTAGGCACCCAATGAGGAGTCCCTAAGCCTTGAATCTTCCAATTAGGAAGTAAATATCTGTCTTTTTTCTAATGTTTGGTAGTGCTGGTGTGACGCAGCAAATGCAGCTTGTGATAGAAAAACAGGGTGAGAAGATTTATGGTTGCAGCTGGAGTCAAAACTCATTTATTTTCTTTGCTGGCACTTACACTGCGGCTTTGAAGGTTACTCTTGAAAGAGTGACTTCCTATTTTATGTCCTAATTAGACAAACCTGGTCAACACAAACCACTAGGCACTGCCTCATTTTGCAAAAGTACATCTTTTTTCTTGAACTGCATAGCAAATGGTTTCACTAAACCAGATAAATCGACCCCTTAGGTCCAATGACCAAATTTAATAACTGTTCATCTTTGCTAAAGTACAGTGTTTAATGATCTCATTCATTAATACATCAATGGTTGCTTTGGCTGATTAAATTTCTTCCATCATTTTGACAGTATGATCTAAATGTAAAGTACAAATATTCCATGTAAAAATGAAACATTGTGTTCTGGGCCAATGTCATAGATTATTTCTTAACTCACTCCAGTAGCCCACCGGAGGAGCTTGTCTTATGAGCCTTCAGAATTGCTCTCTGGTGTGATATACTAATCGCTCTACTTGGGAGCCAGAAGCACTTGCATAGATTTGAAGTCTAGGAAGACGTGTGCAAGTTTGTTGTCTGGTGCCTGGCATAAAGCACAGTCAGAAAGGATTCTTGGATTTACATAAAGCAAAATTAAGTCAGAGAATTTTAGCCATGAACTCATAAACAGATTTTTTGTTAGAAGCTTGTAAAGTCCATTGAGACCAACAGTGGCACTTCTAAGCAGTAACTTCGTAGGGTACCATCTTATATTTTACCATTTTATCAGGATTATTTCAGATTATTTCACACAAGGAGCTAATAAAAGGATTTTCCTTCCCCTAAAATGGCACTGTGACGTTCATGTTATCTTCAACATCCTATTCTGATTGCTATCATCCTTTGTTTTTCCTTTGTGAGAGCCTGGGACTGCTAGTCATAATATTGACTGAAAACACCTTTTTAGGTCCTTTGAGTTCAGCCATTAAATAGTTTGCATCTGTCACCTTATTGCTCTTACACTAAACAATTCAACAGCTCATTTCTCATCACAGATCCGTGGGCTGCATGAAATGAGAAAGCCTAGCAGAAATTCACTGTTAAAGGAATTTTAAATGCCCTCCTTTACAGACTCAAAGGACTGTGCTGTTGAAACAAGAGTAATAATAAATGTAGAACTGTTCAATCATATTCATGAGCTATTTAAGAATGTTTCACTTCTAAAGAGGTAGAAGAGGCCCACATCTTTACAGCTAAAGAGAGAGGAGGGGAACTAATTGCTTGCTTTTCTCCACTATCTCCTCTTAAGCATATCAGACAAATTAACTTTGTTAAATTTTAAGAAAATTTTCTTTTAGGGCTAATGAGTTCCTGAAAGATAAAAAAAGGCGAGTGTACCTTTATAACCAAAAGATAAGTATCAAAATCTAGATCAAATAGTAAGTGCATTGTCTTCCAAAATATGGTAACACATAGAACTGACCAAATTATTAATTTGAAACAAAATTGAGAAGCAAACTATCAGTAAGGAAAAAATAAATGTAAAGGTCTCCTCTGCTTATTTTTTAAACTTTTGTATAAGAAGAAAAATCCTGTGGTTTACCTAGACAGCAATACAGAAATAACTGAAAGGTCATTGAATGAGTAATTTTGTTTCACTGTAGCATCTTTTCTTATTTCTATTGGCAATCTTAAGACTAAGTGTCAAGGGTTCATGTCTTTAAAATCAGAGCAGCACCTGGCATTTTTATAAGTAGTTCTAAAGGAAAGCCAAAGCTTTATTGAATATAGAAATTGTTTCTATTACTGTATATGGGCAGAGTTTTTGCCAAGTAAGGTTGAAACATGCTTTGTTTATGGAACAGTATAAGTAAACTGTACAACTGCTAATCATACATCTGGCTCTGTAGCTTATATGGCAAAATTTAATTTCCACAGTTACCGTTCTGGTATCATTCTGTATTGAAAGCAATGAGTAGAATATTTGAGCAAAACCTTAAGTTTTACATATACCCAAAATACAGTGAAATCAATATGATAAAATGCTGTGTTCAGAGCTTGTGAGCCTTAGTGGGACAACACATCAAGAATAGCTAAATGAGTTCATTAAAATGTGGAAGGATGCATTTCATAGACATGCTCAACATTTATACTTGTAATCCATCCATTTTTCTCTATGTATGCCCCAAAGAATTAAACAAAACAAAACAAAAAATATTTTAACAGGAAACTTTATTGCAAATAGCGTTTTAAAGGCTGATTGCCTTTTTCCATACTGGGCAACCTTTCTTAACTTCTCCAGAAATTTCTGCATATGTCTACCCGTTTAATATAATCAATTATTTCTTGAAAAATTATCACTTCTTGTTAGTGTCATCAATAGCAAATGAAGAATATAATGTTTTTTTAAGAAGGGAAATAAAATGAAGAAGTTGTATACGTTTTGAAAAGTACGAGATTTTAGAAGGTATTGCAGTCTCTCTTCACACTTTTCAGTGGTAGAGGAGGCCAGTAACTATCAGTCACTCCAGTGCATCATTTGTAATCATTAACCTGTAAGACTGATACAGCTGAGATGGTTCCATGATTTAGGTTTGCTGGGGTTTTTTTGGTCTACTCTTTTTGTGGTTAAGTAGCTTGTCAGTGATCTTTCAGAAGCTGTGCATACAAATGTACAAAAGCATACTTGCATTTACCGAGGTGAAACAAGCTGATGTCACCGTGCTGAGTCATGTAAAATCAAATCTATTTGTGCAACTAATTGTACTTTCCACCTGTTTTGAAAATAAGTACTTAGGACTCCTTTTGTGTTTCATTGTGATAAAATGGACACAAAACAAGGAGAAAAGAGCTACAGAAGCAAATGTCTTCTGTCCTCTCTAAGTAGATAATTAGAACAGGGTGGGTGATTCCACAGAGGTGCTGTTGCCAGGATTTCATGTTTGATGTTTACCTATCATGAATAATGTAACATATGATATACGTTGGTCAGTATGACAGCCATTTGGAAAGCCAAAGTGTTTGATAGCAGTGTAAATATCTCCTAGTACAAAGGTGTCTCTTACCTCTACTACTGTTAATTCCTTCTGCTTCTTCTAGCCACATTCCAAACAGCAGTGGAGCTTCTTTGTACATAGTTAGGCAATAAACAGCTGTAGGATTCAATAAGAAAAAAGTCCAGTTAAAGGGCTTGTATACTCTCCAGAAGATTGTTCTTATCTTTTATAAAATGGTTGTATCTATGAAGATGGAAAGAGAAAGTTGGAGTCTGGATTATGGAGGCATGGAGAGGAAGGCTTGAGCCACTGTGAGGAGGGTTATCTGAATATGTAGACAGTATGTCTAGATACCTCCAATTTTTAGCAGTCCTGTCTGTACCAACACTGCCAGCTCAAGTTTCTCCTTAAGGAAAATTCTCTGGTATAATGTAAGGTGTTATTTGCATAAAATATGAGAGTGTTTATACTGAAAAACCTTTAAAGTCATGTCTTATAACACTGGTGCTTCTGCTGAACAGTTTTTCTGATATATAATCAGTACTGTATTCATGGCCATTAAGAGCTGTTTCTGGTCCAATGTCAGTCACTGTACTCTTGATCCACTTCTGTTCTGCTTTACATTTCCTCATGTTACAGCCTTCTCTCATAGTTCCTTTCTTAATTTCTGACACTTCTGGAGAGGCAGGTGGTGGGGTCTGATCAAGGTTTGGATCAAAGCAAGGAGGGCTGGTTGGGCCCTTTGTTCTGTCTCTCCCAAGTTTCAGACAAAGTTAGCACTGGCTGGACCTGTGGAGCTGTGAATCCATTAGGTTGCATTTATATCTGTGGGCCCGTGCTGCTGTGAGGAAAGGAAAGCAAGAAACTATTAGGAGTACCTGAGTGTTTTGCTGCACTTGAGAGGAAAAAAATCTGCCCCAGGCTCAGTCCCCTTACTACATTTTCTCTGTAGCACAGACAAAAAGAATAACATGTGGGATAAGGACACAAATAATTTACTTTTTTTCTCAGGTATTTACTTATTCATGTTGTGAACCACTGAATAGGATGTCAGTGAAAACCTTGACCTTAACTGACTTCAATATAACCATCAAGTGCTTTTAATATTAAATAACTTCTGTGGGGCTTTCAACATTCTTTACAATTTTCAGCTTTTCTTTAAAACTTTTGTCAAATCTCCATGTTTTATTGAGCCTTTGACATTTAGTATTGGGCCTTCATGGTAAGCAGTAGTTTTAAACTACATTGTCTTAAGTTGATTTCTTTGCTGTGTATCTATATTTGGAAGATGTAGAACTTTTCCTTGAGATAAGCAACTCTTATTTATGTATAAATAGATACATATGTCTGGAAGACTCAGTGCAGTGGTTTTATGCTGCCTTACAAAAAGTCTAATAATACTTAGACATTGATGCAAATGCCTCTATTCCAGTAACATTTCTCCTCCCTCTTCAACCTAATGCAAACAAATTCTGTTGAACGTTTCTACAGCTGTTTGGAAAGAAAAGTCCCATCAGAAGTTATGGTTCAAACACTCTCATTTTAATATGAAGTGCATTGATTGCTATTAAAAATGATGGGGTGTTTTTTTTTCTAAGATTGCAAGGGAAACTGGATTTAATTTGAAAGAGGCTAAATTTAGATTAGGAATTAGGAAGAAGTTCTTTACGTGAACCATCATGATGGTGGTGATGCACTGGAACAGGTTGCCCAAAGAAGTTGTGAACGTTTCATCCCTGGAAGTGTCCAAGGCCAGGTTGGATGGGGCTTTGAGCAACCTGGTCTACTGGAAGGTGTCCCTGATATGACAGAGGATTTGAAACTGGATGATCTTTAAGGTACTTTCCAACCTAAAACATTTTATAAGATTCTGTGTTTATTTACACTAAATAATTCTTGTTCTAAAGCTTACTAGTTCACTGTTATAAAAAGCAAACACAGAAAACTTCAGTTGTTCTTAGACATCTGTCAAACCTCTGCCTTTGTTAGAAAGCATTTCTTTTTTGACCTTAGTAGTATGATTTATCTCTTGGTCCATTGTATAACCTCTGCTATGGAGAGACTTTTATTAACTTGTTTTTATATCATGAAAAGACCACAGTTTTTGTTGTGCTTGTCAAGAAATACATTGATATTATGCACAGAAAGTCAATAATCGTGTAAAACCAACTTTACTATGACACTGGATGATCAAAAAGCTGGTTTTAATTTTTGCTTTCTGCTATGAAATTTTATGCCTCCTTATTTGACTGGTCTGCCGTTTTGAGGTACCTGGTAAGTTGTGCAAATTCTCAAGGCTCCTTTTGCTTCCTCCTACAGTGCCCCCTAGGTTTGTGGTTCAGCCCAGTGACCAGGATGGGATCTATGGAAAAGCTGTCATTCTCAACTGCTCTGCAGAGGGTTATCCTGTTCCTACCATTGTCTGGAAGTACTCAAAAGGTAGGATTCCTCCAGTGATCACTGGTAACAGATTAATTCTGGTTTAGTAGCAGTTTACTCAGCCTGTGAGTTCCTAACTTAATCTTCATATTGCAGAGGCTGACTGGATGCAGTAAGGGAAATATCAGTCATGTTTATACTCTTCTTATATAATTTCTCTAAGCACTTAGTGCTGGCCATTGTCATAGACACAAGGCAGAACTAGATAGACTTTTGGTCAGCCTTGAAGACATCCTGGAGCTGTAAATTTGTGCCTGGGTTAGCTATGGCCTCAGCAGGCAAGTGATAAAATAGATGACCAAGAGAAAAGAGGTACTGCTTTAATTGAAACACCCTCAGAACAAGGTCCGCCAGCAGCATTTGGCTGATATTTTTTTCCCTTCAAAATTCATGATAACCTGGCCAACCATATCTTTTCAGCAAAGAAGAAAGGTCAGGTAGCATTAACATAAGCAGTAGTTCATTATGCGCTTTACATAATGCTTTAACATTTTCTTCTCATGTAACAGAGTATTAAAACTGGCCCCACTTGACCCTCAGTAACCATAAGAAATTGACTGCTTTTTAATTAAAATGTGCTGTCTTTTAGATTGCGTCTTTTGGCCAATTGTCTTCTGGTAGATTTTAGCAAGAAAACAAACTCTCTGAACAATGTATCCAGTCTAAATGAGTTAACTCTTAAAAAATAAAAAATAGGTGCTGTTGAGAAAAAATCCTTATATAATGCTCTATGTAATTTTTTATTTCCTTGGGATCTATAATATAATTATATTTGAAGATATACATTTATATTAATGTTGTATTTTATTTATTATCATATCATTATATTTTCAGAAAAAAGGTGAAGGAAGAGAAATGTTCATGTTAAAGACTATGCTTTTATTTGTAAATTCTGGTTTATGGGAAGAAGGATGCAGAGCTTCAAATTCCATTAATCTCAGTGGTATAAGGGGTTTTAATTATGAGTATAGGTCACGATGAAGTAATTCTGTTTTGTTGTGTTTGCATGTTGAAGGAGGAGGCCAAGCCAAGCTAGCTGGGTTGTAATTAACTGTGAAAGACAAGTGGCCCATCTTAATAAAGGAGAAATGGATAGTAGTTTGATTTTGATTTAGTTTGTTCCTGGAGTTTTCTCCAAATCAATTCTCTACTCTCAAGTGACTATTTTAAAGGTTTTCCACTAACAGCTCTGAAATTTTTAAGTCAAAGAAAGTTTTAGTATAAGTGATGTAGGCAAAGTCATCTAACAAAATTTTACCCAAAGTAACTCTAGGGGGAAACATCAGTATTTTTACAAAAGTCTGTATATTGCTAATGGATGACTGCAATTTCAGTACCTAGTCTAGGGTGCTCTACAGGTCAATGGGATATATGCTACATCTTCCTTTAAAGAGAAACATTATATAACTAGTTTGTGAGCAAGGTTTGTGCCCAATTCTGAAATAATTACTGAGGTGAGGCCATTGGAGTAAAGCAATTGGACCATAGTTCGTTTGTAAGTACCACAACAGAATAGAAAGGGCATCTGTACACCTGCAGGTAACTTTGTGTAACTGGCTTTTTATGTTGATGAAAAATGGAAAAAAAAAATTCATTTATTTGTACATCAGGATAGACAGGTAATGGAAACGGACTTACTGTCTGTAATTACAGTGGTCAATAATCAGCAAGAAGATGTTGATTTAAGCCCTTCAGATTTAAAGAGGCAATGGGCACGCGCTGAATCATAGAATCATAGAATAGTTAGGGTTGGAAAGGACCTTAAGATCATTTAGTTCCAGCCCCCCTGCCATGGTCAGGGACACCTCACACTAAACCATGTCACCCAAGGCCTCGTCCAACCTGGACTTGAACACTGCCAGGGATGGAGCATTCACAGCCTCCCTGGGCAACCCATTCCAGTGACTCACCACCAGTAAAGAATTTCTTCCTTATATCCAATCTAAACTTCCCCTGTTTAAGTTTGAACCCGCTACCCCTTGTTCTGTCACTACAGTCCCTAATGAAGAGTCCCTCCCCTGCATCCCTATAGGCCCCCTTCAGATACTGGAAGGCTGCTATGAGGTCTCCACGCAGCCTTCTCTTCTCCTGGCTAAGCAGCCCCAACTTTCTCAGCCTATCTTCATATGGGAGGTGCTCCAGTCCTCTGATCATCCTTGTGGCCCTTCTGTAGACTTGTTCCAACAGTTCCATGTCCTTTTTATGTTGAGGACACCAGAACTGCACACAATACTCCAGGTGAGGTCTCACAAGGGCAGAGCAGAGGGGCAGGATCACCTCCTGTCGACCTGCTGGTCACATTCCTTTTGATGCAGCCCAGGATACGGTTGGGTTTCTGGGCTGCAAGCACACACTGAAGCCTGCTCATGTTCATTTTCTCATCAACCAACACTCCCAAGTCCTTCTCTGCTGCTCTGAATCTCTTCTCTGCCCAACCTGTAGCTGGGCCTGGGATTGCTCCGACCCAGGTGTAGGACCTTGCACTTGGCATGGTTAAACTTCATGAGGTTGGCATCAGCCCACCTCACAAGCGAAACACAGGAGAATTCTGTCTGGGTATGAACAAACACATTTTTACCGTGAGGGTGGCTGAGCACCAGCACAGGTTGCCCAGAGAGGCTGTGGTGTCTCATCCTTGGAGATATTCAAAACCCGTCTGGACATGGTCCTGGGCAACCATTTTTTGGTAGCCTTTCTGGAGAAAAAGGGTTAGACCACATGACCTCCAGAGGCCCCTTCCAGCTTCAGTCAGTCTGTGATTCTGTGATTCATGAGCATGGAGTCCTCTTGCAGATTCACTCATGCATTTGTGTTTGATAAGCTGCTGTCACTGCTCAGGCGGGACTTTGGATGTAACAGCAGTGCAGAGTAAGAACAGTGCAGAGTAAGAAACAGTGAAGAATAAGAAGCCTTTGCAAACTGGTATGCAAAATTTTGCCCAGTTGTAGCTATCCTCAGGAATATCAGCCCTTTCATTTCTGGGAACACAGACTTTTTCCTAGAATTTTTCATGTGAAGAAAAATATAAGAAGTGAGTGCTTGCATCTATCTACTTGGGCAATCACTTGCAGACAGGTAGAGTTTGTGAAGCATAAATGTGGCTTCCAATTAAATTACAAGGAAAATGGCTTATTAAAGAAAAGAAAACAAACAAAACAATAAAAGGGGAAATGTGATATGCATGTGAATAAAATAGTTGAAAATCAACAGTCATGATTTATTTTTATGAAAATACTCTGTCTTTAACATTCCTTAGTTCACAGTATTGGCCACCAGACCTTCAGGGTAACTGTAAGTCTCTAAAGCAAACACTTTTAGGACTAGAAGGACTTTCAGTATGCATGGGTGGTCTTTTTTAGTATTCTAGATGTTCTACTCACGAGTCATTATAACTTGCTATTTTATACTAAATCATTCCCATATTTATTCATTGTATTTTCTCCTGGGCTGACTCAGCCAACTGCCAACACTAATTAATGCTGACAGATATTAACTTCCTGTACAGAAAGATGTATAAGAGAATTCCATTGAAGAAGACTAATTAATTATTTCCCTGAAAAATCCTGTCTCCTGCTGCCAAAGTAGGTTGTGAAAACCTTTGTTACAAGAACCGTACCTTAGTATATACTTAGAGAGTCCCTAATGATGGAGGAACCTGAACTTGCGGTGAGCCTCTGGACAGTATGGCATGTCAACATGGCAGCAATCCAATCCCTATTTCTAAATCACCCAGAATTTTATTTCCAAGGAAAAGTGTGTTTTTTCTTAAAACCAAAGTTGATACAGAAATCTTTGGCTTCTTGTCTCTTTATAGACTTTCATTTTTACATTACCGACAAACCTGGCACCTCATGTATACTTAATGGTCTCAGGTTCTTCTTTCTTTTTCTGTATTTTTTTCAACAATCCAAATAAATACTGGCTACAAATATGACAGAATAGAGATTTTATGTGTCATCAGTCAGCCAGCTGTAGGAGGAAACATGCAACACATGCAGTTTTCCATGTTACCTAAAGTTCTGTAAACAAGGTCCTAGAGGTCTCTTGAGTATACCATGTTTACTACAACAGAAACCCCTCTTAGTCATAAGAAATTCATTTGGTGTATGCATTACAGATGCATACTTATATGACTGTTCAGCTGTAATTGTCAATAATTTATCAGCCTCTAAATCTGAAACAAATGTTGTTTTTTACCCATGAACAGTCTTAAAATCTTCCTTTTCCATCTCCCCACTTCTGGTTCTTACATTCCAGCTTTGTGTTCCTTTTGCCCCTTTACCTTTAACATGGGCAAATTACTCCTACAGTTACATTCCAGAAGCCTGTCTTCTTTCCATTTAATGAATTCAATTTTGGCAAAGAAACATTCTGTTTGTTCTGATGATGTCAGAAGCCATTCATATTTTTATTGAATTAAGCATCTAGGAATAGGATGCTACAGTTTCTGCCTTTGTTTTTATTTAGAAAAAAAAACAAAAACAAAACAACTTTAATTCCTGACTAACCTATTTCCATGGGGGTCCTCCTTTAGGTGCTGGGGTTCCACAGTTCCAGCCGATTGCATTGAATGGTCGTATCCAGCTTCTCACAAATGGCTCCTTGCTGATTAAACATGTGCTAGAAGAAGACAGTGGATACTACCTCTGCAAGGTCAGCAATGATGTGGGAGCAGACGTCAGCAAGTCCATGTACCTCACTGTTAAAAGTAAGAACTAAAACACTTCTCTGTGACTCAGATTACCATTGAGTGAAAAAGGCTTGTCTACTGCATCCTCAGTTTAGAGGGACAGCAGGTGGAGAAGGAAGTGACAAATTTGTTTTGTTGGTTTTAATTTAATGTTGGCATTCAGCTGCATGTGGGAGCACCTGGAAGTTAGTACCGTTAATAAAAAAAAACATTGCTTAATAGGAGGAGAAAAGGGGACCTAAAGATGGAAAGGATTAACATCTCGTTTCAAAAATTTGTATGATGTCTATGAGCTACAGCTGAGTAATGAAGGGGAAGTAAGAAAATTCTTTGGTCCAGGGTAAAAAAAAAAATAACAAAGGAGAAATACCTGCAGCAACTATTAAAAGTCTCAGAAGTTGAAGAAAATATGAATTTAAAACTCCCTTAAACAATTCCATAGGTAGCTATTATAGGTATAATTACAGTTGATACCACAAGATACCATAACATACTATGAAATATTACAGATGCAGCCACAGTAGTCATTTTGACTTAGTCACTGCAAGTAACATCAGAAAATGCATCCAGCTCTGTTGAATTTGTATTGCGTACACAGCCTCAATTTATCTGTACTTCCTGGGCACAAGAGCAACCTGATTTTCAGGTGCGTGCTAGCTATAACTCCTCCAAACATGAACACAGCTAAGAATATAGAGGAAATATTATGAAAAAAAAGAAGTTGTAGAGATAATATAATTCTCACTAAAGAAGCAACTAATGACACTGCAACATAGAATCATAGAATAGTTAGGGTTGGAAAGGACCTTTAGATCATTAGTTCCAACCCCCCTGCCATGGGCAGGGTCACCTCACACTAAACCATCTCATCAGCCTTCGTTCCTGGCTGACCTGTTAGACTAGTATTGATGGAGGTCACCAAGCCATGCACTTTCATGTTTGTAAGGTTTTTGAAGATAGACTGAGTGCTTTGAAATTTAGAGATGTCAATTAGCCTGAAAAAGGTTTGCTCTTGAAAGTGAAAATTTTTTTTCTTTTTTTTTTTTTTTTTTTTTAAAAAGTAAAATCCAACTTATTCTATATTGGTGAGCTGTATTTTAGACCATCAAAGTTTAGGTTTAGGGTCATTGTTTGTTGCAATATCAGCGAATGAATAACTAAATTATTTGAAAGGAACAGTGTTAACTTTATTGGATTTGAAAGCCTCAGTACCTCAGATGTCCTCTCCACTCTGTTATACCACAGTGGCTTTGTCTTCTGAAAAATAACACAATATCCCATTATCTCAAGCAAGTGCATTAATTGCATACCTTTTTTCTGTTGATCAGTAGAAGTTCCAGCTTCTGCAGTTTCCACAACTGGCCATTTTGGGGCCAATCTTCAACTGTAGTAGCAATACACTGCTGTAATATGCTACAGAAAAACAGCTTTCCTCTGGTTGACAGCCACACACACTGCCTGTCTGATCACTGCATGCAGTTTCATGTGTGATAAAAGAGCATCCCTTATCAAATAGGAGCAGGAGCTTCCCTGGAGAGTCAGTTGCTGTTTCAATCTAATGAAAACCCCTCCAGCTCTGAGATAGCAGGCAAGCATGTCTATACACCCTCACACATCCACACTAACACACGTACTGCTCCCAGCATGGATGTTAGAGCAAATGCCATTAGCGTGTTAGTGTGTACACACAAGAGCATATGTTGGCTTTAGCTTTATAATCAAGCACACATTAAGGAGAAGCTGGTCTGGGGAAGTGTGCCATGGTGGGCTTCAGGTATAGCTGGATCCCCTCTTCTGGCATTGTGATTATAGCACATAATATGTCAGGTGGAGTGACACCAAAGTGAAAGCCTGGACATTTATTGTCTCTGATACTCTATCTTATAATTTGCCATTATCTTTTTCTGTCTGGCTGTTCTGGCTCTTTTACCCTCACTCCCACAAGCCTGTTTCTGGACCCTAGTCCTCAGGTTCCTACTACTAGATAAAAACCTTGGACTTCCTTGTGACAAATTGGTTTCCCTCCCTCCTTCAGTCTACGTATGGGTTGTCTGTGAACAGTAGCTCAAATCATCTGATGAAAAAGTAAAGTGGCTTAGATATAATCACTGATTGCGAAACTAGACTGCCTCTCAGAAAGAAAGACATGGCAACAGTGCCTTTACAGCCACTTCCTTTGTATCTTAACTGTCCCTTGTACCACAGACACCTCAGGTATGCAGATGCTAACCATTGATAGCACCAGTGCAAACTTAAGAAAAGCCAACCTCTTATGCATAGGTGATTCTTCTCCTCCATGTTTGATAGAAGTTTTCACCTACTCTGTTAGTAACAGAGCTGGATAATTTTTTTGCCTTTGATAGATCCTGTGACAAATCTCTTAAATGTGGCTGGATGCTTTACTCTTCCAGAATTTCCAGTTTCACCTGTATCTAAACAGAAAAGCTACTGACCTTTGATGTCAAAAAAGGATAGACAAATTTTTGTTTTGTTTGTTCAGGAGTGGACAGATTAAGCATCAACATAATATATTTCCATGACTTGCAGCCTCTAAAATTGACAGGCATTTTCTTAGTGAAGCCCATCTTCCCACATTACCCACCAAGTATATCTGCGTTCCTGAGCAAAAGCAATCCCACGAATGGGTTTGCCTTTACCTGAAGCAAGAATAACACAGACTGTCTTCCCCAGCAAATTTTTTATGTGCACCACAGGAGCTTTATCCCCTTCTACAGCATGCAAAATTTCTGACTGGGCTGGGCCAGCCCTGTTGGCAGATCCTCTGGCATTGACCAACCAGCTACAGCTATAAACTGACTTGGCCTGATTAACAAGACTTTTAATGCTGAGAAGAAAATGGTAGTAATTCCAGATACATGTTTATATAGAGCCTCATCATTTGTTACATGACACCTTCATGTCAGAGTAGCTGGTTCAATTTATATGCTGAAGGGAGATTGCATGAGGAGGGACTGCAAAGCAAAAAGATGAGAGCAAAAGAAAGATGCTTCAGGAATGCTAATAGAAATGTGGAAAGAAAGAGCTGTCAGAGTCAATGCTGAATCAGGAACCATAGGGCTAGAATGATAGCCATGAAAGCAGAGCATCTTCACTTAGCAGCTATTATCCTTCTCCTTTTCTTTTCAAGAAATGGACATAAAAATCATGATCAGTGATTTTTTTCCTCTGAACCAATGATAAGTTGTTCTCAAATTCTGTATTCACTTAGACATACAATATTAGAAAATTATGAGAGAGATCTGGAATAAGGATTCTAGTGCTGCCTTGAGAAATGACTCCTGGGATGAGAAGGGTTCTAAAGAATTTCTATAGAGGATAATGAGCCTTTAGCATGAAGGGAAGAGCTAAAATTATTTAAAGATTGCCTGGAAGTCACAAGGGAAGAGATGTCTGCTTAAAATGGACTGCCTGCCTGCCTTCATCTGAATAAATGTCACACTCCCTAATTCCACTTTAGGGGCAATATATAACACAATAGAATGGTATTGTGAAAAAAATTCCCTGCTGAAAAGCAAATTTCATTAAGGTATGTATGTTCCTATGTAAATACTCTGTTGAAGTTAGTCATGTTAGCCCTGCTCCTTCTCAAATCTCTCACTTATTTTCATGTCAGTGTGGAGCCTGAGAAGTTTTAATCTGATAACCAAAACATTTCCAACAAATCCTGTCTGCCAAGAAAACAGAATTGCTCCATTCACTTACCTCCCAAACATGCTTCTTAACTATTGCATTATATGTGTCTAATATATAAACCTGAAACTGTTAGACAGACCCACACCTTCTTCCAGAAGTAAAATACTAATCCCAGCTAATAATTTTAATGCTAAGTTTCTTAAACTTTTTTTTTTTTTTTAACTTTAAAAAATTATCTATGAGAAGACCTGCTGGAATAACATAAAAGACTGTTTGGGAACAGAAGACTTGACAGTGTACAAGTGAGTGTAGTGCTCTGTTTCTGCAGCTACCTGGGTCTTGGTTGTGGTAATTTACCACCCTGTACGTCTGCTGCCTCTGCTTCCCTTATAGGGCCTCTCGTCCATGTTGACCACACCCTATTTCCAGCACAATCTGTTTATTTCCATCTTCAGACAATTCATGGAATAAAAAAGCCCCAATCACACAACTAGCTACCGCAGCAAAAGAAATAAAAAAATAATAAACACAAATAAACCCAAAAGATGCTTATGAAGGAAGATCCTGGATCTAGTGAAGATGTTCCTTCCATTGCTAGCTAACAGTTGTTCCCCAGTGTGGTTGAAGCACTGCAGCATTTGTGTATTAAAATGCATAGAAGTCTATGCATGGCTTCCTCTGTGAAACTTTCTAGGGGCAAGATAAAAGCACACTTCCTACATGGCCAGTCAGATGAGTTTACTTTGCTACAACACCTGCAGTAAAGCCAGCAAGGTGTGATGGAGAGCTCACTGTGCTCTGCTCACCAGAGTGCTTCTAGATACTTGGTTTAGCCTTGTTGAGAATATAGGAATGTTGAGATCTCTCCAACTGCTACTTTTCCTTGTATGTGAAAAGAATCGCCTTTATACATAGGTGTTAGCCTTCTGTTTATGTTCAATTTTTTATTAAAAATGCATATATCCCACAAGATGTAAGTGTGGCACTGGCTCTGCATTTGCTAAGCTAGATTATCCATGATTTGTTGTAAAGGAAGATTAAAATCACTGTCTCCGACACCTTCAAAAAATGCTTATAGTAAGAACAGTAATCATACTATGTCAAACTCACCTGAACCCAGTTATTTTGATATTTATTAATCTATCTGTTGTGGTTTAACCCCAGCCGGCAACTAAGTACAGTGCAGCTGCTTGCTCACCATCCCCAGGGAGAGGGGGAGGAGAACTGGAAATAAGGTAAAACCTGTGGGTTCAGATAAAAACCTTTAATAATTGAAATAAAATATAATAACAATAATAAATCATAATGAAAAGGGAGATAACAAAAAGAGAGAGGAATAAAACCCAAGAAAGACAAGTGATGCACAATACAATTGCTAGTCACCGGCTGACTGATGCCCAGTCCATCCCTGAATCAGCAATCAGCCAACTCCCGCCAATTTATGTACTGAGCATGATGTTCTATGGTATGGAATAGCCCTGTGGCTAATTTGGGCCAGGTGTCCTGTGTCTGCTCCTGCCCAGCTTCTTGTGCCTCTCTTCACTGGCACAGCACAGAAAGCTGAAAAGTCCTTGACTTAGAGTAAGCACTACATAGCAATAGCTAAAGCGTCAGTATGTTATCAACATTATTCTCATACTAAATTCAAAACCACAGCACTGTACCACTGTACCGGCTACTAGGAAGAAAATCAGCTCCATCCCAGCTGAAACCAGGACACTGTCTTTGCTCCATATATTTTTACAGTTCCATGATCTGTAAATATTTTTTTCTGTGGAAAAAAATGACACCCAAAAAAAACAAACAAAAAAACCCACCAAAACCCAAACAAAAACAAACCTAAAACCAACCAACCAACCAAAGCGCCCTGGTCTGTGTACACTGCTTTATTGTTTTATCTTCCTGATATTCTGCCATTTTTAAACAAAAGTATTTTTGATTTCTTTGCTTTTTCATACTTATTTTGCACTTATTTCAGGTAGAGTACATTTTTGACCAATGAATTTGGCTAAAATTGTAGAAATGTCTAGTTGGAGTACTTGCATATGTCCTCAGAATTAAAGAGTAAGGGAAAAGGAAAGAAAACCAAAAATAACTTCAGTGAAGTGAAAGTACTCTTGTATCCAAAAGTCTCCTTTCTCATAAGCTTGTGAGCTGCCGTTTTCTACCTTTGCCCTTACCCTCATGACAGATAGCTCTCTATTTCACCACCTATTTCTTGGCAAACAAAGGCAAAAACTATGTTAAATATGAGTATATGAAAGAACTACAGTGCAGCTCAGCTTAAAATCCAGTGGCAGTGAATTGTAACACTCTATCTCTTTTAATTATTTATTTTCATTAAATACACAGTCTAAAAGATGCTGTAAGAAAGCTACAGTAAATCTTGGAAACACAAAATTCTCCCTAGACACAAATACTTTCTCTTTTTAGTAAAACAGCCTTCCCCCCCCCCCCCCTTCACTATGGGAGGTCCTCCCACTATGAGAAATGAACAGGGTCTGAATGCTGTTTTCTGTTTCTTCAGACCACTGGCACAGCTTTGATTTAGGGACTTGCACTTTAATCACCCATCATGTGTCATTACCCCAACAGGCGGCAGCAGCCGCAAGATACAAGCTCCAATAAATTGCACTGAAAATCGCTGAAGCGATCCTTTGTTGATTTTCCTTTACAGCTATTCAATGGCAGATCAGCTGTCATAACAACACAGTGCCTGTGGCAACAGGGTGAAATTAAACGTGAAGTATGTTCAAGGTAGCTGGTAGGAAGCTGGAATACCCCTTTTCCTCTGTACATTCAAATGCTTTCTACTTCCCTCAGTAATGCCAAGCCTGTGGCAATTGGCTAAAACGAATGCTTTCTCTTGTAAGATAATTGCCAGATGTACTGCAGTACAAATGCTTAAGTGCTTTTGTATGCAAATCTTTGCAATACTCTAATTTAAGGAAAAGAGGAGAGGTAAAGACTTCTCTCTTTTAAAAAAATGTATTTTTCTAATTGGATGGAAGGAGAAAAAGAATATAGCAGCCCTTTTTCTTTTCTTCAAGGCTGTTTGCACAGTAGTGTTTCTAGCAGGAAGGTGAAACAGATTTCTCTTTAGCTAGCTAGCTAACAAAAAAGTACACATAGGTTCTGCTGTACCTTTTCTGTTTGTGGGCTCTTTTTCAGAATAGCTGTATATCTCAGCCTTATACTGCCCAAATAGCAACATTCAAAAGGAAGCAAGAATGAGATTTATTTTCAGAGTTTTCTTTCTATTGAAATGTTCATAGTAGATGCAGAATATTGAGTCTTCCACGGAAAAACTGAGCAGTTTAACAAAGTTGTGATGATTTCATCTTTTGAATGCCTTCACATCTTCACATTACTTAGAAAGCCTTCTAAGGGGTATGATTTGCAAGGTATATACTCTAGTTTTATTTTCTCCCTTTACTGAACACAGTAATAATTACACACAGAAAAAACACAGATATTTTAATTGTCCTCCTTTCTCAATCTGAATACCTCTTGTGTGCTGTTAAATTAGTAGCTTGTTCAGAGAAGGTTTTATATGGCTCTCAGATTACAATAAACTCTGTGGCCAACTTTGGCCAGCTGTGGTCAGTAGACTCCAAGCAACAGAGTTAATTTCAGATCAAGGATTACAGCTCCTATGTCTCCAAACACTGTTGAAACAAGACTTGAAAATAACATCTGCTGTGCTCTCCTTTAATTGAGACGGTAGCGTTGCAGTGATTTATACAGGCTAGATAGATTATCCATTCATAATAACCTTAACTGAGAAAGTAAGCTCACAAATTTCTGTATATTGTATTTGGCAAAAACTGCAAACCCTACTGTGCTAGAATACAATAAACGGTAATCCTTAAAAGATTCTTATCTGGGAGGAAATATTCTAGAAATTATTCTTTCTGATAATTTAGAAGGTCATTTTCTTGAAAGAGAGTTTAAAATGTAACTATTCAGGTTTAGGGTTGCCTTCATGTGAAATGTGAATGAATACTTCTGAAACACAATATGTCCCAATAAACTTTTAAGAAACTTATGTGCTGGTAAGCATAGGATGCTCGACAGACAGGTTTTCAGGATTACTCATCTTGAAGTTACCTATTACTCATCTACCAGGTTTAGTTTAGCAAACATTACTCCTCCTCCTAGTTTGATAGGACAGGTGGAAGATCTTCAAGTCTCTGATGGTTCATTGTTGTCTTCCTTTCCACATCTGACTGCAAAGAAGTTGAGCGCCCTTCTTCTAGCTGTGCCACTGTGCCCCTCCTGGGCTCTGTGCTGTTTCTAAGCCTTTTTTGAGAGTGGGAAGAGACCATCTGAGGGTGTGAGTCACTGATAGACCTGCAGTAGCTCAGCTGACTCCTTTGGGTGCAACAGCTTTGCAGCACACACTCAGAGCATCATATTCAGAAGCACAGCAGTGGACCACTTAAGTGGTCGGAGCTGGATGTGATGGCTTTAAGAGGCTGTGGTCACATCTATCATATGAGACCGCATCAACTAGAATATAGGGAGAGAAATGAATAGACATGGTAATTAAATTTGAACACATAACTCAGAAATTCTCATCAGAACACACCGCTCATGCAAAACAATTTTTTTTTTCTGATGTTTTCTAGAAATTATGAAGTGGTTCTAAATCTCAAAGTCAGCTACACAAAAGTATGTCTTCATATAAATAGAGTTAGGACAGTGTCCTGATAGGTTCTTTCTTTTTTCCCTATAATCTGTGTGGTAATGGAATAATGACTAAACACTAACCATGCCATATATTCAGTAGTGATGTTTGCTGGTTTATCTAGAGTTAAACTGATTTCAAATGCAGCATGTATGTAGGTACAGAGTCTCATTTTTTGTTTAATATTTACCTTAAGGAGCATTTAATGCTCATAGAGTATATAATTCCCTGGGTTATCGTGTTTGTTTTATTAAGCCAAGTAATTTTTCTGAGTAACATTTTACAATACAGATGCTGCTGTGAATATATCTGTTTCATTTGTGTGGTGGGAGCTGTATGCACTGTGTTGCTGGGTTTAATATTTGCTTCTAGTGGAGGACATACACGCGTGATCTATTGTTGCTTATTTTTACTTTTGCTATGTCATCAAGAATTGGGCCTACATCTCACTAACAAAGTTTAAATAAACTTAAATCAAGAGAGCATTGTAAAACAATATTGAGATATAAATTAATTTAGCTGTGTGTGTCGTATATGTGAGTATTCCACTTCAGAAAAGCTATCTGTTATCGTACCATGGTTTTCCCTTCCCTTTTTCCTTTCCCTTTTCCTTTCCCCTCATCTCTTTTCTCTGTGTCTAGTCATGCTAGCTTTAAGGTACTTCTCATTTACACAGTACCTATATTCCACCAGGACAAAGCCTGAGGCTCAGAGAGGATGGTATTCTTGTGTCTCACATCATTTTCCCTTCACAGACACTGGTGCTTCTTCCTCTTCCTTGCTGTTGCCATTCCGCTACCTTACATCTCTGTGACCACTTCCTCTTTTTTAAAAATCCTTTTCCATCCATATTCATTCTTCTATTTATCCGTTTCAGAGCTCCCCATTATTATTCTCATATGAGTTTAGGATTTGCAGAATACCGTTTGAACAGCAAAAATAGTGGACAGTCTTAAATGACAGTATTTCATTTTACATACCAGACGTTCTTCTGTACTTTGAATGACCCAATCACATCTTTTTCAGCACAGGAACTGTGTTTCAAAAGGTTATTCACTGTTTCTCATTATTGAATGCTGTTGGGGGACCTGCATGGTGATTCTTCATAAATTTATATTGTATCTATTTATTTATTTAATGTGGCTGATTTTTTATCTTTAATTCAATGTAAAACCTGTAGTAAAAAAAAAACAAAAAACAACAACAAAAAAGTAAATAAGGTAGTTTATATACAAATATTTTATGCTTTGGATAAGAGTTTATTTCTTTTCAAATGTATCAAATGTCACTATTAGCCAAAGACAATCTTTTACAACTGCTTGCATCAGTGCAATTTAAAGCCTTTTTCAAAGCAAGCAATTTTGCCTTGAAATATAAAGAGTTGGTTTTTTTTCTCTTCAAAATAGTTTTTCAAGAATTGAATGCTAGCTTTGTTCATATGCCTCTGTGAAAATCCTACGATGGTACTCAATATAAATACTGTGTATAGATTCTGTGATAATCAAGATAAAAACAAAAAATAAATTCAAATCTGGGAGGTGAGAGACAGGAACAGAATATACAAGGTGTATATATATATATATATATATATAATATACAGTAGAGCTGTCTACAAGCTGAAGAAGCTGTATGCAGGAGAATTTAAGGGATTGCTTCCCATACCTCTTCCTGCTCTGAATGTCAGGGATAATCAGAAGAAAGGATTTGCAAGTGCAGATTTTCTTTCAGCAATTTAGATGTATTTGGTTTGTGGGAGACAGGTTTTCTTCCCCCTAGACTGTGTTCCTAAACATTACAATTCATCTTCTGCATCAGTGTCTGAGCTCCCTTCAGATTGTTCATTCAGTAATTTGCTTGATATGTGATGCTTGAACATATCTTAATCTGTCACTTTTATGTTTCTTGGAAAAAAAAAGAAAGTGTCCATTTATGGCCACAGCAATTGATTCTGGAGTGTCTTCACGGTGTAGATAACTAAAGCATGTCTCCATTTTTAGATAAATCTTATTAGGATCCTGCAGGGTTACGAAATGAATTGATTTAGTCTGTCAAACCAGGAGATAATGAAAGAATGAGCTCTTACTGTTGGCCTAATTACTTATGATTAATCTAACCCAATCATTTGGTTTTTTTCTTTTAACTGTCTCCATCAGGCCACAGAATAATTAGTCTTACATTCACTTTTTGTTTCCTTTTCCATAGTGAGATAGAATATTTGATCATGTAGGAATTGGGTTGTCTAGGCAGTATGTACGTCTTTGAGACATTAATTTTACCTTCTCTGTCATAATTTATTCAGTGCTTAGCTTCCACCTGGCAAATTCCTGGTAGCCCCTGGGAAAGCAGTGTTGTGAAACTGTATGGATGTAAGGTGAGCACATGACCAAATTCAGAAAAGAGAAAAGGTTCTTCAGGGAGGGAATAGATGCTGTAGTTCCAGCTACAGTTCTTGACTTGTGAAACAGTATTTTCCATTAATATTTTTACCTTGTTTAGAAGTGTGCAAACCTTCCTGCTGGTTTTTCAAAAGACTAAGCAACGCAACAGTATCCATGAAGAATTTAAATGTTTATTGGAAGTTGTCCACTGTATGCATTTATTAGAACATTAGAACAGAACTCCCTGTGCAGGTGCAGGTGGGTCCACGTGATTTAAATTGTTTTAGCTGTGACGGCTGTGAGTCTGCATCCTGCCATATTTCCCCGTGCAAGCTGATGTGTTCTCAGGCAAACAAGAAAGCAGCCTAGTTTGTCAGTTATTGGCAAAGACATTATTTAAATTTCTAGCTTTTATGATTGAAACTTCTGTTGTAAGTTTCTGTACTTCATTTTCCAAAATATCACGTTATGTCATTATGCTGTAAAAGTCCAGCAAGATCTCTTTCTCTTATTTGATCTATGTAAATTAATGGCCTCAGTTGCCAGTATCTCATTGTGCCCGTGTGCATGAACATGTTTGCACTCATATAAACGTGTTGTTTAATGCATACTGAAAAGAAAGAATGCAAAAAAGGAACAAAACCCATCCAGATCTGATCAGATGATAAAAGTTTTTCCTGATTGTATTTCTTATGCTGTTTACTTAGCTGTAATGAAGCTGTCAGGGACACACAGGAAATGACTGATCTTTGGTTCATCAGATGGAGGTTACAGATTTCAAATGTTTTCAGCAAAAAACAATTACACATCCTTTTTTTTAGGAAAAAAAATAGAGCTATGATGGGATACCTGCTTTCATTAAACACAATTCTTGTCTGTGACATTCCCGTTTTTTTTGTTTTTTTCCCCACTACATTTAATTCTTTAAGTACATCCCAAAAAAAAAAAAATCTAAGCTTTATATTTCTAAAGCCATTTCTTCATTCTTAAAGCAGAACCCTGATTTATAAATATAGTGCACATGCAATTGTCTTTCACATAATCGGTGACATGCTAAATTATACTTAGCAAAGCAGATGGCTATCAAGGAATTTTGTCATATATTGCTAGGAGTTGGTTTGGGGTTTTGTTGTTGTTGTGTTAAGGTTTGATTTATACTTTAAAGGAAAAGGTTCTGTATATTTATTGTATGCCATGCTCTGAAAGTTGACGTAATTAAGCTCCAGCAAATGTTGTAACTCTTTGGAAACGTAGCAATTGATGTCAATAGTCTGGCTTTCAGTCATGTTTACAAGTTCTGTCAGTTAGTTTCCCTATTCTGAACTTTTCTTGCATTAATGTTAGAAATAAGAGGCTAAATCATATTGCCAGTGACCTAACACGAACATCTTTCTACTAATTGTTGTGTCATATTGAGAGATAAGTGAGAAACAATCCTGTTCTCTTACCTCGATCTCTTTCTTCACAAAGGTTTTCAAAGGATCAAAAGTCTTTTCTAAAAGATAAATTATATAAACTTATGACCACAAAATGAGAGAGAATGAGACAGAAAAAAAGAATACCTCAGCAGAGCTATTACATAAGCACGTTTTTCTGCAAATCAGTAAGTGGAAAGAGCATCTGTTAGAGAGTTATTTTTCCTGACTTTTAATTACTAGTCATTGATTTCAGTAATTGCACACATGTACATACACAATAGTGCAGCAGGATTTCACTTCTGTGGTCTTATCTCAAAACTGGCTTTTAAAATAAGTGCCTATTACTGTAAGAGCGCCATAAGAAAGCAGTGCTCTGCTATTTTTGTCTTACTTTGCAATGCAGCATAACTGTTGCATTTACAACTGGTACAAGTTGGCTTTTTGCCATGCACTTAGAGCTATAAACCCCTACTTTCAGCACGGAAAATCTCCTGCCATCAGACTTTCAAGTGGAAACTTGCCAAACTGAAATAAGGAAGAACAGACTTTTCATAAGTGGTTGCATATTGTTGTTGAAAATCCAATTACCATTTTCTAAATGCCCATCTCTAAGATTTAAATAATAGTCAAATGAAGTGTCTAGCTTTTAAGGAAAAGAGGCATGCACCTAAATGATGAGGAAGACCATTATAGGAGTGCATAGCAATACTGGGTGCCTGCAGGAATTTTGCTGATGCCATGTAGCAGCTGTATTTTAGGTAACTCAACAGAGAAGGCAGATGTGAAAGAGAACTTCTGTGTTTTGATTGTTTATAGTGACCCTTGCCTTTATGGATCTACTTTGGTTTGGCATTTCTAACAGAATTATTCATTGCACAGTGGTGCCAACACTCTTCCTTTTTGCTCCTAAGCTTTTCAGTAAGAAACTGGTGGGCCTCCCAAAACACTTAAAGAGGTATACAAAAGCTAAGAAAGAATGACCTGCCCAGAAGATGTAAGGCTGGTGCTACCCACTGTTGTCTTGGCTAGGATGAATAGGGCTTCTTCCTTGGCTGTGATCTGCTTTTAACTATTGCTGTCTAGTTATTTTGCCTGTTAAGGTACAGTAGCAGAATAAATTGGTCTCTGTTCTGGAAGAGCAGGGCTTAAATGTACAATCCAGTGAGCATGGATGAGCAAGTGGCTTGGCATTCTGATGAGCTGTGGTAGCTGTCCATGAGTCTGCTTGGCACAGGGGACATCCAAAGAGGTTGACAGTTGAATTAATCGACAGTTAAAGACTTCGAATTTCCTCCCATTTGCTGTGGGGCAGGAATGTGGACTTGGGCAATTACTATGGCTCTGCTGACACAGAGAAATTCTGTGCATGCTACAATTAAACAGTATATTTATGTGCTTATATGCATATATGAATACATGTGCATGCTGTCTTCTGCAATAGCCAGTAAGTTCCTTGCATCTTGTCCATATACAAGATTATTTCTGCTTTTGCTAATTATTCTAGCACATTCTAATAGTAACATTACTTTTCAGTAACACTAAAAAGCGCGATAGACCATCTAACTGGTTTAAGTCAGGGGAATATGTGCTCTCTCTTGTCTCCTCCCATAAAGCTAGTGAGGGCATTCACCAAGTACCACAGGATACCTAAGCAGACATATTTGTCGTATTTGTCATACTGGGTTCAAGTCAGGGTCCTAAACTTACAGTGAACTCTGGCATCCCTGTTTTGACTTTGTGGGTCTTTTTCATTTGTTTTTTTGCTTTTCCAGAATTAAGCATGCGAGCTACTTGAATCTAAATACTTAATATATGTTCCTTGATTGTTTCTACATCTCCACTTGTTTTGTATGAGTGCATAAATTTTATTTACCTTTTGGCAGTATTTTCTTTTAATGTGCTGTTATAAAGGATGTTATAATCAATAATTATAAAAAATACTGCAATTAAAAAGTGGACAGTACGTGAACTGTAGATTTTAACTCATAAGATTGCTGTAGGTCAAGACTGGGAACTTTCCAATTTTTATGATTTGCGTGGCAGAAGAAGCACACCTCGTACTGAATCAGGAGCTTTATTTAGGAGGAACAGTCATTCTTATTTTTAGTATAACCACAAGCATTTTTGAAAGACAACTGTACAAGATGGAACATACATGTACAAATATACATATAACATTTTTATGAGGTAGAGAGAATGATTTCTGAATGTTAACTCCTTTATTATGTCTCTCACATCAGCTGGTGAAAATACTGCTCTAATTTACTCTTCCAGAAATTCTGATTTTGCATTTCTTGAGTTCTTAAATATCTTGTAGTTTATATCATTAAAATAAGTATTGTTATTTTATTCACTTGAACTTTAAAAAATGTAGTGCACACCAAAGTAGATACAGTGATGATTATTCTGGAGTTACAGAGTAGAAAAGGATACTATGTAAATGTATATTTAATGTTTCAAGCCTCAGAGCAAAATTAATGATGCATATAAATTATTATACAATATAGTCATATAATTCTTATGTTTACTCTATAGAAACAATATGTAAGAGGCAACAGTAAAGTCACAGATATTGACATTGTATAGTTAGCAATGAAACAGTTGGACAGGAGAGGTATTCTTGGGTCTCCCAGTACGCTCTCCTCCAGTTACACAGGAAGAAAGAAAGAACCAACAGAAGGCGCTGATGTCTCTGAAAACCAAACATTTTTTTTTTCATTTTTGTTTTGGAGGAACATATCCCACCCCCTCTATTCTGGAAAAGCCTCTCTAGTGCTTCATGAGCCTTTGAACCCCATTCAACATTTGTGCTTTGTGTGCTTCTAGGAGAAGCAGCTCTGCTTACAGCTCCCCAGCTCCCTCCTGTCATGTTTTAATCTTTCTGGAGGATTCAGCATGATGCAGTCTTTCTTGGTTGTAACTTCCATGAGCAGTCTATTTTCAAGCATCTTCATAGGCATCCAGTCTCATTCTAATCTCTTTTGACATATTGTAGGCAATATTCCTGAGGACTGTATCTGTGGCAGGTTGGAAATTTCATTCACTCCCAGCTATTTTGGTGTGGCTGTTCTGTATGAAAATATCACCATAAAAATATTCTGTGTGCCCAAACAAAGCCTTCTGGAAATCTGAATAAAACAAAATTCTCTGTGGCATTTTATTAGTCATAAGAGAGAATAGTGGATTATCAGGCTTGAAAACAGATTTAGGGTGACTAAATAAATATGTATATTATTTTAGGAAGCTATAAGCAGCAAAAAGCAGAATTGAGTCTGTAGCAAAAACACAGCAATTAGACATTTCAGTATAATTTAGACATTATACTAAAACCATGGTGTTTTTCAGGACACTGAACCATCAAATATATTGGCAAAAATTCGATGGCAAAAATGAATTATATATTAACTGCTCAAGAGGATGCCCATTATAGCAAGAGGGATAGAAATTGTTAACCTGATATAAGAAAGCTTCATGTGTCTGAACTGCCTTAAGACAGATTGTTTTCTATGTGACATGCAGGCAAGGATTTAAGAACTGTGCTTTTCTGTCTTAGACCTTACAAGAGAATGAGGAGATGGCATTAATGGCAGTGGGTTTGCTGTCTACATGTCTTCAGCTTCATTATATTATCTATGCAGGCTGATGAACTGTAATTGTTTCCTGGCTACCGCTGGTAGCAGATAGGGTGACAAAGGGTTTTGGAGCACTGCTAGGTTCCTGTTTCTCTCATTGATCTCTATGAGAACAATCATTATGATAATGATTCTAATCCAAGCTTCTGTAATATAACTGAGAAATAAATGCTTCTTGGTTAATATGCCTCAATTAATGGGTCACTCAGTGTAGCTGCAGCAGGTTGCAAGTAAGTAGCTTTCAGGATCTGAGCGCAAATGATTATAGGTTTTCTTTCCCTTTTTAGATGAAATGGATTCATAAGCCTTACTCAAATGAATCGCTCTTGTAGTCATTAATTATAGTATACACATGTTAATGACATCATTATCAGGAGATAACATAATGTCCTAAGGACCACGTGCTACAGTTGTTTCCTGTGCAAACAATTGTGCTTGATAACACAGCCTGTCACAAAATGTCAAAAAACCCCACATGGTGTCTTGAAATGATTGTGAAATTATCATGTGTCACAGCTATGTATGTCATAAACAATACCATCATGACTGAATTTTTCATTAACTTCTTGGGTGAGGGATACTAAAGAGAACAAACAATTAAGATCTTGAACATCTCAAATGCAGCACATAATGCAGAACTGAATTGTTTAAAGCACACCCTGTGACTGGATTAAAATGCATTAGTCGTGAATTGAGGATATGAATAGTAATGGGCAATATTAAGGATCTTGGGAGATTTTTTCTCGTTTTTATTAAACACAAACAGGAAGGATTTTTCTTTTTTTTTTAATATTCTACAGTTAATTCTTTTCTAGCACCTCCCTGTTAGCTTGTATGAGAACTAGATAATAAGATATTAAGAGTTGCCCATCTAACTCTTATTTTGACAACTAAACTCCTGGTCAAGTCAGTAACAGAGCTCCTCTGGACTTCTACAGGACCAGGATTTCACCCTTGTGGTCTATTAAGCTCTGAAGTGTGAGCGATCTCACACCCCTTTTGTGATAGAGCAGCAATTTCAAGCTCATGGTTGGCATGTGGGTTTCACTCCTGACTGTCACAGGAGCAGAAGTGCTCCTATTATCCAAGGCAGCAGGGCCAGTGGGTGTCCCACAGCACTTAACTACGAAGTCCTCCCTGGCTTTGTCTCTATTTCCTTAACCAGTGAATTTCAGAAAGTGTGTGCTCCTGATGCTGATGCTGCTTTATATGAAAAATACATAGGAGCTGACCAGCCTCCCTGAAGCACATCCAAGATAGCTGACATGCAAATATTTTAGAAAATTTAAAGACTTGTCTCTAAAGCAACATCTTGGTTCACATTTTTATACTTGGTGGTTCTAGGTGATCCCAGAACAGAAAGAGAAAACTTTCTCAGAGGCTGCTCTTGAATTATATCTTTCCTTACCAGTAATAGTTCTTGACAGATCGCCTGTTTTTACACTTCCGGAGAGGTTTCAATGAGATTAGTATAATGATTCTAATTCCTTTCTGTTTTCACCTGAATTGAAGTACCAAATCTTCCAATGTTTCCTACAAAATTAATTATTCAGGTTTACGGTCTTGCTGTTACCAGCTAGCTCAGCCCTAATACACGCAATAAATTACCAGTGACCCTTTCTTCACCTCTTTGCCTCAGAGTCCCATTCTCTGCAAAGGACACTATCTAATTAAAAACACAACAGGGGCCTGCTCAGGCAGGAGGGTAGACTTAGGTGGGGGCAAAACTGTGTGACATTACAGGGATTTATTCTAGCAAAATCCAAGGCAAGGAAGGTAAGCTCTGAAGGGAGAGGTGTAAGAGACTAGTGAGATTTATGAGAGACTGGCAGAGTTGACAGGAGAAACTGGAAGAGTTACTGGAGCTGCCAGCAACTGTGCAAGCTTCTGGAAAGAAAATCAAAGGATTGTTATTTTTTAGCAGCAGTGTTAAAAATGTATTTAACTGACACAGGGAAGAGAAATTTTTTTCCTTTCTTCAATGCTGAAGTTATGATTGCATTTATTTTTATTTTTTTATTCACACTTCACTAGAGTTCAGCTTCTTGAAAAGCTGTTCATTGTAAGACTGGTTCTAGGCACTCTATCTCTTGGCTGATGTCACTCATACAGAAAATCTGAGTCAAGTACACGGCATAAATACAGAAAAATTTCAGGAACCACACAACTTCAAGCAGTTTTGCAGTTACCCTTGGGAAACCTTTGTGAAATGTGAGTTTGGATCTTTTCTAACTGTGTAATTACCTCAGAAGACAGCAAACATATGCCACATATTATCTGTAGAAATAATTCACTGGTTAATCAGGGTGTATTTTTAGGAAGACTTCAACTGCATTCAGAGATATTCAGAAATTTTGCAAAGCAACTTGAACACCTCAAATTCAGGGAAGGAACATAACATCTGACAAAGAGGGTGGGAAGTAACCTTCTAGGAAACCTTAATTATGCCACAGAAAATGCCCATGTGGCATTCACCAAGCCTCGCCAGAAAGGCAGTTTTCTTTCTTGCTTAATTTCCTTTATTATATTCTAACCAAGTGCATGATCAATAATAAGGCAGGAAGAGAAGCAGCAGCATCACCAACTGCATAATCCTGAGCACTGTGTACTCTGAAGACATTATCTTGTGGGAAAACAATGTTTGTGTAAGTAAAGAATATCTCATCAAACACGATAACAAAATAGGAGAGTACTGGGAAGTTTCAGTTATTTATCAAAATTTTGGGTGCTTTTATTTACCTTTTTTTTTTTTTTTTTTTAAACCATATAGGATTAATCCAGAGTGGATATCTACAGTTCTGTATATACTTTAATTCATACATATTTTTAAATCTGCCATCAGTAGAGTCTGAATACTTAGTATTCAAAAGAGACTTCTGTCATTCAAGTTGCAGGATTCAGTGCTAATGGAAGATGGAACAAACTCCATGAACCATTTGCTAGATATGGAGACTTGGACAAAGCAGCCTGGTTGAATAGTCCCCCATTTTCTTTCCTGGGAATTCAGGGAGAAAACCTGTTATCTACAAGATCTCCTGAAGATATCCGATATGATCAGTGATCCACTTAATAGAAGGAAAAGAAATAAAATAAATTGGTGTGGAGAAGCAATCTGCTTTCATCACTCTTTTCATTGCATATGTAGTTGAGATGACGTAGGAATCTGGTGGTTTTGTCCCAGTTTAAAGCTGTAGTTGCTGCTGCTTTGACAGTGGCAGCATCTTTTTAAAACATTCATATACAGTTATTAGTTTGGCATCGTGCTGTTATTGTTATTACTTTAATTTATCTTACTAGTAAGGAAAGTTAAAGTCATGTCATTTTTCAGCATCTTTCAAATGTGTATTCTCAGAAATAGTGTGGGACAATGGTGTAGCACTTCTTTAACAGCAAAGGATTTTTCATGCCAAATTTCAAAGAACAGCCAGATTTTCCATCAGTTAACAGGAACAGAAGTGCAAGAGCTTCTCAAAATAAACTGTCAGGATTTTTTTTTACAGGATCTTAGGTAATATGATAAACCTTTCATTACAAGCAGCTACCGGAAAGAGCTTGGTTAGTTATTTGCAAAGGAGAAGTAGCATGGGTATACAACACTAGAATTTGTCCTGTCCACCAATCTCGCTGACAGTTTTTCGCAAGAAACCTAGAAGAATTCATCCATGGGAAAATTCATTAAGCCAAAAGCTGACTAGAAATTAGTGTTAACTTTACTTCATGGTAAACAAGAGATGTTTTACCTCTGATTCAATAATACCATAACCTTGTATATTGTATTTTACTTGGCAAAACTATTCTTTCAGTTCCTCATAGAATTAAAGAGTCAGGAATCTATTCCCAGGTGATCACCAGGAAATCTGTGTTCCCTTAGAGTGATTTTAGCTTCATGATTTTGAGCAATTTTACTAGTATTGTTTGGCTGAAAAAAAAAAAATATTTTGTTTTGAGAATTTTCATGAGTTTTCTTAGGTTTTTGGTTTTGTTTGGTTTTTTTTCTGTCAACTTTGCATTTTAAAGATGTTTGTAAGGATCTTGGTCTGATTTTTTAGCAATTTCTGAACCATAATACATATTCTGTCTTCTCCTACCTTTGCTGTTATGGAATGTAATTTAAAAAACATAAAAAGAGAACCCAAATCCAGAATCACCAAATCAGCATTCAGAACTGCTGGATTTCCTAAAGCCAAACTCTGTATGAGGGTAATTTAATAATTTAGGTATTAAGTTTAGATCTAAGTACAGATTTTGTGTGTGTGTGCGTGTTTCAAGGATATGATTAAAAAGAAAAATTTGTCAATCTGTTTAAAAAAAAAATCGAAGAAGTATTTTTATATTGTCCCTGAACCTAGCTGATTCATTTGTCATATTCAACATCCATCATATACAATATGTCAAACCATGCTTAGAAGCATGACTTTCTTCTTAATTTGCTATTTGTTACATCATCACCACTGACATTTTGGTTGCTCATTCTGTATGTGGAAGAGTGAATGGGAATTCCTATTCCTTCGAAACACTATTTAAAGTTAAAACATAAACCAATTCATTTGAACTCCTTATAACATTCATGCTGTGGGAAGGTACTGTGGAGGCAAGTGACCTGCAGCCTTGTGCCGTGTGCTTTGTTCATGAGATGGATGGCTATAATTTACTCCTGCCTGAAACACTAGTATTTATGATGCCTTTGCTTGGCTGAGGGGTAAAAGTGGTCTCCAGATAAATAGAAGCATTTTTTTTAAAAAGCATATTGAAAAGAGAAATCCACAGGACAGCTGAAGGTCAAGGGAAGAAGGCAGTGAGGGTTGCTTTGTCTTCTTTTCCAGGCAATGAAATAATTCTCTTTATTTGAGTCCATGGAGAATATTTACTTTTTTATTTCCCGTTCCTGCTCACACACATGCATACGCACTGATCATGCAAGCGCAAGCACACACACAAACCTTGACCTCAGTTATATAGGAGGACCCCAGTTATACAGCAGGACATGGTCAAAATCAGAAACAGTAGTGTAAAATCTGGCTTTTCAGCTATTCTCTGGGTCACAGCTGGATGAGCATACTGGCCACTCTAAATAAGTCAAAATAACTATAGCTAGTTCAAATTAAGGTCCTCTTCCTTTAGCCTTATGTATTTGAGTACTGGAGCCAAATTGTCAGCCATTGCTTTTGTCTGGAAGCTTTGTTAATTGTTCAGTGTAATACTCCCAAAATTCTCAGTAGAAAAGCCTAGCTTTTAGATTTGACAAAACACTGCAAGGACGTGATAGCAATGAATGTAAAACACACCAAAAAAGAAAGAAAAATATCCCCAAGGGGTACTAATTTTAGATTTAATCAAAGTAAGTGAGAATTTTCCTTTCTGATTTTCTGCTGCAAGAGCTGCTGCTCATTTACAGGTAAATGTAACTCACAAAGGTATTATACTGAATATATTTACTTTAGAAATATTGTGTTTATCTAAGCCTTCTTTGTTTTTCTTTATTATTAATTCTCTCTTTCCATCAGACATGCATGAAAATATATTGTTAAGCACACAGGTTACTTATCAGCTTTTCCTAGACTGCATAACCTTTAAGATGGCTCCTCACTTTGCTGGAAATTTTCTCCTTTTACTGACCAGCTTAGGAGATCAGTTTCCCCTGTAGAAGCTGCTGGAATGCTGAGCAGCAAAAGTAGAAAACAGTGGGAACAGTGGAAAATAAAAGATCAAATACATTAGGAATCAAGTTTGCTTTTTTTCATCAACAAGCAGGGTTAATACTCCATAGATAGTCAGACCATTACCAAACCATGCCCAAATGGTTTCCGTGACAAGGTGCAAAATTAGCATTTTGACTGGAGAAACCAGACTGATGTCCATTAAAAAAAAAATGTCTTCAGAGCTTTTTATTAAGATCTGATTCTCCCCAGCTGAATCATCTTTCCTGTCTTTCCTGAGATAGCACCATTTACTGACCTAAATCTCCTTAGTTAAGAGAATGTAGACTTTTAAGATTAGACCTTTAGCACTGGATTTCCCTGACTTTAAGCTGGACTTATAAAGGTGGGTTGTAAAAGTCTAAGCAGCTCACCCTGAGGTCCTTTTATCATCAATAAGAAGCCATTTGTCATCTTTAAGGCAAGACGAATGGTCCTCTGTAAGCTCTTGTTTCTCCCCAAGGACTGCTATGGAAGAAGTCCTCATTTGACGGTCTGAAGGCTTGAATGACTAAGTTTTACCTACCTGAAGTTAGGTTGAGATGAATGCCATTGGTTCTATGGTTGTCCTCTACCTCCATGCACAAATGAATGCTTTTGTGTATACGTAGAATGCAATAAGACCTTTCTCTTAGTATGACTATGCAGGATGTATGTATTTATATTGTTTGTGCATATGTACCAATTTAGACAATGTCTACAAAAATGTATAGAGAGCTGTGTCTTGCTGATTTTAATATATTTGAGTTCTGTTCCCATCATCAGAGTATCAGGTGCTATCGGTCTACCTGCATCTATCTGGACAATAAAAATATAATTTGCTTTGAAAGGCTAGCTGATACGAGTTCTACTGAAGCTCTCTTTCTTATACACCAGTAGGTACTATTTCATGGCTTTTTAACTCAGTACTGAGCTATTATAGAACCAAGTCACCATGCTTAAAAGTATACTTACTTGCATGAATGAGCAGTGAATGAAAACCATTAATGTCCCAGCATGCACTGCTCACAAATACTTATTTTTGTTGTAGCCAGAGTTTCTTAGTGTGTTTCTGCTTCATTTAAACCTGTCAATACCTCAATTAGTGCTTGCTTCTCTTCCCCTGGGAGGGACATTTACACATGTCACTTCACAGCCTCCAAAATCTAAAAGGCCTGTGGGAATTGCTGGGTCATAAATATTTCCTGATTAAAGCTTGTGTTTTCTGGTGACTTCCTGCACCTCCCCACCCCCTCCCCCTTTCTTTTTTTTTTTTTTCTTTTAAACTTGCAAACTGTTCAGGTATTTTTAATGAAAGGGCACAAATGGAAAGTTTAAAGCATAACAACTTGTAAGAAGCCGAGCGCTCTCCCATGTGATTCTACAGTCTCTGATTTTTACTGGTTTGCATTCAGTAAGTAAAAAATTAGAGCACTGTACTTTACAACTACAATAGCAGTAACCTTCTCATTTAACATTAAAACTTGATGCCATCTTGATGGCAGACTGAATTCAATTTAAGATCAAAGCATTGGAGAAGTTATCTAAAATTATATTTTGCTAGTTTTAACTATTTAACATTCCTGCTCCTTCCAGCCTGACTGATGACTCCAGAGTGATGAAAGACCATAATTGATTTGGAATAGAGAGTGGCCCAAGAAATTTATACATAATGGAGACATGTTTCTAATATTAATTTTTAGGCATCCATAATTTTCAACAGTGGTGACGATGGTAACATTAATGTTGTCCATTAATTCATTGTGTAGAAACAGGGTCTTTGTCTAAGTCTTCATAAATCACAATTATATACATGCTAATGTAATTTTTTATAGGTCTTTGATCACTTTTGTTTTGACAATTAGCCAAGCTTTGATGAAACTGATTTTCCGTTGCCTGACATGGGTTATCTTAGTTTGTCACAAATTTCCACACGCTTTTGCTATAACTGACTGCAGGGAACAAAGCTATCAGCTTATCATTTCCCATTTTCTTTCTCTTGTTATTAGGAAGTACAGTTAGACAAAATGGATATTGAAGCTGCATAGCAAAGCAAAAGAAAGTCATATTCATTTCAGAACCATGTCAAAGTCAAAGGAAAAACCAAGGCTGCTTGTCTCATGTGTATCGTTTGAAGACAGCAGTTTGTGCTGTACAAATAAAGAACTAATGCAAGAAAAGACCTCACGAAGGGGACAGAATTGCCTTTGTGATTTGAGAGAAGAGACCTTTTTTATTTTATTAATGTGTCTTTTGGTTAAAATTCTTAGTTGGCATGCAAAATAAATCAACTTCTTTTCCTATAATGTGATCTGAAACCATTTCTGAGTGAATAAGGTATGAACCCTAAATGTTCACAGCCTTTGCCATGACATATTCAATCCGATCATGAGGTGCTGGTGAAGCTGCCAAGTACTCAAGACATCATTGTCATTCTTATTAAAGCTTAGCATCAAACAAGGACTGTTCTAGCTTAGAAACATATGTTTGAATAATACTTATAATCAAAGTAACTTCATGTATATCAGTGGAATAGCTAGATGAAATGGTATTTTAGAGTGTGCAGAGTCACATTCCCACTCTGATTTATTTTTAGATTTTTTTTTCTAAGAATACTTTGTAAGATTGTCTTAACATTCTAATAATGTCTTAATATTCTAAAATTCATACCACAGAGTCTCTTATTTTGATATGGGATTTATAATGCAACCTTAGGTAGATGGGATATAGACTGGTCATGTCTCTGTTTAATTTCTTTCTATTATTTATATATCATAATTCTCATGAATGTCACTTTTCACTAAATGAAAACATAAAGATGTGGTTTTTGCTCTGCAGTCTCTTTTTCCATGGTAGTACTGTTTTTCATACTGTTTTGTCAGAAAATTATTTTTGCTAATAGAACTGCTAATGAAGTTCATGCCTATTGTCCAGAAATCCATTCCTCTACCGGTTATAAATGGAATCATATAAAAAGCTACTAGCCTTCCTTTTAAGGCAGCCTAGAGGTAGAAGGTAATTTGATTTGCTTTGCTTTGGTTTAAAAATCTTTTTGGGAACATTTTTGTCCATACGTTTTCTGAATTTATTTCATGTACACTGTAAATTCCTAAAACTGAAGCTGAGTAAATAATTCAGTCTGTCGTATGAATTCATCAAATTTCTACTTCTCAAATTTCTCAGGTTTACGTTTGAAATAGTTTTTCCTAGTCTGGAACCTCAGCAGCAATTAATTTCAAAACATTTGCTTTTTGAAGTTGAAATTCTTACCATATTGATTAGTTACATAATTCACCCAGTATTGTTTATGAAAGTTCCTTTGCTTACACAACAAATTCTGAAAAAAAAAAATAGTAAAATATTGCCTTCAAAATCCACTTCCTTGTAAAATTTAAATTGAACTTTCAAAATATTTTTCTGATGAACTTGAGTAGGTAACAAAGATTAATTTCATTTTCAAAATTAGTGAATATTGATAGAAAACTGTTGTAATTAATTCTATGTCTATTATTTTTTAAAAATTGCTGTGTTCATAAAAATGGGGTGTTTATTTGTGTGTTAACTTATTTCTTTCACCCTTTGAGATATGCAGGTGTTTTTCTAGTCCTGTGCCCCTCTTGAGGATGAAGACTGGAGAACACAGTTTTACCAAGGAACAGCATACTTAAATAGAAGTATTTAAGCAGTCCTATAGATTTTAAATTTCCTGCTACATTCAGGACACCATTTGAATTCTGGGGAGATGCCACTTAAGTAAGCAAAAACATCATTTATGAAAGGAAAAACAAAGTTAAGAAAACAATTATAGCAATGCGCACACTGACTCCTGGAAGTCTACTAAATTTAAAAATAAACTAACAAATAGGTACTGACTAATTATAGTGTGAGAGCTAGGCTCCCTTAAATGTAAGCAATGTACTTGCATGGGCTTTCTTTGCCTGAGCAGAAGTGGATTGAGGAAGAGGAAATTTGGTTTTGAGGTAGAAAAATCTCATTTGTCATGGACAGAAGAGATTTCTCACAGAAGAGAGTGGCTGACCAGCATGAAAGGACATGCTAAATTTGGCTTAAATGTTAAAACGGAATTTTAATGTATTTATTTTTTTCAATATATATTCATTTCAACTTTAATGCAGTTTTCTCTTATCACAGCTCATATCCTCATGATGTTATTTTTACCCAAGGTTGTTTACACTGAGTCAAAGGACCATAGTCCTCTGTTCTAGAAGCTGTTCAAGAAAATCAGATGGTATTCATCTTCCCTCATTACAGCATTAGTGTGCACACCTCTGCAGCTAAGCAAACCATTGCAAGTTCCTGAGTGATCAGTGTAAAGAAGAGGCTTTTGAGGGCACAGATCTTCTGTTTAGATATGTTCAGTTATCTACAGATCATTATCTGTACCATTAGATTTGCTTATCTACTGCACCTTTTACATCCTCTTTCTCAAGAACAATTTAAATCTTCATTGTTTGGCTATGATCAGCAATCTGACTATCAATATAGCTCAGAACACAACCTACAATGTCACCCAACATCTCCCATCTATTGTGGTGTTGACTGTGCTGTATTCCTCTCTTCTCACCACAGCCAGGTAGCTAGAAAAATACTATTTTAATACCCACAGTTCTTAAACATACAGAGAATTTAACAGTCTTGGAATCATTTATGTATGTAACAAAGACATTTAGTGTTATTGTTCCAAACAGAATCCCAACTTTAAACAGAAATCTCCAAGATTAATGGTGCTTGTAACCATATGCATCCCTTAAAAATGGAAATTGCCATAATCTGTAAACGGTAGCTTCTATTTTGTCTAGTTTTGATCAATACACCTTTAGCAATGCCCAGCACATGCTTCAGAGAAAGATGTTGGAGAATCCCAGAGGAGAGATAATTGAATTAATTTGTCCCATAAGGAAGCCGACTACAGAGTCCTGGAAAATGATGCTGTGCATTCCTTGAACATATACAGCAACATGCCCTTCTCTTCCAAAATTCTCTTATATAAATACATATCATTATATATGTGTGTATATAATGTATATTTGAAGAGCTATAAAGGATACACACACTTAATAGGGCATCTGAATCATCTTGTTATATTTCTAAACGCCTTCACTCTATTTTTAAGACATCCTGAGAGAATATCTCATGCATATGTAGTACAGATTTAGTTTGCTTATTTACAGTTTTCTAGATTATTTTGTCAGTAAAGAGCCAGCATATTTATCTCAGTTATTTGCATCAGTAATTTGATTAAAGATAGTTTGAGGATGAAGAAATACGTTGCCTAAAATATCCTTGGGAATGTGGTTTTGTTACCAGAAATCTTTTGACATTAAAGAAGATAAAAAGAAGAGCTTATAGTTTAGGATCATTGGAGATAAATTGTGAAGAGTATAAAATCAGCTTTGGAGGAAGGGGAAATATTTAGCTGTGAGGCATTGCTATGGCAATAAAAAATCCGTGTGGAAGATTATGTGAGAAGGAGGGAAGGATAAGCAGGGATAAAGCTGTATCTGAGGAATAAAGTCATCTTTCTTTACATGTTTTTATGCTGCTCTTATTAAGAAAGTTTGTTGGAAAAAAAAGAAAGCATTTCAAAAGCTAGCTTTTGTTATTTAAGAAGCAAGCAAGATAGTCACAGTATTTGGATGGCACCCATCAGGGTACTCTTGGTAGACAACTAGTGAGGAGTTCTGAAAGTGAGGAAGGAGTCTCTGAGACAGGTTCCTTGAGGTCTGTGTGGTTTAAATCTATATCCCATTTTCTGTGGGTACACACTTTGTGCTCATACCAGTGAAGCAGGAGGAGGATAGACCTGCCAATGCAAGGCCCAACAGCTCCAAACCTCCTGCCCAGGGATCACGGGCACCCAGGGAGCTCAGGTACTTTGTGGAAAGGCACACGCCATCCCTCAGCCTCTGGGTGGGCTAAGCACATGCTCCCTCCATCACCAGAGAAACTTGAAGTAGGACATACTGGTGGGAAAGAGGACTGAAGCTGTAGAGAAAAATCACTTAGGTGACTTAGAAAGCATGATTTAATTTGGGATGGGAAATGGTGTTGGAGGAGAAGAGCATTGCTGTAGGGGTTAGGGAGCATGTTTGAACCTAAGGAGGTTTCAGCAGGAAGAAGAGAGGGAAAGGTGAAGGGGACTAGAGCATATTACACTGAGGAGAAAAGAGAAAGGAGTGTAAAGGTGCAGTAAATGAAGAAGAAAGAGACCTGTGGGAGGAAGAAAGGTGGTGGCAAAAGCTAATGATGGTAATCTGGTCTCCTTAATAGCATGCTACTCATTTGAATTTGGTCTCTTATTAATGAACAAAATGCATAAAAGGATATATTGGTCTATTTCAGGTATTGCAAATAAAAGCAAATATATTCAAGTGCACATACCTGTAAATATAGGGCCCATAGGTTTGCAGCTGTGTAGGTCTAGCATGCTGCCTTCTGTGTTTAGAAGCAACAAGTGGACGGACACAATGAACTTTCTGAATTTAACCTCCTTGTGGGTACTAGTTCTTGGACAGACACCAGATAAAACTGAAGCTACTTTCATTCTCTGGAAGATGGAATCAGACTTGTCCTAATTTTCCATTCTGATTATTCATCATTTTTTCTCTTTGAATGCTCCTCTCTGACAAAATTAATTGATATGTATTATCCAAACAGTTAAACAAGATGTGCTTCATCAATAACGCATATCAGTGCCTAAAAAGCCTCATGTCTCACACAATCTTTCTAAGAGTTCTTCCTGTAATTAGATCCTGTTTGTAACTAACCACAGGTCTGTTAATTTTCAAATTGGTTTGTTTTGGTTCAGGAAGCCTTTGAATGTAAAAAACTGCATCCTGACATATTGTCATATCTGAACATCAGCAGCTCTGGCATGAAAAGGTCATGCCACCAAGCATTAACATTTCAGAATAGCGATTATAGTAACTAATTCAAATAAGGATTATGTTTTTCTTTTTTTCTGTGTGGTAGCAATAGATACCATATATGCAAAAGGAAAGACTGTGGAAGCCTCAAATAAGGTCCTATGCCAATGTCATCTTAAAATAAAGACCTAGAGAAGTTCAGATGAAATGAGTGAGTTGTTCTGATAAGAAGAGGCAAGTGTTCATGCATAAAAACAAGGAGAGTGGGGCTATTGTGGGAGGCAGCCTTGAAGTGAAGAAGGGAGTTATGCCACCTCATATGCTTTGAAAGGAGTGGACGGATTCGTTCAGAAGAGAGCAGTTCTGTGTGCTGTCCAGGGGTTTCCAGCGTTAACCAAGAAGGGAACAGGCCAGAACTGAAAGATAGGCTCATGGGTTTTGATACTCACAAATGCCCAGATGCTATTCATTGGTGGACAGATAATATGGGAATGAAAGGACAGACATGTCATGATTCAAAAATGTCAAGTTTTGAGGGGTTTACATTAAAACACTCTGAGGATTTTCGCTTCCTATTTCCAGAAACAAAATTATTCCAAAATGTGAAAATACTTTGGGTTTAAGCCTATTCTTGCTAGCAAGGGTACTTTTTTCAACATTTTTTTTTTTTTTTAATTCCTACATGATTAATGAAATTGACAATTATGTCCGAACTTTTTTGCAAATACCTTCTGAATACAATAGAACTCAAATCTAGCTAGGTTTATTGTCAGTTTAATTATACTTTTTGTTTAGTACATTTAGTGCATTTTAACTATGTACTTAGTGTATACATGGACTAAGCTCTTTGGTGCAGAGACTTTCTTTTACATTTGTACAGCTCTTGGTTTTAATTGAGCCCTCATTTTGATAGGTCATTACTGTCATACAAAATGGTAGAGCATATAAATGTCAGCAAATAAAACAGTAGCTCATCAGAAGAAATAGGAAATTTTTATCAGTTTGTAATTGGCCCCATATCTGAATGCTTATACTTACAGCACTTTCATGTACTGTGAATATTTTAATTATGTTACAAGTGGTCCTGTGAGCAGCAAAATAAATGGAGTCAGGCTCTTGTTGGATTTGCATCTTCTCATCTCTACAGCCTCAGTGTCCAGTCTCAGCTCCCCTCTGCTAAGTTCCCATTGAGGCACATCTTCAGTCTTAAAAATATTCTCTAACACAGGAATGAAAGCAAAATAATTTCTCACATTTTTGGCCATCTAGTCAAATATGGGCAAGCTGAATGAGACCCAGACTGAAGGGCCAACTGTGCATCATCAGATTAGTCAGCTCACTGGAGAACGATCTTTTGTTTTGTCTGGTTTTAGTTCCAGCTATGATAACTTCCTATCCAAATACCACCTTGGCAACACAAGGTCAAAAGAAGGAGATGAGCTGCACGGCACATGGAGAGAAACCCATCATAGTCCGCTGGGAAAAAGAAGACCGAATCATTAACCCTGAAATGTCCCGTTACCTTGTTTCCACCAAGGAAGTTGGAGATGAAGTGGTCTCTACTCTGCAGGTAGGAAAACAAAGTGGTCCATGACTCATCTACATGTGTGAGTGTTGCTTGATTTTATTTTGATGGGGATGCACAGCTACCTCTGCCCTAAAAAATCAAAGCCCCACCACTTGCTCCACCTGTGGTGCACAACTGGAGAGCTAGCTGCAAGAGATAGAGGATGCCTCTTCATCCCAACCCCTAGAAAAAAGTCTCCATCCTCCCATGCTCCAGAAGCAAGAAGAGAGTGAGCCTGGCTGTCAGCTCCCCATCCTTTCTGTTTCAGGAGCAATGTGGCTCATGCATTAGCCTGCCCTTCCTGGGCAGCACAGCTCAGTTTGGAGTACACTGATGATAAGCGCTGGGTCCATATCTGACACCTAGCTCTGATGTGTGTCAGGCTTACCTTTGCCAAAATCCTTAAGCTGTTTTGAGATAAAAATGCTGTCTTTTTAAACTGCCTTTTCTTCCTCCTTTCACTTTTTGGAGCTTGTGATACTCTTACAAAATCAGATTAGTCATCAAATTCAAAATGAGGTGGAAGGAAAAGGCAGGTGTAGGTGTGTAAGTAGTATACCCACTGCTGCCAGTATTCGGTATTTCTTGTACACAACAGCAGAAGTCACCAAGCTACCTAGCAAATTGTTATAGTCTGCATCTTTACTTCTGCTTCTGTGATAGGTAGCTGTTTGGTGGTGTGGGCACCATGAATCTCTACTTGCATGATGAATCAGTATATGGTATTCTGTTAACTCATAAGTGGCTGACTTGGGTTAGTTTGAGGGGCTACATGAATGGACCTACTGTTTCAGGAACTTAAGTTTCCCCAAAATGCCACAGAAGCACAGGAAACTCATTGTTGTGGTGTCATCTACAACAGGTGTGGTTATGACATTGCCCCCAACTTACCAGTGTACAGCTTTTTTCCACTCATATTTTAAATTTACTAACATGAGCATGTCCATTCCTTTATATTTTTAAATGTGCCTTTATGTAATCAAAAAGCTTAAAAAAATAAAATCATACAGATTCTCAGTCAAAATTCTTGATTTTCCATTTTTCAGTCATGTTCTTAAAAACATTTTTTACCAGGCTCAAGGAAATAATTTTCTATCTCTCTTGTGATCGTCTGGTGACATTCTAGTGTAACTGTAAAAGTATATCTCTTTCTTTAGTAGCAAAAAATTGTGATGGATGATGGCCAGTAAAAATCTGGATTTGCTCTATGTGAGGGAGCTTTGTCATTGATTTCTGTAAGAAATAATAAGTTCTATGTGTGATTTTGTTCATATTAGTGTATTTGTCTTACAAATGATATTTAATTATAGGATAGATCCCTAGACTTCTCTCCCTCATTCATCCTACTGACTTTAATAAGATAATGCCTTGATGCACAACAATATTTCTTTCTGGGAGGCTGGAGACCTGCTTAGAGAATTCTCTTCCAAAGCAGTTGTGTAGGGTAGTGGCATTCTACAACTATATGTATGTTACATACAAAACCTTTGACTTCTGAGAGATAAAATGACCCAAAAGTAGAAGATGTCAGGATAAATATTGTCTCTGAAGCTTTTAACTCAGTATTTCTGCATGTGTGCATGATGATGTGATTTTTAGTTGTGTATTTGGCTTTTAGTTTTTCTGCAGGACCCCTGCCTCAATGAGGCATGACTTGGATTTTCTTTGGAATTGAATTAGGGTTGAGTAATGTAAGACACTGTGTGATGCAAGGCTGATCATTGAAACCAAACTTTTCACAGGTGGACAATAATTGTGTGTTCTTTGTTTTCTAGGTACTTGCCTTGAGCCCTTGGGGTCTGATTTGCAGAACTACTAAGACCTCATAGCTGCAGCTTAACTCAATGGAAGCTGTTATGAACACATGAAAAGCTATTTATTGCTAAGAACTCTGAGCAGGGGGGGAAGAAGGCCCTAGATGTATCAAATTGGGCTCAGAAAAGTTTTGTTTTCCTATCTTGAAGCTCAGCCACATGTGCGACTTAACACAGCTTGACAAGTTACCACATCTCAGATGCTAACCCTCCAACATCCTCATAGCGAGTGGGAAATTAATCCATTTATCTTAACTCATGGTGAATGAGAGCTGTGCTCACATTACCTTGGTTTTGCTAAGGAATAAAGAGCATGTGGAGTTACTATGGCTCAGCTAATATGTGGCAAATTGTCAAGCAGCCGCAAATATTACCATATGTCTGGTTCTTTAATTCCTCATACAAAATGGTGGTAATACTTTATATGATGTCAGGGTTTATGAAAATAAATTCACTCATGTTTCTGAAATGGGTATTGCATAGGTGAATCCACAAAAAAGGCTATAAGAAAATGAATAAGTCTGTCTTCAGGGCACAGTTTGAACTGTGTGCAGTAAATAAAGTGTGGAGCAGCACACTGAACAATGGGAAGAAAATGGTATTTGAAATATCTGCTCATTTAAAGAAATACTCTCCCTATTGTATGTGGAATGAAGCAGTGGTCCTGTAGAAAAATATCATTATGATCATGTACATAAAGATTGTATGCAACTTTCTACTTTATTACATTATTAAATCACACATTGAAAAGAAAGATCATTCAAAATTTTATTATGAGGCACAATGCTTAATACTGCAGGGTTCATCACCAACGTTTGAACCTTTATTTCCTCCACACAGACCTCACCCATTTGAGTTACATTTAGAAATTACTGGGAAAAATGGAGGTTGCAGGAGGCACCATTTTGCATGGAAAATTTGAACTGTTAAATACATGGCAAACTTAGGAAACAAGACTCCCAGTGAGAAGCTACAGGAATAGGCAGTGCTCCAACTCCTGACTACACATGTAGAGCAGACAGCCTGCTTCCTCAGCCCAGGTGTTGCTGGTTTTGATAACTCTCGGTATTCTGGATATTTTACTATGCATATGTATGTATGTGTATAACACACAGTATCTATTTATTACTGTCAAGTAAAGCAATTTGTCCAATTTTTCTTGCACTATACAAAAAAGCTGTTGGTTTATTTTCTCTATGTGCTGTTCAATCAATTACTTCTTTTCAAATCACCCATAGATTTTGCCAACTGTGCGTGAAGATTCTGGCTTCTTTTCCTGCCATGCCATCAATTCTTATGGGGAGGATCGTGGAATAATTCAGCTCACTGTGCAAGGTAGGAAGAGGACAACATAAGGAAAAAAACACAGCTATTGTAGTACAGTAAGTGTATGCCATCTCAGAAATCTGTTGGGGGAGGGAGGCTTTGATTCCTAATTAAAATTATTCCTCATTGTCAAAGAAATGAGGAACTGCATTAAGGTGCTCAGTTTTTCATTTTCCAGCATCAAAGATTAAATCAAAATACAGGATAAGCTTCAGTCCTTCTAGATATGTACAAATTGGTAAGATTTTTTTTCTTAAATACACTAGCCGACAATCTGCTAAAGGTACTTAGGACTATCATCTTCAGTAGGGACAGCGGATATGAGGAGGCTACTTTTTGCAGGGAGAGGGATGCATTTGCTGTTAAAGAACAAATGTATCTAAACCTCAAGATTGAAATAAAGCAAAAGTGATCTGACTTTATCTCTAGAGAAATGCTAAACCTACTGTGGATCTTTAAAAAAAAATATTTCAAGTTTAATCAGTCAAAATAAATTGCAATTAGTTTGCACATTGCAAACTCCAGGAACCTATGTTTCCTGCGGCTGGGGCTCTCCTCCTTCAGGGTGTCATTCAGGCAGACAGCAACAAGTCCTGGTGGTGGAGGTTACAGTATGCGAGATGCAGAGCACGGGCAGGACTCAGCCGCTGACTACTGCTTACTTCTCTGGGCGATGATTGTCACTGTGCTTATATGCCTTTGAACATGCACACAACAGATTTTTAGGACTTGCAAATTTCTTTCTCCCCACTCTTGATTTCAAACAACAGAAACCATGGATTTCAAGAAATCACTGAAACAGCAGATTTCAGTGAATGCCTATGGCAGATGTGTCAAATTCAGGTGGAGTTTGGGGACAGGTTCTTAGTTACACCACTGCTCATTTAAGCTTCCATGACAATTTAAAGGGGCATTAGAATGGCAATAAATGCTGTTTCCTTATAACCTTAATTCTAAATGCAGAAAAAGGGTTTAGTGTAGTTTCATACTGTTATTAAATTATTCTGCTATTAAATAAACACTTTTAAACATACTCAATGAAATAGAAATTCTACTCCCTCCCCCTACCCAATTTGGCACTTTTAAGGTTAGTATTCATATTTCTACCATCACTTTTTGTTTAAAAACTGTGGAAGTATCAGTGAAACATAGGGGTCAAGGCAAAAATCTTTTCTAGCATGCGTAGTCCAATCTGGAGTGCTTTTAGGCAAACGCAGCTCTAAGTTGCATATAAGAAGGTTAAACAGAAGTCAGTATTCAAGATTACATCTGTGACTACTAGTTGAAAATTGACCTTTCTTCCCTCTTCTTGAGCATTCTTCAGCAGGTGATTAACTGGCTCAGGGTGCTAATGAGTGACCAGAGAAAATGCCATGAGAGCTCACTACCAGCAAGCTATGCCAGTGCCACGCTCATTAATGTTACCTCATTAAGAGTACAGGCTTCCTTCTGACTAAAACTGTGTGTGTGTTCACTCAGAACCCCCCGACCCTCCTGAAATAGAAATCCGAGAAGTGAGAGCACGTAGTATTGCCCTCAGATGGACCATGGGATTTGATGGGAACAGCCCAATCACCGGCTACGATATTGAGTGCAAGAACAAGTCAGGTAAGAAATTATCTTCCTCTGAAGCAATCCCCGTCACTAGTCATTCATCACTGAGCCTGTATCGTAAAAGATAATTAATAAATTGAAACTGCCTGATGGAAAATTTTACCATAGTTTATTTAATCTTCCACAGCAAAATTTATCTTCATTTGTTGTTGCTTTTTTTCTTTTTTTTTTTTTCTTTTTGAGGCAAGGACATTAGGTTTAGCAATCACTACTTTTTCTTTTTACCAGAGGAAACTTACAATTAAGGGGAAAAAATGTGTTGTAAAATAAGCCATTCTAGGTGATAGCTTGATAGCTGGTATGGTTTTGATAGCTGATTCTTGGTCCCTGTTCTTATCTTTAATCCATTTGGATTTTTTTTTTTCATTTTCAAGTTCTATCTTTTCCCTATAGAAAAGGCCACCCACCTTTACAAGTTATCTTTTCCCTTAGTGCTGATTTTTAAAAGCTGTTTTCTATCAATATATGAGTACATGGCATCCTCCCTGGAATGTTAGCAGTGGAAAAGGTTATTTAAGAGAATCTTAAGATGAAGAAAGGCTTCCAGGGGTGGGGCATCCACAGCTTCTCTGGACAGTCTGTGCCAGTATCTCACCACCCTCATAGTGAAGAACTTCTTCCTAATATTTAATCTCAGTCTACTCCCTTTCATGACTTGAGAAGGGACAAGCAAAGAAATTGCTATGGAACAATATTTCATATTTCAAGTATTATTAAAAAGACACTGAGAAATTATATTGTACTACTAGTTGGAATTTTTGAACTATTTGAAAGGGGATATAGTTCACTAATAGGAGGGCTCTGTGTGCTTATCAGTGAAGCATTCTGTTTATCAAAGCAACTACAGTCCATTTACAGTCTTCTCCCTTTAGTTCTGAGATGGAAAAATGTACTTGTTCATAAAATTCTAATATTTGCCAAGTTTTTTTTCAGAAACTATTCTACTACTCATCTTTTATATTCTTCTTTTGTCTAAATTGTGTATTTCCTTTGTGCTTCACTTAGGCAAAAATTTTGAGATGCTCTATCTACTAGATAAAATATTTTTGAGTGTTAAATCATCAGTTCCATTTTTACATTTGCTTTGTAAATGAAGTTGATAATGTACAGGTGAGCATGGTACCTGAAAGATTACAGAGCTCTAAAACATCTTTGTTAGATTTAGTTCAATGTTTTCAAGCGATAATGCAGAATGCAGGCAAACATGAAGTGGTAATCACTATGAGCTTGCATTACAAAATTATGTCTCTCTAATATGGCATGATAAATCACTAGCAAGACAGCAAATGAGGCACTATCAGACTGAATGAAAACATCAAGACAAAACAGTGATAAAGGTTAAAAAAATGGAAAGAAAGAAAAAATAACGAGTGGCAGAATTAGTGTTGCAGAAAGTATTTCTTTGTCTGTATATGAAGACAAATACTGGAGTTCATGTCCTAAAAAGAGCAGATTTCCTTCCTCTCACTGCAAATAATAGAAACATAATTTTTTAGAATCTAAGGCTGAATCTTTGGAGAAACTAGGATCGGGTTTTTGAATTCTTGCACATGATTCTTGTCAGTAATTAAATAATCAAGAAAATGAAACATCAAACTGGTTACTGAAGAACTTGTACAGGGTAGTTAACGGAAGCTAGAACAAAGAAGAGGGAATTAAGAAAGCTCCTCACAATTTCCAGATTATTACAGGCACAGAAGAAAACTTAGGTAAAACATTCACATCCAGATGGTAAGCTGAGGGAACATCCTGCCAAGGCCGAAGTAAAGCTGCAAACTGCACAGCTGTATTTAGTAAGAATTTTCCACCTACGTTGCTTACCCTGAGGACTCAGAAGAGGGTTTACAGCAGGATGCAACATCTAGGCTTCTTAAAAAGGAAAATTGCAGAACTTCTCAGTTTCAGGGGATGTGCTGGTGACCACACGTCATGCATGGACTTCACTATATGGTGCTTCCCTCAGGTATCCAATTTACCCCTGCAGTCCAATTAGACAAAAAAAGGCACTCTTTTTTACTCTCAAAAAGTACTGTCGTCTCTTTTTAATGTGAAAAACCTTCTAGAAGGAGCACGGGAGGTGCCTGTCATTTGGGTAGGTGGTAGCTGTAGGGTCCAGTTGCCATGCAGGAGCAAGATGAGCAGTGGGAGCTCAGCTTTTCAGGCTGTTTCAGTACTTAGGTACAATGCTTGTCTGTACAGAGATGTACCTGTAATACCCCTCACTGAAACCACTGGTGTGTAGCCGTCAGGCATTTCCAATGGAGGTGTACAAAAAGGTTTGACATTAGTAAAAGGTGTGTGTGTCCTTCTTTGTGCCTTTCTCCTTATCCTTTTTATTTTTCACATCATGAGGGAAAGCTGAGGGGAAAACTTAACATCAGTTCCGCGTAAGAGGTGACCTGAAGGGAGAGGATCGTGCTTTGCTCTTTCTTGTGCTCACTTGTGAGTAGAGAACAGAGACGCCTTCGCAGAACTAGGGGCTCCTACCACGCCTGCCCACGGAGGTGCGGTGTAGTACCGTAAGTGGCCACGAGGCGGCAGCACCAGCACTGCTCTAGCTGCAGCCGCTTTTCTGGTCGCAGCACAGTAAGCTCAAAGTTCTAGGTCTTCCTTTTGGGAACCGGTATGAAGCGGCTGGTTTTCCTAAAATCATAATTTTTTCGTAGATCAGTACGCCAGTGTGCATTTTATATAGCACAGAGTAGTGCCTGGGTATAACATTTATGAGTAGAATAAAAAATAAGTTAAAATCTCCACTCTTTTAGCTGTTTTACTTTTTTTTTTTCTTCCAAAGACCATTGCTGCTTGTCTTCTATGCTTTTTTATTCTAAGTAAATGGATTTTAGAGCTCTCTGAAACAACAATAAAATCCAGAGGAGCCAACAGTCAGTCTGAGTACCTCACTCAATTCCTCACCCCATGGACACTACCAAATATTTTTAGGGTTTGCCAGAAGAAAACAAAATTAACTTCTTTATTATTTCCCCTCCTTAATTCTTATAAACACGATTTTCAAAATTGAAAACAGTTTTGGGAAGAAATTGGTTAATTTCCGTCTGGGCTGGTTCAGTTTGGAGGGATTGCTTTTGTTGGTTTATTTTACCCTTCAAGAAGGGGACACATGTATCAAAATATACGCCTGAAGTCCATGCATGAGTTGTAAATAAACACTGGAGGCCTATATTTTCATAAATCTCTTTCTTCATGGTGCATCATTACTTAATCTACTAAGAACCCCCAGAATTTTTCAAATTAATTTATTTGATTTCAGCAGCTAGTATGTACTATGGAGTCCTTCCACTCAGGGGTTGGTATTTAAAACAACCAAGTGCAAACTTAAGCAGTTTGATAATATGCAGACTAAATTTAAATAAATTCTCATCATCCTCAAGGGAAATTCAACACAATTCTCCATACAAAGCAGGTCTTTTGTTAAATGTGTTTCCTTTGGTGTGGTACACTGGAACAGGGTCTCCACCTGCGCTAGCGCAAGATTTAACACAATGGAGTGTAACTGCTGGTTAAAGTTCTTTAAAGTTTAAGAAAGTCTGCAAAGCTGTAGCAAACTGAAACCAAGCTGTTGCAGGGCTGCCTGCAGGTAACTCCTTTAGAGCTTCTGGAAGTATCCTACAGAGGAAGCTGTGACAAACTCAGTCACCAAGGAAAAATATATTCAGGTGAATCTGGTTAGCACTTTAATGTCTGCTTCCTAAATGCTTACTGGGTAAACAAAGCCACACAGACAAGCAAACAGGCCCTATAGCCAGCCAAGCTACAGATGTCATCATGACAACTTGTGCATCATTTAGCAAGCTCATATAAAATAATTTATACAGTATGTGCAAATATTTTGTATCTGTGAGCTTTCTGTTTTTAAAGTAGTCTCTTATCTCCTGAGCTTTCTCCAATCCTGCCTGCAGTGACCCACACTGTAAAACATTCCTGTAGAGTCTTCAGTGACATCCCCCATAGGATGCTGCAGAGGTTAAAGGAAGAACATCCCCTGCTGTAAGAAAGAAATTAAGGATAGCAACTCATAAAAGACATCAAGATGCTTTAAACAGCTACATTCTATTATTTTGTTTGCAGCAATTGAATGCTTGGATAAAAAGGAGGAGTTACTGCGTTCAGTCAATCTCTATCCTTTTTCCTATTATATGTCTGGAGAATTTCTTAAAAACATAACAGGCAGATGAATAGTAAGCATGAATAATAACAATGTGCTCCTCTTTTTACAGACACATGCAAACAGGTAGGATGGTTTGACATTCCCCTTGTATTATGCAGAGTATTCCCCTGCTTCTGCATCCTAACACAAGTCAGGGAAATAGCACCAGTCCTGGAGGATGCTGAGCTCTGTGTTTGAGTACTCTAAGCTTGCCCTCACTGTTTCCCTATGGTGTGAGATCCTGGAGTTTGGGATCAAAATTTCTGCCTGATCTCCCTGCTAGTCTGAGCCCTACATTCCTGTTTATTAACTCCGTTTCCCCCCTTTTTGGAGCACAGCTGACCTTCTCCTTGAGTGAGGATCTCTTTGGGGCAGCAGCTCCCATCTTTTTCACAGTTGTTCCAATGTGGCAATGGTGAAAAACCAGTATGTACGCACACAAACCTGGGGTATCTTTGCTGCTTTCACCACCCCCCTGAAAAAAAAGGCAAATGAGTATCTTGTTTCCTCAGATATGCTGATGACCAGAGAGCTAAGATCCCGTTGTTCACAGCACCACGCTAGGAGCAGTTGGGAGTGCAGGAGGGAGGAGCAGGAAGGGGATCAGTCGATTTGCTTTTAGCAGCAGGCGTTTTCTGGACTAATTCAGTGATGCCAGTATCCCGCTCTGTGAGACAGTTTAACTGCAAGCTTGTGTTAGTGATGTTAACATCATCTTTTATTTCTCTGTTTTATTTTAATCTCTTATTAAATAGACTCTTGGGATTCTGTTCAGAGAACCAAAGATGTTTCCCCTCAACTAAACCAAGCCACTATCATTGACCTCCACCCTTCCTCAACTTACAACATTCGCATGTATGCCAAGAATCGCATCGGCAAGAGTGAGGCCAGCAATGAGCTCACCATCACTACTGATGAAGCAGGTATGATCTGGTTTTGCAGCATTTAAATCAAGCTGGGAATTACTGCTCTTCAACATAAGGAATCTTTACCTGAAATGATGCTTGTGTCGCTGCAGCTACATCAAAAGAAATACCGAATTGTTCCCATAAAACACTGTGACTTTTGCAACTTCATTGTGCAGGCCCATAATTAAAGCTGTTCAGTGGCATCTAGTGGTCAGAGAAGACATTGTGTTCAAATTTTCAGCCTGGTGTACCGGAAACAGCACACCTATATCTACAGTTAGGCAACTCAATCAACATCATCTTGGTTTTAGTGGTGGTTCCTCCCCTGTGGGTTGTGTGGTTTTCCTTAGAGGCTCAGATATTAGTATAGGTAGTTAATTTAAACTAACCCATTGAGAACATTGATCTACATGAATGAAATTTTTCTTGACTATTCCATCCCCCAACCCACTCGCCATTTTGCTTTCTGATTGCTGTAGAAGTCAGTTGGCTGTCATCAGTTAAATGTCATCCTCCTGTTCTTTGTTGCCATGTATTCTTCTACATTGTTGTAGGTTTCGGTACCAGGAGGGTTGTGTGGGCATTTTTGCTTTGGTGGCTGGAGCCACTCTTTCGTGTACTCAAATTGCTGTCTTCCAGTTCTGTCTTATTTTTATTTCTCAGACCTACCTGAAGTGGCAGATAGATAAGGCCAGCATAGCCTTGTGCATGCTACCATGTCCCAAGTCCTGCTTGTTACCTGTGGGTGAAAAGTGGAGAGCTACAGCTCTCTATTTCAGAAATTAGGAATGAAAATGCTGAATGGCCATGAATACTTCTGCCAGGCACACATTCCAATTGCATACAATATAGAAAGGTGTTGAGAGTAACCTAAGCAGCTCCAACATCCTTAGCCCACTAAAACTAGATGGAATTACTCTGAAGTCTTGACCAGAAAGGAGCTAGCTCACTTGTTTTTGAAAACACATTTTTATCTTGCTAATTTTATTTTTCCTGTTACATTACGCTTCCTTCTTTAGGAATTTCGAGAGGAAAACTGTAATGCAAGTATCTGGGTAGCAGTCTTCTAACAGTGAAAATTTCTACCTTTTTTCAAGATTCATGTTGGTCTAGGCTTTGAACACTCAGTGACCAGTTTTTAGTTCAGCTCTTATGAATACAGCTGTGTAATTCCCACACATTTTCTCTGTGGGTGAATTTACTACAGTGAAAATCTACCCCTTGTCAGGAGAACATGTTTTTGTCTCCAAGGGACTTGCTGAATAAGAAGATCCAAGGGCTCATGGTGAAAAGCAAAATAAGCAGGAGACAAACATCAGCTGCATTTGTTTTTTCACCGGGTGTTTTTTCATCCCAGGGAAAGGAAATCCTTCAGTGAACAGCTTTATTAATGGTGAATAGTTTGCAAAATATTTATCATTTGGTGAGTATTTTTCTTGTCCTTTGTTCAATGAAAATGTGAAATCACTACAGAAAACAGACTATCCTTTCTTCTGGTCAGCATCACCTGTATCCCCAAAATGCACATTCTTTCTTGTGCATATACATCAAAGTAGAGCAATAGGTCTTATTTACCTATGCTTGGGATATTTCTTACTTGCTGAGTTTTCCCTGTCTGTTAATTAAGTTGTCAGGATCAGCAGCTGGCCTTGAAATTAAAAAACAGCTTCCCTGTGAACAGGGTGGAACCTTAACACCACATTTTATTCAGTTCTTTGTAACCAAGATTCAGAATAATTGGTCCTTTTTGTTACTGTCTTTAAAGGAGACGTCTATTTGGAGAAAAAGACTAACAGTGTGGAACTGTATTCAAAAGTCACTGATCTACCTAGGGAACAATTGGAAGAGAGCAGGTCAGGCTTAGGCAGAGCATATGATGTTTGTCTCCTGGATTTTTGTTTCAGATGGTATGTGATGTACAGGAGCACCATTTCTTTGATCACTGTTTACTTCTGTTCTCTGCTTTTTCAATAGAAAATGGAGAGCAGCATGGGTGCAGGGAATGAGAGAGAAGGTAATGAGAAGGGAACAAAATAAAGGTCCAAGAAAGACAATATAAAAACTGGACAACTCGAACCATCCTATTAGCAAGGGGGTGCAGCTTGTATATGACATATTACAGTGACCTGAGTCAGCCAGCACTAGCTATTAGAAAACTGTTAGGGGTCTCTGTGGCAAAAGGGTAGTCAAGAATAGCATGATTTCAAAGCTTACAGACCACCTCTTTCACTCTATGCAACCATGGTCAGCTCCTGTGTTGGAAAATAGACTGTAAGCACCCACTTGCACTAATGCCTATCAGGAATACAAAAGCATCATGGCTTCTGTTTAATACTGAAATCAATATAGGAAGCTGAGATATCTTGGCTTTCTTTATGTCTTTGACACAAAATCTGTATGACATTAAATATATTTTTTAAATTATTTCTTATTTAATATTTCACTATGGTATGCTGGGAGCACCTACCTGCTCCAGTCTGGAAAACTTTTGGGGTCTTTCAAGAAAAAGTCAATATTTTAAGAAGCACATTTTAAACCCCATTTTTGAGCTCAAATGCTTTTCTCAAATTCCACTACATTATAATGTACCTGGAGAAATGTCATTCATGTTTGTCAACAGGGGGCCATAATCAAGGACAGGGTTAAAAAAATTCAGAGTGATCTCATTTTTGCCAGTAGGTTTTTTCCCCTTCTTCTTCCTGTACAGTAATGCAGGAAGAATGGAAATAAAGTGTTTTCAACCTTTGGAAATTTCCCATCTGAAGGACAGTCAAGAATGGCACAGAATAGGGCATATTTAATAACTTAAACATATTATAGGCTGTATCCAGGGTCTCTGTGCTTTCATCAGTTAAAGCAATATGTTCTGGTTCCTTTCGCCACAGCTGTCATTTGCTGCTGCTCCACCTCTAACAGCCCCATCTCACCCTTTTTATTGCTTTACTTCCTTTGTCATGCTATTAAACTTAATTTAATACCTTTTACTGAGGCCATATTCTGCATCAAGGGAACCCTCTACAGCAGCTCAAGATGACTCCATTCCTTTCTTCAGATCTTTCTTTTACAATGATTTACATCACTGAGCAAGCAATTTACTTCAGATCTTTCTGTTCAATCCCAGCCAATTCTTGATCTGCTTTGTAATGGCCCAGCTGACAAGTAGGTTTCCCTAGACTCAGGGTCTTCTTTTTTTCATTTGCCTTTAAAGCATCATGCACACCCTTGGCAGCATATTGATACTAAATGAAACTCTTCCTAACTCAGGCACGCTTTTTGTCTCTGGCAGTTATTTTTTGTCTGATTTCCAGACTGAAATACCTACAATGGGGAGAGAGGGTAAAGTGTGCTGCTTTTTGTGTATAAAATATTTGATATTTGGATGAATGTACTCAGTCGCTAGTGAACAAAGCAGATCCCACTGGAAAGTGTGCAACATGAAGGCTGGACAATGAGCTCCTGTCTTGCTTTCAAATAGGTTCTGCTGTCTTTCTATCACCCACAGGGTTCTGACTCTTGAAAACGTCTTGCCTACTTACAAAACAGAAACAGCATTGTGAGAGTATCACTAAACGTGAAAAGTCACTATCATTCATTCTTATTTTATTTACCATGCTATATTTTCGCATGTGTTGTATTTCACTGGTGGTCAGACATGACCCTAAATAGGAAGATGCTATGCTCTGGTTTTGTGCAATGAAGTTGTGTCTGCAGTTTTCCATATGAAATTGACTCAGTCCAAATCTCTTTAATGCTGCTGTGTTGAGATGGTGACATGCTATGTGAAGTGCTGAATTCTGTGGCTATGAGGGACAGTTTTGATGCACCTCTCTTCTCTCTTTCTAGCTCCTGATGGTCCACCTCAGGATGTCCAACTTGAACCTATATCTTCACAAAGCATTAGGGTCACCTGGAAGGTAAATATGCACACATCCAAGGATTTTGTATTCTGGTGCATTCAAGGAGGTTTTATTGAGGGGAGTATTATAACAACTGGGGATTAGTTATTTTATTTGGGAGAGTTCTTGCAGATCCTTTGCCACCAAATCTTAAAAGTATTTGCCATTAAGAGTGGTGCATTCTGAAAAGCATGAACCTTCCACTGGTTAATAATAGCAGCAACTGCTTGCCTGTGCTGATGACTGGAACATTTCCTGCTTCTTTCTTGGAAATAAGCATCAAAGAATTTCACTTTGATCTGGGGCAAAATTTCCCCAAAACACTGAAGCCAATGGCAATTTTTTCCCATTGCAATGGACTTTGGGACAAAGCCTTACTGTAGGCATGTCTGCACAGAGAAAGCAGTAAAGTATCTCAAAATGAGAATTGATAAATCAGAGCAACCAATTTAAAAATATCAGCAACAGATATTTAAAAATCTGGCATGTCTTATGACTCAATTCAATTTTTCTAGATTTTGCCCAGTGTTTTGACAATGACAGAATGTTTTAAATGCTTTTGGTATGATATCAGAGGTACTTAAACCAAGCTTTAAATGGTTTTTTAATATATACTCCTTGTACTTTTTAGCAGACAGAATAAAGCTATCTAATTACGGTAGCATAATCTCAATATGAATGGCAGTTTCCAAATTGTATTTATAATTCCATATATTTAAAAGTCTGAAATATGTAGTATTAAGTGCTGGAGTGGGATGTGGCATAATAGTGATGTTAATTACTCCTGCAAATGTGGATGATGTGTCTTTCACCCCATTATGCAAACCATCCAGAAAGTCAGAATAGTAGAAATGAGCTGCTGCTTATTAACCATATAAATAACTGTAGGCTGCTGGTTATTTATACAAGAAATAACCAGGATGATCTTGTATTAGGTTTGAGCTGGTTCCTGGATAGACAGGTTTCTACAGTGCATGATCTCTGTACAGCACAGGTGGACGTATAACTACAGATATTCTAGCTAGTACAGAGGGATCTCAGCTGCCAAGCATTTTGATTAGTTCATTGGCGCTTTATAAATGGTGCATTAAAATTTCTGTTTTGATGGGAAATTTCAGCTTTAAGCTTCAAAAGCAGTAGTCTTCATCAGACCTGTCAATGCAGGTCACAGATACAGTGCTGATTTTGGATCTTGTCCACAATTTATTGATCAATTGAGTGCACCCTCAGCAAGTTTGCTGACAACACCAAGCTGTGTGGTGCAGTTGACATGCTGAAGGAAAGAGATACCACCCAGACAGACCTTGACAAGCTTGAGAGGTGGAATAGCACAGACCTCATGAAGTTCAGTAAGGCCAAGTGCAAGGTCCTGCACTTGGGCCAGGGCAGTCCCAAGCACATCTACCGGCTTAGCAGAGACTGAATTGAAAGCAGCCCTGAGGAGGAGGAGTAGGGGTGTTGGTTGATGAGAAGCTCAGCATGAGCCAGTAGTGTGTGCCTGCAGCCCAGAAAGCAAATCTATAACAATGGGTTGCATGAAAAGGACCGTGGCTGGCAGGTCACAGGAGGTGATTCTACCCCTCTACTCTGCTCTTGTGAGCCCCCCATCTGGAGTACTGCATTCAGCACTGCAGCCCCTAACATAAGAGGAACGAGGACCTGCTTGAGAAAGTCCAGAGGGCCACAAAGAGCGCTGGAGTACTTCTCCTACGAAGGCAGGCTGAGAGAGTTGAGCTTGTTCAGTCTGGAGAAGAGAAGGCTTTTCTCTTATAGCAGCCTTTCAGTGCCTAAAGGGGGCCTACAAGAAGTATGGAGAGGCACTTTTTAAAGGGCATGTAGTGACAGGACAAGGGGGAGCGGTTTTAAACTGAAGAAGGATTGCTTTAAATTAGACATTAGGAAAACATTTTTCACTATGAGGGTGTCTCACACTGGCACAGGTTTCCCAGAGAAGCTGTGGCTGCCCCATCTCTGGTGGATGGGGCTTTGAGCAACCTGATCTAGAGGAAGGTGTCCCTGTCCATGGCAGGGTAGTTGGAACTGGCTGATCTTTAAGTTCCCTTCCAACTCTAACCATTCTATGATTCTTGACTTTATATCTGTGTTGGTTTTCATCAAATGGTTTCCAAAACCAAAAGGCACATAGTCACTAGCCACAGGCTTACATGCTGGCTGAAGTGAAACAAAACCTTCCTGAAAGGTTACTGCTTGCATAGTCCTACCTTTACTAGAATTATTTCCTGAATCACAGTTTGCAACAGCTAATCAGCTTCTTAATCAAGAAGTCCTGCTAATTAAGAAGTCCCAAACCAGGAGTGAGCCGTTTGCTTCCCTTGAATTATTGCAGTTTTTACCCAGCCAGAGCAGTTTTAGTTCATTATTTAAAAAAAAAATACTTTAGGATAGTTCCAAAGACGTAATATAGTTCAGTCCCATTCTGAATCCTGGCTTCTGAGTAGGTCCCTACGATGCACTGCTGTGCAGAAGACACTCACTGCATTGTGCAATACCAAGTATTTAAGAATAGCAAAATAGCCATGAGATCAATCATGAAGGGGAAAAAAAGGAAGAAAATTAACTTAGTAATAATATGGTCATTTTTAGTTTGGAGGCATGTGGAGTGTTTGCCATTATACAAAAGGGATTGTGTTAAGAACCATAGTTATATTTAAAGTTGGCAAACCTCATTTAAATAAGGACAGTGTCAATAACAGCAAAAAGAGAATAGCACACCAAATATCTTTCATCTTGTATTAAGTTTTATTTCTCCAGCTTGCTACAGTCATTAATCTACCCTTTAAATTTTCTCTTAGCCCACCTTTAGAAAATCCTAGTTGAGCAAAGTTTTATAGGTCTGTGATATATTTAATCTGATTTCTATGCATCCACATAGAACATGGGGTTTAGACTGGATTTTTAAATAGTACTCAGCACTTTTTAGTAGTTTAAAATTCTGCAGAGAGAATATGAATTAAACAGGAATTCTCATTTAGTAAAGAGCATAAAGATATTAATTTTTACTTTTTTTTTGGTAGTATTTTACAAGGTAAATGAACCCATTAAATTTAGGCATGGGAAATATTCCTTCCCCTCTTTATGCGTATACACTTGCACAGAACTATAAAAGGTCACACTTTACAAAAGTCACTGATACCCTATTTTACAACTCTTAGATTTTGTGACACAAGCAGTAAGATCAGGGACTGAAACTTACTTTTCACTGCTGTTCTACGACTGCAGACAAGGTTAACAATATTTTTTTTCCCATGAACATTTAGTCATGGACAAATGTTGCTTTACTGACTTTTCTACCAAAAATGAGTATATATACCAGAAGGCGTATATAGAAAATATGATTTATTTATGAAAAAGTCTATCCAAAAATGAAACATTTAGATAGTACTAACAAGGAATATTTGAAGCTTTGTGGAGCAGAACATTTCAACTCTACTGTTCTGACGTTACTTTGAGCTTGTTTTATATTGTATAATGTTTTAAAGCGGAAAAAAAAAAAAAAAGAAAAAAAAAATCTTGACCTAAAACAATTATAAAGAGGTTTCATGAAGAATGCAAAATTTGCCATTTTATTAGAGTTCAAAATGAGAAAGTGTATAATTGCATAATTCCCGGTGAAGAGGCTATGCTGGCTATAGTCCTGCTCTGAAACTATTACAGTGCATGGTAAATGTTTGATTTAGTTTTAGTATTCTGTTCCGTATGTTTTACAGTATCATGTATGTGTTCCAATACATGTTCTGTATGTTTCTGTAATCAATTATGCACCAGGTTTGTGCTCACTTTTTCTTGGTATACAGTGCATGCCTGATGGTATATAGCATATGTACATACAGGATCTTATGTGTGCTGTATTTGGCAGTAGTCAGTGTATACCATTCACAAAACAATAAATGCACTACATAATGTGGTGTATGTTTTCTGAGCATGTTGCTTGTGATTTCAATGTGCAGTGTGTGTTGCGGCAACAACTTTTGCTCAAAAACCACCTGCGGTAACTCATGGGAATGTTCCAGTTGCAGCCTTTAACTAGGAGAGGCTTTAGATCTTGAGATGTGCAACCATGAGCATGTTAATGTTTGAGACAAGAAATCTCCATGCAGACTGTTGAGGATTTGCCAAGCTATTAGCATCCAACACTGATGGAAATATCTGGTGTCCTGGTATGATTAAACTGGTGCCTCTACTCTCATACATATTTAGAAAATGGACAGTGACCTGCCACATTGTTTGAAAGCAGTCCTCCCTGTAACACCATCTGAGTTGTCTGCTGCTTTGTCCAAACTTTTTGTCCTTTAAACAATTTGAAATACTTAGATTATATTGAATTATTTTTTTGCCCCTTCCCATCGACACTGCCTATAAAAATGAGCTGTGCACAATATCATGGCTTGTAACAGAATCTAAAATCCTTCAACTAATGAAACAATTCACCCTGAAATATTTAAATTATTTAAATATGATAAAGTTATTTTCTTCTAAAATGGAATGAAACAGCTTCACCTTATGACGATATCTGAATCTCAAACGAAAAAATAATCTGCCCTTAGTTTCCACCCCACAGTCCAGCTTAAAAAAATACCTTTTCCAATCATTGCAGGATCATAAAGCCGTTCAGAATAGTGCTTGCTCTTGCAAACAAAGTATTTTGATAATAAAAGATTAAAAAAATATATATTTGTAAAGAAGTTGAGTGGTTCTTTGAGGTTTGGTTGTTTGTGTTTTTTTTTTTTTTACAAGAAAAAAAAAACAGAAATATCTGAACAGGAAACAATTATACCTCTAGATTCCAAAACCACAGTTCTAATCCTGGCAGTATGCCTTACAAGGTGCTCAAGACTGAATCTCCTGGTTTGCTCATCTACCACTGAAAGGACAGCCCCATGCTTGCAGAGAGCTTGTTAGCACCAGAGGAACTGAAGTAGTACAGCGGAAATTATATCCTTGCTTCAAGTTTTCTTTCTGTTTTTGAAGGCAGGAAGGAGCATATGAAAATAAAATTCAAAGAAAACATCTGAAGGTATAAAATTCAAGCAGTCAGATCCATCCAGTGACACATTTCAAATACAGAGAGGGTGCTGGCTTTTGCAGAGCAATGATTGGTTGATAGTGGATGGAAGGCAAATCCCACACTGGTTTTATTGGCTTCAGTGAGACTTTGGCAGAGTGGACTATAAACTCACTCAAACAGACAGGTCCTGTGACAGAAAATAGTATTCTTCTTAAGAATGTATTCCTCAGTAGATTTAATGGGATATAGTAACAACAGAAATTGCTGCCTCTGCTTGTTTAACTCATTGCCAATAAACTACGTCACAAAGACCTTTTTCATGGGTCAGTGGAACAGATGAGCTTGTGAGCACCTGGTGGGAATTTGAAAGAAGTTTGGAGGATTTGAAAGAGCTTTTTCTCCATGGATTACAAACTGTGCCTTAAAATGTTTATACTAATCATACCTCATATATGTAGCAAACCAGACAGGAACATTATCACATGTTGGAAATAGTCCAATAGTATTTAAATGGAATTTTAATGGGTATTTCTATCAATAACAGGCTTTTACCTGAGTTGTCAATCCTTTACTCTAGGCTATATTCTATATTGCAGAGTACAGAAATTATTTCCACTAGTCAGGTACAGGGAATCTTGCACTGTGACTGAGAAATACAGTGCATAATTATGGCCAAGCATTCTGTACTCTCCATGCTCTTGAATGCCAGATATTGTACACCTTGTTTTAGTAGCTATTCAGTATGCAAATCCCTGCTTTTCAATTCATTATTGCCTTCAGCACTCATTATCTAATCATCTTTCCACATTACAGAAGCATATTTCAAAGCACAGTGTAAAATTTTCCTAAGCATCTAGCTGAATAAACTTATGTGGCTACCTTGAACAGATCAATAAATGACTTACTGAAAATTTAGTGAGCGAATGGTAGGGGTTTGTAGCAAAACCACAATTAATAGTGAACAGTAGGCCTGTAATGCAAGTACAGCCTTATCAACTGAGCCTTGTTTGATTCACCTGATAAGAGAACAAAACGTTATGAATTCAAATTATAACTCAAGAATATCCCCATATCTATTTCTACTGTGTATGAACCATTTAAAGGTCTTTCTTTTAGCACAGGAATGCACAAATTAGAACAAAGTGCACCTGAAATTTATGTATCAAGGTAAAAATTTTTTACTTCATGCTCATTACTTTATGTGTGGGGAAAATTTTTTAGTTGTTACCCATAAATAGACTTATGTTCAGTAGGAAAAAAAAATGTTGACTTTGTGTATATTTAAAAAAAATTTAAGAGGAACAACTTTACTTTGGAGACACATACTTAATGTGTAATCTTTCATTTTCTATTTAGGCTCCAAAGAAGCACTTGCAAAATGGAATTATTCGTGGATACCAGATAGGTTATCGGGAGTACAGTGCAGGTGGAAATTTCCAGTTCAATATCATCAGTATTGATACCACTGGAGACAGTGAAGTCTATACGCTGAATAACCTGAAGAAATTCACACAGTATGGCATGGTAGTCCAGGCTTGTAATCGGGCTGGAATAGGACCTTCTTCTCAGGAAATCATCACCACTACTCTTGAGGATGGTAGGCCCTTGGCAAACAGCTATCATGGGACATACTATTATTTCTTAATTTCCTTTTACCTTCTTACATTTATTGCTTGAATAGTGATTATTATAGTGGGGATAATAGAAAACCAGACTTTACAGGCATTAGATACAGTAGACAGCTGGTGGGAAGAAACTGGCCAATGAGCATGTACAGTTTTCACTGCAAGAGATGCAAGGTCATACAGGTATATAACTCTACTAACAATATATCCTGCTGTAAATGATATTGACTAAGACTGTAGATTTCATTCAGTAGCCTATTGCATTGGTGTTTACATATTTGCAGATTTTGTGATGCTTAGAAGTAAAACTCTGAAGGGTGAAGTGATATTATTAATGTTGTTGGCTTTCTTTTGTTTTCAAATGAATCCACTGTGAAACCTAGAGATCTTGTACTGCACAATCCCTTGTCTTGTCAGCCTAAAGAGAGATATGTGGTTTTTTTTCAAGGATATTCAAACTAATTGAGAGAAATATGATTTTGATTTCAGACAAAATTCAACCTGTCTAATCCAAGGAACAATACAGGGTTTGGATTTTTTTTTTCAAACTGTATAAAAAGCACTTCTTAAACAATGAGAGGGTGTCCTCTAGTGGAAAAAGAAAATTATTCCATATCCTAAAAGAGACCCAGTATTGTACAGGCATATAAAAGCAAATAAGTCGTAAAGGATAGTGTAGGTCAGATTTTCAGCTGCTGTAAATTAGCATCAGCATACTGAAGTCAGTGCCAGCTAGGAATCTGACTTTTTACACAGGAGGAACAGAGTAGGACACATCTAACATTCTCAAGAGCTACAGATTTTGAAGCATATGCTTCATGGAAGACTGGTGTTTTTCATTTACTCTAAACATTTCTAGGCCTAAACAGATAAGTGCAAGGCCTCAGAAGGCAGTACACTCATACATGCATATATTTTTTATTATAAGAAATAGTAGCTTTTCTTTTCAGAATCCTACATGCTTACTTTTCCTGGCAACAGGGGTTTTTTGGTCATTACTCAAATTTGCATCATTCATTAACATTTTTTGCAGTATATTTAAAGAACTGCCTGCTTTCCCCTCCCACCAATTTTAAAGGGATATTAAAATTGTCCAGAAAGATGTCAGTTTGGCTGCAAACTTTAAAAAGAACCCCATACTTAAATTGCATACAGAATTATGTTTATTTCAACACTAGGACACATTTCTTTTTCAAAAGAAGTGACAAAAAGCCTATTAAAATAATAGTCAGTAAGTGGGAAAGCAGTACATCAAAAGTCATTCCAAGAAAATGGGCTGCTATTTGCAGATTGTAGCAAGAATAAAGTTTTGCATTGGTAAGAGGGTATAACTGCCAATTAAGCAATGGGTGGTGGGATAGCAATGAAAATTGAAAGAGGAGCATTGGTAAGCATTGGGTTGTTAATGGAGTTAAAAATGGTGACTATCTTATTCCAGTGCCCAGTTGCCCTCCAGGGAATGTCCAAGCCACTGCCACATCACCAGAAACCATCTCCATTTCTTGGTCAACATTGGCGAAAGAAACTCTGAATGGGATTCTGCAAGGATTCAGGGTTATCTACTGGGCTAATCTCTTGGATGGAGGTGAGAGAAATCCAGCTGTTACTAACTTAAAAGCCGTATGAGGCCTTTATATCATTTATTCTCTTTTGTGAAGGCATTGTACTTCCTTTTCTCTTTGCTTTAGAGAAAGCTTCATCTATTTGTGAAGGAAAGCATTTTCCCTAGAGCTTTAACAGAGCAGTGGGCAGCAGCTGCCTGGTGGCTCCCCTGGTGAAGACTTCCACTGTGGGACTGCAACGCTCCATAGACCTACCATAATATCCCAAATGACCTGAACAAATTTCATTTCAGTTACAAATTCCAGCAGGTATCTTTTATAAAGAATGATGATATGAACCTAGAAGACACCTGCCCAAACCTGTATTTTATTTTAATTTAGTTGGTTATCTGTTTCCTTAGCTAGTTTCCTACTTCATAGGTTATTGTTTATTTTTTGTCAGGTTGCATTTCGTCTTCATAGATGAGGGTAAAAGAAGGAAACATTTTTGGAAAAGGCTTCGTATTTTCATGGCAGCCTCCTCTGTTATGCTTAGGTTTTAGTACTCTGAGCACAATTCCTAGGGCCTCCAAAGCAGAGAATGACTGAAATGATCAAAGGAGGAGTGAAATACCTTACTAATCTGCAATTTGTCACGTGATGATAATTATACCTATCGTACTTCCTGGTAAATTAAATATTTGTAGATTTGAGATGCACATGCCTTTATTCCTATTTGCTTTACTGAATTTTCACAGCCTTAGGACAATCAGCTGGCCCACTTTTTTTCCTTTCATCCATCAGGATCATAGCTCACACTAATATGCCCCTGTCTTGCAAATCCTGGCCTCTGTTAGTGTGGCAAGACGAACTCAGAGTGGAAATGTAAGCCGGAGGCCCACTGTTACCACTGGTACTGTTAGGGTCAGAAATATTTGGAAATAAAACACCCAATTCATTTGTACATTTAAAAATAAAGATAAAAATTGTATGAGGAGCATACATAGAAATGTACACATGACAGACATAATTTTTTTTTTTTTTCAGTGATGCCTGTAGTCTTTGGGTCAGATCCTATGTGAATATAATCTGTGTATGTCTAAACTCCTATGTGATGTCCTACAACATGACAAAAAATGATGTTCATGCAGTGCTTAAAACTGGATTTTCTTCATCTTTTTATCTTTACTTTCTGCCCCAAATATGTTTAAAGCTTTTTTGCCATATGGGTTGTACTTCTTAGCTTGCTGCAAAAAAAAAAAAAAAAGGTTCATATGAAGTGCATCATCTTTCTGCAAGTAAATCTGATTTTACTGTGTTTAAATCTATTCTTAGCTGGTATTACTGCTATCAAGTGCTTTAAGGCAGCACTTATTACACATTTTGAAATAAAGGGGACTTTTTCTTGGTTTTCCTTATGAGAAATGGTATTTCTCAAACCCAGAAAATCTTTATGAAGATAACTGACTTTCCCATTTTTGCTTTAGGGAATGTTTTGCAATAATCTCCTCCTGTTATCTATTCTTTATGAAAATCTTATTACTTGAAGAAATTTTCAATTCTCTTCCCTGTATTAAAAAAAAAAAAATTGCAAAAAAAAAAAGGTTGAAGAGGAAAACTGAGTCTGCTTTGAATGGTAAGAAGTCAGAGGAATTTATTTTAATTTATTATAAATCATTGCTGGTTTATAATAATGAAACATTACTTCTCTGGTACAATCTTTAATCCTCAAGATTTCCACAGTAGGTATCAATAACTGGGAGAAGACTGAACTTTACAATAACTCGATTTCCTCTTCATTCTATAGAGCTAGGAGAGATAAAGAACGTCACCACTACACAGCCATCCCTAGAGCTTGATGGCCTTGAAAAATACACCAACTACAGCATTCAAGTGTTGGCTTTTACACGAGCTGGAGATGGAGTGAGAAGTGAACAAATTTTCACCCGCACTAAAGAGGATGGTAAGGAGTAAAACATTTTCTATTCCCACTTCCACAAAATATTCATATGTGTCAGGCTTTCAAAATAGTGTAAATATTGTACAAACATGCAGAGTGAGATTTCTGCCTGGAGGTCCTCAGTTAGGAACATATGATGCGGAAGGAGCATGGGTTCACAGCTTTGAAAACAATCTGACTGTTTCCAAGAATCCGGTACAGGTAACACTGATGTGCTGATGATCTGAGCAAGTTTGAGCAGTATTTTGGGGTTGTTTGTTTGGGTTTTTTCCAAATACTTTAGGATCTTATTTGAGAATTTTCAGGGGGTTTGAGTTAATTCTTTCAAAATGACTGAAAATGGAGAAAGGAGAAGAGACTATTCTGGGATGATCTTATATAACTTATATACTTCTAGGATTTTTTTCAGAATAGATATATAAAAAAAAAATCCAAACAGCTGTTCCCCTAAAAGCAAATTTTAGAATAAAAATCTCTTGTCTCTGCTCATAGACCAAAGCATGGAGAATTTGAGTCCTAATGCTGAAAGTTTACTAAAGTTTTAATCACACGCACACACAAATTTTCATAATCACTTCCTTGTAACTTTAACTCTGAAAATCAGTTCAGGTTCCCAAATACTGGCATCAGTAGGATGCCAAATACTGATCTATTTCTCAAGGACTAGAAGTTCAAATTCAGGGGGAATTTTGTCTCTAACCTGTTTAATGCCTTGAAAACTCCATGAGATATGTAAATACATCCTGAGATCCCTAAACACTTTTGAAAATCTGGATCAAGATTTTTTTGGCAGAAGCAAAAACCAGTCCTAGCAATGAAGTTACCTGAATAATATTCGATTCGTAAATTCTCCTGTGAGTTATGTAATGTTTTCTTCAAGAAAACTAGTCAATGGATTTTTATGATCCAGTTTACAGGTCATTCATGAATGTGCAAATATATTTGTCAAATTTGTTATCTGTAATGAAAGTGCCAGGAGAATAGGTTGAGTAGCTTAACTGACTTGAGGGATGTTTGGTGGTTCTTTTCTAATAAAAAAAAACATCCTTTATAAATTTTATTAATTTTTTCCAATAAAATATTAAGGGATTCTTTCTAAAATTTCCATACATTGTAAGGTCACATGGACCCAACTGTGTCTAGGTGATGCAGTACAAATGAAAATTGGATTTCTCTTTTTTCTAAATTTTTTTCTTACATTATCAAAATGAGTTATTTTTCCTTGTTCTATATTGTAGCTGAGAAATATGAGGAAATATGGGCATATAGCAGTGCTGGTTAACGTAGGTCTGCTTCCTGGTCTTGCTGAGATCCTGCGTCAACTTGCAATAGTGGCTCTGTTTAAAGAAGTCTCAACGTACTGCACTTCATCTGAAACTGTCAAGGACAATTTGCTCACCTATAGACTTGCGTGTCTTATATGCTGAATGTTAGTTCATTCTGCTCCCACCCTGAAGTCCTTTAAAATCTACTTTAGAGCACCTGACACAAATGCTCTTGAGAACACCCATTGCTTGGATATAGGTGGTTTTATTTCAAAGAATAAACTAGAAAATAAGAGAACTGTGAGATCACCTTTTGCATTTTTAAGTTACTTTTTGCCAAATAGATCCCAGTATGGCAACTTTTCCCTGAATACTCTCTGAACACAAAGGTTCTCATCTTGGGGCCTTGGGACTAGGACTTAAGCCGCCAGCAGCCAGAGGGGATTGTCCTACATTGTCCCGGGAACTCAGGGACAGGCTGGTCTTGGAGATATACAGTTTGTGTCAGAAGACTCCTGAGGACAGCAACTTATGTGCTTGATGGTCTATGCCTTTGAGAAACATTGGAGCCTGCTGCTCTATGTGTCAGATCTGCCAGTCAGTTCAATGTCAGGGGACAATAAGGAGCATTCTGCCAGATAATAAAAATAAAAACATCCTGGGCCTAAACATCCTTAAGGCTGAGAAAGGTACATGGCATTGAACGTGTGCCTTATTCTTGGAATGGACATTTCATCTGTAATTTTATAAGGGAAAGTCTCCCACAGAGAATTATTTAGTAGGACTATTTTCAATGCACCTAAAAGATCCTGCCCTAAATTTAGTTTGAACTCTCTCTCAGCATGTGAAATAAAATTAATTGCAATCTTACTGGAGCTTAGATCTGGAAACCTTTTATCTGCTCCCACACCTTCTCTGGCTAAAATTATGACACAAGACATTCCACCCTTCTTAATAGAATCTGTAAATCTGAGATATTTTTAAGTGGTGCCAGGCCCTCTACACTGTTATTACCAAGATGCCATAGCACACCATTAGTTCCTTTTTCTTCTTTCATTTCTTTTGCATTAGGGGAAACTTTTCTTTGTAAAATCAGCGGTGCAGCATGTTCCACTGCTGCTGTGGAAAGGCAAATTGTGACTTCCTGTGACTTCTCTGTTGGTGTGCAGCTAGAAACATCCGGCCGAAATGCCTTTAGCAGGCTTGAAATCTCCAATGTGGCAAAATAAAAGTGACCCAGGGAGTGAAGCCGTCAGCCTGGATGAAATTAGTTGATGCTTTGATTTCATGTAATGTTTGATACTGATTTTAGACACCAGAGGTCAGACACTGCTGCTGATCAGCTTGGGAAATGGGAACAGCTCTAGCAAATAATAGGAAATGAGCTTTTAATGTGATCATGTTTATGGGGTTTGTCTAGCATTTTTTTCCCCCATTAGCCTTCAGAAAAAAAAAAACAACCTCCTCTTCTTGAAGTTCCTCCTGACAGAAAAATAAGTGGAGCAGAAATATCCATTTTTTAAGAATTTATTGTGGTTTTGTCCCCTACTTTTTCCATTTACAGTTTACAGCTGATTGTCCTCTTCACCTGAGGACTTAATTTACTAAATCATTAAAAATTTAAATAGTCCTTCAAATTCTCTTCATCACTGAGTTCAAAATACAGTTTTGAAAGCTACTCCATTTTGTAGCAACGAGGAGAGGTGGTGGTGTGTGACAAATTCCCTCTCTTTCTACACTGCAAATACAATATGAGAAACCTATAGCTGACACAATGAACGTGCTCCCCACACAAGGCTGACCGCAATGAAGCACGTCGGTTGGCAGCAGCACCTCTGACCTTGGGCAGAACTGGCCAGCAGAAGACGTAGCCCCTTCCTAGGGAAAGCTTCCTGCAATTGGGAATTTGATCTGGTATGGCTGCTTTTTGCTGAGTGTCAGGCAGAGGTTGCTTCTGGGGTTTCCTGTGACACAGGAGGATGCAAGTTTCTTACTCTTGTCAGTTTCTTTTGTGAAAATGCATTTTTATGCACAGAAAGCTGATTGTATATCACAGAAAACTACTCAGTGAAGCAGTGCTGTCCTTCCAGCTCTCCTCTGCCAGTGACGTTGATGTTCAGAGCAAGGGGAGGCTGCCGCATGGGAGCAGCAGGGAACTAGCTGCAGGGAGGAAAGTGAAATAACACTAAAGTCCTTTGCCAGCCTCACTGTAAGATCCTGCCTGAATCCAGAAAGATTTTCCTCCTTTTTTTAATCAATCTGGACACCAAGCTTCCTGGCAATTGGCATGAGAGAGGTGGATGTGCAGATACATCCATCTGACAAAGCTTTATTCTAAAATGAATAAGCATAAATCCAATCAATCGCATGTTCAGTGCTCTTTGGAGCAAAACTATTCTTGGGCTCAGTCAGCTGATGAGAATGGGTGTGCAGTTCATCACCTAGGTGCTATGATGGAAAATTGCCCTTAATGACTCCTTAATGCATTTTTTCTATTGTCAGAGATCTCCAATTTTATCTTTTCTGACTAACAAAATAGTAGCTGTTCCACTTGTGAAACTGGCAGAATTTGGTAGAAATGGTGTGAGTTCTGAGTAAATGAGGGGTGGACAGTATATGTGAATGCATTTTGGCAAGCATAGGTCTAAATTGTAGGTGGGATACCTGTTTGAACAAAGGCACAACTGGCAACAGTCAGGAGTCTTATTTTTTTTTGGTTTTTGTAAATGTAACAGTCAGTAGGATAGTCCTGTGAAGTGCAGAATTAAATATGTGTTATGGAACAAAGTTCAGTTTTCTGATATATGGGTGATGCTCTTTGCATTTGCCTCCCTGCTGTTCAGCACTGTGAAGAAAAATTGTGATAATCTCTCTGCTTATGAAAAGGGGATTGAGAAAGTTCCTGGAGCTCCTCTCTATTATCTGGCACATCTAAATGCTGTTTCCCAGACCAGTCGTATCAGTATAATTGCCTTCTCTGCGTTAGCATTTCATTTGCCCTGTCAAGAATACAAAGCGTTCTCCTCCACATGAAAGCAGCATGCTATTTCCGTGTCTTTCAAAGCCTTGCTAGCTGGAGAATGAGGCCATCTTTGATGTTAAATTTGCCGAATCTACTCCCTGGGAGGCTGCAAAGTTGGCTAGAAGCAGTCCCATCAGCTTCTCCGTGCTCAACCCTGATTGTTCTCTGGCTTCTTACCACTATTTTACCCCTGGTGACTGTGGAGAAAAGGAAACTATGGTAGTGTACAATAGCAGTGAGAGGAAATACCTTCAGTTAGCATAGCAAGACTGGGGTCTTTCCTATCTAAGGCAGGAACTGCATTCCCTACCGCAACTTCTTCAGATTCTCATGGGACCCATGTTTAGTAATAAATCTTTCATCTAATGCTAAGCTAACTCATAATAACCTTGTTAGGACCAGGGTATGAGCTTGAACAATGACTTTATGCTCTGGACAGAGGACAGTGGTGGTCTGAAAGGCATCAGATGACAGCAGGATTCTTGCTAAGGAAATGTAAACACTCCCCCAAGCAGTCATTTCCACATGCACAAAATAGCAAACAAAGACACTGTACCAAAATGAGGAGTAATAAATGAAGATTCAGAATTATTTTGATACCACTGCCTGATCCCAACTCCTCTACAATGTGGTGAGGGACTCTTGAATTAGAAATTTAACTATGTGGCTTCCTGACTTTCTTTCTAGACCCTCTTTCTGCTGGTCTGTATACCACACTTTAATACATCCATTCAATGACAAGTAGTGTTTCCACATATATACATTGACTAGAAAATGCTAGATGAATTCTGAGTTAATCCCTCAACAGTTGACAGCCATGACCAATTACCATCAGAACCTGTCCCTATAAATCACACCCTAATTTAACAATAAATTACTTTAACCTCATACATATATTTGCAGTGATTTCCAGAAAACATTACTTACTGTAAAGCAGTCCTCCCATGGGTTAGGTAATTACCCTGGAGAGCTAGCTTTCACTCTTCAGCAGAGGGAGCAAATAGCATTTCTAATGAGCTGGGTATAGATAACAAGTTGAATGCTGTCAAGCATCAATATTTACTCTGCCTTGGGTAGAACTGCTAACTGAATTAGCCCCTTTGCAATGAGGGGCTGGGTTCACATGCAATTATAATCATGACATTCTCACTTGATGTCTTATCAGTTTTCTCAACACACTATAAATAGAAAATGTATATTCAGAAATGTTGCACTGAGTGGTGCCTGTCTGTCTGGTTTCTTACATCTTCCAATAGTACCTGTACAGATATAAAATTGAAGTTTTTCTAATATGCTTTTTACAACCTGAATTGGCTAGCCACAAAGCTAAGCAAATTTAGACCCCAGGCTGTCTGGCTTCTCTTTATAGGCAACGTTTTGTGCCATTATAATATCTACTTGCTTAAATGAAGTAGAACAAATATTAAGGATCCACCTACAAAGATCAGCTTGCTGGACAAAGGTTTTTCCATCTATATTGCACAATAACTGTTTTCTGTAAAAGTAAAGAAACCTGATCAAGTATTGCAGTGGTATTTTATCAGAAATTCTAACATTTTGGTTGTTTAGCTTGAAATTAGACAAAAATATTAGATTCCTCGTGAACCAAAAGTTCTGTAGATAACAGAGTCCATCAAAATGTTTCATTTTGTCTTTATACCACATGTAGCAATTTCCGAGGCAACATATCTATTTTATTAAACATGAATATTCACCACATGCAATATTAAAATATATTTAAAATTACTTATTTTTATTGTTTAAAAAAGTACTTTTAAATAATGACAAAAGGTGTTGTTTTTTTTCAGGAAACTTTAAAACAGTTTGTTCTGATGTTTAATATAGAGCTTGGTATTTTGTTGAAGTATAAGCTTACGTGCAACGTGATATTCCAGCATGCACTTTTTTTTTCATAGTAGTATAACAGTGTTTCCAAAGTTGAAGAACATTGTACAGTGTAATGTGAGTTTGAAAAAATAACATTATCAGGAAATTAAAGCCTTTCTCAAAATGCAAGAATGCAAAGATAGATGGTTGCAATTATGTACCAGGATTTCATCAATTTCCTGACTAAAGATTTTTGCACATGGTTTTAAAGAGTTTTGGGGTTTCTTTTCTTCTCCGACATTTTTGATGGCTTATATAGATAGCAGCTGTAATTAGAGAAATAATGGTCACACAATGCAGTGCCAGAGAGAGGTCTGAGCTGTTGAGGGCAAGGTTGGGGATATGGATACTGTGTGGCTGTTTGTCTGCTCACATGTTCCATCAGTAGCTAGACCTGGGTCACGTCAGGCCGTGCTAACAGCATGGAGCTGCATCTCATTTACTCCTTACTTCATTAAATTTACATCTCTACTGTGTATATCCATTAAACTGCTCACATATGTATTATTTATAAAATGAATAATAATTTGCCATGGGTTATATCCTCAAAACTGAAACTTTGTAATAATATGTTGTCTGGCAATTTTACTGGCCACAGCCAACATATTTTCATGCATGCAGGCTGGGGGTGATACTTCACAAAAGTTTAACCACTGGTGGCAGCTTGTGCTTTGGGGACCTCTGAAGCACAGCCTCTCTCCTCTTAGGGATGGGGGAACAGCCCTCCAAACCCTTTCCACTGGTGTGGGCAGCATGGACGATGCTTCCTAACACAGTGTCCATCTCAGTCCATCGAGGCACGGTTACCAAAGTGACACGCTCCACTTTTCCTTTTTACTCCTCCCTTACACTAAGGTGACCAAGTGCCTGCCATGGGCCATTCTAACACATCTTGGTTTTCCAGTTCCAGGTCCTCCTGCGGGTGTTAAAGCAGCTGCGGCTTCAGCCTCCACCGTCTTCGTCTCTTGGCTCCCTCCCCTCAAGCTGAACGGCATCATTCGGAAATACACTGTCTTCTGTTCACACCCCTACCCCACAGTAAGTCCCACAGGGTGACCGCAGACTGGCAGCACTTACTTGCACAGCTGAAACTGTGCGGTTGCAAATACTCGGTGCTTGATGTTCTCCTCGCCACTTCCTTTCACACTAAGCAAGGGTGAAGGGGGATCCTGGGGCTATGGAGATGACTGAAAGTTGATTTTGTTTTTTTCTCACCTATCAGAATTTTGCACTGTCTAAAACCCATGAGCTGTGACTTACAAGTCATTTCAAAACTCACAACTGAAGTTGAGTATCTTTTAAAGTTTTTTATTTTAGAATAAAAAAGGAAATATTTTTTAGAATGTACTGAGTTACCTTTTACAGAACCAGCTGAGGGCAAGAGGGATCTTTTTCACTCTCTGAGTTGCAAAGTAATCCAGCTATCTTTAAACACAAGGGCCAATTGTAAATACCCATGCATATTTATTTTTATGTGCATTGAAAAAACGTACTTATTTAGTTTTTATCCAAGGTTTTTATTTCATTTTTAACCAGGACTTCCCCTCAAAGTTAGCATTACAATTTGCAAAATGCAATTTTAATTAAGCAGACAAGGAAAATATTGTTCTGGAAGTAGAAGGAGTTGGACAGGGAAATTTCTAAAAGTGCCTCAGGCTTCTTTTCAAAGATTGTTGAGAGAGAGGATGGCCTGAGGGTATGTCTGAGTGGGACACAGCCTCACACAACCCACTCTGCCAGCAAGTGATCTAATTCTGGAGGTACTCAAGGGGAAAAAGGGCAAAATGCACAAGTCCATTGATGGCTATGGCTAAACCGATACATCCTACATAAGCAGGATTTATGAGTCAAATCCAGAGCTAAGGATTGGAAATCTTTACCTCATTTATGTTTGGGGTCTGCTGTCTTCTAACTCCATTAAAAATTGCAAAACCAAACTGTCTTGAGCACACCGATTAAATGTAAAATAGCCAGTGTCTTTACCATCATGGTTCATACATTTCTGTGGCACACATTGAGTTAAAGAGGTTGGAGTTTACAGAACACGACCTTGCTGTCAGGGCTCTGGTCCGAACGGGCACCAGGCACTTCTCAGGAGGGTTGGAGAGAACACCAGGTGGTGCTGCTGTCTTTCGCTTGTCACTTCCCATGCACAAAGCTGCAGTGTTTCTTCCTGAGGCTTTGCTAATAATTGTAAGTTTACATCACTAGGAAAAAAAAATATCTGCAGCTATTTTGTTTTTTCTTTAATGTGCAGTTCTCTCATGTACATTTATGTACATTTTTTTTTTTTTAATACTGCATATTGTGTGGTTACCTTTTGGAGTACCTCAGTGATGGACAATGACAATGACAAAATGGCAATGCCTTTGCTGGTCTTGGCCGGTACTGAATTTTACGGCTGTATCTTTGTGGTGTTTATGATGTGGGGGTATCACTGGATACCTTAACCCAACACAGAGCCTCTTGGAGGTCTTTTCTGTTAGTTGTTAATGTGTACATGGATAGTTGTCCTGTTGGTACCTCTGCACATGAAGGGGTGAATGTGTCTGTGTGCATATAAATATGTAAATACACATATGTGTATCTATCTATATGTACAATGTGTCCTATATGTATCAATCCCTTTACCACTTCTCTCTAGTGTTTTGCCGATCAGCATGAGTTGTGGCTTACAGAGCAGGTCTTCCATATCGGTTCCATATGGTGAGCGAAGGAGTGATAGCACTCAGTAGTCAGTTTCCACAAGCGAAGTTGGACACACTTCAATAAGTTCAAGATGTCAGGACACATTTATAGATACATAGAACCCACTCCCCCAACATTTTGTCTAACAAAATGCTTTGTTATTTTTTACTCTTCAAAGGATAGTAAAATAAAAAGTTATTTTATTCAGAACTAGTTTTGCAGTGAAGAAGCCTGTTGCAGAGGTACTTGAATGCTGACGCTCCTGTGCAGATAGGGTTTATATATCCCAAGGAAGTTCTTGTATGAGTCACTCTTGCAAAGACAAGTAGTTGACAAAGAAAGAGGTCTTTCTAGGGTGAGGAGAGAAATAAATAGAAGACCTGTTTCTTTACTTCTGCCACCATAAGTGCTGTAGTTGAAAGTATATAGCCATACAAACTCCCTGAATAGGCTTCTGCCTTCAGTCAAAGCCTTGGTCACAAAATAACTTTGCTAAAAGTTTACTATTTAAGCAGAGAGGCAGACTTGCTTTTTAAGTATCAGTGAGAAGAAAGAGAACAGGACAGTGGTAGAGGTAAACTTACAGGAAGGCCATATTGTCTGCAGATTGCATTTTACAAGTAGTATGTGTTTACAGAGAACGAACCAATACAGCACACTTTGAACACTTAGGCTAACGAGACAGCTCTTTACACAAAAGCACTGCTTTGGTGTTTAAGTCACCAACAGAAAAACTAATTAACTCGGTTGGTAATATTCTGCAAATTCTTATTATGAAACACAACCCTCATATGACCCTGACATACTATAAGATGAAGATTTGCTGCCTTTTGTAGAGTTCAGTTTGCTTCACAGTGGCAGAACCTCTTAAAACTTCTGCTGCCCCTGTACAGAAAAATGCAGACATTTCCTGTTTAAGTATTTTGAGTCCTACAAACAGTATATTTCCTTGGGTGTTTCAAACCACAAATATGTGTGAAAAATAAAAATTATTCTCCAGTGAAAGAAAAAAAAACAACAAAAAAAACCCAAACCACAAAACAGAATAACAGGAGGTATTTCATAGTGCAAACCATTCAGTCACCCCCAGGTATCTGGCAGTGATATGTGTCTGAAAGAATCTTTGAAAACTGTCATCTACAGTCCTGGGCTTCTCCAAAGGATTTAGAAAGACACAAAAGCTGAAAGCCCAGCAAAATTTCATCTTGGCCTGGAAATGTTTTTGTGAAATACTTGGGTTTGTAAAATGGGGGAGATGTGAAGCAATGACGGAGAAGAAGGAAATTATCTTATATTGGTCCAAAACACAATCAATTTACTTGAAAATGTAATTGATATTGAAAACTGACCAACATCTGGTGCTGTTTCAAACAGATGGTCACTCATCTTTTTGTATACTTATTTTATTGTGAGAAACATACTCTTAAGCCTGTTAGACTTCTGTATTTGTGGGTTTTGCTTCTGGTTTAAACCTACTAAATGTAAAAAAAAAAAAAATAAATAAATAAAAAATGGTTTAATGTGCTGTCAAATTAAACAACAGGCATATGATGTCTGTACAAGACACCATTCCCATGTACATTCTGTCTGCTTAGTCTTGTGACAGGATAACCACCAGCAGCAGCAGAAGTAGCGGTAGTAGTGACTAGACTGTTCATCTGTTTCTCACATCTCTCTGCACCTTCTTCTGTCAATCTGTAGAGCACCATACCAAGAGAAAAACTGCAGTCAGATTCCCCAGTGAGGGTGTATTAGATTGTTGGGGTTTTTGGCCTGCACAAAAAGTGACATGAATCAGACTCTCCAGGTTTCCTTCCTCTCTTTCACAAATGCATATACTGCAGCCTCCCAGCTATACTACAGAGTTTTCAAAAGGTCCCTGTGGAAAACACTCCAAATACCTTGTTTTCTTACATGTTTGAGATATATTCACCAGTGCAAACACATATGGAATCTTCCAGTGGAGGATATTCTTTTCAATGTAATGAGATCCTTTCATTAAAGAAAAGCATCTAAATGTCTGGAAGCAGCTGGATGAATCTTCTTCCTAAAGATTACCTTCTCTTTGTTTATTCTAGGGAAAGTATATGTGGTTATTTTAAACCAGATGATATGCACCTTAAACTAGATAATATAAAAGTATATACAAATATCTTAAACTAGATCTTTAAAAAAACAGAATTAGCTGACGTAATTCTAAGCATCCAGGTATTTTCCACACAATTCTTTCAGGCAGACCAAAGTCTTTGTCTTGATTTTGCATGGGATCTGTCCAAATTCTAATTCAATGTGAAACAGCTTTGCTTCGTACTTTGACCCCAGTTTAAAGACTTGAATAAAAGGCATGAGAATAGGGCAAGAGCAATTATAAGTCAGAAGTGATTCATTGTTACACACTGTAGAGGCTTCAGTGATTAAAGGGGTGCTGAAAGTCTCTTTTAAAGAGGGGAGAGGTAGCTGGCAGAAGTTTATTAAGTTACTGTTGAATGGAAGCTTTTTTAGAGCCAAAATCTGTAAGGCTTAATTTAAAATACATGCTCGTTAATTTGTGTACTACAAGCAGTATTTATCACTATGTCTATACACTATTTTTTCCAACATGAAGACATTTGTGTTTATTAGATTTTGTTCTTTATATAGCATAGAACTAGTATATAATTTGGAGGTTATTTTAAAACTTATTTTGAATGACAAAATATGTCTTAACATAACACATGTACTGTTTATGCTTTTCATAGTCATTTCACAACTTTGTTACCAGCTCCCAAACACAGTACATTCATTCTTCTAATTGCTTTGTCAACTTTACATTTTTTGCCTATCTTATTTTTGTCACAGAGCAGATCTCAGGAAGGATGTGACAGAGTGTAAATAATTCTGATCATGTGCTGTTTTATTTAATTTTCAAAAGGTTTCCTTTCAAAGACCTACTAAAATAAATTTTATGCTGATTTTTTCATAAAATCTGATTTTGTCTCACTATCTGGGCTCATATACAGTATATCAATATAGTCTAACAATAAGTCCTCTATGTCAGTTTCAGCGTGTTTCACAAGGTTTAAATTCATCCCATTCCCTTCTGTATCATATAGGTGACAAAGCACTTGGGACCAGGTGATGTCATACAATCTGAGTTGACTGAAATGCTCTGAACAAACCTGGTGACTTCTTGGGGTCACCAAAAGAGGCAGTAGAACCTCTGGCAGCACAGAAGGTGGTCTCCTGACCTTACCGTGGTTGGTCACCAGCCTGTGACACCCCATGCTCTTTCCCTGATCATGAGCCCCAGAAGGCCAAGGGACTTTCTGTGGGTTGCTGCACAGGGGCAAGCAGGTGGTGTGCCAGCTCTCTGACTATGTGAGCTACCTGGAATTCCAGGCAATGGGCTGTCTTTTGAGCATAATTCCCAGAAATGTGTTTGCAAGATTTTCCTGCAGGTGAGAAGGCAGGCGAGTGCCTCTGTTTTTTCCAACATTTCCATCTTGTATTTTCTAACATTTCAGTTCTGCATTTAAGAAAAGAAAAAAGAAAAAGGAAACTGCATTGTGTTCTTCGCAGCTTCTGTTTACAACAGTTATCTTCAACAATGCTGAGTGAGAAATGAAATGCCATGTTTCAAAACATAAGCCCAAATAGCAAGACTTGAACAGAAGCCATTATGATCAAAGTGGTATCCAGAGTCTTACTGAAAACTTGGTGCAGGATTGGTGGTTATTTGCAGCTCTGACAGCTTTTCCATCTGTGAAAGGAAGTGAGGCAAAAGCCAGCACTTCTGGAGAAAGGTAGTAGTCCATGACCTCACCCAGAGTTTGACATCTTTAGGGAGTTCACATCAGTGATCTGTCTACTCTGTTCAGGAATGCAGAACCTGATGTTCATTCTCTATGAATGCAGTAATATTTTGATTTCATATGAACCCAATTTGCTTCCTAGTAAAAACAACTTGTTGTAGCGCTCATTACTGTGTCTTCAGATAATTTCCAGGAGCAACAAAGGCCTGAAGTAGAGCAGGGAAGACAGCTCTCTGATAGCATCTGCGAAAAAAGATGGAGATCTTTGTGTTTTGACCTTGTAGAACTAAAAGCTAGCTTTAATTACTGATGAGACTCAGTGCTCATTGTGGGCCTCATCTGCACTGTTGATTAAACAAAGACCAAAGAGCAGCTTGTGGCCCCAAGAGTATGTGTTTTCAACTGATGGCTGTCTACAACGCTTAGCACTAGCTCATCTAAAGCAGATTTGTTTTGAAGACTGCTTTCTAGAGTAGTGCAAAACTGAGCTAGAGATCAAGTTAAAAAGTGGTGTGGATCATTGGTGTTCAGTGCTCTACACAATCCCTGGCTCTCTCCCATTTAGCAATGGAGATAAGCCTAGAGGATGAATGTTTATTGAGAGAAACCTTGCTAGACAAACACAGTTTCACTTAGGAAGCTCAAGCTAAATATAAACTTGATTGCTGTTCTGTGAGAGGCTATGAAACCAGTGGTTCAATGTTGTGGGCAGAAGGGAGCAGCATAAGTATCTCTCCTGAGTCCACTTTTGTTCAGTGGTTCCATTAGCATCCTGGAAAATGAAATAGCAAGAGTGCCTATTAAATTTGCAGGAGATATAAGGCTGGGAGGGATTGCAAGTACACTGGAGACAGAACTAGAATTCAGACAGATCTTGATGAACTGGGAAATTGTTTTGGAAAATGTTAGATAAAATTTAACTTGGGCAAGGGCAGAAAAATGGGTACTGTGAATAATCAACTACAAAAGTACTGGGTAGATAGCAATTTGTTAGACTCTTCAGAAGAGGATTTTGAGGTTATTTGGCATCCCAAGATGAAAATTAGCTAACTTTATCATCCTGTTGTGAAAAGCTAAATGCTATATGCTGGGACTGTTGAATACAGGTTTGGAAACTGTATTTGAGAAGGCTATGGACCACCGTTAGAGAGTCTGAAGGATAACAGCAGATATTATTAAAGAAACAGACAAGATGTGATTTCTAGAAAGTGTTGAAAGCATCAGGGTTATTAAATTGTAAAAAGATAAGGGTACTGGTGAGGAAAGGAATGATAAAACTTCATGCAGATTCAAGATTGGTGTAAACATGAAGGTAATAATATATTCTCCATGTTCCTAATAGAGTGGGAAATAATCCATAGGTTTAAACGGCAGCAGAAAACTCAAGCTAGATTTCAAGACTTCCAATAGTAAGATTAGTAAAACAGTGGATTAGGTCTTGCAGCCTAGGGATTAGCAAAATCTTCGTTCATTGTAAGTCTTCAAAGTCATGTTGGACAATTGCACAGTAGTTGAACCTGGTTTAAAGAATAGACTTGAGTGAGCTGTCAGGGTCCTTCCAGCCCTGTTATGATGTTGTGGCCATATTCTACACTCAAATTCATAGTGAAGACACACATGCCACTCTAGGTAGTGTATATATATGTATGTATTTTTAATTTTTAAGATGATGCACCCAGCAGACAGGAAACCAACCTGTAAACACTCGTACTTCACATGCCACAAATCCGAGGTGTTTCTTGCTTTTCACTCTTGTCCTTAAAGTCTCCATGTGGCTTTCCCAAGTTTCCTGCAACTTGCAGATAAAGATCTTCAGTTCAGCTATCCTATAACAGAAGTTTGTAGACGCAGTTGTAGGCAAGGTGCAGGCTTGCTTTTGACTGAATAATCTTCCAGTCCACAGTAAATGCTACCTGTTATCTTACTTCCCTGCTTGGGAAACTCCCTGACTGCTTGGAAAACTTATATTTTTCTTCTAAGGTGCCCTTTTGAAGTTTTCCTAGGCTACTTTAAAAATCACAGCAAACAAAGAAAGCAAAAAAGCAGCCAAAGGGGTCAGAGTTTATTCACATTACCTAATTGCTTTATAAAGGAATTAGAAGCGCCAGGAGGTGGCATACTGCTTCAGAGCATACAAAGCAATGTACACCAATAGAGCTGAAATTGCATAAGGGGAAAATGATGCTCCCTGAAGTGGCTGTTCCTCAGTATCTCTTGCTGTCTCCTGTTTGAGAAGTAGATTGACTGCACCCTCAGAAAGGACTTCTTCAATTTCATTTTATTCTTCACTGCTCTTGCTGGCTTTTTAGAGATTTGGCCCTGTCTGTGCTTCTTAGACAGTGAGATAAAGACAGAAGAAAAAATTAACCCATCATCTGTACGATGAATAAAAAAAAACGAACCAAACCAACACAAAACAAAAACCCAGATAGACAGAAGAAAAAGAATCCCTTGAGCAAGCATGTTACTGCTTTTGGTATAGAACAGCAGTATATGTTTCATACCAGCACATTCAAAGATCAACGTATGACAAGGTGACATTCCTCTATAATATTTCTCATTTCAATTGTTTAATCTCTTCTTTGCTGACAAAGCTCTCTTTTTCATTCTTGTGTAATGAGAGTCTCTGACATGTTAGTCTAATTGAAATGACATGCAAAAGTTAAAAGTAAAATCAGTTCTTTGTCACTAGAGCGTTCCCAAGTGTTTAAAAGGTAATGTTAGCTGAGGAAAAAAAAAAAAAGATGCATGCTAATCAGTTAGAAACCAAAATCTTTTGCTATAGCAGTTTGTTTTAAGAAAATGAGGTTTTAATTTATTAATATTGAAGATACGTTTACCAGATTCAATTAACAAATTAATTCCATGTATAATTGAATTTATATTTGTAATAACTACAGATGCAAATGTGTGAATGATGCTGGTTCTTTGTGGGTGAAAGAAAAGAACTGAAGACAAGGCATTTTAAAAGGCATTAGAGAAGCTAATTTTGTGATAATTCCATCTTTGGAGTTACAGGGAGAGAGAACTCTTCTGTTTTGAGACAATATTGCCTGCTCTTCTAAATGACCACGTTACAACCAGAGGAATTTGGAGGGTTGGGTTTTTTTCCAGTTTTGTCTTTAACTTTGGTCATCAGAGCAGGAGCACTCAGTGCTAGCACCATATCTTCAAGGTTAAGGTTTTCCTTTTGTGCTTAGCTGCTCACCTTATCTCAAACATAAAATCTCAAACCAGATATCTCTCAGCTGTATTTAGCAATTGTATACAGAGTGTATGTCTGCCCAACTGTCCCAGTCTGCCACAGCAGAAGGGAGGGAGCAGCAAGGCATTTCAAGCAGGAGGTCTGCAGTATCAGAATTAGCTTCCAAAGGCAGCCATATGCCCCTTTCATAAAACATGGGCATCATAAAAAAAAACCCTGGGGATTCCAGCAAGGACTGATGCTTGCTGGAATGAAAGTTGAGCAATGAGGATATCTGTAATGTTCAGCTTTTCCTAAACGCTGTATCCATGTCCCATGTTAATAGGTAGTTTAGAAGTAGCTTGTGCCAGATAAATGCATTAATGAGTGGAACCTAAATGCCAGAGACAGCCTAGACTGTTTGACTTTCAAATTAACCCTAGGAAATGCTGCCTCATTAATATTAAAATTCAGCCTCTTGTGCCATGATCAATAAATTAACTTTTATGTATGACCTCACAAAGATCCAGCCTGTCAAGCTATGGTCATTTGTCCAATATTCTTGTGTAAATGTCAAGACAGATGGCTCTCAAAACCTGCTGTAATATTTCACATGATAATAGAAGTATCTGCCTGCTCTGACCTCTTCATATCAGAAGTAGAAACCCAAGCAACCACTTGCTAAATGAGACAAACTGACTTGGCATTTTGACAGGAGCAATGAGATTGGCTAGAAAGCATGGCAAGGTCCCTAGCTAAGCTTGTGTTGAGCCTAGATAACTGTTAGCTGGAAGAAATCAGTCTCCCCAGAAGATCAGGAGAACTGGCTACACAGGATTTGGAGAAGGCTGAGGTTCTTAATGACTTCTTTGCCTCGGTCTTCACTGGCAAAGGCTCTGACCGCACCACCCAAGTCTTGGAATGCAGATGCAGCGACTGTGAGAATGAAGACCTTGGGCCCACTCTAGGAGAGGATCTGGTTTGAGACCATCTTAAAAACCTAAACGTATACAAGTCCATGGGACCTGATGAAATCCATCCATGAGTCCTGAAGGAGCTGGCAAATGAAGTTGCTAAGCCTCTGTCCATCATATTTGAAAAAACATGCAGTCAGGTGAAGTTCCCGATGACTGGAAAAAGGGAAATATAACCCCCATTTTCAAGAAGAGGAAAGTAGATGACCCAGAGAATTACAGACCAGTCAGTCTCACCTCTGTGCCTGGCAAAATCTTGGAGCAGGTTCTCCTGGAAGGCATGCTAAGGCACATGAAAATCAACAAGGTGCTTGGTGACAGCCAGCATGGCTTCACTAAGGGGAAATCCTGCCTGACCAATTTGGTGGCCTTCTATGATGGGGCTACAGAACTGATGGACAGGGGTAGAGCAGTTGATGTCATCTACCTGGACTTGTGTAAAGCGTTCGACACTGTCCCACACGACATCCTTGTCTCTAAACTGGAGAGACATCAATTTGATGGATGGATCACTCGGTGGATAAAGAACTGGCTGGGTGGCTGCACACAAAGAGTTGGGGTCAATGGCTCAACATCCAGCTGGAGATCAGTAACAAGTGATGTTCCTCAGGGATCTGTGCTGGAACTGGTCTTGTTCAACATCTTTGTCGGTGACATGGACAGTGGGATTGAGTGTCCTCTCAGCAAGTTTCCCCATGACACCAAGCTGTGTGGTTTGGTTGATACCCTGGAGGGAAGGAATGCCATCCAGGGGGACCTTGACACACTTGTGAGGTGGGCTGATGTCAACCTCATGAAGTTTAACCATGACAAGTGCAAGGTCCTACACCTGGGTCAGAGCAATGCCAGGCACAGCTACAGATTGGGCAGAGAAGAGATTCAGAGCAGCCCTGCAGAGAAGGACTTGGGGGTGTTGGTTGATGAGAAAATGAACATGAGCTGGCTTCAGTGTGTGCTTGCAGCCCAGAAAGCCAACCGTATCCTGGCCTGCATCAAAAGGAGCGTGAAAAGCAGGTCGAAGGAGGTGATCCTGCCCCTCTACTCTGCTCTTGTGAGACCTCATTTGGAGTATTGTGTGCAGTTCTGGTGTCCTCAACATAAAAAGGACATGGAACGGTTAGAACAAGTCCAGAGGAGGGCCACAAGGATGATCAGGGGACTGGAGCACCTCCTGTACGAAGATAGGCTGAGAAAATTGGGGCTGTTCAGCCTGGAGAAGAGATGGCTGCACGGAGACCTCATAGCAGCCTCCCAGTATCTGAAGGGGGCCTCTGGGGATGCTGGGGAGGGACTCTTCATTAGGGAGTGCAGTGACAGGACAAGGGGTAATAGGTTAAAACTTAAACAGGGGAAGTTTAGGTTGGCTATAAGGAGGGAGTTCTTTCCTGTTTGGGTGGTGAGGCACTGGAATGGATTACCCAGGGAGGTTGTGAATGCTCCATCCCTGGCAGTGTTCAAGGCCAGGTTGGACGAAGCCTTGGGTAACATGGTTTAGTGTGAGGTGTCCCTGCTCATGGCAGGGGGTTTTGAACTAGATGATCTTAAGGTCCTTGCCAACCCTAACTATTCTATGATTCACATTTCTATGATTCTATGATTCTATGATTTAGTCTCCACAGAGAAAACAGAATGTATTGCCATAGAAGCAAATAGAAGCACATATTTGTGTAAAAACCAGGGATGTAATTATTTTAGTTAACAAGAACATTCACTTCAGATGCCTTCAGCACAGTTAATTGTACCTGCACTAGTTATATGGACACTTCTACAGTTGGTGGGGAAACACAGCTATGTTGAGACCACGATTCATCCCACTGTAGTGTATATGGCTCAAAAAGGCCAGAAGAACCTTGCCTTAGAAGTTACCTGTTTTTCACATGGTCTCTGATGGGAGTCAAGGTGGCTGGCTTAGGTGCAGCTGTCTTCACTCTAGATTTAAATAATGAGATTAACTCCCCTTTTCTCCTGTTATAGGAGATGCCAGCTTAAGAATAGCGAAATGCAGTGACCCAGTCAGTAGCTGAAACTAGCTACCAGTTCACATTGGAGAGATGTTTAATGATATCTCAGAAACATCCCTTATTTATCTGTAATTTACTTTGAAGTACTACATATTCCAATGCTTTCAGGTCAACCTGCCTTTTGAAATGCTAATGAAATTGGCCTTTACCACCAGCAGATATTTGTATATCAAAGAGATTCCTTGCACAATTCCTGTCAGTCTTTATCAAGTTTAGATTACACTGATGCATTATTTTTAATGCTGATTCCTAGTAAAATCTTTTCTATGTCACTAATGTTCTAAGTATTTTTAGCCCAGTGTTAGTTAGCCATTACCATACACAGTATTACACAGGGAAGTGGGTATTATTCATTCTAATGGTTCACTACCCCTCTATTTTTAAGTACAAGAATCACAAAGCCCATGTCAGAAATAAAACTGGCTATATTGAGCATAGTAATACCTTTCAGGGCTGGCGACATTTCCCTTCTCCTCCACCAAGGAGACAGGCTTTCTGTGGAGGATGTGCTGAGGTGCACATAGCCCACGTCCCCTGGAGGAATCTATATATTCCTCTGCACCTTTCCTCGTACAAGTCACTTCAAGCAGACTGCAAAGCATCTTACCGATAAGCAAGTACTGCATAGCAGCACCTGGTCAGATTCACTGCAGCCCATGGCCAAGGCACTTGAATGACAGTGCAAGAATAGACTGGATTGACATTTCTTCCAGCACTTTTCCTTCCCTACTAATGCAGCTAAATAGCTGAGGTGACCTTCTGCTGGGAATCATTGAATGGAAGTAATTTTGTCATTAAACAAAACTAGGCTCGGGGGAAGTTTGAACAGTCTTATTACAGAACACAGGTTTATTTCTTGATTTACTCTATTACTGAAGGAGTAAGCCACCCAACCTAGGGGTAAGGAACACCAGCATGACAGTTCTAGGTAACCAAATATGTATCTTGAGTAGTAAACTCCAGATTTCATAGCAGATGCAGGACTGAATCCTCTGTTGGGAAAGGTCTGTGTAAAAAAAAATTGGTTTTGCAGAACTATTTATGGTAAAAAACAGGCAAACGTTCACTTAAATTATTTATACAACCCTGTAAATTTAACAGACGCATAAAATTCCTGATCTAAAAAAAAACAATTTGTAAACAAGATATAGGCCAAAATTCACTGAATATAAATTGATTGCAACATGTTATTGTGTCTGGTCTGTTTATTGCCATCTGCCATCTGTTTGGAGCAACTGATACTCATTCAAAGTACCCTGAAGTAACAGGCTTTGTATCACTCAGCTTAGCAGAGTTTCACCAAATGATGTTCATTTTAGTCTGGAAACGTTTGTCTCTCCCACCACAGGTAATCAGCGAGTTTGAAGCCTCTCCCGACTCATTTTCCTACAGAATCCCCAACCTGAGCCGGAATCGCCAGTACAGTGTCTGGGTGGTAGCAGTGACTGCTGCGGGAAGAGGTAACAGCAGCGAGATTATCACTGTGGAACCTCTAGCTAAAGGTAAGGTGGCAGGGCTTTTTAAAGCAATCCAGACCTTTATAATGTTAATTACTGTTATAATCAGCGCGTGGCTTCTTTATGCCTCGTTGCTTACTGGAAGTGGGATTTGTTGGGAGTAACTTCAGCTCTTTACAAAAGTTAGGTGACAGCTCTCAGCTAATTGCCCAAGCTTTTGCTGTAGTCAGCAGAGAATGACGTGCTCCTCTGGGGGTAATTCATCCCACCTACCTTAGAAGGAAATAAATTGCTTTTTGGAGGAATTTTTATCTTCTTTTGTGGGTTACAGAGGGTTTTCAGCTGATCCCTCTCCCTTTTTTTTTTTTCTTTTCTTGTCATACAAGATAACTTCTTTATTATTCTTTTCCTTACTAATATCTCTTGTGTACTTCACAAGTACCAGCTTCTGTATAAAATTGTCTGATTAACATAGCTAAACTCTGAACAATTGTTCTCAGCTTGCATTAGCTTTGAAGTTTGCTGCTTCTATTTTAGATGTGAAGAAGGGATAATGTGTCTCAAACCTTGCATATTTTTTTCCAGCTGTATTAGTTGTTCTATTAAAAGATATTGCTTGGGCCTATTACTTCTGCCTTACCTATACTGTGAGATTTGATGCTTACAACACTACAGCATCTCAGCTTGGACTTGGAGACCAAATATTTTAGACAGCAAAGTCTCATCAGTACTCAATCTCTACATGGGGTCTTCAGGCTGAATATATTTTTTTTTGTACACTCAAATTTGTAACCTCACAGCATGTGCCAGTATGAACATTGTATTGCACAGATCCCTAGAGTTGCAAAATCAGATGCATTTGATTGACTATGCAATTTTACAAGCCTGCTAATTCTGGCTAATGTTGTAGTAATGTAAAATAGTGTCTAGTGTTTCATGATAACAGATACTTTCAAACAAAGCTTTGCAGAACTTTAGATAAATGTCACCAACCTGAAAGCACTTTCTGCATGGAAGAACATATACCATTACAATGGGAAAGCTTGCTGTTCCTACCTTTCTTTGTGGTAGATAACCAGTTTGATACTGGTAGATAAATCAGTTATTGTCATGAATGGCACTGATGGTGTTTGAAGGGCACTGTTTCAACACATGGCAGAGCTTCCCAGAACATGGAAGTTGCAGATAGGGCTCTTCAGGCTTGTGGCTGGAACTTTCATGGTTTTTTCCCTTCTCTAGGCTAAAGTTTTTATCATAGGAGATAGATATATTTCAGCCTTCCTGTGAGAAGCTTGTAGTAGCTACTATGTTACTACTGTAGATCACAATGATCTGCATTAGTAAGTGTGGGGAGAGTCTAGCAAGGCAAAGAGGCCCAGGTTGGAGCAAGCAGCGTTATGCTTCGTCCCCATACCATTGCTTGCATGTTTTTTTCTGTCAACTGAGAAAAGTCACCTTCACTTCCTGATTTTTTCTGGCGTTATTTGTACAGTCCTTCAGAAGATCCTTTCTCTTAGTAGCTACACAGTGTTAGTGGAGTGACCTGAAGAATGTCTGAAAATTACCTGAAAAATCTGCAGCTTTTCCACTGTGGGATTTCTTGTAGGATCACTGCATACTACATCATGAGCATCAGTGAGACCAAAGTCGAGATCTTAAAAGGTGAATGAGGAGTGTAAAGGATGTCTATGAAGGAAGATTGCGAAAAAACACCGCAGGGAAACAGGGCAAAGGTTTCAGTGTGCTCCTCCTTTTAGGCCAATTGCTACATGTGTGTAATAAATTTCTGGTGATGAAAAAAAAAAAAAAGAAATAAAAATAGGCATACAAATAGATGCTTGAATAAGACTGTCCTAGGTTCAGCAGTAGCAGTCATTTTTTCTCCTTCTTAGTAGCTGGTGCAGCGCTGTGTTTTGACTTTCAGCCTGGGAACAGAGCTGATAAGAGTAATGTTTACTCTGATCAAGGACTTTGTGAGCCTCCTGCTCTGCCAGGGAGGAGGGGAGGCTGGGAGGAAGCAGGGACAGGACACCTGACCCAAACTAGCCAAGGGGGTATTCCATACCACAGCGCGTCATGCTTGGGGAGGTAACGGGGAGTTACCTGGAAGGGCACTCTCGTCTCGGCCAGGCTCATTTCAGAGGGTGGTATCGCATTCTCTTCCCTTGTTATTTCTCTTCTCAGTATTATTATTGGTGGTAGCAGCAGTGGTTTGTGTTATACCTTAGTTACTGGACTGTTCTTATCTCAACCCATGGGAGTTACATTCTTTTGATTCTCCTCCCCATCCCTCTGGGAGTGGGGGGAGGGGAGGGGGGGGGAAGGAGAGAAAGGTGGGGGGGAAGTAGAAACTCTGTGGCTGACTGGGTTTAAACCACAACAAAGAGCAAAACCAACTAGATAGCATGTTGCAATACTAATAGATTGAGGATGTAAGCAAATCCAGGAGTGTGCAAGAACCTCTGCGTATAATTTACTAGAAGTTATCTTTCTTCATGTCTTGCACATTTAAAAAGAGGGAAGTGCTCAGACAAGATGAACGCAGAGCAATGCAGAGTCTGTAAATACCAAGATTCGTAACCTCTAGTTATGAGGAAATGTAGTATATGATTGCTCTCTGCTTGCCAAAATTAGAAAGAGATTGACCCACATGTACTTCTGGTAAGCTGAACAAGCTTACCAGAAACCAGAATTAATTCTGCTCCTCCAGACCGTCTGTATTTAATATGATCCATGATGACAAATAAGTGAACTTAATAATAGCTTGCATGAAAAATCAGGAGCAATTTTAAGGAAAAATTTCTTAATTAATTACTTCAATATAGACAAGTCAATGTGAACAGGACTTTATTTTGCAGGACAGTAGAATGTGTCCAGTCAATGTTAGAGATAGCAGTGGTTCCCCAATATAAAGTCTGCATTAGATTATGCTCAGGACAAGCCTCTCTTACGTGCACTTGGGACTGAAAAAATGATAATCCATTTGTGAAGGTCATGATGGACACTAGGGATACTGATAGGTACCGATTTTATGACCTTTGGCTGTAGCCAAGCTAGAAATTATTGTGTCATGTACAAGATTACCTGCGTGAATGCATCCCTGGGCCTTTTGGAGAGCTGAGAGAAAGTGATGATCGGTGATAAGGGCAGTAGACGTACAATGAAGAAAAGTAGGCAGAGCTAACCTTGAACACCTTTCTCAACCCCCAGTACATCTGAAGCAAATAACACATTGCAGGGTTAGAAGCAGTTAAGTCCTGATTTTGCCACAAGTCCCTAGTGCAAGAACATCCTATGGGCCATTATTGTGAAACTGTTTGCTTCCTTTTTTCCTCCACTTATTTCACAGTAACTGTCCAAGTAAGGATGCCATCATGACAGCTAATGAGAATTAACTTTGAATTGAATTATGTCAACTTAATTATAACCCCTTTAATAACCCCTTTGAGAACAATGAGAATGTCTAGATAGGGGTTTGATGTGAAAGGGATAGTACAATTTAACTGAAAGCTTAATTCAAGTTAACATTTCTTTCTTTAGTGTCTCCATTTCTCAGAACAGATTGTCATTCTCTGTAATTAACTGGCAAAAATAAGCAAAAAAAAAAAAAACAACAAACAAAATAATCACAGCAATAAAAGTTCACTCTTCACATAAGCAGTCTATGCCCTTACACCTCAAATTGCACTTCATTTCTGACTTGAAAGTTGTGAATTTAGCCCATCAAATGTATCTAAAAGACAGCAAACCTTGGTTTTACCTTGTTCTTCATATTTCCTGACCACAGCTGATAGAGAAGAGCATTTGTCAGCAATATGGCAATAACTGATCTACATCCACGGCAATCTCTACCTCTGGGGAGAACTCTGACTTTAACATTTTATTTCCCCTCTTCTCGCAGACCACCAGAGCATTAATGTTGAACAGATTTGCTACCTAGTCCATGTGGTTTTGTGTGTTTAATGTTTTTAAACAACATGTAGGACTCACATGATAGTACACACCCCCTGTTGGTCTGTTTCGTCATCCTGGAATACACAGCACATTCTTCTCTGAGAAAATAAATGGAAGAAAATCCTGACCCAGGATATTCACCGATGGCCCTTGTGTTAATTTGTATTAAGATGAGCTGCAGTGAACTGCCACAGTCCTTGCCCAGTTTCCCTAGACAGTTTTGCTTTTAAGATTATACAGTGCCCCCTAGAGGAAAAAAGAAAAAAAAAACCAACCCAAAAAAACCCAGACAAACAATACCAAATCAAAAGTGTGTTATGGCCTCTCACAAAGAATTACCCTTTTCTTATTCTATGACAGTAAGTGTAGGTAAGAGGATTCAGAATTTGAACAAAAAAAAACATTTGTGACTCCTCATTAGCATATGAGAGTGCAGTGTTTGTTGAAGGTACCTCTTTATCTTCAATCAATGACAGGGTAGTTTGTAAAAATTTAAGAACAGACAGAGTCCTAATCTAGTACCATCAAACATCAGGCTGGTGGGTAGTCAGTAGGCATGTGAGTACCATCAATAGCAAAGGTAAGCCCTGCAGCTGAATTGCCCCCTTGCAGCATAAAGCTCCCTTGGCTCAAAAGGGAGGAGTCTGTGAGATTCAAGGTATTTTAACCTCATGAGTGCCTGTTAGCCTTTCAAACCTATTGTTTTCAGGTGAATTTCACTAGATATTTGTTGTTTTTTTTTCTATTTTTCTTTTGTTTGTGTACCTGTTAGCAGTCTCTGAACATTATTAGAAGTTAAGCTGTAAAGAAAATTGGAGTTAAGACTTTTCATGCTATTTTGCCATCTCTTTTAAAAGCACTCAGTACATGAAAGGAATAGATAATCCATAGAAAGCTGTGGGAACTTTCATGGAAATAGTGCTTTATGCTTTTGTAATTGGCACTTCTGAGTTACAGTTTCTCATCTTACCACTGACTAAAGCTTCTGTGATGTTTGTGTTACTTCCACACATCACAGTAAAGTGGGACACACAGGGTATTGAAAACCAGGAGCTACACATAAATGTGCTTTGAGATCTGATATCCAACCTACGGCTTATGAAAGAATTCATGTTGAAATAGCTATAACATATAAATGGATATCACTGAAAGTTTGCTAACAGCGCTGCTGTCATACTGAAGGCTTCAGCAGGATTCCTGCAATACTTATACTTTGTCCTAAAGTAACTGTTGGCAGTTGGAAATAGCTGGATATTTTGAGAAACATTGGAGAGGTGGGAAAGCTAGGGAGAAGAAGATTAATAGCTCATTTTAAATGAGTTTTCAGGTCTCATGTTACAGAAAGAATTTTGGATGGAACAGTAATTTGGGTTTCTAACCACCACTACTCAGAATGCACTGCTGCTACTAGGAGCAGTCCAGATGCTTCAGATGTGCTTTGTAGATAGACACAGCTGACAGCATCTCCTGCTGCTTTTGAAAGATGGCATGAGTATCTTTAGGCATCTCCTGCAGCAAAAACCTAGCACCACTGAGGACCAATGAGCCTTCTAACACTAGCTTCATTGGAGTCAGCATTTCACACCATGTCTCTGGATAGACTGAGCATTTTTCTGTTTCAATTAACTTGGTTAATTATCCCATGGCTTGTGGCAATATAGGCCTATGTAAATCTTTCCTAGAAGATATGGCCTTAAGACTGACACAGTGGAAAACAAGGCTATATCCTGAAACTTACTGGCTGAGCAGTGTCTTTGCATCATTCTGGTGTACTACCTCCTCAGAGCAGCACACGCCACAGCACCCTCCTGCCAAGGCTAACCGACCGATCTGCCAGAATGGGGGAGCCAGGGGTCCTTAGTGGCTGTTTAGCCAGGATGGGACATTTCAGTGCTTGGTTGTTAGGAAAGTAATGTTGTCCTATTATCTAACACTGATTTTGTCTGTTACAGCCACTTCTTGTGGGTTCAGTTAAAATTTTGAAATTTTGACAGAGAAAAGTCTCACAAGAAGCTTAGTCTTCAAAACTGCTTGAAGGGAATATAGGCAACACAGTCCAAACTGATCATATAATCTTTGTAATCTTTCTTTTTTATGAATACTTCATGTCCCACTGCAGCCTACTCAAGTAATTTCCCTTAACTCTTCAAGGCCTGTTCTTTTATGCATGATTTTTTTTTTTCTGTCATGAACTGTTCCAGTGATATTTGATGCTGGCTTTCATTTTCATGTTTTTCTAATTGGTGCAAAATGGATTATTAAATATAAATTCTGCTCAGTGTGCATGACTGAAGTAGATCGGGATTAAAAATACAGATTTTTTTGTATCTGTATTCTGTATGTACCTTTGAGATATGTATTTAGAGTTCAATAAGAAGTCTATTTCTAATAAGGGTAATTCCTGAGTAATAATGTACAATGCAGCTCTAACACAACTCTAGTGCTCCTGCATATTGCCAACTGAAACTACAGGAGTGATATTTGTGTTGATGTATTTAGGTGATATGAGAGCTGTTACAACTTAAACTGACTTAAACAGTTTGTTCATATTTGTGGACTTCAGATAGACTGCAGTGCACTAAGATGTTATCCTGGTTTCAGTTAAACCATGACACATGTACATACATGAAGGATTGTTTTGCTTAATACTACAGCCGTTTTAAAAGTGATGATTCAGTAATTTAGCTTTCGTAAGGTGTCTGTCTATTGTGGACACTTCCTGATGGAATTTTGGAGAGCAGAGTCCCTTGGACATAATTTTTGTGCTTAATTCCTACTATGAAATATATAAAACTCAGTAAAGATGATCAGTAGCTGATTTTACTCTTTTACTCCACAGCAACTCTTCAAGTCCCCTGCCTCGTCTCTCTTTTGGTTACTTCTTTTCCAGATACTATAATATTTGTGTTTGAATAAATACCTAGTATTATGAGTTAAAAGGAAATAGTTACCTAAAAGCACAGTTTGAAATATTTTCCACATTTAATCCTGGATATTTGTGTTTTCCTTTCAAGAGCTGTATGAATGAACACCTCATTTCTTTTTTGCTCTCTCTTGCTCAGCTCCTGCCAGGATTTTGACATTTAGTGGCACAGTGACAACTCCCTGGATGAAGGACATTGTCCTCCCTTGCAAAGCCGTGGGAGACCCAGCTCCAACAGTCAAATGGATGAAGGATAGGTAACCAGCAACTAAACGTATAGGTCAGATAAAGGCCATTTACTTAAACTCCTGAGGGTTGCAATGCAGGTGGCCTTGGATGACTGTCAGGAAGGACTGTTTTTTGGGAAGTGCACGCAGTGACAGTAGATAAGGAGTTCAAAAATTCCTTGAACTGAAAATAATTGCGGTTATTAGAATATGTCAAAATGAAAGAAAACTTAGAAAGAAAGAAGTAAACATTCAATAAAACCTAGGACTATTTTCTGATTTAGCTTCAGGCACCCCAAATAGTTTCAGTCTGAGAAAGTAAAATGTCTGATGTGTTGAATTGTGCTGTGTACATGTCTTGCACATGCTTTGGTTTTCATTATTCTGTTTTGTTCTTTAGTTTCACAGTTTGACAAAGTCATTTGGAAACACACATGGACAATAATTTTCATCCAAGCATTGTGTAAGCAGTGATACTGCAGTGCTATGAAACCAGCTTGTACATTAATCCAAATAGCTATTATTTCATAAGGATATACCTTATAGCCAGGAACTACTTTCACTTTTATTTTGGCATTTTTATGAAATAGCAGATACTTAAGGAAGGAGTGAATTTCCATTTTCAATCAAGCTGGGGCAAAGATATCTGTGTTCTTTAAACAAATGGCAACTGTTGTCCATCAGAAAACATTCCTTTGCTGTCTTTATTAAAGAGGACACTCTCCCACCCCTTTTTCTTTCTTCCCTTTCTTAGTTGTTTCAAAAAAAAAAAAAATCCAATTCTGAGTAATTTTGATTGTAACTTCTTTAATGTATGCACTTTGTTTCCCGTGAGGTAGTAACGGGACACCCAGTCTAGTGATGATTGATGGGCGAAGAAGCATCTTTAGCAATGGCAGCTTTGTCATCCGTACTGTGAAAGCAGAAGATTCTGGATACTACAGTTGTGTGGCCAGTAACAACTGGGGATCTGATGAAATAATTTTGAATTTGCAGGTACAAGGTAAGACTATTGGATTTGTCTCATGATTGTTATTATGGCTATAGACCACCAAGCACTGGCAGTGCATTGGTTTATCTGTTTGCAGATGCATGTAAAATATTCGTAGTATTGTGCGTTAATACTAATTTTATTCTTCCAAATTAAGAAATAAAATATTATACTGGTCATTCTGATGCAGCCAGCAACATTGTATGATATAGCAAATGTTTTGGCTTTGGTGGAATGATTCTCACACTTGCAGTTAAGTCTCTGTGTAAGCTCTTGTAGGATTGACAACTGAATGCTTGCAATCAGTTATGTTTTAGTTCCTTACACAGAAAATAACAACTTCTTCCTTCTCCGTACAAATATTACATGTATCATTTAAATACTGAAAAATTCATAAAGAGATGAAGTCCTTTACTTTAGCTTTTGAAAAGCTGTCAACCACTCTACTGAGACCTTGGACAAAAACTTCATTATGTAAGAGCAGAATTTTACTGATGGTGAATATGAGGAAGTATTTAAAATGGATCATCAGCACATATTACCATCTACTTTTTATATGCATGTTGAAGTGTGTATAATGTATCCATTATGGTGTTGCTCTGTATATAAGCAATGATAACATAGGAATATACAGTAACGGCAATATGAAGCAGAGCACATGTATTCCTTACTCACTTATACTAAAGTAGATTCTAAGAGTTTTGCTCACTTATACTAAAGTAGATCCTAGGAGTGCTTCAACTGACTGCAAATTGTTCTACCAGCAGGAAGAAAAAAAATGAGTTGGGAATATGGGCCATTCTGTGGTCAGTCACATTCCTGTTCTTCGATATACAATCTAAATTTCTAGTACAAACATATGAGAACACAGAATGAGATTGTTTTAACTGCAGTCAAACTGTCTCTGGCTAAACCCTTCCACTAAACCTTGAACCAAATGCCATAGCGTGTATTAACTTACCTACAATCCAACAAAGCCTAAAGATGCTCTTCTGCAATGTTTGAAGCATGGCCACAAGAGGAAGTAGGAAAACCTTATATTTTACAAAGTACTTTTGCAATTCCATATCCTTGCTGTTATTGAACTGCAATAACTAAAAGCAACTCCATATTATTTTCCCAAGGGACAGATAGAGGCTGGCATATAATATACGGACCATCATCTTTTGTAGGTAGGGTGCCGCTGTGATGAAAAGTTTTACATTAGATTTTTCAGTGTAGTGAGTGCAGCCTTTCTCCGTGGAATTACCTATGGGTAAAGCCAGCTCTTCAGTACTGTTTAACCCTTTGAGGGCAGTAAAATTAACTTCCTTTTGAACTAGTTCATAGTTCTAAACCAGCAGCCTCCGTTTTATATTAGCACTCATTATTTTTCTGACTTGAGCTGCAAACGAGCAGCTTTTCCTGGAGTTTCATTCTGCTGGTAGAGCTAGCCCTCAAACACAGGTGAAGCAGGCAATGTCCTCTGACAGCAGACTACTGGACACAGCAGAACATTTTTGACTTCTGCCTTGCTTATTGGAGGGTGTCTTCGAGGAGTAACTATGGCAGGGAAATGGCAGCTCCTGCTAGCAGCAATTGCCAACACCAGCACCCCCTTCCCACACTTGCAATGACAGTGGCTGGACCAGATGTGACTGCCTTGTCATCATCTATTGTTGATTTGTGAAGGTGAAAAGAAAGCTGACTACTTCGCTACTTTCTGCCCTTGAGCACTGAACTCTGGAAACCTAGGCATAGACACTGGTGCAATTTGGGGTTACTTAGACTGAGCCTAAACTGTTCCAGTTCCCAGTCCCATTTCCAATCCCAATTCCCTGTCCTAATTTCTGGTCCCAGTTCTCCCTATCCTGGGCAACTCATTGGGATGTAGCAATTTTTCTGACATTTCATTCTGGGTTTTCTTCCAAAGGAAAGTGCACAGTGGGCACAGGATAGAAGATGAGACCTCTGTCTTATTCCTGTGCTCTGTACTGATCCTGTGTCCCACAATTTAGGCACATAGCCATAATGTTTATAGGGAGCAGCAGAACTGAAGTGTTTCCTGATTTGTTCGTCCATTGCTGATAGAGGTGTGTCTTGTTTATACCAGTAGCCTCAATGAATACATGGTGTGATCTGAAAGAGGCGTGGATATGCCTCTGATCACAGGACTAACAATCCTACCTAGATAGCACTCACAGTTATACTGGCAGAAGCTCTGTTATGCACTATTTAATTTACGTTTGCCATAATAGCCTGCAAACACATGCATAAGTGGGGCATCACTTGCAAGTGGACATCTGTTTCCCTCCACTAAAAATTCAGTTTCTCCCTAAAACAGATATGAAAAATAATGAATAATAATGGCTGGGTAGCTCTTATGCCATTTAGATCTGACAGGACAGATGCAAATAATGCAGAGAAAAGCAAGGGTTAAGAACTGAAAGAAAAAATTGAGTAGAAAATGAAATATAAAAAATGAAAGCTTGTCTGCTCTTAACTAAGGATGTCAACTGAACAGACACTTTGACAGAAATCGCTTGCATTTTTTGCAACTCAAAACAGTTATTTGATAAATGGCTGTTAGAAGTTATTGATGTCTAATCATTTGACTCTATTTTCTATTTTTAACTATTTTCCATGTAGTTCCACCAGACCAGCCGAGACTCACTGTATCTAAAACTACATCTTCTTCTATCACTCTTTCCTGGATACCTGGAGACAATGGTGGCAGTTCTATCCGAGGTAATATAATTCACGTTAATTGCAACTTCTTACTGAATTAGCATATGTTGATAGGATTAGTGTATAATTATGAATGGCTACAAAAAAAGAAAAACAAAGCAATCTGTATTGCTGTCAGCACTTAATGTGCACTGTCATCGTGATAACAGCTTTCAGTAAATTGCCATTTCTCTTTGTGGTAGTTTAATCACAGATTTAATCACTTTCTTCCAGCATACCCTCAGCTGTTATGACAGTAACTCACTCTGATTTTCCAGACATGTATTCTTTAACCATTCATTTTTGAGGGTCCAGGTTTATCATCTGGGTTTTGTTGCTGATTGAAGAGTATTTCGAAATGTCTATCCCTTTCTTTTCCCTTTGAAACAATCATAAAAATGGTATTTAAGCTGTTGTAAGGGTAAGCAAATGTATTGCCTGGTATCTATTATTCAGGGAAGAGCTGTATGTCTCCCCGTGCACGTGATTTTTCTAGTTTTATTAGGTCTTTAAAATGACTTGTCATATTACCTGCAGAATTTGTGGTCTGTGCCTGGCTTACCATTGTCATCTGTGCTTTTCCTCCAGGTTATATTTTGCAGTACTCAGAAGATAACAGTGAGCAGTGGGGTAGTTTTCCCATTAGCCCTAGTGAGAGGTCCTACCGTTTAGAAACACTGAAATGTGGTACTTGGTACAAGTTTACTTTAACTGCTCAGAATGGAGTGGGGCCAGGACGCATCAGCGAGATCATTGAGGCCAAAACACTTGGAAAAGGTACGTTGATGTCCATCCCCTTTTCTCACCTAAAGCTATTGCATTCTGCTGTAAATCTTGGTTCGATGACAAGACAGGCTTGGATATTTTAATATTATTGGCTTTGAAAACATTTCCAATTGTGTCCATGCGGTGACAGAAAAGGATGTCCCTGCAGGACTTGAAGCACACACTGAGAGTTTTTCTGTCTTTATTTCTTTAACATTTTATTTATAAGATGGGTTGGTAGATATTTGGGAAGGGGGTGTCTGCAATATCATAGACTATAGCAATTTCAGCTACTGCTATTGCCATGAGGAAGTTATTTCTTCTCTTGTAAAAAATTCAGGGGTTTATTTGTCTGGATGTTGAAAAAAGATGTAGAGTATATTTTTGTGTAAAGGAAATGGAGCGAATATATTTTTTCTCCAAGCTGATACTGCAGGAGCCATGCAAGTATCAGCCTTTGAACAGGATAAGTATTAAAAACCCAAATAAAAGCTCTGCAAGGTGAAACAGTTAAGATTTGTGGAATTCTTAGCTAACTCAGCAATTGGTCCCTTGGTCCTGGTTGCTGAGGGTGGCTCCGCATTGCAAATATGTGTCAGAATTATGAACAAATTTGGCATATGGATCTAAAAATCTATGAGAGTCTAGCACAAAGAGTGAATAAAACTTTTTTTTGGAGGGGGAGAAGTTGAATATATAGGTAGTAAGATAAAGTTAAGATTGCCTTAGAAATTACTCTCTTAACTTTATGTTTTTGAGAGTCCTATATTTCTTAAACATTTCATTTGAAATATACCATTGATTCTAGAGCCACAGTTTTCGAAGGAACAAGAGCTCTTTGCTAGTATCAACACCACGAGGGTGAAGCTGAACCTGATAGGTTGGAATGATGGTGGTTGTCCCATCACCTCCTTCACCCTGGAGTACCGGCCATTTGGGACAACAGTGTGGACAACCGCCCAGCGGACATCCCTGTCAAAGTCCTACATACTTTATGACCTCCAGGAGGCAACCTGGTATGAACTGCAAATGAGAGTGTGCAACAGTGCTGGCTGTGCAGAAAAACAAGCCAAATTTGCAACACTCAATTATGATGGCAGTAAGTATGTATTTTTATTTCCATGTCTGGGATACCGATTTTGCTCTGTTTTCCTATGTGATTTTTTTTTTTGCTTCTCTTTCTTTCCTGTTTCTCTTCCCCCTCCCATAAACCCCTTTTGAATCTGCTAGCCATGCTGACAGAGGGGTAACAGCCTCAAAGGCATAAAATGTCTCCTGATTTCATAGCAACAGTCTGCAAGGCAGAAAAGAGGAATTTATTTGTCCTCAGTGAGGAAAAGCTCCAGCGCCAATCAGCCATGAGACACATAACCATTGGACACCAGGTGTCACTAGTTCCAGTGATCACAGAAGCACTTTAATAGTGTTTCATGCATCTCTTCCATGAAATATGTGAATATTTGTCTCCTGTACAATTGGTTCCTGGAGCCATTCACAAGGGTGACTGGCCTCATTGCTATTCCATGCAGTGTCCTTGTGACACAGAGGAGCAGCTAACCAGCTTGTCTTCCAGGAAAGCCTCCAAACAACATCCTCCAAGGGCAAAGCAACAGCAATGCTATTATCCATATTTACAGACAGGGGAGAGTGAAACTAATGGCCATGACAGATGAGTCTGTCATGCCCAGCAGCAGGGCACAGGGGATGAAGGCATTGCTGTATCCTGCCCTTCTGCCAGGGTTACTGCTTACCCTGCAAAAGCCAGGACAAGAAGGCAAGAGCAAAAGTGCCAATTTGTCAGTCAGTCCAGCTCTTATCCTGTTATGTTTATTGAAAATGATGGTGGCACATGTGTGCTTCTGCTGGCTCTATAGTGGGAACTGGCTGGCAAAAAAGCAGCGCAGATGGCTCCAGATGGCAATCTCTTGAATTGCGGTAGTATGGCTTGCCAGAGCTTTTCTGGAGACATCCAGTGTAAAATGCTGTTCTGCTGCCAAGGATATTGTGCTGTATTGTGCAACCACTTGGCGATATCAGTACTGTTAAATTAAACAACAGAACTAGTGAGCAAGCTCAAACAAGAACCGACAATTGTCCAGTTACAGCACCAAACTGCTAATCATTCATAACTCTGTGTTGGTAAGACATCTGCCTGCCACGGTTTCGTCCCACGCAAACCAGCACTCTCCAGGAGAATACCAATGTATGGCCTGGGGAAGAGCAAACAACAGTGACTGTTCCAGTCAGAAGTGTGGAATCAGTTGGAATCAAGCAAGGTTTAAACCTTAGCATCTTACACATCCTCTAATGCTATCACAGTCTTTGCACTAGGAACTCTTCAGTTCTTGCAGATGATAAATGACACATGCCCTCACAGCTCACTCTTTTGTGAATAGCATATCCTCTCATGTTTTCCTGGGCTACTGCTTCTGGTCAGATAGAAAATTTCTCCTTTATGACATTGGTGGTTTTGTTTGTCAAGCATGCTTTGCCAGGACTATATTGTGCCTTAGAGAGACAGCATGATTTCAAATACTGACCGCAAGGTTAAAGAGGAATATGTGGATGGAAAAGCGAATTTCAAGTTTCAAATTTTCCAAATTTGTTACATATGATGCAGAACTAAAATGATGATGATGATTTATTATCATCATTATTATTTAAAATTAAGGTAGTGTATTCCCACATTAAAGATTTCATAGAATAACTATTTCAGTTCTTCTAATGCAAAAGTTGTCCCTAAAAAGCCACAACTCCCCATTCATTTTTTCCTTGGTTAGTTGTGTTGGCTTAAGGCACTTCAGAGTTGAAAAATGGTGCCTGATTAGAAATCAACATTTTCTATCAATACTTCATGCAGAAATTTTTCCTTTTATAGGGAGTGACTTTCATATACAAAAAGCATTACAATGGAAACTTCTTGGCCAGCTCAATTTTTGAATGCTAACCCTACCTCTACCACTGATTCTTCTTATGATGCGAGATTAGTCCCTTCCAGCTTCCAGGGGTAACAGTTGCCTTTAGAATGAAACAGATACAGGGATAGTACTTTGAAGATTAGATAAAAAAATCTGAAGTATGAAAGTTTGAGGATACCAAATGCTTGTTCCTAACCTTAGGAGCTTTAGCAGCCTTAAGATAAAGCCTTTGTAAACTTTGCAGAAATCCTTGAGTTATGTGGATTTCACTGTGAAAGTGAAACTGGAGTTTCAGTCATTTTGCTTGGACTGCAGTAGCTGATTGTTATCTGTGATAGAGCTCTGGAGAAATACCACGGCTAAGTATTCTTTACCTTAAATCTCTTCATGGTGAATTAGGTCAGAAGGTTAATGACAGATCTACATGAGACTTTTTGCTTTCTGTTCATAGATATTTCAGCTAACCACTTTCTGCCTACAGACTTTATGACCTTCTTGCCCTTTGTTTTTCAGAACATTTGCACTCAATACTTAAGAAGATATTTTTAGCAATGTGCAGCTGTAGCTTGTAGTACTGCAAAGGAGCTTCCTGACTCAGAGATCAGCTACTCAGTAGCCCTGACATTAAATCAGATTAGCTTGCTAGCTGCTCTAAGCTATCCTAATTGATTCTAGCCCACCAAGGGACCAACCATGAAGAACAGTTAAGACACAGGAAAACATTTGGTGGCCTGAAAGTCACCAGGTACAATGCAAGATGCTGGAAGGGCTGCAATATAAGGGAAAATGGAGGCTGAGACATTATAATTGCAACTTCTATGAAGCACCAGTAAAGCAGGCTAACAAAGGAGGATGGTGAATTAACATGGGAAAAATAATAAAATCAACCAAACCTCCCCATGTGTCTGGGACTTTGTCCTGAGAAAAGCTTTGACTATTCCACTCCTAGCCAACACCTAGAATGACAACAAATGTTGAAATGGTGTTTACTCAATGGACAGCTGGTTTATCTTTTCACAATTTCTAATAAAATCACCAAATACCCAAAAATGGATAATGTGAAAGATATGTACATTTGTGGTATGTTTTTTAAATTAAGCTTGTACTGCCTGTATATAGCATTATAAGGCTTACACTTTACTTGGAAAAGGTATGGAAAATTATAATCACCTAAACGCTTAAGATTTAACTGAAATTAATGCCACTCTTAATTTGATTTTCATCAAAGTATTAAGGAGAGCAAGACATAATTTTAGGAAATCTTGAACCCAGCAATCCTTAGCCAGTGATCTGCGGGACTTTAATTGGGAGCAAAATTTGGCCTTTTTTTATTCAGGAGGGTTTAGGAGGATTTAGAGACAGCTATCAGTACTGCGGTCAGGAGCTTGAAGTTCTTTCCATTTTTGTCATTCCTTCATCTGATCATTTTCTTTGCCTTTAAAATAGTGCAAAAACTACATCTCAGTTAAGACAAGATGAAAAATCTGCTGTGTGTAATGTAAAATTAGAAAAATTGGGAAAATTATGGGGAAGAACTGCAATACAACAGTAGAAAAATATTCAAAATGCAATTGTAAGAGAATAAATTTTCTAAAGTACCTGATACAGGTTTGCATGGTTGTAGCTTTTCTGTTTATCTTCATCCCTTTAGGGGACTACTTTTCTCATCATGTGCAACTCAAATAGCTCTTCTGAAAAAAACATGGCTTAGAATTCTACTTTTGCAGTGTGGTTATGGCACTCACATTGTACTGCATCATATCACTTTTACTTTTCTGATACTGTATTATACATAATGAGATATATCACTCAATGCAGCAATTACAATGCAAAAAAGGATGTGCCTATTCTTTTATCTCACTCTAGCTAGTTTTATATTTCAGTAGCTGGTTAAAATTGAATAGCTTCTGCCAAAAGTCATCACAGTTCACAATACTTGCGTGTTTCTATCCCTTTTCAACCAAATTTGCATTTTATAGCTTCGTATGTGGTTGCACTCAGCAGTTTAATAGTAATCAGGAAATGAGTGAGAAGTCTGCCATGACTAAACAGCCTTCCAGAGAAAGTGCTACCTTCTTCTCACATCCTTTAGAAGTAAAGAAAAAAGAACTGAAAAGTTCTGTATTATATGTCACCAGGAAGCCAGGTATATTCAAAATGCAGATATGTCCCAAAATGAAAAAGTGAGCTGCCTGCTGATGCCAGTAGTTTTTAGATTCATTTCCTTCATTTCAACCAAAATTTGATTGTTTCTATCCAGTATTACTCTGCTGTTTTACTGATGAGTCAGACACTCTGGCAAATTAGCATCAGGCTGGCTGTCTGAATTTCAGATCAATATCACTGCTGCACCCCTAAGAGGTGATACAAGAATGTTTCTGTGCAAAGGATTTATTTCATGTATGAAGCACAAAATGAACTTTGTCAAATATTGTCCGTCCTTAGAAAAGCCTATCAGAAAGTATGTATATGTGGCAGCGGTGTTATTTTCCTACAGTAGAATAATATACGTAGGTAGTAATTCTGCAATCTGTTGCAGCTTTGTAATGACTTAATATGACTTCAAATTAATCATAGTATTTAACTGTATACTGGGCATGGTTTTCTTTCATCAATGAATGATTGTCTTGATTTCTGATAATCTATGAGTCTCTGCAGTCAGTGCCTTGTTACCAGTGTGACTGGTTATGTGTGCGCTGCCATTACACATGCGTACATAGCATCCACCCTGAACACAATGAATCCTTCTTAATGTTCTGCATGCAACTGAAGCACATGAAATATTCCCTGAGACCTCAATCTTTTGTCTTCGTTAATAGGCATCTAATATCATGACCCTGTTTCCAGGTACAATCCCTCCACTCATTAAGTCAGTTGTGCAGAGTGAGGAGGGGCTGGCAACCAACGAAGGGCTAAAGATGCTGGTGACCATCTCCTGTATCTTGGTTGGGGTCTTGCTGCTTTTTGTGATGCTGCTCATCGTGCGGAGGAGGAGGAGAGAGCAGAGACTGAAGAGGCTGAGAGGTAAGATGAGAGCTGTGGCATTTACTTCTACATATGCATACTCCCTCAACATGAAAGTGCAAGTGGGGCTGCACGTGACCAGTGTTCAGCCCCCAGTTGATGTCATTTTCCTGCAATATGGAACCAACATGAGGCAACAAAGCATTTGTGTTTTCTACAGAAATTCCTTCTTTTTCATTTGGCAGTAAGTTTCTAAGAAATGACTCATGTATCCAATGTTACTATTTTGCATGAGGGAAAAGAAATCAGTTGTCATGTATTGGTGTTTGGTTTCCTTTTATTTTTTTCCTGTTGTTTGTTTCTCTTGCAAATGGTCTTGATAACCTAAAGTATTTTTTCAAAGAATGAAACCAGGTGTTTTGAAGGGGATTTCAATTTTCCAGCAAATGCCAACCATGATTACTGAGTTTTAAAATGAATATAGCCGCTTGTTAGTATAGGCTAGAAAACACAACCCGCCATTCTCAGATTTGTTACCACATCTTTTTCACTATGATGCGTTAGAACACAGCTATTACAACACTTTATTCTTCAGTGAGCTTCCATTGTTGCTGATCTACGTTTTCTCTAATCCTTATTCAAATTCAGGTGTTTGCCATGTGAATGTTATAGATCTGATAAATACCCGTGGCTGAACTGCAGTCAGGCTTTGACTCTTGCGGTCACCCACTTCCTGCACTCAGCCCTGTAGGATTTTTACTAGCAGACAACAGCAGATCTTACACTGAAGGTATTTGGGAAAAAACCTTTCAAATCTCACACTGAATAAATATTAAAGCAATTTGTCATCTGCAAAATTAAGGCTAATCATTTCCAAGAGCCACTGAATTGTTCAGTTACTTTTCTTTTAACCAAAATATGATCATGGTATATATTACAACCAGTGTCAACTGTATGAATTTGATCTCACCTTGACATCTACTCACCTCTCTTTTGGGTCTCATTTTGTCCTTTGTAACAATAGTTTGGATGTTTTTGCAAAAAAAGTCAGAGATACAAGGCTCTTAGGCATTGGCAAATTCATAGATCAAAGACAACAAGTAGCCTTATGGTTCATGCATAGCTCCAGAAATCAGGACATATGGACGCTTTAGCTTCGTATTGTATAATAGGTTTTTCATTCAAAGCCTTTTGTCGTTTACCTCTGTGCACTTTTGTTTTTTCATTAAAAAAAGGTTGCTAAAGGGTGAAGAAAGTGTTGTCTTATCTTCTCAGAAATACTGTGGAATTTCGTCCAGTAATTAGTAGGATATTTTGAGCTCCTTGGCTCCAGGAAAAGATGGCTATACACGTTTAGTTTTTCATGATTAGTTTATAAATATTCATAGATGTTTTACTTATGATACCTTAAGGAAGGCTGATGACTGTTGGCAGTATGGCTTTTGCATAACATAAGATTTCTCTGAATTATTTTCTCTCAGAATGTAGGAATTCAGAAAAATATCTGAGCTTCTCTTAAGCATAGGCAGTGGCAAAGAATTCATCAGTACTTTTGGTAAAAGACATCATCATTTAACTAACATTTCTGTAAGAGCTGCATCTCACTTATCTAAATCTGTTGAGCTGCAGCTCGACATCCCAGCCATCTGGCCTTGTTAGACTTCTGTCTGCTTACAGGGACTGAAGTTCTTTCTTCTATCATATTTTCAACCTCCAAGGATATTCCTTTATACATAGTAGTAACCAAATAATTTCTTAATGTTTTTATTGATAAATGAAACAGATGAATATTCTTCAATTTTTCTGTGTAATTTTCCCATCATTTGTTAGTTTCAAGGATTTTATCTGGTCCCTTTGTAATCTTTAGGTACCATTCCTCATCTGTGTATGGTGGAAATTAACACAGTATTTCACCAACAGATATATCAGCACCACATAGAGAGGTAACAACCTTTCTTCTTTCCCTTTATGGTCTCTGTATCAGCAGGGATCACCTTTCTGAGTGCAACATTATTTTAAAATTTTGTGCTTAACATCTTATCTATTGAGACCATCTGACAGTTATCTGATTACAGTGCAACAGGGTAACATTCTCCATTTTATAGTTATGGCTTGTATTCCTGATGTATGACCTTATACTAATACAAATACATGGCCAACTTGTGGCCAAGCTACCATATGATTCAGGTTGTTATGACTTAGTGACCTGGCATTTTCATTATATTTTGGCTACCTAATTCTTGTGCCATTTTTAAACTTTCATCAAATATTATTTCATTTACTCCAGACTACTGATAAAAATACCAAGTGTGATGTCCCATGGTGCATGATGAAAATAAATACTCTCTGCTTTTAAAATTGTAGTTCGAATATATTGAAACCCCTGTAAAATGGCTGCTATGTTATTTTTTTGCATCATGCTACTATGATATCAATGTATTTTGAGGTATCATAGCTGCTCTAGAGAAATACAAGTATTTTAATGTTATTTAATTGTATCTCAGTGAGAGTTTTTTTCATTGTCATCAATTCCCAATGAATTTTAATCTCATTGTAAAAAAATCAACTTTGTGTGACATGGCTGATTGACCACGAGTCTGTATTGATTGGCATCAATTATTCCATCTCCTTTAATTGATTTCATCAAGCCTTTCTTCTTTTTTTCTTTTTTTCTTTTTTTTCTAGTCATTTTGCTTATTGCCAAGATCAGATTGATAGAACTTCAGTAATTCAGATTTTTTTTTAATTCATTCTTTTTGAAGACTGATCCCTTGTTAGCTCTTTTCTGTTCTTCTGGAAGTTACTTCATGTTCTAAAAGTCTTACTGATACTCAGAATTGCCATTCTAGAGAGCTAAGCTCTGCAAAAGAAATCCTGTGTGCAGGCTTTTCTGATCTCTTAACTGAGAAAAATGTTTTGCTCTAGTACTTTTTGTGTGCAGCTTATATCTGAATTAGTTTTGAAATTGAAATCCTGTCATTATTACTTGATATGTATCACCTGGTGGGGCTTCTTTGAAGTATAGGACTCATTTTTCCTAAATCACAATTTCACCATCAACTCTCTTCTAGTGTACATCAGAAAGAATAGTTTCCACAGTGGGACCTTCTAAAAGAATTTATACAAGTTACAGATGTAATTCTTGCTTTTGTGGCTCCAGGAGATGTGTTCTCTTTGAACCTGCTTGACAAAGAAGAGTGGGAATTGTAAATTTATTTCCTATACATTCTGCATGCAAACATTTGTATCTATGCTTATAGACAGTGGGTTTGTGGTTCCAGTTTCCGTGGAGCAAATGCAGAATAAGAACAGCAGTTTCTCCATTCTTAATCCTTTTACTCCTTGTTTTAGCATATTGGGACAAGTAAACCTTTGTCTTCCTCCTGTTTCACCCCAGTATGATTTATTTCGTCAGAAGTACATACTCTGTTTAAAAAGAAAGCATAGTTTTCATCAAAGCCCTGATTTTTGCCCAATTTAGTAGCTCCACAAGACAATTGACAAAAAGGTCAATTAACTGCTGAAGTTCATGCAGCCATTCAATAGGTCAGCATAAGTTATAAAAAAGAAACCTGATGACTTACCACTCTTTGTCCTTACTATTAACCTAGCTCCACTACTACTGTAATGGTTTTCTCTGTTTTTAAATCCAACTCACCTTAATCCAAGCAGAAAGCAGCAGCACAGCATGATAGTTCAGAAGTGGCAGCATGCAATTTAATACTGTATCAGAGTCCCTGATTTCCCAGGTGGCAACCCAAATGTGTTGAGGATTTTAAAGGCGGCTGCCTCAGCAAATGGAAGTGAAGGCTGTCGTTGGGTCAGTGCCTGTCAGTTTAGTCATGTGTGAAACCCACAGTGAGGAGCAGTTTGTCTATTTCACTACGTCATGGGCTGACGTTTGGCTGGAGCAGGAGATCACCCCCTTCACTATGTCATTTTTAGCCTTCCCAAGCCCTGTTTTCCCCACATGAAAGCTGGGAGACAGTACACTGGCAGGGATACTGACTCATTTTATGAAGTGCTCTCAGTTTGCTACTCAAAAGTGTAATGTGGGAAATACACATTACAATCTGTAATCTATAGTCATTGATTTGTGAAACTGGCATTTCTCCTCTTGTAGGTGATGGTTTGGACACACTGTTACCATATTCAGTTGGGTTTAGGGTTTGCTTTGACAGCTGCATAAGATCTCTTATCTTCTTGGATGTTTGTTTTGGTCCAGTACTACGCTGGCCTGTGTAAAGTCATCGTTAACTACAGTAATGCTGCTTACTAGTATAATAATCTGCTTGAATAATTATTACTTTCAAACCCTGCTGATGGAGTTTTTTCTACAATACCTCCTGGTTCAGCTTTTTGACATGTAACATGATTTTTCATGGTGCCTCATATTATTTTTGATTAAAGATACACAATCTCGTCTGCATCTCTTTGACCAAAAATGAATATATGTTAAGCAGCATTTGAACGCGTGCCACATACATTTAATGGTGGGAAAGTAACATTTTTTCCAGATGCAGCATGGAACACGACCATATGCTGTGCTGCACCTGAGAACATGTGAGGGAAGTTGTTTCTTGTTTAATCCTGGTAAACAAATCTAAAAAGCAAACTGAACAACATTGGACCAGTTAACTTTCAGCTTTGTCCCTTCAGCTGTTCTTGAGTTGTGAAGTACTTGCACTGGCATCTATGGCCTTTATTTAAGGAGGAAACAATAGCATCACAAAAGGTGCTAGCTGAATTAAAACAATATTTACATGTTAGATCACTCTTATTATGTATTCTAGAGGGAGAATGGGTGCATAGTCTGTTCATGATCCTTATGCTGCTAGAATAATGAGAAACATCATAAAGTTTGCTGAAAACACCATGACTTGGAATAGAAAATAAATACAAATGTAACCAGAGCGATGCATTGAGATGGTAATTTATTTCTGCCTGAATTTTAAAGGCAGGATATTTAATAGGATCAGAAGCAAGTAAGTTGTTGTAGGTGAAGGATATCCAAGAGGTGATTAAGGAACAAAATAGGTGAGATGGAGAAAACAAAGTCAAATCCAGTAAATGTCTTGGCTGGTTCTGGTAGATTTAGAAGCAGCAGATAAAAGAAATTTAAAGTTTCACATATTAGAAGACTTGCTTAAAGACTTAGAACTTGGAATTGTTTTCTTCTTGGATTTGCTTCACTTGGTTGCACAAAAGGCTGCTTTGTTGCTGTGTGATAAACTTAAGGACTCTGGAGTCAGCATTTTTAAGTGAGTTTGTTTAGCAGCAGACTGCAGGAGAACAAAGCATAGCTGTCTGCTTTTGCTAAATAATACTATAGAAATTATTTTATTATGTTGATAAAGTTTTACAGAAATCTACCTGAATAACACTGGGCAAAACAGCCCTCAGCTGTGTCTTTGGACCTGATAAGTACCAGAATAACTATACCCCTAAAAGATTTTATGGTAACAATAGCAGCAATAACAAGAACAGGGGGTCTATTTTTCCTACAGCAGCACCTCATTTTGTAGGGCTGATCCATGTGGGAAAGTGCCATTTCCTCTCTTGTAATCAAAAAAGCTGAATTCTTGGAGACCTTGTTCAGACCTCCATGCAGTCAGGTTTGGTTTGGAAATGGCAGGTTGGCAACTGCTGATCCAGCTTGGGTTTGGCTTCTACCTGGAGATGGATGTCGAAATTTTTTCTTGCTTTTTCTTCCTACCTCACCTGTTCACTTACTAACCGTGGCATAAAGGAAAAGGGATACCCATTATTTGCTAAACTCTTCCTTATTCTATTACATTTCTGCAGTTTTTTCTAGTTAAGCTAATGGTAGCTTGTACTTCTGTAAGCATTTCTGGTGCTACTGAGGAATTTAACAGGGATATCTGGGGCATAAATGCAGCTTCATCAAAAGTAGAGACTTTTAGAGATGATTTCATTCTTGCCATTGATCTGAGAAACAACAGTGGTCTTACAGCTGATTCAAATAAATTCCTAATAATAAATCCGTAAAACAGATCTTCTCTTCTGATGACATTTCTTCTGTTTTCTTCTAGATGCAAAGAGTTTGGCTGAAATGCTTATGAGGTAAGAATAGATTTCTTAAAATTTGAATTGATTAATTGAAAAATATCTGTCAACTATGGCATTACATTTAAACATTATTATAGAGACAGAGAAGTTTCTGTTTGAGTTTTTCTGAGAACCTTCTGTTCCTAGATCCTTCTTGAAAGCACACTATTTGACTGTTGGCTAAAAACTAACTGATGGTTAGAAATGGGAGAAAAAAGAAAACAATGTGAATAGTATCTGTGAGGGAATACAATGGTAAAAAACTGAGCACTTGTGTTAGTGGATTAAATTGTAGAAGCAGTGTAGGTCTGTTTGGATATTTAGCCTATTCAGAAAAACATTTTCACAATATGAACCAAAGTAATTGCTTTTCAGAAATCATCTAATTAAAGTCAGTAAATGCTTGGATGCGAGTACCTCTAAACATTTGTTATATTTATGTAATTCACTATTGCTAGCTGTATATACCCAAAGGTACAGAAGAGCATGTAAATCCCTGTATTATTTTTCATTTCTGTTCCATCAGTTCAGCATCCAGAAATCTAATTCAGTTGTTGAAATGCAACAGAATAACTATCCTGGCACCACAATTCTTTCAAAGACAGAAATCTCATATCTTCAATATTTATTGTTTTGTCCAAAGTTTAAAATTTCTACATGTATTTGAAAATGGGATCACCAAAGGATTATTTTTAAGTATAAATGAGTTTTGGTTTTATTTTAAGGCAACAAGTTTGAGTTGTCAGATATTTTACCAAATGAACTGTACTCTAAGCTTCCTCACCCATGAGTAATTTCACCTGCTATTGTAAGACTATACTTACCTAAGACATGGTGAAGGTTGGTTTTAGTGTCAACTCAGCTCTACACCAACAGTCTGCAAATACATCTGAATAGTCCCACTGATGGTAACAAGACTGGTCATGCCAGTCAGGTCATACACTTCCTACCTGCCTGTTAGAAACCCCTGCTAGCAGCAGATTGCAGTTTTAAGCAACATCAGGAAGATATGCTCTTTATATTTTTCAGTGTAGCAGAAAGCTACGCAGATTAGCATACAGCAAGTCTATTCCTTAAAGAAACCCAGCACAGGCTGCCTGAAACTCCTGGACTAAGATAGTTAATACCAGTGACAACCACACATAACACCTCTGAAAAACTGGTAAATGCCTTAGCCCTGGCTAGGTTCACTATTCTTGTCATTGCCTCTGCAAGGCCATTTCAGTCTCACACCTCTGACACTTAGACAGCTTCATCAGACTGCCAACATAGGTGCCTAACTTTGACCCATTTTTGCCTCTGCCAATGTCGAACTTCAAATTAAAGAACTTCTTTTGCGTCCCCACCTCCAACTCCCACCCAATACGTTCAGAGAGCAGTCAGGTCCCTTCCCAGCCTTTAGTTCAGAGCTGATTTTCTAGGTATCTCCTCTGCCACCCTTTCTTTTTGCTTTTCCATTCACCTGAATTGAAATATTATCAAGTCAGTTTCTCCCATCTCATTTATTAACAAATTATCTTGTTTTTGTTAAATATTCATTTTTTTATATTTCTTTTCTAAAAATATGAACAAAGGCAAATGACTAGTAAAACAAGACTTCAGAGGAATTAGGGGATATAGGCCTGCATCTACACACATGTCATAATTTGGAGCTCTCAAAGTGATGCTGTTTTGGGGAGCCTGCTTTCTACAGGTAAAATGCTCTCTCACTTGTGATAAATCTGGGAAACACCTGCAATGGAAACCTGAGCTACCCACAATCACCAGATGTTCCTGAAGATTTAGCATGTTAATAATCAAAGGATAATAAGTTCTCTCCAACGCAATAATCATATAGTATAAATTTCCTGATAGTTTATATCTTTCTGATTTCACAAAAATCCACTGTGATACAAATATCAAGAATTAGGGTTTGCTGTGGGTTGTGCCTTGCTGTTTAAGTATTGGATAAAGAGCAGAAAAGATGATTCCCTGCTCGGTAGGAAGGTGTGAGAAATGGAAAGAGCTTCTCCTTTGAGGAGATTTTTGTGAGCATTTGTAAAGTGGATTAAGAATTGAGCTTTATTCTTTGCTTTGAAAGTCCCTGACTTTGGCTGTGTAAATCAAAAAGAGACACAGGATAAGCCCCAGAATTTAGCAGTTTAATGGCAGCTGCCCAACTTGTTGCCGATACCTTAAACTCACAAATAAAAATGTCTCCTGTTATACAATCACGGCTTTTTTTATGTTTCTCCTGGGTGGGTCCAGCCAACTTCTTTGTAACATTTCACTGTGAATCAGTATAGTTATTGACTGACTTTTCAAATTTTGAGCACAAGGCAAGGAATCTTTTCTCCACAGATATTCCTGTCAAGCTGATTACTTACAAGATTTAGTTTTCCATATGTTTCTACAACAACCAGCTTGGACGATGGGAAATTGTGACGTAGCTTGACTCTCTGCCAAGTACCCAGAATGACTTTGGGTTAAGAGAGAACCATATTAAATCCCTTAGCATAACTAGCTTGATAGGTTTAACCCTGTCTTGTGCTTACAGTAATTTTCACTCAAGTAAATTATAATATAGAACTACTACTAATAATAATAACAACAACGATAAGGGAAATAACAAGTGGAGACAATATAAAACTAAAAGGGAAAAGGAAAACAAACAATAAATACAAGTGATGCACAATACAATTGCTCACCACTCATTGACACATACCCAGCCCAACCTGAGCGGTGATCCATCCCTTCTGGGTAATTCTCCCCAGTTTATATACTGTGCATGACGTGCTGTGATATGTAATACCCCTTTGGCTAGTTAGGGTCAGGTGTCCTGTCTCTGCTCTCTCCAGTCTTCCTGTGCCCCTCCTCACTGGCAGAGCATGAGAGACTGAAAAGTCCTTGATCTGGGTAAGTGCTACTTAGCAGCAACTAAAACATCAGTGTGTTATCAGCATTGTTCTCAAACTAAAGCCAAAACACAGTGCTGCACCAGCTACTAAGAAGGAGAAAAAAATAACTGTTCCAGCTAAAACCAGGACAGCTTCTCATTCACCAGGCTGTTATAATACTTTGATTCCTGAATTTTCCCAGGCTAGAAAATCCTTGGGCATCAAACTTCAAAATTGCAATACTAAAAATCTTTGCCTCACTGCCAAGTCCTAGTGGCACTTAATTGCTGTTGGCACTGTAGGATTTTATAACCTGAAGGTTGAGCTATGGACCTCTGCAGAAAATAATTCAAAATTCCTTGAGCCAGAAAAGATGGCATGCTAATCAGCAGCAACCCTCTTGCTACTGCCAGTTTTCTGTTCTGTTTTTGGACGCTCCATGTCACCATGCTGCTGCATACAGAAGAATTAATTAGGCCAGTAATGAAGGGGACAGAGATCACACAAAACAAGGAACAGCTCTCAAGCATAGTGAGGAATTTTTGTGATATAGAGAGGCTTGTATTCCTGTTCTAGCTTGAAGGACCTTCAAACTTACTTTGCATAAAACTATCCCTGGAGCCAAAAGTGGGATTCAGAATTCTCTCTTAACAGGTGAGCAGAATAACTGAAAACTGGGGAACTGTCCTCCTGCTCCCCATGGTCCAAAAAATAGGTTTTGTGCAATACTTTCTGTGCATAATGTATCTGAATGTATAGTATTTGTACTGCAGAAAAGCTGCTAGATCTCACTGGGATTCTGGGATCTGCATTCTCTGAGGAATTAATCCCTTTGTCTCCTGTTTCTTGGAGCAAAGGAGGGGTGCAATGATGAATTTATTAGACTCAGTTATGTACTGCACAAATTTTGTATGTGTCTGATTGCATTCATGTAGCCTGCAACTATTGAATTATTGATTATGAATTGAAAGTGGACCTCAGAAATTCGGGTTCCTACTTAATCACAGGTTTGCTCTATGATCTTGAGCAAGCCCAAAGTAATACAACTTTTCAAGGACATGTATTCAAGCATATTTGGCATGAAGATAATATATTAGTCTCTAATTCTCTTAGCATTTCAGCAACTTGAATGGGAACCAATAAGAGAGTGGCATTGAATCAATGCAGAGATTTTGCAGAGTCTTTGAGAATGTCAATGTGGAATTTATCTGCATTTTAGGATCCTAAACATCTTTGAAAATTCATGTGCTTAATAAACCACTGTGACTACTAGTCTTCACTGATTATATATGGAGAAAAATCTGGCAGCCTTTGGTTAGCTCTCTTTATATTTTGCTTCCGTAATTATTAAATGAAACGCCAGTTGTAGGCTATTTGAATGCATATCAGCTATCCAGCCGTACATGATGGCAATGATACCACCTAACCCCCTAGGTAAAGACAGAGATGTTAAAATTTGAGATGCATATATAGTCTTAATGCTGGGGAACGCAAAAGCACAGAAAGCCAGAATCAGCCAGAAAGGTGTGCCTGTGTGACTTGAAGATCTCACTCTTGGATTTGGAGCAGAATTACAGACCACAGAAATTCCACCTAAAAGGACTCTAGGGGAAACTCTAAACCTGCAACTTATGTCTTTCTCGCGTGGAGATACAACAGAAAGTTAAGGCAAATTGTCAAGAGATGTGGGCTAATCATACATGCATTAATGTTCTATGTAGAGGCTCATGGTCAGGGAAGAAGCGAGCTCATCAAGCGGGTTAATAGTCCTCTTCTGATTCCATTAACAAAAATAATCCATTGCCAAAAGAGAGTTATCTGTGATCTACAGATACTTTATATTAGAAAATGAGCCTCCACTTGGATTTTAAAGTTCTTTGAAGTGTGAGCACTTGGATCACACTACAGGCTGATTTATCTTAATTTTACACAGCCTCCCTGCATAAGGAAGTATTTGCAAATGTTTTTTCTCCTCCAAAGAGTAATTACATCTAAAAGGGCAAAAAGTTCCTGGGATTTTAGTGCAGTCTCAAGGTTTCTTGTTGAAAGCTCTGTACTAGAAATGATTGTAGCACTCAATTTTACTAACCATTTTCATTTGCTTTCAGTAGACAGCTTATTTAAGAAGTCATTTTCTGGTACACAAACTTCAAAATGAAATTGTTTCAATTTGCATGATGATGGAATAATTGGTTTATGTTCTTTTTTAGAATATTGCATCAATCAATTAGCAAATAATCCATGAGTGTAGATAAGACTTACAATTTTAGTCTTGGAACATCAGTGGGACTAAAACCTTTATTTATTTTATGCAATTTATTAATAGAAACCCTAGTTATTAATTTGCCTTTTCATTTACCACTTCTAGTGGTATTTGGATTCTATTGAATGAAAAAAAGTTAAAAAAAAAATAAACAATTAGAAATTACTCAAGGCATCATTTTCCTACTAACCTATTTGAGCAGCTTTGTGTTTCTTTATTCATATTAATGAGGAATGAAAGAAAAGGTCCATCGTGCAAAGTGTTTTTAGTAATTATTTTTTTATGACAACTCTTGAAGCAAATGATACAAAATATTCAGGAGATACTTAACTGATAAAGAATTGTCTAAATCCCTCAACACTGTGCATTCATCTAGCTGCTTGTCATGTGCAATGAATTAATACCATCCACTGGTAATATTTTTTGTTTGAGCTGGACTGATTTTAAATGAGGACATTTGCAAGTATCTCATCATTTAGGCTTAATGTTAATGTGTTTACTTCTCTTTTGTTTTTAGCAAGAACACCAGGACATCGGATACGCTTAATAAGCAGCAGCAAACACTGAGGATGCACATAGACATTCCCAGAGCACAACTACTGATTGAGGAGAGGGACACAATGGAGACCATTGGTAAACTCTTGTTGGGATTGTTTTCAATGGTTAATGTAACAGGCATTTGTAGGTGGACTTCCTTTACCCACACATATTCCCCACTGCACATAGGAAGAAAAAAGAGCTACAAAGTAGCTCTTCTTTTCAGCCAACTGAAAAGAAAAAACTGATATTTTTCTCCCCTTTGAGTCATTTTGCACTTTAAGCAATCTCAGTACAGTATTTAAAATAATGCAGGACATTAGGAAAAAGAAGCTGTTTTGAAGGAAATGTAAATGAAGACTGGCAGTTTTATGATTTTCATTTTGATTTCCCACTTGGCTCTGACTAGGCAGTTGGATCACTGGCATTACTTATAAGGAAAATGAAATTCTGAAACTAAAATATTGATATTTAAAGACTTGCCACAGCCAGCTTCTGGAACTTTCATATTGCATACTGTATCCACCTGCTATAGCCGGTGGCATTTCAACATTATGATCAGTTTTCAACTTTTGTGTATCTATGTAAAATTCAAATCTAAACTGTTTCACACAACAAAAAACAACAAGGTTTCATATGTGTCTGGCACATAGCTGAACTGTCATAAAAAAAAAAAAAACAGAATTGTTTGGTGGTGGTTTTTTTTTCCAAATAGTTTAAACACAGCGTGTCTGAAATCTCAACAGAATAAAAATATAACCTGATCTCATGATTGTGTGGGTACACGCTGTGGCAAGACCCTTCAGAATGACTGTTCTTGTTAGACTGCTAACTTTTTTTGGATCAAAATCTGTGTAGAAGAAGCCTGTGATGGCTGAGAATGTAACGGTATCTCAGGGATGGTGTGGCTGAAGAGGAAACTCTGCAAGCAGGGATCAGCATCTCTGCGTCTCCCATCCATGCCCACACTGGGAAGAGACAAGCTGCTTTAGCCCTGTACCCCGTCACATTTGCTGTTAGTCTGGTATGGGGGTGGCTTCAGGGAACATTTCAGTTTGTGCTGCAGATTTGAAAAGAAGGCCCATGCTTCACCTGAAATAAAGATATTTTTTTAATGCTGATCTGACCTTCACAAAGTTTGCCTCTGTGATGCAGTCTTTTGTGCCAGGCTTCATCCTAAAGACAGTTTTTACTTTTGAGTTAGTTGCTGAAAAATAGGAAGTTATAGTACAAATACCATTAGTGCCTTGACTATGTTAATGCGATCAGTGCCTGATAATAGCAAGCTCTCTACACAGCACTCAGACTAAGGAGGCACTTTGGCGGTCTTTGACATAGTTTACTGCCAAGAGGCTTTATTCCCAACCTGAATAAGAGCTCATATTTTGCCAGAGACAGAGTAATTCGATTTCATAATGCTCATTCTGTTTATGGCCTTCTTTGGGTAAAAAATGCTAGTTATGTTATTGTGCAGAACTGTTTGCCTTAATGGTGTCTTGTCAAGTTAAAAAAAAAACAAAGCTAAGAAATGCTTAGAAGAGGAGGATCAACCTCTGCTGACTGGTAAATGCACAGAAGCCCCACTGCTGCCCTTAGAAATACATTGCAAATATATACATAGTGTAGCATACCATAGTGTAGTGTAGCATAGCATAACATGAACTTCTTGTGGCTTTTATTACTGTTATGGATGGATGAAAAGACTGTAAAGAATGCAAAAGGAAGTCTGATAGTATCCAAATAGGTGTTCTGCAAGCACAAAGTTCAAGATTTATTGCTGTTAAACCTTCTATGATCAAGTGGACCGCTTTCCTCTTTGGCATGAAAGAAATACAATACAGAGATCACAACTGGAAAAAAAAAAAAAATAGTAGTGCTATATAGCACTGGCTCTCTGCAGGGATCAAGGTCAGAGTAGAAATCTGGTGAATGTATCTTACTCCATGGGGAAGCGGTAGGCAGCAGAACCATGCAGCAGTAAAGGTTTTCACTACAGTACTCACATACTTGAAAATAAGCAGATCCCTAAGAACTGTCTTGGGTCATGGCCATCTCTTCCACAATATTCTGTCTCTGGAGAAAAAGCTGACTTGTAGAGGGGTAGTTAGAAACCTATCAACCTCTTTTTGGGAAGACATGGGCAATTTCACTGAGAACATTACTAATCATATTAATAAAAATAAATAAATATGCTGTTGAAAGGTTTAGCTGAGCTTTCTGAAAATGAAAAGGAAGAGGGCAGTGTTCAGAAGAATGGAAAGAAGGATTTAGGGCCAAAAATAATTACACACAAAGTAGCTTTTTGGAAGGGTGCTTAACAGTCTGTCTCAGTTGCACATCTCTAAGGTGAAATCACAACAGACATGAAAATTACACTTATTCTTTAGTTTTGTATGAACTTTGAGTTTAAACCCAGAGCCTCCCAAGCTGTGGTACACACTTCAAAGCCATCTTGAGACCTGCAGAGAAAATAGACCTGTCAGTGGTGGCGCCAAGATGAAAATAAATCTGGAGCCTTGCTGGGAAGCTTTTATGAAGAAAAACCCCGAATTCATTACTCATTATCTAATGGGATTTTTTTTACTTACAGATGACAGATCAACAGTCCTGCTCACTGATGCTGACTTTGGAGAGACGTCTAAACAAAAGTCACTGACTGTCACCCACACGGTACATTACCAGTCTGTGTCACAAGCTACAGGACCACTAGTGGATGTTTCTGATGCCCGACCAGGAACAAGTAAGCATATAAGAGAATATGTTATCTGAAAAGGAGAAAGCTATTAAGAAAATGAGTACTGTTCTGCTGCATTTGCATCCTCATGTTTTTTTTTTCTTCAGTCTGAAAGTTGAAAGAAATCTATTTAGGTCAGCAGAGAACATTTCTTATACAATTGCATTTCGTAATTCAATATGGTAAAAATTGAATATGCATAGGAAATACAGGTGTAATTTGAAATAATTCACACCTGGCTTTCATTGAACCAAATGCATGCTAGATTTTCATATCTGGAATTTATGGGGTAAATTAACTTAATGGCTTTTAATGTCTAATATATTTTTTCTCAGTGATTAATCTTTATTGTATTTCAAAATACATCTTCCCTCCTTCCCTCCTTCCCTCCATCGGTCGAGAAATAAATTTCTCATTATTGCTTTTCTGAAAAGTTGTATTTCCAGTTTTAGTTATGGTAAATTACTTTTCCCAGATATATTAATGCTTAGTTATTCTTACAGTGATTAAAATGCTATCATAAATTAATAAACTGTCTTCTTATTTCTCCTATAAATGTGTTCCATATCTATAAAAGTGAGGAATACGTATGAGTTAGTAATATTATCAAAGTGTAGTTCACTAGCAGTGTGCAGTTTCTAAAATTTCTTGGAATTTTTCTATTCACTGACCATTTCAGAATTTGTTTACTTGGTGAGTTCAGTGGACATAAATGCTGAAAGATCAGTTGTTAGAATACAGATTATTTGAAAAATCTGAATTTCACCTCCATTTCCATCCCAGTTGTTATAAATGGTAGCTGTTCTAGTCCTGTCTTTGTTGCTTTTCTGACTCTGACAGTTTTAACATATGGGTAGTTATTTCTTGAGGACTAGATTAGTACCACCATTTTTCATCTATGGAGAGTCATGGCATTTGAATTAGAAAATACAATATTTGTTTTCTTTCTGGTACCACTCCTGTCTCATTCCTTTAGTTCACGTACATGCTGGCTAGCCTGCTCTCCAAGAGCAAAAATATCATCAGATCATTTTTACTAGGTTGGCAGATCACGACTGAGTAAATGACAGACTCTCCATTGTTTTCCAGCACTGCCTTTTTTAATAAGGAAAAAGGCACCACCCCTAAATTACATGCCTGTATCGTACCACAGCATTTTATAGCACTAGCACCTTCCATATACCTAATGTCTTTCCTCTGTGCAGTTATCTGCTTCATTTTACTGAAGGCAGGGAGAGACATCCTTCAAATTACACTTGGATTTAACTCATGTCTAAGAATACGATCTATGTCCAGCTCAACTTTGGAAGTAGAAATCCACCATTGCTTTTATTATGCAGTAAAGATCTGATTGCAGCACCTCACAGGACTGGTTCAGAGACTTTTAGGTAGTCTTGTCTGGATTTAAGACCCTAATATAGCTTTGACAGAGGCTGGACTATGAGATTTTGTCTAGACCCACGGCTTTCTCTTGTAGAGAGGGGAGAAGTGACCAGCTGGCTGCCTCAGAGGTTATGGATAATCCATTCTGATCACACTCATGCTCACTTATGAACAAATATTCCCTTGCAGAACTTTTTAAGTTGTTCTCTAGTTTGTTTGTATTTATTTATAAAAGAGGTATGCTCCCTAAACCTTTGTCTTGCTCACCTCAGCTCTCTACAGTTGTGTTTCAGCGTATGACAGCAGAGTTGGCATAACAACCAGGGCACCAGATGTACGCTGTTTTCCATCACACAGGCAGCTCTGAAGCTTGCTGCATCTGTGCTACAGGGTCTTTTATGCAAGCACAGCACAGCTGGTGCAGAGCTACTGCTCAGCACATGCTCAACAGGATGAGCAATGACCTCCTGTGTGCTCTCCTGCCTCCTTCAAATTCCTGACAAAAACCCACTGAGTCACAGGATCAGAGGACAGCTGAGGTTGGAAGGGACCTCTGGGCACTGGCTAGTCCACCACCTCTGCTTAAAGCATGGTCAGCTAGAGCCAGCTGCCTAGGGCCATACCTGGGTGACTTTTTAATAACTCCAAAGATGGAGACTCCACCACCTCTCTTGGCAACCTGCGCCAGTGCTCAGCCACCCCCACAGTTAAGTGTTTCCTGATTTTCAAAGGGAAGCTCCTGCATTTTGCTTTGTGGCTGTTGTCTCTGATCTTGTCACTAGGCACCACTGAAAAGAGCGTGGCTCTGTCCTCTTTGCACTTCACCTCCAGGTATTTATATACCTGGATTAAATCTCTCCAGTCCTTCTCTTATGCAGACCAAGCAGCCAGACCCAGCACTGTGCAGAGTTTTTCTAGCAGCACTCTTCTTCTGTCCTTCATGACTTCTCTCGAAGCAGGCATAAGTCTCACTTTTGGCTACATGACAGCCCTGTGCCAACTTTCCACAGCTGTTACAAGCAGTGGTTTACACTGACAGGCAGGTCAGGTCATGCCAAGTGTGTTTTTGGATATTAACCATGTGAGGCAACTATGTGTTGCACTCCCAAGAGGATCAATTATCAATGGCACCGGCTTCATATTTTTCCACTGCTGTAGGGGGAAGATGTGAAACGGGAGAAGGATCAGACCATAGCTGGTATTTATAAATAAATACCTTGATTCTTTGTAGCAGCAGAATAAAAATACTTACTGGGAATGCTCAGGCAGAAGCAGTGCTGAGTGTCATTATCTGGGTATTGTTTTTTTCTTTAAATTGCTTCTGCTAAAGTCTCTTATCTCAAAGACTGACAACTTCACCATTTGAATGTCAAAGAATGTTTGAATAGATTTGAATTTTTCATTTCTAATACACTTTCTCACCATCGTTAATAATATCCTTTTAGAAGCTTTGAAGATAAATACTTCAGTGCTGATTTAGTCACTTTCTGTTTGCCACATAATGATTTTTCTATTGTACTTGCTGTGTTAGGGAGTGCAAGACTCACTTTTGCAGAAGAGCTATTTGTTAACAAAATTGAGGTCAATTTTGGCACATAGTTTGCTTTTACTCTTGTGGTCACCGTATTATCTCCAGGATAATAAAAAATAAAACATCAAACACTGATGACCTTCAACAAGTAGCAGATGGTTTTTAAAGTTTAAGAAATTTATGTATTTATTTTAAACAGACAAATCTTTATCAGCCTGTTCCTATTGAGGCTTTGTTGGGACTATTACAGGTTATGTTTTATGTCTTGGCTACTTGTTAAAAAAAGAGGGAATCTGTAGATGATTAATACCATAATACAGTAAAAGTATTAGTAAAAATGTTCAGAATAGGAAATTATGTCACCACATTGCTTAGGATATGTTTTTTTACAAACTGAGACTAGATACCTGGCTGAGGGTGTTTCTACATTATCTATGCTGGTAATTTACCTTTGGCTTTTCCTGAGATGTGTTGTGAAATCTCCAGCTAGATCTACTTGCCTTGTGCTCTTTCACATGCTTATGTCTGTTTGGTATTGGAAAACTGCTTATGTTGGAGTAAAGGGATACTGAATGTGTCAATGGGAGATTGGTGGGTCTCTCAGCTCTTCAGCGGCACTCTTTTTTAAATGTATGGTTTCATTAGAAAGCAGGTATTTCAAAAAAGCAAGAGCAGTTTGGTAATGAAAAGCACTTTCAGTGTTCATTTTTCCACCCCCCAAAAATGTTCTGAGGGTTTTTTTAACCCACATGATTTCAGTGGCCATCCCTTTCTGGCAAGGCTTGTTTCCTTATCTATTCAAGAGTCTAGTGGCAAAGATTCTCTCTATTCTCCATCATAGATCCTACCACAAGGAGGAGTGCCAAAACTGGACCCACAGCTCGCAACCGCTACGCTAGTCAGTGGACCCTCAACAGACCTCACCCCACCATATCAGCTCACACCCTCACCACAGACTGGAGGCTGCCCACACCCAGACCAACAGGGTCAGTGGACAAGGAAAGCGATAGCTACAGCGTCAGCCCCTCACAAGACACAGGTACGGGGCTCTCCGCAGGGCTGCACTGTGAGAATGGGATGGCAGTAGCTGCTAATGGCAGTAAATATTGTGCCTGTGGTTCCTCATGCCACACATGCATACTGGGGTCTTTGAAAAATAATGATGGCAATCTTTTCCTGTAGTTGAAATGTTGTACTTCTGTATCTGAAGGAAAAAGTAGGAGAGTTTGCTGCATGAAATGGCACTGACCAGAAAGGGGCAGTATTAGCAGCCAAGAACATGCCTGAGTCATAGGCAGAATGGTTTTAAGGTTTGAGCTTCATTGAGGTTAGTATTTTCCTTTTCCCATTCATGTAGTACGTTCACAGCATTTATTCTAAGCAGGGGAAAAAACAAAAACAAAAACAAACCAAACAAACAAAAAAACAAAACAAAACAAAACAAAAAAAAAAAACAAAAACCATGAGAGGGAAAAATCTGGAATTAGAGTCCAAGACGATATCACTGAATACTGCAACAGCTAGCTCTGACTTTCCTGAGAAACAGCATAGGTTTTATTCCTCTATATGATAAGTAGGAAGACACTGAATACGTTTTCTGCCTGCAGTCTTCATCTCTTCTTGATGTCTTCACAATATAAATTCAATTGTAGCTGAATAAAAAAGATTTCTCCTCTGCCCTATGCTGAGCAAGTGACAAATGTAAGAAGACAAATAAATGAGTAAATGATTAAGCAGAAGAGCAGTCACAAAGTAAACCTAATAAAGGTTAAATATAAAGAAAGGTAAAATACTATTTGAACGTATACCTGACAGAAGTGAATCCAGGCTTACTCTGCCCTCCTCAGAAGGAATTACCTGCCTTCTATCCTGATTTTAGGGTGAAAGTGTATGATACATGAAAACGCTTTGCATTAGAGCTAAAAAGCAGTAGATGTGATTGGACTTTCACCATGCAAAACAGTATGACTGTTTTTAAACTGTCTATGAGAGTGAGCATCTGACTTACCTTACATCCACTAATTTATAGGTTAGGGTTCTTGTCTTTTCACAATTCTTCCTCTTAAACTTGCAGACTTGCAAGACTTGCAAGTTTAAGAACCTATGTTGTCTCCACAGGGCAATGGCGCTCAATAGACACCTCTAGCCAGCTGTTGCGCTTCATCCTGATTTCTTCAGGTAGAATTATCATAAGGCTTTAAGAACCAGCTCTAACAGCTATACAGCAAAATTATACACTTTTTGTAGACATTCCATATTTCACTTTCTTGTGCTCCAACATTTTGTGACGCAAGGATATTTTCCAATGCACACGGCAAAGGGCAGAGATTTCAATTAGCTATGTGGTTTAATAAGCAAACTACATGCAATTTTGTAAACAGACTGTATAATCTGTTTTAACATGGCTACTTTCCTACTCTGTGTTTACCCTTGAAAATGAAGTGATTTATGTAAGGGATAGCAAGCTTTAAATCAGGCTTAAGAACATGATTCTTTGGCCAAAATGTAGCTCTATTATGCCACTTTGTTTCTGGGAAAAGAATAGAGTTAGTTTAATCTAAGTACATCAGAAGTTTAAAATTTCCAAATAAACTTCATAACAAAGGTAGCCAAATTGTATATTCAGACATCAATTGAACTAATGTGTATATTTGATCACTTTTCCAATAAGGAGTTCAAATTTCTGAATCTAGTTGACGCAGTGGATATTTGGCAGAATTTATCACTTCTTATCAAAACAATTCCAGATTTACAAAGCAGTAGGTTTTACGCTTAGGAGACATGTATTGCAGCAGTTCATAGCTGTAACTATGTTCAAATGTTCTAACTAGAAACCATTAGAAATTTTCTGATGAATCTAGGTTTCATGAAGGTCAACCTGGGTTTGGATGAGCTCTCAGCAAATCTAAAGTAGGTGTTAAAGCATATTCTTGCAGGAATAGTGTCCCCAGTGCATGAGATATGGGAAGTTGAAGGTACCAAGCTTCATGGACCAAACAGGTCTTTTGCGTGATTATCATATTTACAGACCCTGCTCTGTGGCACTGTGGAACTGCGGCCTTCCAGGACTTTCCAAGCATTCAGAAATTTTGAAAGACATAATTTTTGTCTCATTTACAATTCAATTGTGAAAGCAGAATGATGTTTCCTGGAGGAAACATCCGGGGAGAGCAGGGGGAGGAAGGAAAGGAGGAGAACAAAAAACAAAAACAAAAGAAAACCACAAACAAAATCCAAAGAAAAAAAAAACAAAACACCTACAACACTAAAACGCCTAGGCTAAGTATTGGCCAGCTCAAAAACTTAAGCAAGTTACAGGAGATCATAAAAGTACCTGTCATTTTAAATAATGTATGGTCCTATTTACAAGTGGCAGGAGTGGTGTTGTTTGTGCAGAGTGAAAACAATAGCACATAATAAAAAAGATAAAGATTTGCAATAACAACACAGTTGCCTCTGGCTGCTATAGGAGTCCCATTTTTATGAATTAGCTATTACATTGGGTCTGTTTATTGAACATCTCCAATAATGTCTGAAATTGTGCAGATCTTGTGGTGAAACATGACTTCTGGCCAAGGAACTTCGGAAAGTCCTCTGCTTTTCCAGCCCACTAAAGTAGAAGTGCAATGGGTGCAACAGAGCAGTGATTCGTCCCCACAGAAATGAGCGCTGCGTTTACAGAAGACTTTTTAATGTATCAGTAGCCATTTACACTTTCAATAGTAGTGTTGTTTAAGGAATATTGATAGTCTCAGAAACTCATCAGCAGAAAAGAACAGCTTGTAGGTCACAATAGCCTATGTGTCGAATATAAAGCCCCCATTAGCTTCAGCAGCGCTGAAAAAAGCACCTGAATTACTGCAGGCTGATAGCTGCCAAAGTACTGCATTCTTAAGACCTTTGGTCTGAATGAAATGAGTTAGTATTTTACCTGGTGTCTAGAGAGACAATGCCTTTATATTTGACCTTTGTCCTTAAAGCTTTCTCAAATAAAAAGATGCAAGACTGAAAAAGGTACAGAAAGACCATCCTCTCTCACCTACACATCACCTCACAGAAATGTATCTGAGACGCATTAAAAAGATCATTTAAAGAAGTTGTTCCTTATTTTGCTAAATCTGTTTTGTGGGTTTCTAACTTTTATTTTTTGAGAAATTATTTCTTGTTTTTTAAAAAAGTAACCCTTTTCGTGTATTAAAGGTTATATCTTCTAAACCGTGAATTTAATGCTAAGCTTCATAATGCCACTAACAGACTAAACTTCACTTTAGATTATCTGTAATTATCAAGTAACTGGCTAAACTAAAAATTGTGCAGACATTTACAGTGAAGCAGACTCATTTAAATCACCTTGATAACTTCAAGGGCTCTGCATTTTATTAAGAAAAAACATCATTTCCATAGCTTTTCTTCCAAAAAGGACTGTGCAGATGTTTTCTTTCTCCCATTGTGTATATTCCTGATGCTTAGATCGAGCAAGAAGCAGCATGGTCTCCACAGAAAGTGCCTCCTCTACCTACGAAGAGCTAGCGAGAGCATATGAGCACGCAAAAATGGAAGAGCAGCTGAGACATGCCAAGTTCACTATTACAGAATGCTTCATATCAGACACATCATCGGAGCAGCTCACGGCAGGGACTAATGACTACACAGACAGCCTGACCTCAAGCACACCATCAGAGTCGGGGATTTGCAGGTTTACCGCATCCCCTCCCAAACCTCAGGATGGAGGGCGAGTGATGAACATGGCAGTTCCAAAGGCACATCGACCAGGTGAGACATTAGAGGTAACATTTTGGGTCTTGGGTTGACCATTTCACCCCATGCCTAGGCTGGTTAACAGGAGCGGGTATAAGGAAGGAAGAAAGATAGTGTACAATACATCCTATAACTACTTGCAGAGATAACTGCTTTTTGTCCCAGCTAATATAAGATATGCATATATTTTCCCACATACAGAAAAATTAGGAACTTGGAATTTAGGAACAGAAGGGGACTGTCTAGGCCATCAAATCCACTCTTTTACTGCTGTAGCCATTAGGCAATAGACCCTTCTGGGATAAATAAGACCATATGCATGTGGGTACATATGCCCATCTTCAACTCAAACCATCCACCAATAAAAAGTGTCTTACAGCAATACTCTACTTTGCTCTTGAGAGCAAAGGTTTATTATCGGAATAGTTCACAAAGACAAATTGTAGGAGACGTACTATCCCTTCTGCCTTTTAGCTTGTCAAAGATGTAATAACCCTTCAGTTCTTAAGCTGTTATACTCTTCCTTTGACTTCTCCTAATATCAAACTAAGATTATCTAAAGGGGGGAGAATAAAAAATAGAGAAAATTGAGACAGTGCAATAGCTCAGGGGATATGGAGCCTTCTACCTTCAGACAAATTTAAACACACTCCAACTTCTTAGTGACAGAAGGTGCCTGAAGGACATCTATCTACTGCGCTCAATCAAATCGTTACTTCACAAATAATGCTGCTTCTAGTGATATCCTGGTGCAGAATAGCATAGGTAGATTACCTGTGGTACTCTGAGATCAAATACGTTATAAAATCTTCTCAGAAAATTTGTCAGTCTTTGCTACAGAATACATGATGTGACATTGTGAAGGAAGATTCAAATGGGAAAAAGGCATAATTATATTTGTGTGCTTTTTCCAAACATTATTTTTTTATATTATTTTAGTTTACTTTACTAGCGTGGGTGGAGCTATTACATAGACACAAAGTAATCAGTAATGTTTATATATGTAAAAAAGAGTAGTGAATGAAGTATAGTCTTTTGCTTAATATACACCATAAATGGAGGGCAGAGGAATGGAAGATGGACAGTGGTGTTAGGAAAGTCATTCAAAAGCAGGACCTAACACTGAAAAGAAATAATGAACAATTTTGCTAGAGAAGGCTAAAGGAACATGGAAAGAAAAAGACCAAGCAAAGGCAGAAAATTACAACGCACAAGGCAGGAAATTAGTGTGTCATACAGATAGATAAGAGGAAAAATAAAATAGTGAGAGAAATCACTAATTTCTGTGTAGTCATAGAGTAGAACCACAAACCCAGGAGCTGTAGAAATAGATAAAGATAGAAATACTTTTCATTTCTAACTCAAAAAAGTAAGATAAATATTTGCCCTTGCTCTGCCAAAGGGAAGCATCTGTATTCTCAGCTACGTAGAAAACTGCAGCTCTCATTTTCCAGTCAACAAGCATTTTTTATCATTTCTTTAACTAATAGCTTACTCTCTTTCTTTCATGTTCCAAATACATTATTTATGCTTATTTAGTATTTGGAAATATTCTAATAAATTCCATATAGAAATTATTTTCTTGAGGGTATACAACACCAAATTTTGGTGTCTGTGCTTGTGTTAAAAGCTTCCCATGTTGGAGCATCGTATGAGCCCCTCTAGTGAATTACATACTGGTAACTTTTTTCAGCTCAGTTTAAATGGCTTGAATTATTACCTGCTTTTTTTTTGATTAGCCTTCCTTTACAGTCAAAAAATAAAATATATTGTAAAATTAATATTTAGCTTCAATACCTTGAAAAAAATAGTGTTCCAATGGAGCAGATTGAATGTTGGATCATAAATATTGAGTGATATATTATTAAAAGCCTTTTATGAAGGGCTTTAAACAAAACATATGGGTAGAAGGAATTTTCAGTAATAGCAGCAGACATTTTTAGTGTTCAAATCAGTAAGGAAAGACTTACTGGGCATCTTTCTTCTTTTACCCACCATTTCAGAAAATCTGTGGAAGTAATTAATAATTCAAATGCAATTAATCAAATTCTACATTTGGGAATATGGAGAAGAAATTAAAAGTTAAGGTATTTAGATTAAGTAGATGAAAACATTTGAGTGAAACACTGACTGTGCTTCTTTAGCACATCTTTATTCCTTTTCTTTCAAGACAACTTTTACTTGTTTTCACGATGCTTTGCTTTTCTTCTACCCTGACTTGATCTCTTAATTGAAAGTGATATTGTACAAGAACTCATGCCTCCTCCATCCTAATTTCTGATCTCACTTTTCAAACTGCCTTTAATGCTACCTATTGCAACTTTTATTGTTGCAATAGTTTAAGAGTCTGCAATAAGTAGTATTTGTTTTTCAGAACAATCCCCAAAAATTATAAGACCATCTCAGTAAGACTGTAAGAAAAAATTATAAATGGGACATTTTAAAACTAATCTACCCAATGGCAAAGCTACAACTTTATTGAAGAAAGGTAACAGTAGAGTTTACTGGTGAAGACTTTGTTAGACCTAACTGACTCAGTTATTATAGTACCTATTTCTTAGCTTGTTGCTACCATAAGTGTTGATATGAGGAAGTAAAATATTAGACCGCCTGAGGCTTGGCTTTAGAACTTCCTGTGAGTTTCTGAGGGCATCCCAACTCATGTCACTGATTGTTGTCTTGCTTTTCGAGCATCTCATAGGATTCTTTTGTAGCTATATAGGGAAAACATCTTCCTGCTCATCAAACACATCCACTGTATCCAGCAGGTTTGAGACCTCAGGATTGCTCCAAACTGAGATGGTTAATGATTAGGAGTAGGGAACCTGAACACTTTTTGATTGAAGGAGGAGAAAGGAGTGATCAAGATTCAATGACTTGTACTCTGGGAGCTGACACCAACATGCTGTGACATTCCCAACTTCCATACCATTTTAATTCAGAAATTGAATCAAAACATTTGATCACCCCATCACCTTGAATTATATTTGGATGGCTCATCAGATGTCTAGGCAAGCTTAGTAATTGATCATTTCTAGCACTAGAACTATGAATTAGGACTGTCTTTTCAGAAACTTCTACATATTATGTACAACTCTAACTCTGTAATTAGCAATGTGTACTAGTTGATTGCCTCATATTCTAGCCCACTGTAAGTCTTCTAATAGAGTTTTTTACCTTCCAGTCAGCTGGTGCTGCAGATGCACATGCACATCAGCAGGCAGAACTGCTTCTGATTTCTGGATTTATACACCTTTTTCCTGACATTTAGTTTAAAGAAATAAGAATCAGTTTTATGAAGTCAGCTCAGACCTAGAAGCTAAAAATACAAGGATTTTGCCAGAAGCAATAACTTTGTAATGAAAAATTGTGGAATCATAGTCATACCTAATGTCACTGTGAATAGTAAATAAGGAAACCAAGTAATTTTGGCATACTGAATCTGAGACATGCACTGGGACTTCTGAATGATTTGGATATTTGTCATGGTTATTCTTTTATAATTCAGACTGCCAAATGCATTATGCTGTAGTACACATCTCTACATTTCTGCTGAAGTTATTGCATCACAGGATCACAGATTGGTTGAGGTTAGAAGGGACCTCTGGAGGTCATTTGGTCTAACTCACCCTGCTCAAGCAGAGTCACCTCTGGTAGTTTGTTCAGGACCATGACCAAATGGGTTTTGAGTATCTCCAGGGGTGCAAGCTCCATAACCTTGCTGGGCACCTGTGCTCATTCACCCTCACAGTAAATACATGTTTCCTGATGTTCAGACAGAGCCTTCCGTGTCTCAGGTTTTGCCCGTTGCCTCTTGTCCTGTCACTGGACACCGCTGAGAAGAGTCTGGCTCCATCATTTTTGCACCCTCCCATAAGGTATTCATATACATTGATGAGACACCCCTCCAAGCCTTTTCTTCTCCAGGCTGAACAGTCAGAGCTCTCTCAGCCTTTCCCCATATGAGAGATGCTCCAGTTCCTTAATCATCTTAGTGGCCCTTATCTGGACTCTGTATCTTTCATGTACTGCTGAGCACAGTGCTAGATACTGTACTCCAGGTGTGGCCTCACCAATGCTGAGGGAAACATCACCTCCCTTGACCTGCTGGCAACACTCGTATTGTAACCCAGGTTACAACTGTCCTTCTTTGTCATAATGGCACATTGCTGCCTCATAGAATCATAGAATATTTAGGGTTAGAAAGGACCTTAAGATCATCTAATTCCAACCCCCTGCCATGGGCAGAGATACCTCACACTAGACCATGTCACCCAGGGCTCTGTCCAACCTGGCATTCATGTTCAACTTGGTGTCCAGCAGGATCCGAGGGCCTTTTCTGCAAAGCTGCTTTGAGGCTGGGTGGCCCCCAGCGTGTACTGGTGCATGGGGTTGTTCCTCCAAAGGAATTTTGCACTTCCTCTTCTTGATCTGCATGAGGTTTGTGTTGGCCTATTACTCCAGCCTGGCAAGGTTCCTCTGGACAACAACATGACCTTCTGGCATATCAGCCAGGCCTCCCAATTTTATGTCATCAACAAGTTTGCTGAAGGTATGATCTGTCCCATCATCCAAATCATTATTGAAGGTCTTGAACAGGATTGGACTCAATATTGACCCCTGGTATACACCACCAGTTACTGGCCTCCAACTAGACTTTTTTCCACTGAACATCCCCTAGATTAGCTGTTCAGCCAGTTTTCAATCCACGTCACTGTCTGCTAATCCAGCCCATAATTCATCAGATTCTCTATGAGTATCTTACAGGAGACAGTGCGGAAGCCCTTACTGAGATCAAGGTAGATAATGTTCACTAACTTCCACTAACCTACCAAGCCATTTATTTCATCACAGCAGGTTATCAGGTCAGTCAAGCATGACTTCCCCATGCTGACTACTCCTGATCACCACCTTGTTATTTATGTGCCTGAAAATGGTTTCCAGGATTAGCTACTCCCTCACCTTCCCGGGGATCATGATGAGGCTGAGTGGTTATAGGTTCCTGTGTCCTCTTTCTTCTCCTTTTTGAAGATAGGAGTGACATTTGCTTTCTTCAAGTCTTCAGACACTTCTTCCAACCACCATGATCAATCAAAGATTATTGAGAGTGGCCTCACAATGACACCTTCCAGTTGCCTCAACAATTTTAAGTTCATTCCATCAAGGCCCATAGATTTATATATGTCTAGTTTCTACATGTCAAGTATTCCCTGACCTGACCCTGACCTGATCCTTTTCCACCAAGGGTATGTCTTCCTTGCTTCAGCCTTTTCCACTGACCTCTTGGATCTGCGGTTCCTGAAGGCTGGTCTTGCTGGTAAAGGCTGAGACAAATAAGGCATTCAGTACCTTACCCTTTTCCACATGCTGTCATCTGGTTCCCTGCTCCATTCAACAGTGGGACCACATTTTCCCTGGCCTTCCTTTTGTCACATATATGTTTATAGAAGTGTTTCTTGTTTTCTCTGACATCCCTGGCCAGATTCAATTCCAGTTGGCCTTTGACTTAACTAACCACATTTCCACGTGCTTGGACAGTGTCTCTATATTCCCTGCAGATTACTTGTGCCTCTCTTTATGGTTGAGTTTTGCTGGGAGCTCCTTGTTCATCTATGCAGATGAACAAGCTAGGTGAAAAGTGCTATTATCCTGGCACTTTTGCCTGAGCTTCTGCTCACTGAATTTGGAGGAGATATTTCTTGAATATCAATCAACTTTCTTGATGTTACTTCTAATTGACTGTAAAAGCAGTTGTAGATGTTTTCTGTCGCACTGTCCTGACATCAGGCCAAAACTTTGAAGTATATAGAGACAGTGTTATTAAAGAGTTTACAATAAAAGTTATTTTAGGAGTTGCCTTCTTCTTAAACTTTTCAAAAGTCATAGCTACATGAAAAAGAACAAGGAAGAAATATTTTTTTCATTAATTCCTACATTCAGTGTTTTGAAAGCATATCTTATGTATCCTTGCATTCTGATCGTTATACCTCCATAGGCAGATTTTTGGAAAAGGATAAGATTATACGTAGGTTTTGCTTTAGCATCAAAAATACCATCATTATTTTCCCTTTTATAATAGCACATTGTAAAGCACTAAGCAAATTGAAATTGATGCGTAACAACAGCTAATGCATAGCTTTCAAAAAAAAAAAAAGAATGGATGCAGGCCTGAACATGGGATTTTGTGGACTTCACAGAGCTGGCAGACCTAATCTGCTCAGGCCTTGAATCTCACCCATTGCAAATGGTGACATTTCTCTGTAAGCCATCAGAGTAGTCATGTGTCCCAGGAGGCACATTTAAAGGGAATATTGAGGCAGTAGAGATAGCATAGCAGTATTTTAAGCACATGGGATAAATCCACCCTTTAGAAAAGTGGGTCTTCAATTCCTAAATTCTGTGCAGTGTTAATATTCTTCATGGTGTAAAAGTTATGCCAACACATTATTAGCACTGCATCTTTCTTGCCATCAAAACTCCCAGAAGTTTGGGATTATGATTACTGTTCCCTTCCCCACAGTTGTCACTAACTAGAAGTTTGTTTAGCAAGACCAGGTCTTCAAGGAATAGGTATACTGGGAAATTATCTCAAAAGTATACTAGGTCCTTCCAGATCAAAACTGAGGCACTTTTTCATATTCATATTTAGAAATGCAACAGTTGTTACTCAAAGTTTATTTCAGAGGTTGACAAATGAGTCATCCCTTCATCCTCCAAAGCTGTCAGTCAATTCTTGCATTGAGAAACTGGGTGGGACAGAAATTGGAAAGATATATATTCTCTTCCTACATCCCACTGTGTCATCAAAGTTGTAATGTAAAAAAATGGAAAATATTTGTAGAGGTTGAAAAAGTTTCGTAATAGTGTTTCTTTTCTGTTTGTTTTTTTTTTCAAATTAACCACAAATTGAGTTATCAGAACTATTATTCTTAACTGCAATAAACATTGCAATAATAGTTTATTAAAAATAGATTCCTGTTATCATAATTTTAAATCTCTGTAATAGCCTCAGTGAAGAAGCCTCTTGAGTTTTTTTCCTCTCTTTATTCCTAAATTGTGACTCTAGAGAAAAGAACAGCTATTAACTGTGAAATATTTTAATATTTCTGTGCTTCCCAAGTGCTATTTACCTCTGGGGTTTCTTTTATGTGTTGTTGTTTTATTTTATTTTTTGTGGAGAGACCATTTACTTGCACCCTTCGGCAATGGAGCTCATGCTTGCAAGAAATAATGTCTGACCAGTGCTTGAATAGAAAACATCCAGAAAGTTTTCATCAGGTCTCTTGCTATTTGCAGAAACTTCCCTATCATAGGAGTACTGCAAAACTCAGACCCACCAGATTATATTTTTCTGTGATGCTAATCAGCACAAAAAAGGACCTCTTGAAATATATGACATTATCCTTGTGTTAGCTTGACTCGGACCAGACAGAAGCTTGTATACCTGATGTTACAAAACAAATGTAAGCTCAATTTGACAATCCCTCTTCCTTTCCTGTTTGGAGATCACTTTAATACGTAAACTCTGGACTAACAGCCTTTCAGATACACTTCCAGAGAAGAGTTATCATTCACTAGGTATATCAGACCAGGAGATTTTTAAATCCATTTAAAACATCACAAGATTTTACATCTCAGAACCTCCTCTAAAACTTTCCTGATGATGAAAGGAACCAGTTTGGATGGCGGATAGGGAGAAAATGCAAAGGCATATTCCTCCTGCTGCCCTTGTGCTGTTGTTTTCTGTGTGAGGGCAGAGCTCCATTCGCTGTCTGTCAACCGTCTCGCTCAGCCTCTCCATCCCAGAGGAGGAGATCTGTTCAGCAGCCACATCCTTCTCATAGCAGCCCGAGGACAGAACACACCTGCCTTCAGCGGGGCTCTCAGTAAGCAAGTATGGATACTTCTTCGGGCTGGGTTTTTACAGGTGGGCACCTGAGTCAGGCAGCCTGAGTCCAGTTCTAAGCCTACTGCATATTTACTAGGAAAGATTTCCAGCCTCTCCAGCTTTGCTGAATGATCAAGTCTTTTCAGTATTTAAAGATTCCTTAATTAGCATTCTTGACCCAATTTACAAGTTTCTTGCTGCTTTGATTAATCCTCTCAATTTGAACAGCAAAGTCTTAGCTGGCAGACAAGCCTTAAGCTAGAGAATGCAAGTAGTTTATTAAATAACCATTTACAAGGGTCCCTTAAAATACAGTCTGGACATAATCTGCAATGCATAAGTGCTGCTTTAAACACTCAAGTCAAGAAACAAATCTTCTTTTCCAGTATTCAGTCACTACAGCTAAAAATAAGCTGCTTAGCACAATAAGAAAAATATGAACCAGGCAGTAATAGAAAGCACAGTATATTTCCATTGCAGCCCTGTAACCTGAGATAAAGAAGTGTGAACTCTTTTCCACTCATCTATGAGTTCAAGGGTGATGGAATTATTTCCCTCTTCTACTTGATGCAGGCAAGTGCGACATAGTGATGGAGTCTATGTAGAGATTTGCTTTCTATTGAAAAGTTGCTGACAGTGCTCTGTAAGCTGCAACAGTAACTGAATCCAATACAGATTCGGCCAATAGGGATTCAGTAATGGCTGGGACTCTTGACTTAGGGCTTCCAGCTCACCTTTCGCCTCCTTTCCACATGCCTACTATATTCTTCTGCATTAGCTAAAAATACAGTTGTACAGTTCTACAATTTCCAGATCCCAAACTGAATTTCTTGAAGATGCAGGGAATCTACATTTTTTTGTTCAGAAATCCCACAGCAAAGCATGTGAAAGCTAACATATAGATTGTTGTCTTTTTTTAGTTCTACACTGCTCCATCTGGTTTCAAATAAAATAGGATACATATATAAAAATATATATGTGTATACACATATCATATATCGTGTGTATGTAGAACAAAGAAATCACCATCGTAACTCCACAATTGGAGACAAGTGTCCAGTTATGAGAAAACTACATAAGGAGACAAATCAAAATACACTGGTGGGAAAACTGCAAGACAGGCAAAACAGTTGTTAGTGGAGAAAAAAGCTTTTTGCTATGCTATTGACTGTAGTAAATACTCTTCACTTGTATATTAACTTACTTGTATGTATGCTTTCTTACACATGTGACATCTTCTGAAATTGCACCCGTAGATGTGCATCTCTAATGTTTCCATATTAAATTCTCCTGTGCCTAGAACACCTCCTTTTTATTTTCTATTGCTCTGGTGGAAAACCAGGAATATGTCACAAAGAGACAGACTGTGCCATTGGCTTCTTATCATAGAAATAGCACATTGGTGAAGAGAGTAAATGGCCTTTATCCTGTCTCAGGTTTTATTTCTGTGAATTATCAGGAGCTTTTTCTCCTTCTTCTCTCAAAAGCTAAATGTTCTGCATGGATGAAAACCATTTAATTCCGCATTTAATGTGACATGACTACATACTTGAAATCATTGGCTTGCATTATTTTTCTGGTGGATTTATAGACAAAAGCTCATACTGCAAGTTTTTTAACCTTACCAGTACAATAAAAAGGAACCTGAAAAGGTTCATATCAAAAGCAAAAATATTATGAGATCATAAAGGGAAACTGTATCAGTGTGAATCATGAGTTTAGATAGGGTAGCTGTTCAGTTACAAAGACAAAGTTTCTGTGCAATTCTATTTTAGATAGTGTATAAGATGTCTGGAAGCTAAATACAAGCCATTGATGATAAAAGTAATTTAAAGTATTTTTAGAGTTGTCATCTATAAATCAGTGATGCTGGTGTTAGGAAGATTTTTTTATTATTAATTTTTTTTGTTAGAGGAGAGAAACAACTGGTACCATTTCCTCAAGGACTCTACGAGGAGTATGTAGAAGCACAATTGTCTTTTTCTGTTGCTATCTGTCTAACTTATTTCTTATTTTGATTTGAAAATTAACTGTGACATTGGAAAAATACAATAACCGAAACTGTGCTGGTTTGTAATACTATTGGGGTTTTTGTTTTCTTCTAGGATAAAGTTGCATGTTAAGGGAAACTGCCATTTCCTATGTTTTTATTACCAATAAGATCTTTCTTATTAAAAGTGAGATTTTTTTTAACTTTAATTTAATTTAGTTTTTCTAAAGCTGATTATTTGCTTCGTGGGTGTTATTTTTGTTTGGTTGGTTTTTTTTTCTTTTCATAAGCTGCAACTATTAAAAACTGGCAATGTTTTCTGTAACTTCAGAGGCATAGAATTCAACTTCAGTTAGTGGAGAGTTTTATGCCTAAAGCAAAGATTACATTTATCAGTAAATTTTTAGCTAATTTCATGTTCTTACAGTCATAACTGCAATGTTGAATTTCTGAAACTACCAGCTAATGTTCCAAATCAAATCAAAGATGCTGTGTCCACTTCAATTAAAATAATTGATTTTTAAAGTATTTCTGTTAAGAGTCTCTATCTTAAACCTCACTTCTGCAAAAACTAGATTTTGTCTGCTCGTGCCATTTTAATTTTGAAAATGTCAAAGCATTTCACTTTGATAGTGTTGAGGCACAGTGTGTGTGATTTTTCTGTGGGCTTTCAGTCAGCCCAAGGTAACCAGAAGCAGTTGTTTCCATACAGTCAAGACTTGATATAGCCTTGCTTTAAGGTCCCTGCGGTTATATACAGCTGTTACTGCTGTAACTGACATCACACACAGCAGGCTCTGCTAATTTCCTCTGTGCCAAGAGGACTTTAATGTAATCTGAGATCTATAGGAGAACTGAGACTATGGCATCTGAAAATGTAAAATGAATCTTACCTTCAAGAAAGGCCATGCTATTTTTTTTAAAAAAAGCTGAAACTGTTATAACTAGCCAAACAAACTTTTGTTTTAACAGTACATTCTTAATCTGACTGTAGTGGTAGTCTTTCCTATCCATTTAAGAGCTTCTTTATATTCTAACCTTTAAAGCACAGTTGTATGTGCTTTTGGATGTGTTTCAGTATTGTTCACCTTTTCATGCCATCATCCTTAATTTAAATGTAAGAGCTAAACTTCTAGTCCCTACGGATTAATTAACAAAATGCAATGAGGTGAATCAAGCTGATAGACACGTGGAGACCTAGTTACAGTAATTCATCCATGAATATATCTTCAACAGAGCAGCAGGGCAGTGATGATATTGGTTTCCTCATTGCAGCCTGACATCCCTGTAACTATTAGTAGAGTGTTATGCTCACCCATCACTTTGGCACAGTCAGGTTTAGTCATGAATTCATGGGTATGGGGCAGAGCCCATTGAGGTCAGCAGAGTGGCTCCCAGTGATTTCAGTGAACTGTAAGTATATTTCAAAGTCCTCACCTTCCAAGTCTCTGTGCTGAATATAGGCTCTCAAGATAGCCTAGTAATAAACACGTGAAGGATGCCAGTTTCCATGGAGTCATGATTGATTTAACCCTCAACTGAAGTGATGTATAATTGAACAGTTTCTGTTCACTGCAGCCTGGATCACTAAAAGAGTCTTAAAACTCCAGCACTGCTAACTGGAGGCACCTGAGCAAGGGCTTCATCACAACTTTTCCAGTGGGCAGGAAAATGCTGTCTCTAAGCATGCTTAAAAATGTATGAAGCAGCATGCGTGACAGGGTGAAGACAGAAAAGGAGAGGTCTCATGCTTTACTTTTCTATCATCATTTCATTATTTATTGACAATTTTTCTGGCTTTAGTTTTGGAGTGCATATTGATTTACATGGTGAGGTCCCTTTTACAGGTTTTTATAACTTAGATGTTTATAACTTAGACCTTAGAACTAAGGAAGGACTCTGTTCTGCAGATGCACTGACCCTGTGAGGCTGAACATCCATATGGTTATCTCCGTAGGGTCTAAATCCTGTAGCTTCTGGAGTTTGCTTCCTTAGACCACCAGCTCAACTGCAGAAAGCCCCTTAAAAATATGTTAGTTCTTCTTAAAGTTACTTCTGAAAGGTACAAAACACCTGACAGGTCTGGTATATGGTCTCACTCTGTGAGAGACCAAAGTTCTGCTTACAGAAATAGAAATCAAAAATGAGCTTCAATTAGTGTTCATTAGACCTTTCAGGAGGAGGCAACAATGTGAAAAGTCTCTGGCATTCTGTTAGACAAATGCACAGTGTGTTACATTTATATAGTACAGATGTGTGATCTCACAGTCATGCTTTTGCTTTGAGACACATTAATTAAGGACTTTTTCTTGGAATTAGAAGGCTTAAATCTAAATGGCAAAATGAATCATCTTTAATAAAATGAACATTACCTGGAATCCTCATTTTCAGTCACTTAAACCTAATGTCCAGTGGATATGAATCAATTTATAGTCTTGCTGAAATTGATATAGGTACTCTGATTTATACCAGTAGCAAATTTGGCTCCTGAACTACAGCTTTACTGATACCCTGATGTTTCTTAAGAAATAACTCCAGCAATTGCTGTCAACAGCAACTGCTGGTTTTATTTTGTTGTGTGAAACATAGCTAGCATTTTTAATGCTGGCATAGCTGGCATTTTTTAATGCTTTTATGAAAATGCCAGTTTTAGCAGACTGTAACATGTAACATTTAATTAGGTGTTTCAGATCTCCAAATTATCTGTGAGGGTGCAGTTCTCATGGAGAAAGAAAAATGAAACTTGTCTTTTATAAAGTACAGGCCTGCAGGAATGACAGAGAATTCTGATTTTTCTGTCTAGAAATGGGAAACTTGGTATATTTTTCTAAAGTGTTTTGGCTGTTTCTTATCTATGTGATCACAAACATGAGCAGCAAAAGGTGTGATTTTATGTCATCTTCTGAAACACTGTGAGGAGCTTAAAAGATCTTATGTGGCATGAGTCACAAAGTCACAGAGGGCAGGTTAGCAGCTGAAATGCATCCAGACAACTCATTGGCCTTGTTCAATGTTATGTATTCAGTTGGTTTAAGTGTCCCCCAAACATTGAGCACTTTGAACATTTTTTGGGGGCAGCTAAGCAGAGGTTGAAGCTACTCTGAAGAAAGGAAGAGTGTGTGCCACCTCTCAAAGCAGCTACTTTGCTAACAAGAAAGCTGTACCCTGCCTCTCACCTTCTTCCTTTCCCCTTCTGCCACTTAGCTGCTTGCTAAAAATGTAATTTGAGTACTTGGACCTTTTGCCTTTTGTTCTGGGTCATCTTTGAGAATTACAAAATCCAGGTTTTGTATTGAAGAAGTGGGCTCAGATGTGAGCTCCCGAACTTGCCAATTTTGTGCTTCTGTTGACCAAGAGTCAGCTGAGGTTCCCATTTCTTCAAATGGCCAGTAATTTGCATGGGGAGATTTCACCTCTGTTACTGATCAATACTGGCTCTAGAAAGCAGAGCCCTGTTATTCAAAGCATCTTTCAGAATTTTTTTATTGTTCATTTGTGGCATTTTACTGCAACATTTACAAGAAAATATTATTAAACAGAGCACTTGGAAGGCAGGTCCACCCTGACCAGATCCAGAAGTTCCAGGGAAGAAAAATACAAAAACAAAACAACAAAATAAAAACAGAAAACACAAGCATAAGTTAAAGCCTGCTTTGGTTCTCTTCATTTCATTATCTTCCGAGTTTCCAGCAAGTATCCACCTGACCCTTTGACAAGGTGCTGAGTCAAGGGAGCCACCACAATGCTCAGTGGGGTGCTGGGAGCAAGTGCTTACCTCCCCACTTCAAGTCAGGAATGACTGCATCTGGAAAGGATCCCCTTTCTTCCCTGGCCAACAAGGCAGGAGGGCAGAGATGGAGCAGAAATCTTCACTAAGGCACCATCAGGCTGAGACTTCTGTCAACCAAGCAAGGAGGTGCAGGACTGATCCTTTTTACCCCCCTGCTTGGCTGAGCAGGGCACAGGATCAAGGTAACCAAACAGCTTGCTTTACTGCTCATAAAGTATATTTATATCTGATGTTGTGCTGCAAGCACTGTGGGTCTGATTCTTAGCCTGTTGGTGTGGGAATAACTGCAGCATAGTGCAGACTGTTCTGCAGGTTCAGTGCATGATATATGGACAGAAGATGGGCAGTGAGGGAGCACCAGCAGGTTTCAAACACTGACAGAAGCAATTATAAGAAATGTTATTGCTATTAGTCTGTCTTCAGATCAAACAGCTGCTAAGAAGCCTTTGCCTGCTGCTTTAATGGTCTGTCAGGTTTTGAAGTGACAAAGACCTCTGAACATTACTTGTGCTCTTTTTTTCACCAAACCTCTCACCTTGGCCTTTCAAACCTTCCACCCTTTCCTCATTTCTAATAACAGCTTTTCCTATAGGCAGCCTTTTTCCTGATAAACAGCCTGTGAGCAAAGTCTTCACTGATTTATTTACTGTGCTAGTGACCTGGAAGACCCACTGAAGTTTTCAATCAGCACAAACCTGAACTGCCAGCAGGTCTATCTCCCTTGCTTCCTTTCAAAGGAAAACACAGTATCTCATCAGTGCTTCTGCTTCCAAACTCAAGACAAGCCAAGAGATGCCCATTGTAGTGATAGGGTTTGTACACCTCCCAGCACTGCACAGTGTCAGGAAGAGTTATATACTAGGGTCCCCAATCAACATAACTACATCAACAAGACACCTTCACAATGCTAACAGAGCTGTATGGTTGCAATTCTGGCATGACCTCTGATTCCATGAGATCATGCCAGAGAGAACTTCGAGTCTTTTTTACTCATTTGCCTATTAAAGTAAGCTGTGTGAATGTCCTATTCACCCAGTCTTATTCTTACCTTTGTTAAAATAAAATATCCTGTCATAATCCCCAGTCCTACTTCAAAAGCTTTTCTAAAGTAATCTTTCAAATAGCATGGAATTTCCTTCTCATGGCAACGAAAACTTGAAAAGCATCAGGCAGTCATCGTCACTGAAGGTATCTGTGTTGGAGCATTGTGAAGACAAATTGCTTTTGCTTTAGTGGAAGGTATGATTCATGAGAAAATGCGTATAGCTATCACGTAACAACTTGATAAGAGTATCTTTTTTGCAGTCTGTGATTACCTTGTATTGAATACAGCACAAATCCTTAGATTTTTCTAGAGCAGAGGAAAGCAAAAACACATGCAAGCTCTTTGGCATTTGAAAAACATATGGGGTTGGTCTTTTGAGAGAAAGGAGTGCATCTCAGCATGGTTTAGTTCTGCAAACAAGATAGCCATGTTGAATAAAATCCACGAAAAGTTGAGCAATGATATTTTCCCTTCCATGTAGCCTGTCAAATTCATCCTAACCCTTCCTCTACCTGAAGAAGACCTTCAGAAGAGGGATAAAAATATTTATTATTCTTGAAAAATGTTTTATATCAGCTTAATTGTACTGAAATAAGGGCAAATGCTTTTTGCCTAGTGATGCATTAACTCAGAAAATACTTCCTTTTTGGTAGAACATGTTGTTTATGGTAAATGTGATACTAAGTGACTTGTAGCATTTGTTTACAAATATTTGTTGAAGCTAACATTTTCTTAAATGTACTATACGAAATAATTCATTAGAGGGTTGGGCACTCAGAAAAAGAAATACGGAGATAACTCTGGCTTAAATTGCCACATTCGGATTTGACCGGATGTTTATTATTTGCATAAAAACTCAGTGTTTCTAAACACAGCAAATTTCCCCTTTTTAAAAATGCATCAGAAAACTATAGTTTTGGAATGTCTTTTGAACTAATTAAGCCAAAATGCATGAATTATTAAGCATGCTCATTGGCAGTGCTCATGCACTTGAAAGGTTTGCTTTCATTACTAATAAGGCACACACACAGCTGAAAAGAGGTAATTAGAGCATCAAAGGCAATGAACCATCCTGAAACTTTGTAATGCTTTGACTGAAAAAAATCATCATTCAGCTGAATAGCAAGAAACAAAAAAAGTGTCTACATTGTTGTGTCCAGAAGGATGAGAACCAAAGTCTTTCAAAGTAACTCCATAGATACAGCAAAAGGCTTTTCATCTTCTTAAAATTACTTTCAGAGTTGATGTAGGAATGGCAAAAGTGAGTCCCTGTGGTTAGATTTCAAAGACTGCATTTTTAAGTTAGAAACAGATTACTTGTTACAAATCAAAGACTTTTCATCCTGTAAGTTTCAGTTCTTACAGGATGTTTTCAATCTAGCAAAGAAGAAAACATTCCATTCTCAAAATCTTTCTTTTCTGATGATTTTAATAATCTGCTTTGTTTTGTAAGCAGTTGCAAGGAAAGATGCTCATTGTAGATAAGAAGCACCACTGGAACTTTTTATGGTAGGAAAACTTGTACATCACATCAAATAATGAGTGCCCTGTGTGAGTCATGTCAGAGGTTGTGCATTGTGTATCTAGCTTTGGAGAACAAGTTAAAATCTTTGGTTTCTCATTACTGCAATCCTGTTGGAACTTAACCTCCAGACATTTAGAAAATTATAATAAAATGACCACATATTGTTTACACAGATTATTGACTATGCTTTCCCATGTAGATTTAGGGAGGGAAAAAAGGTGTTTTTTACATAGCCTGAAGCTCTTAAATACACATGGGAAGTGTCTAGACAGCAGTTTGAAAAACAACCTTCATCTCTATAAGGCTCAATACTCAACTTCTTAGAGTCCATGTGTAGACATTGCTCTCAAGAAGAAGCCATACAGCAGCTCTCTGAAGCAACCATGGGGGTCTGCCAGTGATCCACGTGCCAGTTTCTGCTCTGCACCACCTCCTTGGAGAAGTCAACACAAAACAGAAAAAGCAGTAGTAAGAGGGAATGCATGTGAAATGACCTGGCTGGTCTTAATAAAGCAGCACAGATTGTGCCAACTGGCAGCAGGTTAGGGTGACAGACATCTTTGGGAAAAGCCCTGCTGTTGCAAGAAACAGGGATGGGGTTTCAGCACAGAAAATTGGTCCTCTTCTGTTGGGGCTGAGTAGCGTCTATTTTGCATGGGGTGCAATAATGGCAGTGCAAAAGAAACCTACTTTCTGACCCTAGCAGTCTTTAAATGTCCCTGACAAGAGGGAAAGCATTACCTTGGTGTTGTAGTTAGTTACAAAGTTTTCATGCCTACTATTGCCATCTCAAAAGTGTGCTTTGCTGCTTATCTTCACTGGGGCCCTGACAGCCATAACCCACACCTGAGGCAACCAGATGAAGGCCCTCACCACCTTCGTTAGCAGACAGAGGCAGGCACGGAGGAGGGCAGCATCATTCATGCCTACACTTGTCTCTCTCCCACTCTGGGGAGGAGTGGGTAGTGATAAGATTCCTTTTTTTAGGATACCACGATGCTGCAAAAGATATAGCCAGAGGGAGCAATTTTTCCTGAACAAGCGTTTCCGACCCAGGCTGTCTCCTCTCTGAACCCCCAGGCAATGTTCTTTGGAGCAAACTGCCCCCACAGCTGTGTTTTGGGCTCGTTTCAAACCAAAAGGGAACCCAGAAGCAAAATAACTGGGCTCCAGTGTGGGTAGCCAGGGGATCAGCGTCTGGGTGCCAATGGGGCAGCGAAGCTGTTGGGCAGCACGGATGTACCCACAGGCAGCTCAATTCAATGCTGGTAGTTAAGTGGAGTGAGTTGGCACCTGCCAGTTCATGTGTCCATATCCTGATATTTACCCCCATGGGAGATTAATTACTGTCTCAGTTGAAATAGTTCTCATAAGCAGAACATGTTTGGCATGGAAGGTACTGTAGGAAAATAAAGTGAGTAAAACCAACTAATGTTACCACAACTCAGTCTTCAAGTGGCAATCAGTATGATTATAAGCACAAACCCCCTGCTCCCTCTCCAACCTTACATAAATATTGCTGTGGTATATCAGCTTAATCTTGAGATGCATGCGTCTTACTCTACAGGGGTTAAATAACGTGTACCATGCATCTTTGTTGGAGATATAGCTAGAATAAAACATATGGTCTCAGAATGCTGGAGGGATTCCTATAGGAATAAACAGTGATTCTGTCCAAATATAGCTTCTCAGCAGTCCTCTGCCTGTGAACTGAAATTATGGATAGAGTTAGTCTTTTAGGTAAGGTTTGCAGTGCCTTGAATTATACCAGAAAGCAAAAGACCCGTTATATTTTAGATCATTGGACAGCTTTTAGCTTGGTTAGGAAAAATGAAATTGTTAGACACTGGTTTATTACAAAGAAGTGCTTTCCTGGTCTATTGTTTATGTCACTGGCACAGGTCAGCCTTATTTTCTACTGCTGTAAATATGTAGACACAGCTGTAGTAATGCCAACAGTTTTCTACTTTAAACATTCAGGATGCATTCCATCTGTAGATGAGACTAGAGTTTTGGTATAAAAAGGAAGCTATATACCTGCAGAGATCTGTAAAGAAGGGGAAATACTGTTCTTGAATACACCTGTAACAGCTTTTTTTCTTATATACATGAGATTACATCATCAAATATTTTTAGAAGGGAATGTTATTATGTGCCTGATTGCCTCTCTTTTCCCCTCTTCTCCTTGAAGCAACTTTATGAATACCTAACAGGCAGAGCTACAGTAAAGCCAAACTGATTTCTGTAGGTCTAATACATATACAAATATGTGGAAGGTAACACTCACCCCTGCTTAATTCCAGACAACAGGTCCAAGGCACCTGATTGAACTCAGTAATTATGCAATGGCAAATACTCTGGACTGAGTAGGCTGGCACCAGGCTCACATAGAAATGCCCAGAAATCAGGGGGAATAACAAGAGGTTTCCTTGACAATACAGAACAGAAGGGAAAGATGACACAGGAGCTGAGGTGCCAACCCCAACGCATTTTGTTGCCATGAACATTGATGGCCATAGTGGTAAAAAGTCATTAGTGATTTAAACACAGTGATGATGTATGGCAGGTAAATGTTATATTAGGACAAGAATGCTTTTCTACTTATTCAGAAATCTCTTTAAAACTATAGCCTTAACACTCATGAATCCATTTTAGGTAATTTAATCATTCTACTCTAGATTAGGGGTCATTACTTGTAATTGTGAAGGTTTTGATTTGAAATGGAAATCTACAGAACCTTCACATTTTTCAAGTTTTGACAAATTAAAACAAAGACCTTTTCTTTTAGGATTTAAGAAAAACTTCCTCCAGTTTTCAGTTTTTTCTTCTTCATGCTGTGAGTGCATGAAGAAGACAAACACATCGCACTTTGCATTATAATCATTCTATTGCAAAAACAAATATTAATAGTGAATTCGTATGGATCTGACCAAAAGGACTTTGCTGACCCTTGATTCTGTAAAATCATACCACAGTAAATGGCTGACAAATAATATGTCAATTATAAATGCTGCAGCTGGATTGACTATGGATACTCTGCTTTGGTGGCCAAATCCCCCAACCAACAGGTAAGCGTGGCACACGCATGACCATGATTAAGGATTTGTTTTTCACTTTTGCCTCCCTAGGTGATCTCATGCATCTGCCACCCTACCTTAGGATGGACTTCTTATTGAACCGTGGTGTGCAGGGCACGAGCAGAGACCTGGGTTTGGGGCAAGCCTGCTTGGAGCCGCAGAAAAGCCGAACCTTGAAGCGCCCCACCGTCCTGGAGCCGATACCCATGGAGACATCCTCCACAAGAGAAGTACAGTCATGGCAACCTGGTGCTGTGGCAACGTTACCTCAGCGAGAAGGAGCTGAGCTAGGACAGGCAGCAAAAATCAGCAGCTCCCAAGAATCCCTGCTGGACTCCCGGGGCCACTTGAAAGGAAACAATCCCTACGCAAAATCTTACACCCTGGTATAACGAAAAGAGCATGGCTGGACAGTGGCTGTAAATATTTACACTGAAAAATAATCCAATGAAAGCTACCTTTTTTTTATTGAATTCCAATATTTATAATTAAAGAAGAAGATTGCCAAAATATTTGACAAAAATATTAACAATAATATGAACGACAGACAGTGCAAAGACTCTCTTGCTTTTTTTCTGTCTGAGTGCGAGCTTCATCTGACTGGACATCTGAATTTTTGGGTAAAAGAGTCCAGTTTTCTGATCTTCACAAGCGTTTGTGTTTTTACTGATTTTCTACGAAGTGCATGGAGACTTAACTAAAACATTTTAACTGGAAATTCCATCAGACAAGATTTAAAAGGGAAAAAAAAATCACACACACAAAAAAATCACCCTATTTGTGAATTCAACAGGAACATTGATTTGGAAAAACAAAAAGTCTTTTGTCATGTTTGCACTTTTTTTTTTTTTTTAATTAGAAAATGGGTCCTTGATTGTTCTTTTTTTTTTTGTTGTTGTTAATTAGGATGAGTGATGTCAGTGGAGTGAGGGCATTGATTTTGGGTTTTTTTAATATTAATTTAATGAGACACTCTTTGCATTTTGTCTATGCGAAATAAAAGGGTCTTCTGCCTTTATTTGTGATGTCTGCTTCTGTTGCCTTCTGCTTTACTTGATTTTTTCTAAGTGTAATAACCATGTCAGTACTGTACTCTGACAGTGTTCTTCTCTGAATGTGTTCTTGTACCTTGGGCAGAAAGGAAAAGCGGGGGATCATAGGGTGATACATTTGGATAAAAACCGAGGTCCACATACCCACAGCTTTTTTGCTATCATGAAGCAGAGAGCCAGAACAGGGCAAGTCCTGAGTGCTCTGAATCAGTCACCCAGGACTCCCTGCATCTGCTTCATCTGCCACCAGGAGGCTTTTGTTCAGCTTCAATATTTTTTGGATCAGAAGAAATGCATTGATGTTACTTTACTTACTCAATAGAAACACATCTTTAGTCCATTTTGGAGCAGTGCTCACAGAAATTAGTCACTTACGTAAGGACTGAAGTTAAAAAAATAGCTTTTTCTGTAATAGGAGAAAAGGGAGGAAGAAGTTATTCCAGGTCTAAGATCAAAATGGCATTCTTTAGAGGAAAAAATCTTTTTGCAGGGGAGCTGTCAGTTCATATTAGTTTGTTGTATCTTTTGACTACATGAGAAGTAATATTGCTTGTTTTATACAAGGCATAAATGATTTAATACTACAGTTGGTGGGTTTAACACAACAACATTTCAGCCACCTTGCTAAGTGCCTCCATGTGGGTATTCTGGCTTTTTGTGCCCAGAGTAAGAGAACATGGTGCAGAGCACCCTGGATTAGTGCTAACATGAACAAGCTGTTCAGCACTGGCTGGAAATATTAACTGGGGTCTGAAAGCAACAAAACTCAGCATGCTTGAGGAGGCTGAGAACCTCCTGCAATTTCCCTGGCTGGTGGCAGTGTAGGCACTGCTAATTCAAACATTTATGCACCATGCTCAATTCAAGTTATTCTAAAATAGAAAAATACAGTTATGTATAACCGTTTCATTACTATTAATAATGTAATTATACTGTTATAAGGGCATTAATTTAGCAAAGTACTTAAGTGTCTTGAATTAAGTTGTGCTTGTATCCTTACCTCTGTCAAGCCCAAGTGGTAACGTTCTGGAAAGTCCTACAGAAGACGCAAAATGAAGGCATCCTTGAGGTATGTACTTCTTACAGACCTACAGAGAAACGCTGAGATGTCACTCAGATAAAGAACCATTTCCCATCTAGCCTGCCCATGATAAAGCAAATGATCAAAAAAACCCAAACAAACAAACAAAACACCATAAAAAGCCCCAACAGCAACAACAACAAACAAACAAAATCAAACCAATTTTTGCCACCCTAAAAAAAAAAATAAAAATCGTAAGAAATTAGGAATTACCCATGAATTATTTTCAAACAGAATGAAAAAAAAAACTATCTTGAAAAAAAGGTTTATCCATTTGTTTTGGATTGCTGTGCTGAGTTGGGGTTTTTTCATAGAGAAATATTTTTTGATAAGAACCTAATTTAAACATGAAAAAAAAAAACCTCCACAGAAAACTAAAATTTTATTAAAGGGGCAATTTTGGGGCAATTCATAGAATCATAGAATCATAGAATAGTTAGGGTTGGAAAGGACCTTAAGATCATTTAGTTCCAGCCCCCCTGCCATGGGCAAGGACACCTCACACTAAACCATATCACCCAAGGCCTCGTCCAACCTGGTCTTGAAGAAATTCAGTTCTTTTTGATTTCCACAAGAGCCTTTCCGGCGCACTCAGCTTGAGCTGGATAGGGCATTAGTACTGCATTTACAAATAGAAGTTTATTTTCTAGTAGCATTCAGGACTTCTGAGTCCCAGGCTACTTTCATATTCCATTCAAGTTTGCCACTTGTCCTCTGAAAAAAGGTGAAAGATTTTGGGGCAAATTTGAGGCTTAATCCATTTGTTCCCCTGGCTCTTGGCTGCCCTCAAGCAAAGCTCCTGTAGCAGCATTCCCCACCAAAACTTTCCCTCAGTGACAGAAAAGAATAAACATACAATGGAGGAAGGAAATATTCACATTTTAAACTCCTGATGACTGCTGACAGTGGAAATATTCCATTATCTCCCTGAATCTACATTTGGCTGACAGTCTGGAAAGTGACAACTGTCCTTGACTTAATAAGACTTCTTGCTTATCTGTATTCAATATGCCTGGTAACATTCATCTTCCTTATGAAGATGCCGTTGGAGGCCCCATATTCAAAGAAATTCATGGAAAGTCTCCTGCTGGTTAAAATCAGAGTGGAACTGGGCTGTTGCTTAACACATGGAGGCTCAGACCTGCAGGGTGCCTGGCTTCATACCCTGGATCTAGCCAGCTCTTTAGTATGCATACATGTCAACATGGGTACAGTCCCTCAGCTTGGGGGTTTTATTAGCTTTCATTTTCCAAGCCTCACTGGAGGGGTAGAGCTAGTTAAACATGTAACAAAGCTTTAAGGAATTGTCTGTCCTGTCATCTAGTCAAGCTTTGGAGGTAGAAGCAATCTCTTTTCTCACATCAATACAGCTTGGAGCAGTCAAGTTCCTGCATGATGCACTAGTTCACAGGACCAAGTTGAAAGAAAACGTGCTGATGTCTCTATCAGCACCATTTCAAACACTTCCCTATAAGAGAACCATCCAAACCCATGGATCCTATATGTCTGCATCCTGATATGTGATACGCTTCATGGAAAATGTTCATTTAACTGAAAACAACACTTGGCATCAGCATGAGATCTCAAAAGACAAGCCCTAAAGTGCTAGAAAATCAAGGTATCAGTGCAAGTACATCTTGCACAACACTGTCACTCCAACTTAGTCCTGAGGGTAATAGGAGACTTTACTTCAAAAGATGAGTTTAAGAACTAGAATTCTTCTGTCTACTAAAAATCATTCCTCCTCAAACTCGTTATTTTTCACATTATATTTTTCCCTACTCCCCAACTAACCCTTTAAAGATTCACAGACACTAGTTATCTCTCCCTTTTAGTCTCAAATAAGTTAGTAACTCCTTCATTTTTATAAGAACCCTTTTAGCCTTCATTATTCCATTACTGTTTCACATAAATTGCCTGATTAACACAATTATGTTAAACTCTGTTCAGTTTTTCCCTCTCCTTTGTTTTAGGTTGAAGCATGCTTTTCCTATTGAGAACCAAAGAAATTTTGCTCGTTTAAAAGTTGAAGTTTGTCTTTTTTATCAGTTATTTTTTTAACCAGGTGAGCTCCATAGCAGTGTTACGATAGCTGAGTGGAGTTAGGGGTTATGAGCAAGATGAGGTATTACTGCATCAAATAACATAGTTGAAAATGAAACAAAAGCAACCCTGGCTACAATCTGGGACAAACAGAACTTTGTGCTACCAGGTTTCCCGCTTTCCCTAGCAGCTGGAGAGTGATATCCATCCCTGGCTTGCAGGTGGGTGAATGGCATTGGGTTTCCACCTGATTGCTTGCATTAAATAATTTGGGGTAAATGTCTTCAGACTTTGATACCCAACATCATTTCCCTGCACAGCCAGGTATGTATGAAGAGGGGCTCTTTTGGTTGGTTGGGCTTGGGGGGGTTGAGGGGTTGTTCTTTTTCTGAAGACATGAACAGCAAAGATGTGGGATAAAGGGGGTATCTGGAAAGGCAAGCTCTGCCAGTACACCATTTTCCTGAGTAGGCTGTAAAGCTCTCCCAGAGAAGGGAGCTCTCTTTTAAAAGAAAGGAAAGGTAAAAGAAAAAACAACATGCAGTTTGGATGGCCTGTTCATAGTTTTAGTGTTAGTCAGGTTATTGTAGGTCACTACACCTCCTTAATGGGCTCTCATGGTCGACTATAAGACATTCCAGCAGGAAAAAGAGAGTACTTTTCACCATTAATTTTCTCTGGGCTTGCCTACTCCTCCCAAGGGGAACCTCACCATCTTCCCAGAAGCAATATAACTCTGTAGGAAGTGCACCAGCCCAGCAGACACCGCTAGCACTGCTGGAGGGTCATACAGTGCTCTTTGCTGGATATTTTTGTACTGTCTGTACTATTCCTTCTTCCTTCGCAATGAATGTCACACTCCTTTGTTTCAGAATTTCAGGGCAGAAAGGTGCTAGAATTAACAGCAAAAGGACCTGTAACTATTTTCAGGGTTGGCAAGGACCCTGTAAACTTCCCAGCAGGTCTTCACCATTTAATATGTTGGCTCCCCACCCTGCAGCAACTTCCTCCTATTTCTGCTATAAGCGCCTTTGTCCTCTGAGGTGAATGACTTTCCCCTCCACAGGCACCCGCTGAAGTTGTGCTTGGTATTTTTTCAGGCCTTATGGTAGATGAGGGGACAAGCATCAGGGATGACCCTGAGCACAGAACTGACTGAGCACTGCCACGGCTTGGGGGGAGTGAGGGAGACAAATTTCCTTCCTGTTGGAGTAATTGTTTGAGCGTAAGATGAAAACCCATCTCTCTGGAATGTGCTTGTTGGGAGGAAAGCTGCTGCAGGTATGTTTTCTGATACTGCTGGACTAGAAAAATACAGAATTCCTAGACAGTGATTTTTATCTTTTTTAAATGGGAAATACAGATACAGAGAAGATTTCAAAATATCTGGGACTGAGTGTGAAAGAAAGTTATCCTTACCCTTGCCCATGTAAGAGTAATGCCCAAACCAATTTCTCAGAGTACCCAAAAAAAGAAAAACTAATTTGAGATAAATTGTGGAAGTTACTGGTTTTACACTGAAACTGCCAAGTTTCCATTCTCTGAGTCTGTCAGAAAGCATAAAAGAAACCCCCACACTCTTATATTTAATTGAGAGTAAGAGAGGTGTCTCATAAAAAGATATCATATAATAGTGAGATCGTAGAGAAATCCACAACACAATGGGAAAAAAAAAGATGAAAAACCTGGAGAAATGCCATCATTAAGGGAAATTTGTCATCAAAATTGTAACATGCAGTAAGTTATTCAGTTGAGTTAACTTATATAATATTTGCACCTAAAGTTTTTCCAGCATGCTTTTTTTTAACAGTTCCAGTCCCAGTGGGATAACAAAATCAACCTGATTTAACAGTTTGGTAGAGAAAGCAGTGGTTTCAGTGCTATTTGTAATGCAATAGAGGCCTTGGATAGCATGGAAGAAAAGGAAGCATTGCAATCACGGGTTGGAAATACCAAGCAAAGGAAATTGTGATAGATCTTCCAGCAGCTAGAGACTGGCTATGAGTGATCCTACAGCTTTTCCATAAAGAAAACATACCACATTCATGAGGGCTTGAAAAATCCTCTCTCCTCCCATCCCCCTACAGGCCTCATCCTTTCCTGCCATCCTAGCTGCCCTCAATTTTCAGAGGCTTTAGAGATGGCAGAAATTCAGTACATATGCTCTGGAACTTAAGGAACATCTTCCCATCTTCTCTGCTGACAGCATTACCAGCATCTCCCAGTCCCTCTCATGCTGCTGCTCCTACACTGCCCCAGCCAACACTGCTGCCCCATGCTGAGCTCTTGCACCTCTGTGGCTTATGCCCCTTCATGTGGTGGCCACCACCCTCCTTCTGTAAAACCAGAAAATTGGGATCAGGGGGTCCCCTGTGTCCAAGGCAAGTCCCAGTGCACACCATTCCCAAACATCTCAGATCCTCAGGATGGAAAGCTCAATTCTGATGGATAAGGCTCTGTCCAGGGGCTGTCCTGCCTATGGTGCCCAGAGTGCCTGCCTTACCAGGAGCTGCTACTCCCAGACCTCCCAGGAGGCTCACATTGCTCCCATGCCAAGGAAAGAGCTCCTATTATATCAGAGAAGATAAATAGGCTGGTAGCATTAAGGATCTCATCTTTGCTCCCAGGTAGAAACAAGCTTGCTAGAGCCCATCTATGCATTTGCACAGCAGTGTTCTGATGACTGATGTCTGACTGTCATCTCCTGTCTATCTGGGCAGCCAGAGGCTCACAGGAAAATGGGAGCTCACTGGAACTAGATTTAAATAAAATTATATTAAAAGCACAAGGCAGGGATACTTTTGCTCATGAAGAAAAGCATTAGAGAGCTGTAAGGCTCTGCTCTGTACCAGTTTCTTCACCTCTGTGTAATTGCTCCAACATCAGTAATAGTAAAATTATATGCTTCCATAAGGAAATTAAAATTAAATGTAACCTAAATCAGTTTGAACTTTGAAACACTGAGCTTGTAACACCTGTCTTTCCTATAGTATGAATTATATTTAAGCCTCAAGGTTGGAGCAAAGGGAAAGCTTAATTAAAGTTGATAGCAGACTACCTAATCAAGCCTGAACCACATACAAACAGATGAAGCACCAAAAGCCATTTATTTTATCCTGCTGTCTCTGCCAGGACTCTAATAAGAATTTTCTTTTAGAATGATAACAGCTTCAGTTGTATTTCATCTTATATGCTCAGAAATGAATGGATACCTTGGCAAGCTGCTCTCCAGCAACCACAAAAGCTCCTTCATTAGTCTCTGACATGTTGGGCCATAGCTCTTTGCACTTCTAATTAAATCGTCATCCTTGAAGGTGAACCCTTTACAGTATTTATAAGCAGAATCACCTCACGTGGAGGAGCCGTGAACCAAAGCAATAGGCAACACAGATTTGATGAGGTGCTGTTAAAAATAACTCTGCAGTTTTCCCCTCATTTCTAAGAGAGCCAAGAGAAAACCTAGTGAGAGGGCAAAGCTAGTTTCAGGGCAGACTGTGTTTGAGGAAGACTTGGAATTTAGGAGCTAAAGAAAAAGTAGATGAGACCATCTGTTTGTGCATTTGCTCCCATGGGTGGTTTGCAACACACAGGGTATGTTTGGGATCTAGGCTGTTCTTCACTGGCCTGGGGCAGGAGTACAGCATAGCTGAACATGGCTTGCCAGATCAGAGGGACTTGGTGCACTGGGAACGGGTGGGATTGCAGGTTACATCAGGTCAATCTGGCATTACAGAGCCAGCTGCCACCCGCACTGTGAGTAGCTTATCCGTGATTACGGCGTGCAGAGATACACGTGCATACCCATACACACACACACTCTTTGCTACCTGCACAGAGAATGCCAAGATCAATGTGCAAGTTATCATCACCACCCTTTCACTACCACTACATTGCACTTGGTAGATGGAAGCAGGGAAGATGCTACAGCACCATGAAATCAGTGATCAGCCACTTTCAGTCATATTACTTTCAAGCGTTTGTCTTAGATGTGTGTGGGTGCATAGGCAGATCTTAGCTTTTTATGGCCCACCCTTTGGCAAAAATTTGCCTGTTCAGGAGATGCCTCCTTTTTATAACTTCATATTTTAAACTTTATTCTTTATAACAAGAAGTTGAGCTTCTTAATCCATTTAAGGCAAGAGCACACATCAGAGACTTCTCAGGGAAAATGCTCGGGTCCTGGTGAAGGAAACATTTAGATGTTAGAGTTTTTTTCCTTTTAAAATAAAGAAAGGCAACTTTCAGAATTTCCATTATCCTGGCAAGATACACAGGTCTTTTCTCTGCCCTGGGAGGCAAATGAAAGCATTTCCAGCCCTCTCATTATACGAAGATCAGAAAACATTTTTGGCCACATCCAGTGGTTATCACATTGACTTGTTTTCTCCATGCTGTGCTCTCTGAAAAAAAAGGAGCAGCCAGGACAAGTCTGGGTCTCAGCAGGCTTGATGAAATTAGCCAATACTGAGGCCAGGTTAAAAACAACTTGCCTAGCTTCAGTGAGGGTTCCCATGCAGCACTTCTCTAGCTCTGTGTGCTGGGCCTGAAAGAGGCTTGAAACTTTGCCATGTAAATTACTGATTGCTCAACTGACCAGGCAACTGAACCGGCAGAGCAATCAGCTGGTGCTGACATGTTTGAACTTATCAGACAGCTCAAGATCTATAGAAATTCAGGTACATCCCAGCCCCTTCAGCAACTTCCTAACACACTAACAAAATGCACAGCTCCTGAAGGAAATTAGTACGTTACCTGTGTAAGGATGAAACAACTTTCAACAAGTGAACGCTGAAGCAGTCTTTAGCGCTCAGTAATGAACATTAGTCTGGACTGCATGAGAAAAGAGCAAGTCTTCCCCATTTACCTGGCAATACATTGACTTTTTTCTTACATAGTTCAAGAACAGAAATTCATCTTCAAAGTCTACATAGTCCCAGTAAAATACATAGCTAGGTCTGACAGGACAAAATCCTTCCTATTTTTACTGGTCACTGAAGTCCCGAAGACTTTAGTAGGGGGTTAGGATAAGAGAAGCAGGCAGGTGAGTGTGTAATAAAGACAGTAAATGGCGTAATAAAGAAAAATAGCAGAACAAGAGGTAAGACCTTGGGAAAATTTGCCACAACTTTAAATTTGCAAGATCTACCATGTAGACAAAGTTATGCACAGCTGATGTCTGCATCAAGATGACAGTTAACAGTGCAGTTTCTACCTTTTGCAGTTTTAATCAAAATTGAAAACTTCAGCATTTAGTAACAGTGGCAATGTCAAATGCTATTGTGGCTCTGACAGTGACATGCTGTTGCCTCAAAGATAGTAGAATATTAAGGTCAGATGTCTCTGAGCTTTTCATTCATTCTTATTCACACTAAGATAGGACTCCCCCCTCTGAATAGGGTACAGCAACATTTCTTGTTCTAAAGACTCAGAAGCTGTATATCTCATAGGGTGAAAGCTGCTGGTACAGTCTTCTGTTGGCTATGTCATGGTTAACACATGTCAGGAGTGTAACTGAATAACTCCAAAGCCTGAAAGTTTATATCTCCCCCAGCCCCTCATCATACCTATGAGAAAGGGAAGGCTGCAGGAACCAGATACTTTCTTCAGGGTCATTCTGAAGACACAAGACTTCAGCCCTCATTGGTTTTCATGCAGGGCTTGAATCTGCTCAACCAAGCTCGGTGGCAAGTTGCCTGAAGAAGTTGTGGGGTTTCCATCTTTGGAGGTACTCCAAATTCGAGTGAGCAAGCCCTGAGTGACCAGAACTATTCTGACCCCGCTTTGAGCACGGGAGGGATAATCCTGGAGGTCTTTTTTTGACTAAATTACTCTTCCCTTTAAAAAACAGAATTTCCCATGGAAGCAGAATTACACTTGGAATTTCTCAGTCGTAAGGACCTGCTTTCCTCCTTGTTATTGACAGTAAAACACTGAAGTTTTCCTCTCCTGATCCTTGGGAAGGAGGCAAATACTTCCATGTTTGGAAAAGAACACATTCTCCCTGGTTTTCTGATTGCACACATTTCTGAGGGTCATGGGGAAACTTCTGGCTTTCGGTTTAACACGAGCTACTGTGCAGCCACCTACAAAGTTTCACCTCAGCTTGGCATACATACAATGCTATAAATGTTTTTTAAATATGGTCATAATGTGGGGTCCCAAACATCAAGTGAAAGTTTGTTCTCCATCTCCCTATACCTTAGTTTCTTGTGCTAAGGGGTGCAGGTAGTCGCTACTTCATCTTACCATGACTTCATACAGAGACTTCAAATACAGAGTATTTGTTGGGCACTCGGACACTTGTGACAGCGTTCATGAAATTAGGATCATGAAATTTCCTGGGAGCCAATGAATTAGTTTATGTGCAGTTCAGCCTCTGAACAGTGAACTCTAAATAAAATGCAGGTAGCATAAAAGAAAATAAGGAGTAATTCCCCATGCATAGAAATAGGAGTGGGCTGGGGGAGTGGGGGAGGATATAGGTTTATGAAGTTGAACCCTGTGTCATAACACATTTCATCACAGAAGAGCAAGTACCATTAGTACTGCAGGGGTATCTAATTCTGGCACTTCTCAACTTCACATGGTTGGCTTTGCAACCTAGTTTTTTTTTATGTGCTTCACAGTGTGCAGAACCTTTCTGATGTTTTGCTAACCAGTGACCTTGTTTAAAAAGAGCATCTATGGTATTTTAATGACTTTCTGATAACTTTTATAGCTGATGTTTTGAACCACCAGGGTACTCCTGGATCCAAACTTAAATATATTCTGTTTGAAGAAGTGTCAATTTTTAAGAAACAGTGAAGGATGTCAATTACATCTTAAAATTTCCCAAAGTGCTTGAAAATATCTGTTGAATCAATATATATAAATATACACATATATAAAATAAGAAAATAAAAGACGAAAATTAAAACCAAAATGTTTATAACAAACTATGTTTAACCCATAGAAAAACTTGCAAAGTTGACTGATTGATAGAAAATTCAAGTATTTCCAATACTTTTAGCAAAAAGTTGATATTTGTCTCTTTTTGTACTATAGTATTTATTACATGATTTCTACAGACATCATTTTCCTTATGCAGATATTTTTTATGCTGTCTAAATGTCAATGACATTAGTAGTTTTTTACTTCCGGACACCTTTATTCCAAGACTCTTCATTCTCAAAATAACATTTTCACATTCACAGAAAACATGCTAGGATTTTCACGAGGAGTACTGGTCACACTGGAATATATTAGGTATAATCTTAATTCTTCAAACAGCTGAGCAATCCCTTTAAAAGGAGATTCAAAGGAAAACCACCAAAATTTCTTTGACATGTGCAACCAAAATGCCATTCAGTTGCAAAACCAAAGCTGTGTTAATGATGCACTTCTATCATTAAAAATTGATGGCATGGCCATGTTGCTTAGCTAACAGGTTTGGGGTGGGCTGTGATGGGTTTCCCTGTGTACTGCTTTCCAGAGACAGAGGCCAGACCAGTGGTGTAATCAGGCTCCTAGTGGCACCCAATGGTCCCTTCTGGGGACACTACCAGAGCAGTGACTGATGCCACCCTGCAGGCTCCGGAGGTCAGGTACCCCTGCAGACCAGCACAACTGCGGGCTGGAATAGTGAAGTCATTGAAGGCTGAAAACACTGCTGCAGGCTGGTATGTGGACATGGGTTTGTGCAAAGCTTTTAAAATGGAACAGGCTTTTTAAAGGTTACAATCTTTTGTGACATTTCAGTTTCTCTTTTCTTGCTGCTGGTGGTGCAGCTGACAAATTGAATCCAAAGTGTAATCCAAAGAACTGTTTACCAAAGCCCTCTGTTTTTTCTTCTTGGGTACCTCTGGGACCTGGGCAGTGCTCATGTGGTTGCTCATAAGTGCTTCTGAATGCTAAATTTGACCCCAGTCAACCCAGACAGCATCTGTCAGATGGCAAAAAACAGCTCCTGTCTGACAAATAGAAGAGCAGTAGGACTCTAAAAATAAGGGTGGTAGGTACAGCTTTTAAAGTAATTTGATCACATACCATGAGAGAATATCCCATGAGACTAATCCTAATTGACACTAATTTCCATGTTTTATGAAACATTTTTTAATTGTCATTACACTTTGGGGGGTGATGTTCACAGCTTTTCTGTCCTAAAGTTAACCTTCAAAGAAGCTGCAATTTCTGCAAGAAGGCATTCACCAAACAGCTCCAGCAGAAAGATTGCTGCTTCCCTTCCCTGGGTCCCATATAATGAGAACTTGTACTACAGGCCACATCCCCAGCTAGTAAAATTGAACATCACTCTTATCCAGCTGATAATATACTGAATTGCACTACTAACAAAATAGGTCTCTTTTTTCTTTTTCTTTTTCTTTCTCTTTCTCTTTTTCTTTTTCTTTTTTCCTTTTTCTTTTTCTTTTTTCTTTTTCTTTTTCTTCTTTTTCTATTTCTTTTTCTTTCTCTTTTTCTTTTTCTTTTTTCCTTTTTATTTTTTCTTTTTTCCTTTTTCTTTTTATTTTTTCTTTTTCTTTTCTTTTTTCTTTTTCTTTTCTTTTTTCTTTTTCTTTTTCTTTTCCTTTTTCTTTTTCTTTTTATTTTACTTTTTTCAGGGAGGAACAGTGTCTATCTACAGATGCAGACGTGGTTTTGCATCTCTACATATAACACACACTGTTTGAATTACAGGCACCTGTGTATGCACACATGATTAAATTAATGTATGCTTGTAATATAACCAGTATGTCTTCAATTCACATATAGGCATGAAGTAATATATTAACTTTTAGGTAAACACAAGTGAAGTAAAGTGTACGGGGAATAACTTTTGTTAGACCAAAGACTGGAAAACATAATTATGCTTTCAGGCAGATGAGTTCTTTTTCAGGTTATTTTCAGGGCTCATGTCGCCAGGATTTGTCTTTCTCCCCTTTTTTATACCAGCTATGCTAACAAACAACTGCATATTTCTCTGCAAACCTTGCTTCGCCTAGCAGCCTTAGTCCACCACAGCTGCAAGACTAGTGTTAGCTGAACACAAACTGCTACTTTCTCAGGGACACATCATGCTACCCAAGCCCAAAACAGCCCTTACCTCCTGTTTGTGGAAAACCAGTGTTGATTTTCAGCACTGTGCTTGAGTTGTTTGTCCTGTCACGATCCCAAACATTGCAATGCGTAGGAGCTCCTCTGTTCAGGGAGTACACAGGGGCTTGAGATATGCTACGGTCTATGGTAACTGAGAAGGCTTAATTAAATCTGTCCATCAGTAGGTGAAAGGTTTCCCTTTTCTTTTGAAAATGGGAAGATATGCCGGTAATTGCCTTTTTAATTTATCACCTTTTGTATCCGGGCTGCTGCTGGCGCAAGGCATGGAGGTATTGTACTCTGGGTGTTGGGAGGAAAGAGAGGGGGAAGATGTGGTGGATTTTCTCTGGCAGCCCAGCTTGGAGGACCATCTGGACAGCAGCCTGGGAGCAATTCATCAGCTCTGCAAGATGAAGCTCAGAAGCCAAACGCCTTTTTTCTTCTGTAAGAGCTAGCTAAAAGTAAACCATATTCTGATGCAATGAATTATTAAAAGGAGTTAATTTAATATCACTGTGATCTGGCTTAAGTTCAGACACAGTGAAGTGGTTTCCCAAATCTTATTGACTTTCTAAGTGTCCTATTAGAGGACAAAAATGTGAGTTTGTCAGCAAAAAAGGAAAATACTCAACTGGAGCTCCTAGTGCAAAATAAATAAATAAATAGGCAATCCTTTAGTTTTAGGTGATTTAATAAAGAAAAATGTGCTCTGACAGTCCTGTAATATACTAATGTCTGTGGATCATAAGGGTCTGCATCTAGGGTCATGGATATGTTTTATACATAAGGTAAAAATGCATGAATGTGATAATATAGGTGTGTGTGTACAGTCAACTGCCATAGGTCATGTCTGCACTCAGGAGTCAGGAGAGGTAATTCACCCTCTCCTTGTCCTCCTTCTGCCCCAATCAGTATTTCAATGAGTAATATTTCACCTTAAGAGTGGACTGTGCAATAACATGCATAGTGGAGTTCATAGAACCACAGAATAGTTTGGGTTGGAAGGGACCTTTAAAGTTCATCCAGTCCAAGATTTTGAGTATTCGTCAATTGATTACTTAAAGACTAAAAGAAAAATGTACAATTATTTTCTTTATGTAGCAAACTAAAAAGACAACAGGTGAAAATAGGAGAGCACAGCAAAGACAGATAGCAGAAGTTAACATACCAGTCCTGTAAATGTTGCACCAATTTTTCTCAGTTCTTCTAGAGAACTTTTATCTTCCTCAATTATTTCTCTGTGCAATGCTGTGTAATTCAATTTCTCACAACCTTATTAGCTCTGTCAGCAAGGCTTTTAACTTCTAATTTTTGCAACCACAAGTCCCCAGTCACCAGTTAAACAAGGGTATGCCTAAAGCTCAGGCTATGAAGTTCAGTCCCCAAGGCAAAGCTTCCATCAGATCAGTAGGGCTAGTACTTTTTGTAATGGATCTCACATAAAAATGTGTGGGTAGTACACACTCTTAAGTGCTTTAATAAATGGGTAATGATATAGAAATGCTTTGGGGTTCTTATTTTCTTTCCCTTGCTTCTTGTATTCTTTAATATATGACAGAAAATAATAGTTCTCTCTAAGACAATTAGAGAAAAAAAAATCTGCAAATACACTTTGTAATGTACTGTTTAATAAACAGAATTAAAAAAAAAAAAGTCCCTGAAGACATTTCCAATATGTTTTGCATTACTGCTACTTTTAGGAAGTAAGTAAAATATGCAAAGAACCATAATCAGTTCCTACCTGACTACAGATTTATAAGGCTCTGTCAAAAACTATTACTACAAACTTTTGTCAAACTTTTTTTTCCTTTTAGTTTTCAGTAGGACAGTTATAAAGCTGACTGTGGAAAACTGTCAGTCAGTGTTGGCACTGGGCTGAGCTGTGTAATTGCAGAATTTGGGAATGTGAAATCGCTGATAATTTTGTTTTAAAAGAGCTTCGGGAGATAGCAAAATGAGGTATTTAGTGGGCATGTGCACATGTACCTGTAACCAAGGATATTGGTGAGAACATCCTTCTTTAACATGAACAGTTGACTTCATTGAGTATAGTTATAAAAAAGGTGCTGAGCTTGTATGAATTATGACACCATACCAGTCAAGTGAGAAGACCTGCTTAAATTCTGCATTTTCATTTCTTCCTCATTTTTCATCATAGCTTTATTTATTTTGTATAGCAGTCAGTAGTGAGATCTGCAGTGACTAGTTTTTTTTCTATGTTCAGGATGGACAGTCAGGATTTTTCATGTTTATAAGCAGGGAGATCCTTAGGAAACACTGAAGCAGTAAAGGGTATATTGTACATACTAGAGCTGGGACAGGTGGTTTTAATTTCCTTAATTAACATGGTAGTTTCCTCAGTCTCGTCAAGAATCTGTGTAAATTAGTTTTGTAAAAGAACTGCATGTTGCAGCTAATTGGAGTTCTTGGTTACCACATGATTATTTCTTAACAGGAAAAAATGCACATTAGCATGAATATTCAAATAAGACTGTGAACCATTAAAGATCCATTTGTTCTACAAATAGAACTGTAATGACTTGCTGAATAAGTTCTTCATGAAAAGCAGATTTCTACAGATGTGAGAGGCCAGAAATTATGTTCTTACTCCAAGAAAAGAGGAGAGCTATCTGTTTTCTTAAAGGGCAGCAACTAAACAGACCTAGGAGATCAATCTGTTTTTCTGCCTGGATTTTCAGGAGTGCTGTTTTCTACCATTTACAAAAGAATAATCAAATCCCAAAATGAACTTGAATAAAATTGCTTGTTCTTTTCAGTTTGACGGACTAGTTATTTTTAGTCGGGTTTAGTCACTAGAAGCAAGTTCTTTTCTTTCTTAGCGAGAGTTTGTACAGATACTTAAGGATTTTTATAACACTTTAGAATCACAGGAAAAACACTCCCCAGCACTTCTGATGCTTTCAAAGTATTTTAAATGCTTTAATGAAACTCCACAAAATCTCGCTAACAATATATGAATAAGAACATTAACACTTGCATTTTAGCCCAGTTGTTAGTGAAATACTGGTACTTCACTTTTATACATTACAAAATAGGTTAGCAGGTTTTTCAACAGTATTTTCTTTTTTTCTTTTCTTTTCTTTTCTTTTCTTTTCTTTTCTTTTCTTTTCTTTTTTTCTTTTCCTTCTCTTTTCTCTTTTCTCTTTTCTCTTTTCTTTTCCAATAAGGTTTTTAATGGCTAATGATGTTCCAATTAGGTTTTTTCATCTTTTGTAGAAAGTTTATTTCCATTAGTAGCAAGATGCAGAAAGACAGTGAGTGTATAATGGACTAAGTAACTCTATGTATAGGAGAGACTCTCACTCATACTCCTATGATGATCAGCCTGTCCTATGTGTAACTTGTACCAGGTCTAAGAGCTCAGATCACAGAGAAACTCTTCTCACATCTGGAAGTATGCCCAGTGAAGTAAATGCCTCATTTTTTTCTCTACAGTGAAGAAGAAAAAAAAAAAAAGAAGAATGGTTGGACCATGGATTTGTGAGAAAGACTAACGTAAGAATGGAGAATCTTGTCCATTATCAGTCTTATTTTTAGTCTATCTACAAGCTGAACCCCAAGCCCTTGATTCCTTCATACTGCTCAGGAAGGAGCATTTCTTTTCTGGTATATGTAATTACATATATCTGTATGCATATATATAAACACACGTTCAATTGGACTAAAATATATAAACACTTGTTAAGAGATGAAAAGGGAGGGCATAGGTCAGCATGCTCAGAGCAGTTCATAATGTTTGGGCCTGCAAAAGCGATCCATTTAGATTGTCACCTTCCACATCAAGCAGTGTTTGAATGCAGCCTAATGCTATAGAAGCAAGCGTTTCTAAACCACAACTCTCAGCAAATAAGCATTGCAGAGATTTATGGTACATCCTGCCCTGCAAATTTTCCTTCTTACTTCCTTTTTTTCCTTCTAATTTTATTTCATTGAGGAAATTTACACACAGGGGCTTAAGCACCAAAACCTGAAGGTTGCTATTTCTTTCACACAGTCAGACTGAAAGTGCATGTTTTTCTCATAAAATGGCTTTTTTTTACTTGGAAAATGGATATTGCAATCTCAGTATTCAATTGATGCATGGTGCACAGATGCAGTGCCTTGGAAAACATTTGCATTGACTATCATGATGTTTTCCTAATTAGATGCCTCTGAATACAGATCTATTTCCAGCCTTGTTTTTACTTCAAACTGCACAACAAATTCAGTTCAACTGGCAGTTTAGCTTACCCAAATGCCATCAACAGAAGTTAGCTGAAATAAATTAAAGAGGCAGTAATGTGCTTGCAGCATTAACTTAGCATTTCATGGCCTTTAACTAGCTCAGGAAATAAGCAAACTTGAATTGTGAAAAGTTTCCTGCTTATGTGGAGAGAAGGGTGTTTGACAGCTGAAGGCTGATTGCTTCTTCTCCTCAGACACCGTCACTTGCCTTTGCTGACAGTTTTGAGAACTGTAACCATGGTCATAAAGTATCTTGCTCTCCAAGAGAGGGTTAAAGGTGGGAAGTAGAACAAAGAAAGGTAAAATGGGCGATGGGCATCAAAGAAAACTTTGTTTTGAATAAGATGATGGAAGGAATAGCTCAATAGCTGGGGATGGAACAGCTCTTCCTCCTAGGTTACTGATTGAAGTGACAGAGGTTTGCTGACTGAAAACCAGCTGGTGTGGATTGTGATTAAAAGTTTTTCCCTCCAGCCATCCTCCAAAAAACGGCTCATGTGAAACACAGGCTGTAGGGAGAGCAAGGCAATCTCTGTTAAGATTTCTGATGCGGTTCAGAAGAGGTACCTGTGTTTTCTCATATCATCCTACTCTTTCCACCACTGCTGCAAACAAAAATGCTGTCACGTACCTGGAGCTGCACATATAAAATAAAGCTGAAGTGTGATTTTAACCACTGCCTCAAGCTGGTTTCCCTACTGCCACAGACAGGCAGGGACATAAGTGCTTTCAGAAGTGCTGAGCACCCAGCAATCCTATGGAAAACTGTTTGGTACTGATTGAAAGTGGTTCTTTCAGAAATGATCCATCATGGAGAGAAACAAGATTTTGCCCCGCAACTCATGCTGTGACTTTATTAAGTGACGGCACAGGAAAGAAAGGGGTGGTGCAAGGCTGGCAGCAGGCACAGAAGTGATGAAGAAGCTGCTCTGGTAGGACAAAATGGTGCCAAAAGCTGAGCTGAGATGGGGTCTGATGAGGACAAAGAGGGAGGAAGAGAAAATTCTCACCTTGCTGGAAATTCAAAGTGTGTTGAATTGCTGTTATTTTGTATCAAATCGTCTTTTTTTTTTTTTTTTTTCTCTTCAAGGAACATGCATTCCTTCAAGTATCGGGACTAAGGGGATACTTAGCAGCATGAAAGCTCAAAATCTGATTATTTAAAAAAGTGAACTTTATGCTTCCTTAGCAGTCATGTATTGGAGCCCCAAACTCAGGTAATGAAAGAAGGGAGCTTCTTTCTGCCCCAGCTGAAGTAGCTATCCTACCCTGGATTTGATTTCAGAAGAGAGTAGCTTGTCTCTGACAAGAAATGATCTAGAAGAAGGGAGCAGATGACAGGAGTTGTGGGGTTTATGGCTTTCTGTTGCCTGTGGGTGGCATATTTGACAAAAGAAAAACATTGTCCAAGGTGGGAAAACACCAAGTTCCTCAAAATAATAATTATTAAAAAAGACACTTGAAATCTGAATCCTTTCCACCAGCAGTGTATGGAGTGACTATACTGCCTTGTTTTAAAGGACCAGCCTTTATTTTATTCCTATGCCATCTGAGCAAAGGGTAAGAAGGTAAATCAACCACAAATGCTTTGCTGCAAGAGTTTTGCCTATACTACATTCCAAGACCTGGTCTTTTATCCATGGCATCATACTTCTGGAGGGCTCCTCAGCAAATTCCGGTCCAGCAAAATGTCACCCAGGCTCCACGATCTCAAAGAGCAGAGACCAAGCTGCTGGGGCCTCTGCCGTACCCCATTGCTGAGGCTGTAGTTGATGAAAGACTGGGAGAGCAGCTATAGAGAGGCAAAGCCAAAGACCTAGGACTACCCAGGGAGTGATGGTGAAAACTTCCTCTGCCTGCCACCAGCTTCTGAGTGGCTGAGCTCGCTACCGCATGCTGCTTTGCTTCCCCAGATGATGCTGGTGCTTGACAGCAAATCCTAAAATGTTATCAACAAAAGTTTACACTTTACCACCAAAGGGTCTTCAGTTTTTCTTGTCATTCATATAAATGTGCCTTCAGCCACCAGGAGAACTGCAACTCCAAAGAGCAAAAATTTCAATTCTCTTCCAGAACTCTACAGTTTACCTAAATACCTAGCTTTATCTTGGCAGGCTAGGTGAGGATTGCTCTGATATTTTACTGTAGCTTAGTGTTTGATGATCAGTTGATTCCATGATTTGGGGGGGGGGGGGGGGGGGGGGCAATAAATAGTAGCTGTATGTGGCAAAGCATCTGGAGCCATTTGTTAGTCCAACACACAAGGGGAGCAGAACAGTCAGCAGAGCCATGGTTTAATTTTGAAATTAGGATTTATTTATATCAGCTGGTCAAACTACATTCTTTCATGCACTGTGACTATACAAGTTACTGCAGTAGTAAAGGTCTATCAATAAGGCAAACAGCACCTCCAAAAAGAAGAAAAGGCATCATGCTTTCTGCAATGAGTACGTGGATGATTTTGCAAGGCAGAGGGGAGAATAGATATGAGATTTATTACAGCTCCAGCTGAATGCATTTCCAGTTTCTTAGCATGGTATCGAAATATAACAGCTAATTGCAAGGCAGCCTTCAGAGTGTTTCATCATTATAGATCAGAAGCATAGCTTCTGAGAACTATTTAAAAACCATTTTTATTGTTTGGAAATGAGGGATTACAGAAGGCATTATGTCTGTTGTAGCATAAAAATCCAGCATCATATAGTCTATGCTTGCTCTCATCAGCGATGAATCAATAACAAAAGGTTGTTTTCCAAGACTTTTCACATGTTAAAAAGATATACCTTGATAGCAAGTGCATTTCATGCATTATAAGCAAAATATTGGCTCCTTTTTCAGCTGCAGAAGTTAGCAAAGACCTCTTGAAAGAAGTGGAACTTTTTTTTCTGTGTCCACTGATGACTTAAGCTAAAGCAGTACCAAAATACTTCTGAAGTTTGTCTCCTGGTGTACAATTAGTTGAAAGGGGAACAGGTCTGCATAAATATTTTCAAGATTGAAGTGAATCATTTGCAATGTTTGTAAATGTATGCAGTATACTACCATAAAACTGTCTGTAGTTGGTCAACATATCATGATGTGCAGCTGGTGACACTAAAATTGACTTTTGAAGCAATCACTCTGCCTTCAAAGTAATAGAAAAGAGAATTACTGTATGCTGAATGCTCATATACTGCAGAAACAGCAAACATGCTCCCCCCTAAGATATCAGTTTAACTCTAAAGTCTACAGCACTGGAGGTTTCCATCACATTTCCTTCCCTGCTAGCAGATTGCTCATGTCATCTTTGACAACTGGGAATTTTTGAGGCACAGAGTACTTAGCTCTGCACAGGAAAGCACAAAGAAACTGAAGATGTTCCACAGATATAACAAATGACATTTTAGTATTAGTTTATATTTGCTAACTTGTAATTCTTAAGCTTCTTAGAGATGGTGAAGAGGTAGATGGGTGAATGCTGCATTTTTAATGCTAAAAACTATGACAATCTTAAAATTAGAACAATCTTCTCCTGTATGCGCTGGTTTGATATCATTCATTACCTGAAAGTTAAATTACAACAAAGAACAGATGATAGACTACTTGTTCATAACAGTAACTATTCTTTAAAATAAATATGCAAAATTATTTAATTCACTGCTGCACATTTGTTCTCAAATAGCTGAATCCACGTTCTGATTTCTGAGAAGAAAATTTTTAATCACTGTTGGAACTACACTTTCTGAAGGAAGGAAAAAGATGACTTTGAAAACTGTAAACGCTTGCAAAAGGTGGAAACCTCTGACAGATTTATGTTTGTTTGTACCATGTATGATGGGAATATAAAGTGAAGGGTGTATGTATGTTGCAGAGGGCATCAGGAATACTGCATTAGAGAAGGTCAGGTTCTATTTTTAAATGTCTTAATTTTTCAGAATTCTAGCTTTCTCTCACTCTTAATAGTTATGGCATTTGCTGTGTAAATTCCTAACTCAAATATATCAGCAGAAAGACAACCTTGCCAGATTGCAGAAATATGCTAAATATTAAATCCCTTAAGGCTTAGGCTTTGCTCACACAGGCAAAGAAGTTTCAAGAAATGATTATGAAATACAAATATGCATTACAGTTACACTGAACTTACATAATATCTTAAACAAGAAAGTAAAGTTCTTAATAACTGAATTTTATGTCACAGCCAAAGGAAAATTCAGAAGAAGAAAAAAAGAAATCCTGGAAAGCTAAGGGAACCATGCTTCTCCAAAGGGTTGCTGATTTTTTTATGCTGTCCCTTATTTTCACCCAAGAATGGCAGCACCTGTCTTACCAAAGAACTCTGTCACTCATTTCTCCCTAGCTAGATTCCAAGGCAAACATGTCAGCCACCAGTTCCTCTAGCTATTCCTCTCCAGGAATTCAATTAGAGAAAATGACTGCTTGGTGAATATACTTCCCATTAGTTTCCCCTGGACCTTGAACTAAGCTTCATTTGTAAAGCAGAAATAACCCACTCAGGAAGGTTCTCCAAAGAGTAATTTCTTTTAAAGGTCATGCACACACTTTTGAAAGAACCGAACACCTGTGCACAAGGGATTATTAGAGCTCTTACATGAAATGCAGATTTTGTACACATCAAAATGTCTGATCTAAATGCTTTTGTCTTCCGGAATTGTTAAAATGTTCATGTGTTTGTACCCACATGGGCTGTCATAGAACAGACGGAAGAGACCTTAAGATCATCCAGTTCCAACTCCCCCAGGATGGGCAGGGGCACTTTCCAATAGACCATGTTGCCTAAGGCTCTGTCCAACCTGGCCTTGAACACTTCCAGTGATGGGACATCCATAACTTCCATGTTCAAACTGTTCCCAACCCAAACCATTCTGATTCTATTTATCCTTCCAGGCCTCCTTCAGGTACTAGAAGGCTGCTATGAGGTCTTCACACAGCTTTTTCTTTTCCAGGCTGAACAGCCCCAGTTTCAACAGCCCCACTATGTATAGCCAAGCAGTTGGATGCACTGGCCAGAAACATATAGCACCTGTTTATATTGATCTTTTGTCAACAGAAAAGAGCTGAAAATAACCTGTTCCCTGACTGACAGTTTAGTTAATGAACTTAACTAGATAATCCTGTAAGGTCTGAAGTTAAATACCATAGCTAAGAAAAGGTACTACATTTGGTTTTCTCCTCACTCTAAACTCATAAAGCATAACAGTTTGAAAAGAGAACAGTTATAGCCCAGTGCACAGAAAAAATCCCAACTACTTAAATTGTTCCATTACTGAAGTACAAGGACAATCATCCATCAACATGTCAACAAAGTTTTAAAAGGTAGCTCCTTATTTGTTCCAGGAGAAATAGTGCCTTCTATATGACTCTGGAAACTATGCTTAAAAAACCCAACTAAACCCCCAAACAGACAAAGAGACAAACACACACACATAAAAGAAACCACCCCAAAACAAAACCTAAAGTAAAAAAATAAAAATAAAAAATGAAAAATAATAATACCAAAAAAAAAAAGGAGAGAGAACTTTTAACCCCAGAGACTGAGATTTACTTCTTATTGCAGCAATGCAGCTGTTACCAAGGCAGGTAGCAGAGATGCAGTACCCTTTTCTAAATTTCAGCTGAACACAGAGCCTCTCATGTTGCACTAAATGGGAAAACAACACAGTTATTCTGCTGAACAGGGTGTTTAGAAAGAGTCTCTCTTTGATCAATTAACTTGGTTGATTGTATGTAGCCAAGAAAGAGATTTCTCTAAAATATTTGGCCTTGTTAATCAGAGAAGCCAGTGTCAGACTGTAGCAATGAGCTCTTTTTTTATTTTCTTTCTTTTCAGGTCAGAGGAAAAAAGATTCTATAAGAATTATTCATTTCCTACTGACAATTTCCAATAGTTTTTTGACGGCAGAATGAAAAGCCCTACACCACCATGAGGGGAAGTCACAAATATCCTAGGTTATACAATTAACAGCCTCACATCCTCATTTAAAGTTATATCTTCAGTATAGTTTACTAAATTCCCAACTTTTTCCAAGTTTGGTAAAAACTGGTTTGCAAGTAGTCCACCTCTAAGGCCTGGCCTCCGTTGCTGAGGGATTTATTAGATGTGTTTCCAAGTCTCCATTAACTGTGACTTTCCAGTCTATTAACTATTTACATCTGGTATCACGTAAGCATTTCTAACATAAGCACTGTAGTAGTGAATGTAAATGCTATATAAATAACAAAGGAGTAATGGATTGGATCAACTCTATCTGAAAAAGGGATAAACTCTCTCTCTTAAGCAGGATCTCTTTTGATAGGAGAAAGAGTCTGGATACTTTCAAGGATGTGTTGGAAGGTGGCTTGCTGCAGCCTTTGAACCTTATGGCAAGGCCTAAATAGCCAATAAGTTGGCTTGGTTTGCCCTCCAGTAAAGGGAATTTCTGCACCAGAAAAGGCCCTGTTCCTTCAGATTAAAGCTGGACTCTACCGAACAGATACGTCCCATGTAACTGCAGAAGCTGAAAAGGATGTGCTCCCTTCTCAAGTTCAGACATTTCTAATACAGCAGAGATGGCAACAAGAAGCTCATGAGCACATTCACAGACATGAAGATGACCAGGCTGCTGTACTCTTCCCCTGATGAATTCAGACACCTGACATTCATCTTGCACTTTACATCCCCAGAAAGATGTCTGTAGTAGCTGTAGCTCAGCAATACTATTACACCTGCCAGGAATTACAGGCACCACTTCCCTCTGTTTTCAAGAAACAGAGCAAGTCTCAGATTAAGTCAAACAGCAGTGAGGAAAATACCTGTTCCATAAGACTGGTTCTTTCTTAAAACTATCCTTGCAGCCAAATCTTGCACAACTGCTAACAGATGCAGATATGTAACAAGACAGAATTTGTTTGTTTTTATTTTTGATGCAACAGACATAACAGGAAACAATCAGATGTCACTGCAGCTATGTTTGTAAATGGATGGCTAATAACTGGAAGCTGGTGCAAATTAAGTCAGATTTATTTTGCTTTAGGTGAGAGCTTGTTAATAGCAGTAAGATTCACTTACTGAAGAGAGATGTTGCTAAACCTCCCTGCTTGGCAGAAACCTCATCCATCATGGAACTGCTGCAGTTGAATATAGCACATTTACACAGGCTGTGAAGGATTTGCAAAAGCACCCAGGAGATTAAAGTGCATAAGTGCCAATGACTTTAAATGGTACTTGCTTTTGCAAATTTCATCCTCTGGGACTTCAGTAAACCTAAGAAGGCACAAAAATACAATCTGAAGTGTGATCCATCTTTACATAAGCTTGGCAAGTCTTGTTTTTTGTTGTAATTTAACTGGTATTGTAGGGAGAGAACAAAACTGATTGCTTTTTCAGAAATTATCAGACTGGAAAGTAGCCTTTGTAATACTTAACTCCCAGGCTCATTAATAGAAGTGTTCCCAAGTGCCAAGAGAGAAGGTATTTTCCAGTGGAAATCAACAGGTTATTTGATGTCAGAGAAGAGACAAGCAAAGGGAATTAACTGGCCTTGATAATCGTCTCCCCTAAAGAATATTGCTGCTGACAGAGCATGTGAAAATGGATTGACAAAAGGGAATAACATAGCCTAAAGTGCACAAACAGAAGTAACCTTTTAAAGCTGATTTGCATCAGAGGCCTCTGCCTATTGTCTAAAATTAATAGTGTTGACTCCAGCAACCCAGTCAAGCCTTATCTGTAGTGTATCAACAGAAAAGCTATTCATCTGGGAGTGTTTTAGCAAGAAGCAGCAGGAAAGTCGGAGAGTGAAATTTGGTTGCTAGGGCAGAGTAAAAGCAGCACAAGCATGTGCCACTTCATGCCACAACAGCTAAGGCACTCCCTGAAACACTCTCAGCAGCTGAGAAATCAACTTTCTGTGTAAACGTGTCTTCCTCGGCCATCTGATTTTGTATTCCTGAGATGCAAATAATTTTTCAGTGGTGTTTTGCAAGTCTTACATCCATCTCCTACATATCATTAGCTATTTCCACAGCAGAGGTTGAGGACATTTCAAAACCAGAGAGAGAGCTGCTGCTCTGCAGCATTGTGAATTGCAAAGGGCACTCGGTGATGTCTTCAAGTTTGTCTGATTAATATCCTTTTACATGAAGCAATGCTTCCCCCCCCATACACACACTTTGAGGCCCTTTTTGTTATCCCTTAGGTCTTGTTGTGTGGGAACACAATACACCTCACCAAAGCTGCCCATGGGCTGCCCACCCATGCCTGCATCCACCAGCAAGAGCAGGTTGCGGGAAGGCTATTTTAGGAGACTCTCAGACAGACATAGATTGATAAATTTTCAGGTTATAACTTTCAGTACCGGCAGTGAGGAAGCAGATCCAAGAGTTTTATCTCACCTTTCTGCAGCACATTCTCCCTTGCACTGCAGTCCTGCAGCCCAGCCTCCAGCTCCACACTGCTGTACACAGTGAGGTGGTACACGATGCAAATACAATTCAAGGGCAGAAACAAAGTGTTGGTGCAGGCAGGGCTGTTCTCCAGTGCCTGCTTTCCTGTGTAGCAGCTGCACATCACCGGTGTGAGCCAGAGCGCTGACCGTGCGCTGGCACCGAAGGGATGTTGTGGAGATGAAAAAGGAATGTTTATCATTCCGTGCTTGCTTCCTCAGAGGAGAATGGTCTGCTTCTATGCAGGCAAAAATGTCATCAAGAGAATTCCCCTTCTCACTGGATTTCCTTTATTCTTTTTACTTTTATGCTGTTACTTTGTTCTTTGTTGCTAGTCCTTGAAGCTTTGGCAGCTATAAACTATAAATAATATTGAAAATTGCTTATTTAAATAAGTCTATAAAGCTTGCAGGACTACAATTTCAATGTGTAGCACAGAATTAAGATAATGGACTTTTAATTCTGATGATGGGTACTAACTCATGTACAGAATAAACGTAGGTAACTCTAATGGCAAGAAAAGCTTACATTAATGGAAAGTGCTTCTTAACTATGCAACAACCACTTCTTTTGTATAAAAGTATATAGAATATGATGCATAATGCATGCCTTTCCCTTGTGTGCATCCACACAGCAATATGAAAAAGAGCAGAAATAGAGAAGCTAATCATTCATCATGCAGCAGATGTCAATAAACTGGAGTTCGCATTGCATTCTATTAAAATCCCAATGTCCCAGGCAATAAGCTATCTTTCAATAAATGCAGGCCTAATATCCATTGAGATGTGAGCTAATGCAGGGTGGAAAATGACTTCTGTGATTACCTACTTCCAAATTGTATTTTGTCCATTTTAATTTACCAGATAAAAACAATTGATTGTCTTAACTTATCCTTTGTAAAGAAAACCCTCCATGGTCAGAGGAATATTGATGGCAGAATAATTCTACTGGAATAAAATTGCTTTCCCTTTTAACAGTGATTTTAAATTCTCCAAATATGATGTCTCCCAATTCACTTCTTAAACCCTAGATGCAGGAGATATTTTGTGTGTTCTCCAGAGACTGCAGTTACCATATGTCAGGGGAAAGTCTAGAGGGCAAACTACAGGAATACTGATCAAATACTGACATTTTTATTTTGAACTCCAAGACAGAGTTTACATAGCACAGCTGTGATCCCTAAATGCCTGCCAATTGCCTTGCGTAACTTGAACACATTGCAATGCCTCCGCACTTACAATGTTGCCCAGGTATCCCCTAAAGACAATGTTATAGTGTTTAGTTTTACATAACTGAATGGGAAATATCTAAGTAATTCATTATATCAGAAAAAGAGAGAGTGGGAAATTAAATACTCCAGCTCTTCAGTATCAGGCAATCACCTCCCTTCCCTGCCACTGCTCCCCCTCCACCCACCCTTCTTACTGTAATTCTCTACCCACACCCTATGCCTCCTCCTTAGCACACTATCATTACATATGTCCCCTCACCTTTCCCCTAACCCTTCCCTGTCCACTACATCAATCACCTTCACTCTCCTCCCATGCCCTGCTATCATCTCCCACCAGTGTGTCCACTTTGTCCTCTTCCTCACTTCCTGGGGCCTGACAAGCACACCCAGTGCTGGGACCACACCAAGCTTTAGGGGAGTGTGTTGACTCCTCCACCTGTGGTTTATCAACGAAAAGGTCTAATGCTACTGCTTATTTTTGGGCTGCCTGGTCTTTTGGAAATGAGGTTTGCCTGTTCAGGCCAGTCAGCTGCCCCAACAAGCCGGCAGATATGTTTCCATCAGCTAACAAATTACACTGCAAGCAAATCTCACCTCAAGGCTGTACAGGACCAGACTGTTTTGTCTTAGTGGGATAATCAGAGATTTAAAACAAACAAAACTACAGTCCTAGAAAGGGGACCCATGTACTTCCATGTGATATTAAAGTGGAGACCAGACACAATTCCCACATCTGGCTTGCAAGCAGCACCACATCACCTGTGCAGGAGTGTGGAAAGAGGGATGGCACCAACCCTGGGCAGGGGCAGAGGAAAGCAGGGATGTGACCAGCAAGGTCCCTGCTGCTGAGAAGTGCCAATTTGCTGTCACCACAACAACTGAGTTCAGCCACACCAGGAAGAAGATTATAGGTATCCCCCTGCCACACAAAAAACTGTGTCACTGTGGCTTGTGTATGTGAGCTGAGCTATTTTCATGTGTTTGGGAGAAATGCCAGTCTTTTGCAATTTTCCCCTTGCTGTAGTTATTGTTGCTGTTGCTATTAATCATTGCCACCATCTTGTGATTTGGGGTTTTTTTTATCATTCACTATATTAAATGTGGACTTGGTTTCCAAGAAGAAATTACAATGGTTAAAGAAAAACAGCGATATCATATTGCCAGAAGCTGTAAACTAAGTGCAGAAAGTAGCTATTCTTTGTGTACTTCATGAGGCCAAGAGATCATCCCCTCACATACCCTCCTTCTGTCACATTAGTCCTGAAGACTTCAGTGGGAATATTTATGGTGGAAACTACTACTGAATTTGAGTAATAGTATCGGTTTGGCCTTTGTGAAGACCATTAAATCACAGCGCACTGAAAAGAGGCAAGAGTCCTCAGGCTTATTTCAAGAGCTATTTTTAGGTATGGATATTCAGACTTTTCTTAACAAATAATTAATCATCACAAGTAAAGGCAAGATAACTTTTGCAAATAAAATCATTGAAATCTTTTCCATGCTTCCAAAAAAAAAAAAAAGGTTGATTTAGAGGTCTTTGAAACCTCTGCACCTGACTGCAATAATTTAGAAATAGGAATGAGGAAAGCACACAAAAAAAGTCTGAATCAAATACAACTCTGGCTCAATTTGGAGTCCAAAACCTGCAGATAAAGACATTTATCTGGATTTCTCTATCATCCCGATATTGCAGAGGTGCAGTGGGACTATAAAGTTAAGAAAGGTGTTTTACAGCCAACATAGTCTCTTGTAGAAAAGAAGAGGGAATTACTTACTAGAGAGAGAGACTGCAAAGGCTCCATATTCATGGAAAAAATATGTTCTGACTCTAAGCCAACAAAATAATGCTGTCACAAAAAATGCCAAAAGCCATGTAAATTTGTGGTAAGGAGATCTTCACTTGTAAAATAGTCAAGATAATTATGCTGCTGTGCTTGGCACTGGTTACGTTTCATCTGGATGGCTACGTTTAATTTCAGGCAACAGATAAATTGGCAGAGTTCAAACAAGAATAACAAAAAATGATGAAAGGGGTTGGAAAAGGAGACCTACGAGATAAGATCAGGGAAACTGGGTATAGCTGATCTGGAACAAATTAATCTAAATGGCAGAAGGGAGGATTTAGGTTAAGTACAAACCAACCTTTACAGCCTTAAGAAAAGTTCAGCTGTAGAGCAAGCTGCCAAGGAAGGTTTTAGCCTCACCATCGCTAGAGATACTAAAAGGCAGGAGACCATCTGTCAGGGAGAGTTTAGGGATTAAAAAAAATAAGCAAAAAGCACTGCCACATTTTAAGAGTTGAGCTAAATAACCCATTCCTGACTAGACCTTAGTGGACTAGAAACAGCATGGCATCTTTTTGTAAGGTAGGTTCCTTGATCTTTTCGCTGTGAAATTGTCTTGATCATATGGATCAACACAAACCTGCTGATTTCAGACTGGGAAGGATATCTGCATTTAAATATGTACAGGAGATAGATGTCTAAATATTAATTTAATCCAATAATACACTCTCTCTTTTTTTGTCATCAGGCTTTGAACATGTGTACAGAGCTGATATTGAAAAACAAAGCATATTTAATTTAGGTTAAACCATAATTAAAATCCAAGGTTTGCCATACTATTTGCAAGTAAATAATCAGTCAGTCCAGGCCTGTCCAGTGACCTCAAGCTTGTGATAACCACATTCAAAAAGATTTAAGGTCAGGTCAAAAATGAGGTGAATGGTAAATGGTCAGTAATGGATATAAATGCATTTCTGCAGTGCCATACATTATGGCACTGAGATGATACAAGAATCAGAGCATCTCTTGCAGCATCACAGCAAACTGCTGACTGTCAGTAGACACCTTAGGAAGCTTCTGCTTGCTGCAAGACATCTGCTAGCCTGTGGGTCTTAAAGAAACATTAAGCTCTCTACTCCACATTGGCCTTCAAAATAAAAACCCAGCCAAACTGCTGGCTCTTTATTTTGGAAGTTTCCACAGTCAGCTGCCAGGTCTAAAATGGGAGCTGGCAGGTAATGACTGAGGGTAGTAGAGGGCACCTAAGACACCTCTCAGAAGCAGAGGCCTCCGGTTACTCCTACATCAGAGCACCACCACTGAGGGCTAGATGTGTGCCGCAGCCATGTCTCAAACACAGGCTGCTATACCACCTTGGTGTCATGTCCTTGCTCTTCCACACACACCTCAAGCTTTGGTTTTCATGAAGGCGAAACCATGACGTGCTCCATCTGGCCTCTGAGGCAGAGGAACAGGAACTGTGGCAGCTAGCAACACCCCAGCTCTGCTGTGCCTTTCCTCAGGATCCAGTGGGTTTTAGACCAGTGTCTGGGAAGTGCCAGGTGACAGATAGGATTCATTGGGCTGCATAATCACCTCCTGGCAGTGACAAGTTTCATGCCAGACAGCCTGTGCTTGTCTGAGGCATGAGCCCTGAAACAGGTCAGCTGTCAGGAGTCAATTACCTGAGCTGAAGAGAAATCTCCTTCAGATGGCTCAGTAAGTTTCAGCAGTGCTTTCCCTTCCCAGCTGTGCTCCTCTGCTGCTGAGAGGATCCCCTTCCAGCCATCCACCTCCACTGTGTGCTCAGGCAGATGCCTTCACTGGTGTATTTGGGTTGCTGTGCTCAGTCAGGGTGCTTTGGAGCAACTTCAAGCAGGCTGCAAGCTGAGGCATTGCACCAGGAGTGCAGCAGATGACAGAGCTGCTGCTGACACCAGTTCCAGTGAACAGCCCAATAGGTACACTCTGCCATAAGTAATCCCACAGGAACCCTGCTGTACTCACCCTGGATCCACCTGAGGAATCCTCCCAATTTCTTGGGCTCAAAGCACAGCATTGAATCATAGAATCATAGAATACCAGACTGGAAGACCTCAAGGATCTTCTAGCCCAACCTTTCGAGGCAAACATGACCTAGACCAGATACCACAGCATCCTGTCCAGGCGAATCTTAAAAGCATCCAGTGTTGGGAATCCACCACTTCCCTGGGGCAGCATTGAGCTGTGTTGTATTCCAGCTCGGGTGACTGAGGGCAAATAAGCCAGGGGAGGGAAATGTCACTTGTTTCCATGAGTTCTCTGACCTTCACACACATTACCAGAATCTATCTGCATCCCTTTCTCCTCCCTGGGAGGGTCACTGGGACATGCAGAGGGAGAGCCCCCTCCTGTAAAGCTAAGGATTTTTATGTAGAAAGCACCCATATAACAATTTGTCACCTGATGTTCCATCATCCCTCTTTTCAGGTGCTTTTTAATAATGTTGCACAACATAGATGCCATTGGAGTCCCACTGGTGACACCCTGCTCCTGTGAGAACCAGACATGCCATTCCTACCCCTCTGGCTACTGTCCCGTAACTAGGTGTTTTTATGCAAGAGGACCTACTATTTGTTCCCTGACTGTTTAACTTCTCTAAGAGCCATTCACGGGAGTCCTGTCAAAAATCCTTAAAAATCCAGATACACCTGGGTTACCATTACCCACCTGTTTACTCCATTAGCAACTGCTGTCAGATTTGTGAATCACAGCTGCTGTCAGGCTGGCATTGATGTATTACGGTTGTGTTATGTCATATCATAGATTCTCTCTAGCTACCTAATGAAGACAGTCTTTGTAAATCTCGGAATACTCCCAGAGCATTTTCTCAAAAAGTTACTGATTTGCCCTATTCCCCTGGAATTTAGGCCACCACAAGCTATGGGTTGAACAAGGTGGCTATTGGGTATCTGAGCTACTCTACAACACATGGGTGATCCAGTCCTGGCGATATGCTGTTATTAATTTTGCCAGGTTACTCCATTCTCTTCTACTGATATTTAAGTTTGACAATGAATTCCTCAGGCTGATGTATTGCAAAAAAGACCGTGCTCTGGGCATTAATGCAAGATTTAATTCTAATTTCTGCAAGACCTCTGCTTCCCCACTATTCTTCAGTAGGCTACCAGTCTGCAGAGTGAGTTTCATTTAGAACTGTACTTTCACCAAACCACAGGTTGGCTTTGGCTTGTCTTTGTCTGTTTAACTTGGTAGAATTCACTTCCTTTACCGCTTTCCTCATTTAGGTATTCTTGTGCATCCTGATGTCGTTTCTTTATTCCTGATAGTCTCCGTTGCTGTTTACTTCTACAGGTTATTTTACAGTCCAGGCAACAATGTGAAAACAGGATTTCTAAGACTCAGGCAAATGTTCTGATCATTCAGCTGTAGGTTATTCTCTTCTGGGATAATCTGACAGTAATTTGGAGCAGAAGCAGTATGGATGTGTCTGGGGAGGGTGTGGGCGTATGTGGTGGGAATGATAACCCTCTTCTCTGCAAAATCAGCTGCTCTGAATAATCTTTCATGTCACCTATGGGAACTTTTGGTTTATCAGCACAGATATCAACCTAACTTGAATGTTTCTTTCTATGGCTTGGTACCAGCTAGGAGTACCAGTTAACTACAGGGTTCAGTGAGTGTCCGGAAGTTAAAAGACCCATATAACACCTAGAATGTTTAAGTGTCCTCTTTTGCACATCATAATGAAGTTCCTGTTTGAATCAAACTCTTCCTCACCTTGGCAGCATCCAGACAGGCATTTAAAATTATGAATTAGTGGTAAGGAAGGAAATTAAAACCTGCCACCTTGGATATGAACAAAGGATCAATAAAGAGCAACTCAGGATGGAGAAAGCTCTCCTCTCCCAGGAACATGAATCTGTGATGCAAACCCATTTTCATACAAAGGAAATTTTCTGACAGGGGCAGGCACAATTAATCCAAATTCCATGCCAGTTCACTGTTTCCTCATTATGTTTCACTGTATATTAAGGATGTGTGTGTAAAAGGTGCACTCTGAACCTCACATTAAAGAATAGCCCTGCTGCTGAAAGAGCCATAATTCATTTGCTAATAGCCCTTGTTGCTGTGCTTCAATAATGTAATTGTTTTCTCTGTGTCCCAAGCATATGATTATTCCCGTTGTGTAGGAAATTGAAGACCAAGGAATGTCAGATCAAATATAAAAGCCTAGTGCTTACCCATAGTTTTTATTCAATTAAGTAGCCATTACAGAGCTCATGCTATTTCAAATGACATAATGCAGAACACAAATGCAGTCCTTTATTACAGATATATGTTCATCTAAACAAAATGGCACCAACACAATCCAAACCCATTACAATTTTTAAATTATTATGTCAAGGTAATTATTATATGGTGGGCAGTCTCTGTGAAAGGCAAGCAGGGAATCCATGGCCTCCATAAACCACATTTGGAGCACAGCAGCAGTATTATTTGAGGTTTATTTGTGACATTGTTAAACACACAGAAACAGTGCTGCTAGAATGTGCTCTTAGAGGGAAAGCGCTGAGCAGCAGCTTAGAGAATTCTGACTTTGCAGGTGGTGTGTGGGTATGACATACATAGGACCGGGACCTGGCCCAGACACAGGTGCCTAAGGCAGGGTCCGGGCAGCATTTAGATATTTATCCCCAAACTAAGGTCTAAAGAGCCCTGCCCATTCCCACCCAGTCTTGCTGTGCTTATTAAGCACCTCACAGGTCTCTGCACTGGCTTTCTGCAACACCCACAGGATCTGCAGGGTTTCCTCTGCTCAACTTCTCTGAGGGCTCTTCCTAACCAGCACAGCCTCAGAGCTCCTATCACCACCATCATGTTTTGGCTTCTCACTAAATTGCTGCCCAGCACCTGCGTAAGGCTCTGTAGTCCCGTTGCCCTCACAGCTCTACACCCCTTCAGTGCTGTTGCTATGGTGTGCTCTCATGGGAAGCAACAGCCGCCAGGGTGAGACTCTTCCTTTCCTCTACTATTACCCCTTGTTTGCAGCTTTCTGTTTTACACAAGGGCACTAACAACACATGTGTCCTTTGCCCTGGTGATCAGAATACTTCTGTGGAAGGTGGGAGAGGAAGAAATGAATCCCTCTAGGCAAAGCTGGGAATTATACCTGCATCTCTCACAGCTGAAGGAGTCCCAGTTCCAGGTTGCCCAGTTAAAGGCAGGCAGGCAGACTGTCCCTACTCAGCATGCCTGCATCTGTCAGCCTGGAGGTGAGGCTCACACTCCCTTCTTGGAGAACCACTGCAAACACCAGTCTTCAGAAAACGCTTCTCTCTCTGATTTCCCTAGAGACAAAGATGCCTACTGAAACCCCTAAATCTTCTGATGAAGCCAAGAAGAGGATGAGATTTTTTTGATACATCTCTGTGTAGTGCGTGTCCCGCTTGCTCAATCTAAATTGCTCCTTGCTCCTTTTTTAGAATATAAGGTACTTGTTTAAACCTTCCTCATGCATTATACATGCAGTCAATTCCTGATCAGGTCTGATGCCAGGCAAGATCTTTACTTAGATTTAGTCTGAAACTGGTCTGTTCCTGTTTTACAACAGGGAGAAAATAGAAATGTTTCCCAATATAAGAAAGACATTGTTGTGGATGCATTTTGTTAATTAGAAACTGGGCTAATACAGTGATAAAATGAGGGCTAATATAATGTTGAATCCAGAACAAATGGATACAGGGAGTCTGTTATGACTTACTCATCAAAAATTGAATATAAGATGAAAAGAGAGAGATGGCATAGAAATAGCTATTGATTATGTAGACAGTGAAAAGCTGTATCAGCATTTGGAGGGTCAATTTCTATTTTTACAAATTAAAACACAAAAACAAAGAAACAAAAAAAACCCAACAAAACAAAACAAAAAACTTTCCAAAGGTTTCTTTGTGTCTGATTTCTAGTTTTCCATAACAGTCAATGTGGTCCAAACTGGGTAATTCTGAATGTTACCATGCAAAGAAGACGGACAGGGACAATTTCCCCACTTAAGCCACTTTATTGGCATAATCACTAGACAAAAATAGACTGCTCAGTGCTTCCTACACCTCTTCCCCTCATGCCAGCTTCCCTCTGCAACATTTTACTTTCAGCTCATTACGAGAAAGTAATTTCATTGTCACATTTGGCTGGCAGCTGGAATTCTCCAAATGAGGTAAGCTGGGCTGAGATGCACACTCTCATCCCTCAGCAAAAACCTTGTAACATACGGTGTTGTTTATGTCTCCAAGCTTTAAGTGAAGAGGAAAACAGGCATCTGGGCTGGGCTCATTTGTAACGCGGTAGTTGCAGGATTAATATGAAAAGACAGATGAAGGCAGACACTTTAATTACTTCACCCTAACTTTTTATTACAACATCAAGTAAAGTGGTGAGTTACAGAGGATAATGGGCGTGAAACATCTGGGATGAAGTCACACACAGGTTTACGGTTTGTTATCTGCCAATGGGGGCTTAAATATTGATAATTTCTGTACATGCATCTTTGTGTTATTTCTGATTTTCTTGATAAATCATTTCAGATTACTTTGTTTTAAGCTGTGAGGTAGCTACTAAGACTGGGACCCCGCTTTTTTCTTCTGGAACTTTCTGAACTGGGACTGTATCGCCACAGCCGCCCGCTCTGTCTCTGGCGCGTCCATGTCTATGTCAAATTCCTCTTGAACCTTCTTCTGCCCATCTGCTCAAAGAAAACAAAAGGAAACATCAACAGTTTTTTCAAACAGTGATTATCACTGGCTAGCAGAGGTGAAAATCTCTGCCCCTCTCTCCTTCACAGACATAGCCATGATGATGTGGAACACATTCAGAAAAAAGAACTTGGGACACAGCCAATCAAATCCCCCAACACACTCCCAATGGCAGAGTCTGTAACTAGGCACTGAGGAGTGACATTCAAACAGTGCTCAGCAGTCACCAAGCATCACCCTGATGTCTGAGCAGATCCTCTCGTGCCCAGGGAGCTAACAGAGTAACCTTCCTGTGGTACCCTGCAGGTGGAAGTTATTCATATCCTTCTATTTACTCTAAAAGGCACTTTAAAATATTTTAAAATAGGGATTAAGACCCTGTTCCTATCAATCTTCCTGCATTAGAGGAAGAGATAATACTTCCTAAGGCAAATATCCATCCTTTCACTTGTTTCCTGCCTCATTCCTTTCAACACATACCACTTCCCCTTTGAATCATTTACGTCCAATCTCTCCGTCGCTGTGCTGCTTCCATCACATCTCTCCAGGTTCTGTTGTAGCTCTTCATTCTCAATCCTTGGCTTTTTGCCCTCCTTTATTAGCAGTCCTCATCTTTTCATTCAACTGCATTCAGTCTCCACACTGACAACCCAGCTGACTTTGCTGAATTTACTTCACCCACCTTTGTGCTAAAAGTGCAGGCCTGGGAAAACTCCTGCTTCCTTGCAAAGATAACCCTAATCTACCTAGACTAATAAAGTCAGAACACATATTTACTCCACTGACCTCGTCATACCACTGAGTTTCTCTCCTCTAGAATCTTGATTGTTAAAGTCACTTATATAATTCTTGCAGTGAACACCATGCCAGGAGTCTGCAGACAGCTCTGCTTAAAACAGCTGTGGGCATTCACCTATTTTGAACCACTTTGCTTTTTATTCTTGAGATTACTACCTCTGGCTGCTCATCCCCAAGTACTGTTAATGTAAATCAAGGGAAATGCTTTCAATGTATTTTAAAATGCAAAGAAACTTTGTCCCCACTCACCCTTTCCTTTCCACTAGAAAACACAGATACCATTACATGAGCTTATAATGAATCTTGCAGTATTTCTTGCATTTACTTGTTCTTATTCAGAACTTGATTTTTGCATCCATTTTCCATGAACAGAATCCATTTTAAACTGAGAAAATATTTAAAGGGAAGGTTTTGGCATATTTCATACTGATTTTATTTTAAATACAATAATGAAATAGATGCAGCTATGTTAACATAAATGAAAAGCTCACTGAATATTTTACTTAGAAGAGCGTTTATGAAGAAAGATGAAAATGTAAGAAGAAAGAGAAAGTCTGGAGGGGAAGAACAGCTTGGAAGCTTATCAGAACTTTGATTATGCAGTATAAAGAAAAGGTAGGTTATCAAAGCAAAGATTTTATGGAAGAAAATGAATTGTACCAACATTATATCACACTTTCACAGGCACTAAGTCCTAGAATCTGCACAGTTTGTGTTAATTATTCAAGCAACACAACCACCTTAAGTACAGTAATAAAATTACTGCTTTATTTTTTATGGGGAAAGGGAGGTGAAGGTTAAAAATTACTTCCTTATGCTCACAAGTTGTTGACACAGAAAAGCAGAAAGCTGAATTTCTGAATTTCTGAAAATCTCCCATTAAAACCTTTGTTATCTACTGAAACTCTGAGTGGCTTGTTAAAGAAACAGAAATTTTTGTACCAGTTCCTAAATAATAGCTATAACACAAGACTTTATGAAAATTTTCCTATGGCCAGTTACCATCTTCTCCACATTGCTGTGCACACAGCAAAGAAACTGAGAATTTTTTCCTTAATCAAATTTCAAAAGGAATTATCATTTTCAAAATCACTTAGTACCATTTGGTTGGTACTTTGTGGGGCTGATTTTGATCTGGTATTTATGGGTTAAAGGGAAAAAAATCATTCTGTAAAAAAAAATTAAATTTTTCAGTCAGAAAATTCTATGTAAATATAGACTTTTGATTTGAAATATCTGAGGGAAAAAAAAATTAACAGCTTGATCAGCCAGCTCTAATAGCAACCACTTTGTGGCATCAGTAATGAGAAAATAAAACCTGTTTCCCTTCTCCATATGTCCAGATCTTTCCTCTATTAATAGGGTCCTATTAATTTATTCTAAAGAGAAGAGCATCACTTATGGAGAAACACCTTTATTTCTTATGGAGAAATATTTTATTAAAATGTCTATATTAATAATAAGTATTTAATTCAGCTTTGAAACTGATGAGGCAAATGTCTTCTCATTGTTTGATAATTTTCATTTTTGTTGTAACATTCTAAGTTTTAGGTTCCTCCCTACCCACTCACTAGACACAGCTGTCAGTCTTAACAGTAGAAAACAGAACACCAATACTAGCTTTTCAGTAAATAAGTTACTGTCCCTTGGAAATGTCAATAAGGAAAACCTGATGAATGAATGAGTAGACACAATTGGTTTCATACCTCCTGAAATCTGGCTTGTACAACTCATTTCCTATTGCAGCCAAGTCTTAGCAATATGTTAACTTGCAGTAGTGACTCAGCAATCTTACATTAAGATTTTAGAGACTTAAGAAAACCCAGTATTTAGTATAATTTTTCTCTAAAATTTCCAGGCCAATTAATCTTTGCTTGTTTTGAATCATCATCACTGCCTTAAAATCAATTCTACTACAATAATTTACCGTATCTTAAGATCTGACTTCATTTTCGATGCATTTTTGTTGAAATCAAAACTAAAATTCCTTATGAACTCTTTCTGTATCTCTCTTTTTCCCATCCCTAAGGAGAAATGCTAGGATGAGAAGTTTTCAGCCATTACTCAGACTTGTAGATTAAGAAATCAGAAGTGTTCAGATAGGCCATAACATTAACATGGGCAATAAAGAAATTCATTATTAGCTTGTAGATGATATACAAATATCTATATAATTACACATATATTTATAATGTGCATTATAAAACAATATGTATATCTATATTTAATGTATATGACATACCTGTGTTTTCTTTCTCTTTTGATATACATGTATGGAATATCCAAATTGGAATATATAGAGAATATAGAGAGAGAATATTTATAAATAAATATATAGAAATACACAGACATATTTGCTTAAAGAGTTCAAGTTCTGTGTTTAGCTGCAAAGAGTTGGATGGGGTATTTCCTAAATTTTGGGAGTGGATTTTCTCAGAGTTCTCCCCAAAACATTTTCTATTGATGTCACAACTGTCATAACACAGATACTTTAAAAGATGGATTGTCAATCTGGAGAGAGAATTAAGTTGTGTGCCTTCTTTGGCTTTGTCTATGCAAAGGGAAAAAGACTTCAGCTTTTACCTTGAGTTGCTTTACTAAAAATAGCCTAATGATCTAAAATAGATTACACCCTGCTGACTACACTATTTTGTTTTACTGGTTAGTTAGAATTAAGAACACAAGATCCTATCCCCCATGGCAGGGGTGTTGGAACTAAGTGATCTTTAATGTCCCTTTCAAACCAAACCATTCCACAATTCTATAATTCTATAAACTAAGAATTGACCCAGTTAATTACAGTGAAAACCCAGCCAGTGTTCAGGACCAGCACAGACTAGATATGACCTCACTACACCGACACTGAAAGTCTTTTGCACCCTTCCTACTTTATATGCACCTATGCCACACAAGCTTTTACCTGTCAGTAGTCATTTGTATATCTCAAACATGCAGGCTTCAAGTTTGAATGCTCAAATAATGAAAGTTACACAGAGAACTGAAAGCAAATCCATAGAAATGTCCTTCGTTCATTCACTGTCTGTCACTTCCAGCTCTCTTTTCACAAGGGAACACTAGCTTGGAAGCAATCTGAAAACCCAGGAAATTTTCACTCTCAGCAGGCCAGAGCATAGACAAACACTCATACAGGCCTTACTTTTGGACTTACTTTTTTCATTCCTACTGATGGAGGCCAACCATTGTGCCTGATAATAAGCTACCTTCTTCTAAGCTACCTTTATATAGCAATAAAAGTAGATCTGGATTCTTTCCCCATCCTCAGTCACACACACACGCTTTTGTTGGTATCTGTGCTTTCTAATGTGCAGACTTCTTCCACATGGGTATCTCAGGATCCCTTGAGTACCACAGGCCTGCATGAGGAAACTAGTAGGAAGAAGAATTTTGGCAGTAAACTTCAATTCATAAGCTACTTGTGATATTGAGGGATTCAGAAATCAAAAAGGGTTGATAAGCACTGGCCTGTACTCTCCACTTTCTGCGAGGATCTGGTTTCATTAGCACCATAAAAAATAAACCCCCTAACCTTTTTCACTACACTTAGCTGTTTCAAGGCTTTCCCTGAAAGATTCCTTCATACTTAATCCAAACTTCCTCTCTGAGAAAGTGACTCCCACTCTTCCAAACATGCCGTGACAAGCCAGGGGTGTCAATACCTGTCCCTGCTGGGTTCTGATCACTGCTAGCAGGAGAAGTGACTAGAACAATTCAACACCAACAGTCATGGGCTGGCCACAAGAAGTCTAGGATCTGATGAGTTTACAGGCTGACCAGGAGGGTGGTGGAGTCTCCCTTTCTGGAGACATTCAGAACCTTCATGCACACGTTCCTGTGTAACCTGCTCTAGGTGGCCCTGCCTTGGCAGGGGGGTTGGACCAGATGATCTCCAGAGGTCCCTTCCAACCCTATAACAACTCTGTCATTCTGTGAGTTTTTCAAAATCACGTGTTTAATATGGACTGACTCTGGTCATGTGTCAATTCAGGCAAATCTGAGTTGTGGTGGAACAAGCTCCTTGGACCACAACATCAACTGCTTGATGAGTCCACCATCATAAGGAGCACCCCATGACCCAGCACCAGTTTTGATGCTACAGACTACTTTGCAGGATTAAAGACTGAGACAACTTGCAGGTTGCAGATTTTACTTCAGTATATGCAATAGCCTTCCTAGCAGGAGAGCCTGAAAGAGCATCTAATTAGCTGTTTTCCACATCTAATATCCTGAAAGCTCATTTCACATCCTTGAAATTGAAAAAGATCTATTTATTCCATTTCCAGAAGAAACGTTAGAATGCTGTCTCCATAACCTGCTACATTGCCTCATAATCCATTGCAAACACTGGATGGATAACTAAGCTGCTTGTAACAAGGAAAACAATCAAAATCTTACACACCAATCTACCCAGCAAACTCTCAAGAAATGTGGTGCAAATGTAATTATCCACAAATATGCCTTCAGCTATTTCTTTCATTTACTTTTCAACTACAAAGTAAAATGAATTGTGACCACACTGAAAAAAAGAAAACATTGCTTATTCCAATGGGCCAAAAGCCTAAAGCTTTTTCTGTGACCTTCGAACACAGGCTAAACAGACTAGTCTTTCTTAAAAGTGGAAGGGCACAAGGAAGGGCAAAAGCTGGTGGGATGGACACGGGGGAAAAGAGTACTCATGCTTTATTCTCAGAATGTCTCCATCCTCTAGACGATACAGCGACTGCTTGTCACCTTCTGGAAAAACATTCAGCATGAATGGAGCCTCTAACTGGCATTTCACAAGTGCTATCTTCCGCCCCTGCTGACTTGGCCCACATCCAACAGGAATTACAGAACTGTACTGAAGAAGGAATATACTCATGAAAATACTGCAGTTTTCAGGGGCTAAACTGCAGCATTTGGAAAATGACTAAAGTAAGTTTGGGACAGAATCACAATGCCCCATAAGAATGCCAGAAGAAGTATTTTGCCTCAGGCAGGATCATTACCTCCCACTGTTCAAATGATTATTCAAGCTGTGACAATCTTCATGTTACTCTGATCCTAAGCTATTACACCAGTCTGTCCAAAGAGGCAGAACGGTCCCTAATTAAAGAGGACCAAAATGGGCAGGAATTTCATGGATGTTGACATTCACGTGGAGCATTATCTTAATCTTTATGTGACAGGAAGAGTCATTTAGTCTGACTAGACTCCACAAAGCAGCCAGCCAGCTAGACAAAACATATGGGTGCTTAGATGTATGGAGGCCAGATTTAACTCCTTACAAGTACCAATTTTGAAAGCCAAGACTTGAAGTGGCCATTCTTCCCCCTCTGTATTTAAGTGAGGGCTGAGCAAGTAAAAGACAGGGTCTCATCTTCCTCTAGGAAAGTAATTTAGACTTCTGCTGTGCAAGGTGAGAGAAAATAGCACCATAACTGACCTTATGGCTGAAGAAAGGAGGCAGTCTACTTCTCAATAAAAACTCTTCAGTCACTGCCAAGGCCACATTACTCAAGAGGGTGGCTCTGAGCTTTTCTTTTGGTCACTCTGCTGCTCCCCAGCAGATTCTCACTTCACAAGGCAGCTGAAAAGATGGCAATACTGGGGGAGGGGGCATTGCCCAAACCCAGCAGAAGAAAGGAAGGTAGTATTGGCATGCAGAAGATAGCCTTAACCTGACCTTGTCTCCTTTTATTTATTTCTTAGACTTTTCCTGCTGAATAAAATCTCGAGTAGAGGCTTCTCTGAGACCGTCAGCTCAGCAACTACAGTTTGTTGCTTTCTGTGGTACCAGGACCAAGCACCTCCCAGAGCCCTGAGCATTGCCCTGGTTTTGCAGCCTTACTATCTTAGTATATACCAGTTTGCAGCTGTGGTCTGGGGAGACAGGCTGCTGTGAGGACTTTGCCTCGGCACCCTCCAGGGATGGAATGATCCAAAGAGAATTAGAGCCTGTTATAGCACAGTGGACTGATGAACTTCTTGGTACCTATCCATGTTGAGGGACAGACCTTTGTGATACTGCTGGTGTGATGCAATATTCCCATTGCCTAGAATGACTTTACTGCATCAGGATATTATTGGCCTTTCTGTTAGCTCTGTCTGTCTTCTGAGTTAGTGTCTAGGCACAAATGCCCTGAACTTTGCTTTTCTCATATGCATGTTTCTGATGTCACAACACAAAACTCCATGAAATTTTGGTCTAACTTTCCTAGATTGGTAAGAGTAATTTAAAACCACTGGTTCTTGTGATATTACTGGCTAATCTCAGTTTGATGGCCATCTGCAAAAGACCTGAATTCTTGAGAATCTTGTAATTACTTGGTTTACCAACATGCTAGCATAATGCTAATGCAGGACCAGGCCTTTGTGGAATTACCTCAGTGTGCAACATCTCCTCAGACACAAGAGGCACAATCCCTTCAGTCCTCTTAGCAGTAATCAAGGGACTGTGCAAGACAGAAATACTGTCTTTTAGTCTTTCTTATCCATACCTGCACAATGGGGTATCATGAGACTGTTTTATCCAACTGAAATGTTCAGCTACTTTATTTTTAAGGACAGAATTTTTCTCTAATTAGTTTATGAACAACAAAATAGTATCTCCTTTAAAATGCTGCAGGGTGAGATGATACTTATTTTGTAACAAGGACTCATAAGTACATTTGTTCTTGCTTCTTCACTTCATAATGAACTCAGACATTAAAGGGCCACCTTCCAAAGTCAAAGGCTGACTGTTGTGTTTGAGTGTTAGTAGGCAGGCACCCAGCACTGTGGGAGGTTATGGGTTTATACAAGGGTGCTCATTTTCCATGGTCAGTTATTTGAAGGTGGTAGGCACTGGAGAAGTGCTAACATCCACACAGCAACCATCTCTGAAACTGAAGAGCAAACCCTGGAGCTCAGCAGTCTCCTGTGACTTCAAAAGCACAGTGTGAAGGGAAATAAAGGTTATCATTAGTGATCAGATTACATGTAACAGCTTTTTTTATCTGAACCGCACCAACTGGCCCCTTAACATCACTCAAAGCAAGACAGAAAAGAATTAGCATCTTTCAATCCAACTGTAAATTGCAATTTGGTATAAAGAAGATGACTTCATTAGGCAACAAGAATCCTTTCTTCTTCAAATTGACCTTTACTTTTGCAATGCAGTGGTTTTATCTTGAATTCAAAACACTAGTTTTGCTGTAGAAAAAAGTGGTTGTTCTTGTACGATTTTAAAAATGTTATTTCAGCATGAGGTATTTGAAGCAACAGATTAATCATTTTTTTCCTGGTTGTAATAATGCTGGAGAGCAGCAATACTATTTCTGATATTAGATAAATAAAGTAGCACAAAATCATGTATGGGGTAACATAATGCAACTGAAAGGAACAGTAACAAAATTCACTTTGCAAAAATTGTATTTTCAAATAATTTGTATCTAACTACAAATGAATTTTGTTCAACAATTAACACAGAGACAAATATTTCTTTTTCTTAAAATGCTAATATTATTTAAGCAATCATTCTCCATCTTCAAAATAATTAATATATCAGACTTCTAAATGGTTCTCAAATGCATAATTGACGCATAGATAGGTACATAATTGCTTATTAGGATCTATGAGGTGTTCTGGGCGTGAAACTAGAGTCTTGTGATAATTCACATCCCCAAGTGGAGATCAAGCTTTGTGGACGTTTAACTGGGAGCACAAGAAATTCAAATGACCATCTTAGCTTTACCATCTCATCTCATAATAGCTAAAGCTGCATCTGAAGACTGAGAGGCTGACTGGCAAATGCAATGGAAGCTTCTGGGAGCTAAAAGAAAACAGTGTTCAGGATCAAGTGCTGGCACATCAGGTCCCTCCCTCAGTTACTGTAGAACGATACCACACCAGCAGGGCTAACACACAGCCTTAAATCCTCTGCTCCAAGACAGAGTGCCATGATCCTCATAAATTCATTCCAAAGTTATGGGAGTCTTTCTGCAGCTGCAAGCCTACAAATTCCAATGTCCCAGCCAGGTTTTAAATGTTACGATGTGTTTTTAATTTCCTGTACAATTTCCAGTTCTCACTTCCTCAGTAAATACTGTGCCTTTAAACAGCTTTGTTGTTCTACCATGGAAAGAACTGCATTTCAGCAGTGCACAAAGCAAGCCACCCTCTTGACTCGCTAGTCAACTGCTTGATTAATATATGATCAGTTACTTCCCTATTATGGTAGCATTCAGGCGCTCCAAGTCATAGCTGGGAACCCTAATGTGGTTACAAAGGCAGAACAATAAATTCTCCCTCTCCACTGCCCCTCAGTACTATGACCTTTGCAAAAGTGACTTCAGCAATACAGTTTAACTATAGAACTTCCTCAAGGCTACCTCCTAGGATAAGGCTACACCAGCACACTACCCAAGGCCATGGTATACCTCAGTCACCATCCACAGCTTCTCTGGAGCATGTAATAGTCAGCACAGCCACTGGCATGGCTGGGACTGCTCCGGCTAGCCCACTGCCAGGTACTGTCTGGCTACTGCGGTTGCATAGCCTGGCCAGGACCCTACCTTGATGAGAAAACCCTAGGTTTTTGAGTGAAAGAGCTTTTAGTCTTATTGATTCAAGCCACTTCTAATAGAGATGTAGCCTCTAGCACTTCAAAACTCTTCATAGCCCTAGACTGCTAGAGAACTGACTGAAAATGAGTTGGCATTTGCTCTAACTGTGTGACAACCAGCAGTACCTGAGAGCCCTTGTAAGGAAAATGCAAAACAGAGGTGCTCATCTTCCATTGTGGTATTGCCTCCCTTTTGTGCTGCAGAACGGCCTCGCTTTCCAGGAATGCTCCCCCCCACCCCACCCTTTGCAATTTATAAGAGTAGCTAGGGAATAAGCTCAGAGAAATGGCAGTGATCACAATATGCCACACAGAAGCAGCAGAAAAGTGGGCTTAAATCCACGCACTGCCAAAGTGAGATGCATTGGAGAAGGTGGCATAGGTTACAGAGGAAAACCTGTCAATCAACAAAAAGGAGAGAAGTCAATCAAAATAATTATGGTATTGAGTCAGAAGGTGTTTCTCTTCACACACAAAATGAAGAAAATGAAGAGTGAGATACTGCCCTGCTCATCTTCAAAGTGGAAAATAAGTGCAGTTTCTAGACGTCATTGTATACCAGCAGAGTTCTGTTAGCAACTAATGAGAACGCTATTTTAAGTTTTCACAGTAACTTTAATAAAAACTGCTATATGAGAGCTTGGAAAACTTCACAGTGAGGAGAGAGTCTCCTCTTGCAAACTCCACCACCAGGTTCTAATTACAAAGTATTTAACCACACTCACAGCAGTGGACAGTATAAGGTACATGCACTGAGCTTTGCCATTCAACATTACACTCTGAAGCAAAGCATTTGTATTTTCAGTATCTTCTATGCCTTATCCCATGGCATCCAAGAAAGTTCTCTGAAAGAAACATTTACTGCATAAATGCAAGAAACAAACAACTTCTTATATTCAAACACTGCAGCCTTTATTTGCATGAAAACAGGCACTGTTCTGTGCTGGTAATAGGTTAATTACTTTGGCAGAATACCTCCATGAAAAAGCCAGTGCTTTAGTACAGATATATATCGTGGTTTTTTAATATCTTGCAATACATGCCAATTTGGGTGTGCTTGTGGAGATGATTCTCAAAGCCTTACAGACAGAAGCGGAGCTTGTAAGGTTAAAAATACTCCAGGAAGCATCTGGAGTCCTTTGGAGACACAGGGTACCTGATCCAGCCCACAGGCTGAAATGAACAGTCGTGTTCTAAGAAGTTCTTCCGGGAGTGTATCTTGCAAAAGGAAGTTTACCACCCCTCCACAAAACCAAACAAATCCCATCAGCTGAGCCCCAGAGATGTGGTGGATTTAAAACCTAGGCTTCTAGAGCAGTTCCGAGGTAGTTCAGTCACAGTCTGAGCAGAGACCAGCATAATCTGATGGACATCACATACTGAGACTCAGCCCCCCAGAAGATCTTACATGCTCCTGCATCAATTTGCTTTATAACTTGTGCATCAGCACCCACAAGTGCAACCAGACACAGTGCTGGATTGTTGCAGTCTGGCCAGCAGTCTTACTGTATGTTCTTTATAGAGAAATTCTCTCACAAAAGGTACAAAATTTTCGTGTCTCTGACTCCAAAAAGCAGATGGAGATTTCCATCATAAAGAAAAGAAATTCTGTTGCAGGAGGGTTCTAGGAAATTTCCACTGTTTTCTTTTGCTTGGGCTGTTATCCGAACATGCTTGGGCTGTTATTTGAACAGAATCATTAATTTGAGTTTACCATACCTCCGCTGAACACAAAAAGCCACATGATACATTTATTTCCCCTGCAGGCTGGTTTGCCTGACTTTCTTAGGAAGAGAGGAGCACCTCAGGAGAATGCATGTTAGCACTGAAATAGCTGTAAGGGGGGAGACAAATGAAGATCCTTTGGCAGTATGGCTCTGAAAGAGGATGAGAGGGAATAATGTGCTTGAGGGTGTCAGTGTATTCCAGGCTCTCTTGCCCAACAGCCATTTGGAAAGCCATGTTACATGTTGTGCAGATGCTCATTAGGCCGAACATTTTAAAACTGGATTCTAGACAAAAAAAAAAGCAATTCCTGAGACAAATTCATTTAACCTGAGAATCACAAATCATAGAATCACTTAGGTTGAAAAAGATCTTTAAGATCATCAAGTCCAACAGCAAAAAGAAAACTACTAGCATGTGTTTGCATCAGAGCTCATCAGCAGTTCACTTTAGAAAGAAATCAATGGAGAAAAATAGACACTCTGAGGAGATGCAATTCTTCTGACCTACTTTAGGCAGACATTTTAGGATAGCATGAATCTCACCCTAGAATCCCTTTCCTATACAAGCTAGTTCTCTATTAGCTGTAAAGGGAGCTCAGGGTGACTACTTCAGATGTAGATCACAGAATCATAGAATGGTTTGTGTTGGAAAGGATCTTAAAGCTTATCTAGTTCCAACCCCTCTACCATGGGCAGTGACACCTTCCACTCCCATCCAACCTGGCCTCGGAAACTTCCAGGGATGGGGCATTCACCCTGTATCTGTGCTTGGGATTGCCCTGACCCATGTGCAGGACCTTGCACTTGGCCTTGTTGAATTTCATGAGGTTTGCACTGGCCCATCTCTCAAGACATCTGTCAAAGTCTGTCTGGATTGTATCTATTCCCTCCAGCATGTCAACCACACCACAAAGCTTGGTGTCTGCAAAATTGCTGAGGGTGCATTCTATCCCACTGTCAATGATATTGATACTTATCCAAATGAATAGCATGCCCTGAGCCTGAGTGATCCTAAAGTACTCATTGTAGAATTTCACATGAACACTCTTGCTATTTCATCTTAAATTCTTTTTCATCAAATAAATTATTTAGCCCTTATGAAAGGTACTATATTGACATGGTAGCAGCTAGAATATCTTATTTGCTTCAGGAAGGAAGAAAATAAAATAGAGACATACCTTCTTACACTATTCCATCTGTGTACTTCCATCCCATTGCTAGCAAGGAGAGAACACCTTTAACAGAGGGTCAAAACAAACATTTGTTCCCTCTGCTGAGATTGCCAGTGAAGCTGCCAGTTGTGCAGCTGATCTGGATCCTCTCATGCTCCCTCAGGAGCTGACTGAACAGTCTGCATACATTTCTCTTTTTACAGATATATGGCTGAACAGACAAAAAATCTGCATCAGCACCTCTTACCATCCTTTCAATTTATTTCAAGGATAGTGAATTTTTGTGCATGTATGTGTGTCTGTAGGCTATGGAGAGACTATTTCATGCTCAAACGCCTTTTTTTTGTTTTAAGTGTACATCAGTAATATTTCTTATATTTCCCTAATAAGAGACTGCAGTTAACACCACAGAAACCATTATCAATATATGAACCAGCAGCCAAATGACAGTTGCTGAGAAAACTATAACTGAATTTGTAAACTACTGTAAACACCAAGTATCTGCTCTGCTATTTAGCTATAAGGAGCCAGGTGATGGCTGCTGCCATTCTGCTGAAGAGTGGAGATGCTCAAAAGAACCTTGCTGTACCTAGCATGTGTCAAAGGCAGCCATTGCTTGATGGTAGGACTGAGACTTCATGAAGGAGAAGAAATAAAATAGGTGAGCCAGATGTACTACCTGTGCTGGACAAGGCAAGTATCTTTTAAAAAGTATTGCTAGCCATGCTTCTCACTGCTGATCTAAAACAGGAATCATTGACAGGAGATTACAGTCTGCACAAATGGCACAGAAAAACATCATTTTTTCTTCTAGTACAGTTCCCAGCATGAGTCCCCTCTTCTTCCTTCCTGGGTCCCGTGCAGCAACTGTGGGTAAGGAGGAGGCATGGCTTCTGCACTGAAATCTTAGTTGATGTGCACTCAATAGAAAATTCTGATTTTGTGGGACAAGTGTACACACGTGTTCTTTAAAGCATGCCAAAGCACACAAGTTACTGCTTCATCATTCGTTAATGGAACAAATACTACACCCTCCCCCATCCATCCCTGTCTTCTTTTTTTTCTTTCCCCTCTCCTACTGTAGAAACTGAAGCTAAGACTAATATGAGTATTGGCTCTGAGACAGCACGTGAATATAGCTTTGCTCTTCCACAAATTTCCTCTCATGGAGTAATAGGAAGGAGCTTATTGGCACATAGGACAATTTACTGTTTAGCATAAGAGAGTAAAAAATGGCAATGAATAGATTCTCTTTAAAAGAGTGGAGAATGAATCCAGAAGGGCAAAGTGTCCTTCTCAGCAGTTTGTTCATTACTTATAGACAGTTAGTATAGTGTGAAGCTAAAGCCTGGAATTCTAACAAGTCAATACCAAGGCTCTGTGGGATTTCTTGTCCCTGACTTCAGTGTCTGTATTTATTGAGTGAGGACTGATGGTATAGCTTAATGTAATTTTCCAAGTCTTTTCAAAGTAGCAGAGATCAATGAGCAAGATCAGGCACCAAAGGCACTAGACAGTACTTCAAATCCTGCTTCTACTGTTTTTTTTTTCCTTTTCCCCATCTCATAAAAAATAAAATTCCAAATCTTCTAGGTTCCAGGCACTGACTCAGCAACATCCTTGTTTGAACTTGTTGCTATTTCACATAAATAATGGAGATGCTGTTCTCCCATAAGAATGCAGTTATATGTTCTGACAAGCATCTGATTAAAGTGTAGATCATTAAGGCTGGGCTGTATTGGGTTTATTCTCAAGTGTGCAGCAAGGAGAAGGAGCATCCACCTTGTTATATGTATCGATTAATCACATCCACACATCTTTTTTTTTTTCATTTTTTGGATGTTGACAAAACCAAGCATGGTTTTCCAGAAAAGTCCTAGTGAAAGAAGGAAAAAGCAGGCCCATATTCCTAACTTTTTATCAGGAGGTTATGGAGCAGGGAAGGGAAAATGGTCTCATTACCCTGACAGATGGTGCACTTAGCAGACCCACGCAGTAGTACAATGAGGACACAAAGAAAGGTTGCTCATGCTTGAAGTGTGGTGCATTTCTGAACTGCCAATGCAAGTGGTGGCTAAGAAGTATTGCACCACCCCATCACTTAAGCTGCCTTCCAGCCCTCAGAGCTGTAATGAATTACTTTTGCCACCTGGAGCATTACTGACCTCCTCCTCCTCTGGGAGAGACTGTCCTCCTTTTTCTCACCCTCCAATCTGGTCCAGCATCACCTCCTTGGTTTAGTAATCCCACCTAATAGCGTTCATGCATGACCACCCCTACTGATGCATTCTTACTGCACCCCATTCACCTTTGCAATATACATGGCCTCAAGGTAGAGGAGTAAGAGAGCAGGAAAGCAGTGGTGATCCATATACAACATTGTCCTGGATGTCTGTGACTGGCTTTGTCCCCCCATAGATGTCTGCCTTGTGGTGAAAAAACTTACAGAGACAGTGAAACAAAGAAATGGCATAAAGCTGCGCAGGGATTTTGACAGGTGGTCACTACACATGTTCATTCGTCTGCTAGTTTTTTGTTTGGGTTTGGTTTTTAATTAAAAAATTAGGAGTAGGTGTTGATCCTTCATCTCAAGCACAATTACAAGGAAAACACCACACAGCTTCCAGGCAAAAAATAAGGAAGTGCTAGTACAGTAAAGCTCAGCAAGATTCTAAAACAAGTTCTTTGCTACAAATTGATAGTAAATGTTTTATACCCTTGCAAATCTACAATATCTCCCTGAAACTCAAAGATGTTGTGAGTGGTTTCTTTTCAAATATGAAATGGTTTAAATGCAAAAAATGTAAAAACTCTTTAAAACAAAAAAAAAAAAACAACAAATAAGCTTTATTAATGTGAGGTTGTCTGGAAGAAAAGAAGGGTTCCTATTAATTCTTTGTTTTCACCTCACTAAATTTTCACCTGGTGCTTTTTAACAATGGCTATTTAAAAACAATTTTATCAGGAAGAGTGGGCATTGATTTAGCTAAGTGCTGCAATTGCAATTAGGGAGTTATTAAGCCCAGTGCCAGGTAGTCTAATTGACATGAAAATCCAACTGAGGTCAGGGAATAAAGGTTTCCCTCCCACTTCAGTTGTACGTTTATTTCACACATAAACTATCTTAAAAAAAAAATTAAGGTTGCCAAGTCAAGCATGAAAAAGTTAGTACATGATGAACTTACAGCGATACCATCGTGCAATCAATTCAGTTAATTTTGCATAGACGACTTCAATTCCAGACAATCCTGTTTCAGATTCTTGACAGTGCAACTTTCATAGTCTTAGGAGCACGCTGTGTTTCCTTAATTTAAAGAAAAAAATTACATTCTGCTGAAACATATGGATACCCACATGGGTCCGCAGCATGACTGCTTGGAACTGTTAGATCCACCACATAGACACTGTGTTTTAATGAAGTAACTGATAGTGGTAGTAGGCTGGTGTCTTGTACTTGTATCAGCAGAAAACAGGATGAGTTGCATATTTTGTTGGTGGGTTTCATATGGCTGACAGGAAAGAAACAATGAAACAATGAAAGGTATGGACTTGCAGGATGGGGACCTTGATTGCTCATTGATGCCTTCAGATGCGGTGGCTATTTCTGTTCCACCTCATCTGTATGAGCTCTGGGCTAGCACCATCTCTTCCCTGGCCTAGATCCTCATCATGGGTCTCAGTAGACCTTAACAATTCTATTTCTTTATTTGGCTACTTCTAATCTTCAAAACTGTACCAGGGCATCCCCTAGCCTCAGAATTCCACCCCAGCCCTTTCTCAAACTAGCTGCCTTATCCAGTTCTCACATCCCAGTTCATACTCCTCCCTCCCAGTCCCAGTTCCCATTCAAATCTATCAAGCCTTCCCTAATACTCTGGGCATCTAGTTTCCTGAGACTTACTGAACTGCTTTGTCATTGCATCCTTTGACCTTCCTGCTCCAGTTCCTGTGACCATCTGGTTCTAAGGAAGGAGGCACATTTTCTGCTACAATTGTGATGTTCTAGGAACACAGAAAGGGCACTACCATGCTCTTAATTTCAGTTCCCATCCAAAAGCATAGGTTACAGAAGCATGGAACAGCAATTAATGAAAACTATAATTTCTTTAAGTGTTGCAAAGACAGTGTTGGTTTAGTTGTTTGAATGCTTACCATTTGGCTAAGTGATGTCAAATTTTTATTAAAAAAAATAATTAACTGCTACACTGAACACATGCAAACATAAGACTTGTCTTTCTAAACATTTATAACTTGGCCAATTTTGAAGATAGAAAAGTCAAATTCCAGATGGCAAATCTTACATTTCTGCTGAAAATGACAAAGACTCAAAACAGTCAAAACCAAGGCCACCAGAAACTATTTTTAATTGCTAGACATGCTAGCATTTTTTTCAAGCCTCATACGGGAATGACTTTGTTGAACCCTTCCAAAATAATTCTGCTTGAGGCAAGCAATCAACATGACAAATTTGAGCCTAAGCAATTGGATTTTGGCAAGCCTGTATATAACCTAAAACGGAGCTTTTACCAGCGGAGTTCAGCAGCTCTGTTAATTGGCCTTGCCACCAGTCCAGATAGTAATAAACAATATAAATTTATATAATATAAGTAAAAGAATGTAAACTAAATGAAATAAAAGTTATGGACAGCTGGAAAATCTTTAAAAGGGGTCCAAACCAGACTGTGACTGTTCCTTTGCTGTTGTTTTGAGATTTGTCAATGATTTCTTGAAGTTTAACTTCAGAAAAAGATTAATAAATAGTTGAGTCATTTATAATGATTACATGGAGGACAAAAATTAATCAAAACTCTCCCATACACATTCTGTGTTTGAGCATTTCTCTAGCACTTAATCCTGCTGATCATTTAAAACTTCTCTAGGAAACATTTTCCCCTGTGTGAACTTAAGCTCTGACAGGAAATCCTTAAGTTCTGTTTGCATTTACAGACATGTCGGGTTGACAATAAAGCTGATGAGAAACTGCATCTTAGATGACACACATGGTTGACCAACCTCAGATGATTTTTCCAGCCCATGTTTTCTAATCGAGATGGATTAATTTTTCCTTCCCCTACTATTAAGGATTAAAAGCCCCATGAGTTTTCAGGGTTACATCTTAGAAGAAGGACTAGAAATTTAATGTTTTTCCTCTGCATCAGGAAACACAAGCTGGGTTAGTGCAATGAAGGATTTAAGTTACGATTGAAATTCCTAACTGACACCACAAGCGCTGGTATATGCAGAACGGGCAGTATACAGCACCCCTCAGAACTAGTCCCTGCTGCGCTAAAATCCACCTCATTTTCTTCACTGCTCAAATTTTAGACCTGAATGCAAACAGAACCAATTAAATATTTTTCTTCTCTTTTACTTAGGAAATACAATATTTACTCCTTCCTTCTGTCCCAAGCTAATAAGGCAGAGGGAACAGTTAAGCCTACTTGTTTCCAATCATGCTATTTTAAAGATTAGTTTTTCTGTTTCTTAGATGTGGTGCTCTTCCTCCAGGTATTTATTTGCTGCCTACTCACCTGGTCCTTGCTTTGATCTAGTCTGGGAAACAGTAAACGTTTTGTGAAACTGGAGAGAAATGAGAGACTTTAGGTGAGGGTCAACCATGACTACAGATCAGAGCATTAATCAGTAACCTTCTTTTGGTGACTGCATATTCTTTACTAAAATCCTAGACTGGAACTTTGCCTGGGAAAATAAGAGGAGACAAAATCAGGCAGTTAGAGGATGAAGTAGTGCTTGACTTAGCTGTGCTGAAGAGGCATGCAATTCTCTGGGGGAGGAGAAAGCATGAGAAGTGAGACAGAAACACAGCATGCAGGAGACAGTAAGAAAGCAAGTCAGAAAAGAAACTGCTTGTGGAAAAATGAAAGGAAAACTTCAGTTTTTATGAAGATTGGAAAAAGTAAGGAATAATAAACCTGACCCATTGTAGCTGCCTGGCAGAGAGGACCAGTAACTTCAAATCACTACAGAGCATACCAATGCATCATGTGTTTCAGCCCGCTCTCGTGGGCACACTCACTGCCTGTAAGTGTAAGGGGTCTCACTGGCAGAAAACTGTTTACCTATACAATGACTTGTTAAAAGCATCTTCGGCCTTGCATAAACCAGCAGAAACCATTGGCAGAATAGGTATGGCAATTTGCACCAGCTGAGAATCTGCGTCTCTGTTTTCTGCTGTTTACCTCAATTTGTGCAACCTCTTCTGACTAGCAACAACCAGAACATTTTTTTTTTACCAAATCAATCAGACTTTCTCCTGAAACAAGCCACTGGGGAGATGGAACATCTTTTTTGGAACTGCCTGAACTGAAAGTCAACATTGCTTTTTGTTTTCTTTTGTGGCACGCTTGGTCAAGCTTATAAAGTGTTTTGTCACATCCAGACAGCATTGCCTACAGCAACAAAAGGTATCCCTTACACTGTAAGAAAAGGCTGGCAGTTCTAAGCTGGATCACTCACTATCTCAGCAATTATACTGAAATGTTAAGCTGTGATGAACAAAAGTGGAAGTTGTACTCAGCCTTTTGCTGCTAGGCACAAAACCTCACAAACACACAGCAGAATAGAAGCAGCTGCTCTCTATTTTAGCTTAGGTTAATTAGATGCTAGTTTTTATTCAGCAAGTTCAATCAAGAGATGTATCCCTAAATATGCTTTGTGGTACTACATAATCCTGGACAAAACTACTTACAGGCATAGAAAATTATTGTGATACCCTAAGAGTTGCATGAAGCTTGAAACAAGGCTCAGATTTACACAGTCATAAAACCTTTCCATGCCAACTGTCAAGTAAATTTGGATTTATTTATACTTTGCAGAGGAAAACAATAACTTCCTGAGGATCTTTGCATCTCCAAAAACAATGGCAGTTGTGGATGTGCTTACATTTAGGTTCATTAAAACCTGAAACTTAGAACCAAACGGAGTGGGAGTTACAAGCTCCCACAGACAAATGGCGGAGAAACTACAAACAAGCACTAGCATACCTTGATGATACCTTCACCGATTTTGTGTGTGTGTGTGCAGCATCTTCCACTCAAGAAAAAAGCATAAAAGGAAAAATGTAAGTATTCTAATTCCAAATAATTCTGGACCGCGACCAGTCCACCACATAATAAAGAAAATGCTAATGTTAACAACAGTAATATTCTTACGATGAATAAAAACCAAAAATCTACACTAATTCTGCTGCACCTGAGAACAGCCTCTAGAGTGCATTCTTCACAAGGTCTGCCTGTGGCATAGGAGGAATGGAGGTAATATCTAAAAATTAAAGTTTCTTTTTGATGTTCTTCCATAATGGAATTGCTTTTAGCTGAGAGATCTCCTCCATCTCATGACTCAGTCTTCTGTTTTTTATTTATGTGGTCCCTCATTTAAAAAAACATAAATACTTGAACAACAGTTGGGACACTTTTGTCTGGCATAGGGTCACAGTTTAAAAGAGATCCAACAGTCAGTGCAGACTAAGTCCATCAAACCTCCTGGACATGGTCAGAACAACTCCAAGTCTTGCACCTGGCACATTAACTGGGCGTATTCGTCAGTGTGCTAAGCATATACAGGATCCATATATTGTATATGGATCCTTAATAACCAGATTTCTTTCCACTGGAATCTAACAGAGCTATTTCTTTCTCCTGAATTTACAGAGAAAGGAACTTAAACTGAAACCTGAAATTCATCTGAGATGAGACAAAGTAGTGCTGGTGGACTGAATGATGAGTCATGACTGATTAGCAAAGCCTGTGTCTGTAGCCTCTGCTGACAGCATCTATCACGCATTGACAAAAAGGTCCAAAACCTTGTATCTTACATTTGTTTCTTACCTTGTTGGCTGAAAGAAACTCAGAATGACTTTTCCCAGCTTCTCCTAGGTGATACAATGTGTCTTTGCCTCCCAGAGGCAGACCTCACCAGAGATACAGATTTTAGTTATGAATAGATTGATTGTAAAGGCCACTGAGAAATTTTTGCTAGTGAAAAATACAGCTGTCTGCTTTATGAACAAAATCATTAGATGAGATGATAATACAGGTATGCTTTGCACTGTCTGCTAGTAATTAGTCTGCTTGCTGCTAGACCAAGAGGTAGCTGCTTCAGGATGCCAAACAGCCTTGAATCCAGCTGCCTCAGCTCTGTCTAGACATCCTTCCCTATGTGGGTTCTGACCCCTGGTTATCTGAGGTAAAAAGAAGGGGAGTATCTGATTCCAGTATGTGCTGATGAACAGCCATTTATATAAGCCAGGATGAGGGTATATGCACTCCCATCTTACCCCAAGATAGGGCTCAAATGTAACCGAGGTCTGGTATTGCATGTGCATCAACATCTTTTCAGAAAGGTACCACACCTGATAACCCACATTAAACTCAGTGAAATCAGTCTAAGGCCAGAAGAATAAACATATCTTCAAGCTTTATTAATCTCTTCCCTCCTACCCTTCTGTTTAGCTGTACCACATCTGCCACAAATCAGAGAATCCAGACCAGAATTTTCTCCATAGCTAATTCTTGCTTCCTCTCAGAAACTTGGGTCAGCAGCTCTCTGCAGTGCCTATAGGGACCTCAGCCCCACATTCTTAAGGTGCTACCAACTCTAATGTTAATAAAATTATTTTATGAACACTGAAATAGAAAATTATTAGTAAAAAACATTTGCATACAACAGTGCAGCATGGTTTGGCTAGAGAAAACAGTACCTATATAAAGCAGGCAGAATGAAGAGAACAAGCTCTTAAAAAAAACCTACAAAAGGAAAAGAAAGAACTGATGAAGGCTAATCTAAGCTTCAAACTACAGAATGCTCAAGTCACAATGCATTGGAAGTTAATGCACCACCACTGCGCAATGAAACTAAAGATATCCAGGTGAGGTACTCTGTCCTACCCATTGTGTTTGAAAGAGTCGTGGCAACACATTCTCAGAAAATAGCGCTTCTGGGGAACCTATGCAAGTAGAAAGGACACAGAGTGAAAAGGCCACTAGCAATCCGAAGGCCAACTCTTAGCTGTCTACCTATCAGTATGAGATCGGATTAGAAACTGTGGAGTAAGGATAGTTACTGTTAGATTAGTACACACACAATGAATCCCAGCATCCCAGCAATAATGTATTATTTTTCCTGGCTATTAGCCTGGATTTTAATTAGTTTGTGCTAATGAATGAATTTGTACATGTCTATTTTTTGTTGGCAGCTCCTAGAGGAGCTAGAAAATTGGTCACTGTGGAGTGCCCATGTTTCACTATAAACTAACATATAATTAATGCTTTCCCACCCCGAGTCAACAGCAGTCTCAGGGGGTTTTAGGTATAAATTAAAATGAAAGATGAGATACTCAGAAAACAGTTAGAGTACTCATTCATCAACCGTGATTAAATAATGTTACTGTGAGACCCTAGAGAAGTGCTGAGAGCCAAGTTCCAGTCACTGGGCTACCCACAAAATGCCCAGGAGCTGCCAAAGCACCCTGCACTTATTTCCGCTGTGACTCTTGAAAAGCCTTTTCCCTATCTGGTGCTATCCAAGTTTCTTCTTTTCTTGAGAATTCCTCCTTGGAAAATATGTATTTTTCTCAGTCATTCCTATTTGTAACCCACTGTAGGCTGGGGAAAAAATGAACCAAGTGTGCTGGACCAAAGCAAATGCTTTTGTCACGTCCGTTATGCTAGCTAACGAAGACCTCAAGCCAGCAACTATTTGGATATTTTCACATTCAAACTTCCACAGAGAAGAATCACTGGAAGAGCTGATATGAGGTCGCCAGGGTCATACCAATCTAAATAAGGATAGAGTTGCTTCAGATTGGATTAAGGAGAAATTAAATGCCCAGGTCCAAAAATGACATTCTGAAAAATCCTGTCGAGCATCCATTTAATTATAGAGATATACAGGCTCTGTATATTTGCGATATTGCATGTATTTCATTTTATATTGTATATCTTTTATTTTAGTATTACCCACAAATTCCTCAGCCTTGATAGAGACAAGCAAATCAGAAGTCATTTTATGCCAACATCAGATTAGGGTCTATAAACACCAGGCTCTCCAAAGAGGCTCATTCTGATAAGTATAATGTCGCAAGAGAATACATTTCTCTCTGTTGACAAGAAGCAAAGCTTTAGGTGTCTCACAAAGATGTACACCGATACAGCCAGGCAAGAAGAATTTTACCCCTTATCTATAGACAGGGACAGAGTTTACTATTATTAATCCTAATACCTCTTGTTCATCATAGGAACTCGAGACACACATGGGCTGAAGTCCCACTTTGAGACACCCTTTTCTTACATTGTATAGCCAACCTAGGCACTTTACATAAGGTCCTGAAATAAGCTCTGAGCACTGGGACTGAAAGTGCGGTGTTGTGCTGGTTCATGTTGTAGCATCTAATTCCTTTTTGAAGCCTTAACTGGTCACTAGCTCAGCTAACGACCAAATTTTAATCACGCCTGTAACACTCCCGCTGTTCTAAATTCTGATGCCTGCTTACACAAGGGAGCTTGATAACATCAAATTACAAGCTAATTTTGGAGCATCAAGCTAAGTGCATTAAGACAGCTGTGTGCTAGAAATTAAAATCTTAAAAACTTCAGAAAAAAATGATTAATCATTTAACAAATTGCTAACAGACAAGGAACTTTTAAGTGGAAAAGCATTTTCATTTTTTTTACAAAACCAGGTCTTCTGGAAAAGAAAAATAACAGAAGTCAGCTGTATGAAGTAAAGCAGACAGTGCGTACAGTCAAAGAGAAAAGTCATGTTTCTACAACAGTAAATCCTGGTAACCACTGTTGTGCATTGATTGTGCTCCCCTTTCATTTTTCACTTCTACTAAATTAAAAAATATGCTGCTGAGCTACACCTACCTCTTGTAGCCTTTTAAACATCTATTGGTAGTGTCCAGAAACATGTAGAGAAAGATCTGCAGCTTGTGCAAGTCAGTCCAGATCCACGGACTTTCAGTGTAACTACACTAGCTTACATATGCCACTGGATCTACTCCTGATACAGATCCAAACCATCCTTGATAACGTAGGGACAGATTCATTTGACAGGTAACATTGGGTTTATTAGCATTGACCTGGGTCCTTCATTTGGGTTCCTACCAGCAGCAAAGCAGAACTAAACATTCCTCTTTCCCAGAGTATTGATGACAGCACATTTTCAAATGAGTGCACATTTGTGGAAGTGAGCCAGTGCGTGTCAGCTACGTGCCATGGAAAGAAATCTTGTTCTCCCTGGTGCATAGTTAGGCAGCACACTGATAATTAGACTGATTTCCAAAAAAAAGAAAAAGATGGCACTTATCAAAGGCATAATTTCAGTTCTGCCTTTCCTCATTAACGCTTGAAGGGAACACCAGCATAGATATGAGTCATCAAAAAGAAAAAACCACCAGTATCACCAGAGCTTTATTATTATTTTCTTAATTTAGAACTGACTTTTTTTTTTCCTAATGACCTAGCCTGATTCTTACAGACCAGCTTCTCAAAAAGGATTAGGACTCCTTATTGGGATTGCATGGCAAGCTTCTGGTAGCTAGAAGCCTACAGAGGTGGCTTCTAGAAGCTTCCCCTGTATCCAATAGAGCCAATGTCAGCTAACTCCAAGACAGACCTGCCACCGGCCAAGGCTAAGCCCAGCAGCAACAGTGGTAGCACCTCTGGGATAACAGACTTAAGGGGGAGGGGGGTGGGAGGTGGGAGAAAGCTCTGAGACAGCATGTGAATCTGGAGAGGGGAGCGAGAATATCAAGAGGGAAAAATCTCTGCAGACACCAAGGTCAGTGAAGAAGAAGGTGGTGCTCCAGGTGCCAAAGAAAGATTCCCCTACAGCCTGTGAGGACAACCATGATGAGGCAGACTGTCCGCCTGCAGCCATAGAGATCCATGGTGAAGCAGCTGTCACCTGCAGCCCATGGAGGACCCCACACCAGAGCAGTGGGATGACCAAGGAAGGCTGTGACCCCTTGGGAAGCCTGTGCTGGAGCAGGCTCCAGCCAGGACCTGTGGCCCCACAGAAAGAGGGGCCCATGCTGGAGCAGGTTTGCTGTAGGACTCGTGACCCAACTCAAGTTGGAGCAGTCAGTTTCCAAAGGACTGCACCCCGTGAAATGGACCCAAAGCTAGAGCAGTTTGAGGAATACTGTCCCCCATGGGAGCGGCCCCACACTGGAGCAGGGGAAGGCATGAGGAGTCCCCCCCTTGAGGAGGAAAGAGCAGCAGAGACAGTATGTGATGAACAGACTACAGCCCTCATTCCCCATCACCCTGTACTCCTGGTGAGAAGGGGGTAGAAAATTCAGGAGTAGAATTAAGCTGGGGAAGAAGGGAGATGGGGGAGGGTGCTTTTAAGATTTGGTTTTATTTCTCATCATCCTACTCTGACTGTTAATAAATTAAACAAGCCACAATCAATGCAAATATATACATTATTATATATATAATATATACATTTATATATATTAAAAAACAAGGACAAAGGAGTAAATCAAGATCCTTGTGGGTATTCTGAAGAAGCTCGGGTGTCAAGACTTCAGCAGTGTTCTTTCTACCTTTAATTTTACAGACTCCATTCTTCCAGGCAATTTCACTCAGCCTCTTTGTTCTCACTGAACCTGGTTTTCCTGACAATACAGTAAGCTTTTGCCAGCAGACAAGTTTCCCAAGTTGCATGCAGGCACTGTGTGCAAAACAAAGACGCATAAATTAATCAAGTTATTCCTGTAGCAACCTGGAAAGAGATGTGCTGGGGAAAAAATTGTTATTGTGATCTCTATTTTTAAATACTTGGAAGACACTCGGTTACTATGGTGGTGAGGACCATATAAGTACCTAGGCAGATTCACTTGTAACAGGAGTGTTAAGTGTGAAGGCTTCTCCATCTTAAAGATGCCAGCTAGCTCTGGTACTTTTTCCTCTAAGGGAAAAGGCATAAATATATTTTGAAATAATTTCATATTTAGGTCCTTAAAAAGTGAATTTAAAAAGCTGACATTATTCTATGGCTGTGCTGCCCTTGTTTGCTTTTACCCTATGGGACTTCTGCATTTAATTTGCTCTTCTGGTGCATTTTCATCAGATAGGAAACCTCTCTTTTCCTCTCCAGAGCAGTCTCAGGGGGGAAAACAACCCCAAAACAAAAAGCAAAACAACATGTGAGAAAAAGCTGATTAATTGACATTATATCAGCATACACAGACATCCTTCATGAGCATAATGCTATACCCTGTGTCAGCAGATGGACTTATTTGGTAGTGTTGAGAGTAGTTATAAATGATACACAAAATGAAAACTTGTGGGGGATTTCAAAGACAGGACATTAGCCAGACTACATGAGCACTACTGGCTCTGCTAATTGATTAAGCTTTTAATACAACGCTGGGTTGTGGGGTTTGGTTTTCTTTTTTTAGAAAAGATGCTTCTGCCTAAACATTTACAATTCTCATTACCAGATGAAGTGCAGCAGTAATGCACAGTATCAAACCAGACTTGTCAGGTAACAAAAATAAGAACAGCATCTGCTCTCTTACAACTATGACTTCAATTTAGATTAGGTATATTCATTACTTAAAACTCTACCAGAGGATCCTCTCCATGAAACCAGATCGCTACTGGATGTGTACAAACACGTGGGGGAAGGTGAAGTTTCAGTACAGAAGGTGTCTATCCCAAACATGCAAAAACTATTGCTTTAGAAGTTTTTGTTGCTGGATAAACCTCAAAAGTTGTTAATATGAAGATTTTTGCGAGCAATCCTTCATTGTCATCACTGCCCTAAATAAATAAGCACACATTATTCCTCTGGAGAGAACTTATCCTCTGGCCTCAAGAAATGGAAATTCACCTAGGAGAAGAAATGAAGTTCATGTATAACTTCCCACTCTTCCTTTCGGTATCCTCTCTAGGGAAGATCTGTGAACAGTCGGAGAGCCTTGTTATTAAAGGCTAGATCTGCCATTTGCTGAGACATGCTTGCAGCCTGAAGATATGAACAGACTCCCTGACAAACAGGCCAGTCTGGGGCAAGGAAGGGATACAGGCCAGGAGAGGACCTGAAATATGTTTGGGTTGGTTATGGGCTTGTGTTGCTGTCCCCAAGAAAGTGCCTGAAATAAAACTCAGCAGATAAGGTTACCTGTACTGTTTTTGCTATATATAGCTATGCCTTAAGATGGCATTTGTCTAGAACTCTTTATTTTGAATTTTTCTCCTATTTCTCATCTGAAACATTCAACTACAGATCATGGTATTGAGCTCACAAAGGATTTTTTTTTTTTTTTACACCTTCTTCTAAGCCTGAGCAATCTCTAGATGAGCAAATACAACTTAGGTAACTATGCTGTAGGTTCAAACACTTTTGGACTTAGGCTTTGTGAAGCTGTTATTTGGTGGTTACATCTAGGAACACTGCTGAGACAGACTTCATATTTTAAGAGATAGGGAATGAGATGAAGCACAAATTCTCATCTCACTCTTAAATCCTCACTAATACTAGATTTGTTGTTTGAGATAGGACACAATTTAGCTCTGGATATAGACTGGAAGAAGAGGAGAGACACACTGCATTACTGGCTTTGAGACTGTATTGTGTGAAACACCACTTTCAAGGGACAAGAGAATTTTAGCAAACACCATAATGCAAAGAAACAAGAGGACAAGGTAAATTTCCTCCCAACACTCAATCTATTACCCAGGAAAACTCAGTATTAAGTAGTTTCCTATAGTTCTCCCCATTCTAACTTCTGATTAGTGCAGTATGGGTCCAGTATCAGAGAGAAGCAGTCTGAAAGGGTGGGGTTTGTGTTTCCTTTGGGGGTGGTTTTCTGTGTTTGGGATTTTTGTTGTTGTTGGTTTTATATTGATTCAGCAGTTGTTTGCAAGACCTATTTTATCTTTACCACAAAAGATTGTTTGTGTGGCAAAAGACAAAACACAAGAGGCATTGCATTGCTACAGCACAGTCACTGCCCTTTCCTGTAACTAAGGAAAATGACCTCTAGACCTGGGCAGATATAGCAAACCATGTTCCATGAGATCCTTTGAATATTTATACAAGTTGGCCTCATGTGTTCCCTCCCTTTCCAAAAGTTTTTTCCACAAGTTTATTTGTTGGGCTGCTCCCAAACCCAGTATATTTTTACCTAGTCTTTGGAGACTATTAGTGGAAAATTAATTTCAAGTACTTTAATAGATATTTATATTAGACCATCTTATAATAATGATCCTGGCCTCTTGCCAGGAATTAAAGCTCTATTAAGCTAAGCACTCTACATAAATAACTATTAAGATGATCATTCACTGTCAGACCAAGCAAGATTCTTTATTCCTGAGTGCAGTGTGCACGGAGTGCAGAATTTCACAAATTCCTTGAGTAGATGAGATGGGTAAATGGACTGTTGATAACACTGCAAGATTCATATCCCTCTACTGGGAAAGCTTACTAGAGAGGGATCTATCTCTATTCTACCACACATTATTGTTTTACAGTTCTTTACCATTACAGTTGGTGCTTTCAAAAAGCATTCTGATTTAAGTGACTTTAGGTTACTCTATTTTAGGTGTAAAGATAAGAATTTTACTCTACTATTTTTATCCTTATGTTAGAGGCATCCCATGGCATACTGTACAGAGAGAAGGAAATGCATTTACTTAGAGTTTTTAGATCACCCCAAAGCAGAAACCACTGACAAGACAAATGCTTATGAATGAGCAGAAACTGAAAATAGTTTCACCTCCAGTACAACTGGACATCTTGCTGTGATTGTGTATGCCTAATCCACCATGATATGTAAATTCATGCAAACCTATTCATTTTCATTTCACTCATACCCAGGAAGTTATAGAATTCATCACATGAAAGCATGTATTTTGGTATTATAAATATTCATATTGCTAAATGATAAATCTGCTATTACAAGAAAATTATTAACAAATATCAATTAATAATCACATGTCTTACGTACCTTCAGAAGAAAGGGTGAAATCTATTAATAGGAAAAGAGCGATTCTAAATTTGAAGATAGAAATAATTGGTTCTTGTGCAATTATTTCCCTGCCAGTTGTGCTAGTCTATGAAGAGTAGATTGTATGATACCAGCTTGCAAATTACATAGAAAAAAAAACCACAGGGTAATGTGAAACAGAATGAGAAGTGACAAGTGTTAACCTTGTGACATTGCCAAGGTAAGAAGAACAGTAAGGTAGGAACATCCTGTTTTCATTTAGGATGCATTTGCAAGCACAATAGACTAGATTAAAAAAAAAAATAAGTAAAAAGGAAATTACAGCTTCTTATCCCACTGATTCTATTAGAACAAGTCAGATTCATATAGCAGGATGTGCATGGGGATAGTTCTTCTGTCTTCCCTTTGGATTTTCTACAGCAGAGAACAGTATTATATAGTAGAGTTTACAAGTTAAGTTTGTTATGGCATACACAAATAAACATGGCTCAGCTTTCAGGTAGACTGAGTTTCTCCAAGACTCAATGAGGTCACGGCAGCTACAGTTACATGGGTCCTGTATACAAGTTGTTTTTATATAGCTGTTTCTGTATGCACAGTATTACTGCTAATATTTCTTTAAAACTAGTCCTTTCACCCAGGAAAACTAGCTTATGTAATTTAATCCCAATAATATTTTTGTTGGCATACAGTATTTATAGTACTGATACAGCTTCAAGAACTACCAGGTTTGCTGCTGCATAAACCCCAAGAAGATATGGTGGTATATATTGTACAAAATATAGTGGAGAGCAATCCTGTCTGCTAATGACCAGTGCTCTGAAACAGGGAGCTTTGTCCCCTACACCTTACCACCTAGCAGTCTGGAAATCTATTCCAGAAGGCAGCTGAGGAAAGACAACTGTTGATGAATGAAGTTCCGTGTCGGTACAACAGTCCATTCATCAACATGACAACCAGTACAGCTTGTGTACGAGATTTTCTTCTCCTATGATCACAAACTCCCACACTGTGGCACATCACTGCTCCACACTACTGGCTTTTTGAAGCTCATTCTTTTCCGCAGCTCATCCCCCTGAGCCAACAAGCAAGGGTGCTAGAACAAGGCAGTAGGCATTGGGACTGAGCCTGAATTTTGTGTGTGGTAAAATCCTCCACTAGAAGGGAAGCCAGCTAAGAGAAACCACTGCTGTGGCAGTAGGAACTAAACGCAACTAAGGACATCATGCTACTATCTAATGAAGGTCAAACAAGAACATGCATTCATAAGTGTCTACCAAATCTATCACTACTATAAAAGGAATCTTCAGAGACTGAACTTCCCCAAATGCTTCTCAGTGACAGCAACACGGTACGTGTCTTCAAAGAGGGAGAATGCCGACTGCCACGGTTAGTTTTATTTTCTTCGATTTTGAACTTGCCTAGAGACAGGCTCAAAATTCATTTTCTAACAAAAAAAAAAAAAAAACAAAAACACTCAAACCCCCCAAACTTGACCCATAGCAACATCTCCACTGTGTGAATAAAAAGAACTCTGAAATTAGTCTTAACAGCACAGATGCTCAGCTGATTTTCAGTAGTTTCTCTTCATCCTTTAATCAAGAACAAGGACAATGAGCAGAAAACCTTGCCTCCACAAACATTTTCACAGCATGACTTTTTTTTAACAAGATGAAAAGGGTTTTCATTTCTTCTTCCTCTCCCCATTTCAACAAGAAGGAAAGCTTCCTTTTGACAGGGAAACAAATACCTAACGAGGCAGCTGACAACAGCCCCAAGGAAAATTTAAGGCATGGACATGTTGCAGACTTCTGGCCAGAAAAAAAAAAAGAAAAGACAAAAAAAAAAAACATGTAACAGGATTTATATTGTGTATGTAGGTTTACAGAACACCCCAGTTTTCAGAGGAATAAATCACTCCTGCATGAGTTCTAACAGCACAGAGCTAATAAAGAAAAAAGGACTACACATTTCTGCTTCTTTGATTTAGACCTCTGGTTCAAAGTTCTGATTCTGCTTTATTTTCATGCAAGCATAGGGACTGGGGAAATCAGAGGACACTAATCCATTTCCCCTACTGCTCCACTATTATACATAGGTGACAGGTTTGTTGTTACAATTTCATTACAAAAAATAATTGGCATCTACTTGTCTAAGATTAACTGCACATCTGCCTGTTCATATTAGGCCTAAAACTATGCTACAACTAGAATCATATAGATTTCTGAATTAATGATGCAGCCCTTTCTCACTCAAAATTCCTGTTGAGAAAAAAAAAGAATTAAGAATGCTGCAGGATCAGTAAATCTAAGCTAAACTTGACAACAGGACAATTTTATTTGGGAAGAAATTCAAGGCAAATGAGCTCAGTTCATAATGTGCTCAAACAGTAAAGACAGAAACATGCTTCCCCTGCTGCCCAAATGGCTGACATAATTTTGCTTGCTTTCCTTTCCTGTTAACTTGAGAACACAAATGACTTTGCTGTCAGGGTACATTTGTTCCCACTAATTCAAGACACTATAACAAGCCAAAATATTTATTTCTTTTTTTCCACTCTAATTTGTGTTTTATCATACTGGGAACAACATCTACAGATTTCATTTACTGTAACATTATGCGAACAGCCCTTATGGGAAAGTCACCTCTCTGTATTAGGAAAAAGTAGGCATAAAGAAGCCTCTTAATGTTTTAAGGTATGTTGTCTCAAAGAGCCCCAAAATTCCATTCAGACCAATGTAAAGGCCAAAATAACTGCTCAAGTCTCCCATCTTGGAAAACCCTTGGCTTTTCAGAGAAGAGACTTACATTCTTCCTCCTTTTCAGTAATTAATTGTAATTAGTTTACTTTTGTTCACCTTCCACATACATTATAGCAACTGCTAATAATACTTAACCTAGTTTTTTGGTGTTCTTTGTTCCTAACATTATCTTGTTCTAGCTTCATTCATATCTGCACTGACTTCTGCAGAGTCCTTTGGTTTGCTATAGTACACGCTTAGAATCTGCCTCTGCTTTAGTAAATGATTTGAACATACAAATATAAAGAAAATAATCCCATTGAAGCCCTTCTAGTTTTTCAAATTCATTCAAAAGATTAAAAAAAAAAACAAGGCCATTGCTACCTAATGTCTATCATTACAGTAAAAAATACTTTTTGTCAATTTAACTTAACAGTCACCATCAAGAAATACAGTCTACCCTTACCATTCTCAGCAGATGTCTTCTCTTTTCCATTTGTAGCTCCGGTTCCTTGTCTCTGTTGTGGGGGAAAAAAATCAAAATAAACAAGTGATTAGAACAAACTTGAATATGCATTTTCCCCCTTGGAGTTATGAGCAGTTATAGCTTGATTTCTTTTCAGTTATAGCCTGAGTTCTTGGACAGTCACGCAATGTTGCTTTGAAACACTACCAGTCAGAATAGGAATACTTAGGTAGAGTTGTATAACCATGAGTGCAACTGTATATAATTATCACATGTCAATGATGGGATGTGCTTAACCAGGTTTCCAGCAGTGCAAAGGTATGAGCTACAGCAGGACATCTCTTCAGGTCCCTGCTATGCCTCCATTTCCATGATTCTCCTGACCTGACTCTGGCCAGAGGGCTCCTCTTTCTGTTTAGCCAAAAGTGGAGGTAGAACTTGCCATTTCGCTTCACTCTGTCCAAGGAATAGGCTCATGACTTTCCATGAAAAACTGATTTAAGTCACTGTAAGTAACATATGGCTACTTCAGTGCAGTCCAAATAACTATTCATAGCATTAGGGTTGTATTAGTGTAGTTCAGCTACTAGGTAACTTTCTCCCTTAGGAATAGTCACTTTATACAAACTATGCTGCAACCCTCAGACAAATCACCTCACTGCTGGAATTAAGGTACTTTAAGTATGGCAAACCACAATTCTTACTCAAAAATATTCATATATGTGTGTATTACTGAAAGACTAAAGAATAAATCCTCTAGGGCTGTACATATAAAAAAACTAGGATTATTAAATGTTGTGAATAAACCCAGCTGCATTCAGCCAGAGGCAGCACATCCTCATGCATCAAGAAAGTTAACAGCTACAGCAGTCCTGCAAACTACAGTTGAAACCTTCTCTACTGCTGGGATTTCTGTCCATCATCTCTCACAGCAGTGGTATTTTCAGGGTATTTTGTGTATGGAGCTAATAATGATGTAAGTACGAAACCTACATGTGTACTCTTAGCTCTTATTATAGAAGCCAGAGGGGAAGAGAAAGCTCTTCAAACCCCTCAGGAGAATACAAAAGAGCCAAATATGGTCTATAGTGCATCCACAGGCCAGCGGTGGATTTTTCAACTCTGTGGCAAACTTCAGTGCATCTCTCTCTACCAGCTCTGCCCCATCTCTCACTTTGTGCAGTGAGACAGAGCATCCCTAGAGAAAACAGCTCTGAGTCTATAACTACAGCTGCAGTCCCCACATACAATGGAAATATATTTTGTTTCTCCCTGGAACCTCAGACTTATGACAGAAGAGAAAACTTGGTTGATAACAAAGATAGGGATTCTAAAGGGATAAACGTCTTTTACAAAAGCAGAACTTTCCAACAGCCAGAAATCAATAAATCCACCCAACAACCAGTTCTGCTGAAGATATTAACCTTTATGCCTTCATTTAAAGTTTGGTTAATATTTCTGTATTTAAATTTCAATCCACATTTGAAAATAGATTTTAGGGTTAATTTACTGGGGCCTCCCAAAAAGCCCCAAAATACTGGTATTTTCTTGTCTATAAAAATAGCAACTATATTGCTTTTTCCTTCTCTGTTCATTTTTAAGTGCTTTTCAAGTTGTCTTATTTCTTGAGTCTTTCAGGCTGTGCTACTTAGCCTTTATGAAAGCTTCTCTTTCCTCCCTAGGCTATACCTGTCAGGTTTGGTCTACTATTGATGAAGAGCTGGAATATGAATCTACACATTTATTTCTTGTCTCATGATCTCCCCTCAGGGAGAGGAGAAAGTTATCAAAGAAAACTAATAGAAAACTTGGCTTTGATCAATGAAGGTTTTTCTATTCATAAGGTCAAGATTTTTTTCTTTAAGTCTGAAATCATTCTAAGTATTCTACAGCCATTCATTTGATCAGTGACATACACAGACTGAAGCCTGAAAATCTGCCAAATGAGCTTCTGATAGCTTTTCTTTCAGCTATATACATATTCTGATCTATAAACACTGTGCTGTCTTCCAAGTGTGTGCTGTAGATTTGAAAGTGAAAATCAGTTTCTCATTAATAACAGACTGAAGCTTATGAAAACACCATATACAATGTGATCATCCACCTGCAAAGCCTTTAGTCTTTTATTTCAACATATTCAGTGGAGCTACATTTTAAAGCTATTTTTTTAAGACACTTATTATTAGAAGCTGGAAGCTCTTGCTTCTTTTGCCAGATTTCAAGATGCTACCACAGGCTGCAAAACAAAGGTTAGTTCTTTAACGTCACTGGGAGCACAGAGGTCTAAACATGAGGAGGATTTACTAGGAGTATTTTCAAGCAGAAGTGAACAGCCCTCCAAAAACTGGTAAAGTCCCCAAGTTATTGACAATAGTTTAAAATATGAAAGCAGTCTGTTTCCTGTAACTTGCAACTAGCTTCCTTTATTCAAAAGATTGCTTCTAAAATTCCCCATCATTTTCTAAGGCAAGCACTATGAAAGCACCATTGAATAAACCTTCCACTAGACATCAAGGAACAAACACCCGAGCCAAAATGAGCATGAGTGCAAAACCATAATGATTATACAATAAAACAGGATAAACAGTTTTGTTGCTATGTTGCATAGGAGCAAACACAGTTTATGACTGCTTGGGGCTATATTTTTATACTCTGTGGTTTTACAGAACACCAAAGGCACATCATTAAAAGCATCTCCAAAAATCAGTTACTCCCAATTTGTCAGAAGAGGAAGGAAAAAGGGCTACTGCTATATGCCCAAAATCCCAGTAAGAAGTTTATTTTTTCTGTTAAATTCTCAGTGCTATACACAGCAGCTAGTTAACATGGTATGAAAACTATAACAAGTTAGTCCCCTAGGTATAAAAACGAAGGTCAAAAGTGAATTTGTAGCTCAGAGGGCTTTTCAAGAAGAATGTTAAAGCACTGCACCAGCTTTTCGAGCAACTCTTCTAGCCCCTCCTTTGCCCCCAAGCCTGATTTTTGCTTTTAATCTTACATTCTTGTCTTCAAATAGCCTGACCTTTTCAGTTATGCTTCCAGTTAGCACCTCAGTATTCAGGATTGTAGTCACATGGTGATTACAGAATTTTCAGGGGCACAGGGGTTGTTTTGTTCCTCCAGTGAGCCACAGAAGGCCCAAGATCAGGGACATGAAACTGCCAGAAAGTTCTTTGACAAACAGGCCCTTACAGTAATAACATTATTCTGCTGCTTCATCTCAGTGCAGGGCTAACAATGTACAGCAGGGCTATATCTCAGTAAAGCAGCAGCTGCAAATTTTCAAAAGCATATTGTTTCTATATCAAAGAAAGAAGGAATATCCAAGAGCAGAATTAAAAGAATAGAAACAGTGGAAAGTTTTTGTGAAGTGAATAGCAGAAAGAGTCAGTGTAGACTTGGCTCAGGATGAAAAAATAATTGACTTGACTCAGGATGAAAAAATAATTTAACTGACACATTTGAAATGTTATTAGGATGTTCTGTACTCACTGACAAGAGGAACAGCAGTGAAGTCTGTACATATCCTAAGCTTTTCTTAAGCCTTGTTTCGCTACCAGATCCATCCCTAGGCTTTGACAAAAGGAAATACACATTGGTACTATGCAGCACAAAAATGGCTGTGGGTCAGCCAGCTGTGTGCCAAGCAAACCTTTATTCTGCACTACCATCTGCTCTCCGTATAAAATTTTCTCAATAAGAGATGGAAATTGACTCAAACTGAACTGTTTCATAAGCACCTTATTTTTTTCAGTCTTTTGCTTTGAAGAGTTCAGCTGCTTTACCCTTAAAATGAAAAGAGTACCAAGAACTACATTTTACAAATTCATAGCTTTCTGCAGATAAAAATGTTACTGTAAATATCTGCTTAAGGACTTCTCATGTTTTCCACGTAAGGAAAGCTTCCTAGTCAACAGCAGACCAATCAGCAATTTCTGCTGCTTTTTAGCCCTAAATACTTCTTGCACAGTTCCTCAGATAAGGACAATTAAGGTTGACTATATCCAGGAACAGCATGAGAAAAATTTCTTACAGGCCAGTCTTCACTTATTACAGTGAGGTTCATTGGACTACAGGCATAGGTATATCCCAAAGCATACTTATCATATAACCATTACTGCCTCAATACTCATTGTATATTTAGTTTCCCCATAGTAGGATTTTGAGGACATTACACTAGCATGCACACTTCCTGCAAGCTAAAAATTAAAAACACAGGAGACTTATGAAGGAGGAGAGACTTACAGGAGTCCCGTATCCTGGGCTGCATCAAAAGGAGCGTGACCAGCAGGTCGAAGGAGGTGATCCTGCCCCTCTACTCTGCCCTTGTGAGACCTCACCTGGAGTATTGCGTGCAGTTCTGGTGTCCTCAACATAAAAAGGACATGGAACTGTTGGAACAAGTCCAGAGGAGGGCCACGAGGATGATCAGGGGACTGGAGCACCTCCTGTATGAAGACAGGCTGAGAAAGTTGGGGCTGTTCAGCCTGGAGAAGAGAAGGCTGCGTGGGGACCTCATAGCAGCCTTCCAGTATCTGAAAGGGGCCTACAAGGGTGCAGGGGAGGGACTCTTCATTAGGGACTGTAGTGACAGGACAAGAGGTAATGGGTTAAAACTTAAACAGGGGAAGTTTAGATTGGATATAAGGAAGAAGTTCTTTACTGTGAGGGTGGTGAGGCACTGGAATGGGTTGCCCAGGGAAGTTGTGAATGCTCCATCCCTGGCAGTGTTCAAGACCAGGTTGGACAGAGCCTTGGGCGACATGGTTTAGTGTGAGGTGTCCCTGCCCATGGCAGGGGGTTTGGAACTAGGTGATCTTGGAGTCCTTTCCAACCCTAACTATTCTATGGTTCTGTGAAATGCAGGACTACATACTTCACACAGCCTCCTTTCCTGTGTACCTCCTGTCCAGGTATATTATATTTAAAGCTCTTGGTTCTAAGAGCCCAGATTTTTCCATGTTTTTAGTTTTTGTTTTGGTTTTTTTTGAACACTAGGTATAAATTTTCTATTAAAAAAAAAAACAAAAAAAAAGGAAACCACAAAAAAGCCTCAAGATATATCTAACATTTTATAAACAAACAGTGGGTGTTGAGAGAAGCAGCAGCTATTGCCAGTAGCTCAATGCATTATTCGTACATGCCACTTGACATTAATTATGCAATGAGGTGATATCCTGAGCAAACTGAAATCAATCAGATTTTTACAATTGCCTTTCACATTCTAGCAAAGAACATAAGCTGTATGTCAGAAACTAAATGAAGTTCCAAACTATTAGCAGGGGCAAGAACCAGGCAGCTGTGTGACCTGGAATAAAAGGATAGTAGAATTCATGATTTCAATCTGACCAATTAGGTTAAACTCTTCTTTACTAGGGATTTCCGCTTCTTTATGTTTGACAACCTCTTGCCAATGTTATGTATTGACTTGAAACAACAGCATTCAGTATTGCACATAGTTAAGTACGGAAAATATTACTCTTAACCACAACACAGTAAATAATTTGGTAATAAGACATACAAAATAAGATAAAGATTAAGATAAAAGAAAGAAAGTTTAAGATAAAGAGCGGAAAAAGTAACACTGCTGTGACAGAAAGACTGATGCTGCAGGGATACCTCGCCTCTAAAGGAATGGGAATGGAACTTTAGCACCACTGTGGTTTTTGGTATTATACAGCAAAAAGCATGAAGATAAACAGCTGAGGAAAAAAAAAAGGTGTGCTGCTGGAGAGCCACACACAGATTCTGCTGTTTCACTCCTTCCCTCCTGTTATAAGTAGTCTTAGAACTGGTCTGCAATACAGCCAGAGGGCAAACCCCAAACCAGCTTCTGTGACATCCAGATACATTTATCAACATATATTTCAGTATGAAGGAGTACACTCCTGGTTATGGCTAAGTTTACATTTCTGGTAGAAGTAGCTTTCTGGAGAACACCACTTTTCCCTGTCTGCTCTCACCCTATGATCTCACTTTTTTTAGGATACGTCCTCTGCTCTCATCTATGTCGCACCTTCTTTGTATGCTCCTTTATACAGACAGTTTTCTGGCTGTCCTGCATTGCCAGGCAGAATAATATTGCCAGAGCAAGAGTGCCAGGATCCACCTTTCAATACTGGCTCTTAAAATGAAACAATCGCTGGCACTTTGACAGTGTTTATAATTATCTTCATGGATCAATCAGTGCTACACTTCATTAGCTCTTGATTCTACTTAATTTTATTACGGCTCTCCTATAGCTATTTTAATTAAAATTCCACAGGTAGACTCAGATGAACTGATAGGATTCAGACTGAAGTGGCTAAAAGTTGGGAGTGACCAACGCTGCTTTTCTATGGCTTTTGTAGTTGCTGAAGGCATATTAAGTATGCACACACATACACATTATCATCCTAGAAAACCACATAATATTTGTCAGAAATTAGAAAGGCTGTGAACAACTACAGATGTTTTTCCTTCTAGACACTGTGGATCAGTGCCTGGCTCTTGCTGTTGCAATGATATGGGCAAGATCCAATATCTTTACAATTTCCTTTCATGTTTCTAATAAAGGATACAAGCTAAACCTCAGCATTCATATCCTTGCATCTTTGACAGTCATTTACACTGGTGCAAATTAAATCTCAAACACTACTTTCACACAGAGAAGGAAAGCAGTATACTCAAGGTATAACTGTCAATACAAGCTGCAGACTGTGTGAAAAGCAGACTATTAATGAGATTGACAGCTTATGCACTGGTTGCTGCACTTCCCCAGGAAGGATGGCATGCAGGTTTAGGTACTGTTTACTCAGGGTGAATTCACAACTCCCATAAAACAGTAGAGGAAAGTGTGCTGGTAGAAGGCCATGGCCCTCCTGTTGATGCACTGGACAAGGCACAGAAAAACCAATGGAAATTGAAGGAGTAACCTTGAATCTGGGGCTTCTCAGAGTAGTTGAAAGACAGGATTGCAGTCCCTGCTTCTAGGTTATTTTGTTTGCAATGTGGTCATTGTCCATGTAAAACACATCTATGTGTCTATAAAAAAATGCATACTACACCCAATGGGCAGAATGCCTTAAGAGGATTGACCACAGAATTAGGGTATTTGCTTCGATTCAGGAGGTGCAATTTGCTTTCATCCAGATAGAGCTTTTGGCTTGAGGAAAGTCCTCAGAATAGGCACTTCCGAGTGTACACAGAGCAAGCTTCAGCACGCAGCACACTTTAAAGTTAAATAAGGAGAACCTAATGAAAACGGGCAGAGAATCACTACCTGAGATGCAAGAACCCACTTACAGTGCTGGTTTTATATATTCTAATAGTACAGAAAAGCTTTCCCAGTGTCCCACTTTCACCAATGATGTGGTGTAATTTATAAATTCCACAGTGAGAACCTGCTGATTTTGTGCTCAGATCCAATATACTGTTCTAAACAGAATATTTACACCAGTACCAAATGTAATCAACATAATTAGCGCAAACAGTAGCTTGCTTAATATTTAGGTTATTAGCATATTTTGAATTAAAACGTTATTAAGCAGATATTTCTCCAAAGGCATTGTAATTACTTTTTTTTTTTCCAAGACAGGGATTAATGGAATCTTTGAAGTTAATTTTGAAAGCAGCTGCAAGAATGTATTTCCCAAATCCTGTTAATTACCGTGCCAGCCATGAGAAGTAATCCCTCTTTCCACAGGAAATGGAGGATTTGATCCTGCAAGGCTTATTTACTGGGTAACTCATATGTGGACAAGTAGCTGTCTTCAATTCAGCAGACTCACTCTTATGAGCAGAGTTGGAACCTCAGTGCGGTGCTCAAATTTCTCTAAACTACATATTAGGTTTTGTATAACAAAGGGCAAAGAGGGTAAAATCAACTACAGAATAAGGCTTCTCACACCACTTGCCAAAAAAATTACCTCAGCTTTCCTTTGCAGATGAGCGATATAGCCCATATCTTAATTACACAGAAAATTGATAAAGGGAATTACTAAGGTAACCCAAAAGGAATAATTCAATTACATAAAAATTGATTAAACTAGATGTCATAAATGAAAAATGACTGAGATTAAGCTGGTCTCTTCTTTTTTTCTCCTATTATTTCTTATCTATTGGTAGCATCAGACTTGGCACTATTGTGCCAGAAAGGGCATTTTTAGGCAGGAAATCGACCCTAAGAATTCCCACTTCCCAGTCTAGCCCAATCCAGCCACACCTTTCCATCCCCAAGGCCTCATTTGTTTTGATACAATTGTTTGCAAGGTCATGCAAAAAATATGAGCACTAAAATTATTCAAGTTAAAAATAACCCTTCAGCAGAGCTGTGTTGAAAACATTGAAATGATCCAGCTGAAAAGAGATACGTATTTTAACTGTTTCTTTTGATCATTTCAGTAACACAGTTGATGTCTCTGATCCACAGTAATACCAGGACAATGGAACAATCAGCAGATGGTACCATGGTGGGGGGAGGCTCTGCAATTTTTTTATGGGAACTGAAAATCAGAGCAAGTCAGTGTTTCATACCATGAGGTATCTCTCTGTGTTGTGTGATTGCCTTTAAGCAATCTTTACTCTGCAACAGAGCAAAATGTGAAGCAACACAGGTACATCCATGCAGCCTAAATTATAACCCATGGCCACCTGTAAAGGCAATAAAGACAGTTAATCAAAGAATCATAGAACAGTTAGGGTTGGAAAGGACCTTAAGATCATCTACTTCCAACTCCCCTGTCATGGGCAATGACACCTTACACTAGACCACATAATTCAAGTCTCTGTCCAACCTGGCCTTGAATGCTGACAGGGATTTGATTAGGAGCAAATCAGAACCCTGGGGATCTGGGAAAAGCACCTGAATTCAGACAGTATCTTGGGTATTCTTTAATATTAGCATCCCCTGATAGGAAGAGTTCCCTAAGCCAATCAGGGGGTCAGGATCCTTGCCTAGACAGAATATGGCAGATTACAGATAGTGTTTTGGTAACAAAAATTTATTTTTTATTTCATTCTTCCAAACCCGTCTGAAGTTTAAGGTAATTTAATTTGCTGAGCTATAAACCCAGCTGTAATTGAGTTAGAGGCTGTCTTCAAGGGACAGCTTGGATTATTAATGGCAAAAGTCTGCACTGACAAATTGCCGCATATCTGATCATATTTGCTGTCATTATTAAAACAGACGGCTCCTTCCCAGACTGCAAAAATTCTGGCACTTTTTTCATTGTTTTTTTTGTTTATTTCCAGTTATACAATTTAAAAAAAAATTGTTCTCATTTTGTTCCTATTTCCATACATACTTCAGCAGATAACAGATGTTATTGCAGTCTGTTAGGCTGCACTGGACAGCTAGGTTCCTAAAAAGTATTAATTATAGCAGTTTCAAGTTGCTATGCAAAGAAACTTTCTGCCTTCACCCTAAGGCAAACCATCTGATTTTCAAGACAAGAGAAATACTAAGTGGCAAGGATGTTTATGCATCAGCTACTCTATGCCTCAAACCCCTGGGCAGCCAGTCTGGTCACAGAGAGCAACACTGAGCAGCCCCCAGTCATCTGTGGTTATGACAGGTTCTTTAGGGCTATTCCAGTAGCAGGGGAATCACTGGACTGACTGCATGCTGCAGCTTTGGCAACACATCCTGCCCAGGGACTGCACAGAGGGATGACTCAAACCTGTTATCTCTGGCTCTGTGCCATAAGGAGATTCATGCAAGGAAAACCCTGAATCGCCTGCTGAAGCTGCCTCGAAATGGGGCCTTGCTTGACAGAGGATTTGTGCTGTGTAGTTCAAACCTCTATCAGAAATCGCCCCCTGAGACTTTAGGGGAGCTGCTTTCTTTGAAGTGTGGTGCAGTCCAGCGGAAAGCTGTCCTGGCACTACGAGTGCAAACCGCAGCCAAGCAATCAGAAACAACCATGCCATACTAAAAAGGAAGATGGACAGGGTGATGCACAAGGTCACCTTGATTGCCACGAATGAGGGAGAGCAATCAAATACACTCACACACAGGGAGCAGAAGAAAAGCCAGATCACTAGCTCTGCCAAAGAGCTAGCCCCCAAAAAATAGAGATTTCTGGAAGCCAGAAGCTCCTGGGACCTTGTAGATGCTCAGTCAAACTCAATGCCACTACCACTTTTCACTGTTAATAGTAGCATAAAAGATAAGAAAGCAGTCTTCACTGAGCAGCTGTAGGTAGCTCCCAGGGTCCTCAGCTCCAGGACAGACCCACAAGGTTACCTGCCCTAAGACTAAATGCTCTACAGCTCCTGCAGGGCCCTAGCTGTAGAACAAGTGCAGGGAAATGTGGTCAGGCAGATTCAGCAAGAGCTCCCCTCTATTGTTTCAAACACTTTCCCTCCACAGATCTGTTTTTCAATTCGAGTTCAGTGAAAATTTGCAAGTTTCTCCACTCCAAGTAGTCATCAGTCAGTTCTTCTGTCTATTATGTATCAGGCTACATTCTGCTTTATGTGCCTCACATATGTAACTTATTCACATGAACAGGGCAAGTCATCATGCGATGCCATTCAAGAAAGGCATTAACGTGCTCCTCCAGAAAAAGTCATGCATTCATTTTGTTAATATTCTAACATACCCATCCTGTAACTAGACAGAAAATACATTCCTTAGAAGTTCCACGCAGACAGCAGAGCCACTTAGATCCAGCTGAGCACTACTGCCTGACACATTGCAGTTAGACAAAAACATCTATTAAGGACTTACATGGCATGACCACAAAATATTGCTGGAATTCAGATAATCTGAACTTTGTTGTTTGGGTTTTTTTGTTGGCTTTTTAATTATTTTTTTTCTGGGATTTTGGGGGGCTTTTGTTTGTTTGTTTTGTGGTGGGTTTTTTTGCTCTTTACAAAACTAATGCTAAATCTTTTGCTACCACTGTTTACCTGTAGATCCATCATGTTAGTCCAGTTCCAGGATAGAAATGCACCAAGCTGTTAGTCCAAGCAAAGTACTGCTTTATAAGAGCCCTGTGAAATAGAGGATCTCCTGTAATCTAATTTAAGAGGTTCTTTCAGCTTGGCTTAGGTGTTAGTTCTGTCCAGTATCTTGCAAAAATATGCTGAAGGAAAGAAGTGATAGTTTGCCAAGTCTGACTGGCAAATTAAAATTGGCATGAAGCTGGCCTGCCTTAGGCATTGGGCTGTCCTGCTTAAACTGCAGCCCATGTGTGCTGCTGGCACATGCATTTTAAAGTGTGCCAAGCCAACAATGTGTTTGCTCTCTTTTCCAGTGGTGAGGGTGTATCTGTCGGATCACAGTGCAGTAGGGGTACTTGAGGCAGCTAAGAAGTTGAGTGTCTTCTTTTTCCACCATGTCATCTGCAGAAGGCTGCCTGTCTAGGCATCCCCTATTACTTAGTATGCTCTTCCTCCTCCTTCCCTATCAAGTTAATACTTTTAATTTGTAGCAGTTTGTATTCCCTCTTGCTTTACTTCACATTCTACATGTTTGGAATTCAAGGAACCAGATTTCAGCATCATTCAGATTTCTTTCTCGAACACCACATACTACCTCTTAATTTCATATAGAAGTCACTCTTCAGAGTACTTAAATTAGTGTAAAAATTATATGCTTAAGAGTCAACATGCAGAGTACCTGGTACTGTAAAACAAAGTTTCTTTTTATTTGAAAGAAGCATATTTGTTACAAGAGAAAGAGACAGCAAGAATCCCATTACTGGAAACATTCAAGCTAGAGAATGAAAAGTCCTAAGATTCAAATCAAAAAGAAACTTGTGATTTCTTATGAGAATTATTTTTCTGCCTCTGTACCTCTCCCTTGCTGCCCCACCTGACCTTGTCCAACCTTAAAGTCCAACCTTTGACTTTAACATTTTCAAATGTGTTTTCACATTTAGCTGGGCATTACACTCTAGCTCATCTCAGGCAGGCTTCTCTCCATCACCACATTACATTGGACCTATCTGATGAAGTTTGTACTCACATTGTTTGGTCTCTTTTACAGGGAAGTCCACCTGGTATTTGAAAAGCTCAGCTCTCTCGTGCCCTAGTAGAAGGGAGCACTCTTTCATCTGATCAAACCTAACTCCACCCTACCACTTTTGGAGAGCTTTGTTGAATCACACACAGATCTTCAGCAGAGGAACAAAGGTACGCTAGTGTGTGCATAGTGGTACCTATCTGGGGTGGATCACTTGACCAAATCTGGAACAGAAATACCAATTCATTAAAGCCAAACTTTTTGTGTTTTTATAGGCATCACAGCACTTTCACATTCTCGCAAATCAGTGATCTTCCTTCTTACCATGAGTGTCACTAGGAAAAGGTCAAGCATCACCAAAACCCTCAAGAAATCAAAGATGCCCTCAGATATTAATTTCTGCCTCATCTGCTTGCTTACACACCTGCACTGATTTAGTTTTCATGACCTTGATACCCTTTCCCCTGAAATGTATCTTCTCCTGTAGTCAGAGTGCTGCCAACTACAATTTCAATATCTTTCTTTCCCTCTAGTGTCAAATTCATAAAGAAAAAAGCATCACCAAGGCAAATGGACAGCCAGGCACCCAGACTAGTGATATCAGCTGGATAGCAAAGCTCATTTTACAGGTCACAGAGGACTCATGGAGATGCAAGTCACCCAGGCATTAGCAATGGGTACTGTCTGCTTTCCATCACTCTGCCCAGCGATTTTGAAGCTGAGCAAGTCCTTGGTTTCCTTGAAAGTTCTCCTCCACCCTCTACTAAACCGAGTCTGCTTCCATGAAAAAACTGCTTTTCATGTGCAATCCTATTAGTTTCTATAGGAGACGATGACTTGACAGGACTGCTCCAGATGTCTTAGTGACTCACTTCAGAAGATCCTGCTAACTCTTGTCAAGCTTAACAAACTTTAGCATAACACTGTCCTGTTTCCAGGGATAGCCCTAGCCAGTGCTAGCTTGAACATTCCTGAGCCATGCTCCATCATTCCCAGAAAATGTGCACTTAAAGTCTCTACAAATACATCTAGACCAGTCTGTAGAGCTAACCAGGATCTTTACAGGTCTCCCCTCTCCTCCTTCATTTTTAGGAGACTTGCATTGTGCTGTGATTCAACATGACCTTCTCAGTTGAAACCATTATAACCTGAACATTTGATTCAGATTTCTCCCATTCTACTACTTGGTTCAACTAGATCTATTATCTATTTTCTAATCCTGCTAGCACTATCCCGCAGCTGGCTCCACAGCACAGCTAGAATAAAACCTGCCAGCCAAGGAACTGCAAATATGGCTAGTGACCATGCAGCCACTTTTTTGTCAGGCATTTGGACACTAAGAGTCCATGTTAAACACACTAAATATACACTTGCATACAGTGTAACGGTTAGCTCTGTCTCTTCACACATTAGTATATCCAAAGCCCTCATATCTGGTGCCACCCTTCTCACCAGCTTTTTATCTCTGTCCAAGAATCCTTGAAGTCTGCAAAATCAGAGAGAAGGGCACCACCTTTCACAGTTGCAGGGGGCTCTCCCCCCCACCCTTCCCTTTTGTTTCTTACTTCCAGCCTTAACAAGAGATCTCTGCCATCAGTCTGTCTACTGTCACAGTACCCACAGTATCAGCTGCACCACTACTTAAGATCATGGATCATGCACTATATACTAAGGTGATAATGTAAGAACATTCAGTGGCTGTAAATTAATACTTTTCCCTTTAGGAGAAAAGGCAGTTCAGCTGTAACTAATATTCAAGGCATGTAGGCAGACAATTTTCATTTCTTCTCTGACTAAACTTGTGCTTCTTCCAAATTCCATGTTAGTGCATAAAATAGGGATATATCCCCCTTTGTATAAACTGATCAGATGAGACAGCAGCAAAGATCTGGCGTATGTGACACTTTCCCAGTTTCCCTGTAAGCAGGCTAGTCTGGTCTCAGAGCAGACATGAAGAGTGGAGTTAAATCATGACATCAAATCCTGTCATTACTAACAAGTTTCACAATTGCAACTCTTCTGCAACTTGCTTGCTCCAAGTTTATTCTGTCAAGACTGTCATTTATTTTCCTATTAAGAGAAAAGTAGCCTATATAGTCTGTCTCTTCCATCTCCTTCCATAAGGGAAATTAAAACTTATTTTTCTTAATTAAAAGTAGAGGAAAAAGGGGGAAAAGGACTTTTTAGTTATTGTTAAATCTAGTTTCTACCTATCTACCATGGGATTTCTTTATTTAGAAACCAAATGTCCAAACAAGGGAAGAAAAAGAAACAGAACACCTCTTAGAGTTAGAATGTATGTTATTCATCTTCATCAGAAGATCCTCTGCCTTGCAGAGAAGAAAGCATTACACAGCTCAGTGAATTTAAGGTTCCTGCAACCGACAGGCTAAAGAAAAGCACAGCTTTCCTCTGATGCATGCAGCCTCCTTCTCCCAAGCCTCTTTGGCCAAGAAGTGGGTGTCTCACGATTTACATACACAGTATCCAGCCCTAGGCACTATTACTTTCCATGCAAAGTTGCAGTGAAGAGGTAAAACATGTGAACACTGACACATTTCAGAAGTCATCCCTAGGAAAAAAAAGCAAGGAAGACAATAGCAAATAGTGGCCAGGAAATCAAATATTTTATTCAAATTAATAAAAAATACCCAGCAACATTTGATGACCTATTACAGGCCACCACTGTTCCTGTGGAAGTTAATTGCTACTATACACCAGATTTCATCATTAACATGATCTAGTTAATGTAGAAACTCTTGGAAGATAACTCTTATAAGCTCACCAATGGGGCTAGAAACTAATACACTTTTACAGCCTGAAATGATATCCTCTCATCAAGTACAGCAGTAGGAAGGATGGAGGTTTCCTACTTTACAAATGCATATATTTTGCTTTAAGTTACTCTTTTGCAGGGAAGCATGACACCCGAAGCATACAATTAAAACTAACCATCTTTTATTAAAGTGTTGTGGTGTTTGAATCTTCTGGCATTCTAAACATTGCAAGAAAGCCTGTGCACTTCTAAAAGACACATCTGCCAGTTTCACCAAATGAAAATCAATTTCCAACATCACTTCTAAATGCTGGTTTAGAAGATGCTTGATCCCACTGAAACCACACTGATGAAAGGAGTAGGCAAAGTGACCAACTTAAAACTTACCATTCTCCTTTTCTCCTTCTGTTTTGAGCTGCAATTTACCACTCAGCTAATAAATAGATGTGGGCTAAAATTAAAAATTGATGTTCATGTGCCTTATCTGTTCCACCCCCATCCTGTAACAGCTGCAAAACTTTCTCCTCCACCCTGCCATGTTCTTGCTGCACTTTTTAGATCTTTACAGTTTTGGACTTATTGTGGGTACAGCCTCTGTGAGGCCACTAGTTAACAGCTGGGGACCACAGCAGTACCTGAGAAGTGCATCCAGAAGAGCCCCTCCACCACTCAAGATGACTGGCTGACTCAGACACACCCCCAGAACTGCAAGCACCACACAGGAGAACAGGAGCTCCTCCAAACAAACAGAGCATGTGTTTCCCCTACAAACACCAGTTCTTTGGTTTAGTGCTACCAGGATTATCTGCGTACAATCCTCACTTCAGTGTTTAGATACATCTGGTTCTAAAACCCTAAATACAATTCCAGCGGTATGGCTTCAACTGAACTCAGGGGAGCAACTCATGAAAGAACACCAGTTTTCCCATCTAAGTACCTAAACCAGCTACAGTTTCAGACAGAAGACTCCACGTATGTCCAATGTTTCATGCTCTGACATGTGCCTCTCCTTCTCCAACAGGCTCCTGTTGGGCACACGTGCCCAGAGTGATAGAGATCTGTTCCAGGTCCTTCCCTCAATCTTGAGGAAAAAGGACACACACTGTTTACTCTGCCAGTTTACAGGCATGCCCAAATGACCAGGCCAGGTGGTACTACTGGTTTTGAAAACAGCCACAGCAGAGACTGCCTTGATGACTGCTATCTTGCATGCACACCTCAAGGACTGGTGAAGCTCAATTTTCAGAAAGACATCTTTGTTATGTCAACTTTCCAGTGAAGCTTCCATCTTCACTGATTTGACTAGCTAGGTATCTCCCACTGAAGCTGATCTCAGCTCCAAAACAAAGATTCAGTACTCCAGGCTGCAATGGAGAGCTGACTGGATAAGTACGTGATGTGTGCTCTGTGCACCCCTATTACAGGGCACACGGGCAACCTTCATGATCCTTCAGAAGGTGGACACAACACAGCAATTGCGGCAGGATCCAAGAGCCCAGAAACAATATACAGCAAAGGGAAATCTTGCTGTAGCTCCAAGAAACAAGACCTGCTGCTCTTTGTATTCAAAGCCCGACCAAAACTCTGCATTCACACAGAGATCAAGTCACCAGCTAAGAGACCTAAGCACACTATGGAATCAAGCCCCTAACAGCTCTCTCACATCTTAACAAATTTCACATGCTTGGTTGCTTGACACCTATTTAAAATGAAAGATGGAATATTCTTGCTACTGTCTGGTCCCTAGGCTGTTCTTCAAATACACAAAGGTGCTGGCCCCAACTCTGCTTTAAGTGGTGCGCATCAGCACCCTAGCAATCAGCACGGTACTTCACTTACATTGTGTAACCCTCTTCCAACTTCCAATGCAAGCTCTTAAGTCACAGGAGCATCAGGCACATGAGCCAGTGGCTCTCTCAAAATCAGGCACCTGTTAAAGCTCAGCCCCTTCCCTACACCAGCAGTACCACTCTGATCCTTAAGACCAAAAGTAAATAAATGCATCCAACAAGGCAACCTATGCTAATGCTATTTTAAGGTCTGACTCCTGACACATGTGCTTCATCCCTGAACCAGGGATGCAACACCATATTGTTTTGCTACACTCCTCCCCAAGTCCAGACCTGATTCCCGATGACAGCCAGAATCATTCAACACAGTAGGCAAGAAGGGCAGTGAATGTTGTAAAAATGTTTGTGTGCCAAAACATTTCTTGTGAACCTTTGTGCCCTACTGTCACCATGACCCAGCATCATCTGCAACATCAGATAATTAAATTACTGATGACAGGATTCCCTGTGGTGTATCAAGTTTATGCCAGTTGCAGGTCTAGAGGCTCACTAAGTAAACTGACTGTGAGCAGTGATTTGGCATTGGTCTGTGAGACTATTAACCAACACTACTTCCCCCAGTTTATCCTGTGTGACCAGAGATCTTCAACATATGGGCTGCATCTCATGGATGCTCACTGTGGCAGTAGCTGATATTTTTCAATGCAGCTCTTCTCTGTAGACTCATTAAAATAACCAAAACCAACTACAGACCTAAAGAAAAGGCTCCTTAGTTATTTGAGGACAGATTTTTCAAAGCTACTTTGACACCTCGAATTTCATCTCAGTATACAGTGACTTTATGGAGAAGTTACCCACACAGCTAAGAGATCTATCTGCACTGAAACTAAGCTGCAGAAAGTTCTAATGATGTTTCACAATGGTACTAGATAAAGTCTTATACCTCAAGCTCCCTGTGACTAGTTACAGGGACAGACTTTTGCCCAGAGACAGGGCATCTTAAACACATTTTCAGGCAAATATTGCAGAGGAAGAAGTGTAAAGGCTTTCTGTAGAAAATGTCTTTATCTTTCCTGACAAAAAAAAAAAAATGTTAGCTGCTACAAAATATAAAAGTATTACTGTCAGAATAACAGCTGCTTCTTTTCAGCTTTCTCTATCACCAGACTGGTAATCACTGCCCCTAAACAGGAAATAAGTTAATTTGGCTTGGAGCACCAAACTAAGAATCCATGCAAAGTCTCAGCAAATAACTTGAGGGACATGAAAGCTCTCTTCAGAGATTTCTGCAACAATATTTCAAGCTCCACTCAAATCCTGACAAGCATTAACATAAAGCAAAAAACCTTCTCACCCTCCCAACACCATTCTATTGGGATAATCTTTTAATGGCTGTAGTTGAGCCTCTTGTCAATCAGTCTGCCCTCATATTTTCTAGCAGAATAAAACAAAGAAAAGAAATATTTTTCAGTTGCAGCCTTACATGTGAAATACACCAAGATCCCCATCCAAATACTACAAAGAGATATTTAAGGAGCTCGCTTTCTGCTAATCTTTTTTTCCTCCCTTTTTAACAGTCTTTTACAGTGAGGTGGCCCACTTGCTTTCATCTGCCTTTTGGAAAAAGAACAGTCTTTTGAGCATCGCTGACAGGCAAAGTAACAGTGAAGAAGCTTTTCTTCATTGGAGCTGTGAGAGATACACTCTCCGATATCATCAGTTGAATGACAGCAGCACTGAAGACACCAAGTGCAGTGCTAAGTGTCATACATACAGGGCTTAGTGCTATGCCAGAGAAAGAGACATTTTCCAGCTCCGAGGGTTTGCTAGGTATAGTGCTCTGAGACAAAGGGAAACATTACAAATAGAGAACCCCTATGCTGGTATTAGGGATGACCTTGATGTTCATTGAGACTTACAAAATCCAAAAGGCAAGCAACTCAATTCAAACCATTAAGGGGTAATTGCTGCGTAAATCCAACTCAGTACAAGGCTGCAACAAAAAAGTGTTTTGCACAGTTATAGTATGCACAGCAATATCACCTATTCACTACTCCACACTAGAAGATTTTTCCCTGAATGCTATCTTAAGAAGTAGAACAGCAGTATTTCATCTCACACAATAGTTCAGCTAGCCTGGGGGCCAAGGGGGCAGAGACTACAAAAAACAACCCCACAGTGCATGCATTCTACCCAGTTGATATAAATACAGGCAACAGCCAAGGAGAGGTCACCGACAGCCTGATGCAGTACACCTAGACAGCCTGATCCCCTCAAGCACCAAAAAAAACACAATGATGATTTCCTCTGCTCTCCCCATCTGGCCTGACCTGCAAGCCAAGATGCAAGCTTGTCCTCATAAATCCCCATACACTGCTTTTTGTCCAAGTTTATACCCCATCTAAAAATACAGCTGATCTTAACACCTGCACAACAACTAGTCAGAACTTCTTCGGTGTTGCTCTTAATTTCACTCTTGCTGCTAAGAAAGGGATACCCATTCATTAATGAAGCAGCAGACCTTTTATAAGAGCAAATAGCCTCTGAATAACAGGTGCTGGGTAAGGCACAGTTATAGGCATCTTTACTGATTCCTAATGGAAGAGCTGCACTGGAGATTGTGAGATCCACCATGCTGAACCTGCCCGGCAGCTGATTGACTGTGCTGTCAGGTAGTGATCATGCATGACAGCACTGTTCACAAGAATTCTGCTGTGCCCCAGATAACTTTTCCACAGGGAAAAAAAAAATGAAAGAAAAAAGAAAAAAGAAACAACCCACAGAGCACAAGTGAAAGTTCTCAGCTTATTCCTTTACAAGAGTATGAGTGACCCTTACATGGCTGGCACTATTTACATTTTTTCCTTAATTGCAATCCTTCCCAGGACACTATTTATAAAGTTTACATCAGCATCCAACTACAAACAGGGCATTTTTTTCCATGAGCTCTAGCAGATAACTTTAGCACAACTTACTAAATCCCTCTTTCTGCACAGGAAACCATTAAATGCATCTTTAGATTATTAATTGGCAGGGAGGGTTAATTATTCTGCGCCGGTGCATATGGTCCTTCAAAAGGCAAAACACCCCCTTGCTTTACGCTCTGAAGGAGCATACACACCTGTGGCGGTTTATCAGAAGGCAGGGTTTAATAGAAGCTACACGTTTCAGACTCCCCACCCAGCCCGGGACCCCTCTGAGGCACGGCAGATGCTGAGGGGCTCCCGGCCAGGGCAGCCGCTCCCGAGCCGCTCTCCCAAAGGGAAGGTTACGTTCACTGCCGGGTGCTCCCCACAGGCACCCCCTGTCCCGCCCTCGGGGCTCACCTCGCTCATGTCGCGCAGCGGCGGCGGCGGCAGCCCTGCTCGCAGCAGCCCAACCGGCAAAGCGCTCCCGCTGCCCCGCACCGAGCGTTAAGAACCGGCGCCCCGCGATCAGCCCGGCCCGCGCCAGCCAATGAGCGACGCGCCCGCGACGCGTCCCCGCGCCACCACCCCGCCCCGGCTCCCCCATCCGAGAGAGCGCCGCGCCCCCTGGCGGCGGCGGCGGCTCCTTAGGGGCGGCCGCGGGTACCCGGTCCCCGGCGCTCCTTATTCCGCACAGCCCGGACCCCGCCACCGCTTTATCCCTCTCGGCCCCAGAACACAGCGGTCACAAGGAGCGGGACTGGCGCTTTCCCCGGGCGGCCGGCACAAACAGCGCTCCCCTCGGGGGGTGCAGGGGAGAGCAGCAATCACTGGGGCAGACAGCCCGGGTGCGCGGCAGGGGGCTCGGCTGCCAGCTTAGGCACCCTTCAAACTGTGTGCTGGAGGTGGCTTGAAAGCGCGACTTAATGCGTGTGGTTCATAGAATCGTAGAATCACAGGTTCATAGACTGGTTTGGCTTGGAAGGGACCTTAAACATCATCTGGTTCCAACCCCCCTGCCATGGGCAGGGATACCTTCCGCTAGACCTGGTTGCTCAAAGTTCCTTGTTGAACTTCATGTGGTCACTGGCCCATCTCTGAAGCCTGTCCGGGTCCCTATGGGTGGCATCCCTTCCCTCCAGAGTGTTAGGTTAAAACGTCAAAGTTCCACAACTGTCCTTACCACCTGGGGCTCTTCCATGCTGCTGAGGGCTCAGCAGGTTGTCACACAAGTCTCACTGCCTCTTCTGTTCTTCATCCGCCTGCTGTCACAGATATACGGGAAAGAGTCTTTCTTTTTGATCATTTTTCTGAGCGAGTAATTAAAACGGAACTTTGGAAAGTGTGCTGTTCTACCCCAGCATCCATCTTTTGATGGAGCACGGTTACTATATTGGGTAATACAAATTCAGATGCTCTGACTCATGTTATCTGCGAAGAAATATAGATTCAATTTGGTCTGGGAATGCATTTAACTTCCTCAAATTTTTCTCAAATCAATAAAAAAGTTAACGCATTATTTTGGAGAGCCCAAGAAGCTTGCCAAACCTTTCCGCTTCCAGAGACTACCTTGCAGCAGCCTCTTCTCTTCATCAAAGTCTATATTCAGGACCAATCTTAGCAGAGACAGTGAAATAAATTTTGTGAGCCTTTTCTGGAAACTGCCTTTCCCCTCTGAGTTGCAGAGGCACAGGCACTGCAGCTTCACCTTCCCCTACCACCTTCCCCAACCACCTTCCCCTACCACCATGGCTGGGATTGGAAGGGACCTTAAAGATCATCCATTTCCACCCCCCTGCCATGGGCAGGGACACATTCCACTGGTCTAGGTTGCTCAAAGCCCCATCCAAAACTTTCCTTGGACACTGCCAGGGATGGGTCCTGCAGATGCTCAGTAACAGACGAGAACATGGACCTTTCCCATTGCAGTCACCACCACCACAACTTTCAGTCTGCTCCTGCCTGAATGCCTGGGCCATGTTCCTTCCAGCACTCATCACCAGAAGGCCTGGGCTGGGCTCCTCCATCTGAGGATGAGGAGTCTCCACAGGTAGTGGAACCAGGGATATGTGTTCTGGGAAGAATATAGGGATGCTGCCCGGATAGGTAGAGATGGGGTTGGAGAACCTGAGGCACAGCTGGAGCTGAATTTGGCAAGGGATGTGGAGAATAATAAAGAAGGCTTCCACAGGTGTACATTGGCCAAAAAATTAAGATAAAAGAAAACTTACGCTTCTGGTAAATAAAACAGGAAAGCTGGTGACAACCAACATGGAGAAGGCTGAGCTACTCAACACTTTTTTTCATCAGTTTTCAATGGTTTTCTTGCCTCAGTTTTCATCTCTTTTCCCACATCTGTCAAACCCCTGAACCTCAAAGCAGAGACTCGGAGAATGAAATCTCTCCTGTTGAAAATAAAGTTCAGGTGAGAGACCACCTGAAGAACCTGAACAGACAACTTCATGGTGCCTGACAAGATGCATCCCAGGGTACTGAGGCAATTGGCAGTCAGGCAAAGTCCCCAGTGACTTGGAAAATAAGAAACATCACACCCATGTTTCAAAAGGGTAAAAAGGAGGACCCTGGGAGCTACAGACCCAGGGTCAGCCTCACCTCTATGTCCAGTAAGATCATGGAACAGATCCTCCTGAAAGATTTGTCAAAACACAGGGATGGTGATTAGAGACAGCCAACATGGCTTCAACAGGGCAAATCATGCCTGACTAATCTAGTGGCCTTCTACAATGGAGTGGCTTCATCAATGGGCAAGGGAAGAGCTACACATGTCACCTACCTGGACTTATGAAAGACCTTTCATATGGTCCCCCATTATATTGCTGCAGAGAAATATAGGTTTGGCAGATGGACTGTTGGATAAGGAATTGGCTGGACAGCCACATCGGAAGAGTAACAGTCAATGTCTTGATGTCCAGGTGGAAGCCAGTAACGAGTGGTATCCCTCGGGGATCTGTACTGGGACCAATACTATCTAATATCTTCATTAACAACATAGATAGTGGGATTGAGGGCACCTTCAGGAAGTTTGAAGGTGACACTAAGCTGAGTGGTACAGTTGATTCACTACTTCTCTGAGGAAAAAGGAAGAGCCCTGCCTTTTATCTCTCCTGGGCTCCCAGGTTGGCAAGACCTGACCTGCCTACCTTTGTAAATGCATTCATACCCTTCTACTTGAACTGATAAACATGTTATTGTATCAGCTCAGAAACTTGCTGCCCTGGCTTCTGTGCAAGAATAAAATGCTAAAGCATGATTTATCCTTGTTCTGGAGAAATTTGCTGGTTCCTGACAAGGTAAGAGTCAGTGCAGCAGTTCTTCTCAGACACTGATGTAATTACTAGTCTAAGTTAGCCACTGTAACTTTCAGTCTTCATTTTGAGTAAGGATATGTGGGATCCCAGTCTTACAAGGAAGCAGAGGGGTGGCTGCATTGTGTGAATCCATGTAGCATTGATCCAGCAGCAGGCAGAGGACTTTCTTTTCCCCTATTAAACACAATGTCATATTTGCAGTTTGTGACATTATGTGACTAGTATTTTTTCTTCTTTAACCTGAGCTACTGCCACATTTGCAAATACAAATAGTTTCTTTAAAAATGAGTTCACAGCATGAGGTGGTTAAAGAAGAATCATCCCACTAAATGAATGGATTGCCTGGTTGTGTGATTAATAGGTATAGGTTAAGTATGAGTCCTGACATTCACAAATGGGGATCTCAACATTGCAGGGACTCTAGCTGTTATGAATGTTTGAAGTCTGGAAAAGGTTCTCCCCACACCCCACTCTGGGGCTTTTCTGAGACTTCTCCAGGTTACTCGTGATAACAAAAGAGGGGGAAGACCTCATTTAAAATGCCATCTTTGGTCGTCTTTCATCACGCTATTAGTCTCAGGACCTCCACCAGCATTTGGCATTTTTAAAACAGATACTTATTATCCCAGCTCTTTTGTGAGTGAACCAAACGGGCAATAAGCATGGTAAGAGTTCACTGCATGAGTAGCTTCAGGAGTGTCAATACAGTGTAAAGGTCCAAAGTAACTATGATGGAGTTTAGCCCCTGAAGAAGCTATGTATTATGTGACAACATCTTCCAGTGAAAAGTAATTGTGGGTACAATGAACTAAGATTTTTATTCTGACAGGAGTGCAATGATGTGTCAGTTTACGGACACAAAGCACAACGCTAACACAAAACATTAAAGGGGTATTTCTATCTAAAGGCCCTATAATCATATGGTAAACAATACTGACAGCTGAGAAAATCTTTTCAGTTCCCACTGACGCTGATAGGAGTCATATTGGTCTCGCTCTTCCTTATCAAAATAAATGTGTCAAATTCAAGAAGAAACTCACATGGTGATAATTCAGCCTGTGCATGCCACTATGCACAGAGAAGCACGTTGGCAGCAAAGGCTCTTTGCACTAGATTCAGCAGGGAAACATAGAGTGTTCTACTTTTCTGACCTGTTTTGAGGAGTTCATAGTTTCCAAGACAGGCACACTAGAAAGCAGACTGAGCTGTGCCTGAGGAAGCCCAGAGTCCACTGACATTTAGTCCCATGTCCTCAGTATCAGCCACTGCATGACATCCCTGTGGTCCCAGTTCAGTACCTGTAGGTATGATTTATGTGAGCTGGCATTTTTGAGGAAAGAGCTGGCCAGATTGCCTAGTGGGAAAAGAGGAGGGTGGAAATCCCTTCCTTCTCCAGGTCCTATGTTAAATTTGAGTTCATAGGCAGGTTGCCACCCTTTTCAAATACAGCACCAGGCATGATCTCTTCTTCCGAACAATAGTGCTCATGGTGATGGCAGTGCCCTCCATGCAATGACTTTCTACTCTGAGCACAACTTTCTACTCTGTAGCCTGCAGTAGCAGTATAAGCCACACAAGCTGCCCTCAGACAGGTTCCTGAGGGAGCACCAACTCCTCTCTCCCCAGTGAAAGCCCTTGACCTGCAGAGATATATCTGTTCTTTCTCTCTCCTTCAGAACTGATATTCACTCCCTCCCAGATTTGTATATCTTACACTGGGGAAAGATTCCATAGCCAACCAAAACAATCTAGATATCAGCTGTGGGCTGAAAAGCTGTATGTCTCTCCCGCTTCTCAGAGTGGACCTACTGAACTTACTATCTCTTGAATGCATACACACAGAGATGCACAGATATGTCCTCATCTTGGGTGCAACCTGAGCTCTGATGTTTTCATTTATGAGCCAGCTTAACTTCAAGTATCTTGAGTTCTGTAAATGCAACAGTAACTTGAACTTTTCAGAAAGATCTTATTGATATTTATTATATTTACAGTGTGTCTTTTATGCTGTCTCATGGTACCAGGTTTTAGTTTTGAGGTATCCCTTCACAGGCAACCTTTCTGACCTACCCTTTAGCTTAAAGGTGCCCCAAAGCTCAAGTTTACTTAAGTGCACAGATAAGTAGTGACACTTCTAAATAGAGAAAATGTTCTAAGCTAATCTATTTTCAAGAGCTGTTATATCCTGAAAATTGACTATTAAAATACCACCTCCTTATTCATCATGTCTGCACTCAGTATGTGTTCAATCTTGTCTGCTGGCATATGACTGCAATTTTACTGCCTTTTACTCCCACTTAACTGAAAGACTTAGCAGAGAGGAGAGAGCATCTGAGCTGGATACTGAAACAGAAAGGTTCACAGGCTTCCAAAGAGTTTTATCCATCTGAAGGGATTGAAGACAGCTCTGCTCTGCAAGAATAAGCAGTGCATTAATTGAAGAACCGTGTGTTGCACATGTGCAATGAAAGAGCTATTTGTATGCTCAGTCTTTGTAACTGGCAATGACACACAAGTGCATGGTCTTGCTTTACTTTAGATCTCGCTATTGCAGGTGTCCATGAAGTGAAGTGGCTTTGTTAAAAGTACGGTTAGCTGCAGCATCGCTCCAGAAGACACGGTAATGCAGAATGCAGAGGAAGATGACTGCTTAGGCGGCTATATTTTTCAGTCAAAATTTGACTCTAATCAAATCAAACTCAAAAAGAACAAAATGAAAATACAGTTGTCTTGAAAGGTGCTCCATATTCCATCAGAGCAGAGCCACCCCCTTTCGTCGAATATATTTTAATTTTGACTGTCACTGCAAAAACTGAAGTTTCCCAGCACTTGAGATTGGTTCACTGAAGTGAAATGAAACTTATGCCTCTTGCTGGCTTTGCACTCTATGAATTTTTAAAGAGAAGGAACAATTTCACATAAGCTTTCTGGAAAAAAAAAAAAGGGGAGAAAAAGAAGCCTGCATTGCAGCTGAAATAAACAATGTGGATTTCAAACAGAAAGCTTTCATTTCAGAAAGACCTGTGCCTTTGAATGCTGGAAAATAGAAGGGGATGTGGAACATGACCTAAATTACAGAAAATACGCTGTAATTATAGCCTTTGGTTTGCTCTTTGATAGTAATAGATTTAACAAGCATAGCCCTAGACACTGTATGATGTATGACTGGTCATATGATACATATCAGCCAATTTGCCCAAGTAAAAAATGTAAAATGCAGAAAAAAGACAGTTTCCACAGGCTGAACTCCTATTAGTGTGCCTTTCTACTTTCTAATGAAGAAGCTAATAGCTTTTGGTAGTTAAGCGACAAAATACCTTTGAAGATCTGGGCCTTAGGGCCTTTGTTACAATCTAACCTTTGTTCCCATGCAAGAGGAATGAGTCAATGATTCCAACAAAATCCTATAGCTGCCAGTGCAACAAAAATAACCAATATAATTCGGAAAAATGGAGTCTTTTCTCATGAGAATTACATGACATGACTTCTTGTACAGTGTGAGTCATCTATCCTACAAAAAAAACAACCTACCCAAATATAAGTGTCGATTCTTGGTTCATCTGAAGAAGTTTGAAAGATGTGTCCTTAACTCTGGTACAAAAAAAAGAACATTCTCAGATTAAATCAACTTCCCTAAACCTTTCAAAGTCTGAAGAGTGTTGTGAGTTTTGACTCTTTGATTGGCTTTGTTTTGCATAAGCCAGAGGATGTGAAAGTGTATAGCATGCAGATGGTACTTGGCACTTACCCATGGCAGTTAACTTTTCAATTAAAACGTAAAAAGACATAATAATTATCAGTTAACAATTTTCAATCTCTGTGCAGACAAAGGAATTAATGTGATTAAAAAGATCCACAACAATTATAACTTGCAGTATGGAGAGATAAGGGAGCTTAAAGTATACTTCTTCCCTTACTTTACTTCAGCAACTTTGGGGAAATTCAGGTTAAGGGCAAATTCTCTGTGCTCAGAAACTCTTTGGATTAAACAAAGGAAAAATAAAACTTTTTCCCCAAAAATTCTTAGTGGCATCTTACAGAAATAAAGTTTTTTTCCTAGGACAAGCTGAGAGCATTAGGTACTGCATATGTATGTATGTATGCACGTATATACGTATGTATGCTGCATATGCCTGGGTGAAATAAGACTTTTAGGAGAGTGTCAGGTGTTCAGGAAGCTTTTTCCCCTTTGTGGGCTCCCTAAATCTTATTCAGCTCTGAGAATGGATCTAGAAGGCTCCCAGCTTCAAAACAGCTGAAGTGTAGCCCAAAGCTGACATCATAGCCAGGGTTAACCTCCATGTGAAACGTAGGGATCACAGTCTTCTCCCCTACTCCAGCTGTAGAAAGCTGGTTTGACTGAAAATGAAAGGCAGTGCTAGGAAACCCCTTCCACTGTGCACCACTCAGCACTGCTGCTATGACTGCTGGAGCTGCTGGATTATTTTTTTCTCGGTCTCTATGTCAGCATAAAGCTGAAATTGAGAAGAGTTTCTATCCCGTTTGCTTTTCATCTTTAGACAGAGCAGAGGCTTCAAAAGAACCTCTGATCTTGTGTCATACCACTCCTGAATTTTGCCAGACATTTTACAGGAAAAAATAAACAGTCAAGACATTCAAATCCTTTCATTCCACTTACCCCAGAAACCTTTTTAGTGCTGTATTAATAGTAATTACAGATAACATATTCCAGTAAAAGAAAGTTAAAGTTAGAAGGTCAAGTGATCCACAATTAATGGCTGTCTAAAAGAAGATACAAATGAAAACATACTTCATCTCTGCTCATCCCTCATGCAAATAGATGTTGGGGTTCTTCACTTTCTCAGAGGGAAGGAGTCTTCCTCTGTTGTGCAGGGTGGACCAGGTTAGGGTATGGATCAAGACCAAGCAGTTAGCTGGAGAGTCCTAGTATTATGAGTACTAGGACTCGCACATAGGAAAGTCAATAAAAATGAGTATTTGTCTCTACCTCTAAATATCTTCTTGAAATTGTACACATGGGTTAATATGTGAAGCTTTGGAGTTCTTACCCCAGCTTCTGGGGCCTTTTGACCCTTACATACCTTTTTTTTCTAAATGGATCTGGTTATAATTAACATTACATATAATGTTGGCTGGAGGTAGGAAGCACAACATGGACTTGATAAACCAAGAGATCTCTTCTAGGCCTATTCCCTACATTTGTTTTATACATAAAATGTGATCTCTTCCACTTATCAAGGTAAAGATATTTACTTAGCATTCAGAAATCAAGCTGATCAAAGAAAATGTAAGGTCAGCACATTTTAATTTCTGGGATGTAAAGCGCAGCAACAGACTGAGACACATTGTGCTGCTTCTAGAAATACCCTTTTAGTAATGGGTATGCCCAGAGACCCAAAACCAGGCACTTTAACACAGGCTGTTCTGTGCCACTGAGTTAAATCTCTTCTTTTAGCAATGGTTAGTTTGCCGAGAGGAATATAAGACACAGGAGGGAGACATAAAGTATGCGAGAAAAAAAAACAGTTAATCATGTTCAGCATCTAAAGATCTAGAGTGATGAATAGGTATAGCTAATTGGCTGAATCTTTTTTTAATGAAACTATTTGCATTTTTTATCTTAAGAAGTGATAAAATGGAGATGGAAATAAAAGCAACTCCCAGCTGACTGATGGGAATAGATAGACCTTCACTAAAAACACCTCACTTTAAACATAGAGAAGAGCTGCTTTCCGTTTCCTTCATCTTTCTTCTACAATGTTTGCGTTCCCAATGATAATACCTTGTTTAGCTGTTTCCTATAGGCTAACAGTGACATTTCAGTTTAATGGCTGATGAGTTTTCAGAGGTCCTTGTCTACCTTCTATCCTTGCTAGAAAGTGCTCTCTCTCTGACCCAATATCTTTAATTGAGGTGTTATTAAGGAAAGGTTCTTGTAAAGGTCAACATAACTCTAAAATAGAGTCATGAACAAAAAAGAAACATGGTTCTCTGTCCTGACTCACTGCAGTGCCATTTTATCCAGCACAGAGTTTTTCCTTGGTGGTATTATCAAAGCACGATCGTAAGGCAAGCTTGGAAGAGTTGGACTCTCGGGGATCTCTCTGCAGTTCATGAAAGGACAAGTTTCCCCTGAGGGAATTTCACGACATAGCTGCCCACCCTGATTTATGTCCTGGCAGAGCATCTCCTTCCCCTTCTCTCTCCTTTAACTTTCTAGTTAGATGAGGGAAGGGGAAGTACCTGAAGCTATTTTTTAATCATTGTGTATCTACCTCTATGGTCTGGCACAGAAATCCTTCCCCTAAAAGATTAAAATCTTATGTAGCTGGCAAGAGGAGAGGCTGAGAACAAGGCCAAGCCTGAGGATCCCCCAGTTCCAACCTGACAAGCTGTGTGTCTGGCACTGTGCAGCTTCTGCACTTTTTTCTTCTTATCTTCCCTCTTCAAAATGCAAGCTAGGTCACATGTAGCTTGTCTAACACTTCATGCTGCAGAGAAATTAAAAATAGCTGCATCGTGCTACTTAGGACTAGAAAAAAAACAATGTTCAGTTCGATTTAATGCATTCTTGTGTAGCTGGTTTCTCCCTGTGCAGCTCTAGTTCAATGAAGCATAGGCAGGTCTAGCATTTATCCTGGTACTCTCTGATCTGACCAAAACAAAAGACCAGTATTTACTCCCTTAAATGATCAGAAAGGAAATCATCAGTCAATTAGAAACAGTTCAGACACTACAGTGGATATGGCACTGTGATGGGGCACTGGCTATGGCCCTAATGGACCAACTTGCTCTGATCTCAGCTGCAAAATTTAGTAGTAGTCCTGGATTGATATTTTTTCAGGTATTTGGAGTTTATGAATAATAAGTAGGCTCATTTATATAAATTACTCCAAGTTTCAGAAGCTGAAACTTTAATGATGTTATGCAACTGTGAACAGATGTGTTCACCTGATATTGAAGAAGGGTATTAAATAAAGTCCCTCTTATCCAGGAAAGGCCAAAAACTTGCTAGGGCTTCTTTTACAGAGGATGCTGCCATTTTGTTGAGCATTCATTTACCTTGTTTCATGTTTCAAACAGATTCATAGAATTCAGCTTAGGTCAAAAAGGATCTCTGGAGGTCAACGGATTCCCCAGCTCAGCGCAAGGCCAGCATAAGTGAGATCCTTGTGTCGCTCCAGGAACAGCTATGAAATACAGCCCACATAAGGAAACGCAGTGCAACCATATGATATAAATTTCTGGACACCACATGCAAGGGAATCTGACCTAGAGCATGGAAAGTTTTTGCTTGTTTGTGTATACAGTTTTGTCAGTAATGCACTGTTGTATTGCCTGGCGGCATGGAATTAGATGTGTGAAAATATTTTCATGCAAATTTCATATGAGTAAAGAGGGCTTCTGTGTGTACAGTAAACTCACTGCAGTTCCTACCTCTAGCACATTTTCTGTATTTGCAGGAATATCTCAGCAATCCTAATACACACTACCAGGTTTCCGGCTCCCATCTGGTCTCAAGTTGTTCCTTGAGTGGGGAACCAGCCTATGTACTTATTTGGTTGCGGAGTTACATCAGAACAGAGTGGTGTCCGTCTCCCCCTGTACATGTATCTCTAAAGGGCACATTTCTTGGGATCTGAAGTATGCCCAAATTTTCTGGGAAGCAGAAAACCTTTCAATCCAGGTCCTAAGGGCAAGGGCTCCCTAATGTTGGACCTCTCTTACCCTGGTGCGGTAGGAAAGGAAAACCCTGCCAGTCCTGCATTAGCCTGTTTGGATGACTCAGGATCTTTAATGTATTCTGAAGCTTTACCTCCTGATGGGATTTTCTGTTGTTTGCTCTTGAGAGCTCAGTTTGATGAGGCATTGAACAGGGCGAGGACTGAGAAGTAGGTAAAAAGCATATTGTATACTATATTGTGTACATACCCTTAAGCTCTTTGGTGATACCCAATGACACTTCATTAAGTAGGATGGTTAATTACATTCTCAGTACTGCATCTGTAAACAGTTTGCTATTTATCTGCTTAGACACATTTAAATTCAGTATTAAAAAGCAGTGACAAAATACTGTCACTACCCTACGCATATATCAGCAATACATGGGGTTCAGTGGGAAAAGGTAATTATGATCAGTATAAAACTGGTATAATGCAAGATTTGACTCTTGGGAGAGTTGTTAGCAGAATAGGCCAGTATTTTGCCTCTGTCACTCCAGAGGATCTTCAGTGCAAGGTCTTTAAACAAAATCATTTCAAATGAATGAAGTTTGGTTTACAACAGCAGAGAAGACGTGATAGTCAGCTTCTTTCTGTTTTCTACTGCTGAAATGTGCTTTTCCCTTCCTGTCCCTCTTCTCCTTCCTCCATCACTGCTGCAAAAGAGGGGGAACTATTTTGGACTGAGACCAGAACCTCTGAATGAAACACTGCCAAAATGTTTCTTGCTACTTTCAGTTCAGATCATGCAAAAAGTCGTACAAGCACATAAACATCCCAATTGAAGTCCATTTCTGTATTAGATGTTTATTCCCTTGTTCCTTTACACACATTTCTAAATTAAAGAGGTATATGACTGATGCCTAGAGAACAAAGTAACCGTTATGTCCTTCAGAGTTTTTGTGTCATGAATTATCTTAGCCATAAAGTACATTAAAAAATGTACCTGGCTATTGAGAATTGCCATGCTTTGAACACTGAAATGCCACTTCTAACCCAGGGGAAGGAATCATTAATAGGGTAATGAAATTGAAAGTGTGATAATAGATTTATTACTTAAATTTTTGATTATGCCAATTGACCTTTTAGTTAGATCTTTAAACCTTCATAAAATCCTCTTGCTCCTTGACAGGAAATACCCAACGACCCTGTGCTAGCAATTATAGTCGTTGACAACTATGTTTGCAAAGCAAAAACAGAGCAAATGGAGCAAACTGAGTTCAGTGAACTCTTACCTATGAGGTCTCCAGCATCAACTCAAGCAGCGCAAGGTGAATCCTCTGCACTGTGTGCCTGAGGTAGGAATAACAGTATAGTTTCAGCATAGCACTTACATGTAAATCATTGCAATTACTGGCTGTTTAGTTGATGTTTTGAATTAACTTGGCCAATGACCCAAGAATGTGTCTGCAGGCAGCACTTCCCTGGAAGCCAGACACAGAAAATGGGATATGGTGTGCACTGGCTCTCGCTTGCCACTGCAAGCAGCTACAAAGGGCACAAAGGGCACAGGTATCTGCTAGGCAAATCTTACACAGCAGCAAATTTAACAAATACAATTAAATGAGTGATTTCAGTAATAACATTAGTAATCATAGCTCATGGCTCTTCTTACAGTTTCCATTTCAGAGCACCATTAATGACTACATAATCATCTAATATTAATGTTATCTACCTCTGCCCTATCAAAAAGGATTAGAAGGGTGTGTGACTGAGCTCCCAGGCCAGGAGCTCAGGGTGCAAGAGCAGAGGCTGTGGATGAGGCTTCTCACCACTCTTCCTTACAGCTTAGCTGTTTTCACACAAGTGTAACTGAAGCTTGAAGAGGAGGATTATAGAGAAAGACGGCTATGGAGGCTGTTGGCATACTTGGGGCCCTGACAAGTTTCTTATGAATGCTATCAAAACTACTAAGTCATTTCATTAGGTCTCCCAAGACCACAGCTATTAGGTTTCAGCTCAGAGCAGTGGAATATATATGTGCTATAGCCTCCTTCTTCTTTACCTTGTACTTTCTAGCCCTTGCACCTCCCAGTGTTCCATCCTCTTTAGTACATGCATCTTGTAAACACATTTAATACACACAGCTAATCTTTACGTGTTGAAAAAAGATGTAAAATACTGCAGCCTTGGAAGGAGTATATTTATTTGTAACTCTAGACAGTCCTACTGAGTAAGAAAGGTCTTTCAATTTTAAAATAGATTTACCCCACTGAAATCAGCAAAGACTTTTCATGAACAAAAGGAACAGAGTCTTGACTTGTGATTTAATACAAATTTATAAAATTTCCTCAAATTTGGTTGCACAATACAATATAGAATGTCACAATTCTTTTCAGAATCTTAAGATGAAAGGTAATCAGTAATTAGTTCTTATGTTCGTACTGCTGATATTTCAGTACATTATGCCCAGGAGAAGTTTCTTCATCAGAAAACTATGACACCTTGCTGCAGGACCACAAAGCCATATTAAAACCTTGTCTCATGCTTTAAAGCATTGCACAATTCAGCTATAGCCCACTATGACAGAATCCATGATGTAACCATCATATATAATTTTAGGGGGAAAAGGGTTAATTTTATTTTAACCTGTGTTGCAGTTACAGCTGTTCTTCAAAGCATATTGTTCTAGTCCACTTAGGGAGCATCACACTGCCCCACCATGGCTGTGTGGACTCCTGGTGATCAGCAGTCCCATTCTTGTCACTCCTCTGTGTTTGCCCCCTGCTCTGTCAATGGATGAAAGGAGTAGGGGAAAGTAACTGTTCCTCTGCTGGCTCAGATTCTTCCGTAGAAAATTTTGATAGCTAAGCATAGACACTGCATCTCTTTGTCCTCTTCAAGTTGTTCGTTTCACTAATGGAAACTTGAGAAGCAGTGATCAAATTTGAAGCCTTTTCTGAGTTCAGGCTGAGGTACCATCTCCTGATAGGCAGCATCAAAGGGCTTGGCTGATGATGCAGATGTTAATGAGGATATCTTCAGAGGTCAGGCAGCAGCCTTGCAAATTTCCAAGGCACATATCTCCACAAAAATGGCTGCTAAATTTGCTTGTATTTTAACAGAACAGTGTCTATTTTGCATGATTCAAGTGTACCTGACTGCTCTATAACAAAAAATAATGCAATGCAGAGTACATGAGGCTAATGTGCGAGCAGGAATTGCTGCCTTACCATTCTTTTGATGTGGACCAGCAATCATTATGAAGGTTATTGGTTTATGCATAGGTGCTGCAACATGCAAGAGAAGCACTGAGACAGACCTAAAGCGCGTAATGCTAATTTTAACAAATTTTATGGCTCTGTAGTAAAATCAAGTAAATGTGTCACCTCATCAAGGGCGATTTGTTGCCTGTCCTTTGGAAGGACAGTAGGGTAACATCTAAATTAAACTGTGTCTCTGATGGGTGGTATGGAACAGTCCTAGCATCTGGCAGCTCATAGCACCTTATGCTGGGAATTAAAAATACAGTCTGCCACCATCTCTGAAAGACTATGGGGCAGGAGATCTGAACCGTAAGCCTCCCTTTGTTCTTTCATAGTATGTCTAAAGGGGTGGTAGCAGTGCTGCAGGAAAGTGGCCTGGGGTGCACAAACACATGGCCAAGCAAGCAGAGCTGAGACCACAAACTGAAAAGTCGTTTGCACTAAGGGGATCAATAGTACAGATGAGCTGATCCAAGGTCAGAGCAGTCCCTGGGCTTTTTGTGATGGGAAGCTAATGGCCTGCAGGCAGAGCTGAGATGGATCTGGTTGGCTTCTCTAATACAAACATCTCAGTATTGTTTTCCCTGGATTTTGGCATTCTTTCTACATAACAAAAACAAACAGAATGTTTTACTGGAACATGATTTTTTAAAAAAGCACTTAGTATAAGCTTCATTTGAGGGAGTGATCATACCACAGTAGAAAATAAACAATATAAATAACATCTGTGTGACGTGAGTTCTGCTATGAGAGCTAATGTGAATGACACTTGAAGATCCAAGACATTAATTCTCTAAGCTGAAAAGAAATAGACTATTGCAACATTCCTCTGTGCCAGCAAATACCCATATTCATTTAAATAACTATCCGTGCTTATCTAGCATAAATAATCCATGATTTCTAGGATAATGTAAAGGCGTTCTTATCAACTTGCATCTCCTAAAGAACAGAAAGCAGGGTGAGGAATGGGTAAGGGAAAACTGAATTCCCCAGGGAAAAAGGCAGGAACCTCATTCCGCACAACAGACTGCAGCAACACAGAGTGCTCCTCTCAAATGCCACCTTCACAGCAGCATGGCTAACTCTTCTACTGGCTGAGGAAGTTTGGTGCAGGCACATTAGTATGGATCTGACTTGGTTTCTCTTTCTTTCTCTGATTTCTCCCAACAACAGTTCAGGAAGGTCAGTTGAGGTTTACATAGTGCTCCTGAAGTTCCAATGGATGGGGTGATGGAAATACACAGCCATCAGTGGGTGTACATAGGCCAGAGAAAGTCTGCAGGTAGAGGCAGTGTGTTTTATTGGATCAGCTGGTATTGCTGGAAATTACGTAAACCTTCAGGTATGCAAGCCCTTATTCAGGTCTGAAATAGAAGCAGCAATTTTCAGAGCTAAATACAAGCTGAGAACAAATGATCAGATCTTAATTATGTATGTATCAATTAGGCCTTTGTTTAAAGAAAAGATATTTGGTAGAAGAAAAGATGGTAAAGAGGGAGGAAAGTGAGACTTGAAAGTTAAAGTTAAATGAAGCTGCTTGTCACCCAGAGGGAAGAAGAGACAGGTAGTTTATAGGCTGGAGAACAACAGTCGATCACGGTGAGTAGGAGGAGAGTCTAATCATAAAAGTCACATTTACCGAGAGCGTGCTCCTCCATAGCAAGTGGCTTTCTGAATTTCAATTTGCAACCTCATCTTTAGAAGGAGGTTTGGAGCAGTGTTCTTTTGGTAGCTAGGGGTGTTTTTTTTATTATAGCTTGATCACTTGGGACCATTCCTGTCTATACTGATTGATATTGCTTAATTTTACTTACCCAGTTACTATGAGGCCACCAGATTAATTTTACTGTACTTCTGGGAATGCGGCTGTGGCGTTTAGAGAAATTCAGGAAGGGAGAGCTAGGGGTGGGCCCCAACTTAGATGGGTAAGATTATTTGGGTGGAGAGGGAAGGGTAATGAGTTATCTTCAATGCTTTGAGGGGTCCATCCTCTGGTTTTCTGGGAGCTGCTGGTGGGGAAGCTTGTAGGAAGCTGTGTCCTTCCTGCCTCATGCACGATCTTTTTGAGGAAAGATAGTGAGGCCAGTAATCAAACAGTTCAGATCTCTGTCACTGGGAGACTCAAATACTCGAGAATGGTGTATTGCAGGTTAGCAGCACCACATATTATATATTCTACCAAATAAATATTGAAAATAGCAGCTCTGCTCAATCAGATCTGTAAGAAACCAAATGTTTAGTCAATATTGTGAGTACTCTTTGGTGAGAGTTCATCTGTTGATTCTGCTCAGCCCACACAAACCTGAGGTGCTTTTTTATTGTAAAAAAGAAACCTCCACATGAAGACAGTGTTATTTTTAAGTGGCTTTCTACTAAAGGTAGTCTGAATGTTCTATGAAATATTAAACTGGTGAGACAACTTTAGGAAACCTTACCGTAGAATGAAATACTGCTTACCTCTAATGCATTTATTTCCACGTATACATGTACGGAATCCAAATCAGAACATTTTGTAAGGAAGCGTGGAAGGGTTTTGTACTATCCAACTGTGCACAGTCTGTGAGCAGTAAAAAACTAGATACTTCTAGATTACTAAAGTCATAACTACAAATCAATATGCATGTGTACAAAAGATTAATGTCTCCATAAAGTGCCTGAAATTCAATATTCTTAGTCTACTGTGCCTCCTGAAAGTACCTGCATATTTTATATTCCCCGTGTGCTAAAAGTTGTCTCTGTATTTTATGCACTGTTATTTGTGAAACACTATTTGCAAACATAAGTAACAGCTAGTACTGGCGATGATACACAGGCTGTATAACATGTCTGAAGAAAACAAATCAAGAAGCATACAAATGCCCACAAGTATAAATTTCAAGGACACCATAGGAATTTTAACCACATGCTAATGCTGTTAAGAGTATACCATAGCTGTGTGGGATGCATTCTTGTAGCTGGCAGGAAGAAAAATAGCTCCAGACTCTGGTAAATGTGTGCGTTTCCATGGTTGTGGTACCTATCTATGCAAAAAGCCTTTGCTCCAAGCAGTGGGATGTGCAGTCATTGCACATTCCTATTGCTGTCCACTGGCAACCATCTGCTGGCAAGTGGCTCCTGGGTAAGCATGGCATGCTGGAGCACCTTCCAGCTCAGGTGAGATGAACAGCTGGAGGGTGACCCGGCTGCATGCCCCTGATATCTGACTGACAGCTTGGAGCTGTTAGCAGGGAAGATGTTCCCACAGAGTTACCTGAGAGGGGGCTTCATGTCAGCTCATTCATTCACCAGCAGCACCAGAAGGTGGTTTTTGCCCAGCCACAGCCTGAAAGGTGATTTGGGAAGCACTTCCAGTGTCCTCTGAGGAGCCTCAAGCAGCAGGTAGCACAGCATGGAAATCTCAGTAGGGACTCCCCAGCATGGAAGGCACCATATTGCTTGACACAAGAGTCTGCCTCTTAGCTCAGAGAAAAAAACCCACAGATAATTCACAATGTGAATTGCTTATATTTTCTGTGTGTAACATACAGTTACTTACATATAGTGCTGGTGGTATAATGGCATTCAATAGGAATGCATTTCAAAGCTCCTCCTTAACCAAAAAGGACAGAAAGAGTGTAGATAGTCAGAATCTGTAACAGCTTTGTATACAATTGCAAATGGGAGACTGTGAATGGGTCTCAGCGCTTGCTCTGACAGACTGACTGAAATCACAACTAGCAGTGCAAAATCTGTTACAGTTTAATGAGATGCCAAATGCTAAACATGCAAAACAACCTCTTCTTCCTGAGATTAGGTTTCAGTTTTTTCCTTTTTCCTGCACAGATTATCACTGAAAATAATTCTATGTACTAGCTTCTTCCAGCACTCAAAGAGCACCTGCACTGGTTCATACAAAAGATTAACATGCAGAACACTGAATAATTCAGAATGCTTTGAGTGGGTAGAAAGCTGAGCACACTGAAAAGAACTTTTTTTTCTGGAAGAAGTTTGCCTTTTTGTAAAAAAACCCCATAAGCCTGAACTTTTTTATGATTAAATACAAAATTTCAAACAAAACATTTTTAGATTGGGAAGGAACATACAGGGTCCATGTGCTAGATCTGCTCTACTGAGAAGGTTGCCTAGCTAAAGTGTATTTCCCATGGTCATTATCAGCTCTGTCCCTGATGAAACAATTTGGTCCAGCAGTCACCATTTGCTATGACCCAAGCCACTTGGCTGCCAAGCTCAGCCCACAAGTAGAACAGAGACATAAAACATTCAAGGAACAAGTACTAAAAGTCAGGATTTTCAAATCCACATTTTTCAGCTTAAGATATTGCATTTCAATCTAAACAGATTTTTTTTGGATACATAAGTAATTGGTTTTTATTTAAAAATAGAACATTTGATTTAAGACAAATGCCTTTAACAAAATAACATATTGAAATGAAACAATTTAATTTCTGATCCAAAGATACTTTTGTTAGAAATTTTGAAGCAGCTCTCATGAAACTTCCCTTGATTTTATTACAGAACTGAAATTGAAAAATATTGTTGATCTATAAGCTCACGATGACCAGCTGTACATAAAGTACATTAAAAAAGCAGTACATATTGTAGTAATCAGTGTTATTATTAACCAGTTCTTCTGAACTAAGAAATGTCTTGCAGTTCCAGTCCTTGATCTTGCTGTGGATAACCAAACATTTCTGTCTGATAGGAGTTTTGCTGATTTCCTTGGGATCCAAAGCACAGATTCTTGTTCTTGTACAGTCCCATCATTGCCTGAAGTTAAAGCTGTCATTTATGTCCATTATTTTGCTGAGATATCATGCTACATTATAAAGGTTGCAATTTTAATTCATTATATGAGGAAAAAATAGAAAAATAACTTATAGCTTAAACTGAGAGAAGTAGTGTTAACCTTTCTTTGTTGCAGGAAGCCATCCAAATGTGCAAAATAAAAGTGATGGAGAAGTTCCCTGGAGAGGTACATCCTAAACAAGTGTCATGTTTCTAATTTTCTTTGGGCTGATCAGATAATCAGCACGTCTTTGAGATCCCACCTATGGGAGAGTAAGAGCAGTTACGGAAGTTGAAGAAATCCTAGAAAAGCAGTCCCACAAAGGTCCTCAAGAGATCACCTGCCAAACCCTCACCCCAAAATATTATACCAAAATGCAATCTATCAGCATCAGCTCACTCAAAATCTAAATACAAAGGAAAGAATGAACAGCAGAACAAAAGCTTCACATGCAACACACAGCTGGCAGTTCTGGGAATTCATTAACTGGTCTTTTGCTGAAAACTTTTTGTGGACTTTGCAGTCTGCATTCTTTTAAGCAAAACATGATGGACATTTCTCCTCTGGTTCTCTTAAGGAAACTACCCATTAAGCTGTAACAAAAACTTAACATTTGACATGGCTTTCCAAATACATTAGAAATTGCAACAATAAGCACACCAGTATTTCATGTATCTGAAAGACCTCTGTCAGTATCCCAGTGTTTTTTCAAGGCAAGCTTTTTTTAAAGTTTCCATGATTGGCATGATGCCACTTCCACCAACAGCAGCTTGTTTTCAAGTTGACCCCAGTGGGATCAGTGCAGGGCAAATGCTTAGCAGTTTTGAAATCACTATCCTCATTTGCAACCACTGCAGTGGATTTCCAGTCCTAATTGCTTATGTGCTTTTATGAAATATCATTGCAAGGGAAAAGACAAAGAAAAATTCATTCTCAAAAGCATCCAAGAAACGTACATTTTGGATATTTAAATGTAGTAGTGGGATTTCACATAGATAATTACAAAGTAGCCCTAAGGGATGGAAATTTCTTCCAAAGTTCTAAAGAAGTCTCTTCGCATAGCTTCCTAAATGAACCATGACAGCCAAAGGGTTTGCTGTGGCCAGCCCCAGTGTTGGTTTTATCTACCTCCAAGTAGATCTTATCATCTGCTGGCTACTGTTCCTTGCAACTTCCCCACTTGGTCTCAAGGCCTTGGAAGTGAACGGAAATTTCAGATCCTCCCAGTGGAATTTTTCATCAAGCCCAATCGGGTTCCTAACTATTGACCAGTCTTTCTGTGTTTTGTTTCTAGAGCATTAATCATGTACAGTCTGTATTGCCTTGGTCTTCTTCCAGCATTAAACATCTTAAATAATGCACTTGGTACATATACATTATTGAATGAGCCATAGAGGAAAATGTTAGATAACAAATGTGCACAACATGTCTCTGGTAGTTAATGAGTTCCAGCACCTCAAGGAAAAGCATGGGATAAATATAACTATCCTGGAAACATTCCATAAGACGGCTGCCTTCTGTTTTAAATACAACTCTCCCCCTCCCCCACCTCTTTTTATTGCCAGAACATACTGCTGTTTTCTAAATTTACCCTTCTTTACTGTTTATTTCTGCAGAGAAGATAGGCTCTGGGAAGTAACAGGATTGCCTGTTTGTGCTCAAGAGACCTTTTCCAGGATCTCTCTGCTGCACTTAATTTCTTGCAGTTCAGCCCAAAGACCTTATTGATGCTCAACAGAGACATCTTTCATTTATTTCCAGTACACATCAGAAGTTTCCTCTGCTCTGAGTTACCCTGGAGATTAATATGTGATAAGATTTGTTCCATTACAGCAGAACAGTTATTTGGAATTTCATGATCTTTCAATTACAGGTCTGTTATACCAGGCTTTCTCACTAGGACAAAGTTTTGAGAAGCTCTCTACTCCTGCTCCTCCCAAAAATACCCAACTTACAAGTAGAATGGAAGGAAAAAACAATCTGAACAATGCTGAAGGCAAGCATTATGTATGTGGAAAACAAGTGCTTTCAGATACTGTGGACTGCCCTTTCAGCATATAGTATGCTGAACTAGCCAGCATACTGAGTAGCCAGAAAGTTTCAGAGGGGGTCCAAAAGCACCTCACTGAACTCTGTTTCTGAAACTTCCTGAAATAGTTCATTATTTGAATCTCATGTTTAGCAAAATACTGAGGTGGAAATATTTCCCAGAACTTTGTGCGTGAAAATACTGTATTGCATCCAGATTTGCTAAAGAACAAAGATATTAATCAGGAGGTTCAAGTAATACCAAAAGAGGCAGAGGCTAGGGCCATTAGTAGGCAGTAGAGCAGAAACTTTCGGTTTGCATGTGGTTTTGAACAGGAGGGAGTCAGAGGACTTGCACCAGCTGAATCTAGGCTGCCCTGAGAGCACTGGGGAAAATGTAACCCAAGCATGCCTCTTTTGCTTGAAAAATCTCATCTGCAAGTGTAAGCCACCCAGCCCCTGCCTTGCCTTGTCATTTCTCCTCACCACAGAAGCAGAAACCAAACAGCAGGTTTGCTCCTGGGCTAGGGACTGTGCCCACGATGGTTTGCCTTTGCCCTGCTGTTACTTGCTCTAGAGCAAAAACTATAGGTTACTTATATTTTATTCTCACTGTGCTCTGATATCAATTAATGAATAATTTCATGAATTTCAGTCAACTCATGCTGTGTACTGGCCCATTTTCAGTGGAGCTTTCTTTGAAATAGCATAGCCTCACTGAGGTTTAAGTTCATTGGATATAACTTTACTGAAATGGAGGCTGCTGGCTGCTGCTCAGTGACCTAAAACTCATTTTCCGGTGCTGTAGAAGTTCTCATACAACACGTTATAAATACAAAATGCAGAGGAGTAAGACCACAAGAACCATTTCACATTTAGAACCTGATATGCCACAACTGCTAGAGCCTTTGCTTGGTTTTGATTTCAAAATTGTTTCTTCTTCATATTCAGTGCTCTATTAGTCTTGTCAGTCCCAGTTTGAGAAAAAATGGTTTCATTAATCATTACATCCTACACATTGAACAGAAAAAATGACAGCTCTAGTGGTTAGCTGCACAGCCCAGCATTACAGGAGCGAGTTCCTAAGGTGGTCCCTTCTACCAGTAAGGATGCAGTACCATCAGCATTTCTTCTACATGGCTTTAAGTCTCTTTGTACTGTCATCCTGGCATCTAGTTAACCACAGCTATTTGGCAGGCACAGGTTTCAAAACCTGCCTGTTGACTTACCATCACTTTTCATAGGGATTACTATAAAAAGGACTATTATAATAGGAAAAGCTTTGCACAGTTTGTTGGTTTGGTTGGTTAAACAGCTGCCCAAATCTTTCCACCTCTTCCAGCTGTTCAGCCAGACAAACAGACAGCTAGGAATATATGGATGAATCAGAATGTAAAATGAGTGTATCAGCTGATTTCAGAGTTGGACCCTTCAGTGATATTTTGAATACACTTCAGTCTTCAGTCAATGAAAGAAGGACTTCTGCTATTACAAGTATGTTGTAGTCATTTCTGCAACCCATATGATATCAGTGATATGAATGATGAACACACATCTGGCATTATGAAACAGGGTTCTGATCTTTACATTAATTTGACAGATGGCAGCTCCTCAGACGCTGACGCTGTGGAAATGTGTGATAAGCTGAAGGATTTGCCTGCTATTAGCCAGCCAAAAAAAAAAACAAACCTCCAAGCCCAACTACATTAAAACAAATTGCTGAAATTGATGTGGTAGAAGTACTTCCAAAAATGTCTGCATGCATCACACATTTGCCTGTTAGAACAAAAATCAGGGAGGTACAGCTTCCTGTTTCTGAAGGTTATATTTCCCCCTGCTCTCAGCTTTTAATTCTCATTCCAAATTCACTTCATTTACAGGAAAACACCCACCCAAAAGTCCTGGATACCCTCAAAATAATTCGGATACACTATCACTTCAAATAGCAAACCAGTTCTATCCCGGCAACTTTTCATACACGCAGCACATTTCCCTGTCCATCAATACACATACAGCCTGGAAATTCCTTCTCAGTTCTTCATGGGTTAATCCCACCCACATAGCATCACTCCTCCCCTTCTTTCAGACACTTGGGAAAATTACACTATAAACTGCACCTTTCTTTTCTATATCATCAATATTTATTACTCTCTTAAGATATGCTGACCAATGAATACCATAACATGACATACTCTATAGTACATTTCACCAGTAGAGGTAAAATTATTTGCCATCATTGGTTTATATTTCTATTTATTGACCTTTTAATTCGATTTTGATTGCTTAATTTTTCTTTTCAAACAATCCTCAGAGTCAGAGCAGTTATATTCAGTGCAATAAATGGAGCTGCAATTCATCATTCATTTCCTGCCCAGTATAAAACCACAACCACCACCAAATAATATTTCCAGTTTATAGAGTGTCATTTGGAGTATTTAAGAAGAAAAATAGATCCTTCCCCATTAACAGAGCCGTGACTCACTCTGGACTGGAGAGGAGGAGTGCAGCTGTGATGGCAAGTGCAAGCCTCCTGTAGCTCTGCTGAAGTCAGGTGAATTTCACCAGGGACGAATGTGGCCCACTGTAAGGGAGCACTCAGTCCCTTTTATGAAACGGTTTTCTGATCTACCACAGAGACACTTATGGCATATTAAATGGAATAATTATGAAGCTTGTACAGAAGTCTGTCCAGTCCTTACAGCTCTTTTTGTACCAGTGGGACTTGAAAAAAATGCTGTTCCTCAGAGATGTCACTCAGGACCTGGCAGAACTGACCCTATGGCCCTTGTTCAGGCTAAACTGTCTGTGGGACTGCCCCAAAACCTGCTAGAGACAAGACAAGGGATCCCCACCATTGTGCTTGGGTTGTGGAAGTAGCTCTGTGCACTGGGTCAGGGCATGAAAAATGGGCTCTTGGATGAGACCTTGGTCCCTAATACCTGCTTGGCCTGAAGCTCAACCTTGGGAGTAGTAGCAAGGATCGCTCCTCCCATCACTGACAGTAACAAAATATGCAATTAAACAGAAGCCTGTAATTCTACTTTCCATGTGACCTTTTCTTGGCTAATGAAATCAGAATGAAGACCTTCCAGCACCCCTGACTGATGCTCCTGGTCTCCTCTTCTAGTGTCTGGTAATTTTTTCCTCAGCTCAATAATTCAGTTCGATAGTCATCATTTTTTAAATGTGTCACATGCCTCTTTTTTTCTCCCTTCTTCTTCGCTCAGCTATTACTTTTCCCTAAGATTATTTGCCAAATCTTTTGTTCACATTGTGAATTGATCAGTGCAAGTGCTGGGCAACATTTATCTTCCATGAACATTTTATATTAGTTTCTGATTCAAAGAGTTTGAACTCCAGTAGCTGACCTAAGCAATTTTCTATTGTCACCTTTTACAGTGACACCCACCAGGTTTTTCAGCTCTGTACCTGGTTGTGTCCAGGTACAGGAAACAAACACTGCGACACCAAGTCTCCGCTAATCTCTGAAATCATTTGAAAATATAACTTTTTACATACAGAACAGAAAGGATAAAATTTGAAGCTGATACCTTCAGAGACTCAGGAAGGATGCTTAATGCCTCTGCCCTGTGCTGAAATTTTCCACACAGTTTTCTCTCGGGGGTGGGAGAAATGGGCTGTGCAGCAGGTATGATCACCTCTGTTCAGTCAAAATACTAACCTGATTCACTGTGATAGCCCTGCTTTTCATCTCATCTCCAATTCTATGAGCTTCTTCTAATTTTAGAACTGTCCATTCAGACTTTGCCCACATAAACTTATTTTCTGGCCTTGCTGTTGTGGTTAATCCTGATCCTATAAGATGACAGGGAAGCCAACCACAGAAATATTAGATTTTTTCACTTTGCAGGTGGAGAGCCAAGGCTTTAGGTCTCCAGTCTCTGTGACTCTTTCCATAAGTAGATGTTTCTTCCCCCATGCTCCTGAGGGAGGACTTGGATTCTCCACTCCTTCTTCTCGACTTCCATAGAAGCACTGCAAGGACATTTGCTAATTTTTTGTGATTATCCAGGGAGAGAGAGGCAATTTGCTGGAGTCTACCCCTTTATGACCTCCTTCACTATGGAAAAAAATAAAATTCTCTTCTCTCTAACTTCTCCTGTTTTTTACCCCCTATTTCTCATTAAACAGTCCAGAAAAGTAAACAATGGAATACCTTTGGGAACATTTCCAGTCTCCACACAAGGAAAGTCACCTGAGAAACACAGCTCTTTGTATTTAGAAAATGCAGTGGCAGGAAGGCAGGTGGTTTCTGAAGAAATTGTTTGATTCAGCATTAATCAGCAAACAGTTATATGGCTTGCCATTTGATTTCTCCTACTTGACAAGAAATATTTTATAAAAAAAGGGCACCATAATGTTTAGTATGCAGTATATTGGCAAAAGTGGTGATTAAACTTTATTAGAATGAATCCAGTAACACTTTTTGTCAGAAAACCTTTATTATTATTAACAAGGAAGATTATGAAAGTTTGTCTGGGAAATGTTTTACTATGTTTGTATGTACTGCTATAAATATAAGTTATGGACTGCAAATTCACGATTTAATGCAATTTGTCAAATTTTATCAGCTTCTGCATACACAAGATAGGGCCATCACAATATACTGCAAAGTCCTGTTCAAACTGAGAAATGGGTTGCCTTCACAAGCCATTTGTACATTGATAAATCTTCCTCCAACATATGGAAAACAGCTATAAATAATGTTCACCTCTAGATTATCTCTTTTCAAAAATGCGTATGCAGTTAGTGATGCAGCTAGAAGCCACCACAACGGACTTACTTATACCAAGTATTACCATAGACTCATAGCATGGTTTTGTTCGGAAGGGATCTTAAAGATCATCTAGTTCCAACCCCCCTGCCACAGGCAGGGGCACCTTCCACTAGACCAGGGTGCTCAAAGCCCCATCCAGCCTGACCTTGAACACTACCAAGGACAACCGGTTTAACAGAAACAGCTCAACTTTATGCTTCGTGCCTGTTTCTGTGTTCCCTAGTCACTGGGTTGCAAGAGACCTCCTAGGCCATCTAAACTAGTATTTAACATAGAGTGCTGCACCTACATTCATGTTTCAGCTTGAATCAGGAGCATTAACTCAATACTTGTGAACACAGTCTCCTGTTGGTCCTGACTCACAACACTACAGTTCTCACTGTGAAGCTGCCTGAGAGCACTCAATTTGGCTACCTTTGAGATGACACCAGATAGCTTAATTCACAGCACATCAACCACCAATGAGAACCCAGTCACTGGGAAACAGGTAAGGCTAACTGAAGTTATTGCGTCCCCGTGAAACGCGTATATGGTGGATACAGGGTCCTCAGCAAAAGCGCTTTTGTTTCTCAGAGCAGACCATAATATGCCATATGCCTTGTGCATGTAAACATAGCCAGTGCCTTATAATCCTGTTCATAAGCACATCAAGCACTGTCTCAAACTATTGCTCAGCATTACAGATCCACACTGAACCTGTTCTGTACATGCTTTTCAGCTTTGCTTTAATAGTGGTTTTTTGACAGGTAATTAGTGTCAAATATAATAACCACCAGCCACAAATACATCAGTAACATTGCTATTATTGTTACTGTTATTATTTTGATCATTGTTTTAATCATTGACTGAGTACTTCCTAAATTTCATTGTGTGCCAAAAGAACTAGACATGCTCTGCTACGATTTATATGCCATGTCATCCCAAGACAGATTTCTGCATTGTACATGTTGAAACAGCTCTTCAAAAACAAATGAGTTATCACTGTGTTGAGGAGTGAACTCAGTACCACATCATTGCCACTTTCCAAGAAAAATTGGCAAAAACCACCATGAAGGTGCTACAAGTATTTTACAAATATAGGGCATAAATTAAGATCTATATTAGAATAGCTTCTTAATTAGAAGCTAAGTGAGCCCAGCACCATCTTTCAGAACAGAGGTAGCTGAGAAGAGAACAAGCAGAGGAATAAGCACTGAGCTCTACTTCTTTACCTGTTAGCCATGTGGAAAGGGAACAAAGCTCTAGGGTGGACTAAGTATTAGCTGCACTTTCTCCTTTCCATCATTTACTTCTGAGATACCAAAGGTTTCTAAAGCCAGTGTAAAGCTCCTGAGTGAATCAACTTCTGCAATGTGGAAGTGTAATCGGAAAATGCAATCAAGAAATGATCCAGAGAAAATCCATATTTATTTACTGTATCTGCACTGGATTTTGTTTGCAAAGGAACCTCAAACCTCAACTTCAACAGTGCCTCCATCTTATACCCACATCTCCTCCAGTCTGGCAACTGGGGAGAACAACAAGAACACTGTAGACTTTGGCAAAGGCATTTATATAAAAGCTGTCTAGAATTATTACCTTCTCAGAGCAAAGCAAACCTCTACATTATAATGGTTTAATGTACAGCATACACAAGATGTGAATTCTCAAAAACCAAGCCAGAGTTACTCTGAATGTCAAGGCTGTTTCTCCCTCACCTCCCATCTTTCCCAAAATTCAATCTAAATCTGAGGCGAATACCCTCACTTACAAACTGAACATTCAGGAATGCTGAACAGACATTCTACTCATCCAATTGCATCTTCAACTGACTTATAAATGTCTACCTTCACCCAAAATCTGTTTGGATATAGTATAATACACAGTTTGAAAAAGAAAAAAGTTCAAGAGATCAGCATTATAATTACCTTTCGTGAAGAACTGATGTGTAAATCTGCAGCAGGGACAGTGAACTTTGAAGATACTGCAGGAAGAGAGGCAATTCCTGTAACAAGGATATATACAAGATTATTATCATTCGGTGTCCACCATGGCACAAAACACAAGCCATTCACAAATACAGCTAAATATAATTAAATATTGTGAGCCAAACTCTAACTAACTTGTTGGACTAACATTGTAAGTTTTTTGTAGTAGTGGAGAGCTTGCAGGGGAGACTTCTGTGAGGAGACACCAGAAGCTGCTCCCATGTCTGACAGAGCAAGTTCCAGCTAGCTCCAAGATGGTCCTGCTGCTGGCCAAAGATGAGCCCATCATCAACACTGGTGGCACCTCTGTGTTTAAGAACAGGTAAAAAAAACACTGTGCAACAGGAGGTGTGAAAGAAGAGTGACAAAATGTTAGAGAAATAACCCTGCAGACATCTAAGTCAGTGAAGAGGACATGTTCCAGGTACCAAAGCAAAGATTCTCCTGCAGCCTGTGGAGAAGACCACGATGAGGCAGGCTGTCACCCTGCAGACCACAGAGGTCCATGATGGAGCAGATAACCACCTGCAGTCTGTGGAGGACCCCATGCCAGAGCAGGGGGACCTGCCCTGGGCAAAGCTAAAGCATGTGGAGAGACCACACTGGAGCAGACTCCTGCCAGGAGCTGTGGTCTGTGAAGACAAGCAGGAACACATTTTCTGTCTGGAACTATGACCCTATGGGGAACCCATGCTCAAGCACTCCATTCCTGAAGGACTGTATCACGGAAAGGACCCATCCTAGAAAAGTTCTTGAAGAACTGCAGCCTGTGGGGTAAGGATCCACACTGGACAAGTCTGTGAAGGACTTCAATCTGTTTTCCTGTCCTTATATTGACTTTTCTATCCTGTTTTATTCCTCTGTCCTGCTGGGAAGGGGGACTGATGGAGCAACTTGTTGAGCACTTGGTGGCCAGCCAAGGTCCACCCAGCACACTAATGACTATGAAAGGAGCCCATCTAGGACCCAGTGGAATCAGTTTGTCCAGGTCTATTTAGTTTTCCTTTAATATTTTTTATAACTGTTACATTTTACAATACTACATGCTCCTGAAATCTTTCCACTGTACTTAATTCTTCACAATTTATTTGCCAGAGAGAAAAGGATGTATGCCTGGATTATAGACTCTGCACAATAATTTTATGTCATTAAGTGTTTGATTAAACGTTTTGATAATAGCATGGTTATAAAGGCAAGTGGTGGGTAACAATTTAGTGGAGATTTACATTTGCTTTTGAAGACTCTTTGTACTTAAGGACTAGAATTTATAATGCCTTAGTCATTTATCAGTAAAATCAGAGTTCACTAACTGCCTTTTTTCATTCCCTTCTTTTTTTGGGGGGAATGGGGGTGAGGGTGTTTTTTTTTTTGTTTGCATTCTTTTTTTGTTTGCGGTGGTGGATTTTTGTTTTTACAGACCAACTATAAAATACTGCCTAAATTTACTACGTATGGGAATCCAGTACTCCTACCTCTGGCCCCAGGAGATATTTTGAAGAATAAAGACATTTAAAAAACAAACCCAGAACTAAAACTAAACTCAACTGCAATGAACTTTCATATTTTCTCAATAATTTTGAAGGACCATACTCTAGAAAATCTGAAACGTTCAGACCAAGCACGAGTCCTTCACAAAGTATTATGGAATCTTGTAATTGCTTGAAATGTTGTCCAAAATGCCTATACTGAGAAGCAGCTTGACAATATGTGATTCACCAGCTTATATTCACCTGGGCTTTGTTCTGTGTTCCACAGTTCTTCTGGAATATATCCCTGATTTTCACTACCATGCCTTTGCCTGTTTTGCAAATCACCATGTTTGTTCTTCTCAGATGAAACTTTTCTAGAAACAAAAAGGCCTGTGATTAGAACTTCATTATGATACGAGAACTCCTGGGTAGTAGGTTACAGAGAAAAAAGTATATGCTTTACTTCAGGAAAAATAGGTGCAAAGTATATCTGGGCCTTCCAAGTAATTAGCTAGTACAAATCTTGTCCCATATAAGTATTACCTTATTGTGAAATTCCATTTAGAAAGTTCCACCATTATCAGAAAGCAGGAAAATAAAGTGAGCAATCTTCAAAGACTGAAGACTCTGTTCCAAATCACAGGTTTTGTAGAAAATTAATTCTGATTTCTAATTCTAAATTACAGGATATTCAGTGGCTCAGTAATGGAATACCAGCTAGGTCACCTGTGACAGCTCATCGTTTTGGTGATTTGAGTCCCCCTCAATTGCCAAAACAAAGCATGTTATCTCACATCACCACAGTTAGCTCCCAAGTGATTCATCTGTACACTCCAAAGTTAATTTTCACCTTCATAGCTGCACAGTGAGAAAAAAAAAAAGTCCCTTTTTACTCAAAACTTTTATGCTAGAAGAGATGTGCTATTCATCTGTTCTGACCACAGACTTCTCTTCAGGATAGTCCCAGGTCCATCTCTGCTTCAGTTTCTGGTGCGGCAAGCACAAAATGACACGATTCTGACAACCCAGGGATTTGTAGGGGAAGCGGAAAATATTCTTGGTTAGCAAAATTTGTGGAAACTGCTGCATTTGCTTTCTTATGTTTAGTAGGAATTTGCAGGCCCACAGATTTTCAGATAAGCATTACTGACGCACATATGGATCTGATGAGCCAGGTTCATCAGTGGCTTTTTTTAGGAGATAAATGTGTTAGATACCACTAAGAAACCTCTCATCGTTGCTAGAAGACAAGAACAGTTGTTTAGGAATATCATCTCCACATGCTACATGATACTGTACTGTCTATTTTATCTGATCCTTGGATCTCAACAAACTCAGTGTAGTAACCAAATCGAAAACAGCTACAAAAAAAAGTGTAGGAGTTACAGAAACATAGCAAGCAGAGTCAAAATAAATGTTGGAAGTAAAACAATGTTCTTTAGTCTCACCACTTCTTCATTACTACTACACAGCTTCCAAAACGGAATCATCATTCTACTGCAGGTAAGTTCTCCCCAAGAAGAAAAATAACCACCAACACCTAACCTACAAAATCTGTAAGTTATTGTAAATAATTGCTGTAGTTTCAGTGTCATTATTTACACATGGTAAAACTTTGCAGAACTGTCAATACTGAGCTTCTAAGTATTCTAAGAGCTGAGCCATAGAGCCTGGACTCACCCCAGTGGTTTTGTATTTGGTTAAGCATTTGCTTAACTTTCAAAGTGTAAGCAACATTTATGAAGTCAGTGCAATAACTCATGGTTAAAATTAATGGGAAAAAGAGGAACTTTTCAGGTTTTCTGAAAGAAAGCACTGTGCAGGCACACATCAGTGAGGTAGGGTTCTGGGAAGGACAAAGACCCAGTCACACTAGTCCCCATTGTGGGGCAGATACTTCCCTGCATATTCAATTGGTTTTTGCATTAGCAGGGTTAACACATCTGCTTTTGGCAGAACCAAGTCAGAATCCCAGCATAAAGGCTTTGTAGGACTTTATTCATAGCAAAACTGTTATGCAAGTTGTACCTGTTTCTGGCCTACCATTCCCTGATGGTTTAGACCTGCCCTATTCATATAACTGCACCTAGCAAAATGGTCAGTCTAGTATTACTAAGAAATCATGTGGAAGTTTACTAGTATGGCATGGCATAATTAGCATGATTTCATCAGAAGAAAATAGTGTTTCCCTAATCTCCTTACTTTGTTTTGTATCAATAAAGTGCTCTATAAATGGAAATCTGTCAACAGACCTTCATAAAATTTCCCTGCAAAAGACTGTTAATGAAGCTGGGTATTCCTGTAGTACAAGGCAACATGGTGTAAGGTTTTGTAAATTCATTAAGAGACATTCATTGGGGAGTTGAAGCCCCACAAGCATAAGTAGAATATTAATTTGCAATTGTCCCTAGAAGCTTAGAAAAAATAATTTCAAATAACCCCACTGACGTTGCTGTCACAGCCACACTGGCGCCAATAAATAGGACCTTAATGCTGATAACCATCAGCACATGATTTCTAAGGTTTTCCAACTCAACGCAATAATGTACCAGCAGCGTGTTTCATAAACGCTTGATTAAGCGTTGACTCTCATCATCGGGGCAGTTTTGTTTAATGTTTATCAGTCTAACGCTAACAAAAAGAACAGGGGAAGGTCTAATTTGCCTGCCAGTCTACCCCAATGAGTTTGCAGCAACGCTTCTGACTGGAAGCTCGGGGATTCCGCCCCTCTTCGCCGCGGCCGCCGAGCAGAGCTGCCGGGCCCGCAGTGACCTCCTGTGGCGGCGCCGGTAATCGCCCGGCTCGCTGCGGGCAGCAGCAAGGAGCAGGCAGAGCTCACGCCCTGCCCTCCCCCGGGCACCTGGGGACATAGCCGATCTTCAAGAATTTGCTCTATCCGTCAGTACCGGTAGGAGTGTGTTTTGTTTGTAATTTCTGTGCTTGCTGAATCAGAGAGGTAGAGTTTGTTTCCAGGATTTTGATTCTTTTCACCCAGAGCTTGCAACCTGCTGCGAGCTGTGGCCCTCGATATTTTCTCTTAAAGGCAGTCCTCTTCCCTGCATGTTTGTCCCCCACTCTTTCACCTTCTGTGCATACAGGAATGGGCAAGGTCATTCAGCAGGACAGCACCCGAGCGTCCAGGGAGTGCTGGTCAGTGGGGCATGTTAACCTGTACATCCCTCTCACCGTCCTGTGGCAGCCTGAAAGAGTTCAGTTAAAGGAAAAATTCTCCTGCATCATGCAGCTTACCTGATTTCATTTTGATATGCAGAATCTAAGAAAAGAAAAAAAAAAAAAAAAGAAAGAAAGTGTTTAAAATTCAGGAAACTAAATTGTGACCTACTGCAGAGCTCCTCTTAGAGCATGCACGGTGTTCCAGCTACCACAGCAGCATCTCTCCCCTCTTTACAAAATTGTGCAACGTCCCTGTAGAACAGCTTATGCAGAAATCGGAAATTAGGCACACAGCACTGAAGGTCTGCATCAACAAAGAACCTCAGCAGAGGAACTAAACGTCATTGAAAGTTAAAGTACTCCTGAAAAACACATCCCACTTCTAGTTAATATGAATGGCTGAAACTGATTACTTTGGAGCTTTGGAGAGTTGGGCTTGTTCAGCCTTGAGAAGAGAAGGCTCCAGACCTTTTAGCAGCCTAACCTTGTAGGCCCCCTATCTAAAGGGGGGCCTACAAGAAAGCTGGAGAGGGATTTTTACAAGGGCATGAAGTGACAGGACAAGGCGGAATGGCTTTAGACTGAAAGAGGGTATATTTAGATTGGTTATTAGGAAGAAATTCTTCATTGTGAGGGTGGTGAGGCACTGGAGCAGTTTGCCCAGAGAAGTTGTGGCTGCCCAGTCCCTGGAAACGTTCAAGGCCAGGTTGGATGGGGCTTTGAGCAACCTGATCTAGTGAAAGGCGTCCCTGCCCAAGGTAGGGGTTTGGAACTGGATGAGCTTTAACGTCCCTTCCAACCCAAACCATTCTACAATTCTATGATGATTCTATGAAAGTAAGGAGTATCTTAACCAGGTTGTGGTTAAGAGTAGGATCTGTCTGTTCACACTTCTGCTTACAGGTCTTTGTACAGCACCAGAGCTGACACAAGTAGGAGATCTATATATCATTGAAAGTACTTTTTAATGTATAGACCAACTGTGAAGATGTATATAATGTACAAACCACTTACCTTTCTTCTTTATGCAGCAGCAGCGTACAACAACCACGATAATAATGATCAGAAGAACAATACCAAGAAATGAAAGCACAATTGCAAGTACAATAACCCATGTGCTTCTGTTGTCTTCACTGTAATAATTTTCTGTTAAATTAAATGGAGAAACATTACACTCTCACAGCCTCAAAATAGCCTTTTCATCATATTTATCTTTTCTGTGATCAGCTATTAACTGCTTGTTGATTATTTAACAAGGAGTCTGCGTTCTCCAAATGATGGCCTCTGTATTTATGGATGGTGCCCAAGAATTTAAAACGTTTCTAAATGCAAAATCTTTATCGCAACTGCAGCTTTTCTCACTGCTACTTTTTTTTCTGAAAAACACAGGATTGCAATCTTCCAAACTACACTTTGTTTTGTAGATATGCTGGACCTCCCAGCATCCTTTGGAGACATTTGAGGTTGGGCAGAGGGGTTAAGGTTCCATTTAGATGTCTATACTGCAGATACTAAGTGTCTTGCCTAGCTACTCTTGGCAGTGGAAAGAAAATGGGTACTTTGGGTTACAATTAATTTGGTCAACTGTGTATATGCCCCTTTCAGTAAGATGAACAGCTCTGAAGTGTCTGTTTCTCCTGACGTACCACAGCAATAGTCTTAGGTAACTAGTACAGATGGAGATCTCTAGCCTGTAGATACAATTTCCTGAAGAATTCCATTTTGGGATTGTCACATCATCCTGCCCTTCTGTTTCAACCAAGTATTTCAGAAGCAACCGAATTTGGCTACCTTTTGAAAAGCAGCCCCAAAATAATTTTGACAGTTGTTTAGAAACAAGTTTCTAATCCAAATTACAGGTGTGAGACACATCCAAACTTGACAAAGCCCATTCTCTCACACTGGGTATATGTTTATTTCCTCATTAAAGGTCCCAGCTAATGACTGCATAGCCATATTTAGCTGACAGCCTCTGGAAAAAGTACTGCAGCAATCTAGGTGATGAATGACTACACAGTGTTGGGTCTATTCCCTTGCAAAATTTCCCTTGCAAAGTAGTTAATTCTGTAGGCTGCTATCAATTGTGATGACGATGATAAACTCATTCATAATATTTTTATCTAGAAATACTGAAACAAATACGTATATTTTATCACATTTTGTTCCATAAAGCATGCCACTGGGATTTCAAGCTGCCTTAAATATGAAAGACAGCTACTTTGCTATTGGGGAAAGCTTAATCTTAGTGTGAAGGGAAGAGCTAAACACATCTGTACTGGCCCATACCTCCAGGCTGGCTGCCACCCCAAGGTATTTTGCCCCCTGACAGGTTCAGGTTGCATGTCACAAGAGGATCTACCAAGCTGAAGCAAGGATAGCATACAACACAAACACTCTCAGCACTTCAGCGCTGTAGTTTTTCCCCAGTTTTAGAGGATCCAGAAAGAAACTGGACCTAGGACCAACAGGCATGAATGCAGGAGCTGCCAGCTCAACACACAAGTAGGGTTGCAAGAGAGGGGCAATAAAGGATGAGGGCATTAAACCCTTTTTATCCCCATTAGAAAATCCATACCAAATTACATGAGGTTCTTAGTGTGGACAAAGCCACTTCTTCATTCTATAGGGCCCATCCTCTGCTGCTACCAGACCTCTGGACCCTCCCAAAGCTGCCCAAAAATTTACTTAGGCTAAGTATCTTCAGAAAAGAGGATTCTCACTGGCACATCCTGGTGACCAAAGAGAAATGAGAAACCAGAAAAGGCTGCACATTATTTCTTGTACATTTTGGAGCTTTCTGGCTACCTTAAAAAGCAAAGGAAGATCAGGTTCATGGCATATTCCCTATCTCCTATGGGTCAAAGTCCACATGAAGTCAACAGTGAAGCCGAAGATCTTGGGTCCACCTAAGGGACTCTGCCATGGACCCCATTTCCCAGTAACAGCTCTGTGAATGCATCTGCCGGGGCAATTCCATAGAAGTTACCAAATTTGGCGGTCAGCTGAACACCACTGTGAGTATGGTGACTTCTGGAGGAGGAGTGACTGACATAAAAATGCATGATCTTGCACGGAACGGTCAAAAGGTCTGAGGTTAAGACTGGTCTAGAGGTGCAGGAAGGTAGGACATTCATTGACCAAGAGATGGCTGGCTCAGGAGGGCTGACTTTTGGTTGCAATGGTGTGTGAATGGATGGGTATTTCTTGTGAGGACCATGGAGCAATTTGATTCCTCAAGCTTTTAAGTGAAGGCTGAAATTAATATTACAGTAGTTTTGGGAAGGACTCCTTAGATGTTTGAAGCTATTCATATTCTCTCCTGACAACAGCTAACTAAGGCTGAGTCTGTATATGAAAAGTCAGACAAGCTCTGCGATTTCAAGTGTAATATACACATTATATAGCTTCCTCTGTCATAAACGCCATGACTTCATATTCTCATATCCTGACAAATTTTGAGTGTCTGCTGCTGCACAATGATTTTTCCAAAGAGAAATTAAAGAGGGTCGTATGCAATCCCTAATTATACACTAATTGTGCTTCATGACATCTGTTTTTCTCGTCCTCTGATTTACAGTGAGTAGCTATGGAAACTGAGGGTGGATACCTCAGTATTTCGCAGTGAGTAGGCAGACGAATTTATTAATTTCCTCAGGATAGTTCTATTTTGCTTAGTCAGTAATTGGGATCAATGTGACTACAAAAAGTCATGTTAAGAATGGTGAAAAGACCTTTTCAATTGTGTTGCAAAGCAAGTACTTCTGAAAAAGGCTTGTTAATAATGACTCATACTTAAAATAAAAGACACAGTTACTCAACCTCCTCACCTGTTTATATGTCAAAACTTCTATACCAAACCCCTCATCAATCCACTATAAGAATGTCTTTGTATGTGCCATGTTTACCCATTACAGGAGAAGAATCAGTTCATCAAGAGAAGATGTCAGCATGATTATAGACGTTCACGATGCCCACCACATCATAAAAAGAAACATGGATTGGAGTACCCACTCTGAACAGAAGAAAGCTGGAGATTCACAGACCCATTGCAAAAAAAAAATCCCTATAAACTATGCATTTCCTGTTCCACAGGATAAGGCTAATAAAAGTCTGGACTACAACACCATAGGAGACAGTGTGCCTGTATCCAGTAGCCTCAGCTCTCTGCCATGTAATTAGTGCTTCAATTTTAGTTTGCCTTGAGATTCCTCCACCTGACAGTTGAGACATTTGGCTAGGCACAACAGAGAAAAGCTCATAAGGATGGTTTGGTATTGTCTTCCTTGTCTGCATTAAACACTGCTAACCCACAAAGACTTGCTCTTCTTGTGTTACGGTTTGGCAAAGAAAAACATTTTTCATAGGATTCTGTTAGATTGTGAGGTAGATTTGTAGTGATAGTCCCACTTGCCTTGTTCCACACTGGCTGCACAGATAAGATAAAATCACCCTTTTCCTGATGAACATCCAAGCACTGTCAATGTTTTAGATTAAAGAATTTTATTTTCATAGGGTGTCAGTGAGTTCAAAGATCAGCAGCATTACAGAAAATGCTGACAACCTTAGTGAAAATATTTAGGGTTATCAAAGGTCTTGTTAACTGTTCTTGAGATATTTGCCCAACATACAAGCTTGGATTATAGCATCCTTGAATTTTCTTAAATAAAAAGGCAATTAGAAGTAACCAAGTGCACCATCCAAAGAATTCCACAAATGTTACTGCAGGAAATTTTTTACCTTCCTCTAAGATGTGAAAGACACTATGCCAGGAAAAGGAAAGCAGGCCCAATGGCTTTTTGATCTAAGCAGACTTTGGGATAAGGCTCAAAAATATGCAGCTTGTTCTGTTTCTTGTTCTTTAAGGGGTAAACACACCACATACAAAGACTTTCCTATAGTAGCTTGGGGATAGCTATACGGCATAGAAGTTCCTACATATAAATGCTACCATCTGCAATTAGGTGCTATGCTCAGTGCAGCCCTGAGAACAGTATCACCATACTACAACAGCTCCATCACATCCAGTCATTGCTCATATGGAGAACTTTCTATTTGCACCTGAAGTGCTAGTACAAAATCTGTTCTGGGTTGTGTGCAGACGCTGCGAGTAAAATCTAGGGGTTTTTTTCAAAGTCAGTGGTAAAACTGGTATTGAATATCATGAAAAAGAATTTCGCCTGAGGGTCTGGCTTTATGTAAATGAGGTCTAACAAATTATGTTAATATATAGCAGACATGGCCTAATCAAGAATATTTCAGATCTAAATTCATTAGGTGTTTACTTGGTCAAGGAGCAAAGGTTGGTTTTCTTAGCAGTGACTCCAGTCAGTGGCAGATGTACCGTTTTGTTTGTCTTGCTCAGTCCAAAATTGGACTCTGTGGTTCATTAGACTTGTATCATTCTCTCACAGATGTGAATTTAACCCTACCTATGTATCAGGTTGTGACTACTGGGTTTTAATTCTATTACTTTTGCACATCTCATAGTATTTAATTTGCAAATAAAAGGGTTCAAAATAAAACAAAGCAAAACAAAACAAAAAGCACAGTTCTGAATATAGGATAGGCAGTACAGTACAGGCACTACTGTATAGACAAAGTACAACAAATGTTCACTTACCTAAAGTAGAATTGACAAAAATAAGAGTTACAGATGCATTCTGAGGGTTAGGGAGTGCTTCTATGTCAGCTAAACAAGTCAAAATCTCAGTGTCCGTCGGAGTCAAAGTTAGGGTGCTCAGGGCATTGTGGAGGCCATTAGATCCTTGACTTTGCTGGGTAGCATACCTCGACTTATCAATGAAGGAGTCATTTGTCATCCAGGTAATGTCTGGAGCTGGAGCCCATCCTATGGCTTCACAAACAATTTCAACTGTTTTGTTCTCTTTTACTGTTAAGGTGCTATTTTTGATGAATAAAGATCCATTAACTGTAGAAGGGAAAAGATGTTTTGTTCCTTCAGAATATTTAGTTGCATTGCTTTCCTGCTGATAGCTTTAAATCTTATCTTGCTACCCAGAAATAGCTATGCCTTCAGATATGAAGTCAAAACCAAACATTATTAACACAGATATACCATACGCATGATATAGACATGCAGATAAAATTGCAACTTCACGGACACATTGTCCAGTGTGTCTAAAGCACAAGGCTCAGTTTTCAGTACCTTTCCAATAAAAGGCAGGAAATTATACTTTTTAGCCATCCTGATGGCTAAAGATAAAAAGCTGAAGGACAACATAATGAAATAACAGTGTTTCTCTCGCTCAGTTTTTATCAGGGAAGGTTTATGAGTAGATGATGAGATGCTGCCATTGCATGAAGTACTTCTTTGACAAATGGACAGTGTCTGGGGGTTAGAGCTTGCTTTACTGGCTGCGCTGTGTCACTAGTGATGCTTCAGAGGACAAAGGGTCTCGTATGCAGGAGCTTCATACGTAGGAAATTTTTATTCCTTGGAAATGGTAGCTTGCAGCAGCAATCGTATGAAAAATATTACTTTGTGTCTCAAGGGCTGTACTTCTAAACACTGTTAAATCAAACTCGGGTAAGCTGGATACACTGAATCCTGCGTCAGAAAGCAGAAGGCAGATCTGCCCTAAAGACAGCAGATGGTTCATGCACAAAGATACGCATAGGGGTAATACATACCATAGAATTATAGAATGGTTAGGGTTGGAAAGGACCTTAAGATCAGCTAGTTCCAACAACTCTGCCAAAAGCAGAGACACCTCACACTAGACCATGTCATTCAAAGCTCTGTCCAGCCTGGCCTTGATACTGTTTCTAGACAAAAAGATAATTTTTGACTGACTGCCGTCAGAGACTTTAATGCAATCCAATAAAAAGGTAAGAAAGAGATGCAACAGGAAAAAATAAGGGCAGTTATAACCTGTGTTAATGGCACTCTGAATGTGAGTCTGAAACCAGCTTTGGGAGTAAAATTAAGACAAGGAGGACAGGAGGTAATGGATGGTAATGAGAGCATGTACTCCTTCACAGGGGTAATTCAAGTAATTCATCAGAGGATTCCTTTAAGTGCAGTATAATCATAGAATCATAGAATAGTTAGGGTTGGAAAGGACCTTAAGATCATCTAGTTCCAACCCCCCTGCATGGGCAAGGACACCTCACACTAATAGAATCATAGAATAGTTAGGGTTGGAAAGGACATTAAGAACACCTAGTTCCAGAGCCTCTGCCATAAAATAGCTTTCTATTGGTGTCTATACACACCTTGAACAGAAAGAAATGCAAAGCCATTCTCACTAGTTTGCTGGATGCTGCATTCAATTTTTCCAGAGTCACTCAGCTGGGTTTTGTGGATGATCAGCTCCGAGGTAAACCCATTGCTACTGGTATAATTTTGAGAGGTGAAGCGGTCTGATGTTTCAACAGCTCCTTGAGAATTGATGACAGTGAGAACGGGGTTTCCGTTGGACAGCCAAATGAGAATTACCCATCCTTCTGATACTGTGCAATTAAACCGGGCTTCCAAACCAGCAAGGACTGTTGCATTACTAGGGCCACGTATAATAGAGTAACAAAAGCCAAGACCTGATATGAAGAAAAAGACATAGTCTGTAAATACATATACAACACCACAACCACAGGCCTTTGACTTAATTTTTACTGTCAGTAATTTAAAGTCAAAAAGCCAGGCATCCTGATTCAAACAGTATTATTCACAAGGAGCACTGGGGTATTAAGCACTTAGTCATGTTTCTATCAGGAAAGGCTGTTGATTCAGCTGAGCTGGCACTTCACCTCTGACAGTTGTCAGTACCTGGTGCTTTCAGGAAGATTTTTATTTCATTTTCTATAATGCCTGTCAATACGTAGTCAAAGACATGCACAGTGAATTGAAATTGCAACTGAGTAATATTAATGACGCAGCAATAAGCAGTCGTCAAATGCTACGTTGTCATAATGGACCCCCAAGCCAGTCATTACAAACCTAACTTCATGTTTATATAGTTTAAAAGATCTTAACCAGTTGAGATGGATCTTTCAGCTCCAGCTTAGATTAAATGGTTTTCTTTAAAGATGCATTTGTTTTTTTGTCTCTCCTCTTCCAACTCCAATATCACCTCTCTTTAGTGATTCACTAAAAACCTGACATCATTTTGCTGAAAAAAAAAGTTCCACTTTTAAATACGAAAATACATGACTTCTCTAGATTTCAATAAAGTCTAATATTCAGTAAAAATAAATGGAGTAACTAGTCCCTTATCTGTACCTCAGATTGCCGCTGATTTTTTGCAGCCCCAGCATATATCCTTCTATGCTCTTTCCCCTATTCATTGGCCTCTTCCTTATTTCTCATGCATGCACCACATACATACTTACCCACATTTTCAGGCTGTTAACTAGAACTGCTGCAATTCATGGGTTTTCTTCCTTAAAAGGTAGTACGAATTTTTGCTACCATTTCTCAGAACTTAAAGCTCCCTTCTAATGGAGGCATTTTGTTTTCATTTCCTCCTCAACAGATACAGGGCCTCCCATTATTCTCAGAGGAATGGTGGTGCCGCTGTTGGCAGGCAGATGGCAGATCTCCCGTGACTGGGAAGGCAGAAGCACCCACTTCTACCAAGCCAAAAGTAAAGGAAGAGCAAGGCTGAGACCCTCTTTTTCAAAGCAGCAGCTGTGACGTCAGTCCCTCAATTAGCCAGGGTAAATTGCGCCATTTTGAAGGCAGGCAAACTTCAGAGGTCAGAGAGAGAACATTGTATACCCTAGTCTTCATGATGGACAAACCTGAGCACTCTAAGAATGTTCCAGATTATTTGATTGGTGTCTTAGGGAACAGGACTTGAAAGCGCAGCTCACCAGGGTCTTTCCTGTATCGGGAGCCCAAAATGGTATGCTCTCATACCCAGTCCCTTTACTAAGTCACTGCCACCACCAGCCCTGTTGGCTGCAGGTGGAGCGAAGGAGGAAGGAGAGTGCTGCCATTGCAGACCTTTCTGTCACTGAGGTTTATCTCAGGGGACTGCCTGTGCTCCTCATGCATCCCACGGGGCAGTTTTAACTCATCTCCCAGATACTATTGTCTCTTCACCTGCCTCTAAGCTCAGGTCTGCTCCCTTTTGTCCTAGTGCTTACCTGAACGTCTCCGTGACAGAGCTTCTCTTTGTTGGGGACATTGAAAGGTTTTGGTGGCAAGGGACCTCAGGAAATCTCTAGCCCAATCCTCTGCTTCAAGCAGAGACCTCACAGTTAGGACACTGACACAGGACCTTGTCCTGTCAAATTCTGTGTATCTCCAGAAACAGAGTTTTCACAAGCTCCCTGCAAATCAAGCAGTCCTGCCAGTGAGATTTACCTCACCAGTGAGATTTTCATCATTTACTGTAAAACACATGCTGAGGAAGCACCAGGACTGCCAGTGCCACATCTAAAGATTCAGCCTGTAGCTGCATAATTGCAGCAATTAGATACTACTGTCCATAGCAGTTTAATTAAAACCCCATGATTGCAAATTTGGCCTAAGAATAAGTGTTCAACTATTTTCCAGGAGAAAGAAAGTCTGCAATGACCATTACTCCTTTGCTAAGAATATTCAGGACAATAAGTGAATTTTAAAGGTTTCATTCAACTCGGGGTTTGTACATCTTAGGTGCTTTATTCATTGATGGATTCATTATGAATTATTGAAAATTTCATTTTTCATTCGGTCAGTAGCTGACATGAGTAAAGGAGAATATGTTGTAATTTTTCACACAAAAGAGATGCTTAATAGTTGTATAAATGGAACTCAGTTACAACATTGCAACGAGAGCCTCGGTCAATGCACTCAGGACATAGGGTCTGTAATCTCATTGCTGCAATGTCAACATAATTTTCTAATTCCCAGATCACATTTAATCCTAGGCACTGTATATCTGACCAGGTTTGTGCCAAGAATTGTTCTTTAATATAAATAGCTCCCCTCTTTCCTCCCACCTGCTGCATGTATTTACAGACAAAAGCCTTTTTATTCTTTGTTTTGCAGGATTATACAAACCTAGCTTTCCCTGGTTCTTCGTGTGATTGACTCTGAGTTCTGTTGTGTTTACAAAAACCTTTACAAAAAATTTTCCACCTTCCTGGGTTATGCTGCCTCTGCCATGCACCTTATTCTCCAAAGTATATCTCTGTGTGAGCAATAAACATTAAATGAAAAGCAAACTTCACTTCCCCTGATAGTTATTAAAGCTAGATAAGATACAACAAAACATATTTCTGTTCAACTTAAATGTCTCATTTTTTCCCAGTGGCATTTATTCAAAGCTCCCTTCAGACTTGTAGAGGTGAACTGAAATGCTTTAACACATGAAACATCAATCAAATCTATGCACATACCTAAATACGTTGCTTTACAAACAGCTTATAAAATGACTGAAAGCCATTTCCTCTCTTTTCTATTTGTCTCCTTCTTAATGTTAGGGATTGGCCACACATCTGTGGATGGCATCATTTACAGGACTACGGGCTTTCTAATGAGCGTGCACTGATGAAGTGCATTCCAGTGAGACCATTTGTCACATGATATGGCCCTCTTTCTGATACTCAACATCCAGTTGTCATGATTTCTATCATAACTTACATTACCAGGGTTGAGATACTGTCCTAAGCCCAAATGTGTCATTGAATTAACTATCTTTTCCTGGCTCATATTGTAGCCAGCCTTTACAATACTACTTCCTGTGCATCTCTGGTGTCTACAACATATTTATGTGCTGATTTTTTTTTTTATTTTAACACTTTGTTTGAAGTCTTCCTGACTGATTGAAGTGGACATAAACAGCTACCATGATGATACACATAGCATAAACAAACTTTCTCAGAGTTAATACCAAAATGCATTTAGCTGCTCATGAAACAGGAGCTACAATACTTATCCACACTGCTTCTCTTAATGCAGGCTGATCTCAGTGCATTTGTGACTTATTTCCATCCCTGTGCAAATACTTTACTTTTTAAGGAGCCATGGTTTGCCATGGCTCTGAATAAATGATGTGACTTTCAGTACACTGCTAGCTGTTAAGTAATTATTTGCTATGAGTTCGTCTGTGGGTTCCATTATGGTCTTGAAATTTATCCCTAAACATGAATAATCAGTGATCATCAGTTCTAAAATTACATGGCTAATATTGCTTTTGTTTTGTTCAGACAGTCAAGACAGTCTGAAGGTAGGCAGATAGGCAGGTAGGTATGAGTCATTCCTTCATTTATCTAATATAATACCTGATTTAATTGGAAGATGTCCCTGCTTATTGCAGGGGGGGTGGACTAGATGACCTTTGAAGGTTCCTTCCAACCCAAACTATTCTATGATTCTATAACTCTGTTTTTTTATCTGTCCATAGGTATAGTAGGATTTACAACTTCTTCCACCAACCGTCTCTGCTGGAGCAATAGATGGTCTTTCACCAACTTCTGTGAGCTAGGGAACAGGTCCATAAGCCCCATGGGGGTATCGTATAGGTGGCAGAAGGACTGAGAAGCCAGACATAGCTCAACCTTGCCTCTATTTAGGTCGCCATAAAGCCCCAGCACAAGCAAAAAAGAACTTCATGAGCCTTCTCCACCTGCTGCCAAAACATTTCTCATGATTTTAACTTTGCCTCTTTATCTTTTTGCTTTTGCTTTTTTAGCCTGCAATAGCACATGTAGTCCTGAACCAACAGTGCGCTCCATTGTCTAACCCATGTACAAACACTGATACAGTAACTTGTGTAAGGTCAAAGAGAACATTCATGACAGAAATGGGATCTAAACACAGTTACCAGCGCCTTGAGCCAGCGCTGTAAGTCCTTTTGATGGACCTTGCTATTTGCACTAAAGAGAAAATTTTACAGCTAGTTTCATCTAACGTATTGCTTAAAAAATATTTTGCAGATGGTTGCTTTTAGACAAATGAAGGCCTCAGGCTAGACTGTCATTGTACTTTTCAGGAATTACATGTTCAGCTCTTAGCTGGTTTAGCATCTGCTCTCCTTCCCCAGAAATCCCACCCAAGCAAGTATCATCTATAAAATAGGGAAATGTGAGGCTGTCTTTGTGACACTGCATTCCCCCTGCTTTTTGAAGAAGAAAGCTGAGTTAGGACACCTTCTTTGAGGCACATCACTAAATGTTTATGAAGCAGTCACCATTGGTGAAAGTTTGCTTAAACTGGGAAGTTTTTATGGTAACCCAGTTGCCCAGTCCTTCCCAACAGCATGCAGAGTATACACCAACTCCTTATGAACTCTGTCACACAAATTCACTGTGGGTTTTGACAAAAAAAAAATGCATCTCGTTCACTGGATGATGCCTGCACTGAGGGAACTTCATTTGCCAAAAAACTGCCCTTGCCCTTCACCACCAATGTTTTTAATTCCATGCTTCAAACAACTCTAAAGGACCACTTCCTCATGCTGAAGGTTTCAGCAACATGGACACTGAGATGTGGCTACCTTCATTTCCTTCCTTCCTCTCCTCTGCTGAATCTGTCTTTTCTCTTTTCTATGTGACCTATCTAGATGCAGCACTGTAAAGGACAAGATGGGCTTATCCTTTTGCCACAATGACTCCTTTTTTTTTCCCAGCCACATTATGATATTTCAAAATAATTTTCCCCTCTACAGCTATACTGCTCTTCCATAAATGCTGCCTTTTATCCTTCAGTTTTTGCATCTAGACTCTTTCTTCCTCCCTTCCTACTCTGCTATTTCTGTTTGAATTTCTACAGTTTTTTCTTTCCAGTCTGTTTTAAATGCCTTTTTCTTTTCATTCTTTCTTTAGTCTCTTGCTCACCCACCTTGACTTCCTCCTTCCTTGCCTCATTGCTGGCCCACTGCTGCAGCAACAGCTCTGCAATAAATTGTTTTGGATTTGGCAAGATTTTTCTTCAGCACACCTGAAGCCTAAACTTCAGCACATCCCAAGTTTATTTCAAAAAACAACATCCCTGCAGCTGAGCTTTTTGAAAATCAAAATAGTTCAGAGCTTGTCAAAGCTTGCAGAGAAGGACTAGCTTGTTTACTAGCTTAACAAAACTTTTTAAATGCTTATAGGATGTTTCTGCCAAGTAATACTGGTCTGCTGGTACTCAGCAACATGTATTTCCACCCGCTGCACACAAACCTCTCCAAGTGTGTCTTCCCATCCCTTCTCTTACTGACAGCTGCCTCTTGGCTCTGCTGCTGGACTACTCTTCTCCTTCTAACTGTCTCTTGTCTCCAGTGGTGAGAGTCCCCAGACTGAGAGCACCACAGCACCACCACCAATATGCTGGCAGCAGGCTGGGACCCTGCACTGCATGTCAGGCTCGTGGTCAGCAATGCTTTTGCTGCCAAATGGCATGCAATGCCACCCAAGAGGATGCTCAAACCAGTTATGCCATGCTGTCATCTCGGCAGCCTAGCCACACTGCCCAGCCTTCTGAATCCTGGCATCCCAAGACCAGCAATACTTCTCTGAAGAGCAGCACTTGTCTCTTCGCAATATGTTTTTCCTCGCTGCTTCGGGGTGTGCTCCCATGGCTGTACTGTGGGCAATGCCTGCCACCCCAATATGTCTTTCAGGTGGAGCAATAAAACATCCATGGCATGTGCACCTGACTAAAAGCATTAGTGAAGGCTAACAGAAGTCCTCTAAAACTTGTAGTACTCTGCTCTGGATGCTTAGGAAGACAGTGCAAGAAACAGAACAAATAAAAACTGCAGCTTCCTTGTTATGACTTCTCAGTGTCCAAGAATAAGAGATCTAGGGACTTCCTGAGCCAATGATTGCATCTGCACTTACATACCCCCCATGGTATTTGTTTCTGTATTTTTCCAGCCTATTTAAAGTTTGGTAGACCCCATATCCAGTGACTACAAGCTTTACTATTTATACACTGTGAGGAAAACTACATTTTTGGTTTGCCTTAAATCTTCTTTCTGGTAATTTTACTGGTTGCCATTGTTTCTTTTTGTCATGAGAAATTGTGAATAACCATTTCACATTTCACTTACATGTAATTAATTATCTTATTCAATTTTAACTATTTCTTCTTTTTCATAAGCAGAATAATATGACATCCTAATGAAGGCCTCCTCATACCTTTGATCACCTCTGTCCCATTCCATACATTTCCCAGACCTAATATGCCCTTTCTGAAATGGAATGGCTAACAAAACATCTGTCAAAAACTTATATCTTTTAAAGGCTAACAAGACATCCAGTTTTGTTAGCCTTTGAAAAAGATAACATTTCTGTGAATTTATATAACACCAGGTTTTATTGTATTTCCTTTACTGACAAAACTACATGGTGAAATTTTCTTGCTTTTTTAGAAATATACTCTCTTTCCAAGGTATCTACCTTTTCCCCCCACTAGATATCTTCACTTAAGTGATGCTTTGCATTCAATGTTTGCTGCTCCTTATTACTTATTCACTTGGCATCATGACGTTTTCTGGAAAATGTTCCTAGTCTCTTTTTGGATTTGGCTGCCCCTAAGTAATTCTGTACCACCTGCAAAGCCTGCTACCTCACAGTTCACTCCCCTTCACTAGGTTGTTTAAGATCTTATTGAATACCACACATCCCTGTGCAACTCCTCTGGGAACACCACTCTGCTCAGAAGAGTCAACATTTATTCCTGCACTGTGTTTCCTTTCATCAATTATTAAGCTATGACACTACCTTCCCTCTCATCCCATTGCAGATCACTCCTTTCAGAGCCTGTTAAAACCCCAGCTAGACAATAATTAAAAAGAAAAATCAGCCTTGTCTCCGTTACCCGTCACTTTATATTCACATTTTCTTTAGAGCTCTACCACAAAGATACCTTTTATCTAAATTCATTTTGAAATTCAATCATATAAAATGTAAACTGGAGGCAAACCAGCAAAATTATAACTTGCACATATTTCTGGAAGCAAAATCAGGTGCCGATACTGACTTCTCTACAGATGCCCCTCAAAAGCAGTCCTAAACAGACAGGTGGAAGATGAATGCAAGGAGAAGGAGAAATAAGTGGAACATCCCAGCCCACTAAACGTGAGAGAGGACAGCTTCCCCATCTCCTCACCACCCCATACGCTCCTCATTCCTGCACAATGAAGCCCATTCTAAGACATCACATCATTCATGCTTGAAGCGTAAATTAATCATTTCAAGCAGTCTAAATAATCCCCCTCTGGGGCCAACTACTCAATCTGATATCATCAGTAACTCCTGTTTACACCCCTTTAAAATTAGTTCATACATTTTGTCCATGGTGGCTCATTTCTTGGGTTATGAATGTGTCCTACCTGGTAGTGAGGCAGTTAAGATGAGAGGAAGTAAGATGAATTTCTGGAGCCTTTCCATTGGAGCATTCTCTTCTGGTGCTTAAGGCAGAAAGCCACCAGCAGTCACCGAGTACTTGAGAAGCAGCTTGGTAATGAGCTGCTGCTTTTGTGTCCTGTGATAAAATGTGACTTTATGTGACCTGTATTACCAACAAGTAGAGAAGATTAAATGAGAGAGGGTTTGGAAGAAAAGCAGTGTCTTTTCTCAAAACAACCGTTTAAAAAGAAGTAGAGGAGCTTCCTTCAGCAGAGAAACCTCCTCCTACAGATCTTGCATCTCTCATGCCCTTAGTCCCTCCTCACTATTACAACACTACTGCTTCAGGATTGACTGTGTCATGGGAGCTCCATCTGCATCATTAAAGTTAATCATGAGCAGCTGGCAAAAATAATTGTCTAAGCTGCCCGCAATTTCGTGTGCATTGTGGGTGCACCATCTGTGCCGCCGGTGGCATTCTGGCAGACTCATGAATCCTGTGCTCCGTCACTTACTGTCATGCAGGGCAACTGTGTAGGGTGCCAGCCGCTCCCCTGGGGTCAGAGGGCACAGAACTCTGTTCAAAAGGGCTATTCCCACTCCACGGGAAACTGATGCCACCTGTGCTAGGTAGCCTTCAGGGAAGGAAAAGAGAATATACCCCAATGCACCGATACACCCAGAAAGTTTTCTTTGGGGTTTTTCTGTGTGCTTTACTCCAAAACTAGGATTGCTATTCATACATTTCCAGGGAGATCCTGGTACCATCATTGCTGTGGCAGTCCCTTCATGCTTTCACCTTGCAAGGGGCCACTCAGCTGAGAGAAACAGCTCCTGCCATCCTGGTCTCTCCATCCCTCCTGCCTTGGGGCAAAGATGAGAAACACCAAATCTCCTTCCAGCTCCCCAGACTGAGTACTCAGAAAGGCTGGTAGTGCAAAAAAGATCTCCATAATTATTTCTCTGAACATGTGAGAGTGCCTCTTACACCCCAAACCAAAATACTGCCAGACCTTCACTGTGGTCAGAGATAAGATACAGAGCCTGGGTGGGAACCATCACCTTGCTTCTGCATTTTCTGCTTTTTCAGTGTTTGTAATTCACTTGTGTGATACTATTCTCCTCTCCCTCAAAACATGTGGGAGAGAGTCTGACCGCGCTGCTTGGTTTACAAACTTCTCAGCTGGGAAGTTGAAGATTGTCTTTATGAAAGGGACACAGGCCAGAAGATGTGATTTTGTGGCCAGCCCAAATTTCTTGTCAGGAAAGTGGTTGTTTGATTTCAGAGGTCTTCTTTGTGGCAGTGCTGTACAATGCATAAATATGAGTGCCACCATAGAGATACCCTGAGTTTCCTGTAACAAGCATACTTTTTTAAACGCCCTTTTGCTAAAACCAAAACCACAGTAAGGCACAAAACACAAAAGCTCTGGCCCAGCGGTTTTGCTGCCCTTAGGCAAGGAGTTAATTGCACAGTTTTGTGTGAAAACCCTGCATTATTTCCCAGCAGGGCTTCTGTGAAGGCAGCGCTGGTGGGATGGCACACGAGTGTATGGCAGGCCTCTCACAGGGTGCCCATGTGGAAGGAATTCCCCGCTGCCAGACCTTCCCTGCCTGCTGCTCACTGCAACCAACAAAACCCATTTTTGATGGTTTTCCAAACATGTTCAGTGGCAGCATCAAGCTATACAGGAGCTCTGTTCACTGCTCAGTGCTTTAAGCAGGGGGTCTTGCTGTATTTAGTGCAGCAGTTGCCACCTGACTGGCTCAGCTGGCAACTTCCTCTATGGTTTCCCGTTTTGCAAGCTTTCAGTTTACCTTGCGAGCTTAAGGGACAGCCCTGTCAACTTACTAACACTTTAAGCTGATCCCGTGGGCTGATTTCTTCACTTGAGTGTGGGGAGGGGGGTAGTTTGTAGGCTGGTTTGGGTTTGCCCTGTGCATTGTGAAAGGTTTTGATTTGTTCTCACTTCCATGTTTCATGTGCATAGGAGTCCCCAGCAGGCAGCCAGGACAGGAGGGTCACCATGCACAGCTCAGAGAGATTTCTCGTTGCTCTATCACTGTGATAGCTCTCAGCACATACACAAATCAGTCAGTAAATTCTTTAAGAGTTAGTATTATCTGTCATATGAAATGAGACAGCTAAAGCACCAGAAAACAAATACAAAAGGCAAGCCCATGTATTTTTCCAGGAATCTGTGTTCCCAGGCAGTGTCTACAGGCCTGGAGAGAGCTCCATCAAGCAGGGCAGCAGCCTTCATACCTCCGCTTACTAATCTGGCTGCACCAACACAAGCTGAAGTGAGCGAAGTTTTATGGAGAAGGGCACACGTGTCCCTTTATGGAGAAGGGAACTTGCTAGGATCTTATACCCAAATTCATGCCAAAATCAGTAAACAGCTTGTGGTGAAGTAAAATGAGAGGGAAAGGATTTACAACACCTTGTTTTACTTTGTTTCAAAATGGACTTTTAAAGGGCCCAGAAATACTACCCATTCCACAGATGAAATAGGATATTTTGGACAGTGATGAAATAAATACCTTGGCCTGAGCTGCTTTTCACCTTCTCCGCAGGTGCCTGTGGTGACGCATTACCAGCACTGCCAGGCACGGCTTTTAGCCTACTCCCTCCTGCATCCATGTCAGAGGCAAGGGGATAATACTGATAATATCACCCTAAAGGAGCAGCAGCTGGATCCAGCCCGGCACAGACTGGGGCTCGAATGCTTTGCGTGACACAAAGCGGTGTGGGGGGACACCTGCCCTGAAAGCTGGGGAGCACAGCAAGAGATGAGGGTCACAAAATACCTTGGCTCACTCTACTGTTACCAGCTCAGGGCAGGCTTCCCTGCTGAGGCAGAAGCAGAGGAGAGGTTTAAATTATCTCTCAGCTGACAGCTCCTTGTGCTGGGAAGCAAATAAAAGCTCTAGAGGGTTTACCTGGATCAGGGTTACCTGGATCACTTCCCTGAGCGCCGAGAGGGTGTCTCCCACAGCTTTCCCTTTGACGACGGCCCGCTCTCACCGTCCTCCTTGGGGACGCAGGAGGAGGCTGGTGCTATTCCAAGGGAGCAGACCGGGGCCAGCCCTCGCTTCCTGGCCCCAGGAAAGCCCTCCCTGAGGCGGCGTGCAGCTGCCCAAGGCTCCACAGGGTGGGAGCACCGGACTCTGCCGCCTCTCAGCTACGGGGCCACAGGGCACACGCCTGCCCTGACATTGTCCCCATGGCGCCGTGAGGGAAGGATTGCCTCTCCCTTCTTCCCGCCCAAATACGCCTGGCACGGTGTTAATATTTAACCAGTCCTGCAGGAGGAAGGCAGGCGCAGCCGGTGACACGCACAGAGGAGCAAACTTCATGTTGTCCCAACCCTAAAAGCTGGATGGGCGCTGCCGCTTCATGTCTTGGCAGAAGACGGCCACGCCACCTTGCCAGGATGTGACACTGGGCACAATGGGAGGCGTGGGGTTATTTTATCCCAGTTGATAACTGCACGGGTGAGCTTGTTGGTGCCTGGTGCCAAGCTCAACCCACTGTCACAGCGCTGCCGGCAACGTGGCAGAGAGCAGAGATGCCCCCTGGTGGGCCCTGTGACAGCCATGGCCTCCCCAGTGGGGCTGTCACCCATAGCCAGGGGTGGCAGGGTCCACTGTCAGCCCCCAACAGGGCTAGGGACTGAGACAGAGTCAGGAACCATCCAGGGGTGCAGTCAGGAGCTGAAGGAGATGGGTCGAGAACAGTGCTGGTGACAAGGCCATGAAGTGGTGCCAAGGCACAGGGGTGGGGCAGGGGTGAAGCAGGCTGTGGCATTGCTGGGGCAGGAACTGATAGCCTCAGGGAGCTCATATTGGGCCCTGCATCATGGGCACATGGAGAAGCCCCAAGGAGATGCCAAGATGCAGCCAGGGCCCCTGGTGCCCTCAAGGCTTTGAGAAAATGTGCCCTTGCTGTTGTGAAATGCAACTCTATAGAGTTGCAGCCGGTGAGAAAAATGAATTGCTTTTCTTTTAATGGAAAACACTCTCTCCAACTGATTTTTTTGTTTGTTTGTTTTGTATTTTCATATTCCTTGCCTCCTTTCAGTTTATATTTTGAGGATTTTTTTATGTTACATCAAGAAAATTTTCATTAAAATACTTCATTTAATTCTGTAATACTTTTTGTTTGTTTGCTCATTTAAATCACACCTTTTCCTGCCACTTTGACAGCTATGTTTGTTCACCAAATCTGAGATGCTGCCTTATGAGAGATGCTTCTTCAATGGCTGCAGCCTTCACCTTCCTCTGAGAGCTGAACTGCATCCTTCACATTATGCTATTGTTGGTCAGTGCATTGAACTGATGTGACACATTGGGAGATTTTTATGATTAGTCCATCTGCTGGGAAGCTTAAATTGTAAAGAAAGGACATACAACTTTCCTGAACTATATTTCATACTAAGCATACTGACAGTTCTAGCAAGTAGAAATTAATGCCACAGTGACTTAAAAGGTTCAGTTCAGCAAAGGAAAATAAAACATCAGGAAATTTCAATCAACTTCCAAAATTAAATTTCAAAATCTTTGCATTAGTAGAAAAAAATATCACCCCTACTTGTTAAAAAGAAAAAACTATGAAACTTGCAGAAGTCTTTTTGGCCAGTTATAATTATTTCTTTTTGCTTCCTTCATTTTATAAATACTTTTTTTTTTTAAGTGTAAAATCTGATACTTTTGTTCCACCAACACCCCTACTTTCATAGCAGTATAGAATCATAGAATCATAGAATAGTTAGGGTTGGAAAGGACCTTAAGATCATCTAGTTCCAACCCCCCTGCCGTGGGCAAGGACACCTCAAGCTAAATCATATCACCCAAGGCCTCGTCCAACCTGGTCTTGAACACTGCCACGGATGGAGCATTCACAGCCTCCCTGGGCAACCCATTCCAGTGCCTCACCACCCTAACAGGAAAGAATTTCCTTCTTATATCCAACCTAAACTTCCCCTGTTTAAGTTTGAACCTGTTACCCCTTGTCCTATCCCTACAGTCCCTAATGAAGAGTCCCTCTCCAGCATCCCTATAGGCCCCCTTCAGATACTGGAAGGCTGCTATGAGGTCTCCACGCAGCCTCCTTTTCTCCAGGCTGAACAGCCCCAACTTTCTCAGCCTGTCTTCATACAGGAGGTGCTCCAGTCCCCTGATCATCCTCCTGGCCCTTCTCTGGACTTGTTCCAACAGTTCCATATCCTTTTTATGTAGAGGACACCAGAACTGCACACAATACTCCAAATGAGGTCTCACAAGGGCAGAGTAGAGGGGGCATGATCACCTCCTTTGACCTGCTGGTCACGCTCCTTTTGATGCAGGCCAGGATACGGTTGCTTTCTGGGCTGCAAGCGCACGCTGCCGGCCCATGGTAATTTTCTCATCAACCAACACCCCCAAGTCCTTCTCCGCAGGGCTGCTCTGAATCTCTTCTCTGCCCAACCTGTAGCTGTGCCTGGGATTGCCCCGACCCAGGTGTAGGACCTTGCACTTGGCATGGTTAAACTTCATAAGGTTGGCATCAGCCCATCTCACAAGCATGTCAAGGTCCCTCTGGATGGCATTCCTTCTCTCCAGTGTATCAATCGAACCACACAGCTTGGTGTCATTGGCAAACTTGCTGAGGGCTCACTCAATCCCACTGTCCATGTCAGCAACGAAGATGTTGAACAAGACCGGTCTCAACACCGATCCCTGAGGGATGCCACTCGTTACTGGTCTCCAGCTGGACATTGAGCCATTGACCACAACTCTTTGTGTGCGGCCACCCAGCCAGTTCTTTATCCACCGAGTGATCCATCCATTAAATCGATGTCGCTCCAATTTAGAGACAAGGATGTCGTACACTTGAGATACTCTGTACAGCTTTGTCCAAATAAAGAAGAAAAGGAATAACATCTAATAAGCAGATTCCCTCTCAAGTTCCCAATTAGGAAAAGTGCAGAAGGTTAAAATGGATTGACTGGATTTTCAGCTTGAATTAATAAAGATAACTCTTCACAAAAATGCTTTGGAAAGGATAATAGCTGCTTTTAAAACTTTTTCAAAACCACCATTTGGCTGTACTGAGAAGACACTGGCTCTGTCATTTTTTTAATTGCTCTTCAGATAGATTCAAGTGCTATTAAATCACCCTTTAACCTTTTCTTTGCAAGAGTAAAGTCCTGATCCCTCAGCATCTCTTCACCAGTGCTGTGCTTTAGACCATTGTCCATTTGATGTCCTGCCAGCAGACCCTCTCTGGCTTCTCTATGTCCTGCTTGAACTGAGGGGCACAAAAACACACACAGATTTCCAGATGTGTATAGTAGAGAATAATAGTATCTCTGAATTTTCCAATAATGCTTCACTGAATGTTCCCTAGTACGTGATTTGCCATATTTGCAATGAGAAGGCATTGTTGGCTTGTATTCACCCTGGTGTTCATTTCAGACAGGTCTCCTTATCAAGATTTCTAGCCCCTGTCACTTCAGTGGTACCACTTCAGCTTGTACCTCGAGGTTCTTGCACCTGATGTGCAGAACTTTGTGATGCCTCATGCTGGATTTCATGATATTTCTGTTTGCCCGGTCCTCTTGGTGGACATGATGGACGTCATGTTGCTACATCTGTGCTACTGTTGTATAAAACAAGCTAACCACAGCTTGTGATCAGCTGTCACTTTATCACATTGAAGTCTGTCATGGTCTATAGATCAGCCACACCCATCACAGGCATTTCATTCCCATCCCCTCAGCACAGAGAGGACAGGTTGAAGCCCAAGTGGAAACTGGATGCGTCATGGCCTAGATCATCCACCATGTTAAAGTCCTGCTCTGGATTTGACCCCAGTGTGATTCGTCAGGAAAGCATCTGTCACCTGCACCCACACACTCACTGGCTTGGTTTCATCATCTGAAATCCACCTGGGTGAATCTGGTGCACAGTGACTGGATTCAAATGTGCTTTGTTCTCCCTGGAGCTGCTTAGGCAATTGACACATTTAATATTTTATTAATTATTTATTACTGCCCTTGTTAGTTCCTTCCTTACTTTGACTTTCTTAATGAACCATGATATCGTGATGAATACAACCTTTGTCATCGTTTAAGATGTGTGTGGGATAAGATGTTACACAGCATGGTAAAGTATTTGAAGCCCCAAACGCTCAGAACAACGTGCATGTACAAGGCTGCCCATGCTCATTACTGTTCAAAAGATAGGTCCTAAGTTTGCCAGTCTAATGCAAATGGAAAATTGTTTTGTGAATCATCTGCCTGCATAGCAGGCAGATTCCTACCTCCTACTCCAGTTTTCCTAGACATTTCTTTCCAGTTCTTCCTTTTTCTTCTGCCTGTGAGTAGGAGGATTTTTCTTCCCCCCCCCCCCCTTTTTTTTTTCTTAACCTGTCCAAACTTGTTTTGCACACTATATAATGTCCTATGTATGGTGTGCAGATTGTGTAAACTGGTGGAGCAGCCCTCATAATTTTTTGTCCTAGAGTGTGTTACTCTGAAACATATGTCTATACAGCTTGCTGTGCAAACCCACGCAAGAAGCTCCAAATGAAATGGACTGAGAGTTGCTTAGTGAAGCCTTCTGTCATTGTCATTGTGGCTGTAAGACTATATTTTTCCCTCACAGGAGAATTGGACAAATTGTCATGATGGAAAATGAAGAGCATTTAGACACTTTCATTTGTAAATTACTCCTAATTGGCAAGGACACAGCAGGGGGAAATCACCAGTCCATACACTTCCATTCTGTACGTTAGCTTGTTTAGCTGGGTCAAGGCAATATGGTAAGATAATATGAGTGTTAAAATAACAGGGAAGAGGCACGTACGTTGAAGCCAATTTAAGGTCAGTGCTAGAAACAGGAATAAAATTTTTCATTTCTTCATGAAGACTGGCTTGAAAAGGGGATTGAACACTACAAAGATTTTGAAAAATGTCTCCCAATTAAAAAATAAATGTACTTTTCTCTAGCAAAAAAAGAGAAGAATTGAAATATCTAGAAAAGTCTAAGGCAGGAGGCAAGCTGACCTAGTGATTGAATTATCTATCTCTATCTTGATGACTACAGGATGTTTCTTTGTCGTAATCAATGACACCAAAGAGATGTTAAGCTATAACTTTTCCAAATCTGCCTCTTTTTTGTTCCTTCTTTCTATTCTCTTAATCTTTTCCTCATTGCCAAGTTATTTGGTGCTCTGAAATGCATGCTTATCATTCAAAACAGATGTTATTAGCATTAGCTATAAAAGTCTGAGACACACAGGCTCCTCCTCTCACAAGTTTTAATTTTTAAAAGTCTTTTAATTAATCTATTAATATATTGAAGACTCAGCGCAGTTTTAAGCTTTGATAGCCATTTATCCTTTCTTAGAACCTTAGAGGAAAAGCTCCAGAAATAATGGGGCCATGCCACTTCCTCTATGCAGTACCTATACGAATGTTAAGGTACACTTTTTCCCCACATTGTTTCTGCCTTATGGTGTATGAGAGCTCTGGAAACCCTTTTGTGCTTTCAACATCAAGTGCCTCAGCAGCTCAGTACAAGCTGGATCCTTGCTGTCTACTGCATATATATTTATGTGAAAAATTAGGACACTTCAAACGTCCCATCCCTCTATTGCACAAAGTTGTAACATTTGTCTCCATTTTCAATGAAACCTTAGTTTACAAAATATTGTTGTACAAACAAGAATTACTGGAGAGATATATTGACTATCTGAAAGACACTGACTGTTTCTTGTGACATCCCCATTGAATAGTTGATGTGATAAAAAGTCGGACTGTGGGGGCCCTTCCAGAGGAGCTACAATCCTTATGAATGCCAGTAATTATGCACAGGATGCCCTCTTCATCTACTGCTAGCCAGTTAAAGCTCAGGAATCTATCTTAAGCTATTCATCAAGGATATTTTTTCTGTAATCATTAAAGTTATAAAAGTCCTACCAAATGATGCTTCGTTTATTCTGATACAGGAGTCTAAGGCAAGCAAGATATATCACCCTTTGGTGACGTCTACCTCATTTGGGCTACTCAGTAGTCTGAAAGACTGGGTCAGACCAGGTATGCTAGTTTAGGCTGTAAAAGTTAGCTGAGACCAATCCCACCAAGAGAAGGTGCTTCCCCTTGATCTGAGAAATCCTGGTTTACCTCTTTCTTAGGAAATCAGGTCTTTGCCTTGACCTACAGATTCATAGAGTGATGCTACCATGGATCTAGGTCTGGGTAAATCCTAAAAAAAACTCATAAAACCAGTATAATAAATCTGATATTTTATTTAGGTTTTTTCCTGCTAATTGTTATAAAGCCATAATAATACTGTGAAAAATTGCTGTGGGACTTCTATAAGGAAAGCTTTGGATATAATATTCTTTCAAACTTTCATACACAGGAGGCCACAGGATTAAATACTTTATTTACATGAATATCCCTGCAGTTTTTATTTGGCCTTAATAAATCTGCACAACTGGAATGTAGTTCTCAAGTATTTTCCTGCCAGCACTCCTTCTGAACTGCATTCCACGTTTTCTGTTTGCCAGGTGTGTTCCTCCTCTCCAGCACTGAAACTGGTGATGAGCTATAGCTCGTAAAATGAAAATGCCATAACTCAGGGAACAGAGATGAAAACGTTCATCATGGAGTCCAGGCTAAGTAAGAAGCTTATCACTGAATGAAAGAAGATGAAGCTTTGATGCTGTTAGGAGGAGTGTTAATCTGAGAAGGAAATTTTTAGTGCTCTCTAATACATCAGTTCCCCTGGCAACAATTACTTTAGCTTTAGAAATGATTTTGTCTCTAGTCCAAAAAGCTTAATTGCTCTGGTTATCATTCAGTTTATCCTAAGGAACTTTTCAATATATGATAGTGTGCCAAGAAAATATAAACATCGCTCTCTACACTCATTTTAATCGCTATTACAGTTTTCATTACTGCTTAAAGTCATGATTTTAGACCCCCTCCTGAGCTTTATATGCAGAGCCAGATTCTTCAAGGAGTTCAGGCAAAGTACAAATCTATCATAGCTCCTTCAAAACTCATGTGCTCAACACCTATCAGCCAGTGCATGGAAAGTCACATGTCAGATGAACAGCGCACAACCCTTGTCAGTGGCAGGCATACACAAGCATTATACCCAGGGCTCCAACTACCCACAGGACTTCCCTGATAAAGCCAGGAAAACTACCATGAGACTATGAAATTATACCCCTTTTCTTTCTTTCCTGATGATTTTGCAAGGTTGCCAGTTAAGAGAAACATTAATACTCACACCTCTAAAAATAGAATATTAATGAATATTCCCTAGGTGACCTGCAGGCATGATCCAAAGTGACACTGCAACAATGAGGGAGCACATTATCACTGTAAAAGGAGGAATTATGTTGGAAGACCTGTACCTTTTTTGCATTTTCATGAAATACATCCTATGACTGACATCTTGCTGCTCCCTTTGGGCATTCAGTTAAGATCACTAAATATAAATGGCAGGGTTTTTTCTTAGAAATAAATGTCTCCTATGCACTGTATCTGTGATACGGAGTCTGGGACTGAAAGCTGCACTTTTACAGTAAGAGAACACAAGTCCCTGGCAGAGATGGTTTCAGATATTCAATTTCTGTTTATGTGGCAGAGTAATGGAAGTGCTCTTGATCAGTGCTGTATTTTGGTTTCCTCTTATAGAGGAACAGTGAACTTTATATTTGGCTATTTATCTCCTTTGCAACACTTGTATTGAAAATGAGATTCCCTAAAAGCTTAGGCAGCTTGTGAGTACTGAAAGACCTCAAGATATAGTAAAGACCAATATGTTTATAGGGTAAAGTTTCCAGTCTGCTCTTCTCCCCTACCCTATGCAGCACTTTCCTCATCAAAACTGGAGAAGACATTAGCACTTGGTCATAGCAGCAAGCCTCCTGCCACTTGAGTTACACCTGCAAGGCATGCAGGGTTTGGCCTCAGCATAAGGGGATGGGATCATTAAAATGGCCTGCAGCAGTGGGAAAGTACTGAGGTGCATTGCATACCCTCGCCCTCAGTGCTGATATCTCCCCACCAGCAACAAGTGCTACTACCCTGCTGCCTCTTCACCCCTGTCAGGAGCAAGCTGCATTACTCACATGCACCTTGGCTCACTCCCACTCCTGCCTTACAGCTCAACTCACTTGTCTTTTTAATTACCTCACTGAACCTTTACTAGCAGAAGCACATGTAAAAGCTGCAGGTCCCTTTATGTACTGGAGTCAAACATTTACTTACAACTGCTGTTCCAGCAATAACAATTAAATTAAACATGAAGGGAGTAGAGTTGCTTGGAAGATCTACAAGATGGAGGTGTAAATCACACCACATAACTAATTTATGACATTCTGCACCCACAGCTGTATACTGACAGTTTGTAGGTGTAAGGGCAGCTGTGATTTCTAAGTGCTTTTGGAAATAGAAGACCAGGAAACACAGGATTACACAGGCCTCTATCCCTGCACCCAAATTCATAAATAAAATGAGGTCAGGTTAGGTCAGTAGCTGGATGCAAGGGATGTTGTATACATGGTTCAGTTGGAGAGATTCTGAGAAGGAGCTTAGATTTCAAACTTAAAGAGGGGAGATTAGGTTAGTTATAAGGAAGAAATTCTTCACTGTGAGAGTGGTGAGGTGCTGGAACAGATTACCCAGAGAAGCTGTGAATGCTGCATCCCTGGCAATGCTCAAGGCCAGGCTGGACAGGGCTTTGAGTCTTCTAGTGTGAGGTGTCCCTGCCCATGTCGGGGGGGGGGGGGGGGGGGGGTTTGGAACTACATGATCGTAAGGTCTCTTCCAACCCAAACCATTCTATGATTCCATGATTTTTATATCCCTCCCCCCCCCCCCCCCCCCAGTTATGCATTTTTGAATTTGTGAAATGTAAGGCAAGGACAAGGTTATTTCTCAACTGAAATTATCTGATTACATTTTTCAGTGAAAACATACTTGAGCAAACTTTTTGGAAGGGTAGCCTTAAACCACTGTGTTACAAGGCTTTGAAAAAAATCTCTATCTGCTCAGCCAGAACATGTGCAAATTTAAGTCTGTTTTTTCAGGAATAAGCTAATGAATTTAACTCCAGCTGCAATCAAACAATACATCAGAAAGATAAGGGAGGGAAAAGAGTAAAACAAAGATAAATGTAGTAAGGAGGACCTTTCCTAGTTACAGTTTTTAATACATAACTGCTTGCATTTGGCAAACAATCCGATGGCCTTGAGTTATTTGACATTTCCCTTTTAAGTGGCAGGGGAACAGCTCTGTGCTTCCAGATCCCAAGGTCATTTAACCACAGTCAAATGGTGCTGCCTGTGGTGACACAGACAAAACCATTTCAGGTTGCCGCTTGATCTTCTGAAAGGTATCAGCTGTGGTTAAAGTTGTCATCTATCAAGTCCCTTGCTATGGTTTTAACAATCTTTCACTTGACACTCTTGTCATTTGGAAAAAAAAATGTTCTGAATTCAAAACACAGCTTGTTTATAAGGTTTTGTTTTAAGATGCCTTTGACTTAAAGGTCTACCACATGTAGATTGTTAATGGCAAGAGTGGCAAATGTGGCAGGGTCGCATGCTTAATACTTGGGAAAACAATCTCATTCTTGATTTATGGGAATTATGTGTTTGCCTTAGGAAGAGAAACCAACTAGTCATTTTTGGATGTACAAACTAAGGCATTTTAGAAAAGGGAAGAAAATCTAACAGATTCAGATTCAACAAGGTTTATTTCTGGGTCCTGCTCTTAGGTCACAACAGCCCCATGTAACACTACAGGCTTGGGGAAGAGTGGCTTGAAAGCTGCCTGAGGGAAAAGGACCTGAGTGAGTTGGTTGACAGCTGGCTGAATATGAGCCAGCAGCATGCCCAGGTGGCCAAGAATGCCCATAGCATCCTGGCTTGTATCAGAAACAGTTTGGCCAGAAGGGGCAAGGAAATGATTGCCTCCTGTACTCAGCACTGGTGAGACCGCACCTTGAATACTGTGTTCAGTTCTGGGAGCCTCACTCTAAGATGTGGAGGTGGTGGAGCATGTCCAATGAAGTACAACAAAGCTGGTGAGGGGTCTAGAGCACACATCTTCTGAGGAGTAACTGAAGGAATTGGGCTTGTTTAGTCTGGAGAAAAGGAGGCTCGGGGGGACCTTACTGTTCTCTACAACTGCCTGAAAGGAAGTTTTAGTGAGGTGGGTGTCAGTCTCTTCTTCCAAGTAACAAGCGAGAGGATGAGAGGAAATGGCCTCAAGTTGTGCAAGGGGAGGTCTAGTTTGGATATTAGGAAAAAATTATTCATTGAAAGGGTTGTCAAGCATTGGAACAGGCTGCCCAGCTTAGTGGAAGGGTCACCATCTCTGGAGGTATTTAAAGGATGTGGTGCTTAGGGACATGGTCTAGCGGTGGACTTGGCAGTACTGGGTTAATGCTTGGACTCAATGATCTTATGATTCTATGATTCTATTAATTTTAACTGGAAAAATAGCAAGCCTCCTAACTTGACTACATCCCAAGATTTTAATACCTTCTCAACCAACAAGAAGTGAACATAAAAAACTATGGTAACAAAACACTTTACTAAAACATCATGCATTGAATAGTTATCTCAACACTCTCATGTTCTATGCAAATAATGCAAATACTGTCACGCATTTTATATTAACATTATATAGTAATCCTCACAAATCCAAGAAGAGCAGCATCCCTGTAACAGACAGTTAGCCCTTTTGTTCCATTCAGCTTTTACGTAAGGCAAATGTTTCATTACAAAAATGTACTCTGTATTCCCAAAAGTGGCGAGAAGAGTTACACCTTCTCAGTACTATTAAATCAGATAAGCTGTGTGACCAGATCCTTCAGGGACATTTTTTTAAATCCTAACTTAAAAAATAATACATTGAGGAGTTAAGAGTTGTGGAAAATGTATTCATTTTTCTGTACTCAAAACTGATCTCTTGTTGAAAAAAACTGAGTATGCTGAAATGCACAACTCTAACCAACTCTAAGACACTACCAGCTCTTCTGCTTTTCACACTCTTTCCTACTAAATGAGAAGCAAGGGAGTAACTTTTCAGAGTAACTTTTCAAATCTATTCACAAAAACTGGTTTAATGATCATCTGACCCAGAAAGCATAAAAATGTTAGGATCGTGCACCACTTTTACACATGAATTGCCCCCAAATTGCTGAAATTCTTTAGTTAGCTAATACAAAATTTTAACAATAAGTATACATATACAGCAGTATCGTGTTTACAGTTCTAGTTGTATTTACAATCTTTTTTGTAATGTTTTTTCATAGGAAAATATAATTTCTTTTTTCTTTTTTTTTGCAAAAGACCACTAATACTGTTTTGATTGTGTTAAAAGCCATGATCTGAGGCTTAAGCTGCAAAACCTAATTTCATTCAGCTGATACATATGGTTAGCACAGTTGTTTTCTTTAAATGAATGAATTTGCCTCACATGCAATCATCCACTTTTCTTAAATGACCTTTTCCAGCAGGATATCCTTATATTTTAAAGAATGAATTATTCATTTACTATATTCTTATTCAAAACAACCTACTGAATTGAGAGAATTATGAAATCATCTTCTAATTTATGCAAACACAAAGAAAATCATATGTTGAGGAAAATACTGTGCAGCAACTTAAAGCATTAGCTTGGGAAGCTACTTTGCAAAAAGGAGAGGAATGGGCTATCTGAATTGGTAACATTTCAACCTGTACTCATTTGCTCCTCATCAGAGATTTAGCAGCAGCAAGCCAAATGCTTCAGGTAGGCAGGCCATTAGGTGCCTAACAACATACATTCAGTTGGGACAAAATATTTCAAACACAGTAATAAAGAGAGGCGTCATGCATGGGTCACTTGAAATTGCAAACAGACTCCCTGGAAACAATATCCAGAACGGTATGTTTTATGAAAACATGCCTGAGGACCTTATTCCCAATGGCATGGTGGCTACAAATTTAGCCCCCAAAGTAGCAGTAGCAAATGGGATTAACAGAGTATATCACCATCTTCCTACTTGGTAGCTATATTCAAGTAATTAGGAACACTCCTGAACTAAAATAAAAGCCACAATCAAGAAGTATAGCAAAACTGACCATGAAGGGTAACTTTTTTTTATGATAATTCAAAACCACAAACTGCTCAGGCAAGACATGTTTTAATGCCACTCACTAGCAGCCAACGTTCAGGGAAACAACCCAATATACTGTCTTCTAATGGGAGACTTCACCCTTTGGCCATCAAGTCATCCTGACAGAAGACCAGCAGCTGCGCTGATCCAGAAGCCAGGTACCACCATACTTCTTGTATCTCAACACCCAGAGGAGATGACCAAGCCAATACATCTGTATGTAAATTAATAGTTATTCTGCTGAGATACAGATTTCCTGGGACTGCACGGTTGAACTGGTCCTGCCAGCTGGGATAAGGCTGGCAGCAGGCACAGAGGTGGAAGTGAGACCCACAAAGGATTGCAGGATTATTTCTCTGAGAACAAGAAGAGTCCAGGATGAACATTAGGCTGCATTACGCTGTCCCATCTCACAGACCCTCTACCCTATGAGAGAGGGAGCTAGGAGAAGCCAGGAAGCATACATTTATGCTCAACATTTTTCCATAAATCAAACCAATAGCCAGCTTGCACCTTGGGTACAATAGCAATGAATGGCAAAAAGACATTTCTGCAGGTTACATGGAAAGAATCGTGATTAAAGTACTGTTGCTAGGCTGTATCAGTCTGACCCACTGCACCCACTAAAGGCAGCAGCAAAAGTAGACGTGCTACAGCAGGGCTCTGAGCCAAGGGCAGATACATCTGCAAAGTTGGGGTGGGAGGTGGAGAGATGCTGTTAAACCCAAAAGCTGGGCTGCTCACCCTCTGGCAAAGCTGTGCATTGGGGAAAGGTAAACACCTGCCTGAGCACCTGGATAGCCATATCCCTACAAACACCATATATGCAGCTATTTTCTGAATAGGAAACTTAAAGAAGATTATTCTTCAACAAAACAAATAAATATTCTTTCTTTCATCATCAGTTGTCAAAAATAAGTGCATGAGCTGAGGTTACTCCACATCAGAAGAAAGTATTAATATATTATTACCATTATTAAACACTTTTCCGGATGTGGCATATTCCTGCTGAAAATACTTATCCTGCTCTTCAGACACAGGCAAGTAAAAAGAGACACTTCAACAGTCCTCACAAACTTAATAAAAAGAAAAGAAACAATAAAAATAAAGAACCCCAAAGTGATAAAATATCTTTCCCTGTCTTTCCTCCATGTTTTTTACCACATTCAGTATATGTCTGCATCCCCAAAGCCCTGCTGCTCTGCCATCCCAGGGCAGCATCTGGCCCTGATTCCCCACACTGGGACTGACCTGGACCCCCACCTCTCATGACCAGGGCCCAGTCATCACAAGCTTGACCTCAGACCTACCTCATCATCATGATACTGCCTTAAGATCAGGACACTTGGTTGGACCTGGCCACCATCTGTGGGTCTGCCCTGCTAGTTCACATGGGTGTGTGGGGCTGAGCCCTGACAGATGTCAGATCAGCTCAGCTCCCAGCTCACCTTTCCCTAGGGAGCAGCTCCACGTTTACTGCTCCCTGGAAGAAGACATTTCACACATAGTGTAGACATTTGATAACTCTTTGCTGGTAAAACTGACTTTTTCTTTGCATAAAAGTAAATCAAACAGGAGTATTGCATCAGGCATGATTTGATGAACTCCTTTTCCCTCCCCACAGCTCAAATGTATTTTTCACAGCATCTACTGTTAAGACTCAATTCCTTACCTCTGAAATCTCCAAACATCCTGGTGATTTCATGAGTCTTTGCTTGGTAATGCAATAAGCAATAAGGCTCCCAGCCTGAATGACTACTCAGGCACATTTTTCCATTAGAGGTCTTGTTTAAAAGAGAAAAATTCTCCTATCCTCTCCCTTGCACATTCAGTTCCTCCTGGGGAAAAATGTCTAAATCAGATGCACTGCTTAGCTCACTGCAAGCGACTCCAGTTTAGCCTTGGCAAACCATTTAGAGTAGCTTTCAAGCAATCAGAGTGAGACACAAATGTAAAAGATGTCTCCAGTGTCTATTTTAATAGAAAGACCAGGACACTCTCCACTGAGCATGGATCCAGCTCTACAACATATAATTTTCAGCAGGAGGTATGTCTAGGGAAACAGATGCAGATGCCGTACACATTGACTGGTATGTGTACCTAAGGCTGTCCTGTGGGGCAAATTGTTCCATTTGTGCAAAAAAAAAAGTGTAGAGTGAAGAATGGATCTGTGCCACTACGCAGTCCTGCCCACTCGGAGCTGGCTGCAAAGGCAGGGCTGCAGTTCCCTATGCCAGGAGGGGAACGTCCTGACAGCTACAAACACCTTTTCTTAAATGCCTGCACAGTGCAAATGCAGGAGTCTATCAAGGGGGCCAGGAAGAAGATGCAGATTTTCTTCTCTGAACAGAAGTACTTTGACTTTTAGCTTGGCGCTGCAGAATTGTCCCCAGCCCTGTAACAGCAACATTTGGAGGGCAGGTTTGCAGGCCTGCATCTTTCAGAAAATAACAGTAATAATAAAATAACAGTAGTAATAAAATAACAGTACTTCTGTAGAGAAGGGATGCAAAGAGGTGAGTGTGAATGGGAGATGAGAGTTTTGAATGTTGTTGGGCAGAAATGGAGATTAAAATAACCCTTAAAAAAGTCTGTAACATGATGGATCTAGAGTTAATTGTGAGTTTTGCTGGACTTCAGAGAAGCCCTGTTAAAGTGGAGCATTTCAGTTTCTTAGTTTGAGCAGGGAAGGTGCTAGAGCACTCATCCATGGGTTTCTGTCACTAAGCGATTCCAGTAGCTCAACTGCTCAGATGGTTCTACTTCATGGCACATCACTATTTTCTTAAAGCGAGAAACAGAGAACGTAATCCTCTCTGGGAAAAAAGTCTGCTCTGAATGAAGCTCCTCCAGGTGAATTTTTAGTTTGGCAAGGCACAGTCCTATGAATACATCCTCCAGTTTAATGAATGAAATGCTCTCTGAAATATTATAGATCTGACTAGCAACATCAGTGGATAAAACGTAGCCAGTCCCGGAACAAAACGGCGGGTAGGTCTTTCTCGGATACTCCTCTTTACTCACATACCACTTACTCCTTCTTCTCCGTATGGGGAACTCATGCAGTTTTAAAAAGCCTGTGAAGAATCTAGTGGTTCTCTTTTTCCTTAGAAGAAGCTCAGTGAGGTAAAAAACATTGACAAACACATCTGTGTCGGTTTTCATCACAAAGCTGGACTGGTTACAAAATCTGTGAATCCATTCAATTCCCATCATGGTCTTCAAAGTCAAATTGTAATACGTGTCTGTAAAATTCTTTTGAATAATGTCTTTGTACTTTTGGCTTTCAGCAGTGATATCAGCCTGCTGCCTTAGATTCACAGTGCTTCCCAGGAGGAAATATGTCACCAGGCGCTTGCCAGCAACTGTTCTCTCCTTCCCCCAGGTTTGCCGGATGGCCATCCTGGCATCAATGTGGTGGTATGAGGATGTCACAAGCAGGACGAGGAAAGGTGGGTTCTTCTGGCAATCTGCATCTGGGAGCTGTGAGAAGTTTCCTTCGATTCTCCTGAAAGTCTCTATGGGGAATATGTAATCCTGGCTGTTTTCACAGAATATACAGAATTCAGTCAAATCGTAAAACCCCCAGAGGCCAGCACAGCTGAGCCCTATAAGGCAAACAATCAGCCTGAATTTTCTGAAATACACCTGAAAGAAACAAGGAAAAGCATATTAAAAAAAAAAAAAAAAGAAAGAAAGAAAGAAAAAGTAATACCTAGTTCTTTTCAAAGAACCAAACTGTCTGCATAGGAATTCGAAGCCAGGTCGTATCTAATTTAAATCTCAGGGCATTCACCCACATGCATTTCTCTTAGTATCATTCCCACAAGATGTTCTGCCAGAGATCAAATTCACACTCTTGTTTACTTGAATCTGCCCCCCAAGCCAGCATATCCTCAGAAATCCACAAAAACATGGCCACTGACACCAGATTAGCCTGGCTGAGACTTCAGACCTCCTTCCCGTTTTCAGCATCTTACAAACCATGACTTAGATCCACCAGGGCTCTCACAAGCCAGAGGGTGGAGAAGCAGCAGATACATGCCCATGCCAGACTGGAGAGAATAACAGCAATAGTTGGAGGTTTTTTTAAATACCATGTTTCTCCATGTGTTTGAAAAGTGCTTGTGTCCCAGAGCAAGCAAGTGCTGTCCAACTGGCAGACTCAGCCAGGTTCCTCCCATCTTCACCTTCTTCATGTCCTGTGGGGCTCTTGCACTGACCCAGAAACTGCTCCTGATCTTTTTGCTGGAGGGGCCATGAGTCACATATTTGAAGTTAGGTCAGCTGCTCAGGAAAAAAAACACAGCAGTGGGTCAGATTATTTAGATATTTCACCTTTTGCAGAGTTTAGGTGACACACGTGGTGGTGCTGAGTTGAGAAGGGGTTGTCCGTACTCACCTCTCCTTTCTGCATGAAAGGGATTCAAACAGTAACAATGATGGGCATTCATTCATCCTTGTAACAGATTAAAGTGCTGTGTATCTGGTTACAAATAAATTTTGAGAGAGAGAAAAATTATCAAAGCAAATCCAAAAAGAGACAAAATATCATACACATCTCCATAAATTAACCTGGTGAGAAAAATATAATGCTTCAGCTACCCATTCCATTAACCCACAGGTCCACCAACTACTATTTTAGAGCGCTAGGGTGGGGGAATTTTACCAGGGGAATAAGCATTCATCCCTGCTCCTCCCGTTCTTTAGGAAGAACTGGAAGTGGCTTCCTATCTAAAAATAGAGAAAACCAACTTTACAATCCTCAGATCTGTAGATTTCATGGAAAATCTATGCCTTCTGACTGTAATGTTCTGCCTAGACTCCCTAAAACCATGTTAGAGCCCCCTTTTTTGCTCGAATTCCCCTTTCCAAGCAATGAAAAGCTTTTGAGTTGCAGGCCTAACCTGCATTGCAGGTTCCTGGAACCAAATTCAGGTCATTTCACCCATAAGAATAGTCCAACTTCAGCTGGTGTTCTCAAAGGCATGAAACAAACAGAATTGGAGTCCTGACTTACTGAAATTCCTCCCAGTTAAATGCATTTTTGCAGTGATTAGTGAATTTTGAAAATATTTCTAAAGTTCACATTTAAATTAACCTTCTCTTTAAATACAGTATTCTGCAGATCTATTTTTTATTGAATGTATACCTCATAGTAGTCTTGTGGTTAACTTTAAAATTGCTTTAATTAAATACATAAGTAAAGTTGTGTGATAATATACATATGCATACATATATATATACACACGCACACAAAAAAAAAGATTATACAAAATCTGCTGTGCATCTGTTCATCTTCAGTGGCCTGGGAGGAAGCACATGAATACCCTGAAAATAGTGTTTTCAGGAACGGATGATGTTCTGGAGTCAACAACAGAGCTGCAGAAGAGGTTCACTCCTGTTGCCAGCTCTCACAAGACTGTTTGAGGGTCTGGCTTTTCTCTGTCACATGAATTCCAGTATTATGGGGTGCTGGTTTTGCATGGGGTAGAGTTAATGCTTTTCACAGTAGCTGGTGCCGGGATGCGTTTTGGGTTTGTGCTGGGAACAGTAGTGATAATTCAGGGATGTTTTAGCTATTGCTGACCAGTTGCTTACACAAAGACCTTTTCTTCTTCACCCCACCAGCAAGGGCTGAGGGTGCACAAGGAGTTGGGAGGGGATACAGTTCGGACAGCTTACCCCAACTAACCCAAGGAGGGATATCCCATGTCATATGGGGTCATGCTAAGCCTGTGAAGCAGGGGGAAGAATGAAAGGAGGGATTTTAAGAGTTTGCCTTCCCAAGTAACTGTTATGTGTAATGGAGCCCTGTTCTCCTGGAAATGGCTGAACACCTGCCTGGCCATGGAACATGGTGAATGAATTCCTTGTTTTGCTTTGCCTGCATGTGCAGCTTTTGCTTTACCTATTAAACTGTCTTTATCTCAACCCACAAGCATTCTCACTTCTACCCTCCAGATTCTCTCTGTTCTCTCAGTGGGGGGTGAGTGAGAGGCTGTGTGAGGCTTAGCTGCCAGCTGGGGTTAAACCAGGACATACGTACAAGCAAAAGTCCTTCAAATATTGAACTAAGAAAGTAAATGAGAGCAATTTTCTGTTAAAACCCATTAAAACTTTTTCAGAAATACTTAAGAGCAAGAACCATAACATACTAATTTTACCAGATTTCAGTAGAATCATACTAATGAGACTTGATCATATTTACTTCTTACTTGTTTCCAGGTTTGGGCCCTGGTAACAGAGCTAAGAAAAATTTAAAAGGTTCCTGTTCTGGACAGCTGGGAGAGCAGCCTCCCAGTGTATGTTCAAGCATGTATTTACCATACTGCCTATCCAGAGCCAGACTGTCTTCCTTTTTCAGTCCATGTATGCAGCATCAAACCTTATATAGGTATATAATCATGCACACACAATGCAAATGTTTGTAAATTTATGTAAATTGTAAAACACATTTTCTAGATTTTGCGAATCACACATATGATATGCATCATTTCACAGCAGGTCCCTGCCTACCATCAATGGGTAGGCAGTGGCCTTGTAAGAAATGCACACTTCCCAGAGTGGAGTCTCATGTGGTTCTGGCCGTGTGAAAGCTGGAAAATACTAGTTTCTGTCATCAGTTTAATCACCAGAGGCAAATTTGGGCTTACCTGGAACTGGTAGGAATGGTGTTCTTTTTAATCTCAGATGAAACATTTGCAATTACCCACAGAGGTATTTGCAAAGGGGATTGGGAGAGAGGGCTTGTGAGGACTCAGATCACACCATAGCACCTTGGGCTTCCCCAGTTTGGTGTCTCAGCTCTCTCTGCCTCCGCAGCCACATGTAGGAGGGAGCCATCCGAATAAGAAAACAGTAATTAAAATGTGCCTGAATTAAAACATCAACTGCTGCACCTCACTCAGGGGACTCTCCCAGCTGCAGCTTCTCACCATGACCCCCAGTCCTGCAGAGCCATGCAAGCCCTGGACCACGTGCAATGGAGAAGTTTCTTACTCCCTGTCCATAAAGACTGTGCCCCATCTGCTGTTGCAATACCATTTCTTCCCTATTTCACTCTTGGAATGGTTTTCCTCAATATAGAATCATAGAACCATAAAATGGCTTGGGTTGGAAAGGGCCTTAAAGATCATCTAGTTCCAACCCCCCTGCCATGGGCAGGGACACCTCACACTAGACCATGTCACCCAAGGCTCTGTCCAACCTGGCCTTGAACACTGCCAGGGATGGAGCATTCACAACTTTCTTGGGCAGCCCATTCCAGTGCCTCACTACCCTCACAATAAAGAACTTCTTCCTCATATCCAATCTAAACTTCCCCTGTTTAAGTTTAAATCCATTGCCCCTTGTCCTGTCACTGCAGTCTCTGATAAGAGCACCAGTTCCCCAAGCTCCCCTCTCCAGGCAAACCCAGAAAATGCATGGGTGAACACAGGTGTCTCTCCTAATGGGCCTGCCTTTAATGTCTCCGCCTTGGAGCTCAAGAAGTGAAGAGTTGCCTCAGATGTCCCTGTGGCCAGCAGGAGCCTGTGGTGTGACTGGTGCAGGTCTGTTGCACAGATACAGCCTTGGTGTCCTAAGGACCCAACCTGAGCAATATATTACAGAGCTGGCATTTACTGAAAGAACACGAAGAAAAAGGTGACAAAGAGACAACCAGCTTCCTCTCACTTAGTTCATTTTTCTTTTAAAATCATCAATTTAATTCTTGATTTCAGGTGAATAGGGAAAACTGTGAAAGTCAAAAATATTTTACGTTAACATGGGCAGGTTGGATACAGCAACTAATTTAGTTGCCGTATCAGGGAATTAAATTATTGGCTCTTTACCCTTGGGATGCTGAGCACCTTTCCTATCCCTCATCCTACTTGCGAACAGCAGGTTCAGAGTCCTGGGTGAAGCAAATAATCTGTCTCCCCCACTGCTTGGGAGAACTGCTATACATGAAGAACGTATGGAAAACAATGGCATCTTTTAAGTTTCAACAGGGCAACATGGCTAGGACTGCATTTAGCAAAACCATCACCATCCAGCCTAAAGTAACTTTCTTTACAAGAGATACAGGCATAGGTTAGGTGTGAAAAGGCCTGTGGTTTCTAAATTACTTGTCACTATATCTTTCCTCATTTGCCTCCATCTGACAAACAATACAGTCTGTGATTCAAGATTTACAGCCTGCATGCACATATCTCCATGGAACAGTCCTGGAGACATCAATATTGAGGGAACAATAAGTATACAGGAGGTGGTCCAGAAAGAAATGGAGACTTAACTAGCAACCAATCTCTTTTCTAGAGGTCACTTTGAACAGCATTCAGAGGTTTTGCATCAAAACAGCATTCAGGGGTTTTTCATCTGGGTTTATAGAGAATCATTTTGCATGATGTTATGCTTGATTTTTCTCTCTGACCTGAGTCAGAAACTACAGTTGGTAATTATCTCAAAACGTTTTCCATCTCCTGTTATTCCAACTGGGAAGTATTTCGAGTAGGGCATTGCCAAAAAGTTACCTTCTTTGTGTCCTAGAGAGCAGCTTGTTTAAACTAGCTGGAGCAGTGTTTCATGGCTCTGCAGATCCAAATGGGGTTTGCATGAAGTCCTGCGACCCAAGCAATGTGGGCTACAGGTGCCAGCAGCCCAGTGCTCCTCTTTCATATGCCTGAAATGAACACATGAACAGAACAAGAAGGGAGTTGAGGTCTGTGATTCAAATCAGTCACACTGCAGCCCTCTACTTTGCAAGTTCCTATTTCCACTACAGGCATGAACTTCCCCCCACATCCTGCCACAGTAAGCAGATTGGCTCCAGGGCCTCTGCTCACACCACTGACCCTTCTGTAACTCCTTCTTGTTGCACAGTGACAGGGCCATGGTACCTCCTGTGATGAAGCCTATTTATTCCATCAAAATTAATCTGACACCTCCTTTAAGCCTGTTAATGAGTGTAATTATCTAAAATGCACCAAGAGATCAAGACTATATGCCGTATAGATTGGGAAAAGCAATCTGGCCTGAGGCAGAGAGAGGTAAGTAGGTCTAGAGTCCCTCTGAGAAACAGATTCAAGATATCGATTTAAAGAAATAAAGTCGTCTTAATTTTTCTGGGGCAAAGCTACAGTCATGCTACTGAGTCCAGTGGACGATCGGCCTTGGCTTTGCATTGGGGTTGCACACATCAGCCAGGGAACAACCTGAACCACAAGTGACCGAAGTGCTTTTGACCATCCTGCTCTGTAAACAGAGACAAAGCAGCTGCCACATGGCAGACCCAAAAACAGAGGCACCATTTAAGTGGGCAAACAGGAGTTACAACCTCAAATACTGCACAGTTAAAGTTGGCAGCTATATTCCCATTTTCCTTGCCCAATAATCAAAAGTAACATGCGCCCTAGTATAAGTACTAGTAATACCTGCTAACTTTTGATTTCCTCAGAATAAAGCCTCTAGATTGCTTTCTCAAAAGCTCAGCAGGACACGAAGAGAGACTAAAGACGCATAGATAACAAGAAATTGTCAAGTACAGCAGGAAGCAATTATTTTTTCCTAAATGCAAGCATTTCAGACAAGCAGTGGCAAGCTTGGAACCCAGAAGCTTTCTGCTATTCCCCCACTCCTGAAGCAGGACAATGCCCAGCACCTACCAGACCTTGTCAGGAACAGCAGAGCCCACTAAGTCCCATGCAGGACTACCAGAAACAGTGATGGTGAACTACGCAAAATGAAGAGTTGCACAGGGACTGCCTTATCCTGCCTTGTCCCCGGGAGCACTGCCTGGCTCACTCTGCCTTGTATACTCTGTGGCAGAATCCCACAGAACCTCCTGAACCCGTGGTGCTGCTTCCAGCTGAAAGAACTGCACATGAACAGCCATTGGGGTGATGAGGCTAAATGCCCCTTCCTGGCACTTTAAAATGCCACTTTTCACTTTGTACAGCAATGTGTATTAACAATGCCTTGCCCAAACCAAACATCAAGACTAGCAGGCAAGAAAGATGGAAACTGGAAAAGGATATGGGGCAAGGGTAAATATTTTTCTGCTGTTCTTACTGTCAGACCAGAGAAAATCTTCATCCTTCTGCTACCTCTCATCAGCCTCTGCTATCAGAATCGTCTCTTCGTATCAGCACATCAGCGAGTCAAAGCAAGACATTGTTCCTCTGCTTCACACATACCAGTTTCTATCATTTAAACACTGAGTTGCTAGGCACTTTATTTACAGCAAAACCTTCTCCCTTTTTTAATTACTTCTTTTTTTTCCCCCTTTTTTATTTTTTTGTTTTTTTTTTCACCCACCCAACCATGACCACTTGCTAATGACATTCACTTGGAAAACCCAAACAGTAACCTTAGACCACAATACAGTTTTGCTCTCAAAACCAGCAGAAAGTTCAGCAGGAGGTGGAGCTGCTCCCATAATGTCACAGAAGTACTGCACCTGAAGAGTCAAAAAGAAATGTACTTCCAGGGACTTTAGCCAAGCCAAGAAAACTTACTTCTACCTTAAAATACCAGTTTGCTTTTCCAAGCTGCCTGTGAAATTCTCTGGATGAATCCTGGCCCTAAAAAGCCCACCACAATGTCAGCTTGGATATGTAGTTAGGCCAAACCCCTTTTCCAGGAAGGAGAAAGTTGTTGCAGTGAGGGTGCAATATGGGCTGTCAGGCACTTTGTTGTGAAGCTCAAACTATCATCACAGACAAACAACAGGACAGAGGACAGGCCCTGGTGCACACGTTTTTTGTCCTTTCTAGGAGCATATTCGGACAGTTTTGACTTAACCCATTTCCACAGGTTTCCAATCACAGCTAGCAGACAACCAGCAAAGAGACACCTGCCTCTGGGGCCCTCCCTCCTTCTCCTCCCAAAAAGGACCTTTTATTGTCTTGGTAGTCACATTTTCCAGTTATTCAGCCTAAAAGTCGTCTCCGTCTGTCTTTGTCTTCCCTTCACCCCCTGTGCAGAAGCGTCCCTTTCCAGGTTTCTCGTCAATGCCAATAGACTCACATCTTCTAATGCTCCCTCTATTCCTACAATACCCCCATTTTCCATTTATCACTGATGCTAATGGACATACTTAACTTTTCAAAAATTGCCTTGTGGATCAGCAATTTGACTACAATTACTACGTTCCTTGCTATATTCAAAACTCCAGATCTCATTAACAATAAGCAATTGTCCACAATGGGACGAATCATAGCAACCTTACCTTGTATAAACCCATGTGGTTCGTTGTGCTGAATAGGAACAAAATTCAACTCACAGCCACCCTCTTATCTTCTTAAACAAACAAAGCAATGAGAAAAATTCTTCTTTAAGCTCTTGCTGTCAATCCTAGGACTCCAAAAGCCCAGTTCTCTGAGCTAGGGAAAAATCATTCTTAGAAATTGTATGTATGTGTCTGTGTTCACCAAAATAAATTATCTGCCCCTGCCCATGGCAGGGGGTTGGAACTGGTTGACCTTTAAGCTCCCTTCCAACCCTAACCATTCTGTGATTCTATGATTCTACGGTTCTCATTTACAAACAGTGCTACACATTGGATTTTTCAATTGGATTAATGAAAAAAAGAAAAATAAACCTGAAAACGGTGTTTCAGACAGGATGAGGCTCTTGCTTGTCTCCCTCAGAAGCAATCTCAAGATACATGAAGAAATAAATAAAAGAGTGGTGTAGAGAAGAGATGGCTATGCAGATTGCACAAAAAAATGTTGAAAACGGGAAAAGTCACCAATAGACATTCCAATGTCACTCTTAAATCTTTAATAAACAGCTGAACTAAGTCTTTGCATGTACATCTTTATTCAAGAAGCAGTCTGGTAGTTTTGGAGGATAACGTTCCTGGGCATCATGTAGTTTCTCCCCAGGGCAGAGAAAGCCCAACGACAGCCACCCAGGCTCCCCTCACCACCCAGCCCTGCAGCAATGCTAACTGGGGGGACAGTGTCCAACTTCTCTCTTGATTAGCAGGGCTAAGGAAGAAAGAAGGGGAACAGAAATCCCACCGTGGGAACCTCATGCTGGCAAATCCTTCGTAAATAACTGCTTGGCTTTAAAAGTGCTGGTTATACACAGTGTTGGAGGATCAGTCCCAACAGCTGCTTTTTTAATTACTTACTTGCACCTCGTGGATCTTCTATTTAAGAGTTTTATCCGAAGTCTCAGCGAACGCACGGGACAGTGAGGAAAACCCTGTATTTGTCCTAATCGATCCTGTTCTTTATCTCTGAACCTGTCCCAGCTTACAGGCTGCAGAAATGTTTCCCCACATTAAAACACAAACTAAATCCTCTGGCAAATGAGATTACTTATTACTACCTTCTTACTATCAAATCAGTCCACTCCTCATGACAATTAGCATGATGTGCACCCCATCACCCATTTTACCAGAGGATGGGCACTGCAGTCAGGATCCCTCAGCCGAACCCCATATGCCATGGGGCCGCATGCTGCTCAGCTCAGGGAAGTCACTCCGCTGGATAGGGAGGTCCCGACTTTAATCCTCGTCTTTGACCCAGTGTCCACACCTGCTGTCCCCTTCATATGCGACTCCTCTAACCCAGCCGCGGCAGTCAGCCAGTTTCGGACAGTCAGTGCTGTGGGTGCAGGGGCACGTCCCTCGGCGAACGGACTCCCTGCCCACAGCCATACCTGCTGCTGGAGTTAGGGAAAGAAGCGGGCACCTCCTCACCTCAGGCGCTGCAATGCATCCTCAGCGGCTCTGGCTGTGTTGCGAGGGAGCTGCACCGGGTGGGCTGCTCTTCCTACTGCCGGGCACCGGCTACCGTTTGTGAAGTCTCCTCTGATCCCCCCACAGCCCAGACATCCCGAGTGAGGCGGTGCATGATCGTCTGTGTCCCCGGAGCGAGAAGCGAGGGAAGGCAGTGATGCAGCAGCGGTAACCCGAACTCCCTGCCTGTCTCTTCCTTATCTCCCTCCTCCCTCCCGCTCTTCCTCCTTCTGCTTGCCTCCCTCCCTCTCTCCCGTAGGTAACAGACCAACCGTACTGCTGCAGCTCCATCGGCAGAGAAGGGAAGGTTAGGAGCTGTCTGCAAATGTATTTATTTTGGGTATTTTGGATGGGAGTGGGGGGAGGCAACAGCCTCCCAGGCGCAGGAGTGGTGCTCACGGAGCTGGAAATCGTGTCAGTGCAGAGCCACCCCTTCTCAGTGCCGGGAAAGTTCAGTTCTGCACTCCCAGTTACGAGTGACACTGCCTTGATTTGCACAGTGGGAGAGAAATCTCCCTCTGTTAAAAAGGCTGCATTGAGGCACCCTGGGAGTCACAGGATTTTCCTTGATGAGGAATGACAACCTGGTGAAAAGGGCAAAGGGGAGCAAACACCAACCTCTCTGTCCCCCCATCAGTCCTCAGTCTCCTCTTTCCGCTCCATCACTTCATTGTCCCTCTCCTCGTATCCCCGTTTGCTTCAACACTGACACTTTGCTGTTTGGGCACCACCCTGCGTTCAGGACAGCACTCAAGACTTCGCTCTAGGTCTGTTTGAGCCCAGGTAAGACGTTTGATCCCTTTCAAGGGCCACTTCCAATACTTCTTGGTGCAAGTGGAGAAGTGCAGCATTTTTAACTTTGTATATATGCCAGCTGTCCCCTGGGGATAGCAGTCAATGATAGTTTCACATGACAACAATTACTGAAGCAAATGGCTTCAGGGAAATACATTTCTCTCCTAAGGGCTTCAAGCTCAAGCAAAAAAGAACACTTCTGAATCAATGTTATGGATAAAGCAACTCATTTAATAGCAAAATACCCATTAAATATTCATGGAGTTTTAATTTCTATCAAGAAGTATTTGCTTTGATTTGTGATTGCCATTTTTTGAAACAGGTTGTTCTAGTGCAGCATAAAAAACAGGAGCTGAATCAATCACTATGGGCTGCTGGCAGCTCACTTTCTCCTCCCCCTCCACGCAAAGGCTAGAGATGGATAGGTGTAGTTAAGGAGACATACAAAATGTTGTTTGCTTGTTCGACTTTGCAGGAGAAATACAAGTAAGAAGTGAGGTTCAGATCCACTTCTAGATTTGCTGCAGAGAACTGCTCCAAAAAGCTGCTGCACATCCCATCACTCACCCACTGCCCTCTGGGCATTCCTAGCCAAGGAGCATACTGAAATGGGATTGCTAAGGCAATCATATGAAATCTATTTCCACTCCCTTCAGCCACGGCAGTGAGAGGTTACTGCTCCCAGCTTGCTCTGTGGGTTTTAGCAGTTCGCTTCTTCCAAGCTCTTAGCCTGCCCAGCTATTATTGAAGCCAGGGAGACCTGGGAGTATTTGGCACACTGAAATGCACATGCTGTGCTCAGAGATTACACAGGCTAATGTCTGGGAGGGGCACAAGAGGAAGAAAATTAGACTCTGGAATATCTAGCCTTTGTCCTGAAAAACACCCCAACCAGCTAACCAACAAAAAAAAAAAACCCAAGCAAAATCTACTTCTTGGTACCTCTGATTCAGGATTGTGCTTGCAGCATAAGCCCACCCCTACACCAGCAAAACATTTAAGCAGAGTAATGTAAACATATGCCTATATTTCCCTAGCAGTAAATTTAAGTCAACATATTTCTACATGAAGTCAGGCCTCAAAGAGTGAGTCAGGGCCTAAATCAGTGTTGTAATTGAACTAAAATAATCTAAGCCTTCTCTAAATGCACATAGCTTTAACCTGTCACATCAAATGAAAATTATATACTTAAACTATAATCTTCCTGTTCCCTTAGTCATCAAAAGAGGGTAGATAAATTAATGGATGCTGCTCAGCTGGCTGTGGAGGGGGTGGGGCTCACAAAGCAAGATATTCAGCTTGAACCAAGGGGTATTTCTGCTTTCTGGACCAGAATCACCCCCAAACTCAGCATCACCCATCCACATAGCTCCTTTCTCCTTCAAGCAGGAAACTGGCAGCTCAAAACGCTGATTGAGTTGGTGGCTCTGTACTGTCATTTCCCCTGACAAGTAACATTGGTTGGACGTGGCCTCACTAAGTGACAGTTAATATTTCCATATGAGAGCTTGTTCAAGCACAAGGCAGGCAGAGATGAGATCAGACTTCAAACACCCATCAAAAGATGCCATTGTTTGCTTTGGGTTTGGGTTTAGGTTTGCTGTGTTTTGTTTTTGTAGCAATATGAAAAACGTGAATAGGAGCTCTGTCCTTGGGCTTTTCTGAATGCTTGTGCTGATAAGACAGCTGTTGGGGGGAGGCAGAGAAGCACTTGCAGCTGAAGAGGGTAAGTGATTCTCAAGCTGTATGCTTAGTGTGCATATAGGATGTTTAAACAGGTTCTTTACCTGACTGCATTGGAAGTTTCAAGACTATTCATTTTAATGCAAATTAAATCCAATTTACATATACAAGTTTTCAAGATTTTTCTGCAGTGAATCTACACTGATTTATTTCAGTCAGGGGAAGGACTTTTGTTGAAATAACAGTATCACCCCTGCAGTAAACACAGTTTATGCTATAAAGACAGTAATAGCAACTCAGGTTAATCTGAGGAAAACTGTCATCAATAAGACCTACTTGTATAGTAGCAAAATGGTTTCTACCCTCACATTTACAGTATTATAATTCTGATGATGCAAAAACATATCTTTGGTAGACAGTGCAAGTAAAGCAGGCACACCAGATACCTCGCTATGCATGAAGTTTTATCTACATAACAGCATCCCTGCTAGGGAGAAAGTGGCAATAGTGATCACTGAATTATATCAAAATATGCCCCAGAGAAGGGCAACAAAGCTGGTTAAGGACCTAGAGCCCAAGTCTTATGAGGAAAGGCTGAGGGAAGTGGAGTTGTTTATTCTGGAGAAGAGAAGGCTCAGGGGGGACCTTACGCTCTCTACAACAGCCTGAAAGGAGGATGGAGAGGGGAGGTGGCTGGCCTCTTTTCTCAAGTAACAACTGATAGGACAAGAGATAACAGCCTCAAGCTGCACCAGGGGAGGTTTAGGTTGGATATTAGGAAAAATTTCTTCACAAAGAGGGTGCTCAGGCATTGGAACAGGCTGTCCAGGGAAGTGGTGGAATCACCATCCCTGGAAGTGTTCACAAAACGTGTAGATGAGGCCCTCGGTGACATGGTTTAGTGGTGATCTTGGCAGTCCTGGGTAAAGGTTGGACTTGATGATCTTAAAGGTCTTTTCCAACCTAACTGGTTCTATGATTCTATGTGAAGTTCTACAATAACTTGTGCAAACAAGGCTTAAAAACCTCTTAGCATCAGTAGCTAACAGAAAGCCAGTGCTGTGTGCTATTCCCCACAGCTGACTCCTGTACTTGTCAGAACTCTCAGGGCAGCATCTTGCCCTATTTTAATTCCTCAGAGCACAGAAGGGCTTCTCCTGCTGACCTTCACACACCCTGTGTCCTGTGTTTCCTCCTCAGCCTAGCCTAGCCTAGCCTACCCTACCCTACCCTTCCCTACCCTACCCTTCCCTACCCTACCCTACCCTACCCTACCCTACCCTACCCTACCCTACCCATTTCTCTGTTGTTCTTACATGAATCAGCAGGTGGGGTTTTAAGCCATATGTAGGTAAACTTATTAACACTTCTTTTAATCTAGATAAACCTTTTTCACCATGGCCTAAAGAGCAAAGGAGGATGAATTTTCCTGTCTTTGTACCCTGCTTCCATTCACACTGTTTGCTGAAGGGTACAGTCATGCGTGGGGCCACATGCAGAGGGCTGGGACAAGGCCAGGGATGGGGTTAGCAAAGGAGGAGACTGTTCCCTCCCTTGGCAGGGTTGGGTTTAGCGGCTGCATCACCAGTCTACTGCTACACTGAAACCAAAACGTATTAACTGCATTTTAAAGGAAGTTTACGGAAAGCAATGCTCCCACTGGAAAAACACATGCTGGCTGGTAACGTGACTCTAAGTGTTATACTCACTCAGTTGCTTCATATTCTTCTTCACAGCAGATTGCACCTGGTTGGTGAGCCTCAGTCGTAGCTCACTACCTCCCAGCAAGAAGCCATTTATGAAAATGCTGGAGACCAAACGGTCATGAAAAAAGCCTCTTTGACAAGCAGTTTCCCATAAGAATTTCATGTGGAGGGAAAATCTTAAGCTGCCCCTAGCTGTTCACACCCTAACTTTGCATACCTGAATAAAGCCAATCAGTAAAAGGACATAAAAGTCAGTTAATGGAACCACTTAAATACACGCGTCTGGCTTTAAAAGCTTCCTTAATTGATCTTCACAAAGGATACGGTGTTCTTAATATTAGTTTTGTTTATGCATGCCTGATACCACTTCTACCCTTCACTGTAAGAAACCATGTCAGTAATACATGAAGAAAATTTTATTCAGAGGTTTCAAAATGTTCTGATTTTCTTTAAGGTACATTGCTAACGATTTTTTGCTAGCTAAGCCAAACTCTTACAGTTTCTGTATACATACAGTTGTAGTATAGTATGGATGTAGTATGTACGCCTACTATTTTTGTTTGGGGCTATGAATAGGCCTTGCAAACTGTGAAGAACTACAGTGAGCCCAGGAGTGTCTCCACCTCCTGCTGAAGGTGTGAATATATTCCTTAACAAATCACCTGAGACATATGCACCATGACTTTCCATTTCATCCTGTATAAAACCTTCAGGCTATCCTCAGCCTTTTCTCATCCCAGTCATTATTATTTCTAATGCTAATTACTAGTGGAGCCTGGAGCATTCCATCTGCTGAGAAAAGCCAACGCTTCACCTTACAATGCAGTCTCCTAAGGATGGGAGCAGAAGTGTGCTCATAGCAACAGGCTCCTGGTTTGCTTCTTCCTTGGAAAGTTGATGCTGTGGGCTGGGTGGAAGCTGGCTGTGCGTGGTGGAAGACAGAGCTGGTATGAACCCACGGCCCTAGTCGTAGCTGGCATTTGTGGGAAGCAATGCAGCCATGACTGGGCTAGGGGTACACCCTGTGTTTCACTGGTGGCACACAGTCCCACAGCCAGCAGGGCAGACCAGCTCTGGCCATCATCCATCTCCTGGCCAGCACGTGCCCGCAGGCATCACCCCACAGCTCTCACCTGCACTCGGTGAGGTTTGGCTGAATGACAGACTGTCTTTCAGAAAGGAACCCCAGCTTGACTTAGGGCCCATGAGCAACACAAACCTCTTGCTTTGACTGATAAGCTGCCCAAAGTGCTAACCATCCAAACTGTAGGAGTGTTTTGCCTTAGTTCTTGCTATGCTTTTGTTGGCTGGGGCTTGCATCCTGCCCAGTGGAGTTGCCTTGTCACTCCATCAGCAGACACAGACTGCCATTGAGCTGTCTTGAATTTTGAATGAGTTGCCCAGATTTCCCCAGCCATCTTAAATTGTGAGCAGGCGAAGACAAGGACCTCATGCCTTCCACACTGGCACAGTAGATGAGGCTGATGCTGACCACAGTGGGGGGGGGGGGGGGGGGGGGGGCTGGGCATATGTAGTTTCCTTGCTGCTGCCACGAAGACTTGTTAGCTGAAACATCCATTAACACCGTACTGCATTTCTCTCCTGGGCTCCTTCAAACTCCCCATGAGGACAATGAAGCTGTCTCACTGCTGCAAGAGCGAGGTGACCCCTGACTCCACCTGGCTCTCAGCCCTCCCTGTCCTCTGAATGTAGGAGCAGCACTGCAGGTTTTGGCCACTGGTCATCCTCATCCTCACTGGTCTCATGGCTGGCTGGGACTCAAAGGTTTGGCCTACAAAGGTGACCTACATACCACAGTCTGCTCACTCCTTAGTCACCCTCTTGCTAGGCTGAGTGACCTGAGCTGATTACATCCCCATTTGCCAGGTTATTTTCCAGGGTCTGGGTTCCATCAACTCTTCCCATCACTTCCACATCCCTCTTCAAGTATGACACCAGCATCCAACAGAGTACCCCAGAGAAAATCATAACCCTGGTGCTCCCAATTGCCACTGGACCTTCCCACATCCCTCCTGGTACACCATCTGGAGATTGGGCTTCGAGCCATTGAGGCTTTAACTAAGATGGTGGCTTATTTAAATAAATAGTGCAGGTTATGGAACACAGGAGCCATCAGGAAGGTACAGCACAGCCTCCATCTCACTGCCTGTGGCATTTTGCATCTCTCCTACAAGGAGCTTATAGCACATCTCCATGGGGAAGGGGGGGGGGGTGTTGATGGACACAACTGGGGGTCACCATGTCTGCTGCAGGGACCAGCAACTCCCTGAGCTGCCCTGAAATGTCCTTTCTCACAGCAGGCACTGAGCACAGCCTTTTGATAATGATGATAATCAAATCACATGCTTCAGGGCTTCAGTCGGCAGGAATAAGGAAAACAGAGGTTTTGGCCCCTGCCCACTGCACAATTAACTGGAAGTATGTGAAAGCTTTTCATTTGTTTGTGTCTCTTTCCCTTGTCCCCCATTTTGAAGAAAGAAAAAGAAAAAAGACAAAGAAGACGAAAAAAGAAAAAGAAAAAGGAAAAAAGAAAAAGAAAAAGTTAAAAAAAAAAACAAGGAAAAGGAAAAACATTTGCAATTGTGTGCAAGGCCCTGGGCCACAATGGCTGCAAAGCTGTAAAGCATGTGCCCTGCTCATATGCCTTCATTTTGCCTCAAGAAGGGTTTTCTGCTCCCCAGCTCAACAGCCTGACCTGGGAGAAGGGAATGGATGGGGTAGACACAGAGGGTTTGCTTTCATCCTGCACCAGGGTTTATGGCTCAGCCACTGGTTCTGGACCCACTCTTTTGAGGAAACACCAATATTTCTTAGAGAAAAAACAGTTCTCAAAACACTTCTAGCACATTTACAGAAAGCTTGCAGAATGCTTTCCCCCAGAGCATCAGCAAAGGAGAGATCTGGAGCCACCTACCCAAATTCTCCAGAGAGCACTCAGCCCAGGGTCACCTCCGCAGGGCGAGTGAGGACCAGGGTAAGGGATGGTGATGCAGTGTCCTGCGTGACAGCGTGTGCCTGCAGCAGAGCTTCACCCTGCCTCAGTGGGATCCAGGCTGGCAGCTGCACCCTCAGGAGCAATGGGAGGTCCATCTTGCAAACACAGCCCTCAGTGGCAGCCTGAGGGGCAAGATAGGGCTTACCTTGTGGGTAATTGCCTGTGCTGCCCAGCACACGTCCTGCAGAGTCCTGTGTAGAGCCAGCAAAGTCATATAACATTGTCAGACAAATCTAAAGTTCACTGATACACCCGGTGTGTTGTTATACACTCACCTTGACGGGTAAAGTGCACCTCAGCAGACAGCTTTGGCTCAGGTCTTGGGCTGCTCACTGCAGTTATGATGGATGGCTTGATTTCACCAGCCTACGTGAGACCACATCTGGAACAGAATTGCACCAGTGCAACGGAAATGAAAACCAAGCAGAGCCGCATTGCTACAAGTGTATTGCAGCTGATACAGACTGTGGCAGTTTTTAAGAAGCATTTTCAGCACTACAACACCAGCAGGAACAGCTCCTACACTGTTTTCTTCTTGAGCAGAAGTGCTCCAAATCCAGCTGAACACAACAAGCGCATCTGCTGTCAGGCACAGCGTGGGCATAAAATGGGATGCAGAGGAAATCTGATGTGATATTACCTACAAATAGATTCAAAAGTAAAAAAAGTTCTCCTCAAAGCTCAACAGAAATACAGAGGTGAAACCATTTTTACATCCTTCCTCTTTGAAACGTTTCCACTCAGTTTCAAGATGAATTCCAGGAAGTGAAACATTTTTCACTAAAGAAAGGCCAATCAAAAACCTTGAACTTCTGTATAACACATTGCCATGTCAGCGTCTGAAACAACAACTTTACTTATTTCTTCCCAGGGAAACCTTGTTCACCAGTACAGTTCTCCATCTCCCTGCCTGCAACCCTGCTCTACTACATGACTTTCTGTTACCTAAAAGTATTATTTGCAGTGATTTAGTAAATTGAGCAAAACCACTGACCCCACCAATATTTGTCAATGCCTTTTATATATTTATAATTTTAAAAATGTACAGGTTTTTTTCCCTGTTGGGTTTTGGGGTGGGTTTGTTGGGTTTTTTTCCAGGTGAATGACAGTGAATATTGGTAACCAGGATTTCCTGGCTATTGAATTCACACGTGACATCTCCTATATGGACAGCTTCCAACCTTTCGTCTTTGTTGCTTGAGGACTTCTCCCGCATGTGAGACAGGGAACTCATGGATGAGGACCCCACCTCTAGAGCAGGGTTTGCGGGTCCTTGCTCTCACTGGGGGGAGGCAGCTTCCCTGGAACCACCTTGCATCCTCCTGAATCCCCCGAAGCCAGTGGGTGCCCCCAGTCTGACTGGCTGAGGTGGGACCTCCCTTATTCGTGTATGCCAGGCTGGCACTCGCAGTCTCACCTTTGATAAGGGCCTCCCTGAGTGTATTTAAGAGTCACTAAAAATATAAGTAGCTGTTGGGACAGGGAGCAGACCCTGCTCAAAATCCAAGCTGAAAAAGACCTCATCTTTGCCCTCCATCCTCTGAGCAGAAGCAGCTTGGCTCTGCGTGGTGGCAGCTGGGTCTCTCCGCAGCCAGGACTGACTTGTGTGTCACGTCCTGACGCACTTTCTTAGATGTCTAAGGAGATTTTCAATGACCGAACATTTCAAAAATAGGCAGCTCAGCAGCTGTAAATAGGTATGTACTGCACTGTTCTGCTATATTTTGAATGCTAACCCATATCCTCTGCAACGTTCTTAATACACAGCACATTAATACGAAGTGACTTTTTAGGACCATCTGTCACTTTCCACCCTACTCTGCAAAGCAGCTGTTTCACTGTCCATGCTTAACCTATTCAAACACAGCCATCCATCTTGCTTTCTTATTTCCCTTGGTTTCCATCAAAAAATTCATAGGCAGCAAGCTTTCATAGCATTACAGTCAGCCGCAAATTCAAGACAGACAGAACAAGGTCCCAGGGCAGCCCCAATGAGTTACAGAATCAGGGTACAGCAACAGGCTCCAGACCAACAGCTTCAGAGATAATCTATTTCTAATAATGGTACCATGACAAACATAGACCAGCAGCATTATTATCCAGGCTGAAACAACAACAAACCCAGTAATTCACCAACGCTGGGTTAAACTTTGCATTCAGGAGCACAAAGACATACAAGGGGGAGGCAGGCAGGCACCAAGCAAGGCAGGGCAGCTCTCATGGTTTGGGGCAGGGCAGCTCGAATGGTTTGGAGCAGGGCAGCTCGAATGGTTCAGAGCAGCCAATGGGCTCAGGGAAACCCAAATTCCCTGTCAGACAGTCCTCTTCCACTGCTGAGCTGCGGAAGTGCCATGGGGCCACATTTGGTAGCTCGCACTCCCAGCCCTGCTCCCACTGCTATCCTGGCTGCACAGGTGGCCCAAAATACCCCACAGGACAAAACCCACCTCACAATACATTTAGGGTTAGAAGTTCCCAAGTAATTTCTCCCCAAGTAACAACTGATAAGAGAAGAGGAAATGGCCTCAAGCTGCATCAGGGAAGGTTTAGATCGGACATTAGGAACAATTTCTTCACCAAGAGCACACTCAGGCATTGGAACAGGCTGCCCAGGGCAGTGGTGGAATCACCATCCCTGGAAGTGTTCAAAAACCATGCAGACGCCCTCAGTGACATGGTTTAGTGGTGGACTTGGCAGTCCTGGGGTAACAGTAGGACTTGATGATCTTAAAGGTCTTTTCCAACCTCGCTAGTTCTATTACTCCTTTTTCAAGCAGAGGGTGTCTCCGGGTTCCTGCCCACAAAGGAAAGAGAGGAAACTGCCCCGTTAAACAAAATTTCAGGCAAAATTTGAGTAAATCACGGAGCTTTGCTTTTGGGGAACTTTTGTTTTTTTTAATCAAACTCCTTTAGAGGTAAATGACTCATACAAAAAAAAAAATCATCCAACTCATGGAACAGAATTGCTGGAGTCATTATTTTTGCTCAATAGGCAGCTGGTGGTTTCTAACCTGCAAGCGAGCCATGTCACCAAGAGACAAAAGCCTCCCCCTGCTCCTCTGGGTATGCCATTTACAGATAATTTCTTCTGCCAGGCTCTTGCTCTCCAGTGCCCTGCAATCTTCCATCCCAACCAAACCAGCACATCAGCGGGGTGTGGTGTTTTATGTCAATGAGTACAGGGTCTTATTGAACGTTTCTCTTTACTAGTCTCAGTGAGGTTAGGGACAGTTTACTGGGTGACACACAGTTTGAGAGTGATTTTCTGTTATCTCAGTTTGGGGCATTAGCAACCGTACACCCTCATTGTCAGCAGCTGATGGATGAGGCCTTGGAGAGAGCAACCCTGCCCTGCCACCTTCAAGTATCATGCGAAAGCAAGCAAGCAAGCTGTCACAAGGCCCTGGCCTCACCCTCCAAAAGCTGTTTGCTTGGCAAAGGCTTACCCAAAGATAAGTGAAGCCATCTGTCTGGTAAGTCATGTCCTCATGCCGTGTTGCACCAATATTTCCAAAGCTGCTTCCTGCAATGCTTACATCTGCAACAGTACCTAATTTCAACAGGTGACAAACGAGCTTCCTCCCCACTACGCTCCATGACCTCTTGGTGAATAAAATATACAAAACCAAGTATAAAAACCTTGGTTTATTTTACTGTTGACTTCTTGCTAGTGAGCAGAAGATGCCTTTACCTTCACAGAGGTACTTGCTGCTGTTTCAGCACAAGAGGCTGAGAAAGCCATTGTAATCACACCTAATTTGGAAGTGAATAATACATCCTGACAGGACACCCTGTAGAAGTCTCTGACCTTCACCTGCGGCGTGTCGATAAGCCTCGCTGCCAGCTTTTGGGACTTGGATGTAGCCCAGGGGTAACTGTTGGGTGGGCCTGTCTGTAACCCAAAGAGGCTTTGTCACCTCCCAGGGGATTATCTCAGCACATTTCTGAGTCCTGCCTGCTGACGCAGATGGGAATCAGATGTCTGCCAGGCTCTCATGATGTTTGAATAGTAGCGGACAAGACTTCAACACACACCCTTAAGACACCGCGCACCAAAACACCTGTGTTTGTAGCATTAGTCACTTGAGGGATGTTGATGCTGGCCTGAGGAATAGTTAACAGTCAGGCAAAGATCACTACAGATTAAAATGTACTGTGAAGAACAGGAATGCTGAAGATATATAGCACTGGCTGAATTCACTCTTCAGCTATCTCTAATATACTACAGGCATCCCTAGATAGCAGGTTTCCACCAGTGAAGCCCCGGTTGCTAACAGCAGCCAGTTTCTCAAAGGGAAGTTCCCAACTTCCTTGTGAAGTTCTGCAAAGTCTCAGCTGTGTCACCACAGGTAAAAGCCTCACAGCAGTGCGAAGGGGACCTGCCACTCTGTCTGCTTCCTCTCTTCAGGTGAGAGACATTCCCAGATCCTGGAAATATTCCTGCTGTCATCCTGTTTCTCAGTGTGCTCAGCAGCCTGTCCTGTACATTCAATATGTGCTCTCATACAGTCATGGTCTCTCCTTGCTTTATTTTTCATGCAGCTCCTCACGGCACATAACATAAAATGTGCAGTGTGCATCTGCTGAAGAGACATTATTTCCCCTTCCTCTGGAGTAACTTCCTTCTCCAGCTTTGTGTTTTCTCTATTCCTCAGTACAAATCAACTTTCAATTTTGAGGGAATTTTGGGGAATTCCAAGTTTGGCAATTTTGCTGGACTACACCAACCAAGGTCCTGTCACTTCCTTTTGTAAATTGGACAGTGCAAGGCCTTGATAACTGGAATATTTCCATGACATCTCAGTGTGAATGTGTCCTTTTGACCAGGGGTTCAAACATTACACAGTACCTGACCCAAAGGAGGTGCCACTGCAGTGCTTTGCAATGTTACTCGGTATTCCCTTCACTTCTGAAAATAGCTCCTTAGCACATCTACTCATCACATGCCTCTTTGCTACCAGTGCCTCACATTACAGCTCCTTGCGGCTTGGAGGTGAACCTGTGCGCACATGCCTTTCTCCCCCTGTGCCATTTCTAGGAGGATGGGCTCCAAGCTTGCAGCAGAAATTCTCATTTGCCCCCAAAGCACACAATGCTGTTACTCCATACACCAAATTTTACCTCACTTCTGCATTTTGAGTCTTTCACTTTTTTTCTGGGACACCATCCCATTCTCCTCCATATTAGAAATGTGCCCCAGCTCTTTGCCAGTGCAGAACTTCATCAGCACATGCATCCTGTGCTGGGGCCACTGGTTAAACATGGTCCCCAGGACCCATGCTTGGAGGTCTTCACTACCTTGGGCACATCCCTGTCAGCACTATGTCTCCTTCCTCACTGCCTTCTCCTCTCCCAGTGCTGGCCATCAGGCGGAGGTGTCCTCACCACCTCCAGAGACAGTCAGGCAATACCTCTCCCACTGCCACAGTCGGCATGGCTGGTGTCTCCCAGTGCAGATTTCTGTCACCAGAGCCCATTCCTCTGTCTCCTGCATTGTCTGCAATGGGCTACACCAGCAGCTGCGCTGAAACCAGCCCAAGGCTGGCCAGAAACCCAATGTAATTTTCTATTATTGCTTCTAGCTTTCATCAGAATCTGATTAGGAGCACATGGATGCCAGTATCAGATCCATTTAAGCTGGATGTAGCCAATATTAACGCAGTAAATTACATCATTAAAATCCAGCAATGCTATAGTCCTTATGGAAAAGTACTGGTGCACACTGAAAGCCAAAACTTCTCTAACACACTATACTCCATCACTGGCTGCTGAGAAATGCTCATGTGCAATCACCAGAAGATGCTTCCTGGCCCAAAGGGGATTTTTGCCCCCATTTTCTTTCTCACTTTTCTTGCTTTTCCTTCCCTTCACTCCAGCCTGGGTAAGGAACCATCGAGTTAGTGCCAGGATTTCACACCTGATATGCTGCTGCTGAGTCGGCTGGAAGGGCTGGAACACACCCCTTGTTGGGGAGCCCAGGAGAAGCACCCATCAGCATCCCAGCCCTTTCCAGCTGCACCCCATGCACAGCCCTGCTGCCTGTGACTTGCTGTGCCTAGGGCATCACCCAGGGCTACCACTGCAGAGATTGTTGGGCAGGGCAAGGGAAGGGGAAGGGGAAGGGAATATAGGCTGAGCAGCAAGAAAGAAGGCAGCTCATGTGCTTTGTGCTGCCTGGCAAGCCCTGAGGCTGCTAACTTTATCAGGCTAATGTGATCTTGAAGGCTACAGCTGGCAATAGCAGGGCTCACCATTGCTCAGCATGCTGCTCTGGCTGTGCAACAAGAGAGCTCCATGTAACCCTCTGTTACTGAGCACCTGCAGACCCCATCTCTGACAGTGTTCAAGGCCAGGTTGGATGGGGCTTTGAGCAACATGGTGGAAGGTGGCCCTGCCTATTGCAGGGGAGGGGAAGAAGCGGATGATCTTAATGACCTTTCCAACCCAAACCATTCTGTGATTCTATGCAGTGGGCTGACAATGGGCCCATCCTCCCAAGCAAGGTTTCTCTCTGCCCACTCAGGTGCTAAGTTAATTACAAGAAAACAATAAAACCAGATCTTCTAGGTTCTTGCATTATTTTCTGCTTCTGTAGACATGGTGCTTAGGGACACGGTTTAGTGGTGGAGTTGGCAGTGTTAGGTTTATGGTTGGACTTGAGGATCTTAAGGGTCTTTTCCAACCTGAGAGATTCAAAATATTCATTGATATAAAGTCGTTACCATATGCAAACCGATGGTTGGTATGTTCTGAAGCAGGGAAATGCACAGCAGGTAGCCCACATCTAATCTGGACTCTAGGTGCCCTTGGTTTGTGGTATTAAGCATGTCATCCAGCCTCTGCACCTTACATCCCATGCAAAACATGGAGACAGTAAAACACTGACAATGAGTCTCAGCTGAGAATTGTTGTTTCCTCTGTTCACTTTATGCATGGCAGTGACTTTGCAACTGGAGGAGCAGAAAGCATCCTTCAGGGTATCTGACATCAAACCTCAAACTTCCAATCTGCCTCCTAATGAAATTACTGTCTTGAATTTTCAGCTTCCCAGATCTTTCATCAAGCATATTTCCAGCCTTCTGAAGTTGTCAGAGAACACAGATAAATAACCTTGTCTCCTTTAACACTGATATTCTTGCAGTTAACTGAAGACTACTAGCAAGTTTTATTATTTGAAAGGCAGGCGAACAGATGTGGCGGCTGGAAAGTTAACCAGGAACACAGACTGGAGGCTAGTGTTTTACTGCCAAAACTACAGAACAGTTTAACTTCTCTCAGTTAATTTCTCTTAGAGCTTTCTTAGGAGAAATACTCTTATACACAATTTTTTAGCTCAGAAGTGCTCTCATGTATGAGACAACTTGGCCCAAGTCGCCTTCTTGGACCTGTTATTCAAACCCCTGTATTAGTAGCAACTGAATGAATCTCTAGCATTTATTTTCCTAGACAACAAAGCATTGCCTAGCCTTATCTACTTAGTTGCTTCTTTTACACGTCAGCAGTCTGTTCAGCTTGGCAATCAATCACTTTAAAAGTGCAAACATCCACCATCCTATGACATACATGGATCTGTAGCAAGCATATTTTGAAGCTTTTCTAATTTTAGCTTGTGTCAGTACAGTAGAAGTTTCTAGCATCAATCACCCAAGGAAAATACTTCACATACCAGAGGGTCACAGAAAGCAACATGCTGGTTTGTATTTAATGGGGGTGCAACAGAATGATTTTGCATCCACAGCTTCCTGAAGCTATGAAACACTGTGTACCAGGCACGCCATGTTTAACAACTTGCAGATACTCTGTCCCACTAAAATATAATGATATAAAAATGCAGACAGTATGTTTTCAAACAAATTTAAGTCAATAGCTCACATACCTGTGTTACTGATTTTCATTCAGCTGTAATCTGAAGACTTTGCCTAGTTGCATTAAATTACTGCAGAAAGTATTAAGCTTATGTAAGCAGAATTAGCATTATGGTTAAAACCACCAAGCAGCCATCAGCTTTCAGTTTATCCTTTGAATACTCACATCCTCCTTTTGGTCTGGCAGAGATGATGATCGGCACATGCTAAAAGAGATTATCCCAAGGAACGCACCGAAAAACTGTGTTGTGAGGACAACCATCCACCATCCTGTTTACTTTTTCACTACACACTGAGCGTAACTCAGTCACCAGCTGAAGACCAGGGGAGTGTGTCACTCCAGTACAGGAGGCTTAGCATTCCTCACATTCCCTGGCAGGCTTTCCAGATTATACCCTCTTGAGAAGATGGCTGCCATATTTCTGCCTTAATGAATAATACCTGAATACACAAGGTGTGGTGGTTTTGTCTCAAATCCAAAGCCCGTGGCCCTGCCTGATATACTGAGTACACTCAGGCTCTTTGCTCTGTACATCAGCAGGGGGAAAAGTGGAGTCTGTGGGTCATCAGCCATTTGAAGCTCTGGCAGCCCAGGAAGAAGTCAAGGTTACCATAAACATGCCAGCTGTTGCACAACACATACTCACTGCCCTGGATTTACCACATTTCCAGAGTAATTAACAGTTCTGTTTTCATTTTGGTTACCATACTCCCAAGTCCAGCCTTTTGCTCAGAACTACTGCAGCAATGATGGCACCCCAGTTCAGCTGCTGGTGAGATGGGGAACATTTTCCCCTGGAAATCACCTGCTCACCTAACCTGGCACTCAGGCTGAAAAGTGGAAGTGGGCAATGATCTTCAGGGACAGCAAGTCTTCTCTATTCAATTTTTCTGTTCCCAGTCAAATTTTCTGCACCCACAATTCATTGGATTAGGGATATTGGTAGATACATCCCAGGCCGTAGTATCCACTTACAAGCCTTCCATTCCTGACATTGTCTCATACCTCCTTGGCCTTGTTAACATCATCAGTCTCCATAACATCCTGTGACAACAAATTCAAGAGGTTCCCAACATACCATATAAAACAAGTACTCTCTTTTACCTCTGTTAATCTGCTCTACTAATTTCATTGTGCACACTAATTTTCATTATACTATTGCAGTATTTTTTGACCAACAGTTCTGTATTCATCCTATTCACGGCCTTTATGACCTTTGTAAATGCCTTTGCTTCCTCTCCAAATCAAAGCGTCTTTTCAGTCTCATGGAGCAGCTGCTTCATCCTCTCTGACTGTTGTTTTCTCTGCACCTATCCTTATGCCACAAAGTCTTGCAAAGATGCAAAGACCGGACTGCACAAAGTGCTCAAGATGTCACCTCAGCAAGGCTTTACATGGCAGCAAAGTCCTGACGATGCCCAGCATTTTCCTGGGTCTGCATGTGAGCTGTGAGTGAGGACTCCAAGGTTCTTCTCCTAGCTGGACCTGCCAGCTCTGAACTCAGCATAACCTACGAGTGTAAGAACAGTGCAGATAGCTCTGCTTCCTCGTTCATCCCCTCCCAACAACTGGAACTTCAGATGTACCCACTCAGGACATTTCAGAAGCCTCCACAATTTTTTTGTCCACTTTATCTGTTCAGCCACTGTTCAAGCACTCGTGGTGTGGGAGATTTCAGCTTGAAAAGCCAACCTCTTCCCGATCAGAGTTGAACATAAACTTGTAGTTGCTTTGGAGTTTGTCGAGTTTATGAAGCTATGGGCTACTTTCGCAATAAGCATTTTTTATCCCCTCCCTTCCTCTACAAAGAGTTTATATAAACAACTGAAATCCAAACTCCCTCCTCAGTGAACTTCTAACCAACAGTTACAGTGTCAATGTGGATTAGTTTTCTCCACTTTCCTGTACCAGTGAATACATATATATCTCCAAGAAGGCTGAAAAGGCTTCAGCAGAAGGGACTGGTACATCTTTTTTCTTCAATGAAGATCATCATCTTTAATGCAGAAACATCAGCAGGAACATAAGGCAAGGAAAAGGACTTTGCACATCCTCTGTAATGTTGGAGACGATGGAAATTGAGAAAACTTTATAGATCTAGGGTTGAATTAATGCTTTTGAAGACAAAGAAGAGATATGACAGAAAATGCATTTATTTAAACTGCTGTACAATGGAAATCTCAATCATTTTCAAAAGCCAGCTGAAGAGAAGTGACTCACACAGCTTGCACACAGGAAGCCTCTTTGCAGTTTTCAACACTGAATTTCTTTTTCTCTAAATAGGTCACTTGTGTGAGTGCAGTTATCTGCTAAGTGGCAACAATGTGTTTGGCAGTACATAAACATGGAGAAAGACATGGCTCCTGCCCTGAGAAGCTTACAGTCTAGAACGTGACATAGACAATACTATTCCAATATATAACAATCGCCTGAAATACCATCAGTTAGATATAAGAAGACCCGTTCTAACAAACAAATGGAATACCAAATATATATATAAAGGCAACACATAGTACAGAGTGGTATCTTGTTCTGTTATGCATTTATGTGTTCATAAGCCTACAGGCATGAAAGGTAGTGATGATTTGCTCGAGAGATCAATTTTATTTTCTTTGTCAGGGCTACTCCAGCTTGTGCTTCCTGAACAAAAATAAGGAAAATTAGATTAGAATTTAGCACTCCTTTTGTGATTTTACATGTCTGAATACTGAGCACCCTCTCTGTGAAGAAATTTTTCCTAATACCCAACCTAAACCTCCCCTAGCGCAGCTTGAGGCCATTTCCTTTTGTCCTATCTCTTGTTACTCGGGAGAAGAGACAGATCCCCACCTCACTACAACCTCCTTTCAGGAAGTTGTAGAGAGCAAGAAGGTTCCCCCTGAGCCTTCTCTTCTCCAGACTAAACAACCCCAGTTCCCTTAGCCATTCCTCATGAGACTTGGGCTCCAGACCCTTCACCAGCTTTGTTGCCCTTTTCTGGACCCGCTCCAGCACCTCCACGTCCTTCTTGTAGTGAGGAGCCCAGAACTGAACACAGTATTCGAGATGCTGCCTCACCAGTGCAGAGTACAGGGGGATGACCACTGCGTTGGCCCATGCCAGGAGAGCCCTGGCCCATTCAGAGAGCATGCTACTCTCTGCATTGCTCATATTTAGGGGACACAGCACAAGAAAATGCTAAGGAATACGCCCAAAGTAGCTATCAGAAGCCTGGCAGGGAAGTGAATGTTGTAAGAGCGATAGGGAATGAATGGAAGAGCCTGCAAAATATGGTGGATATTAGGGATGACAGAGACAGCTGTGCAGGAAAGTCAGATTCATTGATGCCACAGAAATGGGAAAACCAATGGACACAATAAAGGGAATAGTTCTTACTAACTGTTATGCTTCAAATGTAAGGCTTCTTTTGGTTTTGGTACATACCTTCCATTCTTGTCATTGCATATAACAACAACATGTACAAAATTTTCAAGTTTGGGTTACTTTAAGAACATTTAGAAACTGTGCTGGACATCTTAATGGTTACCTGAAAACCTGTTCAAGAAAGAATGTGTCACAGTGTCCTAAGACTCTTCTTGCTCCTCCACTTTGTCCTTTTCTTCTCCATCTTCCTTTTCTTCTGCCTCTTCCTGCTTTTCTTCTTCCTCCTTTTTTATAGAAAACAGTTGTAATTATCATGTAGGAATTGAAGAAAAAATAAACAGTCTTGAAATGCAGGGCTCTGCTTTTGCAACTTTTCTGTTTCTAGTAAATGCAGTATTATTTGAGCTTTAAAAAAAAAAATAGAAAAAAGAAGTAATGTATAGAGCTTTTAATCTTTTCATGCCAGGGCTCTAGCTTTCTGGAGTTAATAGGCAAGTGCTGGAATATAAGAACCTTCTTAGAGAGGCTAGAATATGGTACCTAGTTAAGTTGTAAAAAAATATTCAAGATCAGAATGAGGATATGAAATAAATGCAAATATGAAAAAAGTTTAGTATTTTTAATAATACACTTTCTTGGAGAAGTAAACAAGTCAAGATTCATGGCACGTGAACTAGGCTCCTGAATAATCAACAAATCATTCAGAATCAGATAATACAGCCTTGTCTCTGTTTCAGAAGGTTTTATTTCTCTCTTTTATATAGAAGAAATGCACAATTTAAAGACAATAGCCCTTTTCTTCAGTCAATCAAATGAACAGTTATCTGAAAGCTAGCATTTATGTAAGACAGACAACAATCTGCGCTTATTGTCTTTTAAGAGCCAGTAAATGAAGCTTTGAAGTGTAGTTCTACTCTGAAAAAGAACTCAAAATTGCATTGTAAGCTTCTCTGTTCCTTCTCTTCCAGCAAATTCTTGTTCAAAAGCATTCTTTCCATGTGTATAAACAAGCTTTATCTCAAAATGTCATAGCTTCATACATTACCTAGACTACAAAAATTATGGTAGCTTCTTCCTGGCATAATCAAACAGTCACTCAAAGAATATATAATTAGTATTTAGTCAGGACTGCAGGTAGTATGAGTAGCACAGCCCTTTGGTTTTCCTCTCAGACACAGACTGTTTGTACAAGAGCCACATCTGAGACATTGAAGTAAAATCCTGCTTAAATATGTGCTGGGGAATGGACCTGTTGTAACCAGATTCTTGGTTTGAATCATTTTTCAGAGAAAAATCATTGCACTAAGAGATCATCCCTGCAAAACCAGGAAGGTAATATGAATGTCCACACAGGTCAGCTGGATTAGAAATTCTTGTATCAAAGGAATATTGCCTCTTTCAGCACTGACCCTCAGGAAAGGGGTCTTTCATTAGCAGCCTTTGAAACAGAGCCAGGCAAACCCACAGACAAGCGACATCTTTCAGATATTAACAACCTCAGTTCAAAATTCAAGTCAATTACCTCTTGCAGAAAAAAAATGGGTATTTTGCTTGCTTGAAACATTAGCTAGTGGTGCCAGGGTGCACTAAGCAGCCTTAACAGCCCTTGTCAGCCTCACCAGGAGCCCCCCACATTTTGCCTATGGAGCTCCATTCCAGCTGCTGGGTCCACACTGCATAACTGACAGCGGGCATGTGTATGTGTTCACACACACACACACACACACACACACACATATATATATATATATGTATATATATTGCAGTTTGGAAGTGGGAAGATGTGAATGTGTTCTCTTACTAATTGCTGGCCTGTAGTGGAAAATAGCCTAAAGTAATTATTAGTTTTCCTGGGAATCATAGAATCATAGAATAGTTAGGGTTGGAAAGGACCATAAGATCATCCAGTTCCAACCTGCCCGCCATGGGCAGGGACATCTCACACTAAATCATGTCACTCAAGGCTCTGCCCAACCTAGCCTTGAACACCGCCAGTGATGGAGCATTCACAACTTCCCTGGGCAACCCATTCCAGTGCCTCATCACTCTTACAGTAATGAACTTCTTCCTTATATCCAATCTAGACTTCCCCTGCTTAAGTTTTAACCCATTACCCCTTGTGCTATCACTACAGTCCCTAATGAAGAGTCCCTCCCCAGCATCCTTATAGCCCCCAGTCAGATACTGGAAGGCTGCTATGAAGGCTCCAATACTGAAGTAATATTCAAGGCATAAACTTGAAATGCCAGGAAAAGGAGAAAACGGCATAAGAATTTGCACCTGGTTCTTTCAAAATTCTGGCAAGGAAAATATTTCCTTTACAGGCAGAACTGCCTAAAATATCAGAATGGCTCTTTCATACTCACAACACTGAAAATGCAATCAGCATGGTGTCAGTTAGCAATTGTCAAAGATATAGTTGTCTTGGAAATCCTTGGCACATTTTATTAAAGAATCTGTGAAAGACAATTTCTCTTCCATTTGCATTTTTTTTATTATTAGAGGCCTATCTTTGTTCCCAAACAATAAGACTATGATATGACCAATAATAATTTCTAGCTGAATATAACACTAGTATTTTTAGTTTCATGAATAAGAATTTACTAACTTTTGAGTGAAGCAATGAGACTGAAAAGGAATTAAATGCATGCAAACAAAAGATGAAGGCAAAATATACTATACCCCTGTTGTTTCATGGTCTTCCTTGCTTTCCTACATAAGAGATACAAAAGAACATGTTTAAAAGACAGATCAAAGAAAGAATATCAGAGGTCATGTAGATGAAACAGCAGAAATTAAACACTGGATTTAGGAACATTATGTGGAATTCAGTGGATTTATTTTGAGATAATGTCTTTCAGGTTAACTCACAATGCACATTTATCCTAAGCTTTTACTTTGAAAAAGGGATATAAAATCATTAAATACAGCTCCCTTTTTCTCAGTTCCTTCCAATTAAATCTGCTTCGTTGATGAGCAAAGCAATGGAGGGGTTTGTTTGCTTTTCCAGGTGGGGTTTGGAGGTTTGGTGTTTGTTGTGGCTTTTTTTCTTTTTCTTTTTAATTAGGTGGTCTGAAAAATGATCAGAATTATGAAGAGTCTTATCTATGTTACACATCATCGCTCAGATTCTGGCTTGCAATTCTGTTAACTGTTGTAGGCTGGAACAGATGCCTTGGCTCAGCAATACGGGGGAATAAGATATAATACAAGATGGGTTTAGACTACAGATCAAGCAAAAGTGATGAAGAGAAATAAAAGAGAAAAATTATATAAATGTACAGTGAATAGAATTTAATGTTAGATACCAAGCTGGTTATTGGAGAGAAGAGCTAATCTTACGCAAAATCCCAAAGAGAAAAGGCAGATGGAATAGTACCATGCAGAAGGCATGAGTGGTTGATATGAGTTTGCATAGAATGCATTGAGATATGGAAGTGAACTGCCGTGCCAGGGTTTATAGGTGGCCTGGGGAACTGCTGAGAGAGGGTACAGACTTGCATTATGATTTTTGAACATGTTTCTAAAATAATTCTGCCCTGAAGTGAGCCTAATCTGTACTGCAAACTGATTTAACTGGGACACCACTTAAAAATATTCTAACCCCCAAGCTAAAATCTGAAGTTAAAATCAGGCAGTAAAATACAGAAAAATATTACCATCATATCTAGTGACCAGCAGAGCCCTTGCTTTTCCATATGCAGAGAAGGTCACAGTTTTATCCTCAAAAAGCTTAAAAACAAAGGGACAGACAAAGCAAGAAAAAGGGACACTATCCCCCAACAAAATGGTTCCTCAACCTTGTCCATCAGAGGATAGGGATTAAGAATGGAAAAAAAAGATTAGATAAGCCTGATGAAGTGGTTAGGGAAGGAAAGTATGCAACAGGTTTAAGGTGAAAAAAAATTCGCAATCTTAGCACAGCTGCTCCTTGGTGACCACGCTGAAAGCTGTTCTGTTACTTACTACTGCATCTGTGTAAGAGACTTAGTATTTCAGTATCTGCTCTGAGGTTTCCTGAGTGCTTGTTTGAATGAGGGGCTGCAGCTGCTGAAGCCTAGGCAGTCTAACGTGAGGTGTATGAAGAACAACCTTTTGCACTGCCACTTATACCCACCACTTTCAGGAGGCAGCTGCTGACTTAAGAGTTTTGTTTTTCAGAGGGTTGGGGTCTTTCACTGGTTTCCTCAGGCTCACACCAGCCTGAGACAAAAAGATGGAGCTTCTGGACTCCTGCATCTTCCAGCAAGATCAACTGAAGGACTAGAGGAGGGCTGCAGCCTCCACAAGTACCCATATTGACCATCAGATGCCATCCTTGCTACTGAGGCTTTAAGGAGCCTTCTGAAATCTGGGAGCCTTCATGCAGCTCCACAACTGAGACAGTCACAGTTTATTTTGTTACCTGTCATATGCTCATTGGCAAAGACTGAGATATCTTTATCTTGCCCAGACTCTTCTGGAATTTTTCCATAGCACTGGCGTTTCTCCTGCAGAGTCACTGGAGAAAAGCCAGCTGGGTTGCACCCCGCATAAGAAAGTAATTTTTAAGCTGGTATGAAACTGACTGCTAAACATGGCCAAAATGCCAATACTGGATTCCCACTGGTATATTAATTCAGAAATAGAACGTAAAACTGTGGTGCTTAAGTTACTGTATTTTGGTTTGATGGTCTGTCAAAAGAGTAAGTTGACACTCCAAAAGGGACATGACTACTGTTCAAAAGATGCAACTGTTCAGCTGCAAAACAAGGTGGGCCACTGACACAAAGGTCACTCTTTCAGAACTCAGTATACAGAGAACGGCTCTTACTAAGCTAGACAGAAAAAAAAACACATGGGTGGGGAGAGCACACAGAAAACATCTATTCAATGTGGAAAGCAGTCACACAAGATGTGCTGGGCTGCAGAATGAGAGGAATAAAGGGGAATACTGAAAATACGGTGTTGATACTACATGTACCCTTCAGGACCTAACATCCAGGGGAGATACTACAACGGCAATCTGACAGTCTTCAAATGTATTTAACTTCATAAACGCCTGGCCAGGTAATGAAATGTTATTCGAGCTTTCTTTTTTAAAGGTGAATTGGGATACAGAAACATAAAGTGGAATTCGTCTCACTGAACCTGCCTCAAAGTTATTCATCCTCTGTCTGATGTTTGTTGTGAACAACAGAATTTCTACAGAATTATTCATGCCATCCCAACAGAAGTGATAATTGGGATAAACTGTGGCAAGGCAGACAGATGCCATGTCACCAAAGTGATTTGTCCTAGGTGACAAGGGAAGTGGGTGGTAGAACAGGGTGAAAAATAGGTTTTGTGCATCCCTATCAGGAGACATTGGACCTTGCTGCTTGCAGTGGGAAGTACCCTGTATAAAAATGAGACAGAAACAGTGCTTTTTTTACTTCCCCTATGAGCTAATATACACCTGGCAAGATGAAGGTGATATCAGAGTTGGACGATTTCAGGAAGACTCTTACTCCTTATGTAAGACCATTTCAACCCTGTGCAGGTGAAAGGGGAAGGTCTGTAAAACTAATCATATTTTATACCCTTATAATGACAGAACAATCTGTTCAAATACACTGTCTTGCCTTGTGCTTGCTCCTCTGCCACTTCCCTCCCAGAAAAACTAAAGGAGAATATATTTTCCATTTACAGCTCCAGTCCATCCTCTGAGAAATGGAGGGAGGTGCTTGTTGTACAGGACTGGTATTGCATTATGTCATTACAAAACCTCTCATACACAGCTGCTTGACACATTTGCAGACATGTTCCAGCATTCTGCATTTAAAAAATACTAGAGTACTCTGCCAGCCCGAATGGCAAGGTAACCTAAGCCAGCCAGGGGATGCACTGCAGTTTTATGCTGGTCTTAAGAGCCAAGGAAAATGGTATTTGATGGCACTCATGCGCCAGCTGAAATTCTGAGACGTGAAAAGTGTTTGGACAGAATTTAATGTGAAATTTCAGTTCCCACTGAGAACTGTCTCTCCTCATTGCCATTTTGAAATTTTAAATGGGACTTCTCAGCACCTGAGACTTGCATGAGGCTATGTAAAAGGGTGCTTTTCCAGCCTAACAATGACTACAGTCATTGCTAAAAAGGGTAGTGGGGAAAAGCTTACAGAGAGGTGCTTCCTCTGAAAAACATTGCAGCTAGATGGAAAACAACGAAACAATGAAAACGCATTTGTTTTCCTCTTTAGTGAAAGACATGATGCATTTGTGACAGATATTCTACTGGGATCGTCTGATCTCCAAACCACAAAAAAACCATCAAGTACTTGATCCAGCAGTAGGCCTGCCTCTTTGGGATGAGAGTCACTTGACACTGCAACATCAAAATAAACCCATCCTTAAATGCCAAACTGTCGGAGCAGCAGGAGAAATGAAGGAGCCTGATCCCTATCTCCAGACACAGGATCCATTTCTTCTTAGTCTCCACTGGGTCTAGAACCTGGCCACTAATATGAACACCCCCCTGAGGAAGATAGCACACAGCAAAATGGTCCCTTTTTGCAGGGTCCATCTACTTTCAACCACAAGTACTTTACTGATGTTAGCTAACAGCAGGATATTATCCTAGGGAATTTAAGGAACTCAGGTGGCCTCTTCCAAGAACCTTTAGCACTGCAGCTTGAGATCTGTCCACATGACTGTAATATCAGACCATGATGCAGCAAAAGGATATCAAAAGTCTCAATTTCTGCATTGCCCAGGGGTTTCTGCCTGGCCTGGAGAAGACACTGTCAGATAGGGTTTGCTGCAACAGCAGTCAATACTGGTACATGACAACAAACATTAACAACTAGATTTATGAGCCCTGCAGACACTGGCCATTGATAACAGCAATTTTTTCTACACAGACAGGACCCAGATGTCTAGTCCTGAATTATTCTCCATAAGCAGGGTCTGGTTCAAAATGAGCATTAAAACCCAAGAACTTACAGTAAGAATGTATAAAAGGAAACTTCAATAAAGACAAGCACTGTTACTCAAGATTCAGAGCAAGTTCCCCAGAGTTTTATCTAGGATTCATATCATCATGATGTCAAAGAAAATGCATCCAAAAGAAAAACAGGACCACTCCGCTATCAGTTTTCCATCCTGAAGCACAATAGGAAGGCCTGTGGGTTTATGCTTCATGTGCTTGGCACAGGTAAAACCCTCATATCACAAAGGGAAAAAGGGAAAATTACCTGCTGATCTTCTGATTCTGACTGAGCAGACTGAGCCTCTTCATGAGCCCCTTCGTCTGCCTTGTCTTCTGTTTGTGCCTCAGTTCCATCCATGGCATCAGATTTTTCAGTCTCCTGGCAGCAAAGACGACATTGTTAGTTTTGCAGCACATAATCAACAATTCTATAACTTGACTTTACAGTTTTGGGTGGTGCTTTTCTAATTTTACTTCAGCACACAAATGAAAATATACCCTTCTGGACATTTTCCTGTGAAAGGAACGTTTGTTGGCATGTTAATCTTTTGGTAAAAACATGGTGTTTGTGTAGGGAAATCATGAATTCAAGCACTTCTCCCTCTTCAGAGCATAGCAGAGTCTCTCATTTTTCTGTGGAAAGTCTAATAGAAACTGGTGCTCACCCTGATTGCACATTCCCTAGATTCAGATAAAAAAGAGCCTTTTCTCCAGCACGCATTCCAATTAAACTACATCAAGAAGCTACAGAAAAACAGAAGTAATGAAGGATTTCATATATAGTATCTTAACCTTCTCGTTTAAAATCATCAGGGAAACTGCTCCTCAGTTCACACACCGATCTATCAAATCTATTTATTCCAGCACCATGAACAAGCACCTCCTAGAAGGCTCTTTATTTTAAGTCCTGTGGTACTTTCAGCTAGGTAACTGTGAAAGGTCACACTGAATCACACGCTGCGTCAGATAAAAGAAGAACTGTATGACCTCAACTGGAGTAAGAAAAATAGGATTAAATTTAATAACACGAAGGGCAAAGTCACACTCTTTGGGACAGGCAGTTCTGGGACAGAGCTTAGAAACAGATGTTTCTACTGTACTTCGGGAGCGTGCTAGCTGATAATCATCAAAGAAGAGAAAGATGGATGTATTTAAATAATCACATAATAACTGAGCCATGAATATGATATAGTAGTGAAAGAGATAATAAATGTCATCCTCACATGTATGAAGTGAGGTACAGCTGGTGGAGCTGAAAGCTAATATTAATGTCATTGTACAAGGCCAAGGCGCAACCTCCTCTGGATTGCTCTGTACTGTTCCAGTTACTCAGGCTCAAGAAAGAGAAATTCAGACTGGAACAGGTGCAGAGGAGGGCTTTGGGAACATCTGAGGGAGTGGAGAGCCTGTCTTATGGAAGGCTGACAAAAAAAGATTCATTACTTTAATCTATTGAAAGTAATGCTGTGAGGGGATATGATGGCTCTCTAAAAATAGATCAGAGTAAACATCAGGGAGTGGTAGGATAAGGAAGAGCGCTGAGATAGATGCAAAATGAGTACAAACTGGCTGTAAACAAAAATTCTAATCAGAAGCAGTATGGAATTTTGGAAGAGCTTCCTAGCAGAGAAGCAGAGGCAAAGGACCTAATACGTTAAAAGGGAATTTGACCACTTCTTAGAGGTCTTATCTACTGTGGTTGCCTCCAGCAAGAGAGAACTGGGCTCAGGAAAGGTCCTGTCCTGTGTCATCCTAAATTCTACATGCTTTGAGCAGAGCAACATACCCCAGTAGACAACCATCTCTTTTCTCATCTCTGCCACCCAGCCCTTACAACTCATCTAGCAGTTGGTTTGGGTTCTTATGCTTTTTCACATTTTCATTTGTTGCTACAGCTAAACAAAAGCCCCTGTCATGACCTCCTGCCGTTTAAGCTTCACGAGTCCTCCTTCAGTGTCCTCATCCATATATGGTTTCTTCAGCCAGCGTACTTAGCCTGCAGAAGCATGACATAAGCACAGCTATCTGGCTTTTAACCCCAGAGCAGACTTGGGGGAGTGCTGATTTAGGGATCTTTGTCCCATGATGTGCCCTCCTACTGAGATGCTCTGCTGGATGGGGTCAAAAGTTATAGAAGAGTGGTTAGGAACACTTGGAAGCAGGTTATCAAGACAAAGTCAAAAGAGACAAAATAACTCTGTAGTTTTATCCTTTTCCTGAAACTTCACTGTGTAAGATTTGGTGCCTTTCTGGCAATTTGCTCCTGAATCATGGAAAATACATTTTACATCTAAGGAGCTTGCAATGACAAGAGAGTAGGCACATAAGCTCCTAAATTCCCCTTCTTCTCTGCAGAGAAAAACAACAGCAGAAAAACTATCAGCAGCAAGCCTTGCCCTCCCTGCAGTTCTTCCCAGTGCTGCGCTGTCCCTGCCCTCCTGGCAGCAAAAGCCTTTCCAGGGCTGCATGGTGAACTGGAACAGAAGGCTGATCAAGAGTAACGCTTTAAAAACATTTCTCTCTCACACACTTTGTACGCTCTGTTACACAGCTGCATGAATGTCTTTGCCAGCACGTGGGGGACGCTTGAGGAGCAGCTGGGAGCAAGCAGAAGAAGCTAGAAGAAGGAGGAAGGAGAAAAGACTATTTCTTCTTCTGGCAGTATTGTCTCAACCACGTCAAGTGCAAGGTCCAACACCTGGGTTGGAGCAATCCCAGGCACAGCTGCAGGCTGGGCAGAGAAGAGATTCAGAGCAGCCCTGCAGAGAAGGACTTGGGGGTGTTGGTTGATGAGAAAATGAACATGAGCCGGCTTCAGTGTGCACTTGCAGCCCAGAAAGCCAACTGTATCCTGGGGTGCATCAAAAGGAATGTGACCAGCAGGTCGAAGGAGGTGATCCTGACCCTCTACTCTGCCCTTGTGAGACCTCACCTGGAGTATTGTGTGCAGTTCTGGTGTCCTCTACATAAAAAGGACATGGAACTGTTGGAACAAGTCCAGAGAAGGGCCACGAGGATGATCAGGGGACTGGAGCACCTCCTGTATGAAGACAGGCTGAGGAAGTTGGGGCTGTTCAGCCTGGAGAAGAGAAGGCTGCGTGGAGACCTCGTAGCAGCCTTCCAGTGTCTGAAGGGGGCCTATAGGGATGCTGGGGAGGGACTCTTCATTAGGGACTGTAGTGATAGGACAAGGGGTAACAGGTTAAAACTTAAACAGGGGAAGTTTAGATTGGATACAAGGAGGAAATTCTTTCCTGTTAGGGTGATGAGGCACTGGAATAGGTTGCCCAGGGAGGTTGTGAATGCTCCATCCGTGGCAGTGCTCAAGACCAGGTTGGACGAGGCCTTGGGTGACATGATTTAGCGTGAGGTGTCCCTGCCCATGGCAGGGGGGTTGGAACTAAATGATCAAAAGGTCCTTTCCAACCCTAACCATTCTATGATTCTATATGATTTCAAGTACACATAAAACTGTGGACTCACTGCACTCTCATTCTGGTGGCAGTGTTATTAAAAATTGTGATTGATTGTTAGCATCATTGTTATTAAAACCAAATCTACAGAGACATTTGTTTGGCTTAATTTATCTTGTACTTTTCCCCCACAAGCTAAGAAAATAGTTGAAGAATAAAATAGGTAGTAACACAGCATATATTGACATTCTCTTGTGCAACACTGTTAATACATTGTTTTCTCAAGTAAGTGATAATTTCCTTAAAGATACAGTCTTTGTAGCAGTTTCTAAAATGAAAAGGATAGTGTTAAGGAAAACTACATTGGTTATATATTTATTTTCAGCACATATATTAACATGTCATCTTAAAATCTATGTACTCAATATTTTTGGGAGATATATAAAATACATAAAAGACTGAAGATGGCATTCTAATTAAAATAAACCTATTGTGTAAAACTCTCTCAGATGAATCATACACCTACTCAGAACATAAGGCAAATAAAAGTTGTAGCTGAAAGAACTAAACTGTAGAAGCAGCATGTTATCAGCCAGAACACACACACACACACACACACACACACACACACACAGACAGACATAGAGTTCTTGTTAATTATATGGAGAACTGCGATGCTTGGAATATCATCATTATGCTAGCTCTCCATAGAAACAGAAAACTTAATTTTTAATTTAAAATGAAGTACCATTTATGAAGATTGGCTGACAGGTAATTTTCTCTTTAAATAAAAGGCATACTGTAGATTTGTAATTCAAAGCAGTCTTAGTAGAAGTCTTCTTCAACTAAAAGACTAAAGCTCAAGTATTTACAGATTTCAGGTTGTCAAGATTATGGATATTAAGAGCAATAATACTGAGGTTAAGGATTTAAGTATATACAAGATTTGAAAACAGACCTTCAGCTCAAGTAAATAAGCTTCACCAAGTTCACAAAGCAATTGCAAACCTAGGTGATCTTGCTAGAAGCCACAGGCTCTCTGGACTTTTGGACATACCAGACTCACCCTGTAAATGTAGATCAGCTTGCACATTAGGCTCTGGCATCATCAGAGCTCCAATACCTACCAGTAACAGTTCAATGTAAATGATGAACAAATAGGTCTGGTGAAAAACTGTAGCCACCTAATCCAGAGAGGTCAGGCCTACAAAAAAGAGAATCTGCAGAACTGAAACATGTATTTTGCACTCAGCAGGCTGATGTGGCAATGGAGGCAATGGATTTAACTACAGGATTTTTTTGGGAAGATACAATTTGTTGTGGGAGTAGCAAAAAGTTCCTCTGCTTGCTCTAGAAAATAGTCTCAAAACAGTCCTAGATCAGGATCCTAGCAGACTGTGCTATGAAACAGAATCATGGCAATTAAAGAGATTCTCTACTTCTAATGCAATGTGAGACAAAAGATGGATGGAAAAGACATCTTCTGAGGCAAGTGTATAATGTGTATCAGCTTTATATTAATCTTTGCAATGTCTCAGTGAGGTAAAAATCCCTAGAAAGTAAATGCTTACTGTCTGTTTCATGGCATTTCCATGCTTTGTAAATTATCACCATATTCCAGAAAACAAACAAACAAACAAAAACCAAAAACAAACAAACCACCACCACCACCACCCCCCCCAGTTATTTAGGAAGGAATTAGTAGGAAACCCTGTCATATGTGTCATCATCACCATCTCTTACACACGACTTATTATTCCAGTTTCACACTGCTGGAAATCGATGTCACAAGCCATCCACTGTAATTCATGCTAAAATTGTATTGACAGCCTAATGAAAGGAAAGCAGAAGCAGTGCAGCAAGGTTATTTGTATGACAAAGCACAGCCAGACTGTCCATGCAGTGAAGATGCTGAGAAATTAACCCCTGCAACAAATGCTAAAACACTTGTATATGTCACTTTCAAATTCAGAAACAGATTCTAACAGGGAGACAATGTAATTATACTTCCAGTCTTCACATGGATTTTTAAAAAACACTCTCAGCTATTTCCACTTCTGGGCTGAAATGATCACTACCTCCACCAATGCAGCAGCTAATAGGCACAGACAGTACTTGCTTGCTACTAATAGCACTAACATTAATCTGCCCAGCAGAATGTACAGAACATACTATTTTCAATGTTTACAAAGTTGTCACAAGCAGAAACTGCAATAGCCTCTGCTAACAGCTGGAAATTAATGAATTCTGTTCTGTTACTTCACAGATATGCTATCTAACAGAACCATGCATGAAAGAGCAGATAATATATGAAATGGAAAGACAGAAAAATGCAATTTTCTTTATCTCATTGATTTCCAGGTATCTTTTATAATGATTATAATACTTAATACCTGCAGTTCTTTAAGCCTTTCATGGCTTTGTGGAAGTTAATTAAATGAATTCTCACAGATCCTTGTGAGATAGGCAAGTAATTTTTATTTCCCTTGGTGGGAGATGGCACAGCTAAAGCAGAAAGTTTAAATCACTTGCTCTCCATCACACAGAGACTCAGTGTCAAAGACATTCATAGCAACTGTGGCTCTCCCCTGGGTATCGCTTCATCTCTAGCTCTTAAAGCACTTAGTAAAGCCTCCTTTTTATCTTTACCTTTACAGAAGGGCTAAAACAGAGCCATGTACAACAGGGTCTCACTCAGAGTTGCTACACAGTTGCTAGCAGAGTTGGACCAGAAAGCAGATCTCATGCGCCAGGGCAGTTCTTCAGCCAGGTCACAGCAATGCAGCAGAGTTCTGTCACCCTGGCTCATCCCTCTCTTGATTCATTTCTTTTGTTGAAACACCCGTGTTAAAGATGGCAACGTTTTATTATGATCTAACATGACCTCAGGATAGGACAGCTGTAACGCTCTCAGTTATCAAACCTCTAATTAGAAATAGACTTTATCTCCTCAAGGCAGAGGGAGCACATCCCATAGTGCCAGTCTGTGTGTACACATAGAGGATGGGCTGGGTCCACACCCCAGCCCCTCTGCTGGTGGCCTACACAAACCCTGTTTGTTCAAGGCTTGATGCAATCTGGGGCAAGTGAAGGTGCCTTGGAATTAATTCAACCTGTAAAATGCACTAGGAAATTCTGCATAATTTAAAACCTAAACATGATAAAATACTGCTTTGTGTAAACAACATCTACCAAAAAAAAAGTAATCAGCTGGAGGCATGGTAACAAGTCTGAAGTGAAAGAAGGGAACAGAGAAGTATTTTCTAGTATTTACTGAACTGACCACTTCTTTTTTTCCCCCTTAAGAACATTTTGCTAGACAAGCATCTAATGTAATGCTTTGTCACTGCCCCTTATTTGATATGCTGAGTCACCCCCTCCCTTCATCTTTTATTAAAATTAAATAAATGTCCCCCTGGAAGTACAGCAGCTCATACCTTTGTGCCTGGAGGAGGAGCAAGACCCAGGAATGAATAAATAATATTTTCTTCTTTAGCAGAGAAAAAGGATTCAAAATCCTAAAAAAGGAACAAACAAACAACAGAGAATTGGTAACAAAAATCAAACAAAAAGCACAAGAGGAAGAGAACAGCCCAGGCAAATCTTTCTTACATTGATGAGAATGACTATGCATTTGTACATGCACCTGCATTATCTAAGCCCCAGGAAGAAAATTCAGATAAAGGGAGTTTCATACTGGCTGGCAAAATGAACAATGGGCAAATCTCTCTAGAGGTATACACTTTAATTATATCACATCAGATAAAATTAAGCATTTCATTTTAATGTGCCTCAGCTGTACACACCAAAGCAAAGCTATTACCATTTAAATGTTAAAATAAAACTTGCAGTGAGAAAGAACACAAAACAAGCCCTCAAGAGCCTGGACAGCTTTATGCCATATAAAAGGCAACTGTCAACATAATAGCACAATGATAATGATAACGAGAAAACTTTATTTTAAATAAAGTCATTCTGGTTAGAAAATGCAGTTACTTTTCAGACAAACTTAGCAAAGGATTGGGTTGGTCCTTCTGACATATATGTAGCAACCAGAATCTCTTGTCCACATGTGAACTGAAGTTAAATAATGTTAAATGCTCTATTTTCTCTTCATATATATATATGAGATATATATTATATATACTTGAATATTATAACTGAAATATGTAACTGAATACATTACATATATTAACTGAAAAATCTTCTATCCTACCACCTAGAACTTGCATGGTCGTTAACAGTATTCACCTGTACAACTTTCCTATCAATTAAGGAAGCTCTGCTATCACTAGTTTGTTACTGACAAGTTCATGACTCACATCACATGTGTGACCAGCAGGTCAAGGGAGGTGGGCCTCCCCCTATACTCTACTCTCATGAGACCCCACCTGCAGTACTGCATCCAGCTCTGGTGCTCCCAACACAAGAGGGAGGTGGTCATTGGAGCAAGACTAGAGACCATGAAGGTGATCAGAGGGCTGAAGCATCTCTGGTATGGAGACAGGCTGAGAGAGTTGGGCTTGTTCAGCCTCAAGAAGAGAAGGCTCTGGGAAGATCTCATAGCAGCCTTCCAGTGCCTGAAGGGCCAAAAAAAGTTTGGAGAGGACTTTTTACAAGGATGTGTAGTGACAGGACAAGGGGGAATGGCTTCAAGCAGAAAGAGGGTAGACTTAGATTAGATATTAAGAAAATATTCTTCACTCTGAAGGTGGTGGATAGGTGGATTGGAGCAGGTTGCCCAGAGAACTTGTTCATGCACCATCTCTGAAGTGTTCAAGACCAGGTTGTCTAGGGCTTTCAGCAACCTTGTCTAGTGGAAGGTGTCCTTGCCCATGGCAGGGGGGTTGGAACCAAATGATCTTTGAAGTCCCTTCCAACCCAAACCATTCTATGATTCTGTGATCTTACATAGGTAAAAATCAACATATACTTAAGATCTCAGCAGAAACTCTGGTCATAAATTACTGGCCCACAATCACACAGCAGCTCTGTGTAGTGCAGGGGACATGTCCACTGGGTCCTAGACAACTGCCTTGACCTTACCCCTTGCTCATTCTTTCACTCATCCAAAATAACTCCAAAAATAGAAGCTTGTCAATAATAAGGTGCTGTCTTGTCCTTGAGACTTGTTTGTAAAGCTGGGTTAGGACCCAAGTTGTCTTACTGGATTGTTTTAGTATTTCCAGAGAATAAATTATTGACCATGGGTAATCCTAGGGAAAGGCTGGAGTGATAGTTTAGAAGTCAGTGTGATGTCAGCAAGACTGGAAGCCATGACATTTCAGTCCAGTTTGGAAGAGGTAACATAGCTTAACAGACAGGATAAATGACAGGCCATTTTGCTGATTTATCTAAGGGATAGATTAGCTTTCACGCACACCTGGCTATAGGCGGTGGGAACTGTCCGGTCTGGGAGAGGCCCCAGAGCACATTTTGCCCAGCCCAGGCAGACTGCCTGCTGCTGCTCCAGGCCACCCACTTCTCAAATCACCCCTCTGCTGTTTTCATGTTGCCCTGGGTTTCTCCTCCTTACCTAACCCAGGTCTACCATAAGTATTTAAGAAAGACAGTGTCTCAAATCTACCCCAAGAACTTAGGAGCAATATAGCAAACAAAACCAAGGGGATTTTATGCAATTCAAAGGGCGAAAAATTGACATGGGCTTTTGAGAGGCCATACAAAACACAGGAAGCTTGTGTTCTCCTGCATACCACATACTCACAAAAGAGCCTAAGCAAACTACAGCACGGTATGTCAATAGCTGGGAAACAAAGACTGTAACGAGGAAAGGCCATGAAGTGAACTTGATATTTTATTTCACTGAATGACAAAAGATAACTATTACCAAGCAGGCAGTAAGAAAAATGAGCAGTAACAATTTATTTCAGGTAAGCAATAAAACTATATCTGTATGAGAAGACGTGAATGGTCTAGGCAGAGGACATTTGTCTTTGGAACTAGTCTTCAAAAAATATAGTGAAATGTATTTAAAAGAAAAATAATACTCCATGAGTTTTTCCTTACGATATGAGTGCATATGCACATATACACTCTACACTACCATCTTTTTTATAACCACTGTGGAAACGACAGACAGCAGAACAGCAAAACTAGACATCAGTGGAAAGTTCTTCCCCATATAAGTGGTACAGCACCAGGTCACAGAACACAGAGAGGGCATGGAAACACCATCCTTAGAGCCTTTTGAAACTCAGATGGGAAAAGTCCCCAGCAACATAAGCTAACCTTAAAGCTATGCCTGCTTTAAGCAGCAGGCTGGACCACAGACCTCCATAGGTCCCTGTGATTTTCATATATTTTACTTTAGCAGGTATATGAAGCAAAAGTCTTACCTAATAATTCAGAGTCTTTAAAAAAGTAGGTACATGGGTATTTTATATTCTACAGATTGCAGTTTACAGAGAAAAGCAGAGATTACTGCTTGCAAAGAAAACCATTCCATTTCTTTCCTAATTTTCAGGGTTTTTTGATAAGCAAAAACAAAGACAACAGCAAGAGAGTGCTCAATATATTTAGAAAGGGACACAAATGCAGACACCTGTCTAGACATGAGAAAAAAGCAGCTTAAGAAAAAAAATCAAATCAGAACATAATTGCCAACAATGATGGTTCAGAATGGATACTTGAAATTTATGCTAAAGCAAGGCATACAAAATGAATCCATTTCTAATCTGTTTCTTCAAGTGGCAGTACCAAAGATCTGAAAGAAAAATAAGATTCAAGCTATTTTATCAGACAGTCTTAAGCTTCTCTGACCTCAAGGAAAAGCTGCTCACGGTGTATTTCCATGAATCTGTAAGAAACCTCCATTTTAAGTACAAATTAGGAAGTGAAGCAGCTCTTCAGGGTTGGCCAAAAGATGCAGATACTATCGTGTTACTGGCAGAAAAGCAGGTTAGCACAGGACTGTGTTTACTTAGCTCATTATGTCGGTCATATATCATATGTCATATGTCAGCACAAAAAGGAAGCCTCATGTGTCCCCGCTATCCCCTCTTTCCTTATCCCCACCCCCAAAATTCCACTGAACTGCAGAAAAGGGTATTGGAGAAGATCTCAAAGGACTTTTTCTCCAAAGCAAGAACCACTGCTATTCCTGATAGGTGTTTCTGCAATCCATTGATAACCACCTTTAATGAGACAATGAGTCAATCCCCTAAAAACTACCTTTTATATTTTTCTGATGTCTGACTTAAACTTTCTTTGCTGAACTTTTTGTTCATTACATCTTGTCTCAACACCTGTGAGGGTGGAGCAGAACATAGTTTACAAAACCCCAGAACCACAGGATAACTCTCAGGTGGGAACAGACTTCAGGAGACCGTCTAGTTCAACCTCCTGCTCAAAGTGGGGTCAATACAATTCAGACCAATAATTAATTCCTTTTTTCTTCAGCCCTTAAAATATTTGAAGATTGTCATGACTTTCTCCTAATTCCTCTTTCTCAAAGTGAGGAAGGAAATCTTTTATTGTGAATTTTTTTTTTATTGTGAATTTTCATCCCACAAGACCTGAAAACAGAGGACTACCCGGGAATGAAGAAATTAAAAAAAAATCAGTAGGAAGGAGAACTACAGACTACATTGGCCTTGAGCTGTTTAAGCTAAAGATTTTGGCATCAACTGGCTGCATATGCCCAGGCTACAAATTAAAAGGTTTCTAGATGCCACAAGACAGAATGTGGCATCTAGTGTGGCCTTGAAGACTGTAACTAACAAGAGAAACGTATTTTAAAGTGACTTTCATGAATTCAGTATACTGGACTGGTATCCCTGACTCAGACAGGCCTTTGCAATTCTCAGCCCTATTTTTAATAAAGTGGCTGAGGACAAAGGATGTGAGGCACAGGGGAAGAGTTAAGATATATCATTTAAACATTAAACAGCATAAAACAATTCTAGATTTCTGCTGGACATGCACAGGTTATGAACAGAAGCAGAATGCAAATCCCAGCTTTATACTGTAGACATGTTGCAGAAGGCATCGTGTCAGTTTGAGGAATTTTGCACCAATCTGCCAGCCCTTCGCCATGTTCTCAATCAGCCCACATAATCCCACTTCACACTCTGTGCAGCTCCCTTAAGGCACTTTTCCCTGAGGAGATGGATGAGGCTCATGTACTGATATGTATCTCCTTACCTTATTTATTTATTTGGAAATAACTATGTTATAAATTGATCTTTATGTTATGTACTCACTGGGATCATTAGCTATGAGCTTTGAAAGCTGTGTACATGGGAATTCTGAAGACTTCTAGACTAACTGTAAATTTGATTTAGTTTTTAAAACAATAGCTGCAACTGCTTTCTGGACCCCTTTCCACATGGAGGTGACTTTGCAAAGGACTCTTTCTTAAGCTTAAATTGATTTCAACATGTAGATTATTTGGCTTCCTGAACTAGCTTCATACATGGAATAAAAATTGTATATTTATAATTTACTGGCAAGACTGACCAGCTGCAACACTTTGTAAGGCAATTACTCTTTAATTCACTATATACATCTCCAGGGCATACCAGAAATATTTATTGCAACATTGGCTGCCGCAAAATCCACAGTAAGATGTATCAAATTATATTTTTTATTGATGTAGATTGGATATTAAAATGCACATGAACTCTAACCTACCAAGTCCTCTTTTAAGATTCCTATGAGAAAAGGAGGAAACAGTTGCACTCCATTATTCATACTACCAACTTTTGCTCTGAGAGCACTGAAGTTAATTCTGAAAACTCAGTGGCATGTAAATCCCTTCTCTCTCAAAACAACCTTTGCAGTAGTTCACACTGGATTTGTGGAGTAACTTAAAACTGGGCTCACTATGTGATCTGCATTTCAGAGTACTTTGCAAATTCATTTCAGCAATCATATCAGAGTACTCTCCAGGCTGTGTATTTCCAACCAGACTATGAGGAAAAAAACTGTCTCAGATACCTCTCTTGATTCACAATCATAATATTCATGCTGGTACAGTATCATCTATCTCTGCTTTGAACAAACTCTCTCAAGAGAAGTAACCTTTTGCAAGCATATATGAAAATATAAAAGCATCTGATGAGCATTACAATGTCTGTTACAGAGAGTTGGATATTGAATAATCAATATAATTTCAATAATTCAAACATATTAGAACTATTCCAGTCAACTATAATTCCTATTTATTTATATAATGGAAAAGAAAGATTCCTGTTCACAGCCCCTGGTATCTCAGACATCTACTTGACTTCCTAGCAGCCCAGATGAGTCTGTGCCAAACAAACAACATATCAACACTCCCCATGTAAAATTAAAGTTCAAAAAGCAAAATATTAACCTAAACCCAGAGATAGCAGATCAGCCTTGCTATAAATCCCACTAGTCTTGAGTAGCTCAGTATTCTCAAACCAGATTATGGAGCGTTTACTACTGGAAGAGCAGCTGAGCTGTCCTTACAGCCTACATTTGGTTATCCTGACATACTGTATGAAGAAGCCATAGCCTCACCTAGGCAGTAGTGCCTTTAGTCTTAGGAGTGAGAGTTCAGGCAGAGAGCCAATAGCAGGACAACTGTGAGTAAGCTATATAGCAGGAGGCAGGAGAATGAGAAAAATACAGAGCTCCTCACAGACAGCAAGCTCCATGTCTTGCAGTGAGCTCTGTCCCCTGCATAGGCTCTGGGTCTCCAGGAGATAATCCATACATTCTGTTAAGCAGTTTCTCTAGTCAGTTTTCCCTCCATGTATATTTTTCTCTTCAAAAGGAATAATCTTTTATTTCATTGTTTTTCTGTTCCTAAAAATTGCTTTTGAATATTCTTTCAATGTGAATCTCAAATTGTCTTAAGGAGTTTGTTTGACACTTCCTACTAATCGAAAAGAGCGACTTGTGAAAGAAGACTTTCTGAAGGTATTTAAATTTTCAAACAGCTTCTTACCCCACAGTACCGCTCCTCATTGAAGATCTGTGGAGGGAGGGGAATTCCATTTTGAGGCTTTTTTTCACCAGGGACATTCTCTCTCATCCATTTCCTGTTGTCTTCATCACCTGCTATGTCCATTTGCTGAAAATCAATCTTGTTGGCTTCTAAAAAGCCCACTACTTCTTGTTGTTTCTTTTTGATCTGGTCAGGAAAGAGGAAAAACAGAATTCCTTCTTTAAAAAGTTGTTTTTTTAAAAAAAAAGAAATTGCTGTTACAAGAAGATCTAATGCAAATATGTCAAGTTGGATCCACTACTCCAGTAGCCCCCAGACTTTTTGAAGCTGATATTCCACACTGCTGCTCAGCACCCAGAGCATTGCTATTTTGCTATTACTTCCTCCTCTGCCACCACACCAGCTTCTCTCCTTCCTGGAAGCAGTGATTATTTCCATTTAAGAAAAGAGGCTCAGCAGGAAGCCTCCTACTCTGTTCCCAGATCTGTGAGTGTGGTGTAGATACCTAAGGTAATCCTGCCTGAAGTCAGTACAGGCCTGAGAATGTACATATTCTCCTCAATATGTAACACTCTCCTTTTTCCTACTCATTATGTATGACATTTTGCTTTCTGTGAGCCACATACTTCTCTTTGTACCTGTTCTTTAACAGTAGGCATAATTGTGAGTGAAAGCTCAATGAAAACCCAGTACTGCTTAACTCCTGTGCTAAGCATCAAGTTTATAACCTACCCTTTTACTCTGAAGATATAATACTCACTATACTTCTCTCCTAAAGGGATGCTACTCCTAAGCAACGTTTAGAGAATTTCCCATCTTGTATACGTATACACTCATTCCCGGAGGTGAGCGGCTCCAGAGAGGAGCCTTCAGCACCGGAGCGAGGGGAAACCTCGCGTCCCGGAGCCTCAGTTCCGAGCGGCGACGGCGACCGAGGGAGCCTCGAGCCCTCTCCAGGCCTTGCCCGGGAGCCGCAGCTCCGCTGAGGCGAGCAGGGACTCACAGGGGGCGCGGGAGCGGCGCGTGGCGCGGCGGTTGGCGTCGGCAGCGCGAGCGGGCAGCGGGAGGGATGGGGAGCGCTCGCCTCAGGGCCAGGGCCCGCTCTGGGAGCTCTGCTCTGGCTGCCCCCGCGGTGGCGGCGTCGGCACCAGACAGAGCCGATGAGAGGGGGGGCTGCAGCGCGGAGCTCGGGGTGCAGAGAGCGCCTGCACCGGAGTCGTGAGCAGAGGGTGCCCCATGGGCAGGGCTGCACTCGGTGCCCTGGTGGAGGCCCTCCTGCAGCAGGGGCTGAGCTGCGGGACGCTGGCGGTAGCTGAAAGGTGTCAGGGAAGCTGAGAGAGCTGGGCTGCTTGCTCCAGGCCTGAGCTGTACAGGGGCCACAGGCGTCCACCACAGCGCATACAGAAAAGGAGGAGGGCGGTAATCAAGGGACCTGGGAGCTAGTAACAAAAAAAAGGAGGAAGAGGTGATCATCTGCTGTAATCAGTGCTGGTGCCGGCTCACCTTGAGTACTGGGTGCAGTTCTAGGCCCCACCATATAAGAACATGAAGGTCCTTGAATGCATACAGGAGGGCAACAAAGCTGGTGACAGGGCTGGAAGGCGTGTCCTGTGGAGAGCTCTCTACCTGTGGGCTGCTCTCCAAGCTCTTCCCAAGCAGGGGAAATGGACAGGGAGGTGCTGATCTCTTCTCCCTGGAATCCTTTGATAGGACATGTGGGTATGGTTCAGAGCTGTGCCCAGGGAGGTTTAGAGCAGACATTAGGAAGTCAAGGGATTTTCAGCACCAAAACGCCGTTCAAAGACACAAATCAGAAAGGTTACAGATGGAAAGAGTATTTTATTTATTTATAAATAAAGTTATTTTATCTTACTTTAGTTAATTTTAGTCTAGTTTAGTTTAGATTATATTTTCTTTTTCTAAATCCCTGAGAGCTGATGCTCACAAGCATTAACACGATGCACATGGCATAACCAGCAGCAGGCTGATGCATCCCTTGCAGCCTGACAAAGGAAAGCCAGGGCAGGAGCGGCGCCGTGGTGGTGTGAGAGGAGTGCAAGAACCTGGCCAGAAAGGGCCAGGGAAGACCTGACCAGGGGTAGTGTTCAGTGCTACAGAGGACAGCAGCAAGTCTCGGGGCCCTGCTGGGGCCACCCTGGGAGTGCTGAACGCTGCCTCCCCAAGGATGGGGGGCACGAGGGTCACCTGCGTGGAGCACGAGCAGCTGCCTTTGGGACACAATATCCCAAAGGAGCCCCATGAAGGGGCTGTGCTCGGCTGCGGAGGAGGCAAAAACCCCGGGGACCCTTGCTAGTCCACCCTGGGGGCAAAAAAAAGCCTTCCCCCCCAGCTGCAGGACACGAGGGGCCACCTTTGTGATGCATGAGCACCAGGCGATAACCCAGAGCACCAGGACCAGAGGAGACCTGACAAGTGGTCATGCTCAGTGCTCAGAGGAAGGCAAAAAACCCCCGAGGAGAGGTGCCAATCTGCCCTGGGGGAAAATTCCTTCCTGACCCCAGCACTGGCGATCGGCTACTCCCTGAGCATGTGAGCAAGGCCGGCTCCTGGTCCACGGGCTGGTTATGCCTCTAAGGGGACACTGGCTCTGCCTTTTCTGCCTCTGCCTGGAGCCATCTGAGGGGTTCCCAAGAACAGCAAAATGCCGCTGGCCTGATCAGCCCTGGGGGCAAGAATCCTTCCTGTGCCTGGCAGTGGGAGCTCCAAAGCACTGGGGGAGGGCACTGGGCCATCTGTGGATCCTATTTCTCATGGCTACTGCCACTACCTCCCCAGAAAATGAGGGCAGCGAGCTCCTCAAAGACTGAAGCAGGATTTCCATCCATCAGATGAGCTGTGAGCCTGGCCCCTCCAGGAGCTGGAACTGCAGCAGAGAACCTCCCGCAGCTTCGGGCAGTCTTCCCCCCTCTGCCCCTCCAAGTAATTCCACCAGTGCCTCAAGGACTTCCTCTTGGGTGCCTTCAGGCTGCCAGCTCTGTCCTGGTGGCAAAGCCAGGCACTCTGGCAGTGGGACACGGGAGGACACTGCCTTATACTGCCCCAGAGCATTGTGATGCTGTGTTGGTGGGTAGTGGCACTATGACACTGCGGTGACGGGGCCCCCACAGCCCTGCCCACTGCAACCCTGCTGCTGCTGCCCTTTTGCCCAGCATCCCTTGGAGAAAGGCCTTTGGGATGCTGGCCTGAGGCAGTGCCTGTGCAGGATGTCCCGCCCACGGTGGCCACACACTGGGCACGGCTGCTTGGTGTCCCTGTAAATTAATCTCTGTGTTCAGATGTGTCAATAAGGGCTTTTATACCATGTAGTCGTTTGACAGTGGCGATCCCAAAGGTGAAAGGAAAGGGGTTTTGGTTCCCTCTGCATGAACTTGGCAGAAATGTAGAGAGCATACAGGGTTTCCTCACCATTCCTTATCAGTATGCCAAATGGCATTTGCTACTGCGCTGCTTATGGTGAGGTCTTTTAGAAAGAAGAAGAATTTAAGAAATCTCTTCTGTGTTTGTTAGAGGGTGCTTAGATATTTGCTTGTGTTTATTAACATGCATGTGTCTAATTTGGGGGTTTACCTCTTGTATTACTACTTGAATGCAACGTTTCACTGACCGCTGCCTAATTCTATGTTCTTGATAGCTCAGTAAAGTGTTTTGATCCCAGTTCGGTTTAAACCATGTGGACTGAGCAGCTTTTCCCTTCAACACTCCGGAAAAACAAGTAACTGACCCAGTTGTGTAGAACAGTTTTAAAACCCTCAGCTAAGTATCATGTAAGAGTACTGTATAGAGGGCAGAGATTTAGAGATTGGCAACAAATCCCCCCAGCACATTTGTTCAAATCCCTGAAATGCAGAATGACCGCCGTCTCTCTCCCACAGGCTTATTTCTTGAGTGGTCTGTTGGGGGGGGAAGGGAAAGACAGAGTTTATTGGAGATGTTGGTGTAGGCTGCAGAAGACAGCCCCAGCTGGGATCCTGTCTGAAGTGAGGAAACTTCTGTGTTTGTCTGAGCAAACTGTTCTTTTATGCAATACACCCATGTTTTTCACATACAGTAGCAGAAAATGCTACTGCCTCTGCCCAGTTCTGGTAGTTAGTGAGCTTAATCACACCAGACACCCAGACAGAACCAATGAGAGGGGAGGCTGCAGCACGGACCTTGGAGTGTAGAAAGTGCCTTCCTTTGTGTCTTGAGGCAAGGGAGCACAATGGGAAAAGCTGCACGCAGTGTGCCCTGGTGGAGGTCCTCCTGCAGCAAGTGCCTGAGCTGTGGGACACTGTCAGTAAGCTAAAAGATTCTAAGGCCCATTTAGAATTAAAGCTGGTAAGGAACGTGAAAGATAACAGCAAGGGCTTCTATAGGTATGCAGCAAACAAAAGACAGACGAGGGGTAATGTGAGCCCCCTCCAGGAGTTAACAGGAGAACGGGCTACCCTGGATTTGGAGGAGGCTGAGGTTCTCAATGACTCCTTTGCCTCAGTGTTCACTGGCAAATGCTCTGACCACAGTGCCCAAGTCTTGGGAAGCAGATGCAGGGACTGTGAGAACGAAGACCCTAGGCCCACTGTAGGAGACCATCAGGGTCAAGATCATCTTAACCTGAATATGCACAAGTCCATGGGACCTGATGAAATCCATTCATGAGTCCTGAAGGAGCTGGCAAATGAAGTTGCTAAGCCACTGTCCATCATTTGAAAAATCATGGCAGTGAGGTGAAGTTCCTGGCGACTGGAAAAAGGGAAATATAACCCCCATTTTCAAGAAGGGGAATATAGAAGACCCAGGGAATTACACAGCAGTCAGTCTTAACCTCTGTGCCTGGCAAAATCTTGGAGCAGATTCTTTCTCCTGGAATGCATGTTAGGGCACATGAAAAACAACAAGGTGCTTGGTGAGTGCCAGCTTCACTAAGGGGAAATCCTGCCTGACCAATTTGGTGGCCTGTGATGGGGCCACAGAACTGATGGATGAGGCAAAGCAGTTGATGTCATCTACCTGGACTTGTGCAAAGCGTTCGACACTGTTCTGCATGACATCCTTGTCTCTAAGTTGGAGAGACATCAATTTGATGGATGGACCACTCGGTGGATAAAGAACTGGCTGGATGGCCGCACACAAAGAGTTGTGGTCAATGGCTCAACATCCAGCTGGAGACAAGTAACTAGTGGTGTCCCTCAGGGATCGGTGTTGGGACTGATCCTGTTCAACATCTTTGTCAGTGACATGGACAGTGGGATTGAGTGCGCCCTCAGCAAGTTTGCCAACAACACCAAGCTGTGTGGTTTGGTTGATACCCTGGAGGGAAGGAATGCCATCCAGAGGGACCTTGACACGCTTGTGAGGTGGGCTGATGCCAACCTCATGAAGTTTAACCATGCCAAGTGTAAGGTCCTACACCTGGGTTGGAGCAATCCCAGGCACAGCTACAGGTTGCGTAGGGAAGAAATTCAGAGCAGCCCTGTGGACAAGGACTTGGGGGTGTTGGTTGATGAGAAAATGAACATGAGCCGGCTTCACTGTGCACTTGCAGCCCAGAAAGCCAAGCATATCCTGGGCTGCATCAAAAGGAGCGTGACCAGCAGGTCGATGGAGGTGATCCTGCCCCTCTATTCTGCTCTTGTGAGACCTCATTTGGAGTATTGTGTGCAGTTCTGGTGTCCTCAACATGAAAAGGACATGGAACTGTTGGAACAAGTCCAGAGAAGGGCCACGAGGATGATCAGGGGACTGGAGCACCTCCCGCATGAAGATAGGCTGAGAAGGTTGGGAATGTTCAGCCTGGAGAAGAGAAGGCTGCATGGAGACCTCATAGCAGCCTTCCAGTATCTGAAGGGGGCCTATAAGGATGCTGGGGAGGGACTCTTCATTAGGGACTGTAGGGATAGGACAAGGGGTAATGGGTTCAAAGTTAAACAGGGAAAGCTTAGATTATATATAAGGAAGAAGTTTTTTACTGTTAGGTTGGTGAGGCACTGGAACAGGTTGCCCAAGGAAGCTGTTAATGCTCCATCCCTGGCAGTGTTCAAGGCCGGGCTGGACAGAGTCTTGGGTAACATGGTTTAGTGTGAGGTCTCCCTGCCTATGGCAGGGGGGTTGGAACCACATGTTCTTAAGGTCCTTTCAAACCTTAACTATTCTATGATTCTTTATCTATCTCATCTAGGAGCTGCAAGGCCGAACTTTAGCCCTACAAGTACTGCAGCATTTGAAGCAAGCACTGTTTGCACTGATCTGTCCAAATTCTCTGAAGGTGCTCTTCAGTCACAGACAACTAAATTACTGTCTAGCACAATCACACTACAGACATGACTCTCTTCTCCTCCCAGTTATGCTACTCCATGCAGCAAGATAGTGTCCTATATAAACAGTAGCTAGACTGATGTATTAAGGTTTTACATACGAGCCATCATTTGATTTGAAACTTCACCTTCACAAGTCAGACATATGAACAACTGAATTTAAAGTGACACCGAGCTAGTGTAAATCAGTCTGAGACAGACAAAATAATTCCTGGACTGTCTATTTTTATAATCTAATAAACCTGAAAGCTGAAGTAGAATGATAGCGTATTACATTGGAAGTATGAATTTTCATTATTAAGGATTAAACTCTTTTTATTTGCTTGAATAAGGAAGTATCTATACATCTATGCTTGATTATAAAAAAGTAACATAAAATGCTGTACATTTTTATGGCAGCAGCAGAGGTTTATGGTGAGCTTGAAAAAGTGCATCACTTTGAATGGAAGCACTCATCCAAAGTGTTCAAAAGCCATGCAGTTGACAGATCTCAAAGGTGCTTACTTATGTTCTTATTTTCACTTTGTAAACAGGTAATTTTCTTAATGGCTATTGAGCTGCACAGTTACTTACAGAACATGTTCAGGGGGCAGAAAGGACTGCTTGAGAGACACTTCATTGCAGGAAGTGGCAGGATAATATTTGCATAAATAGTTAATAAAATCTGCATGAGCCAGTGCTAAGAGTTTCATCACATGCTCTGAAAGCCAGTGTACTCAAATGCTGTCAGCTGCAATTTCAGCATCAGCTTGTCTCTTTGGACATAGTAGATAATGGCTCCTGGAATAGCTAGTGCCCAGGACAGATAGTGCCTCTGAGGAGATAATGGAAACTGAGCTACAGATTCTGTGCTCCCTTGCTTATGACTGTAGCTATAGCTTTTAGAATTAAACCTGGATAAACAATATTTCTTCAGCTTGAGGCTCATAATACAAAGGAGGCTCAGACTGGTATTATGGAGGCACCAGGACTGAAAGCAAAAGTTAGGTTGTGTGAAAAATGAATGCTGAGGAAAAACAAAAAGTTACATGCAATTATGCCTGCATAAGGAAAAGGCAAGATGTTTATGAGAACAACAAGAAACTATGATGAAAATGTACTATGCTTTAACATTTACAATTATTAAAGGTTAGGCAGAGCAAAAGACTTGGGACACATTCTAAGTATGAAACCATAAAGCAAGACTGTGCTGTGGCTGGCACCAAGTAGCTGGGCAACCAAAAGAATCTCTCCAGCATACAGTACTGAGAGAGAGAAGTCTTCCAGGGCGTAACAACACAGGGGACAGGCAAAGGTTGTTCCAAAAGATATGAGATTAGAGGAGCTTGTTTGTGCCCTCACTTGTGTCTGATGGTATGCAAGAATTCACACTACTTGGGCACAGATTCCCTGTGAAGTGGTAGTGAGCAAGATATTCTTTTATAATGTAATTTTCCCTTTCAGCAAAGCCTGACTTCCACCATCCCTAGCTGCTTAGTCCCTTAAAATAGTTCTGAATAAATATCACCTATGTACAGTGTAAGAGCTACAGATAATATTAGTTTCATCTGATGAGTAATTAAATATTATCATCTATATCCTTACGACCCTGAGCATTCACATTGACCAGCTGCTTGTGGCAGAAGCAAGTGGTACATAGTCAACAACTTAGAGCAAGACAAACATTAATGTTGGTAGGCAGAATTGCTGCAACTTCTGGTTCTACTACTGCGTGGACAACCTACTCCTGTTAATTATTGATCACACTCTTACCTCTGATTTGACTTGAAATCTATTTGCAATTCGCGCTCTTTCTCTATGGCTAGATTCACAGTCACAGATGACAAAGCTGTGCTGCATTGTAGAGGACATAATTTAAATAGTCTGCATTGTTCTCAGTCCTGAGACCTACAGAGTTGAAGTTCATATAATGTCACCAAAACCACTGGGAATAAAAGGATTTTAGAGGTGCCCTAACCATAAGCAGCAGTAAGCAAGACTTCAGAAGACTTCCTCTTTGTAAGACACAAATCCCCCTTTCTCCTGTGATTCATGGTACCTTAGAACTTTGCAGGATATTACCCATTTCTGGACACCTCTGTAGCTAGATTTTATTTGTTACTGTTTGCTTCAAGCCAAGAATTTAGTACTTTTTAGCACTATTGCCTTAATGAATAGTTCAATACCAGCTAAGTTTGAAGCAGAAAGATAATAAAGATGAAGTTATTTAAAATTAATTTATGAATGTGTGAGGGGAAAAATAAAGACTTCAGATCTGCTCTAGAGCCACAGTGAATTATATCATTCAAGAATCTGATCCAGAGCACCAGGACATTACTGTGTATTTCCCTGCATTCACTTTAAAAGTACTTATTAGCATGATAACCAGTTGCAATTAGTAGTGTGATTGTGTGGTACATAGAATAGAGATGGTTTTCATTCTTTACCAAATATCCTCTAGTGTAAATCAGCAGAGGCTGAGCCCATCTTAGTTTGAAATTCAAAATGAACACCACGCATTTGATCAGCCACATTGAAGTGCTGCTAGTAGCACATCAGTGCTACTAGGACAATTTAGTCTTCCAGTTTAAGTGCTTTAGGGATTAAATTCATTCTTCTTAGGAAAATCTGTACAAGGCTGATACAAAATTTGTTTTTAATAGGATTTTAGTGATATATTAAGGTTCGTGCTGGCTCCTTGCATGAATGAGTTTTATTTCATATATACCAAACTCATTAAAGGTTCATTGAAAGGATACCTTCAATTTTAATCAGCAAATCTGTAAAACTACTCCAGATGAACATTGTTTTTACTTGGCATTGAAATTATGTATCACTAATCTGAACATTCTGTCTTCTGAGGTTGCTACAGCTACACATACAGCCAATACGCCAGAAAGGAGGAAATAGAGAAACATATTGCCATGCAAAGATGCCATACCCTTCTTTCCAGTGTATGTCTGGGGTATCACTAACAGCTTTTGTGGGCTGCTAATTTACAGGGGAGACTGGCATTAATAAGCTTAAAATCTGTTACAGTTCACTGGCATTAGCTATCTTTCTTAGGAGTAGTACACCACAGTAGCAATGCTTAACAGCTCAAAATGGCTGGATAAAGCTTGCATGTTACTCAGTGTTCAGTGGAGCATACCCACCCAGCCCTTCACTGCAGTCCAAGAGGAAAAGACTTAGTTAAAGCTACTAGCTGGGAGAATTTACAAGGAATGTGTATAGCAGGGGAAAGATCTTGGTTCAGCTAGTGCTAAATATATGATATGCTTAGTTTTAATTGCATAAGTGATCTCTCAATATCATTGTTGAATCAAAGCATTTGTACAATTGCCTTGTTGACTACAGCCCCAGTCCTATGGCCAGAGTGGCAACAGTTCATGCCTGAGGCACACAAGACAACGATGGCCTCAACACACACATATAGAATGTCAGTAGCGTGATTTCAGTCATGGTCACAGCTTTCCCCAGAAAAGTGGTAAAGGAGTATCCTTACCAACTCTTCTTTGGTCAACAAAAGGAGACCAAAAAACAGAAGACCAAAGAGGAGCAAAGCACAGTGTAGGGCAGTCTATAAAGCTACTTGAGCATTAGCTGCTACATTACAAATTACCAAACCTGCAGTGTCCAAGCCCCTCTTCTTTGTTGCCCTTGCAACTGAGGTTTCTTATTAAAAGAGGAATGCTAAAATGTCAGTAATAAATTTAGAGCATCAGGCTTAGCGATAGGCTGATGAGATAAGCTGATGAGAGAACTGCAAAATTCCCCAGCAATTCCAATTTGAATTGTAGTGAATGACCCCCAGTTCATTTCCTAGAGGTGACGGCCCCATGAACAGGGTGTGGGTTTTGGAGCTGTTCTACTCTGGAAGCTTCTTAAAGACACCGAGCTGGTGTCAGACAGAGATGTAGTTACAGCTATGAGCAAGCACCAGCCTGTTTGTTTAGCCATGTCACTGGTAGTGAGTGACTGCCAAAGGAAAGCTGCAATCTGAGCTCATCTGGGAACTGGATATAAAAGGAAACAGTCCTTTCCTGGTTCCCACCTCCCACGGACTTCCAACCTCCCTACTATTCACATGCCCTTCCCTTCAGTTGATACACTATGCTGACAGCTACAGCAGTATATCTCAATACTAAAAATCATCAGTATAGCATTTCAAGACACACACACAAACAACCCACAAGGGAAAAAAAAAACCAAAATACATACACACCAGAAATCCCCAACAACCAACCAACCTAGGGAAAGGGAGGAACAATTTTTTTCTGCATATCTTCATTCAGCTTACTTTGCCTCTGGGTTCTGTCTTAGACAGAGTTCCCATTTTGGAGGAGCAGTGTCCTAAAGTCTCTTTTAAAAAGAAACACAATAATTTCTACTGCAAACAATCTACCTTAGCTTTTGTGCAAATAAAATACCCGCTTTTCCCTTCTTCAGTGAATATATATTGCATATACTTTTTCAAACAGAAGTAAATCTATTTGATAATTTATATGAAATGTTATAACTGTAGTAAAACCTTGCATGCAAGCAATCCTGCATTAGCAGGAATTCTCTACATCTTGAGTAGCTTTCAAGAATAAGGTGGCTAGTGTGGACTAGAAGAAATCCAGTGTTATTTTCTCACAGGCAAATCCAGGCTGTCCTGGGATATTCTGGGCTAATTTACCAACCTGATCCCAGCAGAAAGAAGAGTATGTTAAAAATGAGACACCTACCGCTGTAGACCCCGAAGACGTGGCTACAAAGACTTTGATCACCATGTTGACAGAGAGGGAAGTGGATCAGCAGAGCACGTCCGCTATCCACAAGTCACCACAGCCCCAAGAGGAATCCAAGCGTTTGTTCAGCAGCTCCTGAACTAACCTGAGCCCTAAATGGATGCCCCCCCCCCCAGCAATCCAGCAGCTTTGGCCTCTCCCCCAGGTCCTGGGTTTTCCCACCCTATTGGCTCTTAGGTATTTTGGGATGAGGGACCGATAGAGGATTGGTTAGTAAGAGGAGCCATAGTAAGAGGTTTGCACCTGCCCCTGGCCTTATTGCATTAGATTGACAGGGTGGCACTCCAAAAAAGGCAAAGCAAAGTAGAGCACCAATGAGACAGGGCTGGAGAAATATTTGGGAGAGGGGGAAGGGACAAGTGAGAAGGGAGAAGGGACAGGGAGCAGGCAACTTAGTGCTGGGGGCGATCACAAAACTGGTTTAATATTTAATGTTGCATGGTCACAGCTACCTCCTGCATGAAATGGCTTGTGCTCTCTCCCTCACCACAGCAAGGAGGCTTCACAGTTGTAGCTGCAAATTTTACATATTAAAAGGAGAAGGAGAAAGGGGGGAGCAAGGGGAGCATAGATGCAGAAGTAATTATAACAGAGATCATATTGAAATAAGCCTCAGTTACAAATGCTCTCAGCTTTAAAGAATTCAGATCATCATCCACACTGCAGGGCTCAGGGACTTCTCTGAAATAAATATGTGAGGACACTTCATAATACTGAGAGGGTGATTTGGCTGCCTCTGTGTATCCAGAACCTGTTGCTGCATTTTCTCTTTTTTTGCATCACCAGTGAAAATTGCCAGGGCATAAGGTGCTAAGACGAGGTCCTGGGTGAAAAATATACCATTCTACTGTGTGATCCAGGATGCTCTTTTTGCACTTGGTCGTTGCCTTCTACCCCAGAGATGGTCAAAGTTCAGTGGCTGCCTGTGTGCATTTGCTTAAGGAGATCTCTGAGCATGAGAGGTATTTTAAGAATGTTAAATGGTAACAGATTACTTTCAGGTTTTGAGGGCTAAGTTTGTCTCTGCTCTAGGTCAGCAAGCTCAGTAAAGCTGAACTTACGTCAGAGGTGAAGCTGGCCTAGGTTTTAGAAAGTGCTTACACACATTTCAGATGTTAAAACTGAATATAGCAGTGTCCAGTCTGGATAAAAACTTAAAATAGAATAGAATACTTTCTTTCCAGGGTTAGGTAAGACCAAATGCTCAATAGGAAATATGTTCTTGAAAGTAAACCATTATGTGAAGCTGGAAGTGGGAGTATTCCATGTATGGAACAGGGATCCTGAAAAACCTCATGAAAAGTAAAAATAATAGTAGATGGTGTGCACTGTTTACCGCGACTCACCATCTGTCTTTTCTTTCTTCTTCTGAGAAGCAATAGGAGGCCCAGCAAAAAGAAAAGCCTAATAGAATTGGGTATTTTCAGAGTATTTGCCTGTAAAACAAATATACAAAACCCCCTTAGTGCAAACCCATAAATTATTGCCAGAAGTTATTACACATACTTGTTTTTCAGAAGATTCTGTATATAAGCAAATTCAATGGAAATGACTGGCCACTTGGAATATGTCAACCAAACAACAGAGGCAGTGGTCATTGGCTTCAAAACATACTGATAAGCTTTGCAATGCTGAAAGTTAATACTCAAAGCCGGAAATATATGCTTGATCAAATGTCCACTGTCAGGACTGAGACAAAGTGTCAGTTAACATTCTCTCCCATTTGACTTCACCCCTGAAACTGACAGTGAACTACACAGGGGAAAAACGGGATATAGCCAAAGCCTCTGCCCACTCGGGGCTTGGCAGGTCAGGACTTCAGGGCATGATTCCCATTGCTCCAGCTGCTTTCATAGAATCATAGAATGTTTTGGTTTGGAAGGGACCTGTAAAGATCATCCAGTTCCAACCCCCTGCCATGGGCAGGGACACCTTCCACTAGACCAGGTCACTCAAGGTCCCATCCAACCTGGCCTTGAACACTGCCGGGGATGGCGCATCCACACCTCTTTCATCCTATTCTAATGGGATTTTTTCCCTTTTTTCATGGTAGAAATGTTTTGTGTAAACCCCACAGAGTGAGTTGGAGCCTGTTATGTTCAGCATGCACGCTCTCAGGACATTCACCGTGCTGTACCACATCTTCACACAACACAACATGCTGCACACAGCATGAGGTGCCTCCACAGCCACCACGAGGTTCAGCGGCCTCATAGCACAGAGGGACCCACTGCCTGCACACTAAAATGTCAAATTCCCATCAACACCCCGGTGGGGTATATAAATAAGAGGTACATAAAAAACACTGCAGGGCTCGGGGAGAGGAAAAGGGCCAAGGCTGCCGCACCGGCTGGGACTACAGCTCCCGGGGTGCCCCGCGGCCGCCGCCTGTCCCCATGGCAACGACGACGCGGCTGCCTGCCGTGGAGGCCGGTAATGGCGGCGGCGCGGGCAACGGCCGGGGGGCTAGGGCCGGGTGGAGAAAGATGGAGGTTTCATGAGAGGGGAAGGTGGGGTGTCCTGCTTTGGGGTGCGCAGTAGCAAGGGGCTGTTCTCTCGCTCTGGGCAGAGAGAGCAGAACAGGACGTTGTCAGGCTGGGTGGCAGGGTGTGGGGCAACTCGAAGTGGCTGTCAGAGCTTAGGGGTGGGTGTTGAGGTGCTGAGTTGGCTGTGAGGGTAGGGTGCTAACTTTGAAGCCTCTGAGGTGGTTGGGGAGAGTGGGGTGGTGGTGGGACCTCACCAGCTCCATGGGAGCCCTGCACTGGGAAGTTTGGTGGGGTTGCTGCTGGTTGCATGGAGCACACCAGGGAGCTGCCTGTGGCCCTTGGAGGAGCCCAGTGGTAGGTCGGGGGCCCAGGATACACCCTCGCCCTTCCTGCCTCAGCAGCTGGGCTCTGCCCCTGTTTTGGTTCCCCCGGAGCTCAGGGGTCAGCGGTGAGGCAGAGCAGGCTGCTGCACCGTACTCCTCTGGGAAGTCAGTGTTCTCTCACCTGGATTTACTTAGGTTTTGTACATAGGCTACAATTAATTCTTCCCCATGACAGTTCTGCAGTTTCTAGACACTTGACATTACATTTTCATCTCTGACAGGTAGATTAGGCCTGAATTATTTTTGTCTGCATCTCTTCCTCCAACATGCATTCTCCTACTGTTTGGCCATTTCAGTTCCCCTTCAGCTGCTGCTTTTTCCCCCCCTTAATTTCTGTAGTAATCTCTGGTTTAATTTTTCTTGTTTCTTGTCCTTCGCCTTTTGTTTTTCTGTCTTCTCCATTTCCATTTTATTCTCAACATCTGCTCTTCAAGCTGGATAGTGAGATTCAGCCCATGCTTCTCACCAGAACAAATTAAAGCAGTAGTTCTAAGTTTAATTTAAGCTAATTTGATTTAAAGACAATTTGGCCAGAAAGTGTTGACAGCGCCAAATCAAATTTAAACAGGAATACAAATCTATGCACCAAGATGGCCTTTGCCTAATCCTCATCTTTAAATATGAGTTCTCATCTCTTAAGGAATTATTGCACTGGCTCAAATTTAGCAGGACCCTGGGCATTCCTTAGTCTTCCGCAGGGAAATGTTATTCATCTAAAGGACTAAACAGTAATGAAACCATTTTGATTCAACTTAGAACATTTGGTGTGATCCTAAATTACACTTTTTAATCTTCTTTGGGAGTTATGTGATTCCCCTCTCCCCTTAAAAAATTTAATTAAAAATCAAATGCCACCACAAAGCAAAAACGCCAACAAAGGATTTAGTATGTTCTAAAAGTACGTTCTCGTTTTTTAGTAAAGGCTACTTGTTAAAATTCATCTGAACTAAAATATCATTTTAATCTCCCTCAGATTTCTTTTAGGTGATTGCTATGCCCCTTTCACACAGCACCGCGGTCCCCCAAATAGACAACTTATCCCAGTACTGGGTAGAATTATGCATCTATAAAGCTCTGGTCTGAGCAGTGGTCTAAATAGTCTTCATGTGATATTAAGAAAATGAAGCAGGTTGAATCACATCCCAAGAAATAATATTTTACCAGAACCACAGTGTTTAAACAATGCTGCCAGGAGTATGAACTAATCTGTTCTTCTGCTCTCCAGTTGCCTCAGTAGAGAAAAAAATTGAGGTGTGACAGGTATTAACAAAGACATAGAAAATTAGTCAGCATTCTGTATTTTATGCTAATTATATGTTTTTAAAAGCCAAACACTTAGGAGAGTTCATTTTGTTTGAAAATTGGGCTTTTGAGGGAAGACAATTCCAGAGGAAGCAACGTTACTTCAAACTCAATCAAACAAAATGAGATCATCATCTCATCAGAGAACCACTTTTCTGACAACAACAGTGCACTACAGGTGATATTTTTCCAAGCTATATGGGTGCATAGACATGGAGATAAGTGTCTTGCTGCATGTTCAAAAGCAGACGTGTTAAGTACATTTAGGCTATGAAGAAATCGTTTTCATTAAAAAAAAAAACACTCTGAAATCCTCCCTAATGTTTCTTCTGAAATTGTGCAGAGACATTTTGACTACATTGTGAGCTTTTATGTGCAAGCCTTTTTTTTTTCACAATCTGAGAATAAGTAAAATAAAATACTTCCCAAAAGTTTAAGAAAACCTTTGTTTCAGTCTCAAAGTCATATGATTTGTTGTGCAATTTTAGGTGCTGCTATATCCTCTACTTGTAATGGTAATATTGCAGCTAAGATGTGATTTGATTTAATTTAATTTAATTTTACTTTATTTTATTTGTTTTATGCTAATTTTGTTATTTGATTTGTGATCTAATTATTGAAAAATATGACATACTTTTATGACATGACTGGAAGGCTAAAAATATCATAAAAACACAGTTAGAAATGTCCATGTTTTAGAGACTTGAACAATTCTTTTTTAATTTAGGAAAGCACTTTGTAGGTATTAAGCATAAATACAATTAAACTTCTTTTAAATAACATTAATCCTGGAGAAAATGTGTACATTACAGGAAACAAACAATGGTATCTATTTCTAAACAGTAGTGAATCTTTAGAAAATGCATGCCAGTGTCATGGGAAATTCGGAGACACAAACTAGTATATTTCATATTGCAGTTCATCCTAGAAATAAACTTACCCACTTCCTACAGACCACACAATTATTTTATGGGTTAAAGAATAATGTCTGGATTTTTTTAAAGGTAATTCAGTGTTTCTTATAGAATCATAGAATCATAGAATAGTTAGGGTTGGAAAAGACCTTAAGATCATCTAGTTCCAACCCCCTGCCATGGGCAGGGACACCTCATGCTAAATCATATCACCCAAGGCTCTGTCCAACCTGGTCTTGAACACTGCCACGGATGGAGCATTCACAACCTCCCTGGGCAACCCATTCCAGTGCCTCACCACCCTAACAGGAAAGAATTTCCTTCTTATATCCAATCTAAACTTCCCCTGTTTAAGTTTTAACCTGTTACCCCTTGTCCTATCCCTACAGTCCCTAATGAAGAGTCCCTCCCCAGCATCCTTGTAGGCCCCCTTCAGATACTGGAAGGCTGCTATGAGGTCTCCATGCAGCCTTCTCTTCTCCAGGCTGAACAGCTCCAACTTCCTCAGCCTGTCTTCACACGGGAGGTGCTCCAGTCCCCTGATCATCCTCGTGGCCCTCCTCTGGACTTGTTCCAACAGTTCCATGTCCTTTTTATGTTGAGGACACCAGAACTGCACACAATACTCCAAGTGAGGTCTCACAAGAGCAGAGTAGAGGGTCAGGATCACCTCCTTCGACCTGCTGGTCACGCTCCTTTTGATGCAGCCCAGGATACAGTTGGCTTTCTGGGCTGCAAGTGCACACTGAAGCCGGCTCATGTTCATTTTCTCATCAACCAACACCCCCAAGTCCTTCTCTGCAGGGCTGCTCTGAATCTCTTCTCTGCCCAACCTGTAGCTGTGCCTGGGATTCCTCCGACCCAGGTGCAGGACCTTGCACTTGTCATGGTTAAACCCCATGAGGTTGGCATCAGCATCTTAGCATCATTTAATATAGTTCAACCCTGTTTAGTATTTTTATGTTAACTGCAAACAACTCAGTAACCTTGTGATATCTGATAGGTTATGGAGGTCCACTTTTAAGTCTTCTACTATTACACAGTGGTGAACTCAGATGATTGTTTCTTCCATATTCTAGTGACAGAAGATAATAAGTCAGAACCTGACACAAAGCAGGGATACTATAGATTCCCCAAAGCCCAGAAGTATTAGAAGCAGCAGCTGTAACAGAGGTAACAGTTGTAAGCAACACAGTAGAGAATACAGAAGTGTGAATACAGAAGTGAAAATTCTCACATTGACTATTCTGAAGGCTTTGCCAGTGATGTGCTCTGAAACACCCAGAAGCAGCAAACTTTTAGAAATATCAGGAACTGAAGAGAAGAAAACATAGGAAAAGAAAAAAAAGGAAAAGGAAAAGAGGAAGAAAGGACACTGTATCTTCCCTGAATATGGTAAAAAAGGTACTTTGTTTTCTGGTAGTAGAAAATGAGACTCTTGAGAAGTACAGCTGTTCCCTTTCTTTGGCATTTTTTTTTCAGTAACTAGGTAGAGAGGGGAAACAGTTTTTCAGTGAAGTAACAAATTATGTTTCAAACACTAGGAAAGGGAGGGAAGAGAAATAGAGATTCCCCACTGTGTTATCCCACAATACTCAATGATCCAAGAGAGGATAATCACCGGAGATGTAGGAGCACCTTTACAGACCTAATCTGAGGACTTGGAAACTCTCACACATTTCCTGGAATTTCTGGTTTTGACCATGCATCACATGATGAGTCTGAAAAAGCCCTTCCTGAGGGAAGCTGCTCAAAAATTATATGTCTGCATAAAAGCGTCAGTTTTGACAAAAAAAGCGCTGTTTTGGCCAGTGTAGTCATGGTGTATATTGTAAAATTAAGTCTGTGTTTCAGTGGCATGACCATATTACACAAAAATACTACTTTTACATAAATGTTAACAGTAAAGAATTTTTTCATGTCTGCATATTTTCATATCTACACCCGTGCTTTCTTAAATCCCAGCATAACATGTCAAAAAATGACCCTTTTCCTGCTGAGTTTCAAAATTTCATCTAGATCTACCAAATCTGTAAGATACAAATCAATCAAAAAAAAAAGAGAGAGAACAACTGATTACCTCTTCTATCAGCTAAGTTACATGCTGCTATCAAGAAGTCATATTGGCATGAAACTAGCAGACCAGAAAGAATAGCCACATTTTTTCAAATCAATTTAGCAGAAGAATCATTATTAGCTACTACCTGTGTTGGATATTGTAAGTGGTATTTTTTGCTTGTTCACAGCTATTTGAAATGATCAGTTTCCCAGGAACACGATTATAACTTACATTTTCACCCTGTATAGACATGTATAGTTTTTAGAGTATTTTTGTCAGCTTTTGCAGGAAGGTATTTTCCCATTTCTTTTACATCGTGTTCCATTCTGGAAAAAAATAATAGTAATGTAATGGTTGTTCTGATTTTCTTTAGTGAGAGGGTGGTGAGGCACTGAAACACGCTGCCCAAAAAGTTGTGAATGCTCCATCCCTGGCAGTGTTCAAGCCAGGCTGGATGGGGTTTGGAGCAACCTGCTCTAGTGGAAGGTGTCCCTGCCTATGGCAGGGGAATTGGAACTGGATGATCTTAAGGTCCTTTCCAAGCCAAACTGTTCTATGATTCTATGATTCTATGTCATAGTCTTTCTGCAGTGGAATCGTATTACAGAGAACATGTGGGTGTGATCTTGCGTACTTTCCATTTGCTTTGGTTTTTACTTCTGATGAGTTTTTTCACAGCACTGCTTAATGTGTTCACTGCAGAAGGTCTTGAATGTGTTCGACCTCAACTGGCTGCTACAGTTTCTTCTCTGTTTACTTGAATCTTCATAATCATAGAATCATAGAATAATTAGGGTTGGAAAGGACCTTAGGATCATCTAGTTCCAATCCCCTGCTGTGGGCAGGGACACCTCAAACTAGACCATGTCACCCAAGGCCCTGTCCAACCTGGCCTTGAACACTGCCAGGGATGGAGCTCTGCCTGAGATTGCCCCATAGGGCAACAGTCCTTCTTAATCCAGTTAAAACATACGTAAAAACATTTAGAGCACTGACCAAATCACAATCTCTCCTCCTTTTGAGTCCTAATCTAATTCTTTCTATCCTACCATTTTGATATCACATCATTGAATTTGGTAATCTGTTCTCCCTACATGGTTCTGTATGAGCGAGGTCCTACCAGCTTGCCTTCTTTTCTTCCTCCTGCTTTCTCTCCTTCCCCAGCAGGACCATCAGAACAAAGACCATCTGATTTGTATTCTGAAACAGTGGAGTGTATCAGGTATTTCAGGAATAATAGCAAAGGACTCAGCTGTATACATCACCCCCTTCATTCTTTCCTCTGACTTGCTGCCTTGCACATCACGGACATAGGCATGGGCCTGACTCCAGGCACTGCTTCGGGTAAGGGAGGAGCAGAGCTGGGCTGAAGCTGTGGAGAGCTGGGGAAGCTCCTGCCCCCAGGGAAGGAGGGAGAGAGCAGTGGGTTCTGCTGCTGCAGGGAATAGGCCATTCCCCTGCTGAAGCCTCTGTCTTTCCAGATAATGCTTGCCATAGCTTTCCACTATTCGGGCATACGCTGTGGGAGCAGAAAGGCCACGGCGTGGTGGTGCCCTAAGCAGCATCCTTCTTTACTTTTCCTACCACTGATTCGATGTTGCTTCCCATCTGTGATAGGGTGTTCTGGTCGGGGCCTGCTCCTGTAAGAGTTTGTGTGCAAAACACCCATTAGATTCAACAGAAGTGCTTGAAAAGATCTGTCCTTTTCCTCTGGTGTTTTTTAGGTTAGTACTTTGCCTATTTTATCCATAAAATATTACGTGATCTATAAATAATTATAATAAATCTCTAGCAAAATGCTGCCTGAAATGTCTTGAGAGCCATAGTGAAATTGAATATATGCCTGAAAAGGGGGAACACACTCAGATTTACAGTCTTGACCATTTTCAAATCCTAATTATATTTCAGGAAAGGGAAATGAGTGTAATTCACTCAGAATGCTGGCCATAAAGAAGGGCAAATGGCAGTAATACACTTAGAATGCTAGCCCATAAAGATCTTTTTCAATTGGTCTGTCGAAACAGTGTACACAGCTACATGTTTTATACTAATAAGCATCTATGGTTTAAAAACGTAGTTCACAGCTGACTTGAGAATTCTAGAAAGCTGTTTAAAAATCCTAGCTCCAGAGAAATTTCACCATGTGCTGTTGTGATCACCTTGGTTTTTGAGATCTTGCATTACTATGTTGAGGGGTTTTCTGTCACAACTTTCCTGGTTTCAGCTGTAACAATTATTTTTTTTCCTAGTTACCAGCTGGGTTTAAACCACGACACATTTCTATGTCCCCCCTCTTGGGAATAAGTTCCCAGATCATGCCTACAGTGAGCTGCATGATTTACAGAGAGAAAACTTATTTCCATTGACACTGCAGTAATGTGTTAACGTAAACATACTTTACTAAATTATTCCCAGAGTTTTAGTGCTATTTGCCCTGGAAGACACTGCCTGTAGAGTTACCCTTATTAATGAAAAGTGAGCATGATGGCTGTTTGGAATGAAAATGGCTTCAAAGAATGAAAGGAGGGAACCTTGACCTCCTATTGATCTAGTGCAGAAAAATAACTGCACACACAGAGATATAAAATCTTTAATGGATTTATCTGTGAAACACTTGAACATTGAAGTCTTAGTATAGATCTTGGGATTTTTGTCAAATACACAGTTAAGTAGCTTGGATGAGCAGAATATGCAGTTACGTGAGCAGTAAAGACATACGGTGATTTTGCTGTCTGAAGTGATTGCTATATATCAATGCCAGTTTACTTTGGTCTGAATGCAGGAGGAACAAAATTGCCAGCTGAGAAGATACCGCATCAAAATTCTTCATCTTTAAGCCTGCAGAATAGTATGACTTCCTGGAATAAAAACACAGTGGCTCAGCAAATATCGTCAGCAAAAGTTCACAAAATTAAAGCACTGAAGAATGAAATATTTGACTTACAATGCAAATTAGAAGCATCAAGCTTAGAAAACCACATTTTGAAAAAGCTTCAGTATCGACACTTAAAAGCAATAGATAGATATGAAAATTTAGGAAGTAACTTGCAGGATCTCTTAGCAAGTCATTATAATGAGGTGAGAACTTTAAGGAAAAGCCTGAGGATGTCTCAGGAGGATGAGCGAAATTCATCCAGGAAGCTCAGAGAAGTTGAAGCATCACTGGTAAAAGCTAAAGGTGCTTTGCAGACCTTGCGTATGCTTTCAGGAGACAAAACTCTTGCAGAGAGAGAGGAACTTGATCACAGATTGTCAGTCCTTACAGAAAAAATCAAAGTGAATGATAAGAGAATACAGGTAATATCTGCATAGCTTGTATTTATGGAACAATAATAGGAAAGGGTTTTTGTGCAAGAATGGTGGAGTTTTTAGCTGCTTCTTGTCACATTAATGATTCTGATACAGCCCTGTAACGTAGAACATTCTGTTTAATCCAGTGCAGTCCTGAATATAAGATACTAAAAATGACAGTAGTGCCCCCTTCCAGTATTTTAAAATCTGGCAGAAATGTAAAAGTAGGTTGAGTTTGGCAGTAAAGATATTTTAGGAATTATTTTAACTTGTATGCCTTAACCCTGTTAGGTGAGAAGCATAGCTTATAGCTGAAGGGCAATCTTCAGCAGTGTCTGCTCTGCTCCCTGCAAGCAGCATGGGGTATCCATGCTTGCTTGGGCCTCTGAGTCACAACAGGACAGACCCTAATTTACCTTGGCAAAGCACAGGATTAGTCATACGTGCAGACTACCAGGCTGCCACAAAAAGGCAAGAATACAGTTTTTAATACAAAACTGGAAGAGTGAAATTTCTATTTCATTAATTTCTGTATTCCTTAGGATATATTATATATAGAATCAGTAAAAAGTCAGGTAATCTTAGAGGCATTTCACCATCTGAACAGTTAGGGCTGAAATACATTTATTACATGAAAGAAAATGAAAATATGAACAGCTGAAGTCAGATGGGTTTTTGAAAACTTTCTATTCACAGAAGTCCTAGTGAGAAGCTATAAAAAGCATGCAGGGTTGGGTGTCCATATTACAGTTTTAGTAATTATCATTTCAGTGCAGGGCACTGGCTTCTAATGATAAAGTACTTAACAAGGTACTCCATAAATTACCTAGTTTTCATTTACACTAAGCCTCCTTATGGTACTGCAGTTAGTAGATCTCAGTGTGAACAGATATGGTGTCTTAACATTTCTGTGATGACTGTATTCATTAATCCACCAGACAGATAATGTAGAGCTTTATTTTTTATGTTTGAATGCCAAATATGCTTTTTTGTTGTTCATTAATATTTGATTTTATACTAGGTTTTACTCATTTTAAAAGTAATTTTTCAGATACTTCATAATTTCTTGCATTGTTCACAATAGACTATAATTATTAGAAGCTTACTTTTCATTACATGATCATACTTATTTTTCAACTCTGGTAAGAACTGTAAATTTTCAGCAGTCACACTGAGCACATTCTTATATTAAAATACATAATTTTTTTTAAGAGCCTGGAAAAGCAGCTGAAGTTGAACAATAGCAGCTTTAGTCGTCAGCTGGCAAATGAGAACAGAAAAGCTCTGGAAGCTGGGATAATTACAAAGACCTTGCAAATGGAAATTAACTCTCTTCACCAAAAAATTAAGGTATTCAAGATTTTAAAAAGGTTTCTGCTCCTACAAGAAAATTCAAGTATTACATGTTACCTATTCCTTTTGCCTCTTTTATATCATTTAGTAATGGAATTTTTGTTTCCTAATTGAGTCTATAGTTTATGAAAGAAAAGGTCAAATATCAAATGATGAAATTATTGTAGGGTCTATTTGTCACAAGTTCAAAGTAGATCAATAAATATTCTAAACAGAGGTGAATGTATTACAGTTTGAACAAATAAGCCACACCAATTTGCTACCATTTTGATATATCTGGGTCAATATATTTACCTACTAACTTAAAGTGAGCTCCCTTACAGAAACACTTTCAAATTAAAATTAGCCAAATGTTACAATCTGAAAAACTATACTTTAGCAAAAAGTCATACATAAATGTTTCAATAGTTTGTTTAAATTCCAGCTTGGTTTTTTAGGCAAATATTTTTGGGACAAGTATGTCCAGTTCAACACTTACTGTAATGTCTGTAAACCAAACATACGGAAAAACCTAAAAGTGACACTAAATAGAAGTAGAAACAAAACTGCCATGAATGGTATGTCATGAGTTCTAAACAAGAAAAAACAGTACATATTCCAGAAAACACAAAAACCCTTCTGGCTTTTTAGCAATTTAAACTGTTTGTTACACAGTTAAAATACACTTTTTAATTTCTGTGTAAAGTGACTGATCCACCCATTGGCCCTGCTAGGGATCATCCTCCTTCTAAATAGAATCATAATAAATGGGAAAGATGTTGTTATGGGGAGCTTTTTCCAGACATTGTGAAGGGCAGAACTGGTGCCTCCTCAAGATTCATGGAGCTTTGTGTTTCTGTACAAGGGCATTTGCTGTTTATATCAGGTGCAGAAATGTTCCTCCTGTTAGTTGGCAGCAACCAGGCTGCCCAGCAGCAGAAGCTGTACAGTGCTTTTCCTGGACCTGCAGCGCTATTTGCCTGCCAGAGTCTGATCTCCTCCTATATGTGCAGATCCAGGAGACAGGAATAGTTACAGTCCAAAGAACACTAACGTAAAACTGTTCCAAAATGTAAGTTATTCGAAGTTCACACCCTAGCGCTTCTCGAAAATATTTGTTTCGTTTTCCACATAGTTTTCTATGTGTGTCCAGTTCTCCCAATATTCTATTCAGATTCAGAAACCTTCTATTGTTTTGCTGCGAACAAGACCAGACATGCTTTTTAACCTTATTTCTGTGCCAGAACAGAGTTTTGGCTTCCACATTCATAGTTTTGGGCACCTGGTTCGTTCAGAGCATTGAAGGTATTCGGACACGCTATCAAGACAATCTGTATCTCCAAACTAAATACAGCTCCTATTTTTCATGCTAAAACCCAATACAGTGAGAGTTACTGAAATCTCTCCTCTGTGTTTCAGATAAATTTCAGTAAGGCAAGAGGACTCTTGCTAAATAAATGTTAAAAGTATGCCTCTGAAGTTTATGTCATTTCCCAGACAATATTTTATAAAATAGAACTGAGCACCTTCTAACTAAGAGCACTGAGTAAAGAATTTTGATTAAAAGAAGGAAGTAAAGGCAAAAATTGCTTAGTCTGAAAAAGATAGAACAACAAATGAAGAAATCACTATAGAAGACTTCATCTGCTGAACATGGTGTTATAAGAAAGAACACGTAGGTGTACAGGTGTGTTCTTAGCTTTGAAAAGGGAGAATTTTGATTTGGCTCATGAAAGCAAAGGACAGATTCCTATTTATGTAAATAACAAAGTCACCACATGGCCTGGCACAATGCAAAACCATTGACAGTTTTCTCCCAACACGGGAAAATTAAGTTGGTAACAAGTAATTGTTAATGCATATTAGAAGTTTAATGGTGTTTATTTCTTCTTAGGAGAAAGATCGTCAACTTTTTATAAAAAATATCTATGCAAATCGGATGCCTAAAATCCCAAAAGGCAAAAGTGATGCAGTACCTCATGGAAAACGTACGTGTACATTCATTTTCCTTTTTTGGTTTAATTGCATGAAGCTTAATTTGCTTTATAGCTTGGACATATGTTCCAAAATAAAAGCTAATATAGTACTCTTATATGGGCTAAAAATATTCTGTTACATATAATTTGAAGAGAAGTGCTTGGTTTTTTTTTGCTCATTTATTCTATGAATACAAATACATGACTTGTTTTTAATATTTAACCCAATATTCATCATGAATAGTGTTTAGCATACATAATTTGAGTATACTAACAGTGACACTGAAGTAATGCTGCTATTTTAAGTGCATATTTGCATCAAGTGCTGTTTGCCTATTTGTTTTTTAACAAGGTGAAGCTATCAGTCCCCAGAGCTTTGGCAGACAAAGTTTCGTTCAGGCTGTTCCCTTTGACTTGGCCTGAAGAAGTGGCTACCCTGGACCCAGAATTCCTGTCACCTAGTTCACTAACTCTAAGCACCTCACAAACAACCCTTCTGTATTAAGTTCCTACTTTTAGTACATACTTTCAAAGTGCTTTCATACCAGCAAAATTAATGGATTTAATGAGGTCTTTAAAAAATGTTTTCTCATCTTTAAAATCCTTACACCGTGTTACTTCTAGCACAGGTGCTTCAATGTCCATTATTGAAGCTCCAGCAACCTGCAATTTGTTGGAGTGTAAGGAGAGGAGGAATTTTCAGATACAAGGTTTAGGAGGTTTAATCGCCACTGTAATGATCGCATGGTCAGCTTATCCGAGAGAAGAGAATGCTTATCCTTAGTAGCCCTTTGGGTTTATAGCATAAGTAAATTCAAATGGGCAATAACCCAGTTATTGTCTATCCTTTCAATTGTTTCTGCAGAATTGATGTTATTTAAAATAATACAGTTGAATGATAGAAAAGAACGATAGAAAGTTAATTCCATCAAGGAAGAGCGAGCTCCTTAGCAAAGAGTGTTGTTTTTTTTTTTTTAACATGGGTGCGCAGTTATTAGAGAGAAATATCTATCATATACAGTCTTCTCTATCAAACATTCCAAGAGTGGGACTCCCCCTTGTGTGGGATTCAACTACTTACTTACAGGCATCCAGTGCCATTTGAGTGTTCTAGTACATTCTGCCTGGCCCTTAGTTGTTGTTCCAGAAGGACACAGGCATCCCATCAGTCCTATCTAGTATCAGCCAGCCTTATGTAGATATCCTGAATACTTGAGGGCATCTCAAATAGCATGAGGTGCCTGCGTTCAGACAAGTGGATCCCATCCCTTGAACTGAGTGAGCAACAGCTAAAACCAGCTACAAATCATAGAAACCGAGGACTTAGCTGCCTGTGTGCTCACTATATTCATCAGGGACAAAAATGTTGAAGGAGGCACTGATTAAGCACTTAAAAATTTCTAATTGTCATATTCTTTAGAAGTTGTATCTAGAATTTATTAATAAATGTGTTTTATACAGAAACTAATAAACAGATTTCAAGTACTTCCCCCACATTGAAAGTGGTATTTTGCCTCCTACTCAGGATCATAAACATTCTGTCAATACCCTGAAGGAGAGCTTCCTGCTCAACAAACTTACACCCTTAATTTTGGATTATGATCTGAACGTGACTTCCTTGGGTTAAGCCTTCTTTAAAATACTGGTCAGATATTCCTGCTCCTCAGTGGAAGAAGGGATTGGAGCTTTCTTTGTATGGGTACAGAGGAGCACTTAAAACTTACATGGTAGCAAGCATATCTGCTGGAAATACTGCCCACAGAATTCTTCAAATTATGGTATCGGTACAAAATCTTATCATAGTTGCTTATGTCTTTTCCCTTCTTTGCCTTTGCAAATTTATTACTCTGCCTTAACTACAAGTGAAATGGAGGGAAAAGGTTGGTAATTCAAGCTGTAAAATTAAGAAACACAAATTCCTACTTTTCATTCCAAGTCAGACACAGATTTTATGAAGCTCTGAATTCCAGGTTTAGTTACACCACAGAACCAGCTGTGATTTTTTGTCATTTTAGTAACCTATGGACTTGTACGGTATTGTCATTTAAATTACAGTACTTAACTCACTGTTTATGATTTAAGTTTCTTTTCTTTAAGCAAGATAAGGGGGTTTAGCTGGAGAGAGACCTGATATTTTGCAATGAAAAGGTTCCGAGCAAAGTTATGTGATCTTTTGATATTTTTGGCCAATAAAGGTTTCATTCTCTATCAGTTAATGGAAACAGATGATTTAGAAATCTAGAACTGGAATTACTGACAATTTTTTTCCTTTTCACTATTGTCTTGATTTTTCCTACAGCAGATTTAGAAAGAGCTACTTTTTCAAGTAGTAATTATTCCAGTAATATTTTTTATTACTTCAAGTAATAAAAAATAATTATTTAAAGTAATACATTATTATTTTTATAGTAATTATTCAAGTAATTATTTTTATTCTGTGTTTGCAAAAATTTTCACCCAGATGGAAAGAAGAAACACGGGGTTGCATTTTTTTAACTCTCCTGATGAGTAGCTGAAGGTAGGCTGGCTTAGGTTATCAGAAAGCTCTGTGTGCCTACATAAAATTGATTTATCGAATGAAGCCGCTCATTTCATGAGCTCTTGGTAAGAGCACTGCTCAGTTGTGGGAAGGTCACACCAGCTGATCTAGAGGTACAGCTCCCCCTAGTTCTGAATCTGAGGAACGCTCCGCCGATTTCTGCTGGAGCAGCTGGTAACTGCTTGCTGGTTGCCTTTCCGAAGGGAAAACTAATGTCCTCCACATCATCGGCGCCATACCTTCAAGAGTAATCCTCAACAGCCGTTTTACCACCAAACTGCAAACGTTTGAAAACCATCGTTTTTACAAAGTGTCCTCCTCTGATTTCAGAGATCAAAACTGAGAACAAGGTCAAATGGTGACGGAGGCAAAAATCACATTTTTGCTGCTGGGACAGTAACTTTCTCAGCTACTGTACTTATGTCAAAATTATTCTAAAAATAGGGCAAAAGCAGAACATACCTTCCCCATCCCATCTCCATTCAGCTACTTTTTTAAAATGTCTCAGTCACTCCTTTTGTATCCTTTTCCAAAGACCATAGATATTTCAGTGTTAAGCATTTCCTCTGGAGAATTTGGTTCCATTAACTTGAGAAAGGTGAGTAAACAAATCAGAAGGCATCAAAGCAAGCATGTTTATTATATTCTTTTAAGATCCGAATTTAGGAACCTGAAAGGTGAGGCCTTATACCAGATCTCTTAAACTTTCATTCGAATGTTACCAGGCAAATGAAGCCCATATGGGTTCTAGGACACAGATGCGTTTGTCTGACTTAGCATGTTCTATCTGAACAGGACTTTGTAGATCTAAAACTGAAGTATATTTATGATGGACAAATGAAAACCCTCAAAAGTCCAGGTATGTGTTCCAGTTTGAGCATTTATAGATGAGGCAGAACAAAGAATTACTTTCTTAAAGGGCATTAAGACATGCAGCACAAAAATGCTTAAATCCTAGGCCACATACCAGTATTATCAGTCATCAAAGAGATCTTTTGTTTATACCAACAATATAATTCCAGAAAGTACTGTATTACTAATGACTGTCCTTTTCAATAGGCTTCAGTATACACAGATCAGTACAAGTAGATAAAGACATGTTTAGACCACTGCTGCTGTCAGAGTACGAAGCTCAGGAAACAGAAACCAGCCCTCTTCAGCTAACAAAGGTATGAATGATCTGGATCCAATCCCGTGTTTAAACTCTCAGCTAAGCTGTTTGTTACTCCATATGTTTCAGTAATATGCCTGAATCACCTCATCCATCTTCTTAACTTTCTAGGATGTGGATTTTGTGTGAATGTAATTATATTAAAGATATAGCACAAGGTAATGATACAAAATAAGAATATGATAGTAATAGAAATTACAACTTTTTATAAGTATGGCACGACTGTGTACTTTTGAGAGTCACTAAACAAGTATTCCCTTATTATTTTTACCTTTAATTGCCAATTGTAGGAGGAAACATCTCCAGAAGATAAAAGTCAAAAAGCTGAAGTAAATGAAGTATACACAGATGCTCAATGCAGAACACAAAAACAATCAACCAAGAAAATACCAGAGCCAGAAACTTTTAACAGGACACATAGAGGTATATTTTATCATTTTTTCTCAGAAACTCATTTGATCTCTTCAAAAGATGAATGAACTGATGGTATTGGTAGGTTACTTGGGTCTAACAGCCATTAGCTGGTATCTGACTGACAGGAGCTAGTTCAACAGAATAACATACGAAATGTCAGTGAAATCTGGGCGCTGGTGGTGCTGCCCTGACAGCAGAGCGGCTGCATAGTATAAGGCATCTTCATATTCCTGTACTACTTGGGTTGCCCAGAGAAGTTGTGGCTTCCCCATCCCTGGCAGTGTTCAGGTTGGATGGGGCTTGGAGCAACCTGGTCTAGTGGAAGGTGTCCCTCTGCATGGCAGGGAGATAGAACGAGCAGATCTTTAAGATCCCTTCCAAACCAAACCATTCTATGATTTTAAATGCAGTTGTTGGTCACAGTGGTAAAAAGTCAGTGCTTTATTGATAAAAGTATACTTTAGTTACTAGTTTGTTAATTCCACGCTGATCAAATACAGAACTCAAATTTCTGGTTGTGAATCTTCATCATAGCTGATGTCAACATGTATTTCTGGCTCAGGAACTATTGCTGAGAAAGGAAAAGGACTGCTTCCAGGGCTGGGAGTATCTCCTCATTGCAGTGCATAAATAGATTTTATGTAATTCTTAGCCTTTGACCGTGTTCTCATATAAAACTTGCATGCAAGGGACTCATCTACAAACACCTTTATTCTGAAGGAATTCTGTAGAAGAAAGAAGGAGCCAACACATCTATTCCTTTACCTGAGATTTTCCTTCTAAAAATACTTATGTTACTTTCATTACAGTAAAGCTTGTAGAAAGAACCGAGATCTAAACGCCATCGTGCACTTATGGTAGGAGACATTACATGACCTAAAGGTCACACAGTTACAAAGGTGAAACAGGTTGTTGAGGTCACTTACTAGATCAGTAACAGAGCTGGTAATCTGGAATGCATTAACCCCTGTGGTTTGTACTCTGCCTTTTCAGTTGCAGCCTTCCAAGACCCCACCAGATAACCCCCATCACCATTGTCTTTGAAAACCCCCTTACAAAAAACACCCATCTTCCAATTCTGCATGTGAATGTCTCTCCTTACTGTCTGCCGGACCCTTCCAGTTTTCACTCACTGCCAGTATTAGATTATTTAGCCATTTTAGCTATTGCAACTCTATACACTTCTCCTTTAACCTCAGTCTAGAGGTACTCTTTTGAGTCTCTCCAAAGCACAGAACCTATTAGAATTTGTTCCCTGCAGCTGACAAACGTATTTGCTGTAGGCATTCAATACACACATACCTTTTCCTACTAGAAAGTGGAGCCAACTCTTTTATAGATGAGAGTTGCCATATATCCTGCTCCATGCAACAAGCAACTGTGTTGACAGTTAAGGGAAAGAAAACCATGAATATATTGAAGTTCCATTTAAAAGCAAGAAAATTACAAGTAAGGAGTTCAGATCTCATGTGGTCTCTTGCATTGATCTCTTGCAGGATCTCTTGCATTGCACATGACTTTTCTGGCCCTATACTTAGCCATTATTGATCATGTTTGCATGACAATTCATTTAATAAAATTGAACATAATGAAAAAGAGAAACATATTTACCTGGATTTAATGGCATAGTAATCTTGTTTAAATCTTGCCACATCCTGTTATATTTATTAGTAAACAGCATTGTCATAGTCCTCAAGACTGAAATACCATTAACAACTTAAGCAATAAGGAAGTGAAACTTAAGAAATAAGGAAGTGAAATTTTCATTAATGCTTCATGACTCTTTATGTTCCTAGGAAACTTGCCCTAAACATCTCCATATTTCATTTTAGACTATTTACAGGAGGGCAGACTACTGATGGAAGAACACATTTGTTTGGAATTTATGAAAAAAGAAAAAGAGACAGATTTGCTTAAACAGGAGCTGAAAGAAGTGATGAAAACTGAACAAACTCCTCTAAGTGACAGCATGAAGGAGAACAATCAAGAGGAAGATGCAGTGGCAGAACATGAGAAAGAAGAAAACAAGCCAGACAAAGAGCTAAATAACAGTGAGCAGCCAGAGAGTAACTGTGTGATTTCAGGTCCAAGAAACAAAACAACCATTAGGCTGAACAAAAAATACATATTCTCAGAAGCCACTGAGAATTTGCATCGTGGGCTTCTTACATCAGGTACAAGATCAAAACACAGCAGGCTCTGCAAGCGCAGGCAGAACTGCAGTGGAACAGCTGAATCAGAAGTGAAAAATTCCTTTGGGCTGTATGAACCATCTCCTGGTAAAGGCACCCAAAGAAGGCAGGACAGTTCCACTGAAGCAGAGGCTGTGCTCATGTGACATTTGCTGAATGGAAACCATCTTAAGAAATTACTCTTTGGACCAGGCTGGTTTTGAATATACAACCCTTCCAGTTCTAACATGGGAAGAATGAAGAAGTGAAAGGATGCAGGATTACATAAGGCAGATTTCAAACCACCATTACTAGTTCATCACGTAAAGCATCTTAACATCAATCGTTATGAATAACCTCATGAGAATACATGAGAAAACAAAATATTTTATTTGCTATTTAGTTACATACATCAACTTTAATCTAGAAATAGGGATCCTTAAAAACTTTTTTTAAAGGCAATGTTTTTACCTTCATTAAATGCATATTAAATCTTATAAATACTGACAGTGTCCTTCAATGATTTTTCCATAATGGTGAGTCAAGTCAGTTGTCACAAAAGAGCACCTCTCCTATTCCTGGTCCATGTGCATGCATGCAGATGCATATTCACCTTACAAAGAGAGCCTAACAATGCACACACATTTTTACCTGTTACCAGGAGTCCAAGTTAGCCCTTGTTTTGCAACTTTCAGGTTTTTGCATTCTCTCTGCAGTTTGAATTTTGAAGCTGATTATTCGTTAGGCAGCCAAAGTGACCGATCTGCTTTTGTAATGTTCATTGCTGGGCAAGTACCAACAGTGCTGTAAAAGAAAGTAAGTTTTTATTTTCTTCACTCCTGAAATAACTTCCAGAATTCACATACAATAAAAATAATTTGCTATTGCTGTGTTTTCACTACCATTATAAAGCTCTAAAGCTTCATTCTTTTCCACTGTTGGAACTTACCAAAGCAGTTTGCTTGGTAACTTCCACAGATGACATCCAAAGATGAATGTGCAAGAGTAAACCATTGTTTTGGAGAAGTCAGGCATATCCAGTTCTCCAAAGCTTTCAAAAATCCTGTGTTTAAAGTTATGTAAGCAAGGGTAGGAGGATTATGTTTTGTTCCTCACAGTAATTCATGAAACTGTTGCTAAAATGATGTGAAGTTATGGAAAATTATGTGTTTTCTATTAGCTTTAAAAGGCACTTAAAAAACCCCTTCAAAATGCAAAAGCTGCTCAGTGATTGAGACATTCAGATTGGAACTTACTTGCAGTGTATTTTTCAAATTTCGGAAAGCTCTTCTTGAAGCAGTGCTGCAGCTGTACAGGGGGCAGGTTTCAAAGCACAGCTTCTGGTGTCTGAAAAGGAGCTTGCTTCTCCTCTATGAACTCTTACCAGATCTAGTGCCTTCACTGCTGTCCCAAAGCCAAGAGCAGACAAGCTAACATAATCCAACACTCCTCTGTGCTGACCAGGTGACTGAAGGCCTTTTTGCCCTCACTCACCCAAATGTTTGACTGGAGCCGCCAACAAACAGAGCATTGGGTGACCCTGTGCTATGCATGGATAAAACACCAAATGCCACTGTGAAGGTTTTCAGTGGTGCTGCTTTCCTTGATTTCGCTGTGCTAAACTGTGTAACAAGCCAAGTGGAAATACCATTGGCCACATCTTTATACTCAGAAATAGGTCAATGTCACAGTTAAATAATCTGTCCTAAATACTTTACACAAATAATAAATAAATTAGTCCCATTGATTCCAGTAGTCATCTCCTTGTCCAAAAAGTGTGTATGTATTGGGGGTGTTGCTGGTTTAGGTATGGGGTTTTTTTCATTTTAGGAAACTGTAGTTAACACTGAAAAATGGATTGGAAAACCTCAGACAGATCAAAAAGCTTTATTTTGTTAATAAAACCACAATTATACATAACATTCAATCACAACACTTTTTTCTTGCTATTTAATGCATCTATTTTCACCTTGGCTAAATGTAACCCTAATGTAAAACCTTTTCTTTTTTTAAATTACCACTTAAAAACCAAACCAAACCCAAACAAAACCAAAGCCTCACAAACATTTCATGCATATATACACGGAATGTATCATGACCTTTTGAACTGATTTCTCAATGCAGTGATAATTATGGAGGGGCCCTAGGCAAAAGCCCTGGAATAACAGAACAGATGCATTCCACTGTGCAGAGCAGGAAGCTGAATCAGAATCACCAAAGCCCAGAGGAGGAAGGAAAGGTGCCCCCAAGGGCTCTGTTCAGGCTCATGTCAAAAAACCAAATTGCTGCGGAACAACAACTTTATAAACCCACCCGTTTGTCTTGCAGGGCAGCAGTGAAGGGGTGCAGATCACTGCAGCACAGAAGATAACACAACTTTGCCACTGTTCTACAGGCACAGTACTGGAATAATTCTGTCCTCCCTTAAATTCAAAATATCGTGGCTGTTTCCTGTACCTAAATACCACAAGAAAGTTTTACTCTGAAACAGAAAATTGTTTTCCCTCCTCCTCTGGCCTGCTACCACTCTGTTACCGCTTTGCACATTTAAATCACCAATGTGCCTTTTTACATTTACATAGCTGTTTTGGGCTATCTTGAACTGTCGTTAATTTATGCTAAAGCCCTTAGAAACACAGCCCTCCGAAGGAACAGCACACTCTTCTACTTTCTCTTCATTAACATGGAGCTTGAGCAGGCTGACCAGACCTTTCCTCCCCAAACATGGAAGAAAATAGTTTCAGTCATAATCAGTTTTGGAAGCAGAAAAAAATACCAAGGAAGAAAAGGTCAATTATCAATAAAAGTAGGAAAAAATACAAGTGTTCAATGAACTTCAAAAGTCAGGGAGGAGAAAAGTATCCATCCATCCTGTACTGGGCAACTGAAGGAGTCTCTTGAGAGATAAAAAGTTGATTCTGCACATATATCAATAATGTATTTTCCAAAACAACCCAAGAACACAACCAATTCTAGTGTGAAAAAAATAACAAGGAGGAAACTAAACCCGTTTTATCCCTAAGCCAACCAAACCACCTTCCTCTGTATCTTCTAGTACCACTTTGTCATCAAACACAGTCCCATCTCTGGGTGAAACTACCATGTCATACAGGAAAGCAGTAGCAAAGCTCCCAAATTAACTCCTAGTGCCAGTGCATTTCCAACTTAAAATATACAAGTCCAACGCTTTCAGGTTTTGGTGAGTATATGCCATGACACAGTCTCACAGTTCTGCCATGAATCAGTGTTCACACTTGTCAAAGCAGACACAAAATGAGGCTTTATAAACAGCAATGCTATTCTTTGAAAACTGATCACCAAATGGAAAAGCAGACTAAGGGAAGATAAAATACATCGAAAGGAATACTGACTGATATCCAAATGAAGTAACAAAGGTTATCTCAGACCTAGTCTCATTCAAAACAGTGATAATGAAAGTGTAGTTGAGGACTCCATGGATTACTGGGATTCCTTCAGCTGAAAGGGTGTAGCAAAATAGCTACAACTTTATTACAAACCACAAGCCAACATGTAATTCCAACACCACCTGAAAGACATAAAACACGATTTAAGTCATGTCAATAACCATGAAGCAAGCAGGCTTTTGAAAAATAGCTCTGGATGCATAAAAACCTGAAACTTAAAGAGTTCTAAGGTGAACAGGAACAAAACATCTTTTTATATACAAATGTCTCTCTTCAAGGAATGGCAGCTATCTCCATGCTGGTCCTGAGAACCCCTGAACATTGTCTGCAGAAAAGAGTACCAGATAACACAAGTAAGAGCTGAAGTCTGGTATATACAACCCACAGCTAAAACATCTGCTAACAGAAAAAGTCTCAGGTGCTGAAGTTAAAGGCTTGGCCAGTAACAGAATACTTTGCTAGACCTAAATTCAGGACTTGAGAGGTAAAAAAAAATAATCAATTTCTTCTGAAACTAAAATCAGGTTTTTAACAAGTATTAAATCTGTACTCCTTTCCCCTGCCTCCCCATACAGCTATGTAGAAAAGTACTACAGAGACCTTTGCTACTGCTCTTTGAAAGGGTCTGGTCATTCCAACCGGCAGCACAGGAATTTGTATTGGTGTGGTGGAAAAGAGGGTGTGCCTTGACTGTAATGCACAGCACATCCATACTGCAGACAACATGGAACTAAGCTACACAGTATCACAGAATACATTCATGTGCTATGCATAGCACATGTGAAGAAACTACTTTTTGGGGCATTTTTAGACAACTTTGTGTTTATCACCTAGAACTCAAAAGTGATCTCTTCAGTGTGATTATCAGCCAAGACAAAAAAGGAGATTTGAATGCAGACATGGGTGTGAACTTCAAACTCCTTCAAATGCTGTTCAAATAAATGTTTTCCAAGGACTATGCCCCTACCCTGCACTGCAGCAGACTCTTCTCTTGTCCAGAAAGCATGCCGGATACAAATAGTTCTCTAGACAGCTATTAAAAATACCACAACATAAAATTCCAACAACGCAGTTTGGAATTCCTTCTGGGGCAGTTAGGGCTTATAAACCTAATATGAAGATTCACCAGCAGCATTTTAGCTTGACAGTAAATTTCCTGACTATATTGTCCTGTCACTCTCCCATGTACTTATCCCACTAGCATGAAGTCAGCACACTTTTCTCTCAGGAACAGGTGTCTACAACTTGTGGTATCATTCTGATTATTAATTTGTTAAACTGACCAAAAGAAAAGGATTTAAGTAGGCAAAAATGCAACAAAGTGTGACAGGAAAAAGGGTGAGAACAGGCATGGCAAAAGGCCAAGAGAGGATGCCTAAACCACTCTAGAGTTACACTAGCATGAAACCCCAGCAATTATAAGAAATACACATAAACGATACAGACCTATGAAGTATTTGCCCATTTTTAAATGCAACTCTACTTAATTTCAGTGGATCCTTAATATAAAAATATTTCTGATTTCAAATCTCCTCCAGGGTCAATTCTATCCAGATGCAGATAAAACTGCTCTGACTAAGAAGAAATAAAAATGACAAACAGCCCATTTTATCATCAGTTAAACTGACAAGATTTGAATACATAAGAAACAGCTACGAATGTTTAAAACTCCTCCCTGTTTCAAGGGAGTCAGAAGAACTGTACAGAAGTGCTTCCAATCTGTGTATGCTCTTGGTCTGCACATTAGCATCCACGTGGGCTTGGGAAGTGTGTTTTTCCAGTGTGCGGTCCTTACCTGTCACCCCTGTAGGAAAGGCTACCAAGCGCTCCAGCGGAGCAAGCCATTTGCCTGGAAGCACTGTAACTGGCTCAGCATAGTACCTCCAAATCAGAGAGACCATCAAGGTAGCCTAGAATTGAAATTGTTATTAGCTTGGATAACATCACACGCTGAAGTACATTTCCACCTCTACTACGAAACAGTAAATGACAAATTCCAATTAAAGGGAACAGTTCCTTTATTTTACATTGTTCTTAAGCAAGTTCAAAATATTTTTAAACTCCATATGACCTTAAAGTTACACACAATATTAAGAGCTAGTAGTGAGACACTGGACAATACCGCTTTCTTTCGAGACCCTGGCTCTAATTTAACATACACAAACATAGCACTTGTTAAATTCTGATAACTGTTTTTAGCCATAACTCTTGCCTGCCAGGAACTCAACTCACTTTAACATTACCCTAAGGACATCTCCAGGTTGACCATTGTCATCCTTATCAGCAAACAACTCTTTGGCATCAAGTCTGAACTACAAAGACAATCTGATGAGGCACAGTGGGGAAATGTGTGGCAGCTGTCAGTGAGATATGCATCCTCAGCAAAAACATATTTTGTTTTCAATAACAGAAGTAACATATTTGCATGTATTGGAACTTGCTGGGTCCAGTGCCATATGGAAGTGGAAGAAAAAAGAAAACCCAAACAAACCAAAAACCCCAAAACCAAAACCTAGTGATTGAAGAGCTAAGACAAACTCCTATCACGTCATCTCAAAACCAGAAACACAGAGCTACAGTGAAACTCAAACCTCCTTCCATCCACAACTACCAGACCTTATCAGCAACATCTCTCCACTCCATTTCAAGAAACTCTTCCAGTTCAGCATTCACTGTGGCACTGGAATGTCAAACACCTGTGTGCCTAATATCAGTCAATAACTGCAGGAGAGAACTAACACTACTGAGGATTCAGTTTAGTCATCTGTGTTCATAATAAAGTATTTACTTACTTGTAAGATGTAGAATACAATATTTATAACCCACTTTATTTTGGCTAATTGGGCAGTTCGTGCTTTCACTGTTAAAAGAGAAAATATTACTCTGTATTATTTATAACAGTGAATGATACTTAGATAAAACTTTTAATTTATTAATATTTCACTCTCAGGATATGACACTGCTTAAAAATCTCTTTTCAAATGACTCACAGCTGTACCAAAGGTATCCTTCTGCAATAAAAGGCTTGGTCCACATCATGCTGGAGTTTCTTATTAATGCTACTATGAAAAGCTGCAAAACACCAATATCCTAGACAGAGAAATGTTGCATGCAAACAAGAATACTATTCCAAACGAGAATAACTATTCCCAAATGAGAATAGTAACAGCCACTGTGGTTACTAATTTAAGATGAGGCATAAATTTTTCCCTTTTAGTCAAGAGAAGAATCCTGGCTTTGGTAGATGCACTTTTTGCCTTGTTTCATCCAAGAACACAGGTAAGCCTATTCCTTCACTGTGAATCAATTTTGGTCAGGTTCAGTATTGAAACTTATTGTGTTTATTTTTCTCCTGTTACAGCACCTCAGGCCAGTATAAAGAAGCCCAATGAACACAGCACATCTTCAAACTAAGTGGCCTGAAGTTTTCCAAAATTACATTGTTGGTTGATAAATAAACTACTCAAATTTAATTAATTGAAATTATCAGGTTAAGAATGATACTACTGAGATCAATCCAGACTGCCAGTTATAAATACTGTTCTTTCTCCAAGCAAGGAGCCTATAAACATCCAGGAGGCAGACAAACCAAGTAGTCTCCCATCCTGTTAGGGTCAGTTAGTGAGTTTAGGCAGACAAGAGCAAAAGCTCTGGTGCCAAAGGTTTATGTGTACTCTTTACCATGAGATAGTGAACTATACTACTATAAAATCCTAATGGAGACAAATCATTAGAGCTTGTCACAAAGCTGCTGCATAAAACCAAACAGGGTCACAAAGTGGCAGAAAATATCTCCTCTGGTTACTCTATAGTTCACTGCTTTCTCTCTAGCATTTTGTAGTACAGTAACCAAATAGCCCCAACCAAGCAACACACCATTTTGTATGAATATACGCAGCAAAGGACTCCCTTGACTTATTCAAAACATGATTCAGTGATGAGCATCATGGAGAAAGAGTAAAGAATTGCACATTGAAGCCCAGGAAAATTCCTTTAAGAAAAAGTGGTGAGGCACTGGCACGGGTTGCCCAGAGCAGCTGTGGCTGCCCCATCCCTGGCAGCGTTCAAGGTCAGGTTTGATGGGGCTTTGAGCAACCTGGTCTAGTGGAAGGTGACCCTGGCCATGGCGGGGGGGTTGGAACTAAGTGATTTTTTAAGTTACTTTCAAACCCAAACCATCCTGTGATATGAGTCTAAATTACTCAGTTACAGAATGTAAGGGGAATATGCAGAATTATGCACAACTGAAAGACAAAAGCAAGGTCTCAAAAAAGTTTTAAAAAAAAACAAAAAAAAATGAAAGAAAGAAAGAAAGAAGGGAACACTGGAAATGGCTAAAAGGAGCTGAAAAAAAAAGTTGAAGACATATATTTAAAATTGAAAACACCTGACAAAATGCTTTTCAGAAACTAGAAGTAAACATTGCAACTCTACCGTGAGTTTTAAGCTTGTCAGTCATTTTGTTAATCCTTCTTTCCAGACGGGCATATCTAGCAAACTCATCCATCATACTAATGGTTGACAGTTCTTGCTTCATGTTCTGAATTTCAGCTCTCATTTGAGATTCCTGCTCTGCATCCTTTTGTAACAATCTGGATATCTAAGAAGTAAAGAAATAGTATCAGTTATTCACCCAGAGTTCCATTGATTTCCTTTAACATATGTGAAGTATTATCTTCTGCTTAAATACTCAAAAGCCTCCCATTAAAAAAAGGCCCCTTCAACAAGACACAGAAAAACCTTAACATCACAATGTATTCTAAATGCCAAGGAAGCTTTACTCTCTTGTTCTGACAGAAGCAAACCAAAAAGGGTTTTACCATCCCTGTAGGGCAGTGATTTTCAACTCTTCTACCTATGGCTAACTGCCTTTTCCTTCTCGATTTCTGCTTTCATCTCATTTCCTCACTCTTGATGCTGCTGCCTCAGTATCTCTCAGACTCTGCTGTCACTACACCCTGGGCTGATCTGTTGCCCTCCCTCCTTGCAATTCCTATCAGGCACCGCCTGGATGAACAGCATCTGACATGTGCAGGAGAGGAAGAGACAGAAAAGTGCTCCTTTTCATCACCACCCTTTCCAGCTCCAGCAATGCCCCTTACTCATTCTTCATTCCCATTTCCAGCTCCAGCAGTCTCAGGAAGGGTCCAAACAGCCCAGTTTTAGACCTCCCTAATGATGCATAGTTTACAAATTGGGAATCTCTCCTCTAGATTACAGATTGCCCAGTCTGAGCTGTTAGAAACACACAAACTGCCATACTGGCTGAGAGTTGGGATCCACCTAGTGCCGTATCTCACTACCTCCTCAAAACCAGAAAAATAAATTTGCATTACTTTCCTTACATCTTATTTGTGTGTTTAAGAGGCGTTTTTTTTTTTTACAACTTCTCACTATTTTCTTGGCTAAAATTATTTCCTGCTGACAGAAATATAAAATGGTAACCTCATTTTGTGTTAGCCAGCATTTTCACATCTTCTTTTATTTTCCTACTTCCTTTTCATGAGGCACCACCTGCCTGTTGGGTCATCAACTCCTTTTACTTTAGAAATGAAGGTGCAAAGGACTTAAAATCTTTTTCTTGCTGTTCCTTAGTAAATCTTTCTAGATTTCCTCAAGAAAAGTTCTTCTCTGTGAGGATGGCAAGGCCTTGGCACAGGTTGCCCATAGAAGCAGTGGCTGCCCCATCCCTGGCAGTGTTCAAGGCCAGGTTGGATAGGACTTTGAGCAACCTGGTCTAGTGGAAGGCGTCCCTGCCCGTGGCAGGGGGGTTGGAACTGGATGAGCTTTAAGGTCTCTTCCAATCCAAACCATTCTGTGATTCTAATAAGACGTGCAATTTTTCCACCACAAATGATGTTCTCAGTACTGCAATGAGAACATGACACTGGTTTCTGTCATGGACCACACCAGAAAATTGAGCGGAGACTTTTGTTATCTATAGCAACAGCAAGTTCAATTCCCCACACTGGTAAGAGTAATTTATGTTTTAAAGGATTTCTGTCCATTGTTGACCAGTGTGCACCAATTTGTGCGCCAGTGAAGCTGTGTACAGGAAAGAGCAGAACGGTTGGTGCTTGCTCACACGTCAGTTTATCTGTCAGTCACAGAATTCATTGGTCCGTAACTCTGTTATCCACGCTTCCACAGAAACGCTTAAGATCAGAGCAGGGGGCTCTGATTCATGACTGTGACTCAAAGTTTTCTCCTGTGATGTCTAACTCCTTAATCCCTGTACCCACCCATCTCCCTTCTCAACAAAGAGATGTCCATCTACTGAAAACACGGGAGACTGAGTTTTGCTGTCCTTTAAGTCCCATGACACGCCCCAAGAGCTGTAGCGCCAGGAGCATCCTTTAAAACACTGATAACTCAGCACTTAAGACACTCGCTTCAAAGATCTGCTTAATGGGGGCTAATGAAGTGTCCCATGGCCACGCTGACGGGCTTTGCCACCTCCAGCTCCTCCCAGCATCACTCCTTCCACCTTCTCCTCTCCCTAGGCGAGGAGCAGGACCAGGCCGAGCTGCACACAGCGAGCACGCGATGCGGTACCGCCGAGCACTGGGAACCCTCCGCCGCTGCCCGCCACCTCCCACTTTACCTCAGCCCTCACGTGGCTGTGACACAAAAAACACCGGGCACTCCGCAACGCCCTGACACCCGCGGCCTCACACCCACCCCACCCCACCCCATCCCACCCACCTGCGCACCCGGCCCCCCCACCCGCCAACCCCGCCGGTCAGAGGCGACGGCCAGCCCGCAGCCCCGCTGCCGGAGTACAGGGGAGGCGCTTTCCACAGCCCTCATTTAGTAACGTCCGCCGGGGCGGGGCAATGACGTCACTTACGATGGAGGAGCAGCAGGGCAGGAGGATCTTGAGCGCGTTGCAGACGAAGACGGAGCTCAACACCAGCAGCCAGGCGCCGCTCTCCGCCATGCCTCACGCCTCCGCACAGGGCGGGCACGCCCCCTGCCCTTCCTTCCCTCCACCACTAACGCGCCGCTCGGACAGACGCCACCATTCACATGGGATGGCGGAGGGCGCCTGCGTGAGGGGAAACTGGGACAGCGGCGAACACGTGACGGGGAACAACCAATCAGGAAGCCTCCTGCCCTCTCTCCCCTGTTTGCCGGCGGGGCGGGCGCTAGGTGAGAGCCGGGGAGGGGGCGTGGCCTGCGAGCGTCCCCCCGCCGTGGCCCCCCCCGCCCAATCCGGCTGGATCCTGTTGCGGTGCCGCTGGCGCTGCTGGGATGGATGGGGGGTGGGGGGGCGGTTTCCCTGCGCAGCGAGCCTGTCTCGCAGGCAGCCGCTCCGCCGTGAGGCTCCTCGCGCGCGCAGCAGCCGGGCGGGAGCAGCAGCAGCAGCAGCCGCCGCCGCAGCTCCGGGGGTCGCGGCCGGGAGCCGCTGCCGCGCAGCCTCGCCGCCATGCCGAAGAGAAAGGTGAAGCGAGCGGAACCGACGACGGGGAAAAGCGCTGCCCAAGGCGGCACCGCGACACAGGGGCCGGGCTGGTGCGGGGTGTATGTGTGTGAGGGGGTAGGAGGAAGGAGGTCTGGCACCGCGGGGACGGGGCCCGGAGAGAAACGGGCCCTCCGCGGTCACAGGCGCGGCGGCCGCCACCGCTCGCTGTTTGTGGCCGTCGCCTTCCCTTTGCCACCCTGCTGGGGGAGCCCCGCTGGGCATGGCGGCGGTGGTGCGTAGAAGGTTCGGCGGGGTCTTGCCAGCCGCCTCACCGCTCAGGGACTCGAACTCTGAAAGCGGCGGGAAGGGGCGGGCGAGCGGCAGCGTCACGCGCCGGGCCGCCCTCCCTCCTGCCCCGCCTTACTCGCGGTGTTTGTGTTGGCAGGTGGCGGCGGCGGACGGGGACGCCCCCGAGGAGGTAGGTGCAGCGGTGTTGGCGGGCCGGACCAGGCCCGGGGCGCTGTCGCTCAGCATCCTGCTTACGGTGTTTCTCTTCTCTCTTTTCCCGGTTCCTAGCCGAAGAGGCGATCGGCGCGGCTGTCCGCTGTGAGTACGGGAGCGGGGTGCGTGGGGTGTGTGCGCCTTCCTGTACCGAAAAGGGGATTACTGAGAGGTGAATCTCGACCTTACCTGTGCTTTCTTCGCAGAAACCTGCTCCTGCCAAAGCAGAGCCGAAACCAAAAAAGCCGGCGGCAAAGGTGAGAGTGGCAGGGAAGAGGAGAGGGAGAGGAGGTGGTTGAGTGCTTGTGCAAGTGCCCAGTGGTATCCCGTTTCGTGCTGGCGCTGCACGGTGTCCCAGAGTTTTCTTCGCATGTTACTTGTGTGAACACTCACTTCTCTGAGACATAGTTTTTCAGGTCCTTCTGCCAGTATCCACTGGTACCTTTAGCCGCTGTTCAAGTAGATCTTGCTAAGCACTCACGGTATTGCATAGAAATATGGACACCAGTTCCTGGGTGGTAATTTGGTACTGAGCAGAACTACTGGAGCGTCAAAGCAACTGTACAAAGGATTGTGTTTCATCACTGTAACAAAAGAGGTTAAAATAAGCTTAAGATTTAAGGTGGTGTGTTAGAAAAAAATATTTGAATTACTTGGGTAGCTACTGAAAAAGATCTGAGTTTCACTCATGTAGTCTAGTTTACAGGTATTGTGTGCATAAACAAGGGTGGGTTAGCATGATCTTTTGGTTTTCCAATATAGCTTTCACACTGCCAATAACAGGCGCAAAGTACTTTGTTTTGTGGGAGAAATAAAAGAGGCTGTGTGTGTGTTGGCTTGTTGGTATATGTGATTTGAAGTGTTCCTTTGCGATTACAAGTTTTCTTCTTAATGTATGGATTAAAATAATTTCAAATATGCTAACATTGGTTTGTAGGGTTTTTGATGTTCTCATTAATCCTACTGAACAGTTACTTCTCAGTAATGCACCTTCATTCCAATGGTTTGAATATCATTGCATTCTTATTCTCAAAGTTGTAAGCCTAAAGAATTTGGGGAAGTTTTCCAATTTTACTTCAGTTCTGATTCTCTTTTTTTTTCAGTGTCTTTTGTGTGGTGCGTCTAATTCTTAATGCTGCTGGTCGGTGCTGACTGATATGCATGGTATGGCTTCCTGCTTGTAACTATTTGTAGAAGTATTTCTACAGTTCATAGCTGGGAGCATACTCGTGCAAACCAAGTACATCACAAACAGTTGTCATTTTAGAATATCAAGTAGAATACGTTGCATGATGCCCCCTTGGAATGCTGCTGTAATGTGAATATGTCAACAATCTTTTTCTTTTTTTTTTAACTGCTGTTGCCATTGGCAATTCAAATAGATGTGTAACTTGTTTTACATGTGATCCTCTGTTCTAGAACTTGTGCTGTCACTTAACTCTTGCTGTTTGAAAACTTTCTTTTTGTTAATGTAAAAATCTTTGTACTTTTTAATCTTTGTAGTTTGCTTCTCCAGCTTCAGTACTTTTTTATTTTAGCTGTCTCTGGACTTTTCTTTAAATGATTGCAGAAATATTTCACTTACCAGTGAAATGATAGATTTTTAAGTTTTAAATTATGTTTTTTTCTGTATTTGATCCATAAAAAGATGTTTCTTTGCATCAACTTTGTAACTTCTAAAAACTTCCCTGACAGTATTTTTCGGGTTGAAGAAGTTTGCTCATTACGGAGTTACTTGGTGAGTTTTTAAAAAATAAATAGCAATGGAGAAAAATATATTTTGACAATCAAACTACAGAAGTCTTCATGTTATGAAACTGTCTGTTACCTGAATTTGTAATACTGAGCTTAGCCTTTAACTTTTTTAGTATTTTCTTTTTTCCATTAGCATGTTACAACTGTGTTCACTGTGCTCTTTGATTTCAGAAACTATCCTATTCCTAAAAATAGGAGGAAAGTATTTCTAAAATTTTGTGGACATTGACAATTTAGTTACCTGAATAAGATGCTTCAGCATTGACTGTTCTTACTTTGCCATCTCTTGTATATGTAATGTAACTTACCGCATGTTTGTATCCAGTGGTGTAAAAAAACTTAGAACTTTTGCTCAGTAGTTGCAATTCGTTGGCAAAACTGTATTTTTATGAAGACAGAATTTTACATGAGCATTCATGTACAATTGGAAGTGTATTCAGATAACTATTAGAAAGTTGCATGTGTGAAGCAAGAAAGTTGTATGGGTCTTGTAGGGAAGAATGCTTGAAGATAGGACAGAATGCTTCTGACCAAATAGTTCCTAATAGTAGTCTGAGATACCTGTCTACATGACTTAAAATATGCAAAAATAAGAACATTATTTCTTGGGAGTGGATTTTAGGTCACAGGCAACAAATTAGGACACAATTTGGAGAAAATACTTGTGAAATGCACACAATATTTTTAATGGGATCAGACACATTTTAAGTGTAATGGTCTTCTGCTTAGAGGTTATGTTCTCTTGCCACTTACTCACATAGTACCTTCCAGAAAAAGTGTTACAGTTTGTCATTTCTTGAAAAATTTTGCTGTAGAGAATGTCTGGGATGATGTATTATGTATTTATATGAAAGTAGCTCTTGAATAAATACTTTTTATATACTCATTTAACAACAGTCATGTGGGTACAGAGGATGCGACTGAAACAGTGACAAAGGAGCACTGGAAATGATACTTGTAGGCGGTGCATTAGTTTAGGTTAGGTTATGGAAATTGCCCTGTTGATATTAGAGGGAAAAAAGTGTTTGAAGTACTTTGTATTTACAGAGCAGAAGGACCACATTGTTATTTTTTATGTGCCACAAGGCTAAATCATATATTACAAATCTGTCTAGCTGCTAGAATCTAATAATCTTCTCATCCCAGTTTGATTCTCTAATTTTACTGTCTGGAACTGTGATTGTTGGTCTATATGTAGTTTGACAAACTTTTTTGACAGTTGAACTATGTATTCACTCACTGGTTGTTGGTAGTTGCTCCCTCTGCTTAGCAAGTCTATCTTGGTTTTGTGTGGGTTTTAATTATTTCCAAACTTTGCCTAGTAGGTCATAGGAATTTAGGTACTGGAAATTTATTTCATTGCAGGATAAATCTGAGGACAAGAAGGTTCAAACAAAGGGGAAAAAGGGGCCTAAAGGAAAACAGACAGAAGAGACAAACCAAGAACAGACAAAGGACAACTTGCCTGCAGAAAATGGAGAAGCTAAAACTGAGGAGGTAAAGTTGTCTGTATTCTTTGCTGCAAAGCAGTTGGATAACTTCCTGTACTGGTTTATCCAAATACCTATCAGAAACATACACAGTTCTCAGAATCTATTTCTGAAAAAACAAACAAAAAAAAAAACAACCCCCAAAAAACCCCAACAAAAAACCCTACCAAAAAGCACCAAAAAAGAAAGTAGGCTATTGAAATGTTAGTAGATGCACCTGGAAAATTCCATTTTCTCCCAAAAATGTTGCTGTAATGTGGTAACAGTCCCTGAAATTGAGAAAAAAGGTGAGAATTTTACCACGGGATAATGTCCTTCAGAGAGGGGCTGGTTTCCCTGCAGGAAGGTATTGCCAAAATAATACATACAGGATGTATGGAGGGTATACTTCTCTGTTCATGTGTGTTGTCTGTCTTCACAGGGTTTGGTTTGGGTTGTAGTCTGCCTTTGTGGTTACCGGATGACAGGTTCCTTCTTGATAAAAAAGTTTTTTTTGACAAATGCAATATTCATTTTCTTGGCGCTGGAAGGATTTTTCATTGAAAACCCGAAGTTTAAATTATTTAATCAAAGTTGAAGTAACATTTATAGGAGTCCTAGATAGAGACACTGCTGGTAGAAGGGACAGGTTCGTGCAGGGGTGGAAGAGAAAAGTGCAAGAACCAGTAATAGTTGTCACTGAAGAAATGAACATGCTAAATCAGTCTTGGCTGTAATACTGTGCTAAAATGGCTGTGTTGCTGAAGTTTTTTGAGTTACTGATCAAGTAACTTAAAGCATCCTCCACACTGTATTCTTTCCCTGGAATGTGGACATTTAATTTAGTTTTAAATGTAGGACAAGATCTGTAGGGAGAAGCAGTGCCTCCTACTAGGACAGCTGTTAACAGCTGGATGAAACACAAGTTTTCATGTGGCAGTAAGCCTAGAATAAGTCTCATGTTTCTGCAGTACTGAATCCTTCACTCATTTTAATGAGTTCAATGGAGTTGCTGGTCAGATAGATGAGTTGGGTTTTTGTTGTTTTTTTTGTTGTTTTTTTTTGTTGTTGTTTTTTTTTTTAAATGTAAAGATGTGATTCATGCTTCCTGTCTGTTTGTTGCACTGGGAAGTAATTTTTAAGGTAGAAAAATGTCTATCTGAATTCTGTCTTACCAGTGCACAGATCAGTCTTCAAGTAGAGGAAAAGAGTATTTGCTTTTTAGGTAGGTGATGTGGTTTGGTGGATGGGGAAGGTACAGGATGGTACTTGAGCATACAAGACACTTACTTTGAGGTAACAGTTTTTCATTTGCAAGCTTCCAGTGTGATCTTTGTGAAAAAGTTGTGCTGTAGGTATGAATTCTGTAGTCAGCTTGCCCTTCTGCACAGCTCTGGCTCTGTATTACTATCATGTAATTTGGTCTTATAATTTGTGCATGCAGTGTTCCAGCAATACCAGTGACTGTTATATTTGGCAGTATTTCTCAGCTGGGGTCTGTTTAGTACACTAGTGCAGAGATGATGTAAATTTGCAAGGAGTGGATGATGGCTTCTGGAGCACATCTTCCTGCTGGTCTCATGTTGGTCATGCCAGCCAAAATTTCAGGTTTAATAGAATATTGAAGTCTATAAGAGGCAGAAGTGTAGCCTGTCCTGTTGGACATTACTGTTTTCAGTTGAGACAAAGGTGTCAGAGATGCCATTGTTGATGCGCTTGGGCTGGTGAAAGGCCCGTGAGGACTTTTGGTGACATTCACTGAGAGCTAGCCCTGCAAATGGAAATAGCTTCTGTACTTCATCCTTCAGAAGCTTCCCCCAGGTGGCAGTAAAAGCTGAGCGGGTGTTGGGGTTCCTGTTTGGGTGCTACAGTGGTTTATTCTGCTGGTGGTGCTGCAAAGCTTTTCAATAATTAAATATAATTTTTATGTTAATAGATATGTCACATTCATTTTCTTAATCTACATTGCAAATGCAAAGAGTTTCTGATGTAAATGGAGTTTGCAGTTTCAGTCAGTTAAGATGGTATAAATTTGTTCTGAAGCTGAGATATACACCATATAGAATTTAAAAAATAGTATAGCTCTGCTGCTACCATTCTGGTTCACTGAATGTATTTCTACAAAATTACATTTAACAATATACTATATATTAATGTATATAATTAATATATAATTAATATAATATATTAATATATTTATACTGTGTTTCTGAGTCTCACTAAGTTACTGCAAAACTCTGAGAAGACGTTAACAGTGCTGCACTGAATAAATGAATGAAGTGTACCTGTGGTGTCTTTCCTAAACACTCTATGCAGGAATTTTAGCTTGGTAGGTTAAAAAGCCCCCTCTTCCTGTCATAAAGGCAGTAATGTTTTTTTTTTCTTTCAAAAAATTTAAAAGTCCTTTGCAGTGTGTATTAAGTAGTAACAGTAGCAACATTCTGAAATTCAGTGTGATGCATCTGAGGAGATAGAAGCCTTTTTAAGACAGTTTGTTTTCAGTCAGTCATTATCCAAGAGAATAAGCAGATTGTCACAGCATGTGGTCTGTAGAACCAAGTCATGGTTGTTATGCCTGTCAGGTTAGCGAACCTGTGCATTAAAAATACTACAAGTGTTCTGTTTCTTTGTCTTCTTTTCAGTCCCCAGCATCTGACACAGCAGCAGAGAAAGAAGCAAAGGCTGAGTAACATCTGGTGCCAGGTCTTTAATTGGTGGTCCTTATACCTTTCTTGTACAATTCAGAGGAATATTTTTATCAACTATTTTGTAAATGCAAGTTTTTTAGTAGTTCTAGAAAACATGTTTTTAAAAAGGAGAGAATCCCAACTCAATCCATTTTTTTACATATTTAGATAAGTGTAAATGCTTTTTTTAAGTGGTAAAATCATGTACTGGTTGTCTGTTTTCTATGAAACCAGAAATAAATGGGATGTTACATTAAGGAGAGGGCTTTGAAGCCTCAATTAGGCTTCATGTTCCATAGACTGAGAGGGACAGTTTTTCTATCCTATTAAATGAAGCATAACATGGATCAGACTTTGGAATTCATAACGGTATGTTGAGAATGTCTTAGCATTTTAGTTACTTATCTTTATCTATGGTTATACCATCAGTAGAATTGCTTATCTAATGAAACTGCTCCCTAGTGTTGGATTTCTCGCTGAGTGATGTTTATCTGTGACAAAGTTATTTTTGGTAGTTGCAGCTTTATTTTTTCCAACACCTTTGTAGCTATGATGAGAAAGATTGGAAACTCTTATTGTATCTTTAAATACTAAGTAAAAGTTGCTGCTTGGCAGACATAACATGTTATGTCAGTATTCCAGATACTGTAACTTCATATCCAGTTTTAAAGAACATCTTGTCTACAAAGATAAATTGAGGAATATGTGAAGTAGTCCTTGGGTTAAAAAAATCCCCAACAAACAGAATTACAGTTTCTAGATTTAAAAAACTATGTGAATAAAAACAATTGTGAAACTGTTCAGTGTGTCTGTGATCACCAAACAAAAGCCAAATAAATCTTGATTATGAAATGATGTTTCTGTAGCTCGTGCATTGACTATGACAACTCCAAGTGGTGTAGTTTTTGATTTTTAACTGTGTTCTTAACTGTTATTAAAAATGTACTTTTTAAGAGGCAGGAGGTAATGCAGGGAAGGAGTAGCAAGTAGGAAACAGTAGTTGCAGGCATAATGGGGAGTTCTGCTTTGAAATCCTACTGCTGCTTCTGTTACATAAAAAATACAAAAATTAGAACACAACAGCTGTTACCTGCTATGTAAGGCCACAGGTTGGCAAAGCATTGTTTCAAATGTAACTAATTCATGTAATAACAAAACTGGCCTGATTCTTCCTTGCTGTATTTGAAAAAATGGTATCAATTTTGTTGACGATGTAAGAGCTTTTCATCAGAAGGGGGCATAGGACAAAGGGAAATGGGTTCACACTAAACTAGGGGGAGTTCAGGTTAGATATGAGGAAGAAGTTCTTTACTGTGAGGGTGATGAGGCACTGGAACAGGTTGACCAAAGTGGAAAATGCTCCACCACTGGCAAGGTTGGTTGGTTGGTTGGTTGGCAAGGTTGGTTCAAGGCCAGGTTGGACAGAGCCTTGGGTGACATGGTCTAGTCATGGCAAGGGGGTTGGAACTTAGATGATCTTTAGCTCCTTTCTAACCCAAGCCATTCTGTGATTCTATAGGATTAAGTATACATTACTTAAAAACTCAAATCTAGTACAGTGTTACTTCAGTTCCTCCATGGAGTGCAGGGCTCATTTTTTATGGGTTGGGTTTTGTTTGTTTGTTTTCTGGGGGGGTGGCGTTGTGTTGTTTTGTTTTTGTTTGTTTTGTTGGGGGGGGGGGGGTGTTGGTGGTTTTTGTTGGGTTTTTTTTTTTATTTTTCCCACTACTGTTATTTTGCTGAGTTGCAGCAGGTAGTAGCATGTTTTTCTCTTACCAGTTTATTTAATGTCAGTCAGACAGCTGCCCGCCTTATCTTGGGAGGAGTCAAGATCAAAAAGTAACTGTTTCTTTTTTTTCCCCTTGACTGAGAACTTGTTTATGCTCTTAAACAACACCTGCAAGCAGTTGTTTGCTTCCTTTCCATTTTTTGTGCCATTTTTCAAATTCTCATACAGTTCTAAAAAACACCGTAGTTTTACCTCTTATTTTCTTAAACCATGCTTAAATTCAAGAAGGCATTTTATCCTTTCTACCTTTGAATGTTTAAGCAATGTTCAACTTTTCTTTAGCAGTGGACCCCAGTACACTCCTGGTCCATATCCAGCACAGCTGTGTTTCTAGCAGAGTGCACCTGGGTTTGGCAGTGGCTTTGAGTTCTTGGATATTAAAAAAACTTTATGGCACTTTTTCTAATCCCCTGCCCTTCCCCCCAACCCCTCCAGTTATCTTATTTGTGGTTTAATTTAGTAGTAGCATAACATAGCTACATGACATTCTTTACTTTCTGTTTTAGCAAGTGAAAAACCCCAGTTAAATGACTGATAAACTTGCAGGTAAATACCCTGAAATAACCTCTTACTTCATTTTACCATGTGCCCGATTCTCATGTTTTGAGTCTGATGTCGAGATCCTGTTGACTTTAAACATCTCTCAGACATGTGTGATCCACTGTCTTTTTTATCTTTGTATCTGCGTATCTATTGTAACTGCTTCCTATTTTTTTTGTCCTTTTGGGGACAAAAAGTTATTTTTCCTTTATTGTAGAAGTGAAAGGGCTTAGCAAGCGTAAATCAGTGACACTTGCTCTCTCAGGACAGAGGCATTTTCATGCTGGAAGAAGGGAAGAACAGACATAGTTCCAGCAGGAGCACGGGAGTTGTTATAGGCAGCACAACCCACTTGATGGGGTCAAGAATGAAACAAGCTTTCCCAGTTGCATAAAGCATGCCTAGTAAATATGTGGGTGAATCAGCTATGAATTTTAATTGATTTCGCAGTAAACAGATACTGTAGCTTGAAAGGCCAGCATGTAACCATAAAAACCCCACCAGTTTGGCTACTGGGAAAATGAGGAATTGTATACATCAGCACGAGGTGTCCATTCTGCTTGTGGAGAATTGGAGTGGAAGACAGTAATTTCCACAGGCATGCTCTAAAAAAGGCATTATTTCCTGAATGATGCCAGATACATTTGCTCTGAGCAACTGTCCTGGTTTCAGCTGCAACAGTTATTTTTTCTCCTTCCTAGTAGCTGGTGCGGCACTGTGTTTTGGCTTTAGTCCGGGAACAATGCTGATAACACAGCAATGTTTTAGTTGTTGCTAAGTAGCACTTATCCAGATCAAGGACTTTGCAGCTTCTCATGCTCTGCCAGTGAGGAGGGGCACAGGAAGCTGGGAGGGGCAGAGACAGGACACCTGACCCAGAGTAGCCAAAGAGGTATTCCATACTGCAGCATGTCATGGCCAGTACATAAACTGGGAAGAATTACCCAGAAAGGATGGATCGTTGATACAATCAGGTTGAGTATTGGTCAGTTGGTGGCAAGCAATTGTGTTGTGCATCGCTTATGTTTTCTGAGCTTTCATTTCTTCACGTTTCCCATTATTATTGGTATTCTTTCTATTATCGCTATATTTTACTTTATTTTAGTTATTGGCTTGTTCTTATCTCAACCTGTGGGGTCTACATTCTTTCAGTTCTCCCCATCTTGCCTGGAGGAGGAGGGGAGTGAGCAAATGGATGTGTGGTTCCGAGTTACCAGGTGGGTCTAAACCACACCACCAACTAAAGGACAGAGTGGCAGCTAATGCAGATTTACATACAGCACTGTGGAATACATATGTAACGGAGAACCTCCACTTCTAAATACAATGTGAAGAGAACAAAATATGTTTCCTTAAAGTTCCTGGATGGTATTTGCACACTGCTATTAGTAGTTCTGGTTCAGTGTGCCATGTTAAATGTGTTTACACTGCACTACTCTGGAATTTGTTTTGGAGAGTCAACTAGATCGCAGCTCCTTAAAACACAAGCACAGCCAGGATGCTGAAGTGCATCCAAGTTTAGCTGATGAACACGCATTTGTCTGGCAGTGAGATCTACAGGAACACAGGCAGTCTTTAAGAATGATGTGTCTGAAGCTTGCAACAGTACTGGAAGCAGAAAACTGTGGATCTCGTTTAAAGAAAGGTTTTAAAAGGACAGAATGCTGTTTTTTTTTTTTTGTGGGCTTTTTGTTTGTACCTGACCTGTGCACTAACCCATCAGGAAGCAGGGCAGGACTCTGCCCTCTGGGATGCCTCTGGGACAACTGCCCACTGCTGGGCCTGCTCCTCAGGTGCACAAAAGCTCTTTGTCAGAAGCTGAACGCACATCGAAGGTTGAGCGATTAATAAAATACACACCTATTTCTACAATGATCCATAAAAATACTTCAAGGGTTCCAAAGATGCGTACCAAGCCACCACAGGTGGGGAATGGGGAAAACAAAGGAAGGGCTTGGATGTAAAACGCAAGAGCACAGTCAGTGCTACATTTACATTAGAATTCATGCTGGGCAGATGTGAGAAGCAACTGTAAGTGAAAACCCTATAAATAGGCTCCCAAAGCCAGAGTGAGGTGGAGGCGCTGCTGGCACCGATTTGCAGATGTGGGGCTGGGGAGGGGCATTGAGGCAAAGCTACTGGTTTCCGAAAGGCGACGGCAGGGACACGATCCCTTCTCCGGGAGGCACTGAAGTGAGGTTTAGGGGAGCCGCGGTGCTCCCGAGCATCGCACCCACGGAGCTTCACTGACACAGGCATGTGAAGTCAGGAGATCCGCCTCAAGGAGCAGACAGGAGCCGCAACACAACAGATGCCGTGTAAAAGCATTTGGCGATGCGGTGGTTGCAAACGCGCTTGTACTGCCCGCTGCCCGAGTCGAGAGGCTCGCACCGCTGTGCCCAGCTCTCTGCCGACCCGGGGCACGCGCAGGAATGAGCACGGTAACGGGCTTTCAGGAGGAGATCTAGGCCCCGAAAAGGGCCGCAGCCTATCTCTGCGGTACCGACACGGCCGGTCCCTGTCGTAACCGGCAGCAGCAGCGGCGGGGCTCGCGCCGCCTTGCCACGGTGCCGCAGGCTCCCAGCCCTCGACCCCAACCCAACCGCGCGCACCCTGAAGCACCCAGCGCCGCCTCCCCCTACCTCAGAGCGGCACCGCCCACCAGCGCGCTCCGTCACCAGCCGCCTTCCTCGCGCAATCCTTCCGCGCCCGCGCCTCTCGTTCCCTCACGGGGCTGCTTCTCCCTTCCTCCCTCGTCCTCTCTCCCCGCCGCTCTTCCCGGCACGTGTTCCGCGGACACACGCGCACCGACCCCGTCCAGCCGCGTGCCGCTCCCCGCGCTCCCGGGACAGGGACTACTTTTTCTTCCTCCCCTCCTTGCGCTCCCGCCCTCCCCCGGGCGTGCCCGGCGCCAGGTGTCGCGGCGGCGGCGGTGCCGTGGCTGGTTGCGCGGCGGTGATGGCGGCGGCGCAGAGGCTGTACTAAGAAGGGGGGCGGGGAGGGGAGAGCAGCCGGAGCGCGAGCGCGACGTCCGGCGGGGGAGGCTCGCTCCCGCGCGCGGAGCAGAGGGGAGGGGAGAGAGCACAGAGGGGGAGGGGGGGGAGTGGGGGGGCGGTTGGCGGTGGGGGAGGGGCGGCGCTGACAGGGCTATGCCGAGCCGGGCCCTACCCGCGCCAGGCGCTGACTGAGTCCTAAACCCTGCCCGGGCAGCAACGGCCGCCGCCAGGAGCGACTGTACAGAGCAAGCGTGCGGCAGCCGCCGGGGCCGGAGCCGACATGGCCGAGCCCCCGGCCTCTTCTAACTCGGGCGGCGGCGTCGGCGGCGGCGTGTCCCTGCCGCTCATTGAATCAGGTAAAACCGGCGGGGCGCGAGCGGCCGCGGGCCAGGGCGAGAGCTACTGCCGGTGTCGCCGCTCCCTGCCGCCATCTTCCTGACCGTGATTATGAATTACAGTCACCCCGGGGGCTCCCCCCCTCTCCCCTCTCCCCCCCCCCTCGGCGCCGGCCTCACCCCCCGTCTCTCCCCGTGTCTTTTGCAGAGCTCTATTTCCTCATAGCTCGTTTCCTGACTACCGGGCCCTGCAGGAGGGCGCTGAAGGTGAGTACAGGGGTGCCGCACACTCACCAGGGCTCACGGGCTCGGACCCCTCGGCCGTTCGCTGCCGCAGGGAGCATGAAAGGGGAGCTGTGAACAGACCCTCCCCCGCCCCCCCCCCCCCCCCCCCCCGCTCCCCCTCAGTTCTTGAGGAGCCGGAGGCTTGCTTGTCCCTTAATCAGTGTTTTTTTTTCCCTTTTTCTGCAGGTGCTGGTGCAGGAACTGGAGCAGCACCAGGTCTGTGTGGGCTCTGATGAAATAATCTCTCTCGCTGTAGTCAAAAGTTTCCCTTACTTTACGAGTCATTCAAGTTTCTTCCACTCTACTGTCTCAACTTTTCCGCCTCAACGCGCATTGTGTTGGATATCTCCCTTCTTCCCTTTTAACCACTCACTTTTTTTTTCTTTTTTTTCCCCCTCCTCCATTTAGTTGCTTCCTAAAAGGTTGGATTGGCAAGGAAATGAGCATTATAGAAGTTATGAAGAATTGGTGAGTTGTTTTTTTTTCTGTTAAAACTTTTAATTAGGATGATAACGTTTTGCTTTAAAAGTAGGCAGAAAACTTTACGTTCCAGTTTCATTCAGGCTCTGCTAAGACATTATACATTTTTTTTTTAAAAGGGCCTTTAATATCTTTACATTAGACTAACAAAAACACAAGTGGTGGTTTAAATTGGGGATATTGTTTACATAGCAGAGGTGGAGCTTGGCGTTGTGCTTTGGTACATGCCACTGCCTACATACAGGGAAGAACCAATCTGAAGCAAGGTTTCATTTCAGAGCTTCACCAGTGAATTTGTTAAGTGCGTTTTGATTTGACGGTATTTATTTTCTGTTTGGCTTCAGCAGTCCCCTTCAACAGATTAGGAAACGAAATCGCTGTTCAGAAATCAAGGGTTGGCAGCTCTGGTGCCTATGAGTATGCTCTTTATCTCTGCCTACTCACTGGTCATAGCTTTGTGAATACTAGGAAGATATGAGTGATCTCTCAATAGCATGTACTTTTTGCCTTCTATGGCTGATGTTTGTTTCAGGTGTTTTAACTTATATCTGTTTCAGAATGGAAAGCTTTCTCTTGGTGTTCTGTTGTACTGGTTCTTAAGTGGCAGAGTATATTTGATAGTTGAATCTTGCAAAGTGATGGCCTGATGATGCCTGCCCAGTGTAGCTTTATCCTGCTTTATTGGAGTTGATCTTGTTTCCTTTAAACAGATGCTTATTCTCGCCTTTTTCCCCTTGAGATTTAGGCATTCCAGGTTGATTGACTGACTTCCCCCTTACCATCAGCTTGTGTAATGTTATAGGTAAATCCCCTTGTTCCTCTTGTGTATCTCTTGAACGTCTCAGAATCATGTTTGCATAGGGAAGAAGATTTTGCTTAAAGCATTCAACTATTTAAATGCTGCTTAAAATGATAAGCTGGGTTCTGCTTCTTCTACTTGTCAGTGTGGTCAGTTGAGCAAATGAGGTTTTAGATTAATGCTTTAAGTCACTGAAAAGCCTAGTCTTGCTAAACAGGAATACTTTCAAGCTCTGACTTGAATTTAGCAAACATTAAAACTACTATTAAGTTTTAAAAGGATTTTTTGGATGGCTTTATGTTTGTTGGTTGTATTTCTTTTGGAAAAAAAAAAGTAGTGTTTCTGGGAGATGTTGTGGATTCTTCTGACTTCACTACAGATTTTTTAAACTGTGTTTATTATGCATATACAGTTGTCACATTAAGTCTTTAATATATTAAAGATACTAATGCTTCTTCTACCTTTTTTCCCTACAGAATTTAAAACAAATCTCTACACAGGATAATAGTATTTCACAATATCAAATTGATCTTGTGAAGGTTTTAGTTTCTGCTTTTGAGGGTCTTTGGGCACCGCTTGTTGCCTCATTGGTCTCGCTCTGAATTTGCAGAGGCCACAGACAAATGCAATTGTATGGTGCAATTATTTATTTTCCTCTTTGTTCATGGAATTGGAGCAGGAGTTCAAAATGCCTGGTCCTTCCAAAATCTGAGGAAAGCTACTTAAAAAGGAAATGAATTGCAAGGTTTTGTATGCATGCTTCCATCAGGGATTGCTTTTGGAATATATAGTTCCTGATAATGGCGTGCAAACAAAATGGTTTATAACGCTTGGCATAAAGTATGCTGAGCTTTCTGTCCTGAAGGTTGTGGCTGGTACTGCTCTGTACCAATTCAAGAGGCAAAAATTATAAATGTATGATGAAAAAGTGCATTTTGTAATCTTTTGGACTACCAAATGTATTTCTCATAATCAACCAAGTATCTGCTGAGCTGTATGGTAATGTTAACTATTTTACTGATATTGCCACCTCCCCACTCCCCCAGCAATACATCCAATACCCCCTGAGATTTTATACCTTACTTGGGTTTTTAATATCAAAGCAAATAATAGGTTGTGGCTTAAATTGTACTTTCTCCATACTCGGTGTGCATTTGAGAAACTTTTTGTTACATGACAGCATGTGGTATTTTTATTCCCACTGTTCTGATGACAAGTCAGCCTTGTCAGGATTTCCCTCATCCAAGTTCTGTTGTTAGGCTAAGGGAATAGCATCATAAGCATGAGCTAGTTCTGCTTGTGTTCTGAGCTACATGGGCAAGAGGCCACATATCTGTGTTGGTGTGGCCTGCTGCATTTCTTGGATGTATTGCCTGGGAATGGTCTGGCTGCTGAAGTAGCAGTGTGGCTTCTGGGTCCAACTGGTTTTGACGTGGCAAGATCAGAGAGTGGAGTAAACATGGGGCCTGTTGTGCCTGTTGATTCAGGCCTCCCCAGTAGCATAAATTTATGATTCTGATGGTTTGGTTTACTCAAGTCTATGTAAAAGCTACTTCGTGTATTTAACTTCTGCAGTATTGCGATTGACTTTATGGTTAGATAAGGATTATTTTTCACTGAATTCCCAGAATGTAAAGGGTGAAAAATAATCAAAACCCACTTACATCTGTTCTTGACTGAAACATCAGAGTGTGTATGTATTTTTTCCAACTGTTAGATGTAGGTAGTATGAGTTCCTTCCTGGATATATGACTGTTTTGATCCTTTTGGCTTAAGGAAGTAGGGCAGTTTTGGGCTGTGTAGTACTGTCTCTTCAAGGAAACTGTTTTCAGAGAGATTGTACTCAAGCCTACTGGGTTGCAGTTTACTGAACAAGTACTGTGTGACTGAAGTACTAGTTGGCATAAATTCTCATTCTTGATTACAACAAAATTTTCCATAATCTTGAGTTATGAGGGTTTGAATTTTATTTTTTATATTTTAATAACTGGGTGAATGGGGCAAAGACGCTTATTGTGGGGTGCTGCATGAATGGGAGCCGTATGTGTGAATATGGCAGGCTTTCAGTAGTAAAATACTAAAAAGCAGTAAGTGAGTTTACTGCAATTATTTTTACCATAGTTCTCCCATTCTTGGAGAGTACTGGCTGAATTTACTAGCTTAGCGGAATTGATTTTGTTTTACAAGTTTAAAAGTGTCAGTATTCGTATAATAAATATTGTTTGAGTCATCTGTTCTGGATATACCATATATATATATATATACATATATATATTTAAACTTTCATTTCTGCCAGGTGCTGTCCAACAAACATGTGGCTCCAGACCATTTGTTACAAATTTGCAAGCGTATTGGCCCTATATTGGATAAGGAAATACCACCCAGCATTTCTAGAGTGAATTCCTTGCTTGGTGCAGGGAGACAGTCATTGTTACGTACAGCGAAAGGTATGGTCTGTTTGTTATTTGATATGGGTATGATACATTTTCATAAGTATATGGTGAAGACTTGGAATTTTTAAAAGGGGTGAGCTTTCACCAGAATTGGCCCCCCGTTTCAGTACTGTGCTTGAACACCAGGATTTTATGCATAAACTATATATTGGCTGTTATGAAGAGATTGTTTTAAGTTGCATCACAAGAGGTATTGTTACTCTGAGTGCTGAGCCTGTGGAATATGGCTAGTTTTCAGTGTTACTGCAATAAATGAATCATCAGGACACAGGTGCTGTTTCTTTAGCTTATTCCCAGTAGTATATTGGCCCATGATGGTTCTGAATGCAGCAGCTGTTATATTCAGTTCAGTGCAAATGTGAGACAGTTGACACCAGCTTTCTGAAAGTTTTTGTGGTTAATGCAAATAGCATCAAAATTAGTATTTGTGAATTCTCTAGATAAGGAGGAAGAAAGTCCTCACCCATAACTTAAAGGGAATGGTTGGCAGTGCATAGGCACAAATGTTGATAGAGTAGGTTTTAGCTTTAGACTTACCTCCTTGTTTCTGGGAAGTTCATGTGTTTGTCTGAAGTTCTGCTGGGTAGGTAGCTAGATGCTATGATGTGGCACTGATTTGTGGGGTACTGTTGCATTTTCAGTTAACTGTCCTAACTGCCCTAAAGGATGCACACTGAATGACAGTGACTCCTCTGTCCTGAAAATCAGGATAGAACAATTATTTCAGTGTGAGGGTGTCAAAGTAGTTGTCAGTGTGGATATTTTTTTTAAGAATCGCAGAACTGTCAGATGGAAGGGAGCTCTTGAGTTCATCTAGTTAAATAATTTCATACTAATAAATGTTCAGTAAATACTTATGAACAGATATGCATTAAAATGTCAACAGTCTTAAATGCTTTGCACTGGGGATGAGTAGGAAAAATTGTTTTGAAAGGTTAGCTTTGTGTTATGTGAACTGCAGGAGCATCTCCACTTAGGAGTGGTTTCAAAGATTGGTGGTTGGTTGTATTAGTTTTTTTTCCTTTTGTTACCATACTAAGTGGAATTTTCTCTGGTGCTACGCTGTTTGTAAAAAGTTTTGGGGCATTTGGTGTTCCTAGTTTTTCAGTTGTTTTAGTACTGTGTTTGAAACCACCTATAGGTATGTTCTTTACCGTCTTTTGGCATTTAAACATGTAGTTATGTTTTTGTTTTAAACATGTACAATTGGTTTTAAAGATTGCAGGAACACAGTTTGGAAGGGCTCTGCGTTTGCTGCTCTTCATAGAGGAAGACCTCCTGAATTTCCTGTGAACTATGGCGCACCACCAAATCTCGGTAAGCTCTTTGCAACACTCACCACTGCTGCCATGAACACACAGTGTGTGCCTTGAGACTGGCCTTGCTGTGATGCTGAAAACATCACAGCAGAAAAAAGATCAGAGCTGGATCTGTAGGCTCATCTGGAGAACTTTCTGTGACTTCACTGGAATTATGTATTGGGTACAAACCTCGGCTCACAGCACTCATGAGACAATGGCCTCTAGATGACTTTGTTTTTTTTTAAAAGCCCCTGTATTAGCTAGCTAAACCTACAGGAGACAGAAGTCCTTCTCCTTTGGATAGAAGAGCTCTTGTATGGTTTAAGGTATGGAAGCCATAGAGAGCCATGGGAAAATAAAGATAACACTTAGCACTTCTTTTTTAGGGACTGTTTTGATTTTACTTTTTTGATTGGAACAAGTTTAAAATGCAATCTTGGTTTTATACATAGAAAAAATTGCAAATACAAAACAATGTTACTTTATAAATTCTGAAAGTCACTTCTAGTAAGTTGCTAAGTAGTAGTGCAAGTTAAATAAAATCCTGTTTTAGAATAGACCTGTTTTAAATATCAGTACATTTATTCTTTGATTTCTTTGTGTTCTAGTGGAAGTACATCGAGCAAAACAGTTAACTGGATATGCAAAGTTCAGTACTTCATTTCCAGGAAGTATGTATCAGCATGTCAAGATGCACAGACGGATTCTTGGCCATCTTTCTTCTGTATATTGTGTTGCATTCGATAGGACTGGACATAGAATATTTACTGTAAGTTCATGAAATAGATCCAAATCTGATTATAGCTCTAGATGGATGCAAGGAAAAGAATTTTGAAATGCATGTTATGTTAAAACTTCTGGAGGTGCATATCAGGAGTGCTAACATGTAGCCAATGAGCTCCATTGCTGTGCTTAAGTAGAACAATTTGATGTAATTTGATGTAAATTGTAAGGTTGGAAGCATGTAAGAAATGGAGTATGTAATTGTCTGGTCAGGTATTGACATTGTGAAAGAGCTTTATTCAGTGATGTAGTTCAATGTTAAGCATGTTTCATGTTCTTTATAAAGTGGCAGAGGAGAGATGGATTTTGCAGAATGGTACTTTCATTGGCCCCTTCGTGTAAGGAATTCCCTCAAACTTATTCCAGATTTTTTGCATTATATGGTGTAGATCTGTGGTGATTGCGCTGTAATTCTGAACCATAAGTGAGTATTTTGACGTTATTTTTTTAAGCTCATACATAGTTTTACGTAGAAGTATAATTTACCAAGCTGTGCAAAAACATAATTAGGTTCTTTAAGGGAAACCTGAAACTTTTATCCTGAATGTCTTTGAAAATCCTTGCTGAGTGTAAAAAACGTTTCTTTCTAGGGCTCAGATGACTGTTTGGTGAAGATTTGGTCAACTCATAATGGCAGGTTATTTGCCACTTTACGAGGACATTCAGCAGAGATTTCTGATATGGCTGTCAATTATGAAAACACTATGATTGCAGCTGGAAGCTGTGATAAGATGATCAGAGTGTGGTGTCTTAGAACTTGTGCACCAGTTGCGGTCCTCCATGGGCACACAGGGTCCATTACCTCATTACAGGTAGGTTTTGGGGTTTTTCTAGGTATGTCTAAGTATTGGAGCACGAATAGTGTAAATGGATTGTAAGAAGCAGCCAGTCCATGAAACTCAGATAAATTTCATATGACAGCATGGTCTGGAAAGTTTAAAGGTATTTTAGTCAAATAGTAGACAATCAGGAATAATTTGGGGGGAGGGAAGGAAAATGCTGTTGCACCTGATTTGAGAAGTTAAGAGTCTGCTTTAGTAGTAGGATTTAGATTAATGGGACACCTTATGGCTAGGTAGCTGTCATGTTGGTTAGAAATAACCAGTTTCCTTAGTTGCTTATTGTAATTCAGAAACATAGTTACAGGAATGCTCTACACCAACAGAACCTTCCATATTTGTTTTACAACTTCTTATAAAGAAAGATTACTGCCTCATTTTCTGTTTGTGGAGAAAAGTACTTTGTGACTGCTGTTACTACATGGAGAAGTAACTTGCCAAGTGTCCATCTTACTTTTTCACATCTAAGTGAATCAGCTTTCACTGTGCCTGTCACTTTGGTTTTCACGTGACTGAAATTATTTCTTGGGGAATATTAAAATGTGAACATTTAAATACTAATGTCAAAAATCAGTGAAAACAACAAGAGAAACCTACACAAAAAAACCCTGTTCCCTACACCTTGGATTTCCCGAGTACTTAACTGAAAATAATGACAGGAATCCTTCTTCAGTTAAGATAGATCACTACCTCTAATATTTGAGCTGTCAGAACTAAAGAGAATTTCTGGGAAATACTGTGTCTTCCTTGTGTCTGTTGCTGGAGACGTGATATACTGGTTTATGTGGATGAGTGTTTGGATCCAGTATGTGATACTTACAACTTCTGTGATATGGGTATTTCATTTAATCTCAAAAATGTGAGTTATTTCAAAAGTGCAGAGATGTTCAGTGTAGTATTTTGTGTAAATTTGAAGGTGTTATGATACTTTGAGCTATTGGTAGTCCTTTGGATTCAGTCTTGGTTTGGCCTTTGTAATTCCTTATTTAACACATAAATGCATAAGTAGCTCATTACCCAGATTTGTTGTTATCCAGTGTTATGTTATCCAGTGAGACAAACAGGCTGATGTTGAGGGGTGAAGTGGCTGCCTGACAACTTAAGTTCAGTGCAGAAAATAATTTTGCTGTTTTCTCAGAATGCTGCCTCTCAAAGTAAGTTTTGTATTTGCAGAGTTTCTGTGGCATTAATTGCATTTTTTCTCCTGTTTTTTTGTTGTTTTTTTTTAATGGGAAAGAACTTATTCGTGGTGTTTATTTTATTGTAGTGTAGTGGATTTCTTCTATTTAAGTGTCTTGTCATAGAATCCAAGGTTGGAAGGAACCTCAAGGCTCATCTGGTCCAACCTTCTTGGCAAAGCATGACCTAGACAATATGTCCCAGTACTGTAATTTCAATATAGACAATTTATATGTCCCTTCCCAACAGTAGTAGTAGTGGATGAACAATTTACAGCAACTTGTGTAACTTGAGTTCTTTAAACTTCTGAAATTTAAAGAACTTCTGAAGTTTTCTGAAGGGCAGTTCTATGCATACCGATAAAGCCATGTCTTAAACAAGTATGAGTGAGGACGTCCTATAAATTCATTTGTAATGCTGGGTTACGCTTACTTGAACTGTCTCACAACTGAAGCTCTGCTTTATTATAGAGTTTAAAAAAATTAGCCTGTCTAGTGAAACTACCTTCCTTTTTTTTTTTAATTTCATTTCCAGTCTGCTCTGCTCGTTACTTCAGTCATTGACAAAATTTTTTGTGAACAAATGTGGTTAGTTAAGACCTCAGAGCAGTGAATAAATTGGTTTTATATAATGCAATAATTGAAACATAGAAGACAACTTATTTTAAAATATAGGAGATGTTCTTTTGTAAACATTTACAGTAAGTTACCAACAACTGCTTTAGCAGTTTTAGTGGAAAATTCAAAGTAAATCATGGTTTTACATTAAGGTTTTTAGAAGCTTATGAAGGTTTTTAGGTATCTCTTTTTTGTATGTGTCTGACTTTACTTTCTTCTCTTTAGTTTAGTCCAATGGTGAAAGGCTCCATGCGATACATGGTCTCTACTGGTGCAGATGGAACTGTTTGCTTTTGGCAATGGGATACAGATTCAATGAAATTCAAGTATGTAAATGGGTTGCTGATTAATTCTGTTCCATGCTATATTCTGTTAAGTCAGTTGCTTTTAACTAGCAAAAAAGAAGTTTTTTGTTGTGATAATATAATAAAGATGTTGTGAAAGTAATCTATTACGTAATTATTTTAAAGCACCATTGCTAACTATACAAATGTATGTTATTCTGTTGTCCTGGGAGGTTAGTTGGGAAATAAATTTCTTGCTACACTGAAAGTGTATATAGAACAACTAGAATTGCTGCAAACATAAATATGTTGGGACAGCATAATAAAGCTTTTTGTTTGTGTTGAGGTTTCAACAGTCCTGTAGTTTAGGATATCTCTTAAAGAACTTGCAGCAGAGTATGTTCAAGGTAGGTTTTAATGCTCTGTATGTGATTGCTGTTTATTTGTACAAATAAACAATTAGGTTATTACCAGAAAAGAGAGATCTGGGATGATCAGTGTGTATCTTGTATTGTGCCATATGATGGTAGTTGGTATAAAATTATCCATTTTACATTAAAGCAGCTATAAAAAATAAAAAACAATCAGTGCTTTAGAAAGCAGACGGTTGTTTTGCCTTTTAATTCCTAGTTGTGATCTTAAGGTAGTCGAATTGCAGCAAAAACTATCAAAGGCATAGCTTCATATGAAGAACCTTTTAGGCTGTAAGTTGTAGGAGGGGTGTGTTTAATTATTCTCCTAAAATTAATTTAGAGGCCTGTAAGAGATGTAAAAGTTGTTTAAAGTTGTATAAGCATGGACTTAAATTTAATTTAGCATTGGTAGGTCTCAAAGCAGCATTCTTAGGATTTGAATCTCCTATACTTTGTATCATCAAAACAACGAAATGTTCTTTTACTGAAGGTGTCAACATTTCCTTTGATAAACAGAAAACGCTTGAACAGAAAAGCAGTAGAATAATAAGTAGAAACCTATAATGTTTGTAGGTGGCACAGTTTGCAGGATTTCTCCTCAATGGAGTTCTTATTATCTACTTTCTGTGAGATTTATGGCCATGTCAACTGGAAGAGTTTGTACGTGACTTGCAGAACAAGAACCAGTCTTTTAAATCATCATGTGTGCTTTGCTGCAAACTTTTAGTTACTTTTGTAAAATGTTACGATTATGCACAGTATTCTGCAGTTATGCTATTTGGTAGGCCTTATTTAATGTACTGTTGATTGATTGTAATTTGAGGTCAAGAGTTCAGTACTTCATGGGTATGTTGTGCAGGGTGTAAATCATACTTGCCAAAGGATGAGTGAGAATAAACCTTCTTTGGCATGTCATGTTATCCTTGTGAGGTAATAGCGTCTTGCAGAAAATGTCATAAGCTCTGTGGACTTCAAATACTATTTGTGTATGTGTGTACACTACTTTTGAAAAGTAAACCTTATTGCTTATCCTCCTGCACAAGATTTACGGAAGTTACTGCATGTGTTTAAGAAGTACCTGTTATGTAGATGTTTGAAGAAGCATACCTTTATTTTGTCCTGTTTCAAACATCTTTTCTTTTTAAGCAGTCGGCCAGTGAAATTCACAGAGAAACCTAGACCAGGTGTTCAGATGCTTTGCTCTTCATTCAGTGTAGGTAAGTCACGTACAGTTTGAGTTTAGCATTGTGATTTCTGTCTTTCCCCATAAGCAGTTGTAATACTCTGGTGGTGACAGCTTTAAAATACAGAAAACCAGCAGCTGTCTAAGTAAGCAATTGTATATATGTGTACTGTTAGCCTATGACCTTAAATAGCGTTACTTGCCTTAGTCAACAGTTGAAGGCTGTTGAACTTAAGTGATATTATTTCCCTTTTGCCATTGGTAATTTTACAGAAGTCACCAGGTGCTTGATTACTTTGTATTCATTTTTACTGGGTTTGGGTGTGAGGTTTTGGTTTGGTTTTTGGGTTTTTTGTTTGTTTGGTTTGTTTTTTTTTTTTAAAACCCTTAGTATAGTGTCAGGGGCAAAATTAGTTCTCTAAGATAACCGCAGTGAAGAGCAGTGGAAGTGGTTACAGCCAGTAGCAGGAGATCCTGATTCTGTGCTGCTTGTATGCAGGGAGTTCATAAAGATCCATTCTTAAGAATCCACAAAAATACTTATAAATGTGCTTCACTCCTGCCTTACAGTCTTCTTTCTTTCAATCATGTGGGTGGCTTGTGGGAAGGCTTACTGGTACTGGACACTAGGAACATTAGAACAAACTTCGCAATTGCGGAAATAAAATAGAAATCAAACCGTAGCTTGTTAGTGTTGTCAGGGAATAGCCCTGGGTTTGTTTGGGTTTGGGGGGGTTTGAAATTTTCTTTGTTTGGGTTGTTTTTGACAGCACTTTCAAATGCCAGGAGGCAGCTTGTAGTATTGCTGCCCCCATGGCTAAATACCAGTGTACTTAGACTGGTTTACTTATGCTCCCACCCAGTTTTGAAGCAATTTATGTGCCCCAAATGAGACACATGTTACAGTGAAAGAGTAAGCTAGGTAGTTATGTTGGTGACTAGAAATATTCCCCATAACCAATGGCTTCTGTGTGCAGTTAGAGGTGTCAAATGTTTCAACATTCTTCCAGGTACATATTGTTAAAACTTTATAACACTGACTGTGACTTTTTTTTCTCTGCTATGATTGAGAGTGCTTTCTGGAGCAGGAGGGGGGCTTCCTTCCATATCTGTATGTCAGTGGAGGAACATTAAAAATGTGACACTCTTAAGATTATTTTTAACTCTTCAATTTACTTTTGTTAAACCAAGCATCTGAGAAATGTTGGTGATGTGTTTAATTTCTTATACTGTTGCTTAAATATTGCTTTTTTTTTTTTTTACAGGTGGTATGTTTTTAGCAACTGGTAGCACTGACCATGTCATCAGGATGTACTTTTTTGGCTCTGAAACACCTGAGAAAATAGCTGAATTGGAAAGTCATGCTGTAAGTAAGATTGTTAAATCTAATAATCGGTTATTTCAAGCAGTATTGAAGTTGCAAGTTAATCACAGAATGTTTTTTGTTGAAAGAGACCTAAAAGATCATCTGGTTCCAACCTGCCTTCCACTAGATCAGGTTGCTCAAAGCCCTGTCCAGCCAGCTAATGTTGTTAGTGGGTTTGTAGTCATGTTCTTTTATTGAATATTTTTAGAACTTATGCAGAATTTCAGCCAGTCATGTCAATGGGATGACCATTTAAAAGGCTGGAATGTATCAAGATGATACTTAGAATTCCGTCTTTCCATCTTTCCAACTGGATGTCATACATTTATCTAATTCTAAACTGGGTGATTTGTTCTATTGCTTCCCTCTGATGCACGTGTACTTAGCTGCCTATATATTATATGCTGTATACAGGAAGTAGATAGGCTGAGAATGTGGTTTTCATTACTCAGGTTATTACCTGAAGCCTTTTGTATCAAATGTTTAAATGAGATTGAGTTTCTATAATTTTGCTTGTGTTTATCTTGACCTTTACTCAAGTTTTCAGTGGCTGTGCAAGCTACTTTATGCTTCCTACATAGTAAGTCAGCTTGCTGGTTTAGTGTTATTTTCCCATGTGCTTTATGTAGTGTGTGGTGTCTGTCTTTACTTGCTTTCTTGATACAACTGATACCTGTTAGGAAAACAGGTTTATCTTAGATAAAATGCTCTTATTTTTTATTTGTGTACCTTAGTGTTGTATACCTCAGACTTTCCCTGCTGTGGAATCTAAGGGAAGCTTTGCTTATGTTTGTGTGCTGAAGCTTGGGTCATTTTCTTTTTTCAGCATTCGATACACAAAGAATCTTTAGTTTTACTGTGGAGAATTTAGATTTTGTTGAACCCTTACAGGTCTTTCAAGGGCAGCTCTTAAAATAGCCATCTTAAAATTGTTTGCCTTAATATGTTTTCTCGAGCACTGAATCTGACTTTAACCATTTATGTTACAGTGGTAAGGCTTGATCAATATGTATTTTTGATTTAGAGAAGACTTTCAGATCTGAAGATACCTGAGTGTGCCATTTACTTTTCCCGTAGTTCATATTGTGATTAAAAAAAGTAATTAATTGTATATTTCTTAAGGAGGGTATAAGTAGGAGTGGGAACAACAGATTCCTCTCAATTTAATTGTCTTAAGATATTGGAAATATATACTCAATATTAGTTAATTGGCTGCCAGGTTATTAATGGATAGTTACTTCATCTGTCAGTCATTCATATTTAATTGGGACTTTTTTAAAAGCTTGCATTTTAAATACATTAACAGTTAGTGAATTCTGGTATTTGTTGGACTTGTTTCACCTTGCAGTTAAAATTTAGCAGTTATACAATCTGCAATTTTTTCATTGTTTCAGATCTTGATAAACTCAGATTTGTGAATATGAAAAAATATGAAATCATATTTTCTGTTTAAAAATAGAATTTCTAACAAACTGTATTTTTTCTTACAGGATAAAGTTGACAGCATTCAGTTTTCTAACAGTGGTGATAGGTATGTTGAAATGTGAACAAACAATACATTATTTGGAATTAAAAATGTATTATTGTTCTCACCTGCAGTTTTCCAGTAAGAAAATTCTACTTGAAACTTAGAGGGGAAATTTGGACTAATCCATGAGAAGACAATTTTCAGCTTTCTTAGCTATTAATCTTCGTTTGACAATGTCTTTAGACTGGCTGGGTTTTTATTTACCTAGAGGGGTACTTTTTAACATACCCAATATACTTGTGGCTTCATAAACCTCTTCTTCCCCCTTCTTTCAGTATTGGACCAAAATAGGAAATGGAACAATGCAATGTAAATGATCTAAAATCAGTTTTAATCCTTTTAATTTTTTCCTAGCCTTCTATTAATTTTTAAGGAAATCGATTTAACAGAGTTTTACAGCTGTTTGGCGGGGGGGGGGGGGGGGGGAGAAAAAGGGGGATAAGGGTGAGTTGTATAAATTTCATTTGTAAAACTTCACTGATCTTTCTAGCACAGAATGGAATCAAAATTGATCTCTGATTTGTCTATCACTAATGAAGATGTGGATTTCAGCCTTCAGGGCAGACTTACACTTGTAACCCTAAATTGCAGCTGCTTTTTTTTTTTTTTTAATTGGGATTTTTTCTCTTCTTGAAAGCCAGATAACTGTTACCAAGAACACTACAGTTCAGAAAAACTCTTTCCTGGGCTACTGGAAAGAAAGTTAATGGACTGGTAATAATAAAGAATTCTCTTGCACGGAAATCAAAGATTTCAATTCTAGCAGTCTTCTGCTGTAATGTTTTAAATTGTGGTGGTGTGTAATTAAATATACCTAAAAGCAAATTCTTTTGAAGGTGAATTAACAATCTTTTTAAACTTCTTCAAGGTTCATAAGTGGCAGTAGAGATGGAACAGCTCGAATCTGGCATTTTGAGCAAGCAGAATGGAGGAGTATATTGTTGGATATGTCTGATCGATTACCAGGGTATGTGAAGAGTTGCCTTTTTTTTTTTTTTCATTTTCATCTGTTGTACTAAGCCAGAAAGTTTGAAAAACTCATCAATATTAGGATGAAGTAGTGTGGTCTTTGAGGGGGATGAAATGAGTGTTCTGGTCATTTAACAGTTTGCTAAGTCTGCAAACTCTGATTTCAGTCTGTGCTTGTCTAAATGCATAAATCTATACTAAATGCATAAATTAAGTCTAATTTCAGTCTGTGCTTGACTAAATGCAAAAATATATATATATAGCTTTCAAATGTACATTGTGCCAAATTAATCGTATTTCCTTTGTTATGAGGGAAAAAAGTTACTAGAAAGTGCAGTAGATCTTTATCTGGATTTCAGTCAGACACCTGACTGGAGAAACATTTTTAAAATTAGTAAAAATAAAGTAGATCATAACCTTTTTCTGGAGTGGTAATGATGGATAATGGGTAGGTTTCATCAAGAACTGATCTTGCTGACTATTTTAATTGATCTTTTTTTGTACTTTTTAAAATGTGTATTAATGAAATACACTGGTAGCATGCAGTTTGAAAAATGGTATTCCAAATTAAGATCAGAATATTGCGTGGCACTGGATAAACGTGAAAGATGGTTGACTTACGGTAGTACAGAATGCTCAGTCAGCTTTTGTAGACACTAACCAGAAATTTATTTATAGGTGATTAAAAGAGAGGGGGGAACTAACACAAAAACCCTTGGGTATATGAGGTGATTGGAGAGTGGTTGCAAGCTCTTCTTGTGATGCAGTCATGAAAAAAAAAAAATAAAGTGGTAAAGTGGTTTTATTAAGTGGTATTAATATGTAAGACCTTACTGGTGTCTTTCTGGGTTAATATGCACAGTTGTATGTCATTTTAGAGAGTGTCTTTTTTTTAAACCAGGCTACTGGTTGATGTGGAATATAGATAATACTGTGTGAAGCTGTGTTTCAAAGAAAGCTTGTTGTTTCAGTTGACCAATGCTGAGAGAGAGTGTTATGCACCTTATAAATGTATTTTGGGGAGAGAAACAAGGAGATAGATTGACATTAATAGAAAGTATTATCTTTAACGTATATACGTTGGGAGTCAGAAAAAAATGTTTTATTGTAGAGATTAGCTTCTGAAACAGTTTCAAAGCTCTTGATGGTAAAAAGTCCCAACTTTTTAAAGAAATTATGTTATGTCGTGGTTTAAGCCCAGCCAGGGACTCAGAACCACGCAGCAGCTCACTTGCTCCCCTGCCCCCCTTTCCTCTCCCCGCTGTTGGAGGGATGGGGAGGAGAATCAAAAGAATGTAACTCCCACGAGTTGAGATAAGAACAGTTCACTAACTAAGTTATAACGCAAACCCACTACTGCTACCACCAATAATGATAAGGAAAATAACAGGGGAAGAGAATACAATTGCTCACCACGTGCCAAACAATACCCAGCCTGACCTGAGCGGTGTTCTAGCCCTTCCGGGTAACTGCCCCCAGTTTATATACGGGGCATACCGTGCTGTGGTATGCAATACCTCTTTGGCTAGTTTGAGTCAGGTGTCCTGTCTCTGCTTCCTCCTGAATTCCCCTCCTCCCTGGCAGAGCATGAGACTCACAAAGCCCTTTGTCAGACTAAACATTACTTAGTAACAATTAAAAACATGGGTGTTATCAAGTGGTGTTCCCAGGCTGAAAGTCAAAAACACTGCACTGCACCAGCTACTAAAAAGGAGAAAAACGGTTGCTACTGCTGAACCGAGGACAATGTTTTATTGTAGAGGTTAGCTTCTGAAACAGTTTCAAAGCTCTTCATGGTAAAAAGTCCAACTTTTTAAAGAAATTATGTTAGCACTTTTGATTCTAAAAGAGACAAGGCTCTAAAAAGCCTTTTTGCCTTGCATCTGAAATGAGAAAGAGGTTAGCATGTCCTGTGAAACAAGTATGCTAGAAATCCAGATCTGCTTTATAGTTGATTGCTCAAAAAAAAAAAAAAAGAAAAAGAAGTACTTTATGGGCAAGAGTTTCAAAATTAATTCTTCCATATCCTTGTCTGATCATTAACATGGGAAAACAAGTTATTTTCCTGTGCTTAGAGATTGAAATGGGCAAATTAAAAATATCTTATCCTCTTTAATTCTTTAAAATAGTGACGCATGTTCAGAGGAAGACAAATTTATGAAGCCTAAAGTAACCATGATAGCTTGGAACCAAAACGATAACTATGTTGTTACGGCTGTGAATAACCATCTGCTCAAAGTTTGGAATTCCTGTACAGGGCAATTGCTTCATGACTTGGTGGTATGTAATTTTACTTGCTTTTTGAAGTAGATGGTCTTCCTAGAATTGCAATGATATGTGCACACCGAATTTGTAACTAGATCTGATTTCTCTTCAAAGCTTTGTGTGAATGATAAAGTAGGTATAGTGTTTGTTAGATTATTTATTTTTACCTTTTTTTTTTTTTAATAACCAAAACTAGCTGCTTCCTCCTGGATTTGATCAATCCTTTTCCTAGCTGCTGTGTTGAACTTGCTTCTGGAATGGAATAAATAATTTTTTTTATGCAGTAACATACTTGTCCATTGAATAGTTTGCTGTCCTTTGGCAAAATATCCATATTTCTAGAGTTCCTGCTTGAATCTAGAAAATGAGTAAATTTCAAATTATAGTCTCTCTGACTACTTGGAGGTTTGCTCTACTTAGGTGCCACAAGTAGCAGTCGAGATAGGTGGAATATGAATTGGGAAAAGTCCATGTATTCTTGGGGGCAGCATGTAGGGTTCTAATTTTCCGAAAGTCTGAGTGTCAGAAGAGGACAGTACAGTGCTTTGGACTCTACTGTAAATATCGTGTTGATGTGAATTTATGTCCTTGTGTTTGCATATGATATGCAATTTTAAATTCTAGGGGCATGCGGATGAAGTATTTGTCTTGGAGACCCATCCTTTTGATTCCAGGATAATGCTGTCTGCAGGTCATGATGGCAACATCTTTATATGGGACATTACCAGAGGCACAAAAACAAAGCATTATTTTAACATGGTAAGACCTTTTATAAGTGCCATTTCTTTTCTTAGTGCACAGTAGTGTGTTCGCATATTAGTTTGAAGAATTGCACCACCACACACACCCACTGCTCTGTTTTGTAAAACAGACACCAAAAAACAACTATCCAAAAAAATCCAAACCAATACAGCATAATTTATGATTTTTTTTTTTTTTCCCTGGAGCTTTTACCACTGAATATCTTGGTTACTGTAACTGTAGGTGCAAAGTGATCAGGAGCCAGTTTTAACAGTTTAGTGTGGCAGAAAAGGGCCAATGTTGCCTCCTTTCTCTGCTCTCAGCTGGCCACTTCTTTTCTCTACGTTGAATCAAGTGCCTCTCACTGAATCTTACACTAACTTGAGGTAGTTCACTGATCTGCGAAAGTATTCCTCACTTCCTTCCACTGCTGCTTTCCTGTAGGCTTCCCAAGTTGAATTTGGTCAGGGAAGTCTTAATAAGCTTCTGAGCCAAGGAAGATGCATTGTAAGAATTTGCCATTAGGTGTGAGGATTGTGAGGTGTAGGGGAGCAGAACAGGACTTTACTTTCATCACAGTCAACGTCTGACCTCTTCAGACTTGACCTTCTGTCTGTGAGGTGTGGTGAATAGTGACACCGGGGCTTTTCTGCTCTTTGTTACTAAAGATCTTTGTGCACCTCATTCACAGTAGCTGTTCCCCTTAATTGAGATGAGGTCTCATCTAAAAGAGTGAAAGGTCTTGGTTTAGACCATAATTTCAAGTGTCTTATGGGCAAATATTTGTATTCTCAACAGCCTTAAAAATTGTAATATTATTACCATAAGCATTAGTGGATTGGTGCAGTTCTTCTTGAGAGCTCCCATAACATTTGCTCTATTTGACAACTCATGATTAACACTTTATAAAGGTTATTTTCCTTGAGACTTAAGTTCTGATCCAGTGTTCATATTAAGGTTTTAATATTTTTTTCTGGTTACAGTCAATAGTGAAGTGATTTTTTTTCTTTTTTTTTTTCTTTAGCTTTAAGATTCCCTGTGTTTTTCAAAATCAGTATACATTAGCTGCAATTTATTTTTATATAGTATACTAACAGCTAAAAAGCCTCCAAAAGCCTCTTCTTTTTTTTTTTTTCTTTTTTTTTTCTTTTTTCATAATACCAAGTTTCCATACCCTTTAGTGCATCTTTTAAAATTGAATGCATATTTTTAAAACTACAACTCAGGAGCTTGCATGTCAAGGGGAAAAGAAAAAAACTGAAATAATGAGATTATTTGTATTTTAATGGAGATATTTAACAGGTGCATGACTGCTTTTGATAAAGTAATTAGTTTTTGATGTTGCACTATCATTTGTTCAGAAAAAAAATGGTCACGTCTTAATTTTCTTTCCTTCAATCTAGATTGAAGGCCAGGGACACGGTGCCGTTTTTGACTGTAAATTTTCACCAGATGGGCAGCATTTTGCATGTACAGATTCTCATGGGCATCTACTGATATTTGGTTTTGGCTGTAGCAGGCCTTATGAAAAGGTAAGTTTAGCTTTTTATTGGACTTGTTTATTCAAGCTTCTAACTGAATTAGATTAGGTAAATCTATTCCTTTAAAACATCATATGTAAAAAAAAAAAAAGGTTTTGTACGGGTATGGGATTAAAATATAACAGGTTCCTTGATGACTGAGTTCTCTTGTATGTATGGTCCTGGCACTGCAGAAACAACCAGTGTCTTAACATTCCCTTGGGAGTAGCTCCCAAGAACTTTTCTGGAATACATCTTCCAGCCAGCTAATTGCATGTTAATTATTCAGCCTCAAAATTACTTTTATTTCTATTTTCTGAAAATAGTTTGGTGTTTAAAGATTGAAATGTATCACTGTCCTGGGTTCAGCAGTAGCAGTCATTTTTCTCCTTAGTAGCTGGTGCAGTGCTGTGTTTTTGACCTTAGTCTGAAAACAGTGCTGACAACGCACTGATGTTTTTAGTTGTTGCTAAATAATGTTTACCCTGATCAAGAGCTTTCTGAGTCTCATGCTCTGCCAGGGAGGAGGGGAATATGGAAGGAAGCACAGACAGGACACCTGACCCAGAGTAGCCAAAGGGGCATTCCATACCACAGCGCATCATGCGTGGTATATTAACTGGGCAGAGTTACCGGGAAGGGCCAGATCACTGCTTGGGTTTGGCTGGGTATCAGTTGGTGGGTGGTGAGCACTCCTACCTAATTGACAAAAAAGCATGCTGGTTGTATGTTAAGAATAATTTGCTGGTTTATTTCAGTTAGTAGAATTTACAGTTCTTTAGGCCTTTGCTTATTCAAACACAAATTTGCTGCAGTAGTTTGATAAAAATAAGCAAAAATAAATATTCTTCCAACACTGTGGGTTTTGAAATGTTAGAAAAATGTTCATGGCATAAATGTTAACGCTTTTTTGAATCCATCAGTATGTTTCTTTTTTATTTTGATAAATACATGTGTTTGGTTTTTTTTGAAATGGCTCTTAAAAGTGCAGTTCTGATCTATGCTTTTCTTCACTTCTCTCTTAAGTTGCAACAGTAATTCCGTGTTTGGCATTTTAAAGATTTTTTTTCTTGCTCTTCACTCTTTGCTGAATTTTTTTGAAAAAAAAGCCGGGTTGAACGGGGCTTTGAACAACCTGGTCTAATGGAAGGTGTGCCTTCCTGTGACAGGGGGTGGAACTAGATGATCCTTAAGGTCCCTTCCAACCCAAACCATTCTATGATGAAATTGAAACTTGCGCTTTTCATCTTGCTCATCACTGCTGGAGCAAAGATACTATGGTCTAATATGTATGTCATCATTTTCGTTCAGCTGCATGAATTTAACAGACTGTTTCAGTTACAGCAAAAAATTACTGGTGGACATTGCATAATTAAGAAAGAAATTTTGAGAGTTTATGATGAACTTCAGGCAATGATTTTCTTGCATGGAAACCAGGGAAACTTTTTCTTTGTGTGGAGCTTTAAGAAACAGAATGAGATATAAAATATTTAAGTGTAAAGCAGTGGTTCTGCTTTCAGTTACCTTAGTTTGCTGTTTTCTAAAAGCATTTTGCTGCCTGCCAAAGCACTAGCAAAAAAAATGAGTACTGCAACATGCATACAGGTTGATTGTAGCTCTGTGTAACTCTTCATATTGTGAACTGGCCCTTTCTTTTAAGGAGATTCTGGATATTTTACTGTCACTTGTTCTTCTCTGTTCTTTAGCATACTCTTTTTCAAATTGATAACATAAAACTTAATTTCTTTCTAGATTCCTGATCAGATGTTCTTCCACACTGACTACCGGCCACTTATTCGAGACTCTAACAACTATGTTCTAGATGAGCAGACTCAACAGGCTCCTCATCTCATGCCCCCTCCCTTCTTGGTAGATGTGGATGGAAACCCTCATCCAACAAAATATCAAAGATTGGTGCCAGGAAGAGAGAACTGTGCAGATGAACATTTGATTCCTCAACTTGGTTATGTAGCAACAAGTAAGAACACTATCACTGAGGACTTAAAATCCGGAAGTGGGAGTTACTGTAGTAATTCTCAATGGAAACTGAGTAGATGTGACATAGGTGATGTAAAATGCCTTTGTTTTCGCATATACTATCTATCATGTTCACTAAAGATGCTGAAAAGTCTCACAGTGAATATGACTTTAAACAAGCAGAAAAAAAAAATTTATTCGAATGTATGTCTTAATCCTGTCTGCAGGCACCGACATGCACAAACTGTGTTTAAGTTGTAAGCTCTGTAAATGTCTTATTTGGAATAAGCAATCGGAATAATTTTAGGAATGGTTTTCATTGTGTTTAGTTGTAGAACATGTCTCATGGTGATGTGAACAATGAGATTAAATAGTTTACAGGAGTCAGTTAATTGTACCCATTCATTTTATTTGTATTATACTTGCAAGGTGACGGAGAAGTGGTTGAACAAGTTATAGGCCAACAGACTGTTGATCAAGATGAGCAAGGCTTGGAACCCAGCATTCTTGATGGCATGATTAGACAATTGCAACTACAACAAGATCAGAGAATTGGTGCAGATCAAGAATCTGCTTCAAGTGTTCCACAAAATGGGGAAGGAACGCCTAGAAGAGGTTAGTACTGGCTGGTAAATTCTTAAGTAACTTTCGTATCTTTCTTATGCTGTGTGAAATATTTCAAATGGGTTTTAACTTTGTTGTATCCTGGACAAAGATTCCCTTAATATAGTGATAGCTGATTAAGATTTTTTTTTTTTGTTCATTAAAACACTGCTACTCCTGTGATTAAATCACAAAACAAAGGTGCTTTGCTTTTCCTTTTAAAGAGTTTTCTCTTTTAATTGTATTCCTTGTAAAGTGCCTCATGCTTAATAGTATTTTTAAAGAACACAAATAACATTTATAGGAGCTACATTTATTCTCCTCTAAAGTTTGCAGAATAAATATTTTAATTTTTTAGTATTTTTATTTTATTATTATTCTGTAATAATACGGTACAGTATTATTCAAACTGGATTTCCCTCTCCCTTCTTTATAGATTTAAACCAGACACTCTTCTGAACTATGTCCTTGTAGTTTTGATTATGTAAGCTTATCTCCAGAAAAAGTGCTCTTTAAAAACCCCACTAACCTCAGAACTGCCTCAAATAATACAGAAAAACACCTCTGTCACATTATACTTCCTTTCACTGTATTAAAATAGTAGTAGAAATAACCACTTTAAAAGTATATGTGTAATCTCACAGTAATTTTCTTAAGGTGATGATTAGTCCTATACTTAGGATTATGGAGCTAAAAGTATGTAAAGTGTGAAATTTTTATCTTGTAGAAGGAAGAAACAAGATTCTAATTCTCCGTAGTCTGGAAAAAAAAATTCTGTCTGTTTTGTTTTTGGGTTTTTTTTTTTATATTTTAGCTTTTAGAAGACCAAGTTTAGACATCCAGTCTCCTCCCAATATTGGCCTGCGACGTAGTGGGCAAGTTGAAGGTGTACGTCAGATGCATCAGAATGCTCCACGAAGTCAGATGGCTACTGAGCGAGATCTTCAGGCTTGGAGACGAAGAGTTGTTGTACCAGAAATACCACCAAGCTTACTCAGGTCTGTAGGCAGCTTACAGGGCTGCAGATGTGACTAGAGAGAACACATCAAGTTGTTCTTTCTAAATCTAGACTTAAGCTAACAAAGATACATGGTACAAATTGAAGTTTAGTGTTATGGTCAGCTGTGCTTAAGATCTTTTTCATTGTGAAGTCTTATCAATGGTTTCTCTAGTTTAATAGAGAATTATTTTCCCATATTTCAATGTTTTAAGTCATCTTGAGGATGGCTAGATTACTTTGATTCTTGCCAAAGTGAAGTGATATAGGTTAAATTTATTTAGATGAAAGTGTATCCTGAAGGATTGTGCTTTTGTGAGGCTTGTGGGGGTGATGTGTTAACAACCAGCACTGAGCACTTGAAATGCTAAAGCAGCTTGCTGCTTTCAAATGTGTTTGCAGTATGCATCTGTGAAAAGGAGAATTAATATTGATAGCTATATAGTTCTTTTTAACAGTACAGCCATATGTGCTCCCACATCTCTGAAGCACCTAAAAAGCTGTCTTGGTGTTGGGAGGTAGCGTAATTGAAGAGAAAAATGTGGGCTGAAAATGCAGTTGAGAAAGTTTATTACATTCTGGTATTTTCAAGGAAGACTTTCTTAATATTCATTCTCATTATCTGGAAATGAGAATATGGTATAGGTGTTTGAGTCCTTTAAAGAAAACAGATAATTTTACTTTTTTTAACATTGCCAGAACAGATGTCGAATTAGATTTTCATTGCTTTCTTTTAGGAAGCAGGAAGGATATCGGATTGCAAAAGGGGAAGAGGAGAGAGATCTCTATGCAACGGAAAAGAAAAAGTCATTCGAGTCACTGGAAAAGGTAGGTGACAGCTTCCAGGAAAATGGACATTCTGTGCCCAGGGATGAATCATGGTTTAAAAAATGAAAGCAGGTATTTCTGAAGGTGTGGTCTTCAAAGGTTCCTGCTGATTCAACTTCTGCTTACTGGAGGACAAGGTTGGATTTATTTTTATGAAGGCATAGAATTCTTTTTTCTTTCAATCTTTCCTCCTTCCATCTAAGTTAATTTTAAAGGTAGGTTTGATTTCAGCCCATTCTGGTTTCACTGCAGTTAAAAGTTTCAAAGACGCTCTTGCAGGTCCATGCTAAAGGACTGAGGTGCAAATGAAAGAGTTCAAGGTGCCGTATTTGAAGAACTGTAGGCTATATTGCTATTCCCTTGTCACTTCAGATGGCAGTGTTTCGTGTGGAGGGCAACTTTTTCAGACTTGCTCAGTTTTTAATATTTTTTTCACTAGCCATTTTCTGGAAAAGAACAGTATGAAGGAAAAATTGTTTATTGTAAAATTTTCATACTGTAGTGGCCTGATTCGCTGTGTCGTGCAGTACAAAACAGTTTAATGCAAGAATTCTACTGCACCCCCCTGCTAACTGGGGGAGTTGAGGATTTCTGGTCCTCTAAGAATTGCACGTTTGTAGGCAGTTAATGTCTTGATTCTGTAAATATATTTATCAAGTAATTTGAATGGACCTATCACAGTAGTTTATAAAGAGCAATTGCTTAGGATGGCTACTAAATCTGGAATCGAGAATAGCAAATTTAAAACTATTGGCTTACAGGAAAATTACTTCTGGTGAAAAGGAGTCTTGCCATCAGGCTGGGATGTGATGAGGCTGTTTCTGTTTACATTCACCTTTTACCCAGCCTTTCATCCCTGCAAGTTTGCAACATACATACTTGTATGTAACCTCTTTTTTTACTTCCTATATAAATTAGAGTGACTCTGAGTCTTCATTAATACAATCTAAGCGTAGACTACATAGACGGAAATATCCCAGTTACCGAACACGGAAAAACATTGACCAGCTGGAGTCTTCTGATGAAGAAAGAGATAACTGCTTTGGCTTGATAGAGCAGGTAAGTTCTCTGGGTTAGGTATTTTGAGCTTAAGTACCCCAATAAGTGAAGTTCCATGTAAATGTGTGTGTTCTTTTTTAAAACAAACAAGCAAATAGAAGAAATAAAATCTTTTACCAGGGAAAGGGTTGCTGTAATACCATTATTGTTAACACTTCTCAGACCTAGGTATCTTGCTTTAATAATAGCAGTATTTATTTCCTTCATTTTATAAACAGCTGAACTGGTTTGGCTGAGTATCTTCTAAAACAAATCCACAACTCGAGGCAAAAACCAATATAAAATGCCAAGCTTGGCTTAGTCAAGTTTGGATTTTAGATGTTTTGCTGTTTCTCTACAAAAACCTTTCAAATTTGTGCACACACCTAAAGCTGGGAATTTTGAAGGTTCTTCAGAAAGCATTGTTTCGCCAGGTAATGTGATTCTTCCACAGTCCAGTTATCTGCTGAGTCCTGGCTTGGGGTGAAACAGGACTTTGCTGTAGATAGCAGGAGCTTTTGACTGTTGTGTTAATCAAATGCTGTAAATCAGTGGTAGGACTGCTTGGATTACAGTTGTCTTGACTTGCACTCAAGGAAATAGTTTCAAACTGGGAAAAGGGGGAAGAAGTGGAAGGAGTAGAGAAGGTTGGACTTGTTGGACCAGTTGCTTTCTTAAGGGAGAATCATGAACAGAATGGGTGATATTTGGGAGAAAAGAGAATTTTTTAAGTAAGATTAAGAATGATATTCTTTGGTAATAGACTCTCTTCTCCTAGCCTCGTAATAAAGAATTCTGATGTTTTTAAACACAAAAAATCACTTTAATGAAAAGCTCATGTTTTCCTATTTTGGGAATCCGGTGGAAGGGTAGTTGCAGGAGACTTTTGGAACTTCACAAATTCAAATAACACAAGAGAGTTATGAACACTGTCCAGTAGATACTACATATACCGAAAAATTTTTGAAGTGATGTTAGATCTAATAATACTTAAATTAATAATACTATAAGAAGCTGAGCTTTGATGTAGATGGTTGTTTTTTTTATTTATTTTTTTTTTTAATCCTTCAAATGGTAGGTTGAAAGGAAGAAATAACTCAGTGTTGTTCATCCTGTACACCTGTGTGAACAGGTTTTAGGGGAAAGACTTAACAGTGTTACTCTGAAAATAGCAATCAGTTGGACTAACTGAAACAGTATCGAACTGGAAGTTGCAAGTTAAATCTTGGGGTTTTTTTGTGTGGTTGATTTCTTTGCTTGACAGTATGTAACTTGAGACATGAGTAATGTATTATACTTGGTAATTTCAGTTATGGAAAACAAGTAAAACATGATAATGCAAATAAACTGTTGAACAACAATCAGGAAACTACTTAGGTTGTAATATATTTTGATATATCTTGACTGTTTAGTTTAGCCTCTTAATATATGCATGACAACACCCAGTTAGTACTTGGTCAATCACTTGATACTAGAATCAGAAAAATCGCATGATTTTAGCTTGCAAAACTGATTAAAAAAATGTACTACTCCTGTAACAAGAGAAAAGCTATGTTGTGTGCAAATGGGAGACGTGCCTTTCTTTCTTGTCTTGTGCAATCTTTAAATTCTTCTGTTGCATTCTAGTGAGCTAGATTTTACTCTGTGCTTTACATGACCTAATTACAGCATCATGAGTCTGGAATTTGAAGGAATCAAAATCACGTTCCACTTTGTCCTGGTGAATGATGTGAACTTATTATTAGACTAGAAAAAGTAGAACTGTCATATGGTAGGGGGATAGGAGTATTGCTTTGCAAAGAGTGAATACAGCAGGTGGACCCACATGGCTAGTACAATGTGAGTGAACATACAGAAGTTATTGATTAATAGTGCGCTCCTGGGGTTAATAGGGTAAGTTGAAGACTGCTCCAAAAAAGAACTACTTTCATTTCCCTTTCAAGAACTCTTTTTACCAGATTTCTTGCTAACTTATTAATATGCAGACATGAATAGAGAATGTGTTTTATGTTTCAAACCCTTAAAACATGTGGTATGAGAAAGCTTTGGATTGACTCTGCATATTTTTAAAATCAGGAAGCTGAAGAAAGTGAGGGCTCTGGCTCATCTGATGAAGAGGAAGAGTGGAGAAGTGACAAGAAAAGCAACAGTAATAGTTCTAGGTAAAAGTGAACAAATCCTGGCTTTAACTGTAACAAGTTTTAGAGAAGTTGTATCGAAGTTCTGTCATGCTTCATACGTAATAATATTTTGGAGAGTACTGCACTGAGACATTGTATTTTTATTTAGTGTTCCATTTCACCAAAGCATTGTCTTTTTATATAGTTTCAAATACTTTTACTGTTTTGCTAGATGGCAAGGAGAAAGATGATGGTCCGGAATGGTTTTTATAGTGTGTTCGGTTTTTGAGGGGTGTGGGGTTTTGTTTGGTTGGGGGGATGTTTTGTTAACAATGCAGTAACTGCCAATTGCTGTTACAAAATGGTTGGTTGGAAAAAAAAATATTTTCATAAGGCTATAATTCTGTTTAGAACTGAAGTTATAGATAACCTTTTAATCCCTCTGCTGTGGCTTTTTTAGATATTCTTTCTAGAACTCTACAGTAGTAGAACAAAGAAAGAGAGAGAGAGGTATAAAAAAGGCAAATGTGTATCCCTGAGATGTTATATAACTATCTTTAAAGAATTAGGTAGTTCTTGGCTAGTGTCTTCTTTAGGGAGGGTTCCCAACTAGTCTGGAATTTCATTGCACAACTTTCTTGAATAAATTACTTATTTTGGAATTCACCAGCCTTGATTCCTTAGAAAAAACCCATGCTTTTAAGTATGGTGTTCCCCAAAATTTATGATAAGCATCAAGTGAAGTAATTGTTACAACAGGTCAAAGTAATTTTAATTCTTCTGATAGAGCTTTCAACAGCAATATGCATCTGCAGTTATTTGTCTAAAAGAATTTAGCATTCTGAAATACTGACAGCTTGGTTCTGTGTTTGTATTGTCCCTGGCTCCATCCGCTACGGACAGTGATTCTTCAAGTAGATACTCCGACTGGATAGCTGATGCAGGGATTAATTTGCAACCTCCAGTACGGACTTCTCGAAGGAAAGCTATCAGGTATTGCAGTACTTCAGAAGAGGAAGTATCAGCAGAGAAATCTTCTCCTCCAAAGAGAAGAAGAAGAAAAAGGAGAAAAAAACCTAAACCAAAAAAGCAGGAGGAGGTATACAGTTAATTTCTTCTAGTCACTTTTTAATAAATTACTCTCTTAGGTTTTCAGACCTCTTCACTTGAACCTGTTAAAGTAATTTTTATTGCCATTGGACAAGGATATTGGTATCACTGCATACAGTGTACTTTTTAATTAAATTGAGACTATTCCAAGTGCAAAGTATCTGCAGGTTTGTATGGACAAATATACATTCCAAGTGAAGTCATTCTCACTTTTCAAATAAAAAGGGTTCTCAAGGTTTCTGCTATCAAAGGGGAAATGTGATAATTAAAAGCAGAGTTAAATAAATTAAATCGGGTTTTTAACAGGGCTTTAATGTAATAATCTGTAGAATTATTTAAGTAATATCTTTTTGAAAACTTAAGCAATATAGTCACTGTATTCGTATATTTGGGTTTTTATTCTTGAACTTTAATTTTTTTGTAAGTTACAATGCTTACTTTTTTAATGAAAATTTTCAAGTTAATTTAAATAATTATCATTTTTTAAATTACAGTAGCTGTGATTTGCTGTTTTCTACCAAAAAGGGACAAATACAGATTTTTAATACTTGGGGTAATTTTGGTATGTTTTTCTCTGTTGTTTTGCTTTCTTCCAAGTATTCTCAAAATTACAATTTTGGAACTGTTTTAATATGAATATTTACTGTGTGATATCTCATAGTTTTTAATCTGCAAATAGTTTCTTGCAGCCTAATAGGATTATAGTAGTAATCTTTTTCACTTAAATCTTCATAAAGGGAAAGAATGCTTAGTATTAGTACTACAAATACAGTTACAACTCAGTGAAAGCCTTGGAGTTTTTCTGCTAATACTTTCTGGAAAAGTACTTTAGTCTTGTTATAAGTTAAGGTTTTTATCTACCAAATTAAAATGGAGTAAGTTGTTTTGATTTCATGTCAGGAATATGTCCATTATGCCTAATTTTGCTCTCTGTTAAATGTGAAGGCAAATGCTGAAACACAACCAGTAAACTTGGAATTGTCATATGATTTGCATCCTCCTGTTTGGATAACAGACACAGCTCTTCGAAGATCCCCTTTTGTCCCTCAGATGGGTGATGAGGTAGGAATATCGATAGAAATCTTTAAATGCTTGTGTTACCTAACATAATTACTTAATGTAGGAAAACGTTTACCATTTGGGCTTTGTTTTTTTTCTCAGGTAATATATTTCCGACAAGGACATGAAGCTTACATTGAAGCAGTTAGAAGAAATAACATTTATGAACTGAATCCACACAAGGAGCCATGGAGAAAAGTAGTCCTTAGGGTAGGTTTTCGTTGGAGATACAGTGGGTTCAATAATAGTAGTATGTGAAAGAAGAGTTGTGTTACATGGTTCACAAAATACTGATTTGTGATATTATACTGTTTCTTCCAATGTTTCCCTATGGAAACAATACAGGAAAGTGACTTCAATTACCAGAGTTACCTGTGGAAAGCCCAAATAACCTGTGTTAAAATTGCCAAGTCTGATGGACTGTGTTCCATTGAACTTTTACACAGTTTCAATGTTTTTGGCTTTTTGCATGGGGGTACAATTCATGTGCTTGGTTAACTAATGTTAAATTGATAGTTCTGTGCATAATCCAGAAAGTAGAACTTGCTGAAACTGTTTGTTCTCACCTGTAGGATCAGGAATTGGTAAAAATTGTTGGAATTAGATATGAAGTTGGGCCTCCCACATTGTGTTGCCTCAAGCTTGCTTTTATAGATCATGCCACTGGAAAACATACAGACAAATCATTTTCCATCAGGTATGTGCATCTCTATTTTTCTGACCAATATTTAAAACTGCATTTCTTTTTAAGCTGCTTCCTAAAGCCCTAGGGTGCACACATGAAATGCTGGGGTTTTGTTTGTTTTTTGTTTTTTGTTTTTTTTTTTGATTTAGATACCACGATATGCCAGATGTTATCGATTTCCTTATATTACGTCAGTTCTATGATGAAGCACGGCAAAGGAACTGGCAAGCTTGTAAGTGTGTGTACTAAATATTTTACCAAATGATTTTGAAATAAAAAATTTTTCCTTGGCTAATTGCTAAATATGCTAAATACTACTTGCTTCTAACTTCAGAGGGCTCTCTGGTACATGGAGTCTCTCTGCCCCTTAGAAGTATGAGCCTAATAACTGCTGTATTGAGCCTTTTGGAGGGATTACTATAGATCTAAGGTACAGTCTTCAAAACATATATTGAGGCCTTACTGTACCTCTTTTCTTACTTTTAGCTAGTAGCAAACTTGGGTTTTAGCACTGATGTTCTTTTGGTATAATAGTTGCTTCATCTTTTTTTGAGTATCAGTGGATTTAGAACTTCAAACTGAAAAAAATCAATCAAAAGTTTTTCTAATTGCGTGTAGAAGAAGCATAGTTAAATAATTTTTCTTAGTAAAATATCTGAGCAGACTTTTTTTTTTTTGCACTAGCTGATAGGTTCCGATCCATTATTGATGATGCATGGTGGTTTGGAACAGTTCTGGGTCAAGAACCATATCAGCCTCAATATCCAGATAGTCATTTTCAGTGTTACAGTGTTAAGTAAGTATGAAAAGATTTTGCACTTCTAATGTGAGTAGTGTGGATTGCCTCTTACATAGCTGGCTCATTTGGTATGAGAATGTATTGTTCAAATGATTTCACTGGTCATATTATCACTTCTTAGTGATTTCAAGTGATTATCAGTTCTTAGTTGTTTCTAGTGATTATCAGTTTTTAGTGGTTTCAAATTGCTAATATTACACAGTGTGGATACGTAATAACTTCTGGCAAATTTTCAGTGAATAATATGGTAAAAAGTTATTGATATCTTTCATATTTGTAGATCATTTTCTGTAATGACTAGTGGTAGATCTCTTTCACAAAGCAAGCAGTGTAATTTTCTGTGTATGTTAATTATAATTGGTTTCGGATGGGGCATTCTTAATCTGTTACTGATATCATATTTGTTATGCTTCAAATTCTTGCACTTCTGTCTTCATGTTGTAGTCCACATGTGCAAGTAAGTTGATCTCATGCTATCATTTGAGACTCTTGTAGAGGAGGTTTCCAAATGTTGTTCTCGTTATGCTTGACACATGACTGTTGTCTGTTCTGTCTTGACGGAACTTTAATCTCTTCACTGCCTAGTGGTGTTCTGCCATATTCCTGGTTTTGCAGATGCCACTTGCAATTTCACCTTTTGGTTTCTTCTTTTGATTTCTTCTTTGGGTGATATTTAGCTGGGTAACTGGCAGATAATGTGACCCTGTAAGAGGCGCAAGTCCCTTTGACCAGTGTACTTGTCAGGAGATAATACCACCTGGATGAAGGCATATAGTATCAAGTGCATTGCTCAAAGCATAGTATACTAATTAAGTAAAGGGTGTTGGAGTAGAAAAAAAACCTGTTTAAACGAAGACCAGGAACATCTGAGTCAAACTAGTAAGAACATACATGAACCATTACATTCTTTACCAAGGCAGGTTCTGAAACCTACTTCATACTATCCCCCCGTGACAGTTTAACATTAGAGGTGTTCCTGTGCACCCTCTTTAAATTGACAAAGAGGTTCTTCACACAAAGTAGAAGAAATGTGAACAAAGGTAACTATGGCCCTCAGTGCTTAGAATCAGGATGTTGTCAACAGCACTGTACCAGTAACTATGAAAAAAATTAACTCTATGCCAGCTGAAATGAAGACACTTTCCAAGTTGTCTGGAATGGTTCTGGGATCTTGCTTGCTTTGGATTCTTCCAGCAGGGGAGGATTGCTAGGAGAATAATCATTGAATACATAATATTCCTATTTCTGTCATGACCAGGGATTCTTCCCATGTCTTTTACAGTATATTTGATATTCAGAGTTGCATTGTTAGAGGGCTTTCCCTCCTCCCCACTTTCTGACAGTTGCTTACTCACCCATGATGAGAATGTACATACAGACAAAAACCTGAGATCCAGACTATTTGTACATTGATTTCATTCTGCTTTGGACTTTTGCCTTGCCCAAAGAGAGTATCTTGACAAGCTAAAATGGTAACTGATGCTTACTGACATCTTATCCATGTCCCAGGATAGATATACAGGAGTGCGTATCTCCTGCAGGTGATGTCGGGGTAAATTATTCAAGTTACTGGCTAGTATATTTTTCCCTTGTCTTGTAAAATGATGTCCAGAGTAAAAGTCCACTGGGTCCAGGTACCAGTGTGAAAATACAACTGAATCTTATTTCAAAGTACTAAATTTTATCAGTTAAGTAGCTCAAACCATGGAGAATATGTTACCTTCTGAATGTTATACCTTTCATATGTTTTGTTATGTTACCATAGGTGTTCCTTCAGAGTAAGTTTAGATGGGGTTATTAGTTGTTTTCTTGGTCAATTAAAAATCAAGATTCCAGTTATGAAAAAGAGCCTGTAGTCAATTTCTTAGATTCCTTTCTTCTGTGAACTCTAAAGGGTGTTTCAATGTTTTAATACACCAGCCTTTACGAGGGTGAAGTCTAGAATTGCTTTGAAGTTAGCTTAATAATTGAACAGGTAAGGAATGCAGTGCTCTTTAAAGACCACTTTCAAAAGAGAGCTCTTTAAAGATTTGTGCTGCATTTGTAAAGAACGTGACTTTGTTCTACCTTGACTCACAAACAGCTCCTCTAGAGAAGATTCCTAAAATATGTATATGAAAATATTTTAGTGTTTTGCAGGTACAATTAGGTTTCACAGCTTGGCTGGGTGCTTCACTCTTCTTTTAAGTACAGGCCTTTGTTCAAGAATCTGGAGTCTTGTCTACCCAAGAATCTGCATGTGGTTCAGCAGCAGTAGCTTCATAATTTGCATTCATATACTGTATACATTGCATACAAAGATATTTTTAAATACAAATATTTAAAAACAAGTTTTACATTTATTTAAATGGGAAAAAGTAACCACAAATGGTTGAGACTCTTTCTTGGCAAAACTGCAATGTGCTGGCTGTTTTCCTCAATCAGGATCTGAGTTACTGTGCTTCTTTAGATGGTAGAATTCTGCTAATCCAGCTCAGTTTGACCGTCTGCAATTGTTCTTTGCCACTTCTGAGACAAAGAGCTTTATTGGAATAGAAGTGCTTTTATATTATACCAGAAACAACCTTTGAAAGCTGGCTTCAAAACTCAGTGATGGAGACTGTGGGAAAACCACATTTAAATAAAATGAAGGGGAGTAATTGGCATGTAACTCAAAATTCTTATCAGTAACCAGGTTTTCACACTTGGGAATCATCTCAAATTATCAACACCACTGTTGTGTACATAATAAATAAATAGAAGATGTATGAATGAAATATTTTGTTATATTATTGGGCAGACAAAAATAGGTGTTTGTGGAGTGTAAGCACTTTTATTTATCAAGTTACGTTACTGTTACTTAAGTTGTGTGGGTGAATGGAGCTTCAGGGAAACTAAATGGGTCTTATGCTGTACTTAACTGTACTGATAAAATCTTTCATACAATATTATGAACTAGTATATATGTTTACGAATACTAACAACTTTTGAAGTATTGTACATACATTAACTGGGGAGGAGAACCAAACAGATGAACCTTCAGAACTCTGTTAGTGCATAAATGTTAAACAGGCTGAATGTTGCTGGATTGATTTTTTTTTTTTTTTAAATTTTTTTTTCCCCTGGAGTAAATGGGTAATCCAATATAATTGAGAGGTGCTCTTGCATCTCAATTTTCAATTTGTTTGAAATAAATACACAGGAGGTATTAGATCAAATACCTAAGTTTATTAAGTCATAAGAAGTAGATGGCACTCAACCAGGCATTTGAAGAACTCTGATACGAAACTCCTGGCAGAGCTGCAAATTGTCGTACAGTTGGACGCTGTACTAGAGGACTGTCAGATTGCTATTGTAACTCCTGCCAACAGAGAAAGCTCTGGAGGAAAACTGGTGAGCTGTAAACTGATATATTTGACTTCAGTTTCTGATACGTGCCTATAATAAAGACTAATGCTATTGAGCATAAGGATAAACCCAGCTGTAGGAAAGAGCAGCACTGCATATGTACTGGGGAGTTCTGCCTCTCCTCCTTTTGAACTTCTGTGACTCTGTTGGTAAGTGTATGAACAAAGTGGACAGTAGACAGCATGTATTTGATACGCTTGTGAGGTGGGCTGATGCCAGCCTTGTGAAGTTTCACCATGCCAAGTGCAAGGTCCTACACCTGGGTTGGAGCAATCCCAGGCACAGCTACAGGTTGGGCAGAGAAGAGATTCTGAGCAGCCCTGCGGAGAAGGACTTGGGGGTGTTGGTTGATGAGAAAATTAACATGAGCCGGCTTCAGAGTGCACTCGCAGCCCAGAAAGCCAACTGTATCCTGGGCCGCATCAAAAGGAACGTGACCAGCAGGTCGAAGGAGGTGATCCTGCCCCTCTACTCTGCTCTTGTGAGACCTCACCTGGAGTATTGTGTGCAGTTCTGGTGTTCTCAACATAAAAAGGACATGGGCCTGTTGGAACAACTCCAGAGGAGGTCCACGAGGATGATCAGGGAATTGGAGCACCTCCCATATGAAGACAGGGTCAGGAAGTTGGGGCTGTTCAGCCTGGAGAAGAGAAGGCTGCGTGGAGACCTCACAGCAGCCTTCCAGTATCTGAAGGGGGCCTACAAGGATGCAGGGGAGGGACTCTTCGTTAGGGACTGCAGGGATAGGACAGGGGGTAATGGGTTCAAACGTAGGCAGGGGAAGTTTAGATATAAGGAAGGAGCCCTTTATTACGGGGTGGTGAGGCAGTGGAATGGGTTGCCCAGGGAGGTTGTGAATGCTCCATCCCTGGCAGTGTTCAAGGCTGGGTTGAACAGAGCTTTGGGCAATATGGTTTAGTGTGAGGTGTCCCTGCCCATGGCAGGGGAGTTGGAACTAGATGATTTAAAGGTGCTTTTCAACCTTAACTGTTCTATGATTCTGTGTACCAGATACTTTGTGGGTAAAGACGCAAAAAAAGTTCTCTCTTCAGATGGAAGTGATGGTGAAAGGGGTGTGTTCATAGTTCATGAAGTCAAAGGTTCTAGGCATGGTGAATAGAGAAGAATTAGTCACCAGATTCTGTAATGACAGAACTAGAGGTGCATGTTGAAATCTGTAGGGGACTTCTTTAAAGTAGTTTGGGTGTTGTGTTTTATTTTCTTGGTTTTTTTTTTTTCCTTTTTTTTTTTTTTTGTAACACTGGGGCTAGTGAACTTTGGACATGTATTTTCCACAGGAAGCTGTGGAAACAACAGGGTCAAAAAGGTATTAGACAAGAGTAAACATGTACTAATGGAAATAGGCTGGGATGTGTTCACAAACATGCCTAGAGGAATACAGTGATCATGAATGCTGAAGTAAAAGTAGAATTGACTTATACCAGGATATTATGGTCTCTGTAAATAGCATCTCCCAGTAATAGTTTCAAAGACGCATTACTTGTGTAGCTGGACCAGTAGGGTGTTAAGCTGATTCAATCAGGTATTTCATGTCTTTGAAATACCAAAATTCATTGATACTTTTTGTGTTGTTAAAAACATGTAAAAATCTGCCCAAATGTGGTAGGATTTGGAGATACCTCAAAATTATATTCATAAGTCATAGATAAGTGCACTGTCAATATCAGTTCTATTTGCCTTTGCTTCCTCTTGGTTGTTACTTAACTTCAGTTTCGTCATTTTATATTTAATGTTTTCTTTGTCGTAATCTCACGTGCCTTATGAAATTTTAATATACCAAACACATCACTTACTGTTCTTTCTCTGAAACATTCCGTAGACTTGAACAGCTACTGTTGTGGTTAGCAGAAAGAAAAATCTTTTTCCCTGTGTGCTTTTATTATATCATCCCCTTGATGATGTTATTTTTCCAAGTGTATGACTTGTTTGTTTTCTGTAACTTCCTCATATGTCCTTTGTAAAATTGATTTCTATATCAAGTTGCATACAGCCAAATCAGGAGGATAGGAGTATTAAGCCAAATCTTAATTTGGAATTCATTATGAAGAATGTTTCCTTTTTGCACTGTGACAGCTGATTGCTAGCTAATGTTTTTGTTTATATGCACATTTATACAGTATATTTGTATTAATACCTAAATATAGCTGTGATTTAAATCTGCTTGGAGGAATACTTCTGAGTCAAGATAACCTTAACATTTTTTTTATTTTTTTTTCAATTTGGTGACCATCAGATGGGACAATGGTGAAATTGAAAAACTTAGCCCATGGGACATGGAACCAGTTCCTGATAATGGTAGGTAGAAACTCAGTAAAACAGTTTAATGTGTTTCTTCCTCTTTCTAGTTCCTTCATTCCATGCACGTAGTGGACCTTAGGCGATTTCTATCTTTTTTGTGACTCTTGACGCTAAGTCATCCAAATACAGTGCATATCTACTGATGAGGTAATAGTTATCCTTTAGATCATACAGAATGTCAACAGGGTGGTTTTGTGCATTCAGGCAAGAAAGTTCTTGAAGACAGTCTTGCTTCAGATTTGCTGAAATATCTTGAGTATACCTATTTATTTTAATTTTTTTCCCCTTTACATCTTCCAGAGCAACTTTGAAGGAAATAGTTTAAATGCGTAGCTCTGTCTTAGGCAGTAAAACCTGCTACTTCTAAATGTCAAGTTTCATCTTTGAAACAGAAACATCTGTTTCAAAAAACTTGGTTTGTAATACCTTATGGTATAAGGGGGTGGGGGAAGAATGCATAAAAAGAATGTATAAAATAATTTCCTGTCAGCCAGTCCTTCCTTCATGTAGTTTAAACCCAGCAATTCATAAAGTTTGCTGGTCAAATCCATATTAACTGTAAATGAAACAGTTGCATTCCTGGCTTGTCTTATTCAACTTACTTTTCCAGTGCTTGTTGGTACCAGCTGGGTGGAGGAGGGAAAGTTTGTGAAGCATTGAGAGAGCAGTTACTGAATAAGCTGTCAAAGATACTAATTTTCTTAATAATCTTTGCTAGAAGTTGGCTTGTTTCCCAGACACCAGGAGGCTTACACTGTATTTTGTTATTTCTTAAATATGAGTATATTGTATACATGTGGATGTTCTCAGGAGCCACCTGTCCAATCTTCAAAGTGTTAGATAGCTGCTTCAGTCGTATCTTGCGATGGCAAATTCTGCAAACCAGTCTTGAAATGCTACATTGAAATTGTTTTACATTTTAATTCATAGAAGACAAATAATCAGCAGGGTTTTGGTTTTGCACACACACAGATTTAATTGAAACATCTGATTTTTCTCATTACTGTCTGTCTCCTCCTGACATACAGAAGCTTTTCTTATTCATTGTGAACTGGTTAATGCTTCCCATATATGTCACTGAGTGACTGTCATATTACTAGAGGCTCACAAGTCTTATGTATGAACTTAAGTCGGGATTTATTTTGCTAGCAAGACAAATTGTATCCATTTCTTGTGAGCACTGTGTACTAACTATGGTTTAAGTTGCTGTTTATATCAGTTCTTCCTCCTAAGGATTGAAATGTAAAAAGTAGTGTTCTTAACCACTCACATTTGATAGCATGAAGAACTAGGATTCTTGAAATTGCTATGCTGGCAATGTAATGACAGACATCCTACAGATGCTAATTTAAGTCTGGATAGTATTAAATGTGTAAGTCATCCTTTACTGACTATATCAGAGAAATTTTAACTTCTTTCTTTGATCTAGTAAGTTACTACCTTATGTTAAGAGCTTAAGGTTTGATCGATCTGAGGAGCTGTGACCTTACCATGCAAAAACTGGGGGCACACACATACACCCAAAAAAAAACAACAAAAAAAAACCCAGAACCACACACACACACACAAAAGAAAAAAAAAAACACAAAAAACCAGCCCTAAAACACAGCTCTAAAAGCTAGTCTGTCTTTTGTTGACAAGGTCAAAGAATTGAGAAGAACATCCTCTGAACAGGTCAAGGATAAGGACCACAGCAGCCACTAGGCTAGAGGAATAACAAAAATTGCCTGAAGACAATTTGTAACTCCTTATTTTTGATGGAAAATGGCACTGTAGGGAAGTAAAGCTTCTTGCAGAGAGGTTTTGGGCATTTATGGAAAGCATTATTATGTTAACAGTATAGTACAAAACAGGGGTTAGCTCTCCTTTGCATTTTCTTTCTTTCTTCAATTCAATGACTTGCAGATCAAATTAAAATTGTACCTCATGATTGCCACTCTTCTCTCAAAGCATTTTTTATTCACTTTGCTAAGTTAGATGTATGGGAGAAGAATAGCACTGAAGTTGGACTAACTAGCAGGCCACAACTTTAATTTGTTACCCTTTATATCTGGTAAACATGAGTTTTGTCTTATGATTATGAAGATACAGTATTAGGTGTCACTCTTGTCACAGACAATGCTGTCAGGATGAGGAAAAGCTGGTGCATATGGACCTGAAAATTCAGTTTTTAGCAGCCTTCTTAGTAGTCCAGTATTGGTGTCAACTGGCTGTTGCATATATTAGCTGTCAGTAGCAGTACTACTGTAAGTACTGCAACCCTCCTTGGGGTGCTGATTTGTGACCCGTTTACTCAATTAGATTAGGACTGTGGTCATACTATGAAAATATACATAAAATGCCAGGAGTTGTGACAAGTCTTCTGTGACATGTGTACCAGGGTGCTGCAAAGAACGCGAAGCAGAGATATTTGCTTGAGAAGGACAGTCTTGTTTGTTTTAGTCTGTCATTCTGCTTTAGTTGTTACTCCTGCAGGAGAAAATCCCTCTTGAGCGCTTATGCAATGGAGTGCCAGATACCATGTTGAGTTCTTCTTGACACAACCTTATGTAAGTGTAGAAGCATTACTCGCTGCTTTCTCTTAGTGTTGTCTTCAGGAAGTTTGGTTGGAGAATTTGTTTTAGCTTGAAGATGACTTAGAAGGATCATCTAAGTGAGTCACCTCTGTCCCTTCAGCTTTTCCAGCACCTTTTGTATTTTATCCTTTTTTTTTTTCTTGAAGAACTGCTTCATCTCTAATACTATTTCAGTGGATAACAAATTCTTAGGCCTCCATCAATGTAATATTGAACAGGGGTTATTAAGACTAACCCTATTCAGCTGAAGGAAAAATAGTCCTTTTCATAAACTTAGAAGATTCCCCACTGAAACTTGGGGTATTTTTTTTTTTTTTTAGTTGGTATAGTTTTTTGGGCTGGTGTTTTTTGGGTTTTTTGTTTGTTTTTTTTTTTCTTGCTACAGTATTTGTAGCTGAAATGTATTTTAGAATTTGTATGTAACATGTTCATGGATTAGTCATCGTAACACTGAAAAGGACTCTATCCTGTTTCTTGCTTTCATTTTTAATGGACAGACTCTCAGATGCTAATGGAAGTTCTTACTGTTAGCCTGCATGCTTTATACTGTTGGATTTATCTGCTAATGAAAAGAATTTATCTGCTAATTCCAGTTGTCCTAATCAATACAAATAAATGCTATTGCCTACCCACGGTGTCTGATAGGAACCTTCAAATGTTTGTTCCTCTTCAAGTGCTCAAATGAAATGAGGAACTTAGCTTTTCAAAAACAATGAAAGTGCAGAAACTGCAGATGTAGTAAAAAATATCTGTGGAGTTAATAAGGAAAGATAACCAGGGATGACACATTATCTACTCAGTCATTCTGCATTGGCCAGATTGCATTAGTCTTTGGAAGTGGACTCTTTCCACAGAACCATACATTACAGCTTGATACTTCTACTAGTTCTTACTGCCTTGAAATGATTGATCTGCCGTGTTCAAAACAAATATTTTATTAAATGTCCAAATGATCACTCTTGTTAATACCAGGAAGAATGTCACAAAGTATTTTGCCTGTCTTGCATGTGGTTAAGGTCAGGGCACAAATTAACTCATTAAGATAAAATCCTGTGAAGGTTAGGTTATGCATTTAAAAAAAAAAAAAAAAAAGCATATGAACAGCTCTTTTAAGTCCAGTGCTTAGATAGAGAGGAAAGGGACTTCTGGAAATTCAGAACTGCAGAAAAGGTGAATAAGGGATATCTTTGCTTTTATATGCCTTTTGTGTACTTCTTTTCCCTTTAGTCTTGGCTTCAAACTCCACTTTAAGGCAATTTTTTTGTCAGTTTTGAGCATGTGAGTAATTAATATGTGTAAGTGCTTAACAATTTATCTTGGTTTGTATTCTCACTCCTTACCCTCTCCTGTTTGCTATCACTCTTCAGTCGATCAGCCTGAAGAATTAGGAGCTAGTGTTTCCGTGACATTTGAAGAGGTGGAGAAGCTACTATACAAACCACAAGAAGGGGAGTGGGGGATGAGATCTCGTGATGAAGCATGTGAGCGGATTATCAGTGGTATTGATCAGCTTATGACTCTTGGTAAGCATGTCATCTAAACTTTATGTAGTTTTCTCCTAATGTTACATTTACAAATAGAATATCCGCCCTAGAACATCCACGGCATCCTTTAAAAATTCTCTGTGACAAAGTACTAGAAATGTTCATACATCATGTGCAGTTCTTTCTGTTTGTACTGAGTTTTTTATATTTTTATACATCATTGGTTTTATCAAGAAGCAGTTCAACACCTGGCTTGATTGTCAAATGCATGCAAGCCTTGAAATATTTAAATTAATCTTGCTGTTTCTTAACAGACATTTCGGCAGCTTTTGCTGCTCCAGTTGACCTGTGTACATATCCCAAGTACTGTACTGTGATTGCTTATCCAACAGACCTGAACACCATCCGGACAAGACTGGCTAACAGATTTTACAGGTCAGTGCTAGCAGTAGAAACAAGGGCAAATGTGGCCCTGAGTTTCTGCTGTGGGAAGATTAAGCTTTTTTAGTAAGAGCAATTGTTCTTTTTACAAACATTCTGAAAGCCAGTAGTCCAGTACCTGAATTCGGCATTACTGGTGCTTTGTTGCAGGGCTCTGATGGTTGGTATAACTGCAATGTTGTGTTCATTTTTAATGAATAATTTTGATAAATAATGTATTCAATTTTAATGAATAATTTTCTTAGTTCCTAAGGAAATTGATTTCGGCCTACACTGGCACTATTTCCAGACTCACACTGACAGAGTTACCTGAACACTGACACTCTCTTGAGAAATTTGTAAATCAATAAATGTTTTTAATAAAACAAACTATAAAGTTATCTCAGTGCTGAGGGCTTAAATCAGATTTTGAAGTGCTGTGCTTTAGTTGCTTTGAACTTGAAGAGGGTTAAGACCTTAAGCACTTATTACTTTCAGAAATAGGCTTAAACACAGAGATGACATGTTAAATAGTAGCACCAGCTTTTTAAATGATAAACACTAATGGCAGAGAAAGAGGGAAGAAACTGAAGTGTAGTGATGATGGAGTTATGATTTGCTGAATGTGCTGGATATAGTTCTAAAAGAAACTTTAAGGGTGTTCTTCATCTGGACTTGCATTCAGTTTGTCTATAAATACAGCAAAGAGTCATTAGTAGTTGTTTTCCTCCTTCATAAGACTGAAATAATGTCTTGGGAAATAGTTTGAATTTCTGTAGGCAAAGAGCTGCGAACTTGGGGTATCACTGCTTCACAATTTTAAGGAATTGAAAAAATTAATTATAAATGAAATTACATAGTTGTGCTAGCTCTATGATGTTATAACTTCAATTTGTAGCATTTTCTACTGGTCTAATTAGATTTAAACCAGAAGATGTCTATCTTAAACAGGACAGAAAATTGCCAAGTTTTTTGCAATTTTTAAGCTTTTTAGCTTAGTATTAAAGGTGCAATATTTTTTAATTTTAAGGAGAATCTCTGCATTGGTTTGGGAAGTCAGATATATTGAAAGCAATGCTAGGACCTTCAATGAACCTGGGAGTGCTATCGCTAAAGCTGCAAAAAAGATCACTACCCAGCTCTTAAAGTTTATCAAGTAAGTGGCATTTTAATCTATTTATTGTTTGAATACTTGTGCTCTGAAATGGTGGGAGAATATCTTAACATCACTTTGTTGTGAATACTGTTTCATTTGTTTTCTTACTATTCAGTGCCCTGCAGGACAAGTGAATAATTCTGAGTATTATCTTAAATGGAAAAATGCTTAAACATTCAGCATAGAGACATTTTAACTTTTTCCCTTAGTAGTATTCACTGGTATTTATAGTATTTATAGTATTGAAGTGTCACTTGAAATGAAAATAGCTCAACCTATAAAGTTAAGTTCTGTGCTGTCTAGCACATGTGTAGAAGTTGTTGTGGTAGCTTGTCTGACTCAGTTCAGTCAAAGATTATTTTGAAAGAAGTTAGCATAGGCAGTCTTCCTGCAGGTAGATCAGACATGAAGGCCCCTTTCAAATCCCTAATGCTAATTTCACCCTCTTCCCCTCACTACTTCTGAAATGCACAGTATAGCAGTTTTTCAGATGTAATATTATAATCATCTTGAGTTTTGTTTTTAATTTAATTCTTAGTTACTGTCTTCTAGTAGAAGTATAACTTTTGAGTGTGGCTGGGTTTAATTTAGGAAATTATAGCTATGTTTTTGCTATTCCAATAACAGAGATTTAATTGCATTACAGTGATCAGAACTGTACAAACATTTTTGAACTATGTAGCACAACAGATGATGAACAAGATTGCCTTGATGCTGATCTGGTAAGCTTTTTTGTGGATAATTCCAGTAATGTATGATGGCAAGAAAATGCCACTAGCCTCCAAATATTATTGGTAAAATTGTTCAGTTAGTTGTTTTTACAGAGATGTTTGTATTTATCCATTTACATAGTTAAATGTGGATTATATTATGAATATGGGGAATGATGTGAGAAGATGGTTTATTAAAGTAATGTTGAGTTGCCAATTTTAAGAAGTAAAATAAATATGTATTTTGTACTGTGACTGCTATCGGCTAAAGCAGTTCTGTGTTTTGTGAGTGGCACTGTATTTCTGAAACATGTTTAATGTGCAGAAACATGATATAAATATTTTGAATATATGAACAGCTATTTTCATTGTGGTTTTAATTATATGCATCTGGTTATTTCTAAAATAAAAATTGTCATTCATATAGTTATACAACTTTTCAGCTTTTAGCATTTATAACGATTGCAGTGATGCTTTGGCTCTCAGTTTCTCTGTATACCACAATATGAATTGTGCATCAGATTTCTATGCCTCATTGAGAATTTAATAACATGCATTTATCTTGAATTTCATAAAGGTAAAATGCAGAATTGTTACACAGTGAATGTTATCTGCAGTGCTGTATGCTTATTAATAGTGTATCCAAAGCTGCCCAAACTGATGTCCTTTTCACATTTTGACTTCTAATTTGGCATTTACTAATAAGACTTTGTAAAGTTGCAAAGTAGTTGCTCTCCCTTGCAGATTAATATGTAGAGAACAAATTATACTGAGTCATTTTAGTTCTTTATCTGACTACTACAGCATTGCCGTAGTACTTCCATGTTGTAAGGTTTTTTTACCAAAAGTAACTTGATCATAAGATGTCATTTCCTAAACTCAGGACAAACAAAAATCAAAGTTTTGTGGCATCTATTACCAGTGAACTGAATTACTGATAATCTTTAGTCACTGAGGCCTAAACCTGATGTGTATCTTCTCGTTGCAATTTCTGGCAGTGGTTTTTCCTTTGTATGAAGAGTTGGAGTTGGGAATCTTCAGTGGTCATATCTAGGATCTTGCTTTCCAAGTCTTTCAAATGCTATGTTATATTTTTTAAATATGCTCACCTTCTGTCTTACTGGAAGAAATTAGAATGAAAATGTACTTTTACCACAGTATCAAACTTAATGACACTGAGCACCCATTAGCTGTGTTTTCATACATAATTTTTAAGATGATTCATTTTATTTTGTGCAGGATGATGAAAAATGTCTTCCAAGAACATCATACAGAAGAAGAAAAGTGAGTTGGCTAATCTTTACCATATATACCTAAATCAAGTCTGGCAGGAAAAACTGGTTAATGAGACTGTATTGAAATTCTGTGGGAATGATGCTTGGGTTTAAAACATTCATAGAACAGGATTTTTCTGATGTTAAAGAAGTACAAGGCTTGCTTAAATAGATGTTTGCTGTGCTAATGCTTCTACACTTGTTCTGTGTGGTTGTATAGGAAAATCTTTCTTACAAGTTAGATACCAGTGCCATTTAATGTAACAGTGTTCACTTGCCTGTATGGTATGGAAATAAAAGCATTATTCAGCTGAGATGCTTGGAAAAAAATACTTTGAGTGATGGATATTACTCAAATCTTTTGAGAATAAATTGGTGTCAAGAGGTGTATATTTTGTGACTTAGTGTTAAAAATCAATACCTTGAAAGACAGTAAAAGAAAATTGTATAATTTGTCAGAGTTTATTAATATTAGGAAAAAAAATCTGCTAGTAATGCTCTTTTTGTTATAAACCAATATGATCGCAGATGTGTTTTTCTGCTACAGAAATAATCCCAGAGAGATCATCAGGTTTACTTTTTCTTGCTACGTTTCAGTAATGTCTTCTTCTGACATTTTTTTGTCAAGGGCCGGGGCTTTAAAAAAGGAAGAAGTGTGAAAACTGGCTATGATGAAACCTGCTGGAAGAAGCAATGTATGGAGCTTGTGAATTTAATTTTCCAGTGTGAAGATTCTGAACCTTTCAGACAGCCAGTTGATTTGGATCAGTATCCTGTAAGTTGTTCTTATTAACCTTGTAAGATATAAATATTATTCCGGTTTTATTGGGTTTTTTGGAGGTGGAAGGGGGGGTGTTCCTTCTAACATTTGGTACCATAATAAAATCTGCATATTGCTCTTGATGCTATTTGTTCTCTTCTTGGCTTTAGTCCCAAACCACTGAAAGAAATCTCTCTGCTCTGTGCTTAGAATTAGCAGCTGTGTACTCTACTGCATTAAGATAACATCCATCAAAATGTTGACACAGAACACAAAACAACTGTAGAGCAGTGATGGTGTCTACAAATATTTTTTTTGCTTGTTTTCTTACTGTCCCTTACAGGGAAATACAGGATTTTAGATTAATCTGTATGTTCTTAATTAACAGTAGTTTCTTGAGGAACTATCTACAAAACCTGTTTACTGAGCCTGAGCTGTGAACTTGATTTATTCCTTCTCTTTATCTTAGTTTACATCGTGTTCTTGTTAACAATTTGGTCCTTTATTGTCTAAAAACCCAAAAGACTTTCAAAGAAAAAACACTTAAGCATGCAGGTGTTCTTCTGTGAACTTCACATCTTGAGTTTGGGTCTTCAGGTTTTAAAAACATCTTGAGCATCTCTAAAACTCATTAACAGGAGAGAAAGGTGTTTTGATTTGCTTTGTGGTTTTTGTTTTGCTGGTTTGGGTTTGTTTTGTTTTGTTTCTTAAACCAGATCAGTTTTTCTTATAGTAAAATGCACCAAGGAGAGGATTACATGACATTTTATAGCAGTCTGATTTCTCATTTTGATTAACAATAAAAACACTGACTTGCGTGTTATTGTTACTGAGTAGTTTTTATTGAAGAAACTCAGGAGAATTGAAACTGGGCATCAGCATGTGCAAGCTTGTGACATTGTATCAGCTCATGAACTTTTGGGAATTCTGAAGATTGCCTCGTAAATGAGCAAGACTTTATATGAGATAATGTAGTTGAGACTTTAAACAGCTAGTTAGCAAAAGCATTGCTTCTGAAAACAGAAGCTGATGTTTAAGATAATCTGTGGTCATTTTAATTACCCTGAAATTATAGAAATAAAATTTGAAAGTGTTATTTTTCCATTGTACCTTCATGAATCTTTTTTTTCATATGTTTTTTCTAGGATTACAGACATATTATAGACACTCCAATGGACTTTGGTACAGTGAAAGAAACTCTGGAAGCTGGAAATTATGACACTCCAATGGAACTGTGCAAAGATATAAGGCTTATATTTAGTAATGCAAAATCTTATACTCCAAACAAAAAGTCAAAGGTAGCTGTTAATATGGGCGGGGCTATTCCTGTCTTAATGAAATTATTTTGGAATTAGTTTGTGTATCAGTATTTTTGATAAAGCTGCTGGCTGAATTAATGGTGGGAGAAGTATGATAAACTATTAGATATGTTCGCTTCTTTATCTAGCATTACATGAGATTATGTGCCATGCTTTCTCTATTTCCTTTCTATATGGTTTTTAATTTTGGAAGTGTTATTTTTGATGAAAGGTTCTGGTTTTAATATAAGCCACTTTCTTATCTAGATTTATAGCATGACCTTGAGATTGTCAGCACTATTTGAAGAGAAAATAAGAAGAATTGTTTCAGATTTTAAAAATGGTCAGAAACAGAATGAAAAGCTACGAAGAAACCAGAGGTATACTAGACGATTGCATAATCAAAGCTCAGTGCAGCAACCTACCAAGATGCTCAGGTAACCGAATTATGAAGATGTAGAGATACATTACAGCTGATTAATATTCATACTGACTGTCATATTTAGTCTATGAAGAAAATAATAATGGTTTATTAAATGGTTAGCTCAAAAAAGTGAGACTTTTTATAACTTCTCCTGCAGTGGTATACTTTTTATAGTTTAGAAAGTACTGCGAAAGAGCGAAGGGACCGAAGAGTAGAAAAAGATTGGGTTTCTTGCATTTGGGTTTTTTTCTGTTTTGGCTTTTTTTTTTTAATATTTCAGTCAGGAATCAATATTTAATTCGACTGAAATAATGAGGAATGAAACAAAGATTTACTTGCTGTATATGTTACAAAGATTGCAAAGCTGCATGCACTCTGTGTTTTATCACACGCAGGAGAAAGTTCTATGTAATTTATAGAAATTTGTACTTACTGTAGCATTCTTTGGGTAGGTAAATAATGTCTTTTTTGAAGGAAAACAACCTTTTGACACAAGTAGTGATTGACATTATTAACTCTGCATTCTTAATTCATGTATGAGATGAAATCTAAATAAGCAAAAAAAAAAAAGCTTAAGTGAAACTCTGTTTATACCTTTCTGCTACTGTCCAGCCTTTTGTCTCTAGCAGTGGAAGGATAGAAATCAGAGTTTTAAGGGAGAAGAAAAAAAAAAACCAAACCGAAAACATTTCTTTGCCATGTTTGGCTTTCTCATCTTAAAATTTCAGCCGATTACTTGTACATTTTCAAATGTACCCATACATGTTGGGTTATGCTACAGGCATACCCGGCAATGAGCTTTAAGCTTTCCTGGGAGTTTTCCTTGAGTTCCTGCATCTTCCCAGAGGAATAAACACACACACCTGGATAGAAAGAAATTTTCCTTTGAAACAACCCTTTTATTCTTATCTGAGGAATTGTATATAACTTGTTTACAAGTCAGTGGTGTTTAGTAGGGCTGAGGTGTGGGACTATTTGTGAGAGTGCTTGGATAGCAAAAAGAGCATATACAAATTGTGAACTTCAATGAATATATGAAAACCTGTGACTGTAAGGGAGCAACTGACAAAGTAGTACTTCTGAATGTGAAAACAAGTGATTTTCCAGAACTGCATGTTGCACTTTTAACACGTACAGTAAGGAAGAATCGAATCAGTGAGCTTCTCTACAAACACTATTTTAGACAGTAGATTTTCTCTAAAGGTACACCTTCTTTGTGTCTTTGAAACTCAGTTTGTTTTGGAGTAATGTTTGTATGCATAGCACTTAGTTTGAGGCTTTTGTGCAATTAACAAGAGACTGGGAATTCAAGAGAAATTGAGGCTGCTGTTACAATTTCCTGATAAACAATAAAAGGACATTGCTGTCTAGAAGGCATTATTAGTTCCTTTGTTTCTCAGAGCAGAGAAAGAATGTCTTCTCTCACACAACAGCACAAGGAGTCTAGACTGTTATTTTAATTAAAGTACTTGAAGCATATCCTTGTCAAAGTTAAAATTGTCAAACATCTTGTTGGCTCACAAATGTAACTACCTTTCCATAAATCTAAAATTATATGGCATACAGTTAGTTAAGCTTTCAGAGAGAAGTATTGTTAAAGTACGTAATTGTCATCATTTCTCATAGTTTAACAACTCGTGTTGCCTTTACTTCTTTCCTCTTTCATTAGAAATCTGAAGCAGAAACCATTAAAGCCTCAGGCAAAAACTGAATCTGAGCAGGAAGATTCTTCTACTCAACCTACCTCAAGCAGAGCTGCCTGTGTTGGAAGCCATAAATCAAATGCTGGCAATTACAACCATAGTTCTTCTGGTGAATCCTCTGATTCTGCATGCCTGGCATCCTTTGAAAGGAATGGAAAAGCTAGATCCACAACACTAACAAATTGTTCTGCATTATCATCAGGTCAGAAAGGGCATCTGTTTCAGATGAGGTTTTTCATCTTGGTCTTACCAATGAATTGTCTATAAATATTTCCTTTCCTTTATAATTTCCATAATTTGCAATTGTATTCTAAATTGTTGTGAGATTTGCATTTGTAACATGAAATTTTTTTTAGACAAGGTTCCTGTGCAGTGTTTTCTGGGTAATACAGAATTTTGTGTATTTTGTGGACACCTGCTATGTTATTAAATGTTATAAAAATATCTGTGTACTAAACATAGAAATTTCTGCTTTAAAATCCCATAGAATGCAGTAACCTTATATAACTTCTGTTAAGGGAAAAGCTTGCACCTAATTGGAAATCTGTCAGTAGGATAGCTTGCTTCTTGGAGGCAGAGCTGTCTTGGTTGTATATCCATTTTGCAGTCAAGTGGGTGGTTGTGTTTGGTTTCAGGTTTTTGGTGGGTTTTTTTATTTGGTTTTTTTTCAGCTTTTATATGGGGATTCACAGCAAAGTTCAGTTGAGTAAGATAAGAAAAAGTTGATCTGCTAACCACATGGTTACTTGATGCTTTTAAGTTTCATCAATTAGAATAATAAAATTTCTTAATTTCAAGCAGCTCTTCTAGGAAGGTGGTCGGTTGGACGAGGCCTTGGGTGATATGATTTAGCGTAAGGTGTCCCTGCCCATGGCAGGGGGTTTGGAACTAGATGATCTTAAGGTCCTTTCCAACCCTAACTATTCTATGATTCTGTGATGTAGGGGAAGGTGTAGTGTGTTTGATAAATGGTCCTATATGAAGTACAGGTTATACACCCATGTGTGTTACATAAGAATTGTCATCCACAGTTAGCAAATGACGTTAAGTTCCACAAGACATAAAAGCTTGCCTATCTTTTTCTTCTGGCCCTACACCTCAGCTTGACAAAAAATCAGCAAGAAACATTAGTCCTGTGATCTGTCAGATCTCTTTGTTGCTTTCTAATATGCTTTTCTCAATTCTGCTATTTGGAAACAGCTGAGTTATTTTACTTCAAACTTACATACAGGTTAAAGAAGCCTCCTATCACTGAACACTGTATCAGTATGGAGTGGTAGATTTTGTAGAGCTATCAGTTGCATACATGTAAGACATTAAGGCTCGATAGTGTATTGTAAGATAATATCATGAGGCAATTTTGAAGATTTCCTGGGTCAGCAAAATGTTGCTCTTAACTGGAAGCTAACCATATGTATAGAATTCTAATTGACTGTTATTTTATTTCTAACAGAAAGTGAAATAGAAGGTTCTTTGGCTTCTTCATCTACTTCATCTTCTACAAGTAGCTCAGAAGATGGCAAAGACAGCTCTACAGCTCTTGTGTCACCTCCTCTACACAATGGTGTATGTAGAAGAAAGAACAGCAATCGTAGAATAACTAGAAATCGAGCTGCTCAGAGAAAGCAAACAGGTAAGAGCTGAGTAGTTTTCTCATGAATGGCAAGTGACACAAGAGTATATATATATATGTAACTAAGTGTAATTAGGATTTTTTTTAATTGTTTATGTCAGATACTATCTGTTGGTAGTTCTGAAACTCTGGAAATACTACACTCAGCTTTTAAAAAGATACATTTTTATTAGTTCTTAGGGGAGGAGAGTAGAAAGCAAGAGCCTGGTGAAAGGGAATGTCTCACAACAGTCTAAAGTAAAAGCAGTAATTCATAAAGAAGTTCTAATTGTCACTAAACTAGAAAGAATCTGAAATTTATGACATAGCTAAGTAATTTCTTGTGGCAGACAACAAAAGCATATAACTCACCAGGAGTGTTTTGCATTTGTCGTGTGTGGGCTGTACCTCTTCCAGATTTGACAAGACTTAAGAAGCTGCTATTTTTATGTTTATGATATTAATATCTCCTTTTCTTTGCAGGAGCAGCTCTTCAGGAGAATGGGAATACAAGGAAAACTGTCAGAAAAAGGTTATATGGAAGTGACTCTGAAAATACTTCAGTGGTGACATCCAAGTCACTCAGTAACAGTACTGGTAGACATAGAAAAACTCCACGCAGAAGTGCTGCTGTGGCTGCTAATAAGTTAAGGCTAATGAGTGATGTGGAGGAAGAGGTTTCAAGCTCAGAAAGTATTGGCATAGGGTGCAAAAACAGAAAACTGCCTCACCGAAATGCCTCAGCTGCAGCCAGGCGAATGTTACTGGAGGGGTCTGAGGATGATGTAGGCCTAAAGTCTGAAAGTGAAAAAGAAATAGAAGAGCAGCTTACTAAGAAGAAAAGCCTTTCTCAACCTGGTTCATCGGCTCCACGAAGAAGATTTGTTAGTGAATCTGATAATGGAACTTCAGATTCTGAGACAGATGTACAGATGAAGCAGAAAAACTGGCAGAGCAATGGTCATAAACAGTTACGTGGGACAGTCCATTCTGTATCTCCCAGAATGAAAAGTCCCACCCTAGACTTTTTGGAGGATGACTCCAAAAGCCATAATTCAGAGGATGATAACAGTCAGAAAGTTTCTGACCAGTCAACATCTGCACATAATAAGCCTGCAGTGAGCAACTCTGAGGATGAAGTGGATTCTGAATTGGATAGATGGAATAGTAGAACAGCAACTGGTCTGCAGTTTATTGCTCCTTTAAAAAAAGCAAAAGTCTTGAGTGACTTAGAGGACACAGCAGAATCTGAAACAGAAGACAGAGAGGACAGGAGAAGTTTTGTCTCTGAGAGCTTTGTGCCAAGTAGAATTACAAGGAGTTCAAAATCTGGAGCTTGTGCCAGCTTCAATCACGTTTCTGGTACAGAATCTGAGACAGATTCAAAAAATAGTAATTATTGTGAAACGTCTTCGAAAACAAGAAAAAGGAAGAGAAAAGGAAAAACAAAAATAATTAGAAAAGGTAAAATTTTTGAAGTTAATAGGTCTAACTCTTGATATTCACTAGATGAAGGGGATAACAAGATTAATGACTGGATAATGACTGGGGGGATTTGGACTACACAAAGTGTAATAGTGTTCCTTGTTTTAAAATAACTATGTGGGAAGGAGAACTGTAAGGTATGATGTTGACATCAGTGTCTAGAAGTCTAGACATGTTTGGAACTGGGAGGTTACCAAACACAGTACAGAGAGAAAACTATTAACTCTTTGGTGTAGCTGTGTAGTATTTAGAATTCTTGCACAGTTCTTGTGCGGACCATTCTTCTACATTTCAGGCAATATGTTTCTCCATGAAAACCCTGTCATTAAATCATGATCGTTCTTTCCATACTTAACTTGCATTTGCTTAGCTATGGAGTGTATCTGTCCTGAAGTAAGATTGCGCTCTGTGTTTGGTTTACCAAAATTTTTAAGCTGGTGCCCTTTTAAAATACTTGATTCAAATGAAGAGGCCCCATATAAAGGAAACTCTTAACTATGGAGAAAGCTCAAGTATCAGTACATTTCTACAAGGCCATGAAATATTCTTTAAAAGTCACTAAGGAAGAAATACAGTAGTGAATACTTGCATCATTTGGGTCTTATTGCAAAGTCACCTGCCAAGAGGGCTCAGTATACTGTTAACTTAGTAAAGAAACTGTAATAGTAAATTTCCAGTATGTCCAGAACCAGGATAGTTAAAGACATAGGGCCAAGTCTGAGACTTCTTTCACATGAAAGGGGAATATACCTGTGTCCTATACAGTGTTCCTTAAAGGCAAGTAACTTTCAGGCATTTTGTTTTCTTTGTATTGTGAGTTACTCCCCCGATGTTTTGTTGAAATTAAATGATATGTAACTTTGGACAGTAGTTATCGTAGAATAACAGAATGGCTTGGGTTGGAATGTACCTTAAAGAGCATCTAGTTCCAGTCCCCATGCCACAGGTAGGGACGCCTTCACTAGAATAGGTTGCTTAAAGGCCTGTCCAAGCCTGGCCTTGAACACTGCCAGGGATGGGTCAGCCACAACTTCTCTGGGCACCCTGTGCCAGCCCCTCACCACCCTCCTGATGAAGAATTTTTTCCTAGTATCTGATTTCAGTCTCCCTTTTTTCAGTTTAAAGCCGTTCCCCCTTGTCCTTATTTTCCATTTCAGTTTCTTAATTTTTAAGCTAATTTGGGATATTACCAAATTATATGACCATTATGTGGTCACATAATTATTGTTAAATTAGCAGATGCCCTTTATGGCTCATTTTTCTCCTCAGCAGTCAATAGATGCAACACCTGGCTTTTATCATTAAGTACTGCTGGAGTAGGTGTATGCTTCTATATAAATATATGCATAGAGACACATATATTAATGTGTATTTATGTATTTACATAACATTCATTTTCAAGTAAATATATACTCTATCTCTATATAACTACATATCTACTAAACAATTAACCAGGTAAGCATTTTATGTGGGAACTTTGCCTTGGTTATTTTTAATACATATAATATATATGCACTACATGTAAAATATAGTATGTTTTACTATATAAATCATAGCATATATAGTACTATGGTGTATAGTCTATTTTATGTAATATATATTACAGATATATAGTGTATAGCATGCTTCTGTATAGATTTAAAAAGTTGTGTAGCCTGCTAGTAGGGGATGGGAAATACTTTGTGGATAGTAGTACACTCTGCAGATTACCTCACTGGAGGTATGGCTGGATATGCCTACCCAGAGTTGCAGCAGGGACTTCCAGGTTTACACTTTGATGGCATGAGCTCTAGGGAAGCTTGTCACAATGGTAAACTTGATGAACAATGCCTTCATATCTTATTGCCTTTCTTCTAAATGCTCTCCCAGTTGTTTTTTTTTTGGGGGGGGGGGTGTGTTTGTTCAGTCCTTCTTCTTCCTGCCTATGCAGTTTGTTTGTACTTTTGGAGAATTCAGTTTAGGATGTTCCTTGCACAGTTCTATTAAATTTTAATTAAATCTTTAATTAAAAACAAAATGATGAGTTTTACACAAATTTGCGCCTATTTTAAGATTCTGTATACAAAGTATAGATTTAATATTCTAGTAGTGTGTTGCAGGAAAGCTGGACTCCTTTATCATGTAGTACTGCATTTAATCTTACGGGTTCTGAAATTTTGAAAATACACATAATGTCTTTATTATGATAAAGGATCTTTTTTTTTTTATCAAAACACACAACTGTGTTTTGCACCTGTCTGTGAAAACCTGGCTAAAAGTATTGTGTGCATTCTTACTCCTTGGTTTGGTTTGGTTTTTTTTAACTCCCTTTCTTGGAATAGTTCCAGATGTTGTCTTTAAGTTTTAAGCGTTCTTTTCTTCAGATAGCCAAAGGGTATTAAGTTAGTACTTGGTATTAAGGCTGGGGAGTCTTTTCCACCTTTGCAAATTGCCTTTCTGGAATGCAAGTCACCAAGGAACTGAAGGGTTTAAATGTTCTCTGTGTATGTGAAACAACTGTGAAATCCATCCAGAGCTTGTGTCTCCATAAAATATTATAATCTCTTTTTTTTTAGAATAAGAAGGCTTAAAATATGCAATAATTAATTTTAAAAGTTCATTCTACGAAGAAAATTATCGCTTTTAATGACAAAAGTATTAGAAATATGACAGTATTTGTTTGCAAAGTTAGGTAATTTGAAATTTCTAAGGTAATTACTAGATTGAATGCTAAAGAATGTTACTTTAAAACCATTTCATTAACTCAAACTAAAAGAGTAATCCTGAGAGTTAAGAATAAGTTAAAAATACAGTCAGCCTGTGCCCAGCTGACTGTATTTTTAGTAAAGGCTTAAGGCAAATTGCATGTAACAGCTGAAGTAAAAAAGAAAAAGGTTTTGTGTATTTTATAAGAGGTGGTAGTGTTGTGCTTAGTAAACAAATTATTTCAGGAATGCAAATTGCTAAACTTTTAAATCTTTATTTTGCAGAATCTCTATCTGAGGAGACCGGACAAAGTGCGAAAGTGCTCAGGAGCAGGACATGTATCATTAACTACAAGAAGCACATAAAGCTGTCTAATGAGAAGAAGAATCCACGCAGATGTGCCACTTTGGCAGCTAATAAGATTAAGATAATGAGTGATACAAAGGAGGAATTATCAAGCTCAGAAAGTGTTTGCACAGTAAAAAAGAACAGAATGCAGCTTCATGGCAGTGTGTCTACAGCATCCAGAAAGAAGGTGATCAGCAGCTCAGAGGTAGATGGTTGCTTAAAGTCTGAAAATGAAAAAGAACAGCTTTCTGGCAGAAAAAAACTTTCCTGCCCTGAATCATCTGCTCCTAAAAGAAAGTACATTAGTGAGTCTGAGAACGAAAAAACAGAATCTGAAGCAGAGATAAAAGTAACTCAGCACCAGAATGATAATTGCAAGAAGGCATTCAAAACTGTCTGTGCTGTAGCTCTTAAAAATATTGAATTTGACTCTTCAGAGGGCAATTCCATAAACCACAAGATGGAAAATGGGAGAAACTGGAGAAGTTCTAATCGGTTAGCTTCAGCCCACAACCATTGTACAGCCAATTCTGAAGAGGAGGTAGATGCTGACTTAGCTAAACACGAAACTAAAAATATCGAAGTACCAAATAAAAAAAGTGGAGCTTCCTTCAAAAGATCAAAATTATTGGATGACTTCAAAGAATCATCAGAATCTGAAACGGGGAAGAAAGATGAAAAAAGCTTAGCATCAGAAAATGTGGAAGCACCTGGGACCGCAGGGATTTCAAAAGCCAGTTTCAGTTGTTCTTCTGATTCAGATTCTGGAACTGGTAACAGTGTCTACAGTGATGCCACAGAAACAAAAAAAAGGAAAAGGAAATTGGAAGGGATTAGAAAAGAAATTACTAGTTCCAACTCACTGAAGCCTTCCAGAAGACCCCAGAGAAGGAAACGTTGGAAACCTAACAAAGAAAATGACTCTGAAGATCTGGATTACACCAAATATAGAAGAGCTAATCGGCGCTCTAAGATAAGAACTCGGAATGGAGGTAGACGGACTGTGAGATACAACGATTGTGATGACGATGATGATGACAGAGGTTTAGATGATGTAGACTGTGAAACGTAACCTTAAAAGGAAAAGCCAGCCCACCTTTTTTTTTTTTTGGTTTTTTTTTGTTGTTTTTTTTTTTTTGGTAATAGCACTAGAACTCATGATGGATGCTGGCTCTTCTTTGTCCTACATTTCAGGGAATATATTTATATTTTTCTATGAAAAAGTTATGAATGTGATTAGATGATGACTTTCTCCTTTTCATATTTTGACTTGCACTTGCCTGCCCATGTAGCAGCATTTAGCACAGATGCCAAAATGTGCCTCATTATAGGGGCAATTTTTTTGTCTTTACTGGTATTTTATTACATATAACAAGAGTTTAAAAAAAAAAGGAAAAAAGTTAAAACACTGCGCAACAGGTTAATAGCAGTATGTTGAGTATTATTGTTATGGGTGCTGCAATGGAATACTACCTAGGTCATGCAACATTCAAGAACAGATTTCAAACATCTCTGATGCTGTATGAAATCATATACAATAGGAACAGGCTTATACATAATGCTATACACTATAAAAATCTAGTGGATGCTGGCATTGCATCTAAAGAGTAACGAACGGTCACTAGGCTAGTAACTTTACAACTTGTGTTAGTACAGACGTTAAATGTTCTGTATGTGCATTATTGGTAACTGCAACCACAACCAGCTACCAGTGAAAAAGCATAGTTGCTGGTTGCAGAGGCATATTATTGGCACTGGTGAAGAGAGGGTTTCTGCTGACAGGTAGTACTATCATCATCAATGTGACTTCTATACTGTAAACTTAAGAGTATGAAATGCAGGTGAACTCTTGGGCCTAAGGGGTTTTGTGTGTTTTCTTTATAAAATAGAAAAACAAACAAACACTTGTTCTGTTTTCTTTATGCATGAAAAACTGGAGGTGCAGGATTCTTACATTCCAGACCTTTTTGCTACATTTCTGTTGTTTTTCCAGATTAAAACTTCTAGGTGCTTTAATGTTAGACTTCTCACTGATTAAACCTTACCAGTTTCTGATTATTAATAATGATTGATAATTAATAATACATCTCCTTTTTTTAAAACGTTTGAGGTGGCTGTTGTTGATAGGAAATAATTCTTGTGTAGAGGGCAGGAGAAGATTTCTCCAGGAAAAATGTGCCAGTTCTTGGTTGGCCACATGTCAACTACAAGAACATGTGGCACTTTTGAATGCCTTGCTTTTTCTTGGAGCTGTGCTGGTGGAACTCCCAGTCTGCTGCTCAGCACCAGGCGCGTAGTGATACCACTCCTTTCCCATTCCCCACTGTGGGTTTCCTCCCTCGGCTCCAGTGGCTCCCTTGCTCACGCTCAGCAACATCTAGTCATTTCTGAGGTCATTGCTCAGCAGGAGATGTGTTAAAGAGTATTAGATTTATCCTCACCCAGTTCATTTTAACTGAAATAGCAAGTTTGTGAACTGGTTTTCCAGTGGATTGGACTGAAGTAACTTCTGGAAGGGGGGGGGGGGGGGGGGGGGAGCTAATGCAGCTGCACAGACAGTCATTAGTGCCATTAATGCTTCTGCAAATGGGAGTGATGGAAAAGGGAGGCCCACCCACAACTTACCAGCACTTTGTGAGAACCACTTCTCTCCAACAACATTGCTGGTGTTATGTGCCAAAAGGTTATTTATTGCTATCTAAAATGTTATTTAAGTATAGAGAGAATTTTTTTCCCCCTTAAAGCTTCTATGTGAACTCCAAAACCAACCTATTTTTTTATCATTCTCACCCTAGGAATTTTATTCAGAGCATAGTCCTTACTGTGATACAGCAGAGTTTTGTAAATTCAAGATGGATGCTTATCTGAATTCATTAAGTTGTTTTCTAAACCAACGAAGTGATGAAACTTGAAGGTGGTTTTGTGTATCTGACCTTTTAGGGGCAGCTTTGTTAAAAGAGAGTAGGTCAACTGGTATTTTTATATTCTCCATGAACCAAATGCATTGTTCAGCAGCTGTTTATGATCCATGTTCTACGTTCGGAGTATAACCTCCAGTGCAGGAATAAATACTGGCTCTTAAGTGAACGTCAGAGTGTTTATTAATCTTAAGTTTAAAATTGGGCTTGTAGGTTTGTATTTCCAGGTTGGGCTTAGACAGATGGTTTCCTTTCTCACCAATTTTAGTTGCTGTGTTTGCCGTCACACCACACTTGGGCACTGCATGTTACATGGTCACCCTGAAGGCTAGGGGAAGGGTCTAGCCTCAGTATTTCTGTGTCCAAGAGGGAATTACAGGAGGAGGAGGCATGGTTAAACTGGAAAAGGACTTTTACTGTTTTGCTCTCTTGGGAGTTTGATGTATGGTGGTTGTTTTTTTTTTTTTTTTTTTGTATTTTGGGCTTTTTAAATCATTTATTTAAATGTGCATGCTTAGCCTCAGAACTGGTAATCTAAGCCTTTGAGAAAGCTGTTCTTTCATCTTCCTGGTAATTTTAAACAGCATTCTTTATTTGCTTTAGCTGCACTCAGGGAAGTAAAATCGGGGAGTAGTCATGCAAAGTAGTGTCTTTAAAGCTGGTTCATGCAATGGATTTGGGGGGGGATGTTGGTGGTTTTTCTGTTGTTGTTTTGTTTGTTTGTTTTAGTTTTTTTCTTGTTTGTTTTGTTTGGGGATTTTTAGTGTGTTTTTTTTGGGTGGGGGGAGTTTGCCTGTTCTAAATCAGGACCTGAATCTAGAGCAGTGACAACAGGCATAGGAAAACTTTAAAAGTCCAGACAGCAGCGTCAGAGAATCGAGTTCCTTAAATACTTTGATGTACCCGTAGAAGCGGACCAAAGTAAAGCTGTACATTGTACCGGCAACTGTACTCTTATTTGCCCACGACTGGCACGTTTAACCTGGCTGTAGTTGGGTTCCTGCCCCTGTGTTAGCAGCCCAGTGGCCGGCGGGGGCTCCCCTCTGGGGGCAGGGAGCTGAAGGAGGGGGGCTTCCCCGCCGGACCGCAAAGCGGTGATTGGCATGGCGGCTTCGCAAGAGGGACGGGGACGAGCCGTGCTCCGGTGCCGCAGCTGCAGCCTCCGCCGGGGCCCGACGCTGGAAGCGTCCGCGTCCAGCAGAACCTTGGAAGGCTCCCACCGCTTCTCCACGTTCCGCGGGGCCAGAGCGGGCGGAGCCGGAACTCCGCGGTACCGCGCAGGCGCGCTGTCCTCCAAGAGGCAACTATGGCGACCTTCTTCGGGGAGGTGGTAGTGGCGCCGTCCCGCGCCGGCGTGGACGATGAGGAGTCGGCGGAGGAGGGGTGCGAGGAGACGCCCGAGGACCGGGACATCCGCAGGGAGCTGGAGAAGAAAAGGTAGCGGCCAAGGGGCGGGCGTGGCCCCTGGGGCCCCGCGGCCGCGGTGATGCGGCCTCCCCCGGGATGGTCCTCCAGAGGTGTCCAGGCCTGGCGCTGTGACTGGGCGGCGGCCTGGGACAGGGCAGGGGGAGCGCTGCGCCACTTGCACCACATCTTTTGCCAGGGAGATCGACGTCCGCTGGACACTGAAGTCGGGAGTGCCTACGGAAAGCTCTGCCGACGAGCTGTTTGTCTGCTCTAAACTTATACTTGCAATAGGACGTAATGCTGCAGGTAAGTGATGCAGACTGCAGAAGCAAACCGCCTGAGACTCTCAGATCCTGTTGCCCTTCGATGACTAAATTTGAGGAGGCGGGAGGTTGGAAGAAAGCTTTAAGTGTGCCAGGACGCTCCCTTTGACATATTTAATGTTGGTCTCTGCTGTGAGGATGGTCCTTAAGGGTGTCCATCTCTTGGTTTAGGGAGTGGAGTTTTAACCCTGAGGCAGCTGAGCTGTCCAGAGAAACCAGTTAGTGTGTAAAACACAAAATGCAGTTTTTGTTACAGCTTACTATTCCTCCTATCAGATCATGGTAAAATGATGTATCTTTAGTTGAAGGGCTGAAGCAAAGTATGGTTTGAGTTTGGATTTTAATTGGGACAACCCCCCTGTTCCTTCATCTGAGACTGGTAGACTCTCCTGGACTGTTTGTTAATAGGCGAAAGTTGTCTTCTAATAGTAGCAAGTTGCTCAGTGCAGTTTAGTGTTTTCAATAGGGGTCCATCAAATACGTAAAATTGTGCGTCAAGTATGCTTTTATTTCCAATCAACAATTATTTTATTTTACTTTTTTTCTTGGTCAGTCCCTTTTCCACATTCTAATTCCTCGCTTGTTCAAAATGTCCTCTTTTGAGGTGGCTATTTACTCATTAGGCCTGCAGTCTTGAAACACCTTCACCCTTTCCCACACATGCTGAGCAAGGTTTTGAGTGTATCAGTAGCTGTTTTGCTGTGAATATAAAAAACTTTTAAACCTTCCTTACATTTAGGCCACATCTAGATGACACTTAAATGATATCTAAGTTAGCTTTGCTCATTTGTTTTCCCATTGTTCAGGTTTTTCCTTGAAAACCAGTTTTAGATATTTAGATCAGCCTTCTGTTTAAGGGTGACTTTTGACAGGAATTTGATTTAGGAACACTTGATTTAGGATCCCTTTTTGCCACTAAGTCATGCATTCTCTTGTCTCTGCTTCCTAGCGCCAGTGTAATAGTTCTGCCTTTCTGATTCCATTTTTATTATTTATTTATTTCTTAGAAATCTGTTTTATCTGGTATGTCAAGAAGTATTAGAGACTTAATAGGTATTAGAGACTTAAGAAGTATTAAACACTTAATAGTGCTCAAGGCCAGATTGAATGGGGCTTTGAGCAACCTGGCCTGGTGGGAGGTGTCCTTGCCTACTGCAGGGGGTTCAAACCAGATGATCTCTTAAGGTCCCCTACAAGCCAAGCATTCTGTGATTTTAGTATTTACATTCTTAGTGTAAATGCTAAAGGAATCAAAGTTGACCATGGTGATGTAATTCCTGAGAATGTATGGTTTTGATGTTAGGAATCTCTATATTTAGAACTGCTCTTTACCTTTTAAATCTTGATACAGTAAGCTTACTCACGTTTTTGATATTTTCTGGATTTGGTCAATAAATGCTTATTAAAAATTAATTACTATATTTTTCTTTTTAACTTGAGATTGCAAAGAAATAATCTAACTCAGTTTGGGTATCTATTTGTAGAACAGAAACTTTATTCTTGATAAATTAACAGCATTTATTCTTCTTCGCAGCTTTCTTGTCTTCTTTTATCCTGGATTCTGTATGTTGGGAAGTAGTTGGAGCTGTGAAGCTGTGGAATGAGTGGTGTCGAACATCCAGCACAACAAATGTCCTCCCAACAGATTCTTTCTGTTTGTTTTACCGCTTAATATCTGATCCAACAGTAAGTGGCTTATGCATGAATTCCTCTATATTTTAGCTTTCTGTAAAAGAGAGCAACTTTGTCCAGCCCTTACCCTGCCCAGGGCAAAGCAGCCACTGGAACTGCAGTATTTTGGATTAATGTAATAAAAAATCTGAAGGGTCATTAAGCTTATTAGAACTTTTCAAGTTCTAGTGTGTGCAGTTCAGTACAAAGAAGACATTTGACAACACAGTTGCTTCACATCAGTTGTAAATGAAAAACTCTTGTCGAAATGGAGTTGAAGAAGCCCAAGAAAGCCATCAAGTTGTTTGCTGCAGTCACGTTATCTCTACATGTGATTATGAGCTATTTTGTGCCCTTTAAACCACTTGCTTACACAACTTCTTTGGTGGTTGTTTTTTTTTTTTTAAGGTTTGGTTGTGCCAGTGCAGTTGTTACGTGGCTGAGGATCAGCAGTTCCAGTGGCTTGAAAAGGTAAAACAAGCAAGACAACAAATTGAGTAATGAAACCTTAGCGGTGGGAATCTTCAGCTTGATGCAAGTGCCTCTTCCTCTCTGATATTCTCAATATGACAGCATTGTAAATAACTGTTTTCCCTGTGCCTCTCTTAAATATCCTACAGATTTACTATGGGCGGATTCTGTGAAATTCCTTTTTAGATTCTGCCCATTGTAATTTACCAACTTTGTACAGTTAGTTCTTTTGGAGAGTTTCAGTTTTGTCACCCTTAACTACTTTCCAAGCGTTTTTCCTGTTTGGATTAAATTTCCTGTGGCTTACTTCAGCTCTGGAGAATCCTTCTTTAAAAAACAGTAACATAACTGTATTTGTGCATCTGCCAAAGACCAGACAAACCTGTTGTGAAACTTAGGATGGATGATGCCTTGACAAATGGATGTGTTCGGTACATGAACGCTGCTGGGTTATTCAGGTCCCTCCAGATATCATCCTGTTGATTTTAATAAGATGAAGCCAGGGGAGTATGTTCTGACTGTTGATTTTCTTTATGGATTTGAGTCGCTGCTTAGCCTTTAGGAAGTATTGGCTTATTTTGTCTGCTGTCTGTCTGCTAACCTACCTTCCTTTAAATCTCTGCTCGTTGTTCAAGCAGAGATTCTGAAGCTGTTACATTATGCTGAAGCTGGGTAGGGCTTTGGTAGAGATACAGAGAGTGAGGTAAAAAGCAGGGCATCCACTGAGAGCAAGTCCTCAGCCTAAGCTGAGTGGTACCTGCTCAGTCCAGCTGCCAGCTGGCCCAGCCAGCGTGTGAGAAGGACTACTTGGTTGCAAGGGAAAGCCGTACAAGCAGCTCAGTGTGAGTGGCCAAAGAGGTTACAGGAACACAAAGAGGATGGAAAACTGGGGTAACTTCACTGAATGATACAGGGGTTTCACATCCAAGTTTGGAAAACTAGACTCTTGTGGTTCCTTGTTTGTTGAAGAGCTTCATTCACTTTGGTGGGGGTAATGGTTCTCTTTGAAGTTTAGAAGCCTGAAGACCTAAACCATTTTGGGTTTGCTGTATTCCACACATTCTTGCATGTCATTTAAACTGGGATTACAAAAGAAAGATGATGGTCGGTTTGCTGTCCTCCCATTTGTGTTTTTCCAGCTGTTTGCTCAAATGTGTTACTTCAGATGTGGGTGTTCATGAGTAGTAGGCGTGTGCAGTTTTACCAAGTTAGTGTTCTTGAGTATTTTTAGACTTCATAGTTACTGGTATTTTTAAATCAGCAGAAGCACTGTGCTGGTAATCTTTTGCTTTTAGTTTGTGTTACAGACCTGACCTGTATGCTTCATAAATCCTGATGTGCTGAGCATCTTTACATTATACATTTACTTTATCTTATTGAGTCAGATTTTTACTTTTGTATGTGTTTTCTCAGCATAAAATGAGCACTCAGAGGCTGAAGTTTTGCAGTAATGCATACCAGATAGCATTTCCAGCAAGGTAAATTGAAAATATATGTGCTTCTGAAAAGTTAGTTCAGTTTTATATTACAGTGGTAACGCACTGATCTGAGGGAGCAGTCAGCTTCCCTTCTATCCATGATTGGTATCATATACAGCAACAGGGGAGTTTCTGTAATGTTTACCAAATTCCCTATTTCCTTACTGGTCATAAATCTGAAGAGGATAGTTTGAAGGGAAGGTGCAGGTTTATCATGCTTCTGCTCATTCTGACATATGACATTCTGTCATATTTGACATTGTTCTTTGAAAACAGTAGGAGACTGTGTAGTGTGTTGGTGTTTTGTGGTGGCATGCAATGGATCCAAAAGTGTGCTTTGTACAATGTTTTTGAAACTGTTTGCTTTGAGTTTAGGGAGGACTGTGAAAAACATGAAGGTTCTTCGATATAATTAAATAAAATCTGAGTATTTAAAATGAAGACTCTTCTTAAGTACTGTGGAACATCTGGGGAGCACAATTTCAATTTCAGATGTCTTGCAGCATAGCAGGCTGCTCTCCTGTCATAAGCAGCCTGGTTTTATACAGAGTCCTTTTGCTTTCTACAATCACCATTAGTAAAAATAGTAATGCTTAATATATTTGCAGGTGAACAGAAATGCTGAAAACCTAAAGCCTCTCAAGAAAATCACTAGGCTTGGTAAATACATTAGCTGTCCTTTTGGGGTTTTTTGTCTCCATCCCAAGATCAGTGCATGTGAAATTTCTACCTGAAGGCTGCAATTCGAATTTTAGTCCAGGGAACCTGAATTAAGCTGCCTTTTGCCATCTCCATTGAAATTGAAATAAATCTTTCTGGGTTTATTCTGTTAGTGAGGAGATAAATGTTGCTTACCTATTAACATTTTTATTTCAGGTTTTTGGTTGTATGAGAAAGGAGGGCTTGCAAGTAACCATTCTTTCAACGTGTCCTGTAGCTGATTACAAAACTCAAGAATCCACTTTAACACTCCCATCTCCCTTTCTGAAAGCCTTAAAGACAAAAGAATTCAAAGAGCAGGTCTGCTGCCCACTGCTGGAACAACCCAACATTGTGCGAGATCTTCCTGCTGCTGGTATTTTGCAGTTCCAATAATAACAATTGCTGCTGGTGGTGACACAAAATAAATTTTGAAGAGCATCCCAGTATGATCAGAATTTATGCTTAATTGTGTAAACTGGCTGACAAGTTAGCTTTTTGAAAAATAATTCCTAACAGTTTCACATCTTGCATATTGCTTTGTGAAATAAGGACAAATTTCAAAACCACCCTCAAATCCTTTTACCCTTTATGTGTGGGGTGTAAGTACTAGCAAATGCTTCTGCATAGCCTCACAAAGCGTATTGCATGCTTTGTAGGGCTTTGGGGAGCATTTTGCTCATGAACTAAGTATATTTTAGTAAGAGTTGGTTTCATCTGAACACCCAAATTGAGGTTCATAAGGTTCTTTCTGCATATTACAGGTAACAGATTTCAAAGTGCTACTGCTCGACCTCATGTGAAAGTTAGATTCACTTTTATTATGTAATGTCATAAACCGGGCCAGGCTTTTCATTATAGGGGACCAAATTAGTGGCAGCATCATGATGAAAAGGTTTCTGGCAAGAGCTCAAAGTGCATAATTTGTCCAGAAGATGTTTATCTTGTTCACACTTTGAGTTCTACGGGGGGTTGGGTTTTGTTTGTTGGTTTGTTTGTTTTACAGAATCTCATTTTTGTTTACCAGTAATACAGTTTCCAGCTACAGTATTTGCCAGAAGTACCAGCAATGTTTGACTAAATTTTGGTGGTTTATTTTCTCATGTACCTGGGGAATGAAGAATGGTCCAGCGGTTAAGATCCTGAGTAGTTAGTTTATAAACTTTCAGGCATTGCTTCCAGTGGAAATTTATGGAATATATAGATAGCAACCTTCCAGTACCTAAAGGGGGCCTACAAGAAAGCTGGAGAGGGACTTTTTGCAAGGGCATGTAGTAACAGGACAAGGGGCAATGGCTTTAAACTAGAAGAAGGTGGATTCAGATTAGATGTTAGAAATAAATTCTTCACTGTGAGGGTGATGAGACACAGGAGCAGGTTGCCCAGAGAAGCTGTGCCTGCCCCATCTCCTGGCAACGTTCAAGGCCAGATTGGATGGGGCTTTGAGTAACCTGGTCTAGTGGAAGGTGTCCCTGACCATGGCAGGGGGGTTTGAACTAGATAATCTTTAAGGTCCCTTCTAATCCAAACCATTCTGTGATTCTATGCTTTTATGCTTTTGAAGTTCTGGCCAGAACAAATGTGATACTGTAACACAGAATTTAGATTCCTTCTCTGCTGAATGTAATACGCATTTTCTTTTGACTTGTATTTAGTTTTGAGTTACTGTCAAGTGTGGCAGATTCCTGCAGTGTTGTATCAGTGTTACACTGATATCATCAAACTGGACACTGTTACAATTGAAGCGTTCAAGCCTCTGCTTTCTTCTAAAGTCCTGAGGAGTTTAGTCAAGGTAAAATTTCATGTTTAAAAATTAATGGGAGGTTTTGTCTGTTTTTGTCTGTCATCTCTTGTGTTCTGCTGTTAATGTACTCCTGTGAGGATTCCACCTAAAAAGGCAGTAAAATACAGATTTTAATTACAGAGGACAGTGATTTCTGCTACAGTCCCTGCTCTGACATCTGTTTGGAAGTTGCTTAGAAGTAATGCATCTGCAGCTTCTGTCAGAACTTCATTTTGACTTTTCAGGCTCTTATATATCAGGGAGTGATTTCTTGTGATCATTTAAGCTGTAGTTTCCTTTGGAGGTGTGTCATGTTAAAATGTTTAAAGCATATTATGTTTTTTATATTCACATTCATATGCACAATGTCTCTTTCCTAGCTCTGTATCTCCTGTCTTAACCACACATGCCAGCTTCTGAAGAAATTTATTTTGGCCTGTAACTTCTTAAAAGACTGAATTTCTAAAGATGACTCTTACGAATTTTGCACTAATCAAGCAGCTGTGAAATCATGGCATTATAGCTACTAAACTGAACGTTTTGCTTCTTCCTGAAATGTTTTTAATTGTAGTTGGTTCAAAACACTTCTCAGTTTTGCCAGTTGAACTTGCATCTAAACGCCAGAAGAGATATATGAGTACCAAAGTAATTATTTTAACTCTCAGTTCCTGCATGCTTTTCATTATAGCTTTTACTGGTCTGCTACACAGACTGATAGAGCAGTATGTAAATTTTTAAACTCTGATGGAAAACAGCAAATCTGCTGGCTCTTCCTCTCATACACAAGCAAAGAGGAATGCAAAACAACAAATCAATCCCTTTCTGTGGTTGAACTGCAAATTCCTTTGAAGCCTTTAGCAGATCTCTGAAAACCTTCATTCAGAAGACCTGAATTTTGCTCAGAGTTAGCATTTTAATAAAACTGATGTTAAAGGTAATAAAAAATGAAATGGAGGACAGTGAGGCTGTTTTGTTTTGTTACCAGCAGTGTAGCTAATGCTGATCATCTCTTCCTTTTCCTAGGATGTATCTGAAAGCACGAAGATCTTGAAGAAGTTACTGATAACCAGTGAAAGTCACAATAATATCTATATCTGAAGAGGATATTTATGATGCAGACTGCACTTTCATAAACTCCAGTTTCTTCTGTCTACCGAAGAACATTTTGGAATTGTAGTTGTTTCCTTAAAAGTGGAATAAATTCCAGTAGATTTTTTTTTTACTTCTGCACTCATTTTTGTTACTTCCAAATTCATAACTACGAACACACACATTTCTTCTGCATGCTTGGAAGACTTTCTTCTGGAGCAATCTTAGGAAAGATACCTTGAATATGAAAACAGCTTCTTTTTCTCCTCCTGAAGGAGTTGTCTTGTCCAAATGTATACCTTTTAAATATAAAAGAGGAAATGCAGTTAAGGAATTCTGTCCAGCTCTAATGAGAACACCTATTTTATTAGTTTTTTTACTTTGAGAAGCAAAAATTTTACTAATATTTAGTTCTCTTTAGAGACTTGTCTGTGATGAAGAAAACACGCTGCATCTTTTTACATACATCTATGTATGTGATTTTGTTTGTATGTATGAATGACACATACGTGTGTGCACATACTTTTTTTTTAATACATGTGTTGATACAAAATTAAGTAGGGTAAATGCCTTTAAAAAACTTACTCATGGAAAATAAGCTTGCTTCACAAGTTAGGAGGCAGGAATGTGGAGCTGTTTTGAACTTCATGGGACTTGGATTCACTGAGTAGATCATCACTGATGTTGTGAATGCCTCTGCTTCCTGCAGCTCTGGCAGGCAGAGAGATGTGCCCACATTCAGATGCTGTAGCTCCCATCTGCAGATCCTTGCTGAAAGCCTTGCTGGCAGCTTCAGCCTCAGACCTTGAACAGGAGCTGTAGAGGCACAGGAGCATTCCCTGCTGTTGGATCTCTCTCAGTGCTGGGAATCTCGTGGTGAAAACAGGCTGGTAGGCTTGGAAGCTGCTTCAGCCGGACTTGCCAGGGCAAACTGATTTAATCTCTCCACTTTAAAAGTCCATATTTCTGGCAACAGTAGGAACAGTACAAGATCTCTTATGCCGAGTATGTAGTAGGAAAGCAAAAACTCAAGTTTTGAGGTGTCTCAAAAAATGCTCTGAAAGTTGGTAGCAATTTAAGCAGTGTATTTAAAGTATTAGGATTGGCATGCAGTTCTGACTTTATACCCTCTGTTTAACATTTTGCTTAAGGAAATGGTGTTAAGAGTATTTCTGTTGCTACCAGGTAATTTGCTGTTGGTGTCACTGCAGAGATCTTTAAACTGAATGCCACTTACCCTTTTGGAGCAGAAGGATAACAAAGTTCTCTACTAATTTAACTTGGGCTTATATTAGGTGTCCAGTGGACGTTTTTGAACAGTGTATTCCTGCAACAGAAGTTGCCATCCCTTCAGATTTGAAAGTGGTCAGCTTAGTCAACATCCACAGAAGCAAGTAACCCCAAGCCTCAGTAACCCCACTGTACACTGTATCACAGGTTCAGTGGCCTAGAATGTTCTTGATGAAGAGATCAAATTGCATATCAGTTAAGACACTGATTTAAAATTCTGTTAATATAATTACAGATAAGCAACTGTTGCTTTAAGCGGTACTGTATTTGGAACAAACTGAAGCATGATGTGCAGGACATGTTTTTTTTGTTTGGTTATCTTGTGTTTTTTCCCATTTCTGTGGAGGATTTGAATTAAAACCTGTTTGTATTTGTGATCGGAGCTGAGAATTCTGTTGCTTTGAAAGAGTTGTATGTTTCCTGCACCATTTTCTTATTTGCAAACTGAATGTTTGATTCAGAATAAATAAAGTACATAACAAGAAATATCTTTAATAATAAATATGCAGGCTCTTACAGGAACTGTAAAACTAGTATTGTTTTTATCACCCATGCAGTTTGCAACATTTCAGACCAGTTCTTCACTGAAGTATGACTTAGTTTTCACTGACTGGGTTTATGCTGAGGTGTGAGAATGCTCTTAAACACCTTGAATAGAAGTGGCAGACAAAACACTGGCAACTTGAATGATAAAATTTGAAAGACTGAAAGCTGGTGTATTGGCAGTATGCTCTGAAGCGTGATTATTACTTCAAAGGGTGTGGTGTCTCTCCAGTGTTCAGGAAATGTTTATGCAGGATGTGGTGCTTTCTCTGTTGAATACTATTGAGCTAGGGGTTTCACCCTGCATATCCAGGTATATTTCTGTGGTCCACATCACAGATGAGATCAAGTTTTGCACAGTAGTAGTTCTCTGCTGTGAAACTATGCCAGGGAAGTCGTGTACACACTGTATAGTCAGTAAGACTCATCAGTGTCAACTGCGTTGTGCTGTGTAAGTTTGAAATGCCAACCTTTTCCAGTACATGGTAAGCGTCATAGGACAATGAAAGAAGATACTTTAATTTACAGTTCCTTTCTGTCTCCATAATTTGATGTATGAAGTGGCTCATATTTCTTTCTTAGGTAGTTCTGAAAGCATCAGAAATAATGAGGCCTAAGTATCTCCAAAGATATGAGCACTGGCTGAAGATTTTTTCATGCATCAACATTGCGAAGTGGGGTTTTGTTTGTAGTTTTGTTTTTTCTAATTCTTCTATGCTCTCCAGTCTCTAGCAGGAGCCTGCAATAAGGTTTTCTTTGTTTCTAACAGCTGCTGGATTTTGTTATACTTTTATACTTCGAGTATATAAGCTCTTTCATCAGATGTGGCAGATGGTTTCAAAAGCTTTGGGGAAAGAAGTACATTCTTGCCTGCGTGTCTGAAATGTGATTGTACACAATTTTGTCTCTTAAAGTATTGGGCTAATTGCAAATACTGAAACCAGACACAGTATTAAATTGGAAGAGCTTTCTTTTTCCAGTTTTCCATCTAAGCCACTTGCTATGATAACCCTCTGGCCCTTTGTGGGTTTTTTGTTTCTGGATTAACACCACACTGTCTTCTGCTCCTTGGTGAGGCTTTTGGCTTGCAACATTTTGGTGTCTGTGCAGTGCAGGTCATAGGTTTCTAAGTACAGGACTGAACAGACATAGTTAGAAGGTAATGTCCGAATCTGTGGTTTATTTGAATGTGTTACAAACCCTATACATTTGAATGCCCAAAACAGCAATGATGCTGTTCTGCTTTTATTTTCCCTATGGTTTTTGTGGTCACATACAGTGCAATTACTCTCCAGTAATGAAATTCTTGCAGCCTGTTGAAAATGCAGCATGAAAACATTATGCCCTGCTCTGCTTCCTGGGCACTTAGTATCCCATTATGTTCCTTCTGGATTGTACATGTGCCAGTTCTCCTCCCTGTACAGTTTCTCCTTCCTGTGTGCTATCAGCAGGAGCACTGGTACCATGCATAAAAGCATGAGCCCAAATATTCCTGTTGGATCCCAAGCTGCCTGTGGCACTGAAGCAGGGGATCTTGGAGCTTTTGTCCTGAAGGTCGCTTTCAGCTGCTGCCTGCCTTCTAGCGAGCGATGTGCTCCCTGAACCTTATTCATGCATGCCCATTGCACTAAGGAGATGAGACAGAAAAGCACTTTATTCTTTTGTCAGTCTATCCTTGATGCCAGTGCATGTTGCACGTCTTTTCCTTGTTCCTATGTGAAGGTCTCCTTAGCTCATTGCATGGCTCTAGCAAACAATTTAAGTCTTCCTTGTCTCCAGCCTTCCCATACCGGAAGCAAATATCTTGGGCCTCATCCTGCAAAGTGCTTTGTTGCCAAAGCCTCAGAGGAAGAACTTCACTTCTGATACATGATTTTACAACTTCTATGCCAAAAACTATTAAAACATTTGGGAAGTCAAGCGGGCAAAATTCAGGGAAATCCTGGGAGTTTGCCTTGCAAATTTTGATTTGGTCACCAACCCCATGCCTGAAGATGTTTGCATCTTCACAATGTTAGGCAGTTCTTCCCAGACAAAGCAACCCTCCTGAAGGGCATCGCTTGACTATGGCTATATGGAAGGAAGGAATCTTAGGGTAAGATTGCCGTTTTCATTTGTGCTCCGTGTTGGAGGGTGTGATGACTAAGCCAAGTGAGTGCCACTAAGGCTCATAAAGGAGGAATTTGTTTCTGCCTCAACTTCAGGCAAAAGTTACTTCAGTAATGCTATGCAAGCCCTGTAAATGACAATTTGATGCACAGTTGGTATCCATGTATTTTGTGGGTGAGCAAGGTGAAGTATCTGGAAGCTGGCTTGCTGATGTGCTGAGCACTCACAAGATGAATTGTAAAAACAAAGCTGGATGCAGATGCTGAAAGTAGGGGATAGAATTATTATGTGAAAATTTGAAATGTTTGAAATGTTGCAGGTAATGAAAAAGAATCTTTAAACAGGCAAGTGTTTTCTTCAACCCCAGGTGTCCTTTCTGACTTTTTATATGTCCTTGTTTTGTGTCTAAGGCATTGAAAAATCCAAATGAGCCAAGAATGAAATGAAAGTAGGAGAGAGAAATGATTTTTTTTTTTTTTTTTCAGTGCAGTCAGGTCTGCATTCTTTTCCCCTTTAAAAGTTTTAAACTAAAAACACTGCTGCACATAACAGCAACCAGCATTAATGGGCATTTTGTCTAGCCAAGTGAGATCAGAGCTGTGAGGTAAGACTTTCTTACTGTTATACTTACAGTATAACACTGAGATGCTGTTGACATGTCATAGAATAGTTGATGAGAAAAAGTGCTTGAGAATTCCATACAATAAATATTGTAGAAAGCCATTAACTCTCAGGAGTAAAAATGAAAGCACTTGCTTTGCTTAAACAGCAACATATCCTGAGATGTCTTCAGTGAGAGAAGAACACCAAAGACACCAAATAGTACGTATGTGGAAGAAAACTAAAGGTAAATTGGCTGGCCACAGTCTCGAAGTTTTTGCTTTCAAATAATTGTATAATCAAATGTTTTACTGTTCTTTCTGGGGATGTTATGCCCTTATCCTGGTAATTGCTTTAAAGTAGAAAATGTTTTGTAAGAATAGTGATGTACCTTCAAAGGGCAGTTTCTTAACATAAGCTTTCCTGAAAAGATCATGGGCTCTTCCCCTGTGTTTTAATCAAAAGATTACAGTGTGCTTTAATGCGCTAAACTCATTATGTTTCTTCTGTTCAGAACTGATTCTTGAATTCTTCTCTTAGGTCTGATTTGGACTCAGAACCCTTTTCATGGTCTACTGAAATGAAAGCTATCTTTTTTCCCATTATCTCTATAGACTTTAAAATCCAATCTGCTGTTTCACAGGGAATTAACAAAAAGGGGAATGAACATAATAGAGTCACTATCACTGAAGGCAGCAATTCGATTACTGAACAGATGAATGGTGAATGAACAGCCTCACTTAAAAAAAGAAAGAAATCAAAACCCTGTGGGTAGGAAGGTTGTAGCTGGAAGGTTGTGTGAGAACAGAGGCAGCCAGTATGGAAAGGTGGGAGCACAGTCAAGAAAACCTTAGCACTGACTGTCCTATAAAATTAATGTTTGTGAGTGCTGTGAAATAAAAGTAGGTTGTAAGGTGGGTTAGCTGTTCTCTGCTGGCCTGAGTAACACCCTCACAGGTCCCAAAGAATGCCTTTGTGCTGCTTCGCTTAATTCACTTCCAAATTGGATTGAAAAGGGTAATTTTTTTTGTGCAGAATAAGCACAGTGAGCAAGCACAGATACTGTGCCTGGCTATTTCCACCCTTAAGCCCTGGAGGACACTTGCAAGAAACACTGCAGATGCTGTCAGAAACAAGCAATTCTTTTGTTTGTTACTTAGAAAGTGCTGGTGCGAATGTCTTCAGCCAGAATTAACAATCCCCAGCGTAGCTCCATCAGGTTGTTGGGTTGTTGTTGTTGGGGTTTTCTTCCAAGTGTCAGGACGCAAGCACATCTGAGATCACCCTGCAGTGCCACCATGTGCGAAGAGATGCTCTGCAGTAGTGGATTCAACAGAAAAGATGATTCAGCACCTGCTCTTATAGTTTTTACTTTATGTTCTTCCACTTCTCTAGGAGCTGTATGAGAGTGTATGTGGGGAATATTTATTCTTAACAACTATTAAAAAATAGCATTATTTTTTAAAATTCCAATCTGCAAGGAGGGGGTGGGGGTGGTGAGGCACAGGGGGAGATGTCATGGTTAATAAACAGACTTATACCCAGATGCTGTGGTAAGCACATTTTCTATCTTTATGAATGCAAATGTCATCTTATACAAGGCTTGTTCCAGGGATCTTACAAGTAAAACCCAAGTATGAATCCCCAGAGCTCCCACCTGGCACATAAAGAAGTTTTATGTGGTGCAGGTTTGCCTAGCATAATTTTCAGTGAAACTTTTCTTGGCTCTAACTGCAAATGGTTTGGTTTGTGTCTGACCAGACAGTTCTGTGGGGCTCATTCATGGAGATGCTGCTTTCTAAGCTCATAATATTTTTAGCTTTCATCTCTTCTAGTTTTTCATTTAATTCATTTAATTTTTCATTTAATTTTTAAGGGAAATTGTAATTGTCCTTAAAAAATAAATCTGGATGGAAATATTTCCCAAACTCAATGCTGGAGATTGAATTTCTCATCAGCTCAGTTCAGAAATGTTTTTTGACTCTGCTCTCATTCAGGCTCAGCTGTAGCTGATGTTATTCTACATAAAGCAGTAAGAGTCCTGTACTTGATGTGATTACTCTGAGTGTGTTCAAAACTATGTGTGTTGGAAGATAAAATGTGAACAGGATGGCTTACAGCAGGTGGGCCTACAACAGCCCCTTCACCGAGTATCACCCCAGCTCCCCATCGTACATGTGCTATTCCCTTTCCCAGTTGTGGATCGTCCAGAAGCACAAAGACGCACGCTGACTATTAGGATGTACAACAGCTGAGAGCTCAGACCCAAGGAGCTCAGATAGTGCTGTAGTCTGCTTCTTGAGATAATGACATCCACTTGTACACCATGGGACTAAGGGAATCAAGTATGGCATCTCTTCTCCTTCACAGCAGTTTAGCTCGTGCTTCCCCCAAAGAAGGTGCACAAGTTCTTACACTAAAAACCACTTTCTGTGGTCTTCAGGCAGCCCAGTAAAACCACAGGCTGCAGAAGTGAGTTTTCACATTGCACATGCTGGTGTGAATCATGTGCTTCTTCCAGCCAGGACCCAGACTCCTGAGCCATTTCCCCAGAGATCTGCACAGCATCAGCACATCAGGCAAGAGGTCTGTGTTTATTCATTACAAAGCAACTCTCTCAAAATACAAATAACTACTGAGTCTTACTCAGAGTAAGTAGGGTCTCTACTACCAATTTTATTTAGCTCTCCCTCATTTAGCTTCCATGGTACTTTGTGAACAAAGAAACAGGATTAAAAGCAGTTGCATGACTTTGTATACCTCAGTTTTCACTCTGTTAACACTTGCAGAACGCACTTCAAGTTAGATGCTAAAATTGAGATTGGTTGATCAGTATGGGGTAGAGAAAGTAGTGCTGTAATGCTCGTAGGAACTGTCACTTGTCTGAAAGGAAAGGAGCTTGCCTTTTTACAGTACCTCTGTAGCAGCAGGGGCTGCTGCTAAGTGTTTCTGCAGAGCAGTCTGCTGCCCCAGCTGTGATGCTGCATAGCAAGTCTAATGCTTGGAAGTGGCTTTTAATGTCTGAACTTCCAGCAAGTCAGCCTCGTGTTTTCCAGTGTTGACATGTGGCTACCAGATTGTAAAATCCAATGCATGTTATGAAAGCACATCAGCATTGAATTTAAACCATGCTTTAATAATTTGGCCACCTGTACAATATCCTAATAATCTTAGAGAACTTGAGATCCTCTGTGAAACTATTTGTAGCAGATGTTAAATCTTTGGTGTATTCTACACATTTACACACTGGGGGACAGATATTAAACACTGCCCCTTCAAAAATAACCCAAACCATATTTATTTCAAAGAATTAGAAAGGTTCATAGCAGGAAGTGGATGCAGGAAGCCTCATCCATTGTTGTGGTTTGTTTTAAAGGTGTGCCCAAAATGAGATGAAAAAAGTTACTGCAGTTGGACAAAATTAGTTGAGTGTTTAAAAGATAAAAAGCCTTTTTTTTTTGTATTTTGTTCCACCAACTTTCTCAGCTGTTGTTCTTTTAGTTCAGCTGTCTTTCTTTAATATTTTATTTTAGTGCTGTTCAGCTCTCTGACCTTGAAGCTGTAATTATGGGATGCTAAGTCCTGAGCATCCAACTCATTCTCTGATGACTGAAAAATTACCCTTTTGGTCAGAACTTGAGAGGCAGAAATGGAAAGCTTGCTGGCAAGAGGCAAACATTCCAGTCTGACATGACTGGGTACCGAGTCTCTTTAGGAGCAAAGCAAAGTCCTGCTTTTAAAGGTAAAGACTTCGCTGACAAGCAAACACACACACACATATATTTTTATATATATATATATATATATGTATATATATACATTCTCCATTGATGTAGCAAGCTTCCAGTGTGCCAACTCTGAATCAGCTTTAGAAACCATGACAGTTAAAATCTGAGCATGGTTTGTGGTGGTTTAATTTGCCTCCTGAGAAGCTGATTTTACCCTATGAGGGCTGAACTTTTCCTTTCTTTCTTTGTGATGAAAGTTCAGGTTATGGTGAAGACACGTGTTTTTAGGAGCTAAGGCTTTAGGAAGATCAGTAAATGTGTCTAACTCAGCATTAAATGGAGTACAAGCCCCTACCCCTTCCCTCAGCTGCTTTCTTTTTCTTTGTAGGAAGCATCACCTCCGGCTTCTTTAGTCTGGGATAAATACCACTTCATACACTTGCCCCACTCTTCCATTTTTCCTTCTCCAGTTGTGTCTTTTGTCCACCTTTCACACTGCCCTTCCTCCCCTCCTATCCTTGCATTTCAGACATTGTCCAGTCTCAGGTGTTGTAGAGGAAACCTTCAGACTATGTTGTTTAGTGAGAAGACCCCTGGCCTTTCCCTGGGATTTATTTGTGCTGGCAGCAATGGCAGGCAAGTGCAAATTCTGGGAAGAAAAAGTTGGTGGGGTGCTGTTAAATGCAAAGAACAAATGCTAGACTGACAACAACTGGCAGGGCAGAGATGGACAGTGGGATTGAGTGCCCCCTCATTGAGTCTGCCAAGGAAACCGAGCTGTGTGTTGCAGTCAACACACTGGAGGGAAGGAATGCCATCCAGAGGACCTTGACATTCTTGAGAGGTGGCCCAATGCCAACCTCATGAGGTTCAACCAAGCCAAGTGCAAGGTCCTACACCTGGGTTGGAGCAATCCCAGGCACAGCTACAGGTTGGGCAGAGAAGAGATTCAGAGCAGCCCTGCAGAGAAGGACTTGGGGGTGTTAGTTGATGAGAAAATGAACATGAGCCGGCTTCAGTGTGCGCTTGCAGCCCAGAAAGCCAACTGTATCCTGGGCCGCATCAAAAGGAGCGTGACCAGCAGGTCGAAGGAGGTGATCCTGACCCTCTGCTCTGCTCTTGTGAGACCTCACCTGGAGTATTGTGTGCAGTTCTGGTGTCCTCTACATAAAAAGGACATGGAACTGTTGGAACAAGTCCAGAGAAGGGCCACAAGGATGATCAGGGGACTGGAGCACCTCCTGCATGAAGACAGGCTGAGAAAGTTGGGGCTGTTCAGCCTGGAGAAGAGAAGGCTGCGTGGAGACCTCATAGCAGCCTTCCAGTATCTGAAGGGGGCCTACAAGGATGCAGGGGAGGGACTCTTCATTAGGGACTGTAGTGACAGGACAAGGGGTAACGGGTTCAAACCTAAACAGGGGAAGTTGAGGTTGGATATAAGGAAGAAGTTCTTTACTGTCAGGGTGGTGAGGCACTGGAATGGGTTGCCCAGGGAGGTTGTGAATGCTCCATCCCTGGCAGTGTTCAAGGCCAGGTTGGACAAAGCCTTGGGTGAGATGGTTTAGTGTGAGGTGTCCCTGCCCATGGCAGGAGGGTTGGAACTAGATGATCTTAAGGTCCTTTCCAACCCAAAGCTTTCTATGATTCTACCAGTATTTCCTGATAGGGTCTTCAGTTTTGCCTTTATTTGTCCAAAGGCAATTTGGCCATAACTTTTGGAAAAGCAGAGCATGCACAGGTCTAACTGGATTGTCTCACCTGCTTCAACCTCAAGGATCTCATCCAGGGGAAGAATGAAAAAGCAGGTGCTCAACCTCTGGCTAGAGTTGATGTGCTTTGCTTAAGGAGCAGAGTGGAATACTCTAGAGGCTTTTGACTAATTAAAACTTGGAATTTTGCTATATTTTCTGAATTCACAAAGGAAACAGGAGAGTCAGTCAGTGAGCTGTGCTGACTGGTGTGCTTAAAGGTTGCCACTGAAAATCTGTCTCAGGGAGTGAAAAGTGTGAGTGCTGCTGCTGGATCCCATAAAGATATGTCTGGTTGGCTTTTTCTGCAGCAGGTGTAGTGTCAACCAGGGTGTGACCTTTCTGTTTCTGGAGGAGATGGATCACGGGTGTTACACAGGCAAAAAGAATTTGCAGCTGGAGACAGGGATGGGGCAAACTTTTCCTCTTCTATCATTAATCAGTGCAAAACTTTCCTCATGTCTGGAATAAAAGAGCATCATCCTATGGCATTGTGGTGCATGAGGTGATGTTGAAATATGTGATAACCTTTGCTTTATCCCGAAATAAGCTAAAACTCATCCCAGAGGCTTTTTTGTGTTCCCAGTTGCAGTGAATGTAAACATGCATGTGTATCTATAGACTTACATAATCATTTACAGACTTTTAAAACATAAACATGGATTTAAAGTTGCTGAGCTTGTATCGACAGGCTGTTGGAAACGTACAGCTTCTGATCTTTTGCATGAAATAAGTGTTATTTTCCTCTCAAACGCTAGTTTACTTAACCAGGCAGATCATCACAAGCAATGATTGAGATCTCTATTTTGATTTCTTGGCTTTATAGTTTAGCATTAAATGTGCTTGTTGGGACCTGATAAATGTAGCTGTAATGGCATGATTTATTTGCATGTGTATACAACTGATGATCTTTAAGTCACTACTGTGCATAACCTGCTCCCCCCACCTCCAGAGTGATAGCTAACCAACTCAAACAGCAACTAGAAAGGAAAATAAAGGAAAGGCCCATGGAAATGGCACACAGACAAGGACAGTGGATGAGTGGTACTATTGTTCCTTTAAAATGAGACGACAAAAAAGGAAACCGGGTGATTCAAACATCAGTTCCTGTCCTGACCAAGAACCGCCCGGCTTCTGCCTGGTTCGGACAGGAACCAGGAGTTACTCCATCTCTGATACGTGTGGCATGTTTGGGTTTCTCTGGACATCTCTCTCATCTCCTCTACCTTTGATGCTTCTCAGAGGTTTTGGATTTGATGTTCAGGCTCAGACTCTCCAAGTGGGACATGTGCAGGCACTTGTATCCCAGTGATCGAGGACCCAAAACATCAGGGCCTGGATCTCACCAACAGCACATCTGTGAGCCAGGGCAATGGTGTCTGTTAAGGACTTTGTATCTCAGGTAGCACCGACCCCAGTGCTGGCAGTAAGAATTATAGAATGGTTTGGGTTTGAAGGGACATCATCCAGTTCCAACCCCCTGCCACGGGCAGGGACACCTTCCACTAGACCAGGTCACTCAAAGCCCCATCCAGCCTGCCCTTGAACACTGCCAGGGATGGGGCAGCCACAGCTTCTCTGGGCACCCTGTGCCAGTGCCTCACCCACCTCACAGGAAAGAGCTTCTTCCTAATGTCTAATTTAAGTCTACCCTCTTCTAGTTTAAAGCCATCCCCTGTTGTCCTATCACTTCACGCCCTTGTGAAAAGTCCCTCTCCAGCTTTCTTATAGGCCCCTTTTAGGTACTGGAAACTGCTCTAAGGTCTCCTCAGAGCTTTCTCTTCTCCAACTGTCTTCCCCAGCTGTCTCAGCCTGTCTTCATAAGTTATGCAGGGTAGGAGCATGCAGGAGTCATCCTACAGTGGTCTTCCAGGAAGAGTGAACGGAGTGTTTGGGACCAGTCAAAACTGTAGTGAAATATGTTCATTTCCCTAGAGAGTTTTTTTCAGTCAGCGTAAATGCTGTTGATTTCTGTGGCCTTTGGAGCAGTCTTCCTTGTCCATATACCAGACATTAATTTAATAAACACAAAATCACTGCTTTGGTCTTAATATTACTGAAGACATGAGCTGAATGTGTAGAAGTACGCAGAACTGGTAAAACAGTTCCTGAACTGTTATTGGCAAAATGGAAAGCTGTAAGTCTTGAAGTGTTAATGTGGAAAACCTAATGCCTTTTTCATGGACAAACGTTTAAAGTATTTTGTTCCCTATATTTTCGAAATCATAAAATAATGAAAAATCAGTCAGTAGTTCTTGAAATGAGAAAACAGGAGATCTTATTCCTAACAGACCACAGTAGCGTAACCTATATATAGTCATGCACTTTAGCTCTCTCGATGCTGCTTTTGCACAAAATGCTTCTGTCCCAGAAACATTTCGGCAGCTAATGAGCAGTATGAAACGTGGCCTTGGCAACTGTCAGGTTGCTGATGCACCGTGCTTCTGTGTGTTTAGCTATTTCCTTCTCTTGTTTTTGCCCTCAGAGTTGAAATGACGTGGGTATTTCTTCTTCACTGACTGAAGCAAAGTAACCTTGGAAAAGTTATTTTGGGTCCATAAAAGCATGAAAAAATTCCACTTTCAGAACAAAATGAAAAGAAAAAAAAAGAATTTAAAGGTTTTTTTGGTTATTCGGTGGAAAGTTTAATTTGTTTTGAGATTAAGTATCCATTTTATTTCTTTAATATTATCGTTGTTATTATTATTATTATTATCATTATTATTATTAAATCCATGCAAAGTTGACTTGATTTTTTTCTCAAAAGTACCGGTATGCAGCATTCCTAGATGTGAGGAAAGGGTTTACTCCTCCTCATTCCTCTGTTAAGACGATGAGCTAATTCGCCCTAAATTTAAGGAATCCCTTTGTTTTCATCCCAGCATGTCCCCGCTCCGCCTCTCCCAAGTCCCCAGGCTTAGGGGAGCGGCGTTGGGGCGGGGCTAGGCTCGGGGAGGGGGCGTGGCCTCAAGGGGGCGTGGCCTGCGGCTGCTGGCGCTCTGCTGCGGTGGGTCCGCACGGGGGCGCTGTGGCGCAGCGGCAGGCGGCAGCCGGAGCGTGCTGCGGCGGCCGGGGTCGGGACCGGGGTCGGGGCCGGGGCCGGGACTAGGTGAGTCGCGGTCGCTCCGGAGCTCGGAGTCGCTTTTCCCACATGTAAATATTTGCACTTTCGGCCTGTTTGATGTGTCGGCTCTCAAGAGACAAGGCGATAATAGGTGCCTTTGTAAGGTCACAGCCGCTTGGGATTGCTTCCCCCCCCCCCCCTTTTCAGGATTTTAGGAGCCTTTGGGTGTGTGGTATCCGCCGCCGTGTCGAGCCCCGAGGGCTGTGCCCATACACCGCCGGGCTGGCGGTGCCCAAGCGATTTCTTCCCCTGTGCGCCATTTCCCTCTCCTGCTCCTGAGGCGCTTTATCTAAACCCTGCTGGCATTTCAGCTATTTTAGTTAGTTATCAGCGCCATCCGTCAGCAGCTTGCTGTTGTGATTGGCACTTGTTTTTTTACAGCGCTCTGCTTTTTCTGTTGCCACGATAACATATATTGTGCCATGTTTTCAGATCCTGGCCGATTTCGCCATATGGTTTCCATATGGGAACATGCTGCTCTTGTTAGCCACCTTCGAAGCAGCCTGTCAGCCAGGTCCCCGCTCAGAAACAAATAAATTGTCTAGTGTCTACTGTATTTCCTTTCAGGCCGCACTCTCCACTTTAAACTTGGCAGCATTTCAGAACAATCAAAATCCAATCAGCAGCCGTGCTAACTCCATATGTTTTATTTCCAGACGACACGAGGTGGAGGAAGCTGGAACTATTCTTGGCATGTAGCAGCGTTCAGGGTGACATGCCACAGATCACGGCGGTACCCAAAGCCCCATTCAGTGCGGAGAGGTGGTCAGGTTTCCTGCAGAAAGCTGCAGCCGGCCAAGCACTGCAGATCAAATTAGTTTTCCTGGAAAGTGGAGCACCTCTAATAGAGAGTGAAACAAATGTAAACTACAATTAGTTCGATGTGTTGGAAATACGCCGGAGTCCTCTGGAGCCGAGCCTTACAACATAAACAAACTTGACAGGTTACCTCTCTTTAAATGGTGTTTTAAACGCGGTCATTACTCCTGTCATGGGTCTGTTGGCATGTTCTGCTGGGCTGTGTGCTGGAGTCCATCCGTCAGTCTCCTGCCTCTAAAAACGGTGCAGCCTGCATCTGGATGTGAAGCAGCATGTCAGGAGGAACGCGTGTGCACAGGCAACAGCAGTTTCTCCTACAGAGCTGCTTGGCATCCCCTGGGATTAGGCCTCTCCCTGCGAGTTTGAGCTAGGTCTAGTTTATTCTAGTCTATTTTTTCCTAGTCTGGGTTATTAGGTGCAGGTGATGACTGCAGTGCATGACCTGTGTTGGCAGGATCACTGGCATTCACCGCAGCTCACCTGCCTGTGCTTTATGAAGGAGAGAGGTGGATGTAACAGGGTCAGGTTAGTGCCTGTGGTCTTGTAGCACCTCACACCAGCAGCAGGTTTGATCCTAGGCAAGGCACCTGACCCAGCAGCACGCAGGGATGAAGGACACAGAGCTGAGGAAGCTACTTGGTTAAAAGTAGGCAGGAGGCACAAGGCAATGTTGGGACTTGTGCTTGTATCAGTTGAGTGCAGACACCAGGAACCAGCTCTCAGAGCAAATTGTTCCTGCTTGGAGAAGTGCTCATGTTAAGGTGCGCAGGGAGAAAAAAGTCAAGCACACAGGAAAATCAGTTCTGATCCCAAAGGGACTGCAGTTCTCAGAAGAATGCAAGGAGAAGAATGAACCAAAACTAATGTGAGAGGGTAGGTTTGGGTTGGTGGCAGCTTGAACACAAGCCTGGGCCAGCCATGCAAGTAAAGAAAGAGTTGCAGAGTGGTTTCATGGAGGCTGAAGAGAGCAGCAGGCTCATCTCCCAGCCTGTGGTCCTGTTGCGTTTCTCCCTCTGGCTGCATGTTGGAAGTCCAGCATAGTGCAAGCGAAGTCCTCCATTTTGAGACTTTTCCTGAAAGTGAGTTGTAGCCCATTCCGTGAGCCTACGGCAGAGTGAGGAAAGCTCTCTGCCAAAGTGCAGGAAGCACCAGCAGAGCTGTTGAATGTTAATCCAATATTTAATGTTCAGTGGGTTGCCAGTAGTTATAAAACCGGTCATATGGTTTGATGGCTGTATACAGCTTTCTGTGGTTACTTTACATCTGGCTTCAAGAGTGACGGATTTGAGAATATCACTAGGATGTCTGTTAGGAAACACTGTGAGGCCTTAGGAAAGGCAATAAACCAAGATTTGTCATTGTCAGGCAGCTGGCTTGAAGGATGCTTTGAAAAAGCACTCTGCGTGACCTTCGAGTGCAGAACAAAGTCAAGCTCCCAGGCATCAAAGTAATGCCACATGTCAGGAAGACCCGACATGTATGGAAAGCCTAGAAGGTGATAGCCAGCATGAGGCAAACGTGCAGATCAATGCTAATTAAGTGAGTGGTAATGTCTGAGTGAAAATAGCTGTCGGACCATTCAGCTGTGGTGTTTGACAATGCAAAATGCTGGTGAGTGTGGAGGAAGAGATGCACAAGCAGGACTCCCAGAGCCTGCCTCTCTTCCCCAGGCTCTCTGGAAGGAAAACACAGTGCTACACACATGGCTTTCCCACTGGGAGACCGACAGAGGGATGAGAGGTGTTGGTGATGTCTGTATGGTGCTCCTGGAGGGAAGGAGGGAACTGGGGCTGCACCAGCAGAGAGTGGCTGTGTTGGTTCATGACTGTGCTCATTACCAGAAAAGCTTTAGTCAGGTTGATGACAGTGGAGGGTAAAGGACATACGGGAGCGAGTGCTGGAGTGGATAGTTTGGGGATCCACAGACTGGTAATGTTTTCGGTTCAGATCAGAAACCCATAGGGCTTTGAGGCAATGAAGTGGACAAACTAGTGCCTATATCTGCTTTTTCTAGTATTCTTCTTTCCCTTGGAAGTGGAAATATCCTTCCTAAGGCATATAGCACACAGACAACCTTTACGGGTAAAACTTTACCTTTCAAGTGTGAATGTTTATGTGATGAACCGAGCGGAGAGCTTTGCACTCTTGAAGGAGGTCAGAAGGCTGGGGGAGTTTGGGACACATGGGCATGAGGGTCTCAGGTTTGTCAGCAGCAATACCCAGAGCCTGATCTACAGGAGCTTGGAAACAGGGGTTCTTTTCTTTGTAAACCTCTTTTTCCTTATTCTGTTATTCAGTCTTGTTCACCTCCTGGGTTCAATATCCCTTTCCAAGCTTTTTGTTTTCCTGCACCTTTTGAGTCTTTCCAGCCTTCCCTAAATCCTGACCCACATCCTCTCTTTGTGAAGCATTTTCTTTTCCTTCCTCATTACCTCATTATTTGTTTTTCACAATTGCCTTGCAAGCTATTCCTTCCCTCCAGTTTGCTTGGTTTATTTGCACATCCCAGCTTGTTTTTCTTTCTAGAAGGAAGAAATGCAGAGGCTCACGTAAAATATTGTACAGAATAAAAGGTACGGCTTTCATCATTGTTTTACTTTACAGTAGTAAACTTCTTCGTATATTTAAATTAACCATGTTGATGTGCTCAGGCTTTGCCCCTTCCCTGAAGCAGTATCAGGGGCTGTAAGTGGCTGCAGGGCCTGTCCTCGGATGGAGCAGGAAGCGGGACATGTCCTCTCTTCTTTCTCTTGTAGGATGCTTGCTTTGTTGGCCTCTAGAGGACAGCTGTTTCAATAAGAGCAGACAGGAACAGGTCACAGGGATTAATATTTTCAATTTCATTTTAATTTAATTATTTTTTTTTAATTTTATTCTCGCCAGGGTTGGAGTGTTGGGTCTTTCCCTTCCTGCCATCCCTCAAACACTGAATGCAGAAATAGCAGAATTAGTCTAGTCCAACCAATGATCTGTTTCCCCCATTTTTTGTCATTTTCCATTGCATTTCACCAGATGAAAAGAACAGACATAAACCATTTTCAATTCTAAGGTGGAACAATTATAATTTTATTATTTGTTATTAATTCAGTTATAAAGCCTGAAGCTGAACCCAGAAATCAAACAGCGGGTTTTGAGATGGCTTTTATAGCTGCCTGTATTCCCCCTGAGAAAAACCATGAAATTAAAGCTTTGGGCTTTTATTATCCTGTTTTCCCTAATGAGATGCATCTCTGTTGCCTAAACAAGGAGATGTGAATAGACTGAAGGAAACACAGAGCAAGTCAAGTCCTTCAGCCCTTTTGTGGTGGCAGAAGCTGCTCGGGACAGCTCTTGATCCAAGGTATGTTGAATGCAAGGGCAGGAATCACTAGGAAGCAGGAGGGCAGTGTTGCCACGTCGTATGAGTTTGAGTGCTCTGGTACTTGCTGCTTTCCTTTAAACCCCCGCTGCCCTCTAAGCGGCGATATTTAATGTGATGGAGCCCGGCGTCGGGGAAACCGCACTGCTGAGTGAAACCCCGGTGTTTGCTCCCTGCTCCTCTGCTCCAAGTTCAGTTTTGGGTCCCTGCCGGGACAGTTTCTTTGTGAAATGAATTCGTGGCTTACGATGCCATGAGTCAAAGTTTTCTTTTGTCTGTAGTACTGAATGCTGCTTAGACCAGCGATGTTGTTCACGTTGGGTGTTTGGTTTTACAGGTTATGCTTTGGAGCAACCTGCTGCTAGCGTAGCTGCACTATGTCTGATTGTGCCCAAAGTGAATTTGGTGAGTTCCTGCAGAAAACACGTTTTAAATAGAAAACAAATAAGCAGGACCTTGTTCATTTATATGCTTCTGTAAGAGGCTTCATTTGAGGAGAGGGAGAACACATAACCTGCTGTTCAGTGACAGCGTTTTAACTCACACTAAAAATAATATACAAATCAAAAAGCCAGCCTTCAGCCTGTGCACAAGCATATACATAAGTCTGCTTGTGCATGTCTATTATGATAAAGTATATTAGGCTGATTTATGGAATTATTTTGGGGGGGGGGGTGCTTGCTGCAAAGTATCAATTTTACAGTGATTTCCGTCGAGAGAAACAGAAAGCCAGTATTTGAAATTATTGTTGCCGTTTTCCTGCTTGAATTCCTTTCAGTATCGGTGAAATCAGTAAGAGCTTTGCCTTTGATCAAATGATCTGGGGCTGGGCACTCAAGGTTGCATTGGCTTTTAGCTGTATTTTCCTTTTTCAGGTGGGTCTATGATATATTTAATGTTTAACCTGAATGTTCCACACATTTAGGTGCAGGGCAAAATGCACATGCAAATGGGATAACAGTAAAACCTGGGGAGCATTAACAGTGTATTCAGTGCCTTCCAAGTATGTAAGTAAGTTGCACACTGCGTAGAAACAAAAAACTACCAAGTGAACCTGCTTGGAGCCCACCGCTGCAGTAGGATGCATCTTGACGCTTGAGGAGGTAACCGCTGCTTTCACACCACACAGGCAAACCAGCCCTGCACCTGGTGAGTGCATTTTGTGGTGGGCACAAAGAATGGACTCTGAATTCAAGTGGCAAAAGGTGATTTTCAGCACCAGCTTTTTCCTCCTGCAGGTGCTGTCCTTCTGGGCTTGGAAGGGGTGTTCGCACCTCCAGAGGCTGCTTGAGTTCAGGACTTCTGGTCCTTGCTTTTCCAGGTGTGGCAAGGACTTTGTAGTGACTAGCGTGGTGCCAGGGGCTGTTAGCAGAGATCAGTGAAGGCTGTGGCAGAATGTGGCTGTCTGGGGAATTGAGAAATTTATGCTCTTCATATAGAGAAAGAGACCAGAAGGCCATTAAAATGACAGGGTGCAGATAGGCAGAGAAGAGGCAGGGGAGAGCCATCCATAGGAGCTGGATTTTCTGGCCAGGACTTTTCAAGCCAGAAGGGGGTCTAATGGAAGGGCAAGATCAGCAGCTGAGCTTCAGCCTTTGCTGACCAGGCACTTGTGCTGTGCGCACCACCTTTCCCCACAGACACTCAGACAAGATGGTTTATCTTAATTTTTTCCTGATTGTGTCCTTCATTTTAAGAGCACAGGCTATGTGGTAACCCTTAGTTCCCTGCTCCCTTTGGGCCTCTGCATCTCTTCCCATCTCCCGTGGCTGCTGTTTGCTGTAAACACAAATGGTTTGCTGAGCGGGACTGCGCCGTGGTGGAGATGTGGGATGGCTCCACAGAGCTGAAGGAATTACTTTTGCAAGAAAGGGTGTGATCTCAGATATGGCAGATGGTAGGTACTGTGTGTTTGTATAGCCCTTCCTTATTCTCTAGACTGGAGTAAAGCACAAGTTATGTGTCTCTTTCCTGTGAAAGCTTAGCCAGCAACAAATAACATGGGAATGAACAAGGGTAAGGGAAGGAAAGTGACTCAGGTTGTCTGTCCAATAAAAGGATGAAGTTCAACAAGGCCAAGTGCAAGATCCTGCGCTTAGTTTTGGGCAACCCCCAGCACAGCTACAGGCTAGGTTAAGAATGGATTGAGCAGCCCTGAGGAGAAAGACTTGGGGGTGCTGGTTAACAAGAAGCTCAACATGAGTTAGCAGTGTGACCTCATAGCCCAGAAAGCAAATGGTATCCTGGGCTGCATCAAAAGGAGCATGACCAGCAGGTCAAGGGAGGTGATTCTGCCCATCTATTCTGCTCTGGTGAGACCCTGTCTGCCGTCCTCCATACAGCTCTGGAGCCTCCAGCACAAGAGGGACATGGAGCTGTTGGACCAAGTCCAGAGGAGGGCCATGAAGATGATCAGAGGGCTGGAGCACCTCTGCTATAGAGGCAGGCTGAGAGTTGGTCTTGATCATCCACAAGAAGAAAAGGCTCCAGGGAGACCTTATAACAGCCTTCAAGTGCCTAAAGGGGGCCTACAAGAAATCTGGAGAGGGACCTTTTACAAGGGCATGTAGTGACAGGACAAGGAGGAATGGCTTTAAGATGAAAGAGCATAAATTTAGATTAGAGATTAGGAAGAAGTTCTTCCCTGTGAGGGTGGTGAGGTGCTGGCACAGGTTGCCCAGAGAAGCTGTGGCTACCCCATCCCTGGCAGTGTTCAAGGCCAGGTTGGATGGGGCTTGGAGCAACCTGGTCTGGTGGAAGGTGTCCCTGCCCATGGCAGGGATTGGAACTGGATGATATTTAAGGTCCCTTTCAGCACAAACCATTCCATGATATAGCAGTTGCACTTAGTGAACTCAAACTGTAAGAAATGGTTGAGTCAGTCACACGGTTTTTGAATTGTTCCTTCTAACATTTGCAAGTGAGTGAAAAGTTGTGGAAAACCAGGGCTCAATCTGCCCCTTTAGGCACCTGCAGAAAGCACTCAAGTGAACTGGCACCCCTGAGAGAAGGTAAACCTTGATCCTGGAAGTTACTCTTCACGCCTCCTCTGTGGAAGCATTTGAAGGGGATCCTTAAGAACACAAGCTGTTTTCAGAAGCCAGGAGGAAGGTGTCTGTGGGTGTCTCAGCAGGCTGTTTGGTAGCCTGTCCTGATGGGGAAGAAGAGCTGAACTCCCTTGGAGGGGCTCAGTGTTCAGCACCTTCCTTGTGCTTGTCTCTGTGAGACCAGGACAGGACAAATTGTGAGGAGAAGATAGTTCTAAAACTATTTTTTCAAGCTTTGTTTTGTACATGTTTGTGTTTCTGTGGCTTCTGGTCACAGCACCTCCTTACACAAGCTAAAGTGATGAAGGAGCCAGAGCTGCTTTAATGAAAGTGCAGTTAAGGATCTGTTTTGTTGGCACGTTTTCCGAAGGATGTTCAGCTGTCAGGGCAGACAGACAAACCTTGCCAAGGGATCCTAGCAGGCTCGTGTCACATCAAAGGTCCTTATTGTTTGTCTCCTTTGCAGCCGGTTATGCCACTGACAAGCGAGCAGCAGAGGCTGGGTGTCCCTGGCACAGCTGAAAACAAGGGGGGGGGATGACTGGCTGCAGTAGCTGGGATGCAGGGAGTGTCCATAGGACCCCAAAGGAAGCTGATGGGAGTGCAAAGCTGGGCTTTCTGGGGAGGCTGCCAGTGGTGTGCTGGTGTCAATGGGCCCCCAGGGAGCTGTGGGATAACTTTAAGAAGTAACTTGTGAAAAGTAACTGAGGAAAAGAAGCCTTGTGTTCCCTGAACGAAGGAATGAATGAACAAATGAACACATAAATAAGTGAATGAAAGAAGAGGGTGAGTAGCGGCTGCATCCACAGGGGTCTGAGCCTGATCTCTGTGAATCAATTCAGTCACTGCTGCCTGGACTGAATGCTTCAGCAGTGACTTGGTGGAAAGCTATGGCCAAACTGTCTCAGAAATACTACCCCTGAAGTTTTTGCATTAGAGATGCTTGCTAAGGAATTGCTTGGGCTTTTGTAGTCTCTACCCACGTGGTTTAGAGAAGAGAGGGCAGAGCCAAGAGGATGCACACAGCAGGGGGATGCTTTTGTCCCTGCAGCTGCCAGCTTTGAGGATGCTGCCAGGTCAAGGGGGAGACATTCAAGCCAGGGGGTGGACTCCCAGCCCAGGAAAGGTTACACTGGTTAGACTGCAAAGGTTAACACATCGTTGGCCCTCCACCCTCAGCCCAGAAGGGGAGAATCAGCAGTGCGGGCATTAACTGGTGTACCCTGTATCTTTTGAGGGAGGAGAGACACGTGGCAGTGGGAATGAGGCGGCTCTGAGGGCAGGAGGGTGCGTGACCCTGCCTGCCCTGGGGTATAAGCCTCCTCTCGGTGACATTCCTGGCCACCTTTTTCCCCATCCCCTTCCTTGGTTCCCCATCTATTCCAGATCCTTACAGCTGCCCGTTTTCCCTTGTCTTTTTCAGCCCTGATACTAGGCCTGGGGAATGGCAGTGCTTGCCCTGTCTCATCTTCAGAGCCTTGCAGGGTTGATAGGGGCTTACGGCCTTTCTGATGGTTTTGCTGTGATTCTGCGTCCCCAGTTTGGTGTGAGCAGCACTGGGCCCATAGGCTGTAAAAATCTGAAGGAAAGAATGTGTTCTATGTTGCTGATTATTGTTATTTTTTAGTGCCTAACATACGCTGTTTTGCATAGGAGCAGTGTTTTTTAAAGTGTGTGCAAAGTGGGCAGGGAGACATCTCGGTGCTGTAAATTTGCGTTTCTGCATATAGAGAAGAACAAACAGCAAAACCTTCACTGGTTGCACTTTCTCAGTGCAGCTTTCTGGCATCTGTCAACTCTTCTTCCACCAGAATTCGTGCTACAACCCTAGGTGTAAATACAGCAGCACAGGACAGGCATAGCACGAAGCATGTGTATTCGACACAGCAAGTACTGAGACGTAGCCAAATAGCGCTCGATATATTGTTTGGATGGCTTTCAACATCTCAACCAAAAATAAACATCAGTTGTGCTTCTCTCTTCTCTGTGTTGAAAAGCAGCCTGTGGACAGAAGAAAGAAACCCCAATACTTGCCATCCTGTACTGGTGTGGCACACGACCTGTGAGTCAGAGATGCTACCTCATGGTACAGGGGTCAGTGGCAGTAAATCCACTGGAGACGTGATGAGTGATGGCTATGAAGGTAGAGCGAGTTGGCTGCCCCAACCCTGGTGGCTGGCAGCCTGGCTAGCAGGGCCACGGCTGTGCCAGCCCGCTGCAGCCAAGCACAGCCAGCCTGAAGCCAAGTCCCTTGGCACAGGAGGAGGATGGTCTGGCTCCACCTTGCAGCTGTGAAGGACAGCGGAGGTGGCAGCCCGGAGCAGGAGGAGGACGGGATGTGCTGTGCAGTGAGGTGTGGGCTGATGTTATGTGGCCAGATGTTGGGACACAGGGAAGGAGAGGAGAGAAGCCCTGCAGCTGGGAGGGTTTGTGAGTGCTGCTGCATGGTGCTTGGGGTTTTAGGCCCAGCTCAAGGACTGTGCACCGAATTTTGTTGCCTTAGTGTTCCCAGTGAGTGTGGTGGGACTGGTCATGAAGCCCACAACTCATCTGTGATCAGCCCTTCATGTGCTTTAGGGTACTTTCCTAGGAAATGGATGAAGCGTCCAAAGAGCTTCTTCATTCAGATGAAATTCAGAGACAGAAAGTAAAAAACTGATGTGATAAGAAACTGAAAGAAGGAACTGGAAGTGTTACGTTATTACTTTATTTTATGAATGTGAAGCATCAGCCAGGAAATCACTGAGGTTGAGGGATGGATTTTAACAGCACAGAATCACCCTCCCAAAATGCAGTCTGTCCTTCTGACAGCAAAGGAGCATTTCATATTTTACAGGTAGATCTTGTCAGTGAAGAATTTCGAAGGCCCTACACTGAACCCAGCTGAGGGATTGCGCTGTTTCTTTTTGTAATTGCCACTCCTCTCAGTTATGTACTCATTTACTGGGTGTTGTTAAAACCCAGATCCTTATTCTCAATCCTCCTAAGGCCTGAATTTATCTTATGTTTCTGCAAAGTCATAGGAATGGCATAAAATCACTCCAAACTCTCAAAATGAGGCTCCAAAGGGGACACCATGTCTGTGTGACAAGAGCAAGGTTGTGCCCCCAAGTCTCCTGTCTTTTAATTGTTAATGGATGACTTTTCCAGAGATTATTTTATGAGACTCGGGATTTGGGTATGCGATGGCAGAACAAAAGTTGCAAAACCCCTGTAAGTACTCAGGGAAAGCAAATAACATGTTGTAGACTGGTTGATTATTTGTCACATAAGCAGTCTGTATTTAGAGAGTTAGTTACATAAAAAATATAGTTTCCATAGCAAGAAGTGAGAACACCCACCGGTGTTAGGCAGTTGGGAACAAGCAGTTTATATGCGAGCTAGAAGGAGGAGGAACATAAAGAATACCCTTCAGCTTTCCTAACTGCTGTTTTACTTGGACCGCAAAAGTACCCTAAATGTTGCTGAGAAAACTTAAAACTTTCTCCAATGTGCTCAAGAACCCAGACCCACATCTTTCATTGTCACTGGCTGAGTGCGCATATTTACTCGTAGGGCACTTTTACGCAGTGTGATGGAGACATTAAGCTTGAGCCTGGTCTAGTATTCTGGAAATAACTCACCATTTGGGAGAGGAATAAAGGGTGTTAATCTCAGCTCCTTGGCTGAAATTCCTAGTAAATTTTTTACTTCTCCATTCCCAAGAATAGGCGCAGTGTTCCTCAAGAATAATTCATATTCAGACTGTTACTCTGTATATAAAATTTCAGTGCACCAGTGCACAGCTAATCCTTAGAAGGAAAAGTTGCCCTCAAAACCTAGCCAGCTCTGCAATACTTAATGGACTTGAATGATAGGCGAAACGTTGAAAGAATGAAGTTAAATGTATTTCACGGGGAAAGAAAAAAACTTGGGAAAACTCTTGGGAAAATCTTTTACAGATGGCAGACAGCTTAATTGCTGTGGTAAATTTGTCTGACATTTCTGGACAAATTTGGGTGCCACGGTAATCCAGAGAACCCAGTGGACACAGGTTGGAATGGCTTGAAACAGAGACAGCCACGTCTTCATTTTAGCTGAGTTGCTAAAGTTTCACCCGGGTTTTTGGGGGTGAGTTTTTCCTTCCTTATTTTTTTCCATGTAGCTCCTTTTACTAATTAAGAAGTTGTACACGTATTATTTGGACAGGAAAGCAACACAGGCTTTAAATGAAGTGAATGAGGTTACAGTATTCCCCTCTACCAAATGTCTTCGTGGAAAGTTTTATGCTGTACACAGCTGGACAAACTTCAGGAAAAGAAAAAAAAAGGGTTTTCTTTTCTGCATGGAGCATTGTGCAGGACACAGCACTGACTGCAGGGGCACAGCCTCCGGCTGTTGGTGGAAGTGTAAGGGCTCAGGTGTGACTTCTTACTCTGCGCTTACCAGTCTGGTGACCCAGTCTGCATCTGATGCCAGTGTGCAACATATTGCTTTTAAGAGCTGATAAAGTGCTGAGTATGCTGCTGCTTTACAGGTGGGTCTTGTTCTGGTCTCTTTCCCTGCACATTTTTCTCCTTTAAGGACAGTCTTCCTGGCAGTGAGCAATCCCCCAATGGATAATATAATTTCAAGACAAAAATAAACCCGGCAGGGAAGTCAGGATTATAGAGCAGTGTCATTCCTCAAAGTATTTAAAGAAATGCTGGAATATCTCATTACCTGCCTAGGTAGACCCCCTTCAGGGTTTTACTCTGCAAGGTGAGTGGTTGGCACTGGTAGTTTGCAGGTCGGTGGCTCCGCAGGCCAATGAACCTTGGGAATGTTCAGTATTCAAGGCAGGTGTGTCCCAGCAATGGTGAATCGGTGCTGGGGCACTCTAGAAGAGGGTCTGTGCTACTTTGTCATTTCCTAAAGGAGGCTTTGTGGAGTCCAGGGGGGAAGAGGCACAACGAGGGGGCTGGATGGGCTGTGAGGGGTCACTGGGAAAGAGGGCTGGATAGTGGAGGTCAGAGCAGAGCTGGCCACAGGTGTGCAGGGAGAAATGTTTTCTTTGGGGCAGGCAGTGACAAACCCCTCTGTGCTGTGGGCTGAGGAGCTTTGGGAGCTCAGGCTGAGGAAGAGAAAGTGCTGCCTATGGGGACCCTGTAATGGGGGTGTGTGCTGTGGGCTGGGGAGAGATCAGCATGGGCACAGTTTCTGGAGGAGACTAAGGTGGGTCACCAGCCTGACAGGAGCCTTATGTGCATCACATTGTGTGAGGGACTAAAGTGGCAGAGAGAGGCAAGCTGGGGAAACAGGTCCCCAACACTTGCACTGAGGAGGGGCTCTTCCTCACCAGGTTTGATGGTTGCCCCGGGAAAATCCCTCCAAGGTTGTGGTGCAGTCTGAGCTCCGCTGACATACCTGCAATGCCTTTCATTAAAAAGCACAGCAAACAAACAGAAAGGATAACAAAAAAGAAAGGTTCAGGACAGGACCTGCTACCAGTTACTTCCTGGTTGAACTGGTAGGAGAATATGAGAGGTTTTTTCTGTCTCTCCTCTCTTTATCTGCCTCTGTGTGCATACTCTCCTGCCAAAGACACTGGTTTGGGCTTCCTGCACACTGCCATGTGCTGCACATTTTGCTTTCCCCGCTGAGTGTGTCATAATGCACCTGGAGGAGGTAGAGGATTGTGTTCAGCAAGTTCAATGCAGCTTATAGGTTTCAGGAGCGATGTTATTCTTTTCTTTATGAACAATTTCAAATAACCAGCACCTTTCTGGATGTGTTTGTTAAACATCTTAACAGCCTGCTGTTACATCTGCTAATGTGTTTTCAGATGCTCTTTGTAAGCCTGGCTGTCCCTGCTAACAGGTTTCACCTTCCTCACATTCAATGAGGAGAATGGCCTGGCAGATTCTGTATTCCTATGGGAAACAGGTGTTTCTATTTGAACATGCTTGCCTTTTTCTTCCATTTTTTCTCTGAATACAAAGCACAACCTTCTGCAGAGCGGCTTCCATCAGCATCTCTACCCAAGAGTGGAGGAACTCTTCTGGTTGGCATTTCTCTCTTCCCTGCACACTCAAAGGCAGCTGTGCTACTGAGCTTGTGGGTGGTGCGAGTGCCACACATCCTGCCTAGAAAGGAAGGTCCAGGGAGAGTGGGATGGGAAATGCAGGTTATACTCAGAAAAGGATGAGGAAAGTGCCTCTCTGGCCATCAGGTTGTAGGGGAAGCACTTGATGAGCAGCTCTGACTCAGCTGGAGCAGTTCCTGCAGAACTGGGGCCATTCAACCCTCCTTCAGGATCAGACGTGACATACATCCATGGTTTCCCTAGCAACACTGGGTGAAACCCTCTAGTCCATACAGTAAATGGACGTTTTGGGAGTGTCTTGAATGGGATTGTTGTTGCAACAAAAGACTGTTGTTTACCATGATGCCGCACATGAAACCCCCTTTCTAGTCAATGGAGAGAGACAGGAACTTCCAGGAGTGATTAATCCCAGGTATTTTAGACACTGGCTTCAGGATGGGATGGTTCACCAGCTACAATTTTTTTATCTTTCTCCATTGACAGGTCTGCTACCAACTTCTCCAGCTTTCAAGAGATGAGATAAGATAGATTGGTTGCTTTATCCCACAAATGTGGGACCAGAAAGATCTCTCTATGAGGCAATTTTATGTCTTCCTGTTTTATGTCAATGTAATAATTTGCTCAGTGGGATGTACAACGGGAAGTTTATTGTCTCCTCGAGGGAATCTGGTCCCATGTTTGTGGAGCAAGTAACAAAATCCTAATAACTGTCTTTGTTCATCATTCTCCCTGAAAACAGAGACAGGTACTTCAGAAGGGTGCATTTGTGTTTTAAATGGGTAAGGAGTCCATTAAATAACCTGGGAAGGGTGGGTTCCTCTTCTTTGTGCAGATTAGCAGAATTCACATAGTTGTGGTGGTTTGTTTTTGGGTTTGTTTTTTTTTTTTTATTTTCGTTTTCTTTTTGTTTCCTTTTTTAGAAATGATCAGGGATGTAAACTGCTGTTTAATAAATTGATTTATTTTCTCATCTGGTGTTGCAGGTGAAGAACTGCACTGAATAATATGTACATTTATCTGGTCTGTTAGTTTCATCTGCTAAGGAAGGTCTTTGCATCAGGTGATGCAGTGTATGTCATTCCTGTTCCCTGAGCATGTTACAAAACCAGATTTCCTTGAATCTGGAAAACACTGTATTTCAAGCCTGACTGCAAAGCATCTGCTGCTCAGGGCGATTGAAAGTGTTCTCCATCCAGAGACCTGCAAGCATTTTGCAGAGAAAATGCATGCTTTACTCCCTCTTCCCAGCAAGGATATGGGGGTACAGGTGGGCATCCTGGGAGCATGGCCTTGGAGCCACCTCAGTCCTGACCCCATTGTGCAAGTCGCTTGGCACAAGCACACCCTACTTTAATAGTGACATGATGAATAACCTTATCATCCTAACAAGGCCATAGGCATGGTACAGGGATACTGGTAACCCGAAATAATACCTTTCATTACAGAGATAATAGGAGAAAAGCCTAGAGGCTTTCCAGGCATGAGATCCTCTTCCCTTGCTTATATCCTACCGTGTGCCTGTCCCATGGCATTTATGCCTGAAGCCTTTTGCAGACTGTTGCTACAATATCTGTACTTATGAAACAAACCCCAGAAATAGGATTGCTGTTCTGCCACTGAACCCAGGCCAGGGCAAAGTGGGAGGCAGTGTCTGCTGGCAAGAGGTGCTTTCATCAGCACTTCAGAGGGAATCTGAATGCCTACCAGTGAGGAAGCTGTGAGATTAGTTGTGCTAAAACCGAAGCTGACTCACCCACATTTAATACCTTGTGGGAGAAATTTAATTCTTTACTTCTGTATTTATGAGATGAATTTGATTTAATATCGAGCAGATTATGGACAGGTGGAAACTGGCATGTGGTCTACTGTAATATCCAAGTAGAAATATGAGTGTAGCATGCTTAATTTACCACCGGTGGTAAAAGTAACATATCTGATTGTATTTCTGTTGCAGAAGCTTTTAAAGAAAGCTGAACCAAAACACCAAAGCAGAAGATTGTGGCAGAAGATTCAAGTTCTCTGTTGCTCTTTCCTTTGATGCTATATTCATTATGGTCTCCAGTCCACCTCACTCTGCTCTACTGGCAGGTAGCAAAATGACACCATTTTATCCTGCTGTTTGTCTAGCAAAAGCTCCTTTCTTTTTACATGTACAGCTCCCAAGCATACTTGACTACCGAAGTGAATAGGAGCTTTGTAATAGGAAGCACAATATGATTCAGCTCTTGAAGGTGTGGAAATTTCATCTTTAGATACTCAGAGGGGTATGTTCTGAGTTGTTTTTTCCTGTATGTACCCAAGTTGCATTTAGTTGACAGCTAATGTTTCTAGCCAGATAATGACTGTATTTCTCAGAAATTGTACACAGAGGATTTCTTAAGGGTTTTCTTCATTCACTTCCTATTTTTAGAGTTGCATGTAATTCGCAGTGCTTCTTTCTCCATTATAATAAGGCAGCAGGTGTTCAGTTAAATAATTGTCAAATGTTGTTTTTCCTCTTCTTTACAGGTAGGGCTGAGAGATCATTTTCTAGGGTTTAAAAAAAAAAATTCGGCATAATGGAAACTTGTTTTGAATAGGGGTCAAATGGATTCAATGGAAAAAATGCAAGGTTTTCATGGAATCATGAGAAGATTTGGCTTTGAAGGTACCTCTGGAGGTCCCTAGTCCTGTCCCCACATCCCAGATTAGAACCAGAGAATCACAGAATGGTTTGGATTAGAAAGGACCTTAAAGATCACCTAGTTCCAACCCCCCTGCCATGGGCAGAGACACCTCCCACTAAACCATGTCACCTAAGGCTCTGTCCAAGCTGGCCTTGAACACTGCCAGGGATGGAACATTGACAGCTTCCTGAGGCAGCCTGTGCCAGTGCATCACCGCCCTCACAGTGAAGAAGTTCTTCCGTATATCTAACCTAAATCTCCCCTGTTTAACTTTAAACACACTGCCCCTCATCCTATCACAGTCCCTGATGAAGAGTCCCACCCCAGCATCCTTATAGGCCCTCTTCAGATACTGGAAGGCTGCTATGAGGTCTCCACTCAGCCTTCTCTTCTCCAGGCTGAACAGCCCCAACTTTTGCAGCCTGTCTTCATACGGGAGGTGCTGGGTAACTCTGAAGCCAGATGGCTCTAGTGGTTCTCCAGTTGAGTTTTGACACTGCAGATTGGAGACTGCTGGCGGCTGCAGAGGAGTTTGTTGCAGTTGTCCAAAATTAATCCAAGATAAAACATCAGGTGAGTGAATGCTGTCCCTGGATGGATGCCTGGTGTGATGCAGAGACTCCAGACCGAGGACTGGCCTGCCATGGGTAGCTGGACCCAGACCCTTTTATGGCCTTGTTTGTCTCTTTTAATGTGGGGGTTTCAGGAGCAATTTCTTTGGTGACTCCATGCTTTTGCATGGCTTTGGATTGGCAAAGTCATTGTACTTTGCTGTGCATTCAGACCTAAGGTTCAGTACTCTATCAAATCATTAAAATGCTAAGAAACATGGGCTTTTTCCTTTTATACTCCATGGACAATAGAAAATGCTTTCAAGCAGGATTTTAGCAGCTTTCTTGCTTTGACATTAAAAACATTCTTGTGCAAAGCAACAATCACACAAATTGCTGTAATAAACTGTGCCATTTATAGCAACATGAACAGTATTTATGTGCTATTGGTAGTATTTTGGACAAAATCTGTGTGTGGGCTTGTGTTTAAAAAAGAAACAGTGGAGGAAGAACACAACACAGAGGAAGAATAAGCCGTTGACTAAAAATTTGCCTGTTGCAGTGGCTGTGATAAACCCATGCACTAATACTAATTTTAAATTATCTTGGTTTTGAAACTGCAGGAGAGCTGATTTTTGGCAACTTCTAATCACGTCTTTACTTCCTGAGACTGATTTTATTAAAGCATCTTATAGTGATCACCTCAAAACCAGTGATGTTTGAAACTGTCAGGTAACAACAGGATAATGTTAACCATCACTCTGTGTCATGAGTCCTGGGCTTGCTATGGAGTGAGTAAGTGAGTGTTTGGAATATAGCCCATAGAAACTGTTATTGAGTTTGCACTTGCACACTTACCACCTCAGTGAGTGGAATCTTTCAGGTTTCTGAGGACTGGCAAAGGTGTAGGAGCAGGATTTTCTCATTTGTCTTTCAGTGGATTCTTTTCATGTTCTGGAAGTAAACCAATTGTTTGTTATCCCACCTGGCATGCTTGATGTGTGAAAGTCTCCACAATGACGGAGACAAATGTAGACAGTTATGACTGCTGTCAAGCTATGCAGGTGATAGAGTGCTGTGCAGTTTTTCTGAGAACCTGAGGAAAATACGATGTGTTGGTCTGAATTTATTTCATGGACTGACACTCCCCATGTCATGGTTGGCCCTGGGTGATGTGTTCACAACTGTAATGGAGAGAGGCTAACCAGCCTTCACACAAAGTCTTTGCAAGAGGCATCGGGGTGGGAAACAGCCAGGCTTGGACACTTTTGAGATGCTTTTTGGTGGTGGTGGTAAAACGGGATGAATACCACTGTCACAGCCTGTACAGGGAAAGGAACCTGTTACAGCCTTTGCTCTAATCTGTCACATAACGCACACCATTAAATTTCACCCTGACTAAGGTCTGGAGACTGTAAATGCTTTCCCCAAATGCAGTCTTTTTTCCCTGCTTCTTCCTGCCTGCCTGTTCGAGCAACCTGCCACTGTTTGTCAGCAGGCTGTAACATATGCCACTGTGGAAAAGAAGGCAACATGCCGCTGAGGTAAAGGAGACTTTTCTTTATTAAACCTTTTAGCGTACAGTCCCCTCTCCCTTGGGTGCTAACACCGAGGGAGGGCATGGACGAAGAGCTGAAACCAAGCCAGAGCCATGGCAGCAAGTATCGGATGACTTCCCTGTCACTGGCTTGCTGCGACGGAGGCATTGGCTGCTGTTGAAGCGCTGACTCTTTGTGAGTGAACTCCGTGAAAGTGCAATAGTAGGTCCCGTATGCTAACTCAAAACCTAATGTGTTATTCCTGGCTTTTATATACCTGGTTACCCGTGGGTAAAGCTACATGATATTTATTATAGCAAGGCAGGACTGCTTTGTAATCTGAATATGCTGCATTCACACCACTGACTTAAACAAAGTGTTTCTTCATTTCTCTAGCCATTAATGGTTTTCTCATAAGAAACCATGAAGTCAGTTTTGTTGTGTTTGTCAGCTGGGTTTAGACTGTGTGTATTTTGTTCCACAAAGGGGTTATTCAAAAACTCCCCTTCAGTCTTAATTAATTGCAGACCTGATGGAAGGCGAGCCCGGTGGGGCTGGAGAGGTTCCCGTCTGGTTTCCATTTCGCCTGCAGGCTGTTTGTGGAAGCACAGCTGGCTCCTGGTGCTGGGACCTCAGCTGCTCGTCACAGTCTCACCAGTCTGCCACAGTGAGGGGTGAGTGCTGGTATTGACAGACATCACTTATTTATTGATTGGCCTGCAGCCCATTGGGGTTGTATGGAGGCAGAAGGTAGCTGTGTGCTGGCAAAAGAGCATGAAAGCCCCAAACAACCTTATCCAACTTCCAACCTTATCTCCTTCAGGTAAAGGCCTCTGTGACTCTTTTGGAGGCAAACTCCCTATTCACAGCAATTAAATCTTATAACATTTAGCTGTGCTTTCTTTCAGTTCTCGGTCTGTTCCAGGATTTCCTCCCTGCCCTCTCCCAGTGCCAAGGTCTCCTACTAGGGAACCACTCAAAGTGAGGGTTTTCACAGCGATCCCACCACCTTAAAGTGCCAATGTGTATTTTACCACAACTGTGAAAGCCAGATGTGAAGCAGTAATGCTCCCTGTGAAAAAAAACCTTATCCTTAATAAATGTACGCACTGTGTGAGTACCCTGGCTGGCTTAAACTCCTCAGAGCCTCTACCTACCCTTTTAATTTATGCCTGCTGTAGGCATACACAAAGCCCAGAGATTACTTCTCTTTCCCCAGGAGAATATTTTCTATTGAGTTTGGCTGTGCAGAGCTCTCTTTTGCAGACGAGTTACAAAGCGCAGACCAATAAAAGCAGGAGGCTTCTCCAAACATTGCACAACAGCATGTCGGGATGAAAGGTGGATCCACGGTCACCTTGCCCTCCGGGAAACTGCATCTCATCGCAAAGCATTGCAATTTTAAAAAGCACTACACAAGTCCCCTGCAAAGAAAAGTCATGTGTAAATACCATCTCCCTGGGGCAGAAAGAGGGTCTCTCTGAATGAAGTTTGAGCTTGCATCTGCCTGCTGGGTAGTACCCATGGGGAAAGCAGGGTTTGGGGAGCCACATGGTGCCAAACAAGAGAGGAGGTGAGAAATCCTGCTCTCACCATGCACAGCCCCTCATGTTACACAAGGGCTTGTGCTGTGTTGGCTACCAGGGTGAGAAACGAGGGCAAATGTGCTTTGTGCTTCAAGCAGCTTTAAGTTTAGTAAATTAAAAGTGAGACATAAAAATGCCTCAGGAAATGCCAAGGGTGGTCCTGGCATAGCACATGACAACAATTTGTTACTTGGCATTTTAGCATCTTCTGCACAGACAGACGGGGATTTCTGAGCTTTACAGGAAAAGTGGATGCTGTAAGAAGGATGGAACTGCTAAAAGGGCTAGAAATTATCTCAGCAGGCAAGCAGACAGCAGATGCAGAGTGCAGAAATGAGGCAAGATTTACTGACTGGTAAGTTCAATAATGATGTTGCAGTAGGACATACCAGGTCAGAACACTTATTCCAGTACCTTCCTTTGATAAGTGATTTCAGATGCTTTCAAGGACAGAGTGGGAAACCCCATGGTAAAATGGAGTGAAATGGGAAAGAGGTGAAGGTATTAAGGAACCCTGGAACAGGGTAAGCAGCTTCAGGGTGCTGCACAGGACACGGGAAACCTGCCCATGCTGGGCAGGATACAGCTGTCTCACATCTCACCCTGTGCAGCTGGTTGGGTAGGTGACACGTGGGGCAGAGGGCTCTCACACCAAGGGTGGCACAGATAACCCAAGGCAGTGAAAGCTGGGCTGTATCAGTAACGTGCATACTGTGAAAGACCTAAGGAGATCATCTCTTCATGTGTGAAAACAAACAGGAGATTATTCCTGCCACGTGGCATGGTTACTGAGGGAAGCTGGCACCCACAGCTGTTAGGGAGCTGTGCCTACACTGTCTTGCTATGCATCGAGGGTGCTGAGCAAGAAAAGCTGGGAGAAGGATGCTCAGCTATACATTGTCGTGGCTGGTGGAGGTTGTCGAGCTAAGCATAGAAGTGATGCAGCCAAGAAAACTGTGCTGATGCCATGAGAAAGAATGCATTTCTGTGGCCAGGACCTGTGTGACAGGTCAGGCTAAGACTGCTTTAGGCACCAGCGCCTTTTGGGTCCTTACGCACATTTCTCATGGCATTCCCTACTGCTCTGAATGCTGTTTGTACTACTGGAGGAACTTGGGTCCCATCGCACTGACGCTCCATGACAAACTGCTTGCTGATCTGTTTGTTGGCTTTTGAGATTAAAAGGATTTCTAAGATACACGGGCTTTCCATATAAAATTGCCACACAGGTCTAATTAATTATTAGCCAATCTGTTACGCAAACACCTATTATCACAAACTGATAAAAATTACAGAAAATCTTTCAACTAAAAAGAAAGAAGGGATACGGTCCCTCAGTGCAAAAGGAGGGTGAACCCCTAGAAATCATGGCACAAACGAGATGTAGTGAAAAATCATGCAGGAACCTCTCCTTTGAAAGGGCTATAATGAATGCCTGACACGGCACAAAAACACTTAAAGGCTAGACACTTCAGAAAAGATGAACCTGCTGCTTTCCACCTCCACCTCCCCCCCAAAAAGAGAAAGGGAAAAACAAGCTGGAAAAATGACAGTCTTCAGCAAAGGTGTGCTGTTTGTCTTTTACATGTGCTGCAGAAAAATGTTGAGTATTCACTTGAAATTATCAAATTCAGAGGGGAAAAGAAGCTTCTGCTCTCCTCCCATTTTCCAAAGCACTCACCTACAGAGTTCAGGCACATGAGCCCTGGTGACTCCATCATGTGATTATGGGAATTGAGGGGTTTGGGCAACATTTAGACCCAAAAGTTCTGCCAGAGTAATGGTCAGCCCTCTGGCTGCAGGCAGTGCACACAGGCAAAAATGCTTTGCCAATACATATTGCAGGCATGGTGACCCGTGCAAGATATACAAAAGCAAATCTGTATGTTTGAAGGGCTGAGTCTATATTAAGACTTTTGCTGTCATAAAAATGTCGTAACAACAACAGCAACAAAATCACAGCAGTTATATCTGACCGCAATAATTAGGCAAAAGTTTTATGTGACTATTTAGCTTAAAGAAAAGCCATGTCTTTCAACCTCAGCATCAACTTTTGGGATGTGTTTACAAAAGAGTTGTGGCAGGTGAGTTGCAAGTCAGTAGAGCTCAAGGGATTGACGTGAGAAACATGAACAAAAGAAGAAAGCTGGAATGATGCTTTTCAGTCAGGTGAAATACAGTTTCACTGTTGCAAGCTTTTAGGAATGATTAATAGAAACCTTCCCTCCTAGGTTTTTTGGGGAACTAATTTCATTTGTTATTTTGTATATATCTTGTACTGAGTCAGAAAGACACAGGCTTGAGGGGTCTCTTTCCACCTCTGACTTGGCTGGGCTGGAGTTGTTGGAGCATAATAACAACTTCTGAAACTGCTCTTCCCATCAGCTTTCCTCTTCATTGGTAACAGCCTTGAACAGCTGCTGACGTACTGCTACAGAAGAAATGTTTTCTGTCTGAAGCGCAGTTTAATCAGATGTGGGGCACTGCTCTAATCGGTGCTGCTTGATCAGTGTTTGCAGTCTAGTTAACTTCACTAGGTATGGGGCAAGCTTTTACTACACACCACAGCACCCAGCAGGCAGGACCAAGGAACTCTTACAAGCAAGATGAAAGGTCATGGACATTAGTTTCAGGGAAGAAGAAGAAAGTCCAGCTAGAAAACCGTTAAAGCAAAATAGTTGCATAAAATAGGACAACCCAGATTATCAAAAGCAGTTAAAACAAACTTCTGTAATCATGACTGTAAGCTATTTGCCAAAGGTAGTAAAAAACCAGAATTATCCTTTCAGGTCTGTGGTTTAGACCACAGTGTCACTGATAATGCCCAGCAGGAGGAAGAATAAAATGATGGAGCTGAGATGCTGAACTAAAACCAGGGTCCCATCTGTCTGACCCGGTAATCAGTGAAGGATCTGTCCTTCTCTAATGCCTGAGAAGTGTCAGCACAAGCTGAACCTGAAGCCTGAGTGATGTTTTTCTTGCCAACCTCTGTTAGTGTCTCTTTCTTTAAGACAAGTTTAATCATGTTCCCAGGCATGGCTGTGCAGATACAGCACTGAAAGCCTGCAAGAGATTTCTGTAGCAAGCTACCCTTGAACTGGAACTGTCCTTGTGCTATGGCACTAAGACTTTCTCAGGTACTCTCAGAAGCTGATGAGACATGGAAGACCCTCAACTGCTCACCCAAAGACCTCCACAAATTCAGAGCAGTCGCAGTATTCCCCTTATGACTTTCCTGGTCATTGCTGATATGTTGCAAAAGTATCTGTATGTAAACGCTCAGTTTGCCATGCTATGTCCAGCCCTCTCCTCCCACCAACAGCTGCTGTGGTGATGACTCTTCACGTTACCTGCAGAGCAGATTGTGCAGCATCTCTGGTATAATTGGGCAGAGGGATAAATCTGGTTAAGAAAAGAGAGAAACTTTATTTCCACACAAATCCTTTTGGAGGCAGAGATGATGGATGGAAAAAACCCACCAGAGGGACTTTAGGAAAATATATATTTCAAAGCTTGCCAGTGTGTGGCAGTGGTCCTTTAGTAATGGCAGTCACACAAAGTAAAACACAGTTAAGTTGAATGCCTTGCAGTGAAGGTCAACTTGAAAGGGGGCCCAGACAGCCGCTCACAGGGCACACACAGGATTCAAAGACACCAATTTTCAAGACTCCAATTAAATAAAATATGTTTTTTAAAATAAATGGCTGCAAGATCTACAGTAGCTTAACCTGAGGTGTGACAGGAATGGATTGCCAATAAAACCTTCCAAGGAGGAGCAGTTTAAAGGATGCCTTTAACACTTTTCACAATAAAATAGTTTTCATACGCAGCTCATGTATCTCCCAGGCTCCCTCGGATGTGCTGCTGCTGAGTGATTCTGCAGTCATTAATGGATTGCAAACTCCCCTTTCCCTGCAACCAACGTCAAATGATTAACAACTTAGTACCTTTCCGGGACAATAGCCTCCTTTGAAATATGCTTTGAAATGCTCCATGTTTGAGTAATGGGCACAGCTGAAAACCACAGAGGGTTGGATATCTCACTGCTTTTAGGACCTTTGGGAAACTCCCGTGGAAAATCTGCCTTGTTTACAACTTAAGCTCTCAACTGTGGGGGCATTGCTTTGGCAGCAGCCTGTAGAGCTGAGAGGCAAGCACAAGGACAAGCACAGATCCGTTTAAGGACTAAGTTTGAAGCTGTGATCTCGCAAATGTCCAATCATCTTCTGCCTCAGCCTGGAAGCACATATTCTGCACCATTCACAGGGCCCAAGGAGCGGGGCAATGTCCTGCACAGGAGCCACTATGGCTTCTTCTTGCATTTGGGTCATCTCTTTGCTGACCCAAATGTTTCCTCTGGATTTTATCCAAAGGCTGTTGCATGTAAAACAGAGACACTGCTGAGATCGGGGAGTAGGTGTTCCTTTACATGACTGTCCTAACCGGTGGGAAGAGGAGAATGAAGAAGAAGTAGTGAGATCAAGCTGTCTGCAAACAAAGATTTGCCAGTAGAGTGAGACAGGGAAGAGGAGAGCTCTTCTTGGAGCATGGGAGTGATGGGTGACTGGTTCATTTGGCCCTTACTGGCTCTTCTAGGAGGTGCCTGTGTTGGATGCCAAGGTGTGACTGAGCCACAATGTAACAGTAAGCATGCTGAAGTCAATTTGCTTTACATTTTGTTCTCCGTTTTTTCCCTACTCTCAAAAGCACGTGGGTATCACTGCAGGGTGGTAGGACGGGGGACATGGCTCCCATGGTCATAAACTAGAGCTTTGTGTGCACTCCTAAGAGGTGCTGTTACTGCAAAGGGGCTGTACAAGGCAAAGGGGAGAGTGCTGAAGGCACGGCATCAGAGGCAAAGAAAATGAATCTCTGAATTCTGAGCCAGGTTCACATTTAGCCTGCTAATTTAAAGGCAAAATGGTGGCTAGTTGCATGAATGGTATTTACAAACACTTCGGGGTGTATGCAGAACTCCTCTTGCCCAAGACAATGAGCTACTCTGCTGACTGCAAATTCAGCAATTGTATTTTCAAATAGTTACCTTGGCATTTGGGTGGTATATGCCTGTAAGAGACACTGTGCACATTTAAAATGCCTTGGCAGGCAGCATGACCTGAATCACCTCTTTTTTAGGGTGAAAACTCAGTGGAAAACTTTTCAAAGAGGTAAATATCTGAAATGCTTCTGCCAAAACCCTTTCCCCCCTCCCCAATCATCTGATTGGAAGGGCAGCATAACAGTGCTGACACAGTGTCATGGTTTAACCCCAGCCAGCATCTGAGCCCCACACAGGCACTTGCTCACTCCCCCTCAGTGAGAATAGGGGGAGAGAATCCGAAGGGTAGAAGTGAGAAAACTTGTGGGTTGAGATAAAGACAGTTTTATAGGTAAAGCAAAAAGTCGTGCATGCAGGCAAAGCAAAACAAGGAATTCATTCACCACATCCCATGGGCAGGCAGGTATTCAGCCATCCCCAGGAAAGCATCACATGTAATGGTTACTTGGGAAGACAAATGCCATCACTCTGGACATTCCCCACTTGCTTCCTCCCCCAGCTTTACATGCTGAGCATGACCCTATATGGTACGACTAGCTGATTCTCCTGCCAGCCACAGCCAGAACTCCCTCAATCTATTGTGAACTTTACCTTCATTGACCAGGCTGTATTGTTTCTCTCTTGGAGATAACCAGACATGGAGCCTCATGGACCTTCCCTCATGCTGGTAGAGGCATCTGAATGAAAATCAGTGTCAATGATTCTAAACTTGCAAGTTTGCTAACACGAGTCTGAATACAGCTGAAGTACAAGGAAGATGCCCCACATGGGTGTTACGCTCTGTGCTGCACAGCCGTGGTCGGTGACTGTGGCTGAGAACATGAACTTTGGTGGGAAGTATCTGGCTGTGCTGTTTCAGGGATGATTGAGCACATGATTAACACAAGACATATCTAAACGTAGATGGCAGAACAGTTTAACTAATCATTAAACTGTACATTTTATAGCTGTGGCTCTAAAGCTCTACAGGCTGCTCTCCTCAAACTCAGCTTCTGTGGCAGCACAACCACCCCAGTTTGAAAACTGTGGCAAGCAGCTGGGGAGTAAGATCACCTCTAAATCTATAGCATCTCAAACCAAAACTGTGTCTAGCCATGCCCTGAGAGAGGAGGCTCTGCCTGACCACAAGCCTCTTAGTCTGACCTGCACCTCCAGATACAGTAGTGAAATAAGTTTAAAATACAGTGAGAGGTTGCCAGAGCCCTCAGAATTTATAAATCCTTACAGCAATTAAGGGATTTTGCCTTCATAATCACCCTCTGATAGGGAAAACATGCATTCTCCTTCTACCAACTGTAAACAGATCTACAGGATTAAGTGGCTGCAGTAAGGTCATGCAGGAAGCTCTGGTTGCACTGGAAGTCTTGGTGCAGGCCTGTGAACCCTGGCCTGGCTCCCTAGTCGCTGGCTGACTGCTTTCCTGAGGGAATAGAAGGCAAATTTGCATCTTCTAAGTGCTTACTGTATTACTGAGATCAAGGATTTGCATTGCTGTCTCAAGTTCCTGATTTCTATTATTAGGTCTATTATATATTTCTGTGTGTTGAGTTTGCTGTAATAAGAGATAATAAAAGATATAAAGACATAATGTTGTATCTCCAGACACCATTTCAATGTGACTGGGACAGTAAGGAAGCAAAAACTGTGCTTAAACCAGACTACTAATTTAACACATCTACCTTACCGAGCTCTAAAATCCAGAAGGGAGCTATAACTAGAGCCTGTTGCAGTCTTGAGTTTCACTGCAGTGTGTTGGTAGAAAATTGTGTAGGAGCATGGCTGAATGAATGGAGATAAATAGTATTGGGCAATTTAATTTTTATTTCCTTCCATTTCGTTGATGCGTGTTTCTTTAGCTGCATGTCAACGTCAAGTATTTCACAATGAAATTCTTTACTGATGTGTGTGCAGATCTTTCTCCTTTGATAGCGCAGCATAGAGGTTTGCTTGCCTCATTAAGTTTATTTTAAGAGTGTCCCATTTGAATGAAGTAGAGTATGCCACAAGCTCTCACTTCTTGTATGGGCAGAAAATGTAATTCTGCTGGGGTGGGGCATGCCAGGAAGAAACAGCAGTGCGCACTGGTAGCTCATCACACTGGTGTTTATCTGAAAGGCATACATTCTGCAAGTCACACCTCCTCCCCTAAGAAAAAGAGACGTTTCCTCCGTAGTCATGTTTAACTCTTAACATTTCACACTGCAATTATCCAGGAAAATTTGCCCATCTTATCTTTAGAATAGACTCCTGTGAAAAGAACAAAATGATCACAGATGTGGACACATCAGACAAATGACATCAAAAGAGCAACATTACTGCTGCTGCAATGCTGAGAACAGATGTCAAGTCCACTGCAAATAGCTGGCCAGGCTGTGCAGAGGTTATTCAGCTGGCAGTGTGGATTATTTGGTTACACACCATATTCCCCTTCTGCCCTGCTTCCAAACCTCTCAAAAGCAGAACGGACAGTGTAACAGGTTTGCTACGTTACCTTTAATAATAGTTTTCTTCCTTTGCAATCTCTGATTTTGTTATTGTGGCTGCTGTCCTATTTTAGAGAGAGTTTTCAGCTGAGGTCTTTCTCAACTACTTAAAATGTTTTGCTAAAAATTGTGCAAAGCAAATCCCAAGGGAAAAGCAAGACCTGTCCCAAACAAACTTTGCTAAAGAGGAGATTAGATTTCAAGTAATACCAGAGTTTGTAATAGAGAACATTTGCTTTAAGGGTTGCTGAAGATAAGCCATTTCAGGAAGGAGAAAGGCTCACTAGGTAGCAGAATGAATAGAGAGGGAGATCTTAGGAATGTGGGAAGAAAAGGAAACGACCAAGAAAGAGAACACAAAGATGGGAAAACAGGCTAACAGTGGCAATGGAGAACCGGGTAAACAGTATTAAACCAAAAATCCACTCATATTTGTGCATATAATTAAGGAAATTTGCTTAATCATTCTTTCCTTTCATTTGCATGTGCTTGTCACAACCGTTAGGTCAACTGAACTGTTCTGCCACAGTGGTTCAAAGCATGATTATTTCAAAGCTGCAGGTACAAGTGTTTGCAAAGCAAATGGAAAATCATGCCGTGTTAATGTTAGCACTGAAATGACTTGCCTTGTCCTCCAGTCAGGAAATGGAAACAATGGCACACAGCTTTATGCGACCAACAAAACTTAATTGCCAATAACAAATAGTCCCAGGGAACTGTTGAAGAACAATTGATGGATGCTAACTGGGAGATTGCATCACTTTGAATCATGAAAGCATGTATGGAAATAGACATGTTATTGGGTATTCCAAAGATAGAAAATTGTGGTGTCACTGGGTAAGCTGTTTGACACAAACATGCAAACATCTTCAGTTAGGGGAAAGTGGGCTTAAAGTTGATGTTGGAGGGAAGAAGAACCAGAATCTGAAGTGTAGTGTGAAGGCAAAATGATTGACTGGGAGGAAATAAGGGAATTCGGAAATCTGATAAGAAAACTGGCAGCAGAGTTTTGGCTGTTCTCTGTATAACCTTGGAAGTGCTTAGAAATTGAATAGCTTTGAATTCTGACAACCTTAGTATTAAGCTAACTGGCCTGCCCCTTCCTCCCTGATAGATGAACTTTTAATGATGTTTGCTTTTTTCCAGCTCTGCTACATCACTGCGTCATTTTCTCTGCCTCCTCAGATGATGGGTAACTAAAGATAGTAACTCTTTCTTACACAGGTTCTTGACAGCTGGCAGTAAATGACCCATGTCCCTGCAGATACATTTTTGGTTCATTTATTCCGTCATTTGTGTTTCACGAATCCTAATTCTCGTTATCTTCCAGGCTCCTGCTCCCTTCACCTGTGAGTGATTGTAACTGCCTGGGGTTGCCCTTACAACCTGAACTTTCACAGAGCTCTTGTGCTTTTCTCTCTCTCTGCACTCCATTTCTTCCACTTCTGTGTATTTGCACTGAATTTCTAAGGCCTCTGAAAAGCTCCTCTTTGTGATCTCCCCTGCAGCACTCCTTGCCAGCCCTGCTTTGGAGGTGATGGAAAGAAATGCTGCTCCTGGGGTGTTTTTTGGATTGGTTCTGCATGAAACCTTCAAGAACACCTGGTAGGTGTAGGCAAAATGGTGCCATTTATTGGTGGTGAGTGCATACCAGCAAAACATGTGATACCTCCTGCTCGTGGCAGAAAAAAGGAAAACCACTTTGATGAAGTATTAAAAGATTGTTTTACTTTCACAGATTCCACAGAAAATTCAGTACAGCCAGAAACTAAAATACCACTCTGTATACAATGGCACTATTGACTCTGTTTTGCTTCAGGCATATAACGTAGGCACTTTGGATCACACCCCTGTCTTTCCTGGTCTCTTTCTTAACTATATAGGGAATCTGGTCAGCTAACTTTGGTCTTGAATCACACCCACAGCAGATGACTAACGCTGCCCTAAACATATTTTGTAGTATAAACCCTCATCATTTCCACTAAATGGTTGTAGTGCTTTTCTCTTGGCAAACATGATACTAGAAGTACCCAGAGGCATCATGCAGGTGACCTTGGCCAAGCAGGTAGCTCCCATCCATCCCTACCACTGCAGGAGAAATAGCCAGGCGAGGAAAGCTCTCCTATCCTAGGACAGCATGGCTGGCCAGGCAGCCACAACGCCAACTACTTGTCTCCTTGGATTATTTACTGGTACCCTCCCCATTCAGTGGCTCCCCAGGTGGTGGGTGTCTGTGGGAGCTGGCTACAGCATGGCTTCTCCCCTTTGCCCCCATGCTTTTTCTGGGTAGCAACTGATACAGAACAAGAGTGGTTCCCTGCCAGAGAGGGGAGAGCAAGGGGAAGGAGCAGCAGGCCTTTCTGGGGCTCCCCCCATGTACTGTGCACAGCCTGTGGGCAGCAGCTGCTGCAGAGCTCATGCCCTCCCCTGTGCAAACTGAGCTAGTATTTTCCCTAGGTTTTTTCAACATCCACCTCATGGTTTCCATTTTCCTTGCATCCAGATCTTCGTCTTTTGCTTATTTGTCCAGTCTTACATAGGAAGATTAATGCTTGTGAAGTCACATCCTTGGTGGGGGGGAAGCCTCCTCTCTTCAGCCTCCCCAGGGTGGGCACAGCCCTGCCCAAGCACTCACCATCCGTTTCCAAGCTCTGAGCTCTCTTCCTAAAGAGGAACCAGGTGTGATAAGGGGTTTCTTCGTGGATGGTGCAATCAATGTGCTTGTTCAGTGCTAAGGCTGCCTGACTCCTGCCTGTATCAGTGGGGAGGTATTCAGATACCTGCTGTGGGCACAGCTGAAGCGAGGTGCCTGTTCAGCAGAGATCCCAAGCAGTTCTCCATCAAGGATGTCTCCCACTCCCTTCTGGCCCACTTCCCTAGCTGATTGCTTTTCCAGCAGTGCTGTCACACCTTCCCATTCGCCTTTTGCCCAGCAAGGTCGGTTTTCAAGCTCTTTGTGGCAAGGATGTAATTATTTAAATTGCTCTCTGTAGTTACAAGCAGCCTATAAAACTAATAACTTGAAACAGTGCCCTAGCCTAGATAATATGACCTGGAATCTGAAACGCTAAGCTCCAGTGCAGGTAAATGTGTAGCTGGTGTGGGTGTGCTACCAAATTTCTGCTGAACCATCAAAATGCCTGAAATGCTCCTGAAAAACTTCCTAATGCACTTGGGCCCACCCCCCTCTTTCTCTCATTTTATTTTAATGGACATGGCTGTGCAATGCTTCAGCAACACATCCAAAACCTGTGTCTGACCCAGGGGTGGATGCTGCAGGGGGTGATGTGAGGAAGGGTGTGATCGTTGCTCATTAAGCACTTCCTTGATACATACAGACCAAGCTTTTGAATCGAAAATTAACTCAGTGTAAGTTATCATGTTCAGTCAAATCTCATGTGAGGAGGAAAAACCCTAGAAAGTCGTTGAAGTGTGGCCCATTCAGACTTTCCAGCTGTAAACCACTTGAGTTCAGCGCCTGACAGGACTCAAAACCATAGGTGGTGCTGCTGGATGGCACACCTTGCACCAGCCAAGCTCTGCTCACCTGCGCCAGCCCAGAAGCAAAGGAGTTTGCCAGAAATAAAAACCTTTGTATTTTACCAGCTTGTATAAACGCTGGTCCCTACGGAAAAGGAATAAAGTTGTCCTTTTCCCCCCACCTGTGAGCCATTAGGGAAAGTCAGAGGAGCTCCTTTTAAAGCAGTTGAAGCTGCGCTTTGCTTTGATGGTTACCTGCCTTATCAGCCCAGCTCTGCAGAAACCATACTCAGTGTTTAGTGTTTGAGCCTCTGGGCAGTGAGATCACAGAGCTGAGATATAAATACGAGTGTATAAGAATAGGCGGGACGGCAACTGCGGCTTTCTTCTTGTTTCATTGAGTCACGGGGTACCTGACCCTTACGGCAATGAGAATTAAGGGTACAGATGGAAATATAAAGTGGAAAACCCCATCTATTTTGCGTAATAGCAATCAGAGACCTGGCTTTGTGGACTAGAGAGATCTAATGCTTTGAGGCAGGACTGGAGATGGGGAGGTTGTAAATCCCCCATCCTGCTCCCATAACAACCTCCCTGTCCGTGCCTGCATGGCAGCTGAACCACCCATGAGCTCTGGAAAATGCTCTCACATTTTTCACACTTGCCTTTTTAAGAAGCTGAGCTCCAGCACTGACAGCCTGGCCAGCAGAGAAGGTCAGGGCTGCCCTCAAGAGCTGGGTGTTTCCTCATCGTGGGTGTGAAAACAGCAGCCCTAACCCAGTTCCCCAGCAGGAAACATTTCTTACTCCTACTCTGCTCACTTGATGCTCTGCCCCGGCAGCCAAGCTGATGGAGAGCAAACACCTCTGCCAGCCGTCGGGAAGGGCTCCTGGTGTGAGAAGGTCTGTGGGCTGTGTGGAACACAATGCTCTTGCAAAGGGGAAGGAGGCTCGGGAGCTACCTGGCTTGTTTGGGGAGGCACAGCAGTGTGCTCCAAGACAAGCTGCTTTCACTTTGTTTCGGTCCTCCCACCCAAGAAAAGGGAGTAATATTTGCATGCCGACCCGGCCAGGGTGCTGGGAGGTGGCAATGAATGTCTGCACAGTGCTGCAAACATAGAAGGTGTTATATAAATGTGAAACCTTTAGGTGCCAAGCAGTGTATTTGAACGTTGCAGGAAAGGGAAATACGGCACTCAGACAGTTGTGGGGCGAGCAAGACAGGTTTATTGCAGATGGGAATGTTTAAACTCGCAAATAGACAGGGTGCCAAAATGCATTTATTAGGAGGTGATGGACAGCAGGCAGTCCATAAAGTATGTGCCTCCTGACCAGGCAGTGGATACAGAGGGGTGAATGGCTTAAGCTGTGCAGCTTGCCACATCGATAACCTGGCCAGCACAGTGATCTGAGGCACCCAGCGTCTGGGAGGGTGCAGGGCAGAGGTGAAGGTGTGTGGGAAGGAACCTGATGTTTCCTACAAGCCACTTATGAATAGAGCCAGAGCGGTAAAAGAGCACTGCAAGCCCTTGCCTGCAGATACTTGTCAATGCTGTTATCAGACACAGGAGAAGCATTTGTGTTGCTGCAAGGGTGATGAGTGCTGGAAGTGCCACCACTTCACTGCCAAACACCATGCCCTATGGGGCAGGCATGTCTCTACTCCCATGGGTGCCCTGGCTGCTGTGCTGTGCCTCCATCCTGCCCTGAGGGTGCAGAGAGGGGAAAGGCATTGTTCCCCTGCACTGCTTTCCTTGGCAGAGCTGGATCTGCGGGGTCAGGTTACCAGAACACTCAGCCTGAACAGCAGAATTTGGCCCAGGGTATTTCCCGGGGTTGCATGTGGCCAAGGGAATGTTTTCCTCCTGTGAGGGGTAATGGGGTGTTAAACAGCAACTTCATGGGGTGGATGGCACTCATTGCAGGGAGCACCCCAACAGCATTCATTGATACGAACATGCCTTCCACAGCCACCACAGCTCTTTTGAAAGGGCAGAAAACCCATTGTGAGGAGGGGAGATGTGGTGATGCTTTATTGCATCAAGATACGCTAAGCCAGATGTTCAAAGGGAGAGAGAGAAAGTCTGAGTTAATGTCGTTACAGAGCTGTGAGCCCTGGGCTGGTTCCTCAGTGGAAGGAACAAGCTTTGCAGCACAGCCTCCCCATAGCAACTGACACAAACAAACCCCGGGGCTGCCAGGGAGTGATGTTTGAAAGGAAAGGGTAAGGGAACGGCCAAACTATTTTTGTATTTCCGAACTACGCAGCAGCTATTTTTTACTTCTGCATGCTAAATTCTCATTGTGCTGCATTTGCTTGCTGGGTGATATCCCTTCGTTTCTTTTAGCTGAAGTCCCACCTATTCGACTGAAGAGCTTCACACTTCTGAGTGACTGCATGTCTTTATAAACCCATGTAATGCTCCAGCCCCTCGGTGTTTGCCAGGTGCCTCCTGGCAGAGCTGGGATGTGTGTTGTGTAGGTGTGAGCACTCTCCCTGGGTTACTACATCCCTCTAAGGGCTAGAGACAGCCTGCCAGCCACCAGGCTGCAGGGGATCCCTTGTGGCTCCATGCCACCGGGTGCCATCTTGGACATCTCTGGCTCTTATGCACCTTGGAGGGCTTCTCCCCATGACCAGACTTGGATGCAGGCAGTGAGGATCGTGAAGGGGAAGAAGGAAGGACATTGCTTTGCCCTATACCAAGCTGCAGGGGACAGAGGATACTTAGCACCTGTGCCGGCTTATCTGGGGTACAAGGGTTGCTGTTAACCCTAATAGCAGTTGCAGTAGTAATTAGGTGTAATAGCCCTGATCAATGAGACATTGAAACTTGAGAAGAACAAGTCCGTGAACTCAAGTGAGGTCATCAAATGGCCAGTTTGATGAGGTGAAGGTGTGAGCTAGCAGCCCTAGCAGCCGTGAGCATGTGCACCCGAAATTCTGGTGGTAAGACTGGTACTCAAGGGTCCCAGCACTTTATGCCAGCAGGGAGGCACTGAAGAGCACCTCAGCAAACCCTCCATTGAAACAGGTCTTCTTCAGATATGAAAGGCAATGATGGCCTCAGTTATGAGTAGCAAGAGCTTGGGCAGGAAACATCTCTCCATACAGCTCCTGGAGGTGAGGGAAGTGCTTTCTTTGAGAAACAAAGCCCCTCTGGCTGCTTACATCACCAAGGCTCCCTTTACTGTCAGTGGCAGAAATAGGTGTGTTTTGGGCATGAGTCAACTGGCCTGTTTTTGCTTTCTGACTGAGAGTAAGGTGAATTGCTCTGGATTTTCCTCTTCCTTTCCGTTGGTTGTAAAGGGAGAGTTAGCTCAGATGAACTCTGTGCCTCCAGTGGGTCAGATGAATTGCCACCCCAAATGAGTTACTGAGCATTAGCTGGTGATGTGCCCTTGCCTAGCCTGGGCAATCGTAAGGCAATTGCAGTTAGCTTTACTCATACTGCAAGAAAGCATATCGGGATTCCTGCGTGAAGTGTGAAGAAAGGAGAAATTCAGGGGCTCAGCAACCAAAGGCCAGCTGTGAGGAAAACAATGCTGCCATGGTTTCTCCTATTAGTTTGACTTTTCTGTTAAAAGATTCTTCAAGTATTTTGGTGGGAAGAGTTTCTCAGAGCCACAAAGGAATTTACTTCAGAGATAGCTATCTTTTTTGTGCTTCCAATTGCTTTTATTTTTCCACTAGCTTTGAACATCAGGCTGAAGGGCATAGCTATAATACAAAGAAAAGAGGATGGATCCATGCATACCAGAGTTGTGGTTTCCCATCTGGTAAGCTTGGGTTAGGACACTACTGTGTCAGGCAGCGTGCAGCCGTTTCCATACTAAAAGCAGTAGCACTTGCTGGTGGTCATCATACTTTTGACATTTTTCTCCTGTAAACTCCTATAGGATCAACAGCTTCGTTCAGTAAGCAGCCACTGGGGCCCTGACCTGGAAAGGAACCCTTGCTGGATGGTAAGCTTGTACAGCCATCAGCGGTGTGATGGACGTCATACCAGCTCCTGCTACAATCATCTTCCAGAAATCCTTCTTCTTACTGGAAATTTGTTGTTTATGGAGATGCTAATCAAGCCTGTACTTTTCTCTGGGCTTGTAACACACTCGGAGGTCAAGTTTCAGCATGTGACATGTTACATGCTAAGGTATGAATGAATCAACAGAAAAACTAATGAGATTTCAAACATAGAGACAAGTTAGAGCCACTTCTTTAGACCTATATACAAATTTGGCTTAAAACAAAAAAAAACCCAAAACTATGTACTTGCCAGGGGTTATAGCTGCTTGCTCAGTGCTTGTTAAGCAATCCGGTACTCGCGTTCCTGCCTGTCATGGCAGAGACCTATCAGCTGAGACATCCACAGAGCGTCTGCTGCCTGGTGTTTGGAGGAAGGGCTCATTTCTATTTGGGCGTGTATGTGTAGGAAATAAAAGAACAATAACACCATTCTTCACACGCCTAATAAAACGGTTCTTTGTTCTCTCCTCCTTGATGTGCTGGAGGAAGGTCGCTGGAAGTGCCATTGTTTTCCCAGAGTGCTTTTGAAGGGCTTTAGTGTGATTCTGTCCTCTGCTAAATTCAATGGATTTACTTGTTTTCAGAATATTTCAGACAGAAATATTCCAGGAGAAAGCTAAGATACTAATTCTGTTTTGCTGCTTGCATTAGGAACGAACCCTGGAAGCTTTCTAGGCTCATTTGTTTGCATAGTAAGACATGTCTGAAAATGCTTTGTTAATGATTTCAATCTAGTGAGTCTATAAAGAGGTTGAGGCAGTTGGATGGGGAAAACCATTCCTTATGCCTATTAGCCCTTGCTCTGCAGGTCAGGCTGGGGCAGATCACCTGCCCACTCTCCCCTTGACACAGTTCAAATGACCAGCACCATTCAAGCAGGCTATAATTAAGCAGTTCCTAATTTCAACAGAAGAGTACCACAGAAGTGAAAAGGGTGGTCCTGCTGCCAAGCTCTCATTCATGCTAATAGCATTGAAGTGAACTTTTCTTTTTTGCCTAATGTGTGCTGTACATCCGTTACACATCCTAAAGCAATTATATGAGAAAGGAACCATAAAAAGGGCTGTGTGCCCAAAACCTCACCTGTGTGTTCCAGCTATTTTAGGGAACCTAAGAAAAGCCATTTCCTCTTTCCAGAAACCATCTTTCTTTGAAGGAAGCAATGTGTGGAATAAAAGGTATTTTTTTCAGTGCCACTGCATAGTATTTAAGGAAAGTAATAATAAGACCAGTCTCCTTCAGAGGCCAGATGAAGAACTGTTCAAGAAACATCTGCCTCTCCCCTCCCCACACCATGGTATTTCAGGAAAAGGAGAGGTGCTGTTTCCCTAGCACAAAAGCCATCTGTGTGCAGAGGATCACAAAGGATGAGACAACTTCACACCTCTGACAATGCGCATTTTGGCACTGTCACTGCAGTGCACTCTTGCTTTCCTAGCTAGTCTCACCTGTGGCAAATTTCTTTTTACCTCAGTGGCAGAAAGACAGAAGGGTGTTTCAGAGAGTGAAAAGCATCAAGGACGTACTTACAGCTCCGTGAAACACTGGAATGAGTAGGAAAAAGTGATTTAGTATCTGGAAAGTGATGGATCCCTCTGTCTATTCACATAACCCCTGGCTCTCAGCGTATAACACAGAAATTTTTTCTCTGTAAGATGAACAGGACTGGCAAAGTGGGGGTTGCATCCAAAGTTCAGGGGGCACAGCAAAAAAAAACCAAAATCTGAACTAAGTCTTTTGGGAAAGTGTGGCTTTGCGCTTGGAACTTGGAGTCATAAACATGTGTGAGCGTGCTGGGATGTAATGAAAGCCATGTGAAAATACACCTAAGATATTCCCCGGGAGTTTTTAAATTGTTTATTGTTCTCAGCTATGGTCTGGAGCAACAAGATCTGTAGAGATAAGGAAAAGCTTGTTCCAAGAGAGCTGAGTGAAGAGCATGAATGTGTTTCAAAAAGAAGTCATTGACGTATCCATTCAAAAGCTGCAGCTCTTGGAGTGCCAAAACGTTGGCAAGCTGCTAGCCTAATGAGAGTGAGCCTGGAGGCTATTGTATGGGTGTAGGAAAGTCTTCTGAGATGACGTGTCAGAACCGGACTCAGACAGCCCAGGGTGAAAGAGAGGATGTCTTGGGGGAGGGAAAGAAAAATGAGAGCTATGACTAGGGATGACTGGAAGGAGAAACAGCTTGCATGGGAGTAGTATGTAGGTAACAGGAAGCATATTTACAGGGTAGGTCTGTGAATGGGACTTGAGTGGATACAAGAGCTGTGTGCCTGAGCTGGTCACACAGAAACAGCCTTTAGCTAAGGGCAGTGCAAAACCTACCAGTTGGTCTTTTGCTATATTACTTTTGCAAGGCTGCAGAGAGGCAGGGTAGGCTGTGATGCAGGGAAGCAGAACCATATGCAGAAAATGTGACAGAAAAGAGGAGCCCATGAGGTGGACAATGCTCAGATGGACATGCTCTGCCTACTTCTCTTTTTTGATTTACTAGGAAAGTGGGAAAACATGAGCAGGGAGGCATTAGTCATACCTTTCCATGTAGTCTCCAAATACATTGGGTTACTGGAAAATTCACTAATAGATGAGTGACGACTTAAAAACAAAGAGCTTTTAGGGAAGGAAGTCCCAGTTGTTAAGTGACAGTAATTCATTAGTTTTGTGATTACACGTTATAAATAGAACACTGTGAAAGACGTGCCCTGAAAAGCTGTGCAATTCCGTCATGTCGGATGGTGCTGTAGGCATCAAAAAATGAATGCTGCACAAGTAAAAGTGCCTTCCCTGCCAACCTGCCAGCTCAAGAACCTCCATGTTTGTGAGGCCAGGTGAAAATTCCTAAAAATCGAGTGGCATATATATTTATTATCACCACTGTGGGTCTGTAGGTCCCTGTGGAGCTGCAGTGACTGGACAGATAGGAAGCATCTTCTGAGCCTCTTGGAAGTTTTTCAAAGGAGATTGGTAAACAGGAAAAATCTGTTTGCTGTGGAAAATACAAAAGATAGCCTGGAAAATAGAAATATTCAGTCTTTACTGCTTCCAATTCTTTCAATGGGGGTATTAAAAGACCTTGACATAGTCAGATTTTTTCTTTTTTCTTCTGAACAAGTGGTTTGGACACATCTTTAAAAATCTCATTTTTATATTCTGTGTTGCTACTTCATACCTAAAAACCTGAGTCCACACTGTCTTACTGGAATACTTTGCAAGCAGAACATATTGCGTGGCTAATGAACACCTTCAATTCAAAATCTTTAGAAACCTGAGATAAAGTTGGAGTTTGAAAGCTATCCATACATCTCTGTGTTTTACCACTTATGCTATGATGAATAGCACTGAGGAAGCATGCTAGGATAGGACAAATGATTAGAAAAGGTTTGTTTACTCTCCCAAGTCCAGGTATATGCTCCTTTTTCTAACTAACTCATCAAACTCCACATAAGAGTAGGTGGATTATTTGACTCCATGATCCCCTAGGAAGCCTTTTCCAGACTCTGGCTATCCCAGTGGTCTAAACCAATTTCATTTAATCTAAATTTCATTTAATTTACAGTCTAAACATGTGTATTCTTATGTTCTTATGATGAAACTGTCCTGGTGCTTAAACAGGTCTTCTTCCTCGGTGTTTGTGCCCAGCACACTTAGACAGCAGCTGATTTTCTTTTGAGATTTTGTTCTAGTTTCCCAAACCAAAGCTTTTAGTAAAAGTATTCTGTTAATACAGCCTTTTTTTTTCTGATTATCCTGATAACTATTCTCCATCCTAATTTGGTGTCCCTTAGAAATCTATGTTGGGAACCGGAAGCAAGAATTGTACCTGCTACTGCAAATGAGAGCTAACCAAAAGCTTGTACAGTGGCATTAATGTAATCCTTCCTGAGGTACTGTTAACAGAGATACCTCTTTGGAAGCATTTTAAAGCTGAAGTTCCCTCTTCACAGCTGCATCAAGTTATCATTCATAACTGCCCTTTGCTCAGGGGAAAAATCTTTGTTGCTGCTAGCTGATGCATTCCTTGCTTACAGCAAAAAATGAGTAGTTCCAAATGTATGACCTTGTTTTTTTGTGCTACTGAATTTCCTCCCTTTTCTGCTACTTTCTAGGTTCATGGGGTCCTCCTGTAACATGTCTGAATTGATGTTGCTTCCCAGTTTTGTGTCATCAGCAAATTTTATTAGCACATGCTGATGTTCTGAGTCAAGGTTATGACAAAAGTATTGACTAAGATCAGTGTTGGAAACAGCCCTGGGGAAGGACCCTTTGTTGCTCTGACTCTTCTCCCCGGGGCCTGAGGCCCTACCACTTTAGCTAGAGTTTTGCCCATCTCAACCTCCTCCTTTTCCAGGTAAACTTATACCTTGCTCTGCAGACTTTTTAGAACTCAGAGAGGAAAGGGTCTGATATCCAGGTCTGATATCTAGAGTATCAGAATCAGATTTAACAAGAATAATCTATCCTGTGGTGGGCCTGTCTTGCATCTTACACATCCCCCTCCATGTCTTAAGCTGCACGGTATTTTTTCCCCCTCCAAAACACATGAAGAGTATTTGCTTGCAAACAGGTGAGTCCAGCAGGCTCACAGCTGGACATGCATGTATTTTTACCTAGGAGGGAGGATGGGGACCAGCTTGGGCATCAGCTTCCCACTTCCTTCCCTGTCCTTCACAAAAGACTTCATTTGCTTCTGTTTAATCATACATCTCTATCCCTGACTAGGTGGGCATACTCAAAACAAGTACTGAAACACAGTTTAAGCAATGTCTGTATGAAAATGTGTTTTGCTAATGCCTGTAACTTCACAAACCACACCATTTCCCCTTCATCGTTGAGAGTCTTCTAGGAAAACTTCAGGTAAGAGCTGACCTTTTGGTCTTTAAAAACAAGCAGAAATGAGACAATTAAATGAGTAACTGCCAATTGTTTCCTAGAAGACACAGAAAACAGCACCACAGGTTTTTCAGGTAACATCTGGCAGTGATTTATTTCTGCATCAGCTTTCGTCACAAGCAATCCACCAAGAGGAGATTCTGAGAATCTTCAGAATTCTTTTGATTCAAAAGAAAAAAGATCCAGACCCAACCTCCAGCCCCAGTCTTCATCGTAACATGAAATAGAGAACAAGCAGCACATTGCAAGTCTCCTTGTGGCACATGATTTTACATTGCAGCATCTTTTGCCACAAACAGGGGCACTAATCTCCTTCCAGTGGCAGCATACCCATCACAATATTCACTTCAATGTGTTTTGTGCTGCTGCAAAGACAGATTTAACCTTTCCCAGATGTATTTTCCAGCATGCAGACATGCACAAAAGGTTTGCCATTTCCTAAATTATCGTCATCACCCTGTTGCTCAGTGACAGCCTCAGGTTGCTTGTCTGTCAGAGCAGATGCAGAACAGGGCTGGCACAAACCCTGGGGCACACAAATACACAAGTGCCCCCACAGCCAGCCTGACTGCCCCAGCAAGCTCCATGGCACACAGCAGGCTGGCAGAGATCAAAGTGGGGTTTGGAGGCAGCGAGTCTTGCACTTGCCCTCCCATCCCTGTAGCACAGCCCTGGATTGCAGGAGGTCCTGGTCAGACAGGGCGGTTGCAGCCCTACCTCTGAGTGGGAATGTCATCTGGATGGTGGCACTGCAGGACTATGCCCAGGGAAAACAGCCCATGGGCATCCCTAGAGGGCTGACATTGGTATGCCAGTGCTATAGGTCATTCTGCTGCATGAGAATCATCCCCATTGTCTGGGTACTTGCTTATCTCATACTTCCCGGTTGGTGAAGCTGTGAATGGCTTTATCCTTTACAAAGAATGAATACTGTAAAGCTATGGTTAATGGGTAAAAGCTTCATTGGCATAGCTATCTGGAGCATGGAGAAAAGTCACTCTCTCACTTAACAAAGTGGTAGCCAAGAAAGGCCATCAGAGATGCAAGTATAGCCATAGTAGGTATATATGGTATATCCTACCCAAGTTATCTAAGGCTGTCTAAGCTATGTAAGGCGTAACATACCTTGTTTGAGGGCCCATAGTTGGCTATGCTGACACTTTTTGTCACAGACAAGCACTTGCTGTATCAAAAAGTCCTGTGATGTCCCAGGGCAAGCACCAACAGCAGCTGTGTTCCCAGGCACACAAACCTCTTCTCCCACCACCATCACCCCAAGTTGGCACCAGCCAAGCCCTATTCACTGAGGGTTTGCACCCCCTGCACAGCTAGAGGGGCCATTGCCTTCCCAACCCCAAACTGACTCCAGTGAAACAGTGAGGGGATGTGGCTTGCCATTTTTCAAGCAGTCGGCATCTTCTTGAGGCTTGGTGGCAACAACTTGTCACTGCTATGCCAATCCAGGCATGGCATAGCATGCCATGACCCCCACTTTCCCTGCAGTTATATGTTCAGCACCACTGCCAGCCTTCACCTCCCCGCTCACAAACTTGGTATCATACCAACCTGTCACGGATCAAGCTGATCCCCACAGAGCACTTACAGCAGTGCAGTTAGCTTGGCTGGTGATGAGTTGTCCTCTGAATGTGTGTGCAGGTGTGTGCCTATGCACGTGTGCTGCCTGCTGCTCTCTGCAAGGAGCAAGGGAACTCCAGCCTCACGGCGCCAGGCTGGGGTGACTGGGGCTGCAAGCAGCACAGCTTTGCACTGCTGACTGGTTGAGAAACAGTAGGGTAACCTGCTGGGCGAATGGACCCTTGCTCATCCTTCACTTGTAGATCTATACCCAAACAGTGCGGACAACCCAAATTAGCGCTTGCTGAATCACACTCACCATGTCCTCTTCCTGTAATCACTGTTCACCAAGAGGTTAACATACCCCCAGTCAAAGGAACTGAAGCAAAACCATTTGTTTCAGCACCACTTACTCCTGATTGCTCTGTATTCATGTCAGGTAAGAGGGATGTAATTTGTTTAAACCTTCACATAGAAGAAGTGCTCTCTGATTAGGAAAAAGGGCAGAGAAGTACCAAGGATAAAAACATCAGGCATAGCTGGCTGTATGGTACAAGTCTAAAATAATTTCCAATTACTCAAATCAGTCAGGAATGAAGAGAAGTAGGAAAAGCTGCTTATGTCAATGAAACAGGAGTACAAACGACTGTGGTTTTGGATAGAAAATAAACACTGCTTCTGTTACTTCTAATTTGCTGATTTGTTATAAATCTGTCATAAACAAAAACAGTAAATATACAGTCCTTTTATTAGCACTTTTTGGCTACATAAAGTAGCATTTACCTCTTGCATAAGGATGTAATACCCTTTCCAAATGAATACATCTGTGCCTACGCTTGGTATCTCCCTCTCCTTGTGTCCCCGTTAACAGGTTATTTATGAGTGTGTGGTGTATTATCTAATTAGGTATATTTTCTGGTAGCTGAAACAAGTGAGAACAGCTTTATTTAGTAGATGGTAATTAAAAGTGAGTGTTTCTTTGAGGAGAAAGAGGGTCCCCTTGAGTACCATTGCTTATTTTTAAAGATGCGATAAGGAAAGGTTCAGTGAGAGAAGGCAGTTCTTGCTAACACCAGCTATAATGTACTTAGAGCACACTGAAAGTTAGATGTGCAAGTCAGCTAATGGAAACTACAGTGGTTCCAAAAGCCAAGATAAGCTACCTGCATTACACATGGGCTCAGGTCTACAAGGCAGCATATTGCTGTGGCTTGAATGATATGTTGGAAATGGCATTTGCCAAAGTAAGATGACAATCTGAGGCAGGCGGCTTGAAAGACTTAGCCCCCAAAATACAAAGTCCTGAAAACAAGCAGGATTCACCACTGCTTTCTATAGCAAGAATGACTCCTAGCTGGCTGTAACTGTCAAGCATTAACCTACTCTTTCCAAATCTCGGAAGTAAAATCCAGTGAGAGGGATCAGAAATGCAGACTTTCCATGGTCCTCTTCCAGCTGGAGACTCTGGCCCCTGTGACTCCAAGTCCTTTGATCATGACTGAGGGTGGAGTGAGGTGTGCCAGGAATTATTTATCCCATCCTGTTTTAGGATTGTTAACCAAGTCAGTATCAAAGGAAGCTAGTAGCTACTCATCTGTGACTTGGGCAAGTTGAGAGGCTTTGATTGTACACTGAGGAACCTGGAATAAGGGAGATGCACGGTATTCACAGCAACTTCTGTTAAGAGTGGCTCATTTCTTATCCTTGGTAACTTTCTAACTCTAAGGAAAGAGGCAGCTTCTTCAAAAGAAATAATGGGATTTACAGCAGTGTTTAGAGGCATCCTTTATCTACTGATATTCCCGAGTGCAGGTTTTAGTCAAAGAGTAAAGTGCAGGTCTGATCCTAAAAAATTATCCTCCCTAGTACTGGAGAACACGCAGACTTAATTTGGTTAGCATGCACAAAGGTAGCCTATACTTTAGTCAATGCTCAAGTTAAATACCATAAAAGATGTCATATAGCAGTAACACTAGCACACTTACCAGTCAGATATTATATGTCATAATTTGAAGATGTTGTATAAGCTATAAACCAAGAGATAGCACCCAAGCAGTCATAATAGGAAGCCAAAAGTCTACTAAGGAATGATAATTCATTCAGTCTTCCAAGCTTGCTAACTCTCTATCAATTTTACCCACACCTAGTACAATTTTAGTGTCTGTCCTTACTCACCTGCTCCTTCTTGAGAGTAGGTGAGGTAAGATTCTCCTACTGCACTTTATAGCCAAGAGCTCAGCACAGCAGGAATGAGTTGAGTTGATGCCTAAATGAATCACTTGTTGAGGTACTGAAGCTGTTTGTTACCATTCCAGTCTCAAACAAAAAGGCTTCTTGAGAGTTTGCCTGTTGGTGAAGTTAAATTAGAACTGGTGTTTCTGACATTTGTGTGTCCAGTTGTGGAGTGCCCTGGACGCTATTACGCCAAGTAAGTTATTCGAACATTTATTCACTGAAGGAGAAGAGGGGACGGATATCTCTGCTTTTCTTCTGACCCATTGCGAGTTCATTTGGTTTATAACTTCTTTTTTTTTCCTAAAGACTGAGCATAAGCGTTGTCACTGGGCCTGCTGAACATGAGCGTGTTCCATTGTGCTACTCCCCTCCTGTCACTGAGAAACAAACCATTTGCTTTGTTGTTTCAGTTTGCACTGAATCCCAGTATTTACCTGGCATTGCTGCTGAAGCAGAATATTCATGAGGCAAATTCTTCTTTGGAAAAGCTAAACCTATTTGTATGATTGATAGCTGGAAACACCAAACTGGGGGTATGTAAGAGTTTTCAGAGCTTGGATAGTTGTCCTGCTGCGAAGTAATGACCTTAGGAGGTTGCATTATCTGACTGAGAAGTCTTAAAAAAAAGTACTGCAGCAAACAAGTCTGACTTGAACATCTGGAGGACGAGGAGTAGAAAAACAAATGAAAGGGCCTGCTGTATTCTGTGCCAGTAGGATTGCAATCCAGAAAGAGATGCAAATGACTAAAGCTGAGTGATCTACTTTCTGTAAGCAATCAGCGTGACAGACTTAACCCCTTTTCTTGTTTGCAAATCATCCTGAAGTAAGTGCTGCTGCTTACAGATGTGTTTGCTATTTGCATACACTTTGTGAATAAACTCCTGGTTGTGGGTTAGTCATGTGCTATTCAGCATGACTGTTGCTTGAGTGTTGTTGTTTGTAGGGTGTGATTCATCAGACCTGCAAGAGAGTTGTAAGGAGAGCTGCATGAGCATTACTGGAAATATGCGTATGAATGCATATTCACAAATTGTGAGCATGTTTGTGATGCTTTTCATCCCTCTGCAAATAATCTTATTTCCAAAGAAAATCTTGTTTGCACCAAAAAGCACACTGTAATTAGTAACTTTTAGAATGGAAGTGGTCACGGAAAACTTCTTGAAACCTATTACATCTGTCTAGTAATCTGGCTTATATCAAGCAGAGTAGCAAGTGACCAGCCAAGGGCAGAAAGGTGTATATGACAATGAGTGCAACTTAGTAATATGCCTACACAATTCTCTGTGTTGGCTCCCTGAGACAAGTTTTTTGATCCTCAGTCACAAAATGCTTCTCTGTGGGATCCATTATTTTTAACTTACTGCTGCAGACACGCCTTTAGCCTGAGCAGTACACTGTCCTGATGTGGTCTTGGTCTCTGGAGCCATCTCTGCCCTCAGGGTTGCTGCAGCAGGGTCTGCTGCCCTGCTGAGCCCCTGGCGTGGGGGACAGAGGCTGTAGCACTGCTGGGTTTGCAACTCTATGGGGCTGGGAGGCTTTGGTGCAGGCTACAAGAGCTGTGTAGACATGGAAAATTTTGGGTGATGTGGTATCAGGTCTGGTCACAGGACATGTAGGTGCTCCAATATGAGTGCATTAAAAGATCTGACTGCTTCAGGTCTAGTTATCATTTGATTTGCGCTGAGAAAAAGGCCCAGTGTCCACATATTATGTTCTCAAAAAGACTCCCAACCCCTAAAAAACATTAATCTCCCAAAGGTGAAATGAAAGCCTGTCCCAAACTATCAAAATCACAGGATCACAGAAAGGTTTGGGTTGGAAAGGGCCTTGAAGATCCAGTATTTCCAACCCCCCTTCATGAGCAGGGACACCTTCCACTAGACCAGTTTGCTCAAAGCCCAATCCAGCCTGGCCTTAAACACTTCCAGGGATGGGACATCCTGTCATTCCCATCTGTCATCGCCCAGACCAAGTTACTGATGAGTACAGAGCCAAAACTTTAACTATTTGAGTGCAAAATAGTGACAAAATGACATTTTGCTTCCCCTTTCTTGGAGTCCCTGAGGCAGAAGACCTCTGGCCTGGTGAGGAAGGGGTGGGGGAAACTGTGGGGTGCAGGTGCCCCTTGCGCAGCTGTACCTGTGGGGAGGGAGGAATGTGTCCAGGGCTGATTTTCCCAGCAGAGGGAGGGATGGCATTTTGCACAGATGGTGCTGTTTTGGGTGACAGGTACCAGTGTCAAAAGTGGACCGGCACCGAGCAGCCACCCCAACCAGGACCAGGTCCCTTCTGCACCTCGCAAGCATGAAGGTAGATGCAGTTCCCAGCCCCCAAGAGTTTTCAGCCTGGTTGGACATGTCACGTAACCTGGCCTCCCAAGACATTTGCAAATTTAATGAGCACTTAAAAAAATATACTTTATATCAAATGTGAACTGTCTGTGCTCCGCAGCTGCCTCCGTTCCCTTTGCCTAACTTTCATTAGGAAAACGTAATGAGCTCTGCTTGAGGGTATCTTTTCTGGGGCAAAGAGAGAGGGGAAAAGGAAACCGATGAAGATCCTTTCTTCTTCAGTTTTGAAGCATGAGAAGGCAAGAAAACAAAACACATGGTAGGGATTTGTCCTAGCCCCAGCAGTCCCCTTATCTTCCTTTTTTTCTGTTGACTTCCTGCTCTGAATGCTTTGGCAGCTTATAGGACAGCGCCTAAACTTTGCAAACTTGAAGGAATTCAAATGGAACCCTGAACGTCGTCGCATTTTCCAAGTTGGCCATAAATCACTGGTTTGTTATGGTTATTTTCTTGTGAGGCAGAACATGTGCAAGGAGATAAGAGCTTGGAGGAAGGAGAGGCAGAGGGTATCTCAGCAGAAAAGGAACACCAGTAGGAAAGACCTAATAAGAAATGTTTTGACAGTCTTGATTGGGCTGAGCAGTGTGGTGTGAGTTCTCATTGTTGTGGGGACGTTGCCCCACCTAATTATAAGTGAGTTTGCTTTGGAACTGGAAGAGAGCTCTTTCCCTTGCCATTCAGATTTTGTGTCACTGAAAGTGGGATTTTCCCAGTGAGGCAGTATTTTCCAGCCACAGCAATACAGTGATTCATCATCCAGATCCTCAGGTGATATAAATAGACATAGCCTCCACCAGCTTCAGTGGTCTTGCACTGACTAACATGAGCACAAGCAGCTTAAGATGGAAAGTTCCCATCAGTTTGCCCAATCTCTATCCCAGCCCTGCCTGCTGGTCTCTCACTGTACATCAGTCCTAGCTAGAATTAGGAAGAGCTGGAAAGCTTTCCCAAGTTAAACAGAAAACTCACTTTCTCTTAGTGAGCATAAGGCATAGGTTACTTTCTTCTCAGGAAGGTTTCTCTTACATGCATCATGTATTTTGCCTTGCTTTGCTCTTGTTTTGATCCCATTGTTGGTTGCTGGCGCTGTTTTAGGATACGAGATGTTCTGCCGCTCCTCTACAACAAAACTGGGCATGCAGGGGGTCCGCTGGAGGGATTGCTCCAAAATTCTGAACCCTGGATTTAGACATGGATTTAATACTTTTAAATATTAAGATTTTTAACAGGGGTGGCTGCTTCGCTGGTGGGAGGTTAACCTGAGGAGCAGCTCCGCACAAGGAGGTAATTATATTTATTCCTTGGCTGCATTGTGTGGAATGCAGATGAGGGTTAAGTGGCTGTAATTACCTACACAGTGTGCAACATGTCACTCATAGGAGTGCTTTACAACAACAGCAGCAAGCTTGGCCAAGCCTGGACCTATTGCTTTGGCTTTCCTTGGGTTTCCAAGCAGCTTCCACCCTGCCACTTTTCTCCTCTTGACCAGCGTATTTCATAAGAATAGCACCCAATCCCTGTGTTAGATAATGTTCAGAGGTGGTTTTATTTCCCCTGGTATGTTATTATTTGCTCCGTTATGATGCCGCATAATGGACAAGGGTGAACGACTGGTTAGGAGATGTTTGTTATTTTCAGGCATATTTAATGGGGCATTTTTTTGAATCTCTTATACTTGGACCTCTCAGGAGAGGAGGAATACCTATAATTTGGCTGAACTTGTTTCTTCCTAGTGAATGATGGCTTCAATAATCTCCACAAATTCCAGAAATAAAATACAGTGAGATCTGTTCTGTTTATGCTGGGTTTGGGGAAACAAAGTAAAGGTCGAAAAAAGAAAAATAGGAAGATCCTTGGATCACCAGCAGGAATTTAGATTTGGGGAAGGCAGGCAACCACCACCTGTCCTAACTATAGCCAGCCTGTGATTAGTATCAAGAATCCATATCAAGAATGCAGTGGTTACATTAGATGTGATCTCATCAAGCATCTCACGTCCCTTCATTTGCTCAGAGATAGCAGCCTGCTGCAGCCTGGCTGCTCACCACCTGGCCTGGGTGCACTGATGTGCTGCCTCCTTACTTTGGGCTTTCTGGGTTTGACAGAGAAGCCAGTGCCAAAGGTGAGGCAGTCCCAAGGCCTGGCCACACAAGAGGAGCTTATGAGTGATGCAGCAGAGTCTTCAGCCCTGCATGGTCTCTGCTCTGCACTGACGTTGCTTCTCCTGGTGAGCACCCTCCATTAAACATCTTTAGGTTCCCCATACCAGTGGCATTCCTATGCTACTTTTTCTCATTCACTTCTCTGCCAAAACCCTGCTATGAATCAACGGGGATGCCACTTTAAAGGGATTCAATTGCTCTGTGGTGTGTGCTTCCTTGGCCTGTGTCCTGGGTCTGCCTTGCTCAGTGAGGTTGCCTACTCTGTGTGAGGGAGAGAGAGCAGTGATATGGACAAGTTGAGCTAAAATGAACTTCACAGAGTTGTGAACAGCTCCTGGGCAAGTAGCAGTGACTCCCTGCAGTGGTGCAAACCTGGAGGCTGGCTCATGAGCTGGAAAATCTGGGAGCTGCTGACAAAGCAGTAACACTCATGGAGACACAGTACAGCTGCCGTGGGTCCCCCAGCAGTGGGGCAGGGTCAGAGGCTTGGGGTGTTTTGGAGAGGAGAAAGAGGAAGAAGAGGAGGGAGGAGGAGGAGGAGTGGTTCACTAGATGGCAGTCTGTCCTCTGACTGCTGGCAGCAACATGGGCAAGTGGATTATAAAGGGGACCTGGAGCAGCTTTGCACAAGAGTCCTGTGGCTAGAGGGCCAGCATTCATGGTCATCCTGTGAGCTTTGGTGTAGCTGGTCTTGTTTGCCAGAAGCTCAGGCAGGTGATTGACTGCACAGGGGCCTCTGCTCTGTTTTTGTAGGAGAAAGCTCAAACTGGTGACCAGAATATGACTACAGAGTTAATAAACCAAATTAACTGAACAGTGTTAAGTTTTAGAAAACTCAAGATTTGAGCTGTGGGTCATGATTTTTTTGGTATTACTGTATATTTTCATAGCTGGCATATCTGCCAACATTAGTCCTCATGTCAGGTCTAGCTGGTCATATTGCTGCTTTCAGACTTTCTGGTTGCCTACATCTCTGTTATTTCAGTTGGACCACTTTCACCTCTGGTTCTGCACTGCTGCACAAGGCAGCTGTGCTGTTTAAAGGCTGTCAGGCCTGATTCTCATTTACACTTTAGCAGCATGAACCTTCACACCCACTTGTGGGTCCTTTTCCTCTGCCAGAGCATTGGAAGGAGGATTTGTCTCTACAGAGCATGGATTCAGGAGGCAGCCATCCCCATCGTATGGGGCTGTGTGTGTTATGGGATTTCTGTGGTCTTGAGTCGGCTTGCGGAGTGCTCTGTGATCCTGCTGGATGAAAAGCTAGTTAGAAAAAGTCAGCTGGGGTTTATGTTTGCAGTTGCTAAAGCCATAGGCCCACCGACTGCTCCCGTCTGCCACAGGATTCCTACCGGTGCAAGAGGTGCTCACATGCTCTGGCTGAGGGTAGCGCCTGCTTGCAGGTTGGCAGCAGATACTGCATCAGTTGAAGACCTGGTAGAAAACTTTCATGTGTGCTTTCTCTCCAGCTTTGAGCAGCAGTCTAATAGCATGATAAAGGTCTGTCCCTGAGAGTGCCAAGGAAATGTATGATCGATAATCAAATTGCATTATGTGCAAGTCTGGTGCTTCCAGTGTTTGTCACGTGCCTGTGGTTCATGATGAACACCTGCATCCAGTGTAGAATTAGTAGGTGTGTCTTATAAACAAAAAGCAATAATCCTGTGAGTCAGAGTTAAAAATTTTTCCTTCTGTGTGAAGTGCTCATTAATGTGGAATTTTAAGTGAAGGGAAGGGCGGCCTCGAGATGGTTTGTGCTCACTTGCTGCTTCTTCCGGCAGCTGGCAATGTGGCTGGGGATGGCACTTCTGATGCACCATCTTCTGCACACATGTGTGCCGGGGCCACCGGCTGGTTTCTATGTCTGCTCCAGTGCCAGCTGTCCATGAAGGGGCTGGTAGGATTGTTTGTGATATTATCAACAGCAGTGAATTATAGGCAATTTTTAGGGCTGCTGCTCCTTTGTTAAGGTGGCAATTTCACTTCCTGAATGTGAGGCTGGGGGTAAATGGTTTCATTGAGGCTTTTTTTGTTGGTTTTGCACAACTTGTTTTTTTAAGTGCATCTGAAAAAAAACACAGTTTAATAGTAGACATATTTGCCCTGAGATGTTGTCATGACATTTAGGCTTATGTCTATATGCTGGGCTTCAAATACCTCTCTGCTTCTGAGGATGGTCTGTTTTGGAGCCTGGACTGGCATGTGTATATTTGACCCTTACTTCTGCTATTGCCCTGAGGGAAGGTGCTATGTCGTTATTCCACGCAGGTAACTAGTTGCAGCAGGTCAGTGTCTAGATCAGAGGAGAATCCCTTTTATAATCCCGATAAAGGGATGTCACGCTATCAGTCCTCCACAAAAGGATCTGGCAGACAAGATGACAATGACTTCCTTGCCAGTTCAACCAGAAGACCCATGGGGTTTGGTAGAGTCCTGATGTGATAGACCTGAAATGCCAGAAACATCACTGCATGCTTTTAGGCTTTTTGTCAGCTGCAAGTCTCTGCCAGATCTCCAGTGTGGCAAGGAGGCTGCTTCTCATCTCCTCACATCTGGACCCCATGAAATTAATGGCAAAAGCAACTTTCTCTTGCAACTCCATCTAAAAACTGCAAGCATCAGCCCTCCACATCTCCTAATGAGGACTGAGCTGGGGGAGCATGTTTCTCTTACAGTACCCCGTGACAAGTCAGCTACATGCCTCTTGATCCATTTAATTATACTTCTTATGGAGACCTCACATAAGCAAAAGTACAGAGATTTGAAAATAGTGTTACTCTTGCTTGTCTTGCAGTAAATTCAATGTATTAAATCACTGCCCTCCTAAAAGTCTGTCTTTCTCCAAGATCACTTCCTATGAGGTCAACTTCAGCAATTAAAATGGCTACTAAATCTTTGGTTGTCATTACAGCACTTTAAAAAAAAACCCAAAATGAAACAAACAACAAAACACAGCAGTGTTCATTTTAGTGGCACAAACACACTAAGTAATTGAGTACTTATCTGAACAGAATAAGAAATGTGGAATTTATTTTTAAAACTTGAGCTTTAAATAAAGAGGACACTTTTAAACATAACTCTGTTTCGGATAATGAGATGTTTTCATGGACATAACGGCTATTTTCAGTATGTTCTCCCGAGGCTCTTCTTTTAAAATGTGGCAATCTAAATTGGAGTAGTACGGAATATTTGTACATTAAGAGAGGTCAGTTCTTCTTGAGAGTAAATATTTGTGTATATGTGGGTGTGGGTGCTATGTCTCATGCAAGAACAGTGTATAACAGTAGGAGTTAATTTGGTTTAATAATCACGCTGTAAAAAGCTAACAGATTGATTAAACTCATAGATTGGTTTCCTAGTGTAAAAGGCATTACTTAAGTACATTTCACTATGGCTATCAAATGTTCTTTATGTAAATATGTATATACACCTAAGGAAACATTCACTGTTGTGTATGTCACCAAACTGCTGTTGTCCCCTTTCTTTGTACAAAAATGTGACGCTGTTCAATGAAAGTAATATGACATACATAGACATCAGTATTTTCATGCTGTTGTGTGGTACTTTCTAACTAACACAGACTACATGATTGACCCCAGCACCAGAGGAAGGAGCAGCTTGTTACAGCAATAAGCAGAACCACTTTATGTGTTAATGTAAGCATGAAAAGGGAGATTTCAGTAACCTGGCTAGAAAGGGGTATACAACATTTCTGTTTTCCATAGGCATGGTACATTTTCAGCCATGCATGCTTCTCTGCTGAATCATCCCTGACACACCTACACAGGGCTGTGATTTGCCTGGAATAAGTACTGATGCCTGAAATAGATCTGAGCAGACATGTGCATCAGTGTTTGTCAAAAGAGAGAAAGACATTTTATATTTCATTTTATATATAGTGCAAGCTGCCAAGCTAGTCCATGTCAGGAAAGAAAAGTTTCAGCTCTTGTTTTCCAAGAACTGGTGCTTTTTCTCCTTGTGTTTGTCCCTTGCAAGGGACCTGCAGAGAGGTCACAGCAGTCTTTCTCCATCCTATATGCTCTGATGCATGTGACCTGATGCAGTTGAATGAGAAGGAATAAAAGGAGGATGAGCAGGGAGATTTTTGTTTCTTTTTTAGGGGGGTGTGCATTAAAGTGTGGAATGGAGGTAGATAGGGTGGCTTTATTCACACCAGACATAAACAGAATCGAGCCCTGGCATTCGAGTGTTTCTGTTTGGCGAGTGCTCCTGCTGCTGCTCCTTGGTATAAAGCATGTCCTGTCTTGGACTTTCCATGCTGAAAGATGCCCAACAGCACCATGTCTGGGCAGCAGACTCTCCTCACTGGAGATGAGTGGCCTGGTCCACTTCCCCCTATTAAATATCTATTACACTGGGCTTTACCTCTTGCATGCTGTGACTGACCTTTCCCAGTTACAACTGCTGGGTAAGTGAATTTTTGGTTTTGTAAGGGCCTAACTCCTCCCCACCCTTTTGCTAACCCACTTATGGACAAAGCTTCCCACTTGGAAATTGGGCTGTCCTATTAACCTTTGCAATCAAGGTGATGATTTCAAATGGTGGAGTGTTTGGGAGACACTCCCAGCTGATAGCGATGCCTACTACTTAAGAGAACATCTCTCTAGAGTTGTTTATGGCTCAAAGCAGGCAGTGAGGGAAAAAAACAGCCTGGACACAAAGAGGGTTTGCTGCCACCTGCTCTGGCCTCCCACAGTAGTAGAAACATGGTTTTATTCCCAGCCAAGTATCCTGGTCTCCAGCTTGCAGAGCAGAGAGTTGGGAGCAGAGGACACTGAATTTGTTCCACATGTGGCGCTGGTGGCACACTCCTGGATTATTGACTCTGCTCATTATGTGTGCTCTGTGCTTTGAGGTGATACTGGTACACACGTTCGGGTCCAAGATATTCACACTTCTTACTTTCTGGTTCAGTGATGCAGTTGTACAAATAGAATCATATCATAGAATGGTTTGGGTTGGAAAGGACCTTAAGATCATCTAGTTCCAAACCCCCTGCCATGGCCAGGGACACTTCACCCTAGACCATGTCACCCAAGGCCCTGTCTAGCCTGGCCTTGAACACCACCAGGGATGGGGCATTTACCACTTTGGGCAGCCTGTTCCAGTGCCTCACCTCCCTCACAGTAAAGGACTTCTTCCTTATATCTAACCTGAACTTCTCCTGTTTAAGTTTGAACCTGTTACCCCTTGTCCTGCTGCTACAGTCCCTTATGAAGAGTCCCTCCACAGCATCCCTGTAGGCCCCTTCAGATACTGGAAGGCTGCTGTGAGGTCTCCACGCAGCCTTCTCTTCTCCAGGCTGAACAGCTCCAACTTTCTCAGCCTGTCTTCACATGGGAGGTGCTGCAGCCCCCTTGCAGACCTTCAGAGTTGAAAATTCACTTTTTAAAGTGTGTAAGTTTCATTCGGTCACTGGTGTCATTCTGTAGGCTCAGTAAATCTGTGCCAAAAAAACATGCCAGATCCACATTGCTCAGGAAAGTCCCCACTAGAATAGGAGCAGAACACGCTGGTCGTGATGGGATTGTGTCATCCCAGAAGATGAAAGAGAAACATCAGAAGACTGAATCCCTTACAATACTTGTATGTGTGTGTATCTGGTATTTGTTTAACTGTCATCTATGTACAACTGGGCAGATAAAATGAAATAATTTAGGACATATTTGACATGACCACGCACTTTTAGAACACAAGATAAACAATAGATGATTGCATGTTTAAAGCATTTTCCTTGATAACAGATTGAATAATTTACTGGTAATGACAGGGAATGATAGAGCAGTCAACGAACTGCATTGCACTACAATTGAACTATATGAACTGCATCCATGCTGTTTGTGCTATGTTGTTTGTTTGTTTTGGTTGATTTTTTTTGGCAACCATCTGTTGCCTTCACAACAGAACAGATCCTGTGGAAAATGCCTCTGGGGGAACATGGAATGGAGTGAGCATGTAAAAGTGGCATGAGGGAAATCTGAAGATTTATTTTCTGCCTGCTTAAAGGAGGTGCACTGAACTTGAGAATGTCAACAGGCACATCTGGCAGAAATGGACCCAGAAGCAGGATTATTCTATCCAATCCCAGCAACATGTTTGTTAAGCAGGAAGCAGAAGAAAGGAGCTGTAAAGTCACTGTTTTCTTCCCATTCAGGATCATGTAGCCTATTTTCTGCACATCTGCTAGTTCTTCTCATGTTGCATTCTGCTGCTCCTTCTCCCTCACTGTATTTCAGCATCTCAATCTTCCTTGTGACTTCACATCTGCAAGATGATCCAAAACGTTACCATCATTGCAGTGATACGGGAGGGAACAAAACCTTGCTTGCAGGTACTCTTTGCTCCCCTTGAAGTCTTGCCATGCTCAGGACCAGTACCTTGACCTCATTCCCCCTTCCCAAGTGACTGCTGCTCTTCTATTTCTTCAGCTTTTCATTGCTGTAGATGAAACACAGAGCACCATGAATTCATTGATTTGGTGCTGTCAGCTTAACTAGATGATGCTAAGCTATGTGAGCTCATGGGTTCAACACCTTCAGCTTGCTGGAGCTGATAGAAAATCACTAGCTTTGCCTAAATTACAGCTTGGCCCTTGGTTAAGTGTCAGGGAGTCAGGTCACCGTGTGGGTGCCGCTGTGTGACCTGGGTCAGTGGCTGCCTGCATGCTCCAGAGCTCAGTGACATGCATTTGGGATCTTTCCTTGTGTCCAGGCTCCAGGCTTGAACTTCAGTGACCCAGTTTTCAAGGGGTTTCCTTTTGATGGACACCATGTGAGCAAGCCTGACCTCCTGACTCGGGAAAGTTCTTCACAGACAGGCCAGACTTGCAAAATATCCACCCCTCACTGAAAAAAGGGATTAATAGCATATCAGATATATGTAGGACTGGTTTTGTTCATGTCTGGTTTGGTTTGGTTTGCCTTGACTCTTCATTTGCTTCTTTCTGGTTTCTCTGTCTTTGAGAGCATCCCATTCCAGTTCCAAGATGCTTCAGCAGAGAAATCAGGATTTCCCAGCTTTCCTTGGCTGTCCCATCTGGCTTTTTCAAATCCTGCCCAGAGACACCTTCCCCCCATCCCTGCCTGAAAGACAGTCCAGCAGCCCCTGAGTGGGGCAAATGGGCCTGCAGGCAATGCCAGTTTTTGTCCAGGCCCCCTCTTACCATTGCAGGATGCTGCACCATGCACAGGGCAGGCATGACACCCTTTTTGCATTCCCTGGTCCTCCCATTCCCCACCCTGTTCCCCTTTGTTCCAAGTTGTCACTCATCACCGTACATGCACACCCTGAGTCCCAGTGCCATGTGAGAGAAAGTGGCTGAGACATCAGCTAACCCTCCTGCCATGCTAGCATAGGCTGGACCATGGCACCACGTTTCAGCCTGTAAGTGATTTTTCATGGGGATCCTCTGGTAGGCTTTGGCTATGCAACAGAGGTAATTTTACTGTACACAGCCTCATGCAAACTTATTTTACCATCTGTTTACAGAGACCATGTGTGGGAGGAAGAATTTAAATGATGGGGAATTTTAAGAGGGAAAATGTTTCTGTGGCTTTTAAAGCTGAGATTGCAGATAAAGAAGGGAAAGGCAACCCAATGATGCAGGAGATGAGCAAGCGCATTGAGAAATATATGCATGTGAGAGCAGGAAGGTGCATGAACAGGTCTGAGATCTTTCTTTCTCATTTCTTTTTGAAGAGAAGATGTTTTTGAAGTGAACCCTGCCCTCAATCCATCTCACATGGGATTTCAGAGTGAGTTTGCATTTCCTTACTGGTATAATAAAACGTGAAGGCCTCTATTCAGTCTAACTGCATCAGTCTGAGAAGTTGTTTGCTGCTTCACCAAAAGTTACTATTCCCGTATGTGGGCTTATGACTCACCATTCAAGCTTATGTATTAAATAGTAAACCGGACTTTGACCTGTAGTAGCTGAGTGGCACGTGTTTGCCTCTGCCAGCTCTGTTACAGGGGTGCTAGACTGAGGCAGGAGGTGGAGGGACCAGTGTGTGCCAGTCAGAGCCCTGCGCAGCAAAGCTGTCCATATACACAGTAACTGGTGGAGTAAGAAAAAAGCCTCACCTTCAGCAGGAGCTGGGAAGCCTAGCTTAGCTCATTATGCAAAATCACTGTGTTAACGCTAAAGAGCAGTAAGAAACTGGGAGATCTGAAGGCACCTGACAGTGCTCAGGCTGATCTGTGGTTCATTCTGCATGTGGGAGTGAAAGAGAAATCCATGCTGAAACTAGATGGACAAAATGTCAGTCGCAGAGCAAGTGTGGTGAGGACCACTGCTCCGCTTTCCTGGTCTAAGTTTAGTTAACCAATATTCCTGAAGAGCTGCATCCTGATGTTTAGACCTTTTATGGCTTCTGTTGGCAAGGTCATGGACATTCAGGCATATTTGTTTCTGGCAGATCTGTCTTCACCCACAGCAGATTCAGCTGTTCCACTGTGGCTTACAAAGCAGGGATTTTTCAAGCTTGCATTTCGCATTTTTTTGTGTGGACCTTTTGTGGTGCCTCGGATGTTTCCCATAGTCATGTGGCATGCAGGCGGTACAGCAACAATGACCTTCATTGCTGTGGGCCTGTTGATGGTTTAGGGTTAATTTGTACTGGAAAGCAGTTACAAAATCAACCAGGGCATGAATTCATAATAGAAGAGTGCTTCAGCTTCAGTGTAAAACATGAGCATGCCAGACTAACATTATTTCTATGCTGCAGACAGATACAATTTGAAGTAAAGCTAAACCAGCAGTGAAGACAAAAGAGCCTCAAATTTAACATTTTAAGATAAAGGGATTGAACTCGAATTTATTAATCACTCTTTTTTTAATCTTCCTTTCTACTTCAAATAAATTCTGGCTATCCAGATGCATTCTGAGCATGCCTATTCTCTCTGCAAAGAAATACTGTGTATCATGAAGTACCATTTTTCCATGAAGCACAGATGCAGTGGCGGGGTTTCCTGTTATGGTCTTGAAACTAGATCAGCAAGAAGGGGAGAAAAGTTAGTGTCATGATGTCCCTTTTTGCCTACCTCTTTGCCCTTTATAAGCAAGAAAAAAATGTGTGCTACAACTGCTGAATTTGATGATTTGCCCCAGTGAGTTGGTGCCATGTGATGCATTTTGAGCAGCAATTCACTGCTGCCTGGCAGCTGTGGTTAAATTGTTCAGGATGGTGCTTTCTTTCTAACTTGTGTCTGAGACAGATGTTGGCTGAGGATGGTTCCTTGTATACACATCTGCACTGCTGCGTGTCAGCCATGAGATCTGCTGGGCTTGTGTAAGCATGTGGTGAGCTCTTCTGGCATTGGATTTTCTATGTGCAGATCATTGCCAAGTATTTCAGCAAGAATGAGGACTCTACACTTTGACAGACTGTTCCCCACTGCTCACACATATGGTTCCAAAATCATCGGCACAGATTATTTTCCTTCTTTGACAAAGCCAAGTGTCATTATACTATGGTACTGGTACATTTTCAGTGGAAGATTGTTTTAAAAATATATCTCAGTGTTCTTTATTCACTAGTTGCTTTTGAAAAGAAACTGAAATTTCTCTCAGAGTTTTGTTTACCTAGAATTTACTCTATAAAGCAGCAGCAGAGAGGAGAAGTATTATGATAAAATCATGTTTATCAGTGAACTCGGTGACCTGCATTGGCAAAACTCCCATACCAAAATTCCACCCTGTTACTTGGCAGTAGGTGCAACCAGCAAGTGACGTTAGTTTAGCAGTTTGAGGCTTAAAAAGATCCCAAAACAAAACCAACATATAATAATTTGCAGATGTTGGCAACCGACAGTGATGCATGAGCTGGAGCTCTCTTTGGGTGCCAAACCACAAATATATATCATTTTTTATAGTCTATCATTCCTGGAACCGAAAGAGGCTTCAAAACAATCAATATGTAAACATGAATACAGAGCACTCCCTTCTGAGCATCACCAGGGCTGCTACTGCTATGAGCTGTCTGCTAGATACAGAGGGCTTTTTCTTATGAAATATGTCTTTCTCCAAAACATGTTTGTTTTTTGTCCTCTATTTAGAGATATAGGTGTGCAAGACTAGTACACCTCCCACAAGAGAAGGGGAGGTATTCATTCTTTCCAAAATTTTTAAGTTACTGACCAATGCAGACTGTTTCAAACTGAAACCAGAAAAGGGTTAAATATGATATATGGCTATGTTTCCTTATGTGCTTTCTATTTGACAGTACCATTTCTAATGGTTTTGAAAACTGAAGTTTTCTCTTTATCCCTTCAACAAGACTTCCCCTTCCCCTCCACTCACCTCCACAGGGATTTCTAAACCAAAGAGGCCACCTTAGAAAATGAGTTTTCCTTTGATTTCCTTTCACAGGGTCATGCAGCAAATGCCATGAAAATTGCTTTGAGAGCTGCTTTCAGTGTCTTTTTAACAGATTTGATCACTGAGAAATGAACTGGTACCATCACCGTGCTAAACTAGGGAGTGCCAAATTGTGGTCAAATGCAAACAACTTGCAGCCAGTTGCTATCAAGGTTAACTTCCCACTATGACTGGTCATGACTTGGGGGTGTTTGTTGTTAGATTGTATCTAGGACACCAGTCAAAAACTGGGATAGCACTGGGCTAAGTCTTGTACAACTGCGTATTAGAGATAGAGTCTCGTTCCCCAGAAATGTGAGACAGAAATGCAGGACAGCAGCCAGTGGGTGATGGAGTGAGATGAGAGGGCAATAAGGCAGCACAAGGACACTGTGAGTCAGGGAGGTATTTGGTGTTTTCAGCATACCAAGCATTTATTGTTGTGCTCATTTCTGCATTTATTTATTATGTCCTTCCTGACAAAGAAAAATTTAAGAAGAGTTTGAAGAGGCTAATGAAGTTCCTGGGAGTTTTTTTGCTGTTTCTGGAAATCTGTTCTAAAGCATAAAGGGAACTTAGAAGTTCATGTTCATAACGTGGCAAGCTGAAGACAGAAGGGACACTGCTGGCCAAACACAGTAGGCTGGCAGCTCAGCAGTGAACGAGGGATGATGTGTGAAGTGGTGACAAGCTGCTGATGGTTTCATATGGCAGAGAAGGTGGGGGAACTTACAATGTGCAGGGTGTACCAAGGTGAGAGTGCTGGTGAGAAAAAACATCTCTGGCAATATCTGGGATGTGTGAAAGTAGAAATTGTTTTTATTTATTAAGGCTAAGGGAAAAGTTGCTGTCTGAACAAAGACATGAGGTGTTGAAAGCCCACAGATGACATTTTTAGCTTCCTGGTTAGGTTGGAGACCATATAATTTAGAGAAATGAGAGAGAGATAATCTGTATAAACTGGACATAGCAAGAGGTCTCAGTAAGCTATAGGGGCCTGTAATCATACTGGCTAAATCCCCAATGATACAATGTTGGAGAAACAAGACAAAAAATGAGATGCTATTCAACAAAATCTAGTGTAAAGTACTGGACATAACTGAGAATAAAGCAGCCAGGTAGCTATCACTGCTGTCTGGTAATTCTTCATAAAATGGCTCTGGAAGTTAAAGTGGAAGAAAGTATGGCAACATCATGCTATTCTGGAAAAGGCAAGCATCATACTGGGCTACGTGGATCAAAAGACAGTCTGCAGGACTTTTGAATTAATCCATTTGCTCTAGTGAGTACTAGTAAAGCCGAATTGTGATTTGAGAAAGAAAAGTTACTGGAGACCAGAGGACAGCAACCTCAGTGAGTGGGAGTTAGATGAACATGGTCATGTGTGAACTGGGGTTGCTTAGTTTAGAGAAGAGAAGGATGAGAGAGAATATTGTAACACAAAAGGGTGTTTCAAAGATTAAAAGAATAATTCATTCTCCTTGTCTGTGGTCATCAGGGCAAGAAGTCCCAGGCTTAAACTGAGGCAAGAATAACTCAAGCCAGACATCAGGAAAGAACTTTCTTCCAGTCTGAATAGCAAAATCAGGCAAAAATTGGCTGAAGAACCTTTGCAGTATCTGTTGTTGGAAGTTGTCAAAAACCTTTCACAAATGAGAGCTGGGCCTGCCCTGTTCCCAGGGATTTACCAGATATCTGCCTGAGGTCTCTTTCAGCCCTGAGGTTCTGCTTCCCAAAGATGAGGTCTCTCACAAGAATTAAGATGAAGAAGGATTAAAGACAAGGCTACATATAAGAGAGGTCCTCCTTTCATATGCTAAAAGAAATTTAAAATCTAGGGAATGAACCAACAGAGACCTACAGCTTGAAATAAAGGGGGGTATAGGAAAAAATGGTGGCTGGATAAAGACTTGGAAGAGCTCATTTAATAAGACTGGGAAACATATTATTCTATGATTCTATATCCAATGAGTTACCATTGCAGAAAATTGTTATAAGAGGGTCTAGAATGATATTGGAAGAAAGAAACCACTGAAAATAGGGAATTCAATGGACCTGGAGATGTAAGAAGAAAAGAGATCAGTCAACAGTTGGAGAGGGAGATAGGTTTAAAAAAATAGTAGCAGTGAAAGATTAAAGTGCATTTATAATGTGAAAAGAAAGATGTTGGTAGAGGCATGACTGTTTTCAAAGGAAATCAGTAAATAATGTATAGGAGGGGCCACATACAGATAAGATCAATAAATCTTATCTTCCTTGTACTCCATCTCACTGTGCAGTCACAGAAGAAGTGGAAACAAGAGTGGCAGAAGGGTATGTGGGCTTCTTGTTCATCTTCTGTCATGGGAAACTGGTGCACTTCTCTGTAGAGAGAGAGAGAAGTGGAAACAGATGGAAGAGTGTAGTGGTGAGTCAGAGGTGATGAGAAGAAAGCTGGGCTTTCTGGTATGGGATCTGGAGTTAGAGATGCTGTGTTCTCCTAGGTAGGAAGCTGTCAGGACAGCTGGAGGGTAGGACTGTCTAATAGTTGAGGGAAGTAAGCAGAGTCATGGGACCTCTGCAAGTCATTAGTAGTATGAGCAAGGGAATAGAGAAAAGAGGTGTCAGATGTTAGCCAGGGCTGATAGTGGGTAGGGTAGGCCTCATGCTGGAAGGAGAAGCCAGCAAGAGTATGGTTTGGAGGCATGTGTGAAAGAATCTTAGCCATGCCATTGAATTAAGAAAGGAAGGAACTCAGAGTGGGTCCCAGCAAAATAAAAGTAGTCAGTGATGACAGGTTGGAAACTGTAAAAACATGCACGTACAGTGACTGGGTGTGAAAACAAGGATTGAAAGATGATGCATAAAGGAACTGGGAAACAGATGGGGAGCTTCTGATCTGGGGAAAAAGACTGGAAAGGGCAAAGTGAAGTGCCCAGCCTTTGGGTGAATGGGATAATAGAGCCAGGAGTAGGGTGTGATGATAACGACAGATGAAGGAGATATAGGACCAGGAATGGAGCAAGGGTGAAGGATGAAGTAGTGGGGATGTAGTCTCTGGAATGAGGGTGAAAGCAGGGGAGAAAAGGAGGCCCAGTGTGAAGAGCTTCATACCTGCGGAGATGAAGGTAACCATGAGAGGCCTGTCAATTACCGGGTTCTGGTCAGCAGTAAGCCTATAGAGACTTGTAACTTTGCAATCAGTCTCCTCCAATATGTATCCCTTACAGCTCCTTTACTTTCCTCTCCAGCTGCTAATCAGCCTCTGAAATCCAGGCTAGAAACTTACCCAGTGGGAACAGCCAGCCCCTCCCCACCTGGCAGCAGTGCTAGATGCTGCTGGAGGAGACTGAAAGACACTGCCTTTTGAACTGAAACTAGATTACTTGTCCCCAAGGTGGATCAGGGGACTTCTGTCTTTTAGACAGAAAAATTCGAGTCAGCTATTTAAATTATGGGCATTCCTCAAGAGACCTGTATCTCTCTGTGCATCAACGTGAGCCCAAATAGTGCATGTGTTTGAGCAAAAGCCCATAAAGGCTTTCTGGGTAAATACTACATTCTTTATTGTAAGTTTCAATGGCTGCTGTGTTCCCCTCCAGCTGGTGGGTGAAGGCAGCCCTCTGTACATACTGGGTTCATTGCCTGGAATCTCCTGGCACCTGGAGTAACCTTTATATGGCTGTACCTAAGAGCTGAGCTCCAGCCCCAGAGATGCAGAGCTGTCTGTGACGCCCAGAGGGTGGCACTTCTTTGGCAGTTCTTCCTCACTGCCCATGGGTCTGTGGAAAGCCTGGGCAAGCTGCAGCACTTCTCCACTGGCTGCACCACAGCCCTGCCTCCAAGAAAGCAGTACCACCTTGTCGCCAGGGGTGAACATCAGTGCCATCGCCTCTCTTCTTTCCTCCAGCTTACTCTGGAGAGAACAAGCTCACTCGAACGAAAATAAGTGCCCCATTTAAGGGATAAAAAAGGAATCCCTCTGAAAACTGGGTCCTCTAGGGATGAACCTGACTGAAGTTTACAGCACCCAAGAGTAGTGACATATAAATAAGAGCCAGGGGATTCATATCCAACAGACATTGCCATGCTGTGCTTGCTGCAGATGCTTTTGAAAGAATGGGAAGCAATCTAAGCCTGAATCCCTTTCTCATGGTCTACTTCTAAGAAAGACTATGGAATCCCAGGCATCACCAGCAGTGGCGCTTTTCTTAAAAATCAGGCTGATTTCCTTTTTATTTCCAATGAAGCTCTATTACTAGGACTTCGCTTCATGCTGAGGAATTCTATCATGTCAGATCAGCGGAGTCTGAACTGTGAAGTGATAATGCATCATCTTACACAATGATCTCTTGTTCTGGGACTAAAAACTGTCTGTTTACATAACATAAGATGGCCTTTCAGAAACACAATGTTGGTTCAGTTTAATGATACTTCTGAATTTCGTAAGATCACGATGCAGGAGAGTGGTGACATTGTGCAACCAACAGAAAAGTTTCCCATGCCTGCTGTGACTCAGTGTGTTACTGATGTCTTAGGAGAGCAAGGCATGAAATCCTAGTGCTAAGTAAGGCAGGGTTTGTGGGTTTTAGTTTGTTTGGGTTTTGTTTTGTTTTTTAAATTATCCTCTCCCACAGGCCCAACAACCTGCTAATTCTCATGCAGAAGAGGAGTGCTCCCTTTCCAGAGAGAAGCACCAGGAGACTTATCAGGCAGGATTCCTCTGAACTAGTCACTCTTAATCCCTTTTACAGGAGAGAAACAAATGCAAATAGGATGCAATTCCCCTCTTCTGGAGTGTCTGCAAGATGCTCTGCCATTAAATTCAATTACAGAGAGGAGCTCAAACCCAGCAGTTTACACTGCCAGTAAGACGCCGTGCTTTACAAAATAGGACACGGAGCTCAAATATCACCTGCAACTGCCTGCTTGCTTCTCGGTTATACTGAAGACTAAAATGTAAGGAGTGTTGCCTCCTATATCCGAATACCTTAGCTGACCCGGTTCATATCGCCTGGTTCCTCCCCATGCCTTGCATCTGGGTGTGGAGGGGTGGTGGGGGAGCTGTCCTGAGCACTGGCTACTCCTGACACGGAGGCTGCTCGAGGACAGCTCTGAGAGCTCTCTCCCTTGCTTTCTTCAAAGCATTTCCCCCTAGGCCTGCTCCAGTGTGGAGCACTGAGAGATGCAGGACAGGGGTGGGAATGTGGCTTTTCGGAAGAGTGTCACATGACTCTTTCTGCGCTGTCCTGCAAGGGAGGGATGAGGCGCTATGCTGGCTAGTGTGTTTGCCATTTACATTGCAAATAGCTTATTTTAACAAAACGTCATATGGCCTCAAAATGTGTTTTGGTTTATTTGGTTATTGTTTTAACATCTACATAACAATACAGACCATGGATGGAGTGCATTTAATGAGTTGCCATTAACCATAAGGATTCCACATAGTAAGTCTGTGTATTTACAGTACTTGTGTCACAAGGGTGTCACATGGAGAAAGCACTTGCAAAAAGGTTGAGAGCTAAACAGACAAAAGAAACATTATTACCACCACTTTAGCGAAGCAAAGCAAGCCTCTGAGATGCTGGTTACTCAAAAAGTCTGTGTCAGAGCTAGGAACTGAAAGAAAAAAAAACCTTCTCCAGTTTTAGTGAATTCAGGCCATTACAATAATTACAGTTTTGTCTTAAACACCTGTGACATTAACATCTAATTTACTCAAAAAGAAAGCCAGTTGCTTCTCAGAGCTGTGATTAATGTTTCTGTCCTAAATTTCAGGCTTTGCTTGGACTACCACAAACTTCTGAAGGCTGGAGTTTCATCTAATTGTGACAGTTTCTTCTCAGCTCCCTCCACTGTAGGCAGGTATTTAGTCACTGTGTGCGTACACAAGGAGGCTGGGTGTGGATGTCATTTCATTTTTTCTTCTTTTCTTATTCTTTTTTAATAAAATTTGATGGATTTCACTAAATGAAATTCACCCTGCGTAATCACGCTGAAGTCCTACAAGCTGTTTGAACCAAATAATAATGTAAATAAACCAAGTTAATTCTGTAGCAGCCTTCTCAGTGGGTTGGCACTGATGCTTGAAAGTGCATTTCCCTTTTGTTTGTTTTTCCTTATTCTTTCTTTAGATAATTGTTTCTTTAAAAGATTCTCCTATACGTATATTTGTGTTTTTTTCCACAGTGCAAATGCCAGAGCTTTATTACAATTTAATCTAGCTGCTCTTTTCGAGTACATGTCTTGGCGTCACAACCCCACTCCCTGGAGATCCATTACTGTAATTGTGTAAAATGTTATTAAGTGTGGGAAAAATCTTGATCTCCTGCTATTGCGTTTCTTTGTGGAGGGGTGTCTTTTTCCCCTCCCCACTCGGAGACAACTGATTTATGGGAGAGTCCTCGGCCAGCCCTTCTCATTAACTCACTATTCTTTTATGCTTCAATATGAAATACAACTAGTATTTTAAAATCTCTTGTCGGCTCTCCACCCAGTGGTACTCCCTGTGCTGGGGGACATTTGCTCTTCCCTCCTTTTCTTTCCTTGGGTTATTTGCTTCCAGGCTTGCTGCTGGCCAGGGAGTTGCTCCTCTGTGGCTATGGATAAGGTTCACCTGTCTTCACTCACCCTCATACACTGATACTGTTCTCTTCTTTGTTTTGCTTCTTGCACTTCTACCTCTCCTGTTGTTTCAGCTCTCATATGATTTTCCTTCTCTCTTTTTATGGCTTTGAAAAACATATTCCTGACTATTGAAGAGAGTCAAAATGCCATGCTATCATTTTTCTCACACACATATTTTTCTTCCAGAGGTCATGACTTTTTGACTCTATGAGTTGAATAGCAAAGTCAAAATGGGATATGAGAGAAGTCAATATACTGGGCTGGGGTTAGGGAGTTGTGTTTCCTCTCTTGACGAGTTGTCTGGTATAATTGCAGCTGCACGTATAAGAGGCTAGGTACTGCTGAATGTCTAAAGACCATAAAGTTCTGTTCAGACAGATTAATGTAGAGAGATAAACTAGCAAGGGAAGTCTCACCAGCTGAGACAGTGAGAGCATACAGTGCTTTTCTCTTCAGAAGAACATTTAAAAACCAGGCTTCAACTGCTCGTTTGAGAGGTGATATATGAACACTCACCCTTCTTAAAGAAAAAAAAATGTTTCACTGATCATAGAATAGTATATTAAACTGGTGATACTGGAGACTTCATATGATAATCTCATGTACAAGGCCAAATTGAATGTCATCACACTACAGCATTGTAAATTGTCAGAGATTAAATTAGGTCTGAACTTGGCTTCATGACTGGGGAGTATAAACTGTGATACCCTTATCAAAACCTTCCTGGATGCACAGAGATGGGTAAGCAGAAGAGCTCATCAACACATTTCAGTTCAATGAGGGCTGGGTCCCTCTCCATTCGTGGAGGAGATTGAGTAGAGGATGACTGCAACCGGCAGAAGAGCCGTTGCAGTTTTAAAGTGTGATTCCAGCTGCAAAACAGATGTCAGCTAAGCCAGGCTGTGCCACAGCATCAGGGCAGGCTGAGTGGTGCTGCTCCTGCAGAACAAGGCAGAAGAGAGGCACCTTGGGACCAGCTGACCTGGGGTCTGCCAGGTTTTTATGGTGCTATTTGTGCACATGCCATCCCAGCCATGGTGTTGCTGTATGTCAGGGGCACAGCTGATCTAGATTTGTCATGACAGGTATTTGTGGGGTGGGGACTATTTTCTTTCACTGTCTTTACTCCTTGTTCAGCGCAGGGACACCTGTGCCAGAGGGTGTGTAAATCTGTGTGTGAGTAAAAGCTCAGTTCAGCATCACTCTTCTGATATTCCTGATTAAAAGGCTGACTGGAAGACCCCGATTGTCCTCTGAGTGGTAACACTGAGCACAAAGATGAGCTTGCCCACCCTGTGAATTTCATCCACCTGTCCCTTTCTTTTTGACATGTGTTAATACACCGAGTGTGCTTATCAATCTCAATTTTCAGACATGATCGCTGAAAGCAGGACAACCAGGTGGCTAAATGCCCCTTTATCACTCACCAGTCTGGTCTGTGCTGACTTTCTGCTCTCCCTGCCTGGTGCCCAACAGGGAGACCCATCCTTTCCAGGCTGGATCCTCATGGTTCCGGTACCCTAGACCACTGCTTGTCTTTAAAATTCAACCAAGTGCTAATTTAATCTTTTTTTCTTTTTTTCTTAATTTTGAATTTCCACAGGTTTTGCAAATTCTGTATTTGAGGTGCAGGGAATATCCCTGGGGAATAAACATCATATTTCTTTGTGCTGAACCTCCAAATTCCCCTACAGACATTTGATGTAGTATTTCTGACAGGCGATAGGATGAACTCACACAAGTTAAATGTATGTATGTGCTGCTGTAAAAAGATGCATTAAATGTGTAAAAGGTCTGTGAAGCCTGACTTTTCATTCTTGTAAAAGTTACCTAAGATATTTGAGAAGATGGAGTGATTCAAAGTGAAATTCAAACCTGAGTCTGAATTTTCAAGTTTAACCACTGACTACAAGATTCACTTCCATTTGTCCACGCTCAGCACAGAAAGCTTGTTTTTCCCCTGAACTACTAATGAAAAGTTGCAAGCGAGCATGGTTCTGGTTCATGGGAAATCTTGTGAAAGTTTTGATTTAATTTAATTTAATTTTATTCCTATTTCCCAGAAACTGGAAATTTACTTTTTAAAAGTACCGAAGCACGATGTTTGCTAATGAAATAAATAACAGCAGCTGGGAGACTGAGGACAGTGCCAATTTCACAAGGAGCTGCCAGGACAACAGGGAGCTGTGGCTCGGGAGCAAACCCATTGCCAGCGCTCGCAGGGAGATGGGCTGTTGGAGCGGATGCTGGCTCCAGCTGGCACAATGAAGCAGGGCGCCTGGGAGCTCTTGACACCCTGTTTTTATCTTGAAAGTCAGGATTTCCAGGTTCTGTAGGAGAAAAAATTCAGGCCCTAAGTAGATCTGGATCTCAGTAGGGTTGAGAGTTTCAGTGTGACTGCAGAAATTGTGGGGATCTTGGTCCCTCTGATTGCCCTTGGGTGTGGAATCCTGCATCCTGGACCCTACAGGGCTTCCCATGTTTAAAGAAGCTGGACAAGTCACATATCTGGCTGTGGGATCACCATCTCTGGCCTTGCGCACCCCAGGCTCTCAGGATTGCATTTCTGCTGGGACTCAGCACTGAGTGTCTTGAATCTTAGCTACATCCAATGGCTCTCTTCTGGTTCTCAAGGATTTGACTTGTTCTCTGTTGTTCCAAGGTAACTATTTTGAATCACGTGGCATGGCAGGTTGCAGTCTTTTATAAAAATCAGCGTAGTTCAGTTCACAGCTTTGCACAAATACAACTCAGGAAAGATTATGGCAAATTTTAATCTCATTTTTGTCTCTTGTCTTGCTTTTATTTTACTTATAACATTTTGAGAGGGGAGAGGAGGTTTCCCCCTTAATCAGTGTATTTATTTCAGCTTCAGGAATGCTTTTTGACATCTTAACTGGTTGTGTCAATCAGTCTCTCTCCATGGGGACTTGGAAAAATCAAGAGAAAATGCCTTTTTTACAAAAACCCTGAGCTTGAGCTAAAATCTCATGGCCTTTTGGCAGAATTGTCTTATGTTCTGTAATCTTACACTATTGCATGCTTTTATCCACCCAAATTCAACTTGCAGTTTTAGCTACAGACACTTTTCCCCTTTGATTGGCTTATTAACTTTTTATCAGGCTGTCTTCCATGGGGTTTTTTATGAAATTTTGCCTCCAGTTCTTTGAGAAATAAGAGGGCTGATAGCCAAAAAAATCACTCTTGACATGGCCCATTTCTGTGAAATGAGTAGTTTACAGTTTGCTATGACTTCCTTCAATTTTTCTGATGGTTCAAACAAACTGCTTCAAATCTTGCTCCTTGTTCTTGTCTCTTATACCTAATACATGTTAATTTTTGACTGTGTCTCCCTGACTCCTGCTAATGGCCCATAAAAAGATGAGCCAGATAAACCCTACAATGGTGCCAAATGTTGATAACTGAATCTGCAGCAATGGAAAAAACTTCTTGGTTTTATAGGGATACTTCCTTAAAGCATGTAAGAGATTATGCTTTCATTTCAGGGGGCTGGAACAACAATATATCACTTCCTGCTAAGGGCTCTTCAGCACAGATGGGGTTTTCTTTATTTACATAAATTTGTATAATTTACAGACCAAGAATCATTTGATGGAATGATAAATGATTAAAATCAGATTAGTTGAAGCAAAATTGTGGTTAAATTCATGGCTATTCTTGAGCAGACAAAGGCAGAATTTGTTGTATTTTAAATATTTGCTTCAAACTATTCCCGCAGCTCTCTTCAATGTGTGCCATGTTTTCTATCTGTCCTTGGTATCCAACACTTCCAGACAGATCTGTTCCAGTGCAGAGAACAAGGTTGGTTATAGCCCTTTTTAATTAAGCAGGCAGTGTGAGCATGTGTTGGTAAATTTTGGCTTTAAAGGTACTGTGGCACAGTTTGACTTTTCGAGGTGGAATGCAGTCCTGCTTTGCTTCTGTCCCACTCAGGGCAGGTTAATGCTCTGGAGGCTTCTCTGCTTAGATCTCCCTTCGTTACCAAAGCCCTGCCTCTGGTGTGAAGTGATGGATGCCTGGAAATGAACTGTGTGGTGATTTATTCCGGGAGAGGGGATAAAAATAATTCAACATGTTTCTCTTTGTCATGAAACATTGAACATTTACGTGAATTATGAGCAGCAAATATGTCTTGTTCTTAAGAGAATCAGGTAGGAAAAGAGTTTATAGCTGGTGAGATAAGCCTTCCCCAGAAGTTGTCGTTGACCTGTGCATCCAGAAATAACCCAGAGTTTTCAAAGGCGAGGGGGCTGTCCAGTGGTTTAGGAAAAAAAAAACCAAAACCTGGCAATGTTTCAGCACAACTAGGCTGAGAAGCAAAGAGAAAGGAACAGGAAGGGCCATTATAAAATAGTGCCATTGGAATTAAAAAGATAACTTGTGAGATGGGGAACTTCCCCAGATAGGATCTGGCTGCGTGCCTGCTCCAGTTAAGCACTTTCTGAAATTAAGGTGACAGCAGAGAGAAACTGGGACTTTCAAAGAAAGTTTATCTGTAGTTGTTCCAGTCTTATTCTCTAATTGGCCTGGATTCTGTACATTAAAAAAGCTGACAGATGCTACAGGACTAAGAATATTAGTAACTAATGCAGTTAATGATTTTGAATAGGCTTATTACATGAGTGATGAATTCTCCTTTATTTCACAGGAAAGTAAAGGAACCTTGCCATAGGCATTAATTGCATTTAATTCCGTGTTAGGGCCCATTCATCCTAACAGCATCTTGGATAACAGCCTGAGAGTAAATGTGATTCTCTCTGGAAGTGTTTCTTCTGCTGAAGTATTTCAGATACACAAAACTGAAAACACTTTTGTGACATTGCTTTAAGGATTATTTTTAATGTAATATTAAAATAATCTGCTTTCACGAGTGCAGAAATTGGCCAGCAAAAGTGTGTAACAGTACAGATGGGTGCAATATTTTTATTTTGTGCTTCAGATGATACCATATGCCAAGCCTTAGGAGGTGCTCTGTTGCCAACAAGCTACAACTAGAGATTTACAAAAGGTGAAACTGAAGGTTGTCTCCTTGCCATGTTTTCACACAGCATGCCCTGGTGAAATTTCAGCCTGTCCTGAGAGAAATAGCAACTTCTTGGTTCAGAAATTCTAGTTTCACTTTTTGCCAGAACATTTTCTCTTGAATTACCTTCTCCACCATCCTTCAAGATAACTGTGAACACTGTGCTCAGTTCTAGGTGAGGGAGGAAGTGGGTAATGTTTTTGAAGGTGGGTAATGTTGCTCATTTCTGGTGTTTGAGAACAGAGCAGGAGGCTGAGGATTCAGAAGGAATTTAAGGACCTTCATTGTCTTTTTAGAGTACACCTCCTATCAATTAGTAGTCACGCAATTAGCTACCATAAGATATTGGGTGAGATGGTTTAGTGTGAGGTGTCCCTGCCCATGGCAGGCGGGTTGGAACTAGATGATCTTAAGGTTCTTTCCAACCCTAACTATTCTATATTCACCTCTGCCCATAGACAGCGTATATTGTGCTATATCCCAAAGCAGTCTCCAAGCTGTTAGCGTGGAAATGCTGTTTGGAAAACAGAGGGGGTGAGATGATCTCTTCTGTGGCCAGAACGCTTACTCAGCTTTCACATAAGAGAAGCCACAGATAGCTGAGCTATTTCCACAGCACTTACCTCCATCTTACCAGCATTCACCTACATTGTCGTTTTGTGGGATTTGTTTGTAGCTGTTTCCTGTGGTGGCGATGATGATGGCAGGGCTTCGGAAGGCAGTTAGCCTACAGTTTAGTGCACCTTGACCAGCCTTATGTGTCCTTTAAAAACAAAACCAAACTTGTGAACTCCTTCAGCCTCCCCACTCCCTCTGCATTTTTTTTGCAATGAATTCACGTGCCTCAGACTGTGTCCTCCACTGGTGTAAACCAGTGTGGCTCCACTGGTATCAGTAATACTGCCCTAATTTACATGCAACATGGGCCTGCCTGGCTTTGACAGCACTAGTGGAGCGTTACAGACATGGTGCACCAAACAGCATGATGTAAAAAGCTGTTACATCACTGAGCACTTTTCTCAATTGATCCCAGACCTAGGGTATGTGGATCTTGATATCTGCTCCTGCTTGTTTCGGGATGTCACTTAAACACTGTGTTCCTTCAACACCAGGAGAGGTTGATGATTCCTGTCATAGTTGAGTTTCCAACATAGCGATGTACTGCTCTGTGAATAAGGTTGGAAGGGAGTGAGACTTCCATTTTGGGGAGAATTGTGAGGGTTTCATACCTGTTTCCATTTGCTTTTTTTGGGAAAATACAAATATGACTCACCTTCAGAAAATAAACCCCTACAAAACTGAGCTGCAAGACCTGCAGTCGTGGCTCCCTAAGTCAATGATGATCCCCAGCAACTGCTGCTAGTGCAGGGCAGGGAACAGAGCCTTGGGTGGCCTGAGAAGATTTCCTAGCAGTGATGTATCTTTTGTGTAGAGGTTTGTTTGTTTGTTTGTTTTCTTTTCCCCCCCCCAAGTTAATTAATTTAATTTAGTTTGCTTTTTTATAGGCTTTATCAAAAATATTACCCTAACCAAAGAAACAATCACATTTTGGTTTCCAACTTCCCAGGTCAGGGAAAATTCTAGACTATCAAAACGCATGGCAAAGTTCAAACAGTTTATTAAACATGAAGCAATGTCATCTTAGACTCTGTTTTAAAACATTATACTTCCAGCTTTTCCTTCATCTTACTTTCAAATAGATTTGAACTATATGAAATCATTAATTAATAGTTTTTGCAGTAAATTTGTTTTCTCCCCCCCCCTTCAATATTCACTCTGTTCACTGAATTTTTTGCATAATGCCTCTGCAATTTATTGACAGGTTTTCTTTGGATAGGCCTAGAATGGAAATAAAGAAGTTAGAATTGTAAGTGGAACAACTTTACCCTAAATTATTCCAGAAAGTGTTGAGAAACACAAGAGAAGTAGTGCTGTTTGCTAAAATACAACTTAGGGAAACTTGAGCAAATGTCAGCCCGACTAGATGATTAAGAAGGACCCAACCTTTCATAAAGTCCTTGGCAATATCGCAATTATTAATTAGGAAGGATATGCCATTCACAGAGATATCATTCTGCAACTGGAGATAAAATATTTCCATGGTTTGTGATTTGAAAGCAACATTCAGGAAACTGCATTAGGTGGTTGGACTGCCGCCATGGAGATGCAGCAATGCAGCGTTTTAGGGCTGTCTGGTGCCAGAGACCAGGAGGACGCTGATGCTGACCGCTCTCATATGCAGTCTGGGAGGGGAAGGGGGTTGATAAATGTCAGCTGCCACGCTGAGCCCCACTGCCCACCAGGAGGGCAAGCTGCGTGCTGATCTACTCCAGGTAAGTCGTGCCAGCTAAAGCTGTAACTTTCCAGTCTCCCTGAAGCTCGGTGCTGCACCAGGAAGTTGCAGTAGGCAGAGGAAACGAATATCCTCCATGAATTATTTTGTGTTAGTTCAGTGCTAACCTCAGAACAAACCAGTCTGTAGCTGTGTGGCTTTGCTGGACAATTTGTTTCCAGAAAAGATGAAAGAATAATTGTGGTCACACACAGAATCATTTGATGATACACTTAATGCTCTGGCTGCTCGTTGTGGGTGTTTTTCTTGTTCACCATAATTTAACAATTATTCATTTCAGCCATTTAAACACAGACCAGACAATGGGCTTTCTGGAGATATGAGCAACTGCTGCATCTTCTCAGGCCCTACCATGGTGGTGTGTGGGGACCTACCCCAGAGGCTTCTGGCAGCAACTGAATAGATTTGAGGTGAAATGAACATTCTCCTGGCTGATGTCACTACTTAGCCTCTGAGATTTCTGGTACGTGTGATTGCCTCCTCTCCTGTTACCTATTTATAACCTTCATTACTCCTGAGCTTAAAAATGCAAACCCAGACAGAGAGACAGAGGCTGGGACCCTGCAGCTCACCCCCTGGAGCAGGGTTGAAATGCTATAGGGAGCACGGGGAGAACAAATGGCTTGCTGGAGGGTAGGAGACTCACCAGGACCCACAGGCAGGCTGATGTCCATGCTGGAAAACACCCTTTTCCCCTGAACCTGTGCAACCACACAGCTGAAGCACATCTTTCTGCTGCTGGCTGGATATATAGTCATCCTCATCTGGTGACCTATCTGCTCCCAGCAAAGCCAGCGGCTCCTCTCTGTAGCAATGGGAGCAGAGGCAGGCATGAGCATCTTCTGTCTTCATTGCAGTCATCAGTGCTTTGTCAATGTGTTATTTGTTCCTTGAACTTACAGTATCTCTCATGTTAAAGTCAGTCAAAATGCTTCCCAGTGTCTTTCAGAAAATAAAAGGAGAAAGGAAAAAAAAAACCCAAACAAACTCAAAACTGAAAAAAAAACCAACCCAAGCACAGCAGTGTAAGAGGAAATGCTAATACTGCCCGAAGGCAGTACCCAAACGAGATCCATAGCAAGATTTGATGCTGCAGGTTACATCTACAGTAACAAAAAAAATGGACCGGTGCTTGTTTCCTAGTGCCAAGGGCAAGACTTCTGCTTGCCAGCTTAACTTTCTTCCCTGCACCCTTGCAAAACAGGGTTGCCTTATTTCTGCTGTGTCCTGGGAGAGTCCCTGGCCAGTGCATCAGGAGGAGACGGCTCAGGCCACAACTAGCCAAGGCACAGGCAACCAACAGTGAACATGAGGAGAGAGCCCCACAGACAGTGCTGGGGGCCAGGTCTCCTCAGGCAGGACAAGCCTCTTCTTCCCAAGTCACTTGTCACTGCTAATGAGTGAAAAAGGTGCCCAAACAGAATGCCCTTACCGGTGGTCCCTGTGTCACCTGCATTTGGCTATATAATCCTGGAAAATGAGGAAACAACCCTGAGGACTGCTTAAGGTTCTCACTTGGGTTTGTTTCTTACATCTGCAAGTAGGTTGATGCTTTACATTAGGTGCTTTTTAGACTAAGTAGGACAATTTTGGATCCCCTTTTGTAGGCGGTGGCCCTCACACTGGCCACAGGCTGCCATGCTATAGCCCCATGCCCTTTCTTCCGTCTGCCTGGCCCTATTGTTTTTCTGCAAGACAGCGGGCCTGGGGTTTAGAAGTACTTCATGGCAGCAATGTAATTCAGTTAACAGCAGTGGCTGTAAAATGCCCTGATAAAGCAGAGCAGATGTCAAAGTGCAAACACTGTTTCTGGACATGCGTGCACAGCTTTCCCCAAAGTGGCCTTGCAAGGCGGAATTGCTATCAATTCGGTGACATTGAGCTGACTGGAGAAATTCTCCTGTAATCAGATAGCTGAGAAATGTGACTGGCTTTTTGTCACTTGAATGTTTGTCACAACATCTCCTGCTGGATATTCATTTGTACATAAATTACTTCCAAAAATAATCTGTCATGAACATGATGCCCACATTTTCCAGTCTCCAAACTTCTCTTCAAGAGAAAAAAAACCCAACCCCTATGTTGGAGCACAACGATGTGTTGTGCACAAATTTATGTAATGTATACTCTCAGCTTGGTGCACCGAGTGACCTTCTTCCATGGGGTTAAGGCACAGCAAACAGAATGTGTGATGAATGGTTGAGGGATATTGTTAGCACGTGTGCCTGGCATATGGGAAAGAAAAGATGAAATATCTGACTTGTATTTTCCAGTCATTTCCATCCTACATCTAAACAAACTTTTCCTTATGTAAACAGAGATAATTAGTTAATCTATATACTGCCAGTATCTGCTTTGCTACAAAATCAAACACTGTCCTGCATTCAGGATATTTTCCTGCAGCAGAAACAACAACAGAAGTGATGTATTCAAGTCTCGTGAAATGGACTGTAACATTTGGCAACACATGCAGGTCTTGGAATATGTGTTTTGCTAAGACTAAGCTGTGCTGAATATAATCCTTTGAATTCCCAATCTCACACACATTCAGAAAAGAAATAAAAAAATAAACAGCAGAGTGTTTGTTGAGCAACTGTCTTTGCCCCTCAACTCAAAGGAGGCATTGTGCTGTCCACCTGCAGATCTTCTTAACTTTCCTCCTGCTTTCTCCTCTTTTGTAATAATGAAAGCTTTCCCACTTGAAAGTACAAAAAGGCATTTATTGTTTTTGCAGTGAATTGCAGACCTTCATATGTGGAATTTCCAGGCAATACAGTTAAGACACAGAAGGCCTTCAATCTTAAAAATAAATAGCAGACCCCTTTCTTTAACACAAGAGAGTAACCTCAGAAAAGCTGAAGGAGGAAATCACTCAGTGTCTCTACCCTTTGGTGTCTCGTTCCTATGCAAATACATGATGCTGCGTGTTAACACTATGGTGTAGCACTTCTTGCCCACACTGCGTGGTTGTGTACACCTCCTGCCATCGTAATGTGTTGCTCAAACACAAACCTTATTATCCATATGCTCATCAAGTCTGAGATGCAGCAGTGATGTATGGTACTCAAATGGTTCTTGCCACTTCGGTAAAGTAACTAGGGAATTACTCAGATGTACTTTAGTAGCTGTGATGGTTTAATATAACTCTTTCATTTAAACTCTCTCACTTTTGTTGCTCTGTTTGTAGTAGAAACAGTGACTACTTTGAAAAGGTTAGAATAAGCCTGTTAAAGAAATTCTTGCAGAAATGCAGGGCCTAAGTGAGCTCATTGCTTGATCTTGGGTTGCCATCAGCACTGAGGGATGCTGAGGTTTTGCCACTGGCCCGTGGGTGGTATGTATGCTTAGCCAGACAATCGCTGGGGTAATGCAAACTTCAGTGAGTCATGTAAGCTACTTCTTAAGAAGATCTGAAATCTTTCAAGCGTCTCTGGCTCATTAAAATCCAAACTAAATGGGCAGGACCCAGACTTGACAGCTCAATGAGTCGTATGAACTCTTACAACATTTATTTTGATACCATAAAAACCTATGTCCAAAAAGTGTCACTGAATCTCAATCTAGAGCTATTTGGGGATATTTGACCTCATTTCATCTCAGTAGCCAACCACTAAAAACAAATACGAATGAAACTTGTTCTCCCACTGTAGTACTGCCTGCATGTCTGTCGCTTGGCCAGCAGTCTGGACACAAACCATGTATGTTAACTGAAGTCTTATCAACAGGTTTGGAAAGTCTGCTGCTCCTATAACTTCTTTTTTTTAATTATTTTTTTATTTTTTTAGTAGGTGTTAATGTTTCTGGATACACTTTAAAGGATACTTTGCAGATGTGTATGAATAATAGTCACCAGTAATGTATTGTAAACCAGGCATGCACTGCAAATTGCACAATACATCACTGCTATTACTAAGCCCTGATAAAATGTCTACTTCTGTGATAAGTGTTCTAGCCCTTTCATATGTTACTTGAGTAAATGATAAAAGACGCAGTTAAATTTTAATAGGGTATGTTTACAAAGGCATTTTTTAACTAATGCCAAATTATACATTCTGTACTCTGTATTTTTATACACCCCAAGGTGGAATCTAGGTTGTTTTTATGGTAAACATATGGAAACTTGGTTTGCTTCCTATTTTTTTCCAAATAAAGTTGTTTTTTTTTTTTCATTAGACTGGGCCTTTTTGTTGATGTATTCAGGCTGTTGGAAGAATTGGGAATGATGAATGTATCACATTTTGGGGGAGTATAAAGGGCTGGCATGCATTCATAGCTTTCTTTCAGTTAAAAACAAACAATATATAGAAGAAAAATGAGAAAAATGAGAAAATTTGGGCATATTGCTAATGATCTGAATCTGAAGAGGTTTTTGATGGAAGAGCCACTGTTACCTTCTGAAGATCTTCTGACTCTTCATCCCAAAATAAAAATGACAGGTCCTTTTCTAGGAGCATTGTAATGGGGTAATACTGTCTCTGGCGTGCTATTCCTGTAGCTTTTTTTTTAATGCTTGTATCCACAAAAATGTTCCAAAAAATACCTTCTCCTAGGGCTTTGTCCAATGCTCATCTGAGGGAGGTCTTTCTTTGACTTCAACAAACTGGATCAGGACTAAACTCCTGCAAAAGCAAAACCATTTGAAACTCTTTATAGCTTTAGAAATGGGAAGAGCTTTTCTATGGAAATGACAAAAAGTGTTCACTGGGAAGTAAATGATTGTATTAGATGTTTTGGCTCTCATTTCAGTCTCGCTCAGCTGTATCAGACCTCAGTGAGGCAGCAGCACCTAAAACAGATACCTATATTAAGCAATGTCTAACCCTGTCTCAGTATTTTGACTGTCCTTACAGAGTGTATGTAAACCTTTGTTCCCTGCCTGATACTTAAACCCAGTATACGTACGGTTTTTCATAACAAGTAATAATAATAGTTTGTAGTTGAGTAAATTAGTTCACAGGAGATACCATTAAGTCAGAAGAAAGTGTTGTCTGTCCTAAATGCCATGAAATGTTACAGCTCAGTCCTAGCTAATAATTGTGGTGATGGATGAATGTTAATATGCAGGTACAAGCACTAGGATTTATTTTTAACTTGATCCCACACCTTGTGTAAGCCACTTCTTTTACACCAGGATGAGACTGGGAGACATCTGGTTGCTGTGGCTTACAGCTGTGCTCTCCGTTCCTTTCTCATTTTAAGGGATGGTCCCCTGAGCCAGCCCTGTATTGTGGCTTTGGGGCCATGGGACCCTACCTAATTTTTTGTTTCACAGAGCCCACATGTGGGATGTAGAAGACCTTCAGCCCCGGACCCAGTCAAAAGAACTCTAACCAGCCCCTTCCCTTTCTGTGGCTGTGAGCCTCTGTGCTTGTGGGCACGTGCTTTCCTTCACACATGGGCATAGTCCCAGTGCAGGCAGCACCACAACTCACGCATGCAATTAAACAAGTATGTGCGTGCTCATAGGGTTGAGGCCAAAAATCAGATCATACTGGCTTAGCAAGGGGCAAATTTGACCAGCGGTTTTCCAACCCGGTGACATCACATTTGCCTGACCTACCGTGAGTAATGTAATTACAACTGGGGATGAGCAAGACATAAAAAATAGGATACGAGAAGAAAGAAATGACAAGGTAGTGATGAGACAGAAAAGTTAATTTTGGAGGAAGGTCCAGCAGAAGTGAAGTCCGGACACCACGGGACATGATTGCAAGTGTATATGAGCTGCGTTACCCAGATGGGTTTCTTTTCCCTTAACACCAGCAGTCACCAAGTGAGCTGCCCACACCAAGCTCCTCCTGCCAAGCATGGGGGGAAACGGGTACCTCCAGGCACCTGTTCATCCTACCAGTCCTAGATGACTATCTATTGATTTTAAGGCGAGTCTGGGTTGCTGAGCTAAGAGTCTTGTTAGATGACGAAATGATTTAGGGGAGATAAATTCCATACAAAATCATATAGCACAGGAGGGAGGCAGCAGTTGAGATTAAGATCTGAGTCTAAAGTTGCTGGACTTCCTCGAACAACAGGCACTTGTGATTGGACTCCAGAGGTGCAGGAGAAGAAGGGAAGGGGGAATGAATAAGGCCATATTTGATATAGACAGCAGTTAGTCATGTAATGCCTAGGGTTGTTTTGTTTAGGCAGGAGGATGATGGTCATCTGGAGAAGGAGGTTGCAACAGCAGGAAGGAGGAGGTTTTTGGACCAAGAAAGGTGGAGTGGAGATAGCATCTTGCCTAGTTAAACTGTAAGGATCAGCAGGGAGGCAGATATGGGCTTTTGGGGAAGGAGAATCATAGAATCACAGAATGGTTAGGGTTGAAAAGGACCTTAAGATCATCTAGTTCCAATTCCTCTGCCATGGGCAGGGATGCCTCGCAGTAACCCATGTCACCCAAAGCTCTGTCCAACCTGGCCTTGAACACTGCCAGGGATGGAGCATTTACAACTTCTTTGAGCAATCAGTTCCAGTGCCTCAACACCCTCACAGTGGAGAACCTTTTCCTTATACTTAACCTGACCTTCCTTTGTTTAAGTTTAAACCTGTTACCCTTTGTCTTATTGCTACAGCCCCTGATGAAGAATCCAACCTCAATTCTTGGGGGTAGCAGTGATGATGCAGAGGGTATTGGAAAACCCAAGTGAGAGGGAGGATGGAACAAAGTCCCAGCTGTGTTCAGGGGTGAGAAGAGATGTTGAACTGGAGGGACACTGCTGGACAGGGCTTATTTCTTCCCCAGGTAGGACAAAGGTGGTTACAGGTGTCCCATAACAAAGGTCCTCTTCAGGACCTGGTAGTCTGGCAGCTCACACTCACTAACTGCATCCCAGAAAACACCTGGCTCCTGAGCATACATGAGAGGAATTCACTGAGAAGATTCACAAAGATTTACAAGAGGTTGAAAATTTGTCAGTTTGGGGCCAAGAGTCTGGAATTATTTATTCTGCCCACAAGTGAAACGAAACTGACCAAATACCTTCCCTCCTCATCATTGAGGACTGTGGGCTGGTGCACATGTTGAATCCTTCTTTCATCTGTGCCACCATCACTTCAGCTAATTTCTTGCTCAAAGGGACAGGAATCCCCAGAGCTCTCTTTTGGGATGTATATCTAGGGTGGAAGGAACCATTAACAGCAAAACAGATCCCAAAAGGCAAGGGGAGCCCCCAGACCACTCTCCCCTGCACCGCCATCAGAAGGTAAGTATTTTTAAGAATACCCAGCCAATTACATTTAATTTATGTGGGTTTGGGATGGACCTGGCCAGAAAAGAGTTCAGCAATTTTGAGGTTGCTGGGGAAAGTTTGTAAAAGATGAGGATTTAGGCACAAATCACTGATATTATTGCAACTATTGATTATGTGGCAGTATTTCAGAATACGTATCATATATTATATGGATAAAAACTCAGGGGTATGTTATGTATCCTTATGAATTAACCTTTTTTTATGAATGTGTAAATGATGCTTTGTTAACCAGAGATAGGTCTGAAGTTGTGGAACCCATAAGTGAACCCATAGAAATACTACAGCTTCAGAGGATCCTAGGGGTGTCTGCTTCACTTGCCTTAAGAAACCATAGCATCAAGTCCTAGAAGAATTGAACTGAGTGAAATTATCTGTCTTGGTGTCTTGGTGTATATATAAGCAAAGAAAGCTGCCCCACAGATACTGAAAGCCACAGACTGAGAGTTGCTGTGAGTGAGCTTCAGGATGCCTCCCTTTGCAAAGATGATATCATGCAAGTGGGATGGTTTGGTACAACTCCCACTAGTTAGTTCTTCATTAGCAGTCATTACACACCCAATAAAATCATCTTACACTGGGTAGCAGGACGTGGCCTTAAGTGTCACTGAAAGGGGTAGGTTACATGGACACCCCTGTGTAGTGGAAGTTTTGTAGGCATGTGCTCTGGAAAAACAATGCAATCACTGTCCACCCATTACTTGTAGGCAGTACTGATGGGATGTCAAACTGTGATGAAGCCACAGTACCATTCGATATGTTGAAAAGGATGTTGTGGTGAGCAACGCAGTCTTTAGTTTGCTATGTAAATGTAATCATAGTTGTTAGACCTGGGGAGGTGGGCATGGCCAAAACAAAGTCTCAGAAAGTGCAGTCTCAGGAAGATGCTTCCCTTGGAAATAAGAGTAAGGTCGAATTCAAACATCTATAGGGGATGGTCCTTTCTTGGCATTGTGTCAGCCTCCAGGGGCCCAAGTGAAGGCTCAGGACGCCATTGTGGTGGCAAGCACGGATGAGGGTGGGGTAGCTGGTGTGAAAGATGTTTATACCTGGTATCTGGTACCTGAACCCAGATGAGCTGGCCAGAAAGCAAATACTTAAAGCAACAGGGTTTTATTTTGCTAAATAATATCTATACATTTCGATTTGAGTTAGCAAATGGCCTTTGTCTTACTCTGAAGATTACTGCAGTGACAGTGAATGATGAAGATACATATGGGTCACCTATAGAATGTACTTGTGGCACACAGGGTTCCTAACCACTGGTTAAACCCCAAAATGCAAACTGACTTAAATGTTGAGTGCAGACTCCTAGCAGATGCCAGTCTTTCAGTGGACAGATGATGCATCAGAATGATGCCGTGAAGATACCAGGTCAAGCTGCTGCTCTTCAGTATGGTAAATCCGGGACCAGATGCTACTGCTTGTTGAAGCAGCAGTCCCAGCGATGTGACCTTCTGAAATTACAGAGTGGCCATTGACTTAGTCAAGCTTGGGACTGGACTTTGCATCTTCCTGCATTCCAGATGCAGTACGTGCGTGGCAGCTCCAGTTAAAAGTTGTTTCTACAGGTGCCAGCTACCCATGCTTTTTGCTTTGGAGGGTCTCAGGTTAGTCTTCAACATATTGGATGGGATGCCAGGTACAACAAACTGTTGTGACTTCTCTTGGATCTTCCAAAATTGTATTTTTTTTCTTTTTTCTTTTCTTTTTTCTTTTTTCCTTTTTCCCTGTAGTGCTCAGGTCCCAGATATAGGAAGAAATTTGTGTGTGTGTTTGGGGGGGGGGGGGTTAAATATACAGTAAAGTTTCTGGTCTTCATGAGGTCAGAGAAAACAGGGAAGTGAACACCCAGAGGCCAGAAAAACAGAAGGCAAATAGAAGGAACATTATGTTAATATGAAAATTAAAAGGTTCTTGAAAGAAGAAAAAATGTTTTGATGTTGGAGCTTTCCAGTACGTGATTTTTTTTGTAGGCTTGCAATTGACCATAATGGTGTTGTCTAATGTAAAATTGAGTGATACAGGCCTTTTCCAGTTGTTTTTCCTTCTGAGTGACGAGAAGCAGTTTCCAGTAAATGAAGAGCAATCAACTGCTGAATCATAGCTGTTGAGCAGAGGTTTCAAAACCTGAGCCAGATAATTGTGTGAGTGCTGTTGGCACCATGTCCCTCCTCTCTGATTGACGGAGCCAACCTTGGGCTCACCTTACCCGGGCACGTGGTTTCCTTGGCTTCAGGCTTGCTCTGGCGAGTGAAGGCTGCCAGAGCCAGCCCCAGGAGGTCAGGATTGAGGGATCTGTAGGTATTTGTCAGCCTATTCGGTGAGGCAGTTCAGCTAATGTTCCCCTCACTTGGCAGCCTTTCCTTCCATATGCCAAAAATATTTACTCTAAAAAGAGAACTTCAGTCTGGGTTTGGTGCCTGCTGGCTCTGCAGTCAAAAAAAACCAGACCTTGATTTCAGTCGTGCATTCTTAAAATGTGCAAATATGTGACTAACAGGGACATAATGATACCTAACACTAAAACACGTGCATTCAAGACTTTTTCTTTAGGCTTACCTGGTTTTGGACAAGATGGAGGATTCGTCCTGCCTGACCATTACACTGTAAGTGTCTCCAGCTCAACTACTCACCCAGGCTCACTTAATAGGCAATGGAAGGAGACAATACTCTCCTCGAGCAAGGTACACCCCATCCTAATAGCAAGCAATAGAGCAGAGGAGCTGGATGCAGAGGGGATTTATCGCCACACTGACTCACACCTGGTGGTCATCTAAAGTCTGGAGAGAGGAATCCCACCTTCAGCCTTTAAGAAACAAGTCAACCTGAGGATCTCTTCCCACCACGGGTGGGAGCTGTGGAAACCATAAGCTGGTGTGCAGTGTCCCTCTGAAGACCAAGGGAATGACAGAAGAGACTCCTGAGTTGTGTTCCTAGGACCTGTGCTTTGCCTTTGTCACCTGTGTGTGCCTGGAGTGGTCTGCTAACCAGCACTGTCACTGCATCATGCTGGACCACTTGCTAAGCAGCTCCTTAGTTATGGCTGTGAGCTTTTCCAATACGTGTGAGATAGCCTTCTGCTGCCAGAGCATTATTAGTAGTGTCCTGAGGTGAGCAGGGATTAATGTCGTGTGCTTGGTTTGATGGATTAGCCAAACAACTTGTTCCAGCAGTGGTGAAAAATGAGTTGGAAATGGCATCAGAAAGCATCTGCCAAAGCTCTCTTGTCAGGCTTGGAAATAATGTTTTGCTGAACACAGGATCTACCTCCTTCTGTGAAAGATAATTTTACTTTAGCAACACTGAAGCACATTTTTATGGGGGTCCCTTTTCCAGCATCATCAGTGGGGAGAACACTGTACCTGATTTCCTGGTTTTTGTCTTCAAGGTCTATAGTAGGAAGGTCAGAAATATGACTCAGGGAAAGAATTTTCCCTTAGAAAGTCTGCTTAAGTGGAATACCAAGGTGTATTTGTTTATTCTTTACAATGACTTGGTACTTTTATTCAACCACCTTTAAAAGTTACGTTTCGTAAGTTGTTATCCACCCACAGGACCAGCATGATTGCTTTAGATTCAAATTGTAGCATGCTGTAGACACCTGTGACTAAGCAGCAGCTGGTTTTCATACCTAATTTTTCTGTGCATCTCCTGTAGAAGACCAAATGAAAACGAAGAGAATTGATAAAAATGAGACACACTCTGTTACTTTGAATAGTTTGGATTCCTTGAGATTTTGCTAGAAGTAATGTAGGAACATAGAAATAAAGAAGAAAGTTGCAATAACCCAAGTTTAAAATGGTAAGATAGAATAGAGATTTCCAGTTGTGGTATCAAGCAAGCAAAAAATAATAGTAGTTCCAACATAACGCTATGGACAGAGAGACCTAAAAAGCCAGAAAGAAAAATTACGTGAGTAAGGATGACTCCAAAATGTATGGCTTAAGCAGAAATGCAAGTGATAGAAATGCTTATGATGTTGGGCGTATGAGAGAAGCATAATAAAGTGGCTTTGGCCACAGGGCAATGGGCTGGTCAGCTCATGAGGGTTATGCAAGACGTGAAATGTCTAAGAGAAGGCAGTAACAGGAGAAACTCACCAAAACTTCTGTGAGTGATGGAGGGAGAGGCTCAGCTGAGCACAGAATCATAGAATCATTTAGTTTGGCAGAGACGTTTAAGATCATCGAGTCCAATCATTAAGCTAACACTTCCAAGCTCACCACTAAACCACTTCCATCAGTGTGACATCCACAAAGCTTTTAAATACCTCCAGGGGTGGTGACTCACTCAACCCTGACAGAATTTTAGATTTTAATAACTTTTCCTTGGAATTTTTTTTTATGTTGTGGATTGGGGTGTTTTTCAAGCTCAACGGTTTAATGTACAGGAAAAGTGGGCAAACTTCTTACTGCCAAATTAGAAACACCATTTACTCTTCACTGCTTCATTTGGCAGAGATGAAGCGTGTATTAATGAATGGAGATACTTCTTCAGGCTGGCAAAATTCAGTGAGACTTATGTGTCAGGACAACGTATCTAGATCTTTTACTGATTGCAGAAAGTTTGAATTCATTTGCTATGAAAAACAACAGCAAAACAAACCCCAAACCAGAAAAACAAACAAACAAAAACCACCATCACCACCAAAAAAACAAACCTAAGTTTTGGCAATATTGTGGTAAAGGTTAGAGGTAGTGAGATCACAGCTGTAGAGGTGTTGGTGCCTTTTGCACATGGGAGGTGATGTCAATAGCAAAAGGAGGCGAGACAATGAGGTGGAAAAATGGGTGATGGAGATAAGTGAGGATTTAAAGCATGCGCTGGAGATGACCTCTGTCTTCAGTAATTACTTACGAACCAAACGTGTATGTTTAGACAGACATGACACCATGTACACTGGTAGAGAAAAACACATATCTGTGAGGGGTGCTGTATACAATTTCCATGAATTGTAGTAGCATCCTTACTCATGAACATCATTGACAGATGAATAAAGTGATCTTAATGAGCGAAAAAGCCAGCAGGCAGTTCACCGCGCCCTCAAAGGCATGTGGCTGCCTTGCCTCACAAGGGAGGAGCACCCTGGGATTGCAGTTTCCATTTCAGTGGCACGAGATCCATACTAAGTAGGAAAGGGTTGTGGGTTTGGCATGAAAGAGCATGTGCTAATGAGCCAAGGAAAGCAGCTGAGTGTCTCGGGGGGGGGGGGGGGGGGGGTGTGTGTTTGTGGGCCTCTCCCTTGCTGCAGCAGAGAGGCAGTGAGGTCTGGGAGGTCTGGCACTCAGAGGCATGCTACCATGTAGGCTGGAAGGGACCTCTGAGGTCCTCTGGTCAACCTCCTCCCTGCCTTCCCTCCTGCAGCAGGGCCCTGTAGTGTAATGTCAGGCTCAAAGAATGTGCAAACACGCTGTAGTAGAATTAGGGATAAACCCTGTGATGCCAGCTGTATTTGTCTGTCTCTTTTGAGCCACCATTTAAGGGGACATCCCCAGCCAGCTGTGCCGCTTGCTCACCTCATTTCACTACCACTAGCAGATTTGAGACTGGCACCCACCTCTGGCTGGTTCACCCAGGGCTGTCCCTGGTGACTGCCTTATTGCTTGACCTCCTCTGTCTGTTCCTTTTGTGGCTGTTGGCCTGTGGGAAGGGGCTGGGATCCTCCTACCCATCATCTCAGCCCCACCTAAGGAGTAGGCTGGGAGGGACAGGGTCTCCATGTGCCATCTGGTTTCATTATATTATGGTGGTCTCTCTATGTGAGGTCCTCAGGGGCTCGTTGTCCCGGGTTCAGCAGTAGCAGTCATTTTTCTCCTTCTTAGTAGCTGGTGCAGTGCTGTGTCTTTGACTTTCAGCCTGGGAACACCACTGACAACACCAATGTTTTTAGCTGTTGCCCAGTAATGTTTACTCTGACCAAGGACTTTCTGAGTCTCATGCTCTGCCAGGGAGGAGGGGAAGCCAGGCAGAAACAGAGAAAGAACACCTGACCCAAACTAGCCAACGGGGCCTACGGCCACACCACCGTGAAAATGCCCAATCTTGTCCCCCCTCTCCCCTTCCTCCTCCCTCCTCCCAGAGGGATAGGAAGGAGAATGGAAAGAATGTAACTCCCATGGGTTGAGATAAGAACAGTCCAGTAACTAAGGTATAACACAAACCACTGCTGCTACCACCAATAATAATAATGATAAGGGAAATAACAAGGGAAGAGAATACAGCCCTTCACCACCTGCCAACAGATACCCAGCCCAACCACAGCAGTGATCTAGCCCTTCCAGGTAACTGCCCTGTCCTGGGTTCAGAAGTAGCAGTCATGTTTCTCCTTCATGGTAGCTGGTGCAGTGCTGTGTTTTGACTTTCAGCCTGGGAACAGTGCTGGTGATACCGATGTTTTCGGTTGTTGCTAAGTGATGTTTACCGTGACCAAGGACTTTGTGAGGCTCATGCTCTGCCAGGGAGGAGGGGAAGCTGGGAGGAAGCAGAGACGGGGCGCCTGACCCAGGCTAGCCATGGGAGGTATTCCATACCACAGCACGTCATGCCCGGGGTGGGGGGTAACTGGGAGTTACCCGGAAGGACACGGGCTTCTGGGTGGGATTCGTTTCTTAGCCGGCGGTATTGTATTCTCTTCCCTTGTTATTTTCCCTTATCATTGTTGTAGTTGGTGGTAGCAGTGGTGATTTGTGTTGTACATTGGTTGCTGGACTGTTCTTGTCTCAACCCGTAGGAGTTGCACTCATTTGATCCTCCTCCCTGTTCCTCCGGGAGCGGGGAAGGGGAGAGCCTGGGGGGGAGGGGGGGGCCTCAATTGCTCTCAGCCCAGCACCACTCACTGGGAGTGAGTGGACAAGCTGTCTGGCTAGGGTTTAAATCACGACAGTTCTTTTGGCACCCAACGTGGGGCACAAGGGGTTGAGATAACGACAGATCTGTCTGGATTAATAGTCACTCCTCACAATGCTGATTTATTGGCTTTCAAGGTTGTTCCTCTTGATCTCACAGTTTCAGTATATCGTATCTTACTTCCATCCGGTATTTGCTGTATTAGTGTTTTTCAAGTGTGGGGCTTGGGCTAAGGTTTTTGTCCCATTGTACTTTATGGTAATGACTTGTAATACAATAGAATCATTGATCATGAAACTGACCTGGCTTATGTTCCCAGTGTGGTCACCACCTTTATACTTTGGGAGGTATATGATGGAGGTGCTTAGCAATTACACATCTTTTTTCTCCTTCTCAGGTGGTCAACCTGTGAAGGAGACATCCTTTTACCCTCCTAGTCGTCCCCCCAGACCATTTACATTTGAGAGTTTTGAATTTTTTGAATGACATTTTAATGCTGTTGAGACTTGTTTGCTGATGGTGATGGGAATCACCATGCTAGCACGCATACAGAGTGTGTTTTGCCCACGACTGATTTCAAGAGTTAAGCAGAGTCAGGTTTGGGTCTTGTCTGGGGTCAAACAACGATGTAGGAGGACCAAGAGATTTTCCCTGAGGCTGGACAGCCATGAGTGGCAGGGTATGTGGGATAGTATGGGCAAGTATCTAGGTCAGTGGGCCCCTCCAGTACTTTGGAATTTCACTACCGAACAACTTCAAAATCCAGAAGAATTAGTAAAACACTTAAATGAGGTGTGTGGTCATTCTGGCCATACCAGAGATGGACAAATCATGGCAACATGCTGGGGCTTGGCCTATGCTTACAGGGCCTTGTTCAACACTATCCAGCACCTTCAAAAGGAAAAGAATGTCGGTGGATCTGAGGGCAAAGCAACAGTCAGCGCAGCTACTCCAGCTCCAGGCACAGCAGCTTCACCCCCCCCAGCGACAAGTACAGTCGCTACTCAAACTTTGGCTGCAATGAACAGCGCAGCTACCCCAGTGGCAAGTACAGAAGCTGCTCAAACTTCGACTGCAACAGACAGCACAGTTACCCCAGCTCCTAGCACAGCAGCTACACCACCCCCAGCAACAAGTACAGTTGCTACTCAAACCACAGTGATAACCACTGCAGCCAAACCAGAGGACCAATTCGTACCAATATCGGTTGCCCCTGTACGCAAGAAAAAAAGCAAAAAGGAGGCAAGAAGGGTGAAGCAAGATGAAGAAACAATGTATTCACCACCCGGTCTAGCATCTGATCAGGAGTCATCATCACATGGTGAAGAAGAAGAAGAAGAAGAGGTAACTTCTCGACCTCGGATCTCAACCGAGCTGCAGAATATGCGAAAAGATTTTACCTGTCAACTAGGGGAGCACATCATCACCTGGTTACTCCGATGCTGGGACAATGGGGCCGATGGTCACGAACTAGAAGGTACAGAAGCCAAGAAGATGGGATCACTTGCTAGAGAAGGAATTGACAAAGCAATTGCAAGAGAGAAAAAGTCCCTCAGCCTTTGGAGGCGGCTCTTGGCAGCTGTGAAAGAAAGGTTTCCATACAAGGACGATGTTACGAGTCGTTCGGCCAAGTGGACTACTATAGACAAAGGCATCCAGTCTCTGAGGGAATCGGCCATCGTAGAGATGATCTATCACATCAAGCCGAATAACGGGGATATACCCATAGATCCAGATGAAGTTGAATGTACACGACCCATGTGGCGAAAACTTACACGGAATGCACCGTCATCATATGCCCATTCATTGGCAACAGTGACCTGGAATGACATAGTACCACTAACAGTGGATTAAATGGTTCATAAACTCCGAGAGTTCGAAGACAATCTCACCCCTTCCATCATCTCAGCTGTGGAAAAACTGTCCCAGGACCTCAAACAATTGAGGGACGATCTATCTGATTTATCCAGCTCCTCATGTGTACCAACACATGTCTCAGCTATTAACAAAAGGCGTCCTATTGTTCGAGAGAGGAGATACAGGAGGTATATTCCACGGGGTACCCTATGGTTTTACCTGCGGGATCACAGAGAGGACATGACAAAGTGGGATGGAAAACCTACTTCAGCTTTGGAGGAACGAGTGAGTGAAGTGAAGAGAGGAGCAAGGGCCAAGACTGATCATCCCATGAGAGCTACAGCTTCAGTCTCTGGTGAGCAGTTTCCCAGATGGAATGGAAGAGCTGATTTTACTCCAGCTCCTGTGATAACGAAGAATAATCCCTTTTACCACGACTTAAGTGTCCAACGCTGTGACGACCATTAGAGGGGCCCTGCCTCCAGCCAGGTGGAGGTAGGGGACAATCGGATTTACTGGACTGTGTGGATCAGGTGGCCTGGCACATCAGTGCCACAGAAGTATAAGGCTCTATTAAATACCGGTGCACAGTGTACCCTGATGCCATCAAGCTGTCAAGGGGTGGAACCCATCTATATTTCTGGAGTGACAGGAGGATCCCAAGAGTTGACTGTGCTGGTGGCTGAAATCAGCCTGACTGGGAGGGAATGGCAAAAGCACCCTATTGTGACTGGTCCAGAGGCTCCATGCATTCTCGGCATAGACTACCTCAAGAGAGGGTACTTCAAAGACCAAAAAGGGTACTGATGGGCTTTTGATATTGCTGCTTTGGAGACTGAGGAAATTGAGCAGCTGTCCACCTTACATTGGTTGCTGGACTGTTCTTGTCTCAACCCATAGGAGTTGCACTCTTTCGATCCTCCTCCCTGTTCCTCTGGGAGTGGGGAAGGGCAGAGCCCAGGAGGGGGGGGGGGGGGGGGGAGGAAGGGGGAGGGCCTCTATTGCTCTCAGCCCAGCACCACTCACTGGGAGTGAGTGAACAAGCTATCTGGCTAGGGTTTAAACCACGACATGCCCCCAGTTTATTTAGTGGGCATGAGGTGCTGTGGTATGCAATACCTCTTTGTCTAGTTTGGGTCAAGTGTCCTGTCTCTGCTTCCTCCCAGCTTCCCCTCCTCCCTGGCAGAGCAGGAGACTCAAAGTCCTTGGTTGGAGTAATCATTACTTAGCAACAACTAAAATCATCGGTGTTAGCAGCGTTGTTCCCAGGCTGAAAGTCAAAAACACAGCACTGCACCAGCTACTAAGAAGGAGAAAAATGGCTGCTACTGCGGAACCCAGGACACTGGTGCACATCATCCTTGGGTGTCATCATCAGGCAGTCCCAGAAAGCTGTGACAGTCAGCTTGAAATTGGGGAAAGCTGTGGTTTTGTTTGTGAATATTTGTTCCCTGAGCCTTTGGGTGAGCTCAGGCCACATAATCTGCACAGGTACCTGAGAAACAGATTTGTTTTTCTTTTCCCTGTGCTCTTCTTTTGTTTTAAACAAAATCTTGCATTCTTCTGCTACCCCATAATTGTAAGACCTGGGGCTTCATAGTAGAAATAGTGGGTCTGGGAGCTCATGATAAGATCAAGCTGTTAAAATAAAGGCATTTTCAGATAATTTTCCACTCTGATCACTACAGAGCCCTTTCTAAGTGGTCTTTAAAAAAAAACACGTGGTCTCCCTTGCCACCACAGAAATTCAGTCACATTTCTCTACTCATCTGGCAAACACTTGTTTACATCTTCCAATGTTTTGAAAGGAATGGCAATTAACAAAGCTATTTATGTTCCTAAGTAAATTAAAAAAAAAAGCTATGTCATAACATATCTGTCGTATCAGCATCATCTGCTTAGACCAGATTTTTGAATAGCATTTGCTGGGAGTGTATTTTGAAAGATGTCCAAAAGATGCGGCGGTGCCGTCCAGCGGCACAGGCGACCTTCCTTTCCCGGTGCCATGGCAATGGGCTGAGGCAATTCTGCTGCCTTCTGCATTAAATTACTTTAATCTGATCTGCCCACCCTTGTAAATGGCTCAAGTGCCTTTTCAGCCCTATCTGGATGGAGATAAACTGGTCCTGGGTGGAGCGCTGGTAGGGAGAGCGAAGTTCCTCCCCTCTGTAGATGGCTGAAATGTATAATCTCTGGAAATTAAAGGCTCTAGTTACCTTGCAGAAAGCAGTGCACCCAGGAGCACTGACTGCCACGGCGCAGGGGTGGAGGAGAGCCAGCAGTTCCTTGCCAGGGGTTTCTCCTTCCTGGACTGTGGTCTGGGTGCCTGCACAAGGGCCAAGACTCAGGGAAAAAGAAAGGACAACAGGGTTTGATAGGAAAATAGTGGAAATCACCTGGAAAAGGCAATGCAGTTTCCCTTTTTTAATTTTTTTTCAGCACATCCCCTTGCTAGAAGGCTGCACCATCCAAGCTGATGGGAAAGGCACAGCTCTTGTGGTTTTCAACATTTCCTCACCTGAGCTGTGAACAAAAGGGTGGCACCTGAAATCTTCAGCAGCAAAACCTGATTTCTGCCTTGGCAGGCTAGCTGAAGAGCTGACATCCCCACACTCATTCCCATCCCAGTGCCTTCTTTAATGTTCTACAGGTCAAAGTGGCAGTGGATCCCAGGCCACCAAGAGAGTCTTGAGGCTTTTCCTCTCAGGTCCTCTCTCAGTTGCATGCTTGTGGGAAGTAATGGAGGTTGTTGTTAACTTATTTGTTATTGAAACTTTCATTTGTCATCACTTAGAATGTATTACTAAAGGCAAAGAGCACTTGCAAGCTGCCCAAGGTGGGCAAATTGTGGTGAGCTTTATGGGAGACCTGAACTGCCATTGAAAATGAAGTACAAACCTGCACTTTGATGGACTTTAGGAAGGTGGACCCATGCAGGCTGAGGATGGATACACAAACCAAACAGAGTCCCAACAAACTGCAGCAGTGCTCGCACAGCATGAATCCTAGTATGGCTCTTATGCAAAAATTTAATTAATAAAAAAGGAAAGAAAATCCAAGCCCATGCAGGGTATAGCACAATCATGTCATCAGGGTTTTGACCAGGACTGTGGGCATGCTGGTATGTTCATTCATTGAGTGTCTATTCCTCAACAGCCATCCTCCAGCTGAGTGGCTCCAGCCCACATGCTTCTCCCACCCCCCCGGACCAAATCACCAACATTCCAGCAATCTTCTGCTCCAGCTTTTTAGCATCTATAAAGCACCACTTCTAGCAACCCAAAGGCAGGGCTTTGCTTTGAGTTCAGTGCTCCAGGTGCATGTGATCGAAGAGAAGAAGGGGATTCCTACCTAGAAAAATCAGTGGAGGGGTAAGAAACCCTTCACAGTGCAAAGCAAGCCTGAAAGGAAAGCATCACCCATGCAGTGCTGTGGGTTGTAACTCACTGTGGCTGACCAAATGGGTAGGAGAGGCCAGACTCAGGGTGCTGGGCCCTTGTGCACACTGCTCCCAGTAAAGGGAGATCCCCCAGGGCCTCCTGGAAGCAATAATGTTTCTCCCAATTTAGGTGGTGAATTCAAAACTGACAACAAATATGAGTGCTAGCTGCCTGAGTCTAGTGCAGGCACTGGCCAGTCAGTGCTGCTCACATGAAAGCTGTTTTGCAGGAAGCTGAAAATGCCAAGAATAGCAGTGTTTGGGTAAACCTTTGTATTTGCTTACAGATGTGTGGGTGCCTTTAAAGCCTCAAGAAAATGCATATGATCATTTTTTCATTAGAACCAAGCTTACAGTAGTCAGGATGAGAACCGCAACAAGATGACCTTGCTTTGTATTGTACTGGACAAATAATTTGCTCCCTTCATTTTTAGCTGAGTCTGTGAAAAATGTAAACAAGCACCCAAAACATGAAATGTTTTGTGCATGGATATTTTCAACACTCACAGTCTTTCCTGTGTTCCTCCCAAGCCTCTCTTTAGCCTTTCTAGCAGGTCTTTTCTGATTTCACCCAAGCTTATTTAAGAACGGGCTATTTTTTCCCCTGGAGTAGCTGAAGCACAAAGGCCATTTGGCATTTTTTTTCTTTTAAAAGGACACAGTGTCCATTCTTAGAGTGCTAAAGAGTACTTGTTAAGCACTTGCTGGTTACGGCTTTCCAAGAAAAAAAAGTCACTTATGATCTAAAATTAATCCTGGGAAATTTCAAACCAACAGGAACATCCTTGAGAAAGCCATAGCATAAACAGGGGGTGAGAAAACAAACATTGCTTTGAAAGTCACTGCTTGTGATGTTGCTCCGACAGAAGGAAACAGGCTCAGACTTTAATGGATCAAAGGAAACAAAGGACTGGCTCGACTTCACTCACTGTGCCCAGCAAGCTGTATACGCTCAGTAACAGCTAGAAATAGGCTATTTTTTTTCTTCCTACAAGTAAAAAGAATGTCTCAACCAGCTATCATTTATAAACCATGGTATGTAATAGTTTCTGAATCGGGGGGCAGGTTCTTTGTTGCAGAGAACTGTTAGCAGGTGTTTTCATTGTATGGCAGGTTTAGTAAAATACTGTGGGAGAGTGGACTGAAACTAATTCAAACTTACATTTAACAGAGTTCTAGGAGCACAGAAAGTGCATGATGAAGGGACTCTGTTTGTTAAAAGGGCATCAAGCTAAGTTCTGTGGATTGTAGTACTAGCACATCTTCCCAGATTTTTTATTTGAATGCAAAGACATAACTGTATTGTAGTAGTACGGCACATATAACACGAGAGAAACATACATATATTGCCCAAGAAAAAAATGGTAATTTATAAACGTTTCAGCTCCATGTGCAGCATAAGTTTGAATAACTTTTTTCTGTAATTAAAGAGCATTACCATAAATACATTGGGGTTTTCCATATGCCTGGGTCTAATTCAGTGCATGGCATGGTTGGTGGTCTTAAAAGATTCAAAGCTGATCTTTAATACTGCAGTCCAATTGTAATATTAATTTTACAACTAACACAGTCAAAACATCAACTGCTGCTAAACATGGTTGCACAAACTCAAATTAAAGCGCACTCTAATTTACCCACAGCTATGCAATATATCATGTTTTATACTGGTTATCATCAACTACCCAGTTTGTCCAAGACTTCAGATGTTATTACTTCAAGGAGGGGTTGCAGTGCTCCGTGCCAAAATTGCCAGTTGCTCTTGGTTGAGACAACCATTAAACTCCTGCAGACTGAAGCCAATTTCATTATGAATCATGGATTTTGTGGATTACCACATGCTTACTTAAAAGGACAAATAGCTTTGCTACTACAGGAATAACAGTCTCGGTGAGATCAAAAGCAAGAAGGAAAAAAAAATGCCTCCAGTCATGAAGAATGCTCAAAGCAAGTAGTGGCACAAGGATTATATATTACCCATGCACGCAGAGCAAAGCAATCTGTCATTAAATGTTCCCAGGAAGGCAGCTGAGGAGTGCTGGCAAACACTTTTAGACAGTGGAGATCTAGAGGCCAGCATTTTTATTTTTCAAATGGGTGCTTTTGTTAAGCTCCTTCCTGCAGCTGAAAGATGTCAGGCTTGCCTTGGACTTTTATGAACACGCTTGAAAATCAGGGCCAAGGATGATGATCTGGAGCTTGAGGAGTTAGGAACTCAGCATTGGACAGGAGCAGAAAGAGGTGGCTGGAGTTCTGCTCTGGTTAACATCTTTGGAAATCTACATACTTACCGGTACTTACTTACCCTATTTTAGATGTACAAGTCCTGTTCAGAACTGTAATTACTGAAATGTTGCATATAGCCTACCCCTGTGTATGCAGGAGAAGAAACTGAAGAAACAGCTATTTTGACCTAATAGCAGTATACCCTGCATGAAAACATCTCTGATGTGTTTGCAAGAGCCAGCTTCCTTTAAGAAAACGGTATTTGTACAGCACATTGTCCCTTATGCGCTACACACCTAGCTGGAGGGATAGCTCTTCTGGCTGCAGAGTCTCCAGGAGCAATGCAGGAGTCTCAGGCAGCAGCTATTTTTCTTTCAAGGATCTATTTTTAAAAGATTAAAAAAATAATTAAAATCAAAGAGCAAAATAACAAGCATGGCAATTGAGCCACAGGTTACTTGAAAGCATTCTTCAACTGCAGTAGGCTTCTCACCAGCCTCTTGAGCTACATGTGCTGAAGGAGAACAGACCCCAACAAGTGAGATGTGACTGCAGTCCAGAGAGTGCCAGCCCCTTTATTTCTTTGGACTATATGTGTAAGCTGTCTCCATGGGCTTTGCATAGCTCCTCTGAGAGCTTTGTTTCCTACCGTCATGAGCTGCCAGGCATCTGGCTGGCCATTGTTATTCACATGTGTGTACAGAGACAGTCTCTCAGGAGTTTTGGGTGATGGGCTCATGCTGCACTGTGACCTGAGGCAGGGAAGCAGCACAGGGCTTGGTGCTGCAGTCATAGGCTGTGGAATAAACGTGTAGCACAACTGTTTGGGATTTTTCATTCTAGCTTTGTTTCATGGCAGATACATTTGTTTTCATTGACCCTGACCAAATCTGTGCTCAGCAAATGAAAATGCCGGGGACTTTAAAGCATTGCTCATTTTCAGGATGAAGTAAATATTTTTTACATGGGAGCGGGAGCTCCCCTCTGCCAAAGACATGGAGAAGGAAACGTGGGATGTTGTAGTTCAGAGTTGTGAGGAGAGAGAACCAAACTGTCCCCATGCCCCTGGCATGGACAGGAAGGCCCCATGCATCCCAAATCATGGGTGTTTCAAGAGGTAACAGCCTCAAGCTGTGCCAGGGGTGTTTAGACTGGATATTAGGAAAAATGTCTTCACCAAGAGGATGGTCAGGCATTGGAACAGGCTGCCCAGGGAGGTGGTGGAATCACCATCCCTGGAAGTGTTTAAAAACCACGCAGATGAGGCCCTCAGTGACATGGTTTAGTGGTGGACTCAGCAGTCCTGGGGTGAAGGTTGGATTTGATGATCTTAAACATCTTTTCCAACCTAGTTGTTCCTATGATTCTGACTCTAGTCCCAGGGATGTGGCTGTGTCTGAGATATGAATCTAATAGGAGCCGCATGAGGAAGAGCTGCCAGGTAACTGAGGAATAATGCTATGTGGATAGCCTTTGGTTGACCACCCCAGGTCTCCACAGTGAACAACCTGAGCCAGCTGCAGGAAGATTTAACTCCTTTCCATTCCAGTGCCTTCCTACCCACAAATAAGGGTTTGATGATCCTGTTGCATCTGCTTTGCATAGCTCTGTCTCGGATTTTATACATGTAAATTGTTTGGTCACTGAAAATACTGTGTTGCATCTCATAGAGAACACTTTCCTTTCGCAAAGTGTAAAGAGCAGTGAGCGTTTACATAGGTCTCCATGGGAGTGAGTGAATCACAGGAGATAAATGAATGAAATGACACAGCCCGTGTGACTTGGTGCAGTCCCATGACAAGTGCAGAGCATGTTAGGTCACAGTTTCACCTCCTTCAAATCCAGAACAGGTGTAGATGGTACTTCTGTATACTTTGGCACGGCCAGCAGGATCATAGTTCAGTTTCCTTTGCAACTTTCCAGTTTTCTTTGCAATATGTAACAGGGCATTTCTTCCTCAGAAAAACCCTTCTACATGCAGCACTGGGATGGTGCAACGTAACACTTAGTGATCTGTCGGTATTGCACCATCAGTATGAACAGTACAAAACGCACCAAAGAGAAGCTTTGAGGCCTTGCTAACAAGCTCTTAGCTTGTCCTCCCTACCTGCAGCAGACCAAGTGTAGGACAGCCACCCTCACTTGGACTGCATCATTGCTTCAAGGCAAATAAACCTAGACAGAGAGCTAGGGGTTGGGGGGGGGGAAGGTGTGTGATCTGGGCAGCTGTACAGCCAGACAGGGCTTGGAGCTGAGATGGTTTATGCCTCACCACCTAAGGGCATGGCTATCGTCCCTTGTGTCTGGGCTTCCTATATGCAGTACTAGTGAGCGTTATGTTGCTAAGTTGAATGCAAACCCCTTTGGGCTGTGCTCCCAAATGACTGTTCCCCATCTGCCCACTTCTACAGTCGCTTTCTGTTGCCTCTGGCCATCCCTGAGCCTGCCCCAGCCCTCCCATGCCTTTGGGGCACCTCTGCCCTCCACCCGGAATGGAAATTCACGTCATTCCCTGCTAGGGTGAGCTGCACGGGCAGCTCCTTGCTTTTTGCTTTATGAGGGCTCAGCCAAGACAGCCCTGCTTGCTCGAGTAGTTTGCGGCTGAAAGGACAAAGTTCCTCCTGTAGGTGATACGGCTCACCTGGCAGCACTGAACTCTTGTTCAGAGCACACCACCTACACTGCTGGGCAGCCAGCCCGGAGCTGCGCCCACAAGGAGCCCGCCCCACAGGATGAAAGAAATCAGCTTTCTGGTGGCATGGGGCTTCTATGGGTTGCAGGGTTTTATTCCCCCCTTCCCCTCCACCCCCTTCCTCGTTAAAGCAGTTTAATTTTGCTGCCAGATTTCATTCTCTTTTTCCCTCTGCCAGAAACATGTCCACATCCTTCCCAATTGTATTTAAAACCTTCTCCAACCTGTAAACAAACATCCAGAAAAGCTGAAGCTCTAATGATAGCTGTTAATGCTTGATTACAAAGCATCCACCAGGCAACACGCAGGTGCTGACAGCAGCTAAATGCCAGCTTGTGTGGCCTTTGCACTGCTTTCCACGGTGTTCTCAACACCTTACTGGTATTAATGTGTTGCTACGCTACTGTGCTTGACCTGGAAGTCCCAGCATGAACAGTGGGAGACCGTGCAGCTCAGGTACACCACTCCCTCTACCCAGCCCATCTTTGCCCAAATCCTGCCTTTTAGGACACAGGGCAGGGTGGCCATCCCTAGACTCTCTCTGCGCCTGCTTCCACATCTTGGTCCTCCCAGGTGTGTCCAGAGGGATAGTGAGGAAGGGAGTCCAAAGGGGCAGTGAGCCAGCTGCACCCAACTGGCTGGAGATAAGAACCCAGACAGTGATAGCATTATGATTCAGGTGATGAATGAGGGCTGCTCCCTCTTGGACTACTGAAACCTTTGCTCCTTCAGACAGAGAAATGGAAAGCTGGCACACTTTGTGCTCCCAACCACACTCAAACATGCTGAGGACAAGGCTGCTCCCTGTCCTGAAATTTACTTACGGGTCAGGACCTCAGGTGCTAAGCTCCACTTCTAAGGCAACTCATAACATGGATTTATGAAAGCCAAGGAGTATTATAAAAGCTGACACACCCTTGCTTGTATTTTATGCACCTACAAGTAGGTGCTGTTTAAGTAATTGCTGCCTCGTAAAGGGATCTGGCTCCAGCTGCCATTCTCTGCATGTCCCTACTACCCTTGGCATGGGTGCTACCGCCATGGGCTTCTTAGTCGCTCACCCCGTGAGCATTTCCTTGGTGCACTGTCAGCAAGTGAAGTTGCTCTCCTTTACCACCCGTGTGCCTGCATCACATGAGCGATAAGGAGCTAGTCCTGACTGAGGAGACCACAAATAGGCTCAACTGGGTTTTGACGTAAGGCTAGGTTTGAATGGGTTGCAGAATCCTGAGTCAATGAAAGGCAAACAGTTCTACAGTGGACGGACAGTATCTAGCTGTACTCCTCAAACCAAAACACACTTAGTCACCTTCTCTTTGTTGTGTTGGAAACTGCTGTGGGGAGGGTAGGTCAGCTGGGGTGACCTGGTGGTGTGAATCCTCTTTGCAAATCCTGGCCAGTCCCAACCATCGCCAGGGAGGGCTCAGCTGCTGCCGGCATAAGATCAGCCTCCAAAACTGGAGGCAAAGGTTTATTAGGCTGCCCTGGTACCCTCATTCTTTCTGACCTCTTTTTGGTGCGTGATCTGTGGGTGTTATCAAGGGAGATGCTCAGAGGACAGAAATCCCAGCCTGGGAACTGGCAGAAAGGGCTTCCAGTGGGCAACTGAAGTCTTCTTCAGTTTTTCACCCCTCCATCCTGTTTGCTGGGGAGGCAGGAGAAGAATAACTGCAGAGTGGAGCAGCTGGAGCTAACACTGATGGCCAAGCGTGCCAGATTGGCTCCGGGGCCATCAGTGCAGCAGGAGAGGGGATACCACCACTGGTGCCCATGGCGTCAGCCCTCGGCCACAACTCTCGGCAGTGGGTAGCTTCAGAAGGTCAGTGCTGGGCATCTTCCTTGCAGGCTCCCGCCACCCCTCCCCCGTTGCAAATTTAAGCATACTTCTGGACATTATAAACAGCCTGTAACAAGTTTTGTCAGGCTTTAATGACCTTCTGGGGCTTAGCTGAGCAGATAGGCTGGCAAAGATGCAGTGCCTCTCCTTACACACACACGCGAACACTGCTTCTGCAGGTTATGTTTCAAGTCTCCAGGGAACGCTGATTAGGAGTGATGCTATTCTTAGAGGGCAAGGAACAGGCTTCGCATGCTCCAGAAAGGCTGCAGCTTGCAAAGGCTTGTCCCTCCATCCCCACTTTCAAGTAAGTTAAAGGCTGATTTAACTGTCAAAGATAATTACTGGATTGGGCTTGCTTTTCCCAGAAAGATTATATTCACTCAAAATCAGCTTTTTCTGAAAACACTTAGCAGACAATAAATGGTTATAGGCAATATTAAGTCCTGAACATTGTTTATCAGCAGCCGTGCTGCAGGACGCAGGAGCAACAAGGTTTCAAATTCCATGGCAGGGACATGGGCTGTGTTTCTCATGCCAGTCCCGGGTTCACATGGAGAACACACATGGGCCCCTCACCAGCCCGAATTCCACTCAAGTCAGGGCTGCACAAGGCTGCCCTCTGCTCCCCCATGGCATGGCAGCTGCTAGATCCCAGGGTGCCTTCCTTTGCAACCGCTTTCCAAAGGAGCCTGCCCAGCTCCATTGTTTCCTCCATGTCGTTTTTTGAAGGATAGGAGTAAAATCATCTAATTCTTGCAGAATGAACATTTTTTTTTTGGAAAAAAAATAAGATCTTGAGGTTTTGCTAGTAATTTGGAAGAAAACATCATTCCGAAGGCTGAAATCCCACACAGTATGGGGTAACTTTACGTTAGATGTAAACCTACATACTGTTGTAGAGGTGTTCATATTGTATTTCCTGCATGACTTTTTAGATCCTACTAGACTAGACTATATTAGACTAATCTCAGTGGAAGGGACCTACAATGACCATCTAGTCCAGCTGCCTGACCAATTCAGGGCTGACTAAATGTTAAAGCATGTTATTAAGGGCGTGGGGCATTGGTCACCTCTCTAGGATACCTGTTCCAGTGTTTTACCACCCTCTTAGTAAAGAAATGCTTCCTGTATGTCAAGTCTGAACCTCACCTAATGTAGCTTTGGATAGGAGACATTCACAGGTGAGTATACATCTCTTCCACCAAAACCTCATCATATTTCTTCTCCCAGATTACTTCAGGCTGGTCTATTTCATATACATTTTTGTGTGTGTTTTTAGTCCTCGTACATGATGTTCTTCAGGTACATCCTGAATTTCAAAGGGCCCTCTCAGGTGTGTGAATACTGGCTTTGTCCAAACATGGTGGTTTATGGGACTGGCATCCTTTGGAAGCTTTGTGCTGTCGCTTCAGAAATATAACAGTTCTCTGCAAAAAGTCCTCTCAGACTTCTTTTGCTAACCCAGAGAACTCACTGAAGTTCATAAATAAAGTTGTTCCTAGAAATCTTTGTGTAAGTCTATATTTGCATCACATGTGCTATTTCTACTGACTTTGGTTTATGAAAGAGAAGCATGGTCTAAAAATCTTGATTTGGCATCCTAATGTAATTTAAAAGAGCTGATAATGTTTTATTTCCAATAAAAATAAAGTACAAATATAGTCAGACATAAATATAGAACATGTGCATATATATACATACACACACACTATATATCTTCTTTTGTTATCAAGGCTATTAGGCAGGCTTATTAATGTTGATAAAGATTCAGTCGTTCTGTTTAGTCACTCCTACACCTTTCTGCAATGGCTAAATGAAAAAAAGTCTGATTTCAATTACAAGAAAACCCCCAAAAGACAGGAAGAAGTTATCCTGTTTACTGTAGGTCCTTGTAGGCTGGTTGGATTTCAGTGCCAAATTACTTTTTTTTTTTTTAGCTAACATGAAAATTATTTATTTTTCTTTTTTTTTTTTGGTAATGAGTTGAGTGAAACTTTGGCTTTACATGGGGAATTAACTGTGCAAACTCAGTTGCCATAAGTGTTCATCCCAGCTGCTCTTCTCCCTGCAAGACAGCAGGCTACTCTGTGTTTGACACTAGCACCATGCGGATGGAAGAACTGAACTCACTTCTAAGCCTATTTTAACAAAGGAAAAACATAGACTAAATCCATACTGGCAAATTAAACATGACCAGGAATACTGTCAAGCACTGATGCCAGAAAACACAGACCAGTCCATGTCTGAAGTGGTAACCTGGCTCACCATCTAAAACAAAGTGACTTTGTGCAAGGCACCTTTTGGGAATGATCCCTGAAATGTTCTACATACCAAATCATGCCCCAGAGTTATTTAGGGATAGTGCTAGCAACAATACCAGGAAGTATCCCTATAGTTTACCAACCTAAATGATTGTATTGCAGGGCCTGGCAATGCTTAAGGGCTTTGTCATAATATTGTACCTTCTGACCAGTACATGGCTTAAATCTTCAGCTGATGGGCAGTATATGGAGAATTTAAGTCAGTTTTCCAAAGCCAACACAAGAATACCATCGCATCAGAAAATCTATACATGGCTAGACAGTGAGTTTTGCTCATCCATCTGAAAAGCTGAAACACAGAGAGTTCCTGAAGTGTATGTGAAAGACAAGTTGTTGCTAGTGCATGTCTTCATGATCTGCACTGAGGATGGTATGGCTTGCAGTGCTCTCACTGCAGCATGAATACTTGGCATTACTTGGAGCCCCCTTATGAAACAACACATTTTTCCTGACCTCTGCAAAAAGTTGCTACTCTGTGTTAGCCACTTCCTTACAGCCATTATATCCCCAGAAGCTCATCTCCATGGTATATTTGTTGAATGAGTACCAAAGAGACCCTAAAAATTAAAGGAATGTGCTTCTGATTCACTCCTCTATCCTACTGCTGCATACTCATAAACCGAGAGGTCAAAAAAAAAAAGACTAATTTGGGTGTACATATGTCTAAGAAAGAAGAATGTAGTGCAGATGGCAGCACATATTCTCTTCAGCCCTGCAGGGAGTAAGCGACTGAAGGGAAGCTAGCGTGGGCACAGGAACGAATGCATCCAAACTTGCCTTTATTGCATTTGGGCAGGAAACAGTCTACTTCTGCTCTATCAAAACAGTAAGGTCCAAAGACAGTTTTCAGAATGAGTAGTGGGACAACTTCCTTCCAACCCTGAATAGTTTCTAAGTAAAGTTTATTATTATTCCCAAATGATATTATTTGCAATGGTAGCAAGAGAACATGTACTAAGCAATCTGTGGACCTCCAGTCATAAGTTCCTACTGGCAAGCCAGAGATGATGCGCTTAAAAATCTGTCCTTGAACTGCTTTCTGGATTGCTTTGGCACCAAGACAATTCAACTGGGAAAGTCAAGATTTTTACTGAATAGCTTTATAGCAAGCTGCTGGAATCACTTAGCAGTCAAAAACCTTGCTTCAGTTATCAGACTCTATAGTTTAATGGGCATCATCGGAAAAGCAAAGCAGAAATTAAACAAAAGCAAAATAGGATGCCCTGACCAGAAATTCAACTCTGCCCCATAACAGTTTGGTATTATATATACAGCTAACTTCTGCAGTTAAACTGCATGCCACATTTTACCTCTAACTCATATGTCAACACAATTTACTAAGCATTAAATGTAGGAACACTTCTCACTTCTGCGTGGGTCTGTGAAAGTAAAGTGAAGTTTGCAAGGGAAAAAATCTGCCTCTTGTTCTCTAAACTTTATTACTTTTACAGATTCTTTTTTTTTTTTGAGCTGTGTAAGATTTTTGTACTTCTAAAGTAACCACTTGATGAAAAAGACCCCAACACCATTTGCTTTCTAAAACCATACATTTCTAACCATAAGACCACATCACGCTATATGGAAGCAACTCCTAGTAACATCAATTCGTGCAAATTGCATGCAGAAAAAATCAGAAAGCATTAGCTCCCCCTTGCCTGCGCTCCACACAGCTTGACATTTGTCAATGTTTTTTTTTTTTGACTGAGAACTTCTTCTCTTAGGCAGTCTTGGAAGAGTTTCAGCTTTGTCCTCCACTGTGCCCACACAACGCCTCTTGGAGGTGCTTGGAGGAAAGAGGAAGGAGCTCTTTGAGGGGCAGAGAGGCTGATCCATCTGGGCTGTATTCTGTAGCCTGACACTAGCTAAATCAAGTGTCCAGTGACCCTTTTGGGAAGCAGCCTTGCAGGTAGTTTTTTCTGAAAGGTTTTGGAGACTCTTGGTTTCATTTCAATGACAAAAGTGTTTGTGGTATTTTTATGACCTTGGTTTCTGATCACTGGTTGACACCTCAGATGTTCTTGGCTTCCACCTAAACTGGCTACCTTAGTGATGAGTCACAACCTACTTTCACCTGAGGGCAGGATTCAAAAATGTCCCTTGTGTGTTAGTGGTTTGGTTTTTATTCATTCTCAGATATCACAGTGAGAAAGGAGTTCTCGCTGAGTTATACCACAGAAAGCCACTGTAATCCTCTACAAGCTGAACATTGTGCCTTGTGGGTGTTAAAGAAGATTAGTACTCACTATGAGGGACACTGAGACAGGGAAGAGGTTTATTCCCTAAAGACTTTTTGTATGTTTTTTTTTTTTTTCTCTCTTGACACACTTAAAGTTAGTTCAAACCATTTGTGAGAGCTTGCTTTCCTTGAGACATCATATTTATGGCCCAGCTCACAGGCAGTTAGTTTGCCTGCTGTTTCATAGTTAAATACTCATGTTTCACAATGTTTTAACCCATAGGGCTTGGAATGACTGGTAATTTGTCTTCAACAGTATTTCAGTCAAGTTCCTCTCTCTGGACAATCCAGATCTGCAGCCAAGAGAAAAGCACAAAAGTGCCCTCCTCAAATAGTGGTAGCAATTTTTGGTGATAAAGCTCTGTAATGAGATTCAGTGCACAGGCAAATCTGTCTTTGCTTTGCTCTGTAGGAAGTGTTTGTGACTCTGTAATCTGTTTGATTGGTGATCCTTAACTGAAATGAAACAGACCATGCAATCCCCAAGCTTGCTGTTTTTGTTTCCTTGTCCTCTCAATTTTGCATTGGGAGAACACGACTTTGCCACTGCAAGAGCTCGTGACGCGTGTCATGTGCTGCCCTGACAGATATATCTGTAATAAATGTGTGTCTAATCTTCGTAACAACAGCTGATTACAATTTATCCCGTATCATGAGGGATTTGTCAACCTTTTGGATCCCTGGCCAGCAGGGGTCCGTGAATGATGAATCACAGTGGCTGTCTATGCCCGATTCAGACAGACACATTGACACACATGCTTGTTTTCTGAGAAAAGTAGATTTTTATAGGACACAGAATCATATTACCTTGCTGTATCCTTCAGTCTTGTGATAGAAATAATCCAGTACCCTTTTGATAAAGGGTTCAGATTCAAAGTGCAGCACAGATACTCCTGCTGCATGTTTTACTGCCCCAGGCTTGGGAAACTGGTGCAAGAATGAAACCACAGAGTGCTTCTGCATTTGTGTTGTGGCTTCTGCTGGCTGCTTAGCCCTGTTCAGATAGATCCAAGCTGAAGGTATGAGCAACTGTGCTCATCTGTAAGTTTCATCTCTGCTGGTATTTCTCCTCTTCTCCCCATTATCAGAAAAAAGAGGGCTTGACCCTTGATTAGGTATCTTAACTGTCTTCATATTTCCTGTCCAGGTGAGGCTGGTCTTGAATTGGACAATGGCACAGATACCCAAGTGTCTAGACCAGGCAAACTGCCTGCTACTTACAGCACCTGCTGCCCCAATCCCTCAAGCACCTAGCAAGTGAATAATTCACTGGGGTGATATGGAGGTGGGGAACTGGAAAAGGGGGTTTCTGCACATCAGCAGCCTTTGGTGAAGCTTTGAGGCCATCAGTGGCACCACAGCTCATGCAGCAACCGCATCCACCTTGAGGTCACAGGGATACCTGCCTGCCAGGCTGGGGCCTGCTGCATTAATGCCAGTTGCTTCTTTACATCAGCCACCAAGTGCTGACTTTGCCTTCTGCAGGTGTGGGAAACCTGATTTTGTTTTATAACCAATGGCTTTCATTATCCCACTTACAGTTTTGTCCACATTAAATTACTGTCTAAGTGTTAGCCATGCAGTTTGGTTCTAAGCATGCAGCTTAGATCATGCATCAGGCTCCTAGTCTCTAGCTGTTCTACTCCACTGCATCCAGGGCATGGAAGATGAGCTAATGCACCTGTGGTCTCACACTGGCACAGTGTCAAGAGCACTCCCACGTCCACTGGTTCTGCTGTAGTTATAATTGTGTGATACACACCCAGCACAGAGAAATACAATGCTGCAGGCATAGTTAGGCAGTCTCAAAATTGCACCTATTAAGGGTGAGACTGAACAGGAAACTGAAGGGTACAGCCACTTGCAGAAAGAAAACCTTCCCCTTTTCTTGAAATGTCATTCTTTTCAAAGCATGGAAAGAATGAGGATTAAACAGAGATGTCTCTTTAATGACACGTCAAATGATCTTGAGCAACACCAAGAAACTGCCTGCATGTTTGGGCATTACTTTGAATGTTTGGTAAGAACAGTTTATAGAAGGCCTTTCCAGGCATTTGCACAAACAGAGCTCCATTAAACTGCATACCAAACTGAAGACTCCATTTGCTGATCAAAAGAATGGGAATTTAGAGGGATCCAAGGAGCTGTAATGGGTTGGAGAGAGAACAGCCAAAAAAGAAAGGATGAGGAGGTGTTTTTTCCTCACTTTCTATTGCTCCTGAAGTACAAGCTCCTGTTGAAGGGTTGTAGGTTGTATCACTGTCACCCCATAAAAGGCTAGAGCTTAGAGACAGTCACAGTGCAAGTCGGAATATGGAGATTTCCTGCTGAAAGTGAACATGGAGTAAACCTGATCACAGAGTCTGATCTCAGTCGTCTCACGTCATCTCTTGGATTTCCTTGAACTGACTTTACCTTGAACTGATTCTCATCTGAACCTGAGCACATCAGCTGAAAAACCTCTTTCCTTTCTTGATGATGACATTTCTAGAGATGAAAAATCCAGTACACAACATGAAATAATATTTTGATTGGTTAATTCCCTCCACTATGAAAAATGTGTTTACTTTCCATAGACCACTCAGGTCTGGCTTTAATTTTGAGACACTGAGTTTTATTGTATTTTCATCAGCTATGCTATCATCATAGTTGTATTTTCCAGGGACACATTTTTCAGCCTAAGGCTCTGCCTTTTTCTTTTGGTTCAGGCTGAGTGCTTGAACTTCTTCAAAGGAAATACCTGTTTTACTGTAAAAGTTTTGGGTATTCCTTTCTTACCTGATATCACAGCTCTACTGTAAAATATTTCCTATGAAGCTGGACAGAACTGATAACACTTTTCTGCAATTACTATGTTTGGTTGCTGTACCAAAAGCTGTACCTACATCTGCCAAGGCTGCTGTGCATGTGAATGCAACAGCATTCCTACTGGTCCCAGCTGAGGGCTTAGCCATGATCTGTAGCTGCGGTGGTCCACAGATTACAAAAGGATAGCTAGCACCTACCACCTTCTCTTCACTGCATTTGGTCATGGGTAATGTTCACGTCAGGACCCACAAACTCAGGAGGATTCTCCAAACCACCTCTCCTTTAGACATAGCCACTGCACTTAGGGATCCAAGCGGAACCTAGGACACCATTGTGCTTCATGCTAAATACAGATGCTAGCCATGGCCAGGGATAAACCAAGGAGACAAGAGATGTCAGCATTGCTAATATGGCAGGTGATGGTATCACTGCAGCAACCAGGACACAACAGGAGCTGGACCTTTCTCCAGCTGTTCAGCAGATGACACAGTGGAGGAAAGCCTTACTGTGGGACACAGGATGAGGTAGAAGGTGATGGTGAATGTTTATGGGAAGTTAACCCTGTGCACATAAGAAGTGAGGTGTAGAGGAAAATGTGTTTCAAGCTTCAGTGTTATAGTAATGCAGTTAGGTACAGAGGCATGACCACAGGCAGGGTATGTGCTCTGAGCTGTAGGTCAGCATGTTCTCAGCCTCAGGACCCTGGAGGCTGCTGTACCACAACTCTAGCATGTGCACTGTTTACTCCCTCTGTATAGATATGTGTCATCAGGTCTGGAGGTCTCTGCATAGCCCAGGGTAAGATGTTTGCCATGGCTGTTATACATCTTCAGTCCTGGCTTCCAACATCTTGCAGAGCAAGGAGATGTCAGTTTCACAAATATTTCCAAGTAGTAGTTGTGTTTGGTCATGGCGTGTTTCATTTCGGGAATGGGGTATGGTTTTTGAGATGATAACTTCCAAAACCTGGAAAACACTTAAAATGTTTGCAGTTGTGAATCTGCCCTTGTCTTTGCATCCAAATACAGGTGGTTTTCCTGTTGGCAATGCTTTGTGTATTGTCATTGAAGTCATGGATAAAAATTGGATTTCTTCATGATTCCACCTTAAGTTTCAAATATGACAAAACCAGTAATAAAATAATCACAAACCTAATTCACAAGGCTAAAAAGCAGATTTAGTGCTCTCCAGATCTAAGAAGAAGAAACAATTAGAATCCTTCTGCTAGTCATCTGTTGAAATTTTCTTGTGAATTGCTCCACAGTTGCTTGTTTTCTTTTAAATAAGCAAACAATCAAAGAACAGACTACTTCCCTAAATTAGATTTATCAGTGTTTATTTGTCTTTTTCCATAGAAATTCAGGCCTTGTCCAGACTTGGAGTCTGTAACAATGACTGATACTGTATTGTGAGAAATGAAAAAGATGAATACAGCTGAGGAACAGATATACTGTCAGGACTTTCATTGGGTTGAGCTACGTTGACTTGGTTTTATTTGTCTTTTCCAGAAATATGAAAGCCAATTTGCATTAAAACTAGAAACACGATGATGTAAGTAATTTTTTTCCATAAACATGTCATATTAAAAAAAAGGCTTAAACTGCTTTGTACACAGCATGCACAAAACCCCCATCTCCAGCAAGGAAAATATCTACAACTCCTTATCTTTTCATGCGCTCTTAGGTAACTAAAAAGAAAGGATGATAAAGATCTAATATACTTTGTTTAAGACACTAGAATTAAAACTACTTTTTGGTCTGGTGTCTGTTCTCCCACCCCCAATTACACAATTTACTTCTGATCAGATTAAACATTTCATCCATAAAGTATGTGATGTTCTGTTTTCAGTTCTCATTTTAGGCAAAATTGGGGAGGGACAAAAACATAGAAATGAAGAAGCAGATCTTTCAGTAGAACATTTTGAAACATAAGTCTTAACTTTTGTCCCCTACGTATTTTGTTTGCAGCTGAAACAGTGATAAGTCTGGCACAAGAGCGAATCATGTCAACTGGCTTATACATACATTTTTTGGCAGATGAAAATAATCAACTAAGGAAGGTCTTCAGCTCAAAAAGCATCTTCCCTGAGAGTGCTAGCCAGGAGTGGCTGCTTTTAAAACCACCTAAACTTCATAGCCTGCTACTACAGGTAAGAAGACAGAGAAAGTAAACTTAGAACAATTAAAAACTTAAAAAGTTGTAAGTGACTTCTACTTGTGATGTGGTTGCATCTCTAGCAATGTTTTCCGTATGCTGACACACATGGTTACTCAAGAGCTCAGCACTTGGTCCTGACGTGCAGGCCTCCAGAGCCAAAATAGTAGGGACATTTACAATACAATGATGTAACTTTCTCCCACATTTTGTAAATGTGGTTGCATGTTGCAACCTTCCTTGGTTTTTAATAGTAAAGGAGCAATGTTTAGCTCACAGTCTGTGCTGTAACATGAAAACTCTTTTCCTAGCAGCTCAGCTGGTGTTTTGTAACTTGGTGGAGAACTCTGTGTTCACAGAGTTATCATCCATGACTTAATCCGGATACAACTTTCTGTTCCTCTATTTTTGCAAACAGAGCTGACCAGCACTGCTCTTCTACAGTGGATGATGGCTTCATGTCCAATCTTGACAGCAAAGGAATCCACCACTTCCCTATAGCACTGGGGGTTGTTGCGCCCATGGCCAAAATCTTGTGTGTCCCACAGAGACAGAACAGGGCAAAGTATCCACAATGACACCTTACGTATATCTTCCTGCTGCCCCTACTGTCCTATTCCAGGGACAAGAGGAAAGCTGGAGCTATTTCAACTTTGGACTTGTCTACATGGGAAAATTAATCAGAAGACCAATACTGCAATAGTCCCCTGTCTCTTCCTCTAGCTTGGTTTATCCCAGCCTGGAGCAGAATTACTCCAAATCCCACTTGACAATAAAGTCATCTTTTACGAGATAACCATTCTCCCCCCTGCAAGGAGACCCACACACAGTCCTCAGGGAGCTCTGGGAGCACTGAGCAGCTGAAGGCAATGCCTCTCCCCTCTCCTCCCTTCCTGCCCCTTGTGCTGGCTTGCAGGGGTGAGCAGGAATGAGCTGGAGAGGGCAGAGAGCTTGGAGCTGGGCAAGGAGATGAGGGGACATTGATGGGGGAACGACAACGAGCTCTGGGTGTTTCCTGGATTGTGCTGCTGAAGCTGCTCTGATTTATAGCCAGGCCAAAGAGGCCTCTTCTAAGGAGAAGCTCTCATATTTCTCTTACCACCCACACACAGGAACAAGGAACAATAAGGATCTTGACCCACTTTCCACTCACATTCCCAGCCCCATCCCTGTTGTCTGTAAGTGGGCAAAAAAAGCACTGTGGGAAAAGAGAAGTCAAGTGGTGGCAGCCAGGGCAGGGGAAGTCTTTGCTGGGCTGTAGTGAGAAAGCAGAAGCCATGTTCCCCCTTTTCCCTGCCTTGCTTTAGGGTTTGCAGATCTCTGGCTGGCTGGCTGGGTGAAAAAGCCTGTGCTAGCCTGGTGACTTAAAACCAAAGCAAAACAAGGGCCTCTGTGAGCAACTGGCGAACCAGCTCTCCTATGTGGACTCCTTCACTAGACTTCTCCTGATCTGCAGATGCAGCTCATGACCAGGAGTCCCATGCAGGTACCTGGCATTGCCCACCATCATGTCAGATCTCAGGCCTCAGATTAGGGCAGGACCCTCTATAAGGTGTTTGTTTCAACATTTCCAACTCACTGAGGAGGTGCCAAGGCACAAATTTTACAGACTCCCTGTCTCAGCATGGCAAACTTGCCTTATGCAGCTGGGTGAAAACAATGTCAGGAGGTGGCTGGCTGCTGTCAGCATCTGTTCCTGTTGCTGTGCCATAACCCTGGGGTGAGTTGGGCCTTTATGAGCAAAGGACCAAGACGTAAGGTAAGTGAGGCTGGCTGGGACCTCCGGTGCAACGTTCTGCTTAAAGCAGGGCCAGTTTAGGGGTTACATTAGATCCATAAGGAGGCAAACCTGCTGATGGTAATGAAGCATTGCTATAGAGTTACACACTGCAGGCACTTTGTGATACCACGGGGTGAAAGAGGAGGTAAAACCCAAACCGAACAAACCCTAGAGTGTCTGGGTTGTGTGCATGACATAAATGGCTCCCACTGGTCCCCTGCAGCCCCATTAGTGAAAAGTTAATCCCTGCAGTGAAGAAACCGTAAAAATGCAGCTGCAGTGGCCAGTTCCTTATCTGAGCCATGCTTAAACTCTATTTCTGGAGAGCCTTATGGGAAGAGCTGGGAGACCTTCTACCTAACACCGCCTCTACTGCTGCAGCAGAGATTTGCAAGAGCAGCAGAATCTCAGTATACTAATTCTCATTTCAGCTGCATCCTCTGCACATCCGCCACAAGCGGAGGGAAACAGGGACAGTAATTGGCATGGAGCAGCAGCTCGGTTGTGCAAATGACTGAGAATACTGTGGGAGATATTAACAGGCAGCTGTTAAGGCATTACTAATAATTTTCAGAATCATTTCTATTCCTATTCTTCCCCTGACGGCCTGAAAATGCTGTAGGTCCTTTTAAAACCATTCTGCCTGCTAATAGTTTATTGCTTTGTTTGATAGGTTGCTTGAGGATAGCTAGGCAGCTTGTGTGTTTTAGTCCCCTCTCCCTTCAAATAGTGAGAGCATTTTAATATTTCTTGGAGAAAAATGGATGTAATAAAATATGAATATCTAGGGCCCAATCACACTGCAGTGGAAAGCTCTGCCCTGTGAGGCTGTCTTGCGCTGGCTCTTCTGGTTGCTGTGCTCTGCAGAGCTGGCAGCACCACCAGTGCTCTGGTAAACATATTCTTACTTCAAATAGTGGAAATGTTCACTCATTTAGGAAGGGCAGATGGAGCATATATGGACCTCTGTGGTCTCCACTGATGGAGTTTTCTTTTTTGAATGAGTCGTTGCACATGGCTGACCTGGGTAGTCACACAATTATGGACAGAATTGCCCGAGCTCTGGGCTTATCACTAACAAGGGTCATTTTGGACTGTGTCTTCAAGGCTTGATAACATGGAAGTGATAGCAACACCAGCACTGAGAACTAGTAGTACTGATCCACTGGAGAAGTGTAGTGTTTGGGACTTAGCAGCAGACACCATAAAACCAAACAGCATTTCTCTGAGTATGGGTAAAGTTTGCACAAGGCTTCTCCAAGGGAAATGACAAATCCCCTGTTCCTGAGCTGTTTAAGGCTGGAGTAGGCAGAGAAACAGGGAGCACTGCACAGGGACTGGCCTCACTGCTCCTCACTGGCAGGAATCTCCTTTCCTTGCAAGCATAAGTCATGGGACTGGGACTTAATCACGGCACTGGGATCTAGCTGGGGATTTTAGAGATTGCTTAAAAATGTGTAATGAAAATTGTTCATGTGTATGAAAGAGAGAAGGAAGAATGTGTGAATTCTGGAAGGTGCTGCCTCTGGAAAAGGTGTATCCCGAGCTTTTAGATCCTGGCAAAGCCCCTTTAAGAGAAACTGGAATTTTCCCTGCATAAACAACGATGCCTGTATTTGTTTAAAAGGAAAAAAAAAAAAAGTTGGGAAGCCAGCAGAGCAGACGTAAAGTCCTGATGAGGAAGAAAAGGAGTGTTGTGCCCAGGACATTGGGGAAACTGTTCAAAGCCAGTTCATCCTTACGCAGAAACTGTCCCTGCTGGCTCACAAGCGGCAATGGTCAATTGAGCTATGGGGTAGGCAGCCCGTGGGGCAGGAGATTTGGGACCCAGTCCTGACTTCAGCAAGGGACCTGGATTCTTGGCATCTCCCAGGGGCTAACACTCGAGATAGGGAAAAACAAACAAACAGGTCTGTTCAAAGGCATGTAGGAGGAATTATATTTCTTTTGGAAGAGCTCATCTTCCTCCGTAGGGCAAAAAGCACCCTGTGAGAGAACAAAAACTCCCTGCAAATGGGAGGAAGCTAAATGGAAGAACTGCATCTGCTAGGCTGCTCTTTGCCTTCTGTCAGGGTAAAAAGAAAATAATAGAAAAAAGAAATAGGAAAAAGGATAAGATTGATTCAAGATTCATCCGACCAAAGAGAGGCAGCACAAGTGGGAACAGGTCTCTTTAGTCTGATAATCAAGCATCTAGCTAAAGGAGAGGGGGAATTCTGGTCTCTATACCTGAGACTGAGTTTCAAACTGCCTCTGCTTGATGGAAAACACTTTCCTCCCTTTCTGCACTTCACTAATAGGGCCAAGGTGGGAGATGGGCACTGGAAACTCTCCCATGGCAGTGCAATCCCACCCCAGACCTTGCGATGGAGGCAAGCAAGTTACAGGTACATGAACTAGGATGGAAGCTGTTGCTCCACCATTATCCCCCCTGGCCATGCTCAGGAGGGCGAGCCCATACCCAGGTTTCCATAAAGGAAGGGTATGGCCACCAGCTTTCCAGAGGGACTGCAGGTTTTAGTCCCTGTGTGTGTTGCCTTTAGCTCCATGTGCACATACCTGGGATGGGTCTAGGAGAGAGGGTTAGCCAGCTCCAATACACAGTGGTGATGGCCTGGAGTGGGTTAACCACTCAGTGTGATGCCCTCTTCTGTTTCCAAACTACAACCTCTAGTCTCAACTTACCCACCTCCCACTGGGCTCTGGATTTCCCTCTGTGGCCCAAACGCTGAACATTAAGTAATGCATGGACAAACCTGTTTTCTTTTGTGGTTGTGTTCACACAACAGTGGAAGAAAATACTGAACAAATAGGTTTTTGATATGCAGGCTTCAAGGGGATTCAGGTCTTCTGAATCAGGTCTTCTCCATTTCCTCTCTCATTTTTGTTCATGATGCAGAATATTATGGCAAAATTTCTATATAGGAGTTTGGGCTATTTTGCTAATTATCTAGAGAGCATCTTTCAAAGAACACACCCTTTTGCATGTGCAGGGATTTCGTTATACTTGTTATACTTGTTATTCACTGTGTTTTGTTAAGCTCCTTTACTTTATTGTAAATGCCAAGAGATGTAGAGGCAGAAAGGAGAAAAGTGGCAAGATCTGATGATGTTTCTTCCTGAAACCACAGAATTATCTTAAAACTCTCCTATTCATAACTGAGACTTATCACTTGAAAATCTCAGTTTGCACAGAGCAAATTATGCTGTCACTGGCCAACCTATTTTATTTATTTTTAATAAATTCCCTTATTGTGTGGTTCCAGACTGCACATCACATGGCACACATTGCAAATGAGATGCTGGAGGTCTTCCTCAAAGATCGTGCACCCTAGCCTGAATTTTTAATTCTTCTTGCTTACAGGGATGCCTTTTATTCCCTCTGTAGTGTTTTGAGCGTTCATGTGTCTAGCATATGAAGCACTGCTGCAGTCACATGGCTGTGTGAACACAGACAGTTCAACTAGTGCTCTGCTTCACACAGAGAGAAAGAGAAACATGAGACACAAGATGAACTGCAATGGCTGAGATCTGGCAATTCTTTGCCAAAATTTGGACCATCCTTGGAGAGGGCATCAAAAAGGCTTTCCACTAGTGCTGTGAACATGTAAATTTGTTTTTAGGTCTTGCTTCGTTTTCAATTCCATGAGGCTTTTTTAGCAAAAATACAAGAAATTCCAGTATCTGGTTGGCATTTATAGAGTACCAGTTTCAGAGAGTTTTACTGAACTCTCCTGAGGACCAGATGCTCTGTTTCCACTTTGAACAAGCTGCTGCTGATCCTGTTCATTGCCAGATATGGTCCTGCACCACAAGAGTGATGGTTCAAAACCTACTTATGGAGAGGGAAAACCCAAAAGAGATTTGGCAGAACACCAGCTTGTTGCTGCTAGTGGCATGCATAAGGGTGAGTGAATGAGATTTGTACTAGAATAGCAGCAGCCACGTCAGAAAGGCTCAGTCTTAGATATTTTACCTGGGGCCATCCAGAAACCTATGGAGGAACTGGGAACTGAAAAGAGAAGAAGGGGTGAATCCTGCAGCAGCCCTCTTGGTCCTTACCATAGTAACAGCCACCTTGGCTCTAATGTGGCCAGAAATCCCAGGCTGATGAGAGGACCTCTAGGTTTGAAGATTGCACCAAATAGTCTGAATAGTCAAATACCACAGTGCTGGTGAGGAACTCCAGGAGGACTTCACAACATGATAAAAGTTGACAAAAAGATGGCAGATGAGCATCAATGTAGATTAATTTAAAGTTAATATACCCAAGAACATATAACCCAAATAGAGTGTATGTGATGCTAAACTAGGAAATAGTTACCAGGCAATGGAATTGAAAGTCATCACTGACAGCTCTCTGAAATCATCAGCTCAATGTGCAGTGACTGCCAAAAAGCCAAAAAAGTGTAAGGTACCAGAGGAAGGGTACTGAGAGGAGTTTGTACTTTTTTTGTTGCTGAGCAAAAGAGGGTGCTTGTTTTGATGCTGAGCAAAATCATGGTGTACCTTTACCTCAGCCCCTGGGTGAGGTGCTCCTCTCCAGTGCTTAAGGACAAGACAGCAGAGAGTGGTGGGTGTTGGGGGATCACATGGGAAAAGGAAGAGCAGAGAATGGCCAGGTATAGTCAATCTTCCTCCCATTGGTGGAGATATAGTACTGGGATAAATGATCCATCATATGCCCCATTTCTCATGCTCCTAACCTGTGCCTGGTCGTGGCTGAAAGCTAAGACCTAAGGCGAGTGTAAGAATAGGGTGCAGCAGGCAGATGTTTCCCAGAATAGCCTCCTCGACATGGAGTGTTTGTGGCTCACAGATTCCCCAACCCGGAGGTGTTGCTTTACTTAGGATGAGATCTTACCTTTTTAAAAAATACCAAATTTAAAAAATAATAAATTTTTAAAAGAGAGCAAAGAAGGCTTTGAAGTCAGACTTTGTTATTAGAGGTGACATGCCAACCGTGGGTAGGTGCCAACTGCAAGACTTTATTTTGACTGCTGTCTCATGAGGAAAGCTGGCAGCTGGAAGGACAGAGAAGCATGTCCTGAAGAATTTAGCCAGACTGCTTTCAACAGCCTCTTTGATGCCGGGTGGCTGAGAAAACAGAGTGGTGTTCTCTGTGTGTGCTATGACAAAATACCCTTTAATAATTGTCTTCTGGGTCACACTGGGTTGCAACTTGGACCACTGCATTGGCCTGACCCAGTACAGGATACCAGGTTTTGCCTCTGGAAGGCACACTAGCATGGGTTGCGTTTCAGGATGCTTCATTGCTTCTGTTATCATGAAATTTCTTTTCCTGCTGAGGGGGGGAAATAAACAACTTCCCTTTAGTCTCTAGGTTGAAGCTAGCATTGATCAAGAGGCAACTCAAGTTGTGACTCAAGAGGCAACTAAACTTTCAGTCTAAATGGAGAAACAGTTCTCTGTTCAGGGAAAACAGATTGAAAATGAAACTTGTACAGGTTGAGAGGATGATTAGGGTTCTGCAGCCACAGCGTGAGAAAGACACACAGGGAAAAAAAAACCAACATATTCATTGTGACAGACTGACCGTACATTTCCTGCAAAATAAGGCATCTTCCCCTGTTAGGATCACAGCTGAAAGGCATGTAACACGTAGCACTATGTTTTTAAGGATGTTACCCAAAGCCCAGGAAAACTTGTTGGTTTGAGGGGATTTTTTTCCACTTGGTGCCAAGCTCTGGCTCAGCTCAGGGGAGTGCAGCTCTCTATGCCTTTACATCCTCTTAATCTTTAGTGTGAGACTAGTTTGTGGGTTAACACCCACTGAGATGCATCTAAACCTGCAGCAGTGGTGGATGTGAAAGGAGGAATGATGTGGGAAGCTTCTTTTCTTTCACAGGGACAATGAAAAGCAAGGCTGAAGGACGGTGTCTGCAACTGTTCAGGGAAGTCCAAGGACCATGCTGCAAGACTCACAGCTACTCTTTCAGCTCCCTCCATTTAGAAAGGCACATCTTCAGAAAAAACCCACATCCTTTCTGTCCAAATTTTTAACATACTGCCAAAACAGGGTGACTACTCTGAAAGCAACATCAAGACACAGCCACAGTTTGGTAGAAAGAAGCACCATTTTTATTAATAATCACATTTACTGTTTTCTAAATATGTGCTTAAGAGCAAATGTTTTCGTATTTCCTACTTTTCTGTAAGATAGAGGAATGGAGAAAAGTATAGAAAGGCTGGAGTACCTCTCCTATGAAGACCAGCTGAGAGAGTTGGGGTTGTTCAGCCTGGAGAAGAAAAGGCTGCGTGGAGACCTTACAGCAGCTTCCAGTACCTAAAGGGAGCCTACAAGAAATGTGGAGCAGGACTTACAAGGGCACGTAGTGACAGGACAAACTGAAAGAGGATAGATTTAAGATTAGACATTAGGAAGAAGTTCTTCCCTGTGAGGGTGGTGAGACACTGGTGCAAGTTGCCCAGAGAAGCTGTGGCTGCCCCATCCCCAACAGCATGCAAGGCCAGGTTGGACAGGGCTTTGAACAACTTGGTCTAGTGGAAGGTGTCCCTGCCCATGGCAGTGGGGTTGGAACTGGATGAGCTTTAAGGTCCCTTCCAACCCAAACCATCAGCCTATGCACTAAGCTCCCTACCAGTGTAAATTTGGCTGTTTGGGTGGTGGTTTGTGGATTTGTTTGGGGTTTTTTAATCCTGCAGAGACTGAAGGTGTTGGTTGGATGGATAATGGTTGAACCAACAAATAAACAAAAAAAAAGGAACTTCTCTAATTTGGGAAGTTTCAAAGAGCACACACACACACTATTTTCTTATTCAAGAGGTTTTAATGAAGGCTCATTTTAAAACCTCTCACACTGTACAACACAATTAAATGTACATCAAGCTCAGATAAAAAATAAAGCTTTCTTACAAAGTACATTTTTCCAGTGAATTTTTTCTTTTTTTTTTCTTTTGCAGTAAAAATAGCTGCTACATAAATCCCTCCTGATCTTTGAAAAGGAGTCACAGTTATTTCCAAAAATAGAATTCATATTTTAATCATACAGGATAAACTGCAGGAAGAGACAAGTCAACTGAAAAAATAAGGCTTGTATATAAATTTTTTTCAGAGGACATGCATAGAAGTTGAAAAACAGATGCCATTTATAAAGAAAAAAGGTAATTTTAGCCATATTAATATTTTCATTTTCAGTTACAGAAGAAACCACAAACAGGCCCTTTATGTCCCAGAATATAACATCAGTGTCTTGTAAAAATGCCAAAATGCACAAAGAATTGCCAACTTCAGTCTTGGCAAAATACTGAGCCAGCCCTCCCTCCCCACCCCCCCATTTCATATCGTAGGCATACCATATGCATGCACACTGAGCACTTATGTTGTCTCTCAGGCCAATTAAATATTTGCAGAAGGTTGTATATCCTAGACAAACATGAAAAAACTCCATTTGATAAGTTTACATTCATCCTATTTCAAAACACACACACAATTAGTTTAATTTACACTATACAGTATCTGTTAAATAGGAGCATTACAGAGTTTCAAAAAGAATCACAGAATATATACAAACTGAATATTGAAATGGTACAATTTTCCTTCCCTTCTTTACAGGGTCTTTTCTTTTGTTAATGGTTGCTACATCTGGTTTTGGACACAGAGTGTTTATGTACCTATGCAGCACATTTCTGGAGGAGCAATAATAATAACAATAATCATAAAACGTGCTTTAGAACAAAACTAATATCAATTCTCCTTACTGCTCATTTAAAATAAATTACCTTTGTTGGGGTTCTTTTTGTTGCCTTTTTTTTATAAATTGCATTGTATTACATGTAAGCAAGGACAATGGTATTTTAAAATATCTGAGCAACAGTTCTGCTGCATCACTGGTTTCTCATCCAACCTTTGGTTTTAAAGCCAACCCAGTTTTCATGGCAGTGAAAGTAGCCAAAACACTTCATACGGCAGTACAGGCAGTTGAAATGCTTAACCTGAGAGCATTTCCATATCTTCATGACAGAGCTAGGGTCTGTGCTGACTTCCATGCTGCTCAAGTGCCCGACATGGCAACACCCAAGGCTACCGATGAAATAAGGCCTCTTCCTTCCAGCTCTCCCTGGTTACAAAAAAATCGGGTAAGGTCCTTATTTCCCAACAGTTGCAGCCATCTGAACAGCCAGAAGAACTGACTACTATAGACGGTTCCCAGACACAGTCCCAACGCGTGATCTTCGCCCCTGCAGCATCACGTTGTTGGGCTCAGTCCTCCGTGTCGGGCTGCACCCCCAGCATTGCGTGCAGCTCCTCTGCTGTGTACCCCAGCAGGTTCTGCAGGTCACACACGAAGCGATACACATAGCGTTTCCCTGAAGTCTTGTGGATGATGTTCTTGTCATAATAGTAGCGTAGGCCTCGGCTGAGCTTCTCATAGTTCATTTTTGGCTTGTTTTTTCTCCTTCCCCACCTCCGTGCCACCTGGCAGTCCGAAAAGAAAGCGACATGCAAAGGGTTTATTCAAGTCATGTTCTTCTAGTCGGTGGCTGATAAACAGTTATCAAAGCCTTTTTTCAGTCACAGCGTTTTACTTGCTTTGGATGTCCCAAACTCAGGTAAGAGAAGAGTTTGTGACTGATCCCACAACTGAACATACCCCAGGAAATTATCAGTCGCAGCTTCAGGAGAAAGTGGCTGATATCAGCGAAAAGGATAGCTATTGATAGTGGATAGGTCAAAATGTGTTTAAGGAGATCAGGTTTACAGGAAATATAGTCTCTCCTCTCTCAAGAGGGCACCATTTAACTGTTAATTTGCTATTGAGCAGCACAGGACAGGTCTTTAACTGGAAGCTGAATGAGATGAAGTTTGTTGGGGTCAATGACTTCTTGCCCTTTTTCTTTTTTATATAAAGCCTTTGTATCACATCCCTTGATACAATAACTTTCCTGCTGGTAACAGTATCAGAAAATGAAAATGCATTCTGCTTATTTTTAATGACTAAAGCTCTAGTTCCCAAAATACTTCAAAAGTGGCACTACTGTGTATCTAAAAGAACAGCAACAGGCAGAAGGCATTTTCCCCATGCCTTTGGGCAGTCTAAGGCATTGTTGATTCAACTACATCCAGTAAACTAATCTTACAGTATTCCACTGTCTGAAGAACAAACTTAGTATACTACCTTTACATTTCAAGCTATAAAATGTGCTCTCCTAACTACAACCAAATGCTAATATCCTTGGGTGGGAGGAGAGGGGGAAACATTCCACAGCAATCCTGACTGTACAATAAAGCATTTGCATAAAGATGAGATTTCAGCAAGTGTCTGATCGTGTAAATGCTTTAATAAAGACTAGGCCCACAGATGGTGGATCAGACCTTAAATATTTGTGCTCATCACAGTTAGCCACATACCTCATCTGGGTCAGCAAGTTTAAATTCCCATCCATCTCCTGTCCAACTAATGAATGACTGACATGACTTGTCAGTCAGTAGCTCCAGAAGGAATTGCCATAGCTGTATAGGTCCACTGCCTATTGAGAAAAAAAGGGTGGGGAGAAGCCACAATTAATACTTCTGCAAGCTCTTACCATAACCAATGTATGTAACCATACTCATATCTCAGGGTAGATCTTGCATTACTGTGATTTTTTTTTTTTTAGCAAAAAACCTAAGGTTTTTCTCTGTAACACAAATCTGATCCTATACATGTTAAAATGAAAAGTCTACTTTTCCAAGGAAACACAGGATTTGACACAAGGTATGGCTTTCCCTTTCATATGGATTCCTTAACCTTCACTGCTGCTTCCCATCAGCTGCATTCAAAGCTCCAGGGCTTGTCCTGCAGTCCTTGGCTTGGCAAGTGTTCTAAAGCAAAAACAGATTTCGGCAAGGACTGCAGGAACAAGTTCTTAACAGGCAAGCCAACACCTGCAGAAACTCTCAAGTACGGTAGTTTTATTTCCAAGTTTCCCTCTTTTTCAGACAGATCAAAAAGTGCATTTGATTTTTAAGTGCTCTGGCACACCTGCTTCTCCTTGCTTTAGATGGATGGATCTATGATACTTTCTTCAGTAACATTTAAAATTATTACTCTTATGAGTAGTGGTCTCTTGACTACATTGCAAGGCATACCTTACAACTATCAATAAAGTCCATACTAATAGAGAATACTGATGTTACATAAGAATAGGAGTGACCATTTTGCTTCACTACTTACCAGTAAAGCCAGCTAGAATTGCTGCCGGTATAACTGGTTTCCCTTGCTCTACAGGATCACTTCGTTCTTGAATATAGTCTTTGAAAGACATTGTAGGTTTGCTCAGACACAAGGACTGGCTACAGTCATCTTCAAAACTCTCATAGGATGGCACCCGCTGTAAATCCACTAATGACGACTGGCTGTTCCAGGACTGTAGCATTGAATCTGAGCTTTCATAACTTTCCGCACCGCTGTCACTAGATTCATGCTCCCTAAGCTTACCTTTATGAAACAAACAAACAAACAAACAGTGTTGGGTTTGGTTAGTTGTTTTTTTTTATCCTACTCAATCCAGCTTGTATATATCAATTACGGAAAGGAGGAAAAGCCATACAGAATATGACCTCAGACCCATGGTTATGCAGATAACAACTCACCAGAATTATCTATGAGCAAGTTCAGATTGCTTCTTGGGAAATCTTGATTTACTGCACAGTAGTTGACACCAACAGCATCTGCTTGGGTTTTAGGGAACAATGAAAACTCTTGCTCTGGATTAAGGAGATTCGGTCCTGTGGAAGTCTGACAGACATCAGTCAGGAGGCTAGGTTTGGGATAACTGAGGGCTTTAGGGTATCCAGGCATTTGCATACCATATGAGTTCTGATCTACATTTACAGCTGAAGAAAGAAATAAAAGAATTAATTAGATGATTTGCCCTGCAGACCCTTAAACACACTAATAAACCTCCTGCACCTCACTACAGTTGTGCCACAAAGAAATTATTTACCCATGAATACCTAAGAGAAAGATAGATGCTACAGATCTACTGAAGTCAATAAGAAGATCCCCATCTAATGGGCTCCACATCAGATTCTGTAAATCTCCCTCTGTAACTTGCTGATCACAAATACATGTATTATTTGTATTTCAAGGAAACTACAGGGGTACAGAGAAAGCTAAAGAAGCTTAAATGGTTTTGAGTAAGGCCCTCATCATTAAGTGGCGTAGTAAGGTTGAGCTGAAGATTGACTATGGTAGAATGAAATACAACGCTAATCAAAGGGAGCTAGCACTGCGTCCCACACACTTTGAAAAGGTAAATTTCACTTCCAGAGTCTTCAGAAAAGCCTAAATATAGCTCTTACTGCTCCCCAGTGATGCTAGTTTTTGACAGTGTTTGCTAGAAGTGGGAGCAGTCATTCTGCTCCACAGATGTAGGCTTTGGCATACCAAGAGGAAATTTGATTTTCTCAAAGCCTTTGCTCTTCAAAAGACTTCTGATATGAATTAGATGACAATTAAATAATACTAGGAAAAAAGGCCATAGCAATTGAAATCAAGTGCTCTCTTGAAGCACAGTGACTATTCTGGTGTGCTTTTTTGTTTGGGATCTGTGACATGATTACAGTAAACAGAGATGTAAAACGTCAAATTTCATAAGATGCTTACTTAAGGAATTATTATTGACCCAGTGAGGAACTGAGGTGAGATGAGAATTCTCCACATACTGATCCTGTGTCTTCTCTTGGCTGTCTGGAGAGAGACGAGGGGGAAAAAAAAACAAACCAAAACAAACTTTAATTTGTTTTTTTACTTTTATGTATCTGACCTGTGGGCCACAAAAAGTTTCCAACTCTCATGAGTATTTTGGGGTCATCATTCACGTGAATTTTACAAATACACTCCACTGAACCCTCTCTCTTGAAAAAAAAAAAACAAACAAAAACCAAAAACACACCCAAACCACCTAACCAATTTCCAACAGGCTTGAAAACCATCCTTCCAATTGAATTTTAACATAAAACTTAGAAACAACATAACTGCAGTGTATTTTAAAGTCCAAGTCTTTAATGTTTGCAACTACCAAGTGCTACAGTCCAAACCCCATGGACTTCACAAAGCACTGCATGTAGGGATTTAGCAATACCATCAGTGTTCACCCGAGACACCTACAGGTGTCTTTGATTTTTTGATATTCATTCACTGAATTACCTCAAAACACTACATTAAAAGAACAAAACCAGAAACTTGTAATGAGAACTGAACAAATTTTGTGCAACTCTTGTTTATCTTTTTAAATGGGGTATTAGTCTTATCCTAATCTCATTTCAATAATTACTCCAAATAAAATCTGACCACAATAGTACTCAGACTGAATACTGAAAAACTTCTGCAGATATCTGTATGTGCTTTGCATATCAAGAATTTATTAATGGTTAATAAAAGCATTATCAGAACTAAGTTTTAAAGTTCATTTTGAGTCTTCACATGTAATAAAAGCCCTTCATAGAGAAACAAGTGTTGAAAGAGTCCCATTTGTGTTTCTATTAGAAGAGCCTTAAAACAAAAGCTTTCTGGCTCTATAATTACCTTTTATCATCTGTTCCAGGTGTTCCCACAGAATATCACCCACATAGTCAGGTGCCAGTTCCAGGAAACGCTCCTTGCCCAGGTTGCACAAGTCTTGGCCACTCATAAGAAACTGATGGAAGTTCACATTTACCAAGCTAAACTCATTAGTAGCCCATGAAAGCCATTGGCAAACTTGCTGTTCAGTCCACAACCAGGGATCTGCAAGACAAAGTATCGAGCATTTAGAAATAACTCCTGACCTTTGTGAAATAATCTTCATTAGAAGGCAGTGAATGAACAAAACTGTTTACCCACGTTACTTAGTTTTGAATGAATTCAGAATAAACCTATTCTGATTTAAAAAAAAAATGCAAAACTGAAAAACAGTCCTCTATTGTTCTTCTGCATTCACTTGTAATCAGAGATGTCCTCAGCTTACTTGATTCTCTCTTATGCTGCCAAAGCATGAGCTCTTCATGCACCCATTTTTAATACTACTAAGTCTGGTCTTTCCAAGTCAAGCTGTGGTGCCAGATTCACATAGGATCCATTCTTGTATTTCCTACTGACATCATTCTTTCTCTTCTGAAAGAGACGCTATTCAGCCTCCTCCTTAGCATTAAAAACAGAAAAAAAGCTTATAAATAGAAAACACTTACTATTTGGGATACCCAGCCGACACTGTTCCTTTGTGAAACCACTGAAAGTATCTTTCAAGGCCTGACTCATCACAGCCTTACTGCATGGGGTTAACAGAGGCAATTCACAGTTGTTAGACTCTACAAGAAACAAAAGGGGTGGAGGGAAAAAAAAAAATACATTAACTTTTAGGCCAGTGAAAGGAGTGACAGGTTTTTGCTGCACTATTTGAAGAATAAGAAAAGGATGCTGGAAACTAGGTATTTTAAACCCAGAAACAAACAGCATAAATGATTTTCTGGTATATTCTTTGACTTAATATATCAATGCTAAAATCTCTGTGCTACTAGTTGGATAGAAGTTGCATCATGCTAAATTAAAGTTTTGCAGCTTTCCATGATCCTCCTTTACTCTTAGTACTTACATAAAGGGCCTTTCTTGCAGGGAAACTTTACTTTTTCTTTTTTAAGGAAATATAAGACTGCTTATTCCCATTTTGTCATCTATAGCTTGACCTCAGACTTTCTTATAACACCAGTCTTCATTTAGTTTGAGAGCTAAGTAACTGACAGTGGGGTTGTGAAGAACCAGCTTGCACTATTTATTCCAATGGAATAGAAAGCAGTGTTTTAGATTAGGAAGCCTTTTACTGATACTTCTTGGTCAGGACCATTAAGCTAAGGGCAATTTGAAGACAACTTCAGCAATTCACAACTGCATCCCTGAACATTTGAGAGCCTCCAAGAACTCACGTGCAGGTTGCATTTGGAGGAGCTCTGCTGCACCAGTCATGTAACGGTGGCAGGGTATAAAAAGGTGATGAACTTGGCAGACTCCAAGTTAGTTCATGAAGCTGTGCAGCTCTTCTTGTTCTCCTAGACTGTATACAGGCTCCACTTGACCCAGCAAGTGGAGCTCATTACCAGCCCATGCTTAACTACTATTTTTACCACACCCATGCTCAATATCTGCTGGGACTTGCTTTGCTGACCAGAGCAGGTTACTGATTAGAGTCACATTATAACAAAGGAGTGCTTTTCAGAGGCTTGAGGGTTGGGCGTTTTTCCTTCCCCAAGGGGAGATAAAGGCAGTACAGGGTAAAATGTCTACATTTCAGATAAGCCCTCATATTTTGTCAGGGATTCTAGGCAAGGATTGGTAGAGAACTCACGGTATGTTTGTCCTACACAAAGACGCAATAAAAAAGGATCTGTAAACATCCCCACTCCTGGGTTTTAATGTATTGAGTAAAACACACTGGGATTTACCACCACAGTTTTCAAGAAAGGAGCTTGCAGAGCACTTGCATTTTGATTATGGTTGAGATGCTGCAAGTTTAAATACACATAAAATTATTTATGTATTTTTAAAATTCTCTTAGTTCTGTTTTTATACCTACTAAGGCTTCTTCCATGGACAGTCAGTCTATTAGACTACTGAACCCCAGTTCCCATTCCTTTTCAGTACAGAGAATAGCAACTATCCACAGAACAAAACTCCCATGGGCAAAATCAAACATGGATACAGAAGTCTGTGTACTAAACTATTCCTTTTTGGGAAATCCATGTAAGAGCATAGCCATGAATTGGTAGTTAGACCCCACAAATTTCTGATCTGCTGACTGGACTACGGAACAAAGTGAAGAGTTACCGTAAGAAGTAGAATCAAATCCTGTTGGCACTTCCTGAAGAGTTTGATCTTCATTTAGTGAGAAGAAGTATCCAGCAAAAAGAGAGTTTGAGCTATCAAAGGTGTCAAATGCTGGTTGACGCTGAAAAGCAACACAAATAAAAATATAAACAATGTGAGCATTTTGCTAGAGCACTATCAACTTCACTGCTGGAAAGTGCCTGGGTTAGGTTTCCTAGATTTGAAGATCATGCACAAGTACTACCCTCCATCAGCTAACTTGTGCCCTTGAAATATAAACACAATGATAGCATAGCTTGTTGTACATTAATACAAAACACTTGATGTTCGGACCACAGTGCTAGGTGGGTGGCATGTTCTGCAGGTTGCAGTAAAGCCAAGTAAGGATATTCTTAGTTTACCTGCAAATGAGGCTTTTAACAACAGAGAATGCACATGTGTGTGTACAGCTATATATTTATTTATTTCTAGATATATTTTAAAGAAATCCTTATTTCCTTAACCTTTGAAATTGACTATTCACTTGATGAATGGTTGATGGCAGAGGCAGGATCAATAAATTATGGAAAAACAATTGCCAGTGCAAGACCTTGAGTAGATTTATTCTGTTTTTTTGGTTTTTTTTTTAAATAAAAAAATTAATCTGAACCATATCACTTGAAGCCATACAGTCAGCCTTACAGGACCTGCAGACAGATATTACTCCTTTGCTGTGACTTTTATACTTGTGAGTTACTGCATTTGCCAGCTACCACATTCTGCAGGCTTTCAAGTGCTCAGTGAAAGGCTGCTAGTTTCATTATACACAAAGGGATGAACAGGACTGATAAAAATGTTCCACATAGAGTGGATTCTACTAATACGTTGGCAACATTCAATAAATATTGTTATATTTTGGAAACCTATTTCTTTAAAACATGACTTGTGTCAATTGTGTATGCCAGAAATATTAGTACTTTTACTGGATTACTCCACAGCCACATTAGTCTTCAGGGGACAGAGGGAATGTTAACAAAGAAATAAACTTAAAAACGACTTATGCAACTTTCCTGTTTATCACAAGAAAACTCTATCTGTAGTATCTAGAGGCATGGATAGATAAAAGTTGCCACTGAGATTTGTAAAAGCACCCGAGGATAGAATATTGTTCTGGAAAGCTACAGTTTGTTCATAGCAGCTACTGCAGTTCAGGGAGCTGGAGACAAAGGCAACTTGCAAATGCTTATTTGTTTTAGGCATCCACTGGTCTGCCAGCTTATGCCAAGGTAGGAGATTTAGATGACGACAAGGCAAAGATTTTTCACGGCAGTATTCATTTACGATGCACAAGCAACCCAAGTTATGTTACTGGAGTAACAAATGAGTATTAACATTTCCTCACAATCATAGAATCACAGAATAGTTAGGATTGGAAAGGACCCCAAGATCATCTAGTTCCACCCCCCCTGCCATGGGCAGGGACACCTCACACTAAACCATCTCACCCAAGGCTTCGTCCAGCCTAGCCTTGAACACCGCCAGGGATGGAGCATTCACAGCCTCCCTGGGCAACCCATTCCAGTGCCTCACCACCCTAACAGGAAAGAACTTCTTCCTTATATCCAATCTAAACTTCCCCTGTTTAAGTTTTAACCCATTACCCCTTGTCCTGTCACTACAGACCCTAATGAAGAGTCCCTCCCCAGTATCCCTATAGCCCCCTTCAGATACTGGAAGACTGCTATGAGGTCTCCACGCAGCCTTCTCTTCTCCAGACTGAACAGCCCCAACTTTCTCAGCCTATCTTCATACAGGAGGTGCTCCAGTCCCTTGATCATCCTCATGGTCCTCCTCTGGACTTGTTCCAACAGTTCCATGTCATTTTTATGTTGAGGACACCAGAACCGTATACAATACTCCAAGTCAGGTTATTCCCTACCTTTCCTTTTTATCTCACCACAAAATTTCAAGTGGCTTGGAGTCTCTTTGCACCAGGTGCCTTTTATGTGCCATGTGTCATCCCCCATCCCCCGTCTTCCCAAGTTACATTAACTCTAGTAAGAAATAAGGAACCATATTTTTAATGGTTGTATTTTATAACAGGCTGCAATACGTCCTAGTAGACGCATTATGAAAGCATGCACTTCACAGAAGAAGAGATAAACAGTACCATGCCTCAGTTAACTGGGTTCAGAAATCTCCACTGAACACTATCCAACTGAGACAAATTGTGTACAGTTGATACCCCCACAACTAGAGTCAAAGCCAACCCGCAAAAGGCTCACATCTAAATGAAACATGTTAATAACAATTGCCAAACCTCCTAGTAAAAGATTCTTTATACATTACTAGATAAAAAGCACTGACTCATCACTAGTACCTAGAAGAAAGGGCAAGTTCTTTCAACACCATCTGGAAACTCCTGCTTTTTGTGTAAATAGCTGACCCTTATCCTGAGTCACTGGAAAAAATGCTGTGGCATGTGAATGAGTAAAATCTATACTGTGCTAGTTTCACATTTCAAAAAGGAGAAAAATTAATGTTTAAGCAGGTTCTTAATTTAATACTAAAAAAGGGGAAAACCCAATACACAATAAATTCTACTTGCCCTACAATCGTACTATTTGGATTTTCAACATATGTAAGAGCAATTATTACAGAATGAAAAGAAATGTGAAAGCTACAAAACAGTAGAATACAGGACTCTACATCAACTTAATTATATGACAACTGAATACTAAATAACTGCTTAGAACAACCACTGTGTCACAGAGCACACAGCTGTTAAATTGGGGATCTCTTGTGGATTTTGTTGTTGTTGAGGGCAGGAGCATAAGCTAAGAGGGGACATAAAGCATCAGAGAAGTTAGCATACCCGTCTCACTAACTCGTTCTTCAAAATATGAACATTCCTCAAAGTTAATCAGAGTGGAAAGTCTCTTCCTAATCTTTAGCCGGTTTACATTAATCAATGTAATGTAAAAAAATTGATACTGAGATTTAAAAACAACTTGTATAAATGGGGAGAAGGGAAGCCCTTAAAGACCTGAGTCCTTATGGTTTGCCTCTCATTAGTCCTCAGCTGTAAGCTCCTTTCAAAACAAGGTCATAGACACAATCTATAGAAAGATAAATATATTTAATAACTATCTTTGTTTTCCTACAATGTATTAGAATTCCATTTCATATAGTTGCATACAGTAAGTGAATAACCTACTTTTTTTTTTTCCTTCGGTGAAATGAATCAGATTTAACCAGTCATATCAGGAGAGCCCTTTGCCACTCTCATTATGTTAAATATATAAAGACCACCCCTACTGCCAGTCCTGTAACTTTTATTTAGGCAAAAGTGCTGTGCCAACTCCAATGGATTTCTTGTGTATCTCTCATTTTCAAATTCTTCAAATTTAGGGGGCGGAAGGAGGGAATCTCCTTGGGGGAAGAGGGTTGGGGGTGTAAAATTTACACCTTCCTATTTCAGTTCCTCTTTTCACATCTCTGCTGGAAGTGGAAATACTCTAGAAGATTGAAGCTTACAATTAAATAAAACCTGAACATCTGTGTTCATGGTCATACAATTCCTGTGATGGTATTAATAAGAACACAATAAATACATTAGCCGGGAGATGCCCCAATTGGCTTTAGAAGGCGACAGCTCAAGATTACTCACCTTGAGCATTCCTCTGTACATGTTAGACACAGGAGCTACTTGATCCATATTCCTGATCCCAAAATCACTCATCTGAAAAAATGAGAAAGGTCACATGAAAAATCTTGCTACCTAGGAAGCAAACTTATTAACAGACGGATCTGACTGCTTCAGTACAGACTACGGAACAGCTCCCAGAATGAGATCCAGGGAAAGCTTCCCTTCTCATTGCTCACATCCCGACCACACAGGGCACAATTTCCATCTTGCTTACGCAGCTTTTTAACTGGAAAACCTTTCACAGGCATTACTGGTGTTAAAGTTCTATGAAATGAGCAAACAAGAGGATGATTAGCCTCTGATACCCAGTGTGAGGGCTTTTAGTACCTTATACTGTTAGTCTGAAAAGCCTCCAGAAGTCCTTTATCCACCAAGAATCTATTGCTCTATTTTCCAACTTTCACCCATTATCTTAACCATTCAATTTTGTGCTATTTTTGCTTACTGTATTCCTGCTCACACATCATGATTCACTTTGGACTTTAGCTTTCAAATGAAGGAAGAAGAGACAGAGTGCTCACTGTGATACACCTTCATGTACTAACCCTTTCACCCTTTCATGAATAATCACTGAAGCCAATACCCACTATTAGCAACCTCCTTCCTCTACTAGGCAAAGCATCGCCCAACCATGTTATCTCGCACATTTTGTAAACATGGGATTAGCATATTTATAAAGCTTTAGAGGGCTTAAGTTTTAATTGAAGAAGGCTTATTCAGTAAAATATCCTTTTTAAAGTGCTGATAATGGCACCACCATTAAAATGTTCATATTATTGAAGTTAAAGCTATACTGGATTGCCTGTATTACCAAGAACAGTGTTGTGTGAAGGCTGTATGACTTGTTATCCCATATATCACTTAAGGAAAAGAGTGATAAGATTGATATCCTTTTACTGGCCTTTGGGAGAGATCAAACATAAGGAATAAAGCCAGTTTTATGGCCATTGTTCAGATTTATCATGATGCTGTAATTCAGGTGTTGGTGAATGATACCTTATCAGACTACACTGCGGCAAGTTGTCTCCACAATTTTTCTTCTCCTCTTTACAGCACTGGGCTAAATTATCTTGCTCCACAGAAACTGCCTGAAAATGTGTGCTTGTATTTAAGTAGTCACACAGGACACCAGTAATATTTCTACAAAACTGTGATCACTTATTATGAACAAGTTCTCTCAGCTATGTTAACACAAGGAGAAACAGAAATACAATCTTAAACTCAGAAAAAGAAGGCAAATCAGGAGTTTAACAAAATAAGCTCAGCTTAAAGTAACAGCACATTCAAAAGCTGTCCATATAAATAAAGAGGAAAATAAACACATTCAACAGTCAAAGACAAGGAACCCTTTTCTCTTCTTATATAGCTGATCACTTGAAAAAAAATCAAGAGTCCTTAACCTGAAAGGCCCATTTCAACTTCACTGTTATCAGATGTATGGGGCTCATCATAATGCTACCCCAAAAGTACAACCATAGAGTCATAGAATAGTTAGGGTTGGAAAGGATCTACTGTAAGCCAGTTTTTGCCTCAAATAGCATGTACAAATATTTGATCTAAATTACACATCTCATTGAGCAGCAAAGAATTTTACACAGCATGAGTCTCACTCAGCAAGCATCCTAATCTTTTCATTAAATTTGCCACAGTTTAAACAACTGTTTATCCTTGCATTCGGCTGGGCTTTAAAAAAAGTATATGGCAATTTCTAACACTCTTTGCTTTGCCTTCGAAATCTGCCCTCATGCCTGGGGATAGCTAGCTGTAAGCCTTACCAATCAGAAGGTATTTGTGAAAACACCATCTGTGTTTTCAGTAATTTTAGAGCTGATTCCCAGTGAGGGCTACAAATAAGATTTCTGGCACTTTCATGTGCAGTCTTGGCCTCTACATCAATCCTGTTAGGGACCTCCCCACTCCTTAGAGGGACTAGAATTCTCTCCTTCGTGGGTTTTTTTGTTTCTCTGGAAGTGTTTTAGGGTCCTAAGACAAAAGGTTCACACAAAGTCTTCATTACACGACACTGCTCATTAACCCAAGGCACCGTTTCTCTACTGTAAGCTGCTTGTCTGTTCTGTGGCCTTGCCTGGGCACGACACAGCTTACGAAAAACTAACCACCAAGCTCCAGTCTCATAACACGTGAAGATCTTTAGTATGTTCTCTAACAGTCCTTCTTCCTTCCTCCAGCCAAATCCCTCATGTTTTTATGTGTTTCTATAGCCCTTACTCATCATACATCAGTTCTCTCCCCATCTGCAGTATGAGCTTCCAGTCCCGAGATCTGAAACCCTTACAGAGTATCACAAGACGAGTGGAGCTGAAATGTCAGTATGTCTTTTTGCGACACAAAGGATTAAAGCCGGCTTTCTGCTGGACTTCAAAAGCTGCTGTTTCAGTTCAGAAGAGACACTAGGGCAGTGACTGGGCCTCACTTCCAACTCCTCCACTAATGCTGATGACTGCTACTTGCCAGCTATAATTGGTTTAACTGGCAGGACACCTTCTCCAACACCCCCGCATAGCTGAGTGGGTGAACCAGAACAGGGTCAACAGGATCAGGCACTTATTAACTAATACGCCTGAATTCTGATCAACTTCTTTTCAGCAACAGCCAGGTGCTTGCCCACAGCTGGATTCAGCTAGGAACCATCCCCATGGAGAACTAAACCATACTAGTGTCCACACCACCTCTCCACTGGTTTTGGGGTTGTGTTTTTTTTTGTTTGCTTGGGTTTTTTTGTCCTTAAGAGAGGTGTCTGGTTGGTGTTTTGCTTTTACACGGCAATTTTCTTTTAGCCAAACCATCTCGGTAGCAATAGGTTAAGACACAGCCGCGCTGCTCCTCCGTACAGCTCTCGGGCTCCCCGAACAGGGATGAGCGAGATAGCCGGTATGACTTTTCGCACATATGACACACTCGCCCACATTAAAGTTAGATGGGGAAATCATTCAGCCCAGCGTTTTTTTTTGAAGTCCCTTTAAAGTACTAACCAAATCCAGAGCGCGCTGCCCATTAACCCTTCCCTGCCGGCCGCGCAGCCGCCTCAACACCAGCATCCCGCTTCACCGCCGCTTCGGACGCGGCCCGCCCGCCTCCGGGTTAACCTCACGGGGTGCTCCCGCCACCCTCTTAGCCCGCCGGCTCTCGCCATACCCTCGGGAGAGGTCGCTCAGGCCGCGTTCCTCATGATAGGAGCCGAGGGCCGTGCCCGGCTCTCCCAGGCGGCCGCCAAGATCCCCCCATGGCGGAAACCCCTTCCTGTCGTCCGCACCTCACCTGGTCCCCGGCGCTCGCCTTGCTCCTCGGCGTCCCTCGGCGGCGGCACCGGCACCGCACAAGAGTCCAGAAAGAGAGTGCCCGCTGCCTCTCAGGGAGCCAAAATATCCTCGATGCGGCGGAGCCGGCCAACAACAACAGCGGCCGCGGGCTGATCCCAGCTGAGAGTCCCGGAGGAGGAGGAAGGGGGGCGGGAGGAGGGCCGGGAGGCGGGTGCCCGGCGGCGGGTGTGTGGGCGCTGGTGGCCGAGCCGCGGATGCCGCCGCCCCGTGCAAAGCTGAGCCGAGCCGCGATCAGCAGCGCTACGCCGTGCAGTGCCGCGCCAGCCGCCCTCGCAGGCGCTCTTCAGCGGACGGGGGGAGGTAGCAGCTGTCGGTCCCGCCTCCCCGCAAGCCCGGCCCCTCTCGCCGCCGCGGGACCGGTTGTTGTCGTGGCTGTCGCTACGGCTGCGCTGCTGGAGGCCTCGGTACCGGTAGAGTGTGTCGTTCTCCTGACCCTGACGCTTGCTCCCCCCCCCCGGCTGGTGCTGCGGGGCTTGAGGACAGGAGCAGGCAGCCTTAGCTCGTTGAGAGAGACAGATTTAATTACGTTTTTTCCTGGCTATACAGGAGATAAATCACACTGAACGTTTTCCGTGCTTATTTTTTATTAACACTCATCCTCGAGATAGATAAGGTCATGAGAATGAACCCATAAAATCAAAGTATCTGTACAAATAGTCTGTTTCCATAAGTAAACTGTGGTAGTCGCTGCTGTGGAAATTCAGCACTTATGTCATGTTGCACCTTCTACAATTATTTTGGGGAGTTCTTAATATAAACTGGATGCAATGTGAAAGCTGCACTGACAGTTTCATCTTGTGAATTGCAGATCCAACTCCGAAACTGTGTTGGCGTTCCTCAGACCTTGACAAAATCTGGTAACCCTTGGAAAGCTGCAAGAAGCTCTATGCCACCAAAATGAAAACCAGCTTTCTCTAACTGTATTTGTCAAAGTGAGCCTCCCTTGAGAGGCTGAAGAGATGGTAGGGAGGCAGACCAGAGGCATGGGTTGCTTCCCTTATTCTGCTCTGAGCTCATTGGAGCCATATGACTTTGTGGACTCTCTTGTCGCACTGCCTCCAACTGACTGCTTTTATGTGCTGTTGAACACTGTGTGCAGCCAGCTGGGGGGATCCATTTGTGCTTCCCAGCTCCCCAGCCTGGTTGTGCATTGGAGCGGGTTTCTGACAGTGTCTTGGTGTCTGACGTGCCTGTCTGCCAGCTATCAACCTGCACGCTCCAGTTGGGAAGAAGCTACCGTGCGTGCATCTGTCCAGCAGCTCTTCAGCTGTGGGTGCACAGGGAAGCTGTATGGCTGCGTCCCACAGCACCTACCTCGCAGGTTCCAGATACAGTCCTTGGTAAATCACCGAGCTGTAAGGAGGAAACAATCTGGAGCTGCAGTTTCTTGTTGCTTCCACCCTCAACTATTCTAGATTTTCAGTGAACACCAGGGACCTAAACTGCACTTAAAAAGCTGTTCTTTAAGCTTGCTATTACACCTTGCTTTATTTAAACTAACTCCCATTTCAAATTAACACTTGTGTCATATGGTTGTAACTTTCCTTGTAATAGGAGCCCAGCAACTGCTACTTTGCAGTTCCTCACCAAATTTCAACTGACCCTTTACCACGTGCCTAAGCTGTGATTATTTTTGCCATTAAAAGCCATAGTTCCCTCCTTCTGTATTTTTTCAGCTATTTCTGGCCACAGCCAAAGCTGGACCATGCAACTTGTTACCCTGGAGAAAGGTTCTCCAGTATTTCTTTCAAACTCTTTAGAAAGCTTTCTCTGTAGAACACCAGGATATATTTCATTCCTTAAGGTCAAATGTTACTGGCAAACTGTGACAGTCTACTTCGAGAGAAGTGTCTTAATTATGCCAGTGACATTTCTTACTTCAGGAGAATCTTGATCTAATAAGGCAAGATCTGTTATAATCCTAAGGGAAACCATTAAAAACTGTATGTCAGCTGCATAACAATTTTAATTATAACACTGACAAAAACAATTATGCCACCCTCTATATAGGGGAAACATCTGTCGAAAAGATAAGATGAAAGGCTGGGAGTTATTTATTTATTATTAAATTCATGTTCTGGCATCCAGAGCAAAGTTATTAACATGGCCTGTTTTTTCTCTATTAAGAGCCCTTATTTTTAGAGTAGTTCTTCTTACAGAAGAGTATTTAATTTCATTAGATACTACTTATAGTTAGTATACAAATACAGTTTTGCTCCCTTAGAAATGGTACATGCTTTGTCGGCTGGAGCACGTGATGGATGAGGAGGGACCAAGGGAGCTGGGTTTCATTAGTTTGGAGAAGAGCAGGCTAATGGGGGATCTCGTTGTTGTTTTCAACTGCTTAATGGGAGGCTAGAGCAAAGAAAGAGCCGGACTCTTCCCGAGGTGCACAGTTGCAGCAGGGGGAATGCCAACTGGATAGTTGGAAATAAATGTTCCCAGTGCGAGCGAAAGCTTCATCTGTGGAGAGTCTCTGATCTGGACCGGCCAAAGCCCCAAGCAACCCAGGCTGAAGGTTGGAATAGAGGCCTGCCTCACCCCTCTCAGCCCAAGTTACTCTATAATTTTGTGATCCCTCTGCACTGCTCATTTTCAAAACATAGCAACTTAAAGCTAGAGAGTCAAAGAAAAAGTAGGTTTGGTTTTGTTTCTCTTCTGTAGCGTACCTGTCTGTTTTGTTCTGTTTTAGGAATTGTCCATCCTCTCCACAATTTCTTTAGCTCTTACCTGTGCGTTTATGCATGTGTGTGTTGGCATACTGTCAGCCAGAGAGACAGAAGTTCTGTATGAGCTAAAGAATAACCATGGCACCAGCACCATGCTGCAAACTTTCAAGATTGTTTGTTGTTGTTGCAGACCTACAGGTGCTTTCTTGGGTTTTTTTGCAGGAGTGAGGGAGCACTAACTGTGGTACTCAAGAGTGAAGTGGCTAGAAAGGGAAAAGGAAAGAACAGGGATAAAGACTAAAGAGCTAATTGCTGCAAAGTCATTGCACTGGGGTTCTGTGGTAGTCCAGAGAGGTAAGACTTTTTTCAGGCCTTCTTGCTCATCATCTATTTCTTGTTTGTGAATCAAGTGAATCCTAAGTGGTTGTTTCTGTTTTTTTTTTATTATCTTTTTCTGTAATGGTGTCTCAAATATGCTGGAGAGTTACCTTCTTGTAGTGAATTAAGGCAAAGGATCTTGTTAACTTTTTTTTTAAGTATGTAAGTACATGACAATTTGCACTGAAAGCAGTGGGTGGTTGTCTGAGGTGGTAGTTTGGCCCCATAGTTCTGATCTGAACAGCTGCAATGCTGATTTGTGAGTTCACTGGCAAAGAGAGGGAGGAGAAGAGCAGCAGCTGATGGTCAGGGCATCCCAGGGGAGGGCTTCACAGTGTCTGCACATCACGGTCTCACTGTGGCCACCAAAGAGGGGGAATAAGATCCTAAAAATGTAGAAGTTTAAAGCATAGAGAGGGAATGTGAGTGGCAGGTATGTGGAAGAGCTGCATTGCAGCCAGTACTCCAGAGCACCTATGACTTACTCCTCCAGAATTTCTCTTGCGCCACAGGAGAGGACACACAGGAGTGAAAACCCTGTCGTGCTCTCAAAGTATGTGTTGTGCACTCATCTGCATGTTGGCTCAGCTCCTCTACCTGAGTATGTTTGGGGTGCACGTGTCCCTACTCCTCCTCCTCCTACTTGTTTTCCTCCTCCACCTTGTCCTGCTGCAGCCATGGGGAGCAGCATGGCTATGCTGTGCTGTAGCAGCCCTTGAGAGGGGAGCACCATAGGTGTGTGGTGGGCACTCAGGGGTGCAGAATGGCTGATAGGCCAGCACCTCCTCACGCTTTTCCTCGCATCCCTGCAGTACTGGGGACGCCTCTTTGTTCATTTGCATTCAGTGATATAAATAAACAGAGTCATCCTGAATCTGAAAGAAAAGACTGTATGTTTGTGCCCCTAAAAGACAATTAACAATGAAGCTCCAGTAGTGACTGTAAGTTCACAGCATAAAGAGTCTCAGGAAATACCATCTTTGAAAAATAAAGGCCCAGCTATTTCGGTTTGAAATAGCAGCTTCAAACAGGACGCTATTATGATTGAAACAAAGGATGAAACTCATTGACTATGCCATTCGAACACAATTAAACCAAAATATTTATACAGGGTCCAGGAAAGGGGGTTATCAAATGACCTTTCACTTAGATGTATATTCTTTGCTGTTAAAATGAAGCCGTGCTGAAATGTTCTCCCCGTGGTGTTTGGTGCACAAAGTGTGACCAGGACAATTTCTGTGAAGGCATCTCAGTGAGTCACAAAGTGTAGCAAGTTATTCATGTGCGTGTCATTATTCTAAGCCCATGCAAACCAACATGAATAATTACTGTGGAGAAAAAAATGCTATGTCAAAGTTGTCAGCATGTTCAGAAATTGCTACCTTTTGCCCATGAAGTGCTGCATTTCATGTTCATAAAACTTAAGGAAATTAAGTATACTGCTAGCTCTGTAAAGTATCAAAGTTTGAAGTCTTATGCTTCTGATTTTTTAGTTAAGTGAAAATGTTATAAGCATGCCTCAAATAATGTTGCCAGCGGACAGGAGAGATGCCTAACACATGAACTGTGGGATGATGTCTCATATGACTGAAAAATTTAAGCCTTTACCTTTCATGCTAAAGCAGAAGATTAGTTGTTAAACTAGCTAGTGCTTAAGAGATTGCTCATACTATTTTGGGTGTATTTAATTCATTTCATGCAGTCTGAGGCATAAAATAAAAAGCACATGTTAATATTTTAGGGCCAAGTGTATTCAGAAACAGCAGAGTTTAATAACTGCTTTTGGATGACTGTGTTCAAAAACATACACTTGAGCTTCCTTTAGCTTTTTCTTTTATCCGCTGCATTTCATGTACTCCTGGTTTCATGTAAGAATTACCTTGCTTGTGTACAGACTCCTGTTCAATGCTCTGTGATGTGCCCTTTATCACCACATTTGCTCTCCCACCTATGTGGGCAGCGGCATGCTTCTCTTACCAGTGAGGGCACCACTTCATCTTGTGATGAGTATAGTTCCTCTCTTCTCCTCCACCATCAACAAATGATATAGGACTTTTTCATCATTCTGTGGTGGCTGTAAAAGCTGATGCTGGCACTTGGCAAGTTGTGATTTAGAATTTTACATTAGCCTTAGGTGTATTGATAATGGTGTTTTTGCCATGGAGTGGAAGAGCCCATTGCCAGGAAACCTTGCTTGTTGCTGCTGCTCTTGTACTTCTGCTAAGTGGGAACTGTGTGAGCACTGGGTATATTTTTGGAACAGTGATTTAACATCATTTCTTTTGTACTTACATACCCTAGAGTGTGTGAGTGCCCAAGACCCGGCGTAATTGAATTTCTTCATCTTTTATGCTTTCTATTACCTTCTTTATTATTCTCAACCTACTTTATTCTCATCTCTTACTTCCCAGAGCAAATTCCCAGTTTGCTTTTTTACCTCTTTGACTTATCTTTGTGTAGCAAGCAGTATAAGCCAAGCACCGGGTGGTGGTAGAACTCATGGCACAGAAAGTGAGTGCAGAGTCTTATCTAATCACTTGTTTCTTTCTGGCAGGAAAATACTATGATTTCATCCCTGTGTCCCTCTTACTGCATGTTTAGTGTGTATATACAGCCTTACATAAAGAGAAGTGGAGAGTCTCTTTCTGGTCAGTGAATAAGAAGAATATCTCCATTTACACAATACTTCGAAATTCCTTCAGAGCCTGGCAGTTGCTACATGTTGGGACCTACAAGACATGCATTTTTCAGTTCTAAGAGTGAGGGAGAAGTTGCTGGCCTCTTTCTTGACCTAAGTAAAAATTCAGGCATAGACCACTGTAGTCAGGATCATTCATCTCACTCCATGTTGATGATCTCAGCCTGGAGCGACCAGAGAAAAAAAACATCTATTGAGCAGCCTTGACTTAAATAACATCTATGTAAGAACAACATCATATTTTATTGACTTACTCTTCTGCTGGAAGACTGTTCAGGCCTTCCTATCTCAATGAATTCTACTGCAATCTCACATAAGTAGGAAAAGGAAAGTCAGTGCCAGCTTTAGCTGCAAGTGGATGTGTCCATTTTTGTGTCCACTGGTGCATACATGGGTAGACTTGGAAAACTGCCTGTCTTTGATTCACAGACATCTTCTCTGTGAAGAATTACTCTGTCTTAGCCAAGTTGGCTGTCTTTTTGCTTTTACTTCCCCAGGGGCATAATGTCAAATTAGTCATTTTTACAAGAGAGGGAAGCTTTATAACAGCCACAACATATATTCTCTGGAACACTGACAAGATAAATTCACTTCAAACAAATATAAGCAGTTGCTGTATTGTTGTATCTCTCCTGGTTTCTTTTTTTCTTTTTAATTTTTTTTTTCTTTTTACAATGGAGCAGGTGCAATGCCTGTATCTGTTATCAGTATGTAATACAGTTTAAGCAAACACTGAATTGCTCACGTTGTCTAGGTGTTGCATGTAGTCTATTACTCATCTCATCTAGTACTTATCAGAATGCAAAAAAAGACAACATTTGAGATGAGTCATTAAGATTCATTAAAGAATACCTTTGTCATAACAGCAAATGAGGAAGAGATACAGAAGGGACAGGCGGGGGTATGTCTAATATTTGTGGGGAGGACGACATATGCCATATACCAGAGATCTTGAAAACAATACTCTTTGTAAGAATATTATTAGCAGAGCAAAAATGCAATCTTGGTTGTGCTGATCGACCTTAGTCAACAAATTCTGTATGTGGAGTTTGAAGTAATTAGCTGGGGAGAGGAGGAACTGGATTATAGGGTATCAGGGAAGCTGATATCCTGCACCAGTGTCAAATTGGGGTCAGACCATAAGTCTTGCTTCACACCATGTGCATCTTTGTTAGTGGCAGAAACCCCAGGGCACTGTGGTCCCCTTGCCCTGTTAGCAATGTCCCCAGCAAAACAGACATTCTTGCAGGTTGTGACATGGCCATTCATGTGGCTGCATGTCCCCATCCTGTGTGACTGTGGCTGTCTGGCCCTGCTTGAAGCCCAGATGCTGCAAGCACTCTGCAGGTGCTTAATGACACACAGTACCAAAACCGCCACCTCTGTGCCAACACTGGCCAGCAAACCCTCTGAGTGGGATAGCCTATGCCGGGCTGGCACAAAACAAGGGGGAAATAATTTTCTTAGCTCATTAGAATCTGCTGGAGCTTAGGCATTGGGTTGTTCTTTTTCCCCACAGGAACAACAAAATCAGTCTCAAAAAAACTTTGTGAATTTTATTTTGGAAAAAGAAAACCTATACAAAAGCAAAAACTAGCCATGATTGGTCAAATACTTTCATTCTTGTTGCTCCTGGCTTTTTTAGTTTTTAACATGTTTTTATTTTAAATTGCCTTTTTTACAAACAGTAGGGTTTGTTGGAGTTCTGCACACATCAAGCAAAGGCTTTATCTTGTGGGAAAGCACTGTAGACAGTTCCTCTCCACACAAATCTCCATGTAGCTTTTTCCCCACCAGCATGAATTCCCCTCTGTGGGCCAGATGTGCTTTTCTCCTCATACAGATGAGTGTTTCCACAGCTGAGTAGTTGGTCCTGCTGACAGCACTGAGATTTCTGGAGTCACTGCTCATTCGCAGGTGTGAAGTGGATTGCTCTCTAACCTTGGGCAGATAAGCAGCCTTAGGAATTTGTTGCTCTTGTGCCTTTTCCCAGCATTGGAGATCTTTTAATTAGGGAGGAAATAAATTGCCTGCCTAATTTCTTATTTTCTGTAGTGCAATCTCTTTACTTCGTCTTGGTACAGACTGGTTTTCTTAATGTGGCTGGCTGATGCTTGCCCAGAAGTCTTAAAATGAGCATATATATTCTACTATGATGTTTACAATAATAATTCTTTTGCTTTTTTATTGATGTCATCCAAATGATTGCTACCCACATTACAGCTTTAATGCTGTTCACATATGGAAACTGAACTTTGGAAGCAATATGCTCTCAGGTCTCACTTGGGCAAGATCTACTGATTTCTATCAGGTTTCTTTAAGCAGAACCTGTATTGCTTTTAATGCTCCTAAACCCAGGAGAAACAAACTGTTGTATGGAGCTCTTATCTCAGGGGAGCACGCACTTTGGCCATGCAGGAAACAAACCGAACAGATTTTAAAAGGTAGGGATTTTGATCTCGCCTTCACAGAAACCTGGGAACCCGCACCCAGTGTGTGCCAGGGTTCAAAGTTGGCAACCATCACTGAGTATCTGTTCCCTGCACTTGGACCCTCTGTCCCTTCCCCATGTTTTTGCAACTTGCAGCCCTGCCTCAGGCTGGTTGAGCTTTTGCTGCTTGCCACTGGCAGCTTCCAAATCAAGCACCAAACACATTTGGGTCAGTGCTGTGAAGATGCCTCCCAAAAGAGACTTGCTGGAGGGCTCTCACCTGCAAGGGCCAGAATCTATGTAGCAGCAGTATCTCCTATTGTAAAAAGAAAAAAAAAAAAAGGAAACCAACAAGAAAAACCCGTTGAGGATTGTGTAGAAAATGTCCCATAAATTGTATTTCATCTGCTTCCCACAGCAGATATTTTGAAGTTAAAATCTTCCCTCTCTTGAGGTCTCCCTGTCCTGGGTCATTATACTGTCTGGTGGAGAGTTGTTACTGACAAAGAAGTGAATAGCTCTTAAATGAGCACACTTCACTCCTTTTGTGTTTTCAAGGATGTTGAAAACACCTAAAGAAATTTAGTTTTTCTAGGATATTTACTTCTCCAAGGTCTGCATGTATACTCTTATCTTCCCTTGAAAGGAACATGTCCCTAAAGAAAAAGTTTGTTTATCAAGTATTTGTTACACAGGTTCATGCTTTCTCTGCAGGGATGTGTTTTAGCTTGGATTTAGCTTACGGAAATGAGAGTCACGGAGTCACTCTGCCATTTCTATTTCTGGCTTCCTGTTACCCCAAACAACTTTTGAATCCTTTGGTCAACTTTAACCAAATCTGGGAAGGATCTTATGATCTGAGGGAAATAAAGTTCTTACATGTTTTAGAAATAAGAGGCAGCAATGTAGATAAAAGACACCAGAGCTAGTGCCCCCATGGAGATAAAGGCACAAACGTGGTCTCAACTGTATTTTTCTTCAGAGAATCACATAAGAAATAAATGCTATCAACAAAAACCTTTGATCAGAGCTCACATCTTACTAGGCTTGAGATAAGAGCTTGTGTGTTATTAGAGATGAGATAAGCCACCCTAAGACGTAAATCATGGAAGCCAGGCATCATTTGTTCTCCAGCTCACAGAACAACTTGTTGCTTTGGTGAAGTGCAATACTCGCTTCTGCTCGGTGGCTTCTCATCACTACGTAGGCCCTGTTTGAGCCAGCTCTCTTGGGATATTTGGTGAGATGTGAGAGGAGACCTGTTTCAGCATTTCCTGAAGAGCAGAACTGGTAGGATCAGCCTTAAATCTGCTGCCAAGCCTACAAGTGGTGGGGCTGGGTGACTCCCAGGCTTTAACTCCCAGACTTCACAGATTGATGCCAAATAGACTTGTTCCTGCCTAAATGAGGATCAATAGTGACTGAAAGTCATGACTGTTTGAAGGCTGTTCAAACTCTAGTGAGTTGCAAGTTTCATCTGGAAACCTATTTGGCAAATGGCCACTGCTATTGATACGTAGGTTTGCCAGATCTTACCAGGAACAAGTGAGCAGGCACTGAAAGTGGGCACCTCTCCATCCCTAGAGAGTGAACCAGATATTTTATTTCAGGAAGGTCATGAGTGGCAGAGCACCTTCTGTGCTCTTCTCCCTGCTGTGGTAGTCTTCTGGATTTCAGTGCTCTCTACCTAATTCTTACCAGATGATTGCCATGTTTCTGGCATTTCAGTGTGGATGGTATATCATATATATTCATTACAGAGAGTACTCACCATATCTGGTAGTGGTGGGGTAGGAGATAGATACTTTCATTTTTCTGGTATTTGGGGTACTAATCATCCAGGTTATATGATCTCAAGTCATTTAAGTATGTGTGCTTAGCAGTGTGGAACCTGGGACACGCACATCTTTTGTCTTTGGGTTTAAAAAAAAATCTTTCCCGGTTATCTTTTTTGACATCTTTTGTAAACAGCAAATTCAAGAACAAACTTTGTAAAGCTTTTAACCCTAATCTTCCTTATAAGCTGCAAAGGTCAAATTACCAATTATGCTCTCTGTTTGTTTTCAACCTCTGGATCTCAATTTTCAGGCTTGCTTTTGCTCCAAGGGACTCTGAGGATTTTAGTTAGGTCAGGTTTTGTACAGCAAAGCAATCCGTTCCTTTTCCAAAGAGCTGCCATCTGGTTTAAAGAAGGCAGTGAAGTGCAAGAATAGCTTGTTCTTCATAATACATAAGTGGCAGGTTTCGAGCCAAGGTTTACAGAAGGAGAAGTGAATTAATTTGCACAGGGTAGCAGCTTGCTCCCGAACTCTTTTATTTAAAACATGTTTTTTGTGCCCTCCAGAAGAAATCCAGTGGATAGCGAGCTGCTTTGCATTTTTCAGGTGGAAGCAGCAGCAAAGTCATTCCAATCTGTATTGCACTGGGGACTGTGGGACCAGGTGAGAAGGTACGAAAGCAGGCATGTAGGAGGGACTAAGACTCATGAATCATGTCTTTGGTAAGGGCTGGAAGCCTGTGGCTAATGTGATGTAAAGCCTTGGGGAAAAAGGTGTTGAAGTGACAAACCGCGAGGATGACTTCAGCAGCAGCATTTTTAGTGCAGCTTGCATGGGGAAGGGTTGAAGATGGAAGAGACGGAGAAAAGACTGCAACTGTTCAAAAGAAAGAGAAATGTCCCTTCAAATAATTATGTCTCCTATTGCTTCTTTGTGGGATACTGGTTTAAAGCCTAGCAATAGTTAAATGAAGCCTGTTTTCTGGTGTCTGTCCCTCATGGATTTCTGACTAATTCAAGCTTCACAAGGTTTCTTTTTCAGTGAGGACACTAACAAAGTCTCTCTCCGCTTCTTGGTCGCTCATTTTCAGTAAGGGTATAAACGTAACACATTGGAGACCTTTGTCTTCTGCCAAATGTGACTGCAGTTGGCTAGGGGATAAAAATATTAAAGGTAAACAGTCACCTCAAACATTTTGTTATCACTTGTTTACTTATAAAAACATGATAAAAATAGCAAAATATCTGAATTAGCTGAACAGCTTCTAAATATCAGCTCAACACACCTTAATGAATGATGTACTGCATGTTTCACTTAAAAATATAGCATATTTAACTTTACTCTTTTGAGCTAAAATCGTGCCAGAAATGGCTTTTGGTGAGTCAGTAATTAAGAGAAGAGCTCTGATAGATACTGTTAATGTATTGTGATATTGGCTAAAGTTTTGGTTCCCTTACTGGGGCAATACAGTGCTTCAGCCATGGGAATGATTTCCCTGAGAAATGGTGGTATTCTGAAGTGGGTACTTGGATAGATATTTTGAATATTTTATAGCCTACTCTGAGGTGTTTGGATGAACTTGCATTTAAAAACAAAATCAATAGTCATGCATGTCTAGGGAATAGTAAACAAAGTTGGAGTCATTCCTAATTATTGGGATACAGCTCTGTCATCAGCTCCTTCTCTAGATACTATTATTTATAGAGATAATTATTATGCAGTATTTAAATTTGGGATGCACACGGTTCTTTAATTGGGGGCTGACCGTGTATTTGGTGATCTGGATTCCTATCCTTACTCATCCGTCTATCATTTATAAAGATTATATATCTGGAACGTGACCTGTGTACATAATTACAATTAATTAAGTCACCAGCAGTATGCTGAAAAACTTGCATTTAAATCAGGGGTTGAATAATTAAAGCAATTAGCTAGAACCGACTATTTGTAATACGGCTTCTTGAAAATGTGGAATAATTGCTAATCTTCTAGACAGAGATGGACAGAACATCAGCCTGGTATTTAATTTTGTAAATATGAATTAGGTGAGGTGGTGCAAATATGAACTCCATTATTTTTTTTTGACTTTTCAGAGGCCACATGAAATGTTAAATGATGCGGAACCCAACAGATTGTTTCAGGGCATGGTAGATTTAGGATGTCCACATGAATCCTCAAGCTATTAAAACATTTCCCTCTCTTGGCTTTCATCATTTTATTTATAATCCTTAATTTTTGTGGTCGGGACAATGACACTCAGAGAGTAACAGTGCTTCTTCCGTGCCTTGCTGTTCTGGACACTGCTGCCGGTGCTTGTCTGTATGCCTGCATACAAGCTGCAGCATGACAGGTTGCCCATGGGCTCCGTGCATCCCTCAGCAAGCTCCCTGTTGATTATTTATTTCAGGGAGCTTGCTGAGGGAATCTTACACCCACACTTGGCAAACTCACCTCCCGGTCACCACGCGCTTGTTCGCAGGCTGTGGCTGGAGCGAGCACGCCACGCGTGGGGGAAATCAAGAGGAGGAGATCAGCTAGTGTGAAGAAACAGGATCCAGCCTCCCCTTGCTCCTCCCCGGCTTTGGTCAGGGCTGAAGAAAGGGCTCGCTGAGCCCCAGCCCAGCCTGCCGGCACTTTGCTTCCAGGTAGATGGCCTAGATAGGGCATCCTTCCAGCATGAAGTGAGCACCCTGCCTCTACCTGGGGAAAGGCAGGTGACTCAGAGAGGGGTGTACACGGGGAGGTGTCCAAGCAAGCCAGCCCCACCGGGCGGAGGAGAGCCTGCCTTCAGCGGCTGGGTGTCGTCACGCAGTGATGGGTGATACTATCTGCATCTTTCCCAATGCAGTTGCAGAAAAAAGTGTCATGATACCGACAAGTATCAATTGGGCACTCTTCAGAGAAAGGGCTGGGGACTTCCAAGGGCTGTGGTGGCACCAGCCCCTCCTCTCACAGTATGAGCCCAGGCACAGAGGAGGTCTCCGTGGTTTGAGGCTTCAGGGGTGAGCTGAAGGTCCACGCTGCGGATGGGTAGCTGTATTACACTTGCTCCAGCATGTGCTGTCTAGTGCCTTTTGTGCTTTTCCTTTCTATCTGTAGCTGAGCCGATGATAGGCTGTACCTTGGACTGGTGAGTTTTTGTCTCTGTTGTCAGGCACAGAGGGTAGGATGTGCAATGGCTGCACTGTTGGAAGGTGAACTCGCTGATTTTACACAGATTTTAGTTTTCTGTTTTAAAAAACTGCTGTGGTTGTGGAACTGGAGACCACTATAAAAGGTTCTGCTATGTAATTGAAAGCTCAGTTAAATAATTTATTGCGAGAACTCAGCTTTTATGCTTATAGCCCAAGAAAGTTGAGAGGATATTGCCAAAGTTTGCTCTCAGGAACACACATGAATTTCCCAGAACCTGAGTAACAGCTTTCTATGTTTTTCCTATGTCTTTTTTTTTTTTTTTTTTTTTTTTTTCCCTTCAAATCATATTTGAATGAAGCACTCTACAAATTGCATGGAAGTTTTGTGTGCTTAACTTCAGGCATATGCACAAAGAAGCATTGGTGGGACCTTATCAGGACACCTAACCCACCTTTCTGCCCCAGGGCTTGGCTAAAGTAGGCTTTGTGCTTTTAAAGCAAAAGGAACGATTCAGTGTCCTGTAGGGGATGGCTCCTAACCAATTTGGAGATATTTTTAGAAGTTGATAAAATGACTCCTCATAAAACAACACTTGGGCAGCTCAAAAGAGGAAATAACTGAAGAGACATTGGGAAAACCTTACTGTATTTTTAATTAGCAGTCCTTTTGATGTTGTCAGCCCATACCATAAGCAACAGGAATAATTGTTTAACTTCCTTCCTATTTAATGTGGTCATTTGATAGTTTACAGAAATGGCTTTTGCTGGTAACACTTCCCATTTTTGGCCATGGCTGTGATACTCATGGAGCCAGCCCCCAGCAGCATGCAGAAGCATCCTTCCCAGAGTGGGCAGGGGTATCCCTCCCTGCCTGCTGCCTGCCGTGGGCAGCTCCCCTCCGTCTCCTCCTCCTGGCCATGCTCCTGCAACGTGGCTGACACCAGGCTTCCTCTCACCCCAGCCCTATAAAGGCTTTGCCCAGGTCCCAGCAGAAGTGGGAGATGTGGGAAGGCAAGGAGAGGGGAGAGTCTCTAGCTTCTGCTTTTATGCAGCTATGCATTTCTGAAACCTGTATCCTCACACTGTCACACAGTGTTTCTTGCAAAGCACTGCTCATTTGTGCCTCTCTGCTGCTGTTATTTTTAAGGAGAAGTTGGCACTTATTAGTAATTATTACCGTAGCAAAGGCTCACTTCATAAAGTTGAGCTCAACTTCATTATCATTAGAGGTAGGACCTCAGGACAAGAATGGCACTGCTGGGTAACTATTTGGCAGGCTGTATTTCTCTCTGGGCTGTAAGGCATATTGTTTTTCACAGGAAGTGCGCCTTCACCTAAAAGAGCCCACTGAAATTTCAGCTTGCTGGGACTGAAATGTTCCCATGTACAGTATCGGCACATAAATAGCAATCTGCTGAGACAGAGAGGAAGGCAGAACCTTCTGCTCCTCTGCTGGCTCTCATGAGGATGAGAGGTTCTCTTTGGGATGGGACTTTGCAAGTGCACCTCAGAGCTTGCTGACTGATCTGGGAGAGGATTGCCTTTCTCACAGTGAAAGAAAAGGAGGAAGCAAGTCCAAGTTTGCACAAATAAATCATTTCAGTGCAAATGGGAATAGGGTCTCAGAGGGTGCAGGGGTACTAAAATGTACAGAAATGCATAGGCCTAAAATTAAAGCAAGATTTTGTCAGCTTCTACATTGCATACTCAAGACAGTTCATTTGGCCCGTTCTCACTGAATTTGGCTGGTCCATGCCAGCTGAAGGTCTGGCACTGTGAATGAAGCCTAAATGTATTGCTCCTTTTTTGTTTCCCCTCCATTTTAATAGTCCTGATGGCCTGGAGCAGGATGTGCTCAGCTCTTCAGATAGAGTTGTCTTAGGTCAGTGCGATCCCAGAGTCTTTTTACATCACTTACGTACACTCACAAAGCAAGGGAGGACTTAATATTCTTTCAGTTGAAATTCTTGCCCCTTCATGAGTTAAATCTTCTGAGAAGACAAGCAAAACATGATGCTATCCGCATATGCTCTCTGTTCAGTATGACAGTTTGCAGGCCAGCACAGGGAGAAGCCATGATACTCAATAGACTCCCAGCATACCATGGGGGTGGTCCTTAGGATATGGAATTCTCTGCCACAGTGTAGAGAAGCTCAGATAAAGCAAGCAATTTGGTTTCCCTTGCCACTGACACCAGAAAGGGTGCTCTGAGGTTCTGACTTCATGCTGTGGGGTGATGTGTCTGCTCAGCCAAGGAGTTTCACATTTGTCCTCAAAGATCCATTGATCCTCAACAGAAAGGATAATACCTAAAGCATGATATTCCTATATATGCAGCTTGCCCAGAGAGGGAATTCAACTCCTGGAAGAAAGCTGGGGAATAGTGTCCTGCAAGAAGTCTCTGAGAAGGTGCCTACATGGATTGGAACTAGTTGATCTTCAAGGCCCCTTCCAACCCAAACTTATCTGTGATTCTATGATTCTATTCTTAAACTAGGAAGGGCCCACCACTCCAGCAGAGCAATGCGCCTGCTTCAACATCTCTTCATTATTAACAGTGCAGCTCTGGGGATGACAGGCCAATAAAGACGGAGTGATACATAATGGAGAAAATTACCTGTTTTGAGAGAGTTTGACATTCCTTGCAGCTTTCCCTTTTCCCAGTGATGCAGTGAAGGACATCTGCTACGGGAGAGCTGTAACCCCTGGAGAATCCCTCTGCATGCTAATAAACTCCAGCCTGAGCATTCACATCTCTATATTTGTAAACATTCTTAGCATATCTCTTCTTTGGGATACATACAAGCTGTACTGTACTAAAATGTTGTTATATTACTGCTGGCTGAGGCAGTTCATCATAATTTTTTTGTGTTTCACTTGTTTTGATTGTCACCAAATAACTTTCAATGAGACAATTTTTTTATTATGATGGCTGGTGAATATTGTGTTGGGGGAAAATAAAAGCTAAAGTAGGAATTTTCTAATCAAAGTCACCGTTCTTTGTTGTTTGTAATCTGGCAAAAGACAACACACAAATGAAAAAGGACAGGTAGATGGATGAGTCAGTGTAAATAGTATCTAATGCTTTTGAAAGAAAGACTTATATAAACACCTTGGTGTTATGATTAAATTTGCTATGATATTTGCTATGAAATTTGTTATGATAAATGAATTTGTTAAACACTGTTTAAGAGTCTGAGCAATCTTTGGAGATCTTCTTCTATTGTTACTGAATTAGTGGAACACATCTTTCAGATCTACCATGCAAACTGAGACAGAGATTTTAGTATGGGTTTCTTTTTTCTGTTTTCCAAAACGGAAACTATTTTAAAACTGCAAGTGTTCATTCATGCTTAGCTCTCTCTGTAACTGGATTTAGAACAGTAATCTTGGCAATGCTTTTTCTTTCCCTTTAAAATTCATATTTTCCATTAAGCAGTGTAGCTTATAAATGTTGCTACTTGTATGAAGCCTTTTTTCCAGGTTACCAGTGAATCACTCCAGGCTGTGGCCTTATCTGCTCCTGCATCTCAACAGGGCTGAGACTATCAATAATTGGTGAGATTTCATCACAGGGACCGTGGGTGCCGCAGGAAGCAGTTTGGTGATTAAGAAGTCGACACTCTTTCTCTCAGCCATTAATGAAACTCTGTGCCATCGAAGCCCTAACAGGACTCTGAAGCCTTTTGGATGTGACATAAAATTGAGATCTTCACTACTCATCATTCATAACTACCTCATGCCATTCTTTTATGTGTGGGAGCAAATGTAGAACTATTCATCCAGGCAGTCCTGGCCAAATGCCAGTTTTGACAATTGTTTTCTGCCTAGCTTCACTCAGTTTCAATTTAGACTGTTATTCTTTGCTTCCTAAGCCAAGGTGTCAAACTGCTGGTATGAGTGCTTCCCAGGCCAGTGCTGGGAGCCCTGCCTGGTGGAGGGGGTTGCAATCCTTCTGCCTCTAAACCTGATTGAGTATTTTGATGTCTTCTGGAAAGGCTGTTTCTGTGAAAGGCTGATAGCGTCATGTGGAAACATCTGGACAGGGTGAGCTTTTCAGCTTCCTGGGCCGGAAACACCTTAGCTATTGAGGTGCACAGATGTAGTCTGATCTGCAGTTTGATGTTTAGATCATAGACAAAACTCATGGTTTTTTTCATCCTGTGACAGCCTCTGGGAATTCTCAGTGTTGTTGTTAAAGTGCTCTGTAAAATACAAGAGGTAATGTCTGAATGCCATTCTTGTTTGTTTGTCTGCAATATATGTAAAGAAAGCCGGGAATGTTCCTGGTGTTTGTTCTTGGTGGCATTCTCTGACTGCTTCCCTCTCCCTGCTCCTTGTGGAGAAAATACAGGAGATTTAGCAGCTGATCTCCTGCTCCACCTCCGCACTTCTGCTTCAGCATTGCCCTTCCAGGCACAGAGAGAGTGTCTGGGACATTTCTGTGGGATAAAAGGGAATTGGAGGTTGGGGGGAGGATGGGGAGGACAAAGACTTGATATTCCTGGTATTTCTGAGAATCACAGACTCAGTTCCCAATCAGGAATGTGTGCTGCTGAAGTGAGCACTAGGCTTTGGGAACATTGCTGTTCCCCCTCTCCTCAAGTAAACTAGTCGGGTTATGAAAATCCTTCTGATTATTTCTGTGCATCACAAGAAAGTCCATTTCCAGTCCCCCACTCCTCCCTTCCCAGTCCAGTTGCTGGTTTTGCCTGGGTTGCTTCTTTGCAGCAGGAAAATTCAAAGGTGCGGGAGAAGTGACTGCATTTCTTGAGCTAGAGCTACTCAGACAAAGCCAGACAAAATCAGAGCAAAATAAGCTTATCAGAATCATATTGGCTCAAGATGATTTAAGAGGTTTTGAATTCTGTGGAGAAAATGAGAACCTTAAACACCTGGCTGAAGCCTGGGCTATGGATGCATGCATTCTCCTGGCTGCAGCTCTGCCAGATGGAGCTCATCACTGCTTTCCCCATCCAAAATTATCCCTAGTCACATCTCCTCGTGGACCTGTTCCTCAGACAGGGTTGAGAGCACTAAAATCTGGTGTTGTCAAAATGAGCAGGTTGCCTTGCACAATACGTAAGGAAGATCTTTGTGAACTGGATTCATGTGGTCCTCAAGGAGAGTCTACCTTGCTCTCCAGGACTTTCAGCATGCTTCATCTTGAACTCAGTGACCTGACACTGCCATGCCTTAATTGTCCTCAGAGTTATCTTGCAGATAAGCTCTGAAAGGCAGATTGCATTTTCTTCTGTCAGCTGACATAACTCACTGATGTGGAGAAGGGATGGTCCCTCCTGCCTTCTGCCTGCGTCAGGCAGCATCTGTGGTGCGGGAGTGCTGCTGCAGCCAGCAGCCAGCAGCCAGTATCCCGGTACCTCCATTCAGGGTTGTCTTGTTGGGCCTGTTTGGGCACACGTTGTTTTTGTGGAATATTGTCACCTGGAGAGTCCCAATGGAAATTTTTGTTCCTATGTCCTAGGTGCTACATAAAGAGATGAGGAGAAATAGACCCTGCCAAGAGCTTTAAATATTGAAGCCAGAAAAAGGCCATAGCTCCCCAACTATATTACACATGTAACCACATATAATATGATATAACCATGCAGATTGAGGGCAGTGCTGAGCTCCATCAGAGCAAGTCCACATCTGCCTTTACCTGGCCAGGGAAACATTCTAGAGTTGTGAAATTAAGACAGCACTGTGTTGTGACTGAATGGGAAATTGAGGTAAAGAGGCTAAGCAACTTGTCTGTTTGCCTTATGGAACTGAGAAATGAGGGTGGACCTCCGTCTAGTACTCCTACAGCAAGCTGTCCATCACAGCTACCCAGGGTCTGAAGATTATCAGCTGCCTGAACTCATCCCTGGTGCTCAGGACCAGTTACTTCCTGATACAAAATCTCCGGTAGTTTGAAGTCACGGCTTTATTTTTAGATCAGCTCAACCTCAGCCATAATTACATTTATACCAATCAAGTATGTGGTAATGCTCACAGGTCTCTGACTAGTCCTTTAGTGTAAGAATTAATTTGCGGTGTTGGAAAAGGCAGAACGGCAGGTGTATCACAGTAGCATGTCACTGAGGTTTCACCCGCCCGGTCAGGTTACTAAACAGTGATGTCCCAAGTGAAAGAAAGACAGCAGCAACAGTGGGCGCTTCATTTAAGAGTGGTGGTTCAGGTTTCTTCTGCACCCTCTCGTTTCAGAAGGGGTGCTCGGGTCCTGACCATATCTTAGCCCAAACTTGTCAGGGAACACCTTTTTTAATGCTGCTTTATTAGAGAGTCAGAAGCATCTGTGGGATTGGTGTGGGAGTACAAAATTGTTTTCGGATGAGGAACTGAGTCAAAGTTTGTTGGCGTCTCATGTAGTGGCTGTTTGTGTGTAAACTTGAAACCAAACCAAGCAAAAAGAGTGAAACCGTCCAAGGCCTAAAATGTCATCTGGCAGAGAGGAGCACTGCAAATACCAGATTAGAAGAGCCCAGAACCAGCTGGCTGCCATTCGCGCTGAAGTGAGTACTCACCAGACGTTCAAAAGCTGTCCATAAAGCCTTTCTAAGCTCACTTGCTTAAGCTCCTATGGTCACCGCTACTCATTTCAGGGTCACAAGCAAGCATGAAGGGTGCTTCTGTTTAGCTGTAAGAAGGAAGGCAGGGAAAACAGCACAAAGTCAATAGTTATAGTGTCCTTTCTGCTGCGGTCCACAGTGAATGCCCGACTTCTTCTCCCTCTGGAGTCAGTTTGCAAAGTTTATGCTGGTTTTCAGCAGGACCATGGTGAAACCAAATTATAATGACAAGTCACAAAGTCTATATTAAAGACTGATGCATGCTCCCTAAGAAAACAGCTCTAGTGGTTTAAGAGGTTCTTGCCTCTTCTAGCTGTTTTGTTCCTACTCCTCTGATGGAGGTTACTGCTCCCAAAATGGTGCCAGCAGAAGGGAATGTGATATCATGCTCTGCTTTACAGCCTTCATATAAATCCACTTTCCTGGAAAACAATCTTGTTTGCAGTTGCAGGCTGTGAACTGGAGCAGGCAAACTACTGAGACACACACACACGAATGGCTTCTGGCACCTTCACTGTGGGGTGGCCATAGCCAGCAGAAAGGCAAGCCAGCCAGATGGGGCTGATAAGAAACAGCAAGGTTTGTCAAAGCCCATTGTCAGAGCCTGTCATTATCCATTGTTCACTTTATTGAATGCAGTTGTGCCTATTGCGTGTCTCCATACTTGGTTTGACTTAAAAATTAGACCCCACATACAATAAATAGAGCTTCTTGGTCAGGAAGTGTTTCTTTTTGTACATTAAAACACATGAACACATGAGGCTTTGTTGTTGTTGTAGCAGCAATATCCTGATACACTTGCTATGATGATGGGTGAAGGAAGTTTTGTTCTAAATATAGCTAATCTCACATTGGAAACGTAACACTTTGAGGTGTGGAAGTAGCCATCACATATAAAATCTCAAATGTCATATGAAAGGATGAGTTTTAGAAGCCATCTTTGAAAAATTATCATTAAACCAAATCGTACAGAGCTTTCGACTCAGAAAGATCAGTTTTTACACATACGGAGTTCCAGTGACCTTGATGGAGCTATTTCCCAGTATAAGTAAAATCAGAAGTGGAACTTGCAACTACAGCAAATGTGTCTTTGCACTGTACTTCAGAGAGATTAGTAATGTAACAGCCTCTGTCTAGTGTAGCTCTGTCTCCTTTAATGTCTTCTTTTTTCCTTGAAGCTAATGTAGGTTAGAATTTCTTCAGCTAAAAAACTCAGCTCTTGGCATCCTGCCCCATGACACTTACCTGGAGCTCTTTCAACCTTCTGTGACATTAGTTTCACTGTTGAGTGTGTAATTGACCTTACCCAGTCTCAAATGTGTTTATTATATCACTCATTGTGGTCCTTTTTTTAACACTGGTATTGCCCATCTTGGGAGGTCTATGCAATACGTATCTCCATACACTTTCTTTAGTTGTGTGGACCATGACCAGGCATTTTGGTTTTTTGAACATCCAAGGGCAAAGTGGCAAAAAAAAAGGTATAGGGAAAAATATTAAACAGGAATTGCAGTCTGTGTGGTCTTTGTGAACTTGGTAGACTGCATAGGGTTTTATGTACTTCTTCTAGTGGTGCTTTTACCATCTGGTTAATTTACAAGTCAAAGACTTCAAGCATCCAGTAGTTCAGCCTCTCACTTCATGAAGTCTTATTCTACCATGCTAATGAGCTCACAGAAATTTACTTCAGAAGAGAAACTCTTTAGTAGAGGGACTGGGAGATCTATCTTGGTGCTCATTTATTAGTCCTACTGTGGGTCCCCTCCCAGTGGCAGGGTCTCCTGCATAAAATAGAAAAGCTTAATTCACACGAGGTGGGTGGAATGTATAGCAGACTACCTACAGAAAAAAAACAATCCACATTGTACATGGTTTAGGGTGGGTGTGTTTATGGGAAGAGGGGGATTTCCTCCGCTTGTGTCCAGGAGTTTGAGACATGGTTCCATTTTTCTAATAATCAAGAGTGTTCAGTAAATAGCATAAACATCACAACCGAAGTAGTACCTCATCAACCACTGTGGAAGGGATGAAGACATTTAGATGACACATAGATATAATTAGTTTTCAGCCATGGTATACAGTGAACTATTTTCAATGTAAAATCAAGGTTTTCAATGCAAGGAGGCATTTAGCATTTCCATTTTAACATTTCCTCAAAGTCAGTTGCAGCAAAAACCAGAAATCTCAGTGTGCTTCTTCAAACCAAGACATGAAATAGTCAAGAACTTCTGCTATGAAGCAACAAAATCTCTCCGGGACAAAAATGCGACCCTTTTGTACTGCAACTGATGACATGGTTTAAGGGCTTTTCCGGTTTGCTGTCAAAGAAAGGGTACATCTTCACTGCCAATTTAAATTCAGTGTACTTAACAACAGTTTCATTTAGTTTTATGTTTTCCCTGCCAGGTTACTTCAGTGTGGATAAAAGCAGCCCCTCCATGAAATGAAGTGTGGGCAGTTGGTCCCGCACTCAAGCATGTATTGTGCTAAGGTTGCTGAGAGGTTTATCCTGCAGGGTCTCTGCAGGAATTTGACTAGTTTTATGATTTTTGACAGGGGTATTATCTCAGCACACAGGGTAGCTGGGGGTAGCCATTACTGAGTAGTCATACCCAGAAAGAGCAAAGTTGCCAATATTGTTCTGTTAGCAATTGAAACTGCGGGCAAGGAAGCCAAGATTGGTTTAAAAGGTACTAAATGCAAGTTAAGATCTTTACATCTAAGTAAGCCTCAACTGAAAGGCAACACTCAGACTATATGTTTTGCAGTAAGGACAATCCCTGAGTATTTCTTTCCAAGCTGCTTATTTTTGTTTCATTTATTAATGGCTTCACTGAAATTCCCTTTATAATCAGATTTGGAGGGAATAATAGTACCAAGAAAAAGCCAACATAAGCACCCTCTCATCCTGTCCTTTAAAAATAAAAAATTAAAAATAAAGCCCACCAATAATAGTTTGGTAAGGGGCTAATGGGATACAGAACTTGGCATGCTGAAACATCAACTGGAATGAAGATATTATCATAAAAAACACCTAAATCTTGACTTCATTAAAACTTATTTAATAGGATCAACATTTTTTTCCTGGCCAAAATTTCTTAAGTTATGTAATAAACTCTGCATGCCTTATCCTCCAGGGTTATTTCCACACTCCATTAACAGGCTATAGCAGGTTTTTAAAATATGCAGCATGGTTTGGTGTGTACCTGGGAACAAGGAACAGAAAGTTCTTTTAAAGATTGTATGTACATATGTCTGTAGGCTGCATGAGCTTGCCTAAACAATTCACACCATTATCAAGGAGATCTTGGCAAAAACAAGAGAAAAAGATTCAGTAGGTTACATAACAAGTACATATCTCTTTCCTTTTTAAGCAATGACTGCTTCCATTTAACAAATGATATTTGAAGCATTTCATAAAAACTGCTAACAAAATCAGCTCCCATGGCCTCTTCAGGAATGGAGTTGATTGCATGTGGGATGGTAAGACATTGGCTTCAGTTGCCTAATCTTCTGGATAATTGCAGATATTCACATTCCTGCAGATTTCAAAATTTGTGTTTATAAATATTAGATGGTAAGAGGCTGATACAAAAAGCATTAAGTAGGGAAGAAAAGTGGAAGGGCAAACAGTATTTTTTTTTCCCAGACTGAGACAGACTTGAGCATACTGTAACTTCAGGGAGAAATCCATTTGGAAATCCCCCCAAACAGCTAGTGAACATGCACAGATCCTATATTTCTGGATGTATGTGAATATTTCAGAATATTGGAGATGGTCAGATGATCAGTTGTGTTCACAGGGTGGATGGAAGTGGGGGAATCAGAGTTCCAGTCTGGCCATCTTCCCCAGAAAGCTGTACTTTAGGAAGCTTTTGCCACTTATTTCTTCACCCTCAAATGCAGCAAAATCAAGATTTTTGGTAGAAGCTATAGAAATGAAAAGAAGTTTCCTAAATGCTTACAGAAATTTTTCACTTCGGGGACCACTGGGTGTTGAATATGACTCGAGTTCCAGGGTGACTGAAGGTTTTGATCTACACATTTGACCTACTGTAGAAGAAAAGCCCTACTTCTAGAGGCCAAAAGCCAGTTGAGTATTCCTGGACAGTGGTCACAACCCAGAGCAGGGTGCAAGAAGGGGGCAAGAACACGCTCGCATTTCCTCCAGTGCATCCTCCCCGCTCCTGGCAGTCACTGCACAGGGACTTCCTGGCCCAGAGGCCGTATTTGTGGTTTTTTGCATTTAATAGCTCACAGTGGACTTTTCTTCCATGAATTGAACTAATCTCTCCAGTTATATTTTTGGCTCCCATAACATCCGATGGTAATGAATCCCACAGTATAGCTATGTGCCTCCTGAAAAAGTGTGTGTGTGCATGCATGTGTGTGCATGTGTTTTAAACCTACTTCTTCTCTCTGCATCTTTCTGTGCGAGAAATGATGAAAGGGCATCCATATTTGCATCTTCCCAGTCACTCAGTCTGTCACACTCTGTCACTTAAACTAGACATGTTGTCTCTTGTGCAAGCCAAGGACTTCTCATCTACTGATAGCTATTCTTACCCAATTTGCATAGAAGCTGAACTTCCCTAGTTCTCCTTAATGTTGTTACAAAATCAAAGATGTGGGTGCATTTTCATTAACATACCCTGGTTTGTATTACCTTAGGTTATATGGCTGCTTACTTCTTGGTGCTGCCATACTTTGATTCCATAAGTGCCATTATTTTCCCCTGATAATGTAGATTGTCTCTGCTCCTTTAAGCACCATCTCAGAATAAGAGCTTTGAAAAATGCAGGGCAGGCTTGACAGGAATCTATATTTTAAGTGCTGAGTTAGCTCCTCTGCTAGCCAAGACAAAAAAGCTCTGGAAAGAAAGTGCTTTGTCCAGAGGGGAAGAAGTGTCTTCTATCCCTTTCCCACAGTTAAGAAACAGCTTTTGTTGAGTTACAAGGAAAGTCACTTACATAATCTATGGTCAGAAAGCTGGGCTGGCATGCCTTTGAATGACTGGAAGTAGAACAAAGGCAAAAAAAATAATATTGACATTTCCCAGCTGACCCCAGAATGAAAACCTCCCATTATGTTGGCACTTACTGCATGGCTACTGTGTAATTTGGTTTTGTTCTGGCTCCTGAAATTGACATTATCTTTATGTAACTGTCATTCAGTAGTGTATGGGTTGCCTCATAGAAAATGCATCAATGACACAATTCTCATTTGCTTGGAAATATGCCCCCCAGTGCCTTTCCCCACCTCTCCATAGAGACTTGTTCTGCTTCCCTCCACTGCACTGCTCTCTGCTCTGCACCTGTATTTTAGGGGAGAAAATGGTGCATTCACCTTCCTCTGAGGAAAATGGCTTTCCATCCTTTGCCTGTTGGGCCTGGGTGGGAGCCAGTGCTGCAGACAGCTCAGTAGGACAGGGCTGCATGGGCAGCAGGCAGATCCCAGATCAGACTGGTCTCCCTGAGGTTCTTGGTGCTTTGTTGTCTTGGCAGTAGGATTGGAAACCCCACCGAGGTACCAGCCAAATACAGTTCCTTCTGCCGCTTTGATACAAGCAAGCTTTCTTGCTGTGAAAACCAGAAGGAAGTGATGCTCTAGAGATGATGACCTCCATCTAGCCCAGACCTGTTGATGTTAGCACCTTCAAAAATGGGGGGAAAGTCTGACTTGTTCTGCATGTGTGCAGTGGCTCTTTGGGGGATTTCCAGGTGGCCAAAGCACTGTGTTGTCTTTGTTGGGTATGAACTAGTGGTTTTAAATTATCTTTTTTTTGTTTTTTTTTTTCGTTTGTTTTTTTTTGTCTGTTTACTTCATGCCTGGCAGTCTTGAGGAACTTTCCAGAATACATATTGTAAACCACAGTCTTGATATGAGTGGTCAGCTAGCTGTGTGCCATCACCTCCATGAGCTTCTGAAGGTGTCTGGAAGCGATCCATGGGTCAGTCAGCATGTCTGTGTGGGACAGGCAGGATAAGCTACATTCTGCAGAAATCTCTGTAAAGATTACTCAACTTTTCTCCTGGAGTCTCTTCAGAACGGATGGGATCCAGGAATCACCTGCTTACTCATGACCTATCCTTAACAGTACCCTAAAAATCCACCAAATTCTAGTACTGTGCATATTTTGTACAGACAGGTTTGTGTTAAGTGAAGACATGTCACAACCCCAAGGAGAAGCATATTATGATGGAAGGCTGGGAAAGCAATTTTTCTTATTGTTTCAGAGGCTTGTGCAGGACTAATCCCAGGCTATAAATTGTAGTGGTTACCTGGTACTTATTTGCTTTGAAAAAGCCTTTGGGTGCAAGTTCTACACTGTGTTGTTATGTATTTCAGCACACCAACGGCATGATCATATATCTGGTATATTAACCTAACAAAAAGGTGTAAACCTCATTTCCTTTGTGGTCAGAATTTGGAAGCTAGTAAGCTATTTTCTTTAGTTCTGTGTAAACGCGAAAGAAATGAGTATATGTATCAGACAAATACAATAAAAGCTTTAGCATGTACGAATGTGCATTAGTATAAATGCAAGGAATAGTACAAATGCAATAGGAATATATAAAAGTACGTATGTGCTTATATGCTTATGCTTATATATTTAAGTCTAAATGCATAAGGTGTATTTATATATAAAAAATACGGTATATAAAAATCTTGGATGTTATTACATTCAGAAAATGCTTAATTCCACTATATTAATGCTTAAGTCCATCATATATGAAAAATGTCCATCATATTTGAAAAGTCATGGCAGTCAGGTGAAGCTCCCAATGACTGGAAAAAGGAAAATATAACCCCCATTTTCAAGAAGGGGAAAATGGATGACCCAGGGAACTACAGACCAGTCAGTCTCACCTCTGTGCCTGGCAAAATCTTGGAGCAGATTCTTCTGGAAGGCATGTTAAGGCACATGAAAAACAACAAGGTGCTTGGTGACAGCCAGCATGGCCTCACTGAGGGGAAATCCTGCCTGACCAATTTGGTGGCCTTCTATAAATGGGCTACGGAACTGATGGACAGGGGTAGAGCAGTTGATGTCATCTACCTGGACTTGTGTAAAGCGTTTGACACTGTCCCACACGACATCCTTGTCTCTAAATTGGAGAGACATCAATTTGACTGATGGACCACTCAGTGGATAAAGATCTGGCTGGGTGGCCGCACACAAAGAGTTGGGGTCAATGGCTCAGTGTCCAGCTGGAGACCAGTAATGAGTGGTGTCCCTCAGGGATCGGTGTTGGGACTGGTCTTGTTTAACATCTTCATCGCTGACGTGGACAGTGGGATTGAGTGCGCCCTCAGCAAGTTTGCCGATGACACCAAGCTGTGTGGTTCTGTTGATACGCTGGAGAGAAGGAATGCCATCCAGAGGGACCTTGACACACTTGTGAGGTGGGCTGATGCCAACCTCATGAAGTTTCACCATGCCAAGTGCAAGGTCCTACACTGGGTCGGAGCAATCCCAGGCACAGCTACAGGTTGGGCAGAGAAGAGATTCAGAGCAGCCCTGCAGAGAAGGACTTGGGGATGTTGGTTGATGAGAAAATGAACATGAGCCGGCTTCAGTGTGCACTCGCAGCCCAGAAAGCCAACTGTATCCTGGCCTGCATCAAAAGGAGCGTGACCAACAGGTCCAAGGAGGTGATCCTGCCCCTCTACTCTGTTCTTGTGAGACCTCACCTGGTGTATTGTGTGCAGTTCTGGTGTCCTCAACATAAAAAGGACATGGAACTGTTGGAACAATTCCAGAGGAGGGCCACGAGGATGATCAGGGGACTGGAGCACCTCCCGTATGAAAATAGGCTGAGAAAGTTGGGGCTGTTCAGCCTGGAGAAGAGAGGGCTGTGTGGAGACCTCATAGCAGGCTTCAAGTATCTGAAGGGGGCCTACAAGGGTGCTGGAGAGAGACTCCTCATTAGGGACTGTGGTGACAGGACGAGGGGTAACAGGTTAAAACTTAAACAGGGGAAGTTTAGACTGGATACCTATATCCAATTTTTGTATCCAATATTTAATATACAAATTATATATATTTTTATATCTTCCGTAATATATTATTATATAATATATAATGATATGTTTCATTATATATTATAATATATAATACAATATAATATATCATAATATATATAGCAATATATAATAATATAAGACGATATAAAATAATATATAGAATTACAATTATATTTATTATATCTTATATTTTATATATTATTATATGTAACATATATATAAATTATAAATATATTATAAATGTATATATATTCTTATAACCAATACTTACATACTTCTTAAGTCCAAGGAGGAAGTTCTTTACTGTGAGGGTGGTAAGGCACTGGAATGGGTTGCCCAGGGAAGTTGTGAATGCTCCATCCCTGGCGGTGTTCAAGGCTAGGTTGGACAGAGCCTTGGGTGACGTGATTTAGTGTGAGGTGTCCCTGGCCATGGCAGGGGGGTTGGAATTAGATGGCCTTAATGTCCTTTCCAACCCTAACTATTCTATGATTCTATGATTCTAATTCATCTTCAAGACTTTAAGAAATCTCTGCATAGCATTATTATTGACAATAGAGATTGATTTCTGCTCCTGATGTGAACCAGAGGAGAGATTTTCTGAGTCTCCTTAGACTGCATCTAAACTGTGCTGTTGTAGAAGGGAGAGAAACTGTCCTGAGTGTGCACAGCAGAACATGGCACTTCAGGAGCGTGAGTTGCTTATGTAAACTCCCTGTGGCCCTGCATGAGCTAATGGCTCCTCGCACCCCAGCTTTAACCCTCATCTTGAGTACCTTGCAGTGGAATCATGATGTCCAGCTCCCCTAGCCCTCATCGGCACATTGTCCAAGGGATCTCCTCATGAGAGTCCTATGTCAGACAGCTTTCATGGGGATTCCAGCAGAGCTGCAGCCTTGTCCTTCTCCCCATGCGGGATGCACGCTTGCCTGATTATCCTCAGTTTGCCTTCTGCCTTGCAGGGTCTGTGCTGTGCAGTGCTAAGCACTCCTGTGAGACTACAAGGAGACAGACCCACTGCATGGGAGGTACTTGGTCATATATGAGCTTACCAAAGTGCTCTCTCACTTTCTTGAGTGACAGTGGCCCACTGTCTGACACATTTGGGAGAAGCGTGATTTTTGTTACTCCTGCCTTCAGCTGGCTTCTGGATCATCACTTAATTTAGTATGTTAACCTCCACAAACTCATCACGAATCTTGGCCATCATTCTTCATTTCCTCCTATCCTTCCTCTTTCCCTTCCCTATCCCCAAACTCCCTTATTTGCAATTATAGTCATCTTTAGTGAGGAGCAATGGCTTTTTAATTTTCCACCAGAAATGGAAGTATGCAGTTATTATGCAAAGCAGCTTTCTTTTAATTCCCCAAAATTTCCGGTGTACACTGTAATCAGTCATTTTCTACTGTACATTTTACTGTCTGAAATTGTAAGCTTGGACCATTAGAAAGCCATAATAAATAATTCAGTGATTTCCTTTCAGCTTCATATTCTATTTTGCTGAATATGTTTGGAGGTGAAAATATCTCTCTGGAGGGGGATAATTTTAAGTTTAGTTTTCTAATTTGATTAAGGAAATGGTGCCTGCCTGTTTCATCTACAGGCAGGAATCTGAGTGCACCAGGGAGATGTTTAGATATCTGTGTAGGTGTGTTTAATATGTTCCGCCTAATTGTGTTTCCTATTCACTAAATAAGAAAAGTTGTAATGCAATGGGACTAATCTTCCCATTTTCCTCCCACCTCCTTTTTTCCTTGTTTTAATTGTCTTGCTTCTCACAGCACCAGCAGCACACCCTGGTCATGTATTTTGGTGGATCAAGGCATATCCCAGCATAGATGGCTGAGGCCAGCACCGAGATCCAGCCCGATGTTTTCATCCAAGAGGCACCACACAGCTGTATTTGGCATAATTAAATCAACTCACCCACGTTAGAAGGAGGCTTTTCTGGTCAGGACATAGGTGTTGGGTTTTTTTGGGAGCTGTGTTATTTTAATAGTTTAACCAACTGGCTAAATGCAAAGACAGAAGTTGTGCTAAAACAATATGGCATGTCCTGATACTGTTTTTTAAGGGTCTCTGTTTTGTTTTCTTCTGAAATTTATTAAATTCTGAGCTTATGAGACATTGGCACAGGTTGCCCAGAGAAGCTGTGGCTGCCCCATCCCTGGCAGTGTTCAAGGCCAGGCTGGATGGGGCTTTGAGCAACCTAATCTAGTGGAAGGTGTCCCTGCGTATGGCAGGGGGGCTGGAACTAGACGGTCCTTAAGGTCCCTTCCAACCCAAACCATTCTGTGGTTCAACCTCAGGGCTGCATGAGTTACTTTGTCAAATGAGATGTGATGCAAGGGACACGCTTGAAAACAGGCTGATCTGCCTTGCACAGGCTTCACTGCCTCTGAGAAGGAAAGAAGAGTTACCTGCATCAAGGTGTACAGTCTGTTCTCTCCATCTCACGAGTAAAGGAGGGACCATCTCACATGAACAAGTCTTTAAAGACAGCAATTTTCTTCTGTTTCCATATGGAGTTGTGGCTAGCAATTCACTGTAACAAAAGAACAGATTTCACTTAGCAGCTTTTGGGAAATATTTCAGCATATTTTGAAGAGGTGAATGTGATAATTCATTTGAACAAAACCAGCCATGTGATATATTAAAAAAAGAGAGAAAACAGTGCATAGCTACATAGAAGTACAGGTGGGCTTAAAATTCTGATCTTTTTCTTATGTAAGCTAAGGGTTCTTGAGTTTTCATTTAGATCCAGTGGGATGAATTTGCTCTATCTTTTCAAGCTGTTCTTTGAAACCATGAGAGCTCTAAACCCCAGGTCTTCGAAACAAAATGCAAAAATGAAAATCCTCACATCATCTCTTGGTTTCTGTAACTGGAGTTTGAAGGGGAGTAGGAGAGAGAGCAAACACTGGCATAGCTGCAATGAGGTTGCAAATATTGGCAGTGCTCTTCAGTGCATGGCAGGAGGGGGTGTCAGTGCGGGTAAGCACCTTCCACAAACTAATCTAAACTAGTCCTTGTTCATCTCTGTTTCTGCAGCAGTTGAAGCAGCAGGTGTGCCTAGCCTAGGCAGTTCGTATTTATCTATGTGGTCCTCCTGGAAGATTTTGTTGTCGTTAATATATGCAAGGTTTATTGGCCTATATATGTTTTCAAATATTCACTCTTTCTGCTCCTGCAGATATCATGACCACAAGTGCTCCTGTTTGAGTTTTGAAACATAAAGGTGAAACCCAAATTTTGTCGCGATGCTACTGATACCTGAGCACACTAATTATACATACAAAACAATTTTGACCAATTCCTTATTTCATTATGTAGCCTTGTGAAGCATAATCCTATTAAAGCACACCTAAGCATGCTTTGTGACAGCTTCTCCCCAAAACATCCAGAGCTTTTCAGAGACAAATTAGTGCAATAAACAAAATAATGCAGGTGAAGTGGTGAGAGCATCACAGTCAGCATTCAGTCTGTGTTCCAGCTACTTTGCCTCTCCAGCTCATGGGGGAAATTGTGTAGGGCTGCCCTGAGGCTGAATAATCCAGTTGTACTTACATTGCTGAGCCTGTGCTGTACTCAGTTTAGCAACATTCATCCACACTGCAGCTTGATGATCAAATGACTGATCAAATGACAGAAAGACTATTGCTTTCCCCCTCCATTTTCTGTCTTCGGTGCCTGTACTGCTAACAAGCTAGTCACTACTGACCCAGGATAAACTTTTGAGGAGTAATTAAAACACTTGTATTACCTCTGCCTCAGTATTACCCAAAATGTAAAGAAAGCCTAAATGAGACCATTTTGGAAAATGCCCAAATCCTGCTGCAGGTAGAATATTTTCTTTTCTTAATAGGTTATTGAAGGGCCTGAGGGCTTAGAGGAGGCTGCGGCCCTAGGCCCCCCCTTTATTCTGTCCCTGAGTGCTGCATTATTGTTTGCTCTCATGTCTCAGTGCTGATGGCTTGTAATGTCCACAGGGGCAAAATGTGAACAGGAGAGCATGGTGTTCCTCACCCAAGATGACCCATCCTGCAGATTAATGTGCTTTTGGGAAAGTGCTTGACTCCCCACAGGCTGTAGTCTGTTGTTTCCAGCTCTTTCATTCCTGTAGCACTGTCAGAAACTACTCAGCTGGGCATCTTTACCTGCTATAGCAGGTGAGGGACCTAGGCCTCTCTGAGGTGTGCTCTGAGCACCCTTTGCAGGAGGGGCACTCCAGAGGATTTAAGCACAGTGTCTGGAGACCAATGGGGTTTTAGTGGAAGCTAAAGACACCAGAGTGGGGTAGTGCTTGAAGCAGAGGGCACCTGGAAAATTCATACCTATTTGAGGGACAGGTCTCCTATCTGGGAGAGGGAGGGGATGTGTGGAGGAAGGTATTATTGGGCCATAAGCTATAGGTGGTCTTAAATCCTTTTTGAAGCCAGTCCTTTGTCAAGGAATGGTTTACCCCGCAGCTTTTGGCTGTTTTCTGAGGAAGAGAACTTCCTTCAAAGCCTCATCCTTTGTTCATGTTCATTGTTTCTTGGTTCTGCACAGGACCAAAATCAGACATGCAAAAGCACCATGAAAAAAATACAACTGGAGCATTCTTGGCATGACTTGGCATGTGAGAGCAGGGAGATGGGGAACTTGATAGGCTTCCAGACATGTTCTGCAGACTCAAGAAGTGCAAGCAGTTGATAAGCATCTGAACTTTTGTGTGTTTATCTGAACTGAACTCGAACTCCAATTTCAGAGTTTACCTAGCAGCGGCTAATAATTACTAGAATGCTTGTTAAAATTGGAAAGTAATCTCAATAATTACTTAATTGGCAAAAAGACACAAGCAATATCCCTTATTTAAATTGTGCTTGCCCAGGAGTTTGGAGCAGACATTTGTCTTAGCAGACAGTCTAGAAAATCCTTTGAAGGAAAAAAAAATACTAATTCTCCTCTGCTTTAAAATTGTTGGGGAATTATCAAGCTGAAAACCCCCCTACTTTATAAATAGAGAGGCAACAGATCTCATTCCGGTTCTTGTACATCTTCTTATGTCATAGTAATACTGTGAAGTTACCCGCTGTAGTGGTGTGAATCCAGTATTGTGCAAGACCAGATTGTGCCCTGCAATTTAAAAGGTGGAGTTATATTATAAAAAGAAGGGCAGTTAGTAGAGGCTCATTCCTGTGAAAAATGTGTTTAGGGTTCTGTTCAGGAACAATGTGGTTGGCTTTCTTAGTAAAACAAGTTATTTAATTGCAAAAATAGAACCTTTTTGGTTATGTAGGCTTAGTTGTCATTTACTACCTCTTTGGTGACGTTAAACTTTAACACGATAACAGTGCGGTGAGCAGAGAGAACAGTTTCCACCCACATAGACAAACATTGATCTCGGTGATAAAGAAGAACAAACATTCTCATGGAGCAGTAAGAAAGAAATTGAACCTGAAACGAGAGGGTTATTTTTACTGTGCAGTAAAAGAAAATTAATCTTTCAACTAGGAACAGGGAAGGGCAAGGGGATGGCTTATCAAAATATTGTTTACAGGATAATAAATTCTCTGACTTCAGTCTGTAATATTTGCCCATTGGTTGTGCACAAAAACAACTCACTGACTGAGGTGAAGTTCTGGTCACAGCCGAATAAGTGGCAGCTCTGCTGCTGACTTCAGTAGGGGCAGGTATTTATAGCTGGAGAGCTGCGCAGAGGCTCTGATGCCTTGTGGAGGTCTCGTATGAGCAGACTGCCTCTTTAAGTCCTTCCTTGGCCGATGTCTGCTTGAAACTAAGCGTGCACTTCTGTGCTCTGCTGAACCTGGCTCTGAGGTTGATGACTAGACTGACATTTTAGAAAAGTTTGAATCACTAATGTACAACAGGCATTTTTTATTTAAACTGAGCTTTCCGGTTTGGAGGCCCATTCCCCTACCTAGAAGGGGCAGCCTTCTGCAGGGCCTCCTTCACGTCGGTGAGCTCCACGTGAGATAGCGTGTCCTGGGCTGAGCAGTGATGCTAGGAGGAGCAGGGAGGGTGATGTGACCTGCATGATAGAGTCATGTCCCCATCTCACATGTCCTGACCAGGCAGTGCTTACCTCTGGAAGGTAAAGGCAAAAGACCTAGGTGTGTCTGTGGATTGGACGACAGGGCCATAACCAGCAAGTGTGATTTGTACTGTTGAATAAAGTACTAACCATACCTTCAGTACTGAGGTACGTGGGTGCTTGGGAGGTGGTGGTGGTGAATAGGAAGAGATTAATCTGACCAAAAGTAGGTGTCCTCAATATCTGTGTCAGAGTTAGTCATCTAGGCTCCACCTACAGACAGTGGGGAGGTTCGGACACCTGTAAGGTATGATTCATCTTCTTCTACTGCACGTATGAATCAGGTCAGAGGAATGGCCTCCTGCTAGCTGCTCTCCATTGGCTGTGAAAGGTGCTCTGTGTGACGTGCTATCTGTGCAGGTATCTTACCTGTTGGCATGTAAAGGTAGGTCACGTGAAAACCCTGCCTTTGTTCTGGAAGCTAGCCATTTAGGAAATATATAACACACTTGTAGGACCAAACAAACAAAGCTCTGATGTGGTGTTTTCAAAGTGTAAATTCTCTATTCTTGCTATGTCTTATTGTGCAATCTTCTAGACAAACCATATCCATAATTTTCCTTATCAATCTCTCTCATCAAATCTGGCTTTCTACCGCTCAATACAGTGTGTGACAGCAACATGCTGCTACACATGATGTTGTGATGCACACAGATCTTTTTATACAGGTCATTTAAGAGGTGGTTACATGGTCCTATTCCCATAATATCTTAGCATCTCATATGTCTCGATACATTTGTCTTTTTAATATACAGATGTTAATTCAGTCTCCTCTGCCTTGTGTCTTAGTGCTCCTCTTGGCTTAGGAAGGATCTAGGGAGAACTATACTTACAGAAAGTCTCCCTTGGCTTTGAGCTGTTCCCAGCAGGTCTGTTTGACTGTCTTCCTAAATCTCTATATGAGCAATTATGAGTCTGTGGAGGAGGCAAGCAAACTCCAGCTACTCCTGACCTTTGCCTGTTAACTGTGCCTCCTCTACATGATACAGAGAGGTTTTCCAACTCAGTCACTCTCAGCTACCAAGAGATTTCTGACAGTCAGTAAATTACACCATAACTTCTACTCTTGCTTGGAGCTTCTGCTGGCTACTTACTGCAAATATTCAGTGTTGCTATTACATAAGATGAGGTTTTAATCACTGCCATAGGTAGCAGGGCAAGGCTTGTGAGACTTGTATGCCTTAGAAATAGATTTGTGTGGGGATAGTAACGACATGTGCATTCCAGAAGAATATTTCCTCCCTGAAAGGTGGCGAATTGAAGAGGGAAATAGTGGTTTGGTATCAGTGATTCTCTGTATAGCAAACAAGCTAAGCAGTATCTGGCTTTGATGGGATTACCTGGAAGATTTTATCTTTGGTGGAAGGTGTGTGTCCTGCCTCAGGAAGTTTTGAAATGAAGATTTTTTTTTTTTTTTTACAGCTGTTCAAAAGTCAGTCAGACAAGTGCAGAATAAAATAATCACTTCTCATTCCAGCTATCATTCTACCTAGCTGAGTCTCATTCTTCCATAATCTTTCAGGTTTTTATCCCTGGAGGTAGACTCCCTTTGAAGAGCAGTAAGAATTGTCATTATTTGATTCATCTTTTCAAAAAAACCACATCTTTGCATATTCCTCTGTCTGCCTCATTTTAGATTGCCTCTAGTAAGTCTTTTTCCCTGGCTTTCCTGGGATGTCCTCAGTTGTCAATGTGATGTGCCGACCTTCCCTCGCAGCTCCAAGACTAGGATGAGAGCAGTGTGAGTCCTTAATGCTCTCTGCCATGGTGGGGCAAGGTTCTTCTCCTCCAAGAGACATCATGTCCATCAGGGTGCTTTGGAAATGTCTCCCTGTTGAAATCAGCAGCATCAGAGTGAAGATGCAAGTTGGAACATTATAAAATCCAGGCTTGCTTATCAGCCCTCCTGTGACATTAGTGACCTATATATGGAACAAAAAGGGAATGTCCCATGACAGTTAAGGAGCCTTTTGGCTTCAGGAGCCACTGTAGTCTGTAAAAGCTACAGTGGAGGCAGGATTGTGGCCCCAGGCTGTGTGGACCCACTCTTTGCTGTGAGGGGTTCAGCTTGGTTCAGTACTACATGTGTTGCCTAAGTGCAAAAGGTGGAGACCCTTGAGTAGCTGCCAGCCTTTGCTAGCAGGGTTTCAAGCACATCCATTCATGCTGGGATTGCATCCTTTCTGTCTGCTTGTCAGTTCCCAAGTCTTCATTTGGCACAAGGCTGCCCATCTAGCAAGAAGTTTATCTGCTGCCTTCCCCTCTTTCCAGGACCACATACAGCTTTCCCACATACAAACTTTTTAATTAAAGGTCTGTCATTTTTTCCCAGACATCTCAAAGAAATTATTTTGTCTTGGCCTCCTTCATAGTTTTAGCATTCGGTCAGAAAGCAGCTCTTCGGAGCAGTCTCTGCTCACTCACCACAGACATGTAGTTGTTCCCCTTTGGCTTCATAGTGGGCTTTATCTTTCCATTTTTGCTTCTAATTTGTTGACACCGAGAGCCTGCCTGGGTTTTACAGGCTTTCCTGTAATGAGGCAGCCAGATTGTGAAAGGCTGTGTCACAACCTGACTTGTTCTTGTCAGCAGCTTTTGTCTCCCCTCTGCAGTCAATTCTGTACCACTACTTTTGATTTTTGCTTTAGTTATTCTGGTTGGTTTTAGCTGAGGTTGCTTTCTCTGTTAGCAGAAAGATGATTTAGTTCTGCTGAAGCCCGGCGATGGTAGCACATAATAGCAGTATGTATTTTTAATCTAGACTCAGTTTCTGTGTTTTACAGCACCAGAGAGAGTCTGTTTCTGTGTCTGAGGTGCCACTACAAGATGTGTATGATTTCCTGAGTGTTGATGATTGCAGTGAATTATCCCAGTTCTCTTTTAGAGCTGTTGCTTAGAGAGTTTTTAGTATTTATGTACAAAGCCAGCAAAAAAACAGTCGTCTTTCCCAGTTCACAAAAAATAAATAAATTCTAAAGTTAGGTTTGCATCTAGAGTGGGTAGAATCAACTCCCTTCCCTCCCTGAAATGTCTGATAGATTTATGAAACAGGTGCCACATGCAGTTGCATAGGTCTTACCCTGGTACAGTTCGACAAGGATGTCTGGCAAAGCTGCCCAGCATTGCAAGGGCTCCAGGGTGTCATCGACCACCAAGGAGTCCTTGCTCCCCAGTAGCCAGGGAGCTCCATAGTTTGAAGGGTTCCTGACTCCAAGGAAGACAGGCCAGGAGTCATGATGCTACTGAAAACTTTTGGAACCAGAGGTTGAACGAACACCCTGTTTCAGGCGGAGCAAACCAGCGTTTTTCTGAGAGTCCCTTTATATTGTAGTACTTCTCTGAAGAAGCACAAGGGTAACTTTGGCCCTACTTAGTGGCAGAATTTAGTGCTAAGCCCGCACTCCAGGCAGACGTAGTGAAATAAAGCCTGAAGAAATTCATGTTTTGAGCTTCTTATGTTATGAACTTCTGGAGCCCCCAGATTGCCTGATTTTGAAGCAGCTTACTGCTGGGTGTGTTTGTCTGCAGTGCTTTGGAATGAAGCACCAGGGATTTTGGGGCTGTCTCTGGGTGCTTTCTGAGGCTTTACAGACACTCTGTTTTACAAATCAGCCCATGGTACTTGTGCAGTACAAAGAGACAGGCAACTCTCACATGCTCACTTTGGCTCCAGGCAAGGTTATTCTGCCATCCTCCTGAGCTCTGCAGAAGGAGCTCTGCTCCCTGCCCAGCAGTGTGTGCTGGAGAAGCATCCCTTTATACAAGCGTGTTGTATAAATCATGTATCATCAAGCAGACAACTAGACAGTGTTTTCTTCATCTGCTCTGGTTGGGGCTCTGCATAGGAAGAGAACTTGCTCTGACAAGAGTTGAAATCTTAAGTCAGAGGAAGCACTGTAAGTGGAAACTTGAGTTTGTTGTTCCTCTTTATATGACACTTTGTGGATTATCCTGAACATAAATTATGGTAAAAGGAGGAAGATAATGAACAAATCTGGGAAAATAAATTACTGTTTTTGTGTTACTGATATGCCAAAATTAGCAGGTGAAGTGGTTCTAAAAGAGTGATTTGGAGCTCTTCCTGATGAAACAGCCTCCCACTGAAGCCAGTGATGTCACCTGGGGCTGGATCCAGCTCCTACTTCCAGGGGTGGCGGTCGTGCCTCTGACCAGCAGTGAGAACATGTTGAACCCTCAGGAAAGTACACACACGTGAGCAGGCTAGACTCACAGAGCAAACCATGATTTAATTTTGCTACTGAGTGATCCTCATTACAATACAAGCAAATGGGCCAGAGTCCTATGTAAGTCTTCCTTACGGGATTCTTTCTTCATCTGATCAGTACTGGGAAGGATAAAAAATCCAGCAGAGAAACTAAGGAGTGGGAGAAATGACTCTGACATGAAGAAGGAAGCTTAAAGCGTATATTGAATCAATGCTTTTATGTATAGTACATTTCTGCACAAAGACCTTAGAAGAGGTTGGCTACTAAGACATCATTGAGTTTAGAGCTGTATATTAATTTATCACAATTTTGCCCCCAGTGTCGTGACTGAGGATCTCCTGTAAGACTGCTGAAGGGTTTCTGTCGAATGGTTTGTCTTCAACTAGTAGAGCAGTACAGTATCAGAGGGAAAAGTAAGCTATTTGCCTACTGCTCTAGCAGCCTGATAAAGTCCCATTGAATTTATTTTCCATAAGTTGAGCAAGGGTAAGCTATTGAACAAGAGGAACCACGTGGGAATGACTAACATGCTGGAGTGTGCAGAAGTGAGCTCATGTCCCCGTGAGGATATTCTCTGTGTGTGTGGTTTTGGTTGTTTGGTTTGGGTTTTGGTTTTTTTGTTGGTGTTTTTTTTTTTTTTCACTGGGAAACCAGAAGCAAAAATAATTTTTTTTTTTTTTCTGAGCAAAGCAAGAAGTAAATCATGGTGACATTTCCTCATTTTCTGTTTCCTCAAGGAAGTGCTTAGTTGACTTGATCATTCACTCTGAGACTTGTCCTACGCTTTCTTTGCATTCTAGGAAGAAAATTACAAAAATTAAAAAGAAAAAAGAGAGTGTATGTATACACACACGCATATATATGTATCTATAGGTTATGTTTATGGACTGATACCTGTTTGCGGAATGATTGCTCTTTCTGATCCAGAACGTTTTCATTTCAGTAAGGGAACTGATCAAAGTAATAATTAACCTCTTGTAAATCTAAGGCAAGGTAATTGCCCATTTTTTCATTAGTCCAGGACTAAAAAAAGGTTCTTGTAGAAGGTTATGCCCTTTGGAAGTGATTTAAGCTTTATGGAGGAAATTTCTCGAATTTCAGAATGGCTCTTTCCAGGCAGTTTAATGGTGTGAATGCTTCAGGTTGTCCAGTCATTTTCTTTCTGTGGAACTCTAGAGCTCTGTTTCAGTTGTTGTTATGTTTTGTTTGACTCAGCATGGAAAAACCAGGCAAGGTAGGACAGACCAAATTGCCAATCAGAATAATGGATGATCCCTCCTAAAAGCAGGATTTGGTTCAGTGAATATGCATGGTAATGTTACCACTATTAAGGAATCTCTTCAGAGATGGCACTGATTATTTTCCATGGTAGGTGGGATAGGTAATTTCCTATGCTATTCACAGAAGATGCAAGTCCCAGGAGGTCTGGAGCAATAGACCTGTCTGGAGGAAGTCCAGGGACGAGAGGAACATTTTTTACACTGATAAGGCTTTGGCAAATTGTTGCCTCCCCCACGTTTGTCATCTGCCTTTCTATCATAAATGTATAGGTTGGAAAAAATCTTTCTTCAGAAGAATTGAAATGTTCAGCCTTTTCCTGTGTGTGCTATGTATCTATAAAATATGGTTGTTGCTTTGGCAGTAGGGCTGTTGGCCTTCTGTAGTTTGGTTATACAGTGTTTCTCATTTGCAATGAAGTGAATAATAGTGATTTTGCTGTGAACAAAATGTCTTTATATAATCGAGACAAATCCCTGGTATTAGCCACATCTCTCTACAGCTGGAATGTCATGTGTTGACACCTTCTGTGTAACCTCAAACATGCTGTTACTGCTACCAAACTTCAGAAGTTTTTGGCAATACAATTTTTGATTTTTCAAGGTGAAAAAGACCAGGGAATTTTTTTGTTTTTTTTCCATGGTTAAAATGGAAAACACTTTATTTTTAACCTGGGCTGTTTTGCAAATCAGAATTATTTTTTTTTTACCCTAACTGTGAGTTTTACTACTTTCCTCCCTCTTCCCATTCTGAGGAGCTACTGCTAAAAACAATCTTTTACTTAAGAATCACAGTCTCTTTCAAGGTAGTTGAAGAAGGAGAATAGAAACCAGTTGTGGCTGCTCTTCGCGAATAAGGACTTGGTCCTCAAACACTTTTGCACACAAGTAACTTGATGGATCTAAGTAGCCACATCAAATGCTCTTGTAAAGTTATTCATATGACCAAATGTTTGCATGATCAGTATCTAAATCATTGTTCTAGTTCTGAGTTCTTGCATGTTTCCCCATCTGTAAATCAATGATATTGCAGGTTTCACTTGGTAAACACTTTGAAATCAATTCATTTAAAGCAGTATATATGAATGTGTCACTTATTAATGTTCGAGAAGGAATACTGACCAAGAAAATGGATATTTTCCACTTTCATAAGAAAAAATGACAAAGAACAATAGTTGAGAGATTAACCTGGAAAAGCAATAAATAGTTCTTAAAAGCAAATAATCCCATAAAAGTGATGCATGAAGAAAGGCAAGCCTCTAGAGAAATAGCAGAAAATGGTATTAAAGCAGAAGAAAAATTTTAAGTAACTTTTTCTTAGTGGGGGAACTTGATTAGTATGATGTCTGGAGGGCTGCTTGCTTTTCTTTCCCTCCAACAGACAGAGCATCCATTATACTTTCAGACACATTTTCTTGTTGATTCTCCTGCCACTCTTCCTCCTGTAAACCAGGAACAGCTCTGTTGATGCACGTGGATTCACCCTTCTGTGAAAAAGTCAGGCCCTGTATATTTTGGTGTGACCCTTAAGGGGAAATCCTAGCCATACAGAAGCCAATGGCAAAAGTGCCACTGCCACCAGAGGAGCCAGGTTTTCCTCCAGGATTTTTTATCTTCCTGCCTTATACCCCATAACAAACATGTAACGTTTCACAAACTGCTGCGGCTGTTGTATTGGATAACTGATTGCTGTCCTGTACACCCTGCAACTTAATCTGCTCAAGAAGCAGTTTCAGGTTCAGTGCCCTGTACTTTCTGCGCTCCATATATTTTGATATCCATGCGCTGGTGCCAGTGGTGCGGTGAGAGAGGTCATCCGGCAGCCCACTGGGATTCCTCCCTGCTATTTGAGAGTGGTTTGAAAACCTTGGTCTAGGAGGGCAGTGAGGAAAGAGAGGATTTGGTTTTCTTGTGAAAGCATTTTAAAAAATGTCATGAGACACTCTTGCTTTTCAGCTTGCTGTTTGTTAAGGTAATGGTTCAGGCTCAGTAACACAGGCAGCTCATGTATGTTTAGCCATCTGTGAAGGTCTCATAAATTAAAAGATGCAGGGCTGTAAAATGATACTGGAGTTGTTACCCTGGTTTGGGTTGCTGTGGCTTGGGTCTGGTTTTTTTCTGTTTATAATGCTCTTATGATAGCAAGTGCTTATAGTGCCACCACCTGGCTGAGACAGCCACTGCCTCCGCGGTCAGGTTTCTAATCTTGAAATGAAGGTTTTGCTGTTACAAGAAAATATGAGCCAGTCTTGTGGGATCGCTAACACCCCTTCCTCTTCTTGACTTTTTGTTTTTGCTGGTTTTAGTGGTGGAGAAAGGTAATTTGAGGACAGCAGCTAAAATGACTGGCACTTGAAGGGACTTACACCATCTGTACAGGGTATGAATAACTTAATTTATCCACTTGGTAAACTGTGAATATCAATCTTTGTTAATATTTAAAACTATCATTTAAACTGGAGTTCTCGGGTTTTAAATTTGGTATGTGTTCTAATGTTTATTTAATATAAAATCCTTCTGTTTGTGTTTAGCAATTCAAAAAAGGGTCTCTTTTCCTTTGCTTCACTGAGTCAGCTGAGCTGGGCAGTGACATTACTAACTAGAATTACTTTTCCTTTCCAATTTTTGCTTTTCTGCAGTCCAGTCCTGCAGCTGTAAATGCCACATGAACAATGATTATGGAATCAAGCATGCAAAAAAAGTATACAGTGTTTGTGACACCCTCCCCTCTTCAGCCAGATGGTTTAACATGGAAGCCCTGCGACAAATACTGGTGGGGCAGGTAGCCCTCTTGGCAAGCAAGTGTCCTAACAGCCTGGGCTGGTTTGCAATTCCACTTATTTCTGCCACTTGAATCCCCTTTGCACAAAGCACAGGCACATGTGACAGTAACTGGAGGATGCAGTGGGTCCTCCATATGGGTACGTAATCTCAGTTCTTTTATGGGTTTCTTCTAAACAGCTATGTTGTGCAGGTGCCATAAGCAATTACCAATTTTATAGGATACTTGAATGAAAGATTTTCAGAGGGGGAGATGTGGGTAATCTCCAGGCCCCGAGGAGTTGTTTCATTTTTAATTGTGCATTTTAGGGTCTATGGGGCTCTGATATTTCAAGTTCTGTGCAAACAGCAAGCACACTGCTATCATTGTGTTCCCCTGCTCAGGGCTTGTGGCTGAATTACCTCATGATAGGCTTTTTAAGTCTTTGGCCTCCTTCTTGGCCTCATATTTCAACACAACATGTGAAAGAGATGAAGAACAAGCTAAAACTCCCTTCCAGCTTTCACAGAGTTATGGGCTATTTTATTTTTCATTCCATGTGTTTTTTAGCAACCTTTGGCTTTGCTAAAGCAGTACAAGCTAGGTGAAGGTGGGGGTTTCCCCCCTAATGTCAGTGGTTAACATATTTGCCTTCACCTAAAAAAGTCGAGTTTTGCTGCCGTTTGCTGCAAACAAAGTGAAGGTCTCTTTTCCATCATCCCTCTCCCCTTTGCAAATATCCATTTGTAAAGCATGGCTCACATGTTTCCTCTAAAAGGCATCATGACATTGCCCTAGCTGCACAAAAGGCTTTGTACCGCTAAATGTCTGTCAGTTATTCACTGCTGTAATGTTCTCCCAGGTGCTGCCCAGGACCCTGGCAGAGCTGTCTCTGCTTGTGCAGGAGTCCCCCACCTCAGTCAAGAGCTGCCATGGGCTGGGGTTGGAGAAGCACCACTCACAGCACTCAAAACTTGCCAGAGCTGGTGCCACCAGGGGTTGCAGTTCATCTGCCATGGCCTTTACAGCTTTTAAGGAGGTTTTTGGGTGCCTGGATTTCCCTGGCCATGATTCTTCAAGGCATAAAAGGGAAATGGAGCTCCACTGCTCCCTCTCCACATACTGTCCTCTCCTGGGCACTGCAAACTGCCAGTATCACTGTAGGGGAGCTGCCATGTCCAGAAAAGGTGGGCAGCTGCTTGGGCTTCCCAACCCCTCCACAGACAGAAACAGTGGCGGGGCTGACAGCGATGCAGAGGGGCAGCAGGGCAGTGTGCTGTGGCTGCAGGACCAGCAGCTTCTTGCAGGCAAGGACGGAAAGCAGCAGAGTGGTTGAGCACACCAAACTGTTTACTCTTCAGTGCCAGTGCAGCCCCAGGACTGGTTACAGCCTGGGAATCATGGAAGTCCTTGAAAGCAAACTTTGTCATCACTTCACATTTGGGCAAACCTGGGTGTTCATTTGTGGGTGACCCACATCAGACCTTCCTGTTGTCATGTTGTGACTATAGCCATCTACTTGCCAGATAAACCTTCACACCTCCAAATTATGAATATTAAACCTTGGTCTTGAATGGAGAAAGGTAATTCCCAAAGATGGGGCATGAGGAGAGGGAAAAGAAATGGCTGAATTTGTCTTGTGACCGTTTCAGCAAAGTGTATTATTGTGGCACACTGCCAGGATGTTTGAGTTACAAGGCATGTGCTTGTGGACACCACAGTGCAGAACCAAGGGAAGCAAAGACAGAGGACGGAGCTGGGAGTGCTCAGCAAGCCTGAGGGCTGTGGGGCTAAAGGACAGAGGAGTCAGCTGATAAATGATGCAGTGTGCAAGGAAATTAGCGGACAGAGGAGATCTGAGAGAATGAGACCTCACTCCACAGATAAGGTATGGAAGGGCTGGGGTCTTCACAGGGCCTGTGAGGAAGAGCCAATTTAATATGGGAAAAGCAATATTGCTGCAAGAAGTGCTTACAGCAAAAGACACGTTTACAGTACAGTAACAGGTCAGTACAAACCCTGAAGCCTGTTCTCCATAGTGCAAGTTAGTCCAGATATATAGGAGAAGGTGGCCATATAAGCTGGAAAACTTTCTTCCATGCTGTCATCTGGAACTGGTTGAAGGCAAAATACATAAAGATGAGGAAAGGATGAGAGACTTTGCTTCTGTTGAGTAATTAAAGGGGAAAAAAGTCTCACCATCATAAAAAGGAATGAGATAAATCATGTCACAAAGAAATTTGTTGCTGTGGTTATAAAAGTCTTCCCCCTTCATTAGAAAAATAAAAGCTAATATGGCTGAGATCAAGTATGACTGCAGCTCAGCTCCACAAAGGAAATAAAAATACAAACACTGTAGCAGCCATAGAGGAAGAGTGGGGGAAGAGATAAAGGAGAACACAGAAATGAGATGTGGGCAATTTGTTACTTGGTCTTGCATTTAAAAAAAGATTTAGAGAGCCTATACCCTCCCAAAGGAGTTCAGGCATATCATTAAAACTTTTAATATTGTCTTGACAACTCTTCTATTACTTACATGTAGCTGACTGATAAGGCAACATTTTTAACTTCAGCATTGCCATCTTTTTTGTTCCTTAAGAAAACTGGAGTTGATCTTGCACTAAAAAAGGGACAGGGAAAAAGAGAATTAAAATCCTGGATCCCTGAGATGCTTATTTATTTAAGATTGGAGCCAGGAAGCCTAACAAAGCATTAGAGGAGCCTACAGCTTCTCTCCCTGCTCTTCCTCCCCTTCCCCAATTTGCTCCTGGAAAACATTTCTTTAGATTTGCTGTGTACCTTTGCTGCAAAACCTGACTACACGTCTGTGGGTCCATAGGTTATCTGCCCAGGGACAGAGTTGAGCTAGACTGTGAAACCCGTGCTCGTGACTTCAGGTCTGGTAGTCTGCTGACTTCAGTGGGGCTGCTGCCATTATATGCTGTGTTTCAGCATGAGTAATGGTGTCACGATCTGCCCCATAAATTCTGGGTAATTTGTAAAATGCCTGTCACTATGTTATCTAAATAGCAATGGCATGTTGGAAACCGTTCTGGGCTGTTGCAGAGAAGAGTCTTCTCAGTTTGCCTCTCAAGTGCAGCTCTGCTATTATACATTGTATTATGTTCCTTTCCAACCTTATATTAAGATCATCTGAACACTGTTCATGTTATGGTAAGCCACGATTCCTGGAGGACTTTTGATATTGAATGTTGGCAATAGACATAATTGAATAGAATAATAAATGTTGGAATAGGTGTTACAGAAGTCAGCAATTACCTCTTATGTTCTTTTGTGGTTTCCAAATGAATTAGTTTCCCCCTTCTTTATACTTTTCATGTTTTGTGCTTTTTTGAAGACTTTTTTGAGTGACTGATTTTCACTGGCACAATTCTATGGAAATCAGACTTCAAAGCTGCATGTGTTGTTGTTGTTCCTGGTTGTGCCCACAGTGTCTGTGGCACAAACTCAGTAGAAAATGCTTCCTTCATCATTTCCCGATTTTCCATTCACGAGAGCACTCATGCCAGAAAACTTCTTGTGCTCCCCCAGCCTGGTGAGCACATGTGGTGAATTACCTGAGCAATTAAATGGAGGCACTTGTGTTAACCATGCACATGAAATATTCTTTGAAGACGTTCTGTGATCAAAGCAGAGAAAGGAAATAAAAATGAGTATGTTTGCTAAATATTGAATAAATTAAATGTGAGGGCACTGCAATGAAAAGGCAGAACATGTGTTCATGGACAGAGGCTGTTTCCGCTTCATATTCATGACAAAATATTTTCTGTTGTCCTGTTAACGTTTCTTGCAGAGGTTCCTGGTAGAGGAACTCGGGGATAAAGGGGCCTGAGACATAAGGGGGTTTGTGTGCATATTGTTATCATTAATTGTGTAATTGCTGGGACAACGTCAAATTTCTTTTCTCTCCAGAAGAAGAAACAGAGCTAAGAAGGCTGGCAGGCAGTACAATTGTACAGCACTGAAGGCACTGAGGAACAATTGTTCTGAATACGTAGAAAGAACCATTAAGCATTTAAAATTTCTCTTTAAGTTACCAGACTGGCAGTAAAAGGGACAAGTAAAAATCAAGGTAGGCTAGGTTTGAAATTGTTGATGTTTCAACCTTTCACCACAGATACACTGCCAGTTTGCAATCCCTTATAATTTACTTAATAAGTTTTCCGTGGATTGGAAATCGAGCTTTCATCTTTATACATCAGTTACAGAACTATCAATAGCTTAGTTCTTACTGTTCAGTAGGCGTTTATTGTAGAATGAAATACTCTGTGGAATAAAAACACATAGCCCTCAGGTCACAATTTCCATCTATTGTGAAGAAAGTCCCTTATAGATGTCGGAAAACAGGTTATAGTGGGGAATACAGCAGCACAATAAACAGTGAACTGCCGAGCACAGACTCAATGTCAGAAAGGGAAAACCCCCTTGGGTATCTTGACTTATTCCAGTAAGTATCCTGCTTAACAGTGATAAGGTCCTAGTCTTGTTTTCACTACTAGTGGGCAGACAGCAGTTCTTCACAGGAAGTGCAGTATTATTTGGCATTTCTTAAAATATCCAATGGCAAGTTTAGTAAAGAATATGATGCTGGATGTACATGGGTATGAAGTTATGCTCTTGGTCAGATACGTGATTTTTCAAAGTCACAGTGAATCTGAGTGTGTGTGAGTGTGTGTTTGTGCAAGGAAAACTCAGTAGTTAATTTTCCAAAATAATCTTTCTAGTTTCTTTTTATTAAATCAAAATTAATTTCCAGATGTCACTGTGTAAAATTCTGAATTAGGCTGCCTATCTATTAGGCTACCAGATATAAGTTCAAAAAGGCTAAACTTTCAAGTACATTTTGTAGGAATAATAATAACTGCCTGATTTCTGTGATTGCCACTCATGAAAGATGTGAAGGTGTGCTTCTCTTCATAAATAAGCTGGTGATTATATTGATCAGACTTCCATGTATGTAAATTACAGCAAAAGCGTAGCTTCTCTGTTTTCATAAACTACTTTCTGAATAGGACATGCTTCTCACCTTTTAACATGACCCTATTTGGTTTCGCTTCATCAGATTTCTCGGTAGGCCACAAGAGTCCCCGCAGCACAGAGACAAGTTACTTCTTCTGACTAATCGGGGAGTTTCAGATTTTCTAATCATTCTCTTTTAGGTTGCCCCATTTATTTCAACTAAAGTCTCCTTTAAAGGCATACACCTCAAAATCCTTAATTTATGAGAACAGCACTTCCTTCTGCTCTTCATATGCTGTATACATTAAGTACAATAATTTGCATGGAACCATCCTGTACCATTCTTAGAATGTGGTATAGTACTATCAATCAACCAGGATCATCAACCAGGATTCTCAGACCTTGCAATTAAAGCACAGGCATTGGCAATAAAGCACTCCTGAGGCAGAGCTTCAACTTTATTTAAGACATGCTTACCTCAAACTGCCATGCGAGGTTGTTGGGGTGTGGAAATAAGCTGAAGCAAGGAGGATAAGGGAATGGAGCACAGCCAGATGGGATGCTTTCATACAGAATTGCCTATCAGGAAGAAATGTGTAAGCTTTCACAGTAACACTGATTACCTCAGAGTGAAACTGGATGCCAGGGTTCCCCGTGATAGTTGCCCCTGAGCTTTCCAGGACATATATTAGGGCTGCTTGTGACATGGGCACTGGCTGCCTGCAAGGGGGACAAGCTGTCAGGGAACCGCTGGGCAAGACTTGCTGCTTCATTTTTATCCCCTTCCTGCCACAAGCTGTCCTCTGCTGAGCCCCCTGAAATCTGCACCCTGACTCACAAAGAGAGGGATTTCTTTTTATATTCTCATTAATATAAATTAAGGTCTTGGTTTCCAGGACTCATTTTTTTTATGGTGGAACACTCAGACCTGGGATCCTAGGCCATGAGAGATTGTGAGAGACACAGTGGGTGTTCAGCCAGTCTTTTATACCATTATATATATCTATTATATATCCATTTATATCACCACAGCGTCACTGACTCGAACCACCTCAATCAAGTTTAAAGTTATTAAGCTACAATCTCACAAAATACAAGGTGATGTTTCAAATAGTGCCATCTAAGGCTTATTATCCTAAATGCACATGCTTTACAACCCACCTTTTTATTTAAACTAACTAACCTTTAATTGCTGTGATTAGACTTCACAAGTATGAGAAATCCATCAGCTGTTCTCAGTAGGTGCTTAGTATGCCTCAAAATCTGGTAATTTTGCTCGCTCAAAAACATTGTGCTTTGTTGTGTACTAATTTCCTTATACATTCACTAAAGTACTCAGGAAGCATGAAGAATGCAATCTTTGATTCCCTGAAGTGCATTCCCACAGATGGTAGAAATCTATGTATTCCATTCACAAATATGTGAGCATACTTCTTTATGAAATTATTGCAAGTTATCTGCAAACCCTGTGGTGTCTGCACACATGCTCTTAACCCTGTTCAAGTAACTTCAAAGAATGAAAGCACTGTTTCTTTATAGACTACATTTAGTGGAGATTTATTTACATGTCTTAATTGTAGACCCTGTTGTTCTTAGAAGAAATGGCAATTGTATGAGATCATGGAGAGGAAACCTTCTCTGGAAAATAATGGTTTAAACATAGTTTTCCTTTCTGTTTTGAACTCAAATATTGATAAGCACATGTATGCCTTCAATGACAAGTTAACACTCAGAAAGCATTTAATCATAAATATATGCTGTCTCTTCAAAGTACTAAACCTGTTTGCAATATTTAATAATCGCAATGGAGAGTGGATAAGAAGATGTATCATCTTCTAATTTAAACAGAGTAGAAAATTAAGTAATACCTATTATCCCATTTTAAAACTTGCACTAAATAGATAAACAAGCCTGTTCTTTAGGGCCACCAAGATGATTAGGGGCTTGGAGCATCTGACATGCAAGGAGAGACTGAGGGAGCTGGGACTGTTCAGCCTGGAGAAGGGAAAGCCCAGAGCGGGTCTTATCCATGTGCATAAATACCTGATGGAAGGTGAATAAAGAGGATGGAGTCCAACTCTTTTCAGTGGTGCCCAATGAAAGGACAAGAGGCAATGGGCACAATCTGAAATAAAGGAAATTCAACTTAAACCATTTTTACTGTTAGGATGAAAAAACACTGGGAACAGGTTGCCTGGAGAGATTGTGGACTCTCCTTGCTTGGAGATGCTCAAACTCAAACTCGACCTGCTCTGACTGACCATGCTTTGAGCACAGTTTTGGATTTGACAATGTCCAGAAATGCCTTCCAACCTCAGCTGTCTTGTGGCTCTGTGTTTCACATTACTAATAGAGAATACTGTACCTAGAGGTCACAAAGGTCAAATTTGTGAGGATTTCAGAAGATGAACATATGCAGTGTCCCCTCTGAACATGCTGTATGGCTGTTTTGGTCTTGTTGGGGGCTATGTGAGTGAGAGGAGAGCCATGCTGTGGAAAGCCTTCACTGAGGCAGTGGACCCTGCACTACAGAAACCTCCTTATTTAGGGGAAGCAGAGAGGAGGGAAGAAAGGCACTCTTTCCCTTGCCCTACTCCTGTGGGGAACAAAGATTCTCCCAAGTGGTTTCTGGGGGTAGATGCACTGTTACCTTCACTCAGACTCCTTCAGTGGACTACTTCATCCAGCTTTGCAAGGAACACTTTTTTTCCGTTAGGTCCATTTAACAGAGAGGAAAAGCTTTTGACTACTGTTTTCTTATTCTGCCCCTGTGAGTAGATTACTGACACACAGGTGGGAACCTGTGCAGTGTACTGGGACACGCTCTGCACTTTCTGTTCTTTGGTCACACACCAGGCATATAGCCACCAGCAAAGCTTCCTTATTACCTGCCACAGTGGACATACCTGCAGGAAACCGTGGCTGACAGAGCTCATCACTCTTAATGCATACACAGATGTAGTCGGTTTTTTAATGCTCTTTCCCTCAGGCTTTAGTTCATGCGATACCTTAGTTGCAACAGCTCTATGTATTAGGGGTTTGGTGACCTTTCCTCCTCCCCTTCCTCTGCAGTCTAGTCTTCAGCCACTTGAGATCCCAGCCTTTGCTTGTGTGCTAAATGACAGAGTATTTCTGTGTGTTTGGTATTTTCTGTCCCAGAATTTCCAGTCTCAGAGCAGCTACATCAAGCAGCTAATTCCTTTTTTCTTATTACCTCTATCTATTAATAATTGCAGTCTGCAAGAATGGGAACATTCAACGTTTTCCCTAATGCAACACTCTCATTCAATCCAGATTAGATTCCACCACCACCACCTCTATTTATTTTAGGGTGCAGGAGAGAAAAAAGCATGCATAAAATAAGAGACTGTTTGTTTAAGCATATAGCATATTTTGTGCAGAAATCTTAATTCATGCAGAAGAATGCTTAAAAGACTTCTTTGTTATTAAGGTAAAGCCTGAACAGTTACCATGTCCTAATCAGTCTTGTTCCCTGTCCGTGTCTCCTGTCTACACTTACTTACTGGGGATAAAGATTTTCACTGTAGAAAATAGAAACACTTCTTCCTATCCCACTCATCAATAGCAGCCTCAGTCCGCTTCACAGTGTCTTGCTTTTCTGATGCTGTGCTTTGACTTCAGTAAAATATCTGCTCAAAATATTTTGGGGTTTCCAGTTTGCTCTGCAACCTTTTTTTCTCATTTTATTTACCTGGTTTCAGGCTGTATGAAATAGGGCCCAAAGAGACCGATTGAATCATGGGGTTTTGCCTGATGTTGTGGGCAGTCGCTTTCTTGGACTATTGTGAGCTCAGTTTCCAGCTCAGCTACTCACTTTGCTGACCATTAGAAGAGTGAAGTTCTCAAATGGCTTTTGGGTAGAAGCAATCTCATTCCCTGTTTAAATTTACTTGTAGCCAGTTCATATTTATTTTCTCTTTTGTCAAGTCTATCCTTTGCTTCAGTAGCTCAAATATCTCCCTAATTTCCTTGCAGAAAGCACTTATGCCTTTTCCCCCTTAGATCTGACTTTGTTAGACTAAATAAACCCAGGTCTTTTAGCTTTGTCATCCTAGTAGCCATTCTTCACATCTGCTCTTATTTGGATGTTACTCTTATAGGAGCACTTGTACAGCAATGTTTGCAATGCTGAAGATGAGATCTTAATATAAACATGGGAGCATTAACACTTCACCCTATACTGGCAGGACCTTCTGTTTGAATTCGTCTGTTTCTGAGCTGTATCACAGTGTTGGTTTTTGTGAACCTAACACACCTGGGTCTATTTCTTGTTTCCCACTCATTTTCAGCAGAGAGCTGCCCAGCACGCATGCTATTTCTGTGGATATTTCTTTGTTATTTGAGGGACTGGGAAAATGTGGGACTTGTTTTCCTACATTGTGGTCTTTATTGGAGCCAAGATGAGTTTGGAGACACCCTTACATCTAATGTAAGAACAGCCAAATGGGATCAAGTTTGAAGCCAACTTGTGAATCCTTTGTGCTTCATGCTCTACAGGCATGTATTCAGTTAGGTACTTGAAAATAGCAATTCTGGGCATCTTTTATATGGAATATTTTATAATTTAAACATAGTCATTTGAGTGACACAACTTGGAACTATTACTTGAAAATCCTCTTAAGTATTATTGACCTTCTTATTTGTCATGACTGGTTTTGGAATGCTTATCCTTAACTATTCAGTGCTTTGGCCTTTAGCTAATACTTAAATATTCATGGTTCTTCCCAAAAAGAGTTGCTCAGATATCAGCGCAGCCCAGAAAAGTCCTGTTATTTCTGAAGGCTGACATAAATCAGATGGAGTCTAGACTGGGTGTGACACAGGATTGGAGAGTATAGGAGAAACTGCGGAAAAAGAAAATCTTACCTATCCCCATTGTACATCGAGAAGAAAATTTGTCAGGAAGAAATGTAAGTAAAATAAATCATAGCTTCACTATAAAAAATGCCTACAGTAAAGTGATTATTCTCTTCACTAGTATGATAGAGGAGCACTTCAGACACAGACAGAATCAGTGCTGATGTCCTGCATGCTGTTGCAAGGGCTCAGTAAAGGATGGAAAATTAAATAATCCAAGGGATAAGGAATTTCTTAGCAGCTTAATGGTGTAAGAAGTAGTAAAGGGAAAAAAATTAACTGAAACAAGAAACATCATGAGATAGATGTCTAGCCTTGGAAGTGCTAGAAGTCTTCTACAGTTGCCAAGATTTCTAGTTAGTCAAGATGAGATGTAAACTAGATGTCACACAACTCAAGTGAGTGCGGCTGTACAAATGACTGTGCAGTGACTGTGTAAAGCAGCACACAAAGGGCAAATGCTGCATAACAGTATGGCTAGTTTTCATGAATTTCTCCTCAATCTGCTGGCTACGTCTTCTCTGTGGCAGCTCTGGAAGAATCATTCAGGGATCCCCACGACATCTAGAATGGCAGTTCTGAGAAGTGGGGCGGCAGGCAGTGATGAGTTATGCAGCATTTGTCTAACAACTAGAAACTGGGCAAAAATCCTTTCTGGTAGGGTACAGAGGTGAAAGAGGCAGTTTCTGCAGGTTTATTCTACCCTGCGTTTTCTCCCTGCCCTGGCAACGTGTGATCTGATAGATTTGCAGAACAGGAACTGGAGATTTGTTCTCCTTGGTTTCTCCTGTATGCTGGATATTTTCTGCAACAGAATACTCTCACAGCAGCTAGTCTGGTATGCAGGACCGTGGATCTTGCATTATTTCATAAGGGCTATAATTAAAGAATAATACTGATCTATTAATTTTATCTTTATGCTCTTGGGTTTTTATGAGGTTTTTAGAGACTGAATTTTTATTCTAATATCTACCAAATAATATTATGGGAATAGTCTGCAGTGAGATAGTGCTTTGCTACTCAAAATTTAGGAATAGAGTAAAGGACACCTACTATTTCTCAGTAGAGTCAACACCAGCTAGAGAAGGTAATCCTGAATATGCTGTCTGCATAGGATTTATTCTTATTCATGGACCCATTAAAACAGTTATTCTTAGTTCAACACTTTAATTTAAAGAAATTAGAAAATATTTTCTATTTATGCAAATCTCGATGGTTCACACAGCTTGATAGGTTTTATTTTTTTCCACAGTATCATTATAGTAGTATGTGTTTAAAATACTGAAAATGCAAGTCAGAAATGAAACATGAAGAGTATTTGTTGGTTTCGACAGACAGATTCAACCTGAGGAGCTGTCAAATCTGATAAGCATGTTCAACATATAATGAAACTGAAGCACAGTGGAGTAAATTACATGGTTTTCAGACACTTCATGACATCTTTGTAAAATGTGTTAATGAGTCAGTGAAAATAAAAAAGAAAAATAATCAGCAAACATAAAAATACAAAGAATAAGGAAGGAAAATACTTCATCTCAATATTTGTCTGAGGAGGAGGAATACAGAAGAAGCGATAATGAGTGTTTATACTTGAGCATGACTAAAATATCAAATATGGAGATGTTTATGCCTGGTAAAGCCATTTACACAACCAGCTGAATATTTTGTATACATACAGTTTTTTTTACATAGAATATAAGAAATGAAAGTAAGCCAGGGCAATGTCTTACAAAATGTGAATTAAGCATTCTTCACAGTGTGCCTGTTCTGCCTTATGGCTTGAAAGAAGATTGAATAACTGAACACATCCTGCTGAAGATTAATGAAAGGAGAAGTTACATGGACTTCTAATCTGAGTTTTAATGGAGATATAGTTTGTGGGAACTCAGTGGACTTGCATATTTGTCTTTGTCATTTTTCCTTTTAGTTCTTGTGTTAATCTGATTAACACAAGAATAACTTTTTAACTTACTGTACATTCTCAGTGAGATTCAACTGTACTTTTTGTTGAAGTTTGTTACAAGTTTTGCTAAAGTGCCTAGATAAAGAAGGGAGACCCAGCTGATGCTGCAGCTGAAGGAGAGGCTTAAGCATTGGCTTATTCCACGTTAGATATCAGACAATTGGCACAGGAAAGAAATCTTATGAAGCACCCAAAAATAGAAAACCCCTCAGCCAGACACACATTTGCTTGGGCAGCAAAGCACAGAAAAATGATAGAGGAGAGAAGTCCAGATGTCATCAGTTGCTGCTCACAATTCTCCTCTAAGGGACTGCTTGGAGGAGGGTCAGCACTTTACACTGCTGCAGTAGGAAGAGGTACACACTGGTGACCAGCCATGGTCTAACCTGAGGACTCAGGTGTGACACAAAATACACAAAAATCTTTGATGAAAGGACCTTTCAAGATCAAAACTAGAGACATAGGAAGACTTGTGTTAGCTATACAAGGTAGAGTTTTACACCATCCTCACCCTGTGGTATAAGCTTTTGGTGTTTGGAGTCAAATGAGCCCAGAGCTAAGTGACTTTTCTCTGCTAGGGTACAACGGTGGAGTTCACTACTGTGCAGGTAGGCTGGCTGAACCTGACATGCTTGCTCACAGTGTTATTTTACTTTTTCTGTAGATTAGCAGAGGGTGTCTGAATTCATCTACAAAAAATATGTTGGCTATTTATTAGGGGCTACCATAAACTTATAAACAGGATTTCACTGCCTGTTGTTCCATTTTGAAGGAGAAGTGGAGTCAAAGCTCGGCTTTCATTTCACAAAAGTGTTTCTTGCTCCTGGTCTGTTTCTATGTGACCTCAGATAAAGTAAGCCAGAAAAAGTGGACATATCCGGTTAGAACAAGGTGAAGGTTTCAGCAGGTCTCACCATCCTTAAGTCCATAAATATTTCCCATGTAAATGGACTCAATTTGGTCAAGACATCACCTTGAAACTTCTCTTAGCATCCTATTGTATTACATGTATTATTCCTGTGGCTGGGTAGCATGGCTACATGATAGGAGATACACTGGTTTTTGGTAGGTGGGGCAGGCAAGTGCCACACCAGTAACTTAGTAAAGCTCCTGGAACAGTGCTAAACCTGCATCTGTCAGGGATATACTAGTCAGGGAGGTAAAAAGATGGCAGGAATTCTTCAAGGAATTACAAATTTTAAAAGCTGACTTCCATTTGGTTTGCCTTTAAAATGACTACTTCAGCTGTTCCATGTCCTGAAGATGTGTGGGAAGGATCTTTCCAAGCCAACATTACCCAACAAAACACACATAACTTTACTGTGAATGACTTGCCATCCTGTTCTTTAAGACTCTCGCTCAACGAAGACCTCCTGTGCGCACTTAAACCTATCACTGTTAACTCAAAGTGTGTGCTTTAAGGTTGTCCTGTATTCAAGTCAGTGACCAGTGCTTTCTGCACATTCAGCATGCTCAGACACCCCAGCCATGAGGCCAGGGAAGCGAGAGAAGTCTGAAGGACAATGCTTATGTACTGGAGGACTCACCTCAACGACCCTCCTGTCAGTCCTGCCCCTTGGTCTTCTTCTTAAAACCCACAGACACCTAAAGCAAAAGGAGAAGAGAGGGGCCATGCAGGAAGCCTCAGCGTGTGGCGGTGGCCCTTCGCGGAGTTGGGGGTGGCAGCCAGCCAGAGCCATGTGAGCACATGAATTATTGGTGCAGCCACGAGATCCAAGATGGGAGATGTGTCACACTGCAGATCTGTGTGACTTGGCAAGCACCCGCTTGACGGGAGCTGTGGGGCCTGCTGGGTTTTCCACCACCCTTCAGATCCCTGGTTGTCACATTAATACCCTTTTAAATCAAACCTTCCTTCTCCAGTGATTGACTCCTACATCTTTTTTTCATCTCTCAGAGCAGCCAAACAGCATTCTGCACAGCTGAAAGCTATTCAGCTCCAGGACCAAGCACACACTGCGAGGGAAGCTCGTGGCCTTTCTTGGTGGTGATGGCCAAATATGTGTGTAATGTGCTTAGTCTTCATTAGCCCACACAGAGAGAGACCCTGCTCCTCTCTTGAACTTGGGCGTAACACGTTCCCTCCACCATCAGGCAGGCCAGTTCTAGACTAATATTTTCTGTACAGTTAATTATGACAGGACAAGTGCTGTACCCCAGTGGAAATTTGCCACTTGAAAAATTGCCTAAAAATATGTCCTACAGTGAATGTTTCTGTGCGTGATTAAGTGTGCATGTGGACTGTACTGTGAAGAGGGTTCCCCAAAAGAAAATGTCTCGTCTAAGTCTGTTGGCAAGGTCTCACTGGTTTTTTAACAGTTTGTCAGCTTTTGTGTTATTTACTAATGGCTGGAATTACTCCGTGATTCCTTTTCAAAAAAATCCTGAAAACCTGCAAAGGTGAGGGACCACAAAGGTAAAGAGAGATGGATGGGGTGAATCCTAGAGTTTCCTCCTCAAAAAGAAAAATGCTCCAGGGGTTAAGATACATTCTTTGCACTGCAAAAATTGGGGTCAGCTATTTGTTTTACCTCAGCCTTCATGTACTCTGTTGGTGCACCATTGCTGGACTGCAATCACTGCACAGAGACCCAATGCACAAGTCACAGGGAATGAGTGAATTCTGAAGCAAAGGTGATGTGACCATTTCAGGCTGTCACCACTGAACAGCAGGTCAAACTACTGCATGCTTGCTGCCATGAAGATCCGTCTATCCTGCTTTGAAGACAAAAAGAAGCATGCTCTCCAGCACAGTGTTGAGGCCCCAGTGTAGAGCAGGTTTGAAGTAGAATCACTCCTTTCAACAGCCCAGAGCTGCTGGGTTAGTCCAAGTATTGTGTTAACCTGCCCTGTGAGGCACAAGAGGAACAGGAGGTTTTTTGCATGTGCAGCACTGAAATGGGGTCACACTCCCAGCTGGAAAGTGGGCTCCTGCTGAACATTCGGCTCAGCTCCTAGCAAACGCAGCCTGGGCTCTGGTGCACTTGATGGCTTGCAGATTTCTCTGAAAGAATACTCTGTAGCTGGCAAAAGAAAACACAAGAAAGGAAGGAAGCAGCACTGATTGCTTTTCAGCCCTCCTGTGTTTGCCTCATCTCTTCCCAAACATGCAAAGAAACCTTGCAATGCCAAAGACCCAATGGGACATAAGGACAGAACATCACTTGGACCCACGTAGCAAATTTCAATGTAGACCTTTTTGTTTCCTCCTCAGACAGACTGGTGCAATTTGAAGGGCATAAGGAAAGCTGTGTGAGTAGGAAAGCACCCCCCTCTGAAAGCATGTTCCCGTAAAATGTCTCCTGGTGTGCACCATCTCAGTGCTCCGAGCTGGATTTCTCTGAAGACGAGAAAGGACTATTGCAATAGCATCCTCTGAGACAAATTAACACAATTCCACTCTGTGCTCGTACAAGGCTTACAATTCTGTGATCTGCCAGGGTTGAAGCATAGTTAAACTTAGAAGCAGAGTTTTATAAAGGTGCTAACTGGTGTTTCATGGTGCCCCTGTGGTGTTTCGTTTTCATACAAGGCCTTATTTGGAGAAATGCTGTGTGAGCATTTAAAGCAGTTACAAGGGCTGTTTGATCAGCCAGAATGGTTCCTTTGGGCAGTATTTTGGAAAAATAATATTTAAAAATTGCACTTTATAAAAATTCCGAGGACATATACTGTGAATCGTTGAGTGTCAGCATAATACCAGTTTGAGAAACATTCTCTTCTTTAAATTGTGACAAAAGAACACAGAAATTAGAAGGAAGCCAAACTGCACAACTTCATACAGTGACACTTTTTAACAGGGTTTATACGGTTTTCTATATATCCCAGAACTAAGTTTTTGAGGTGGGATGGTTTTTTATTTTATTGAACCCAAAGACACCTCCTTCTAGAATTAAATGTATTAGGCTTTTGTACATAGCTACTGCCAGGGGGAAACTGTGTGGTCCTTCAGGGTATATTCACTTGGAGCTTTCAGAAAGGATTCATAAGAAAGACCCTGTTTGTGTTCAAGCCCCAGCCTGCCTCACACCTCAGTGCTGTAACCTTTCACAGTGGATGCACAAATGTAATCCCGCAGGAGTCTACGTACTTTAGGAAGTGTGCCATGGCAATTCGGAGGTCCACAGTCTTTCTTTTCCATGGCTGCGGAGGTGCCATAGGTTATGCAGAGAGGTATCCAGGAGTGCAGGGGCAAAAGAGAAGGAGAAGCTGTCTGTAGTCCAGCTTGTGTGATTTTTCCTTCTGACCTACAGCCATTCTTCAGTTCCAGCTAAATATTCTTCATTTTCTGTCTGTTTACCTTTTCTGTATCCTGTTAGGACTCCATCTGTGTGGTATGGAGCACTCCTGTGATATCCCACATGGGAAAAGGTAGCAAAAGCCTTCCAGTTCCAGTAGATGTTATCAAAAGATTTTCCCCATCCTGGAGCTCGAATATTAGTGGAATAGGAGCAGGGATCTTCCCTGCCCACCCTGGCAACAAAGTGCTGTCAAACCAGTGCTTCTCTGGGCTGGATGGGAAATTTCATCCCAAATCGCAGAGCACTTCCTGAGGTGGCGTTAGTGAAAAGGGGACTTTCTTCTGAGAAGTTTTGGTGTGAATAACTTGCAAAGGTTTAAGCAAGGGTTTCTGTCATCCAAAAATGGCAGTCACCGCAAGCACTGAACTTTCTTTTGACTTCACTAGCAGCAGGCAGCTTTCCCAGCCAAATGGATTTAGGTCCTTAAACTGCTGCTGCTCTTCCTTTGACTGATGATCTGCTCACTTACTTCAGTGGGCTGTGTGCCACGTGCAGTACAGCTCTCTTTGCTCTAGCCTCTCTGTACACATGTCACTGTGCTTTGCAAAGGGTAGTGTTCGCTTCTTAACCCTCAGATATCCTTAACTAACACTCAGTTGGAGATTTAAGTTAGTTTTCCTGTTGAAACGCTCCCTGCCTTTCCCTTTTGCTTCATTCTTGAAGCTCTGTGTGGTGTTACTTCTGTGGTTTTTGCTTTTTTTTTCTACATCTGCAGTTAGGTCAGTGTCAGGACCCTGATAGCAAAGAGGCCTCAATTACTCAAACCACCCCCACCTGGTACCCCACCACCGATGCACCCTCTGCCCACTGGCCAGGAGCTCCATTTAAGCTCAGCCTGGAGAGTCCCCTCTCCTGCTGCTCCTCACTGACCTCTTGAGTGACCTCTGAAGCTGATATGTTCTTGCCTTCTTTCAGATTGTTGATGGACCCTATTCATAAAGGCTCTGCCTGCCATGTTCAGGTGCCATGGGATGGTGCTCTGTTGGTGAGGACACAACTTGTGCTGGGGTTACCCTCAGCTCCTGGGTCATCCCTTCTGCATGGAGCAGCCCCACTCTTGCTGCTCTGTGGCAGTAATTTCTCCTTGTACCTCCTGATCTTTCAGAAGAGAGCTCTATTGCTGTTATGAAGCTAGGAAAAGAAAACTGGATTAAAATTCTGAACCAAGTATGACCTTGGGATCATCTGGATTCAAGTATTTCCTTATTCTTTCGATAGATCTCTCCCAGCAGATGCTGGGCCCCTTACTGTTAGTATCTAAATGCATTTCAGATTTTGTGGAAGTCTTCATATGGGAGCTTTTTATTTCAAGACCTACAAGATTTCCTTCAGGATTAATCCGTGGTGCTTATCTCAGATCCAGGATCTTACAGTCTGTAGGCACTGTTCTGGGGAACCGCTGATCACTAGTGCAACATCCCTGTTTACAGAACTTCTAAATCGCAAAGAACCAGGATGTGAAGTGCCATTTTCAGGAGAAGAGCCTTTACCTATTGGTGTTGGCAGGGAGACTGTCATCTTTGCACTACCCTCAGAGCTACAAATGGTTCATGAATGAAACTGGAGCACGCTAGTGCACCTGGAATGGAGCACAAGTTGGTAGCTCTTTTCTAAAGCCTGATGCCCATGGCTCAGTGGCACTTGTTTCTAGGGAAACACCCTTGTTACATAGTCACTGGGACCATGGAGATGAGTGTCAATGACAGCTGCAGCATCTTAGATGCCACGTTCAAGAAAGCTGTCTGCCTAACTACTCTCACAAGTTTTGGACCAGTATGGGTCGGCTTGGGGAAGAGGTAATCTTCTGGGAATGTGACCTGGAAGCAACAAAGATGATAATTAAGCTTAATATCCTAATAACCCAAACCTCATTATCTCTTGAAGTCACTGTAGATTGCAAACAGCTCTGAAGGAGGAAGAGCCTGTTTCATATTCGTGAATGACCTATGGCAGTCTGTAGGAAAGAGGAGCGAGGAAAAAAATCATTCTGGATGAAATACATGGTTGAGAATCTAAGCTGTCTCTGACCTCTGATCCCTAACAAAAGAAGAAATGAGCCTTAGCCAGTAAAAGCCATAAGAATCATGATTCTCCTGAGGAGAAAAATAGGGGATTGCTTCTTCCTGCATTTGTTACCCATGACTGAAATAGGTTCAGGTATCATGGTGAGATTCCTGGGGTGTCTCTTCAGAGACATGTGAGAGTAAGTTGTTCTGAATGTTTTTGTTATCAGGAGATACGCATCTCTGCAGTTATTCTATTGTCAGTGATATTTTTCTAAAATCTTGCAAAATCTTTTAAAATATCTGTCTTAAGGCATTCATATGTAATAGGTTGTAGAGTTAGCAGAACAAGGGTCAGCTGCTAGACACCATTTGGCTACTTTAAGATCTTCATTTCTGGTGTTTATTTCAGTGCTTTTGCTTCCAGCTACAGAATTAGATGGCAACAGCGATGCACAGAATGACAGCCAGGTATAGAGTCATCTCCAGCTGAGCACTTGCTGGGCTTCAGAGGACAGGGGGGACATGACTGGCATCTTCTATAATAATTGCAATGACTTTTAAAAATGTCACTGACCCATGTTTTTACATAAATGCATATGTGTATTCACAGTAGAGGAGAAACACTGCGGTACATCAAGACCTATGCTGGTGGATCTCAAGGAATATAGAACCTTTCTAAATTAATCTGATCCAGTTCAATAACAGATTAGCTTCCAGACAGGCAATTTTATTTTCTTGAAGCCTAAAGAAGATGCATGGGGCAATTGCCTTTAGTACTTAAATGATCATCATAATGAACCCTTATTGGTAGAAGTGACATATGGAAAATTGCTCCTTGCCCCAAACCTATAATGAGATTCCTCCAGACTAAACTCACATATTGAAACTCCCCTTGCTCTGTGGAGCAGTGCCTGAGTCCATGATACAGAGATGTTTTCCTTACGCATTTTAGGAGAGGTAGGTTCAATTATGTGTGCTTTTGCAAATGGACACAAAAATTTTCTGGCTGGGGAGAGACTACAGCCTAAAGGACATCTTTTTTTTTTTTTTCTTGTAGTGAGGATATCTGTTCATGGTAAATAGTAATACTTTGCTTATCATAACGATACCTTGTGGTTTCACTTCTGATGCAGACGAGCTCCATCATGCTCTTTAGGCACCTAATCCCCACGGAAATAATTTCAAGTTGGGCATGCAAACCTTTTGAATAATTGGGGCCCAAACTTCTGTTTGCTTGCAACTCTGTCTTCTCGATCCACACATAATCTCTCAGTATGAAATTCAGTCTTCATATGTGTAGGGCCACATCTTGGCCCTAATGAAAGTCAGTAGTGGCTGATAACAAATGGTGCTAACTCAGTGACAATGAAAGACACATGAGTGAACAGAAAACTTAGAGTTGTATTAAGACCATCTCATCATCAGCCTCACCTCTTGCCACCAGAACAGAAACTGCTGCAAGAAGATATATTTTTCACAATTGTTCATACGCTTTCCAAATGTATTAATTATTTCTATATGGTAAGACAGTAAACACAAGAGATCAGGAACCTTGAAAATCATCCGTGAGAAGAATTTCCCTCTGTCAAATGAAGGGTCTAACATGCCCAAATCTGGTGGACCAGTTTTAGCTCCTTCTGCTAAACACACATCCATGGGTTTGACAGTGTTCTGAAAAGGTACTGTTTAAAGCTGGCTGCATCAAGAAATTAAACATATAACATTGATAATGCGAATAACCTCAGAGACAGTGTATTTTCTGATGATTGGAACACTTAGAATAATTTACTATTGTATGAAGTGATGCAGCTGGTTAGCTTAAAATACTCCTCTCTTCCACATGGACAGGGAGATGGCCACAGGAAGCAGTTCTAGAAAGCCATTTGCATTCCCCTGGGGCTTGTTTTGCTAAATCAGTTGCAGCAAAAAGAGCTACTCCAAATGGTGTGTTTTTCCTGTCTTGGTTTATTTTGTACTTGTTCAATAAAATAGATTCCAGAAAAGACAGTGTTGTATAATTTTTAATAAGATTTGTTAAAAATAGCGTGGCTGTGGTGAGAGGAATGACCAAAGGAAGTGATTTGTTTCCTGAAATCATTCCTTCTCCTTTACCAGTGACCTTTCCAAACACGAGCAGAAGGGAAAATAGTCACTTTATTTAAAATTCATCGCAAACTGCAAGAGGGTAGCAGGGCTACCACAACTTTCATAAATTACACGCAAGTCTGACCTTCTGGAAGATGAGGCCTTACTTTGCTGAAGGACTTCCAGAGTTTGGTGCTGCTCCCTCCGACCGCAGTGGCACACAAAATATACAGTGGGGAGATACCCGGAGGAAGGTGGGGGCCAAGCCGTTTGCTCAGTGCTCAAGTCCAGGTCTGTCCATCTGCTTCAAACCTCTGCAGAGGCTAACTCAGGAAGGAAGCCCTTGCCCACAACGGTTCCTGCCTTTTCAGAAGGGGAACAGCTTGTGCCTTAATGTGGTCATGGCTCCCACTTTCATAGGCATCCCAATCCTCCGTGGCAGCTCCAGTGTGCTCCCCTGAGAGAGTTTCCTGGCCTGCGTACCTTGGGTAGATGCTGCAGAGCCCCTGTCCTTCCCTCCCAGGAGGGAAAGCAGAAAAGCTGCCCCTGGCAAGAGCAGAGGGCTTTCAGATTTGTATTCTGCCTGAGGCATTCGGACATCTTTTTAATTCTTGTGTGCCCGGTATTTCTCATGCAGGATTTCAGCAGGCACAGGCTGTGCAAACAGCGAAGCATCTTTTTTTTTTGCAGCCATGCGGTGAAGGGGAGAAGCCAAAGAAGGTTCTGTGGTGTACAGTGGTAAAATAATCAGCACAACAAGCCATATATTGCGACTAAAAGTGGCTGGTTCAGTGCAGTTCATCTCCCTAAACTGGGGAAGCTTCTTCCCATATCCAGAAATTATCATTTTTGTTCTAAAAGACTTTTCTGCAGGTCATCTTTGCCAGATAGCTTGGCCAGTTACTCCGTGCTTAGTCCGTTTTAATAATAACAACAGCAACAAAACTTTACAAGATGTTCTTTCCTCTTTGTCTGGCAGGATTAGCAGTTCAGCCAAGGTCTGACCGGCCCCTGGCTCACAAGTAAAGGACTCAAAGGCACTTGGAGGGAGCAGTCACATAGCCTTGTTACTGGAGTGGGTTTTGAGGATTGCTTTTTCCTCTCTTCTCACTCAGAGTGGCACCGGCCACAGCCCATAGTGCCGAACTGGGCTCTCTTGCTGTTGGAGGAACTTGGTCGAGGAGTCTTATATGAAAAGCAAAGTCTGGGAGGCAGACAGACATACCAACAACATTTTCCCCTGCAAATCCACTTCTATATGTCTCGTTAGCACGGAAGGATTTGAAATAGCAAATCTCTGGAAATAGCTTGGAAAACTGTTTTCTCCCTTGGAGCAGTTGTCTTTAAGATAAAAAGAAGAGCAGATGTCATTCAAGCTGACGGAAACAGAAGAACAGCTCCATCAAATTTCCTTCTGAACTGTTTTAGTCCATCACTGAAAGTGGTGAGCACATTGCAGGTGTGGGACAGAAAAGGCGCTATTAGTAGGGCCTGGGGAGAGAAGGTCAAGAGGAGCTGAGACGATGACAAGAGCTTCATCCTCAAGCCATCTCAATTACATCTTTTTTTTTTTTTGTTTTGGCTTTTTCTTTTTTTTAACCTCTCCTTGTCCATTCTAAACTTTTCATAGACGCAAGACTATAAACGCACACTCTCAGGGCCATGGGTCCTGCAAATACTCAAGCCTCTGCTTATCTTTACTCCCAGAGGCAGTTCCCATTGAAGATGGAAAACACACCATTTGCTTACAGCAACCATGTAAATGCTGGCGGATGAATAAGCAAAATGAAGCAGGTGAGCCTGCAGACCGAACCACATTTCCGAGGAAGCCTGGTTGAATTTGCCCTTTGGCTCACAAGGAGTCAGGATTAGGCCCTCATTCTTCATGCTTACATACTGGATTTTTGCCTTTCATGCTCCTGCAGTGCAACTGCCTGCTAAATTTAGAATACCTTTTTTAGAAGTTGTTTTATGAACACACACACAAAATAATTACATTGTAAAAAAACAAAAGGCAGGCTTTTGAAATGCCATTTGTGAAGAGTTCCAACTATGTATGACTGGCTCAGTTTCTAGTTCGCAGTTGCCATCTGAACATCTATTTTTCCAAGCATTTAAGAAAAGTGATGTGTACATTTTTCATGTGTAATTAGGCAGCGTAATGTGATCTCTTGCTGCAGTCAAGCTGCCATGTGCCGTAGCCTCACTGAATAGCTTCCAGATTTCAACCCAATCTCTTCTGTCTAGACTCTACGTTGCTATTTTTTTCTTTTTTTTTTTTTTTTTTGCCTAGCCTAAAGCAGACTCCAATATAAAATGCCAAAACCAGAAGGTTTTGTCCCTCTTTCTCATAAAGACGTGGGACAGATCTGGGAGGCCCCGCTGAGAGCCGGGTCCCAGACTTTCATAAGACATGTGTCGTCTGAATCTGACATTAAAGATTGTGCAGGCATTTCAACAGGTCATGCACACGCGGGGGGAAAAAATGCCCAAAAATATGGTTTTCATTAAGAAAGTGAGTATTTTTAGAGAGGTGTGGTTCAGTTCAGATGAAAAGGAAAGAAAGAAAAATGAAAGCGGCACAAAAGATCCCCAACTGCAACATTATTTATATTGCTGTTGAAATGCAGTGTGTTCTCTTTATAAAGCTGCTTTTGGGAGTGAAATAATATAGACTCTGCCAGAACCAGGTGCATATCATGTCGATTGTTTATAATCCAAGTTAAAGGATAGCAGATTTATACCAGAATGAACTCTCCACAGGGACTTTGGAGTTTAAGTGTACTGTCTTAATCTATACATTACCTCCTCAACAAAGCGGTTGTCTCGAACAAAAAAAGTAAAATACAGTTTCAATGAATTCACAGATAATTCCAGGGAATTTTATCTAGTGTGATACAGTTTTAGACTGCTGATTGTGTTTGCAGCTTTTTTATTTGACTCCAAGTTATTTTGTTTCTGCGTTCAGAAATGAAAAAGATCAGAGAGTGATCGCTTCCACAGAAAGATGCTTTTGTGCAATATAAGCAAAAAGGCTTTCCCTGGCTTGCATTTCTAGTGCCTTGTCCTGGGATTTGCTGCAGTTTGCATACACTGCAATGGCTGTTTCTACCCAAAGCAGAAAAGGCTCTTGTTTTCGTCAAGAAACAGAGTTGTGCAAATTTTTCTCCACTGTTTTTTTTTTTTAATTATTTTTCATTTTAATAAACCCTCCACCTTATATTTTCATCTATATTATTGTATAGATGCACCACACCTTAAGTTTTCCTTTTGCTTTCAAGTAGACGGCTATTGACCCATTAAAAACATGTCCTTCTGTCCACTTTTCATATAAATGGCAGATTGGTTGGAAAAATAGCATTTTCACTCCTTTCTGAAAGGAAGCATGCGGTGCTTGCTAAAAATGCCCATGCTTCTGCAGAGCCAACTGTTCTTTTCATTGAAAACAATCCTCCTACTTTAGCAAACTTTTCAATACATTGGCCCATTTTCTCATTACAGTGAAATATGCAGTGCTTGAAATGTTTGAAATAATTGTGCAAATACTCTATCATGTGTGTAAAGGAAAACTAAACTGAAAAAATACCTGTTCAAAATGAAGCTTCCTGTGAAATTCCAAATGATGGCAGCAGTAAGTGCAATAATTTGATGATTGTTAAACTTTTAGAATTTCATTTTAAGCAAAATGAAACTTTTTTGTTCATGTGTCTGACATCTAAAATGATCATGGGAAGTGGTTTTCATCCTTCTGATTCAAAGAGAGCTTTGGAGAAATAATGCTAAGTAATATGACTGTGTTTGGGTAAAGGGGAAAATGAAGCTTAGCAATGAACAGCCCTTGCTTTAGGATGCAGGATGGGCCAATAGGTACCTCTTGATCCCCATGGTATAGCTGCCCTGTGACACAGAGTGACACGCAGAGGCTGCTGGCATGGTAGCATCACCCCAGGCAGCTACGCACTGCTACTGCCGAACCTGGCTGCCTGGCTCCCTGTTAGCAATCTTCTCTCAGTTTTTCCTTTTACTTTCAACACGGTAGCGGTGTGGTATTTGCCACTGTTCATACAGTGAGGACTTTCTTCACTAAAACGGATTTTCTGAGCTGTAAATCAGGTCAGAATTTTGACAAAGGGGCTAAGGTGAGTGTTTGCAACTTCAATTTGGTAACAGCTTTTTTAGTTTCTATCCTAGACTGTATTGATTTCATAAATCTTAACGCCAGATGGGACCAATTATAATAATCTATTCTGCTGAATGGTAGTAAAGACTGTAGGATTTCTTACAGTTGTTTTGTGTCGCTGTCATGCTGTTATCTGTCTCACATTTCTGGACATTTCTCTTAATATTTTCAAGAATATGGAGGGCCTTGTCCTGATTACCATTCTGCTCACGAATGTCACCAAATATATATGTGTAAGGTGAGCAGCAAAGGCTTTCTTCAGCCTTCATGCAAAACCATCCTTGCCCTGGGAAACTGACATCTTTTAGGAGCCGCATTATGACAGATCATTATGTCCAGCACACCTATGCTATGTGTGTAGTTTGAGAAAATAAATCAGTTTTTGGTCTGAAGAACCTATTCTCATATTTTGCTGTAAAACCTCAGTGTCAGAAGCATATTTCTTTGCTTTTTGCAATGAACCATGCATGTGAGCCCGGTAGCCTCTTGACCGACAAGCATCTTTCAGTGTTCACTAGTTAATTCAAGGGCTCCGATACAAAATCAAGGAAATCTTGTCCCTTTGTGGGATAATCCAAAGTTTTCTAAGGCTGTAAGTCAAAAATTGATGGGGCTCCAGCATGTAATGTTGGGTTTTTTGTCTGTGACAGAACAAATAGACTTCACTTAATCTAGTCCAAATGGCTGTTCTGAATAAAACATGTTCTTCACTTTTAATTATTTCAGAAGATCACATCTGAAAGAAATATGAAACATAAATTGTTTGTGCTGAACAACACTGAGAGATGTGGCATTGGGACACACAGAGGGGATGTGCCACCAACCAGCCAGTGATGAGGACCTCAGTCAAGGTGCTATGTGAGAAGCATCTGCAGTGGCATGGCCATCCCCACACACAGGTGAGTTACCTTCATTACCAACTGCTGCAACTCCAGCAGCTATTTTAGAAGAGTAGCTTTAGCAGCCAAAAGTAGGGGGTGGGTCTCTCCCTTTGCTGTCTCATCCAGAGGGTGATTCAGTGTCACATCCAGCGTTGAGTCACCTTCTGCAGCAGCCTCTCCCTTCCTCTCCAGCCAGCAGAGAGGGAGCCTTTGGTTGGGCACCTGCGTCAGTGCCAGGCAATTCAGCAGAGAGAGCTCTGACCTTCCTGCAGCTTACATACATGTCATTTCTAGGGTATGCATCTAACTTGCTTGCACTGCAGCCACAAGGTAGGTGTAAAAAGAAGCGTGTGTGTGTCCATGCATGTCTATGTGTGCACGTAATTGTAGCTGTGGAAAATCAAGTATTTCCTATTTGTATATTGATGAGCTTCAGGTTCCAGGGGAGGCTGTTTTTCTGCCACTGACTATAATTTCAGATATTACTCTGTTTTATGACACAGCCAGTGAAGAGATGCTAAGGAAAACTTGTGCTGAATTATCAAAATAAAAGAGAGGTGTAAAATGAGATGGTTATATATGAGGATAGCTGCACAGAGATGGGTATAGAGGAAGACCCAAATCTATATACTAACATCATATTTTTTAGAATCATGTATGTATGCAGGTCTGCTAGTCAAAACCGTATGTACAGCTATACAGGTACTTGTGTATGAACATAAGACCAATTCCACAAACCTGAAGGCAAAATTTAGATTTTTCCTGGTATCAAGACAAATGCAGAAAGTAGAGGAGCAGACTAATGTAAAGAAGGGAGACAATTAAGATAGTTCACAAATTTAAATCCTACAAAAATTTTACTTATCTGGATAATGATTCTCTATTTGGTTACATTTATATTAAGCAATAGTATCTTCAGAGATCACTACACACCAGATAATCAAAGGGAATGCAAAAATGTAAGGGCATAAGTAAATAATAAGCAAGTAACTTTATGGTATTTAAACTTATTAGTTGCTCTCTGTTGAGCAGTGTAAGCTTTTTATCTTTGGCTGGTCTCGTCTTCATGTGGTATTTTATCTACAGCTTTTTACACTTAAACTCCCATTCTGACCCGAGTCATTTCTGTATGCCAGCTGAATTCTTCACCAGTAAATAAATGCACACTTCAGAACTTACGACATTTTGTCACGTACCCTAACTTTATCTTTCTGGTTTTAAAAACATTTCAACTCTTAGCTTTCTTATTTGTAATTTTCACGATGAGGCTGAAGAATTTTGCACTCCTTGCAAAGATGCTCTGCTCAGCGATTCACTGGATGAGTTATTATTCCTTGAGTTTAGGCAGTGACAGAGAAAAATGCCCATTTGGAGAGGGGAGGGGATAAAACAGGAAAAGGCACAAATTCTGCCCCTTACCTCAAACTGAGAATGAATCAGAAGTTCAGCTCTCAATGTAGAAATTTCCAGTTTATTTCACCATTATTCCCATTTGTCTTGCAGGCTGATCTTCAGCTTTATCTAGTTTGGGACTTACCTGCCAAAATACAGGGAAAAGGGCGCTGCCTTACTTTGGAGAGTCATGATGATCAGGAAGGATTCAGGCAAGCATCCCAGCTCTCCTGTCACTCTGATCAGACCTTTGACATGTTTTAATTTCTTCCATCACCACTTGTGACCTCCTAAAAACCCTGCTGAAATTCATGTGAGTCTCAAGTTTTCCCTGCACCTTTCCTGCCAAAATATTGTTTTTTTTAATTTTGGCTATCAGTTTAAACAGAAAAAAAACCCAAAAAACTAAAAATAAAAAACCTGAGCAAACAACAATTTCCCTTTCCTTTTAGCCAATTGTTTGGGAAACAGTGTAGATTGTTTTATATCAATACAGCAGTTCCAAATATTGGTGATGAATATCCTAGTGACCAATATCCTGCTGATCCAAATACCTTATCTAACCACATATTTAACCAGGTAAATTCCAGTGGCTCTCCAAATGAAATCTTTTCTTTTGGTGCCTTAAAGCTTTTAGGAAGAAATGATCTGTCCTTCCCTAATTAAAAGTGGTTCTCTCATAGAAGGAACTCCAGTGGTCTTCTCAGAGACTGACAAAATACTGTTGGTGTCCAGTCAGTGAGGAAAAGAAATCCATTAATGCCATTCAAAAGTCATTCTTTCTGGTACTTGAAAAATAGTTGCCTGTTCATATCTAAGCAATAGGATGTGTCTATATAACTGCCTATCTCTCTTGGTTTAAATGTCATTTTTACATAACAGAACCCTTATTAGTGAATATCATCCACACCTGTGAGAGGTAATATTTGCAAAGGTGTACCCTTTCTGTTGCTAGGCTAGTTCATCTTAAATGGTATTATCATAGGTACAGTGTTAATCCTTTCTGATTTTTCTGCGAAAATGGGGTGCTAGAATTGCATTTTGCTGAACAAAAATGTTACACAGTGTAAAAAATAAAATAGCCTCCCCTCTACTCATCCTCCTTTGTATCATAAGAAATAAATATATTTGATGCACCCTATTGCATTGATAATAACTATGATAATAGCTGTTACAAACTTTTCACTAATACCCTTCTTTCTTCAGTTCTGTTTCATGAACTGGAATTTAAATACCTCTAGGATCGATAAATAAGTGCTGGAACTGTAGCCCACAGAGTACAACTGGTTTGTTCAAACCCTCATGAGTTTGTGACCTGCCTAGAGCACAGTTTCCGTGCTTCATCTTTTCTGTGCTACAGCTCACAGCCCATCCTGCTGGCTTTTAAACACACAGCAAACACCTCTCATCTGTTTGTGTATGGGCAACCCAGACTTAAGAGACTGAAAGCACTAGTGGACAAAGCACTGGGTTTTGGCATATATATTTACAGGAAGTCAAAGATCATTCCTCCTGGGTTTTTTAAAACAGAAAGTTCAAATTTCCATGAACCTCAAATAACAACACAGTTAGTGCCCAAGAGTAATGGAAACACAGGCATGCTGATGAAAAATGAGGTCTAGGTGGACCCCTCCTCCAATTTTGAAATCCCACAGCACTTGCCATTGCCTTCACCAGAGACTGCAGCAGCCAGGCTTTGCAGCCTGCAGTTTTGCAACCCTGAACTGGGCCAGCCCCCAGTGAGAAGGTGTTCTTCCATTAAGAGACAGCAAGTTATCCAAGACTGTGCTACATGTTAAATGTATTTCCACAGTCTCACTGTTCTGAAATAAAAATGGGAAAAAAGTGGGTTATGGGTGTTTTCTTTACCCAGATGTGAATTTAGAACTTTTGATGGTGTGTTTTAAAGTTGTATCTTGAAAACTGTGTTTAAGGAGATGGAAAATGATGTGAACACTTTTTTCTTTTCACATGACACTCCTGAATGAGAAGCAGTGCTCAAAGACCCACTCTTCATCTGCTGCTATCTGCAAGTTTCCTCCTTCCTCATGAGAGAAAACTCCAAGGATGGGTCTGCAGAGGATCCTGTCGCTGCACAGGGCACCAGGGCCAGCTCTGGGGACAACCACTGAGACAGAGCAGCTGGTTGTGAGTGGACAGCTGCAGTGCAATGTGAACTGGGGCTGGCTGCAGGAGGGGGTTTCTTGATGCCACCTTTGCCATGCAAGTTGGTGGTGCAGCAAGGGATGCTCCTGCCTCCCAGCTGGCTGGCTCCTTCCCCCGTCCCTTTCCTACCTTGTGCTCCCATTGCAGAAGGAATGTCTTACTTTCTGCAGAAACACCACCTGAGGATTTTAGGTTACATGTGTAGGGTCAAAAGGATCAGCAGAAGATTGGTTTATTGGGCAGCGCTTTAAACCTCAGTCCCCAGCTCCAGCTTGAAATGACAACACAGAGCAGCTTTGCACAATGAAGTACACCAGATGACATCTTGCCCTCTGTGGTGGTGACTTGTTGGCCCTGGGACTGCCTGCCCCTCAGCCTGAGAGTGACTGCACAGGACTTCGCATCTGAAGGTGATGCAGGAGAGATGTGGCCGCACCAGCACATGACCCCCATGCTGCATCTCCTCAAAGAAGATACAGGACCTGTGGGCCTGGGCATGGGTACTGTTCCTGCACCCACATTCCCCAGGGTGCAGCAAGAAGCTGACAGCATGCTCAGCATCTCCCTTTCTGTTACGCTATTCAAGTTAACAGGAATTAGGCATTACAAAGTTTCAGAGAGCAGTCTGTGGCCATCACGTTACTGAGAGCTGCTGCGTGTACACTCTGGCAAAGTGGTACATGATAGGGGCTGCAGGACACCCAGTAGCCCAACTGCCCTGTCTGCTTCCATCCTGCCAAGCATTTTCTGTCCCCAGGTGAGGGGCAGCTTGACCCACACCTCCTTATGGTGGTGTCTAACTGCCCTGCTCCTCCTGGCCTGGGGCATCTCAACACAGCACTGCTGCTCAAACCTGCTGCTACCAGCACATCGTAAGGACAAAACTGCTGCTGGCCAAACTTTGTTTTGGGGAGAAACTGGTTTGGGGGCTGTCTCCCTGCTAGATTTATGTTCTCTGAAGAGTTAAGTACATTAGTGCTGGTAATCTCACTCCATTACCTTCTATAAAACTGAATCTGTGATTTCCTCCCTGGTGAGCATTTACCATAGCGAAATAGGCTACTATTTTCATATTTAACTCATTGGTAAGTCATAAAACCAGCTCAAGTTGTCTGCCCAAAGAGCAGAAGCTGCGGGACGGGACGGTGGGTTGGAACTTTTATGAGGCCTGGCAGCATCAGCACAGTGAGCTCGGCATCGCCTCTCCATTGCCCTGCCATCCTTATCACATCCCCCCCTTCTGCTTTGAAATCGACAAAATTCAGCAATTTACAAGGCTTTTTAAAATCTGAGATGAAGCAATTAAATCTCCAGACTGGAGGATGTGAACCTTTAAAGGCCCTTTGCAGAATATCAAAAGAAAGAGAGGATTATATTTAGCAGGTGTGACAGCCCACGCAGGACATTTCATTGCGAAAGGAGCTGACATGAACCAGGAACCGATACTTAAATTAATATAAAACATCTTGGGGGAAAGGTGTTTTCTTTTCTTTTTTAAACATTAGGAAATCATAACGTTTTCTGGCTTCTTCAAAAGTGAAAGGTCCAAATATACAGGAGTCATCTGGCATGTAAAATAAAAAGGAGGGGTGGAAAGGGGAGTGGGACACCTAAAAATGCTCGGGACAAACTTGGGAGGTGAGTGCTGGGAGGCAGGGGTGCTATGACCAAATACCTGGCCAAGAAACCCAATTGTGGTTCTTCCTCCCCTGTCTCACTTGAGGCTTTGCATCTGTCCCGGGGCAGGTTGCTCAGGGAAGAGGTGCAGGACTGGGATGTGCGATCCCTCTCTGCCTGGTGCCTCAGCTGGGTCTGCGCCTGCTCTTGTGGCTCTCGGAGCTGCAGCAGCATCCTCTCTGCCACCACCTCCTCGTGCCATTTCCCTAACTCCCTGGAGACACAACCCTTCATTATAGGGGTGCTTTATTCTGATCACTCTGTTTCTATTCATATCGTAAACTTACCAAGCCTTGGAGTGGAAAATTCGAGTTGGTATTTTTGTGGGGAGGTGTCCACTGACTTCTTGCTTCATTCACTAGTGTGTGTTCCTAATTTTAACCAAAGTGCTCTGTTTTGATTTTCCTAAACTGTGGATTGACTGCAAAAAGCTCCACTCCAGTTGTTTTCACACCCACTCAGTGAGGTCCACACAAGTGACGCTGCCCATCCAAAGCAGCCAAGGCCATGGCGCTGGGGAAAGTGGGGTGGGCAGCAACAGGGTCCCCCCTCTGCACCATGGCCTGTGGGAGGACTGCAAGGGTCCCCAGGAGATCTCCATAGGTAGGTGCTGCTGGCAGGTCTACCCCACTTTTGGGGTATTTTTGTCTTTGCTCTGCTAATTTGTGGTGGAAGTGCCCCAGATTGTTGCTCAGGTTCTAGTCACCCCAAAATGCACAGTGGGAATAAAAGCCATCCTGCTGCTACGGCCGTTCTCTGAGGGAGGCAGGCAGGTGTGTGATTCCTTGGACCAGTGCATTATTGGGTACCCTTTGGCATCGAGAGAGTTAAAAGTCCTCGGCACCCACCAGCCCTGGTCTAGGCAGTGTCTAAAATCCGTCCTAGACCCGCTTTATTTCTTCCTTAAAAACAGGAAATGGAGCCCTGAAGGCTTTTTAACTGGAGAGAGAGTGAGGAGGGGGTATACTTACTCTGCCCATACCCAGCCCTGAGCCTGACCCAGACTTGGGGGTCTCTGTGTGTGTTTTTTTTATTTCTTCTCTTTTTCTTTTTTTTTTTTTTTTTTTCCCTATTATTTTGGCAGACTTTTCGGAATGTCTGGGAGCTAAGGGCTTTGCTTCATGGAGCAGAATTCTGAAGCAAGAAAAAGAGAAAGTTATAGACTAAACCACAGAAATGTAAACATGTCTGCAGCTAAAATAACTCCACTTTCATTGAAAACACTCCTCGCTCACAATCAGACTTCTGTGTGCTATGCTCAATAAAATTGCACGCTAATAGCAACCAATTAATACATTATGTAGTTCTGCTTTAAAAAATGAGACGCTTTTAATTATTTTTTTTTAAATTTTATTATTATTATTTTTAATTAAGGGACTACTGGCTTTCCTGCTTCGTACGCTCGCTCTCAGCGCTGACCGCGGGCTGAGAAGCGCCGAGGATAGCGGCGGGCGATGCCCGGTAGTGCGGCGGGGCCGAGGCGTGCCCAGGGAAGGCCGGGGCAGCGCGGCGGAGGAGGCAGCGGGCAGGAGCGGCGCCCCGGTAAGGAGCCCCGAGCCCGCGGGAGGGAGGGACGGGACGGGACGGGGCGCACCGCCCGCTGCTCCCCTGCATGCTTGGCTCGCCCGCCTCCCGCGGGTAGGTGGGAGAGCGTGCGCGAGGTGAGTGCCGGTGTCACGGTGGGGACACATCCCCTCTCTCCCTTACCCCGCACCGCCGGGGAATGGGGCTCTCGGCCCCGTTTCGGCCGAATCAGTCTCCCCTGCCCCTCCCCTGTCCCTTTATTTCCGTGCATTCCGTTATTCATCTCGCTGTCCTCCGGAGCCCCGCTGCCACCTGGTTGGGGGCCAGGCTTTGACTTCACGTCGGGTCCTCGCAACAACCGCACGTTTGTTCTGCCCCTTAAAGCGCGCTCTTGTTCCCGGCGCCAGGAGGAGAAGCGACCCGCCGAGCCGAGCCCCCGGTAGCCCCGTGTCCTGCCAGAGCAGGTCCTGCTCACCTCCAGTTCCGCCCGGCCCCTCCCGCCTCCCCGTGAGGAGCGGCGGTGCCCGGGGCAGGACGCGGGAAGCGGGGGGGCGGGGGTCCGGTGCTCCCCGGGGGGGTGCCGGTGCCCGGCAGGCGGTGCGAGGCCGCCCCGACGGCGGCGGGGGAGCCGGGTAGCGCTGAGGAGCGGCGGCTGCCCCGCTCGGCGATTGGCGAGAGGAAGAGGCGCACGGAGCCCGAGGCCAGAGCGATGGGCTGAGCCCGTCCCGACTGAAGTGACTCACTGCAGTCGGCAACGCCGCCGTCCCCTCGCCCGCTCTCTCACTCCCGCCCTCGCTCCAGCCGCCGGCGGCCGCTGCCTTCCCCCGGCGGCGCCCTCCGTGCCCCGACCCCGTCCCCTCCCGTTCCCTCCCGTCCCCCCCCGCCTCCCCAGGGACTCCGGACTCGCCCGCTTCCCAGGCCTCGCCCGGTAAGTCCTTTCCCTCCGGGGCAGCGATAGGGCTGAGGGGACGAAAGGAGAGCCGGGGGCGGAGGGGGCGCGGCGCAGCCGTCGGGTCTTGGAGCGATGGGGAGAGCGGAGCAGCGGGCGGCGGGGCGGGCGCCCCTCACCGCGGCACGTCGGCGGCAGGAACAGGACAGCCCCGAGGGCTCGGCCGGGTGGCGGGGCGGCAGTTGGAGCCGCGTATCTACTGCAGGCGCTCTTTGCCAGACTGGCCTTGTCCGACTTTCTATGTTTTTTAAGCATTAACGCTGTTTGTTTTCAGGATGGCTGCTGTCTTTTCGGGCATCAGCCTCTGGAATTGTATCATCATCCCCACCCCCCCGCCTTCGCTTTTTTTCCCTGGTTCGTAATAGCATCGGTAGTGTATCTGTAGTTCTTTCAGCAATTCATCGTTCAGTTAACTAGTATCTCCATCGCCTTCACTAAAGCTGACTACCTCTTGCGTGTAGGAAAACCTTCAGTTACCTGAGCTGATCTGAGGAGAGTCAGAGGTGGTTGTGGTACTTTTCAGAGTAAGCGCTGTGATACAATACACGGAGATTGGTTTTGGTGGCCAGGTTACTTTGTTGTGGAGTTTGGAATATACGTAATGATATTTACAAAAGCTGAAGTTGCGAGTTCTGGCTAACATCCATTCATTGCTGCTGTTACTGAGAAGCCAGGGTACAAGTAAACTGGCTCTTTCTCTGAGGAAGTTTTTATTTCTACTGAGAGTGTCATTCTGTGAATTAACACTGTGCTTTAGTTCTGAAGTAATAGTTTGGAAATTGCATTCTGCCCATGTAATTTTGAGTCCGTTAGGAAAACCAGGATAGGTCTATGAACTGCACATGGAGAAATGTCACATTCCTTTGGTTTAACCCTTTAACCACTTCCCTGGTTTCACTGAAACAAGTGAAGCAGACAAAGACAGCTTCTCACTAGGGTATGAAATGTGAACTTTCTTCAAGTTTATATGTATCAGGTATGCAATTTCAACCACACCTGAACTGGTAGGAAAATCAAGGATGATAAATGGATTGTTTGACAACTTTCTAATTAAAAAGAAATAAATATAATCAAAAACAAACTAAGCTGTACATCATATGGCACAAATATATTTTAATGTTGATAATCTCACCCATTGCTTAAAGGACATTTGTAAAACCAAAGATATGATATAGTGGATTAGTCCAATAGTCAGTTTTTATTTTCTCTTTCGTACACATACATAGGTAAATGATGGCAAACCTGCCATGTGATTCTTTGAAAAACTGAAAGGAAAAAAATCACTACCTCCAAAAGTATTTCAGGGTTTAGAGCTTTGACCAGCGTCTGTCCCCACCTCCCACAATTTAGTCCTAAAGTTAAACAAATCATATAGTACTGGATAGAGTTACACGTTACAGGAATTTTATAAATGATCTGTCAGTATAAGTCCTAGGTGTGATTAGTCAAGACTTTTTGCTCCTAAGGTGTTACTGCATTTGGACTGTAATTTATGTAGCATTTGGTTCTTAAAGATATGTTCTAATAGATATATACTTAGCATATTTTCCTTCTGGTAGTTTATAAGTGGTAGTGACTGTGGCTTCTCTCTTTCTTTTAAGCAAATTTGAGTTCTTTGTCAGGTACCAAAGAAATCTGGGTGTATGGGTCCATTGAGGAGTTTCCGTGATAGGAACCGTGAGCTTAAAACACAGATTGTTACTTGGAGGTAGTGTCTCTTACCTCAAGTATACTTGGTTGTATGTTAATAGATTAGATCTTTCCTATCTGAAATACCAGGCTGCACCCCACAGTTGTTAGCGTCCAGATGATGATTCCACCTAAGGCCAGTGCTTTCACCTTCACAGTATAGGTGCATCTTTGCTACCTGCTCTTCTGTGGAAAGTTCATTTTCTGTGTGTGTATGGAGTTGTGTAAATGAATAAAAACCCCTGGGTCACCTGTTGTAATCCAGTTGATTTGAGCAACGCCACATGGGCAAAATAGCTGGCTACTGAATGAGGCAAATCCTCCCCCATTGTGCTTTCTCCAGAACCCCAGTGCTTCGCTACCAAAAGGTGAGACTCACAGCATTGGTTCTGCCTCTGCAGCGTACTGCACTGGACCACTTCACTGAGGTTCCTGTATACAGCATTTTTTTCCTCTTAGTTAAGTGCACTCGAGTGAGGATCAAAAACCATGACAAGCTTTTGCAGTGCCGTTGGCATCTGGTAGCTCTGAAACATTACATGTTTCGTTTCCTTCCTTCCCTTGCCTCTGCCTTACTGAATGCTCCAGGAGTTACTAGCAGGTAACAACAAAATAATATCAAATGTTTGGGTTGAAGTTAACACTTTCCCTGAAATATCTATTGTGTTGGTTTTTTTCCCACTATCGGGAAGTTCATCGTTTTATTTCAAGTGATTTTTTTATTATTATTTTTTCAGGAAAAGGCAGCTGTAAGTGCAAACCATACTTCTTTTAATCATGCAAGTAGCTCTGTGAAAATGGGTGTCCCGAACTCAAGGTGGAAGTTGTTGACAGGGGTACTGTGAGAAAAGGCCCTTTGGGCCTGATCCATATCAGCTGAGGTCAGCGGTGCAGGCTTAGACCTGAGTATCTGATGGTGCCCACTGGTTTTCTGCTGTACAGCTGGGAAGGCCAGGGACTAGTTTATACTTTGTATGTCAGCTTTCCTATACAGTTGGTTTAAAATGCTTTTGTTAAAAAAAATAGTTCATGTGGGTAAGATATTTTCAACCTGAGTTATAATGATGTTTGTCTTGGGTTGAAATAATTACCTTTTGTGCAGTAACACTGCACTGTTTGTTACTATACCCACAACTGGCCACTTTCACAGCCACTAGAATACTTCTTATTTCTAGCCATGCACTTTTTGGCAGGCAGGTTTCCCAGTAAAGTTGAGCATCATTTTGTCTTTCAGTTGAGGGTTTAAGTCACGAGAGTTTGTATCGCATTGGCGTTTTGGAAGGTAATGATATAAGTGGAGAAAATCTAATGTATTTCCTTCACAGGATAGTTAACTAGTGTAGGTAGAAAACTGGCTGTCTAAAATTACTTGGCTAAATTTAAATGTAAGTAAGAAGTAGGCAATAGGAAAAAATTAAAGGGTATATCTAAATATGGAGTTGCGGATGTATCTGTTATATTTAAACTGTATTTTAACCTCTTCTATTTATATTTAGTGGCATGTGTGTAATCTGGAGGGCTTGATTGAATTCAAGAAATAGTAATTTCACAATAAAAAACAAAGAGTGTATTCTGCTGTGAATGTACTTCACGTCCTTGTTAATCGGTGTAAATATCAAAACCGAAATGTATGCAGCGAGACATTTTTTATGTTGTACGAGAGGAAGAGTGGTATTCGATCTAAAGTAAGCATGAGTGGATTTGCAAAAAGCCTGCTTCCCATACCGCTGTGAGAAGCGTGTCTCCTACTGACTTCTGTGGCACTTTTTCTTGCGTGGAGCATGAGGCTGCACTGCAGGGCTTGTTTTCATCAACTTACCTTTGCCATGGCCCATTGTGAAATGCCGCTTTTTAATTTAGAAAGCTATCCTGGTAAGTGGATTGTCCTTGCATGCTGCTCGCATGAGATGAAATCCCTTCTTGGCACAACTTCATTCCAATAAGAAAAAAACATATTCCAGGAACAAAATACATAGTTATTTTTGTTTGATAATGCATCATATAAATATTAATTGTCTGCCCAAAGAGAAAACGGTAAACATATGTTTTCATTTGAGCTGTAGATACAACAGGCTTTGATAGAGGATGGTTTAAAACTAAGGGCATCAAATTGTAGCTGCACAAGCTGTTCAGCAGAACTCTGAGTGACCGCTTGTGTCTGGGAGGTAGCTGTTGTGCACAAGTGACTGGAAAGCTGGGGTCTTGGTTTTGAATTGAGGTCTTCTGTTTTGATTAATTTTAATGTGGACACTGACCGATATGATACTCAGGTGCTTAATAAGGTGTCTTGGCAGTAGCAAAAGTTCCAGCCTTCTCACTGCCCGCTAAAAGACACCGGGCTTTTGCTGGTCCTTTCAGGAAGAAGAAGGCAGCAGCTGCCTAGATGCTTTAGACACTCTGTAGGATTGGTAGGATATTAAGAAGCTGCTGCCGCTTTAGATGCTGCTCATGCAAACGAACATTGACTTCTGTTGTATTTCATATCTTCTGAATTTGTCAGGTAGTCTGCAGCTTTGAACTGCACGTGCCTAATTAGCTGCTGATTTGAAAAAGAAAAGCTGGCTTGTAGGAGATGATGAGCACCGGCAGGCCCAGTACTGCAAGGGGCAGGTTAAACAAATCTGAGCTTAAATGTGGTTTCAATCAGCTCCATTTAGACACCCAAGTTTTCAGCTTTCTCCAGGAGGTCCGTAATGAAACAGGCTTGTTTTCTTTTCACCTCGCAAAGAAACAGCAACAGGAGAATACTGATTGAGCTCGCACCAGCTGAATAGCTGGCGGCTGCAGGAGACCAATTCGGGGTGCTGGACTGGATGGGGCAGTGTAAAGGAGTTTGACTGGGAATGCTGCCTATGACTAACACACAATGAAGTCTCTAATGAGAGGCGAGCGGGTCACAGCCATTGCTGCAGCACCTGGGCTGCTAGCTGGGGTGCAGTGGGGTGATAGAGGCAGGCCTGATTAAGACTCTGCAGGTGTGAGGGGGTCAGGAGTAGGGTCCCTTCCTTCTTAACCTCTCCCCATCCCAAATATATTGCCTGCTGAACTAGCAGCTTTTCCATCTGCTTTTTACTGTCTGCTACAAGTGGTCAGTACGGGTCTTTTTGTCTTTGCTAGTATTATGCTGTTAGTAAATATGCATTGCTTTATTAAGTTTTCAGATCTTTTTCATTTTTTTTAGTGGTGGCTTAGGAGTAGCAACTTGCTGCCCTATAAACTACTTACAACAAAACGGTTTGCAAAATCTGATTGATTTCCTCTAATTTGTAATTCATGTAGGCTTCCCAGTTTGAGCTTTTCAAACCTTCTGGCCTTGCATTGAGTTTATTACTTTATTTTTAGCTTATTAAGTATGGCTGCACACAGTGTATTTGGCCTGATTTGACAGAAGCAGACTCTCTCAAGAAGTCTTATATTTTTTGATACTCAATAGCTATACTACATGGAGTGATTTGTTTTGGTGCAATTAAGCGCATATCTGAAAATCGTATGAATTTAGGAAATTGCACAATGTATCTTTTTCTGTAAATTACTTTCATTAAATGAGAACAAAAAATGAAATATGGCAATCAGTTCACTTGAGACAAATTGTATCATAGTCTGCATTTTACTGTGTAACTAAAAAGGGCTTTATAGAGAAAGAAGTCCAGTAGCTATGCAGAAGGAAAGTCTTGTAAGCAAAAATTAGCTTTCTAAGGAGGCTTTGTCAGTTCTGAATAAACCCTGCAATAAATTTAAACCTGGTGCTTTAAAATTCTGTTTATAAAATGCACTGCTCTCTATAGAGCAAATTATACACTAAGGATTTATAGTAAACTACTAAAGTAACATTAATAGGTACATCACAACGTGCACTGAGACTAAAGTGCAAAACCTTGAAAAAGCAGCTGATTTGCAGGACGCTTGCAAAACAGACATGGTAAAAGTTCTCCATAATTTCTCCAAAGAACTGCTGTTACATGGGTTGTTCTTCAAAGGCTTAGAGAAGTTTTGGGGGATTTTTTATTTGCACAGGCTTGTGTCCATGGTATTAAAAGCAGGTTTGAAAAGGAAAAAAAGATTTAATATCAAATTAAGATAAAGGATTTAATATCAAATTAAGATCTAGTTTGGTTCTGGTGGGTATCTTGTGCCTTTTCTTGAATTTCATTAGGTTTGCCCAGAATGGGAAGTTGAGAATTTGAGTTAGTGCTTTTTATTCCTTTGCTACATTTATTCGCTCTTTAGTACTTTCATGTATTTATAGCAAACAGCCTGTAACATGCTCTGTATCTCTTGCAATCAAGACAAGCCAAATCATCTGTCACCAATATGTATGTCAACATTCTGAAACCACAAGGAGCACCTTCCTGGAAGGCACAACCAAGGCTTCATGTCAGCAAAGCCATTTATCACCCTCTGGAAATGAAGAGAGAAGGTGGAGAAATCTGAACCTGACATCTTGGTTCTTCTATGTGAAGATGCCAGTTCTTTGTGATGTGACTGAAAAATGGGTTTAGGAGGGTAGGATTCACTTCGCCTAGCTGTAGCCATCTAAAAATCAAGCATCTAGTTTACAGTAATTGTGTGAGTTCCCTCCCTTGTCAGAGGACAGGTTTATCTTGCCAGTCTGAGACAATTATGTTAGTTTGGGAATGTCACTAAAAATGCAGAATCTGACCATCAAATTGGATAGGATTTTGGGTTGCAGGGCTTAGTATCTTGGCTTTCAGATGGCTGTCATTGAGTGCACTGAATTATGTATCCAGGGACCAACCCATGCCCCTGCAGCTTATCCTAGGGAGCTAAAGGAAAATAACATAAGTAAAAGTATAGCAGAGAGACCAGGTGAATGTTTTACAGTCTGACTGGGAAGGAATCATGTTGTTTACTATTTTCATTTTAAAGTTGACCCAGTACATCATAGTTTCATTTTTACTGTCAAACTACCTTTTAGCTGTCCAGTTTTATCACCAGCAATAGAAACATTAGGAATAGAAGCAGAAAGTCATTTTATGCTTTCTGCACTGCTGTCTCTTTTAATTTCATTAAAAAAATGAAAAAATGAAAACCGTAACCATCTTTTTTTTATCATTAGGGCAAGATAGGAATGGATTAATACTGCTGTCTTTCTGTTAATATTCTGTTTTGCTCATAAAGGAAACTGTAATTTGTTTTTTTATTAACTGGCCCACTATCTCATTCTGCATAAAAGGATTTTACTAACCACATAGACAGTACTCCCGGGTGTAAGCGTTCTCAAAGCACAACTGTGGAAAGCTTGCTTTGGGCTCAGGAGCAGTTTTTTGCCCCTGCTTGGTGTCTTGATGTGAAAGTTGTCCCTGCAGGGGGTGCAGCTGACCTCTGAGGCTGCAGTCTTCAGGAGCCATCAGGAGGGAGGGAAGGGCCAGCTTTGTGTTTGTTACTTGCTTGTGATTTCCATGGCACTTTACAGTAAAGACAGTAGTAACTAAATGTGGGCCCAGGGAGCTTAGGCTGTGGTTGGTCTGCAGAGCAGTAACATAGGATGGGAGGTTCAGTTTGCTGAAGGGCTTAAGAGTCAGGGTGAAGGGAATTATAGCTCTCCTTCTCTCCTCTCCCTCTTGGTTAACACCACCCTGTGTGATGTGATGTGCCTGGGACAGGACAGGGAACCCAGTGGTCACTCAGCCACTCACAGGGGCACATCCTGCCCTTGCTTCTGCCTCTCTTACTTAGTTAATGAGCCCCAATGGGTTTTGGTCTAGGATAGGATTTATATAGCTCCCTCTTTGCTGTGTTGGTTCCACAGGACTAAAGAGGAGTGGGAAGTAGTAAAAGTCTATTTTTGGTCACTAAAGTAAGCAGACATGACTCAGAATACTCACTGGGAACAGATCTGCTGGATGAAAAGGTGCCATTTTTACATAGTCACTTTTCTGACCATGCCCTTTAAACTCTTACAAAAATAGAATACTTTCTCTGGCACTTCTCTTGGAAAGCAGAAATGGGAGTGAGAGCAAGGATGTTTGCTGCACTTCAGCCCTGGCTTTGCAACTGGACTAAATGTGTATCAGTTTTGTAAGGCATATGTAACATATGTTTAACACCAGGAAAAATAAAAAGGAGGCATTTGAATTTTGTGGGGAGGGGATTTGAACTTGGATAGCTTTACCATTTGTAGTGGAAAAGTGTGATTCCTAGTTCCTGCCTGTTAACGGCTGGATGAATTCTGGGTAGCTCTCTGCGCTGATTTCTGGCATCCTCGTGTCCCTGCAGAAGTACAGTTCAGATCAGTAGACTCATCCGAAGCACAGCAAGGCTCTTTTTGACCGTTGACTCTGGGTTCCAGTTGGACTATGCGAGGTGAGTGGTCTAAGCTAAAAATGAGCCTGAAACCACACTGACGTAAGCTGTGAGTGTTTACGGACTTTGAGGAAACAAATCATCCCTGGCAACCAGCATCCTGAAGTGGCAGCGTTGACACTCATGTGAGAGGCGAGTACCCCCCTTGCTGGTGGGATGAGTGTTTTGTTGGGGGATTTTTAATGGTTTGGTAGGAAGCTAGAGCCTGGCTGCTGCTCAGAAATTCAGAACCAGTGGTGTACTCCACCACATGTGCTTATGGGTGTTTGTCAGTCCTGTTGTCCTCCCCTGGACCATTGGTCTCTTGAAAAGAAAAATAAGAAACCTATTTTAACATCTTTACCACCTTCAGTTGGTTTTACATGGAAAAAAATACCAACCCATAAATTCCTTTTCCTCCTCCATTCCAGAATAACCCATGAAAGCATTTGAAACCTCTGCGTTTCTGTTCAGTGGATGAAATCTTGACCTTGCTGAAGCGGTTGAAGCTTCTCCATTGGCTTCTGAGAGGGCAGAGCTCTTCAGCTTAAGTGTTTATTCCTCATGTTTCCATTGGGCCTGGAAAGCCCTGGAAGCGTTTTCACTGTGGTGATTTCCTAAAGCCTTATTTCCTTCAGTTACTGTGGCATTTAAAGGCACTGTCTTTTTAGCATAGGAAACTGACACTGCTTTTTCTCTTGATAAAATTTCCCTTGGAGAGTCTCAGAGAATTTCCACTTTTTCCATGTGGGCTCATCTTTCATAGGGGAAGAGACATGGGTCATATACCTGCAGGTCTTATGACTCCCTCCTGCTCCATCTCTTACCTCCTCCCAGTCCCTTGGCAGCAAGAAGTCAGTGAAGATTTGCTGTCAAGGTCTCCTGTTTTAGTTCCTCAGAGGGCCCAGTAGCTTCTTATGGCAGTGAAATCCTACCTTTTCTGTTTTAAATTTGAAAGGTGTTTTGGATATGATGACATTTACAGCCAAAATACATCACCTTTTACATGTCAGCTCCTTCTCTTGCAGTGAGACAGGTGATTTCAATGGCCCAGGATGGGGAGGAAAAGCCCAACAGGTTTGGGGGACACACTGGATTGTCACTGACCAAACACCAAATGGCTGTGAAGATGACTCTCAGCCCCTTTCGCATTGTCTAGCAGGGAGCTCAGACCACTACGGGGAAACCTTAAACCCCAGTTTTTAAATAGAGCTGGTTTAGAAGCTTTCTGTCTTCAGAAAACCTGTGTGCTTTCTCTTACCAGTGCTGAAAGAGTTCCAAAAGACAAGCTCACCCAAGGAAGAGGCAGCATGCCAAAACACAGGGTGTAATGAAGCGCGTTCACTCACCTGCCATCACACTGGGTTCGGAGATAGCACTTGGGTGCTGAGGGTCCCAATGCTCTGAGCACAGCCTGCCCTAGAGGGGTGCAACTGGGGCTGTGTCAGGGTTAGCCGTGGGGTTTGGTACACTGGCATTTCATAACCACAATGAACTGAAGGGCTACCTACAATTTTTAAAGTTATACCCCCCTCTTTTTTTTTGCGCGTGCGTATCTGGCAGTTGTTTGCCAGGGGCAGAAGGAATCAATGAGGAGCTTAGCTTTTAGGTAAACAAAATGTTATTGTTGTACTGCTATAATTGCAAGCATTTTAAATTAGGTATTGACAGCAGCTGAGAACCAGTTCTCGACTATGCCTGCTGGCAGGCAATGAGATGTCTACCAGCTCCTAAGGGGAGCCTTATTGCAGGCTGTGAGAATAACTCATTAACCAGTTAGTCTATGGCGGTGTTACTCCACATATGGTCTGCGGGATGCTGGTGGTCTGGAAGGCATTAGAAAGTGGTCTGAGAAATGGCTGCACAAGAAAGGCAGAAATAGCCCCACATAGGCCGATTTGCATTCCCACATCGCTGGCAGGTATGTGCCCGTGTCAGCAAGTCACCCTCAGTCAGCAAACTGTGCTGGGATATAATTGCCTTAGCCCCCTGGCATGAGCCCAAACGGGTGGATCTTGAGTAATTGCATGTGAGGGGAATCTTTGCTTGATCACATCGATGTGGAGCAAGTCTTCCTCCTTGATGGAGGATGAATACTTTGCCTCTTCTTTTTTGTGTTTCTTGAAGCACGGGATGGGCTGAGAGGTGCTGCTTCAACATCCATGCTGCTAGAGGTAATGAATGCTGCGGGGAAACGGATGGCGGCGAGCCCATTTCCTTCACAGTGGGAGGAAAGTAGTAATTCAGGAGACCATTAAACATTAGAAATACCTCTACAAGGTCCCTACAAAGATACACTCCATTTAGATTAAAGTCCCGTAGGGCCAATTATCCTGGAAGAACATAAGAACTTAAACAAAAGCTGAGTTAGGTATGCTGCCCACCAATGGATTGGAGCAAAAATGGATGCAGTGAGAAAACACTCATGTATATTATGAAAGTGAGAACATTTAGAGTAGGTCTGTGTAATAACCAACTCTTAGTGGTCCCCCAGGATCAGTGTGCACAGGAAATATCTGTGGCATGCTTGCTTTTCCTGGAGATGACAGCAACCCTTTGGCAACCACTTTGTAATACATGCTTCATACTTTTCAAAGTGTTGGGCTGTTGTTTCACGAATGTGCTTTGATTTTTCTGGTGTCAGAGCCTTTATGCTTGGCATTCTACCCTTCCTAAACTTGCTCATTCCCTTCCAGCCCTGGACATTTCTCCCCTAGTGCCATTTGGTAGCTGTGATGGTGTGTTTGTTTTTCTCCATTGGGATGGGACTTGAGGAAAAAGAGAAGCCAGCAAAAGTCGCTTGTGCTCCTTGTGTGAAAGTAACCTCTATGATCTCTGCTGTCTAGGTAGCTTTGGACTCCTGGAGATGGAGGGCTAAGGCAAACAAATTTGAAACCCTTCTCTTCTGTGAATGTTTTCTAAGACTGGGCTGAGTAATTTGCACAAGACTACAAAGCAGAGCTTGATACTAGCATTGCGGTTAAAGTCTGACTTTGCTTCAGCTCCTAGACCACAGTTTTAATTGAACATTTAGCTATTTACAAGAAGACCTGAGCATTGGAGTGCACTGAACCTTCAGGCAAGAGATTTTGAAAATGAGTCAGATCTGAGACACTGGAGCAACAAGTTCCTAAAAGTGTTTACTGATGCAAATTGCTGTCTGATCTTGAAATGGCCTCTTCCATTTAACACCATAAAAGAACTTTCTTAAGAGAAGACACAATAAACAGTCTGAGGTCTAATAACTGAACATGCAAGCCTGAAAGGTTTTAAAATACTGCTTTCTTAAATAAGAGTCATTAACATTGTAACTGATAATGAGAAAAATGCTCATGCCATTAGTGGTTTACCACTTTGGTTCCTAAAGGATACAAACAACTTCATAAAAGAGACCACAGACTGTCCGTTTTCAGCCTCAGCATAGGGCAAGTGCTTCAGAAAATACGAAACCCATCATTTAAAATGAGAATTTACTATTTGTATTTGGGAAACATGGTCAAAATACCCTTTGAACGCGCAAGAACGCGATGATATGGGACGAGGTGGCTGCAGCTGAGGGGGTGTGGCACGGGAAGCCCAGCACTGAGTGTCCTTGCCCAGGCACCAAGATGATAGATAGAACACTGGCTTATTCTCCCAATGGGACCAGTATGGACACAGCCTCTGCCTCCCAATCTGCTCTTGGGATCCTTGCCCGTGTGTGGAAGTCTTTCTTGCCTTTGCTTGGTGATGGTGCGGGGCTCAGCGATTATGTGAGGACATCCTGGGGTCCTTTCTGCATTGACCCTGGCATGGCCTGCTTCCAGAGTAGTTAAATTTTCCAGAAATGGTTAAATTTCAATGTGCTGGTGGAGGAAATAAGATACTGTGTCTGGGAGGTGCTCGGTGCCTCAGGGCATCACCGGGACTTGGTGGCTGAAAAGCAGCATCAGTGGCAGTGGTATGACCTCGTTTAATTGTTCATCTGGGCCAACAGCTCTTTTCTTTGAAAATGGTCCCTTCCTATTCTTCTGTGCCCCATTTTTCCCTGGGCAAACTAGGCTGGACCCTGTCCCCTGTTAAGGTTAGTGGAACGACTTGTGTTGACCTCAGCCAGGCCTGACTCAAACACTCAAGAAGACCTAGTGTTTTCTCCTGGGAAAGTTAAGCCTGGGACTCAGTACACTGTGTTAGAATCATAAAAACATAGCATTCTAGCTTCATCTTTAGTAAGGCAGCTGGAGGTTGAAGTGTTTTCTCAGGCTGTGTTTGATTGTAAATACAACTACACTGGGTTTTATTGATGCTTCATGCAGCCCTATTGCATTGACTACAGCATTTACTCTTATGTAAAAATGGAAAATTTCCCCAGCTCCCCCCATGAAAATGACTGTTGTGCCTTACTCAAAATGAAAAATCAATCAAGGAAGGAACACAGCTGGGCGAATGTCAAGACAAACAGAACGGTGCCAGGGTGGATTTTTATGGAAATACTCTCTGAATAGTATTTCCATGAAAAGGCAACTTACTTGCAGATGTAGGCTGTGTTTGCATGAAGGAGTGTGATGTACCACACCCTGAATCTGTCAAGGTCTGTAAACTTTTCAGGGATTTTAGTTTAGGCAACAGAGAGGCCATATTTAACACAGAAAGGTTTTCTTTACTTCAGTGTAACTATGTTATCCTCAAAGGTGGAAAATGTAAGCCAGGGGAAAATAAAAGTTTATGGAAGAGACATTTCAAATATAAAGTAAACTTCAAATATAATTTGAGGTATAAAGTAAATTAATCTGTGAAAAAGGAAATTTTCAGTATCATGAAAAATACTGACATGGCCTTTCAGCAGCATTCTAGCTGTAAGAATGACTTGTAAGTCCGTCTGTGTCAGGCTGTGGTGGAGGAGCAGGAGTGGCTTTAAAACTGCAAAAATTTTTCCTTGCTGGTGGCAGCGGGATTTTTCTCATTCACGTTTCTAGAATCAAGATTAGGAGAACAATTTAAAAAGCAAGAAATAAAGGATGATTGATGTTACTTCCTAAAAAAAGCAAATGGTAAAAGCATCAGCCCATACTTGAAATGCCACACTTAGATCTACATAAACACCTTTTTTGGAGATGTTGTAGCCTTCTCAATGGGCTGGTTTCCAAATGGCCTGACTGATTTTACTGTAGACTTACTGCCTATCAGCAGGGATCTTGCAAAGATTCATTTTTGGAATCTGTTGATTTTCTCTTGTTTCTGGGACATTTTTGTGTCATACCAATCAAGTTTGAAATGTGTTGAGAGAAATTTTTGAGGCTGACTTGGAATTTTTCAGCCTATTCCTTCATGTCTCTTTCTGAAATAAATGGGAATACTTTTTTTTTTTAAATTTATGTTAGCTTATAACTTAATGTCATTGCTATTCTAAGAATAATAACCAAGAATTTCTATGCTGACTTGATTGTTTACATTTCCTTTTGACACTGACAGTGATAAGCTAGATGTAATAATACTAGGCATGTTCTGTCATCCTCTCAAAACTTGTCACCGTTGAATAGACATATGACTGTGCGTGGGTTTTAAAGGTAAAGGCATTTGCCAAATGCTATAATGTTTTCATAAAGGTCTGCAATGGAGATCCCATTACTGAAAAATGTTGGAATGGGTAGTCCTTGGCTCTGGTAGCTGGGAGTAGAGATGAGTGACTGCCATTTTTAAATAGTATTAGGTTTGCCAAAAGGAAAGAAAAAAAAATGGAGTCTCTGCAGGAAATTTTGGAAACTGTGAGCAGATTTGGTCATGGTATTAAAAAGAGTTAGGAGGTGTGCTCTGAAAGGGGTAGGTAGGTGTGTTGCTTCCCGATACTGAGGTAGGTGTCTGAATTCCAGTCAGTTATGAAGTTGGGGATCCATGCTGTTTCAGGACCTTAAAACAAGCAGCCATGGCAAAGTGACTGGGAATCACCTGCCAGTGGCATGTAGGAGTACATCCCCCCTTTCCATGTGACAGTGGTCAGTGTCCGTACTCCTCTCTCTAAACCTCCCAAGCTGGCATGAAGCCCATCTAATAAATGCAATAAGCCATGGAAAATGCATTGGTAGCATATGCTAACATGGGTGGAACACACATGAGGATGGAGAAGGGGATCCTGTTACCCCCTGTTCAGCTGCACAACCTTTCAGCAAGCAGAGAACTAAATGTTAACCCTTTCAAAGCTCTCCTGGTGAACAGGGAGAAGGCAATAAAGTGCTACTTACTTCACTAGGTTTGACTTAAAAAAAGTCTGTATAAGCATTGAAGTGCCACGGGGAAATAAAAGTACAAGTGGTTCAGCAAGTGTTGTGGATGTCAATGGCTGTCCTGGGGTGAGTGAATACAAGGCTGGGTTCAATCTGCTGCAGTCAATAAACTTTGTGCTGTGCTTTCATGCTCTGCGATGTCAGAAGAGCACTGGAGTGAATTGCAGCCTTCTGTTTACTCCGGGACTGTTTCTGTTTACTCCGGGACTGTTTATCATCCCTTGTGTAGTTGGAGACATGTTTCACTACAAGAAGCAATTCACAGGGCATTCTCCTAAAAAAGAGGAAATGTCAGTTTATACCAGTGCATGACTTCCTACTATTTCTGGTTTACCCCCACCCCCCATATACCCACAAATGTATTCATGCATCTCCTACTTATCACTAGACAGGGGATATTTCATCTCTAGGTTATTTCCTCAGTACTTTTATTTTTCAGCCCACTACAGTAAGGGTTCATAGAGTATATCCAGAAAGATGTTTTTGTTCCCCCACCTTGGGTTTCAGTCCCAAGACTGCCAATTAAATTATCCCATAAATCCTCCATTATAGGTAGTAAAACCTAATTTTAGATTTCCTGCCCACTCTAGTGTCCTGCCTGATTGCTACCAGTTGGATAGAGGCTCAACCTGTTAAGCAGACAATTGCAGTGAATTGACTGTTTCTTTCTGTGCCACATGTGGAGAACTTTTTAATATGTGGCATTTGGTCATAATTCTCTCTGGTGATTTTCGAGCTTTCAGTTGCTCAAATGTTTCTGGTCATTTTTTTTTTGAAGTCTATAAAGTAGACATCTGTAATTTATTCTTTTGTCAAATTTTTTGTTACAGAAAAGGTTGTTACTGTATGGATTAGGAAAAATGTTAACCTGTCTGCCGCCACTAAAACATTAATAGTTTAAAGTCAGGTTTTATACAATTCCTATTTCAAAGAAAACTGCTGAATAAATGGAGCTAACACATTTCTGTGCAAGCTGAAAATATTTCAGGTTATCTGTGTATAAATGTTTTCTTCCCCTTCTTGTTCAAATACATTATTTAACTGCAAACAATGCTAATTTTCTTGAGGGCAGCTTCTGCTAACCATATTCTCATGGAGCAGCATTTGTTTCACATACAGTATCATTAAAGATTCCTATATTATTCTGAGCCTAAATGACCCCTAGCTTGGCTTTTTCCTTCATAAACTTCACTAAGGACAAATAATAAATAAAGTTGTCACAAAAGGTGGGTTTATCATGTGAATAAGGTGTAAGTATTGGTGCAGAAGTCCGTTGGTCTTTGGGCAAAAGGGTATTTTCATTCAGCATGGAGCACTTCTGTCACTGAGATTTATGTAGCGTTCAAAAATGTGTATGGAAGGAAAAACTGGAGCCTAAAATACTGTGAGAAATATACAGCTTTCTTTGGCTCTCTGCTAGATTTCTTGTTTTTGTTGTTAACCTGGTAAAATTCTTGACCCATCCAAATCACAGATTTGGATACTGTAGAGGTGCCTGAGTGTATCTATCTTGTACCTCGACAAAGCACCGTCTTTCTGAGTGTATTTCCTGCCTGAATTAATTGGTAATATTTTAACGGCTCTGTGTCAAATCAGGAAGGTACGTGGCAGTTGGCAAGGGACTTTTTCATCTCCAGTGACAGGAAGTTTAATTCAAGATACAGGGTGTATATAATCTTACAACCATTTGCAAAAAGGGGAAAAATGCTGCTAAGAGATGGCATGTGGAAGGAGCAAGCATTTCTTCTCAGACTGACACGTGTCGGACCAGGACTTTCCTCCGAGATCCAGCTTTCATGATCCATCAGCTGGCTTGCATAAGTAGTCGTCAGCTGAACCTATTGGTGACAGCCATAGCATGTGCTTGTAGTGCTCAGACGATGGCATGAACTCGTCACTTAGGAAGCATCTGCTCTTTTTGGCAGGCAGGACTGCAGGCACAGGTAGGCACATTCATGTGTTTAGTGATCCTGATCCACAGATGCCAGCAGTCTGTGAACTGAAGTGAATCATAGAATCATAGAATAATTAGGGTTGGAAAGGACCGTAAGATCATCTAGTTCCTTTGGCAGCGCTGTCCTGTGTGTGTTCTCTGAAGTCTAATTAAGGCTGCTCCTTTTTATCTTTCCCCTCAGTGGAGGCACCAACAACCTTTCCCTGCTTCACCCAGCTGTTAGCTTCCCTCATTCTTTATTCAACATAGTACTTTCAAGGCTATTAACCCCATTAAATCTGGGGAGAACCAGGCAATGATTCCTAAGCTGATGGAAGAAGAAGTCAAGAAACATTCATATACACGCATAGTATGATATCTAAAGTCTTGTTGCTCAAAGAACTAAGCTAAAAATGGAATAACTGTGGTCTCCTTGCTAAATGGATCTTCTCCACCTAGCTTTGTTTATTGTACTGTGACTCTGTGTGGGGAGATTATCATTTGTTGAGTGATGCCTGAAGTACTGTATAAAAAATAAAACATACACAAAGACTAACAAAGAAGAGAAGAAAGGAATTTAGGCCTCCCGGTCACAGCATTGCTCCTTTAATGGTTGATGAAATATTATATGTATTTTTACAGTCATGCTATTTGTCTGATTTAGGAACCTGGAGATATGAGAAGGGGTGGTCATGCTGGTGCTCAGAAACAGAACAGACAGAAAATAGGAAACAATCTATGTGCTTTCTGTACTGAAGTTTAGTGCAAGAGTGACAGACGGTGCCCTTCGGGGTACAGAGCTCTATGAACTGCTGCTGAATTTCTTGGATGCGTAGCTGGCTCCAGAAATCACCTCTTGTAGGAGAAACTGTGCTGCACAATCAGAACTTTAGGTCCCTAGACAAAGTGCCAATAAAGGAACCCTTGAAATTTAATCCGTCTGCCTCAGTCACATCTGTGTATCTGTAGACAGGTTGGGAAGAAAATTCTTCGAAGCAGAGAGCACTTGATTTATCCTTGGGGTATAATTCTGAAACCTAATCCTAGTGTATAAAAAGTCAGTACTGTAAATTATGTCCTAGTTGAATGTTTGGTATCACGACTACCAGCAACACCTTCATCTGTGCCAGAGATTCCAGCTTCCCACTGTATTATCATCATCTGCATTTAAATGCATGTTTGTTGTACTCTGAATTTCTAACTTAGGAGCAGCAAGAAATGGAGACAATTTGATACCCAGTCCAGTAACGCTAGGAGTTCTACACTGATTCATTGTACTGGGCGCTTTCATACTTATCTCATTTAAAAATATTAGCTTTTTATTTTGAGCTGAGAATTTTGCTGAATATCCAATATCTTGCATGGGAATGCTCTTAATTCTAGGTATCTGGCTTCCAGATTTGAACTAGGCTTGTGTCAATCCTGTGCCGTCTTAAATACGCTACTGTTACCAGAAAAAAAGTCTCTCTGGTATGCTATGAAGAGGGGACGTGCTAGGGTTTGCAATTTTAGCATTACAGATTCTTTATTATTAATAGATTAGGGGGGATTTTTCCAAAGCCTCCTATGGGTCACAAGAGCTCCTGTTACTATATTTCATATACTCATTTATTTATACAACTATACGTGAGGTCTTATGGTCTTTTCAGCCCAGAAAGAGCCAAGGCACTGTAAGTGTAAATGCAGTTTATTGAGTTATGGAGATCATAAATATCTCCTTTAACATCTGATTTATCTTGAACTATGTGCATTGAAAGAAGTGTCTCAAAATCAGGAAAGAAGGGGCATATACTACTTCTTTGGACAACCTGTGTATTCATACACAGAGTGAAACCTTGGCAGAGTAGGTAGAATTAAACTGTCACCACCAGGGCAGTTTTACTTTATGTACTGCAAGGTTATATGAATTTTATTGGTTCATTTATTTTGATGATTAACAGTCCAGTCCAGCTCTTGACAAAGCCTCCTGGGTTTTTTTTTCATTCCTGTGGCTTCCCCAAAGATGAGCAGAAGAGATAAAGTCTCAGGAGAATGCAAATATAAGAACAGGAATTTCAAGGGAAAAAATTCCTTGTCCCAACATAAATTTGTCTGGACTTTATAAGAACTTTCTGTTTTCATACCGTGCAGAAACCATCCAGACAGATCTCACCAACACAAGACCTCATGCTCCAAACGGTGAGAGAAAGCCTGGAAAACCGAGTGGCAGCATAGCCATTAAAAAGAAAAGGCTCGGAAGAAATGTCCAATTTACTGATGTTGTTGAGGACTTACTGCTTTTTATATCAAGGAGAAGAACTTAGATATATAAACATTATTATTATATATAATATACATTGATATGTATATGTATCAAACCAGAACTGGAAGAAATGTGTAGCATGAACTGGAGAAAGAAATTAGGACCAGATGGTGGTCTATATTCTCTCAGTCTTTCAGCTCTTTCAAGTTGTTTACTCTATGGGTAAGAAGCCTGCATGTTTAAGGGTGTATGTGTCAGCCTGAGTTTGTGTGCTTCTCTCCTAAATTATTTTATTTCATGATTTGTTCATGATTCTAGATGCCCCATCCTGGCAGTGTTCAAGGTCATGTTAGATGAGACTTTGAGCAACCTGGTCTAGTGGAAGGTGTCCTGCTTATGGCAGGAAGGGTTTGGAAATTAATGATCTTTAAGGTCCCTTCCAATCCAAACCATTCCATGATTCTATGATTGTTTCATGCAAAGTGCAAGAAAAATACAGCTACATTCAAACACAAATTTATGTAAACCAAGTGGGTAGCTATTAAGTAGATCATAATAATAGTAGAGTAATTTTTCTTTCATGAAATATAATTGAGCTATTCCAAATAATTAATGAGCTTGGGTGTTTCTTGTTTCCTTTTGAGTCTTACTTTTAGCAGATGCACACAGAGCAGTTTCTGAAGATCTGGTCTCTTCCTTGTTTTGACTGGGCTGACAAAATCACTAGCCTATTTGGAAAACAGTTGCCTGTGCTTCTTGCTGTCATAAGAAGAAACAATATCCCCCCAAAATATTTCTACTGATGTTATCTTTGTCTTTCCTTGCAGTATCACCACTACTGAATTGGAATGACAGGCACACATTGTTTTTTTGAAAACTAAAGGTGGTTAGGGAATGCTCCTCTAGTATTTCTTTCAACTTTAATAATAATAAAGTGAGAATGAAGAACACTCTGAATAATTGAATGACAGTAATATGAGTATTTTCAACAAAATGATACATTTTCCACAAGCAAATGAAGATGATGCATCAAGACATGCAGGTGATGGTGATGAAGATGAACAATGTTGTACCTAAGGGTGAAAAATACAATGACAATATACAAAAACATGAAAAAATTGATTTGGATCAAAATGATAATAAAACAACCTGAATACATGCGTGTCTGTAGGTAAATGTGAGGCAACTTTGTCTTTTCTTGCAAAGGGTCTGCATGGACATGGCTGTCTGTCCACCCTGTTTTAATGTGACGAGGAACTTCCTCCTATGTGCTGGTAGTGCAGAGCTGCTTCTCTATTGTATTGAGCTATATGGTGACTTCTGTCATGCTCTCTGCTGTGCTTCTTTTCTATGAGCCTGCCATAAAGTAAAAGTTGTTTTCCAAAGCAGGAGAGGATTTAAAAGGTCACGGTGATCATAATAACGCTTTGGCAACCTGGATATACAGGACAGTGTGTGCTGTTTTTACTTTATTCTAAGGGGTATAGTAAAAAGGAGACTGGTACAAAGTAGGATATTGGTAATCCTCCTGTATCTTCTAACATGACAGCTGGCCAATGTGTTATTCTGCTTTCCCTTGGCCGTTATCTCTTCTTTCCTGTGGAAAGCAACATCTTCTTTTAGGAAACCGATTGTCTTCCTACTTGCCTCTGTGTTCCTGTTAAGCTCTTTGTGTACATGTTACACTCTTTTCCATTATTTGCCTTTCGCCTGATGACTGTTAGAGGCAGCCTGTATCCTGAGGGCATGTTAGTTGAGCAGGGAATCTGCCTATGAAATTACCCCCAGAATGAGTTTTTTTCCAGTGATTATGGAAAATAACAACTACGCACTGTGAGTGCACTGTTTACCTGTAATTCGTATGAGTGCTTGCAGGAAGAGGTTGCTGGCTGGGGGAGCTGGGGCATCACCCGTGTTAGTTCCCAGTAAGCTTGTAACTGGTACCTAAGGTGTTGGTTTAAAACTGAGTTTCAGTTACAAGAAGTATCACATTTTTCCGCAGTTGAGATGACAAAAGGGAGCATTTATAGGGGCAGGAAATTCTCTGTAAATAGTTCTTGTTCCTAAGCCCAAATTATTATTTTTAAATCCCTTTCATTTGTTTCACAGACTTGCATAGCACTGGGTGGGTGTCCACAATCATGTTTTAAAGCAGTTAGGGTAATAGTTTTTTCTTCTCCCTGCTTCCTTGGCACTTCTGTGAATCTGACTGTTGGACGTGTTGACCCCAAGCTCTTCCTGTTTCATCCTTTAAAGTTGACAAATTTCATTCCCTTGCTGGTCCATGGAAATGCTTTTTTTCAGGGTGCTCTGAAACACCCAAAACTCAGTTCAGATCCCTACTGTGATTTAAGTAGAGTGCATATGTAAAATGGGATATTCCTTTTTTGGGATATCCTTGTTACAGTGTTAAAGGGTGCTGTCAGATCAGTTTCTCTCCCCTCTGTAGGAGTGGGTCCTTCCTTGAGTAAAATGTTTAGGCATAGACTGAAAAAAACTGTAGCCCCGTGGCTGAAACATATGGAACAGCCATGCTAATCCTTGCTACAGCAAATGTCTAATTATTTATGTAAAGCAAAATGTTGCCAAAAGGAGCAGTTAAAAGGCTCATTGTGCTTTTAACTATCCCATTGCACGTCCTGTGGAGTGTACTGCAATGAAGTTTGGGCTGTGGCACAAGGTAGAGCAGAACCTACTGGGATGGGAATATGCTTACTTTTTTAAGTAAATATTTTTCATTGTATTGTCCTGTCTCAAAGACAGTTCTTTCTGTAGTCTATAGGAGTGATCCCACATCTTGCAATGGAAGATTTGATGTTTATCCCCGTATAAGGGGTTTTAAGCTAAGTCAATGGAACTTAGTTGCAGGACAATTGCAGCTCAGAGAAACTTTCATGTTGAGACCAACACCCATTTTCAGCCCCAGTATGAGTAACAGAAGGCATCAATTAAATTCATTTTACTTATTTAGATTCAAGTTCATGTGCAGACCCTTTCTCTAGTTAATAGCTAAACAAAAGTATGACTGAGAGGGAAAACTATACTTTGTAGCTAGACATTAAATATTTATCTCTTGAAGTGGCACTTCATGTTTTCTTGATATTCTGTGGCAAGAATTCCATGGGAAAAAATAAGTTTGTAGATCAGGGAGGGAAGCTGCCCAAATGTAGTTACGAAGATGCTGGATCCCAGCTGGGGATTTGGTTACTGTTTTAAAATATGTTTTTTTCCCCCATTTAGTAGCTCTGATCCTGGCAGAGACCTGGGGTTTTGTTGCAGATGGTTGTTATACATACTGAAAGGCCTGTATACTTACAATATGCTCCATAAGCTATTAAATGCTGTAAAAGCCTGGCTGACTTTATAGTTTGCATCCTGCCATTAGAGTTCTCTCTGAAGTCTGTCTGAGGGATATAATTCCACTCTAATTAAAGCTATTCCCCTTTTCCAAATGTGAAACTGGCCTAATTAATGACTAATTGTTTCACAAATATAAAGTAGGCCTAATTGTTCCTTGCCTCCTGACTACAGTGCCCTGCTTAGTCCCAGCTAAGCAGAACCCCTGTGAAGCGTGTTTTGCTTCCGTTAAAGTCCATCAGGACTACAATCTGTAGGCAGTGGAAAAGGGAAGATATTTGGAACATATTATTTTTCCATTGGTGGTGACAATGGTCTCCCTGAGATGGTAGTATGTGAGTCCCCAGCTGCCCTACAGACCTCAGAAGTGGGATGAAGATTTTCGAATCATTGTTCACTTGTGAAAACTCCAGCTCTTGTCTCCTCCTGCTTTTCTGCAAGGAGAGGAGAAAAAGGATTTTGGGGCCAGTTAACTGAGGCAAATGGAGTTAATGTTATACCACCAGAGGTGTTGTGACATTGTCTGGGGGAAATCCTGAGTAATTTTTAAGTTATCTGTCACTCAAAACCCAGCTCTTTACAACAAATTAATGTGTACCACTGAGTCCTTAGGAAATATGTACAACTTCTGTACACCATAAAGGAAGAGCATCATACCCATTACTAATACCATCCTAGTTAACATTCCCTTCCATGCACATACTTCTGCGACAATGGAATTTGTTTCCTTTTTTTGATTTCCTCATTTTTGTGTATTGACCAGTCTTGGAGTTCTCCCTCCTTCACTGTCATTTCCATATTAGCTCAGGTCAAATCCGCAGCCCACTGACACGAATGGGAGCTGAGCAGGATCTAGGCCTTTGATCTTTGTAGTTCATATCTGAGATTGAGTCAGCCACTCAAGGAGTTCCTCTGCAAGGTTTGAGCTGCTTGAAGATGAAGCACATGAATAATGTGCAACCAGTCCTGCAAACACGCAGAAAGTAAACTTCCCAGTTGCTGTGTTTAAAATTACAGCACATTGCAACTTCAAGCATCAAAGACAGTGGAAGCAACAGTGCTGATTTGTTTTCTTTTCTTCCCAACTATCTGTCATTAGCAGGTTGTGCAAAGATGAGTCAAAGCTTGGGGTGTAAAGAATAGTGCTTTACTTTTTAAAATTCTACAGACAAAGCAGAGTTGTTGCTGTTATAGATCTCGTAGTTGATATTTATACACACCTGGCACATAAAAAGGTGGAAGAAATTGGATCTACATTTAAGGGAAATATTTTGCATCACTCAGTTAAATTCTTTGAACTTGCAGCTTGCCTTTTTTTATTTTTTTTTTTATTTTAGAAGTACATTTGTTTAAAGGAAATGCAAGACTGATGTTACAGAAAACATAAATCTTAATCTACATGCTAACATGTCTAAACCAGCTCTTTAATACTGACATATATGACTTTTTCTAATGGTTGATAATTTTAAAGAACACAGAATGAACTTTTGGAGCCACACCAGGGCTTTGAATACATACTGAAGCTACAATTATACATTGGTTGTAACATGGCAAGCCAATGGTTTGAAGAATATCTGCTACATGCCTATTCTTTTTACTTTACTGGTGGATGGTCAAAAGGAATTTTGACATGTAGTCAGTATGAGATACTTGCAATGCCTATTTGACCCTCAAAACTGAAACAGATCCCAACTTCCCTTTATAAAGGTTCATATGCTCTTGAAATAATGCCTTCACTTCTAACACTACACACAGCCACAGCATGTCCACAGGGATGGACATGAAATCTCTTGCTTCACTGAACAGAACTGCCCTAGTACCATACTATTGTAGCAAGCCAGTGTTAACCCTGAGCAAGAGATCAAAAGCATGAATGAAAAAGGTCCAGAATTTGCAGGATAAACAAAAATAATACCATTTCAGTCTTTGGCTATGTAACGGGAAGGTATAGAGAAGATGGAGCTACACTATGCTCAGAGGTGTGTAGCAAAAGTCCAAGGGATTGCTGTTTAAGTTGCAACAGTGGAAAGCGTGGCTGGAAAAAAAAGAAAAGAATGATTGCTGGAAGGGTGGCCATGCACTGGAATAGGTGGCCAGAGCAGTGGTGCAGTTCTGGCCTGGGAGATATTTAGAGCTCAACCATGCAGGCTCCTGAGAAACCTGCTGTAATTGGTCCTGCTTTGGGCAGAGTTTGGTCCCAATGACTCCACATGTCCCATCCAACCGCAGTTGTTCTGTGGTTCTCCTGCTCCTGAGGTTACCTCCTCTTACCTCGAGTCAGGAGTCATTGCCAACTGTGTACAGCATCTTCTCCCAGCATGAGGTAGGATTTTCTTGTGTGCTCTGGCAGGTGGAGATGAGCTTAGTACTGTTTGCTGTCTTGTGCATTTGTGTTATCTTGTGGGGAGTTTCCATTCTTGTGGAGTAGGAAGGGTTTCTGGGGGACCATATTAAGAAGATACAAGGAGAGGTAAATCTCAGCCTACACTTTTAAGTTTGTTTCAAACAGAAAGCAGTTTAAAGGGTTACAGTTCAACACTACAGTTATTTTAGTAGTCTCTGCCATCTAAATTAGTTCTCCTTTGCTAGATCGCCATGGTGGGTCTGGAGTTCACCATACTGGAGACCTCAGGGCAGTGCTGTGTTTGGAGGCCCAGCTGATATGCTGTCTCTGTTGACAGCATCTCTGTAGCTGACACAAAAGCCACATGCTCACATCACCATCAGTACTGTTGACTGGTTTTGGAACTGGTCAGAATGAGCATAGGAGAGACAGCAGGGATTTGGAAGAAAAAAGTGTTGGAAAAGGTTGAATAAGTTTTGGATGAAATAATTGTCTGCTCTCACTGAACATAGGAGTGGGACTGAGATCTGAAAATTAGGAATATTTCAGACATAAACACTGCAAAAAAAAGTGAGCAGTTCCTAGGTGTCATGGGAGCTGGGAAAATGTATAGAGTGGTGGTGAGGTCAGGAGGAAAAAAGAAAGGGAATTATTTGTTGTATTCAGACATACTGATGGGTCTTGCTTAAGGTTGCACCTCTGAGGAAGAGTGACTGAAATCCAAACAAATGTGTAGAGGAATGTAAAATGTATTCTAAATTTGGATTCTACAGTCAGGTTGCGAACACCATAAAATCTCACAATTGTTACATGTCTATGTCTCATCAGTTTTTAGCAGGAGAATTTGAGATGGGATCTGTTGCTTTAGAGAAAGAGAACAAAGGAAAAGCTTTGATTACAAAAATACTGGAAGAACCTTTTCTCGAGAGCTAAAACATTTCAGGTTGGGTCTTCAGTGACAAGGTATCTTACGTATGGCTGAATCAAAATAAAGAGTGATGCCCAGCCTAGGGTGCAGGCAGTGTGTGTTTAATTCCAATGCAAAGGTAGCAGCCCTCAAATACCATCCAAAATGTACCAGTTTTGTGGGGGCAAGGCATTATTTGGCCTTCCCTTCCTAAAGAAACAATCTGAATTATTCTTATGTCTTAAAATTGCCATCTATTTCTGCTGGTTCTGGGAATTAGCTGGTTTCTGCAGCAGCATTCTCTGCTATCAGAGTTGCTGCTTCCTTCCTGGTAGAAACCCCTTCAGAAGTGGGTGAAACACATGTGTGTGCCCATATAGTGGTGGGAGTCTGATCCTTCATGGCTGAAATCTGTGATAGTTTTGCTGTTTAATGTAAATGGAATTGAGTCCTGTGCTAGTTGTGTGCTTTTCTGAAACATCTTGGTAGAAGGCATGGCAATAAATGTAGTAAGATAATAAACTTTGGCTGTATTCCTACAGCTATGTATAAGCCCATCTGTACACCGTATGTCAATAAAACCAACTGATTACAGAATAACTAAGTATGAAGGGCCCCACTGCTTAAGAAAATCCTCCTGTATCCCATTCCCAAACTTCCTATTACATCTATGGAAAATCTGGTCAATAAGCTGTATTTGTTGCATTAAGTCCTGATTTTGAATCTAAGCAAGAAGATAACTGCAGCCTTATCCTTGCAAAGGCCTATTCATGTCTTTATACATTAAAACTAGTGCTGTTTCCTTTGGTGGAACTACTTCCAAAGTGCAGAGGTGGTTGCATCTGTAACTTTTAATTACACTGGGGCTTTCCAAGGTTCTGCTGGAAAAGCACACCAGGTGAGTGAAGCCTTCCTTAACCCTGCAATCACTTTTGTTCTCCAGCTCTAAAGAAAATGCATTGTAATTGTTAATATTTTTGTCATTTATCCACATGCAAAACCCCATGTGCTACTTTTGCTGCACTTTTTGCCTCTGTGTAACCAGAACTGGTGAGCTAAATGCGTTCCTCTTCACTCTGTTTTTAAATAGTGTGTGAGGAGGAATACAAACTTTTCCTTTGCAACATAGAGAGATAAACATTTTATGAGTTTTCGGTTGACCTTAATGAGTGTCTTTTCTGTGTGAAATTTGTTTCTTTACATTTCTAAGTCAAACTTGCATCTTTGCTTAGCACAGGTTCAATAATGTGTTGTAAATTTTATGTTACAGCTTTACACTCACTATTAGGAAACATATTTAGATCCACCAAATATTATTTTTCTAAACATTTAACTTTAGACTTTATAGTTTCACAAGTGACAGGTCTGTGTTTCATCTAGCAAACTACTGCCAAATCCAGATGCTGAAAAAAAGACCCTAAAATTATACATTCAGTCAGTATTAGCTATTTATAGACATTCTTCAAATGCATTTCAAATAAAAAGAAAAACAAAGCTGTGAAGGTCACTAATCAAAGCATTATTGAAGATGACTTATATCCTTCCAAGGTACTTTCTTGCTAAGGATATGTTGTATTTCTATTTTTATAATGCTTTATCATTTTTTATTGATAAAGCAAGATTCAAGTTGCAGTGGAAGTGCCAGCCGTTCTGATATGTTCTTTTGAAGCCCTTTTTGCAGGGCAAGTCAACACTTAATGGAAGTCACTTTATTTCTTAAATACCTCATGTTTATACAGCTGTTCCTGTTTTTTTTCTTTTACTTCACAACATCTGAAATGAAAGTGCCACAAGTAAAAGGAGACATTAAACCAATAGAAAAAAAAGGATTTTATGCCAAGGACATACAAAAGGAATAAAAAGCATTTAGTAACAAAAAGGAAAATTGGTTAGAAGAACTTCAAAGACTCCTTAGTAAGTTTTGTTCTGTAGTCAAATAATCATTTCCACTGGAAGCTGGTGGAATTTACTAATTTACTAATATGCTGTAGAAGGATCACTAGATGTGTTTACACTTTGTCTTAAGCATACCCTAGGATAAAAATGGTGTTGCTGGTCATGTTGGTTGGGTTAATATTGTTCCTCGTGGAGCTCCTTTACCATTCTTAGGGTGGAGTTTCAAAGCAAGAGAAATCCTGCAAGGAGTTATTAACGGTCATCCACCATTACCCTCTTTATCATGTTTTGCTTATCCCTAAATAGAGTGCTTACCCATTCTTTCTGATGCTGACATCCCATGAGCTTATCCCCACTTTTTTGCTGATGCAGGGGTTGCCCATACATGGCTGTAGAAGGGAAGCAGGCACCATAAATGTCTTTGAAAACAAAGCTGTGCTGAAGAAATAATGGTTTGGACACCTCATCTGACTATTTGGGCAAGTGTTGTTACACTTTCAGTGAGTATCCATGGCTAGGTCAGGCCTCCTTGTGGAAAGTTTCCACATATGGGACCATATTTCATGCTCCCTGGAGCACCTTAGGTCTACAAAGCTAATGGCTTGGATGAGCCCAAATCTCTGTGGGCATTTTCTCTATGATAAGGATTATCAGTAGACTTCACTGAGTGGCTGTGCCACGTAGTTTACATTCAAACAGTCTGCTTTTGATGTATCTTCCTTCAGAAAAGTTCTTACTGAGCCCACCTTAGGGCTTGATGTGATCTTTGCTCTCTCTGCAGGACCAGCATTTCCTGCTTCACGGGTGGAAGCAGTCAGTGGGCAGCTGAACGAATTTGGCACTGGGAGCCCCACAGTGAGGTGCCACAGGAAAAGAAAAAGGTGGATGGGTGATGACTGGGGTATACAGGAGGAGGCTGGGCAGCTACAGCAGTTTCTTCCCACTGATGCTCAGAGACAGCTTCAAAGAGGGCATTCAATTGGGCTGTCTCATGGGTGAGTTCCCCAGGACACATAGTTGCCTCTCCTCTTGCAGCACCCTGGATCAACAGGAGTCCATACACACAGGAAAAAGACAGTCAAATGTGCATTTTACTGTTTAAAATGCACATTAACATGCTTTTAATATGAATTAAAACAATTATTTTCCTCAATTAAAACAAGAAGCCCCCTTCGAGAAACCTAGAGGGAGAAAAAGGAGGACAACTTCCCAGTACATATTACGGAAACATTTCTTGCATCCCCAAAGTAAGTGCTTGCATGCAACAGATTTGTTGCCAGTACATTCTGTTCCTGAGGAGCATATATGTTTCTGAAGTATGACAACTGAAGAAATTTATTGAAAGCAGAGAAAATGTTAACTATTTTTCATTTCTTGCTCGTATATTTCTAAGCTAAGTGGCATTACACTTCAGTTCTCACAAAAGATCTAATTTAAGATTCTTCAGATTTTTAACTACAGTTTTTAACTGTAACAATTAGGGACTTTTCTAGGTTTGGCAGAACTGGTGGATAATCTACAGTAAATAATATATTAGTCTAATGTACTCAGTAATTAATTGAAAGCACATGGGGTATGCAATTTCTGTTATGCAAATTTAATCAAGTAGTTATCCTTGAAAGATCTGTGAGGTGTTCACACCAATTATTGTGAGTTTTTAGAAATACTGCTGCTTTCTGCCTATTACATATATTCCATCAGTTTGTACTAGATGCTTACATGTATTTGAAAATATGAATGTCTCACCCAAATGCTGTGTGTGGTGCAAAACTCACACTGATTCTTGCCTAGCAAGAATCCATGGGCTTACTAGAAACAGATCTCTTGTGAACAAAATGAAAAATAGAGGCATTTTTGACAGCTAGAGGGCAGCTAGAGCATCTAGTCTAATCTCCTGTACATCTGTCCTCAAGGTTCTCACAGCTAATTCCGGCCTTAGAAAGTTCAGGCACCTGAACTAAGTGTAGAATGCCAGCATTGGGTAATCCGCAAATCTTTCTCAAACAAATGGTCTTAAAGTCCAAGAGGCAATGGCCAAAGAAGGGCTGAAGGAGCTCGTAACATGCACCAAGGGAGATTGATATGTAATTTGTTATTATTGAACTGGATCTGGTTGTTTTACTTTCTAAGGTACTTTCATTTGCTTTTCTCTTTCAGAAAGAGATACTAGTTTTCCTTAGCTTGTGACTTCATCCTCAGAGTAATTTGTTACTAATTCTTTTGATAACAGTGAGTGCATCTTTCCACAGATGTAGTTTTAAATGGATCGTCAGTTAAAATGTTTGAAAGAGGCTTGGGCTTTAACAGTGGAATGAATGTAAATTATAAACTACCTTGTCACTATATATCTCTCCTGATGTCATCCTGTTTTTCTTCAGAAAGCCATATTTCGGTAGAGCACTAGGGTCCACAATTATAATCCCCATGCAGAAATTATGTGGTAGTTACTTTGTGGCCATGTGTTTTGCTCTTGCAGAGCTGACTGGTGGACGCCTACAGTTAAGCATGGAGTTGAACTGAGTTTGAATAGTTAAATATGTAAATCCAACAAGGCAGCTCTAGCATGAAACCAAAAGGCAGCGAAGTACACCAAGCAGCAATTTGACTTGATATGGGACCTTTTCTGGTGACCTCTGTGGTTTTGCATTTGGAGAGCACAAAGTCTGGAATTCATTCATTAGCTCTCCTCTTCTTACCCTATGCATGTGTATAAGTATCCTGTAACAGGATAAGCATCAGGGAGTAATCATTATCAAACACCCCTGCATGGTATTAAGACAGTCAAAACCATGAGCTACGGAAAGTGGTTGGTGTAGTTAAATGTGTCAGACATGACTCAAAAGTCTCCTTCCCTTCTGAAGATATTACTTCATTCATGTTAACCACATTTGTAAGTCGCCTGGACTGAGGAGATAGTGTTTGGGGAATTCCAAACTCTTTTATATGCATTTGGGAATTTCAGGAATAGCTGCTCTGCATTCCACATTGATATATAATCCTCATTATTGCTTTGAATAAGAACATGGTAATTTGCCAAAAAAAAAAATTAAAAAAGTTATTGGTCAGAGGCGTACTATATAGGCAATACTAATAAAAACAAATATTTTTGGCTGTAATCTAAAGTTCCTACTGTAAATGAGCTAATTTAGGGCTGTATCCTCCCATGAGATCATGGGCTGGAACGTGAGATAAGCAGTAGCTGCACAGATACTTTTGGGTGGTAGCAAGGAAATGTGCCTTCTCCACCAGGTCTGCATCCAAAGGGAAGGAGAGGGAAAACATTTTCTGTGTTTTCCCTGTAGGAGGATTGATGCCTTCAAGAAAAATGAATGCAGATTAGATCTGTATCCTAAAAGAATATCCTTCTTACGGCTTCAGTTTTGATGAACTCCAGGAGAGACAGACAAAGACACAGATGGCATAGACATATCTTAAAATATATGCATCCCTTTGCCCCCACAGACTGCAGTATTGCTATTAGTATAGAGCTAACTGTAAACCCCAGACATCTGTGCCTTCACAAACAGGTGGTAACACATGGCTTATTCTTCAGTTACTGACTTGCTTGCGATATTATTCAAGTTGTGGTTTCACGGTCAGCTTGAACCATGCCAAGCCCACGTCCACTGCCGACAGAGGCAAGCTTTACATACCCTCCACCCTAAGCTGGTATGGGTTCCCTCCTGCTGTGTGTTACGCCAGAGCACCATGACTTGCTGCATTGGAGAACCTGGGCTGCTGGAAGGGAGTCCCATCATAAAGGTGATTTGCTGCCAGTTAGACCAGCCCTCTGATCTGACTGACAGAAATAGTGTTAACATTGTGTGAGGGAGAGCTTATCAGCGTGAGCCGGTCATAAAACCCAAACCTCAGGAGGCTTTTCAGGAGGAGGGCTGGGCAGTGGAGTTTTCTTTATTTCCAGGAAAAGAAAAGTGAAAAATGTTTACATTTCTAGCTGCCAGAATTCAAACCCATCAACCAACCAGCCCCACTCGCTGTTGTTTTTCCCACTGATTTTTTTAAACAAATAATGGCATGTGATTAAAAACTATCAAGGAGCTGTAACTGGAAAATTATCAGTGAGTTATTCTCCTATTTAAATTGCATCTAAAGAAGTTACCATTTATTTAATGTGTTCTTAAGTACAGAAGTGTACTAGATTCACAGGTTAGGAACCTCTCCTATCCCAGATCTATTAATCCTAATTTACTACTCTACCAACCAATGCCACTTTCCATCACTTCACTCCTGCGGCTAAGCACACTGGATGGTGCACAACACATCCATCTATTTCAGTCTTGCAAGGACAGGACAAGTACAAAAAGTTTTCATCGAGAATGCAAAGTTGTAGAGAGGTTGATTGACACATCTTTTCCTATTTTGGTTTTCTTGCGCTTTACTGTTGTTTTATTCATGTTATCCACCTGCAGTTGTGAAGTTTTACCCAAACAGCAAACACTGATTTCAGGTGAGCTGCCTTGGCAGTAAGCAGCATTTTGTGAATGCAGCAGGATCTTTCCTCAGGGTTTTATTGTTGAGGCTGTTAAAACGCAGAAAGGTTATAAGAAAAAAAGGGAAAAAAAAAAAAAACAACAACTCCAACCCCAAACCTGAAGTGGTTATACCCAACCACAAGTTAAACACAAAAGCTTTAAGCCATGTCAAGCAGCTCTGCTATGTAATAGCTAGCTAACTGTCCATATTGGCTGTGGGTTGGAAGAGTTGCCGTTTCAGTCTGCTCATGGGAGCCCTTGTTTATAAATGCTGAATTATAAACACTCCTGTGACTTCAGTTCTGGGCGCTTCAGTTCTTCTTCACTAGGTACTACTGGGTTTTGCTGTTTGAGACATTTCCCCCACATTTGCAGTGCAGAGTGGGACGTGGTCTGCCCCAGCTCATGGCAGGGCTCCCTTCAAGGTCCACAGCAAAGCTCAGGTACCAGTAGAAGCTGCCTCTACAGTAACTTCTAAACGTGGAAGTACTATAGAAGGGGAGGCATAAGCTTACAGTTCCATGCTGTGCAAGAAGCTTCTTGTTTTGTTTGTTTGTTCAGCAGTGTCCAAATTACATACTTGTAAAAATCTTGTGCTCCTGAGTTTTGCACAGATCAGCTAAGGCAGAGTGCATGAATTACTGGCCTGCTTCAGACAGTGGCAAAAGTCCAGTTTATTTCAGTGAATAAGGATTTCACCTCTTCTCCTCTTAGTCCTGTTAAAGACTTAAAGAACTTAATGACTTAATTTCAATAAAGCCGTATGATAGGAATAAAACAGCAACAGCACCAGGGAAATGAATGATTGCACACTGGTTTTCAGTTAATGGTCCTTGTGGTTCCTCAGATTTGTAGACTACTTCTGAAGTGCAGTAAGCCTAAGTCTGTCTTAAATTTGCTATACAAATAACATTCCCACCATAACTGGAATGATTTTAGGTGTCCACAAATCTCAGAAATCTGAAAATCGTATCTGGGGCATTCATCTACCAAAGAAGTGCAGCTCTAAGCTACAGAACTTGCACTGTTTTTACACACCACTGGGCGCAGTCTTATAGTCCTTCTTCCTTTTGACTATCACAGTCTTTCTCTCTCTTACACACTATCACCAGTGCTGGTAGGACCCAGATGCACAAAAAGAGATTTCCTGAAAAATCAATCAAGAAATGGATGTCTCAAAAGTTCTCCAACATCTGAAAAGCATCAGTTCTTATAAAATATCTGATAAGTACAGTTGCATGACAGTGTGAAGGGTCTGAAAGTCCTGCTGGCACTCACTTGGGATAGTCTGCATAACTGTTCAGGGATTCACCTCCTGTGAGTAATGGTAAACATCCTAAAGTCACGCTGGTAGAAATTCACTGCAATGCCACTCTGTATTAGTCATTGTAGCAGAGTGTGTGTGTGTGTGTGTGTGTGTGTGTGTGTGAGTGTGTCTCTGTGTGTGTGTGTGAGTGTGTGTGTGTGTGTGTGTAACTCTCCAGTGCTGTGTGCCATTCGTAGTGTTTTGTGCTGTCTAACATTCACATATTTGTAAAGTGCAGGCCCTTAGTGTCTCAGCAGTAAGTGACACAGGGCTCTTTGGCGAGAACTGCTGTCCTGCAGGCAGAACATTGGTGCTGCTTTCTCTCATGCAGCTGGCGCTTGTGTAACCATTTCATGTCATCCTTGGTTTTGCTGCACCAGGTATCTGGCCCAGCAATTCTGGCATCTCATTTGCCATTGATTAATCAGACCTTCATTTTCTGGTATCGAATACACACTGTGGATGTATTTTGAAAAGCATTCTCTTTACGTATAAGTACCTCAGGCTGCATTCATCCCTGGCAGAACAGCAGCATGGACCATGTTTCTTTATTAGCTGCAGCCAAGCTGTGCTCCATGTGGGCATTGCTTTGCTGGGAGTTTTGCCTGGAGCCTTTTTCCAAAGCTGACTGCCCGGTCATGCTCTCTCACAGGGCTTTAATGCAGGGTGTAGGACACATCACGAGGAACCTGCTTTATTTATTTAGGTGAGCATAGAATGCCGAATTATGGAAAATGGAACTACATATCTGTCTGCAAGGTGACATGAGTGTGAAAATATATGAGAGAGGTGTGTGTGCTGCCCCCCATATAGAGGGGATATTCACCTTCTCAGTAATTTGGCAGTATATGTGTACACTAAAAAGTCTAATCCTTTGGATACAACTTTGAAAGGGAAAACCAATGTAATCACATCTGGTGAACTCCAAAGCTGTACATAATTCTGTGACCGTTTGATGTATTTACATAACTCCAAAAACTTGGGTTGCATGCATGTGTGCACAGAAAGATAACAGACTCCATTGCTTATGTGTGTCCTCATGTGTGGGGTAGCACAGGCATACGCAGTTCTGGCTGGTCTTGTAAAATAACATGGGTTTATCTTGATATTTTAATCTGTCCTGAACATCGGACAGGATTTTGTGTCTCCTGTCTCATGAGCAACATTGCTACTCTTGCTGTTGTTCTTGTATCATACTTTCAATGGGTTAGGGGATGGAAACCAGTACCAAAAGCCATATCCTGTTGTGAGTAATTAGTACTGCCCACAGCCTGATGCCAGCTACCGTCTTTTCCTGAGGATATTGGCAGGGCATGTGAGCCTGGTCTACTGTCCCAGTAGTCTCCTGCCTTTCCTCTGGTGCCTTCTCTTCCAGCGCCCTTGGGGCATGCTCAGTACATGCTCTGTCCCTATATATAACTAAAGCACAGATTCTTTTCACTTGGTGGGAGTGTACATACACTCCGACTCCACCGAGAAGCCATTTCTTGCCTGCCCATGCTGCTCTGCAGCCCACAGCAGCTCTGCAGCTCTGGCTGGGTGACCAGGTATGCACAGTCCCACTGGTTATACTGACCTAATGACCTAGTATTTGTTTTACGTGGTGGGCAGGTTTCCTGTTATGCGACAGGGCCTGTTTCCTTTTCAATCATATGATGGACTTACATCTGGCAAGGAGGAGGGTTGTCCTGGGTTCAACAGTAGCAGTCATTTTTCTCCTTCTTGGTAGCTGGTGCAGTGCTGTGTTTTGACTTTCGGCTCGGGAACAGAGCTGATAACAATGATGTTTTTGGTTTGGCCAAGGACTTTGTGAGCCTCATGCTCTGCCAGGGGGGAGGGGAAGCCGGGAGGAAGCAGAGATAGGACACCTGACCCAAACTGACCAAAGAGGTATTCCATACCACAGCACGTCATGCCCAGGATGCAACTGGGAGTTAGCCGGAAGGGCTGGGAGACTGCGGGGTTGGAGGAGGTATCGGTCAGAGCTTGGTCGGGCTGGGGGCCGAGTTATCGGTCAGCTGGTGCTGAGGTGTTGTATTCTCTTCCCTTGTTATTTCCTGTATCACTGTTATCATTGGTGGTAGCAGCAGTGATTTGTGTTATACCTTAGTTACTAAACTGTTCTCATCTCAACCCGTGAGAGTTGCATTCTTTTTGATTCTCCTCTCTGTCCCTTCAGGAGTAGGGGAAGGGAAAGAAGGGGGGGAGTGAGTGAATGAGCTGCCTGACTGGGTTTAAACCACGACAAGGGTCCATCCTTTGGGTGCTGCCAGGAGTACTGCTGCTGTTTCTCTGCTCACTATGGCTACAAATATATCCTTCCAGGGCTAAGCCCTAAATCAGGAAGGCAGTTAATGAAGTGCTTTACTTTCAGTTTGTGTTATCATTTCCTTGTTTCGATTTCCTGAAAAGAGATGTCTCCGTAAACCAGACTTTAGTGTCATTTTGGCTCTTGCATTAGAGTCATGCTAGCCAGTGGCTGCATGGCAAAATCTACAGCCACGTGTAGACTCTGTGACAAACTGTCAAGCACAAACATGACCAGCATGAAATTTGGGCTGGGGGTGGGGGAGGTTCTGGCAATAAATACCATCTGGTTCAGCAAGTTAGTACCAGATGTCTGGAAGCTTCCAATTCCAGCCAGTAAAGGTGGAGCTGAAATAATTAAAATTATATTGCTGCTTGGAAAAGGCAAGAAAAGCGTTTTTAACAATGATTTCCAGAAGTAAAAGGGCAAAAGTCATGCTTTTTGCAAACTAGAACATGTCCTACTTTTGAGTGGTTATAGATGAATATCCAGGTGAAAAAGAATACACTGCCAAAGGTTGTGTTTAAAGCAGAATTTTCTCCCTTTTAGGATCACTGCTACACAGCAGTATGGGGAAAAGTCAAGTAGCCAGAACAGTTGCATATGCATCTTTCCAACTCATATTGACTAAGATTTGCTTGTCTTCGATTCCCATACCATGTGGTGTAGAGTTGGCAACTGTTTTGCAAATGTTGTCCGTCATTTTCTCTTCTGTAAAGAATCCATCTTCTTGTGGAAAAGATGAAATAAGAATGGGCCTGGCGTAGCTTAAACAACTTCTCTTACACACCAATAGCTTCCTAAGCACCAAATCCTGCTTTTGTTGGGTGAACCACACAGGCAGGGAGAGCTCAGAAGAGGCAGAAATCCCTGCAGCACTGTCAGGTGTTGCCAGCTCAGCAGCTGTAGAAGGCTAGGAGTCTTGCATGATCCATCTTCACCACAATGCGAGATGGCATGTACTTGGTCCTGGTAAGGGGACAGGCTTCAGGACAGGGTACAAGCAGCATTTTGGGGGACAAAAAGGGGTGGAGGTAACCAGCCCTGCAAGAAGCATCGTAGCCCCTACTCTGTTGTGGGAAGTTATTTCCTGAATTGTATCTAAACCCACCTCTCTTCTGAGACCTGGGTTAATGGAGTAAAATGCATCAGTAGGGAGGAGAGGCACAGTGCATACTTGCACGCTGAGCAAAGACTTAGAGAGACAGAAATAGACGCTGATGAGGCACAAGTGCCCACTTCCCTGGGTAAGCTTCTTTGCTGGGGGTGAGGTACCGTTACGGCAACCCAGTGATGAAAGTATGCAAACTGTGAAAACATGATCTAACACTGGGTTCAAAATATTTTTCTGTTCAGTTTAAATGAAATTTAGTAGTTTCCAGATCCTGTGCATGATGTTTTGAAAGCTTAAAATACGAATCCCATAAATCCAATGAATAACATGGCAGGCGTGGATTTACTAGAGAAGGGAGGAAAAGAACTGAAAGGCCTGTCAGTGCTGTTAGTGTTTCTATATGACTTAAATCTGAACAACATTGCTGTTGAAAGTTTGCTTTTACCAAAACAAGTGCCTATTGCTTTTGAAGATATTTAAGTCTATGGAAAGAAAAATCTTCTATTAAAACCATTACATCAGTATTGCATTTGATACTCATAGGTAGCTGAGGAAAATGGGAATTTGGCCTGTTTGGGGGTTTCTCTAATAGGCCATCAAATTAAGTACTTAGTTTTCATGGGTTTGAAGGGGGTACAAAAAGCTGGCTTTTCTAAGTAGTATGGGGGAAGTGTACCAAGATCTAAATGGTGATACCTTGCACTGTGTAGTGCCATAGTTTATAGATGGTTCCCTTGTATCATGAAGACTGTTTCTGGGGCAAGCTGCAACTCAGTATTAGTCACCATATCAATATTTCTCCTGAGTAAATAGGTAAAAGCTATCTGCAATTTGATTTGTAAGCTAGTGTAGATGTGGGGACAGATAATGAAATAAAATAGCCAATGCTGAGGAAAGAGAATTTTCTTTTCTGATAGTGGCTTGCTGCTTTAAAACATGAAAGAAGTTCAGGGTCATGGGCAAAAGGAAACCTCTTGCATGAGAAATGGGAATTTCCAGGCTTTTAGGGAGAATGCAGAAAAAGCCAGATTACTTCAGATGATATTCACGTTCCTACATTTTTCCATGCTTTCTAGTTCTTTGACTTATCAATCTCAATTTTTTAGCAGTTATTTGATGTTCTAGTTACTCAGCAGTACTCTATTTATAGTGTATATTGTTATTAAATTTTTTTAATGGTCACCCACCCTTGCACATACAGACAAATGCACCCTGCCTGCCCAAACCCGTAGGTATTTTATGACCGGACATGGATAAGGGATCCCAGAAGATTCATGCTCTGAAGTGCTGTTAATTGAGAGGATGGATGAGATTTGCAGCTCTTGTAAATGGGCACGACTTCAGTGAAATGATATTTATTTATATCAGTTCCAGATCTGTTCCAATCCTGCTGTATATTTCTGAGTTCGGAAGAAGGGATTGTGGAAATTTCTGGTATCTTGAGTGAATAATGGGGCTGTGCAGGGCAGAGCACATCCCAAAGTTCTTATTTTAGGAAAATCCTGAATTACAGATAAAGACCAATTTTCCAGGAGAATTTCAGAGCCAACTGTTTTCTCCTGTATGAAATACATGATAAACAGATGGTATAGAAACAGAAACACCTTGGAGTTTCAACTGTACTGGTCCTCAAGTAGGTCTGGGGAAGGAAAGATGCTTATCAGTCTATAAAAAGATAAGAGATTTATACTGAAAATAAGCTTTTAAAATATAATCATATGACTTCTGTTTCTTTGCTTATGCAGCTGCCTTGGGATCTGAGCTCCTGGTAAACACATTGGCCTGTTAAAGGACATGATTCAGACTGTCCCAGATCCAGCAGCTCACATCAAGGTTAGTTTCCTGTTTATTGTGAGTCCTCAGAGTCATAAGATTAAAAAATATGTATACATACCGTAGATTTTCTTGCATGTTTATAAATTGTGCTACTGCACAAAACTGCTCTTTCATTGCTCAATATTTATGTTATTGTCTGAGTCAGTCCTCCAGACTTTGTTGCTGACACCTGTACTGAGGTGCTCTGAAGTATGTGGAGATTTTAAGGATAAGTTCTTCTAACATTAAAACTCCTTGATGGTCCTTTAATATTTAGTACGCTTGATAAAATACACCCACTTGAAAAATACTAAATTCATATGTCCCCAGTTTTGTGCCACAGAAGCCAGTGGCAAAGATTAACTTGGAGAATGAAAATGAGCATAATGCAACAATTCAAAGGCAAACAAGCATCCCTTTGAAAAGATTTGTGGATCATTTTATGTAAATTGTAGGAGAATAGATACTGAACTGTGCTATTGCCTTAAAAACCACATTCTTCTGCCACATTTCAGAAGGTGGCATACTGTTTTTCTGGTATTGTTACTACTACTTGTTACTGTGCTTTTCCTGTCATTCTTCAGTGAAGATTTGGAGCCTGCTAACCTCAGCAGGTGCAGCTAATGTTGTGTTGCTAAGAACAAGGCATTTTGGGGTATTGTACATAAACAACATCTGAGCCTTGCAAAGTGACTGATTTGGGGGTCACTATTCCTGACTCGCTATTTCATCATCTAGAGGTTTTGTTTGGAAACAGTTTCCTGACTGCTTCTAGAGAAGAACAGTAATTCCCTTTTGCAGAGTAAGAAGACATTCGTATAGCAATGTCTTAGGTGGGAAGAGCCATCTGATCCTCATATACAAACAGCATGTTTCTCATTCACATGGATTTTGCCGTCTGAAGATACTGCCGGTGTAATAAGATTGCTGTAATCAAATAAATAGATCAGCCATGTTAAGTGGACTGTAAGTGAAGAGTTTTCTTTTATTCTTTCTGACTGCCTTTTTCTCTATCTTTCTGTCTTTTCTTGAGGTTACATTTTCTCCAATTTCTCATCTTCTTTAATGGAGTTTCTTTTCAGTTGATTTCTATCTACCAGCTCCCTACAGAAAAACTTAATTTTACAACTTATATTTAACTGAAAAAAATGAAATATTATTTTAAACAACTCATTTTTTTTCCATGAAAGGGTAGTGAATGAAAGAAGCACTCTGTATATCTTCCTGCAACATTTTTGGATTGTGTTTAGATACTAAGATGATTGGCAGCAGTGGGAGAGCTCATCCCTTCCCTCTCTCCAAAACCCAGCACTTTCACAGCCTTCTGGTCCTCAGTTGTTTTTATGGAAAGAGCAGAAAAGCACACACACTCCCCCCATAAGAAGTCTTGCTTCAACATGTCTCATCATCTGGATTTCAACCAGTAAGACTTCAAAAAATTGAAGGGGATTTAGTACCTCTTCATGCTGCATATCTGCAGTACCAGAAATAACATTAAGAAGAACTCACTTTCATGCTTTCTGCCAAAACTGGTGTCTGAAGTAGTTGGGGTTTTTAACCATGGGAGATAGAGTTTGAGAGGGCAGGGCTGGGCAGTGCATCTTATTACAGCATGTAAAAGAGCCTCATAAAAATCTCTGTAATGCTGTGTTCAAGGGAATTTGCAGAAACCTATTTTCAGCAGATCATCACACAGAAGTTGCTCTTACATTGAAAAGGGTGTGAGGAAGGCAATTACTTTAATACTGTGTTTGGTATAGGAAAGCTAGACAACTAGACATCAAATCCTTCACATTTCTGTTTATGTCATTAGGGTCCACTTCAGTCTAAACACATTCTTCAGAAAGCCGCCATGGATGCTCTGTTTTGGCTTTAAGGGTGGACATAACTATGGTCTTAAAAATAAGTCATGAAAAAATATAGTGCATAGGATGTGGGAAAGACTGTTTGGTGTGATGGCCTTTTCTTTCTCTCGTTGTGGTGATATAGAAGGGACAGACTGGGTTCATTACGGTCATCCTTGGTATGGTTTTGTTTAATTGACTGTACTGCATCAGGTCATATGGTATTGCTTCTTCTGTTTTCTCAAATAAGCAGACACAGCCTCATTCATGCACATTTAGAGCTGCAACATTGAAGACTGCTTTCTAGGAAGTGTCTGAATTACTAAGATTTGACAGATTTTAAGATTTCAGTTTTCTGCCTGAACATGTGCAGAAAATTAATGTGAAAGAGACATGGATATGGCAACATGAATATTCAGAGACATCTTTCTTGCAGAAAGGGTGATTTCATTTGCATTTATGTGAATTTTTATGTGTGCTATATTCTGAAATCAGCCTTTCCCACTATCAGAAGAAAATGTAACCATCACAGGTTTTGTGCTCCATTCCTGAATGAGAAATGATAAGAGCTAAATTCCAACACCCAGGCAGATCCTGTCCAATTTTGGGAAAATGTTTTGAAAGTCTCAATGTATATGTCCTTATTCTGGTTGGGCAGCTTCATTCCATAGCTACTAAAGATTAAACTTTACATTCTTCAGCTTGAATGAAGCATCCATAATTGATACGGTGAACTTGTGTTCCTGTTGCTCCCTAATGTACAGTTTTCACTTCAGTCACAGTCTCACATTTTGCCCAAGTGTGAAGGAAAGAAACATTTGATGTGGATGAGAAAAAAAGGACTTTTAGTTCCAGTTCAGCAAAATGTGGGGAATTTTGACCTTCATTTTTGATCAGCTTTACACATTTAGTGCCTGTGAGAGGGCTGAAATAAGCAAGACAACTCACATTAATAAAGTTCAGTGTGCCCCCAATGGTTTGTGAGATCAGCACCTTAGTTTAGTAAGATTTGCTACTCCTAAGGCTCAAAATAGTGTCATTCGTCTGGATTAGTGGCAAACTGTTAAGAAAAGAAGAGTTAACTTGATTTAAAGCAAGACAAATTAATTCTTGTTATCCAGTATCCCTAATTAAAATGAAAAAAATATTTTGGGGCAGTTTTTGGTAGTTGAAAGGGCTTGGGTACAAGATGTTCATGTTTATACCAAGCTTTGTGTATTCCCTCACTCTTCCAGAGTGGGTTTTCTCTAAAGAGTCTGCACACTGGAGAGGAGTTTGTAGACAGGACTTTGCAACCAGCTCTGTCCTCACCTCTCACCCTGCCCATGCCACTGAAAGGGGATGCTGTTTTAATTGGGAGATAAAAAAAAATCCAATATTAAGCATAATAATGAGAATTTTGTTTATGGTGTCAGGGGATGAGGGTCCTTTTGTCACCACAGAAGTTTTCAAGCACTGTTTTCATGACAGAAAAGGTTGATCCCTATCCTATGTACAGCAAGGGTCACTTTTAGAAATGCACCTTTGTATGGGCAAGGCTGTCGTTTACACAGGTTTTAATGTGTTATTTTTGTCCTGTTACTCATCAAACTAGTTCTTACAACAGCAGTCACAGAAACACTGTGCAAATGCTACCTGAGCTTTGCATGATTTGTTTTTAGTGATTTATGCTTTGTGAATATTGACTATTCAGTAAGACTTTTAATTTTTTTAAGGGTTAAAATCTGCTTCAGCAGCCTTACTTGGAAAGATCAGAGTCTTGTATGATTTTATTCAGCTTTTGCCATCATGTATGGAGATTTTGTGGAACCATTTCTCAGGAAAATATGGGTTACTGCTATTCCTTTTCCCCTCACTGGGAGAGGAAGAAAGAGTCCAGAGTATGGCTTGTAAGAAATTACTGTATTTATCAGGAATGGTGTCTAACCTGGAAGATTTGGTCTGTGTATATGTAGATGGTCTGATTTTTCTGTTCCTTCATAATGGTTTTGAGATATGGGGAGGCTGAAGAGACAGGTGAAAGGCAGCAGCTGAACAGCGGTGCTTGTGGATTCCATAGATGCCTTTGCCTTCTGGAAGCTGAAGAACAGGGACACTTTATGTCCCAGGGGGCTTAAGCAAAGAGGACAATTCTTATAAAAAATTCTCAAAGGGCATCAAGCACTTTGAGCCAAGTTCATCTGGTTTGTATATGTAAAACCTTATTTGTTCTGTGGATGAAACTAGAGATTTTTGCCTCTGAATCTATGAAATAGGGGTACAAAATCTGAAAGCTATACCTAACATTACAGTGAAGAAAAACCTGGTTTCTCAGAAGAAATAGAAGAATTACTCCGTAGCTGTTTCTGAAAACTACTCCTATATTTAGCCCTTATGTGCCTGGCCTGTTAATTGGGTGGCATATGCAAGTTTCCATGAACAGCATCCTATATTGTCATTGGAAATACTACAAAACCTGATCCTAGAGCTCCTTTGTTGGCCAAAGAGTATGTTGGATTTCAAATTGTGGCAGTTTAAAGATGCTGCTGGATGTACCTAATCTGTTGTGTTATGGTTAAATCTATTTGGTTTTGATTTGTTTTGTTTTGTTTTTTTTTTAACTGGTATTATTCATTAAGGAGCATAGTCTGGGTCTGATATAATCTGTTATTTTTCCTGGAATTGTAGAGCCTCTAAATAGGATCCAAGACTTCATTATGCTGTGAGTTTCATATGCACAATACAGTCTCTGCCTGAGTAGGCAAGGGGGACAAGGAGGGAAGGAGGATAGAATTACTGTTATCCTCTAGGATAAGGAGGATAAAACCAGGCTTTTCCTCCCACCTCTTTTTAGAGTCTCGACTAAGCTAGGAGCCTAGTCTTTGTGGATTCTTTGCATTGCTAAAGCACTTCTTTCATTGCTTACAAAATTGTATTTGGGCAGCTCAGCTAAAATCTAAGCCAAAGATGCAAAGGGCTTTGCCCGAAGTCACATGTAAAGTAAGCTAATGGCAGACACACTGCAGCATTGTTTAGTAGGCGATCCAGATGGAATATGTAATGCTACTGTATCACTGTTTGTCACCACTGGAGTCAATTTGATAACATACTCCCATCCCCTCCAAAAAAATATGGAATAACTCCTCCTGATAGTTGTTGGCTAATGAGCCAAACCTCCTACAGCTAGGAACTGGTGATCAACCAGTGGATGTATTGCCTGCAAAGGCCTTTAGGCATGAGAAAGTGCCTTTAGCGCCAGTGCACAGAGGTGAACAAGCTACTGTAAGTTATATGGGCTGAAAACTTGCTGCTTGACAGCTGCTCTGGTATAAATGCTGCATGCAGGCTGTCATCTCATGGGTTACAAATGTCCCTCGGTGACAGATGTGAAAAGCATCAGTATCAGCAGTCCCCAAAGCTGAATAGCTTTAAGTCCCATCCCCTTTGCTTACCCCCTCACTGTGTACTTCATTCATTATTCTGGCAAAACTTTAAAAGCTCTTCCTCTGCTTTTGTACTGACAGGGTAACACCACTGTTTCAATTTCTTACTAATTATGCTAGCTGAATCATAGTTACTAAGTCTTGTTTGAACGATAGCCATGGTTTACTCTGGGTTCCTCATAAAACAAACGAACTGAGTTTATCACGAATGTGGCTGACACTCCTTCACGCTAGCACTCGTTCACCACGGCCCCGAACCAGCAGGCTTAAAAATCTGATGCATTATTTCCATCCCCTGTCAGCATGCATCAGTTACCTGTAACAATGCCAGAATCACTGCTGTATTTGAATGATAGAATCTCCTGATAAGCAGAACTTGTGATTTACTTTTCAGAAATTTAGAATTCTGGACTGCAAGAAAATGATTGTCATAGAATTTATATGAGTAAAGTGGGTTTTTTTATCTTTTCTCTTGAACTTTACCTCTTCTCTCTGCCTAAGCAAATACCTCCTTGCTAAGGGAAAAGAGAGATAATGGCTTCTGTGTACTATAATTAATGAACTTTCAGCAATTCAGAGCAAATCCAAGATTGCTGCCAACAGCCAGATGGAAAACAGTGTTAATGACATGTTCAAAGAAAAAGTATGCTGTTTTGATAGGGGATGGTTTAGGGACTTTAATCTCTATTGTTCTGGGGACTAATGGCATGGATAATTCCTTAAGTGAAGCAATTTTTAAACAAAAAATTATCTTTTTCCATAAGCAGGAAAGAGCAAACTAAAGAGTACCAAATGCATTTTCAATGCTTCGGCTGATATATATGCCTTATACTAACCCTTTTTTATGTGGAGTCAGATGTGCTTAAATCTCATTTCTGCAGTCTGCCAGATCATTAAAAGTCTGGACATTACTACTGCTGATGGGTAGAAATCAAAAAATTGGTGGTCATGGAAACTAGAGCCAGAGTGGCAAGATGAGGGTGGGGAGAAGTTACAAGAAGTTGGGAAGAACAGGCAAGACAGACAGGTACAGAACAATGAGTTAGGCTTTAGAGAAACTGCAAAATAAGATTCCTCCACTTCCTCTGCCAAAGAGCCTGGGTTGGGACTGAAGACTCCCAGATCTCAGGCTTGTTTTGCTGCCTGTAAATCTCTCTGCCAAAGTAGGTGGTCCTTAGGTCCTGGCTATCCCAATAGACAGGGCCAGCAACTCCACGTGTCTGTGTCCATGCTGCATTACATGCCTTCAAGGCCCTGACTTTTGCATGTGGCCACAGTGAGAGTGATGAAGGGAAGGGGTGCAAGAAAGTCTGCCTTGGGAGCTCCACCAGTGCGGTACTTGGGCAGCCTTGGGACTCTGAGAGGCTGTAATGGCAGTTTCCTCCTTCTTTGACAAGCGGTTACAGAAACAACTTGCCCAGGAATATCGTCACACAAATCTACAGTGCAAATGCTAAAGATGTGTAGAGATTATCTCCCAGTGAGTCAGAGATTATTATTTAATGTACATTTTCATTTTCCCTTGATCTGGTTACAAATATCCTAAACAATGGGTCATGTTTAACCTTTCTTGAGACATTATTCCCCATGACTCATTACTGTGAAGAATCTTTTCATATTCAGCCACCCTGCTCCCCTCTTTAACCAGCTTTTTTTTATCTACTCTGTACAGATCCAAACTCCTTAATTTCACAGTACTTTTGTTCCTCCTCACCTTCCTGAAGAGGGAGATTTATAGAGAGAGCTCACAGGAGGTTGCCAAGCATCCTACAGCCTGTCCTCATTAGTTCTGGTCACAGTCTGTTTCAGGTGATGGGGGCCAGGCAGCCTTCCCCACCTCAGCACTGTAGCTGCATTCAGCCCTGCCTTCAGCTGTACTTGTTGCCTGGTCACGAATCACCATGTTGTTATCCTTCTGATAATGCCTTCTAGAACTAAAAAGCATACTCCAGGGGCTCTTGTTCCAGTAGACTACAGACAGGGAGAGAGGCTTCTCCTGGGCTTGGTGTGTATTTTGTCTGCTCCAAAAGGGATCTCTTACCTCTCTCGCTCTTCCTCCCTTGCCTACCCCCTTCCTTTCCCCCCATTAAAAATCTCATCAAATACTTGTACTGACAACCCATCTCCTTAAATCTGAAATCTTATTTCATTATTTCCAGCCCATGTTCTAGTCTCCTCAAGTCCCTTTTGGATTGTTTCACCAATCCCGTTGGTGTCTCAAAGTTGACTTTAGGGTGTAATATCTTTTGCTGATGTGTTGTTTAATCCCCTTCTTTAGATTTTTAATACAGACATTACCTCAGAAAGTTATGGGCATTTGATTAGATACTTTCCACGAACTTGCTGTTTTATCATTTGCTGTAAGTCTTTGCCCGTTATTCTGTAGGACATTTTCAGCTCTTAGTCTTCTTTCCCAAGACAATTCCAGTTCCTGTTGTGAAAAATATTTCTTCTTTGGCTCAAGTCAGTAGCTAATATTTGGGTACTTCTAGGCATGTTTCATTAGAAAAGGTAACTGATCCTATACCATATGTATGTTCTTGGTGCAATTTTGTTTATCAGAAAGTTTGTCCTGTCCTTTTTTGCCCTAGAAGAACAGAAAGGAAGACAGGACGACTGCTGTTCCCCTAAATTCCCACATCTGACTTACTAGCAAGCCCTGTTCCCAATAGGCTCTACAGTGTGCTCCATTCACTAGCAGGTCGTTCTCTGAAATACAGGTTTTTTGCTGCCTAATAGCCTGCAAAACCCAAGTGTTACTTCCATATTTACCACATGACTGAATTCAATGTGGTTGAGTTCTACTGTATTACATCCCCTACATCCCTAGGCCAGTACTTCTGTTGCTTCTAGTGCCTTTTTTTTTGTGACATGAAAGGGATCAATTTATTCTGCTGCTGAGGCCTGCAAAGAGCGTTTGGCATGTGCATTGTATATTCCATATATATATGTGATTACCTACCAAATAGAAACTTGATGGCAGTCATTATCACGTCCTTGCAGAGCAGTAAAGGTTTGGTAGGATACTGTAACCTGCTACTTGAAATTCAGCAAAGTAGCATTCAAAAGGAGGTAGATAAGTCTGCAATGTGCTGTGAGCCTTCCAGGGTGAGCTGACATAATTATTTGTCCATACTGCCTTGGTCATATATAGAGATTTTCCAAGAACCCAGAAACCTGGCATGTCAGGGCTGTGAATAATGCAGGAGGAATCCTGCAAACGTGAGAACTCCTGTGTCCAGCATGGCCAGCCCGTGGGCCGAGCGCTGCCTGTGCTTCTTGGGTAGGTGTCAGAAGGAGCGGTGCGGTATGTTGGCTTAAATCAATGGCAGTCTCACTGCAGCAAAAAATATGAACATGACCAAACATTGTTGCTGCTGTCCTTAAGAGAAAGGCTGGGAATAGGAAAGAGAGCTTTGTGCAACCCTTTTGACCTCTGTTTTTTTATGTTTTCTGCTCTGCCATGGGGCCTGGCATTGTGAATGGTAACACTGCTTCATGACATAAGGGGAGGAAAAATAGGATAAGGTGGGATAACATTAAAATGGAAGATTTTAATGGAAGATTTTAATGGGAGAGCCTGAGGATATGCTGGATGAAACACCTAACTTTACGTGCTTTTTGGTTGGTATTTAAGCAGTTTCTGGGTCCCCTGTTAAAAAATAGGGGAGACCTATACTGGGAAGGGGCGAATTGTCCTTGGCGAGCACTAGTATCTTTCCACTGCTTACATGGGGACTCACTCAGAGTACATTAAGCACGAGGTGACTTGTAGGTAGCTCTTCATTATACGGGCTGAATCCTGTCTACATGCAGTGTCTTCAATATGTAACAGAGGACTAGGGGTACACCCAGGCTTTTTCAGAATAAGCCAGCTCCAAATCCAAAAGGAATATAAACACATCAAGATGAAATTTTACACAACTGTAGTAATACTTTGGAATGCAGGGAGCAGATGGTAGGCCATGCAGGAGCAGCCATGCCCCAAACCTGAGTTAATATCTCTGTATGGCAGGGTAGGACACAGACTTGTGTGGCAGGACCACAGGTGATGTCTGAAGACACTTGGGACACAGTCCGTGCTTCCTTGTTGACAGGAGATGGTCTAAGCTGCCTTCCTCCCAGCCTCCAAGCTTCCTTGCAAAGGAACCTGCTTAGGTGAGCAGGTGGCTCCTGTAGGACTACTCTATGGAGATCTGGGGAGAAGGGCTACAGAGCACAGCGTGCTGCATGGCACAGACCCAGCTGGCAGACGTATCCAGGTGTGGGACAGCAGAGATTCCCTACCCAACATTTAGACTAAGAGTCCCTCAAAACGAACACAGAATGAACAAAAAAAGGTTTAAAACTTAAGTGGAGGCCATCTGAGAATTCAGATGCATTCAGTTAAGGGAAGCCACTTATTCCTTAGTTATAGGTTCAGAAAATCTTTCCACTTCTGTCCGAGTTGTCCCAGACCAACAGCCAGTCGGCTAACAGCATGTCAGCCATTGAAGAGAAGTTATTAACTTGGACAGAGGAAAATATACTTTCAGTTATTACATACTAAAAAAGCACAAACTAAACAAATTTAGGCAACAGAAGCAATTATATCATTAAGCATTTAACTGCAAGATTGATTTTTAAATTGCTAATAATTCAAACCAAAGCATGCACAGAAAGAGGAAGGGGGAGAAAGGTGATTGAAACAATTGAATCTAATCAGTGCCTCAGTTCAAATGTGTAGCTATAAATGTCAAAACACGTAAGATCTCATGCAAGAACAGAAGTGGAACCAGAATGGATGAGCATTCCTCACTTGACCAGATTCTTCTAATTGGGAGGAAGTTAAACACATGGAGCAGAGAAAGTTTCTGAACTGGGTTATCTCCAGAGCTCCCTTTAGATGCCAGTCTATGTTCCTGAACAGCCTTTCAGAGTCCACAGGAAGCAAGGAACTGAGGCACAGTTTGCAGGCTCAGCCTAATGCTTGCATGAGCCCTTCCACATTCTGCTGCTGTTGCCTGCAAAGGAAGGTAAGCTGGGTCCTTACTGAATCAAGAGAGGGCCGCTGTGAAGGAATGGAGAGACTCCTGTCCTCATCTAAAAAAAGCCCTGTTTTCTGTTGCTCTTCACATTGCAGGGGAAGAAAGGGAGAGACTGTCCTGGGCAACAGCAGAAGGTGGGTTTGATGAAGCTCCGTGCTGCTGGGGCAGGGTGGGTCATTCTCTTGATGGCAGGGCTGTATTTGTTTTCATAGTTTAGGGCAGGGCTGATCCCTTTGAAAAAGTGTGAATCTTAAATAAAACTTGTATGCTGCCATATTTACCCAATCTCACTGGTTGTCCTACATCATGTTTTAGCATATAAGTTACATGACAGAGTTATCCAGGGGTTGCCAGCTGACACAGAAACAAGCCCTCATGTTAAATTGCCTGCAGATGTCCTCTTCCAACTCCTGTAACGAACTTCTACCAGTTCTCTCTCTCCTTTTTTTTTTTTTTTTTGGTTAAATAAAAGCAGCAGAAGAGGGGGAAAACAATCTCAGTTGAATCTCTGTGCTAGTGCCTCTGTTTGCAGGACAGGAAGCCTTAAGAAGACAATGCAGTTTATAGGCAAGTGCATCAAAAACCCCTGTAAGGATTTCCATGAACTTTAGTGGACCAAATGACTCGTGGTTATTTTTAAGATTGGAGCTGACTGAATAATGCCAAGTCTAATGCTGCCAAGGTGGGCTTTTCAGAAGATTCAGACCTGAGGAGGTGAGAAGATCTTTATGTTCTGTTGGCTGTAATTTATTTGATATCATTGTGTATGGATGTATGGCTTAGAGATTTGACTAGACCCCCCTTTTGTTTTGATATTTATTTTGATATTGAACTAAAGGAATCAGGATTTTTTCTGATGGACTTAAACTCTTGTTCTGCATGGCAGAAATCTCCAAGTAAAAGTGTGACATTCTGGAAAACATTCACTGTTTCATTTGCATAATTAGGAACTTTTGTTTTGTTTTTGTTTTCATTGTATGAACACTCTGAAGTTTGGGAACTTTTTGCCTGGCTGTCTCCCTTGGTTGGGGAAATCATAGAATGCTGTTTTTTTTTCCCTGGCTGGAGGAGTATGGGCTATTTATACATAGTTTTAAAATACGCTTTCTGTGAGTGCTTGCATTGCTCTTTGCAGTGTGATATTTCTGGATGATCAGTCTAGCCAAAAGCAATTGCAAAAGGTTAGTAAAGAGCTCCCACTTAGACACCTACATGAAATATCGGCCCTTCAAAAGTTGTGAGTGCCAAACAACTCCTACTTAGAACAATGGAAGCCAGGGTGTGCTGACAGCTTCTGAAAATCTGGCCTCACATGGCTTCAAAAGAGATTGATTAGCAAGTCTAGCAAGCTGTGTGTTTTTTCTGCACTTGCTTAGCTCTGCATGGAGAACATTATCTGCATTTGAAGTGTTCTCAGCAGTTGCAGGTGATGCTCTAAGAGGAAGGTTCCTCCTGGGAAGGTGGAGTTCCAGGTGGGTCAGTAGGTAGGCAGGTAGCTAGGTGGGCAGGCAGCTTTTTGCCAGGTTTGCTTCAGGAGAGCTTTGGTCTGGAGTGTTGAACTTTGCTAGGCAGGTAGAAGGAAAGCCCTGGAGAGCTACCTCTGTAACTCCTCCACTTGGATCTTTTTTTGGTAAGAAAACAAAAGCAGTTTTCCCATTTGTCTTAAACTGCTTTGGAAGTGACATAAACAAAACCAGAAAAGGCCAATCTTACATTACTGAAATAGGGAAGTCCAGATGGGAAATTATAGTAATACAATTCCTGCATTCAAACTTCACGTCCTGTGTAAATGTGTGGGCAAAGGAGATAAATTTGCTCTCTGGAGCTACACATGCGCTTCTTTCTTTTGGTTAAGCCTGAAAACTTTTCTGTCCCCTTCCCCCCCCCCCCCCCCCCCCGTGCTGATGGACTGAAGTCTGCAGGAAGAGCAGAATCAGCAATTAATGGTTTGGGAGCTTTATTTCTGAACTAAGTTATTTTTGTGCCTTTCTGAAACTTTTTTTTTTTTTAAATTCTATCACACATCACCAGCCACCTTTTTCAGTAAAGCAGACCTTTCAAATACAAGAGCAATAGGACTGTGCTAGAATGAGGAGAGATTAATTCTGAATATCAAATAATGGGTTTTGGTTATTGTTGCTTTTTAAACATGGTAAACAGGTTGGGGACCAATATGCTTGCAAATGGCCTTTCCAGTGGTAATCTGTATTCTTTTGAAAAGCTAATAAAAGTGGTGTATGAAAGAAATTCCTGGGGCACTGCAGAACTCACCCTCCTAGGGAGAGAGCCAGATGTACTGGTTAATAACCTAGCAAGCACTTGAAGCCAGGGCAGTAACCACTTGGTATCACCTAAGCCAGACGTTCTGTGCTGGTGCGAGGCAATATCGCATACTGGTCACATTCTCAGCAGAGAGCTGTAAGACATGTGCAGTCTTATTAAAGGAAGAAAAAAAAAAAGAAGATATAAGAAAGGAAAAAAAAGGAGGGGACAGGCAGAAGGAAAGGGAGACAATGTGTCTGTCCTGAGAAGCAGCAAAGTAGCAGACACACTCCTCCACATGTGCACTAGTCTGTCAGCCGGGATTCTGTTATCCAGATGTTGGGGCTGATCCTATGGCAGGGACCATGAAGGAGAAGGCTTTTAAAAGAAATCATATTTCAGTGGTGAAATTAACATTACCAGATTTTTCAAATGCAATCACTAGTGTAATTTTTCAGAATGCTTTAGTAAAATAACAAGCTCTAGATGTAATGCTTTTTACAGGCTTCTTTGGCAGTGCCTCTTCCACACACAAGCATACATGTGCAAAACTTGTCAATTGCTTTTAGAGCCAAGATGCCTTAGAGTAAACAGCACATTAAAATTGTTCTTAAACCAGTCCTACTGAGCTGGAAATTGTTTGTGGACGGGGTCCTGAAGTCCAATGGGGACTTTCTGAAGGTACCACTCCTTCTCATCAAACCCTGAGAGATCTTTAGAAATCACATCAGAATTGTGCTTGTTCATAATAGAAGCATATATGTTTGCAGCGGCAATCAGGATACATCAGCATCAAATAAGAATTTTTTAAAATCCCAAATTTACTTTCCTAGGCACAGCAGAAAAATAAATTACTTATGGCATTTATGGTATATTTGTAACTTGAAACTGATGGCTTCATGTTACTGGGCATAACGTGTGCGGCATATAAACAAACACTGCACAAAAAGACAAGTCCCAGCTTTGTCTTTCTGACACTTTGCCTCTGTGACCGGGATCCCACAATGAACGCCACATGTGAGCTTCTGCTGAGCTCGTGTTTACGTTGGGCTTGGCTCAGCCCTGTACTGATCTTGGCTACATGTGTCAGAATCAGGGTGTCCGATGAGAAACTGGGGTGCAGTGATAGGAGGCAATGTGCATGCCTGGCCAGCCGCGGTCATCACAAGAGGAAAGGCAGAGCGTCTGTGGGCAAACATTTATTTGAATGTTTTAAACAATGCGGTTGTTTTTCTCCCTAGGAAATGTTTCATGAAGCCTCAGGAGTGCAACATTTACATAAAAAGATGGTGATATGCAAATGTTACTAAACCTCATATTCATGACTGATCAGGAGTCACTTTTTTCAGCTGTCACAGGAAGCAGAATGTGGATATGTGAAAACTTGAAGCATGGATTTGTGATTATGTTGCAAATAAACAAGGCAATTTTGTATCAATACTAGTACAGTGCACTTTGGAAGCAGTCTGGATGTTTTCATACATAATTACAGGTTCAGTGAAATAGTAAATTTATGGAGACAGCTGGTGTGTCTTTTCCCATGTTGGAGTAGTATCAGCTGAGTAGGTCTTGTGAGAAATCTCAGTTTGTAGTTTTGGTAAAAGCCAGGCTCACAGATTTCTTTGTGGCATTTCACCATTGGATAGTATCTTGACTCTGCTGTGAATCTCAAAAGTTAGTGGACCTCTGGAATTCATTCTTGCATCTGTCACACAAAGTACGTGGGAAGGTGCAGCACCACTTAACCGGGGTGAAAAGAAATAATATTTTCTTTCCTGATACAGGCAGGGTGTAGCTCTGAGTGCCCAGCAGAGATAACCAAGCCAGGCAAGGATGGGCCAGCTGTGGTGCTGCCCACAGCAGAGGCACACTGTTGCGATGCTGCCAGCTCGCCAGCTCACCCTGCTTAGCAGTCACACTCTGCATTCAGCAACCCCTCTTGCCCTGGGACAGGGGAAGAAGGGGCCCATGGCTGCCAGCCCCTGCCCTGCAGGTCCTTGAGGAGCCGAGTGCTATCTCAGACACCCATTAACCTCACAGTCTGCCCCAGTGTTGAGCACATGCCTCAGATGGGGTGGGTTGAGAGCTGCTGGGGCTCTGTGGGTGAGTTTTCCAGGCTAAGCAGCCTGTCATTGCACACTGCAGTTTGTCAGAGTGAGAGCCTTGGAGTCAGCAGGGTGTGATTCATCCATCCCGGCAAGGTCTCTGAGGCAATCTGACATTATTCGGACTGATATCATTAATTAATGAGGGCTGAATGTTATTCTTAGACACTGGATTGAGTATTGAGTAGAGAAGCCTATGAAAGGCTCTTTGATTTTGGAAAATTCCTATGGCACTGTCAAATTTGCTAACAAAATTAAATCATCTGCCAACTTTCCAAGTTAAGGAGCACATCCCTTCTGGAGGTTTGACTGCGTCTCCTCAGTGCCTTACTGGGATCAAGGGATTATTTGATTTATATTAATGCCAAACAAAAGTGACATATAGCCTTCAAAAACCAGTCATATTAAATCTATCAGGCGGGATTTGGAGAAAGCATTTTTGTTTGTTTGAGCACAGATTTGGTCCTCCCCCACCTTTGTTTGGCTGTGGTTGGTTTAATGTCCAAGGTGGAAGGGAGCCAAAGCCCAGAGCTTTTGTACAGCTTGGTCACTAACACCAGGTTGTGTGCCTGGGCTCTGCCCTGTGCTGGGGTGACCCACAGTCCCCCCCCCTCCCTGCAGCAGGAGCGAGGACCTGTTCATGCAGCTGTGGCTAACTCAGACTCCAGATTTAATGAGGTTTGGGTCTGGTCTTGGAAAACGTCAGGGTGTGCTCCAAAGCACTTGGGTCCTGGGGTTGGCGCTGCTCTTCCCTCCTCCCGACACTTTTCCTCCCTGGAGCTGCTGCTTGCCCTGGTGTCGGCAGGCCGCCCTCTTCACGGACCTTGCAGGTGTCCAGAATTAGCCAAGCCTTTGCGGGCCTCTGGTGGCAGATATATAAATATAATGCTGTCATTCAAAACCCCAGCTCCGGCAGGGCTGGGAGCGCAGGAAGCGTGTGCACATATGGGCCGGCCGGCATTCACACATGGATCCCATTGCAGCCCTAATAACACTGTGGTGGGGGGAAAAGGGCGAGGGGACTACCAGCAGGTCAGCTCCCCTGGGTTCATCTGTCTCCAGGCAGCTCTTGGTCTTTGTGTAAACGGAGAGGTGCCCAAGCATGGCTGGTGCCTTCATTTGCTCTCACTGGCGTGGTCTTTGGGCAAGGAAGTGGCATGCATGGCTATCTGGTCTGCATTCCAGTGTGGCTGAATTAACGTGCGTGTTAGCTGAGGTAGGTAGGCACTTTTGGGATTATACATAGTGACAGTAATGATGTCACCAAGTGTTCATCTGCATCGTGGGTCAGGTTTGTCTGCAGTATGTGTACGTGTGTGCACACAGACAGAGCTCACACACACAGAGCTGGGAGCATATCAGCAGCCACCTTAGCTGAATAAAGTGTGGGGGGGAGGGAGGGGGAAGTCTCTTATAGATTGTGCTAATTATAAAGAGGTTTGCTGTGGTGCCATGTGTTCAGCAGCAGAAAGACCAAGTTATTTGAATTCTCCCTTTGGCCTCATGTGGCTTGTGTCCATGAACCAGGATGTAATCTGTAATTCTGGCTGCTGGAGTGATGCTTTTTTAAGGGATGTGTGTGTGAGTTGCTTTAGATATCTGCTCTAGAGGCGCCCTTAAAGCATTTTGCTCCTATTCCAGGATCAACAGACAAAGTGCTGGAACAAACTGATAAATTAAATAGCAGCAAGTTACCCAGACCTGATGGTATTAATCCAGAAGTTGTGAAGGGCCTGAAGAATGATGTGCTTGAGCTGCTCACAACAGAAAAGTAGGAACTCGGGGAAAGCAGGGAATTTAGGAGTGACAGTCTTTGTACTTTTAAAAACAAACATGAGCACCTCCAAGCCTTACTGCAGGGCAAAAGTAACACCTACCTAGTTGCAAAAATAAATAATGGCAAAGTTATAAATACACCTCCTACATCAGTGATATGAAAGAGACAAAGTGGGATGTATTTTCTAAAGGAAAATTAGAAGTCACCGTTGTACCACAATTTTTAGAATGCACAAAAAAAGCAGATTTGGAAGAACAGGTTAATTAAAAAAGAAAAAAAGCTGAAGGAGTTTTCTTGTCAAGGGAAGAAGTGACATTCAGTCACCCATTAAAAATGGATAGGAAAGAGAAAGTAAGGAAATAACAGTAAATATTCAGTTTTCAGCCTGACACCCCAGATCAGCAGCAGGGTGTCTGTCTCAAAATGCATCCTAAATCTGGCATTGTTTAATACATTTAGTAATGAGCTGGAAAACAGGAAGTGAGGCCCCAATCAGGTTGGAGATGATATTTATGTTCGTGTGTTTTTTAGGTTATTCAAGACAAGCCTAAAGAAATATGGAATGTTTCACCAAGCCAAGTGGAAAATACTGTGCTATGACAAATTGATATGAAAATGTGTATGAAAAAGTAATGTAGGTGGGGAAAAAAAACATATGCCATTGACTGGCACTGTGGTTAAATACACTGATTACCACTTTTGAGACACCCTGCATTAATCTTCTTCCATGCTGAAAACTGGCCTCCTACTCTTTGCTCATCAGTTTCTAATTTCTGCTGAAATACGAACCTGCATCCTATGACAACTGTTACTCTTTGATAACTTTCTTAAAGTTATTCTGCAGAAAGTCCTGAGCTCTGGTACATTTGTATTCTGTGTGGACTAACAAGTAATCCATGTGGTGCAGTGGCTGACAAATGCCAGTGATGGTAATTAATACCATAATCAGCTGTTGATGCTACTATGATGAGCCTCTGCTCTTCTGACTGAGCATGGTGGCTGGGGTTGGTACAGGATTAACATGTGTCCTGGTACTGCTTCTCCACAGAATCATCCTTAGTGCTGCTGCTGTTGGGTTTGGTAGAGAATTTGATATCTGTATTTTTTTTCTGATACCTGTCTAAAGCATTTTTATCTGGTTTATGTTTACTGTCTCTTGCAGAATAAAATGTTAATTTTTTGACTTCCATTAAAAGAGAGAAATTCCGTGATTTCCGGAATAGAGAAACAGAATATGAAAAAGAAATACAGAAGAGTTGGTGCTTAGTGACATCCTAGAAACCCTCTCTATAACTCTTCCCTGGCCAAGGAAATCTCACTTGTTCTGAGGCCCCTACCAATATTGTTGAGTGATGTCCTTGGGAAAATGCTTTTAGTGAGGCTCAAGGTTGTCTGTGGCCCCTTCAAGATGTTTTATTATTCTGTGAATTTTCTACTTGGGCATCATGTCTGCATTTGTGTGAGGATTAGGCACTGTAAAGGGACTGTGGGTCCTGATGGCTCGTGGCCCCTTTTGCCCAGGAGAACAGTACGGAGCAGGAGGAAGCTGGGTGAGCATCCTCCCCATCATGCCCTTCAGGCATGGCCTCGAATGTTCACTTGCAAGATGAGAGAATAATTTGGTCTCTGTCCCTCAGGAAGCCTTCTCCTTTCCAGAGGAGACTGCCAAGGTTAATAGCCATGCATGGGTGTAACCTGAGGTGTGGTCAATGTTTTATGTTTTGGGACCTGGATTAAAACCACCACTAAATAACCACCTGTCTCGTAGTGACGATTTCTGGTTGTTCCTGAGCTGAACTGGATTCAAGATGGAAACGTAGATGACCCGGTTTCTATTTACAGTTTCCTTAGCTCTTCCGTGCTCCCAGACATATCTTGACTCAGGGAACTACATAAAGCAGTTGCCACATACCTCTTTCAGAGTTTCCATTAGTTGGTTCAAAGCATGCCCAGTCCAGTTCTTGCTTATGTCAGTAAGATCCCAGTGCTCTTTGAGTTGCCTTAGATCAGGGAGCTGGTGTGGCTGGCACTGTTTGCCCAGTACCATGCATTCTGCAGGAAGTGTTTCTGCCTTACCATCTTCCGTTATTTCTATCTTCCTGATGTCCTGTATGTATAGTCTATGAAATCCTCCTCTGATGTACATACCATGTCTTCATTACTTTATGTCACTAGAGTAAAAATTCATCTTACCTAACTTTACTTGTCTGAAAGCTAGACCTTTCTTCAGAGCTAATGAAAATAGAGGCATATCCTGAGGGTATTTAATCCCATTTAAAATAGATTTCAAAGGAGCCTTGGCAAATATTTAGTCTAGATGTCAAACTTTTGGGTAGGTAATGTAAGGTAAAGATAATCTTGCTAAAGGATTTGCATACATTGCTGCTTTTTGATTCTGCAGTGAAATGGTGCGTTCACAGGCTTGAAAAGTCTTCTCAAATTTAAAATAAAAATCATGCACCAACTTCATAATAATGGATCAGATGAAAAAAGAGTTCTACCAAATACGTTTCAAACTGCTATCTTGGGTAGTTCTAGTACCCAGTTAAAGGCGTCAGAGGCACAGGGATTAGCAATTTGGATTTTTTTATGGTTTCTTTTGGGGGTGGGAGGGCAAAAGCGGTTCATGGCCTCATAAGATTGTGACTTTGGAAGTTTCATAATTCACTTTTGTATGTTAGTTTTTGTTTCACAGGATTGCACACAATTTAAAGAGTATATTTAATCCTATCTCTTTCGGAGTATGGTGAAATATTTTCCCTGATTGCTTTGTGTCTGCTTGGCTCTGCCTAAAAATTAAACACATGCTAATCTTTATTTTTCCCTGCCTCAGTAAGAGGTTCTTTTAAAACAGGTTTAGACTGACGACCTTTCCTGGGTTCAGCAGTAGCAGTCAATTTTCTCTTTCTTAGTAGCTGGTGCAGTGCTGTGTCTTTGACTTTCAGCCTGGGAACAACACTGATAACACCGATGTTTTTAGCTGCTGCTCAGTAATGTTTACTCTGACCAAGGACTTTCTGAGTCTCATGCTCTGCCAGGGAGGAGGGGAAGCCGGGAGGAAGCAGAGACAGGACACCTGACCCAAACTAGCCAAAGAGGTATTCCATACCACAGCATGTCATGCCCACTATATAAACTGGAGGCAGTTACCTGAAAGGTTTAGATCACTGCTCGGGTCAGGCTGGATATCGGTTGGCAGGTGGTGAGCGGTTGTATTCTCTTCCCTTGTTATTTCCCTTTTCATTATTATTATTGGTGGTAGCAGTAGTGATTTGTGTTATATCTTAGTTACTGGACTGTTCTTATCTCAACCCATGGGAGTTACATTCTTTCCATTCTCCTCTCCATCCCTCCGGGAGCAGGGGGGAGGAAGGAGGGGGGAACTGAGTGAGCGGCTGCATGGCTGAGTTGCCACCATGAAACGACCCTATTACCCTAGTTGATGCTATCATTCCTAGCTAGCATCCCTGTGCCTCTGGCAGATTTTCACTTTCACTGACAAGGAAGCACAGCATTCCTGGCTATCTGCACCATATGGTAAATCACAGAATGCTTGAGAACCGCAGAATGCTTTGAGGCTGGAAGGGACCACAGGAGGTCATCTAGTCCAACCTGCAGCTTCTAGCATGAAGGAGTCCTGTGTGCTTTTCAAATGATTTTTGTAGGAGTCGCTTTACTCATCACTGAGGTGGAGCCAATGCTGGGGTAAAACACAGCAACCATTCAGTGGTAACCAGAGTTACCATTGCAGCACTTGTGAAAAACTGGGGACTGTTTTGCAAAACGTCAGTATTTTTTATGACGTCGGTCATGGGAGACCAGGTCCTCAGTGCAAAAATTAATGTTTTGGCTTCACTGGTGTTTGCAGAGTTGCCACGATTTCTACCCGTGGCAAACCTGGCCCTGTCTGTGCACTTTTCACTCTCTGAAGCCTTGATTATACAAAAGCCACTTTTGTGTGATTTCCCAGTTTCTAAATCTTGAAGCAGCAGCTGTCAGAGGAAGTGTCCAGCGTCATCCAGAGGGGACACCACACTACCTTTCCATGCTCCTGCTGCTCACTGACCTCCCTAATACTTTTGCAGAGCAATAAACTACGGTGCAGGCCCTGCACCCTTCTCTCTTCAGGGTGGTGGCAAGTAAAAACAGCCTTATCCTTGGTTTACCTTTATAGCCAGCATCGGGCGGAGGTAACCACCTAGGTGGCCTGTGTTTGTTGGTCTTCTGATAGGTGCAGCAGTTCTGCTAGTTGCTTGCTCAAACCAAAGGGTAGCATGAAGTCTCCCTCTGCTTCAGTCTCCTGCTCTGCAGTGGGAAGATAGCATCGCACCAGCAACAAAGGAGGCAGCAGTATTTTCCCACTTCACTCATCTGTAATGAGGGTAAATTGATGAAATAACACAGGCAAAGAGCCACAAGGTGAATATGTAAGTTAAAACCAAGTAAACACCCGGTAAAATTCCTGAGGTAAACAATACAAGTCCATCTCAGATGTCTAAAGCTATATATGGTAGCTTTCTGCCATCGCTTCAGTCAAATAAACTTAGAAATTTCCTCTATGAGAGGTTTTGAAAGGAAATTATCTTCCCATGCAGTCAAAAGCCCCTCTTAAAATCTGTGGGGTGCTTACTTGACTCAGAGCCATGGGGTCTGTCCTAGCATACATAGCCCTTGCAAGTGCAGCAGGCTTTGGCTTTGTCAAAGGGAAATCTCACACTGAAGAAATGAAACAGTAGCTCCGAAATAACGGGTTTTGTCTTTAAGATGTGCAGATTCTCATGATCTTAAGAGTACATGCTTTAATGAGAGGCTCTCAAGACAGGTTTAATGTGAACCCTGGGATCCGGTAGTGCAGGACTTCCCATGGCATCAGCTGGGCTTTTCTGAAAAATACGATAAAAATGAGGGCCATGACGTTATGGGTGGAGTTGTGGTGGGAGAAAGCGTGTGTCTGACAGCATTTTTTCCAGGGAACTGGGCAGTGGGCTTGTGATTTCAGATACTTTACTAGATATGGCTGGTGATCTTGATGAGCAAACCAGGCTGCCTTTCTGCTGGGTGAGGTTCAGATAACGCCTAGCTCCCCTGTTAACATAATCTCATGTGGTTTAGATAAAGAACATTTTTATTGTTTTGAATGAGATAGACTTTAATGAGAAGGCAGTTTTGGAAGAGCTGGCTGTAATAGCAGCACTGTTAATATTACTGGTTTTGGCATGGCCGACACAGGAAAAGTGTTTCTAGCGCCAGACATCTGACAGGCTTGAGTGGGGGTAGCATCTTTTCTATCTGTCTTGCTCTGCATGTGGCTGTAACTTGAAACCATTATTTCCTCTGTGACAGGCAAACAATTTGGGCTTAAAATTGACTTGGATACAGGAGACAAAGATCGGCTTTGCACATGTAGGCATAACTTATTGCACATCACATTCCTCCCTCTTCCAGAGAAAAGTTGTGAGGGAGTTTCCTGAAATATTTCACTGACAGGAGCATGAGAAACTTTTATTTTGTAAGGGGAGCTGCTTAGAAGAAAGGAAGGAATCTGTAATTACATAACTTTCATTATGTAATTTTTAATGATTTTCATATTTAGGTAGCAAATCAGCAATCCATTTTGAAATAGTGTGTTGCCTGCATTACTCTGAAGCATTAAAATGTTTCTGTGTCTATTTGTATTTACATTTGAAAACAAAACCCTATAAGAAATAGCTTTACAGTAGGGTTGGGGTTTTTTTGTTTGTTTTTCGTGGATTTGGTGTTTTTTTAAGAAAAAAATTACATATCATTTGGAAGAAACAGAGTATGTGAATATCGCCATTTTAAGCTATATATCACTGAACACATTGAACACAGGAGAGCAATACAAAATGTTATACTTCCTTGCTTTGGGGAGTTCTGCTGTCTGAACAGAATAAAATTGCAGTAATGTAGAAGAAATACCTTGGAAGCCTATCAAGGAAATAAAAAAAGATGCAAAATAACTTCACAATTCTTAATTTAAGACATTTCACAAGAAAACACAGTCACATGCAATCTATTGTAATACACGCAGTCTTCTGTCTTACACACTGGCTTCATGCAACCACAAAATGACAAAAACCAGAACAGAGGCACCCTGGAGAGCCTGCCAAGCCTGCACCTGCCCTAGGTAATAATGAGCAGGGTTGCTGATGAGGTGCAATCCACATAAGCATCACCTCCATGCACCTGCAGGGGAGTTCAGCACTAATATGTCTTGGAGCATATTGTGTGGCCACAGCCCAGGGAAACCATCCCAAGGTTGCCTCTGACCAAAGACTTTTAACTCCAAAGGCCGCCCTCTTGGGTGCAAAGATCTAACATGCAGAAGTGGAGCTGGGCATGTAACAGTCCCATTGCAGAAGAACAGGGAAGCAGTGGCACTGGGGGGAGGGAGATGAGAGTGCTGCCCCGTTCCAGAGCAGAGGACTCTGCACCCAGGCTGGTCTAAAGCAGAACCGTTTCTTCTGGGAGGAGCTGCCTAACCTTAAACAGGTCCTGCTCTCTCATACTGTTTCAGGGTGGGAAAAGTATTTTCCCAGCAGGCCTGGATTGCTTGTCCTTCTTTAACATGAGGGCATTTAAGTGGTGTCTGTTACCCTCCCCAGAGTATTGTTCAAAACACAGCGTCATAGGAAAACTTAGGATGTGGTGGGGAGGAAGGCAGGGTGGCAGGAGAAATGCTTTCCTTCCCAATGAGGTTGAGCTCCTCCTCTCATGCAAGGTTTACCCCGGCAATGTTCAGGGCCAGGTTGGACAGAGGCTTGAGTGACATAGTCTAATGTGAGGCATCCCTGCCCATGGCACGGGGTTAGAACTAGATGATCTTAAGGTCCTTTCCAACCCTAACTGTTCTGTGATTCTATGATTTAACCATTCTCACTGAACCTTGTGGCAATGATCAACATCAGTGGGCACTAAGTCTCAAAGATAAAGTTTTGCAGCCAGATCTCACAGAGATAGTCATTGTGGATGTGACTACAGGTTCAGGATATCCCAGTAAAGTCTCTACCAATAGGAAATGAGGAAAAAGTTTCTGGTTTATGGCATAAAGTTTTTTCAGAATCATGTGAAACTAGATCTTTAACAGTGTATATGCACATAAGTAGAAATCATTTTCTCAGTGAAGGTCTCTTATGTGGCTTGGTGGCACTTGTCATTTTTTTTACATCTGGGCAGCCTGAACTTAACATCTTAGAAGATTATTCCAGAGGGACTCCACTGTCTTCAGAGGGAGCCAGTCTGACTAGCCTAGAGCTTTCAGATAGCTAGCATAAGCAGAAATGTATCCCCTACTTAAATGTAGATTTAGCCTGGTAGGCCAAAAAATCTCAAGACTGCCAGAAGTTTACTTTCAGCACTGAGGCTTTTTTTAAATCTCTCCCCTCTCACACACACACGCATTTTGGCTGCAATTTATCACTTTAAATTGTTCCCTATCAAATATGAAAAGTGTTATGAGTAGCTAGGATGAAGTGCAGGCTCTAAGGAAGACAGTGACAAAACTCCCCTGACTTCAGTGGAGACAAGATTTAACCCTCACCTTTTCTTTTCCCCATTTTAAAGCTATATGTCTATACTTGTATTGGTTATGAAATGTATGATTTTTTGCTGTTTTATTTTGCCAGATTCTAATGCTTAATGATAGTATGTATTTTTTGAAGTTGCTGGCTTTGTAAAAGGAAATGAAATACTGACTTTTATAGAAAATTAGTCTGTTTTAAAAAATTGCTGTATTGAGGTATTAGAAATGGGGGACAGTAGAGCCATCCAGAGGGAGATGGCAAGATAAACTGTTAAGCAGGGCTTTCCATAAGGCAAAGTGTTCGAGTTTCTTAACAAACTATTCAAATTCTAAATACTATTTGGGGCTTGGTTTTTGGTGTGGGTTTTTTTTTTGTCTCTTATTTTTTTTTTCTTTGGCAGCTGTCCATGAGCATAGAATTGTTTTCCATGCATTTATATGCCCTTTGAAGCAATTCACACATTGCATCAATGCACTCGGGCTGTGGCTTGCTCACAAGCTCCGAATTTACAGTGTTGATTTAAAAACCTATACTGGAACTGTATGACCAGTCTGCTCCATGCATTTCCTGTAGTACATTTTCTGAATGGATAATCAAAACTGCCTAAGCTGCAGGGCCAGGAACAAATCTGGCAATGCTCAATTGTCTTTCACTGCACTCATCCTTCAGCACAGAACCTCCAGGAATACATATTGGAAAGACACTTGTATCCTTAGCTTACAAAGCACCACAGTCTTGTCATAATTTCATGTCAGTAACTTTATAACTTCACAACTGTAGAATATATGGATTAGCAATAGGTATTTTGGAAGGTTGATGTAGCACACAGCTGGGTAATTCCTTCACTGCTTTGACTTACAACTTCAATAACTAATGGTGCTACATTAAGTTCATAGAAAATCCTGTTGAATTATACTAGCAGTTGTTATTGAATCTCAAAGAGGAGTGATTACAAATGAGCTTGTGGTGTGTCAGAAATGCCAAACAGTGAACATTTTCAGAAGTATGCAAATATTTGCATCAATGCTTGCATTAATCTAAGTATTTTGACACATAATGAAGAAAGCATTAGCATGAGGAACACATTATACAAAACCACAATAATCACTGAGGTTCTATGACATCTTGATGGCCTTTCAAAATCTAACTGATGTAAACTTTAAGCTAGTAGTAGCACTGATGTAATTTGCCTTGTAAACAGATTAAGAGGTTTGGATGAAAAGCATCAACGTTGGCACTCGAGTATTTTTAAAAAGCCACCAAAAAAAGTATACACAGCAAAGTTACGTATTTCAGCTTTTTTGATGGGCTTCATCTCACCTAACTTCAGCCATTTGTATGTCTGCATTTAAGCTCTCTTTACTCTTCAGTGGGAGGGAGCCAGCCATTTCTACAGGCAAAAATAATCTCAGCTGAAAGCAGTTGCTGAAAATTAAACAAAAAAATATTCATATGGATTACAGTCCTCCTGATTCCCACAAGACGCTCTAGAATATTGTCATACTGAAAGAGGAGATATCTGCAAAAGGTGGAGGCTTTTGGGAGGAGGGAAGAATTGCCCTCAGGCCCATGTCCCCAGAGAAGTGGAGCTGTCCAGCAGTGCCAGCACTGCGCACTGAGCTTCAGAGAAGACAGACACGAGGAGAAAGTCCTACCTATGCTTTCCACCAGCAAGTGAGCACTGCACTTGCATGCTTTACAGCTGCAGCCAACATTGCTTTTGAAACCTCCTTGTTTGCAGGGGCTAAGAAAGTATTGAATGTGTCTGACATCATCCACAAATGTTAAACACAAGTGTAGCTGGGTCGACAGAAGTTCTCCTTTGAAACATGCTTTTGAAACACTGCAGCCTTCAAAGCTGGCTTACATGCCCTGTGCTGCGATACACGGCCTTTTGTTTTGCATAAGTGTTTGTTTTAATGAGGTAGTGCAATGCAGCTCATCAAAATCAAAAACATATGATGCACCCTAGGCAAGAGAAAGGCAATAACTATACAGATTTTTGAAGAGGGCTAGTCATACCACAGGCTACCATTATAACAGAAAAAACAACAAGAATTTTAATATAGCTGTCTGGCCAAATATATTAATTTAAATTGAATGGCTTTTTCTGATATTATAGCTGTGAGGCACAATGTTCTACTGGCAAGCATCTTCAAAACCTTTTTTAGAAGATTTGCTTCAAATGATTTCTGTGCACCAGATCTTGATGGTATGTACATTTGGAAGTCTAACCAAAGGAAAAAAGCTTTTGATTAAATCAATGACCTTTCCTGGAGGTTGAATGAAATGAAGATTGTAATACAAAAAGCTACCTCCTCCAAACAGGGTTTTCTTCAAAATATTTACTCTAAGCTGTCCTCCATTAACTTTACCCTAACTTTTTCACAAATATTCATATCCTTGTGACAGAACAGTAATATACTTTCCATTAGCAAATCCTTTTAATAAATTTTAGTCATTTTCACAATTACTTCCCCAAATGGCTTGCTAACCACCAATTTCCATTCTTTGCCAGGTAAGACTACTGGCAAAGACTGCTGTTTACTCTTGCAAACTTGGTCATTATTGTGGTCATACTGTGTTGTGCTTCGTTAAAATCTGTTTCCCTCAGCTAATTGCATCTCTTCCCACTTAGCAATTTGGTGACATTTTCCCTCTGAAGTGGAGAACAATGAGTGTGATCACTTCGTAAAAAAATATTCTGTATTGATTTCACTTGATAAAAAAATGGTATCATCTTACCCTGGAAAATACCTTTGCACTTTATTATCCCATGAAGGAGAGCTGTGGGAACCCACTGAACCTGAGAACAGCATGTAACATCCTCTCCACTGGTTGATGTTAATGAAAATTGAGTCCCACAAAGAGACAAGCAACTTGTGTGGTAGTAGGCTGCCTGTTATTAGATTAGGCTTCCTACAAAGCCATCATAAATGTCACCAAAAGTCACAGACAATAACAGCTACTGTGCAGAGCTGATGGAGGAATAAGATTTCTTTCCTGCTCACCTGGGTGTCCTCATTTTTGCTTGGGTGTGGGGCAACCTACAGACAGCCCTGACACAGCTTGAAGTGTTCTCAGAATTTCTTCTCATGCTGTCTGGGGTGGACACTGATTCTCAGCAAGATACCAAGTTGTCTTCTACAGCAAAAGAAATCTTCAGTGAACCCTTTAGGGACAGGGTTTTTTTTGGACTGTGCCTGATACATTATGAATGAACTGACCAGGATCTGACAGTCTGTCTCTATACTTATAATGCAAAGATTATTTTAGAACAGAAAACAAGCTTTTGCTATATACTATAGAAAAACAGTCTACTGTTTTTCCCAACATGCTTTCCACAATTTTGGAGCCATAAGAATTAAAGCAATTCTGATATAAATCAGTTAAGAAAACAATATTCTAATAACATTTCTCCCATCCCTTTTGCATTACATGTTAGATTGTGCTGCAATTCTAAAATGTTGCTGAGCAATTCTATGCTCCTCACAGGAGACAAAATTCTTCAGGGTATAAGGTGACAGCAACTTGCTTTCTCTTACAAGACAACATCTCCTCCTCTATCCACAGAGGGTAAGAAAATTGCTAATGGATATATTAGCTAACATTTCCATTATAATAGCTCTGCTGCCTTGAAACATGAAGTACTTCCCTTCTCCCACCTTTAGCCTGTGGTACCTTTTCTGAAATCCCCATGAAATCATCTTCTGTAGCTGATAGGAGTGCAGCACTGGGACAGACCCAAGGGGCAGCACCCTCCTTCAGTGTACTGCAGGGAAATAATTGTAGCCAGAGAGGTTAATGGTTCTGTCTTGGTTTCCAGGTTGCATCAGTTGTCTGCTTAGGGAGGTCTGAGTGGAAGTCTTGCTTGTGGAGCACCACTCCTGAGAGGCACATGTGACCCCAGACATGCAGGCAGCATATGCATAGCACTGCTGGGCTAAGCTCATGCTGCTGCCTCAAGTGTATAGTTTCGCACTGTTTAATAACAGTGCGCATTCACACTGCTTTATTTTGTTTTCAGTTACTTCATTTGCCTATGAGATGTTTCCTTGTTGACAAGTTACTGGCCATATTTGCTTGTCCATTGCCCAAAAAAAGATCTGCAATTAAACCAGGTTTTGCAACCCATGGGATTGAAAACAGAATTATGGTTGGTCTCCAGAAGAACATAAATGCCCACTCCATCTTAGAAGGCTGGAAAGCCTGAATCTAGAACTTGACAGCGATGCTCAGGACTGATTCTTTCAGCTGCTCTCACACATGGGCAGCACAGGGCCCTGATCAGTTGCATGAAGTCGTGCTTATCAAAGAATGTTTCAAATGGGAACCTTTCTTCTCAAGACATAGTGCTATATTTTAGCATGATCAGCATTGCTTCTTTAGCCCAACCAGATAAACAACAGTTTCCCAAAATAACTAATTTTTTAATGATACCAAAGTAATTTGACTCTTTTCATACCCAGACATTTTTGGTGAATTTGTCCACTTACCTGAATGCTTCTCTGAGTTTCTAACTCCAATGTTGGTCACCAAATCTGGTATGGTCGGAGTCTGGCAAACCTATTTTAATTCTGACTTACATCCATTTGATACCCGATTTGTTGTTCTGTAAGCAGTGGAGCGTGTCCAAGCCTGTCTCAGATTTGAGCATTTTCCAGCAAAATGTTTGCATATATAAGCCTAACTTTTATAAAGAAGAGATGTACTTTTCATTTATCAAGGCTTCCAGCTATAACTCTCTCAGGGTCAGACCTAGAGAGGTGCTAAGGCCTCAGGATACACCCTGATTTCAGAGATGGCATTCTCAGCACAGCTTGGAACTGAGCCTGCACCATGACAGCCCTTTTATCTCTGCTCAAAAGTGAGAGAGGCAATAAGCACCAGCTGATTGATGGGTGTGATCAAATATCTCCTACAAATCAGCTTGTGGCAACACAGTACATCTCTGTTCTGCTGTTCTTTTAATGGCATGTGAATATCACATGATATTTGTGACTTTGGGTAGGAGACCACTTTCCTTTCAGTCCTGCTCACTTGGGTTTTCTTTCTTGTTTTTTAGAAACTTTCTTATTAATAACTGACATTTTATTAGTTCCCCATCTGTTGGTTTTTTTCTTCCACTAGTTTCTTCATTTACCAGTAGCAACCTATATTTCTACCAGTATTTACCTACTGACCTTGAATTCAGGAAATTGCCTAAGTGCATGCTTAACTTTGAGGATAAGTTTAAATTTTACTGATTTTAATGGGATTTAAGCATGTGCTTAAAGTGAAACCTAAAATTAAACGTCCTTCCTGAATAAGGATGTTCCCCTGAGTCAGACCCTGCATACATTGCCTTAGAATAGATCCTGGCTGCCCCTCGAGTATGTTAGACATGCCGGATGTTTTCAGAAGCGGTTAATCTGATGAAAGAATTCATCTCAGAGTCATAAAGAAACCACAAGTTTCCTTCACTTTCAGTCTGCTGCTTTGATATTGTTGGTCAGCTGCTTGTGCTGCAAGAGCATTTGTGTCTTTTTTCATAGTCTTTTGATTGTATAGGTAAGAGATCTCCCCAATTGCTCACATGTAAGAAGCTGGTGTGACTCCATGCAGGTAACCCCCTTTGTGAATGCTGGGCTTGTGTGCTAGCTTTTTGAAAGCCCAAAACTCCAAGACTCAAGATAGGCAGAAGACAGTAAACCATGAATAGTGTAAAACAGAAAGAGGACAAGAAGGGCAAGGGACACATACATTCCCATGACTCTTCTTCCTTGGGCAAGCAACACACTGAACACTTCAAAAAGGGAAGAAATACAGTGTCAGTACACAGCACAGCACCATATAAATGTAATATGGGAGATATGCACTGTTATTTATGCTTGTGGCACATTATTGTAAATGGGATGCAGCTTTCTGACTATATAAAATCATTTTGGTTTGGAAATGTGCAATATTTTGACTTTTCCTAATTTTCTCCCTTTTGTAATTAATAATCCAAAGCAATTAATGGAATTAAATACAAATGTGCAAATATTTCAGATGGCTCAGAATTGTATTTTATAAAGGATATATTATTCACTTCTCCCCAAAATGTGGGAAGAATATCCCCATTATGAGATGTTTTCAGTTCTCCTCAAAAACTATTAACACAGTAAAGTCCTACTCCCTAACTATCTGCTTTACTTCACTTAATTTATCTAGGTCATAAGCATGTTTATCACCCTACTGTATCCTTTGCATTTCCTTAGTACATCTAAATATTTGGAGAAGAGGGTTGTTTCCATGTCTTGCCCAGTGAATCACCATGCAATGAATGAGGTTGAAGCCCAAAATAATATACTTTAATGCATGAGATTTATTTTAACCTCTAGGTGTTCCAGCTTGAAAATGGCAGCATAACTTAAAATAAAACAAAAAAAACAAAAAAAACCAAAACAAACAAAACACCCCACAAACAAAAGACAACTGTAAAAAAACCCAGAAAAACAACAAAACCACAATTAAAATAAAACCCCTTGAATGAAACCTCAGCCATAGCAGCTGAGTATTTTGTTCAGAGCTGAATGAACTAAAAATATTTTGTTAGAGCTGAACACACAAAAATCGCCAATGTAATTGAAAAGTCAACTGTTTTGACTTCTTTTGTACAGTCTTTAAAATTAATAACATAATTTACCATGTATGAGCCTGGCTATTCATACTGCACAAAGTTCTGTTGTTTAGTATAGGAAGCTTGCAAAAGCAATCTGCTTGTTTTCCAACCTTACTTGAACTAACCTATCATTTAATTTGTTATTAATTTTGTTTCAAAGACTATTTCTAGAATGACATCTTAGTAACATAAGTCTTGCTGTAACATTTGCATTTCTATTAGAAGCTCAAACCAGAAAAATATCCCACTTCTTGGCAGTTGATTAGAACCATTTACTATAATTTTTGTTACTGCAATTATATGGTTCTGTGTTAAATAATACATTCCAAATTCTTTCTTCATGGAGAGAGCTGCGTGGCTGGCAGTATCTTGATGGACTTGCTTGGATCATACTTGTGATATTGGCAGATACACGGCTTTCATTCTGCATATGCTTGGCTTGAACAAAGCCTACACAAACATAACTTTGAGAGAAATGCATTCTTTTCTAACATTATTCTTATGCGTTAGTTGTACTCCAATAGCAAACAAAGCTTCCCCAACCCACAGATATGGGACTGCCATTGTGCAGGACCTGGGAGGGGTTTATGATTGAAGGTCCTGATCCAAGAAAGCATCAGACCAAGGGTTATATCGCAATTCAGTTGCTTGTAATTATTACTGTCCCACTTTGCACAGGACAGTTAAAGAGCAGGCAAGAGGCTGAGCTGGGGAATGAGTGACTGAGTGATGAAGTAGCTGCCTTGGCAAGTAGCAAATCCCACTGGTGAGGGATGGAGGTGATCTGAGTCCTGTGTCTGGGCACGTGCTGGGCTCCCGTGGAGAAAAGAGGGAGGGCTTTCCCTCCTTGAAAATGTCAAGAACTGTGCTTTTTCCTTCCTTTGCTTTCATGACAGGAAAGTGCCCTGGAAACAAAGCATTGAAACTACTTGAAATACCTGTTCAGTTGAATGTCCAATGTTTTCAAAGCCTGCTACTTTTTTTTTTGTGCAGGCCAAAACTACTCAGCAAGCTTGTCCTTAAGTAGCAAATGGCTTCAGCTGTCCCCCAACCACATTCTTTGGCAAATAACTGCATTGCCCTTAAATAAATACAGTTTCACCGAACTGTGATGGAAATTAAGCATATGGTAAGAGATCTTTTCAAGACTGGAACTGCAGCTTGGCCTTGCAGGGGAACAAGCCCTGTGCTTGAGTGCTAGGGTGTTAAACCACCTGGCTGTCTTAAATACGTCTGGTTAAGTGGTGAAGTAGGTTGATGTGCTAAGTAACTCCTTATGGAGTATTGGCACTAATAGGAGTGTCAGCTGCTCCCACTGTCAGTGGGAAGGTCAATCCATCTATACAAGACTGTTCTTCAAGTAACATTTTTCTGTATTCTTGGTAAGACCATTATCAATATTGTGTCTATAAGTAGTCTTGTGAAGACTCTTTTCCACATCAGACAGGAAAGTCCAGGTTTTCTGAAAATTGCCTGCATTTTTTTCACCTGCTGCATAGGTCTCCTAAAACTGGATATTTGACTACACTGGTAAGTCTTGCAGTTGACTGACGTGCATTGTACATGCACACCAGTGGCTTCAAGCATTTGTACCTACAGTATGTGAAGGCATGAATAAAGGCATAGTTACAGATAGAATTAAACTTCTCAGAAAAAGTAAAAATGAAAAAAAGTCTCAAGCCTGCAAAACCACATTCATAAATTTGTTTCTTATATTTTATGTAGTCTTCATTGAAGGCAGTGAGAATGCAGGGTTCAACTGTGTAAAGATCAGCTCACATATAAGTCTTTGGGGGACTGAAGTTCACATCTATGGTTTAAACCCCAAATGAGATCATTAAAAGAAATCCAACAGTTCTAGTTGCTAAGTGACAACAACCCTGGATTTGAGGAAGGCTGAGGCTCTCAATGACTTCTTTGCCTAAGTCTTCACTTGCAAATGCTCTGACCACACCTCCCAAGTCTTGGAAGGCAGATGCAGGGACTGTGAGAATGAAGACCTTGTGCCCACTGTAGGAGAGGATCTGGTTTCAGACCATCTTAAGAACCAGCATGTGCACTAGTCTGTGGAACCTGATGAAATCCATCCATGAGTCCTGAAGGAGCTGGCAAATGAAGTTGCTAAGCCACTGTCACATACATCAAAAATCATGGCAGTCAGATGAAGTTCCCGACGACTGGAAAAAGGGAACTATAACCCCCATTTTCAAGAAGGGGAAAATGGATGACCTGGGGAATTACAGACCAGTCAGTCTCACCTCTGTGCCTGGCAAAATCTTGGAGCAGATTCTCCTGGATGGCATGCTAAGGCACATGAAAAGCAATGAGGTGCTTGGTGACAGCCAGCATGGCTTCACTAAGGGGAAATCCTGCCTGACCAAATTGGTGGCCTTCTATGATGGGGCTACAGAACTGATGGACAGGGGTAGAGCAGTTGATGTCATCTACCTGGACTTGTGCAAAGCATTCGACACTGTCCCACACGACATCCTTGTCTCTAAATTGGAGAGACATCAATTTGATGGATGGACCACTCGGTGGATAAAGAACTGGCTGGATGGCTGCACACAAAGAGTTGTGGTCAATGGCTCAATGTCCAGCTGGAGACCAGTAACGAGTGGTGTCCCTCAGGGATCAGCGTTGGGACCGGTCTTGTTCAACATCTTTGTCGGTGACACGGACAGTGGGATTGAGTGCGCCCTCAGCAAGTTTGCCGATGACACCAAGCTGTGTGGTTTGGTTGATACACTGGAGGGAAGGAATGCCATCCAGAGGGACCTTGACACGCTTGTGAGGTGGGCTGATGCCAACCTCATGAAGTTTAACCATGAGAAGTGCAATGTCCTACTCCTGGGTCAGAGCAATTTCAAGCACAGCTACAGGTTGGGCAGAGAAGAGATTCAGAGCAGCCCTGTGGAGAAGGACTTGGGGGTGCTGGTTGATGAGAAAATGAACATAAGCTGGTTTCAGAGTGCACTCGTAGCCCAAGAAGCCAACTGTATCCTGGGCTGCATCAAAAATAGAGTGACCAGCGAGTCCAAGGAGGTGATCCTGCCCCTCTACTCTGCTCTTGTGAGACCTCACCTGGAGTATTGTGTGCAGTTCTTGTGTCCTCTACTTAAAAAGGACATGGAACTGTTGGAACAATTCCAGAGGAGGGCCACGAGGATGATCAGGGGACTGGAGCACCTCCTGTATGAAGACAGGCTGAGGAAGTTGGGGCTGTTCAGCTTGGAGAAGAGGAGGCTGCATGGAGACCTCATGGAAGTCTTCCAGTATCCGAAGGGGGCCTACAGGGTGCTGGAGAGCACTCTTCACTAGGCACTGTAGCGACAGGAAAAGGGGTAGCAGGTTCAAACTTAAATCGGGGAAGTTCAGGTTAGATACAAGGAAGTTCTTTACTGTAAGGGTGGTGAGGCACTGGAATGGGTTGCCCAAGGAAGTTGTGAATGCTCCATTCCTGGCAGTGTTCAAGGCTAGGCTGGATGGAGTCTTGGGTGACATGAGGTGTCCCTGCCCATGGCAGGGGGGGTGGAAATAGTTCTTAAGGTTCTTAAGGCCCTTTCCAACCCTAACTATTCTATGATTCTAAGATGGAAAGGAAACCAAACTGCCTTAATGCCACAGCTCCTTTCTGAGAAATGCAGTAACACTTACATAGAAATGTTTTAACAAGGAGCTTCTGTTGACTAGTCACAGTACATTGTGGGAAATACCAGGCTAATTCTAGAGCAAGATCAAGTCACTCAAAGTCAGATCCAGCCCAATAGAAAAAGGGATAGTTTAAATATTTATCTTTCAGTTGACACAGTCTTTTGAGAAGATAGAGATGAAGTAGACACCTCATGCAGTTGAGTGCCATGAACTGGAAAAGTCTGGCATCTTCTAGGGCCAGGCCCAAAATACAGCTCATCTTAAAATAAGTGCCCCATGCTACCAGACTGCTGCTGCATACAACACTTAATTTCTGTTTTACTGGATCCCAGATAATTGTGAATGATTGTTGGATAAGTCACATGCCACCAAGGTAATTCAACACACATGTCTTAGCAAGTTTTTCACACATGTCTGGCAAGCCCTTCATAGTAGGGAAAGGTTTTAGAGATTCTTTCCTGGACCTTAAATCATGCATTAAATCCTACCAATTATTGGTTCCTTCCCTGTTTCCACTTCTGCTGATTTTTTGTTATTGGACAGTAATTTTTGTGTCTTGTAATATGACCTACTTAGGCCCCTTTGAAAATCAGAATTTCCAGTTTGCAGGAAACTGTGATAATGTGTAATTTTGTTTAATTCTCAACGGGTTGAAACCTTAGTCCCATTGAAGCAAAATGAGTTTTGCCATCCGTATTGGTAGAAGCAGGACAGTCTTTATTTTTCTTAAAACACTATGAAACCTACAAAGTGCTTTTAGATACTGGTAAAAAGATTGTGGTGATGATGATGACAAATTCCAGGTTTGTAAAAAATCTGAGTTATAATTATAATGGCAATTAATTATATTAAAAGCTTTTTTCCAATGTGGTAAGCATTTTATGCCTGCAGTTTTTATCCATTAAAGTAGTTGAGAACTCCTTTGCTTTCTTTCGTTCCAGTGTGTATAGTCCCCGAGAGAAAATATTTGGTTTATCATTGCCAAGTCCTGTGATTTCACTGTAGTACTTTTAAGATAATAATCTAATTTTCTGGTATGTTGTTGGAAATGCATTTCTCTAAACGTACTGAGCTTTAGAAATGTGGTCAAATGGAAATTGGATAAGGTAGGACTTTATCAACTTGGCATTTCTTGGGTGTTGGAAATACTTGTTATTTGTCATCAAGCTTTAGAGATCCAAGGTACACTGTTACTTTTTAGAAGAGTTCTTAGGGGTGTTTCATTCCAGTAGTAAAAATTTAGTTTATAAACTGCTTGAATAATGCCAAAGGTAGAGAGTTGCCAATAGGCAGTTCCTGGGATCACCTGGTTTCCAAATAAAGGTACTTTCTCCTACTCAGACAATCCTGCATGACCAGCACTGCAGATAAAGCTCCCAGACATGGGATTTAGCAGAAGAGAGGAATGAGTGGTTTCACTGCCTGAGAAATAAGTGAGCTATTTGTAGCACATCATCATGCTGTGATTTGAGACTTACCCTCTCTGCTCTTCAGAAAGCCACAAGAAAACTACAGGCTCTACAGGCATTTTTGGTAATTATTTCCTCTCAACATATTCATTCTGCTCTTCAAAAAGGTGATAAATATTTTTTTGCTTAATTGTATAGCTGAGATTCAAGACCAGTGTTAGTTAACAGTGATTTTTTTTAATTTATTTTTTTTTCCTCACAAGGCATATGGTATTGCTGGGTCAGAGAGAGACAGAAATATCAGGCAATTACAGAAATGTGTAAATCTTACCCTTTTTGAACCACACAGCCTAGCCTTTGGAGTACTGTTGCAAGATGTACTGTCACATTTTCCAAGTAATCGATTTCTATTTATTTTTTTAAATCTTATTGCAAAATAATTTCTCACATTATTCTTTTAATGTTTTCAGTGTTTAAAAGAGACAGCTAAATTTATTCTTCTGTCCTGGACAGAAAAAAAAGCAAAGCAAAGCAAGTTACCTGTGGAAGTAGTTTGTCTTACTATATATGTAAGCAGTGTGCATTTAGTGTATGGAAACAACAACAGAAATGACATCTCCTGTAACCTGAATTTCTTCTTCCTAACTGACAAAAGAAGAGCGTTCTTAGAGGCGTCTAAGTAGTGCATTGCTCCATCAACCCCCACCCCACTGCTCTTCTGACTGTGCCCTGTCACACACAGCCAAGGGTATCTGGAGTAGGCAAATGTTGCCTACTCCAGACATGGCAATTTTTTGAGTTTTAACATTAGATACTGTGAAATACCTGATAAGAATTAAGATGAACTGAGTAGACCAAAGTTTTAGTTGTATATCTATAATTTCTTTTATATTTCTTCTCTTCCCTACTGCTGAAGAATTCACCTTCTGTGGAAGATAGCTATCTAAATGGAAGGAGGTTGATTGATACTGGGGAAAATGATTAATGGTCAATCCTTTTTTTGTTCAAATCTTGAACTACATCTGAGTTCATAATTAGCATAAGGATGTAGAAAAGTAGTGAGGGTTTTTATTTGTATCTGTCTGTCTGCTGGGGGGGGATATTTCTGAGTGTGTGCATGTATCTCAAGGTGGTCAAAGGGTGGCAGATTTCAGTTATTAAGAATGATCTGGATTAGCCCTGGTCTTTCTGGGTCAGTAAGTTTCAAACACAGATATTTCACATCTGTTTCTTGTTCACAGCCACTAACAAAGAGGTACAATACCAAAAGAGTCCCAGGTTTAGATGTCTGGTCCCTTAAGGAATTCAGCTGGTTACTTGGAGAGGGGAAAAAAAAAAGGCACAGCTATACCTCTTATTCAAATTTGCAGATTAGGCACAAGCCCAGAGGTGAAAGGTCAAATAAAACAGTTGAAAGCATTTTATATGGACTTCCTGGTCATGGAGGGGAAAAAAAGACCATGCAGTCTTCCAGAGCATGCTATAAAAGCCAGAAGAGTGTGAGAGACACTTTAATAAGTTCCATTCTTGATGAAAATCTTGAAACAGCCTCACTAATATGGTGTAGATATCCAATATGCCAGACACACTTGCTGTGTGCAATGGCCATCGATCTAGGGATGGTAGGGTCTGGAAGGATAGTGTTCTGTAATAACCACTTCAAACTGTTGTGTAGTTCAGTTAAAATTACCTAAGACATTTGGAAAAAAGTGATGAAAAATGTTGGCTTTTGCCCTCGCAGTTACTTATTTTTTCCTTGCAGAAAAGCTGCTTTTTTGAAGTATTTTGCTTTGTTGTTTTGGATTTTGGTTTTGGTTGGTTTGTTGGTTTGGGGTATTTTTGTGTCCTGTGGTTTCATTGTCACTTACCCATCTTAAAATTAGCATCAAATTTAAAACAAATAGCTGTCATATCATTGGCAACTTTCAGCCAAAGGTTTTGGTGCACTTTAACTATAAGTCCATGCAGCACTTCTTAGACATTCGGTGGTACTACTGTTAATGTGTTGCAGATGGGGAAACTAAGGAAGAACGAAAGGGATGTTTAGGTGAGATTCATCTGACATAAGTGGAGTTAATCTAAAAGCTGGGTATGTCAGGTAATTGTACAGGTTCCCATTGTAGGTAATAGAGTGAAGTACTTTAAAGGTGCAATTTATCTCACCTCTTGTAAGTAGCTGTTATCGGTGAGACTGATTGACATGATGAAGATAGTTGTATTGGGAACTGCAGAAGAAGTCTTGAAGAATTAGCTTAGTCTTGACACTTGCATTTAAAATTGTTGAAGCCTGATAAGTGAATCCTACTTCAGCAGTGATTCAGTTCCCTGTCTGCAAGTAAGTGTGTCAGCATGTCTCTGTTACTGACTATTGCAAATAAATCCACTGTCAATAGAATTGTGACTGTGCCAATGTAATTCATGGCAACAGAGCTCCTATTTAATTTCCAATTTCTATGGTATTTTGTTTATGTAGAGAGTATAGCTGGTCTCCAAAGATGATCAGAACAGAAAAGATGGGAAAACAGTGGCGTAGTCACCAAAAAATATTTTTACTGATAGAAGCTTAAATAGGTTGAATAACGGGGACTCAAAGTCAGTAAATTAAATACTTTGACTTTCACTTTGAAAATTTCCAACATTTCATTTCTGTAAAACTTTGTCCATTGGGAAACAATCCATTCTTGATTGCTGTTGTTCCACGAAATACAGTTTAAATAAAAAAGTGTTTCCCTTGAATCAGACCCTCTCCCAAATTCTCAGCTCTGTTAGCAAGTGAAATGAATTCATTGCTATGACAGGAAGGAAGGTGGGGTTAGGGGAAAGAGATGTAGAGACTAACTGGCCAAACGGCTTGGAGCAGCTGAAGATAGCACATGGGGTGATTGAAAGAAAGCAAAGATGGGAGAGTGGGAAGACATAACCAGCCCTGAGGGCAAAGCCGACGGTGGGTGCCACCGCAGCACGAAGAAATCTTTTTTATCTGCTTCTGTTAAAGTACTTTTTTTATGAAAAGAAGTAATTTCTGTTTTTGGAATGAGCTGTTCATTGCATCGTGTTGGAGGAAACAATGCATCCCGGCGAGCCAGCAGCTCTTCTTTATAGGTGCACTGAGCACCCTCTAGTGACCACCGGTGCCAAGGTGCCCCTGGCTCCCAGAGGTGCTCCCAGTGCTCAGGACCAACTGGGGAACGTCAAGGGGATGAGGACATGGTCCTGCTACAGCCACTGTGGTGCAAGACCTGGTAGTAAGGGATAAAATCACAAAAGCTTGGAAACAGTGCTGGAGGAAAGGATGCCTTTCATGAGATGCATGCTGCGTTGTGCCAGTGGCCAGGTAGTGATAGTAAGTATTAATTATGCTGCTTTACATGGTCTGCTTGCTTTGATATAGTAATTGGAGTTTGGTTTGACATCAGCAAATGCTCCACTTCATGGAGAGCAGCACCTTACTCCTGCATTTGCAGCCATGGGTCAATGGGCAGAGCCAACACCAGAATTGGACCCCATTTTTCTCAGGATGGAATCTGTCCTGTGCCTTCAGACTTGGTGCGGTGTCAAACCCACTCAGGTGTGGAAGAAAGAGGTCCCTTCAGCAGCTCTCAAGGCCCAACAGTCCTGGGGATGGGTAGTAAGAGTCCCTCAACCTGGAGGGCAGCACCTGAGCTCCTGGCCTCGCAGCCCCTTGGGCCAGGTTGTGAAACTCCATTCTTTTCTGAGCATGCCCATTGGTTCCACTCTAAAAGCCTATTTTTGAGAGCTTTCTTTGGGGTGAGGGAAGAGGTTCCCTCTCTGTGAGGAGATTTACTGATGTTTTCTTCAGAGCCAGCTGAAAGCTGTGAATTAAAGGGAGGAAGTCCTACTGAAGGGCTTGCTGACAACTTCTAAGAGTGTATTTGTCCCTCACACCGAGCCAAGCATGGCCAAACTGATGTATGGAGCTGTATTTAAGCAAAATGCTGCATCTTTTTTTTTGGTGATTAAGACCTTTACACGTGTATCTTCATGTTCCACGAAGCAGCCTTAATTTGCCTGAATTTCTTAAAATCTGCTTCCAAAAACTGCAATGTAAAGTCTTATATTGTACTCAAGTTCTTTGACTTGTAGCCTAGTTCTACCTGGAGGAGAACCTTCTTTTTACCTGCAATGTTGGTAAAAGGAACAGAGCTCACTTTTTCTCATCTCTCTTCTTTTCTTTTAATACCCTCATATTCAAACACTGTATGTACACATACTAAGCAAAACACACAAGGTGAATGTGTCTCCAGCTTCCCAAATTCGGAGTTATTTGTAATGTAAAGAAATTTGTACAGTTAAAAGGATGAAGGCCACATTATTAGCAATACTGTCAACATTTTGAAAGCAAAAAGGAAAAAAGCTATCCAAGCCGACTGCTGAACAAGCATTGTGAAAGTAAAAGACTTAGTGGCGCTAGTGAGGATAGCAAAATGCACTTCTAGTCTCCTGGTCAGCCTAGGCTGAGAGCAGTGCTCTTGGTTTGCTTTGCAGACAGCAAGATGGATTGCAGATCTTTTTACAGGGGTAATATTGCAATATATTTCCTACAGCCTAACACCCTAGAGGATATGATATGAAATATCTGAGGACAGAATTGCTTTTTAGAGTTAGTAGTGGTGTTTCAAATAGCATGGGAAATGGTCTCTTTGGAAATATTTCTAGTGCATCCTGGAAAGGGTGCAACAAGCAAAACAACTTTGGCAGTTTATCTTTTTTTTTTAGGACCTAGTCTGATCACTTCTTTTGCATGGTCAGACCAAATCTTTAGGTCTGTACAGGACCCCGTTGGTTTAAGCAGGCTTGGATCAGCATAGATTGGATCCTTCCTCTCCAGTTTAAAAGGCTCTTTTCTAAAGAGGGAGCTCTTTAGTCCCAAAGGTAGAAGGCACTTAAAGCAAAGTTTAAGCCTGTCTGTATTCAGGAAAGAACTTAAGCACAGCTGTAATTCTAAAGCATGTGCAGACCCCCTGTTTTCATCAAGAAACTTCAGCACGTGTGTAAAGTTAACACACTCAGTAGTGTTTTGTCACTCTTGTTATTTCAAGATGCAGGCTTGAATGTAGAAGAACATTCCAACAGAAATGAGCCTAGACAAATTTGGGTTACAAGCTTGAGAGAGAAATTAAGGGAGAAGGGAGTGTTAGGTGACTTGTGTGGATTTTTAATACTTTTATGTGTTTTCATTCTGTTTTTTGACCAAGCCACGTTTTTTCAAGCTCACACAGCATTATTTCAGACAATAGCACATAGTTGCCTAACATAGCAAAAACTTGTTTTCTTTCTATTTAACCTTACCAAAATGCAGAAAAGAGAAAAATAGTAGAAGTGTGTGTACTATTTTCCTTTTGCAACTGGATGATGGTGATTTGATAACCCAATATTTTCCTTTTCTTACAATACTAAGGCTCTGTCTTGGAATCGGAGCGACAGAAGCATAAGCGCTCAGAAATCTGCCTGTGGGTATTAGTTTGAAAGTCAAATAAACTTCATTGAATTCTTTGGCACAGAATATGTGCCAGTTTAAAATGGCAAAACCCTTGCTGGGCTGTAGGCTCCGTAAGACTTATATAATAATGATAACAGAGCTCAGCAGAGTCTGATACCACCTGCATTATGCTTCCAAAAGCCTGGTATAAATCAAGAGGTAGTATGCCTGTATGGAGGTAGGCTGGAAAAGAATCATTACTAAAATGTGCTTGTGAATGAGTTTGTTAGATCCTATCCACTGGAGAGCTGGAACTGATACTTCAAGACTCTCAATATATTTGAGATAAAAACCCCAAAATATCATGGACTTAACTGGAGTGGAAGTCACCCAACTGAAACATTATACAACGCTTTGAAATTTCAAGAAAAAGGTTCTAATCTTTTGGCTGCCTTGCTCATTGTTTGGAGATGAAAAGGGAGGAAATCAACATCCCCATGAAATACAATTACTGTAAATTGCTTTCTTTTCATATGGTTTGTAATGAAAATAGGAAAGTTACCAGAAGTTACCTGCTCTGCAGAAGCACAGTAATTTGGTGGATGCAGACTGCAACAAGACATTCACCGGTGGAACACCACATTTCTAAATGAACCAACTAATGGACAATATAAACTATTGTACAGCAGTGCTGACTCTGGATTGCACTGAAGTGTCCAGAAGTCATCTTTACAGTGAAAGAAACCAGATGTCCTTAAAATGAACCATAAAATCAAGCTACATCTGTACAGGGAGTTGATCCTGTAGCACTTTAGGATCCAGGGCAGGGAGGAAAAGTAGGGTGTTTGCTCTGCCCTTCTCAGTGTGTGATCTGCTTGTGGGGCAGCTGGAGATCAGTTGAGACACAGGTTCAGCTTGGTGACACACCACCAAACTTCAAACAGGGTCTTCCCAGGGGCAGCTCTATTGGATCCCAATTGCACTTGTTCTGTGTTGTTCTGTTGTGTCCAGGTATTTCCAGCTCTGAAGTCCCCATGGGGAACTTTGAAATAAGGATTTTGCAGGACCTACTGGATGGCAGAGCCATTCATGTGAGCAGAGGTAGGTGGTAAGCACCCTTTCCTCTACCCTGCCTTGGGTGAAATGGATCAGCACCTACAGGACGAATGCCCCAGGGTGCACCTCTGGAAAAGTGCGTGGCCACTTTTCACCTTCTTTGGGTCAGGGCAGGAGGGGTAGAGTGAACTGGGACTTACTGCTGTCATTGTGTACCATTTGGAAAAAAATGCATGCCAAATGCCAGCAGTCATCACCAGTTACAGAACAGTGCTCCATTTCCTTTCTTTTCCTAAGGAGCAGGAGAGGAAGGCATTAGGAGAGGGTGAGGTCATCTGCTTCCACTAAATAGTGCTACAAGCCATCACTATTTCTTGTTCTTTTTATCATACTAGAGTCCCTGGTCAGAGAGCAGGGCCTTATTAGAGTGGGAATTATCTACCCAGTGCTGCAGTGCTTTCAAGCAACATGTCTGTGGTTTGATGTTGTTATAGGAAGCATTGAGAAATCAACTGTAATTACAAGGTTATTAAAAAATTAATGCATTCTGACTTCTTGTATTTTTTCCTTCAGTTTTTGGAGGTCCTATTTTCAAGTTCTTCTCTTCTAGCTAATAGCTCAGAATCTCTTGACACCAAGAACTATGTATTTCACAAAAAAATAAAATGTTGTGAGACTCATAAGAGCGAGAGGATTGTGCCAGCATTGGACCCTGAGTGGTTCTTTACATATGGATTTTCATACTGGCTGATACAGTGGAAAAACTGCCTTTCTTATTCCCATCCTTTGGGATTTTTTTAGTTCAGCACTCCTAAGCACGGGGCTGGGACAGGGACGGTATTTTGTTTGCACAGCTGGTAGTTTTGGGGTGCCCTGTGACTGCCAAGTGCTACAAAAGGACAAATAAAAATATAACACTGAATAAAAAATGACTAACACACTCCAGCCAGGAGGGGAATCGCCAGTGAAACCATCTCATTTTTATGCATGGATAGAACTGTGAAGTAAAGGAATAGTGTGGAAAATTTAAGACCCTTTATGGCATTCAGGCATTTGCTTTTGACATGTATAGATTTTTGTGACTTCCTTTCCTCAGTAAGAAAGAGGCATCAAGAAGAAATTATTATCCCAAATCCACTTGCTTCTTCTCTAAGAAAAAAAAATGTGCTAGATCCCATAGGCGAGAAAGTGTCAATAACTCAAGAATTCAGGAATGAGGTTAGTAGACAAATATAGATGTGGTATAAGCGGGGCTAGGCTTCATTAACATATTTGGAGTTACACCCGCTTATACCAAGTCTGGCTTCAGCCCTGAATCAGCAATTCCCCAGTGAATAGACTGCATGAAACTAGTCCTGAATTTGGTCCATTTCATCTGACATCTGCATCCTGCCTCAAAGTGGCATGTCACACTTACAGCACATCAGATCACACCTGGCTAGGCAGTCACAGGCAATTGACTTTTTTGTTAAAAAAAAAAAAAAAAAAATTTAGTCACATATCATCAAGAAAAACAACATTGTTTTAGGACTCTTATCTCTTCACTCCCAAATATCCTGTTTCTTCGAGCTGCAGTGGCCAGGACCAATAGAAACCTCTTCCTGCCATTGGCTGACTTCATTTCCCAGAGTTAGCACAATCTCATCCGCTCTAAACAACCTCATCAAAACTTCTTTCTGGTCAGAGCGAAGCAATAATTATTATTAGCAATTATTAGCGATCAATAATCTTGATCACATTATGGCAAGCACTATTAAGGTAAGAAAGGGGTACCTTTTTTGTTGAAATTTTTTTCAGTGGCGTGTTCTTTGGTTTCCTTTATCAACCTAGATAAGTTAGAATTGGGCAACACCCCCACTGCCACAATAGAGGACAACAAGATTTCCTTTGTACTGCCTAGTAAATTTCCTTTTTCCTACTCCAACCATCCGCAAGGCTTAAAAACTTCAAACTCGGAAAAAAAATTGGGTTTTTTAAATTCACTGTTCAGTGCTGTGGATTGCATATGCGAAGCCCTTTATGAGAGCTTCTGAAATTTCTTGTAGGTATCATTCTGACAACTTGGATGTGTTTGTGGACTGCCATAAGGGGAGAGGGTGTGCACTGGAAGGAAAAAACCTGGTTCCTAAGAGCACTAACCTTTTGGATACTTTTAAACGTTTCTCTTGCTGATGGGGACACAAATATTAGCAAGCGGGATTGAGAGGCACCAGCTCTTGTTTCTCTTTTGTACAGGTGTTAATTATGTGCTTTTCTATAAACTCTTATCCTTATACTCAGGACCTTTCTGAATGTTATTTTAATGGTGGCGGCAAGATCTCATGGGTGTGTTCTTTTTTGTTTTAATTTTTTGGACAATAAAATTCTCTTACTGGCTTATAAATTGATCTCAGTGCATGGTTTGGTTTTTTCAAGAATGGCTTTGCTGAGTTTTTCAGGTTGTGTCACTTAGAATGTTGAATAAATCTATATGTCTATCTGTCTAGTTTTTGCTTCGCTGTATGTTGCAATAGATAGCAGTTACAGATATAGCAATAGCTGTGATTAATTGCAGAAGTATAACTGTAACTAAACACTTTGTGAGAGTGAAACTAATTTTACATAAAGAGCACAACAGCATGTACAGTGAGGACTCTGTGGCGTTGTATTGCCAGATCTGGGATCAAGGTATTTGTGTTCTTCATGGTATTGTATATTTCTGTACTTTTCTAATTATGCCAGAGATTTAGTAAGAGATATGGAATAGCAGCAGTGCCTGGCCATTAGCTAGTGGAGTTGCGGTTTGATTTCTCAGTAACTTCTGCTTAACTGTTTACATTTGAAAGATCATTTGATGCTTTTTGTTATGTTTTTTGGAATGTGAAAGTCTTACCTAAAGACAATGGTATTTAAAAGACTAATGGACCTTCTCTTTTTGATGCTTTCTAAAGGCTATCTATAGAGGCAAAGATCTCAATTGCATCTGCATTTCTGACCAGCATGTATTATATGCTAAATAGCTCCTGAAATAGCTGAATTCGCCTTGGTTTTGCTGCCCATTTCAGAGCACGCAGGATATGACAGGCGTTCTATAAAAATCTTGAGGTTCAGGGAGTGAAGTTTTGCATTGCTAAAAGAAGGGCTATGTGCTGATAGTAACGCCGGTTCTTGTCTTTATCAATGGGAATGAACTATTGATGTTGGGATTTTTTTTCCAGAAATGATGGTACAATGAGATGTTGCATGCATTTTGAGTAGTTCTTACTTATTTTTTGATGTTGATTCATTTACTGAATTATAATAGGGAAAAGGATTGTACACAATACCTTATCATTGTTATTATTATACCTTCACCTTACACTTACAAAGGTGAGAAGAGACTGTGTGCAGCTGTGTATTGTACAGCCTGGTGATGTAATGCAGTCAGCAAAGGGAGAAGGTCAGCAAAGCCTCTGAAGTGGAAAAATGTACATTATTGTCTCCTTACCTGGGAGTGTAAAACTTGCAGGGAAAAATAAGCACCCCAAAATATTGAGGATTTCAGTGCCCAAGGTGCTGGGAAGGCTTTATAGGCTGAAGGAAGGATTTTATTTATGAAAGTGCAAAATGTAAAATGTCTGGAAAGAAATGACAGGTGCTTTGTACTCTAGATGCAGAAAATGTGCTCCTACATGAAGCTAATCTAGTCCAAAGAGGTTCAATTCCTCATCTATAATGAAATAAGGAAGTCATTTAATCTGGAGGTTACTGAAATAAAGAAATTGCATTTGAAGGCCAAAGTGGTGTTTGTGCTTTTGCTAAACATTTGTATTCAGCAAATGTTTTTTTACAATTTCAGTATAATGGCCTGTGTTGTCTGCTGGCAATGGATAGCCTAGCTATCCTGATGCAGGTGACGAGAGACACTAGCCAAGAAAGGTGGAGGATCTTATCTAGGGTCTGTGTGCCAGGAATTCACTTTCTTCTTTAGGGAAACTCTGGAGTCATAGAATGTCAAAATTGGGTTGCAAATGGCTATATATCTGTTGATAACCAGGTAGAAATTGCTCTAAACTTACAGTCATAGGTTTACTTACAGTTCGACTATTTGATTCATCCATTTTCCTCTCACAAACCTGCAGACAGACCCATGGGACTCTGGGGTCATGAGAAACCAGGCTGGCTTAACTGGGGCTAATTGATAACTGTGAAGTTATTTGTGTAAGTTTTATGCTGCTGGGTTTGACAGCACAAATGTGGCTTTACTGGAAGATATGTCTCTTCTTGTCCCATTCCCTCCTTCTGCTGCCCCCTTCCCCCCCCCCGCCTTTTTCCCCATGCTGAGGAAAGCACCACAGTGGAAGGTTTTTTCTAAGAAGGACACAGCAGTGCCTTTTTCCTAGGCTCTAACATGAATGGCTTACTTCAGTTCTGACCTTCATGCTGTAAGAGAGGCCTCCCTCCTTTGACCAGGAGCAGGGTCAGCTGCTGTGGAAGGCAGCATAAGAAAGTGGTGAGAGTGGTGGGAGAAGGTGTGTGCCTCCACAGTCAGAATTTTGGTTTTGGTATGAAGTCAGGCATCTGATGCTTCTAATACATTCAGTTCTCTATACCTGGTACGCACTGGGCTGACCTCACTGCTATGTTTTTGTGTGTTTGAAAGATAAAATGTTATTTTCTAGTGGAAAAAGTCTCCTCACAGTCAGGATCTCAGCTGTAAGGTGATTACTTAGACAGCTATATGCAGTAGCACAACGGGGCAGAGCACTGAAGCTGAAAATATCAAATCAAAACAGCACTGCTAATTATAATCATCCCACTATTTACTGTAAATACAATTTTAGAAAGTATCAAAAGCATCTGAATTAAGCGTCTGTCTTTTTTGTATTGGTTTTTGGTTGCTGTTTTTTTTTTAAAATCGAATGGAGAAAAAATTACTTAAGTATTACCTTGGGACGAAGTAAAAATACTTATCCTGAAGGTCATTTTGTTTGTTTTCCCGTTATCCTATAGTGGAGGAAATAACATTAAATAGAAAAACACAACTAGAATCATACTTCCTTGGCATGTAGCAGGCCTTGTTAAATTTCTCCCTGCCTGTGAATGCAATTACACTTCTCCTTAGAAAATCTTTTGTTATCTTGACTTTACAATGGCTTATTGATTACACTTGTTGTTATTTCTTTTACTCTAATTTACTTCTAAATATGTGCATGTCCACTTTTTATTATTGATTTCTAAATTGCTGTTTGTATGAAAGCCATGATTTCTGTGAGAAAATGTCTATGTATTTGATAAAGGATGGGAGAATCCTTGTGGTTTCTGAGGTTTGAAATAGTATGGATGTACTGATTAAAGCGGTGTATAGTGGCAAGATATTTTTCTTCTGTGAAGAATATTAGTCTGTGCTTCTCTCTACAGCATTACTTTCCTCTCACTTTCTTTTAGAAAATCTAAGCACTCAATACTTCTAAAGCCAAGGAAAGCTGGAGGCAGTTAAAAAAAACCTGTTCTTGGCATATGGAAATGTTTAAGTCTTTGTTTAGAGGACTGCATCTGCACTGAATCCAACAGAACTAATACAGTAATTTGTAATTCTGTTCCTTGCATTAAAAATATTATAAAGATTATTCTCTTTTTGTTTTCATCTTAGTTAGCAAATGATCCAGTGGTGTATTCAACTTTAAGCCTGTAAATGCTTCCATTGGCTTTGGTGATATGACACAAGCCTCTTAAAGCTAAGCACACACCTGAGTGCTCTGTTGAATCAGAAGCAAGAACAGCAAGAATGCCTTAAACTACTTAGCCTGATCTTGCACTCTGTAATTCAAAGTTTTCAGCAATTTCATGAAGATCTTGTTCCAATAAAGGCAGCATTATCAGACCTATAATTATTTCCAGGTAAAATAGTATTTCTGACTCAAATACAAATGTACAATTTAAAGGAAGAAATACTCATATAAGAACAGACATTTGAGTGATTTTTGCATTGTGTTCTTTTGCTTTTAATCAGCAGTCATTTAACTCAATCTGGTTTGTGGCTACGTATGCCAAAATGAAGTCAAATATAAGGATTTTGCTTTCTAGAATTAAGTCCCCAAGCAAGGAACAACAGCTGGAAAATGCATAGGTTTGACTGTCTGAGTCGTTTTGTTTGTTTGTTTTTTCTTAACAAGAACTGTATTATCTCTTAACAAAATGTTTTTCAGCAAGTTCCATGAGTTACAAAAGGCCTTTCAGAGATAATGTTTAAAGAATCAAGTGCTCTTGGAGAATGACTTGCTGAAAGATAAATACAGAAGTAGTTTTGAGAAATGTGGATGCCAAAAGAAGATATTTATTTTCCAAATGACAATTTCGAATCCAGTGAAAATATATAATGCTGTTCACTCAAAAAAAACCAACAGAGGCTTCATAATGCAAGTTTCTAAGTCAAGCCAAGACAATTATTTTGAAGATCAGCAAAGTAGAGAAAATAAAAATAAAAATTGGGTTTGTATCACCTGTATAACCAATTTTAACAAAGTTAAGGTGATACTGTAGAAAATATCACATGCAGTGCCAAACCATGTCAAATTAACAAAAATCTTTTCACTGACTGCAGTATGGTTTCTATGAGATTCGTCATTAACTATGCATTATTTATAAATAATTCATTTTGATAGATAATCATACAGTAAAGAAATACTAGCAACTTTACAAATTGTCAGTAATAAAAAACAATGGTTGGACAAAATGGCATGTGTTCTGCAAGTCATCTTGCTGTCCTTAACATCTATTTGTGTATTACAGAAGAAATGTTGACTGTGTTCAAAATACAACAGCAAAATGCAAACTCTGAAACACTCGTATGAAAATGGTATCAATCCTTTCTTTAAAAGGTGGATGTGTTTTTATGGTCAAAGGGGTTTATTTTAAATGTTGCAACCAAGCCTGCCTGAGGCTGGGTAGTGCTGTGTCCCTCAGTTCATTTCTTCCCCCCCTCCCGGCTCCCCTTAAAAGAAGAGCTGTGTAACCCTATAAACAACTCATCACAATGAATAGAGGGAGCAGTTGTGTCAGGAAATCTGGTGAGATTCAGCTTGCAAGCCTGTATCACAGGGAGGTTACCTCTCTCCTTGACATGCATCCTTAGGCACTGGGTTGTTAATTTTTACTATGCATATAGTCATCCTATTAGAAAGATTAGACATTGCTTTCAGGAAAGGGATGTTAGTGGCTAATACACAAATAGTATTAGTAATAGTTTTTGATAACTACTGTGTACAAACCAGTGATTACCACTTCTGGTAATTACTGTGTCATAAATCTAATTTGCTGCAAACTAAAAGGAATAAAATTACAATTATTGTTATAAAAAATATCACTGAACATTAAAAGGTAAAAAAGAATCATGACTAACAGCAATTTTTTAAGGCTAGGCTGAAGGACACACCAAGCAGTCGCCCACATACAGTGGACTAGGCCCCTAGGTCTTTTGGAATGGTGGATTTTGGAAATTAATGAGTGGAAGGAATGCATGTGATATGCCTCCCTTCACTTGCCATGTATATTTATTTGGAGTGTATATCTCAGCTGATGTGTGGGAAACGGTGCCACTAGCTGGCGTAACCTTTTCACACTAGGAAAAGGTCTGACTTGCTTAGTTAATTGTGTGTGTAGCCAGGTTAAGCAGTGTCTGATAGATGGGAAGGAAATGCAACAATTTACAAGGCCTGGGTATATGCAAATACCTGCAGGAAGGGGTGGTTCACTGCTTATGGGAAGTGGCAGAACTTTAAAATGACCTACCCGCCTGAAGAGATGAGAAAGCAAGGTACAGAGAAACAGTGTTGTGACTAAGAAAAAAGCCACAGGAAACTGGAAATGTTTTGTTTGACAAATCCCTAATTACAGTTATGCTGAAAGAAAAGAGTAGCAGCAGATTAATTCTACATGAAAGACTTTGCATAACTGCAATGAGAGTCTATAAGATTTTTTTAAACCTCATTCTTTAGAGTTGAAAAACATCTTTTTTTAGACTTTATGTTTATTACCTTGATAAACAGTAAAATGCTGCCACAGCAATTACCTTGATGATAAAGAGTCTGTAGACAGATACTTCCTGTGTTCATTTCCTGTCCAGATAAGCCGCCAAAATCAGGGACTACCAATACAGGAAATGCTTTCAATAGGAACTTCCTATCTGTTAATATCTAATTCACTGAAAAGATCCAAGCCCTTCTTGTTTGATATAAAGGTAGTGTTCTACCTGTTACTATTTAAACATTAAACAGCCACAGTACAACACATCTGTTGGTGTAAAACTTTAAGGCCAAAGCTATTATATTGGACTATGAAATAGCCAGGTTGTTGGTTTTTTTTTTCACATTTTCCACTACTGCAAATCAGGATGCTTCAAAATACATCATCATTCTGTCAGATGAAAAGCAAGCAACCTACCTCCAAATCCTTGTTTCCTTATCTGTATGCATCACCAAAGAAAATACGTTTCACTAGCCCTTGAGGAAGACTACTCCAACAAATAGTTGAGAGCGTATTCTAGATATATTCAAGAGTCACGGCCATCTCTTGCAATCCGCAGTGACATGTATATTCAACCAAAATGACTGAAATGGAAATTTTCCCTTGCTCTACAGGGAAGTAAAACCATGGCTACCCTGTATGTTTGAACTTCTGCTAGGAAAAAGAGAAACCTAGAGCAAAAGAAAAGTAAACAAAAACAGAAAGGCTCCATTGCTAATCATCACTTCAGGGTAATTGCTTTCAGGCACATGAATAGAATGAATGAGGATTTACAAAACCTGAAGTGAAACTGGCCAAAATGAAGTTAAAAGTATTTGGCCAATGGCCTGACTGGAGCCAGGCTTTCACCCAAATTATTCAGGAGCTTCTCCCAAATTTTGTGTGTTGTTTTGCCACTGATTCCTTTGGAGCCATTCCAGTTTTCTGCCACCGTGACTGAGATTGCTATCTTGGCCCTTCTGCATAGAGTTGAGTAGTCCTTTGTTATGCTGGCTTCATATATGTTGCACCTTTTCATATTTGAAGAAGAGACCCATGTTCAGTTATCTTCCCAGACTACTGTGCTACAGTTGTGTTACTACAGGCTTGGAATCTGAGGCTGGATTTACAGACCCTTCCAGAGACAACAGTGAATACATCACTTGGAGCACTGGCTGTCAAATGGGAGAGCAGGTCAGGTGGGGACTGGACCCAAAAGCCACTTACTGCAGATTTTTTCTGCAAATTGACGTTGGTTTTGACAAGTAACTTCCACAAGGCCATGGATGAAGAAGCTCAAGTCCCTTGGCTTTGGGTTCACAGAAATGTTGCGGAAACATAAGCTTTGTTCTGAAAGCAATGTTCCTCGGACTTGGTTAGTCAGTTCTTATCTACTTGCATACATTTTTATTATTGTTAATCTTTGGCTTATTCACATCAGCTTCCCTCATGCGTAAGGTATTCCCTTGGAAGTGCTCAAACTTGTTGCTTTTTATTAATCAGATCAACTCACTAAAGTAGTGGCCAGAGACATTTTTCACATTATTTCCATTCAGCCATTACCTTTTTAAAAATTTTCCTGCAATTTGTCATCAAGGCACTGTTACACGTACCATTTTCATGGAATTCAGAATCTGATTGTTTAGTCTACGTAAAGAGGGAAAAAAGAGGGGGATCCTGTGCCTTTAATGTTGTTTATAACGGTTGGACAGAGCTTGTCAGGTGAAGGTTAATTGCTCTCCAGTTAAAGCAGTTCTCTGCACAGATGGGTTATCAGGGCTGAACACTCGTTACAAGATTAATCTCATTTCCGACAAGACTTCCCTTTCCTTCAACTGATTTTTGCTCAGCCATTGGACCTGTCACTAGCCGTTAAAAGAAGGGTGGGTTACCTCTGGGATATTAATGCTTATGTGCAGTGAAACAATAAAAAGTGTGTGTCATATCGGTAGGGAACATCTTTAGGAGACAGCACATTTCAGTGCTGTTCTGAAGGTCGAGATTCATAAACAACAAGAAACAATCAGGAACATTTGTATTAACCCTCTTAATGAACACAAACTCCAGCTAACCATCTGCAGGCTTAGTTTTCATGCGCGTTCTCTTCTAAATGCAGTATTTTTTTAGTTCCAAAGGTATAATTTCTGTTGAAAAACTAGCCACTTTTGAATGTGGAATCCAGGACACTTCTGTCCAGTTGATTAACTGATGGATATGGCCACTTTGGTTAACGCTTTTTTTTCAGTGAGAGGAAATATATCATGGTGAACACTTGAAGAAGTTTCAAACTTTGGGAGTTTTCTTTTGGACTCTATAGTAAGCCTGTTGAAATTTCCTCTTTCTCTAAGCTGGAGTAAGTCAGAACTGGATCCACTATATGCAATGGGCTACAGAGGTATAAGATGGATGTAAAGTGAGAGGAGAACCAAGCACATCATGTTCTTAGCATTCTATTGCCTTGCTAGTCAAGATTGAAGCAGATCTGCCAGTCTGGTCTATTCTGATTCTGAACGGCTGGATGGACTGAGTTCAGGGAAGCTACAGCATGAACACAAATGTCTCACTGGAGTTCTGGGTTTATTTCAGGAGTTCTGATACAACCAAAATAACACAACTTGACAGAAGTCTCTGGCTGCCAGGTTTCTTCCATGCAGCTTTAGTCAGTAAATTCCAAACACTAAACAAATATTCAAGGCAACAAACAGGGTAGCTCTTATGTTTCCTCAGAATTTCCTGGCCTGGCTTTGGATCAGCACAATTCTATTGATGGTGCTGAGTCTCTCCATTGACTTCAGTGAACTTTGAATCAGGCTGGGTTGCCTCAGCCAAAAAATAAAGCTCTGTGGAGGGTCGCATGCAGCACAGTATTCACTGAATGGTTGTTGTAGATGTGATCCATCAAACTTCACAAACGCTTGCTAAACTGAAAGTGTCTGAGCTATTCCACTGGTGTTTTAGATTACGAGTGTGCAAATGTGCCTTATTCTGCTGGGCTGTGCAATGGCGAGGTGATGTCAGCCACTTTATTTTTGTTGAACTAATGATACAATTCCAGCACATTTTGTACACCTGTAAGGGCAAAGGTGTCTGCATGTGTACAGCATTAGACAGGTTAAGTAGCGAGGAGATTTTTGTCTAAGGAGACACTAGAAAATCATGTTATTTCTTCTGGCTTTATAATGAGAATATAGGAAAAAGATACAAAAAGAGAGATCATCATCTTTATCTGATAAATGCACAGCTAAAAATTTGTCATTGTTGCCATGCATGGGGCTCCTACCTAATGAAAAGAATAAGTTTGTATTTACAATATTGGTCAAGAAACAGTTATTCTCCTGAAAATGTTTCAGTGAAGGACTTAACTAAAACTGTTTATTTTTTAATTTCTGCTTTATAAACATTTTACAAAACTAACAAGTTATATAAAAAATAGGGTTTTGTTAGAAAATGTCTATCATCTACACGCTTCTGAGAATTTCTTAATTTTCTTGTTTTCTTTTAATCATCAAAGTAGTCTAATAACCTTACTGCTGAATTCTAAGGGTTTTTTAAATACTGGTGAGACTAAAAATAGATTCTCGTTTGATTTAGAATCCACAGGTTTTAAGGAAATGTACTCACTACAGTTATAAAGCTGAAATGAAAGATAGACAGGAATGTAACCTCTGGATGTCATACTCTTCAGCAGTATGCATTCAGAGCCAAAGAAACTCAAGTAAGTGGATTCTGTTACTGGTTCTAATAAGATAGGAAAAGTGCGTAGTAAATCTTTACAATCCCAACTAAATCATTAGTGCTTTATGCCAAAGGAGGCAAGTTTAACAGAAAGTCTTTAAGCGGACCAGGTTGAAATTTACAGGGTGGGAGGGAAGGGGGGGGCCGGGAAAGTACCTAAAGTAGGCTGTTAAATCTCTGTTAAGAGCCCTGAATAAAGATCTTGATTTTCCAAGGTGCTGGTCAACTTGAGAGTTCACACTGTTTCTGCTGAAAGAAAACAGGGACTTTGGATGGATCTGTTTTGTTTTTTTTTTTAAAAAGCTACTTGTCAATGCTACCTTTCTAGAAAATTAAGGCAAATTTTAAAGTGGTTAGATGTTTTTTTTCCCCTTAGGAAAAGTGTTTGTTTAGTAAAATAATATAATTGAAAGTTGAAGACACGAGATGAATTAGGGCAAAGTGGCTTTGCTGTACTTATATTTCTTGTTACTCCTCCCAACCTGTAGTTTTAAACAGCTGAAATGGCAGAAAACTGCAGTTTTGCAAAACCTCTTCCTTATTTTCCCTCCCACCTTTAATATACAAAACAAGGGTTGGTTTTGTTTTGCAAAGTAGCAACTGCTCCCTTTTAAACTTTTCAGACCTTTTGTTTGATGAGGTTGTGTTAGGTTTTTATTTACACGTTTATCAATGACATACTTTTGGACAAAAAATTGCCTATAACTATTGCTACTCATGCAATGCTTTTGCATTTTGTTTGCTTGCTTAGAACGGGAAGCTTTAGCTCCAAGCATTCAAAAATGGGATACTGGTGAACAATGAATTGCAAAACTGCTTGGTAGGTAAATGTATTGCAGACTTAACAGCTATAAAACCTTTTTTGAAAAGTGCATTAAAATAGATGTCACAAATCTGTTGAAGTAAAGCACAGTCTACAAAATGTATGCGTAAAATATTCACTTTTAACTCATTTTGCTTAAATGCTTTCTTCATAATGGTGCTCAGGTCCTTTCCAATTAATGTGAATGTTAAATCTTATCTGTTTTCAGATTCACTTTTTTTCTCCCACATCTTCATCACATACTTAATCTAACATTTTAGAAGCCAGATGAGACCAAATTCAACCTGAAGATTGTTTGCCTTCTAAGTTTGGGCTTTCACAGGGCTGTTTTCCTCTTTCCTTTCCTTTTGTTTGGCCTCAATATCTGTCAGTCTCAGCTGCTTTTTGGAGGATACAGTTCTTGCCAACTCTCACAATTTTTATCAGGAATCTTGTGATATTTAGCGGTTCTCTTAAAGGGCAGTTTCTTAAATTATATGAAGGCATGAGGACTTCAGTTTTCATTGACAAAAGACTCTCTAGTACTATAGAATCTACACTAAAGGCTTAAAAGCCAGGAGGCGGACCCGAAATGCACTGCTTTTAAGTGCTCTCTATTTCTGAGGCCTGACTTGGAACGTTTTATGTAATAGGGCTTAATTCAGCAGAAGATGGAGAGGCCCTGCAGAACTACACATGCTGCCTGGTCATTGTTTACATGCTTCTTAAGGGCCTGCATGTCCTGTTAGTGCCACTTAGGTCTTGACCTCATCCTGTGTGCAGAGGTAGATGTCACACGGAATGAACACCTTGCCAAAGGGTCTGATGAAGATAAACAGTCAGTAACTTGGCATTTTAGGGCATGCTTTTTAATTAATAATGTAACAATACATTCTTGTCATAGAATCGTAGAATCAACTAGGTTGGAAGAGAGCTTTTTAAGATAAGTCCAACCATTACCGCAGGACTTCCAAGACCACCACTAAGCCATATCACTGAGGGCCTCATCTACACGTTTCTGGTTTGTAAGCTGGGATTCAGATGGATTCTTGTCATCAGATGTCCAATATTAAGTCTTAATCCTGGATCTGTACAGAAATAAAAGTGGGAAATGTATTTTCTGTATAGTAACTGACAAAAGCCTCAGCTCATTTTTTAAAATATGAAAAAATCCAGTGTTTATAATATCACAAGTAAAAATGCACATCTATATATCTTAGTAGAAATCCAAATATTGCAGTTTAGGGGGCTTGAAGCCTTTTATAACACTGTAAAGTATCAATTAAGGAGGCTGGTGGGTTGGTTGAGAAAGGTCAGTGTTACATGGGTGTCTGTGAGCCCCAAGGCATTGCTTTCTTTTTTTTTTCCCTAGCTGTTCTTCTGTTCCTTTCTTTAGTGAAAAGAGGAAGACTCAGAGAAGTTCAGAATGTTCAATAAGAAGACAAAATATTACAAAAGGTTCTATATGAAAGTTTTAAGGTGGAGGTAGAGAGAAGGAGGGCATGATAATGAAATTAAGGTGACAATAAGGAATGTTTTGTGGGTTTTTTTTCAGTAAAGATAATCAGAATTCATGAGATGATAGCTTAAAAATAATTTCAGGAATTTCAGGGAATAATGTATTTTATATTGCTTGTCTTATCTACCTTCACAATTATATTTTTTAGCTAAGATGATAACAGCCTTAGGTTTTCAGCTGACTCTAGAATTTAGGTCAAAAGGAACTAAGGTTCAGCAAGATCATGAAAGCTGGCAGCTACTGCTGTTAAAAAGGAAGCTTGATAAACCCTTAGAATTAACTCTCTTAAAACTTAAGTTACATAAGATAATGTAAATAGGATTGGAATGATGCTGTAAATGAAACTTCTAAGTCTGATAATGACACTAAAACTAGAAGCTGAGCAGAACGAGGAACAATGCAATTGGCTTCAAAACAATTTACAAACTACAGCATATGCAACTGGAGCAATAATAGCCAGTGCCAGTCAGTGCTGAACAAAGCAAAGTGAAAGGTGGGAAAACAAAATCTGTCAAGGAAGTACTTTGCATCATGAAGTATCCTAAGGAAGACAAAGTTTTAGGCTTATTGAAACTATCCACTTAGTATACAAGGGACGCTATCAGAAAAAACAGTCATTATACTCTGAATTTTCATGATGGTAAGTATAAACTGTAATCTCCAGTACTTCAGAGACCATTCCCAAGCACCAAACTTCTATAAATAAATGAGAGTGTGTCCAAGCAAAGAAGAACAGAGGCAAATGCACAGAGAATCTAAAGCCCAAAATAAAGCTGTAAATTTGCATTTGCTTTTACAGAACAGTTGGCTGTTACAGAAGACTTTTTTGTGCAAAGACCCTAACCTTCTTTTATTTAATATGCTGGAGCTGAAGCAGAGAGCTCTATTGCACTCTTCAGCCACGGACGCTGTGCAAAGGCCACTGCCATGCTATGGGAGATCACCGCTGCCAGCGGTGCTGCCCTCTGCAATGAGGAAATGCCTTAATTCCCAGGCACATTGTGTCAAGACAAAGGCAAGCACTTCCCTACCTGCCTTGTCATTAGCAAATGGCAAAGCAAGTAATCTTTCTGTCCTAAGGGATGTGATGCCTGTGATGGTCCGAGCACAACCATGGAGATCATACACAAGTAGTCCCCAGCTGATACATGTGAATGCATTCTCCTTATCACACATATTGCTTACAGGGAGGTCATTTTGCAAAAGGCTTAGATAACGTCAGAGATTTATGTAAGACTATTTGTAAACTCAGCTGGCTCTGAAAGAAACCATTGTGATTCCCTGGTTTGTGCTACTCCTAAAGTGCCCCAGCAGAGCTGGCATGAATAATGTATTCAACCAGCCACTGTGTTTTCCTAAGCTATATTCTCTGTATTTGCTGTAGTATGAATGTGTTAATATCCATCCTTTGTATTCCAGTCTGTTACCCAACGTGTCCCCTAAATAACAAACTCTGATTCTATCTATCTTCTTTTAGGTGGCACAGGAAGTTTAATGCAGAAGCTTGCTATAAAAGTGTTCAGTTCCCTGACCTTCAGTATCTTTTTCTTTCTTTCTCTTTTAGTATTCCTTTCTGATTCACTTTCTAAGCTTCCTACAACCTGTGGGTTTGCTGATCAAATGTCAAAGCATAACTCTGAACTAGAAATAAAATGAATTTTTTTTTAAAGTTAGCTTTGCATACTGCTCAAAAAAAATCACACCTCATTTGTCTCTATATATTAAAGTCTTGCAAAACTAAGTGATGGATGCTCTGTCATAAAAATGGTAACCAGTGTGGATATCTTCAGCACACCAAAGTCCTCATGATTGACTGACTTTCGCAGTTTCTCTGATTGACTCTGTTGTACTCCAGCCAACAGCAGAATCTTCCAGTCTCATAGACTTCAGACTTTTTTTAATAATCCATATTCTTTCCTTCTCTAGATTTCTTTGATCTCCTTTAGAATACTCCATCTCTTCCTCTCTCTTCTTTTTCACTCAGATTGCAATTTCTCTGCTTTATGTAATCCTCAGTTGCCTTCAACTTCTAAACACATGTTTCTGAAGGACAGCACTGGTTTCACACTGATTTGATCTTCACAGAAATATCTTACACCCCTTTCCACCAGAAACACAGTTACCTGACTCTGCAAATTTAGGTCTTGTTGAAATGCTTGGAAAAATAGCTTGCTTGTGTGGGAGTATCTTTCCCTCTAAATAATGATAATGAAGTATAATCAATAATCTGCTAATTACTCCTGTTGTTGCTGGCTAAGTACAGGGCATTTTACCTTTTTTAATTCTCATGTTGTAAGCCCAGTGGGAACAGAAAGTTATGTACCACCAATGAATCACAGCAAGTATTGTCCATGCATGATCCTATTGTTAATGAATTGGGCAGAGCACTAGAAAGGAGGCTTTTCAGTTATATTCAAAAATTCACAGTATAGCTTGAAAAAATTGCTATTTTCAGAAACAGCTGCTTTTTTCAGGTTCCCATCTGGGACACTTTCACTGTGATTTTCAGAGCTTTTCTATTTCCCACAGAATTGGTGTCATTACTAACCTCTCTGCACTTTAATCATCTGGCATGAGATAGGACATCACATTACTCAGTTGCTAAAATTTCATAGGCTGTGACAAAGCTCAGTTAATGCTGAAGTTATTCTAGTGCTTAGAGGAACACCTATAAATTAAAGGCTATTAGCACTTACTTACAAATAGTTCTATTTATGTCAATGGAAGTGCTCGTATTAAAGATCAATGTGGAATGCAAAATTTTTAGCTGACAGTTTTCAGTGCAAGAATTGTAGTTTTCAGTGCAAGAATTGGCAATTTCACTGTAACCTAAAATGTATTGTAAGAGTTAGAAAAAATATCCTCAGGGATCTTACTAGAAATAATGAATCAGAAACTCTGGACTTTGAGAACTGCATAAATAAGAACTGGATTTTAAAATAACTGATTAAAAATTATTTGGGCATGTGACAAATGTAATATTTAGTGTACTTAATGTACAAAACCTATTTGTAGAAAAAATAGAATACAAAAAGATGCAGCAGGAATTTTAGCTGTTTCTAGCAAACATTTTTTCCATAGTCGTGACTGAAGTCTGAAGCTTCAGAGGGTAATAAACAGCTTTAAAACATGCCAGGTCAGTGTTGAAATACCCAACATGAGGAAGCAAAAATCTTCCTGAAGCCTTAGGTCTGTTTTCCATATCCTTACAAAAGAACTGTTTTCTGAAGATCTGGTTTAGATTTTTGTCTTTCTGGAAGTGTCTTATAAGAAAGATTTTGTGTATTTCTAAGACATTCAGACAAGCCAGAGTTCTCTTACTAAAACTAATTCTGTGTTTCTGTTAACCCTGATGGAACAAAATTAGTTTGCCTTGAATAATAATTTTGTTTGGTAAAGTTAGTGTTTGAAATCCTCAGCAATCTTTGTCTTTGGCTGGCTGCAGAATTAAAATCTTCAGAAATTCATGCTTTGAACAGATGCCTAGTGCAAACACGGATGCTTGAGGCTGGGTGCTTACGTGTGTAATTATTTGCTTGACTTGCAAATGTATTGAACACCCATCACTACAAAAGCCTCATTAAGTGGATGCGTTCCAGGCGAATTGAATGATATATTAAGAATATATAAGAAAATATATAAGAATTTCGTTGCTCAAATTCTAATCTTCAGTCTGTCAAGTGCTCAGAGGGAAAATAAGGAATAAAAGCCCACCTTCCTGTGCTCATGTCAAGTGCTGTTACCAGCTTGATGTTGCCTTTGGCTTACCTCAGCTGTTGGCAGCTCTTGACATTATCAAAAGCCAAGCCCCAGTGCTGCAGTAGGGCAGGAGGATTTTGCACAAGAGGGATGAGATCCATCTTCCCTTTGGTGGGATGTGCTGCATTAGGGAATTTGCCACATCAGGAGCAGGAGCCTGCAGGGATATACCCTGTACAGGTATCTATAGCAGGGAGGGTTTGCAGCTGACAGGGGCGAGCAGGAGGGCACCATCACTATTGCACATTGCATATTGCACTCCTGCATGTTCTTTCCACGGTGAGGTCCAGGAGCGGTCCTGGGCCATTGAAAGGCATTTAAACATGGAGAGATCCATCCAGTTCCCCCTTTGCCACCATGATGTTGGCACAGAGAGGGAGATCAGCTAGAGTGGAGCCAGAGAAAACAGCTGCAGAGAGAGACAGGACAAGTATAAGTCATTTTTATGGTTTTAGCTGGGTTTGCTTCAGACTGAATAGCTCTTTGCTTTTCCCGCCGCTTTCCTCAGTCTCTTCACCTCGACTCCACTTCTTGCCTGACATGCATAGTAGCCTTTCACTTTTTGGTATCTTCTGTGTATCTCATTCTAATTGAAAAATAACTTCTGGCACAACTGTGACAGTCACACTGGTCACACCATGCACTTAACTTGTGCTTTGAATTTATTGCCCTCAGCTTGTGTCCCTTCTGTGTTAGCTGCAAGTGTTTTGTGACAAACTCTAACTACTGCTTTGCCTTAGTTCTGCGCCTAAGATAGCAGTTCATTTATTTCTTGCATCTAGCACTGCACAACAGTCATGGTTACTAAATACTATCGAGGCCTTTGAAAGATCCTTTTTGCTGCAGTGCTATGGCAGTTTATAAGTCCGCAGTAGGAAGTCATTGTACCATGACATGAGTGTTGCCCCATATCTCCTTCTCTGTAGAGTATACCTTTCATAGTAATGCCAGGTCTTTCTGACACATGGTGGTCTTTTGGACTGTGGGTTTTAATTACGAGTGACTGCAAAGTCTGTGGTTTTGCATCTTTTGCCAACAGAAAAAAGAAATATACTACTTTTATTTTTTTTCACTGCAAAAGCAGTGTCTCCCTCCCCAAAGATTTCAAACCTGGTAGATTCTTGATTTTGGGAAAAGCATTCTAGTTGCTTTATTGGTTCTTCTTACTTGTGTAAGAGCTTGTGTACAATATTTCTTTCTTAGTTGTGTAATTATCATGAACAGCAAAGCTGAAATAATTTGTTCCTGTCTTACTTTTATTCCTTCTTTCTGCTTTTATATCCTTGACAAGCCCAATATGGAAGCAGGATTTTAAAATGGCATAATGACATTTATCATTGACTTCTACCACATGTGTTTCAATGACCATTATGCACTACACCTGTGGGAGTTTAGTGTATGCGTTTGCTTGGTTTACTGAATACTAGGAATTTTGGAGATTGCTCAGGTCAGACAGCAACTAAATCAACATGATCTTCTGGTTTTCCTTTCTTACAGAACGACATGTATCATTTTGCTTTATTTAGTCCATGCTTTCATTTTATTAGATTGCAGAGAAGCATAAACGGTGTCTGTTTACATTCCTTACTGATTCAACTTGAAATTATGACCAAGTATGGCTTGAGTAGTCTATAAAAATATATGGTAGCTTCTGGCTCTCAGACATATAAAGGTGTTCCTGGAAGCTCAAAACTCAGAGTGCAAATCAGTTAGTCTTCTCGATGATTTTGAAACCTCAGATCCTTTGAAATAGTTGGCAACTTGCCTGTTGCATATTTACAGTTACACAACTCTTCCTCCCTGCGACTTTTAAAAGTTCCTCCTTCCTTTCTCCTTTAAGTCCTTTGACAGCGTCAAAACATCTCTCCCTCTCTCTCTTTCCCCTCTCCTCAGCTCTCCCCATTCTAGCTCTCTCTCTCTCCTTGGTATGGCACATTGTTCTGTGGAAATGGGTTGTTTTGAGTTCACACTTTGTTTTCCTGCTGTTTTTCTGGAAGCTGGATGTGGCACGAAAGATACGGGAATAGCTTATAGGAAATGAGTTTGTTTGGGGAAACAGCCAAAAAGAGAAACAGCCTGCATACCTCTCCTGTATGTTTGAAGGCATAGCATACAGTATATAAAGGCATTTTGAGGGTCATTTTTTAATGCAGACCAAAGAAAAATAAATCAAAATATTTTCTTTTAGCATACCTTAAGTTTTGCATTCACACAGCTTCACTTCATATAGTAATGCTTATTAGACACTTGGTCTTACTGTCGAGGTATGGAGAAAAACATCTTAATATTTTCTACTGCTGTAGTAAATGCATCTTTCAGGGTTCTGGACTTGAGATTGTCTTAATTTCATTGACTTCTCTGCTCACTTTTCATCAATGACAGCAGGTGGCCTTTTCCTTCTGGAGCTGATGTTGGTATCAGTGAAAAGTGCAGTCAGTATCAGAGCTGCAAGGCATGGTTTTCATAAGAGTGGTAATGTTGGTAATCACTACTTAAGAAAAGATACTGCTACAGGGAAGAACTGCAGGATTTTTCTTGTTGCCACATCGAAGTTATTGCCATGTATGTTTTCCTTTTCTTCTTCACATGTACAATTAAAAATTGGCCAGAACCTGTTTCTGCTGCATATGAGATTCAACAGAAAGCATGGTTGCAGAGCCAGAAGTTGCACAATAAAGATGAATTTGTGAGGTAGTTCTCATTAAAAAAAATGGAAAAAAAAGATAAAATTTAATTTTCTTCAGTAATAATATTTTGTGATTTTGGATTGGTGATTTTGTCTAGAAAGACATTGCTTTACATTGCTTAAATGAAGTAATAAGTTTAAAAGCAAAACCACAGGTGTATTTGGGATTAATTTTGTTTTTACTGTCACAAAGCAATTTTTTCTTTGTATGTGAGGTTTTCTTGTTGTGGTTGTTCTGTTTTATTTGCTTTGGGACAAACAAAGAACATTCACTCCAACCTTTGTCTGTCAAAGGTATGAAACAACTTTTTTCTTCTGATCCATTGGTTTGGCTACCTGTCTAACTGTAATATATTGAAAACCATACCACTCTCTTTGACTGATCTCATAGTTAATGTTTGAGCTAAACGTAACGATATCTTTACCTTATACTGGTTCAGCAGAGCAGGTAAAATGTGCTTAAACATAAGCACACACTTTATTGTTATTTTACTAAGCACTCTCCTGCGTTAATCTTTGCATACACAGGAATGACATAATACTGTGTGTGACATTCAACCCTGCGTTAATTTCATTAGTCATGCTTTGTGGCAAATGACTAAAATAACGCGTGCTGGAGTATGAAGCAAGATATTCATTATAAACAATTACAGGAAGGTATGTGAGGCTATACACTGTAAAGGTTATCATGACAGGAAGTCATATTTTATATACACAGTGGGCATACTTGGAAAGTTCATTCTGAATTTAGAAATATTGCCCATCTAAGCAATATTCTATGTGTTCATAAAAAGGAGATTACCATGAGAAACTTATAATACTATATATGTATATGCTCAGTGTATGCATGGAAGATCCAGAATAAAAGGTGGCTGAGGAAAAGGAAGAATAATGTAAACAAAACCACTTTCCCTTAGTGTTATGCAAAAGTGGAGAGCACTCCTTAATGTAGTGAGTTTTTAAAAAGCAATAGCAATTTGCATTTTAATTCCAGTTATCTGATGCAGAGAAGTCAGCAAAAAATATCAAGACAAATACACTTGGAAGTAAATAAAAGCATCCATACAAATAAAGATGGCTTAAGCAGTTTGCAGAAGCTATCAGACAACAAATTAATGTGTTGGATGCAATAACTGTTCTTTAAATAGGAAGGTAAGAATTTTAAATATGTGTGAAGGTGAACACGGGGGAGCATCTGAGACCTTGTCAGCCTGAGGCAGCTGGCAAGAGGATCTCCAGCTCCAAGGGGTCCCTGAAGAGAAGTTGAGTTTCAGGAAAGCACCCCTGCAGATGCCCAAGAAGGGTTCCCCCTCACTCTCCCTAGGCTGATTGCTGAGCCCAGCTGCTGGTTTGAGAGGACCAGCCAGATTTAATGGAGAACATGCCCAGTTTGCTTTCCCACCATTTCTTTGGGATAGCTAAAGGTACATTTGAAGCTAAGGTCCCTCGTAACTGCGGTCTTTCCAAGCAGAATGTGACTCATCACACACATGCACGCACGTGTGCGCACGTGCAAAAACACCACACACAGAGGCACTACAGGGAAGTGATGGGTCACCTAGAAGCTCAGTTCATGGCCGTAATCCAGTTGTTATTTCCTTAATGCTGTTAGACATTTGTTAAAACCAAAGGTTCACTGCAAAGGAAACAAATTTGTGTGCTCTTTTCAGTTTTATCCAATATTTAATTGTTTCATCGATTCAATGGCTGTAATGATCTATTCATTCCTTCTATACATTTCTCATCACTCTGCTGATGAGTTTATCTTTGGTACATAGTGTGCCTTATAGAAAAGTATTTTAATACCTGAATTATTTTTACTTTAAAATTTGTTCAGAAGTTGAGGAGGGATTATCTAAAAATGTGTGTGTATGTATACTTATATGTGCATATATATATATACACAAAATAGGCATATATAATTTTGCATAGAAATAAATATGTGGTGGGTCAACCCACCACAGTTAACAAATATTGAGCATAGTATAAATGTAATGTATAATTTTGCAGTTTGGGCTAAATGGCAGGAAAAAACTGCAAATGTTACCCTTTTGTGATAACACTGGACAAGTCTTTTGAATGAGGCAGAAAATAATCATTATTATCATTAATCATTAAGAGTTTTCTCAATAAAGTTTCCAAAGCCGAAGTACCAGAGCAGTTACCTTGTTCAAGCAAAGCCTTAAGTTCTGAACAAATGACTAACTCCAGTAAATGGGTAGTAATCCTTGAAGACATCCCATTCAAACTGCCCATAATGCCAAAGGAAAGGGTAGGCTTGCATGCCTAGTGTGGGATCGGTGTCTTGTTTTGCGCAGCTGCTGTGGTCCCAAGACTCTTTCCCAATATTATTTTGATCTAATAGCAAAAGTTCACAGTGGGTGTGGCATGCAGCCTCAGTTCACTTCCAGTCGGGCTGCTGGCTACTTTAGAAACCTGCCACCTGTTTTGCCAAAGAAATCTTTGCTTGAAAAGTTTCTGGAAAAGCCCCCAGATAGTCATATTTTTTAACAAAGTAGAATATTAGCTGTTCCTTCAGAGCAGTAAAGTCCTGTACTAGAAAGACAAGGTAGAAGCAACAGGCTAGCCCTGGGCTGAGGCAGAAATGGAATTTTATATCCAAGTTTTCCCAGTTTTCTAGGCATTTTGAAGCCTTACAGGTTAACAGGCAAGAAGGATAAAACTTCAAGTTCATAATTGCCAATACTATCAAAATTAAAAGGAAGCAAAGTCTATTGTATTGACTGAAAAAAGTCATTCAAACTTCAGTGTTACAGCTCTTTATGTAGATGGAAGTGCTAAAATAAGCATACAAAGCCACAGTTTCTTAAAAATGTGCATACAATATACAATCTGCAGGATACAATTGTATTGTTTTTACCATTGTTGAATTAAAGTTGACGTAATTATTCAGGAATATGTATTCTGAGCCCAACCAATCATTGTGCTGCTCCAGCCGTACAGCCACCTAGCGCTGTTCATTCAGCTGCTGGTGCAGCAGATAAAACGTGTTGTTGCCTCAGCCTTTGGGTAGATTGCCAGCACTCTGCTCATGCAGAAGGCAAATCAGAATCAGACTCATCACTGTATAGCACTAGCTTGTCTGCTTCATTTTCTAGGCTTTTTGATACAGTCTTGTGAATTTTGAGGTCCACTTTAATTCAGAAGCCTGGTGCAGTTCTTTGGTGGTTGGGCATGGGCATGGGCAGAGCTGCTTCCAGGCATACCCCTCTTGAAGTCACTTGGGCATTGAACATGCACTGAAGCAGATGCAGGGTGGAGGCTTTCATCACTGCATTTGAACAAGCCCACTGCATTTCTTTGATGGTGCCCAGGGCATGAGACATATATGAAAGTTTCCTATTTCCCTTTGTTAACTCTTGGTTAGGGGTTAAACTATTCATTTGCATTTTACTGCTAGTTGAAGACTGCAGATGAAATAATTATGAAATGGCAGCTCTTTAAATCAGATGCTCATGGACACTTCCTGATCTCTGGAAGTCAGTGTTTCATCAACTGTACTTCGTGTGATAATTTTAGTGTGTCAGATGCAGGGTAGTCCCAAATATGGCATGGAGCTTGGAATGAAGGGGATATGCTTTCTAAGCAAAAACCCAATTTTATCCATTCTCACAAAAGGTTCCCCATCTGCATTAGTGGAATGATGATTTTTGTCTTATCTTATGCAGCACTTGAGCAACTGGAGTGAATGCCTCATGCTACAGATATTACCCTATGATGAAAGGAGGTATCTAAAATAGCTTGGGCAAAAACAGGGTTTGCTGACATTTCAGTAATGACCGTATATTAGAAATGATGATAAAGCACCACAGTCTGCATTTGAATTCATAATGTTTCAGAATTTGTTCATTAAGACACAAAATGTTAAACCTTTGGGCTTAGCTGTGAGACCTCTATTCACATTACTAGTCCTGGTGAAGCCAGGAGGATGGCTTACACAGAGGGCTGCAGGATCAGACCTTAAACATCTGCTATTGTTTCCCAGAAATGAATCTAGCCTGCAATTTCATAACATCATTTTGATGGATGTTTGATTATTCCTTTTTTTCAAGAGGGACTGTGGCAGTGTCTCTCCTTTGCTTCCAAACATCCTTTGTATTTTTCTCAGCAAGAGGTGAAGATAATCAGATAAGTGGCAGCACTGGGCCTGTGTTTGAATTAACACTGACTACCCAAGTGCTCTTTGCAAATACGTGAAGGATGTTAGCTGAGCTGGCAATAAGATTCTCATGGGTGGAGGTGAGGACAACATCTGTCTTTCCTATCTTGTACTTGCCAAGGCTTTTTGTTGTTCGTGAACTCTCTCATGAATATAATATGTGGATTTTTGTCTGATCTAATGAATCCAAGACTCAGAAATTTAGAAGGAAAACATATTCCAGATGTGTGCTACAATTCCTGACTCAGGTGACTGCATTTTAAGTAGTAACCTTTTCCAGTATGCTCCACACACCATATTGAATGTCTTAAAAAACCGCTTCTTTAGTGAATGGTCAGAAGAGAGTTGTAAGAGCATCATGATTAATAAGGTATAGTAAGGCTGAAACATCAATCATTTGCCTCTTGTTTCACTGATTATTGCTAGATGCAATGAACCCAAGGCTTAAAGACTTGTCTTTAAAGCCGTACTGCAAATTTTGGCTAGAAGCTCTTTAAGCAGTTCAACCACAGCTTGCTTTATCGTGTGATGCCTGTTGCAGACATGAGCAGAGTTTCAGACTGGAAGACTGCCTGCTCTGTGAGGTTCTGGTGTCCATCCTCATGTATGGTCTCTGTCCCAGCATGGAATTTACATTCCTGGCCTGTTTGAAATTAGGCTTTCACTCCAGATAACAGCTTCCTAGAGCATCAGAAGATGCAGTCTGGGGAAGAATAGAAAGAAGAGTAGCAAGGCAGAAGAGTGACTTGGTAAAGTGTGGAGTGGCTGTGTACCAAGGTGCATACCATGTGCTCTCTTGCACACTTCTGCCTGTTCTTTCTTTCGGTTACAAATGTATGTAATTGGATCGCGCACAATTTCAACAAGTACACAAGGGATAGCAAGTGCAAAAAAGCATGGAAACACTTAATAGAGCTGATTGCCTGATCTTAATCAGAACAATCTTCCTTCAGAAAGTGCAGGTCCTCTCCAAATATCACTGTTTATTAGAATATTTTGACATCTTCAGAACACACACCACTGTGTTACAATTCTTCCTTTTAATAAATGTTTTGGTAAAAGTTTTCATATAACAGGTTTGTGTCTAATTTAAAATGAAAATAAGTCCCAGTATGTCAGAGTTCTTCACAGAATGGAGAATTATTTTTTCTGACCAACCGTAGACATCCGACAAGTGATAGGAAACAGCCTGTGTCTGAATGGATTGTGGCTGTGTGGAGGTCTAAACTTGTATTTGTGTATATATTATCATGAAATCAGATTAGAGAAGAACTAGAAGCTGATTACATTAATGAGGAGAAATACAAAACCATTGTGTTTCAAAAAATATAAATGCAATGACAAATATAGATTATATAAATGCAATGCCATATGGCGAAGCTAATTAAAATTTCTCAATTCCAGTGTTATTGCGAGCCCCTCATAGTCAAGGGCAACAGGCCTGTTTTGGTGTGTGGGACTGCTGACTCCAACAAGATGACTCTACAAGTAATAAATATGTTTTACTGTCTGCAGCATCTCTCAGTGCACAATGAGGGCTGTTGCTTTATTTGTTTCTCCTCATGCATCCTCCTCTTTATGTGTAGTTCATGCCCAGTGTCCAACTGGTTTGCAGTCAATATTTTTCATCCTACTACTGTGCTATTTGCCTGCTAGGATTTTGACAGTGCTGGCCAGTATGCTCCTGATTGTCAAAGTTCTAGAAACATTTTTTTGAGCGGCAAGTCATTTGATAGATTTTGGGCAGACAACTGACATAAACAAAGATCTACTAAACCTTTTCTGTCACAGGGATTAAGCAGTAAACCATGTGACTATTATAAGAAATTAAAAAAAAAAAAAAAACAAAACAACAAAAAAAATGATCTTAGTATTTTGAGATATATGTATACACACACGTACTACGAGGGTACCTCCTGGAGTTATGATTCCATTTGATTGCTGTACAAACAAGTGGAAATGATATCATGTCTAAAGTGGAAGCTGGGTTGATGACATGGAGGGACAGAAGACAAACGTATGTCATGCACAAAGTGGCATGTTCCCTAATCAGAATTAACTTGAGAAAAAGCACCTCCAGGTTAGAATGGCCTCCAAAATTTTTTAAAATACTGCTGAAGTATTCTTAACCCAGTAACCATCAGCACAAACAAATTATGCGAGACAACTGCACACCCTATTGCCACCTTTAATCATTTCTTAAGTTTGATCAAACTTTAGGAAAAAAAGTCTTTGCTCTTAAATCCTGACATTGCATATAAAAGACAGGCCATCTTTCATATACTGATAGGAGCTACTTCAGTCACATTTCCTGTAATTTCATGCTTGTAGGCCAAGTAATCTTGCATTTGATTAAGTAAACACCTTTGTCCTCATGACTTTATGCCTACTTTAAAGGCGTTGCTGTACCTATTGTTCTACAAATTGTCAGTCTGTTATTTTTTCATTTTTACTTATCAGTGAAGTATAGGTCAAAACCAAATAGAGAAGTCATTTTGCTCTTTTTATCATTAGTACAGAAAGTCCAAGTAAGAAGTACAAGTGATGAAAAGAATAAAAAACTCTTAATGAAGGAAAAGATTTTTATGTTTTGCTGGTGATGTCATAAGAGTATGTGCAGAAGGGAAGATGAAATAAAGAAAATCCATGTCCAATATTGAGCTCAGATAATACCAACAGCTCTCTACTGACTTGCATGAAAGATCTTCTCCAGATGCCACTGTACGTGATGCTTAGTTCATATAACATTGTCCCAGACACTGATTACTAGAAATGAAAGGCTTCATTTCTGAGCTGTCATAAGAATATATTATTGTCATGTGAAATCCAAGATCATCCATCCACTACTAAAATTATTACCATAAAGGTACAAAACTCGGTGAGATTAAAAGCATCTATTTTATAATATTTATAAATGTTTACCTTGCTTTAGCCCACTTACTGCTTAATGTTGCCAAACTGCTCCAGAAACAGCATTATAATGGATGATAAAAAAAGAGCAAATGAGTAATGAAAAGTATTTACTAGAAATAGAACTGGTATCCATATGTAAAAAAACCTTGCCAAAAAAATTGTCAGTATTGATAGTTTTGTCTACGTTTATATATGGCCAGACCATGTGACTGTTCTTTATCACAGTGAATGCTGACGGTATTTATATTACATTTGGTCCAAAATCTTGCATTTAGAATTATAGGAAAAAGCACATTTTTAAGTCCCTGTGTTTAAGAAATAAATATCTATACTGCTTTCTGTCAGCTGTTCAGTAAAATAGTTTGCTATTATTGCTTTTCTTTCATAGCTTATGTAGGTTTAAGGCTTGAAGGCTTTAATTACTAAGGTGAAACCAAGGAAAGACAAGATGAAATGATGCATGGAAGGAGCAGCTGAAGCACATTTTCTGTCTGTTTTGGGGGATATCGTATTATGTCATATTCTTGTATAGCTGAGAAATGCTTTGTACTTCTTGATGCTATTTTTATGCTTTTCACAATACAAATTTCACATGAGGTTGTATTGGGTTGTATGAAGTCTGATGGTTCAGCATCACCATGCCTTGCAAGGTCACTGGATTCAGAAAAGCCTGGGCCAGAAATCCTCAGCTTTTAAGATCACTACGAGGAAGACAGGCAGCAGCTGCCAACCGTGGACACACGGCTCCCACCTGTCTGTTGCAGAAAATGGTTTTCTTGAATATTCAAGGACCACATATATCACCTGTAGGGGTTGTTGATAAATTGACATCAGTGGTCCTAGCTGCATTTGAAGGACAGGACAATTGGTATGCCTGAGTCCTGGCTGGCAGGATGAATAGCAGAGCAGATGTTACACATAGTTTCCATGTTTCCCACATTGAAACCTCAAGCTCACTTATGTGAGAGAGGAAAGATGGTTAAAGAGGAAGTAAGGCTAATTCTAGTTTAGACAATGTTCTTCGGTTATGCTGACTCCTCAAAATTGTGCAAAAGCTTAGATGGCCAGTTCAGCTTTTGTAATGTGCTCAAGGGAGGGGTGATGCAGAGGGGTGATGCATGTCCTGCTGTCCTTCAAGACTGGCCAGCAAAGATCAGTAAGTACTTGGAGTAAATTATCAGAGATACTCACTATCGTAGAGTACACATTCATAAGTCTTCCACGTAAGGACTGACCCAACAGTGTGTAAAGTTGGCAGAAAATCAGTTATTCCTACAGAGTTTTTACAGACCTGTCAGCGTGCACTAACTGATAACTAGCAGGATGGAGTACAGATGAGTGTTTGCTATTAAATCAGAACAAAACTCCAGCTAGTAAAATGAGCTTTTTTAATAATTATTTCTCCATGAATAATGAGGCTTTTTTTTCTCCTGAAATGTGAATGAAGTCTGAGTCTGTCTCTTGGGTTAATTTATGCTTGTCTTGTTTTTGTCATAGTCTTTAGATATTCACATAACCCTTATTAATTGGGATCATATTTGCAGCATTTGTTGTCCTCCTGAGGAAGTTAAAATGTGTGTACTTTACCTGTTTGTGCAACATAATAGGCATCCATAGCACAAGCAATATATACTGTCATTAGTAATGCAAATAAATAGAAAACCCTTTTTTGTTGTTGTTGTTTACAGTTATACTTACCCTAAATATTCATAAATTAACTTACATTAAGTGGAGTCAAGTTTAATAGGAACCAGAATAAATTTGCTTTGTTTCACATATGTGTGAGAGGATGAGAAATAATATCCATTATATAGTGATTGAAGCCTGTTTTGAAAAGGTCTATTAGTAAATGGTTTACAGAGTAAAATAGCATTATGCCTGTTGTATTTGCAACCTTGTATCTGCTTTGTCCTGTATAATTCACACATTCATGCATATACTGGAGCTAGCTCTTCCAAAATTAACATTTTATTTCATGGGGTTTGGCTCACTTGCTAGCTCTACAGTGGGGCAGAAAATAGGGAACTGTGCAGTAAATAGTCTCAGGAATGGGATGCATTGTGATCACCTGGAAAAACAGTTATGGACTGCTAAGAAAGAAATTTCTATTTTCCTTCTAGTGTAACATTTTCTTTCTTTGGTTCCTGTGATATGATGCATGCTACTTTATACCCAAGCACAGCAAGTCCTCCAGCTGTCTCTCAGGGCAGTTTAGCCAGGGAGCAATCTTTGGGGAGCAAGGGACCAGCAGCCACCTCACCCTGCTCCTCCTTGAAAAGCAAGAGCTGTCTGCAGGCTTTCCCAGAAACAGCTTATCATAAAAGCTTCAGACCACCACCAGCAACAGCTTTTAGCAGGCCAGAAACACACAGGAGTCTGAGAGGCATGGGAAAAAGGAGAAGTGTTATTCTGGCATCCCTTCTCTTCATGCCCCCAGAGACCCAAGAGACAGTAGTTCAGTAGCTGGGCGCAGGCTGGCAGAAGAGCGTGCAAAGCAGGGGTGTTAACTGGGGAGTTAATGGTGACAGCTTGGTGGGTGACCTTTGCACTTGGACAATGTCTGAAAAGCACTAATGAAATGGTGCAGATAGCTGCCTGAATTTTGCATCCTGCTCTGTAACAGGAAGCGTTACTTGTTAGTAATTCAGTCACAAGTCTTGTGGCATTTGAAGGGCTGCTTGGGATCCCATTCCTCATACCAGAGGTGAAGGGATGATCTCAATTTTCATCAGAAGTAATAAGAAGAGGTTTCAGAGAAAACTTCATAGGTCATATTAACAGAGTGCGCCCCAAGGGCTCACAAACCAGGCAAGTAAAAGGAATGATAAATGCGTACCCCCTTAAAATGAGCAACTACAACTGCTGATTTTTAGGGCAGCGTGCAACTGCTGGAGCTTGTGCAAATCCTTTTCTGGTAGCCAAGGAAGGCAGGAGCCTGCAAGCAGACGCCCAGCTTCCCATCACTCTCTTTCCCCTCTCCCTTCTCCACCGCATCCTCCTCTGCTGACAGAGCCACACAGTTTTATTGTCCTCCCATCGGCTGTCAGCACAGGGCTGGCAGCAGCACAGGCCCACCCAAGCTGCCTCGCGATCATCCTACCCCAAATCTGGCTTCGGTTCACACCCCTATTCTTGGCCCCTGCACCTTCAGCCATGGCCAGCTGGCCGCCTCCATGGCAGCCGTCATCTGGTGTGCTGCACACCGAGCCTCCTCCACCAGCCTGCTGCTGGGGCTTGCACCATAGTGCTGTCAGGGGCCACATTTGGTGGAGAGGGAAGTGTCAGGCTGCACTCATGTTCCACTTCATCACAGGGCAAAGCCATAGCACTAGGGTGCGAGGAGGGAGTCGCTGTTTGGGTTACTGTCTGTTTAGACCCCCTATGTCCTATGTTCACCATAAGTAGCTCCTAGAGAGGGAGGCTTTGCTTGGAAGGCTGCTTTTGAAAGGGTGACCCCTGAGCCTGTGTTGTGCTGGGGGCCAGGAGGAGGGTGGGAGCCCAGACTAGGTGCATGGCTAGGGAGCCTTGGCTCAGGCAGGAGGGTCCCTTTGACAGCATCAGCCCTTCCTGTAGCTTCCCAATGGCATGCTGGCTGCCTGAGCCGGGACCAGGCACTGCCTCACTGCCTTAGCTTGGCTCCAGATAGCATGGGGAAGGAATTGGGGCCAATGCGAATGCATGGTGGTGGGGAGAGAAGGTGGCCTTTTCTCTGTCTGGCATGTAGTCATGATGGCAGCCACCCTGCCACTGACAGGCCTGCCACCCTTGAGGGCCATAACTGCAGTGCTGCCACGGGAAGGTGGCTAGGGAAGCCCTTCCCACAGTACCAGAGTGGGATGCCCAGCCAGGAGGTCCACCAAGAAGGTCTGCCGTGAGAGAGGGAGGTGGATGGTGGGCATGGTATCTCTTCAGGGCTGGTGGCAGGAGCCTCTGCTGAAGCTGGCAGTTGGTACTGGCAGAAAGAGCAGGGTCCCTGGAGTGGAGGATGCACCCAGCTGTCTTGGCTCCCTGTCCAGAAGGGACTTGGCCTGTGCCCCAGAGGAAGGAAGAGAAGCTCACAGTGAGTAAGCAAGGCCTGGCTTTGGTAGCTCCTAGCAGGGGCAGTTCATGCAGAGATGGCAGCTTGCTTGTTACCCTGGCGTATCTGGCCCTCTGCATTCCTACCTGGGATGCCAGAGGTCTCAATTTTGCTGTCTGTCCTGTCCTCTCCTTTCTTCCAGCTCCTATCCTAGGGCCACTATTCCCAAGTGTTTGGTAGTGTGCGTTTGTGCATCTTCTCAGCCGCTGGTGGGAAGGGTCTCCACAGGGGAGAGGTTGTCTTCCTGCCATATACTGATGGCTTATCTTGCACCACGAATCCTCACCTCCACTGACAGCAGTAGCATGCCTAAAAAGTAATGAGCATTTCAGCAGATGACCAGCTGTTCATCTTCTCATGAGATGGACAAGTCCTTTACTCTGAAACATGGTCGTGCTTACTTCTCTTCTCTGGTTTGCAGGAAGCGTTATCTGTGGTGAGTGAAGACCAGTCCTTGTTTGAGTGTGCCTACGGATCACCCCACCTTGCGAAGACAGAGATGACAGCCTCCTCCTCCAGTGAATATGGGCAGACGTCAAAGATGAGTCCCCGTGTTCCCCAGCAAGACTGGTTATCACAGCCTCCAGCCAGAGTCACCATCAAGATGGAGTGTAACCCAAACCAAGTTAATGGGTCAAGGTAACAAGGCCAGTGTTAGCGTGGCTCAAGTTTACTTTTCTTAAGATGTGTCTAGCTCAGTTGTCTAAATCTGAATCTAGAAGCATTTTAGATGCCCTAAGGTACCCCACTTACCCACCAGCTGCTGTCCTGGAAGCCTACAGGTCTGCTGCACGTTGTGGGTCACGCCTGCCAGCCCTATTCAGGTGTTGTGAGAGTTTCAAATGGTGCTACAGGCACCGTCTTCTCATGAGCTTGTGCAACACCTTACTGTGTTTCTTCTTACTGAGGATAATTTTGGATGTGAACTTGCATTGCATGCTAAGTGAAAGAGTATGTATTAGTTAGCAAAATGTGAGTTTGCTGTAATCTGGCTGGTAGCACTGATCTGTGTTAGGGTGTGGTGTATGTGAAATAACACTCAATGAAAGCTCTGAAAATACAGTAACTTGGGCAGTTGTCTTTGCTCTAAATATAATAAAGCAGAGAAGCACAGGAAGTAAATTCTTGCAGTGGCAGAGGGAGTGAGCTATCTATCTTTACTTTTATATTTAATGTAAACAGTGCCAAAAAACATAACCCTGGAGTTGGATTTAAGAAGAAAAAGCATATGCATGGAGACAAGCAGGGGAGTAGAAAGGAACAAGAAAAGAAATTACTCAGTTCAATAGGCAGCAGCCACAGCATGTCAGTGCTTTAACAGTTATCTTGGGACTTTTTTTTTTTTTTATCAATTTCTCTATGAAGGAGAATTGAATCGATTAAGCGGAAAGTAATGCAGTGAAGTTGTGTATATTGACTGGTATCTCCCCCAAGCATAGGAGCACTCTATGGATTTCTTCCATCTGAAAATCACAATGAAGATTTTTATTTTTTTTCCAAGGAAATTATCCAAACAAGTGCTTTCCTGTTTCAAATGCCTGACTGTCAAAACAGTTTTCCTTTGGTGGTGCTGAAGGGCAGAGGTCCAGAGAGTCGGTTGCTCGCAATTATTGGTGATGTACCAGTGAAGTCTGTGCTTCACATCTCTCTGCCAGAAACACCTGCCTACTGATCTCATCTCCCAGGACCAGTTGTTTAGAAAAACCTCAACCATGAGCACTGTGGTTACTGTTCACACTTGCTGGGCTAATGTGACAAGCACTACAAGCAGGGCAAAGTGGCTGACAGCTTATCACACCTACACTTTTCACCAGTGAGGATAGAAATTGTGCTGAAGTCAAATCAGGATTTCTAGTGAATAGTCAAAGATTTGAAATACGAAGAAATAAATGGTGACCTGAAGTTACAGAGAATTAGAGAAGTCTTCTTGTAACTCTTCTTATTCAGAATTTATTCACAGTTTTAGTGAGTTTTTTCTTTTTTCTTTTTTTTTTTTTTTGTTCTGAGCAAATGCACAGATATAATCACAAATGGAGTACTAATTCAAAACCAGGTTCACCTGTTTCCTAAAACTTACCTCTAAGTATCTGTGCTGGCATTTCTTTAAGACAACTAATCATAGTTTTTCACAGCGTAAATGTCATAAAATGCATGAGAGTAGATAATTAATGTTAATTGTTACTGAGATTAGTGGTAATAATTTGTAATGCATAACTAAAGTTAGTCATTCACATACTCCTATTTTGATGTACTGCCAGATATTAAGGAAGAGTCTAGATTATACAGATCCGTTTGCAATTGTTGCAACCACATTTTTAAAATCATCAAGCCAGAATCTTGAACTTGCTGTCTTGGATTCCTGAAATACATACCTAACCTGAACATTAATGTTCAGTTCATGAATCACAAGTATTTGGCTGTTTCTATAGTGGTTTAGGGACAAAATTGTGTGCAGTAATTCTGTCTTTTATTAGCTGAAACTGTGTCCTGTCTAATCCTTGGTAGCAAGACTGGTAAGGATTATACTGTGATTTAGGAACTCAGACAAGCCTTGCCTTGCTATCTAGAGAGGCCTGAAGTGTTGTTGTGGATAGATGTGTGTTTGGGTGTGCAGCTGGAAGAGGTCCTGTGCTTAGGGCCTTTGCTTCTCTCCTGAGGGTTGTGCCATTGTTGAATAAAAACAGAAGTAACCCAGAAAGCAAGGGGCTGGAGTGGGGCTGGATTTAGGCTCTCCATCTCTCACCTGAACCCTCAGTTTGCATTTTGCTGCCTGCCTGGCAGCTTGATTTCAGCAGACAGGACAGGGCAGGCTTGTATTCAACATGTTTTACAACCTGATGGCTGGGTTCATGAATCTGGGGGGCCAGGAAGGGGATTTGCCACCCATATCTCCCCAATCTAAGATATATTCACCTTCTATATGTGAACTTTTCAGGGATGGATAAGCATTCAGAAGCCCTGAATTAAACAGGCTACTTGGACATATCTTCTAATGACTATAATTTCTCCTTCCTTTGTGCTCTTTTTGATTAGTGTATGCTAGTTTCTATTAATATCCCCTTAGGGTGACACCCTGGCTACCTGCACAGTCAATAGACAGGAAGTGGCTGCTGGTTTAGACTGCCTGAGCTGCCCTTTGTGAAGAGAAATATCTGCCTTTCCTACAGAGGTATCCTGGTTTTCACACTATCTGTTACTAGCAGAACAGGTATCTACTTCTGCAAGGATGTATAATCTGAGCATTGGGGAATTGTCCTTAAATCAATCAATTTTGATTAGTCATGAGGCATAATTTTAATTCCTATTTTCCAGCAGAGCTGTTAATTTTATAAAGACGTGATACCCAAGAGTTGCCAAGGCATCTGGAACCCCAGTAATATGCTTTTGCACTATCCTGACCACTTTTACCACCATTACAGAAGTAAAGGGATGAAAAGAAGCAATTCTGTGTGCCTCTTCTCTAAAAAAAAATATCATTAGGTCTATCTACTCCATCATTTGGACTTGGAGTTTAGTGCAAATCAGCTGAGCAGCACATGAAAACTAGAAGTTCTTCATTTTTCTCTGGACAGCATCACTCAGAGATGCTTAATGTGTTCATCACTAGAAAATGAACAGCCCAGAGGTGGCTGTTCTTTCCCGATATGAACAGGCATATGAGCTGGCACATGAGCTATGCTGCTGGAAGAGGCTGTACAAGTTACTGCTCTGAACTGCAAAATGGTTTTGATCAGAACACTGGTTTTCTAAAAGGCATGTTTTGGCTGAAAATATAATGGGAAGAAATGTAATTCTTTCTACATTGAATTGAAAATAACCTGCAGCATTGGAAGCAGAGGTTTGTTTATTAATCTTGGATTTGACAGCCTCCGCTATTGACAGATCAATGCAGAGTTGTTAACTGGAGAAAACAAGGAAAATTAGTACTTAACTATAATTCCTAAGACTGAAAAAAAAAACATAAAAAAAAAATCACTTACAGACTACCAAAAAAAGAACAGATTAACAGAATAAAAAAAAAAAATTGTGCATGTATTGCATGCTTGTACATAACATAAAAATTAAAAATATATTTTTTAATTAAGATACCCTATTTATTGCTTCTAAGAAGTATTATAAGGCCTAACACATGCCTAAAAATAGATCTAGATATTACACAACTGTAAATATGTTGTGGCATTTCTAAAACTCACACACATATATGTGCATGTAATATGTATAGTGTTATTATACTTCAGGAATTGGAAGGCTTCCTAGTCTATAATATTCCTGCTAGTTGCAGAATAGAAAGAAAAACTTGTGTATGACTCAAACATTGCATTAAAAAAAATATTTATCAGAAATAAATCATGTAAAATATTCTGATATGATACTGAAGAGTATTGTCAATATGGATGTCACATGCAATTTATACATCTATTACAAATCTAAAACCATTTATTTTGTCCTCAAGTCCTGCTAGGTATTTGCCATTTGATGTTGGTGTTTCACTGGTTTCCTGACAGATTATGTGCTATTCATCACATACATAGTATTGGTCACACTTTCTATTCACAGACTAGAGGTTCCCTGCCATTCTGCAGGTTACTTTGCATTTTCTTTTCTGCAGAAGCCTTCCTCACCTTGCTTATTTGCAGTCCATAAATTTATTTCCTTGAATGAAATGCTCAGCTCTTAAAAATGCTTCATATGTTACAAGTTAACACATGCAGTAGCTAGAGCTGCTTTTCATTTTTAGTAAAACTGTACCTGATCTGTTTACACCTATTTTAAAATCTGGGTTGTCCCAAAGGAGTCTGAAATACCACAGCCACATTGCAGAGCCACAGAAGTGCTACCTCTAGGATCTCTAGAGTATTCTGTGTAATCATCTTCCTATGTGGAGCCTAGGTCTGTGTAAAAAGGATACAAAGCAGGGTAACAGACCCCACAAAATGGCAACCAGAGAATAGTTAACATTGCAACTTTTTGCTGTCCAGCTCTCCCTTCTCAGTGTGTTAGGCTACTTCCTGGCCATATATTCTGCTGTCTGGAAAGGCGTATAAAATTTTAGGAGCCTACTGAACCCCTTACACATCAACAATTAAGTACCCACTCAAAGCAGAAATGGACTCACTCTGCTAGGACTTTCCCCAGATACACTTTGGCTGTAATTGCCCCACATTAAATCTCAAAACATAACAGTCTCAGAACTAGCATTCCTGTGAGTACTGAAGCAATAACATTAGAATGAAATTAAAGGGTTATTTTCAGTGGTCTGCAGAGGGATTGGCTACATGGGTTTGTTTAACAATAACAGTATTTTTAAAGCTAGACCCTGTTGCACAGCACCAGAAAATATAGCCTAAGGGCCTACCTTAAATTAAATAAAGCAAGAAAAGTTTAAATTCAAGCTGTCATTTACCTTGCTGTTGCTGTATATATAATGCAGATTGTCACAGATGGTATCAAATTGAGTTTCTTTAAATCCATTATGTTGGTACAGACATTATATTTCTTCCAGCTCCATAAATCTAATGAGCCCTTTGTGCCACCATATTGTCAATTTTTCACTTGAATGTAATAATATTATTTCCTGCTATTTATTGCTCTTGAGTCAGACCAAAAGATTCACCCTGTTATAGTAAGGTGCTATAATATAAATCTAGAGATTGCATATGTCATACTGTTACTTACTTTTCTGTTTATTGTTCTTTACATATTTTATCAAATTAAGTATGAGCAATTCTATTATAATGAAGGAGTACAAGTCATGTTATGCAGTTACAGTGGAATTCACTCCTGTGAAAATACTCTCACGAGGCCCTAGGTGCTTCTTGAACAACATTTAAATCCTTGGACTTCTCAGTGGTCTCTGAATACACTCACCCATGCGACTCCATCATGCCCATGGGTGGGGCTAAAAAAAGGTAGCTTGGAAGAACTCCATTTACTAGTAGGTAATCAATCTTTTTAAGGGAGGCTGTAGTGGAACACAGAGTCTTATTCAGGCCACAGATAAATTTCGCTTGCCATGAGCAGTGTGATGATTTCATTGAAAAAGCATTTTGAAAGTTAGCTGCAGTGAAAGCACAGCAGAATTTTTCCAACATCAGCTTGGCTGATACTGAGTTTTAAAGAAATGCCAGAAATAATTAGCTGTCATTAAGATTTAATCATGTGCAAATGTTGATTTAAGTGCTACCAATTGTTGCTCCAAAACCATTTGAGAATGAAATTACCACTTAATACATCTTTTGTGCTTGCTCTTTTGGGAAATACCATTTTTCTTTGCATGTTACTGTTCTAAGTTCTCATCAAAGAGCCTCTGTACTAGCTGGGTTGAGTGTCTGACACACAGGAGGACTTTTCGGAGTCCCAAGTGACCTCAACTTTTTGTCTTTTTTTTTCTTTTGTTTAATTTTCTCCTTGTTGTAAGCCTCCTAAGTGGTAACTGGTTTTTGCTATACAAACCAGCAAATTTGAATGGGTAGCACTTGAGGTACCTTGCATGGTCTATCCATGTGCCAGTGGATGTGCAGCCTCTAAGGGGGGTGCATTCATTCATATGGATCTCTGTATTGCCACCAAGACAGAACCATCCTGCTGCCGGGATCCAGGCTGACATGCTTTAAGCTACACGAGGCACCTCTGCATTATGCTCCAGTCTGTGGTATGATACCGGTGGAACTACTTAGAGCATTTGCACACCTTGTGTGTGTCTAGCACATGCAGAAACAGGGTTGATCTGTGGTAATTTCCCTGACATCACTTGTTTTTCAGGGGCATGGCTTTTTCCATCCCTGGCGCACAACCCCACAGCTGGGGCACAGTGCCATCCCTTCCACTTCTAGTGGTGTACCACTGGCATGCAGCCCTGGTATTCTTGGTAAACCTCAGCTCAGACTAAACAACAAGCATGGTCCAAAACCCACTGGAATCAATGAGACTCTCTCCTCTGTCTCCAAAAGGGTTTGAGTCAGCCCCTGCATCAGTCCTCAACAAAGCTGGGAGAACTGTCTTAAGAGGATGACTTTCCTAATGCACATATTGGTGCTGCCTTTATAAAATAACATTAATCTTGGGTAAAAAGCCACAATGTTAGTTATCTGAGACTCATAATCTTCTTTCCCACTGACTGGGTGGTTGGTGAAGTGGCTGCTTACCGAACTGGAAAAACTGCAAATTCAGGATCATGTCCATGTAAGGTTTTATGCGTGACTGCTCAAGAAGTCCCTTTTTGCTCTGAAAATACACCAGCTTAACACCAGTGCATGTATGTGTGTGTGTTTGTGTGTGTGTGCGTGGTTTGGGTCTATTTTTGAGGCAAACATGTTGCCAAAGACTAAAAAAAAAAAACCACCCTTTTTTTTGCAGCTTTTTTGAGGCTGCTGGACTGGCAACTACCACCTAAGAAGCTTTCCACTCTGGGATAATGGGTTCGTTCATAATTGGCATGGTTATGTTTTGGATTGACCACTGATGCTTTAATTGTGTGCTTAGCTTCAGGAGTTTAAGAAGGAGATGAGGATAGCCAGTTTCAAAGGTGCTAAGCAGCCAAAAGCTTGCATATGGGTAGTGAAATATAAAATCAGTTTCCAAATAGTAACGTAGGCCCCCACAAGAGTTATTATCGCTGTCATTATTTCTGACTATTACTATTATTACTACTTTATTTCCAGTACAGTATTTACTGTGTCTAGAGCATTTAGAACCACTGGTTGGGGTGTTTCCTGGGGCTGGCATGGCACAGGCACTGTCAGTAGGTAGGTCGTCTCTAACCCAGAACATTTGAAGATGAGTCTTCTCCTCTCCCCCTTTATTAGAAGTTTTATATTGATCAGGGTGATATCAGTGGAGTGTTCAGTATTTAAAGCTTGGGAATAATATTTTAAGACAAAGCAGAAAGTGTGTAAGAGAAAGAAGTCTGGCTCATCATTTGCTTTGCCATTTGGCACCCATCAGCCTCACAGCCCAATAATGCTAATCACAAAACTCAGCAGACATTCCATAGACATGGGGATTATGGTTTCCATGCAATATGTCATTTTTGTTTATGCCTGGCATGCTCTACTTTGCTAACTTTCTATATAATCCCTTCCCATAAAAGAAGGCATATCTGGTTTGGGGAGGGCCCTGTCTCCTGGTATTTCATATTTTATGAAACCACAAATACAACAGTCTTACAAGCTCTTGAAATGAAATACAAGTTGAGAAATGTAATCAATTACCATTATAATAGAATTTCTATAAAAATAATAAAAGAAAAACAAGAGAAAATAGGTCCTGAAAGTTATAGGCCAACTGGGAAGTCATTGTGGCTTTGGCCTAGCTATCACCATGTCAGACTTCAGCCTTCTCCCAGGCAGCAATCTAATTGTAAATTATGTATATACAGAACATCATTTCTTAGCTTTGGCTTTTAGTGACCCCCTTCCCTTCTTTGCCTTTCTTCGCTCTAACCTGACACATAAGAAATATTGAAGTGTTTGCACTAATGGAGAAATGACAACGTGCAGTCAAACTTAAACCAGCTGTTTCCCTGCACTGTGAACACAAAGAGCCAGGCTGGTGATATTTATAGCTTGACTGGCCTCTAGTGAGCCAGACGCTGACTGCCTTAATTTGCCATGTTGGCCTTAAGGCTTGAAGCAGCTGTGGACTGCAAGATAGCCAGGGAAAGTTAGCAAAAGCAAAAAGAAAAAATGGGAAAGATTGTTTCAATTAGCCAAAGTTATTGTTTGATTGAAAATGAATGGCTGCTGTGTATACAACTCAATAAACAAGCATCTTTTATTTTGCTCACAGAAAGCCAACAACGTTGCATGTGTTGGCATGTGGTGTTTGCTTTTTCCTTTCACTGGAGGAAGGAACTGGATGGGCTTCTAAGTGCCACACTGTAACGTATCTGAGTGACCCCTGGGAGAGACCCGTGTGACCCTGAGCACCTACTGAGCCCAGGGCACTCCACAAGAGTGTTCTCTGCCCGTTCTGGATGCTGCTGGGTGTATTAGCATGGGACTGCTCCAATCCCAGCCTCTCCATAGCCCTGGTCCATTGGGGCTGTTGCAGACCATTTTGGTTGCCCCTGCTTAACCCCACGTGAAGTCGCTTCCATGACTGCATGGCCCAGTGAGGACTTGAGTTTTCCTTTTTTTCCTTTTCTTTAGTCTTCTTAGGACTGCCTTTGACGTTCACCTTACAGCAAAGATAGATAAACAGACTGTCACTGTGGCTTCAGCATCAACTTAAGTCACCTTCAGCTGGTGGCACAGGTCCTGAGGAGCTTCCCTCCTTTCCACAGACCTCATCAGCTCACTTCCACCCTGGCTACCCCCTTTCCTGTGGGCAAGCATCACCTTCACACAGCCGCCGCACATGGGTGGCGGAATGACTCAGGTTATAGCTAAACACTGAGTTGCTTACCCACCCAGGCATCTATTTACTTATTTGTATACTTCATGATTCTGTGATTGTACTTGCTAGGGAAACAGCTTCCCAGTCCAGTTTGCTAAGGAGTTGCATGAAAAACCTGTATGAGCACTCCAGGGATATTTCAACCTCTGTGCATTTTCTGGCATTTTAATGCCTCTGTTACGCTGAAGCTCTCTGTGGACTTGCACTGCTTTCACAAGGAACCTTGGAAGGGAAAATAAAACCCGTGTTTTCCTTTCAGCAGGTTAAGTGTGGCAGTGCTCACTCGGCAGATTTAAAGGCAGGTGCCTGCACAGAAGCAGAGGGCTTGATGTGTTTGCAGGGCTTGGCCTGGTGTAGGCACAGACGAAGCTGGGCAGCCGCATCCAACTATGGTGCTGGGTGATGAGTGTGTGGTGGAAACTGAGCTCTGTCAAAGCAAGTGTTGGGGCCTCTGATACCACTGCTGAAAGCACTTTTCAGAGTCTCACTTAGCACCCCCGGGAATCCCTACTGGTGCCAAGGAAGCAGCCCCTGGGGGCCTTCAAAGCTGCTGGTGCAGCCACAGTCCTGCTCTGGCAGCTGGAAAGCCTGGGCTTCTTCTCACCAGGGAGGGTTGGGCTGTCCCCAGTGTGTCGTGCCAGGGGGGAACCCAAAGGGGCAACTGCAGGACCCCTCATTGCATTCACTTCTGCAGCAGGTCTCAGCAGATGTGAATCCCACTCATTCATGAAGAAGAAGGTGTGGAGAGGGGCAAGGAAGAGAATTTGGGGCTGTGGCTGTGTAGCCCTTGGAACTGGTATTGTGGAGTGAAGTATGTCAGGTGTGCTTTAGGAAACAGCATTGTACCTCCAACTCTCAGTGGTTTTATATTTTTTCCTTCATGGACCACTTTTTCAGTGACAAACCATCCTGGGAGGGAAGTGCTGACCAAATTCACCACAGCTTGAGTAGCTGCAGTGAATGGAGATTAACATGAGTGTGCTTTGCCATATACTCACTATGAACTGACCTTTACATGATGTTGTTCTGGTTAAATATAAATTTACGTATCTTGGCCCAAATTATCTGAAGGTGCTGGCTTTGCAAAGCTCTCTCTCTTGTACATAAGGACAAGGTGGGACATTGCAGGCTTGCTCCCCTCTTTCTCAGATCACCTGCATTATGAAGTAGGAGAGAAATCTGCGTCCTCTAGGACAGTGTCATGTTCTGTTTGCCAAAGCCTCACAGAAGAAAAGTTCTAATAGCTCAGCATGTCCTCTGACCTAATCAGCCATGGACTGGATGGGGGCCATGCATGGAAAACTCCAAAGATATCCTTACACCACTTTACTCTCCTGAGACCCCTTTTCTATAAGTAGCCTCTGTAAGGAAGTTATCCAAGCTTATAAGCTGTGCTTATTACATAAACTTATAAAGATATGTAAATATTTGGAAAATACAATTTTTCTCATTTATTTCTCTCTGAAATTCAGAAACATCAAATCGAGGGGGATACGTTATGGGAATGTTACAGAGATCATGTAAAATTTTGCTGATTCCTAATCTGTGTTTCTCTGACACCTTGCATTTTAAGAGAACACAGGTGTTTCATATCACATGGGGAAAATAGTAACATAGTGAAGAGGAAAAAATGTGTTTCATGCACTTATTTGTGAACTTACATCTGCTTTCATCACAGGCCATGGTTGGCAAAACTCCAATGGACTTCAGTAGGAATGGGCTCTAAATTTAACCATCAAATCAGGTTGATTCTAAATAACCCTGAACAAAGGGAAGGCTTCCAGGTCCAAGGACCCATGGAGAAATATTTTCTTCAACAGTCATTTGTCAGCAATCAGAGCAGAATCAGATCAGGAATGGGCAAAGTGCTCTTGGGTAGCACAACTGTAGTATTTCCACATTTTGGGGGGTTGTTTTTTGTGTAAATTCCGGGTGTAATACAGTATATTTACAAAGGGTAAAAATAACATGCAGCTGTGAAGAAAAACATCTTGGGTTTCATTTCATACCTGAGGATGAATCACTGAAAAGCTGCACCCTTTCTGCTGGGCACATTTTCTGAAAGCTGCTTTTCCACTGCCCCTGTTCCCCTGGTGGTTCAGAAATAAAGCAGACACACAGCAAATCCTAAAAAAGCCTTTGCAGACAATCCCTCTCTTGTTCTGGGCACTAAAATTACCATTTTCTAGTGTCTGCTTGCATTTTCAGCTTTGCTTTCTATACCGTAGAAGTTGGTTCCAGCCATTTGAATTAAGCCTTGCTTCAGTGGAATGCGTAAGCACATGCTCAATTTGAAGTACCTGAGTAGTCCTGTTAGCTGCCATGGCACTGCTTCCACACGTGGTTGAGGTTAAGCATGGTCTTAGAAGATTTGCTGAACTGGGGATTTGCTTGTCCACCCAGTAAGTTAACAGGACAAAACCCTTAACCATCTGCTTCTGGGTTTTAATGAAAAGTTATTACTTATTTATGATCTTACCCACCCCCATCTGTGTATATTCAGATCAGAAAACCAGCTCAGAAGCGCTGTCAGATTGCCAAAAGCAGTGTGCTACTGGATCTTTCACATCATTTACTGTTCAGTGTTTACAAGAATGGTTTTAATGTACAATTGCCCATAACAGTGGTGAAGGCTAATACTGATGTGATATTTCATGTCAGCAGCAAGATATTCATCTCCCTACATGCCAAGTTCCTTTTCACAGAAAAACAAAATAAAGCAACTGTGCCAGTTAGGCCAAAGGATGCTGCTAGCTCTGTTTCCCAAACACATCTCTAAAAAGTCAGCAAATGTGCCAAATGTTTCTTTCTTTTGTCTTTGTAATATAACTGACCTTAGAAGTCAGGGTGAGCATCTGCATAGGGGTAAGGTCATGAGTTTGATGATGTTTCCAAGGATATGTGATTTAGTATGCAGACTCACTTTTACATATATGCCATTTGTATTTGTTAAGGGTAAATGGAAAAAGCCATTCTAGTTACAAGCAATCATCACAAAAGCTCTTTTCTATGTCTGAAGAAAAAGTTACTTTTTTTTGCTTATCTCTGTGTAGACAAGAAATAAGTGCATCCCAGAATTATATTTAGGGGTTTATAGTGGGGTAGCAAAGGTAAACCTGAGAGAATAATGCCCAAGTACTCTAGTTCTGAGAAGAAAGGCTAAATTCACCACCACTCAATGACAGGCAAAACCAGGTGGTGACTGCATTTTCCCTTGTGGTTATTTTTCAGTGCTGTGGCTGACAAGGAGTTGTAGGATCTTTACACAATGCAGATTTCATATGTAATATGTTGTGCAGCACCCAAGGTATTTTATACCTGAAAAAGGTATGTGAAGCCAACATTTCCCAGGCAACATTTAAGGCCCTGTTCCTTCTTCTAAAGCAGATGACAGTACCCATTGAGTGGTTTCTGTGATATGTTTTATTTTTAAATTGAAAGCCATCAGCAGTTAATTTTGTTTTTAATACATACATTAACACAGCATGGTAAAATTAGTAGTAACACTGAGTGGAAAAAAAGTGATAATATGTACTTCTAGTATTTAATATGTATTCTAAATCTTCGCATCTTTCCAAGCACTAGTTATTTTTTAAAACGCGTGAGAATTATAACTGGTTTAGCTCCTGACCCATGGTAGTGCTGAGGATTCAACTCAACCGAGTCACTTGGGCATTGGATAAAATATCTGCCACGTGTTTTTGACATGTGCTGAGCAGACAGTGGTCCAAACTGTGTGTTATTTTTCCTCTTTTGTCCTTAAACAATAGCAGAACTCTTGTCGGGAAGTGTCTGACCACTGGTGTACTTACAGTAACACTGCTGCCCAAAGCTTGCAGCAGAAGCTGGGATTTCCGAGCTGCAGAGAGCAAGAGGCTATGGGTGAAACATATGTTGGAGGGCAGGGGATAGATCCAGAGTCTGGGTTTTGGAGGATGTCTCAGTTCTCCGGACTGCAAATTAGTCAGTTTGCAAGGATCCTAAATGAAGCATTGCAACCTGACTGACCACAGTACAGTTTCAGGAGTTAAATGGCAGGACAAAAAGAAAACTTGTTAGCGATTTAGTTTCACTAGAGAAACCAAAACCCAACTAACACCCTCTTTCCCTTGCCAAACAGCCTCTTTAAATTTAAAGGTATTCCCTGTAGCTCTGTTCTTTATTTTGATTTTTGTAACAATTTTTCTCTCTCTGATGAAACACGTTGTAGACATTAAATTAAGGGACAAATATGTCTGTGTCTGCCAGAAAGAAAACTGTGATGCAATTAAAATGCCATTAGGGAACCCCCTGTGGGATGTTAAACCAAAAGACTCCATTCAGAAAGCAAAGCCAAAATTAAAGAGGTGTCTGGTTGCAGATCCTCTGCAGATTTCCATTTCTTGACTACAGTACCATGGAGACTGTGCTAGTGAGGAGCTGAAAGGTTTTTCCAGTCATGTGTGTGGTATTTTGAATCATGGCTTTGGCAAATGTTCATTTTCTGTAAGCCATACATAGAAGTATGTCTACATTGCATGACATAAAGAGCAACTGAGCATGGCCAACATGAAACAATGACAGCAGTGCAGATGAAAAGCTGCCTAAGGCTTGGACAAGCCTTGTCCAAGGCTTGGACAATGACAGCTAATAATAGTTTTCCTTCAGAGAATTTGCATTAAGTGTATCTTTATGTTTGCTGAGTTGTCTGTGAGATGTTTGGAGAGAGAAGTGCAAGTTACTTGCGGCCAGCAGGCTCAGCAAGCTCATTAGCAAGCCTCCATTCTCATCTGGTTGCTGGAAATAAATCGTTTGTGTTTATATGTTTTTTGATATATAAGAGCCTGATCCTTTGAAAATAAAAATAAATATATGGTCCACTGGCTGGTCATTTTTTCTGAGGCAACTGAAGAACTTAGGAGTTATTGGGTGGTAAGTGCTGAGTTTTCCAGCGATAGTCCAACCCTGTTGCTTGAGTCTTGTTTTTAACATTTCATTCAGTGAGGATATTAGTGGGGACTGGAATAATAATAGAACCACACCTTTCTTCTCTTTCTAGGAATTCTCCTGATGACTGTAGTGTGGCAAAAGGCGGGAAGATGGTTAGCGGCTCAGACAATGTTGGGATGAACTATGGAAATTACATGGAAGAGAAGCATGTTCCACCCCCAAATATGACTACCAATGAACGAAGAGTCATTGTGCCAGCAGGTTAGACCCTCTACACAAAAATTCAAAGCAAAAAAAGACATTTCCCCTAAGTCTACTAACATTATTTAAGAGGATTTGGAGAACAGTGGCGATGCAATACAAGTTATCAGGAAGAAAAGAGCAGTAATTTCCCAGGGTTATTAAGAGAAAGACCTGAGAAATATCATAGTAAAGCCATCTCCCCAGCCTGTTCCTCCCATTTCAGCAGCATAACTGGCAGATTACAGGTACTCAGATGTTATCTGACTTCTCTAGCCCTTAAGTGGGAAAATGAACAGTCACTTCCATTTCCTAACACTATGGACCAGCTGGGTGCAAAGTGTGTGGGAAGAGAAAGGCTCGCTGTACCGCACGATATTCCTGCAAATACCAACTCCAGTCTGGCCCACAGCATGCTAAAACCACAATTGCTTCTGTAAAATCAAACAGTGCATGAAAAGCATTCATGTAGGTTATCCCCTGAGTTTGGGCGGTGTAAAATATTTTAATAAGCAAGCTGACAACTCTTCAGCAGTGTAAGAGCACAACTGAGAAATTCTTGGTTAGTCTTGGCAAGCTTGGTTGTGGAATTCAGCAGTTAAGTGAACAAGAAGGAATTCACTCTTGTGTGCCTTGTCCTCCAAATAAACCTCTGCTGAATGGTTTGCTGCTTTGGTTTGCAGAGTAATTAGAATGCCTTTTTCTGAAGTCAAAGCATTAGAACATCATCATGACCTATGTGAGTTTATAAACCACTGGCTGTACATAGCATAGACATACCACCTATAACCTGCAAACAGAAAAGAATGTTTTGCTGCTAGTTCATTTCCAACAGAGATGTGCCTATCTGAAACATTTCTGCTACTGCTATGTTGCCTAATATTCTTACAGTTTTTCAGTTGCTAAGATATGCAAGAGTACTAACTGTGGCCACATTTTGCAAGATGTGATTATTTCAGTTATTTGTCAAGATATGTGTGGACAAATATGTTGCAGTATGCTCTGCAATGGTATTGACAGTTCTGTTCTGAAGACAGAAGAGGGATGCACTGAATAATGAAGTATCCTGCCAACTGGAAGCAGATCACACTGCCAGTCGTGACATTTGAATGTTCCTCTAGAACATTTGTGGGTTTGGTGTTTGGCACTTTTTTTAGTCTTTTAGTAACCCTTAAGTTTGGTTAGCTCACACAGATCTTTCTCTCTCACTGTGTTCCTGGAGGTATGTCTAGAGTAACAACTTTGAGGTGGATTTGAGTGACATTCAAGGAACAAGATGGTCACAGTCACAGCCTTTCTATTTTGATGTTCCTAGAAGAAATGTATCAGTAAAAATCGCTTGGTTTTCTTTGAATACCGTGTAGCACTGTGCATCTCAAGTGGCAACATTTAGGAGTAAAAAAAAAAGCAAAATTCACATTTCCAGCTGTGCTAATTTTCTAGTTATCATAAGTAAGTATAATTTAAAATTATAAGCATAATCAATTTAAAAAAAAAAATTCCTGGTGTTTGCTGGTTTACTTCAAACCGAACTGATTGTAATTGTTGGAGTTCTCTGTTGTAGGTGTGGGAAATCTCATACAGACCCTAGGTTTACCACCAGACTTGCATCCCTCTAGTTTGCTACATATTTCATACCAGACTGAGGTGGGAACCTCTTTCCATAGGCTTTTAGAGACTGTCATGCTCTTGCTCACTTCCAGTCCTTCACCCAATGGTGCCTTCACCTTTCTGATGCTTCTCTTGACATTTTAAGCCCTGGCAAATCAGAATATATATCCTCTGGAGCTTCAGAGGTCTTCTCTGTTCTCTGAAGTGTACCAGAAAACAATATTTTAATATGATCCATTCTAGTTTATGAAATAACTAACCAAATCTGTGAGTGCTTACTTAGCCTGTGCCCAAGGAACCGTACTTCTGACCATGGAAAATTCACTTGAATAAAGATAAAAATTCAACAAAGAGCTTTGAAAATTGTCCAGATACAACTTACAGTGCTGTTAGTGGGATTTCTTAAATACTTTTCTCAAAAGGATTCTCTGCATGAGGATAGAGACATAAAAGTGACAAGACAAAAAAGCTAAATGGTAGAAGGAACTCAACAGCAGAGGGTTTGTTGTTAATAATCAGAGCTCACAACTCTTCCTTAATAGGTTTTCACAGATACGTATTCTCCTTTGCACTCAACAGACCAACTTAATTTGTTCTGTATTTCCAGCAGTCAGTAAACCGGATTAAGTTCTTTCTAGTTCAGCTGTGGTCTACATTTATTTTGTACTGGTCGGGCGCATCAGCGCTCTCCCCTCTCTGCCTAATTTTATGCTTTGTGATGCCACCAGATCCTACGTTGTGGAGCACAGACCATGTACGCCAGTGGCTGGAATGGGCAGTGAAGGAGTATGGTCTCCCGGATGTGGATATCTTGTTGTTCCAGAACATCGATGGGAAGGAGCTGTGTAAAATGACCAAAGATGACTTCCAGAGACTCACCCCAAGCTATAATGCAGATATCCTCCTGTCACACCTACACTACCTCAGAGAAAGTAAGCTAGTTTTCTGTCACTGTGGTAGTGGCTACAGTCAGTCTGCAGATTGTTGTCTAAGGATATCAGCCTTAGATTTAATGGTGTGGATACACTTCGCTCGGTTTTCAAATGTCTGTTGCAAATTTTGCTGTTCCTAAGAATCCTGATCCAAAGCCTTTTGAGTTTGATAGAAAGACACCCATTAATTTCAGTTGACTTTCACTCACATTCATTGAAGAAAACAGGAAATATTTCTTTATGTCCATCTCAGAGAAAAATGAAATTAAAAGTCAGCATACTGTAGGAAGAAAATCATATGGGATTCAGTACTAATGTTTTTTCTGGTCACATACTTGTTTCTTTCCATTTTAATAATGAGAATGCTAAATGAGAGTGCAAACAGTGATTCATAAAGTGAACTCCAGGCATGATTGTAAGGACTGACAGCAGTTTGCTCTACTCTGAATAGGATCAGAAAGATTTCACTTAATTTAATAAAATTTCTGTAAATTCATGAAAAAAAAAACGGTCCCTGAAGTCCAAATGCAAATTACTTATAGTGCATGGCTAGTATTTCAAAGGGAAAGAGGGGGCTAGCAAATTCCTGGCTTGAGGGCTTTCATTTAAGCTTGAGGAAATTTTTCAGGTTTGCCTCATTTTAACGAAGTTAAAGCAAACATCGTTTTTCAAAGAAAAGAAAAACAAGCATTGCAACACCAGTGCGGTGCAGTCTTCTCCACACGCACACTGTCAATATCAGTCAGAAATATTATGCATTCATAATGTTGAATACATGAATGCCCTAGTTTTAAGTTGTAGCACACACGCCTCCCTCCAAACTGCAGGCTGAAACCGTCAGTAGACTCACATTCACACAATCCTGTCAGGGGAAAATATGGTTTAAAAAGATAATTCACAATTTTTTTTTCATTTTGGTGTTGCTTTTTGTTTTGTTTTGTAGCTCCTCTTCCACATTTGACTTCAGATGATGTTGATAAGGCCTTACAAAACTCTCCACGGTTAATGCATGCTAGAAACACAGGTAATACTGGCACTGCTCCCATTGCTACAGGTCATCTTTTATAAGCACAGAATTCCTTTTTATGGGTTGCTTGCTAAAAATGGAAATGGTAAATCAGGAGGGAGACAAGTATATCCTCTTCCTTGATGTGTGTGTGTGAGTTTTATGAACAGACACACAGGAAAAATGTGCAGGGCCAGATGGTGCAAAAATGGTCTCCTTACTGGTATTTTCTTGTGTTCTACAAGAGAAAGGGGTCCCTGAGCCAAGATAAGTTGCAACCTTTGAGCCTTTGTTTCTGAGGACTTTTTTTCTCATTCTATCTCATTATACTGTCAGACCTACTTCACAAATCCCTAGAAGGTTTGTGGATATCTCAAAAGTGCTATAGCACTTGCTTAAGTATTGTGGGCTCTGTTGAATGGTGACTGTCTTCCCTCCCATGCCGTATGTTGTATAATTCAGTAAAATTGCTGTTTAGGCAGTTAGCTCATCTCCTTTGTCAGCCATATGGGACTTGAGCTGTAAACTCCACTAAGTTAGTTGTAATCTCTACTAAGTCTGAACTGAATATTCACCCCTCTGTTAATCTGGCCCAGGAAAGTATTGAGTGTAGGTAGGAGAATGATACAATACATGCCTCTAAAGCACCTTTCTTTCAGAATATGACTGAAAATATTTATGAAAATAATTCAAATACATTTGATCTTACTCTCACAGTTGTGCAACTGATGATGGCATGAAATTGTGTACATACTATGGTGTACACACTAATGAAAGATGTTTGGAATATTTCATGATCATGCCTAAGGGTATTAGTTACCAACAGTGACCAGAAATAACAATTCTTTATTAGAAATGAAAAAGATAATACAAAGGATGATTAAAAAAAAAAACAAAACAACAAAACCCAAACAAAAATGCAGAACAACAAGAAAAACAAAACCAAAAAAAACTTAGACTGTGATGCCTCTTTCATATTTCATTTAGCTTTTCACTGTGGTAAATAGCAGTGAGTATCCCATCAAAATTAGCTAGATAAGAAGATCCCTCCCTGAGATCATATGTTTGCCACTTGACAAGAAGTTCTGCTGCAAGTTGCAGGCCTGCTGCAAACCCCACCAAAAAAACAACAGGGTTTTTTTTCCATTGACTTTGATGGTGTTTGAAATAAGATTTAAGCTCTTTTTAAAAATAGATGGACTTGATGGTCTTTTCCATCTCTGGTTTTCCAGATTCTAATTTGCCAAGCAGTTTCGATATACAATTATCCAAGTGTTGTTCAGCAGTTCTGTGTGTTATCTTTTCTATGTGTGTGCACTGACAATGATAATTTGAAATTCATTTCAGTGAAATGATATTGTCTGCATTTCTGCTGGAAGTTTTCATTGGGAGTGTGAATAATGTGATGCTGTTCATCAGCATAAGGAAAATTAGTTGTTCCTTTGGCATAAGATCTTTGGAGTGGGGTTTTCAAAGGACCCAGAAAGAGTTAGGAAAATGTTCTAGAACTCAGCAGTAACTGCACAAGTCCGTATGACCCTTTTCATGTTCTTAGAGATGGTCATTAGAAGTCTGCTGATGTAGTGAGAGCAGTTTCAGTGTGTGAGATGAGATACCATTTTCTATATCAACCTCAATACTTTTATTTTTTTTCACTCTGTGAAGAGAATGGGATTTCCAAGGGTCTGACCCAAAGCCCACCAAAGTCTTTGAGAAGATTCCCACAGACACCAATAGGCCTTGGCCAAGACCTGCAGTCTCTGTTGAAAATATGAAGCTGTTTGGGAAGTGCGTGCACTAATGAAAAGAATGCAAAGAAGTTTTATTTCAGAAAATACGAATCCACTTGCCCAGGTGGAGGTGATTGTGATGAAAGTAGAAGGGATTTCCTGAACTTGACTGTCTCCTCCCTTAACATGGATTTTGCAGACTTTTATCCAGTGTTTTGAATGATTTATACAGGTGCAAAAGCTATCGGAATTAACTTTTGTATATAATAGTCCTAAGATAAAAAATTAGTCATTCATAGTCTTCATTCAGACCCACTACAAGAAGGAAAATACCAGTTGACTTAGGGGTTGTGAATATGAATCTTTAGGTGTTATGTCATCTTCTTTCTCTTTAGGAGGTGCCACTTTCATTTTTCCAAATACATCAGTTTATCCAGAAGCAGCACAGAGAATTACAACCAGGCCAGGTATGAACAATGACCACCTTTTGTATGCTGTGATCTTGCTCATTTCATCCCTTGAAGTATCTCTTTCTCATTCAACTCTCTTTTCATAAATATTAGACTGTATTTTGAATGCACACACATATACATATATTGTATATATGCGTCTATGTATCGTTGTGTAGAGTGATATAATTAAATATAAAATATCTGTTTCTTCAGTGTATCATCTCTGTATTTGAAGCAATGCTGTCTACTATTTAAAGCACCAGAGAATCAGAAGACCTGAGTTCTATTCACTGATACTGTAGCACTGTCCCAACACAGTCACTTTTCAATGTGCTTCAGTTCTCTGTAAGCTGAGGCAAGAATGCCCTCTTTTATCATGCTATTTGACGTATATTGGGAAAAATTTCTCTAAAAATGCTGTCTAGGTTTTATTTATGTTAAACGCAAACAAATGCCACAACATCTGCCTGTGACTTTAAAAAGTAAGATCAAAACATAAGAAAATTCTTATTGTTCAGAAGCTTGAAGCCCATGGAAGTATCGTGGGTGTGCTGGTATGTGAAAGGCTAAAGGGAATAAAGAAGATGAGGACATTGCTATGAACTAAAGATTTTCTTCACCTCTAAAGATGCTGGGAAAATTACTCATGTGGACATTTACTTTTCCATTAATAAGTGCAAAGTACTGTGAGCCATCAAAAGGATTTTCAGCAAAATCCTAAATTTAAAGGAAATCAGTTACTAAGCCAGAGTCATACATCCAAGTGTACTAAAAGGACACTTGAATTAACTGAGCTCTTGCGAAAAGGTACATTATCTCATTAAAAACAGAGGGGGTTTTGGATAGCAAATATTATATATATCTTTTGTCAATGCTCTAGGGTATAATCCAGGACAATACATATAAGTAACTATTTTATATACACTTGTGTATACTTCTCTGTAATTTCTTAACCGACAAATTAAAAAGATAGGTAGGGAAACCTACCTGGCTGTTACATGACCAAATCCACCCTGTTTAGTTTCTAGGAAAACAAACTCTTCTCCTCCATTTATTTGTCTGTAATAGTGAATAAAAAAGAAACCGCTGATCCAGTGTACACATTTGGCATTTGGTTTCCATAAGGCATTTACCAAAGTGCCCCAGCAACTATTTACAATAAAAGTTAAATCAGCAGATCATAAGAAAAAGATTAAGAACTGGCTAATTAACCCATTACCAAGATTAAAAAAATGGACATCTTAAGTCATGGGTGCTTTAGCATTCTCTGCCAAGATTTGTAGTTACTAATAATTGGGAAAAGGACACGACATATTTGGTATAACACATAGAGAGATCATGTGATACTGAGAACCAGATGTTCCTCTGAAGGATTGCTGTGCAGGTGCCTAGAAGCTTTAATAAGGAAAGGAGCTGGCAATATGTTAACAGCTGAAAATACAAGTTGATAAAAAGACACAAGTTACTTGCCTATCTTACTGATTTAAAATTAACCATCTTCACTTAAGAAAGAAGAACTTAACATAGGTATCTTTCTTTGTGGCACAATGAAAGCCATTGCTATAGTTGATTGACAAAGTATAAAAAAAAGTAAGCAGGTGAAGAAACACAGTGGAGATCATGTGGGAAATCTGACTGTACCATTAAACAAATCAGCAGTGTGGCCTTGAACAGAAAACTGTGAATTATTCCTTGTCAAAAAAGCCATTTGCAGAATTAGAAGGTGCTTAGAGCAAGCCATGAAAATATGGAAAATCTTTTGAGCATGTTGAAAGATACAGTAAGTTTAGAATTTTTCAAGTCAGGGCCTGGGGATGAGGAACAGGATATAATTATCAAAATAAAGTGTATCACAGAATAGCTGCTTAGTCTCAGTCTTAGTCTCGGTCTTAGAAGTAAGGATATTCAAAAAGAAGTTAGACATTTTCATGAAACATTAAGGCAGTTTTCTCTGAAGTAAAATTTTCTAAACCCCATATCAGACATGGTGAATTCCTTAATTTCATTATTTTTATCTAAATCACATTCACAGTGACACTTACAAAACTAAGTGTTTTATGTCAACATCTTCCTGTGTTTACACAATTACTTGTAAGAGTTGTAGTTTGGATGTCGGATGTCCCTATTCTTCTGGGGACTAACTAAACTAAACATTTCTTACAGCAAACTATCATGTGATTTTGAAAGTATCATTTTATCTTTTACACTTGAAAGTTGGCAAACATCTCTAAACTCAGAATTTTCATTTGTTAAAGAAATAAGATCTTTTTTGCAGAGTTTCAGTTTTCTCTCAAGAAACTGAGAAAACTTGTTGGCTTATTTGGTGGCTTTCCTTTTAGTTGAATGTCATATTTCAACTAGACTGCCGGGCAGCTTTTCCATTGCGAAGTTCCCTTCATGTGAGAGCAATGGCAGACCCCAGAGACAATCACTTGTTGACATGAAAAAGGTCAAAACTGAGGGGTGGGAATACATAATGCTAAATGGGAATTAGCCAATTCCTGGTAAGCAATTCTGGAGAAAGTATTTAAGCATTGCCATTGTTAAGGCACTACAATATAAAATAGGAAATGAGCAAGGCCCATAATCAACTACAATGACAAGGGCGTATTTCTTCAGTCACCTTTACAACAGAACATGAGGTTTCATCAAGCTGTAAGTAATACAATGAAGCTATCTGGAGCTCAGGAAGACCTAATATGGGTTTGTCTACATGTCTCATCAAACAGGAGCATTGCCATCAAAGATGTGTCCATGATAAGGACATGTTGTACTAATATCTCATGAATAAGAACAGATCTGCTTATCTGGGATAGCAACTTGTTTATCAAGACACAATACTAAACTAAGAATGAAGTTGGAATTTGGTGCTATTTCAAGAAAGGCTGATAGCTGGGTTTTTCTTTCAGTGAAGAGGGTGTAGTCAGAAAACCAGAAGATGCGTCGAGTTGAAAGGCGAAAATTTTCTCACAGTCCTAAATTTGTACCAAATACATTTCAAGACACAAGTGCCACCAAGTACAGCACGCAGCATCACACAGCCCACTCCATGGGCAGGTGTCTGATAATTTGGAGACCTACAAAAAAGAGCAGAGCAAAGGAGACTTTTCGGGGTGGGGGGGAAATAGGTTCCATATCTCACCAGAATCTCCCTGACAAGGCTGCCATGGAGGTAGAGTACTGGCCAGGCATGGCAGAATGGAACAAGACACATGCAAGCATCCCACAGCCAAGCCCTGTACCCCTCTGTACAGGCAGAACTCAGAACCCCCTGGAAACATGACCAGAGTAGTTCTGATTTTTATTTTTTTTTTTCCAGAAGATAAATTCCTCAGACCATGAGTTATCTCTAACTGCAACAGTTAATAATAGTGCCAATCTCAACCTGGTCAGGGCAGCTGCATGTTACAATGATTCACCTGCACACCAGTATTATGCTCAGAGATGGGCACTTGTACAGTTCACTTAATTTTTGCCAGGTTTCTGAAGGACAAGATTATGGTATAGCTCTCAAGAAATCAGGGATAAAAGATCACAAGTTACTCAAATGCAATGCAAAGATAAATTGCATATCTCAGCAAAACGAAAGTTTTCAAAGTGTAAGATTCTATGAGACGACAGCGCTGGTAGTGCCAGTCTGCTCCACAAGCCAAACAGACTGAATAAATTAAAGGCAATTGGTTGTGAATTTCACATTACACTTTATTTCCATTGATATTTTTGCTCATAACACTTGGGAATGGGCAGAGATACATCTGTTTCCACAGAGCCAGTCTGTGACTCTTTCTTTGCTTCATAAGTGGTTTAATTTCCAGACATCATTTCTAAAATAAAGCACAAGCATTGTTAAGAATAAAGTCATCCACAACAACTTAGTACCAGGTGGGGACTACTGCCTTCCTGAGATCCTGGGCAGTCTACAGAAGTCTCTGGTTTTGGCAGCAATTTTAGCTAATGTATTAAAGCCGGCCATAGAAAAGCAGAGGCAATTACAGAAGATTTCAAAAGGTAAAACAAACATTTGAATTTATTACATATACTTTATGAAGAAAGCTTTTGTTTTAGTTTATTCATTTTTATGTGCCAAAGCATTGAAATGAAATAGAACTAATGAGCAGATGAAAGAAAAGACAAACAAAAATTTAGATACATAAAGTTAAGGAACTTGTCTCAGGAAGCAGAAAGGAATATTTAAACAGATGAAGCAGGGAAAAAGCAGTCCACTTTTTAGAAGAAATACGTGTGCATATACATGTTTAACATTCAAGCATGTTTAAGATTTAAGATGTTTTCACATATTATGTTTCTAAAACTAAAATCTATCTTCAAAGAAAATACTGTTACGTGCTGATATTGGGAGGAAGTGGTACACAGTTTATGCTTAATCTGAGCTCTGACCTCTTGGGGAACTTTTCCTTGCAAGACTCTAGCATAAATTGTCCATGATGTACAGAGTGTGTCATTCCTTGGTGCTCCAGGCTGAGGAAGGGGACCAAAGGGAGCACTCTGAGCCTTTGGAAATTATAGACTCTATGAGTATTTTTACCAGCTATTTCAGTTCAGTTCAGACATCTAACAAGAATGGGCTTCTCTAAAGAGCAATGCAGAGGACAATGTGATGCTGTTATTTTAGAGACAATAAAGACAATAAAGGTTCTTAACAAGGAATATCCTTCTTATTTCAGTATCTTTTTCAATCCTGTGAGTCCCCTAGAAATGTGCCCCTCATGGACGTAAGAACTTTATTTCATATCTGCATTAACCAGTGCATCTTTCCTTTGCAGACTTGCCTTACGAGCAAGCCAGGAGATCGGCATGGACGAGTCACACCCACCCCAGTCCTCAGTCAAAAGGTAAAAGCATCTGCAGATGTCTAGCCTGTGGGCCTAATGCACATCTGGTGCAACCTGGATAGACTCTGAAGTGAAGTGATAGAAGCTGCTTCAACATTCAGCTCTGAAGGATTTTTACCTGTGCCATGGCTGGAAAGCCTGTTGGCTCTGTATAAACAATACTGGGTAGAGTCACTGGGGCAGCCACATTCTTCCTTGAACTCAGGCTTCATCAGGTCCCTGACCCTATAGTCTTATAAAGCTAAATCCTATTGTGACCATCATTGAGTGGTGAGCAGCAGGAGCCCCTGGCCTGTGATCTGTCACAGGTTTGGTGCCCAACTTCCAAAATATAACTACTTCCAAAATATAACTACTTGAAAAAATAACTACACGGTTTTTCCATTTTCAGCTACTCAGCCATCACCCTCAACAGTTCCCAAAACAGAAGACCAGCGTCCTCAGTTAGGTGGGTTTTATTTTGTTTGAATTATGTCTGGGTCTGATGGAGTTTCCTGAGTGTGATGAGGACAGCTATCATCTACCAACCAGAAGCAAATTGCAATGTCTGATTTAGACCACAAGTGATATCTCCAGCTGGTGGCCACTAAGCACCCAGATGTGTATGAGTTGGCTCTACAGCTGGATCTGAGATGAAGTCTCCCATCACCACTGACAAATGCTTTTAGTGATGTTTAATGGCACTGATGACTGCAGAGTGAAAAAACTGTTAAACAAAGTACAACGGTCTAGCGTGAGGCGTCCATGCCCATGGCAGGGGGGATGAAACTAGATGATCTTAAGGTCCTTTCCAACCCTAACCATTCTATGAGTCTATAAAAGGTAGAAGGTAAGGATGTCAAAAGACCATCTACTCTACAGTAGCTGAAGGATATAGCAGTTGGAAAACATGCATGAGCAAAGAAATGAAAATGGATTACAGCACAGAGAAATTTATTTGCACTGTGCTTTGGGATATTAAACAGGAAAATTAGAAGGATTCTCAGTTTTATCGGGAAACTGAGGAGAAAGTAGAAGTTTATGAGTTTGTAAACTAGCGGTTTTGCAAAATGGGTGCATTTTCTGTTTTCAAAGCAGCTAATCCATGGGGTAGGACCTAGTCCTTTATTTTGAATTTGACTGTGTTTTGGACAGGTAGCTAGAAAGCACTACAGAGATTCTGAGTCAATTATGGCTTTTGTTAACAGCAGAAGGGTAGAAATGGGAAATAAAAGAGATTTGGAGGATATTCTTAGCTCAGAAGACTCTGAGCCTGTTTTTATCACATGGATTTCAAATCTTTATTCTATTTTTTTGTCATATCTAAATAAGACTGTGTGCATGACTACATCTCATTAACTCATATGCATGCTGCCTGGGAAGTATTGCACTGCTTTTTGCCCAAATAGCGTTTTATCTAATCTGGCCTTCCGACCATAAGAATCTTCCAAGAAATATACTGATGATTTATGTAAGTCTTTAGGACCATTTAATGACTCTGAATGAGCTGCACAGATCATTTAAATGTATAAAGAATGTAACCTTTTACATGTATAAAGAATGTAACCTGATTATCTTCTTGGCTGTAAAATGGGCAGCCATTTGAGAGCATCTGTCCAGAGATGAGGCAGCCCAGTGATAGGGTTGTTCAAGAGAGACACTTCAGGCTGTGCTTGCAGCCCATCACTCTGGTTTTTGTGCTTCTGCCACAGCTTCCCCTTTTTTTCTGTTGTACTTAAGGAAATTAAGTTTTCACTTCTGGATGGAATCCTTTGAGGAAAACATTGAGATGCTGTGGGCACTGTGTGGCTGGCACAGGCTCTTCTGAAAATCCTGGTTGCAAAGTTAATGCAGGGATCTCTTACTGGACTACAGTGACAAAGAGCTGACCCAACCACGTTGCCTGGGCTCGCCATGCACTCTCAGCCTTCTTCTTGAGGTTGTTTCGGCACAGAAGGAGTTAGCAATGGTGTGAGAAAATAACTGCGGCCTCACAAGAAGAGAAGCCACTGTCCTTTCTGGAGGGGACTTTTACCCCATTACCTATCTGTGCCTGTGGGCCCTGGCACACCACAAGGGTCGATAGAATCAAAGGGTGCCTGTTGGTGCATCTGACTATATGCTTGTGCACCCTAATACAGTATAAAAGGCAAATGTTTATCCTTGCAATTGTTCACTTGCATACCCAATTTCAAGGCAAAACATGCAAATATTGCAATGCTGAGAAAGGAACCGCCTTCTCCAGTGTTGGACCTGCAGTCTCATCAGGCAGTATACACTGCCCCTTAAAAAGTTAAAAAATAAAAAGTATCACCTAAAATATTTGACATCATTGCTACATGATTTTAAACCTTTCTTTTACAATTTTGTAGATCCATATCAGATTCTTGGACCGACCAGCAGCCGACTTGCAAATCCAGGTGAGAAGAGATTTTGCTGATTTAGGAGATTTTGTTTTCACTGCTAGTATCTCCAGTTTTAAGCCAGACCTGGAAGATGATGTGACAGATTTTACCACTCTTCTGTATGACTCAGTGGAAGCCGATTATACCCACTGTGTTGCAGGATTAGGTTTCTAAATTAAACAATGGTGGAACTGAGGTCACAGATTAAGACACAGAAGGTCACGTATCTTACTGTAAGCATCTACATATAAGTTATGTATCTTATTTCCCGTTGTCTTCATTAGAGACAGAATTAATATAGCTCTCTGTAGAGAGCTATCCAAATAGTTCTCAAGTAGATGGTTACATTCAGTCACTCAAATACCTCATTAAAGGTATTTGAACTTCTCATATCAATAGGAGTTCACTTCAGTTGCCTAAACATCAGGATTTTGTTAAGTGCTGTAAGATACCCCATCTGGCCTCCAGCTACCCCTCCAGAAGGGCATGAGTCTTTTACCAGTCTGCATCATGTGTCCCAGATTTTGTTAATACACAGTACAATGCCACAGTGACCTTGACAAATAAAAAATACTGAGTTTAATAAATTATATAGGGAGAAAAACAGGAAAGCATAATCTATTTGCAAAGAATAATTGAGTTAAACATTTAAAAAATATTCTCCCACTTTAAGAAGAAGGCAACAGGGTGCACTCTGGATAGGGGCTTGTAGCACATTTTAGCTAAAGATGACAGACCTTCTTGGTGAGTTAATAACACTGATTGTGAACTGTGCATATTGCACTGCTTCTGCTCTGAACCCAGAGGATGTGGCTGTACATCACCATAATCAACATAATAATCTGCCATAATGGCTTGACACTGTAAATCCACTTCCTATTTGCCTTGGTTTAACAGCCACAGGGAACCATGTTCCTTGTTCCGCATTGCAGGTCTCCTCAACCCCTAGTAACCACGTGTCTTCTTACAACCATTGTATATGTTTTTTCATGGCACGAAATTGCCAAAGTACTCAGAGATTTCCTTTCACTTTTTCCCAAGTGATATCAAGTACAGTTCTAGGTTAGCTTATTTGTAAGCTAAAACAAACAGTTTTGCGTGGCATAGGAAAGCAATTAAGTATTAAGAATAAAATTTTCCAAATGGCATAAGGCAGTGGGTTTCTGGGTGACACTGATCTTAACTGGAAGTTGGGGCCTCCCTCCCTTTAATATGTTCATAAACCCCAGCTTTTATAATTTTGTCAAGCATCTGTTTGGTAGACTTTATTACTGTGGAAGACACTGGCATGATCTGGATGAGGATACTCTTAACATTTAGATACAGAGCTCTTACACACCATCATTCCTGTGCTTTAACATGTTTTCTGTGTTTATAAATTGGTGGAATTACTCTCTCATTAAAAGGAAATTGACAGCAACCATTTATTTTCATAGGACTATATTTTACATTTGGAAGGCAAGTGTTTATGTTAGAACATGTGTTGGATTGCTTATTCAAAAAGTTGTGTTTCGTCCAGTGGTGAACTGTTTATTGATTTTCAAAGGCTAATCCTCTTGTTATGTTTTGTGTATTAAAACTTGCATGCCTTGCTCATACCATGGATTCTTTTGTTTGTTTGTTTACTTAATGCATGTTAATGGAACAGAGGAAATTCATTAAGGATAGTTTGGATAAATATCATTTAAAAGAATATGGGTTTCAGTTGCACTGAAGTATAAACTGCTAATGGATTTCAGATGCTACTCTAGCTTGATATTATAATTCGCTACTATAAGCTTTCTAAAGGAAAGCTTGTTTATTATACCCACATATCTGGTTTGGAAAAGAAAAAGAAACCCGACCTATTCCTGGTCAGAGATGTACTTAGAAGTTAGCACATACAAGCTGGTTGGCAAATTCTGCTGACATTGTGCTTGTGAAACAGATTGCCTTGCAAGCTGCTTCAGCTGTATTTTGCATCATTTCAGTGCTTCTTGATTAAGAAATGCTAAGCTTTTAGCATGAATATCAGTGGCAAGGCCCTTTGAAATCTACTTTCAATTGCTTAAAATGGTCACATTTCATTCCTATAACTCTGGGCAACACACTTCTGCAAAGTTGACAGCAGACTAAATATCTTCTTTTTAAGATGAAATTGGCAGAAGAATGAGGAAAAAAAGTTTTAAGTCTTAACTTCAATAATAATTTAAACTTATTTGACACAAAATGATGACAATAATGTATTTTGTAGACCTTTTCACTGTTCTTGCAAATGTTTTGCCCTATGGTTGTATGCAGTGCAACAGCAAGCTAATAAGTTTCCGTTCTGCATTTCCCCAAATGCTGCAAATGGATGATATGGTTTGGCATGAGCCCAGCTTTCTCTAAACTTCTCCATTTTGTGTAGGCTTATTCCATAGCAGAGAACATTCAGTTGCAACATAATGCTGTGAGAACAAGCAAAATGTTACGCAAGTGAAAGCTGTTTGTCCTGAACTTTAGAGATTAGTTTCCTAAATAAGCGCTGTATTATTTCCCCATCAGTTGTCTACATGGAATGACATTAGGTAACGATCAAATCTCCATGTAATGGCATTCTGCCACTCAGATGAGGGAAAACATGACACATTACCATTATCTCTGCTCTTCAGGATTTCATGAGACAGGGCTGGGAGAAAGGAGACAACTATTTCAGAGTAAGAAGTCAGAATGACATTTCCTAATAGGGTCCTATATGAGAGCCTGGAAGAACTGAAGTATTAACATTATTGGTCAATAGTCCTGACATTTCCTTTTTGTTCCCCCCCCCCCCCAGGGAGTGGGCAGATACAGCTGTGGCAGTTCCTGCTGGAGCTCCTCTCAGACAGCTCCAACTCCAACTGCATCACCTGGGAGGGCACAAATGGGGAATTCAAGATGACTGACCCAGATGAAGTGGCTCGGCGCTGGGGGGAGCGGAAAAGCAAGCCTAACATGAACTATGACAAACTCAGCCGTGCGCTTCGCTACTACTATGATAAAAATATTATGACTAAGGTTCATGGTAAGCGCTACGCCTACAAATTTGACTTCCATGGAATTGCTCAGGCTCTCCAGCCTCACCCCCCGGAGTCATCCATGTACAAATACCCATCAGACCTCCCCTACATGAGCTCTTACCATGCACATCCTCAGAAGATGAACTTTGTAGCTCCCCACCCCCCTGCTTTGCCTGTAACGTCGTCCAGCTTTTTTGCTGCCCCTAATCCATACTGGAATTCACCAACTGGAGGTATCTATCCCAATACCAGGCTGCCAGCTGCTCATATGCCTTCTCATCTTGGCACCTACTACTAAGTGGAGAAAAAAGAAACATCAGAAAAAAACAAAGACACTTCTTGCTGGGATCCAGTCCCTGGTGAATTGCAATGAACTCTATTGGAGTCCGTGAATTAAAAGTGCCTAAAGAGACAAGTGAAGGTTTGGCTGGGAAAAAAAAAAAAACACAACAAACATTAAAAAAAGTAAGACTCTTTGTAGTTTGGATTTAAAGGAGATATTCAAGAAGTATTAAGATATTAAAATGTAATGTATATGGGCATCGACTCTGTGGACCAAACAACAATAGACTATTGTAGGTAAAAGCATGAAATGATGAGGAAAACCTACGAAAGCTAGTGGTCTTAAAAAGTTGATAAGCTTACGTGTAAAGTTTGATATCTTGCTAGTGCAAAACTGGGACAATACTACAGCAATATAAGGATAAGTCTATAGTGACCTAACATACAATATAAGAAACATTACAAAACAGGGAGGGGGAAGGTAAAAACAAGGGAAAAAACCCTACCTGTATTTAAAAAATGGAAACATATCAACAAAAGAGATTAGTTTAGTGTGGAAACTGATTTGGGATATAACGGCATTGTTTTAGTTAAAATAAAATGAGTTCCATTCATGAGAGTGTTATCAGCTACTCAAACTGTGAAGACAACCCAAACTTTAAGATTCCTTGACAGTATTACAGGAACCCTGAGCCAAACATTGGAAATGAGAATGTGCTGAAGGGCAAGTGTATGATTGTAGATCAGAGGCCTGCACCTGACAGAGGAAGCAGAAAGGAGAAAGAGGAGGACAAAGGCGGTGACAATGTGAGAAAAGAAACTTCTTTACCAGTTGAGACTGAAAAGACTGAAAACATAGTAGCGTTGGGACTATGAAGAAACACTTGTTTGGACTTGTGAAACATATTGCTCAGTATCATACCATTCCCAGTATTACAGGAGGAACAGACTTGATTTTATAGTAATAAAAAACAGGTGGAAAAAGGGAAAAGCAGGAGAATTCAGAAATCAAAATATGCATCTCTTTTTTAAAAAAAGTAAAACTGGAATTGTGTCTGATATTTAAAAAGTTACCAGTTAGAACCTCATTGTTATTAAGGGAGTTTGTTTTCTATTGGTTAAAGCAAGAGACAACCCCTGACTGCCAAAATCAGAAATCATCGAAGTATTTTTGTTAGGCGGGCGCCAGTTTTTCTTTATTGAGTCGCGAACGCTGTGCGTTTGTCAGAATGAAGTATACAAGTCAATGTTATTTTTTCCTTTTTATATAATTATTATATAACTTATGCATTTATACACTACGAGTTGATCTCGGCCAACCAAAGACACAAAAAAGGGACAATCAAAAATATTGTGGCCTTGAATTTTAACTCTGTATGCTTAATGTTTACATTATGAACATATTAGTACTTAGAATGCAGAATGTATGTAATAAAATAAGCTTGGCCTAGCATGGCAATTCAGATTGACACTGTAGTTTGCATTTGCATTTCCGTTTTTAGCTCCTGACATGCCTATCGGATCTCCTGTTCAACATGGTAAAATATGCTAGGCATTTTGTTTTAAAAATCTGTTTTACCAAATCTGGCACTCATTAAAATGTAGGACCAAACAGCAGTGCTTAGCCTAAGTTCAAAGTGGACAGGTGCTGTGTATCTTCTTTTCCAGACAGTTCTGCTGAAATACTTGCCACCCTTCTCCAACAGTGCCTTGCCATTCCTGTCCTGAGCTTCGTTTGCCCAGAGATTGCAACCATGCCCAATTCTTTGATAACTTCATGGCCAAGTTTGAAAATGAAGTCTAAAGGAGGCCTCTAGAAAGAATACTGGTACCCAGAAATCATCTTTTGTTGCCGTCAGATTATGCAGTATAATCTCAGCCTGAGACGTATTTTCATACTGAATCATATATTCAATTACCATGCCCCCTTGCTATTAATACATACTGTATAATTACTAGTAAATAAAGTGAATAATGAATAACTTCCGTTATTCCTCACTTTAGAATGGGTGTATGATAGCTTATTAATTTGTCACTGCAGTCCAGCCTGGATGTTTACAAAGGGCAGGAAGTTTTCTTTCTCTTCTAGATTTAGAGGCTTCCCATTCTGTACCCAGGGGTACCCAGGGCCCCAAAACTACATCTGGTGCCTAATGGCATGACTCCATTTTTTTTGCAACACCAACTGAAGAACTGGTCTGGAAAATCAGCACTGACATTTATGAGTGGCTGTCCACAGCAGGCAGCATTTTACTGCAGAGACCACAGACAGATCAGACCTCCAACCGTATCCCGCTTTTTTGCTGTTCTTTTGTCTTTTCTTCAGACAAAATGGGTGTGGTTTCAAGTTTTATTTCAAATGTTCTGCATATCCATTCTGTGGAGCATTAATCAGTGCTGTGCAATGGGAGCCTACTTGCCAGACTCCTGTGTTATGGGTGTCTTGATAGCAGTTTATAAACACAGGATTATATTACTAATGTTTGAGACCTGAGCAGTGGCATCATAAGCCTTGTGATAGTTTGGGAAATAAGCACTGTAGGGTTTATATCTCTTAAAAAATAAAAACTTATGGAAAGGTTAGAAAAACTGAACTCTTGGAAAAGGTTAGTCACTATTTTAGAAAGTTATGGCAGGCACACCTACATGCTGACTATCAGAAGAATAGCTTGCCTTTCAGTGGAAATACCTCTACACATGCTTGCTATCTACTTCATGTGCACTTCCAACTCAAAAATGGTAAGTGTATTGTTGAACCGCCTTTAAATTAAACACTTAAAAATCCAGATAAAACAACCATCTTTGTTTAGATTGGCAAGGACATGTCTGGAGGCCTCCAAAGCATCCCCAGTGCTCACAGAGCTGACTGCAGGATTTCCGGATTGTGTTGCCTGGCTGCTATCATGTGCAATGAACAACATCCTGACATTAAAAGAAAGGGTCCAAATCCTGGGACCGAGATGGTGTCACAGCAGATGGTGTGATGCAGACCCCTCGTGATGAAGAGCAAAATCCTACAGTAGCCCATGGGTAGCTCACAGGCGAACCAGTCCAGGACACCTGTCTTAGAACTACATCTTTCCCCAGGATTAGCTCACAGTTTTACAGCAGCCTTGGAAAACCTGGATTTTGCAACCCTAAGGATGAAGAGGAGGGTGAAAGATGGAGAGATCCTACTGCTGCTGCATTGAAATGGGTGGCTCTGCTACTTGTGGGGCCTTCCTTACCCCATGGGCAGCAGTTACCCCACAGGGTCTTTCTGCTGAAGGGCAAGGACCAGCCCAGTGTCTCAGGGCACTGGCAGGGGTAAAACAGGCAGTGGACCCATGGTAGTGTTTCTGCTGCTCACTGCCTGCTACCTAATCTGGCCCTGCCACTAGAAGCTAGGAAGACCAGAGAGAGGCCAGAATTTTAGGGCTGGTTCCTGGTGCAGACCATGACAAGGGATGGACCCGGTACAGAAAAAATGCTCAAGGAAGATGAGCAACTCAGTGTCCGTACCATGAGAGACATCCATGTAAGGCTCAGCCAGGCCCCAAGAGCTCAGCTGAACATGCCGTCTGTTCACCATTTAAACCTGGATGCATGGACAACATGGCCCTGATGAGTCCACATTTGCACGAGTTGGTCATAAGCCTCATACCTTATTACAGCACATTGAGGACTGCTTTGAAAGTAGAAGCTTTATTTTTCCTGAAATATAGAGATATACATGGGTGCTTATCTTTCACCAAGAAATACACATCTGTCTGAGAAGCTACGCTAACATGGGAAGCAAAGGTGAGAAAAGTTTTAAAAGTTAAATTAGGAAGCTCAAATTTCTCTGTTCTCAATATTTCCCTGCATATAAAATTGGTTTTGTTAAGTATACACAAAATGCTTTTGAAAGATGTGTTTTACAAGACTTGTATTGTGAGTCTTAAGGGACTCAGAGAGATATTAGAACAGCAAAGCAGCAGCTGTACTGAACTCCTTCATTCCCCACACTTTCCACATTCAGAAGACTCCAGATCAGGTACCTCAAACAAAACATGCTTTTTAAACTGCTCGCAGAAACACAGGGATCAGCAGTGATTTGAACTTTTTTTTTCTGCAAACTCTTCTTGCTCAGACTGTTTCTTACACCAGGATTGTTATTTACAGGTGCATAAAAGGAAGGTAAGAAAACCACTCTACCTTATGCTGTACGCTTAACGATCCCATGACCTTTTTCTGTGCCATCTTTTCAAGTTTTGGTCACATCAGGGGAATGGCCCTGAGAATAGTCTCTGCTTACCTAAATCACTAGTAAGTCAGATTGGTGCCTCATCCATCCGAAGGATTCAGGTAACTCATGCCTAAATTTTAACTGCCGCCTGATGCAACCCAAGTGCTTCATTCCCTATCTGATCTGTGGAGGGAGCCTTTGAATATCTTCGCGGCAGAAACTGCATGCCCTTGCATCCTTACTTAAATAGATGAGGTGCTACTGTGGGGGCTCACTGGAATTGTCACATCCCTCATTGTGCTAGGTTGTTCAAAGAGCCCTTCCTCATCAGACCTCTGCTAAGAGCTCAGAGACCTTAGAGTTCAGAGAAGGCTACCCTCTACACTTGGCATTACACCAACGGAAGCAAGGGCTAAAAAGTCCATGAAGCCTTCCCCTGGTTAATTAGCACTGTGCTCCCCCCTTCATAATAAAGACTGCATATACACACAACATATACACTCTTGGCTGTGCACTCCTTCACTCCTCTCACCCTCTGGTTATGTCTTGACCTCTGTGCAGACCACATGAGAGGGACACACCAGGAATTTGGCAAGAGAAAATATGAACATGAAGTCTGGGTAAGCCACACCATTTTCATCAAGCAGATGAGGCTGCTCAGAAGGCTGTCCTGGCTCCTTACTTGTTTCCAGCCTTCAGCTGCAACCTCTGAAGTGGCTTTGCTCCACCACTGCCCTCAGGGTGCTGTGACCACTCCTTCAAGGCACTGACAACTGAAATTACATCAGAGGCATGACCCAGTGAGACCTCGGTGAAGAAGGGGAACTACTTGGTGAGCTCGTGAATGAGGATATTAAGCCAATTGGAATGTGGAAAATTGTTTCAAAATGTAATGGCTTTCATTGTTTAAAAATGCACATATTTTCAAGAAGACTGAAGAAAACAGACAGGATGGTTTAGGCTAGGAATTGCCCTGAGATGTACTTTTAAAGCAGTGGAGTGAGGACTTCTCAAAACAAGGCTTGGAAAATTTCTTGGTTTGTGTGCCAGAATATTGGGCCATATATATTTTATAAATGAATAAGGGACGGAACAGTTTCCTATGTACAATTCTAGGAGAAGTAGTGAGGAAGACTTGTTGAGAAACCTTATCCATGCCCCTTACTATTATGGAACTATTTTCTATTGTATAGTTACTGATATTTCTTTAATCTTCTCATTTGAAAAGGTCTCAACTCTAGGGTATTTCCACCCATTCCCTTAACACAGAGGTTATACACGTCAACATCAAAGCTTTTTTGTGTTAGCTCTATTTTTGTATTTTGCAATTTCTTCTGATTACTCTCCCCATGCATCACAGTCTGGAGTTTCCAGCCTGCCTCAATGTTTACAGCTTTCCAAATATTTGTAGTTTGTTATCACGCTCCCTTTGACTGGATGTTAGCCAAGCTTAGACGTATTCCACTTCACAAACTTATCCCTCTTCTTCTCTGATAATTGTTAATGGGCCCTTCTTATTTTTCTTTTTTTATTTCTCTTTTTCTTTTTTTTTTCTTTTTTTTTCTTTCGCTTTGCACATGGGCAGCCCAGATGTCTCCTGCTGTCTAAACGAATTCCATCTATGATTTCTCTGCCTGCCACTTCCTTCCCACTGGAGTCTGCTGCTCACCCCACTTAAGCACCTAATGTGCTTGTAGCCTCACCTGGCTGAAAGGTCTTCCTTGAGCAGCTAAAAAACCCCTTCATCTCTTCAGCTCTGAACCAACATCCATGTCCTTTGGAGCAGCATCCTTCTCATGACCTGAAAACCATCCCTTCCTCAGATCTCTCCACCAACACACCACCAGGGAGGTTTTTTCAAACTACTGTTTTGAACTGGCTGTGCGAATTCCACCAGCTCATCTCACCCAAATGTGCAGTGTTTATTTTGGACTTCTTCTGTCTGTGTCCCAGGCAGGCTGAAAGCTGCTTCAGACAAAAAATGCACATCCACAGAGCACCCAGTAGTGTGATGCTCTTAATACTAGATAATCATGAGTAATACTGCCAAAAACAGTGCCTATGCATTTACAGTTTTCTTCATTATGGAAAATTGAAAGCTGCTCAGTAGAAAACAGGGTACAGGGTTCTTAAAACAGGCACAGGCACTTGAGTGAAAGATTGCAATGGCACTCTTGGGCTTCAAAGCAGCCCTAAAAGGAAATGAAAGACAAGTATTTAGATATGTCTTTCACTCAATTCTTTCATACAATTTTTGCAAAATTAACTGTCTGTATTGGCAAACAAGCCATGCAGACCCGTAGTCACCTGAGACATGAGCTCAGGACTTCCAGGAATCATATAGGGCTTCAAAGTCCGCCTTCCTACACCCTCCTGAAGGAGTGCTAGAGAGCTTGTGAAGCCCTCCGGTGCATCTGCAACAGCACTGACCACTGAAATGGTGGTTAAAAATAATATTCGTTTTCCTTTGCAGTTTGGGAGGTATGTTCACCTGAGTTACTGTAGTCAAAATACAAGAGGAAGACAAAAAAAAGAGGGGGAAAGTCAAAGTATTCATTTGTTTCATGGCTGAAAAATCACCCCATGCTGTCTGGTTCCCAGAAACACTAGTCTGACACATCAATATATTTCAGTTTCCTGGGATGAGGATGGCATTCATATGACCCAGCCATGAGTCGGATCCTGTTGTGCTGGATATGGTAAATAGAGATCATGACTAACAGATGTTGCTTTGAAGTGCTCATATCTTTAAATACACAAGACTAATAAATGCTGGAAGAGGCTGTATTTTCTTGCAAGACTAGCTGAACATTTTCCATTTCAGCTCTTTCTTCATGGAGGGAGGGTAGGATTGTATTTTTTCTTCTAACATGTTCAGAGGGTAAATCCGGGAAACATGTAGAAGGTGCTTGGACATTGAAATGGGATCATATCCTGACACAGGTAGACAGCTCACAGCCTGACTCCCTGAGGGACTGAAGTGTCTGCTGTTACCCTGCATGACTGCTGGGTACAACTATGGAAAAGTTGTGAGTAGCTCTGTATGGTTGTAAGCAAGTTGTAAACCTCCCACCATGTGTTTCCAAGGACAAGGCAGAAAATCAGGACTGAAGCAAGTGTCACAAAGCTTTTGGGGCACAGCAGGGCTTGATTCTCAAAACAGGTGTGAAAATACATATTGTTACCTCGTCTGTTCCTGGAAGACTGAAATGAAGGAGGTTGCAGGAACAGGGGAATGCAACCAAGGATACATGGAAATGACAGAGGTATTATCAGTTGGGCTTGGAAAGGGGAAAGAAAATAGGAGAAGGAGCTCAAAATCAAGAGGGAAAGAAGAAGAAAAGGAATTATGAAGTGCTGTCAGAGGGGGTAGCAAAGTGTGATGACACCGGTCCCCTTAGTAGAAATGTGTGGAAGGGGATGTAAGTGCACATTTAGGACATTCTTGCAAGGATTACTCAGTGCTAAGTGATGGTGACATGCGATCAGATCTGAGTTGTCAGTAAACAGATAGCCAACCAGAGGACCAAAATATGGACTGAGGATGTCCAGGCAGTAATCAAGGAGATTGACTTAGCTCAGCCTCCCCTGCTCCTTAGGGAAATGGGAATTGCATGTGGTCAGAGGATCCCAGGGAGGCTTCAATAGATGGGGAAACCCAAACAGGTTATTTTCCTGTATAGGCATGGAAAGTGAAAGATGGATCTGAAGAATGTGGCAAAGAAAACAGCAAATGAATATCAAGAGGTTAACAGAGAGAGAGGTGAGAGTGGAGAAAAAGGAGACCATAGATCCTAGGGAATGTAGAGAACCAGGAAAGACTTAAATAGAAGATAAGGTCAGGTTTAATTCAAAGTACTGAGCCAAAATAGATGCTGGAGAGCAACTGTGATGTACAATTTGGTAGGAGGAGGCAGGTTAGCACATCTGGGCTAAAGTAACAGCTGAAACCGCCTGGGCTGAGGAGACAGTGAAGTTTGTAAATGTTATACTTCATTTCTCTTTCTATATTTACCACTTCAGTATATTTTCAGCTAACATTTCATCACAATTTCCACAAACATTTCATGTCAAGACTTCATTACAATGTAGACTGCACACTGAACAGCTGTAAAATAGCCTTGCCAATGCTGGTAATTTGCACCGGGAATGTAATATCCAGTTCCAATCACTGATGAGTGTTGTGCAAAATGAGCTAACCAGCATTTTTCATTTCTTTAACCACTTACCTCAACAATTAAATGTATTGCAACGCTAAATGTATAGTACATAATAAATCATTCCAGACTGCACAGAATCATGAGACGATACATCTCTGTTGTTTTGTCATAAGCTGTATAATATGCTGGCTTAGCACTCTGTAAACGGCTTTGTTCACTCTTGTTATTTTAATTGCATAACAAACCCCAGTAAAGTTTCTTGCCTACAGTGTGTGTCGCCGGCTATGTGCCAAATCTAATATGCTCTGCTTTTCCTACTAGATGCAGATCACAATGAAAGGTTTTAACACATCAGTCTATGAGGTGGCAAAGCAGTCATTACTTTAACGTTTTTGATGTTCCACTCTTAACTACTGGAATAGCTCTTGAGCTGAGACATGGTAGATGCTCGTAGTTACTGTTGCATTGTTACTTTGGCTAAAAGCTGAGACATTTGGTTTGTGGCTCAGTCATCTATTTCTCAAAAATGTCTCATGGGCCTTACTGCAATTATAATTACATTATAGAGAGTCAGTGGAGCCTAACATGCCTTTTTTTTTCTTTTTTGGCACAATACAATGTAAATTGGAAGAGGTAGAGCAGCTTTATTTAGTCAGAATACCTGGCAAAATGTAGTCGACTAATGGTAATTTCCAAATGACCCAGAGTAGCTTAGGCTCTCAAATCCCAAAGATTTCTGATGGGCTTTGGGTCTCTCAGTCCCTCAAAAGTTCCAGAAGTCCTTCCCTTTGTCATTTAATAAAGTGATATTTCTTTGGAAGGACTTAAGCTGAGTGCAGGGCCCTGGGGGTGACCTGCCCTCCAGCAAAGGCAGCCATCAGGAGGTAAAATATCACCATACAAAATGCTTGCAGCTCACCAAAGCACTTTTCAAAACTGTGATTGATAGCTTTATTTCCCCATGGTGGGATTTGGAGTGAGCTTCCAAAGAAAAAGAGTCAGACAATGTAGATTCGGAATAGTGTTTGAGTACCTTTGACTGTGAATTTTAGTCTAGGTCTGACACTTCCATGTTGATGTGCAAATGTGACCTCTCCGCAGGCAAGTTCTCCCACACAGATGGAAATAGAAGCCTTGGGGCTCTTGGACCTAAACAAAAAATGCCCATGTGTTTTCTAACCCATTCTGTGGGGCTGCTGGGGCCTCTTATGGCCTTGAGGGTAGTAGCAGCAAACATGAGTCTGGGCAGTTACCCATTTCAAGGCTACTGAGCATTGGTGGGGAGAAGCACTCGCAGAGACTGTGAAGGTGCTAAGAGTTTCCTGAACCATAATGTAGTATGAGACTCTAAGGAAGGCCTGGGTGCTCATGGCATTGCCTGACCATCAAGTGATCTGGGCAGGGTTGTGATTGATTGTGAACCATATAGAGAATTGACAGGCCTTCAGGGAAGAAGCAGAGCTCTCGTACACCTGTTGGGCCATGCATTATTTATACTATTATCCTTATAATGATGCTCCTGGAGACTCTCAGGCTTAGTCCCCTGAACCTGTGCGTAGAAAGAGGTGACCTGAACATGTTTTATGAGATGTAGTGCAGGAGTGCGCACTGGGCTTAGCCTTCAAATGCTTCATGCCTCCCCTTTGAGCTTCTGTCATGTTACACAGCGACTGGCTGATCCAGCTCAAAATTTTCCCTGTCACTGAGCTCAAGCTTTGATACCCAAAGGCCACAGCTCCAGTGGCAGCTGGACACCCAACCGATCAGTCCCTACAGGCAAGGATGCTCATAGAGCTATGGGGGTGCAAGGCACGGGGCATTTTTCTCTTAGGCAAGAAAAACAAAAATTCTGTTTTAAACGATACAAGAACTGGTAAATGGATTTGAATCCTGTGTTACTGGTGGCAGTGTGCCCAGGCTGGACCACTGGAGCAGAGCTCCTTTGGCTGTGTTCCTGCCAAGCATTGGGCAAGGTGGGATGCTAGGCTGGGAACAAACCCAGTGCCATGGCCAGGCCAGCAACCCCAGCATTCAGCATCTCTATGCTGTGGACAAAATCTTCACAGGGTGCCAGTGCAGTCTGTGCCACGGAGCACTGGTGCAGAGGGACATCAAGACAAAAGTCCCTGCTTTGTTACCCTGCATGGCCACTGTGCTCCTCCTGCGGTGGGGTTCATCTTGGGGCACAAACTGTGGGGCTGGGTTTTTGCAGGCAGTGACCTGCCGAGCAGCAGTGTGTGCTTTCTGCCTGTCACCACTTTCTCTACAGCCATGGAGAGAAGACTGGGCATCTGTGAGCATGCCCGCGTGATTCCCAACCCCTCAGCAGGTCTCTGTGGTGTGGGTGACAGTGTGCTCACCCCAGGGACAAGTGGACACCAGCCCAGTGCTCACCCTCTGAGCAGTAGCCATAGTTGGATGCCGCACTGTCCTACTTGGCCTGGGATGCAGTCCTGCTTATAAAAGCCAGCCCTGGTTAGTCTTCTCAAGATCGCAATAGCAAGGGACCCAGGAGACCTTGCGCCTCCATCCCTGCCTTGTGTGCACATCAGCCCCAGTGACCTTCTGCTCCCCTGGGAGCCAGGTGCCAGCAGCAGAACAACCAAAGCTGCTCAAGTGTGTCAGGGCATATTCGCTGGTCAAGGCATATTCCTATTTCCCCCAAAAGATGGCACTAGGATTCACCAAAAGTGAATCACTCGGCACCTTGAGCATTTTTACATCTGTGAAAAATGCCAGCAGGACCTTTCACTACAGTATCCACTCCTTGCTCCCACTAACCAAGGGATGGCCCCTCCACAGCATGGAGACACTACCTCCCCAGGACAGACCCTGATGGGACTCTAGCTTATGGGCAACTGGTTTCCACCTGGGCTGAGAGTATGTAGCAGGAGGGGATGTCTTTTGGTAGGATGAAAATACTCTCCCCACTCCATACATCCTCTGATTTATTTCTAAAGAAATGAAAAAAACAAATATGCAATATTGGAATTAATCTTCTTGTATGCTGACATTATCTGCTGTAGCAAAATTGACATCGTTAGGATTTTTACTGAGAAGTTAATTATTTTTTCATTTGATGCAACACAGCCCATAAAGCTATGAATAGAGAATCTGTCTGGTAATTTAGGCCACATTTTAAGATTTTTTTGAGTGCAAATGTTTCTACATAATGATAATTATAGAAATATTTTCATGATTAAAAGAATAAAACTAATGAAAATAACTTTTGTTGAGATTGTTTTTCCGTGCAGTTTTTATATCATGTTGAAGAAAGCTTTTTATCTGTCAGTGAACAAATTGTTTTTTTTTCCTGAAATACAATCCCCATTCCAAGATAATGGCCTTTTTGTATTCATTAACATCTCTAATAGAGCTATCACCTGAATAGCTGGAATTTTTATTTTCATTTAAAAAAATTATAGGATCATAGCTCTACAAATGAAAGGAAGTTAAAGTGTGCAGATGAAGGTTTCCTAAAGAGAGAAGAACTCCAAGGCTGAAAGTGCTTCTGTAGTGCTTTTCAAAATGAAGAGAGTGCCTTGTCAAAGCGACTCACCTTCCGGCGTAGCTCATCAGCCTCAGGGACTGTTGGGTCCCACAATTTCCCAAGCTAATAGTATTCATTAGCATTACAAGTTCAGCACTCACATTTCTTGCAAGAAGGTCTTTTACTTTACAAATGCAGGTGTCTCCTGAAAGATAGACGTCTGATTCCCATGTGCTTCTGATTTTACTGGACCCGAAGTTAACACACAGTCATTCCCACTGCTAGCAGCCAGAAAGATGCTTTTTTTCCTCTGCATGTTACTGTCACTAAAGCAAGATTAAAAGCGCAAATGTGAAAGGCAGTCTGAAGACTTTGCTTACCCGGAGCTGAAGACCCCACATCTTGCAATGCAGATGTTCTTCTAAGTGCATAAGCTTGGAAGTGTCTGTTGAGCATGTTGCTATCCCCGAGCATTACCCTATTTAAACACTGCAAAAGTATAATCTGTATGTCCCACTTATTGCGTTGCCCACTCTTTCTGTTGTGCTTAGCAGTACACTTTTGCTCCTCATGTCTTCGAGCAGAGCGATGTGTTCTTTTCCGTGGTTTACAAATTGTCATGCACCTTTACAGCACAACTATGCATGAAATAGTGAAGTGGCAGCCTCACAGAAGAGGACTGCTCTGGCCTGGATTCGCCCATAGCCCTTCTGGAGGGCAGCAGTTTGCTGCCTTTCATAAACTCAGGAGACCTCAGAAAAAAAAAAAACCAACCAAAAACCAATAGCAACAACAGCAAAAAGACTACAAAGCAGCCCTTATTGTGGAAATGCACTGTGTAAAGAGTATACATCTAGGATCATAGAATCACAGAATCATAATCATAGAACAGTTTGGGTTGGAAGGGACCTTAAAGCTCATCTAGTTCCAATCCCCCTGTAACAGGCAGGAGCACCTTCCACTACACAGGCTTGCTTAAAGCCCTGTCCAACCTGGCCATTTCCAGGGATGGGGCATCCACAGCTTCTTTTGGCAACCTGTCCCAGTGCCCCACCACCCTCACGGTGAAGAACTTACTCCTAGCATCTAATCTAAATCTACCCTCTTCCAGTTTAAAGCCATTCCCCCTTGTCCTATCACTGAACGCCCTTGTAAAAAGAATGCTTTGGAACACCATGCACGGGCATGGGGGACCTGGGTGCTTTAAAATGTCCTGACACTAGATGGTGTGGTGGGTTAGAGCAATGCCCTCTTTGCTGGAGACCCTGTTAGCAACACATTCCAGGCCAGTCCTGAGGCTTGGCAGGACTTTGCATGTTTGTCAGCCTCTACTCAAGAGGCCCCAGGGTCTGAAGGAGCCGCGTGGTTTTGGGTCAGGACACAGAGAGGTGCTCAGCTACTTGCAGCTGTGCCAGCCCACTCCGACTCCAGTTCCACTTCTTTTTCACACACTTTCTTTTAGAGCATCATTGCCCAGAAACGACAGAAAAAGCAAAGCTAATTGCTGAAATTAATCATCCCCAAGATGACAGGAGCCAAACAGGCCCTGAATCGAGTCTAGCTCTGCTGCAGGGACTGTTTCCCTGCAGCCTGTAAGCACAAGTCCAGCTCATACCAGCACCGGCAGGGCTGGCCATGGGTGCAGAAGTCAGCACGTGTGTGTGTGCGTGGCTGTACCAGGGCATCTGCACTTCATCTGGCAAGTGCTGAGCTGCCACGGGGAGCCGTGGGTGCCTGCAGCGCTCGCTGATGTCAACGGCAGCAAATGGGATTCAGAGCTTTGAGGATGGCTTGGCACCTCGAAGGCAGGAGGCTTTAATGTGGTTTCTTGGGTGTAACTGAAAGCAGCTTTTGGCCCAGAGGAATGAATATTTTTTCCCTTTGTATATGCCCTGATTTTTTTAATCATGCTGTTAAATATGTTTTCTGGAGAGTGGTTATTAACAGAAGATATATTTTAGTTACTTCTTCAGAAACCATTGAGTAAGGTTGTTCAAGGTGCAATTTTTTTTTTCCCTTTTCTGAATAGGTGATTTGCTTTGTATCAGCACACGTACCAGCAGCATACTGGGGGTCAGAGCAACTACTTCTGGTTGGATTTCCTTTGTGACACCATGGATTAGGAGCATGAAATCTGACTGATCTGTGCTGAACTCTTTGGTCTTGAGACACTTGAGTATTTTTGGTCACCCTCCCATTACCCCAGTAAATATTCTGAATGCAATTTAGAACTGTTCTGGTGTTTGATACTTACCTACTTATTAGACCTTTCATCGATTACATGCATTAGTGGTCAAAACTGGGGCATCATAAGAAAGCAAATGATGCCTCCAGTTGAGGCATTGCTTTATATCTCATGAAGAACTGAAAAGGAAGAAAACATAATTCATTATAATAACTGAGGCTTTCAGCACAATCTATCATAACTTTTGTTCCTTAAGTAAGTCCCTTTTTCTGTGGTCCTTGAGATGAAAACCTGAGCTTAGCTTCCCAGAAGAATGATATTTCTTTTAACACATGAAAGAGGTTTTCAAAGCATAAGCATTTAAAACCTACAGAAAAGTAGGCATTGAAATAATAAAGGAAAATAATAAGTTTTGTAAGGGAAAGAGGTATACGATAACCATCACAATAAAATGGTTCCGAGCATGATGTCACTGTTAGGACATCACAGCAGGAATTTGAGAATTTTTATCATTCATCAAGAGGGACAAAACCTAAACAATTGGCTCAAGAATATTTTCTTATGAACAAACAAGGCAAGTGTAGTTTGCCGTAACTCCTGGGTTCAGTTTTGAGATCAGCAAGCACCAGTTTCTTATCTTGCCTGATATCCTTCATTAGGAGAAGTCCCACAATGAATTTGACACTAGGGAAAAAAGGTCTTAATTTTTCATTAATATCCAGGAAGAACTACAGGAATTCTGTCACTTTCGCCGGTTTTAGCACAAATGTGTGTTTCTGCCAAACCTTCAGCCACTTCTGTCTGTTGCCCTTTAGTTCCTTTATTTGTTTACTGTCTATAGCAAATATTATGTTCTCTCCTGTAGAAGTGCCCACACGTCAGTCAGGGAATAAGAAACAATCCCACATCCCTGAGGTGACTCACACACCTCGTGGATACTGAATCACCATTAAGATGAGGTGAACATGTGGTGTGCAAAGCAGAGCCTGGAACGTTTTCAGCCAAAACATTCAGAAAACACTGGTATGCATTAAGGAATTCACAGGAGAAGAAGAGGAGCAGCTTGTGAATGATTATTTACAACCCAAAGGGCTAAACTAACAATTCCCAAATGCCTCTGGCTCTCATCCCCATTACAGACAATTCATTTTGTGTGACCCCAAAACCAGAGAGAAATATAGAAAGTTCATATGAACTTTATCTAGCTACAGTCCACAACCCCTCCTCGGCAGTCCCCACTCCAAGTTTGGGTACAGTTGGGCTAAATTATTATTTTCTTATTCCCGTAAGTACTAGCACACTGTCATAAACCATATGCCACCCAAAACTCCCTTTGTGGGCTTAAAATGGGTCTCTGTTGTCCCTGCCTTCCTCAGGAGAGGTCTGGAATATGTGGCACTGTCTCCGCAGTGGAAGATGCGGCAGAGGTGTTATGGGGCTCCTCCTTCAGAGTGTCCACCCATGTCTAAGTTAAGGAAGAACAAGGATGATCCTCCATAGCTCTCAGGCAGACTCATCCACTGCCTGGATATGTGGCAGGTGGAAGCTGTGTGCATGTGGTCGTCATGGTGCTAAGCAGATCCAGCTACTCACCAGGGTCTCAGTGTGTGAGCTTGGAGGTAGTGTCATGTTGAGACAACCACTGGGCCCCCAGCAGCACTGAGCACTGGCAAAGGTCATTTGTGACAGCATGGCACAGCACAGAACAACGTAGGCACCCTGCAGGGGCTTTTGAAACTCCATTCTTGAGTGACTTGGCCAAGGCTATACTGGAAGAACACTGACATTATGGGAACTGAGTCACAGATCCCAGCACACACATTTGCGTTGGTTGCTTTTATAGCTTAAAAGCAAATCCTCTTCAAGAGATTCTTTTTCTCCCCACCACATGAAGGTAATCTGGGGTGAATGTTTTGTTCAGAGTTGGATTCATGATGTTTTGTTGTTGCTTGAACTGAGAAGCTCCTGTGTTAAATACTGTTCCAGAGCTGTACCCAATTGTGTCCAGGTTAACACACAAGCCTTTGTCAAGGACATTGTGCAAACACATTTCCACAAGACATTATTGTCTGGACACATGAGCAAATATTTGCCTAAAAAGTGTAATTGACTATTGTTCAAGAACTACCACCTGCCCCTTGGTTTTCTGGCACACCTGCAGGAGGGAGTGCACTTTACAGCATTGCCTTCAGCCAACATTTCCACAGGAGCCAACTCTTGACCATCAATTAAGTAAACATTCAGCTTGCTGCCTTTTTTTTTTTATTTCCTCCAAAGCTGCACAGTCCTTTCATAATAAAGGAGGTGTTACGAAGACAAGGGGAAAAGACAACGAGCCTTTCTTCAGCGGTAGCGCTATGGGGAAATGATGTACATGGGAAATGGTAGTCCAACAGGAGGGACATACTGGAGTAGTCATGAATGAGAGAAAGCAGCAACACAAAGGACAAACTCATCTGTGTTATCAAGTTCATTGTGTCAGCTGGAGCTATGAGAAGTGATGACAGTCACGATGCCAGGGGAGGAATGGACAAAAGAAGACTGTGCAGCTGTCCAGTAGTATGTGGTGCGTGACATGCCAAGCGGTTTGAGCAGGAGCTCTGCAACCTCCTTTTGCATCTCCAGTAAAGCTGCCCCAAACAGCAAATAAATTACTTCAGAGAGAAACACTTGTCCACCTGCCTCAATCTTAAAGATATATTTATACTGAGTTTTATTTTGGAAAGCTACACTCAGTTTCAAAGTGGAAAATCAAATATTTCTTTTTTGGAATCTTGAATATTTTGTTATTCATTGTCTTCTCAGTCCTTCCTGGTTGAATTATTTCAACAAATTTGATGGGAATTCACCAAAACATTTGGTCAATTAAAATAAGTATTTCTCTGATTTAAGCCATTTTGTTAAAACTGGCTTCATCTAGTCCCATCCATGGAAACTGTATGAATGCCCAAACTGATCTATTTTTTTTTTTTATACCAACTTTATTTCAAGTTTCTTCTCCCTAAACCTGCCCAGCTAATCTGTGCCATGGGATTTGTGGAGGTAGTGACTGGCTAGAAACATGTAATTGCACTAGATGTATTCTTTTTTTTGTTTGTTTTCTCAGTGTAATGAAACATTTTACTACCAGTATTAAGAAATTAATATTTCTTTTTACGTCTATCAGACTTCCCGGCTAACTGGCCCTTGTGACCATGGCTGCTGCAATTCTGCTGGCCTCAGAGCTCAGCAGCTGAGTTTCCTTGCCCCCTACTTTGTTTGTTTATCTCAGACGCCCACTACCTGCTGAAAGAGAACTTCATCAGAATCATCCTCATCTTAACCCTTATATTCCCACTTGTCTTATTGCAGAAAATATTGCCATGAAATCCCTGTTTGGTTAATACTTGACTGAACACTGGCTTCACTCCCTACCCTTTCTTCTGCATTGTCACTGCTATCACAGCTCTTCAGAGACATACTCCATGCATGCCATTATATCCATGAGGATTTGTGACATCTCTGTACTCATAATCTCCATCCTTGCCCAGAAAACATGATTGTCAGGTAAGAGACAGCTGGCCCTATCTGAGGATGACAAGAGCTGCGTAGAGATACTTGTGTTTGCGTGGTGGGACAGACATACTGACCTGAGGCCATTAGCTGTGATCGTATTTTCCCTTTGATCTGCCAGTGTACTTGTGTTTTGGTAACCACTGATGTTGTTGACAAGAAGAGTAAAATAATGTTACCAAAACTTTCCCAGAATAGCCTCCTCTCCATCACTTGAGAAGCCCTTTTTCAACACCAGCTGTCAACTGCCCTCAGCAGGAAATGCTTCCTCCGGTGTGCTTTCCTCCTGAGGAACTGCTAGCTCTGAAACATGTCATTGTGCAGAGCATGGATTCAATACACAAAAGGCTAAAAACTGCACAGCATCCTGTTCTTGCTATTCATAAAGTGGAGTATTTCTCTCACTCTGCAGCACGGTGAGGAGCCAAAAAGAAAACCACAGGTGCCTGACCCAGTACACTGTTGTCATAGCAGAGTCACATCCCTGAAGGTTGGGTCCTATACCAACGGTGAGCACACTGAAAACAGAGAAATGGTTAGAGAGCTGACATGTCTGTCACTGCCTGAAAAGAGAGGGAAATGGGACGCTGAACTATTTCCTTGCACAAGGACTGCACAGTCTGCTAAAATGAAGTGAAGAGAGGTGCTGATGAGTTATAATGGTTTCTACTAGCAGATTGCCACCATTTCCTTGCCTACCTTCATAAAAATAATCACACTTGCCCTGTAGTGTGTAAGCAGCTTTACTGGCATGGCTCTCCACTTTTGGTATGGCACAGGCATTGGCTATGTCTCTGCTGTCCAACCCTTTTGGAGAAGGGAGCAGAGGTGACTGAAGGTGGGCTGCAACAAATTGCTCTTGAGCCATCAAGGCTTTGAATGGCATAAATGCTGAGAACTGTCCTCCTGCTGTTTACGTTTAGTCACTGATGAGGTTGCATTGGGCTGCAGCTGGTTTTGCCCTATCTTGAGCAAAGGTAAGTGCAACAGTGTCTTTCCTGCCAGCTCAGAAGGCAGGAAAGGCTTGTGCAAAGGTTTCACTGATGAAAGAGGGCATCATTTATTGATACATGCCAAGGTTATAATTGGGGCGATTTGCGCAACTGGGAAAAACCTAGACTTTTCTTCATCTCTCATAAGGAAATTAAGAAGCTTGGTCGCCAAATATCTGTTGAGAGAATCAAGAGGAAGCAGAGGTGTTTATTCAACGAAGGAAATGGGAGGGCTCAGCGCCCGCAGCAGTGACATTATTTGAACACAGGGCATGCACAGGGCTGTGCTAGGACTCTCATCCTGTTGCCTTGGTGGAGCAGGAAGCTATCAACCCTGAGCCCACCATCCTGCCGGTGCCCACGCTACACTGAGCCTCAGGGGGTTCATGAGCCCCATGGGATTTTTTATTTTATCCTCTGTTTCAAAGACCACGTGCTTTTCTGTGTGTGTGTGTTTGTGTATATGTGAGACTTGCTTCTTATCCATGCCCTCTGCAGCCCTCTTATTTAGCTTTTCCTGTTGACTGAAGGTTTGATTACACTCTGGAGAAAAGAAAACAAACAACATAAAACCATCAGAAATACCTCTCTTCATCTCACCCATCCCCTACTTCAGTTTAATAGAAATGGCTCTCTGAATTTAGTCAACAGTGATGCTCAGGCTGTTCTACTACCTGTAGTTTGTGTTGGGTTATTTTAAATGATTCTGCTTTTATCTTCCCAGAAGCTTTGCATGATTTCAGCAATACATTATATCACATGATTAGTATACGGTGCATGTGGTTTGGTTTTCTTTTCCCAAAGGAAAAATGACGTGTGCAACCTTGTGTTTTGATTTAGTGCTTTCAGGATTTTTAGGATGCACTTTTTTTTTAATATCCTTATTCCTCTGTATGTGTGTATTAGAGGGTGACAAGGGCTGAGATAGCCCACGGTTTCTGTGGGTAGATGATTTCATGGTCCAGGACCACTTCCAAAGCAACCTTTTCTCCTGGACAGAGGAATATTAAATTCATAGGAGGAACTTACTGGCAGCGGTGAGGTCCTTCTCCACCTCAAAACTTGAGGCAGTTTTTTAAAACTGCTGGGCTCGGGCCTTCGGCATGTCTGTGGCAGCCGGTATTGCAAAGCAGAGAAGCCACAGCTTTCTCTTGCAGTTACTGTTTCCATGGGCTGACAGCCTCATGATTTTGCTATGGGCTACACAGTAAGTGAGGAAGATGAGTGAATGCAGATGGCTATGTCAGAAAAGACCATCAGATCCTAGACATTGGGATTTGAACAGAAGTGTTGTTTAATTGTACCATCATGCATTACTTAACACATGTGGAGGATCCAGGCTGTGGGATAAATGGTTCTGCTGCAGTTCTGCAGCAGATCCCTCAGCAGCTGCAGTAGAGCTGCAAACTCTTCTAACTGCTGCCCTTGGCCAAACAATGCCTTCATCCTCTACTTTGTCTCTGAATCAAAAACTGTGCTTTTCCCTGGTAATACATGCCCATCTGGTCTGAAGAACAGCAATGCTTACCCATCATTGGGACACCTCAAAGACCTGTTAAATAAAATGTAAATGTTAAAAAAAAGACAGCTATATGGCATCCTTTGATGGCCAAATTCCCCTCTGGGAAATGTCAACGCTCTGTGAGGACAGAAAAGGTAAGGGTAAGTGTATGGGGTGTAATTACCCTCCTGTTAAATAGGGAACTAGAATGACAAAGGCCCTGTGATACTGAAGGCCTAGGATGCATCATCACATTGTTGCAGATAGATACACTTGTGTTTCGTTTTTTCCTGGGCCATCCCAGTCTTTGAAACCCATGAAACAACACAGATTTGGTGACCACTAAGCTCAGGCTGGGATAGCGTGTGATCCGCACCCAGTCTTCAAACTGAAGGTGCATTGATACCTTCAGCACAGCTAAAAAAAAAGCCCATGAAAGCAGCCTGTGCATTACAGCCTTGTATGGGGCTGAACTACTGCCCAGCACAGTCAATGGGCAGCTCACCCATGAGCTGTGTACATTTCAGACAAGGCTCAGGGTGCCCTGGATCAGAGACCTTTTTCTTCATGTGTGCATACAAAATGTGTTGCTATCAGCTGCCCTATGCTGACTCCTACAGAGGCTTTCTAGGAGAAACAAAACAGGCTTTTGAAGTATCTGCCCATTTACACAGTAAAAACAGGTTACATTGGTGTAGCTCCTATCAAAGTCCAGGGAGGATGTCCATAGAGCAGCATGATTTGGCCTTTAAGCAGGAGCCCTTTTACTAAATTGAACAATACTGCGAAGACAAAGTCTGTTGTAAATAATTTATTTTACTTAAGTAACCACGGGAAAGGAGAACGAAGAGCAGGAAGGAAAGGGTACCTGCATTTACAGCCAGCAAGATTGGTATCAGCCCTGGAAAAATAACTGAGTAGGGATCAGAGAAAAACTGACAAAGACTTGTCCTTTTTGTGTGATCTGCAATAACAAAAGGGGTGTAAGTGCCTTCCAAAGTAAACAGCAAACCTCTCTTCTTTCAAGACATGGAGCTGCGTGACCAGTGATGGCAGCAGTTCATGCCTGGGATGGTGGTGAGAGGGACAGCAGGTAAAGCTGTGTGGCTGCCAAGGCCCAGCTGTGGCTGCCAAGTTGACAGGGAGCAGCATAGACCCAGAGCTGCTGTGGCAAGGGCAGGTCCAAGTCAGGAAGCAGGGCAACAGGGAGCAAGCACACTTTGGCCCATGAGATGCACCTCTTAGAAGACTATTTTTCAGTATACAGCCCGACCACTGCCAGCATTAGCAAAGGAAAACTCTCTGACCCAGAGATACTCACATGTTCTCTGAATCCCCATCCTGCACCCTAAAACCCAGCCTTCTGTGTGCTGGGGGAAGACGTCTCCCAGGCCTCCCCAGTGCCCCCAGGTCCCCCTGGTCCTCAGGCACTGCCAGCTGCAGTTCAAAGCACTTTCTGCATTGCCCACATCACCCCAGCCAGCTGGGCTTGTTTATGTCAGCTACTCTAACTTCAGACCCACCAGGGCAGTGACAATGCTCTTCAGTAGCAGGCACAATCAGCAGAGACAGTGACTTTTACTTAAACCAAATCCACTTCAGAGAAAATGAAAAAGAAAACCTGACTCTAGCCCCTTCCTGAGGTTTGACTGGTCCCTTCTCCTGTGGGAGGCCCATCCCTTCCTCTTCCTTTGCAAAAGCAAACCTGTTGCTTGCATGTTCTTACCTCTTACACCAGAAAGAGTTTTTATTTCTATAATCTCCTTTTGATCGTAAGCTCCACCAATATATAGTTTTCAATGCACTGGAGACAAGACCTCGCAACTCAAGAGCACTGTTGGTTATCTTTTTATATAACCTTAAATCACCTTATCCAGAAAACTGGTGGGTTACTTCCCTGTTTGTTTCCCACAGACTCATTGAAATTAAAACATACAATATCTATTCCTGGATCCTTACACAGCTTATACAGTTTCTTTTAATAACCTTCATAAAGTCATTATGTTTATTACCTAATAATATACAGTTGGAAGTCATAAAATGTATTTACATTAGATAGTTCTCCAAGTATGCGAAAGGCAAATCAGCACCCCCAGCCTGTGTTGTGATAAGGTCAGATGGATTCCTTAAAATACAGGGAGCTTACTGGCAAACCATTACATTTTTTTAATCAAAGTAATAGTCCTGCCAGCTCTGTTTCTCTGTAATGTGTTGACTTTCACGATTCGTGTACTTTGTTCCTTTGTTCTCGTCATGCTACAGTAAGTGAAGTTATTCATGTTTTTCTTTCCTCTTAGACCAAAACAAACCACCTGAGAGCCATCAGCCAACCATCATGCTGGATGGTGCAGGGAGCCCTTGCGAGGATGGGGGTGACTGAGCACTGCAGTTCATGCTGTGCATTGACACCAGTGGTGCCTCCCCATGCTGTGTATCAGGACAAGTCCTCAAGTCACCCTCAGGTCACAGTTCACTTGTCATGGTGTCTGCTGCAAGAACCATGCCCTTTGGTGCCCAGGGACACCCCCTTTCCCCAACAGGAACTCTGACCAACCTGGGTATCTCCCCTGCACAGGCAGTGGCGGCTGGGGGTGGGGGGCAGAGCAGAGCCTGATGACAGCTTAACTGGTGGCAGGTCACCTCAGGTTGCTGTCTGAGTGTTACTGCTCTCATTTCTTTGGCTTTTAGTTAAAAGGAAGGCTTTGCAAATACGGCAGACCCCTTGATATCAGCATCTAGGTTCAGTTTTGAGCTCTGCCATGGACTTCCTGAGATGATAGCATGTGAAAGTCACTCCGCGTCATTGTGCTGCACAATGTCTGCGAAGGGGAGAGGGAGAGACAATCTCACATTTCTTCCTCTCTTTGTTCGTCTTGTCCTTTAAGAATGTAGCTTCTGAGTTTAATGGCTGTTTCTCATAGCATGTGCAGTACCCTAAGTTTGGTCAGAGTCTGTTGGTGTTACTCTAATATAGACAATAAATAGTAATAAAAGTAGCCATGATGTTGCTGTCACAGGATATGAACTAAAAAAACTGACACAAACAACATGCAGCTGCGCTTCTTTGCCAGTGGAAACTTTGCTAGTTCTCTTGGCAATGTAGAGCTCCTATGACAGGTCAATGTAGCAGGTTCTTGTAATGGCACTAAAAGTCTCCCAGTTTTGGAGTTTTTTTCTGAAAATTTCATGTCCTAGACTCGGGTGGTTACAGCTGAGTCTCAGCTTCCACTGAAAACCAAGTTTCTCTACTTAAAATGGTCCAGAGAAAAGCTTTGAAATATCCTAGAGGAAGAGGGAAAGGTGGAGAACTAGGGAAAAATGGGGAGAGGAGAAAAAGAGAGAGGAAGAGAGAAAGAAAGAGGGACACATATAGATAGAAAGAAAGAACCCATTTCTTGTTTTTTAAGGTCTCATGGTGTTTATGCCAGTCTTAAGATGTCTAGTGGCCTGATTTGTGGTTTCTGAATGGATTATCTTTGGCAGCACAGAAATCTCATTTAAGACTTTAAACAATTATGTTCTCAGAGTCTCCAAATAAAATGCTTGTGCTTTAACAACAGTGGAAAAGTGAAAGGTTTGGCTTTTTTCCCTTTTGGATCAACAATGGAATGAATGGAAAACTGTTGCTGTGTGCTGCACTGATAAAAGAGCAAACAGATTTGTTTCTAGCAATGCTGGAGCACATCAGCTGAGAGGACCTGATACATCTTTCATCTGGCTATGCAGGTCTGCAGACTTGCTGGGATGCTCCTGCCAGAAAGTATGTTTCCTCTAGAAGCTAAGACCCTCAGTAGTTTTGAAGACCCCAGATTGAGTGTGTTGCTGGATGTAGTGTTGTAAGATGTTGGGAAAGGAGATCTCTCAGCAGTACATAAAGAGCTCTGATGGTAAGCATCCTCCATTTAGCCCTGCTACTGCAGAATCAAGTTCAAAGTGTAAGCAGCAATGCATCTCAATGGTACAAATATGCCAGCTCGCACAAGTCTCTTGGGCTAATCTCAGTGCTCTGGACAGTGCAGCAAGCATGCTCACTTCTATAAGCTACAGCAGTGGAAGTGCACTCTCTCCAGCTAGGTTAGGACAAAGCCCAGCCCTAAACATAGTATAGGTATCACATGGAGACTAAAAGTCACAATATCTTCTGAGTATCCGGGGCTTTGAAAACCGCAAGCAAACCTGCTTCAGTGGACACAGTTCACCATAAGAATTAGAAGACCGTAAGGCTCATGTAGTCTGGCCTTAGGGGTTGACTAAAAGATCATTTGGTTATAGCATGGAAATGAGTGAATGCTGAGGGGATATTCTGTATGCTCTGCTTCATGGGTGCTCCAAATCCAGTGACAGCAGCTGTTTTGGTAAGAATCTTCATCAGACAAATCCATCAATTTTCCACTCCTCAATTATGAATATAAACTCTAGCCCTGGGTCAGCTTTGAGCCACAAACCAAATCTAAACTTAATCTGGATGCAGACACAGCCCCTTCCCCTGTTCAAAACACGCAGGAATTCCAAAGGCAAATTTTTGAATTTTCCATGGTTTGTGATAGTCTCTTTGGAGCAGCATGTGGGCAGCAAGTACGTAGTATGGCTATTGAGGGCCAGATGAGTGGAAGCAGTTGTTTGCTTTGTGGGTAATACCTTGGAAGTAAATAAGGCGGCTCTTTGGGGAAAACATGGAAAAATCAATGGCAGAATCTGGCTGTGTGTCTGTAAACTTCTGTAACTATAATGTTCAGGAAATGTGCAGGGGCTACAACTGGCAAGGAGCACTAGGGCCTGCTTCTAGCCCACTGCAGACCTGTTTTCTCCAGCTTTGAAACCTTAATAGGAAAAAAGAAAGGGAATATTAGCAATTTCTGTCTGAGATTTCCATCCTTTGGATTGCCCACCTCTAGGAGAATTTGCCCTGTGAACATCCACCAAAGTGGATCAAACTATTCAAAGTAGGTAAAAACTATGCCTTGTTTAGAGGGCTTACGCAAAAGGCTTACCCATCTACTGAAACTCAGCAGGTACTTGAACCCTACAAGGTGGTCTAAGTTACTGGTTGAGTGGGCACAGGGTTGCCTCATTGCCCAGGAATGCCTGCTAGCCTGTGAATTCTCAGCTGTTTGTAACCTAAATGCCACTTCAAGAGTTTTTTCCTGAATATACTTTCAAAACTGTTGAACTTCAGACGTGCAAGTGTGTAGGAAACCCAGTGGTGCAGTTGATTTGGGAAACACTGGGTGAGTTTGCCTAACAACAGTTTCAGACATATATTCCAGTTAGGCAGCATAAATGTTTGAATTCCTTGGCTGCTTTCTGGAGTCCCAGGTCTTTACCTTGGCTACAGAGCTGGATCAGACCAGAATTGCTTGGGAGTGATTTTCCTTTATCAGCTACTTTGCAGATAATTTACTAGCAGTCCAAGCTGCATATTTACTTTGAAGAGCAAAAACTTCGTCTTTCAGATAAGATTACTCTCTTATGAGTAAATATCGGGAAGAACACAAGGAAGGGATGAAAACTGCAGACAAAATGGAAAGGAAACGGCTGATCAGGCTGCTAGATAGTTCAGGTTGAAGTACCCTCAGAATCAGTTGGAAAGGAGATTAGAGGGGAAAAAAGTGCATGGCTTTGTGGGACCAAGTGCAGTGCTTTACATGTGGCTGTTAATTGTAGCACCTGAAGTCTGTTGTATGCTAGCCCAAAGTCTTGAACAGAAAAATTAAAGCCCTGTCTAAAAGCCTTTTCTGTGGAGGGGATGCCACACTGCAGGGAAACATGTGCCAGGCTTGCCCTCTGTTCCCATGAGGGAGCTTTCTTTTGGAGCAAATGCCATGGGAAGTGTGCCAGGGGGTAACCTGGGAGAGAGACAAAACGATGATGAGCTGCATCAGCTGCAAACCTGGTTGACGGGTTTCCATGTGGTGCTTGGCTACCCTGGTGACAGACACGTTATAAATACCTCAAGACAGACCCATTTTGGAGGGGTGCCTGCAGCTGTGAGGAAGCTGCAGATTAGAAATTCCAACCGACTCGTCACAGGCACGAAAAATATTTCCCAACGCCCCTCTATGCTCGGGGGGCCTTTCTTAACCAGATGAGACTTCAGTAGTCTCATCAACCTGCGGTTAGAAAGGCTTGTGAGAGCTGCATTTATCCCAAAACCTGATTACTGCTGTTGTCAAAGCCCGTGTGATCTAATGCTTGCCCTTGGAGCAAAATAATGACTAGCGGAGAACTGACTGAGGTTGAAAATGCACAGGCTTGAGCTGGCTGCTTAATGTCATCACAGGGTTGAGAAATGGAGGGTCCAGAAACAAAAGCCTACATATGCACCTAGCCAGCAGGTCACTCTGGCCAAAAAGTGCTTTTAGGGCTTATGTCACAAGCCCTACAAGCCATATGATGCTTGCCATATGATGTCAACCAGCAGAAGACTGCAGGAAGGATTATGTCACTGCTATCCTGACCTATATTCAGGGGGAGTCAGTGTCCACCTTTACTACCATGCTTTAAATTACATATGACTTTCAGTACAATGTCAGAACCACCCTCAGCCATTTCATCCTGTGCTTTATGCTGGTGAAGAAGTGACCATCACACAAAACCTACTTCATAGTAGATAATCCATGTAGGTTCCTACCTCACGGGTGACGGGAATGTTGATGACATGGTTCACTGCATAGGTGAAATGTGAGACAGGTTTTACCCTAAATTACAAACCTCCCAGATATAAAACCTTTCCAGGATAGACTGACATTGCTACAAAAGCAATTATGAAAACTCTTAATAGGCTGAAAACATTTTTTATTTTTGAAAGATAAGCATTAGCATTCTGATGTTCCAACGAGCTCAGTTCCAGGCAGTGCAATACATAGGACACAATCAAGCCCTTGCTACTGTGCAAACAATGGGAAGCAGAGGAAATGATACAAAGCCATGATGGAGTGTGTACCTTCCCCTTCATGAAGACATGAATGAGAACTTACCCGGCTGAATCATTTCTTTCTGATAAATGACTCTGTATTAATTAAACCTAATCACTCTGACATAGCTCCTTATACAGATGTTAAATTGTTACCAGCTTACTGATGATTGCATTTACGAAAAGTAATTGAGCTACCTTCTTTTTGGCATTATCAGAGATTTCCACCCATCACTAACTTGTTCCTTCCTCTACCACAGACCCCTTAGAGGTGCCAAGTGCCAGATTAACTATTTACAGGGCTGCTGTCTCCCTGAAGGGGAAGAAATCTCCAAACTGAAGAAGGAGGCAGGTGCAATAATCATTTTTAATAGTGTTTTTCCTCATCATTGGTCATGATGGTGTTTATAAGGACAAATGGACAAACAAGAATGAAATACTGCAATATTCCTTTGCATCCACAAAAATTTAATTTTTCTGCGCTACAACAAAACTCCTCCTGCCTGGACTGATATTAACATAAGGCTTCTTGGTGCTTTTGGGGCCCTTATCACATCCACTGCCTCTCGTTGCCAACATGTAATGTTGTGGGGTTTTTTCCTGTATGTTTTATGTGTTCCTAAAAAGCTATACCCCACTTGACATCTGCTATCTGGATTAAGGCTATTTATTCTGCTGGCCAAAAAGGGATGGAAATCTATGGAGCATTCAATTTGCCATAATCCACATGCAATGCTCATTTTTCAGGTTGCTGATATGAAAAAATCCAGCAGAACAAGCAATCATGGACTTCAATAAACATCAACAAGGGGAAGAAATACCAGGCCATCTTCCATAACACTTTCCTATTTATTATTTTTGCCTGTGTCTTATTTATTATTTTTGTCTGTGTGGTCTTGTAATCATAAATGTTTCTAGTACAATCTACAAGACTTGCATGTATTACTGAGCAAGGGATTTATCACTAAGACCTTCTAGTAAAGAGAAGACAAAATGCAATGCTTTGAAGGTCTCCTCTGAATTGAAATACCTGAACTGAAAATGGCCAGCACTGAGCCAGCTCAGAATTACTGCTACATTTACTGGAGCTAGTAATGTCCAGAGTTATTTCCGCTCTGCTCTTTTACAAGTCATGTGATTTCATTTCTCCTCTATCAATACTCTAGCAAATGAAAACCAGACTCATAATCATTCAATCAACTTTATTACGTTGCTGCTGTGTGAAAAGTAAAGATTCAAATATTAAGCAGCATTTTAGATAAGTAGAGTAAGCAATTGGTGACTGTTTCAACAACAACAAAGAAAGAGCATTTAAATAAATGATTGCAGAAAAGAACTATTTCATCCAGTCAAAATGTAATTGAGTGCATAACATGGCTGATACCCTGGTGGCCATGAAAATTTATTTACCTTCTGAACCACTGAATAAACTGTGCAGTCTCTGATCGCTGCTGAACAAAGTCTTTAGGCCAGATTCACTGCTGGCACAGCAAACAATTACACTGGTTTCCATTGAGTTGTCACCATTTGTTCCGGCAATGAGCTGGGCTTGCCATTCCTACAACATGGATCTAGAGTCCTTTGAAGTCAATGGAAAGGGCCCTTGACTTCAAGGGACTTTGGACCATCTCTGGATTACCAGGTGTTTTGACAGCAGCTGAATTAGTTATACTGCAGATCACCATGTATATACATATTCATTGTCGTGACACATACTGACCCAGGAATGGGACTAGAAATGTGTCCCTAGCAGCAATACTCTATTTCTGTAACCCAAGCCTGCATTTGGAGATGGTCTCTTCACATTTAGAACATTTCCACTTAGTGCCCAGCCCCTCTGTTTGGAATTTAATTCCATCTAGCATGTTATTCCATCACCCCCTCAAATCGCTCAGTAACTGCCTGAAAATTGAAGCTATTTTAGATGAAGCTTCATTGGAAAAGATGTGGTTATAAACTAACATATTCTTGCCCTGCACCAGCTGTCTGTTCTCTAAACCTAGCTGTGAAAATAATTTTCCCAAGAAAGCTTTCTGGCAGAAGTTAGGTAAGAGAAGGATGACAGAGAGCAAGATCATGCATCTTAATCACCTGTTAGTAGTGTTAAGTTGCAGAGCCTGCTCTTGTCAAATACTGTCCGGCCTGGGTAGAGAAGGTACATGTGAGTAATGCAGTGACTCCAGTCACCACGTAATTAAGAAATGCAGAGAAAGTCCAATGAAACATGAAGCTCTGCTTCCCAGTGACTTGGTGGGTTACCTCAGATGGCATCTCTGGACAGGTTCAGGATGCATCACCTGGGTGGCTCTCAGTTAGACCTGTGTTCTGTCCATCCTGGGCCTGAAGAAGAAGCCACAGGTCTCAGCAGCAGCAATCCACCTTTCCTATTGACAGGCTGATGAAGTAAATGGATTGTCACTTGTGCATCTCAGCACAACAAAAACTTATGAGAGAAGGAAGCCAAGGAGAGAGGAAGCAAAAGTACATACTCTACAGAAAAATAATGAGAGAGTCTGTCCTAACAGGAAGGAATGGCAGTATGAGCTGACCAAGGGAACTGAGGAAGAGAACAAAAATTGTGCCAGTAACACTGGCATTTATATTGATAGATAATGAATCTTGAATTTGAACTATCTCCTGGATGACAAGAGAATGAAATAGAATATCTGACACAAACCACTTCTCAGGTAGCACCAAATGTATTAAAAATGCTTACATGCCTAATGTGACCTAATTGCAACCTCACTGAATTAAACTCAAGTCTCCTACTATGACACCTGGTATTGACACCTCCTGCTGGGTTACCCTTGCTGTTTTGCTGCTCTGTGCCACAGATTCCCAGTTTCCCAGCTATGAAGAGGAATGATAGTAAAACATAATGACTGCTTTAATAAGGCACTAAAGAATCTCCTGCTCTAAAGAGAAGCAAAAGCAAAACAGGCAGATTTACTGTTATTTAGCAGTTATGTATTCAGGTGTGAGATGGATACTTAGTAATGGGATGGTGATATCAGACTGCAGGTTTAAAATAGACACTTTCAGAATATGAAAGTCCACAGAGGAACTTGTGAAATACCAGTTCAGTCACTGACTGTGGATTAGCAATAAAGTCTAAGTTCGAATTCCAGCTAAAAAGCCAAATTTATGGTTGTAAAATATAATGTTTAAACAAACCTGTATCTGACACCAACTGATCATCACAAAACAGGCTTAGAACTGGCTAAAATTCTTCTGGGTTAGCATGAAACTACTGGAAGTTGAAAGCCTTTTCATGTTTTGTCACAATCTCTATAATGGACTTATTATGAAGGTTGTAAAATTTCATTACAGCACATTCATTTCTTGAGCAGAATAAGGCTCAATTTTCCAGTGGAAATAGCCTGGTCTTGATGATGCTTCTCTCTGTGCCAGAGAAAAGGTTCAGCTGGCTTCTTGGATCAGCTTTACAGCCTCTTCACAATGCCAGGCTGCTGCAGAAAGGGGACCCATGGAGCCAAGAATTTGGCCTCTGGATTTCAGTGACATTAACACCCAGAAAGAATTCGTGGGAAGGACCACTTCCATGAGCGAAACTGGAGCCATTCCTTGCAGTCTGGGGCTTGTCTGCACATGTGAATAAATGCATCTGGAATAAGAGAAGCTGTAAATTTAAAGTAGGAGTGTGGTAAAATGCAGCAAGTCATGTGGCAATGTGATTATTTCTTTTTATTTCTGACAGAACTGGTTATGAAAGTTAGTGAAGTTAACACAGGGAAAGACACCCGCATTCCAGTCTCAGTGTCCACGTGTACTATCACTCCAGACTGAGTCGTTTGGAGTTGTTAAATGTTTGCACTGGAATAACTCCATATGCAGACAAACTCTCATTTTTTGCGTAGAAGTGGGGAACTGCAGAAGTCTATCAGGGAATTAATTCAGCTTGCTTATTTCCTCTCAGGACAAAAGAATTGCCCACGTTTGTGAGGTTAGTATAAATAAAATTGCCAGGGTAAAGCAATCAGTGTTCCATTAATGGACATTTCAGAGTGGAGTAAACTTTTTTCAACATATCAGCTGGAAGACTCAACCATTCATGCTTTTAAAACATGAATTTTGAATGTCTCTTCCAGCTTTCAAGCACTTTCTTTGAAGGGAAAAATGATCTGCTATCATATTCACCCAGATATAAGTAAAAAACATGGGTTTAGGGCAATCTTGTGGAAAAAAAAACCCAAATAACCAAATAACTTGCCTTATACTTAGGTGCAACTTACTTGAAGAGGAAACCAAGTCAGTCACTTCTGAGAAGCTATTTATCTGTCCAGTTTTTTTCTTGCCTCTCTTTTGGTAAACATTTTCCCTATTTTTTTTGCCAGCCATAAACTATCGTAATATATGCCCAAGTCAGCAGCTTTTAATGATTCTTACAGAATGCTCATACAGAACCTGTAGGGGTACCATCTGTTATTCACTGCTCTTTCAGGGTACTTGTACAGGACAGATCCTCTCAAAATGAAGAGAGCAGAGGAGAAAGGAAAGGAGGAAAACCATGGGGATCTCATTGGAAATTATGCTTAACCTCCATTCTGACCTTCCCTGGGAACCTGATGGCATTGCACTGAGACTGGAGTGATTCTATCACACAAATATCAGTTGGACACACTTTGAGAAAAAAACATCATTAAAATCTTTGTTTCTCAGAGGAAAGCAGCTATATGTCTCTGTGTTTACAATGAAGCATCTTTCAACGTCCATTCTTACAATGAGCATCTTCCATAGGCTACTATTACATATACTGTTCTTCCCAAATTTTGTCTACCATTAGGGTAGCATTTATGATATTTTTTTCTGAAAATAACAATCTGTTTTTTTCTGATAACTAGCAAGATTGGCCATTTAGCATGAATCACCTAATTCATTCCAGACCTTGGACTTTGATATTTATTTTGAGATATTTCTTATTTTGGAGCACAGTGAAGGGTACATTTCACAGACCATTTTACCAGTTTCATTGGGTAAAGAATGAATAACAATTCCCTAACTTGAAAATTGTTGTTTAACCACTGCTGTTAAATGAAATCTTACTCTGTTTATGATTCAAGTATATATCTTTGTTGCAAAGGAAAGATAAATAATGATCCTAACCATATTAGATAATTAGATGCTTAACATAAGCAGTAGGAGGGAAAAGATGTTGAAATAGGTCTATGGGAGGTGAACAATTTGTACTGCAAAATCCATTAATGAGTACTAGAGCCATATGACCTTTGTTAAGTCTTTTTCTCAGCCCTTTTTAATGTATAGCTACTCAGACTCACTTTAGAGCCTATTTGAAGCTGTCATGTGCCCAAGAGAGAGCAGACATACAGTAAGGATGGCTCAAGACAGCTTAAGTTGCTGTACGCATTGCATGTTCTGCTCTGCATGAAAGTCAGCAGAACAAACCACAAGTCTTGCACCTCCACATTGCAGAATCTTGGCACCAAATTACCTCTATGAGCTGGTTTTGATTTTATCCAAGTTGCCATACTTTGAATCTCAGCAGGACCCTCAGTACTACCAGGCAGTACTCCATTCTGCTGTTGGTCCTAAGAATGCTGATCTTGGGCAAAGGAGAGGAGCAGGCAGGTAAAGCCTTTGTTCCTTGTGAAAGATTCACTCCAACATGTCTGTCAGAGCCATAAATCCCTTGTCCTTAAACACTTTTCTCCTTTCACTATCACTAAAGTCAGTCATAATATCAAATTTTGTCTGGGTAAACATTTACAGGGATAATAAAGAAGGAATTAATATAACAGTCATGCGATATGGTGAGTTTCACAGTGACCATTATGAATTTATTGTTAAGAGGAGATGCAAAAAGCATATGTATGTTGTGCTACGTGTGGAATCATGCTGTTTTGCTGTGTATATTATGTGCTAATGCAGGACAGGCAACTCAAAGGTCACTGCCAAGGGAATATTTGATGTCCTGGAAATGCCCCAAAAGTTCTTTTAAGCCATTTAGGTACAGGATGTTGAACCAGTACCTTCTGCATTTAAAGGGCTCTGTTATGGTAGTCTAATATTTGCAGAAAGTGCCTGCTGAAGGCTGAGCAGGCATGTCAGGGTAACATTTCTCTATTCATGTAATCCCAACAACGTAAGAGTGACCAGGACATGACTGTTTTACAGCCAAACAATGTATTAGAAATGAATAAGCAAGAACTAGAGCATACACTATACTTTTTTAAGCTTCTCTCCTTCACGGATATGACAGTGTCATCACAGTCTTACCTGTTCTCTTTCAAGATCAGGCTGTCATCAGACTAACACTGAATAAACACATTTGGAAGCCACCAGGAACTTGAGTTCACTTTTCCCGGTCCTTTGAGTCATCTCAGCAAATCTGAGAGTTGTAGGGTGTTTTTTAGCCTGGCATCCTATAGAAGTGGCAAATGTTCAGTCATATGGATGAATATGAGTGTGCATGATTAGGGTTTTTTTTCTCTCTGTTTTTCCATTCTACAAAACCTCCCCCAGTATCTTTTAGACCTAATGGCTATTCGCCTTCCTACCTCTATTCAGAAAATTAGAGAACCACATTTTTCTGGAGACCACTATGCTCCCCTGTCAAATTCTTGGCTTTCCACAAATATTGTCATCAGTTTGGAAGATGAAGTGAAACATTTGTGAAGGGTGGTGGATCTGACTTCAGCACAGTCAGCCTGCAGTCTCTGGGGTTCATTTCTTCCCTTCCTCAGTCATGGCAAAGAAGCAAGAGAAGTGAAATTGTGTTTTTTCAGTCACCTACCTCCACAGAAAAAATATCAAAAAAAGAGGGGGGAAAAAAAAGAACAATGATGTATTGAAGCCAAAAGCCAAAGCAAATAGCTCAGAAACAGTCTGAGCCGAAATAAGTTCCCATTCAGCTGTACAAGTCCAAATAATTAAAAAGACCCTAAAAAATGTTCTGCTCACTCATAGCTCACACTTGAAAGAAAGATGAATATGTCTTATTCTTCATTAAATTTAAAATGTAAATTTTAATTTACTGTGACTTTTTTCTTCTGAATGATTTAGTGATTGGAATGGAGGATTGATTCAATGGACATACGCACTTAGTGCACACAGGGACATGGGGCTCTACTGTTTTCTTTAGTCCCTGAAATTTTAGACTTAAATTTACATTTATTTATGAAGTCAGTACATCTTAGAGACAAGTTCAGTCATCCAATTCAGTGGTACCCAAAGTGGTATCTTCCACTTGTGGGGTAGGGAGAGGAGTGAGAAGATGCTTCTGTTGGCTGTGTAGCAACCTGACCTGCTGGAGCTGTAAATGCTCTGTCCTGAAACTCTCGGGACAGGCAGCTGGCAGGCAAGAAGGCTCTCACATCCTCCAGCACCATGTGAGCAGGACAGTCCCTACTCATGGGTAAGGCAGATTTGGGATGGCCATGGAATTTTTGTTTTCTGGTTCTCCATCCTATGAGGAAAGGCTGAAAGAGTTAGGGTTGTTCAGCCTGGGGAGACCTTATTGCAGCCTTTCAGTTCTTAAAAAGGGCCTTAAGAAAGATGGGGAGGGAGAGACTTTTTAGTGAGACCTGTTACAGTAGGACGAGTGGTAATGGTTTCAGACTAAAAGGGGGAAGATTCAGGCTGGACATGAGGAAGAAATATTTACAATGCAGTGGCTAGGGAACCTTCTTGGGTGAAGTTAAGTCTCTGTCTTTAGACAAAGCCTTGGATCTGTGATTTTCCCCATGGAAGAGCTAACCGTTTATATAAATGAAGCCTCTCATGGTCCTCTTCACCTTGTTATCACCCCTATAGCATACCTTCCCTTCTTCTGGACATTGATTCTTGATTCCAAAGGCATCTCTGATCAATTTGTTCTGTGCTTCTTTAGGCAGAAAGCTAAATACATTTATTGTATAAAATATTACAGGCAGACTCCAGAGCTGCATTCACTAGGCCACATGGTGCTGGGAAGCTAAGGACAGTAACAGTAAGCATAATGACACCAGAAGCCGTTTCCTCACTGCAGACCTTGGGGGCTCTCAGACCAAGACATGGCCCACAAACCCAAAATTCGTACTTAATATAGCTTTTCTTTGCCAGAGCTTTAGAGGAGCAAGATCTCTAGAACTCAGAAAGCTGCAAAAGTTATGTAGGTCAGAAACGATTTCTAAGTCACATTAGAAAAGCTGACGTATGTATAATAAGTATTCTGCATGGACACCACTGCTGCCTGGTTTGCCATCCACAATCTGACTGCTTTAGTGGTCTGCTGAGTCCCTAGGTTGTGTGCTGGATGCAACTGCCTACACTAAGCACCTGGCTCTTTATCTCTGACATATCACACCCTCTTCCATGCCACAAAGAGATCAGAAACTGCTCAAATTAAATTCCTTTATTAATGGAATGGTTTTGATTGACCAGAAATGAAATGGATGAAAGGAATGCTTGTCCTTTATGGTTGCCAGAAAAAGTAAATACTGTCTACAGACATTATACAGCTTTCTTTTAACCAAAATTAAATACGGTCCATAGCAAAGCAAGCAATCTGTAGAAATGTATTGTTATGCTGCTATTACAAACTATTTACATTGGATGAAAAACAGGTGTCTCAAAGCCAACTTTAACCTTACTTGATTACTCTTAATGATTCTGTGTATCTTGCCCTCATCTTCTCTTTTTGCTATTATATATAAATCAGACACTAACAAGGTTAAAAGAATGAGTAATCACAAAACAAGCTCTGGGTAGCAAGACAGAAAATAAGCTCTCTTCCTCACCACCCAGCACAACTACTCTGTCACCCTCCTTCAAGATTTAAGGAGTTTATCAACTTCCTGCAGGCTTTTCCGACATCCAACCATTTGTCTCTCTGATCAACTTATTTTCCAGGTAAAACCTGTGAAGGCAATACCTGGTACAAGAATATACATTTTAAATATACATATTTCAAAGGAGCATATTTTCTTCTAGCAGTACTGTGTGCTGCCTCTGCGAATGCATGTTCACAGTAAAACCATGTCAAATAAATATTTGAAGGAATCAGCACAGTGCATCCAGTTTCACTTTCCAAAGGGAAAGTGTGGTATGTCTGCTTATAGTGGCGGTATAAGGCAGAGACATAATACAAATCCAACTTTGCTAAATCACAATCATGAAAAAGAAATCCTGGCTAATTACAAAATACTTGATTGATAACTGGACCAAACAAAGAGATAGGTTTACTATACACCAAAGCTATTTGCAGAAAAGGACTTCACTGCTGGTTTCATAGCAGACATACAGCACAGAGAGTATGTATTTTCAGTTTGCAAGAATGATTAATCAGAATAGTTTGTCTATTCAATCAAACATTGCTCTGCTGCAACAACATTGTTCTCAGTTGCCTCTCTCTTTGATCTTCCTGTCTGTATTTCTCCTCTAGTTTTTGTTTTTCAGAGTCCATACTATAAAAAGTAGAGTCTGTGCTTCTCCTAATCTTCTCAAACTGACTGAAATCTGCAACATACTTTCCATTTGGAGAGAGAGAAACCACAGGCACGAACTCGTAGCCCCAGTGGATCTCCTCAGGGATATAGGAAGTTCTGCTTTGGCAGACAGCACTGGTGGATTCCACCGTGGCATTGAGGAGCACCACAAGCTCAAAGTCCTTATCCTTGAGATTTTGAGGTGTGAGATCTCTCAGAGGGCTGCTTTCATCCAAAATATGGTAGAAGGTTAAAGGCAAAATGAGAAATGGACTCTCTGAAGAGGAGTCAACATTGAACTTGACACTGGCTTGATTCAGCAGGATCCTTTCCCCTTCTTTGGTTTCATATGTCTGAAGAAGCTTCCCAGACAGCTGACACTGTATCAGAAGGCTCTTCCTCATATTTGCTACTCTGATCACCAGGCAAAGTTCTCCATTGTGTTTAGTAATGACAGCACAGTGGCTGAATTTAATAGTCTCTGCCCTTTTTTTAGGTCTTGCAATTTTGGCCAGAAAGGTACCTGTGATGAAGATTTCTATCAAGGTGGTGATGACCAGTTGGGCTACAAGTAAGAAAATGGCATGAGGACACTCCTCTGTAATGAAACGAAATCCATAGCCAATGGTTGTCTGTGACTCCAGGGAGAAGAGGAATGCCCCAGTTAGAGAGTCTACATTCTTGACACATGGCTCATGCTTTGGTGTGAACTTGTTTATTTCTAAATCACCATGAAGGAATGCAATAGCATAGTAGATAACTCCAAAGAGGAACCAGGTCATAACAAAAGTAGCAGCAAATAAGGTGAGTTTGTACCTCCACTTCATGTCTATAACTGTAGTCCACAAATCCTGAAGGTAGAGTAGGTAAATGCCATCGACTTTGTCTATCCGCACATTGCTGTGACCGCTTTTGGACATCACACGGGGTTTGTGCGTTTTGAGCATGGCAGTATCAATGCCTCCGTTAACCAGTGGGACACGGGACATATTAATCTTTGTGGTTTCCATTCTCACTGCTTCAGTCCTAAGGAGAGAATAAAAGAAAATTGTTACTTACTGAAACCAAAACACATAATTCATTCTGAAAAGCATTTGAAAATGTCGATGGACAGAAGGCACATACATAATCTAAACACAGCAGCAATGAATAAAACGGGTTGGAATATGAAGTTACTATCATACAATATCAGACATTACAAATAATTTTATATTCATTTTACCAGGAAAAAAAAAAAATCCATCTTTGATTCTGGTGACTGCCAAATACAGAGAAATAGGTTTCTTTTATGATAGCCTGCAAAGGAAATTTGACAAAGTTGAAATTTTATATTAGCACTTTATTTCTGTAAAATGAATTAAATTATTTTCTTACATTTCTCTGGAGAAGAGTCTCTTTTTGATTACTGAGCAGGTTTTCTTTAATGCCCTGAAGAGAGACATCTGATCAAATTTAAAGTCGCGTCAATGCTTGGTTTAGAAAGCAGATCCAGCACACCACCTCTGTCTCTTCCTGCGACGGAGGCAAAATGAGCCAGACCAGCTTTCACTGTGAACAATTAACTTCCACAAGTGATTTACTCAATCGGATCTGGCTCTTTGTTACAAACCTACAACCAACCTAGAGGGAAACAAAGCAGATCTGAACATATCAAAGTTGAGTTTTGGAAAGGAATATTTACACCTGAATACGCTTTGAAGCTGTTTGCACTGTACAGTGCAAAATACTATTTTAAGCTGTCTAAAGAAAAAAAAAAAAGGAGGCAATTCACAAAGTCAGCATTCTAGGCGTGGGCCCTGACCTGCACAAAGCCAGCAATCATTGGACCACCCGATTCCTGAAGTTTGTTTACTGTGCATCAGTCCGGATGGAGACTAAGTGTGCAGACACTCAGGACTGAACAAAGCCCATGGAGTGAAGTGGAACGGTGCCTCTGCAAGTTTGATGAGGCAAGTAACAGGACCCAGCTTGCAGGACCAGACAGTGATTACGTAGAGCAAGGACAGTACATGTTATAGTCGTTTCCAACAACAAAACTTCCTGCTGACAAAAACAACAAAGAAAAAAAAATCCCATGCATCCTTTGTGCTTTGGCAGGTTGCACAAAAAGCATTGTTTTGTTCCATTGTTTTCCTCAAAAAGAGCCTTAAGCAAGTGATTCGTTATCATGAACCACTGGAGAAGAAAAAAAAAAGGGGGGAGGGGGGAAAGAATGTCTTCCTTATAGCTACTTAAAAGAATTTTGCAGGAAGTACAAGATATATTTGCGGCACACACATGTGCCAATCCAGGACATCAGCATAATTGCTCACTGAAGTACTTTTCCTGTTATGTCAATTACGGAGAATTTTTGTTTATGACTATACCCATCATACTGTTGCTGGTTTTCTGGGAAAAGGTAATTAAACTCAACTCCCATTAACACCTGCAGCTCATTCTAATTTTGTTTTAATCACCAACATTTCTCTTCCATGGCCTAGGAGCCAATGTCATCTATATATATATATATATATAAAAGAAAGGAATGCATCAATGATCCCAGTAGGAGATTCCTTATGTGACAGTCAAATCAACACACAGTGCGCAGCATGTCCGGATAATAAACAGGAAAAAACCTTCAAGTGATCTGAAAAAGAACAACTGGAGGAAATGGGGGGGTGGGAGGGGTAGGGATGAGAAGGAGCATACATGCAACTGCTCTTTAGGCAAACTCAAAATCAAGCGCTACTGTCAGTGCGTGGTAAATACATGCAACCTCTAATGGGAAATCTCTTAGGAAAATGCATGCTACTTAGTGAAGAGGCTCCATTCCCCACACCGAACCTCACCCTGGATAAGCCATGGATACAAAATGTGTGCAAAAATCTGTCCCAAAATAACTACACTTCTTCCTCTCAAGCACACTTCCCTTTAGCCATTACTTCCAGGCACAAAACATTATTTTGTCAGAATAAATTTCCCTGTCACAAATTGCTAGGCCAGGAGATAGCTGACTTCTCCAGTCTGGCACCGGGGACACATCCCCATCCCATCCCCCTGCACAGCCTACCTGGACGCCTGCTCCTGGGAGCAGCTCCCCAGGGCTGCTGACTCCTCCTCCTCCTCTGGAGGCAACGAGGATGGAGACAGCCAAGGCTCCACCTTCCCTCCTCAGTGTTCCAGCTGGTGGGCTTAAGCTGGTGGGGCAGGGACAAGGCTCACGGGCTTGGCAAAGAGCAGACTTACCTGGTCAGGGTCAGGGGTGGCCCAAGGTGAGGGGCACATGGACACTGCACACCACGCTCACCATGGCTCTACCACGCCCAAGAAACACTGGCTTCTGCACAAGTGGTCAGCATATATGTAGTAAATTTGGCATATTTGGGATGCACATGCTGTGCACAGTAGCCCTGGCCCATATTCACTGTGGCACTGATACTCCTTTCGTATGCTGGACTTAATATGCATACACCACACCATCAATCTACAGCACCAGCCCGGTTCACAGTTTCAACCCACACAGGGTTCTTGCCCCTGCCTCTGCTCTGCCCTGAAATACGTTGTTCCCTGTCCAAGAGCCTTGAAATGAGAACATCCTGACACTGCAGTCTGCCAGATTTCCACACCTGGTGGATTATACTTATCACAGACATACTGAAATGCCATAGTAGAAGAGTTCACCCCACAAGATGGGAGGTAGGAAGGTAGTTGCAACGCACAGTGTCTTCCCTGGGCTACACCAACAAAGGGACAGCTGCAAAATTTGCCATTTCAGGCTTAACCTGAGAAATAAAGTCCTGCTGCAGCCCTAGGCGATGTCTGGCATGCTCCAGGCTGTGTTTCAGCTCACAATCAAAGCCATTTCTCACTGTGCCTTTTTTTTGTCCCCATGTGTAAAGTGGATCTCCACATGTGAGGTCAGCATGGCAGAGCTGTTAGTTTTGGAGTCTGCCATAGATGGAAGAAGCTGCATCAGAGCTCCCCTGTCATCTTTTGTGTCCTCCCCTGATTTGTATTTCTGTATGTGACAACGTTACTCAGCTTTACAGTGATTTCCTGAAATGGATCACAGCCAATTTCTGATGCTTTTTTTGGTGGTAGGGTATTTTTTGTGTTGATTTGCTTCCTATTTTTTTTTCTTACATCACTTTTTCCCGTGTGATCCCAAATTCCCCTAGTGCTCTTTTCCTCTCCAGGGAAATTAATCTTTGCTTCCTTTCCCTGCAGAAATACTTCCCGTCTTGTCTGCCACACTGATATGGGAAGACAGGATCTGTCACTCCATCTTGGAGCAGCACTGCCTTTGCTCCCATCCGTTATCACTGGCAGCAGCCAGCAGCAGTCATCTTGGGGAAGAAACTCTCATGAAACCAACAGTGGAACAAAACTGGGCTTCAGAGAAGGGATCTCCCCTGCCCTCCCTGCCCCACTGCTTCCTGAGAAGTGAACAGTACAATACCCCACAGTAATCATTTGTGGGTGTTTGTGTGTATAAAATCCATGTTATAACACCTTCATTACTATTTCCCATCTTATACCTTATATAGGCACCTCAGATGCTCTGTGCCCTGACAACTATCCCCAGCTCCCCAGCCAAAAGATTTTGATCGGTTTGATTTCTACTCCTCTCCCTCTAAATCAGAAAGAACGTCTACCACAGTAAATTAATAGAAGCAAACAAGCCTGAATAATAATAGTAGTACACATCTTTTTTAATTAAAGAAACATCTACTATGCATTAGCTAACTGATTTTATAGTGACAAAGTAACTTTTAGTACTGTAAAAAAAAAACCCTGCTCAAACTGTAGCTGCAAAATAAAAGTGAACTGAAATACAGTTAAGGAAGAAGGTACTTCAAGAAGGAAGAAAATCAAATTGTCTCAGACTTGTGTATCACTCTAACGTGCTATGAATTACCTCCTTTCCTCACCAGCCTCTGAAACAGCCAAAGGAGACTCCCCATCAGAGCACACGCTGGTAAGGAAGTTTAGTGCAGACAAAGTCAACAAAATGTAGAGCTACGTACCAAACCACCAACCATGAGTACCTTGGTATTAAGGTAATTCCAGCAGCCAGGGATATAACAAGCACATTAACACTGTTTCCAGAGACTACATTATCAAGAAGTTAAAGCCAGCTTGCATTCACACAAAAATGTTCCTGTTGCATGTAGCCAGATTTGCTTGTGCAAGTCCTCTTTTGGCAGACACAACTGATTAAAAGTGTACAGGAGCATGACTTGGTCAAATGGCCTCAGCTGTTTGCTTTTTTTCAGATCAGATATGCTTTGCCACTTGAGCAAACCCTCACGCACGCTTCACTGGCACTCTGACACAGGGCAAAACTTGAACTGCTTTTCAACCAGCATAAGCCACTAGCAGGCTTGGCATTAAAAAAAACACACAGGGTTGAGGAAAGAAAACATTGAAAAGGAGTACGTAATCTCCAGATCTTTCCTAGGTCTGATGTGGTTCAGTAGGTTATAAAAGTCCCTCCTGAATTCTCAGTACTCCGCCTAGCATGAACATCGTCTTCCCTCTAGGCTATGCACCAGGTTATGCTGAGCAATTGTCAACCAGCAAAATCCTCCTCTGTAGCTGGGTTATGGAATATAAAAGGATAGAGCAGAGGTAGAGGGAGGGAAGCAGTGGTTGCAAAAGGGTGCTTCATTTTTGTCACCAGCTGCAGCTTGCAGCCATACAGCCGGGCACTACTACCCAGGACTTAAAAAGTCCTCAAGCACTAGGAGTGATCAGGGTTTAGAGTACTGATAGGAAGGCTGGTAGTCAGTCATATTGTGAAATATGCTGCCTTTAAAAACTAAATTAACACCTTTTTATTTTCTTTCACAAAAAGACTGAGCCAACAGAGCTGTAAATAACCCCTCAAATCAAAACCAGCTCCCAAAGCTGTGCCTTTATCTCCCCATCCCTCCACAGAGCCACCAGTCAGGGTAGGGTAGCCCTGTGAGTGGTGAGTCTCCCTGGGCTTGGGCACCCAGGAATGGATGAAGGCAGAGGCATGGCTGAGCCCTCAGGCAAGGTAGTGCCCAGGAGCTGCTGAACTGACTGCACCAGAGGTGGGGGGAAGCAGTGTGGTGCATCGTGGGAGCCAGCTGCATCTTTGTCATCACTCATAGCAGAGCCAGGGCAACAGCCATTTACAGACCGGTGTTAAGGAAGTGAAAACCCAAATCCATATTTATCTCTCTTAGGCTGCTTGCCTGGCATCTGGCCATGGAAGATAAATTAAAGCTGAAGTCTCATGGTGCACTGTTTCTGAGGGAGATTTGTACAGGAATCTTGTTCTTTCCAAGGGTAAGGCTTTGCAGTAACTATTGATTTGTGTAGATGAGCCTTATAAACTACACTGATGCAAGCAAGTAGAAAAACAACCAAGCAGGCAGAGAGAAGGCAAAAGATGATTCAAAGCTGACTGAGGTTAACGGATAAGCTGCCAGTGATTTCACAGGTCTCTGGATCAGGCCTCCAAGTGGACAAAAAACACACACTGCTAGTGTCTGAACAGCTAACACACTGCAAATGTGACATTCATCTTCCCAAGAACATGCCAGCCAGTCTCTGCCCTGGGCTATGTAGATGAGCAGGGGACTTGGCTGTGCAGAGCCTTCAGTTCGGGAACTTTTATGTACCCTAAAGTCTTCTTTCAGAAAGGAGTAAGTAAATGGATTAGTTTCTGAAACTTACCTTTTTGTGTTCAGTAATAGGGTATATACAGTGCTGCTGGAAAAGAGAGAAAGGTTCCCCAGAAATCTGTTCTGTTTCTTCAGCAGTGCGACATTCAGTACTTTTGAATGTCTCCCTTTCTGGAATACTGTTGCTTCAAACTCTTTTCAGTCTCTCAAACACTTCATTAGCACAGTTAAGCATTTAAACCTGCCTCTGCTGTGATGCTTTTCCCACTCACTAACCCTTTTCTTGTTCTTGCACTGCACACCTTTTCTGGCTCTTTCTACATGAGCAAGTCTAAACAGCTGCTTGAGAGCCTGTCCTTTCTGTTTCTGAGAAGCTGGGTGCCAGAACTACTCTGCAAGGCTGAAAGGGACATTATTGTTGCATTACACTTATCAAGCTCATACACTGTACTTCCACTTTCATTTACAGCTTTGACCTGTTGTAGGAACATTCGTGACCCCTCACAGTAGGCCTCTGGCACAAGCAAACATCTCAGCAGCACCAAAGAGAAGGAACTGAGCTAAGGGAGGGCAGGAGTGGTGTCCTGCCCCAATCAACTTTAGCACTCAATGTTAAAGCCATTAGACCTTCCAAGAGCTAAACACCCACTGTTGTCCTGTTTTGCAGTCATTGCAGCTAATTCTTCACTCTTCCATTCTAGGATGCCTTTAGGGGCTTTCAGAAGCTACATCCTGTCTTTCTCCCTGAGGTATTTCTTTTTCCTACAGGGGTATCTTTCATTAATCTGTTTTCCCCCATTTTGCTCAGTATCCCATTGTTCTCTTCCCCACTCTCTGTGAATCACAAGATATAGTTGTGCTTACTTGTGTGAATCACAAACTAGTTGTGCTTACACCACCAACATTGGAATGTGTAGCTGCAGCAGCAAAGTTGTTTCTCACAAGACTCACACTCATTTATGTGCTGCAAGTATCTTGCCATAGGTTCACAGCACCTGTTCCTGACCTCTTCATTATACGACTCCTGTTCCCAATGGTTTTGCAAGGCTTAAACCCTTTGGGCTGAGGTTTTCCTCAAGACTGGTCACAAGTGAACACACTTTATCTGTTTACGTAATGTGTCAGTCAAAACAAAATAGCCATTTCCAAAATCAAAGTCATGAAAATATGTTTTGGGATGTTTCTGCATCCATGTTAAGACAGTTTTTGTGCCTTTTCTCCTTCAGCAAGTGAGTGTAAACACATAAGGAATTTTTGGTGCAGGGGCTGAAGCTCATACTCTCCATGGCCAGATGAAAACCCTAGCAGCTTGGCTATAGAGTAATATCAATGCTTTCTTGCCTTCTGGCCTTATAAATCCTTGTCCATACGCTGATTTAGCTTCAGTGTGAAGTGGAGGGTCTCCCTTCCCTATCTCGCCAGTTCTTTATCAGTGAACTCCCCTGAGGGGTTAAAATGTGTGAACAAATTGCCGCAGACATGGGGAGAAGTCTCAAGTCCACCTTCAGTGGTCAGATTTGGGAACAGAAGTGGTAGCAGCCACAGAGTTCAAGAAGGAGGAAGGAGGTAGAGAAGTTAGAGAAGGGGGTTTATTGGGAGAAGGTTGAAGAGAAGCCAAGGAATGAATCATTTTGGCTCTTTTTGCTTAGGCGCAAGATAAACTAATCCTTTTAGTGTCTTTTAGGGTGCTTTGTGGCATAGCCAAAAGCAGAACTGTTGGGTGCCCAACAGCATGAGGGTCAGAAATGGAGACACATGTACACATAGAGCATTTCCAGCTCAAAACAGAAGCTGGGCAGGAATTCTCTGCAAAATAGTTTTCCATTTAGTCAACTAAGGCTTACCTAAGTCCTACTTAAGTACTTAATTCCCTTTTTGGGAACGGGCCCTATGCCAGGCGGCTGCTCTGGCTGCTGTGAGAGCTGCTTTCTCACAGCTCCCACCACCTTCCCCATCCCATGTGAGGAGAGGCTACCTTGCGGGAGCACTGCTTCCAGGGAAGCACCAGCTGGGCAAAGGCACTCACAGAGGCTGCACTGCTCTTGTCTCCAATTTCAGGGCTGGGGCTCAAGCGGATTGAGTTGTTTGCCCAGGGGCATATTTTACCTCTCTTTATGCTTGTTTATATACTGCCTCATATAAATCACCTGGTTATAATCTGACCTCATGGGGTCATGTGCCAAGACAGTTTCATGTTTCTGTACACAACCAAGGGGTGGATGCATTTCCTTCTAGCATTTTAGTCAGATGGTGGCAGCTTTTATAACAATATAGAAAGTAATGATTCTGAACCCATCTTCTGCTCAGGTTAAGTCCAACAAAGTTCATAAGGAAGGGAGTCCCCTCCCAGGTCAGTGCAGAGCACAAACATACTATAGTGAGCTGCTGCCTACGTTTGCTGAGACTGTCATTGCCTGCTCACTACAGGTTGGCTGTATCCTTATTTTCCTTTCTTCCACAGCAGGTAAAGGACAGAACCTAGTTTTTAACCTCCCCAGTACTCACCTATCATTTCACAAGCACTTAGACACCTACTCTACCACTGAATAATAGCAATAATAAAAATAAGAATAAGAATAAAGCTAAACTCATTGCAACTGATTTGCTAATCTGCAATTCATTTGAAATTTGCTGCTTTTGTTTCAGACCTGAAGAAGGGTTAGTAGAACAAAAAGCTTGTCTGGATTCTTTTATTGTTTGTTTGCTTTTTGCTCATTTCTTGGTCTAATAAAAATCTGGTTTCATTTAAAAACAAACAAGCAAACAAAACCAGAAACAGACACTTCCTCTAGATTTTTAATTTGAATTGTCAGCAGGTGGCTGAAAATGAATAGTAGTGTGCCTAGTCAGGGTTATGCAAGAGGCAGGGAGAAAAGTTAGCACTTTGCTGATAGTTCACAAAAGCCAGCTAAAACATCTGCAGTCTGCCTTCCCCAGGGCCACTTCTTCTCATTGTTTCTCAGCAACCATGGCTGGTACATGAAAGATAGTTATCAGGCAGCAGTGTGATGTTTCAAACCATTTAGACTGGTTTGTGCCTCTCTTTTCTTTCTTAGACTACAGATACTCTGAGCCTCAAACCCAGCATTGGACACCAAGTCCCAACTCCAGCCTTGTCTCAATGACGAGCTGGGGCATCATCACCTACCTGTTTGTCAAGCGTACGGTATGAATACATCCAGTGGCTAGCAGCTGCCTTGTTAATCACCATTTGCAATGCCAATTCATCCCATGATGCATACACTGTAACCCAGTCAAGCTGGGTTTTGTTTTTTAATTAGTCATTGCACATTGGGGCTCTCACAGCACAGCGTAGGTGTGGCTGTGAGTTGAGGCTCCCTGCAGGGTGTCAGGCAGCAGGCTTTTTAATGTGCTCTCTCCATATGAAAGCTGTGTTTCCTGTAAGTCACAGCACTCCTTCAGCCCATACCATAAGATGCTATCCTGGTGGAGGAATCACAGTATCCCAGAAATATCCCACTGTATGTACACATTCCCAAACACTGCCAAAATAAGCATCTTTATAATCTTCCATCTCTATGCAGTCACTAAATCTCAAAACTGAAATACCTGTCTGTGAAAAGAGTTTTCCATTAAAATATAAAGTCTGCAGCTTTTAAATATGTAAAAGCCTCAACAGTATTGAAAATAATGGAAATGCTGCAAAAGGCGAGGAAACTGGCAAGGGAAAAAAGCATTTTATTTAAAGGCCTTTATATTGGTAACCTTTTCTACATTAAGCACCTTTAGTGCCTAATGTAGACAGAATCAAATCTAACTGGGGAAATACCGCACCTTAACCCAGCAGGAAGATGGACGCTGTTACAGTAGTAGCTCTTCTCTCTATGACAGTTTCTGGTTCTGTATTACCTATCTAGTGTAGCTGCTTAGTGTTGCTTCATTTATGCAGGGTAACAATAAATACAGAGTAATCTGCTAAATAAGCCAAATTTATGGCTTTTCTGCATGGCCAGGACATAGCAGTGAGCTTGGCTTTGTGATATTTGCAATTCTACAAAGCTCATTTCCAAGAAAGAAGGATAGGTTTGCCACGGTTTCATCTTAAAACTTGTTACAAGGTGATTTTCTCAGGAAGTTATTTGGTTATGAAGAATTACCCTACCTGTGTGAACAAGTTCATACTGTGCAAAATATTTTCAAAGAGGGAGTCTTCTTTCTTGCTGGCAAAATGCAGCCTGTGTCTTCTCTCCCCCCAGACCTAATGACTTCTAAATTTGATGTCTTTATCTCTTAGGCAAAATACAGAGGATGCTATTGGCACAGCAGAGATACATACAGATTTTTTACTTATTTTTCAATAATGAATTAATTTACTGTGAGTGACAGAGTGAGTATGGCCAGTATTCTCTTTAAGGGCAACAACAGCCCTTAAAATGCTCGTTCCTACTCCATTTTCTCTGCACTACAAAGATTTCAAATTGCACCAAGCACCTATTTCCCTTGATTGTCCAGGTCTGATAAACAGAGAGCAAGTTCTACTTGATATCAAGCAAACATTTTGTAGCTACTTGACAGAAACAAAATGTTTAAACTTTTAAATGCTGGAAAGAAAAATCAATAGTGACCAATAAAATCAGAACATGATATTTCACAGGCAAAAACCTATATATCATAGGTCCATTTTTACTATTAAAAATGTTACTTTATGGTATGTATATTTTCATAAATGATGTGTTGCCTATTCTGTAAAAGTCAAGCAGCTGCAAATATTAAGTATTGATGTGGGAAATTTTGGTGTATCTAGTCAGTTGTGAATGCATCTTCATTTACATATGTTTCCCTTTGTTCCATTATTACCCTTAAAAAAGGCTCTAGATCATGACACAAGACAATTTCCTCAAACAGCGAGTCTTGGACACATCCACAATGACCAGTAACCACCACCTGTGGCTATGGTCTCAGAGTAAAGTCCTTGCCCAGTCAAGTCTCCCCTTGAGCTTTCACAAAGCACTGCCAAAATGGTCACAATACAATCCCCAGGAAGCCGCTGGTGTTATCCTGGAGCTCACACCCCCTGTCGCTATCCTCATCTCCATCCTTGACCCCATTCCAGGCCCAGCTCTGCTGTGGACACTCATCAAACGCTGTCTTCTCACCAACCTTGCAGCAGGTGCCTACAGCTCCCAGGGGGGTAGAAATGGTCACAGAGGTGTTGTAAACCATGCAAATGCTGCACTGGTGTATAAACCAGGGCATTTCACCTGCCTTTCTTAAGCAGTCAGGGACAAATTAAAAACACCAGGGATGCTTTCATAGGTGTAGGTAGGGTTGCATTATTTTCAGTACTGCCCAACAGTTTTATTTCAGGGCAACTTTCTTTTTTTTTTTTTTTCTTGACCAGTCCATGGATGTGGTTAATTTAAGGTTTAAAAGGCTTTTTCTCACACGTACACACCCACCCATATATGTTTTCCACTGAAGTCTGTGCTTTTTCCTAGACCCACCCAAATTCCAGTTCATAGCTCCCTTATGTGCCAAGCTTTCATACTCTCTGTGCAATGAATGGAAAAATGCCCTTTTTTCCACTTCTGCACATTTCTGGGGGGAGGAGAGGGAGAGTGTGTAGAGGAGAGGGAGGAAAGACATCCAGAGGAATTTAGTTATACCTGTTATTTCAGAGCAGAAATGGGAGAGTCTATGGGAACAGAGCTGTCTGTGGCAATACTCTGTTTCTGTCCATGGGTGGAGATACATGGGGTCCAAGCACCACTGCTTGCTGGGGACTCAGCTGTGTTTATGGACTGCAAAGGAGATTTAAAACTTAATAATTATAAACTAAAAGTAGCATAAGCTGCTGGCTGTTATGTGTTTCCATTCTGTCTATATGAAGTACTTTATAACCACTCTTGAATGCATTGATATTTTATGAGAGGGATAAAAAAAAAATAATCAAAGCTTAATGGTGAGAAACATTGGGGAGTTTTAAATGGAAATGATGGCTTTCAGCTGTGTCATTTTATGCTCCCTTTAATAAGTTATTTCAGGCTATAAGCATCTTGGTGAAAGGTGGTAGACTGAGAGCAAAGGGCTCCTTTCTTGCCACCCGCTTCAGCCTGGCAGAGGGAAGGCTGTAAGACCACCACATTTCCACCCCTTTTCACATCCTCCCTCCTACAAGGGCTGCCACTGTAGCTCATGGGGTGGCAGGAGCCCCCAGGCCATGGGGAAGAAAATAGTAAAGCCCTGTTCCCTCCTGCTATATCTCCAGGTTGAATCTCATTGCTGTAACAACATATAAGCTCTGTGAAAAGCCTTTTCCATTGCACTTGCCTCTGTGGGGATTCTCTGATGCCCGGTTAAGGCTGGTCCCCCTTGATTTCCTCTTCTCAGTGAAGGCATTAATAAAGTCTTTCTGACTTACAGAGCCACCTGGTTTCGTGAGGCTTGTTGGAACGTAATTTCCGAAGCCTCTGTTCACCTGCCAAGTTAAGCTGAAATTAGCCCATGGATTTAAATGCGTGGGCTGTTTTGTATCCATTCTTTGTGAGGGGATGGAAATGAAAATACGCTAGGTTAATTATTTATCCTTTTCAACAGCAAAATATTGTTGTTGCACACAAAATTATACTGCAAAAATTGGAATAAAAAATACCTTTTTAAAGAAAAAGCTGTTTCCTGAGTTCTTGACTGGAAGGTTACATAGCCCAGAATTATATGTCTTCCAGATAAACTCCCAAGGAATCAGAGGGAAAAGAATATTTGTTTTCCTCATGGCTTTCCCAAATTACTCAATCCCTGCCAATTTCCATGACACAGACCCCTCAGTCTGCTGCAAAGACTGTGGCTTCTGAAAGGGAGGAAATAGCATGAATGTACTGGTGCACATCAATGTTTTTTGATTCTCTTGCCAAACCAAAAATATCAAAACAAACAAAAAAAAAAAGGAAAAAAAAAAGCTTCAAATTTTCTGGCGACATTAGGAAAAAGTAATCATTCTGGACTGACGATGTTGTTTGTTCAAACCAAAACTAAACCTTTCATTTTGCTTTGAGGTTTGCATAGACATGTGTGTGTGCGTCTAAGTTAAATCAAGCGAGGAACACAACAGTGCCTGCAGTGACAGATCACAGCATCATGCTTCCAGAAAGTCTAAATAATATCTTTTACTTTTCAAAATTGTTTTCAGACTTTTCAGTCAAAGCTGCTCTGTCTTGTTCATGTTAATAGATTTCATTTTCATCTGACCTAAACCTGCATGTTCAGCCCATAAGACTTTTGGCTGAAAAATCTCAGCCTTCTGTAACTGTAAAGACCACACAAGTTTCCTGGCTGGTTTGGTGACAAGTGAAGCTTGTGCAAAGAGCTACTGTTCCTCTAAGAGAATACACCAGAAGCAGTGCCTGTCCCCATTGGTGGACTCTGGGGACATAACTGTGTGATTTTCATCGCTAGTCATTTTTCTTTTTTGTCCTATAGTTTCTTGGGAACCTCCATAAAAGCTTTGTGGTTTTATGCTGCAACAGGCTGTAAAAAAAGCAGTGAGAATGTGCCCAAACAAGAAAAAAAGCTCATGCTGTTTTTCAAAGTTACTACATTTCCTTATACTCAAAGGAGGTTATTTTGCTTGTTTATTTACACATCCCTTATCTTTATGACTGTTCCTTCATGATTCCATGTCATCTCAAAAGCTCCACAATCTTTTACAGTTGGGAACTTGGGAAGGTCTAGCTTTGATCACTGAAGGTAATTAGACTGAATAGAACATTGTTCATGTTCTGCTGAGAAGTTTCCAACTACGTTCAGAGTACCGCAAAATTATTTTTGATATTCTACAATATTCAGCAACTTCTACCTTGTTTTTTGTGAGTTTTACAGATGCTGTGAATTTCAGAAGTTGCTTTGATGTTTTCCAAGCAGCCTGATTTATGAGAACAAAAAAATACCACCATTCCCCAATTACTTTCTGTCGCCTTGTTCTAACGCTTGATACATCAATGGAAATATAGTCTGCCTGAGAAGTCCAGGCATAAAAAGTAACTGGGGTATGAAGAAATCAACTACATATCCCACAAAAGATCATTCTTCCAGTGGAAAAATCAACCTTTTTGATCTCTAACCCTCTGTACTTTTCCTGTAATATTTAATTTAATAAAGCCACCATTTTCATTGAAAAACACACATGATGGGAAATGTGAAACTAGACCTAGTGGATGCTTAAATGTTATTTTAGTGCTAGTTATATGCTATTTTAGTGCTATTGAACAGAATTCATATTTTGTAGACAACTGCTAAAAGAAGTGGTTGCAAAAAATAGTTAAGCAGTACTATGAATATATCAAATTGCTGCAGCAAATTTCAAATTGGGGTTAAGATAATGCCATTGCTGAAAGTCCCAGAGACTGTGACTCCACCAGTCAGCTGACAGTTTAATGGCAATGCAGAAAAAGTCTTCATTCACTGCTCTGGTGACATGCTGTCAAACCCTGTCTTTCCCAAAAAGAAATATCCTTTATGAAGGCATTTCCTCTGCTCCACTTGCTGTATGGTTCAGACTTCTTGTCTGCAGTCAGCTTGATCCCACAACATTGTCCAAAATTAATCTTTTCTTCAAGTCCAGAATTTCATTTTATTAATTGTTTCCCAATGTATCTTTTGTTCACAGTCTTCCTCTTACGTTCCATGGACAAATTACTCAAACTTCTAGGGTTAAAATCTTATTCCCTTTTTATTATTTTGACCAGTTTTCTTCTTCATTAATGCAAACACCTCTTTCATTACTTCATATCCACAAAGCTCAGAGCCTAACCTTTCCACAGCTACTGCCTAGCCTCCATAGCTCTTCTTTCTTTTGCTCTCTGTTCCATCTCATTCCTCTTTCTCATCAATGCTTATTCCTTCTGATTTTTTGCTTCCTTCATGTTTAAGACTTCTCTTATGCCATTCCAAAATAGCGTCCATTTGACATCATTTAATTCTCCCCTTCACAAGCTTCCAATCAAATACAGAAAATACACCCGTTTTGAGATACATTACAACTTCAACAGACATCTGCTCATTACTATGCTCACCTAGCAAGTTCCTCCTTTATGTTGCATCTTGCCTCACTTGCTGTTATATCTGAAATACTTTAAAGCAGATCTAAAATTTTCTTGTTTGTTCATCTGACTGCAAAGTACGTTGAGGACCTACAGCACGGTAAGGAATAATTTGTTCTGATTATAAGCTATGTTCAGCATCAGCTTTGGTAACAATTGATCTGTTTTCTTGGAAGCACTCCTTTCCCAGCATGGCTTTGCCTACTACACACCTTATATACCTTGAATGATGCTTCTTTATGTAACAGTGAGTTTTGTCTGAAAGAAATGTGGAGATATGCTTTTCTTAAAATTTGCATGGGAATGCCAGACATCTGGAAACCTCACTGTGAGATGGTAGTTCTGACTTGGCTGACAAGCATTTACCAAAGCTGGGCAATTTCTAAAGGTACATGCACTGCAAGGCCAATTAGATTCTTTAGGTTAAAATTCCTCTCTGTTCACATTAGTTCTCTAAAAGGTTTCCGTGTAGACTGAGCTAGTCTTCTAAGGCACCAAAGTCAATGTAGAGAGCTAGACACCTCCACATAATAAGTCTTCCTCTTCTTCTAATGCCTCATGGTGCCCATCTCCTTGCAGTGTCTGATGGACTGAGACCAGATCTTTAGCTTTCAGACAGCTGAGATTATCTTATCCTTGCACTTGCATAACAAGACCAGTTCTTCTGAGAGGTGCCATGTTTATTGCTTGCATGGTAATCAGCTGTTCCAGTGTATGTGATGAAGAGACCCCCACTCTTCCTGGGAACATGAGGCTTACACATGTAAATTATCTAGTACATGTATGTATTCTAAGTTGGAATACCTTAAATAAGTGTGTCAGTCTGACTTGTACTGATCAAGCCTTTCAGGTTAAATCCCATAGAAGATGCTGTGCAGTGTGGAGATTACACAACATGATGTACTCTTTCCATCGTAAGCATAATTGGTTACTGCAAAAAAATGTAAATTATGCACTGAAGCAGATAGGTTGTTATGAAAAAACAAGTTATATAGGAACCTAAAACAAGATACAAGTTATGTCTGCTGTTTCTCTGTTTTACATGTTCTTGGCTATGACATTACCTGCCACAGCTCAACTTGTTTGTGTGTGTCATCAACATATACACTGCCACCATGTCCCTTACCAAAGCATGGATGCATCATGCCTGTGCTATGAAAGGCTTCCTTATTTGTAATGTTTTTACCTATGCACATCCAAAAGAAGATTACATCTGTACCTGCTTGCAAACAACCTGCATCTTACATCTTTGTCACCACCACTTCTTTTGAAGGTTCCCCTTTTCACAGTACAGCTCAAATCTACCTCTGCTTTTCACCATGCCTAACCTGCCATTCAGTGAGATGGAGCTAATAATAAGACAGAAAAGAAAACTAAACCAAAGCTATTCAATGGCATGTGTTGTTTTAAGCTGAGCAAAGCTGAAGATCAAAAGTAGTTTCTATTAATAGCACCTGGGGTTTTAGAAACTCAACAAATTCTGAAACTTTGATCATTGTTTTCTCCTGAGGTCAGGGAATGAAGATCTGGTCCTTCTCCCAGCTTTTTTGCAGATTTCAGTGTTGATGTTTGAGCTCATATAGCATGTATTATTAGAAACGTGCTTAAATCAAAGTTTGTAGTGAGAACACAAAGGTCATTGATTTCTGTGACAGTCAGTCTTTATATGACAGCTTGGGTGGTTTCTTGAGATCATAAAAAACAGTCAGAAACAAAAGCTTTTCTTTGATTATGTAATCATTATTTTTAAGATCTAAAGAAGCAATGTATCGTTCAAAGGCATGGTGCCCCCCTCTTACATTTGAACTGCTTTTAAACCAGAAATATATCTGCAAAGGCAGAACTCCACACCAAAGTGGCAGTAGAAGATACATCACTGGGATTGCTTTACTGATATAATTACTTGGATTTCTGTATATGAACACTAAGAACTGGTTTTAAAATAGGGTTTTTTGTTCCTTAATACCTGAGACCTTACAAAGGCAAGGGACATTTGCTAACAATAAATATTACACTAAATTTTAGTCATTTTTTTGTTCCAGACGTATATATTTAGGGTTCGCTACATATTTTAGGGGTTTGCTTTTTGTTGGTTTGGTTTTTGGGGTTCTCGGTTTTTTTTAAACTGCAACAATAGAACAGAGTAAGAATGAACTTCCAGAACCAGAAAATCCTCAAGACCTGAGCTGAAGTACCAATAATGTTGTTATCTGTACTGAGGACAGGGAGTAAGGCTCATAGCCTTAAGTGTGTTGGCATAGTTAGCCCAGGCATAGCAGTTTACAAATCAAAATAACAAATATTTTTAAGATTTCTGGCAGTATAGGAGCCCTTTAGACAGCTGCAAAACTATCTGAGTTATGGCATAATTCTATGAATTTTGCTTGTTAAAATCTGTTCTCACAGATGAAACCAAATGGACTTCAACTTGGAGTTCCTGGTGTGATGCCACCAGCTGAAGAGCCCCTTCTGGCCTCTACATTTCCCATAGCAGTACAACAGTGGGAATATGAACCAGACCTGAAGCCTTTTGTTTGCCCATTATACATAGATAAAAATTGCACTGTTAGCTTTCCCACACCTGCCTGAATTGCATTCATTCACTTCTAGTCTTATGGAAGCATTTTACACTGAAGGCCACCTCAGTCTTTGACTTTTTTTTGTGCCTTGACAAGGGCTTTCAGCACATTTTACGTAGCACATTTCACAACAGGTAATGGACATATTGAAGGCCAGCACACGTGAGCTGATGTTCACTGTGTTAATTCATAACTCATAAATGGAATCCCTTGTAACAACTCACTTTCTGCCTAATCTTAGGGAACGAGGAGTTGTGATCTAAAACCCTTAATGTGTGAACAGAGAGGAGACCAACCAGCATGGACCATATAGGCCATCTGGTGCACCAATTAATGAAACTCAATGTGGAAAATAAAATAAAGTGTTGCCTTAAAAGTTTCTTTTCCTCTTCCTAAGCCTTTGCATTGTTGTGAGAATGTTTTGTCATTTGCTTAAGAAAAAGAATCAGAATTTCAAGTGCTCTGTATCACTCTGAACACCTCCTCCCATATGCTGATGTACATTTGGTGCGTGAATGAATCCCAATCTTGCTTAAATGCTGTGAAAGTCACAGAAAGCACATCTTTATTTCTGTTCCCTCAGTCCTTTTACTCATTGCTGTAGTGCAGAGAGTTGTGGTTTGGCTGTTTATTGCAGAGAGAGGCCTGTTGATAGGTTTGGTGTTGAAGTGTTTGAGGAAGGAAACTTTCAGGAAACATAATTTCAGGATAAGGCAGCAGGAAACCGAAGCCTGTTTGCTTCGGTGAGAGGATGGAGGGGGTTCAGAAGAGGACAGCTAGCATGGAAGTTTCCAGGGGTAAGGGTAGGCAGCTTTGAGTGGGATCACTGCTGAGCAGAAACCAAGGGGGCACTTAAGGGGGTCTTTACAGATAAGGTCAGAAAAATTCAGAAACACTTTTCTGGTTGACGTTTTCCTTGGAAAATGTTGACCGAAATAATAATTTAAGCAGGAGGAATTTATTAATTGGTTAAAGTGTTGTGAACATCTATTTTATTATATGTTTTTGTCAGGCTTTGTAGTTCTAGTGAGGAAAAGGAGACATTTTGATCATAATATATTTTTCCTTTTTTTCCTGATCAGTTCATGCTAAGAATAAACCTTTGAAGTCATCTAAGTAGGTGTACTGTTATATACATTTCCTCACCACAGATTACAGTAATTTATTAAACATGTTAATATTTTTATCATATAGCCTCAATGCAAGAATGCTAACTGTAGATAAGAAAACATTCATAATGTAAAACCAGATAGGTATCCTGCAAGCTATGATCTAACCAAAAGTGAATCACCTTAGTTAAAGCAATAGAGATTAAATTAATCTAATCAGGCCATACTACTGTTCCAGTCAAAACTTTATCACTTTTGATTTACAAAGAGAAGGTGGCTTAGGCTGTCTAAGCATGGACAAACGTAGCTGACAATCTCCATGAGAAAAACAAACCAGAAAGAAGTCAAGTGTGGCTTTAAAAGTACCAAGCTGCAGTTCCCAAGCCTTAGACCTTCCCTCCACCTTTAAAAAGCTAGCTAAAATGCAGCATGCCCTGAAGGTCAAATTGCAGGGACTAGTTTGAACCAAGTGAAAGAAAGACATTACTTAATCAAGTCCCCTCCTGGGAGGCAACAGAAAGGCAGCTGGCCCTCATACCTCGGCAGGCAAAGTGCAGGGACGGAAATGACTTTGCAAGTAACGAAATGCCTAGATCAAAATTATCAAATGCTCACCACCAGCACCTGCAAAGTGAGCCATATCTCCTCAGCAGGGAGGCCAAGGAGATTCTCAAGCATTGGTGACCAAAAGCTTGCAATGCTTCCCATTATCCCCAAGGGTGCCCTACAAACACAGGGAATCTGAACAGTCCATGGAACTTCCCTGAAATACATTCTGGGTCCCAGCAGTTCAGTTTCAGTCTTTAACCAAAGGCAGGCCAGGGTTCACAAAGGGTTCTGCTGGATGATGAAATTTGCCACCTTTCTCCCCAGCAGGTAAAAATGACTGCAGATGCGTTAACCCAAAAATATGCCTACCCTCTTTATGTCCAGGCATTTATTTTGTCCAGTAAAGGATAATAATACTTAGAGCATTCATGTCATTGCTTGCTCCTTTTCTCCCTGACCGTGACCTCTAACTTGCTGTGAACTTCAGAGTGTGTTAGCAATGCAAAGAGAATTTCATATGCTTAGGAAGAGGGAAAGATGCTATGGTTCTTATTTGCCATTATTCTTCTTCCTTCATCCCAATTAGTAATGTATCCATTGGTTTTGGCTGCTTTCAATGTATATTTCCCACCATTCAGGCTAGCTAAGTTATAGAATGAGCAGGCATTTCAATTTATGCTAAACCAGTACAAGCAAGTTATTTTTTTAGCTGTACCATTTACTTCAAGAGCATGCACATGCTTAACACCAAGCTATTTACCATATTAATGGCACAAACACACTGAGTGCTAAAATATCCTCAAGGCTTTAGTAACCCATTCAAGTAAGTCCTGAATGTTCTCCCATAGGAAGGGGTTACCAACAGCTCAGCAGGATGGCAGCTTTCAGATATTTAACATTTAGTGAATTCATTTGGACTGAAAAGGTTGACTTTAACTGTTTGATACTCCAACCAATATTTTTTTTTTGATTTTCACAATGCAGCCAATAAGGCAATGACTTTTCCCTCCATCAGAAAGGGGAAAAAACCCAAGGAAAAACACCCATCCCATAATCTGCTTTGTTTTTCCTGGAAGAAAAGTGAATCAAAATTTATTTTAAAATGTCCTGGGGTTCTGCATGCAAAACAGTTAAGTTTCTGTTTTTCTTGGCCACTCAAAAGAGTACTGCACGGTACTTCACAGCTTTGGTCTCTACCTGTTCCCAAAGAATGTAGCCTGTCCATGTGAACTGTGTGTCTTAGGAGAGAGAAACAGCAGAAGAAGAGGGAACGATATTCCAAAGTGCTTGAATGAAATCTGGACAAACAAAAATTTCAGCTGCGGGTTGATGGTTTGTTTTTTTCATTGCATGAGGAGCCAGGATAAGAAAGAATTATTTGTTTTCATTTGAAATTCTATAAAAAGTAACAGGACTGAAGCATTGTGTGTATGTTGGAAGACTGAAGCCCATGTCATCTGCTGCTGTTTTTGTCTCTAGGCCATGCCTCATTTACTGGTTGAAATTCTTGGGGAAGCTTTTGGTCTCGTCTACACTCTGCTTTACAAAAGCAATGCCAGTCTGTACTGTACAACCAGCACTATGTTACATTCCAGGCTTGTTTCCCCCCTCCTATAAGCTGATTGTTAGAGAATGCAGAGAGCATGGTGACATTTTATAACCAAGAAAATAAACAAGACGTATCTGTAATAGCAAATTGCCCCCTTTCCTCCCTAATTAAAAAAAAAAAAAAAAAAGCAAAAAAGGAATCACAGGTAATAATATACAGGAGAACACAGATAGTAAGCTTGGCAAATAGGCGCTGATCATAGGCACTGTGATCAGAAAGACCCTAGAAATGTCTCTAAATACAATATAGCCAAAGGCAAGTGAGGAAACAAGGTTAGTTAAAAAGTAATGTGGATACTCCTGGTTCACAAAGTCAAGCCAGCTTTGTTCCTTTTTTATGATCAGCACGTCATGGAATAAAAAGGAACTTATCTGTAAATCTCCTTACAGCATGATTCCTATGTGAAAATAAAAAAGGAAGGCAAAAATGAGCTACACTGAAGTAGAGGGAAATTTACACCACAAGCCCAGACTGATTACTGAGGATAAGCCAAACCTGTTGTAAACAAGTAATATGAAGACACATGCAAAAGTTGGAAGAAAATGCATAATGTTCTCCAACTCAGACATGTTTACATTCTTTACACCTACCACAGAAAACTTACATAGTATTGTTTTATACAGATAGGTAACAGGGACTGGATAAAGTTTAAGGCAAGTTTTCCCACTATGGCAATGAAAACTGATTTCTGTATTGAAAAAAAGAACACGAGCTGACTGAAAGAGACACTTTCTGGAAGAAATAGTTTCTGTCTGGCAGGCATTTACAAAGACAGGTTCAGTATCTGTCCCTTTTCCCAACTTAGAAAAATATCAGCCACATACATTATAAACCTCACATTTAGTAGCTTGCATCAGTGGAAAGACCAAACCATGACAGCTTTTTCTTTATCACCACTAAACTGCCTGTATCTTAAGGTTCACAAGAAGGCATAAACACCATTCTTTTACAGACAATTTCTAAATCCTTTAACTACTAAAATAAGAGAAAAATAGGAAAAAAAACCAACTCATTAGCTATCAGTTCCGCACAGTTTCCAAAGCACTGATAAGCATGTATGCATTTTTGACAAATACTTCTTACCTGTAAAAGAGCAATGTTCAGATTCCTTACTAGATGTTATCGTCATGACAAGTCAAACAATCTTTTTCATAAAAGGTTGAATGTCTTTTCAATAAGGCATGTGTGCATGGTTTAAGAAAAAAAAAGCAACAAACCAAAACACAACAAAACACAACCCTCAGAGAGTCTCCCTTCCGTCACTGTCAGTAAAAAACAAGTTGGAATAAGTCTGAGTTGGAATTACCTGAATAAAGAAACTGGAGGAAGGGAGGGAGGGAGGAGAAGGAGGGAGGGGGAAAGAGAGAGAGTAAAAAAAATAGTCTGAGAGGAGACTCAGTGATGTCAGCAGTATGTGTTAAGGAAATCTACAGCTGAGCCCAGCAAACTTTATAGCTACATAGCACTCGACACCCAGTTATGTGGTAAGCAAATACCTGCTTAAGAGGAAACTGATGTACTTTTAAAGAATGTCAGTTAATCTTTGAAAAACTTTAGCCAGGCTGATCAAAGTCCTTAAAGGCCTTATTGCCTGAATAAATAAGGTTACATGTGGTTGTATAATGTCAAGAAAAAAAGAAGAATAAAAAGTCAACACTATAGATTACCCCTTTCCTGTTGGCAAAGGAAGGCTGAAATTCATATGAAACAAGTTCTTGTGATGGTTGTAACACACTGAACTGTAGCAGCCACGAACACAACTGAAATCCCTGACCACCAAAGCTTCCAATCTGCTTAGCCACAAAACTCTTTTCCTTTGATGACTTATTCTGGGTTTGATTCAGTGCCTTTCTGCTCTGCAGAAATCACAGATAGTGCTGATGTGAACTAGGAGAAGTCTGGTACATTGAGCAAAGCGAGGAAGAGGTATGGATATTTGTTATCTGGAAAGCCTGTACACTGCCATTGGTACCACTCTGGTATTTTATGGGATTCCCAGAACTGAATGCAAACAGCAGCAGTGAAAAGGAAGTCACTGCGACATTAGAAAGGCTAAGGTAATAGCCTTTGGATATCATTATTCTGCATCCACATACCCAAGGATACTGCTTCCAGGAATTACATATCTCAGCAAGCTAGTCCAGTACACTTGTAGTTCAGCATCACCTGCAGGGCCATGCCATGGTCTAACTGATGTCAGGTGAACTTCATTCTCTTTTACTTGGGAGAAAGAGATCAACACATGGGGAGTGGTTTACTAACAGAATTCTGCCCGGCTCACATTCATGGAGAGCACACTAGCAAAAGCAAAATCTCTCCTTAGCAGCACTGGTAAACAGATGTTTAAATGCCATTAACAAGCATTAATAATGTTGTGATATGTGACCATAAGAAACTAGAGGCTGGAATTCTGCCGTCGAGTGGTCAAGTATGTAGGCATTCAAGCAGAGCCAGTAGGTAGCAGCTGTTTTACATTTAAAAGGACAACAGTTAGATGAGATTTTTTTCTATTTGTCAGAGACTAAAGAATTTCACACTGCTTGGATTGTTCACCAAATCCATGAACCTGTTGCACTGGTATCTCTTTCTCTATATTTACAATGAAGGAGGTGACAACAGCTCCTATCAGTTTTCATTATATATATATATATTACATATATATATGTAATTGTGAATGTCTTTTTCTGCTTTCAGATAAGCTCTTTGTTTGCAGAACCTTCTGCCAGGTCAGGGGATGAAGCCACCCATATTAAATTTATCACTATCCAGTTCAATTATGTTTCCCTGTAACTGAAATACACATTATTAAAAATCTTCAAATACACCTTTCTTCTTTCTTTTGTCAAAGTTTGGGAAATATTCGTAACTGAATATGAATATTCTAATGTACTAGTCCCACACATCCCCTAAATCATCACCTGTGGCAAATTGGTGTCCTTAAACTCAGCTATAGTGTAAGGGGCTGTTGGGAGAGTGTAATACAAGGATATGCTCTGAATAATGCGTTTCACACTTTGTGTAAACACACTGCAGTTCAGTTTTTAATTCCTGTGCTGATTTGCTCATACTCTGTGGACCCCTATCCCATTCCAGAAGACAGACTGTCATAGCTGAGGGTGGAATTTAAGTTGTATAGGCATTTCCCAGCTTTGCACACTTCACTTGAAGACTTAAATACCTTTCTTTGACTGCAGTTTTCTATTCATCCATTTAGCAGAGAGCCCATAGGTAATCAGAGCATATAGCAGGAGCCTCTATGCTCAGCTCTTACTTCTTCTCTACTAAAGTAAAGTATTTAAACGCCATTTTCTGGTGGGTGCCCACATGCTCCCAGACTGTTCCCACACTGCTGCTGAGGCAGGCTAAAAGGAGAAACTAATTTATTAGTTTATGCCCTCCAAAAAAGCATAAGCTCAAATGTTTCTTCAGCTTCATCTTAGTACTGAAGCTCATAAACCTGTGTCCTTACAGCGACAACAGGTAAAAGATCAAAAGTTTGGGCTAGATGAGTTGAAATACTTACCCAAAGTTCTTCAAATCAACAAAGCTGAGCAGGGAATCGCATGATGATAAGAGGCTTGCTCAGGGTATTTTCAGTTCTTATGTTGGTTCTGGATAGAGCTGATAGGAGAAGAGACAATAAAATAAGAATCCCTGGCAGAAAAGCTAGTCAGATCTGTACTTCCAGCTTATCCTAGATCCAAAACTCAATTCTTTTACTGTAAAAGTGCTTTGGGTTTCTCATGTGCAATGTGACCCTCAGCTCATTAGGATGTGTGCAGTGGGAATGAGGAAAGCCACAGTGGCACTTCAAGCCTTACTTCTTTTTCTCTGTTCCTGTGAACCCCAAATTGATGAACTAAAAATCAGAAAGAGGATATAAAGAAATTGGGATTGTTGTATAAAACCAGACACAAGACTAGAAATGGACCTTGCACAAAATATGTTCAAGATGTTCTCAACAGAGGTGTCTCCTGTGAACTGCTATTTTATGCACTAAACACCTATTTTATGCACCTAAATATCTGTGTAAAGGTGAACCTTATCTACTCATGCCCAGATCCTTGGATGTAGTGAGGAGCACAGCTCCCAGAGAAATCACGCTGGTGCCTAAACACTTTTGCATACATGTCTCTCAGGACACAGGCTCACTCTGTAACACTGGGATATTAGTACAGCCAAACCTCAGAAGCATTTCACGACAAATACAATAAAGATGGGAAGGAAAAGCACAGAAATGTATCTCTTGTAATAGCTCATGTATTTTTAGTGCACCCTCCAAGTCAAAACAATTTGGTAAAGCGTTCAGTTCTGCTGGCTGGAGGCCAGAACTATTTTGCCATGATTCATGGTGCTCTGCATTCTGCAACCATTTCAGTCCTGCAGCACAAACACTTCTTTTACATTTCAGTAGTAAACTGTTAGAACATAATGTTTTCTGCGTGTACCATCTGGCTTTCCATCTTAATATACACAATCTATTTTTTCTGGTCTTATTGTAGGCTTTAGAAAAATTGCATCAATAATAATAAGGCCTTCAGTTAGTAGAAGTGTTAGTGAAAAGCTAGTAAGAATGTTGCCTATGTTGCCCATGGACTCATTACTTCAAAAGGTGTCTTGATTTGAAAGCAAGTACTATAAAACCAATGCAACAGAAGTATCCACTTTGTATTAACAGTAACAAAATATTACAACCAGCGCCGAACTAAGCTCAAATGCCTTTTTGTCGAGAATTATTTGAATTATACCTAGTCATTCAGAATGAGGCACTTCCAGGATTAAAAGTACATTCATTAAAAATGGTAAAACCCCCACATTGCTGTGCACATAAAATAAATTTATTTCAAAAGTAAGAAACTAACTAAGAATTATTTTCCTGTTCATGAGATTACGAGAAGATTTCTGCAGGTGAAAGTTCACTGACTTTCTTACGTGCAAGTAGAAATACATACTTTCCAAACCTTAAATAAGAGACATTATACTTTGCACTTTCTTTATTGTATGTTTTATTTGTCTTAAAATATATATATATATATATATTTTTTTTTTTTTTTTATTTTCTCCTGTGCATTACAATATTCATCTAAACTGGAAATCAAACAGTTCATCTGCTTCTTATTGATGAAGTTCTTGGTTGAAAAAAAGAATTGAAGGGCTAACATTTGTTACACACATTCTCGTGAGATCAGGAAAAACATTGGACCTGAAGGTGTCGTAGGAAATGCCATTCTCCAATCAGGTGAGTGCTAATGGACACATGAACCTTCTCACTCCAAAGAAATCAGAAACCATACTCTCACTGCATATGCTCTTAAGGCAGTTGATGAACATTTTTCCATCTTCTTTCATTTTCACCTTTTAGTTGACACTGCAACAGTGGTGGCACCGAGGAATTCACAGCACACTACTTACCCTGCTGTGGTTTAAAGAGGTGGTTTGCATACAAGGTGTCCACCATATGTTCTTTGCATTATGAGAGGTTGTGGCTGACACTGTCATTCCTAAGGGAGATTTGTGCACATGAAAAGCGTATAATTGGAACATGATTTTATTCTACTTGACGAGCCTCACACAGAAGAATCTGGCTGAGGAGGAGCCAGCTCTGTTCTCAGTGAAGCAAGCAGTGACCTTTGTGGAAACCCTGTTACCACAGCAGTTAGTGCTTTCAAAAGCTTCAACTTCATCCCAAGTAATTTGTATTCGAGAAGACTGCAGTTGCTGAGATGTGTCTTATCTGTTCACATTAGGGAAGGTGGTTGCACTTCATCTGAATGGCTCAAGGTTTCAGAGCCTCAGCTAGTCTGCTGTCCTACTAGGGATGGAAGGACTTTGATGGCAAACCTCAGTTTCCAAATTTAAGCTCCTGCCCAGAGGTGTTTCTTCTTGATGACAGAAGTATCAAGAAGATACTTCTTGCTACCCAAGATGCTGTTCAACATCTTTGTTGGTGACATAGTGAGATTGAGTGCGCCCCAAGCAAGTTTGCCAATGACACGAAGCTGTGTGGTTCGGTTGATACACTGGAGGGAAGGAATGACATCCAGAGGGACCTTGACACGCTTGTGAGGTGGGCTGATGCCAACCTCATGAAGTTTAACCGTGCCAAATGCAAGGTCCTACACCTGGGTCGGAGCAATCCCAGGCACAGCTACAGGTTGGGCAGAGAAGAGATTCAGAGCAGCCCTGTGGAGAAGGACTTGGGGGTGGTGGTTGACGAGAACCTTAACATGAGCTGGCTTCAGTGTGCGCTCACAGCCCAGAAAGCCAACCGTATCCTGGGCTGCATCAAGAGGAGTGTGACCAGCAGGTCGAAGGAGGTGATCCTGCCCCTCTACTCTCCTCTCGTGAGACCTCACTTGGAGTATTGTGTGCAGTTCTGGTGTCCTCAACATAAAAAGGACATGGAACTGTTGGAACAAGTCCAGAGAAGGGCCATGAGGATGATCAGGGGACTGGAGCACTTCCCGTATGAAGATAGGCTGAGAAAGTTGGGGCTGTTCAGTCTGGAGAAGAGAAGGCTGCGTGGAGACCTCATAGCAGCCTTCCAGTATCTGAAGGGGGCCTGTAGGGATGCTGAGGAGGGACTCCTCATTAGGGACTGTAGTGATAGGAGAAGCGGTAACGGGTTCACACTTAAACAGGTGAAGTTTAGATTGGATCTAAGGAGGAAGCTCTTTACTGTGGGGGTGGTGAGGCACTGGAATGGGTTGCCCAAGGAAGTTGTGAATGCTCCATCCCTGGCGGTGTTAAAGGCCAGGTTGGACAAAGCCTTGGGTGACATGGTTTATTGTCCCTGCCCATGTCAGGGGGGTTGGAACTTGATGATCTTAAGGTCCTTTCCAACCCTAACTATTTTATGATTCTATGATTCTGTGATGACAAAAAGATTAGCAGTAACCTCTGGAGAAAAAACAGCCCCCTGAGAAAAACAGCGAATTCCCAGGCACATTTGCCTGCCTTTTCCTCAGCTGTGGAAATGAGCATTGTCCAATTTGATTCTAGACCAGAGCGGGAACAGGTTCACAAGCAGGACTTCAAATACAATCTGACTTTCCACGCCAGAGAGAAAATGACAATGGGGTTCAGATCCAAGAGGGATTTTAATTTCCCCTCCCCTGCCAATCTGGTCAAAATGTCCAGAGAAGCTAAAATTCACCTCAGATTCCTGGAACTAGGCCAGATGTCTTTGCTTTCTGAAACTCTTTGCTGGGTGCATGCTCAGTTTGCTACATCATGAGCCACCTGGGTGCATAAATCTCAACATGGGGACAATTGGCTCGCATTGCTCATAAAACCCCAGCAGGCAAAGAGCACTTCCATTCTCATTCTTATGAGAGAATGGGCAGACAGCTCTCCAGGTCTCTCAGGTCATAGCTTTAACACTGGTTTTGTTGCAATAAGATTGAATCCACAGACATGGAACTATGCTCTGCAGGACCCAATCTGAAAATTGCTCTCAGATACGAGCAGAATATCTGGCCTAAGAAATGGCTGAGGGTTGTGGTCCAGAACAGCTGTTCTAGGGAATGCTGTGAGAAGCAGGGCTGAAAGAATCAGCTATGAGAACCACCATGAGAAAGGGAGGCAGCTTTCTCTGATCTAACATTTTCCTCCACTTGAGCCATGATCATCAGTCCCCTTGGTGTTCCTGTGGCTTCTTCTCAAGTGTGAATTTCCCTAGGTAAAGCCAAGATGACCAGAAACTGTTCTGGGAAATTCAGGAAAGCCCCAGATTCTCAGCCATTGGATCCCTCCTTCTCTTGATGTGTTTTCTGTGGCACAAAGAACATTCCTCAGTCCAAGAGAAGTTTGTATATTCAGTACCTCCTAGCTATATCCTGTCACATATCTTCAATAACACACTTTGGAAGACAGCAAGGGGAAGGGAAATTTCTTTCAGCCAGATTTCAGTTTACTGCAGTCACTGAACCTGCAGGGTCCACTCTGCATTCTCTACCAAAAGACCACAGTCTCTAATTCTCAAACACATTTCTTAGTAGTCTCCAGCAGTTAGGTTAGCTTTATTTCTTACCCTTAAAACTCAGTGATATTTTAATGGAGCTCTGCTTTGGAGTAATTTGATAAATAATGGATTCATTTACTGGGAAAGTTATTTTCATGAGCAGCAATAAGAGCCCATTCTGGACTTTCTTCACAGGATTGGTTTGAACTGTACAAGCCTGTGACAATTTGGGATAAAAATGTGGCATTACTATTACCTGTTTCAGATGCCCAGACTTGCTAGCTTCTCAGGTATCAGTACTAAAAAACCAGAACATATTAAACAAGTACCTTTGTGCATTTTAAATGTGTCTTCCTGGAAAATAACTACTGGATTGAATAAAAGGAACTGGAGCGTGTACTTTTGCCAAACTTTATCAAGAGGATTATGAAGTGAGCCTACAGACAACTATTAAGGTTGACAGAATGTCTGTTACTACTGAAAGTGTGCAAAAAAGTGAGTAATAAAGGGAAGAGGACAGAGTTTGTAATAGAGAGTGTATGCACAAAGACTATCCCGAGGCTTTACTATCATTAACTTAGATCATGGCATCCCTACTATAAAAAGATTAGGATAATGGTCTTCCAGAAGCAAAGTGCAAACATTTGTCCAGACAGTGCTAAAAAGACTCAACTTTAAGATCAAATTCTGTAGAAAGCATAGTTGTCATCATTTACTTACGGAATTCAACTTTGAGAGGAAGTAAAATATAATCCATGGTGTTACAGAAGAAGAAAATTATTGTTTCGTGAGAAGATGGCACAGGGGTGCTGGCCACACCTATTGTGACTGTGATTGCACCATCGTTTCCATTGCAACCTCCTATTTTCATATGCCCTAAGCATTGCAAAATATTGACCTTTGGGACTACATTTTTCCATCCTTGCTCCCTGCCCCAAAGGTGAATTCTTTCAGAAAGTCTGAGCAAAATCTTTTCAGGGACCATGGCTATTAGCTTTCGGCCGTTGCCAGGACAGGTTGCCTGAGGCAGATTTTGTAGCAGCTACTTTGCTCCTCTGAGCTATAATAAATCTGATCATCCATCATGTAAAGCAGAAAATTAAAAGCATGGAAAAAAAAATCAGAGCTTTCCTGATTTTAATGTTTGCAAGGGCTGTTCAGGCTTGCAGATGGCAACAGGTATGAGGTATGGGCCTACAGGGATGCTGGGGAGAGACTCTTCATTAGGGACTGTAGTAACAGGACAAGGGGTAACGGGTTAAAACTTAAACAGGAGAAGTTTAGATTGGATATAAGGAGGAAATTCTTTCCTGTTAAGGTGGTGAGGCACTGGAATAGGTTGCCAAGGGAGGTTGTGAATGCTCCATCCCTGGCAGTGTTCAAGACCAGGTTGGATGAAGCCTTGGGTGATATGGTTTAGTGTGAGGTGTCCCTGCCCATGGCAGGGGGGTTGGAACTAGATGATCTTAAGGTCCTTTCCAACCCTAACTATTCTATGATTCTAATCTATGATTCTAAGAACTTTAACTGGGAGACTGAACTGAGCAGGTCTTGTTCAATGACAGTTGCCAACATTACCATATTTGTAGCTTGTTTTTCAGAGATAACTATTGAAAAGTGGTGTTAAACAGTCTTCAAGACAAGGCAAAGTGGCAAGCCTTGTAACAGAAGATTGGGTTTGTTTTGTCCCTTTGAGTGTCTCTTAGATGGGACATTTGTTTTTCTTAAGCAGTTCACTAAGAAGTAAAAAGGCATGTATTTCCATCCATTGTCATGTCAACTGGTTTTCTAAAAGGGTTGCTAAGTCGGTGCCAAGGGCATTAGATGCTCTGCATCTTTCAAAAGCAGGACACTTGAAGGAGACTTGCAACATGGATATAGACTGAACTACAGGTACCCATGGTTGAAAACAGTCCCGAATTTTAAGACCCAAGACAATGCATTAAGGTAGAGATGAACAGCACTCAAAGCCAAAAGCAGTCCCAAAACAAAAACCCATTCTGCTAGTAAGACATAGCACACGGGTGACCTCATATAGCCTCTTGCATTCTCCTGATTTTATCATTCACGGAAAATATGTCTGAAAGATACCGTACAGACAGGAAAAGCCAGTCTCCCTACAGGACACAATAAAGACTAGAGCTGTCCAAAGGTCTCTGGGAGTGCAAATGTAGGTCTATTTTGTGAGGATGCACACCCTCTGATTATAGCTTCATTTGGTGCCAAATTGCAGGCAGAAGAAATCTGTTTGCAATATGACATTTAATACTGCTGAACTGTTGATTAGTATTTAGCTTTAAGTTAATCTACAATGGTTTGGTCTTACAGGGCTTTCAGTCACAGATTTTAAAGTACAAGCTGCATGAAAATCTGAGATAAGCTTTCTACAAACAGATAGGACGGCTACACTAAAACATCACAACCGGTGTACAGGAGACCAAAGACAAGTTATACTGAAGTCTTAATGTACGCATCAAAACTTTTGCAGGCAACCATGAATTATCTCTTTAAATGCCTTCTTTCTTTGCATCTCCCAAACTTTTAGCAGACACCAGGAACAGAGAGCAGTGCTGCCTCTTGTCCTTCCTTGTCAGGGTACTTGTTCCTCCACTGAGTTTCAGTTTGGCTACATCCCTGTATAGGACGCCCGCCCACTTAACTGAGCCCATTCAGGCACTCTCCTTCAGTCTGTTTTTTGTTGAACTGACCTAGGCTACATTTGTATTACTATCTCTGGCATTCTGTTATCTGTTTGATTTCTGCGGTATCCCCACCATCATAATCTTTTCAGATTCAGTTGTTCCCATGCCTTGATTTCACCTCCTACCCTCTTTCCAGTTCCCTCATTTGTCTTCAAGTGATTGCAGTTTACATCTGCTAGTGATCCAACTTCAACTCTTGAGTGCCTGATTATATACTTTTGTTGACTACATTGTTCAGTCCACAAAAAAACAGTTTGCGCACTGTCTTGATACATTTGTATTTGACATTAAATATTACACTTTATTGCAATACTTTCAATCTCAAACACAATAGAATGACAAATAAAAATTAAGTTTGCAAGGTGCACAAGATAATCTGCTTGTTTTATAGCTTTGTTTATCTAGCTGCAGCTAATACTTCTACATGACAATTACTGTCAAATAGTTCCTCCAGTTTTATATGCTGTATAAGGATATCTATAAGATACACAACTGCATCTGAATATGGACCCTAACATCAGACCATTAGTGGCTTTGTTCTCTAATACATATAATACCCAATTAAAAGCAAAAAGTGATGGTGAATTCACAGTCTTTTGTCATTCAATAAATATTTATACAAAGCAATTGCTTAACCTCTATAACTCTTTATGGCACTGTTGTTCAGGAGTTCAAGCATAGCTTTTACCGGTGCATTTATGTGGTGCTCCCTATGTTTCTTCTACTTTCCACAATATTTCTCAGCTGCATGTTATAATGAATCCACCAGAAACAGTTGACAGTGGAGCCACAGTGGGATGCCTCCACTCTCCATAATTTTCCATGTACTGCTTGAGTACTGATAGCTTGACCATACAACATAGCCTGATTTGAAGTCACACTGTCTCTTCCCTCTACCCTGCAGCTAACTGCAGCCTGTTGACAATTGATTTCATCGGGACAATGAGCCTCTGGATTGCTTGGAATGAAAGGAACTCTTTTCCTCAGGGTTCATTCAGCTATTTTTGTTATTCAGCTACCTTGCACCTCCACTTGTTCTAATATACCTTTTGAGATTTTTTTTTCTGCTTTGGAAAAAATTTGGCCTTAAAAGGGCAGCTGTGCTATTTATTTCTTCTTGCAGGACACCTGCTTTTAACTCTTTTCTTGGAACAGAGTTTTCTGATTAAGGAACTGAGCCCTTTCAGGCATGTCTACTGTGTTTGCATTGCAGGGTGGGCTGCAAGCTTCTAAAGCTGACTAATACAGGCTTAAAAATATTTCCTTCATATTTACTTCACCTTTGTGGTATGTCGTATGTAGTTCACCACTCTTCTTTCTCCCTCCCTCCCCCCGCAGTTGTTGGTATTCTTGGTCCAACTGCATTTCCACAGAAATTAACCTTTAGCACATTGTTCCTGTGCCTTGCTTTCTTATCTTCCCTCAGATCTTTCCCTGCTTGTCCTCAGAGTGATTTGCTCAATTTTCTGCAAGATACTTTTACTTCTTTTGTTACCCTTCAGCCTTGGCTTGTTTACATTTTCCCCATATTGCCTTGTTTTATTGCTCATCTAGACTGCTATTAACTATGTGTACTTTTCAATACCTTCCTTCACTTTGGTTTATATCACTTCCTTGAAGATACCCCAGCTGATGTGCAGTGAGATTCCTTCCTCCTTGCAAGTCAGTGGCCTGAAAAGTCACCAAAAAACAACTTTGAGGTCTGCATTCAAGAGCTATCCTGTAACACAGTCCTGTACTTGGACACAGGGAGTTTGAGGTGCTTTCCACAGGTGAACAGAAGCAGGAAAGCACTCTACATCGACTGAAGCCATAAGGCTTCCAGTGAATAATGTGGATAACATGAATAACATGGATAAGATGCTACAGAGCCAGGGGCTTGGTGGAGGGGATGACATAGACTCCATGCAAGAAGCTCACGGAGCCTCACAGGTGAGTATGTCTGAGAGAACAGCCGCAAGTTCCCATCTGTATGGTGGAGACAGGCTTGCTTTGAACAGCAAGAGGGCAACATCTGGTCCTATAGGCCCTGATGTGGCTCTTCTTCCTGCTGGATAAAGTAAGCTGGCCAAGACGACTCCCACTCTGTCCTGAAGAATACACTGAGACGCACTGATTTTTTTCTGGAGCTAGGCCATCAGGCCTAGGCCATGGAAAGGGCTCTGGATTTCCAATAAGTTGAACCTCCAGGAATCTGGAGCTATCAAAACTGAGACAATTTAATTCCAGCGTTGGCAAGACAGCATCTGGATGCAACACATTACAAGATGTCCTGCCAGTTCTGATTTTGGGCACACACTCCAAAGCAGGTGAATCCTCCCTTGTTTCTAGTTCCACAAGAAGTAAAATGTTTCACAGAGCTCTAGCAAAGATGAAACTAGCTGACTGCTAGAAAGAGGGTTAAGAGAAGTGGTCCATCTCAAAAAAGCTTCTGTACCTGTTGCCAGCAGTTTCCAAAATGAAAGCCGATTAAATTAAAATAATTGCACCCTCTATCTGTATCTGCACTGATTTAGATACCTGTGCGTAAATGAAACCTGAATTTGTATACACACACTTGTACTAAACAGCATAGGTTTCTTGGAGCATGGGTGCACACAGGAGCAGAAGTACTTTCTGGAAGAGCTTTTCAGACTTTCTTTGGCAGACCAGTCCACTTTCATCTCCTGTGATCCCAGATACTATGGTGTTGGAGAAGGAAGGGGTCCTTTGCTTCTCCCTGGTTTCTGGAACTACTTCAGTTTAGACTCTCGTATTTTTATATCTCCACTTCTAAGAAGTTTGCCAACCAAAGTACATCTCTATCTCCCTCACTCCCTTACCATCATGTTAAGTGTAGGTGGAGTACTGTGGACTTTGGCAATTGAGCCTTAGAAAATGAATCTCAAGAGCTTTATCATAGAATAAAGAAGGTTGGATGGGATGATGTTGCCAAACTTTGAAAAGCTTCTGTAAAAATGTACATTTTCCTACAGTACTACAAAGCCCGTATTTACCTAATAGACTGTCAGGAGTCGAGAGAAGCTTCTACAGGATTTCTGGTAAATAGTATTTGGTTTAAGAAGTTACATTCATGCCAAAAACAATGTACTGCATTTATCAGCTTGGAACTATTACAATCTTTTCAGTAAATAATATCCTGGATTCTGAAAAAAGCCTAAAATATGTATCTAATCCAATTGTGTCACGTCTCATTTCCTTCAAAGAGAGGGAAAAAGGCAAAGTCTGAAATTCTGTTTTGAATTAACTCCCACTTTATCTCTAAATGACCTCTTTGTGTAAAGCTATTACTGCAGATACTGTCATCATTCAGCCATCTCTACCCCTCCAATGCATAACTAAAAGGTAGTTAATACTATCAGCACTATCATCTCGCATTTATACAGGGCTTCTCATCCAAAATGTTCTAGCTCTTTTCAGGGTGATCCTTTCACTGGGAGCCAGGCTGCACTCTGCATGGATGGGCTTATACGGTGGGTGCTGTATGAAGGATTGCAAACTGTAGGGCAAGTGGGAGTAGGGGGGGGGGGGGCGGAATTATACACTTCAACTGCATTTCAGTGTGCCACTGTTAAAGCAAATTACCCTCCCTGAGGTGAAAACCAGCAACAACTACTCTGCAGTGGCACAGAGCCATTGAGAGAGGGAAATGAGAATATTCCAGGCATTATTCTTGATTCCACTCACATTTTTTTACAACTAAGACCTAAGTGTAAGAAATGTTCAGACACTCTAACAGAAAATGCAGGGCTAGAAAGGGAACTTTAACAGAGAGACTTGGTTATTCCAGCTGTGATAGAGCCCTGATTCTAGTCAGGTCTATCTGTTGTGGTAAAAGCTTGAATATTTCAATTGAGATGACTAAAAGACTGATTAATTTTTTTTACAATAAAGGCAATTTAAACTCATTACACTATTCCTTGTTGTCAGTTATGCCAACCTCTCAGTCTCTCCACTCATCCATGCACCCAAAAATACCTTTCCACACCAGTCCATTTATTCCTGGTCCCTCCTCCTCACCTTCCTCAGCAGACAGGGACTCCTCTTCTCAATGGCATCTCCTGCGTGTGTCAGCAGCCAGTTGGGATTGAGAAGCTCATCTCACCTCTATTCTGCCCTGCTGTTACTGAGGGTTTGTCATTTCTTCTTGTCGGACCTGTTCCTGACTGCTTCTGCAGCTTCCTTGCTCTCAGCTGCTGGAGAAGGTTGAGGTGGTGAGCTAGAGAGCTGGAGAGCAAAGAAAAAAAGAAGAGAATTTATACTTTGGTATTTTGGAAGCTGGAATCCAGGGAGAAGCTTAAGAACGTGACTTGAGGCCAAAATGCTTGGCTCTCCAGTTACAGAGTGGAGTAAGGCAGGTTTACTCCTATCACAATACTGTGGCCCGTGTATTGTCAGAAGCTGCCAGCACCGGTAATGTGTGGTAGCTTTAGAGGAACCTTTCCTTCACTCATCTCCTTTTTGCATTATTGTGAGAGTAAAGGGACAACAGAAGAATTAGCAGCCCTGCAAGAAACTTGTCTGAGATGGAGCAGTCTACTGTGGAGCATAATACATACCCCATCATGAGATCATATGCCTGGGAGCTATTATCAGGACATCTGGAGGTTACAATTCCTCCTGTCACTGTCCCCTTCATTCCAGCAGACTCGTGGCCCTCAAACTGTTAATTTGGTCTTTGACTACTATTTCATTTATCCCAGCTGCTGAGTTAGGGAAAAGGAAAGAAAACCCACAACAAAAAAGCTGCATCTCACTGAAAACAGATGCTGCCTCTGTACTAAGCAGATAAATTAAATACCTAAAGCATGGGTTGTTTACAGTGTTGATCCTTTGTAAAGTTTTAGTGGTTTTATCCTTGATATTAAAATTCCAAGTATATTGTATCACTTTGTTTTTGATCCATTTGGATTAGGGAAATAGCCCATTGACATTTCTTCAGAGTATTGTAAATTAAATGGACTAACAATGTACCACAGAAATTATAGTAAGGCAAAAATAAACCTGAATTCTGCTTTTACACCTGTAGAACATACACAGATTTTCCAGCCTGCATTTCTCCACTGTCATTTACATTTCTATGCAATTTTTTTCTATATTCAACATGCATACCTCCAATACATAAACTAAACCATTCCCAACACAGATCTGTATAAACATTCAAACACAAGAATACAGCTCCATGGACTAAATGCTGAACTCAAACTGTTCCAGCATGCTACTTTTCTCAGAGCTTGCAGGCTCCTCAACAAACACTGATTCATTTTGCTATCTAGTTAGCAGAACTGAGATGAGCACTTATCTTTTTTTTTTACTGCAGTGCAACAGTCAAATCTAACTCTGCGGACTCTGAGATAAAAACTGATCATTTTATTGGAAACACCTGATCGCTGTTTACAATTCTATGGAGACACAACAAGGTACAGAGTACCATAAGCTTGGAAACTCAAATGACAAACACCTGCGATTTTCAGGTGTCAAAGTTAACAAAGGGACGATCTTTGTGACTTTTTAGATCTACTGAAAGTCTTCTCTTAGGAAATAGGCAGGGAGTTCATGGTCTGCCAGGCCCAGCAGAATTTGGAATTTGTTGAAGTTTCACGACCTTGTGCCTCATGTATATTAAACAGAATATGCGTATGAAGCATATCACTGTCTACATTGATGTATGCTGATTTTTTGTCTCAGTAACATAAAAACTAAAATTACAACAAAAATGGTTTGGCAGCAAAGCTGTCTTCAGTCACGGTTAGGGAGATGTGTGTGGAAGAAAGAGATAAGGTCAAAGCACAGCAACTGTAGAATTTCATACACTACATGTTTGTATAGGTTTTCATCTCCTTCTGTCTCCTTTGGCACTTGTGATGTCTCTCCCAGGCAGATCCAAGCAAGATGCCACAGACATCCTGGCAATCACTACATCTGGGGGTCCAGGCTGCAGTAGGGGTATGATAAGGGGAGGGGATGGTGGTGGATTCTCACACCATAATGCAAGCCCACTGACTGATCCTTGTGGTCCTTCTGTTAGATATTCTGCATAGGACTTAGATGACTCAGTTGCTGTTTTGCCTGATTTTTGTGAAAACTGTCTGAATGGGTAATGATGCGCAAAGGAAAGTGTCTCACACTTCCCAGAGTACAAGGTGGGGCAAGATCTACCTTTGCACTGTTCTGCTTGGAAAACAGTTGTAAAAAGGAGCTTGAAGCAGGTCATTCACCTAGCTTGCAGATAGGCACCTGGCTTTCTGTGTATAGCCAAAACTCAGAGCGTGCTTGTTACTGATGTTAGACATCTCAGAAAAGCCCCCATAAGCACACTTTCACATGCTCTCTGGTAAACCAAGGATAAAGCAACCGGAAAAAGTAGGAAGCCCTAACCTTTTGTATTCCTCTTGGACAAATCATCTAAAATCTGGAAGTCTGATGCCGTCCACATCCTTTGCTGGAGTCACACCTGAGTAGCATCAGAAACTGCTGCAGTCCAGTTGAAGGCAGGCCTTTCTACTTTGTTGCTTTCCCCTGATTTATTGGATAGTTTATGAGGCATCCAAAATGTAACCCTTGGGACCACAGGCACTCAGAAGTACCCTTTTGTGGATCTCTTCTGTGCGCAGTCACATACTATTTTCAGGGAAACTAGGCCAGGCTTTTGCAGTGGTTAGAGATGGTGCAGATGGTTTATGCAGCTATTGGATGATTTTTATTCTCCCCCAAGAAGTGGGATAGCTGAATGGCTCTCTTTAGTCACAGAAGCAGTAATCCTAGACCACACAGAAGTAGGCTGAGCACTGAACCTATGTATTTTCCTCCTTCTATACAATCTGGGTGTTGAAAAGCAAACTGTCATATGCTAATGTAATGTCGCACAGGTGCATCTTGTAAGAGGGCCTGATCCTGTCAGTGTGTCATAAATGTTCTGATCTTAACACAGATGTGAATATTTGCCTTGTAGCAGCATATGTAAAGTAATTACCTAATCCCCCATTAGCCTAGGCAGGAACTCAGGACTTAACTGGTTACAGCAGGAAAATGCTGTGCAGAACCAGAGCTATGTTTCTAATGAGATGTATATCTGATCAGAATTACCGGCCTAGTTGAGATTATGGATCACTAAACCAGTGTTTACAACCCAGTCACTTCAAGTATGAGTTATTTTGTTAAGGCACCTGTACTGGCGAAGGGAAATTGATTGCCAGGGAATTGATTTGCTGATACTTATTTTGCGATGGTCAGATTCATGAGTGGTTGGTGAGTCTCAGTTGATCAAGATGGGGTTTATATGTGAAGAAATTAATTCTTTCTTATTTGCATTTAAGCAACTGTCATTGCTTTTTCAATAGATAACTTCCATTTAAAATCAATTACTCAGTTGACTCCTTTATCAAATAAAACTCTTTATTTGCTTATATTCTCCTTGTCACTGTCACTGGGCAATTGTTTTCAGCTAAAATTGCATTTAATGAGACTACAGCTATAGTATAAAGACACTCTGACCAATCAATTAAAGTCCCTTCCTTCTGCTTCTTGCGAAAGCTAGAACTCAAGTGCTATTGTGAGACCTTAGCAGGCAAGCTTGAGAATCCAAAGGAGGCTTCAGTAAACTGAAATCTTCTTATAATATTTTTACTGATACAAATACACTATGCTTCCCAAAGAGTAAAATCTATGCTCATTTTCTGGAAGACATTATGCTAATGGTAAAAATCACAAATGAAAGCACATAACAAATCACTTCTGATACCACAAGGGCTGAGATTCAGAACTTATTTGTCAGAACACCTGCAATCTGCAATTACAAAAGCTGCCTGCAATGCAGTGGGAACCACTGCATTGTTACATCTTTGATTCAAGAACAGAATCTTCCACAAAGTTTAACACATCAGTAAGATTTCTACTATGTATGAACTGTATCCTGCTACTTTTTAACCATTCCTGGTAAGAAAAATCCTGAAAATGTACACTAAGTCAGTTGTTCAGTAATCAGAGGATTGATTAATTCCTACCCTTAAGTAGTTGCCCTGACAGTTCCTGCATCATTCTTCAACAATTAGAGGTCCAGAGGTTAACTGAGGATTTAATCAGCTTGTTATAAATGCATGGGGACAAATCCTGTTCAGTGGCTTATTCACTGACATGCCGGAATGAATAAAGACATCAGGTTCTGCCCATCATCATAGGGACCGAATGAATGGCCGTTCAATTCAGTGGCGAGCAAGCTTTGCTACAGCAGAAGGTGCTGAATCAGACCTTTATCTCAGAATAAATTAGCACCAGGCAAGGGAGTTGGGGAATGGAATTGCCAGTTTAAACTGTAGCATAATTTTTATTTCATTTGACAGCTTTCAAATCATACATCCCGTAACATTTTGTAAAAAAAAGCAAGACCTGACTGTCATACCACGGTCCTGGAAATGTCTCTCAAATAACACCAGAAATAATTAGAAAGTGTGAAAGTATAATTTGCACTAAGAAAAACTAAATTAGGCTATAGTGATCAAATTTTCTCAGTGTCAACATGAAAATCAAGGTCAGAAAACTGAGACAAACATCCTTAGCTATCTTTAACAGAAGGGCTTTTTTCCTTGTAGTACTGCCATAGTAAAACAGATGCTAGAAATTCTCAGTCCAAAACTCTTTGCTTTTCATCCAGTTTTAAAGCTGTGGTGGCTTTCCAAGTTAAACTCGCAAAGGGGAAAGAAATATGCTGGTGTTTTCATTGTAATATGAATTTTCCATTGAAGATGTGGTTGAATTAGCAGTTCATTTTTTAACTATTGCTTTAATTTGCTCCTTGTGGTCAATCCCTTTTTTCTTTCTATAAAAATCATGCCCTAGTCCTATGCCTTTTGAGACAGCTCAATGAAAATGTTTTAAAAGGAAGGGAACTGTCTAATTATGTGTCTATAAAGTGGCTAGAGAGCTTCATTTGTTTGGAATAAAACAAATAAGAGAAAATGTGGAGGAATGTGCTGCTGAATGAATGAGGACATACCCATTTTGTTCCCATAAATGGGCAGTAACATTAAGGTGTTGGAAGTGATTCTAAGTCTAGACATCCATTATAGCTTTTGTGTTTTCAACCCCCTTTCAACTTGTGCCTGGAGTAACTGATGTCTTCACACACTGTGACATTTAAAACAAAACAGAAGGAAACATTCTCCCCCCCCTTTCCTCTTTAGTATATGGAAAGTAAAGAGAATTTTGTGCTTTTTGATTGTAAACTTCCCACAGCTTAATTTTCCAGGAGGTAACTCACAAGGAATTCAAGGCTGGTGGGTCCTCTTTATTTGGACAATCAGTATGGAGCTGTAAACTTAATGCCAATATTGAACACTATGAGTATGTGAGAGGGACAAATGCAACTTACGTTCCTTTTCTTTTACAGAAGGTAATAGAAACTAAAAGAGGGCTAAGCCAATGGCATACTGGAGAGAGAGGAAGCTGGCAGGAAGAAATAGAGAGAAGGTAGGAGACCGAGACCCCTATCTGAAGCTAAATAGCAAAGCAGTGAATTCATCTCACTGAAAAGTTGGAGAGGCCAGTAACACTATGGGCTGTGAGAAGAGAGGAGTAAGGGCTCTGAGGAGCTAAGATTACTTTTCCCTCTGTTCACAATAATAGTTGTCACCTCCCAAAGAGGGAATGTCGGACAGCAGCTGCATTTCAGCTCCTTCCAACCTATTATATCCCAGGTATGGCTACTATATACATATTGTATGCCAAGGCAATATGAAGAAACCTCAGATGCCCTGTGCAGACCCCAATGAAACAAACATTTCAGTACACTTAATGAAGCTAAGGCTGTTCAGAAACAGCAGCAGCTGTGGGAGACTCAGAGTGAAAGTAACCACACAGCAAATCTTAAAAGAGTCCTGTGCCTTCCCCCAGGGGATGCTTTCCCCAGGCTGCAGTATGGACACTAGACCATTACTAATGAAACAAGACTTTGTAGTGATGCCTGGATAAAGTTGCCTGGGGGCTCTGATTTCTTGCTTAAGGCAGCACCAGAGGGAGCCCAGATAAAGTTGTCTGGGTGATTTGACTGGGTGTTTTCACAGGTTTGGGTTCTTTTCAGTTCCATTTAGAGTCTACATTTCACAGACGTTTAAAGTTTCCTGCAATCTGCAATAGTGCTTCATTTCAGGAGCTTTCTTCCCTCATAGTTGTGCATGCTCAGAAAGCTTTCCTTGACTGGACTGCACTGCAATTTTTAAAGTATTCTTAAATTCAGTTTGTGCTTGGAAGTTATTTCCTTTCCCTTAGTGTGCAGTTGCTAAAGAGGAGCGTGAAGAAAGAGCCGTATAAGGGCCTGATTGCCCTTATGCCATGCCTGAAAACAAAAGTTAACAGACTTCGGATAATTTACTCTATGGGTACACAACACTTGTTCAACACCCCTGATACAACATTTCATCTGGGAAAAAACAGGACAGTGCTCTAACAACAAAAGAAAACTCCACACTGCGATAATTCATGAAGTGAAAGGCATCATTGCCAGGTTAAAAATAAACTTTGCAAGACAGACATCTGCTACCTCTTCTATCATCCATTCTAAGGGATAAGAGTTTCTGCATTTATAATTGCATGCATAGGTATATATGACCTTGACAAAATTCAGCCTCTTTTACTTTTTAAAACTTCATTGAACTTCCTGATACTGATGCATTTTAATACTATCCAAATCCATTATATCTTAATCTAAATTTTGTCGAATACACTTGCCGTACCAAAATATGCCTTTATATAAAAAGTCAAATAACCTTGAATCCTGAATGCCATCTCAGAAGTACTTTAGTACTCAGAAGACACTGATTCTGCAGCCTCACCTTTTAGCCTCTGTGAATTCCTTCTTGACAGTCAAGAAATAGATATTCAGGAGTTTTTTTTCTGAAGGGTATCCCTAATTTCTGGGACTGCATAAGTGTGTGAAAGCTAGCCACTCTTCTGGCAATGTCCCTTCAGCCATATTTCTTACCCAGGAACCCTCCTCTGGCCCTTGTAGTCCATAGGTTCAGCTCCCAGCTCTCTCTCCCCTTTATATTTTCCCCAAAGGAGCTGAATTTGAACCAGATTCTGTTCTGTTTTAGTATAACTGCTTGGATATGAATGATCATTCGCAACTGTTACTGGTTTAACCAGAAGCAACTGTGCCCTCATGACTGGTGATTGTTATATTATTTGACTGCAGTAAGCACAGCAGAACTCCAGGAGCAATGACTCGTCTCATTACAGCCAAAGGGTTTTCTTGTAGATAAAAAGGTTCAAGACTGAGATGTAGATTTTTGGCCAATTAAGGTCTTGGTTCAGTATCAAATTTGAGCAGGTACTTCATGTGTACTTAATGTATTGTCTTGTTGAACAAGACACGGAAGCCTGTGACCCTCTCCACGGAAGCTAACTCTATAGCAATATACACCTAAATGCTTTGCTAACTATGTGGGCATCAAATTGTCTTTATATATTTATCCATATCTGGGCTTCCCAAGCTGTAGAAAACGAATTAATTTGAACGTGTCAGAGGTGCATGTAGGAATTTAAAAAGAAATCTGTGGGGAGATAGCTGTGGTACTCAGACCCTGGTGGTAGGAAAGGGAAATAAAAATGTTGGAAGGTGGCTGATGACATCTGAGAATAGACTTTGCAGTGAAGATGTGAGATCAGCAACCTTGTCTGTGTGCTGGGACTAAAGAGCTTGAGGCTGCTCAGCACAACAACAGCATGCTCCCAGTGATCCTCCTAAGCCAAAAGCCAGTAGGGTTTAATAAACAAGGGGCTCCCAAAGCCCTTCTTTCTCTGTTTTCAGAATGCTGCTCTGAGAAGTTTCAGAAGCCATTTATTTTATTTGTGTTCAAGAAACCAACACATTAACATGTCAGTGAATAATATACCCTGCTTCTTGCTACCGCTGCATGAGAGAAAGAGGATGACTGTGTACCTACCACCTTTGGGGAATTTTCCTTTTCCCACCTCTGAGCTTGGAAGATGCTGAGCACTTCTAACAGGCCCCGGGCAAACCTGACTCTCCCTGAACTGTAACCATGTAGTCCTGTACTATAGTATTGCCATTGCGAGTCACAGGCCACAAGATCAGTACCAAGTCTGCAGTCTGCAAAGCCTCAAGACTGAGGTCCCTCGGTCTTGCTCCTCCTGAGCAGCATCTTGACCTGCCTGCAGCTTTCTTTTATTTGGTCTAACTGGCAGCAGTTTCTTTAATTGACTGGATGTCTGTGGCTAATTTGTTCTAATTTTGTTTATCTTTGTGCACCACCCTCAATGTACAACACCCTCAGCATGCTCCTGAGATGATCTAAAATGCCCATACAGGTTGGAGCACCCACCAATAGTGCTTTTCCACTAGGATCATTTTCCTAAGAGAATTTCCCTTTTGAACTACTCCTGGGGTCATCTCTGGGCTTTCCACTTCTTGTTAGCCTTTGAAGTTGCAAACTCATCTGTTTAGCTGACTGTCTTCTCTAGCCACCGACTCCTCAGCTATGTACGCAAACTCCCAAGGTACTTATTTTGCCATTCCAACTGTTCCACTTGAAATGGTTAAATTTTGGGGATTTCTTCTTTGTTTAGAAATGCTGAGTCAGTGGTTTACTTATAACAATTTATAACAATAAATTACTTCAAAGGGTGAGCAACATTCCACTCACTAGCAGGAGAGTATTTGCAGCATTTTGGCAAGCAGTAAACATAAACTTTTTTGCCAAAGTTTAAAATACATCAAGCCATCTCTGAATGAAGTGACTGGAAAAGAGCATGTGTTTTTAAACTCTGCATCAAGTTAATACTCTGTTTTAATCTTAAAGACTGTTTGAGGAGGAGAGTGTGTTTAAATTCCATGCAGGTTAAAATTCATATCCTATGTTTTAGGAGTTTTTGTATAGACTACATACTGGTAAGTCTTACAAGCAATAGGAGATTTAGAACACAAACCAAAAGAAAAGAGACTTGTGAAGCAAGGGAGTTTAGCTTTATGAAGGGACTTTTCAGACAGAAAAGATTAGCCTACAGAAAGGCAGAAACCTAAAATTAAGTACTTTGTTAATGTTAGTAAAAAAATGTCTGCTGGTGATTTGTGGTTAACTAACTGAGCACTGAGGCATGCAAACTCAGTAAAAAAGATGTGGTTATAAAACAGGTCTCTGTTGGCAGAGTTATTTCTGTTTTCACAAAGCTAATGGATAGCAGAGATAATTATTTGCTGCATAAAGTGCTGTCTAAGCTTCAACAAGTTTATCCTCACAGCTCCAAAAGTTAGCATGGAAATAGGCAGTTAATGACTGAACAACCCAATCTGCTGGAGTTCCTGTTTAGTGCTATGTCCCCTCACAGGCAAGACCGCAGAGGGATGTAGGACTGGCTTCAGAAACTCTTGATTCCCTATCTTGTGCTAAATCTCCGCTTCTAAAGAGGGTGAGAAAGAGACTGGCTGTATTAGCTTTTACCTTACTGGAAGGTGTGGGGGGTGGGGCTAGACAGCCAACTGTCTGAAATTAATCCTGTTGCCTTGTATTTCCATTTATTTCTCTGTGTGTTCTAGTTATTGCAGAAACTGAAAGCTTTCAGGCTTTACAGTTCAATGGTAACTGTATTAGCAGTGGTGCTGACATCACTTTGCTGACATTTAGCACTTACTTCGATAACTTCTTTCAGAGGCTGTGGAAAAAGTTAGCTTTAAATTTTTCCTCATGGCTTCTTTTTCTTATTACTTAACACATCCTCGTTCCTTTACTTATAGGAAGAGCGAGGCAGATCTGGCTAGATAGAGATTGTGATTTTGCTAAAGATTATAGATAGGTTTTTGTCATCTTATTTCTGACTACCTTTCTTCAAGCTATCCCAAGTCAGTTACCCATGAGCAGTAGACCAAACATGGTTCTTCTTGTCCTGAAGCTATGTGAATCCTACCATGCTCATGTCACAGCTACTTGAATGGCTTTAAGGAGGCATTTTGCACATATGCAATTTATCCATAGGTTGGTTGAAGGCATGATTCAGGAGAACTCTAAACCAACACTTAGTTATGATGAAACCTTAATATAACAAGTCAATCAACAAACATTAGGGAAAAAGCTTGTAAAGACAGGAGAGGAAACCATGTTTCTCCCAGTCATTCAAGCAGGAAACACCAAAGTGAACTCTAAGCAATTGATCTAAGCTAGAATATGTTGGAAATGCTATATATCAGCCCAAGATGTTTATAAGGCCAGATGTTTATATTTACATGGAAGAAGCTATATGATTTGCTGGAACATGGCCACTAATTAAGTTTTATTTCATAATTACATCTTTAAAATGACTTACTGGCATTTAGTTTTATGCTAGCTCCAAGATAATGAACTGAAGAGTCTTTTATGCATAAGAATTCTGGACAAAGAAACAAAAAAGCAAGAAGTACAATGTAACCTTAGAATTAGAAAGACTTTTTCATTACTTGTGGTTAATTATCTCCAGAACTGCCAGCTCTATGCCATTTGGACAAAGAAGTGGAAATTTGTTTCCTCTTCCATGAAACAAACACTGCATTTATGCCTCCTGAATATAGAAACAGGTTTTGCAACCCTAATTATAAACAATTCTTTATTCCAGTTCAGAATCTATAATCTCTTCTGTAACAAGAAGTAGCGTCACTAACAAATAGACTGATCCCATACTGAAAACTTCAACATTAGTGTTAGAGAAGGACACTATACACTTTGATTTTGGAAGGGCAGTCTGACACTGGTATCCTAGATTGAAAATGAAACCATGCTTTTTAGAAATACTCCTACTGTGCTTTAAGGTGATGCTCGAGTCACCAAGAAGGAAATAGTTTTTCAGAATAGGAGATTTGCTGCTAAAAGTCAGGAGAAGAAACTATCTGCTTTCTTCTTTCTGTTTTATTCTTCACAGGAATTATAATTACCACCTTAAACTAGACTGGCTCCTCTTCCATCACCAGGTATTTTTAGCTATTTACCACGGGATGTGTTACAGGTCATAACAAACTTTGGGGTCTGTGACACCATGTATCAGGAGAGCTGGCTGGTAATTTTCTACTAACATTGTATTTCTGTGGAGAAAGCTTAATTTTCCTGATGTTTTCCTATATCCCAGCAGACCATTCCAAATCAAATGTCTCATTGTGGTTGCCTTTGAGGTATTAGCTACAAAATAAGCGCCTTCCTGGCAGCCAGGTTTTGGCTGAAGCCCAATATGAGAGGGGTGTAATAGGAAGGCCTGTTGGATCAAGCAGATCACAGGTGAGTTGAGTTTGGAAACAGCCCACCTGTGAATGCCAGCAGGGCTTAGCCATGGGATAAGTGCTCAGACCTGTCAAGACTGCACAGGACCTCTAAGCACAAAGGGAACATTTTTGTAAGAAATAGCAGCATTTCCAAGAGCAGGTTTCAATGGAGAGGGTCTCTGGGGGCAACCCAGGCTGTGGTACTTGTCCTGTATGACTCCAACCCTGGGTGACTTGTCCCGGCTCCTACACAGTCAGAGCAGAAAGTGGTTTTACTGACGTATAGCCAGTCTTTTGCCACAAAGCTATCTCCTGTTCATTTGTTTGTCCTAGAAATTAAAGGACTACATTTGTGGCTGTACATAAAAACCATGGGAGACAGAAACCTTTGCTACTTCTTAAAGAAAGATTTGTGTTTTCCTTACAGTCAACCTAAATTTTGCTTCATCCCCTTCCACCCCTTGCAGCCTCCTCCAGCTCTGGCTGCCCTTTGCTTTCTGTAGGCTCCATCCCATCTCTGACTCTGCCTGTAGCCGTGCAAGTTAAAGTCCTTACACTTTTCCTCACTAACTGGTTACTCTGTCCTTTGTGTATTGATATTTGCTAGTGTGGCCCTGCCGAGTACCAGCATACAACGTTTTGTGTAATGGCATTTAAAGGCTTCCCCACACCAGGCTTGCTACATCTGTGCCACCTTCTGGATGTTCAGTGAATCATGTTTATCCCGGAGCATGTCTGGCAGTTGCATGTTCTGACTAACGTGTAAATCTCTTCACCAAATGTTACCACTTCCTGAAATCAGTAAAGGGCAGATTAATGATATCGGGAGAGGGACAAGGTTTTAGGGCCAGGGTCACAGCTTCAGAGGTGTTTCCTTTGTTTACTGCCTGTATACTAGGAAAAGTGATTGCTCTGCTGCTCGGTGAACTGTCACTTCCACGCTAAGAATAGTTACTGAATTTAGCAAAAAAATCCTTTTTAATGAAGAACCTAATTTCCCTAATTTAATAATTGCTTTTTTTATGCAGTGTACACCTGTTTAGAATTTTCTCAGGTTTGGGGTTTTTTTTTGTCTGCAATACGTTTAAGTTATAATTTCCTTTCCAGTATTTTCTCATCTTTTATGTCTGGGTTTCATGTCACTATTTCTTCAAGAACTATAGCTCACTTTCTTTCAACTGTTTTAGCTAGAACTGTATCTGAATAATATACAATTTATGATTTCCCTAGATGATGAAGGCACATCCTCATTTTGGTCATTGTTCTGCTATTATTCATATATAAATTTAAATAAAATAATACTGTAGCTTTCTTTGATGAAAACTAGCTAGAATTCTTCAGTAGTCTCTCTGGTATAAAGTCCAGAATTAGTGAGGACTTCAGTCAATAAACAACTTCTTTCTTGCATATTTAAATGTTAGCAACATGTTTAAATGACTTGCTAAATCACAGCCTGGATAGCAAACTCAGGGAGAAAATTTCAGTTTCAGACAGGGAATGAATAATACTAATTACTTAAGGTTTCCACTTAATCTCCTCCAGAAATGCAAATAATTCATAGGAAAACCAGAGAAACAGGAGGCTATTTTGTTATTTTAAATGCTGTATTCAACTAAGCAGTTTTAGCCTGATCAATGAGGCTGTGGTGCTGTATAATTCCTTGATTTCGAAGTCAAACACTAAACAATTTGTTTTTAGAAATTAATACCATAATTGCCACAAGCTGAGACTTCTTAAGAAAGTTGGCTACCTCAGATATTAAAAATAAACATCTAAAGAAATTAAGCTTTCATTGCCAGCAAGCAATTACAGTAACTTACTGTTGAATGGTACTTTCATAGACTGATATTTACGATCAGCTGGGAAAAAAAAAATATTTTCACTCCATCATAGATTCAAATTATGGCCAGGAATGAAAGTGTTGAAATTCTTCAATAAGAACAGATTCCAGAAATGAGAACGATTCATATTCAAGCTCATATTCACCTGCAAAGACTCAGAATCCTGCATCCTACTTATTGTACTTCACGGATGAAGGTAAAGATGTGGACATAAAACACTCCTGGCCCAAGTCCTGGATCTCAAGTTCAAGGGTGGACAACTACAAGGTTCAGGACACCCAGAATGATCCTGCTGTTGCCAAGCTTGTTGGTATCTCAACCAAAATCCCAAACCTTCCCTTCACTCGTCAGGAGCCTAGACTGAAAAGTAGAATTCAGTAAATCATACAGCTAGTTTTCAAGTTGTCCTCCAGTCTTTATTTACAGAGAAGAGTACCATTGTTTACCATCTTTGAAGAGCAGACAGTTCCATGGACATTTCGGAAAAGTTGAAGCACGGGGATGTATCACCATCCTAGCAATGCATAAGTGAGTACACCTAACAATCTCTCCTCAGAGTCCATACCAGCCTGAGATTCATTTTAGCTAAAATATCCAATAAACTGTATAAACTGGTGATCTTTGCTCTCCCCAGATTCTGTGCAGACAGGAAGCTCCAAGGGGCAGTCAGCTCTGCCTAATGTAGACATCTACCTCACTGGCAGTTTACCAGCCTAGTCTAGAAGCTTGAATGGTAGTTGGCAAAAGCAAGGTGGAATGGGACTTTTACCTTGTAAAAATTTCACCTTGAAATTTTAAAGCTTTGAAAAGATTAAATTGCAAAAATAGAAGAATAAATGTTGGTGCAAATCAAGGAAGTTATTACCCTTTCAAAGCAGTCTGGAGAACTCAAAAGAAGGCAAACAGAGAGAACTCCCATCTTCTCCCCTGTGAATTAGATTCACAAAACCAAGCTGACTGTACCCCCTTAAAGGAATGGGAATCCTCCTGCTGTGAATTATATAATGTCTCTACCTAAAGTGAAATAGTCCCAGTTAGCAATCCACCATTATGATTTCTGTAACTATAATCCATCTCTCTCCAAAATTAGTAATAAACTTCTGGAAGGACGACTGTAAACATTCAATACTCAGCCACCTTCATTGTTCTGTAAAAAGACATCTTTAGTCTAATGACCTGGTCTAGCATGTTTATGGTGTTGCTCCCAAATCCACTTTGTGTTGCTAACAGATGATTATTTCTGTTTCTTGTTGCTGGTTATTCATTATTTCTCACTCGTTGATGTTAAACCCACAGTGTTTGGATGAGAACTCTGGTAGATTTGCTTTAGGTTTCCAAACAAGTGTTATATTCCCCTGAATACCCTTTTATTGTCAGTATACATGAAAAAAACCACCTGTGCAGCTAACTTATGCACATTCTGCAGTAGAGATCCACGTTTTTAAGACCCATGCAGCAGGCATCAGTCTGGTCACATTTGACTAAACACAGAGAATCAAATGTCTTGCCCATGTTCCCACGTTAAGGGCTTGATCCTGCGAGGAGGCAGGCATGCCTTCACATGCACTGCAGTCAAATAAAGTATGAGCTATGCTTAAGTAAAGGCTCAACCCAATTTAATCTTTCTCTTAGCTTAAAATGCCCAGAGCACTAGTGAACTATGGGAGAGAGAAAATGTGAAACATTTATGAGTGATAAGCATATATTCCCGTCATGGAAAGGTTTGCATTTGTGTCTGATTAACCAAAAAGATCAAAGTCACAATAAGCAACCACTCTTCTCTAAGAAACCCCGGCGCATGAAGGGGTTTCTTGCATTGGCGGGAAGGGAAGGTTTGGTTGTGGTGCAGGAAGACAGTTCTTGAATTAGGTTCATCATTGCTTTGTTCCTCAGGGAGCCATTTCTATCGAGGCATATAGTTTGTCAGGTCCTGCCTGCTTTCTACAAAAATAGAGTGCATTAAGCAAATGTACAAGGCAGAAGCTGACCCAGCGTTAACTTCAAGCCATCCTGATTAGCAAATAAGTCTTTATCTTCATGTGTGAATCCAAATGCAAGGGCAGTTCTACACAGCGCGAGTTTAGTAAAAAATGACCAATATTTAGTAGCAAAGGTAGAATTTAAAGTCAACAGTCATACTGCTGTTATTTCCAGAAGGTGAACATATGTATATGTAGAACACTTGCTATATGCACGCTGATAAATTCAAAGTGCCCAGGACCATTCTCTGGAACCAGAGGTAAAAGACAAGGAAAAGCCACATTTGTTTAATCTCAGCCTCTCTGCCAACTCAGTTATATGCAAACTATTGGGAACTGCCTCTGGGACATGCTAACTTCCAAAAGAGGACCAAGAGACCTCTGGGAAATCCCTATCTAAGACTAAAACCATATCAGGGACTGCTCTAAAAGTCATACTGAATAGGAGAAAAATTTACAGCATCTGAGAATGTTTCATGGCACTTTTTAATTTACTGATAGAAATGTGGCCTCTGTAGAAAGACATGCTTAGTGAACTAATAAAAAAATACACCCCACAAATTTAATGTTACAGAAGGGTTTACAACAAGAGAGAAATACATAGCAGGAGTGACACTTAAACTGGATTTGAAGGGATTGGTTTTGCCTCTTTTTAGCTTGAATATCTAGTGTAATTTCCTTTCAATGATTTTTTCTTCACATGAAAGATGAGCTTCTGAAGAGAAGTCTGTTGTAACTGGAAACGAATTTTACATGCTTCAGCATACTGAAATCCTTTGACTTTTCAGTATAGAGAAAGAGAAAAAGAGATATATTCCATGCAATTTAGCAGATTCCAGTATATGTCCCTCCAAGATTTGCAAACCTGGCTAGCTGGCCATCCATGCTGTAAACGTTGGGTTTAAAATGTCTGTCTCTCTTGGTTAACCCAGCAGAGGTGGAGTAATTAACTACCTGGATCTGCTGTTCTCCCAGATATATAGTTCCCAGCTTAAGTTTCCATTGGTTTACTGCGATTTGGAACAAGCCCTGCAACAACAACAAAAAAAGTCTGCTGTGTCTCCTATCGGGGCAGACTTCTATGCAGTCACAGAAAAAGAGTGGCATATTTTATGATGAAAAACTTATAATGCAGCATGCATATATACATACAGAGGTGAGGTTTTATTAAGACCTTCAACTACTGGGTAAGATCCAGAGAAAATCCTGTTTAGCAGTTACGGCTAAGGCTACTAAGGAATTCTTGTGAGGACAGGCTTTTAAAGCACTGCTATCCCATTTCTGATATGGCAAAGTATGCCAGAAATGGCACAGTCTATGTAGAACAGGGAAACAAAAGCAGCACCTGGACCTCCCAATGTCCTTCTCTATTAGCTCTGATGGCTCAGTAGAAATAAGAGCAAGTCAGATGAATTAAGTACTCCTTTTATTTTTCTTTTTAAAAGCTAGCTACTGATTCATCTTTCTATAGCAAGCATAAAAGTTTGTGTAAACTTGTGGAGAGCTGAAAGATTCCTATTTTAATAAAAGTACTTTTTTATCTTCCTTACCTTTTTAGTCAAAATATCTGGAAACTGAAGAACCCATTATTTCCATAAACACTCCCTCCTTCTGCATTGACTAGTAGCTGGGGGATAAGACTATTTCTTGCATCCATTCTTAAGAATTTATAACGAAAAAAACACATGCACACATAGACATACACATAATGTACATCTTTCATGCATAAACACACTCTGCAATGATCAGAGAAGATACAGAAGTACCAACAGGATGGTTTTCAAATCTCAGAACATTTATTTCTCACTGCAGCTTGAAGTGGTTCCCCCACAACACCAGCCCATGTAGATGCAGTTAAGTGACTTTGTACACAGTTATACAAAGTAGAGGCATGAAAAGTTGTTGTACCCCAAATGAGGGAGTATGCTGTTTCTTTCCACTTTGGATTACACCCATTCATTGTTTTCAAGACAGTGGCATTTGGCTCTGGTAGTAGTAACAGCATCATTAACAAATCTGAAGCAAGCAAAGCAAAACTTGCTGTTGTTTTCAATAAGGTTTCACATTCTCTCCCCCCTCTCCCTAGGAATTCTCTGCTAATCACAAATTGCTTTTCTATCTGATAAATAAAATCGATTTCCCTACTTGTTTATGTACATGAAACAGACTGATGATGAAAATCTTATGTGCACCACCCAGCTGCTTTTCTTGCTACTCCAGGGCTGGCAGGATCTGAATTGCTGTTGTAACCACTGACAGAGCTCTTGTCAGAGAGGAAAAGTTACTTATATCAAAGCAAAGTCTGTAAGGTAAGACAATCTACCCAGAATGCTTAGATAGCACTGTTCATCTCTACAAGAGAGCTTCAAAGTATGAGAGCAAGCTATGAGACTGAGAAAAAGAATTTGGTGGTTTTTGAAGTTTATATAACCCACGCTGACAGTAAAAGAAGACTTAGCTAATCAGCAATGAGGGTAGAAATGTATGGGCCACCAGTTGGTGAAGAGCATCAGTCTGTGTCAGCATCATGGAGTGCAGTGCAATAAAAGCAAAACAGCTGCTGCTGAAAACATACACATTCATGAAAATTTAAGCATCCATGTGCATCTTCTGGTTCAAAGCAGCCTGTTTTGACAGAGAATTTTACAGTGTCTTATGGGTGGTGTTATTATTACTACTACTTTGCTTTTAGGGTCTTTTCCTAAGGATTCAAAAGACTATCTCTTGACAGCTTTTCTACCTAGTTACTGACCCAGCTGGACATACTGGACAGAATAGGCTTCAGAGCATTCTGGCTTTGCAGTAATTTTGAAGACTTTTCTGGTTTTCGTCAGCATCAGTTTAGAATTGACTGCTGTATTTTTTGAGTAGCAATAATAATAACAACCACAACAAAAATAATAATAATAACAATAATAATAATGAAAATTCCTCTTTTCTATTTATACTCTAATGTTTCCAGAAAGGAGGAAAAGAGGCAACATTCATTTCTTTTTTCTCATTATGTTTTTCTCCCTCTGTACACAAAGTGCTAATGGTCATCTCCTAAATGACCTGAAAAACATCTTGGCAAGTTTATGGCCAGGCCAAGCACTGGATTGTTTTCATCAGAGAAGGAAGAAGACCAAAGAAATAGCCACAGAAGGAACAAAGAAGAGCTGTGATATTGCAAAAACAAACAAAGCAGCTGAGAGAAACAGTCCCTGCTGTCCAGACAAAGAGTGAAGTGTAAATAATACCTCTCACACAGGAGGAGTCTGCTGCAGAGTGAACTGCGGCAGGCACTGAGCAAAACAAAGCTCTTACCTGAGAACTTGAAAAACTCCACAACACCTAGGCTCTGGGAAAACAACCAGCAGGTTGTTGACAAGGAGGTCAGCATCAGAAATCCCCTTTTCCACCCAGTCTGAATATCTCCCAACCATTTTGTTTTCAACTAGTGTTAACAGTGACTCGGTTGCTTGAATCAGTGGGATGGAAATAATTTTCACCACTTTTGCAGACTTGCCTATCAGAACAGTACTTAGTGTCCTTATTACTTATCAGTCTCCCTCATACTAACAGTTAAACACTTCTTCTGTGCCAACTGTGAAGAAGCCAGCTGCTGACAACCCATGTCAGTCACACATCATTCTGTGGCGCAGCTGATTTCTGGAATTTTGCTTGTACCATTGGTAACATAGGCTCAGCTATAGCAGATAGAGCAAACAGATCTTGGGCTGCAATTGCTGTCTTATGCAACAGGGCATCTTATTCATGCTCAACAGACATTAACAGCATCATATGAAACACCAGAACTCTTTGGAGCACAACCACAGGGGAAGCAGTTCACACACCTTACGAGCTATGGTTTTACCACAATGGAGAGGTTCTGGCGTGTACAGCAATGGATGACTTTTGCAAAATTTCATTAGTACAAATGCCACTCCAAGGAGCTGGGAAGCTCTTCCATCATCCAAATATATTCAACTGCAGAGGTAGTTTTGATCAACCTGAGAACAGAAAGGCCAAATTTTACAAGTAACTTTACCATCCTGAAGACACAAAATGCTATTAAATTTTTTAGTTTCTGACTCTCACAGGTGGGTGGGCTTGGTATCAGGGCCCTCCCTACACAGCATAGGGAGGTACAGTCCTGCTGAAATGGACAGTTTCCAGTGTAATGGCCTCACAGAAGAAGTCACATGGGGCCCCAGCGCCACACAAGGATCTTTTAGATCTGTCTCTTGCATAAAACAACAGAGCCAGGCCAGTTTCTCTGAATCCAGGTGTTTCAGCAACACAAGTCAGCACATTTAAGCTCTCGGTAGACAAAATGATCAGGCTTTGCTGATAATAATAAGAGCTGCTCTAGCACTGCTTCGGGACCAAGCACTCGAGTAGATATTTATAGATGAGAGAAAAACAGCAATAGGGAAAAGGAGCGGGCAATATTTTTCATTTTTAAATTATACATCTGCAAAGTGATCTCAGGAGCTAGGAACTCACATTCTGTTCTGCAAACGTGGTTTCATCAAGAAGTTTTAAGGACATGATAATCCCTTCATTCATAATTGTGCATTAAGAATAAAGACTAAATCTATACATAATGCTCTGGATTTTCAAAGCCCTCAATGACTCCTGGTGCAGTGACCCTTGCTATTGTCTTTTGCTATTGGGAGTGAACATTGGTCCTGTTTAATGGTCAAGAAACACATGGAAATGATCCTGTCCTCAAGACCAACTCTCACGTCTTGCATCTCCAGGCATTGGCAAGGTGCTCATGAGCAATCCAGAGCAAAACTTCGTTGCTCTAAACCGAAGTTGAAAAAGCAGCCTCCCAGAGATTGATCTGGTTAGGGGAATGGCAAGGGAAAAGCTGAACTCCAAGGCACTTTGTCCAAGCTTTGGAGCCATCCAGTGGCACCTCCTATCTCATCTCACCACTCCCACATCTCTGCTGCCCACGGGGGTACTGCAGCATTTCCTCCCACACCCTGACCAGTGTAGCACAATAAGGAGCTATATCCTCAGTACTTTCTGTGTTGTATGTGGATTAATTTGACCTTGCAGGCATCATGTCATCAGCTCTTAACTTGCTTTGCTTTGCTAAAAAAAGAAAAAAAAAAAGAAAAAAAAAGTAAAAAAAAAAGTGCCATACTGAGATACTGATGTAAAGCTAAAATCTGCCCCTCACTTTAGGGTCAGAATATGGCTCCTTCACAGCCATCTTGATCATCTCCATATGTCAATCCATTGGATGATACAGACATTCGCTGCCTATTACCTTTCCTGTGCAAATGGGCTACTTGGAAGTTCCTGTTGAACCTGTTTTCTTGTCATGAGCCTAGAGGGACAACGCAGGAGAGGGATGGAAAGAAGGACTTCCTTGTGTCTGCGGTTGGGCTTCCCCAGAATTTTCCACAGCAGGATTTCCCTCTCAGCCCCAGGTTTTGAGCACCCTGAGTGGAACCAGTTTCCAGTACAACTGTCAGCAGTTCAGGAATCAAGGAAAACACAAATCACTCCCTTTTTCCAGCTTATCAAAGGCTTTGGCACTTGGGGGACCTAGTCCGGTGTCGCGGTGTGTCCCCATCCCAGGGATGCGTGTGTCACTGAGGCTCAGCGGTCTCCATACCCCGACGGTCGTGGAAGGGGGCCGGTGACGACCAGCACCCTCCTCCTGCGGAGAACCAGCAGTTGTTTCCACTAGATGGCATCTCCATACCGCAGACATCTCCGGCTCCCGTGGCGTTATCTAACCCTCCTGGACTTGCACGGCTCGTAGAGCATCGTTATAGCGTCTAACAACTAAAGACAGGCAAATATTACATTGGCCAACATCAATTTCTGCTCCAGGATACCACAAAAAGAAAAAAAAAACCACAAAATCAAAAGACTAGCAGCATTGGAGCATCTTCCCTGCAAACATCTCTTCCAAAACACTGTTACTGCTGTAAATGATCTCCCAGGGACAGTGTTTGTTCTCACAGTATTTCAGCACATTTATTTCCAGTTGTACTTCCTGATTAGGGCAATCTTTTCAAGGCTAATAGCAATTTTCTTAAGATTTCTCATACTTACGGGTTAAACCATCAGGTCAAACAGGACCAAAACAAGGTACTGACTCCGAAAAATTCCATCTGCGAATCACATTATAACATGTGCAAGCTATATAGTTTGGATTGTGACTAACGTCATAAACAAAATAACAGCTGTAACAGACTTCTCCAAGTCTCCTGTGCTACAGCTTACTAGAAGCTTTGCTGTCTGAACCCTGAAATAAATGTCCAATCTGATATGTCTGGAGCAACAAGAGTAGCTTCTCAAAACTGGGTCTGCAGCAGCTAATCTGTTTGCTTAGCACCAGGAGGCCTAAGGAGCCTTCCCTTACTTAACCAGGTTTATTAAAATACCTGCAGCTCAGCTGTGACTGATAGACAACACTATCCTAGAGCCAAAGGGATATGTTTTGGAGAACACTCTTAGGAACCAATGCACTGTGTGCCTGCCTCTCTCCTCTACCATAATATTTACGTGCTTTGGGTATCAGTGAAGTACAGCTCTACTAACAGAAAAGAAGATGGTCCAAAAAACTTGAAACAGATTCATTGAAATTACCTGTCAAGGTAGGATAACATATATAGAAACAAATCCCTAGTGCTGCCACACTGGACTTCAGTAGCAGTCCTTCTCAGGAGAGTGAAGGGGTTCTGATGTGAGAGAGACAGACAGATAGAAGATAGATACACGCACAGACCTCATCTTATTAAATGGATTTTGGTGCTGTTCCTAAACTCCTCACCCTGATTCACTCCCTGGGCACTTCCTAAGTAGGAGAATAAAATGTCTGAACTTTTTTAAGGCAAATGCACCAGAAGAAACAGCAGGCATCAGCCCAATAGCTGGTGAAAGACAGCCAGATTTGTGCCTAGGGAACTCATCTGTTTCTGCAGCACTTTTCTGGAATCACTGCAGCTGCTCTAATTGGGAAAATGTGTCAGAGATGAGATTAGGTTGGTTTCCAGCAGAAGATAGCTCTTCCACTGGAAGGTGAATATGATGATAACAAGTCAATACATCATACCCATTGAAATTAACAATATTTGAGTTAGACCAATTGTCCCTAATAAAATGAACACAAGGAATAATGCAGATGCCATAATAATGTTAATCAAATGCAATTTTATACTGTAACTTTCTTCATGACCATTGCATGGCTAGAGGGTCGAAGAAGCAATATAGATGCAAAACCACAATGCTATTGTCATGGTTGTTTAAGCACAGATTATAAACTATTGAACTGAAATATTGGATAAAAGTATTTTGATATCACAGCATTTCCACTGATTTAAGGAGTGTGTACTATGCAGAACCCTAGTACTCCCAGACTCTTTGTTCTTGCAGATTGAGGGTTGAGAGTTACAACAAAAATACTGTGATGAGGAACAAACACTATCCAAACCTCAGATGCCAGGAGACAGCCAATGAAACACCACAGGTGAGCTGTTGAAACATCAGGCTGAAAGCCTCAGGGCCTGTGTTTAATTTTCTCAGGTGCCACTGGCAGATCCTCTTTCTTCAGGCATGCTTTTCCTACACCTCTGTGCTGTTGTTTCCACCAGCACCTGGGATGTCCAGCACATCCAGGGCCCTATGGCTTTGTGTGACTCTGACTGATGGGCATCTCCCACACAAATTAGGTTGTTCTCCTGCAGTTTCATCAGATGTGAGGCTTATATGTTTTCAAGTGCAGAGGAGAAAAAGCTCATGCAGCAGCAAGTCATTTTCCAATTGTAATCTCTAGGCCACAAAAGATATGGAGCATGTTGTGAGCATGATGTTCCAACCGGCTCACACCCCTGGGAGAGGTGGAAGGTTATTCTGCCCTCTTAGTGCTAAAATTTTTCATCACTTCTACTGCCTCCAGCAGGGATCCAATGGATTAAGTATGAAGAGAAATATAAACCCACAGAGCTTACAACCTTGAGGGGTTATCTGAATTTGAAATCCTGGCAAATCTACTCTGTGCTATTATGCCACTAACATCACTGCTCAAAGAACACCTGCATTAAAAAACTCTTTCTTCTGTGGGGATCTGTGGCTGTGCCCTGTGGAGAAGGACCTGGGAGTGCTGGTTGACAGCTGACTGAATAAAAGCTGACAACATGCCCAGGTGTCCAAGAAGGCCAAATGGCATCCTGGCTTGTATCAGAAATAGTGTGGCCAACAGGACTAACAAAGCTTCCCTGTAACAAAGTCCCCCTGTACTTGGCACTGGTGAGGTTGCACCTTTAATACTGTGCTCAGATCTGGGACCCTCACTGCAAGAAAGACATTGAGGTGCTGGAGCAGGTCCAGAGAAGGACAACAAAGCTGGGATTGTTTAACCTGGAGAAAAGGAGGTTCGGGGAGACCTTATAATTCTCTACCACTACCTGAAAGGAGCTCGTAGAGAGGTAGGTGTCAGACTCTTTTCCCAGGTAGAAAGCAGTAGGATAAGGGGAAACAGTCTCAAGTTGTGCTAGGGGAGGTTTAGATTGCGTATTTGGGAAAATGTCTTCACTGAAAGCGTTGTCAAGCATTGGAACAAACTCCCCAGGAATGGGTGGAATCACCATCTCTGTAGGTATTTACAAGATGTGTAGATGTGGCACTGAGGGGCACGGATTAGTGGTGGACTTGACAGTAGTAGGTTAATGGTTGGACTCAATGACTTTAAAGGTCTTTTCTAACCTAAATGATTCTATTGTGATGGTAATATTGACTTTATACACTTAAAAGCATAATCATTCTTCATACGCATGTTTCTCCTAAACAATTTCTAATTTCATATTTCATTCCATATTTTTGTAATTCTTCTAAATATTTTCTAAGTATTTATATGCATATTTCTTCTAAAGTCAGGAGCTTTCAGGTATGTTCTTTTTATCAGAAATATTTGTGCCCCAAGCCCACTGTGATTGGTTTGACTTTTTTACTTGGGTAGTCAATTCCTTAGAAAAATTAGAAGTATAATGAAGGAAAATGTCACCATCTGTCTGAAATGTGTACAGAGTGAAATGCTTTAAAATAAGGATATTATTCCTAGAAGTAATTTATCATTTTGACCCCAAGATTAAAACAAACAAACAAACAAACAAACCAACCCAAACCAGCAACTAAAATTGCTATGAAACCAGTATTACACTAGCCACAAAATCTGTGTGCTCGGAGGCTTTGAACTTTGTTGTTTTTTCTCAATGTTTGCCAGGACCTGCTGATGTCAGCACCAGCAGGAAAGCAGTACAGGTGGAGCAAGAAACAGAAAAACCAGAAAAAGCAAGAGAGAACGTGGGGATCCTGAAACTCCTACCTCTTAGCACAGCACTGGCACTTCCCCTGGAACACTTCCCCATATGCAGCCTGCTGTGGGATGATTTGTGTGGACTGTTATGCCCAAGCAAGCTGCAAAACTGAGGTGGTACTTTTGCACTGAAATCATGACTGCAGTTAGGGAGACAAACAAGTTCTGATCAGAGAAGAAGAAAGACCACTTCATAATTCTTCTGTCTTTTTCATTGCAGTAGGTTTTGTGCTTTCCCTTTTTTCCCTCCCCATTTCTTTTAATTACAGCATAGCTGAATTAATAAACCTCTGTGTGGAAAAGCATTTGCTGCATTTTTATGTCCCGTCCCTAGCGGCACAACATGTTGCCAAAGTTATAAAACATTATGTGGGAACTTCTGGATCGTGTGAAGTCCTCTTTTTAGTTCTTCGGGTCACCCTTGATTTTTTCAACATGTGAGAGCTTCGTATCTCTCACTCTAGAGGCCATTTCTAAGGCCCTAAAGATGTGTTTCAAGATGTGGCTCACTAGGAGAAACAGTAACCACGGTGGTGTGACACAAATGAGGAACAGCTGTATCACAGAAAGTCATACTCAAGCTTTGCCACTGTGGTGGGTTGACCCTGGCTAGATGCCAGGTACCCACCAAAGTCACTCTGTCACTCCCCTCCTCAACTGGACAGGGGAGAGAAAATAGGCCTGTGCTTTGAGATAAGGACAGGGAGAGATCATTCACCAATTGCCATCACAGGAAAAGCAGACCTGAGTTGGGGAAAATTAACTGAATTTATTACCAATAAAATCAGACTGGGATCCTTTCTTCCCAAGCTTGTGATTTTCTCCACCTCCTCCACACCAGCAGCTCAGGGGGATGGGGAATGGGGATTGCAGTCAGTTCATCACATGTTGTCTCTGCAGGTCCTTCCTTCTCGGGGGGAGGACTCATCACACTCTTCCCCTGCTCCTGAGTAGGGTGTCCCTCCCACAGGACACAGTCCTCCATGAGCTTCTCCAGTGTGAATTCTGTCTCCACAGGATCACATAACTTTCTCAAGAACACACAACAAGTAAAAAGCAAGACAGAGACTAGGACACACATACCCTGAACACTTCCAAACTCAATTGTTCTGGCAACGTATTGCTCTTCCCCAGAGATCCTGTTGAGCTCCAACTACTTTCAGAGCCTGAAGATTAATCAGGGTTGTTATAGGTTATCACTGCTTGAACCTTTTCATTCTGACAAGTCTTTGGTCACTCATAATTCTTCAGTGCTTCACCCATTGTGTCCATTTCTTCACAGCCCTCTTTCTGACTTGTATGACAGTAATCAAGTTTTGTATCAGTGTGCATCTCTCATCCATCAGGAATTTTTCCATAGATGATATAATTTACAATTTGCATATCAAGTCTTCAGATTATTCCTAGAATCAAGGAAGCTGAGATGGGTCCCAGTCAGCAGGTGGGAAAGGTTATTTGGCACACAAAGTTATTACAGCTACCTCAAATCTCCCCTCACGACACTCTATCAAATGGGCTGAATGGCACGTAGTGACCCCAAGGCATCACTGGAGGCCTGACAGTTTGGCCCACATGGCAGAGAATGAACAGTGTCAAGTAAGAGATGATCAGCCCCATAAGCATTTTGATGCAGTAGTTTCTAAATCTGCAGAAAGCAGATTGCCTCTTCTCAGATCTGAAACTAAGTCCAGACACAAGAGAGAACTATGCCTTTATGATCAGCTGCTTCCCTTGCACTCTCTTGGTTTGCTGCTTTGCTGCCAAGATGCTGAATTGCTTTAATCAGATGTATTAACAGAGACTATGGCTATCCTCCCAGAGCACTCTGGGCTTGTCCTGCCCTAGAGCAATCACTTTACAATCATAGCAGTCAGGCACTTTAGAAGCAGAACTGGGAGTACATGTTTTTTTCTTGGCAATTTGAGGGGAATAAGAGAACAGGGATGCAGAAGAGAGCAGGACTGCACAGCCCATAAGGAAACAGCAGAGGAAGAGAAGATGCACTCCTGTAGTTTTCTTGGGCAGAAATCTTGGATGCTGAGAAGACCAAAGGAGCATGAGCTCTGGATTCAAAGCCAGTTCAAGCTGTCTGCAACTTCAACAAATCTCTGCTAGCAAGCAGTGGAGTGGCAGGAGGTCCCAGAGTATATCTGAACTCAGAATGAATCAGTAGAGTTGTGCTGGCTTCTGTCCAGGCTGCATTACCTCACAATCTGCCTCCAAAATGGGCCCTGCGGAACTGGGACTGTGCACTACACTGAGGACAATTAGCATTTCTTCCACCTTTTCACCTTACTGCTGTGCCTGCATGTGGCCACTTTAGGTAGAGTTGAAGCAAACAGGTTTTCCTTCAGATTTCAGTTGGGAGGTGCAAAGAAAACTGACTCAGGCAGATCATTGCAAGCCTTCACTGCTCACATCATCATTCTCCTTGTCTGTTTGTTCCTCAGCTCCCCAAATCTCTCTCATCTACTTTTCTTATCACTCCTTTGAGAAGCTCCATCTCTTCTCTGCAACAAATTTAATATTACTTTGGACAGATGTGTGAGTCCTGCAGATACACCTGCAGTTTACCTCCACTTTCACATTTGATCTAAAATCATAGCTGCTCTAGAAGGTGATCCTTAGCTGAACTGTGAGCAATGCTAATTGCAAAACAGAGCTCTCCATCCAGATGTGGTGGGAAGAATATAGGGTTTGCCATGGCCTTTTCAGTGTCATGCAAAGACTTTGTACAGCTTAAGATCCTGCCTTAAAATTTCATTTCAGCAAATGATAAAAATAACAAAATTAATTAGCAAGGGTGTCTTTGAAGTTGAGATTTCAAGATGTTGAGATTATTTCTGCATTATTTCATTTCCAAAAAAGGATTGACAGCAATTAAGTATAGATTGAAAATAAAAAATAAAATCAACAGCAGTTTAAAGGGAATTCTTTTGTCTCACACGCGACTTTGTTATGAGCACAAAGGATTTGCTCTGTTACAAATCAGATCTGATCCCTAGATTAATGTAGTAAAAATCATCCTTATATGTACAGCTCCAGAGGGGTGTAACCTTCTAGAGACTCTGAGAAGGGAAGTTGTAAGGGATTAAGCTTCTTCATTGTTTGGCAGACTGAAATAGGTTTGGCAAGAGGAGTCTTAAAGACTTTGCATAGCTTTTGGGGATGAAAGAGAGGAAATCATAACAAATGGGAGAGAAGACAAGTCCAAACTCATCAGTTACACAAGAACATTTGAAAGGTATTTCATAGGCAGATCCACCACCACCTGTTGTGGTGATTTACCTTGCCCAGCTGCCAACTGCCCTCCCACAACTCCTTCTGCTCTGCCCTTGTGCTGCAGGATTGCTTCCCACACCTTTTCCAACTCACTCCTTTCTTACAAAACAGTGTTTTTTACCCTTTCTTACAGACATTTCCACAGAGATGACAGCAGCTGGGCTAATGGGCTCACCTTTGGCCCATGGTGGGTCCATTTTGAAGACACCTGGAACTGTCTGTGTCCAGCATGGGGCAGCTCCAGCCTCCTCTCAAGGAGGCAGCTTCTGCAGCACCAATTCTGGTTTCCAGAATTGGCTGTGATGGATCTGTTTTCTTCTATGTATGTCTTGTATCACATGTCTCTCAAAGTCAGCTTTCAGAGAAACAGATCTACAGTCAGCCATTCTGCTAACCGACGCTCTAGTGTACTTATCCCAGTCACCGTGCCTAATGCCAAGGTACAGTACTTCGCCCTCCAGCAGACAACCAAGAAACAGGCTCAGAGTTAACCAAATGAATATTTGGATTGCTATGCTTTTCAGTCTGTGTGTGCGCATTCACATGCTGTCTTCAGGAAAGCCTAGATTTTCTAATCCCTAGAGGAGATAATACATACAGCTGAGGGTTACTCTGTGCTATGAAATGGAACAGACTGCTGGAGATCGCAGCAGCCCTCCAAGTCCAACCATGTGAGAGATGCTATAGTGAAACTGCTGCTGAGATTGCTGATTTAGAAGCTAGTCCCCTGTTCAAATAAAATGAATCTAGAGTTCATTTTAAGGGCAACTAGGCTCATCAGGCAAGCCATGTACAATAAAACATAAAGAGGAAGGGCAATAAAAAGTAATTTCCCTCATGTTCAGCAATCTTTTTCTGATTTACCAAGACGTATTGACCCAATTCGTACATGAGCATGGACAAGTCACAAGGGATAAGTTAGCCTGCACAGCCTGCTATAGATGGATCATTGATCAGACAATCAAGGATGATTAGCCATATTTCTCATAAGCATGTCATTCTTAGTTCAGATGTTAAAATGAAAACCATGCAACATGAAACAAAAGTCATGTCTATTTTTTGGCAAAAGAATACAGTCAGATGAATGCACATGGAAAGAGGGAGCTATCTATGTAACACATGGGATTCCAGACTCTCCCTGGTGTTTAGCAGCTTTTTCCACAGCAGCAGAATCCAAGACCTGTCTCTGAAGAGGGAAGTGGGACCAGAACAGTGGGAGAAAAAAGACTTGACTTGTCCAATGGCCACCCAGCTGCTTGGCTGTGTTGAGTCAAACTTGCAGCCTCTGCCCTGAGAAGAGTCCCTCCTGTGCTCTGTCTCCTGTGCTTAGAAAGGTGGAAAGGTGTCTGGGGTTACATTATTGCTGAACTCCCATTTCAGTCAAGTGTGACTTTCTGTTCACATCATATAAATCACCAGGATTTAAGCCAGATAGCTTTGAAATACTTCATGAAGTAAATTCTCACACTGGACCAAAAGGCTTGGATGTAATCTAAAAGATTTTAGAAGGAAATGAGCTGATTCCCTAGACAACAGATCTGGATTTGTACAGCTTAAGGAAGTTGAGGATTACAATTGCTTTCTAACTTTTTACTTCTGGCAAATTCCAAAAAAGAAAAGAGGCTCATTTTGCACAGAGGGAGAATTTTGCAGAGCTATTTAAGGAAATATGCATTATCATCTGAAAATTAACACAATTTTTTTTTTCAGGCTTCCATGGTTGTTATCTTTCATTGGCCCTATTTCAAATTTGCCAGTTTTCCCAGTGGAGAGTTTTTAATTTCTCTCATTTTCTCTATGAAAAAGCTAAGCCAACAAATCCAAACAACACTTGAGTAAAAGGAAAATAGGGACATTCTGCCCTTCCACAAGCCCCATACGAAATCTCCAGGAACTGCTGCTGTGAGAAATGAAACAGAGGCTTCTCTAAGTTAGCATGTTTTCTCTATAGAGGTAATCCTGTTTTCTAGAAAGTCTGAGCCCACTCTCTCTCTGGTTACCCTGGAAAACTGTTCCTGGAAAACTAAAGACAAGGCCACAAATGGGAAACTTGACACAGAAATTTCTAGATGCTAGGATAGTGAATTAAAAATTCAGTATTTTAGCTGACTATAAATACAAGGGAGGGGAAGGAGGAAGCAGCATAAAACCTTGTCTGTCAACATTTTAAAATAGGATTTTAAACAGCAGCTGAGCAAGGAGGTGTTACAATCAACATTGTCCTAAAGCTCAATGTATTTCCTACCCCCAACCCACAGAGAGGGAAAGCCCCAATTCATTTGAAATGAAACCTGAGCCCTTCAAGCCTGTGTCTGACAGAACCCCCAGAGTGCTCCCAGTGTGCTCCCCCATGCTCACTGCCCCGGGCTATCTTAGATCTTGCTTGTGGGTGCTCCTTTGCATGGCTGGTTGGACAAAGGGGACAGGAGCCCTTGGGCTCATAAGAAATAGTTGAAATATCACCTCCAGTTTCAGGGCTCTGAAATATACCTGCACAAATCACAGCTAAGCATAAACATGTCTCAAAAGATAAGATGTCCTATCCATCCATCCATCCATCCATCCATCCATCCATCCATCCATCCATCCATCCTATAATCTCTCACTTAGCTGTGTCTAAAATCATCTAGATTCCTTCTCTGGTCATACAGGTAGAAATACCTTTAGAAAGAGATTCATTTAATCTGATTTTCATTTAAAGATGTGAGGAAATCCCACTGGAAATGTCAACTTCTCTTTCATGGAATAAACTCAGATAATTGCCCTACATGAGACATCTACCTTGCAATTGGGCAAGATAAATACCACCAAAAATTGTGGTCTTAAGAAGCCTTACAGAAAATCTCCTCCCCTCTTCTGGGATTCCCAGGTGTAATTAAAACAATTCCCTATGATTGTGGGTACTCTTTCTCCAGCCGAGAAAAAACGCTCAGGAGGTACTGCTTATGAATGTTTGTAAACCACTCACATACCATGGCCAAATCAATTAAGTGCATAAGCCCTTGCACTGACACACAGATTTTCATTAAGGACTTGTTTAAACCAGAAGAACCTGTGAAATCAAATATAGGGTGAAGAACAGAACCTACACACAGAAAAATAAAGTATACATATATATTATTTTTTCTACATTTTCTAACGTTTAAAAGACGGATATACTTTAAGTCCTAATTCCTTGCATTCACCAGGGACTATGAATACATTTTTACCAGTTTTCAGGGGGAAAAAATGAGAACATGTTTGAGTCAGTTTCAAACTTCAGTTGATGTTCACTTAACCTAGCATTCAGCTGCAAAGTCACAGCTGGAGGGAAAGTTGAAAGTAGTTAAAGACTACGGTTATATACCTTCTGACCTTAGGACAGCTGGACTGTGGGTTGTTTCCATCAGTGTCATAGTTACTTGCCAACATCCAAGTCCCTTTTGTGAAGGGGTTGGACTTTTTAACTCTATGACTGTTCTGTGTCACCAAAGAGGTGAAAAGAAGCAAGAGGATACTATAGTGCTAGCTCAGAGCTTCTGTGGAAAGCGTGTGCATAGGATTATGACTACCCTAAATCCAGTCTTCTGGGAACTCAAGAAAACATATGGCACAACCTCAGATTTATCCAGGGGACAGACTCTGGCCTCATTGCAAATGTATAGATTTACACAAGATATTCTACAATGGACAGACCTTAAACCTGCATGCTACAAGCCCAGAAAGTATTTTTCTGTCTTGAGCAGATAGCTAAAATATAAATTTATTTCTTTTACTTCCTAAACAGAAAAACCAAAGTAGGAATGAATAATTTTCTTAAAAGCAGCCTGAACCATCCAGAGAATACGGTACTGTGGAAGAACAGCACAGTACACAGCACAGCAAGCAGAGAACATGCAGAGATACAGCTTTTATTGAAAATCTACAAGCCACTGCAGCAAGCCGCAGTGACAGAAAGAGGGAGAGAGAGCTCTCTTATACTGCTCACAACAAGAGCTATACACAGAGAACTGATTCTTTCCCTTCAATGTTAAGCACCTTAAAAGGCCAATGATGTTAACCACTTCACAGCTGGCAGCACGTTAAGATGACTGCAGGCTTTGCCTAGGGTGGGACTTGTTTGAGAAGGTAAAGTGACCTGAGGAAACAACTAACCTAACCAGCTCCTGCTGCAGTCAGTGGGGTGGGATTGACAGCAGAGATGTGGACTGGTGCCACTGGCAGAAAGAGGCCTGGCTTATTTCCCCTTAAAATCAAGTTGCTACACTAAGCAGAGGGTCTGGGGGATGCCAAGTTCAACGAATGTTGAAGGTCTTTTTGTGATCTCTGCTTAGTCCACTGAAAATTGTGCTCCTTTCTTAGCCAAGGAAAGCAGGATGTAACCTGATTTTATATATTAGATGGATAGATAGGTGTATAGATAAAGATATCAAATAAGGAAGATGAGACAAAAATATATTACTTTTTACCTGTCTGATTTAATCCTAGCCCAGGAGCAACCAAGAGGGAGAAAACATCACTTTCTCCTGCAGCAAAACTGAGAAGAGCCAAACCCCAAGTGCTTTTTCAGACTGAAAGCAAGAGGAAAACTGAGCATGTTTTCTCTGAAGCATCTGCATTGCCAGCACTGGAAAATGCTCAGGGTTTCTAAAAGTTACTGCTGTGGGTAGTTAGGCCAAATCTGGCACTTGAAAGACAAATCATCCCGAGTAAGCAGGCACTGTCCTGAACTTTCAGGCTAGCTTATCCCAGGAAGCTGATGGATAAGCTGAACATCAGAGCAAAACTAATAAATGAAAGGTGAAACTGAGTCTTTAAACAGAGAGTCTGTACAGGGGCTGTGTGATACAGCCTCAAAACACAGATTAGGCAGAGTTTAAGAAATCCATGAACTTGATGCTGTGTGTCTGCACAACTGCAAATTTCTCCCTAAACAGAATGACAGTTACAGAGGTGACAGTGTCCCGCCTAAGTGAGATTCAAGTGCTGCAGTAATTCAGCAGTTCATATACGCTGTCAAATAATTTTGTATGCCTACTAGCTCTGTTTAAACCAAGGAACAAAAGCCATATACATATTATCAAGTTGATAACTAAAGTGATCTGATTTCCCTTGTGTGACCCAGTGTTCAGATTTTGTAGAAGTTTAGTCATATATAAATGGATTTAATGGATACAACCCTTGCGCTGACAACCTGCTTAAATCAGTAGGGAAGTATTTATACCTGTCTCACTACTGCAGTCAACCATAGCTACACAAGAACATTCACCTCCCCAGAGCTACAGCATTTTCACTGTATTTGTGTAAAGCATATTATCCATATAGATCTACAAAAAACATTACTTATTTTATGAAGATCATTAGGGTGTACCTAAACTTAGTAGGCTAAACTAACTGAAGCAAACATTCAAGGATAACATGTAAATTCAGAAGTGTAAAGGCTACACAACTGTTTCGTTTCTACAGCATTCAAATTATCTTTTCTTCCTACCATCTTCAGTACTGAGTCTCTCTTTTCTCCAATTTTTGCACACCCCCCTGTCGCATTTGAGTAGCTTCTGGTTTACCTTGAAATTGCTTTTAAAGTTCCATCATCCTGCCTTATGTCTAGGTGCTGCAGAAAGCCATGCAGAGTGTTTTTATTCATGAAGAAGGGTGGGAAGGCCTAAAACCAGCAATTAAACCAAACCCAAACCTACAATTTTACAACAGGCAGGAAGCAAAGCCAGAAAAAAAAGTCTAGAGAGCAGAAGATCCAATCTTAGAGTAGCACTGTTTCAGTCATGTTGCCTGCCTGAGACAATCAGTCAAACCCTCAATTATGACACTTAAATACGCATCTCGATGTAAAGCACTTAGCAGTTGACTTGTGAAGTATCAGCCATCAGTTCTAAATGTTAATAACACCTTCCTGCAGATTAGAGCTTCTTTTGCTGGCGTTTCGAAGTCATCACCGTATTTCTTTCCCTTCATAGGCCACATTTTTTTATGGTTTTTAAACACCTTCTACTTTCTTTACAGTGCTGATTCTTTTGGAAAAGTATGTTGCTTCGTTGTACTTCTATATTATACTGTGGTGCACTACTCAGTCTTTATCTCAAGGCAAACAAGTATAGATATGTTGTTATTTAAACTGGTTTAAACTGTCGTTTAAACCACAACAGTCTACTAAGAAGTAATTTTATTAGAGCCAAAAATATAAACAAGATCAGCCAGGAACCATGATATATCACACGTATTACTTCCTCAGGGACATTACAATGTTTGGTGTGGTGCCAAGCAACAGATCTTAAGCGTATACCTAAATCCATGTTCTTCAGTCATCCTCATGGTCTTCATGTTTTCATTCTGACCTTAGTCAAAAGAAAGCCTATAGGTTTTCAAGCCAAGCTGCCCATCTATGGGGATGTCTGGGATTGAGCAGGGCTTGCAGACGAGCCCCTAAAACCAGTGAGGTTGTAGATGCCTTGAGTCACAGAGGTCTCAGGAATTAAACCCAAACTTGCTCAAAGACCGTATAAATGTAGTCCCAGTAGAGTGTATAGAACACATGTCGAAGATCAGTTTGACTTTCAGTAACAAACACACAGAGCAAGAAACTGCTTTGTTCTGACAAACCAACTCCCTCTGTCCCTTTAAACTCCCTCCACACAGCTGTGAACATCTAGGTGAGAAGGAGGCAGCACATGTGTGCTGGCACAGTCCAGAGCAGGCATGTTCTCCCTGGGGAAGCAGAGCCAGCTGAGCTCAGGTTAGAGTAATCCCTAGGCTGCTGCGACCAGACACAAATCCTTCATAACTGGCTTCCTGGCAACCCTCACCCCAGTAGATCTCAGCTACAACAGAGACTCTGACCCCAAATGCCCTGTAGTTCCCAAAGTATTCTACATCTGAAAAGCTTCAGGTCTTGTTTTCCACCATTAACCCCTTCTTGCAAAAGTAATTGCTATCCAGGACAGAGAAGTACATTTGCTTATCCGAAAACTGTTCTTTCTTTCAGATAACACTACAAAGGAAACCTATAGTCTGTTGTGATCAATGAAATTCATGCTGCCTGTACTTTGATAGAGTCAGCCATGAGAAGACAACCAAAGACAGACTTACGGTCGATGGAACCTGTGAACACTACGTGATTTTCCTGATGTTGTAATACCTGAGACAGAGCTAGCAGCAGAGAATTGCAAGAAAGAGAGCTAGGAAAGGAAAACGAGCTAGTTCCAGCCTCTATTACAGATAATAGCTATGTTCAGTAAACATTTCAGATCAATTCAGGACTGAAAGCAAACCAAATATTGCAGCAACATGAGCTCTTCTTTCCTCAGTAAGGTATGCCTAGCATTTTTCTGCAAAGCCCACAGGCTCCTCAGCAGCATACAGCATGGTTCTCCTTGTTCATTCATGTGGACAAGCAATTATTATTGACAATTAACATCTCTGCTGATGAAGGCAAATTAAGTGCTGTGAAAAACCCAAATGCCATGCTAAAAAAAAAAAAAAGAGGGAAGAAATGAAAGAAAGCACATACTGGCTATGGTAGCATGCATGTCACTTAGGCATTTTGTAATTGGAAAGCTACCTGGGTTTTGCTTTCTGACTTATTCAACAAAACCCTATAAAATGAGGCTCTAGGTGAAATACAGTAGTGATTAATGCAATGTCCCACTGTGATGAAATATGGTACTGTAGGGAAGTAAGGAATTAGTAGGTTGCAGCCACATTCACAACACTAATATCCAAGTTCAAAATAGGATTTCTCTTATTCATAGACATGGTACTCCAAAGAAACCAGCCAGTAGCGCATACCTTTTGCTACTCTAGAGTCCTCTAGCATTCAGGGAAAATAAATTCACAAAGTAGTACAGATGTATTGCTAGAACTTCTGTATTACAGTCATCATCACAGTTTCTGAGCGGTTCTCTAATGTCAAATCAAATGTTAGGATGAGATATGCAGAGAGGAGGAGTGGAAGAAGCCAGGTGGGCTTGAACATGAAGAGACCATGGTGGCAGCCAACCTGGGCTCTCAGACCTCCTCACTGGTGTCTCCATTCGGGCTCTATCTGCGAGGTCACAGAGGCTGAAAGGTAGAGGGGATGTCAGCAGAGGGAATGCACCCACACGTTTCTCATGCGTCAAGAGGAGGACATGGCATACATCCAAAGCCAGGGGACTGGTACTTTCTAAGGCAGTTTCTTTAACTGCAGGTCCTGCTAGGAAGAGTTAGCATTCAGGTGCTCAGCAGGGCCATGGCTTCCTCTTCTGCCGTGGGTGGTTGGCCAAGCAGGTCCCCGTGCTGCACTGGGACCTGCAAAGAAGCAGCAGCCCCCCTCCTAGAAATGTGTGAATGGGCAGTACCACCGCAGATAATAAGGAGATGGAGACAATCCCCAAAAGATCTCAAATCGGTATCTGACACTATACATCTAGCGAAAAAGCTGTATTAGATTTTACTCCTGCCCTCTGCTCAGGACTCCATGTGCAGACCTTCTACATGAATTTACATCACTCCTGATGTGCAGTCTAGGCACCAGGCAGAATGACAAAACACATCAGAAACTCAGGACTTGAACATTTGAGCTAGCAACAAAGAAGCGGTGAGGAATAGTCCTGAATATGCAAAGCCAAGTACACCATGCAAGCTGCTTAACTACCTTTAGCACTGATTCATACCTTCCAGGAGTGCTCATACACTCAGCAGCTGCATCTCGACTGAAGTAGTAAACTAGCTGATGACAGTTTGAACTGAAGCCTGAGCCATGCCAATTGTCTCATAGCTGCAATTTCCAGATCTGCCAGCAGAAGGTTTGGAACAAGATTATCAGTCATATACATGCTGGTGACTAAATCTATTCTGAAATCTTCCTTCTCCTGCAGGGAACAGCTCACCCGCTGCAGCTGTGCAAGTCTTGGCTCCGCTGTTCCTTGTGCATGTGTATGCCTGGTCTGGATATAACAGCGGGTTTGCTAGGCTAAGGTTTGCAGTCAACGTATATAGTGTAGACCCACTTGTGAGCTCTCACCTTTACCAAATCCTAGTTAGAAACCATGAGAACTTCTCTGAGCAATCTGTTCCAGTGTCCCATTACCCTCACAGTAAAATATTTCTTCCTAATCTGTCTAATACATCTCCCCTCTTTCAGCTTGAAGTCACTCCCTGAATGAAATACTTCAGATGGGGTCTCATGAGAGCAAAGGAGAGGGGCAGAATCACCTTCCTCAATCTGCTGGTCGCACTTTGATGCAGCCCAGAATACAATTGCAGGAAGTTAAGGCATGAAAGGTTGAACAGAAACATAACCTATGAAAACACCAGCACTGCCTGAAAGCTCAAGTGGACATTCTGGTTAGCTAGGGCATGTTTAATTTGTAAGAACACTTAAGAGAAAGTATGTGCTTCAAAACAGCAGAAGCACTCTTGTGGATGGAATCTGACCTTGGAAGGAAATTTGGCTGACTGTGTGTGTGCCCAGCAGCAAAACGACACTATCAGATTGCTGGCAGTGAAAAGCACAATACAGAATCCTGTACCATAAACAGTGAAGAGAGCATAAGCTGCCCAGTTTCCACAGAGCCACTGCATTTTCTTCAGGCTGAGTTTGCCTATCAAAATAGCTTCATCCTCTCAATGTGGTAACACAGTGGAGAAAATTATGCTGTAGGGTGGTTAGCTTCACAGTGCATACTTCTTCATGTACTCCCAGAAAAGTATGGCTTATGCCAGCTGAATGAGGAACAGGCAAAAGGCATCGGTGCCCCCATGTTGCTCTGTTCAGTCACCATCCTCTCTGTCATCCTACTCTCCAGAGGGAGTACTGCTGGATGTGAGACAACAGTGTGGGCACAGCACTACCATAAGGCACTGCTGGACAGATACCACCACAAGGTCAGAGGACAAGACAAGATGCACCAACCTCCAGTCAGGGTCTCAGGCTCTGGAGGCTCCTGAAACATAATTACAGGGGGAAAAAGGCTGAAAAATAAATCAGAAAATGTGCAAATTTGTAGAAGAGCAAGAGTGAACTCCATCCACCTCACACCAAATACCTCTTCACTCCCAACCAAGCCTTCCTGTCCCTGCTCCTTTTTTTTCCCCCCATGGCCTCTATCCAGCAATTTCTTCCCAGTATGTCCTCAGTCCAGGCAAGCAGTGCCACAACCTTCAGAGCTGACCATATATTCCCTGTATAGATATGTATTCCCTATATGTGTGTATATATATATATATATATATATATAGGTAAATAGCTGCTTCTCCAGAAGCTCATACAGTGTTGATACAGGCTTGCAACAGGAGGTTACCTCCAGCTGCTTACACTCCTGCCACCAGCTCATAGTCCAGGCTCCAGTGACTACATGCCCTGGTGTGATTTGTGTGCTGAGTGACCCATCTGACCTCCTCCCTCTCTGCATGTCCAGGTGTGCTGGTGTCATGCTAAATAATTGGAGTAGGGGGTTGGAACTAAATGATCTTTAAGGAACCATATTATGATTCTATGAGTGATAAATGGAGCAGGATGAACTCTCTGTGGGTATCAGGTAAGTTTGCTTTTGAGTCCTGGAGCAGAGGCAATGGTTCATAAAATCATTCTTCTCTCCTTCAGATTACTTTCTAGAGCTCTTTCTCAGCATGAGGAAAGGATCAAGGGAATACCCCAGTACTGCTGGACTATTTGGCATTCATTCTTTAAAATAATTTCCTGTTTTGTTCTAGCTTCATATTCAACAGCAAAAAATACAAAAAAGGCAGAATCAGCATGGAAAAATGCTATGTTGAATCACACACTAGATCCCCGTTTTAAACAGGAAAAAATATCTTACTATATCTAATAAAATACAGTGATGATCATTATCAAATCAGTGTAACAAAACAAGTTTTGCTTAGGAGATGGGTGTTCATGCCAAAATTTAATTAATAGATGAATAATTTCCTCTGTATTTGTTTCTAGCAATTGAGGAACAGCTGCTGCTAAATACAGAAAACCACACCCCCAGGAGGTTAGATTTTTCTCATCTGGGGTTTTCTGAACACAAAGGATAGTCTTTTTACTGAAAGATGAGTGAAGTTCTTGACAAATTGGAGTCCTCACTAACCATGATTCTCCTAATTTCTGAAAAAATTAGTGTTAGTCAGGTATCTAAGCAAATTTTTTCAGTACAAAATCCTGTTCTTTAGTTAAACTAAGTCCGTGTGGTGTTCATAGACAGCAGAAGCTTATATAAGTTTATATAGCTTAGATCTGCTTTGCTGGGCCAGATGGTACTATCCTTTTATAAAGAGAGGTCTTCACTATAAATGAAGTTCTGTCTCAAAACTGGTGGCATGTATTTTGCAGATTTCTTTACAGTAGCTGATGTTGCTGAGAAGCTTAAAATATTATCTTTAGTACACTGGGAAATAACAGGTATGTTGGGGAGTGTTCTTTGTATCTAATTACAGGCACCTATCCTTGCTGCCTGTCCTTCTCAGGCCAGCCTGGAATTATTGGAGAAAGACATGGTTCACTTAGGGTGATCCAGAGTGGCTAAGTTAGGATCTGACTTGGACTTACTCCCTCAAAATAATCTCTCTCACTTTGCAAAAGACAACCACCTTCCAAAAGATAACCAGCTTCCAAAACTAAACCTTCTCACTTCTTTAGTTTGGCTTACTGTCTTTAGGGAAAGCTTTCAAACTGGAGCATCTAATAGTATCTTGCTACCTATAGTTCACCATAAAATATTTATCCTTCCTTTAAGAAATGTGTGCATGTTCAAGTCTCATTCTGCAACAGACTAAAAGCAGGCTTCTTTAAGCCTTTCTGGAAAGAGAAGAGAGAGCAGGTCTTCTGAGAAGGACCAACTAATCAGTGGCTGTGGGTAGCAGAATAACTGGGGTCCACCTTCTTCTCTACTGTATGTACTCTGAAGTAGATACTATACTTCCCATGTGACAGCCTGATCCCTTCCTTTGGGATATTTTGGAAAGAGGAGATGTATCTTGCCCTTGGTATCCTCCCTTTTACCTCTTCTATTCCCCAGATTCCTTTCTGGACTGAAGCTACGTAGGCTGATGAACACGTGTGATTTCTGAAAGTAGTGCATGCCTGAAAATGTCCCAGATTTTCACACATTTGACAAAAACACCACCAAAACCTGAAATACACCAACCTGCTCAATTCTGACATCAATATTTAAACAGTCAAGCCAGAATGTCCCACTTTTCAGAGGTAATGAATGACCCAAAATTCAGGCTAAGTAAGGAACATAATATTCTTCATTTGAATACGTCTAGGAAACTGAAGTCTGGGAGTTTGCTTAGTTGTCTTGGGATAAAAACAATGTTGGAATGTTCTTAAATACAAGAAATCACCAGGTACAGCAAATTATCATGGAGCCTAATATGCTAAATAAAAGGTCTTTTTTGTTTATTAAAACAATAGCTTTACAAGATAAAGAGAGTTTCTATTCATCCCACATTAAGGTATTTTATATAATTTTACATCTCAAGACATTTAATACAATTTTTATTATGCAAGTATAGTGTTAATGTTATTAACTTCATCTATTCCTACTTGCTATTCAAACCCCCCTAGCTGACAGCTTAAACCCCTGTGAGTCGGATAATGTATGAGGCATTATATATGAAATGTCTAATAACTGTGTCTACAGAGAGAGACAGTAAATAGCATTTTGATGGAAAGTAAAAGAATATTTTGAAGAGGCAAGCTTATGAAATGAGTGGGAGTGGACGCTCACGATCATATTTGATTCTTCTGAGGTTATGACTGTATTCATTTTTACTTTTAAGGAGACAGGAATAGTACTGCACACTAAGTGAATTAACTTCTGTAATCACTTCACTAATGGAAAATGCTGAGCAAGGTTGCTGTGATTTTGGTCGTTAGAATGGGACTAGTATAATATGCTAACTGGTCATCAGTCTGTCATTTAAAATGAGCAGAAAAATCACAACTGATAAGGCTAAAATAAGACCACAGCATTACATTATTTTTCCATAAGGAGTAGGCATAAGTTATTCTAATGTCATAGAAAAATGAACTAAAAACATCTCTCCACCTGATATCCAAGCTGCTTGATAGATTTACTGAGGTTCCTGTTAGGGAACTGATAAACATCCTGATTAAAAGGTGAATCAATTAGTCTTTCTTGATGGGTTTCTGCTTTACAACAAAACCACAGCTGGTTTATTTCAAAATAAGTGAGCACACAGCCTGAAAAACACTGTGAACAGAATGAAATGCTGGCTGCCACACATGGGTTTTAATCCCAAGTCTACTTCTTGGAATCAGAGAAGCAAAAAGTACTGATACAAAAAAATTCTAAGTCACTGAAATATATGATAATTTGTATCATCAGAACATGAATCCCTACTATACTAGACCTGCTGCAGTCTTATAAGACGTCTAATCAAGCTGCTGGGGAACACTCACTTGTTAAAAATACCTCTTCCAAACGATTAAGATCTGGATCTGTGTCCTGGGTTTAGCAGTAGCAGTCAATTTTTCTCCTTCTTGGTAGCTGGTGCAGCATTGTGTTTTGACTTTCAGCCTGGGAACAGTGCTGATAACACCGATGTTTTCAGTTGTTGCTAAGTGATGTTTATCCTGACCAAGGACTTTGTGAGTCTCATGCTCTGCCAGGGAGGAGGGGAAGCCCGGAGGAAGCAGAGATAGGGCACCTGACCCAGGCTGGCCAAGGAGGTATTCCATACCACAGCACGTCATGCCCGGGGGGGTAACTGGAAGTTACACGGAAGGACATGGGGTCTTCTGGGTCAGACTTATTTTTCAATGAGTAGTATTGTATTCTCTTCCCTTGTTATTTTCTCTTATCATTATTGTCGTTGGTGGTAGCGGTGGTGATTTGTATTGTACATTGGTTGCTGGACTGTTCTTGTCTCAACCCGTGGGAGTTGCATTCTTTCGATTCTCCTCCCCATCCCTCCAGGAGCAGGGAAGGGGAGAGCCCCCAGGGGGGGTGGGGTGTGGGTCTCGACTGCTTCCAGCCCGGCACCACTCTCTGGGAGTGAGTGAATGAGCTGTCTGGCTGGGTTTAAACCACAACAACCTGTTTCCTCATTATCCAATGAAGTCTTTTCATTACATTCAGACAGAAAGTTCCAAATAAACAAGCAGCCTTTCTCTAAGTTTGATGCTGCTGTTCGTACTGGGAGTCACACTCTATTTGCCTTGCTGTGCTGGTTCTCAGCTTTGGATCAGTAAGAGACCTCCATTCCTCCCCATAGTACTATTGCACACAATAGCTAGGCTGACCCTTGATGTTTCTTTCCATCCTCTCACAGCCTGCCTTCCACCAACTTACTCTATTGCATACAGGTGCAGCATATATTTTCCTTTAACTTTTCTGCACATTCACTTCTGGTGATGCACAGCAGAGAAGGATATGCACCCTTTGGTCTGGGCCTTCCCAAGTGTACATATATACAGTATTTCTAACCTATATACACCACATATATGCCTTATAATTACCCACATCTATAGCAAATGCTCTTTCACTGACTTAACTCTTCTGTGTGAGGTCATTGACACTGTAGCCAGGAATAAAAAAATTTTCAGCCTGCACCACCTTATACGCATACCTTTGTTTTAATATACAGATGTTTGCATCAGAGCCACAGGTGAGAGAAGAGAACATAAGAAATATTCAATCCATCTTTATACTCACTGACAGGTGACTCTAAAGTTGGATGGGTTTCTAGTCTGTCAGCACATTGCCATTCTCAAAGTCGACTCCCTTCCCACTGCTGCAGGAGACTGGTCCGATTAACACTAGCTTGTCCTTGGCTCACCATGTGTGACAAGGGGTCTCATTGGGCAGGGCAAGCCAAAGGAGTGCTGGAATGGGGAAAAGATGTTACCAATGAGCTCTTTTTTTACACACTTACAAGAGTTTCTCAGAAGCTGACAGGTAAAGACCTTCTGGCTGCTAAATTTGGTAGTATTGGTGAAGTAATCAGTTTGTGTAGTCACAGCTAGCCCACAATCACTTCTCCAGACACTCAACCCCCCTTTCTCCATGCATTGCTAAGCTTCATATTAGGAAGTCAAGCCTAGATAGACCTTTTCCAAAACACTTAAGTTCTCTGTGGACTTCTCATGTCAAATTTATGATGTTTCGTGGCCTGGGATGTGAAATTTAAAATCATACCCTGATTTTAAGTTCTGTGTTCCTGTATTTTGTTTTGTATTTGAATACATACTGAAGAGGTCCAGGTCACTCCATTGGCATAATCTGTGCATCAAGATACAACCTAATGCCACTTGATTCCTTATCTTCTTACCTTATTCAAAGCTGTGCACTACTGCACAGAACAAACACTGTGGGTAGCTATACACTCATGTATCTGTATGCTGCTTTTGATGCCAAGCACAATCATAACAGAAAACAATTAAAATATAAAATGATTTACTTGTAAAGACAGGGACACCCCGGACAGAGTGCTTCCTAAATAGCAAAAGAAGTGGGTTAGAAAAGAACATAAAAATAGAGGCAACACAGCTTAAATTTTAATTACCAGAGGTAAAATGTCTTTACCATATCAATAATGGAGTTTTATGGTAATAGACCCACTGGCAGTTGGGTCTGTGTATTCAGACCAAACACATGCTAGATGTGCACACTGAAACCGACCTCTCCCAAGCCCAAAGGAGGGCCCAGGTTCAAGGCATGCTTTTCCAACTCAGTGAGTTGGTTATTCTCCTTCACGGAGGGACATAGCTTCAAATGAAGGAAGAACTTCTTTCTTAACCTGCCTTGTGGACCAGGACAGCCTCAAGGGAGGAGGTGGAAGTCTGAATCCCTGAAGGTATGGAAAGAACCATACCCTGGCTTCTTGGCTGTGTTCCCTGTCCACAAGCAGTGACATCACACCCATCACTATCACTTTCAAGGATGGTCATGCTCTGACTTGTTCTCAAGACAAAAAGCATTAGGAGCTCCTTTTCAGAGCCAGGAAAGAAGCATCTCTCAGCAGTGCTGGTTGAGACATCTATGTTCCACGTCTGAGACATACCTCTCTACTAATGTTTTTGTTATCCCCAGCATCACTCTCCCCCTCTCAGGGGCTGGCTGCCAGTGACTTTCTCAGAAAGCATGTGGGTTCCTTGATTTCACTGCACTCTTGCTCGTATAAAAACATTCAATCTGCAGTGGGGTCAGGGAGGGTCACACATGCCATTGTTTAAGAGTAATAGCTATAGCATGATATTTAATGGTGTAGAGGTGGCATTCCTCATCTTACTGCTCTTGTAAATGCCTCCAGCTCCATTTCCATGATCTATAAACTGCTTTTTGTACAGTCATGTACAGCTGGATCTGGCTTCAGGGCCTGGATACAACCAGCACAGTTGGCATTTCCTCTGCTGTACAGTGTGTTCTCATAGAAGAAATGTTTCTACTGTGCATGGATTTTTAAAGAAGCCATTTTCCATGGTGTATATTGTAAGCAATGTTTTACTTCATCTCTGGGAGAAATGAAACCTTTCTGATATGTACTTATTAGATTCATTGCACAAATAATATTTCTTGCATATACAATAGAATACAAGATTTTTTGTTTGCATGTAAATTGTGACAGCTAAGTCACATAAGCTGCTCATGCAATCTTATTCTTCCTTTTGTGACAGCCAGGCCTTTGAGAAAACACTGCCTTTTGTGACAGGTTCTTGCAAACACTGGGCCAGAGAAATCCTAACACATCCTTTATTCAAGCTGGCTGTTAACTTTGATAGTAAATAATTGGCCATTCCTTCTCCTCTGGTGGAGCTGCTGGCAGGACACACTCTGCATGGGAGAAGAGAGGGAAAGCGCTATATGCTATGAATTATCCTCAATCTGGTGTAATATAGAACCGTGTCACGGTTAAGCAAAATGGCACTTCATTCCCCTAAAATGGACTTTCTAACTTTAATGGTCAGCCTTACCCAAATGTCTGTCCTTGGAGATGCTGAAGTCACACTCAATGAAGCAGAAGACAGTGTCAAGCTGGAGCAATTCTTCTCAGTAAGTTATTTTAGAACAAATGAACATTAGAGAGCAGTGTACTTCCATACTCCCACCTCCCAGCAAGCACTCATGAGTCATGGGTAGAAATAAAAAAAACAAAGAATCAAACTTAGGTTGGAAGGTTACTAGAGGAAATTTTAGCTCTAGTATTATAAACTATGTAAGATAACATCATAAACCATAAATTTCTGAAAGATTGTATTTTCAACAGGTAAAGGCCTGCTGAAACACAAGCTAGGAGTCCCTTTCATCATATACACTTAAACATTGTTTAAGAATTCATGACGACATGAGAAACGTAGCTTAACTGCAAGAAGTGTTCAGGTGGCTTGACATGGTGTTGGTTCAAAAGGTTTGATACAAAAATCACCATAAGGCTGTTTTCAACCTTGTGTCAATGGCTACTCACACCTCCATTTAAAACTACAATTAAAGATGACATGAAGCCACTGTGCATATCATCCAGTTTTCTAGACATGTCACAGAGCAAATATTAGCACCACAATTGCATTGTGACTACAATTTCTTTTACCAGATCTGTCAATACACTCATGAGAATTACAGTCAGTCTTTACAGTTTGGTTTTCACTAGCACTGCTTGAACTTCAATGACTGATTAACCTTTCTAGAGAAAAAAAGGCCTCTTTAAAGATGTAACACTCTCCCCCTAAAGCGAGATCAAATCCGTTCAACACTCCCACTCACATTGCTCTTCAGAAGAACCAGGGAAGGGAGGAGAAAATATGTTTTAAAAACATGGCCAGACATTTCTTAAACAAGTTAAGGTGACATAAAAAGCCACATTTTTCAAAAATACTTCATGTGTCACTTTCAATAGCAGCTTTATCCTTTGCATGTGTCCTCAATTCAGATGTATTCTTTCCAGAGCAGGAGAGGAAACACTGGTCTTCTGTCTTGAATGCCCACATGGATGTTCTAAGCTGCACTATAGGGTAGATATTAGGATCACTGTGACTAAATCCACTGAAAACAGGGGACCAGAGCAAAACAGAGAAAGGCAGAGCTGAGGCTGAAAGAAACTAGGGAAGGAGTCCTGAGGCCAAGGTGAAGTGAATTGGAGCAGGAGACTCACCATGAGGGAATGTCCCATTCTCCAGAAGACTTCCAGGAGGAAAGGCTTGGGAGCATTTCTCGTCATAAGGCACCACTTCTGCAATGTGAGCATTTAGGCATGACAACAACACTAGTTACAGATGCTCCAGGGTCAGAGCACCAACTGTATGGGTTAAAAAGCAGTGTCTTCTGGATTTCTGATACCTGGAAAGCTGAGTGGTTACTGACTCTGGGGGTCTTGCTGCCCCTCAGACTGAACCCCCACAGAAGGAGATGGATGCAGTGCATAGCATGATTTCTTGCTTAATATCGGTATGTCAAAACTGCAATGCAATATTACAATGCTGGCAGTCACAGACTGCAGATGAGTGAAATAGCTACCACCTGGGATGGGACATTAACCTTTAATGCAAGTTTGCCTTCAATGCCATTGCATCCCCATTACCATCCATATTATTTTACGACAGCCAAAGCCCACTTCATGTTTCCATCCTTAGCATATATGTCATTTCAGTTGTAAGCATTAATTTAAGCCTCTTCTAGTCACAATGATGAAAGTTTACTGGTCAGCCAGTGGTACTGTACTGCTCTGACATGCGCAACACCTTATGATGCTGAGGGTGACTTAAGCTCCCCACATGCAGATCAGGCTTTCCAGGGCTGCATGGGGCACAGTGCTGAGAAGCGGTGAATGCTGCCCTCTCCTCTGCTGCTTGCAGCCAATGTGCCTCTGCCTTGGAGATCTTCCTCCTCCTCCCCACTCACACTTGTTCTCTGTTCAGAATAGGCAGGACCAAAAGCCCTGGCTTTCCCACACACAGCAGCACTGTGATTCCATGGTGCCTGACATCATTTTGCTTGGTAGGAATGGAGCTTGATTTGCACGGCTGTAGGCCCACAGGAGTGTCTGAAAGAAGTGATCTCCAGAGGAAGACTTAAGAAAAACCTCTTTAATGTTTATAATGAGATACATAGTGAAAATAATAAATAATGAAATTTCATATTTGTATGGTGAAGGGGAGGTGAAGAGTATACAACCCTATAACACCAGTAATTTTAATGGCTCTTGCCAGATTTTTAGACAATTAGATTGGCAAGATATTTTAAATAGCCCCTGAAAATTAACTTGAACACCAACTATCTATCAAAACGAAGCAAACCAAGAGTCAGCAGAAGCCATTCCTTGGGTATTGCACAGCGTGCTCTCACTGTTGCCCTGACAACCAGCTGGTTCTTGGCTCTTTGGCAATTGCCACGGATGGAACAACTTTTAGAATCTTGATTATAGTGCTATTATTTTTATAAGACACACAAAAAAAGCTGAAGGAACAGTCATGTCGAGCTTAGCCGACGTGCTCAGGTAAGGAACACTTAGAAAGTCTGATTTTTAAATAGCTCCTAATGACTAGGGCACAGCTTAATTTTAGAGCACTGTCAGTCAGCAAAAATGTCTGTAGGTGCTTTGATTCTTCTACGGCAAGAACCCTGTAACTACCTGGATAGTCCAAGGTTGAAATGTGAACTCTCCATCTGGATTTCTGAGCCTGGGACAAATCCTTCTCTTTTGAGGCTAATCCCTTTTATTTTCTGAGGAGGTAAGATAATATTTGTGCTAGTGATCCCAGTGGCTACATTTACTTGTTTTGCAGAGCTTAAAAAAATTCTTTGTGATCTAATGTCTTGACCATAAGAATCCTGCTCCAAAAGAAGAGATTTTTAAACCGTGAGACTCAAACCAAATTAAAGCCTAGATTTTTCAAGGTACTATTATATTCAGTCTTCACCTTTTCCTTTCCCCATCAACAAGCTTTTCCAGTGAATTTGAAGTCTGTCCATCCTCATCTTCTGGACATGTAGGAAAACACAGCTATTTTGAGGGTTTATCCCAGGTGGAAATGTTCCCCAAAATACACATACTAATCTAAATGTAGCTGAAAGCAGCCCAAAGTAATTCTTCTTACATTTTTTTGACTGTTACCAGGTCCCCACTACTGTCTTCTCTCTCCCCACTCCCCCCCTCCCCCCTCCATCCATGAAAGGGCAAGCCAGTAATCATAAAGCTTCTGGGACATGTTATGCTCTCAAGTGCTCTGGTGTAAACCTAGAACCATTCCATCAGTTTCCCATTTAATTTAGTTCCACATTTATACCTCTGCACAACCACAGTTTTTTGGCTTTCTCTGTGTTTCTATCTAGCTCTGTCCAAATACACTTGAAAGCACAGTCCCTTCATCAGTCTAACACATTATCAGATACTGATTTATAATGTGCATTATAGGCTCTTGGCTAGAAAAAGCAGACATGAATCAGCTGTGACACTGTGCCTTCTGCTAGCACAAGATCATCCACAGACCATTGGCATACTCAGTGAAAGGCTGCCATTTACAACTTTGCAGGCTTTAAAGTTTAGATGTAACATGTATGGTGAAGGTTTCATTTCACTCTCACCCTCTCCCAAGTAACCTACTTACCCATAGAGTGTGTGTTCATTAACATGCAAGCAAACATCTTGTCCTGTCATTTTTCTGGCTCTATTTATAGTCATTACATTATTAACAGCTGTACTGTTTATCAAATAGAAGCTTTCATGGATTATGCAACAGAAAAGAAAGATAAAGTGATCATTTAATTGTAACTTTTAGGCTGGATTGTTGCACACTTGATTTAGAACTTAATGGGTTTATGAACACAGCAGAACAAACATGATCAAAAATACTGTCCTTTCAATTTGAAGTAAGCCTCACAAAAACTGTCTTTTGTCACATTCATCCAAACATATTATTCATCAAAACACCATGCTATTGAAAGGCTCTTAGCCAAGAAACACAGAGGATGAAAAATAATCTGTTAAGTTTTAGTTAGGCAGACATTGCAATGAGAGTACTTCAGAATTCAGTCTACGATCAGTCCCTCATATGAAGTGAATTATTTTGTAGGATCCTAGGAAGAGTTACAGGAAGAAGAAATGCACTCGATAGCTATCCAAGTTGTTATACAGCCTCTCTAGTATCACCACTGCACTCTGAAGACTGACAGATTGATTTCAACCTCTTTGCATCTTCTGTGCAAACCAGGTTCAGGGCCACAGGATCCACAACTCCCCTAACATTGTGGGGCATGGAATCCCACCACAAAGCAAAAATAGGAAACCAGTCTCAAGGCAATAATTGCAAGGATTATCAGAACAATGTTAGGCTGAAGAACGAATAGACACTTCCCTGTTCACATGATTAACAACAAGGTGGTTAGTGACAGCGAACATGGCTTCACTAAGGGGAAATCCTGCCTGACCAATTTGGTGGCCTCCTATGGTGGGGCTACAGAACTGATGGACAGGGGTAGAGCAGTTGATGTCATCTACCTGGACTAATGCAAAGCATTCGACACTGTCCCACACGACATCCTTGTCTCTAAATTGGAGAGACATCAATTTGATGGATGGACCACTCGGTGGATAAAGAACTGGCTGGATGGCCACATGTAAAGAGTTGTGGTCTGGCTCAATGTCTGGCTGGAGACCAGTAACGAGTGGTGTCCCTCAGGGATTGGTGTTGGGACCAGTCTTGTTCAACATTTTATCGCTGACATGAGCAGTGGAATTGAGTGCACCCTCAGCAAGTTTGCCAATGACACGAAGCTGTGTGGTTCAGTTGATACACTGGAGGGAAGGAATGCCATCCAGAGGGATCTTGACACATTTGTGAGGTGGGCTGATGCCAACCTCATGAAGTTTAACCATGACAAGTGCAAGGTCCTACACCTGGGTGGCAGCAATCCCAGGCACAGCTACAGGTTGGGCAGAGAAGAGATTCAGAGCAGCCCTGTGGAGAAGGACTTGGGGGTGTTGGTTGATGAGAAAATGAACATGAGCCAGCTTCAGTGTACACTCGCAGCCCAGAAAGCCAACTGTTTCCTGGGCTGCATTCAAAGGAGCATGACCAGTAGGAATGAAGTAGGTGATCCTGCCCCTCTACTCTGCTCTTGTGAGACCTCACCTGGAGTATTGTGTGCAGTTCTGGTGTCCTCAACATAAAAAGGACATGGAACTGTTGTAACAAGTCCAGAGGAGAGCCACAAGGATGATCAGGGGACTGGAGCACTTCCAGTATGAAGATAGGCTGAAAAAGTTGGGGCTGTTCAGCCTAGAGAAGAGAAGGCTGCGTGGAGACCTCCTAGCAGCCTTCCAGTATCTGAAGGGGGCCTGTAGGGATGCTGAGGAGGGACTCTTCATTAGGGACTGTAGTAACAGGACAAGGGGTAACGGGTTAAAACTTAAACAGGGGAAGTTTAGATTAGATATAAGGAAGAAGTTCTTTACTGTGAGGGTGGCGAGGCACTGGAATGGGTTGCCCAAGGAAGTTGTGAATGCTCCATCCCTGGCAGTGTTCAAGGCCATGTTGGACAGAGCCTTGGGTGGCATGGTTTAGTGTGAGGTGTCCCTGCCCATGGCAGGGGGGTTGAAACTTGATGATCTTAAGGTCCTTTCCAACCCTAACTATTATATTATTCTATGATTCTATGAAACAAATGCATAGTCCTCCGAAGTCTCATGCTTCCATCTAAACTACTCATGGTCAAGAAGGCAGTAGGCATCCAGACGCTCAGAAACACCTGCCTTCTCACTGGCTTCTAGGCAAGCAAATCCTGAGAATGAAATATTGGACAGCCATTATGTTAGATAATTTTTAAATTAAGAGCCTCAAAAAAAATTGCCCTGATTGTAAAATTAAGTGATTGAATTACTACTGTTGGCAGTCTATTTTTGGACTTTGTACAATACACTAAGAGTGAGCACATTAAACCTCCTCTAAAGCTGAGTTTCCCAGTGCATTATAAAATGATAGAAGATAGTAATGTCTGGTTGTGTTCATGCTCACTATCACAGTGAACTACTAGTGAGAGGTACTTTCCTACTCAAAGATAAAACCACCATATGGGTTCCATGAGGAACTATTTCCAGGCTCCTCACTGAGCAAAGCTCACTGGTGAACAGACCTTACCTAACCTGTCTAGACTACAGTGTAACCTGGAGGCAAAGACTTGTATCTGTCCACTTTTACTGCTGCCCCAGTACTTGGACAGGAGGCTCACTGGTTTTGTGCATCCTGAGCTAGCACATAGTACAGCACACTGCAGATTCTCTCCTGAGAGGCTACTATGAACATATGCAACATGCCCTGGTCTTTCTCCACTGGCATCCTGTTGAAATGTTGATCAGATTAAAAATCTTGGTTCCCTCTGTAAAGTTGATCAGTCATCTGATTCAGGATCTCAAAGCACAGCTGAGGCTTTCTGTAAGTAATTCTCCTCTTCTAAATCACATTTCCTTCATAAGGATGAAGATGTGGCAAATTTCTTCTACCTTTTGTTTACAACCAACAGACAACAACCTAGGCCTTAAAAAATCATTTGCTTAACAATGTTCTACCAAAGTACTGTACAAAGAAGGCAGTCAAAATGAAACATGGAAAGCATCTGAATACTGTGGTAGTGGTGGATGGTGTAAGGACTTTGACAAACTAGGATATTAAAAACAAACATATACTAAAAAAATGAAGGAATGAAACTTCAGGTTCAAATAGTTCAATTAAAGCTTATTCTGAAGTAAAAATGACCAAATCTGTTGAGCACATATTTCCTTTTAACTTTATAACTTTAAGCATAACCTTAAAATTAGGCACAAATTTAATTACTTTGCTCAGGCAGAACACTTGAGAGATGTTCAAGCAAATGTGAAGTGTAAAACAGAGTTTAATAGACACATTTTCGGGTTCTCTTAATTGTCACTGCTACAATTCAGTTTTCCCTTAATAACATGCAATGACATTTTCACATCAACACTAGATTCTATAGCTTTCAAGAAAAGCAGAGATGAGCAACAAAATATCTTAAAAGTCACTGTCCTGTTCAAAGGGAGATGTAGTTTGCAGGCAGAGTTATTTTTATCATTACCACCATCATCATAATTGTTCTTTTTATTAACTAGTCAGCAGATAGAATCAGAAGAAAAACCTTTCAGGCATACATTCGCTTTCCCTCAAACTATCATTACCAACTTAAGGACAGAGACACTGCAATTCATTACAAAAGAAACACTGAATGGTGACAGGAGTGTCTTGGAGAAACCAAGGCAACTTGCAAAGACAGCACAAAGAAAAGTGCCAGGAGAGACAGAGGAGCAAGGCGGAATTTACCCTTGTCTCTGGCTATTAAAAGCTGTATCTTGAATGTAAAACAGGTGCAGCAATTTTGGTGTTCATCAGCTTTGCTCCATGTTTGGGGGCAGAGGGTGTAAAGGCAAAGTCCTGCCTTGAAATACTGGGATGATCAAATCATGGTTATTTGTAACCAGGTCTTGCCCTGCATTTCCCAGTGCCCCTTTCCCCCACAGTCAGCATCAAGCCTGGGGAGATTGGAGGTAACCCTGAACATAGGGTGAGTGAAGGGCAGGCTTTACAGTGGACATCCAGAGGCAATGTGCATGGATCCAGGGGCTGCAAACCAGCATCACATGCTGGGATTCAGTGCATCAGGGCACCAACTGCTCCATCCCTGGCAGGCACATCTCCCCAGTGCAGCACAGCCTCCCCACAGCCACAGCAGTCCCTCACTGGCCTGATCCTGCCCCTCAACACCAGCTAGTACTACACACATAGGATTTTGCATCTGCAGCTTTTAAGGCCAGTGCAGACAGTGGCACGTATATCAAGTCCTTGCTAAAGTCATAATAATATTAATAATCTCACAGATTATTGAATATTAGCTTGTTCTGTATCACCTTCCCCACTTTAGTCCCCAAAAGGCAGCATATAAGGAAGAATACTAAAAATATATAATAGAGACGAAACTTAAGGTGAACAAAAAGTCCCTCCCACAAATTGATCCCCCTCTGTATAGAAGCCCTCATTTATCCTTGTGCATTTGTGTGCTAGTAATAATTAATACCCAGCCCAGATTTCCCTTGTGTCTTAAATATTTCTGTTCTTTTTTTGCTTAGAGATGCCAAGGTTCATAAAATCAGAGCTCTCTACAATTAACTACCGTATAAGCACAAGCCACTGTACTGCTTTGCTCACTGCTGAGTTCTCCCCGGCAAAGCAGTGATCACTAAGGTAAAGCAGAAAAGAGACTGTAAATACTGCACACGTGTGCTTGTACATTTATGTGTACACGAGGTGATAAGAACTGTGTTCAGCTTACTCTGGGTAGATAGACAAAGAGAGAAGTTCAGAACAGGACCTTGACAAAGTCATGTTCAGTGGTGGGTTCCTAACAGAACCCCAAGAACATTTGTTGCCTGGCACATCTATCATCAGCTCAGCCTTTCAGCCAGCACACTTCTTTGCTGTCTCTGAATGCAGCTGCTCTGCTCTGCTCGGCACAACTTCTATGAGATGCCTTCAGTCAGCCCAGCTGAGCCCTTCTTGGACTGCTTCTGCCTGAGGGTGCTGAGTGCATACATAGTTTTTGATGTCTGGGCAAAATCTCTCAGGGACTTTATTGTACTCTGCCTCACTGAGGTTATGAAGACCTGTGTGGTCTCTTCATTCATGTTAGAAAATAGCTGCCTGCAAAAAAAATCCTCTCACATGCTTAACAGCTGTAACCTCAAGCTCAGAGACTGTTTCCTGCTTCTTTTGTGCATACTTACTTTTTCTTTAAGATAGCATATTTGTCACAACCAGCTCTAGTGTTCCGTAGGCAAGGGTAAAACAACCCACTTCTATTTCAGTTTTTGCAGTATTCTAGCTGCTTGAAGAGATAAGGACATGCACTGGGTAACTACAGTCTTCAGGCTGGAGAAGAGAAGGCTCCAGGGAGACCTTGTGACAGCCTTCCAGTACTTAAAGGGGGCCTACAAAAAAGATGGAGAAGGACTTTTTACAAGGGTATGTAGTGACAGGACAAGGACGAATGACTTTAAGCTGAACGGGTAGATTTAGATTAGCTATAAAAAGGACATGGAACCGTTGTAACAAGTCCAGAGGAGGGCCACGAGGATGATCAGGGGACTGGAGCACCTCCCATATGAAGACAGGCTGAAAAAGTTGGGGCTGTTCAGCCTGGAGACCTCCTAGCAGCCTTCCAGTATCTGAAGGGGGCCTGCAGGGATGCTGGGGATGGACTCTTCATTAGGGACTGTAGTAACAGGACCAGGGGTAACGGGTTAAAACTTAAACAGGGGAAGTTTAGATTAGATATAAGGAAGAAGTTCTTTACTGTGAGGGTGGTGAGGCACTGGAATGGGTTGCCCAGGGAAGTTGTGAATGCTCCATCCCTGGCTGAGTTCAAGGCCAGATTGGACAGAGCCTTGGGTGGCATGGTTTAGTGTGAGGTGTCCCAGCCCATGACGAGGGGGGGGGTGGAGCTAGATGATCTTAAGGTCCTTTCCAACCCTAACTATTCTATGATTCTGTGATTCTATTAGGAAGAAATCCTTTACTGTGAAAATGGTGAGGCACTGGAACAAGTTTCCTAGAGAAACTGTGGCTGCCCCATCCCTGGCAGTGTTCAAGGCCAGCCTGAATGGGGCTTTAAGCAACCTGGTCTAGCGGAAGGTGTCCCTGCCTATGGCAGGGGGGGTTGGAACTAGATGGTCATTAAGGTTCCTTCAAACCCAAACCATTCTATAATTCTGTTATACACATGCACAGGAGTGCAATTAAACTGAATTATTAAAACATATGCTGATGACTTAATCAGATAAAAAAAGACTTCTCCAGCTCCACTGAAGTCAAGGGAGACACCGACTCATAATTCCTTATGGGCATCCAAAGGCATATCACATCATACATTTGCAAGTTTCCACTGCTGTGCAATGACACTGAATATCAGTTGAGGATCTCTTCCTGGCTTTCCCAGTCCTGCACAGAATAAGACGTAAATGACCATCATTCAAATCGAGAAGCCACAGCACAGAATGAGACGTAAATGACCATCATTCAAATTGAGAAACCACAGAAGATATTCAGACATCAGGAAATTCAGGTTAAACTGAGGCCGTATTCCTGTCCTCATATACTTGGTATAGCACTTAGAAAGATTCTAGCCACTCTCTACAGTCAAGTCTATGCCTTACATGATCTTTTGCAGAAAAGGTGCTCAAACAAAATCCCAAACTGGCATATTTTGCACTAGTCTCCCCAGCTGACAAGATGAAATTTAATTTGCACTGGTTAATCTGAAGTGATGGGAGCCTGAAATTAACTTCATACTGTAATTTAGAACCTGAGAGTGTTTTGTGTCTAACCCATACGTTAAATATTGAGAGCTATATTCAGACTTCTTCTTTTAGTCACCTAAGTATAGCATTGCAGTACCCAAAATTCAGGCTTCTCACCCCACCATGATGATTCAGACTATCTAAATTAGATGCTTATATGATCTTGGAAAAACAGAGTCATGTGCTTCTAAAAGCCTTCAGTGGGCAGTTCAGTAAACCTAGATAGATGGTGCAGAGTCTGCACTTTCTTGGATGATTCACTGGCTCTACAGTGTAAGCCTTACAATTCAAAATGCTGAGTTTCTTTTTGGCTTCTTGTTTTGGCCAGTTTAATTGCCAGAAGAGGACACTGGATCTGCCAGTCCTGCCTCAGCCTGACTCCTGGACTCCCACTGACATACAAATGTTTTTTCTCTAAGCAAGACATTGGCTGTTCATTCTTTTGTTGCTAGTGGTAGAGGCTGCAGCCCTATGTCATGCAATCTGTCAGCCAGGACATCCAGTGAACATCTATCTTGGCTATACTGGATTTTTGATATTGGGTGACCAGGGCATTACATCTGCAAGAGTTATTTCACCTGCTTTTTGCACTTGCTGACTGAGGGCCAGGTCCACGCCCACCAGTCACCGTTGGATTCCCTTCCACTCACTTCATGGAGCACACTTCAGGAGTCTGCCAACACTGCTGAGACCTGGTTAATATACCCCCTTTCCTTTCTGTCTTCAGATTCAATCTGGGTTCCAATTTTTTACACCAGTTTGAAGAAAACACAATAATTTGGCTGTTATACTAAAAGCATAATATTTTGACTAGTTCTGATTATCACCAGGGCCTGACTGTGGCACAGATCCCCAGCTCTGGATTGACCAAGGCCTCAGTAAGGCTATCCAACTCTTTTTGTCAAGACTTATGCTTAGCTTTATAAAGTTCAGTCCCATCAACTCCAGTGTTACAAGTGCTTAACTAACAGGAATGGAGATAAACACATGCTTAAATCCTTTGCTAAATTAGTGTCCCAGAGAGGAAGAGGATTAAGACTCATGTTCATTGACTGCATGTGATTTTAAAGCATTGTAGGTTCTACTGAACTTTCTCATTAGAAAGCACAGCAGGCCATTCACTCTTAAGAGCACTGTTTATTTTATTTCATTATATGAAAGTGTAGTTTTATTTTTTCAGTTAGTCCAAGAAATTGAGCCTGAACTTTTATATGGACTCTACTCAGCTTTCTCCATCTATGAAATCAGCAGATTTCCATTTGCTCCAGGGGTAAATAAACCACTAAACTCAAACCAGGAGTGAAATTTTTGAAATTAGAAACCTTCCCAGGCCTCAGCTGAGCCAGTTTGTCTTCACGCTCCTGGCCATTGTGTGGGAAGTGGTGTGCAATATCCGGAGCTGTCCAAGGTATTTCAGGACTGAGGCACTGAGCGGAATGAAATGGCTGACATGCCTACTTAGCCATTCCTAATTGAATATGCAAATTGAAAAATCTACATTAACATCTCAGAAATGTGTGATTCTGTACCCACTAGTGTTTATTTGCAGTTTGAACAGTTTGTTTCTGGAAGAAGAAGGAAAAAAAACACTTTCAAGCTTGTCCATTACATTATTCTACCAGCTGTCACCTTATTAAAAAGTCTGCAGTTATTAATAAAACTACTTTAAACTACTCACCAGAAATTGCAAATTTAAGAACAAACTCCCTTCCCCCAGGGGTTCCTTGGAAAGGTTCTCAGATTCTCTGACAACCTCCAATACATATCTCTCATTTTGCCAGTACTCCTGCATGCAGTACAGCAGAACCTAACAAGAACATGAATGCAGATTTTCAGATCTGAAGGTGAGGGATAACAGGATGGATTTTTTCTGTGACAAAAACTGCTAAAACATGATACAGAAATTCTGATAAAAGCTGAAATGGTAAGTAAACATTTGTCTTTTTGTGTATTTATAAAAAAAGTTGCCAATTAAGACAAATGAAGAAGAAATAGAGCACTTGATTTATAGGAGATGGGAGAAAAATGAAAGAGAATTGTAAAGCAGGAGATATAACCCTTTCTTGTGCACCATAGAGCAAAATATCAAGATTTATCTGAAAATATAATTTTAGGTCAACAGGAATAAAGAAAGTAAGTATTTATTACCAGCAACACAGCTCCTCTGTTGAAGAAAGAGACTTTTAACGGAATAAAACAAGCAGAAATCCCCTCTCACACACAGGAAAAAACCCACAAAACTTAGAAATAAATTAGCATGTTAAACTCATTAGTTTATCATCACACAAATAAATATTAATTGCATCATCAGGTTAATAAGTTGATACAACTTAAGTTGATACTGGGCTTTTGTCAAAGCCCTTGCTTGCATGAATTTTACTAACTCTGCACCTCTAGCTTATTGGGTTGCTATCTAGAGCTCATCCAACAGGAACTGGCACAGTTTATGTTCATTTGTTCCAAGCAGGAAACAAAAATGAAACTACTGCTGGATTTGAGCCATGATATCTCATGTTGGGGGGCAAATGAGGTAAACATCAAACTGAGACCCAGAATATAAGTGTTGTGGAAAGCCTGAAAATGGTGAAAGACTACAAACTTTCAGCTGATGCTGAACAGAATAAACAGTACTTCCAATCTTGTAAACGTTGATGGCATTCTTGTTCCGGATGATCAGCCCTCTGTGATGGTGCTTCTGCCATGTTCTGTAAAGAAACATAACACCACCAGACTGGCTTGAAAAAGGGGTCTTCTACGTGAATAACCAAACAGAAACAAAACCATTACACCCCTGAAGGCATGTTTCTCTCTTTCTGTTTTGGAACCTCCTTCAAACTTGTCATCCCTCTATTAGCCCAATAGAACCATCCCACCATCCTTCTTCCAACCTTATGTCAGTTCAACTTCTTTGCTTTTAGTAATTCAAATCAATTCTCATAAAAATTCATAGTGTATGGCTCTCAAACTGTAGCCCATCTCATCACTCCAATTTATTTCAGTGCTTTATAAACAGTGAGTGTTCTGTGGTATCCTAATTTCATTATACATACAAAAGATGAAGTCTGGCCTTTTCTGAGCTTTTTACTGTCACTGGAACATGGGTAGGTAGGTGGAATAGCACTCCTTTTCCTCACATTCAATCCTGAAAATAACATTTGCAAGAAGCATTAAAGAGTAACCATAAGGTTTGGAACAGAATGAAAGCTAATACAAATATATATTTTTAGGGTAATTTGATTTTTATAGTAATGATGATATTAAATATTTCTCATTTGTAGGGTCACCAGCATCTTCAGACTCTAACTCAACCAACAAGGTTTCATTTCAGTGGCGGGTTCTGTCCTGTGGAATTTGAAAAAACCCTCACTGTTTACATCTTTGGATGTTGCGAATTCTTTTCTTGATACACCAGAAATGTTTGAAATTAATTAACTCTGCCTTCTTTACATGGTAATTCTTCTTGTTTGTCTCCAACTGCTCCCTTCAGTTTTAAAGATTGTCTGATAAATGTAGAGAGTGATGTCTGACAACCGTTAAGCACTAATTGCTCATTTGCAGAATAGATCAACAGCATTCAAATTTAGTCAAACCAGAGGGTGAAAGAGCTGCCAAGAAAATGCAACAACAAAAGAACAAAGAGTGAAAAAAATAAAATTAGCTCACCTGTTATGCAGAGAACCACACTGTGAGATGCCTTCTCCGCATTATATGGTGGTGGAGCTGAGTAGCCCAGCAGGCCTGACAGCCAACCTTGGACAGGAACGCCACCCAGCCAGCACAGGAGCCTCAACTCATCTCTTCCTGGAGAAGTCACTGTCTGCCCCAGCAATGCTATCGTGGGTTCCCCCAGGCCCTGCCTCCTGGGTGGACCTCAGCCCTGTGCTGTGGTATTTCATCTCCTGAATGGATCCTTCAGACAGACATTGTAGTTTGTCACCCACTCTGTCTCTAGCATGAGGGTCACATTGGACCTTCAGGAGCAGGCAGTCCTTTCAGTGCTCTGACAGACTTGAATCTGCTAACACTGAGCTGCACACCTTTAATGAACAGTTGAAAAGATCCTTTTGAAAGCCATGAAAAATTACTTTGTTTGTTTTTTTTTCCCTGTTAGGCTTTTATAACATTTTGAAACACAGCAGCACCAGGATATTGTCCTTGCTGCCTTTTACATTGTTCAGCATCTTGCTTGCAGCTATGGGTTGAAATTCAGGTGCAATGTCTGTAGTAACCAATTCTTCCAAGTATGCAATATTTGGACTTAAGGCTCACACAAAAGCTGCAACAATAAAAACAGAAATAAAAACTAGAAAGAGGAGAAAGATCCTCTCAAAACTCTTTGCAGAACAAGGCATTTGGAAAGTTCCTCCCAAAACCACCTACTCCAACAGGTTCCATGTCTCCAGAACTTCCCAGAATATACTTTACAGCCACCTCTCCTTGTTCTCCAGCTCACTTGCTCTTTCAGCCTCCTTCATTGCCTCCAGCATATTCTCATGGCCCTGTTCAGAATGGCTAGCTTGTAGGTCTCTACAGTCAGCAGCCCAGAGTAAGGAGGTGTCATTCACACTCACAGTGAGTCCCAAAGCACGGTTGCCGTAAAGCACTGGAAGATGCAGAAAGGAGACTGTTATGCCTTGCTTGTTCCTTTGTAGTCTTTCTTTGCAGTCTCTGCTAAGAGCAGCATCTTGAAATGTGAAACAATGTAGGAATTTGTTTACTGTTCTGTTTTCATCACTCACCTAAGTTGCCTAGAGCCTACAGAGATAAAAGGAATATTTGAGCTCTTGCAACTTTAGAGTAAAATGTTTATGTAAAAAAAACCCTAGATTTTTATTTTAATGCCACCATGTGCTGGTTTTGGCTGGACTAGAGTTAATTCTCATCATAGTAGCTGGTATGGGGCTATGTTTTAGATTCATGTTGGAAACAGGGTTGGTAATTCAGGGATGTTTTAGTCACTGCTGAGCAATGTTGACAGAGGTTGAAGGCCTTTTCTGCTCCTTACACCACCCCACCAGTGAGTCAGCTGGGGTTGCTTAAGAAGTTGGGAGGGGACATAGCCAGGACATCTGACCCCAAATGACCCAAGGGATATCCCATAATATATGGGGTCATACTCAGCATGTAAAGCTGAGGAAAGATGAATGGGGGGGGGGGGAACACGACTTTCAGAGTGATGGCATTTGTCTTCCCAAGTACTCATCATGTGCAATGCAGCCGTTTTCCTGGAGATGGCTGAACACCTCCCTGCCCATGGGATGTGGTGAATGAATTCCTTGTTTTGCTTTGCTTGCATGAGTGGCTTTTCTTTACTTATTAAACTGTCTTTATCTCAACTCAAGAGTTTCCTCAGTTTTACCCTTCTGGTTCACTCCCCAATCCCACCAGGGTGGAGTGAGTGAGCAGCTGTGTGGAGCTTAGTTGCTGGTTGTTGTTAAACCACAACACAGTACCAGCAAGGTCTTGCATGGTAATGTCACAGTACTATTACAGGCAAAACCCATGCAGTTAAGGCTGTTAGCCTACAAACTCTTTACTCATGGGCACTGCTACTTTACTAGAATTTAAGTTTATAAAGAAAATCATGAATCAAAGAAAAGTGTCTGTTTTCCTACTAAACCTTTTTAGTGGCACAGGATCCGTCACTCTGAAAAAAAAAAATAATTAGGCTTTCAACAGAGTAGTAGAGAGTAGACCTTTTAATACACACAGACTATCATTTTCAAAATGACAAATCTAAATTTAGGCTTTTAAGCTTGCATATATGGAACTTTCAAAAATAGTGGCATGGTTTAAGAATCTCACTAAATTCAAAATATATTTCTTAATTAAGAAGTGCAGTTTGCCTAGCTCTCATGTCTTGCCAAAGTTACTAGAAAATGTTATCTAATACAAGAGGGGTTTTTAAAGGATGCTTTACTCTTCACTGTCTTTTCATGGCAAGTATGAAAATAAACAGTAAAACAATATATATCATAGATGAAATTCTATTACTTATTACAAATCTAATAGGAGAGGCACAAGACAAAGAACATTCAAAAGTTACAGGTTTAAAGTAGAATTAAAAACCAAGCTGTATATACTAAAAGTGATTTTTCAAAAGTATACGGGTACAGGCATGCAGATTCTACCAAATGCCTGGCACAAAGCAGTAGAAGAACAGTGCCCTAAAATGTTTTTCTTTGTTCTGGGTACATTTTCTTTGTACTGATCCAAGAGTAAGTCAGCCTAAATAAAAATATGTTAGCTATCAAAGCAAGCTCCAGTGATACATTTTTATGCATGTTGGTTGTCATAAAAACTATTTCTATTCATTGAAAAAGTGGATGTCCAGTGTAATCAGGTATCTTCAAAAGAAGAATGAGATTCAGTGTTAATCACATCACTCTCATTAGCTTTTGGGAAGCAGCAACACACTCCCTGTGATCAGGAAATCTTGTTCTCCAAAAATGGCTGCTGACATGGCAGGTATTGAGTCCATCCAGATCCAAATCTTACCTGCTTCTCAAGAACTGCGTAAATGCTCCATGCTGGGACCACCCAGCTGGAATTTAGCTATTTCATGACACATCCAATCTGTGCTGATAAAAGAAACAGTTCTAATTTAAGATGCTTACACAACAAGGGTGGATAGAAAATAGGCTGTAGAGAAGATACAGCATATCTTTGATAGTCTTTAGGTGGTTTCTTCGTGAGGAAACCTTCCCTTTGTGAAAATAGTAAAGAAATTTTGCAGCCTTCACAGCCATAAAGACCTTATCAGAAGTATTTGCATTCTGGGAGCAAACATAAGGAGTGAGTAATTCCTGGGGCTGGTGGGCTCAGTTCTTCACTGTTGTCAAACTGATTAGCCTCAAAGGATCTATTTGAATAAATATACCTCAAAGGTAACCACAGAAGTCTCAGTGTATTTGTACAGGAGATAAAGACCCCAGTTTTTTATTATTAGTATTTTTCCATGCATGTCATCATTTCTCTAATCTACACAGCTAACATTTTCCTGCTTCCCAGTGGAATACACTGCAAACATTTCTTTTTAAGACCACTTGACTGCCTTTAAAGACTGACCAGCTGGGGAAGTCCTCAAGTATATTCGTGTTTGAAAGCTGCATATTTAAAATGAAGAGTGTTACTATAGAGTAACTTCTCAGTATTTTCTCCTTGATATAAATTTTCATGGGGGAAATTCTGGAATGTTTCCTTCACAGTCTCAAACAAGAGTGCCCTGCCTCATTCTGTGACTAAGCCTGGCTAACGTCTATGAGAGAGTTACATCTAACTCATCCAATGTCTAGATGTTAGGCTAGTGGTTCACATTCCTTCCAAAGTCAACAGAAAGCTGGGCAGTGCTTAGCTTTGAGAAGGCAACTCATTCCATCCTCATAGAAGTGTACCAGAGAGATTGGCTGAATCACCACCTGCAGCTGACTCCGTGGGTAGCCTAGACAGCAGGACTCCACCAGGGACTGCAGTGTCTGACCTAGGTCTCCAGTGACAGCTGAGATTATCTGTCATATCCTGCCTGAATGCCACCCCAGAAGGTCTCTGCCTATCCTACAGATTGCATTTCTTTACTGCCAGCCTCTGGATGCCACAGATACCCTAAAGTGTCTCAAACTGCATTATATGTCTGTACTTTGCAAACAGATCTTGAGGTTTCTGTCCCTTATTATCTTTCCTTATTGCCAGCCTCTAGGCAATCTCATAAAGAAGCTCTCATACAGGTTGCTTCCTTTTAATTTCTTCCAGCAGCTATTTACTTCACTTAATTTTCTTGCAATCAGAAGCAGTGCTAGTGGTAATGTCATAGTCATGACTGACATCACTGCTTTTGTAGCTATGGATAAAATGAAGTCAACATTGTCATTGTCTTATTTGTACTCATGACTAGAAAATTCAGTTTAAGACTGCAAGCTTGTTCCACTACTTTCAAGAAATAGTATCTGCCCTGGAGAGCCCAAAATCTAAGCAGATAAGAAGACAGAAGGTAGGCAAAAAAAAAAAAAAATTGAATGCAGATATCCATCCTCATAAGCACTGTCTTCATCATAACTTTCATTGATGTAATTTCTCTTGAAAAGATAACAAGGCTGTAAACAGCATTAAGCATGCTAATAATACAGTCTCCAGCAGACACCCTTACCAGAGTCCCTGCGTGAGATTTCCAGCAGCAAGGGGGACCCTGTTGTTAGACCTGCCAGCTAGTGCTGGATCCACATACCAGTAGAGCATCATAACTTAAGGTCAGACTGTGACAAATTCTTTTAAAAATGCACCAATAAAGAAATATCTACATGTATCCTGAGAAATTCTTTAGCAATGGCAAGACTTAATACAGTTGACAAAATAAAATGATCAACATTAAAAGATGTTAATAACATAATACAGAGCTAAGCATATCTTTTACCAGAGCATTTTCAATTTAGTGGCTTAATTTAATATTTTATGAAACTAATTCAATATTCTTTGCTTCTGTTTTGTGGATCTATCAACATGTTTTAATCATTCAATTTGATTTTCCATTTTCCATCAATTTTGGTCAGAATAGCACGACTCTAATATTTCAATAATCTAATCTGCTTTTTTGTTTGTGTGTGTGTCGATTTAGAATTTAGATTTAAAATTTGGTTTGGTCTTTCATAACCTAATCTGGTTCTTAAATAAGTAATATATGGTGCTGGATTCAGATCTCTGTAAAAGGAAACAATAATCTTCCTCTCTTTTCAGTGATCATCTTTCAATCCTCACAAAAACATTACGAAAATGAATAGGCTGAGGCTAACTTGTTTATTCTGAATGAGCTTTCTGAACATTCATGTAGGGAAAAAGAATTCCTCCTGACATTTTGTGAACCAATAGTGTTCTGTATACTTGGATCCAAAAATGAAGCATAGTACCACCCTCCTTCTGCATCTTCACAGTCATTGTGTGCTACCTTATCATTATTTAAATGAGGAGAGATATGTGAATTAATAGTCGATGCGTGTTAAGATTAAGAGTTTGTTACCTCCTGTACATAAGGTACTTTCTGCTGAAGTGCTGAAACATTCATGCATAATATGAATGGACTTGGAACAAACAGCACCTTTTACAAACCCAGTGAGATTAAACTGCAATACAAATTATCTAATAAAAACTTCATCAGTAATTCTGTAAATTCAAACATCTAATAGGAAAGAAAAGAAAGAACAAAAGTGACTGCTACAGAGCCCTTATGTGAAAAAAATAATAAATATCAAACTATATAAATAAATACAAACCAAAATCACTGTAAAAAGGCAAGAAAAGTTATTCCTTAAAATGCAAAGTACATACACTGCAAATTCACACATATCTATATATTTTAGTCAAAGGTAAAAACACCAATACTGTAAACTGTAAGCAAAATGTAATTCTGAATAATAAATAATACTCACAGCTCAAGAGATGTATTAGTAGACTTTCTGAATATTTGGCAGTCAACCTCAATAGCTCCACATGGCAGGTTTTTTTTTAAGGCATCATTAGACAGATAAATACCTTTCAAGAATCCTGACCCCTCTTTTTGAGAGTATAATTCACAAGGCTAAATGAAAAACAGTACCCAACAAATAGAATCATAGAATCATAGAATAGTTAGGGTTGGAAAGGACCTTAAGATCATCTAGTTCCAACCCCCTTGCCATGGGCAGGGACACCTCACACTAAACCATATCACCCAAGGCCTCGTCCAACCTGGTCTTGAACACTGCCAGGGATGGAGCATTCATACTTAAATTCAGTGTTTGGATCCTTTCAGAAATACCTTTGTGGCCTGAAGTAAATTACTGAGCACATAAGAAAATATATTTACATTGCAAAGCAATGAGGGAAAGCACAAAATGAGTGCTCTGACCCTAATCTTAACCAATGCAAACATATGCAGTCTCTAACAGCCTTTTGGTTTTAAGAAATACAAATAAATATTTTTATGGTCTATTTTGCTACTGTCCTTCAAGGGGAACTCAACACATCTGTGGAAATACATGCCCTTTGTCACCTCTTCTTCACAACAATGCCCATAGAGCCTCTCTTGGCTCCCCAAGCAGAATGTGGCTAATGATTTTGAAGACTTCATCCCTGCTCTCCCCCAGTGAAAGCCAAGGGGAGGGGAATCTCTCCATGAATAGTGGTTTCAGCCCACCAGCAACTCAATCCCTATCCCAGTCTTCAGTGATGTCACTCTTCAAATTACTGCGGTACGTAAATCCCTGCTACTTAAAAAACTATTTCATCCTTTAGCTCCATCTTCAACCACAAAAGTTAAACAGAGGAGGGAAAGGCAGGTTGCTTCTTTGCTCCTCAAGATGTATACAAACCCAAACAACTAACAAGGGTTGTTGCCATAGCTAAATAATGTGTGTGAAACATTATGAATGGGGTTGGAGAGTATAAACACAATTTGTTTGCATTCTCAGATATTCTCTCCTGAGGGATTTTCAGGTTTGGATGCTACAAATGCCATTTAATGTCACCATTCCAACAGTCCCACTTGTTCCTTCTACAGGCCAGTCCAATCCCAAAATGTGAGATTCACATATGGGGCCACAGGCTGCAAGATGACAGTCACATGTTGAGAGACCATATTTGCTACATGAGCAAAGAAGGCCACAGGGTTTGGCTGCTAGAGGGGAGCATAAGGATGCATGGAGCACAATGCTACAGCTGCTCCTGCCCTTGTGCACCAGGCACAGTTGGGGAACAGACTGCAGAGCTGTCTGTCAAGAGTGTGTAGAGGGGAGCTCTAAGAGAAGGAAAGGTAACAGCAGCACCACTAATGCGTGAGACTCGGCACAGCACTAGGCAAGTTTGAGGAGACAGGTGCTAAAGGATCTCACACTCACCACAGGAGACTTGACAGGCCTGTTAGACATCTGCTTAGTGCAGAGAATAGCAGAAGGTGCAACAAATCTGGGAGTCTTAGTGCAGTAGAGAGTTATAGATCAGGCAAGAAGTGCCACAGAAAGGCCTAATTCCTTGAATTCCAACAGAGAGAATCCACAGCTTCTACCATACCAACAGGACAAAAGAATAGTGGGGCAAAAGCCCCACTAGCTGCCTGCTCCGTACACCTCCCACCACCAAATACCACACGCAGTTGTTGGCAGGCACAGAAGACTACTGCTACAATAGGTGACAGTAATTGCCACTAATCTACAGTGCACTAAATTCCTGCACAGATTTATTTCTGGCTGGCTTGAGTAGGTAAAAAAAAAAAGCTCTGCTTTCTTGTGGTTTACAGGGGCCTGTAAAGAAATTCCAAAAATAATTCTAGGATGTCTCCATTCATCCTATGTGTACCTTCAGAGGTTCCTACACATCTACACACTGTCTGGTGCTTTCTAAGCGATGCTAATTAGCCCAGAAGTATTTAATAGTCTCCCCCACAGGGAGACACTTGAGTTGTGACAGAGATCCATGTTCCTTTGCTTTGCCTTGCTATTTGACATAATCTGAAAAGTTTTGGATTATGGATATAGCATCTATTTACATATAGCAATTCTGACTCTTTTCCGGAATTTTCATGTTGTTTTCAAAACAGAGAATTCATTACAGGTATTTCTACAGATGATGTCTGTTGTTTTGCATGTGACACATGAGAACCCCCACAAGGATCCCTGTGGAATTGTGTACAGCCATAGGTGGGTGTTGCTTGCAAGAGAATTTTAGTGAAGCTGTTCCCAAATTTGATGAAAAAATTCCAAGGGCATCTTACAGTTAGAGGAAGACACTTCTAAATTGCCCATTTATGGAGGGATCAGTCTTCTTGTGGCAGAGATACTGAAGTGCAATTACTTCTAAAATGTGGAATAATTATTTTTCTACAAATGCCCACTGTCACATACCTGGGGACAATCCAGGCCAATTAAAATAAAATTACGCTCTACAGGCCAAAGTCATCACTCACTATCAAATGACTGCAAAGGCAGAACATTTTTAGCTAATTAAGAATTCCTAAAGCTCTAGTATATCTTATAACTGTCAGAAACAGCAAGTTATAGAAGTAGATAACATACCCTCCTAACTGAGTATGTGGAGTTTCTTTAGAAGACTATGTTTCCTTACACTTGTGAGAAGATTTTTTTTATTACAAAACTACAAAGTAGCAGGATCAGTAAGAATCAAGAAATCATTTAAAGACGCATTTACTGTCAGCTAAGCACAGGAAAGGAAAAATCATTTTGGCTTGGATGGGAAGAGAAAATTTGAGGAAGAAAATAAAACTAGAAAACAGAAAAACATCACGTCACTGAAGAGAAAATTTTAGTTTCTGTCGTTTCACTTATCTTGATAACTTGATAAAGAAATATAATGGATATTTATTTCCAAATTTAATTCATACATGTTTGTTGATAAGGATGCGCTCTTTTGACTTTTTCATAACCTACTGGAGATAAACATCCTTAAAACAGACCCTCCAGCACTTTCAGAAGCCAGCCTTCCATCTATAATTAAGAGTGTTTTCTTCTTAGAGTTTTGACCTATCTTCCACATGGATTTCAATAATATTGCTTATAGCTTCTTTATTATGTCTAATATGTCAGATAGTATGTCATAAACAGCTTAAAATGCAATAATAGGAAAAAGAAAGTCAAGAAAGTCACTAGCTTTATCAAGAATTATCTTCCCACTCACAGCCTGATCTGAGCATACATTATTTCATCATGCAGTCCAAACCAAGACTGGCATGGAGAAACATAAGAACTTGTCAAATATTGCCAGAAACAAGTTAACCAATACGATAATACAGTATGTTAATTAGTGCTTAAAGCTTGCCAAAGGTTTAGATGAGTGAGAACTGGTGAGGCTGCCAACTAAAGGTAAGGTAGAATTAGACACCTGAATGCTTTGGGCTTTTTTTCTCTCACGGAGAAGAAGAAAAGGGCATATGGCTCATTAAGACCATTTGTAATGGGGAACAAATAAGATTTCGTATGAGTAGACTCATAGACCATTTTTGGACCTTATGGACACTTTCTAGATTTTTTTCATGTGAAGCAGAAGTAGTCAAAATCAATTCCTAGAGATAAGTGCTCTTCTTCTGGTAGCTGCCATAGTCCCTCATTCTGGTACTCCCTGGCTCATGTGACACCTCTAACATGGGAACACAAGAAGATTTTGCCTCTTGTGAACATCAATTAACAGCTAATAAATTGACAGAGCAGAAATAGTGAGTTGTGCAACACTGGGGCAATAGTTTGGGTCTCTCAAACAATGAAACTGATTTTCAGCAAAGTTACAAAACTTTAGTTATCTTAGTGACCTGCATGTCAATTTGCTCAACAGATTTAAAAGATAGGAGAGAAAGGGTTTGACTGACAGATGGGTCATACCAGACTCATTTGTTTTGAAAACCAGACTAAGAAAAATAAATGTAAGCTGCTTCTGACTGAATATGTTACTGGGATTCTGATATCTGATTTTATATCTGACATAAGTTCAAGGGAAAGCAAGGAGAAGAAGCAATATTGGTTAAAATGATTGGTGATCTTTAATATCCTGGCACAGCAGGTGCTGTCTTCAGCTGGCGATGCTTTAATGCACAAATTTAGATATGATCTATTGAGTTCATACTGGGTGCTGAATTTTGTCTATCTTGGCATTTGTTGCACACAGGATGTTGAGACAGGCTTATACTCCAAAGCTTTAGTAAGCCAAGCGCACAGTTGATGGCATATATCACTTTGCATAAAGGCCCACCATAACAGTAGTATGTGGGCTTGCAGGCCTCTCGAGACCCACAAGGGATATGTTACTGTCACCAAGGCTCTGGAAAAAATCTGCCAGCAAAGCTTGGCTGAAAGAGTACAGAACAGCAAGCAGTGGGCAGGCTGGAAGATTGCAGATGGAAAGCCTTTAGTACTACAGGGGTTAATTCACCCAAGGAGCTGTGCAACACACTGAACTAACATTTAATTTGCCATTTGTGGAGGTTGCCAGAGCACTTCAGAGTATGAAAGTCAATAAACAAAAAGCAAAATCTATTATTGCATTCCACAGCATTGCCTGCTCCCCAGTAGTATAAATCAGTGTCAGAAAACAGTGCACCTGCAGCTTAAAAGCACTTTCTCCTTCCTTGAGCACTGTTTTCAAGGCACTAAACTCACTAATTCAAGCATCTTAGAGAATATGAATGCCCCAATAGCATTATAGCTACAGTCAGCTCTATGCAATGCCTCTGCAAGTTCACACTCTCTGCCCCTCCAGTTTTAGCCATATCCCTGTGATGTGGTTACAGCTGTGTGGCAGCCTCTAGCTCAGTGTCTGATTGACAGGTGACAACAAAGCCCTTTATACATGAGCCATAAAGAAATATATAATGTATCTCATAAGAGGTATACACTTGGGGAAAAAAATTATTGCCTTTTCCCTCAAAAGAACCATCCCACCATTTCACTGTCCATGAATGTGAACATGAGATGTGGACTGTTGAAGGCACTCCCGGACTGAAGATGTAAAAGCATATAATGCCAGCCATGTATATGGTGAACACGTGACAAATGAGGAAGTCTGGTGTCAAAGATCTGCGTGTCTCACCTCCCTCTTAGATGTATAGGACTTGGTGGGTTTAAGCCTAAGATGTGCTATGGAAAAGTCATTAAAATGCACATAGTGTGAAATCAAGTCCCCAGCTCATTTATCACCAATAAAATTATTCTATCTCAGCTCAGCTGAGGATCTGTTCATGTTGCAGAATAAATGAGAGTAGATGACTTCAGGTTGTCAGTCAGACTCCTCAGCTCAGTTTTGTTACCTGCTAGGATATATACTGCTTGGGCCTGGCTATATAAGAGCAGACAATCATCCTCTGATCGCAGACATCTTCATCTATGTGGGTTATAAGACTTCCATGCAGGCATGCTGTTCCAGCCAAACAGAAATGGCATGGGTGGCTATGGCCCTCTCAGTCTTCCACCTCTTCTGGTGTTTTCTGCTTGAGAATATAGACTGTCCTACTTCTCATAGCTGACATTTCTTACACACCACAACAATGAAGTACCACTGTAGCTGAAACTGCCATGCTGGACAGATACCTAACTCTGCACAGTGTATAATGGATAAAACGGTTACAGAGTGCACAAGATAAAAAACTGTGCCCGTGCTGCATGCAATGGTGCTGTGAAGAGGCACCTAAACTACTGCTGTCATTTATCCCATTGAGCTGCTCCCCCAAAGAGCTCAGCACAGACCAAATCAGCTTGTTTCTGCTTTAGATTCGTATCTCTGTATTTCTCTCTGGCACCATCAACTGAATGTGTCAACATAGGAGGGACAAAACCAATATTTTTAATCCTCAAACCTCTCCATTTGCTAGCTCACCTGGAGAGGTGTTGATGCAGTGTGATAATGATGTTCTCTGTGCTGGCATGTGCTATGGGCTGTGGCCACTTGCAGTGAACTTTGTAGCCAGGGGGAAATAATCATCACTCCACAGCGCACTGCAATTGGAGAAGTCTTTCAAGAGAAGTCTCTCCACAGTTCCCTGCCAAGTTAGAGAGATAATCAGCAATTCATCACTCGCAACAGTCCCCTGTATCTATATCCCATCTCACAGTTTCCCATTCTGCTGTTTTATTAATCCCTAAGAGTGCATCAAGAATTTATTTTGGATCCCTTCCTGAAGATGCTGCCTGCCAAAAGGATCTCCTCACATATGGGCCTCCGGTCCCCTTACACTCACACATGCATGTTCCCACATGTCCAATGAATCAAAAAGCCTAGAAAAAAGTGGGCAGATTCTGTCGAGGTTACTGTTGAAGTTTGAATTGCAGATTTATTTAAAGAGCACCTACAGTTGAATTTAAATTTTATTTCCTCTGGCAGCAAAGTTAATGGGGTATTTTTTTCCTTCACAGAGCCACAGGCTTCTTACCCTTAATACTTAGCAAACATGAAACTGGTTGCTACATAAATTGCTTCTTCACTCATCCAGCTCGCCTTCTGTAACACATTCCCACAGCCCTCAATGCTGGGGACAAGAGAGGGTAGAATTCTTCAGTGTGTCCCTTTTGAGACACTTTGAACCTTGCAGAGACAGTGATCTCATATTAGTGCTCCCAGATCTATTGAACAGATTATTTAAGGGCATTATTTAAGCTCCTGATAAATTCCTGCAAATAAATACCCAACTCCAGACACAGGCAGTACTACTGCTGTCACTGTGAGAAGCAACGTGCAGGAAAGGACTGCAATGGTACAGAGGGGGAACGTGTGTGGGCCATACTGTGAGATGCCCACAACACTTCTGGGCTTCTGCCTGTTAGGCTGGTTTTAATGCCTGAGCAAGCCTGGGCTTTGTGTCGTAGGGCAGGTTTTTAAAGAACATTAATGTCTATTTTGCTTTAACAAAACCAGCTCCACATTCAGTCTTGGTTAGTCTTAATTCCAAGTATTGCCTTTATTGTGCAAGGAGATTTTGTGATTATACTTTCAGTGGTTTAGCTCAGGACTGACATTATTCTACAATTACTCAAAGACATACATACACAAGGGTCATAATTCCATTTGCTTTGTGTAATAAATTGTTCTGCAGGTAACAACTGAGGAGCTGAATACGTTTGAGGGATTTCTTAGGGACACTTTAGTAAGAAATATTTTCTAACAAAATCTGTCTTATTCAAGCTTGGGACCAGTCAAAAGTGTTTTCAAAAATTCTGTCTGTCTGTCCTCTGTAAAGATACATTTTTCTACAATGTAGGAACATAAAAAGCAACTCCAAAAATGAAAAACATCCAACTTGAGTCACACTGTGTAGTTTCTCAGTTATTAGAAAAGGGGGGATTTACTTAATCTTATTGTCTTGGGGGTTGTTTTTCTTTTTTTTTAATTAGCACTTGAAACTTTTTTTGGGGAAAAGATCAGAATAGTCTCTATGATCACAAAAACGAAGTTTTCTAGATCGAAGTAGTCCAATGCAATGCTGACAATTTTGTCACATTTACATTTACAGCCAGGCTACTCATTACCACTACATCTGCTTTCAAATGGCTTTGAAGTCTTTTGGGATAAAAACCAAACCAAAACAAAAAAGAACAACCCCCCAAAATCCCCCAAACAAAATCAAAATAAAAACTAAAAAGAAGTAAGAGCTGTTCAGTGAGTTGCTGGCAAGCTCTATTCAAGATGTTCGAAGCACAACATCTGATTCCATTCTGCATCACATCACATTGATATTCTGCAGCAAACCTACTTATTTCTACAGACTTCTATGAAGACTACATTTCTGTGAGAGTCAGTTGAACTGTGGGGCATATAGGAACCAGACCAAAAATGCCAAAAATACAGGGTGCAAACAGCCAAGCCAGTAGGGATAATTCTGCGAGCTGAAACTTTTTCAAAAAGATGTCAGGAAAGTATGCTTGCCTCAGCACTCTCTATACCAGACCACAAATAATCTGTCCCCCAGACCCACACTGAATCTAACACAAATCCATAGCATATGCTTAGTCTAAATTGAGGAGATGCACTTTATTGTGCATACCTGATACAGTTGAAACTGAGACTGCCAAGTTAGTGCACTGTCCAGTGTAAAGATCTTGAATGGCTATTTCAGGCTGAGACAGTCAAAATGCAATATCACATGTACACTGCCTCATTGCAAAGCATATGATTTTAATAAAATGCATCTAGTGTTCCAGCACGCTGTCAAATCCCAAGATGAAAATTTGGATGTACCTGTCTAATGACTAAACACAGAAATGAATTCACAAGTTCTGTGCCTAGAATTGCAGCAAAAAATATACCACCTAGTGTGGATTGCTGGCAAAAATATTCCCTTAGCCCCTTCACAACAAAAGGAGAGTGAAGACTGCAAAAACCTTCCTTCCTCTGTTCATTCCTAGAGTGTGAAATGACAATGGAAGATTTTCGCAGCCATGCTCCAGGCAGATTTAAAAATGAAAGTCTGCATGCTTCCCCTGGGAAAGAATACACAATTTGTAGTCAGATCGCATTCGTACAGGCCAGGAGACTCTGGGAGCAGGGGACAAAAACACAAAGTTAGAAAACAAAATTTAAGTAAAATTCAAAGCGTGAAAAAGACAAGGAGGCAGTAAGAAGGAAAGCCTGTATAAGCACAAAATATGCTTTCAAAAACAAGCTGTGCTTTCTACTTTATGGCTGTGCAGCAGAGTGGCAGCTGCTTTCCTTCCCCTCTTGGCTGCAGCAGGCTGAAGGTGGTGTGGGAGGTATTCTGAACCCCAGGAGCTGGCAAGAGTTCCAGGGTGTTTGCAACACAAAGTGAAAGGAACAGGTCATTAAACATCATTCAAAATTGACACTGATATAAAAGAAAATATTTTTGTGTTTGTTGTTCTTGAAGGGATGCAGCTCCAGATCACAGATAGGGTACAGAATGCTAACAAAAGCCTGTGGTTCTGACACTGGTATCTGATATGAGAAAATACACGACACCATGACAATGCAAATAGGGAACAAAATCAGAGCCATTTAAGCATCTCCTGGTAAACCACTGCCTAGCTAAGATATATCTTTTGGTGTATTGCATGTCTGTAGCACAGCTAAATATCATCATGTTCTTTAGACTGAATGGTTACAATTTTGATAGGATCTTAGGGATATTTTGCTTGGAAAGTAAATAAATCAACTGATGGGGGAGAAAAAAAGGTTTTGCTATCAACTGCTCGGATTTTCCCATGGTTTCCTAGGAAAAAAGCGCTTATGCAATTTTTTCTGTGCACCCATTTCCTCCCTCCTTCCAATCTCATTTGAACCTTTCACAAGAGATCATCCATATTTGATAATACTGAGCAGCCAAAAAGTGTATCTGTGCTGGTAGAAAACCCACCGTAGCCCTAGCTGCAGGAGCAGGAAATTACATGTACCTGTTAGAAAGTTATTTCATCAGATTAGACTTGACTACAGTTTTGCTACCATCAAAATTCTGAACATCTTCACTTCAAGTGTGCAGAGAGTCTGTTGTCAGCTTTCAACCCATCTATACCAGCACAGTACCCTACCAATATGTTGCCAGCATATAGCCAGCACAGCATCCTATAAAGAGCAACACTAATCTAGAAGGCTAGGAAAAACACCTAACATTGCTTATGACTCTTTGAGCTGGAAAATGACAAGGAATTTTAACATTTGCTTCTTCTATGCTCTGCATTGGTCCCAGAGGAGACCCAGGCCAAGAGGATCACAGTGGCAAATCTCCTCCAGAAAGGTAGGAAGCTGCTCTGCAGCTTTTGGCCCCTGGGTCAGGGATTGCTCCCTGTGGCAGTGAAGCAGAGCCACATTCATTTCAGGAATGAGGGACTGAATACAGTACAAGAAAAAATAAGTCCATGAACGTATTAACCACAAAATTGCAACAATCAAGTGCAACAATGATCTCATAAGATGTCCATAAGATGTCCATATGACAATGATGTCCATAAGAGAGGAAAACATGAATGACAAGTCATTTTCAAGTGCTCTAATGCAACCAAATAGCTACTGCAGACTTTATTACAGGCATTTCATTGTTAGGGTTTAGCCTTAGGTTTTGCCATCCTCATACTTTTTACAGACTACATTCACAAACAGAACAAACCATGTCAATCAGCTTTTGCAAGAAAAGATGATCTGCACAAAAGCTAAATGGGACTGTCACAGGGCCCCGAAGTATACTGTTACAAAATTTGTCCACAAATCATTACCTCAGTGGCAAATTAAATAAAGTAACTGGTGTTTTGTCTTTTAGTGAAAGGAGTTATTATTTCCTATTTGCATCTTCATATTAATTTCTTGAAAGAGGTGTCCAGCAGAGGTGTCCTGTTGAGCACATGTGAGATAAAGGTTTTACTTCCAAGAGCCTGTGCTGGAGGGGAGAGGTGGTGGGATTTGACCCATCAGCCCAAGAAAGGGTACAAACTTGCAGCTCCCAGCCTGCAATCTGTAATAATTTCTTTAAGCGTGACATAAAAAACACAGCAAATATGTACTATCTGCTGGAGCAATGATAGGACTAAGCTGGAGACCTGCTTGAATTTACAAATTGTCTGTGACAAGTGAACACAGCTCCATGTTTCATGGAAACAGTGAATTGGATGCTTGCCTGATTCAGTAAAGAAACTGTCTTTACAACTTGCATTTCACCTAAATTTTACCCATCCCCTAGTTTTATTTCCAAGAAGTTGGTGTTCAGTAGACTGGGTTTTTTTCACTCTCAAAAATTCATTTCCCTTGAAATAATTTTTAAATTAGGATTTGTATTTATCAGTTATCAAGTATAAAATCTAATTTGATTCAGCATGAAACATAGTTGTGATACAGCGCAGAGCTGAAGGATTGAATCAGTAGCAAAAGCTGAACAATTAGTCATCAACCTACATTGAAAATAAGATGAAACTTTCCAGTCTACTGAAAGTAGAGATGGCATTTGGGCAATGAAAAGTATGCAAACAAGGTCCTATTTTTTAAAATAAATTATCAGAGTCCAGACCTTAAACAAAAGAAAAAAATGGTTTGGTTTGTGAAGGTCAGATCCACAGAAAATAAATCCAAACCCAAGATGTACTCCATCTGGGGCTCTTGAAAGAAAGACGGAGTGGGGCCCAGGGTCAAATGGTTTGAACATGCCTCCAAATATTGGCCTAACTCTCTTTATAGAGCTGGGCTCTCTCTCTGTTTCTTCATGTGATAAGGGCCAAATACCACTGTGTTGTGCAATCGCTGGGTTGCACATTCCAAAGGTATTAATCTAATGTAAATGTCTGGTAAAGTTTTGTGGCTGTTTTTCATTGCTGGAATGTTGGCAGAGAAGATTTGAAGGACTGATAGACAGATGTTCCGTTTGCCCCCAGATTTGTCTGGCTCTTGATTAGCAATGCAAAGATGCATTTTTTATAACGCACAGACACATCTAAAAACACACAGAGCCTTATATGTCCTTGTTCAATAAAACTGCTTAGAAGCAGAGATGAACTTTTGCACCTTAACCTTGTACAGGAGCACTTCTGATGGAAATAGAGCGGCTCTAGCAAGAGTTGTCTGGGAGAGAATGGAACCAACTATGTGATACCACTTCACAGTGTTTAAAAAGAGGTGGTTTTAAAAATTTTACTGCATGCTTCTGATTCTTCACTGTACAGCAGCGAATGCAGTACTTGGCAACATGGATGACAGATACAGTTGGGACTTATTAGAAGTGGTTTCATATTTGATCTTAGAGAATCACTGTGGATTAGAACATCAAATGAGGGGGGAAAAAAGAACAACCAACCAAACAAATAAACAAAAACCCTAAAACCACTTCCCCAACCTAAACAAGCCTCCAGAAAAGCATTAAAATGCCTGCATTTGGTATAAATAGGGAGTTTATTTAAATAAAAATGAAAAGTATTGACCGCTGGACTAATCTTTTAAAACTATATTTTGGGCTTCATGAAATTGTAATAAAGTAAAATGTCAGCAAGTGATTTCCCTGCAGTAATGGGAAATTTATAGAGTTGACAAGACTCAAAAAGCACTGCATAGTGCCACTTCTGGAAATCACAGTGTCTTAAAGAGAAAACAGGAAAAAACACTGAAAAACAAAGAAATTCTAAAACTAGATAGTGGACATGGCTATTACACTGTATCTATATGAATCACTGCATGAAAACTGCATCTGCGATGACGCTGAAACTAGAAACTGCTTCATACAAATTACAAGCACAAAAGAACTAAGAGTAACAAGGGGCAGATTTTCAATCGAATAAATGAAGTGTGTAGCAGCCTGTAAAATCCATTCAACACAAGCCAAATTAAAACCCACTTTTGATCACTGGAAAGATAACAATGGACTTAGTGTCAGGGCCCAGGATGCCAGCAGACTAAATCAAACTATAGGCTGAGACAGTATTCGATATGTGTGTTAAGTAAAACCAAGAATGACAGATACCATCTCAATACAGCACAGTCCAGGCTACGTTTTCGGAGCACTGAAGAGTGAATGCCTATTCAGCTGCATCACACGGTGAGCATGCCTGCCTGCAGTGATCAGTGGGTACCCAGGGAAGAGAACAAATGATGTCACTGTGAAAGCAAAGTATTCAGCAATGACATCACAACCTGCTGGGCATAAATTAATTTCACTAAATAGAAACAAAATAGAAATTTTAAATGACAAATGGTGGTGGGGTTACCTTTACCTGGCACTGAAAACCTTCAATGGAAGAAGGTTTACACAAGCTCCCTCCAAGGGCAAGAAGTTAGGACCTCCAGGAGACATGAATTCAGGGGGAGATAATACACCATGGGAGCTACTGATCAATAGGAAAAAGACAAGAGAGTTTAGCAGCGATAGTATTAATCCTAGCTTTGGATTACATTAACTTTTCAGATCATTTGCTCACACTGTAACATAGACATCCCCTCTTAAAAATAAGCATTGGGGTACTTTTTATTGTCAAAAACAATTTTTTCTCTTTTAAGTGGGGAACTTTGTTGAGCAGTGGTCCAACTGACTTTAAAAATTGTGGTGAGAAATATATTCTGGAGTTCATGCAAAAGAAGATTCACAGGGCTGTGACTACATAAAACAGTTATGCTACAACAAAAGAGAATCTAACCATGGTATGGTGGTCCAGTACAGGTGAGCAGCATGTCCAGCTGTCGTGGTTTAAAACCAGTCAGGAAGCTCATTCACTCACTCCCCCCCCTTCTTGCCCTTCCCCTACTCCCAGAGGGACGGAGAGGAGAATCAAAAAGAATGCAACTCTCATGGGTTGAGATAAGAACAGTTTAGTAACTAAGGTATAACACAAATCACTACTGCTACCACCAATAATAACAATGATAAAGGAAATAACAAGGGAAGAGAATACAACACCTCACCACCAGCCGACCGATAACTCGACCCCCAAGCCCGACCAAGCACCGACCGATACCTCATCCAACCCTACAGTGCCCTAGCCCTTCCGGGTAACTCCCAGTTACATCCTGGGCATGACGTGCTGTGGTATGGAATACCTCTTTGGTCAGTTTGGGTCAGGTGTCCTGTCTCTGCTTCCTCCCGGCTTCCTCTCCTCCCTGGCAGAGCATGGGGCTCACAAAGTCCTCGGCCAGACCAAAACATCGGTGTTATCAGCTCTGTTCCCGAGCTGAAAGTCAAAACACTGCACTGCACCAGCTACCAAGAAGGAGAAAAATGACTGCTACTGCTGAACCCAGGACACCAGCGCATGTGCTTGCTCAGTAATGACTGTAACTACCAACCTGACAGAGGAAGCTCGAGCTAGGCTGTATATACATCCAGGCAGTGTAGTAAACTCTGTAAAGACAAACAGGTTCATTTCTGTCATTGCTAAAGGCTCCATAGGAAAACCCTAGGAATCATTTTCAAAGAAAGCTGTCCAATTCCATTTGCAAACACCAAAATAGCCAGTGTGCAGTGAGAGCACTTCTGTTAGAAATGCCCTTCATCAAGACTAGTTGAATACCTGTACATGAGCCAATAACAGACTGAGAACTTCTCCATGTAAAAGACAAATCACAGGTTAATTTGAGTTCTGTAGAAGGTAATAGACTTGTGCAGAAACCTACAGACCATGTATAGGTCCACTGGTGGCCACCAGTACCATTTCTTCTACAAACATACCAATTTTCCTGCAAAGATCCAGCAGTGGGTTAGACCCGCAGGCTCTTCAAAACAACGCACAAGGGAAACACACAGAAGGGTGATTATAAATACATGTTTCTCTTTTGGCACATCCCTTTCCTAGATGGAAGAAGGTGGATTTCCAAGATTTTTCCAAATGCAAAGTGTCTTTTTCACAGCTACTTTCAGGAACTGAAGGGCAGAGTTCATTCAGAAACACAATTGCCAACAATTGCCAGACTCTCACTATATAGTTTTACAAAATATCATTTCCCTTTTCTACAATTTGCAGAAACAGTTGGTGACAAGTATTGAAAATAAATTGGGACAACATTTGTTAATTTTGTTAAAATGATGTAACAGCATTTTATGCCACTTTAATAGGAAAATCATAAAGCAACAGCATGTTTCATAGAACATTGATTTTTCCTGGGGTATAAAATAACTCTGGCTTTGTTGCATAAAGCTTAAATTGGTAGCATGGGGAAATCGTCATCAGTACTAGGCTTAATGAGAGAGCTGATGCTTTCCTAATGCCTCTCATATTTTTTAAGTAAGTTCTTTTCCTGTCAGCCTTACAGGTTTACATATCTACTAGAAATTTTTGTCACTTTCAGGTAGAACACTTTATTCCAGATACTTATGCCTATTTCTTGATAACTTTTTTTAACTCTCTCTGTTTACTTCCACACTCAGAGTATGACACCAGTTTCAAACTGATCTGGTTAAATCAGCCACTAAACCTGTTGTTACAACTCACATACTGCTGACTGCAGCTTTGATATTAAAACCTTCCTTGGACACATGGCAGTGAAAAAAAATAATAGCATATTCACATTAAAAAAGGAGATGAGGGAATTAGTGAGGTTGCAAGATTAGTTCTTATGTGCAAGGCAATAACAGAACTGTTTTTTTCTGTGCAATTCCACTTAAGTCTTTCTGCATGCATGTATGATGGTCACGTACTGGTCACATACTCTTTTCTTCCCCATGGGTGCCCTATTTCATTTAATGTACAAAAAGAATGACAATTACACAAAGATTTGTCCTACGATTTCTTTTTACTGCTATAATTGTCTCTGTCCCAGACCATTTTGCAAAATGAGGACTGAAGACTAAATTGTTTTCTTTTTCGTTTGTTATGTATGAAGCTCATGACAGCTGTAGGGAAGCCCCTTCCAGCATAAAAAAAGAATAACCTTCAGAGTGTTTTTAAGTGCTTAGATGCTTTACATCTAGACATCTGGAACTATATTATGGAATTATCCGGAGGTGTTTTTCTCTCTCTACTGACTAAAGTAGGAGCCTACATAACAAGTATAACTTTAAAAGTTTAACATTGGATAAGATTTATTGTTCTGACCAGCATCATTGTCTAATTCTGTGATGGAGATTGAGAGAAGCCGCAGCTCTCCTGAGCAGCATGCAACCCTTTACAAAAGAGACAAAATTCTCACTTCAGACTGTCTCCATCCTCCATCCCTTCAACATGCAGCTCTCAGCTTTGGTAGTAAGACAAGTGTCTTCCTTACAAACTCTCTGCTTTTTAACATCTATCAGCATCAATGATTAGGAATACTGGTGGATTAGGAGCTAATTTGCCCACTGCCTCTGCTCATAGTATTCATTGTCAGACCCTCAGAACTCTAGTATAAGCCAAATATATGTTAGGATGTGAAATTTCAGATTCTAGCAAGCTGCAACATCAGTAATAGCTCAGGATGCCGATCACTGGGACAGCACTACAGATCTGCCAAGCCATTTCCATTCATCATGGTCCCAGTAAAGAATTTAAGCCACCTGTATTTAATCCACTTAATTTTATTGTTTAGAGGACCATGACACTTAGCTGCTGTCACAAATTCATTTCAAACTCTTGCTGAGGTGGCCCTGGAACAACTGCCTGAGGAAGATTAATTAATTCATGCATTGCCACTAGCAACAGCTGTGGTGGTGCCTACCTGCTGCCTGTGACTTACACAGCCAAAGGGCAGGGAAGGGACAAAGAGGAAGAGCAGCTAAGTGTGGCATCCTGGATGATATATATACAGTAGCTGTCTCAAAGACAAGGATGACAGATTTCTCCCTTCTGTCCATTTCTACAACAAATTATAAGGTTATGCCTTTTTGTCAGAGGGCATGGCTTTGCAAAAGGGCAGATTCTTTCAAGTCCTGTGGCAGCATTTGCAATATTTTGTTGGTCAACAAGTCTGGCATTTGTATTTGTGCAGAAAAGCAGTCATTATCAAGACTTATTTGCTCAGGTAAAGCTTTACAGATGCTGCCTTCAGTTAGCATCATTTACTTGTTGGCTGAAATCCATTATTGTGCAACTCTGTAAAAATCATAGGTACCTCTTAGTGCATGTAAGCCTGGAGGGCAACTGGTGAGCAGACATTGTACTTGTGCTTTACAGAAGAGCAATGTCATCCTGTAGGCATTAGTTGATGTGCCTTGAATGTTCAAAGCAGTTGTTAACAGAACTCTCTTTTTCTAACAGTCTTCTGTGTATTTCAGTGAAAGAACACAAATATTACCTCCCCTTGGCAGAAATACTCCTTGTAATAATTCAGCACTCCTCTCTTCTTTGCCATAATTCTCATTTTAAATGAGAACCTTAGTCAGGTGACACAATCCTTTGCAATTACCCTTTTCAAAAAAAATGAGTAATTTTTTACTTTTGCCAGTCTTATGGCTGGCACTTTATGGAGCAGACCCATTGCAAAAAGTTGGTAAACACATGAAATGTGAATGTTCATATTTGAATGAAAGTGCTAGGCTAATAGTAAGTGGTAAATGGGCTGTATTTGTTCTGTTCATTTAGAATCAAGATAGTCATATAGGATATGATACTATAAATGTGTTTACAGAGTAGGAAAGACCTCAGCAATAAAGGAAGTAAAATATAACTGAGGCTGTAACTGAGGTCTCATTCAATAACCCACTCAACATCAGAAAAACAATGACTTGGTTGATTTCAATGGGAAGAGGATAGGATACAGCAGGCAAAGGTCCAGCACACAAGAAACAGCCTAAGTTGAATGAAAAATCTGAGAAGTCTGGAAAATCTGACCAAGCCTTGCTGATCTCCATGTGCTTTCAATTGCAATTAGATGCCTGCATGTTGGAGAGCTGATTGATCCTAAGTACTTGTAGGAGTTGTGTTACTGTAGAATCTGTCTTGTTGATCACTTAAAATATAACACATAACAAGTCCTTGACATTTTGCCATGCTTGGCATAGATACATAGATATGGCAATCACTGATCCAATCTCTCTGCCTTTTGGAGTAGTCATTTTGCTCATTTTCAACCACTACAGACTGCAGCCTCTTAAACTCAGAACAAGAAAATTGAAATGCATGCATGTGAAACACTGTTCTCCCTACCTAATCTTCATGTAATTCAGCCATTGCACTGTGACTGTCAGAGCACACTTATCTTTACACACATGAGTAATCCTATTCCACAATGCATCTGTTCAAGTGTCCTACCTTCCTTGTGTTTATATTGCATTGGCCAGCAGAAGCAACTTTAAACTGCAGAGAGAGACGGGCTTGAAATTTTCACCATGGTCCCACATCCACCCAGCATGCAAGAAACATAAATGTCTCTCAAGTCCTTTGGTGAAAACATAAAATCTGCCCTCCTGATATGTTGAGCCAGGGGTTAACCACTGAGCCTTGCAGCAGGGCAGCTTTACTGCAGATAAACTGCATTTAGAGAACAGAGGAGCTCACCTTTGAAAACCAGAAAAGTACGCTGTGTATTCAAAGAGCTTCTTGTACCTGAAGAGAACACAATACAGTTTTACATACAACTTCTGAGATTCTCTTTCAAGTAATCATGGACATGTCTCAGAAGCGAAATGTGAATTCGTTCTTATTCCTTCAGCATTTGGATTGATGAGCGTTTACTTAACAAGGATTGCTTATGAAATGATGTGAAGCCCCAAGGAAACACACTAAACCCGTGTAAACACTATGCAATGGTGCAAAAGCATTTTGGCAGGAACAGAGCTACATAAATAGGTGTGGACAGGTGAAGTGCAACAAACACAGAGGTGGGTGCTCCTGGTCTGAGCACAGCCATGCCAGAAAGTCATTACACAGTGCTTGTGCAATGCCCTTCTTCCCTGAGTTGTTTTCCCTGTAAAACAAGGACAAGAAAAGGCCAAAGTTAATGGAAACAAAAAAAGTTATCTTTGTTGCATAGCCCAAGAAACATGGGAAGCATTTGACGTAAATCTGACAGAGGAGGAAAAAGCTTCTCTTTGCAGAGGATGGGAGGAAAGCCATTATTCTCCTCTCTCTTATCTTCACCTCTGAGGATTATAAATTGTTTATATACAGTACATAGGTTCTGCAAGTGTTAGTTAACTGATATTTGTACAGTATTTTTCTCAAGGAGAACACCATACAAGTATTATCATTATATGGAAAAGCTTACTGCAAATGTTACCCACAACAAGTGAGATAAACCAAAAACTTCAAGATGGGATGTGACTCATATGCCTATAATGACAGCCCTGGAGATTATTCTGCTTTCAAATACAAGCTTCAGATATCAGATCAAGATTAATAATTGTAGCCCTGTTCTAAGGAAGACAGAAATGCAGAGTGACATCGTGTGTGCAAGTACGGAGGAATCAAGAGTCAGCACTGTTATAGATGGCCCCAGAATAATCCAAAATCATTAAGGCTTTGCAATCACTTTCCACGAAGCATAAACAATTCACAGAATTAAAACAAATGCTACATAAACAAACAAATGTTGAGTTTGATTTTTTTTTTAATATAATGACGGATTGTTCACAAACACATTCAGACTTTGCTAGAGGACACTGGCTGAGGATATAAAAATGTGTTGCTTATTTACATAAAGAGACATTTTTAGCTTGAATTTTAAACCCATTCAGTTCAATGACAGCTGCCAATTTTAGAAACAGTCCAGTCAGGCCTACCAGAGAAGCAAACATTGGCTTGCCTGGGATATCAAATAACAATCAAGGGCTCAAATACACAAGCATTAACACAGGGTAAGAGTTTAATATGCATCTGCTGATCTCCTGTAACTCTCCACTAACATGTACATTGCAGGCAGAAAAGGAAAGGTAATTTGAGTTAACTCAACCAGCTTTCAGTGAAGAAGCCATGCTTGCATAAATCTCATCCTGTTTTTCAGGGGAAATATAAAGTGCACATGAATTGCCATTATGTATCCACTCTTGTATGAAGCTCTGTTACCCTGTGATAACCTATTTTGTTATGTTCTCTGTGAATACAGCACATCTGAGCTTAATTAGGCATAAAATCTCTCTTCAGCTCCTTCATCTCTACTCAAGCACACCTATTTTTTAGAAACATAAAATGTATTCCTATATAAAATATAAAGGTAATTTTGGAGGAGTTGTGCTTAGGTGTGTAAGCAGTAATCCCAGCCTACCAGGTGTACAAGATATTGTAGAAAGCACATCTTCATATCTCACAACAATGAAAGAAACATTGCCTTTGTAGTGTTTTATGGCAAACCTATGCATGTCATTTGGCATCTCCACATCTCCTCGAGGAAGTAAACCGCTGACAATAAGACTGCGACAATCACTGTCATAGTCTACTCCTGCTTCAGGGTAAATGGAGGATTGCAAGGTACCCTGTAACTTTTCCAGCATGGAGCAATTTGAGTGACTTGTTACACTTCTCTTCAACAACAGCAGTGTAATTAGGGGTTTTTTTTTTCAGTTTATGAGTCTGTCTTACAGCATCTAGCCACTCTCCTGAAAATTATACAGCAAGAAATCTTGTTACTGCAGCTATTCAGGCTGAACATCAATGCTCTCAGGCCTACTAGGAGCACTTTAGAAGCCACAACCTGTTGGAAAGATAGCATCTACTAAAAGCCACTTTTTAAATGGTATCCTCTATGAATGAGACTCATCTCACATACTTCAGGCACCTCTTTTGTGTCAGGCAATTGTCCGGGCTCCATTTTCAGACAGAAGGTCAAGACCAAGGTGTCCATAATGCAATTTAGCTCTCTTTAGTAATGACAGACGAGGCCAGGAAACTGGTATAGACTGAACATGAACTGGACATGAATAGGTGAGCCAGCTGACAGTAGTATAATTAAAATAATGAAATCCAGTACAGTATATTTCAGAAATGTGTCAAGAAGCTGGCACAGCTTTATCTCACCATGCAGCAATACATCAGCTTTGAGGTTCTGTTGTATTGGCAGTGACCATGTCACAATTTACATAAACATACATGTAGATGTATGCACACATGTGTAACAGACGTATTTGCCCTCTACCTTCATCCTGTCCTCATTTTAACAGCTCTGAAAATCCCAGAACAGGTTGGGGGTTTTCTCCTTTGTGTCATGGGAGTGGGAAAGTAAATCAGACTCTTTCCAGTCATCTCACAAACACAAGTGGTAGATTCCATTTTTTTTTCTTTTTCTTTTTTAATCCCTATATTGCTTCTAGGAAAGAATACTTTCAAAGTGTGGTTCTGTAGTATTTGTGGATGCATGTCTAATATGCAACGGTGACAATAAAGACCACTTTGATTGCTACTGGGCAAAACATCAGTTGATTAAACATCTCATTGCTAAGTCCCAGATTTAGTATTTAGCCTGCCTTTCAAAAGGAACATGCAAAATGTAGTCCTTTTATAGCTTTATTTTGATAAGGCATCATTCTCTTAATCAGTCACATTGTTAGAGTGGCACTTAAAAGAAACTGGAGCTAGCAATCTAACAATAGCAAGGTCCATATAGGTCATTGAATCATCAACTTTATATGAATCACCAGCAGAACAGCACATATTGTCTAAAGGTAATGTTTGGTAAATGATTTTATTTTGACAGGGAAACATATGTTTCATTGTTGATTCACCAGGTGATGATTTAATTGTAAGACATTAGTCTAGTGTTTGCACATTGCCTTCTTCCAGCTCAGGCTCTGTTGAATCTGCTAAACAAAATAAGCAGGACTTTCAGTGCTCAGCTCTCAGCCCATGGGCTGGTTAATTTTGAAAGAAATCCTGTCTCCAGTATTCCAATCCTATCTACAGATATAGGTCTCCCTGTTTTCCTATTTAAATGCAAAGCTGGGGAATAAAGGCTGTTAAATTTAGTTTGAATGATGATTTTGGGCGCTACCGATGCAAAAGTTGCCACAGTTTTCAAACTGAGCATTTTTTAATAGGTTAGGTAAAACCTAACTTGAATTTGAGCTACTTTAACCATAAACAGGATTTTAAATTAAAATGTTAAGGACTGGACTCTGGAGGCACAGATGACAACTAAATGACCAAGTCCCACAGAAAAGGGGCAGGAACTGGGTGTTTCATTCTTGTATAAAACATTAGTTTGTAGCCGTCCGTACCTTTCTTGCCATATGTATTAGATCACCTGGTTAAGCTCGTGTCCTGGAGCACACTGTAAAGGAGACTGTTTATCTTCCTATACATTGGATATTTATAACACCCTTGGTAATATTGCAATGAAACTTAATACTACAGTTGAATTATCCAGGAATAGAAATAGTCTTCTGCTCTGCTTTACAGTTACAGTGTGCATTTGTTCCAAATGCTCTTTTTACCCCTTGGAAATTACTCTTTTCCTCAATAAATCAGTGCATTTCGGGCTTACATATTCATGGGGGGAGAGAAAAGGGAGGGAAGTTGGCCACCTTGATTTAATTTCCTCTCTGAAGTGGAGCATATTTTGATTAAGGGAGCCACAAGGAGACATTCTCTACAGGGACTCAATATTTGAAATTTAATTTCCTTCTTACTGAGCTGTATGTTGTTGTTGGAATCAACAGCTGACCAAGTGATGAAAAGACCTACCTGAAGGTGCTGTGACTGCAATATTCTTTTGAAAATTCTTGCTAATGTTTCACGGATTTTTTGACAAAAAAAAATTGCAGAATTTATTATGCAGTAGTTTTTAAATAAAACACATGAAGCTAATTTTGAAATGCAGAAGCTCAGCTACCTGTGCAGAGTAAACTGTACCACAGTGTAAGAATAGAAAAATTACACATGTGGGTGTTTAACTCATTTACTTACAGTTACGAAACAGATTTTTTGGAGCCACAGTTAACTTTAATTGTAAATAGCGAAGTATTTTAACTGGTCAATGTGCAATGGATATATACAACCCTTTTTCCTTCTGATCTAGCTTGCAAGGCTACATTTTCTTTCTCTCTCTTCCTCTACACTTCCTGGGTGTTCAGCAGGTGTTATGTAATGAAGCTAATGGAAAAAAAGAAGGAAAAGAAGGAAAAGAAAAGAAGAAGAAGAAGAGAAAGGGAAAGAAAAAGAAAAAGGAAAAGAAAAAAAGAAAAAGTAAAAGAAGTATTCTAAGTCTACAAAACCTTCCTGCCAGAGGCAGGCCTATCCCCATCCTGATAATTTTGTACTCAGGGTACCATGAACCTTCACAGCAAGAAGGACTCCGTTGTGTGCACCACTGTAGGAGACCAGGTTATAATCTCCTGTTGTGAAACCAGTTCTCCATCTGCTGTGAACCTCTGTAAGGTTATATCCGACAATTGCATATATTGGAAGCTTTCATGTAAGTTTGAATTAAGTAGGAGCAGCCATAGCATTTGTTATTTTATATACACACATGCACACAAGATTATTCGTAATCAAGACAATTACTGCCAATCTGAGAGCATCTTGCTGTACAACATGTTGCCATAAAACTTACATGATGCCCAGGCTTTAGAAGTAAGTCATGCAGTTAATGAAATAGAGGGTCATCCTTTCAATCAAATAAAGCACATAAAATGTGCTAAATTTTTAATTCAATGACATTACTCTTACACTTCAGGATAAGCTTCAGGATAAGTCATAAGTATTATGACTCCATGCCAGACTGGAGTCATAACACTTATTGTTGCGTTCCACTAGTCCCAGTGGGGTTTAAGAAAAACATAGAAAATTCCTTTCAGTGACTTAACAGGAAGTTTGATATCTGCGTTAAAATACAGATTCCTCAAATTTAGGAGACTATCAATAAAGCGGATGATAAAACAACACAGACTATAAAATATGCAACTACAAAAGAAAGTATATTGAGTCAAGTAATAAATACAATATTTATTCATATAAATAAATAAATGACTGGTTACAAACGGGCTTTTGTGGTTAGTAATTTTTTTTAACACTTATAAAAATTAGTTAATTTGTGTAAAGAAAGGATCACACAGAACTTTAGCAAGTATTCCCTTTTAACAGCTGGATTGAACAGGAGGAAATTCATTACTTTCTCCATATCTCCTTTCTTCTAGCAGTGAAATTAAATGTAAAAGCAACCCTTGAACAGATTTTCCCTTAAGGCTCACAAAATAAAAACAATACTCAGGACAGATGCTAAAGTACGTCCACAGTTTTTATGCTTATAGTTTTTTCTTGTGATGATGAGCATAGTAAAGGTACATATCACATAATTGACTGCATAATTTTCTCTTTCATATTGCAAGTGCAGTAAACAAATATATTATGTGCAGCAGAATATCACTAATTCATGCTAATGACTGGCAGATGAATTGTGAATTACCATAGATTGCAAATTGATGAATAGTCAAACAAAGACAAGCAATAAGCAAGCATAAAGCTTCACATATTATACTTTGTTTATTAAGGCTGATAGCCACCCTTAAGTTCTCTTAGTTATGTTAATAATTCAGAGAATTGTCCTGGTAAATGAAGTGTAGTAAATTTGGTACCGAATCCCACAGTCCAAATATTAAAACTTTACTACCAGATCTCACTCATATATTTTACCAAGGCATAACAAAGGCCACCAGATCCTTGCTGAGCATCACAAAATGCACAGATAACAAGCTAGTGTTTCACTTGCATTTTAAAAACTTTTCTCCTTTTTTTCCTTACCTGAACTCTAAGAAAACAAATTGTTCCAAATCGTCTCCTAAAATAACATTGTCAAACCTGAATAAGTGAGCCCAGAAGCTAAACCTGTTAGGAGCCTTTGCAATTTGTAAAAGACAAATCCCAGCCTAAAAAGCTCAAGTAGGTCTGTCATACATACATTTGCAACAGCCTGCTTTGGAAGTGTGCTGTGCTACTGATGAAGAGTCTGAGGTTGGGGTTTTTCATCCCACACTGAAAAAGCATTTTATTTCTCTGAGGTTTTCACATTTCCCCACTGCACATAAACTAGAGGTTTTTCTCTTACTTTCTGAAGTATTCATTTTTTAATCTTTCACCTATCATCTTCTAAACTGCATGCTCTGTCTCTTGCTAGTCTGACCTGCCTTTTTTCATTATTAAAACCAGTAAAGATTTAAATTAGGTTTGAATTCAGATTCATAAAATAGGCTTCCAAATTTGATCACAAAGATTAAAGAAAAAAAGCTTGTTCTAGTCTTTGCAATCTTGTTCTTAAGGCAAAAGAGTGCCATTACTTGCATCTCAGTACTTTTCCCCATGGCCAAGTGAAAATTACTATCTGCAAACATTCACATAGTTATTTTGAGGGTGATATAATATAAAAGGAAAAATATAAATGGAAAACTCTCTTAAAGGTCTAAATTCTGATCTTCCTAAGCAAATACTTACTTAAAAGAGTTTTCTAAGTAGTTCTATAGGAGCAGAGATTCACCCAGCTCGTTTAGCTTGTTTAACTTACAGTCCATTTTATTGCTCTATTATTCCTTCTCCTTAATTGCTAAAAGAGGATATAACAAATGCCATGTTTTAGTGTCTGTGAGGCTTGAGGTCTCAGAAGGCCATTTTTGATTTTCTTTTTTCCTTTTTATGGATTTTTAGAACATGTAAGTTGCTTTTTATCATTCAAAGCCTGTCTTGCCATTTGTTGAGCTACAGATAGTTCCATAATTTAAATAGAAGCTTATAACTGAAACTGAAACCAGGTGAGAAACAGCTAGCCTAGACCAAGGGTTCACTGGTAAGTGACTGCTTTCCAGTCTGTCCTGGTGCATCCTATCCCCAGGTATTTTGTAGAAGGGTAGGACATCCAGAACACATTTGTTTTCCTGATATTTCATACCATCAGCTCTTCTATCAGCACCCTGACACCTTGATACTTACAGCCTCTATGGCAGAGAAATTAACATATGGATTTTGCCTAAATGGGAGACAAAAATGTGTATCATCTGTTACCAATATTTCTGTACTCTAAAGCGAAAAGAAGCTGCATGCTTCTGATTTGCTTACATATTGGATGTATGAAGAGACACAGTAGCTGGCATAATAACTTAAACCTGCAGTATATATGATAAGCCCATCAGTTCTGGTCACCAAGCCAAAGAAACCTTGGTTTGAGTAGAAGTTCTTTGATGGAAAATCTTGTCTACTAACAACATATCTTGTCTTTGCCAGTCTTTCTGTATTCACAAAAGATCCCATGTAATTGCAAGTTCAACAATTCCTTCCCTGCCTAGAAATAATCTGATATTCCTACCTTCTGGGAAAAATAGTTGTTCTGGAAGCTTGCTCTTCAAACTATTTTTTGAATCAGCTCTCCAAAATTTTGAACTGAATAAATTATTTTTATCCACAGCAGCAAATGTTTAGCATATACTGCTTTTTGCTAGCCTAATTAATTTAATTCCCTTCCCTCCTGCTCTCTTCTCTTAGCCTTCCTCAAACTTGAGGACAGTATAAACACCTGAGAATATAGCAAAGACATTCTCAAGAAGAATCCCTATGCCTGAGACTACTAATTTAATGCTTTTGCTAAAGAACAAGAAATTACCAATAACAATTGTCAATGCGCATGAGGTACTTAACAGCATACAAGCAACAGTGTAGGTAGGGTTTAGACGGAAAAAGACTAGGGTGTTATTCATCTCATGCTAAGGTAGATATTTCAAATAGTTTTAGAATAGAAGGCAGAATCTCTTGCAGGAAATATGCAACTGTCTTCACTACTATAAAAAGTCCCAGGTGAATAGTACAGATGCAGATGTCTATATTGGATTTGTCTGAAGTTAGGTAAGGGAAATCCCACCCTGAGGGTTTATGTGACTTTTAGATAAAATAATTGCATAAACTCCCTAAGAAGAAATTACAAAACCAAAGAAATTACTGTCACTCAGATCTCTAAGGGCCACAAATCTTTGGAAAAGTTCCAGGACTCATTTAAATTATCATTATCTAAACCATGCTATAAAATCACAGCTCCTCTGACCCCTACGTGTTGCTCAGGAACTGCAGGTTTCCTGTTCCCACACCCCTCCTTCACCGGCTTCTCCAGGAGGAGCAAAATCCTCTCAGATATCTCTCTGCAGCAAGCATTTGTTTCCACAACAGGTCTTGCAGTCTTTTTTGCCCTTCTGCCAAGATGAGCCCTTCCTCTCCAAGCTGATCCCTTTTCCACCCTCTAAGCTCTTATTCACTGTTCTGCTTTTTAATACATTTTTTCTGCCATATAAGTCTCTTCTAGTCCTCCTCCTTTTACTTTTGTACTTCCATAATCATTTGGAGCTACAGGTTGCAAGAAAGCCTTTGAGTGCTTTGGAGTTTTCTAGATTTCAAACATTCCTGGCATTATACCACATATTACAGCTTAAAAAAAAAACTAGCAAACTCATGTGTCTGGTTAGCTGGCCTCTTTTCCCTCCATTACAGTCCATGTTGAGCAACTGTTGTCTAAGCACAAGATCACAAACTTATCAAATGTCAGACTTGAGAAATCTGAGGCCCAAGACACTTGCTACCCAACATTTTCTTCTAGTTGGTCACAGTCTGGAGAGGGGACGCAACTTTTTTTCCATTCTTTCATATGCCATGTGTGATATTGCATTTATACTTGCAACTTCCCCTAGCAAACCCAAAAATTTATCTTCCAAAATCTTTTGATTTTTCCATAAATGGTGACGCACACTGCAATTGAATATGAAATGGGCTCTGAAACTGATGCTGTTAGAAATTATTTTTCTCGCCCTAGGCTTTGGGAGCTTTGGGTACCAAACATTTAAATGCCAAGCTGATGAAATCCCTGGTTAGAGTCTTTTCATGTCAGCTCCACTGTAAATATTAGACTTTTGCTGATGCTAAATAGTCTAAACCCTGAGTCAGCTATCAAAACTCCACAGCTCATAAGGGATCAGGCTGTGCTTAGTATCCCAACATTCGTATCTGAATTGACTTACAGCTCACATGAAGTAAATACATTCTTAGCTCTGCCCATCAAATTCTGTTAGGAGGCATGGAAGCAATGACAAAACCTATGCAGTAACTTTAGCTTTGTTCATCATCTGACTTATTTACTGTTGCTAGGTAAAGTAGTCTTCTGAAAGACTGAGTGAAAAATCACCCCTCAAAAATTGAAGGTAAAACGCATGCATGAAAATGCAAAGGGCCAGGATGAGTCAGGGTACCAGTGCAAAAATCTTTTGATTCCGTGTCATTGTTGGTCATGTTTGACCAACCTTATAGCCTTCTATGAGCAAGTAACTAGGTGGCTGGATGATGGTAGAGCGGTAGATGTGTTTTTTCTTGATTTCAGTAAGGCATTTGATACTGTCTCCCACAGCATCCTCATAGATAAGCTAAGGAAGTGTGGGCTTGATGATCAGGTAGTGAGGTGGATCAAGAACTGGTTGGCAGGAAGAAAGCAGAGAGATGTGGTCAATGGGGCAGAATCTAACTGGAAGTCTGTGGCTAGTGGAGTTCCTCAGGGGTCGGTGCCGGGACCAGTGCTGTTTAATATTTTCATCAACGACCTGGATGAGGGAACTGAGTGTACCCTCAGCAAGTTTACTGATGATACTAAACTGGGAGGACTGGCTGACACACCAGAGGGCTGTGTTGCCATTCAGCGAGACCTGGACAGGCTGGAGAGTTGGGCAGGGAGAAACTTGATGAAATTCAACAAGGGCAAGTGTAGAGTCTTGCATCTGGGGAAGAACAACCCCATGTATCAGTACAGGTTGGGGGCTGACCTGCTGGACAGTAGTGAAGGGGAAAGGGACCTGGGGGTCCTGGTGGATAGGAGAATGACCATGAGCCAGCAATGTGCCCTTGTGGCCAAGAAGGCCAATGGCATCCTAGGGTGCATTAGAAAGGGTGTGGTTAGTAGGTCAAGAGAGATCCTCCTCCCCCTCTACTCTGCCTTGGTGAGGCTGCATCTGGAATATTGTGTCCATTTCTGGGCCCCTCAGTTCAAGAAGGACAGGGAATTGTTTGAAAGTGTCCAGTGCAGAGCCACAAAGATGATTAAGGGAGTGGAACATGTCCCTTATGAGGAGAGGCTGAGGGAGCTGGGACTCTTTAGCTTGGAGAAGAGGAGACTGAGGGGTGACCTCATCAGTGTTTACAAATATGTAAAGGGTGAGTGTCAGGATGATGGAGCTAGGTTTTTGTCAGTGATGTCCAGTAATAGGACAAGGGGCAATGGGTGTAAACTGGAGCATAGGAGGTTCCATGTGAACATCAGGAAAAATTTCTTTACTGTGAGAGTGACAGAGCACTGGAATGGGTTGCCCAGGGGGGTTGTGGAGTCTCCCACGTTGGAGATATTCAAGGCCCGCTTGGACAAGTTCCTGTGTGATGTACTCTAGGTTACCCTGCTCTTGCAGGAGGGTTGGACTAGATGATCTTTTGAGGTCCCTTCCAACCCTTGGGATTCTGTGATTCTGTTCCTAGACCAGCGGAGACTTCAAGTTAATGCTGGTTCTTCAAATTATTGTATAAAGGAAGTTGGCAGTTTTGGTTCAACCGTCATAGAAAAAGGTCCTCCACATTACCGAGGTCACTGCTGTCATTAACAACCAGGTTCCCTGCAGTTAGCAAGGGGTAAAAGGTTGGAACTAAGGTAGTGAACAACTTACCTCTGTGAACACAAGTGTTTCCTCCAAGTAACAATTGCCAGGGAAGCAAAGAAAGGCTGGACTTCTGGTCTTAATGTTTTATGCATACAGAAGACAAAAAAAAAAGGGAGGGGGAAAGGAGAGAAGAAGGCGGAAAGAGATCAAGGACCTGTGTACCCAAAGAGGCTCACAATTATGACATTCCCAGCGGAAGCTGAAAAACAGACAAGAATTTCCATATGAACCTTTCATTTACATATTTGCATAAAGCTTGAGGAAAAACACTGAAAAGAAAATAAGCCTTGTCTGTAGCCAAGATAATGAATTCTACCATGCTTCTTTCATTTACATTTGATGATATGAAGTTTGAAAAATACATCATCTTCAGTTATTCTGCAGGCAATATGGACACAGAGAAATTCTGCTCCCATGCAGCTCATTCGCAAGGCCAGCAATACTTAAGACTTAAAAACCTTAGCAGAATTTAAACAAAATATATGCTTTTCTCTATGAAAGTTTACATCTATTTTTATTTTCTGATAATTTAACCTCAGCAGTAACGAGAACAGATTCAGTAAGCTTATCCCTCAGCTGCTGAAAATTAAGACCATAGACAGAAGGATGACGTAGGCATGTGGCTCAGACAGGTAAGCCCTTCAAAACAAGAGCCACTTCACACTTGTGAGATATAGCCAGGTAAAGTCTACTAAAATGAGACATCTGTATTTTGAAAAATCAAACTCCTTCGTATGAAAGAGAACATTGCCCTTTCCAGGTCAAGAATATTATAGTGCTAAGTCTAAGTACTTTTGTTTTTGCCACCTTAGGATCTTCTGTGAATCCATTAAAACAGGAAAAAACTACCACTGCAGTATGAAAAGACCCTCCTTAGGCTTTCACCCTTCTTAGGGAGAAAAAAATCAGGCATGGATCTGAAGACTTTCTTTACTAGTAGAAGCATTCTGATTTTACGTCTTAGAAAGCTTTCTATATTTTCCATATACCCTGTCATATGAAGAAAATCACTATATATTCTTATTTTCCTCAACATACCAAATGACATTGAGATTTTCTTACCAAGCGCAGTCATAACTGTTAGGATATATTCAGGTCCAGTCTTCCATGCTCATTGCTCTGTGTCCTCTGACAGAATTGCAGAGGTCTGGTGTTTGCAGGTTTTACTACAGAAGGGCCAAAATCAACAGCCATTTCTTGCAGTCTTGGATTCACTGTGCAACTGTCATTTACTCTGCTTCAAAGCAGATGGCCCCTATTTGAGGATATGAATAGGATGTGTAGGCAAAGAGCTATCTAGGAAGCAAAATTTGACCTGCTCAACTCCAAATAAGCAACTTGAGCAAGGTTGCCAGCAATTATGGTTGACCATCACTTCAGTAAACTGTTATATCAGTTAGTCTGTCTATCTAGTCTAAAAGGACCTTGTACACAAAAACAGAGAAAGCAAGTCACCTCTCAGCAACTTGCAAAATATTATTAAAACCAAAACAGGTGACCAGCTTGGTATCCAGACTCAGTGCTCAGCAGTCCCAAGGCATGTACCTCTCATTTCCTCTCCTCCTCACCACTCCACTAATTCCCTTTATATTCAAGTATCTACAAATGAACTTTAATTTGGGGGAGGGAGGGAGAGTGGGAAATCATCAAAACCACCAAAAATTCCATCCAATATGCTTTCCCATTGTTTATTTTTTAGTTACATCTAATGTTTTTGTTCTCAGTAGCAGGCAGGAACAGAGAAAACAAACTCCATTCTTTGTCAGAATCTCACTCGTAAATCCTATGCAAGATAGTGTAAACTCATGTGCACTGTTACAGTCTCTTTTAGCAAGGAAATCTGTTCCCTTGCAAATGAAAACGCTGAAATGGATATTAACCATGACTCCTTCTACTAAATATTCAGAGCTATGTATTTATCACTGCTTAAAATCCCTGCATGTTTAAAATCTAATTCATAAAACCTAAGTTTTCTGTATTTCACATTAGCCTAATAAAATATGTACACTTATGGTAAGGATTTTATATATATATATATATATATATATATATATATATATAATTACAGGTTTGAATAAATACGGAAAAATGGAACGCAGGACTTCCCTGTAGCATTTATCCGGATGCAAGCTTATACAAACATACCTGCCTGCATGGCAAAAAACAAGTAAACCCATTAATATGTTGGATGTCTGGCTTCCCTATTATCAATCTTGTGTTTACATAATCTTCACTTGTTTACCATATACACAGCTCTTCTCAAATTAAATAAATATGTGGAAATACATATATGTTCCATACTTGGGTCACTTTGGTGACCCAATCAGTCACTTTTCCTCTGTTACTAGTAAATATCTGCACACTGTCAGCATGACAGGCAAAATACTTAGGACAGTTTGCATTAATGATACTGTCGAAGATGGTACTGAGCAATAGACATTGTTTTTTGGTTGACGTGCAGCCAGGATTTGCTGATGATAAACATGACAAAAACTGAAATATATAGCTTTTAAGAATAACAGCACAGCTGCACATCAGAACTGTGTTCTGAATATAGAAAAATACCTGTAAAAATTAAGCATACAGCTGGTCATAAATCCGTAATACTCTTCTGTCCAAAATTCTGACAAGCTGAAGAAAATCCTCTGAAAAATACAGTTTTCCAGATTCCAGTCTGATACACCACGGGAAAATTCAGTTTAGCATAACAAGAGAATAATCTCACAAGGCATGTTTTAAAGCGTAGAGCAAGATAACAAGTGTACCCAGCATAAATTGCATGAGTATCTGTGTACACTAATTATTTGATTACAAAAAGCCATGAAGGAGAAGACAGTGCTGCAAATTACAGCACCCAGCATAAGCACCAGGAAGCCCGAGATGTTTTGATCAATACCTTCAAACAACTTCTTTCCAATTATAAACTTCAAACTTTGTCACTTCTGTATAAAATAATGAGGTCTATGTTTCATGTAGTGTCATGTGTCAGGGATGATACTCAGGAGATACATCATTAAAATGACTGGATTAAAATTAAAAACGTAGTGTAGGAGGAAGAGAGGGAAGCAAGAAAGGAGGTTAGGAAGCTACATTTCAGGAATGATGCTCAAAACACTTTCTGCTTTGGTCAATCTTATATTGTTTCAGTCAATACTGAATCACATTCCTAAGAGATATATATACTGTAAAATCTGTAGAGATCTTTTTATAGGCATACTGAAAAGTATTATTAGTTTATATTCTAATCTTCGCTAAGTATTTTAGTAATACGATCTAATGAATAACAGAAACAACCGTGTTTTCACACTATAATTGCATTACATGTAATTCACCCCTGTGAATTCCTTACCAGATGGTGTATTGGTGGAATTTAGTGGATATATAAACGATAGATTTGGACTGAAATAAAATCAACTTTTGCTTGTGAAATGTATTTTGCATTCCATTACTGATTTCAGCACAATACTCTGAAATGTAAAAGCTGGAAAATCAGCAGAGGGAAATAACAAAGGAGTGTTAACGCACCCTACAAATGAATCACTGCAATTCATGCTCATCATAGACTATATTTTTCTGCATGCTCAGCTCTCACTGATGTAGTGAAAGTGGGAGACAAAATTACGAGGTTTGTGGAGGACACAATGAATGGTAAATAATATTGAGGACTGATCAGTTATACAAAGTGATGTGAAATGCTTGTTAAGCTGAACATATTGAAGAATTATGCAGGTAAAGAGTAGAAAAATCAAAGTTACAGGAGCAAACCTTGTAATTTTCAGCTGGTAAAACTTGTCAGACCTTGAGAATAGACACCACAGTCTTGACTGGCAGAGTCTGCACAACAGGCTCAAAGTCACAGGAGTCACATAGCTCAGCAAAAAAATATATGTTAACATGGTGCTTGTATTTCCACAGGGAGAAGTAGCAAGAACACGATTTTATAATGGCAGTGGCAAGAGTGATATGGTTTTGTTACGATCAGCTTTACAATCCACATTCCAGAAAGAATAAATTAAAAATGGGAGAGATCTACAGGAAAAAAAACAAATATACTCAATGGTTGGAGAAACCAATGTACAGTTTGAGAGATGGAGATTTGACCAAATGAGACAGTTAACAAGAATAGCTGAATAGAACAGACTATTTCAGTTGGAAGGGACCTACAATGATCATGTAATCTAACTATCTGACCAATTCAATGCTTATCAGGTTAAAACATGTTCTTAAGGGCATTGTCCAAATGCCTCTTAAACAGTGACAGGCTTGGGGCATTAGCCACTTCCCTAGGTAGCCTGCTCCACTGTTTGAACAACCTCTCAGCAAAGAAATGTTTCCCCATGTCTAGTCTAAACCTCCCCAGGTGCAGCACTGAACTGTTCTCATGTGTCCTGTCACTGAATACTTGGGAGAAGAGGTTGGCACCTCTCTATATCCCTTCCTCAGGAAGCTGTAGAGAGCAATGTGGTCACCCCTCGGCCTCCTTTTCTCCAAACTAGACAAGCCCAAAGTCCTTAGTTCCTCCTTCCAGCTCCTTAACCAGCTTTGTTGCCTTCCTCTGGACACATTCAAGGACCTTCAGACACTTCTTAAACTATGGGGCCTAGAACTGCATCCAGCTCTCAAGGTGAGGTTGCATCAATGCCGAATGCAGCAGGATAATGACCTCTTTTGACTGGCTAGTTATACAGTGTTTAATGCACCAGGATAGCACAGTAACCCAACTACTGTTTGAAATATCCTGAAGACGAGAAAATACTTGATAATAAAGGAAACTTCAGTCTAGTGCAAATGTGCCTTATGAATGATAAATAAATTCACACCAGATTTAAGGCACATATTTTTAACAGAATTGTGTTTAATCATATGAAAAATACCATGATGCTTTTCATTCACAAGAGGATGAGGGGAGTTATCTGGAATATATGCTTTAAAAAATGATTCAAAACCTGGGCAAAAGTCTTTGATAAAAGTTTTGAAGGATGAAATATTAGATATTTGGGTGATCATTCTGAACCTTAAAATCTCAACATGGTATTCATGGACCAAATGTAGCTGACAATAGTCCTTTCCTAGAGACAGAAACCAAGGCAGAGATGCTACTTTTTGAGTAAATTAATTGTGTATTGGGTTTTACAATTTTATTTTGTGACCTTTAAGATCCATTTTTTCAGTAAAAGAAAATATTAGGGATGATGCCTATGGCTTTTTCTCCCTTTGGTATTATTTAAATAACTACCTCCAGTGAAATCAATTTAAGCTTTACTACAAATGGTATCCACCACTGAAGCTGGGATTTTCATGAAATTAGGCTTTTTGGTGGGATGCAGACTCGTATTTCCCATAACTCCTTAAGTGCAACAAAGACTGGAGGATTTTGCTGTTAATCTTGAAAAAATGACAGCCATAAAAAATGTTGACTCATCTCACCAGTGGATCTAAAAAACCACCATTAGGCTGTTATCACTAGGAACAACACTGTGTGGGTTGTGCATGTGCAAATGATCACAAAATCACAGCTGGTATTTCTAATTCTGTCCAAGCCAACAGATACATGTTCTCAGAAGTATCTGAGATAATTACACAAACTAAATCAAACCCAAATACTGAATTCCCGAGAGAAAGAATCTTTAACATGTGTCATACATAACTATTGAACCATTTACTTTCCATCTGTGTACTTTCTAATTTTTCTTGTCACACATTCTAATCACTAATAATGCTCATAACCAGATCATGTTTACACCACTTACGTCCATCACTCCAGACCCTGCTGAGAGACTACACAAACTTGCTACTCTAGCATCCTCTCTAGAGCGATTGCATGATAATTCAACTTGAAACTTCTGCAGGCATTAAACCAGAAAATTACTCTGTATCACAAAGAACATTGCCATTGTGTAGTGGATACTACACAAGAAATTGCTTTTTGAATAAATGCTTTTTCTTTCACTGGTTTGCCATCACATGATGAAAAGCATCACTTTTCTCACATATTGCATTTCAAGACAGACTCCATTCAGATGACATGCAATGGTTACAATTACAGCTTTAAATCCAGAGTGGAGCTAGTCTTCTTACAATGAATGTAATTCACAAGAACTTTTACAATAGTGACAGGGAGAAAACTTCTTTTCTAATGTAACAATTCCCATTGCAGCATTTCATCTTTCCACAATCCAGAACATAGAGGCTTTTCAGCACCAGAGGGACATGAAGATTTCCATAAAGCCTTATGCATGCAAGAAGAGGAATTCGAAGCTGGGGAGAAGGAAAGAAAAGGCAAAAAGCTGTGGCAGTGTGTACCAATTCAATTGCTAGAGCTCTGTTTATACTAAATGCGACCCTGTGAGTAATTGACTCATAAATAGCTCTCATGTTATATGCAAAAAGTAATTAACAGAAAAAAACAGGCTGAACATAATTTTTTTCATAATTCAAGTTTTTTACTCAATGCTGAGTAGAATTAATACAGTTTATTTTGCTTACATTCATCATTCAATTTCTTGAAAACTAATTTTTAAAATAGTTTTAAAATCATATACCAAGCAGCCTGTTCTATGAAGATATATATATGATAGTATGGGGCATAGATTCTACAAGTACCTTTGAAACACTCATACCAGCTGTGATATCTGATGTACACATACTCTGCATATTATACACCTATATTTATATATAGACTTGTAAAAACAAATGCATCATTTTGTCTTGTTTTCTCCAAGTCATGGTCAGAAGATGTGCAATCACAGGATGAACTAAAGCTCAACCTCCAAGTGATTCACTCCAGCTGCTGTTACCCATAGACAGAGCACAATTCCACCCTGAGATATTCATGCAGGTCTCCTAAAAGCACTAGGAATCACTAAGGTTGGCCATAGGACTGTATCTGTAACTAAATCTGAGAACTAAAATTATTCCATGGGTTAGATTGCTTACATTTTTCTCTCCATGTGTGTTCGTTCCACTAGGCAGGGAGAAGGCTCTTGTTTAGCACCTCTAAATAAAGATGCTGAATAACTGACAGTTTATTTATGAAATATTGTATCATTTGGTGTAACTACAGCTGGCACAAAAATGCCTTAAACATATGTGATTGTTTGCAAACCTGTCCAGTGAAGGTGAAAACAGTAATGTTTTTTGTCTAACCTTTTGCACTTTAAAATGTTGAATATAAATCACAAAGCTTTGCAAGTTATATCTTTTCAAAACACTCTGCTTAAAATATGCATAGAAAATATGCATTATGTTATAAGTACACACATAAGCAGTTTATACTGTATTGCCTGTTTTGTAAGTGGGAGTTGATCATACAAGCGCTTAAGATGCATTACCATAAAGCAGCAGGACTCCGTCTCTGTGGTTACTTAAAAGTGGCTTTAGAGCTAAGCTGAAAAGCAAATTGATAAACTACAAATAAATCACTCGCCCTTAGAAATGTATTCAGGGACAAGTTAAGTGCAAAACAGTTAGGAAGGCTGAGAGGCAAACTCCACCTCTGCCCAACACTGGGGCAGGGCACACAAACATGCCCTTGCCTGCTGAGCAGACAAGCTCCACTCTGCTTTGCTTAACCCAGCTATCTGCCTGTATCCCATCTGCTGCACCAACGTTATCACATACAAGCCTGACACCAGCCAAATGAGAGGGTTAGTGTCCCTCCTCCATGGCTGCTAGAACCACCTGCTGGCAGAGCAGATGGGATTTGTTGACAGATTGAACCTCCGTAGACTACCTGCCCGACAAAGCTGGGTCTGAAGGGGTTCATCAGCCATCTGAGCATAAAGCTGCATGTTAGCCTGCATCACTGTGTACAGAGACTTGCTTCTGAGCAATTCCTATGTGAAAGATGTGATTTTTCCCATGGTCACATATCAAATGATTGACAGAGTGGGAAGCAGAATTCAGGAGTCCCAGATCAAAGTATCCTAATTTATAACTAATAGAGACAGAAAGCCACAATGGGAGATGAGGCTGTCTCTGTCAGTCTTCAGGGAAAGAATCCTGCTGACAAGGAGAAGTATTTCACTGTTCAGTGTAAATTTGATTTCTAAATGAACAGACATTCTTAGAAAGGATTACTTAAGACTCCTTCAATATTTGCACATCTTCTGTCTCCATGTTTCTAGCAGCTCAGCACGTCATTAGAGCCCTGCTGATTTTAATGACTGGTTGCCAGAAAATGGTGCAACTAGAATAAAATGGGGTGCTGGCTGTGCTGAGTAAGCTACTGTCGTTTATTCGCGGGGTGGACATGGTGTCACAAGCACAGAAGGTGCACACAAGTTCAAGCTGTCTTCTTCCCTTCATCTTCCACGTCAGTGCTTTGTTTTTAACATTATTCGGACACCTCAGGTCTCAGCAGTAAGTCTGAAATGTAAAAGTCAGCATTTCCACGGTACAAAATCCAAAATCCATTTAGGAAACAAAATGTCTTCCACTGAAATAAAAACAATGCTGTGAACTACAGCAGCAGCAATCAGAGTTGAAAGAACTGAAAGCCAGTTTTTAACCTACAATGTTTTATAGCGAATCAAAGAACTAACTACTTACATGAACAGGAGGTGTGGATTTCATGTATCTATACATCAGAATGCAAATACATGCTACAATTATATTCTTATGCATATTAACATTTAATAACTTGTGTTATTTAATTTATGTACGTAAACTATATTTTACTATATAGTACCATATTTTCATGACCATATTTTCTTCTATTAAGCAGATCCTACTTTCTTTATCATGAATGGAGACATAAAATACAGATGAACTTGTGAACCCATTTTACTGCAGTCCATAACAACTGTTAGGTTAGAGGGGAAAAAAAAACAAACAATATGGACAGTCAAGACCCAGTGTCCTGAGAAGCTTCCCTGATGAACAAGTAAAAGAGTACTTCTGAGGCAATAAAATACTACATAAATCTTCCAAGAAACAGATGAGAAAATGAGCAACTCATCTCAACCCCACTGAAGAAACACCTTTTTTAAAGTGTTTAGTTATTTTTTAACTACAGCTAACCAGTAAAATGAATCAATATAAGCTATAAAAGAGATGACCGCATAGGGTGTGAGGATAAATTTTGACAGTTCAGAAAAAAGAAGAGCCAGAGCAAAGTGAGAACAGCAAAGTTCTGCTGATCTCCCGAGGCAAGTGAGATGGTCTTTTGTTACAGGTGACAGGTTTTTTATCCCCAGATAATTAGAAGAGTTAATACGTTGCTACAAATAAATGTGGGTTGAAAAATAAACTCCATAAGTTGACCATCAGTCTTTTTTTCCTAATGACTGCAAACAAAGTTGTCTTGTATGATATAAATGACACCACACTGCATGTCATGCAATTGTTTCCAAACATACCTTAATTAGTGTCAGATCCAACCTTCAGTCAGTGGATCATTGAGGTCAGGATTGGGGATTTATAATCTAGTCAATTTACACTTATCTCCCCACAGAGTCAGAACTGCAGAGGGGCCTCTAATCAGAAGTGTTTCCTCCTACACAACCTTACAACTCAAACAGGACAGTTCGCCTGTCCACAGACCAAGCTAGGTTTCCTTGTCAGCTGGAGGCAAACTAAGACTACCTGAACATGCTTCAATCAGTACCGGTTTTCAGCAGGAACTTTGGTGTTTGGGTAAGCAAAATCTCATTAAAATTATCTACTGCAAACAGAAAAGCACCTACTTTTGTCAAAAGCTGACTACTAGAGAAGTTTTCTTTTGTCTAGTAAAGGAAAACCACTTGAAGCTTTATCATGAAAATCCAGTCTTTCTCATACGCCAGTGGCCCTGTTCTGAACTGTGAGGTGGGCCACTGAAATCTCCCAAGGCATGCCACAGACACAGGATGCACAACAGGGGTGGAGTTAAAACCTGTGGTGCACCAGAGGTTTTGCAGGCTACTACCAGAGGTGTGGCAGGCTACTAGCCCACAGACAGAATGGTGGTGATAGGAAAAATCCCAACTGTAGCATCTGCTATGTACAAATAGGTCTCTTTTCAGCCAATTTTTTTATGCAGAACAAATGCCACCGCTTCAAAAAAATCTTATACATAAGTAAAGCAAGACTGTCAAACAGAAACACAGAATCAGAACCGTTCAGGTTGGAAAACACCTTCAAGACCATTGAGTCCAACCATTAACCTAGCACTGCCAAGTCTACCACTAAACCATGTCCCTAAGCGCCACATCTATATATCTTTCAAACACCTCCAAGGATGGTGACTCAACCACTTCCTTGAGCAGACATTTTTATTAATATCCAATCGAAACTTTCCCTGGCACAGCTTGAGGCCCCTTCGTCTCATCCTATCACTTGTTACCTGGGAGAACAGACTGACACTAACCTTGCTACAGCCTACTCTCAGGTTGTAGAGAGCAATAAGGCCTTCTCTGACTCTCCTTTTCTCCAGGCTAAACAGCCACAGTTCCCTCAGCTGCTCCTCACAATACTTGAGGTTTAGACCATTCTCCAGCTTTGTTGCCCTTCTTCGGACACAATCCAGCACTTCAGTGTCTGTTTTGGAGTGATGGGCCCATAACTGAAGACAGTATTCCAGGTGTAGCCTCACCACTGTTGAGTACAGGGGGATAATTCCTTTCTTAGTCCTGCTGGCCACATTATTTCTGATATGCACCAGGATGCTATTTAGCCTTCTTGTCCACCTGGGCATGTTCAGCCATCTGTCAACCAACACCCCTAGGTTGTTTTCCACTGGGAAGCTTTCCAGCCACTTTTCCCCAAGCCTATAGGATCACAACATGAGGTGGTTGTGACCCAAGTGCAGGACTCAGCAGCAAGCCTTCTTAAACCTCATACAATTGGCCTCAGTCCATCAATCCTGCCTGCCCACATCCTTCAAAGACACAGACATGCTGTTCAGCCAAAAGACTTCAAAACACCCTCTCAAAAACATCAGCACTCTCAAAGTACCTGATCCAAATGTATTAAGTCAGAAAGACTCCATTAGCACCAACTCTTTCTATTTGATCCCCCACATTAAGGTGGAAATTGTATTCCTTTAAAATACCCCAATGAAATTAAAGAGTGTTTCCAGTGAAAATGTCTTCATGATCTCCTATTACAGAAGCTGTACTTTTGTTATTTAACCAGAAATGCCGAAATTTATGTCAATGTAGTGTATTTCACTCCATGCTAAATTCTTTAAACATTTTGATGTTTAAGCCCCACAAGTGGTAGTTCCTTCTTTGTTTGAAAATAAACTATCTGCTTTTCAGTGCTTGAGCTACAGTAGGTGGAAATGAATTTAGACCCTGGCAAATCAGGAAGAATCCACCAAATTATTGACAGCTTAAACTACAGAGTGCTAGAGAAGCCCTGACTGCTTCAGGCTACTGGCCACCATTTGGAAAGGCGACTAAAAGATTTTTAACTTACAGCTATCCTATTTATATATATATTTATTTTTTTCTTTTTTGGTAAGACCTTCTTATAGACTTTTTGCTGAAGAGTAAGGATCCTACAAAGCAGAACAAAGCCAGAAAGGCATGTGGCATAGCACCAAAGAGAGAGGACAGTCAACAGGGACAAGAACAAGAGTAAAGTTAGGGAGCAAAAGCAGTAAGAAGAGGATACTGAAGGAAAAATAACCAGCTTCCCCAGAAGCCTCCAGATGCCACTCCAGAAGCCCTTCTGAGAGTTTTACATGAGTGAGTGCCCAGGGAATAGGCCCATGGATACCAACAGGCAAAGTCCTTTCTGACATGGTTCTTCCTGGGTGGGAGAATGGAATTCTACCAGAAACAGGCTGACCAAGCTACGTACAAAAGGACCTTCCCTGTATGGGTCATAGCATTGAAAACAGCCCACACGTGGCATGGCACAGGGGAACAACAAGATATTTCTGTGTCTGGGTTTATAGAGTCTTTGGCTTCTCTCTGGAGGCTGCCAGCAAGGTTACCAGTGACTGCCAAGTGTAGCAATGGTGTCATTATGGAAACACCTGTCCAAGGGACCACAGCAATACAGCTCACCCACGAAGGCCGACAAACAACAGATGGTAGCAAGTTTTGATCAGTACCAACATGGACTGGATTTGAACCAGCAAGTTAGAAGTAAAAAGGTTGCCAGCTCATTTCTTACTCTTTTCAGCTATTTTTTCCCCCTGTTAACATTATATATTATGTATTACCTTACATGAAGTCCTAGAGAAGGACTCGATTAAAAAAAAAAACAGCTTTCTCTTTGCTGTGTAATACAAAATAAAACTGGCAAACTTGGATGCCTACTGTTTACATTTTACAGTAAGAGGGCAATTTCACACTGCCTACTACTGCTGCTGCAATATTTCCATACCCACTTTTTTTTTGTTTGTTTGTTTTAACTCAGTTCATGCCAGAATTAAAATGAGAAGACTCATCAAAAATGTCAGGTCTTCTCCATTATGAGGAGTCTGTGCCAACCCTCTGCCTGCATTTCTGTTGTGTTATGATATTGATCCGTTTACAAAACCAGGTCAGCTCTGTGGCTGGCCTAGATGAAACAGCAGGGATCCATCCCTTACCCAATTCCTGCTGCCTGTCAGCCAACCCCAGCTACTGTGCTCCTGCCCACTACTTGCTCCACATGTGGTCGTAGGTCTGGTTTTACTAACCCAACTGTTTCCACCAGTGTCACTCAAGGCATAGGATTCCTTAATACTTAAAATCATCTGTCTTGCTCTCACTCAGACATCTTTCACTGTCCGCAGAAAGCCAATGAATCAAAGGTGAAGCAGAAAGCTAAAACTTAAAAACATCCAAGCAGATTGCTGAAAGCACACGTTGTAGGGCAGGCATGCTGCAGTGATGTGTGGGTGGCCGGCTGCTTGTCTGGCTGCCTGCCTGCCACTCTTCGCACATCGGCAGGACACCTCCAGGTTGCTGCTGTACCATAACCAGCCTCAATGGCACAGGCTGCCAACACTTCAGGAGACAGGCACAGGCCTCTTGGGTTTGGAGAGCTTTTGGATCTGCAGTTATTTAGGATTCTATTTATGAGCGTGTTGTGTAATAAAAAAGTGTGCTGGGGGAAAAGAGTGGCTTTTCCGTACCTCAGACATTATTACTTGGACAGAAATAAAATTATAAGCCTTTATCACCACTTAGGAGTGGAAAGCACTGGAGTCTATAAACCCCCTGAGTAAAATCTTAACCTTGTGGAAAGCAAAGGCAAAATTACTGTTGACATGAATAAAGCCAGGATCTCACTCTATATATTTGTGTGTGTTTGCATAGGTGTGGTTACATTTGCATAGAGAACCAGGATTACATATTAACTGTCAAGCAAAGATTGCAGCAAAGACTGCCCACAGCATTACTGAAGCTTATGGAAATATTCCTGAGATTCTCACTTCCTTTGAAGCTACCAGTAAGAGCCAAATAAAAGTCTCCCAAACCAAATATGAGTTTTGGTTTAAATATAATTTATGTGTAAAATAGCATGCTTGAGTAATTACATGGTTTTTTGTTGTTTTCTGAGATTAATATTCACTTGGTAAAATGAAAGTAAGAGTGCATTATTCTGTGTTCTATTAAATCACGTTAGTCACTGAGCTTTAAGTGGCCTTCTCAGTTGGAAATAAATCTACAACATTGGCTAGTAAGATTTGACTGTAGATACCATATAAAAGCAAACTGGTTGTGAATGCCTTATTTTTAATGCAGCATTTATTATTTTGTGTGTGTAATTTCTGGCTTTCTCAGAAGAAAGATATATGTAGCTTCGTGTTGCTTTTCAAGCAAAAAATAAGAATGTAAAATTTGTGATATAATCATTCCTAACTCACTCATTTGCTTATTCTAACATCTACATGGAATTAGATCTATGAATTTTAAGGAATTAACCTGTTTGGTTTTTTTCACTTAAGCACTTTCTGTCAAAGGCAAATCCCTCAGTGATGCTAATGACTACAGATCCTTTGGCATACATGGAAATACAAGTAACTCCACTGGAAATCTGCTCCAGGTAACCAAAATACTGCTTTTCTTAACATCTGCTAAGTTTCACATTAAGTTGCATCTGGGTTGCATTGACTTTTCTCGGTTTTTCTCACATAGCCACACATCTGCTCCCACACAACTTGCTGGTGACCTCCTTCTGACTGAACCGAAATGGAACCCTTTTTCCAGGTTTGCCACCTCAGCCCTTCTCTTGCTTCTCAAGAAGCCATTCCAGTCAGTCATCTTTCAGTCTTCACAGTCCATTGTATCACAGGACAGGATTCATTTCAACTAATTCTAGCTGTTCTGGTGCAGGTATCTAATCTACACTTGTTGTAAAATCCCTCAGAGAGACTCCAGAGAAGGAAATACGAACAGGGGATAATTTCTCTCATCTTTACTGCAATCAGATCCTGAGCTGCCCAGGTTGCTGAGTACCTTTTCCTCATGGCAAACTCCACAAAAACCTAAGACACTTTCAAATTTTGAAAGGCAAGGATGTTGCTGAGCACAAACTAAGATAATGGACTTTTAGATGGTAAAAGCTGATATATGACAAAAAAAGACAGAACAGAAATAGAAAGGACTTAGTTCCTGCTTTCACCCCTGATCCTTTCCTTGCTTCAATGGAGGGCCTCAACCCACTCAGGGAGTGGTGGCAGACACTGGCTTATCCTCCTGCTCCAGGAGCACATTTTTTGCTGTATCTCATCCCCAGGAGATGGGTCCTTCCTGATTCTTTCAGCAGTTTCTCAAGCTGTCCTCTAACCATAAGCCCTGAGCACCATGATGGGAACTTCTCCCTGCTTCCTCTGCTTCCCTGACTCAGTAGTTTCTGGCACCTGGTCCCCTGAGAAGGCCCTGCAGCTTCCCTCAAGAAGGTGCAATCTCCCCTTCCTTGTGGACAGATTTAGGGCAAACTCTTCAGGAGATGTGCCAGGTGAGGAATTCCAGGAGCTCACCCAAGGCTTTCAATACCACTTTGCATCATATGGAAGAGCTGGAAGGGGGAAGTATCTCACAGTCTGGACTGTTACTTTGAGTAACCAGTTCACCTCCATTTTTTTAGCAGCACTTGATTGTGACCATGATGTCTGTCAGTGCTGGCTTTTTTGACTACTTCTTTGTTTACTCAATAGAGCAGTTTATAATTATCATTTTGGAAACACAAGTTTTCCTCTTTGCTTTTATAGCTGATCATATTTTCTAAGCTTTTTAGCCCTTTCAGTTTCAATACCCTTCATAACACTGGCAGGATTCACCCTAAGCAACAAATCATCTTTCCAGTCGCAATGGCAGGGTGCTGAGCTTTGTTTCTCACCCACAGTCAAACACAGACCTTCCCCTACCTTCAGTCACCTTTTCCTGCAACATGCAGCCTATTCCCTAGTAACACCAATTTGCTATTCGAGTCTGTGGTAGTGAATTCTTGCACATATGGAGAGGTCGGTGGCAGAGGAGTGTCTTCTGGACACAACCAGTCAGCCCTGCTGTGAAATGACTCCAGAATCAGAGCAAGTACCACAGAATCATTCTGATTTTGCAGCAAGAAGGATCCACCATAATTTTCAATACCTTACTTTAGACTTTGAACAACCAGACTCCTCATCTGTTTTTTAGCTTTCTCCTTTTGAAGTAGGTTATTTCCTTTCTCCTACTTGGGTGAGGCAGTAATTCACTAAGAAGAGGAGGGCACACACAGCCAAAACTATTTTATGTTGCAGAGTGGGAAAGTACCTGCAAAATGTGTTAATTGCACAAATTGAGGCACTACTGTGTGCAAAACAGGAAGACTGGGTATATCACAGTGAATTGCATGTCCTTGAAAACTAGAGTGAAGTAACAGGTATGCGATGAGATTTAACAGTACAAAGTGCGGAGTCATGAATTAAACAGAAACCCCTGCCCTCGGGTATGAATGTGTTTGGACTGACAAGGAAAAAGAAGGAATTGACTGGTATCTTCCTCAGTCATAGGATAAAAAGGCCACGAGTGCAATGTAACTGTAAAGAAGTAAATGTGATCCTACATCACATCAGCTAGGATGCTTCCTGTCAGGAGAAGGGAATATTGCTTCTGTTGAACATGACACTGATGAGCCCTTTACAGTAAAACTGTCACAATTCTGGTCTCCAGCACCAGATAAATTTAAACTGATATTGTACAGTGGGGGAACAACAGGCTGATAAGGAGAATGGAGAGCTCAGAGTAGAAGGGACAAATAGCAAGAACTGGTCTAGCTCAACCTAGAAACATAAAGAATAAGAGGGGATTACATTATTTAACTTGAAACTGAAAGAAGGTGGATTTAGATTAGATAAAAGGAAGAAGTTCTTCTCTGTGAGGGTGATAAAGTGCTGGAACACGTTGCCCTGAGAAGCTGGGCCCCATCCCTGGAAATGTTCATGGCCAGGTTGGACTGGGCTTTGAGCACCTAGGTCTAGTGGAAGGTGTCCCTGCCTGTGGCAGGGGTCTGGAAATAGATGTTCTTTAAGGTCGCTATCAACCCAAACCATTCTATGATTCTAAATGGGAAGCTGAAGTAGAAATGGGAAGCAAAGGAAATGGAAACGGAAAGACAGATGCAACGGCAAAGAAGCAGTGATGGACTGCTCTATAATAAGCATAAGGAAGACCACAAATGCATTATTTAGCCCAACCTTTGTAACAAAAATTTACCTGTTGAAAATTAAAATTCAGAGTTGATTAAGAAATCCCATCCAAACAAGAGAGCTGAAGGGAGTCACTTGAGATTTAAAGAGTTGAAATAATTACTCTCAAAAGGAACACAAGGGGATTAAAATTAAACAAGCCTTGATTAATTAAATTTGTTTGTAAGGGGGGGGGAACAGTTTCACACAGTTGGTATGTGTCCTGCAGTTCACAAAGAAAGAAGAATACTTAGAAAAATATTTGTTGTCCAACCATGAAGCTACACTATCCAGGAAGATGGTTTGCACATCAAATTGGGATACTGTGGGAAAGATGGGGCGACTTTGCTTCTGCATGCAGCAAAATTCCAAGCTTGCCATTGCATTTCTGTGATGGTTGCAAAACAGCTTTACATAAGCAGCTTTTATAACGCTCCATGCAGATCAATAGCTTTAGGTTGGAGTATTTTTTTTTCCCCCCTAATCTCCTATTACAAGAGTACTTGATTGTAGACAGGAAAGTTGCTTCATTGTGTCAGGTTCTATCAAAAAATATGAGGAAAGATGGACTTTACCCTGCAGAATACAGAAGATAGATAAAGGGCAAAGGGGAGAAGGTTATTGCAAACCTCTCCATAATACACTTTGGCAACTCTGACACCTAACTCCATATTTATAGCAATTCCCTATCTTGACATCTAGAAATGGGAAGGATAGCAAGGGAAATAGGAGATTTTGCACAGTAAAGCAATCTTAAGTATCGGGCAGGTTTTCAAAACAGCTGTGCTAGGTTTACCAGATTGCATTATGGAAATGTTAGACACCAAAAAATCATGCATTGATGTGTAAATAAGGAAAAAAAATGGGGGTGGTAGGCTGGGAAAGAGAATTCCCTCTGGTATTCCTCCTGCCAGAAAACAAAATCAGACAGCTTCCACCCACTAGTCTCTCCTTATCTCCCCTTCAGTTTCCAATGGCTTGCTCTGCAAAATTTCCCCAGCTCCAACAAGCCATAAAACCTACTGAGGATTTAAAATTACTGTTAGATTAGCAAATTTTGACCCTTTGTCAATATTATCAGGTTGTGTGAACCAAAACTGTTTAGCTGATCTTTAAGCAGATATTTCCAACCATAGCTTTTCTTACTGTTGTGCAAAAAAGCTCTCAGTGTTGCCATATGGTCTGAAGCAATATCTAGACTTACACTTCCTAGGCCAGTGAGAAAAAAACGTAATAACAAGAGGAGGAGCAAAGAAGGCTGTAGGCAAAGTGGCTTCTCCAAAGCTTTGATTGGAGAAGGAAACAGATTTGTTTCCTTTGTGCATTAAAACATTCCCATGCCTGATCTTCACATGATTTTCATTTGTGATGGTGTCTAAGAGCTGTGGGTCACGGTCAGCTGGCCATCTGGATGTCAAAGTGTACATCTTTGTCATAAAACTAGATGCTTTCTCGTGCTCAGGAGTGAGTGGTTTTGATATCTCCAGGTGTCATAATTTTGAGAAGAACATTGGACAAACTTTGTCTTACAGCTAAACAGCAACCCTTCAACGAGGCACATTAAAAAACACTGACTATAAAATAATTGAAACTCAGAGTTTATGTATGAAACACTATTCTGCGGCCAAAATTCCTCTGTAGGCTCATTTTTTATTCATCTACTAACCCCTTCCAGATGAAAGCAGGGATGTATACCAACAAAATTAAACATTTCAGAACTTGAAGGGAAGAACCAATACCTCTGACTCAATTTCATCAGACTTCAAATATGCAATGCTGTTTGTCATGCATGGGATTCATTCGCAAAATGCACACAGCAAACAAAAATCCATACACGTAGGATTGGTGCAGGTGATCCAGCGCATCAGAAACTACATCATAGACAGCAAGCTGATGGCATTGCATACACCTTATGGATGTGAATTAAATAATGTTAAAACAAAGCTGCACAAGCTTGCAGGATAAATTCATGGGAATAACACGTGTGTTCACATTTCACACTGGCAGCTGTAGCTTCACTGAAATACAAGTATCTCCAGCTGCAAGCATACATCAAAATCACTCATAAGGAGGTGCTGGCAGGTGACTTCCCCATGTGTAAATGCCATGTTGCACTGGCAAAGTGAAAACTAGAGGGGGATAGTCATGCATCAGATCCTAGATTAGGCAGCTAGTCTCTCTAAATAATCTCTTCACAACCTCTGGACAATCCATGTACAATTACAATTACCAGGAGGCAAGGGAGAGAAAACCCTCCAGAGGGAAATTCAGAACTGAAGTTTATTCCAGGTGCACTGAGTAGCCCCCCATGGGCTCCTCTCTTCAAGTAAAACAGACTCCCAAAGTGAACTCCTAAGGTTAGTTATCTAAAGTAGGATGTAACAATCCCCTCTACCACTTATCAACTTTTTATCCTCTACTTTTCCTCGTGTTTAAAACATGTACTGTCTAAAACCAATTCCAAAAGCCTCAAGCTGAAATAAACTTTGGATCCTGACACAGACTGTTCCTTTGGGCAAAGCACGAGTCTGGTGAAGTCAAGTTGTTTCTGGAACTATCCATCCAAAGGGTAGTGGAGGGGATCTCTGAGTCAAAGCCCATTAACTGAAATCACACTGAACAAGCAACATGGATTTACAGACTGCCAGTTCGAGCACTGCTTTGTCCTTCAACTGAAACAGAAAGGAAAAAGAAATCTGAGCAACGTACCAGCCAAGCATTTGCCTGGGACCTTAAGAAAGTAGCCGGCATCTTTTATGTATGTGCTAGCTTAAGTATTAACAGACTTTGAGAGGTTCTGCAGTGAGATTCATGGAGCTGGTTTAGAAAAAAACTGCAACTGAGACAAACAGATTGAAGGGGGACAGCAGGCTAAGGATAAAATAATTATTTGTGCACCTGCTCAAGAGCTGGTTTAGTTTGTGTGCCATTTGGAAAGCACGAGGGTTTGTGCAATTTAATGATGTTATGGTTCCAAGCTCAATGTAAGCACCCGTATGCTGCTACTCCTGAAATATTTAACAATTAATAGAGATAAAAGGCCCTATCACACAACACATTGTGTCAGGATCATGAAGTCAGGAAGGATAAGCTCATACATATCCTTCCTTGTTCCATAGAAACCCTTTCTCTATTTAGAATATGCCCACTTTTCCTGCTGTGTTGTCAAATGAAAGCATGAAAAATGAATAACAAGTGGAGCAGGCTCTAGAAAAGCAGCTTCAGCTTGGAGAACAGATATTGTTCCAGTAGATACGCCCCTAGCACAAGGGAAGAGATTTAAGCAACAGTAGTTTGCAAGAAGAAACAAATAGGCATGCAAATCTCCAAGGAAGAAGAGGCCCCATATTGCTCTTTTCAGTGAGGTTCCCTTTTATGGAAAAAGCCTAAGAAAGTAGAACACAGCCATTTTTTACACTAGCTTGATATAATAGATACTTAACACAAACACATGGATTCAGAGGAGATTAGACAGAGAAAAAAAAAGATTCCCAGAAAGTACATAAATACATTAGGAAATGTAGGAAGGTGTGAAGAGGAAGGGTGAGGTGAGAAAGGAACTGCAAATAAGGAAATTTTACAAGCTAAAGCAGTGCTGGTTTAAAATACTACTTTTGTCTCCGAAGGAGAAAAAAATATCACTGGTGATCCATGGCCACAGAATATGGATGAGCTATGGAGCTGGGTTTGCAGCTAATCTCAGGGAAAAAAAAAAAATACAGAGAAACTGCTATGACTGGTGCAAGTGCAGATTGCTATTTATGTTACCTGAAAAGCCACAACCCCATTCTGCTTCCCATTGGGTACATTAGTTGGGAATATGGCTAATTTGACAGAATGTAGACACAAAAGCTAAAGTATAAGGTGGAATTGTCTGGAAAGGATGCATCCTACACAAAAAAAAAATGATAAGGATAATGTCTAGCAGATGACTTCTTAGTTCTACTTTTCAGCTAGGTTTTCTAGGAAAATGAGGCCTAAGTCAAGTGCCTGTTAATGTCTGAATATTGTGCACCTGCTGGTTTGCCTGTCAGCTGTCCTTCCTTCTCAGGAATATGTTGGCCAATTTCAATCAAACCAGAGAGCTCAAAAGTAGTGTCAAAGATACTCCCTTCCTACAGACTGAATCAGCAGGGAGTGTGTGTAAAGGTGCTAGAAACATAGAATGGTTTGTGTTGGAAGGGACCTTAAAGCTCATCTAGATCTACTCCCTTGCCGTGGGCAGGGACACCTTCCACTAGATCAGGTTGCTGAAAGCCCCGTACAAAAGATGCTGTTAAGGGCCCTAAAGGAGACAGAGGCTTGTTTGCGCTGCCGGATCGGCCCTTATTACGCGCCAAGAAGCTTCGTGGGACAAAATCCCAGACCCCGCCGGTCACCTGGATGCACCTGTGGTTCCTTCTGACGCCCTGCCGGGGACGACTCACCTTGGGAAGGCGGGACGGTCCCGCGGCAGACGGCGGGGGGAGAGCTAGTGCACGCACTGCCAGGGGGGTGGGGGGAGCAAAGCCGGGGCCTCGCCCCCTCCCACACCCGCCGTGTCATCTACTCCCGCGGGCACCAGCGGAGCCCTCCGCCGGGGACAGCTCTGTGCCTCGGCTGCCCCAGAGGCAGCCTGCCCGGGCCGGGGGGCGGTGCAGGCAGCGGGCAGGACCCCCTCCAGCGGAAGGACCGCACCGCCCCCACCGCCCCGCGCTGCCCGCAGGTGGCGCTGCCGGCAGCCGCTCTCCGACCCGAAGCTGCCGCCGCAGCTGCCGCCGCGCCGGCTGGGCTAGAGCAGCCCCCCGGAGCCGGCCGCAGCCCCTGGGCCCGCCCGCGGCTGCCTCCGAGGGGCCGCGCCTCCCCCGCCCGCCCCGCGGGCTCCGCGCCGCCTCCCCCCTATCCACGGACACGCGGGCACGCGCGGCGCTGCCGCGGCCGTCCGGTCGCTCTCTGCACTCCCCGCGCTCGCTGCTGGCGGTGCGAAGCGGTCCGGAGCGAAGCTCCGCAGCCAGCTGGTGCCGCTGCCCCGGCGTGCCCGTCTGCGCGGCGGCGGAGCGGCGCGGGAAGTGGGCGAGCGGCGTGGGGAATGGAGACGCCCGACAGCATCCCCGAGGCCGTGTGACAGCAGCAGCGCTCACACGCGCACACGCACCAGCCGGCCCGAAGCCGGAGCCGGTGCAGAGCCGGGCAGCACCGCCCTGCCCCGTCCCAAGGGGAGCCGGCATGGAGTGAGAGCAGCGTGTGGCCGCCAGGTAAGGAGGGAAGGGTTACCCAAAGGGTAGAGGAAGAAGTGCGGGATCGGGGCTTGTGTATTGATGCCTTTACCCTTACGGATCGTTGCCGCCGCGTTTTTTCAGCTCTATCGCCTCCCTAGAAACGCCCTTCCTCAAGCCCCTCGGTAGCCACAGCGGCGGTTCCGGGAGTCAAGGGACGCGTTACTTATGTAACCGGGGGTCGAGCAGTCTCGGCCGCTTTCCGCTGGGCAAGCGGCGAGGTGGAGCCGCGGCCGATGGGGACACGAAGGGTGCCCGGGCTGGCCCCGGAGCGCCGTTTCCAGCTGCCGTCGCGGGAGCCTCCCGCCCGGGAACCCCGGCCCCACGCCATCGGCAGAGCGCTGCCGCCGCGACGGGGCCGGGATTCCGCCGGGCTCCTCGAGCCTCGGGACTAAACCGCGGGCACCGGAGGGCGGGAGCTACCGGAGACGACGTCCCGCCTGGCCGCCCCCTCTCCAGCGGCTCTCCAGCGGCAGCGCCGAAGCCGGAAAGAACTTCAGAGGGGTTCGGAGGGAGATGCTCTTTTGGCTGTTTCCGTCTCACTCCTCCTCTGGGAGGGCACTGGGGCCCCGCCGCTGCTCGCCGGGGAGTTGAGGTCTTTCTGGGCTGAGGGCTGCCGGGGCAAGGCTGAGAGGAGCCTGAGCTAGGTTGAGGGATCCGTGCGGCCCCGACCCCGATGGGTAGGCAGGGAGAGGAGAGCCTCCGCTGGAGACAGCGAGAACGGTGGGGAGGAGGGATGTTCATGAAGGGGTGCCCGTCTCTTCTTGATCGGAGGGAGAGCGAGCTCCGTATCACCATGGCGACCTGAGGGAGGAAAGAGCTAAATAAATAAATAAGTAGGAGATAACTCCCCCCTTTCTCTCCCCCCGCCGCTGCCCCTTCTTGCCAAGTCAGGTCCCAAAGGTGGGGAGCAAGGCACCACAGGCAAAACTTTTCTCTCGTGGTAAAATGGGGTGGCGATGGACCGGGGGGACCGAGATGGGGAAGGGGCGGCCCCATCCGGCTCAGGGAACCGCGGTTGCGGGGACCCAGGTGCCCCCGAGTTGCTGCGCCTGGAGGCTTTTGTCCGGTCGCGGCAGGAGGAGAAAGCTGCTTCGGGAAGAGCTCCCCACTGCTGCTCCCCGCTGTGTCCACCATGCCCCCAGCCGCCCGCTGCCAGTTTGCAGGCCCCTCCGTACACCGCAACCCGCGGAAGCTTTGTTTGCGGCCCTGCTTCAGCACCGCGGACAGTGGCAACAGCACCCGGGACAGCGCCGAGGCCGGTAGTCCTGACGGCGGGCAGGAAGCCGGCCAGGGTCTTTGGGTTGGGGCCCTGCGCTGGGAGGACTGAGGGCACCACCCGCTGCTGTCCCCGTGCCAGAAGCGGCTGCCTTTCTCTGCCAGAGCCCGCCTTGAGCACGGTGCTGCTTCCCACTGGGTGCAGGGAGCCAGAGAAAGCCGCACCTCGGGCCACGAAACTTTCCTGAGCCAAATGCATGGAGGAGCTGAGAGCAAACATGTTAACAAATGTTAACATCTTTCACACGAACTTGCTCGAGGTTGCTTCTTACAACTCTTTCCCAGAGGTTGCTTCTTAAGACTCTTTCACAGGGGTTCTCTGTTACGGCTAACTGGTTCCCCAGCAGGACTGTTCACATACATGACATTCATAAAACATGTCCTGCAGAAATTGAAAAATATGTGCTCTTGACTTGTTTTCCTTAAGAAAACTTGTTGAGAAATTGCACTTGGCAAAATTTCACTTGAAGGAATTGCACTTTTAGCTTAAGAAGCTATCTTATTGCTGAGGTGCAAGATTAGAGAGCTGGAGTTTGTGCTGGTCAGACAGACACAATCAGCTAATCATTAAAACACCTCCTGTTAAAGAACTGTTCTCCTTAGACATTTGGTGACCAGTTTAAAGCACTACACAAAGTTGGGGGGGAAAGTATTCAGGTTAGTGATAATTCACCAAAAACAAAAGCACTGATAGGTTGTAAATTATTGGCTTGGTTTTCCTATACGTATCTCATGCTAGTAGTTACATATGCAATTATTGCTTCAGACTACCAAAAAAAAAAAAATCTAGAAAAGCAAACAGCATAATGAATAATATTCACTGGGGAAGGTAGAGATGGATTAGTCACTTTTATGTGTTCACTGTGTCAGGATGTTCTTTTTTCATTAAGAAAACAAGATTTATTTAATCTTGCCTCAGTCCTGATAGGCAGTAAACTATAGGTACATGTAGAATTATTGGGTTTTGAGACCAAATCCCCAGCCTTTTCAGGTTAGGCTTTAACTATAAGCTGTCAAATCACACAAACGACTGGGTTCCTTCTTTGTTATGAATTGTCTGTTTCAAATAAGTCTTAGCTTAAGCAGTGGCAACCACACAGGTGAGTCCTATTCAAGTATGGACGTTTGTCAGGATTTGTGCTTATACAGTGACTCCAAGCAAATTCATCTTTAAGAATAAAAAGTTGAAGACTTTTTAACTGTAGATCCACATTTTGCCCTAGCTACACTTCTTAACAAGCCGAGTGAACCAATGAGTTAAGCCTTTATGGAAATGGAGACCTGAATTTCTCAGTGACAGGCCTCACATTTTCAGACCTATATCACGGGTAGTATGAAAATAAAGGACAGAACTGAAAGTATGGGCTTGGAAACTCGCTATTTTCCTGTGGGAAAATGAGGAGAAGTAATAGAATACAACTCTTCAGGGCATTTGCTAGATCATTTATAATACTTGAAGCTATTGATTGTGTTATATAAGGCAATACTCCTGCAGTGTGAGAATAATTTTATCAGATAATTACAAAAATATTTAGCCTTATAAGCAACATAAGAAAAAAGTCATAGAAAAATCAAAAGAAAATCCCACAATTACAACCTCAATCAGTTTAGTAAAAGGCAGAATTTTTTGTACAATTACTGCCAGTGCATTTACATCATGTTCAATATGAGCTTCAAAAGATACATAATTTCACTGCAGAAAACGCTTGTTTTTCATAAGCACATATTTGTAGCCTTGTTTTATATTCATTGCATTGAAACATGGTGTTTTGGAAGGAAGACAAGATCTCTCCTTCAGAGTATGCAAGAGAAATAGAATTTCATTTATATTTTCATAAAACATCCATCACAAGGGATTTATTCAAATTTTTCACAGATACAAGCTCTATGTTGTTTTTTTCACCTTTAAAGTACTTAGAAACTCTGGACACTGTTGGTGTAAGGTTACTGAGTTTGTCATGATCTTCTCTTGGTATTTTTACTTATACAAGCAGATTTCTATTCAGGAGTTGTTTACATGCTTCTATAAAAGTAAGAAGTAAAAGAATTCATAATAGCATTTTCCCACATAAACTATGTCCCACATAAATTAAGTAATAAGGTTGAAGCATAATAGAGAACATTTTTTTTATATATATATATATTTATTTTCATTGTTGTTAAAAGCTTGGGAGCTCTGTTCAGTGTTTTCCTCATCTGCTTGCTACTGAATGTTGCTTTTTAATTGGGACAATTAGACACTGGCAGTTTTAAAGAAGAGATATTGTTTAGGTTAATGTGTTTGCTACATTTATGTGGATGTACAATTTTTATTGATGGAGGCAGTTTGATATTAGAGAATAATAATCCTAGTATATTAAGTGTCAATATCTAAATATTGATCATGCAGAAAAAGACTGATGTTTCCCAAACAATGAATGCTAAATTTACCAAACAGTAAACACAAGAAAAATAGTTTTAATCTCATTCTCACTTGATAGTAAATTCCTGGAAGATTTTTTTTTTTCCTTTTTTCCCCCAAAAAAGCCATCAGATGCTTTCCTGGAATGCTATTGCTATTGGAAATACAATTTTATTACATGTGTGTTTTGAATAGCTGGAATAAAAGTATAAAAAAATAAAAGGTTACTAACTCCATTTTTTCCACACACTGCTGCAATTTTGAATTGTGCCCAAGCATGCTGGCTGTCGTGGAAGCTTGAAGCCTTTTGATGGAGCACTGTTGTGGAGTCTCTGTCAAAAAAGACACATAGCAGGCCACCCCACCCCCACCCCCCACTGCCCCCACCCAGCATACTGCAGGAGGTGAATGGGAGCAGGCTTGTCAGTGCAGGGGCTGGAGAAGGAAAACTTCTGTAGTCAAAGGTCATGTGCTGAGACTAGAATTTTTCAATCATATACATTAGTATGGCAGCTGCAAAGGTGCTGTGCTGCAGGTATGAATCATGACCATAAGGAGGCTCAGAGCACCATCCTCATTTAACTCATCACCCATGGCCTGCCTGGCAGAATACCACACAGGGACAAGGAAATATGACAACTAAGGAAATACATCTTGTTTACATTTTAAGGTCTCATTAGAATTAATTTTTGCTAGCTAGTAACATGCAGTCTCTTTACAAGCTTTTACATATGACCAGCAGAACATCCTGTCTTCAGATACAGGACAAAAAAGGAGTAAATTTTAAATGTCTTAAAAGATAGACAATTTCTACCAGCAGTTCATGCAAATGGACCCTCGGAATCACACAATGCCCAGTAATTTCAGTGAAAATCTGAATGAGTACAAGGACTGTACACAGTCCTGACTGAAGAACCCCCAATTCATGCCATAAGGTTGCTGAAGAAGCTCTGACACAAATGAGGAGAGCCACTAACAGAAGTTTGCTCTACAGTATTAGTAAATTGATATTTGGATTAAAAATGGATAAAAGCCCATTGATTCCCTGCTGCTATTTGCCAGTTACAACTTTGGGTCAGACATTAGTGGTAGACCCAGGTTTGAGGTACAGTATGGTATTCCTGATATAAGCATCCAAGACTAGAAATCATAATATTACTGTGGGTCTGATTGACAATAAGATCAGAAGTGCCCTCAGAATACACATTGCCCTATCCTGATAATAAATATCACCTTAGTATTAGGAAATGAAAGACTCGTGTTATCAGGCTTGCACTACTGCAAAATGAATGGAAGTATCTGGCTGGAAATGTAAATTCACAATATAAACCATTCTTTGGTTTCATATTATTTTCTTCCAAGAAACATTTACTTTCTTATCTCATTTTGGTAGGAAAAGTATTTAGTATATCTGAGGGAGAATTAGCCTTGCAGTCAGAAAACTCTGACGTTTTCACTTGTAGCTTGCAATTCATGGGAGTAAATTACAATTCCACAGAGATTTAAGTTTTTTAGAGCATTTGCATTAATAGCACTGTAAGTATTAGTGCAGACAGGGAAGTCTCATTCAAATATTTAAGCCAGAAAGCCTGCTATTAATCTGTACTGTAAATGACCTACCTACCCTTTCTGTCATGTGCACAGTGAGTGGTTCATGCTAAGAGACCTCAGCTTCAGACTTTGACATGTACGTGGACATCTGAGCCTTCAGAAAAGTCTTCCAACTGAAGAAGTATCTGACTCATTCTAACAGAGAGACTGCAGGAGCTGGCACAAATGTAGATGTGATCTTTGCTGTTTGGCCTTGAGGCAGTGCCACCTGATCTTCACATGCCCCATGGCTAAAGTCAGTGGTTGATGACAGTATGGGTGGGGAAAGGTGCTTTAGCACAAGCTTGGATATGGTTCTACATCCTGTCACAGGCCTACAGAAACAGCCATAATCTTGACTGATTTCACTTCATACCTTTTGACCTGATGATGTTGGGTCTTTAAGTTCAACCATGCCTTTAGAAAAAGAAGTCCTAGTACTAATTGCTACTGTCACAGCAGCAACAGTATTTCATAGGCAAATAAACACTAAAGATCATAGGTTTATACAGCTGTTCTGTATTATTCCAAATTCATTTAATCTACATAGACTGCTGTAGCCTGACCTGAAGAAGCCACCATGCGCAGGATTTGTTGGGACTCTGGAGCAGAAAGCTGGGGCTTATTTTCTGATGAAAGCCAAGTGCTGGCATTTGTGCTGAATTCTCAAAAGAAAACACTTCTGGATAAGAAAACAATAACGTGCAGATGGAAAGGGTGAAATAAGAGGCTGAAAGAATCAAGAAGATGATGAGAGAGAGACTGCATGAGAGCACAGTTAATTCAATGCTCTAATCAACTGTGTTCTGCAGTGCTTTATCATAAGCATCCCTGCATTAGGCTCACCATTTCAGAGCACTTTACAGCATTGCAGGAAATCCTCTGCTTTTTGATTCCCATTTAAGAAAAAATAATCTTATTGTATCTTGTCAAAACAGGCAACTTTGTCAGTGAAAGCAGAGGAGGAATTATCATATAATTTAGTATTTATCATAATAAAGAGGAGGGGCTCATTAGAACAACAAGCAATTGCCAAATTATTCCTCAAAGTATTAACCTGAAGAATGAGAAAATAGTGATATTTCCTACCTTCCTGCTTTTTCTCCCCCTCCTTGATACACAGAGTCTGCAGTTTCTATCAGCTTGTCAGATCAATTTCCCATTCCTGAAAAGAAGCATTTATGCTAAATGATTGTAATGAAAAACCTTCTTCTTCCAGCTCAATAGCTGTCTGGACATGCAAAGGTAATTCCCCATTGACTTCCATAGGTCCAGATTTTCACAGAAAGATCTTCAAAAGGCAATGCCTGCTTTGGAAGTATAACATCCCTGGGATCCCTATATCATCTGTGAAAAGATAACGGGCAACTCTAAAGGGCAACTTTAGTCTACCAAAAAGATCTCAATAGGCTTCTAGAAGAGATGTCAAATTTTGGTGCCTTAAGTTTCAGGGGTTGCATCTCAAGTAATTAATTCAATGTGGCAATTTACAGATGCAAAAGGTGTGGGAGATGAATCCCTGTCTTCAGAGCTCCCACACAGAACTGTACCCACTAAACTTCTTCATTTGCATGGTCCTACATCACTGTCTTCCTGGGTAGATTATAAAAATATCAGATTATGTAGAAGCCAAGCTTATTTTTTTCTCCCATTGTTTCTGATACTCTCCAGCTGCAACATAGGAGTAGCTCAGTGCTTCCTGGTTTCAGATGTGGCCTTAGACTATCAGAGCTGGAACCAACAGCAGGAGCAGGGAGAACATAATTATGCAAGGAAATGGAAGGAAACCTTTCTTAATACCTAAAAACAGTGGCTATTTAAGGACCAAGATTGCTATCAATTGCAATGGACTCTGAACCATGACCTCTGTGTCAATGCAGAGAGGAAAGGAGGTTGAACTGGGAGGAAAGTAAAGTAAACTGTGCCAGCTTTGGTAGATTCCTAGTGCTGTAGTCTCCTTAGTATGCTGCTTGCTTTCTCTGGTATAAATGCAGGAAAGTATATCAGTTAGATGGGAAATAAATAAAATGTGTCATTTATCCTTTACTGAGTTGGAACAGGGATTATCAAATCTTCACCCACCATCATTTTTACAGGGGAGGAGGAGAAAGGAAGCTATTGGATAGCAGCCCATCAGCATTACCCAGTGTGGTGTGTACATCAAATTGGGGCTGTCTTGTAGAACACAGTGTCTCTCCAGTAATCTTGCAATCCCTGGCTGTTGTGAATTACTATATAAGAATTCTAACACTCCAAGTAGTTAATCATGTTAAATAAACTAGATACATGTTTATCTCAGCCAAGTATCCTGCAGGGATATATACAATCTCTGCGAAGCCGCTGTATTCCATCTATTAGGCATAATTGCATTAAAGTATAAAGTGCATCAGAAGTCTTTCAGGATTACAAACAAGGCAATGTTAATTTACTTTCCAGAAATATACCAAAGATACCACTGAATCAGAAAGGAAACCAATTAAATAGAAGATCATGGTTACTAAGAAAATGTTCCTACAGTATCTGCAGTATTCCAGTGATGGTAACTGTAATTACATGTAGGATATTTACAATATGAATTTGTGGTAGTTGTTAATGAGCATTGACTTTGCACTTGTGAGTGCCATGCAGTGTGTGAGAACATGGCTCTCATGTAACTGCTCTCCAGGCATTCATTACCATTACTTTGTTCTCTAAAACTGGACTCGAACTTTTAAGAGGTCACCACAAACCATCCCAGTGCCAAATTCTAGTCTGACTGAGTTCTTCATTGCTAGTCAGAGACTGCAAAACTATGCAAAAATTTAAGATGGCCAAAATTTGGAACAGGTAGGAAGGAAAAGAGCTCAAGAGAAAAGGAATAAAGACATTCAAAAAGGGGAAAGGACAAAGGCCCATAAACACTCCCATATTTGGAACAGTCCATTGCACAGTTCTGGGGTGGCTCACTGAAAACCAGGCTGATCTGCAACATCTAGATGTTGCTGATCACTATTTCCCTTATCTCTACACCTTCCAACTAGCAAATTCATGGTTTTACTTCGAATCCATCTCTTGCCAGATCACAGGGCTCAGAAATGCATTTCACAGGAAGCTACAGCAGTTAATCCTGTAACTTAACACTACCAAAGCCTTTGCCTTCTGGATATAGAAAAATAATTACTAAGTTATTCTAAACTTCTATCCAGAAAAGAAATAGTATTCATTGTGTATAAATAGCAAATATATATTATTGTTGCACTGCCTTCCAACAGTGTTTGCTGCAAGAAATAGCTTTGTCTTTCATGAAGACGTAACAACAGCAGATATGAACTGATACGTCTCCAACCCGAATTTAAACTAAAATACTTTATAAAGTCAAAGACTTTTAAAAAATATATAAGCAGAGAGAGAGAATTAGGAATAAATTCTGGTTTGAACAGTTTGTAAAGCTCAGAAGCCATTGCTTGATTGTTGTTTTGTTTTAAATTACAGCTGCATGCAGAAGCCAAACTGGTGGGTTTGGGGAGTCACACACAGCTCACATCTTAGAAGAGAATTAAGCTGCTGGCTAGTAGGAAAATCAGGTAGGACCTTAGAGATGCTGAAAAGAAAAGATGTATGATATTATCATGAGGGGAAATAATAATAACAAAAAAACCCTAGAGGAAGCCTTGCTGGAAATATGTATGCATAGTAAATCTTGCCAAGCTGTAACAGAAATAGAATCACAGAAAATATGTGATCTTTTACATGCATTTTAATCAAAGAACATTAAAATCTTTCCATTAACTTCAATGGGTTTCATATCAGATCTTAAATGTAAATTTATTTTAAATAGGCTAGTATATAGGAGATAGAGGTCTGGCATACAGCTTCCTCAGTAGATCACAGGAGGACTTCATTACTTAAAACTGTCATTGGAAATCTTTGCATAATCCAGCCTAAACTTTGTTCCTGTCTATGCTACACAGTTGCAAGGGTGTGGCCAGCAGATAGGGGGAAAGGGATCAACTAACATATTCTAGAAATGTCTACAAATATTCCAAATAATTTTCCTTCATGATGATTTTAAGATGCAGTTTCTCACATTTTGCCATAATGCAAGCACATGGTATATTTTCAACAGAGATGGCTGTGTATCAACTCAAACATTTACCAGGAGTTGGAGCCTGAGTATTTCTGCTTGACCTTTAATAAAGATCATCCTGCTTTAGTTCCAAAGCATGGATTTGTGAATAAACATTAAAATATCATTAAAAGCACATTATTTTAAAATTAATGGCTGTTGCAACCTGCATGTGATGTCAGTCAACAGCGGTCAAGGTGAGCACAGCTGAAATGGTCAAATTGGAATCATAAAAAATGTCATCTGTTATATTTCCTCACATCAAGCAGTGAAATACCATAATTCTTTTTAAAAGTTCACAGTAAAGTCAGATGTATGCTATTGCTACTTTCCCTTGAGTTTTCCATAAACAATAGTGCAGGATCAGATCCGTATCAATTTATGGCAAAAAGTTTATCCATTCCGTCAATTTAAAAGCAAAGCAAAAAATGTTTAGATCAGCTGTTTATAAGGATCACTATGCTGAAGGAGAAACTGAGAGAGAGGAAACTGTATTGTGCCTGAAAGAGATATCATGGCTTGTAATCAATGCTGGACTAAATCCTGTGTAAAGAGAACCTTTTCAGTCATAAGCAAACATTAGATTAAGGCTAATGAAAAAATATTTTCTTGAACAGTAGGCACATTAAAATGCCAAATACATAGGCAAGGCTACCTCATACAGTTCAAGACAAAGTAAACCTAAGGAGCTGGGCTGTGCAGTTGGGAAAGGTGAGAGCAAACACTGGCAACTGACATGACAAGAAACCTTCATTTCGTTCTTGAAAAAAAGGCCACAGGTGGACCCCTTATGAACAGTAGAGGGAGAAAAATAGGGCTTCTCTTTTTGCAAATTACATAGAGGAAGACCTTTAACTTTCTACAACAACTAGTTTTCTGGCTTCAGGCCAGTTTTTAATTTCAGTGAAATCTGAAGCTGAGTGTGGTTGGTCCCAAAGCCACAGTTCAGTATAGCCATAGTTTAAAGACTGGATTTTGTTGATTGGCTTCATAGTCAGATGAGCATCATTGCTAAAGATGTGCCATCAAACAAAAAAAAAACCAAAAAATACAACAAAACCCAAACCAAATACAAAACCCCACCACAAACAAAAAAACCCTCACCACAAAACCCAAAGCTAAACTTCAAACCTTACTCTCCATTTATAACTGTAATTACCAAAGCCATGCTAAATAACCTAGAATTAGCACTTTTGCTTAATCCTACACACCAACATAGGAAGCAAAGAGGAGGAGAACAGTATAGTTCAGATGCAGCTAGATAAACTGTATTAAAGATTAGTAGAGAGGTCAAAATTAGAACTAAAAGTTAAAGGAAATGTTTAAAAAGTTTCTCTCCCCAAATAAAAGTGTGTATAGAGGTAACTTACCTTTATATTGCCTATGAATATTTCCTCTGTGCCATTAATAAAAGACCTCATCTCCCATGTCCGACCAACTTCCAGGATCTTGGTCCATGTAAAACGACTCTTGCTCAAGTATAGTTATTACTCTAATATAACCCCTATCATGGACCTCTAATGAACTCAGAACAAAACCTAATGAACAGTACTGAATATAAGTATTAAAAAATCATTTCACAGGATTATAGAAAACATAGATTAGAAGGGACTTATGGAGGTCTCTAATTAAATCTCACCAGTACCAAGCAGAAGGGAATAATCCCTTCAGTCAACCTGCTTGCTGATTTGTCACTAATGCATCACAGTATATGTTCACCCTTCATTGCCATAAGGTTAAATGGCTGATCCTTGTGCAACTTGCCTCCTGTAGAACTCTCAGGTCCTATCCTGCAGTGTTGCTACCAGCGAGTTGGTTCCCAGTCTGTACATATGCATAGCTTGCTCTTCCCCACGTGCAAGACTCTGCATTCGTCCTTGTTCAACTTCATGAGATTCTTGATAGCTCATTCCTCTTGCTTGTCTAGACCCCTCTGAGGAACATCTTACCCTCCCTGTGCATCAACTGCTCCTTCCAGTTTGGTGTAATCTGGAGGCTGGCTGAGATATCTTCAGTCCTGTTGTCCGGGTCTCTGATGAAGCCTTTAGAGCTGGTCACAATAGCTATCAGCCCCCATGGACCACCTTGTTAACCTTGGGGGTTAGACTTGAAATCATAGAATCATAGAATCATAGAATCGTTAGGGCTGGAAAGGACCTTAAGATCATCTAGTTCCAACCCCCCTGCCGTGGGCAGGGACACCTTACGCTAAATCATATCACCCAAGGCCTCGTCCAGCCTGGCCTTGAACACTGCCAGGGATAGAGCATTCACAACCTCCCTGGGCAATGTATTCCAGTGCCTCACCACCCTAACAGGAAAGAATTTCCTTCTTATATCCAACCTAAACTTCCCCTGTTTAAGTTTTAACCCGTTACCTCTTGTCCTGTCACTACAGTCCCTAATGAAGAGTCCCTCTCCAGCATCCCTATAGGCCCCCTTCAAATACTGGAAGGCTGCTATGAGGTCTCCACGCAGCCTTCTCTTCTCCAGGCTGAACAGCCCCAACTTCCTCAGCCTATCTTCATACAGGAGGTGCTCCAGTCCTCTGATCATCCTCGTGGCCCTCCTCTGGACTTGTTCCAACAGTTCCATGTCCTTTTTATGTTGAGGACACCAGAACTGCACACAATACTCCAGGTGAGGTCTCACAAGAGCAGAGTAGAGGGGCAGGATCACCTCCTTGGATCTGCTGGTCACGCTCCTTTTGATGCAGCCCAGGATACGGTTGGCTTTCTGGGCTGCAAGCGCACAATGAAACCAGCTCATGTTCATTTTCTCATCAACCAACACCGCCAAGTCTTTCTCCTCAGTGCTGCTTTGAATCTCTTCTCTGCCCAACCTGTAGCTGTGCCTGGGATTGCTCCAACCCAGGTGTAAGGCCTTGCACTTGGCATGGTTAAACCTCATGAGGTTGGCATCAGCCCACCTCACAAGTGTGTCAAGGTCCCTCTGGATCTCATTCCTTCCCTCCAGCATATCAACCGAACCACACAGCTTGGTGTCATCGGCAAACTTGCTGAGGGCGCACTCAATCCCACTGTCCATGTCAGCGACGAAGGTGTTGAACAAGACCAGTCCCAACACCGATCTCTGAGAGACGCCACTCGTTACTGGTCTCCAGCTGGATGTTGAGCCATTGACCCTTCAAGTTTAAAGGTCTAGCCAATTTTCCACCCCTTCTTTCAGTCCACCCATACAGCCCATTTGTTCTTGTTTGCCTAGCAGAAGCTATGGTACAGTGTCAAAAGTATTCTAAAACTTGCTACTCTCCCCTAATCTACAGACCTTGTCATTTCATTGTAAAAGTCTGTCAGATTGGCCAAGCATGATTTACCAAGGGGTAAATCCAAGCTGACCATTTCTGATCATGTTCTTGTCTTTTGTGTGTCTGCAAATAGCTTTTTTGAGAGTATCCTCCATAGTTTTCCTAAGGACTGAAGAATGGCTAATCGGACTGTGATTCCCTACATCTACTTTCTTATCTTTCTTAAAAGGAAGGTGTATCATTTTCCTGTTTACAATTATAGGGAAACTTTGTATGTATTTGGATTTTTAATATTCTTCTGTTTATTCTTCTCATTTTTAAATTTCATTATTCCTTCCACCTCGAATATCCTTGTCTTTTGCTGCTAACTTGGATGATTCTCAGGGTATAACTTGATTTTTCTGTGTGAATAGTCTATCATAAAATTATTACTTGGCAACCTTTTTCAAATTTGTGTCATATTTCTAGAAGTTTTATTTTTCATTTGTAAAGCTTTCTCCTGCAGAAAGTAGCCCAGAAATGAATTTGGAATTTTCCTGTATAAGATGTTACCTTTGTAAAATTCCTACCCTTGCTAAATACTTTAGCTATATTCTTTCCATGTGCATGTGCACTGTAATGGTAAGCTGCTTAATTTGGAGAAACTTTTAACTCATCTGCAGCAAAACAAATATAATTTTAAAAATGTTTAATCGATCACTTGGCAAATGTTTGTTCTATGAGTAGCTTTGCACTACTGAAGTCCATAGAGCTATCTGGGCATATATAGGATATAGGTGCATAAGGGTTTTGGTTTGGTTATTTCTGAGTCCTTACCATTAGCTTGTTTTCTTCTTATACTTTCAACTGTATTTTTTTTTATGCCAGTCATACATAAAAGGTAGCTGCTGCTTTTGAAGTGAATGAGAGTTTTCCCACTCATTTCAGTGGGAATAAATTGAAACAATTAAATTTTGTCAACCTATATCAATCTTTGTGGAAGTGCTTTAGCATAGTGATATTTTCCTCATAGACATAGCCTTGTGGGATAATAATTGAAAATGTGAATCAACTGCACTGACTATCACAAAATCAGGGTTTTTTTTTCTAAGACAGTATAATTTCTGATTGAGTTACACTGCTTCAGTAGTGACTTGAATTAAATTACTGACAGTTCAGTCTACTAATAAAAGCACAACAAGAGCATTACAAGGAATTCTGAAACAAATATACCCCTGCACTGCTTTGGTTTTGATCAAACTTCTTTCTCCAGCTTGTTTCTTAACTTCATGAACCCAGGTGTGTCTGGATACACCCTAGGCCCCCAGACCTGTTTCAGGTACTGAAATAAACTAAATACTCATTATTTACTCACCTTCAAGTGGCTTATTTTTCTCTCTCTTCTTTTCCCCATGCTCCTTCTCCTGATCCTTATATCTGTAGTAAAAAGCATTTTTTCTTCATTCATTTTCTCAAGGTTGCTAAACAAAGCCTTTTATCCCCACTGGTCCTCTGAAAATGTGCCACAGTTACCCTTCACACTTGGAGGGACTTTCCACATTCCTCCTGAGGGTCTTCTTTTCTTTTCCTCAATGTATATTAATGAGAAAGCTCAGGGGTATAAAGGTATGTTGAAAAGTGAACCAATTATCCTGTTGTGAGGAGTAGGCAAATTTTAATTTGCCCAGATTAGAAGTGCATAAACTCTATCTCCTAGTACATGCCCTCACTAATACTGAAATGGTTTTCATTTTCCCACTGGAATGATATATTCCGTCTCCTATTGGAATGACATATTTTATCCCCAAGAGCATGCAGGGGTGAAGTGCTAAGAAGTGCTAAGAACACTTCAGAGCACCAACTACAAGGAGACAGGGTACTCCATTTTCTAAGCAGAAAGCAATTATAGCCCTTATTAACCTGTACTCCTTCTACAGGCAATGGGATAAGATCAAAGAACACAGTCCTTACTAAAAAAAAACAGAAAACAGTTTCAGTTTAGGAAGCAAAGCAGCACTGTGAGGACAATGACTGGGAGAGCAATGTTGTAGGGCTCTGTTTATTCTCTCTCAGACTCATCAAAAACTCTGAGTGTTCAGATGACACATTCAGTTTACAGTAAAATAATGGTTTCTCCTAATTATTAACACTTTGAACTTTTAAGGAGTATCTCAATGTGAAGCTCTCCTGCCTCTAGCAACTCCCACAGAAAGAACATTTCAAGCCTAGCATTGCTACAGTAAATGCAGCACGCAGCATCTTACAGCTCTACATTATTGACAGTGCCATAAAAAGAAGGTATGATGAAAAGAGATGCAGGCCAAAGTAACTCCTGATTTGCATGCCATGCATTCTCTCTGGTGTTGGACAGAATGGATTATACACCAGAAGACAAAAACATCAGAGACCTGCTGAATATAGCAATCTTGTACCAGGCAGAAATTGTATCCCTACAGAGCTAGCTCCTCAGAACGGGTGGGCAAGGCACAAGAAGTTGACCCACAGATGAACTAGAGTGTTTTCCCAGTCTTGGTCAGGTTCTTTGCTGACATAGACAATATAGCTATTCTGTACTATGCTGGCTGGCTCTTAGTGCCTTCAGTCTAGTGCCATGAATGAAGATCAGATTCCAAAAGCTTCCAGTGTAATCTCCACATGCTACTAATGATCACACAGCTATGCCTACTTGGGGATTTCTGAATGTCAGAAGAATGCCATGGTTAACTATTGTAAATGGTCAACTACTTTCACCAAACCAGGATCACAGGAATCATAGATCAAATACTAAGTATGTATTTATGCATGCTTTTTATCAGGTCACTGAATTAAATCCATGGGCTACACCAGTTTATTACATACACACAGAGATGGACATTTTGCTTGGTACAATTATCCTCTAATCCAAATAATCCGTGTTGAAGAACTTCATTCTCTTAGCTTTCACAAACTGAAGTTGTTCACCTTTATAATGAAATTCAGCGCTCCATTCCACTGTCACTTTCCTCATCAAGTAATTCTTGTCTTTCCATGCTGCTGCAGTATTACATAACCAGCCTTGTGCAAAAGCTGGATGCAAACCCAGCTTAAAAGCCAAGCTCGACACAGCACAGACACATTCAGTTATCTATTTGGAGAAAAGCACAAACTCTCAGCTGACCAGGTCCCACTACAATGTAACAGCGTCCAAGTGTCATAAGTGTGATTCTTCCCTGCCTTGACCTCCAGAGAGTCACACATATACCTGAGAAAATCAGGATAGGATTTGACAACCACTTTGCAAGAGTGAACAGCATGCAGAAACAGGTCTCCAAAACCGCGTATTGATGTTATCATCAGGTAAAATAAATCCGTCACCTCAGTCAGACTAATTCCCAAAGGTGCAACATTTGCATGTGCAACATTTGCATACACAGGGCATGATGCACAGGAGAATCAGGTCTGCTCTTGATAAAGGTAGTAAAATTACAATAGAAAAGAAATGAGTGGTGGAATGGAGAGAGCAGAGAATGATGTTTTAACAGTAAAGTCCAAGAGGACACATTACCTTTCTAAACTCGCTAACATTTCAATGAAGGAGTTTTAATCTTTCCTTCAGCAAGGGTGTGAATTTCTCCCAAAGTGCCTGAACAGAGATTAAAGAAAACATAAAGGTCAAATCTCATGAGTAGCAATACTGATTACTTTTTCTGAAATCCCACTATTCAAGATGCACATAAGGCCTTAAGCTTCATTCTGGGCATACAAAGCATGACACAAAACGCAGTGCAGAGACTGAACTGTGGCTGAGCCATTTTCAGATCCAAAAGTTCAATGTGGTGCTGCTCTCTGGAGAATTATTCCTATCAACAGGCAGAACTTCCTCAGGCACAGGCACACAACCATGCTAACGCTTCTATACAACATTTAGAACCTAAGTTAGCAATGCCATACAATGAAATGTCCCACTATTAATTCACCACAGGATTCAGCGTTTCCTTACAACAAAGCAGCAGAATTCATCTAGGCATACAGGTCGGTAAGCCACTATACCAACAGCTCTAAAGAGCTACTAAACACAAGTTTCAGGATGGAGTTTTAAATATAAGGTGTTGACAAGTATCACAATGTACATAACAGTGATGAGTGCAGGCAGTTCCACAAGAACTATCTTGACTCTGAAATATTGTCAACCTGCATCACTAAGGATGAGGACAATTCTTCATCCCAAGCCTTGGAGTACTTTTGCAAGGACTGTATTTCCCTTTCCATGAAGATCAAGAGGGTAAAGATACTCGGCACTGGATGTGCCACTTAATAGAATTTCATTACAATCATGAAGGAAAGTTGCGAGATTGGGCCATAACAGGGACAAGGGAAAGTGTAGAGTCCTGCATCTGGGCAGGAGCAACCCCAGGTTCCAGTATAGGTTGGGGAACGACCTGTTAGAGAGCAGTGTAGGGGAGAGGGACCTGGGGGTCCTAGTGGACGACAGGATGACCATGAGCCAACACTGTGCCCTTGTGGCCTAGAAGGCCAATGGCATCCTGGGGTGTATTAGAAGGGGGGTGGTTAGTAGGTCGAGAGAGGTCCTCCTTCCCCTCTACTCTGCCCTGGTGAGACAGCATCTGGAATATTGTGTCCAGTTCTGGGCCCCTCAGTTCAAGAAGGACAGGGAGCTGCTGGAGAGAGTCCAGCGCAGGGCAACTAAGATGATTAAGGGAGTGGAGCATCTCCCTTATGAGGAAAGACTGAGGGAGCTGGGTCTCTTTAGTTTGGAGAAGAGGAGACTGAGGGGTGACCTTATTAGTGTATATAAATATATAAAGGGGGAGTGTCACAAGGATGGAGCCAGGCTCTTCTCAGTGGCAAACAATGACAGGACAAGGGGTAATGGGTACAAACTGGAACACAAGAGGTTCCACTTAAACTTGAGAAGAAACTTCTTCTCAGTGAGGGTGACGGAACACTGGAACAGGCTGCCCAGGGAGGTTGTGGAGTCTCCTTCCCTGGAGACATTCAAAACCCGCCTGGACACATTCCTGTGTAACATTATCTAGGTGTTCCTGCTCCGGCAGGGGGATTGGACTAGATGATCATTCTAGGTCCCTTCCAATCTCTAGCATACTGTGATACTGTGATACTGTGACATGGTTTAGTGGTGGACTTAGTATTAGGTTAACAGTTGGACACAATGGTCTTGAAAGTATTTTCTAATCTAAACAATTCTATGATTTTAGATATGTGTAAGTGCCAATGACTTTGACAAGAACCTAAATTCAAAGGCATGCATAGTGCCATTTATGGAAAAGTCATAAAAGTGTGAAGTGAGTTAATGAGTCTTTCCATTGAAGATGTCCACCTATTTCCCTTTTATTTCCTGTCTTTCTTGCATTAGCACAGACATCTTACAAGATGATCAAGATAACAAGTTAATTGTGCAACAGAGGCTTAAAGAGGTGGCTCATATGGTAGGTTTGCCCAGTGTTTATCCAGCCATATTATGTATAGGGAGGGACTGTCTAGATTCAAGTGTCCAGTTAATAATTGAAGAGGAAAGGAACAAGGTGCTAATACTCTGGGGGTTTAAAATAGGTCAGTGAACTAGAAGGATTAGTACATGAGTTCTTTTGTGGGTAATTAGAAGAATCACATGGATTGCAGGAGCTGCTGGTCATAGGGATTTGGGGGATTTTTGTAGAAAACTGCAGCAGTTAAGGAAAGCTGTCCTTCAGAGAAAGGGCACACACCCACACAGGCACACACACACACAGAGAAATCCAGATGAAGTATAAGCAATGTGGTAAGAGATCAGCTGAGCTAGCTTGTGAATTTCACATTGACTTTACAAGAAGGAAATACACACAAACTATGTCATAGCATTAAGAATAACTGCTGAAGGAAATAGGGGCTGACTCTGGAAGCCAAGAAACAAAAAGAAATTCAGCTTGCAAGATGCATCAGTGATAGCAAGAAAATAGTCTATAAATAGATTAGTAGAGCTGGGAGAATCTTGGCCTGCTTCTCAATAGGAAGGAAAGCTACAGATGATACTCAGTAGAGTAAAGAGTATTTAACATGGTTTTTTTGCATCAGCTTTCACAGGAAAGGCCTGTGGTGAGCAAGGGACTAGTACTGTTCAAATCAAGAAGGAAAATCTTACCTTCTAACTAACTGGGAAAGTACAGGCTACAGGGTATATAAAGCTAGATGTTTTCAAATCAGTTAAACATGAAGAATGCATTAAAGGACTGTCTGAGACAACATCAATGCTACCTTGTGGAAATAAGAAAACTTCTAGCAAACTGGAAAGAGTAAGTGTGGTGCCCATCTCTAACAAGAAGGATATTTGCCAGAAAAAGGAAGAGAAACTGGTGAATTATGGACCACTCACCTTAACGTAAGCTCTTTAAAAAATAGAAACATCTTTAGGCACCAGAAAATATAAGCTGAGAGCTGCCAAAATGGTCTTATCAACAGCACATTGCATCAAGCCAGTCTAATTTCATTCAGCTCTAGATTAGCACAGGCTACAAAAGAAGCTGAGGTGGTCATATAATTTCATTTTATTAAGACATTATAACATCTGCCACAGTATTCTAAAAAGGAAGCAGAGAAACTTGGTCTAGAAGAAATTACCTGGCCACAGTTACAAAACTAATTGTAAAAGTGTGCCAGGGGAGAGTTATCAGTGTTTCACTGACAGCATAGAAGGATGCATCAAGTTGGGTCTGTAGCATGTCCAATTCAATCTTAAATGCATCAGTGCTCTGAATCATGGAATTAACTGCACTTGTAAAGAATGCAAGTATTTTAGAAGATAAGGTTAGCATTCAAAAGGATCTTGGCAAAGTGAAGAAAAGGTTTGAAAGACCAGATTTAAATTCAATAGCAACACAGGCTATTCCTCTAAACCAAGAATAATTGGCTGCAAAAGGAAAAAAAAAAGACTGGAAACAACTGAAGAATGATATACCTTTCTCAAATATGCTAGATCTTTTATATTCCATCCTGAAACATCTGATTCTCTCTTAGTTTAGGGAGTTAGGCACAAGAGAAGTAGTGCATTCTGCTCCTGAGAGCAAGGATCTAACAGCTAGGTTTGATCATGCCTGGTGACTTTTTACATTCTTTCTTATGCTTTGCTTCCACGGAGCCTCTGCTTCAAATGGCTTCAAAGTTGTTTTACATTGCTTCCAGCCAAATGTTTCTTCAAGGTGTTCAGCACTCCAGAAATGTAGGACAGCTGTTTTATCAGGTTGCCTGTAAATTACAACAGACTGGTTGTGTCTGCCAGAAGCATCCTGCCCTGTGAGCAGATATTGAGAAAGAATTAAGCATGCTTGGCTGCCTCACTGAGACATTTGGCAGAGGAGGAGGTGAGAGGAGGCCTTTACCAAGAGCTCCAGAACACCGAGACACCCTGGACTCAGGACCCCATGAACAGCTATGACTGGGGAGGAGCCCTGATGCCAGGCCTAAAATGTCATTGATCTGAAGTCTGTAAAACATGTGACACGCATTGAAGAGGCTGGGAAAAGCATCAGTACACAAAAGCATATTTTGATAAAGAGGATAATAAAAAAACTATGTCCTTTTCAGTCATGGGTGTTGAAGCAACTGAATGTTCTTTTCTCATTTTTGGGTGGAAATCACAAAAAACAGATGTTATACTATGTTAATTTTTGTCATTGGCATCTAGCCCCCTGGCAAGATCAAAACAACTGTTGGCATCTTTGGAGCAGCTGGGCAGCAGATCTGCTTCCTTTACTTACACAATACCATTCAGAATAACCTTTAGGCCTAAGATTTTGTTGCTTTGTAATCCATGTTTTGGCAGTGTTCCCTTCCACTCCCCCTGTTTAAATGTGTCATTCCCCAGTGCTCACAGAACCTTATACCATAAACTTTGATGAAAAATAGATGAAAAATCTGTAACATCTATGACATTCATTTAACTTCCACTGCAACGAGGAAGGTTATCTTTGCACTTTAACTTCTTAGTGTCTTTTTGAATTAACACATGATCAGTAAAGCAGGATAAACAGACTTCGGTGTGGTGTCACCTGGATGTCTAACATAAGTACATAATTTCACATAAAATGTTGAATACTTCTGACATTAGACATATGATTTAAAAGTTGAAATGGCAGTCACTGGCACATTTGAAGAATGAGCACTGTTAATTCCAGAATTGATAGGTGGGATAAGAAAATGTATTTCTTATAGATTGTAGTTCTTTTGCTAAAAGCAAAAAGCTCCTAGCTCCTATCTGAGATGTCTAGGATAGGAGCCCCAGAGATCTGGAGGGGAAAAAAAAGCCAACCAAAAATTATTTTGCACACGGCCAAGTGTACAAAATTTGTAATGTACCACTGATACAATATAAAGAAGCAGAATTACTATACACTTGGTTTGACAACAAACATAACTTTGCCTCTGGTTTAGTTAATTGTCATTAGGAAAGCAAATATTAGTCCAAAAGAAAACAATCTGCAGCTTATCACTTCTGCAGTCTACACTCTGAGTTGTAAGATCACACAATAAAATACTAGACATTGCTATATAATGTAAATCCTATAGGTGGGTGTTCCAGCAGTAAAATGGGAGATATACTTAGTAACTAGAAAAAAAAAAATCATGATTCAGGGGAGAAGGGGGAAAGCTAAATGGAACAGTGTTTCAACACTGAGCATTTCAATGGTTTTTACCATAATGTTTGTAGAAAGACTGCATTTGTTCAGATGTTACCTCTTGAAAGTGTTTTTATATGAAGCTGGGAAATAGATAGATACCTTTCAGATAAATGACATCTTATGTAGCCAGTACTGTAGGCATTTTATTTTTGCTCATCAAGTTAAAAACTGAAAAAAAAAGAGTTTAAAAGATTCTTAAGTGAACTGAGTTTCCAATTACATTGATGTAATAGGCTGCCATCAATGTGCTAGCTTGACAGAACCAATAGGATACTCATAATATATCAAAAGCAATTATATATGACTTAGAATCTAAACACCACTCAAAACCCTGGTCTCTGTAGAACATGCAGAGCTGCTGTGACCAATCCCAACAGAAAGGCTTTACTAATGGTAAAAGTGAAGATAAGCAAGGGAGCACAGCTAACTAAGCCACTGTAGTCATAAAGTGATGGCTGGGACTATCCTCTGACGCACTGATACCAAACTGTCCCAGAGTCCCAGACTTTGTCCAAACACAGTTACGTCCAAATAGCTTGTCAGGAGCAGGCTTTAGCCCATTACTAACTCCAAAATAATACCTGAGAGTGGCAGACTGCCAGTCAGCATAGGCCAAAACTATGCTCATGGGCACTCAAACAGTTCAGAATTACAGAAAACTGGGTTCCAGTAACCATTATTTTCATGTGCATTTTTTTACTTACTCATGCAGAGAGAACCTTGGAGGACAGAGGTGAAAGATGCTTACCAGAACTTACCACACAGCCCTAGACCAGTAGCAGCATCTTGATCTGTATTATGCCAACTATTACACTTTGATTCTGGAAAGAAGAATGCAACTGCTCTGTGCTACTGTTTGATCAAGAATGCATAATGCAATGGTCAAAAATTGTTATAATTTCCAGTATATATAATAATCAGCCATCTCAGTCATGATAGCTGTCAAAAACGCAGGCATCTGGAATAAGTTGGACTGCTCCCTCTGCAGTCTGTCAATGAAGAGGAAATTAATTTTTTCTATCTCAAATCCTGTTTTCAGTGGCATATAATGATCTCTGGAAGTACCTGCTTGTTGCCTCCTTATTTTTGCAACAGTTGAGTACAGAAGGAGCAGAAAGGGCATCATCATTTAAGAAGGAAAAAGTAGGTGAAATGAGTTCCACAACTGCCACCTAAGATTTCTTTAGTTTCTGTAGGCTTTTTGAATATATTATCTATGAGAAACATGGTTGCATGGAAAATTCCACCGAAAGTTTAACTTGGTGGATATCCTCCTTAAAAGAAAAAAACCTGTTACTAAAGGGACAGAGCAAGTTGCTGTTAGTATTAAGGAGTTCCTGGCTTTTAACCTTTGTTCAGTACACTGGATCTTGCCAGAAGAGACAATCTTCTGCATTTGGAAGGAGTAGATATTTTCAAGGGTGAATGGTGTGATAAAACAGTTCTTTAAAAAACATTTTTTGGGAATACATTCAATGTAACATCATGGATCATTTGTGAAATATCTGCCTGTACTGCTTCTAAGGTTTTCAGGCAAAATTGTGCTTTATGGAATGAATTTGAAGTAAAATGGTCCTGATATGAGGAGATGCTATAACTAATTCTTTTCCAGGTTTTACTGGATGTGTGTAAGACAGAGAATGATTACTGAACATGGATACCAAACCTGAATATTCTTTTAATAAATATAGAAAAACCAATAATAGATCTATATCTGTAAATGCTATTTATATGTCTTTGGGAAACATAGACAAAACTCTGCAGGATGTATTTTTAGATTACTGCATGATTTCACGTGATTTGAATCTAAATTTAACTCAAATTTATACTGAGTAACTACACCGTTTCAAGCCCCTAGAAACTGGAGATCATTCCAATAGATTATTCAGTACCAAACCAAGAACTTTACTTTTGATGGGTAGAATTATAAAAATATATATTTACTTAACAGAAGAGGTGATTAGTTGAAAAAATAACAGTGTATCAACCAAAGGCACAGAAGGGACTGCTGTCTGATGAAGAGAAAGCTGTCATTGCATTAAGCATTCCTACAGTTATACACTTTAAAACATTCTCATTAAAATCAGGTTATTCAACTTAAGTAATTTATTTGGACTCCGTTTCTCTTCTGGGTTGAATGTGGACCTACAGAAAGATGCTTAACTGTTGTCAAAGAGAACTAAAGTCCCTAAGATATCTGATAACACAAATCCCATGTTTCCCATGAACCATAGCCCATGCATTAATATCAGCCAGTGCTTTATTCTGAGGTCTGTTAAGCTTTTAGCTAAAATTCTAACTTTTGGGGGGCAGAGCCTGTAAACCAAGGGAATAACATGACTCACAGGTAGGATCTTCTATTGTTTTAAGAGTAGGGGTCATCATTTGTTCATTTGATTTTACTCCTGTAAAAGCAGAACTTACCACTTAACCCTAGACTAGTAGCTTGTCTTTGGCAAAAACATTTCTCTAGGCTATGTACAGGTGTCGTGGTTTAAACCCAGTCAGGTAATTCGTTCGCTCACTTCCCCCCCCCCTTTCTTGCCCTCCCCCTGCTCTCGGAGGGACAGAGAGGAGAATCGAAAAGAATGCAACTCCCACGGGTTGAGATGAGAACAGTTTAGTAACCAAGGTATAACACAAATCACTACTGCTACCACCAATGATAATAATGATAAAGGAAATAACAAGGGAAGAGAATACAACACCTCAGCACCAGCGAACCGATAACTCGCCCCCCAAGCCCGACCAAGCTCCGACCGATACCTCCTCCAACCCTGCAGTCTCCCAGCCCTTCCGGCTAACTCCCAGTTACATCCTGGGCATGACGTGCTGTGGTATGGAATACCTCTTTGGTCAGTTTGGGTCAGGTGTCCTGTCTCTGCTTCCTCCTGGCTTCCCCTCCCCCCTGGCAGAGCATGAGGCTCACAAAGTCCTTGGCCAAACCAAAACATCGCTATCAGCTCTGTTCCCGAGCTGAAAGTCAAAACACTGCACTGCACCAGCTACCAAGAAGGAGAAAAATGACTGCTGCTGCTGAACCCAGGACATTATCCACCCCTTATTCCATACCATTCACGTCATGCTCAGATCCCACATTTTCAATATACCATCACTCTTATCTCGGTGCACTCTTATCTTAGTGCATGGACCAGTCCCTATAAACTGCTGTGTCCATCTGGTCCATGATGTCAGGCTTTATCTCTTGTAACAGTCTTCCAGAGCAGGAGAGATTGTGTGCAGTGTTCACACTTGTGAATAACCTGGGCAATAGTGTCCATTGCTAAGTCCACCCCTCGATCATGAGTCCATCTCTATGTTGCATCTCTGCTCTGATGGCCTGAAGTGCCATGGGCCCACCAGGCTCAAAATAATTCACTGTTCCCTTCAGCAGTTTCTGCAGCTTGTTGCTGGGGACTCCATACAGCTGCCTTCCATCTCCAATGCTTCCAAAGCACTGGAGGGGCCCAGTGGACTAGATACTTGCCCATACTGTCCCACACACCCTGCCACTCATGACTGTCCAGCCTTGGGGAAAATCTCTTGGTCTCCCTATATCGTCGTCTAATCCCAGAAAAGACCCAAACCTGACTCTGCTTAACTTTTGAGATCAGATAAAATGGTTGTGGGTAGAACACAGCCTGTGTGTGTGCCAACATGCTGATCCCCATCACAATCAGCAGGCAGGTCCCAAGGATACCCAAAGGCCATTCAGAGCCTTCAGAACTCTCAGTTGATGCTGCTGTACTTGTCACTGGGGCTGATGTAGCTGCTGTGCTTGCCGGCTCTCCCACCACCGGCTTCTCTCTTCCTGAGTCCAGCTCTTCCTCCTCTGCCTTGCTGGGAAATGCTGCGTGGTCTCCTGCATCCTCCTGGGGCTCGGCGGGCGGCTGCCGGGGAATGCTCTCGGCCGTCGCGGGGCTCGGCTCGGCCGCGGGGCTCGGCTCCTCCGCGGGGCTGGGCTCGGCCACCGGGCTCGGCTCGGCCGCGGGGCTCGGCTCCTCCGCCGCCTTCTCCCGCTGTTCGGCAGCCGCCTCCTTCCGCTCCTCGACCGCCCCGACCTCCTCCACCCGCAGCCGTCCCCTCGCGGCCTCAGGCCCCGCTCCCGCCGCCGCTTGGTCCCCGGGGCCGCTCTCCCGGGCCGCTTCGGCTGCCGCCGGCTCCCGAGGCCGCTCCCCCTCGGCTCCCCGCAGCCTCACGAAGATGGAGAGTAGGGTGAGGGCCAGGACGGTGAAGAGCAGCCGGACGGCCAGGTACAAGTCCACGGCCACGTCCGTCCCGCCCTGCAGCTGGAGCCCGCCCGTATTACAAGCCATTGCCATAAAGCACAGTGAGACAAGAACCTTAGCCCAGGCCCCACACTTGATAAACACCAACACAGCAAATACCGGCTCTACGTAAGTTACAACATTCTGAAGCTGTGAGATCAACAAGAACAGCTCTGAGAGCCAATAAATCAGCATTGCGACGAGTGACTATTAATCCAGTCAGATCTGTCGTTATCTCAACCCTTCGTGCCCCACGTTGGGCGCCAAAAAGAACTGTCGTGGTTTAAACCCAGTCAGGTAACTCATTCGCTCACTTTCCCCCCCCCCTTTCTTGCCCTCCCCCTGCTCTCGGAGGGACAGAGAGGAGAATCGAAAAGAATGCAACTCCCACGGGTTGAGATAAGAGCAGTTTAGTAACCAAGGCATAACACAAATCACTACTGCTACCACCAATGATAATAATGATAAAGGAAATAACAAGGGAAGAGAATACAACACCTCAGCACCAGCGAACCGATAACTCGCCCCCCAAGCCCAACCAAGCTCCGACCGATACCTCCTCCAGCCCTGCAGTCTCCCAGCCCTTCCGGCTAACTCCCAGTTACATCCTGGGCATGACGTGCTGTGGTATGGAATACCTCTTTGGTCAGTTTGGGTCAGGTGTCCTGTCTCTGCTTCCTCCCGGCTTCCCCTCCTCCCTGGCAGAGCACGAGCCTCACAAAGTCCTTGGCCAAACCAAAACATCCTTGTTATCAGCTCTGTTCCCGAGCTGAAAGTCAAAACACTGCACTGCACCAGCTACCAAGAAGGAGAAAAATGACTGCTGCTGCTCAACCCAGGACAACAGGTCTTATAATGAGAGCTCAAGAAGTCATGAATCCATGTCATACCTGGCAGCTGAACCCACAGGTTATTATGCAGACATTACTAACCATTTGTGCTTCTATTTTTCTGGCTTTAACTTTCCTCTGTTGTTTCCCATTACACACACCTTCCTCCACCACTTCAGAGATATCTATAGTACTACCTGAACAGTGATTAGTTACAGAACTGGAATAAAATTGTGAAATAATTCCATATAGACAACATATGGCACTCTGGCTTAATCTTGGCATAAACCACAGGCTTATGAAAAATGTTAGTACTTCTAATCTATATGACCTATTAGTCCATATCCACGCATTTGCCTTTTGTAACAACCTCCCTTCCCCTCTAGTGTTTCGTAGTGAGCTGTATCCAGCTTCAGGTAGGCTGCATTGAAGTTTTTTAAGCCACAATACATTCAGTTATTAGTAAGTACAGAGAAATGCGAGCTCATAATAAGCCAGGATAAAATATTAAAATATCTACAATTTTTGTCAGTTCTGCAAGTGATAAAAGCTTTCCAATGCCATTATGTATGCAATTCCATGCCTCTGCTTCAACACTGCAAATCTACAAGCAACTGTTATTAACTGTTTTTCTTTATTAAAGGCTATGTAGTCAGAAGTCTGCAGAGGACTTTTTTTGACTGTAAATAACAAATTTCCCTCACCAGTTTTCACTGTGAATCACTCTTATGTCCTGGTTTTGTCAGAATAACATCCCTTGCAAACATACTGGAGGTACCCTACTTGAGTAAAACATATAGCATGCATTGGAAATGTACATTGTTGTCTGGAGAGAAGGATTTTCCTCAGTTTCTTTCTCCATATATTGTCTTTTCTATTAATTTGCCATGAGGGGAATTTAGGAATCAATAAGAAGAGAAGAAAGGAGTCCATCAAAAATCACTGGAAGGAATAACAAGGAAAATCAGTGTAGTAAAATTAAATTATGTGCAGAGAGTATGTGTATTTATGCCCACGTGCTTACATACGTGAGCACTCAAAGAGCTATGTCTGTACACTCATGGACTAAGGTGCATTTGAAGGGACAGCTGATTCAATACCTTTACTGTAAATTAATTTGCAACAGTCACCTTTCTTGTGACAGTCAATAGCTTGGTATGTGTATGATCTGCCTATGTGAAGAGGTGATAGCACAGCACAGAGGTATGCAAAGAAGCAGGAAATAACATGCAAATATGTTCAAACTGGAAATAGGAGCTCAGGTAGTAGCAATAGAACAGGTCATCCACCTAGCATTCCTCAAAAGGAACTTAGCCCACGTGTGTCTGGTCATGACAATGTTCAGGATACAGTTTTAACATGCATACTTCATAAAGATGAACGAGTCCATCACCAGTGTGCTTCTAGAAGACAGGGCAAAAACATGAGATACAGAGATAATAGAGAGGAAGAATAACCTTAGGGACTCAAAGTCTCACAGGATTCCTCCAGCACAGCAGACTGCAAGATTCAGAGTTTCACTGCCTTGGTTGATTTCCTCACTCCTTGGAGCAATTACAGTAAATCTGAGGGAAAGGAATGCTGCCACCATGTTCTCCTAAACAGATCATTCTCCTACCTCCTCAATAAAAAAGCAAACAATACACCTCTGAAGCACAAATATTGCAAAACCTTTGAATTTTCAGAAATCTGCCTGAGTTAGGGGAAATTTAATAAGCCCAGTTGATGAGTAAAAATTTTTCCTGCTTTTAAAAATACAGCGTATTTCATTCTTGTAAGGTGTTGAACTCTTGTGTGCTGTTGCCATTGAATGTGCTTTATAATGAAAATGTAGAAGATACCAATCCCCAGTATGTGTTTCCAATTAAGATCCTTCATTTTCTGCTCAGATGTTAGAATTTGACCTGATTAGCTCTTCCAGTTATCAGAGCTCAGCTTCTGTGACTTCTTACCTTATTCAACAGCTAGTGTCTGACTGCATATTTGGAGAGGAAACAGCCATATCCCTCAAAGATCAGGGAATTGATTTGAAGATCATTGCCAACATGAAAAATTTAGTGTGGGTCAGGGGAAATACTTTCAGCCTGTTTTCTGTCCTTGAGTCTCCCATGCCTGGTCATTCATTGTAAAAAGAAACAACTCAAACTGCAACTTACAGCCTAACAATACAGATAGATGTCTGTTTTTCAGGTACACAGTTTTACATAGCAGAGTTTACTGCAGTAGAATTATTTGCATATTGTTAAGGCTTAACAATAGGAAAAATTGTTTCTTTCCATCTAGGAATCCTCAGTGGTGTTATCAAATAAGGAGAAGCAAGAAAGTCCTTTCTTAAGAACTACTGTCCTTTGTCAGCTAGAAAAGAGCAGTGTATTATTTATGGAAAGCAAACTAGATGGAATCAGACTGAAAGCAACTGATATGAAGGGTGATAGATGAAGTACCAGATGATTAAGTCTAAGTTTTGAAAATGTATTGTATGTCACATATAAAAAATACTTCAGCATGGCTGTTAAGTAAATTGCATACAGTTACCAGAAGTTACCTTTTTGTATAAATTTTACTTCAGGTTTCAATTTCATGTGTTGGCCACCCATATTCAGCCAGTGTCATAAAAATCTTTTTTAAAGCACTTCTATGTCATGCAAAGGCAGCAGCTGCCTCTCCTCACCTTTCCTGAAGACATACCCGTACATACTATGCAGCCGTTTTCAGTGTCTTGTCCTGCCCCAGCAACATGAAGGAATAGCTAGACAGATGGGGAAAACAGGAGCAAGTTCTCCAGCTGAGAAAGGGAATGTTTTTAGAACAGAGCTGCATACGCAAAGACTTAGCCTGGAGGTGGGTGTTAACGTAACTTTTTTAAAAGTGACAGTAAAAATGCAGTGCCCATAAATGGCAGGACAGATGGATTTCTCTCTGCTTTCACAGGTTATGCCTCAAATACAACGATGCATATGTATTTCGTGTGTGAGGTGACTTTCCTTCTGAGTGAAATGTACTCCTAGTCTTTGCACCCAAGCCTTTTGGTATTGATAATGCCATAGATATAAACTGGGAGTTTTCCAAGCCCTGAGATGACAGGTTTACACTTTACTGACAAAGGTGTCTGTTATCTGTAGTTTTGTCTTTATGTTTACTCTAAACAGCCTGCATTACACTTGCCCATACTGAACCGTACCTTCAGTGTGAACATGACCATGTTTAACAGAAGTAAGTAAGCTATGTGCTTTGGACTTGTGGAGAACATATACTGCACCCAATGAAACGAAGTAGGACTTGTCTAACCAAGAAGTTAAAGCTCTAGGTTCAGCCCCTTTTCTGGCTATCTTTTCTAACCAATCAAAGGAGACAGACACCTCCAGAGGATGATTCCCCCTGCCATCTTTAGGAGGTACCAAAGCAGTGTCTTTTCTTCCCAATTACCTGTAGTGACAGACAGGATGATCCACAGAAATAGATACTTAACTTGTGGGTGGCTGAAGTGAGGCGAGGTGAACGCTCTTCTAAGCATGTTCACACAATGTATTAATAGCAAGCCTCCTGTAAATGCTTGCACCAGCAAACCATGCAGTAAGGTCCCCATAGAGACCCATCTAGTCTAAGCAAACCACAGTCTGACCCTTTGGGAGCCCAATAAATGAGAAGGAAAAAAAAAAAGGAAGAAAAGGTCCATCAGCCTGTATATTATTATGTTCATATCTGGAATTACTAATGTTTATTTGTTTCAGTGCAGTTTGGGAGGCTTTCACTTCTGCCTTTCCAAACCTCTTTCAAAAGTAATCCTTACTCCTGGAGCTAGCTTTGCAGACTGTGTGGGATTGCAGTGATGCAGATTGTACTCTGCTAGAACTTTCTAGCCTGAGTTGCACTCCAAACACCCACAGACTTGCACTGTAAATTTTAGGCTCGTAAGTATCAACGTAACTTTTCAAAGTGGGATAACAGAACCTATATCACTCACATGCTTTTATATATTAAACTGCTTTTAACTAAAGTCTGGATCCTGAAGTCTAGCTTATTACCAGACCTTTCCACTAAGGTTACAGTAACTGAAACTAGAAAGGCTGAAGGAGCAGGTAATTAATGTGCTTAGTGTGGGAGGAAACAAACAAAAGAAAAACAAAAAGATCTGTGGATTTCTGTGAAACACAAAGTGGGGAGGGGGACCGGGAAACCAAAGCTCTTTTTACTGTGCCTTAGGGAACTTCATCACATCATATTTCAGTAACAGGAGTGTTCTCAAGAAAACAGAGACAGGAATATACAAGGTTCTACCTTCAGATTCCTGCTGAGCAGTAATGGAAGTATAACTAATTAAGGGCCTGATCAAGGACCCACTGAAGCCAAGGGAAAGCCTCCCACTGTTTTCTATGGGCCTTGAATCAGCTTTAAGTGTGTGGAATGTAAATATGACTGCATTGAAAAACGTGATGAGCCTATGTCTGCTTTCAGTTGCATTATCCTGTGCGGCACCAGACCTGACGCAAAACTTCTCAGGAGCTTCATGGGGTCAAAGCTTACTACTCCAAAAAGGAGATCTTGAGCAAAGTTACTTTTTATCTGAGAAAAGTAAATGGTACAGAAAGGCCTTGAGAAAATGCATGGTGAGCCAAGCTTGGTGCTGCTCCTACCACTGGTTGGTTGAAAGAGAAGAAATTAGTAGCTCTGAAAGGATTTTTCTCTACTCAGAATTGGTGAGACCTAACCTGGAGTATGGTGTCCTGTTCGGGGCTCCTCAGTACAAGAGGGACATAGACACCCTGGAGGGATTTCAATGAAGGGCTACAAAGATGATGAAGGGACTGGAGCATCTCTTCTATGAGGAAAGGCTGGGAGAGAAGGGTCTGTTTAGAGAAGGGTCAAGGGGTTTCATGGCTTAAGCCCAGTCATTAACTTAGAAACATGCAGCTGCATGCTCACTCCCCTGTTTCTTCCTCCCCCTGCTTCCAGAGGGATGGGGAGAAGAATCGAAAGAATGTAGCTCCCACAGGTTGAGATAAGAACAGTCCAGTAACTAAGGTATAGCACAAATCACTGCTGCTACCACCAATAATAATAATGATAATGGAAATAACAAGGGGAGAGAACACCACTTGGCTCACCACTCGACAAATGATACCCAGCCCAACCTGAGCAGTGATCGAGCCCTTCTGGGTAACTGCCCCCAGTTTATATAGTGGAAATGACGTGCTGTGGTACAGAACACCTCTTTTATTAGTTTGGGTCAGGTGTCCTGTCTCTGCTTTCTCCTGGCTTCCTCTCCTCCCTGGCAGAGCATGAGACTCAGAAAGTCTTTGGTTGGAGTAATCATTACTTAGCAACAACTAAAAACATTGGTGTTATCAGCGTCGTTCCCAGGCTGAAAGCCAAAACCACAGCACTGCACCAGCTACTAAAAAGGAGAAAAATGACTGCTACTGCTGAACCCAGGACAGTATCCACCCCTTACACCGTACCATTCATGTCATGCTCAGATCCCACATTTTTCAATACCCCATCACTTTTCTCTCTCTCTCTCCCTATATATATATATATACACACAAACACACACACAGATATCATTCCTTAGTGCATGGACCAAGCCGTATAAAGCTGCTGAGTTCGTCTGGTTCATGATGTTGGGCTCCATCTCTTGTAACAGTCTTTCAGAGCAGGAGTGACTGTGTGCAGTGTTGGACTGTTGCCTGCTGATGACACCGTGGAACTCGTCTGGTCACTGCTGAGCTCGTCTGGTTTCGTCAAAGTTCATTCTTTGTTGGGATGATGCTCGGAGGAAAGTCAGGGCCAGTTGCTGGTGACTCAAAGGCACCTGGTTGGTGGGCTATAAAAGTGCTACACAGCAAGCAAGAGCATACAATTGAGTTCATTGGCTGTTTTCTCTTAAAATCAAATCCCCTTGAGGTACACATCGGACTTCCCCATCTTCTCTCATTACCCACCAAGTATATCCAGGTCCCTGAGCAAAAGCAATCCCACAAGTGGGTTTGACTTTACCTGAAGCAGGAATAACCCAGGCTGTCTTCCCCAGCAAATTCTTTATGTGCAGCACAGGAACATTATCCCCCCTCTACAGATGTAAAAGTTCTGACTGGGCTGGGCCAGCCCTGTTGACCAACCAGGTGGCTTTCAGGAAATGTGTACCCCAGTGTTTGAAAGTCCCACCACCCGTTGCTCTCAGTGTAGTTTTTAACAGCCCATTGTACCATTCGATTTTCCCAGAGGCTGGTGCATGGTAGGGGATGTGATATACCCACTCAATGCCATGCTCTTTGGTCCATATGTCTATAAGGTTATTGTGGAAATGAGTCCCATTGTCTGACTCAGTTCTCTCTGAGGTGCCATGTCATCACAAAATCTGTTTCTCAAGGCCCAGGATAGTGTTCCGGGCAGTGGCGTGGGGCACAGCGTACGTTTCCAGCCACCCGGTGGTTGCTTCCACCGTGGTAAGCACATGACGCTTGCCTTGGCGGGTTGCTGAGAGTGTGATATAATCAGCCTGCCAGGCCTCCCCATATTTGTATTTCAGCCATTGTCCTCCATACCAAAGAGGCTTTAACCATTTAGCTTGCTTAATTGCAGCACATGTTTCACAGTCATGAATAACCTGGGCAGTAGTGTCCATTGTTAAGCCCATTCCTCAATCATGAGCCCATCTGTATGTTGCATCTCTGCCCTGATGGCCTGAGGTGTCATGGGCCCACGGGGCCAAAAATAATTTACCCTTATGTTGCCAATGTAAGTCCATCTGAGCCACTTCAGTCTTAGCAGCTTTATCCACCTGTTGGTTGTTCTGGTGTTCTTCAGTTGCCTGACTCCTGAGTACCTGAGCATCTACATGACGTACCTTCACCACCAGGCTCTGCACCCAGGCAGCGATATCTTGCAACAGTGCAGCAGACCAGATGTGTTTACCTCTGTGTTGCCAGTTGCTCTGCTTCCATTGCTGCAACCACTCCTTACAGTACCTGCGATTCCCAGGCGGTCTCCCATCCAGGTACTAACCAAGCCCAACCCTGTTTAGCTTCCGAGGGAGGTTGTGAATGCTCCATCCCTGGTGGTGTTCAAGACCAGGTTGGATGAGGCCTTGGGTGATATGATTTAGCATAAGTTGTCCCTGCCCACGGCACGACAGGGGGGGTGGAACTAGATGATCTTAAGGTCCTTTCCAGCCCTAACGATTCTATGATTCTAAGAACTAGGTAGCCACTGCTGATTTGTAAGAACTGAAAGCTAATGACTGTATAAGCAAATAACACTTATTTTTTCTTTTAACTCAGATTCCTGGCTAGCTTAGTGCTAAGCTGGAGAATGGAATATCTGTAGTTGCGTATTAGTCCTTAGATTCTACAAATTCTTCTTTTCAAGTCTTTAGCCATTTATAGTACAGTTGTTTAGTTCTTACTGAAAAAATATTTTCACCAGTTTACTAGTGTGGGCTGACCTGTAGCATAGTCTTCATATGCCTGTTTCTAAGGTCAGTCTGTAAAGGCTGTGACACAGCTAACTACAAAAGTTGACGCATCAATATCATACGAAAAAAATATCCAATTAGTTGGAAAGGCTTTTTGCAGTCTGCATAAGAGAATGGAGAACCAAACCTTTGATTTCCAGTGGTCTAAGCTGTGTTAGTCCTCTTCTTTGCATCTTGTTAAAAGCGTAAGTTCAAACCATCTGGGGACTTTCTTGCATGAGCTGCTTCAGAGCAGCCATACCTTTTGCCTGCCTCAAAACACAAAGAAATAAAAGCCTACCCATGCAACATGTGTGTGCTAACTTGTATTGTAAGTCAGTAAATTAGAGAAGAAATGTAATGTAATATGCTAACACCCAGGAAGAAAAAAAAAAACAAAGAACAAAAAAAGAAAAAAATGAAACCCAGCTCATATATGAGCAAAAACCACACAATATTGTTTGTTCTGTTCTTAATTCTTCAATCAGCAAGAAAACAGCCACATAAGAATCTATCCAGGCTAGAAAAAAAAATGTATCTTCTTTCCATCACTATAGTAATTCTAAGTTGTAAAATGCATGTTCTTTTCTAATCAAATGGAGATTAGTAGGCAGAGAACAAGAATTTATCAAAATTATTTACCAAATCAGGCCTGCTATTACCCAGATTAATGTAAAGTAATACACTGCCAACTTTTTAACACCCTCTTCAGCCTGATAGAAGAAGGGAGTTAAATTAGTAAACTGGTGCAATGGCAAATATTTTACATATCTGAAATGCTGGAATTCCACATGCCAGTAAAGTCAGATGTTCTGTAGATCTCTAGTTCGCATCAAAATAAAAGCATATCCTCAGTTCCAACCAGAAAATAAAAACAGGGGCAAACACACAAGAGCACACATTATGCAAGCTGGGTAAAAAGTCAGCTTTCCCAATGACCAATAAAAAAGGGAAAACAGAACCAGGGGTCAAACTGTATCTTTTTTTTTTTTTTTCTTTCTGTTCTTTAATCTACCAATTGGTTAATGAATGGTATGGCTGAATCCAAACCCAGCCTTACAAATGTGCAGTATGTGCACAAGACTAAACTGACCCTGACAGGAAAATAGATATAATCAATAGTAGCTGATTTTTACAGGATGGGTTCTAGGTAGAAGAAATGACTGATTTGAGATTGCAGTTGATTTTGTAGGTGTCTCCTCCAGGTTAACTCATAGGATTGCCTTAAATTTATTCAGAGTAGCTCCTTAGGTACTAATTTACATGTTTTTTCTTTTTCATCAACATTCTATTGCTAACTAACTCTGAAAACCAATCATTTTCTCTTGGAAAAGAAAAAAAAAGTAAATATAGAATCATAGAATGGTTAAGGTTGGAAAGGGCCATAAGATTATCTAGTTTCAGGGAAACATGGGGAAAAGAAATGTAAAACTATGAAAAGTCAGAGATAGTCAAAATCTTAATAAAGAGAAAACCAGTAAAAGTCTTTAGAACAAAATGGAAGAGATTTTCCCCTTTTCATACAAAAAGCAATTCGTGTCCTGAGTTGATGCATCGTTACTTTGACCAAAGAAAAATGTCTATCTCACTTGGCAAAGTGATTTACCCTCATAGGCTTAAAAAATGGGTACATAAAGCACCCTTAAATATGATGTCACCATTACCAGTACCTTATCATCATCAACTGAAATCCAGCCTTGCCTAGTAATAAATGAATGAATCATACCATTGCTCTGCATGAGATGGCAATAAAGTTTGGGCCTTGATATTGTTAAGTAAACAGTCACATTACAAAAAAGATATATAGATAGACTGAGAGACATATTCATATATATACACATACATCCATATGTGTATATATATTGTTTCCTTGTGAAGAAGCATGTGACAGGAATCTTTATGTTAAACCTGTGCTGCAGGTGGTTGGTTTAGATAGCACAAGCAAAACCCTGCTCTGTGTTTAGGTAGCTCCACTCAAACTCAACATGGTCAATGCAAACCTCTTCCCTGAGCTTCGCTTCCTTGTGAAAGTAAAAAGAGAACCATAGCAAAAAAAGAAAAGAAATGCTAGCAAGAAAATATTTTGAGAACTTCATTTTCAAAATGTTGGTTCCACAGAAAGGCACAGGGCATTTCTTCACAGTGACAAAAATACCTCCCTCCAAATACATACGAACTTTTCAATAAGTGTTCATAAGGCACCATTTAAAAAAAAAAACAACAAAAAAAAACAGCTAATTGACCGTCGTGGTTTAAGCCCAGGCTGTAAATCAGAACCACCCAGTCTACTCCCCCCCACTTTTCTTCCCTACCCTCACTCCCAGAGGGATGGGGAGGAGAATCAAAAGACTGGCAGGTAAATGGAGATAGAAGGGGTAGATCTATCTAGTGAGTCACCTAGGGCTTGTCACTCACCCCCATGCCTTAGAACTTCCTCAACCAAGAAGAAAAGAAGAGTAATTGTGGTGGGTGATTCCCTTCTGAGGGGAACAGAAGGGCCCATTTGTCGACCAGATCCATCCCACAGGGAAGTCTGCTGCCTACCTGGGGCTCAGATTAGAGGTGTTAAAAGGAAACTCTCTAATCTGGTGCAGCCCTCTGACTACTATCCGCTGCTGGTTTTTCAGGTTGGCAGTGATGAAATTATTACAAGGAGGGCAAGGGCAATGAAGAGAGACTTCAGTGCCCTGGGATGGCTGATTAGAGGGTCTGGAGCGCAAGTGGTGTTTGCCTCCATACCTGTTACAAGCAAGGGTGAAGAGATAAATAGGAAGAGTCTGCAGATTAATGTATGGCTACGTGACTGATGCCAAAGGCAGGGTTTTGGGTTTTTCAATCATGGGCTGCTATATGAGACACCTGGTTTGCTGGTAGCAGGTGGGATACACCAGTCCCAGAGGGGGAAAAGGTTTTTGGGGCAGGAGTTAGCAGGGCTCATTGACAGGGCTTTAAACTAGATATGAAGGGGGAAGGGGAGATACCTGGGCCTGTTAGGGACAAGCCCAAGAGAAACATGCTAGGGCTTGAAGGATGGCTGACTAGGGAGGACTCTCAATCTATTGTTTCATTTGAGGGAAAGGATAGTTGATTAGACCCTGTCCTGAAGGGGAAAAAGGTACCAGGGCAAGAGTTAGCAGAGCTCACTCACAGAGCTTTAGGTTAGATTTGAAGTGTGAGGGGGTTGTAGCTGGGTTTGAACTAGTGGGGCATTGTTCTAGTATTAATGAAGACCAGAAGGCCTCCCGCCTCCCAGGGGTGCCACTAGCGTGCTCTGCTTGCTCCCTGAAATGCCTGTACACCAATGCATGCAGCATGGGGAATAAACAGGAGGAGTTAGAAGTCTGTGTGCAGTCTAAAAGTTATGATCTGGTGGCAATTACAGAGACATGGTGGGACAGCTCACATGTCTGGAATGTGGTCATGGATGGCTATGTCTCTTTTAGGAAAGATAGGTCAGCAAAGCGAGGTGGTGGAGTTGCTCTTTATGTGAGAGAGACTACAGTGTATTGAGTTCTGTCCAGGGACAGATGAGGACCAAGTGGAAAGTCTGCGGGTACGAATTAAGGGACAGGCTGGTACGGGTGATACAGTTGTGGGGGCCTATTAAAGACCTCCTGATCAGGACGAAGGAGTTGATGAGGCTTTCTACAGGCAACTGAAAGCAGCCTCATGACTACATGCCTTGGTCCTCATGGGGGATTTTAACTACCTGGATATTTGCTGGAAGACTTACACAGCCAATCATTCACAGCCTAGGAGGTTCCTCCAGTGCATTGATGATAACTTCTTAATGCGAATGGTGGACAAACCAACTAGGAGAGGAGTGCTGCTGGATCTAGTACTCACCAACAAGGAGGGTCTGGTTGAAGGGGTGATGGTCAATGGCAGCCTTGGCTGCAGTGACCATGAGATGGTGGAGTTTAGGATCCTGTGTGGGAGGAATAGAACACCTAGCAAGGCCACAATTCTGGATTTCCGAAGGGCCGACTTTGGCCTCTTCAATCAATTGCTAAGGGAAGTCTCATGGGAAGGGGTACTAGGTGGTAAAGGGGCTCAAGATAGTTGGTCAGCATTCAAGGACCACTTCTTCCAAGGTCAGGATCAGAGTATCCCAATGGGTAGGAAGTCAAGTAGGGGAGCCAGGAGACCAGCATGGTTAAACAAGGAACTGCTGGGCAAACTCATGTGGAAAAAGAGAATCTATGGATTATGGAAGGAGGGGCTGGCCACTTGGGAGGAATGTAGGACAGTTGTTAGAGGATGTAGGGAGGCAATTAGGACAGCTAAGGCCTCCTTGGAACTTAATCTTGAAAGTCAGGTCAAGGACAATAGAAAGGGCTTCTTCAAATACATAGTGGATAAAACTAACACAAGAGGCAATATAGGCCCACTGCTGAATGAGGTGGGTGCCCTGGAGACAGAGGATATAAAGAAGGCAGAGGTGCTGAATGCCTCCTTTGCCTCTGTCTTTACTCCTGCAGACTCTCCCCAGGGGACCCAGATTCCTATAGTCCCAGAAGGAGTCAGGATAAAGGAGGAGTTTGCTTTGGTGGATGAGGATTGGGTTAGGGATCAGTTAAGTAATCTGGATAAATCAATGGGTCTGGATGGAATACACCCACAGGTGCTGAGGGAGCTGGTGGAGGTCATTGCTGAGCCACTCTCCATCATCTTTGGTAAGTCATGGGAAACAGGAGAGGTGCCTGAGGATTGGAGGATGGCAAATGTCATGCCAGTCTATAAGACAGGCAAGAAGGAGGACCCGGGTAATTATAGACTGGTCACCCTTACCTCCATCCCTGGAAAGGTGATGGAACAACTTATTCTTGACACCATCTCTAGACATATCAAGGATGAGGGGGTCGTTAAGAGCAGCCAACATGGTTTTACCAAGGGGAAGTCATGTTTGACCAACCTTATAGCCTTCTATGAGCAAGTAAGTAGGTGGCTGGATGATGGTAGAGCGGTAGATGTGTTTTTTCTTGATTTCAGTAAGGCATTTGATACTGTCTCCTACAGCATCCTCATAGATAAGCTAAGGAAGTGTGGGCTTGATGATCAGGTAGTGAAGTGGACCAAGAACTGGTTGAAAGGAAGAAGGCAGAGAGTTGTGGTTAATGGGGCAGAATCTAGCTGGAGGTCTGTGACTAGTGGAATCCTTCAGGGGTCAGTGCCGGGACCAGTGCTGTTTAATATTTTCATCAACGACCTGGATAAGGGAACTGAATGTACCCTCAGCAAGTTTACTGATGATACTAAACTGGGAGGACTGGCTGACACACCAGAGGGCTGTGTTGCCATTCAGCGAGACCTGGACAGGCTGGAGAGTTGGGCAGAGAGGAACTTGATGAAATTCAACAAGGGCAAGTGTAGAGTCTTGCATCTGGGGAAGAACAACCCCACGTACCAGTACAGGTTGGGGGCTGACCTGCTGGACAGTAGTGAAGGGGAAAGGGACCTGGGGGTCCTGGTGGATAGGAGGATGACCATGAGCCAGCAATGTGCCCTTGTGGCCAAGAAGGCCAATGGCATCCTAGGGTGCATTAGAAAGGGTGTGGTTAGTAGGTCAAGAACCCTCCCCCTCTGCTCTGCCTTGATGAGGCCGCATCTGGAATATTGTGTCCAGTTCTGGGCCCCTCAGTTCAAGAAGGACAGGGAATTGCTTGAAAGTGTCCAGTGCAGAGCCACAAAGATGATTAAGGGAATGGAACATCTCTCTTATGAGGAGAGGGTGAGGGAGCTGGGACTCTTTAGCTTGGAGGAGACTGAGGGGTGACCTCATCAATGTTTACAAATATGTAAAGGGTGAGTGTCCGGATGATGGAGCTAGGTTTTTGTCAGTGATGTCCAGTAATAGGACAAGGGGCAATGGGTGTAAACTGGAGCATAGGAGGTTCCATGTGAACATCAGGAAAAATTTCTTTACTGTGAGAGTGACAGAGCACTGGAATGGGTTGCCCAGGGGGGTTGTGGAGTCTACTACATTGGAGATATTCAAGGCCCGCTTGGACAAGTTCCTATGTGATGTACTCTAGGTTACCCTGCTCTTGCAGGAGGGTTGGACTAGATGATCTTTTGAGGTCCCTTCCAACCCTTGGGATTCTGTGATTCTGTGACTGTAACTCCCATGGGTTGAGATAACAGTCCAGTAACTAAGGTATAACACAAAACACTGCTGCTACCACCAATGATAATAATGATAAGGGAAATAGCAAGGGAAGAGAATACAATAACTACCCACCAATACCCAGCCCGACTGAGCAGTGAACCAGCTCTTCCAGGTAGCTCTCAATTTACATCCTGGGCATGATGTGCTGTGGTATGGAATACCTCTTTGGCTAGTTTGGCTCAGGTGTCCTGTCTCTGCTTCCTCCCGGCTTCCCCTCCTCCCTGGCAGAGCATGAGAGTCAGAAAGTCCTTGGTCAGAGTAAACATTACTGAGCAGTAACTAAAAATATCGGTGTTATCATCACTGTTCCCAGGTCGAAAGTCAAAAACACAGCACTGCACCGACTACTAAGAAGGAGAAACAATGACCGCTACTGCTGAACCCAGGACAAAAGTTATCTCCCCAAATCAAAGATAGGGAAATTGCAAATAGGTAGTTTTTCAGATTCCGTACAGATGCTTGTGCAATTTATTTGTTTAAAACAAAATCAAACAGACAGACTTCTTTAGATGAGTTCCAGCATTATGCTTCTGACTGCATCCAAAATGATAAAAAAAAAAAAAAATAAAAAATCTTTGATACAAGTATTCCCTTTTTCTGATTAGAAGACTGATACAAGATTTTGGGGGATGGAAGACATGTCTCAGTGCAATCACTTTTGGACTAGGATTCATAAAAATATCCCAAGATTTAGAAAAGGCAAGGTCCTTATTTTATCCAAATTGAACATATTTTTCCATAATCAAAATCAGCCCCTTTATTTTTAGACATAATTGAACATCTTAGGGCACTCATAGAAAAGCTGTATGGATTGTTTTCTATACTAGACAGTTTGTATATTTGGCTCAGAGCCTAAGGAGATTACTTCTGGGCAAAAGTAAAATGGATATTTCAAAGATCCATGTTACTTCTGAAATCTTTGCTTGGTAGGAAGTATTGATGACATTTTCTACTATTAAATTTTAATTTGTCCAACTTGAAAAAATCAGTATTTCAAACTAATGATTTTTCAACAAGCAAGAAAAATAATAGAATACACTGTTGGGCAGTTGATAAGGAATGATAAACACAGGTGTTCAGGATACAATTTTGCTAACACGTGCCAAATTACAATAGCAAACAACATTGTCAAGGCTGCATCATCATTTGTATTGGCTATTTTTACACTGGTTAGAGACCTGACAATTTGTTGACATAGCTGTCTTAGCAGGACCTCCTGGCACAGGCATATGCACTCTAACAAGAACACAGTTCTATAATATGATACATTATTTCACTTGGGACACATGAAATTGTCAAAGACATGATACCACCTCTTACTACAACTCCAGGAGCTATTTTCTATGAAATTGTGAAAGTACTCTTATAGCAGTAAAGAGATCCTCATGTAAACATAGTTATTAGAGTAAAATATGTAACACATAGAATGCAACAATGTCCTAAAAAACTCTCAAAATACATTTCAAAACCATTTTTCAACGCTGCAAGTACACACTTGGTGTTACTTGCAGCATAGAGTATAGCTCTCATTTTGAAGAACTAGAATTTCTAGTAAACAAGAGTAGCAATACAACCCTGGTATGGTACTTACACATTATCATTTAGGAATAGCTTAATTTACACATCTTTACTGTTTTCGGGGGGGGGAACAAAAAAAAAAAAAAGAAAAAAAAAAACAACCAAACAAAAAAAAACACCAAAAAAGGCAACAGAAAAAAAAATGAAAAGGAAAAAGAAAATAACAGGTTTTTCTAACCTATTTAGATGCCAAAATAAGTAGAAGTGTCCCACAAAATACTTTCAGAGCTGGCTGGACATCTACTCCCATTCGTTTCTCCGTGTCAGCACCTGTCTAGTCTCCATATGGACTTTAGACAAATCAATGATTTTATTATTTGACACAGTGCTTCCCCGAGTGGCAGTGTGTGATAGATGAGTGAAAAAAGACCACAAATAGAAAGTAATAGAAGGTGCCTTTTCTCATCAGTGCAACCCATAAGGCTAAATGAAAGTAATACCCTTCTGGGAAGCCCCAGAGGAGTTAAATAATTCACAAGGACTGGCAGACAGATGAATTAATTCCTTGCAGGGAGCTCAGCAATTCAATCTGGGGTACTCCTAAAAGGAGACTGGGTATCTTCATGGGTTACAGTCCATTTGAAAAAAGTGATAAATAGCAATAAAGGCCACAAAATCTCCCCTGTCTCACCTTCTTCTTTCAATTTCCATTCCTGCTAGACTGTATACATATTAACAGCTTTCTACGTCTTTCAAGGGTATGTATTTCTGGCAAGGACATATACTTTTCTGTCAAGGTTTACAGAACATTTTGTTCTGCACCATGTATGCACATGCTGCTGGATTCTACTCCTATTATATATTCAAACAGCACACATAAGATTGCCATCACACAATCTGTCTGAAGCAGTCCCAATGAGCAGAAAAAAATCCAAACTATGATGTAAAAAAATTAATCACCCTTTACTAATTCTTATGCAGAATAAAATGGACTGATCTTTAAATACTGACAGGCACACCATGGGAGAAAAACACAAAGGTATCTGTTCCCCAGCTCTCCTCATCCATTTTTTCACCCATCTGCACATGCTCTTACTAACTTCATGGAAGCTTGTTATTTCAGGAACAACTATCCATAATGGAAGTACTCTATCAATACAAATCCTCATGTCCCTCTCCATTATGCCACCAAAAAACAGTTTCAGTGGCACTTAACCATCTGCTTAAACAGGTGTGCAATTGCATTCCTAACTAGAGAGGTTTTGCAGTATTACCACCTTAATCCATGATGAAGGCTGGCAAGCAGATGAACAGACTTTGTCAAGAATTCTAGACCACCAATAATTTTCAGCTTAGCCAAAAATACTGCAGCACTAAGTGTACTTTGTACAGTCAGCAGTAGATCATCTCAGGAAGTGCTGGAACAAAGGAACTTATGCTATTGCAGAAGAAGGGAGAAAACAGTGTTAAATTAATTTCTAAAATGGATTAATTAGTGTATGTTTTACATTAAACTGGTACACCTGTTCTACTGAACTACTTCACTTGAGTACAGATAAAATGAAAAATCTAACTAATTTTTCATGTGTGATGTAAAATCTAAGAGACATGCATTTAAAAAAGATAAAATGACAATTCATTCCAGTCAGGAGAGTTACACAGTGAGTTCTTCTCCAAGACCTATCACATCCGGAATAAGGAGGACGTAACTTTGCATCTTTCTGAGAAGCCGTATGGCTATAGCAAATTGAGAAATACAAAGAAATGCACAGCAACAGAAAGTTGTGAAAGCAAGTTTGTGTGCAATAAATATAAATTGCCCCCTGATTAAAATATTTATCTCATACCTAGAAATTTGTAATTTAGCCAAACACACCAAAACAACTATTACTCTAGAACTGAAACTGTGTCCTGAAGAAAACATAATGATTGTCACAGCTTACCAAGACCTTCAGGGAAACTACTTAAGTTTAACGAATCACAAAACTGTCACCATTTCGGCAGCTGAAGGTTTATGTTCTGCATGATCTATGGGTAATACTTTGGGCAGAAAAAGGCACAAATTCCTGTGGAACATGTGGAAAAAATTATGTGGAACTTATGGAACAAATTCATGTAGAACTTCTGTCCCACATGAATTCTCCACTGCCTAGCAGTAAATTCAGTCCAAACAATGGCTCCGGCTCAGCTGCCAATTGTCAAAAAATTTCCGACAAATTAATATGATTAATTATTTCCAAAAAATTAATGTGAAACCTCTAACTACTCTGACAAATGTGGTTGAAACTGATCTCAAAACTGCTGAAATGCTTTAGTAGAGGAAAAAAAGTCATCATAGTGAACAGACTTGTTTCAGTAGGAAACCAGAATAAAAAAGAATGATAGCCTTTGGGTAATCTGTAATTATATATATATATATATAAAACAAAAACCATACACAAAAAAAAAAAAACAACCCAAAAAATACCCCACAGAAGTTGGCATAAAAAAAAGGTATTAACATCAATGCCACCAAACAGAAGAAATCAGGCATTTGTTTCAGTCACATTGAATACCAATCTTTGGAGTAGTGTACATTAAAGTGCAAAGAAGAAGTCACCAGTATAAATATTCTTTAAGCACTGCCAAAAAAGACCAGTGATTCATCCATCCTACTGCTGCTGCTTTGGCTGAGGAAAAGAAAAAATAAATAAAAATTACTTGGATGCACATGTCCATGTAACTGAAGATTATCTTCTTACTGGACTGATATTATTCAGCTCTTCTCCCTATTAAGCTGTTTTCATGCTCTTCCATCAAACACATAGAAGCATCTTGGACCTTCAGGGTCTAAAGCTAAACTCCAAAAGCTAGGTTTTTTTTACCTTTTCCTCAAACATTATTCACTAACCCATCAAACAGTGTCCAGTCTCCTGAGGTAGATCTGAAGTAGACTGGTACTCCTCACATAGCCCATCTTGCACTAGTTGCTCAAGACACACAGTACAGCCATGTTAGCACAGCACTATATCCAAGCTAATAAACTCTGCTTCTCAGCAGGCTGATGGGCTACTCTGCCATACTGACAGCCATTCTGCTTCCAGTCTCCAAACCAGACCTATGCTCTACTGTGCAACCCTCCCCGTTTTGCATAACTCACATGGGTTTCTCCTGGTTTTCCATGTTTTGAGCTGCCTCAATCATTTCTATCCCTACATGATATTCCCTTTCCCCTATCTGGTATTATTCTCCTTTTGTCCCACTCCCCTCTATTCATGCAACATGAGCTGTTCTGCTGAATACAGGTGATTTTCTTAGTGTTAAATACAGAAAGCCAAATTCTGATGTTTCTTCCCACAGAAAGCAACCTTGGTAATCTCTTGAGGAGCAAGGTACCCCTCAGTGTGGCTATGTTTGGTACAACTGGCCCTGAAAAGGGAGTTCAAGATTTAGCTCACTAAAATCAGCATCAAAAAGAAGGAAAAGGGTAACGAGGGAAAAGCTGTATACTTCAGATACCACACATTATTTGTATTGTAACACATTATTCTGAAGAGACCTTCAGAATCAGAAAACGCCAAGGGAAGCAGGTATAAATCATGGTGCATTTCAACAAATATACAACCAAAACATGGATGGTTCCATATTTGTCTGTACTTCTGACAAGAAAGGCCAGGGGAAAGACAGGGTGGGGAGCTAGTAGATGGCTTGTGGCTCTTTCTGATTTCTCTAGTCTAGCTCAGGTTGCTGTAATGACTTTCACTAATGAAGATGCTGTGTATAACTTCTGTAAAAAAGAATGTACAGTATTGTGCTAAGCAGAATGAAGAAATCATAGTAATAACTGTGCTGAAGAATACAGCCCAGGTGTCTCAAAGCGATAAGACAGATTTTACTCCCTAAAGAGTTGTACTGAGGTGTTTCTCTTTTCAAATAAAGAAGCATAAGATAACTATAAAGTGCTGGGGTTAAATATTCTGTACAAATTTTTGGAAGTGGAGCTGTGATGTGATAAATCCAGTAGTTTTTGACTACCATTAGTTATGCCAAAGTAATTTTCTGGACTGGTTTAGGAATATGGTAATTTCTTCCTCTTGCATCTAAAACTGCTCTAAAATCACAAAATAAGTGATTCTGGATAGAATGTGACCTTGTGGATAAGGTCAAACGCAGACCATAAATAAGGAAAAAACCCAACAAACAAACCACCAACTAAAGGAACCCCTCCTAAGCAGAGAATTAAACATCCAGAGGTGCAGCTCTCATGCCTGCCTGATAATGTGACAAACTTCTCCTTTGGACACCTGAGTAGCAGAAAACAAAGTTGATTACCATGTGACAGCTTTCTTTGTATACAAAGAATTGGTAGCTCCTAATGGGCAGGTGTCCACATAAGAAAAAACATTAATTAGTACCCTTGTGGGTAGGCTCAGCTGAGAAAAACATGACTAAATGAGCATGGAAACTGAAGTGCCTTCTGTGATGGTAATTGCATGTACCCACACTTATTGTAATTTGGAATGTGATTTTCCATTTAGATCTGAATCACTGAAAGGGTCTAGTTGTTGTGACAACATACAGGGATAATGACTCTATTAAAACACTCAAGGCCTAATTTCCAAAGGTATTCATCACCCACACCTTTAATGGGATCAGAAAACTTTTGGTAGCTTGGAAAATTTGGACACTCATTGTAATTTCAGTGCAAAAACTGGCAAGTAACAATTATAAGAATCAGTGCAAAAACTGCCAAGTAAGAATTGTGAGAAAGCAGTGACTATCTACATAATAGAAAGCAACACCAAACTTTAAAAGAAAAGATTTGATAATAAATGACAAATACAGAGAAGTGCGAAGAGAAAATGTTCTTTCAGTTTGCATGACTTAAAAAAAAAAACAAAAAAAACCCAAGCAGCAATAAGTGTTGGTCCTGGGAATTACACACATCAGCAACTTCCTTCAGTAGCAGAAACACAATTTCAGATAGTATATGAAAACTGAATTACAAAGTTTCTGGAAAACTTGAAGGCAAATTATATTTTTTCACAGGCACAGATTGTAAGCAAGTATGGAATGATACAGAAAAGGCAGGTGTAATTTATCCAGATCCTCAGAAGTATTGCATGAAGCCTTTCACAAGATACTGGTCCCCAAGGCTGTAAAACTGAAACACCATTCTGGGCTCCAAAGTACTGTGGAGCTGTCTGCAGAAAAGAGTGATAGCAACCTGGGAAGATCTGGGTTGTTCTGATGATGTTCCATAAACCTGATTTATCTGAACAGTAGCAGGAACAATTGCACACCACCTCACAAAGCCCAAACAAGTAATTTTTCCCTCACCTAAGTGTTCGCAGTGCCTGCTTTAAATTTTCCAGTTGTTATTATAATCATTATGATAAATACCATGTTCTTTTAAGTTGCTTGATATGAAACCCTTAATAGCCATGATTTATACCAGCTTGTATCATATTAGTAATTACATAGCAATCAATTTAACAAAGTGAAAATCATTTGATCTAAGGAGTTGTATGATCAGGGTTGATTTCAGAGGATGGACAGAAAAATTAAGATATCTTGTTACTACTTTATACTCAGAAAAAGAAAATTGGTTTATCTCCAGTAGAATGCAAACCAAAGTAGTCACTTTCATTTGGATCTTTTCAAATGCTACAGAAGAGCCTGGGATAAAGTCAGAGCCTTTAAGCCCTGACCCTGCACTGGACCATCTCTGTCTAGACTGAGCCTACCTATGGTTTGACCACATCCAGCAGAGCTTCATGAAGATGTATAACAGGTCTGCCTGTACTTAATTTTGCAATCAGAGCTTATATGCCTATGTTAGAAAACATTCTCCAGGATTCTGCAGCTGAAATTGCTCTGGAAAGAAACAGAAAAACAGAAAGAGATTAAAAATAGTCCAGAAAGCTGCACATCAAGGCTTTGCACAGCAGAACGAGCTGTTCCATCAAATGGTTAGGAAAGCCTGGAACTGATCTGTTGTAACATGAATGACTAAAAGTAGAGATTTATTTTAAAAAAGAAAAAAAAAAAAAAAAACCAAAAATTGCACAAAAACTAAAAGATACTAAAAAATGATGAAACATCTTACCTAAATCTTGTCCCCATTTTCTGTGAGTAAAGATTAATTTAGCCTCAAGTTACCTAGAGTTTTCTGAAGTGCTAAGCACTTAAGAATTATGCAGCAGACATCAAAATCAAGTCAAGTTGCAGAACTCAGAAGATTTTTATGTATCACATCTATTTTGCACAGTGGCAGAATGCTTATGTTAATAGGACAGTATGGGAACTGTCATGTGCTTATCTTTTTATTAGCCAGATTTAGACATAACTGAATGAATGTTGGGCACAATCTAGAACTTGAGAAGGAGGAAAGATACCACTGAAATAGGAAATAAGGATGTTTTAAAAAATGGAGGAAAAACAAAATTCTTCGGACTACAATTATTCTTGATTAAAATTTCACAAAACAGCTCTTAGCTCTTATATAATTCAGAGTAATATTGAGCTTCCTCATAATTTTAAAATGCAGGAGACAATGGAGTTCATATTGGGTTTGCATGGCAAGGTTTTGGTAGCAGGGGGAGCTGCAGGGGTGGCTTCTGTAAAAAGCTGCCAGCTTTCCCTGTGTCCAGTAGAACCAATACCAGCCAGCTCCAAGATGGGCCCACAGCTGGCCAATGCCAAGCAAAGCAGGAACAGTGGTAGTACCTCTGTGATAATAGATTTAAGAAGTTAAAAAGAAGCCCTGCATAATTGTAGCCAGAGAGAGAAGTAAGAATCTGTGAGAGAAACAGCTCTGCAGACACAAAGGTCAGTGCAGAAGGAGGCAAGGAGGTGCTTCAGGTACCAGAGCAGAGATTCCCCTGCAGCCTATAGCGCAGACCATAGTGAGACAGACTGTCCCCTGCAGCCCATGGAGGTCCACAGTGGAGCAGACATCCACTCGCAGCCCATGGAGGTCTGTGGTGGAACAGATATCCACCCACAGCCCATGGAGGACCCCCACACAGGGGGATACCTGGAGAAGGCTGTGACCCTGTGGGAAGTCTGAGCTGGAGCAGGCTTCTGGAAGGACCTGTGGCCCCATGGAGAGAGGAGCCCACACTAGAGCAGGGTTGCTGCAGGACTTGTGATCCCACAGGGGACTTTTGCTGGAACAGTCTGCTTCTGAAGGACTGCTCCCTGTGGAAGGGACCCATGTTGGAGGAGTTTGGAAGAACTCATGGGAAGAGCTCACATTGGAGAAGCTCATGAAGAATTGTCTCCATAGGAGGGACCCTATTCTGGAGCAAGGAAAAAGTGTGAGGAGTCCTCCCGCTGAGGAGGAAGGAGAGGCAGAGAAGATGTGTGGTGAACTGACCACAACCCCCATTCCCCATCCTCTTGCACTGCTGGGGAAAAAGAGGTGGAGTATTTGGTAGTAGAGTTGAGCACAGGAGAAGGGAGGGGTTGGGGAAGGTGCTTTTTAAGATTTGTTTTTATTTCTCATTATCCTACTCTGATTTGATTGGTAATGAATTAAACTGATTTCCCCAAGTTGAGTCTGTTTTGCCTATGATAGTAATTGGTGAATGCTCTCTCCCTGTTCTTACCTCAACCCACAAGACTTTGATTCTATTTTCTCTCCCCTGTCCAGTTGAGGAGGGGAGTGATAGAGTAATTTTGGTTGGCACCTGACATCCAGCTGTAGTCAACCCCTCCTTGAGTTAAAAAAGATAACTGTAATGTTTTTTTCTCAAAAACCTTTGTTAACCAAAACCAAAAAAAAGTCTAAGACCAAGAAACCCCCAAATTTGAATAATATAACCAGAAAAATGACAAAATAACCTTAGAGACCTCTAATTTCTATACCATCCAGTACAACATGGTGCAGCTATATCCAGCTGATCAGGAACTGTCCTACCTCACAAAGTGGACACACTACAGTCATGCCAGTGGCCGTCATGCTAAGCTGATGAGCTAGAGCACAGTGTTAACGGTGATGCAGCTTCCCAGCCTAACCCCTCCACAGCTTCTTTCAGCTGTATATCAGCGGCAGACAGGACGTCTCCGCACTGTGGCTGGTGTGCTGATGAGGCGTGTCTTAAATTTACAGGTAAATGAACTCAAGGTAACAGAAACCAAGAACAATTTTCAGCTGATAATCAGTTTGTGCTTGATGTGCAATAAAGCTCTGATGCTCTTGTGAGTCTGCTGCCTGGCACTGCCCTCTCTGAGTGCTGGCTGTGCTAGTGCAGCTCTGGGGCAAGGTGAGCATCTCACTGTTTCATACGTAGGCTGGGCCTGAGAATACTCCTGCCCTCCGCTCTCTCTGCACCATTGTACAAAGATGTTCATCCACACCAGGAGCCTTCAGCCTTCACAGAAGGCATGTTCCATGGGCAGCTCCGTGGACAGCTCCAGAGGCTGCTCTTTCACTATAGTGCTGCTTCTACTTTATACATAGAGGCATCCCAGACAAGTGGGAAGAGTGCTCAGGTGAAGGAAAAGGCAGACCTTTGTAATGTTGAAGGAGCAGGGACTCCTTTGGAGCAATAGTGAGGGAAGGATGTACAATACAGGAGCTTAGAATGCATAGGAAAGAACAGTCATGTAGGAAGTGATGGACAGCCTTCTTTGAGACATCAAAGTACCACAGAGCAGCCTAGAAGATATATCTACTAATGGTACAGTTTGATATCTCTGTAATGGAATAAAATGCTTTATCCAATGCCATCTCCATTAGAGCATATATTTTTCCTTTTAGAAGTCAGTAACTATTAATATTTTATTATTTTAAACAATTAGATCAAAAGCAACAGAAATGCCTAGCTTCATGAGCTGACCTCTTATCACTAGCATCAGATATATTATTTTTGGTGGTCAACTTAGAACTCAAGCTAGTACATTTGAAACCTCTCCATTATATGGCACTGTGTATATGGTAGACTATATGTAAAGTGCTATCAGCTGTACTATCTGAGAAAAATACAGATTTGCTGTGTCTGACTTGTAAATATTTAGCCTGATTCACACAGTTTGTCCAGATATTCCGGCTAAAATGTCTTCAAATCCCCAAGACACGATACAGATGTCTACATGGCACAATACAAAACACATCTAGGTAAAAAGCTAACTCAAAGTACTAGCAACACAGTTATATTAGTGAAAGGCTTCTGCAGACTAATTTACTTGTTGACAGGTACCGTTCTTTCGGAAGCTGCTTGGGGATCTCTAGGCAGCCTTGCATTGTACTGAACTGGCATTCCCTTACAGAAAACAGCCTTTGGTTTTAGTTTAAAACAATAAACATGAATGCAATCTCTGCCTCAGCTGATAACAAGCACAAATCTCTGAGAGCAGTCAGAACGCTTTGTCAGCTTGGTCTAAGTACCAGGAGAGCAGCAGTGCAATTATTTTCACCCCATTTTGCATTTTTATTAATGAACATTTTATACTTCTCTGTCATTTATGATCATGTATAATATAATATATTGTACTCATTATTAAAATAATAATATCTCCACAGAGTCTGAAGACTTGAGGTGGTGCTATGATTGAGCCTGCGTAGTTTAAGCAGTAGACAATACCTGCCATAAAGATGTACAGTCTATTTAGATAAGATAGATAGACAGTACATGTGAGTTTGAGGGGTAGAGAGAGGCATGCATGCTGTGAAAGCAACAAATGGTATGATAGTTTCACAATCATTTTGTATGCGTGGGAGAGTGAGAAGAGAGGGAGAAGGAAGGTTAGTTATGAAGTTAGATGGAGAAAAAAGTAAGGGAGAGAGCATTTTAGGAAAGGTGATGGGCTGGATAAGACAAGAGAGAACAAGAAGAAGAAACAGCATGTGAGGTGAGGAGAATGGGAGATGAAAGGTAGGAGCACACCCTTAGCACAGCAGAAGAATGATAGTCAATACCACAGCAATTTCAACGGAAGGCTTCATACCCCCTGTCTTTGGCCATATCACAAGTAAGTAGTTCGATTTAGTCACAGATAAAAAAAACAGACAGCTGCATTTCAGACAAAGAATGAATGATAGCCTAACTGCAGAAACTGCAGTGACTTAAAGTGTTCAAAAACTATGTAGATGAGGCCCTCTGTGATATGATTTAGTGGTGGTCTTGGCAGTGTCCTGGGGTAATGGCTGGACTTGATCTTAAAGGTCTTTTCCAACATAGTTGATTCTATGACTCTATGTATTTCTCATGAGTTGAGCACTGCCACCAGCAATTCATCTACTCAAGGCACCTGGCTAATTTGCCTTTGGAGGGGCTGGTTTCCCTCTGTATAACCTGCTTAGACTGTATACACAATTTTTCAGTGGGCTGAACTTCAGTGGCATGAACTCAAAGCCATATGGCTGAAGGTCCCTGTTTTGACTGTTTCTGCTACAGCTCCTATTATCATCTTCATTAACACTAAAACCACTGTCAGATCGAAGGCCAGGGTTGTAACTCAGGGCATTTAAGGAAGGAAGAAGTTTCACTCTAAGGTGTAAAGGTCACTGATAACAAAGTAGTCATATGGAATGTTCTACAATCTCATTTTCTGATTTTTCTGTGTGGAAGACAGCAAATTGACAACAAAGTCTTTATTTCTTAAATTCAGAAAGGCTGATTTACCTCAGCATTTCTGGTTTTTAATGCTTTTGCAGTTCAGCTGAGAAAGATCTGTATAAGCTAGCCTGAATATCAGCATAAACAAAAATTCAATTTTCTGTCAGGGAGTAAGTAGTAAATGGGAGGTATTTCAGGTAGTTTTCGGTAGACAGGGAGGTATTTTCATTATTAACCTTTTTAGATCATCTGACACATTACTTGTTCTTTTTCAACATATCTGCTTTTGAAGATTTCCTTTTAAATATATTTAACAAGAAAAAGCAGCTAAAATTGGAAACTGTGTGAGATACTTTGGTATTAATCAATTGGAGCCAAATGTGACATCGAAGACAGTTCTTGTCTAAGAACTTTCATTGAATGAACATGATCATAGCACAAAACAAAGAAAAGTGTCAGTTCCCCTAGTTATAAGTTCATCATTGAAGTCTCACAGGGTACCTGAGGAAATAGGTTCAGTTTTGAAATGTTTGATCTATTCTATTCAGTCCTGAGTTATTTTTACAATGCATCAAGGCAAGTAATACAATAATAAACAAAGCTTACTTGATTAGATCATTAGTCTCTTAAATAGTTTAAATAATAGTTTCTAGTTCAAGCATGCTTCTACATATAATTTTTCATGTAGAAATCCCTGCCTGTGAATATTTATTAAGTGGCTCTTGCTGAAATCTGGAATTTAATGCTCTAAGAACACAAACAACCACTTGAGATTTTCCCTTTGCGGGCCACAGAAGCAATGAGTTCATAAAACCTAAACTTATGCATTATTAACAGTGGAAATGATCGTATAAGTATCCTTAAGTCTCATTTCTATAATCAATCTCCTCTTTTGGGTTTCTACCAACTTTTTAAATAGGGTAGCTGCTGTTACCTCAAGAAAACTTGCTTTTCTTCTATTTTGATTCAGAATATGTAAGTGAATTGTGCCTTAAAAAGGCAAATAGCAGTTTCTTAAGAGTTTGCTCCAAAGGTCTTTGAATTGATAAGAACACTTCCACTGATTATAGAGCTTCTCACCATGCATTAATTGCACACAGGCTACCCAACCTGCAGTCTAAAGATTTAAATGACAAAGTATACATAAGATTTACCACTCTGTCTTGAAGAAAGTTTGCTGATATGTAATTTATGCTGGCTTGTCCGATGTAGTTTTAATAACCTTAAGTAAAAAACTTTCCAACCTTTTTAGTATAGAATCACATCACTTTGTTGCTAGGATATTCTTGATTTTCAGTTTATACTTACAATTGCTTAATTTCACAATGTAGGCTACAAATGATATATGAAAGACTTAAATACTCCATTGCAATTACATTTACCCATAATTTGTTGGAACACCCAAGCTGAGCTTCTCAAAAACAAGCAGCACATATAGTTCACTGGCTGTCAAAGTATAGACATGGAAGTTTTCCTAGTATTTAATCAACATAACTCATTATCTTAGAAGAGATGTATTTTCACTGGGATCTCAGGGAATCAAATAAATCTTCAGATATCCTGTAGGGTCTTTGCAATGGGAGCTGAAAATTAACATGACATAATTTACCCTCTAGAGCAAAGAAACTAAGAAAATATACCTGCCTTTAATCACATAATAGTACTACAACATTACTTAACACCTACCCCTTTTGCCCTTTAGATACTCAAAATATTTCTTTATTAATCTATCACTGTGTAATGTTCCTATTAGTTCCTTAATGGCCATTTCATATTAATGCTTAAGTGACTCTTCTACAGTTAACAGCAGAAACAAAAAGTACTTAACAGCATAAACCCCACAGAATTGTTAGCAAAATAATCTGCATCTTTTGTCACCATTGGGTCAACAAATTAAGGATATTTAAATGCTCATCGTTCTGAGGTTTGCTGCCAAAGGTAGGATTTTAATTTCTTTTTTTTAGTTTTATATTCTCTGCAATCAATTTTAATAATTTAAAAATATAAAGTTCTTTAGGTTATTTAAGAAAAACTGAAAACCTGAGACCTACTGCAGCTTAGATGACCTAAAATGTGAAAATATAAAGTCTTTTCCACCTTTCCTTTTTTCTTTTTTTTGCTTTGCTTTGTTTCATAAACATAAGTATTCTTGCTCCTGAAAACGCTCAGATTATTTTTTTTCTCTTTATCATTTTGTTTAAACAAGATTTTTATTTATTTCTGTTCTGGCAGGTGCAAGTACATTTAAAAAATATTCATACATACTCAGTAGCAGTCAGCAACATTTATTTATGCTGCTTCTGTTCCTAGAAAGATTTTCTACACTCAGAACCATCACACACCATCCTCCTGTTTAATATGTGCATATTTGTTCCTCCTAGTTAGAGAATGACAATGTATTTGCAATGGATTTAATACATGACTGTGAGCTTTGTATCCTCAGTCTGAGGGGAGTTGACAAGCTTCTCTAGAATTGCTGCTTGATTCTCTGCCTGGAAAAAAACAGAAATTTTTCCATACATATTTCACAGACCAAGTGTGAATGATGAGTAAGTTAACTAAAAACTGTGAGAAATATAAACCCAGAGAAATAAATTCAGTTCCTCCTGCTGTTAATGTGAATTTCTTCCATGTAAAGCATCTTATATCAAATACTGAGAGTGCTTTATGACATCTGAACACATTAATGTGCCATACTCACCACTACTGATCTGTAACTCTAATGAACGGAGCTAAGGTACACTCTTAGTGAACTCTGCTGACTCCACCTATTCAAATACTGTATTTTAAACTCATTCCAACTGGTGCAAATTGAAATCACCTCTTGTGGCAAGTTCAGGATAATCCTTTGAAATGTATTCTTAGCAATTCAAACTCTGGGATCACTGCAAGGAAATGAAGATTGCTTGCTAGTATTCTCACCTTTAAAGCTGAGGATGAAGCCAATTTGCTTGAGATCACACTGTGCTGGGTCCTGCACAAATGTAGTAATTATAGTCCCTGCCACAAGAGTTAATTCTAGAAGACAAGTCAAAACAAGCTGTTTGCATCAACCACCTTTTTTGGGATAAGCAAGACAGAATAATGAAAATAAACAAGATATGCACTATATTTTTTAGCTTTGGGACAGGGAGGCACAAAAAGCAACTCCCATAAATCTAGACAGGTCTTACATACAGCTTGGATTTTACTGATAGTAAAATAATGCAATAACACATCTCATTATTAGAGGTTGTAAAGATGGGCTATTAAGGTTTTTTCAGCTTTGTTGGATATGTGTGCTGATAGAAATTAAAGTTCCTGTGGCAGTTTTCATAAGGAAGAGCTCCAACTCCCTCCAACAATCCCTTTCCACCTAAAATAAACTATGCTTTTAAGAGCCGACTGTAGGCTATTGCTAAAATGAATAACACATAATGAGTGCAGCATTTGCCTACACACCATTGCCTAACAACCAGTATCTAATTCATTACTGTAAAGCATTTGAAGATGTCACAAACATGAAAGACACTATATAAAATGAAATTCTATAATTCTCATTTAATAGTGTTTCCAACATAACACCATTTCCATGTACTTTGAAAAGTAATTTAAGGTATCCCAAGATAGATTACTCTAAGCTAATATTTCAGAAAAGGTTCTTTTCCATCTTGCTCATTGAATTTGCATTTAGTGATTGAATAGCTATTGCCTTAAAGGATATATCAATGAAATTACTAGGGATTTGTTACTGAATGACTTTCAAAAGTGACAAACCTTAACAAAAAGTATGTGTAATGGATATAATGTGTTTGAGTTCTGATCCATAGCTCAGCTATTATCAGACTGACAAAATACCGTTGGAAATTTTTAGCCGAAGTTCCATAACTACTTCAATAGATTCCTAGGATGTTAGTGCACCTCTGCACTTGTGAACTGGCAAAGGTTTTAGGCATGCAGTAAACAAACAAAACAAGGATAGCAAACTCATCGATTTGTGCCAGCCGAAGCTAACAGCCACTGAAGAGGAAGCTACAGGATGTGACCATGTCCTTCCATTAGGAAAATTACAATATAATGTATTCTCTTGCCCAAGAATTTTCCTTACAAGACAAGTGACCTGGGTACTCCATGTTTTGATTCATATCTGGAATTTGATGCACTTTTCATTCTCCACTCATGCATGACCCTGAAAAAGTTAAGTCTGCACTGCCTTGTTGTCATTACTGTCACCTATCTTGGTCATCCTCTGACAGAGCCTACGTCAGACCATGCAGTATGGGAAGTCAGGCAAAAAGAGATTTATACAAAGGTGCCTGATTTTATTTGGCTGAGAAGGGAAAAAGTGATGTGAAAGCCACACTTTCTTGTGTTTGTACTTAAGAGCATCACAGTAAACCCATGAATGTTGCAACAGCATTAAACTAATTCAAGAATAAATTCAGTGCAAGACAGCACCACAGTCTTAAGATATTGCAGGACTGGGCAACTGTTCATTAGTCTGAAGGAAGATTAAATGAAGGAAATATCTCAAAAAAAAAAAAAGAAAGAAAAAAAGAAAACCCACTCCACTAGAAAAGTAGAGTTTGCAGCTTCTTTCTTACACCCTCAGCTGAATGAAAGACCTTACCAACAGTACGAAAAGTATAAAGAAGCATTTTAAATAGTCATTTTTGCTAGCTGAAGTTAGCATGCTTCACATACCAATTCCGATTTATGTTTCACACATCCCTTCCTGCATCAAAACAATATATCACTTGCATTTTAAATGCATACCATTTAAAATATGAAGAGCAGGATTTCTTGCTTTTTATGCACCCAGGAAGATGGTAATTGCCTCACACAGGTATGCAAGGGTGGCTGCTAGCACAGGTCTGCACACAATCCAGTCTTTTACCACAGCAGCCTGTATCTGCTGCTCCCCTCAGGTTGTGACAGATTTCAGTTCTTGGCCCCAGAATAGGTACACAGTCAGCAACAGCTCATGGATTCAAACCTCTGCAGAAATCACTCCATGCTGACTACGTAGCTACAAAGAAGAGGAGGAGAAGGGGGAATAAAAATGAACCTCACTGTGTTAGGAAGCATGAAAAAAAAAGGCCTGTTTTTCTTTATGTGCTTTCTGAGGTGGCACTTCTGGTTTACCCAGTGTTCCAGAGGGAACACTACCACAGTCTACCCTTAAAGGCAAGTTCTGTTCTGAAATGAAACACCGTGTTTGTCTGTTTTTTTAAAAATGACAACAAGTCTTTCTCTGCTGTCAGTCTATATTCAAAATCACAGCTACTGATGCTATGACCAAAAATATGTTATGTTTTAATGCTTATTTTTCCAAAGTTAATCTGTTAGAACTCATTCCATCAGAAAGGAAGGAATTCCTTCTTTATCTGCTATCAAAAACCAAATTTCTTACAGCAAAATATGCCATTTTGATAAAACAGACAAGCAGAAAAATTTTCTCAGTTTCCAGGAGGACTTCATCGTGTGGATATATGCACATACTAGTGACCATTAGAGAAAGGGAAAAATGCAAAACTTGAGATAATAATTTCATACAGATTTTAAACTTCAGTGATAGCAGTAAAAAAGATTTATTTATTTTTTAAATAGAGTACCTGGAAAATAGGATGTCATTTTTTAACCTGTCCTATTGAAAAATGACATTCACACAAGAATACCTTTATCTTCCAAGGAAGAAAGAGCAGAACTTCAGCAGCCCTGGTCATTTCTCTTAGGGAAAGTAAACCAAACTCTTTCAATATTTTCAAATGCAGGAATTAGTTGAATCTTGTCTGCCATTTCATGTTATCTCTCTGACAGGGAAACTAACACAGGTGACAGTATCCTAAACATAGAAATTCAGCATTCTTCTTTAATCTGCTGTGCTCTAACCGATGCAGTGAAGATATGTGGTCTCCTTACATGTGAAAGTTTCTGTGCCTACCTGTCAGTGGCCTCAGTCCGCTACTGGAGGAAGAAGTACATTCTGTTAATGCTTGCCTTTACCAGCTTCTTCAAAACAAATATTTTATTATTAGCTTGATATGTATTTGATTCAGAGGTTTAAAAACTTATAATCTTCTAATTTTCTCCTTATATATTATACTTAATACTTTCACAGTAAAAGGAAATTACATTCTAGTCTATGTCCTTATGATAGACCTCATAATTATTAAAAAGTATTTATTAATATACAAGAGCAAAATATTAATATTTAAAATCACAGCTTCATATTAGTTTAATAAATCCAACCTTCCCTCTTCAGGGCTCAACACTGATCTTCCCCAACTGTTCGTTCTTGATAAACTGTAAGTTCTTCAGTGAAAAGAAGTAGTTTAGGGTCACACTATAAAGCAATATGGACACAAATTACTGATAATTTTTCACAGTGCTGTGCATTCATTTAATGATTAATACTGAGCAAGAAATTGCCATATAGGATATTTTGGGTTTTTTTAACTTGTACTGTTGTACTACTTTTTTCCTTCTTTTTTTCTTTTCATAGTAATGCATGAATCTGGTGCTGAATGGTGCATTATCAGCATGGCTTAGGGCATTAACCTCACTACAGATTCAGGACATAACCTTAAACCTTCCTCTTAATATGAAATGCTCTAAGGGTTATGCATACAGTTTTGAAGCATTATCTGCTTGTTTCATGTGTTAAAATGTTTCCTATTAGTATGAAATATGAGCTTTTTTTTAGCAGAAGTCTATCTTTCTGAAGTGCAAGTAGTAGCATATTTGATATAGAAAATATTTCTATTAGATTTTTTGTACTAGGTAAAGCCAGTGTTGGGATAAGACAGAGATGGACAGACCTTCTTTCAAGTTATGAGGTGATCCTACTCTTTTAAATAAAGCAGGAAGGGTAGCTCTTGTGACAGCCTAGCAGCTCTGCAACAGGCCCTGCTCATTTCATAGCTAAATAGCATTGGAAAACTATGCCTATACTGTCAAATAATGCGTGGCAGGGACCATTCTAATACCCTTCTCAGCACATGGCTTGCCTCACTGTTGTTTTTTGATATAGACCCAGCCAAAGATTGATGCCACCATGCTGAATCTGGTCCCCAGACATAGCAGCTACTGCAGACCACCCTGACCAGAAACCTGTGCTTTTTCCCAGAGCTGATGCAGGAGGCTGGGGGTATCTGTTTGGTGTTGCTGCACATTAAAGTCATAGTTTGGAGCAAAGGCTCTCCTCTGCTGAGGTTTTTAGGGAAAAAAGGTTGCTTGGATCAAGAGCTGCCATCTGTACATCTATGGCCTCCAAGACCCTCTCTTGCAGCCTTGACAGAGGTGGAGGCAGGCTCCCACACCAATTGTTAATAAGTGTTGACATCTGGTCCTTTTCCCTTTGGCTTTTCCAACTGGACTGTGTCAGCTGTGGTTAAAACACATGAACAGCTGGGCTGTTTGCATTTTGAAGACAGCTGTGGGGTAAAGGACGGGTAGTTGCTAACTCTGCTTACCCACAGGGCTGGGACTGTCACAGAAGATGCTTATACAGTTTTAGGGGTCATAACGGTGACAGCAGCCCCACCATATCTCCTCAAAAACAGATAATTAGGGTTTAAAGGGCTGTGAAGGGCTGAATGTTTAATTCAGCCCAAACTCTGGCTCTGAAATCAGGAGATTAGACTCAGCCTTCATTGCTCTGGCTGAAGCATGCTTTGGGGCATTGGTAAGGGGAAATCCACCAAATCCAAGGGCTCTTGATTGACCAAGCCTTCTGCCAGAACAGGCTTAGTTAGAACAGCTACAAGTGTATGAAATGGGAAAACAAAACTGGATTTAAAAAATGTTGCCCCAGGCAAGTAACAAAGACAAGCAGGTTTCATTGGGGGTCCCTCTTGTATCAAATGAAATAGTACTTCAGGCAGTTCATCTCAGTGTCAGACCTAGTACTATACCAATCACTCTGGCTTCCATATGAAATTTATTTATTTCTAAATAAGCGCCTTCTTTCCTTCAGTGTATCTGTTCTGTGTGATGGCCATTTCCATATCTTTTGTCAAGAAGCCCTAACAGACTTGCAAATTTTAGTGCAGAGTGAAAAACAGAGGATTTCCTCCTCCATTATATTGAATATCTTCAATTACTCCAGCTAGATACACAGACACAGAGAGAAAAAAATACAAATTTCACTCTTCATAGTTGATACAATCCAGAGGCTACGCAAAAAAAAAACAAACCCAACCCCAGAGGTGCAGGCTCTGCTTTTACTTTAGGAGTAAAGTTAAAATTCTAAATAAAATAGAAATACATAAAGGATTAATGTCCTTTCCTCTCATTGTCACTTGCACTCAAGTGTATTTGTATTCATATACATATTATACATATATATATGTTTGCTTTTTATTTTGTCTGTTCCCCCAGGAGAAGCCCTAAAGAGAAAGAGAGATGGCCAAATTGACAGAGTCAATGAGTGAGTACAAATAGAAAGTTCAACCACTTTCTTTTTCCATGTCACAAAACCAGAAAACAGTGCTTGCATTCAGGGATCTCATCCAGCACTGTCTTCACACCTAACTTCATTGCAACTCATTCAACTCCTAAAAAAACCCTGGACCCCCCAAAACAAGGACTCCTATTTTCTTCATGCACTGTTTAAATCACCTGTATCTGGAGCTACTACATGTTTGACTTCAGGAGCCTGAGTTTTACTTATATAGAATTTAACTACTTGTGGATTTAATGAGTGCCTAATTTGCTTGATTCATTTAGTGCATACATTCCTTCACAAGTTTACAAAAGGTTGCACTAAATCCAGTGCAATTACTCAGTGCCAGATTCATCCAACAGGAATCATGCCCAGAGATGTATGTGAAAAGCTTTCCATTGATTTCACTGGTTTCTAAGAGGTTTGCATTGTGTTAAATCTGTAATCAGCGAGAGGTAGCTTGTACTTCTGCCATAATATGGGATCTAGGTAATGGAGCAGTGCCTATAAACACTTGTAGATAAGATACTCAAAAGGTATAATCTACTTCTGGACCAAATTTTGAGACAATTTCTCTTTTCCAAAACTTGTCTAGCTGCACAGCCTGTGCAAGCTTAAATATGATTTTTAAATGGGAGAAATCTTTTACTCTGCTTAACCAGAGACTATCGAAGACAAATACAGACATGCATAAGACTCATTTACATTAGAAAGTTGTTTCCAGTTAATTTTTCCTCTTTGTGTACCAAAGGACTGTTCCTAGGGCAGCAGTTGCCTGCCTTTTTGCTCTCCCAGCTCACTTTCTTTCCTTTTGAAACCATTTTCTGTATCTCTTTACATATGCCATTGCAGGGCAGAGGCAACGCTACTAGCTATAAAATATTATTTCAGTATCAGAAACAGCCTATCCTACAAAAAGGCACCGGGGACCTGGGAGACACAATAGAGGAAGCAGCACATCGATTAGCAAAGGCCTTTATTCCTAAAGCTTCGTGCACAGATACAGGATGCAGACATCAACCTGAGAGCTCTTCTGCTCCTTGGCAGAGCATTGCTAACCAGTACCAGACTATAGGCAATGGCATATGATACATGGCAGCCTACTGATAGGTAGTTAAACTCTACTAAGAGTACTTGATAGGTTTCTTGCTATGGAGGAGTGCATTGTTATATCAATGCTGTTCTGTCCACTTCTTCTCCCCAGCTGTCTGCATCTCATAAGACCTTGCAAAGTTCAAGTTTCTAAGGTAGATTGACAGGTGATATTTTCAATTTTTTGAGTTACCAACAGGATCCGCATTCCTCGACTTCCTGAAGTATTCGTAAGTAGAAAGAGGTATTTCTCTATGGTGCAGCAAAGCCTAGGTGGTAATAGTGGAAATTGTAACATTACAGTTTAGCAAGGCCCAAAAGAACAATGATACCAGACCCTACAGAAACTCTCTGCATAAAGAATACCACTTTTGCTCCGTTAAATCTCAGTGGATGTACAATGTTTTTCTTAGAAACATCCTGCAACCCCATAATTTCTCTGGCATTACTGGATGCTGGATAGCTGTATAATTATATCTTGACAGATGTGTGAAAGATGGATGGAACAAAGGAGGAACCTGTTATCAATGGTGGAAGCGGATAAGTAGTGTGTGACCTATGTGTTAGGTACTTGCTGGGCTTTGCACAACCTTTCTGAAACAAGGTGAAGGAATGTCACCAAAAAGTGTTAGGGAAAAGTAAATAGACTCTGAAGGAAGAGTCAGAGAAGTGGCCTCTATAAAACCTTCCAACTGATCAGGAGCGCGAGCTAAAAAATTCACTGTGAAGTCCCTCTAGGATTTGTGTTTGTCTTCAAATTACTTTTACGTGACTTCTTTAAGATAGCATGCTTCTCAAAAGGATTTATTGCTGCTTTCTATGAGGATTTGTTCATACGTCATGCAAGCCATTTATGAAATTTTCAGATGATTTTGTGACATATTTTAAATTATTTTTAATAAATCATAAACTGCATTGCAAGCTGGAAAGAAAATTCTTAGTGAACATACAACAGTGTTCATTTTAAAGCAATTGCCAATAAAAAGGGAATGAAAGGAATGGGAAAACAACAAGCTGGGTCTCTGGTTTGGACTGCAGGGCCTTTTTCTTTGAACTGAGAAAAATAAAGAAAGGCCTTTGAGGCCTTAGAGGGTTTCAAAGGTCACAAGAAATAGTTTTATCATGGTACCAATATAACAAAATTATTATTTGCCTTTCAGTTTCACCCAAGAGCTGTGCTTCTCGTCTCTTTCCTCTGTTCACATCTTTTCACAGTTCCAGAAAAAATCAATCATCTTCCTACCACTGCTCTACCTTTTTCTCTCTATCAAAGTGCTCTGATGAAGTTACCAAGCACTGCTGTCTGCCCCTTCTTCTCCATAAAAATTCTCTGGATGTTTCTGCAGTAAGAAAATCCCCATACCTGAGATTCATGTCACATTGTGCCCTAAGAGGAAGACTGGGAGAACACTGATACAGTAGTTGTTCCAAGCCCATTATCTTTGCCAGCAGGGATAACAGTCCGTATTTTTGTCATATTTTCTATTTCCATTCTCAGAGGACCTGTCACATTGTAAGGAAGACTGGTAAGGAAAAGATGTTTTAATACTTGCTGTCCTATTTATAGTAGGACCTTTATGATGATGTAAAGATATGAAGTATTATGACAGAGCCCTGTACTTGTGTGTGTTGAGAGAACTGCTTGATCTGAAAGTTTAAAAAAAGGAAAAAAAAGAGAGAGGGAAAATCATTTTAATGCAACAGTTAAAGTGCAAACTAGAAAGAAATGCTGTGCTAAATTTCTGGGGATAGTCCCTTAGAGATGATAGAGAAGCAGAAATGGATACAAAACAAGACCACTCTTTGCCCCAAGTTATTATTTTACAACACTTCCACAGAATTAATAGAAAACCACCATAATTGCATTGAGCCTCAGGGAGCTGTCCAAGAATTCCTTTATATTGCCTTAAAGTCCATATGCATTTTGAAATTTCTTTATAGCCTGAGTTTGGCAATTTACCTCATATAGTCTCAGTATACTTAAAAACTGAGCATATAAATGAACCCCAGAACCAAATTATTTTCCCTATGAGCTTTGTTTTTTATCTTTCCCTGTTGTTTGCATGCTTTCCATGAACTGGTGGTCGTTGTTAACCCAAATGATGCCATCACCTTGTCTGCAAATAGCTGAAGGACAGCAAGCAGGGTAGGAGAGCAAATATTAAAGAGTAGAGGAAGGTATCAGACATTCAGCCTGATATATTTGGCCAATTTGAAAACCAAGATATTCAAAGAAGCATCCTGTACAGACCTATTCAGTCCTTAGGAATGATCACCATTTTAAAAACTTATTACAAGACATTTAGTAAGTAACCAAATATGGTGATGCCTTGATAATTCCTTAGAAAAGTCCTTTTGGAGTCCAGTGTTACACTGAAAGAAATTTCTTCTCTAGTTCCATCAGTTTCTCCTCCTGCTATTCAGGTAGACAAGGTGTGCAGCATGTTCCTGAGTTGCTTTGGGTAAAACAGAGCTATCTACATTACAACCCCTAATTGGTATCCGTGGGATGTCTTCCTTATGTCAGAGGCTAGTTGGTTGCTCTTCTTGCAACATGATGGCTTGCCAGCTTGGAGAGCACCTGCAAAGCTCTCCTCAGGGTCCAGACATTTCTAAACACCCTGCCAGAGATGTGATTTTGGCTGAAGACGAAGTGAGAATATGAGTGTGTCCCTTCTCTTTTATCCAGTCGGACCTCTAAGGTTTCCAGGTCAGTGATGTACAGACAAGTCGGTATAAACTCTTCTCCCTAAGGTAATGAGGAAGTCCAAGGTCTCAGCTCTGAATTATGCAGAAGTGTGGATCTACTGTGCCATACAATGGTTTCAGTATAATCGGTGTGTGACATGAGCAGTGTGAACTTGCTACAGGCTAGAAAATGAAATGGGCAAGGCTGGCTGCCCTAAAGCATTTACAAAGAAAAGGGGCATCCAATTAAGATATTCTCCAGCAGTAAGGGCACATCAGTAAACAGTTGTGTTTGTTCTCCCACTCAGTTAAGCCACATGGTACACCTGCATGAGGACAGCCAGAGGCAGAAGAGCTGGTTTAAAATACTGATGTTCCTTCATTTGTTACAAAAATGTGTACTCCAAATGTCTGTAAATTTACTTTCAATGACAGTGAAATAATGAATACTGAGACCTTAGATGACTCCAGGTAAAATATTTTGAATTATGGATGCTATGAATTTTACTCAGAGGGGAGTAAAAAACAGTAAAAATCAAGCTAACCTGAAATAATTTAATGAGCAGGCAAAGCCTAGGAGGGATCTGTTTTGTGATGGAATGCTTTTCCCTAAAGATTTCTTTTTCTTGCCTCCAGTGTCTGAATCTGAAGTGCCCCTACTGCTCTCTCATACTTGTAGAGAGGATTTATAAAAAGAAAAATGTTTCTGATTTGAGCTAGGTAGAAGTCACAGAGTTTTCATATTTCCATGTGCCAGGGTAGTCATCTGGATTTTCTTGAGCAATTCCAATTATTCTGAATTATTTTTCATTACATGTAAGAAAAACTGATGGTACATTACAGTAAATTCATATCCAATATATTCTTTCTTGATATAGGACTTTATGACTTTTCTATTTCAACTTTTTTTTTTTTTTCCTACTACATCATTTCTCTTTGTCTTTTATTCAGAAACCTAACCTTTTTATTATCACATAACAAGTTGGTGGTGCACACATATATGTTAACTTGTGTAAACACAACATCAGTTGTACATACACAGAATCAGGACTTTGGGAACTGATCCTAAAGCCTGGGTTTCCATCTCATTGGTCTAGAATACTGATTCTTCAGTCTCAGGAAACTGAGATTATATATATTATATATATATATATAATATATATATAGTTATATATAGTTATATATATTATATATAACTAAATTATTTCTAAGAAGTACAAATATCCAGTTCAACACTTCCCACTGATACCAAGTATGACCAATTTGTTGGAAAAAGCAGCTTTTTACAGTGTAAAATTCAAGTGCAAAAACTCCAAAGCATTCAGAAAACTCATTCAAGAAAGACATTTCCCCATGCTTGAGGAAGTTAGAGGCATTTGTTTTCAAGATACCCAGTTATTCTTTTATGGATAGCCTTTTTATGAGGGTGTGCCAAGAGCAGAATGGGAAGGCTGGTTTTCCCACAATGTATTTTCATCATTTCTTACTTTTGAGTAAGAAGATTGTTGTGTTGTGATAGTGATTTCTTGGGCAGTAGTTTTGTAGCAAATATTAAGCCATAGAGATACATGTTCTATTAAGTGAAACATCTAATTACTGTTGATTTGATACCTTATATATAGGTTGATAACATTTATTTCAAAACTAACTCCTTAATCTTTGGTCAAATTTAAATTACAAGTAATGAGAATGTGTTGTTATTATTACTAATAATCTTCTTGTTATTATTTCAGCAGAAATTAGATGATGCATATAATGGAAAGAACAGAGAGAACAATGCTATTATCATTAAAGGAAAATACAGTCTATTCTTCATGATAAAGTCCAGGTTTGAGAGAAGAAAGAAATTCTAAAACAGGAGTTAATTATACAAGAAAGCAAGTTCTATTGTTTCAGTGATACTCTATAAGGGGCTTAGAAGAACTATGAACTTATATATGCAATAAGAAACAAAAGAAACTTGTCTTCATCAGGAAGCTGATTGACAGTATATCCAGTCCTCGGTATATAACAATGTGAAGAGCATTTGCTTTGCATTCTGTCAGCTTTTAAGGGTCTTGTCTTTAACTTCTCTCTGCAAGTGTGAGGGACAGAAATGTTTTTTCCCAAATGAAAGCAAAGACCCTCATATATTCATATGACTCTAGAATCTTAGATTTTTCAAAAACATATTAGATTTTTATAGTACTGCTTGTATTACTTTGCTAAGCTAAAATCTCTGTGAAAATTAAACTCAAAATACCAGGAATGAGGTAACCAAAAGCTGAATTATGAATGAAGTAAAACTTTGTTTCTAGTTAGGAACTTTTATTACCTATAGACTTCATTGTACTGCTTCTTAATGAAACACAGTATTTCCCATTACTTGTACCTTTAACAACATTTATTTCATTGAGGTTGCAATTTTCCATGGTAGGTGTGTATTTCAGTAACTCCCTTACTCTCCTTAGCTCAGGATAGACCCATTTCTAAAAAAAAAGAGTATCATCAGCTAACACTGGTTAAGAATTCTCAGTGCCTTTCTTTTGAATCGCTATAGTCCACGGCACAGCAAAGCTGAGTTTTCCAGTCACATGCTTCCCAGATCAGGCACTCATCTTCTATACTAAATCTAAGTGGTCTAGACACATCTATTTAGATAAAACACCTTCACAGCCTCCCACAGCACTGCCTTCTACAGAGCCCAGTCCACAGTCATATAGCAATAACATCTTCTGATCAGCAGTAGCACAAAATTGTGAATGCGTATGAGACTTGGTCTGACATACATTTGGGTATAAGATTGTCTTTAGAGGGGAAATACATGCCGGTGTTTCTCAGCATGATTGGAATTAGTTTAAACGTGCAGAAAATTTATATTCAAAGCCGAAGTCACTTCAGATTTTAAGAACCATTTTCAGAGGACCTCAGTATGGGACTTAGTTGCCAAAAATGTCAGTTAGCTGGCTAAAGCTTTTATTGAGACAACATTTTCTCATCATACCCTGAATAATATGGGTATACTCACATCTGGGCCATTTAGCATTGCACCCTTAACTGTGTATTTCCAGCTATTTGGGGCTTGCTTTCACAATTTCAGTGCTTTTATAAGGCAGAGGTTTTTTTATATTTATTTGTTTAGCAGGCACTTAAATCTTCTAAAGGTATTAGCCAACAATGGACTTCTGTTGGAGAAGTGAGCAGTGCTGAAAGACCACACTGAATAGACTAAAAGCAGGAAGTTTGTATTCATTCAAGATAAAGAAGTCATTAAAAAATGTCTAACCAATTGTCTTCACAGGGAGCAGATGAGTTGAATTAAATGATGAAAAAAAGATCAATGTTTCTGAAAGCTGTAGGAAACTGTCCAACCTGGATTAGGTTTATTGAGCTATTAAGCAGATAAGAGACCATAATGGATTCTAGTTCTAGGAAATACGCATAGCATGATGAATAGTAAAGAATGATGGTCAACAGTTAAGAGAAAAACAATCCAGAAAAGAAAGGTATTTGAGATGTACAAATACAGCTGTTAAACAGGTAGTGCCATAAATGTATTGGATTTTGAAACCCTTAGACTCTTAAATAGCAAAGGGATCCAGCAGTGAATGCAAAATGTTGTAGACCATGGTAGGATAAAGTATTTGATGTGAAAGAGAAATACCCCTACTTCAGTGGAAATAAGGCCCAGTTGCTTTTTTCAACACAAATAATGAGAGAAAAGTCTCGTCATGGTGTTTTGACAGATGTATTTTAAAAGCCTTATAATCGGATATTAAATTAATCCCTAAAGCTAGACAACATTTTCCCTGCATTTTTCACCTGCCTCCATTGCTCTTCAAACATTTTACAGGGGATAATAGGGACAATATTAACCATATTACAGGCAAAATAATGCCTACAAGTCAAAATCTCTCTTGTTCACAGAACACATTAATTCAAAGTGTACTATTTCTGAACCACTGCTGCTCTCATAGCTCAGACTCTTCTAACTTTATTTACCACTATTCCTTTTACCATAAAATATCTTGAAGTACATGAAGGAGAAAACCAAAAAGACTCCAGTGAGAGTCATTGCCAACAGTAAGAGAGCTGTAAAAACATAAACCAACAAGAAGGAAGAGACCGGTAGGACCTGTTCTCCTTTGAGTTAGTGCAGCACTGTTTTCAGATGCAGGAATAGCAGTGATTGTTCAATAAGGCTGTTCTGCACCCCAAAATCAGTCTATTCCAGACTTCAGCATTCCTCCCTTTGCTGTCTTAGCCTAGGCATGTTGCAGAAAAGGGAGTGCACAGTTGTGTGCAGCTGCTGATGCTCGCTGTTAGCACTGTGCACTGCATGGTATTCTGCCATATAACTGCTGCTTCTTCGTAGTATAATCCCTCCTGCAAAGATTTCCCCTATCTCCCCTCTTCAAATATTTTCCAGTTTGGAGAACCCCTGTCTAATCAACTGGTTAGATTTTATAGTCCACTTCAGCATTCAAGGCCTCCAGTCCTGGTTGTTCTTTGATGAACTTCCTCCACTTTGTCATCATCATATTTCATAAGCACATTTCTTAATCCACATACCTATAAGCAAAATAATGGAGAACAGAAAAGCTTGAACAAAAGAAAAAGAATCCTGCTAGCAGCAAAAGCAGGCATGCAGCTCCTACTCACCTAATTGACAATTGAAAAAGAATGCTCATGAAATGTGGTATTTCACTCACTTCACTCTCAGCACAGAAGCAGCAGCAGCAAAATTACTTAGAGAAGCCTAGCTCTTGCACTGGTATAAGCCCTTTCTTCTGGAAGTCTTCTTTCAACCTGGAGTTGGAGCCCAAACCTGAATTTTTGTTCTTAGTTTATCTTAATATCTTAGATCTTCACACAAACACACAAAAGCCGCTATCACTGACCTTTGTTGAGCTAAGAGAAATTATCAAAATCAATATTAACCCAAAATAAAATCCTGTGCTTCCTCAGGACAAAGAAGGGTAATTTTGGCCCAGCTGATGGAATAGTACCTTAGCTAGATGCATTTCTATTCACCCTTCTTGACAGCACTGCCTTATGGAGAGGAAAGATGGCAAAAGACTGGTATCAGAAAGCCTTAATGCCATCATGTCTGAGGAAATAGTTTTCAGAGCATGCAGCCTATGAAATGCTTTGCCACAAAGCACTGTACAGAAGATAAAGAGTTTAAAAGAGGGCTGTTGAGTTATATACATGCAATTTAGTAACTCTGACATGAAAATATAAGGAGTTAGAAGATGAACCACTGAGAGGAAGGCTAGAAGGAAAGGATCCGATAACCAGTAAAACTCGGCAAAAACATCTGCAGATGGTTTCACAGAACGTCACATCAGTTTGCTGGAGAGATTGGTTTCTATCTTTCTCCATTATCATCACCTATGAACACCACCTATTACCATCACCACCACCAGCCCCACAGTAGGACTATCAGCAGTTATAAGATAACTTTCCCTGTCTTACTATAGTTCTAAGGCAGGGGCTTCTTTTAATCCCCTGTCAGTATGGGCCAGCTGTGTTGACTTGAGCAGTGGTAGGAATTCCAAGTATGGAAACACAACTATTCCCATTTGGTTGCAAGACCTTATTGATCCTGTTTGTTCCATTCCCAAAGGCAAAGGAGCAGCTTACAAAGAGACAGAAAATCCATTACACTTCTGAAGCTGGAAGAGTCGCTGGCCACTGTTACAAGGGTTTTCACTGAACCTTGTCCTTTCCCAGCTGGGCTCTTCCTCATCCAGCTAGCAGAGGGACTGAGAAGGTGTGCCTAGAGACTGCAGACAAAATCCACAATATATTTGACTTGTATAAACACATACTTGCTGCCTCATCTCCATCATGTCTTGTCACATTTTAGTGGTATGCAAGTGATTAGGCGCATTTAATTGGCTGTTTTATCAGTTTAGATCTGATACTCTTGTCTGACTCCAAATCTGTATCCATATGTCTTCACATGGCTTGCACTTTATGTACGGAAAAATATCAGGCTTTATTCTACTACAACTGATTGGGAATGACTGATACAGAGATGATTATGCTTCCAAATCATGACACTTGAAATTACCATTTTCATTCATTCACAAGAGCTATATTCACAGAATGATTGTCATCATCTGACATATTTATCATTGTCAGGCATAGCCTGCTATCTCTTCATCACAGGTTTCCTCTGTTGCTATCAGGAACTTACACAATGGAGTCATGTCACGTGTCATGAAACGTTTGCTAACCTAGCTGCAAATTGAAAGGACAATAAATAGCATGATTACTTGCTCTTAAAAGTGGCACATTTTTGTTGAGTTTAGAAAACCTATACTTTCACTTGACAGATTTGGGAGGCAGTTTAAATATCTTGTTCTGCTCTGTTTTCTAGTATTGTTTGAATAGTTATTTTAATGATAGGCAAAGAACCCTACTGAAATATAGGACTGTGTGCTGGTGTACATTTTCTTCTTTTTATTTTTTTTTATAGGGCAGAAAAGAACTATCTACAGACCTCCTGCTAAGTCAGTTTGCTTCCTATGGCATATTGCTCTTGCATGTGGTTGAGTGTCTTTTTGGTGATAACATTATTATTTAGGAGAGTATTACTATTTAAGGCACAAGTAACTCATGCTGTTGTACTAATTTGTGGATGAATGCTGCGTATTTTTAGTATGCATTCAATCATATGTGCTGGGCTGTAATGTTTAAAAATGAATTCATGAAAAGCATGATACAAGACCCATTAAAGACAACAGGAAAACTCCTACTGTTTTTTTGCCTCCCTGATTTGAAAAGGTTCCCATAACGTTAACACGAAAAGGAAGGAGTTCATTAAAATGATTTCTTTATGTCAGTAACTTAGAGCAGGTAGCCCCCTTCATTAAGGTATGACCTCTATGACTGCTAGTCAGGCAGAATGGTCCACACAATGGAGAGACTGACAATGTCAAGGTGTTAAAAGTTGTGCTGCCATGTCTTTAGCATGTGATTGATAGGTTTTTAAAACCCAGTGCTGTCTTGGTTCATTCTGAGACCCTACTGAAAGACATTCTGCTCTGGGTTTTGCCATGCAGCTGACTGACATTTACAGAACTCCCAAAGGCTGCTGCTTTGCAGGTGTAAGAGCAACATTTTAAACAACCACACTTCAAAGCAGCTTGAAATGGTCTAGTTTTAAAGTACATTTCTTCAAATGTTTATCCTTTCTTCTCCTTTGGGGTAGATCTGAAACAACCATGTAGAAGTCTGTTTGCAAATAGGTAGACTGGTACCAAAGCTTGAGTCTGACTGCTGGCACAACTCTGTTGTTCACTGTTCAGAAAGATCTATGCAGATTTGTACAAATGCCCATGAAGAACAGCTAGGGGTTCATAACTTAGAGTCCCTCTCTCGGAGATGCAAAGGAGAAGGAGTCAATGGTCTGTCTCTATGGCCATTTTTGCAACTTGAATCAATAAGTCAGACTTCCTGGCTGTGACAATCCTGATTTGAAGCCCTGGAGAAACATTGTTGGGGGAAGGATTTAACAGTGGGATTTAGGCTTCATTCTGTGGAATTGATTTTGTAAGAGTTGGTGCGTCAAACCATTTACGCTTGGGCCATTTGCAGTAAGTGTCAGTTCCTTCCCTGAATGCCCTGCTGTTTAGGATCAGCTGGTTGACTCCTTCTGACTCATGAGCAAAGTCCAGTTCTCCATGAAACATTTCATTCCTATTTTGGACAAGCCAACTGTAATCAAGTCCTTCTCCCTCCCACCTCCACTTCCAAATCCTTTTCAAAAGATCTTTCAGACCTACACCTTCCTACTCAACAGTAGAAGGTCTGGAAATGCCTCTTAAATGCTGTTGAAATTGGTCAGTGGATTAAATTTCTTTTACATTATCACATTGAATGAGGAATGAACAGACTGCGTAATAGTATATGTCTTAGAAAACTAGGGTAAAGATCCAAGGCCTGTAATTAAACTTGATTAAGGCCTTTCCAGTAACCCTTGAAAGTGTTGTTGGTTTAAATGCAGTTACCCTTTTTCCATGGCATTAAACAAACAGTCATAGCAAAAGAACTTAATAATTTAAGAATAAGACGAGGCCAAAAAGCAACCAAATTATGCAAAATTTATAATGTACAAGGAAAATGAGTGCTGAGAATGTGTATTTTTAACTTCAGCACTGCTGTTAGATGATGGGTTTTAATTTTAAGAAACACTTTTCAAACTTCCTTTGGAACAGAAGCAAGGTTTTACCACTGTGGCAAAAACCTTTTTTTTTTTCTTTTAAAGAAAATACACTGAGAAGGGGGCTGAGGGAATCTCATCTTTATCAAGAGATTATAATTTCAAATTAAGTCTGCATTGTGTGTTACTATAGAAACTCCCATTTTGTGGCATGTTTGTGGGGAAAAAGTCAGAAGTTGCATTTTAATGAAGACAGATCACACATTAGCTTCCTCAGTAAAGAAAAAAAAAATTAAAAAAATGGAAGTTTCTATCAGAACATGAATAATTACCCAAAATAAGGTGAGCTAATTAAGGGCATGGAGAAGGGATATTAAATCCTGAAGTGACAATATGCCGTGTTCATTTTTCAACACTAGTCTCCGCCTTACAGATTATGTATTAGATACTGCGGGAGTCTGATGGATTGAGAGGCTTGTTGCCATGGAAATATTTGCTGCTTTGCTGGTATTCCCTACAGAAAGTAAAGGATTTTTTTTCTTCTACTCAGTTAGACAAATTGGCTATATATAGCAAGAGATATTGGAGAACTGAAACAGCAGAATCTGGTGGGGGGAGGCTCGGGGGAAGGACTGACATTTATAAGAATTATAAGAATCGCAATAGACCACATATCGGTGAGGCATAAGGGGGTCTGCTGAAAGAGAGAAAAGAAAGGGAGGAAGGGAGGGAGAGAGGAAGGGAGGAAAGGGAGGGAGGGAGGGAGGGAGGGAGGGAGGGAGGGAGGGAGGGAGGGAGGGAGGGAGGGAGGAAGGAAGGAAGGAAGGAAGGAAGGAAGGAAGGAAGGAAGGAAGGAAGGAAGGAAGGAAGGAAGGAAGGAAGGAAGGAAGGAAGGAAGGAAGGAAGGAAGGAAGGAAGGAAGGAAGGAAGGAAGGAAGGAAGGAAGGAAGGAAGGAAGGAAGGAAGGAAGGAAGGAACGAGGGAGGGAGAGGGAGAGAGGGAGAGAGGGAGAGAGGGAGAGAGGGAGAGAGGGAGAGAGGGAGAGAGGGAGAGGAGAGGAGAGAAGAGAAGAGAAGAGAAGAGAAGAGAAGAGAAGAGAAGAGAAGAGAAGAGAGAAGAGAAGAGAAGAGAAGAGAAGAGAAGAGAAGAGAAGAGAAGAGAAGAGAAGAGAAGAGAAGAGAAGAGAAGAGAAGAGAAGAGAAGAGAAGAGAAGAGAAGAGAAGAGAAGAGAAGCAGGAGAGAAAAGGAGAGAGGGAAGGAGGGAGGGAGCAAGGGAAAGGGAGAGAGGGAGGGAGGGAGAGGGAGGAAGAGAGGGAGGGAGGAAGAGGGAGAGAAGGAAGGAGGGAGAGAGGGGAGGATGGAGGAAGAGAGAGGGAAGGAAGGAAGGAAGGAAGGAAGGAAGGAAGGAAGGAAGGAAGGAAGGAAGGAAGGAAGGAAGGAAGGAAGGAAGGAAGGAAGGAAGGAAGGAAGGAAGGAAGGAAGGAAGGAAGGAAGGAAGGAAGGAAGGAAGGAAGGAAGGAAGGAAGGAAGGAAGGAAGGAAGGAAGGAGAAGGAACGAGGGAGGGAGAGGGAGAGAGGGAGGGAGGAAGGGAGAGGGAGGGAAGCAAAGAATACAGAGGGAGGGAAGGGGGGTGGAGCAGGGAAGGAAGGAAGAAGGAAAAGGTGCTTAGATCACATATTCATAGTACACCTTGATATTAGGGGCAGGGAGGCCAACAAAGTAGAACAGGTAGTGTTGCCTAAAAGAAAGCTACAGCTGCTCTTGGTTTACTACGCATGAGGTGGTTTATAGCTTCAGGGAGAGTTAAGAGGTAAAAATCTCTAAAACGGGAAAAAGCAAATAAAACAAAAAAACAAACAACAAGAAAGAAAACAAAACCCAACCAAACACACACACACACAAAAAAAACAACAGAAAAAAAGAAAAAAAAAACAGAAAAACAATGGACTTGCTTACCACTGAAATTATCTGTGTAAATCACAATTTGAGCTCCAAATATAAGCTGCCACCTTCTGTTCTTTTTTTTTTTTAAATCTTTGCTCACAACATTTTTAAAGCAAGGTGTTGATACCATTTCCATCCTCCTCTTGGCACAATGAAAGCAATGTGCTTCAGTCAGATGTTAGGGAGTACTGTCTCTTATGTATAGTTCAGTCTGTTGCTCGGAGGTGTGGGAAGAGTGTGACAATGTGCTTTCATTTTAATATTAGCCCATCTCAGCCAAGCATTTATGGATTACTGCAGAGGAAAAAAAAAGGCTATTTTGTTTCTTCCTCTTTTTATCTACTATCCCTTTTATACACAGAAATGAGTGAAGCAATCTATAGCATTTGCCCTGAGGCTTAGAAGGACACTACTCCAATAAGACAGATCAAGCAGCTTTAACAGTCCCTGGTGTTAATTCACTTGCCATTCCCCTACACATATTCTTTCTTTCTTTCTTTCTCCTTTTCATGCCAATCAACCATTATGGTTTTTACTCTAAAGAGTATCAGACATATGCACTGACCTGTACAAAAGACAATCTGTGGCAAATTATTAACACAGCTCTTGCACCGGAAAGTTCACACAAGAAAGAAGAGCAAAACAAGGAATCTGTATTTCAGTGACCACAACTGACTGACAATGTCCTGACTATGGAACATCCTGAGGAAATGCACTTTTTAAGGGTGGAGGGGCAAAGGAGAGAAAGCAGGTCTGTAAACAGGATGTGCTTTCTTGTGTGTTCTGAAAAGAAAAAGAAGCTTCAATTTAATAAAAAGAAAGAAAAAGTGCTAGCAGAGAGGCAGAAAAAAATTGGTAACAATTGCAATAGTGAACACTGGAATGGGGTGTAAAAGTATGTGTGCAGAAGGGAGGAAGAGGAAATCTTAGCAGCAGCTTTACAGACTGTGTTTCAGTCTATGCATATTACACAAAGTGTGTATTACAGCAGTTTTAGTGATGTGATTAGATAGAAGAGGCATAGATCATTATAAAAACATTTAAACAAGTACTGAAGAAGTGAAGGGAAAACCAGGGAAATAAAAGATAATACTGAAATGATGAAATGCTATGGAGACAGAGCCCTCTGTTTACACCAATAACTAGAATTGGGAATGAAAACAAGAGAGTTTTTTTTGAAAGGGATGAAGAGAGTAAAAAAAACCTTTCTTAGACATATTAACATTCAGCTGTCAGGTAGGCCTTAAGAAAATTAAACTAGAAATCAGAGCATTAACTACAGTTCAATAAAAACAGAGAAAAGATGGGAGAGGGGGAGAGAAAGGTTAGAATCCTAATATCCTTTTTTCACCCGTATAACCTCATAAAATCCAAACCTCCATGAAAGTACAGGGACTAGAAGACAGGTCCTCACATAACTCACAGTTCAAAATTACCATGCAGAGGAGTGGGAAACAATTAGCAAGAATCAGAAGTAGAAGGACTACTGGGACAAAGGGATCAGGCTAATGGGAGTGGGGCTAAGTGAGCAATGGTGGGAGGCATGGAGGTAAGCTTTCACTCCTATCACCAGCAGATATGCATGTATATATGCACATATATATATATGTGCATATGCATATATATATATAAACCACACAGCTGTTGAATCAGAGATTAATGGGGAAGGAGGAGTTGCCTTTGGGTTTTTTGGTTGGTTTTGTTTTTATTGTGGTGCATTGTTTTTTCTGAAGGGAAGGCTGTTTCTTTACCAATAACCTACACAAACTGAATGAAAAAATGCATCATGTCATGGAAGAAGGCATAGTAGAATCATCAGGAATGAATAAGAGCTTGTAAAAAAAAGGAAGAAATTAAAGGAGCTCAGAAATGGCTGAGATCCATGGAGAAAGTGCAAGGGGTCCGAGAGTCAGAAAGAGAACATAAAATTCATTACAGGTCTACAAAAACATAGCAGGGATTGATGAACTCTTTATTAGAACGAACAAATAAAAAAGGCTATTAGCAAACTAAGCAGTAGCACTTTCAGAGGAGTAGTTTAAGTGACTGTTTTATAGGTGTGACAGGAAAAGGCAGTGAATTAGAGTTATCTGAGGTGGACTCTGTTGCTTTGGAAATCCTTAGCCACAGTGTGTCTCCATGATCAGTTCTTAGCAATTCAGAAGTATTAACTACCTAATCATCATTATGTTGCTGAAATTTATCACTGTGGACTAAACCATGTGTCCCACAAAACCATAGTGTCCCATTCCTCACATCTAGCTATTAAGCCAATGGGACATTGTGCTTAAATAAACACCAGCTGTACACCTGTTTTATACAAGTTTGATGTGGGTAGGCATAAACAGTGAGGATTTTAACTTTCCACAGAGGGCTATAGGTTACCCTGCCAAGATTTTCAACAGAAAATGAAAAAACACTGACTGGAACAAAGATCTGGATGGGATACATAGGGTCAGGCATTCCCAAGATGGCAACAGAACAACAGCTTTTGTCTCCCACCAGCAGTGAGGAAGATATAGAGAAGCATCTGTTATTGATTCACGCTCCTTAGAATCCATTTATACTGGCTGGTTTGGGAGCCATTATAATTTACAGTCCGCCATGTAAATTGTTCTTGGTCTGCAAAATCCATTAGATAGACATACCATGCCTGCACACAGATCACATGGACTCAAAATCCTTGGGGATTTTGTTTTTTAAACAACAGATTATTGCCCACATTCTCTAACTACTTCTGTAAACAGCTCAGTAATTTTAGGTTTTAATATCCTCCTCAACTGTCTTGCCACATAACTAGAGGTAATATTTGATGTACTAGGGATTAAAACCTGACTCTTTTTTCCTCTAAAATACAGTAATTTTCATGTGCATGATGTGTTTCTTAAATATTTTCAATAGATGTACGTACACACACACATATATGCACAGGTTTGTGTGTACGTAAATGTATATATATCTTACACAACCTTTGATTAGATTGGAGGAGGTGGTGAAGGACTGACTTCTTGGGTGAGAATTTGTTTTGGCTTTAAACCTTACACTGCCAGCAACATGAAAGAGAAACTATGTACAGCTGATCTTAAATGACAGTGATGTATGAGAGTATGAGCAGGGGAAAAAGCAGTTGTCTCAATACATATTCTGTCCCCATCACTACTAATATATCCAGGTCACACCACTCGCTCACTTTTAACAGGATATCCAAGTACTTTGCAGGCTATAAGGGAAGTTATTTATGTTTCTGCCTTGCAGACAAGAAACAGATGGCTCAGAGTTACCTGACTAAGGCCACTAGAGAAATGAGGGATGAGGGCTACAGCTAGCGATGTTCCAAGCCCCAGTGCATTTGCATCTCAGTCGGCCTTCTGCCAAAGGTGCTAAGCCTCAGCAATGTCAGGTGCAAAGGTTTGGTAAGCGAGATTAAAACCAGGATATCCAGGTCTGAGCTGAGCACCCAGAAATTTAAGAGAATGTGGCTGTAATGGCAGCCAAACATGACTTTAATTAAGTATTTTCGTAAGCTTTCAAAAAGGACAATTAAATGAGAGTCAGAACTAAATGGCCATCTACTTACAAAGTCATTATTTATATTTATGAATTTTAGAAGTGGAAAAGAAAGTAGACGTACAACCAGCCACCTTTTCACTGCATATCCCTGATTCACACATTAAACACCACTCATTCTGCAGGTGGAGATTTCCCAAAGAAAAACTAAAACATAATTACAGATCATACTATAAGTACTCACGTCCTAATTTTGCTAACATTGTGGCTTTTAAAAGATTTTTAATACAGCTTATTTTACATACCAGCTCTCTTTGAAAGGAATAGGAAGCTACCTGTCATGATAAAATCGTGGGATATAGATGGAATACATGTGTATGTTCCATCAGTAGCAGATTAAAATACAGATCCCACTCTAGCACAGCAAACTCCCTCCCCCATCCTGTGGCCCAGAAATAACTGATTAAGCATCAGAAGGCAGCTCCCACCCTGCTTGGACCAAGCATTAGAGAACTAAATTACACTGAAATAGCAGTAGGTGTGTAGTACCAATAGTTGTGCTACACAATCAGGATACTCAAGAGGAAAAAGGCAGTTTGCTCTGAAATGCAGTGCCAGTGGGTTTGATGGGCGGAGATGCTTCTGAACCTGTGATCTGATTCTGCTGCCAGTTCTGCCCCTTCCCCCAAAAGACAAGACCAAGCTTTCCTCAATGAAGATCCCTTGCTGATAAACAGTATCTAATGTCAGACCCCTGAAGAATGCTCTTCCTTTTTGGCACAACGCTTTCTAGCAGAAGAAAGCATGGAAGTCATGACCAGATATCACCACTGTATCTATTTCTTCTCAGAAATGTTCAGCCTGTTTTAAAAGAAGTGAGGTGCTGCACAATGCTCCCCAGTGCTATAAGTCACCACTGATTTTGGAGGAATGCGGCTTTTTTGTAAGGTATAAACCATAGGAAGATAGTGGCAACCAGAAGTCATTTACTGAGACAATGCAAAGGAAATTAATATCAGGCCAGGACAAGGCACTCCTGGCCTCATGTCAAACATAAATGTCTTTGCAAAAAAGTCACAGATAGCATAATTTTTCAAAGAAATACCCCTGCACAAAAATGAGAAAGCATTAAGCTATCCCAGCATCACAGGTTGTAGGGGTGGAGAAGGCTGCTAGAAATTCAGTGCACTACAGTTGTGTTCACAGAAAATCCAGGTTTTCCTCTTTCATTTTTTTGGTAAAATTTCTGGGCTACTTCTGCCCACCAGTCCTATCAGAATAAAGAGATTAGTCTTCAAAAACTGAAATAAATCCACGTGGCAAGCATTTCTTTTTAAAATGCCAGCTGGAGATTTAACATCAAAGAAAGGTGAACTGGCAATGTTTTGCCTTTGCGTACCATACAAAAAGTCATCTGAAAAAATCCCTGAGAATATGCTCCTACAGATGCAGTGGAGAAGCACTTGAATTTTTCATCTCTCGCTGCCTACAAGACACATCACCCAGTTTTCACACCAATGTGAGCAACACCAGTTACAGCCATGTATGACAACAAGCAGGAGCACAACACCTGAGATAATTGCATGTAGAAAAGGGATGTGATTTATCAAGCATTTCATATTCTCTTCCAAAACCTGAACAGCAGTAAACCATATTACTATTTCATTGAGAGAAATGAACATACATTTCTCCAAATCTGCTAAACCAGTTTCAAGAAGAGCTGAGGATTTGCCCTCTACGTGGGTTCACACAAGGGTGGCACAGCAAAAAGCCGCCCTTGCCTTTAGAATTGTAGTCTCAGTGCTGCTAATTCCCATAGCATTCGTGGTAAAATCCAGCAACTATTCAAATATTATGACTTTAAACTGTGTTTCCATCTAAAAATCCAGCATAGTGATATGTTTTTATCTCACACTGAGAAGAGCAATAAGAATTTCTTCTTAAAACAATATTGAAATGGTCACACAATGGACTATGAAATCTGTCTTGATATCTAGATTTCAATGTAAGGAAAGTCTGGAGTCTCTCCAAGTACATACATAGGTTTTAAAATAAAACCCTGTATTCCATACAAAGTCATACAAAGCAAATTCCTTATTTTTTTTGTAGTTCCCCCCCAGTTGAAAATATTTAAATGGATTACAGTCCTTTAGCACCATCTTGAGAATAAAGTGACAAAGTTAACATAGCATTATTTTATTGCAGCAGTCATTTCATCTATAGTAGTGTAGAAGACTGATGGGTTAACTCCTTGTTCTTTCTTCCTGTAATCATTATTTCACATTCTTTTATATTCACCTCACTAAATGCATCCAAGAGCAGGAACATATGTCACCAAAGATTATTGTTTGCTGCTAGCTTTATTATATAACCAATACAGCTCAGAAATTTGTAGAAAGCTCTGCAGCGACATTGGCAGCACCCTAATGATTTGTTGTTCTAAGGCATACTCTAGTTTTCATGGAAGGCAGTACAGGAAAGTTATCACTTAAATTTTTAAAAGTGATAAATATTATTAAGACTGTAAGAATAGGACAAGTAGGAATTGTTACTCTGTGTAGTGTGCAATTATTTATTCCAGCTTTATCGTATAAATAAAATGCTCCATGAAAAATCACTCTTAAAAATTATTTTAGAGCTTTTTCCTATAAATAGCTAGCGAAGCACTCATTTCCATTTTCTTAATGCATTAGGAACAAAAGGTCACTAAACAGGAATTAAACAGTTAAAAGGAAAAATTAACACAAATATTTTTATCTCCAATGTGCATCAAGACTGAATCTTACACAGTGCTTACATAAACCTAGAGTCACATTCATGTGGCATACACGTAGATACATACACAGGCAGGTACATAAACACACACATAAGATAAATTCTCTAGATATTCACATTCATTATTTCATATGTCTGAGATTGCTAGAGGTGTGGCATTACCAAAATTAATAATATATTAGCTGAAATGCATTTCATGCATATTTCTGCAAAGTTGTATAGGCAGTACTTCAATCGCTGCTGTCTGGGAGGTTTTAAACTTCAGTTCTGATTCAGTGCTTATGCAAATGCAAATGCAATAGATAAAGCCAGGAGCAGTTGAGAAAGATGCCTTGCAAGCTTCCCCTGACAAGTTTGCCAGGACACCTCATCCTCATGCTAATATATTCCTCCTGGTCCTGCAGGTCCTGTCTCTCAAACACATGGTAAGGAACAGATGAATATTCCAGCTTCTCATCTCTGCAGGTCCACTTGCAAGCTCCCCTGCAAGATTCATTTTAGCATTTACAGGCTGTCATTATTTCCCAGTAGTGCAACCAAGCAGAACATAAACAGCGTGGTGGCAGGCAGAGTTTGTGGTTCTCGGAGCCTACAGCTGTAAATGTGAGAACCACCAAGGAGCTTTGTCTTGTCTCAGGGTGTGTTCATAGGAAGTTATTTGCACATATTCTTCGCTCAGCCTAAAAAGCCCATCACAATACTTCATAGAAACAAACAAGGTGAACAAGTGCCTTCCTTTTCCCATCATGCCTCTCTGCCACGTTCTGCTCCCAGGGTAGCTTTACTCATATCACAGGTTAGCTGGGATGCATGGCACCAATGCTCTAACAACTGAGATTTCTGAGGAAAAACAAGTCCTCTCTGATAGCTTTCCATCTGTCTGTGTTCCCTCACTGGCTTCTGCACCAAGGAAGCCCACAGAGTTATATTACATGCCCACACTATTTTCTAAGGACAAGTGGGGAAATTACAGTTGGCTTATGATGCATTTTGCCCTCAGCTGGGAACATACAAACTGAATCATCACCTTTTTTCCTCTTTCAGTGCTTTCCACACAGGAGGTGGTCACATCTCCCATCACTACTTGAAACTTGGCATGAATGTATCAGCCCCTGCAGAAAGCCACCACTCTCCTGTGTCTTGTCCTTGGTTCACTTGTTGAGAGCTCCCTACCATACCACAGACAAGACTGGAGGTAAAAGGGCCAAGAAGAATCATCCCACGTCACAAGGATATCAGGTTTTCCAAAGAAACAGAAGATTCTGGTGACAGCACTGTTGATGTCGATAGTAAACAAAAACCTAGAGTTCTTCCAAAAAAAACCTGCCTGAAAATAAACCCTGGACAAAATTGAAAAATAAGTATTCAGTAAAATAGCTAAAGTTACATAGCAGATAAAAGCTGCCTCTTTGGTTTCACTCTTCCTATAGGGAGCTTTGTTTTAGAGCTCACTGCTTTGGAGGCATGAGCAGGTTTTTGGTGCTGGCAGTGGCAGTCACTGGTGTGGAAGTGAGTGCAACAGCATGTCACAATCTGTGATATTTTATATTCCAAGTTCAGAGCTATAATCTATGAATGAATTAACTGACAGAAAATAAAATTATGTATAAATACCCTAAAAATCAGGGCACATTCTCATTTGAATGATTCCCCTGGATCCAGTATCCCTCAGTAGAGATATGTGCCATACGTCTAGGTCTAGAAGGCCAAAACTTCCCCTGCAAGGCAAAACCACTGTGCCTCCAACACTGTGCTGTCTATATTACTGACAGCTTATTTGGAGCACTGATGCTTGATGGGTGCAATAAAGGTTGATGCACATGGGCATCTTTGCATACAGATCCTGTCCAGAGACAGCTTCAATCTAGCCTATAAAACAAGCAGGATCAAGGCAGGTCTTACAGTTGAAAAATACTTACGTATGCACACAGTGAGTAGGAAACATCAAGAGAAGAAAAAAGGGAATGTTTCTAACAATCCATTATATAAACAAGAATAAAGCAATCTGAAATATATCACAAGGTTTGTGCAAACAAACAAGATGCACAAACTGATTACCATAACATTTCACATTACAATTGTAATGGCTCTGGGTAGCCTGACATTTTGCTTTGAAAATGCATTTGTATTTTTCCCTCGGCTAAAATAGCCAACCGAAGGCTGGATTTTGGTATTCCAGCTTTCACATCTAAGCTTGCTTCATTCCTAACAAAACAGTCTAATACAGAGCCTTAGAACTAATAACCTTCCTAGCCAAACTGACAAATGTCCATGCTTGTGCTGCAATAGACTTTTGAGCATCTTGTTGCATTGAATTGTTGAAAATAGAAGCATAATCAAAAATCTCAATATCATTTCAACATGAGAAATTTTTTTTTTATACTGGAACAACCTTCCTGGAGATGTGGTACAGTTCTTATTGCTGGAGATTTTCCAGATGTGATTGAACAGGGTGCTAGATAATGTCATCAGTCACCCTTCACCACAAAAGGCTGGACCAGATGATCTTTCAAAGTCCCTTCAAATCTGGGCTATTTCACTGCTCTATGAACAATATTTGAAACATGACTCTGCCCTTAGAGCTAAAATAAAGCATTAGTTGTTGTAGACATGGATGGAGGAAAGTGAGACAGATGTTGCCCACGTGAAGGAACACACCATCCTATTAAGGATAGCTATTATTTGCCCCTTTTTACCCATACCCTTGTTTACCTTTTCTCTATTTGTAATTGTTCATATAATTACATTACTTTTGTCTTAACATAGTAGCATTAAAGAGAAGAGCTTCGTTTCTGGAGAAATGAAAATCACATAAGATTACAGCTCTTCTTATCAGAAATTAGCTGAGAAAGCATCAATACAATTTTTATCTAATTGGCTATAAACATTTACTGTTTCTGGTATTCTAGAACAGACTCTAAAGTCCTAATCATGCTACAAGCTAAAATGGTGTGGGTGGATCATTGCACTTTGTTGCTGAACTGAAGCCTCAGGATATATCTGCAGTGCAGTCCCTGCTGTGGTCGTAACTTGTGCAAGCATTCCCCACTAGTTTTAAACTAGCTGTTTTAGACCTGGTTCATAATAAAAAAGTAATAGCCTGGAAGTTCACACCAGGCACAAAATCTGCCTGATAAAGCGACAGATCTGGCAGAAGGTGGTAAAAACTTGTCTCGGGAAAACTAAGGATGCTTCCAGTCGTTGCTATGGAGGTCATCCTGAGGGGCTCTGCCCAGAGCTCTGAGCTGCTTGGCAGGCAGCTCTCCAATCAGTGCAGTTCACAGCATGGCATTTTAAGGCAAACGATCAACAGTACTCCTGACATTTCAGCCTCAGTCGTATCCCATCATCAATTAAGAAACTGAATAATTACTCAAGTAGCTAGTCTGGGCTAAGCAGAGTCAGCTCCTTTCTGTTTCAGTGGCAGTAAGGGCAGCTCAGCCTTCAGGGTTTCATGGATCCACCTCTCCATGTACGTTGTTCTCTTCACTGACCCACTGAAGTCCTGAGCTCCTCTTCAGGATCCTTCAGGTTCCTTTCCTGGGTCCATCTGACTAATTAAATGCTGTACCAGACCTTTTCAGGAGCTGCCTTCACGGAGATGCCTTTACCAGAAGTCTTAGAAAAGACATCTTAAATGTGGCTCAAGACATGCATCTGTATTTTTAAGTGCAGTGTCTTAAGTAAACTCACTATTCCAAGGAGTTCACATTCTCACAACTTGACAGAATCACAAGCAGCCATATAACTTCTTTGTAAAGCTGTCTGATAAGAAGCATGGTGTTCTGTATACTCTACAGAAACTGAAAATACAATCCCTGCCCTGGGGCACAGGATCAGAGAAACTAAAACTACTTATGCAACTCAGAGCAAGAGATAACTTAGCAGTGAAGTGCTGGAGCTTTATTTCTTATACTACTTATTGATTATTAAGTCACTTTGTGCAGCCATTCCAGATTTTCTGTCTATTTTACAATGACGTTACAGATTCAGGGATTTTTTTTCATTCCTATCAACTAAAAAATCATAAGCAGGACTACAGGAAGAAGACAATCAGCTAACATGGGAGAAATTCTTGTCTGCTTCAAGAATGAGTCAAAGGTACCTAACTGATCCTCCAGCTGATCACAAGCCAGTTTTCCAGTAAGTAGTATAAAATGAAATGATGGGCAGTATGATTATGGACAGCAGCAACTGTCTAAAGTTCTCTCACCTATAGCCAATATTTTATATACCAGCTACTACCGAACTTCAGAGAGGTCAGTCAATTAAGCACTGCAGCAGTCCCACAGCATACGTTGTATTTTCATCAGTGTTGCCTCTGCTAAAAAAAATAATCATAAGATCTCACAGGAAGTCTGAACTTAATACCAGTTTTACTCTGCCACTTTTCATTAATCTCATTGCTAGTGCCTCCCAATCTCTCCCAGTGACTTCATGTCCACAGGTATAAGGAGGGATAACAACACTAATTTGTCTTTGAAGACCTTTACTACATATCTAAGGACAGATATATCATATATGTGTTTTCAAGCAAAATATTTACAAATATTAAAAAAGGAGTTCAATGACCAAATGCATTTGACGTATCTGAAAATCAATCCAACTCTGTACTAATCCAACTCTGCACGAGTGTATTGTGTGCATAGTTTCTAGGCATTGCTACATGTGACAGTTCCCCAAGCTAACCAAGCCAAGGAATTCAGTAATAAAGCAAAAAAAAAAAAAAAAGAAAAAAAAGACATAAATATAGAAACAAAAGATTAGAGAGCCTACAGTTTTACAGTTTGAAGCTTCTGATATCACCTCAAACTTTTCTTAAGTGTGCAAGGGTAAAATAATCAATTTGTGTATTCCATAAGCAACCTGATCTTGCATTTCCATTTATCATTTAAACAGCAAGGAAATGTCTTGCAACAATCAGGTAATAATAATAAAAATATTTGTAAATACTCTTTTAAAAGCTGATTAGGACTGCAATGAGAAGCCCAGTGCATGTTGCAGTAAAAATGTGCCCTGACCAGTTCTGTCGTCCAAGGAGGATGTAAGCAGGCTACTAGACTTCTGGCACGACAACCAATTTTACCACAGGGCACTACAGGATGGAATAAGGACAGAATTATTTCCAGCTTTAACTCTGGGTCTGAGTCAAGCTCTTCACATTGCTTTGCATTTGTATTTGCTTAGGTTGAATAATACTTTTTTAGCTGTTTGAGGGCAAAAAGAAAATAGCCAGTTTACCAAGAATGTTTGGTAACAAAAACTAAACTCTATTTTTCTTTTTTTTTTTTTAGTTATTTTAAGGCACTGCCATACTACCTGAGCTCCTCAGAAACATTAGTTTTACATTTTCATAGGACTGCAGGGTGAGGCAGTGGTGCCCCCTGAGGTGCAAACATAGGCTTCTATTTTCAAGAAGGCTGAGCTGATCTGTGGTGCACTGCAGCAGCAACATGATTGTTTGAAGGGAGCAACAAAATCCAAAGCCCCCATTATCAGTGGACATGTGACAGAAAAAAAAAAAAAAAAATCTGCTGATAAAACTTGATACAGATCCCAAAGGATATTTATGGAAATGTGGGGAACAGATTTCCTGGGTTCTGTGCCTTTGACACAAGTACAGTCTTCTGGGACACATCACAATACAAATGTAACTAAGGTTGTTAACAGAAATACCTCAGGCTACCTCAAATGCTCATTGCTAGCTCCTCAAATAGTCTAAATATGCCAGTTAGCCTGAGAGGAAATCTAGGAAATCTCATATACACACTCTGCACAGGAAACCAATACAGAATTAATCACTTGAGCCTAATCCTGTTATTCAGCTCACAAGTAAGGAATGCACTGCTACGTTTTATCTATCTTCATCAACAGCTATGTCTCATCTCATTTGGAAAGATGGAGTAGGAATAGGGAGCTGGTAGAATTGAATTATGCCTACAAAAATGGTGACTTCTCCATGTGTACTACCCAGTGGCAAATGTATTTTTTCAGGTTGACAAGCAAAACTCCTTTTCTTTCACAAAGTCTGGTTCACCCAAGTGCTGTAGTTTACATGCTGTCTAGAGTCTGTGTGTGATCATCTCTCCATTCAATCGCAAGTAGCATGATGTCCATTTGACCTCTAAGCTGTGAATGAAAACCACCAGTAAACACACAATTCGAAAGCTTAATTTTACTTTTCATTATTAGCGCATGCATGCTCAGTTCAAATATTTCAAATGGGTAGGTTTCTACGCACATTTGCAACAGGCAGATCTCAAGCAAGAGAGTAAAGGCAAAATGGAATCACAGATCCCCAGCATGAAATAACCAGCTTCCTGACACGGGAAACGGCACCTACAGACCTGGCAGATCCTCTCAGACTAGAGATGCAGAATTCTGTATTTGTGCTAGAAAAAGCCTTCAGGGATGTGCCCAGCTGCCATTATCTAATCAGTGAGCACCAAATACAGACTAGCTGCTCTTACTGCCTTCACTGGGAAATGCCCTGGAGTGACTCTTTCATTGAATTCCCAAAGACTGCTTAGGTACAGGGAGGGTTGTTTAGTGTGCTGTGAATTCCTCTGCAGAGAGTAAGGATTCTGAAGGCAACTCAGAAATAGTACAAAGTCTCAGAATGCAGACAGTACAGCTCCATGTCAGCTGGCAGTCACTCTGACAAATAAGATGATATGTGGGGAAGATTCAGAATTTCTCTTTCTCCCTCAAGCATGCGTATGCAAAAAACCTACTTACACTTACTCTACAGTACTAGAAAAACACCACAGTATTTAAGAGGTCATGAATGTCTGCTACTGCCAGCTCATAGCAAGAAATATTTCTGAAGGAAAGCAGAGGACTTTTTTTTACTAGATGAAACTGTGTGCTGGGCAGCTGCATGAAACATGTCTCTCATACAAGCAGAGATACCGGTATCTTGAAGTACCATACCAGCACTAAAGCACAGACTACAAGAGATCCAAAGCAAATTTTTCCCTGAAGCACCTTATGATGTTCAGCAAAGAAGCTCCAGCAATAGAATTGGTGGCCATGAGAGCAAATAAAACTGAACTCTAAACTACAATACCAAATATATCAAAGAACCTGCTGATTCCACTGAAGTGGACATAAAATACCTCATATGCTCTGCTTATCATTGTAAGTAATATCAATAGAATCCTAGAATCATAGAATAGTTGGGGTTGGAAAGGACCTTAAGATCATCTAGTTCCAACCCCCCTGCCATGGGCAGGGACACCTCACACTAGACCATCTCACCCAAGGCTTCTTCCAACCTGGTCTTGAACACTGCCAGGGATGGAGCATTCACAACCTCCTCGGGAAACCTATTTTATTTCAATACTCTAAACTGTTGAATTAACATCATCTTGTACCTGGTTTTACTAGAAAGAAAGTAATACATATATGCACATAAACAAATGAGTGCAAGTATAGATATACATGGACTGATGTGCATGAAGTCTTCCCAGCTGGTAAGCACAGAGATAGGAACAGAAGCCAAATGCCTGATACTAATTCTTGCTGAAAGAATAGCCAGAAAGAGCCTGGCACACCCAAATTTCCATGACAAGAGATACTAAGATGACATCACTTATATGATGGTTATTTCTAAGCAGTAAGAATGACACAGCCACTCAGAAAAAAATCTTTAGAAACAAAACACAACCATCACATTTTGTGAGGGTTTTTTTCTGTGTATTTTTTTGTGACACTTTCCAGCAATTTGTCTGTTGGGTAAAAAAAAAAAGCAAAACAAACAAACAAACAAAAAACACACAACCAAACCTGTGTCTTAGAATCATTAGATTTCTTTCTTCCTTTGTTCACCTTCCAAATACAATTACTCCTTTTGGGAGGTAGACTATCTTCATCTATTTTAGTGGCATCTGATACTCACATGCAGATCAGTAATTTGCAGTGGTTTTTGATGTCTTGTTTTCATAACTATTACTGAAATCCTTTCGAAGCCTGCCACATCAAAATACACAGTCTTTCATTAAATGCCATTTGGATTGCATCATCAAGATGACACTTATATTAATTTGCATTCCAGAGCTAAAGCATGCTTGTGTATATATTCCTTCTTCCTTCCACTTACAGTTCTTATGGTCTTGTAGTCTATGGCTTGGTCTGAAAGCTTCTCATAACCTCTTACCAACTATGACAGTAGGAACACTGGAGCTCAGACTAGAGCTCAGCCATCAGAAATTGCATCATGGAATGAGCTCTTACTCAACACGATACAGGAGCTGGTAAATGAGAATTGAGTCTGTAGTCCCTTAGGCCCATCATTCTTTTGCAAGAATCAATTCTTCCTATATTTCTGCCTCCATAAAACATGGACAAACAAGAAACTTTCCTGTAGCATTGTGCACCCTTTTTTCTTACTAAGCAATTTAATTTTATCCTTTTCTTGAAGTTTGCAAGCAGTTTCCCTTTACCTGACACAGTCCAGGGTGCGTTTTATGAAACCTCAGAACGACCAGTGATACCATCTGATTTCCAGTGCTGAATCAGGAAAGTCACCTGATTTCTAGTTCTGTGTCAAGAAGGTCCCTTCTGAGGTTTCTGCACAGCTTAATTTAAGTGCCCATTTTAGATGCGATGAATTAGGGACCTTTGGAAGATATCCTCTTCCTCCACTGCCTATGGAAAGAACCTGGGAAGATCAGCTTCCAAGTTGATTGAGCCTAGGGATACATGTATTCATTTCAACTGTAAGTTTCCATGTTCACATTACAAATCCTAGCCAATAACCTTCACCTCAGCATGCATAATTCTTAAAAATGAGCACACTTCATATGGCTACTTGTGAAGGAAAACATGGATTTACTAAAATAAAGAGTGGTCATTTCTTTCCTGTAATATCTGACAGAAATTTCTCCTTCTGAAAACCTGTAGTAAAAGCACAAGAGTTAGCAATGTTTCAGACAATGGCCCAGCAGGTCATCCTCTCAGGCCAGCCAGGAGTTAGGGGAGTATTGTTTCTGTCCTTACACACTCTACAGTTTAGCTATTGGTTGGCTTTTGCCTATGTCACCCTTACAGGTAAAAAATTCTTTCAAAAACTATCTTAGCCTTCCAAATCAAAACCAACAAGTTTCGGAAACAGTGGACAAACAAAAAAAAACCCTATAGTTTACACCTTTTTAGGTAGGACATTCGGAGGTATGTATGCATGCTGTAATTGTCCAGTCACATATTTATTGTGACAGAAAAAGAAGCTGCATTAGGCAAGATAGTAAAAGAAAGAAATCAGGTAGTTACATCTAATATATTCTTGAGAGCAACCAAGTTCCTTTACTAAGTTACCTCCAAACCTTTAAATATGTAGTTTGCTTCTAAGGGCCTTAGTAAGCATTCAAAATATAATTTGTTTTGGTGGAATAATAGCAGCTCTGTGTTCTAATGAATTATTCTCATGTGCTTGCCCTCTTGGCTTAGAAATCCACCACCTAGGCTTTTAGTTCTTGATTGAAGTGTTTAGACCTTTCCACTGGTCTTCAACCAGCTTTTATTGCTGTGCACAATGTCATATGTTATAGGATAACCCTTTAGTCTGTTGGGTCAGTTATCCTGACTCTGTTCTCTCCCACATTCTCAGGCATCCCAGCCTACTCACTGACAGGGTCACACAAGAAATAGAAAAGGCCGTACTGCTGTGCAAACACTTTTCTGCAACAGCTAAAACATTCCTGTGTTATAAATACTCTTTTGGTAGTAAATCCAACACACAGCACCATACGAGTGACTGAAGAAAATTATCTCAGTCAAAACCAGTACACAGAACCACTCGCCTCTCCATCGATGTTGTTTGCTATAGACCAGTCAGGTGCATGAAAGGGAAGCCTTGCGAGGGAAATCCCAACTCATGTAGGAAACTTGTAGGAGAAAGAAATGTAGTGGTGGAACAAGGAGAGCCTGCTGAGTGTACTGCACTCAGCCCACGGGATCTGTACAATGTGTCATCCTTTAGTGATATTGAATATGCAGTATGATAGGAGAACAGTCTTCAGAAATGTCTGAAAAACGCTTCTGTTAAGAGCCTTTTGGTTATTTATAATGTTTTGCAAATGCAATGCCACAGACTATATGCTGGGGTTTTGTTTCATAGTAAGAAGTATTTCTATACCCATTAATATACAACATCCCCCTCCACATAAAAGAGACTCATAAGGAAAATTTTTGGCGAAAGCTTACCTAAATAATACAGAGAGAATTATAGCAGTTGCTAAGACTCCTACACCATGAGCCAAGGAAGACCCATGTGTGTCATTTTCCTGGTAGTCTTTTTCTGAAGAGCCCTTTAAAACAAAATCTTTTAAGAGTTTTGCAGGCTGCTGGCTGAATCCTTCATCAGTCATTAGATTGGCTTATTTCATGTGAAAACACATCAGAACTTCTTTATAACTCTAACTATTTCATGGAGGAAAATGCAATGTGACATTCTTTGGGTGACATCCATTGAATCAGGACATAGCTGTCTTGACTCATATAGCTAGGAATTCAATTTTAATAATACAGGTTGCATCACAGCTTGATGCAGAGTTCTCAGGCTAAAAGGAGAATACATAGAACTGAGGGACAATATTGATTCCCCAAGTTATTTTCCCCTTTCAACACCCAAAACTACTGTGGTCTACACCTATCATCATATTTTCATTACACTATGATTTCAAGACAGAGTCCCCTCTTCCATGTTTGTCACCCAGGCACTTTATGCTAAAGAGGCAATTTTAATAAGTGAAAGGTTAAATGTCTGATTTCTATGCACATGAGCTTAGCCTGAAGTCCATGTGATAGCTGGGTAAGTAGACAGCACATTAGTTGCTGTGAAGTATTTCCTTTCACTGATCAACAATAAAATACAGAAGTTAAGACCATCTCCTACATCCTCATAACATTTATTATCTGAAGAGAGGCACCCTTTTCTGGACTTTCCAAGTTTAAGAGTATCTAGAAGAGGATTCTTAAACTTGGAGAAGATGGCTGGCCCATTCCTTATACTAGTCATATCAGTGTCAAACCATGGCAGCTTGCTCAGTCTCAAGTCCTCCAGAGAGCACAAGCAAACTGAAGAGCTAAAGACAGGAGGATATAATCAATTTTGCAAGCTGACTGGAATGGCAAATAGGATTGTCCATTGACTGACACCAGACAAATTTTTTTGGCATATCAGCACAGTGAAAGAATCTCCTGGTCATTTAAGTTACTGCTCTGCTGACCAAGGGGGAGCTGTGGGAGCAGGGACATTGGCAGCCTCTGGAACCAACCAGCTGTTGGATGACCTTGAAGCAGATGTTTTGGATTCCTCACTTCCTCACTTTGAATTACACGTTACAACCTGGAAAAGATACAAGGGAAGAAGCCTTACACTTGTTCCCAGAGCCTTTTTTCCATCCCTAGTCCCATTGCTGGAGAGGAAGCAAATTCTAATCAAGACTGTGAGTGTAGATGCAAAATCAGTACAAAGTGGTATGTGCTCTGTCACTACCTAGGCACAGTTCTTATGCAGACTCTGGCTTTTTGCAGAAATAAACCCTTCTTTTCCCCTAAGGGTCCTGAGTCTAAGACGTTTAGTCCAATGAAAGGGCTTCCATTTCTCCTGTTTCAGGATTACTAGTGAAGTGAGGCTGTAAATGATTTAAAAGCATAATCTACAAAAAACATTTAACTCTGAGAGTGCTAAGTGCTGACCTGGGAAAAAAATCAGTCATTTTTCTCTTGCATGCTGTTGTCTTGTTGGTTCCAAGCTCTGCTGTGAAAATAGGAAACTTAGTTCAGTTGCCTTTGAAATTAAACAGCTATATCAGACTTAGCAATTTGGAGCTACAGGAAGGCATCAGTCAAATGTTTTTAATTATTCACATTCCCTCCTTTCTCCCTCCTCATTTTCCTCCAAGTGATCAAAACCTAAGCTGTTGTTTATGTCATGGAATATCCAGCAAATTTTCTTACGTTCTGCAGATATCAGTCATGAACTTGTATGTCTAAGCAGCATGAAAATGTCTGCTGCAATGTCATCTAAGCTGCACCAGAGACTTGACTGATTGATAATAGACCACATGGGTGCATTGGGTGCAACAGTGCAAATTTCTGACGGTGCTCTATGATGGCTGTGAAAGTCTTCATAAGACCAGAGATGAGCTAAAGTCCTTTAGGCCTTAGAGATTTCTCCCTTCCACACCATCTCTCATGACCACCCAGTTAGTCCATCTAGAACATGCCAAGATACCTGCACATGACATCCTGAGCTCTTTTCACTTGATGGTCAAAGGATGTAAGTCAAATGTGTCCTAAGTACATATGTAAACAATAAAGTTCCCAGGAAACCATGGTACATCAGAATCTGTTGCTTGTGCTACTAGCAGGTATTTTCATTACACACAGAAGCTTTGTTCTCATTATTACTGTTAACAAACATGATTCTTCTGGTTGTTAACCAAAACAGATATTTCAACAGTTGTTACTGTGGATGAGAAACTGGTAAGTCACATTGACAGAAAAGCTTCTCAAGCCAATCTGAGAACAAAACTCTTACTAATATCCAAATTCCCGTATAATCCACCAAGATGATGATGAATAGTCAAAATAACACAAAACAAAATCTTATTAAAGAAATAGGAGCCATCAATAACAACTGCTCATAGCTGGTGGAATCATCAAGTAAGCAGAGCAACATTTCTGCCAGGCACAGTATATCAGTAGAGGGATCAGGAAGCTTTCTAAGGAAATCAGATCATGCTTGACATACAACAAGTGCAAAAGCCACACCAATGCTTCCTCTCTTCCCCAGCACAGTCTTGCTAAGCATATTTCTTTCCATGCAGCTGGGTCCCTACAAAGCCCTCTAAGGACAATTCAGAAAAAGCCTTTAAAATACTCCTGAAAGTACGAGAGATTCATTGCCTTGCTTGGAACGGTGTTCATATTCTGTGTTAATTTAACTTGTCATGGAAAGGTATCTTCTGCTACAACCCTGAATGTACTTCAAAAATAGAAAATTCAGATTCATATGGGATGCCTGACCAGAAATATTCACACATCTATAAGACTTCCAAATACTGTTTTATGAAAACCACAATGTATCAAAATCTTTTTTCCTGAAAGCAGGGCATTTTTCAGTCTGAAACTGAAGGTGCTCACCACCTTCTTCCCAAGGGCTTTCAGTCTTTCTTCCTTCATTTTTCCCAATTCTTTGGACAGTCTTCCACTCAGGTACAAGAAAGATCTGTGAGCAAGCAAATTGGTGCTTAACTCGGCTCCATTTCCTCTCGCACTACCACAGATTTCTATGAACATGCAGCTGTTTAAGCAGGAGGAAAAGGTCTTGTCCTGCCCCTTCTCATACTTTACTGCAGAGCAGCTTAAGAATGGAATGGCCCCTGCAGAACACTGTGATACTCTTCATTCTGCACACATTGACTGATACTTGTACTATTTGAGTAGGGTGAATTTAAAATGGAGAGCAAGAGCTACACTCCCTCAATATTCAATAATAGCTGGATCAAAATAAGCTAGTAGCAAAATGTCACACGATGCTCTGAGTTGCAGCTTCCCTGACAGAAAAAATAGAAAAGAGTACGCGGCCTCCTTTTTTTTTTTTTGCTTTTTAATTTGTTAAGTAGGGAAAAGTCACTTTTTCTTAGAAAAACATATCGCTTTGCATCTTGGCAGCTTAGGTTAGCACACTTTCATTTTCATTCTATGCCATCTATGTTTCCTTTGGCCTGTCAGCAACCCCAAAAGCAAACAAGGCAAAAATCTCAGCAGCATGTAGTCAATGAGACCATGCTCCCTGGCTGACAGCATTACAGGACAGTACAGTAGCAGCCTAGATCCCTTGCTCATTTTGAAGAGGTGGTATAATTTAAGCTGCTTCATTATAAAAAGGCAACCATATGGAAAGCCAAGAGACACTAATGAAGCCTTGGACGTTATCATGCATTGATTTAATACTATTTAATATCTTAAAATGACAGGAAAAAAAGGAGCTCAGAGAAGCCCAAAGGAGCCAAATAATTAAGTCAGCAAAGCAAAAAAATTGTGTTCAGCTCTGGAGTCCTCAGTACAGGAAAGATATGGACGTGTATGGACCTGTTGTTGCCCTCCCAGAGGAGGGCAACAAAAATGGTCACAGGGATGGAGCACCTCTCCGATGAGAAAAGGCTGAGAAAGTTAGGGTTGTTTAGCCTGGAAAAGAGGAGGTCTCTCTCTGGGGAGACCTTATTGCAGCTTTTCAGTTCTTAAAAGAGGCCTATATGAAAGACAGAAAAAGACGTTTTAGCAGGGCCTGTTGCATACGAGGGGCAATGGTTTTAAACTAAAAAAGGGGAGACTTAGGCTAGATATAAAAAAGAAACCTTTTAAAATGAGGGAGGCAAAATACTGGCGCAGGTTGTCCAGAGAAGTGGTGGATGCAGCATCCCTGGAGACATTCAAGGCCAGGCTGGATGTAGTTCTGAGCAACCTGGTATAGTTGAAGATGTCCCTGCTCATTGCAGGGGGGTTGGACTAGGTGACTTTTGAAGGTCCCTTCCAACCCAAACTGTTCTGTTATAAAACTGCAGTGATTCTCTCACACTAAACAGAGTTATTTTGATAGCAAAATGACAAGGAGCAATATGCAGCACCATTAGGTATTTTTAAGCATCTGCCCATTCATCCTGATTAAAAATATTAAATGCATGCAGAATGTGTGAAAATAGCTTTACTATCTTCATCTCCCATTTCTGCAGGAGAAAAGAAAGCTCACGTCTTATGGCAACTTGTATTCTAACTAAATCTCCTATCACATGAATTTTTTCACTTCCTCTTTCTTCCTGCATTTCCTGCATATTGGGTGTATTTAGGTATCAACCACACCTTGAACATCAAAAAACAATTTTCTTCCTTCAAAATAATTCATATCAGACAAAAGCAATTAATATAAAAATAAGAATGAAATGCAAAGCTAACAGCAAACTTATCTATTAATCTGATAGCTTTGGTGTCGGTAGACATCTTTGGGATAAATGCACTGTGACTACTCATTCAGATACCCCGAAGGTTATATCTTTGAAGATTTAAATTCTGGATTTTGCACATTGTCTAGATTGCATTCATTATTGTTTGGAGCAACAGTTTTTAGAATGTTAAACCTTCTCTCAATAAACTGAATAATAAAACACCCCCTCAAGGGTTGTTAAGAAAGTCAGCTGCACTGACAGTGCCTTTCACAGAAGGCCTGGTTATAAAACTGACTATGTTCTTACCTGTAAAAGGCTTATGGATCATGAAGGAAAGTTTAGGGTCACTTAATGTCAGAGCACAGTATAGGCAAGTGTGGCGGGTTGACCTCGGCTGGATGCCAGGTGTCCATCAAGCCATTCTATCACTTCCCTTCTCAGCAGGACAGGGTGGGGAGAAAATAGGATAAAAAATACTTATGGGTCAAGATAAAGGCAAAGGCAAAAGCAAAGGTCGTGCATGAGGAAGCAAAGGAAAACAAAAGATTTCTTTCTGTACTTCCCATCAGCAGGAAATTTCCAGCCTCTTCCAAGAAAGAAGGGTTTCAATACAAGCAGCGGTTGCTCTGGAAGACAAACATTATAATTAATATGATACCTCCATCCTCCTCCTTTCTCTTAGCTTTTATTGCAGAGCAGACATCATATTGTATAGAGTATCCCTCTGGCCAATTTGGTCAGCTGTCCTGGCTATGTCCTCTCCCAGGATCTTGCCCACCTCCAGCCTACTGGTAGAGGAAAAAAATTGGAGAGACAATCTTGATGCTGTGGGAGCACTGTTCAGCAGTAGCCAAAACACTGGTGTGTTATCAATACCTTTCTAGCTTACCAATACAAAGTGCAGCACTATGAGGGCTGCTAAAGGAAAGATTAACTCCATCTCAGCCAGACCAAATCAGAGAATCAGAAATTCAGAGAATCCTAGTCATAGAATAGTTAGGGTTGGAAAGGACCTTAAGGTCGTCTAGATACATCCCCCCTGCCATGGGCAGGGACACCTCACACTAAATCACCCAAGTCTCTGTCCAACCTGGCCTTGAACACTGCCAGGGATGGCGCATTCACAGCTTCCTTGGGCAACCCATTCCAGTGACTCATCACCCTAACAGGAAAGAATTTCTTCCTTAGATCCAATCTAAACTTTCCCTGTTTAAGTTTTAACCCGTTACCCCTTGTCCTATCACTACAGTCCCTAATGAATAGTCCATCCCCAGCATCCCTATAGCCCCCCTTCAGGTACTGGAAGGCTGCTAGGAGGTTTCCGTGCAGCCTTCTCTTCTCCAGGCTCAACAGCCCCAACTTTCTCAGCCTGTCTTCATACGGGAGGTGCTCCAGTCCCCTGATCATCCTCGTGGCCCTCCTCTGGACTTGTTCCAACAGTTCCATGTCCCTTTTATGTTGAGGACACCAGAACTACACACAATACTCCAGGTGAGGTCTCAAGAGCAGGGTAGAGGGGCAGGATCACCTCCTTCGACCTGCTGGTCACGCTCCTTTTGATGCAGCCCAGGATACGGTTGGCTTTCTGGGCTGTGAGCACACACTGAAGCTGGCTCATGTTCATTTTCTCATCAACCAACACCCCCAAGTCTTTCTTTGCAGGGCTGCTCTGAATCTCTTCTCTGCCCAACCTGTAGCTGTGCCTGGGATTGTTCCAACCCAGGTGTAGGACCTTGCACTTGGCATGGTTAAGCTTCATAAGGTTGGCATCAGCCCACCTCACAAGTGTGTCAAGGTCCCTCTGGATGGCATTCCTTCCCTCCAGCATATCAACTGAACCACACAGCTTGGTGTCATCGGCAAACTTGCTGAGGGCTCACTCAATCCCACTGTGCATGTCAGCGATAAAGATGTTGAACAAGACCGGTCCCAACACCGATCCCTGAAGGACACCACTAATTACTGGTCTCCAGCTGGACATCGAGCCATTGACCATAACTCTTTGTGTGCAGCCATCCAGCCAGTTCTTTATTCACCGAGTGGTCCATCCATCAAATTGATGTCTCTCCAATTTAGAGACAAGGATGTCATGTGGGACAGTGTTGAATGCTTTGCATTAGTCCAGGTAGATGACATCAACTGCTCTACCCCTGTCCATCAGCTCTGTAGCCCCACCACCTTCCACTAGACCAGTTTGCTCAAAGCCTCATCCAACCTGGACTTTAACACTCCCAGGGATGGGACATCCCAGGATGACCCCTGGAAGTGTTACAACACAGTACTTTGTTTTTCCTCTCTGACTTGGTGATTTGATCATACTTCAAAATAGGTGAGTTTTAAAATCCATTAAGATACTAGAAGGGATTTAATTAATGCTATTTTGGGATTTAATTAATGCTAGAGTATAAGTTAGATGAAATTCCAGTGGAGCAGGAGGATTGAGCCCAAACCGCATCACCCCTCTGAACAGCATGTACTTCAGGGTTCTTCATTTCCAGCCACCAGCATGTCCTCCACTAATCTGCAGCAGCCTCTTGTTTGCTGTTTTTCTGCTCAGAGGCTACTCCAGGCCAGCAGATTGACAGGCAACTCAGGATGCTGTGACAGCTGAAATTTTCACACTGGCGTTTCCTAACTTGTAGCTCACAGATAATGTATTGGACAAAAGATTCAGTGGTTCTGTTTACAGCTTGATATTTTGCCCTCTGCTATTACGTATTTCTTCAGGCTGAAAGAGGGAGAAAATGTGACATTGCTGCTTGTCTGAGAGCAAGAAAATATTGGGACTTTCCATTCTAACCCCCAATCTAGCATTCAGGCAAAGACATGAAGTTACAGACATTTATTCAGCTTCACAGTGGGTTTCAATGTGGCCAAATTAACCTACTTGTTCCCAGCTGTATCACCTATTGTTAAAGTTGCCTTATAATTCCCATTACAGCAACACTTCCAGCTTGTTTTAACTCCCATCAGAATAACTGCTTGGCCTGAAATTTTCCGTGCTGAGGGTCAGCTTGAGTTGAAGCATTTTACTGGATGTGGCAGTGAGAAATGAAGAGAAATTAAGAAATGTGCTTATTCCAAAGGTCCAGGAAAACTTCACATTCCCGATGCTGAGCACATACATTATGGAAGAGCATTTAATTACCAAAACCATTTTCTCTTGTTTCATGGGTCTTGTCTCATTCAGTGCATAAATATGTGTAGTGTTCACTTGACTGGAAGGTATTCGGTATTTTGTCTCATTCTTGTTATCCAATGTGGCTTTACACTTTCTTTCTTGCAGAGCATTTACCCACAGCTCAGCAGACAGAATTACTGACATCCTCATGGGCTTTGCTGCAGAGCCACAGTAAGACAAAAGAAAGCTGACAGAAATTTGCACTCTGTTGAAGAGGCTGACCTTAGTAATAGTGTGAAATAATAGATAACTGAGCTAGGCTTGAAAGCATGGCAGCAAAAAGAGAAATGACAGTAGAGAATTATTTTACCAAAGAATATCTCTCTGTCAGTTAACACCCAGGTGCAATTAATGGTTCAACTGTATCCTAAAATAATTGGTTACATTACACTAAAACCATGCATTTTTTTTCATCCTCTTGCCTCCTCCCTCCTAATATCTTCTTCTTCCCTATATCAAGAATAATTTGGGTGGTGACCCTGTAAATTGTTCTGTTCATGTTGGCTCCTGCATCCATGCCAACCCCTACTGAATTCAGCAAGCCAAAACAGATTGGTAGGAAGGGAGATTACTCTACTTATGCAGTGTAGATTTAAAAGCAGAGCTCATAGACCTGTTTTCATCATACATAGCTTTAGTACCTACCAGAGGGGGCTGCATTAGAAGAAGCATGGCCATCCCCCTCTTAGACAAAGGAAAGGAGACAGCCCATTGAAAGATTATCCAGACACATAGGCCAAATCATCCCCCCAGATGGTGCTGAACTCTCTTCTTTGACTGTACAAACAACCTGTTGATACTGAGTTCTAAAAATAGAATAATAGAATCATTTAAGTTGGAAAAGACCTTTAAGATCATCGAGTTAAACCATAAACCTAACATAGTTAAGTCCACTGCTAAACCATGTTTAAGCTGAGCACCACATCTACACATTTTTTAAACACTTCCAGGGATGATATCCACTTCCCTGGCAGCCTGTTCCAAGGCTTAGCAACCCTTTCAGTGAAGGCATTTTTCCTAGTATCCAATCTAAACCCCCCCGGCACAACTTGAGGCTGTTTATTCTCATCCTACTGCTTTTTAACCTAGGAAAAGAGACTGTCAACCACCTCTCTACTATCTCCTTTCAGGTAGTTATAGAGAACATAAGGTCTCCCCAAATCTCCTTTTCTTTAGGCTAAATAAACACAGTTTCCTCAGCCATTCCTTATAAGATGTGATCTCTAGACCCTAAACCAGCTTTGATGTCCTAGTCTGGACATGGTCCAGCACCTCATGTCATTCTTTTAACAAGGGGCACGAAACTGAACACAGTATTCAAGGTGAGGCCTCACCAGTGCCGAGGACAGGGGGACAATCCCTTTCTTAGTCTTGCTGGCCACATTATTTCTGATACAAACTAAGATGCTCTTAGCCTTCCTGGCCACCTGGACACACTGCTGGCTCATATTCAGCCAGCTGTAAACTAACACGCTGAGGTCCGTTTCCACTGGTTACTTTTCCAGCCACTCTGGAAATTATGCTTACATATATTTCTGGACTGTAGACATAGACAGTACCTGTCTATATGTTCCAAACCCATTCGGCCATGGCTCTGCTCTGCACATCCTAGTCTTTCAGCCAGCGTGCATTATCTTCATATCAAGTTTGTCACGTGAAGCATCATGAGGATGCCATATGTCATCAGATGGACAGCAATACATATGAGAAAAATCACACAGTAAAACCACACCAAAGTGAAGACATCTCGTCCTTGATCAAGGGTGTGGTGACTGAATAAGCCTAAGCAAAGTCTTGAACAGCTGTAGCTCTTTTGCTGAAAGAGCCTACAGAGGTCACCCCATCCCTCTCTTATTTCCCCATAAGACAATTTTCACAGACTGCTTTCTTGTATCATACAGACCCATGAGGGTCTTACTTGCAGTATAGGACTTTAAGCAAATGACTGAGGACTGGTAAAAAGGACAGCAAGGACAAGAACTGAGTTAAGAGGTTTCACATGACTCGCACCATATAAGTAAAATAAAACAATTTCAAAGACACCCACATCCTTCCATTAAAGGAAACTCCTCAACAATCCTGGCGAAAAAGCAAAACAAAAACTGGCCACAGAAAAGAGAGACACTTGTGTAATTTTACAGATCTGCATCATTCAGGCACTGGTAGGGGCTAGGGGCGGCGCAGGTAGGGGCTGGGGGCAGCCCTGGTGGGGTCAAGGTGAAAGAGGGGAATCTTGTGCAACAAGACCAGCTTGAAACCACATGTGCTGTGCAGATCATGCTACAGCTCTGTGTTGCTTACCCTTCTCGATAAATCCATACCTTTATATCAGCAAGCAATACAGACTCTCCTGTGTTAGAAAGTGGAAATTTTTTCCTACTTTCTCTACTGCTTTTAAGACCAGAAGAGACCAAAAGTTCTGTATAATACTTGCAAGAATATTTCACCCCTGTAGAGGGGTTATTACTTTGCTAATGCATTCCTCCTACACTCCATTTCCAAACTAAGAGAAGCCTAAAAACACTGGGGGGGGTGGGGGGCGGTGGGGTGTGTGTGTGTTTGGTTGGTTGGTTTTGACCCCAATTATGTGAGTTGATCTATTAGAAGATATAATTACATTCCACAGGCAATGTGAAGTCATCTTACCTCCCATGCAAGGGTAACATCAAGAACAATTTCCCACCCTGTTAATAGTAAGTCACCCTTTTCCTGTTTAGGTTTCTTTTATGGCTCCCAACCTTGCCAGTCCCCTAATTTCTTCTTGTTTCTGATTCTGATTTCTATGCAAGCCAGAAAGTTGCCAGTATTATGAACAAAGAAGACATACATCCAAGTGCTATCTCAGAATGAAGGAGACACAAAAAAGCAACAAAACCCCAAAATAGAAAGCCGGCTCTTTTGCTGAACTGTTTCTTTTTGTACCCATGTGTACTATACCTCCTAAATTGCCCATGCATCTCATCCTTTCTTGCACCTGTCTCAGCTTTCAAACCCAGCACTTCACACAAAATATATTTCTAACAGCATATTTGTAAGTGCTGGGAGATAAGGGGAAAAGCTGCTTCTGATGTCAGACTTGGAGGCAGGGTGTCTGCAGGCTGCATTTTTTTCCCTATAAGAACCATCCACTGCTTGGCATGCACAGCAGGCTTTGTCATCTTTACCACCCACTCCCTACAACGGTCCTTGTAAAGCAGTTCAGACAGAGGGCAATGAGCCATTTCCAGGGGGAAGGGAGCGGCATCATGTACAATATCTGTCAAAGGAAACAAATGGGCAGGATGTGGAATAGATCCCAAGAGATTCCTAATCAAGTCGGTATCAAACAAACCCTCCATATGCTGAAGGAACATAACACTGAACTCCTTTTGAAGTTAAAAGTAGTACAGTCCTTTCCTATTAAGGCACAAGTAATAAGGCTACATCTTAGTGTGGCTTCTGCTGGTTTTTGTTTTTTCCCCACACACTGCAGTATTTGAAGCACTTCTTAAAAATAACAAAAGTGGGGAAATTACATTCATGGTTTTCTGTTTCAAATATTTATATGTTTTTACAAAAGTTGAGGGAGGAGTGCTGAGATGTACATATACATGCAAATAAACATCTGGGAACTGATCTAACCATTGAATGCAGGAAAGTTTTGGCAATCAAAGAGTATGTATGCACATCTGGGCACAAAAGAAGAGAAGAATGTATCTTTCATAGGCGAAGACATAGGGGAAGGCGAGCAGGTAGCCAGCAAGCAGTTCTCCACATCAAAGGGAAGCCTGCTTGTCAGATCAGACTGTTGGCATCAGGAGAAAAACAAGAGCAGGAAAACGCGTAAAGGTATTCAGGCACTGGCCTATGGAGGGGGATTTCACTCCTCGCCACCGTACTGTGCAATACAGCATGCCAGCCCCATATAGCACAACCCTGCTGAGGCAGAGAAGCCCTTCCCCTCTCACCCACCAGGTGCTGCTCTGACCCTGCAGACCACAGAACCCGAACCTTGTTTGTAAGAGCTCACAACACTCTGTCCACTTGTGTAAAGCGGCTAAAAATCATGAGAGGTGTATCTTCACTAGGTAGATCCACCGAGCAAATGTCTCGGTTTGCAGCTGCTGACATGGTTACCTGGCTGGAAAGCATTTAGCTAGCAGGTTTCTGTCACCTGCAGGTTTGTCCATCTGGAGAAGGAGGCAGCATTCAGTACAAACAAGCTAGGTGTAGCCATCTTACATTAAATGTGTGCACGAATGCATGTAGTCTGTGATAGGTGACTTTCATGTCCGTGTAGTGCAGTCCAGACACAAGGCAAAGACAGGGATCAGAGGCACATTACAGAAATCAGGGTATCAAACAGCAACAAGAAGCTGAGTCAGCACCTCAGCAAGAAAGACTCAGAAAAGATGGTAGAAGGGAGTCCCTTTTACCACAATTCAGAACTCCCCTGATATCACCGAGCATGAAACATTCAGACTACACCCCAAAAATGTACCTAGCAATGGCTGACTTTTACATCTGGAGATGTGCTCTTTGTAACCACCCTTGCTGAAATGAAACAAATTGCATTCCAGATGCCTTCAGTCTGTTGTACTCTTGAGTATCATAATGGCAGTGGCCAATAATAGCTGGAGTCTATCACCATGGAAGATGTGAATTTTACTCTAATTTTATTTTCAGTCTTGGCACCACTGAGAGGTGAAAAGCTGTGAGCAATCCATGAAAAGATTTCAAGGGACTTTCTTCTGGCATACAGATGTTATAACTTTAGCTGAGATGAGTTACATAAGGATCTGGTAATTTGTGATAAAAAGCAGGTTCTTGTCCATTTCTAAAACATAGGTCAGCTTCCAACAAAATCAAGGTACTTCTTCAAACACTGCAACATCCTTTCTCAATTAAACAAAGTGCATATTTCATGATAGCATCTGGCAGGTGCAGATTTACAAATTATTAGCACATTTATTTTTGCTAGAAACCTCATTCATATCACAAAATTAATTGTTTTGTTAGCTTATTTGAAGAAAAGGTGATTTCCTTATCATGTTGCCCTTAGGATACTCAAAATACCACTTTTGCAGGGGAATTTTGTTTTATCCTCTTTTATGAAACAGAAAAATAAAAGAGGATCTATATCTATATACACATATATTTGTTCTAATTCAAGCAATATTTAAAGCTGACGTTGATAGATTTGTAAAGGCAAGCAAAGAAAGGTGCATGCCAGATAGTACTTAAATGTCTATTTTTTAAATTGTGATAAAAAAGCACTTTCAGCTCAGCACCCTACTGAACAACAAAGGCAGTAAATCTGACAGTGCAGGAACTTGCACACACTTCAGTGGGATAGAGCAAGGCATGTTCAGTATTTCTGGTACCACTGTGAATTGATTTTCAGTGGAAATAGCTTCTGATTGTCTGGCATGGGCCTTAATGATTCTATTTTATTCTATTTCTGTTATGACTGTAGACCTTTCCCCCAGCTTTATTTGAGGCTATTATGCTGATGGGCCATACAGAATTTGGATCTTGCCAACTTTAAGAACCAGAAAAAAAATAAATCATTAAAAGCATCTGCTGTTGATTGCTTAAATTAAAAGCATAGAGCTCTCTCTTCACTTGAAATCTGAATTTTCTTCTTCCCACAGTACTCTCAGCAACATACCTTGCATGACATCTCTAGTTAACATAAATCAACAGAGCTGTAGTGAAGACAGTAGCTAACAGCCAGAGATTCATCCCTTATGCTATTTCATTTTCTCCGCCCTTTTAAGAATGACAGACTTTGGCGCATGCTTAACTCACCTTAACGCACACTTTCACACCAAGAGAGTTACTTATATTTTATTCCATTATTAACTCAGGCCAGCAGGTTGAAAGGTTGTTGTGTTACTGTCATACCTTCATGACTACATGGGGGGTTGTGTTCATTGCATCATGCTCTAAGCATGGTGAAGAGGAGGTCTTTAATGCAGTGCAAAAAAGCAGGTCTGCATAAGGGGAACCCACACTTTGAAGCTGATATGGTTGGTACTCCCCAGGCTACGGAGCCCCAGCCGTGCAGGTTTCAAACCACAGCCATGGCCCCTTTGGCCTCAGCAATAGGGCAGGGCTCCTCCAACAATCTCCTAGGTGGTGGTACCCCATATGCACCTTCAGCAACAAGGACAGCCATGAGTTGGCTGTCAGCAGTGTCCATGTGTGGAAGTGAAGGACCTGCAGTTAGACCCTTACCACAGTTTCTCCTAAAGTTGCTCCCAGCTGCAGGAGCTTAGTGGTTCCTCTCACATCAGTTTTCCCCTCTCTCAGTTGTCTATGTGGAGCTCCCTCTACCCCAGCAGTCTGCAAATACTTGTGCAGCAGGAGAGTGCTAAGAGCTGCTTTGTGCTCCCCATGGTTTCAGCCATAGAAAATGCACAACTCCAGCAGAGTCACTATAAACCTTTCATTTGCCAAAGGCACTCCAGCTGTGCAATGAACTACCAATGTGCAAAAGAGAGATTTCCCCAAAAAAGCAGGCAATGGCTGGGAGACCTAAATCTTTAAAATGTCTGTCTTGCAGTATAGCATGATAGAAATTCATCTATGTCTTGAGAAGGCTTTTAAAAAAGTTGGGGAGTCTGTTGGAAACCCCAGGAGATTAGGATGCAGACTAGTTTTGCTACAAATGAAGGACTTATGTTGTTTTGTTCGTATTTTCTTTGGGAAGCCCTAACATTGCAGCTCCAGGAAGAAAGAAAGCATCTACTTAATTTCTTTACTCTCCCGTTTTCTTTTATTGTCCTGCTTTCTTTCACTTTTTTTTTTTCTTGTGCTTCTGTGAACCTGTTACTAAGAGCCAGAGTCACTGTTACCCATGATTACAGGGTTTATACAGATTTGATCAGAACTTGAGTCCACCAGAAATCTGAAATTTTACATTAATAGCCTTAAACCCAGGAAACTTCTGAGGCTAGAATTCACTGAGTGTTTCAGCCCCTCTGGTTATTCCTACTGTCCTCTAGAAAACACCTTCACATATGCTTACCCAGATTCCAGAAAACGCCAGTGTTCAAAATTATACCCACTTCTCATTAGAGAATCCAAAAATTTAAAATCACTTTCACCAACTGAATCATTGCTATTCATGGTCTTGATCAGAAGAGGAATCTCATTTAAGAGTCCTGTTTACTATTCAAAGGGACATGGACAAACTCCAGAAATGAGCCCACATGAAATTCATGATGTTCAACAAAGCCAAATGCAAGGTCCTGCACCTGGGTCGGGGCAAGCCCCAGTACTGATGCAGGCTGGGGGATGAAAAGATTGAGAGTAGCCCTGTGGAAAAAGACTTTGGGGTACTGGTGGATGAAAAGCTGGATGTGAGCTGGCAGCCTGCACTCACAGCCCAGAAAGCCAACCGCATCCTGAGCTGCATCAAAAGTGAGGCTAGCAGGATGAGAGAGGTGTTTCTGCCTCTCTGCTCTGGTGAGACCCCACCTGCACTACTGCGTTCAGCTCTGGAGCCCTCAAAACAGGAAAGACATGGACCTGTTGGAGTGGGTCCAGAGAAGGGTTCAAGGTCAGGTTGGATGGAGCTCTGAACAATCTGACCCAGTGAAGATGCTCCTGCTCATTGCAGGAGGATTGGACTAGATGACCTTTAAAGGTCCTTTCCAACACAAGCTATATTATGAGTCTGTGATTTATATCTGGAGTATGAGACTTTAAGTCAAAAGGCAGGACTATACTAGTTATACTGTTGCTGCTGTCCTGGTTAACATTATGCCTTTTTAATTCCTTCCTGGAATTACAGAATGCATTCATGACTATGTTGGATCTCAACAGCACATGAATTGCATATGTGACCGTGAACTGAAACAACCTTTAGGTTAGTCTTTCATATGGACCTGGGGAAGATTCTTATTTAGTTTTGCAAACACACTGTGTTAGCCATGGATGGCTGGTGAGGTTTGGCTAAGTTACATGCTGTCAAACAGCACCCAAAGGAAAGGAAAAGAAATTATAGAATAGTTTGGTTCTGAAAGCACCTTCAAAAATCATCTAGTTCAGCCCCGTGCCATGGACAGGATGAGGCTGCTCAAAGCCACGCTAAGTCTGAACACTTCCAGGCAAGGGGCATTTACAACTTCTCCGGGCAACCTCTTCCAGTGTTTCACCTCCCTCACCGTAAAAAAAATTTTCCTTTTGTCCAATGTAAATCTACCCTCTTTCAGTACAAAATCAATGTGCCTTGTCCCATCACTACAGACCTTGTTAAAAAGTCTCTCTACATCTTTCCTATAAACCTCCTTTATATATTGAAAGGCCACGATAAGGTCTCTCTGGAGCCTTCTCTTCCCGAGACTAACTGTGAAATATAGATCCAGTTTTGGCTTTGGGCAAATGGAGCCAGAGTCAGAACTGGTATTTAACACGGAAGTTAGAAACAGGAGCTCTGGTCTTTATTTACTTGCTCTTCTTTAAGTAAGAAATGTCTGCTTAAGGAGACAGGGGAGAGGACAGTTTAACATATTCTCCATGAGCCCTGTGGAGTGCAGACAGAATCACAGTCGTATTAATACATGTTAATGCATTTAATGAGTCCTGCTTTTTGATAATTTTATGTTGCAGCAAGTGAAAATCTCATTTGGCTGTGATTTGCACTGTGCCAGCATTAGATATTAGTCTGCATTAGACCAAAATCAATGCTGTCACTGAAGTATCCATTCCTCTCATTTCTCTAAATAGCATTTTGTCCTGATACATTGAGTCACTGCAGTACAAGCAATAAAAATCAGTAAATTCTTCTGGTTTTATTTCAGGGTATAAACAACCCCTAATTCATCCCCTCTTCACAGAAGGGTAGGACCAAACAGAGCAAATTTAGATACGCTTTATTTAGAACAACTTCTATATTTTCCATAGGAGCAAATAAAAGGGGCTATTCTGGGGAGAAGGAAGGTGAAGAAGAGTAAGAGAGATGGAGAAGGCAGCACAACGCAGTGGGATCATGCCCATGTGGGTATCTGCTGAAAGAAAACAGATCAATCCATCTGAATGTTGTCATCAGGGATGTGACAGGTGTCAGCAGGTCCTAGACTGAATGGGTTGAAAGAGCGTATGTGACAAATGGGAAGTGTTAGTGGCCCAGCTAGAATAGAAAATAGACTGATCTGGACTTCATGTGTCATTCAACAACATCATTTTTCTGCTTTATTTCATGCCTAATGTGTGCTGCACACACTATAGTTTTCTGGGTAGCCTTGATAACAAATCAGATTGGCAAATACATCCGTTGTCAATAAACTGCCATGTTTTTACAGAGTTCCCAGTCTTTGCTAAGGCAACTATCTTGTGTCCACTTAACGGATTGCAGCTAGACATGCAGCCCTGGGGAAAGCAGATCATCAGATCAGAGTCTGCCCTGTGGATCAAAGAGGAGCAGATGTGCCCTCATTGGGCCAAGTATACTGAATAACTGACTCACAGATCAAAGGCTGCTCAATGCTTAATTGTCACATTAGTGCCTTCTCATATCAGAGGTAACCCAGAAAATCTCAACTCTCGACTGATTAGCCTACTTGTCCCAGAAAATTTCTTCCTTCAGTCCCTTGCTCCCCAGTTGTTAGTTTAGTCTTGATATAGGGCACAACAGCTGGCAGTTCCTGGATGGAAGACAATGTTTCCAAGCACTGCCCTGTCTCAGAACTTGGCTATCTCTCAAAACTATGGTACAATATGCTACTTCTCACGTGAAAAGACAAAACAGCTTGATGTTAGTAACAGCTTGATTAAATATGAGATAGAAAAGACATGGGGAAAAAAATAAAGCTGTGGAAACACTTGCACTTCTCACACTCAAGCAGGTGTCTTGCTCCTCCTCACCAGTTTTCTCCTTAGGCTCTTCTCCCAGAGCCCAGGCTAGCTCAACAGAGATGTGCAAAACTTCAGTGCCTTCTACGCAGTTTGCACAAAATCTTTATCCCACCCTATGTTTCCTGTAGTAGCTTCCTGCTTCAAGTAAATGGGCATGAGGAGAGTCAGAGAAAAATCATACAGCCCAGCCAGTACCTATACCTTACATTGTTTCCACGCATAGCTTGATAGTGGAGAAGAGGCCAGGTGCCCCAGGAAATAGAATGTGTTGGAATGGTTCTGACAAAAAAAAAAACGTGTTGAAAAACATTTTTCTTTGAAAGCCAAAATGCTTAGCAAGGTGGGTTCCAGTTTCAGGAAAACCACCACTGAGAAGGGATTTGTAAGGCTTTGAACTAGGCTATCAAGTCAGAGGAACTGCAGAAGGGAAGCCAGGTTGAAAATTCTGATTCTGCCAAGACAAAAAGGTATGTTTTCCACAGATCTTTTTCATAAAAGCATTCTGTAAAGTATCTGGTTTTCCTTCAGTGCAGAAGAAAAACTTCACAATCTCAGAAGCTGTTTTAAAACCTGCAGAAGCTGTCATGAAACACAAAGTGTTCCTTTGCAATTGTTCCCACAAATTGGCTAGCTTTTTAGCTTTAGCTTTAAAGACCTGCAAGTCTTTAAACAGCCATGGGTTGAAGTTGAGGTCTGCAAAGGTGCACAAAAGTCAACAAGTGTCTTGCAGAGATTTTATAAGATGCCTCTAATATACCTAGAGCTAGGCTACTTCTCTTGGGAAATCTGAAATGAAAGCACTTTCTGGGAAAGTCAGGTGGTTTTCAGAGTCTTTCTGACCCATCATTGAAGAGTGCTTAACCCATAACAAATAAGAGCAAGGCATGTAACTCACACTGCAGCTGTAGTAAATTCCACGTGCAGTGTTGGATTGCAGGACTGCAATCACTAAAAGAAACACATTTAGTGATTCTTGTGTTGGCAGGTAGCAGATGAACAGCTACAAGACCTACTAAAACTATCATCATGACCACAAATCATTTCCATGTCCTCCCATGTTGGGAGGACAGACACAGAGCTGAAATAAGAGCTTCAACTGTTTTCAGTGTTAAAATCCTTTTGTTTTTTCAACTTTCACTTTCTTGGAGATTGGGGCGTTCTGCTTTGTTTCTTAAGCCTTGACAACTGCACCTCATTACAGGATTCCAAAGACAGCGGGAACAACCTCAGTTGCTCAGGCAATTGCATGCAAGGGACAATCAAAATGAAGAAATGTTCATTTGACTTTACATCTCTGTTGACTCAGGTGCTTTTGGATTCCATGGAGTCTGTGGCTTCTAGCTTTAAGTTTGTAATTTACAGCTTTGAAAACAATCAGCTCATTTTAAATATGTATGTTGATAGCAGTCCTAAGTTAATTACACCTGCCTGCCAAGTTCCAATGCATGATAAAACATACTTCAAAGGTTTTCTTGACTTTGTAGGCAACTGGATAACAAAACCAAAGATATGATGAAAAGCATTTAATCTCACTTTTGTAGATTAGCAATTTCAAAGTCCTCTTACCACGCTTTTACAATAAGCTCGTGCTAAAATTTAAGGATGCTTTTTGGTGGTGAGAGGATACCTGTTAAGTACTTCCTATTGCAGATGCAAGCCAACCATGCTTAGAAACAAAACTTTATGAAGCGCCTCTATTATTTCTTTTTCAATCATTCACATAATGCATATTACAGAATGAATGAAAATTAAAGTCCAGATGGGGGCATCAGGCAGGGACATATTCAGGTTTCTATGACTCAGCACAGGGAGCCTGAGAAGGCAGTGAAAGCAGGCAAAATACTACTGAAAGGCTATTTTCTCTGTGCTGCCTACAAGTCTTTGAACACCGCAGGTATTTTTCACCTTCTGGAATCATGTGTTATGTGAGAATCTCGATACAAAAGGGGAGTTTCTTCTCTGCTATGACTGCAGAGGCAACCTAAAGATTCAAAAACCAAAATGCAAGAAGGAGAACAACCTGAACATAATGGGTTTTACTTCTAAACTGAATCAAAGTAGAAAATTTTCTTCATGTTTGTCCAATATTTCGAACAGACTCAGCTTCATTATTTGTTAAATCATTATCAGAAAAAAAAAAACAACCTTGCTAGAAATCTGTAATAACAGAGCATATTCACTTCATTTCTTTTGTCTTTCTAATTTACACCCTTCTATGTTTCTAGATTTTTATGTGTTAGGAAAATATCCATTGTTAAGGTGCCTTGATAAAGTTCTGCAACCAAAAGGTAATATTGTTTGAATTAAGAGTTGAATTTACTTGCAATATTCAAACTATTGTTTGGGTAGGCAGCTGACATTGGTCCTCAAGCAGTGCCAAGGTGAATGTCATAAAGTTAACGACAGCATCCTTCATTTGGTCCCCTAGAACTTGGCAAATAGACAAAAATCTTTGATGTAATTTATTCAACACATTCTATCTTCCCAATATAAGGAAATACATAAATGCAGCAGAATATTTTGATATATAGAATCATATATATATATTTATATATAAATATATATATTTAGCACTCTGTATATAAACAGGATATATATATATTCTGAGCATTGAATAATCTGCTTGAAAGTGAGCTGTGCAAGCTTTTCTTAATCATTGGTTACAACCAGTTAATAGCTGGTTTGTTATTCCTTTTTATAGCCTGTATTTTTGCAAACATCATCCTGAGGTTAAAGTATGTTAAGAGCAAATGAAATAATTCTTTAAATAAAAAGACTCATCAGACACTTCTCAGAAAGGGCTTCACTGTCAAGTGACTTAAATATCCCTGCAAAGAAAGCTCTATTGTGTGAATCTTATTGGCTCACCACAGCTATGAGAAAGTACTCTCAAAACCCTTTCTAGAGGATGAGACCTAACCTTCATACCAAAATGGCAAACACGAGAGCAAGACACCCTGCAGCATCATGAGCACCTTGCAATAACCCGCTCTCACAGAACAATGCCAATGTTCAGAAACCAAGATTTTTAACATAAATCTCTCTTTGCATTTCTCCTTCTGAATGTGCAGTTTCTCATAGGCGTATCCATGAAAACAAACTATCTCTCAGGCAGCTCCAAGGCCAAAGGCAGGTTGATCCCTTTGGAGAGCTGTGCTCTCCCATACATTCTCAGGGGATGTCCAGGGGCAGTGTCACACAGCTGGAGAGGTACAGGTGTAAGGCAAGATGTCCATGAGCAGGAGGTGGTCCCCCTGGATTAGGGTTCAGGCACAGCACTGCACTAATACACCAGCAGCTCTTTCAGGAGCCAGGCTGGTGTCCCCATGCAGCAGGTCACTGTCACTACACTGCATGAATGCACCTCAGGGCTGTCAGCCACACTGATGGCCCCAAGTGACAAATTCAGAGCTTCCATGTGTTCTCCAATCCATCTAGCCATGGAACAGCAGCAATGTCGTGGGATTTGTGTGACTATTCCCAGCTGGAGAACCAAGCCCAGATTTCAAATGCAACATACTGAATATTTCCAGCAAACTCCCTCATACCAGTTCATCAAAGGAAAGTGGAAAGGGAAGAAAATCTCAGAAATATTTATCAAACACTTTCCAGCATGAGTACCAAGAATTCATGAGATGGATGTTTGTGAGTAGAAAATGAAGGGAAATTATCAAATTCTGCCCCAGAAATTATCTTCTGCTCCCTTTCTGAAATAGTCTTGGAAGAAATCTAGCTCTTTGCTGAATAAAAAACACCTCATACAACATATCATCTCTGGCTCAGCTGCATATTCATTTTCCACTTGGGGCTTTCCTTACCAGCTGTAAGAAGTTCCACAAATGGGCAAAGAGCCCAAGTAAATATCTGACATAAGAGGTTTACTGCAAAAACTAGAAAAGCGGCATTAAAAACATGGATTACAGACAGGGTTGGGGTTTTTTTTTTGCACCGTCCATCCACTAGAGGGGACAGGAGACACTCGGCCAGCGCAGTACATGACTAAACGAACAGAAAGCCGTACTCCGCATATAAAAACCATTTATAAGAGAACACTTGGAAGGGCAGAATAGAAAACACAGAGACCATATAGAAATGCTCTATTTCAAAAGTAAGTTCCTGCACACAACCTTCAGACTGTCCTTCTCAGTGATGCAGTTTTAACTTTCAAATATGCAGATCAGGGAAGCAAAAGTACTCTTGTTTAAAAAAAGAGTAAAAAAAGGTCCAGCCTTGCTCTTCTGCAGAGAGAACGCTCTTGGGAGCGGAGTGTGATAATTAAATTCACACTAAAGCTCCATCTTCTAGCTGGAGGAAGCTCTGCATTTTCCTCAGACAAGAGAAATCATAATTGAGCTGCCTCCTTCTCCCAAGTTCTTCCCTCCAATTCAAGCAATAAAAAAAAACCAAATGAATAAAAAGTGATAGGGTGAAGTTTTGGTTTAACAACAAAAGCATACATTTATTCCCAAGAATAATCTTACAATTGCCATGAAAATTGTAGTTCACCTTCTGCCTTCTGCAGTCAATGTGTTTCCAGATATACACAGCTAATCAGGTCTGATAGTGCTGGAAGCTGTAACAGAAGAAGAGCGCTGGATGTGCTTGAAAACACAAAACTTTAAGGAAAATTCTGGAAAAAGTAGTAATATGAAAGTGATGTACAAATAGTCACAGCAAATAAAACTGTAGCAATATGAAAACTTTGAACTCTCTAATTTTACAATAGGAAAGTTTTAATTTCTTTAGGGTCACCCGAAACAAAGCTAAAAATATTTAAAATGCTATCAGAGAAGGAGGAAGCATCAGAGAAGCAAAGCAATGATCAGTAACTCTTGAGTAAACCTTCAGTCTTAGGGAAAATTTTCAGATCACGGGACTTTCTCCCAAAAATGCTGGTTTTGACAAATGCAACTCTTGCCTGGAAGTGTCCCAGTGACAGCCAAGTGCACCTGAGTTCTTACTCTCTGCATGGCATAAGTCATGTTCTTCCCTTCCTAGCAGCTTCTTTGAAGACAGTTATTTGGGTTTCCCTAAAAACCCTCTTTCTGTACAGTAGGCTTCACAACTGCAAAATATTTCTCCATTGCATTGGACCGCTTACTACAGAATGCAATCTCAGCAAAACAAAAAAAAAAATCCATGGTTTTCAGCTTTTCATTTAATCAGTAAGATTTTCAGATATCTGATTCCTGACAGTTTTGCATTCAGGCCTGTTCTTCTCCCCTGGTACCCACCCCAGTCTGAAACAGACCATTACACATCCACTTGAGTACAATGTCCTGTTTAACTTCAGTCCAAAAGGAATCCCTACTAAGGGAGCTTCTGGGAGAGGGGTCCGTCTAGAAAATGTTATTTAGGGTGGAAAAAAAAGATAGAGCTTGTATGCAGCAAAGGATTATTATTTTTGTTTACTGAAAAAGAATGACTTAGAAGAGTACAGCTGGTAGGAGGTGACTGAATTTGTGCGCACTAGGTTAGTGCTCGATAAAAAGCTGCCAACTGCTTCATCTGAAATGCTGTAACAGGCTGACTAATTCCACAATAGAAAGTAGAGGTAATATTGATAGTCTTAACAACTACCTTGGTGTGAATAATTATGTTAATGCTACGTACTGAATGCTGAAAGACATTGTTTAGACAGAGCCTGGGTTGTAAACTGTATCTTAAAATGCAGAGCAACATCTCCACTATGGCTTCCCTGATTTATCATTGGCTGTTACTCATTTTTTCCTTCATGATTAACACTGTCTGTAACCCAGAAATTTAAGACTATTTCAAAGCTGTGCTTTTCTACTCACAAGTGGGAAGCTCAATAGTTGCTGGATTATTTAGCATATTTGGTGAGGAAAGTTGAATATCTGATAACTTGAAGTGTTCAGGGTGCTTGTACTGATAAATTACTTTAGCCAGACTGGCACCTTGGCAACTGCCTTGAAAACATGTGAGAATAGTGCAAAATTCAGAAAAGACTGTGAAAACATAAGATGGTACTGCTTTCCACCATTTTTGTAACCAAAACCTGTGCTGTAAAACACTAAAAATCAGAAAGAGCTATAAAAATGCAAAGAAAAATTACAAGGGAAAAAGAAAACAGAATATCCAGACTGTGTTTTGCATTTAGTGACATGGCGGCACAACCTTGAAATTAATTGTATTCCTCTTTTATTTTAGACAGATAAGTTATTGAGGATGAAAAGCCTAGTGAAAAGAAATAAAAAACAAACCCCAAAACACAACTTGTCTAAGTCTTCTCTGCTGCTTCATTCCATTGCAACTAACATATTATTATCTCCCACAACTATTAAACTCTACTTATTGTTTTTCTTTGAATCCCTTCATTTATAACAACAGATTCTCTCCATTTTCAAAGCATCCCATTTTGACATTCCATGGAGTTACCATACATCCTCCACTTCATACAAAGCAGAAACTATGAGTGTAAGCAAATGCTAATAATATCCCTTGCCAACAGAGTGATCATCACACTTCTTTCATACTGCTGTTTGCAAGGGTCAGGAGAAAAATTAAATGCCTTCAATACTTTTAATATTCCTTTCCATAGAAGAAGTTTCTGTAGAATTCGCAACTTGCAGGAAGTCTGATTGCCCTCATCAAAGTGGATTTATTAAAGCTATATAATCCCACAAAGTATATTAGCAAGCATAAATCCAAAGCAGGCTCCCACGTTATCTTCTCATATCAAAGCTAAAAAGCAGGGAGTTTTCAGGTACCAACTGTCCTAGAGGACTCTACAAAGTATGTTTCAGGTCTCTTTTCTTCTCTTTTCCTGGATACAGGAAAGTTATTTTCACCATTTAACAACAAATTTTGTTTTCCTTTTCCAGAGTGAGCTGGGTTTGGAGCTACAAAACCCTTCTAGGCTAACACTTACAGAAATGAAGACCCACCACTCTTTAAGCAGGCTGGGCTGCCCTGCCAGCACAAAATGCTACGTGAGCTGCCTTTCCCCTGTCCTCCCATCTGTACATATGACTCTGAACAGACTCACAGGGAAAACCAGATAAATCCAAAATCTCTTCACCAACACAGTATTTTTTTTTTCCCTACCCACCCTTCTCCCCCTTGTGCCTTACTGGCAGACCTTACTTTTCAGCATCCAGGCACTAATGGAATACTGTCTTCCCCTGAGTCCTCCTGCTATGCAAACTCCCTGCATGCATTAGTCCTGTGGGGAAGCAGCTTCCCACACCTTCTCCCTGGCAACCCTCTCTGCATGCACTGCTTCAAGTTAGCAGGCACAGAGAGCCCAGGAGTCCTAAATAGCACCCAAATAACCCCACAGCAGGGAGCTTGGCAGAGCCTCAGTCGTAGGAAATAATGTGTCCTGGATTTAACTGCATTACAGAGACAGCTTGTACATTCTTTCTCCTCTGCAGTTGCATCTTGTAAAAAATACTCTCCCAAACCAGGAGTGTTACAGCTCAGAGCTGTTTACCTCTTTTCTGAAATTGCTGGCTCTCAGTTGCCAACGTCAAACCACACTGCATTACAGCCAGGTATCTTCTCTGTACCCCCTTATGAAAGCACCAGGCCCACTTCAGCAACAGCCACTTGGACAAAAGCATGTAGGTGCCACCATTACAAAGTGTCCATGCTGTGCTTTCTGAAAAGAATTTGAGCATTTAAGTAAAGCAGGATTCGAGGCCAGTACTTGATCCAAGCCTAAGTGTTTTGCCAGGTCGGAGAACCCATGCTGCAGATTTGCCAGTCCCCTATTTTATCCACTGATCCTGTCTTTACATAGGAAAACAGTGTGTAAGTGTTCCCTCCTATGGATACAGGCCTGTTCTCCAGCTCAAAGTCACTTGACCAGAAGCCAACAGTTTCTTCTTATTACAAGTAGGAAGAGAATGGAACAGAAGGACTGAAACTTTCTAGTTCTTCTAGTTCCAGAAGGTTGGAACTAGATGACCTTGAGGTCCTTTCCAACCATAACTATTCTAAGATTCTATGAAAACAGTGACAGTTTTATGAGAGGAGAACAAATGCTGATCAAAAAGGTCCTTTAAAATCACTAAATCAAATGCACAGCCTAGTATGGCCCCTGAAATTTCACCTGAATTTCTTGACTAAACTATGACTTCTCTTAGAGGAGATTCAGGACCACCCTTATTTGCATCAAAGTTCCTAGGATAACACCACAGAAGATGAAAAGTGTTTGGCCTGCCAAAGAAAGTGCACTGCCTTTCCCCTACCAATCTGGAGATAACATAATACATTGCTGCCTCCTACAAACATACTTACCAGCACATCAGTGTTCCTTATAGATTTGACAGAGAAGCTTTACCAAACAAGGCATACTAATGCTAAATATAAAAACAAATAATCAACGTAATTGGAAGAGAAGGAAAGTGAAAGCAAGCAAGTCAGACAATCTGTTAAAATTGATCACAGATGAAAAGCAAGAGGTTGCCCATTTAGCCACAGCATCCCTACAATAGGAACTTGTACTTAATTTACATATGAACAGTATTACAATCTGATTGCTTATGCTTAGGTCAGCCATGAAATGCTGAAATCACTTGTAACCAATAAACATCTATCACAGTCAGCTGTTTTAAATGGCTTGACAGATTTGTTAGCTGAGACAGTGATAATAAATATATTAACATGGTGAAGGTGTAGTGCCTCATGTGTTGTGCACTGGAGGCAGTCCTGTGGCAGTTCAGGGCATCAGCTTTTTTGTACTCAGACTCAAACTGAAGATTAACTTAGAAATGGATTTTCAGCTTATTTGGTACCTGCAGAAGGAACACCCAGTGTGGGTTGTTATACATTTCCTTGTTCTTTCTGAAGGTCTGTAAGTCACATTCTTTCTGTTTTGGAGGTGATGACTGACTCCCTAGAGAGTTAGATGACTATGCAGCAGCAAGTCTCTTTGTTGCAAATCTCCTATTTACCACATCTCAAAGAAGGTTGTCTAGGACCCTCAGATAAAGCTCTTTTTAAGGTCCCTGTACGTACCCAAAAATGAGAAATGTGAGGAGAATAATATATCTTCTTAGGCAAAAGTCCACAGAAATTATGCCATTACCTTTTTTATTCCAACAGATGTGTCAAGAGAGTGAATGTCTTGTTGCATTACTATAATACCCTTATCCAGGCCACCTTCCCAGTGTTGTGTATGTGAAGAGGCAAATAGTACTTGCTACCTCTGGCACCCTTCAATGCAAGAGAAGAAGTCTAACTAGAGAAAGCAGTGCTTTTTCTACTTCATTGTAGTGCTGCTGATCATTTCAGGTTCCTCCAGGAATGCTGATTTACAAACTCACCACTCTCTCAGGCTTTAGAGAAAAACAGTAGGTCCAGCAAACAAACACATCAGGCAGAAAGAAATGCTTACTCTGCTACTGCTCCCTGTTGCCTGCCTGAGGAAGTATCAGATAAAAATGTCCGATACGGCTTCATGCCCTGGCCTTCCAGAACAAAATATCAGTTGCACAAGCTGAAGGGGGAGTAATAGCCCCAAGCAAAGGGTTTAGTCACCATTTCAGAGCTCAGTATCTGGAATGGAAAAAAAAAATGTGTTTATATACAGATAAGAAAGAGGTTCCTGTGCATATCACCCACTCTTCCTGAATGCATATTTATTGTTTTGTATTCCATGTATCTCAGGTCCTCATTATCAGTTTCACACATGACTCCCACATACTCTGTGGAAATGGAAATAAGTATGCATTTGTTAACAAAAATAAGGTAGTGGGATACATGGGAGGTGTGAAAGTCAGAGATGAGCTCAAAATCTTAATCCAGTCTTTATAAAAACTGTAATACTAGTTATCATAGAATCATAGAATAGTTAGGGTTGGAAAGGACCTTAAGATCATCAAGTTCCAACCCCCCCTCACCTCACACTAAACCACGTCACCCAAGGCTCTGTCCAATCCGGTCTATTTCTCAAAGTGACAAGGGTAGAGTAAACTGACAGACTTTCTACTTTTCTACCAAAAGGTTGTATCTGGGTAACTCTCAGCCATACTGACCTTTCCACAATTGATATTGCAAAGAACTTTTCTTCTAAAGCTTCTCATTTAGCACCAACCTAGATGTGCCTGAAATTTACATTGAAACATTGGCTATGAGGCATTTTAGTGGCAAATATTCACTGAACAAATTATGGTTTAAGTAGTCTACATGAAAATGTTTAAATTTGGGCCAAACTGGATACATATTTTTAACTAAATATTGGTTTAATTTTTCCTAAGGAGGAAAATATAGCTATTATTTACAAAAACAGTGTTATATTTGTGGGTTAAATTAATAAAGAAATGCAGGTTGCATTCCCAAGAGAGTCAGTAAGAATTAAGACCCCTCTTACCTATTCCTCACCCTTCTTCACTCCCAACACCCATAGTAAGAATCCGGCATGAAGGACAGCCCAAGCTCAAATCCTGTCTTTGCCTTACACAAAGGCAAATCCAAGACTCCTCACCCTATGTAATGGCCAAGTGTGAGTAGCATTAAAAAAGGATCATGTTTAAAGAATGACACCTGCCTTTGCTCCTCCCTGCCTTGTGACTCTATGATTTTTCTGAACATTGAGTTATAAATCCAAGCTATTATAGTTTATAGGCAGGCAGAATAATTTGTTAGATCCTATTTTTAATTGCCAGATATTCTGAAGAAATCTCCCATCTAAATCAATCTGAGGACGTTTTTTATTTTTCTGTTCAACCACCAATCTGAAAGCCAGTTGTTTACAAAACCATACTCTGAAGGCAAATGAGGATGCCTGTTCAAAGTGTGAAAAGAACAGATCAGATTGCTTCTGCATACTGGCCATTAGAAGAAAGAACTGCTTTGAAATTTTGATTTTTGCCAAGAAGTCTTTTGTGTCCATCTTGTTCATTGCTGGCTAATTACCACCTTTGCAAAGAATCTACATGGTTAGATCTCCTTGGAAACTAGCAAGGCTAAGGAAAAAAATAAGTTTAAGACTCTGTATTTGAATTCAGAAACGGTTTTATAGCAGTGACTTAAAGCCCTATCACCTCTGATGTCAACTGATCACAGCATTTACATGAACACCAAAGCTGTTCATCAGGATTGTTGTTCATTCTATCAGGACAGGGATAAAACATCCTTTTTAGCATCTGTCCACTTCTTATGAACCCATCCCCCTGCCCCTTAACCTCGGAGGATGTCAATGACTTCAGAAAGAGAAACATGCATATTATGCATGAGAGAATATAAGAAGAAAAGTGCTGTACTATGCCATGATAGTGGGAGCACGTAAGCCTAGCAGTCCACCTACTCCCCCACAACCCTACTTCCTGTGTTAGACCTCTTGGAGGGAGCATCCCTGCCCCATCCTTTCAGTGTCTACTGAAGACCATTGTCTATGGGCTTGCCAAACCGCTTTTGAACTTTCTGATATTGTCCAACTGCATAGCCTCCCAAGGGCAACAAGCTTCTGAAGCCACTACCGGCTGTTAAAGAAATACTTTCCTGTAACTCATTTAAAAACAATCTCCTACTAGTTATGCAAGATCCACAGAACACTGGGATTCTCCATCTCCATGCCATTCTTCTTGGCCTTTACCCTCTTTTGACTTAAGAATCCAGGCTTTTATTTTTAACCGTCTCTTTGTGTGGCAGATGCTGGAACTTCTCCACCCCTTTGGCTGCCCATCTCAGCTACCTTCTCCAGTTCTTCCATGGCCTCCTGTGGTCCAGGGACCATGCATGCACACAGTACAATACGATGTTACCTGGTTTTAGAAGGTGGTTCCTGGCCCTGAGAACAAACAAAGCTGTAACTATCTTTTTTTTATTTATTTTCCCTGTTTGGAAGCCAAGCAGCCCTTGGGCTCAGGTCTCAGATAAAGAATATTAAGATTCATTTCGGCCATTCATGGGATGCCAGGGGAGCTATGCAGCTACTCTGTCTTCATAGTTGGCACATCAAGTCCCGAGGTATCCGTTACCAGCTAAGACCCCATTTGAAATTCAAGGATTTAAGCCAGATTTTGGGCAGCCCACTGAAAGGAATTGCCACATCTTTTTCCTTGTCCTATCATAATTCATCCCATCACCATTTGTCCTGGACAAAAGAGACGGAAGCTAAAGCTCAAGCATAAAGGGACTGTTTTGTATCCAGGTTTGAAAGCAGTGAAACAAGTGTTCTCTGTAAGACTACAAGTGAATCTCATCCTACGCACAAACCCAAGCAAGTCTGAATACTGCAGACTCTTTCCCATCACTGTCTCAAATACAAATCTGGTCCCTTACCTCTGATGCAGTAGTGTCTCCTTCTTCCTTTCTCACTAGCTGCCTGCACTTCCTTTTTCTGCCAGCTTAAACATACCCATGCAAGTCCCCAGATATTTCACTCTGCCTGCCTACCATTCCCCCACCCCTGACATCCCAGGATCCTCATTTCTTTCCCACACACCCATGTCCTCTGATGCTCCCAAGTTGACACACACACCAGCATAGGACAATTAGACTTTTAGGGAAGGCCCTTTAAAGCTTTTGTTGTTTCATTAAAAATGAATCATGTGTATCTCTGCCACTTCATGTGCTCTGATCTGGAAGCCCTTTCTTGAAACTGTGCCTGCTGAGAAAGCCTGGGCAGCTACAAAGCCACTAGTCACATCCTTTGGACTAGCCAGGTGGGTCCCCATGATGCTTGAGCTGCTGGGAAACTTAGGCACCAGGGCAGGCAGGTGAAATCTTGCATAATTCCTGGCACACTATTACCACCCTTCTGCCAGTGGCCTCAGCCTCACAAATGGTCTTTGAATTAGTTTTAAACAGAAGAAAACCAGAAACCTACCCTATACACAAGCTAATTTGTTTGCAAATATTCCACTCATTTCATGCATGGAAAGCCACTCTGAAGCAGCCAAGCTCTATTTTTACCATCTCAGTTTTCCCTTTAATTTTGCTTTTGGATGCACAAGAAGTGTGTTCTTGTTACCAGTCTATTCATGTATCAAAGCTATCTTTTGTGGGCTCAATACTTTTGTTTACTGCATGGGAGCTGTTTTCTCTTTAAAAGGTCAGCTCCTTTACCAACTGTGTCTTTAAGTGTGTTCAACTATGTACACCTGACTAAAAAAGACATAGAATTCACATTTTATTCCAGCATATTTATTGTTTCATGCAGTAGCTCTAACAAGAGCAATCTGGATTTCTGATGTCTATGAGCAAATCACTGAAAGATAGTTCATACCTTTCAGGGATAGATTTTCTCCCTATGCAAATCAGGAGATACATGAAAAGCAGAACTACTATTCTCTCTCAAGATTCTAAATGCTATGAAAGCTTTGAATTATTTGTGCTCATGCTGAGCTTTGCTAGCTCCAATAAGGATATATGGGCTCTGCTATCTGAAGGCTAACGTACCATCTAAAAAGTCAATTATTTAAAAAACTTAATACCAGTTCAGCCTGTTCTGATAAGTTCCATACATACTGTTGAAGGAAAATTTAAATCCAAAGTAGTATTTTTTGTATGAAACTCTACATTAAAAATCAAATGACATGAAGACCTTGTAACATATTTGCAGAAACTGGATACTGTAAACTAGCCAGGAGTGATAAATGAGAGCTCAGCAGTCAAGTCTTCCTACTCTTTCGGAAAGGTTCTGGTTACCTCTCAAAGTATTTTACTTTCAGAGAGGAAACTGGTGACCTAGTGACTTGTGCATGGGACAATCCTGGTGAATGATGGGTTATTTTCATATCAGAAAAAAATTTAGAAAAAAATGAAAAGCAAATCAAAAAGACTTTTACATATTTTTTAAGAAGAAAGAAAAACAAATAAAACCCCTATGTCACCCAAAATAGACATTACAAAGTCTTTCATATAAGCCCTCAATTTTGAGGTTATCCTTTCAAACAACTTTGCTTCCTAAAGCTAGGTAAAATTTTACTGTGAAAATTTAAATTCTCAATCTGTTGCTAAAAGCTCCTAAACTTCAATATTTCATAGACAAAATATCCCATTTTTGAAAGCCTGAAATCGAATGTCTTTTCCTTCAGACAGCATTTTGGAAATTTTGTTAGTTAAATTGAATGCAATTTATAAAATGTTTCAGTGGTTAGAGTACTTTTGTTGTTACCTATTTCCCTATAGAAAAAGGTAATAGCAATTACAGCAATTTCACAGCAATGTCTTTGATTCTTCTTTTTGAACAAATTTATAGACCTATTTATTATGTAGTTTAAGTGAAATAACATTAAATGGTAGTTTAGATACCACTGAATTGTTTATTTCACGACAAAACGTTGCTATTTGTTGACATGGAAAAATTTTTTGTGGTTTTCACTTCAATTTTTAGTCATGCTGGGTCTTATATCGTACTTGCCTGAATATGTATTTTAACAAGTTTATATGTAGATGGGTATAAATACTGTATAGCTGATACTTATTGCAGAAAGGTTATATTGTTTTTTCTTTCAAATTCAACAAAGATTAAGAAAAAAATCTGGATTGAACGAAACCAGACACATGTTCTCTCAATCTTTTGTTTCAATTCAACTAAAAAATTTATTGGTGGAAAAAAAAACTGAAAAGAAGTAGTTGAGTCAGTTTTGGTTTTTTGCATTCAATTTGCTTTGTACACAAAGCCACAAGCTCTGACTTATACAAACCTGTTGCTGAATGTGGAATTTTTTCTATCAGATATGAGCATTAGGGAGATCCAGCCTGTAGCTGCAGTCTCACTGCCTGGAAATAAAAGCACACAACCCTTCAGGCTCAACATAAAACAGGAGCAAATTTTTTGAAGATACTTCACAGGGACATTGAGTGGAATAGCTATTTGAAAAAATATTTGACTGTAGCTTTGGGAGAAGCAGCGCTCATGAAGAAGAAACATTTCTAGCAGCTCCCTGTTATATAGATTCGTTAGCACCTGACAGTGTGGTTAATTCAGTCTGTTTTCACAACACTGGTAGGAATTTAGCTTTTCTGAGACATCCACACACCATCAAATGCTGCTATGCCTACCTTTCAGAATCTAACTGAAGATCTCAAAGAAATCTAAAAACCTAAATATCAGCCAAAGTTTCAAACGTGATTGGGTGGAGGCCAGACAGAGCGATGGATAAGGCACATTTCCTTAGGAAACGTGGCTAAAGTACTGTTCTGTACTTTTTCAGGTTATCAAAATACCACAACCTGAAACAAAACATTGATCCAGCTGTAATTATGGAGGTTTTGAAATATTTATTTTTTCTAAATGTCTTTTTAAATGTCACTTCTAGCCTTATTTCTCAGTTATTTTTTTTCTCTACAGTCTATAAAATGCACAAAGTAAAAATGGGAAGTCAGTAGCAAGAAAGTAGGTCCTTCTATTTCACTGTGACTTCTTTTGGCAGGAAAAGGGGAAGAAGCTAGTGATGACCTAATTATTTAGCTTAAAGAAAGCAGCCAGAATCCCAGTATCATCTGCAGTAAGAAATGGAAGAGGAGTGGGATGGAAAGAACATGACAGCTGTTCTGATAAACTAAATAATTGTAAGAGGGATAATTGCCTGGTCTCTAAGACGTTGCTGTCTTTGAGGCAATGTTTGAATGTAGGAGCTTGGTTTTGTATGTTAAGCCAAATAGACAATGTCATTCACCTCAAATGACAGAAAACTGTGTACATCCACCAAGTCACCACTATGACAAATGGCAGCAATCACAGAAATGTGAAACAACATCTATCAGAAAAAATGTAGTAATTTTTCTTCTCAAAAATGTGTGCAAAAGTTAAAATCCTGACAGATTTTCAGAAGAGAAGAGTGCCTTGCTTTTCTGACATGCATTGCTCAGAAGTAAAAGCCACTGGAATCCTCCTTTGACTGCAAAGAAGTTTTCAAGAAATAAATTTCTATTACCAGGTGAAAAAAAAAAAAACAACCCTAAAAAAAATAGTCCTTGTCTGTTTCAATTTCTCCAGTCTTCTCAGCTTCTTCTGTAGCTTCATGCAACTTTATGCAATAGCAGAAGGAAAACTAATAAATACACTTAGGTAATATCTGTGACCTGAGGGCAACCTGTTTGGTGTGCAGCTGCATGTAAACTGAGTGGGGAAGCATAATTTAAGGAAGGAAGTTTGTGACATTTTTTTCATTCTTCTTTTTAGAATTGAGCGGTAGGAGGAATCAGGTATCCGTACTTCAAAGTTGCTCTGTTCTCTGCAGTCATATTTCTTGATTTAAAAAAAGCAGACATAGCAAGTGATAGTTCTTTCTAGCTTAAATGCCTTGTCTGTACCAGTGGTATTCAAACTGCTCCCCCAAAGCCTTTTGCTTCACAAGAAAACTGCCAATGGGCAAAATCATCTGCAAAGTAACAGTCATGAAGAGAGACAGGCTCCTGGGTGCCTGGGTGTGTGTGTGCTACTTTGCATTGTAGTACACACACACACACACACACACACACACACACACTACCCAGAGCACCATTGACAGGTGGTTTCCACAGTGAATGACCATCTTGACCTAGGGAAATTTTACTCGGTTTAGGTGATGTTTTGCAGAGAAGAAGTAAGGACTCAAAGTTATCTCAGATCCCCTAACCTTAAACTGATCAGGTACAAGATCAATATCAATATATAGCATCTTCTGCTCATTTCTCTAGGTAAGTACTAGAAGTTCTTGTGCTTGGTATTCAGGCTTACTCTGTTACGTAAGTTACTGGCTTTAGTTGACTGGTACAGCATATTGATTGATTCAAGTCCTTCCTTTCTGACAAAAATATCCTTCTCCATTTTTCTTATGCCTTAAATTTATGATAGTTCATTGATCAAAGCAAAGCAAGCTGTCAGAGTATGTCAGTGCATTAGTCAAGATGGTTCCAACACCTGCTCAAGGAGCTCTATGAATATTCAGACACAAAGTTGTCTCCAGGTTGTTCAGCAATGCAGGCAAAAATTGTATTTGTCTATCCCAAGGAGGAAGATTCAAGTAAAGCCAACCTTACTTCAGAAAGGGGAGCTAAAAAGAACGGGAATAGAGTTGGCATAGGAAACAGTAAGGAGAAAAAAGGGCTTTCTTCTTCTGCCAACATGAAAGTGGGAAAACAGGTGGTATCAACTTCTTCTGTGAGGGTCTAGTTCTCTCCTTTCTAGTGACATAACTGGACAGATAGACTTTGACAAAGGCAACAGTTTCCTGCCTTGATCTGTAAACTTTTCACATACTGGAATATGCAACATGCCCGTCACCTATCTGACTGCATCTACAATTCTAAATAAAACCAGGCCAGGGACTGGTCTGCATCCTTGAGAGAAAATGGCACAGGATGTCCACACCATTTCACAGAGCACATGGCCCTGAGTCTTGTGTAGACTTTATGTCTCTTGGTTTTAAGGCATAGTAAGTATACTGACAGTATTTTTTTTTTCCACTTCAAATTATCTGAAATAACATAAGGTCTGTGGTGCACTTTGCTTGACACAGAGGCGGCATGAGGGCCTGTGGAGAGGTCTGAGGAAGCAGGGTCTGCTGATACATTGGGCAAATGACAGTGAAAGAAGCCAAACCTGATGCAATCTTATCCATGTTGCCTAATGGGAGCAGAGCCTGGCACATGTTGTCCCAAATCATTCCCATGTATTGTCTCAGAACATTAGCTGACATGATGTGAAGCCAGGGCTTGTAGCCTGCTAACATTTAGCAGTACAGATTATCAGCACTGGACAGGCCAGCCAAGCTCCTATTTACACTTCAGCTTCCAGAAACAACCAGAAGCATTCTCTTGATGCCAGTGACATTACAGGTGCAGAATTAAATGAGTCAGTATTATCTATAAGAAAGGGTCAGCTGATAGCTAATTTTTGTTTCCAGAGTTTTCAGTTGGGAAAATTTTAATGGGGAAAAAAATAACCAAACAGAAATAAAACATGTGAAGAAGGACCTGATTCTCTTTATCTCTTCCTGTAAAACTTGAGAATACTCTTTTTTCGAAGTAATCAATGAAGGAAATATGTGGAGGAACCAGAATTTAACCAGGCCTCACACAACTGTCCTGGAAGGCTGTAAGTCAACAGCTCAGATGAAAAAGAAAAGCCGAAGAGAAGTCATACTCTTCTCACAGGTGCATGGGGCAAAGCAAGGAGCAATGGGAACAAGGTGCAGTGATGGAAGTTCCAATAGTATATAACCAAAAAGCCCCAAAAGTTCTTAATGCTAGAGGTACAGCATCTATCAGGGCCCAGAGAGGCTGTGGAAACTCCCATCCTTGCTTTGAGCAATGTAATCTAACTTTGAAGTTAGTCCTGTGCTGAGCAGGGAGGTTGTCCTTTAGAGGTCCCTTCCAACCCAAAATATTCTCTGATTTTAAGCAGGTTGAAAATCTATTTATTTTTTATTTCTAGCAGTTAGAGTGTGTAAACCAGTTTAAAACTGATAACACTCAGGTGAGTATATTTCCTTCATGCTGTCTTATTTTCCTGGTACTTCCCATAGAGATGAAAAGCTGAGATCTTGGTAAATATCTGAAGAAATGGTGCAACTGACAAGTAAAAGGTTTTTGCTTAGTACACATGACAGTAACTGGCAGAAATACCTGGAGTTGAGTAACTGCAAAAAGAAATCTCTCAGGGGCACATCAGACAATGACATGTTACAGCAGCTCAGGGAGACGTATATCTGATGCAGAGGCACCAGAAAGCAAGCACGTGGCCAGTATTTGCAGCTATTAAGGCCTGTCAACACTGTGAATCATTAATGATCCCTATTATCCCTACTACAGCAGTTGTCAGTAGTTTTGCCACATGGAAATACTAGACATGAGCCAAGGTCTAATGTTGCTGGATGTGATGACTCAGGGTGGGACACCTGGGCTGTCTCTGGCACTGACCTTGTCCACTGCTTGCAGCAGAAGAGACAATATTATGCATTTTCCAAGTGCAAAAAATGCATCCTTTTTATCTTTCTCAGCTTCTCAGAAGAAACAGTGCATCTGAGGAAGCTGTTTTCTGCCTTGGTTGTGAATAGGATAAGAGCATTATAGCAAAAGGCTGAGGTCTCACTTTTTTCAAAAGAGATAGAGTACCTCTTTGACTTCTTTGTACACTGCTATGAGTAATTGTATGAGAGAGTCTTTGATTTTACTGCCAGTATTGCACACTTACCATGGTCAGGAGTCTTCATTCTGTCTTTCTGGTAGTCCTCCATTATCTAGTCTTCCACTCGTAGGTCATGATTTTCAGTGTAACCGTTGCTTCCACCATAATGTTGAACTTAATCTCCCTTGTTCAACATTATCTGGAACTGCGTGGAGAATCTGTTACTTTCCTTTTTGTAGCTCTTCTGGTTTGTCATACTCAGACTTTCTTATTCATTACCTGCTTAAGGTGAAAACACCTTTTTTTTGTGGCCTTTCTGATGAGAAAAAAAGTGAGGAGGTGGAGCGTGAAGAAGTAGTGAGCACTAGACAAGGGTGATAGACTATCTGCCATAAGGGATTGGAAGATATTCTTAATTTAACATATAGCTAGTGACAGAGATTACTTGTACAGAGGAATATGATGAGTAAGAACATGGCACAAGTCAAAGTACATGTGCAATATCAGCAATAGCCCATACAAATGCTGATTCTGCTCAAAAGAATAGCATCTAGACTGCACTTAACTGGCTCCCTCCCAAACACTCTGAACATCAGTCACAGTCACCACACACATAAGAGAGTGAATGAGTAACATGTATGCTGACCTCAAAAACATAGGCTTTCAAGAGAAGCCCTACCTGCTCTGAACCTCTTGAGGTTTTCTGGAAGCCAAATCTCCAGCAAATATCATTTATATCTAGACTAATCAGATGCAAGCAGCGAACTCTCCTTATTCTAGAAATCTATTTTTGATGACAGGCATTTGCACTAGGGATGGCTCTGAATTAACATTGACTCCAAGCAGTCAGATTTCAGGTAATAAACAAGTTTCATAACCCAGTTTGAGATCCTCAGCTTATAGGAAGGCAAAGACGTTGATAATTAACTGTCTCCACATCTTTGCACGACCAGAATGTGTAGCCTTTTTACACTGCTCCATATATGTAACAAAGCTGAGGCTGTTTTGACTTCCCTGTGCTTCAAACGAAGCTAGGTTTAGCAAAGCTAAAGGTAAAAATGGCATCCTGGAGCCTTCAGTGGTAAATTCTGTAGCAAAATTGGTTAGAATTCAAGACAAAAACTACAAGGTTAAATGACTACCAAAAACGGAGTTGTGGATTTTTTTAGTTCACGTATCAGTTTCCTTTTCCACCCTTCATAATAAAAGGGCCAAGAATCAGAAATGAATGGATATGTTTGTACTGCATAGAGGCAAAATGTACCCAAGCTGATTTTTTGCAGCTATACAGGATTAAAAACTAAAAGAAAAGAATTAAAATAGTAGAACATTGCTTTTATCAAGTTGGGTTAGAAGGCAACGATGAAGCAGGTAGGGTGAAAAAAGGTATCATCTTTACAGCCTCTTTTCTAATCAGAAACATACTTCAATTTGCATTTCTTTTCTAGTGAAAACTGCTTCTGAAATAAATTTAAATCACACGCATGCTCTCTCTGAAATTATATTTATGATTCTATGGGTGCAAATAAGTAATTTGGCTCTTGAAGAAATTTACCAAGTCAGTGTTGATTGAACATTTCAACATTTCAAAATGAGGACTAGACGATATTCCCAGACAAGTGAATAGATAATCTTGTATTGATTTCAACATCACAGGAGCAGATCTTAATTTCTTTCTTTTTCAGAAGAAAACCTGCATTTTGTGATAATGACTGCTTACAGTTGTTAGCTGGTCAAAAAAGACTCCATTTTTCTTATGTAAACAAGACTCTTTCTCCTCATATCTAGTGGTAGTACACGGTGTCTTGCAGTATGGATTACCTGGTCTCACTGAGAGTGATACAGGCTGTGTTCATCAAACAGGCAAATCCCCCTCTATTCTAAGAATATCTGCTCCTGTGCCCTCAGTGCTCATCAGACGTAAGATTTTAGAAATCTCGGAAACAGTGACTAATACCAGCCAGAGTTCAGGCAAAGCATTTCAGAACCCACCCGTCTGCGATCTCTCTCCGACTTCTCCTTGCATCACAAGCAAGAAAAGAAACAGAAAGACACAGACTTAAAACAGTAATAAACAATGCAGAAAATGTCTTGTGCTATGCTGCCTTCTCCTGATGTCAAAGCCTGACAACTTCTTAGAGACACCAGGGAACAGAAACAGCCACATGGTACTGCCAAATATTCCACAGATGAGTTCAATGTCAGGGAGGCTTGTAATCACAGCAAATGAGAGGTGAATACTGAAGACAGTTCACAAAACAGTGATATGTTTTAGTGTGAGGTGTCCCTGCCCATGGCACGGGGGTTGGAACTTTATGATCTTAAGGTCCTTTCCAACCCTAACTATTCTATGATTCTATTCTATGATTCTAAAAGGCAAGCTCAGATCTTACAAATGCAAACATACAAGTAACTAAAAAGTTAAACTCATCCTATCAGGAAAGTGGGGTATGACATGCATGCAGTCAGAAATCACAGTCAAAATGATGTCTGCTTGACGTTTTTATATGCGCAATAAAGCCCTTGAGAACAATTTGTAGATTATAATTATATTTTTTTAGTGAATTTTCAGTGAATTTGTATACAAGCCACTCACAACTGTGTTACAAGAGATAAAATCAGTCTACTAAAGTACAGCGAAACATTCACTGAACTCTATATCAGTTTCTGCTATGAAAAGGTCAGTTATAAAATGCAATATTCTATGTTGAAAATCCTAATTATTTTGCAGATCATCCTACAACTCTAATACAGTATACAATGAAAACAGGCTGCAAGTATTTAAATCAGACACGTTTGCCCTTTAAATACATCCTTTTGCTTTTATATTTGTACAGTACGATGACAAGATTTCTGAAGCACTACCAAAGTACAAAAAAATCACAATGTCAATGATAAAATGATTACTTTTCGATTATAACAATATGTTACATTCAGAGCCATGGAAGTCATGAGAGCATCTTCTCTGCGTTTCATGGTTTGTGTTGACACTGGACTCGTGCTATTTGACAGACTCTAAATAAAAATATGTGCTTGGAAACACTGGATTGTGCCTGTACAATGCTGTTCTGGAACAGACAACACCAGGGCCACAACACTGGTTCCATCTTTACTGGAAAATAAAATGTTCCCATGCACTGGCACGCAACACCCTGTGGGGTAAAATTCCTAGAAAAGCTCCTGGCATGGTTTTGACCAGTGCAGAACTTAGTACACTCTATTTCTGGCTACATTTCAGGTGTTAGCATGGGACTCAGACTATTCCTAATAAGCAGATTGTATGAGACTACCCTGCTTTGAAAACAACAGACGTTCAATAATAAGTGTGGGCTGCATCCCTCCATTTAGCCTCCATGCTGAAGAATAGGCCTGGGCACATTCAATTTGTTAATATAGCCATAGCCAGTACATACTGCTATGATAAACACAAGTGAACTATTCAGGGGCTTATATAGGAGCACTCCTTTTGATTTGTTGGAAAATAAGTCACTAAAATCTCATACATCATATAAACATTTGACTAAAAGACTCACTGAAGCAAATGCTTTGATCAGAATAGTCTACATTGGCCTAAATTGGCACCGTATTTCTACCTGACCTGTGTGTTCAAACACACAAAATGTTTGTTGGGAGAGAGGTAACTGTTCCAAACTAGGGACTTTTTCTTTGGTATCTCTTTTAATTTTTTTCAGTGCAGGTTAATATTATGTATATATTTTTGTCATGAAGAAAAGCAAAGAGAGTAAAAATAGCTCTCAAGTGAGATAGCTGCTATCCTCTGTTCCTGGAACCATGACAGCCATTATATAACTGAAAAGAAAATTAAATTATATAAACAGCATAAGCTAATTGGTTTTATATCAAGCAAAAATATAATTAGTTGAAGTGTTTTGTGGCAAAGGCATTGACAATATGTAGCCGTTCCTCAGTCTTAGTGGTGAACAGGGATCCTGCCATGTGTTTAAAACTTATTCATCAGGCATTTCCATGGAAACACACAGATGCACAATCCTTGGATCACTTTTTTCAGAAACTGCTGCTCCCAAGGTTCCTCTGGAGTGAGAACTCAGACCAGGAGACGGTGACAGGCCGTGACTCTGATCTAGAGACCTCCCCATAGAGGTATTTGTTGAGTCGCACAGCAGGATAACTTAGGTGAGGAAAAAAGTAAAACAGAGTCTTGCGTAAAGAGAAAGACTAAAAACTTGACCTTGATTTTCCCTCTCAGAGGCTGCTTCAGAGTTAGGAAATGACAGCACTGGAAAGAGCCTGAAGAGTTTATGAAATGGTCAGATGCCCCCAGGGAGATTAACATGTGCTAGCAAGATGCTGTACTGAGAGAGACTTTGGTTAAATGTAGTCACTGGTTTTGGTTGTCGAAAGCTGCTCTCTTGTATACCCAGACGGCAGTCAGCTCTGGTGTGACCTCTCAGGGTTAAGAAAACTCCTTCCAGGTTGGAAGGGGCAGGTCTCTGAAGCCTGTTTACAGTGACGGCCCACCACCATGTGCTGGAGAGCACAGCAGCTCCTTGCTCCTGCTACAAAACCTATGGCCACTTGAGAAAATGTGGCCCTTACCTCTCTCTATGGGTCAGCTCATGTACTGTGAAAGACGGGAAAGGTTGGTTGCAATGCACAAGGGCTTGAAATCAAGACAAAACATTTTGAAAGCATCAGTAAAATTCATTGTATGAATAAAAAGGTGCTTCGCTGTTAGGAAGTACTTCTATAGGAAATATATGCTGCATGAAAAGCAGGCTACACTTGTGCAGCACGTGACTGGTAGGCATCCCTGCATGGGCATGTCCCTTCAGATTTCTCCTAATGCCAGTAATAAAACCAGCATCTGTGTCCCCTCTCAGCCCTGCTATGGTTTTTAGTACGCTTTTCTGTTTCTGGTAAGAGATGCTCAGACAGGGAGGTCTAGTATATGGTTGGCTTTAACAGCAAGGTTACAAGTAAGGTATATTCTCAAAAGCAACAGGGGATGCTTGCACCCTGTCTCTGAGTTCATGCTAGGCTCTAACTGGGAGGGTAAAGTAAAACATTCAAATGTTTTAATGAACCACATTAAACCAGCATTACTAGTCCAACATACAGTCCATTCAGGTCTCAAAAGCCAGAGCCTTCATAGGCTGTTCATAATTATTTGAGGGGTCTATTACTGCGTGATGTGATAGCTCCTGTGGACTGAAATCCCCTTAGGCACAATAGAGAGTTAAGCGTAAAGTGTGAAGCCTTAACTTCAAATTTTCTGACTTTGGTTTAAGTCTGCCTCACAAGGTTCCTGCAATGTCTTTTTACTGTGTTGATTTCGTCATGCATTATATAGCATTAGTGATAATGCAAGTAGGCACACTGTCACGAACTGGGTTAAGTTCATTCAGAACTGACTGCCTTGTGACACAACTTCCAGCTCTGTCACTACCATCAGCCTGAATAATGCTCTATTTAGAGGCAGCAGCAGACTGAAGAGATGACACAGGATGGAGCACACAGTCTTAAAACACAGTACTGCTATCAAGTTTTAATGCTACTGTTAAGAGAGTCAGGCCAGAGCCCTTCTTGCAACACAGAAAAGGCTGTGGGCTGAAGAGAAGCTTGGCTGTCAATGGAGCTAGCCAAGAAAAACAACCAGTTTTCAACACTTTCTTTTTTCCTGAGTATTTCAGTCATCCCTAAAACTTTACAAGGGTCCGTGATCTTTCTCCACAGGGATGAGCCCGCACATCTTGAAAAAGCTACAGGTGCTATAATACTTCACAGGTGATCTGCTATGTAGCACAGATCTCTAAGAGTCAGAGACTAAAATGTTCTTTAGGCTATACTGACCCACCAAAAGCACTCCTCGTGTAACCCTCTGGACCAGAGCTCAGGCTTCCCCTGAGCTCCTCCATGCAAAAGCATTTCGCTCTACTGCCCAGGGCAGTGCCAGGTGGACACACTCAAGCCTCTCCAGTGCCAGAGACAGGACTGCTGTGTCAAGCAGGAGCTTTGATGGGTTTATGCCTCCATTTCCCAGCCAGGCAAGAGGCAACCAGCTCTTGGGGAAATGAAGTACTTCCCAACCAAGGTTGCTTGCTCACAGCTTTCTGCTTGAAGGTCGCCACTCACAGCACTGACAACACACAGGTCAAAGCCCTGACTGCTCAGGAGGAGCATCTCCATAAACCGATGGTACAACATCATATCAGTGCCGCTATATTCAGAGTCAAGCATCTAGGCGGAACCAGCAGAAGCTTTTTCCCTTCACAGCCTGGTGGCAGAAGCAGTTAGCCAGAAAGGAAAAAATTAGGAGTTCAGGAGCTGAAATTCCTGCAGGAGCAAGTCCTAGAGAGCAGAAGGTTTTCCAGTAAAAGGCAGCAGTTACTCCAGACCTCCCCATGTCCTCAGCTTCATGCAAAACACATTTGATTAAACCACTCTCCTCCCCAGTATGCTCTTTTTTTTTCTTGCACATAAAGATAATGAAGCTATTTATCTCAAAATGCTGGGAAACTAAAGTTAAAAAGAAACGCAGTTACAGGCATTTTGAGGTTCTAAATACTTGTAAAGACACTTACAGAGGAATGCTGTTTAGGCCCACACAGTTAGAGAAAAAGGTACATTTGAATCAAAGGCCACAGGCACACTGAATTAAAATGAAATCACGTTATGAAGTACTCTATGTTTTACATTGCTGGGAGAAGGACACACAATTCCCTGTCTCAGTATCAGCGAGACATTGATTTTCTATGGAAATGTGCTTGAATTGCTCTTGTTATATATTACTCTGGAGCCTGCCTTTCCTCCAACAAGAGTAGGATTGTTCTTTCTTAAAACTGATGTTTCTTGTTTTTTTTATAAACTTCTTATTTTATATTTGCAATTGATAGAAAAAACAGCTCAACAATTGTTCATTTTCTCTGCTCATCTTGTTGGCTAAAGCCCCCAAGTGAATCCATTTCCTCATTTATATCTGCTATCTCCTAGAAGATCTTACTTGGTGCATAAGAAATCTCATATATTAAACTGTTAAGGGGGGGGGGGGGGGGGGGGGGGAAGAAAGATCTGCTTAAACACATCTTGCAGAATTTAAATATGGGTGTAGAAAGGATGACCTAATAGATAGGAAATGAGACATTTCCTTCATAGTATTTCTATTTAGCAATAAATTGAGGATGCTTGGCATCATTTGGCTTTTCTGTTGTGCATTCAGTAGGTGAGCAAAGAATGAGGGTAATAATTTTATTGATTACTAGCTAATTACTAGCAATGCCGGTACTACCAAAAGAAGCTGTGTGTTGACATAGAGAAATAATAAGAAAAATAACGCCTGCCTTTTTCTTGTTTGTTTTTCATGGCAGCTAACGTACTGGAAGAAGACTCAATGGAGCAGGACATAGAGAGCCCTGTCGCTATTCATCAGCCAAAGTTGCCCAAACAAGCTAGAGAGGATCTGCCAAAAAATATAAATAAAGATTGTGCCAAGAGAAAAATCCAGAGGTATGTTAGGAAAGATGGGAAATGCAACGTCCACCATGGGAATGTCAGAGAGACTTATCGTTACTTGACTGACATCTTCACTACCTTAGTCGATCTCAAGTGGAGGTTCAACCTGTTGATTTTTGTCATGGTTTACACTGTGACCTGGCTCTTCTTTGGAATGATATGGTGGCTAATTGCCTACATGCGAGGAGATATGGATCACATAGGGGACAGCACGTGGACCCCATGCGTCAGCAACCTCAATGGGTTTGTCTCAGCCTTTTTATTCTCAATCGAGACAGAAACCACCATTGGGTATGGTTACCGGGTCATCACGGACAAGTGTCCCGAGGGAATTATTCTGCTTTTAGTGCAGTCTGTTTTAGGTTCTATCGTCAACGCTTTCATGGTTGGCTGCATGTTTGTGAAAATATCCCAACCCAAGAAGAGGGCAGAAACCTTGGTTTTTTCTACAAACGCAGTTATTTCCATGCGGGATGGAAAGCTGTGTCTGATGTTCCGAGTAGGAGACCTTAGGAATTCACACATTGTAGAGGCATCAATACGAGCCAAGTTGATCAAATCCAAACAGACAAAGGAGGGGGAATTTATACCACTCAACCAGACAGATATCAACGTAGGTTATTACACAGGGGATGATCGTCTCTTTTTGGTTTCACCACTGATCATCAGCCATGAAATTAACCAGCAGAGTCCTTTCTGGGAGATTTCCAAAGCCCAGTTGCCCAAAGAGGAGCTAGAAATTGTTGTAATCCTAGAAGGAATGGTGGAGGCAACAGGTAACATTTCTTATACTTTGTATAAGGTAAATGCTTTAATTTTAGTAAGGAAAACAGTGGTTGTGCTTCACTTTAAAAGAATCACTTCAATAGTCATTACTTTTGAAAAAAGCATCAGTTATCTGGTTAGCTTCAAAATTAAAAGCATGCCCAGTTTAATTGTCTGTTCCATCTTGCCTAATGGAATTACTGTTGTTTCTGCTCTGTTTGGAAAATGGGATAGCCTTTCTCATTTTCAAAATTTTTCACAGCATGTCACCCAGTTATTTGTCATTCTACTCAGGAGCAACCCAACTACTAGGACCTTATGGGATAAAATGGTTTAGAAAAACAAAATCAATACAAATCCCCGTTTTTTGGAAGCACCATAGTTCCTGCTGCTTTCAATCACCCATGGGTAACTGCAGAATAACTGCCTGCCATGTGAAATTCCTAGCCTATTTGGATCCTGTAGGAAGTGATAATGTGTTCAGTTTTCTCTTTTTGCTTGCTTGTTTGCTTGGTTTTGTTTTAACTTCTAACATGGGGGTTATTCCACCTTAGTGCACAAAAGATCTGCTGGTTTCGTATTTCACCGAGGCACCCTACACACTACAGAAGTTTACAGAACACTTAAAGCTGATAAAAACAGATATGGTATGTTATGTCAGCAGAGACTTGTTGAAAGGCTATTTGGTCATTACCTAAAATTACACAGCAGAACATCGGATATCACTTGATGCAGAGAAAACAATGCCTGGAATTCACAGCAAAGGGACTAATAATGTTTCTGCTCTGCATTAAAGCCAGAAAATAGTGTGAGTATATGTTCTCTAAGGCTGCTGTATTTCCAGCAGTCAGAATGCTGATATTCTTGTTCTAGGAATTATTTTTTTCCTGTTACTGACACCCTCTGAAGTGAGTAAATGTAATCAATGAAAGGGAATGGTGATTAGAAAATGAAGAAAAGATATGCTTGGGGAGGAAGAAACAGTATAGGAATAGAAGAACAAGATTTTCCATTTTTCACCACTACTGTAGCAAAAGCTAGGGAATTTTGAGGATGTGGATTACACATCTCTGACAGAGGTACAACCTTTCTAACCCTGACTCATGTTTTGCAACTGGAGCCAGGAAATAAAGAGCAGTCTTTTACTAGAACATGTGTGTGTGTTTCACACATCTATTATGTGGTGTCAGAAGAAAACTGCATTTGTCACCATATAATAAACGTGTGAGACAAAAATGGAGCAAAAAAATATTTGAAAGGAACTTGGCAGAGAATTTGAAGTGGTAAATGCAAGGCTTCCAGATTTTGCAGGAAGTAGGTGATACTGGAGAGAAATCAAGATGAAATTGGTGTTTCTGATACTCACAGTAGGCACAAGATTTCAAACTTCTGCATCACCTTTGGGTGAGACAATGAGGAAATTGCTGTTTGCAATTACCAACTGAAACCATTTGAAATTTCTGAGTTGCAGCTAAATGAACCTGACATCCCACAGAGTGGTGGGTATTTTCATGTTTACTGAACTCCATCTTTTCTAGAAAAATGATTGGCAAGTAGTAGAAGATTTTAAAAAATCTCACAGAAAATACCTATGTGATCAAAAGACAGTATACTTCTGCAGTGCATCAAATGTAGTTTAGCTGTCTTAAGCCTCGTTCCTCTTTATTGTTTAGTCCTTCCTTCCTTACCCCGTTTTCACCCCTGCACACCACTCACACGGCTCTCTGGGCTCTCCTTAGCTGCTCTGATTCTCAAGACATTTTTCCCTTGGTCATTATCATCCTTCACCAAAGGGGGCTACCTCTCAGACTGCTTGGTCTGGCAAAATTTAAGTTACAATGCTAGAAGAGTCCATATTAACAAAGAAACTGGATGCAGTGATTTGAAAGCCCACTGAAGCCATCTGGGACTAAGGTGTTACCCTGGCACTGGATAGGTAGCTTCATTTACCATTTTAAGCTTCTCCATTTTGTTCTGTTTGGGTTGGCTCTCCAGTTGCATGCAATATGAGTGAGGGCATCAAATAATGCCACTTAACTATGGCATCAGAACGATTAATGTCAATTACCAGGACAATTTCTAAAGCATGTTTGTGTAAGTAGCCACTTGTTCTGTGCTTTGCCCACATGCATTGGTTTATTTTTGTTGAAGGTGCAATCAGACCCACTTTCCACCAATTACAGATATTTTCCCTCTTTGAATTTACAACCATAGATATATAATTTCAGTTACAATAGGGAAAATGCTGAAAGCAAACTTGGGCCATCATACATTCAAATTTCCTTCCTATACCCTATGTAGAGTAAAAGCATCAAAAGCAGTTGCTTACAGCAGCAATCTCCAGCTCTGCAGAGCAAACGGTACGCTACCCATCATACCTGCCAATACCGGTCCAAGTCATGGCATACAAAAATATTAAACCTTAGACTAAGAAACTGTGACCTCAGCTATAGCAATATCACTGTTCAGCATCACTGCTCGTGGGTCAAAACCAGATGGGAATCATTAACTTATGCTATTCATCAGGAAAACAACTCTCAAGTTTGACCAGTGAAAACAATCCTTTCTCTATTTTCAGATTTTCCCCACTCTGACAATATTTATGCCTTTAATGAGAAGTAATACAGTGGAAAATGCTAAGTATAAACATTTGCTATTCCTTTTACTGTTTATTGATGTTATTCTGCTTAAACTTTTACTGAGCAGATGATATCATTTTATACATATATTATGCTTTCTACCTCAAGGGCTCCAAAATCATATCTACCTGTAGTATGAAACACTGCTGTTTATGTAGTATCAATGCAGTGAACTCTGCATTGCATGTTAGGACAGGAAATGAAGAATAATGCATTTTATTGAAGTTGAAATAATTAACCAAATTAAATTCAGCAGAAAAATCAGATCAAGAACCCCCTAATTCTCCTTTGAAGCATTACGATATCTTTCCGAGATGCAAAAGAAGTACGTATGTCTTCACCAAAGCAGATAAGCAAAATATGAGCCTAGAAAGTATGACTACACTTCAACTATTCACATTCATTCTCCTATGAAGATTACTTTGAGGGCAGAATTTTCAACAAGGCACTTTCAATAAGACATGAAGTCAACCTGACTATTTCATACAGCATCAGCAAAAACTCAGAATAAAACTAGTTTTTAAAAATGTTCATTATGAATCCTTCCAATGTGCAATTTTCTGTATTTAGTTACAATGACATTCAAAAATATCCCCTTGAGTTCAAAGGATAACACTCTTGCAAAGATTTACTCGTGTGGTTTTGCTGATACTGATGTACATCTCTCAAGTGTCCAAAACGCCCAATCATGGTGTGAAGTATGTTAGGCTGCCATGAAGCAACCAGTGAGCCTTCATGAACGGGTGGCAAAAGTCCAGCCAGATGTCACCACACCTGAAGGACACATCAGTTGTTTCCATGTTTTGCAGCCCTCATTCCATTTCCTACCATACTAACAACAGGTAGGAGTTCCAGTGTAATGCAAGGATTTATACTAACTCTGCAAAAAGTAGAGCAACATTCACCTTCAACAAGGAAGCCATTTCTGAGGCACTTATGCTTCTTTTAGTGTCAGACTACAGCTGTGGCACTAACAGAATAGCCCAATACCAGCAAAAGCTCTGGTCCCACACTCAGCACTAAAAAGCAGGATTCTGGCATCCCTCCACTCCTTAGGGGAGAGCTGTAACAAATGCAAAAAGAACTGGAAAAAACATGGCTAACACACTGACGTCAGTTCAATAGTGTTTGATATTTGCCACTCAAAATAGTTGTCTTATTTTAAAGTGCCACAACTGTTTTAATATTATTTTATGGAGACCACTTAAGAGATTTGTTAGAGAACAATTAAGACAGTTGTTAGAATATCCACATTTATAATGGTGGAATTTGAGAAAATGTTGATTTTTGGTTTTTCTCCTTAGACCAACAAAGAAGCTTAGGCTCAAAGATCCAGAACCCTGCCTCCCTAAACAGCAGGCACAAAAGCTTGAATTTGAAGAACTTATTTGTTTTAAACTGTAAACAAAAATCTACAAGTAAGAAGTTTTTATTATAACTTAATAGCCCCTTTTTAATGAAAGGCTTCAAACTCAAACCTTTTTCACTACTGAAATTTGGTTTTAAGGGATCTCATAGCATCATAAGCAAACTAGTTATTATAAAAAATTATACAAGACTTCCAAAATTATAATTCCAATACAGGAAATAAATTGAGACCAAGAAAAGGTAAGTCTTTTAAATCTGGGAAGATCAGGTGGAAAAATGAGGTACGTTACAATATCTGCAGAACCTGAGAAAGAAACTGAGACACTCAGAGAGAGGGATTTACAAAAGGAAAAACAAAAAGAGAAGTATCTTGAATAGCCCATAGCCTTGTTGGTAACATCTTTCCTGAATCATAAGCAGCCTGATTTAAATACCCCCTCTAAACCTGCACTGTTCTACAGAAAACAGTATTTTCTAACACATTAAAAGAATATGAAGTTTTTCAAACTACTCAAGCCAGCAAGGCCCTCAGACTTTGAGAAGCTGTATATGGCCAGCAGGGTGCACTAGATGATGCTCTGGCCATTCCCGCTCCCCAAAAATAAAAACACGAAAATTGAAATAGTACCAAGGAAAGAAACTTATCTACACTGTCAAAAAATAAGCCACAAAACTAGACATATAACTGGGCTCATACGGATTATGTTACAAATAAACTTGTAATAGTGTGCATTTATAATTCTGACACACGGGTAACTTGAGAGCAGTATTTGCAGATTGGTTTATAGATATGCAAACAAATACGCTTGCCAGCTGTGGAAAATGTGTATAGAAAATAATAAAATGTTCACATAGATGGTTACTTATATAGTAGATGATGCTATCAACTAGACAAACATTATATAAAGCTGTTCCCACTCTTCACTACAGCCCCTTTGACTGACTGACCTATTGTCTTTTTTATTTCTCCTGGATGAATTTCCATATTTACCCCTTATCCTTGCTCAAACCTAGTAAATATCTCCCTCTGCCATGTATGTTAACAGTTCCAGCCACTCAAAACATCTCAACAGATTTTGCTCTCTCTCCAAATAAGCATTGCTCCGATTACAGATTTTCTACTAAAGGGTTTTTTCCGCTCTTCAAAGAAGAGATGTTTATGCTCTCAAATTGCTTCTTAAGGGGATGTAGACCACAGGAAAAAAAGAACCTGGATTTCTCACACCCAAGTGCTCCTGCAACACAAGTGGTGAAAGCAGATTTGATTTTTGGGCTCCGGCATGTGACCAACATACATTGCATGAAATGCAATTTAAACAGGGCTAAGAATAAATGGTTTCTGGTTTAAGATGGATCATCATCATTTCAGGAATGGTCAGAATGCAATGGTTCTCCAGTCTTTAGGTTTTCTTTCTGTTTTAAAATTTTTAATATCTCTGTGTGCTAGATGCTAGACATGGCCATCTAGGTTCACCAATCCTTCTCACTCGTCAGGCTGCACACATTATCTCTTGTAGGACTCATGATCTCCAAGGCCAGAGGAGTGACAGGATCTCAAAGTTCTGCTTTATGTTCCCCTAGCAGAAGGGCACAGTAGGAAGCCTCATTGACAAGCCCTGACTTTACTGCCCACCACCAGGCGACTCCCCCCAAAACCCTGCTATGGCAGACACTCAACAAATACTGTTGCTTCCAGCATGGCTTCAAGCAACTGTGTTTTCCAGCAGTTTTAGTCCAGAAGCAAGGCATCTGTGAAGGTGATAGTGTGGAGTAGCTGGGTCTCCAGATCCAGCTCAGACATTGAGGTATAACTGGAGGAACCAAGAAAGTAGAGGCTGAGCAGCACTGGGAAGTGCCTGTGTCCCCAGCACCCACACAGACTCCATCACAAAGAGCTCCACTTTGCAAAAACAAATGGATGATTCTCTGCAGAGGGCACAGCAGCATTATCCAGGTCAAAGGATTCCGCAGGCAGTATTAGCTCACTGAATATTTTTTACCTGCTTACAAAGTGGAGACATGATTTCTGAGCCCTCCTGAGAAGTGCTTCAGGACAATGAAGTACCTTTTACATCTCTGAGCATTTTCCAAGACAATAGCTATGAACTGAAGCATGCTCAGTTTGTCCACTTGGAACGGTGTCAACAAAGGGTCAGCGCTGAAATGGCTTTTTTTTTTTTTTTTGAAAGGAGAAGTATAGTTAGCATTTCTAATTTTAGACTTCTGCTTTTGGCCATCCAAGGCTGCTACTAATCTGAAGGCTGCTAATAAGCCCCTGTGCTGAAATCCCAAGGCACACACTGAGTTGGGTCAGGGCAGTGTCTCACCCCTGAAACTTTTGCCAAAATGAACTGATTCTTTCATGTTGATTACCTTATTCACTCATGTTTGATCTCCAGATATGAAGCACACTTAACTAGCCTGCAGTTCAAAGCCATTGGAAATATTTTTGGCAAACTCTTCTTACCATTATCTCGAAAAGATCTCACTTCTCCCCTTGGTGCTTATTTACTTCCAACTATATAATATTGTTTCCTCCTGTTCTGTCTCTACAATTACTGAACTGTAACAAAGGATAAGCATTACGCTCCTTGATAACAGCAAGGCCCTTCTAAAGTTGCAAGTATTTACACTGGTTTCTAATGAATGTAAGCAGATAGATTATTCACCATCAGCAGGAAGCTTTCACCAAACTGAATAGAGCAGTAACTATAAAGTCAAAAGTGACCTCAAAGATTGAAGAATAAGCAAGCAAAGCTGTTAACTAAACCAGAAATTCAAAGTAAATGTTTGACAGATTAAAAAGAACAAGGCTACAGACTGCAGCTGACCCCACTGGCTACATAAAGTACATGAAACAGAGAAGACTTACAAGTATATGCTACATATCATAGAAAGCCATTGCCAGCACTAAGAACTCCCATTATGGCATATCTTCTGGGCTTCCCAAGGCCACTACAAAGAAGTCCTCAAGGGGTTCCAGCAGAAACAAATTACAAGAATTACAATGGTCTCAGCGGTTTCAATCTTGGCATTTGAAGGAAAATCAAACACAAATTTGGACTCACTGACATGCTTTGCCAGTTTTTCACCACCCTTCTGAACTCTAGTATATCCATGTAGGCAAAGAGGGCTCAGGGAGCTGCTCACTTGTGTCACTGAAAAGCAGCAAACTACCACAACACTGGTGAGTCTGAGTCCAAGCAGGAGCAGAAGCACCGGTTACAGCATATACACACAGACTACTTAGCCTGAGCAGCCACCCATTTACCAGCACTCCCAGCTGCAGCAGATGGCAGCATTAATCTCTGCTGCCCACCTGGAGAGAGGCTGGCCTGACCTTTTCCCTAAAGGCAGAAGACAATCCAGAGCTTCAACCCAAGAATACATTATCAAATAGTCATATTCCAGTGCAGCATGCTCTCAGGTTAATTTAACAAGGTGCTAATGTCCTCATAAGTGATGCTGAACACCTACAGTTTATTATTACAAAGTTGATTTTGGCATAAAAGCATTTCCACCTGTAGCGATCTGTACAACTGGCAAGCAACCCACATCTCATTTTTGTGGTTGTACTCCACTCCTCACTTCTGCAAGCCTGCTGTATTGGCAGAAGAGAGAGAAAGAGAGAGGATCTTCCAGGAGTGATGAGGCAGCCACTGTGATAACAAATACGAAAAGTACAAACAGCTCGTGTGATCAGCCTCATGCTCTTGCTACCTCACTCTCTCTCTGCATTCCCACCAGTCTCAAGAGAATTCAAGAAAAAGTCACAATGCTTTCTGAGATTTCTGTGTTTCCTGGGTTTGAGTTTTCATTTGCTGGTATTTCTGTGGAATGGAATTATTCTTTCATTTGAAAAACAGGATTTTAATAAATATAGGATTTTTACATTTCAGGCATTCCATTCTTGAACCTTAGCCAATAAAGAAACTCAATTTAAAGAAACATTCAAAACATGAAAACAAAGCAAAAATGAAAGAGATCCTCAGAAAAAAAAATTTCACTGGCTATAAGAAACCCACTTGAGATTACTAAGGAATGAGAAAATTTTATTTAGAAAACCAATTCAGGGGGAATATTTGCATCAGCCCCCCCTACCTCCCAGAAATAAATAATGGGAAGGGTAACACACACTCTTGGATATTTTCTGCCCTGCAAAGGATACCAGGTTGTAGTTTCTCAGGCTCCTCCCAGCAGTTTAACTTTACAAAGCCATGAACTGTACAAGTATTTTCCCCAGACAGACCTGATCAGGTCTTGATCTCACACCATGAGCACTAGAAGAGGGCAACTGCATAGTTAGGTCAGTGTGAGTAGAGGCCACTGTCATAGCAAGGGAAAGGGACAAGGCAGCTAAGACATCTGCTTCAGGACAGTTCACAGCACTGGCTAAGGCCAATAGGGGATCCAAAGCCCCAGAGATTTGTTACTGAAGTCATAGCTGCTACTAAACAGAGTTGGAAAAGGCCAGCATGTCTCTGATGTCACCAAAGGGATAGTGAGAATAAAGGAGGAAAAAGACAAGCTGAGGAAAAAAGTTGGGAACACCACTGCCTACCTCTGCCTTTAGGCACAGGCTTCCGAAGAAGATGAATGGGTTCAGGTTCACAAAGGCAATGAACACGGCTGCCAACACTAAATTCATTGGAGTAAAATGAGTGAAATTCTTTGCAAAACCAGTTCTAAGCAATTCATTAAACTACAACTACTAAGCTACAGCTACAAGCTACCCAGCAAGTCAATGACACATACCCAAAGAAGTCCTTTTGGTGAATAAGGCCAGCTACATGCTGGGCTGTGTTAGTAAGAGTATACCCTTAAGCTTGAGAAAAGTGACTGTTCCTCTCTGTTTACCAATAGTGAGGCCACCTCCTGTGTGCTGTGTTTAGTTCAAGGCTCCCCAGTATAAGATAGATACAGACTTAGTGGAACAAGTCCAACAGGACCACCAAGACAGTCAGATGCTGGAGCATAGGACACACACAAGGAGACGTGGCAGGAGCTGGAACTGTTCAGCCTGGATAAGAGTCAGTGCAAGGGAATCTTACCGCTGTCTGAACACCCCAGTGGGAGATTACCGAGAAGATGGAAGCTGGCACATCTCAGAAGGGCAGGGTGATAGGACAAGAGGCAACATGCACAAGCTGTAATGCAGGTAATTCTAATTAGGCACTAGGAAATAATTTTTTTTTTTTTCCATAAAGCTGGTAAGATCCTGAAACAGGGACCCAGAAGGATCACCAGGGAAATATCCGTAACTTGACTGTATAAGCCCTGAGCAACTCGAAATCTTTGGCTGTGCTTTGTGCAGTAGGTAGGGCCAGATGACTCCATAGATCCCTTCCAGCCTAAATTAGCCTGTAATTATAAAACTCAAAGCCAGCTCCTCCTAGTATTTTATAGATGTGAAGAACTGAATGGCTTTGAAAAATGAGTAACAGCTAACAGCTTTCATTGTTCTCACACATCACCATTTAAGAAATTGTGGTATATATACTTGAAAGCTGCTCTGTGGCCACCATTGAACCACTGGAGACAGTACTGCTTCAGAGAGGGGAGGCAGAACTGGGTAAGGAGCATGACTTCACTGATGTCAGCAGGCAGGCAGCATGTGCAACCAAGCTTTACTCCAGGAGGTCTAATGGAACAGGAAATTTTAAACTTGTAAGCCTGCGCTCCATCAGACAACCAGTCTTTGAAGAGTGATCCAAAGATTGCACTAACTCACAGCATTCCCTCCTTGTCTTGGATTTTGTCCCATTTCCCTGGCCACAGTCACTCTCTTTTACATTTTTCTGCCCCTCTAGACAGTGAGATTGAGATGGGCATCCAACATTGCTATGATCGTCTGCCTCTTTGTCCATTGGATGGGCTTTGTGTGATTCACACTGCCAACACAAAATCCAGTTACAAGCAATTGCTCCATTACCATTGTTATCATTATTGTTATCGTCATCCTTGTCACCATCATCATCATCATCACCACAACTGGCAGCCTTGTATCTAGCAACAGAGTCAAAACGTTTAAGTTTGTCTTTGGAGGAAGCCCTAAGGCACATCAGAGCTGACAACTTCTATTCCACGTTTCTGGCTGATGCGGGCTAATATGAACTGAAGAGACATGGATTTACCACTAAAGGAATAAAATCAATCTGACTATGAGCTGCCAGGCACCACCATAAGAAAAAAGATCTATGACTCAGCCAGTCCAGCTAAATTATGCTGGCACTTCTTTTAATCAGCTGTTAGGTTCCTTTTTTTTTTTTCACCCTTGCATAAGTATTAATTTATTACCCTTAGATCTCCAGGATGGGAAAATACCCCTTCTCTTTCCATAATTTTCAGATTCTTTTTCCATTAGTCTCTTTTTACAGTGAGAATACAACAAATGAGCTGCTTTTTCAGATCTAAGTGCAGCAATGATTTTCTATCTGCCAATAAAACCATGACAGATGCTGTGAAAAAGTGTAGAAGAATCCAAAGCCAAAGGTTTTGAGTCAGTCAGGGATTCTTGTCTGGCCAAAAATCTTCAAAGACAGTAGACATGTCTATACAGCTGTGAAGCAGGGAGGGTTAGATTTGCAGTCTGAGGAAAATGCCCTTTTCCTGCCTTGAGGCAAGGGCAGGCTTTTTTGAGAAAACAGAGGCCAGCATCTGCCTTCACAACACAACTGTCCCACTCTTTGCCAGCACCTGACTGATCACCTTACTGATCACAAGGCTTTGTGGGTGATTGACCTGGTCTCATGTTGTGTGCCCTTATTACAGCAACTCGAACCTTTCCAGAGCATCTTTGCAGAGTATTCATTTCAGAAATACAAGCTGGAAGTACCAGTATGTTTGTGTGTTGAGACCACAGCAAAGAGGTCTCTCACAGCACTTCCACCACAGTCTACAGTTTGGGGCAGGGCAGGAAGGGCAGCCAACACCAAGAGAAAGGGATTGATATCAGGGCAAGGAAGGTATCATAGCAGCTAGTGCAGAATGAGCACAACCCCACCCTTCACAACTGGCCTCCTCCAGGTTCTTTCACTGAAGAACAACTGCTCTGTTCCCCTTTCCGATTTTACAATTAAATTGTGCTTTTTTAATTCCCTTTCTGTAGCAGAGAATAATGAGACAAAGGTCTAAGTCCTTTCAAGAGAAAGCTTTCCAAATAGATCCATTACTCATTTTCCAACTTACAGTTGAATTAGAAACAGTTGAATGAAAGTTGCCTGTCTGCGCTCTAGAGCAGCTTATTTTATAACTGGACTCAAATTCCTCTTTAAGACTCTTCCCCCAGGGCTTGAACACAAGTAAAACAGGATTTTAAAATCCTGTTAAATTAGTCAAGATCCAGGGTTTAAGACCTAAGACATGAATCTTAACCTTGCTACATCTGCCTTCCTTTACCCTCCAAAGCAATATAAAATACAGTTCAAGTATTCAAAAGCTATCAGTGATAGAAATCTAGTTCAGGAACATCTACCAGTGTGTATCAAATGTTTAATATATATTTTTGAACCTGATCCAAAGCTCTCCCAAACCTGTGGAGTAGATCTCAGTCTCTGGCGGCCTTTGAATTAGGACCCTAAAGGAATAAATTGAGCTGTGCAATGCCTGTCAACTCCCTAATGGCCTCAGAGAAGAAGCAATTAAGACTAATTAAAAAGCAAATGAAAGATTAGAAGCAGATGTTTATGATCTAGATAAAGTACTCTTACTGGGAGTTTTGGCTACTAAAAGGGGACTTCATGACATTTGAAGAGACTCCATACATATGGGAAGAACGATGGTATCAGACTGGGTATCTTTCCCTCAGGCATGCCGTATTGCAGCACTCCTGCAGTTGTTCTCCACAGCCATCATTCTTCTGAGTACAGATGGAACAAGCTGTTCCACAAAGACAGCCCCAACAAATCTTGAATATTTCATCATACAAACTGTTCACGGCAAACACAAACACTGCTATGTATGAAAATGCTTGGTCCTTTAAAATACATCTTATTCTATCTCCCTTACTTATGTACTAAATTCACAGCCTCCTACCACACTTTCCATCTGTCATATGGAGTTTAGTGCATAATCTATTACAGAAAAAGGAACCAAGAGCTACTGTTTCATCAGGTATAGCAGGTCCATTACAAATACGTCATGATGATTTCATTTAAAAGATAACAGAACTAGAACAGAGAGCTAGGGACTCTTGTAAACACACACAGATATCAAGGCTCATCATCTTTATGGCAGCCAAGACAGAGATCAGCTCTATCTCAGAACTCTTTTCATTACACTAAGTAAATATCGAAAAAAAAAAAGTAAAATATCTCCAGGAGTTCTCCTGGAAATTTTTTGGAATTCTTTTTCCTTCAGAAGCAAGGAACTATCTTGAGCATGAGCCCTGTTTATAATATGAGGTCTGGACATCACTGTTCCAGCATTGCCATGCTCTTCTCCTTCCTATTTTTTCATATTCCCACTTTTTTTTCAGCAGACCCAATAGGCAGACAATCTTAATATTTCAAACAGTGTTCTGAAGAGCCCAACAGCCCAACCTGTGATGCCAAAAAGACAGCAGCCAAGTTTTACTGATGTCTACAAAGCAACCAAAACAAAACAGAACGAAAGTTATAAATAGTCATAATAATTTTTACCCAGCAACTCATACAATATCTTCCACCTGCAGGCTGCAGAATAGTCAGGGCATGGTCACCTAGTGCTGTGATTCTCCCATTCCCACATTCTTCAGTGAGTTTTGATTTCCAGCTTTATGCAATGCTCCACTGAGACATAAAAACCCATGTGGAGGGAACACAAAATTACCACATTCTGTTTTTTGGGGACGAAACACTAATGTAAATCTCCAGTTTGCAATATCGGGGCCAAGCTAGAGGTGAAAAGTTGTAGGCGGATTTGCAGCAAGTTGAAAGGAGGTTTGTGTGACTGAGGAAGACAGGTGTAAGGAATTGCAACAAAGTGGAGGGATGGCTCATGGCACTTAAAAGGCCTTTAGGTGTAGATAATGAACGATGCCTTTAACTTGCTATGTCAATACCCCATCTTATACATTAATATGGGTATAATATGTATGTGTGTGCATGTGTATAAAATGGCTGGATGAAAATATAAACAAAATATATAAGTTAATTCATTATGTCTGTCCATGCTCTGCTAAACTGGCTTCTGGTATGAGTTGTTTCTTCTGTCATCTCCAAAATTACCTAGTCTAAAAGCACCCCAGAGCCTCTGAACTTCAGAAAAATGAAGGCAGAGCAAAAAGTAATAGCCAAAACCTAAATGTATAAATATCCAATGCTCTTTCCACTGAATATGAACCACTGCTTTCATGGTTCATTTGGTGGAAATATGAGACAGATCATTCAATGCATTGGTGCTAAAACACATAGTTTTGTAGTCACAGAAAGGCTGATGGCTTGTGACCTGAAGGGAGCTGAGCAAGGCAGAATACAGCAGCCTGAACAGGAGAACAGAGGCTCAGATTGTCATCCTCCCCAAGGCAAGTTTTCAAGGTCTGGTTTGACTCTCAGCAGTCTATTCAACAGATATTGAGAGTGATGTTACCCAATTTTTATGGACACCTTCTATGTCAGACAGCCAGACACTTCTCCCGCTCTTCGCAGCCCAGTCCCTCAGCAGGACACTAAGTTTGTTTCCAGGCACCTGGCAGGATGTAAAGACACAAGAAAAGTGTGCACTGTCCTGCAGGGATGCAGGAGGTATCACATCACCCATGGAGGCCCAGGTAACTTTGAAGCAGCTGCAGTCTGCCCTTCAGTAGCATCCTTCAACCTCATTTCCCCCAAAAAGCTAGGACAAAGCTATCATTACCTACCAGGAGAGCAGTATACTTCGGCCAGATACCTTCCCATGTAAAAACATAGGATACAGAATGCTTTATCTCCACTATTCCAGCTATGCAGAAGTTAAGAAAATAAGGAAAATTCAATTTTAAAGAAATTTAATAGCCATTTCATTTGAGGATGGACATAACTCACTTAAATGGACAAACATACATACCTGTACATAACATACCTGTAGACTGTTTAAGCAAAAGGAGAAGAAAATAACACAGAGCAGGAAGAGGTAAACTGTCAGTAAGATTAGCACTCAGTGCTGTGAAAGCAAAACATCGCAGGTTGTCTTATAAATCCATATTGGCATTTATATGTGTTATAATGTCTTTATCGTGACACCCTGTAGCATCACATTACAACTGAATGATGAAGCCATGCTGATATAAAAAGGATATTCCAAGCAGGTAGTGGTAATACACAGCAACTGTATTTTCTATGTAAGTCATGAAATTACAATAAGCTTAGCCTAGATAATCTTGTAAAAGTAATATTTGCACAGGGGTAGCACGCTTCTGTTCTCCAGACTGTAACATATTGAAATTCCATTAACATGAGTCTGAAAGGCCTGGTGCTAAAGGGACCCTGAAAACAGCTGTAACCTGCCAAGGAAGAAATGCAATTTTCTCAATCAATTTTTTAACCACAGATTGTTAAAAAACACTGAGTTTGTAAGATCGCAATAAATACCAGGGAAAGTGTTTGTGCAGAGGCCACTCACCTATACATGGTCACCCAAATCCCAGGCAAAGTAACACATGAGGAACGTGGTCTTTTCATTCATTTTATGGATATAGGGTTTACATTTGTGGAAAGAAAGATTAAGGAAAAGCAGAGGCATTGATACAAATCAAAATATACTTGCTAACACAGAACATCTTGCAAGCTCAGAGGCCGATTTCTACATTCATTGTCATTCTGGTTATTAGTTAAGGGTCAATTAACTCCTCCATCACAGACCAGTAATTGTGCTAAGAAAGAAAGTAGCTGCTTTCTGCAACCTGGCATAAAGTATTTAGAGCATATATTACAGTTAATATAATTTTTCTACCAGTTTGAAAGTTGTATAAGTTTGTCAAGGAGAAGGAAATTTGCTTGTGAAGAAGTTTTGTTTACAGCACAAAATAATTTTGATAATAAAACACAGCCTTTTTCAAGGTACCCCTATGGGCTGCCATCCAGAGGGCACTTGTTTAGAGTCCTGAGACCCTAAGTGGAAGGAGTTGCCAGTGTGGGTGAGAACACCCTGAGTCCACTGAAATCAACAGAAAGAATGTTGTTGCTTTGAGTCAAGTCACCAGGGCTTATTACATTTGCATAATCACAACACTGAGATTTTATTGCATCCAGAACATAAGATAATACACTAAATCTATCTCAGATACTGTATTTATTAGGTTTTCAAAGCAGGTTTTCTGCTTCCTCCTCTCTTTCTTGTGTTGGAGTAATTGAATGCAAGAGCATTTGATTAAAAAAAAAAAGTACCATGTGAGCAGTACTTCAAGCCTAAATATAAATACTTCAAGCTCTAAATCTGCACTCTCAAACTGTGCATTCTGTTCTTCTCTTCCACATTGGGATAAGATGTGAGGGGGAAAAAAGTGTTCAGATCCAAGCCTTTTGACCTCATTTTGGCTTTGGGTTAGTCCCACAAAGAGAAACTAGGAACAAGCCCAGTGAAGAAGCCATGCTGCAAAATTAAGACTTCTTCAGTGGGCAGCAGTGAGAGGAGCAGAGGGACTGAAGCTTCAGAGGTGAAGCTTCTATTCTCCTGCTTCAGAAAAACAGACCTTTCAGCATCAGCCGTTTCCCAGCTGCTGCAGCTCACACACAGCATCGCGCTCACCCAGCAATGCTGCCTCTGCCCTCCAGCTGCCCTTGCTGCACTTGGCTGCCTGCACTCGTGCCAGCTCTGGGTAAGTGCTAAGCACGTGCCGTAAGCCAAGCCATAAATTAAAGGGCTGTTTGCAGCACACTCTCTCAGCCTGCTGGGCTGCAATGTCAGAGGCCAGTTTGAGACCCCCACATGACTCAAAGCCCAAGAACCCTGGAAAGGGAAGTTTCCCATGCGACAGCAACACTGCGTGCCCCCCACCCCACCCCGAAAAGGGAACAGCATTGTGCAGCCTTGAGCTAGGACTCGGGTCTGGCCAACAAGAATGAAACAGACCTTATGACTGGATCAGAAAATAAATCTCTGGGCCGTTGTATTACAACAGACAGACAGTGGCATGACCTGGATGAGAGAGGAACTCCCTCTCACCTCACCCTCTACCTCTTTGATTTTGTGTCTGATAAAGCGAACACACATTTCCCCTATACTTGAACTGTACAACTCAGTAACAACTTAGACTAATTTTGCAGGCAATTTGCATGGATGTGAACAATTACAGAGAAGGCACGTCAAGAGGTAATCTAGCCCTGCATCTAATGTTGGTAATGCACTTAATAATAACAACCTTACTCTCCTGGAAGAGAACGTTAAACCTGTTCAAAATACAGTATTTTTTTCCAGATGATAGTATTTCTTCCCTCCTACATCTGATCTACCTTAATCATCTGACTCCCACGTAACTGGCTCGACTTCAATGACAGTCTCCTCTACTTGTTTAAAAGTCATGTTATTTCCACTGCCATCAAAAAGGCATGATTTTCGAGTGAAGTTATTAAGTTTCCAGTCCAAGGAACAGTGTGTGGGTGCTACTGAAGTAGAGTTTCAGGAACGAAAAAGAGATTCCCTCCTTTCTACCAGAGGATTGGGTCTTCATTCTGTCTGGGGCCTGAAGACACCTTTCCTTAGCACAATTTTTTGGCTGTCTCCAAAGAAGTGAACCCAGTGATCTAACCCTGGCTCCATCAGAAAGAAACTGAAAATCTTTCCTCTGTGTGTCCTTCATGGTGCTGGATGAACGGGAAAATACTCGGCTATTTTAATATGTAATAATAATTTTATTTATAATAATAATAATTTATTTTGGCTTGCTTGTGTCCAAAGTCTTCTAACCAAAACATTAAAGACATTGGACGATGTATGAACCCAGGTTTCCCCTGGAAACCATGCTGTCTACCCGTCTACAAACCAGTCCAAGTGAACCTGATCTACTAGAGCTAAGAGCAATTATGTCTGATCCACATGCCTGATCCCTACACAGCTGCTAAGCCGCTCATATGGGACACAGAAAAAAAAAATTGTAATGTTTTCTGGGGAAGCACAAGTGAAAAATCATCAATTCTGACCTACAGCTTTTCAGCTCAAGCTTTGTACCTGTGCTGACAGCATCATGGAATTTAATAAGCTTTACTGAGTTCCAACTACATTTATATCAGCCCCCATACATAAGTATAGACTTTGTCAAATGACAGGGTGTTTTCAATTTTGTGACTCTGACCTGAGCTACTGGCTGAGAAATTAATCTCAAACCAGTTCTGTTTTGTGGGTTTCAGATTCTTTTCCACACAGATTACTTAGCAGCTGTCAAATCACTGCTGAATCCAACCTCCCTGAAGTTTACTTCATTAGCTGCCCTTTCGCAAGATCTTTCAGCTCTGTTCAGTCCCTCTGAATCCAGCAGGATGAGTAGACAGAGAGAAGTTCCAGCTGTTACAGTAGGAAAGGTTTATGAAAACTGTATTATGCAGTACCTACACTGCTAATGAATGAAATCCTCCAGGTTCATTCTTAAGAGCTATCATTGTTTCGAAATCTCTCAGAGCCCTTTAATCAAATTACAGCCTTCATTCAGCTAAAGATTATATTTGATGGTGTGTCAGTTTCACATACAGGTATCTGTCACTTTTTGACAAGGCAAGAGAGAAAAGAATAGACAAAAGGAAAAAGTAAAGTTTTCTATCTTCCCGACTGCCCTCCCTTAAGACAAATCTGCCACACAGAGGTCAGATTTACATTCAGCACAGATTTACCTGAGTTGACCACCTGAAAATGCTGAGTTAATTGTACAACTGGTAGCAGGACTGTTACCAGTATCAGGACCAGAATGGCTCAGGACACGAAAATTTATTCACATCACTTGAACATGTGAAGCTTGCTCTGCTCCTGTAGCTCGTACTGATGTGCACAGTTCAAAATTTTTCCAGCTATTGCTATTCACATCCTAGGTTGTGTTCCGGTACTGACAACCTACAGGTACACCCTTACAGTTATGCTTCTCCATGCTGCCGTAAAACACTGAGACTTAAAAGTAATACTTTCTGGAATCAAAACGTCTTCCTCAAGTTCTCCATGACACACCATGAAGCTGTACTAACCTATGAGGCAGAAAGGGCATGTCTGCTCCTATTCGAGACAATTATCTACAGCTTCAGTTTTCCGTCACACAGATTTTTTGCTCAGCCTGGATGCAATTTGTGCTGCTCCTTGCATGGCAGTCCTTCAGGAAAGTGCTGCATGGGAGTGGGTTCGCAGCAATCTATGGGTTAGCATAGAGGTTTTGTCCCCTCAAGCAGTACAATGTATCAAAACCTAATGCAAAACAAAGAATCAGCCCTACACTCCACGTGCTTAGATGGCCATGGCCCCTGAAGGCTTCTCCCACTGAGGCATCCACTCCACTCATGGGCGACCCAGTTGACTCTGCTTCCTCACGCTTATAGCAAAAGGAACAGAAAGGGAAAATTCAGGCCTGTACTTTTGTCCTGTCCCAGCAGCTCATGTACCCAGGGGAAAAGAAAAGATGCTCTTGACCATCAAGTTGCAATTCTGTCCCTCAGATTTCTCAGTCCTGGGCACTGTACCGCTGTACCACTGGCCCTTGCTGATTGCCCCAAGAAGGAAGATTCCTTTAGTAGGTGATGCTTTTCCTAGGAAGAAGTGTTGCCTCTTGGTCTCATTACTGTCTACACAGGGAGTTCTTTTTTCTCCCATTCTCAGACAGATCTCTGCTGCTGAATTGTCTAAAGATTTTATGCAGCACAACTGAAATGTATCAGAAGTGGTCTATAGCCTCTCTACATGAGAAGAAGAGTATGTCAGATGTGATGTCTGGTTCTTTGATCCGTGCTCTTCTGTATTTGCATTAAAAAGACAAGGTCAAAAATGCCTGTCTGGCACTTCAAATGAAAACTACTGAGTTTTAGTTGTCATTGGAGTTTATTCCTCAGTTTCTTGCCTCTGTAAAAATAGGAAAGCTCCATTTGGACTATCCTTCCCCAGGAAGGAAATGGTCTATAGTTATTCTGCTCTCAGGTAATAAGCACCTTGAAAATAAGCATAGGTTTTTATTCTTGTTGTAGAGATGAAATGATAGGTAAGATGTGTCTCTGGAAGTGCTTCAGCATAGATTTGGCCCATGGTTTTATGCCTTGCTAAACTTCATTGCATTTCCCAGGTTGGAGATGAACTATATAGGCCCAAAGTCAGGCCATTTGAGAGCCATCAGCTGTGCTTAAGACCAGTCCATATGTCTAGATCTGGAGAAATTTAAATAAAATAGGTTCCTTCAAGTGAAAAACAGCAATAACCTTAAGCTCATGAGTGGAAAACATCCAGTCTGTATCAGAAGAGCAGGAAGCCTGTCTAGGCTCTTGAATGATGACAGAATTAAGCTGTAGGAAGTTTAAACTATTGCTATGTGATGGCACCAAGTTGTAACAGTGACCACTCTGATTGCCTATTCACTGCTGTTTCCTTTTATAGATGCCCTGCTCATGTTGGTTTCCTGTGGGCTTGTGTTCTCATTAGAAGGGTAAGGCAAACACAGTGGGGCTCAGGGGTCCCTCCATCCATTCAGTCCCTCCTTCAGTGTCTCTCCGTGTTTTCGAGTCAGATGGACTTCAAACAGCAGATTAAAACTGGACAGCTAAAGCTGTTTACTGCCTCCTGCCAGCCTCTTCTTCTTTCTGAGAAATGTTGTCACAGTTGATGCTGGTTTAACGGACACAATTGCTGCTGCACCCTGTGGTTTTCCAGGGTATCTACAAAAATCTTCCAAAACCCCTGGTTTGAATCTCATAAGCATGGAGTTAGTAAGTGGGTGCACTGAAGGGTTTGGGTAGATGCTACAACCCACAGACTTAGCCTTTAGTTTAGTCTCCCCTTTGCACAGTAGATGCACCAATGCCCCACTGGGTCAGTATCCCCCTCAGATGCCAGAACAGCTGGTGCCTAACTCGGCACAGTGTTCATTGACCAGAGCCATGGGCCAGAAGGTGCAACCCACACCAAAATAAAGGAACTGACTCTTCAGTCGTAGCTGAGGCAATCAGTTGCAAGGAATCATTTACCCCTCACTGCTTTTTAGGCCTTCTTCCAAGTAGGCAGCCCAAAGTAACAAGGACCCACATGTCGTGACTGTGTGGAGGAACGGTGGCAATGCATAACACCACTTGAAGTCTTTCAATGCGCTTCCAGTCTTGGGAATATATTGCCTATCAATAGCTTGTAAAATTATTTTTGCTGTCAGCCCACAGTTCCAAAGCAGTAGTGACTCAGACTCAGGGTGTATGGTTACACCTCTCATCCTACTTCTTCCCCAGAAGCCTTTGCTCCAGACATACCAGGGCTCCAGGAAGATCCCTTCTGGCTGACCCATATTGCCCTGCAGTTCCCTGGGACAGGGAAAAACCTCCAGCAACAGAAGGAGACTGCTTTAGTGCTCTTTCACACCACTGAAGCAGTACAATGCAGCATTAACACATGGAACGATCTAGTCTATTAACTTTTAAAATTAGCTTATCAAGGGAGATGGCAACACTTGTGGGAAAACAAGGCATTCAAAGCTGCTTGCAAATCCAAACTGTCCTCCTCTAAAGCATCATACCTCATCAGCTATACTTGTAGCTTTCTTTCTTAGATATGACAGTGTAAGAAGTCTGTGAAGTGAATTTTCTTCTGCAGCTGCCATCTTAATCTCTATCTTTCTCCTGTCAGCAACAGAGCCACAAGCTACAGCATTATTCAGGAGTTTTGCAGTTTCAGGCCTCTGATTGTGCTCCTTCTTTTGTGATATTTGTTACAGCAATTTAGTTCAAAGTACAACAATAACCCAAACAGCAGCAGGCCTGCCTGATGTGGCTTGAACATAGCACTGTATGCAGTGGAGAGCTATTGTGATATTGTTGCTAGGTATTGCAGAGTTCGTGGAGCTGAATTATACATTTTAGATATTAACAGCAGCTTCATTACCTTGGGCTGATTTCCTTTGAACGAGTTCTTTTGTTGTCACTCCATATGGCACACTTGGATTCAGAAACACTCATGTGATTAAGCAGTCACACAAAAAAAAATGAGAAATTTCCCAAAGCTCAGGGATCTTGAAGAGAATCCTCATTCCCACAGAGACTTTTGCAACTCTCATCCAGACTTGAACCACTCCCTTCCAAACACCAAGAAATGCAGCAAAAAGATACTTTAGACTCTTACAAAGCTTATATTAGGCCATCACCTTGTCATTGGCTTTGGACCCATCAGCTGGCTGGTTGAAAACCTGCAAAAATGGGATCACTGGTTAGCCCAAGATGCACACATCACAGCTAAAGCAGTCAATTCACAAGGAAACCATATCGTATTTCTCTTTCTCATTATCGGTCAGGAAAGTAAACAAGATATCAATCAACTTCTCTTTCACTCACAGACACATACCCACACTGGCATACAACCTGGCCAACTGCACAGAGGGATTCATTAAATTAAAACCTTCATACTTGACCAAAATCTGAGGAATGCTCCCTGAAATGCTGGGTTTGAAGCCTGTATTCAATCAGGGGAGTAGCATATGATTAGCTGTGCTTTTATCCCTGAGCTGGCATCTGGGAGGATCATAGCATTTTTTGCATTAGTATGCCCCGTGAAGTCAGAGCAAACCCTTTGCTCTGTGATTAATAATGTGTTAAGCCGCAATTCCAAATTATTTCAACTTTTCAATGGTTATGGGAACATTTACAAGACTGATGGCTGGACTGTATACTGCCAAAAGGATGAAAGAGCTATCATTTATTACAGTGCTTTCTTGCAGCCAAAACATGTAATGGAACCCTGGTAAACTGTGCAGAAAAAGAATTATGATGTTTGGTACAGCATTTTCCCAAACTGGAAATCAAGTGAAGCTTTCTGCGCTATGAATGTTTTTGTGTATGGGAAGAGGGAGGAAGGGCCATTATACTTTCCCAAAAATGTAGAACTTGAGCATTTCTTCACTGAGATGGTGTAACAGAACTTCACTGACATTGTTTGCTGATTTAATCCCATCATACCACAGTATTTTGTGGTGATTTGTTGTTCGGTTTCACCATATGCTTATAATAGCCTGATCTATCCATCACTTCCCAATTATTTTCTTAACTGTCCCAGTGCTTCTCTGAAGTTTGTTAATTGTCTTCTCACTGCTGCCAGTTAAATTTTCTTCTCCTCCCATCATACAGCAGAAGTAATTTCCATTTGATGATAATCAACTTATGCCATTAAGTATTCGAAGGGACTGAGGATTTCCAAGGCTCACACATCAAAGCTTTGCTATTCTGGGTATAGGAGAACCACAAAATCACGGACTTCGGTATCGTTGTACATTTTATCTGTGTATGTGTTCGTACGTCTGAGCATGTCACAGCCTCATGTCATCAGAGAACCAGCAGGCAAAATCTCCATTATTTTGATGGTAGAAATTTTTCAATCATGATCAAAAGAAGAGAAGATCTCCACTGCACAGAGAACAGGAAAAGGATGAGGAAGAGCAATTGTGACTCCAGGAAAACACGTTCACATTCTATGGCATTATTTATCTCTTCCACCTTCTGTTCCCAAAACGAGCTCTCCAGTTTTGTCATCCATACCCTGCGCTGGTTAAAGCAAAGGAGAGAATTGATCTTATGAAAGATTTTGAGCTCTGCTCAGATCCTGGTAATAAGCAGAAGTTTGCCTTGTGTTGAAACAACAGGACCTGAAAAAAATGCTCTTCTGAAACTTTAGCACTCCATGAAAACTGAATCATTGCTTTAGGCCAGAAAATCCTCCTGGTTTATGTCAAAGGACAGCAGACAGACAGTATGGCTTAAATTACTATCAAAATGTATGTATCCTCACCTTACTTTGCTACACATGTTCTACAAGGCCTTAGGGTAAGTCACTATTATCTGCCTTAATTTCCCCATTGGAAAAACAAAAATAATACTATTTCCTTTCCTTTGAGACTTTCATATAAAAAGTCACAGGAAATAAGACCCAAACATTACTTATACTATCCTTTCTGAGCCTCAGTAATTCATTCCCCACTGTGATTCTGGGTTTTGATGCAGATGTATTGGCATAATACATTCTGCACTTGCATTATTGTATTTATATTGACCTCCATTTCCAGTAAAATCAGAATAAAATGTAATTTAAAAATTGATAGGAAACACAAGAAGCAAATAATCCAGGTTATACCAAATGAGCAGCAGCTAATGCTCTATGGACACAGGACCCAGCATGTGGCAGCTCTGTAGCTGCTTCTTAAACCAATGTGCAATGTCAGGGTTTGGGCTTTTTCAGGTGCATGTACATCTTTCACTTAATTTCCAGTATTCACATGCATGCTGGGAATAAATGATTGCAGGGTTTTCCTCCTTTTTCTTTCCCTTGAAGATTAAGAGTCCTTATTCTTCAAGACACCTCTGTCTATGTAGATCTCAGATTAACCAGGCAGGAGTTCAGCCTTGGAGGGGTGATGAACACTTATTCACATCAGGGCCCAGATCCTCAGGTGCTCTTTGAGGAATCAAGGGGAAGAAACCAATGTGGCCCTATCAATCTGCCACCTGTCCCAGAGGCACCTCCCAGTTTTGCCTAGATAATAAAGTGCCTTGTGCAGAATTTTTACTTCCTTTATCTCTCAGGTTGAAAAAGCTCTGCCTGGAGTAAATACAAAGTGCAGGCAGTGGGCAGGCAGTGGCAGTGGATTTCATTTGGAAGCCAGGGAAATTTTTTCTCATGGTGGGAGGAGAGAGAAGGACTCACTGCATGGCACAGAGATGGCTGGATTCAGCATTCTTGTGATACTTTCTTGAGCTACTCTCAAACTCACATTGCCTTCATCAGCCTGCCTTCTCTCCAAACTCCTGCATTATTCCTCTCAAGTGCTGTGATTTACACTATTTGAAGGAAGTATGACTAGCTTTAAAGCCATCTCTGAGCTCCCTTACTACCAAAGCCTGGTTCACCAGAAGCATGGAGAGAAGGGGTCAGTGAAGTTTCAAAGAGGCCATGTCAAGTTTTCTTTCTCTTTCCCATTCTGGAGGTTAAGTGTGCCTTAGGAGCACGGCAGGAGCCGGAGGATTCTGCCTCACAAGTATACATCTGCTAGATTGCTTGGGACTTAGCAAGGATGCCATGGAGGTGTAAAACTGCGGAGATCTGAGTCAGGTCCACAGTCTGGAATAGCTATGTCCTGACGGAAGATGCTGCTAGTTTGAACTGCTGATGGATGAGACTAGAATCTAGCACAGTGTTTTCCACTTGCTACGGCATACATTTTTTTTAAACCCTCACATTAAACACTCATATGCGATGTTAGAGACAGAGCTCTTTGGCCACAAATGCCTGGGTTTGGTTTTTTTAACCCTGTTCACTTCTGAAATGGGAAGCTTGGTCTAGTTTATTTTCTGAGAGGTGGGATACCATCAGAGTGAAGGATGTCTAGTTTTTGCCAAGTGCTCGTTGTACAAAGCATGTACCAACGAAGTGCTCAAAATTAGCAGTGGTCTGGCAGCAGTAATAAAAGCTGCAAGAAAGAGACTGTGTAATTGTGCTTGTCATGAAGAAGAATATAGTCTGCAGCTGGTGTCCAGAAATGTCTCAAATGTGTATGGGAGTCAAAAGAAAGCCAAGTAAGCTGCTAACCTCTATCTCAAAGGGAGTTCAGCAAGGTATCTCCTTCAAATACTATGTTCCTGCTGGTGTCTGATCAGCCCAGACATTTAAAAAATAATTGCTGCAATAATTTCTCAACAATATTTTCCAGGCATTGCTGTTTTTTTCTTAGAGATATTTGCGCATTTCAAACTCTTTGTAAGCTATCTCTTCTGGTGGAAGAGTGCCACCTCATGACTGAAAGAGAGGAATGAAACAACCCACAGCCGTAAAGCTGAAAGCACTTCAAGTGCTCACGGCCAGGGAGGACAGGAGCAGCTCATGTCCTCTGTACCCAGTCAGCTTTCCTCCGGTGCTACAACACCCTGAGGCAAACACCCCTTTGCCAAACAAGCGCTTTGCGTTGCAGGACAAATAAACTTAGCATTTTTGCTGAACGCCAAACCCATCCTCACTGTTGAACAGAAATTAATTACTCAGGAGAAGCTGACATTGTGGAGGTTTCTATACAAGTTGCTTCTTGTTTTGAAAGCCCAGACATTTTGTTTCAGACTCCTCTGTGCTGCCTCAAGTACTCTTACTGTGCAATTTTGAGTGTGACCACCCTCTTCTTTCTTTCTCAGGTAGCTTTCTCCTACATAGCCCCGTTTTCTCAAGTACGTCATTTTTTTCTTACTAAAACAACCAATTTTTCTCTACCAGTTTAATATTGTTAAACTAAGGAGAATTTGGGGGTGCTAAAAAGTCCCAATGACTTTTGTTGCTTCCATAAATGAGGTGCAACTGTCAAAGAAACTCGGAATTTCTTTGCTCTATCACTAGTTGGAAATGTTCATGGCAAAATCAGACACATATTGTCATGGACTGATTTGTCTATGCTCTTCCCAGAAACAGTTTAAATATTTACAACACATGATCAAGGAAGAGAGCAAAAGAGCTTTTTGCTGTTTTCTTGCCTCCCCCCCCCCCCTTACACAAATTCAGGCATTGAGGAAAGTGCTAGAATTAAAAAGCTTGGGCTTGAAGTGTGTTGGTTCTGTTTTTTCCCAGAACAGAAATGTCAGGAGAGTAGTACTGAGGCTTTCCTAAAATCCCAGCTCTACTGCTGCTATTCTCCTTTATTGGACTCATTGCTAAATCCTAGGCAGTAACTAAAGATCAGAATCAGCTTCTTCCTCACCACCTCAAATAAAACCAAAGTCAGTTAAAACCAAGTGAAGTACTAATTTTTCTAAAATGACCATTGATCTACCAACAGGTACATTAATAGCACCTATTATCAGCCAGGATGCCAAGCAGCTAAAATATGGATACAAATTTTGACATAACTTGAATATTAAACAGTGTTTCAGAAGTGAAATATTTTGCATCTCATTCCCTGAGGCAGGCAGTTTTTGCTCAGTCTTGCATTTCAAAAAATATGCTGCTAAAGTTGTCAGATAGCCAACATTATTAACCTGAAAGCATCAACTTAATAAGTCTCATCCTATGAACTGAATAAAAAAAAAAAAGGAGAAAATCAAAACCCACTTGCTATTCAGTGGGAGGATTTTAACAGTGCAGATTATTTTCTCTGCATAACTGCTAGAAGGCCTGGAAAAGTTCATCAAAAATCAGAGCTGCATGAAGTCTGGGATTGGCTGATTCTTATGATAAAGATAGCAATATCTGAATCAATAAACCTAATTTCAATTTTAATTAAAAGTTTGTTATTATGACAGATTAGTTTTTAAGCTTAGTGTGTTTAACAGTTCCCCTTAAAAATATTTTTATAAAGGAGCTGACCGATCACAGTAGCTACTACATAGCATGAACAAATATTTGGTTGCTTAAACTCTCTCCCATTAAGATAATGAAAGGGTGTAAGGTCTACTATCAAAACCCATAATTTGAAATGCTAACAAAACTAGCCCAGATATTTCTCCTCCTCCTCCCAGAGCAGGTAAGTTAGCTCTGGGTCATGTACAGCATGGGGATCCTGCAGTCAGGACCACAGCACTGCTCCCCTTCAGCTCTTGCACTGAAGATGTCCAAAACCAGGGAATTTTGCTCATATACTTCAAAGTATATGAGCAAAATTTCTCCACCTGCCAAGTGCTGTATTGCCAGCAGGGCACAGCAGTGGGAACGGGGCTAGAGGCAGGCCCGTGCTTAAACCTCCAGAGAGAAGAGAGGGAGCTGCCAGCTGAATTAAGCACAGGTTCAGCCACCATCACCAAAGAGCAACACCTTCAAGCAGCTGAACTTTGTCGAAAATGCTCAGAGAAAAGGATGTTTCCTTGTTTGCTTGGCTAAAGAAAGCAGCTGTTCCGTTATTAGCCAGTGCTACAGAGCTGAAGCAATCCAGCTCTCACACATCCCCATGCTTAGCTGCTTTTGGTAGGCTGATGTGTGATAGTAGCTAGCCTTCTCAAATAGTAGCTAAATTCATCAGGATTTAGAGCTTTCTTCTGAAAAACATGGAGTGCCTCTACATCAGTCCTTTTGGTACTCATTTGGGTGAAATATAAATCAAAAATAGAATCTCTGAAACTCAGATGTCTTTAGAAAGAAATATTTCTACAAGTTGTCTCTTCTAAAAGCAAGTACCACCTACTCACGTTTATCTTGGTTTCCAGCCTACCTAAAAGGATGCACCCTTACGAAACTGCCCAGGCAACCCCACTGGAATGTTTTGTCGCTTACAAAAAAATCCAAGTGATTTTGGACAGAACATGATTTCTCTTTATTTGTGTTGCATTTCCAACCATCACCAACATCTGCCTGGCAGAAACAAGTGTTTTATCCTGAACTCTCTTTCATCTCCTCCTCTGATTTCACAACTAAAGCAGGCTTCAGCAATGCCATTAGCCACAAACCTAGAAACAACCACCAGAATGCTTTGTGGGTGAGTCATTGATTTTGTTGTCAAAAAGCTAGCGAACGTCCTTATTTCCTGAATTTTACACCATGCCACGCTGCATGTCACACTGGTTTGTCTTCAGTCCTGGGTTCACACACATTTCCGCAGTAAAATGTGACATTTTTATAAAGAGCTCTAAGTCGGTAAAGTTCAGAATAGAGCAAACCTTGGGTGTTCTGTTCTCTTTGTAAGTAGCATTTTAAGAAGAGAAACAAAAGCCATCCAAACATGCAGACTCGAATTACATGTTTAAGAAGCCTGCACAGCAAGAGGTGAAATAGATCACACATCTATTTTAATTAAATGTTTCTCTCACTGTCATGACAGCACAAGTGTGCAGCAGGTACAAGCTGTTACAGAAAATGCTTCTTTCACAGCAAGCACCATTCTGACTAAAGGGGTTTTTCCCCCAGCTACCCCTTGGCTTTAATGCTGATGTGGGATTTCAGCAGTGCCCAAACATGCTGTGTTCTAGTCTCAGCCCCAGCCATGACTGTGTGCTAAATACATGTTCCTTAAGAAGCTTGCCTATGCTGTGCATCATGTAGAACGGAGCCAATATAGCAGTCATTTGTGTTTCTCCAGAAAAGATTGGTTCTCTGTGCATGCGTCTTAGAGGACGACATCTTGGAAGAGCTCTCACATAAACAATGTCTTTGCAGCTTTCGAAGGCCAAGTTCATTTAGGGTCTGTATTCTCAACAGTTGAGCGAGCAAGCAACCTGCAAAGCATCCAGTTCTACTAATACCTTCCTGGGAAGCTTGCTGTAGGTGCATCTGATCAGGTGTGTCTTGCAATGTAGCCTGAACACCTTGGAGAAGAAGCAGTTCCCATCTAAACTGCGTATCAAAGGTGGAGTTTTCAAAAAGACATAGTGCTTTATCAAACTGTGAAGCTTGGAAGTGTTAGAGGGTGCATTTTATTTTCTTCATTTCCTGCCTGTAATCTGTACCTGTCCCGTTCCCATCTCCTGCCTCCCCAGCAAGGAGCGCAGAGAGAGGAACCTGCTTTGGAGATACTGATCTCATTTAGACCTTTTTATGGGTTTATGCTGAACAGGGAAGAACAGAAGCTCTTCTACTGGTTTATTTACCAAGATGGGTAATGCAGCAGCTCAAGCAGCTCCTTCTTCACCCTCTTTTATCTAAAACTAAGTCTTCCTGGGGACCTCCACCCATTCACAAAAGGTGCGGGAAAGGGCAGGGGACCTGTATCGCTGGCCACCAGTGTGTGGCTGGGAGTCCCACATCCTCTCTTCTCATGGCGCTTTTCTGAGATGTTTTTCCCCAGCAGCAGTGAACCTAGTGACTGGAGAGACCATAAAACAGATTGAGCCCAAAGTGCTTTCAAGGCTGAGATAACTAAACTGAAGTATTTATGTAAACTATGTATTTCCTGAGCTTCTCTGGTATAAGAATTAAAGATGCTGCTTATGAGCCAACATAAACTCCTGCAAGGGCTGTGATTCTTGCTGGCTTGACATCCTCTCTGTTAAGGAAGCAAGCTAGCAGGAGAGTTCAAGAGGTCCAAAATCATAAACGGCACTGTTAGCCAGGAGGTACTCCCGGGGGTCTTCACACACCCTGCCACTGAGGATCCCCTCTGCTCCATGTCTTACCTCTGCTCTGGTGGGTCAGGTTGTACTATTTAGTGAAGAGTCCTGCCAAGACCTTTCTCCAGTGAGGCAGCAGCAGGCGGCTCAGCTGAAGCCCGCTGCCGGCTCCCAGCCATTTAGCAGGAAATTGCAGAGCAGACTGCCTGCACACCAGAGGAAGTCATCCCATCTGCAGGCCAGAATTCAGGAGGAAGCCCACAGATTAACAGCAATGTATTTTTAAGAGGTTATGACAAGTCTGCAGCATTCTGAAAGCAGAGCCATCACAGATAAAACCATGTACTGCAGCTTCTTGTAGACAAAATTTCCCTATATCCTCCTGTGGTGGATACCTGTTAGGAAAAATACAGCACTTGTGTGTGCTGATTCAATGTTTGAGAAACCACCGGATCTATAAATGTAGCCCAACAGTCAGACACAGAGTAGGGTACAAAATCCTGGTACTTCATGTTCCAGTTTCACTGAATTGGGTTTCCCGTTCCCAAGGGCTCCAAGTGCCAGTTCTGAAACAAGCTTCTCTCTCTATCAGATACTGTGTTATTTGATGTATCAAATTTCACAGGTTTAGTCCACAGAAGAATGTAATCATCATCCAACTGAAAAAGTGCAGCTGAAAAAAAATGATTAAAATTCATCCGCATCAGGCAGCTTGATGTGCTGGGCATGGCCTGAATGTAAGGCTAAATGAAGGTTAACTGCTGGCTGAATTGTAATTGTACAATATCTTTGAGAAGCTGTTTATTGACAGTATATGTAGTACTGTTAGCAAAACACGGCAGCACATTTGAGATTGAACCAGTCAAGCTTTTCTGCCTTATCGTGTACCATTTCTCAGACTAAGCTACATGCACTTAAAAAGCGAGAAATTAGACACAAAAATACTCAAGTATATTTAATTCCTGATAGGAGAAATACGAACCAAGTAAATCAAACATTTATAACTCAGCATTTTTCCACTGGAAAATATAATTTTGCTGGCTTTGAAATCTTCAGGCATAGGGGGAATGTGCATTTTTTTAAATATTTTGAAAAAAAAGACTAAAACATGGCCATCTTTTACTAATTTAGATGCTGCATTGTACAGGATATCACAGTTGAAGAAGTCAGACTGAAAACAGATGCTTTGACCCATCCAAGTTAAAACTTCATTTAGAATTTAACTTAATAGCAATTCCATTTTTTCCATACTTGTTATTGGTTTTCATCTTGTTTAGAAAGAAGTAGATTTTGGTGTGTCAGAAAGTCTCACTGGATTGAAATTATGGCTTCTCATCAGCTCACTTTCCCATGCATAATCCGCTGTTACGCAAACATGACCTAATAATATATGCCTCCTTCCATGGGGGATATGATTTTATTACCACTGCTCGTGGTCAGGCCAGCTGCTCCAGCCCACTCCATGGCAACTTACATTTTCTGATGTGAAGCTTGTCACTGGTCCCGTCGTCAGCTGTGAGATGAAGACAGCAGCTACCACAAAGACCTCTGATCAGAATTCACAGATGGAATTAGATCAAAGCTATAGAATTTCAAATACAGTGATCAGCTTCTTGGTCTGATTAAATAAGAAATACAAAAATAGAAATACCAAATCACTGGAATCATTTACAGAAAAAAAAAAAAAAAAGAAAGAAAAAAAAGAACCGGTATTAACATTAAAAAGGGAAAAACAAAACAAAAAGAAAGTAACAGTGAAAGTTAGTTCTTTCTATTCTCGTAAGACAAAAACATCTGTCTCCCCTCCCTTTCTCTCCCATTCACACACAAATTCCTCTCTCCAGTTGCTGCCCCAAAGCCTAGAGTGGCCATGCTCTGATGTAGCTGGGGCATGGAGAAGACACACACACCGTTCACAACCCACAACACGAGGCTGTCATGCACAGATTCCCAGGAATGCTGAAGCAAAGATACATTAAAATCCTCACATTTCTCAGCATGAGATAAGCAGCCAATTTCCAGGTGTGTTCTGAATCAAGTTATCAGAACCCCAGGGTATTCCCCTTTGCTAGCTCTGAGTGAAAGTTTAGATATGTATTTATGGGATTTTTACTCAAATAAGGGTAACAACCTGCCTGATTTCTTGTCAGATGTACCTAAATTCAAAAAGGAGGGGAAAAATATCTTACCAGAGTAAGGGCATGTAGTGACAGCACAAGAGGGAATGGCTTTAAAATGAAAAAGGATAGATTGAGATTAGATATTAGGAATTAATCCTTTACTGTGAGGATTATGAGACACTGGCACAGAGGAGTTGTGGCTGCCCCATCCCTGGCAGTGTTCCAGGCCAGGTTGGACAAGGCTTGGAGCAACCCGGACTAGTAAAAGGTGTCACTGCCCACAGCAGGGGGTTGGAACCAAATGATCTTTAAGGTCCCTTCCTAACCTAACCAATCTATTATTCTGCGGTATTTGCATCATTTTCCAGCAATGACAACTGATGATTCTGACAATAACTTGGTGGCACTATGAAAATTTTGTGCTAAATCTCTGCCCTTTTTTGAGGCAATAATTTTCACACCAGGGAGAATTGTTTAGTACGAATTTGACAGTGAGTGTCTAAACGAGGAAGAGGATGTACAGCAAGCACATCTACTGCCTTTAAATCCCAGCATATCCCTTGCGGCATGCCAGTTAAACACATCCAGCAAAGCAAAGTAATTTGCCAAAGCCCACACAATGTCTGCAGGAGAACCAAGGTGTCAATCAGGAGCTCTTGACTCCTACCCTTTTGGTTGTTATTAATAGCACACATTGCTTTCTCATTCCTCTTAACATCTAAAAATAGCAGACTGACAAATCTCGCACCAAATATGTGAGACCAAAAGGTCATCTTGGCAGAGACCATCTCCCTGCCTTGTCGTGTACTGCTCTGCGATACTTAACTAGCCTAAAAAGTCACTGCAGCTTTTCTGAGCCCCATACTGAAGTTTCAGATGCAAGGTGCACATTGATCTAATTAACTCAGTATTAGCACCATCATCACAGTGTTTAAATAAAATTCCCCCACCTTCTCACCCTCGCCTCAGGCAAAGTACAAAAGTCAGCCTGAACGCTACAGGTCAGCACCCCCCCCCCCCCCCCCCCCTTCATAATTCCTACAGCAAAATAGTTTCATCATGAGCACTGACACAGAGGCTGTAGGAATTAATCTCCAGAGCCATAGAATCTCCTACATGTCTGGTTTGAGTTTTAAAGATTCTGATGATAAAAATGAACCTTTTGATGAAGTAGATCAAAACCTCTACCTTAGTGATACCTTAGCAAAGGATGCTATGAATAAAGCCAGTGTGAAAGAAATATAATAGGAGCATCGCACATGCATATGGAAATCTTAGCTCCCAGCTAGACACCCCAGACCAAATTCTGTACATGAGTGAAACTCCACTCACCCCAGAAATGGAGACACCACTGTTTTCTGTGTGCGGTTGGGTCCCCTGCTGCTGAAGTCTTACTCCAGGTTGAACTGTGAAGGAAATTTCCCATGCAGTGATTGAAAACCAGTGTTCTTATGAGATATCCCATTCAGTTTTGTCTGCCTGATTCTGTGAAGGGTGAGAAGGAAATTGCTGAACCTCGAAATCAGCCTGACATTGTGGCTGTCAGCCAAAGAGATGCAGTCAGCAATGCGCCATAATTCTTGCCCCTTTCATTTCATTTGCAGTCCTGTCAGGAGTGAAATTTGAAAATAAAAAGTCCTGTTATAAGGAAGACTTCCTCTAGTAAAATAAAAGCTGAATGAGGGTGTCACTGTGTCATCTGCAGTAGACTGATGTGGAACTGAAAATCACTGTATTTCAGCCCAAATATGTATTAGATGCTGTGATTTTGAAGTACCCTTTCCCCCCTGACTTTTAACAGCATTTTATTTTTGACGACTCCCATCACAAAGTGAAATAATATATGGTAAGAGTGCATGACGCAGCATATTATTGTGTAAGCTACCATGAAATCTTAAATTAAGTGCACTGTGAGAAAATGCATCAAGTCACTCTGGGTCACCACACCAAACCCTTGTAGCACTGTAAGTGCAAAGCATAAGCCTAAACAGCAGTAGACATCATGAACAAGTTGTAACCTCAAAATAACTGCACAGGTCGACTTTCCAAGAGTAATGAATCTGGAGGTGACATCAACTTTGATACTATCTCTCATCAGTCAAAGGTGGGGTTGTAACCGTACCCACCTATCAGCAACAGCTTAGGGGAATTATTCTCTCATTTTCTTAGGCTGCATGGTGCAGATATTAACCTCAATAAAACCTTTCACTCTAGCTGCAAGGAAAATTGCTGATGGGGTACACCAAAATAGTGTCCATGCCCTCAGCCAGGCAGAGGGAGCCACTGCAGCCTGCACTCTGGAGAGGAACAGCCCACATGTTACCATGAACCAGAGCCTGGTCCTGACTTATTGCTGAAACAAACACATCATATAATGTCATGGATGTCAGGCTGGACAGGGCTTGGAGCAACCTGGTCTAGTGGAAGGTGTCCCTGCACATGGCAGGGGGGTGGAACTGGATGAGCTTTAAGGTCCCTTCAACCCAAATCATTCTGTGTTTCTATGATATGTGACCAAGCCCTCTACAGCATCCCCACCCCAGCACGGGCACCTTGCAGCAGGAGCCCAGCTGTGTGTCAAATTCCATGCAGACAAAGTGGCTTGGCATGCTGGCTCCTGCTCACAAGCCACTCTTCACTCTGCAGCATTGCTCATGTCTCTGTGCAGTTCAGCTCCTCACCTGTTGAATATGAATAATAAGTATTTAGATGATAAATTAAAGTTTAAATTACACTGTTTGTGTGGTAATGAGACTATCCAAAGTAGTAACTAATTGCTGATTTGAGATACATGCAGCTAATCCCAGCGCTGTTAGCAGCAACTTTTTTGTTCCTATTTGAAAGCGAAACAACTAAAATGTTGCCGGGTTAGCTTGGTTGCTTCAATTAAAAACAAAAGCCTCCTTCACGCAATGCCCATAATTTAGTTTGCCTCTCTTGATATAACAAGGACCAAAATTCAGTTTACCACTCGCCTTGCATAGTTCTGACCCAGGAATGGGAACAAAGGAGCGATAGGAACTGTGCCTACCTCGGTGGGTATCTTTCACAGAGAAGTGGCAACTCTTACAGTGTGTGGGTAGATCCCATACAGATCTAACTGAACATCAGACATAATAAGAAAACAACCTACAGTGAAGTAAGATGGCAATTGATTTTCTTACTCAGGTAATTTGCCCAGCGATCAACTATTTGCACAACACTCAGTCGTGGTTACCTCGCCTGTGCAAACACAAAACAGACAGCAACGCTGTCATTAAGACCTAACAGGAAGCTGCAACACAGACAAAAGCTCGTCACCGCTCATTAAAAACGCTTCTTGTTTAAGGGAGTGAGACAGCAGCAAAGGGCAACCATCGGAGGTCTCATCACCTCGCGAAGTGTTTAAGACACAGCACACAGCAAGGTGAACAGGTGCAAGCGCAAGCCTCATGGCCCTGCAACCTAACCCTGCCGCGGCCGTCCCACCGCGCCAGGCAGCAGGGACAGATGGTGCAGGCAGCTGCAGAGCCGCCGTGCGGGGACGTGCAGGGGCAAGCAGCTGCCCGGCCCAGCGGGAACGCTCCTCCCTCACCACCCGCTGCGCCGGCTCCCTGCCCATCGCAGCCCTGAGGTTTCCGCTGGAGTCCGACGCTCCTTCTCCGATTGCCCGTTCCTTCCAGTTATAGTTTTAATTAATGTAGAATGAATTATTTGGGTGTCTTAATTTCTCAGCTTGTTTTGAAAAGGTCCAATTAATGCTGAGCTAAGTAGCTCCAAAGGCTCCCCGGCTCTCCTCTGCCCTGAAGGGATCCAATTAAAATGAGACACTAGTCAAAATGTCAAACCGCAATCATTTTTACAGCCATTGTGTAACAGATCTGTGGCTACATGTAAACCACACAATCACTGAATAAATCTCACAGTGCTTGAAAACCTAAAGCCTAAAATGTCTTCACTGAAGATGCAGCCTCCCCTGTCAACCAAAAGCATGTCCAGAACTTACAGGGAATAAAAAAAGTCACATTTCCTTTTACAGGACAATTAAAACCATAGAATACAATGAAACATGTAAATTAGGCAATAATATATGAAACAATAACACGCAAACAATAGCAAGAACTTAAATGCAGAGAAGAAGATCTGATGTTTGAGGAGCTGAAGGATGTCTGAGCCAGCACAGGCAGGGGCTGGTAAAGCCGCCCCATGCAGAAATGCAGAAATTAATCTGCTTTGCTTCCAAAGCTGCGCAGGCACAGTGACAATCACTTCAAGGGTCTGCACAACTGTGGCACATTTTAATCTGGAATCCTTGTGATCCACTTACACATTCTTTCTGTATTAGCTTACCCAGCCTTTAGAGAGCATATAAGGTCTCTGTCATACACACATCCCTCACCAGCTAAGGTCTTTCTCTTGATCAACTTTCTTGCTTGAAAAATCCTAACTCTTTTATTCTAGCTCTGAAAGTATTTCATCTTGCCGTGGAAAAGAAATGGGTATTAAATCATTCCTGAATGGGAGACTAAATTAAAAACGGAGACAGGTCAAGATTTCAGATGAGGGTTTGTTTTTAATGAGCTCTAAGTCTAACGTAATTCAATTAATCTTCTTGACTTCTGCAGAAAATCGCCCTGCTTTTTCCCACCAGTCAAACAAATTTTTCCCAACCAAAGCAGCAGGATCCCTGGGTACTTGGTCTGAGCACAGGAAAGCAATACTGCTTCAAAGGGGCCTCAACATTATTTTTTTTTTATTTCTTTATTTAATATAGTTGCCCTTGAAATGAAAATTCCAAATTTTCCACTCACTTTGAAGTTGAATTTCAGCAGCAGAGCGAGGGATTAGAGGAGCATGAGTCTTAGGAATGGCACATTCCTTTGGGGAAACACATCCAGAATCACTGGTCTTCATGCAGCACCGAGGAGCAGCAAAGGAGCTGGTCAGACACCAGCCCATGGAGGTGCCTGAGGCAGCAGGGAGGACATGGCCACACTGGCTGCTGCTGGCCCTCTCTGCTTCCCAGACCACTGGTGCCCCTCTGCCAGGGTGAGAAGATCCTACCAAGTACTGCACCCAAACTGCTGGGTCTGTGCAGAAGAATGGTGTGAAAAGCAAATCTCCCTTTGGGAAAGCTGCCACACTAGTTGTTTCTCATATCTATAGTGCTCTGTAAGATGCCAAGTTCCTCTCCCTCCATCATTTTGTGGGGGGAAAAAACAAAGAAAAAGATCTCCTTTAGACTAAAAATCACACAGGAAATCTCACAAGAGATTATTTCTGTCATACAGTTTCATCAGTTTCATGTCCTTCTGTCCTTCCCACCTGTGATAGGAACAGAAAAAGAGATCTTTCTATTTCTATTTGTGCATTAGTTGAGAATTGAAATGTGAACATGTCTTGTCCTGCAACCCTGAGAGAAATGAAGGCTTGAGTATTTCTGCCAGGCATAAGGAAAGAGAAATTAAGATCAGTGAACACAGTAGGAGTGCAGTGGCATTTCTGCCTGGCTATGGCAGGTAGGTTCAGTGCAGCAGTTTTCATACTTAAGCTTTCCCTGACAGTCACCACTCCAGAGGGTCTGAGGCACTGCAGTGAGTGGAGGGAAAAGCTGAAGAAGGGCTGAAGTACTGCAGTATGGTATAAGCTGGTAAATGTCTTTCTAAACATATTGTCATAAGTGAAAAAGACAGAGTACCAATAAACAATGGTTTTCACTCAGAAGCAAGCTGTCTGAGCTAGGAGAGGAAGCTCAAGAGAATGAGGGCAGAATTATCCAGAGCAGTTTGCACAGCCCTGAAAAATATCTGAGACATTAAACTATCAATGTTTGCTCTTCCTGGGACTCCCAGTATGACTTTCCAGGATGCCAGCAGTGCAGAGAAACAATGTGCACTTCTACAGACTGCCATTTGTGCCCCTCAAATTAAACATTTTTTTTTTGATTGCTTATGATTACCTTCTAAATAAGTGATGTGTGGCAGGCTTGTCCTGGGGTTACGTAACTCGATTTACTAAGTACTCAACATTTACTGTTCAGCTGAAGTTTGCTTAGTAATACATAATTAATTGTGTGCAAATAATTAAAGGAAAATCATCACATAGAATCATAGAATAGTTAGGGTTGGAAAGGACGTTAAGATCATCTAGTTCCAATCCCCCTGCCATGGGCAGGGGCACCTTGCACTAAACCATGTCACACAAGGCTCTGTCCAACCTGGCCTTGAACACTGCCAGGGATGCTCCATTCACCACTTCTTTGGTTAACCTGTTTCCTGCTACCTTAATGCTTAGAAGTGAAAGGGGACACCCAGCAGACTAGGAAAAGGGTCAGGAGAAGTGAATTTGAGAGGCAAAAACATGCTGTCAGCAAAGTGGGAGTACATGGAGAGAATGGATAGGGGCCATGAGAATGATACTGGGGCTAGAGCACCTCCTGTATGAAGACAGGCTGAGAAAGTTGGGGCTGTTCAGTCTGGAGAAGAGAAGGCTGCGTGGAGACCTCATTGCAGCCTTCCAGTATCTGAAGGGGGCCTGTAGGGATGCCGGGGAGGGACTCTTCATTAGGGACTGTAGTGATAGGATAAGGGGCAATGGGCTGAAACTTAAACAGGGGAGGTTTGGATTGGATATAAGGAAGAAGTTCTTTACTGTGAGGGTGGTGAGGCACTGGAATGGGTTGCCCAAGTAAGTGGTAAATGCTCCATCCCTGGCAGTGTTCAAGGCCAGGTTGGACAGAGCCTTGGGTGAGATGGTTTAGTGTGAGATGTCCCTGCCCATGGCAAGGGGGTTGGAACTAGATGAGCTTAAGGTCTTTTCCAACCCAAACCATTCTATAATTCTATGATTGTAGTGCTTCCCTGAGTTGTTTGACTGAGATGGGACAGATTCTTCAAGTACCAGGTCTGTGTCATGGCCAGGTGTTTCTTCACCCAGAGGACACTCTGGACTACATTCTGAGCTTGGAAAAACTACCTGTCTATCTCTATGCCTCTTAACAAAAGGTAGCATCTTACAGATCTTTTTGCCCTATAGCAGCTTCCAGAGTGAGGTCCAGCAGAGCTGTGAAGGAAGATACCAAAGAAGTTAGTCCCATTTATCTGAATCCACACACTATCACAATGTCCTTCAGCAGTTTCACTGTTTGTGCATTGGCCACTAGCCCAAATCTTCAAGCAGCATAACTAAAAGACAGGCGCAACCTCTAGAGGAGCAAAGTCAACCCATGGATCACAGGCTCATAGGTTGGCTGCAGTAGAGAAAAGCTTCTGTATAAGTTCCTCAGTTAGCCTGGGCAAGCACTGAACGTGGCAGCATGGGTTTGTTACATGCCAGGGAGCTGATGGATGACAGGGTGCAAGTTACGTGATCTCTCAATAAACTGAGACTCATCAGAGGGTGAGTTACTCATTGGTGAGATACAGAAAGCAGAACTGCATTTAATAAAGAAATGTTAACCTCTGGTCACAGTCTCACCACTTGTGATTATGTGCATGCACAGAAGGAAAGAACATCAAATAGGTTACACACTGTAAAACTGCTTTCTAAGCTCAACCTTATATGATGTCAAACCTAATTCTTTTCTGGCATGTGCGTCTTTATATACAGTTCTATTTCTTTATGAAAAAAATAGAGATTTGGGAAAGCAGTGGGTCCTTATTACAGCACTTCTTCCTTCTCTGTTACAGGAATGACCTGCCAAGCTCGAAGTTCATACATTACGAGTGAGATCCTGTGGGGTTACCGTTTCACCCCTGTCCTCACTCTGGAGGATGGATTTTATGAAGTAGACTACAACAGTTTTCATGAAACATATGAGACCAACACACCAGTTTACAGTGCCAAAGAGCTGGCAGAGATGGCCAGCCGAGCAGAACTACCCCTGACATGGTCAGTTTCCAGCAAGCTGGACCAGCATGCTGAGCTGGAAACTGAAGAGGAAGAAAAGAGTCAAGAAGAACAGAATGAAAGAAACGGTGACGTGGCCAACTTGGAGAATGAGTCCAAAGTGTAGAACCACCAGAAGCATAAAGGCCACACCACCTCCTTTATCTTCTCCTTCTCTGCTCCCTTTTTCTTTCTCCAACATGCCTTTTATTTTTCTTTTTTCTTCCTTGTTATTCTGAAGTCTGGGAAAATAAATACTTAAGTTGTGAAATATCTACCTGCCCAGTTTAAACAAGAGATTCACAGACTAAGCAAAGGCATGGGTTAAAGCTGCAATACCCATTACTTATGGTGGAATCTCAATCCCCACCCTGATAATGACTCCTGACTTCCTCGGCACCTCTCTGTGTTCAGACATCCAGGCTTATTCACACCAACAAAAACTAAAAAACCCAAAAGCAATGGAAATATATACAAGGGATTTAAAAGGAAAGACTAGTTAATGCTCATCAAAGTAATGGGCCTTGGTTCCAGTTTTTATGCATTTCAGGACAGTTTCCTAAACTCGGTGACAAGCCTCTATGAAATGGGCCTTGCAGCTTTAAGATGAAGGTGAGCAGAAGGATCTGCAACCCAACCTAATACTGTACATATGCCTTATGTAATTACTTTCTCTTTACATTTAGTAATAAACACAGCATGTACAAAAGTACTGTAGTAAAGAACTTCTAAATAATGTACACAGATGTGTAATTAATGTAGGTTTAGAAACAGACTTCTAGAAGTATTGGGATGCAAAAACTAACTACCAATCAAGTAGGCATTTCTCTTCAAATATTTGGAGTGTAACATTGACTTTTTTCCCCTATCTATGGCTCTCCTAGTGCATGACATTTTCTTCAGTGTACCAGACTGGCAGCTATTTAGAGTACCTCACTGTTTGCCAAACAGATCGTTTCACTGACTCTAAAAAGCCATAGGTCTGGGAGAGGGCAGGGTAGATAAATTTATAATTTATTAGTAATTACAAATTACTCATATACTGTGAAAATGTTTACAAATAAGGCAAACCATTTCTGGTTCTTTTTTTGGCAGTTCAACCTAAAATTTAGGCTGTGGCAAACTCAATGGCAAACCAGAATTTCTTATATATTCTTAATATAGCGAGCATGTTTCATGTGGAGGTGTTATCCTTTATGTGCAATATCTAGGGAAACTAATCCCTTCTCCCCACCTACCTATGGGATTTCAGCAGAGTAGTTTGCTACACAGAACAACACAAGCCATTGAAAACCAAATGTTGCACCTTAGCAAGTAGATTTTAGCTACCCAGCTGCGAACGAAACAACTGAGTTTCATCTGAAGCCAAAATCAATGAAATTCACTTGTTGGCAGCACCGGTGCTTGGCCAGTCCTGAAGAGTCACAAATGGTGTGACATCCCTTGGTACATGCCTCAACAGGGTTTCTCAGATAAACACAAGGTTCCTGCCACCCATGCTCAGGAGAGTAGTTCCCTAATGACTTTCTTCACCTTAAGTTAGCTCCTTGGCTGTTGTAAATCAGTGTAAATCCTGTACATTTGACAACTTTAAAATTAACAGGGCAGTGGTAATTTGCATAGCTTACACACAACATTCACACGAGCGGGGAGCTGAGGTGTACAGTCACAGTTCCACGGACATGCTCCCTAAGGGGCTGCTCACACAGTGTGGCATTGCCCAGTGCTAAGGACCGCTCAAGTCAGGCCCAGCATGCATAAAATACTACCTGCTGAAAAAGCATCGCTTTCGGTGGGCTTTCGCTTAGGCCCATCACAAAGAGTATTTCTGTCAGCAAAGGAGAAGAAGCTGCAGCAGCCTTAATTTTGTTTTTCTTTTTATATCTGTCTACTCCAGAAGGAAAGAACACACTGAAGAGAATCCGAAGCATTTTTGTACAGAAACGTTTATGCTAAAATAGAAGAGCAAAAAAACAACATAACCTCAGGAGAAACTTGGTGGGCAGGTGGAAAATTTGCACTGTGATACAGCTTTCACATTAAATTCACACCTATTTTCTTTTTTCTTTCTTTTTTTTCTGGAAACAACTGCCCCATTCTAATTTTCACAGAGTGTGGCTAATCAGTGGGAGTTTCTTTCAGATCCTCTAGCTGTGCTTCGTGCTGAAGCAGTCAGAGTAGATTGTGGGAAAAGGCTTGCACACTAGGGACTGGCAGATCAGGCTGGATGGTTTCAGCTCGATATTTTCCCTAAAAGGCTTTCACAAAGCAGCATGATGTAAGGAATGGTGCAGAATATAGATTTTTGTTCCCTCCACCCAGGATGGCTGATTCCATTAACTTGGTAAAGGTTACTTACACTTAATATCTGTGAGATAGCACTCATCTGGCTACAGACCTTTCAAAGCTCATTCTTCTTCCCCAGCATCAGCAGCTGCCAGGTGTTCCAGTTCATCCATCACAGTCCACCCATAAGGCTACCCATGAGGGGTACTGTTTTTAACAAAGGGTGTCTCCACAGCTCCACTGGAAGACAGAAGCCTTACAGCAGAGGAGTCAGGGGTAACACGGCATCGGTAGCCACCAGCAGCCCACGCATGTCTGTCCTAGCAAAAGGTGCATGAGCTGAGAGCAAAGCATTCCTCTGAGGATAAACCTGCTTTTCGCTCTTGTAATTTACTGGGCCACTCTATGATTCATTGCTGCAGTTTAACAAAAGTTTGTGTTAATTAAAACAGCAGCTCAGGGCCCTAATTAAACCTTTTTTGTGTCCTTTAGCACAAAAACCAGACTTTCCGCCACTGGGGCATGTGCATGTGTAAGCTATAATTTTGTGAATAGGGCACTTAAAGCTTAAGGTGTGTGTGTGTTTGTCTCTTTCTCTCTCTCCCCCCTCCCTGTATTTTATTGTCTTTGGTATTAATGTAGTAAGGACTGTAAAGTTTATGAAATCTCATTTTTGTAACATAAGCTTTAAAACAAAATAGAAGCCTCCAAAGCTTTCAACGGGGAAGCTTCACGTAAACTTTGTACTAGAATGTCCCTATCAAACACCTCTATTTTTCTACAATGATTGATTAAGCAGTTTAACAATGTATTTTGTGTCAATGATTTCAACTGAACTGGTAAAAAGAAAATTAAGAATTGAATGCTGTTAATTAACAATGGATTTTCAAGCCGTATATACCGAGTGGTGTTTTCATTAACAGTAAATTACTTAACCTGGGAACTTCATCTTATGCTAAAGTAATGAAATGCTATGAAATATCAGTGCCAATCAATATTACTATGAAATATCAGTGCCCTATGGGAATTTTTTGGCAAATCACATTTAAGGAAGATGAATACTGCGACATCTTAATATAATTGGCTACGTAATTAGTCCAAGACCCATTATATCTTCATATATTTCACTGATACATTTTGATGTCTTTTTCACAGAGCGTCTTGTGATTTGCAGGAGCAAAAGAACTTCCAGAGGCAAATGTGAGCACTCAGTAATCTACTGCAGCTCTCAATTTCTCCTTCAATGAACAGAAATGCTGCAGAGGTGCTTTGTACAGACTTCGTGCGCTGCTGCACAGCCCTCACTGGCTCCTCCTCACTTTTTAAGTTTCTTTTATGTTTTTTTAATAACACTCCGTCACTCTCCTGCCCAAGTTTCCAAACTGGGTATTTCAGATGTTGATAATAGACATAGATGTGCTGCTTTTAACAGTGCAACACAAATTTGTACCAGGCAACAATCTGACCTTCAACAAATACTTTAAGCTCAGGCTTATTAATAAATACCATGTTACCAGGATTAAAATGAATTTCGGAAATTATTTCAAAATAAACATAAAAAATCACAAGCGTTCTCCTAGATGTGTGTAGCTGTTATGATCTACATCTGCACCCTACAAAACCACAGCCATTGTCATTGATGTGAGCCACCCTAACAAATTTAACTTGCTGCAAGAGTGCAGGCACCGGGAGCATATGGAGCGAGGACTGCACAGTCAGAGCTCTGTGCATCCCTCTTGCCATGCAGAGGAAGGAGGTGGTGTGCTAGAGAAGGGTCCCCAGGAGGCAGCTGCCAAACCAGGTGAGACAAAGTGCTGGCAAATACAAAAGGAAAACACTTGCTGGATGGCTTGAAGTTAAGTTCAAGGCAGGCTGTGGCTTTAACTGGTGCGCAGAGTTGCCCATGTCTGGAGTTGTCTATGTTCTTCTGCTGGAGTTAAAGAGGAAACTCAGGCCTTTCAAAACCAGGAATGAACTCACTCTTCTCTTTTCAGCCACAGGACCGAATTTCCCATTTCACTCAGCTGCACACATCAGGCCACACAGGAAAAGGAAGACCTGTTCTCTTCAGCCCAGGGAGGTTCAAAGCCACATCCCACTTCTCCCAAGTAATTAACCCTGCCATAACAGCAACAGCAGAGCCCCAGCCCCTATGCCAAGGGCACAAAGAAACTTTAACTCCTTGTGTTTGTAACAGAAGAATGGAAAATTCCTCATTCCTTGGGTCCGTAACAGCCTCCGTCTTACCCTTCAGGGTCTTCCCTGGCTATATGGCAGACCTCAGCCTGGGGAAGGCATGGTGGGCAGGTTTCTCGCCTCCTGAGCCAGTACAGCCAGCAGTCAGCTGCTGTCTGCAGAGGTGCAGCACGATGGCCTTTGCCTGAGTTTCTGAATGCGGTCAGCTACTACATCTCCGAGGGGGGCAAATCCCACAAGGCCTGGGTTTGATGTGCTCTGAACATCACCCACCAGACCAGCCTCACTGCAAGGTGGAGGCGGAGGGAAGCCAAATTGTTTTATCTCACTCCAGCTTCGCTGTCAGATGGGTACAACAGCATGCAGCCCTGAGAGGATGCACGATGTTGCGCCCAGAATCCCTGGCCGGCGGAAAGAAGGGGTATCTGTGACTCCTGTCTTTTGCAGACTTGAATTTAAGCAAGTGGTAAATTTATACCACTTCCTCCAGTTGTTAATGTGGATGTGAATTAGAGGATCGATGTCAAACATGTGGTTTGTCTATATGGCAATGGGATGTTTGGGCACCTCAGGTAGGACATTTCTTAGCAGCAACCACCAGAGCTTCTGATAGTGAAACACAAACTTTTAACTATTATGGTACTCCCTGTCCATCAAAAAACCTTTCTTTTTGGAATATCAGTCTCTTTAACAGCCACGTTACATCACTTGGGCACTTTTTAGGCTATAAATCAGACCTAATAAAGCAAGAGCAAAAGTTGGCTTCTCTTCAACTCTTGTTCCTTCAGTTCATAAAGATGCTGTCTGGAAACACACGCTTGGAAAACAGGCATAAATCCGGGCTTTGTGCTGTAAATAATTCTTAAAGACAACACTTTAAAGCTTAAATGATGCTCTTTTATGCTAACTGCATAACTTTTAAACTTCTAGGATCTGACTTTCCGGAGGGGAGGGGTGATGTTAGACATTCCAGGACATGCTTCATTTTGTGCATTTATGTTCAAGCTTACTTCTACCAACTTCCATTTTTTCAGGTCCTCTGGATTTCCAGAAATTATAATCCAGTGGCAACTTCAGTGTAATCACGTACTTAATTTACCACTTACCATTCTCCCATTTGCTGCCTATGTAGTGATGCACTAACACAGTTTTACAGAGACTAATCTGTGTGCTAACACACATAGCACGCAGACGTCATATCCAAAGATAGTTTTCTGAAGAGACTCGTATATCTTGTTATTTCATCTGAAGTGTGAAATCTGTTTTCTATTCTAAGGAAATTCACAAGTGTAAACCACAGCTCTTTCCTCATGCTCCATAACTCGTGTGTGATCCACACAGAATAGACACTTAAGGGATTCAAATTATACCAGCTGCTTTGATTTTTTTCTTTTCCTCAGGGGGCAGGACTGGGGAGAACCCTCTCCACCTTTTTTTTCATGTTGTTTTTCTTTAAATCAAAGGCAGCAGGTCCAAACTCAAAAGTGCTGCTCATGGGCAGTCCCCTGGAAGCTACAAGCACCTGCTACCAGCTTGCTTTGAAGTCTGTATCAGCCACCCTTCCAAGCCATAGAGCTGTTTTCCTTCAAACTATTATAGGCAGTCACTTGCACTAACTTTACTGGAAGGTTTAAACTGGGAGAACTGGTGGAGGACTGTTACCCCACCGCAGTTTCCTCACATGTTTTTCACAGCCTGTTAGACTGGAGTCCTCTGGACTTCTTCCAGCTCAGGAAAGGAGGGTGCCTGGTTCATCAGCATGAATCCTCACAGCCACCCTCCCTGGCCACTTCCCCATCATTGTGGCCAGGAGGACCCAGATTCCTCACTGAAATATCCATGCTAAAAGATGTGTGATGTGGTGCTTGAGATGGCACTGTTCCATTTCAGAAAGGATAGCAATGCAACGTACAGTACTCAATCCACCTCAGGTGCACAGCACATTGTACACAGCCTTCTGCTGAGCTGAGGAAACAGAGCTGGAGCATTGCACGGCTAGCAGAGCTCTCTAAATGTCTGAGAAATCTTCCAAAGAATATAACTCTAATCAAATTAAAATCCAAATAAAAAGGACCTTTTCTAAAATAGATTACATCTTAATGAGAAATCTCTAATCTGAAAATATCAGATTGGGGGTGGGGAACCCAAACTAACACTTTGAAGTCCCTATAATGAATCCTGTTCAGATGGTGATAGGAGTTATTTCATTTTCACAGCAAAATTTTGGGTTTAGATGGGCGGGATCTAGAGCTAACCTCCTAAATCTCTGCTTGTGGTTTTCAGAAATGCTGAGCATTTACCAGCTTTTACCAAGATCAGTAGGAATTAGGAGGTATTTCTGTGAAGAGAGACCATCTGCTCTGATGACTGTCAGAACTTTGTGCTGTGCTGCCTTTTGCTCCTGCTTTTAGGCTCCCTGGGAGATGACGGAGTCAGGAGAGGTCTCCACCTTGCTGAAATGCCATCTGCATGAAATATATGCCAAAGTCTTAAAGAACCCACACATGCTACAGGAGGTTTTAGGCACACGTATTTAGGCACCCCAAGCATCACTAAAGGCACTGACAAATGTGTTAAAGATGCTACCATCTTTATGACTTGACTCTCTTAAAGGCATGTTATTGATAATCGAGTTATGGTACAGGAGTGGGGCAAGAAGAGGAGGCTACACAGCTTCCACTTGTGCTGTAGCTTCTGTAGGAAAACATGGAAGCCATCACTTAACAGAGAAAACAGCATTCCTCATTTGTAATAAGATCAATACTTAAAACATGGCAAAGCAAGATAACACACTTTCTAATCTAAAGGTAAAATGGTTCTTTGTAAATACAAAAGTTCCCTGGAAAGGGAAAGGAATGGAAAGAAGTGCAAAGTCCACAGATGAAACCCAATGAAAGTCTTGGCCAAAGGGCAGGGCCACTGGAATCAAGAGTTCAAAGCTAAGCCATGCTACTGGCCATTTTTAACTTTTTGTACACAAATATTTCTTTGACATGCATAAAATCACTATTGATAAATATAAGGTATCATGACCAAAACTATTGCTTAAAAAGGTTGACTGACTAAATCATCAGTACTGATCGTAAAAAAGCTTTTACCCCTTGAGAGGCCCAAATTCAAAATGGACTTGAAGAGAAGACACAGCAAGATCACATAATATGATAACTAATACTCAGAAAAGGAGTTAAGCTTCTGCATAAAAATACTACCTTTCAAAGGTAATTCTAGTTTTGAACAAAAATAATTTACTTTGAGTCTTTAATATTAATTATGGAGTATTCTGTTCATTAGTACGAATAATTAGAACAAGATCAATATAATGAATTGCTTCAGAGAAAAGATCCACAAAAATTAAAAGGCACCACTTTACAAATCGGGGGGAAATATTCCATTCACAGTTTTTCCCCCTTACATTTTCCAAAATAAAGTAATGAGGCATTGCAATATTAGTACAAAATGTTTTGTTTAGCTGAAGACTTTCTTGGAACAGGTTGAAAAATCCATTTTTGCTCATCTTTGCAAATAATAAACAAATTCACCGCACTGAATTAACTTCAGTTACCTACTGTAAAAATTAATAAGTTTCTCTTCTTTTTCTTTTTTTCAGTGAAGTGAAGAAATCTGCCACCAAGGTCACCCTTACATTATGAGTCAGTCACTGCCATGACTCTGATCACAGCTAAAATTAAACGACTCCAATATGGCATTCTGTACATTTTCACAAGAACGGACTTGTGAAGTGTTAGGATCAAAATGTCCAGGACCTACCTGGGCCTTGGGAAGTGTAGGCTCAACCTCCTGCTGTAACTGACTCAGAACAAAGTTTTTAACCTTAGACGATCTTAAACACAGAGCTGTGGAAGCTCAAGACAGATCTCCTTCCTTCCCTAGCAGTTTCTACCCATCAGGTCGCAAATTAGCCGTCAATATGTTGTGATCTGTTGCCAGGTTGGACGGGGCTTTGAGCAACCTGGTCTAGTGGAAGGTGTCCCTGCCCGTGGCAGGGGGTTGGAACCGGATGGGCTTTAAGGTCCCTCCAACCCAAACCATTCTGTGATTCTATGATGGTGAACACTGTGACCTTAGAGTACCTTCAACAATAATAAATTGGAACTTGTTATCAAGGTTTTTTCTTGACAATTCAAGTAGCAAGACAACGCTAAGTAGCAGCAAATAACACTTCTTTTGGAAGCCCTGGGTAGAGCCTTCAAAATGGGGAACGTTTTCCTCTCAGCTTGCTGGCCCTTCAGTCATCTGTCCTGCAGGCAGCCAGCTGGTAACAAGTCCTCAACACTGCCTTCCTCTCAGCATTTTCCATGTGTCATTTTCTGTGGGTGCAGTAAGGACAAAGGCAAACATCTTCAAAATGATGTGCCCAAAAATCTTCATGGTAGGCATCAACACTGTTCACTTGACATTAAAAATAAGGCAAAACCACACCCAAAATCACTTTTCTGTTGTTTAGTGTGGTTATTTTACAAAAATTAACTATGAAAGTTAATTTTTAACATCAAAGTGGGAAGTAGTTTAACTGCTAAATGAACCACCGAATGACAGTATATTAAAGGTCCGGGTCAGTATTCCAAAGTTTCCTGTAAGTTATATTGCATTTTAATATCACCAAAGGCCTGAGAGGCAATTACTACCATCTTTTCTTCAATTTACTCCGGCAAATGGACAACCAGAAATTAAAACAACTACTTCAAATAAACATGAATGAAGATTTTGACTTTAGTTTAGAAACTGCTTTATAACTAGTCACAAATACCAAAATTTTCAAAGCTTGAAGTCTGCTATATCATTCCCAGTGGAGTAAGAAATAATAATGCAATCAGATAACAAATCAGATAACAAATACATTTCTGCATAAATCTCAGAAGTTGGATGCTGACATGATTCGGTTAGCAAGCTAGGAAATAGTATCTGCCCTAAAAAACTTACATAGAAGTTTATGAATAAGTTACTAAAACCCACATGCACAAATCATCTTAGGAAATAAGCAGGAATCAGGAAAAAAAACTTTGGTGGAAGACGTAGTTACCTACTTGCTGTGACAGCAGTGTCTGTCATTATTCCGTCAGATAAGGGACGAGGTAGGTTTGCAACAGTAATCATTTTGCTATTAACCTACCTTTGTATGCTTTTGTCTTTCCCTAAAAACAATTTCAGTACATCTGTGAATGGGTAATGATGGTAGCATATTTATTAAGAAAGCACAAGAAAATCATGTATTTAGAGAACTACTTAAATTTTACATAAAATACATATAAAACTGCTGTTCTAGGAAAATCACTTATCCACTTTAAAAGAGGAGCACTAATAAATAAATTCTTTTCTCAGGAGCAATAAACAGCTCCAGACACTGTCTTCTTTTAATTTGCTTACATTTAATTCACTGAAACACCAGTTTGCTCTTAACAGAAGGAGAGGTTATAGGCAGGAGCTGAGAATGAAGACCTCCTTTCCTTAGTCCACAGTCCTTAGTTCAGGCTCCCTTTTCTATATCTTTGGTTTTCCAGAGTATTTCTTGCACGGTTCCAGGACTCAGGGGAAAAATGCACACATGTATTTTGTATACAATTTTTCATTTGACTTTGATTCATTAAATTAATTAATTAATTAATTAATTAAACTCTGAGTGAATATAACTGGAGCTGGGCTTTTCCCCCATACCACAGACCAATAAGACAAGACTCCACATTTTGAGACATGATGGATGTTGCAAGAGGTGTGGGTGAGCCAGGACCCACAAATGCTAGAAGCGTGCATGGCTTAAACGCAGGCTGCATGGCTCCAGAAGTCTTCAAGAGTCTCTTACTGTGGGTACTTGGCTGGCACTTAAACCAGCCAGTACAAAGCTGGCACAACACACATAGGCATATGTCAGGTATAGCTTTTATGGTACCACAGGAATATGCACCAACGTTGGCCTGAAATCAGAGGATACTCAGTCACAGAAATTGACAAAGGATAGCAAAATTTAATTTTAATTCTGTTGTTGTTTCTTTTTTTTTTATTATTTATTTTATACGAGAATTGAAGGTATCGTGACACCGATTTAGGAAATTCTGTCTTTAAGCCCAGGAACGGAGCTGTGTGCCCAAGGTCATGGGTGTGCACAAATACCTCTCCCAAATTAGAGTCTATGAACATTATAAGAGCTACTCAGCACATTGCAGGATCATCTTAAAACCATTTGGTTTTGTAAATGACACATCACTGAATTCCATTTAACATGGTGGGCTGCAAAGCTGTTATATTTACTCCTCAGTGAACAATAATAACCAGGGCGTGCAAGTTACCAGTCTAATTCCAGACACGCTCAACGTGCTGCCTGCATGTAGCTGTTTGCTGTCCAAGACATCAGGGAGGGAAGCCACATCTCCCTCCAAGTGAGGGATGCCCTTATGCAATGACCAGTAACCACCAGCAGAGCTGGCTGAAATCTTCTTAGGTAAATTTTCTTCATTTGGAGTTGAAAACAAGAAAACCAATCTTGCTGGTTTGGTAAGGCTCCCTTAACAGAAGCAAGTACAAGGAGTATTTATGGGAAATAATCCATTTCATAGGGGGATTTTTTATTTTGCCTTTGTCTTGTCAGGATCCGTACAAAATGATGCTTTCCTCTAAGTTTCTTACAACTCAAGTTACTTGGAAGCTGAAGGTCCAAGGCAGGAAGGCCTCTACCATTTGGTCCTCTATGCCAAATGGTCGTGCTTTTATTGCTGGTTAGCAATTCACCATAATGACCTCCTGTGCTTTATGCAATACTGAAAGGGAGTGGGAGAATTTTTTGTTTTGTTAAATGTTTCCCCTATAAACAGCAAATCAGGTCAGCAATGATCAAATGCACACAGACTTCTTTAACTTATCCTGTGAAGAAAAGAGAGAGCCATTGGCCAGACAGCTCTTCCTTCAGCTATACTTAATGGAAAAATCCAACCCTGTTGTCACTCAACCCAGCCAGCATGTTACTTTTTCACTGAGCCTGCAGTGTTTGTTTTTAACTCCATATTCTTGCCCAAACTCAATGACTGGAAAAAAATAGTTCCCACCCATTGAAAATTATAATTTCATGAGAAAAGTAGACGGATTTCATAAGTGTTTTCTTTCTTTCTATCTTTCTTTTTGGCTAGCTTAAGTTCTTTACTTTCTTCAAACTTTATCCACTCTGCTTTCTTCCTGTCACGTTCCGCCCTTGACTGATGTGTGCAAGTGTTTCTGCTTTCCATGCCATATCAAATGTAGTCTCACTGCAGTCATCTGATACAGCAGTCCAGCTATTTCTGTAAAGTTTTTTTCTCTGGCATGGATTTGGTTAGCTCCAGAAATCTAACTTGCTTATGGACCTCCGATGCACCAGCTCTAGAAACCTGCATTTTATATTCCATTACTCCACCAATATGACTGAGAAACATCCCCTGCAAACATATCTTACTATTTTTACAAATCCTTCCAATAGCATTACATTCTCAGATTTCTTCCATCAACGGCTGTGGGATTTTTTCAGTGTCTCATTATTATTAATAGCTGTTCATCCTTCATACCTCTTACCTCAAATTCACTTTCAGTTATTTCTGTGTTGACAGTTGCAGCCTCTGCACTTTATCTAATCTACTGCATATGTCTACCCTTCCTTGAATTATGTTCTCCTGAAGCATCCTAGACTGAGTTAGCACTTTCATCTTTCTGCCCCAGAAATACAGCACAAATTACACCTTCACTGCTTTGTAGCAAATGGCCTTTTTAATTCCTCATCAAATGTCAAAATATTCTTTCACTTTTCCCAAGTTGAGGAGTTCAGCCTTGTGAGGGTTTTTTTGCTCATGGCATACCTAGGCAAAGTCCAGAACTGCGGGACTCAACCATACTTCCACAGGTTTTCTAATCTCTTTAACGAAGTGCTGTAAGATTTTGCTTTGCCTCTTCACTTGAGACTAGTCACAAACTACACAGTGCTTTTCCTTTGTTTCCAGAGTGAATGAACAAAGATATCCATTCAGGAGAAGTATACTATTTTGCCTTCTTTACGATGTCAGTCTGTACCCAAAAGAGAAATTATTCAAACTTCATGAAGAAATCACAATCAAAAAACCCCCACGAGACTGAAACAATCCTTTATAAAACGCTCAAATTCTCACAGATTTTTGCTGGACACGTAACTCAGAGAAGTGAAGTAGCTTGTCGAAAGCTACATTGAAAATCTGGCACAGAGCGTGGTATAGACCTTAGTTCGCAAGAATCAACTTAGTCCATTAACCCTCATCCCACACACACAAAGAATAACCACGGGTCAAAATCATGTCAGTGCAGATGGGAAGCACACTTATGAATTTACTTTCTCCTCTCAGGCCTGGAGGCAGGGACTGCTCCAGACACTGTTATCGGGAGAATGAAGAAGGTACATGTATGAAGACATTACCTTCCCTCCTCTTCAAACCCACATGTAAGAAATATTCTCTTCTTCTTCTAAATTAATACTTGAGGGTAAATCACATAAAATGCATAAGAAGTGTACCGGATTAAAACAAATAGGCCTTTTTAATAAATACATCTTCAGTGTAGCATTCCAAAATAGATTTCATTAAAAATTTCCCTTAAGAGAGTAACTTAAAGTTATAAAAAAAAAAAGAAAAAGTCAAGTGCTGAGGCACTTGTTTTAATTGGCTTTAACTCCTGCAGTCTAAATGCAAAGTATGAGGCCTATTATAATTTGGATGGATGGTGCTTCTAAACATAGTGTCAGAATGCGGTGAATGAAGAGAGGGGTGGCAGGCCAGCACACATGCTGCCAAGCGAAACAGCTACTCTGGCCATGCCGCAAAAATCAAACACACACGCAGAGCAGTAGCTATAATTAGACATGGACAAATCATGCTAGATGTGTTAAGAAGCCACTTTAATGCAAATATTTTATTTCTTAAGTTTTTCTCAATTATGCCCTTCTACCGAGTTGGACTGAAATGTGTTTCAGATAGTGATGAAGAGTTACCCTAGCAAGGTTTTCCTCACAAAAAAGTCAATAGAAATGTGCATGCTTAGATCTACTTTTTCCTGGTTCTCCTATTACCCTGCCTAAATCCTTCTCTCTCTTGTTCGGATTTTGCCACATGCCTTCTTGAACTCACAGCTGTGTCAGTTTGGCCACCATTTGAAAAAAAGGGACAAGGAGCTTTTTATGTAATACAGCTGAAGCTGGGTGTGGATTCGGTGATGAAGGAGAAGGTTGCAGGGCGGGCAGGCTTTGATCCAGCCCTTACATGGTCACAGAAAAGGTCTTCAGTATCATGCCCCCAACCACAGCAATCACCCAAGTTGCAAGGAGAGTAGCTAACAGTAGAAAGCAGCACGGGCATCATTTTGTACCACAAAGTAGCAAGGAAGCCTTCTTGCAGGTTTCAACAATTAGATTATGACTGAAAACAGTACCCTAAGATTGAGAGCACTTGTTCCCTTCTGTATCTGTCAATCATTTTGATTAAAAATTATCCATATGCTCTCTACTGCTTTCTTTTCTGTCCCTGGTTCCAATGAGAGTAAAGGGAGTAAGTTACAGTTTTGCTCTGCAAAGCTGATGTACAGAAACAGAGAAGTTTTGACTTCAACATTTCAATTTCAATTTTTCAAGCAAACCGATTTCACAATATTGCACCTCACAAATAAAAAGGTGAGTGGGTTTCACCACACTATACCAGGCTATATCTTTAAGTTCCTCTACATGCTTTTTGTTACTTCTCATTAGATAAACAGCCTGCCTCTTTTCAGTCTCCCTCTATGTCAGCTTTTCCATTCCCTTCACTCTCTGAGTCCTTCCCCCTGGACCTTTTCACTGAGCTGCAGATGCCCAGCTGCAGGCAGCGTGCCGTTCAGTGAATTCCCCAGCTTGGTGAGGTGCCTCTCAAGTTTCTCACAGCTTTCATGAACTTTGCCCAAGTTTGCTACCCAGTGTCATTTACGGGATTTGCCATTGTGCTCCTCACCCTCTTTCCAAGTGTCTTGTAAGGATAGAGGTCCCAATCCAGGACATTTGCTTGTCATTTCAAATATTGTTATTGCTTTCATTTGCATTGTGGTAACTTCTACCCTTTAAACCAGAGTGCTGCTGTCCCTCCTTGCCCCTAGGCTCCCAAAAAGCAACTGCTCAAGAGCAGAAATCATTTATGCAGGTGGCTTCAACCCTTTTGTACAGAGCCAAAGCTATGCAAATAGAGCAGGAATCACCCTGTTCCCTTTGCTTTCCACACCATGGAGCAGAGTAAAAGACCTATACTTTTTTGTTAAGAATAATGTTTACTTGCTTTTCATTTAAATAGAAAACCTGGCAATTGCAGCTCAGCTTTCTATGAGGTGAAGAAGCTCAGAGCACTTTGTTATTTGCTCTATTGCCAGGCACTACGATTTAGTTTGCCACTAACACTTTGGGTGTTGGTTTTTTTGAACTCTTACCACACTGATATCTTTCCTCAACCAACTGCACCTTTACTAAGGCAGGACACGTCAAGGTCTTGAATCAAGCTGAGTCAAACTAACAAGGGCTCATGGTTTCTGGTCTGAATCTCCGCAGCAGTTAAGCAAACATCTGGTAAAATGATTTACAGCATTAATCTTCCCTTTCCATGGTACACACTGATTGGGCTGCATATAAGTTTAGAATCATAGAATGGTTTGGGTTGAGAAAGACCTTAAGATATCTAGTTCCAACCCCCCTGCCATGAGCAGGGACAACTCACAGTAGACCATGCTGCCCAAGGCTTCGTCCGACCTGGCCTAAATTTAAACAGCCTTAGCTTAATCTTCCAACAACCATTTGCATCGTGTCACAGAGAAGGTACCACTTATTGCCTGAAGGCAGGAACAGAGAATGTATTTGAGCAAGAGGATCAAAACCTACTTACACTGCAGACAAGAACTGGTCAGCATAAGAGGGAAATAATATTGGGTCTGAGTCAGTAATTACAAGACCAGTCACCAGTGCTGAGGACATACCATATTCTTTTTTTCTCAGGCATAAATATGTTTCAGCTGAGAAGAGTCATAATAAAATGAGAAAAATCTGGACTTCAGCACTTCTCAGGTTAAGTGATTACAGACAGCTCTGCTTTGGACAACAATGGATTGTGTCTCCCAGGTTTTTTTCCTGGGCAGCCCTCGCCTTTTGCTTAGCAAAATTCCATATCAGTTCTCTGGAAACAAAGTTTTCTCAGCCTTTTCCACACCTGTAACACAAAATGCTATAAAGATGCATCTGAATGGAAAACAAATATTTGAAAGAGAGCTAAAAAGCATTAATGAAACACAGTACTCAGAAATGGACCCGAAATGTGCCTGCACAGGCAAAATTGACAATTACGTGGAGGACCAGAGTCTCACCACTCCCAAACACCCAGCAGTAGGAGCTGGTTCTTCTCTACGCAAGACATCTTTTCCAGATCTGCTTTCACATGACACCATGTCAGACGGGAAAGTGCAACTACCTTCACTTCACAGGGAAAACAAAGGCATGGAAGATTTGTTGTAATATAAGCCCAATGCCTTACACTTTAAGATGCTGCCTGATTGTTTAACCATTCCTCCCTCGGGGGAAGGAAACTGGCTTCTTTTGGTCTTCCAACACGCACTGTATTAGTTGTCCTTGTTCAAATTACAGCCTGCTACAGGGGTCATGAGCTGCTTGTTCATGCTCTTGAAAATTTTTATATTCAGAGCAGAAAACAGACAGACATGGCCAAGAAGAAAGGTGAGCTCAGGGCAGCATAAGCACTCACATACCCACAAAAGATAATCCATTCTTCCTTAGAAGAAATGAGAATTTAGGAACAGGGTTTTGGATAGATGTCAGAAACATCTTTTCTCATAATAATTTCCTTAAAACAAGATTTTTAGTATAGTAATCTTCAACGTTTCATTATAAAAAATTAGTAAGCTATTTACAATTAGTTTTATTTCTGACTGCGATGAAATGAGCTGATTATTATCAATCCAGACATTACCTTCCAGAAATCGTTTGTGCTTTTCCTCGTATTTTACCTCTACAGCTTTGAGTGACAGATAACCACTTCTAACAGGAATCTAGAGAATTTAGTAACATGATTTAGTGACATGGTGGGCTTGGCAGTCTGGGCTAATGGTTAGACTTGATGATCTTAAACGTCTTTTCCAACCTAGTTGATCCTATGATTCTAGAAGCCTTACAAAAGTGGCACAGGCATACAATGAGTACAGGGAAGACAGCGCACAACTGCAATAACCCGAGTGTGTGCAAAATTGTTACTCTTTGCTTAAGTCACACTGTGCCGGTTTGAAGCATTTTGGATGCCCCTACCATTACCGTGCATGCAGAAACAACAGCACAACATACGAAAGCAAATTGAGCTGTGTAAGTGCAGCAAATCTGATGTGCACAGTGCATGCAACAGGCTGAAGACACACATTGTAAGCTGTCTTACTGACTCTTTACAGGCTACTTGGGTAACTTTTTGTACCAAATCACAATGCATAGAGTTTTAATACACAGCTTCATCCAAACTCCAGCCTGGAGGCTTGAGTCTTTCTCAGAAACAAATCAGAAGAAACATCTAAAAAAGAAACAACCACCAAAACATAGACTGAGGAAGGCAAGGAAACTTCCCAGCCAGACTCCTGTGGCTTGTGACCATTATAACAGCTGCGTGTGACTATTGTAACAAAAAAGGAAATTATGTACCTTGTAGGACAACTGCCACCATGAATCTTTCTTTACTTAGCAGAATAAAATGTTACCTCAACTGAAGTGGCAATATATAATATTTTGGAGTACATTCTTCTCTATTTTTCTAACTTCTAACACTGATATACTTGTCCCTTTTGCTCTCCTATTTCTCATCGTGTTCTCTCCCCCTTTTTAAAAGTCAGCTGTTGCACTTATGCTTGGAAATTATGAATAAGTTTAAAAAGAAAGCATTTGTTTTACTTGATAATCCATTTTTTCTAAAAACTGATTGGTTGGATGTATTTTGTACGATTTGTAATATTCAACATTTATTCCAGTATACTTTTCTTATCTTATCATAGCTGCTGTCAATGATATTGTCAAAAAAGCAGAGTTGTTGGTGGTATCATCCATGAGAAAGACCACTTTTAAGAAACTTAAATTAATTTCTTGCTTGTAACAAATATTTTAAGACACAAAGAGGACTTCTACTCGTTAAGATAAATGGCTCTACAAAGCTACCAAATGGCTCCAACTGTCATGTGTATTTTGCAACAGGAGAGAAACTATCGTATTACTCCTTGAGATTCCTATCCAAGTATGGTGACCATTACACAGTGAGCTGGTTTGGACTTCATAGCTGTAAAGCCAGAAGTACTAGCTTAAAAGCTGTTTCTCCATTTGCAGTCATTTCTAACATATTTCAAAATAAGTCACTAAAAATTCGGCAGAAAAAGAAATGCAAACTATATTATAAAGCTCTTCTGGAAATTCTGCTCCCATATAGATCTATCAGCTTTGATGGATAATCTCTGGAGAACCGCACACCAGCAACTAAGCACCTTTGTTGCAGCTGCCTGTCACAACAGTGCCAAAGCAGGCATGGCAGAAGGGAATATGTGCCTGTGCCTCTGTCACGGTTTACTGCCTGACACCTCCATTTGAACATGACTGCATTAGCAGTGTGAGCACATATCCAAGGTTTGCACTGGAAGAAATCTCCCCTTTGTCCAGTTCCAGTCCAGGAAACAGTTTATTGGCATATCCTGCGGAGGTACAATCTTTAAGTATCTAAAGATGGTGTAACAACTGCTGCAAGACTCACTACTTACCTTCATCAGAGCTCTAGGGTTTTCACATACCGCTCATCCACACCTTGTAACATTTATTTTCACAGGCTGAAGAAACATGTTTACTGATCTGACAAAGAGTGCTTAGTGCTGTAAGAAATCCAACAGGTAGCCTCAAAGAGCCTTACCTCGAGATGGCCCTTCCACACCAGATTGTGGTGCGTAGCAGCCAAGTGCTGTATTTCCAGGCAAAACCAAATGTAGACCACACAGAGAGAAGCCATGCAAAAGTTTTCTGGAAACATTGCACAAGATGAACGGGGCAAGGAGCAGCTATTGGCAAGAAACTAGGTAGAGTTACAGCCCAGGGGACTGCAGAGACTCCCAGAGGTGTTTGCTGGTTTGGAGGGCTCCCTAAATTACCTTAAGGGCTAATATTATCTACCTGACCTACTTTTTCCCCTTTTGTAGTGATTGTCTGCCCATGCATCAATCAGTCTCCTCACAATTTCTACCACAGGGAGTTCATAATCTTGAACACAGATGGTGTGACACAAACACTGTCCCACAGTAGGCAGGTAGAGGAACAAACTTTAATGTAATTAATTAATAACTGCTTGGTTTCTTCCTCCTTTCCTTGCCTCCTCCTTTTCTCTTTATCTCCTCAGAACTTGGGCTCTGTGATGGCTCCTCCTTTGTAAAGAAAAGTGCAGCACACTGGTAAGGAGATTCATTGTGTCCCCCCATTTCTTGTCTTCTGCCAGAACTAGAAAATCTGAAGAAGAGGAATCCTTTGTGGATCTTTGCCCACAGAGCAGTAGGCAGACAGTGCAGAAAGGCTTCTGAGGTTATAGTAAGGAGGAAGAAGATGTGAATGCAGAAATATGATTCAAGAAGAGAACAGTTTTTCTGAGAGCAATCATGATACAGATATTTTGTCTGTGTTTCTTCTGTTGGTTACCATTATTAATCCATGAGAAGCATCAGTGATTATAAGCAGCTACATTAGTTTTGCATCACAGTTATATTAAACATAGTTAGAGCAAAAAATACATGTATTTTCACAATTCTCTGACATGTTTTTCATTGCTCTGGAAATTGTTCCCTTACTTCTTCGAGGTATTCAAGACTGTTCTACCAAAGCAGCCTCTAGATGGCACATATGAGAATGTTAGAACAGCTATCAGAAAAGCAAGCTTGCTTAAAACAAAAATCTTTTCGATGTTGAGAGGTATATTGTGAATACAAGTTGCATTTGTGTTATCAATGTGTGCTAAAAATCCCATCATTCTCAGTCATGTTCTCCTAAGTCAGTGACCTCAGTTTACAGAAACATTTTTGTACCTTTCTGAACTTAATTTTAATATTTGATCAGAGAAAAAGTGACTAAATGAAACAGAGAACAAGCTGCCATAAAGATTATTTCCTTTTATGGCAAGATGGATAATTATAGGTAGGACTACATAAATTACCTCTATCCTGAGTTTCTACTTTCAGTCATTTATTCAAATTATCAATAACTACTACATTTAGCAACTAAACCACTCAAATAATTTCCACTTGGAATGACTAAAACCCCCGTGTTTTCTGCTATGAGAAAAGCATTTTTTTTAAGCGTATGCTTTCCATCATTTTTAAAACACCCAAGCAGCCAAACTTCTAAAGCCAAAAAATCTTTTGAATATTTGAACAGGAAATATTTTGACATTTGAACCAGGAAAAGCCCTTACTAAAATGAAATTCCCCATGCTGTACTTTGTGAAAGAGGCAATGAAGAGTAAGGCATAAAAATCTCGACATCAGTTCTCTTACCAAAGGAAAATCTTCTCAAACTGGCAGAGATGTGAGAAAACTGAAGGCTTCTTTACCTTCTACGGGTCAAAATCACAAGCAAAATCTGCCTGGAAAGAGGGGACAATGGTAAACTTGATACAGCCATGGCCATGCAACTGGTACTTGGATGAGAGTAGTCTGCTTTCCAGAGGTTTATCTCTAAAACTGGATGATTTCACTACTGGGCACTTAGGTTTTACAGCCCATTTCCACATGGCATGAAGTGGCTAGAGGAAAAGCCTTGGCACAAAGAGCCTTTCACCATTACAAGGAAAAAAACCACTAAAACTTTGTATTATTGAAATTGTCGACAGGAAGAAATAGTGAACAGGCAGATTCCTTTTTGAAAAACAAAGACTAGCGATGTTCACCTGAGGGCACAGAAAGATGAAAGAAAGATAAAACAAAATGGATTTAACTTAGATGCCAAACACCCTTAATGAGAGATACAGCCCATAAAAACTATCAGAATAATTAGAACTATGTAAATGCCAGAAAATCTTTTCAGCAATGACTTGTTAGATCAGAGCAGAATTTTTTTTCAGAAGTGTTTATGTCTTTTCTTCTTGTATGTCCAAGCAATCAAACTTCATTCCAAATGTGCTCCTCAAAAGCAAGTTTTATGGCTATATGCTCAACTATCTGAACAATGTATGCAAATATTCATCTTACCATGAATAATATCTTATCCTCCTCAGGGAGTCTTCAAGCACTTCAAGCAAGGACAAAGACTGAAATTCTGTTCTGCATCACATGGGTAGAGAAGAAAGGCATGGGCAGGGGGAGGACTGACTCTGCTTTAGATCACATTAATTCATGGGCTGCCTCAAGTCTTCAAGGTTAAGTAAGTTGTGGTGACTTCCCTACAGTACTTATGGGCCATAAACTTCTACATGATCACTGTATCTCCCTGACATGCGCTGTATGTTTTACTAGAAGCTGCACTTATCATTGAAAGACCAGTACCCAGGGAGGATGCTGGCAGGCAGAGTATTAATCAGATGTGTACCTTAAACCACAGTTAGAACAAATACTGTCTTGCATTGTCAAATCATAACACATATGTGGAAACTACCTTTAAAATAATCTTACAAATCTGCATAAAGAATGGATTTTCTCAGGGTCTTTTTGCTTTATGTAGCTATCCTATAAGAAAAAAATAAAAATAAAAATGGCAGGACAGTGTTGTAATATAGAAATGTTACTGGAAATCTGACAGGATCCTCCAGCATAATTTACTGATAATTCATAAAATTAAAATCATAAAAATTTATAGTAAACGTATAGTAAATTATAAATCTGAACTTCAAGGACAGAAAGCAAGTGTAATGGTACAACCACTACTTAGCAGCGCCCACTTCCAGTTAAACCCAATATAATGAAACTTAACCAACTGATTATCTTAAGAATTGTCGTGGTTTAAGCTGTCGTGGTTTAAACCCAGTCAGGTAATTCGTTCGCTCACTTCCCCCCCTTTCTTGCCCTCCCCCTGCTCTTGGAGGGACGGAGAGGAGAATCAAAAGAATGCAACTCCCACGGGTTGAGATAAGAACAGTTTAGTAACTAAGGTATAACACAAATCACTGCTGCTACCACCAATGATAATAATGATAAAGGAAATAACAAGGGAACAGAATACAACACCTCACCACCCACTGACCGATAACTCGCCCCCCAAGCCCGACCAAGCTCCGACCGATACCTCCTCCAACCCTGCAGTCTCCCAGCCCTTCCGGCTAACTCCCAGTTACATCCTGGGCATGACGTGCTGTGGTATGGAATACCTCTTTGGTCAGTTTGGGTCAGGTGTCCTGTCTCTGCTTCCTCCCAGCTTCCCCTCCTCCCTGGCAGAGCATGAGGCTCACAAAGTCCTTGGCCAAACCAAAACATCTCTATCAGCTCTGTTCCCGAGCTGAAAGTCAAAACACTGCACTGCACCAGCTACCAAGGAGGAGAAACATGACTGCTACTGCTGAACCCAGGACAAAGCCCAGTCGGCAACTCAGCCACGCAGTCTCTCTCTCAGTCCCCCTCCCCTGATTTCTCCCCCTGCTCCCGGAGGGATGGGGGGGAGAACCGAAAGAATGTAACTCCCATGGGTTGAGACAAGGACATTCCAGTAACTAAGGTGTAACGCAAACCACTGCTGCACCACCAGTGATAATAATGAAAAGGGAAATAACAAGGGGAGAGAATACAACCACTCCCCACTCGCTGACCGATACCCAGCCCAACCAAGCAGTGATCTAAACCTTCCAGGTAACTGCTCCCAGTTACATCCTGGGCATGACTCACTGTGGTATGGAACACCTCTTTGGCTAGTTTGGGTCAGGTGTCCTGTCTCTGCTTCCTCCCGGCTTTCCCTCCTCCCTGGCAGAGCATGAGACTCAGAAAGTCCTTGGTCAGAGTAAACATTACTGAGCAACAACTAAAAGCATTGGTGTTATCAGCGTTGTTCCCAGGCCGAAAGTCAAAAACCACAGCACTGCACCAGCTACTAAGGAGAAAAACGACTGCTACTGCTGAACCCAGGACAGAATTAAAATCAAAATTCTCGAATTCATGTTGTGCTTCCATCTCACATTCCAAAAATCATGGTGACTGGGTCTTGAATTTAGCTTTTTTTTAATACTATCGCCTGTCATACTGTGCTCCAGTTTCTGGTACTTTCTGCACCCTAGAAAAGGCAAATTTCAACCGACAACAGACTTGCTTTCCATGGTTAACTTTACCAACTTCCAAGAAGTTCAGTTGAAAATCTTTTATAAACACATTAGCCTTAATGACAAACTTCTCTGTGTCCTTTTGTCTTTCTTTATGTGATAAAGAAGACAATGAGAAAAATGGTAGGTTGAATAAAGCAAAAATTTTTCTGCTCTTTTCCCTTTATTCTTTGCCCACCCCCCCTTTTTAAAAGCTAAATTAATAAACAAGTAAAAAAAAAAAACAAAAGAATCAGTGAGCCTCAGGAATAAAGGGGGTAATAGGCTCTCTCAGAGTCATGCTCCTTTGTCCTTTACCATTAACATTCATTAATGTATAACTACTCTGTTTCAAAGTCTTTGTCTTCTTTTCTGCTGCATCCTGTCTCACATTTTCATTCCATTGTGGTGCTGTGTTTACTATTTCTAAGAAATAAATTCTGCTATAAATTTTATTCAGTTCATGTTGCTTCTTTACTTCTTTTTACTACCATTAGTATTTTTTATTCCATCTCTCTCATTCTTCTTCCTTTAACTATATGGTTTATAGTCAAGTGTTTTCTTTCAAACTGTAACTGCTGTCATTTGAAGCCTATATCATGTTTACAATTGATTCTTTAATTTCTAATAAATGTAAAATAAATGTAGAGGCAAATGTATCTTCTGGCTGTTTTATTGCTAATATAATTTGCAATTTGTTATAGAATATACCCAAGAAGCCTTGGGTTAATGTCTTTCTCCTTCCTTTCCCCCACAGAAATTAAAATCTGAGAACAGGACATTAGGTGTATTGTATGATGCTCAATACTGTCATAACATGGTCCCTACAAAAAGGTAGGGACCAGATAGTTCATGGTGATATCATGATGATAGCCAAGGTTAATTTTTCAGCATGTCTGAAAGTTGGGTGTTTTTTAATCACCACTGTATTATTTTATTCTTTAACTAGTAACTTGCATGCCTACTGCATTTATGAAAAAGGCTTCTGGTAAGTCTTAACGAAGTGAACCCCTACCAATGTAAAACTGGTTTGCGTCCATAGCACACACAGAGATGAATCTGAGGGATGCACATCAGTTCTGCAGAGCTACCTCCAGCCATGTGCAGTATTTTGCCTGTGACTGAGATATCTGGAAGCATGAAGTCCTAGTACGGAGAATACCTGGACATTTTCCCTGCCGTCACAATGACCTAGACTCCTGGACTAATTCCCCATTTGAGATTTTACCTCTTTACCCTTCCCCATCTTTGTGCTACCCTTCTGTTTTCAGTGTAATAGAACATACTTGACACCCATTTCTCGTCACTCTTGTACAAATGGTTTTAAACCTAATCCCTCTTCTTCTCTAGGAAATGCTTCAAAGCCACAAAGCTACATATTTCTCCTTTTGGATTCTCTGCCTGTCTGAATCAATCTTGAACATTTAGTTCTCAAATAAGGTAATTTTAAGAGATGGGGGGCACAGTGCCTCTTCTTTCCTCTCAGCTTCTCGTCCATCCTGAAAACACGTAAAAGAGTGATACCCCTATGGTGGTATGGGAATATCTCTTTGAACCCCTAAGGACAGGCAAGATTAGAATCTCATACCCCTCAGATTTCAGCCAAATGCTTTATTCAAGCATGAAATGTTCAGTCATTATATTGGACCTTTTCTCCCCGTGTGCCTGTCTGCAAGTCTGTAAGTATAAACATTATTATTATTATATTGTATCTCTAAACTACTGTATGAATTGACTCCTGAAAGGTTCAACTCCTTACTACAGTCAATTGATTAGAATGGATTTAACTGAAGAGAAGAAGAAAGAAGAGGGTAATGGATAAGAGAAACTAAGATGAAGAGGAAGGAGAACAGAGGAAGAGGTAAAGCAGAAAAACAGGGAAAAGAAGGGACGCGGGGAGGAGATAAAAGACCTGAAAAGGAGTGATAAGAAGCCAAAGCAGGAAGAAAGAGAGCAAGGGAAGGGAAAAGAAAGGTAAGATAAAGAAAGGAAGGAGGCGAGACCTGTAAAGCAGAAAGCAGCAAAAAGCATTCAAAACACTGTGAGGCATTTAAGAAGAAAAAGCAGTCAAAGCAAGGAAAAATAAAGGGGCGGGAGGCTGTGGTAAAAACCACTAGACATGAAAAGCAAGGACAGGCAGTCATAGTGACAATCAGGGGAAACCAGAGAAGAGAAAAGCAGCCTAAAGAAGTTAAAGAAGTGAAAACCAGAAAAGGAAAAAGTAGAGAAGGGAGGAAGAAAACAAAACACACCAGAAAAGTAGTAAAAAAAGACTGCATAAAGTGAAAGCAGGAAAAAGCAGACAAAGGCAGCCAAAAGCAGGGAGAAGCAGTGAAAAACAGAAGGGGCAAGCACGGGAGGGAAGCAAGGAAAGGGGGAAAATGAGAACATCGAAAAAGCAGCAAAAAAAGGGCAAAGAAATGAAGCAAACGGAGAAGGGGAACACAAACACATGGCACCTGAAAAGCAGTGGAACGTTGTCAGAGCAGTAACATGTAGGACCAGACAAGCAGGGAAAAGTCAAAGCAGAGAAGAGGCTGAAAAATAGGGCAAAGAAGAGGAGGCAACACCGAGGAGAGGAAGAAAACCAAACAAGGGGGGGGGGGGGGGAGATAGAAAAGCAATGAAAAGAAGTAGCGATACACAGGGAAAAGGGGGGGGGGGGGGAGTAGGAGTGGGACACTTGAAAAGCAATGAAAATAAAGCAGCAACTACCAGGGAAAGAAGTCAAAGCAGTAAACAGCAGGGAATAGGAAGGCAAAAGCAGGGGGTGACACAGTGGGAAGCAGGAAAAGACCTGAAAAGCAGCCACATAAAGTCAAAGCACTGAAAAGCAGTGAAAAAGTGTCAAAGCACTGACAAGCAGCAAAACCAAGTCAAAGCACTGAACAGCAGGAAAAGAAGGACGAAGGAAAACAACCTGAAAAGCAGGTAAGACAAAGAAGCATAAAGCTGGGAGCAGGGGAAAAAGTAAAACAAGGAAAAGAAGTCCAAACAGGAATAAGCAGGGAAAAATAAGTCAAGCCAGTGGAACGCAAAGAAGGGAAAAGCTGGGAAAAGCCAAAGCAATGAAGAATAAGAATAAATACACCCGAAAAGCCTCTGAAACAAAGTGGAGAAGGAAGTGAGAAGAAACCTGAAAAACACTGAAGCAAGGAAAGGAAGCAACCCAAACACCTGAGAAGCATTTCAAAGAATGGCTACAAAGGGGAAAGACACAGCATTGGAAAGAAGGGGGGAAATACCTGAAAAGCATTAGAAAGAAAGCAGTGAAAGTCAGTGAAGGAAAAGCAAGGGGAATGCGATGCAAAGCAATGGTGGAAAAGGAAGTAAAAAAGACAGGCAGGAAAGACAGGAAGTGAAAAGAAGTCAACATAGTGAAGAGCAATGATGGGAGGGAGGCACAATCTGAAGATAAAAAAAAAAAAAAAGAATGCAAAAGAACAGAAGTCAAAGCAAGCGGGAAAAGTCAAATCAGGGAAAAGAACAGAAAGCACAGAAAAAAGAAGGGGGAACCTGAAAGACGGGAGGGTGCTAGAATGACAAGCAGGGAGAGGAAGGGAAAAATAGGAGAAGGGGGTGAAAGACCTGAAAACTATTGAAAAGAGGGGGAAAGGGGTTGCAGCAAGGCAAACAGGGAAATCATTACAGGAAGCACAGGTAGGAAAACAAAGCAAGGAAGGCAAGCACAGAACAAGACAGGAAAAGCTGTGAAAAGACAGGAAGTGAACAAGCAGGAAATGGAAAGAAATACAGTGAAAAGAAAAAGCAGAAAGACTGGAAAAGCAACAGAGGAAGGCAGGCAAGAGCAGTGGGAACAGCAGGGAAAACACAAACAACGGAAACAAAAGGCGGGGGGGGGGGAAATAAAAGTCTGAAAGATGGGAAAAGGAGAAAAAAGCAAGAGGTGAAAAGTGTAGGGAAGTGGGGATAAGGGTCAGAGTGGAAAGTAGGGAAGGAGAGTGAGAGCAGCAAAAAATAATGGGAACTTGGAGTGGGGAGGGAAATGAACTACAATTTCCACTGAAAAGGAGAAGAGTATTTTAACATGATTTTAGCCTAAGTTACTATGTTTGACTTCTTCTTCAGACAAAAATCTCTCATTGTCTCCATGAAAGAACTGAATATGACACTTCTGATTTTCTGTGGCTCCCAAGATTCCTACATTTGTCTTCCCACGTCACTGAGGTTATGTCTGGACATGAGCCTTTTACACTGTCACTGTATCAAAGTGACCTGTATGGATGGACACACCTGATTTCAAGGCACTGCCACTGTAATGTTTCTACATGTAGCATGTTTTGTTTACAGAACAAATGCCTTTACACAGAATAGCCTTAGCTCTGTGTACTGAAGTTGCCAGAGTTATGTGAGATAGCATACATAGAGTACAACAATAAAGCAGGTTATTCCAGTATAAACTTACAGCATTTTTCTTGGAAGAAACACTAACTTAGCTAGTGTACAAAAACATTGATGAAATTCCTCAGACACAAGGCAAACATTTTGTAGGGGCAGGAAAACAATTCAGATGAAAATAAAAATGCACAAGTGCTGTGGCACACTGCAGTAAAGAGGAGGAATCCCACTGGTACCAAACTGTGCTAGCCCTACATTAGGAAAGAAGACAAGTGAGACTAAAGCTCTGAAAACTACATTTCCTTATTCTTTGAAAACCACATTTCCTTCTTATTCTTGACTGCAAGGCCTCCAAATGGAGTTCCCTTTGGGTGCAAATTACAGAAAGGGTTTTTTTCACTGAAAATGCAGTATAGCTCAGAATGTGCTCCCTTCAGGACCCACTGTTCTTCCTGCTTTGAGAAGTCTTCTTTGTCACAACCTCCCTCCTCATTGTAGTTAAATGATAAACTCAACCTACCAACTGTTAACATTTGATACTGGGAGGGAGTATGAAGCGAATTCTGAATGAGCTACAGGTTGGCAGGAAAACCTGAAGGAAAACAGATGAATTGGACCACAAGAAGCTGTATAGAAAAGACCTGCTGGTGAGCGGTAGGGGAGCTCCTGAAGAAGGCACTCTTGAGTTGGGGAGTTTCCTGCTTGAGATCTTCAACTAGTTTCTTCAGAACAAACTCAGTTTTTATTTTTTCATATATCATTTTCAATCACTACCAATTGTCTTGACAGTCAACATCTGTGAAATTAATCTCCTCTCCTCCCGCTTCTCATGGAGAGACCTACAGGAGATGGATTTAGTTATTCATTTCTATTGTCTTACTTATGCTACTCTTCATTACCCAAGACCATATGGAAAACCCCTAAGACTTGAAATTTCAACTCTGAAAATACATGGGATTTTGCAAGAGATTTATAACCTAGTGCTCAGCAGGACTCACCTCTACAACAATCACAAAAAACTGGCTTTGAGAAGCAATGTTTTTAACCCTTTCCTCATCTTATAGTTATTCTTTTAGGGTCCAAGGTGTGCATTGCCTTGAAAACTAAGTCAAATTTGTTTATATACACACTCCAGAAAGAGAGCACAGCAATAGAAAATCCAGAGTTCTTTTCAAAAAACCCAAAGGAAAGCTACCAAGCCAGATCTTCAAAATTATAAACTACTGCCCTTCATTACGTTAAGCAGAGAACTAGCTGACATTATGCAGAAAAATTAATGGGAAAATGCAGTGCATGCATGTTAAGACAAGCCTGTCCCACTGTCAATCATACCAACTTTCAACACCCTTTAACAAATAAAGGTTTTGAATTAAAATGTTAGTATGTGTACAATTTGTAAACAGTGATGATATATGATTAAAAAAATAAATAAAATTAAGCAATCTTTAGACTGAAATTGTTTTTTTCTAGGAGTAAAACTTCCCATCTGTTGCTCCACTGGCAAAACATCATCTTCCCAGAAAGTTTTCATAACAGACTCTACCAGGAGGCTGCAACAGTGAAGACTCCAAATGACTAATGCATTCAAGAGAACATTGTATGTACAGAAGCCTTTATACTGGAGACCAACATATTTCAAGGAGATGCTGCAATATTGCCTTAGAGTACACAGCAACTGCATGAGATTTGTCCGTCTGCATGGAAACCGATGTGGGAAGCAAAACACCAACACATTTTTGTATTTGTTTTGTTAACTGAGCATCGTTAAACTAAATTCGACATGTAAGATGCAGTGTTCTAGAAATATAATACCCTTATAATCAAAACATATGCCAAGACATCATTACAATGGTATTCCAGGACACTGGAATTTGCAGCAGTGGGAAACAGAAATTGCTGTTGAAGCTGTTCCTATGGAGTACTTGGAGGCTAAGATCTGGACTGGACAACTTACCAGAGATGAGAAATGCCTCTTGAAGATGTACAGGAAAGAGAAGAAAATTCCAGTGTACTACACAAGGAAATTTAATGGCATTGCCTCATCTACCTAAAGCCACATTACATTCTCTTGTGCAAAAAGCATGATCTATGTGCAGGTTTCTCAGTACAGGCTCCACTGAAATTCAGACTTGCCCCGGCCCAGGATGCATCTGCTCTTAAGGATTATTATTGTTTGGCTTAGAAATTTGTTCCACACGCTCTTCCTGAAAAGATTTATGACATTTTTACAATAATGCCAGTACTGTCTTGCCAGTGAGAATAGATTACTTGCCTTAATTTAAAAAAAAAAAAAATAGCTGATGTGCTTTTAAGACTGAAAATACTCTGGCTGTTTCCCTTAGATGCTAGTTTTCTGCTTTAGTTTCAGCAGCTTTTCACTGTAACACTGTGTATCATTCTTTAGCTGGGGTACTTTTCACTGTTGCACACTGAGGAAAAATTGCTTGTTAAACAGAGGAAAATGAGGACCTAAGGTGGATCCACAATAAAATATCCCACTACTCCATGGCAGGAATTATTTTTAAGGATGCCTTTGGTCAGTCTCACTTCCATTCTCATCTTACTAAACACAGGTAGAAGTTTTAATAGGTAATCACTCAATAAAATATTCTGCTTGGGTTTAGGGTTGTATTCCTACAGTTCTAAAACTTGATTTATAACACCTACTGTGGTTTGCATCTTTTAAGGTCTCACTAGACTCCTGCTTTCAGCCCATTTTAACCTATACATCTCAGCCCTAGTTAGTAAATAAATTAAAATCCCTTTCAAGTTGCTAAATGCTGACAATCCACTATCCATTACTGCTGCTTCTGCCAGACTGATCCCTCCATATGCTCATTTGGTCTGACATCAGAAATCAGATCCTCCTTCAAATTTAGCCTTTCTGAATAGCAATAAAATAATCCCATCTTTCATTTCTGCTCTCTTGCAAACTTCCAGATGTGACCCAGGCCTTGCCACTTGATAAACAGATTCAAATCTACCTTGAAACAGAACATGCAGCTACATTCTAGGCATCTCTCACGTTAATTACTGGAAACCAACCTTCTGTGAAAAACTTATTTTCCAATCAAAGCAGAACTGTTAAGATTCATTCAACACGGCCATTAAAGCTTTTCATTTAGCTTCCCTCACATAATTTCCTAGGGCTACATGAAAGAAATTTCTTGGTCACTCTTTCAATTAAGGACTGCAAAATGCCACTCAAGCCAAGGGTACTTCTCTCACCTCCCTATGCTATTATTCACACTGGTTAGAGTCCCTCCCACACAGAACATCTCTTCCAATTCCAACCTTTATTCTCTTCTGAATTGTTTATCCTCACTTTCCCACTAGAATCCCTGAACATTGATTAAAGTGAATTATGTATTCTCTCTCCTGTTCAGCAGAGGAGCCCAAGTTTAAAATTTTAACTACCACCTTTGTCTGGTTTATGAAGTGTATCACATTTTCGTACCATTCAAGTCCTCAGAGATAGTCACTGCGACCATCTATGTGATTGAACTCTGTGATGCTCTGGAACATCTAGCATAAAATATAATGAACAACAGAAACTACAAATCCTCTTGGGTCTAGGCAGACCACATATATTTGATAGGGCTAGTATGAAAAACTGTTGCAATAAAAACAACACATCTTGATCATTAAGTAAAAAATAGTTCAACTATTGTTATGAGGTGGAGAAATAAACACCAACGGCAAATTTTTCACCATCAGGTTACTTCTGTAGAACCCCACAGAATCAGGGATCTTTAACACAAAACTACAATTTGGCATGGTATCTTTCTCTCCCTGACAAATGTAAAATACTGTGTAATTCTAATATCCAATCCTTTAATCACTTGCCAAAGTCATGCTATATAAAAACTATCCTCATGAGATCAACACTCAGCAATAACTCTACTTTGTTGTTAAGTTACTTGTGTAATCTTGACTAGAGAGATACTTAAATACTATTCAGAAGTTCCACATAATGATCTTACTGATATGTATTGTGTTCTATAAATCAACACAACATATTCACCACGCTGTGTCAGAGGGTTAGAGCTTTAGATTATTTCCTCATTAAAAAAGGATGTCCCTGATGGGTTTCAACAGGAATTATCTTCCAAGGTATTTCAGAGTTTTCAGTTATCAAGACTAAAATATAAGCACATTGATGGTTTAATGAAAGTAACGATGGTGGAGTGATAAACAATGAAGACAAGCCACATCTACAGGTGAATCCAACCCTTCTGTAAACCAGTCCCATTCAGACATCATTATACTTACAGGATGGAAGACCACATCCTGGAAAAGCAGCAGTTCTGAAAAGGACTTAGGAATCATGATGGATAATCATCTAAATTTACAATCTTTTAATGCAAATAACTGAGACTGAAAGATTTAAAAATGCAATCCTCGGAGGTATAAACAAACAAGCGAAGATATAAACTGAAAGGTTCAAGAATGTACCTGCACATAGTACACGCACACAGCAATACCCAAATCACTACCAGACGCTGTATGCAGACCTTCCGTCCATGCTTTTAGAATGGATTTTAAAACACCTGAAGTTTCAGAAGAGCTGAAAAAGCTTTACAGTTAGAGATTTAAGGAACTCCATCTACATAGGTTATTTAACATAGTTTTTATGTGAATAAAGTGAAATAGTTTAAAACTAGAGTAGTTATTTGTTATTCTAACAGGCAGCTAGCTATCTGATGGCCAGCAGCTGGAACTAAACAGTCCTAAAACTGAAGGAGAACTAAGAGTATGGAAATCTAGCTGAATCACTCAAGAGACATGGAAAAACCCTCACACTTCAAGAACCTATATGAAAATCAGCTATCTTATTCAAAAGTATGTTCTACTGCACCCAAAAGACATGGAATTCATGATGCAGAAACATTTAGATTGAATTCAAGGAGTAATGGCGTGCCAGTCAGATTATTTCATGACCATGGTCACTCCTGGCCTTAACATCAGCTAGTCTGTAATAAGTAGAAAGCTGCAGTGCATATAAGAACATTCAAACTAACAGATGATAATATAAAGAACTCAAAACTACAAGTACAGTCCATCAGAATCAAGCAGAGCTGTGTTCATACATCAATGATTTGTATACCTTGCTGTTTCAATTAAAAACTCAAAATTATCTGTTATGCCTCCAACTTTTACTTTCGTATTTTTAAGTCTGTTTCAATGTATCTGATATTTACATATTATAGTATAATTATACCTACCATACCATGGCTTGGAGTAGGTTAATTGCATAGGAAGATTTACTATGTTTACATTTTTTCTTAAATTACTCTTTTTTTAAAAAGCACAGTAAAGAGTCTGAGGACAAATTATTCAACTGTTTATCATACATAAGACTGCATGACTATAATACAAAGGGCTTGTCTTTTCATTTAACGTTACAATATACACAGCAAGTCCGGACTAGATCTTACAATCTGAACACAGGTATTTAACCTTTTCCATGCTGTTTATGTTTACAATGCACAGAAGTCCTGTAACCAAACTGTGTAGTAAAGCACACAAAACTGGACTGTAACATAACACAGTATGCAGAAGCACTGGATTTTATGATTTCTTCTTTATGCAGATTTTCTTTTTAACTGCTTTATTTTTTGGCGCTTGCTAAGGTGTGGCAACCCCCGCACACAGAAATTACCCAGATTTCCTATTACCCTTATATTCCTAGACAGCAGTAAGTACTGGATTCCTTTTTATATTGCTAAACTCAGCATCCTGTTTCTAAGGTGACAGCCTTCCAAATCCTGTAAACTTCTCTGAATTACCGAGTTAAAAAATAAAACCAAAAATAAAACAAACAAATAAAAAATTCATCCACAGGGTTGACATGTCAATACAATTAAAAAAAAATAAAATAAAAAAAAAGATTGCTTGATTTAAAAAAAAATAATGATTTACAAGGAAAAAAATGGTTAATCCCAAGTATCCATTCCCATTCGCATGGTAGTCAGCTGCTGCATTGCCACTGTAAGTATAAAAAATTCCACCTTTTAGTCTGAAAGAATGACTTCGCTGCATGGAACCGACCAGTCTGAACTCTGAATTTTCTGCTAAATTAACTTTTAGAAGGGCTTACTGGCAGAGGTAGATCACTGCTTCTGCAATATATAATGGGCAAAGAATGTTAATCTGGGATGGGCAATCAATGAATTACCCTTCTTTCAAATGTTTTCCACGGAGCTTTTACTTTTCATCCAAACAAATCTCTGAATGGGCCCACAAATTTTGCAACTGCCAAGCTGACTGTGTTATATTAAGGCAGCATTACCCAAAAATTAGGCACCTGTTAAATACAGCCTGCTAACCTCAGGTCTCATGTGAGTGTTTTGCTTTACTCAGACTATTATTTTGGACCTGTTCATGCAATCAAGGTCTTGCCTTCAAGTTTACAATTATGTTAATAAGGAATACAAGAATCAACTGCTGGTTTCATAGCTTCTGGATCTAGTGTCCCTTTTACCTTCAGAAGCCTGAACACATTTATAATGTAACAGATGTTATAGTCTTGAAGTAGATGTCAATCTATTATGTTCAGTACACAGATTGCTGTAAATGTATTGGCTATGAATTCAACAACAGTTCCAGTTTTGTTTAAGCAATAGTACAGCCATAATTTTCAACTGACATTTAAAAATGGTCTAGTTACACCTTGTGTCAAAGTGCAGAACTGCTACATTATTGGTTACAGACATCTATGTGCTATAAAAACAGCTTTGGTACAATAAATTATCAAAAAAGAAAATAAATTTTTGTAAAATTCACAGCATAATTGTGAGGCAAAAAAGCAGTCACATAAAATTCTGCATTTTTAAAAATGTTCAGGATGAACAGAAGACGTCTTTGTGCAGAAGTAATGGTGGAGAAACCACGTGCCGAGAAAAAGCAAAAGAAAAAAGTAAAAAGCAGGAAGGGACACAGTTGTAGCTATTTCCATCAAACGCAAACCACTACTCCTGTGACCTTCAACCAATAAGGAAGTCAACTTTATGACACACGCAAAGTGACCTTGCAATACCTTACAATAAGTGGGTCACAAAAGTCTATTTTAAAAGAAAGGCCTCTTGAATTACCCATTCTCTGTGTTTTCAGCATTAAGGACTGTCTGCAAAAGCATGTCCAAAAGTGATTGCATCTGAAATGGTAGGCTCTTCTAACTTAAGAGTCCAAATCCATAAGGCCAAAGGTTATCCCAAAGACCACCACTTAGACCTCCCCAGGACTGGCCAGGACCGACCCGTTGATTGCTTCTCAGTGCACCTCAGTTATGAAACCAGTCATATTTCAATACTAACTGACTGTGGTCTCCCAAAATACGAGACCCACAGAATCCCATTACAATTGCTGCTTTGATCCTCAGTAGATTCAGAAAAGGAGAGTTCTGACCACCGCCACTTAGCATGCTCAATGTGCCTTACAAACTCCGTTACAACCGTCCCTTTTTACAGCTGAAGAATATATATTTGTGTAATCTGAAGGTCCCTCTTTCTTACAGTACTGCATTTCTGTGCCCATGTTTGTCTGGGGAACTAAAAAAAATATATATATATTACTCACTCCCCTCCCACCCAAAAACTTCAAAGGGCCTTTTTATAAATCATGTGCAATGCCTTTAAAAAGAAACTAGTTTGGAACTACAACTAACATTTGAACAATAACCCCTGTTGAATGAGACCAAACAAAAAAACCCTCCCCAAAAAAACCAAACTATGACTATGTTGTGGCAGGTTAAAATGGGGGAAGCAAAAAGTGAATACCACTAAGCTACCCATTAACATGGGTCCAGACATGGCTCTTATAAAAGAAAAACAACCAAAAAAAAAGAACAAAAAAACAAACAAAAAAAAACCAAACAAAACAAAAACCAAAAAAAAAAACAAAACCCAACAAAAAAACTTCATTGTCCCTTTGCAATCTTTTCAAGTTTAAAAAAATAGTCAGCTTTGCCCTCCTGTAGCGGTTCAGTGAGTTTATCTCCTTCTGATTCAAGCAGCTTTGCACTTTGTTTTTGGAAAAACACCACTTCTATAAAAACACACAAGAAACAAACTTAGTTTCAGTTTAGTCACGAGCTAGCCACAGGACTTTGCTGAACACAAACTCCTGTCATGGGAGACTCTTCTCTATCAATTCCTTGCCTCATTGCAAGGTGTCCTTCAGTCATGTAATGAGCAGGACCTGTATTAGCAGAAAACTGGTATGTTGGATGTCCAGCTATGCCAGTTTCTTGGCGCGGATTAGAGTAGACTGTTAAATTCATGTCCATAGCTCCATTCTGTCCAAAGTCCAAGGTATTAGCAGCCACTGGGCGGTTCTGATAGGCCTGATTGCCTTGGTTACCAGTAGAAGAGGAAGATGTAGAGGAAGAAGTAGTTGAGGAAGACAGGGATGTCATGGAGTGGTGACTGTGGCCCACCTCCATAGAATCCTGGGTGGAGGAGCTGTTTGTTGGAGAATTGTAGACTCTTGGCCTGGTCCGGCTACCCAAGGCTTGCTGTCCATGATGGTGGTGGTGGTGGTGGTGATGGTGGTGGTGGTGAGCGCTATTTCCGTGATGATGATGTAATGCATTCTGTTGTTGAGGGGTTACATGGAAGGTGGTTTCTTGAACTGGATGGTTTTCAACAGTGACCTGTGTAGGAGCTTCAGTGGCTGTCCAACCAATTGGAGGAGGAAACTGTTGTCGAACCTATGTTAATAAGCAAAATAAAAATTAAAATGCTTACTTGAATCTGTCCATTTGCAATATACCAGAGATATTAAGATATTATGCTAACTTTTAAAAAAGTTAAAAAACCTTGTAGCTGCAGAATTATTCTAGAAGTGGAAGCATGCAGTTACAAAGAGTCTCTAATACACTTTTCTAAATATACCTTAAGAAAAATGAGTTCACTTTCTGGATGTTTTTTTCGAACAGTTTAAGTAAGTGCAATATGTGACCTTACTGTGAAAGTCACAGAAGCAGCTCTACATAATAGTAGTAATAAACAACATAATATTTGTACAACCCTTAGAACAATAAGGCCCTGATGTCTGACCCGGGTCTCTGGATACAGTAAGCATACCAAGCTAAATTAGTATGTTGTAGTTCGTATCTTGAGTAGTGTCAACAGCATTCGAGGAGTACTACCACACCTCTGGAAGAACACAGGTGATTAAAGATTCCTAGCTACACATCAATTTGTTGCATAAACTGACGACTTAGGAACAATTTATATTTGTATCCATTCTGTACTAAAATAAAAATGTTACTGAATTATTTGTAGTTAATGAGTTGCTGCTTCTTTCCAACAAGTACTGAATAAACCCTAGTCGATCAACAACAATGTTAGTGAAGTACCCAAACACCATAAAACAGAATTAAGAACTCCAGCAGGAGTCCACTGAAGTACAAGCTTGTTCTCCACTGAGTTGAAAGATGCATAGTTCTGCGTACCCTTACAACCTGTGCAAGGTGAAGCACTGACAGCTCCATCTGACTTACTGCTATTAATACAAAACCTTTACTACTACAGAATCTCTGAAAATTTTTACAGCTACCTGCAGTAAAGTGACTGACCTAACATACAAACAACTACATAAGAGCTAGTTCTGTCTACATGAGTTCAATCTTGAGATGAAAGCGTTACTTGATTTATAGGGATTTAATACTTTAATATTCTCAGAAAAGTCATATAAAGCAAACAGACAAAGCTTTACATAACCATACCTGTGGGCTGTGTGTTTCACAGTCCATAGCTTGAACAGCAGCAGTGAAGTGTCCACCACTATGTCGATGCTGGTGTGTGGGGTCTGACCGTGCCCTTCCACTGTTGCTTGTTCCAGAAGATCCACCTATAAAATCATAATATGCACAATAACTAAGAGACACAAAACTTAAAAGTAACCTGTAGAACAGTGACAGCATGAAAATATGTAAACTGTTTTGAAGTAAAAATACAAGACCTATAATAACCATTCACATTTTGGCTCATCTATTTTCTGCTTTTTGTTGGAGCAGTTACCTGTTCCAGGCGATTAAAGTAATCGATGAGCATGACTGATGTATTTGATTTTTAACCAAAAATAAAGAGAGAATATTTATCTGAAAAAGACTCCTTAGATGTGATTAACAAAAATAATTCTGTTATCCGTTAATGTGAAAAATTTACCTGAGCTTGAGGATGTACTAGAGGTGGTTCCTGAAGACTGTGACTGCTCCATGGCAGGACTAGTAGACACACTGTTACTTGTGTTTGTACCTTCGTCTGCTGTTTTCTTAAAAAAACTATGCTGTAGGGCATAATAAGGTTGAATTCGTGTCTTAGGGTCATAATCAAGCATCCTTAAGATGAGGTCTTTGAACTTCAAGTAGTCAGCTACGGTATGACCCGATTCCCCAGCACGGCGTCCACCTGGTCCTCCTGTTTCAACTCCTAGTATATTGTGAAGTTTACGAGTTCCTGGTGGTTTGTATTCCTGTTGGGAGGTTAGAAATTGCTTGAAGTCAATTTATATATTAAGACTTGGATGTGCACAGTGAAAACATGCCAGAAAAGCAAGTCAAATAAAAGTAAAAAAATATTTAACACTACGGAATGTGTTATTTCATTAATCTGTCTTACAATGTGGAACAATTAATTAAAAACAGTAAAGCTGCACTTTCAGTAAGGCAAGATGTAAAACAAAGTAACATCTCACTTTTTTTTCTTATTATTATTAATTTTATTTACAGAAACTGCCAATATTATCGTCCTCATTATGTAACCTACCCTTTTTCCATCTTTGGTCTTCTTCAAGTTCCAAGTGCTATCTGGCAACTTCTCAAAGAACTTTCTTGCTTTTGGTGCTTGGTCAAGGATGTGAGTAGGTGGTATCCCCAGAACTTCCACTATCTTATTCATTTGATCCACCTGTTCCAAATAAAGAAATTTTGTGAGGAACATATGACAGAGATGAACAGTGTGACAGAGTGAGATTCTCATCACACAGGAAGCAAATGGAAAAAAAACAACAGACAAGTTCTAAATTAACTGTGAGTTTAAAAAAAAAATAAATCTAAATCCACTGTGTACAGAGCAAATTAGTGTATAAGGAGTAAGAGAGAGGACCCAGAAACAGAAAATTATTAACAGGCAATTTAGAGTTCTGACAAAAGACACTGTTGTCACTGATGCTTATTCATTTTAGAATTACTAGACTTCCCTAATTTATGCATTAGAACTAAACAGATGAAACTCATGATGAGAATGAAGAAAAACAACAACAAAATCTAATTACTTGTACCGTAATATATCTGCATACCTCATTTGCCCCGCTAAAAAGAGGCTCTCCAGTGTGCATCTCAACTAAAATACACCCAAGGGACCACATATCAATTGCAAGATCGTAAGGCATTCCCAGTAGCACCTCTGGTGATCGATAAAAACGACTCTGGATATATTGGTATATCTGAAATAAAAGCATATAAAGGTAATAAACAGCATCCAAAGAGCACTATTATGATTATGTATTACAAAATAGAGCTACCGTGAAATACATTTTTGGTGTAGGGAAAGCCAAGGTATCAGTGATACTAAAAAGCATCTAGGCATTACATTAATAAAAATACAAAAAATGCTAGTTCGTTAATTCTTTCTAACAGTTCACAGTGTGTTCACCCTCCCAAGGAAAAAAAGTGCAAATTCACTCATGATGTCAGTATTTTACATTTTAGGGTTGATGAGTGTAAACTCACGCAGTTATAGATAATCGTACAAAATTTTTCTCTGCTATCACCCTAAGAAGAACTATTCCACAAGCCAAATCAGAATCATGTAACACTTCAGACAAAACTGACAGCAAAAGATCAAAAGCCAGGATTCTGATGTGATGAAATCAGACGAAATTATCAGGTGATTCTAGGAACTAGAAAACAACACATCGGAAAAAGCAACTCCCTTCCACCACTGCTTAGTTGTCCTGCTCATTTCACAAGACACATAATTCTACCTTGATTTTAAACTTGGAGACTGGCTTAAATGTAGGTATACCAAAAAACCACACCAAAAAAAAACAACAACCCCCAAACCAACCAACCATCCAACCACAAAAACAAGGGGGGAGGGGGGGAGGAAGAAACAATCCCACCCAACTCCAAAACCCTTAACAAAAAAGAACCAAACAAATAACACCCAACAGAACTGCTCTTCATATTCTAAGTAACATGCAATTTTATCCAGCACTTTCCACAAAGCTACTGGTATTTCCCTACTGGTTTGTAAATTAACTTAAATGAATAATTACCATAGGGGTTTGTATTTCTGCTTTTTAACATCTCAAAATTATCTCATTGACCTACACAATCCAGATCTCATTTCACCTCCTGGTGTCTCCCTTCACCCCAGACTAAGAAGCTTCTAGTTTATAGCAAAAAAGTCCCCCTGTTAATCTACATATGTGTTTCATCACTGCTTTCAATACACTAATCAATATTCCAAGCTGTTCTTCCCAAACTTATAGGGCAAAAGTGACGGGATGCCACTGGCCAGTCCTGACTCCTCAAGAGAGAATTGAGGGCCTTCTGTTAAAGCTGGTCCATGAAACTTCTTAATTCTTCTCATATCCCATCTACAGTATTACTAGTCCTACTTCTGAAACTTCATACCTTTTGAAAATGCTGCATAATTTAGGGAGTTTTTTTGTCTGGTTTGTTTGGTTTCTTTAACATGCAGCTTGCTCAAAGGAAAAAGATACCATCCACAACTTTACAGATAAAACTGCCAAAGGTACACAACAGGACCTGGGAAGGCTCAAAATCCCTTTTTTTTTCCAAAGAGACTGGAGTCTAACTTTTATAGACAGAAGTCTTCCTTACCTCTCCAGCTAACAGCTTGTTATCAAACAACTAAAGCAAAGGTACCCTGAACAGAAATGGTCACTTGCTCAGCTGAACAGAATTCTTTCAACCAGGAAAGAATTTACTGTAAGGTGAAAGCTGAACAGGACATCCTGGTAAACTCTGCAGCGAGCAAATTGTCAGTACAAATCAAACACTTGAGTTACATATGCAAAGCTCTTCCTAAAGAAAAGAGGCTTTGGCATCCAAGCAGAATTATTTATGATCTTATTTATGATTTTAGTATCTTGATAGTACTGTATATATTTTAACATTTCCTCAAGCAAATAGAAAGGAAATTGGCTATGCTGGGGAGATTCTAATAGCTCAAATAAAAGCATGTACTCATCTTCAAAGTACATGAACAACATGACACAATTACAAATTTTTGGTCAACTATTTAGTAATACAGATCTATCCTAACATGAAGAACTGCTGACAGAAAATTATTTGGCCCTTTGTCCTGGAAATGCTTTTCCCATATGCATCTTTATTCATACTAATACCACCACTAAACTCAATTCAGTCTTTACACAGTTGCTGAAGTGTTTGTAAAAATGGTTTAGTAACCAGTTATCTTTAAAAGCCAGCTTCTGCACTGTCTCAACCCTCAAATATCTTATCTCTAAGGCACACTAAATGCTAAAGTGGGAGGAGTAACATCTATGAAGAAAAAAATATATTTATTTAATAGCACTGCAGACTTCTACAATCAAGTGCTGATGCATTTTGCACTAACATAGCATACAAATATAACCAAGAAGAAAAGAAAGAGGGGAAGTTTATCACTATGGTGAAGGTTTAACTACTATGGAACTAAACCTCATATTTAAGGCTCCTGTGGATTGTTGATGTCTAAAACCCTATGTAAATATTACCTGTATTTCACTTAAATAATTATTAATAAAGTTTAAGTTACCCATCTATATATTATGATTTTTTACATATGCACCCAACAGTAGCATAAACAGAATTTTTACTAAAACTCACCCTCTGTCCAAGCTGACATGAACTGCCAAAATCAACAATCTTGATAGCGCTTCGTTTGGGGTTACAGAGCAGTATATTCTCAGGTTTTAGGTCACAGTGAATGATACTAAGTTCAGGAGTCGCCAGAAAAAGCAGTGCAGTGCACATCTGCTGTGCAAATTTTCGTGTCAGGTTCAGTGAGACGCCTCTGAAGTTGGTGTTCCGCAACAGATCATACAGATTGTAGGACAGCATTTCAAAGACCAAGCAGAGATGGTTTCGGAACACGAAGTGGCGTTTCAAATGTACTTTAAAAAGGGGAAGAAAATAGTTAACACATATCCTGTGTCTGCTAATTACAACACAATGCTTAAATATATTAATCAATATGTAAGAAGCTGAGCTGTAAGATAATGTAGTGTTACTTTTTTTTTCCTGGATCTATGGTTATTTACAAAGTATTGCTCCCGTGCCTGAAGTGCAGGGGGACATTTTACACATCTGAAGTGTCCTCAAGTGTACCTCAGGAAAGCTACATTAACCAAAGAACTACTTAAAAGACAGATGTACTATTTTTTCAACATAAGCTATCACTCCCCTATTAGAAAAGGCCAATGCATCTTTGGGTAAATAGAAGTACCAGCAAAAAAGACAAGAAGCGCAAACTGTGTAACACAAGCGTTGTCACAACACTTTTGATCTTTTTCAAGGGAGAGCTCATTTTTCCATCCTCCTAAAGCTAAAACTGTATTCAAGTCCAAGCTGACTAGAACGAAGTGCACATACAGAGGTATTCTCAACAATAAAGCAGATATTGCACTTCAGACTGAATTATTTATTAGGAATTTCCCTTACGTTTATAGAGAAAATATCTGTCATATTCATTTAAAATATACTGACATTACTGCAATTTGTATGCTCTGATTTCAATTACTTCAATTAATAAAACTGATCAATATCCATGGGCTTTATATTCATTTCAATCAAGCAAAATCTCAGTTTATGAAAGCAACCAATCTAGTCCAAATCCACTCCATTTTTTACATGACATAGGTGAAAAATTCACCACATGAATCTGTTTAAAGGCAAGCAGGATTTACTAGTCTGTCAAGCATTCGCACTGGTTGCCACAAAAAAACTACAAATGAAATACGAAAAATACTTTGGCTCTCAGATAAAAAGCAACACATGCTCCTTTTTGTTATAATAAAATCCTCAACCAGTATTAGCACAATGGGGATTCAGACTTTCAGTTAAGGTTATTACTTGATGTCCTATGCCAGTTCTTTATGAGTCCCTTACAACTTACTTCTAACAGTACAATTTGCTTCCAGCCTCATGCCAGTTCCTGCAATACCTCATTGTCTAGACCTTTCATATTTTCTCATCTTTGTCATAATTCCACTATCCTGCACCATGAAAGCACCAGCATCTTTTCTTGTGGTCTTCCTACACTTGATTCCAATACCTCCCTACACCACCTAAGCTTGCTGGAATCACTACTTACTCCAACTGATTTGTAACTACCAGCATCCTTCTGGCCAGCTGCAGCTGCCACACAGCTCAGACAGCCTGGATAAGAGCTGAACTTGCCATATCTTCCCTTCAGTGAAGACATGAAATTTGAACATTCCTCCTCCATCTCTCTGCCATAAATTTTCACAAAACTTTAAGACTTTAATGTACTCTTACACGTGTGTTAGGTTTAGTCTGAAGGAGACCAGTCCGGTTTGAAGGTACTGAAGATCTGACATTAAGTGTAAGCAATTGAATTCATGTTCCTAAAAATCAAGCTACAATGTATTTAACCATGTTCTCTCCAAAATCTACACTTTACATTACACAGTATATTGAAATACTTGCAATGCTTTCAGCCTTTATTCAGCTTTTCCTAGCATCATGTATCTGAAAGACTAGGAGAGGGTGAAATGTCCGTATGTCCTACTGGTAACTTACTTTTTACATCAATATGCCGTATGCTTTAATTACATCTCGTTACAAAAGTATGTTCATAAACAACTGTTCCTATGCTTAGATACATCTTCCAGCGAAGTGCCTGGAGATCTCAGTTTTCCATGACCCGTATTTGCACAGCATGCAGTACAAGGTATTTATTAAAAACATTATCCATTTGGGATTTTTGATCTTTACTGATGCTGTCATGTTCATTAATACGGTATTAACTGAAAGGGAAGCTATTCAAATATACCCTAAGAGACTTGGAAATCAGCTTGAAACAAGTCTAAATCACCTACCTAAGCAAAGGTAATATTTATTATTCCTCCACTGTTCAAAATTATACTTTCCCCCCTCCTCCCCCTTTTCTTTTTCAGCGCTGCTCTCTATGTAAAGTCATCCTGCCTTAACTGACAGACTGAGATTATATGATGTTTTGGTCCATTTCGTTTTACCTAATATTACAAACAGAATCTGTAACAATTTAAAATTCCAAGAGCTTATTTGATGAAGCTGTAGTGTCTTTACTTGCTGTGTATTAATATGAAACTGGTCATGACTTTAATGTTCCTAAAACACCTTTCCAACACAGTATGCTGTCAACTTCAAATTTTAAGCAAACGTTATTAATAAATGTAAGTTAAAAATACCTTAAAAACTTCTACACTGAATACATAAATGTACTGTGAACATATTTTATAAAACCAGTGAAAATTCAACTGAATACTCATCAGATAACTTAGTATGAATGCATGTTAACATTACTTCAAAGGTTTCTTTCTGCATTATAGAAAGAAAAAATAGTAATCCAATACATATATATACAAATCAGAAAGCAGAGCTGTTCGTATTTCAGCTTCTACAAACTAAAGAATAATTAAAACCAGTTTCAATTTCCTTAATAACCTTTTTCATATTTCTCCATCTCTTTTTACAACATGCTGTTGCAGTCCTTCCATCATGTCTTTTCCAAATTCTCGACTCCAGAGCATGGAAAGGATTTAGTAAACTTTTACATGAACTGACTTAATTTCATCATTATTATAAAGTTCACCTAGCAATATAATAGTAAGTCAAGGGAACACCATTCCCACTTACAGGAACTATCAAAATTATAAGCTTCAAAGTATTTTCTGGGCTATGAATTCCAAACCTTAATATTTACACAAGTCTTATCTTAGTTCTGTTATACAAAATTTTGAGATTTTTAATACATACACTCAAAAAATAATTAAGCTAGCCATAAAACTCCTGTATGATGCTGATTTATGTTAAATAGCATTTTTTTATCCATGACAGTTCTAAGATAATAATAAAATATATTCGAAGTAGTGAAAGTGATTGCAACTACCACAGATCACAGCTTCTGTGGAAAAGCCAGTCCACAGCAACTTCTTCAGGTGTCCATATCAATAACTGGAAAAAGAAAATACTACAGAAGATCTCAACGCTACAAAGTAACAAATCTGCTACCGCAAATGATTTTATGTATTGCTCTTCTGGATCTTGTCCTGTTGTAAAGCAAACTAGAAAATTTGCACCAAATATATATTACTGATTTTAAAAGTTATATATTATTCGTTTTGTTTCTTTAGCACCAGAAGCCTCCTACACTATACAGCAAGACTAAAATATGCATAATTGAATAAAATTAAAAATTCAGAACTATTCAAATACCTATATAGTACTTCATCTCTGTGTCATGTTTGTTCATAAGCTCAAGCAGTCGCACTTCAATCTGGGCTTGGTTTAAGAAAGCCTTCTTGTTTTTTATTATTTTGATAGCCACCCACTCCTGTTCCACTCGATCATAAGCCTTTACAACCTGAAAGAGAAAAGTCAAACATATCAGTAAAACCTCTCTAGTTTTAAAATACAGCAAAACTCACTCTCTAAACTTTCTTCAATTTCTGAATTCAGAGAAAATATTTCTAGAACTTTTGTTCTTGCCAACTAGATTACTTTTATTATTTTACTTCTCCTACTTGATACTACAGTAAAGCCACAATAAATGATGTGATGATTACTGCAGTGATGTCACAAAACAGAACTGAGGCTCCACTGAGCTTCACTGAGGCAAGCATTATATCTAAATGCAATTATCAAATCATCAAATACTGTAAAACAACTGGCAAAATCTGAGAAAAACTAACAAAAGCAACAAAAGTTTCATGCTGCTTCCAGCCTTTTTCTCAAGCATTAGCTACAGCTACCAACAGTCAAAATAAATGCTAGTAAGTAACATTTATAGTAGGTAATCCCTAGCACTAGGCTATTGTTTTAATTTAAACCTCCAAACCAAACAGCTAAAAATGTGAACTGATAGCAAAAGGCTGAGGAGTTGCTCACTGCAAAATGCGTTACCAGATGTACATAACAAAGTATATTCAAACATTATCTGCAGTAACAAGAACCAGCACAAAATGTGTCTCGAGCAGGCACTTGGTGTAATAGGATTAAGAGTTTGATTTCAAAATGAACAGGAATACCACTTCAAATGAAATGCATATTATGATTCACATGAATTATAGGTTGCTCAGCAGATACACATTACCTGTCCAAAGGATCCTTTGCCTATTAAAGAGTCAATTTCGTAACGATCCATCCACTTCTCCCCATTTTTTACAATATAGTCATAGTTGTCATCATCATAGCCATCATTGTAAACTTTTCTCTCCTTTTTGTGACTGGAATCTTCTCCTTGGCCCTGTTGATGCCGCCGTTTTTTTTTTGCATAGTAAACCTAAATGTGAAAAGCATATTACTTAAGAGCACTTTTTAAAACATTGGTACAATAAAGAATAGGATCAGCTTTTATAATTATCACACTTAATCCTGTGATTTTAATATGCAACTTTTACTACTGGAAAAATAATCAATCTTCTCTTGCTACCTGTCTATTTGAACTCGAGTCATAATACCAAAGCAAAGTCCTGATGAATAATTTTAAAACTCAGAAAGGAGATCTAAATAAATGTACTAGAAACACTGAACCATACAGTTCATAGCTGCAAAAAAGATACATAGACGCACAGCAAAATGAAAAACTGTTAGTGGCCTAGAAAAAAGAATTATCAGTTGCTTTTCCACAAGACTGGCAAAGAAGTATTCCAAGGACATCAGTAATCACTGCAGAAATCCTTTCACATTCCCTACAATTTCCAAGGAGTTAGAAACGATATTAACCCTGTAATTTTTATACTTTACATTTGCCAGCAATATTTAATTAAATAATTTGGGATATTTAACTTTCGTATTTTTCTTACAAGTCTTTAGACACATTCATAAAGGCTTATAGCATGATCTAGAAAAGTATTTCCTTATCATGCAACAGAAAAGCTCAGCATTTGTTTATAAAACAAGGGAAAATAAATTCAAGGATGAAATATTTCCTATGTGCTAGACAGAAAGCAGGATCATAATATCAGTGATCTCCAATGACATGTGAACAACATAGAGAAAGCTTGGTTTCCCTTATCTCTTTGTGAGATAATTAACAGAAAATATACTTAGTAATGTATTGTAAGCAAAACTTTCATATCAATACGCATTACAAAGACAGCTGGAGCCATTACCTCATTAATATGCTTGTATGTTTTGATCAAATCTACGGAGAGCTTCCTCAAGGGAGCAGTGGCTGGATCTCGGAAAGTTTGGGGCATCCGCCTCTGTAATATGACCATTATCATAACTTAGAAAACAAGTTAGGAATTTAAGGATATAATTACTACACTAAATTGTGATATTCCTCACAGAAATGACCTATTTCATTACAACATTTTTTCTTCAAGCGAACATTAAAAAATAGAAAAACTAATACTGGAATCAAAAGAAATTAAGTTTGTTTTTTTTTTATATATTATATTTAATTAATAAAGTAAAAAAGAAATAAATCCCAAGACTTCTATCTCTCCTCCTGTTATGCCTAACAGGCTTAATCCCAATAGTTTTTCTCTTGGTTAAAATACAACTCTTTTGTTGAGAATCTTGCTCATATTACTCCTCTATCTCACGACTGATACATGAATAGTAACCATATTTCATGTATAGCTGCATTAAAACCACAGACAGAAGTTAACAGTAGTAACTACTGCAGAACTGTGGCATTTTGCCACATCTAAACTGTATAAAATTCAAAACCAAGCCACCTCAGATCTAACATGCTCCATAACATCCAGGCCTAAATCTAAATCCAAAACCCAAAGAAAATGTGAAGAAATCAAAGGAATGAACATAAGCCCCATACCTACTTTTGAAGTTTTAAAACAACACCCCTGAAAAAGTAGTTATGTTCCTCATCTGTGTTTCCTACAATTGACTATGTTGGCAGAAAATATCTTCAATAGCATGCTATTAATTGGTTTCATGAAGAAACAAGATTCATGTGTGATAAATTCACTAGTGTGCTTCTTTTTCTTTGCACACATATGCCATGTCAACCATGCAACTTGCATCTACCAAGCAACTTCTATTCCTCTGTTAAGATTTGTTTGAAATCTCAGAAGATGAAGCTCCTGGAAAGACAGTTCCAAGGGGCAAGCTGAAGGCGAGCAACAGACCCAGAAAAGAGAAGGCAGAAAAAACTAACTCATGAACCATTTAATTTGGCTAAAGCTAACTATCTGCTCACTGGACGCTTTACTTAGCAGCACAGCTGTAGCACCAGACAAGCTCTATCAACTCCTCTATCTCACCCAGTGGCAGGGATGGGGTGGCAGGAATGGGGAGCTAGGAGATAGAGGTGAGGCTAGTGTTACTGGTCCCCAAGCCTACACCTCTATTCCTTCCCTTCCCAATAACAGAAAACCACTGGGCAAGTTTAAGCAATTCCACTGGAGAAAAGCTTATTTCATTCACTATGAGGGTGGTGAGACACTGGAACAGGTTGCCCAGAGAAGCTGTTGCTGCCCTGTCTTTGGCAGTGTTCAAGGCCAGGTTGGACAGGGCTTGGAAAAACCTGGTCTAGCGGAAGGTGTCCCTGCCCATGGCAGGAGTTTAGAACTAGATGATCTTTAAGGTTCCTTCCAACCCAAACCATGCTATGATTGTTATGTATGGTAAAACAATTTATATTTCTTTATTCGCTACTAAGAGGGTTAGGTGACGGAGCACCACCACATTCTGCCTTACAACTCTCATCTCATGCCATCAAATATCCTGACGGCTCATAATTCTTCACTTCTAAATGCTTCATCTTTCTGCTGCCTCCTGGTACAGATAAATACTGACATGCAACCTCCTGCAAAGCTGAGGAAAGATCATGAACCATCAACAAAAATAATGAAACTGAGTTTTATATCACTATTGCTTAACTAATAAATCAACCAGAAAAGTGTAACTGCTCCTCTGCCTTTTATGGTATTTGTTACTATGTACTGAAGTGGCTGTGCAAACACCTTTTTTTCTTTTTTTCCCCTTAATGACCAATTAACAAAATCACACTGAAGTGACTCAATTCTTACAAATAGAAGCGACAAGAGTTTCTGCTTCTGAGACTGGACCTGGACTCAGGTACCCAAGCAACCATACTAGAAAGCTAAGCTCACATCCTCCTCCAGTGGAAGCGCAGACCAACATGGGGGTAAAAACCTAAAGCAGCGAGCAAGACCGAGGATGAAAAAGTGACAGAGCTAAAGACAGAGGGGGAAGGTAAGACACTAGCAGTCAGTTTACTGCATCTGTGTGAAGCTGAGACTCCCAACAGGTACAAAGCTGACTGCTCCCCAGAAACAGCAATTCAAAGCTTTGGTGCACCCCTCTCCAAATACACCCACAAAACGTTCTTATACCCCTGCAAAGCTGCTGACTTGTGGTCTTTTTGATTAGGAAATGCTTCTCAGAGACAATGTAATACAGTTAAACTTCCCTCCGGGAATTCTAACCCAAGTCATGCCCTAGGTGTTTGTTCCTGTCAATTCACCTTTGGATGTGCCCACTACCATCAATTTCCCTCGAACACGTTTACCAAATTAATTTCTTACTTCTTTTATTATTACAAGCATGGCCATTTTGTAAACATCAGGGAAATCGGTTTTAAAGTTTCCTAAACAAATTGACATTTACAAAATATTTTTGTTTCTTCTTTCATGCCATCTATTAAACAAACATGAACCATTAAACAATTCACACCTAAATGTGGTCTCTTTTGGTGCTCTCCCAAAGCACTTAACAGCATCTAGTCCTAATCCCAACTGTCACTGTTACAAGTTTTTCAAATGCACATATTTCCCTTAAATTTCTCCATCTGATTTAAAGAGATTATTGGGACACTGGCAGATTTTGCTGGTAGAAGAAACCATTCTGTGGTGTACCAGTACCAGGAAGGACCAATCTCCATCCTAGGCTGACATGACCAGCACAGCATGTCTGTTACACAGGCTACAAGTTTCCAGGAAAGACACTCAGTGTGGAAGAACTGCATTGCTCAGATCAACTATCCAGACATCAGGCTGCTATGATTTGGAAATGGAATTTGTAGGACAAGCATTCATATTTATTTTCCAATTTATAAGTGGAATTTGCCGGGCTGCTTAAAAAAAAAACCCAACCAACATTCTTATTTAAACTCTGAAATAAACAGCCTAGTAAAAAAAAAAAAAAAAGAGAAAGAAAAACAATCTAATTTGTTTCTGTTCCCTAATCATAAATACTCAAAGTTCTGCAGGCTGCCCCTATGTTGCTTGCAGCCAGCACCTTATTTGAAAACTGTGATTTTAATTATGCATTTAGACAAACACACATTTCTGAGGACATACTTTATAACCTGTGCAAACTTTTTTAACAGGTACTATTTTGCTCTCCTGGGTTCATAAACTTTTGGGAGGGAGAAAAGAGAAAACTGACCTCTCCTTCCTCTCCCTGTTATATCACAAAATTTGTAACATTCTCTTGTTTTTCCAAGATCCTTTAGAAGCCTCTTGTTCCCTTCTTCCAGATGGAAGACTATGGAACAAAGTGGTCATTATACATTTTATACATTAACACTCTAAAATTCTTTCTCACTGGGGTAATACTGATTTCCCTCTTACCTTCAAAGAAAGAAGGAGGAATTAAAAAAGGGGGGAGGGTGGGGAAATTGAAAGAAAAAGAAAAATCCTATTGCACAAGCTTCAGTCTCTATCTGGTGGCCAGAGAGCAACACTGCACCCTCAGATCTTCCTAAAGATATGCTTGTATTTCAAGAGTGAGACAAGAAACTACTTTCCTTACAATCATTTATGTCAGTAAATACCCATCACATTCTGACCGGTCCACACTTAGGCCTCAGTGGAAACAGCTCAGTTACCTGGGATGGTACCATGATGAAGATTATGAGTGAAGAACGGAAATTTGGTTTCCTTACCTATTCACCAAACACACAGGACATAGTGCTAAGAAGTAACCTTTAATTAGTCTAAACAAAGAAGAATCTAATAAACAGAAAAAAGGGCAATCGAAAGCCCACTCAATGCGTTCGAGACAAAATGTGTTTTAAGGGAACTATGACTTTAATTCAGGTATATTATTTTAAGTAGCACTGTCCTTGAGGTTTCTTCAGTTTAAACTGAAGAAACAAACAACATATTTCTCTCCCTTTGGATATACACTTTGTATATTCAGATGACACTGTTCCTTACTAAATGCATTTTACTTTGATTTCAGGAAATTCTAAGCACATATATATTCTGTTAATGGAATGCTTTAATTCAGGTTTTAGTTTTAAAAAGAAAGGATCTATCACTATCTACGTTCACTTAAAAAAAAAGAATGAGAAATTCTGCTTGCATATAGTACATGTTCCATTTTACAAACAGAATAAATCATGAGGATTTTAGCAAGAATCCAGTTGTAATAGCCTACTTAATAGACTTCCATATTGAAGAACTAAATGGACCAAACACATCTCCTATGCCCCTTGCTATTCAAAAACCTTCCTGCATCACCATAATATAGGACAGGAAGTCAACACTAATCCCATATGGTGGTGAGCAGCCACATAATAGATGATGTCTCCAGAGGGTCAACAAAACAGATGTTTAGTTTCTATAACCACAAGCCATAGTAACACACTCATAATACACAGTAAACTTCAGGTTTTTAGAAAAATGGCCAAAGAGAAAAAAAGTGTATGTGCCAGAGAACAAAACAAGATAAATCCAGCACTATTCTTCAAACTAACTGTTCTCAGAGCCAGAACTGCATGGAGGCAGGGACAGAATTTCAGTTCAGTTACTTTTTCATCACTGCCTGAGCATTTCCCTCCTATCCCAGCTTCCTTCCCCAAATAAATAAGGTTGCTGAATAAAAGTAAGAAACAGGGATGCTTAAAATTACATAAATAAAAAAAAATAACAAGAAAAGAAGGGTCATCTGCCAAGATTTCATCCTATCTGATTTAGCCTAATCATTTTAAAAAGGAGTAGTGGAGAGTAAGACAAAGGTAATGAAAAACCCCACTCTGAAACTCTTATTGCCAGAGGATAAAAACATATTTTTCTAAAATATATCTGAAACAGATGGAAAGTGAAAGAAATACTTTCACTGAAACCAACTGCATGCTCACATTCACTGCAGATGCTGGTGAAGTCTGACCATCACTAATAATAATGTTGCTGATTAGATAGCTGAAGTAACTGAACTGAAGGATTTGCTACTGCCTGCTAGAACACACTGACTTCACAATCAATAAAATCTCTGGCCAGCATCTGGTTGGCAAAACCTAGAATTCTGCAGGTGATAAATGATCTTAGATACATATAGAGACAGCTGTTCAGCAGTCAGCCTGACTTTTAAATTCCAGGTACTTTGTGAAAGCTAAATTGCTGTAATTTGTTACCAAAATCTGGCCAGGAATCTCACCTCAACTTCTTCATCAAGTAAATCAATCCTCTAGTCTTTTGTACTTAAAGTTTCAGGCAGTCTGAGTTTCCATGATGAAGATAAACATTTGCACAGCCCAAAAGAAATACTTGCTTGAAGTTCTGAAAACTTTTAAGCTCTTATCTCATATTCGCATCAGGCCATGCTGAACTCTCAAGATGCAACCAGTTGAAACTGGATGAAGAAATATTACTGTTTGTTAGTGCTAAAGAAGAAAGGTTCCACAGATCTCGTCTCTTCTACTCATTCCAGGCTGGATGCTCTTACTGCTTTCCTGAAACTGTTTGACACTCATCAGAGAGGTAAGACCACACAACCAAGAGCAAGACCCCATCCTAGCAGCAGGCCTGGCACTTTGTGAATCACAGATTTAAAGTAAACAGAATCCAACGGTTTTCAGGAAACAAAAGCCTTAAGCCTAACTACTGAAGAAAAAATAAAAATAATAAAAAAGGACAGAGCTGGAAGTTTTTAACTGTAATTTAAGACCTCATAAATAAGTGAAAAACAAAGCAATCTGGCCAGCTTTGAAGCATCTTCCCAATATTTGTTCCTAGCCAATGATGAGATGAGGTTCTATTGACCATAGCCACAAAGCAATAGGTGCAAGAAAAGATTATGTAAATAGTATTTTAAGGGTAACGTGTAATATAAATACACATAATTTATACAACTTTAATATAAATTGACATTACTGTGTCCCAATCTTTAATCGGCAACTGTGAATGATTCATAAAATACCAGAATATGGTCTGCAAGCCATTACAAATTAAAAAAAAAAAAAAAGCAGGACAGAACAGGAATAAAAACAATAAATTAATATTCAAGGCCTTGCTTCCCCATTATTTGGTTATGAATGAAAATCATTAGAGGAACTTGAACAAGACAATACTTCTCGGAAAAGGGAGTCAGGCCTCAGTAAAAAGAAAGCCACAAAAATAACCTGAACAAACATACTATGTCAGATCATCTCTGCTATTTATCAAAATGACATTGTTTACAGAAAATGCTGCTCTTCTACATGCTAAAACTTAACAGCTACTCTTAGCAACTGACAAGCAGTATCCTTGAGCATCTTGCTGCAGCCTAAAGAAATTTACTTTCAGCGAGGAACTACTTGTTATCCTTTCTATAAAACTTCAGCATCTCAAAAGCTGACATTTCATCGCGGCTTTTATCTTCAAGCAATTAAATCTTGCCTGGATTTGGACAAAATACTTTGTTTCAAAGTTCAGCAAATGTAACGAACGAGAAAGTAACCTTTATAGCATTTGTATTCTCAGCTCCTTCGATGAAAGATACACTCTAAAATACGTAGTTATTAAACAGGGGGGAGTTTATTGAACGATGGGAATACTGAGGAGAGAGCTGGCTTTCCCAGCCAAAGGCAGTTTCCCGAGGCAGAGCACCGCCTTGCAGAGAAGCAGGCAATGCAGTGCGGCGCTCTGGCCGGCAGATGGTGGCTGGAGCTCGGGAAAGAATTCTGACTGGCGCTCCCAGCATAATCATCGCCGAGCCTGGGAGCCTCCCCGCCCGTTTCACTGACCCACCATCCGGCCACTAAATGGACAAGGAGCACTCTCGGGAGCAAAGGGGCTGGCGACTCGCTATTAAGCAACTGTTGGACGCTTGCACCTAAATGGGCTACTTCTACACTGTGGAAACCGGTGGCACCAAAGATGACCCTATGGTCTAAGTTGCTGATGACCACCACTGCATTAGGAAATATGGGAAACTGAAGCTCAGAGACCTAACGTCTGTTTGGATGCAAGGCACTGCATTAAAAAGACCTACCCTTTAAGAATTATACTTCTTGTATCCACCAAAAGTCACCTTTTTCTTACTCCCATTTTTCATGGCTATATCAGATCAATCTATCAAGCTTCTAACACCAGATATTCAGACTATTCTTTTTTGCTGTCCCAGTTAAAAATACAATGTTAAACTATACGTATTTGAAAACACAGGACTATGTCACTTTATGTGACTGAAGAGAGGCTGACATTACTAAAAGTTTAGTCTGACACTAGAAGCTTTAGAAAACAGACAAGCACATAGCAGAAAGAGTTACTGGTGAGGAGGTTCCAACAGAGGAATAAACCAACTGCATGAGGACAGTTCAGAAAATTATCTCTGTGAGAATTTCTCGGAATTGACATATACAGAAGAGAACTGCTTTTATCAAGGACAAGCTGCAGCACATTCAAGGCAATACCCCGAATGAAAAGGATTCCTGTAGAAATGTCATAAAGAAAGAATCTGTGAGATGTACATATCATTTAAACATGAAAACCTAGACGGTATGCAGATTACAGCTGGAGCAGAAGGTAAGATGGTAGTCCACAGCAATGGAGAAACAGAACACAGAACAAAACCTTCAACAATAGAGGGTCATGTCTTTCATAAGAAAAAAAAAATTAAGAGTTATGTTTTAATCAAGATGAACTAGAGCTGACAAAAGGGCTATTGAAAGAGAAAGAATAAGTTTTTGCAGAGACAAGGACTAGAGCAGATGATCTTTCTGCCATAGAGATGTTAGCTGTATTTGGTGTTGCAGATCAGACTAACTAGTGCAAAGGCAAAAAGCCACTGAGACTCCTCAGCAGAGGCTCATATAAAACCTCCATGCCAACCTGGAGAACTCTTTATGGGCCTTGCTGATGGGAAAAGCACAATAACTCACAGGAGGAAAGAGTCCCGAAAAGCAAGTAGTCAGAAGACTTCAAAAAGTTGACCACTGTCAAAGTCAGGGATCCTTGAAAGCAGCTCACAAAGGATAAAGGAGTAACAATTCTGAGCTGCTTAAGCAGAGAACTATTAAGACTGCGATGCAATTACAGTAAAATATGATGACAGAATAATGCAGAAAAACCAAAACAGAACTGGAAAAGACTTAGGCACGAAGACAGCTTGAATGGCATTATCAAGGTGGCCAGCTGATCATTTCTTCATAGGGGTAACTTCCTAGATCCAACTACAGCTTTTTCCCTGCATTTACATCCTCATTTCAGTGGGCTGCCTTCTTTGGTCAACAACTCTTGACTATTCTCCAAAAACTATTCTTCAGCTTTCTGTTCTTCATGTACCATTTTAAAGCCATTGTGACAACAAACAGCAACTGATGGTGTTATGTCCTGAAGTGCTTTGATTTTGCTGTTTGGTTTAAAAACATGAACAACTAAGCACTGATGTACACTAAAACTCACAAATACGATGCCAGATCATAGTGCTCAGATAAGCATCCTGAAGGGTTTAAGGAACACAGTAACTCTTCTTAACTGGCTGACTGATACCCTAACCACATTGTGGAGGTTATGAGGAACCTTTAACCTAAAAAAAGTCACACAAAATACCTCTGTAGATTTCTCAAGCTAAATACCATTATATATGAGCAGATTTACTCTTCCTACTGAGTGGCTCTCATGAAAGTAAAAAGCATTCTTTGCCAGCCTTCACAGAGCCCTCCCTAGTCATTACAGATCTCCAAATCCTAGTATCAAATATCCTGGCACTTAGCTTGACCATTCTCATCCTCTCTAATCCTTCCCTCTTTCTGCATAAGTGCTCTCCTACAGAGCAATACCAGAGTATATCTCTTGGTGGTAGATTTATCTATGAACCCACCTTGAATACAAGGAATAGACCTGAATCTGCTAGCAGCAAAAGGCAACACACTCCATCATCTTTAAGTGGAACATGCCTTATCATCCTGCACCAAATTTTGAAGCTGTGACTTAGAGAATCCAGAATTTTAAGCTTTGAAACATATCTGAATTTTAAGCTTTGAAACATATCTGAATTTTAAGCTTTGAAACATATATGAATTCACATCTCCACAACTGGGCTGTGCCATTTTTAAGGAAGCAACAGAATAATCTCTTACACAGGACAATACTACTTCAGCAGTTCTAGCAACAAAAAAGCAGTATGGAAGAAATACTAATTTCAACAGCTCAAAAGCATCCATGATCAGCATAATCCCTGTGGTCATTTTACCTCTTTGCAATACTAAGTAGTAAATTAGTAGTAGCAAAACCCCAATAATCACATAGCTTTAGATTTTGCTTTTTCTTTCAAATAAAGTGGATCTTCCTTAATAAAGCATCTTTCATGCAAACCTCTCTATTCCAAATACACTGAACAGTGACTCTGCTTTAAAACACTGTCCATTAGAATAAGTAATAAACAATCACATTCTAACATCAAACAATCCTGAAAGAAAAAGCAACCTAACAAAAAAATAATTAAAACTCTTTCCAACTTTCTATTTGGACTACCTTTCTCCCCTCTCGTTTAATAAATGTTAGAAGTAGAATAATCACAATAAATATGTACCAGAAACTTATTCATCCACCCATCCTTGAAGAGTCAAGACTTAGTTAGTTAAAAAACAAAAAATAAAACCAAACAAAAAAAAACGCACCAAAGCAAACCACAAAAATATATGCCCTGATCCTTTAACTTATGAGTATACAATGTATTTAGAGAAAGAAATGTTACATCTAGAATTACTTGTTATCACTTACCTGGTTTGTTAACGTTAGAGGTTGCTGAATCTGGTCAGCATACGATAAGGCAGAAACCTGTTGGTCATTTATGTTCTGCTGACGACGATCACTGTACTGCTGATGCGAATGGGACATCTGTCCAGCCATCTGAAGGCCAGCAGCATGGAATGAAAACGATGGTGCAAGCCGAACAGATGAAGGTTTGCATGCTGAAGTCTCTCCTCCTGCAAAGACAAGGTGAGTTTTTAATGCAGTTAATGACTTGAAAATACCTACCTCAGTTAGCCTCCCTCTCCTAGCTTACAGAGCTTATAAACACTAATAGTTTCACTGTTTCAACATACACAACAAATCCAGAAATCATCCTCATGGAATTATTACCTAGCTGAAATGCTTCTTCCCATTTCATTGTGATTATTTATTAATCATTAATTCCTATTTGTCTCTTTCCTAACATCTGTGTCATAACTCAGAATTTGTCAGGGGTTATTTTCAAAGATATGAATTTTGTGTATGGATTCCATGAAAGCCAGAAAAAACATGCAAGTTCTGCCTTTTAAGGTTGCTCAGAGCAACTTTCTGGACTGCCTGTACCAAAAGAAAAAAAAAAGCTAGTGCCCAGCCTCAGCAGCTCATCTTCCCTGCCTCAGATGTTTATGTCTTCCAACAAACCACTTAGCTCACTAGCCTACACTGCCTACATTTTTAACTTCCACCCTTCTTCCAATGCACACTGTACTCAGCTTCTTGACTCCTACTGCCAAGTTTACCAAGCTATAGGTAGCAAGCACTGTAACTTTAATTCCTTTTGGGGAAAGTGAAATTAGACTGCAAGAAGTAACTGCAAAGCAAGAGACAAATAAAATACTTGGTATCAAGTTGCACAAGAATGGCAAACCATATAGCTAAAATACTAGATTCCATAACATCCTGAAAAATGCCAAATTCCACAGGCAAAGAATCTGACACTAACTAGGACAGATCCTGCACCTCTCAGCTCTTGTTTCAGACATCTGTCAGATTACATTTTATTGGTTCACAGTCTACTTGTACCTTGATTTTTCCTCTAACAGTGGAGGACAGAGTAAAGTACAATTTGTTTTTCTTTGTTCACTAATGAAAGTTCAGAACATTCTACATTTAACACACATCCTTTCGGTTTCTGATGACTGCTCCAGAAGGATGACATTCTCTACATGGTTTCATGTTGGTACAACATAGAAGACAAGCCACAAGGCACACTGCACCCAACATTGCCACTGAAGGAATACATGTGGAATCAGAAGCTGAAATCTGGAAGCACAATTACTGCTGAAGACTGAATTTAGAAGCCAGATGTAAAAAAATCAAGCACCTAACCAGCAAGGGACATCCCAATTTCCCTTACAATCTAAATCTTGCAAGAAAATATAATCAGCAGAAAAATATATAAACAACACTCATCAATTCGACTTTTAATTTTGACTTTTCACTATTATATTAAGAGGGCTGAAGTAAAAATGTGTGATAAATACCCACTGACAGACCACTGGTATTTTACTCCACTGTTACAATTCAATACTTCTGAATGACCAGCAGAACAAGCTACTCCAGAAAATGAACTGGTTGCCCACAAGCACCCAGTTATTTTCACAATATTTCATTAGATCTTCAAACATTTTACTTAAGAGGGAAAAAAATAAAGGGGGGGGAGGGGTATGGATAGAAAACCCATACTCAAACCTTCATGAAATAACTATGACAGATGAAAACTTTTTTTGTGTGCATTTTGGTGACTCTGGTGACACGAAGTATCAAGATGACCTTATAGGTGGAAAAAAAAAGCTCCTGACCTAAAACTCTTATAAACTAAGTCAACACTGCACAGAAAATTACTCTAACTCTTCTGTAAAACATCCATTTAAAACTGCTTTGTGATTTTGAACACAAATACAGATCCTACTAAGCTCAGAAACTGTCCTCTAATATTTAAAGATACAGTGAAAATATCAGTTAAATGTCTGAGCGTAAACTTTTAAAAATACTTGGATCTTTTTCTGTTTTGGTGTTTCCAACTAACATCTTATGTTCACCTGTGAATCGGGCAACAGACTGTTGCCTTCTTTTTGAAATTTAAAATTATATAATATGAAATTCACAAGTCTACATTTAAATACAGGGGAAAACATGTGCGAAGTTTCCAGTGCATCAACTATCTCTCTCAAAGATACCGTGGTTCCTTTATATATTAATGCATGTCAGACCATGTAAAAACTGTAGATATGCTTTTTTTCTCACTACTGTATTTTCTTAAAATCTAAATTCTATTTTTACTAGAGAATTAATCATCCATCTATACTACTTGGTAAATACAGTGTACATTTACTTTTCAAGACATGCTGAACAGTCCTGCAAGAATGGGTGAATACATGCAAGACATTTGCTGGCATGTCTACTTTTTGCCTTTTTAATTTCTGCTGATTTTCTGCTTAACCTGAAACACAAATAATCTCACTTATCAACATCTTGGTGATTGAAAAGTCAAAACAATATTTAAATTGGTCAAAAAACACCATTAATTCTAAATTGTTGAGCCAATTACTTTAAAAGTTTTATTTCTTGCACTTTTTTTTTTACCTCAGGCCACAGGTTCCCAGCAGCATATGAGATATCAAGCAACTTAGGTATCAATTAAAATTAAAAAAAAAAATTAAAAGTTCTGCACTTGCACATGTCCCTAAAAAAGCAGAAAGCTCCCATATATGAACACAGAAATCCCAGTAGTGGGGAGTTCTCACTTACAATTTGACTTCACAGGACTAGAAGTATAACTATTCCACAAAAGAGCAGTTGTAACACCAACGTTGCAGTTCAACTTGCAACTTTCTGTTCTTGCGCACTCTTTTCTCCCAAGTCCACTAGCAGGGCTATAAAGCTGTAGCTTTCCTGGTCTTCTGAACTGATGATCATCAGCTGGATCAAGTCAGTTAATTCAACATCCATGCCTCAGAAAAGAGAGCTTCGTAATTTGTAACAAAGCAGAATCACAATGAAAGCTTCTATAAGAACCCCAGTTTGATAAATAACTTATTTTATTCATTCAACTCTATTTTTCAGGTTTTTGTTTTATTTCTTTTTAGATTAAATGTTTGTGATTAACAAGCAGTTATCTATCTACTTGGAGGGAAGTCACAACCTATGATGCCAATACACATAAATCACAACTGTACTCAACAAGGAACTTATTCTAAACTACTGCTTTTGTTTCACAGAGCAGTACTGAATTCAGAAAGGGGGACATTATTAAACACAAGAGTCTGACTAGAGTCGCATGATGTGAAGTCTGTTACAAGTAGGTGGATGGAAATTGGCTACTTCATATAGCATGTTCTTATACCAAACAGAATGGCATTTTAATAGTCTCTCTGAAGATGGGGGTACCAACCCTCAGCCATGTCAGCAGTAACCAAGAACTACCTGGGTCAAAAGTTTAAAACTGTAACTACAAGGCTCTGAAAGAACAGTAATTTTCACATTTATGACTTCTGACTGTCACGGAAACAGAGACACAGGAGTTCACAGTCTTCTGTTGCCAAAAGCAATCTTAGCTATCAACAAAAACAAGCAGAGTTCAGGATATGATCCCTGATGAAATACTTGCCCTTGCCACATTTCAGACTTTATTCCATGATACCTGCAATCCTACTCCAGGACAGCTAGTCCCAAGAGAACACTCATAACTTACTATTATGAGACAAGAAACTCCTAATGACACATTAGGAAGAAATAAGGGGAGAAAGAAGAATTGGCTAGAATAGCAATCTTGACCTCCTTTTGTTTTAGGTTGAGGAGTCAGTCAGCTATAGAAATAGGAACATTTGTGTAGGTCCATTAATTGATATTCACAAAACTGCTGGTTGAAGTTAATTGGGAGGGCCAATAGATCAAAAAAGTGACCTACTGACCACCATGGGAGTTCCACAATCCACAGGAACTCGATGCCCCGCCACATCTAAAACTTCTACAGGAAAAACTATCTAAGGAACAAGGTCTGTTCAATCATCAATCTTTCTTTCTAACCACTGTAAGTTTAAATTATTACATGTTGTGAAGCACCCTGGGAAGGAAACAAAGTGACAGAAGTCAAAAAGTATGTCAAGATCTCTATGCATGATGCACATTAAGGGAAGAGATTACAGATTAGAATGGGTAAATTATCTTTCAAATGGCCCTTTCCTAATGTGTTAGTTCAGAAAATAGCATAAAAATATGCACCTTTATATATTATTGTAAACTGTAACAACTTGAAGTACAAATAACATTTATTTGCCCATGATAAGACCAAAACTTGTCATAAAGAAGGTCCAGCTACAGAATACATCCCTTATTTCAGCCTTGAAATTTCCTTTTTCTCCTATGTTCATGAACATAACAGCCCTTCTGAAATTAAGCTGTTCAGAACCTTCTATTTCATTAGGGACATTGCATACACAGTAATACAAGCAAAATGTAAACGGCAGCAATAGTAACTTCTTGGCTTTTGTAAATTTACTGTCTCAGGAAAGTTAGCAAGTGAGGAATAAGTCATCATCACCACAATGCTACACTATTGTTTGAGCAAACTGCTGTTAACTACAACCAGAAGAAAATGTTTAAAAGGGGACCAACAGCACAGGTGTGATGATAGAGAAAACTTAAATTCTAACTTCCAGTTGGGTTCATAACTCAGAGCCATCCAAAAATACAGACACTGCAAAAATGGACTGCCCTGACATATGGAAGGACGTAGGGTTTATTTCTTTAACGTATCAACACAGTAGAAGAGCACATGTTCAAGAATATATTTCTTTATTAGGTGAGGATGGAAAATACTTCCCTCATTCAAAATAGCTTTGTTTAAATGACTTTTCCAACTACCAAAGAAATCTGTATTTTGAAGTAGAAAAATACTTGAGATGGTACTTATTGAACAGTCTACAAATGAACTACAGATGGGTTTAATATAGCAAAAATTTTGGTAAGACTTTGCATAGATTTTTGAAAACTCAATGCAGTTTCAAAAATCAATTTCCTACCTCATCCATTTTAGATTCTGTTTTTCCCATTTTGATATTAGGCTTATAATATCTCATAACTCATTTAGGCATCACCTATTCCCAAAATACCATAAGGCAAGCAACTGATGCAATGCATTTCTGGCCTTCTCCTTTCAACATAAAGCAAGGCACAGATATTCACCAACTGACAGTAAAGAGTTGCTGGTGACAATGTGCCACCTCAAGAGGGGATCACTCTCTCTGAAAAAAAACTGTGGTCATTCGAGTATCTAAGGAAACAAAAATTTCAACTGAATTTTCCCTACAGCTGGGCTGCGTGAAGTGTTCTCTACACAAGACAGACTGATGCTTAATATATTTGGAAGCCATGCTATGGCCTTTCCCACAGTCACTTAGCAATGGCACAGCTTGCCCAGAGAAGCTGTGGATAACATATTCTGGGAGATACTCGAAGCCCAGCTGGTCACAGGAGTGGGCAACCAGCTCTGCGTGGCCTTGCTTGAGCAGTGGCAGGCGGACCAGGTGACTGCCAGAGATCTCCTCCAGCTTTAGTGGTTCTGCAATTCTGTACCACAAACATCAACACAAAGTAATAGTATTTCTCTCTTTGAATCAGAGTTGTTAAATCAGCCTTTCTGTCATGTGACACTACATCTGAAAATCCCTATAGCAATTGGTTTCTTCACATTTCTGTCACCAAATTCATTAAATATATAATGTGCTTCTTGAGGTATGTATGTAACTCTTTGTCCCTCTGTCACAATTCTACCAAAGTATTCTATTTAGGTGTACTCATAATGAAGGATAAAAAAGGAGACAAACTCACATTAAAATCATTAGAACATTAGAAAAATCACAGAATCAATGTGGTTGGAAAAAGACTTTTAAGATCATCATATCAAACCTTTACCTCAGGACTGCCAAGTCCACCACTACACCATGTCACTAAGGACGTGTTTTTTGCAGGCATGGTGATTCTAGAACTCCTCCGTGAAGCCTGTTCCAATACTGATCTCCCTTTCAGTGAAGACATTTTTCCTAATACCCACTCTAAAGCTCCCCTGGCACAGCTTGAGGCCATTGCCTCTTGTCTTACCACTTGGTACTTGGGAGAAGAAGTTACATTCCCTTAATACTTCTTCATACTTAGCCACCTCACAATCGCAACTGATACAGTAAGTTATAAAAGCTTGCCTTCAAAACTGACAAAAGCATCTTCCAGTGCAGCAGCTGATCTTGAATTCATGACACCAGAATATAGAGAATTGTCTACTCAATAACAAAACCTTTGCAACAGCCTTAAATATATTTTAGTGTCTATTGACTGTGAGCAAGATGAAGCAGGTAAAAGTAGTGAAAGTCACACCACCCATCTATTTTATCCTTTTAAAAGTTCAAATGTAGTCATTCCCCATGTTTGGCAACTTACCACTAACCTGCTATCTGGGTAACTGATTTCTTTTAAAATTTCAACAACTTCATAGCCTCTTCTGTACCTAAGTCCCCTGCATCTGACTTCCAGACAGTGATTACAACTTCCACAGAACACTGGCTGTTTCCTAGTAACATCACTGTCCCCATTTCCCCACCTCTTTGTTCAACTCAGCTCATTAGAACAGGCAGAATTTCTTACTGGATCCATAAACTAAAGACCCGTAAAGTATGGCACAATAGCATTTAACGGCAGAAATAATGCAGAACTAAATTGGAATCAGTGGAATATTGGAATATTCCTTAGGGGTTTATCCTGGACTGCAGGGTCATCCCATTTTGAAGTATGAAACTTTTCTCCTCTGCACAACTTATCCTTCTTTCATTCTGTGCATTGCCAGAACTTTTCTTCCTGTTCCTCAATGTTTTCCCTATAAAGACCATTGTTTTGACCCTATGTTTTGAGTTTTCTTCCACCTCTTCTCCCTCCCACTTCATCCTTCCTTTCTCTATTCTACCTCTACAGTCTGCTATTTGGGTCATTCAGCAATGTGCAGAGGTACTCCATCTTCAGTGATATGTTCGCAGCTGAACGAGAACCTGCCAGAAAATATGACTAGAGAATAAAAGTGTGAACAGTATTATTCACCACAATGAGCATTCTCATTTCCACACCTGGAGCTCAAGAGCTTGTGGGCCTACACCACAGACCAACTATGTTAGTTCTCACTACTGCATATGACTGGTTCAGACTTCAAATATTTTATTTACAATCCATGCTATGCCACTGCAGATGAAGGCATACACCTTCCTGGATTTTGTTGCTGGTGGGTTTTTTTTTAAATTCAAATTACGGAATGTGAAAACAGCTAAATATCTTTTAGAAGAAAATCCTGTATTAGTTAAGGAGCCCTACGGCCTTCTTCCTTTACATCACATCTACCCTTTTTTGCAAAGTTAATCGTTTTGCAGAGTTCTGGTCAACTTCATTTTTCAAAATCCATGCTTTGAAAAAGTTCTCAGTACCAATAAGCATTATATGATACCTCAGCTATTACACTGAGTGTACCCCTAAGAAATGAGTCTGGAAAAGTGAGAAGACCAATCCCTGCAGCATTTCTTTAATATCTGACCACCTCTGTGTTGTACCACCACATCCTAAACCAGTGAGCAACAAATACTTGTATCCTGAGAACTCTCTGTTCAAATAAACCCACATTTAAGACAAGATAGACCTACAAAAGTTCTGCCTAAACACAGTAAATGTCAAGCACTTCGGATTTTAGAGTTTACAGCAATCGTCTTTAAAGCAATAAGCAAATGACAACCTGAACTCTAAGTGAACTACAGTTCTACTGAAACACTGCTTTGCCCATTGTCTTTATGCGCTGTATTTAAACTGACCACAGGAGAATGTAAGGGCACACGGACCTCACTCAGCTTGCTCTGGAATGAGGAAAACTGAGAGAACCCGGGGAACAAAGGGAAATTACCTGCAGCAGCTACTGTAGAACAAACAACTCCGTTATAAATATCACACACTAGTTCCTCCAGAGGAGGAGGAACTATACTATTGTGGAGGAATTATATTAAAGAATGGCTACTTCAGAAGCTATTCTACAATAACTATTCAGTCAACTTCCTTGTACAGAAATGCCAAACCCTACTTTCTCTCAGAGCAAAATTAAACCCTAAACTTAGAAACAACCACCCTGTTGAGTCGACCAATACATCCAGCCCACAGAATTCTCCTGTTTGTGCTCCTTCCTAACAGACCTACGGAGAAGACGAAGTGCTTAGAAAGGGATTTTAAATTACTTTTGGGTGTTGTCTTCCCCAACAGTTTGCAGATTTTTCACATGACTTGCATATCATGTGTCTGGGTTGTATCGCAGAGACAGAGCAAGAAACCTGCAGAAAAGGCAGGTCAAGAGTAGGTTTCATTAGCTCTTCTGACACTGTTGTACCTGTCTTGGCTATCCTCTTCCCTGGATGAGCTGCAGCAGGAGGTGGACTTTGGACAGGACTTAGTTGCATGCACATACTTTATTGCTTTTGCGCAGTAAGGCCTGTACTCGGGAGACACTAGTTTCCTCTGCTGTAGAAATACAGTGGCTAAGACCTGAAGTGATGAGAAACAGTGGTGTGAATCTCTCCCTAGCCACTTCAAAATCTGGTATCACAAACACCAAATGCCATGCTCACTATAATCCTCACACAACAAGAGAAGGACATTTCTAAAACTCATAAGCAACCTATGATTTTATCTGGAGAATCTTAGAACTATGAAAATTTTGGGAAAATACTTTCATTTATAAATGAAGCCCCAGATTGACAAAATTCTCAGATAATACCTATAGGAAACATAAGTACTCTAACTTTCAAAGTCAAAATCTGAAACTCTAAGAGAACTCTCTTTTACATTTCTGTTCTTGAGAAGCACGCTGCCTAAGGGAACATCTGAAAAAGATCTACAGCCCCACAAGTAAACAATGAGAATTTAATTTATGTATAGGTCTTCACACAGACCAGAAGACTCCACTTAGGTATACTCTGTCCTGAAAGAGAACTAAAATTGAAGCATACTGTGCACAGAAGTTCTGAAACACCAGAATATTTCCACAGTTTTAATTTAGTGCCTCTAAATAACTTATAATGATATTTAGTTACATGAATACCCTACTTATTTTAAGGGATGGAATGGAAGTAGCACTCACTGAATACGCTGCTATATACTAGATCTTTTTATTTGCATTGTATTTAACATAATATCCCTTGACACTCCTTAGACTGTGATCCAAATAAAATTATTAATCTCTGCGTATACATTCTATAGAGTAGTCACTGGTTTTGTATCCATGTCATTCACAAACATCAATTTCCTTCTGCAATATTCTTACAAGACTGGATTTTATCCTGCTCTACAGAAGAAAAACAGCAGTTTCTCACAAAGGCACCCCTTTTGCCTCCCGCTACCAAAACCTCAGCAGCCAAACGCAAAACAGGGAAACACAGGTTAAACAAAAAGCATCCCATGATTTTAAACTTCTGATTCTGTATATGTAGAATTGAAAGACTTTACTAAGATAAGGAACATATAACTAGTAGATAAGTATCTGTTCTGCAGAGCTCCACCAAGGAGCAACTTTACAGGTTAGGTATCAAGGATTTGGGAAAAGTAAACCAAACCAGGGAGGGCTCAAACTGGTTTTTATTTCTGTTTGCAAATAAAACCAAAGAAGAAGGGGTACTTGATTCATGTTGGACTAAGTAGTGAAAAGCACCAGTTATTTCAAGCAACAGGGTACCGACATAAGAATTACTCATATCAAACCAAAGATCCATGCAAAACAGCGTCCTGTCTCTGAAAGTAGCCAACAGCAGTCATCTTGGGAGAGAACGGGGCTAACATACAGCAGTAGGTGCTCCACATATTCACTAGTCTCCAGTCATAGAATCATAGAACTGTTAGGGTTGGAAAGGACCTTAAGATCATCTAGTTCCAACCCCCTTGCCGTGGGCAGGAACACCTTACACTAAATCATACCACCCAAGGCCTCGTCCAACCTGGTCTTGAACACTGCCAGGGATGAAGCATTCACAACTTCCCTGGGCAACCTATTCCAGTGCCTCATCACCCTAACAGGAAAGAATTTCCTGTCCAGGAATTAAATGAAGTAGAGTCTTTGTGATTAATATGTATATATACATATATAGGCCCTTAGTGACATGGTTTAGCAAGGGACTTAGCAGTCCTGGGGTAACAGTTGGACTTGATGATCTTGGAGATCTTTTCCGATATAAGTATTTATATTATGCCAAATGAGTAAGCGAAACCAAACAGCTGAGCAATCAATACTTAATTATTAAATATTTAATAAACCATTTGCTTTAAAACTAAATATATATATTATTAAAATACTCAAAAGAGTAAAATACTAGGATTTTTCAGAGGATACCAATGCTGATGAAAATGTGCCTAGGCTAGGGTTCAGATACTTCTCTTTTTACCTTCCCCCAACAAATTTAATTTTCTTTTATGATTTTATGCCATTATTCTAAGGTTGTGTGGTTTCTAAGTTTTCTAATCTAATTAAAAGCCTGCCATTTAAAAAAAAAGGGGAACTATAAATACAGGGGAAGACGGAGATTTATTTTTTTATGATCATGGTGAAAGTTCTTAACAGCTTTTAAAAGAGAAACAAAGAACAATGGGTGAATATTATTCCAAACAAAGGTTTTAAAACAACTACTTAATTCTAGCTACATAAGCATATTTAATCTAGGTAAAAGGCCCACACCTGTCCTGCAGTTCCCAGTGCAACCTGTGAAAAACACAAGTACAAACAGAAAACACTTTTTTTTACAGAAAGTTCTGTCAAATTCAGTAAGTAGAAAGAGTGTAAAGGAGAAAAATAAAACCATGGTAATCTCATAATACAGACAACTGGAATTTAGTGACACAAAGTTCAAACTGACATGACTTTATGAAAGATGTTCCATTAAACATGCTATAAAAGAATCTCGACATACGCATTTCAGAAGGCTTCCAGCAAACTCCAAGTACACACAAATTGTATTTTATCATAGTTTTTAGCTTCCAAAAGGCAGTATAAATCACAGTTTCCCCATTAAAAGGAAATGTTTGCTTTATTCAGGAGCAATCAGATTTACTTCTCTCAGTTTTCTGAAGGGTTTACAAAATAGTTAAGAAAACTAAAATTCCACCAAGTTAAGAATCAGATTTACTCATATGCTGCTTTTTAACAGCCAGCCTTGGTCTTCATGATGAGCGTAACTTGCAAATGGCTGCAGACTATCACTCATCTAAACTAATGTGCTCCAATCTTTTTAGTTCAAAAACCAGAACTTGTTTAGTCCTTACTACAAGCATTAAATCATGAAAATATTGTCTGTTCTCTTGGTATTAAAGTACCAATTAATCCAAATTAGTGAAAATTTAAAAACTATTTTGTGCACAAATGCTTTTCAAAAAACACTGCACATAAAATAGTTGCCAAATGGAACCACTTTTACTAAAATTCCAGTTCCAACTGAACTCAAAAGGATACAGAATTTGCTGACACCACAGTTATACCTGGTCAAAAATACTCCAGCGGAAGTAATTTCCACCAATACCAGTAAGTGCCAGGTGGTATCAAAGCTTGGGCGTATTCATACCTACGCTAAGGGGAATGCAGGGGAAAAAAAAAAGAAAAGAAAGAGAACACAGAACCAATATAGATGGATTTACTCAGTTAAATAATTCATTAACCTTACAGTCAGTTTTACTGAGTCGGGCAGAAAGAATGTGAGTAGTTATGCAAAGACAAAGAAAGCCCATGATTTGGACAGCTAAGGAAGACAGAGGGAGGGACTGGGGAAGAGGACTGAAGAAGGTGAACTAGCCCACGACTGAAAAAGCAGGTTTGGAAAACAGAATGAGAAAAAAAAAAAAATAAAAGAAACAGATGCAGATTTAAGCAACAAAAATATTTTAAGATCAGATTTCCCAATATTCTTAGGCACAAATGCTATATAGGGCAGAAAAATGAAATATCCAGACTGAACTGTTACAGCTGAGGTGGGGTTTGCGGTTTTGCCGTGAGGTTCTGATTTTTGTCGTTAGGGGGTTTTCCTGAGGACGGTGGGGAAGACGTGAACACACCATTTTTAAAAGGCAAACGTGTGTTCTAGAAAGAGATTCTTCTATATCCACACCAGCTACAGATGCTTATCTCAGACACAGAGGTTACTGCATTTTATAAAGTACCGATATTAAAGCTGACTTTATTAACGTTCCACAGCCACGCTTTCTGCATATATCTGGTTCCTTCAATATTTTAATTTAAAAAATGGGGGCTAGGGAGGGCGAGAAATGAGGTGGGAAAGGAGCGAGCGCAGTCCCCTTCCATGCACGCAGCACTTTCGTGGTCTCAAGCTATTCCAGTGAAGATTTTCCTGCTAATGAAGGCGGTGTACATCTGCATACGCACATTGCACACACACATACGCCCATCGGCATCCCAAACACCCCCCCACCCCCGCAGGGAAGGGGAGCGGGCCGGGCCGGGCCGGGCCGGGCCAACCCTGCGAGCGGCGAGCGTGCGCAGTAGTGACACCGCCCCCCCGCCCGCGGGCGCCGCTGCAGATCATTAACTGCTCATTTATCAACGCCGCTCACCAGGCAACACAATGCAGCAGCGGCACGGCGCGCGGAAACCACCCCGAACCCCCAGCAACAGCGGGTAATTAGCATAGCCTACCACCAGAACTCCGCCGCCTGATTGGGCGAGCTCGCCCGCCAAGTGGCCAATCGGCGGGGGCTATGCAAATCGCAGCCCTCAGTTGCCAGGGCAGAGCTGCTGCCCGTCGTCCAATCGGAAAACGCGCAATAAACAAGAAACGCGATTGAGCTTTGTCACATTTTCAAGTTGCTGTTAACACTTTCAAGTTTAAAGCAAAATTAGCTCCATCTACCGAGGATTAGACTCCTGTTCTACATTTCACCCCCACCGCAAGGGCAGGGCGATGCAGTCATGATACACGGGGATTACAGCTAAGCGCTGCATTAGGATTTAAACTTCCCTTCCCGCAAAATAGCTCTGCTCCGGGACGGCCTCGATAACGCCGTCCGCACGGACGAGAGGCGAAAATAGCCGGAGAACAACCTATGCGGACGCTTCCATTTGTAATAGCGCTCTGGTAAAATGCTTCAGAGAGCTCTGCACAACAGGCTGAAAAGCAGGGAAGTACCCGGTCACTGCCTTAGTTGGATCACCTTGGGAAATTATCTGGGCTTTTATACTCTACCAGACAGTACGTGCTATTTATCATACTACATTCCCTTTTCAGAGGCACCAAATTTCTCTTTGTTTGCTTTTAAGGAAGAGGAAAAACACTAGAGAATAAACGTCCTTTATTATACACCCCACTGACAGATTTTAAGTAAATTAATTTCAGTTCATTTGTCCGAAATGAACGTAAGAAACTGAAGTAATCATACGAGAAATATGCCATTTCCCCCCCTCCCCAATTTACAAAATTAAGCTCATCTAGAAGAATATTTGTTACTAAGTGTCTGTGCCTGTGACAGTGCGAATATACAAGGGAGTGCACCAGCTACTGACCATCACCACTTCCAACACTCCTCAGGAGGTTCCCTTCCCACACGCACAGATGTGTGTTTTGAAAACCGGCATCGTTCAACCCCCGTCAAATGAAGTCTCTAAATGCAAAGACAAACAGACTTACTCTGGAAGCAATTGCCTCTCTCTTCAAAAGCAGAACGCAGCCGCACAGCTTCCCTCTACACCGTAGCAGACGCAAGTGATCCTGTGCATGTTTTACTTCACGTTCCAAAGCCCGACGGGGATGTGAAAGTGCTACTGCACCTCACTCACCTGGGAGGCTGGTGGTGGCGTGTTTCTGGTTCTCAAGGGCTTGTGGAAGGGGCCTGACACTGGCAACTGACATCTCCCGTCCAGGTACACACCAGGTACAGGATACGAGCAGCAGCAGCAGCAGCCACCTCTGTGCCTCAGACACTCAAAGGACTGTGACACTATTCTGCCCACTGCTCGGCTGAAGGAGAGCTACGACTGTCAGCCACTAACCTCGGTCACTGCTAAAGAGGAGACGGGATCTGTATTTTTTGTCAATCCCTATGCCACTCAAAACTTTTCCAATCTGAATCACAGGATTTGCATTCTAACAGCGCCCAGAATGTCAGTTCCACAGCCTGATGCTAACAGAAGTCAAAGTTTTACTGGCTCCCTTGTTTAGAAAATTTAACAACTTCAGATTGGAAATTTTAACAATAGTAAAACTACTAAAATATTTCCTTATACGGCCTAAATTACATGCAATTTTCTTCATATGTACACTAACACCTCTGACACATACAGAAAATCAATTCTGTCTATTCTTTATCTCATGTTAGCTTTCTAAACTAAATTACTGCTTTTTGATTTATGCTCATCCAGCAAACTCTGTAACAGTGTGGCAGCACCAGCAATAAGCAGCAGAAGAGTGTTATCTGACCACAAGCTTTCAAGATTTTCCAAGCAATCCAGCTTGGGCCAGTACTTTGCAGCACTAATCCTTCGCCTAGTCTGCTCAACTATCCTCTCAAAGTAATACTTTTATCAGCAGTTAAGTAAGAGTTTCTTGTGCTGGTGCATTGCCCTATCTTTCCCCCACCTCCGAAGAGAATATAATAAACATTACTTACAATTTTCAGTTTATAGTGCAAAACTAATTAAAGACTGACTACAAATTGGCTGCTACATGGCAACACATCAAATCATACAACTGGTATAAGAGGTGAAAAACACCCAGTATTTTGTACCTAACCAGTACCTATGGCTAACAGCTAGCCTAATGCCTAAACTTCACTTTTCAGATCCCACATGCATTTCTAGCTGAACAGAGTTAAGGTTAGCATGAATATCTGAATCATTTTTAATGCTCTCCTTTAATCCATTGTACAAATGCATATATATATATATATATATAAAAGGAATCTTTTCCTACGCACAAAAACTATCAAGGGAAATAGAATAATTCAAGTCATTTCCCATTTGCAGTTACTGAGGCACAAGATATATTTAAACAGTTGGTAGAGAAAAAATGGAAAGCATCTACCATATCAATGTACAGCTAGCATGCCAAACCATTAATGTAAGAGCTAAACAAGGGATGAATACATCATGTGCAATAGTCTCACATGATATAAATTATTCAATACCTGACCAAAGAAAACAGCTTTCAGGAGAGAGGGGGAGGATCTGAAAGTACTTTTGTAGTTTGAATAAGTACAGTATTGTGAACTGACGCAAATCTTTCTAACTCTATTCCACATGTATTTTCAAACTTTTTCACCGTGCTATGTCAGTCCAACTTGCATTCTGATGCTTACCATAAAGGTGGATTTAACCTGATAAAGTGCTGAAAATTCTAAAATAAACCCATTTCTAAAAAAAAAGAAATTACTTGTACATAGGCAAGTGTGTGTTTTCAGAATTTATGCTATGTCCCCTCCTTCCACCTGCAAGATCTGGATAATGTGTAGCCCTGTTGATATTGCAAGTCTTTTTCCTTTACTAATTTCAAACTCAATAAAACACTTGATTTGGGATTGCTGCGCTGGAACATAAGTTAATATTATTGCAAACCTAAATCAAGTCAAACAGAAGACTTTTGTAGACTTAGATACACATACAGAAGGCTTTTTAAGTGACAAACTGAACAACAACAAAAAAGAAATCTACCATTATAAATTACACCTTGATTATGGGGAATCTGCTAGGGTGGTGATTCCAAGGAAAGCCTTTAATGGCTGATTTCATATATCATCTTAAAATAGCTAATTCAACTCAAACTGAAATTTACAGTACATGCTTAGCTTTGGCAACTAACAGAGCAGTTATGTTGTATTTGGAAACAGGACACTGTTTTTATCCTCCATATTAATAACAGAAGTTCAGTACAGTTTCTAAAAAAAATGAATACTCAGAAACTCCTAGCCATAGTGTCCTTACTAATCCATATTATAGTTCATAAACATAACATTCAAAAAGGTTTTTTCCTCACTCCAAAGCAGAATGGAAGCACCATAACTGTCTTTTTTTTCTATAAAATATTCACAAGCTCTAAATTGTAACTAATTTTCCTGCTGTGTTCTCAATGATTTGATAACTGATATTCTAACACCAGCATTTTGTAACAGATGTCTCAAGCCAGTCCTTACTTCCTGACAAGCTGCACTCAGACTTCTTAAGCCATTAAACAGATCATTCCCCAGTAAAAAACTGTCATCTTTCCACATCTAGCTAGTGCTCATCACAGAAAATTCCAACTAAAAGCAGAAACAAAACCAAGCTTTCACAAGTACAGTGAAAACTCACAATTCCAAAGCACTTACTTGAAAGACCAATTTCCTGCCTTTGTAATAATTTCTGTATTTTGTATACACACTTCTAAGCTTAAGTCATTACTTCTTATGATTTGTTTCACTTTGAAGTACTAGCTTTCAATGAAAAAAAACTTATGTATGATTGAACACATACATGCAACTAGAAACCACCAGGAGACAGTGATGCCAAGTTTCACGAATCCAAACACCAACATGACTCCAAAGCAGGACTCACTGTAAATCACATTTATTTCTCTCAAGTAGCACAAATCTAAAACCAGAAAAATTAAAACAAACAAAAAAAATCACCAACAAAACTAAAATAAACTGTACTGCTAATTCTTCAGGATAATATTATAATTAAGAAAATTATTTTTGAAGTGGAACTCATACATTTCCTTCAAATACTTTATTGTTTCTAGTATAAACTAAGCAGTATTTATTAAAAACTTACAGCTATGAACTTTTTTTTTTCTGAACACCAATAATAATGAGAGTGACACCATTCAAGTACCAGAGTTGTGCAAATTTAAAACCTTTAAATTTTGTCTACATCTTCAGCTACATGCATATATGAATCCTATGCCCAGGTTACAAAATCTCTGCAGGCAGAGACTGGAATTCACAGACACGGCTACTCCTTTCCAAAAAGCACCACCTCTCTCCTCTAGGGACAGAAGATGCATAAATCAAAGACGTGTTCCAATTGCCATGCTTAAACTGCAAAACTTAAGCTTCTCTTTCCATCAGTCCCTGCTTCTACAACATGCCAAATCTCAGCAAGCTACTGAGAGAGATGCATGTGACAGACATCAATATGGGGAGCAATGCAGAGACAGCAAGGTACACTCCAGCCAGCAGAAAAGACAGGTTACTTCAAATCAGGTGCAGAAATGGGGCAGGGAGGGAAGAATTCATTATCCTGAAGGATATATGAACTACACCAAGGAAAATCTGACCAGATGGGTTAGACATGGGTTTGGTTTAGGTTCCTGCTTCCACAGAGTGAGAACATCATTCCACCTAAGAAGAGAGACTTGAATATTTTTATGGAAAGGGGGATTATGTAAAAGTATTAATGGGATCCAAACATTAGACAGACAAGCAATACTTCAAGGTTCAGTTAACAACTGTGTTCTGTGAAAAGATGATCACAAGTTCAGTTCATAGCATAGATGCTAACGAAGTTGTAACCCCTGCACACTTTTAATTCTTAACAGAGTTTCAAACACAACTGTGCCAGTGGTCTGGTCAAAGTGTACTTCCAGTTCATAAGCACATACTGAACCTTACGTTTACAGACACCAGACACGACTGTACTGTAATTCAAAAGAACCACAATCTCCCCAAATGTCATGTCACCAGGGGTCTGGGCACTGCAAGTCAAGAAGAGTTAAACGATTAACACACAAACAGTTTATCTCAAAAGGTTAGGTACCAGTGCATTTCAAAGCTTCAGCCTGATTGTAAATTTTAGAAGTGTGTTCCCAGTGAAGTAAGAGAATGAAACATATTTTATCTGATTTAGAAACAACTAATTTTTTTTTTTTTTTTTTTTTAGGAAAAAAAAAGCCACAGAACAGGAAACTTTCTAATACAAGCGCTTTTTTTGTGATAAACCACCTTATCTCTTCAGCTCTATAGAATGAATGGGATGGGTTGGATGGGACTTTGAGCAAGCTGGTCTAGTGGAAGGTGTCCCTGCCCATGGCAGGGGTGTTGGAAACAGATGAGCTTTAAGGTCCCAACCCAAACCATTCTGTGATTCTATGATATAGCCAATGCTTATGAAATACCCTGCTTCATGTATGACATTGAGCTACCACAGTAAGGACTCTGGCAAACGTACACCTTAAGATCCACATTTTAACAGCATGACTCTTCTCTACCAAGTAGATGGATGCCAAGATAAGAGGGAAGAAGTCTGAAGTGCCCTCCCCCCATAAGCAGACATACTAGACTGAGGACCATGTTAATTACTGTAGGAAAAGATGCCTGAAAAGGGGTACAGAAGGAATGTTACCAACAGCAGGGCATAAACTAGAGCTGTCATAAAGCAGTCTTTAATAGGACTTTACTGTTACTACAGAGATGAATTTTTTTGGGGAAAGTGTAAAACCACCATAGAATCTGTCACCTATAAGACATTTGCAAAAGAAAATGAGAGCTGGGTAACTCAGCATTCTCATCCAGCAGACTGCAATTAAGCCGAAGCTTTTACCAAGTACATCTAAGGGTTCAAAATCCTTATCAGAAAAAAAAAAAAAGCAATACTGTTTACCATTGATCACTGCAAAAAAAACCAAAACAAAACAGGGAATTGGTGCAGAATGAGCAGAAGAAAACCCAAACCACCTGCTACTGCTTTGTAGCATCAGTCATTTTGCCAAGCAGTGGCAACACATGAAGCTGCTATTTGCCAAAGCATCTGGGTTGAAAGCAACATGGTGTTGTTAACTGGCACTGCTGAACAAGCTAGCACAAAACTTTCAAAATGTCAGTCAATCTCAAACAGGCTCTTCAAGACTTCCATAGGAATTTGAAGAAATATCACAATCCTTAGCAACTTCAGAGAGAGCTATCACATACAAACAGAAAGCACCAGAGATTTCCCCTCTTTTTCTCTGCCCCACAAAAGGCTAAGGGGAGACTTCCTTTCATCTCTGGAAACAAAAGGGACTGAAGAAATGGAGGAATGGCCATTATCCGAGAGATGGAAGCAGTAGACTCATGAGAATGACACTGTACTAGCCATCTTTAGCCAACTACCCAGCATTTTAAAATGACAGCAGTGATTAAACTTTATGCTACAAAATGGGAATCACAAGGAAAGGCTGATGAACAAACAGTATTAAAGGGACTCGAGTCACAGATAACCTTCTTCATGCATTGATAATTACTTCATAGCAAGTTCCACAACTGTAGAGAAGATGGATAATAACATAGCCTGATCTGTCCTCCTATATAAGCATGTTCTGAAGGCCACGGAGGGATTTCTGTGAAATACTCATTGTATCAGAGAAAGCAAGCCAAACACCATCTTCTTGGGCATGAGAAACAAGTTTGTAGTACTAGTGGAGGCCCCAGTCAGCTCCACTTCAGCCTCCATAGATTTTCAAGAGAAGCAAAATCCTCAGTAGTAAGCCTCTAAGCACATTCACATTTGTCCACAGCACTGTTTTCTGTAGACATGAAAACAGTCATAAGGTTGCCCCAGAGTTTAACTGCAGAGCCTGCAGTTTTGGTTGCGTATGCTATTTTTCTCACAACTTTTCTAAATGGTCTGTCTCTACTGTACTCATGGCTGTGACATTATGGTGAACATCTCTTGAATTCCCAGTAGGCCTGAAAAACTTGGGAGATACTTCACAGATGTCACCACATGAGAGATAAGAGACAGCAGAATGGGAGATGAGCCTTGTCACCACAAAGCAAATCATAGGTCTGCACCTGGGCACGCTGCAGACTAATGATAGGAGCCAACTATCTCCCTTCTCATAAGGCACAGGATTCAAGACACTTATCTGTCTGCTTGATTATGAGCCTGAGAAAAGTTATCTGTGGAGAGAATCTTGAAACTTGCAAGTGTTCCTGTCTTGCTTAGGGTTAAAAGCTTCAACAAATAGAAGACAGAGATAGACTGTGCTCATCATCCAAAAACAGGGCAGAGTATCGTCCTGTCATGGGGAGAACCCTTCCACACAAGAATATAATTTGATAGGCTCCTACAGCCTCGTTTAATTTACATTGAGGCATTTGTCTTCAAATTTCTCTTCCAAGTTTCCAACACCCTATTTGAAGAGGGAATAGGAATGAACGCTTTTGTGGGAAGCTACAATTCTTCTATTTACAGAAATTTAGAATCAAAACATTATAGTGGCTTAGTGACGACAAAGGAAAAACACTCAACTATCTAACCTTGACATGTTAACATGGAGCTTTACTATTCGGTTATCACAGACATGCAGCTGTGCAAACAAAGCTTTTGAAAAGCTCTCAAATAAGAATACAAATTTATGCATATATGTCCCAATCTGTTTCTACTCGCCTTCGGTGTAACTGAATATGGTGCCAAGAGTTAATCTATTCCTACTACAAAATATTTTTAATAGATACGTATATAAGGTATATCTATGTATCTAAAATTTATCTACGTATATAATCTAAGAAGTCTAAAAGCTAAACTCAGTTCCAAAACTGGGGAAAGATAGACATCTTCCCACCTTCTCTCATTTCATATCTTAGCTTGTCTTTCCCCAGCAAAATTCATCTACTTTTTGAAAATTCTTTATAAAAAAGATGCTAATATTTCTTAATGGTGCTGCTTCATATGCCCTCCGCTCTATTCTGTTCAAACAAGTAAGGAAAAACTTTATGAGAAGCACTGGAAGACTAACTATCCTTCTTCAGTTTGTGTCTGTCCAAAATGGTGGGGAGCTGCATATAGTTCATCCATTGAGAACCGTTCATCCAAACTGTAATCAAGTACATTAGACACTAGTTATTCGGTCTACTCAGATGAGGAACTAAACAGACAGGATTTAATTATTGAAGGCCAGAAGCATGTTAGGCATACAGAATCATACTTAGAAGTTAACATACTTGTCTTTTCCCCTGCGACTGTACTGAGGACCCCAGAACAAGCTGGAGGAAAGAGACTCCCTGACTCTTCAGATATCAGCATACTGATGCTTCTCAAGGAGCATCTTGCACAGAGACTTCTAGTAACTTTACAAGGCATTTCTTATTTCCAAAAATTCCAAGATCAACTCTGCAGATACTTTGTATCTTTGAGAAAGGAAAGACAGACCTCTGTCAGAAGTCCATTAATCCAAAAGGTGCAATACCTGTCTAATTACCAGGTCTTTGATGAAATTCAGCCAATTCATTAGATAAATAACAGTGAAGCTAATCTTGAAAGGAGAACAAATCACTTTAAGTAGCCTGCTACATAGACTTGCTCATAAGATACCAATTCACTTTTCTCTAAATTGATCAAAAGGCTTATTGGAGAGAGAGATTAACCATCTTCCTAATGGTTTACTGAAGCTTCTTTGAAAGACAAAGCTACTGCTAATCTGTTATCGAGGATAATGTGGATTTTTGATGGCAAAAAGATACTGCTAATAAACTCAGATCTTTGGGGAAAAAAGTGTGATACAAAGTGTAACAATAAAATACTGTATTCAAATTCTCTTAAACTATAACAAGTGCATTTGCCAACCAATGCACCATGAGCAGGTCCATTTGTGCAAAGCAAGAATTCCATTCTCTTCTCTGCCAATCCCCTCCCCTGCCTCCGAGAAAAAAAGGTGAAGTAGAATTTTCATTTATATTACATAGACTGTAGATCACAGAGTTACAGGACACAAATTATTCCTTAGCTGTCTTAACATACCTTGAGTGTTTACATGCATCTGAGTTGAATACCTGTAGCCAGACTGAAAGACTTCAAGTACAAAGACGTCACTGTAGATCTGGCAGTGCTTTTAACCCAAATCACTGCTCTAGACGAAGTTAGCTCCCAAATTCTATTTAAGGAAACTGCCTTCTATTGAAAAAGTGGAGTATTCAGCTAGCTACATTTTGGTGGCACTTTCTCTCAACAGAGAGTGTCAGAATTTTTGCATTTGGATGGCAGCCTATAAAGTCTGGATTTCTCCCAAGAAAAAATGAAGTTTCTCTTCTTGCCTTTCCCTGGAGCTCCACATGCCTCCAGACATTGAAGAAAACACCAAACAAACAAAAAACACAACAACTACTTTTTGCCTTTCTCAAGATTCAAACAGTTGTTGCCTGGGGCTTTTTGTTACCAATAACTTTGTAGGAATACAAAGCTGAACACAGCATTCTAAACTGAAGTTGAAGAATCCTCACTTGAAAAGTGACCAATTGATTTGGGTGTGAAACAGCCTCTTTTTCTCAGGAAAATCTCTCTTCTTCAGAAGAGACACCATGAAGACCCATAAAGTCAGCCTAAACCAGAGGACAAGAACAACTTTACAGAGACAGTTTGTCAGAAGATGGAAGAAAACTTTTGAAGAAATTCTACAGAAAAACAACATAAAATTCTCTCTGGCTTTGTAAGTGAGAAAGAAGCACAGGAGTATCTCTGCAACTCCAGGTCAGGAAAAATGAGTTATATACATATATATACACACACTTACAGATATTACGTATACATAAAAAAAGGTAAAACAAAGTTCTCTTTGTTTTGACCCAGAAGAAAAAAAAAAAAAGCAATCTTCTCCTGAGACAACAGTAAGTCCAACAGGAAAAGAAAAAGGATTCTACCAGTCCTTCTTTAAGGACTAGTAGGTAACAGTGGACTTACTAGTTCAGTAAACATGGAATTAGCATCTGTACTAACAGATTCAGCTGGGCTGAGGAAGGTTCCTAAACACAGAACTATGATCCACTGTGTTTGTAAAATGTTAGAGCATTCATAGCATCCATTCCAACCAGCACTCTTCCCCAGTAACTCCTGGGAATGTGTGGCAGTCAGCATGTTCCAGGAATCCTTCCCAACAGGCAGCATTCAGGCAGCCACCCAGTTTTACAGGGTAGGACAGTTAACTAGCACAGATGTGTGCTGTTCCATGCGATCGGCTTCAGTGGCTGGGAACACTCAATTTACAAACAGAGAGGCAGGCCTTTTTGGCTGTGAGATTTTATTTTTTAGATCTCTTCTGGGATCTCTTTTGGCATACTATACAAATAATGTCTTCTACCTATCTTCAGAAAATGGCAAAACAGAAAACATTCAGTTGTGAATCTATGTTTTGTAAAATACTGGGGTGGTGCAAATCAAGAGATACGTCAAAAGCTATAATCTAAAAACTGATCTACTTGCTTGAAGATTTTGGCCTGTGCATCTGTTTCTCTGCAAGGTGCTTGGTTTAAAAGAAGCCAGTGCTCTAATCAGACAACTGTACAGCAAGATCAAAGGACAGGAACAATCAGTTGATACTAAGGACCGCCAAGTACAAAACATATACTTGCAGAGATCTTCACAAATTGGTCTAAACTGAAGTACACAAGATCATGCTATATTTTTTTCAGTTATTATCAGAATCATCCTAATGCTAAAATCAAAGTTTTCCTTCAACATCTCAATATGCCAATTTTGAAAAACTGAATTTAAGAGAAAGCTCCAGATATGTGAACATTTAGCTTAAAAAGCCCACTAGCTTTTGGTTTGGTTTTGTGGTTTTTTAACAATCTTTAAGAAGTTAACACAGAGCCTACTTAAAGCATCACCTTACATAAAAATATGGAACACTACCTAAAACAAAGATGTAAATGAAAGTATGATAGACATCCGTTGCTTTTCACAGGTATTTTGATAAAACTTGAAGTATTTCACTTTCTAAAGAGCAAACTCACCCTTTCATTCCTGGGCACAAAGTGTCTGTATTACTGAAAGGTATAAAACTTGATAAACATATTTGTTTCTTTTATTATATTTTATTCAGATGATTCAGTACATGTAAGCAAATATTCCATATCTCCATTCCATACCATGAAGATATCTCTTACCAGTTTTATATTCAATCCAAATCACAGAGAAGGATCTGGGAGACATTACTCGCAAGCTGGAACTCATATTACCATGACAGGTAAAATCATACATATTTTTACTAATTTATAAAAACTTGGCTGTCTCAGTTCAAGCTATCTAGGCACATTTAGTGACCTTGGAGGAACAAGAAGATAGATCAAAGTCCAACTATATATAAACCAGCATTTAAAAAAGAATCTATCAAAATATGGCCATATTCATTCCACTTCTTGGGCTTCTATAATCACTGCTGTCTGTACAGGGATCTTCATGTATTGCCAGAAACTGTTATTTATTCCTCTGGAATGGTGAGACAGCCCTGAGGAACTGTGGACTGTAATGACAGCATTACAGTGCTGCTTCTCTATTCAAATGCCTTACTGCCTAGATAACCAGGTAAAACATTGCTCACGTCCACAAACCAGGTAAGAATGAAATCAACTTCATCCATCTTTGCAAATACTACCCTTCTGCTTCATTTCCTGGGAAAGCACATCTATCGATCCTTCTACATTGTATTTCGTAGGCAGTGCAAACAAGTGGCAAGTTCACGCCAAGACCATGACCTCAATAGGCAAGATGCACAAGTATGGAACTCTCTGTGACGTTAGTACAGTTACTGTGAGTCCAGATAACAGTATTGGAGTTATACCAACTTTAGGTTAGAATCTCTGTTCACACATAAAGTGGATTCAGTGAGACAATGAAATGCAAGTCAAGAGTATGCAAAAAAGAAACTAGTTAGAAGAACCAGAACTAACCCTAACCAGTACTACTAAAAGTACTGGTTCTACTTTTTAACCAGTAAAGCAGAACTTAATACTATGTTTGTATCCTCATTTTTTTGAGGGACTTTTAATAATGAATTTGTTAGGAAAACGCAGGCACCAATACACTTCCACAAGGGAGGAGGAAAGCTGCCACCTGTTTCACGTTTACAGCAAATACATTCAACAGCTGTCTCTCTGCAATATACTAAAATCTAGATCTTCAAAGATATTTAGGTACTTAACTCAGCAAAATGTCAATAGGCATTAGATGTAAGTATCAATGAAATGCTGGGCTCCAGAAACAGGGCTGCAGAATATCACTTTGGTTGATCAATATATGTTGTGTTGCATATTATCCACTGTTGCCAGGATAACTGAAAGGTCAAAACTGCAAATTTGATGTCTCACCACCACTCATAAAAACAGATGATTGTTTCTTACCCTCTAATCTAATCATTGTCCATAACAGCTTATCAACAAATATGTATTTGTGGGAATAGGGTGTCAAGATGAAAACCTGAAAAGTGAAACATTCTCAGTTTTACGACATCTTTCAATATTAATCATGTTCCTCAGTACAGACGGTTTTAACTAGACCCACTTAGATTATGTCTGAACAGCATCTACTGACATAAAACAGCTGACAAGCATGTGCTTAAGTTGTTTTATGGAAATATCCGAGCTAGTAAGCATGGATAGTTGACTGCATATTAAGACATGGAAACTATCATAAAAGCTGGTGAGAAGAATACTTACTTCCCTTTGTATAACTAGGCAAAAAGCTCCTTCATCAAGTCTTAACATAAGTTGCTCTGACAAGCTGGTACTATCCCAGCTTGGTATACCAGCTAGGCATCAAGCTAAAGAAACACGTGGTCACTACTGTCCAGAATAGCATTTCATATAAACATAACAAAAAACATGTAGTAAGGGATGAATTTAACTTAACAGGTTTAACAGAGAAATAACAGGTTTTAAGAAGTCATAATGTCAATTTTCAGCAAGATTTATGAACAGTATTTGAATAGTTCTTGTACCCACCTACCTGGTAAACTATTATCAACAGAATACCTACCAAGAACTATCAAGTAGTCAGAACTGACTGTTACACCCTCTCTCATTGTATCTTAAAACCTAACGCCCAAAGAATATAACTGTTCAGGGATGGAAGGAGAGGTCATTTATATCTGACTGCATGATTTATAAAATAGGATACCTCCTAAAAATACTTATTCCCCTGCATGGACTCTAGATAGCATATGCTAAGGAACTAAAGTGGTGCATGTTTAAGCCACTGTTACACTTGTATAGAGCCAGGACTGGTCAAAACTGGCAAATTTAGGCTATTCTGTCTCCACATACAGCAAATTCAAATAAAGTTATTGCTGTGTTCAATCGAAGATTTGCACAGTAGGATGTATTTTAGGAATGCAAGACTTCAGACGTGATTTTTAAAAGCAGTAAAGGGCAAGTTCCTGAACTAGTGTTGCCCATTGCAGAGTTCAAGGGAAGAGCTTCCTCTAGATATAAACCAATAGCCTTACCCCAAGAAGCACTGGGCTAAGTTTCGCTTCAAAGCCCATCCCCCCTCCTAACTTCACTTGACAAATTCCTTACCCCAGCAAACAGTATCACTCCATGAACTCAGTTTACTACCAAACGCACACAAAGCAGGCCAAAAAAGGCTGTCTGCTATACAACATAATGCATGAAACAGGAACACTCACACTAGCAAACACCTTAGCCAGTAAGTCAACATGATACAGCGTAATAGCAGGACTGTATTAGCAGCTCTAAATGCAGTCTAGCCATCCTATTACTGTGTTACCCAAGAGAACCTTTACTTTCATTCACAGACTGAATACTCTGACACCACAGGGGCTTTTCCATTACAGCTGCTCATGTGATGACTTTAAGGGCTATAAGAAAGACTATACTTGTTATGTTCACTGTAGACCTCAGGCATTCTCAGTAGACTGACCAGTAATTCTGAAAATGTCTCATATTTTTTGTAATAGTTAAGATGGCAATTTTTAATCTGAACTTGATTTTTTTGTTCTAAATCAAAATTTTGTCAGGTCTAAGTGAGTCTTTGCTCTTAGAAATAAGTACTAGAAATAAATCTCAGCCTCACAATGTATCTGCTGCAGCACTACTGTTCATTAAAGAGAAATGTCCTCATCACCCAAAACTTGGTTGAAAGTTACCTCAAGGAAAAAAAAGTTTTTAAAAGAGGACCACATAAATGATGATACAAAATTAATAAAAATTACTTTTTTGAAATACTAAAACTACAGATGTGTATCTTTAAGATACTTTTATTTCAAGCATTAGGCAGCAATACAATGTTTTTGAAAGTGCAACACTCCTTTCAATCTCCTATCTCAATGGTCCCCTGTGCTGACATCTCAACATCTCAACTGACAACATCTGTGCTGACATCTCAATTACACCAACACAAGAGAGGGAGACTTGCTGCAGTGGTAGTTGGAGCTCTGTGTCCCCCACTTCTCCCTGCCCTCCTGAAGAAACAAGCTGCTGTTGACTACTGCTACCCAACACACCCCTGTGACCCCCGCCGAGCATTCTTATGAACAGCGGAAGAAAGAATATTTCAATTACTTTAGCTGCAAAACATAAAAAAACTTCCAGATGTGAAAAGAAAAAAAAAACCGAGACAACTGTTAACAGGGCTTTCTACAGCAATTCACACCTATCCCTTTTAAGAGGAAGAGAGTTGTGCTCTCTTAAGCGGAAGCAAATTAAATAAATACAGAGGCCTCTAAAGGTTTTCTGGTTTAGATGCTTCAGTCCGTTTGGAATAAGAAAAGCAGCATTCTTCACCAGGCTATAATTCCATGCCAAATCCTTGAAACAGGATTTTTGTCATTTGTTTCCTCTTCGATGAGGACTGAGGCTGAAAACCTAAAATCTTCAGTATCACAGGTATTAAGCAATTTTGGAGGAGGGGAAAAAAAATCCTTTTCTGTTAAATAGGCAACTTCTTTTTAAATATGGATGCATGAATCTAACTTTAGCTGTCCAGGTTTCCACATTTCTGATCTCAGATACAGAAAGTAGAGCATTAATCTAGTCTCTTGACTTCAAGGTTATCATTCATTGAGGTCAATGACTCCATCTCTGAAAAGCAGAACTTCCAATTTCAACATGGTAACTGTTGCCCTTCAGGACGCAACTGTGTTCAGCTCCTCCCCAACTGCTTTCTCACAACTGCTGACAAAAAACAGGCAGAAAGACAGCACAAACAACTCCTGCAAAGGGAGTTATCTATGTAAAAATAGTGGTTAACCGTAAAAGCATTCTTCTCCATACAAAGTGCTCATTAACTATCTATATTTGAAACTTCCATGAGTAATGAGCAACCCCATCTCTTATGTTATTTTCTTGGTATCTTCTGTTTATGTTAAACTTCTGTTTATCTGCCCAGCAAAGACCTGAATAACTAACAAAAACTGCCCATAATGATACAGCCAAATATGTGAACAAGTTACTGATGGACAGAATCCGTCCAATTGGAATGACAGTCACCAATCAGAAACAGAACTGCAATCAGCCTGTACTGTGCTTCTATCTGGAAAAAGCACATGGGCAAAATGTCCGTTCCATTATAACCCAGTTCTGGTTTTATGCCAACAACATCCATCTCAGAAAAGACACTCCAGGTATGCAGTTACTTAAGTGGAATCATAAATAGTACAGTCACCGTTTCCACAAGAAGATGCAGGTAAGTGATAAAAAGGTGATGCCCCAGTAAGTTTCTGAAGTTCCCTGGTAATTAAAGTGGCTCTCAACAGACTAGTTCAAAGGCATTATCAGAAGTACTGGTATAAGGTAATACAGATGAACTTCAAAATAGCAGCAATATTGGACACAGGTTTTTTCTGACTGTAGAGTAACAGTGGGGATTTTTTGCTTTGGTTTGGTTTTTCTACTACTGACATACAAAAACATTCTTCAAAAGAGCTACAGGCTCAATGAAATCAGTAGCTAAACTATTAGGAGTATGAGACATGAGAGACGTGGCCCAATTCTAAATTTTTCTTCTCCTCTTACATAAAACTAACACCTGAACACTTGCAAGACTATAAACTCAACCCAATCCAAGAACTTCACAGAAGTCTTTACACTTGTTACATTTTAATAAGCAGTGCAACTGGGGGCGTATGTGGGGGTGTGTGTGCATGTGTGGACAGGCAAATATCTATACAAGTATGTACAATTTCATTGTTCTTGTACTATTTTTGCTGAGTAGTACTGGAATGGCACTTTTTTTGCCTTTTTTTTTTCCTTTTGAAAACATGAACAATGTTGTTTTTTTTTTCAAAGAGCAATATGATCGCTTCCAATGTTTTACCAACATTGAGCGTAATTTCACATGAATTTTCACATTTTATATCATTTGCTTGGTTCCCAACATCTCTGGCGCATTCAATGTATTTTCATGACAAAGAGAAGAATTTGATACAACTAGCATTTTTTATCTATTCTCTACATTCAAATCTACCTATGAAAATGCAAATGTGTTAAAAGGTTAGTACATGATAAATCCTACTGCCCAATTAAATGTAGAACCAGCTACTCTTCTTGTTAATGAGTTTACATGCTCAAACTCCTGAATTAGTTTATGCAGGCATAATAATTGGACAAAAATACTGTAATTATTTATAAACTATGTCTATTTAAGACACAACTTTTAACAGACACCCTGTTTCCATGCTGTACTTACTATGCAGAGAAATGTCCCACACTATGCTGGTCAATGTTCTTGTGGGAGATCTAAAGATCTAAACCCAGAATAGGTATCTGCTGTATTTCATATAAAGTGCATCATCATCAAAAACCAGTTCAGAACATGCAGACTCTTTTTCCTTCCCTTCTGCTTTCAAGAACAATACTCCAACAATAACTGTTACCAGTTTATCTCCTCTGAGAGGATACGTGGTGTTAAGGAATGGATCCCTCCGGAACTTGTACTTTTGGTTTAGTAGATCTATACCAGCCCCTTATACTCTGAACTCAAATACGAGTCCTTTTCTTACAAAGGTTAAGGAAGACAAGAAGCTGTAAGCTCTTTGAAAGCTTAAAGATCAGACAACCAATTATTTTTAGTTACTTATACCGAGGCTGCAGCTAACTAGAAAAACCAAAGCCAAAACCATAAAGTTATTTGCTATAAAGCAAATCCATTTTTATAAGGTAGCCTCCTCAAAGAGGAGGGAAAAATGTAATAACCAACCACAGTCATATTCTGCTTAACAGGCGCAGGACAGATGCAGCAATCACTTTGAAAACAAACTTTTAAGCATAAGATGAATTCCTGCTCATAAGTGAACAGCACAATCCCAAATTTGATACTACGCCATAAAAAGTAAACACTTGTTAGTATGATTTTTCAGCACAGTAACTACAACCATAATGGTAGTAATAGCATTGACACTTAGGGTCCCTTCCTTTCACAAAATGTCCTGGGGAGATTGACTTTAAAGTACAAAGAGAAAAATTCACATTCTGAAAATATTTTTTAATTACAAACCACATTCTAAGGTACTAACTTCATTATCACGACATGCATTTGTAGTGCACAAGCATGACTGAAATATAAATTTAGCTTTTCTTCCAATGAGCTGAACCCCCAGTTTGCTTTTTGCATTTTTTTCACAGAAAAGCTGTATAGACCCTATAAAATCCTACAATAGAAGTTATCAAGATTGACAAAAAGCAATTATTGAAAACCCTTCAGTTCTCCAAACACTACCTTAAAGTGTCCTTCTCTGTATGTGTTCTACATATTACAGGTGCTAAGAACACAGCAAAAAAAGAAATCAGACAAGCTGTAAATTTCCTGGTAAGTCAACTTGGGAAACATGATTCAATATCACTATTTACTCATTTTTTCAATTTTATTTTTTTTTTTAAGAACAATGGACTTTAAGACATTTCTGTGTTTTCAGCTTAAATGGTGATCTAAAATTCAAGTATTCCAAGACAGAAAAAGTGAAAAAAATCTCTTCCTCCAGAGGATTATTTCCCTTAGTTATACTGTGGTTAATTTTAGAGTTTTACAGTAGGTCAGTTTCCAGCAAAATGAAGTGATGCCCATTATAAGAAGTAATTTATTTACCCTATGGAAACCTTCATCCTTTAGCCAAAGGTAGCTTTGACACTACCAGGAATCTCTCATCACTCACTCAGATCAGTAACCTTGTTGAAAACGCAAAAGAATCATCCTCAGTAACCACAGAACCTTTCAATTCCTGGCCTGAGCTCTCACGAGCTACTTTGAACTTGAGAAAGGTATCAGCAGAGTCACCATATGACTCTTCTTGTTTCTGCATTACACAATAATTACAGTACATTTCTTCATTTTAAGGCATGCAAATCATGTTTATTCTCAGAACCTCAGCATACTAATATTGGCTCTCCTAATAAACAGAAAGCTGAAAATAAATCTTATTTGTCTAACTTCCAACTTGTATGACACATCAGAAGCCTCAAAGTCTTTGCCAAGGTATGACTGTTTTTCACTCTGTATTTATCATGGAACTTCCAAGTACAGAATTATGGCCTTAGAAGACAGAATTACTACTTGCAATTCAGAATCTTTTAGGCATTTCTACTCTTTAAGCTTGTAATTTTACAAGCTCACCATCATCAACAATCCTGACAAAAACTGAAAGTGCTCAAGTTTTAAATCAGATTAATGTATTACTATATGAAACTTACTTCTCTCAAACAGTATAAGATACATAAGGTACTATTTAATATTATTATCTCTCCTTTCAGTTGTGGGATGGGTACTTTTAAAGCTTTCAACCCATTTTCTGAATATTTAAGTGGGGCTATATTTAAATCTACACCCCAAGAAGCACATGACCGACAGTGTTATCAATGACTGCCTACCAGACAAGAGTTCCACAAGTTTGATGGGATATCAAATGATTTGAATTTGAGACTTTAAATGCTATTCCTCTAGATTTAGACATTTAAAGCAAATGAAATATCAGAGTATTTTTTTCTTTCTCCTCTTGTTTGCCCCACCTAATTTTAGAATTCTTTAGACCCTCTTTTACTTGAACTATCAACATACAACTTACAAACATTCAACTGAAATGAAGGAATGTTTAGTTTTCACAGAATGAAATATCCACTTACAGCATCTTGGTCTTAATCCAACATGCTCCATGTAAATATACTGTCTAAAGCTGTTTATGCATGAACAGCTGATGCAACTGAAAACTGTCAATCAGGAGATGATCTGCATGCATACGTAAATCTATCTAGCTTTTTTTCCAGCCCCAAGGATTGATGGGTTTTAGAGCTGAACAAGCACTCAGAAAGATCTGTCTTATGTGTACTTTGCTGCTACAGGACTCAAAATGAACTACACCAATCTTCCTGTACAACCTAAATTTTATTCTATTTCTGCTGAGCCTGATTTTTCCTGTCAAAATATTAACTATATTTTCAGCAAAACAACATCAGTAAAAGTAAGCTATTTAATCTGCGAATACACTTGGCGCTTTCAGTATTCTGACTGGCGAAAAATGTAAGAACTTCCTAAAAGATCAATTTTAAGAATGACAAGTGACTCTCAAAGATGTTCAAAGTTCCTATTCTCAGTTCTTGAGAAACCTTACAGTAACTAGGTACAAGTCTTCAATATGGCATAATGAACTGGTAGATATTAATTTGTTATATTTTTTTCAGACAGATCCATAACTTTTAAAATAAAATTAATGAATGATCATCTGCTGGCAAGTGGGGGCATTAAAAGGGAATAATAACAAACAAGACAAGACTAAAGGCAGTAAGTTAGCCTCTCTAGAAACAAACCCTTTTTTTTTTTTCCCCCTTTTTTTTTCCATAAAACTTTGGAAACAATATTTCCATTCAGGGAAAACATTTTCCTCATAGACAGTTGCAGAAAAGTTTCAAAAGGCAAAGATTTCAAAACTCTGCAGGTTCTTCAACATTCTACCTAGGCTGGATCGACATAATTGTGGGGATGCAGAGCATGGAATAGAAACAAAAACCAGATTAAGATCATTAAAGATTTTTCCCTTCTAAAAGCCCTTGAAAATAAGATCACCTGTATGCATCGTCTTCTTTCAAGTCTCATATCATCCTGTAGGGGTGTGGGGGACAGGGGGAGTCCAGCAGCAAACAACACTGCAAAATGAAGAAAAAAGTAAATGTAAATACAAAATATTAATATAACTAAAAAAAAAAAACAAACACGTAAACCTTCATTCTACTAAATCTACATAGTGCTTAATTCAACCCTAGCTCTCAGATATAACCACAGAGCTAAACCAAGGTAGTTACAAAAAAAAAAGAAGAAAAATTAAGTTTTCCAACAGTAGAAACAGAGACAAATATTACAAAGACTACCTTCCCCTAACATCTAATGTTGGGGGGGGGGAAAAAACCCTAACAAAACACCTATGTAAATGTTCAAATTTCAGGGATTAATTTAAATTTCAGCTGCTTACTGAGCTCTTCTGAAAATTAAGATAATCCAAAAAAACCTCTTCTCAAACCTACCAAAGTAAAATTATTGATAGTTACTCATCTTTACAAAGCCCTTCAATATGGGGATTTTTATAGAAACTCAGGACAATATTTATAAAACACATATAAAACACAACTGAACTTCTGTGGGATTTTACCAAATCAACAAACTACAAAACTGTAAGAGCACATAAATCCATAAATGTGCAAGTCCATTTTTATCTCATATCTCACCTGAAACTGAATTAGGTTCACCTTAAACCAAATTAAAATATGTTCAGAAAAAAAACTATAACTTTCTACAAGACAAAGATATCTAAAGACATGAGTTTCTAGGAGGAAATCTCCAACTGGAGTTAAAAAGAGAACAGTAGGATTATGCTGATTAAAAAACAAAACCAAACCAAACTCCACAACACCCATCAACCAACCCCTGGTCAAAGTATTTTTCAAGTATTTGCTTTTCACTTGTTCTCCCAACAAAATTATCACTGGTACTCTTCAACCTACGAAAAGCACTTACAAATTACTGAGAATTTTAGAGAACTTCTGAAAATTACCCAACAGCTCAAATTGTAGAACCTAGATTATTACTATTTAAACACCTCCTGATGTATGTAACTCCAAGAAACTGTGTCTAGACTAAAATGCACTTAGATACTGCAATTTCAGTGGAAAACATTGCAGTTCATTTCTCCATCAACAGTGACCGTTCAAGCACTTACATTCTAAACCCACCCAGCTTTTCTGCCACCACACTGGCTTCTTCCTTGTGCCATGGAAGTGTGACATGCACACACAGAGACACACACACAGCAGAGGTGTGACAAGAACACAAGGAAGAATTACTTTTTTTATACATACAGCACCATTGTAGCAGTTGTATTGTTTTTTTTACGAGCAGGGGAATTACTGCTGTCATGGCTCCAAAAGACAGAGGGGGCAAACAAAAACTGGCCATCACACATCATGAATCAACAGCCTTGTTTTTTTACTGCTGAAGTTCCACAGAGACATAGAATGTCACTGCCACATCCACAGCAGCCATGAACTTGGCAAGGCTGATGAGCATTGCCTAAGGCTACATAAGATCCTACAAACTAGGCATTCTCATGCCTAAATCGCTTCAATTCGGATAAAACATTCATTCTGGTATGTATGCTAAGTACATACATCACAAGACAGTGTCTCGTACTGAGCTTAGTCCCACTAAACCTAGCGGAGGCAGGCACTTAAGTCCAACAAGACAAAAGGAAGAGCAAACTCTTGTTCTTCTTTACACTAAATAGTTCCTGGGTTTAAACCCAGATTATGTCCAGCATATATGGGTGTCTTAGGGCTACTGAAAGCTCTCTATGGCCAAGATATTTATGGCATTACCTATTACATTATCTATGGACTATGGACTATCTATAGAAAGCTTTTTCCAGTAGTACGTGCAATGACTGAAGGCATTGCTCTTTTGTCTTTACCACCCTGTAGCTCAAACACAGTAAGGATCACCTCTCTCACCTGCATCAGTACAAAGCCAGCTTCAATCCTAAACCAGCTTAGTTAGAACTATCAAAAAACGTGCTTTGAGCAAAGCAATCTGACTTTCAGCCAAAATAGATTGTAGAGCATTCATACATCATCTTCTGCCAGTTCTACAATGGGAATGGTAAGCTCCAAAAAGCAGCACATTAGCACATCTCCAGCGCTTTACAACAGAATGTTGTATGAAACTGACTGCAATGCTAGCAACATACAGCTCTGTTGCGGGCAACAGACTGCCAACTCTATTCCTCTTTCCATAAGAAGAGGAAATCAGTTGGTAAGAACATGATATCCAATAAACACAGACACTACCAAGCTATAGCTACAGAACCTGAAATCATACAGATGATTTTGTCAAAGCAGGAAAGCAACTTCATACATGGGGAAGTTAGGCTTTTTGCTGATTGGAAATTAATCTAAAATATTTTAAGACCACTTAGAAGACTAGCTCTGAACAAGTAAGTCTCTTTCAGAAAATTCACAAAGTTGTAAGAACAGAGAAACCAAACTGGAAAGGTAACACACAAAGACTTGAACTATTTTAGAATCAGAAGATGACATTAGAGCTACTGACAATAAGGAAGAGTTGCTGATGTAACTGTAAAGACATGGGGAATCAATACATCTGCCCACTTCAGAGCTAACCAGCAAAACATATCCATCACAAACCAGTGCGTTTCTTCAGTCTCCTTACGACTCTCTATCATCACACTTTGAAGAACTGGACAACTAGTGTGGTATTAAGACTGAAGTGGAAATGCAGGCGTCCACTGTATTCCAAGAAAATATCCACAACTTAAAACATAACTTTAAAACATCATCAGAGAACAAACACAATGAGTTACTGTGATGGTAACAGTATCACAGACACAATATAAAAGAGTAACATTTTAAACTCTGGGGTTTTGTTGGTTTTGGGTCTTTTTTTTTGAATAGGTGCAACCAAATCACATGTAATAGCTGCAAAGGCAACACATTAAACTCAGTAATTGAGCATCTTCTGTTGTGCCTCTGCACTGCCAAGTTCTTAAAACCAAAAGGCCTTTTACATAACCTGTACAAGGGCTTCCTGGTTTAGATACTAAATTGGTGATAAGAAGAGGCAAGAACAAATCCCACTCATCACACAGTCTGTAAGAGCATTACTACAAGAATCCCTTAGTAACAACATTCAGTGGGCTTCAAGAAACCAGTTTGATCTACTTACTGGTATAAAACAGAAGAGAATTGGGAACAAAAGAGCAGAGGGAAGATTGGAGGAGAAGGCATTGAAAAACAAACTATTGAAAGTGGTACAGCAAACGAAAGAATAAAAGCTGAAGTCTTTCATTTAAACAAAGAGAGCAGTTCTTAGAAATCACCTGTGTAAGAAGCTGTGCTAAAACTTTACTTCATACTTTTATTTCCCATTTTAATTACCGCTGCTTTCTACTCTTCATCTTTACTACTCACACAATGCTCCCCTGATCTCCTCAAAACACAGATAATGGGATTACCTATCCAAAGCAACTCCATATTCATGAATAATTTCAAGTGTAGAGTTCAGCTTTACGATAAAATGTTTAGTTAGCTAAGCCAAAGATGCTGAGCATATTTTATTCCAGGTTATACTCCACCATATTATAAACATGGTGAAAAACAAAGCTTTTATGTATGCCTGACTCTTCCTTACACCATAAGCTTAGGTTGCATGTTAGCCTCTGAGGACTAAATTTTATTCCATTGTATTTCTTTAGAGCATCCACTCCTTCCTTCAGAACACTCAATACACAATTTATGTCAACAGGTTCACTATAAATCAAAGCTGGTTTCAGAGCAATCATACTTGTAAAAACCTAAAAGTGCAAAAACCTTAAAGTGTAAAAACCATTACTAACATCTCTCTGAAGAAGTTTCACTTCCCTCTATCGTTTCTCTTTTTCGGGGGGTTTGCTTGGATATCAATCAGATAATGAGTTTTTGCAAATGCAGATGATTTTATTACATTATGAGCATAGTACAAAGCCAGTTCCAAACGCAGCAAAATAGTAGAAGTTTTTAAAAAAACTGTATTAGTTCATAAACTTAAGAATGTACCCAAGTCGTATAGTATGCTGCGTATTTTGTTTGTATAACAGATGATAATTTAAAGCACCTAGAGTTAAAAGATTCAATCCAATTCTATCCAATCCAGGTTTGCAAAGTGTTAAAGGTAACCAGCATGAACACCTTTATAGAAAGGCCACATTTTCACTACAATTTTCTGTTCATTTTAAGAATACATGAAGAATTCTTTCCATGACAAATTTAAGTAAGAAGTCTCAGAATATCAGTAATAGCACACCCCAGAACTTGAATTAAAAGAAAAGTCTGCTGGGGAGGGTTTTGCTTTCTACATTTTTCTAATTAAAATGCTTTGTATACACGTTTATTTCCCTTATTCAGTATCTTTGTATTGCAAGATTCAATATGGAACCTTTTGCAAACAAACCACAACAAAGTTCTTGAAGTTTTTCCTCTGTGAAAAGGTTATTTTGTAATTTCTGAAGTCACACTCAGTAAGTACCACAGAAATCTCTTCATATCTCATGATTACACACACTGTTCTCAGAGATGAACACAATTCAGGTCACTGACCTTGGGTAAATGCAGGCAGGCCTGTTGCTAGCAACATGAAATATAAATACTTACTTAGAAGCAAAAATATTTTTTTATTTACTACAAAAATGATTCTATAGCATACAAAATCAAATTGAGATTATTAACATACATACTGGAATATAATGGATCTAGATGTATATGCATCTATACAATATCAATTTCAAAGCTCTTGTCATTCTGCATTTCAACAGCCTACTCTTGAAACTAAGCACAATCAGTTATGTTGTTTGACATAAGACATACATGGTAAAAGATTCACCAAATACACCAGATTTGGTGTGTTATTTAAAATACTGCGTAATAAACTGTGAAGCATAACTAGTGTTACTGGAATTTAAAATAAACACATAAATCTCCCAGGGTTCTAGCGACTGTCAACTTCCAAGACTACTTCCCAGAGAGACCCAACTGAGGAAATTTCAAAATCACTGGTTTCGCTGCACCTAAAACATACAACATCTTTTGTTGCTAGGTTGTGTTCAGATGGACAAATTAACATACATCTGAAAACCAAACACACATGCGCATATTTACTGCTTCTGTTCTATTATGGACCAAGACATTGGCTATCCAAAGTAGTCTGATTATTCCCCCCTCCCTCCCCCCCCCTCATTCTCTTGAATTATTTCTTATATATGACATCACAACTACTTCGCAAATCCAACATACAAAGCATAACTCTGTACACACTGTCTGGTTCACACACAAAATCACATACATACATAAAATCAAAAGCAGTCATGGTTTCACCATGGACACCCAAAACATCCCTCCCCTTTCATAGTCATCTGCATGTTACTCCACCTGACAGCCACCATACTGATAACTAAAGCAACATTCAAGTCGTTCATGATCAGCATCACATTTAGCATGCTCCCAAAGTAGTCACAGATCCCCATCTTTAGGTTTTAAAATTCATAATTCAGAAGAAAAAATAATGACACCCCTCTTCAGTTTAGTTTGTGCATTCAACAGAACTACAAGCACAGTCACCTTCATATGTCAGTTTACCCTATGCGTAAGAAAGTGAATGTTAATGAAGGGCATTTTTCTACCTAACTGGTTTCCTACTTTAGGTGAAAAGACAGCAACGATCAAAACTGAGTTTATACTAGACTTCACCAATACAGCACTCATTCTAAGAGTTTGTATTGTACTTTTTAATCCCAGTTTCAAATGTATGCTGCTAAACTAGAAGATTATGCTACTTACTAGATCAAAATTTGTGAGATACTTATGAAAAAACTGCATCTAAAACAAAACACACTACCGTAATTTTTCTTGTGTACCGTAAAATTATTTTTGGTGTCCCAAAAAACACTAGTTCCTCTAAAAATATACTGCAAATTACTAGTTTCACTCTTATTTACAACACATGATGAAAGAACCCATCTTTTTAAGTGTGAAAGCATGTACGAGCAGCTTTACCAAAATCACAAAGTTTCTCACCCAATTCAAACCTGACAAAGGCAGAACTACAGGTGCAGTAGAGCAAGAATTTCTTTTCAACAGCAGTACTGCTTAAGCAGCCTGTATCCTTTCCATCACTACCTGCTTGGCTGAGACAGTGCTACTATTACAGGGTCACTCAGCAAACAGCACTGGGGAAATGACCTGGTGGAAAAAATGGAGGAGACACCACTATTTTTCATTCTGTATCACTCATCCAATCCGGTTCACTGTAAATGCACAGTAGCCAGGCAGAAGGAACAAACAGCTGGGACAAATAGGGGCTTCTTAGGCCAGTATTGGTGTAAAAATGCTGAACACTGAAGTGCACTTAATTCTGTCACAGAAGGACCTAACAATAGTGTCATACCAATATTAATTCAATAAGACTTCAGAGGGCAATCTGAACCTCTGAAATTTGTGATTTATAACATACCATTTTTATTAAACCTAACCTTTTTATGAAAAGCAACGTGTAACCTCTAAAAAATGTACTACTTTCCTTGTATATAAAGGAACCAAACAGTGTAAAACTCACACCTGACCCATACAACTAGACAACTTGGGATTTGTTTTTTAAATATTTATTTGTTCAAGTAAACTCCAGAATAAAGGCTCTGGATTTTAGGAAGAATCAAACCGACACAACTAGGGGAAGAGAGGTAGAGAGAAGAAATAATATAAAAGTTCAAATACTTGAGATATTTTAGATAATTTGCATATGCTTCTTTTCTTACTCATTGACTAAAAATATTAATTTTAGAAGCACAAACTTAAAATATGTTTTAGTATACCAACCATATAAGGAATCACAAATTAAAGGGGGGAGTGGTTATTTTTATCACTCACTTAATAGTGTCAAGCAAACCAGACACAGTTACGTTTTAACCAGTTTGGAAAAGCAAACTCATGCCACTGTGTTTATATTCCCCTCCCTCAACCAAAAGATGCAGTGAGATGCTATAAGCAGGAGTTGCCCATCCCCTGCAATATCAGCTAAAATACTCGTACCTGTTGGATGGCACTGAACTCTTAGAACCAAGTACTTGCTTCTGTACTGTTTAGTGGCTTCACTGAGTAAAAATGCAATTACCGGAGGGTCCCATTTACATATTCTAGAAAATAATTTTATCCCAAATTCCCATAAGCATGAAGACAACAGAATTCCAGGAAAAGGAAGGGTATTTATGAAACGCAGACACTTTTTTTTTTTCATTCTTTCTACGTCAGCTTACAAAAACAGATGTGTGTAACAAACTAATTCTTTTTCAAGTTAACACATATCCTACCTACAATTTCTTACAAAGGTGGCATCTGATATTCAGGGGGATTAGTTTTGGTGGTTTGGGTTTCATTTTTTTTTTGGTTTTTATTTGACACAGCCATTTTACTTGATATATTAAACATGAACAAAACAGTAGCATATGAGTAAAGTCATATTTCAAAGCAGAATATCCATAAGGGCTGTAAACTAGTTTATCCAGGGCAATCTGCTCTCACAGTTGTGAAATGCTTTTCAGAGCTGAGATTTTTCTATAGAGGTCCTCAAAAAGATCGATCATTTCATTTACAAAAACTGTTTCTGTTAGTTGTGGTTGGGAAAAGACTTCAGATATGCAAAGCAAAACATATGCCACTATATGTTTGCATTCATCTGTTTACAACTTTAGACCTAAAAAAGTCTCAAGACCATATAACTTTCCTACTTCTCCCTATTTTTCAGACATGAAGCAAGCAACCAAACACAGAATTAAATGAAAGCCTAGAATTTCCACAAAACCTGCACGAACATCACTCAATTTAAAGATATTTACTACAATCTTGATACTACTACAGCTTACTATTCCTTCCAATTTAGTGGTCATTAACTACTACTTCCAGTATTTGCTGTACCCTTTATTTACAGAACAGACTACTTGTCAGAGACCTGGCAAGAGAAGGTACTCACTACTACTTCCACTTTCTAATCCTAGAGTTCAGACAGCACTTGTAGTGCTCTGTGAACATGCAATGCCTACTGAAATGCTTTTACCTCTCAAAAACTGCAAGAGCTCAAACATATAGATACATATAGATAGATACACACACACATGCACACTACATACGTATGGGAGGTAAAGGCAGTTCTTTGCAAATGCAGACTATTTTAACTGCAATGACTTTACACTGATGAAGGCAACAGTTTCTGTCCAAAAGCTTGCTAAAAGGTATATACATATATTGAAAAAAAAAAAAAGTGGTATTTTCACAGCTACCACGGTTTCAAACAAAATATTATAACATTCAAGAGACTTCAGCTTTCTAAGTGACCCATCCTTAAGAAATCCAGATGTTACTGCATTTTGACATCATGACTGTTTCCTTAAGTGCTTGCTTTTTCTTTTCCCCTTTTAATTCTGCCCTGATGCACACAAAATTCCATATCATGCTGCAATGTACAGGTAACAGTAACCAGGAATTAATAAATTAACAGGCTATCATCATGTTTCAGTAAATACTACTGTAACAGAACTGACCAAAACCAGAGAGAATGTAAAATCTTACTCAGAACACAACTCCATGACAAAAATACTTTATATACTTATATAGATCCCTCGGAAATAATCTGTAGAGCTGCTATCAGATGTCTACATGAAATAAGACTACGTTTCCCTTTCAACTGCCCTGGCACAGTAGTATCTTTAATCTTGAAGGCTTCCAAAATATTTTAATACATGGAGATATGCACATCTATAGCCTTTCAAAAAAAAAAAACAAAACAACCAACCATACACAACTGTAAACTGCTGGATAGCTCTGTAAATAGATGATGCTTACTTATAAGACTCCACCTAAGTGGCTTCTTTCAGCTATACACTGCTTTGCATACCTTTTTAAATACTTTTTAATATTTTCAAGCACAACATGGACTAACTGTTCAGCTGATTCCCATATGACAGCTCCCATTCACAAATGCAATCACAGAATGGTTTGAGCTGGAAGGAACCTTAAAGCTCACATAGTTCCAATCCCCCTACCATGGGCAGGGACACCTTCCACTATACCAGTTTGCTCAATGCCCCGTCCAGCCTGGCCTTGAACATTGCTAGGGACAGAGCATTCACAAGTTCCTGAAGCAACCTGTGCGAGTGTCTCACCGCCCTCACAGTAAAGAATATCTTCCTTATATCTGATCTAAACCTTTGTCTTTCATTATTCAGGATATTTAGTCTGGATAGGCATACACACAGCCAGGTACTCTCCAGTCATATGTTAACCATATGCCTAGGTCTTAAACCAGCCTTCACCCCATAAATCTCCATACCTTCTGCTAAAGCAGGTATAACTCTGATACAAAAAGTGATACTGCAGAAGCACTGCTGATATCCTTTCCACTTTAACGCAATAAATCAGATTTAACTGCCCAAGCTTCAGCTTAGGCTGAAAAACTGGAACTTGTCTACTTCACCTTGTGTCCAAAGAAACTAAATGAACGTGTTTAGCTCTCAAACATCAGAATTCTCCTTAATGCATCTGTCAGACTTCACCCACTTAGATAGGGTTTTCTGAGGACACTTGTTCAGAGATGATTTTGAGCAACTGCACTTAAAAGGTAACATAAAAGAAATAAATTTCTTCAGTTGAAAATACGTACCTTCATCATCCTAGAAATCCTGCAGAACTCAACGTAAACCTTCTCTAAAAAAATAATAACAATCTCTAGCCCTTAGCTGGCTGAATCGTAAGTCAGCCACAACATCATTCTGATGTTAAACTCACCAGCCACCAGGAAAAAGTACTAAAATTATTATACCTTGAGTGCAATCATTTAAGAAACATGCCATGAAGGACAGCCTCAGCTCAAATCTTTCTCCTTTTTTTTTATTCTGTCAGGGAAATAGGCAAAACACTGTTTTCTTATCATCAAGTGCTGATTTTTTTTATGCAGGACAAGTTCACAGGCTTCACATTCATACTAAAATAGTCAAACTCAGTACTTCAGAAACAGGGTACACATTGCCTCTCAAGAAAGGCAAGGGGAAGGGACTAATTTAGCATGCTGACAGCAGCACCTAAGACAGTTTTGGCTCAAACAACTATTCCTAAAAGTAACTCTAAACACACTCTTCGAAGTGGAAAGAGATGCTCTTTCTCTATTTGCACAACTCAAAAGTCCCAGTGTGTTATTTCTTTTTCTGCATATCCCAAGCATAGTACTAAAATGAAATATACATGGAATAGCCACACAAGTGTAGTAAATGGGGACAAAACCCACAATTTAAGCTTGTTTCCAGAACTCAGATTTGTCTTTTATCTATCAATGTTAAAACACACTAAAAGGGAATTTAAGAATTACGGCTAGGATTTCAGGATATTGACAAAATAACTGGGACCCTAAGCTGGGCAAGAGGAGTTAGAAGTTGTTTAAAGAGGAGGAGTCCCTTATTTCCAAAACTACACATACCACAGCTGCTCTTCCAGCTCTTTTTAACTTGGAAACCAAAAACGAAGGTCCAGCTTTTGTCAGACATGTCAGTACAGAAACACTGTTTAAAAATCTTGTTCAACATGCTTTCAAACAGCAGTTCATATGAAGTTCAACAGCTCTGAAAATTGACAGTGGTCAAGTTCAGGCTCCATGACAACCAGATGCATTCAAAATAGACCGTGAACTGATTTATTTCATTAAACTGAGTTATTTCATTAAAATAAGAATACTCAGGCTGCAACTCCCCAAAAGCCATAGCTGACTTAGATTTGGCTGCTCTTTTCTCACCTACAGCCCTCTTTACCTTCAACCACTGAATGCAGACCAATCTCTTGCACCACATCTGGCATCTGCCTCAGTCCTGCTGAGTCAGTTCTGCAATTTAGCATAATGTAAAATATTCACCTTTTTTGATCAGTTTTCTGCTGACTCTGCACACCTCCAGAGCCCAAGTCCAACTTTCAGCTTCAAAACCTACACAGTAAATAAGAACCTAATTGTTTTTTTTAGCACTTGCATACAGCTGACACATTTATATTCTGCATAACACTACTTGATCACAGAAAAACTGTATTTGCATTTTTGTGTAGTCTTTGATATTCCGGACCTTTGAAACTCACAGTTCCTAGGTTAGGGCCAGAAGTCCAAATACTTACTGATAACTGGAAGTAAGGTAGCCATGCTCTCAGACTGTGCTGGGGCAATAAACAGAGCATTCTGCTCATAGACGGAGAAAATCATTGTATTAAGCACTATGGGACACAACAAAATAGTGATCCTTGCCTAAAAAGCCCACTATCTAAACAGACTGTGTTTGTCCACAGAAAGACAAAACCAGACAGCTCACAAACTTCAGCTATCTATAATAAGGCTTGCTGTACAGGCTAAGAATACAGTATAAGAGAAGTAAAGAGCAAGATAGCCAAAGTATTTCTGACAGTTCTTGCTAAACTGACACAGAGCACCTTGAAGACCACAGCTAACATCTGGTTTAATATCAACAGTAATAGACCCTACCTCTACTTCAAGAACACAAGTGAAATGTTTACAGGCTTTTCTATATATAGTGTCTGTCATAACAGTCTACATAAATAAATTTGAAGAAATAAATTTAATCAGGCCCGCCAAATACAAACTTCTCTGATGTTAGGAAGCAAAATGAACAAAAAAAAGACTCCACCACAGTAAAATCCAGCATCCTTACAATTCAGTTCTCAATGTTCCAGCCCAGTTATACATAGAGAGACTTTCACAATACGCTTTAAGTCCTAATTGAAGCTCAGGTTGACTACTACATACACTCAAATACATTTCAGTAAGTGTTGCAAAGTATTTGTACTTCAACATACGAATTAACAAACATGAAGACACAATTTCTCAGATTAAGTCCTTCAGAAAATTAATTTAATTTCATTATTAAAAAATTGGTTAAAGCCCCTTAAATAACTGGAGAATGAGTAGAATATAGTCCCACTGATACAATTTGTTCTCTGTTCCATCTCTACTCCTTTACACTTTTTCCACATATCATTCCTACCTTGGTGGTTGTGCTGTATTGCCGTAATTCATATCATATTCTTCCACTGAGAAAATAAACCATTATCCAGGAGCCTGGAAAATGTATAAGCATTGATTAAATCCCAGCAAGTTTCTTCTTCCTCTTCCCTGAAGGTAAGCACACTCATCACTGAATTGGAGAGTCATGCTTCCTTTTCTCCCCCTGTCCCATGGTTCTTTGGTTCTTTTTTGTATGATAGTACACACATTACATGGGACTCGAGGACAATTGCCAAAACACCTGAGAAGCCAGGGATCTAGTTATTCTCATTGGAACTGAACATGTGGTTTCAGATTCTTGCCATCTAAGGAGCACACTAAACTGTCAAGAAAGGCAGCAGTCCCCTTCCGTCCTTCCCAACTCTCAGGTCCACAGCTGTGCCCCCTTCCTTGGAAACTTTAGTGTTCCCACTGAATATACAGCAAACTCCATGACCTAATTAAAAACTATTCACATCTTCGTCAGGTTCATCTCCTGCCAGTTTAGGGAACTGACCTGGCTCGGCAAATGGAAGAAAAACTTAAAGCTGGATCAAAAAGTTTAACAGGCCTTTTTGTGCAAAAAGATGCTGGCTCAGTTTATGCCACACAACATAACTTCCAACCAAGTATACTCCTTCACAAGCTGATCACACTCCAGGTTACTACTAATAAGAAAAGAGCAAGTCACAGACAAAGCTCATCTTCCTGGCGCTTTTCCATCTCATGATGAAACAGTTTAGGTAGCTAAATTAGCAGCAAAGTTTTTTTTTACCTTTACTTACATAGTTAGTTGGTTTTGCTTAGCTTCTTAAGATGGCCCAACATGGAAAAGTAAAGCAAAAATGCCAACAAAGAGAATTTGCAAGTATGCTTTATCAAGGGAGAATGTAGACAGACACAGCCTCTTGTGATCCAATGCAGGCTGCTGTCAAACAGCCATGTCATATTCCCCTGCACTGTCCAGGCACCAGAGTAGGCAGGGGTTGCAATGATGAAGGCTACAAGTCCATCTGCAGCCCCGCCTTAATCCCTCTTGGTCTTGCAAACCTCTGAAGCCGGAAACTACTGTAATTTTTGTATCATGCTCATGAGGTAGTCTCGAATGCATGTAACATCACAAGGCACTCTAAAACTATGGTAAAGTCTTCAAAGTAGATCAACAACAACAAAAAATGCACAAATGGGTTTTCCTCTTCTTCAATACAGTAAATACATGAATAAAGAGAGATTCCACGTTTTCCTCACATCATTCACTCCGGAACTACAGCCCTAACAGTTCTCAGAATGTAGATTACTGTCAGCTCCAAAAACATTTAACAAAATATAAATCATCCCAACATAGTATTTTTTAATTTAACATAATTCAACATGGGCTTAAGTTCCACCTGTAGTTCGTTTACCACGGCCTTATCCCCAGTTAAGGAAACACTGACCTAGAAAACTCTGAAGAATGAGATAAATTAACAAACTTAAGTAAATATTCATATAATCTAGTGATGAAGTCAAAATACCTTCTTTTACAGATTTAAAAATCTGAGGTTTTGTTTTCCTATTTTGTTTGCCTCCATCCCTACTGTTAAGCATAATATTAAAGCAAATCCTGGTATATACCAAGATACTACCACAGAGGTAGTAGGCTGCAAAATTTTGCTGAGTTTTAAATGGTATTATAATCCATTAAGAAGAATTCAAAACCCTGCTTAAGTCAGGTACACGTGTGGATGCATGCACACACAGGTAGACGAGCCAGTACAGACAGTGGGTATACATCAACCAATGAAAGCTTTACTGGGGTACATTCATTACCACACTGAATAGAGTTTTCATCATTCATGGCAGCTCTGTACCCTTACAAACTACTGCTACAGGTAGCTCATTTGAGACTCTCTAATACTTGTTCTAAAAGGAAACAAAAAACCCACACCACTAAACCCAGAATGTACTTGTTATATTCTAATATGAGCTTCTACAAAACTTTTTTGGAATTTCATCCAGTAATTCCTCATCAAGCCTTCATCAATGTATGGAATATCCCACAAAAGCATTCACAGATGAAGAAACCATGACACACTTTCATGAAGTGGAATAGATTGTCCATTACCATGAACCCTGTATTACCTCTTGGCTTATCAATATAGAAGACGACGACTTTCTGGTGCGGAAAAAATTTTATGAATCTAATAAGAGGTTGCAGATACCCTGCCACATGGTAACTCAATCTGAGTTTGATAGCTAAGAGTTCAATTCACACTCACGTTTATAACAAGTTACCTTTTGTCAGCTTATCCTCAGGAACTGACCACATACATAACCCACCTACACATACACACCTCTTTAGCCCACTACAAATGTGACTTTGCTTTCCCTCACACAAAATAAATAGAAAGTTAAGGCTAAGGATGAAGTAGCACATGATTGCTAAGCCAATCTAATAATTTGCTGCTACCAAAGGAGTGGAAAAAAAAGGAGAGGTATTGGAGAAGGTTCTGTTCTGCCCACATTCATCCTCTTCGCAGTCTTCACTGCTCTAGCTAATTGATCCCAAAGAAAACCAACTTTTTTCAGGTTTGCTTACTGGTTTTCTCATACACACAGATGATGATAAATTATCTGAATAAATAGGCAAATAGGCTTTTGGTTTTGTTTTTTTTTTGTACGTTCTAAAGGTTTAAATGTTGCAAAGAACTTGGGTCTTTTTTTTTTTTTAAACTGTATTATATTATGGCACTGAATGTGTAGTTCAGGCTTAGTCTGTCAACTTGGGATAATGTTGATTTGAATACCTTTTTGAGTACAATCACTATGGAGATGTATGGAATTCATTTCTGAACATTCTCTGACGGCAGTCATAAGAAGAAAGTCTAAAAGAAATCTCTCATCAAGATAAAAGCCCTGGAAAATTCTCTCTCACAGCGAGCCCTTCAGATTAATTTTGACTACCTAGACTTTTAGGATGCCAAACAGAAAAAAAAAGACGCTTTGGGACAATGTATATAAACTTCATCAATTCCAGCAATGAAATACTGGGTATAAACTGATCCATCTAATGCTCTCCAAGTTATCTGTCTTTTGTTCAGGAAGCAGACACTGCTCTAAAACTTTGACAAAATTATCTATTTCAGTAATTCTAGGACATGACAAGATTATGCAACTTTCTGATTATTTAACAGTACCTCTGCCAGCATCAGAAGTTGTTAGGGTTCTGACCAAGAGAGTCTGGTTTCCTGTAGCATTTTTTTTTCCTAATAAATATTCCTAAAATAATTTTAAGAAGAGGTAGCAGGAAGGAAATGAGGACAAATTAAAAACAAATAAAAAATAAATAAATAAAAAGGCTTTTAAATCCTGACCTTACAGAGCTCCAAACAGTACTCAAGATCACATCTGAGGTATCCAGGAAATAATAAAGCAAAAAAATCTTTCTTGTCCCACTGAAGTCCTTGCAAACTACCGAGAATAGCTCACTAGATGGAAAGATTCCAAAACAAAGCCACTTTTCCAGCAGATCTTCTTCTTTAATTTTCTACTAATGTTACTGAACTGGTGCATTTCATGTAATGATGTGCTGTGCTTTTTAACAAAGCTTGCTAGAAAAAAACATAGCTTTCTATACAGACCTGCTGTTTCCTAATTTGTGAAAGAGGTCAACAAGAAGGTCATCAGCATGATCTGACAGACTCTTGAGGATGAAGCCAGCACAGGTATCCTTAGGAAAAATGCAGTTTTTTCAGATGCATCTGAAATATTATAGCAACATATGAAATCACAGGGGCATAGCAAAAGGGATAAGAAAAGGAAGATTCAAAGCTCATGCCAGGTGCAACAAATGGACCAACTGCAGCCTAACAAGACTCATCTCTATAGTCCTTCATGTGACCCGTGTCCAGTGCACAGCAAAAAGAAAACTCTGATCATGACAATGTAGTCATCAAGACAGTCACAACAGAGAACTCCCTCAAATCATTAACACCATATACTATCCTGAAATATTCTTTTCCAACTTAAGTTAAAGCCACATTTAATGCCTTCAAAACTGGAACTGCCCTCTTCCCCCTATTGATAAAAAAATAAACCACCACCTTTGGAAATAAGCCAGAACTCCACACTGCTAATTTGAGACTTCACTTGAACTGAACAGAAAGGAGACTTAATAGCTTCAGAGCTAAGAGAAAGAGATCTCTATGGAGTTCAGTAGTGCTACACTGAATCTATCTGAGGAAACATGGATCCTCACACAGATTTGCAGCCAAGGCCTGATCTTTTTTGCTCGGAGAGATTTTTATTCAAAATATTTCAAGTTAGCTTCATACTGGATTTACAGGAATTAAAGGCATACTTCATTGTATGATTTTGTGTTTAGCAAAGAGCAAGAGACATGCTAACCTATACAGATATCTGCCACAGACAGTGCTTGAAAACACTGAGCAGTCTTCCTCTCTTTCATGAAGGGGTCAAGGAGATGGATGGCATCCTGAAGGGCAACAAAGACAGACAAAGTGGGAAGTTCTGAAATGCCAAATAGTCAACTCAAAGCAAGTTAGGGAAAAAGAGAAACAAGACTTTATGAAAAATACAATGGGTTGCTGAAGAAGGGTATGGGAAGGGGGGAAAAACCGGCACTAAACATCAAAGTAGTTGCACCACTATTCGACTAAGGAACCTCTACTACTCCTAGATACTGAGTAATGCTGTGTTGTTTGTCACAAGACAAAGGTCTTTAGCCATGAAAAAAACCAAGCATTATGAACAAAGTTAACTGCAGAGTAGACTGGAGTGGCACTCAAAGCAGAAGGGAAGATGGATGGGACTTTAAAAACAAAACCAATTAAAACAAAACATAACAAGAGAAGCCATAAGCCACTGAAGAGATACAGCATTTATGACTAATACTCTTATTTACTCTTATTTACTAACCAAGAAGGAACCAACAGAACATTTTCAAAGACAAGTATTGTAAGTGTTTGCCCTATTAGCGTGTACATCCTGATAGCAGGCTGCCTGATAACCTCACCTAGAGCAGGGGGCCTAATGAAACAAAAATCTTCAAACTCAGAGAGTGACACATTTACGAGCACTCCCATATAAGAATGCAAAAGTAAGAATGCGAATAAGAATGCATGGAGAAACGATGCCCTGAGAGGCACTTACGGTGCTCCTGCCTTCAGTTCACCCAAGAGAAGCAAAGGAGGTAGACAGAAAAATTCCCTTACTTTCCCCATACACACACTTTATAGAGTAAATGTACTGTCCAATCATCCATGTTTTTTTTGAAGTAATTTCAGATTATTAAAATATGGACATTAATATATGGATGGATTCAGATATTAAGGAATCAACATTCCTGTCTACTTTTCCACCTAACAGGTAAATAGTTATCAATAAAATTTAAGTAACTTTAATAAAAACATTAGATACATGAAAGTGAAACAACAGAATAATCCCAGCAGCACTGGTCACTTATTTAAGAGGACAAGCAAGCATGGAATTTCCAGAAGAGCTGCTTGTTTCTTTGGTTTTTAACATAACCGGTCCAGCTGGTAGTTATGTTAAAACCAGGCTATCAAGAGAAATGCTTTTTCATATGTCTCCTTCGTATAGCAGGAACAAGAAAACTAAAGCATCTTCACTCTGCAATTTTGCTTCTGGTATCAATAAGGTATGTTCACATCTTATAAAGACAGCTGAAAAATACCTTTTATTAGAGCACTAACTTTAGAAACTTCAATTCAACTTTCACTTTGTCCAAACAGGGACAATACATATTTTGTGTGCACATATATATCTTCAGACAATACAAAATTCAAGTAAAAAAATCAGAAGTGTGTGAAATTGAGGAGGTATCTGTATTTTGTATTGTCTTGTGGTAATGTTTGCGGCAAGGAACAAACAGAAAATTAAAACTTTAGTGTTTCTTAAGAGGTTTTAATCTTTAAAATTTTGGGGGTTTTCTCCCTCAAAAGCACTGTTCTTACAGGGGAGGGAAAGAAAGTAAGAACAAGTGAGAAAGAACAAGCAGGAGAAAACACTAAGCAAACAAGAGACAGAGACTGCGCAAGTAACAAAAAGAGAGGTGCTTGAGAGACCAAGCACTAGAAAGGATGAGAGAGAAAAGGGCATGAACAAAAGTTCAAAAATTGTAAAAAAGAGCCAAGTGAAAGCGAGGAAGAACTAGAAGAAGAGCACAAGTGAAAAGAATGCAAGAAAACACATGCATCAGGAGTAAGGCGGAAAATTATAAAGCAGGACAGCTACAAAGCGAGCAGGAGAGTTGGAAGAGAGAACTTATCAAGTAAGACTGGTAGCACATGTTAAAGAGTGCATGTAAGCAGGACAGCATCAGAGTGGGAATATTAGAGAAGGAATGTGCACGGAAGTTTGAAATAGCAAGCAAAAGTCAGAGAAGCAGACAAGGAGGGGGGCAGGGACAGACAGACAGATTGGTGAGTGATTTACTACAGGAGGGCTGGCAAAAATTCCTCAAAATGATGTTCTCCATTAAGTAACAGTGCTATCAGAGCCAGTTAACCAACCCCTGCCTCTTCTAGGAGGAACCCTAGTTCCTGTCCACCCACACAACTCATTCCATTATCTTGTCAAATGTCTGAGCAGCAGCACAGTGTACCAGGTCTGGGAACCAATCTGACTGAAAAGTAACCTGATTCTCCACCCCCACACACATCCAAATGTTATATATATAAAATTATATATTTCAGCCAACTCAGTTTCCAAGTCTGATTCATTGGTTGGTCTTACAAACAGCTGTGCCAACACAATGCAGGTGGGAACAAGTAGCCAGAATCTGGAGAGGAGAGCTGCTTAAGTGGTGACTGCCTTCAAGGAATTCATTGTTGCACACTTCGCCTTAGAATGACTCTCTCAACAATTTCCCTCTAAGTGCTTCAGTGGCTCTACATCTTGCAGTATTAACTTCATGTCAGTTTACTAATACTTAAACTGTAAACCAAACACGTACAACATCATCAGATTAAATCTTGTGCATATCACACACCCCTCACAGATGAGGTAAAAAAGAGTTGTTGCTTTTCATCTTTTTGCTTCTTTTTTCAATCAATTATTTCAAATTTGGCATAGGTACAGTTTTGGGGAGAGCAAGGTAATTTTCACTACACTCAGAGAAACATACATAGTCTTCGCTGGGTAGAAGGAGAAAATGGTTTAGAGTAGAAGGAAAAGGGGGTAGAAAATCTATGTTGCTTATGTTTTTCTGCCTGTATACTGTTCTTTGCTGTGTTGCCCTTCACCATTCTCAGCACTGAAATTCTGTATAAGCCTATGGTCTTATCATAAATTAGAAGATGGAATTATCTTCTAGTGAAAAAGAGATAATGAAGTCGTCTCAAAGAAGATGATGATAATGAAGACTTATCATAGAGATAATGAAGTCTTCTCAAATTTTCCCCAAGAAGGTATAGTAGTAGCAGAAGACCAATAATTTCAATCTTTACTCATCAGCTTTTGTTAGTTTGTATCCCTTCACTACCACTACTACCAAGCAATGTCTCAAGACTCAGTAACAAATTTGGTCAGCTGAAACTAGAACAGAAATTATTATTGTGGAAGACAGTATTTCAGACATTTAGCAAATTTTCCTTCATGAAAGCCAACCATACCCAAGCATGCAAAAGTGTGGTTTACACACTTGGTGTATACTTACACAGTTGACCCACTGCTCCTGAAACTATTCACTCTCAAGTGAGCCGTAAGACTGAGAACTCAGTCCTAAAAGATCAGGTAGAAGAGATGGGACCTTCTATACTAGTAAGATGGAGATGTTCCAATCATACAAGCCAGGCAAATACCATATATGCCTCTTTCTCCTCTGTGAAAAAGTTTTATAGATGTCACAGAATCAGAGACCGTGGTAAGAAATGTTATGGCAGGCCTGATAAATGTTTGTGTTTTGCAACATAATCTTTACTTGCACAGTCAAATGTTATTTTATTCACTGAACAGATGTTTATCATGTATATCAGGACAGGACATGGAAAACAAAGCTATACAGTTAATACCAGCTATACCATAAATGATACTAATTACTGAAATACTCCATTAGTTCTTTCCAAAATTGAAGTATGTGTATCAAAAGGGAAAAGAGATTGCAAGAAAAGAAAATAAAAAAATAGTTCTTTATGTTTTTTTTAGACAAGCAAATCCCCTTTTGGAAAAATGAGTTTGAACTCTAAATGCCCCAAATTTCAAAAAAAATCTTAAGTTCCTTGAACAGAGCTCTATCTGGATATGCTGAGTCACTCTCCAACCTGAAGAGACTGCTTCTTGCTTCTCTGTGTTACAAAGCACTCAGAATATAAACTCAAATGCAACTAGAAATACACAGCATCCTCTATTAAGACGCAAGACACCCTAAACCCTTAACCTCAGCTCTGTCCATTGCGTCATTGCCTAACTTTGGGCAAGTCACTTTGCATTTTTTACTTTCATTCCCCTTTAAAAAGCAGTTTAGTAACATCTATTTGTCTCCTGTTAGCAAAGCAAAAACTGCTGCATGTATGGAAAGCAACATGACATTAAGCGCTATACAAAATGTCTAAAATCACCAGAACTCCTCACCCCAAAACCCAGCAATTCAGTGCCTTAGCTTAGGCTGCCAATAGATTTGGTGGAGGTTTTTTCTGTACATTAGATCTTAATAATTGAAAAATATTTTCACACAATGCTAAAAGAATCAAAGAATCTCTTAGCAGTTGCTATATTCAGATACTAAAACGTTAAACCTTTGCACACAAGCCTGTGAGAAAGTTACAAACCTGAGACTAAGTGCAAGGTCTGGACAGTGTGCAATTATTAACAACTTGTAAATATAATCAATTTTTTTTAGGTACATCAGACCACCAAAAGCAAGAGAGTTTTCCTGGTTTTGTCAGTGTTTGAGTGCTTAACTAAGTGAATTTTTTTGGAAATAACTAATAAAGTCAAATGCAACCCTACAGAGGTTCTCAAGATTAAAATGTAAGAGGAACGACCATACTTAAATACATGGAATATAAAGCATACCTGTTTCCTCAGATATGTAAATAAGATGGCACTGTCAAATTTCAAGCTCACTGGTTTCAGAATATACATAATGACTAACACATAACCTAGAAATTGTATTTTGGGACCACTGTACGCTTCCTAAAAACATACCCTGAGCTGCAGCCTCCCCTCAAACCACAGATCTCAAGTTATTTTGTTTGATGCAAACAAAACTTTGCTTTACATACAAAGATTCAAATTAAGATTTTTTTTTTGTAAACAAAGTACCAGTAGTCAAGAGAATGAAAGCATATAAAGAATCCTGTATCAGAAAATACCAAGGGAAAAATTTTCAAATATGAAAGTCTAAAAATTAAATTCTTTATTTCATATTGAAAACTTGGGATAGAACTAATTACATATTCTCATGTTTCAATAAACATAGGTAGGAACTATAAGACTTAAATCTTAAAAAAAAAAACTGAGGCCAACAGTATGGTAAAATACTTGTTTATCTATGTAAGCACTATGTAGACCTAAGATGATACTTCGACGTAAAAAAAAAAAAAAAAAAAAAAATTGTGAAAAAGATACAGAAAATGATGAATGACATTGGGAAGGTCAATGAAGCCCCTTCTCTCTCATTACAGACCTTGGAAATACACACTAAAGGGCATCAAACATAAACTAAGGCCAAGGAAATCTTTTTCACACACAAAAGAATTATTTACTGATCTCACTCAGGACATGTCCCTGATGCAAACAAAAAATAAAAATCCCACAACAGTTTTTAAGCTCTATAAATTATTACACTGGACAGAATGGGATTAAAAAAAGAAAAAAAAAAACTTCTGTTTCAGAATGTAAACCTACCATAAACTCATGAACTTCCCAGTACGAGGAAAATATTTAATGACATGAACTACTCCAATTTGTTGTTTCCTTCGTCCTGAGGTTTTCTTTTAATAAGCTTTTAGAAAGCTTACTGAGATTTTTTTTGAGAGGGGTTATTAAATAAAAGCCCCACACCCCACAAACACTGATAGTCTATACACACACAGATCATGGATACAGACATCCTAGGTCACTGATGATCTCTAACATTTCCAAATGCAAAGCACCACATGCATATACTGGCAGAGCTTCAGAAGATCTCTTCAAAATGTCAAGTTTGTCACATAGGTAGATTCCTTCACATACAAAACACTGAGCTGAATGTCCCTGTGTATCAATACATGCATTTTACTTTTATATTCCACTTCCATTACAAACAGTAGCTAAAAGGAAACAAACATATTTTAAAACATCTTTGTTCACTTTGAGGAACATTTTTATAAATTGTGCAGAAGAGAGAATGATTTCAAAACATGACACTTGAACTTTGTGCACTCTAAGTAGAACCTGTTTTCTCCTTTCCTGAAATAACTGGATGCTGGTTAAGAACATCTATAGCAGAAAACCAGAATGATATACCTACTGTATGTATGCCTACAATTATTTCTTCATATTATGAGAAAAAAAATGGGGAGTTAATCTGTAATTTAAAACAGAGAACCCTAAGATAAGACTCATAACTTGGCCAACATGTTTTTCTTGCTTTATTAACTTTTGTAACAAGTTAAACAGAAATATTTTAGCAAAAACTTGTATTTTGGTTTACTGCAATTGCCTAGCAGTATGCAAATTAAGTAAAGGGACACTAGGTATTCCTTCAAATACGCATTTAAAAATTGTCTCAAATTCTAATGGTTTCTTACATGAGAAAACTATTACATAGGTTTCTAGTCCACATCACCTGAAGCAAAGCCAATCTTGATTTAAGAATGACAACAAAAGTTGTCAGTGTTATCATTAACCACTAAGGTAAGGCAGCCAAGTACTTGTACTCCAACAATCTGTTGCCACATGTGCAGCTGGATTTCTCAAGGTTTCAAAACTAAGCTCATAAAGTTTTAAAACGTCCATGCTGTGAACATGACTCTAAGTTAATTTAACTCCATAGAGATACGTAAATGAATGTTTCGATGGGTAAAAAGCCTGAAAGTAGACTCATATGGACACTGTGAAGTGCAAATCATGATCGCACACTTTGTAAAATAGGTGAAAACATCCCCACACAAATCCTACAAAGACAGAAGATAACCCTCTTCTAAGGATCACATCAGATGTCATTAATGACTTCCATTCATGCCTGGGTATTATTAGTTCTTAGACCTTCTATCATTAAGATTTTGTACAACAGACTTACACAGACTCACAACCCTTTTTATTTACCAAAAGGAAAAACAAACCACAAACACATACGCATTTACACAATGCTGGAACAAAAATGCTACATAAGAGAACACTGAGACTGAATGGGTATGCACCTCAAAGTCATGAAATACTGATTAAATGGAGAAAGAAATAATACTTCCTTCATGTTGCACAGTACAAATCAAAATGGATATCAGATCCTGGGTAAGGATGTACTCCTCTAAGTAGCACAACAATGCAAAACCAAGCAATTTTTAGGTATACCCTTATAACAAAAACTTCAACTATAGTTTATAACTCAATATCATATATACTCTTTCCTCTAAGCTTTCAACATAAATTAATCATTTATGATGCTGTCTGTAGTAGACATAGCTCATGGAAAACATTAATTCACTTAGGAACTAAGCTTGTAATCTGTATTAAAAAACAATAAAACTGTCCAAAAAAGTTTGAGAAGATAGAAGGGTCATTCAAAATGAAGCTGTAGTTAACTGACCTTTCCCCAGAACTGTTCCTGCTAGTACTTCTGATTTCAGGGAAAAGCATAATGTCAGTTTGTAGCCTTAACATATACAGAACTTCAGGAAACATCTGCTCTCAGTGGGAAGACACAGACAGGTATGTACAATCACATACATGTTCAGCATTTGCAGTAACGCTCATTTTCCTGTACAAGGGCCTGCCGTAAAATTCTACACTTCTGCAAGCACACTATGACATTGAAAGGAAAGCCACCTTAAATACAAGAACACAGAACTCTAAGCTTGTGAACATCTGATCATGGTGAAAATGTACATTAACTTGCATTATTCCACAACTATGACTGAGTATTTGTAGTATTTATGAGCTAAATTCTACTGGGAAGCAAAGGGAAACTGCCAGGATCTTCACACAACAACCACTTCTTATTAACAAAGACATCAAGGTATTTCAAACACTAACTTACAGTTCTTGTCAACCCATTAAATCAGTACCTATTTATCCCTAAGTTAGAAAGAGTAACAACAAAGAAGCCAGAATTAGACACGATCCAGGAAAGTTACTGAGCTTCCAGTATCAATAAGCTTTTGCAAGACTGTATTAGAAACTGACTTGTCTGTTACTACACACATACCCCATATGTATTTCATGGTTTAAGTCCTGTTAAAACTGTATTTAAAACCCAAGAACATATGCTGTGTAAGTAAGAAAAAAGCTGTAGGTACTTACAACTGGACAGATCAAACAGAGATGAGTGTAAGGAAATTAATTTTTCAGGAAAATGTAGAACTAAGTAAGTACACATTAGCTTCCCTACCAGACAATATTTTTATTCCTCTTTTAACCCCTTTCTTCAGTAGAACAGTAAACTGATAGCATGGACACAGAACTACTTCCCCTACAGAGGAAGTGGAAAGCTATGCTCCAATTTGCTCCTCAGTGACAGGTCCACTGGCAAAGTAAATGAGAAGTCATTAGTAATTTTCATAGTTCACAAGAACACAAATTAAGACTTGAACATACAGGCAAACAGGATTTTCAGTGAACAAAAATGCAACTACCAGCGTTTGAAGCCAGGAAGCCAAAATCCAGCGAACAGAAGGTTTTGGGAAACAAGGATTTAAATTTTCACTAACAAGTTTGACTTAATCATTAAAACGCCTTTAACTACAATTGTGATGCTAGCTATTTTACTGGTCTGATTATTTTCAGGAACTCAAAATTCAGTCAAAATTTTTTCTATTACATTTTGAAAAGAGTAACTCTGCCATTAGAAATTAATGGAAATTTGTACATTTCCACTCCTCTCCAATTTCATCATCCAAATAGATATTAAAAAGAGGAAACCTTTCAACACATGTATGAACATATTATTAACTATTCCTTTAACTGACTCAAAACAGAGTCTATTTTTATTTGCCTCTGGTGCAAAAGAAAAAAAATTAAGGTTTTAGAATGTTATATAATACAGAAATTGAGAGCTGGGTTTCTCACAGCTAGAACAAAACTGACACTTAATGGACTTAATTTCACTTTCATTTACTCAGTTTCACTTTCTGTTTTTTAGTGCTACCCAGACCCTGGAAACTTTGCAAGGAGCATGTTTACAAATAAGTGCTAGCTTATGTTATTTTAATTACAGAAACATTTTCACTGCTTTTAAGAAATTACATATTCAGAGCTGAAATTAAACTGATTATGTCTTCATACAGGGTAACTGAAATAGCTACTATCTAGACTTCAGAGGCTCCACAGTATTTGCACTGTATGGACATAAGCAGAGCTGACTGGGAACAATCTTCTACGTTTCCCTAGCTCTTCAACGGGTATTCTCCTTGTAAATCATATGGATAGGACATTTCGGAATGAATCAGCATATGATTACATCAGTACCTTTCATACTGAGCCACTCCATCTCCAACCTTTTCAACTGCAGAAAAACTCACCTATCCTTTAGAGACTGTGGAGGGAAAGGGGGGAGGAGCAAGGGAGGTGAAAGGAAACCTTATGAAGACAATGGGACTTAGCCTGTCTCATCACTCTCTGCTTTCTGGTTAGAGAAGAGCTCCTTTTCAGATCTGTGCTCCTAGACAAGTAAGCCATAATCAAGCACCCACAGGTACTGGACAAGATTCACATAAAATGAGTATTAGGGGAAGCAGAGCTAAACTCCAAATAAAGCTGTGATAAGTATGAACTAGAGACCTATTCTAAAATAATAAAATACACTTGTACTAGTAAAAGCAGTTATTTTTTCAGTTATGTTTGGATAAAAGAGAATCAAATGCAGAATTTTACTTTCCTTCCCCATAAGGAAAAAACCATAACCAAAGAATATTTATTACAAACTGTTACATTAATTGTCACAGGCCTAATGTTTACGCCACTGCAATTCTATTGGTATATTGTGTCATATCGAAGACAAAGTATTAGGTAACTGTACATACAGAATTTGTCTTCCTGGGAACAACAATTGTTTCTAATTATTGAAAGTTTCTCCAGTGCTTCTAAACCATCAATAGACTACACTTCCCATAACTCTCCTCTTGAAGGACCGATGGAGGTAAGGAAGAAAAAAGAAAATAGGAAGGAAATGGAGAGTATTCCCCTTCTCAGAATATTTTAATTTTTTTTCTCCACTCATAAGCTTACAAGAAAGCCATGTTTGCCCAGAAAGGTTTTTCTGTATTATTTCAAATAGTCTTAGAGAAAAAAGAAGACTCACTGCATAAACATATGAAGGCTTTTAGGCTTCTTAAAGTCTGATGAGTAAGAAAGTTATTACATAAATTTAAAAAAAAAAAAAAAGTTTCTTACCAAACTCTTACAAAAAAAAAAAAAAGGTGAAACTGTAAACTTAACAAATAATCTATTGTACTCAGTTATAAAGACAAAAGCAGCAGTTCTCTGTAAATAATCCTATTCTAAAACAACAGATCTATTTACAAAAGGATTTCAGAAGTTATACAAGTCTCCCATGCTCCCATAAAACAAAGGTACCAGAAAGTTTTTTACTTAACTTTGGAGAACAGTTCTCCAAAAAAAAGTTAAAAATTACCATAGAAAAATTAAACATATACCAAGTCTTTAATTCTTCCTCAAAATATGTAAAAGATGTAAAAGCAACTTTCAACCTACAGCCCCATAGTCAAAAAACACCTAAAATACAGTTTTCTGGAAGAATGCTGAAAATATAATCTAATTATATCAACAAAACTGCTTCTTTGGTAAGAGTATGTACTAGTCTTTACCAGCCATTTAAGTTCAGATTAACCTGTAAAATGCTATCATAGTAAATAAAGGTACATTTTTTCACATGTTTAACTACACTTCTTGCATACCACCATATGACCCTGTGGTAGGGTTTCAAAAATGTTAGCATAAACTAAAAGGGACTTTTTCACTCTATGTTAAGATGTTTACCAACTGATTTGAACTGAAATGACAAAAGTATCACAGTAAGCCCATTAAGGCAAAGACTAATAACACAGTTAACCCACACACGTTTCCTTGCAAGGCCCTATCAGAATTAAGATTTTTAAATATGGTATATGTGTTCACACATGTCCTAATTAAATGTAACTTTAAAAGCTTAGACAAGGCATACTGTTTTTACTAAGTACCAGTCACATTTTGCTGCTTTGTTTAAACTATCAACCAGCTTGTTAGAAGTCATTTATAGACATCACATGTTAATTCCCAGTCTATGCAAAACCCACATACTTTAAAAATTGATAAATTCCCAATGACTAGCTCATTATTTTACACAAGTAAGAAAATACTATCATAAACTGACACTGAAATAGAGAACTCTTGGCTGCTATTAGGTAAAATTATCCTTGTTGCAGCTTCTCCATCACTGTCCAACATGGGGGAGGGGATTGCAATGACAAGTTCTAAATCCATCCAAGTATTGATTCAGGAACTGTAACACTGCTGCTCATGTAACAAATTGTCTTTCTTACCTATCTACCTGGTAACAATATTAAACTATTGCCATATGTAAACGATTACACAAAAATTTTATAGAAGGAACTGCTCTCTCTTCTTAAGAGGACCATACTCTCTATTCAACTTTGAACAAGATATACTTGCTTTACTCAAAGAATATTAAAAAACCATGAATTAAACTCAATGAGCTTCATAAACTTTGACAGAATTTTTAATTCACAGGAGAAAATGAAAATTTAACACTTCAAACATATTCTACTTAGGACTGCAAATAAGAACACTCTAGTTCTAAATAATTAATATAAGGCAAAACCATGAAGTGTACCTTATGAAAGTAGTCTATATACATACACACACACACACACACACACACACCAAGTTCACCAAATATATATAGATAATAGCTAGCAAATACTAGCTCATACTCGGGAGTTATTTGCAGTGTTAGTATTCTAATTCTACAAAGTATAATTAATTTTCCAAAATTATCCAACCTACTGAGGTTGGGGGAAGGGTGATGTGGACAAAAAGACAAACAAGTTTACCACAACTTTTTAGGGCTACAGACTATTCCAAAGAGGTAAGTTAAATTCTGCTTGGTTACAGGCAGGTAATTGAATACTATGACGAACAAAATGTTTGCTTTTTTATCACCAGGTATCATCGACGTATTCTTCAGCTTCACACACCTTTTCTTAGAATGAAGAATGAAATACCAATATGATAATAAAACAAGTTGTTAAGTTGTACTTATCCAGATCCCACTATAACACTATATCCATGCAAGTGTGACTATATATACCTACTGGCAAAAGTTTACAGCACACTCTCATTCAGATTAAAACAGTAGGCTGTCAAAAACACGCCTGTTGATTTATTCTGTAGTCAGATATTCTTTGTTAATCTTAAAGAACAATGAATGTTTATTTCCTCAGATGACTGCGGAGTAATAGGAGAACTAAGTAACAGCAGCAATCTAGATACATGATCAAAGAACCCCTACATGGCTTTGGACAGACTAAACTGAAAAACTTCAAAGCTGACTGAGATTCAGAATTGCACAGATTTCGAAATTTCAAATTACAGTACATTTAACTGCGTTTTCTGATGGGGGGGGGGGGGGAATGCCACTCCAGAGAAGCAGCACCCTCTGTATTGGATGAGGTCTCCAATTTCTTCAGCAACACAATGCTGAATTCCTAAAAGACTGCAGCGCGCTATTAAAATACAGAAGTGTCTCTGTGTCCCTGCACCTATTTCCCAACTGCTTCTCCCTCCTCTGCCCCACCCCCAGCCAGAATGACAGTCATCTCACACAGGTACTCCTTCTACATCGGCCTGCAACTTCTCCACCTATCACTCAGTCCCTCACATGGGTGCAAAAAGGGGCACCCAAAGCCTCCACCACAACAGGTGCCTGCTCAGCTGATGGTTCAACTCCTGACGCCCTCCTCGCCTCCCGCTCCCAGACCGGGGCGAGACCTCGCACCCGCCCACCGCAGGGCGTTGCGCATAAGAGCAAGAGGATCCAGGCGAGATCTCTTCCTCCATTGCCGGTTCCGCGGCCCACCTCGCCGCTCCGCTTTCCAACCCGGCAGCGACAGCCTCTCCCGGACGCCGAGGGGAAAAGGGCCGCAGAGGCCCCGACGGCCACCACCGCTGCCCTCCGCCGCCGCTGCTTCCCGGCCATGTCCGGCCTGCCCTAGAAGGAGGCGGCGGGAGGGAGGGCGGGGAGAAGGCTAGTCCCGAAGCCCGGTGCGGGTCCCGGCCCTGCCAGCGCCAGCCCGGCGTTCGGCGGGCCCCGGCGTTCTCCCCATCTCCTCTCTCTAAGATGGCAGCGCAGCTGCCCCCTGCGCTGCGCCCCCTTCGACCGCGCCGGGCCGGGAGGTGGCACCAGCTCGTCCCGCTGCGCAGCTCCCCGCCACCGGCTAAGGCTTCTCACTTACCCGTGCTGGGGGCTGCGGGCCCAGCGCTCCGGCCCGGCTTCTCCCAGTCGAGGCCTCTTCCCTCGGGCGGCGGGTGCGGGTAGGGCGAGGAGAGAGCGCTTCTCCCAGCCTCGGCCAGGGGCCCCGGCGCGGCAGCGCCTCCCTCTTGTGCGCTCCGCAGTCCGGCCGCCCCGCCGCGCTCGGGCCCGCACGGCTGGCGGCGGTGCCGGTGCCGCTCGAGGCGCGGGGGGCACCGGCCGTGGGGTCTGTCCACTGCGCGCGTCCCTCTCTGGGCGGCGAAGAGGAGGGGGGGCCCGGCCCGGCGGGCGGATCCGCGGCGCTTCCTGGCCGGGCTGGATTTTCTATCGCTCACAAAATGGCGCGCGTTCCAAACCTGCGCAGCGCCCGGCGGCGGCAACGGCAGGGCCCGGCCTCACCTCGGGTCGGCGGCGGTGGTGGTGGTGGTGGTGGCGGCGGTGGCGGCGGCGGCCTGAGCCCGGCCAGGCAGCGCGGGGACAGCGGCGGGCGAGCGAGCGGGGGGAGGAGGAGGAGGAGGGGTGGGGGGAAAGCGCAGCGCCGTACCGAGCCCCCGGGAACTCCTCGCTCCCTCCCTCCCTCCTTCCCTCCCTCCCCCGCCTGCCAGCCTCTACCTCCTCCCTCCCCTCCCGCTCCTCCTCCCTCTCCCCCTCCCTCCTTCCCTCACGAACCGGCTTTGCCAGGCCGTCGCGCCGCTGCCGTTAAGGAACCGCCGCCGCTGCTTCTAGCCGGTCCGCGCCCGCCCGCGCGGGACGAACTTCTCGCGCGTCCCCGCCGGACCCTCAGGGGACGGTTGTTTCTTGGGGTGTTTTGTTTGTTTTCTCGTGCGATAACGTCTGTCGGGGTGGTGGTGGGGAGGAGAAGGGAAGGAGGGGAAAAAAAAAAAAAAAAAAGAAATAAACCCAGGGTTCGGGCGGGAAGAGGTTTTTTTTAAAAATAATTTTAAAAAAAAGGGTAACTGACAAAATGGCGGCGGGGCGAGCCTGTTTCCATGGCAACTGTCAATCACGGGGCCCGGGGCCCCACCCCGGCCGGGCGGGAGTCGGTGCTGACGTGGGGAAGGCGGGGAAGAGAGCGACGGGTGAAGGGCGGGCTCTGGTCGCCTAGGCAACCGCTGTTCACCCCCCTCCGCCCTCCGCTGTGTGACGGTATCCGTGCGGCCGCACCGCTGCAGGCCGGGATGGCCCCGGCGCGCCGGGCCATGGGGGAGGGGAAGCGCCAGGGCGGGGCGGAAGCCGGTAGCGGCGCTGGGGGAAATAGGGGGAGGGGAGCAGCTGCCCTTGTCCGTGTTGCACGGTGGGCGCCTTCACCGCCCTTCCCCTGCCCGCAGGGGGCGCCGGCAGCGCGGCGGCCCGGGGGAAGCGGGGATCTACGGCTCCTCCAGGCAAGGCCAGGCCGAGCGGAGCGGGGCAGGCTCCCCGCGCTGCCCGCCGTATGGGGAGGCCCCAGGAGGGCTTCGGGTTTCTTGAAGACCGCCCTGGGACGCGGGAGGAGCGGTGGTGCTGTGTCTTCGGGATTCTTGGGCACGGAAAGGTCCTTCTCGTCCCCCCTCTATAGTCCCTATAAAAAAGAGGAGAGAAATCCACCTAGAGTTGCGTCGCCTGGCAGGCGCGGTGTAGGTGTGCTCGGCCAAGGGAGCCTCAAGTTGCTGAGTGAAGGCTCCTTTCCACTTTCTTCCTATCTCAGTATTTTTTACCTCAGTTTAAAATGTGGACATAAGCAGCCAAGTATAGGGAGACAGGTGCAGCAACAGCCAAAGTCGTAAGTCCCCCAAATAATCGAAGTGTTGCTTTACAAGTGCAGTGTCACACACAGTTGCTGCTGAAAAGCGCAGCCCAGAGTCCCTCCACCATCAGCCACGCAGTCCCTTGCTCCCATTTTTCGACATCAGCAGGAATGCCAGCACAGTCAAACTAACCAAAACGCTCATCTGAAATAAAAAGTTCTCTGCATGGCTGGGAGAAATACTGGTGCACAGGAGACGGCAGGAACATGTGGCAGGAGAACTGTGGGATGCCCCCCACCCCCCACTGAGCAATACACGGTGTTAGATTAAATCATCCGCGAAATTGCACCTGAAAGCTGGTGGGTGTCTAGGAACACCATGATTTTAGCAGACATTGCTTATTTGCCTCAGCCCCAGAAAAACTGAGAGGTCACTTTGAGCTGCTTTTGACACTTCTCTCTTTGCCTGCAACTCAGACAGGAATGTGGTTCTTGCCCTGGGATGAAGAAAGCCAACGTGCATGTTCTGCAGCATAGCCAAGGCCCAGAGGATCCCGGGTTCTACACAGGGGCTCCCAAGCTAGTATCATCATATTCTGGCCTGGAGTACCTGCACACACGGTGTACTGTACAGGAAATCCAAAGCATATGGAAGGGCATTGGCTGCATGTGCTCAGCCCAGTTCATCAGTAAGGGAGGAAGGGCAGCTCTGCTCTTGGGGATCCCCAGGAGGACTTTGTAAACCTTGATAAGAATCATAGAATCATAGAATAGTTAGGGTTGGAAAGGACCTCAGAATCATCTAGTTCCAACCCCCCTGCCATGGGCAGGGACACCTCACATATATCTTTGTCTTATTAATATTGTCTTGATAATGAATAACCTGTACAGTTTGCTTGTACAACAGTACCCTCTGAAATGTCCATTTCATTAAAAGCATGTATACACACTACAGACGGTCTACAGCATTATCTGTTTAGGTCCTCCACAGTTGAAGTGTCGAAGCTGGTAGGAACAAGGAAGGAACAAGGCCATTGTGAACTGCGGTTCTGCCAGTCCTGCTCCAGCCACAGAACCTGGAACTGGAGTCAGCATGGACTTGCAGAAGTGGACTTGTGTCCTCTGGTGCCATTATGTTTAGGGCTGGAGTTAGGGATCTGAGTGTCTTCCAGGCTGGAACTCTACCAGAATCGTGCCTCACCTGGAAACCTGGCACATGGGGTGGGAACAGGACAGAGCTTGATCCTGGCCCTGGGAGCTAGGAGTCTTTTTCTGTGCAGCAGATACAGGTAAATTTAGGCCTAGCATTTGGGAAGTGAAGGTCTTCCAAGCTGGGACTCAGCCAGAATCTTGTTCCATCTAGGGAAGTTTTGTTTTGATTTTAAAACCAGGTCAGATCTGTTGTGTAACGCATCCCATAAATGGCTGTACTGGAGTAACCGAGAAGTTGGTATTGCATAGATGTGGGTGGGAGTAAGGGGCAGAACATGAAGGTACATTTTAACTGGTTTTGCTAGTGAACTCCATACAACAGGCCAAAAATAAATATGGCAGCAAGAGACATTACTTTCTAAGAGGTTAGCTTTGGAGAGAAGTAACTGAGATAATAGACTAAAGATGGAGCAAGGAGAAACAACTTGTGATCTGGAAGAAGGGGATTCAAATATTTGTTAATTTCTCCTACTTTGTTCAACATAACAATGTTATTGTATCTTTTTTTTTTTTTTTCCTTAAGGAAGGAACTGTCAAACCAGGAAAGCCTGAGAGTCCTTTTTTTCTTTTTTTAAACTCTATTAAGAAACCACCTAGAGTAGGTCGACAGTATTTCAGAATCACACTTGAAAATAGGAGTTTGCATGCATTCTTTATGACTTAGTAGGCAGGATCCTAAGAAATACTTGTTTTTCTTCTCCTGAGAGATTAACCCCTCAGAAAGCCGAATATGTTGGGCCAAAAGGAACAACAATAAGCAGAAAACTTGAGAGGGAAAAAACCTCCCAAAACCCAAACAAAAAGGCCATAAAAATGAGGAGGAAAGGATACAGTATGGAGTAATAAGATCTAAGAGAAAAAAAAAAAAACACACAACAGTCTAGAGAAATAGAACAGATGTAAAAGAAACAAAAATCAGTATAAAAGTTTTCCTAGTTCAGTAGGTACAAAGTGACCTGATACACAACATTCAAAACATTAAATTACAGTATCTTAATTGAACATAAATTTCCCTTACAGACAACCTCAGTTGACTCTTCTGCCTCTCCTTTCATTGTGACTGTGCTGAGAAACATATTCCTACTGTTTTCCTCTTTTTTTTTTTTTTCATCTGTGCTCTTAAAAAGTAGACTTAGGACCAGTGCAGAAGTGGTTGTAATTGGAACTTAAATAATTCAAGAGCTCCTCAAGGTGCAGGACTGCTCAGAAAGTATACTGTAGAAATTACAGGTTTCTCAGACTGATGGCTATTATTATTATTGGTATTAGGGGGGAAAAAGCACACACTTTGTCATCTAAGGGAAGAATGATACAGATAAATGTAAAGTCAGAAAGAAATACTTGTGTTCCTACTTCTCTTTTATCAAAGAAGTAGACATATCAATACATTAGAGGGGAAAGCTGAAAATTACATAGTATTAGTTTCATCCTTTGAGGCTTCTACCCAGTAAAGATTAGAAAGGAATCACTTGTTAAGTCTGTTTGGGTTTTAACTGTTTTTTAAACTTTTCTTCTGGTAGTGAAAGGATGGACTACTGGTGTGCTAAACATGGCACTTCTTGCATCCACAGTGGCCAGGTCTGCTCATTTATTTGTTGTTTTGTTTGCTGATGATTGTGGGCATAGTCTACAAGCCTGTATATGATGCCAAATTTATCTACCTGGGTTCCAAAATGTTAGAAGCAATAGGTACTTTTGGAACCGTCCTCACTTCCTGTGGAAGATTACTGGGACTTCGTAACTCCTGAGCTAGGAATGTCTACTCACATAACTAGTATTTAAAAATATCTTTTCAGTTATTCAAGCCAGTGTTCTGCCAATCATAGAATTAAAGCAGTATAGTTATGTCAATAGTAATTTTTGCAGCCTTCTGAGTACACACTGTATCAGTAAGACAGTCTCTACCATTTGGGGGATGAAGATGTTTTCTTAATTAAAGGGCTAAATACTTCCCAAGTCTATGGAAGCTGCTCAGTATCTTACCAGCTTGGATCCATCTATCCCTGCTTCAAACTATATATACTGATTTTGTTGTTTCACCCACACAGTTAACTGATAGTGGAGTGCAGTTATGGGTAACATATCCAGTTTTTCCCTTTCCAATGTTCCTACACTGAGTAGAGGGGTCTATTTGCCTCTTTACTGTATGTTCTGGAAGTCTTCATTCTGTGATCCAAACCCTAAAAAGCCCGTGTAGCCATGCAGTTTTGTCTTGGAGTGTGTGCATTTCTGTCACAACTCCAGGCTTCCTTCACACCAGTCATGGGCACTCTGACCTTTCCAGTACTTAGTATTTGTGCTTTGAATAGATGTTTCTGGCTAGATGATGTATTGTGCCAGTAGCAATTCAAATAATTCTTGGTATCCTGCATATCCTCTTTGAAAGTGGCCTTCTTAGGCCAGCAGACCCAGCTTGGAAGATCTTCAGAATATAGAAAAAAGGTGATGATGTCAACTGTTCTGTTAACTTGTGTTTCTCAGGGAAAGCCACCACATAGCTCAGTCCCTGTGGTACTAGGCCACAAACTGAAGTCCCAAAAGAAGTTCTTCTCTCTGGGTTACATCATTAACACTTCAGAGAACACCATGGCAGCACTCAGACAGACTTAATTCTAAATCAAACCATCATCTGGAGTGAGCAGCTTGTGTTTCGCCTGTCAAAAAGGTTCTGCTAAGTAACTAATGTGGTCCATCTCTTTTTAGGCCAGAGAGGTTGCCATGGTAACCTATTCAAATGTAGATAGATATGCTTTTGAGTCATCATCAGAGCCTGGCTTTGATAGTACAAGGTTTGGATTGACAGCCAGTACTGCATATTGTGTAGGTTGGCACGCCTCTGGACCAGAAGGTCCTGGAATTGCTGCTGTTGCTGCCGGATGAGGCTTGCTACGAAAAAAACATGTACAGCTCCCTGCATTTTCTCCGATATTCTCCTCAATGGCAGTCATGTATTCCTTGGTGTTCTCACTCTACAAAGAGGTAGGTTGAAGATCACACTCCTACGTATGACAAGTTCCTCAGTTTAAAAGTCCTTCCCCAAAACAATGGAGTTTTTTTGGGGGAGGAAGCCTCTGGGAAAGAGGCTGTGTTACTTATTTTAGGGGAAACTGTGTTACTTATTTTAGGGGAAATGTATACTTTGAAATAGTATCACAGAAGTCCTTCTGAAACCACTTTCCATGATAAATACATTTGTAGGAAAGCAGTTTCCTGTTAAAATCAGGCATCCTGAAAAATTGCAGTTCTTTAAAACTTTTGCAAAACAAGTGCTACAATGTCAAATGTTTCCCATCTGTGAGCTTCTTTACATCCTCAGTTTCCAACTCCTAGAGGGATCTGGTTTCCCTGTGTTTGAAAAAGATGAAAAAGACATTATGTTAATTTAATAATAAAATTTCACTCACATCCAGAAGGACTAGTACAACACAAGTCATGTCTCTAAAAATTTGTATTTGGTTCTGCTGATTGTAACACAGCTAAGTTGAATTTACGTACACCTGTTCAACGTAAAGCTTTTGCTTCTCTGTAGGAATTCCTGGAAGTCAAAAACTGTCCTCAACCCTGTTATAATCAGGTCCTTCTTTGGCAGCTTCTTTTGAAGCTCACCCAGTGATACAAAATGAAATTTCCTTACTCCAGTTGTGCAGCAGAACCTACCTCTTTGCTGGCTAAAATGGAAACTTTGTTCCTGACGTCAGCAGAAACCTTTATGTGCTCCCTCTAGAGGGATATTTCCTGTGAAGCTCCAACACGTGGTATCTGCAGTATCCAGACTTCACAAATCTGTTCAAGAAAGTTCTTAGAAGTACGTTCTACTAGGTGCCTACATAAGCAAGAAACCTCCTGCTAGCTAAGATTAAGAAATTGTGACAAGTTCTACATTACATTTCTCTAAGCTTGCCACTTAGGGCATTTCATCATACCTAGAAATCATTCTTTGAGCAGCACAAGCAAGAATGCTTGGTTGTCTATCCCTTTTTCCTCCCAGATCCTCTATCTCCTCCCAGTCCAATACATTATTTCAGGTTTTCAGATTCCCTTAGTACCTCAGACACTGAACTACCCCAAAGCTCCAGTATGTGACCCTGCACTATCTGTTGAGCAATTAGAACTGTAAACTGTGATTTATTTGGGGTTACACGTATAGAGCTTGGCCACTTAGCCAACCAAACAGAAGCATTAGCAGTTCAACTTGAAGAGTTCAGCTTTTCCCAAAGTGAGAAATGGTTAACTAATTAACCAGGATCAATTCTCAACCCTGCATCAGTTTTCACAGAACTTCTTTGAACCTCTTTTATTCAAGACCTCCGCCCAAGAAGGGTCTGTCAAATCACAAGGTGGCTGATCATTATTATTAAAAAAAAAAAAATTATGAGAGATGGGTCTAATCAAAAGGCAGTCCACTCAGTCCAATGAAATCAGAATGAAGAGTTTCTTTCCAGTGTGCCTTTACTGTGAGGGTGGTGAGACACCAGAACAGGTTGCCCAGAGAAGCTGAGGCTGTCCCATCCCTGGCAGTGTTCAAGGCCAGGCTGGATGAGGCTTTGAGCATCCTCATCTTGTGGAAGGTGTCCTTGTCTGTGGCAGGGGGTTGGAACTAGATGATCTTAAGGTCCCTTCCAACCCAAACCATTCTATGATTCTATGATATAAACCAAACCAGCTGTGTGTACATTACCTTTATTTCAAACTTGGATCCCTGGCTATCCAGAGTGTTGTGGCCCTTGAGTGTATTCTGTGGCACTGCTAATGTAGGCTAATTGCTATGTGGGCTAGTGCTCCTTTTTTGTAGGGCACACTTTCTAGGGGCCTGCAGCTTCACCTCTGTGAGCTATTCCAAGGAACTGGCAAAGCAGGCAAGGTTGGTGCTGACCTTATGCTGAGAATACCCCTGCCTTATCATGATCACTCCTGCATGCCAGCGGCACAGCCAACCAGGCCTGTGGTATCAAATCCCACAGGGGTAGTCCAGCCAGAATGGAACTACTAAAATAGCATGTCAGCTGCCAGGCAGTGTTTTTCTGCTAGTGCGAGGATATCCCTCAAGTATTCCTGCTATAGGCTCCCCAGGCTGGCTGTAACAGTCTGGGAAGGGCAGAATGCCACAAGCACCTGTGGGGGAAGCAGGTGTGGACACAAATCTGAAACCGGGGTGGGAAGAATAATGTCATATAAACAATTCGGTGCTAGCATGTCAGCCAGCTCACTCTTCCTGTGGTTAAGTCAGGTCCCAGTCCCCTCTAGAGGTGTAACAGGGGGGATGAGTCCAGAAGGTCACTAGATGGTTTGTGGTGAGTTAGGCTGACTTGACTCTGTTGGACCTTCCAGTTTTCCATTCCCATTCTTTTAAAGAGGCTACGGGGCTATCTATGTCCTAGCATCAATGTTAGTGACTTCTACCCCAAAGGGACTCTATTATTAAACTACTTGCCTGCTGAACTCACCTGCTAAGTTAAAAAAAAAAAAAAAAAAAAAAAAAGGTTTGGAGAAGTGTCAGTTCTCAGTTCTCAGGAAATCGGAAAACTTTGTGAGGGGTCCAGACCCTCCCCAGAAGAGTGTTCATTTATTCAGCAGAGATATGTTTGTGAAAAGACCTGACCAAAAATGGCTTGAACCATCCTCAAACCAGTTCAGGAAATCCTGAGCTGGGCCAGATGCTTGTGTTTTGGCAACACTTGCTGGGCAAGAACTGGCCTATAAGCGTTACAGAATAAATAGTTGAATAGTTGCTCTTTATTAGTGGTTTTCCCTTTATGGGAGTGTGTATTGGCATGTGTTGTTGCACTAAGGTCAGTTCCAGGTTTTATATATTGAGTAAATCTGTGGCAACACAAGACACACAGCTAGTACACAAGTGTGCTACAGCTGTCTGAAACTCCTGCAGTCACACTGATTTGTTTAGGATACGTTTACACAATGACAAAGTCGTAACTACAGACTGAATAAACTTGTGGTCAAGTGTTGTCAGTGTCAATGTATTTGGAGATTTTTAAATAAAGTCTTAGATCTAGTTTAAATATAAATGTCTAAAATTTGCATTTTGGCTCTTAAACAGTGGTTTAAGATGCTAAGCATGTTGAGCTATGTTTGACTTTATCCACCACTTCTGTCAGTCACATCAGCTTCTGTTATTTGTATGCAAATACTGTAGACCTCCTTCCGCTTACCTTTTTTCTGCACCGGTATTAATTGTGGAAGCCTTATACAATTATATGATGTATGGAAAAAAGTGTTTTATATTGGGGATGATGGACTATCAATAAGCATTGGTTGCATAAGTGAAGATGAGGTGTGGTGTTTGCTTAAGTGCTGTGAAACTTGATCGTGAGTGGAAGAGAAAAAGGACTTCTGCTTTTCTTTTGTTGCTGGGTTTTATGCATCTGCACTGGTGTTTTTTCATAAACAGTATTTTAAACTTTCACAAAAAATCTGTCATTCACAAGAAATCTGCCACTTTTTACATTGTAGAATGGACTGGGTAAAGGTGGCAAGTCTGTGGAAATGTGAAAGATTTCATTCAGCAGCAGCTGCTCATGAAACTCACTATGCCAGTGGCTGCACAAACCCACTTCTTTGTTCTCTGTTAAGTGCATTGCCCATAAATTCTTTCCCTTCTGGAGAATAAAATTAGCATAACTCCAGATAGCCAATATTTTTATGTGTAGTGCCCATCGAGTTTATGAATGCACAGACTATCATGCTTATGAGTGCACACATCATCGAGTTTATAAGCATTGCACATAACAGTTATGCTCACAGCACATAAAGTTTATCTCTTGGTGTATAAACTCAGTTATGAAAAACAAAACCTGAAAAATTACTTGATTCACATTTTTTTCCTTCACCTTCCAACCTGTATGTCATAGCAGGTCTTTTCACAATGAGGCTCAACTGAATTTTGTATGTATTGACTGAGGATTTTTTTCCCCAGGTATGTGAAATTGGGACTACTGTAGCCAAGTTTCAGGCAGAACATAATTTTTAAGACTTCCAGTTAAAAATTACAACAAAGCTAAAGAATATAGAAAATTCAAAGTGCCTAAAAACTAACTTGTGAATACTCACAGCAGAATCCTACTAACTTCAGAGAAAATCCCAAACATGTTAATTTTTAATTTTTTTAACACAACCTTATCTTTGCTATAGCCAAGATGTGTCTCTAGTAGCGTAAGTATATAAAAAATGACGGTAACATATCTACTCTGACTTGTAAAGTTTATGTGTATCAGTATTGAATGTAAATCCCATATTTCACACTTAGAAGTCTGAATTAATACATTTTCTGAAGAACCAGACTACATCCATTTAATAAAGTAGTAATTACACAGTGCCAATTGTCTACATGGGAAACTAATGATAGAATTATAGAATAGTTAGGGTTGGAAAGGACCTTAAGATCATCTAGTTCCAATCCCCCTTCCATGGGCAGGGACACCTCACACTAAACCATCTCACCCAAGGCTCTGTCCAACCTGTCCTTGAACACCACCATGGATGGAGCATTCACAACTTCACTGGGCAACCCATTCCAGTACCTCACCACCCTTAGAGTAAAGAATTTCTTCCTTATATCCAATCTAAACTTCCCCTGTTTAAGTTTTAACCCGTTACCCCTTGTCCTATCACTACAGTCCCTAATGAAGAGTCCCTCTCCATCACCCCTACAGCACCCCTTCAGATACTGGAAGGCTGCTATGAGGTCTCCACACAGCCTTCTCTTCTCCAGGCTGAACAGCCCTGAAAATGAAAATGTAATGAAAAACAGTGCTCAAATTGTCACAGGTACTTTATACCTGGAATGGACATTTCCTACATGAAACAGAGTACCAAACACTGTGTTACGTAGCTCATCTGCTTTATAACTGCTAACTCTCCCTTCCTGGTACTTAGCTACTCTAAACAATACTCTCATTGCTAGGTTAATGCCAGTGGTCACTGAACAGGGCAGTTCCCCAATACATTGAAAAGCCAGCTCCCCTGATCAAATGGTCAACTAGCTGAAATAAGATGTATTTGAGTTGTGCTATGGGAAGTTATTTACTTTTTATTAAACTAGACAAAGTCCTAATATTACAGAACATCATAGGATGTATCTAAGATGTAAAGCAAGACCTGCCAATCCTAATCCAAAAAGCAAAGCAAAAGCAGTATTTATCAAAAGAAGCCTGATGCCCGAGACTAGTCTTACAGACACTTTTACTGAGGCTGAATTCCTATCTGTACCATCTGACTCTATCATCTCCTTAATCTCAGAGATCTCGTCTCCCCACCCCCCTCCCCATTTGTACATATCTCCTTGCCTGCAGTAACCCTGCTCCTTGTCCTCTCATATTCAGTGAGTTATCTGTCTCCTCAGAACCTCAGCAGCAACAATGCTGAAGAGACAGAAGAGACATTCTCTCCACTGGAGGTGTGGGTGCTGGAGCAAGCAACTTGAATTAGTCCGCTTCTGTATTAGTTGGAGAAGCAGGAACTTTGGAGAAATCATCAAAGTTTCTACTGTGCCTGGGCAACTGTCATTCTTTAGACATCTGTAATTTTGCTTGGAGATGATAATATGAAGGATTGTCCTCTTCTGCCCTGTGGAGAGAATCAAGTTTGTTTCTAATAGGTCTCAAAGTCAGTGTTCAATAAGCCAGGCACAGAATATAATCAACTAATACACATGGTATGTAGTCACCGAGACCAGATTCTCTTGTATGTAGGATGCAGAACCATATTCTACATATGTGGAATGCATCGGGTGTCTTGGACATGCTGTACATGTGTGCACAGTGGTCAGAGCCTCGGGCACTCATAATATGAAATCTGGAGTAAACCTGAAAGGAACAGAACTACTCTGACACCAGGGCAGCACCTATATTGATTAAAATCTGGTTCCAGAGGACTGAGTTTTCAGTTAAAAGTTTAAGGGTTGTACACAGATCTAAAAGAACACATTTCTTCCTAATTTCATCCTGAGAAACAGCTGAAACCTTCCTGGACTTGTTTTTTGTGGCTTTTTTTTTTGGGGGGGGGTGGGAGGGGGTGTTGGTGTGCATTGGGGTTTTTTGTGTCCAGAACATTCAGGCTGAGTTCAGGCTCAGGCAAACATCCAAATAATTTTTATTTGTTTGTTTTCCATTGTTTATAGGCTTGCCAAGCTTTAACTGTCCTGTGTGTTGCATCAGGCTGACACCTCCTCCCCCCTTTATTTTTTTAAAGGGGAAGGAACAGGAAGAATTTGGGGCATTTTAGAAAGAGTAGTATTTTGGTGTTGGAAATTTATAAGCAACTGGAAAAACAAGAGCAAGTTTAAAAGGCTGGAAACATAAGCAGCAAAAATATTTCTAGTTTAGATTTTCACAAGAAAAAACTGTCTTTTTTCATGTTGCTTTCCAGGGTAGTAAAAATCAGTGTGTAATAAATTATGGCACATATACAAAACTCTGCGTCATAATTTTTACACAAACCCCAGATAGCACTAAGCATCATCTACCTCTTAGCCAAAGAGACAACAATATACATTTTTTTTTACAGGCAACAGACACGTGTCACTGTATGGGCTCCACAGAAGAAAAAATTCAGAACTAGGGAAGTTTTCCAAGCATTTGTTGTTCCTTTTCCCAACAGTATCATAAACTACGAAACAGGGCTTTCTGCAACAACTTCCAGTTGCATCTCAAAATTATGACATTGACTTTGCCACTGTTAAGTTCTGAGAGAAAAGGTGTTAAGTCACTGCTTCTTCCAAGCCAACAGAAGCAACTGAGAGATTGAACATGACTCCCACAGTACACCTTCTTTTACATGTTTCATTTTAGGGTTAGAAGAAGAATATTATCTAATTATTTATATTATTTAGAACACTTATTTATAATATATATATTTATATATTGTTTATACTATGTATCCTATACATTAATGATATCCTATTAACAGTATATGGTATTATCTATTGTAAATATAATATTTAAATAAAATTCACCTATTCAAGAATTAACCATATTCCTAGTCAAGTGACAAGGTTTGTGTGTGACACTGATTTTACACACCTGTGATAGAGACTGCAATTAAGTTCTGGAGTTTACATACCACTGATGGAGTCACTATCCCTTCCTAGATGTCTGATCTTCTAAATGTGGTCATCTTTCCAGTGCCCTGCTAGTGTAGGGAAGACACAGGGCCTGGACCTGCCACCTCCAAAATGGCACAGCATCTGCAACAGAAATGTCAGTGGCAGAATGAATAGTTAGAAGCAAATTTAAGGCCATTACTAAGGGTGTAAGGTAACTTTGTGAGGAGCATAATCAGCACTACAGCAGCTTGATATTCATATAGGACTGTAAACGATTTTAGCTATATATAACCTAGAATGAGTAGTGTTTCTTGCTGCATCAATACAGATATTTCAGTTTTAAATATCTCCAGCATCAAAATAAAGATTTATTTTCTTCAGACTTAGATTGTTTTCCTTAATGGTGCCACAAGCCAAATTTCATCTTTTCCATCATGATTGTGTGACATTTCAAATGGTGACTAACAGAAAATGTATTTTCCTTATGCTATATAAGTAAAAAATAACTGATTTTGCTTAAGTTTCCCAGTAACTCTCTAGTTGAAACAAAGCATACAAAGCTCCAGTGCAAAAGGATTTTTAATGAAGAAGAAGAGAAAGTAGAAAGGATAATCAACCTTAGCTAATACAGTTCAATGCAGCAAGCATTATAATCTGGTGAATGTGCAACAGCTGATGAGCAAAGATGAGCATCTTTGATACAGTCTGTTTTCAGGTTACCTTTATGCAAATGAATAAAAAAGGTTTCAATTCAAGCTGCATTGAGGTAATATGTCCTACCATACACGCGTAAGGAGAGAAGTTGTGAGCATACAACCACAAAGGGGGAAATTACACTGGCTTCTTCTCATGATACAGTCATGCTCCCTCTTGCATTCTTACCTCCCACATTTGCACTCTTGTCTTTTCTGTTTCTCAAAATGGCAGTGGCCACCTTAAAACCAAAACAAAACAAAACAAAAAAGTATTTTTGACAATTCATGAAGATTTTCCTTTTATTTTTGGAGAAGGATCTTGAGGTGCCTCTTTTTACACAAGGAGGTATCCTTTTTTCCACCATGTGCTCGCTCTTTCTTTTCTTGCTTTCTAAGTTAATTTTCTCCCTCTGCTCAGTGATACACCTTTGTAGCTAGCAGCTGTCCCAGTCGTCACCAGCAGAACACTCAGACACCAGCATGCCTTCCCTGCAGAGGGCTGCTGTGAGGTGTTTACACATGGGTGACCTACTTCAATGTGTAACTGGTTTTGACACTACTTTCCAGCTATATGGATTAAGATTTTTAATTCCTGAAGACATCAGTGTTTCTCCCAACCTTTTATGACTCTGATTATAGTAAAATAAAATCCACCACGGAGTGTGTCCAAAGGAGGGCGATGAAGATGTTGAAAGGTCTTGAGGGCAAGACTTACAATGAGCAGCTGAGGTCACTTGGCTTGTTCATCTTTGAGAAAGCTCAGAGGTGCACTCAACAGTCCACAACTTCCTCTAGGGGGGGCAGTGGAAGGGGAGGAGGTGCTGATCGCCTCTCCACGGTGACCAGCGATAGAACACAAGGAAATGGAATGAAGCTGTGTCAGGGGAAGTTCAGACTGGACATGAGGAAAAGGTTCTTCACTGAGAGGATGGTCAGTCACTGGAACAGGCTGCCCGCAAAAGCAATTATAGCACCAATCGTGTCAGAGTTCAAGGAGCACCTGGATGATACTTCTAGTCACATGGTTTAGTTTTCGGTAGTCCTGCAAGGAGCAGGTAGTTGGACTCCATGATCCATATGGGTCCCTTACAACTTGAGATATTCTACGGTTCTGTGATAATGTTAAACTTCATGGTTTCTTAATCTTCTCTTTTCTATAGTATTTGCCTGACAAACTGCAATATTTGGAACTTCAAACTCATCTAATTTGGTATCTGGTTTCCAGCAGCAGCCAATAAAGGATGCCCAAGGAAGAGCTTACAAACAAAGTAAGCATGTTATCTTCAAGCATTACCAGTGTCCAGTAATCCGTGGTTTGGAGGTTTCTACAATGTGGATAGTGCGGGATGTTTTCTTATTTAACAGTCCTTATATTTAATGGACTTTTCTTCTGTTAATTTGCCAGTTGGGTTTATCTCCTAAACCCTTTGCATCTTGCAGCAACATACAGTATCTTGCAGCAAAGATTGCCTCTGCTTACAATCATGTAGAGAACACAACTTTTTTGTTTCGAACATGCCTCCTACCAGCTCCATTAATATTCTTAGTACTCATGTTGCAAAACAACACTAAGTGTCTCCATCTTCATCTGTTCTCTGCCACTGGTGATTTTGTAGACCTCTGTTGTATCTCCCCATAGTCATCTGTTTTTTTCAGTGTTAACAGCCCATAGGTATACCTCATACAGAACCATTCTGTTTTCTCTGATTATCCTTGTTAAATCTTTTCTGAATCACTCCTAGTTCTATTATGCTTTTTTTTGAGATGTGAAGGAAAGAACTGTACATACTATTTAATATGCAGAGAACTATGGATTGATACTGGGGTGGATGTGCTACAATGTTCTAGTTTGTTCTGTTCCACTTTTAATAATTTCCAGTATTTGATTTGCTTTTCTCAGTAAAAGGGAATATTGTGCTGATATTTTCATAGAAATATTCATTAAAACCCAAGGATCTCATTTCTGAGTGGAAAATCAGCTTACAGCCCATCCTTGTATATATAATTTATTTCCCTTGTGCACTACTTTACACAACTGTATCAAATTTTATCTGCTATTTTATTATCCAGTCACTCAGCCTTGTAAGGTGTCTTTAGTTCTTCACAATCACCCTTTCAACTGCATCACAATTTGTCCTCTACCTTTCCTTTACCTGAATAGCTTAATATCATTAGCAATCTGTGATATTTCACTGCTCACCCTCTTTTTCTAGATCATTTATGAGTACATTAAGCAGCACAAGTCACAGCACAGGTCCCTGCAGACTCTTCTTGTGATCTCCCTCTATGAAAACTGACCTTTTATTTCTGTTTTACTTCTGTTTCCTGTCATTTAGCCATTTTTTGATCCATTCCTCTTGCTGCTTCTTGTTGCATAAAGATGCATTTTTTATTTATTTATTTTTTTAATGATGCTTTGTCTGGGAACCTCATTGTCCCTACAAATCCTGGTAACTATTAGATCTGACATCTCCCTTGTCCACATAGATCTGTAATCCTTGATATAATGCAACAAAAGCTATATTGTCATATTTATTATGCGTACAGTGATTCTGCTCTGTAGGACAGATATTACTTACTCAGCATAGACAACGCAACAGGCTCACTTGTGTGTAGTTGCCTGGGTCTTTGTGTTTGCCTTTGCCACCTGGTTAGCAGGGAAAGGCGACACACTGCAGTTAGTAAGTCAGCTCTTTGATACTTGAGTTTTCTTAGAACTCCTAGATGTAGTCCACCTGGTCTCTATGATGTCTTGCTTATTTTATCTGCCTTGCAGTTATGTTTGAGACAGATATGCTAAATGCCCCATAATGCCAAGTTCCAGCTGTTGCACTGTGAACACAGATGCAAGAACTTGAATGTAGTCTTCTCTTATGGTCTTGCTTTCTCTGAGTGTTCCTTTTACACCTTGACGATCTACAGGGCCTACCCACTCTTTGGCAAGGCTTCTGTTCCTGATACTGCTTGGGTTTTGGTTTGATTTTGGTTGGGCTTTTTCTCATGCCTTGGCAAGTCAGTCCTCAAGCTCAGTTGTGATCTGCCTATCATGTTAAGGCAACAGAATTTATGAACTCACAGGTTTTCTGCATTTCCAAAAGTTTCCGGAAGACATCTTCTCCCGTCTACTAACTTTCTTTACCTTGTTTAAGCATACTGGCTTCCTCTTCTTCTGTGCCTTTCTTTATAATGTTCTGAGAAGCTGGAGTAGCCGCTTATTAGCAAGAGGATGTAAACTAGGTTTCTCTTAAATACCAGAGAATAGGCCTAAAGGCCAGAATTCACCTTGCAGAAGAGTTACTCTCCATCTTTCTGCCAACAGAAATTTTCTTCTCCATAATTATAGGACTCTTTCTCCTCTGACATTCCTAGTCAATGCCAAGGCCTCTCAACCAGCAGCTGAGGATTTCTCTGCAATGTTGAGAGATCTAAAACTGGAAAATAGAGTGGTTTTTAAAGAAGAATCTTATCCATATACTTGCTTTATTGCCTGTGAAAATTATTGGCTAACTTTACTGTGTACATGTGCGTGTGTCTATATGAAAGTTAAAAATGTCCATACTGTTCCTTACCCTATTTTAAAATACTGCCATACAAACATTAAAAATGCATAGTGTCACTCAGCATTTTCCGATGGTATCTTTTAGCCACCGTATATAAAATACGCCAAGAAAAAAGCTATTTTGAGGAACAAGCTACCTGGTTTTGCTTTTATGTGACAAGAAAACTGAAACCGATCTGTGTACTATCTCAGCTAGCTCCCCAGTCCAACAGTCAGGATAGTGAGGTTGTAAATATCCAGTCATTAACAAACCTTAAATTGCATGCCCACTTACATACTCCTTACAACTAGCAGAAAGAAACAACAGTGGATAAAAACTAATCCATAAATTGTAATTTTAGATATGGAGGTTTAACAGCTATTTATATCACATTACAATGTAAACACCTGAGAATACTGATATCAGGTTCTGATGTTTTTTTCCAGTCCAAAATCAATATTTAATAAAAAATAAAGAGTTCTGTTACATTAAAGTCTCCTTTGAGGCCACTACAAAACAGCTATGCAAAGCTGATTGATTATAAAAGCTGATGTAAAATGTGCAATTTATATTGCATTATTAGCAAGCACATATGCTCATTTCCTGAGAAAATACAGCAATTTCTGTTCCTTTAAGTGGTTGCTCTGACCCAAGTACTGGGCTTGATGACCAAAGGAATAAAAAAGTTACCGAGATCAAACTAGTGGGTTGATTGACCCAAGATTTTGTTATCTACATAAGACTTGTCATATGGAATATCCTGCTCCCAGATAAATTTTGGGGAAGATTTTCTGTTGAATATAATCTTGGATACATTCAGTATCTATATAAATATCAAATTATTTTTCAAGTCCTATCAGCATTCAGAAAGTTAATTTTACACATTTATCATGTGTGACTTAAATATTATTTTAACTTTTTTTTTTTTTTTTTTAACACTGACTACTTCAATTTATTGCTGCTGGCAGAAGTTTCAGTAGGAGAGTGCAACTTTCTACTGCGTTTACATATTTCTACCATGCTATAGTCTATCTGGCAACTTAACAAACAGTTCCTTTGCACACAGAAGTCTGCAAATTTTACTATTTTGTTAAGAATTTCTTTTTCCACATTTTTAAAGATATCAACTTGCACATTATCAAACACAATCAATCCCACAACACCCAGTATCAACTTTTTGCACTACAAAAAGTCACCATTTATTTCCATGGGTTGTTTTCCAATCCTTAAGTATTTCTTTTTCAGGATAAGGCCTCACCTGACACTATTTTATTTTCCTGACAGACTATTTCAGTAATTTTTTAAATGTCTGTATCACATGTTTTGTTTCATCTACTGTTGGTTGTCAGCCCCTGCATATGTCATATTATTTTTTCGTATTTGCTAATTCTTTTGAGAGGGGAGTAAAGCTCAGTGTAATTTTCAGTAATTTCAAGCCCTTTTTAAACTATCTAATGACATTTATTCTAAGGTAATTCCTTTAAAAAATGTGCATGGCAAATGAGTTAGTTCATTCTTCAATACCTTTGAAATTCCTTGACTAGTATTACCTCATTTATGGAATTATATGCATTTAGTTTCTTGCCTTCCTATCACCATTTCCTGCTTTTTTCAACACCTCAGCTTCCAGCACTGCTTTGTTGCCTGGCACAATAAAATTAGGTATCTATCTTGACATTTCCTGTAACACATCAGTTTGCAGTGGTTTTACTCTCTTCAGAAGAGTCCTCATCATGGTGCCACTGAAGTTAACACAAAAAACTCTATAGGTTTCAGTATCTCGGAATCTAGTCCTTGTTCTTTTCACTTTCTAGTGGCTGAATATGGTCCTTAATTAACATGGACAAAGAATGCACATCAGCATTCTTCTACTCTACTTAGGTCTCTTGTTTCCAAGCCTTTAAGCATTTACTTTCATTCTACCTCTACCTCTCAATTTTAACATGCTGTACTGTTTGGCTTTTTTTTAGACCTTTTATATGGACTTTTCCTCAGCTTAGTTTCATCTTGACTAGCTCTTTCCACATTCACATTTGAACAAATAGGTGTATTTTGTTGCCTTCTGTAGCCTTTTCTTGTTTCTATATATGATATGCATAGTTCTTTTAAGTCTGATATACTTTAAAGGGTAAGTTTTAATGAAAAAGAATTTTCCGTGCAATGGGAAATGTTTTAGAAAACATTAATAAGATTTAACATGTACATAGTCCCTGTATGTGGTACACAGATTTTAATTTCATTATCTTCCTTATTTCTGATGCATTCAGAAACACTACCACTTATGTGTCACAGTGCTGGGATTTGGTATGATTTCTCCACCAAAGATAATGAATTTCAATATGCTTCCTGTTGTTTAGTGTATCAATTACAGTTATTTCTTCAGCTAACTCCTTTTTTAGTTAGGAATAAAGAATAGCTTTTCCATTCATGTGCGCTAAAAACAATCTTCAGTTTATCAAACATATATAACATTATAAAAACCATGTAGTGCTCTCTGAACTTGTCCAATAACGAACAGTATTCGGAATTACTGTTTTATTAGACTTTATTAGACTTAATAATCTCTGATCTCTTTCAGTAGTATATACTCCATATATATATACATACTTGTCTGATGGCAAATAGTGAACTTTCAAGTACATTTCTATTGTGACTCTCTATTACCTGTACAACTTCTCCCATTGGATTCCTGAAGTATACCATTGTTGTCTAAGCAAAGATTTCAAAACTATTAAAAAAAAGCAGAAACCCCTATGTTTCAGCTTCCCTATGGACATTTACCCAAATTGCACAGACTAAATTTTGCTTGTTTCAAGTTATGAATGCTATCATTCTACACCACTTAGTGTGTACATTCATATCTGGGTTGAGGCAAATATAGAAGCCTGATTATTCTGAACAATTTAAAAGTATTTATTAAAATTATGTCCCAAAGGAGATCAGTTTCATGCATAAAACAAATGTATGTATCTCTCCACTGAAGTTAATATGATTTTTCCATTTAGTTTCAGTTCAGGTTTATGTTACCTGAGTTTCCTAGTTCAGTTCTGGTTCAGGCTCAGCAAAACTCAAAACCCACTGAAGTTCAAAGTTTGGGTTTGGTTAACTTCACCAGCAGTATCACATCCAAGATGAATTCAAGCAAAGTATGTAGTCTAGTTCTTTGTGATAAATTCAGGAAAAAACAGAATATATTTATTTAATCTTATTCTCACAGCTGAATACAGCACTGCATGAATTAACAACAGCAGTTATAGAAATGAAGTAATAAAGGGCTGTCATATCAAAGTAGCTAGTGCATTTCTAAATTAATTCAGACCTCCCAAGTAAAACTATGTTAAAGAAAACCAACACCCCCAAAATAATGAAAAAATTAAAAATTATTAAAAAAAAAAAAGAAAAAAGGGGGAAATAAAAGAACTACTTCAAGGGAGGGAAATATTCAGTATGATCTTGTCATTAAAAATGCATATACAGTGAGAACACCTGAGGACTGCAGAATAACCCTACCATAATTACCTAACCTGTGATTCCTCAACTTGGGAATCTAACTAGCACCTCCAAATTCCTAAAAGCTGAAGAAACCAATAAAAATACCTTCAAAACTCTGCTACATGGCACAGCAGTGATCCACATGCACATAATCTGTTGGGAATATAATCTTCATCACAAACCACTGCTGCTTGAATTGCCCTGTAGCAATCCAACCAGATGAGCTGCCTTCCCACCTCCAGCCCACAGGCACCAATATTCCCCTGAGATGCCCCTTAATCCCTTTTCCCTTTTCATTCCTTCTGCATTTCCAGCCTGGAGCATGGCTGGGGCAAACAAAACACAGTTGCATCTTCCTGAAGGCCCTCCCAAACACTGGTCAAATGAAGCCTAAAAATTTTCAGTCTCTCCATTTGTCCATATTTGGAGTGGATTTTTCAAGTGGACAGAAGCAGCACGCTCGTGACAATGAGAGAACTCGGTGCCAAAATTCAAGACTTTGCTCTGAAGCTTGAACTGTTTAACTTATTTTGCTGAAATCTTTCAAAATAATTCAGCATGAGGTGGATACTCAGTAAAGAAGATTTGTAACTTGGATCAATCTGAATAAATCAGTTCCTAAAGAAATCACTTCTAGTTAGGCCTGAAACTAGTAATAGGACAGAAAAAAATAATACAAGATATGGTCACTAGATGACTCATGATCTTCCCCTCAAAGAGTTAGATTTTACTCTAGTAAACTTTTTTTTTTTTCTTGTGATAAAAATGGTCAAAAGGGGAAGGGATGATGATGATAAAGGAACAATAAAAATTGGTGTCAGATTTTGTCAAGCTGAATTGATGAGGTTGGTATGCGGCTTGGGCATCTCTTAGTCACTGTAACTAGTATCAGCTTGGTCCACGCATTTAGAAACATTGCTGGCCACATCTGCAAATCTCATTGTTTTGGCCAACAGCCTTAATAGTCCACCAGAACATACCTTGCATTGGCGGTCATAGTCATGAGGGAAATAACCAATGCTGGCAAAGAAATGCACTATGAGTATTTAACTGTCAATAGAGAGAATGTATTTGGATGCCGCAGTCCTTGGGAGCCAGGGAGCTCCGGAGTAGTTTGTTTGTGATGATCTATGTTGCTAGGCAGATGGGCAGCTACAGCTTGTACCAATAGGAGCTTTTTCTGGACATGAGACTTCAGTTCCTAGAAATGAGTAACTGAAGTACCTTTAAAAAGAATGATAAACACTTGATTGTGAAAAATAGTTTTCTGAAGGCAACTATACTGCTTAGGCTGGTATTTTTCTATTTCTAGTTCTCCTTTGTCAGGGTAAAAAATAAAAATAATAAAAAAAAATCCCTCTTTACCTGCCTCACAGTAACCAGTACCTAGCTATATGAGGCATGCTTTGATTACTGACATTCAGTAAGCAAAGTTAAGTGCTCCTTTCTCTTTACACTGACCACTTTCATTCTCTCTTCTCTGAAACTAACACTCAGGAATGACTCACATCTCTCACTTCTTTCCCCAAAACAAAAGATGCTCCTAATTATGAGAGTATGCACTGTTTTTTTTTGTCAAGCTTTCCATAAGCACTCAAACAGGAAGAAGGCATAGTGATGAGGTGGTCTTCAGTACTGAAGTGTGCATAGGGGTGAAGAGCAATAGGACAGAACCATCTTCTTGGCTTCATGTAGCTGAGAGGACAGAACGCAGACACCAGACTGCTTCATGTAAGCTGTGAGCTCTTCCCTCCTGTTGCTTCAGGAGCTCCTCCATGCTCAGGAATGGTCTCTGCATGCTGTTGCTAGTGTGGTACTCCCACTACTGACAGGGGCTGAGGATTGTTTTTTTTTACCATATGAAGCTTAAGAAAATGTATCTTTAGATTGCTACTTCTAAATACCAATCTTGAAAAAGCACAGTTATTTATAAAGAACAGAGAACAGCTTCTTCATTCTCCAGTTTCTTCTAGGTGCATTTGCATTACCTGCATTCATGGAGAACAGTGATAAACATGCCAGGGGACGTCCTCAAACTCCAGTCAAGAGACCCAGCTCCAGCAATCAGGCTTCAAAAATCCGTAATGCCACCAATGAAGAGTTCCATGAGTGCCTATCTTAGGCCACCTCTTTGGAATTCTTGGAAGACAGCATTCCAGAAATCTGTTTTGACCCTTCAGCTGTACATTTCATACACATTTGTTAGAGTAGAGCCAGTTTACAGTAACTGTACTGTCCACTTCCACTTTCTCTTTATTCTGGCTTTCAGTGGTTCCATTATTTTGATTGCTAGTACTCAAACCCCAAAAATATATCACAATCCTCTGCTCCTCCACCAAACTATAGTTTAAGAACGAATTAGCAAACTCTTGCCTTTTAAAATTAGGCAAGGATGGTGCTGTAGACTGACATTTACTTGTGCTTCTAATATCTCAATTAAATGGCTGCATTTTCAACACAGTAAGAATAATGACTTTAGAAAAGCATTAAAATTCATAGCTAGGTTCATGCTTTATAGATTTCCTTTGGGACTTGAGATACCGTTGATGTGTAATTTCTGGTCCCACTGAAATCACAGGAACTACATATCCATGGCACACATCTGTAAAGAGACTGAAGCATTTCTCTCAGTACTAAAACTTGACCACGTACATCAACTGTTCACCTGCAACATTTTCCAGACCATCTATTTCTTTGCTTCTGGCTTTTAAGACAAATTTTCACACCGTGTATTTTATTATAAGGCATTGCCTTCTGAAATGTATCCAACAACTTGCCAACAACTTTGAGAGAGCTGAAATGTATTTTGAAACTCAATATACTGAATCATATGTGTAATTATAACAGCGACAAATTCAGTCCTCGTATGCACAGGCTCGTGTGACTGTAAGGCACACATAAGACTAACCCCGTCAGTGTAGGCAAAAGTATAAAGACTGCGGACTCTTCCCTTATCTCCCATTGTTACCGCGCTGGTTAGAATACAGCCCCCACGCGCTACCACAGCACGGCAGCGGAGAGGCCGAGGGAGCCCACCACGAACACCAGCCGCGATACAAGATCGCCTGACCAGGCAACCTCGCCAACTGCCCGCTCACTCCCTCGTTCGCTCATTCCCGGCCACGGCCCAGGGGCACCAGCTCTACCCACAGGGCTCTGAGCATCAGCCCCACCTCTCCACTCCCACCAACGGGCAGGACGCGCGCCACCCTGAGGTAACGGCTGCGCACGCGCAGAACACCTTCCCGTCCCGCCCTCCGGCCTCGACCGTTACAGCAGAGCCGCCCTGCGCATGCTCTGCCTTCGCGCTGGCACCGCCGCCGACATGTCGCAGCAGGCCAGCCGGGCAGGGCCGGGCCGGGCCAAGCCCGGTGGCGCCCGCGGCGGTCCCATCCCGGAGCGGCCGTCAGTCCCCAGGGCGTGCCGCCGCACCCCTTCTCGGCCCCACGGCCTCCGCCAGGCGGGAAGAACACCCCTCCCCGTTGCTATGGCTGCCAGGAAGTGGGCGGAGCCAACCGGGAAGTGCAGTCGCCGGCTGAGAAGTGACGCCACCGGAGACCCGGATGTTCGCGGGGCAGACACACGCACCCCCCTTCGCGGGCGGAAGCGGGCGGTTGGGGAACGGCTCTCTTCCTGCGGCTGGGTCATGTGACCAGTCTGCCTCCACGTGACACCGCGCGGCCGCGGCGGCAATGGGCACGGCGCTGGACATCAAGATCAAGCGGGCCAACAAGGTCTACCGCTGCGGGGTGAGTGCGGCCAACACGGGGCTCCCTGCCTGGGCTCCCAGCTTTGCTCTGGGACTTGCCGGCAGCCCGGGAACTTCCTGGCAGCTCTGAGGCAGGAGGGCGCTTCCTGCTTTGCGTCGTTCTTTACCGTGGAGGTGGGGCTGTAGGGGGCTTGCAGCCTGTTGCCAGCGAGCTGGGGGAAGGTTTACTTCCACCCTGCTCCGAGCTTTCCTCTCCATCACCCCTGCTCACTCCGTGGCTCTCCCTTAGCTCCTCTGCCGAGAACGCCACGGATTTCTCCTGCCTCCTGTAGCAAAGCGGCCCTGGGCTCCGGCACGGCTTTGGGATTAAAGCCTGCTTTTTGTTCTCCCATTGTCCCCAGCTAGCGCGACGGTGCTGAGTGAGGACCTCCAGCAAATCTCTGCGGGGGGCGGCAGGGCTTCGGGAGGAAGGGAAGGAACGAAGGAGTAAGACTCCCCGAGGAGTGACTGTGGAGTTCACGTATGGGGCAGTGTCGTTCAGTCATTAATACTTGTGCATTGCAGCACGACTGGTGCTTCAGTACAGTATATAGGTTAGAGTCTTGTTTCGTTTCTGTGCTCTGCAAGAAACGTGAAAGTGTCTCAAGATGTTTGCACCTGATAGGAAATATCCTCTTGGATGAAGTACTTAAGCAAGAACAGATCGAACTTTTGTTTTTCTTTACTGCCGCTTTACAGAAGGCTGATTTCTTGACTTTTTTCACTGATGTAGTTATTGATAGTAATAAAGTGATCGTTCAACTTCTGCAGCTACTTGGAAAAACGTTGTGCCTTTTTTTCATTATTGAAGACTTCAAGCACAGTTTAAAAATAAAATAAAAAAAACCCAAACACTTGGCTTATGTTTTCAGTATTTTTTTCAATCACTATTTTTCTAGAAATATTGTTTCAGCTGAAATGTTCAGGTCCTCCTTTCCTTTTTTTTTTTTTTGTTATCCAGCCACACAGTGGTATTCTAAAAAATCTTTTCACATACTGCTTTCCTGTAAATTAGTAGTTTTGGTTGTTACAGTGTATAAAACTTGTTTTGATGTATTAAAGGTTTTTAATGTTGGAATACTGCTTTAAACAGATTTGGATGAAAGGGTATGCAGCATCTGTTCTGCAGATGTTAAATCACCTAAAGGATGACTTTCAGAAAGCTAAATTATCAGTTTGTGAACAGCACATCCTTTAAGTATGGTGTCATAGTGATTAAGGCTACTTTCTGTGTCTCACTTTCACATTGTTTTGCTAATGCACTGTATTAGAAGGACCTTACTTATTTCAGTACTGTATGGCTATGCCCATTTTCAGTTTCTTCACATGGCTTGCCTTATATCATTTTAAACTAGATTATTTTGCAGGAAAGGGATATTTCTTATGTCTTTAAGCTGAAATTAAAGAAGATATTTATAGGTAGTAAATCTGTCAGTCTTTTGTGTTTGCTTCTACTTTAGCTCCATGTGAAAAGGTTTATAATTTTAGTTCGTTAACTAGGCCTGAAATTTGCAGGTCTTGAGTGATGTGAAAACATGATGAAAGAAATGTACACTAGAAACACATGCATTTTTAATAGAAATTTCATAGGGATATGAAGGAATTACAGATCTCTCTTCAATTACGTGTAGAATGTACACGGGTTTGATTTTGAGGTTTGGTTTGTTGTTTTTTATTTTTAGGAATACTTCAGTGACAGTAGTTGTGCTAATAATAGCTTTAGTCTATGGCAGCTTTCATCCCAAAATACGCTTGCATCAATGCTACTTGAAAACGGACTCCTTTAGTAAAGAGAGTAGTTAATCCCAGTGTGTATGTCTAGTTATTTGTTTGAAGGCGCTAGGGGTACTGTAGCTAGATTTGATTTCCACATACACACACACCACCCACCCCGAATGTATTTAAACCCACATTTGGATTTGGAAGAAGGTGATGCCTAAATTATGCACTGGCATAATACTCTTTTTGTTATGCCTGTTGCATCATAACAGCATAAAAAATTGCTGAAACATTCTAAGTCATAATTTGCCCAAGATCATGCCACCCACCTAGCATTTAATTTCTGCCACTTTTCTTGTGTGACAGTATTGGCTATGCAGTAAGCTGGACCAAGGGAATGGGTAGTATTCGGTTCAAGAAAGTAATTACTTCAAAAAAGTAATAACGGTAATAAAAAAAATTATCATGGGCATCCTTTTTAGTTTTTCTTATGAATGTCTTCCAAGTAAAATACAGGGTATTGGAACAGTTGGTATCAGAACAGTCTTGTGTATGGCCAAAAGAAGAGATATAGTCGAGCAGGAAATTGGACAAAGTGGGGTGGATGAAGAGCAGTCTAAAGGATCTCAGCCTCTGGTGTTAGGTGATAATAGACCAAAGACCAGGTAATGGCCATGGCTGATTTCAGCCACTCTTCAAAGGAGGGATCAGCATGGCATTACCATTACAGCACTGATTTTGTACATCTTGAGAGCATGTAGTCTGGATGAAGTAGGGTTTTTAGCAATCGGCATCTCTCAATCTGTTTTGTGTACATCAGCCAGCATCTTTACAACTATTGAGTGTATTTGCTATAAACCTTTATTCCCTCAAGTAGTGAAAGAGTAAAGGGAAACAGAGGAGAGACCCGTATTTAACAAGTAACTGTTCTGACAATCTCTTAATGGTAAATTCCATGCTAAATAAGACCCTGAAGGTGCAGGAGTTTACATTAAAAACTTCTAGGAGAGAACTCTGAAAGTTAATTAACTTATATCTTACTTTATTGCAGAACTGAATTTGAGTCTTGTTAGGGAAAAATTTTGTTGAAAGTATGTATGAGAAGGCTGGTGTGTGGAGAAGATAAAGGGGTGCCTAAAGCAAATAGCCAACCAAGAAAATAAAGGCTGAATAACTTGGGTTTTGTTCTTTACACGGTCAGAGTGATGCACGCATTTCATTACAGGCTTTTCCGACCAGGTCAAGATGTATAAATTTCTCTTTGGTCCTGAAATATCATACAATAGAACCTTCAAAACCTTCCCTGTTGTCTTGGGTTGGGTCAAACTACCTCCTGCCACAGTTGCCTGGGTTATACTAAATCCAGCTGAATTCAAGCATTTCTCATTGTTGCAAAGCAATCTCCTATGCCAGATGGAAGTCAGTTCACTTCTTAAGACTTTCTTTAGTTCTAGGTAGTTGAGTAGGCAACTGTTCTGTTCTTTTTAGTTCCTTACTTCTGTGTTGACTGCTCCTTTCTAATTGTGAGAAATTGAACACAAAATTTGTAAAATAGTCATGCATCATGCAAGCCCGAGATTGTGTTCCTGGTTTTAAAAAGGAAGTTGGTTAAAATAACATGCTGTGATAAACAGTAACCGATTTCTGTATTCATTATTTATAATCACCAGAAACTGGAGGAACTGAGCAAACAAAGACCTTTATTTTGTCCAGACTTCAGTTTGAGAAAAGCTAGCTTAAAAAGGTTGCTTTAAATTGTGAGTAAAAAAGAAGCTTCCCACTTGGACCAAAAAAGTAACAGCATTTTTAAAGAAAAAAAAATACAAAAAGGGTATTTAAGAACAAAAAGACAATAAAATGTATCCTAATAAATAGCAAAATATGTCTTATAGCAGTAAAACAGTGTTTAAGTTCCTAAGAACAAAAGATCTGTTCAGGAGACTTTTTATTTAATTGGATAGAGAATTCTTGAGCCATTGAGGCTCATTTAATAAATTCTGGAATGCTAGAAGAATGAGGAGACAGGCACAACTAATGATGTGTTTTATTTGGAAAACCCAAACAGGGTGACGGGAGGAATTCTGAGATTGATAATTAGAAGAATTGTAGGCTGAAAGGCCTGAAAAATGCATTGTACAAAGAAAGGTACTATAGTTAACATCAGTGAAAACTTTTAGTGACAAGTGAGTCCAAAATATTCTTAAATCAAAATTTGCCCATAAGGAAGCTGTTGTGGTTTAAGCCCAGCCAGTAACTCAGAACCATACAGCTGCTTGCTCGCCCCCACCCCCAGAGGGATGAGGAGGAGAATCAAAAGACTGTAACTCCCACGGGTTGAGATAAGGACAGTCCAGTAACTAAGGTATAATACAAACCCACTACTGCTACCACCAATAATAATAATAATAATAATGATAAGAGAAATAACAAGGGAAGAGAATACAACCGCTCACCACCTGCCAACCAATACCCAGCCCGACCCGAGCAGTGATGTAGCCCTTCCGGGTAACTTCCCCCAGGTTATATACTGGGCATGATGTGCTGGGGTATGGAATGCCCCTTTGGTTAGTTTGGGTCAGGTATCACAGTATACTAGAGATTGGAAGGGACCTCGAAAGATCATCTAGTCCAATCCCCCTGCCGGAGCAGGAACACCTAGATAATGTTACACAGGAATGCGTCCAGGCGGGTTTTGAATGTCTCCAGGGAAGGAGACTCCACAACCTCCCTGGGCAGCCTGTTCCAGTGTTCCGTCACCCTCACTGAGAAGAAGTTTCTTCTCAAGTTTAAGTGGAACCTCTTGTGTTCCAGTTTGTACCCATTACCCCTTGTCCTGTCATTGTTTGCCACTGAGTAGAGCCTGGCTCCATCCTCGTGACACTCCCCCTTTTTATATTTATAGACACTAATAAGGTCACCCCTCAGTCTCCTCTTCTCCAAACTATAGAGACCCAGCTCCCTCAGTCTTTCCTCACCAAACATGGTGTCCTGTCTCTGCTTCCTCCTGGTAGACCATGAGACTCAGAAAGTCCTTGGTCAGACTAAACGTTTGGGCAGTAACTAAAAACATCGGTGTTACCAGTGTTGTTCCCAGGCTGAAAGTCAAAACCACAGCACTGCACCAGCTACTAAGAAGGAGAAAAATGACTGCTACTGCTGAACCCAGGACAGTATCCACCCCTTATTCCATACCATTCACATCATGCTGAGATCCCACATTTTTCAATACCCCATCACTCTTGTCTCATATATATGAGACACACACACACACACAAAGGGAGAGAGATACCGTTACCTAGTGCATGGACCAAGCCGTATAAAGCTGCTGAGTTCGTCTGGTCCATGATGTTGGGCTCCATCTCTTGTAACAGACTTTCAGAGCAGGAGTGACTGTGTGCAGTGTTGGACTGTTGCCTGCTGATGACACCGTGGAACTCGTCTGGTTTCGTCAAAGTTCATTCTTTGTTGGGATGATGCTTGGAGGGAAGTCAGGGCCGGTTGCTGGTGACCTGAAGGCATCTGGTTGGTGGGCTATAAAAAGGTGCTACATAGAAGGCAACAGCATACAATTGAGTTCATTGGCTGTTTTCTCTTAAAATCAAATCCCCTTGAGGTACACATCAGACTTCCCCATCTTCTCTCATTACCCACCAAGTATATCCAGGTCCCATAGCAAAAGCAATCCCAAGAGTGGGTTTGCCTTTACCTGAAGCAGGAATAACCCAGACTGTCTTCCCCAGCAAATTCTTCATATGCACCACGGGAACGTTATCCTCCCTCTACAGATGTAAAAGTTCTGACTGGGCTGGGCCAGCCCTGTTGGCAAATCCTCTGGTGTTGACCAGCCAGGTGGCTTTTGGTAAGTGTGTATCCCAGTGTTTGAAAGTCCCACCACCCGTTGCTCTCAGTGTAGTTATAACAGCCCATTGTACCGTTCAGTTTTCCTAGAGGCTGGTGCATGTTAGGGGATGTGATATACCCACTCAATGCCATGCTCTTTGGCCCCAGTGTCTATAAGGTTATTCCAGAAATGAGTCCCATTGTCCAACTCAGTTCTCTCTGAGGTGCTGTGTCGCCACAAAATTTGCTTCAAATTTTCCTTTTCCCTAAAAAAGGCAAAGTAATTAGTATATCTGAGCATTGAGGTTTTAAAGCATCTAATGACTAGTTAGTTGAGTTTAGTGGGCTTTTTCTATTGAATGTGGTCAGTTTCTGTCTAAATAACCAGAAGAATACATAGTTAAGATTTGCGGGTGGCTTGCCTAGAGGAATAGATGTGGAAGAAAATGATCAGGAATATTTAGTAAATGTGATGTACCTGCACTTAATGTGAATTTTTAAATTGTCATCTGTTTGTCCTAAAAGTGAATGCCTGTGATGTGGAAAGTGGAATCTAAGAGGAACCTAAGGCATCTTGTTGGTAACCAGCTGACTGTGGACTTGCATTCTACCAAAATAAGGATAAGCTTAATCTATAGATGTATAGTGGCTATCACATGGAACGAGAGAAATGTTAGGCATTTCTGGATGGCATTAGATATGACATCCTCTCCTATTGCCAACACCTTAAAATGAGTGATGGCAGATTTCAAGTGTTCTTTAAATCTGCCTTGTGGTTTGTTGTTTATTCAAAGCTACCTTGCATTTGAGAAAAGAACAAAAAAAGAATTACTCTGATTTTATTAGGGATGCTCTCAAGTGATTAGATACAATCTGAAAATACGTAATATCTAGCTAAAATTATTTTTTCTAGCTCATGAATCTAGCAAACAGATCTGACAGTGTAAACAGACTGGAATTAGTAAAAATTTGCACCCTGAAAGTAGTTGGCCCAACAATTTATGGGATGCCATAGTGCATGCTTTGATCCTTCCAGTCTTTACAGAAAGCTTATGGATACTGAATAGCTGCCTAGTTCAGTCAGAAGTCTTTTGATATGGCTTAGGACTTAAGATGAGATTCTGTGCTGTGTTATGAACCATTTCATGTTATTGATTGAAGGTAATTCCAAATTGTCCTCAGCCAGACCTCGGTAACTCTGCTCCACAACTGGAGAAACAAGGGGTTGTGCTGCTGGATCACATGAAGCAGTTGTTCATCTTAGTTATGACCTTGGAAGTGACCAAAGCTTTCAAAGTGTCATGTACATATCTGAGTGGTAGGGAACTGAGAACAGAAAGCTGAAAGAGCTTGTTCAGGATTATTAACCTGAGACAGTCTTCTTACAAAAGTGTTTTGTTTGCAGCTTAGAACATGTATCTCACTTCTCTGTTTCACATAATACGCTGGCCTTCCTATGGAGTGTTACTTTTTTGAGATGAATAATTCTGTATAGAGCTGTATTAGCTTAGTTCCATCTTTCAAAGTTTTGTCGTCCTGTGCTGAAACCATGAGGAGTTTCTAGTAAGTGAGAAGGGAAGAAGTGAACAAGAACAGATGATTGTAATTTACTACACTGTAGTACAAGGGGATTGATTCCAATGGCGACATTCTCTGTGCCTTTATTTTTGTGGTGTTAGAGCTAAACAAACCCCTTTTGATATGGTAGTACAAGGGGATTGATTCCAGTGGTGACATTCTCTGTGCCTTTAGTTTTGTGATGTTAAAGCTGAACAAACCCCTTTTAATATGAACAATACTATTTTAGTATGACATGATGCTGCATAGCTTTTGCAAATGGTATATATTTGCAAATGTTTTGCAAAATGAGTTTTCTCATAAATTGTGTGCTAACTGTAAGTATTTTAACATCTTGGCAGGCTTATGTTCCTTGTTTTTTACTTTTTAGAAGGACAAGTTTACTGACAGCTTTGTATTTAGAGGGGTCTCTGGCCTTACACAAAATGACTCTTCCCCAGAAAATACATAGCTGACCACCTCCCGACACATCAAACAGAAATATGAATATTATATAAATAAATACTGTTGCATCTTTTTCATGGTTCTTCCCTCTCCCCCACATTAGTAACCTTTAAAAGTTTTGTTAGAAAGTAGTCTTGAGGTGTTGTTTTTTTTTTTTTATTTCTTAAGAGACATTGAGTGTTATAAGAAAAAATAATATATAACTTCAAGTCACTCTTTGTTCTGCCCTAAATGCATACATCCTTATCGTGTGAAAGCATGTAGGCAGTAGCTCTGGAATAGGTTTTTGCCTTGTGGTGGGAGACTTCTCATTTATTAAAGCAGTTTGTATGTTCAGGATTGTCCATGCTTCTTGTAGTTCAGCTGTACTCATTTTTCAAAGCAGTAACCTAATTGCTTGTACTAATTAAAGCCTGTTAGCAAAGCAGTACAGTATTTAGGTCAGCTTTTCTTCACTGTCCTTTTGTGCTTGTGCCTCCTGTTCCTGGCATTTCCCAATTGCTGCAGGTCCTCTTCAGACTTTCAGTGTGTCAGCCTTTGTTGTGATGCTTGAAGTTCTTCTGCTGTCCTGTTCTGCTTTAAACCCCCTGACCCATTTTCTATATTGTCATCCTGTATGTACCTCTAGTAAAGACGAAAGGCTGGCAAAATTCAAGTAGCGTCAGTCAGAGATGTACGTAACTAGACTGGTTTTAACTGGTTGAGTGTAGAGTGGGCAGTCTCTGAATTATTCTTGGTTTGGAGTGGTCTGTAGTTTGGTGTCTAGCTTACAAGCCTGATGAAGGTGGAGGGAGCATTACCGTATAGCAGAAGAGAAGGCTAGCCCCAAGAAACTTTTGCAGGTTCTCAAATCACTTGCTCGTATTTCCAGATGTGTATGAATGATTGACATTGAACACTGACTTGGAGTGGATTCTTTGTTGTAGGAGAGGTGAAGGATAAACTCTGGGGTATGTAAAATGAACTGCATGTTGTTCTCCTGCAGTTTTTTTTTCCAGTGTTAGAACTTCTAAGTTGATACTTTCAAGATGCAGTGTTCTTGTCCAAATACCGTTTAGTAGACAAAACATTCTTAATGGGATAAGTGATGCATTGCTTGACTCATACAACTTGTGCCTTCGATTCCCATTGTAGCATGGAATTTCCTGGTGTAGCAGAGCAACTATTTATTTATTTATTTTAAACCTATTCCACTCCACTCTTGAAGAGAGACTTATCCTCAGCTTGGCCATCACTTTCATAGTTATGCCTTCTCTTTCATCTCCCATGTCTGGCTGTCCCGCTCTTCATATAAAAATTCCTCCTGGGATTTCATTCTATCATGTGAAATTGAACTTGTTTGTTACCAGCTGACCTGATACTTGTTCATGAGGATATTTTTCATCTTTCTGAAGAGGAAGATTGTGAAACTTTGGAAAGAAATTGAAGCTTGGATCAGTACTTCTGCAAGGAAGAGGACAATATTTTTAAAGAAAGAAACTAGAAGTACAGAGTTCTCTTCCTCACACTGCTTTCGGTATCAATATTTGTCTTCTCTGACAAGATTAGACTGTTCTCTAGGAACAGTGCTTTTGAGTTTGGAAATCAGCTAGCACACAGTCTGAGTAACGGCTATAGAAGACATTTATTTAAACAATTATTTTCCTGTTGTCTTTTCTCCTATTAGGAAGTTCTTTCTGGAGTTGTGGTCATAACAAGTAAGGACGCAGTCCAGCACCAAGGTATCTCGTTGACAATGGAAGGATCAGTAAATCTGCAGCTTAGTGCCAAAAGTGTGGGTGTGTTCGAAGCCTTCTATAATTCTGTCAAGGTAAGACCTGTGCAGATTAGTATTTTTAGCACAAAACGTTTGTCTTTTTTCTCAAATCTTTCCTTAATGACTTTCAAGTAGTTATAGCACTTCATCCTATGTAAATGATAGCAGAAAAATGCTGAGTATTATCTAGTGATATATGATGACATTTTGGGAAGGAGCATGCACTGTTTTGAGAGTTTTCTTTGGGGCTGAAATACAGTAACATAAATAATAGGTTACTGAATGATGGTCTGTGCTGTGAATAAACACCTGAGTTTCTCGAAATTCAGGAAGTCTGTTCAGTGAGTGTTGCTGGTCCTTGAAATGGTGGGGCTGTCACTCCAATCTAAACATCTTAATGTTTATCTTTGCAGCCTATTCAAATTATTAACAGCACTATTGAAATGGTAAAACCAGGGAAGCTTCCCAGTGGCAAGACAGAAATTCCGTTTGAGTTTCCATTGCAAACAAAGGGCAACAAAGTTCTGTATGAGACGTATCATGGTGTCTTTGTTAATATTCAGGTAAGGCAGTCATGTCTGTACAGAAAATCTGAACTTTTGTTAGTTTGCAGCATGTATTTACTCTAAAGCATCTTTTATTCCGTGGAAGCAGAGGGTAAAGTTTTGCAATAAAGTTTTCATGGTGCAGTATCTTTTCTCTAATTAGAAGAATGAGCAGAAATCAGAGATCCTTTGAAGTAAGTAGCTTCTAAGCTTTCCTTTATTAATACAGCATTCTTCTGGTATGTACTGTGTTTTCTAAATATAAATTAAGATTAAAAATAATGATACATGTTAACCTTCAAAGTACTGGTTTGTAGGTAGTTCCTAGGTTTTCACTTAGAGTTTCTTGGCGTCACACTTTCCACAGGTGGTAACACTCTTAAGTGTGGCAAAGGAACCATCCTGAGATCTCAGAATCCCATCAATATAATGTTGCTAAAAAAAAAAAAAGTGAAGTCTCTTCTCTTTTTCAGCAAGTTTAAGCTTTTCATTGTAAATAGTTGATAGTAATGAAACTAATTAAATGTAACATGGGAAGTATAAGAATTAAAAGCATACTGGAAAGAGGAGCTTTGGGTTAAGAAAGATCTAGTAATTTGCTACAATAGTTAGATCTTGCACAGCTCTCTTACAGAGTTCTGATTTTATTGTGAAAGAAGTTGCATTTACCATTTTGTAGATAATCTGCATAATAGTACATACGCAGATACAAGTGTGTGTACTGGTTGCCTAGTACCAGTGAGACTTTGTTAGCGCAGTAGACAAAAATTATTGCTAATACTAAAATGTTAAAAAATAAGTTTATTGACTTAGCAGATCGGTTTTAAGACATGGGGATAAATCCTACAGTAATAAAGCCGTTTAGTGTTCAGAATCTGTTTTCCTGCATACATTTATGAGAAGTATCCTCTAAATAGAGGAAATCTTTCCATCACTTAATGTTTCATGCCTTCCATAATGGAGTAAATCTTTTAAGAATGGTGGTATAAACAGAAGAGTAACAAGAAGTGTTGCCTGAAATACCTTCACAGAGCTACTGTGGTCCCTCCTTATGTTGTAGACAACTACATTTTCTTCATGAAGAAAGACTGCACCGCAGTGTCCTTTTGGTCCAAACAAATGTGTGATATCAAAATGAAGACTCAAACCAAAGTGTTGAGAGCTTGTAGCGTTTTCAAAATCATGAATTGTTTGCTTTCCTGTGGAGATGAATAGTAACATTTCCTGCCCAAATCTGTAGGGACCACATGCTTGTAACAGAATCTCGTGGAAACACAGTTTTGAAATTTGACCTTTTTTGGTTAAAAATTGTCTTACCATAGGTGGGTTCATTTGTTTGGGGTTTGGGTTGGGATTTTTTGTGTGTGTGTTTGTCAGGGTTTTGTTTTCTTTTTGTGAGGGAAAAGTCTTCAGCCATCTCTTGAATATAAATTCTGTGTTAGACAATGCTTTTTCTGACTGAGGAGTGCATTTTAGGTTGGGTGGGTTTTTTTTCTTCAAGGAAAAAATTGAAGGAGCCATTAAATGCAAAAAATTTCAAAATTACTGCTGATGGAGAATCAGTGGGTTATAAAGCTGCTGGTTTATTCTTTGTGTGTGTGGGGGGGGTCTTTTGTTTGTTGGGCTTTGGTTGGTTGGTTTTGTGTTTGGTTTATTTTTTTTCCACTTGTAGCTCACTCAATATTGGATTTGATGGCAAAGTATAAAACTTTTGGCTATTTAGTTGAGCATATTACAGTCTGGAATTTAAAAACAAACCCTAACAAACCAAAAAGCCACAGGAAAACCCCCTACCTACTAGCCTATTGGAAGTAACTATAAGAAAAATTCCCTGTTTTTTTTGTCTACATCCAGATGTTTAAGTAGTTCTCATGTTTTTTTCAGCCTTGGCTTTCTTCCTAATGTAACATCTGTTGTTTGTAGAAGGTATGTCAAAAATGGTGCAAAACTGGTCGAGTTGCTTTCTGTATCCAGATAACTTGCCTATGATCAATATCAGTTGTTTTAAAGTATACTTTAACGGTGAATATCTGTTTTGCTTGTTGTTCCTTCATTTACATAGCTTCTCTTTACAAGCTGGCAATAAAATGTAATTAAAAGGTTAATCATTAAATTTCGGCCCACCTGTGAGAGCTGTACTCTCCTGAAGAGGAAAATGTAGTGTTGAGGTGCTGTTTAAGAAACAGTTCCTAGACCTTTGTCGAAGTCCTGTGCAATTTAAAAGCAAGCCTCTCTTTCTTATCTAGGTATTAGTATGTTAGCTGGGGGTTCAGTTTCAAGATTCAAGACTCTGTCCTCTTGCAGAGACCTTCTAATTATCCACTGATGGGGAGGCTGTGAGCCAAATTCCAAGGCCTTTATGGTCCTGCTGCCTCATTTTACTGTGTTCCCTGGTCCGAGTGAAGTATAGTGCAGTAATAGAAGGTCTGTTCAACAGTGATCAGCTTCAGTGGAAACCGTAGTATGTATGGGGTGGGTAAAGGTAGTGCTCCCCAGTGTCTTTCTTGCACGTATATTCAGGTTATGTGCAGGGAGACATCAGAGAGACATTCAGTTATTAACTGAATCAACCCCTAGTTTGATTGCACCTATTTTTGCCAATTCCTCATCTGTAAAGAAGGAATGAAAAACTAAACAAAACAAAAAGAACCCAAACCACCCCAACAAATTCCCTATCTTGTAAGGATGTTGAACAGCTGTGTTATAGATGCTGAAGTATATGATTACTGTGATAATGAAGGTCCTACTATTTTTCAGTCATTGGTTTATGGCTCCTTTTTGTTAGGGGAGAAATGGGAGGAAATTGTCAGCAAGGCTTTGAACAGTGAACAGCAAAATTAACCTTGTTGCCTGATTTTACTGTCCGCTGCTGCTTTTAAGTTCAGATGTATGGCTGAAGACAGTTCCCCATTAACAGTGGTAACAGTTATATGCATATTTAAATTCAATTTTACAGTAGATTTAAAATTAGAGGGGCTATGAATATATCTTACTGATAATCACGTATCCAAAGTGTGGTGAAAAGCAGTACCATAATCACTTAACTGAATGTAATTTGGGTGCTGAAGCCATAAAAGAATACCACTCTGTCAGTGAATTAGTCCCTCAATCTTACAGGTTGTTATATAATGCAGAAGATATGGAAAGCTTTTTCAAATGACATGGGGACTGTAAACTCAAAGAAAAAGCAGCTTTCATTTGGGAGTATCTAAAATCACTATACCTCTTTCCCCTTTCCCCGTCATGAGGGTGTACATTGCCTACTAATCTGTTTTAAATGATGCCTTAAATATTAATAAGAGTAACATTCTGCACATATTTAATAAAAAGATGAAAAGTCAAGAGAAAGAGAGAGGAAATCTTAATTAAGTCTCTCTTTTTGTTCTCTGCCATCCTGTTCTTGCTAGTATACCCTACGGTGTGATATGAAACGTTCTCTGCTGGCAAAAGACCTAACTAAGACTTGTGAATTCATTGTCCACTCACTGGTAAGTGTGATTTGTATTAACCATACAAAGTGAGATTTTTATATTTTTTTTCCACTTTATGTAAAGTTTGGCAGTAAGGCTTGAAACCTGAGTAAAACCATGTAATTTGTAACAATTAAATGTGTGTACATATATATATATATAGGGATATGTACGAGTAAGGAAGAGGCCTCAAAACAAGACCATCCAGAAGAGATAGGGTGTCAGTTGCTTCTGATTAGAATAACACATCTCTCTTCATTTAAAGAAAACAGTATAAAGAGAATTTGGTTTATAAGATGATTTTATACTGTACTGAGTTTGTTCTCTTATTCATCCTTTCAGTTCTGAAACACAGGTGTGGTTAAACATTATGATGGTGGTCTAAACACTGTTTCAGATTATCCAAGCATTTGTTAGCCAAAGGTTCTAGGCACAATGCCTGTTCCAAAACCAGGAGTTTGTTGGTGAAGAGAAAATGTCTGATATCTGTTATTCAGATGGCTAACTACAATTGAGAGCCCTTACTCAAAGTATCAAAGCTGGGATCGCATCAAGTTGGAAATAAGAAGCTTGTCAGCTTAATCACCTTTGCTATTAAGTAAGCCTATGGTTGGCAATATGCTAAGATAACTAGGTTAACAAATATCCACATCTTGCAGTTAGCAGCATGGAGACAGCATTCCTCCTCCTCCAATGGAGATACCGTTGTGGGATGAGATTGGCTTATCTCCCAAGGAACGCTGTGCTGCTTTGTTATTTGAAGTTCCTTTATCAGATTGGTTTTTAGTTTATGTTGACTTTATGCATGTCCAGAGCATCTGATGTCAGTACAGCCTGTGCAGGCCTAATTAAGTATCTTTTTCCACCCACAACTTGTTAGAACATACTGTTTGTATCATTCCTCTGAACTGTTAACGGGGCAGTAAAGTATTAGATTCTTGTTTTACTTATGAATAATGGTGCAAATGGGTTTAGTTCTATAGTACCTTTTAAAAAATTTAGTTGCTTTTTTAAAGATGTACCTAGGTGCTGTGAAGAAGTTTCCTGTCAGTAAGATTTCTTTTTTTTTTGAAATATTATGCTACACTTTATTGGTCCATTATTACATTATAAGTAAGCCACACTTGTCAAAATAGTGAACAAATTACATACCGTGCAGTTTCCTGGGTTTATTTCTTGTTCCCACTGCAGCACTTCTTAGATCACAAGTCAGTAAATCATGAGTCTCTCAGTCAGGGTGAATTAATGAGGTTTTACTGAACATATAATTCTCGTTGTCAGTGCTCAATGTACCATTTCCCTTAACCTTATTCTTTGCCAGAGTTACTCATTTATGGGAAAATACAGTCAAGTCTGCTAATATCTTCCATCTTGCAGCTGGGCAGCAGAAGCTATTTTGAATTCTTAAGTAGTGAGGGTAGATCCTAACTAAGAATTCAAGTTAAGCCCATTGGCGGTGGTGTGCTCTGCCAACTCCAAGTTATATGCAGCTGGGACTCGGAATTGATGCTGTGCTGGCTACTTATTCTAAATACGTAGGGGAAAGACTGTGCATCTCACTGAGATAAGGATGGAGAGAGAGGTCAGTGAATGGTAAGCAAAGCTTGCCTTCCTTATTCAGAGTACAGGTTTCCATCTCAACAGAGCTCAGGGCTCATTCAGCCACTTACAGAAAGACCTCTTGGTTTTGTGATAAATGGTGTGAATAGATACTGAAGAACTCTAGTAATGTGCCCCAAATTTTTTTCTCTAGCCTGGAAAGCTAACCTGGACCAAGTATTTTTAATTTTAAAGTTAAAAAAGCTGGAATGCTAAGCCCATTAAATCAATGCTATGCTTGATTCCATCATCTGAGGATGGAATGATGATTTGATGATCTCCTAGTAACGTGAGGATGGCTTATGAGACCTGAGTTGTTATTGAAAGGGCAGCAGATGAGTTCAGAATGCTCAGAGATGTTTGTGCTCAAACATGTTTGAAACAATGAAGCGAGTTCATTTATAATCTTCCCCCTCTCTGGCATGCCCAAATTCACTAAGTATTAATAACAAAAGGAAACATTGCAAGTAATATATAAAATGCAATTATTTGTAAATACAGAAATGTGAAATTTAACTGTTTTCTAAGGTGTATCCTATGCTTCAGATAGGTAGCGTATTTCTTTATTTCCAGGGGTGTTAGTCAACTGCATGATTTGGTTTTGTTTTCCCTTTTTCTCCCCCAGTGTAGGTAGAGTGTATGCCAAAACTTACAAATGGAGAGCAAAGAGGTTGTTATTTGGCAAACACAAAGTAACCAAAAATTGACATGGTTTTGTTTCTGTAGTTCAGATTTGTGATAGACAATGCTGTAATGTTATTTAATAACAAAGGCAAGAAATATTTTTTTTTATTAAAGATGCATACTTTCAGTATGAAGAGAATCCTGCAAAATAACACATCCTATGGTTGCTTGACTTTGTCTTTTTTAATATTCTTGTGTGTGTTTCGTAAATCGTAGTTTGCGGTTTAACTCTTTCATTACTTGTAGTCACAGAAAGGGAAACTGATGCCAAGCCCAGTAGACTTCACAATCACTCCTGAAACTTTGCAAAATGTTAAAGAGGTAAGGCTTTTCATATTATTTAAACGTAATGCCTCTGTGATTCTTAGTGAGAACAAGAGAGGAATGGTTAAATGCAATGCTGTCCTATAGATAATCAGTTCTCTCTTTCCCCCCCTCCCCTTCTCTTTTTTTTTCCCCACTTGTGTAAGCAGTACAGTGATTCTGTCTGGTCTCTTGTGGTGGTGGTGACCGATGTAAGGTAGACCTTTGTCCAGCAATGGTTAAACGTTTTTATAACTTTTCTGAGTGAAAGATGGCAGCGAAGCAAAAAAACCCATTCTAAACCTGGTGTAGTCAAGATCCTTTAAAAATGTACATTTGGATCCTTGTTTATGCCTCTTTCTACAGCCCCATGTGGCTTTGGGAAGTCTGGATGAACATTAGTAGTTATTTTGGTCATTTAGCTTTCTGAACACTTGTTTCTGTTTGTCCACTGAAACGTATGTTCTCTTTTTTCCAGATTTTCCTCTTGTGCTCTTTTTGTTAATAGGACTGTTTTCCTGCTTTAGGCTTCCCTTCTGCATCCCCAGTTTGTCTTCCATTGCTCTTGGTCCCAGGCTTCTGAATTTAGACCTACTTTTCCACTTGTTTCTCAAAACGGACCTCTTATTCAGCTGTCTAGTTGTTTCATGCTATTGTTAACCTTATTCTACATGTTCTCCAAATCACTGCAGCTAGAAGGGACCTCTGGGGATTGGTTAGTCCATCACCTGTGCCTAGAGCAGAGTCATCTTGAGCAGGTTGCTCAGGGCCATGTGTAGTCAAGCTTTCAATATCTCAAAGAACGGGGACTTGCAACCGCTCGGCAGCGTTACAGTGTTTGACCACCCTCACAGAGTTAAGAATAAATCATTAAGATAAGGGTGATGTTCAGGAACCTTTTTTGTTCATGACAGCCTTGCAAAGATAATCAATATTGGCCTCAGGGGAACATGGGTCAGTTTCCTCAGCACTTGTGGGTGCGTCCCGTAAGGTCCAATGGACCTGCGTACATCCAGACTGTTTAAATGCTCTCCAACTTGCTCCTTCTCTGCCAGGAATAACTGTTCCTTGCTCCAGACTTCCCCTGTGGTTGCAGGTGCCTGGGTTTTCTGAAGGCAAATCTTATCAGTAGAGTCTGAGTTAGAGAAGACATTAAGTGCCTCTGTCCTTTTCCTGTCTCTTGTCACTAGGTCTGTGTTGTCCTTCCTGTCTCTTGATTTAACTCCACGTGTTTTTTGGCTTTCCCAAAGCCATCCCTGCACGCTTGGATACTCATTTTATGTTCCTCTGGGGTCACCTGACTCTACTTCCATCTTTTGTATACTTCCTTGTTATGATTTTTAACAGTAGTATCTTTTTCATCCATGCAGGTCTCTTCCTACCTTTGCTTAACATTCTGCATGTTGGAATAGGCCATTCTTGAGCATAGAGGAGGTGATTCTAGAAAACAAACCAGCTAAGTCCCACTGAGTTAGAGGATGAGCAGGTTGTTTCCAGCAGCCTCTCATGTCTCATGGTGACTGCTGCATGCTGAAAACAAGTCTTTCTAAACGTAAGGATATAATAACTACTCTTGGCAGTAAAATTTCTTTTGATACTACTGCTAAATAGGAAGCTCTCAGCAGTCTGCTCTTCCTATGAACCATGTTTCCATATAAATGATTTTCTATTTCTTCTTTCTCTTCTGTATCTTGATAAGTCTACTCACTGGCATAGCAAGTCATGAAAGTCCATTAAAAGCTCTTTCTTAACAGACCTTGCACCTTTTGCTATTTCAAGTACATAACTACAGAAGTAGGTTCTAAAACTTCTGACATCTCTGATCCAGCAGATCTTGGTGTTTAAATATGGAGCCGTCTAAGGAATAGTGTTGAATGTGTATGGTAGCACAAACAGTGCTAGCTGGTCTCAGAAAAACATATGAAATGTATGGTCTGAAGCGACTACCCAGTGGATAGGTAGAAAAAGTCATTGTTTTGGTATACTTAAAACGTTAAAATTTAAATTCTCTGCTTGTCTGGAGATTATGACAGACCTATAGTTTCTGGTGGACTACTCGAAAACTGATCAGGAGGTTTGAAGTAGCTGAGCAAACACAAAGACATTGGATGAAAAACCAGGATCGATTTGCTTCTGTGTTCTTGATTCTCTGAGGGGAATGATGAACTAGATGGTAGGCCCCATGAGAGAAGACCTACCTAGGAGTGCCAATAAGAGCAGTACCTTTAAAAAAACAGGTCTCATAGACTAAGATTGAGAAAAATGGCCTTGAGTTCTCATTCTGCAAGTTCCTTTTGTCTCTGTCTCTTAGCTTCCTGACCACTAAGTTTCAGGGCATAGCTGTATGATGTCCCAGGGAAACAGCTCTCTGTTTACTGATAGTGGCGATGAGAAGAATGTGTGAGGGATCATACAATAAGAAAGCATTTTACCAATACGTCATTAGGACTCAGTATTTCATAGGATGGTTTTGTCAGGGATGTAACTTCTGTTACTTAAGTTAGGAGAAAATACTCATTTACTAAAGGCATGAAGATTCCTCACTTTTTATTTCCCCCCAAGATTTGTTTTGAGTGGAACAGCTAAATTCTGCAGAGGTGTTGGGTATCTGAGTGAAACAGTCTAAACAATAGCTACTGCCATTGCTACTGGCAGCCAGGACTCAGAAGCAAGCCAAACAGATTGGGAGGAAAAAAGTTTTCGACAAGAGAGGTGGTTTGGAAGAAGAGAAAATCAGTAACATGGGCAAGGAAACACAATGCCACAAGCCAGTGTGAACAGATGGTTGGAAGGTAGGGTCTAACATCAGAGATGTCAATAACAAAAAATTAAGGAGGGAGAGAATAAGGCTTGCAAAAGGGGAAAGTTAGAGCAGGGTGCTCAAACAGCTTGAAGAAAGCTGGATGGTGAAGATACAAGCTGAAGATGTGGGTAGAAAGCTTGACTGTTTCAGTATGCCTCCTGCTAGAACTTTTAACTGGATCTTGTGCACACAAGTTTTTTTTTTGCTGGCAGAGAATATCTGTGGTGCCTGCTGGCCTAAAAAGGGGAGGGCAGGGGGAGCAATCCCCTGCTTTGGTCTTTCATGGAAACTGATTTACAGATTGTCATCCTCAGTCAGCTGTTCTTACTGCTCCTTCCTTAAGAAGTAGGAAACATGCTTGCTGTTAAGAAAATGTTGAAAGTGTGATCTTGTATGTTAATTGTCCTTAATTGGTGTCTCAGTACATACACAGTATGCTACATCTTGCATCAAAGAAAGGTTTTGAAATGTCTGTCTTCCCTCCCAATGCTAGTGACTAGGAGAGAGAAATGTTAAAGGGTAGGAAAGTCACTGAAATGAGAGACTGTATTGTAACCTGTAACAAAATGGGACCACTATGGGGTTCTTAGAGCACTCCTAGCCTACTTGCCCATCCTATGAGTTCCTGCCAGCCTGCCTCCTTCACCATGCAGTTCTCACTTCTGGATTCATTGCAGTGGCCAGGTTTTGTCAGTGCAGGTTTTGTCAGAAAAAGCTCCTGTGGATGGGATGAGTAGGGGGGTGATGCATGTTCAGGGGAACAGGAGTACTAAGAGATATCTTAATGCATCTGCATAAGGATGCGTATGTAAAGAGACTGAGTTTCTTGAAGCATTTCTGAACTTTTAAATTCTTAACTTTGCAGCTTTGGGGGATCTCCTACATATTTTGGCACCTTTCTGTAAGGTGTTTTTTTCTTAGTCTGCTTTTACAGTTTTGACTTTTTCTCTTCCCCCTCCCCATAATCTTTTTAGAGAGCCTCACTTCCAGAATTTCTCATCAGAGGTCATCTCAGTTCTACAAAGTGTATCATTACACAGCCACTGACAGGGCAGCTGATAGTGGAGAATGCAGAGGCTGCAGTCAAAAGCATCGAGCTGCAGTTAGTACGTGTGGAAACCTGTGGTAAGTTTCTCTGTCAATGGAATGTGTACAGAACAGACTGCAGTAGCTACTCCCTGTGCTTTTTCAGCTTAAATATGAAAGATTGTCAAAAGCCATATAATTAAAAAGACTTGCAAACAATTGTTTTGTGCCTTAGGTGGAACAGTCCAAACATTAATTTAGATAACCTCTGCTATCCTTAACTCAGACTGCTCCTGTGAAAACGTGCAGGTCAAAGGGAAAAACATTTTGCCCACACGTATCTCACCCCCTAGCCCCAGTGCATCTTTGTCTTGAGTTTTAAATTTTGGCCACTGTGTTCTCTTTTTCCCTTCCCTCTGAATCTCCCACTTTCACCAGGGTGTGCGGAAGGGTACGCCAGAGATGCCACAGAGATACAGAATATTCAGATTGCTGATGGGGATGTCTGCAGGGGCCTGCCAATTCCTATATACATGGTGTTTCCCAGGTTGTTCACCTGCCCTACCCTGGAAACAACAAACTTCAAAGTTGGTAAGTGTGTGTAGGGCTTTATGCTGTGTTGGTGTCTTTCACCTGAGGGAAGTTTCTGAGTTTCACTTCAGCTTCTGGCAGGTAACAGGGTAAGTCGCTGCCAGTGCTGCAAGAAGCACCAAGGATATCACTCTGTTTCCCTGCAGTCCCTGAATAGGAATGTAGTCTGCTGTATTTCATGTAGATTGAGAAAATACAGCCCAAATACTTACAACTAAAACTAGTTGTGCAGCTGTTAAGCTACTTCTCACTACTAGAATTATATGGTAAAGGGACAGGAGCAGCAGTGTAATGGCAGGGTTAGGGTTTTTTTCTACCAAAAAATTACATGTGTTAAACACTTGAGTAATAGTCCAAGAATAAAATGCCAAGATGATCCCTTCCTTCTTTCACCATCACTGAGAACTTCTCTTTCCATTTCCTCTCCTTTTTTCCCATTTTCCTGGTGCACAGACTCAGAAGTTAGGCTGCATGTGGCTTTTCTTTTTGCATGTGACTTTGCTTTTCTTTATCCATACCAGATACTTCTTCCTGCTTTTTTTTTTCCTTTGAACACTTTCCTTCACAAATACCTCACTTGTTCAAGTAATTACTGCAAAAATTCTCATTGCTAGCCTCATTTTCTTCCCTTCATCCTGCTGGAATCTACTGGTTTTCTTTTTTGGTTTTATTGTATCAGATTGAAGCTACAAGTCCCTGCCTTTAGGGTCCTTCCCAGCTGAAGTCCCTGGAACTTCTCTGCTGTACACCTCAGATAAATGTGCACAACTAGTTTTCCAGCTCTGCCTATCTGTTTACCTGTTCCCTCAAGAGCTCTCTCACACCTGATGTGTACAGTGATGTTTCCCCAGAATACTTCTACTCTTTACTTTTTGCCATTTGTAGCTGTTGAACAGCGATTTACAGTGACAAATGGCTCCTGTTAGTGTAGTATCTACTTCTAAGAAGTTACGAAGATTCCAAAAAAGGACAGTTATTTTCAGTTTAATTTGATCTCTGGTTCCCTTCATTTATTAACTCTACCTGACTTTGTATCCTATCTCTACTTAGGATTCATTATCGATCTGATTTTGGTTTTGAACAACACAATGTACTATCCAAAGAGCAGAGTTTGAAATTTTATCACAGCTTGCAGGTTTTGTTAGATGTTGGTGTTTAATTTCATAAGGCCACGTGTGATGAACGATTCTAAGGTTCTGTTATGTGCTGACAGCAGAGGAGTTGTCTCCTCCCCAGCTCTTCCATTGCCATGCCTGAGCAATGCATATTGGTGTGAGCCATCTTTCTCAAAGCATCTTAATCTTGGAGGCTTGAACTCTGCCTGTTGTCTGGAAAACCAGATGTCGTAGTTTGTCAATGATACAGAAATGAATCCAGAGGAGTCCCAAAGATGAGAACAAACCAAGGTTCTCTAGGAATGGTCTGAAGATTGGGTGGGATGCCTGGGGTGGGGTTCTGCCTGGAGTACCATGTTCATGCCACAGGAAAATGCAGGGTACTGGAGAGGCTTGGAAGAGCTCTGAGAAGTGCTGTGCATGAGAGCAGGAACTGCCTGCCTCTCCTCTTACTGCTACAGTTCAGATCCACAAAGGACCCTTCATCAGGGACTGTAGCAATAGGACAAGGGATAATGGGTTTAAACTTAAACAGGGGAAGTTCAGGTTAGATATAAGGAGGGAGTTCTTTACTGTGAGGGTGGTGAGGCACTGGAATGGGTTGACCAGGGAAGTTGTGAATGCTCCATCCCTGGCAGTGTCCAAGGCCAGGCTGGACAGAGCCTTGGGTGGCATGGTTTAGTGTGAGTTGTCCCTGCCTGGGGCAGGGGGGTTGGAACTAGGTGATCTTAAGGTCCTTTCAAACCCAAACCATTCTGTGATTCCATGACTCTAATTTTGTTATTCCCCCCTCTTCTAGAGTTTGAAGTTAACATCGTTGTCCTTCTGCACGATGATCATCTCATCACAGAGAACTTTCCACTGAAGCTCTGCAGGATGTAAACAGCATCACAAGAATCACTTGAGGATTTAATGAAAAGGCACAGAATTCTTCAGAGGCAAAGTGAAATTTTATCAGTTTCTTACTTGAACTGGAAACACATCACTTCCTTCTCTCTCCTGGAGGTTCTTGTATCTTCAGTTCCCTGTAAATCGTGCTACCCCTTTGCCTGCCTCACAATAGCCTGTGTGGAGATATCTATCCAGACAGCCATGTCAGGTGTCTTTCTGACTCCAACAACCATGTTTTCTCCGATTTTCCTCTGACAGATCCTGAAGGAATGATTCTGTATATTTCTACAAGTTGTAGAAATATGTAGTAAGTTTCTCTCCTCATTTAATTTTGTAATATTTGTTCCAAAGGCCTTTGAAGACCTCTTAAACATAGTAAGTTCTGTTATATATGGTGTATATATACTGGGGGGAGGGTATGGGACTTGTAGTATAATACTGAATCATGTCTTTGAAGGCATAATAAATGGTGCTACAGCAACACAGGGTGGTGATGTGGGATAAATATTGAAGGATGAACATGAAGTAAGTGATGTGTAACAAATAATGATGTGAAATAACACCAAGTGTGTTTTGGTCAAATGGGGAACACAAGTGTCGTGGTTTAAACCCGACAACAAGTCCGCACCAGAGAAATGCTTAGAACTGAGGTTCTTGTGTATTATATAGAGTATAAGTGTAAAGATGACAATTTGAAACGACAGAATTAAGTGCTTGAAATGGTTTCCTTTAGCTGTAGCCAGCAGCACTGTGAAGAAGCAGGAAGCTTCAGTTCTAGGGTTAGCCCTAGTTCTGTATCACCTTTAGGAATACCATCTGGAATTCTTACTTTTGTCTTGCAACACTCTTGGGCCAGGAGGAGGTAGATATTTACTAGGATGTAAAACACATTAAGATCAGGAACCCGTACGGGATTAAGGAAAGGTGCTCTCTCTAGTCTGGATGGTGGTGCAAGAGTGCCGCCTGCTGCTCAAGTGCCACTATCACATCCTACCATCAACGTTTTGAAGGACGGACTTTGTCCATCCTGCCCCTGGCCCCAGCGTCCAGAGTAGATGTGATTAAAGCCCAGCCGGTAACTCAGTACCACGCAGCTGCTCGCTCACCCTTCCCTTCCTTCCCCCCGGGCAGGATGGAGAGGAGAATCAAAAGAATGCAAATTCCACATGTTGAGATAAGAACAGTCCAGTAACTAAATACTACTACTAATAATAATAATTTTAAAGAAAATAACAAGGGGAGTGAATATAAAACTAAAAGGGGAAAGGAAAATAAACAATAAACACAACTGAGGCACAATACAACTGCTAACCACCCTCACCTCCCTTAATCTGCTGGTTGAATTCCTTTTGATCAGCCCAGGCCATGCTTGGCTTTCTGGGCTGTAAGTGCACACTGCTGGTGCATGTTGAGCTTCTTGTCAATCAGCCCCAACCATTGGTCCTTTTCCTCAAAGCTGCTCTCAGTCCAGTCCCTGCCCAGCCTCCAGTTGTAGTTCAGATTGCCCTAACCCAACTTGGGATTGATTGCTCCAACCCTTGGTCCTGAGGGTCAAGGATGTGGGCTAACAAGCTAGAAAGATGATGTATCCCCCACCCCAAGAACATAATGGAAGCTGAAAAGGGCGCATGTGCTGTTACGGTGAGTAGTGCAGTACCTAGATGTTCAGGCAGCAAGGCTCACCAGCCTATGGTAGACCACTCACCAGTAACTCACACTTAGTAAAAATATCACACAAAAAATTACTACTGCAGCTGCTACAAGTTTTATTTTTGATCCAAGTGCCTAGTAATATAGTGATTAATCACAGAATAGTTTAAAACTTCATCTGGAGCATATATAGTCATTTGGGGGAACATCTGATTCCTAGAATTAGCTAACAACCTCATATAATAAACATAATAGTGCCTGTATCCAAACAACAGTCACAGTTCAGTTTCAGGGTGGTCAGGCTGTACACTCTTATAAGTGTACAAAAGTCTTACAGTGGCAAAGATACACAGGAAAGCTCAGACTCTAAAGCAGTAGGAGAGCCAGTCTTTCAGCTGCCTGCATTCTGTACCTCACTCTGAGGATGAACATCCACGCTCAGAATACAGATGCAGGTTTCCCTCATCAAAACCAAAAATCTTGTAATTCTGATTTAAATAAATCAGCTCTTCAGCAATGAGGCAAATTCAAATCATATTGTGAGATTAAAGAACTGAGCCACAGTATCACGACTTAATGATAAACAAAAAGAAGGAATCACATGAATATTTAAAAAATCCTTGCTTTAAAGTATTACTAAAAGTAATAATTTAAACAATTTGAATTATAAGCTATGAATTTATGCAGAGTAAGGAGCTGCAATTATGTGAACTGCATTCATAATGAATACAACAAGCCTGATTTGAATCCTGCGGTTAAATTCTAACTGTTTGTGCCAAAGGAAGGTAATGTCTTGGCTGTTCCAAATTCTGATGGTCTGGCATTGGGGTCACCTACTTGTTTAATACTAGAATTTATTTTCAGGGTGGTGTAAGCTCTGGAGGATGGTGCATCACTCCTGCAAAGAGTGATGCACCATCGCTGGAGAAAAGTGGATAGAGTAGTTTCAATATCCCTTAGCCAAAAAACACAACCAGTTTTGTGTGCTGCCAGCCTCTAAACTACACTGGCTTCACACAGGAAGAGTGCTGGATCTTGGAGGACACCAGCTTAATTCTGCAGGTACCATGGCAATACCAGTATCTTATGGCTTAAAGCTCAGTGGTAAACACTGCAGCAGTCCAAGCTCTGCTACCATTTCAATATAGCTGGGGTTCCGTCTCTTTCTAGGTATTATGTTTCTGTTCCTTATCATGGTCGTTATTCTGCAGCTGCTTTGCATCTTACTACAATGTGTTCCAATATAACAAGGTTTAGGTGTATTTGTTCCGTGCAGGAAGCTCAGGAAAGTCTTCAGGTAATAGAGCATGAACACGACAGATGGGGCAGGTACTCGAGTGTTGCTTGAGCCAGGTTCTAATGCACTGCAAGAACAGGAAGATATTGAGTACACAAAGCCCAGTATCAGGAGTTCAGTTTAACCAAGTTAGTAATTGTCACTAACAGGCAAGCACACGATATTCTATGTTATTACAGTTTGCAGTAGAGAACCATTCTCCAGCTGTGACGCTGTGCTCATCAGTTTACATTTGCACCTACTTTGCAATAACAAATCTGCAGTGAACAAACAAGGAAAAAGTCACAGGCAGAAGCATCCAGTTATTCTCACATAATCCTGACTTCTTACTACAGGAAGCTACCTGTGCAGCTGCTAGCAGGTGGCAAATGCAGGGCTTACAGCAATAGCCCGTTCTGTAAGTACACTGCAAACAACTCTGTGACTTGACTACCAGATTCATCCTCTGAAAAATAAGCTTAAATTCACTCTAATGAATTATCATTTCACTTAAAAATCTAAACCTGAAAATTTTCTGGCACAGTAAGGCCACGTGGGTTGCAAGTCTTGGAGTGTAAAGTATGGAAAAGGAAAGGGGGTTCTGAACTGCTCTTAGGTGCACACAGGTTAAGAGGGGAAGGCTGCTTTCAGGAAATGGAACAAGGGCGAAACTAGACAATGTCCGTAAGCATTTGTATCTAAGCAATAAGAACAAAGTCCTTACTTCTCTGTGAAAACGATGCCCGCATTCTAGTTCACACGAGTCTCTGCTTAGCTCATCATGACATATTGTGCAAGGATCATCACTGGAGGCCTAGACATAAAACACAGTTATTTGAAAGCTGGCAACCATTAATCAACAAATTCTAATAAGTTAATGGTGTTACTAATTTTAACAAAGTCTATTTAAGCCTTTGCACACCAAATGAATGAGTCAATTATTTTTGCTATCAGTACTTGGATAATTTTATGTCTTACAAGAACCACCCAGCAATCACTTCCCGTCATGGAAACAGTGGAGAACTTACTGTAAAGTCTCGTTTCTTCCATTTTGATTTAGGTGTTGCTCCAACATTTCCCCAGGGCTGGAGACTTGGCTGAGGTGGATTCTTACTCGAAGCATTTTTAAGTGCAGGTTTTGCCTTGGGTGGGCTGGCAACGTGTTCTCCTGCACGGACTTCCTGACCCTGAGTTCCAGCCTGTGCCGCGGACACAGAGGATGGTGACTTCACAGGTCTCCCAGTTGAAGTTGGTGCCTAGGCAGGTATTGGAAAAGAATTTGGAACAAGTTTGCATTTCAGAGCCTGGCAGCAAAGGCAAGGTTGCATGATTTTCTGGGCTGTGCTGCACCAGCTCCTCTGTCAGGGATGCAGCTACGCACACCACAGTACCTTACTCTGCTGCTCCAGAATGAGATCTGTCACTCTGTTGAGAATTTCATCGAAGCTCAAACCTGACAGTGTATTCCCATTTCTTCTTTGTATGGCTTTTATGTAGCTAGTGAAGTCTGAACTGGAGGGGGAAAGACAACATTGATTATGTCTGACTGGCAACATGATGGCTGTTACCAGCATAGTTACAGCATGAGAGTACACATTAGCCTCCATGCTTGATTCATGGCAGTGAAAAGATACTCAAATGAACTGCACCAAGTTCCTGCTTCCAATACCTTACAGCGACTAGAATCTACCTTAATGATAACACACACTTCCACCCCTCACCAGCACCCCCCCCAAACAATAAAATAATGCTACTTCTATTTGGTAGTGGCTCTTAACTGGAGAAAAAACCCATAAGCCAACACCACAGGTCTGTTCCCTTAAGGAATGTCTCACTGAGTAGGAGTGAATGGAACAACTAAGATTACTCTGCTCATGAAACAGAAGCCTTCTAAGAAATCAGTTCTTCTTGTACTGGATGTTCAGAACTTCTGTTACTCAGCGTAGCATTACATTCATGAAAACAAATACCTGCTGTAATTTGGGAATATGCTCTGTAGTTGTGCAATAATATTTTCCAGTGGCTTTGGAAGCGTTCTGTTGGTTGGAAGTCTGGGAGGCCTCAGTTGTGTAGCTGAGTCATCTTGGTGCTTCTGGTTCAGCTGGACATTCTGAGCATTACTTCCAGAAATCCCTGACGGGCGAGTTGTTGGAACTTTATTGGAATACGATCCTTCCAGGGGCTTTGAGGGTGTTTTCACTGATCCACCACTTGCGGAACAAGCCTTAGAATTTGCATATGCTGGCTTAGCTCCAGCCTGTGTATTAAGTGAAGCATGTGTTAGACTTTGATCTTCAGAACTTGAACATGCAGGAAGTAAATTTGGTTGTGCAGGTGCAGAGGAACACATGACGATGGCTGGATCACCGTCTGGAGGCCTGCTTTGTTTTATCTAGAAATAAAACAATTTCACAGGAAAAACAGTGATTAAAATAAATTGAGCAGATCTCTCGAGCATTTGCAGCATGAACTGTGACATGTTTGGTCATGCCAAGGAACTGGAAGGTCACATTAATTTATCTAAACTTGCTTCATCTGGGTAAAAGCACTGCACAGAGATGCTCCGTAACAGGTACTACACGTAGAGCACCTGTCTGAAATGGGATTCAATAGGACAGCACATACACAGGTTGTTCCTTTAACTGTTGGACAGCTGTCAAGTTAATACACAGGTATAGCCTGAAATTGGTAGTAGAAACAACTGCTTTAAATAAGTGCCATCAGTTTGGAAATACAGATTTCACTGCTTTTAATGAGTTACATGATCTCTATATAATTCAGTGTAATTTTTTTTTAAAACCAGAAACATGTGTCAGCTGTAGTCATCATCCTGAAAACCTGGAGCTCACACGAGTCAGGAAGACTTCTTTTTGCACTAACAACTCTCTTCCATAAATGGGAAGAACTCGTTAAAAGTCAGTTTAGTTGTCTGACCCCATGACTGCTACTTCTTTCAGAGCATGACTGCTCTAGGAAGGTGGCTTCCTAACACACAGAACTGAAATTCTGCACTTCTTCATAGTTGGAAGTTGAACCTGCTGGTTCTTGTCCTATGTTCTTTAGTTTAGCACCTTTTCAAAGTGATATTTTACCATCCTTCTGAAGGTGTTTAGCTAATTAATGGAATTAAATAGGGAAAAAAAGTTTTCATTCAAATCTCCTTCATTTGGGCTTAATAAAGTCCTCTCAAAGCCAAAAGAATTACAGATACCCCTTCTAAAAGGTTACTCCTGTATTACTGCAGTAAAAATAGATACCAAATGCAGAACGAGAGCCTCAACAGTTACTCCCCCTCAACCTGTAAATTGGTGGTAACCAAAGGATGGTAACTTAAGTTACCTACATACTCTTAAGAGATCTGTACCAATAAATAGAAAGGAGAGACCTAGAAATAAGTGGGGAAGAACAGGCATACAGGAAGTGTAAGTGTAACTATGACTTGTGTAAGACTAGAAAAACTGTAGTAATGATCATTAACACAGTATTAGAACAGAGCCTTGTATCTAAATTATACCAAAAACCAACCAACCAAAAAAAGTCACAAGACTTTCTGCAGAGAATATATATAAAAAGTTGTCTTGCCTCTTCAGCAAATTCACAGATTTCCTATGTGTGTGCATTATGAAAACATTTCACTTACTGAGTCCATTATCTCCCCTATTTTTAGGGATGTCTGAATCGTCTTCCCCTTAATCCACACCATCCCAGGTACTGTGGTTGCTGAATGCTACTCGTCTTCAGGGCTGGGCATCACCTCCCTGCCCTGCTTTCAATACTGCCATCAGTGAACATCTGCACCACTGCTGCAGCTAGCTTGGCTATATTTTATTAGTCAGGTGACTCCCCACAGCTGTGCTCATGGACAGTTCAAGAAGTACTGACTTGATACTTGATTCAGAGCAGCCCTGCAGAGAAGGACTCGGGGGTGTTGGCTGATGAGAACCTTAACATGAGTCGGCTTCAGTGTGCACTCGCAGCCCAGAAAGCCAACCGCATCCTGGGCTGCATCAAAAGGAGCATGACCAGCAGGTCCAAGGAGGTGATCCTGCCCCTCTATTCTGCTCTTGTGAGACCTCCCCTGGAGTATTGTGTGCAGTTCTGGTGTCCTCAATATAAAAAGGACATGGAACTGTTGGAACAAGTCCAGAGGAGGGCCACGAGGATGATCAGGGGACTGGAGCACCTCCCGTATGAAGAGAGGCTGAGAAAGTTGGGGCTGTTCAGCCTGGAGAAGAGAAGCCTGCTTGGAGACCTCACAGCAGCCTTCCGGTATCTGAAGGGGGCCTGTAAAGATGCTGGGGAGGGATTCTTCTTTAGGACAAGGGGTGAATGCTCCATCCCTGGCAGTGTTCAAGGCCAGGCTGGACAGAGCCTTGGGTGACATAGTTTAGTGTGAGGTGTCCCTGCCCATGGGCAGGGGGGTTGGAACTAGATGATCTTAAGGTGCTTTTCAACCCTAACTATTCTGTGATTCTATGACTTTGTCCTTGTTCCAGGAACAATCACAGGGTATGGAATTAGCTAACATGACTTAAGCAAAGCATTTGTGGAACTGTTGGCCCATAACAAAATGTGTTTAAGTAGTATTTATCTGGGATGTAGTCATTGAAGATGCATTTCCATAAATGGCTATGCTCCATCTAGTTCACAAGAGATAGAATTGGAAGTTGATTTTGGTATTTGTAATCAGTTACACATGTCAGTGTAATGGGGCCTTGTCCCTATGGATTTTGGTGCTACAGGAAAGTCATGACACACAAAAATATTAGTCCCAATTTAGATAGAATATGAAGAATTTTAAAGTTAAAACAGCTTGAGATTCTCAAAGGACTTGATAACCTTCTTACTGGCCTTCATCATGCTAATCCACAGTCACCTTTTCCTTTTGACAATTACCTGGACTTATGGAGAGACAGCTTACTTTGTGTTCAAGTTCTTTATGTACATATCCTGTAACAGGTAGCCATGTTAATTCAAACTTAAAGAACTTCTTAACAAACAGCTATCAAATGTAAGATACATACTAAGACACTGGGAGGAGAAGGAAGATCCTCAGTTTCCATTTTAGTGAGGCAGTTCCGTGCACCATTTTTCACCATCTGAATTTTTTCTTCATACTCGGTCTGCAGAAGAAACACAAATTATCCTCCACATCAGCATTAACTAAAGCTCACTCTGTTTAAAATGGCATGAACACAACTACTTTTTTGCAAGACACCAATGATATACCAGGCCTTTCAAACAGAGGCGTGAGGCTACCATTTGCTATAAATGAGGTACTTGCACTAATACTTGAAACGGTTTGGGAAACCCTTTCTAGTTCCTAAAACTCAGTCTTTACATCTTAACTTTTCTGTTGTTTTTAGAGAAGTTGCATGGATTATCTGAAATTCAAAAAGTACAAAAGTACCAAGAGTAAGAGTGAGATGCAATTTTGAAGCAAATGTATAAAGGACAGATTTTTGCCTTTATGAAATTGAAGTTAGCCATCGTAATTTAACTATACTTAAATAATCTGGACTTAAATCTGTGCCTTTCTTTTGTAATTTAAAAATTGCAGTTCAGCATTTGCAGGACAAGCTACTGGTGTTTTAAAAAAGGAATGCAAAATTACTTAAGGTATTCTGTTTTAATTTCCAACATTCAACTTAAGGCTCTTTAGGAGAAGTTAAGGCTTACCTCTACTTTTTCCAGTTGTTTCTTTATGTTTGAAATAAATACTTCCCAGGATTCAGTTTGTGACTTCAACTTAGGTGCTGCCGAAGCTGAGCTGCTGAAGCATTCAAGATGTCAGTTAAACTCCAACATTCCCATTATTTTTGTTCAAGATCATCGGTTTTAGTACCACAGTTAGTTCTTTTCCCTACCAGCTAAATCACAGCTAAAGATTCGAGCAATATTAAAACCAGTTAAATGACCAGTACTTGGATCCTCTCCAATCTCAGAAGTGGCTTCCTCAAATGTAAGTTGGTATTTTCTGGCAATATAAGGAAATGGAACCTGTCATAGGTTTTTAAAAAGGTAACACCAAGGGCTTAATTAGGTTCTCGTAAGGAAGAAAACAATGTTGTTGCATGCCCAGCAGCTTTGTTTGCACTCTTCCTTATTTTCATTGCAGCCCTTCACAGCAATACTGTGCAGGAATAACTAGAATGTTCCCAGTAGCCTGATCTTCCCTGGCTAAGAAATAATAAGACAAGAAGCTTGCTCCTGCTTAAATATCACATATGTTGGTAATTTCATATTACAAAGAAATTCAGCTTCAGGAAAGATGTATTTAACTATTATGTTTCTATGCACCTTTCAAGCTGACATCCCTTTCTGAGCAAAACTGACTTGTTGAGATGAAAAGTTATTTGTATGTAGCTACTAATAGTACTGAAATTTCTGGTGTAAACTCTCCATACCTGCTCAATGACTTCAGCATCTTGACATTTGCTTCTGCTTTGGCAGCTATGCCATTTAGCTTGCATACTTGAGTTTCCTTCCAGTTTTTGAGTACTGATATCTGTAACAAAACAGTGTAAAAAAAAAACATGCAGTAAAAGCAGTGCTGTAGCAGAAGGGATAAAACCTCAAATAGATTTTAATAAGCATGTGAAACAATAGTTTGATGATACAGACTACAACACACATAGAGTTCCTACAATGAGCAATTTCACATGCAATTAACAGCCCTGGCAGGCCTTCAGGAGGATAAAAAGGCTGCATTTATTTCAGCTGATAGTAGAAAGCTTCCATAAATGTTCCATTTGCAATTTACCCTATATATATATATTTATATATGTATAAATACACACTTTAAGTAATTAAGGCAACCTTTTAAATAAAGCATAGTTGAAAAATAATGTCGACCAACAATCTAATCTTTTTATAAAAATCCCAAGACAGCCTTCAAGCCCTCTTAAGAAGGGAGAATTGTCTGTGATATTCAAAGCATGGCCAGTATAAAACATACTGGTTTAGAAAAAATCTTGGTATTTCTCAGTACTCTCCTTTCAGTGAAACACACACGCTGGTTGTTACATTCTGATTCTAGCTCATAAAGCAGCAGCTATACATTGTGACTTACTTTAAACAAGAAATTTTCCAAGCTCCTATGGTTAATTCTTGCTAATGGAATGTATTCATAACAAGGGTAAGTATGAAACTCAATCACTAGTTGAATTTTGTTTGGGGCAATACTACATCCCCCAGATTCTTTTTAACACTGGTCAGTAATAACAATGTGCTTTGATGATCTGTGAAGTTTTCTGTAGGATAACATCATGGGCAGCACTTTTGATATATGCTTATGAAAAGTTTTAGATGCTATTTAAAAAGTAAGTAAGGCTTCATCAGTTGTCTTCCCCACCTACTATTAGTGCAAATGATCCAAGCTTTTGCTAAAGTTAAGATATTTTGTTTGTACCTCTGCTTTAACAGCTCTTTTCACACACTCTTGGTAGTCATCTTGACTCTTTTTTATAAGCTCTTCCAATTTTACTTTTTCACTAGCAAGTTTATTACTGTGAAATAGAAAAAAAAAAAGAAGTTAAATATTTGACTAATGTTTGACAGACGAGTATTTAAAATTTATGGCATTTTGGAGGTTTTCTACAAGTAAACTCTTCTTCAGAATGGCACATCTCCATTTACATTGTTCAGCTTGTGCTTTCAAGTACAGCACCATGCTCATGCAGCCCTACTGCTGGCTCCACAGGCACAGCCTCCCTATTTCTTCACCACTTCTCACTGTGCAACCTAAAAGTTTACAGGAGTTTGCCTACTGCAGTCATGCGAGTGTGCCTGGCCACATAGATGAAGAATGTACCTGTAAATGAAAACTTGTCTTTGTACTATGTGCAAATGAGTTACTTCTAGGAAATGTTAGGTAACACTAAGTATGTTTAGGACTACACGTGTGTGGACGTGCAAAGCTACACATAGCAATTCAGCATGTCTGTACCACAGCCAACTTCTAACACATGTTTGAAAACACAACATCATATAATCAATGTTGAAAATAATGTTGAAAAGCCAGACTTTTATTATCCTAAATATCTAAAAGAAAATAATATTTACTCACAATAAGTGAACATAAACTAACTTCAAATAAGAGACAGAGGTTAAAGTGCTTGTTTTTTCTAATCCTTTACCCAAAGAGAGAACTCAATAATGATGAGTCAGCAGAAAAATGTAAATATTGATGAAAGGTACAAGAGTTTTACCTGGTCTCGAGATATGTATTTAAATATTCTTTATACTGCTTTTCCTTCTCATCAATGGTCTTCAAATACCTAGAGTAATCAAACATTTATTAAGCTTGTACTGAAAAATGTTCATTAGCAAATACATAGCATGTTCCTATAAAACAGTGAGAACTGCACAGCAGTAACAATGCTGTTTAATACTGTAAGTACATTTAAATGTACTCCTAATTAAGCAGTAACTAATGTAAAAGCAGGCTGATGATTTTTTAAGACAAATTTACCCCAAACTATTTAGACTAATGATAACGCAGCAGCATTCAGGGCCAGAAGTCTTCTCAGGTCTGTGAACCTGGAGAGAACTTAAAAATACAGTAAGAATTGACAAATCTGACTAGAGAATTTATCCTAAGTCAGTTTCATCAGTTATCTAGAAGCTATTTTAAGTATTTACCTGTAACTTAAAAAATCAAAATAGCGAAAGCAGACATGTACAGATTTCATAGAATCATAGAATCACAGAATCATAGAATAGTTAAGGTTGGAAAGGACCTTAAGATCATCTAGTTCCAACCCCCCTGCCATGGGCAGGGACACCTCACACTAAACCATGTCACGCAAGGCTCTGTCCAACCTGGCCTTGAACACCACCAGGGATGGAGCATTCACAGCTTCCTTGGGCAACCCATTCCAGTGCCTCACCACCCTAACAGTAAAGGATTTCCTTATATCAATCTAAACTTCCCCTGTTTAAGTTTTAACCCATTACCCCTTGTCCTATCACTACAGTCCCTAATGAAGAGTCCCTCCCCAGCATCCCTATAGGCCCTCTTCAGATACTGGAAGGCTGCTATGAGATCTCCAAGCAGCCTTTCCTTCTCCAGGCTGAACAGCCCCAACTTTCTCAGCCTATCTTCATATGGGAGGTGCTCCAGTCCCCTGATCATCCTTGTGGCCCTTCTCTGGACTTGTTCCAACAGTTCCATGTCCTTTTTATGTTGAGGACACCAGAACTGCATACAATACTCCAGGTGAGGTCTCACAAGAGCAGAGCAGAGGGGCAGGATCACCTCCTTTGACCTGCTGGTCATGCTCCTTTTGATGCAGCCCAGGATACGGCTGGCTTTCTGGGCTGCAAGCACACACTGAAGCCGGCTCATGTTCATTTTCTCATCAACCAGTACCCTCAAGTCCTTCTTTGCAGGGCTGCTCTGAATCTCTTCTCTGCCCAACCTGTAGCTGTGCCTGGGATTGCTCTGACCCTTGCACTTTTCATGGTTAAACTTCATGAGGTTGGCATCAGCCCACCTCACAAGCGTGTCGAGGTCCCTCTGGATGGCATTCCTGCCCTCCAGCTTATCAACTGAACCACACAGCTTGGTGTTGTTGGCAAACTTGCTGAGGGCGCACTCAATCCCACTGTGCATGTCAGCAATAAAGATGTTCAACAAGACCGGTCCCAACACCGATCCCTGAGGGACACCACTCGTTACTGGCCTCCAGCTGGACATTGAGCCATTGACAACTCTTTGTGTGTGGCCATCCAGCCAGTTCTTTATCCACTGAGTGGTCCACCCATCAAATTGATGTCTCTCCAATTTAGAGACAAGGATGTAATGTGGGACAGTGTTGAATGCTTTGCGCAAGTCCAGGTAGATGACATCAGTGGCTCTGCCCCTGTCCATCAGTTCTGTAGCCCCATCATAGAAGGCCACCAAATTGGTCAGGCAGGATTTCCCCTTAGTGAAGCCATGCTGGCTGTCACCAAGCACCTTGTTGATTTTCATGTGCCTTAGCATGCCTTCCAGGAGAATCTGCTCCAAGATTTTGCCAGGCACAGAGGTGAGACTGACTGGGCTGTAATCCCCTGGGTCATCCATTTTCCCCTTCTTGAAAATGGGGGTTATATTTACCTTTTTCCAGTCGTCAGGAACTTCACCTGACTGCCATGATTTCTCAAATATGATGGCCAGTGGCTTAGCAACTTCATTTGCCAGCTCCTTCAGGACCCACGGATGGATCTCATCAGGTCCCATGGACTTGTGCACGTTTAGGTTCTTAAGATGGTCTCAAACCAGATCCTCTCCTACAGTGGGTGCAAGGTCTTCATTCTCACAGTCCCTGCATCTGCCTTCCAAGACTTGGGTGGTGCAGTCAGAGCCTTTGCCAGTGAAGACGAAGGCAAAGAAGTCCTTAAGAACCTCAGCCTTCTCCAAATCCAGGGCAGCCAGTTCTCCCGATAGCTTCTGTAGGGGGCCTACGTTGTCCCTAGTCTGTCTTTTATTCTCTACATACCTATAGAATCCCTTCCTGTTATCCTTAACATCCCTAGCCAAGTTTAATTCTGACTGTGCCTTAGCTTTCCTAACCTGGTCCCTAGCTTCCCGGACAGCATCCCTGTACTCTTCCCAGGCCACCTGTCCTTGCTTCTACCTTTTTTTAAGCCTCTTTTTTCATTTGAATTTTCCTCAGCAGCTCCTTATCCATCCAAGGAGGTCTCCTGGCCCTCCTGCTGCACTTCCTTCTAGTTGGGATGCAACACTCCTGAGCTTGCAGTAGGTGATCCTTGAATATCAACCAACAGTCTTGAGCCCCCCTGCCCTCTAGGGCTATATCACATGGAACTGTACTAAGCAGGTTCCTGAAGAAGCCCAAGTCTGCTCTCTTGAAGTCCAGGGCAATGAGCTTGCTGCACGCTCTTCTCACTATCCTGAGGATCTCGAATTCAATCATCTCGTGATCACTGCATCCATTTCAGTCTACTACTGTGATAAACACCTATCTGGTTACACAGCCAATCATCAGGTTACCTAAAGATTTCTGAAGTCTTTGGAATGCTGCGGAAAAAGCTACTGATGATACTGCATCAAATGATGCATGATTTATTTTTCAGTACGTCAGTGACATGATCTCATGGATACTTGTTGGCCACGGTAGAAGTTGCTTCTTGCTCCTCCACAGCCAGAAGAGCCCACTGCCAGGGGAAGAGCTAGGTCTGCTGCACACAGACAGGGTTATGATGGGCTTCACACATTGATATTAATGATTTAAGTTCTATGGAAAACTCTGCAGACTTCTGTTGAGATAACTCAATAGATACACTCAGTTATGTGGTTCTGGCAGTCTTACTTGAATCTAGGAAACAAGTTATAGGACTAGAAAAGGAGGAAATGTGCATCCTTGGATGACCCTCAGGCTACTGTGGCAGAAACGGACAAAAAGGCTGACCAGAGTTTGGTTGGTTTGACTGTACAACAGAAAGAGAAAGAATGAAAATGGAAATGAAAATTTCAAGCTAATCATAATGCAGTAGAGGAGCACGCTGAGAAAGCAACAGTAAGTCATAAAGGAGAAAAGTGAAAAAGCAGTGCTACAGGATTCTGGAAAATGTTGAGATCTTGAACAGTGAAGAAAGTGCCATTTGTTAATTAGGTTAAATAATGCTGTACATAGATCCTATTAACAGCAGCTCTAATCAAGAATTGCATTTAACTAATTTCAGAATGACATAATCAGGGCAACAAGTCTGAGTTTTCACTATGCATACATCACGGTATCAGGAGATACTAAAACCACAGTCTATCAGAAATCACTGTACTTACGGCTGCTTAAAAAAAAAAGAAAAATCAAAGGGAGAGTGATGTAAATCAGTATTTAAAATTAGTACCTCTCACTGGTATCTGTATGCTTTTTAGCTGTGTTCCTTAGTGCTTTAAAGTTCTCTTGAGTTTCTTTTTTCTCCTGTTGCCATTTTTTCACTTGCATTTCTAAGTCTCGATGAAACCAATCCAGTTCAGTCTTTGATAACTAAAAGCAGAAAATAAGAAAACATTATTTCTGAAAACACTATTTTATTCAAAAGCAAGTTAGAGCAGATTGCTGGCACTTATGATCAACAGCTAAGCCAGTGAAAAGTACAGTAACATGACTTTTACTAATGGTTAATTTTGCAGCCAGCTAATAGAAGAAACCCCGTTCCACAGTGTCACATACAAATACATACTGAAGTCCAGATCAAAATGCAGCTCAAAATCAGAACTGATACTGTTCTATCAGCACTAACAACCAGGAAGTTATTATTCATAACAGAGCAAAGCAGCAGTGGATTTTATGGCTGCCATAACTGCTCAAGAAACTCCAAACAAGCAATGTAGCATCCATGAGTCATTAAGTAATATAAAAAAATACTGTTTACAAAAGTGCCTTCAATGCCAATGGACGAGCTCACCCACCCCACAACTGGAATGGTTTCAGCTCAAACCCTTCTGAGCTCATGGTTTACCAAATGTTGGTAAAGAAACAGATGTGAGTTTCCATAAGCCCTTATATGAAGGTTTGCCAGCCTACTTTTAGGCAATGGCAAAGCTAGGGCTCAGGAGCTCCCAAGCCGCAGTACAGGAGTTTACTTCAACATGCCACTGGAAGGAAAAATATACATAAAACTGAGACTGAGTGACAGGCTCCATCTTACTAAAAATAAAAGAGATGGCATGGGGAGACATGGCTTTAGCGTCACCTGATTTTTGTTTCATAAATGGAAAAATTCCTTTTCATGTAGACCAATGGGCAGCCTGTAGAATCTAGAGCTTTAACTATAAAATTAACCTGTCAAAGTGATTAACAAGCTGACAGTGTTATTTGGGGATGAATCCTCTTGCTCCTAGCCATTTCCAAGGAAACAAAGTCTGTCAGCAAACCCAACATATCAAGACAAAAGTAAGGGTCAGCGATGTAGGGCTCTTTTGTTCTCAGGCTGAACCAAAAAAACTAATGCCAATCCACTAGATGGAAGCAAACAATATCCTACATGTTTGAGTGTGTTCAAAGGACAATGACACACAAAGACTGGGAGGTTTCCCAAGTTAGACTTCACAGCAGTGAGGACTGCCTCACTGCAAGTTTCAAAAACACTGCTGATCAATTACAACCAATTTTGTGAACCAGTGCAGTTTGTGCTATTGCTGCATGGATAAAAACATTACCTCAGTCTCTTGAACATTTCTCTTTATGAGCTCTTTTAAAGCACTGGTTTCTTCTGAGCTTCGGTTTTGTAATTGTTCATATTTTTCCTGTGCTTCTTTAAGTTGTTCTTTTAATACTTGATGCTCCTTTTCCATACGTAGGATATCTCCCTGAAAACAAATCAGTTACAAAAACAATCTAGCATTTGTTTCCACAGGGCAGCAAACATTTGTGATGTCTAAAAGGAGCAGCCTGCTGTCAGGTGAGATTCAAAGTCTTGAGTCTGGTTGGGGTGGGTTTTTTGGAGGGGTTTGTTGCAGGAAGTAAGAGGGGGTTGTGTTTAACAGAAAGTTTTGTAAGTTTCAGTCCAGCTCAGGAAGTGAACATTCATGCCTGACCACAAGTGGAATGTAACTAGTTCAAAGGCCACATTTTCTCACTTCTGTCTCCTGGTACAGACATAAGACTGCCAGTAACATCAGTCTGAGCTGTCTATATGCCCAAATGGAATATTTAAATCAAACCTCCAGATTTTTGGAGAGGAAATACTAAATTTCCCTAAAATGTACTCCAACAGCTGAATAGATACAAAACAAAGCTCCAAAACCTCGTTGTGAGCCTATGTGAAGTTTTCAAGGACATCACAGAATGCAGCCCAACACGAATCAGGGGGCAGAACCCAACACCACACAACACCAAAGAAATTAAAATAAAAAAATATTTGCTAAAACACATCATTTTCAGAGAACATTTTTTTTTTTTTTTTTTTACTATTAAATTTCTGGGCATTCTTTAACATTCTTCATTGAGTAATATGAACAAATACTAGGTAACTTACTTGTTGCATTTCAAATGGATGAAAAGGCAAAGTATTAGTTTCCCTATCAGCTACTTCACGATTTACCTAGAATACAAAGAATCATTAGTTGATTAAAAAGCTTTCCAGTTTATATATGCAACTAGTAGGTCAGCTCTGTTTTGGAGCTTTGGTACCTAACCTACAATTTTACAAATCCAACTCCATTCCAAAGTAGATCTATCTACAAAGTAAAGAAGAAATCACACAAGTGTTTCTGAAATGGACTTCTGTCTATAATGAAAGCACTTTTTTTGGTCATGATCTTTCTCTAGTTTAATTGACCATGAAGCACTTATATCGAGAACAGTTCTCTGAGTCTTCAAACACAGCTGTGCTCTAAATGTCTGAAAACTTACGATTTGCAAAATCAGTGTCTGACAGCTCACTGCAGAGCTCTGTTTTGTGGCTCCTCCTAAACTCAAGATGGACTACCCAAATGCCTCTACTTAGAAGGGATTACACTCAAGGATCTTCCAAGTCCCTGCTTGTTTTCCTATAATACCATCCATCAAGAGCTTACTGAAAGAACAGAGTTCAAAATCTAATCATGTGTCACATTAAAGAGCCAGTTTATGATATTACTGTTCTAACAGGCTATCAGTCTATTTTGTCAGAGTAATAAAATCAGATTTGGGTAATGTTGAATGAAGAACTGTGGTAGAGTAAGGCAAACGGAAACGTATCTGTTGCTTAGTGACATTTTGATCTCTTCTAACCAGAATTCTCTAAATTAAAAACTGTTGCCTTTTCTGATATCTCTTTGTTGTGTGTGTTCAAGAACCAAACAGAAATCCCATTTCAAAAGCCCAGTCAGCCAAGCAACGAAATTCATCTGCCAAGACTGATGGCAAGCTAGCTTTCAGCAAGTGATCAGGAAAGATCTAGAGTGAAGAAAAGTTTTGGATACAAAATAAGTTTGCAAGAGAAAAAAAAAAAAAAAGAAAGTTAACATTTTCCTAATATAGAAAGCAAGAATAAAAGGACAACTTACAACAGTCCCTCTAGCATGTTGAATAATCTCTCATAAACAGATGTGTAAAACTGTCATATCCGTAACTCTGAAAACCCAGCATCTTAGTCCAAAATATTTTCTGGAACAAATGTGGATGTGACTTTTTGTCTCCCTGTTACTGGAACTATGTTTTCATGAGTGGTGTATGCTGTTCTAACTCTGGGGTACCATTAAAGAGTGAATGTTCCAGACACTATTCTGTTCAGCTGCATGCCCTGCCCCTTTCCCAGTGTTCAGCAATACCTTCTCTTTTACTGTAGGCAGTAAAAAACTTTTCAGTTTTTACTTCAAGAGAGAAAAAGAAATGTGATGGAACTTGCCCCCGGAATTCACCATACATCTGGGCCACCACTGCAAGACCATGAGAGAAGCACCAACCAGCAATGGTTAGAATGTACAAACTATCTAAATCCTCAAATATTGTGAAAGTTAAATCCTTGAACTGATTAAAAATGAAAAATGATGACACAGAAAGACTTTCCTTAACCTCTAAAGTGAAGTTTAAACTCATGTACATGCACTAGTTCAAAAGATCTGTGAAAATTTCAGGCAGAACAAAATTCAGTGACCAACTCTTTAAAGAATTACAAATGAAAACCAAGAGTAGGTGTAGAAAGTGTCAGCAACTTAAACTGCAAGTTCTAAGGAAGTGACGAGTCTGATAAACACCTCAGTTATCTTCCAACTCATGGCCTTTTTTGGGGGGAGATAAATACTAGAGGATGCTAAGTATTACTTTTAAGATCCTTTACATTTAGGTGGCTGGAGTTATTACTTGAATATTTGATCTTGAAACTCTGTACAATATTCGACCCTTTGGAAAGTTGTAAAGAAATCATTCAAACAGGAGTTGTACTTTCCACTGCTCAACACTGCCATTTATCACTTTAAAGCACCCAAATAACTGTTCATTTTAATTTCTTACCTGAACAGCTATCATCCTTGTATGAGGATTGCTTTTCAGTAGAGGTACATCTCTACTTTCTTTTTCTAACTTAATAACCTCTATACCACATTCAGCTTTGTTTGTACTATTTTCAACAGCAAAATTGTCTTCATAAAATGTATCATCTGAGTTCTCCATTTGGCACTGAGGGTCTTCATCTGTTTTTATTTCAGTTGGTATAAAGCTCCTACAGACATATTTTCTGTCTGAAACTGCTGATTCATCACTATCCTGATGAGCTACATGATCAGTATAAATATAACTAGGTTGTTGGACAATATTTGATGTGAGAGGCATTTGAGAAGGCATTAGCAATATTCTTTCATATTGACAATCCCAGGCAGTCAGAGGCAAAAATAAATCAGGATTTTTAGAATCAAAGCACTTCAGTAAAATGTCTGGAAATGAGGAACCTTTTCCTATGATATCAACATTCTGACTATGCAAAGAATGCACCGGTGTACATGAAATAGGAAAAGAACAGGGCAAATATTGTGGAGTCTTGTAATTTGCTACTGTTAAGTCCGAAGATGTTGATATATGGGGTTGCTTATGATAAGATAGAGGTTTAAACTCCTTAGCAGCTGGATTTAACTGTAGTTTGTTCTGGAAAGAGTAAGCTTCTGGCACATCACAGACTATATAGCTTTCTTCTTCATTATCTCCAGTCTCATTTCGGTTTGTATTTTCTTGAATAAGAACTTCATGCTTTCTTAAAGCAATCAGATTATCCACCATAATGAAGCGAAGAGATTTCAGAAGAAAAGCTTTCAGACCACCTTCATCTTCTACAACCTTTCGAACTTCTTCAGGGAAATGTTCATATTCCCCAACTAGTAATTTATCATTAATTTCCATCGGGCCATGTTGCTCCAAGATTAGAGAGAAATATCTTAAAAAAGAAAAAAAATAAGAAGTCGACATTATCAAAGTTTTTTTCCCCATGTAATTCTAGAACCTTTTTTCACATGTTGTATTTTCACAATAATACTTAAAAGCAAAGCGCTTCTAGAACAAATGAAGAACAACCATCTGAAAGATGGTGCTCTAGCCAAACATAATCATTTTCTGCAATACTCTTGCTTATACAAATCTTGCTGAAACATGCAGCTATTTCAAAGCATTAGTACATACTTTTATGTACTTATAGAATCATAGAATCATGGAATAGTTAGGGTTGGAAAGGACCTTAAGATCATCTAGTTCCAACCCCCCTGCCATGGGCAGGGACACCTCCCACTAAACCATGTCACCCAAGGCTCTGTCCAACCTGGCCTTGAACACCGCCAGGGATGGAGCATTCACAGCTTCCCTGGGCAACCCATTCCAGTGCCTCATCACCCTTACAGTAAAGAACTTCCTTCTTATATCCAATCTAAAATCCCCTGTTTTAACTATACACCAGGCCCCCAGGACTCAAATCATGGACTTAGTTCAAGATGTTATAAAAATTATAAAGTAATATTAAAGCCTTTAAACTGCTAAGTACAGAAATGTATACATACTCATACAAGCTCTCAGAGGTTGGATCTGGGTTATTATCCAAATGTCTTTGATAGCGGTTACTATTTGAAATGCCCCGAAGCACTTCAAATTCCTCTAGTTGCCCCTGAATATATTCTGGGATTACAAATGGTTCATAAGAATTTGTAAAATCTCTGTACCATTAGAAAAAAAAAAAAAAAAAAATAAGTAGTGCATATGAACAATAATACCTGTTTCTGAAAAGAACTGTATTTCTCACATATACTGAAACCAGAATATACTGTATGGTAACTACATAGTGCTAGAAATATACCCCAATAGCAAGCTTTTTTTCTAACAAGCAGAATAAACAGTCCCCAGAATACTTAACTGTTGAAGTTATTAACTAACTTGCTACAATAATAGGGTCTAGATCTTCCTAGCAGCTTTCACATCCATAAGCAAGAGCAAAACCAGGCTCAGAATACAAGAACTTGACTCCTGATTAACACACAAATTCTGAGCAACACACTATAGATGACCTCAATTCAACATCATAACCTGTTTGATGGCTAAGTTCAGCTGTGATTATGGAGTATGTACAAATACATCAAGTAATTTCTTGCTACATAAAAATGGAACACAAAGCAGGCAAGATGTTACTTGAAGGGATATCTTATGGCCTAGAAGATGTATTGGGCTGCAGCCTGACAACCATTTGGTTACTTCTGACACTGTTAAGATCTTTACAATTTTAATGCCCCTTACACCTGCCCTAGAAGCAGAGAAGTAACGGCTTCACACAAGCTTGTGTCAAAACCACTTATATGCTAACACAGACTTGGTTTTTCTAAGACACTGTCTTCCCTGGTACATGCAAAGCACTTTAGAGTTTGGGCAATAAGCAAAGATACACAATGGTACTTACAAAGTATTTTCTTCTATAAATATCTTATCTTCTTCCCGTGGTGCTGTACTAACTCCACTGGATAATACTAGAACAGACTAATTAAAAACAGATTATTATTTTTTTCATCTCACAAAAGAATACACAAAATGTTCTAAAGACTATGAGTAACTTATTTATACTGACTCTCGTTCTGTAACTTTATCATGTTCAGAAGCCATATTATGAACTGCAAAACTTAAGTACAATAATCAGTACTAAGCCATAGCAAGAAAGTTCTTAATTTAAAATTATTAATTTCTTTTTATTTTGGAAAAAGAAATTGGGATATTCAACCCAAGCTCCCTCCTTTTTTTTTTTCCAATTTCACCAAAATCCTACATGTGCCTCATTTTCCTTGGAGTTTGGCTTAAAAACCAAACAACAGTACAGCTTCACTTTGTTAGGACTTCGGTATAACTCCTTTTCAGTCAGCTGCACATCAACTGACTTCCTAGGAAACTCACCCTTTACATCTGAGACCCTTCAAGCTTTAATAATTTTACTCCAAATAAGTCTGAGTTATTAAAAACATGTGGAACTAGGGATAAGACACCTGTTATTCTTATGTTCACCATTACAAATGTTTTAGTTGCTTTTTAATTTTTATTATCTAATATCTTTAGAAATACACAGACTTGTATAAATTCACCTGACTAAGAAAAAGAAAAACCTCGCGATGAAAACAGAAAAACCTTAAGTTTACTCCTGAAATTCTAGTAGAATTATAAAAAGGTGAGGGCATGGAGGAAATGAAGAAGACTATCAGGAGCCTTCATTAAAGCAAAATCCTAGAAAAGCAGGATAAAAGAGAGTATAAGCTCCAGGTACAACTATTATACCTAGAAAAACCTGTAAAATACTTCACAACTAACAACATTTTTCTGAGCAATAAATGGAACACTCACATCTTTAGCCCATAAAAATTATCAGAAAAGACAGTTAAATACATAATTTCAGATTTACGGTCATGAGGTATAGGGACACAATTGTCTTTCACAAAATAATGGGTAAAGTGTCCTTCTCCAATTTGCTATTTATCAGTGAAAAAAAAAGCGGAGCATAAAGTATTTATTCCCTACAGCATTCAGTGTACTGCATTCACATTTCACCAAAATAAGACCAGAACAGTAATTAAGAATTCAGACAGTAGACAGACTGAAGGTATGAGTATCCAGTCATAGCCGAAGTTATTCATAAATAACTTTTTTAAGTTTAGAAATATATTTTATATTGAAAAATCCGTAATGTAACAAATGCAAACTGCATTAATTGAGTCTTAACAGCATTACTCTACTTCAGGAAAGAACAGTATTTACATAAATACCACAAAGTATTTAGGAAAACAGCCTCTATACATCTGTATGCCAGCAATTCTAAACCATATTTGTAGTAAGCAGCTGCAGTTACCGACCCTTGAGTCTTTTGAGTTCTTCTTCCTGTTTTTATTTTTAACTTTGATACCATTACTCTGAAACAGAAAAATTAAAATTGTCATTTTTTTCATTAGAATAAAATCCTGATGCATTCCCAAACTCCAAAATTTCATATTAAAACTCTTATTCTGGTTTGACCAGCAAGATTTACAAAGTATGAAATCTTCTCCCTCTCCACTCCACCCCCAGTTGGAAAACACAAAAAGAAACAGAGCTTTGCAAGACTTTATCTATTTTGTCCTTTTTCACCATTTTCCTTATTAAAACACAGAGAACATGGATTTTAAAAACCAGAATATACTCTCATTTCAGTATTTCAGCTGATTACTCATTGCTTATAGCATAAAGAACTACAACATCCCACACAGCAGTTACATGTGGGCAACAAGCAGCAAACAGAACTGTCAAATATTCTGGTCACTTCAGTTTTCTAAGGTATGCAAAGATGAAGGAATTAAAATGCATCTTCACTTTTTAACAGGATTGTGATTACAGATTAAGATAACTCTACTAAGAGTAACTTACAGTCTATTTTAAGATATAAGTTAACATTGAAATAGAAATAATTTTACTGTAATCCATTCTTAGATTTCCAACTCATGAAATTGAAAAGCAAAGAATTTTGCATTTTATTAGGACGTATATTAACTAATCAACTCTAAAGATTTATTCTATATAAAAAGTAAATCTTGGATTTGTACAGATATATTTATCTGCAGGCTGGAATAATCTTAAATGACAGTGCCTCAAACACATAATTAACCAAGATACATAACATACTTCTGCCAATTAGGGTGGGTTTTAATTAAGATACTAATCAAAAAGTGATTCAGAATGATGTATACTTTAAGATTTATGGGTTGAATCTGAAAGGCATCTATAAATTATAATGAATACATGTAAAATATGCCTAACTCACTTCGAATTTACTTATTAGTGAAATAAACGTCAAATTCCTAGCCTTACAATTTAGTGACATCTGAAGGTAAAGATGGGTTACACCACCTTGTTGCTTTGGACTGTAAGATATACAGTACAGTTAATGTCCAAAATGATACAGATTCAAGTTATGTGATTCTTCCTTTAGTGTACATTTCAGTTCAGTTGTCATGGTAAATATGCAGATACAAGGGATGCCATCCAGATGGACCTTGACATGCTTGAGAAAGGGGCCAACACAAACCTCATGAAGCTCAGCAAAGAAGTGCAAGGTCCTACAACTGGGCAATCCCAAGCACAGCTGGTACAGGGCCAACAGCACCTCCCACATGAAGACAGGCTAAGAAAATTGGGGTTGTTCAGCCTGGAGAAGAGAAGGCTGCGTAGAGACCTCACAGCAGCCTTCCAGTATCTGAAGGGGACTTCCAAGGATGCCAGAGAGGGACTTTTTATCAGGGACAGTACATGATAGGACACAGGGCAGTGGGTTCAAACTTAAACAGGGGAGATTTAGGTTAGATATAAAGAAGAGTGGTGAGGCACTGGAACAGACTGCCCAAGGAAGCTGTGAATCCTCCATCCCTGGCAATGTTTCAGGCCAGGTTGGACAGTGCCTTGAGCAACCTGGTCTAGTAGGAGGTGAAACTGCCCATGGTAATGGGGTTGGAACTAGATGATCTTATGGTCCCTTCCAACCCAAACTATTCTACGGTACAACAGCTAGTAAAAGTCTCTTTTTTTTTTTTAATTCCCCAATAATACTTTCAGAGAGACATTTTCTAAGTTACCACCAAACAGCTAGTATCAAGTAATACATAAATGCTAATCCCACGTGCCTTATTTTCCCTATCCAAAGGTGGGGGTGAACATCCGCTTTCCCTACAAGCTCCTCATCTGCCTTCTTGAAATGCTCATAATCTAAAAAGTATCTTGTTGGTGTGTGCTTTAACTAAAGAGAAACCCCAACAAGTATTTTACTGACAGAAGGTTAGGAAAAATTGTATGCTTCAAGAAAAGGAGGGACAGGAAGGAGGGGAAAATAAAAAAGTAAGTAGACCTCTTATCCAGTCTGAAGAATGACGACATAAAATAAACAGAGATACACTTCTCTTCTCTTTTGCACATTTTTGAATATTAAACATGCTTTATTCTGAACTTGTATCAAATAAATATTAATTTCACTTACCGATATATTTCCATTTTCTTGCTTCTTTAATACAATAGTAGGGTCATCTATTAAAAGGATAACAATATCACATTCATAAATGGAAAGAGTAATACTTTATGTAACTTGTAAGCTATGAAATGAGAGTAATACCTATTATAATTCTTTATCAAATACCATGAAAGCATCTCAACGAGTGTAGCTGCAGAACCTTTATGCTTGATAATAATATAAATACTTATTTAAATACTGAAAGAGAAATACTTATTTTGGCTGGACATTATATATACATAAAGAAAAACTCATGTGCTGGTTGTGGCACATGAAAGAAACCAGCAGAATGTAAGCTAAGAAAGGGTGGCTTGCCTTTTGTGGCCATATTGCACTGAACACCAATGATGCCATATAATAAGGTGGATAGTAGTTTGCTGAGGTTTCGGCCCATTAAATGTGGTGTGGAAACAGACCAAATACAGTGCTTGTAAGAATGATGACCTTTGCATACTTACCCATTTTATCAAAAAATTCATCTAAAGCTTGATGCAGAAATGGAAAATGTTCTCTGTTGTCTTCTAATAGCCATATAAAACAACGGGTTTTCTCTAGGGGTGGTTTTAAGAAATAATCTCGAATTTCTTTGTCTTCAGAACCAGTTGTCACATAGTCAAATTTACTACCATACTTCTCATTCCAGAGTGTGGTTAAAACAGAAATGTCAAGCTCTTGTAAAAACTGTCCATATTGAAGAAGAAAGTTCTTTGTAGCTGTCAGGCCTAAAACAGATTAAAAAACCCCAAAACATTTCATTCCAGTTTCAGAGTTTTAGTGCTTACAATGCAATATTCCTCTTCAAAGAGGAACAGTTTGTTCTAAAAATTGTATGGTAGAAGAAACAATTTTGTAAAACCTCTTGTATCTTAAAAATGCAAACAAAAATGATAAGTGGAGTTTAGATAAATTTTACTCTTAGTCAACACCAAATTATTATTTGCATAATAAACTTATATAAATGCCTTAAAGAATATGGACATTACAGTTCAAAATTAAGAACCCAAATCTCATCCATGGTTTTTTTTGGCACCTTACATTCTTTTTGCCTGCAAAAAGCAAACTTCTATCTTCATCCAATTATAAATTCAATAGGAAACTACTGAGTAAGGCAGCACTGTCAAAGAGCACCATATTAAATTACTTCCAAATTATACAGTCAGCTAAACTTTTATGACAAAAAACCCACCACAATTTACTTTTCTGAAACAAAATATTCATACAAATATTATCATTTAAGCCTAATCTGGAATTTAAAGACATTAAAAAAAAAAGGTTAAATTTTCCCTTTCCTACACAGACAAAGCCCTGCCCACATTAGAATGCTTTACTTGCAGAGACAGGAGCAGTTTTTTCTGTGCTACCAATGGTCGCACTTTCTTCTCTAGAAATTCTGGCTAAGGATAAAGTAAATGAAAAAGAGGAAAGCTTTACGTTACCATTTAAAGTTAAGAAAGCAAGACTAGAAAACAGGGAGGTTATCTTTTCATCTATAAGCAAAACAAGTATAACAGAGTAAGATCTGCTATTACACAAACATATAGCCTACCTGAGTTGTTAAGATCTTTCAGCCACTTGTGTAATTTGGGATCCACTTCTTCCAGCTCACTCAGCACATGGATAAACCCCCTTGTTTTTACTCTGTTTTTCTCCTGAATTAAGTAACTGATGAGCTGCTCCATCACTTCATGTGTCATGCTACTAGTTTCAGAGTATGACGTGTAGTCTTCCTTAGTGATTACAAACCATGAAAGTAATTCCTTTAATAGTTTGGAAGTATCATAAACAGCTGCTTTTATCTGCCCAGCATTTCGACTGATACGCTGCAGAACTCTATCACCAGCATATAAATCCTGAACATAACCTATAATGGGATATAAAGAAACAAACAAAGGAAACAAGATTTCATGTCATAATTTGAAACACCAACTTTAAAGTACAGAGAAGCTGGACTAAGTGGGGTTTTTAATTATTTGCTTTATCACAACACTGGAAATTACAGAATATAAAACTTCCCATACAAACTATGGGAATTCATAGCATTATGAATTTGACACAACATTATTTTAAATTTGGTTTACACAAAGAAACAATCCTTAGCACCTTACGTAGATTTCACAGAGGAAAAAAAAAATTACCTGCCAGCAACCATAGCTTCAAGCAATTGTCTATAGAGAATTGTCTGTGTGGGCTGCGTGCCAGCCCTCATGCAGAGACAGAATTCCCCCAAGCATCAGTTCTCAGAGCAAAAGCACACTTCTGAAGCACCTTTGCCCTGACCCTGCCACTGGTTCTTTGTAGAACAGGAGTGAAAAAGATTACTGGTTCATATCAGCCTTCAGCTTTCATCATTCTTCGAGATCATACATTCACAGAATACCACTTTCAGAGCTCAAATGACAGTAACAGTAACAAAAAATTTAGATCCGAAAATATTTTTTTAAAGAACAAAGCACTAAATATTATACCTAGAATAACTAAGCATTGTAAGACAAACAGTTCTGTGTACTATGAACTTGACAGGTATAAGCCATGCCTGAGTCTGCATTAAAAGCGTTTGTACGTACATTTGTAAGATACAGAGAAGTGCTCCTCTCACTTGCACTTCTCCAGTGTACGAGCAGATTTGCTCTTATTTAAAGGTAGCTGTGGCTGCTAATAAAACTAAACAAAAAAACCTTTTAGATCTAGCTCTCCCCTGAAATTGGTGCCTCAACCTCTAGGACAGCTTGAGAGATTAAATTAGACAGGTTTTTTTGAAAGATTTTCTCACAAAATTTCCCCAACCAAAAAAAGAAACACACCCCCCCCCCCCAAAACAAACAAAAAAAAAAAACACCCCCCCCAAACAAACAAAAAAGAAAACCAAACCCAAAACCCAGGGCAATAGATACATTGCCTCCAAAGAATTCAGTTTTCTTACAGGATTCACTGGGGACAAATTAGAAAGGTTGGCCAATGCCAACACACAGATTTTTGCAGAACTGCATTAAATTGCTTCATGCTGACATACTCCTGCATCAGTGACCCAACTTTAACCCACAGTACTTCAGAGTGAGTATTCTTAGAAGTTTTAATGGCATTTAGGACAGCCAAGTCACATACATATACCTGAGTGACCTGCAGTGGATCCAAGGACCAGAACAAAAGCTAAGCCATAGGAAAGCAGATAGGGGAAGTGCCACTTAAAGAGGAAGAAGTGCCAGGATATGCCACTGAGCAAGCAACAGGGTTTTAGAGAACTCCAAGTATGCCATGTATAGGCTGAAAACTTTCCTCGAACTACTTAATACAAAATTCTACAAAGAAATTAACATGAGAACTATTTTAAAAGTAATAATACAGACAAAAATACGTAAGTAAAAAAACCCAGCAACACAAAACTATATTTCTTTGCACTATAGCTTGCCTTAACACCTCTGAAATACAAAACGCTGCAGACCAACATAACTGGAACACAAAAGCTGAAGCATTAACTGACAACATACTTACAGGTTGGAGTATTTTATTTTCCCAAGTCCTCTAAAATATGCTTTTCAAGTCACAGAATCATAGAATCAACTATGGTCGAAAAGACCTTTAAGATCATCAAGTGCAACCATTTCCCCAGGACACTGCCAAGACCACCAATAAACCGTATTACCGAGGGCCTCATCTACACAGTTTTTGAACACTTTAAGTCACTGCGGTTTCTGCAGTTAGGCTATCATTCATTCTTTATCTGAAATGCAGCTGTCTGGGTTTTTTTATTTGTAGCAGTGTCCTAACTTATTGGTTATAAAGCTTTTCCTGAAACTACTTTTAAATAGATGTACTTGCACTTTGAGCCTCTGACCTCTTCAGACTGCTTTTTCATGAACCAGTGAAGCAAGAATAAAGGCTTTCTACATGGAATTTAACCATATATTAACATCCTACAGTTATCTAGAAACCAAAACCAGAACTGAAATAAAAGCATCTTAAGTAAAAATGCATAGGGGGATTATGTTCAATAGTAGCATTCTGCTATAATTTGACTTTGGACACTCAGAATGCTAATTATGCTACTCGTGGCAACTTAGAACAGTAATCTGTATTTCTACATACCACTCTGAATACTGTATTGAGATGGTTCTTTTCCCATCTGGTTTTCTTCCATTTTCCTTTTAGCAGAATTCTGTGCCTCTTCTCGTGCACGTTTTCTTCGTAACTTTTTTTCTTCTTTCATTTTTAACTTCCTAAGACTGAAAAAAAGCAATTAAGCAGTGACCCTAATGTTAGTTAAGTTGCCAAAGGAGTTTGGCACATCTCAGTTATTTTTCATGTCTTAAAGCAGAATGGAGCACACAGCTATTGTAAAATACTATGCTGAAAAGTACAAATATGAGAAAGCTAGTTTTCACTTAGAAGTTGAGACCACAAAATTTTGTTAGTTTCATAAAGTATGAGAATATCCACAAAATGCAATAACTTTTACTTCCATTTAAGATGTCTGGATTAGAATTAATACTATCAGGTTTTTAATTCATAACTCAGCATTTTGAGCCAAGTATTAATGCTGTATTTCCTTAACTTTCAGAAATCAATTTTGTTTATCATCTCATCAGGACTCCTCATTATTTACAACCTTATTTGACTGGAAAGTGTAGACTTAGTTATGTCAAAGGTACATGCTTCAACAACTGAAGTAGCATCACTACACAGTATTTATTTACATTTTCTAAAATTCACACACGGTTATTTAGCAAATTCTGTGGGAACAAAGGTGCTGAACTTATGCCATACAGCAATACCTCCCCCATACAGCTAAAACTCTTGCTTTCTTCCCTCTAGCATGAGGAACAAATAGAATTATGCTTGCAATCTCAGACTGAAAATAGAGGTGATATTCTAATCTAGATACACATGCAGTGAAAGTCAACTGTAAGGCACTCAACCCATTTAGAAGAATGACAGCCCCCCCCCCCCTTTAGTATTTCAATTGTTAAGTATCTTGGCACAAATGAAAGACATGTATGGAGAGCAAAAGTAAAGAAACAGTTCTCAAGCTCTGCACAGCGCCTTCAAATCACACTTTCCCCAAACAACATGTTACTTCCCTGTTCACAGATTTCACAATGAAATTAGGTTTGAAGTATAAAGACTTAAAGATGACTCAAACAACTTGTATTAAAAAACTACTGGTTCAAAATTGCTGGGAAGCTTATGGTGCAATAGACAGTTTATCCATTAATACAGAAGTGTGGTAAATCAGATTTGCATCAACTCATATCCTGTATATGTGAAAACAGTTTTGTGTGACCAAACTGAAAATGCTGGTTTTAAAGAACTGTATGACTACTACAAAGCCACCATGAATTTATTCAGCAATACCACTTCATGCCCTTCTGTGCTCAGGTTATAAATCAGCAGTTCTGTATCTTTGCTTACAAGTTAACTTAAATGCTTTTGTAATTTGTAATTCTGTAAATTGTTTTTTCTAATTTGGATCATAACATATTTTACCAGACCTTTTAGCTTATCAGAGGCAAAGGGTAAGAACAGCTTTCCAAAGTATTTGTGGTATTTTAGCAATTCTTAAAAAGGCATGAAAACCAATCCTAAACTATTTTGTTCTCAAATTGATTCAACTTAGCTTTAAACAGCAGAGAGCTTACCTTGAACATTTCTGTTTAATAATGGCTCTTGGTGGTTCCTTGGTTTTTGTGATTTTTTGTTCAAACTACCAAAATAAGTGACATCATATTAATTAAATTTGGGTTACAATGCAACATTGCTGTTTCAAAAACCCAGGAATGAACATTTGATGCTTTGGAAAGCAGTAAAAGTAATACTATGAAAGAGATAATGCAGCCTAGATAAGCCTCATGAAGGCCTACCTAAAATTATCTTGTATTGCAACAACTTGGTATATAGCAATACATCTTTATCTGCAGGAAAGACAGGCTGAAAGATAACACAAGATCAGGAAGAACTGGAGGCTGTTTTGCTTCACCAGCAGGCAGGAAGCAAACTTTACAATTATTGTTTTTTGCTTCTCATATGTTGATACTGCTCTGGGAAGAAGTATCCATCTTCCTGCTACAGAGGGTAAGAGCACTCTTCCAATAACACCATTATTTCTTTTAACAAGATTAGGTCTGAGTTAAACTAACAGTTTCTTTCATGTCACACAAACTAAATAAAAAATGAAACTCCAGTTCCCATCCATGACAATTCTAACCCGTTATAAAATAATGCCTGCTCCACCAGAAGAACAGCTAAGAAGATAATGGGTAATTAATATTCCCAGCTAATGCTCAAATTCTGTAGTTAAGATGGTATATTACTGATGAGTTTACAGTTACATTCTCGTCTTCATTTTATCTACTTTACCAGAGTAAATATTTTAAGGATTATTTTCATATTTTATATGAACATTAACTTACTTCACATTTTACCAGACCAGAAGAACTGAAAATAACTATTTTTGATATAAGCCCTGTACAATCAGGAGTGAAACACAACTCTTGAAGAAAATCCTGTAGGAGAAAATGGTACAAATACATTTAAATTCATACAAAATCTATGTTTTTATACAGATTACAATTTCTTAATTTGAGATGTCCAAGGTATTTAAAGCTAGCACAGTCCTAAACTCTTACTGGATGAGGAAAGCAAGTGACAACTGACTTGACAAGGACTGCAAATGAAAAGGATCCTAGATCTGTGGCACACACCTCTTATTCCCGAACCTAGAGCAAAGCCCCTCCTCCTTCAGCTTTACATTCAAGAGTCAACTTTAAGAATATTCTTTTATGAGTTCATATACTGCCTGCATTTTCCTTCATTTTATACCAGCTGCTGATACTGTACTTGGTAAAAATCCTTTAGACATACTCAATGTCAAACTGTTGCTTCAACAGCAAGACTGTAGAAAGATCAAAACTTCCATATGGGGAAGACATGAATGATACAAGTGAAACAGGCTAAGCATACTAAGCCTTCACACAGACAGTTTTTTTCTTCTGTAGACAACAGCAAGCTTTACCTACACTTGCATGTCAGACAATTTAGCAAGAGATTCCTCTTTCCAGTCTCCCCTCCTGCCATTGTCATATGGCTGAAACATCAGGCTGTAGCACTGCACTTATCCCAAATCAAAGCAATGCTATAATCCTAACTAAAAAAGGAAAAAAAAAAAATGCTTAGAGTTTAACACAACTCTTACCTTATCATTTTTATCACTGTAGTTTGTTGTTTTCAACTTTTTCCAACAACTGATATGAAACTCCACTCTACATTGCTGACAGCAAGTAATACGTATAAAACCCTAATATTGAGAAACAGTATGAATTTAATGTGTTTTAAAAGAGTAACCAAAAATCAACAGAAAATAGTGCACAACTTCACAGTAGACAGGATAAAGTGGTATGTTTCAGACAGCTCTTTTATATTAAGGGGAACAGAAAATATGTAAAAATTAAGTTTTGTGTCCAAACACTTTTAAACTAAAAATTTACCTTGAAGTCTGGGTCTGTAAAAAATATCTGGATTTTGGAGTAGCCATGGCATTGCTGATATCGACAAACTGCACCTGGTTTTGGAGGGAACTTGCATTCCTCAATACAATTCTTTAAAGTCAGCTGAGAAAAACAAAATGACATAAGACAAATTGCACAGAAACCAGGAAAAGATTCAATATCTACTTACAAACTTCTAGGAAACTCTGCAGTGAAACACACATCTGTTTTTGAACAGCAATCGACTAATACCAAAAGAATAATTTTTTTTCTAGTGAAAGCTATGGAAGATTATCCTTTTATGGCAAAATATTCAAAAGCTCATTTGAACTCCTATCAGCTAAGTACGCATAGCTTCCCTGCATGCAGGTTTATCTTGGACCAATGTTTTACATGCTGACCAATTCCAAATGCATGAGAATACAGTAAGTTTTCCATTACCAAAATGATGATCCAGATTACTCAGATAATGTGCCAAAAAGGGACTGTCTGTTCATTTACACTATTTCCCAGCATTTCAGGAGCGCCTCACCTGGGATCTTGGCTACCCAATCAATTATATTCCCAGGGACAACTCAAAGCTGGCCCTGCACTGGAGGTACTGAGATCTAGAATAGCAGCTGAGTCAAAGACATTACAGTGGCTTTATGTAAAGTCAGTGAAAGTCCCACAGGGTTGGCACTAAGCCCAGATTAATAAAATATTATTACAAACAGAGCACTAGTTACAGCCTTTCAGATATTTGAATTATGTTTTCCGTAAGTCCCAGACCACTGGTATATTACCATGGCCAGACTACCGCGGCATCAGCTAGGGGGTCTACAAGAAATCTTAGGTCAGTTCTTGTTTAGGAAACAACACCATTGCTGTTTCTACCAGAAACCAAACAGGTCAGTATAGTATAGCCAAGCTCATACACTGGATAACCCAGTAAGCTCTACTGTGTCAAACTGCATCCATGCAGAGGAGCTCACACGTCTTGCCTCTCACGACATGGTTTATTCAGAAACCCTTCACAAGTAACAGTGACTCAATTACCATTTAAAAACCAATAACAATAACTATTATAATAATATTCTTTTTGGAAGCTTTTCAGCCTGAGAAAGCAATTCAGAAGCACAAATTAGATTTTAAAACTTAAATAGGGAATTTTACCACACAACTTCCACTGCATCAGCCAAGAATTACATGATCAAGCTCTCTTACTTGGTTTTAAATATAGCACCATAGTTGCAATTTTCAACTTCACGTTTTTGCCAATTCAAATTTTTAACCAATTCTCTCTAGCGTTACATTGTGTATGGTATTCACATCTACTTAAAGTTTGGTATCATGCAACTAAGTAGTTAACACATTATGAAATACTTGGAGCAGATTAGAACCATATTAATTGCATAAAAATACCCAAGCATAGAGCCTGACACAGAGCCCCTGGCCTTGTGCTGTAAATGGGATGCTCAAATATGGGATTTTCAAAAAACATCAAACAGGATGTTCAAGTATGCTGTCACAAGAAGAGTTCTGCTTTATAAACACCAGGCATCAGGGTTGACAAACTCAAGACAATGAGCAGCAGCATTTGCACTGGCTGCTGCAGACTGAAACCTCCTCCTTTCACCCCCACTGTGGGAATACAGGTGACCTGCTAATAACCTCAGGCACTCAAAGAAGTAAGAGATGTGACCAAAACAGCCATAAAACATCACAGATGTGAATAACAAATGCTGGTATGCAGCATATCCTGTACAGGTGGACACAAGCTAATAAACAAAGATAATGTAAATTACAGTGTTGGAACTGATCAAAGCTTAGCTAGTAGAAAAACAAGGGTAACAGCTGAATAGTTAGAATCTAAAAATAGCTTGCCTAAAAATAGTTTGTATGATTTTGTATAAATATGGCTAGAAACTCAGTAAAGGTGATTCAGTTTGCACACGCATTCTGTCTTCGTCTCATACTTCACTGCACCCCTCTCATCTTTCTTTGGCCTTTGCAATGGGGCGGCAGAAAGGAGGATGACAACTGTATTCATTTTTTTTTGAAAGGCCATTTGACAAAATAGGTTTTATGACTTTTTATTCTTTTATTAAACAAACCTGTAAATTCTCTGTTCGTGTCTCTTCAATGACCTGAGATGTTGTGGGCCAAGTTAATACTCCAGGGACAATCTTGTGATTAACCATTGTTCGCGATTTCATGAACTGATCAAGCGCATCTGAAAACCTGCAGTTTGAAACAGGTGCATGTTCAGACTGTTCATTAGTAACTTCTACACAGCCTGTAACACTTTCACAATTAATTTCATGATCCAAGGCAAAAAAAAAAAAAAAAAAGGTAACTGTAAGAGTATGTGGAATCAAAGAGCAGCTGGTTCATTAAGTTATCTGTTTAAAGACTCTTCGGTATAAAAAAAATCAAGGAGTGAGCCAGTATGCCAGCCTGGGTAAGAGGTCAGAATCCAGGCATGGATATGGGGCAGACCAAGATCCTAAACTGATATTCAAGGGACCCATGAACATGGGTGCGCTTGTCAATACAGAGAGTGAGGGCATGTGTATTATCGCAAGGGACCTTCAACCCTGATCAGTCAGAGAGGAGGCACAGGACTCCGTTACCTATACGTATATTTTACATGGGTTCAGGTAGTGTTATACATGGGAGCAGCTCTGCCTGGGGTAGGCTGGGTGGCCAACTGTCTTGTCATGTGTGTGTGTGTAACAACTTCTTTGGAACACACGCACAGTCTCCCTACAGGTCCTAACTGCCAAAGGAAACAAAGCCACATCTGTGGGACTAGGATGCAGATACCTCCTGAGTCTCAGCACATCTGGCTATGCTATGGCAGTGCAAAGGAGATCACTCTCTGACCATGTGCTTTTAGATATTCCATGTGAACAGACTTTAAAGTTTAATATCAAACTTAATTTATTTGGCATTGTATTGGGTTTACATGGCAAGGTTAAGCAGAGGGGTGGGGACCAGTGCCGGAAGGGCAGCCCCTGCAAGGAGCGGCCAGAGCTGCCTCAGTTCCAGTTGGCTCCAGTGAACTCCACCACAAGGCACAGCTGAGTCCCTCAGGGAGGATAATGGCACCTCAGTAAAAGCATGGATAAGAAAGGACAATATAAAGGACTGCATGGCTATGAGGAATAAGGACAAAAAGTCTGAGAAACAGCCCTTCAAGCATGAAGGCAAAAAGGAGAAGATGAGGAGATGTTCCTGTCATGGAGCGGAGATTCTTCTGCAGCCCCTGGAGAGGACCCTGCTGGAGCAGACAGATATCCACGCTGCAGCCATGGATGACCCCTGCCAGAGCCGGTGGATTTGCCCCAAAGCAACTGTGGCTCGTGAAAAGGCCACATGCTGCAACGGGGAAGAAGTGTTTGGAGAAAGGAGACACAGAGACCCAGCATTAGGGACTTATCACAACCCTCATTCCCCATCTCTCTGGGCAGCTCAGGGGAGGAGGAGGTAGAGGAGTCAGGAATGAGGGAGTCAAGCCTGGGATAAAGGTGGGAGGAGGAGGAAGGTGATTTTAGGTTTTTTACTTTGTTTCTCAGTATCCAACTCTATTTTAACAGACATTAAATTATTTTTCCTCAAGTTGAGTCTGGTTTGCCCTAGTGATCTCGCTGTCTTTATCTCAGCCCCTGGACCTTTTCTCCCTTCTCCCATTGAGGAGTGGGAGCACAGTGGGGTGAGGGTCTGGCAGCCAGCCAAGGCACAGCCAACCACAGGCATATGGAGGATTTTGATTAAGTAGAGCAATACAGTGATATACTGAAATCACAACACAAGCGTAACATAGCAATTGCAAAACACATTTGAATTACTACAAACTTGATTCCCATTACCTGTCCCCATATGCTTACCGTCACAACGCTGGGAAGAAATACTGCCAGGAACACCTGGGTTAAAGCCAGCCCAAGCCCTCTGCTCTCAAGTTTATTAGGTGTCCACTTTCTGCCCTTTATGTTTGGCTGAGCCACTCCCCACCTCTTCCCATACTGGTCTGCTTAGCTCAGAAGACATTATCTGTTTCAGGGAACTCGATGACTCACTGGCTCAGCTGCCTTATCTAAAACCAAGGTTACCCTCCCATCTCCCTAGCACTGAGATAAGTTAAGCTTTCTTTACAATACTTTTTCCCTGAGATCATCATTTTTTGACCTTCTCTTTTGAGCTCCCCTCCACTGCAGCGGGTGCTGGATGGTCATACCCCTGTGCCCTAAACTCCTCTTGATTCAGCAGCTTCCATTAGGTCCTTAGCAGTAACAAAGTTGTAATAAATAGGTCTCATATATGAATTTCATGATTAACAAAGAATAATTTAAAAAAACCCACACATTTTCTCAATTTAAAATGTGGATGGACTTTTAGCAAAGAATGGCCACTTTCCCAAGTCAGCAAGTGCCTATATGGAGCTCAACATGAACTGAGGATGAAGGAGGACATGGGTAAAGAAGCAAAAGTAACAGTGCAAGCAAGATAAGAAGAAACTGGACTGTGCTAAGATACAAAATAGTGGACTGATAGCAAATTTTAAAGGTTAAATTCTCATACGCTTATGTGATTAATTGCTACTAGTTGCTGTGTGCTGCAAGAATATGTATCAAAGTATAGTATACTAAGCTACTGTATATGTATCCAATCATAATACAACAAGCTATTGAATATGTATCTAATTATACTACAGCGAGCTATTGTAGATGTATCCAAATATAATAGTGAGCTATTATAAATGTAACCATAGTTGCTGTGTGTTACAAGAAAATGTATCCGATTATAATAAATGTATCAGATTATAATACAGCAAGCTATTGCAAGCCAAGGCAGAGAAACAGTATAAAAAGGACTGATGCTCTATAATAAATGGCTTTTGACTGATCACATTGATCTCTGACTGAGTCCATAATTTTTCTGTGGCATTAAAATATTTTTTAAATCGAATACTGAAGCTTTATATTATACCAACCTGTTTTGCCTGAGGTACACTTTTCCAATTCCATAATATGCCAAACAACCAAATCTTTCTTCCTGGTACTGTTCGATTATTTTCTTAAACTGGTCTTCAGCCTTTGCCAATGCCTTCAAAATAAATTTAAGACAAAAATATGTGGTGCTTTGCCAGTATTTTCCTCCTTTTTTTTTTCTCCATTAGAAGGTCAGAAGGCCCTATTCTTTCATTAGCTTGATGAACAATAAAGGGAATTAAGCAACCTCACGATCACATAAAAAGGCTTTCTCTTTTTTTAAAAAAGAAACTTATTCTGTAATCATAGGCTCCCTCAGAAGTAATGAAATTAAATGACTGAGCTCACTGAGCTACAAATGCCCAGCCACTGTTAAATTCACTGTAAGACACAGAATATTTTTAAACACTGCAGGAGAAAAAAACAACAAACCAACCCCCCAAAAAACCCACACATCTGTTTCGGTGTTTTCCAGAACCAAAAGCATTGTCCTCTTGTTTAGAAGCAAAATGTTTGTCTTAGAAACACTAGTGCACAACCCCATTACAACAAAGTGGAAGAAAAATGACTGACTATACCTCATTAATTCTTAAGCATCTCATCTGAAAGCTTAAGAAGAAATTTTATGAAGAAATTTGGTGGCTTACTTTATCCAAAACCATTAAAGGTCTAGTCCCACATATTAAACCATATGATTCTAAAATGTGACAAGAACTTTCCTTCCCCACTCATGTTGTCTGTTAAGAAGAGACAAAAATGGATGGCCAACAAGCTGAACTAGTTTTGAATAAAAGCTACATATAGTGCCTTAATGTCATACCTCAGGTTGTCCTATTCCAAGAAGAGCAGTGGCATGTCCATAAATGATAACAACGTAATTAATAACACAAAGATTCAGCCGCTGCAAAGAGAGAGAAATTATAGTAGTAGCACACACAGAAACACTTTGCTGGTAACTAGACATTGCCTACTGTGAATTTAATATCTTTGCTACAACAAAGCTAGGAAAAATCCTTCTTTATCATAGCCTCTATCCAGATTTGTTATAATTAGCATAAAAAGTGAAGGTTAACTACACCACTACACCTTTACTACAGGACTTTTGGTGCCCCTATGCATTTCAAAGTGATACATCCTAAAACCTCTGCTTTTAGAAATGGTGTAACTACTTAACAGCATTCTAGACTTACTGTGTTGACCTCATAGAGTGCAGTTTGGCTTTGCTATAGCTCATGTTAATAACTGAGCAGGTTTTTCTAGTTTTGGGTTTGGCTGAGCTTTTTTAATTATAAAAAAAAACAAACACACACCCCCCCCCCAAAAAAACACCTTCTCTAATAAACTGGATTGAAATTCCAGATGGATTGGTGCATTACTTGCTTGGGCAGATTTATTAGCGCTGCAACAACTCTTATTAAAATGGGAGCCTGAAACAGCAATGCGTGTGCACATGCACCGTCACACAAAACTTAATACTATAGTACAAGAATTTAAAGAAATCTGGGAGACAAATGGGTCAATGGCTAATTGGCTAGATACATATACCCAAAATTTCAAAGTATTTGCCATCGAAGAGTTATCTGACCTGAAGAATATTAATTCTTTTTACCCTACATTATTATGAATAGGGATTAAGCTGAAAACGTACAGTAGTTTCTTATCAAAAAAGGTATTTGATAAGACTAGCTTATATTACTCATTATTTTAGTAAGTATTTTTCAGACTGCATCTAGAAATGCAATGCATGCTGAATGTTACAAAAATACTTCCCCACTATGTTTTTTTTATTTAATCCTGTTCTCACTTGTAAGCTCCTCGGCATACTTATCAGTGAAACACTTGGCACTGTAGTAAACATCACTGGCAACAAGTCAAAAATAATGACTGTTTCAGAAGAAGGAAAGAACGAACATGGTATTGAAAGCATAAATCTCAAGTACTCCAATAAACTAAGTTATTCCTCTTGGTTTACCTTTAATTCTGAAGGATTCAGAATGCTCAACAATCGTGAAAATGCTTGTTCAGCGCTGTGACACCGCTGGTCCATCAAGGCTGTATAACCGTCATGAACAAGGGATTTAACTTCCTCTGGGAACATAGTTAAATCGACCTAGAACATTTAGGAAAATAGTAAGTCCAAAAGAAAACATTTTTTCCCTTTTTTTAAGCAAACAAACTATATACTAAAATCCCACAGACAACTGTTAAAATTCTGTACTTCCTACAGTTCTATCACAGTGCCACTTTAAAGCAGAAAACCAGGTACATTTTTAAAAAGCATGGACCTACTGCTGTTAATCTCTTTAAAGTCTAGGTTTTGTTCTAAGTTTAGATCCTTTTTCTCTCCAGAAAGTTTCAAGTTTAGTTTCAAGCATCATTTTAACCATTCTTATAGCTAAGAAAAACCCCCTCAGACTTACGCTTTTCATCACTTGTACACTCCATTTTGTGTACAAACATTTTTGTAAAACCTGAGAACTATTTCCTTCTGACTACACTTCCTCTCCATCTAGGTTAATAGTTAACGCTAGAAGGTTTCAGAATGCATTATGTTACTAGCCTTTCACTACAGACACTTCCTGAAGTCTGTGGGAATTCCCAGCAGTGAGACTTTAAATCAAGACAAGCAGCTGTAGATTAGGTACGTCTATTCCTCTGATCTGTTGAAAAACTAAAATAAAATTAGCTTTGGGAAGCAGATCACTGTGCCAGGGTAGAAGTAATTTGACTATTTAAGAAGCTCTTTCGACACCTACTCCTGCAATCATAAACAAAATACAAAGAGTAATAAGGAAGTCCATCTGTGTAGTTTATGCCAATACCTCATTTTAGTATGAATTAATCTTCAGTATGAAGTAATTCCACTTTACAAGCTCTTTGCTAACTGCCCCTTCCCTCTCTCCATATATTAACATTTGAGCCTTGGATTCTGAAGAAACCATCATGGGCAGGGAAAAAGTGAAAGAATGGGAAGGTTGGGAAGAATGGAACATAACAACATTAATGTATTCCTGTGAACTGAATTAGGCTTTTGACAAACTAAATTTAATGTGTGTCCGCAATGTATTTTCCTAAGCACCTATGAATTTTGATATTATTTGGTCTTCATCCTATCAATTGATCAAAAAGAACAAACATAAGAAAATACCCATCATCTAATGACATATATAAACAAAAGTTTATATGTTGGCAGGGACAGTGGAAACTACAAATAGGTAAAGACCAAAATGTAGAAATGTGGAAATGAAAAAATTACTAAGACTTATTTTAGTGTCCTAGGACTACTGATACAAGTTAATGCTGTCAGACCATACAGTTACAGAACAAAATAAAATATAGTAATTCAAAGTTAAATTATTAATGTTAAACTGCATGACATATGAAGATGGTTAAATAAAGTACAAACCTTATTTTCAATAATAATAATGCATTAGCCTTACAAAAATAGGTATTTTAAAGGAAATAAGGGGTCTTAATGCAGGCAGAACATGCACCTTCTCCTGAATCCAGTTTTGTCTTAAGATGCAATTAAATCAGAATAGAGATTTCTGATATGTACTTCCCCATATTAACAGAGAGGAAATGATTAATTACATATGTCCCCATGATTTCATTTAAGACCTTTGGGATACTCATCATTCATTGCTGATGAGATGTGAGAAGGAAAATTCTCAATTTATGAATTTTATAGAGTTTTAAACTGCCATTCAACAAAATGTCCCATGGATATTTCCAAATGTATGTATCAAACACATGAAAACATATTTGGTCAGAACTTTGAGAGGGGTATTATAAATCCCTGAATGATTTCAGTGATTTTTGTAGTTTCTATTACAAATTAAGCTACAAGAGAGCTATATTACTAACTCATGGGTTTAGCTAAATTATTCTATAACTATACTAATTTTTGTTACATTAATTTCCAGTGTGAGGTCCTACAGAGGGGACAGAGGAGAAGCAAAAAGACTGCAAGCAACAAGACAGAATGAATCAGTGCAATCACATAATCTTTGTCTCCTGATAAAAGTCATGCCAAGCATGAAGTGTTAAATTTTTGAATGAACTGGGACTCTGGACAGTGTTACTAAAAGGTGACAAATCATTTACATTTAAGGTCGTATGGTAATGAATTCCCAGTTACCTGTTGCATAGTACAGAAGAGTTTATCTTGAACGGCTTTAGATTCTATCTTCAAATCAAGGTGATCTCTACAAATAATAGGACAATGGCATCAAGAGTTTGTACTTGTACTGTCTATGTAATTTTATTTTCAAGAAACAGTAATTTCTGTGCTTTTATCAACCACATCATATTTGCCTACGTGCTAAAGGTGATTATGGCACACTTTCACAATCGCCGTAAGTATTATAACACTATCAAAGATTATGATACTATTCATATAGTTCATGTACTTCTGGCTCAGGAATCACTAGGGTTTCAGGTAAGTAGCAGTCTTCTCCATAATTTTATTTGTTTTCTTTTGTCTTCTCCATCTTATTCTCAGTTGAGTTGATCTTATGAAGGGATGGGAGAGGTGACTAGAGAACTCCCCTATACTAAAGGTAGCAGCATAAGAAGGTACTTAGGCCTCTTTCCCCTTCTCTACTTTTCCTAAGTACAAGATCCTTTATTCCAGCCCAATGACCACTTAAAATACATGTAGCAGCTATGCACAGCGGGGGCAGGGAGAGCAGAGAAGAGAGGAATAGAGCTGTTCTTCCCAGCTCTTCCTTTTCACTACTGCAGCAGAAACACATGCACAACTAGGGAACAGGAAAAGTATAACAAAGAGGCAAAGTATTGCTTAATACTCTAAATCTTCATCCCTAAAATTGTTAGTCAATACTTAATGCTACTATAGCGCCTTTTGCTATATACATTCAGTTCCGTCTCACACTTGAAGCCATCAAACAAACACTCATCACCCGAGATAAATTTTTTATAGTGTCAGTGGATTTCATAAATTTTTGGAAGCCAAGCAACCTGTTAGTTACAGAAATGGAGATAAGATTAAGACTGTAACCCACCATGCACCTCACTTGTTGAGAAATAGCATGTTTTGTATATACCTAATAAAATTCCTGTGAGATAAGCAATTTTGTCGATGGTTCAGTTACTTTAAAGAGGATGTGCTCCCATGGTGAATTCGAACATTTTTTACCTCCCTCTTAAAGTGAAAGGAAAAGGAAAGCAGCCGCTACCCACTCAAAGAATGTAAATGACCTCTCCTGTGACAACATTTCAATTGTCTTAGCTACAGTGGTATTTAAAAAGGTATGGAAAAATCTAAAAGTGTTGTACTGTAATAAATATAGATTAAGAGATGGTTGGTTTTGTGGTCACACTTAGATTAGGACTGGGAATAATCAGGTTCAGCTCCCAGGTTTCCTGAAAGTTGGCCTCTTCTATATGAGAAGCCTGTCTTAAAAAAATATCACTTAATGAAAACTTCCCTATTTTAATACAAGCAGCTTATTTTGCTGTACCCATCTGCTCTTAATCACCCTAAACACAACTAAAAACACTAGCTGAAGAAGCATACGAGCAAGAAGTTACACTCAAAGCTTAATTTATCTAATTTCACAGCTCAGGCTGAAATACTGAAAGCTTCCACCTCTGCATGTCCTTGAGTAGCCAGCCATCATTTGCCTCAATCACCTTAAAAATAAGTCAACAGTAACAATTCTTTACTCCTTAACTATCTATTAGATGAGGGAATATGTTGGCATATAAAAATCACCTACAAATGCAGTGATTTCCCTAAATTTGTTTGCAGTATTTCGGTCCCAGTATCACTGGAAAAAATGATTTCTTTTGTTAAACTTTGTTTTAAGTGTTATAATGGATGGCAGCATAAATTTTGTCCATAATGTCGATAATGTTTTTTATCTTGAATAATTTAATTTTGGCCCCAAAAGGTCAAACATATCAATTCACATTCAACATGTTCTACAGAGAGTATCCATGTACTTAAATTAGACATTTACATGGTTTAAGCAAAAATTCAGCTCTACAAACAATTTAAAGGCTCTTTAAGGAGAAGTTTTTTTCCAGTATTGAATTCTGAGACTGACTTACAATGCCTTCCTCACAGTCAAACCTCTTCTTCATAGTAAGCATATGAAGCGCTTTAAAAATTATTTGGTACACAGAGTAGAATTAGTACAAAGCGGCCTTGAAAATAAGATAGAGCTTGAGTTACACTGTGGTCTAAGTTTGAATGTGACAACTGGACCAAGATTCCTATTTTCTTGCCTGTAAAGGAAGCACACTTTTTTGTTACAGCTATGCTGTGTGACTTGCTTTGAGACAACATTTTTTAAACGGCAGTTATTAAAATTATGCCTTCATTTACTAAAATTAAGTAATAACACAGGCTTTTTGTGAAAACTGGAATTTCGTCCACTTTAATCAGCTATCTTAACACGAACTATACCCTGAAGAGTATATAAACAACATAAACAAGGCAATTAGCAAAGTCAAGCAGCAAGTCAAAGTTGCATTAACACCTTTGTAAGTACTACATAAAATAACTCAAAATAATAATTAAAAAATAAGCCAGATTTCTTGCCTTATCTTTTCAGAGTCATCAGGTTTTGGTCTGCCTTTGTTCTGATGACTTTGGCCTGTAGTAAGAGAAAGTATTTCAAACTAAATTAACATCACTTAAAACAAAGGGGAAAAAATGCACTCAGAACTCACCATTTTGCTTTATATATAACAGATCTTAAACAGTCACAATATCATAAGCTAGCACAAGCAAAAGGTTTTTCAAAAAGCCACCTCAATCTTTTAAATTATAAAATTTCATATTATTTTTATTAAATAGTATAGGATTTTATTAATCCTACAAAGGGGAAAGGACACTTTAAATAAAGAGAAGACTCTTAAAATTCTGTAAGATATGATCTGACTCTACAATACTGTAACAACCTTTAAAGTTGACTGCAATCTAAAGAAATCATATCTTATGTAAAACCACAGATGGTATTATTCATTGTTAGTTGATAACTAGAATTTTAAAAGGGGATAACAGATCACTATAGATGTTGAAGTTTTACTAAGAAAACTTTCAGAGGCTTCAATAATACATCACTAAAGGAGTTAAGTTCAACCCACATTAATCTTAAAAACATGAGTCAGATCAAGATAAAAGTCCCTGATTACAAAACAAAAATGTTTAGTATGCGGAAACAGTGGACAAAGACAAGAAAGAATCTATCATGTAGCACTGATTCATTTCTAACTCTGTGCCTGATTGCAGAACAAAATGTTTTACTATGTGGAAATTCTGGATGAAAACAAGAAAGAATCTATCCCGATACTGACTCATTTCTAACTCTGAAACTTAACATCAAAGACTTAACACGAAACTTTACTAATACACTTTACAACTTCAGCCATCTAACATTGTCCTTGATCAGTTACAGGGCTCTACAACCTGAGTAAACATTTCATTAGTAACAAGGAAGAAAACATTATTGTAAGTGGTCAAAACCAGGAAGCCATGCCATTAACTGCAAAATAACCTCTCAACTGTTTTCTGTGGGATTAAAACATAACATTAGGCATCTGAACATGCACATGCATACTCATGATGAAGTCAAGAAGGTTTTCATTTTCAAGATTTTTATGCTAGAACTTTACAAGGCATTAACAAAATACACTTAAGGAAGAGCTGCCTTCCAGTAACCTGACAATTACACAAGCAAGGCAAAAAATTACGTTTCTGGACTGTTAGGAAATCAACAGGCACCTGAGAAACACAGTCGCAGAGCATCACATGTGGCTGGTGCTCCTTAGTACACAGGGTAAGCGGAAGGGATGCAGAGCAGCAGATTTTTTTTGCTAGTTAAACCTAATGGATTTTACAAGACGTATGCTGAATTACCATAAAATTAAATTTGGAAAAAGGACTTATTCACTTTATATATAAAGTTTTATAACTATCTATGCTTTAAAATGATTATTTCATGATACCTAAGTATCTTACATAAATGGACATGAAATACTGAAAGACACTGATTTCTGAAAAACACAAATCTACCTATTTGAGTAATCTCACTCAAGATGTCTCATGTACACATTTTTCAAGTTAAATCATAGAATCATAGAATAGTTAGGGTTGGAAAGGACCTTAAGATCAACAAGTTCCAACCCCCCTGCCATGGGCAGGGACACCTCACACTAAACCATGCCACCTAAGGCTTCATCCAAGCTGGCCTTGAACACTGCCAGGGATGGAGCATTCACAACCTCCCTGGGCAACCCATTCCACTGCCTCACTTCCCTTACAGGAAAGAATTTCTTCCTTATATCCAATCTAAACTTCCCCTCTTTAAGTTTTACTGCATTACCCCTTGTCCTGTCACTACAGTCCCTAATGAAGAGTCCCTCCCCAGCATCCCTATAGGCTCCCTTCAGATACTGGAAGGCTGCTATGAGGTCTCCATGCACCCTTCTCTTCTCCAGGCTGAACAGCCCCAACTTTTTCAGCCTGTCTTCATACGAGAGGTGCTCCAGTCACCCTCGTGGCCCTCCTCAAATGCGTAAATATCAGAAGTAATATTTAATTAAAAAGAACTTAATGACATAGAATTTAAATTAATCAGAACAAAAAAACAAGCATCACAAAGACTGAATGTGTTCAGAACTGTTTCATGAACACTTCTTGAAACTGTCACACACGAGTCTGAATGGTGTCTGTTGAAACAGTTCCAAAGCTACAAAAATAATCATCAGAAACTCCTCATAATAGGCAACTAATGGTTGGAAAACAATAATCCTTTTGAAAGCCTGAAACACTTCAAGCATATCATCCTTTAACCATTTGGAGAGAGAGATATATTACCTTTTCTTCATTATATAGGTTTCTTTCCCTTAATGAACCAATCTATCACTCTAAACAAAACCCTAATTAAGATAAAGGAATATAAACCTTCCCTTTCACCATCAAAAGAAAGAATTTAATCAGCATTATATTTTCATTGAATGATCTGAGTCTAAAAGCCATTCAACAAATATGATTTCAGAAAAAATTCCTACAGAAACTACTCCTCCCATATACTACCCAACTGAAAACGATACTACTTTCAGTTTTTTAAAAAATACTTTAAAATAAAAGTAACAAGCAAATCCTGCTGAATTATAGCTAAAATACTCCAGGAGATATATTAATTCAACTGCAAACATGACTCACTTACCCCACAAGCATTTTAAAATAGTAGTAGAAGTAGCATTGCTTTTGCTAGACATTCCGACTAGCAGCAAACAATAATATTTAACAGAAATGTACACATGCTCAAAAAAATAGTACATGCAGACAAAAACTGAAATTAAAAAAGACAGTAACTTTAAGATAAGATATAGTAGCATACAGTTCCTCTACATTAGGTCTCCTGCAAGTCTTGAGCCCTTAAACAAACAAAGGCGAAGAAAAAGAAAGTTATTCTTCCCCACCCACAGTAAACTTGTATCAGCGAGGCATTCAGAGCCTAACTCCTCCTTTCAAATCAAAGCAAATCAAATACTTTCTTCTACTGATGTAATTGTAGCAGGACACTCTGCCTGCATGGAGGTGAAACAGCTCAAATTTCACCCTACTTGTGAAGATTATCAGTGATGGAGGAAGGTCACACTGGTTTTGGTGTTGAAGAATCCAAGACCAGCCGAACTGAAGAGTCCCATAAAATTAAGTATCACAATGATATGAAACCAGATGTTTCCTGACAGAGGAACCAACAAGGATGTGAATCCAGGCATTTCCCAACAGAGGAACCAATGAATGATCACAAAAACTCATCTAAAGATAAATTCTGTTTCACTGAGCTGGAAAATCTACCCTCGTAGAAAATCACTTTCTACTACAACAGCTTAGTCCCACCTTTCAGCAACAGGGATTCTAGCACACCCCTCCTAGTAAAGTGTCAAAATTCCTCCCCTGAGTGGGGACACCCCTCAAGGGTACTCCTCCAGGCGGAGCACTGGTATGGGTAAAATCAATCTCTACTTAATGCTTAAGCTAGCTTTGAAACTATTGGTTTAAGGAACAGTGAGTCTAGTACATGGTAGTTATAGTGAATTATAGTGAATAGTAATTCTAAAAATTCATACTGTGTAGTAGTGTAATGGATGAGAACCTGAGAGCTGATCCCTGCTCATGACTGTGAGAAACATAACAAAGTATGTTTTTGATTAAGTGTATTTGTTAAAGTATGTATTTGTTATGGCCATTTGCTGGAAAGAGGCAGGAAAACATAAGTGTGCAGCTGTTCCACGACCTCCACATTTGGCCACGCCAGGGTGCCTGGCCAATGCTCTCAGCACGGCCAACAGCAAGATCATGAGAAACTGCACAGCTACATGAGTAAACAATTACAGATCTGGCATAAAGTCAGCTGTGTTTCTAAGGGTATAAAAGCAGGACCCTCTTGTAGCCCAATCTGAAGCCTCACCTACAGGTGGATGCACTGTGTAGGAATTTTCCTAGTTACCCAAGATTCCCAGCATCAACTGGAATGGGGCTTCCAGGCTGAAGTGTGGGCTTGGATGATGAGGATTAGGTAGTAATTGGTGATGTATTTCTTTTCAATCACTGTTCTCTCTATGCAGTAATGATCTGATGCATTGCTAATTTTCCTCTGTAGTATTCATATATTATATCTCTCTGATTCGCTTTATTGTGCTTGTACACTACATGTATGTATACACCCAATTTGCTTTAGCGTGCTTGTTTAATAAACTGTTCATATTTTACAACTAATGTGTGATCATTTTGTAGAGTACCCTGCCTGTTCACAAAACAAGTAGATAAAGTTCTCTGGCCTAACCATATAATTATGAATTATCATTACCTATTAAAGCATTTATTTTACCTATGGATATATCAAGTTTGCCATCCTTAATCCTGCAGAACAAAGTGGTATAAATGATTGATTATGCATCTATAATCCCACTATATGCATCTATAAAACCACTGTCCAAGTCTGAGACCAAGACTGGATCCAGCCACACCGAAGCTCAGCCCTGAGAAGGAGTTTAGAAAACAAGGGGGTCCTTGCCGAGCCTTGTGACTGAACAGAAGAACCTCCCTGACAACTTTGTCTGAAATACATCTATCTCCCACTCTGTCTGCAATAGTAAGAGTGAGGGGCAGAGGAGGAGGAGAAAGGAAGAACAGAAAAAAGAAAACTGGAATGAACAGTTTTTTGAAATTACTATGTTCAATACAACATTTCAAAGTCCTCTGATCTCTTTAGCCTAGAAGAATTTTCAGTTCTCTCTCAACATCCAGCCTTTCATTATTCCTTACTTCAAAAATAAGCTATCCTTCTGACATCCTGCCCCTTCACCAATATCAGCAGTGCAAACAGACTGCCAGCACCCTGCTCCCCCACCAACAACAGCAGCGAGCACGCTGCCCACATTAGTCATGTAAAGTGTGATTCTCTCAAATCCCACTACTGCTAATGGAACCAAAAGGACAGCACAACTCTTACCTGCATTCAAAAAGCATTTGCATGATTTGATCTTGCCGTCAGGTGTGCTATACACCAAGTGCCTCTAGCAGTCCACTGGAGTTGAGACATTGCTTATAATCCTGTGTTTGCAATTGGAGATTGCACAGGTCGCCATATGGGTGTGTTGCTGCTGACCTTTACCACTGCCTCAGTAAAGATTTGTTTTATAATGTGTCATCAAACTCCACTACTACTCAAACCACATCTTCTAGCTCAGGAAAACATCTGGATTCCCTTCGTTGTCACTTGCTTCAAACTCATTCAAAATTTCCTATGGCTTCCAGGCATCTCACATTCTGCTCCTTCACATCACCTTCATATATTCCTCTAAACTGATTTGTCTTCCAGAGCTTGACTTCCTTTATCTAAACCCCTTCCCTGATTTATGCTTTCTGCATTAAGCTCCTTCAGCACTTCACAGTTTCTTTCGTTATCCTACCACGTAACATCCTTTCAACATGTTCGTTTTGACTTTTTTTTGCAACCTATCCCACATTTTCCATCTCTCAATAAATCCTTTTAATTCTTCAAGATGTTTGCATATGCTCAAAGTCCACAAGAGCAAGATCACTTCTCCTACTGCCCATTTTAAAGGAAGATCTTGTAATATATCTTCACTAGTTTCCTAAAATCAGATTTTGAAGTGCACTGCACTTTGGCATCTATTCAACGAAGTATTTAAGTATGCAAAGTCCAAAGAACAGTATGGCTGGGCACTCAGAACTTCAGACTGTTGGATGGTCAGGACTAAAAGGACCTCACTGCCTTGGAGGTCACAACTTTAGAATACAGCGTTAAGTGTGCAGCTGGTCCAGATTTGGCAGGAGTATTCCATACAAACATCATAAATAAATTTTGGGATGATGGGAAATATCTTACACTTTCTTGGTTACAGCAGGTTTACCAAGGAATAAAAAGCCCCAGGCAAAATTCAGGAAAATACTTCACTTTGAAGATTAGAACTGCTTGCACTTCACTTTCACCACAGAAAAGTAACTCTGGCACTGCAGGAGTTTTGGCAGGGGGTAAATTCTCTCTAACAGATTTGTGTGGTGAGTTTCTGTGTTTGGTTGTTTCTTTGTCTTGTTTTTTCTTTTAATTCATTAAAAAAACCCAAGCATGAGCAATAAATCACACCAACTTCTACCTCTTAAAGTTGGTAGCTCAAAATTCTCTCTGACAAATATTTTGTGGCCTCCTTCCTCTCTAACTGCAGGATTATTTTGTTAAGCACCTATATGGAGCTTTTAGTAATCACAAATGAATTATGAATATTGAAACTACCTACTTCTCTTCAATTTAGATCCTTTTAGATACCGTGTATCTGCCTCAGAAGGAGAGAAAGCATTTCTAGCCTGTGACTCAGCATTCTACTTTTTACTTCCAGTTTCAATTCTGAATTCGTCCATGTAAAGTAGATTCAAACTACAAATGCATGAAAGAAATAACACAAATACAGGAGAGAAAATAGTATTAAAGTAATAGTATGCTAACAGGAAAAGAAGTGAAACATAACAGCTTACCGTTGTGAACATAACAATACACTTTTGCTTATTAATAATGGCAACAACAAAGACAGAACCGATTCAGACTTGATAAATACCAAAACCAAACTCACTTGGTGGAAACTCCAGAGACCAACCTTTGCTTTCTGTCCTTTGGATGTCAGTCACCTAATGACAAATACAATAGCCTGGTTTTACACAGATAACAAAAAGCAAACAGATATCACTCTAAATTTAAACAAAGCACTAAGATGCTAATGTTTAACCAAAGAAATTGCAATGACAATTCAGTATATTATGTCCCAAATCAAGAGATAAAGAAAAATAATTTCATTAATCAAAGTGCATTTGTACACTTACACTTTTTTTCCCAGATTAATATGTTTGCTATCTATTAGTGTGAGAATGCTAGCCTTTTCTGCAGTAATATTCATCCTCAGTGAAGATAAACTTACAGACTTACATTATGAAGATTTTCATAGCAGAAAGCAGATGAAAGCTTTCACAAGACAGCCAGAAAACTTCAAGCACTTCTTGTGAATTCTGTAAATAGTTTTCTTTTTTAAGAAGTTGTAACTTTCATTTCCGTTCCTTTTCCTGTAGACATTGGTTTCATTTTCCCCACTAACGAGTCATCTGGGCTTTTTGCTGCCCCACCCTCCTGTGAAACTTGAATGCTTTTTTTTCTCCTTTGCTAAATTGTGTTGACCTCACTAGCACATTAATTTTATTTATCATCCTGTTTTCTATATTAAATAGCTTACTTATAACATATTTTATAGGCCAAATTATAACAATTTATTAATTATCTTACAATAGTAATGCTATGGACAACCAGAAAGAGGCACAAATGTTTCTTATTAAGAATTAGTGTGAAAGAGAACTGTCTATATGCAAACTGGAGGCTGATTATTCAAATTTTAATTCCATGCTGTTACAGCAGGACTGTCACAGTCTGCATGCATCTAGCAAAGGAAAACTTAAGCACAGGAATGGCTTATGGGCTTCCCATGATACCGACCTAAGACAGGCAACAGCTGGGGAATTCCAATGACATCCAATAGTGAAACCCACCTAAAACAAGGTAAGCATCAACAAAATCCCCTAACTTCCCACTTTTTTAGGGTGTGCGTTTTTTAAGGAATAAAAAAAAAATGTACTGATTTAGGCTGGGATAAAGTTAATTTTCTCATAGTGGCTTGTATGGTACTGTGTTTTGGATCTGTGATTAAAAATGTTGATAACACTGGGATGTTTTAGCTAATGCTGAGCAGTGCCTGCACTGTATCTTTTCTGTTTCAAATGCTGCGCCTCCACCAGCAAGTAAGCTGGGGGTACGTGAGAAGCTGGGAGGGGACACAGGATAGCTGACTCCACCTGACCAAAGGGATATCCCAGACTGTATGAGCTCTTGCACAGCAACGAAAGCTGGGGGAATGAAGTCCTTATCTCACTTTGCTTGTGTATGCAGCTTTTGTTTTGTTTATTCAACCGTATTTACCTCAACTGATAAAGACCAGTTTTCTTACTCTTACACTTAGGATTTCCCCCCCCATCCTGCTAAGCAGAGTGAACAAGCAGCTGTGTTGTGATGAGGTGCCTACCAGGGTTAAACCACAACAACATTGTATGCCATTGCCCTTTCACCAGTAAAACATCCTAATAGTCAGAATTAGAGGCCTTTTTTTTTTTGATGGATTTCTTTGATTGTCCTTAACTAACATGGATCTTTAGTGTAATTATTTTTCAGAAACAAAAGTAATCCATGAACAGAGAATAAAGTTTGCTCTGTTAAGCTTCTGTGATGCACTAGACTCCTGATAGTTTGGTTCAGGCTCCAAATGAAGAAAAGGACTAGGCTGTGACCAGGCCATGAAATTCTCTAGCTCCATCCTGTTGTTGAAAAGCCAAAGGGACAGGGTGACATAGTAATGTGTATGAACTTGGAAACAGGATTAACGCATAAATAGAGAATGGTTCTTCCAGAACTCATTTGGTCAAGGAACAAAGGAAGCTGTGGGTACAAGGAGTCTTTTCTCCATCACACATAATTTGACCACAAGCCAACAACTTTATTCCATATACATGAGTGAGATTTTTGCATTCTTCCTCTTAAGTAGCTGGCAGCACAGCAGTGATGCCTCTCAAGGTTACTGCTTGTGCTTGAAAGATCCCTTACCAGCTGCAGGTCTTTGGTAAATGATTAATATTGCACATGACCCCATATCACAGGGCATTAAGTTCCTGTATTGGTAGCTTTGAATTATTATTATATCCTCTGTGCAGTAGCTAATAGATTGAACCTTGCCATCAGACTTCGTTAAGCCTCACTTTTACAACATCTTGCTTCAGTAAAACCACTGTTGTTGCTACTTTTGGCAGTGGTTCTTTAAGCAGTCTAAATCTCCCCTGTGGCAGCTTCTCCTTCTGCTTTAAGCCTTCCTCACCATATAAATTAATCTAACAGATTATTTCCCACTTGTAAACAGTCTTTTAAAATGAAAGAATGTATCTAAAGAATTGCAAAGGGCTACTAAAATAACACAAGCCCATCTTGCACTTCAGAACTATACCACTCATTTTAAACATATAAGCCAAACATATTCAAGAACCACAAATCCTAGTTTTAAATACAATCCAGTTAAGCATACTAGTTAACCAGCATTTTTCCCATGCAAAAAAAAAAAAAAAAAAAATCTGTTTACAGAACACAAAAATAATGGCCTATAACTATGCAAATACATTAACATCACATTATCAGTGCAAAACAATGCTCCAGTATAATCCATAGACAGGGCTTTTGCTAACTTTGGTTAAAGCAGCTTGCACTGAACCCCATAAAGTCAGTACACATTAGCTAAATCCTCCCCTAAAGCCAATGGGAAACCCACATCTGAATGACATTGATAGGTAGGACTGGACAGTCTATTAAATCAGACATGACTTCAAGTCTTACTTTCAATAAGCCCAAAGAGACCTCTTTCCTCCTTTTAACATACAGCCTCCACCTTCTCATTCAAGCAATCACCTCCCACCTCCTTTCAAATCCAAAGTTCTGAACACAGATTTGGTATTTAAATATTACAGGAAAAGTGCACTTGGCTGAGAAAGTAGACAATTATTAAAACACAGTGGCTGCAAAATTTCAGCCACACCATTAAGCAACGCATTCCAGGATGATGAAAATCAACATACGGTCTTGCAATGCCAGCTGTAGCATAACTTACCTTAATATCATGGCTTTGATGACAATAATGATCTTTAGGATCAGACTCTGTTCTCTTTCTGTATTTTTCTGTTTCCTTTTGTTCTTGAGAGTTTATTAAATGGAATTCTGAAGAACTGTAGTCTCTGATATGCAAAAAGAGAGAACCCAAGGTCTTTCAATGCTGATGTCTTTTCCCCATAATCAGGACACATACCACACACGTATAATGAAAAAAAACAAATATCTATACAAGCCTAACCATCACACAAATGTGATGGCATAAACATATTTAAAGGATTTGATCAAACAATCATTTTTTTATACCTTCAAATTGCACAGTCCAAAGCTATCCAAAATATAACATCAAAAAAAAAAAAGCACATTATTTTCTAGAAAAGGGACAGGCACTGAATTACTGCACTTTTTTAAAAAATAAATAAATAATTTGGGTAACTAATGAAAAATCTTTACCAAAGCCACATTTTATTTGTGCAATATAGAAAGGAAATAAAATTAACCTGCAGAATTTTCAGGTTTTCAAAAAGCTGTTTAGTAGTTTGCTTAGTGTACTGTTTTTGAATGACAGATAGCTCATCACTACAAGTAGACCAATAAAAATGAAGATCTTTCAGACAAATGTTTAATACAAAAGTTACAGCATATATGGTAACTTAGCTGAACCTGTGAATATGGAATCCCTCTTACTCTCTTCTCTCCGGGCAAGGCAAAAGCACAGATGTGGCAAAACCAAGTTCCTACAAACTAGGATACACATCCATTTGTACCATTGCCAAAATGCATTCGCTAGCATTCAGTTCAAGTCAGCTTATCCTAGCGAACTTCACATAGCAAAGATAACACAAAAAAGTGGCTATGACTGCCCTGACATTTTCATGCACCCAATTTTCCCAACAGCAAAGTACTTCAAGTTGGCAGGACAAGGATCTCCACAAAAACGTAACTGGAGAAGGAGTTTTTACACGGACATGTAGTGATAAGACAAGGGGAAGTCGCTTTAAATTGAAAGAGGGGAGGTTTAGATTACATATTAGGAAAAAATCTTCACTATGAGGGTAGTGAGGCACTGGAACAGGCTGCCCCGAGAAGTTGTGGATGCCCCATCCCCGGAAGTGTTCAGGGCCAGTCTAAGTTGAAGGTGTCCCTGCCCACGGCAGGGGGTTGGAACCAGATGATCTTTAAGGTCTCCTCCAACCCAAACCTTTCTATGATTCTATGACTTCCCCCATTTGTAAAACTTAATACTGAAGGAAACTGCTTGGAAGTGGAACACATCTCAAGACAGCTTATTTGGTTTCCAGAAGTCCTCCTTACTCCTAGGCTACACTATGGCTGCATTTCTGGTAAGTTTATTTCTTCCATTTTTATTCACTCATAGATGACAAAATTTAAGCAATATATATGCTATATATTACTTATACTAAGAATTGCTAAGTTTGAAAAAGGAAAGGAAACTTGGCAATTACTTACTTTTTCTCAACAAGTGACTTCTTTGGTTTCCATTTATGCTGTTTAATAGCTACAGAAAATTATACAGGAAGGGAAAAAAAATATTAGCTAGTTTCAAAGGAAAGTTACCAACGAAGGAATTGTGCTATGTTTAAGGTAGATCTTGAAATCAGTAAAGGTTACCATTAATTTCCTCTAATGTCTTCTTTAATTTCTCATTTTGCTGCATAAGATCCTTAAGTCCACCAAGAACATTCCTGCACAGATCCTGAGCCCTCTCATTGGCTTTCAAAGCCAGTTCATGTTCGCCCAGCAATGACAGTGCCTTACAGAAGTGGTAGTGACCCTACACAGACATAAGTTTAAATTTTAAGCATTCTTTCACACAAGTAAGAAAAAAGTTTCTATCCAAACCAGCTGCAACAAAGTAAAATTTTGTATACTCAGAAGTTACCTACTCCATCTATTTCAGGTCATATGATGAATAATCAAAGTTTTCAACTACTCAGAACTCTGAAACTTTCAGAAAGAGAATTGACTGGAAGTAGCGTCTAGCCTCCGGCTTTGGAAAAGAGCAATTCTGAGTTTTCCCCTAATCTCAACTACTACTTTGCAATTCTGTAACTATCCCTTTATTTACTCTTTTTTCAGGCCAAGAATATTGGTAAATACACGCCGTTCATTAATCAGGATTTTTTTATTGTAAGGACTACATATATGCTTTGTAAAGCATTGTGATAACATAGCTACTCACAACAGTGTATTTTTCTTTACAGATGCAGAACACCATGTAACAACACTTACAAGCATGTCAAAACAATATCTTTAATTTAAAAATACAAGCAAACTATGTACTTGGCTGACTGAAGCAGAATTCTTAGTCCAAAATGTACTGCGCTCGTTCTACTGTCCTTTAAATTTACTGTGTTGAATGCAGATGAGAACATGCCACATCTATCTGGGTCAAATCTGTAACTAAGATTCCAGGTTCTTGTAGTAGTTTACAGTACCAACAAAAGACAACTTTGAAATGTATATGAAACTAACCTTTGGCCAATTAGGCTTCAAAACTATGGCTCTTTTTCCATCAGCAAGGGCTCTCCTTAGAGAAGAGACGGAAAAAGAAGAGGTATTTATTACTTAAACTTTAGAAAAACCTACAGATCAGATGTAAAAGACACTATAAAAACACAAGTGAATAAAAGAAGAGTTCATTCACCTGCGTGAAGGCATGGCCAGACAACACTTCTTAGCTGAAACTTACCTGGATTAAAATGTTACAGTCTAAACAATTTCACCCATCAATTATTTATTCCCTCCTCCTGCCTACTAGGTTTTCCAGCATTTCTGCATATGTATCCCCTCCACCTTAGCTGGTGTATAACAAAATGTTCCTTTAAAAACCAAAGCCTTATTAAAAATCCTTAACACCAAACCTAAATATTTTGACAAAAATCATATTGGAGAGTAGTTATATAATCACAGCCAGAGTGCAAATAACTGCTGAGCACTGAAAAACAGTAACCTCCAAGACTCCTGACAACTAAAGTCTGAAAAACATGCTTGACTCTGACTTCTTATATACAAGGTGTCATGGAATAACTAGAATTACAATTTTGATCAGAAGAGAAGCAGACTATCCCTATGGCTCTACGAGAGAACACAGAGCACCAGTGATGGCCTCTGCTGCTTTCAGTGCTGTCCACAGTAGACAGCTGAAGAATTTATGTAACTTTGGGATGCACCACTCGCTCTTCACTGAACTACAGCTATGTGTTAGATAAGCAGGATGTAGTAAATTACAACAAAGAGTGGTCACATACGAATTATTTCAGACAAGGAAGTTTACAAATAATCTCACACTCCCCTTTGATTGCTGGGTCATGCTGACTCAGTGGAGCATTTACAAAATGTCTGCAGTGAGACCTAACTGCAAAAGCTTGAGGCTTTAACTATTTTACCCCCACAAAGGGGAGGAAGACTGGAAAAAACCCTAAACAACCCACACGTGTTTCACACAGAAGTCTCCATAAACTGCCTAGTCACTACCTCTGGTTTTCGTAACTGTTATAGCAGGAAAGCTTGTACACAGGGATCTGAAGGAGGACAATGAGATGCAATGAAAGCTGGATACTAAGGAAAGGCCTGAAAGAGACAATAATTCTAAGACAAGGCAGTAACAGCAGAATTTAGAGATGTAGCAATACATTTTAAAAACTTAGTAAGAAATAAAAGACCACAATAGAACTAGGGATTAAAGTGGGAGAAATTGCACCATACTCATATTGCAAGGGACGCAAACAAAAGGAAAAAAGTGCATGAGTAAGAGTCAGTGGGGTACAGAACCTCAAGATAGTAATAAAAGCAGTTGAAAAGATTTAAAAAAACCTGAAGCGTTTGACTTGTTCTCTAATGTATGCTGTTGTGCTTTGTTTTTACCCACCCAGTCTTTCCTCCAGTGCCACCTTTCGACAGTCTGGCGCAGTGCTAGGACAGCTGCTCCAGTGGAGCACAGTCAAAACATCACGACATCAGGCCAAGCTGCAGGAAAAGGTCCTGTCCCGTAGCAAAGCCTGGGAGGGAACATGATCACTGCCTCTCATGAGGCTCTGAAAATGGGAGGAATACACACACCTTGGTAAAAGCTTCCAATGCTCCAGCAGATGATCTGGAGAACACTGTTAACGGCCTGGTCCCATAGTACAGGACTGCCACCACTGACAACAGGATCTAAGATACTGAGTTTGCAAAAACCTCAAGACTGAGGTTCTTGGTCTTGCTCAGCCTCAACTCCAGTTTCACCTGCCTGCTGCTTTCTTTCACTTAAGTGTGACATCAACTTCTCTAATTGAGCAGGTGTGTATGGTTAATTTGAGCTACTTGTTCATATTTGTGTGGTACAACCATAGATTTAGCTGGAGTAAGTGCTTGTAACTGCTATCTATACAGAATGAGGTATTTATGATTCCAGAACAATGATGTCCTGTAAAGAAATACAACGCTGGTATGACAGCAGAGGCCTTGAGAAGTGGAGACACAGAATGCAACAAAGTATAGGCAGGAGATAATAAGAAATGGGGCACAATCTTGTCAATGGAGACCCCATGGCTATAAACAATTCACCAATGGTCAGTTAAAGACATGTCAAATCTGGAAAAATATGACTTTAAGGGTAACAAAAAGTAATATCCATAAAAAGTACTATGTGTAGTAAACTCAGACCTAACAGGGTGCCACAGACCAACAGAGCAAAGGTGTAATAGCACATTAGTAAACACAGAAGCAAACCCAAGTGAATTCTAGAGTGAGGAAGAAGAAACCATCAGCATGAACATCACATTTCTCATGGAGAAGGGCTCTGTTCACCTACAGCTTTCTAACCCCACTGCTACAGCAATGGAACTGCCAACTTTGGTACCCATCCAGAGGAGCAGTGGAAGAGGGGAGGATAACACCAGGAAAATGGGCAAAAACAAAAAATCATGTGCATATCAATTTTAATTACATTGATATTTTTTCTTTTTATTTCAACAATTAGATCAGGGCTAATAAAAATTAGGCCCTTAAGACTTCAATTATACTAGCAATAAATTCTTGGTTTGGCTTTACATAAAAGGTATACATCCACCTTGCTTGATTTTTAGATTAACAACTGTCTTAACAAAAATAACCCACATACTCACAATGATCTCTTCTTCAAGAGGTTTAATAAAAATCACAATACTCACAGGTACTGAGATTTGTTTTTCTTGTTGTATAAGGCACACACACACAAATTTTAAGTGGTAGTACATACTGCCAGAAGATACATCTAATATTACTCATTTTTCTTAATGTCAGCTGTCTGAGGTAATAATATCACAATTATTATATACTTAAGTTTTAAGAATATTATTTTCCTAAGTATATTGACAGTTTCTAACTGCAGGATCACAACATTTCAGATTATAAACAAGGGATTACTTACTTGTACTGCCGTGTGAGAATTAAACAAAGAGCTCGGTTTCCATACAGAAGGTGGTTTGCAGGACTTAAAGAAAATTATTAAGAGTTAGTAGCGTATGTTACTATTGAAAATCTTAAGGAGAAAATAAAGTAGGCTTTCACAATAACTGTCTGCAAGCAGTCTAGCATCAATTATTTACAAGTTTCCTTGAATACCCCCACTGATTTACAAGTCAATGAGAATATTAGTTTCAATTGTGTAACAATTCGTAAGATTTGGTCCCACTAATGTGACTTCCAACCAATTAAAGTCACTTTTAGACTACCTTAAAGGAAAAAGAAAAAAAATATAAAAAAAAAAAGGTGAGGAGGAAAAGAGCAATAAAAAGAGCATGAAGCACAGAACATGGAAAAGCCAGCTTGACTGCCTGGCCGTGCAGACTAAGCAGTTGCTCCAAAGAGTTAAAGAATCATCCCCAATGTACCTAATGGAGAATGAAAGTGGGGAACCAATAAATGTAATCCAGCAACCACTTGAAAGAAGACCAGGCGAACATGCACATAGTTAGGGACGGAATGCGATGATGAAGCAGAAGACAGTCGGTTCACACTGGGAGAATGAGAAAGGGAAGACAGTGCACAGAGCAGAAGAAGAAGGATCTCCTAGCTGCTAGACATTAATTCACCTTCCAGGAGGGTCTTAAGGACAATTTTTAACAAACAGCTGTAACAGTTGAGCTCTACAGCCCTTGAAAACCATGAAACTTCCTTTGCTCTTTCCAAACCATGGGATTTCCTTTGCTCTTCCACTGAATTCTGTTCATCCCTTCCCCTTTGCTACCCTGTGCAAAGCTGACCTTAGCCTGCTCCTCCAAGATCCTGGACACAGTCACTTGACTGAAGTCAGCCAACCCAACTTTTCAAGGAGGCTGAAATCAGCTTCAATTTGGGATTGAAATGTATCCTACTATGTGACATAAAATCTGAAGCAAGGATCAGCAAAATGCTAACCCTTTCAACTGCACAATTATAAAGCTACAGACTTCAAAATGAAAAAAATAAGTCTCCACAATCACTTTTTATGAAAGGTGGGACTTTATGAATTTCACCATATTTCACAGACACAAGGACTTGTAAAAGCAGCATTTGCACAACTACAACACAAGCAGCGATATGCTCCAAGCCTGCATTCTGTAACTACTTGACATTCCACGTGGACTATAGGAAATGGGCAAATGCTCTATATGAATGAGGCAAATTCTCATTTAATCTTCTTAAAGGAAGTCTCCCTGCCCATTTACAGAGCCCAGGGAAGACTCCAAAGCTGTTCAGCAAATGACTTCTGAGAAGAAATTAAAGAAGACTTACAAAAGGAAATTAAGTCTTTTGCATACACAGGTGCCAAGACTACACTTAAAAATAAATATTTGTTCTTGTTTACTTGTTCTGTGTCATAGCTGAGACGATAAACATTTGCAAGAGTTGGTCATACTGTTCTGCTGGAAGAGTATTCAGGAAGGATGATGCTAACAGCAGCTGTTCATACCAGATAACTTATTTCCTTTCCTGGGTTTACTATACTTACTGTTAGTCCTTTTAAATCAGTTTTAAGCCTTAAGAGGACTTTTGGGGCAGTACAAGTTCAAACAACCATTAGTAACAAGAAATGAAATAGAACAAAAAATGTGTTAGATACCTAATTTTTTTTTTTTAGAAAAAGCTATCATTTGGCCTCCAAGTTGCTCATGCAAAACTATACAAAAACCAGCATAAATCTGAATAAGCTGAACACATATTATATAACACAATCTAGTTAACCAGTTAGTTAGTTCTTACCAAAACTCTATGGCTTTAGTATATGACATTATAGCATGATCAAAGTTTCCTTGGGAAAACTCCTCATTTCCCTTCTGTTTCATAGATTCACTGTTCTGTGAAATCAAGACAAAAAAACCTCAGTAACCACTGTAACTAAACTCATCTGCAATGAGAAGTAAAGAAAACTGACAAGAGGCACTTCAGTTTTTATGCTTATAGAAACAGAATGTTACATATGCGCTATTAGCTGTAATTTAATACTTTCAATTCACTGCAGTTAATAAGCTTAGAAGTGCATGAATGAAAATTTTTGCAGACAAGAATACAACGAACAATAATTAAAAAGCAGGACTAACTCAAAAGCTCTCCTGAGTTCCATAGTGTAGTCATTATCAAAAGTGAGAATATGTCAAATAGGAAAGTAGGCAGAGTAAAGCACAGTGCATACAGTTCCTTACTCGGTGCCTTTCAGTGCAGTTCCTGAACTACATAATTGAAGCACGGAAGACAAAGGAATTAAGAAGACTTCCACAGAAAGAAACCCTACACATCTACACTAAAGGAACACATGGCAAAGAATTTGAGAGCATCTTATTTCTGTAATAAAATGATCAAGTTGAAAATCTTCTACCAACATTAACTGCATTACCTTGAGCTTTTGGGGGGTTAAGGAAAGGAACACTTTCCAATGTACACTGGCAACATAAACAACTAATTTGTTGTTTATTAGGATAGGATGTCTCAAGGTAACTATTTATGTCAGGACAACTACTTACCATCATCTTTAATCACCAGGTCATTTTCATAATCATTAAAAACCCTCAAAAGATAACAACAGAAAGTGAAAAGCACAAACACATTCTGATATTTTCTCTCACCTTCCTACAGTTTTCACAGGTCATAGCTTTAAATTCTTCAATTAAATTACAATCTTCCAAAGCAACTTTAGTAATATAACCTTTGCCTGGAGACAAAATTCAGAGAAATATAGTGGATGAAGAAGTTACCAATGACAAGAAGTAGTGTTTATCTGCTGCTGCTAAGAATCACACTGTTTTCTGACTGGAAGCAAAATTTGACATATCAACTAAATAACAGAAACAAATTAAGCAAAAGAAACATTCAAAAGAAAAGGATTTATTTATTATTGGGCAAGCCAAAAATAACTGGCTGCAGACTGTAAAGTGTTTATGTACTTGTCTAGTTTCAAGCAACCAAGTGAAACTTGTATTTTAAAGAATTTGCATTTTAAAGATCTGCAAAGATCTGTATTGTAAAGAATTTGTACTTTGGTTCTTAACTATAAAAAGATTCTTCTTCTCACATGTACGTTAAATTTCTACTACACTGTTACTGCAACAACTGAGTTAGAATGCACATATGCAAAAGTACAGGAATAGAAGCCACTAAACGTGTCAAATACAGCAGCCTGGAGCTTTTTGCAATTTCAGCAGAAGTTCTACTGCCAGTGCTAATATCTCAGGGTAACTTCAGTGAGCTACATATGCTTATTTTTGAAATATGACTAACCTATTAATTAGTATTTTGACAAAAACCTCTGCCAAACATTTAACAGAAAGACCCAAACAGTATTTCAGGCAACTTACAACTTAACCTTAAGTTAAAACTATACAGGGCACACATACAGGCCATAAGCGACACCAATGTGCAAAAATGTTCTGTTCAGAAAGAACATGTGCACTGTAAATACGACCCACATATAGAAATTCAAGGAAGAATTGACAAAAAACAAGGAAAAAACCCCCACACCACCACTATTTTCCCAGTCACTTTTTGAGTTGCTCCCAGAGTAATGAAATACATGCAAACATTCACTATTTCATAATTACAACACAAGTGACTTTCCTCACCACAGTTTCCCCAAAAGTGTTCATACTTACATTGACCAAAGAAAACTCCAAGACACACTGAACCAAAACCACCGAGTTTCTCTAGCCTCTGCAGAATACTGACATCACCTGTGTATCTGACCCAATCAAGTCCATGCCCAAAATCAAAGACACCCTATTTCAATTGAAGAAAAGGAAAATAAAGAAAAAAAAATAATTCTATACAAAGCAAAGTCTTAAAAACACCACCACACAAACCAGCAGCTCACTGACAATATAGTGGAAGCATTCCATGTAAATATAACAAACAATACTACTGTAACACACTATGCACTTGTTAATGATTTTTTAGCCTTTGAAACAGACAACAGCTCGTAAACACAACTATCTAGATAACACAAGCATAGCATAATAGAGCATATTCACAAAATGAAAACAGTCATTCTTTCAACAGGAGACAGAGGAGCCACTCAATTTACAGATTTTGATTTAGAAACTTCTTTTCAGTGACTGCACACAAAATTGCTTCAGTGCGAAGTGACAAGCCTGATCAGAAAAAGCAACGTTCTCCAGGCTGTTAGAGACACAGGCAGAGCTAAGACTCAACTCTGTAAATCATTACTTCCTTTCTACTAAAACTGTATTTAATTGCTGGTGCTCCAGAGCTTTAACTGAAGGAGAGTGATTGAGTGAAGAATGTCCATTGCCTGGGATATTCCCACATTACCTGAGCCAACAGATTTTGAAAAATAATGTAAAAACTCACATGACTAAGACAAATTATCACTAAACATATAGGAACTGGGTGACCCAGCAGTAACATACAGTCGTACCTATTCTCCCATTGCAATTCTCAGCTATGATACTGCCTTCTAATTTCACCGTTTTTAATTTAGCTTTTGCAATTAACCTACAGCAGACAGCAGAAACTGGAAAGTGGGAAGAAAATGACAAACACAGGGGAACTAAGAACATTCACTGTCCAAAGTTTACAAGCTGAAAAATGTAACGAGTAAAGGTCTACTATACACCAAATTTGGCAATGGATTAACAGGTTTTCGAATCACACTCTCGCTCTTGCCATTCACGGTCCTTCAGATTGAATCGGTATCACTATTTGATAATCTCATAAAAGATTTCCAACCCATCTCCAAAGAAGAGAACTTCTGTATCATTTCAGTGGTCCCCCACTTGTAGCACTGTAGCCCCATCATACAGCACTGTCATTGCTTTATGCAGAGTTTGCAAGGCCACAGGGCTGTGACTTGTCATGTTTATCCCAAGCTTGTTCTGACCTGCTTAGATCTCTGTTTTAACTTGGCTTTAACTGTAACAGAAATTTTCCTTCTGACCAGGTGGTTATGACTAATCTGTTTTTAAAATGAACCTAAGGAGACCCTAGGATGAAGACAAAGAAAACGTCAACAGCAGTCCTGGCATCGGAGAACTCCAGCTAGCAATGGCTATACCTGCCACTCCACACAAGAAAACACAGAAGCATTCACTTCAGGATCCCAAGAAACAGTGCAAGGATAAGCATAACACTGGGAAAACAGTCCAATACTAGGAAGTGTGTGTATTACAATTTTAATTGTACTATTATTATCATTGGAGAGTTTTTCTGTTTAGTAGTTCAGTAGTATTTATTTCTTCATTTTCTTTCTTCTTCTTCTGCAATAGTTCATTCTGGAAGACATCTACTATACTAGGAACAACTTCTTATCTTTACACATAAAGTGTATTTATTTGCCCACACCTAGCCGTTCAGCATTACACACCAATACCAGCACAGAAAGAGAGGACACTCCTTTTGGTCTTCTTAAGATACTTGTTTTGCAATTCCTGTCACATACAGGTTTTGGTTTGTGACTCAGAGTTGCAACAGCTGGCAACTCCAGTCCTGTATCTATATACTTTAAAAACTTCAGACTCAGTTTATGCAAGCATTTTCAAGTTTGGGATATTTGTATAAATATTTTGGTTTTATTCACACATAAAGAAGCATTCTTATTAAAAACAATTTGAGAAACTTACATGTTCTACTCTGCTGCCAATATTCAGTACACCATGAATAAAAGTTGGAATGTTCTGGAAGAGGGATAGAAAACAAATAAAAACCAAGTTATTTAGATCTGATAGCTTTAGTTTCTATATGCTGAGGCTCAATAACATTTTCTGTTCTGGTTGAATGCAGTACCATCTGGACAGTTGCTCTGGTCCATTTCAAAGTTTCAAGAAATAGATTTGTATTTGGTAGCAAATCCCCTACCATTTTTGTTGAAAAACAAATAAATGTTGACATGGAAATAGGAAAGCATGGATGTTGTTACATCTGGTTAGGAAAGTCAGCCACTTTAACCACTTCTGCAGTTACCTACATACCAAAGAACCAGCTGATATATCCAATGAAAACCACTCAAAACAACAGTACTTCTTCTCCTGAGACCTTATGCTCCTCCAAATAAAATTTACTACTGGACATACAATCTTTTTACGTAGAGGAGATACAGGCTGAGGAAGTAAGAAGAGGGAAACAGAAGTAAACAGGGAGAGAGGAATATACATGGACTCTCACACATAAAGATTGAATGGGAGACTACCAGAGAAGGAAACAGCACAAAGAACACATCACACAAGATAAAATGGAAAAACTGTAGGGACACTCTAAAGTACAAGAAGGTGAAAACAGAGCACTCAGATAGCCTAAAGGAGGAAGCAGCAAAACCAGCATAATGAAGTATGAATCCACAAGGTAACACAGTACATGAATATCGCATCAAAGAAAGTTGCTTGGGGTTGAGCACAGAATTTTGATGGTTTTTTTTTCAAACTTATCATACCTAAATTAAAAATAAAAGTTAAAAAAATCCCTTCAGCTGATGAGAACATTTGTTATATCATTCTCTCCTCTGCTCTGTTCTGTTTCTGTTTTAAGTCAACAACAATATCAAATTTTAAGTATCATTTGCTGAATGAGGGAAAAAATAGTATTTAACTTGCACATCCAGGAATGGTGCCATTTTCCTCACAGATATGACTCTTTTAGAAATTTACAAGGGCCCCAGTCAACTATATTCTCGACTCTGCAAATACTTAGTAAGTTATCCAAACTGTAATAAAGCCTACGACACTCTTTCTAGAAAGCTGCAATTCAACTATCAGACAAGTTTTTCACTCCAGCAAAAGGAAATGTCTAATTTAACATCCCAAGATGCACAAGGTACAGATCTAATTAACCTATTATACTTGAAAACTTACACAAAGTTAAAATATAATACTTACAACAACTTTTTTCATTAAATCGGAAAGGTCTTCCAAAACCTCTAAATCACAGAGTCTCTTCCAATTCCAGTCTAAAATCTGTGAGCTGCTCAAAAAACAGAACAAGTTTCTATTTAGGAAAATAACACTGCATTATTTGGTCATCATTACTACTATTTACGGTAATTAGATCTAAGCAGGACCATGGTTACAAATTCAATAGTTACAAATGTTATCCAGGAAGACAACATCAGCTGCTCTGGAGAGAGGCAGAGAGATGACATCATCTACTTGGGACTTGTGCAAAGCATTCAACACTGTCCTACATAACAACCTTGTTTCTGAACTGGAAAGATGTGGATTTGATGGATGGATCACCCAGTGGATAAAAAACTGTCTGGACAGCTGCACACAGAGAGCTGTGGTCAATGGCTCAATGTCCAACTGGTGATTGGTAACAAGTGGTGTCCCTCAGGGGTCGGTGTTGGGACCAACCCTGTTCAACATCTTTGTCGGTGACATGGACAGCGGAATTGAGCGCACCCTCAGCAAGTCTGCCAACAACACTGTTATGTGCTGCAGTTGATACACTGGAGGGAAGAGATGTCATCCACAGGGACCCTGACATGCACCTCATGAAGTTTAACCATGGCAAGTGCAAGGTCCTGCACCTTAGTTGAGGCAATCCCAGGCACAGCTACAGGTTAGGCAGAGCAGTCAGAGCAGCCCTGCAAATAAAGATTTGGGGGTTTTGGTTGATGAGAAACTGAACATGAGTCGGCTTCAGTGTGCACTTGCAGCCCAGAAAGCCAACCATATCCTGGGCTGCATCAAAAGAAGCGAGACCAGCAGGTCGAAGGCGGTGATCCTGCCCCTCTACTCTGCTCTCATGAGACCTCACTTGGAGTATTGTGTGCAGTTCTGGCGGCCTCAACATAAGGAGGACACCACGCTGTTGGAGCAAGTTCAAAGAAAGGCCATGAGGATGATAAAGGGGCTGGAGCACCTTCCATACAAAGAAGGCTGAGACAGTTGGGGCTGTTCAGCCTGGAAAAGGAAAACGCCTTCTAACCATAACTAACTTAGGCCACTGGTAAAAACATTCCTGTAGACAGTGTAACCGCTACTGAAAGTATACAACGAACTTTCACTGACAACCCCAAACAAACAGAAAAAAAAACCAACCCAAAACAAAGGCTGATTAAATCACTTTGAAATATGATTACTTACTTCAAATCTGCTGCCAAAGAATTGCTTTCACTTTTGAAGAGAAAAGGCCAAAAGATGAGTATTTTAATAATGTTGCAGCATTCTATTAATACGTCAACTGGCTGACTGCACCACACTTCACAGGGATCAACATCTTCAAGAAAACAGTTAGGAATCAGACTACTCAATTCAGGCATTACAAGTAATTGAAGTCAAAATAAACATTCAAACCATCAGTTATTTCCATGCTGTATTCTTAAGTACTACATAAGGAAAAACAAGAAAATCTGAACACTCTAAATACATCTGGCAGCTTCAAGTGCTTTATAAATTGAAGGAGAGGGAATTTATATGGAGGCATAGAAGCAGTATGCATGGGAGAACACAGGTCTGCTGGTAGGCTTTACATTCCTTGCTCAAGGAATTACCTGTGTTCTGAACTGCACTGATATGTTATCAATTTGGAACTGAAGGAGTTGGCAAATGAACTTGTTAAGCCACTGTCTATCATATTTGAAAAATCATGTCAGCAAGGTGAAGCTCCCAATGACTGGAAAAAGGGAAATATAACCCTCATTTTCAAGAAGGGGAAAATGGATGACCCAGGGGATTACAGACCAGTCAGTCTCACCTCTGTGCCTGGCAAAATCTTGGAGCAGATACTCCTGGAAGGCATGCTAAGGCACATGAAAAACAACAAGGTGGTTCGTGACAGCCAACAAGGCTTCACAAAGGGGAAATCCTGCCTGACCCATTTGATGGCCTTCTATTGATGGGGCTACAGAACTGATGGACAGGGGCAGAGCCGCTGATGTCATCTACCTGGACTTGTGCAAAGCATTCGACACTGTCCCATGTGACATCCTTGTCTCTAAATTGGGGAGACATCAATTTGACGGATGGACCACTCAGTGGATAAAGAAGTGGCTGGATGACCACATGCAAAGAGTTGTGGTCAATGCCTCAATGTCCAGCTGGAGACACGTAATTAGTGGTGTCCCTCAGGGATTGGTGTTGGGACCGGTATTGTTCAACATCTTTATCGCTGACAAGCACAGTGGGATTGAGTGTGCCCTCAGCAAGTTTGCCGATGACACCAAGCTGTGTGGTTCGGCTGATATGCTGGAGGGAAGGAATGACATCCAGAGGGACCTTGACACGCTTGTGAGGTGGGCTGATGCCAACCTCATGAAGTTTAAACATGCCACGTGCAAGGTCCTACACCTGGGTGGGAGCAATCCCAGGCACAGCTACAGGTTGGGCAGAGAAGAGATTCAGAGCAGCATGAGGAGAAGGACCTGGGGGTGTTGGTCAATGAGAAACTGAACATGAGCCGGCCTCAGTGTGCGCCCACAGCCCAGAAAGCCAACTGTATCCTGGGCTGCATCAAAAGGAGTGTGACCAGCAGGTCAAAGGAGGTGATCCTGACCCTCTACTCTCGTGAGGCCTCAGTTGGAGTACTGTGTGCAGTTCTGGTGTACTCAACATAAAAAGGACATGGAACTGTTGGAACAAGTGCAGAGGAGGGCCACGAGGATGATCAGGGGACTGGAGCACCTCCCGTACAAAGACAGGCTAAGAAAGTTGGGGCTGTTCAGTCTGGAGAAGAGAAGGCTGCGTGGAGACCTCACAGCAGCCTTCCAGTATCTGTAGGACATCTGTAAGGATGCTGGGGAGGGACTCTTCATTAGGGACTGTAGTGATAGGACAAGGGGTAATGGGTTAAAACTTAAACAGGGGAAGTTTAGGTTAGATATAAGGAAGAAATTCTTTACTGTTAGGGTGGTGAGGCACTGGAATGGGTTGCCCAAGGAAGCTATGAATGTGGTGGTGGTGGTGTTCAAGGCCAGACTGGACAGAGCCTTGGGTGAAATTTTTTATTATGAGGTGTCCCTGCCCATGGCAGGGGGGTTGGAACTAGATGATCTTAAGGTCTAATTAATAGACACATCTGCTGCTAAATGAGGAGCCTAACAAGGGCTGTGAGCTGTTTAATGGCTGTTAATGTTCAAGGTAAAACATGAGCCTCTTTTAACTGTACCCCGTCAATTATTTTCTACAGTAAGTCCAGAGTAGTGTGGTTCATAGCAACATGGTACAATAAAATCAGCAATATTATTCCTTTTTTTTCTCCAGAGGCCATTATCTGCATGATACATGGCTCTTTCAAAAACATAATCCATTTCCTTCAGAGATTGTCTTTAAAAGGTAAAGATCCTTTTTACACTATTGAGATGGCATCAATCATTCTCAGAGCAGAAGCAGTATTATCTGAGATCCTGAATATATGCAAAAATACATTCTACATAGTTGGCTGTGTTCATATGAGTGTCCAACATGTTACAGTTTTGAAGAACTTGACATACTTTTGAAGCACTTGATTTTCTGCAACTAAAAATTATTTTTAAATGTTGTAACTGCAGAATTTTACCTACAAAGATCAACTTGAATGTATCTTTAGATCCATACAGCTATGATATATCTACAATTAACACACAGGTAATGAACACAAGCCTAAGTCACCATCCTGGAACATTAATTGTCTGCATATATGCACGTATTACTAAGGATTTACCTGTTCTCACAAATATATAGTAGTCTTTTGCACATTACGTTAAGATAAAAAGATGAGAATTCTTCCAGTGTAAAAGAACATACTAATGCTTCTGCACAGAAATAATAAATTTCTACTTATTCAGACAAAATAAGGAAAAAAGTGAAATAGCAATCAAAAGGTCTAAACACAGCATAAAAAGTGTATTAGAAAGTATGTAATATTGTTTTAGTTTATATACCTGGTTTAGGCTTCTGTGGTGATCGCTGTACAAACACTGCATGACCCTAAAGATAAACATATATTTTTAACATTGTTCATCTCACAAATGTGTTACACTAGCTATGATTGATGAACTGTTTTTAAATATTAAACCAATACAAATTGTTTACATCAGGGGAAGGGAGGGATGAGAGCGATTTTTACATTCTGTCACTGACTTTTTTTCTCAAGAAAAGGTAATTATTGAACATACTTAGACCAGTATAAAAGATGCGCTTTGGCAGACCTTTATTTTTTCAGTGGCATACTTTCTGGAAATACTAGCATGCTATGTGCAAAGCTGACTTACTATGTGCAAAGATGAGTTACTAACTTGACCTAAGGTGATGACAAGCAATCATGTGATTTCACCCAAAGCAGCATTTTTGAACTATCAGAGTGCTACATGCAAGTCAAAGCTTACTCTCAGAAATAAGTTGCTGTAACATTGACATACTTAACAGACCATGACACCCAATGAGAAAGAGGGAAAAAAAAAATTATTTCAAAATCAGTTAGTCTTGAAAGATGACTGAACATCTCCACTCCACAGAGCAGATTTTAGCACAGTATTTAAAGTCAAAACAAAACACACACACACCCCCAACACACACCCTTCTGTATGTCAAGCTCAAGGTGGTATTCCCATCAAAGCAAAGTTGAAAACCAAGATTTAGCACCTGCACAGAACCAAGCGCTTTCTTTCCATAGCACAGCACACACATCACCTTAAGAGATAAAATGTCTAGTATCTTATGCTAACACAGCTCTTAAAGTACTTCATTTTGTCCACAGAACACACAGGGAAAAAAAATATCTTTAGTGATCTAACCAATTTCTAATGAGACTCCGTACTGGAATGGTAAATTCAATTTACCTCTACTTTTAATTTCTGCTTCGGAAGAATAACACTAGGCCAGCTAGCCTGCATTTTGCAGCAGCAACACCTGAATAAATAACTCATAACTGAACTCTCCAAGCAGCAAGAAGATTAACTACTATAGTGTTTTCTAAGGCTCCTTAAGCATAGCAAGCCAGGGAAAATAACAGTAAAGGAAAGCAATCTTGCAAGTATTAAAACAGAAGAGTGCTACAGTTTATTCAATGAAAGAAACAACTAAATACGTAGAAGCTTTATTGGGCACAAAAGGCTAGAGAAAAATTGTAAGACATGACAAGAACACAGAATGGGTGAACACTGCTGTTAATTTGCAGACTTGAACTTACATGAACTAAGCTGTGATTGCTCTGCAGTTACAGGAAGTGAATCTGTCACTTGGAGATATAGCATCCCCAATATGGCCTAGATACACAGCCAAACAGTTGGTCAAGTTCTCCTAACAGGACCTGTACATCACCATCTCGTTTCACATAGCTGTATATGCACTAAATAAAACTTACTCAATAAGAGGATACACAGTATCTATGCTGTACACCAATTTAGTACTTCTGAAAGTGAATAACAGTGGTGTAAGGTACTTTTGCATCAGTTTGAATTAATCAACACTAGCAATTACTCTGCAGATCAGATATAGGTATAAACTCCACTGGAACATCTTGCAAGTTTTTCATCTAGTTCCAATCCTACTTACCAATTCACAGCAAGATTTACGACCAGCATAAAAAGCCAGGCCTGCAGACTCAGACTTGAATACAGGTTCACCCATGGTACATGATCCTGAGAGAAAAGAATGATGAGAAAGGCATGAAGGGAAGAAGCAACTAACACATGCTTTGCAAGACTTGAAATGATCACAACATTAAATTATTCTTTGCAAGAGTTTCACGAAAGATGTGTTCTTGTTTTCACACAACATAGGTTAATGCGCGAAACAATATCTTAACGAATCAGTCAAAAGCTAGTTAAATCGACTGACATTCTCCCAAGTCCCCGATGCCAGACAGTACTCCAGCGCGCACCCTCACACCAGATCGGCAGCAGAGGGAGTGGCAGTTCTTACCAGCCGGGGAGGGTGCGGCATCCCAGAGCTATTGCCACGTCCCAGGTGAGCAGAGTTAAAGCCCCGGGCAGCCCCGCCTGATAGACTCAGCGCGGCAGCCCCGGCCCAGGCCGCGCATCCCTCGGCGGCTCGCCTGGCAGCGCCCGTCCCTTCCGCAGTCCCGCCAAAGGCGAGGCTAGAGCCGGCCGGGCTCCCCGCCGCCGTGACACCCCGAGGCTCGCCACTGACGTGTCGCAGCCCAGCGTTTCCCGTCGGGACAGCCCTGCCCATGCTCGCTCCTCCTAGCAATAAAGAGCTTCAGCGAGCTGGAGGAGCTCCGCCGCTGCTCTCAGCGCCGACAGCACCAGTGCCCGCCTCAGGCTGACCGAACTGGGCCCGGAGTCACTCCGCCGGCAGCTCCGCAGAGATGGGCATCACCCTCCCGGACACAGCCCCACATGGACGAAGGGGGCTCAGGAGCCCAGCGAGACACGGGGCGGTGGGAAGCACCCGCCGCCGCCGCTGCCGCCCCACTCACCAGCCGCCGCCGCCTCAGCCGCTACCCCTGGACTCCGTAGGCCCGCAGCAGCTCCCACCCGCACCCAGCGGCGCTCTGCCGAGTGGCTGGCTGCCGCCTGACGTCAGGGAACTCACAGGCTCCGCGCCGGTTGCCGCGAGAGGGCCCAACGCTGTGGGTTGTGGGTGCGCATGTGCGGGCGGAGGCGCGCTTGCTTCCTGCTCTTTCCTCCCTGGCTAGGCCGTGACCCCGAAAGGGAGGAGGCAGGGGGACGGGACGGGGGTGCGGGCCGGGTGGGGAGGAGGTTGTAGGCCGGTAGCACAGCGGTTCCTGTGTGTGGGGCGAGCGAAACCGCGGGCGGGGCTGAAAAGAAGGGGGTCGTGCCCCCACGACCGGGAAACCTGTGACAGCGTCTGACCGTGTCCTCTGTGTGCCGTCCTCCCCTCCTCTCCGCACTCTCCATTCCCGCCCCCATTCCCCCCGTAGTTTGAGGGAAGAGACGGACATGGTTGAAAACTCTCCAGCCCCACTGCCGGAAAGGGCAATATATGGATTTGCTCTTTTTTTAGGATCGTGGTTTGGCTTCAGTAAGTATACCGTGTGCTGAGTACTTCACCAGAAAGCGTTGCTTTGTTTACGAGGCAAATGTAGTTCCCGATAAGACCGCCTGGAAAGGATCAAACTTGTATGACACCGTCTGTTGCAAGGGTGTGTGGTGAACTATGATGAACAAACCTGTCTGCTGTTACAGAGATTTGTCATTGCTTTTTGTAATTTCTTCGTGTTTTGTCTGTTTTGAACCTTATTACGGGACCTTTAGTAGTATTACAGAGACAAATTACAAAATTCTCTGCATTCTTTTGTTAGCTTATTTTACTTGAATTGCATACATGGTTGTTACTCAGTAACTACTGTTGATGCTCGTGGTGTAACCTTCCCCACCCAAATACTGAAATTAAAAAAGTCATTATGGCCAACAGCAATGGAGAATGATTAGGGTTACACCAGTATTTCTTTATTGATGTGACAGATGCTTTGTCATATCATAGAGTACCACAACCATTCTTGGCAAAGCATGACCTAGACTAGATGTCCCAGCACCCTGGCCAGCTGGATCTTAAAAGTATTCAGTGTTGGAGAACCCACAACTTCCCTGGGGAGATTCTTCCAGTGGCTGGTTGTTCTCATTGTGAAAAATTTTCCTGTGTCCAGTTGGAATCTTCCCAGGAATAACGTGTGCGCATTACCCCTCATCTTTTCCATGTGACTCCTTGTAAAAAGGGAGTCTCCATCCTCTTTGTAGCCATCCTTTAAACAGTGGGGCAAATACCCTGCATGCTTCCATAGGACCAAGGCTTGAGAGAGTGAGGGCACCTTTTCAGCACAAGGTGCTGCAACTATACTGTACTCAAACAATAAACCAGGATCCTACCGTAAGTCTTTCTCACCCTTAAAAAGTAAGAAGAAATGAAAGTATTTGATTTCTGTTACTGTTACAGGAAGCCACTGCAGTTCTACAGCTTGTGTCACTGTTTGGCTACTAATCTGTTCCCCTCAAGTTTTGTTAAACTTTTGTCTGTATTTGTTAGGAAACAAAATTTCTTGTTATTGTTTTTGTTAACATGAAAATGATTATCTTGCCAGCAGTATTTCCAGTAACAGCATCTGACCAGTTCTATCCAAGCACTGTAATTCTACCAACTTTTCTCAACCACATAATTCACCGTGTGATTATTTTCTGCTGTTTTCCACATTGAGAGGCGTTTGACATCCTTTTACTGAGGGCTTTCTCTGTTTTGCCATTCAACTTGCAAGAAATTGTCTGTCTGTACAGGACATCAGAAAGTAAATGTTAAAGCAAATATAAAAATGACACCATATAACCACCTACAAAACATTGTCCCTGTGTTGGGCAGGTGTTGTGCCTGAGACGCATATTCTACAATGTTTTGGTTGAGCTACTTTGGTTTAAATAGTGTAAAAGCAAAATATTGCTCTAAAACTAGGGAAGGAAGTGTAAACCGCTATCAATTGTACTGTTGTGATCTCTTTAATTCTTTCATGCAGTGTTGTACCTCATCTGGGCTTATGTTCCCGAGACTTGGCTGTTCTCACTGGGACTAACATACTGGCCTCAAAAGTAAGTTCAGCCAGTTGAACTTTTTCGCCTGAATATGTGTAAGTGTCGGACACCCTTAAATATCCTCAAATAACAAAAGTTGGGGTTTTTTGTTGTTTGGTTGTGGTTTTTTTTATATAGTGGCCCTGTATTTAATCCAGGTTTTGATGATAAAGGACTCTAATCTTTCTGAAGCATTTTTTTATGTAGATAAGTGTCTATGGTGAGAAAAGCGATAGTATTTGGATGTTTTGTGATAAATTTGTTCTCAGGAACTTTGCCAGTGGAAATACAGTAAACTTCATCGAATCATAATAGTAGTAGTTAGGTTTGGAAAGGACCTTAAGATCATCTAATTCCATCCCCACTGTCATGGGCAGGAACTACACACACTAAACTGTGTCACCCAAGACTCCATCCAACCTGGCCTTGAGCACTGCCAGGAATGGAGCATTTACCACTTCTTTGGATAACCTGGTCCAATGCCCCACCACCTTCACAGTAAAAAACTTCATTCTTTTATCTAACCTAAACTTCCCCTGTTTAACTTTGAATGTTACCCCTTGATGTTTATTTAAAGATTTAAGTATTTCCTGAGCCCCATACTTTGGCCAAAAAGCGGCCAGTGGCTGAATACTTTTCTTTCTCCATATAAAACAACAGTACTGTATCATCTTTTCCTGTCTTTTCCATATGTATAAGACATATCTTTCCAGTTTTTCAACATCCTCCCTAAGAGACTTTCTGGAGGAATGTTATTCCTGGGATGATTCCTCTCATCCCTTTTCCTTAGGCCTGTCTGTGGTACAATGATAGTATTCTTTTTAACCACAAAGTGTATCTTCAAAACATAATTTAAAAAACCCCCAACACATAGGTAAGAAATCTATTTGAGGATCTATACCAGACTAGCTTTGGTGACTCTGCAGTCAGTAATAATGGGAGAGGCCACAGCCTCTATTCAGAGGTGGTGTTTTCTTCTCCTCTTGGCTGAGTTTGTGCGAGATACAGTAACAACTGCTATATTAAAACTGTTGTATCATTAGGTGTTTGTTATTATGATATGTGAATTTTAAAACCTTCTTCCTCAGATACTGGGCAGTTGCTTTGCCGGTGTATCTACTGGTTGCTGTAGGAATTGGTTATATATTACTTTTTGGTATTAACATGATGAGTACAGCTCCACTTAACTCCACACATACTATTACAGGTAATTTTAGTGGTTTTTCTGTTTTGGCTTTTTTAATTTTGATACTCAACTGGTAATTTCTGTAAATGTATATATGTAGCTCTATATAATATAAACCAAATTTTAAGCCTTTAAATACTTTGATTTAGAAAAGGAGTTCTTGGAAGTACTGAAGGACTAGAATGAAAAGATAGCCATGAGCCGGACTCTTCCCTCTATGCCATCATATTGTAGTGGTTTCCAACTAGCAAAGAGTACTTTGTTGGTAAAACAGACCACTTTGGAGGAACAGGGGTTAGGCATGTAAAGATCTGAAAGGTTAGCACCTTGCATTATGAACTAGTGAAGAGTGTCATGGGAAGAAGGGTGTGACTACCTGCGTGGCAGTGGCAGAAGTGGGAAGGCAAGGAAGAGTCAATGTGGTGCAGAGGAGGATGTTGTGGTATTGAGGCATGATTAAATATGTCAGTGATTGCCTGTGTAAAAAAGCTGTTCTTCAGTTTTTCTCTCAGCTTTTGTGTAGCCTTTACTCCTGCCAAGGAGACATGTTCTAGGCATTCACAACATTCTCCAGGCAGCTGCACCTTCTTCCACATGCACTTCCACTTCCTATTTGCAGGTGTCAGAAAAAACACAGACAACAAAATTTGGCACAAAATTTACCTATTGCTAAAGCAACTGCTGAAGTTGCATTCTTTCACCAAACTATGTACATAGTAGTAGTACATTACAGTGCACTACTAAGGAAAAGCAATCCGTTGAGGCTGTAGTTCAAATGCATTACTCCAATGCTGCTGTCAAGAACTGCCATTTAGTCACCTTTGTGTTCCTGGGCTCTCATTGACACTCCCATGTCACCTTCCCTTTTGATGTCAACCCAAGAGTTTGTGTGACTGTATGGCGGGTGGGACAGGGTACCTACTATGTTTGAAAAACAACTGTATTTGAAAGTTTCCTTTTTCAGAGGGAGAAGTTCTGTAATTGTGTTCAAAACGCATCTGTAAAAAAGGAATGGATGCTGTGTCATGATGGGAACAAGCAGCCAAGATAAAGGGAGGGTGGACTGCATCTCTCAGCAAAAATTCTAGTACAGTGTTCAAACTACAGGCTGAGCTATTCAGTCTGGGCTTTTTTGTTTGTTCTTTTTATCCTTGGATAGTTAAGATTTGATGTCATACAGCATCTTAAACCAAGTCCCAGAGAGTGATTTCAGCAGGAGGGTGGGGTTGATTTCTTCAGGGGCTCTACTAAGACATCTTGATGTAAAGTGTTTCTGATGGCCATCTTATTATACCTCAGCAAGATGGGCTTTTCAGCATTACTTATAGCAGATGAATTTATGCAGTGTTTCATTACATAATGTTGCTTGAAAGGAAAAAAAAAAATCTATAATAAATGAAATGTTCTTATTCTTTCCTGTAGATAACTATGCAAAAAAGCAGCAGCAGAAGAAATTCCAAGAAGAAGCAATTCCAGCACTGAGGGATATTTCCATCAGTGAAGTAAACAGAATGTTTTTCCTTTCTGAAAAAGGGATCCGCAGTAGTAGGTAGTCATTAAGATCTGTTTGAATAAAGGAGTAGTACAAGTGTTACATAAGGAAAATCAAAACCTCTCCAAGCTAAAAGTAACCCAGTGTCTTTCTACTTGCAGAAGAAAGTTGGGGGTTTTGTGGGTTTTTTGTTTTTTGTTTGGGTTTTGTGTTGTTTTTTTTTTTTTCCCCTGAATCTAACTAAATTTATGGTTACATATTTCCCTGAGATGGCTTGATTTTATTATACATGCACCTTAATAACATGCCGTGGTATGAGAATTATGCCACATTAATTTCTCTAACCATTCTTGTGAGTTTAAAATGTTCTATTGTGTGCATATTTCTGCTTGTAATTTTCCTCCACGAATGAAAGAAATAGCTTTCAAACATAGCGTAATTCTGTTTCTCTTTGAATTCAGCGAGGGAAAATGTGTTCCACTGGTCAAATGGAAGTTATGTTAATTTGAAGTTTTTACATTGTAAATATACAGTTCTTATCTGTAAATATTAATAAAATGTAGCCAACTTTTGCTTGTTAAAGTTAGTGGTTTTCCTGTGATTCTATGATATTTGTTCTGGGCAAAGGTGTATAGTGGTCCACTTTTCTTTACACAATTATTTACTCAGCAAAATATGTTGATTTCCTCCCTCTTGGCCCAGACCAGTGGGTTTCTTGAAATGCAAAGATTGCCAGAAATAAGGAAGGTGGATTGTGAAGATTTTTCTGAAACAAATCTCGAAATGACTTTTTTTAAACCACTCTTAAGAATACTGAAAACTAGATTCTGGAAACACAGGAACAGGCAGGTCCATATTATAGCGTAGGTTATAGCAGAAGGTGCAGTAACTTGTTATGGCAGTGGTTCAGATGTTTCTGAAACAGTGGATTTTCTTTCAGGTGTGCATTACTGTGCAGAGAAAGTTTTTATTGCCTTTCGTCCAAGAGTCACACACCTGGTTATCTTCAGCAGTCAAGGTTATTCAGCTTGGTTATGAAAGCCAGGGGATAGAGCTTCATTATTGTTTGTTAGGTCTGTAAGCCAACTTCTGACCAGCAGAGAATTTAGTTAAAAACATCACTATTTCATTAAAAGGTAATAAAGTTTTGAAAATTTCTGTGAAGAATCTTAGCCAGTTCCTTTAGAAAATGGTCAAAACAACCATCAGTTGCTGTGGGAAGTCTTAAGACCTGGTAACAGTCAATCTAATATAAATAGAAAATCTGTTGTTTTTTCATCCTCTTTAGTAGTTTGCTATTTTTTTCCACCTGTGTTTGAAGAAAAAACCCAAACCTGCTAGGTGTTGCGGGTAGGAGAAAAATACCTTCTTAAGAAAGGCAAAAATACATTTCAACATTTCACTCTGAAATGGTAAATTTTAGGTATATTGTTGTTTGGGGACATTTCACAAGAGTGAGTGTTTGTACATAAGCCTGATGACTGCAGATTGGTACAATGTTTGTTTGATAGTTATAGGCATGGTTGTGAACTTTTGTTTTTCAGTTTGCCCCCAGTTGCTATTGTTTCCCCCTCCTGCCATGCTTTTGCCCTTCTGTTAATTTTAATTTATGTGCTCAAACATATATGGGGTGGATTCAAGATTTTGTGATCAACAGACATGAAGGTGTATTTACTCTTGTGAATTCTGTAATGTTGTAGACACTGAACTATTGGCTGTAATTTTTTTTTTTGTGTAATTTCTACTTGTGTTCTGCATTCCTTTTGCTTTCTGAGAAGGCAATTTCGGTTTTAATTCTAAATTGACAGCAAGTGAAGGCCACGTTTCTGGTATCATTTGATGTAGGGATTAATTTAGTCCCCTGTTAAGGATACCCAAATCCCTTCAGGATAAAGAAAAGCTACTGGAAAATGCCCTCAAGCCCTGAAAGCACACAAATTAAAGGACTGTAAGCCTTCGACAAAGATTGTATCAGTGATGAATCTGCCATTTCATTTAACTGCAGACTTCACAATTATGGGAAAACTAACAGAGGTACTTAAGTGAGTAGGCAAAGTGGGGCCATTTGTTTAAGTAAAACTTGCAGGCATGAAACTCAATCTTTGCTTTTCTATCACTACTGTGTAGTGGTGCTTCAAAGGCACTGTAGTGACCTTTTCTTCAACTTAAGAGTAATGTTTGACACTTCAGAAATTGCCTCTGTGATCAAAATAAAGCCAGTTGTCTAAAAAAATCTGTTGTTGTCATTGGGCTAACAAATGCATTGTAGGGAATTGCAGGTATTTGGGATCCGTCATTTCACTGTCTTGCCTGTGACTGTGATTAAGGAAAAGATATGCAACTCTGCTGGCAAAAAGAAGAGAGAGTCACCCTTTTGTAAATGTACAGCACACTTACAGCTGTAGTTATTTAGTGGGTTTTATATAGACTTTGCCTTAAATATTATTCAGAAAAAAAAAAAACCAAACCTGAAATGATTGAACTGTGTTGCTACTAGTGCCTTTCTTTACAAAACATACCTGTTTACAGATGGGATATCGGGTATCCGTTCTTCTCAGAGACTGAAGAAAAACTAAATAAATAAAGGCAAAACCCTAAATTTGCCCCCATTTTCACCCTTTTGACTTCCTCATGATATACTGTTATAGCACAACCTCTAGTAACAGAGTTACACCAACTGCATTGTCCTTGCTGAAATAAATGATGAAACCGCAGCCTTGCATTTTAATGCACCTTCTAGGATTCTTCTGCAGTTTTTATATATTGGAGACTGATGGTATTTTACACATTTTGCTATAAATGTGATCTTGTAAAGCAGGTTCCCCCAAATGGTGTTTGAATGAATGTCTATGTAGACATGTCACAAAAAAAAAAAGCTGTTCTGTTTAGAATGAAAAGGTGATATGCCAAAGGTAATAATAGAGCTTTGGTTGCTGAATTTGTGTATACATGGTAGAGTATGTCTCTCTGTTTTCCACCTTAGCTGTAAGGAGAAGAGTAGTAGCAACACAGACTGTGTTTATGATGTTGAAGTTGAGAAGTACTGAAAGAGAGTCATGCAACTGATTTAAAAAGGGAAGCTATCTTGAAACTGATTTTGGTCTTTTTCATTGTACTGTATTGAATGCCATAAGCATGGATGCTTCAGTGCAAATGTATGGTGTATGCATGTGAAGTAGTAGAAGAGCTAAATTCTTTGTGTAGCCGCATAATTTCATTCTAAGCATTGGTAGAAGAATCTGCCACTTTGACGTTAACAGTGAGCTACAGCAAAAGAGGTAAATGATCTTTTGTGAAGTTCAAATGTATAAAGCCCATGAAGTAAAATATGCAGGCACACATGAGTAAGAGGTTAGCACGATGTTTGTGTTTACTGTTCCTGCAGATTGGATGGCTGGAAGAAGAAAAGGAAAGAAAAAGCAACACAGCATCTCAAATGTTATTTCAGTTTCTAGACATAAAAGTGATGCCCTTGCAGGAAAAGAAAGAACTTGTTTCAGCAGCAGTGAAATGGAGTTGTCTTTCTCCTTGAGATACGCAGGTACACTTTTGCTGTTACCTAATGCATTCTGAAGTGTACAGGCTGTCTTAAAAATATTTTAGCTTACTATGAAATGCTGTCATCTTGATTTGATGATCTTTAAAATAATCATTGTTTGTGATTGGGGATATAAGCAAAAACGTAAGTAACAAATTACTCTAGATATTTTATGGCAAAGCTCATATACCAGTAAGTGCCATCAAAGACCGTCTCATATGAATCAGAAAGCTGTAATATTAGATGGTTATATTGTTGTTGCAAGCAGCATTTCTGTAAAGTTAAAAATTGTCCTGGGTCGGGCGGGCTTATACTGCCTATGAAGCAGGTAGTGTGCCTGGAGCTTTTCTAAGAGCAGGAGTGTGGAAAATGTATGTTTTAGTTCCACAGTGCAGATCTCTCTGGTGGTTCATTGGTACACCTCCATGCAAGGTGGACTATAAACATTAAAAATGCAACTCTACCTCCAACAGCAAGTAAAGTGTATACAAGAAATGATGGTAAAGTAATAGTAACAGGTTTTTACATTCTTTTTAGTGGGACTTGAGATGCTGTGAGTTAAATCAGGAAAAGTTAGGCTAAAAATATACCTTAAGGAGGAGAAGCGATAACTTTAGAAACAGTGAACTTCCCAACTCTCGTTCAATATGAGAATGGAGGTAATGTGAGGTAGTCTAAATAGTGTTTGACTCTTCTTCCTCTTCTCCCCTGCTCCAGCATTCTGTGCCATGAGAGTGTAACATTGATATCTTAGCTGAATCTCTAGCAATTCAGTTTGATAACTTTGATTAGAGTAATAAGAAGTTACGAGTTCTTTGCCTTAATACAGTGTTTCTCTAATACCTAATTCACATTCATGCCGAAGCTCCCACCAACGGAAACTTACCACTAAAGCTCTTTTGAAAAAACAGCTTTTTGAGTACTTGCTTTCTTTACCAGGCAGTTTCATTTTGGGGTGTAAATGATAAAGCATTTCTGACTTACAAACAGAACAGTTAATAAATGATTTTGTGTAAATAAATTTTGTTCCATAATGCATCTTTTCCATCGGCACTTGAGTCTGAGTGGCTAAAATGTTTAACTCAAAGTCCTGCTTGCTGCTGTACTATTAGATCTCCAGTCAGCTCTAAAACAACTGAGATGAATGTTTTTTTTATATGCCTCCCTCTATTCATGAATGGAACTGTATTCTGAGGAGAAAGTTTTGGAAGCATTTAGTCTTGTTCTGCCAGTTCCCTTACACAGAAATTGGCAAAGTAAATTTTGTTGGCATGCTGTGCAGTTTCTGTATCAACTTAAATCTCAACCTTTTGCTTAAATCAGCTGATAGTTTAAACCAGTCTGAAAATCACGATTATATTGAATGTAATTTTAAGTAGTATATGTTTCAGAGAAGGGGGTGAATTTTGCTTCCTGAGCTTATAAAGCTGCTATTTGGAAAATTGCTTTTTCTCAGTTGTGGCAACTCAGTCCTACTGCTGTTGTCATTCTCTCAGTATAAATGTAGCTTAGGAAAAAAATGTGATTGTGATAGTTGGTTTTTTCCTTAATACAAATTATTACTGCATTACTAGTAATAATTTGGCATTATTTTATAAAGAACACTCAAAGAACTTTAATGTCATGCAAGGATATTATTCCCTTGGATCTATGTATCCTCCAAGATCTTGTCTTGGAAGATCTTAGAAGTAGAATTCAAGACTGTTTTATGAGCATACTTTAATTTTGATTTTTCACATGAATACATGCAATAGAAATATAAAAGTGTAGGCATTGTCTGAATAACTCCCCAGCATTCATGTACAAGTGGAATATGAACTTGTCTTTTGCTCTTGTAATTTTAGACAAAGATAATCAAAAGGTAGCATTTGCTGGAAGTGAACTACTAAGGGAAGTTATGTGGAACAGAGATCTTGAGCCAACAAATCAATTTGTAAAATGCTGTGTTTCTAGTCTTGTCTTTGAAGTAGTAAGCTCATGATGGACTTACTATATGGGGATGCTTTGTTATCTTTTTCCTGTAAATGATGGATCATTTTGAGGTTACTGAAATCTTAGCAAGGTCAAACTGCAGGTGAAGAAACAAACCAGAGCTGACAGCTGAAAGTTAACTCCAGCCAAATAATAGAGATGCTATATTTCTATTAGTTCACTTTTAGTCTTCTCTTAATTATTAACAACCTGTAAGGGATCACAATGCATATTTTATTTAGTGTGCAAATAAGGGTACTTTAATGTTGTAACATGAAAAGACAGTTATTTGACAAAAAGAAAAAAAAAATCAAAATGGCTGGCTTGACAGGAAAAGGATAATACAGGTTTGGCTTTGTCTAATGATTGCAGTTAAATATTGCTAGTCAGGTAAATAGTATGGTAATGTTACCTTAATTTGAAATGGAATTTGACAATACAGGAGAAATCAAACGGAATGTGTAGCTGAGACTGAGAAATGGAATCAGTTCAGACCAATGCAATGTTGTCAGACTTTAGCAGATGTGCAAGATGATTTGTTTGAATATTTCTAACAGCCTTTGGCAATATTGACATTCACTATCCAACAGCATTTGTCTAATAACAGCGTCTGTTCTACTGCTTTAAAGAACACACTTTTATTAAGATATTTTTTTTCTGTTCCAGAGGTGTGGATTTTTAACAGCACTTACTTATGTCATGAAATCTACATCTGATGCATTGGGGATGTAGCCTGTTTGCGAATATTAAAATGGCTGTTTCATGGGAGACCAAAGATAAATATGGCTAATATCCTGCCTCCAACACTGGCTAATGATGCCTGCTATAATAGTAAGAGCAAAGATTAGAGAAAGAAGCTAGTAATGTTTCCCCAGAATGCTTCCCCAGCCTGCAACAATATGAAGCTTCTGAACCAGATGTTATATGTTTATATTTTTTCATGAAAATCTTTAATTTACTTTTTATAAGTAGGTAAACTCTTAATTTCAAGAACATCACAGCATAATCACAAGTTGGGTTAAGTATTACTTCCTTTTGTTTTGAACTTGCTTCTTGCTACTTAAATTTCATATTCAGTCATTCTCTCCAAGCCACTCAAGGTAGTATAGACAATCTTTATCATAGAATCACAATCATGGAATGGTTTGTGGTTTCCATGGGCTGGAAGGGTCCAACCCCTTGCCATGTGCAGGGACACTTTCCACTAGACCAGGTTGCTCAAAGCCCTGTGGCACCAACCTGGCCTTGATATACTTAGTCACATCTTCAGGCTGAAAAGTTCTGATTGGTTTCATTGTTTGTGTAATCTATGTACTTGATCATCCTTCCCCGCCCCCCCCCTCTTTATTCCATTCATGTCAGATATGAATATAATTTTCCAAGATACAGTAGACCTATCACTCTCATTCTGGGTAGCTGATCTGCACTTTCTCAGTGGCCTCTTGTCTGGGATTTGCTGTATCTGGAAATTCTGAACAAGTTAAAAATGTTCAGATTCTAAGATTCGTGTTACCACAAAACTTGGAATAAGGTGCCCCATCCAGTATTGATGTGGTTCTGTTAGTATGTATGGCCACTGTCTACACTGTATCTTGTGTTCTTGCATTGTCTGTTTTACTAGTTACCCTACTGGAAGCTGCTCTGACTGACCAACAGTCTTGGAAAATAGTTATTACACTGAAGGCAGTGCTGTCTATTTCTCAAAATATTCAGAAGACTTCATCAACCAAAAACTGACTTAGGACCTGGCAGTGTTCTGCCATGCTGCTGCCAGCAAGTCCAGGAGGCTTTTTTGTGCATCTCAGTTAGACATTTGCCAGTTCAGACTGGTTGACCACCAGCTGTCTGGAGTTAATAACCAGTCCTCAACATCATCACATAGTTCCACCTTGGTGGTACTTATCCCTCCAGCTCAAAAAATCTCTCCTAAATACAGGAAGATAAGTCTCAGTTGCAGCTGAAGCTGGCCTCCATTTATCTCATGTGTTCCTGCAGCTGTTAGTTCATCATTGCTATCCTGCAACAGTAGTAACACCCGCTCTTGCCATGCATCTATGTCCGCAAGCATGCAGTGGTCAGAAATGGTTAGAAAACTGGTGTTTTCTAAAAATGGGACCACAGCCCACTGCTTGGCATTTGCAGGGCAGGCACTGGAGCTATAAAGGAGAAAGTAAGAGGCAGCATGGTCTCAACAGAAAGGTAAGGATTAGCAAGGAAGAACCTACAGAGTGTGCCTTTTACATAATGCATCCCTAAATGGTGACAATGTCTGTGTAAGGCAAATGGCTCTTCACTGTTGTGTGTTGGGAAGCACTGTGCTATGTGGGGATCATGTGGTAATTGCCATTTCCACAGGGGATGGAGTTGGTTCCTTCAACATACCCATCCAGGTTCCAGTAATCCTCAATGAAGGCCTGAGAAATTCAGCAGTAACCAGGTTGGTTTGGGGCATAGCACAGATTAATATGGCAGAGCAGCTGCACAATTATCTTAAGAGGCGAGAAAAAGCCCTGTTCAGAACTCTAAGGTGAGCATGAAACACCAAATGTTGGGAGTGAACTCATCTGAACACTGATGGAGATGAGAGGTTCTTGCAAGGAAGAAGTTGGGACTTTATGTACAATAATTTGACTGCTGTATAGAATATGTCATCACCAGCCTGTTAAGTGATCTTTGATGCTTTTCTGTTTGTTTGTGCTACAGACTGAATAATGATGAAGCTGGGGCATAAGTAATTTTAGTATACCATATGAGAGAAGTGAAAGACCTTTAAAATGTCTGTATTTTAGTTCCATGTGTTGGGACGTGAAGATGTGGAGATGGTGAGTGGGTGAAATGTGAAAGTTGAATTTTTGTGTGTCACACCAGGGTTTATAACTTCAACTGGTTTGTGTAATTTCGTATGTTACAGGATGCTGTCTTCTTGTGTAAATTTAATTAATATCTACTTTTTAGTATGTAAATTAAAATTGTAAAAAAATCCTCTAATATATTAATTCAGTTGGAATCTGAATTTGCTATCCTAAGAATTTAAAACACTATCACGTTGTTTAATAATAGTTCATTGTGCTAAGAGGAAGACCTGACACACAGGGTAAGTGGCTCTGACAGCCATCTGACCTACCAACAGTAGTGTAGAAAAGATCGAGAATCTTGGATTCTGCCTTTGCCTTGTCTCTGGAGAAACTACGGGGAGAGTTTTGTTAGAGATAAGGTACCCGAAGCATAATAATTATTGAAACATAGCAGGGCTAAGTGTCTAATCCTTGAGCTAAATAAAAAATGCTGGCACAGCAAGACAAGTACTGGCAAAATCTCTGAGCATACACAATTTATGCAAACAAAAGGTTAAGTGGACCAGGTTATACCAATTCTCTGAATGAAACAAACTGTGCTGAAAAAGCAGGTTTTGCTAGTGAAATAACAGTGTTGGAATAAATGTGTCTACATTTACTGTAGATAATTATGAAGATCAGTAACTTAAGTCTTCCTGAACATTAATTTAAAAGAAATATCAAGGTAGTAGGATACATATTTAAGCCTCACCAGATGAGAATAAGCAGTAGGTCAGTTATATTAAAATCATAGATTCAAGCGCACTAAGCTATAGAGATAAGATTTATGTATTTTGGTGAAGACAAAAAGGTAGCACATAGTGGTTTAACATATCGTTCATAGTTTTTAATAATGACTTTTTTCTGACTGACACTAAGGCACTTCTCCAATGACAGGGAAGAACCTGATGTCAGAATAAACATTCCCCCAGAGCTAATAAGCAATAGTCCTTGCATTTTAAATAGTTTCTTCCTTAGATTCAAACATTATGTTTCAAAGCTTTTGGGTTATTTTGGCTCTGTACATTATATTATTTTGCCCCATAATCAATTCTATTTTCATTTTATCAGGACTGCAAAGTAAAAAATAGTAATTAAGTTCAGTGTTCTTAATGTTCTTAATCCATGTTACTTAAACCAACTTGATTCAAACCTTATAATCTTCTGTTCAGCTTCAGGGTTTTATTTAAAAGTCTCTGAAAACACAAAACGATTTCCTCTTAGTTTCCAGTTGCATTCACTCATTCTTTCTGGTAGGATAGTTATAAATAGTTTGAGCTTTGATGTATTTCTTTGTTTGGTCAGATGTTTATCCGTATGTTTCTGACAGTTCTTTTTTTATCTTTCAAGTTTTTTCATTTTTATTTTGTGTTTGTCAAGGCTGACCCACTGCTCATTCTTAGGCTGAACTGATTTCTTCATCTTCCTCAGAGTCAGCGTCATCATTGTAGAAGTGAATTGTGGCTTGTACTGGAAAACTTGCCAGAATCTTCTCTCCGATGTTATTAAGAAACTTTTGGGATTTGGACTTGGGCAAATAAAGTCTAGTAAGAAAACACATTTTAAGAAAAAAAGTAAAACTCTGTGATGCTTTCGCAGCTAAGCTAAACTAGCCTGAGTGTTAAAGTCTATTTTTATCTTTCTTTGGAGAGAGAAAAATCGTAGGGTTCCTTGTCTCTTAAAATAAAGTTGCTTAATAAAAGGTAATGTTGATTTTAAGTTATCTTAGTTGCTTTGGGCATATTGCGTATTGAATTTATCTAAGGTCCCACCCTGGTACAGTGTTGCCAGGGCAGTGATGCATGCTTGAGATTGTTTGGTTTGGTTCTAGCGCAGTTCACAATGGAAGTGTCCCATGCAATGGGTAAAGTTTGAGGAGTGTTTTGGGATTCTGGAATAAGATACCAGGTTAAGATTGGGGTGAGCTGCCTGTTGCACAGCAGCTGATCTGAGTGAATCTTGTGTCTCCAGATGGAGGGAGGAGGCAGCATACGCTGAGAGAGATTTCTTTCAAAATTCATACTGTTTTGTACTGAAATCATAAATGTCTTAATTTACATTTCAGGTTTTCTCCAGCTTTCTCACTAAAGCAAAAACTTATGTGGTCTGTACACATATGCATTTTTTGTGCATAGGTATTCACTTTGTCCCTATTTCAGTTAAATTTGACAGTGATAAAGGTCACACAGATTTTAGGGTTCTACAACTTGTTTACAAGTGCATGTAGAGAAGAGGGATACTCTGTTAATTTTCCTCCTCTAAATTAAAGTCCAAATCAGGAGTTTCTACATAATTAAGCCTTAAAGAATCCAGATGATAGTGGAAACCTTTATAAATCCCCCAAGCACAGGAAAAGTTTCACCTGCAATTCAGCTTTTATTCAAGAGCAAATTTAAGCAACCTTAAGACACAGATCTATAACAAGTCACATTCCATTAGCAGCTGTTCACATTAATTAATATTTAGGCTTTGTGGGCTTCTTATCATATTAGATGAGGCAGAAGAGCATTATTTCTTTCCAGATTACTTTTTTCTTATTATTATTTTTACCATGTTGTTTCAGGTTCTCTTCAGCCTGGGTATCAGTCCTCATGGAGGGATAAAAAAAAAAAATCCATGGAGTCTGGTGAGTAGATAAACTCCATTATTAAAAAGAGATACTCCAGGGACAACCTAATACTTCTCCTGAGAAGAAATATATCTTTTCTTGGAAGGTGTCACTTTTCCTGTATCTGGTGATAGGATTTAACTCACCTGACTGGATGTTGAAATCCCAGGGCTCCTTTTGATCTAAAATTTACTAGTTGACCATCCAGTTCTGACTGTAAAGAGACATTTTTATTAATTAGAACAGGCTAAAAATGAAGATTTCACTTTTTATTTCTACAGCTAACCATAAAATTCTACAGCAATGTTGCTTTAATTTTTTTCATCTGTGCTGCTTGTTGTTTTACTCTGGCTAAATGTACTTCAGAGAATAAATGCGTCCAGTCTGCTAATAGTTGCACATTTATCAAGGGATTTGAACTTGTACATCTTATGAGCCATGAAGCTGTACATTTTGCTGAAGTTCTCATGGAATACTGTAGTGACTGATAAGCTAATAACACCACCAAATGCAAGTTCAGTGATTGGAAAAGGAAAAATCTATTTTCAGTCAGTTTAAAGGAATGGGAAGTTAGGGTTTGTAATTTCAGCTGGGATAGAGTTAATTTTCTTCCTAATAGCTGGTGCAGTGATATATTTTGGCTTTAGTGTGAGAATAATGCTGATAACACGCTGATATTTTAGTTGTTGCTAAGTAGTGCTTACTATAAGTAAAGGACTTTTTATTTTCTCGTGTTCAGTAAGGAGGAGTGCAAGAAGCTGGTAGGGAGCATGGCCAGGACAGCTGACCTGAACTAACCAAAGGGATATTCCATACCATAGAACATCATTCCTGGTATATAAACTGGGGAAGAATATGCCAGGAGGAGCCAGTCGTTGCTCAGGTCAGGCTGGGTATCAGTCAGTGGATGGTGAGCAATTGTACTGTGCATCCAGTTGTCTTTCTTGGGTTTTATTTCTGTCTTTCTTTTTTTATTGTCCCCCTTTTCATGACAATTATTATTGTTATTATAATCATTATTATATCTTATTTCAATTACTAAACTGTTCTTATCTCAACCCATGGGTTTTAGCTTTTTTCTTGTTCTCCTCCTCATCCCACTGGAGATGGTGTGGGAGAGCTGCAGTGAGCAAGCAGCTGCGTGGTACTTAGCTGCCAACTGGAGTTAAACCACAAGGGAGTTCTATCAAATACCTCTTAAGTACACTGACCCATCGTTTGGACTTGGAATGTTCAAGCTTAACCAAAGATCACACGAGCACATTAAAGAGTCCAAACAGTTAAGAGCCAGCTGGCATCTCATATTTCTATGCAACAAGCAATAAAAAGCAAGCATTTTGATACAATAGGGAAGGTAGAAACATATATTTTAAGTATCAAATTTTAATTTAGCACAAAATAAATTCATTCAAATTAAGGTCAGAATGAAACTCGATAATTTGTAATTGTCAATGTTACTAAATCCTGTTAGGATTAAACCTGAAAGCATCTCCCAAAATCACAGGGCCCTTTCTAGGGTCCTCTTCTAGGCATGTATTTTCTTCCATATCTTAAACCAAAAAGACTTTTTTCCTCCTATCAACCTGATGTTACATAAAATACAGATACTTAGCTTTGCTGTAGTAGAACTCCTGTTGAACAGAATCTAGAAACCATCCACTGTACTACAAACAAAGACGACTTTTGCCAATGTCAGAGTAATTAATCTGTCTTTCAGTGGAAGTAGGCTTCAGCCTGGATATTTTGGTGGGCCCCAAAAAGCCCCAGGCTGTGGACTGAGCAAGAGATCTTACAGAATTACCTCTACCTTTTATGTTGGCCTATTGCTCTCATACCCACCTGTTTGTCTTGTAGCCAAAATGATTTGTCTTCAGGCTATTAGTTTTTTGCTTAAGGGTTTTTTTATGTTTAATCAGGAGACTTATTTGCTTTGTTTCCACAGTACTAAGTAAAATGGACTCCTGATCTGGCTGAACACTGTAGATGTGATCATAATGTCTGTGTTAAATACCATTTTTCTCCTTTCATATTTACATTAAAATTAAACCAGCCTTTTTTATTGACCTATATTTTTTACTCTCTTCTGTTTGGAGTATATATTATTTTCTAATAATTCTATATGTAATAATAATATTGATTAAACACACATTATATGCTTTTCCTTCTCATGCTAAAATAGACCATTTCTGAAAAGCGATTCTAATAAAAGCCAATTGCAACATCTAACTCCATTTCTCTACAGCAGAAAATGTTCATTATGTTATGTTATAGATATACAATAGTAAATTTAAATTACTCTGTCATTTTTATTTGGTCATAAATAATGTAACTGAATTTAAGTAGTAGGAAAAATGTTACTTTTATACAAGGAAAAGGATATTATGTGTAGGTAACCATAGGGAATATTGTAACACATGTTCTGGGCAATAGAGGTAATATTAGTTTATTTTTTAGCAGTAGTTTCATATTTCATCACTTTTTTCTTGAATCAGTTTCTCAGGTTAGATTCTTATATGTATATTCTTAAACATTATTTTTTGTTACTACACAGAGGATATTGAAACTTCTATTTGCTTCACTCCAGTATTTGGAGTGTCAACTGATCTGTAAAGCATTGGCATTTGTATGTATGCACTGCAGAAAATAACAGTAGGCAGCATGCAACTAACTAGCAAAGCCATTGTGTTTAATCTATCTTTGAAGGCCACCTGCTAGACACCTCAGTAACTGTGCTGAAGATACTTGCCTTCCACACCTGTGGGCTGTAGGTTTGCATTAGCAACTCTTCCCACCTAGGCACCACACAAAGTATCTAAGCATCTTTCCTTCTCTGTGACCCAGTTAAAAAATACAAGGGCTTCCTAAAGCCCTCCTTTAGTCCTCATTAGGTCCCAAGCTACAGAGACATCTAGGATACTGGAGCAGTATGGATGTGAGGTAAAGTGTAGTTGAGAAGGATCTGAGAAGCTTCTGGCAGGAAGGAGAAAAGTAAAAAAATTGAAACCAATTGTTACAGTTAAGCTTAGATTGAAACAATGCCACGCTGTGAGCAGGAATGTGGCAAACTTCCTATATGGTTTGTTTTTCTCACTCAAGTGGGTGGAATCCCAAGTGTAAATTAAAACTTTTGAGCTGGTTGAATAAAATTTTCTCCAAAACCATAACATCAGTAATAAATCATAACTTCCTGATTTCAGAAACCTTAGTTTCTTGAAATCTTCCCTGTAAGCATGTGCTCTCAAGAGTCAGACTCCTTTTATCCACAGCAGTTTACAGATGTCTCTGGCAAAACTTGGAACACTGCTGGGAAGGGCATTCTTCCTTAGGCTTTCATAAGGCGCCTGCAGGGAAGAGTAAGTCACTCCTTCAGATGTGTACAGTTACAGTCTCCATCATCAGCAGATAAAAAGTGCAAGGTAAAGAGGTGATGCAGGTGTTAAAATGTAATAATAGAAATCAGGAATTTTTAAAGACTTGCATTAAGAAGACTTGTTTTATTATGCTGAGCCTTTGGTAAAAAGTTGAAGATGTGACTGCATATCAAATGCTGCAAAAACTTATTCAGGTGCTTAGAACTAAGCAGGGCATTTCAACAGGTATTTAAAGTTTGGGACCAAGACTGAATGTGCTTCAATCTCTGTTTTTGTTCTTTGAGCCTAACAAATCTTCCTACATGATTAAATAAATTTAACAATCACAGTGCCTTTCAAACACTCTTGGCAATTAAGAGCTACCTTAAAATCCAGTTTTGTGTTCATTTCCTAACTGGTTTAGCTATAGCAATATCCCTCCAAGAAAAACCAATCAATAAAATTGTGCACATGAAAGTCCATTTTTTTTTTAAATTCATCTTAAAGTAATTATCATTCCAACTCCCCCTATACACAAAATACCACTACAGAATAGGCCTGTAAATTTCAAACTGAAGATACTGTTATTTTTCTTATAATTAAGTAAATAAAAACTGCTGTTAAAATAAGAGTTGAGTAAGCAGTGCTTTCTACAGCTCTTTAAGAACTGATAATGATTCTATATGTGATACAAAACTAGAGATACTCTTAGCCATTATCATGTTCAGAACACTTTAATTTGAACCATATTTCCTAACACTGAAGAAAGGTTCACTTCACTTCCTGTGTTCAAATAGTTTCAATTTCTGCACCTGTTTTCTATAAGGGATTGTTTTTTTTTTTTCAGAATTTAGTCTCACCATTTGTTGATTCTCTGTCATCTCACTGTCTCTGGCTGTGATCGTCCAGGGCCTCCATAAGGCAGGGCTGCTGAAAAATTAAGGTAGAGTAGTGCTCCTACAGTTAATTCTTCTGAAAATATCCATACAGTACAGCTTCTTTTGTTAGATTCTGCTGGCATCTTTTGGAATAATGTAATTTTTTCTTTTTAACACATTTTGATTTGGTAAATCTGATTTCTATGGCAATATTAGTCTCTCTTCTGTCCACAGTGATTAAACAAACTAGACAATTGCTTGCACATTTTTAACTAAGGTGTTATTTCACAACTCAAAGCAGCTGCATTGAACTCCAAATGATGATGTAATTGATACTGAAATCTTTTTATTTATGCAGCACTGCTACAAAATAAAAAGTATCCCTCCCTCTCTGACAGACTGTCTAAATACAGATTCCATGTTGGCATTGACTGGCTGGTTAGTTATTGAGCAAGCAACTCCAGCATTCAGCTGACATGGGCAATCTGATCTAATTAGTTTAAGAGAGCATGTGCAGTGGTAGATGCTACATATGCCTCTTGTTTGGCAGCAGGTACTTACAATTAAGGATGCTCTTTTTAAAACTACTTTCCACCTCTGCTGCTGTGTAACAGATCCATACAGTTGGGGAAAGATATGAAGGATCAATAAACATAATAATAACAACAATATTTTGTTAACAGTAACAACAATAATTTTTTGTCACAATCTTAATTTTCATTTACTTCGTACATTAATTTTCAGTTACTTCAAACATTTATAAGTTCTGAAATATTTGACTGAAAGGGATTAAATATCAGCAAAACAAATAAAATACCTGTTGCAAGTGAAACATTTTCAGGAACATTTTGCCCGTCTGAAATTGGAAATTATTTTCTGTTTATTCAACGCTAAAATTACAGTCGGTTTTTAAAAGGAAGCTGCAGAAAAAAGGTCTCCCTGTGCCTGCCTTACCTCGCTGGGTGCTCCCTTGCCCGGGGTGGTGGGCGCTGCTGCTGCTGCTGTTGGGTGCCCTGGGAGCGATGACAGACACATTGCACTGCGGCCTGGAGCAGGAGACTTGCAGCTGCACCCTCCATGGCATTTGATGGTCTGAAGCCTGGTGGCTGGGCTCTTGCCTGGGCCTTTCAGCCCCTCCTTTAACTTAATTTACCTAAAACAAACACGGCCTCAGGTAAAAGGGGAGAAACTGTCCTTAATGAGATTTCTTTTGACTCACTGAAAGAGTTCAAAGATGGGGCTCTCAGGTTGGCAGGCTGTCCTGGGGACAGCACTGCTAGGGAAACGTAGGCTTTTTGTTTTGTTAGCAAATCCCATAGAAAATAATCCAGGCCTTTACCTTTCTGTCTGTTTTACAAAATCTGTATTTGCTCTATATGAAATAGACGATGTAAATACACTTTCTGCATGTTCTGAGAAAACTCATCCATACCCTGTCCTAAAAAAAGTTTAACAGAGACTCGAAGAGAATTTAAAATGTACAATAATTTTTAAAGTACTGAAGTATTTTCCACGCCGTTACTTAAAAAAAGATACCAAAATTAGTGAAGGTGAGAGGTTTTAAAGGCATGCCTAGTGACTTCATCAGGACTACAGGGATGTTCCTTTAATTTATTGCTATCTGATGAATGGAGAAGAAAGCTTATGTCAAGAAAGATTACTTTGTCTATAAAAGAATCACGGTTATGAATGCCATCAATTTGAGGAATCTTTTGAAGTATACAATATATGTTTTAAGCCTACAAATACTGAATAGAAATAGACTTCCAAACTTTCTTCCCACTGTTTTCATTCATAACATGCATAATTTGTAGCCTGTTACACTGTGCAAGAACAAATATTACCTGGTGGCTGGCATCATCTGGTTTTTATTGTGATGGTTCATTGCTGCAGTTCACTTTGTTTCCTTTGTTTCCCAACTACTGCAGATAACGTGAGAGGATTATAAGAACCTAAAGCTGAATTCTCTTTCCACTGGTGCTAATACGCATTGACATCAAAGGGAACAGAGTCAGCTCCCACATATAATTAGTTTCTGCTGTGAACTTTCTTCCCAGAAAGCAAAAAATAATTTTGTTTGCTGAACATGGAATGTTTGTTGATTTTTAGTATGAATTAGGTCCCTTCTAGCTGATAACAGCTGAAGAAACCATCAAGTCAGTCAGTTTGAGAGGACACTGAAAATTCTCGGTGGGAGTCAAATCCCTCTGCGGTAAGCCCTGCGGCTCTCTCTTGAGATCCAGCTGGAAGGAGCACATGTCCAGTCAGCAAGAAGGAAAGGAGGGGCCAGACTCACAGGTGAAAACCACTGGATACATTCTCCTGGAAGCATTATTTTCCCCTGAAATTGTTTTGCATTAGAAAACATTGTATATACAAATTTGCGCGGGGTTTTTGTGCATTCTACTGATCTTGCTTAAATCTAAATATCTTTCTTACGACGAGGAGCAGCTTAGGTCAGATTTGAAAGTCATTGTCTTACGTTGGTTCAAATTACACGGCTGTGTTGGGTGCCTGGCACTCCTAAGACTGCTGAAAGCAACAGTGTGAGACGGGTTCTGATGTTTTTGAAGTGGTCTTCAGGAGCAGAGTCTGGGATTCAATTTGTTAAGGTCTAATTCTTAACATCTTGGGTCATTTCCCGAGGTGAGCAGCTCCAGAGAGGAGCCTTCAGCACCGGAGCCAGGGGAAACCCCGCGTCCCGGAGCCTCAGTTCCTGGCGGCGAGAGCCACCGAGGGAGCCTCGAGCCCTCGCCAGGCCTTGCCCGGGAGCCGCAGCTCCGCTGAGGCGAGCAGGGACTCACAGGGGGCGCGGGAGCGGCGCGTGGCGCGGCGGTTGGCGTCGGCAGCGCGAGCGGGCAGCGGGAGGGATGGGGAGCGCTCGCCTCAGGGCCAGGGCCCGCTCTGGGAGCTCTGCTCTGGCTGCCCCCGCGGTGGCGGCGTCGGCACCGGCACCAGACAGAGCCGATGAGAGGGGGGGCTGCAGCGCGGAGCTCGGGGTGCAGAGAGCGCCTGCACCGGAGTCGTGAGCAGAGGGTGCGCCATGGGCAGGGCTGCACTCGGTGCCCTGGTGGAGGCCCTCCTGCAGCAGGGGCTGAGCTGCGGGACGCTGGCGGTAGCTGAAAGGTGTCAGGGAAGCTGAGAGAGCTGGGCTGCTTGCTCCAGGCCCGAACTGTCCAGGGTCCACAGGCATCAATCATAGCACATACAGAAAAGGAAAAGGGCGGTAATCAAGGGACCTGGGAGCTAGTTACAAAACAAAAAAAAAAAAAGGAGGAAGAGGTGATCGTCTGCTGTAATCAGTGCTGGTGCCGGCTCACCTTGAGTACTGGGTGCAGTTCTAGGCCCCACCATATAAGAACATGAAGGTCCTTGAATGCATACAGGAGGGCAACAAAGCTGGTGACAGGGCTGGAAGGCGTGTCCTGTGGAGAGCTCTCTACCTGTGGGCTGCTCTCCAAGCTCTTCCCAAGCAGGGGAAATGGACAGGGAGGTGCTGATCTCTTCTCCCTGGTATCCGTTGATAGGACATGTGGGTATGGTTCAGAGCTGTGCCCAGGGAGGTTTAGAGCAGACATTAGGAAGTCAAGGGATTTTCAGCACCAAAACGCCGTTCAAAGACACAAATCAGAAAGGTTACAGATGGAAAGAGTATTTTATTTATTTATAAATAAAGTTATTTTATCTTACTTTAGTTAATTTTAGTCTAGTTTAGTTTAGATTATATTTTCTTTTTCTAAATCCCTGAGAGCTGATGCTCACAAGCATTAACACGATGCACATGGCATAACCAGCAGCAGGCTGATGCATCCCTTGCAGCCTGACAAAGGAAAGCCAGGGCAGGAGCGGTGCCGTGGTGGTGTGAGAGGAGTGCAAGAACCTGGCCAGAAAGGGCCAGGGAAGACCTGAGCAGGGGTGGTGCTCAGTGCTACAGAGGACAGCAGCAAGTCTCGGGGCCATGCTGGGGCCACCCTGGGAGTGCTGAACGCTGCCTCCCCCCGGATGCGGGGCACGAGGGCCACGTGTGTGGAGCACGAGCAGCTGCCTTTGGGCCACAACAGCCCAAAGGAGCCCCATGACGGGGCTGTGCTCGGCTGCGGAGGAGGCAAAAACCCCGGGGACCCTTGCTAGTCCACCCTGGGGGCAAAAAAAGCCTTCCCCCCGCCCCCAGCTGCAGGACACGAGGGGCCACCTTCGTGGTGCATGAGCACCATGCGATAACCCAGAGCACCAGGACCAGAGGAGCCCTGACAAGTAGTCATGCTCAGTGCTCAGAGGAAGGCAAAAAACCCCCGGGGACCGGTGCCAATCTGCCCCGGGGGAAAATTCCTTCCTGATTGGCGACCGGCTACTCCCTGAGCATGTGAGCAAGGCCGGCTCCTGGTCCACGGGCTGGTTATGCCTCTAAGGGGACACTGGCTCTGCCTTTTCTGCCTCCACCTGGAGCCATCTGAGGGGCTCCCAAGAACAGCAAAATGCTGCTGGGTGATCAGCCCTGGGGGCAAGAATCCTTCCTGTGCCTGACAGTTGGAGCTCCAAAGCACTGGGGGAGGGCACTGGGCCATCTGTGGATCCTATTTCTCATGGCTACTGCCACTACCTCCCCAGACGATGAGGGCAGCGAGCTCCTCAAAGTCTGAAGCGGGATTTCCATCCATCAGATGAGCTCTGAGAATGGCCCCTCCAGGAGCTGGAACTGCAGCAGAGAACCTCCTGCAACTTCGGGCAGTCTTCCCCCCTCTGCCCCTCCAAGTAATTCCACCAGTGCCTCAAGGACTTCCTCTTGGGTGCCTTCAGGCTGCCAGCTCTGTCCTGGTGGCAAAGCCAGACACTCTGGCAGTGGAACATGGGAGGATGCTGCCATATACTGCCACAGAGCACTGTGATGCTGCGTTGCTGGGTGCTGGCACTATGACACAGGGGTGACAGGGTCCCCACAGCCCTGCCCACTGCAGGCAGCCCTGCTGCTGCTGCCCTATTGCCCAGCATCCCTTGGAGAAAGGCCTTTGGGGTGCTGGCCTTGAGGCAGTGCCTGTGCCCAGGAGGCCCAAGGAGATGTCCCGCCCATGGTGGCCACACACTGGGCACCACTGCTTGGTGTCCCTGTAAATTAATCTCTGTGTTCAGATGTGTCAATAAGGGCTTTTATACCATGTACAGTCATTTGACAGTGGCGATCCCAAATGTGAAAGAAAGGGGTTTTGGGTCCCTCTGCATGAACTTGGCAGAAAAGTAGCATACAGGATTTCCTCACCATTCCTTATCAATACACCAGGTGGCACTTGCTACTGCACTGCTTATGGTGAGGCCTTCTTCTTGGAAAGGAGAATTTAGGAAATCTCTTCTGCGTTTGTTACACAGGGTGTTTAGATATTTGCTTGTGTTTGTTAACATTCGTGTGTCTAGTTTGGAGGTTTGCCTCTTCTATTACTACATGAATGCAACACTTCACTGACTGCTGCCTAATTCCATGTTTTGGTAGTTCAATAAAGTGTTTTGATCCCAATTTGGTTTAAACCACTTGAGCAGCTTTTCACTGCAACACTCAGGAAAAACAAGTAACTGCCCCAGTTATGTAGAACAGTTTTAAAACCCTCAGCTAAGTATCATGTAAGAGTACTGTATAGAGGGCAGAGATTTAGAGATTGGCAACAAATCCCCCCAGCACATTTGTTCAAATCCCTGAAATGCAGAATGACCGCCGTCTCTCTCCCACAGGCTTATTTCTTGAGTGGTCTGTTGGGGGGGAAAGGGAAAGTCACCAAGTTTATTGGAGATGTTGGTGTAGGCTGCAGAAGACAGCCCCAGCTGGGATCCTATCTGAAGTGAGGAAACTTCTGTGTTTGTCTGATCAAACTGTTCTTTTAGGCAATACACCCATATTTTTCACATACAGTAGTAGAAAATGCTACTGCCTTGCCCAGTTCTGGTAGAAAGTGAGCTTAATCACCTCTTGGAAACACACCAGACACCCAGACAGAACCAATGAGAGGGGAGGCTGCAGCACGGACCTTGGAGTGTAGGAAGTGCCTCCACTTGTGTCTTGAGGCAAGGGTGCACAACGGGCAGGGCTTCAATCGGTGTGCCCTGGTGGAGGTCCTCCTGCAGCAGGGGCTGAGCTGTGGGACACTGTCAGTAGCCTAAAAGTTTCTAAGGCCCAGTTAGAATTAAAGCTGGCAAGGGATGTGAAAGATAACAGGAAGGGCTTCTATAGGTATGCAGCAAACAAAAGACAGACTAGGGACAATGTGGGCCATCTCTGGAAGCTATTGGGAGAACAGGCTGCCTTCGGTTTGGAGAAGACTGAGGTTCTCAATGACTCCTTTGCCTCAGTCTTCACTCGCAAATGCTCTGACCACACCACTCAAGTCTTGGAAGGCAGACGCAGGGACTGTGAGAATGAAGACCTTAGGCCCAGTGTAGGAGACCATTAGTTTCCAGATCATCTTAAGAATCAGCATGTGCACAAGTCTGTGGGACCTGATGAAATCCATCTGCAGGTCCTGAAGGAGCTGGCGAGTGTCCATTATATTTGAAAAGACATGACAGTCAGGTGAAGCTCCCAACAACTGGAAGAAGGGAAATATAACCCCCATTTTCAAGAAGGGGAAAATGCATGACCCAGGGAACTACAGACCAGTCAGTCTCAACTCTGTGTCTGGCAAAATCTTGGAGCACATACTTCTGGAAGGCATGCTAAGGCACATGAAAAACAACAAGGTGGTTGATGACAGCCAACATGGGTTCACTAAGGGGAAATCCTGCCTGACCCATTTGGTGGCCTTCTATGATGGAGCTACAGAACTGATGGATGGGGCAAAGAAGTTGGTGTCATCTACCTGGACTTGTGCAAAGCGTTTGACAGTGTCCCGCATGACATCCTTGCCTCTAAATTGGAGGTACATCAATTTGACGGGTGGACCACTCAGTGGATAAAGAAGTGGCTGGATGGCCACATGCAAAGAACTGTGGTCAGTGGCTCAATGTCCAGCTGGAGACCAGTAACAAGTGGTGTCCCTCAGGGATTGGTGTTGGGACTGGTCTTGTTCAACATCTTTGTCGCTGACACAGACAGTGGGATTGAGTGCGCCCTCAGCAAGTTTGCCGATGACACCAAGCTGTGTGGTTCCGTTGATATGCTGGAGGGAAGGAATGCCATCCAGAGGGACCTGGACGTGCTTGTGAGGTGGGCCAGTGCCAGCCTTATGAAGTTTGACCAAGCCAAGTGCAAGGTCCTACACCTGGGTCGGGGCAATCCCAGGCACAGCTACAGGTTGGGCAGAGAAGAGATTCAGAGCAGCCCTGCAGAGAAGGACCTGGGGGTGTTGGTCAATGAGAAACTGAACGTGAGCTGGCTTCCATGTGCGCCCGCAGCCCAGAAAGCCAACTGTATCCTGGGCTGCACTGAAAAGGAGCAAGTCCAGTAGGTTGAAGGAGGTGATCCTGCCCCTTTACTCTGCTCTTGTGAGACCTCACCTGAGTATTGTGTGCAGTTCTCGTGTCCTCAACATAAAAAGGACATGGAACTGTTGGAACAAGTCCAGAGAAGGTCCACAAGGATGATCAGGGGACTGGAGCACCTCCCGTATGAAGACAGGCTGAGAAAGTTGGGGCTGTTCAGCCTGGAGAAGAGAAGGCTGCGTGGAGACCTCATAGCAGCCTTCCAGTATCTGAAGGGGGCCTGTAAGGATGCTGGGGAAGAACTCTTCATTAGGGACTGTAGGAGAATGGGTTTATGCTTACACAGGGAAAGTTTAGGTTAGATATAAGGAAGAAGTTTTTTACTGTACAGGTGGTAAGGTACTGGAATGGGTTGCCCAGGGATGTTGTGAATGCTCCATCCCTGGCGGTGTTCAAGGCCAGGTTGGATGGAATCTTGGGTGACCTGGTTTAGTGTGTGGTGTCCCTGCCCATGGCAGGGGAGTTGGAACTAGATGACCTTAAGATCCTTTCCAACCCTAACTATTCTATGATTCTATAAATTTTTCCTGTTCTTTAAAACATCTGTTCTTGCTGTGATAAATAGACGTGTTTTAAACTCAAAGGCCAAAGCCATTAAATGCTGTTCTGGGAAGCACTGACTAACTGTAATAGAAGATTTAAAGTCTAAATCTACTTCCTTCAATGTTCAAATGCTGTGGGGTGTTTGTAAAGTTGTAACTAAGTAAAAAATACCACATCTAAAAGAAGAAAATATATGCATAGTCTCAATAATGTTAAACATCTATATATCAAAATCAGTATAATTATTAGAATGAATAATATGGTAAATTATAGTCAAATAACAAAATTATATTAAATAGCAGAATGGGTCCTGAGAAAAACATGCAGACTTCTTAAGTAATATAAACTGTAAGTAAATACCTTCCTGAACTTCAGTCTGAAATACACATGTATAATTTCATCAGCTCAGTTTTATTTAGACCCAATTTAACTTGATAGTTGAAAGGGAAGTGTGCATTACACAACTGATGTCTATAGTCCTGATCTTGCAATCAGATCCATAGGTGAGGATAATTGATTTATACCTCTGGATAGAATCTGCCAACATGGATATTAGTGCAGTACTAAAGTCTAAACTACTAACATAGAGCTCTCCAGAAGATACAAATTTATCCTCAATTAAGTCTGTTTTTAAAGCCCTGCAAGACCAAATTTATTATGGAATTATTGAAAATATTATTTTGTTAATGAAGCTATAATGTCATGTAATAGAATTACATCTGACTCTATAGAAAAAATGTAAGCCAAAACTGGGACAGTATTACTTTATTGTACTAATTAATTGAAGTACACAACTTTAACTGTCATTTTTATGGAAAGCATTAGCTAAAATCAGGTTGCAGATCTGTGGATTTCAGTAAAACATAAGCAGCTGTAATAATGTATTGTCTATAGTTTCTAAAAAAGAAAAAAAAAGGGTAGCAGTTAAGCCAGTCATAGCTGTCTCATTTTAACAACTATCCTACTATAGTTCTTAAATTTTTTGCAATATTCAGTTTTAATAGAAGGTGCTGTGTTTGATGAAGAACACTTCACAATCAGAAAACACTGACTCTGTTACAGTCACTCATCCATTTTTTCCCAGAAGTCAGGAGTATTTTTTAGACTTCTGATACAACCTGAGATAAACTTTGACAAATTTGGTTTTCTACAGAGACATAAGCTATAGGATAATTATTTTGTGTTAATTGGAAGAAGTTTATTATCTCTGTGGGAAACCTGTTTTACTAATTTTTCATGTGAAAGCACTTGTGCATTTGCAAGAGTAATGAGAATTCAATATAAATTGGCATAGTCAAGGAACGGGATAGCTCTACAGCATTTATAATTTTGAATAGTACCTGATATTTAACAACGTGACATAGGAATTTTTAGCCACTAATAGCATGCAAAGGTCCTCAAAGAGAAATTGTTGGAAAAGCTTTTATGGAATAGAGGGAGGAGGAAATTGAGCCATCCATGAAGCACAGCAAAGCCAGTCTCATAATACTCCTTTAATGTAAAAAAGAGACACTCATCTATGCTGGGGTTACATGGTAGAGTTGTCTCACTGTTCTGAGTGGCTCCCTTTGGGAGCCTTCCCATGTGGACTGTTTGAAGAGTTAAGGGAGATTTCCTGCCCTTCGACCGAAGCTAGCCTTTCACTGGGTGGGCGTAATTCTCCAAGTTTGTGGGCAGAAATGCAAAATGTGGCTTATTCACTTTCTTCCTCAAGGTTTTTCAAATTCTCTTTAATTTTTTTTGTATGTGTAGCATTTTGCAACATCTTTCTGTAATATTTTCTCTATGACAAAACCCTAAGTATTCTGGGAAGTCTGAAGGTTAACATTACTCCCTGTTTCTTTCCAAGGCTTCCTTCCACCCTTCTATAGAAAGGAACTGGTTGACATAATTATTTTAGAATACCTATTTTAGTAAATTTCCTGGTGCAGACAAGGCTTTTCCTTCACAATAATAAGAAGAACGTTTCTGAATCTAAAATTCTTAACCTTTTAATCACAGCTTGTCATGATTACGTATCAGCTACACTGTAATAGAAACTAGAAAACCTACAGCAACTTAATGGCTTCAAAATATTCTAATTGAGAACATGCCAACATACATAGAAACTTGTCTTAAAATGGTGACTGTTTTTCCTGTATATTGTTCTGCTTTAGATTCCTTTGCATTGTGAAGTTTTGATTCAGTTTTCTCATTTACACATAAACTTTTCCAGGTGAGGGAACCTTAAAATCAAAAGGGATCATAATACAGTTAACTGTGTTTGGTGCCACTACAGGTTTAAGCAAAGCATGTTCCTCATCGTGCAAAGGTTATATAAACAGTTTTGTTCTGCAGTGTGTTCTAAAGGTCAGCAATCCTTGTGCTGTTGAACTCTTACAGAGAAAGTGAATTCCAAAGTTGAGAGCTTTCTTTTGAGGTTGTATACTTTGCTTGTTTTCTTTCTTTTGATGTGTCTGGGTAAGTATTTTGACTTCCTGTAGAAGATAAGGTCACACAAAGGAACAGTGTATAATACCAAGTTAGGACCACTGGAGGCTTTGTTCCTCTCTGTGGAATATGTACAGGATATAACAGCAGCACAAGGCTGGTATTTCTTATGCTTGAGATGGAGAATTATTTAAATGATTTGACCCTCCAACTGAAACTGTCACCTGTTTCTGCATGCATTGTGGAAATCAAATTTATGTCAGTGATTCCTACCATTTTGGATAAGCTTCTGCAGACTTAAAGAAGTAAAAATGGCTGGTGGTGTTTTTCGTATTGATGCCTGCTCCAAAACACACAGGGTCGATATTTTCCTTGTTTATCTACAATGACAACGTGTTGTTGTTGGAGATTCATTTAGGAAATTCTTCGTTTAGAATACCTATTAGAGTAATTTCCAAGTGCATACAAGGCCTTGAGTTTGGAATACCAAAAAACAACGTGCCCTGTTCAGGAAACAATTGCCATGGATCAGCCAGCTGCAACTTTAATGTATGTGTTGGCTTCTTTCTTCTAGCCTTCTTGCATTTTTCCTCTTGCTTTTTTTTTTTTTCCTCTCCTTTCACTCACCCACTAAAATCTGCTAGGATCAGACTGGTATATGTGTTATTTTCACAAAGTTCAATGTTGAGAGTACCTTCCATATAGGATATAGAAATTATTTAAAAACTTGCATGCATTAATATACCAGAGGACTAAAGGGTATCTCCGTTTCATTTTCTATAGTGGCAAGATGTGTTTGCAGCACACATGGCACATATAAATCCTACAGTTTTATTCCCTGACTCCAGCTTCAGTGACCATCCTGGCTGAGCCCTGACTCTTTCTTGTTCCGTGAATCCAATTAATCACCTGAAACCAGAGGCATCCTTTTGCACCTGCTTTGCCCTCTGGTGGTTATGCTGGAACACATGTGGGAGCTGGAGTCTGGTATCTTCATCTGGGTCTGTGTTGGAAGGGATGCAGCTCCTCTAGGAAATAGAGGTTAGGTGGCAGTTTGGGACCATTTCTAAGGAAGATGATGCCCTTCTCTGTTGTTGCCTGGAAAGAAGCAACAAATACTCTGGTTCTTACTGTTTTGCCTATTGCTTTACTGTGACTCTTAGCTGCAAGGTCAAATGCAGCTGATGGGATAGCAACCAAGTCTGTGTAGTGCAGATGTGCGTCCAGCTCCCTGTACTGCATCCATGCCATAGATGACTCCTTGTGTGACTTACAGAGCTGAAGGGCAGGTCCCATGAGCCTTGACCCTGTGGCACTGAACTGTTGCATTCATACAAAAATGTTGCCCATCAGGACAGTGTTGGCTTTGGAGAGCAAAAGCTGCAGGATTCCCTGAGGAGCCAGGCTGTGGTGTCTGGGGCAGTTGGACATAGACAGCTCCTCCTCACTGCCCTTCACACTGGAGCCTGAATGATGCAGAGACAAGTCCTCTGACCAGCCCTTTTCAACGATAGAATAGTTTGGGTTGGAAGAGACATTCAGAGGACATCTAGTCCAACCCCCCTGCAATGAGCAGGGACACCTTTAACTAGGTCAGATTGCCCAGAACCACATTCAGCCTGGCCTTGAATGTCTCCAGGGATAGTGCATCCACCACCATTCTGGGCAACCTGTGCCAGCGTTTTACCACCCTCAGTGTAAAGAGTTTCTTCATCATATCCAGCATGAATCTCCGTTTTTTTTTTAGTTTAAAACCACCACCCATTGTCCTATCGCAACAGGTCCTTGTGAAAAGTCTCTTCCCAGCTTTCTTATAGGCTCCTTTTAATAATTTTAACTATTTTTTTGTCCCTGTACACGTTGTTTCAAAGCAGAACGTTGTTTTTTAAGCAGCACCAGGAGCCCCTTCGCCTCAGCGTCACAATCACACATCGAGCAATCCCCTCAGCTCCACAGCTGCCCCTGCCAACGCTTAAAGGGGGCGGGGCGCCGAGGGCGCGAGGCCGCCAGCCAATCAGAGCAGCCGGCCGGCTCACCCAACCGTCTCGTCCCTTTCTCGTTAGAGCAGGCGGAGCTGAGGGCGCGGTTAAGGCAGTGGGTGTTCGCCATGCTGATCACGCTGTGCTACCTCTACCTATGGGCGCGCTGGGGGCCTTGCTCGGCAGGGCTCGTCCGCCGCACCGTGCGCCGCCTACACCGCTCCCGCTGTTCCTTCACCTTCTGCTGCTGCGCCGGCACTCCGCAGCTTCTGCAGCCGCGCACGCAGGCGCCGCCAGAGGAGCGAGTCTGCCTCAGGATAGGGAACAAAGTCTTTTTCACGGACGAGACGCAGGTACCGCCCCGCGCCGTGCGGCTGAGGCTCGGGAAGTGCCTCACCTGGCGCTGCCCAGGGCCGCTCGGCGGGGAAGGTGCCGTGCGGGAAGAGACCTCCCGCGTTACCGTGGCAACGGGGAGCCGCCTTGCCCCGCGGCGAGGAGGGAGCTGTGCCTTCCCCGAGGGCTGAAGTGGCGGAGCCCGGGGGAAAAGGGGAGCTGCAGCTGTGGGGTTTGGGGCTGCGTTTTCCCTCTGAACATGTGACAGAGCTTGACAGTGGCGAGCTGGGGCTTGTGATCGGCAAAACCAGTAACTCGTATAGCTTCCCAGGCCTGTCACAGCCCTGGTTGTCAGGGGAAGCCCTTGGTAGGAAACATTAATACGTCTGTAGTTGCCTCCCTGCACTATTGAGAGGTAACTACATTCAGCTTGTGGGCAGAGGAGTGCTTTTTCCTATGTAAGGCGCAGCTTTGTAAGCACAGCTATGGCAATAGGAGCACTTGGCTAGGCTACTACTTCCGTAGCAGTGGAAATAGTAGCACAAAGCTAGTATTTCCATATTTGTAACATTCTTTTAGCACATACAAGGCTTTAGTCTAAAAATAAATGCTGTGCTAGTGCACTCGAGATTTGCGCCGGACATTTAAAACGGAGCCGATTGAGCTTCTGGTTACAGAGAACTGCTGCTCCCGATACAGAACGTTGTTTCAAGTGAGGCAAATGACAGGAAAACCACCATCCATGAAAAATCACCTATTTTTTTTCCCCAAATGGCTGGTGAGAGGAGGGTGGGGTGAGGTTGTGGTAGCCCACGACAGTGGAAAAATACTGTGCATGAACCACGCTTCGCTTACCATCATATGAAGTAAAACTGAAAGTAAGCTTGCTTCTGACTTTCAGGTTTGGAAGCAGAGCTCCTGCAGCACTTCCCCCCAGTCATCTGAGTTATTTAAGTTGATGTTGGCTTTGTCTAGTTTTGTTACAAAATAACAGAACTCGTGTGGACAGTTCTGGTCTTCTTGATCTTTCCTTTTTGCTATTCTTTATATGTGTGTTTGTGGAAGTTATTTCAGTGGTTAGACATCTTACTTAAATGTGTGTTACTGAAATGTATTTATGAAGCATGTTGTTGACTGAGTACTACTCTTAAGAAGCAGAGAAGCTTTTCATAAACTCAGTTGGTAAAGAGGATGTTTTCAGTGCGGTGAAAACAAGATCACAAATGCTAATGGAGCTGGTTCAAAAATAGTGTTTTTGCTCTCTAATGAGCAGATTATTTCATACTTCAGAATCTCTCACAGCAAACTTAAATACTTAATTCACATTTTGAGGAAGCTCATTGTCTTGTTTTCCGCTGGGATAGAGTTAATTTTCTTCCTGGCAGTTCTTTTAGTACTGTGTACCAAAACATCACTGTGTTATCATTATTCTCACATTAAATCCAGAGCGCAGCACTGTACCAGCTACTAGGAAGAAAATTAACTCTATCCCAGCTGAAACCAGGATACTCAGAAAACTGTTACTAGATAATACTCATAAACCAGATAATACTCATAAAACCAATAGCACCAGTCCATGTGTTTAGAGGAGTTCTGATTCAATTACCTGGATTATTGCTTTATAAATCATGTTTCCACTAATTTATGCTGTTCTTTGCTCCATTTCTGCTCATTTCTGAAACAGCTTCTCCTTGGTCCTTGCATAGTAAGCACATTTTTTTTTATGTCTGCAGTGTTATTCATGCAGACTGACTTCATAAGCTTGTCAGTTTATGTTCAATGAGAGCTGGGAAGCCCTCTAGGGAACTGCAGCTTGGCTTGAAGTTTGTCATAAAGCTAATGTTGTTATTGAAATGTAGTTACCTTTTAATTAAACCAGTTGCGTTTGACTCTGAGAATCTCTGCAGAAGATGCCTGCCACACTGCACCTTGGTAGTGTGGTACAGAAAGGTTGGCTCTATAAAAGATAGAGGCAACATCATGGTGAAGCTTTCTACATCATCTGTGATCACTGTGAAGCGAAAAAGGTTAACTAGCATGCTTTTTTTGGCTTCTAGGTAGCTAGCTAAATTACTTTGCTTTCTGAATAGGTATAACTGCCTCTGCACTGTTATCAGTGTCTTCTTTACAATTTATGACTTGCTGGTGTCTTATCTTAATCTGTAAAGTTTTTTGGGTTTTTTTTGTTTGTTTGTTTGTTTGATCTTTAATAAAATTTTGTACCTAAGATAGCACGAAGCTTCAGTAGTTCAGTCCACTTTCCTGTGGAAAATAGCAATGTTTACTCTCACAGCTTCTGTGCTCAGTAAAGCTGGTTGGATTGGCAAACTATCCCCATAGACTTAATACTGTGCAGTTTCATTTTAGATGTGGAGTGATGTACATGTTTAGTGTGTTATAGGGAAATTCTCCTGTTTCCACATAAAATTACTGAAGGCATGCAAAGCATGTGTTTCTAGTATAGTAGTAGCAAAATACCTGTTTCTGATGTTTGCCATTTTTAAAATATAGCAGAAAAATTCAATGGAATAGCTACATCTCATAAAAGTTGATATATGGGGACAGATTACATATTGAGAAGTTTTGAGGTTATTAAACCTGTTCTTTGGTCTACTGATTCCAGCTTTTGAGCTTTATTTGCTCCTTTGTGAGGACGGGATAGGAAACATTTTTATAATTCAATGAAGGAGACGTTTGTCCAGTGGTCTGATAAGTGGATAGACTACCTTATGGATGAACTTATTTTGAATAAGTTATTTCGTTAAGCTTAGTTACATACTGAATTTGTAATTTTGGTGCAAATGCATGGGGACTTAATATATTAAAAAAAAAAAAAAAGTACCCTCTCTTTTTATTTCAAATAATTTTCTTAGGATTTTTCAAGTCACTTTTTAAAGAATTTGTCCTGAGGTTGTACATGTCCACAAAATAGAAATATCTTTCTATAACTGGCTTTACAAAGGAAGTCCTTTGTAAATTAGGTCTAAAAATCAGACCTATGTAGTATATAGTTCTTGGGTCACTTTTGGCTCACAGATTGTTTAGTCTTTTGTCAGATGGCTATGGAAAAGATGTATATGGCTTAACAGTGGGACTGTATGTTTCCTGGAGGATTGTTACACAACTGGAATGAATGCCACCTGAACTATTGTCCAGTTAGGGGGGCTATAGTATCTGATCAGTCAGGTTGTGCTTTGTGACTGCTTTCTCACTGCCAGGCAGCAGACAGTGCCCTTCAGCCACCAGAAGTGAGGCAGAAGTGAGGCAACAGGGCCTTGGCTTTGTGTATTTGGGGGATGAAGAGAGAAGGAAGGAAGCAAGAAGCAGGGTGAACTGCTGTGTGAATGAGATAGGAGGATTGGGTTGAATGAGGGATGCTGCTGGTGACAAATGGCCTACAAAAGTCACAGCGCCAATAGTACAGTGGTCCTGTGGCCCACTCACTTTTGCGCTTTTTTAAAACTGATAGCTGGAGTCTCAATTAGCTTAAAAGCTGAGGTTGTCACTTTCAGTTTTACTTCTGATATGTTCCTGCTTAATGGTCAGACTTTTATCCCTATTTTTCCTCATGGGGAATGTGAAATGGTTCATGTAACACTGAAGGGTCAGATTTGAATTTAGGCTGGGGATAAGTTAAAAATTAATTGTTAAATCAGATGCTTGCTATACAAACTTATTTTTCTTCCTTTTTTCATTTTTTTTTTCCAGTTCCTTGATGACTCAAACAGGTGGAGTCTACTTCTCATTTCTCCTTTTATTTGTTCTGACAAGTTACTTAAAGCTGGACATATAGCTTTTGTGACAGAAAGCATTTCAGCTCAGACAGATAACTTGCAGAAAGTACCTGGATCTTCAAAAGAGGTAAGTAGTTCTCTTTGTTTCTTGCATAGAAAGTAGTACAGATGGGCCATTTGGTTGGAATAAACGTAAAACAATTGAAGGTAAAAAAAAAAAATAAAAATCAATGGCAGATAAATTTTTTTTGTATGTTTATAATGTTGTTGAAAATAAAAAGGTAATATTCCCATTAAAATGAATCACTTTTAATACTCTAGTTACATTTTATGCTTCAAACAAACCAATAGACATTCTACTGCAATTGTTTTAGTAGCATGCTTCTCTGGCTGTGGATGGGAACTGTAGAATTCCATTGTGACTTTGCATAAGGCATGTAGGGTTAGATACACTGAATATGAAGAAAAATGCTTGAAAGCTGTCATATTAAGGCAGATCAGAAGTCCATTTATCTGAGTATCCTGTCTCTGTCACTAGCTGAAACGCCTCAGTAAGAAGCAAGCGTACGTTAGGATTCCTGAAGAGCCCTTCAAGTCTTCACCAAGTGATGGTGAAAAGTTGTGAGAGAAATAGAAGTCTGTCTTGGAACCTTTCTTTCACTGTGATTTATAAATACAAGTTAAAGTATTACACATTTGGATTATTTTGTCAGCCTGCAGGAGTAAGGCCAAAATCAAGCTTTCAGTCTTTTAGCTTTTCTGTAAAATGCAGTGGGGGAGTGGCAATACTTCTTGGTTGGAATTTACGAATGGTGTTTGCTTTTTAATGGATAATACTTATAAAATGGTTTTGAGGTGTCCAAATTTAAATTAAACTGGTATTGAAATCCTTGTGGAAGTATACTTATAAAACTTTCATGTCCTGGATACTCAAAAAATCTAAAAAGTGCCTTCTCCACTACTATTGAAAGTCTGAAGACGTGGATTTAGAAGATGATGTTCTAAAACTTGAATTACTGAATATATAATATCCCTAACCCAATTATGCATAAGAATAGTATCCAAGCCCTATCAAAATGTGCTATGAACTTGAGATAATGTCTCTCTCTGCCCTACATTTTACTGTTATTTTACTGCTTTTTTTCTCACATGAGGAATGCTTGCTGCCTAGGCATCTCAGCTTGGATGCAGGTCTCAAGGAGGAGAAGGGTTGTAACCCAAAGCAAAAGATAAAATTACCTTCCAGGGTGGAAAAGTCTTCCAAGCAGTACAGGTTGGCCTAAATCCTTCCTAAGGCAGACAGTTGTGTGAGCTCTATGTCCTCCTTAATGAAGAGGGCAGAATGGACCCCATTGCCTACTAGAAAGAGGAGAAATGGAAAGACATGTATACTAGGGTATTTCTGGGTAGTCAGTAATAAAACATTTGGCCTGATCTCTAGGGTACCATAAAATCGACAGAGCCCACACATTAAACAGGCTATGCCACAAACTGGGATCACCACCTGGGGGCAGTCCATAAGGTGTCTTCCTAAATGGCCCCTGCCATCCCCTGGCATCCTTGCTTTCTGGCATCAGGTTTCAAGCTTCTTAGAGTTAAAGGAAATCTGTCACATACATAGGTGCTTGCTGCCTGTCTGTTTCCCTGGACAAGGAATATATACTTCCTAGCTCACTTGTGCTGGGAGATAATCCAGGAGTCCTCTGCTGGAGTGAACATCAAGAGCAGAGTGGTTGGTAAATAGACTTACCTAACTTGAGTGCAGGAACAGAAAGACAGATTGGGAATGGGCACAGTGCCTGCAATTAAATTTTTAGTACCTTCACCCACCATGGATGCCTCTCAGTTCTAGAATAGAGCATATTTTTGGAGCATGTTAGACTTTGACCTCTAGAGGAATGGTGTCCAGGTGAAGGGGTACATCAGGCAAATTCATTATCTCTATGCAGTTCAGAGTGTGAGGATTGGAGGCACTGAAAGCTTGTTGAGAACTCTGGCACCTTTTATGCTGAAGTCTTCTGACTCTGCTTCCACTGGCCTCATTTTTCTTTGGAGCACGCAGGAAGTAGCCACACTGGTTTGTAAATGTTCTTATTGCCTTTGATATAAGACTGTGGAATCCATCCAGGTGGGCCCTGCTGCTGGGAGACAAATTAGACAGGATATCTGCTATGCTCTGTATATTGTTTTATAATGCACCTGGGATGTGCTGGACCAACTCATAAGGGAGAGTTGTTTGTTTTTTTTTTCAGGGGGAATTTGTTTGTTTGTAGTTATTTTGTTGGTTTTTTTTTTGTGTGTGTGTTTGGTTCTTTTACTTTTTTGTTGTTTTTTTTAATTGGAAGGGTTGTTTTTTTTTTTTTTTTTTTGGAGAGGGGTTATTTTTTTTTTTGTAGCAGAGATGTCCACAAAAACATCTGTTTTGAAGCTCTAGTTTGTTCTTTTGAAGTTTTTTGTTTGGTGGACTTGTTAAAGCTTGTCGGTTTTGTTTGCATTTTCTTTAGCATATAAAATGTTTATATTCTTATGTAGATATTAATAATTAATTTGCTATATCAAATTCAAAAGTGATAGTCCAGGCAAGAGACCAAAACTATCATTTTATTTTGTTTGTTGTTCCTCTGTGCACACCTCACTTCTAGTGAGGCGCTCTGAATTCTGCTGTGTCTGGCTGTCAACATAGACAGGGGCTGTAAGGGTAGGTTGCTTCTGTGACCTATGAGGATTTTGAAACAGAAAGCCCTACAAAGAATGGCTTATCAGTGATCTGTGACTGGATTCAACTGTGGTGGATCCAGAAAACTGGAGTATAAATAATTTCTCATCTCTTGCTAGGAGCTGGCCTTTCATTCTGTATTCTGAGAAAATTTTGATCTAGTCATAGCAGGAAAGCTTGGCCTGTTTCAAAATATTCTGAGGATTTTTGTTCTGTTGTGAAGCAAATGGATCATTGCATGAGCAGGATTACAGGTCATATGTCTTGGCAAAAGTCTTACTTTGTGAGGTTCTTTTGTGTATTCACTTCGCTTGCACTAGACAGCAAAAACTACTTCTTGTAGCTTAATCCCAGTCGGCAGCTAAGTACTTTGCAGTCGCTCACTGGCTGCCACTCCTCCATGCTCCCCCTAGCAGGATGGGAGGAGAATTGAGCAAAAAGATAAAACTCATGGGTTGAGATAAGAACAGTTTAATAATTAAAATAAGATTTAACAAGAATTGTAATGAAAAAAGACAGCAAAGAGAGAGGAATAAAACTGAAGGACAAGTGATGCACAGTACACTTGCTCATCTGCTGATCGATACACAGCCCAACCCAGGCAGAGATTGGTCCCTCCCAGCCAACTCCTCCCAGTTTATATACCAAGCATGATGTTCTATGGTATGGAATATCCCTTTGGCTAGCTTGGGTCAGCTGTCCTGGCCATGTTCCTTCTTGGTTTCTTGTGCCTTTCTTCACTGGCAGAGCATGGAAAACTGAAAAGTCCCTGACTTAGAGTAAGCACTGCTTAATACATTTATGGTTTAGTTGTTTCTAGAAACGTTATTCTCATCCTAAATGCAAAACCCATGACACTGTGCCAGTCACTAGGAAGAACATTAACTACATGCCAGCTGAAACCAGGGCACTGCTTTTTACTTCTTAGCGTGTCTCATGTTTTACTTGGTGCTATGAAAAAATACCTTGCCCTCTACCACAGAGAGTGGCTCAGAGTTATGTGCCAAGTAAAATGGAGAAGGAAGCTGGTATCCTATGTCATAAATGTGTGTCATGTTTGTCACTGGTGATCATGAATTGCTGACTCTTAGCAGCAGGCCCTTAGAGTTTTGCGCCTTATGACCACAACTGAAGAGTTCCATTCCAAGCTGTGGGTGTTGTACCAATAGACTGAACACAGTTGGGAATGCCTTCCATCTGGAAAGTGACGGTGTTGTCCAAGGCCATGCTCAAGACAATTGGCTGGGGCAATTCTGGCTGACTTCGTCAAACATCCACAGTGACAGTGGGGTGAAGTCTTGACTGATGTTGCAACTACAGTGATTCATATCTACCGGGGTCTGATATAAGTATCTTCCAGAAGGAGAATTTGTTCTGCTTCAGAACTGGATAATACTAGTGTGCCCAGAAATATGTCCTGTAACTTCAGAGGTGGTATTTCTTTGTGGTACATACACCTTTTTACTTTTACTTTTACAAGTGAGTGGTTTTTACTAGTGAGGGAGTCCAGACGTTCGGGACTTGAGTGATACATCTGTCATGAATTTGAGGGCTGTCTCTCACCAACTATGTTTTCTGGAGTGTCTGATTTGAAGCTGTTACTCATTCTTGTGTTACAGTTGTAGTGTAACCCATAAGTTAAAGCATGCAGCTGACCTTGTGGTAAACACAAACACACTGCCCATGTACTGTTATAATTTTCTCTTTTTGAGACTGTTTGTTCACTAAGGGTTAGTATAGGTAATGTATCAGAAGATACCCAGCCAGATTCCTTGTGAGGTATCCAAAGGTCACCTATATGAGTATGGCCTGGATGGTCTCATTTGGACTGTGCTAATCAGAAGGTGTCTTCGAGAATGGCTTAGAAATCAGACATGACCATTAAGGTTATATGAAATCTCAGTTTCTTCTTTCTTCTTGTTCCCTTGGGAAATACTGTAAAGTCAGAAGTTGGAAATAGATTCTTTTGGATATTGTGTAAACCACTTAACAGCAGTAGATGAAAAGGTAAACTTAGCTGATAGTCTAATTCTGAAAAACTAAAATACCCAAGAGTTCTTTCTCATTTTGTGTATTCAAAAGAAGCATTTTTTCTTACTGTGTTTAATCAGTATTCCATCTTGTGTGTAGTGATAAAAGGGTGAACTTCATGAAAGTGGTTTGGTGATGACAGTATCAAGGTGCTGGAGTTGCCATGTGGGAATTGAGCTTTATCTTCTAGTACTGGAACATATTACATGGCAAAAGCTAATTTTTCTTTAAGGTCATGAGAACAGGTGGTGCATAATTGTCTCTGAAAATGCCTTCAAAGGAGACCAGTTGGTCTGTGTATCCTATAAAGGATAAATACTGAGATATCATTCACAGTTTTTAATGAAATTGGGGCCTTACTCAGTTTTTGTTTTCAGGATTTACTCAAGCCACTGTGTTTGTAAATTATCTGAATTGTTTTGTTTGGTACTGTTGTTTTATAAACATAAAGTTTAGAAGGGGTCACTTTCAGTTAGGAGTCAGCAGACAGATTTGTAGTCTTTATTAATGTGTCTGCCTTTCAGAAGGAAACCAAAACTCTTTTCACTTTTCCTCTGTGTCTTTTGTAGCTGAACTCATTCTCGAAGATAGCACAGCTGTGTAGTTTGGGTTTAACAAACCTTGAAGAAAATAATCTCAAGTCTGACATCTTCACAATGCTTCTTTCCTGGAGAATAGAATTTTTTGAATCTTACATGTCCAGTTATGCTTCTGATAATGTGTACTTTTATTAAATCCTATAGTTTACTTTTGCTCTTTTTATCAGCTTTTTTTTTTTTTAGAATTTGTGCTGAAAGCCATGTCTTGAAAATAAATACAAACAGAATTTTACTTACAGAATGGGGTAATGTTCCCCTGCCTTTTTCTGTGTTACTTGAAGCTTTTATAGCCTTGATCTTTAGGAAAGATGTATTTGTACTCCCAATTTGCTATCAACTTGGTGTGAATGTTGCTTTGTTTACTTCTGTCAGGACTGAATCTTGTAGCAGGCATTGCTTTCTACATGATCCTTCCTCAGCAGGTTCTTTTGGTCGAATTCAATCTCTTACATTGACCTTTGTAGTCATGAAGGGTGCACTTTTTCATGAAGGGAACTGTCAACTGAAAGCCTTTTCTACTTGAGATGTGTTGTCTTATGATGCTGTTAAATGCAGTAGTTGTTTTAAACACATAAGGCATCACAAAAACAAGTCCTGAAAGTGATTCTACAAATTTAGGATTCTATAATCCTAGTAGCTACAGTTTTTTTTAAAGTACTTTCTTTACAATTACTTCCAGTCATTGGGTTTGCTAGTTGTACTGCTTTGTCTTGATTATGTCCCTCTCTTGGTTCTGCCTACTGTTGTGCTGCTTTTCAATAGCAGAATCCTTTGGGAAGGAAGGGCAGTTTTTATTTGGAGTTCATCTTACAGACTCATAATGCAGTTGGTATTTTGATATTTTTCTGTAACCTTTTCAAACTGAAAAACATGCATATGCTTTATTCTAGATTGTGAAGTGGTCAGACTATTGCTCACCATTGGCCTGTATACCTGGTGAGCCTTACAAGTTAATTGCTGAAGCAAGCTTAGATAATTTCAGTAACCTTGGAATAGCATTCATGGAAGACAGGCTTCAAATGGATGATGGAATGGTGCCACACAAGATTGTTTGTAAGTATCTTCATGAATTGTTTTTAAAGGTAGAACTTGTTTGTTTCATAGCTGTTTTAGGACTGTACATATAATCTTTGTACCATGCATTTATTTTGGCACAATGTTTGCTTCCTGTTGACATTCTGGGCTGTTGATTACTCTGTAGCACTACAGTGTTTTATACTGTCAAATATAGAGATTCTTGAAAAGTTAGACCACTTTTTGAGAGTTGGTCTCTTTACAGATCTCTACATCTTTAAAAATGCAACAACAGAAATAACAGAAAAATGGATCAAAACATTTTTTGAATAAATAAGCTACTGCCAGTAGTTTACTTCAGTATGATGAGATCTCTGTTTCATTTATCAGCAGTCTCGTTTTTCCTGCCTAATTGTGTCTTCTCAGTTGTCTTGATAAAACTTGGGTCATGTAGAATAATAAACTAATGATTTTGGCTACAAAAGGAAACCGCTCCCTGTCCCTAACCTCCCCCTAAATAAGGCATATCAATAATGTAGATCGTAGTGCTTTGGCAGAAGTCAGGGAATACCAAAATCAAGAGCAGCTAGACAGTGTGCAAGAGGGTAGGAATATGCTCATAAAGGTATATGATGTGAAATTTTGTCTCTTGGTGCTTTTCTGCAAAAACATTCATGTAGGAGCAGGTAGAAGCTGAGTGTCCCAGTCATTTACTTTTCAGAATGCTTTCTGGCTCATTTTGCCTCAAGTACTGTGTGCATGCTAGAACTGCTTCAGTAGGATATAGGATATAGGCCGATTGCTATGAAATTTTCCTGGGCTGTGAAAAAATTCTTGGTTCACATTTCTGCTCCAAACTAGGCAAAGGGAGTATACAAGGGAATAAAAGTGTTGTTAAGTGAAGAAGATGATTATACTTGGATCTGGTGTTGTGTGCCAGTTGACTTTTGTTAATAAAATTTCTCACTGAATTTTTTTTGAGAAATCGGAAGCAAAGCCATAGGAAATTTCTTCGGCCTTATGGGAATGGAGAGAGATTCAGTGAAATTTTTCAGACTTTGACTTGAAATATTTTCATGGCTCAGCAGCTGAAAAAAATTACCCTATGAAAAGTATATTTTTTTTCCTCTCCTGTTATTTAGTTTGCTCTGCAAGTTTCACACTGATAATAATCATATTTGCCCTTCTTTTCTCACTTGTATTTGCCAGAAGTTTTTTGTCTTTGCATTTCCATCCTTTTCTCGGGGGAGAAAGAGAAAGGTTTAACAGTTTTTCTTATTTGATAGTTTTCCCTCGTATTCTCAGCTTCCAAGTCTTGCTGTGGTGGGTATGTCTCCTTTTCTGCAGACTGAAAGCTGTTCAGGTTTTGTTCATTCCCCTTAACTTGTTCAAGGCTTTTATCTGCAGCCTTCAGCAGTGCAAAAGTCACAGTTCAATGTCTTCATCTTACCCAATATCATCATTTTATTAGCTTATTTCAAAATAGTTAATTTCAAAATAACAGCAAGCAATTTTTGCACCCTGCCCTCCTTAAGCAGCCAGTATTTTTTTCCAAAGGTTCTTTCCTTGCTTCATTGTGTCATTTGTTGGGGACAGAGGGACAGGCAAAATAACAAGCTGGTAAATTTATGCATTTCTGGGAACTTCCTCACCCTCCCACACACTGATTATCATTCTGTTAAGAATACATCTTCATTGTGTTCAGTACTTGTCACGTTTTACTTTTGTGCAAATATGTTTGCATTCACAATAAATGTTACTTTGTTTAAATGTGCCATGTAAATATCCGACTATTGTGCTCTCAGTCAGACTTTCCTGAAACAAAAAGTCATTAGAGTAAATGACTTGTGTCATGAGTGCAAATTTATTATGTTCTTGGAGGAGAGGATTAGGATTTGGTGTGTCAAAAAAATTCTTGCTGTTATAGATGTTTTGTAGTGAAATTAAATCTAAATCCTGCCATGGTTTTGATAGTCGTCATAGCTCTTTAAATATCACCTTGATAACCCATTTTTCTTACTATTTAACTCTTTCAGCTGTCCATCTACAGGAGACTACTCTGAAGGAGTTGGTGGAGGTGGAACCGTCTGTAAAAGAGCAAAGTGTAAGCAGTACACAAATGGATGAAGTAACTCCTGCTGCTACTTTTGGGACTACTCTGAAATCAGGATTGGGAGTAGCAGAGACTGCAGGACAATGTGAAGAGGAGAAATCCAAGCTGAAGAAGGAAAGTGAGCCTGAAGATGAATCCAACAGTTTATCTGACAAAGAGACAGGTACTGGAGAACATCATCGCTTGCATCTTTCCACCTGTCATGAATGCATGCAACTTGAAAACACTACTATTGAATCAGTCAGATATGCCTCTGCAGAAGACATTCCAAAACTTTCTGATGATTGCAATAGCACACTCGAAGGGAATGATGGTTTTCTGGCAAAAGGAATTAAGAGAGTAAACCTTGCTGGAAAGCCCCCTAATATATTGATTTATCTTGGCTCTGAAACTGCAAAAGTGGAATTTGAGCAGGTAAAATCAATCCTTCAAGAATGCATTGATGCAGACAGCTACACCATCTACCAGCTGCATGAGGAACAAGTTCTGAAAGCTCCCTGGGTTGATAATTCACTGCTGTTGGTCATTGCCACAGATGAGCCTATTTCTGAGGAGAACCACAAACAATTTATGAAGTTTTTATCTAAAGGTGGAAAGATTCTAGGATTTTCTTCATCTTTTACATTTGGTGGCATACAAATAAAGAGAAGAAACAACTTGAAGAAGGTTGTTCATGAATTAGTATTCTCTAAAATGGACAGCACTGAAATGAAGTTAAATCTCTTGGTCAGTGGTTGTATTTTTGAGGAAGTAATGGAGGAAGATACAAGCAAAGTGAAGATACTGAGTCGATTAAATAATGCTGATAAAGACACAGTTATTGTTCATCTATCTTACGGAGACAGTGGAGGAGAAGCTGTTCTTTCTCAGGTACTGTATACAGAAACATTAATTTGCTGAAAAAGTTCACTTTTTCCCATTGCATGCTCTTGGGGATGCCTGTCAAAGGGAGGTGTAGGTGGATATCTTAATGAATGAATAAGGACTCTGCAGAATGTCTTTCACTTGATCCTGAGGAAGCTTAAAGAATGTTAGAGAAATGTCACTGCTGTTTCACTTCCTCCTTTTCACCATGTAGCTATGCACATGTAGATCATGCAAGACCACAGCCGGTGGCAGAGAACAGATTTGCACAGTAAGCAAGCATCTTCAAGAGCAGAGCTACCTTTTGCTGCCTGCTAGAGGCTGTGCAGTGATACAGCTTTCATTTTGCAGTAGATGAGGAATACAACGGAGACACACTTGAACAAACTTTATGGAAGATTCTAGGACCCTTTTTTACCAATATTTTAGTTACAGGAGAATTTTCTCAGGAGCCCATAGCGCTCAAATTTAACTGCTCATGTATCGGGTAGCATGCACTCTTCCAGCAATTATGTAACATAGAAATACTCATCGGGTTTCTTAGAAGTGTTTTTGTCTGTTTATCAGATTAAATCTGCTAGCTTTTTGGAAACTCTGTTATACATAGTAGCATGTTTATAGCTTTATGTAGGAAGTTGTGCCACCCATGTGCTGTGCGCTTGTACTAGAAAATTGATTAGCTACTGTTGCTATCCGTTTCTGCAAGTTCCGTGGTGAAACCTGCTTTGCTCTACCGTTTAAATTGACCCTTCTGCTGCAGTAAAACTCAATACTGCAGAGGTTTTCCGCAGAAAAAGGGCATTACAGTATAGCTTCAAAAATCAGATTAACAGGATTAGTGTGTCATTTTATAATTTTAAATAACTTCCAGTCTGGATTTGAAACGCCTTATTGTTTTCTCTTCAGGGGACAGTGACATCAGCCATTAAATATTCTGCCACAGTCTTGTTGTTTCCCTTTTTTTTTTTTTTTTCTGTTCTTCCCTGCCCCCCATTTTGGTATATTTCCTGAATTTCAATAAAATAGATCAAATATGAAGAACATGATTAAAATGTGCAAAATTTGAGAAATTAGCAGATAATAGCTTTCAATTTTCACTAAATTAATATGCATATAGTAGGGTACAAAGGCTTCTAAATATCACAGAACGGTTGGGGCTGGAAGGGACCACTGCAGATCATCTAGTCCAATCTCCCTGCTCAAGCAGTGTCACCCAGAGCACATTACTCAGGATTGTGTCCACATGGCTCTTGAATATCTCCAGGGAAGGAGACTCCACAACCTCTTTGCGTAACCTATTCCAGTGCTCAGTCACCCTCATAGCAAAGAAGTTCTTCCTCATGTTCAGGTAGAACGTCCTGCATTTTAGTTTATGCCCACTGCCTCTTGTCCTAGTGCTTGGCACTACTAAGAGCCCCATCCTCTTGACACCTTCCTTTCAGTTGTTTATACACATTGATCAAATTCACCCTTCGCCTTCTCTAAGCTGAACAGGCCCAACTCTATCAGCCTTTCTACTAGTAACTGGATAGTTCAGCAACCACAGTCAGAACAAAGCTGCTTTTGAAAATGTTATACTTAGCTCTAAACTAAAATGTGTAATACCAAATACTAACAGCATTTTTTTTTTCTTTATTCCCTCTGCACATGTCCTGCCAGGCACACTTGGAACTGGATATCAATTCTATGGATGTCCAAACTGACTTTAATTTGCTTAAGATAAGCAATACCAAGAGATATGAAGTTCTCAAAGAGATCCTGACATCACTTGGCCTGAATTGTGAATTAAGTAAAATTCCTATGTTAACACCTATTTACCTTCTCTCTTCTGATGAGGTAAGGCTTCTGCTTACATTTCAGTTATTTGAGATTTATGCTACAAGACAAATTCAGTGTTCATTTAAAAACACCTAGTTTCTTATGTAGTATTTTTGTTTGGAGATGTTTACTTATGTACTACAGGTAAGCATAAAGTTCAATTTCTACTCTGTCAGTATTTTGTTATCTGCCAGCAGTAGTTTTGAATTTAAACGTGGGAATATTGGGCAGTTAATTTATCAGGTATATTTGATGTATTTCTGTTAAGAGCTTTTATGCTTATTTGCATGCTTCTCCAATATCAAAGCACAAGGATGTTGTAAGCTACAGAAAGAACTTATTTAAAAGACAAGATTTGGTTTTCTTTTAAAATGAGGTAGAAAGTTCTGTATAGGCTGGTAGCAAAAGGTCAAGCTGAAATTATGGAGAATGGTGTGGCAGACCAAAGGTGAAAGAGCTGAATGAGTAGGGAAGAGTGTGTGTGATTACAAAATGAACAGCTTTATTCCTGTGGCTGTTGTAATGTTTCCTGGAAATAGAATAGGTTCTTGTAGTTCAAATAGTCAGCTGTCTATTCTGAACATCTCAATTTGAGGCATTCTAATGAAGAATTGTGAACATATAAAGCAGTAATTTTAACTTGTTTGTTTTTAACATGACTTCAAATACATGAGGACTATATTATATTGATCTGAAGGGGTGAAAGAAGTAGGTTATTAAAAACCTATACGGGTTACTCAGGCTCCTTGATGTTGTTTCCAGCCCATTTAGCCCTGTCAATAGTTGCAGTTACTGCACTTGCCTGATTTCTGCTCCTTTTCTGTACCACTCTTACATTAGCACAGAAATGCTAATGTCTGTCTTTAGGGGAATTCAGCTATAGAAGCTCCTCCTTGGGTGCCTGTTTCCAGCAGTATCAAATATCACATCCTTTTTTGGCTACAGGATCAATCAGTGAACCAAGTGACATATTACAGCTGAAATGCTTTCTAAATAAATTATGATCTTTCAGATTTAGATCATACTTTTCAAAACCCTGTTCGTTAATCTGAAAGGTGGTATGATAAGCATTGCACGATTTATAGATTGGGAATATGTGATATTTCTTTAAGTTTGCAAGAGACAAATTATGTTTTGAGTGATTAATCGGTGAATGTTGTTTTGGGGTCCTTTATGGATGTGCAAGGACAGAAACAATGCAAAGATTTCTTCACTGTGGAGAGGAGGAGGATGTCTGGAAAAAGTTGCCCAAAGAAGCTGTGGCTGCCCCATCCCCAGAAGTTGTCAAGGCTGGGGTGGATGGGGCCTTCAGCAGCCTGCTCTAGTGGAAGGTGTCCCTGCCCATTGCAGGGGTTTGGAACTGGAAGATCTCTGAGGTCCCTTCCAACTCAACCCATACTCTGACTCTGTGATATGTGACTTCACTGTATAGCAGGCAAGTCAGTTGCAGATCCAAACTGACTAAAATACTATTAATAGATGTATCTGTAAATTTAAATCTGTATTTGTTTTCTATGTCTCTGAAGATACTGCTAATACTTTTTGCTGGTACATTAATGCCTTTGTCTAACAACTCAGGTTGGATGTAACAATAATAATTAGGCAAAATGCAGAGAGCTTTTTTTTGCTTGTTTTTGTTTTGTTTGTTTTTTGTTATTCTGCTTGAATGGTTGCCCTTTCTTGTTTGCCAGACTCTGCCAGATCCATCTCCACTTTACAATGGTGAAAATACTATTGGAAATGCTCCTATCCAGCCTTCTGCTTGAAGCAGGGCTGTTGCTAACACTACATCAGTTCAGCCATGCCCTTTGGTTGAAACTTGAAAACTTCCAAGCGTGCATGGTGCAACCTGTCTGTGCAACCTGTTCCAGTGCTGCTGTTCCATTCTATTGATTTTTTTTTTTATACTTTTTCTCTGATGTCCAGCCTGAACCTCTCAAGCTGCAGTCTATGGCTGTTATTTTATTATATTGTCTGCCACTATAAAGTAGTATTTAGCTCTGTCATTCTTTTAACTCTCTTAAGTAGTTACAGATTGTTAGTAAATCACTGCTTAGCCTCCTCTTTGCCCAACTGAATGAACCCAGCTTTCTTATCCTCCTTTTACAGATACATTGTGTACTTCTAACCCCTTTGTGGGTCCTAATTAGCAGTTCTTTGCATAAGCTGAAGTCTGCTTTCCCAAGACCTAATTGCTGATTCACTTTCAGCTTTCCTCCAGATTTTTTATTCTTGTAGTTGCTACAGCTAATGCTGCTGTCTGTGACCAAATATGAAACAAGTTCTTCCCTGTCTGTGAGCAGTATGTTTGTAAGAATTGGTTATCTATTTGTGTGACAGATGTGAAAACAAAACCCTTTTTGCCTAATAGTAAATGTGCTCTATACAGAAGACTTGTAGTTTATTTAGCTCTTCCTCTTTTGTTCTCCACCTTCACTCTTTTACCCTGATTGTTTCTTTCCTATGCACTTGCAATTTGCATGAACTAAGTTAGCTAATTTCTGTCAAAACGCGCCATCTAGTGGCATATCACAGGGTTGCAGGCCATCTGGTAAAGATATTTCTCCAATGTATACTGTATAGTTAAGGTTTATACCTGTTTTTTCCAGTTTTTTTTTTTTTAGTGGTAATTTTTCTGTGTTGGTATGTGTAGTTCATTTTTTTTTCAATGCCTTTCACTTTAGCCACAACATGCTTCCAGAAGAATATTGTGTGAAAGGAAGATGCAATGTGTGTGTAAACCCTTCCATTAATAATAAGAAGGTAGCATAAAAAAATAAAAAATGATGTAATAATTTAGCTATCTAAAAAGTCACTTATTTTTCTTCTTATGTCATGTTCTACATAGGTCATCTTGCTTTCCTAGAGAGCAACAATGTACAGAAATGTACCTGACAGGTGAATAATTTGAAGGAAATACTTTTAATGTCAGAGTGAGTCAAGTAGTGCTGGAAATGGAGGAAGCTGTTTTGCAAACTGTAGTACTTTTGGACCTCCTTATTTATAACTACATGGAAAGCTTGCCCTGTGCAAGTCACTGGGGGCGTATTGAATAGTATATTCCTTCTCTCAGATTATCCAAGCAATGCTCATTGACTTGAGCAAAAATTACTTTTTTTTTTTAACTTTTGGATTATTTTCTTATGCTTTCCTGTTATAAGTAATTAATGATTGAGCAAGCTTGATGTGTTGTTTGCAGTTTCAAAAATGGAAGAATGGCACATGTTCTTGTTTCTTGAAGTTGGCAGTTCAGTAATGATTCCTCATGCCCAAACTGGAGGTTGCATCTGTACTGTTACATTTAAAACCAAAATGCTGGTAGACCTCACCTGGTCAGATTTTTCTAGTTAATTTAGAAACTACAAGCTCCTTTTGCTTATGTGGAAGAAATAATAATTTATTTTGCTCTGCATTTTCTACTTCATTTAGAAAAAATACAGATTTTTTTTTTCCCTCATTTTAAAATTCTTTAAAGAGTTAATTTATTGGTTTTTCTTTTCTTTCTGTAAACTTCGATTTACAATAGAGCTGTGCCCTGTTCTGTGCGATTTCTTTGGTTTCTCTTTGCCACCCTCTTTCCTGCTTTGTCACTTCAGAACTTTTATCAGACCTATTTTCTACTATATTGTGGACATGAAATAAAACTTCAACTTTATTATGTGAATAAGTAGCTTCTCTTGTCCTTTCCTCTGCTGACAATTTCTGAACAATGTGTCTTTTTTGCATCATTGTTGTGATGCTTTTAATAATCACATAGAATCTATTACACTGATCAGTGTAAATTTGATTATTAAGACTTTCAGATCTTCCTATCTGCTCTCTGGGTCTCGGATAGTGCCTTTTGCAATGCAATTTTGAGCTGCTTCTAAGGGGTGGATTTGATTTTTTTTTTAATTTTTTTTTCCCCTCCTTAGGATTCACACTTTGAAGGTTTAGTTTCCAGTTTATATGGCTATCGTGTATCTTAAAATCACAATCTTACTACATGGATTAAAAAGAAGACCATAAAATATGAGCAGAACTGCCATTATTATGGCTTCAAATTCAAATAAAAGCTCTAGTATCTGAATAATGGATGATAATGACCATCTGTTAAGAGGTCCAGATCTTACCATGTAGAACTGTACTAGTCAGACCTCAGCTAATACTCGCTGCTGTTGGTGTTGAATGATCTCTATCACAGTGTGCACATTTTATTCGTAATCATATTTCTTATAAATAAAGCATAAGGTAGGGAGTCTGGAAAGTAACAGCACTTGTGGCAATTCTTTCACCACAAGAGTTTTTGCGCTAAGACTTGCAAGAATGTTTTGCTCCAGATACACACATAGGGACATTTTCAAGTTCGGTTAACTGGGAAGAATACATATTATATCGATACAGTGCTGCAACAACAATGAAGTCAGTGTTTGAACTAAGAGCAATATAGCATGAAAGGCATCTTACTTGTTAATAGTTAGAGCTGCACAACTTGTTGGTTTCAAATGTAATTTTAGAGAAGTATTGGTATTAAAACACAGCACCTTTTATTTTTCTTTTCCCTTGATCTGATGTAAAGCAGTTAAGCAAATTGTAGGCTTTTACACTGCTGTAAAAGGAAAACTCTGTGTCAATGTGGTACAGGGTGAATTCAAAGTGTTGAAACAAATGGTGATCACTGTAAGCCTGTTGTCTGGCACCCATATGTTCAGTGCAGCTTCAAGCATAGAGATCTGATTTTTTCTGCAGCTTTGCCTTTAAATGCTCAAATATTTACTCTTTTACATTGCCATCTTAAAGGATAATTTTTCAGACATAAATGCTGGGATTGTATTTTATTGCTGTAAGTTTCAGCGTATCTTCTAGACTTCAAAACAAGAATTTGCTCCTTGAAGAGTGAGAGATATTTGTCAGAATGGTGAGTATTTCCATTAGGAAGTGTATTATGCCCACGTGTTTACTGATCTGAAGTCTCTTAAACTTGAGTACTAACTCCTCAAGCTGTATTAGGCGGAGTCACTTTTATCAGCACCTTCCAAATGGATGGTGGCCAAATGATGAAATGTAGTCAGACTTTATTACTTTGGCTCAGCTAGTAAACATCTTTTAAACAGTACATTCTTCCAGAATAATAAATGGTTAATATGAGCATATTAGCTGAAGTTTGAAGTTGGGGGTTTTGACTCTTGTTTGTTGGGGGCAGAAAGAATAATTAAAAAGTGCAGCTGAATGTACCTTTTGAATTTCAAACTTTCCTTTAAAGGACACTTTGGGATACAGAATACTGTGCTCACAAGAATGGTGCAGTGTGATGTCAGGTTTGTGTATTTGAATAACTCAGTACCGTACAGCACAATCAGATCTCAGTTGGACCAAACTTACATTTCTTGAGCTACAGTTTTGACTCTATGATGGCATCGGCTGTTTTAAATTCCAAGTCTATTACGTCAGCAAAGCGGGTATGAAGTTACTTCATACTGACTGAATCTTTCTTTGAGGATGGGAAATTTGAACTCTCAGATAACACTATAATGAACCTAGATTTCAGGGTACATTTAGAGACAATTGTTGCTGAAGTATTTCCATGCATATTAATGTGTATTGTAGAACTTGAGATTCAACTGTGAAACTTCAGAGTTGTCTTTAAATTTCCAGTGCTAGAATCATCTGTAGTTATATTGAACCCCCAAAGCCCTATTTTTATTGCTAGACAAGTTTTCATGCTTAAAAATGAACCAGAAAACCATATTTACAAAAAAAAGGAGGCTTGCTTATTTTCTCCTGTCATCCTCAAAGCATAAGGATTTAAGCATCGTCCCTGCCTTTTGAGCCAGTAGGACAAAAAGCAGGAGTCCTTTGGAAGTGTTTATCCTAGAAAGGAAAATTGCTCTTTGCTCTAGCAAAAGCAGTAGCCTAAGTTACTGCTGAGAAAAAAAGTAACCCAAGAGCTGAGAAAAAAAGTTGAATGAATAGCACAGTCTGAAAGGATTCTGTGATCACTGATAACTGCTGTCTGAATTTTTAACTTTTTTTAACGTTGTATGTATTATTTCCAATGAACAGTGCATTGTTCCCAGAAATCTTTGTCTGTGCTTGAAAACTTTGAAAGTTTGTCTCTTGGCTAGGAATAAAAATGCCTTTTATGGCAAGTTGCTTCAGGAAAATAAAAAAGGTAGATACAGCAATGTAAATGCATCTGTACCAGTAAAAATGTGTATTCGCTGGAACAGCTTATTCTTTTTGGGAAACAGCTTTAAGGTACGCTGTGTGTGGAATTCTTTTTGCTGTTCAAAGCTGTGTTTCTGCTAGACTGGTTAGGCAATGAAGTGCATTTGGCAAAACATTTACCTTCTGCCAGGTAGCATGCTTTTTCTCTTAAGTGGCTTCCTGAAGAATTTATATCTAAAACATAACCCAAGGACTGATAACAAAGTACTATTAATTAAAAATATTTATAATTTAAATCCATATGTTTAGGGTTTTTTCATCATAAATTCAAAGTTATTTGTTGGCTTGCAAAGCTTTGGGTTGCATGTGTGTGCAGTGAGGGCAAGTGTGCTTTTGTTTGGTTTGTATTGTTCCACCTCCCCTCCTCAAATTAACTTTTGTTTCTTTGTAACAAAACTTGCAAACCCCGCAGATTGTAAACCAAAGCTATTTCAGTGTTTTTGTTATTAATTGAAAAGCTCTTTGTATCAATCAGTGTCTGGATTCTAATAATAGCCCCTACTGCTTGCTGGTGTTGAAGTGTGTGGTTCTGAAAGGAATGGCTCTTTGAGACAGGATGGTTTGTTTTTTTGGTTTGGGTTTTTTTTTCCTTTATTTTGTTTTCCGCTCCATCAGCACTCAAGATAATGCAGAGGCCTTCTCCTGCTTTAGCAGTTCAGAGCTCTCTTGGTCAGAGGAAAGCAGAAAGGGTGGCATTAGCTCTCAGAAGAATGGCTGACTGAAGTGTGAGTGCCTACAGGTTCCTAGTTTGTGCCCACTTCCGGAGGTAAGAAGTTTGCCAACAAAATTCTCTGCAGTTTCAGCATGGAAAAAGGCCAATCTTTGAAGTGCTTAAGCTGCCCAGGGACTTCTTGGACACCAGCTCTGTCATAGTGCTGAGCATAAAAAGAGAACTCAATGGCATGGCGGAATAAATTGTAGAGATGATGTATTTTTACCTCTCACTTGTGAATGGCTAAATAAATTATTATGGTCGGTTACTCTGGCTTACTAAGCACAGAGTAATTTCTTGATCTGTGCTATTTTAGTAGAGCAAACTAAAACTGAGGGGAAGGATACTTCTCTGTTTTCTGTCCTTACCCTCTCTAGCATACAGAGGGAGGATGAACTACTTGAAGGTATGTGCAGTGTGAGGATGGATAGAAATGGAAAGAGAAGGAAATCTGCAGATGGGAACCAAGATACTGGTTCTTGTATCTTAGTGATATTTCCTCTTGTACTTTAGTGAACAGTTTTATAACTGTCATCATACAGTCATGTAGTAGATGGAGGTGGAATAAGACATGATATATTTTACTGCCTCTTTCTTCTTTCCCCACAGTCTTCTCTTATTCTGCTACCTTTATTAGTGCAGTTTCCTAATAGATCTATCATTTCTACAGTAAAATTTTTAAACTTTTGTGTTCAAGCTACTTGATGGAGGTAAAAGCTTAAAAGTTGAGTTTCTAGCAAATTGTATAGTGTACGGTCCAGGGCAGGATGCTTTTCGAAGCTAGTTATATGCCAAGGCAGCCTGTCAGTCTTGCCTGGCAATGAAGACTGACAGGCTTTGTTGTCATAGTTTTTACTAGAGTGGAACTGCCAGTCTGCCTAAACACCGCACTGACAGAAACACCCACCTTCTTCTGCTCCCCTCCAACTGGTAGGTGGTGAAGAGGCAGGAACTTTTTAGGGCCTTCTCGTAACACCTCATCATCCCTATATAAGGGAGTAACACAGAGGAGGGCAACTATATCTGAATTTTTGGGTTTCTGCTATTGACTGAAGCCTTACTGGTCTCACTGCCTACAGAAAGGAGCAGCCCACCCTCTCCAGAGGTTGAAAAGTGGTGGTTTTTTTGTTTTTTTTTTTTTTCTTCAGGTACAAACAGCTTGCTTGGATCAAGGAGAACCATTACATTGACATCTTGCCTTGAAAAATTGTTTTGTTTTTAAAAAAACATTTTTCCTATGCTGCTGAGAAGTGTTTAGCTGGTCCTGTTGAGAAAGGCTCAGGGAGAGAGAGAGAAGAGGAGGTGTGAGAGATATCAGAAACAGTAATATTGACTGTACGTAGAAGGCATGGAGGAAAAGACAATGAGGACTATTGAAGATAAACTATGAGGCACAGTTAAAGGAAACCAGACTTATAGTTAACTATAGGAAACCAATCTTACAGTGCAAAATTACTAAGACAGTATAAAAGGTTTGTTACTAACTTTAGAACAAAATTAAATTGTTCACTAGAGATTGTTTTTCCTGGGTGCTAACTCTGTGGTCCAGGCTCAGGATCTGTCTGACAGTTGAGTTTTGTTCATGCTGGCTTCTGCATGAATTAGAAGGCCAAATTATCTCTTCATTTGTTCACTCATAAAAGTTTCTTCAGACTTCTCCCTGGAGCTGTTTATTGAAAAAGGCTGGCATGCTGCAGGTTTCACTGCACTGACCAGTAAGATGAGACTCCAGTATTGATCAGGGTCCCTCCACAGCTGACCTGTATTAGCATTGGCATTATATTAAAATCACCACAGATCTCTGTTGCACTCAGAAGCTGTATGCTGTTGCTGCTTTTTTTACAGCTCGTTTAGTGAGAGGAAGGTGTCTCAGCACTAGGGGTCACTTATGAGCTGGGTGTAGAGAACACACAGTTAAAGCAAAAGAAAAGGAAAGGGTGGAAAAAAATTTATGCATGCTATGTTGTATATAGATAGATTTGCATTAAAATATCTTTGCATGTTTGCAGTGACTGTCCTGTATAGTATTTTCTCAATTTTAAAACGACAGTTTAAATTGCAGAGGAATCAATGGTATGTAGTATCAAAAGATATTAAAATATTTTCAGTTAAGAAATCTTGATGGGAGATGACGGCAACTCCAAATGCCTTTTGCTTTTCTGTTGTTTATCTTCAGGGGATATTTACCAAATATCTGTGGGAGGGGGAAAGAGAAATCTGGCAAACATTCCCTTTCTTTTATATTTCTCTAGTTAAAAATGTGTTTTCCTTCTTGCATGATAGCAGCAAGCATGCTGCTAAACAACCTGTTAAACCATGAATCACATCTGTAGGCATGTAATAATGAATAGCATACTTGTATTAAGATTTATAAACAACATTTTGGCTAGGTATTGATTTGATAAATGTTTTTGACAATCATTTGGAAAATGCAAGAAGCTTTGAGGAATGAAAGAATATATCTTGTTTATAGCAGTCTCAGTAAAAAGGGTCTTTATGCTGCTGTGAGAACTAGAAGTTAGTGCTTTTTATATTATTGTGCATTTAACTCTGATACGAAATTATTATGTGCTGGCATCTGACCAAAGTGCCACTCATTGAAGTGTATTCTATCATGTTTCAAGGCTTGCTTCAGGTCAGTTTTCATGACACTTCATAATCACTTTCTTCAATGGGCACGTTCTTTCTGTACTTTAGAGAACAGAAAATTTTATTATCCTTTCAGAATGGCTCATGTAATATATATTTAAAACATTTGTGAGCTTGATTCATATCTTATGCTAAGTTCTCACTCCTGTAATGATAGAGAATAGCCTTAGAGTTGAGTACACTTTCTTGAGCGTAGGTCACTCAGCAGAAAGCATTTCCAGTGTGTGAGGCTGAGTTTTCTTAGTTTCAGTTTGTCTTGGGAGTTTGTAATAGGAATGTAAACAAGAAAAGTAAAATCCACAGTGACAGACTAATCCAAATTCATGTTGGCTCTGTGTCTAACACAGGCACACATTCTATCTTAATCTAAAGGCTGTAATTAAAGTGACTGGTCTTGGATTTTGTTTCAGCACTCAAAAGTTGTAAACGATAAACCTTTTTAGAGTCAGGGTTCAGGGTACTGCCTTTGAGCAGATGGGTGATTTTAGATAGCAAGAATCCATAACTTGTGACAAACGCTCTGGAGATCCGTGGCAATTTGGCATTAATTCATTTAGTGTGACCTCACTGGTAAAGATCTGACAAAAGTGGAGTATTTCCAAACATAAAAAACTTGAGATTTTCTGACTGTTGGTGGGGCCTGTAGCTAATTTATGTAAGTGAGACTGGGGAAATGAGAACAGGCTTGGCATCAGCTGGAGTCCTGTGAGATGCTATCATGTTACCATTGCTCAGAAATGACGATACATTTCCACAATGAGAGATGGTTACAGTGGTTATCTAACAATTTAATTAGTGCTTCTTTTGCATCTTTTAAGCAAATTATGGCTAGATGATATAAGATTATATATTATAATCAGAGGGAGAAATCAAATAAAAATATATAACCAAGAGGAAATAGAACTGTCTTTTTATATTTCTCTTCAAAAAAGATAGAACTGCAAACTTCAGCTGATTTTGAAACAGTGCATTTACCACATTGACGTCTTGTGGATATATTTCTTTGATTCTTAACATTCTTCAACAATTCATTTGCGCAATAATGTCATCAGAGGAAAAAAAAAGACTGCAAAAAAATTATCAGGTATGACTTGTATCAGCAGTTTATAGGGAAGGGACTGAGAGAATTCTGTTGTATTTATCATTTGACCGTTCATTATAAGAAATGATCTGGGGTTTCTGATATGTTGAGGAAATCCTGAAATTCCAGGTGCAGTGGGAACGGCATTTGGCATGTGACTATCTGGCCAACTTTATGCAGTTCTTGTAATGAAAAGCTGATTAAAGAACAGCTGTTAGCTTAAATCAGAAAGTTGCTGTAGTTTTTACTACAACTCTTATAGGAAAGGTTTTTTGGTTTTGTTTTATTTCGGGTTGTAGTTGGTCTTCGCAAGTGGAATGTGTTTCAGTTCAGTAAATCACTGTACTTGGTTACTTGGCAATTGTAGTGGTGACATTAATTACAAAGGATTTACATGAATATTGAAGCAAGGTTTTCTCAGAAGAAAAAAAACCTCAACAACCCAAACCAGAATAAATCTTCTGTCTGTTTTCATGGTACGTGTGTTCCTCTTCTGCCAGTAAAGTACCTCTGTAAAAGTGCTGTGTAGCTGGGTCCATCAGGGTAATCTATATTCTTACAGTGAAATTATACAGAGTGCTTCACAAGTTTACATGATTTAATTTTAAGAATTTCAGCTGGTCCCCGTTTTATTGGTGCCAGCATTTCCTTGTGCAAACACTAGAGGATCTACAACAGTGCTGAGGTTCTGTACTTAAGTATGGCACTACATCTATGTGTAATTATATATACAGACTTGTATAAGTCTGTGTGTATCTGTATATGTGTATTAATATGTGTATTTTAAAAAAGTTTGTATATAATCTTATTAGTTATATTGGCAACCTCAAGTTTCAGCAATTGTGTTTCTTTACCCCTTACTTAATAAATGCATAATAGAAATTATGAAAGTTGCACAGGCCCAGAGAAGATGGCTGGTCCTGGAGAGCTCCAGCCCTGAGAAAAGTTGAGATGGGAGTTAAACGTCTAGTGTGTAAATTGGAGCATGCTCCTTTACTGATGAGGGTAAGAACTTTTTTGAGAGAGAAAAACCTCAGGAGGAAGAGCTAGAGGAACTAGTTTGATACCAGATGAAAGAGAAGACAGACACTGTGTGGGAGGAGGAGTGAGGGGAATGGGGCGACAGCTGAAGAGGCAGAGGTAAGAAGCAAGATTTCACCATATAGAAAACAACTCATATTACTGCATTTTTTAGCATTCCCTGCAGCTGCTATCTATTATAATGCATATCTAATAATTTTAGCTATAAAATTTTGCTACTTTGGACTGATCATTTCAGTAGCATGTAAGACACAAGACAACATTTGATTTTTACAGCTTGTTTTTTTTGCGAATCACTTTCCTTATCTAGTGTATTGTTTCTGAAGTGTACTAAAATGTACTCTTGAGCTTTAAGAAATATTCCAAGTACTACTTGAAAACATTTGAAAATAACCTTCTGAATTTGTAAAACCTGAGTAAATGTATGATTAAAATAATTGTTAAAGCCAAGCCTTAGCAAGAACAGTATTGAGGAGGCTAGTGCAGTCTGTCCCTACTTGTTTAATGTGGGTAAGAATCAATACTGCACTTTAAGAGTAGTAGTAGTGACCATAATAAATTTAGGTTTTGCACATGGTGAGAACAAAGATTTAAAGCCAGAACAATATATAATTTAATAACTTAAGTCTTTAGAAGTGTGTACACAGGCTGCCAAGTCTCAAAACATTCTTTGGACAAACAACCCATGTCTAGACTGTTGCTCAGCTTCTTGCCCTTCAGTAGAGGTTTACTTTAAAATGATTAACATGTTTTCTCAACTTGAGAGAAATTAAATAAAGATGATTTTTATTTTCTATGATACAAATGTGAAGGGATATTATGGATGTAATGTATATTACTGAATAGTGTGCATGTTACCTTTTTTGTCATCTTTTTTGATGCTACACTTGCAACAGAGTAATTGGTTATCATTACTTTGTAACTTTCAACTGATGAACTATGTCATAACTTCAGTTGAAACAGTTACATTGTTCTCATTATAAAAATTATTTTAAAGAAAGACCAATATTTAATTGAAGAAAGTGTTATCACTACCTTCTCTGCTTTAAAGAAATGTGCCTGGTTGCTCTCTACCTATTGTGTAAAGACAACTTTTGAGGAATTGAAAAACATATTGAGATCCTCTGAATTTTAAGACAGAGAGAACTGTTTTGTAGGAGCATGTCTCAGCATTTGCATGTAATCAAAATCAACAAAAACTAAATCTGGGAGGTATTTCTGAAATTCTTTTGCAAGATATGGGGAGAAAAAAAAATTGTGTTTTGATGCATAATTGTCAAGATTTAAATAAAAAATTACATACGGTATGGTTTGACTTTGGATCTCATTACATAGAATAAGCAATTATCCATGCATTTTTTTCTGGTCTTGAAGATTTACTTTTTAATCTGGAATTGTAGGTATTACAATTAGTTCATGTACCACAGCTACCTGACAGGAACAGCAGCTGCAGAGATAAAAGTTATCTAATCAGTTTTCCATTTTTTTGACTGCTTTCCTTGTATATTAGTACAATGTATTAGCTGATGAAGAAGAAAAGACAGTAGCTGAAAGCAAATCCTTATTCTTAATTTTTGCTTTCTATCGAGAGAGAAGGGCACTTTCCCAAAGGTACCATAAGCATTGTGAGATGAATATTACCATAAGTATTTGGGATGCTTATTTGAATTCCTGAGGTTTTATTAGGAATACTAAAAAAAAAAAAAAAAAAAATGCAGTTGTACTTTTGTCCCTAGAATACTTACGTTATTTTTTTTCCTGATATCAAACATGCTCAGTTAATATTTTGAACTGATTTCCGAAGACTCTTTCATGAGAGAATACTTCATCGGAGCTGTGAGGCATATGCTCTTTGACTCACCTTTGTTATGATGTAGCTTGCTAGAGGAAGAGATAGTTACTTTATGCTTGCTGTGTTCTTTCATACATCTGCTACTGGCCACTGCTGGAAGAAAGGGACAGTTTTAAAGGGGCATATTGATAATGGCTGCTGCTTCATATTGTTTGATCAGCAGCAGCTTTCACAAAGAGCTGCCTTTTTCTGCTACAAGTTAGTTTGTCATTTGAAAGAGAAGTTCATCAGCTCTTGCAGTTATGGGAAGCTTTTCCTTCTACCTGTTTAAGCCATAGGCAACATCTGGGAAGCAACAGTGTTTAATGTGGTATTTTAGCCAAATGGTATGTATGAGTGGCTAGCCATGATAAGAATGTGCTTTTGTTATCTCTGCAGCTGACATTTCCTCTTGGAGGTGGGAGTGGACTTCAGTCTTCTCTAAAAATTTTCAAACTCGTTTCTATCCTATGTGATTCATTCTGTCTAATGATGGTCTCCAATTAGCCATCCAGGAATAGCAAATTAGACATTTTTGAACTTCAATAAGCCGTACTACAAGTATTGCTATCCTTATTGCTCCATACAAAATAATTTCTTCATCTGCTCAAGGATGTCTTTCTCTTACAAGCATATGATAATTTGTTGGTAGAATGGTACTTTTGCAGTGACTGTCACATTCCTGATTTTATGTAACAACAGTAGCTTGACGAACTGAAAGTATGCATCAAGTGATAATTGCTATGCTCAGTCTCTCGTTTTCCCAGCTATTATGTTCAAGAAACAGAGACTCAAATTGTCCCTATTTAACCAAGGATAAATTAATCACTAAGTGTCACAGACTGAGTATACAGATTTTTGTCTGTAGCTTGAGTTCATTACCTTGTGTGGAGCTGTTCTGAAAGTGCATTTTAATCTAGTTTTTTTCTTTTTTTCTAAGTACTGATTGAGGTAAGCCCTGAAACATTTCCCTTCAAGACAGTTTGTTTTTAGAAGTTAGCTTTCTGGTTTGGGACTATTAATTAAGGGCCTTCAGCATAGGTGCTTCATATTAATCAGTTAGAAGTTCATCTTCAGAATCAATATGTGCAGAGCTGTTTTTCAGTCTTAAAGGTTTTGCTTCATTCTGGCCAGATTCTTGACTTCAGAAGCGTAGTCTGGGTAGGCTGTTGTAGTTTTAATCCTTATTTCCGGAAGACTTTCTTGTCCAGAATTTGGCTATTTTTCCTTTTACTGTTAGAACATGGTTCAAGTTTCATTTCTACCACTTTCCACGGTCAGTCAGGAGCTAGGAAGTGCACAGTAGTACAGCTATGTTCTGGGAGCCAGAATCCCCTTTCACTCACTGGCTGCTTGGGATAGAATGAAAAATTATGTTAAGCTCTACTGTTACTCCACTTGAAAGCTTTTATAACTTGTGAGAAGTTTGAGGTTTGCCCTGCAGTTGCTAACCTTTGCAGTAGAATACATTAGTGCCCATATGCAGCAAGCATTTACTATTTACATAGCTTTCAACAGGTATTTCCATAAGGGTGTATTTTGTTGTCTCCTTCAGACCACTGCCCCCCAGGACATTTCCTTACCTAAATTTCAATGGGAAAAGTCTAAAAAATGAAGCCATCTTGTTTTTCAGGCATACTATTCATTTGAGTCTTAAACCAATGCAAGAGCATGTTTCCAAGCATTGTGGTTAGGTTTCACTAAATAAGTTCTCTTTGGGCTACACTCTACTTGAAGTGTTATTATTTGCATTAACACTTTTTAAATATAAATAAGTAAAATTGAAAAATTTTGATTGACAGATTGGGTCTTCCTTCAACTCTTTTGTCAGTAATAGAGCATATATATCCCTAAGCACAGAAACAGGTGGTTATTCTCAAACACAAGTCAAGGGAATCTGAAGTCCTTCAGAATAAAGAATATGCCATTGTCAAAACAAATTCTGACTGCCTGTATTTGCTTCTGTTGATCATTCCTCATATACTACCCCAATCTCAAGTCTGTTCTTGTTTGCTTCTTTGAGTGCCTTGTTTCCCAAAGTTACTCCTAGAACCCTGAATTTCAGTTATGAGCTTTGATTTTTGCTTCATTATCTGCAATACTGTAAGTTCTGTATGCCACGCATGGTCTTTTGGATTAGAAGCTTGTGGTGTATATGACTTTGCTAAAGTGAACTCAGCCCTAGAATAGCTAAGGGGTTTGTCTAAATGTTTGGCCTTATTCCTGGGAGGGTTTAGTGTGTTGTATCTCCACCTTTAAAGGACAAATGAAAATTTTTTTGGGTGGGTTTTTTTACTTTCCTTCCCTCCCCCCCACCTCCATTTGTCTTTAACAACTGCAGAAATGCTTTCAGATAGTTGTTGTCTATGGAGGTTAATCCTCGAAGCTGCATGTATATCAGGACCCTTACAGTTATGGAAGGTGTGTGATTGGCTTACTGTCTCCTTGCTTTTCCTCTGAAGAGAAATTTTTCTATCTCTTGTTCTGAAAAAGGTTTCAATTCGAGTAGAAGGAAATATTGAACCTGAAAGGGCTGAAAGAGAGAGAGAAAAATTACAATGCAATAGAAAACATGCAGCTAGGATAAGTAGTTTGAATCATTCACTCTTACAACCTGGCATTATAGTACATGGCCATGAATGCTGTATTTTACCCCATATTTTATGAGAAAAAAATAATTAATTTTTGATAAACTGAATATTATTGATGCTTCCTTTAGAGTTCTTGATTTGCTGTCTAAATTTTACATTGGTTTATGTGTGACGTATTTACAAAGCATAAAGATTAACTTTTTTGATAGATTCTGCTAAATAAAAAGCATTGGTTTACTTTTTTTCAAAATACTTTCAAACTATCATGCTAATAGTTTTTTAGGATCCTTGATTAGCAAGGAGATCTTAGCTACAGTAAAAGTACTTGTTATCTTAATACTGTTTTTTATCTTCAGAGTAGGTATACTGTAAGTAACATAACATGCATGTTCTTGACAATATAGCATACAATTTCCAAGAAGTTCTTCCTTTCTGTTTCTTTTAGTATCTTTATTATTATTATTATTATTTTATTCATAAAGTGTTATGTCAACCTGAATATGCTTTAGAAAGGATTACAAAATATATGATACATGTGGAACATTAGCTGGGCAACTTTAGGGACATAATGGTATTGTAGTCTCTGAATTGTGGTGCATGTGAAAATGTGTTGTGGTTTCGCCCTTATATTTCCCAGACATTTCTTTAACTCAAAAACCCCCACAGTGTGACAGAATTGGGAGTTCTTGCTCAGAAGATGCAAAAATGAAGAAAAAAAGCTGAAAACTTGCTTGATTTTGAAGCGTGTTTGCAGTGCTAAGTGGAGAATCTCTGGCTCCTGTTTTGCTATTTCGTATTCATGAACACCAAATTCACTGACATTTTATGTAGAGAAACCTGTTGAAAGGCAAAAAAAAAACTCGCTGGAAAACCTTAAACTACGAATTGTGTATTATTGATACTAAGAAGAAAATCTTTTCTTAAGTTTTATTTACTTAATTTATTCTACTACTAATTCCAAGATTTTCAACAAACAATTTCATTCTCTGTTAAAAAAAAAAGTTTTGGTACCAAATAAAAATACTACTATGTGATAGCTGTTTAATAGAGGCGGTTTTACCAGCTGAATATATTGCATCTAATTTATTGCCCTATTAGCTGAGAACAAAATTCTTCTGTGGTTGTTTTTTTTCTAGTCAATACAGAATACTTTTGAGAGTAATTTAAAATAAATGTGTACAGCATTTAGGAGATTTATATCTTGATTAATTCTTCTAAACATGACTTTGAATTTTTTTTTTTAAACCACTTTAATATGCATAATGTTCAAATTTTAGTGCAAAAGTGGAATGTCTTTTCCCTTCTGCCTGGTTTCTCTAGAATTACTTTTAGCACAGTTGCACATGTGCTCAATTTACTATACCCTTTTCTTCAAAAAAATAACAACGGTTTTGTTACAAAGTAGGTGTCACAAAGAATTAAATGCTCAAACCATAATTTACCACATCTTTTTCTGGTAGGATAAATCAACACCTTCTGGTCCTCTGATTTATCAGCCCTTTCATTGCAACGCTCATTTTTGTGAAGTGTTACGCAGTGATGTTATGTCAAAGGTAGACCTTATTCTTACTGATCCTTTACCCTCAAAGTCAGCTTTATAGTCTGGTGCAGCAAATGGACCCCAACTACTGTACTATGTTATGATACCAGTTTGCCTTGCATAGGTGGTCATGTACCGTTTAATTTCTTAGATTAAGAGCTGCAAAGTCCTAAATGGGATTTCATCCTGTAATTTTGAGTTTAAACTTAAACATTATGGATGTTACTAAATTATGCCATGTATGGGAGGGATTTGATACATACATTCTTTGTCCCTTTTTTTGTGTGTGCTCATGTGCTTAAAATGTAGTTGCATGGTTACATGCAATTACAATTTTTTAAATTATGCTTGACTTAAAACTTGGTTAAATTCAGTCCTCCAGTGGTTCTTGACAGAGCTGAGAATTCTGGGAGAGGTTTTGACATTTGAATAGGGATTAATTCATTTGAAAGTTTTCAAATGAAGTTTGAAATTGACTTGGCAAGTGCTTGCAAAGAATTTAATACACGTTTAATACGTCATCTTGCTCTGCTACCTGCATCATAAAACCTGCAATTTGTTTTATTTTGTTGTTGTTGTTGTAAAACTGATATTGAGCCTAAACCTGTTTTTTCAACTTGTGTAACATGTTAATGGTGCATTTGTAATGTATTAAAAAAGTAATTATTTTGCTGTTGTTGTATGTCAATATGGAGCTAACATATTCAGTATTAAGAAATGTTAATAAAATATTTTAGATTTTTTTAATACAACTATTTTTTTTCCATAAAACACAGATTGAATTTTAAATAACTTCTGTTTTTGTTAGAAACCTTGCAAAGGTCTCAAAATCAGCACAAGCCACAGTAAATTAGTGCAGCACTATAAAATACTGATTCATAGAATTAAGGAGTTTTTGTTTAAGAAGACTTTTGGCCTTTAAGAACGGAATATGGTTCTCTTTCATATGCAATATGCTTTTTTCATATGCATGGATGGCTTTTTTAAAGATATGCTTTCAGTTCTGGATGACGTTTAGCCTTTGACCCAGCCACTTTCTTACAATAAACAGTTTGTTGATGAGAGCAGCTGCTGGGAAGATTGCTTCCAGACTGTTCTGTTGCAGCTCAGTAAGAAAAGCAAAAGCCAGGATGCACCTTACAACATTGCTCTGCTGTCCTTCTTGTTCCTCCACTTAGCTCTGGCTTGTTGAAGACTTTGTGTTGGAGCCTTCCTGAAGCTGGCCTTGTCCTGCAGCCACAAAGGCAATTGCATAGTCAGGGACTGTAAATGGTAGTACTTTGTCTAAATTGGGAAACAAAACCAAATGTGTCTTGCTTTGGACACTATGCATTCACTTTTTTTGTTTTGTTCTGGTTTTTATTGTTCCACCCTTTATTTTTTATATATATATATATATATATATATATATATATATATATAAAACGATAAAGAAAAATGTGAGTGCCTCTTTTCCTGTATTTGTTTTGAATGACTGAATGACAGCATGTGCCTTCTAGCCACCTAATACCTGAGCTTAACACCGTACTAAAACCAGCAGCGAGATACTGATATAAAAAACTTTAAGACCATTTTTCCTTCTCATTGCTAGTTAATTTCTTTTTGTCTTATTTTTATGCTTACTGACAGCATTTTTTTTTTTTTAATCTCCAGAAGGTAACATATGATATATTTTTCATCAGTGGGTGAATTCTGACTTGGGCCCTTCAGCCTGTCTTTAGAATGGGCGACTAAACGTTGGATAAATTAATTTTCTGCCTACATCTACATAAGTGCTTTTTAAAGATATATTTATTTTTAGATTCAAATTCAGGCAGAGATGTATGAGCAGTTGCTGGGTATGTAGACTGGGAATGGGTTGAAGTCTAAGATGCTTTATGTCCAAACAAATGTAACTGCAATGGAAAGGATAAGAATACCTTGCAACGCTTGGTTAAAAATCTTTCCCTTTTTTGGACTAGATATTCCACATATCAGTTGGTAAAATGGACCCACTTCTATGTGTGACTGTGTCAACTCCCCATAATGCTGAGATGATGCACTGTGTAATTGCTTATGTGATATAATGCTCATTTTTAAAAACACACTGAAGTGTGAAGACAAAAATAAGGAACTTGGTCTTTGGAACGATCTTTCAGAAATGATTAGCTTTTTCTGCCCCTCTTTGCACAAGTATACTGCAGACTAAATTAACTACCCAAACCACTAGGGACTCCTAAAAATGCAGTTGGTTGTGAATTAAAAAAGTCACCAAACCTTGCCATCTTTCTAAATGCCCTTCCATATTTTACACAATCAACTCATGTTTTGCACCATATCTGTGTTTAGGAAGTACAAAATGGTTATTACTAAACTGAAACATTTCCTGTTTATATAGTATTTTGAGACTGCGTAGCAAGTGTCAGCCAAGTAACTACAGAAGTTCACGAGAACATGAAATGAGAGTGCACCTCGGTTGTGCTACAATAAAATCTTTATGAAGTTCTTTGGGGGATGGGGAAAGGAGGGAGTGGAGAACTGGGGATTTCTCTCCTTCCTAAGATTTTTATATTATGAACTGGAACACTAAGCATGGAAATAATGGCCCTCTGTGTTGCAGAATAAAGTAAGATAGATGAATAGATTCTGCTCTGACTTAGCCTAGAGGAGTAGCCTCAGCTAAAATATGTCTTCCTAGTAGTAAAATATGCAAAACAAGTAAAAAATGAAGATATTGTAAGTAATCTGACGATAGATTGCAATCAGCCAGTGGGGCTGTGGAGGGAAACTGTCTAGCTTGCTCAAGTTTTTGAACAAGGTCTGAACTTTGAAATTAATTATATGTAGTTAATATTAAGTGTCTTTGATATGCTTTCTGAAAATAAATTTGAATACTCCATATATTTCCAGTCAGATTTTAAATGTGTTGTAAATAGCCTCTGTGTTTAACAGTTCTGCTTATTTTGTTACAAAACCCATTTTCAGGCTTACGCTTATTTTAGTCTAAAAGGGCAACTATTCAGCACTGCAGGAATTGATGAGTAGTTTGGTAATGTTATTACATATTAGTGACATCTGAACAATATTGAAACAACGATTATGACTAATGAAATCTCTTAACCAGGTAGTCTGGTTAGAGATACTGTCTTTGACACACAAGCACAAATAATGTATCTGCCGTCTACAGCCTTCATAAGTCCTGCTGAGCTAGTAGAATATGGCCACTACAACTTAATTGCCAGTATTGTTTTTCCTTGGAGGGAAGAGTGACCTTTCTCTCATCTTTGTGTTTCTATGGAGAAGCTTACAGCAGGCCTATGAGATTGTCTTCTTTCCTCACCTAATCTATCCAGGTTTTGAGTTCTTCAGTCTTTTCCTAAAGAGAAGGGCATTGTACTGGGTGTCATTGTCCATCCCCTTACCCCTTGTAAAAGAAAATAATAGCTTTTAAATGAATGACTGTGGTACTGAACTTTGTTTTATAAAACATTTTATAAATACTAAGTTTCAGGAAAAATTAATATATGTATGTGGGGGTTTGAAAGCAGCAAGGATAGTATCTAACCTCACATTTTTTCTGCATCTTCTGTATATTTACAGTAAGTTTTTTTGGTGTACTTTAGTATTTATTTAATTTTTAGCATGCTTCTATATTGACTTAAGTATGAACATGATTTTAAAATGGGGCTATGGTTGTGTTATGAATATGTCATCTGCTTCAGATCTTGAAGTATTGCATTATTACAGGAAGTAAAAACACAGGCAGCATCAGAAAAGCATTTTGTGTGCCTCATTAGTCAGAAATGTCAGCCAAAACCTTCCCTCTTGTGCTGATAGCTGACTTTTCCTGTTGCTGGCCTCCTGAGTCACTGGCACTTGGGGCGGGAGTTGCCACTGTGGATGTGTTTTTTGCTGGCACCAGCCTACTGCTTACTACCACGTTGGACTTCAGTTTGTTTCTGTTGGATTCAAGAGATGCTATGGAAGCTCTCCAGTGGCTAATTTCACACCTTTAAACTTGAGGGCTGTTGAGCAAAGCTGTATAATACAAGGAGGATGTAATTTTTTGTGTATATGTATATACATGAATGTATTTTTGTATTCTAAAGTTGAAATCAGATTCCAAATGTTATACACTCTTTATTAAAATGTTATTTTTTATCGGTAGTATCCTAGAGTGCATAGGGTATAGATACTTTTGAGATAATTCTTAAACTGAATAATACTCATTTGAAAACAGCCAATTTAATAATAAAAAAAAAGAGGCAGATTACCCATATTGAAGGTGTGATGTCTATAAATGGCTTTGGTTATGCTCCAGACGAGTTGTTCATGTGCTTCTTTAAAAGACTGATACAGTATGCCTGTGTAATCTTCCCTTTTTTGCAGTTTATAAACATATAGCAGTACATCAGTACATCAACTGCTAATATGTTAATCAGTGCATCGACTGCATACTCTTTTAAAGTACAGCAAAGCAAAAGCAGAGGTATTTGGTTGGAAATGATTACATTTTAGGCAAAGGAATGAAAAAAAATGTTAAATTATGTTCCAGCTATGTATCCAGAAAGTGAATACTTAGCCTCACATAACAAGCAAGAACTAAAACAGGGTATTATGTTATAGTCACTATATTGAGTCATCAGGTAGAGCATCAGTAGTTAAAATTCTCATTTTTCCTTCCAAGATAGGAGAGGTGACTGATGAATAATATTTGTTTGACTTAGAGCATTGTATTTTTTGCTTTCATTTAGTTCTGCCTCCACATTTTTAATAGAAACCAAATGAATTTAGGCTGTGACTGATCCTTCTCTTGCAAAGAATTCTGTTAATACAGAGCTGAAGACCTATCGTCACAGAATTTGGTAGAAAAGATTAGCTCCCAAATATGCCGAATGAGAGAGATACTTGCATATATCTCCATGTGTGTATAAGCATACATATAAAAATAAAAAAATAGATATTCAAATTCTTTCTATATAAGTAGAATGTAAGAATAAAGTCTGGGATTTGGGCTTATTTTGAACCATTATAACTGAAAGTTCATGTGCTTTGTGTGTAAGTCTCATAGGTTGATAGAGCCCAGGTGCAAATAAAATCTTCTCCATCAGGAGCTGTAATTTTCTGTTATTTTATACTACAACAGAGAAGCGTCCATATGCAGCTGGTTTTTGTCTCTTATGTCTTCCTCTATTCCTCTTTTTGTTCAATCTCAACCGCTAAGTAAGCATTAGGAAAAAGTGAAACTAATGATTATGAAAATAAAAAGAATTTTAAACAGTAAAAGAAAACTTCCGTTACATAGCACTTCCCACACACCTGACAAAACTCTTAAAATCATAGAAAGCAGATGTTAAATCATAAAAAAATTACAGCTTTTGCTCATCCTTCTTTTATGTTACTATTGCTGTTTAAGTTTTAGTTCAGCAATTTGCAGTGTCAGACCTCCAACCTCTGATACAGTAACCCCTAATAAACCTTTGTGCTGATCAGTGGAGAATATTTAGAAAGTATGTTACTGATAATATGTGTAATACAGATTTTAGTATGATTATATGTGTAAGTAGCTGCAGATACGGTTGTCGGTGTTTGAATATGTAACTGCTATAGCTATTTTGGTTGCATACTCATTTAAAGCTTCTTACCTACATGTTTTAGGATTTTAATAATGGTCAGGGTAAACGGTGGCCAGGAGTTTGGGTATTCCCTTATCTTGTATTAGGTGCCTTGCTTGCCACACCTGGTCTGGTCCCAGAGGTGTGGAAGGCCAGACGGTTCCCGAGCCAACGCTTTTCATTTAAATGGCCACCAGAGGTTGCTGCAGAACGGCAGACGCAACTGGGGATAGGTTTTGTGTTCAAAGCTGAGTCCTGAACTTCACAGCAAATCACAGTTCAGGTTCTGATGTGATCATATTCCTTTTAAATGGAGTTGAAGCAGAGATTAACCCTGACTTCTTATATAATTTTTTTCATGATGCCAAAATGTACTTCTTTGTGTGCCAGTATAATTGTGGGTACCAAGATGCATTGGTTCAGCATCAATGTTTCTTTAACCTTGTGTGAAGGAGGGTCTTACAGTGAAAATTATTTTTTTCTAGTACTTATTTAGACAGCACTTATAACTTTGCTTTGTTAAAAACGTAAACACATATTTTTAAAAGAATTTTTAAAAATCAGATGCTGTTCTTGATTATGTATTAATCATGTTTATATTTTGATCAGCTCAATAAATGTGTACATTATGGAAAAAAATAGCTTCATAATTATATACATGTAGCAATTCTTAAATGGTTCAGTATGTGTTAGAAACAAGAAAATTAAATGAAGAAGTAAACCTAAAAACTGTGGGGAAAAAAACCCACCTAAAAGAACATACGCGAGAGGATAAATGGTAGGAATTGTGTGGCATGTTTGTAATAATGTAACATATAAATATATGCTATTTCAGGCTTTTCAAAAGGTATACTGTGGCAAAAGTACACCAGACTTTCTTACACATAGTATCAATTGCTTTCGTATTTGTTTAGAATGTAATAATACTTTAAGCACCTTTATTTTTTAACTTGATGTCTGTCTCTTTAGTTCTGTAAATCTGTCCTTATGCGAGTTAAAATTATGGTTTTGTGTCTAGGACTTGCATTCTCAATTATGCTAAGCGAATTTCTGTGTTTGGGAAGCAATAAGAAAATGCACTTTTTAATTAAGCGCAGTTTTTCCATATGCTACCTGACAAGAATGAAAGCTATAATTTTTTAAAATATCAGTTACAGCTAATGAATTGCTGTTGTGTGTGTAAAATAAGAAGGGTAGTGGGTAATGAATTTAGCAGCAGTCTGTCAAAATGTGATATTACACTAACTGAAGATACAAGTGCTTCATGCAGACCAAGTCAACAAAATGCTCATAAAACCTTTAATGCCACATCATTATTTACAATGCACATGCAAAAAAAAAAACCAACAAAACACAAAAACCAAGAAAAATGAAGAAAATATTTAACGTATATTTTGTTTATTTTATACCAGAAGTCAGATGGAAAGAGTTCAGATGGAGCTTTAAAAAAAAAAAAAAAAAAAAGGAAATGAAAAATAATTTCTCTGTAACTAAAATTTAGCTACTGAGTCACTCTTAGATTGCCCTGGGACTTAAAAGCTAGTGCCTGACCGCGTTTGGAAAGAGGCTATTGCTTTCTTCGTATTATGCTTTGCTACCCATACTACAGGGCTACAAACCAGTAAGTGTGCTGACATTCAGCATACAAAGAACATTACACAAGAAACAGTGTCCGTGTGAAACTTGAGAATGTGTAGTTTCTGAGGATGGAAAATCTATAGAGTGGCGTTAGCAACAGGACCACTTTTCTCACTCCTTCCTAAGGTGTAACAATGGGATTTGGAAAATTGGAGTAATTCCTTGGATAGATAACAATTTATAGGAAGTTTGCTTTTAATTGTGGTTTGTGGGTTTTAAAAAGTTGGCCTGGAGCTCAGAGACATCTTGTTCAAGGCAAGGGCAAGAGAGCTTAGTCCTGTCTTCAGCACTCAGGGAACACTCATATTCCTGTTCCCAGCTATGGCAGTAATGGGAAGGAGGAGCATATGTTTGAAGTTTTTTATTTAAAAGTCAAATGTCTTCCTCTTAAAAATTTGAGAGCAAGAATCACTAGTACATTTTTTTTTCAGCAGAATAGAAACCACAATTTTTATGGTTTCATATATCATATAAAAGACCACTTTGACTCTAGGAGAGCTCTTAGAAATTTAAGCTACATGCTTAGCAGTAAGAAGGGCCAACATCTGTGTTTGTGAACTGTTAACATACGGTTTCTAAAGATATGGCAAGCATCTCACATTAAAACTCTCAAAATAGAATTAGATATCTCCAGAAAGAGTTCTTTGAATGTGGAGCAGTTGTTTCAGGGTGTCACCAGACAGGTAACAATCCCAGTAATGAATCTCTTCATTTCACATTCACAAAAGTGTATTTTGAAACAACCTAAAGTGAAGGACAGAAAAATCAAAGTTTTAGTACATAGATATATAAAATTATATATGTATGTACATTTATATTTCACATTTAAAATCTTTCGCACAGAACTGTGTGCTAGCTGTGCCATTGACAGGACAACAGAGCATACATAACTGCATTTCATAAGTGGTAGAATTTTCGTAGTTGTATGCATTCTTGAGTTACATTATTCTTTTAGCTAGCTAATTAACACCTATTTTTTGTCTATATTTAAGGTAATAGTAGTGACACTCCATTACCTGAAGATATGAGCCCTTTTAGCAAGTATTGTTCTAAGAAATAAGTTTTTCTTAGCGGCTGCTTTATCCTTCAAATTGAGTCTTAGCGATGGACTAAAGGATTTCCAGCAAAGGAGCATACTCTCAAGTCTAGGATGACAGTATCAAGTAGTCAGGGTAGGCTGGACTAGAGCAAGCAGAAAAAGAGGAGGAAATTGAATTAATTTTCTTATTTTGAAGTAGAAGATTATGGCTTGAATAAAAATGTTCTTGGAAGAATGTTTGTGTCTTCACATGTGGTGGTCTTTGTTTCTATGCCTTATTTCCCCCCCCCCCTTGCCTACAGGAAATGCATCTCGCTTTTCTGAAATGGCTTAAGGAAAATGTAGATGCTGAAGGATTAAGAGCATCCAGCAAGGTGTCTCTTAAATTTGTTTCATCCGGTGAATCAAAAATGGAGATAACACCATCTGTCATGCCAGTCATCACTGAGACGGGAAGCTTCTCATCTGAGCATTTCAGCCTGAAGAAATATCAACAGAATCTTCAAACAAAGAAGCTTGGAAAGATTCTTCTTTTTAGTGAAATTACTACAACAACACAGAATCTTCTAGATGGGTAAGAAAGTGATCTACAGCATACCAAATAAGCTTTCTGTTCTGGAATTCACAATTATAGTCACATGCGATGTTCAGAACAAAAAAAAAAAGCCCAACCAACCAAAGATTATTATCTTCTAGGTAGGACACAAAATATCTTTGCTTATCTTTGTGTTCACAGAGTATTGATTGATAATATTAAGCCATAAAGGGTGGGAAAATCTGTGTGTGACAACTTTTTCTTGGTACTGTAGTTTAATCGCTATTTCTCTGGCAAAGCATGAACATCACTGTAGGAAAGGTCAAGGTATTAAATATACATATTTAGGAGTTTCTATGCATTTTCTAGTACAAGTTATTTTCTAAGCTAGTTATTTGGCAAAAGTAATATAAAGTAGATTGTGGCCTTAATTTTAATGTTGCTGTTTTTTCTTATTCCTTTTATTGAGTATTTCACTGAAATGCTCTTTAGTGGTTTGTTTGGATTTTTTTAAACATTGATTAGGGTTATGCTAGGCATTCTTTCATCATCACATAGATGACTCTTGTGTGAATGATCTGTGGGATACCTTTGAGAAGGTAATTCATTAGAGTTTTGAGTGGGATTAAGTGATGTGAAAATCACAGTTACTAAATCTTAGGTTGGAGTCTATGTAAAAGACTATACTGTTACGTTTCATGAAATAGTCTTATGGAAGTTGTTGCTCTTCAGGACAGGTTATTCTATGTGTGTTTCAACCTGCAGCTATAACTTTTATTGCCAGCTACTTTTGAATATCAGTGTTAATTTATCTGCAGAAATTGAAGATTAATTTTACTGTTGAAAATAACCTTGGGAATTTTGTTTTGGATTTTTTTTTTTAAACAACATCATCAGATAAATCATCTTGAATGTTATTGTGACTGATTAGTTAACCAGCAAAAACAGATTTACTTCTTAGCTAAAGAGCCTAAATTGTTAGACTGATAAAAGTCACAGAATATGCCTTTTTGCAAGTAATAAAGGTGATTTAGTTTATAATACATGCACACAAAATCTGTAAATGAGGATGAGTTATAACAGTATATAATGAGTTCATAGTCTTACAGTTGGCACTATGAAAGAATTAATCAATTTTGATTTATGCTAAAACATTGCAATTTTTAGGGAGAGTTGGAATTGAAAAAAAAATTGTAATTGGAAACTATTCTCTGTGAGTGCATATGTACTTATGTACACACGCATTATTAAAATGTTGCTGTCCAATTTTGCCACTTCCCCTCCCCCAAATCTACATACTCATCCTTCAGTTGATTTTGCAATAGCTTTTGGACACAGAGAAACATGCTTGTTGAATAAGATGCCACAAAGAAATGAGTTATTTTATAGAAGCATTTGTAGCAATTTCTTTTTAATTTTTAATATTGGCAACGTGTTCAGCCAACTGGATTGAAAGTAGAAGTACTGTGAAGAAAGCAGTGAAGTGATAATAGGTCAAGACCTTTCTTCTCGGATGGTTGTTTTTGGTGGTGGTTCTCAGTAACATTATTCACAGTAGGATGAAGTATATAATTCAGGGTTTTGTGAATTTATTTAGATTTCACAGGCTAAATAGAATCATGTCTAGCCAATTTATATGGGATCATATTATCAAGAAAGGCAAGGGAGCTAGGAGAAGTGGTCTTGGTTTTTCAATGACTGTGGAACCTTTACTCTCTTATGTTTAAAGTGTTGTACCAGCAGAGTGGTCCGCACTCAGGTTGCTTTTTTACATTGAGGTAGTCCAAATGTAATGAAGTGTTTACAGATGTAGGTCCTCGAGATTTTTCCCATCATGATGCAGTTTGAGTAGTCAGTTTTCAGGTAAAATGGCTCTAAGTAGTTTATAGTGGGAAGATGGTCCTAGTCAGATTATAATTTGAACAATTAAATCTGTTTTACAGAATGACTTCTGTTTTAATAAGTTAAAATATTTGTCATGGGTATTATGTTTGACCTTATTGTAAATACATTGTTGTCATGGGCAATAGAATCATGTAGTCCATGTGACTTTCAATTCAGCAAAGAGAGACTTCACATATGATAACATTTCATAAATCACTACAAATTATTGTATATACTGTTAGGCAATTTTTATTCAAGAAAGAAGTTCTCAGGTTTTTAAGATACTTCCAAATAAACCAATATGAATTTGTTAGGTTATGTATATGAGACTTTTTCCTAATAGACAACTCTGAGTGAAAGGAGACTATATCTCCGGGAAAAATGATTTTCTTTGCTTGGACGAAAAATAGGTACCTATTGATTAATATTGATTCCCAGAAAAAGATGCAATACCATGTTTATGCAATCATGTGTTACAGTAAGCACTTGTTACGTGATAGACTCTCTTAGGGTCTCTCAAATTTTACCAAGGCCGTGATGATTGAAAATATTATACAGACACCTCAAGAATTTAATTAGTGTGATAAGTAGTAAATTTAGTTAGTAAACTGTTTAGTATATTATAAATAAACCTAGCATTTAACTTTCATTACTGCAGATTTTCTTATACCTTTCCAACCAACTGGATGTCAAACTTTTGTCACTCTTCCTTTCCACTTCCCCAAACTTCATACCCCCCAAAATTAAGACGTGGAAGCAGAAAGTGGGCTGGAACTAATTTAATGGCTGAGCAACCTCACAGTAGAGAAACAGCCGGAGCCTAATAGGGGTCTTTGTCTGCATTTCCACCCTGGCTGGTAACGTGCCAGTCAAAAGTCAAGCAAAAGAAACAGGTGGAAACTATTAGACCTGTCATAAAGTTTGAAAAATTGATTCTGGAGGCTAAGTGAATAGATTGAACTTGACAGTGTTGTCCTAAAGATTCTAAGGGAAAATTCTGTAGTTTAATTTAGGATCCCTTGATTGTTCATTAGCTCTCCAGATGGCAGGTCTTGGTGGTTTGCGTATTAACATACACACTGTGTTATCACTGGTGTACATTTATGTGTTGTAAGGTAACAGACACAGTGTGAATTCACCTGTAGGTATCTAAAATTAAGTGGCACTAGTCAAATTGCAAAATAAAGATTTATTTCAATGTCATATAGTTTTAAATTATTAATATTTCTTGGATGGTTTATGTTAAAAGCTTTATTTGAATCTTTAGAGGTTATTTTTGAAAGCATTTCTAATTTTGTTTCTTAAACTAAAATCTAAAATCCTTACGAAAGATTTTTTCCTCTAAAAGGAAATTCTTTCTGTAAGTTTCATTTCAGAAACATTGCCTCCAAAGATATTTTTCCTAATGCCACCTGAACAGGTTAGGCTTGCCAGAAAGAGTTCCACTTTCTCTTACTCTTTCTCCTCTCCTCAAAGTATGCCTGGGATTGCATGATTTAAGATAAAACTATTACTTTTGAGGGTGCATCTGGTATAGTAATACAGTGTTACACTGTAGAGGCATTCTTATTAGATTCACAAGATTTAAAATTGATAAAGTAGCATTTGTACCACACTCCAAGTGGCTGAAATGATTTCACAAGTATTTAATGAAGAAATAAATTATTAGGTACATTTCTGTTTTATTCTTACCAGTGTTTTATAGAATCATAAAATCATATAACCTGTTTTAACATTTTAGTTGCAGATTTGATTTATACATGATTAAGCCAGCATGTAATACGTTTTATATGAAATCCCATTGTGGATCTGTTTTCCCCAGTATTTAGGAAGCGCGAAGTGCTGTTGTTAGGAAGAGTTTGACACAGAACCAGTGAATTTTAGTTGAAATGAAATGTGGGATGAAGTTGCTTTCGTATTTGCTGAATAGGATATTTAAGTAAAATGTCAGCTTAGAATAAACAATATCCAAACAGTTAAAAACTTTGAAAAATAAAATCCTTTACATCACTGGTGCCCTTTTAGGGTTTTTTATGCTTTTCTAGATTCATATTGTTGAATTTTTAAAAATTGTACTACAGCTCTAATTTTGGAAAGTGAGCATTACAACTCATTTTGTTTTAAAAACTCTTTTAGTTGTATTTAGTTTAGTTGTACTCAAATGTGTGTGCTACTAATACAGGTATGAAGTAGTGAAAAGTAAGAGTAGTGTATAGTTGAAGGAATGGCACTTCAGAGGCACAAGCGATCAAGTTGAGATTGACAAACTGTATTTTTTATTAGTGATTTTTACTTTTTCCAAATCCTTGTGATGTTTTACTCTGTGTAAACACAAGGGCCTCATGTTTAGTCATTCCACGCGCCTCGGTGATCTCCCTTATTTTCTATTTAAACAAGACATTAAAAAAATCAAATTAAAATCAGGTAAGTCATGGGGAGTGGGTTAAAATGTCATTTGAAGATAGAAACTTGGCATTAACATAGCCTTCGCAAAATGTGCCATAGTGTCACACTACTTGTTTTCATTCCATCATCAGGCATACCTGTTCAAAGCCTCCCCTCTCAGATTCTGACCTCAGAATTCCACAAGGACTGTAACTCCAAGCTACAATTATTCTTCTTACAGTTGTTGGCTCAACTTGATCAACCATATTCTTAAAAGCTATGAAAATTTTTTACTACTTTTAATATTATTTTAGCTAGCCATGTCTCATAATCTAGGCTGAGGTGGGTGGAAGAAGCCGTTTTGCTGTAATAGTCAAAACCAACTGTAAGTTGTGTCACTGGCCTCGTGTCTCTTGAAGATGCATAGGTTGTTGAAGTACAAAGTCTTCAAAGAATAATATTTTTCTTCTAGCATGGCAAGACTGTCCTAGTACATTAATAGTCTGATAGAAATAAATATTATCACCAACATTAACAGTTTGTAAAAATTAAACCCCTATGCCCTGGTTCCTCAAGAATGTGCGTAGGAGAGCTGGAAAATACCATGGTGGGCAAGAACAATGCCTTTCTCTCAGGAAACAACCATTGCTGATGGATATTTTAAAAATGTGTGCTGATAAATCAGTCAGTTGTGTTTAAATGGTGTTTGTATTATAAGTTACATAAATACAATTTATATAATCTTTTCTACAGATAACATAACCAAAAATAGGATATTGGTTTGGATAATGAATACTTCTTTGTGCAGAAAGCTCTCACAAATTGGAAGAGGAATGCTTTGCTTGGTAAATGTCTAGCTTAAACCATAAAGTTAGATACTAGCGGTGATAGACCTGCACTTCAAGGAATTTTATGCTTTTAATCTACGTTCCTCTTATTCAAGTTAGCCGTGATATAATATAATCTTCCTTTGTTTTTCATGTCATTTGGATTACTAACTTCAGAATTTCTATTTTTTTTTTTATTTGTAGGGTTGAAGGGCTTTTTAATCTTAGAAGAAAGAAGTTAGTGCACTGGAATAACTACTATGCTTGTTTTCTTTGTTTGTTTTTTTTCATATTCAGTATTTTGTGCCTTCCTTTGGCTAATAAAGATTAGCTCAAATAACAGAATATGTTTGTTTCTCGTAAATTAATTTCAACAGTAATTTTTGCTAATTTAAGTTTAAATGTATAATATTTCATAGTTTATTTTTCCATTCACTTCTTGGTAGTGTTTTGCATCATTCAGTGTTAGACAAAGCTGTCCTTCAGGCTGATAACAAAAGATCATGCACAAATTTTTGTAATAAAGCCAGCAGTGTGTTTCTTTCCTTGGCTGTAGAAAGGGAGGAATTCGGAAGTTTTTGGCAATGATTTGGTTCTGTGCCATTCCCAGACTCTTCTCTGCAATACCATTTTTCATTACATGCTTGCTGAAAGATTTCTGTATTAGGATTTGTCATCTCTTTTGCATCAATTTTCCGTGCCTTTCTTTCCACCTGTTGTGAACAGTTCTTTAGGGCGCTAAACAATTAGGTCCCTATTTTCATGTCACGCACCTTGTGTGTCTGATTTTTCATGGAATTGAAGGCAAAATATGTTTCTCTTTATTTTTTTGTTATGTAAAATCAGTAGATATTCTTCCTGTTAACAAAGTGGGCCCCCCGCCTGCACAGTTTCTGTCAGGGCAGGGGGAAGTTTGGCATTCCCAAAGGGGAGTGAGTCATAAAAAAAGATACCCGTTTTGCAGAGCAATTAACCCATGTTGAACTCTTATAGTATATTGTATTACCCTGCTGCTGGAAGTTCCTGAACAATTCGCATTGTTGTATGAATACACATGTAGCCTTGGAGCACTCATCATTCGTTAAATATGAGAGGAAACCCTGTAAGAGTGCACAGTTAAAACGAGAGTTAAAGAATGGAAATGTTTCAATTACGTTTTACTGTTTTGTTTTACATGGTGCTATTTTCATGAACACATTTAAAACACATTTTTCACATTAAGATAAAAAATTTGAACACTAAAGTTACAAATCATAACTTTTTTTTTTTAAGAGGATTAACTTGAAGCAGTATATATGTAAGAGGATACAATATATAATATATTGGTTTCTATATTTATAATTATAGCATATTACATACATATTATCACTACTTGTTTGCTAAATCCATCACAATTTTGCCTTTGAATTTTAACTTCTATTAGTAAAAAGAAATGTTGCTTAAACTTAAACGACTCAAAAGCACTTACAGATTAATATCTGCACTTTAATGAGAGATATTCATGATTTTTCAGTCATTGCTTTGCAGCATATTGTTAAGTATAATGGTCAGTTCTGTAGTGTCAGTGAGAATGCTTATCAGGTACGGCTATACTTGCGTTCATCAAATAGCTTTCTTTGTGCCAAGAGACCTGCCACCTTATTGCCACCCATCCAAGCTCGGACTATAGCCTCTAACAAAGTCATGTGCTTATAGTAATAAGCTATAAAACTCAAAGACAGGCATAAGTCAGTGTTGAACATGACCTATTGACTTAAAAAGGGGAGGGTAAGGCATAGCAAAACTAGATATGTTGATAATGTGGTGAGATGAAACAACCGCCCCGCCTCCCTAATTAACCTCATTGAGCAGCTTGGGGTTTGGACAAGTGGATCTGCATTTCTCCCCCATACCTTTTTATTGTAATTGTTATAATCATCTGGCTAGTAAAAGAATAAATTAAAGATGTTGCATTGAGATAAAACAGAATAGCATTTAGGTTTCTAAGTGACTTGATAATGTGTTTGATTAACAAACTGCCCAAATTATGTGTGGCTGAGAAAAACCCAGATTAGGAACTAACAAAGAATCTAGTTGGCTGGACACTGTACATGTTCTTTACAGTTGACTTATGAAGGAGGTGGGCTGGAGATACTCAGCACATGCAGGTTCCAAACAGACTCCCTACTTTTTCAGAAAATGGGAATTCTGGAGAAGAGGTGGAGCCCAGTACGTGTTGATTTGGCAACTCCTCTGGTCATTACACTTGCTTTGGGTGATGCATAGCGTCTACCTACCTCAGCCTTGGAATTATACCTACGGAGTAATATTTGTCTGATTGTTTTAGGAAGCTGATGGGAAGAATTACTATTGTTAGCCATGGAGACAAACATGCTGTGTGCTAAGTTTTGACTTTAACTACTTTTATTTGAAACAACAATAAAGATCTGAATGCTGAACTGTAGCAAAGTGCAGTTGCGCAAAGTTTGAATTACTCTCTCGAGATGCCAGAATCGCATTCTTACTACACAGGGAAAAAAGCATAATCAGATTTCTTAGAAACTCAAAGTTAGATCATGGCTTTCAGTTTCCATTTGCACATCTCCATCTCTTCACCTCTGTGCCCTTAATAGGAAAAAAAAAAAAAAAAAAAGAAAGAAAGAAGAAAAAGAGGTTGGATTTACAACAGTATGAAGCCAAGGTAAGGACTAAGAAACTTATGGCATGGCTGTTTAGGGAAGTTTAGACAGCACCTGTTCCAGTGTTGTTAAGAATAAATACGCTGATTTTTGTTTGGTTTTATGCTGCCAGTCAGAAGATAGTGATTTAATTTCAGAATAATTCCCTGATTGTTTCCAGAGCCAGAAACTTTCAAAGCTTGTGTAATTTCTAACTTAAGCAGTAAACTAAGAAAATCCCACAGAATCTGAATTCTTTACCTAAATCCCACTGGCCTAATTTATTTTCACTTATACTCCTAGTTAAAATATTTTAAGAATCTGTTTGTATTCAAACGAAGGCTTGCATTTATCACACCTCATATCATTTAGCCTAAAATGTCATGGCCTCTAGAATGGTGTGTAAAAAAAGCGAGGTTCCCGCACTGCAGTTTTGTGATCCCCAGGATTGCTATAAAATGCTGTACCTCATGTTGCTTTCAAAAGGATTTACTGGCATTGTTCTTGTTGCCTAAATGTTAAAAATGGATGAACTTCCAAATTTTTTTTGTAAACTTGAAATGGCACTATTTTACTGAAGATACTATCTAACATTAAAAAAATACCACAAAAGTGTTTTAAAGGCTTCTTCCCTAACACAAAGTTTTATGCCATATTACATTAAGTAGTTACAGAATACAACTATAAACTGCCCCATTTTTCATTTGATGTGTGTTTGAATGTATCATCAGTCTGTCCGTTCACAGAGGAAGATGAAGAGGCATTCGGAAGAAAAAACAAGAGCAGAAAAAAAAAGTAGGGAGATGGAGGCTGAGACCCAGAAAAAAGGAAATAGAAATAAGGCATTCAAGGGAAACAATTCTTTTTTGCTGGGTGTTTCTTTAGCAAATATGCTAAACTTAAGCTAAAATAATGTGGATGTAGGATGATTGCAATATTAATTAGGGAAAAATCTACATGTTGTCAGAGTGCTTAGCAAACCAAGTACTGATCAAGCCCAGTACTTCCTTGTGCAAATGACAAACTGTCTACTAAAAGATAATTTACATTGGGTTTGGTTTCTTCTAAAGTCATAAAGGCTGATAATAAGTCCACTTAAGCATGTGGTGGTTCCATTTCTTTTTCTTTTTTTTTTCCCTTGAAAACTGGGGAGTATGAGGAAAGGGAAGCACTTTATTTTTTCTGAGGCTAAATGACAGTTTTGCTTACAGTCATAATTGATTCTGCAAATGATGACGTCCTGCTTTGTTTATTTTTAGTCATCCTTCTAATCTGTCCTACCATCATGATAACACCTAACCAACATCCTGCAAATTGCTTATATTTCATGCTTCCAAAAATGTAGTTTACAACATATCTCGTTGTACTTTATGGGTACCATGTCATTCATTAAACTGCATTTTACATGACAGTAGAAGAGCTTCAGAACTCATTCCACTTGACTGTGATGGTTTCTATCCATTAACTTACTATCTTTATTCAAATCCCTACATAGGCAGTTAAAATTTCAAAATGGAGTTTCATTCACCCTTTTCTAAGCCCCTAAAATTTATTGATAGACTTCAATGGGCTGTGGGCTTAGTGAAAGAGAACAATGTATTTTTATACTGCCGCATCATCTTTCAGCTAAAATATTTCTCCCATATAATCAGTTGCTTTGTTTAAATATAAGACTTGATTTTCTCTTATGTCTAAAGGAGAAACTAATTTGGTCTTGCAGACTAGTTGGTACAGAGCCAGCTTCCTTTTAAGGGTGCGTATTGCACGATATGACCATTGCAGTGAAACTGAGATTTACAAATACTGAAGGAATAACTTGCAGATAATGCTTTAGGGTCTAAACATTTCAGTCTTCATTAGAATAAACCAGGACTTGATGCCCTCAGAACAGTTATGTAATGTACTGATGTAAACGCAGGTGTCAGGGGTATCAAATAGGCTTACAAGTTGTTTTCAAGCTGTGTATTACTGGCATTGGATATAGATCTTTGATGACGTACTGATCTTGCATCAAAAATATTTTCTTTCCTTGTTGAATTGCAGAATCATTAGGGTTGGAAGGGACCTCTGGAGATCATCTAGTCCTGCCAAGGCAGGGTCACCTAGCACAGGTTACACAGGAATGTGTCCATGCAGATTTTGAACGTCTCCACAGAGGGAGACACCACAAACCCCCTGGGCAGCCTGTTCCAGTGTGCTGTCACTCTCAAGGTAAAGAAGTTTTTCCTCATGTTGAGGTGAAACTTCTTGTGTTTTAGTTATGGCCATTGGTCCTCTTCCTGTTGCCAGGCACCACTGAAAAGTCTGGCACCCTTCTCCTGCCACCCACCTTTGAGATATTTATATGCATTAATGAGATCCTCTGTCAGTCTTTTCTTCTCTAGACTAAACAGGCCCAGCTCCCACAATCTCTCCACATAAGAGAGATGCTCCAGACCCCTAATCATCATTGTGGCCCTATGCTGGACCCTCTCCAGAGGGACTTCTGAGGAACCAGAACAAGCCCTAGGAGAAAGAAAAATGTTACTATTTATTTTCTTAGGGTTTTTAAAACCAGTTTCCTTCAATAAGCTGTTTGTGCTGCTGGCTTCTGAAACAGCAATTTTGTCAAGATCATACATTTGTGTAGTAATACAGAAGAATGCTTATATTATCTCAATAAGCCATCTGTCAGGCTTATATAGTTTAAAATGTTGTCCATAGATGCAGAAAAAAAGAAAGAATATTATTTTAGAGCTTTTAAATTTCAAGACCAGAAATTAGATAAAGAGTTCTCACTCAAGTCTTGATTTATTAGCAAACGATAATGTGTATATTTTACACGGAGTATGGTACCAGATGTGAGATAGAAAAGAAATTGCTGGGGGCTACCTGCTTTAATGTACATTTAAAATCTTGTGTAGTAGTTGATGTCATGTAGAATTCATGGGTTAGAGAATAATTTTAAGTTAGTACACCATGTCTAGGTGTTCCTGCTCTGGCAGGGGGATTGGACTAGATGATCTTTCGAGGTCCCTTCCAATCTCTAGCATACTGTGATACTGTGATGTCAGGTTAGCAAGGATTGATACTTTCCATCACAATGTATCTGTCTGTTTGAAAAAAAGTGAAATAATCACCTTTTGCCAAGGTTTTTGAAAAGCACCTGTGAGTGGCTTATATATGTCTTGTGGACAGAATTTTTAATGGGAAAGTGCTGGAAAGTCAATAGAACACTGTGACTCCAGCTTATTGTCCTGTTGTTTTGTTTCCATCTAAGCATTCTGCTGCCATTCAGTGGTTAGATTTATGTGGTTTTCTTCGGAACTAAGTGCATATTTCTTCTGGGGCTTGTTTTCTCCATCAGAATACTGACAATGTACAGACAGAAAAAAATGGATGGAAGTTGCCTCTGCATGCCACAGCACCAGCATGCTGTAAAGCCTCAACGAGGAAAGAATCCTTATCCCAAGAGACTTCTTACTTCTAAGAAGTAATGGCAATTTAAGACTTTTAGTGTAGCTGGTTGAAATGCCTGCTGTATGGAAACAGTCAGCCTAGGAAACTACATTCAGGCACAGAATATCACCTTTGCAGTGGAACTGACTATGCTAATCTTGTCCCTAGGAACTGAAGTTTGTTTGATTAACTCAGGATTTCCACAGAGCCATGTGCTGTGGCCACAGAGCTGGAAATTGATTACAGAATATATTGTCATAGGTATTTCACTGCATGCTATGTTCCTCAGGGTTTTTTTAACCCTTTTGTTGGAGCAAGATGGAGAATTATTTTGCTCAATAGCCAAACATGACCTTCACATGCACCATAAATGGTGTTAATTTGGTCTAGTAATTTATAAATTATAACTTTAGGTATACAAAAGACATTAAAATTTTGAGGCACTTTTATTCTATTTCTTAATCTCTGTTATAGATAAGGATTGCAAATTTATGCTTATCTTTTGTGGACAGTGAAAAGAAGATTTTATATTATGCTTATTTCTATTCCTAGTATTTTCCTCACATGTTTCCAGTATTTTGCTTTTATCAGTAATTTTTATTTCCTTATTTTTTAGTTTTTTATTTGATTGCATATTTGAGATAGGTAAGATATAAGTTTCTACAATTTAATTAATTAGCATGAATCACTAAAACTGGAAATTGCACAACTTGTGTCTTTTTTTAAATGTAATTTCATGTTAAAATAATTCTGGTGGTTGCTGACTCATAAGGTTAAAAAAAAAAAAAGAGAGAGAGAGCAGGAATCAGTCTTATTTCAGTTAGGAACTCAGATCTTGAGCTGGTATATGCTGGGAAAAAAAAAAATTGGTTTGGTAAACTGTATTGAATTGAGCTTTTCCTATACTTTATTTTCTCTTAAAACTCTTCGCTAGTCTGCTTTAAATCCTGCAGTTCTGCACATGGTTTGGAACAGGTAAGATGTAATGATTAAACACTTTAAAAAGAGGACAGCTGACTTGAAATGTATAAATTATACATACTTCTGATGTGTATCGTCAGGAATTTGCATGCTGCCTTCTTTACTTTCCCTGTTATTTTTTATTGCTTGTTCTTCAAAAACCAGTTAAAACATTTATTATGCTAGAGAATGGATTCAAACTTCTGACTGTTTTCACAGTATAACTAAACATTAGTATCAAGTATGAAATTCAGCACAGTTCCACCTTCTTTTTAACTAACAGCAGAAATACTTAAAAAAATATAAAACCAAAAGGAAAGAATGAACCTGAAGTTGAACTGTTTTCAGCTATGTGTTGCATAAATAACAATTTTTTTTCCTACTGTTTTATGCAGAAATAGGAGTAGACAAGAAGTTACAAACAAATGTCTTTTGGGGACATCCACAAGAATAGATTTAAACCATTGTATATTTAATACCAATTGATACTATTCTGCGAGACTCATCAGGAGACAACACAGGATTCTGTGGAAACCAACTAGTAAAGGGAACAGGGAAACCATTCACTCTGAAGATTTTAGATACAAGAAAATCAGATTTTTTGGGAGTAGGGTGAAAGGAAAATGGGAGAAAAAGTAAAGTCTGAGTAAAAATGAAGATTTCTTTATTATGAAGTCCAGGTTGACTAGTAAGCAGGTCCTGTTATGCGTTGGACATAACAGTTCAGTCTAGGAGAATGTCTTCTGATCATTAGCTCATTGCTGAAGTTATGTTACCATTCCAGACTCTTCTTTTATTTCAACATGGCCTGAGCATAGAAAGTATAATAGGTATTTTTAGGAATGCAGATAATTTGAACATTAGGATTCTATCTGATAACCTGTTTTCTATCTAATGTACTGTTTGGAGGTTTCATCATTCGGTGGTCATCAGAACAGATAACATTTAGTCATTGCCAAAATATGTTTCACTACTAACTGGGTACAGCTGAACAAAACCTGTAACCCTTTACCTGTGAATAAGGAGCAAATATTCTCCACTTTGCTGAAGCTGTAATACAGGGTGTTCATGAAAACAGAATTATACTGGTTTAGAGGAAAAATGGTAGTTTGCTATGAGGCATTAGCTTAACAAACTGGTGTGCCAACAGGAGAGGTTAAGAAGGGTGAAAATGTTGTATTTTGATATTTTGCCAAGTTAAACAGTGAAATATTGTGAACATGAACCAAGTGAAATGGAATGCTTTCTGCTTGGATTTGAAAAGAAAAATCTCGGTGAGTGACTGACAATTCAGAAGTGGTAAAGTAGATAAGTACCCTTCCTTCCCTGCTTCCTCTTCAACTGAGGAAAAATTGCTGAGCAAAAATCTGAAGTGCTGATGTGTTTATTTTAACACTGGGAAATACTTATTACTTCAAATATTTGCCTGCTTGTATATCATATCTATTATACCACATGTGCCACATACAAATTAGGCATGGCTCATAAAGTGCAGTAACCCTAGATTTTTCAAGATTATGGATGTAAATTTTCCTTTTATTTAACTGTTCTCTAACTCATGTCAGGGAGGCTTCCTAGTGATGGAGGTCTGTAGCTTTTAAATTAAAATCCTCAGCAGAATTCTTCCCGTACTTTACACACACACTTTATTCAGTTCTATAAAGAAATATCTTCAGATGATGTTAGCATAAGAAATGTAGAAAAGGAGGTTGCGTTTTCCAGATCCAGAACCAAGTTCTCTCAATTAATTGGCTAGTTGTGCAGCTGCATTTATCTAGCACCTAGCACACGTTCTTGGAAATAAGGAAGATCTTTTTACAGTGATGATAACTATAGAAGTAAAGCCTAAACTAAATTCAGATTACAGATTACTAGATCAGAAATTAATAAAATATAAAAATAGAACTAGTCAAAGTATGCTATAATTTCTTGTTCACTTTTCCTCTTACTGTGACATAATTCAGATTAATATTTTATGCGTGTGTTTATCTTGTACTCTATATCTAATGGACGCTGGCACGGGAAACTTCACATATTAACTTGGCTGAAGAGAAAGTTGGCAGTTTTTTCCAACAGCACCCTACTGTGGGCTTCACAGAAGAGATGCCAAGCAGCTTTGCAGGCCAGCCTGCTGGGACTCTACTCTCCCAGATCTAGCTTGCTGTGGAGCCAGCTGGCAGTCACATCCAGTACAGTGCTAGGTGACACAAGTGAACTGCTGTTCAGTAAATTAGGATGTTTTTTTCCTAATTAAACACAGAATTGCAGAAAGACTTGTTGTGAATGTCTTTACAAGCTTCAACCGTGTATCTATTAAAAAAGCTAGATTGTGGCAGTTGTGTATTATGAACTACCTTCTAATTTTTAAAAAATCACAAACTTTGAACGTTTTGTTTTGAATCTGTCATGTACTTCACTATTTCTAAAAGTCTCTTTTTATTGTGTGATATTAATATCATCAAGGGAATGAGCCGTAAGGCAGAAGTATTTGCCTAGTCTGTGTTTTCAGTTTTATGTGTTCTAGTAAATCTGAGGTGCTTCGTTCTGGTTTTCAGGTTTCAAAATACATTAAACATCTCTCCATCTTATGCAGTGGCTCATACCCACCTCATTACAAGGAGGGTAGGAATATGATCCCTAGATGTGGTTTTTCCTAAGTAGGTGATTATTGGTGTGTATGCCATTTGTGCACAGATTTCTGCACTGGACCATATTACATAGCATATTAGGTCTTCCTAGCATTAGTTACATTTACATGTAATTTTTTTTTCTGTGTGAACACATTCTGGAGGGTGGTTTTGAAACACTGATGTTCTTGTTACTAGGATATGTGTGGTGTCTGCATTATTTGCTAGTAATCTGAGTTGGATTTGGTTTCAGAATATGTGAGCTAGTTTTATGTCCACTCTGATTTTACCTACGTCTGTTTTAAAGCACCAGCTGTATGGCAGATGCTCACATTAAGGTTTTGTGTTTCAAGCAGAATCGACAAATTCTCAGGATACCTTATTTGCTTCTACTGCAGATTTTTCTCCTTCAGACTCAGCCAGTCCATAATCATGAGTGTATAACCATTTCAGTCTTTTGTCAAAATCTACTGACTAGAAGCTGTTTCCCTCCTTAAATTTCTCCTCTTCTCTGTATTGCTTCTCTTTTGCCAGACCATAATTGGTGAGTAGCATCTACAGGGGAAAAAAAATCCTCTTCTGCTGGTTCATCTCTATCAACTCAAAATTTTTTCATTACGTGCAAGAAATTATGACATGTTTATGTTTATGCTTTGCTTTGTTCTTCACTATATCTACGTCCATAGTTCTTTTGGTCATTCAGGAGTCTGGGCTACTGTTAGTCAGTCATATGCAGCTTGTATAAGTAAATGGCACAAGTGATCCTATTGTCTAACAACAAATGCCTTTATCCTGTCCTTCTTGGAGAGCAGCTTCTTTTTTTGGTGACTGCAATCAATCTACTTGGCTTTGCAATTTTCTTTTTGTTTCTGGAATTAGAATCCCCTTGCCTTGCCTTTTTTTTTCTTTCCACTGAACTCTGTCTCATAATTCAAAGCCTTGTATTTAAGGTGGTACAACAACAGTTCTGCAAGGAAGTGGACTCATAAATTAATGCCAGAAATAGTACTGGCCATAAAGTACTCAGTGTAATATTTTCTCTGCAGTAATCCTGCTGCTGCTTCAAGACTGACTTTCTCATGTTTTTACTTGCATGTAGAATCACATAGCTTTTTGTTGAGGCTGTGTGTGGTTTTAAGGATACTTACAAAGTAGAACTGGGTACAGCAGTTGTGTTTAAATTTACCTGTCATATTTGTGCCACTTTCCAACTTTCTTTTTCTCTTTTTTTAAACCTACAGCTGTTTTCAGCAGGATCTAAGTATATGACTCAAGGCTACGTGCTCTAACTGAAAATATAATTTGACCTTCCCTAATGTGGGAATTTAACAGTCCTGCTTGGGATTTCTTGAGTAATTTCTTCTTTCTTCTCCATGTGGTTCATAATTTTGCTTCCAGAACAAAAGGCACTAGCCCTCTCTATATATTTTTCAGTTTTTAGATATTTTTAAAAAAACACACCTGGTAGAAGAGGTTTTGTTTCTAATGCATTCAGGTACACTAGTATGTCAAATGTATTTGCAGTTGAGAGCTTTAATAGCGTAAGCATGTGAAGACTTCTTCAAGGAAGCAAGTATTTACTTCTTATCTTTTACATGACAAAATTTAATCTTACAAAGTGGTTTTGTGAATAAGTTGATAACAAAATGTTACTCTGATTTTTTTTATGCTTGGGGTATGATTAGGTTTGGTCCTGTTCTGGAAATTAGCTAGAATAGTTTTCAAGGGTCTTCTCCAGCCCTTTTTAACGTGCAACTATTACGCTGTGTGTTTTCAGGGACAAATTATGAAAGAAATTGGATTGTAACATATTTAAGAAAAATAAAATATAATTTGGTCCCCATCCTTTAGTTCTACTGCTCCATGCATCTTTGATTCACGAGGTTTATGATAAGCTAATATTAAAAAAAATTTTGTGGGAGCTCTTTGTTGTGTTGACAGAACATAATTCAGAGAATACTAAAATAACACTTTATTTCAACAGTTAAGAGAGTTTGGATTGTTAGGTTTCACTTTCAAAATCAGCTGAAAAACCCTGACTAAAATGAAATTTATGTCTCAAATTCCAAATGACATCAGACAACTTGCTTTTTCTATGGAAGATTTTATAGCTGTAAAATAGGTGTAAAAAAGGATGTTGAAAAAAGTTGCAAAATAACTCCAGCATATATGTTTGTGGAAAAAAACCAATTTCTTGCATAGTATCTTATCACAGAGATAAAAAAGTAGAAAGCCAAAGGTATATCCTTTACGTTTGAACGTAATGGTCAGCAAGCATCTTTCTAAATTATATTTATGTTGTTAGGCTGCAGGTGTTGAATAGATGCTGTCTCTATGGAAACCAAAAGTTTATGTGGATGTAAAGAGCTTTGCAGAGTATGGTGAAAAATGTGTTACGCTGAATTTTTTTCAATCGGGCACAGTATGATATGTACTTTTTATACTTACAGTACTGCGGATTCTACAAAACAGCACAGAGGGGATGTAAACCAAGTTATTTTTGACTTGTAATGTAGGAGATTTCTGATTAGTTGCACTTCAGTAATTACAAAAGGGTAGTAGCACTGTTGATATAAATTTAATACTTGTGTCGTGCACAACAGAAGCATGAGCAAGAAGAAAGCCTTGGAAGCTCAACTAGGAATGCAAATTGCACCCTTTGACCCACTTCCCACCTAATTGAAGTGGGTTTTCTGGTAACAGGTCCTAATTTAATTCTGCAGTGATGTCACAGAAAACCGCCACTGCTGGAACTGTTTCTGCAGTCCTTATGCATGGTTCTGCAAGCAATAAATGAAGCTTTCTCAAACTATCCTATATGTGTCTTTGGTCATTCCAAGTATCTTTTTAAATGTAGAACAGCAGTAGGTCCAGTTTCATCAGCTTTAAAATTCTGGTCAGAAATTATCCTCCAAATCCCTCATGCATCAAATCAGTCAAGACAACACCTTGGACATGCTGCTGAGGGAAAGGGTAACAGGTCTTCCAGGAAACTCTCTGAACATTGTGAAATGCTGCCTGAATTTTTTATGCCTTGTCACTGTATATCTCCTGAAATATGCTGAAATAGCAGTGATGCCAAAAATTAGGAATATAGTCAGTGGCTACTGTTCTTCTGGCAGTTGTAGCTTCCAGCTCCAGTTGGATACATCTCCACACATATGAAACTGCTATATAAAATAGATGTCTCTGGAGGCTCAAGTTTCAGAGACTATAGTTTGTAATCTGGTAAGGGTTGCCATTTTTTATGTTTGTATTACACCTTCTGCCAAGTACTTATGACAGAATTATGGACGTATGAAGTGCTTAAACAGAGACCTTGAGAAAGAATTCCTCAGAGGAAACAATATTTCCTTACTGTGGTTAGGTGACTGGATGTCTATAGACCACTATTTCATTTGCACTGTGTTGGGTAAGTGCTGGTTCATGTGGGTGGCTCATTGGTTTGTTTTGCTAGGGATGCAATATTTCCTTTTCAGGCACTGCTGCTACTGATAGATAATTTAAAGGTTGATGTGTGATAGCTTTTACTCATTTATTTTAGATGCAAACACTAGTTGTCCTTTTTAAGAATGAATGTTACAGATGGGTGCCACCATTTTGAAGTACTGCCCAGTGAAAAATTGAAGATTGCACCTGTCTAGTTCTCTGGGAGAATGAAGCTAACATAGAAGTCTTTGAACTGTCAGATACATCCAGCATGCCTTTTTTGTGGGCACATACATAGAACTGACATCGATGAAGTTATGTTTAGAAAGAGCTAACTCTGAGAAATTCAGCTGCCCTAAGACAGTAGAACATCAGCCATTTCAAGAGGCATAATGAGCAGCTAGCTACACTCCTAATTCAGACTGCTGTAAATAGGTAAAACTCTGTTTTCATGCTCTTAAATGTGTTTCTCAGGAGAAGGTTGTCTTCTGTTTGGAAGATGTTGTGTCCACTTGCTGATTCTTTCCGGGTGGAGATTAGTGGGCTGTAATTTCAATTCAGTGTTTGAACAGCCAGCCTGCGTGAGCTTCTGAAAGTGTCTGAGTCCAGCTGATAAGCTATAGAGACTTTCACTTGCTTGATTTTGGTCAGCTCCAGCAATGTAATATTGGTAAACATCTAATTGAGGTGAGAGTGAAGGACTCTGCTCTATGGGGCATACGAAAAGGAGGGACTGTATGGGTTGTGTATATTGGGGAAAAAGCCTGATTATTTTTCTTTTTTCTCCAGCATTCACAAATACATGTGAATGTTCAAACACCATTGTTTTAACTGCTGTTTACATCTCTCGTGTTTGTGAGTTGGTGCAAAGGATCGAATGTGGTAATAGAAATTTGCCTTACTTACGTTAGTTCCAGATAGATAACTCATAGCTGCAAAGTTTTATTCAAGAAGCTGCCACTTTTGCAACCATGCAATAAACAGAGGACCAGAGCTGTCAAGATGATTTCTTTTACTGGGGTTAGAGCTGTGGAGTTTTAAAAAGATAACAGTATTACAATGATAAAAGTCAATAGCATTTTTGTTAAGTGTCAGCAAGCTATGTGAAGCTTGGTAGCTGTGTAGGTGACAGTAGCAGACAATTAGCAATTTTGAAATCAGTCACTTTATTTCAAAAATTTGAAGCAGAGCAAATCTGTATTAATTCTTTATGGTGGATCCTCTACTTTAAAATCTGTTGATTTAGTTCATATTAAATGTGTGATGATGCAAATGATGCCCTGCTGATGTTAAAGGAGAGAAGGAGGGGGAAGAGGGAGAAGAATTAGAGATTTAACAACCAGAGAAGAGGAAATAGAGCAACTCTTGATGACTTTCCTAGTCAAAATACCAACCTGAGGGAACGACTTATCTGCCATGAAGTAGGTGTATAGTCAAATCAGTCTGGATACCAAGCTTTTATGGGTTCTCTGAACTAATTTCAAACCAGCATATGCAACACTATTGTACCTGGTTGAGCCTGGATTCCTTACCTGCATTAGATTGGATTCCTTACCTGAGTTAGCCTGAGAATTGTGTTTTGCTGCCTTTCTTACTATTTGCAGATACTTGAGCTCACTAGTGAAAGCAAGTTTGGGAATCTCACATGAATCTCAATTGCTGCTTTTAGCTTGCTGCACACATAAAGTCTTGGATTACTGACGCTGCAAAGAAATCTAAAAGCTCTACCTAGCAGTGATGCTTATTGACAGCCTGGTCAGTTATGCCAAGGATATCTTTCTTAATTATAAACATGCCTTCCCTTCTGTCTTGTCTTTAAGCATAGTTTTCCTAAAATGAAACCTAACAATACATTAATATTAACATTAAATGTTCAAGTTGGTGTTTTTAATAATGGGGGGTGAACCTGTGCACCTCTGCAAAAACTTCTACTTGGACACTGAGAGGAAAAGAAAATCCCACAGATTTCACTGGGTTTAAGTTCTGTTTTAACTTTTTAAATCACACTTAGGAATGTAGTTTCAAACCTGCAAAAGATGATAGTGGAATAGCAGAATCCAAACTATGGAAGATCTTAACTTTTGAAAGCAGTTGTGTGTATCCACTGGTGTATATACTGCGCTTGTTAAAACAAGAGGTTGCATAAATATTTGAGTTTTTAAAGATCTATCGCAGTCTTTTTTAAAGCTAAATGTTTTATTATCCATATTTGTGCATAATATCTTATTTCAGAAGTGATATTAAGTATGTAAATGGCAGAAATGTGGATTTGTCACGTAAGTAGTCATAGTTCTCTCTTGTTTCTTCCTTGGTAAATCCAGCCTCGCCAGGAGACGAGGCCAGATTATTTTTGTGCTACAGAAATCATTCCAAAACAAACCCTCTGTATAGTTACATTATCCTTCAATGTAAGGAACATGTTTGGCTTAAATATTGCTGACATCTGCCAAATGTTTCTTTACCAAGTGTTTAGTGTAATTTGCAGTGAGCTGGTGAATACTTAATGGTTTTTGTAGAACTTCATCTTTTATGTCCTCCTTGGTTAAAGCAAATCCTTTCATCAGCAGTGTTACCTTTGTGCTGGGCTTTTTTTGCTAGTTAGATCGTGCATTTCCCACACCCAGTTTCTTTGGGATTTCTGGGATTTGATTTGGAAGCCTGTGGGGTTTTTTAATTAAGTGGTACTGAATAATATCCAACGAATATTAAGTGGTATAATGAAGGGATACATTTTTTCATTTAACTCCTAGTAAAATGTAAGGATTTTACCTTCTTTGGCATCCCATTTTAAGTTGTATAGGCAAAGTTGGATCAGTATTGAAATGGGAAATTTAAAAAGTTGGTGGAAGTGGTAATGATAGCTTTTCTTCTCTTCCAAGTCTTTATGTGCATGTGCTGCTAGTTCTGTTTTTATTAGGAAATGTTACTCCTTTTTCTTCTCTCTCCTTCCTCACTTCCCCAGGGAAGAAAAATATTCCAATCAGTTCCATAAAAGCAGGTTAAGCCACTAAAAGTAGCTTTGCACTGTGAATCGAACCATTTTAAAAATAGTTTGAATTCTGAGGGGAAGGCTGGAGATGGGGTAGTTTATGTCACTAAACTTTCCTTTTTATGGTAGGAAATGTACCTGAAGTCTCTGGAATTGCCACAATAGGGTCGTACATTTTTACAAACAAAGAATAATGTTAATTCTATTACCTGCCCAGTCTCAAGTATATAATTAATGATATTCTGCTCAGCTAAGTTTAACTTGAAGATAAAAATCACATGAATCGAAAAACTTAGTTTACAGATTATCAGTGGTAATCTCCAGACTTCTCAGCCCTACAAAATAAAGCTACCCACTTCCTTTACAAGAAATAAAGAAATCCACAGTCCGTTTAGTCTTCTAAATGCTAAATGAAGGAAAAATGGCTTGGAAAAAAAATCATAAGACATTGAAAATATCCTTTCTAGTAAGTCGCAGAGAAGATGGATAGGGTGATAAGTTTTTAAAGCAGGCAATATTGGGCCAAGCTGTGTAAAGACAAGTCGTTATTGATGGGAATGTTTTCTGAAAGCTCTGATGTTTGCTTTCAGATTTAGCTGTTGTTTGGACAAGAAGGGCTCATATAACTTTTTCAGATCTGTATAAGCACAACTTCAAGGTTGCAGATATAAAGAACTTTTACAAATTTTAAACTTTCATCTATGTTTGCTTATTTTTAATTTTTCCAACTGTGTACTACTACTGATAGTAGGAGGTGCTGTTTAGTGTTTATTTCCTAAAGTGGGTTTGCTGTAAAATGTTCAGCAAAGTACGTGAAGTGGGATCTTCTTCACGTTTGGTACAAGCCACAAAATTTTAAGCTTTCAAATGAAATTTTACTACAGAATCATTAATTTTCCTGTGGTGAAGTAGAACAGGTAGTAATAGAAGTCTTTTTAAATGGCTTATAATTTTTTTTTTTAATAATTAATTTTCTTTTTAATAGATCAGCACTTGCCATGAATTTATGAACTTTATTATAAGAATTCAGACTTTGATTTTAGTGACAGACTTTTACATCACAGCATTTTTCCTCCTCCTTTTCATAAATGTCTTCCCTATGTTGAAATATTTCAGGTTTGTGTATTACAAAGAGTTTTTCCCATGTTTAATCAATATAGTTCCAGGTGGAAAACAGGTTCTTGGGAATGTAACTGAATTTGTTCAGGAAGTCTTTCAGCTGCAGGTTGCTACTCACAATTGGGCCCTTTTCTCAGAACTTCTATTACAGATCTGGTTTACAGTCATAGAATCATAGAATAGTTAGGGTTGGAAAGGACCTTAAGGTCATCTAGTTCAAACCCCCCTGCCACGGGAAGGAACACTTCACACTAAACCATATCACCCAAGGCTTTGTCCAACCTGGCCTTGAACACCGCCAAGGATGGAGCATTCACAGCTTCCCTGGGCAACCCATTCCAGTGCCTCACCACCCTTACAGGAGAGAATTTCTTCCTTATATCCAATCTAAACTTCCCCTGTTTAAGTTTTAACCCATTACCCCTTGTCCTATCACTACAGTCCCTAATGAATAGTCCATCCCCAGAATCCCTATAGGCCTCCTTCAGTTACTAGAAGGCTGCTATGAGGTCTCCAAGCAGCCTTTTCTTCTCCAGGCTGAACAGCCCCAACTTTCTCAGCCTATCTTCATATGGGAGGTGCTCCAGTCCCCTCATCATCCTCATGGCCCTTCTCTGGACTTGTTCCAACAGTTCCATGTCCTTTTTATGCTGAGGACACCAGAACTGTACACAATACTCCAGGTGAGGTCTCACAAGAGCAGAGTAGAGCGTCAGGATCATGCTCCTTTTCATGCAGCCCAGGATACAGTTGGCTTTCTGGGCTGTGAGCGCACACTGAAGCTGGCTTATGTTCATTTTCTCATCAACCAGCACCCACAAGTCCTTCTCCGCAGGGCTGCTCTGAATCTCTTCTCTGTCCAACCTGTAGCTGTGCCTGGGATTGCTCCAACCCAGGTGTAGGACCTTGCACTTGGCATGGTTGAACCTCATGAGTTTGGCATTGGCCCATCTCTCAAGTGTGTCAAGGTCCCTCTGGATGGCATTCCTTCCCTCCAGGGTATCAACCGAACCACACAGCTTGGTGTCATCGGCAAACATGCTGAGGGCGCACTCAATCCCACTGTCCATGTCAGCGACAAAGATGTTGAACAAGACCGGTCCCAACACCGATCCCTGAGGGACGCCACTCGTTACTGGTCTCCAGCCAGACATTGAGCCATTGACCCCAACTCTTTGTGTACGGCCATCCAGCCACTTCTTTATCCACCGAGTGGTCCACCTATCAAATTGATGTCTCTCCAATTTAGAGACAAGGATGTCATGTGGGACAGTGTCGAACGCTTTGCACAAGTCCAGGTAGATGACATCAACTGCACTACCCCTGTCCATCAGTTCTGTAGCCCCATCATAGAAGGCCACCAAATTGGTCAGGCAGGATTTCCCCTTAGTGAAGCCATGCTGGCTGTCACCAAGCACCTTGTTGATTTTCATGTGCCTTAGCATGCCTTCCAGGAGAATCTGCTTCAAGATTTTGCCAGGCACAGAGGTGAGACTGACTGGGCTGTAATTCCCCGGGTCATCCATTTTCCCCTTCTTGTGTTTAGCACAAAGTCACCTGATTAACTCACACTATAGCTGAAGATAGAAAGTTTACTGGGTGCCTTCTCAAAGAGCCAGTCTTGGAAATTTCTGTGCAAATTAGTGTTCCTGAATTCTGGAGTACTAATGAACAGCTGCAATGGAAAGATTTTAGCTCCTTATCACTGTTGCTGGGACTATTGTCAGGGAATTATGTCTTGAGCAGTTCTTCAGAAAACCGTGTTACTGGGTTGTTCCATTTTGAGGAAGACTGATGAAGAGTATTTCCAGTCAGTAACATGTTTTAGACTTACTGAACATCTGTGTTCCTGTTCTGACACTTAAAGGGCTACTGACTCCAGTTGTTAAGAATAATTTGCATATTGTAACCATGCTTTGTAATCAAAACTCATTTGTCTTTGGTCCAACAAATGAAAATTTCCTAACAAGATTCATAATTAGTGTTTAAAAGTAAAATCAATCATTTCTCCATAATTGCCCAATTTATAACCTTTCTTTTACCTTATGCTTCACCTCATAGAACTACGGCAGTGTGCTGTAGGTAAAGAGGAAAAAGGAAGGAAAATGGGTTATTTGGTGAAGCACAGGGCATGTGATTGTTGTTTGTTGTTGTATGAAATCACAATCAAAATTGACACAAGTTGCTATTAAACTCTATTTCCTGTGTTAAAAAAAGTCAGTATTAGCTAAAAAGAAACCTGCAGCGGTAGATTTGCACATAGACCTTAATGAGCCCAATTGACCTTCTGTGCTGTATTTACAATTGCCTTAAAATTGTAAGCAGATGTTTGAAAAGCTTTTGTTAATAGGTCCCTAACATCTGTTTCACCAATGATATTGCCCACCAAAGCAGTTGCAATTAGTAGAGCACCTAGCGCATGCATCTTTTTCTTATTGGTGTAGATGATCATATTTCTCCTTCAGGTATTCAAGTAAAATCTTATTGACACTTTTATTTCAATAAATTCTACAACATATCTTTTGTAAAGAATAAACTTTTTCCACCAAATGCAGAGTAATGTAATATTTTTTCCCTGTGAAGTCTTAAAAAATGCATTACAGTACCGATACATCCACTAACACTAGACAAAATGCAGTGGATGGTGAAAAAACAGAATGTGAAATACTGTGTGCAACTGAAACTTTTGATAGCATTTGTCCATTTTTGCTGCTCATGTGCATGATAGAATGTGTGTTTCAAGTGGAAAAAAGGAAAATTGAAAGGAAGAAAATCTTAAACTCTGCTGCAAAAAAAGCCAGTGTCATTTGGCCATTAAAATTCTTTTATATGACACAGTTTCCATTTATGTGAGAAACACAAAAACCTGTCTGCTTGTTCAGTTTATATAGCACTCTTTTCAAAGAAATTGTTATGACAGTCTGCAAGGGTAAAGGTTCAGCTTTAACCTTGTGTTGGTTGCCAGCCTTCATAGCTCTCGCGGCTTCATTTTTTTAAATAAACTACAATTTAAAAGTTTTCTTTAACTCCTACTTTATAAAATGTAATATGGAAAATGCAACTGGGGGAGAGCTGTGCAAAGCTGCCAATGAAGTTTCCACTCCAGTTGTTTCCATGTGGACTTTATTGGAGATAAGTCACTGACAGAGGAAAGACAGATAAGTCTTTTCCAAAGAGAAGAATCTTTTTGGAAATATTCTGCTAGCTCCCAAAGCAGTTGCTAGCCTTTACAAAGTATAGGAGCTTACTACAACATCCCCTGTGTCTTTTCAAACCTGTGAAACAAAGACTGCATTATGCATCAGTCAGAGTTTGTCTAAATAGAATGGATTTTAGCTATATCATTTTGACAATACCATAAGTACCGGCCGTACAGCATCATAAACTCTCCCTTCCTGAGAGTAAGGGAGGGAGCAAGTTTAGGAAAGGGAATTCTTATGAAGTGCCACATCCCCTGATGGTGCTACGATTGAGTTGTGGAATATAACTTGAGATGCAGAACTATGTTATTACAGAATTGTGACCAAGTGTCCTGCTAGCTTACATGTATGCTGAATTAATGCTTAGATCAACATTATTAAACTTACCATGACACTAGTCTTAATTGTATGGAAGCTATATTACCAAGAAGTATAATTGTAATCATGATTTTCTGTGGTTAGCAGCAAGATTAGTAGAGGGAGACTTTTTAGAAAGATACAGTTAGAAAAAGATTTGGGGCTCTCAGTTCCACAATACATGGTGATTTCTACCAGATGTAGAAAGAGTTTGGGGTCTGTTGTCTTTTCTATCCAAGGAAATATCAAGGGCTGTCATTAAAGGTAGTCCCTTACTTTTCGGCTTGTGTTATGAGTTTCTAGGTTGAGAAAAAGAATAAATAAAAGGAACTTTTTACATCTTCCCTTCTCTGTAGTGACAAATTAAGATGAGAGTACAAGAATGTGTTACTTATATTCTGCTAACATCATTGTTCTCAAGAATATTCCAATGTGTTGTTTTTCACAAAAGCTTATTTTCCACAAGAGAATTTTTTAAGTTGACTTTATGTAATGACTGTACAGATGTACTGTTACTGTTTGAAAGGACTAGAATAGTCTCTCAAGTCCCATTTTCCTTCCAAGGACAAAATGTAAACCATCTTATTTCCTATTCTTTATATGGACCTGAAATCATGTGGATAGTAATGAAACAGGTTTTTTCTCAAGATGCCAAAAAAACCCTATTTGACTTGTCGCAAGGGAGACGTTTTTTCATTGTTTATGTAGACAAATGTAAAAAATAGAGAACGTGGTTATGAAAACCAGCTGATACACAGAGGCACTTCTGCAAACCACTTCTTTTTTATGTGGTGAAGATCCTTTCATTGATACTTTGATTTATGAAATGGAGGAACTGCATATTTACTACTGTAAGTCATTTCCAATATCTCTCCTTTATAATTAAAATATGTTTTCAAAATAAGCAGTAGAGTTAGTACTCTATAGGTAAATGATATATGCAGTTCCGCTTTTAAAAGCTTTTTTGTTGTTTCACCAGAAAAAGCTTCACTTTTTACTTGCTTGGTTTTGTCAGCCTTCTGTTCTGAAGTAGGCTAATCTAAATTTAATCAAAATTGTCAAGGAAAAACATTCTTACCGTTAAAATAAGACCAGAAGGGTTTCTATTGTGAAAACCCCAAAGATTTTTTGCCAAGTTTGAATTCAGTCTAGTGGTTATATAGTGCTTTTTAGATTTTAGATGTAGCCTTTAAGGGGTGAGAATGTATGGATGTGCCCATGATGTGTAGGAGGCTAAATCCTCAGTAAATTCAGACTTTCTCATAGGAATTGTTGGGAAACTGTTTTGCAGTTGATATTTTGCATTCATTGGAGTGTCCTTGGCACCTGTGACTTTGTAATGGAACTCATTCTAAATGTCAGTCTTCTGTAAAAGTCATCAGATTTTAAGACAATGAACAATACACAGGAATATTATTTAGAATTCCACTTGTAGTTATCAAATGTTTCTGTCTTTAGTTTGCACAAATACCATCAATAAGTGGAAGCTTGTGCTGATATCAAAGGAATACATTACTAGAGTAAATTCCTCTTTTTTTTTTTTTTTAAGTAATATATTATCTGTGAATATTAAACTCATTTGATAGACACCATCAATAAGTAATCACCCTCCATATATGCACCAGATTGTAATCAAAGAATTGCACATTTTTTCTTGATGTAAACAAATACATTAAATACTGCAGATAGACTTTAGATCAATATTCATCCATTCAACTTTTCCTCCATTAAATCTGAATGAGAAACAGATTTTATATATATATATATATATATATATATTTAAACTTTATTTTTTAGGTTACAGATAAGTCATCTGAAATTATTTTATGGTCTCAGACAGCACGTTGTACAGCCTGGAGAAACACTGAGGACATCTGTGAACTATGTATAAGTCACCAAAGATTCCACCAGGGCCATTGTATCATATTTCTTTTTCTGCACTTCTAGTTTCTGTGGACACTGAAGATGCATTTAAAGCATTTCTTATTTTAAGAAACAAAATGGATGCTGGCTTGAGAGTTCTAAATTTATTTAGTGTGTGAAAAGTGTAGAACTGGTTTAATGTTCAAAATAGGTTTTTTGCAAGAAAAATCACAGAAAAACAGAAAAAAAAAAAAAGTCCAACCAAATTTGAAATAATGTAGAGCAGTCTGATAGATTTATTTTTTTTCTAGACAAGCCTGCATACAAGTTTCCTTTACAGTAGCAGTGTTATTGTTGATATATATTTTCAGTAGCAAGTCTCAATACTGAGCTCCCTGTGGGAGTGGGTATGAGGTAGAAGAGTGGACACCACTGGGGAGCTGGGCATTACACCCATGCTGGCATTCCCTTATCTATCAAATTTTTGTTTAATGAATGATAGAGACATTTATTCACATACAGGTATTGTGCAGCCCAATCATGTTTTACAGATTTGTAATTGAATCAATTGTCCTATCTTAAATAAAAGCTGTAGTCAGCCTACAATTAACAAGTAATAAATCCATTCTGACTGTAGCTTTGTATATGCATTGTACTGTGCTAGTTGTTTGGCATTTTCTGACATGAGCTATTTTAGTGACGTAAATATGATTGAACAACTTCAATTTGGGATAATGTTAGTTTTGCCTTTCTCCTGTAATGTATTTTCTGCCTTTCCTCTTCTCTGTCATTTCAGTACTTGCTTAGGTAACATGATGTTACTGCAGTTCCTGGGGAAGCCTGATAGTTGTGGGTCAGCTTGACAGCTTCAAATCTATTCCTATTCTTGTCTATAGGCAAAATGTTGAGCCCTGGATACTTGGTTTATTTTGAGATACTGAAGTTTAAAAAATATTGCAAGGCTTCTTAGAAGATCAGAGGTGTTACACTGTAGCAGAACCTGATGAAGACATCACTGTACCAATGCACTTGTATGTTCTTATAGCCAAATAGGTTGTATAAGGCAAACCAGATAAATTACTTGGAGAAAATGTGTATTTATTCTTCACAGACATTTTTTTGTTATGAAGTGTCTTGAGATGAAGGTGGGCTCAAGTCCCATTGCGATCAACTTTCCTTTATAGGTTTACAAATGCATCAAATCAAGTGGCATGAACTAAGAACCTGAACTTTCTTTTCCTCTGAAGTCAAACCTATAAGGTGTTATTTTGAGAAGCTGGGAAATGGTGAAGTGCATCGATAAGCAGTGTATTATGTGTTATGGTTAAAGACAGCTTTTACTTTTCTAGGAGATAACTTTTTTCTTTTCTTACAAATTTATACACTGTTATATATAAAAAGACCCCCGAAATGCTGTAGGGGGAATAAGCAGCAATTTTCAGTATACATGGTAGAAAGTCTGACTGAATGTATAGAATTTCATGGTTTCATGTGGGCTGTATGGAAAACAGTAGCATTCATTATATAGTTTGACATAATGTTCATGATTGCAGTTGACTTGCAAATTTCTCTAAAATTACACTTCTGTGAGAAAACAGCTCTTTCAATGTGTAAAAATTACCATTCCTTTCTTTAGTTTTGACCTCTGTTGATCTTACTAATTCTTAGTTATTCTCATATGGTCTAGTTTTGCTGGGAGGAAAAATGGGACTTTAAAATATTTTATATTCTGTCAGAGCTTTAGGGAGATTATTTCAGAGAGTTATAGCAGATCCATTAGTTAAGGTAAGCTACAGTTCTGGTTTCTATTATAAATCATTGGGAAAACTCTAAAATTCAAGTTTCTTGAATTCCATTTAAAATTGAATGTGCCAGCCATGAGGCTTTTTTGTACCTCTTTAAAAATTAATCCAAAATTTGGTTAAGCGTTTAAAAAATTGCAAGTAAGAAAATTCAGTAAACACACTGCTGTTTTTATGCTTATTTGTTACAATAATACAGCAGTTCTAAAAATCATAATGTTAAAGCTATATTCTCTAAGGGAGATACAGTTGTTTCTACATTTTTAATGATACCTGAACTTAACATTTAACCTCTTGTAGTTGACATGTTATTTGGGGAGATACTGTAAGCTGTGGTGCATGCAGCTGAAAAACTGCTTAAAAGAATTCCATATAAAATCTGTTTTCCCTCCACTTGCTCATTTTGTGAGCAAGTGGAGTCTTGATCTGAAAGAGCTGTGCCCTGGAAAGGCAGTGAGTGCATCTGTGTTGCCTATTTAGATCAGAAGTGAGCTCCTGAAAGGAATGTGATTACACTCACTCACTGCTCTTTGGTTCACATTCCAGTGTTCTCACTGTATGAACTGGATGCCTCTCAGGTTAAACATACCCAGAAGATGTGCTCTAGAAGTGCAGCTAGCACGTTTCAACCAGTCATTGGCATTCAGTCCTGGAAGCAGGCTAGAGTTACTACAAAATCTATCCCCCAACCTTTTTAGAGCGTGGACGTTGCATCCTCGTCACCAGCTGTTCTGCTCTGCAGGTCTGCTCATACTGCGTTGCACTACTTGCTGTTTACACATAACCAGTGTTACATGCAATGATAGAGATACCAAGTAGTTTTGAGAGAAATGCAGTTTAATCAAACTGATTATACACTTCAGAGGTTCATTCTTCTGAGGCTGGGCTACAAAAACCTACGGGTCTCTTACAGATGTGGTTGACTACAGAGATTTTATCTGTATGTTAGAGGGCCTGTAAATTGAGTTAAAGATGGACAAATAAATATTTAGCGGTCTGAATACTGAATTTACTTATGGAAGTTTGTGTTAAGATTTGATATTATAATTGGTTTCTTTTAATGAAATGAATGATAAAGGATCTTTTTTTCCATGTATTCATGTTTTTCACTATGTATGAGGATCTCAAGTGTCATGACAAGGTTTTTATTATGGATTTTGATGCTGTACAATCTGTTGTGTTTCAGGGCCTATCAGTTCCATTATTTAAGGGTTTGTAGCAATGACAGCATAAAAAAAAAAAAAAAATATCACGTGATATTTTCTCCGAGGTAGGGTTAAGAGGAAAACAAAAGAATTTAACAGAATTTTGTGTTTCTGGGTGAAATACATGGAGTTGTCCTTAATTTCCTTACATTAGTGCCCCTCATTTATCTGTCTTCAGTAAGGCTATTATTTCACAAGTTTTGAAGTGCAACCATTTCAACTTGACCCACCACAAAACTTAGAATTGCACTTAAAAATTAAAGTTTTTATGCCTTTTAGCTACTCACTAAAATGTTGATACCTACAACTAGAAAAAAAGGTCACTTATTCTTAATAAAATCTCGTGGGTTTGGGCCTGAATTAAATACCATATCTCACTACCTGTTATTTTCATGCTTCAATTATTGTCAGTTAGCAGCGTCTACCTACTGGGTTTAAGGTCTCACATTCAATACTAAGGTTTGATCTAAACAGTTTTGTACTATTTAAACCTGTCAGTCAGAGGGATGATTTATTTTTTTAAGCAATGTAGTTGTATTTATATAATTCCTAGAATAAATATAATTATATAGGCATGAGGATATATTTCCACCAATTTTTCTTATTTCCCTTTCCTGTCTAGCAGTGTAACTGTAAAGCAGTACAACTTTGTATATGAGCAAGCTCTTGGGAGAAACAAAACAAAACAAACAAAACCAACAAAACAAATGTAGAGGTTATTACCTTGTTACATATTTCTCATTTCACTGGCCAAGCTCACTGTGTGTCAGTCCCATTTCCTTAGTGTCAAGAGCACATTTCTTGATTTGTATATTGCCAACTGTGTGCCAGTGAAGTTTCTGCGTTTCTGTAAGAATATATTCTTGAGTGAGAAAATCCTGTCTTTTCATTCCTGCCTAAACACAGAAAGGATAGTTTTAATTTTTTTTTAATAAAAGCAAGATTTTCATCTTGTATTTGTAAATTATGCTTATGGAATACTTTAGTAAACAAGATTTACTCAATTAATCAAATTTACAGATTAGCTTATTGATCACAATTATTTCATGCTGAAGATCAATGCTAATGTACTTCAAATATTTAATTGTTAATCCATTTTTGAATTAATATTGATGTTTCTTGGTATAATCCCTGCTCATTTAAATTTTTTGGGGGTGCAGGAAAATACTTTTTTATCCATTAAGGCATTTATGGGAAGAAAAGGACAAAACCCAAACAATTGATTTTCTGCATATAGTTGGAAAATGTTGCTCTTAGCTAAAGAGTTTCTCTTTGACATAATAGTTGTATGGATGCAATGTATTACATTTTATACAGATATATAGGAAAAGTAATACAATATTTAATGCTTAGGACTGGGAATTTGTTCTGATTTTAATCAAGGAGATCAGTATTATTCTGAATACTGTAAATCATTGCTACAATTCTGTAATATTCTAATGTGAATTGCTACCTATGTCTGGATAGTACTAAATGTAAAATAGGACAAAATTACTGTAGATTTTTTATCTCTGCTTGTGCACTGTCTTGCACTTACTTAACTAGAACAGTGGATAAGAAAAAATGCTGACATACAGGAAAAACAGCAGGCTTAATGGTGACTTGTAGGACCTCTTACAGTCAGGGTCCAGCACAAGGTTACTGGTTTCATACAGCCGGCGGGAGGCACCAGTTTCTTGGTCTGTTTGGAGAGTGGGTTGCAAATAACAGTGAGGAAAGACCTTAGTGTGCTGTTTTCCCAGTTCCTCACCTGTCTCTCCCCCAGACTAAAGGTCTGCCAAGCCCAGACTCCATGGTTGGCTGATCTTCTTTGGGCAGTTTTTCTATTCCAGAATGATGCTGCAAGGAGGTGGGAGAAAGATGGAACCATCTGTGCAGCTTAGATCAACCTACCTGCTGGATCATGCAGGCAGGCAGCAAATCCTCAGCACAGCAAAAGATATGGTAGCAACACAGAAAAGGAGAGAGAGGGGGTAAGCTAGAAAGGCCTTTAAGCTTACTTGCCCACATAAGCTAGAAATAGATTGTGCAGAAACTTCAAGCAGGTTCCTGCTTTATTGGGCAATTAATCTAGTGACACTATCTCATACTACCAGTAATTTTTCTGAGGGTGGGAAAATGAACTTTCACGGGATCAAAAGTCAGACCAGCATCATGACTAAATCCTCAGTAGCAGTACACGCTATTTAATCCACAGTCTATTTTAATATCTCTCTTTTTTTAAATAAAGTTTCTTAGAAATCATTTATATATAAACTTTTAAATCTGAAACTCTAAAAGGGGATTATTTAGATGGTACAGTGAGGCACTTAGCTTAATAGATCCCACATATGCCATTTATTGCATACTTCTGTTTATTGCTTAAGGCATTAATTCCCTTAAGTGAAACACAGTACTTTTTCAGAATTAAATAGAATAATATAAATTGTTTCTTTACCCACTTTTAATGTGTTAAACAGAAAATCTCTCTAGCAGATGAAGCATGAAGTCCACCGTCATCATTGGTATTGTTATTGCTAAAAACTCAACCATAAATTAAGTTAGCTAACGGAGAGCAAGCATTTTAGTAAAACCAAGATACCTCTCTTACATTTTCCCGTAGTTTAGCAGGTGAATTGAACGCCTGTTGAGTCAAAGAAGCAAACAGCTTTCTTTGTCACCATGCTAACTTGAAATGTACACATGCTGGGCTTTTGTAGTCAAGGGGAATCCGTCACTGGGCTCTAGTTCACTTACGAACTTATCTCTTGGCATGTGCAGTGCTATATGGGCAGAGACTTTTCCCAGCTCTGACTTGTCCTTTGATCTGTTGTAATCTTCAGCATAAAACAAACGAGCAACGGGTCTGCACGTGCAGCTTTGACAGAAGAACTGTGAGGTGCATGCAGAGTAGGCTTGAGCTGGTGAAGCCTTTGCAGATATAGACTCACTGTCAACCACTTGGAAGAATTCCTGTTTTACAGTATTGGGTGCTAAAGCAAACAGAATTTTGCTCTGTTGTAAGAGCTGGAGTTGAAGGATGGATTTAAGTCAGTGAAAGTGTCAGGCTGTTGATGGATTTGCTATATATCGCTAGATAAAACTGCTTGTTGGTACTCAATTACTAAAAGCAGCGTGGCCAAGCAGTAAAAATCTGATTTTAATATGGTTTATGCTATCACGTGGAAAAAACCCTTTTATGATTGTTCTTTTAAGTAGATAATAATTGAATGTGCTAAACACGTGGATGGAGTAACCTCTCTGGAACAAGCTTGGCTTTGGTGATCAGGAGCAGATTCTTACTGAAGTGTCTGCTGTTTTTTTTAATGACATACTTGTCAACATGTAACCTTAGAATATAGACACCATGGTAACAGTTTTAACACAGTCTCTTTAAAGAGCATAACTGTGTGGAGCACAAATAGAAACATCTTGACTCTTGCAGTCTTTTAATCCACTTAGAGAAATGCTTTTCAATCCATCAAGCAGCATTTTCTGGATCTTGTTGAACATCTGTCTGTCTTGAAATTCCTTGGAATGAAAGTCTGAGCAGGTCCTCCCACGCTGTGTTTGCTGTAGACCTGAAAATGAGCATTTAGACGTTAGTATTTCGATATTAGATTTGAGTTGAAGAATGCTAAATAGAAAGCATTATGAAATTCACTTGGTTATATTATAAAAAAACATATTTGTAGTTGTTCCTGTACACTGAAATACTTAAGCATGTATATTTTTTTAGGCATTTTTTTTAGGCTTAGATGCTTGGTATCTTGTAAATGTCATACACTTAGATGTATGAATATACCTATGTATATTTTACACATCTATGCTGTGTTAGGGTCATACTGGCTCATAACTGGGCAGTTTGAGCAGTAAAGGCAGTAGCATAATTTCTTCTGACACAGTGGGAATGTAAAAATGGCTTCATGTGTTGGCAGCTGTGTAATGCTGAATGTTTTGCATAGAATCTGCCTTTCTGTTAAATATCAGAGTCCTGTAGCAGTAAGGGTATCTTTGGGAAGAAGCAGTCCATTGCTTAGGGCCATCTAAGGAATAAACACTAAGATTCCTGGTTTCTTCTGGTTTGGGGAGATTTACAGGGCTGGTTATGGAAGAGCCCTACAGGAAGGTATTGAGAGTTTGGACTGGTTATTCTGCCCTTTGGAGAGCTTTCAGGTTTACATGTGAAAATGATATGCAGCTATCAAAATGCAACAGAAATCAGTAACATTTCTGCTAAGTATGGCAGAAAAAAAGGGCCTGGATACAGTCCCATCTGATATCTTCTGTAATTGTAAGTGTGCTTTTGCCAAATGCAGTTCAATAACTTACCCTTTCTGGTACTGATGACCCTCTTCTTTTCAGTGATAGCAGTAGTTTATTTCCTGTAATAGGCTTATGTTCATAACCTGATAATAATTGATATTCTAGTATGGGAAAGTAAGTGAAAAATGGCAAGCAATGCAAAAAGAAGTCTTGAAAATTATATCACCATTGTCTACATACTTTTAAAATACAGACTTAAATTTTCCTGAAATATTAGAAATGTGGAAAAAAAGAAATTATGTTGAATTTCTCTATCTATGTCTATATCTGTTTGTTTGACAGTAACATTACCTCAAAAATGTTTGCTATAAAAGATCAGACTTGTATATACATTACTTCTTCCATGTTGGACTATAGTGGGCAGCACCTTCTAGATCCACTATATATTGTTGGTCAGTATACTTTTTACTTACATGACGATAGAATAACCTCTTCATTCCTAATGGAATTTAATTTTACTCCCTAATTTAACAGTTAAGACATAAAAACATATTGGCAGTTTAGCAACTGGAAGCAGCACTGTCAGGTTGTCAGCAGCAGTAACTCCCTTCAAAATCTGATTTTCAGTCTAGTTGTACAAAATCACTGACTTCTCAGCAGCACAACCGTATTCTGTAACTAAAGGAACATTTTTACATGTTGTTTGTGTCTTTTAGTTTATGAGAAAATAAGGCATTTCTATGAGCTGACTTTCCAAGAACATGGCATAGTTTTGGTGTAACATCAGACTTGAGATAAGTTTTTGATGTAACTCCTATCTTACTAGTGTGTATGATTCACAGTTCTGTTCCCCGTTCTACTTCTTTGCCTCTCCCTTAAAAAAATCAAGTTCAGAATAAGCAGTATTTTATTAGAAGGTATATTTTCTGTTCCTTTTTCTTTCTCTTTATTTCAAACTGGAGAATAAAAGGCTTCTAATCTTCAGTTATGATCTTCTCACTTAAGCTTTATTTTGTACTAGGAGTTATACTGTGTGGTTTCAGTGTTGTCCTGAAGAAAACTATTACATCTTTTCTTCATGAAGATTTGTACAGGTTTTCTCACAATATTCTTTCACAAATGTATTCACATCTCATAAAGTGTTAGTTTCCAGCTTTGTATCTTTTACGCAAAGAAAATGATAGAAAAGGTTTTGCAGAGCTAAATTTTTACCAACTTCCTTTTTCAGTAGTATTTGAAGTAAAACCAATGCATGTGTGCCATGCTGTACAAATTAGTTATATTTATTGCTTCTGTCTACTTTTGATCAATAATACCCTTTTGGAATTCTTCTGACAAAATATTAAGGATGGAATCTGGAAATTCTGGAAGGCTGAGACACATTAAGTTTCTATATAAATATTTATAAACCTACATGAAAATAAATACTACCACAAAAATAGCTATGGAACAGGAGAAAGTGATGAGCTAAAGTGGAATTAACATTATGTTGTTTAGGTTGCCTTCATGAAATTATCTTTATGGTTCTGTAATAGAATTGTTAAAAATTACCAGCATTGTGTCACTTTTATAACTTTTTAAAGTTCCGTTGCTCTGAATAATATGAAAAAAAACATTACCTTATTTTCTGGATAGAAGTGTGTGTTAAGAGCTATTCAGCTATAGGATTTTCAGTGAAAAGCCAGTCCTCACTTTTTAATTGCAACACAGAGTACTACATTAACTTTTAATTTAGTTTTTATTTTTTACTTAATTACTCCTAGTGGCCTTTTTTGTACCTGTTTCTCATGATACAGTTATTTTTGTGAGGAAAGGCTTTATCCCATTAAGCTTAGGCGAACTTAGGCCAGTCCACTGTACGGTGGAAACTATGTGTTTGGTTCATTTCCTGTGATTTTAGAGTGTGAAACATTTTAATGTCAACCTTGCAATCTTCCACTGGCCCTTCAGTTCCCTTTTTGAAAGACTAAATGGACATCGTTTTGGTTGAGGGGAAAAAAATGCCTTGAAACTATTTTATCTTTTTTTTCATCTTTAAGTAGGTCAGTTTGTGGTAGTCAGAAATAGCGGAAAATATTAGTTTGGATTTTCAATCTTCTCTTAAAGTATCTTCAAGATGGTGCTTGTGTGCTGATTGCAGGATTATATCACAAAAGCAGACTCAACCGAATGTTAGTTGTGTGACAGCTTAGCAAAATGTGGTGGTACAAATCCCTTCCCCCTGCTTAGAGTGAGAATTGCCCACTGCTGAATTGCTCGCTTGTCTTGCATGTTACATCCTAAGTTTGTTTATATGTAGATGTCGGCAAGGCATTTTAACGAATAGTGTTGACTAAAAACCAGCTAGATGAAGTATGGTCTCAAACAGTCATAAATTCTTTTTGCCAGAGTCTTTTGGCCTAAAAAAACTAAATTCCATTCCTTTTCTGAATTGAAGGCAGTTGAACTCTTGATCGGTTGTGCTAGCAAAATCATAGCACATTTTAATCACCATTCTAGACAGCATATATTTATGATGAGACGATCACAAATGAGCTTGTGGAAAGGACACTCAGCTCTGTTGTTTTTTCTACATTTATCGTGTATCAGATTTTATCAGGCTAAAAATGAAATGGGCCTTTTCTTACCATAAGATTTATTTTGGACTTTAACAATCAAGAAATATTCTGTGAAGTATAGTTCACTATTAGTGATAAATTTTATGAGCTACATAGTCTTAAATTAGGAGTGACGAGCCATGTGTTTTACTTTCTAAACCTTGAGAAGTGAAAGATAATACAAAATGCATGTTTTCAATGCAGTTTCTAAAATATTTTGCTTTTTTTTTTCCTAAAGTGTGTGCTTTTTGTCAAGATACCTGCTTAATCCAGTTTTGGTGACATTGCTGCACACTTCTTAACCTACTTCTATTATATTTTACTTCTATTAGATTTTCTATTTTATATTTTTGGTGCTGGAAACACCAAAAGATTCTATGTATACATGAGGCAAAAAGTTTGCTTTTTGATTCTCCCAATCATGCTTCAACCTCAAGACAGCTGTGGTAAACAAGTTTGTATTGCCTTTTGGTATCTTTTTCATCAGGTAATGGATAATTTTGTTTCATAAAGATTAACATAATCTAAATTCAGATAATATAATTCCACTACTCTCTCATAATTACTAAGAAAATTTGCCACAAAATATGAGCTAAGTGTATTTTCTCTTGGTTCCCATTTTTTATTCTCTGTCTTTACTGATGAATAAGGATTCTGGCTTAGAACTTTCAGATTTTTGATGTTGCTGCCCACAGAGCAGAAGATGATATTGAGCTGTTCAGAGGTTTCCTTGTTTTATTGCTTGTAGGTGCTTAAGTTGCTAAGATACAATATTCAGTTTAAAAATCTGAAAATCGTCTAACTGTATTGTTGCGTACAGACTGAATGTGTATTTGACAATGCTATTGGCATTTATAAAACTCAGCATTGGTGTGTAAGAAGTGCGACTTTCTCAGGTAGTAGCTTGATAATTCAATTTTATTTCTTTTTGAAGGAAACAAACAAACCTAAACATATTTTCATATGCTGTATTTGTATATGCTGTATACTAAATAAGTTTTGTATGTAAATAGTTGCTTAAGGGAGGCTTCACTATCCTCTTTTGCAGTGGATTTGCCATGTCATGGAAACTATGAAAATTTCTATTTACAATGGTAGCATTAATATATGTTTATTTTTATTAATCTGAATTTTTTTATCAGTTTTTAGGAGATGATGCTGTTTGCAGGTGCATCAGAAGAGGGGCGTTGAATGTTTTCCATCTGACATATTGTAACAAAAGTTGGTTCTTTAAGACCTTGCACTTTTAATGAACCATCTTATTGTCAACTCTCAGAATCTACTAGTGTGCCTTTTGGTGACGTTGTTGAGAATTTTAATGCATTTTAGTTCTCATTCGGCACGGCCTATGTGCTCCTCACGGGAGGGTCTTTAGAAATAGGATTAACTTCTAGAGGAATGCATTAGCCATGCCACAGAAGTAGGCAAAGCTCTAACTAGCCTGATAGATTGCTCCACGCTTCAAATCCTTCTAACTACCCCCTCCCTCTTTTTATTGACAGCTTCTCATTGAGCGGCTAGAAGCATTAGTGTATTTAGGAGTTAGATGTTTTGTATGATCCCAGGCTGATCTCATATTCGCTTTCTGAAATTAATTCGACACTGCTTTACATGTTAATCCGCAAAGGATTGATTTTGGGAAGGTCAGAGCAGTGCAGCCACAGAAAATGGAAGAAAAGCTCCACTTAAAACAGCTCATTTCAGTTCCCAGAAATAAGTATAGATGCCTTTTCATTGTTAACACTTCGCCAGCTGTAGGAGACCTGGTCATCTTACAGAATACATCAAATAGTGGCGTTTGATGAGATCTACAAGGAAGTTGAGCTAATTAAATGTAGCTTCATTAACCAATTGCAGCTTCCAAATGGCACAACTATACTTTGAAAACCTGCAATATAACAAAAAAATTCCTGTCTTCTTTTAACCATCAACGTAACTGCACAGTGAGAGCAATCACACACACAGAGTATAAGATAATTTGATATCTTGGTTTTCATTTTCCTCTTGTTTGACTGCATATTTGTAGAATTTTCAGAGCTGCTAAAGGTGGAGTTAAATACGTATGGAAAAACCCTTCATTGGTGGCTATGCTGATTTTGGACCATTATGGATAAATAGAATGTTTTATTTGGAGCTACACAAAAGTGCAGGGGGCTTGAAGGGTAAAGTATTGTAGCAAGAGCAGGATAAGGATACCTAATAAAAGAAAGTACTACAAATATTGAGAAAGTATAACTGAGTTACAGCTGCAACTTGCTGAAATGATTCCTTTCATTTGAAATTAAGTGACTCTGATGGGGTGGTAATTGCTTTTGGTATTTAACAACATAGACACTTGTATGAATTCCAAGTGAAGCACAAAAGCAGATTGTTCTTTACTGTGTCAATTGGCTTAAAAGTAACTACTGTCTATTTTATATTAAAATGCAAGAGAAAGTTATTAGTTATAATTCACTTTTTATGTGCATATTCATTAAACCACCAAAATTAAAAATACCAGGAAATTAAACATTTTTACCGTTTGTATTTTCACCTTTTCTACTTTAATTTTCATGAGTACAATGTACATATAACTATTTTACAAGAAAAAAAATTTTGATTCACATTTGCTTTGCAAGAATTCAAACTCTTTTAGGTAAAATTTGTCCCCAGAAGCCTATAAATATCCAAATCTGACTGCATTTCTTCCTGAAAAAGTAGTGAAGTCTTTTATGGAGTTCACATGTGCTCCATTTTTGTCTTCTTTTTTTTTTTTCTTTCACTCTTATTTTTTTTCTGTTGCAATGAATTGAGCTTCATCCATGGACCTCTTTTTCGTAAGGTCAGAGATGATTAAAGGTCCTTGTAACCCTCCCCACCAGCTATGCCAAATCAGTTTAGCCATTGTGAATATTATTGTACAATGATACACACAGCATGGGTTAAATTTGGCACTGAATCTGTGGGCCTTTTCTAGCTTCAGCATAAGCTGACACTTTATTTTTCTTTCATGATCTGTGGGCTGTACCAGTGCTTCCTTTATCCAAGAAAGGTCTGTTATTTGATGGTTCCCTTTCAGAAAACTCGCTCTATGCAGAACTTTATGATTCCAACTATGTATAATATAATTTGAATGTACGTTTTGGGGCTGTTAGGAGTGAATATAGTCTCCATATTTACCTGATCATATTTGGTCTTAAAGTGTCAGATGTTTAATCCAGTAATAGCTTAATATAAAGAGAAAAAATAAGTTCAGATTTAAAATCATTTCAGATCATAATTTCTTGTGATTTTTGCATCAAGGTAGGTAAGGCCAAACCTCAGGTGAGGTATTTATAGTGGGGAATAAACACTTTTGTCTTTACAACTCCAAACTTTAGAAAATACAACAAAATAAATATTAATATGACAAAATATATTTTTGCTGTCAGTGTATTTCAGTAGCAGGGTCTACCAGAAAGCTAGCAGTACAGATTAGAAAACTTTCAAATACCTTTTTTTTATCTGGAGTATTCCATTTGAGTGCAAAAATAAATCCTCAACTGCAAGCAGGAAGATAAATTCAATTTCTGACATACTCATGCATTGATATTGTACTCTTTTTTTGGAGAAAGGAAAAATTTATTTTTTTAAGAAATTGTTTTGAGCTGTACCTTACCTCAGTAGAAGCTGTAGGATTTTGTCTGTGAAACTCAATATAAAAGGTTTACACTTGAATACAACTTGTAAATACACGCAAAGTAGTTCTTGGCCATCCCTGGGATGCTACTTAGTGTTCTAAATTCATTGAACACATCTTCCTGTAACTGATGTTTATATACACCTGCATAAATACAGAGCAGGGATGGCTGGATGGTTAGATCATTTCTGATAACAAGACTGCTGGTGCATGGTAATATATAGAATCAATTATAAAGTTACATAGTAACTTTCTTCTTCTTCTCATTTTTTAAAAGTTTTGGGGACTCCCTTTTTTGGTTTTGGAATCTACTAATATTGAATCTTCATCTCTTTGTGTAAGCCAAAAGCAAACTTTAAAAAAGCAAAGAGAAACATGGAACTGTTGGAACAAGTCCAGAGGAGGGCCATGAGGATGATCAAGGGACTGGAGCACCTCCTGTATGAAGATAGGCTGAGAAAGCAGGGGCTGGAGAAGAGAAGGCTGCGTGGAGACCTCATAGCAGCCTTCCAGTATCTGAAGGAGGGCTATTGGGATTCTGGGGACGGACTATTCATTAGGGACTGTAGTGACAGGACAAGGAGTAATGGGTTAAAACTTAAACAGGGGAAGTTTAGATTGGATATAAGGAAGAAGTTCTTTACTGTGAAGGTGGTGAGAAGAAGAAATGCATTATCATTGCTGTGAGTAGATCTTGACAGGACATTTTGGAGATACAGATCTCTTATTTTTTGGAGGAGTAAACTGTGAAATACAAGTAATTCAATCTTTGCTGATTTGTCATATTTCCTTGTCTGTGCCAGTCTAGTGAAAATGTTCCTGAGTGTTATGTGCAGTCTTGAATACTCATGATTGGAAAGAGATGAAAACCAACTCAGGAATCTTCAGAACACAATTCAGTAACTAGATTGGGTTGGTTCAAACTGCAGGAAGATTGCACAGAATGATTTGCTACATGTTGACCATGATGACATCTTCAGGAATCTACATATACTACGAAAAGAAGTGACTTAGTGTTGTTGCCCTTGAGCCTGTATCCCTCCTATGCTTGAGTGACGGCTACTAGCACTCTGCAAATTAAGAGTACTAAGCAGCTTTTGTGTTGACTGTTGAGCAGCTTTCTCTCAACTCTTAATTCAGTCCATCTTTACCTCTCTTTTTTCTTTTGCAGCTTAAAGTCTCCTTAGGTAAACATAATTGAATAAAACAATTCGCTATTTATAGTAATGGCCATCTATCATAAGAAATAATGCTTCTTCATAAAATAGGATTTTGTACACCATCACAGGTCTTCTGAGATTATTCTGTACTGTGATCACCAACAAGGGCTGACAGTGTTCAAGGACAGGTTGGACAGAGCCTTGGGCATCCCTGTCCATGCCAGGGTGGTTGGAACTAGATGATCTGAAGGTCCTTTCCAGCCTTAACCGTTCTATGATTCTATGAACTGTTGATAAGTATCTTTTCCAAGGTTCAGACACTTCCTCTGTCCATTTTGAGAGAATGTAGGAGTGTGACTTAAGAGAAGTGGACTCTCAGTGTGTGAAAGAAACCAGCTTCAAATGAGAGATTGAAGATATGTAATGAGCAATGAGCAGTGTGTGTGTACAAAGTATACCTTTTCTGATGAAGAAAGATGTAAAAGTCATTGCTTAAATGCAAATAAAATCACTGCACAGACACATTCATAGAAGAGAAACCCATTTACATGTAAAGATATCGCCTTTGGCTCAGGAAGCCTCTGAGGTGCAAGTTGTTAAAAGCAGGAAGACTGTCCTGGAAAGATATGGCTTTGTGCTTGCTCCCATCAGTTATTCTACCCTGGCCATGCTTTGGATCATTATTGTGGTTGGATGCTAGCCTAACTGAATCTTTGCTCTAACATAACATTGTCTTTCTTACACTATGGACTCGCCAGGTATTATGGCTAGATTTGAGAGAATCATTCTGCAGTGTGTAACATAGTTTTGCATAGCTCGTGATGGATGTTTACATGAAAGTTGAAGATAAAATGCTGCCTGAAGGAGGACTTTCTGATGTGGGAAGAAATTAAAGTTTAAGAAGAAATGAATGTGAGCAGTCAGAGCAGAACCTGATCCTTTAATTATGGTGTTGCCACTGTGCAACAAGATTTAGTATGAAAATTTTGCCCCAGAGTTTCTTATTTTTTTTCTCCAATAGATTATCCATTAAAAAAACCCCAAACGCATTGATTTTAGAAAAATAACTTTGAAAGTATATACGCAGTTATACACATTAAATTTGCCTACTTGCTATGAAGAGCTATTTGGTTTTACATTTGTTTCGTGTGCTGTGAATTCTGGTAGAAATCCACTGATGAACTAACTGAGGCTGTAATTATTCCTTTGCATAGCATTTTGACTGTCTAAAGTAGTGCATGTGTCATGTACAGTACAATGTTCTAACATATGTTAAAACATCATATGGAGTGCCATAGTTTTATCTTTTTCAATATCTTTTATGCTTTTTGGAATAAAAGGCATTTCTCAATCCCCTCCTCCAGCCCTGGGCTGTACTTTCAATGTCTGCCACTCCAGCAAGGTTCTGAAATTTTCCTCTCACAATTACCTGCCTCTTGTATTTGTTCAAAAATCTTGTTTTAAGTCTGTTCTTTTTTTTAACAGTTCCAGCTTGTGGAATATACCTTCTTTTAGCCTGAATACAGCTGTTTCCCATCGCATAAAGAATTACTGGTTGTGTGGGGAGACTTGAATTGCCTTCTTCCCAAAACTAACAGATGGCTTAAAGATACCTTTAATTGAGGCTGTGTTGCTTTTGAGCACTTACCAATTGGTGATTTTGGAAAAAGGGCTTGTTTAAGGAAATCTGATGCCTGCTACAACACATAATTATGCTTCTTACTGAAGGTCTGAGATTCAGTATCCAGCTTTCCTTTCCCCCTTTGCCCTTATCCAGAAAAGGTGGAGAGATCGTTTGACGAAACAGGAGTCATAATGAATAGGAAACATTTCCTAAAGCTGTGGTAAAAAAGTGTAAAGGGTATGAATGGAAGTTACTTGTTAAAAGGTGATTCTGTGTGCAATCCTCTACAGTTACTCAGGCCTTTAATATTAATTACAATCCCTCCTCTAAGCTAAAGAGGTTTATTGAGAAACTTAAGTAAAAATCTTCCATGATATCTTCTATTGCTGCCATCAAACATTGCCCATTAGACTTGAGTTTGGGATAGAAATTGTGAGAGAGAGCAATTACCTAATCCTGTGAAAAAGCTTGAACCAAAAGATGGGCATCATAGGCTGCTTCCATTCTTAGTTCTGTATTTCACAGGTGAAAATGGTCAGTGAAAACCTACTGTGCTTCTGTACACCTCTGCCATAGATGCAGCTAGTAACAATGGCTCATGTTTCTGTTTTCTGATCCAACTGATTCATAGGTACTTGCCCTTTGCCCTCCAGACCTCCTCCTGTGGCTCGACGATGCTCAGTTTCACATAGAAGAAAAATGTTGAGACAGCTGTAAGGAGACTGTTAAAACTATGCAATAGGGAAAAGAGGTTCAGTTCCCTCCTGGTTTTTACCAACATATAAGGAAAAGAAATTATGTTGGTACTAACTCTGTACACTCACTGACACTCAGATTAATTAAAAATAGCTATGGGGGTACTTATTGGACTTCTGGGTCGTGTTTTTCAACTAACCTATAGATGTGTCATTGCTGGTGTTTTGATTTTTAAACTGAAGTATGTATTTGCAGGGTTTCAGAGGCTGAGGCGCCTTAAAAAATACACACATACCACCACAGTTTGAGGTTTACAGTAGCATTCTACAGCTACTAAAATATTGTGATTAATCTGAATTCTCCCCGAATATGCTGACCACTGAGGGAAGCATCCTTAATCTTAGTTTAGGTTGAATGTTTGGTAATTTTTTTTAACTTGAAATCATCTCAGAAGAATAAAACCCCAAATAATAATAAAGCAAGTATATTAAAAACTTTACAGTCACAGAAAACATGCAGTTTACATCTTGTGTATTTGTGTCCTCCTACCTGTCTCTGGTGGTATTTTTCACACCAGAGAAACACATGTAAAGATGTCTTTCTTTAGGCACTTTATGAAAACATTTGATTACTGTTCTTATTACATTCCCAATTCTGTTTTTTTTAAGTGAACAAATATATAGCGCCTCCTCAGATTTTCTGACATCAGCTACCTTGAAATTAAGGCTTCATACAAGATGGAACCGAAGGGGTGGGCTGAGAGAAGAGAAATACAAGGACTGATTTGTTTTAAAATCCACTTTTTTAGGTGAGGGAAATGATTGTTTCTAATCATCATAGATTTCCACGTTCTTTTGTCATATTTGATTGCTAGTGTCTAGCACAGAAGGGTGCAGTCAAGCACTTTGCATATGTAAATATTTCAGTATGTAATTATTTCTGTATGTAATTCTAATTACTATTTAATATAATAGGCCATAGTGATCTAAATATTTTAAAATAGTAATAATTATTCTTACATCTCCATAAGCTTCAGCTCTTAACGACTAAATTAAGGCTGACAGATGCATAGGTTCTTTGCACAAAGATCAGATTCTGAAAAAATCCAAAGGAACAAAAAAATCACTGTTTTGTGACCATGGGATCTTAGTACATCAATAGACAGTACTTCTGCTGCTTAATTATCAATTTGGTATGCATTCTTGTTTTTTCTGGAAGTCAATCTGTAGACTTCACCTAGCAAATTTTGTTTGCATGTAGTATTAGGCACGTTGTCCTGAAGTCTGAAATCCCATGCAGGGTAAGTATAGCAAAAACAGTGGCAAGCTTCCTGCTATTGCTCTTCTAGTGTGTTTCATGCCAAATCTTCAGGGAGCATCTCTTCAGATGGGCAAAATCATGCTAACCTACAGAAACGTCAGCAGAGATGCCAGTAATTTGACAGTTGACTCTTTATGCTGCAATATTAACATTGAATTGTAGTGGGTTGTATTTTATGGATAACGTAGCCCTGTATGTAATTTTTAGGATAACCTGTACTATTTATGCATGTGGAGCATCCCTTTTGAATATTACAAAGCTGCACTTCTGAATGCATCCAAAAGATTTAGAAATTAAATACCAAATTGGTTTTTAATAACATGGATATTTTTTTCACAAAACCTCATTCTTTTTCGTCTTTAGCTTTTGTTGTGAAACTTTCTTTCTGTAGCCTGATTACTGAATATTATTTATTGTTTTGAAAGCTCTGTGAACAAAATTGTATTTTAGCTTGCCTAATAAAATATTTCTTACAAAATTATTCACTATCACCTCCTGTGATTTTTAGTTATGTTCACACAGTTCCCAGCTGCATTATCTACCCCCAGTGTAGAAAATTAAGTCAATGTAAAAGTATACTCTGTTTTTTAAAAAGAGGTCACGAATAGCCTTTCTTCCCTTGCTAGTCACCAGTGTTCTTATTACGCTTCATTTATATGGTTGGAGGATTTGGGAGAACCAGCTGGGCCCCCTGTCTGCACTCATCAAGAGTTAATTTCTGAAAGAGGTGCTGTTGTCATGAACAAGTGCAGAAGGTACTCTGGTGGTCCTGCCAAACAACAAGAGCTCTTAATTAGCAGCAATGTTCAATCAGACTGCTTAACCTGCCACAGAGCGGAGGAGGTCATGTTCCTTCCTGATGCACTGCCAGCCTGAAAAGCACCCAAGAACTGATCCCAAACATTGGGATTTTTTAAACATGTACTTGGTTCCTAGAGGCAAAGAAGGCAAGGCGTGATCTGTTCTGGAAAGCTGTCAGCATTACAAGGAAGTTTTATTTTTTGAGAGATGCAGCGATTTCTTCTTCTGTGTAGAATGCTCTGTGATTTTTGAGGGAAAAATATTTTTCATCCTAGTACTGACAAATATGAAAGTTCATAGACTTTCTGTGGCTTGATTCTGATCTGGGAGGGATTGCCTTGGACTCTGGGTATTTCATGGAAGATTTGCTAGTCTTTAAAAGTAAAAGTGGAGGCCAGTGATGCTTTGCAATGCATTCTTTGTTCTCATCAGCAGATCTTGTGACGTTTGCTTAACAACTAATGATGTAGAACGCATGTCAGAGTTATTGGAGGGAAGTTTTTGAGAGTGGGGTGGCTGCCTTGGAGGCCTTCAGCTGTAATGTAGAGCACAGGATGTAACGTGCTTGCTGATGAATTCCTCTAAAAGTCAAATTCTTGAGTTACTAATTATTGTACATAAATTATGAGTGCTAGATGTCTACAGATGTAGGGAAGTATTTTGTAGAATGAGTATAAATAGCACATGAACAAGGAGCTAAAAGTAAATAGTTTATTGCTGTATGAGCAACTCCAAGTAAAGAGGTCCACTAAGCAGACAAAATTTTTGAAAGCAAAATGCAGCAGATGCCAGAATATCAGTAATGGTAAAGTTTCAAGAAAACTTGCCACTTGAAGCAATGAAACTGCTTGTTTGCCCTTTTCAATGGTGATCAGTAGTTTAAATAAAAACAAATAAAACAGGCAAGCAAACAAATAAGCCAAGCAAACAAACAAATGAAGTTACACCTGAGCTAGAACCTAAGGATCCACATCTTTTGGTTTATATTGATTATTTCAGTTGATGATCCTCTCCCAGTGGCAGGATTTTGGTTAATACTGCAGGAGGAAAAGGCAGCATTTTTACGCTTTCACTTCTTTTCCATCTTAGTGTTCAAAACCTGAAAATTGACATATAAAGATGCTTATATGCTCATTACCAATTAAAAAGGGAAATAAAAAGCTGGGGCCCCATCTTAAAGTGAAAGAGTGTCAGGTTTTTTTCATTAAAAGATCTCATTATCCTGCTTACATTGAAAAGTATCTTACTACTGTAATAGTACAATTTCAGTCAGTTGCAAGAGTTGGATAGTTAAGGGAATGTTCAGCAGGGATTAAAGTTGCAGATGTAGGCGATTAACAGGAAAATCAGGGGATGGAGGAAACTGAAACTGTAACTACTGTTTCAATAGGTGTGCAGAAAGTTGTCAGTAACTTTGTGTAAGACATTTCAGTTCTACACTCATTTCAACCTTTCTTTTTGTTTGAAATATACAAGGAATTCTAAATAGGTAAAGAATAGATCCCAGAAACTTTTCATTTGTTGTATCACAGGAAGATGCTGTGAACCACAGAGCTAAAAGAAACTAACTACTTGAAGCTTAGTTTTATAAGGAACAGGCTTAATAGTGTAGAGATTTTATTTTTTTTTTCCCCAAAGAATAGCAATATTTCTTTATTTCTTAAAATTCTCTATTTTAAGTTATTGAGATAATTGTTGAAGTAACTTATTAAAACAAGAAAAATATTTGCAAGACATGATAGCACAATTTATTTAAAGATAGGAACGATTTTAGTGAAAATTTAACCTCAGTAGGATGTGAAGGAACTAATAAATGAAATGTCAGTAAATTAACTTTATATTTTGTGCCTTAACAACGATGGGAATTTAAGACAATTAATACCAAGGACATGTATTACTCTATGGGAAGAATGAGCTGAAAATATGGAATTCTTATTTAATACATAGTTCAAAATTCATGCATCCTTTATATTTTTATATTTGGAAATAACTATATATGCATATATAAGGGTATATGCATACACACACACAATGAGAAAAAATTGGGGGGGGGGGGGATTGGGAAGTCTCTTGTGCTGAGAAGACTCTTTGATTTGAAGGTATAAATAGTTACTGTTTACAGTAACATTTAGGGCCAAAATGAGTACCTGGGCTGAGATGAGCTAAGTAATTTCTCTGGTGTTGCTGTTTTGATGTTATCAAGTCTCAGAACACATAAATATTCACTGTTGCTAAAATAGTTACCTTACAAAACTATAGCTGGCTGACAGCTGTTTTCTACCTGTGTAAGAAAAGGTTTCTGTGCTTGCATTGCTTGATTGCTCTCCTAGATTAACTCCTGAGATTGATGCATATACTGTACTCTATAATATGTGTTACAATTTAGCAGTGTTATGCACAGGTGAAATAAAAAGGACTGTTTGTTACACTTGTAGAATCACTTTTTTGGTGGGTTTGTTTTGTTTTTTTTTAGTGTTCGTAGAGCCTTGGAGTTTTAGGACAGTGATCATCCAACTTCTTTATAAGTAGTTTAGATTAAAAGAACCAGTGCTGATAACTGTATGTGTAATAGTCTTAAGTGTATCAGAAATAACTTTTTTAAAAGTTGGTTACATTCAGAATGAAATAAAATTATAATATGAACAAAAGAGTCTTTTGAGGAAGAAAAGGGACAGGTTGTTGTCATAAGTCCCTTTTATGAGATCTTTGCTTTGGGGGGAAAAAGCTGGCCCAAAGAGGCTTCTCGTACTGAAGATGTATAAATGAAGTAGAATTTAAGTGTATGTAGCATTTTGTAGTCTTTTTAATCTAATATATATCATTTGAAAACAGGACCTTCAATGTCACTAAAAGCAAGGATGATTTCTATAAAATAATATTATGTAAATGTTAATAAATGCAGCCTTTCATTTTTAATTTTGTACGTAGGATTGACCCTGGAGAGTAAGGCTTTTTCTTTTTACCTTGTAATGATTTGTGACATTAAGTAGATCAGAATCATGCCAGGACAGGTTATTCAGTATGTTTTTCAGCACAGTTTGCAGGTGCCTGGCCTGTGCTCTTAAAATAGAAACAAATAACTGTGTGTCTGCCATCACTATTGAAGGAAGTGTCTTATTACAAATGGTGGCTTGCTGTTAGAACTCTTGCATTCGCATAATTCTGTATGATGATAAAAAAAGGCTCCATCAATTTTCATAGAGGAAAAGCATGTTGGAAGTCTTACAGTGAAGATATTGCGTTAATGGTTTTGTACATGGATGTTGATCAAGATACATTGTGTACATTGTTCTGACAGCTTTGTAGAGCTCAGAAGAATACAGTGTATGTGCTGAGTAAGAATTGAGATAGGAATGTCTGCTGTTTTCCTGAAAAGCATGAGTGCTCTTTGTTAAGCCAGCTTGTTATTTTGTAGGGTGCCAGTTATTATCTTCTGGAATTTGTTTTTCCCTACCAGTTGCCATTTTATCTAATTGTATGGTTTTTAAGTTCAAATTCTGAAAGATAAGGATGGGAATATGTAGGTGGAACTGAAAATAAGCAGTTTTACTGCTGAACTAAGAAAATCTGTAAACCTTGAAATTTAAAGTCCTACTTTTAACCTAATGCAACTACATAATAATTACATGCTCTTTGTTTGTTCTCGTTTTATAATTGAAGTTAGATTAGGACATCTGAAAGACTGGATTTCAGATGTCCAGCCCACAAACTGAAGCCTAGATTCAGTGGAAGGCAGCAAGAAAAAGAGCATATCAATGCCTGAGGCAGTATAGTTTTCTTTATTATGGTAAATGTTGTATGGGTTAATCAGTATATCAGAAAAAGAAAAAACATATATTTTTAAAGTTCATTTCATGAGCCTAAATGTGCAAGTAATTTTTTGACTATTCATATTGAACTTGATGTTGAGGTTTTGACCAGTTTTTCCTTTCAAGGTCTTGAGAACTCTCTTCTATCCTTAAAGTCTTACAGAAAAAAGTTAATCTTTGCCCGTTTTTTTGCCCATCATCTTATTTTTGTTTTGTCTTCTCATCTTGTTTTTAAACTGTAGTGTCTTTGAAACAGAGACCAGTTTTACTGTATAATAAGTGACAAAATGAAGTCTCCTTCATCATTTAGAGGGGTAATTACTTTCAGTCTGAACTTCTCTTGCAGTTTTCAGATGAAAAATATTTTCCAAATTCCTTGCTGGGAAAAGGAAGGTTACATTGTGCTTTGCTGACAAACAGCTGACGTGTGTTGCTGCTGAGGTGATTTCATACAATGAGTAGAAGTATGATGTTTCCCATTGAGCTTTGTTTCTTAGTTTTTGTACCTTTAAAAAGGTGTTGAATGTGCAGATTTCTCAATTTTTTTCTCTCAAATAAAGTGAGATACCTATATTTTTAAAATTAAGGAGGATATTCCTTAAGCAGAAGTGGAGGCAGGCAACCATTTAGGATGGATCATGCCCATTGCCATCACTAAATGCAATTGCACTGGAATTTTAGATAGGCAGAAAGTAATTGCACAGCTGGCAGTTAGCCGGGGATCTTGTATTTCTGTACTGTAATACCATGCATAAAGTATTTCATAGAATGAAAACAGAATATTCTGTGTATTGCAATGAAGTTAACAATGATTACTTCAAAGAATACTGGCACTATAATATGCCCATGATTCACAAATAATTAAAACTTCAAGACCTAAAGCATCTTACAGCTCTGCACAGAGATGAACCTCTGTTCAATTTCGTCTGTAATTTCACAGGCTGGAGTGAGATTTAAGCATTTTTTGCAGTGGCTGTACATGTTTTTTGCATCAGTGTATTGGGACTGGGTTGTGTGTCTTGGAATGCATTTGAAATATCTTCGGTGGTTACAGATGTATTTGATCTCATTTGCGTCATTACAAGCAGAAGAAGTCAAAATAATTCTTTCAGACTTGATTTGATGAGTGTCAAATGTGTATTTTAGAAAAGAAGAAGTGTCATGAAAGTTCACTGTTTTTTCAGCTTGAAGAAAATGATTGAACATTTGATTAGCTACCAAAGAGAAGATGCTTGTAAAGGTGGGAAGGCCTGACAAAGTCGATAGTTTCTTTTGTGCTTGTATATCGTTTAATGTGTAGTGTAGCTTAAGTTGTTTTACTGTATTCAATCTTGGATCTCTACTGCATGGATATGAGATCTGGATATTGTGTAGACCCCATCTCCAGGAGTACTGTACTCATTGTATTCTAAAGCAAAGGCACAGCATATTTGAATGCATGCAATAATGTCATATTTCTGGCACATGATGCATGTGGTTATGGGAGAATAAAATGTTTTACATAAAACCTTTTCCTATAATAATTTTGCAGTCATTTGCACATCCACTGTTTGATTTGTTAAGGGCTTTAATCCCCAGCCATGGGGTATGTGATAAACACCATAGTTACAGCTCAATCTTAGACTGTTGTGCTGTTGTCTCTGATTTTTAGAAGTACATGTTATTGATCTGTGTCACCCATGGGATTGGAAACAGTGCACACAAGCCTTCACTGTCTGCAAAGTTAGAAATTCAGAACCTGAACAAGGCATGTCCTTCAAATTGCTTCATATGAGGTACTTTGGTAAACACACAAAACTCTTCATAACATTACTCATGCAGAATAGTAACAGAGTAGTAGACCAGTAGTGGCCTATGTATCTAAGTCACCAACTGTATCATTTTTCAGAAACGCTGCTGCTATGCTTTTTGTGCTTTTATACCATCATCCCTCTGTGGGTTTTGCAATGTTTCACCAATAGTTATCATTTAGCTTTCCAAGATCTCTTAGAAACACTGTAGATAAATAGTGATTAAGTGCACACTAACATGGGGAAACAGAACCACAAAAATTATGATTTTACTTTGGATCCTCCAAAGGCATACATGAAAAATTGTTTATGGGAAGATCCCATACTGTCAAGGTAGGATTGAATAGCAAGTAGTGACGTCTAGACAAATCAAATTGATTTTGTCTAATAATAGTAGGTTGAAACCAACGTTTAATCCATTCCTTGCATGCAATCTTGTATATTCAAAACTGCTAGAAGAGGGGGACTTTGATCAAAATGTCAGTGTTATTTCCCCTCCACTTTGATTGACAAAGTTTTTCTTATCAAGTGCAGACTGATACTGATGAGTTTATCCTACTCAGCTTCTTGTTTCTTTTCTGTGATTATGTATGTATATACATAAATATGTACGTATAATTTTCTCTGATTAAGTGATGTCTAAAGTGAACTCTGTGATGCCCATGCCATCCTCATATGATAGCCCAATACACGCCCCTAACACTAGGGTAGAAAAATGCTCATCAGGACTGCAGAGCTTTTGTGGCAATAGAAACTTAATCCCAGTTCGTCTGGGAAAAAGGCAGCCATGCAAACAGCTGCATTTCATGAGGCCTCATGGCAAACTGCCTTGCAGATAATGTTTTCACTGAGTTGCAAGACAACCAAAACCATCAACATACAGTTCAGAGATATCAGTCAGCCATGCAAATAACTTTGCATTGTTTGGGAAGGCACATCTGTAATTATGTATTAATTCTTTCAATTTACTGGATTGTAAAAAAAAATTTCTCTAGAAAAGGCCCATGGGATTTTACTGATGAGCATGTGCACTGCCAGCAGAAGGGGAACTGAGGGGGTAACTTAATTTTGACTGCAAACTCTTTCAGTTGCTAGAATGAGTTAATTTTTCATGTTTAGGTGCACCTAATAGGATCTTACAGGCATTGTTTGGACTTGTCTGTTCCACCTGAGAAGAGCTGCTTAAATTATAGTGAGTTTTGCTTAATGGACAGAAAAATAGAGCATTCTTCTGCTGTCATGTTCTATATTTTATGGTCTTCTTTCTCAAATTCAGTCATCTTTTCTTTGTGAAGTATCCTAAAAGCTAATGAATACAAGGAAATTAAGTTATAGAAACTCTTCAATAACATAAATAAATGTTTATGTCAGAGGAGGGATAGAGTGTGATAAATAATCAAAGATGTATTTTATCTTAACTTCCAGGAAATTTTCTTGACAGATTTTAAAAAAGCATTTAAAATTGAGAACTTGATGCTGTGTTTAGTGATTTTTGGAAGCCACTTTATCTGATATTAGAATAGCTAATAAAAGTTTTATTGCTTGAAATATGTAACTTGAGAGAAGAATTTTTTTACTATTAACAGTTTTTATAGTAGCTTTTTAAAATGGATAGCCCAACCTTCAGTTGCTGCATTAGATGCGAAGGTTTTGGTACATTAAAAATAGTCTTTTCATCTTCTGTTGTTGCTAAACCACTGAGAATTTCCAGGTAGTGTCACACTGTAAATATGTGCCTCCTGATTTCAAATTGAGAGTTACACCCCTTTTGTCGTCTTTGGCTTGCATTGCTGCATGTCTCAGCTTTCAGGATCTGTACAACAAAAAACTCCATCAGAGAATTAGGTTCTGCCCTGCACATTGACAGAGGTCTTTTTGATCATGTCTGCATCTGATTTTGGAATGAATGTTCCATTTCTTACTGCATAGCAGTATCTGATGTGTAAAAGTGCTCTGCCCATGCTGAGCATTTAGCATATATCTTGCCTGTTAGTAAACTTCAGGCTCTGCTTGCATTCTGATGTATAGCCGTGGAATTAGTGTAACACTTCTGCAACTCAATACCTGAAACAGTTTACTCTCTCTACAAGAGAAATATCCCTACAATTCCAGACAATCTGTGTGTTTATGATCCAAATATGCTCATGATAATAACCCATATATTGGGTGATAGTCAATTCATTTTCTGTTTCAAAAGTCAGTTCTTTGTTCTGCTAATACTAGTGTGAATGTTGTATGTGAGAAAGAATCAGTTCCCTGTCATGGATGGTCTGGTAAGATAAAAGATGTGCCACTGCTGTCTAAGTAAGTCTTGTGTTTTATCTGTACTTGACCTTGTCAACCTACAGTATGTAAATTCTGGCTCCATTTGAATTTTGTTTGTTGAATCATTCGAGCCACCCAAGTGAAGGCTCAGAGGCTAAAAGTTACGCAAACATAAAATGATGGTTCCTGACCCAGAGCTTGCAAATTGTGAATGAGAAAAAGACCTACAGGGACAGGATGACTATGGGATGTTAGATATAATTATAGTGAAAAGGGTCTCAAAAGCAAGAAGCTCATATTTGCTGCAATAGAGAAATTGTCCTACAGAAGAATACAAGGCCGATACAAAGATGAATTTTGCAGGTTTATCCTGGATGGATAGGAATACAGTATTCTGTTATGTTAGTCTTATGTCCATGGTTGAAAAGTCAAAATTATTTGTGGAGTACTTGTTGAAAAAGTCTTTTTTTTTTTTTTTTTTTAAAAATAAAAGAAAACCAGCTGAAAGGAAAAATATTTCCTCACCTTATTCTTTCTCAGTTATATTCAACAGTAAATACATTGTGAAAGGTGGAGACAGACAACTGCAAACACATAACATTTACAACTGAAACTTTATTAATTCTGTGAAGAGTTTCTTGTTAAAATTCTATCAGTGGAGAAAGTGAAAGGTGATAATGTTTTCTTCAGTGATCTTTCTCCTTTTAGATGCTTAAATCCTTAGTATCACAGCTGAAGTGTTTAAACACACTTCTTAAAACTAAGACCCATGTTGAGTGTACATTACCAATGAGTTTCCAACTCTAAAGCAGGTTATGACCCACTGGATCTTGTTTTAGGATACAGCTATTTATGGGTAAGTGTGGCATAGAGTAATAACCAAATGCAAATCATTAAATGAAGATAGGGTGGTTGGGTATCAGTTTTCAAGGGAGGTTCTGGAAGTTTGAGTCAGCAATTGAATGTAGGTTAAAAAACAAATTTGCTGTTGTAACAAAGGAGATGAGGACTGAGACTGACGTTCATATAAAAGTGCTTAAAAATGTGCTACATGTAAAATGTACAGAGTAATCCTTCCAGTTCTACTCAATGCTGGGAGTGCTTAGCTGGAGTTATTGGTCGTTTTCAGCATCGTTCTTCAAAAGGTGTGGATTTGCTGAGCGGAGTACAAAGCAGAGAAATTGGTTCAGAATTTAGGAAATATGACTCCTTAGATGGGGAGAGTGGGATATAAAAGAGCTATGTTTCTTTCATCAGAGGAATACAAGACTGATATAAAGAATCCTTTAATCAAGTCATTAGTTCCTTACATGGAGAAAATAAATAAGCATTTCTCCCTTTTCAGTGGATGTGGGGCAACATTTTAATGCAAAAATGCAGATGTAGTATTTTTTTTCTTTAAAATTGCTGAAGAAAGGTAGTTTGTTTGAACAAGCTGTTGCTTCTCCATCATTGTGAGTTTTTTTGAATAGTGTGGAGAGAGTTCTACCAAACATGGAAAAGGAAGGAATAAAGACTTAGATAGCACTTGAGGTTACTTCCAATCCTCTGTGACTGTGGTGTAAAATTGTATCTTAGATTTACACTGTAGCTGTCAGCGTTGGCCTGTTGTTAGAGTAGGGTTTCAGTTTACTTCTGTGCAGCTGTGGCTCATTTTGATATGATTATAAATCTGGGTACAAGGAGCTAGCTTTCTGCTGATGGGCTGGATTTTTACTTTGCATAAATGTGTAAACTACTGATCTTTTTCATTCTACATGTTTATTTATTTTATTAATTTCTGACTATTTCTGAGTGGTTTTGCATAGTACCATATATGTATGTGTGCTGATGTTTTCCATTTAAGACATTCTTCCCAGCTGATTTTTCTCCATGTCCAGAGCCAAAGGAATTTACTGCAGAGCACCCTAACCTTGCATAAGACCTCACAGTTTTGTTTAAAATAAAATACCACCGTGTCTGCACACAATTTCAGCTTGAGTAGTGTTAAGTACTGCTAAGAGTCATAGTAGCGTATAACTAATCCTCCAAGTCTTCCTCCTTTTCTTTGATGCTTGCTTCTGTTGCATGCAATAGAGTGGTTTTGCTCATTCACCTACTAGCCAGAACACCTCTACTGAAGCCTCACATCTGACTAAGCTTTAGTACAACTCAATTCAAGTTGCAGGGTCTACTGAACACCTGTTTTGTAGAAATGCATCAGTAAAGCTGAATGAGAAAGTTTCTTTTCTACGCCTGTATTTTGCTTTCACTTTACAGCTAAAGAACCCACACACACACAGCTGAAGGAGGACCCAGAGGTCTGTCAGGAGGTTCAGAAATTATTTATGACATATTTCAACTATTACTTTATGAGTACTGATTACCTATCTGGCGAGCAAATGCAAGAATGGCATGTCGTCAAGCACATCCCCTGAGAGCTAGTAATGGACAGCAGGACTTGTGACCAGATTCTGGCTGTTGAGATACTGTAACAGAGTAACGCTGAAACAGAGATGGGGGAGAGCAAGAAATGACAGGGGATGAGCTGTCAGTTTTCTTTGTTTTTCATACAAGAAAGTTGAAATGCCGTTTATAGTGATATACAGTTAGAATTGGACATGTCACATTTGTTGGCAAGTGATCCCTGAGGTTACTAAGGTAATGCCAGAACGAAAGGCATTTTTTCTTTGGCAATATTTGGTATATTCAGACTTCATTGTCCAATATGTGTAAATGCCATTGCTCAGGAAAGTGGCAAGATACCAAGATCCAAGTATAGATTTACCTGGGGACCTATATGGCTTCTACAAACTACTGCTTAAGCAAGTAGGCATGATCCAGATACATGATTCAGGATGGTTGTGCTGTCCTCCCCACTTGAATGTTGTCTCTTTTCAGCTCAGTGCTTTACCCATCCATCCACTTCTCATGGTAAGGTATTTATACATATTCTATTGTCTTAAAGTTCCTGTGAACTTTACAGAAGCAGGAAGTTACTGCTTTTCTTGCATTTGAAGAATATAAAGTAAAAAGGCTACATGGCGATCCTCGGGTTTTTTCCTGCCCACCCTGACAAAGAGAATCCACTGTTTCAGGACATGAATATCAGCTACATTTGTTTTGAGTCTGTGGTTAAAATCTACGTTATGATGACTGTTTCTGAAGTCTACAGAGGATACTGTGGCCAGCATAAAGTAACTTCCTTATTTTGAAATTCATTCTTAATCACCCATGAAATTGACTATTGGAGTCTGCCTTCAAGTTGGCACAGTGTAATAGTAGGGGTTTTAAAAATATTTAACAACAGAACTTTTCTGTTCTTTATTTATATGGTTTTGGATGTTGGCTCTTGCATGAGAAAAGTGCTGTATGCTTTAATACTGAATTTAGAAATCTTGTGGTTTCTGTTGGCACTGTGAGGGAAGAGCTAGTATAAGACTCTGGTACTTGATGAGAGCATTTTTGTGTGTTAATCATTAGACACATGAATATAGAGCCAACTGAGTTCAACTATTGTGTTTATTGCCTTTTTTCATTCACCATAAAAAAAAAGGCAATAATTTTTCTGAATTACTATCTTTAACATGATCTGCAACTTGGAATCAGAGAAAAAAACAATGTCGTGAGTTCTTTCTTCACACAGAGAACAAGCAATTGCTGGGATATTCTATTTAGGGATGTTGAAGTGTAATGTTCAGGATTTATAACCCAGCTCAATGCTTCATTTCAAGTCAGCTCAACAATGAATTTGAAGTGCATATATCTTTTATCCCTTATGAAGGTTCTAGTTAGGATAGCCCATGTTGCTGCTCTGGCTGGTAGCCAGACTCCTCATCCAAAAGTGCCTTCCCTGTGGAGCATTGCATAGCTTAACAAAGAGGAACACCAAATAGGATGGTAAATGTAGCTACTTAGTAAAACCTGACACTTCAGGGGGAAACTGAGGCATATGGAAGCCTGGTAATGTTGCCATGGGTAGACGTGTTTCAAGGCTTAAATCATTCACAACTTTAGTATTTCCATACAGTTGAAGCAACTTGTACTTTTGACTAGGCTGAAAATGCCCCCATAAAGCGTTAAGTATTTTAAAGGAAAAATGCCTTTTTATCAGGCAAATTAATTCCTCCTTCTCTTAGAGAATAGTGGCTTTTCTGAATCTATATTTTCTATGAAAAAAAAATGTGTATAAGAAAAACATCTGATTGGGTCTTATAATGCTTTTTTAAACATAATATTCTAAACTTCATTTGCTAAACAGTGTATTTCAAACAATAACTAAAACAGTAGAGCTAAACTTCCACTTTGCAAGAACTTCTTTTCAAAATGTCTCTCACTGGAACATTTTTTCTTTAAGAAAAAAAATACCTTTTTTTCCCCGGCTTGCATTGAATTTATCATTTTGTATTAATCTCTTACATCATACTTAAGAAATTTCTAGGTGCAACACATCTAGTTTTTTTAATGGTAAAGGAGAAAAATACTGACATTTTGTCTGTGGGAGTTTTGCAATTAAATTCTGGGCATACTGATATAGAAAGAATACAGTGCTTTTGGTTGCTTTTGCACAGCAAAAACATGTTAGTAATATTTTCTTCAAAGATTTTGTATTTCGCAGTGCTTACTGGAAAAAAAGGCATGCAAGTAAAAGAATTGTACTTTACCTGCCAGTCTGTGAACCCAGCATTGATTTATAATAGTTGTAACACCTGGGCAAAATTATGCAGTTGTAATTAATGACGAGTAACGTGTCAAATTGCCATCTTCATGATGACGCTCATAACATATATGGTACAGTGAACCCATGTCATAAAAATAAGAAAACGAACAAGTGTTCAGAACTTACAAGAAGTCCTCTGTGTGTGTGTGTTTAAACTACACAGTGGAAAGGCAAATGAACATTTTTAAATTGAGACTTAGATGATTTTGGCCACCAGTGGTAATGAAGAAATTTGCATGAAATTTTAGCTAATTCTTTCTCACATTAAAAATATTTTACAGAAAGAATGTTTAACAAACCAAGAGGTCCCTCAAAGGTAAAATCTAATCTATAGACCACAAGAAATCAAACAATGGAAAAATATGCTACCTCTTTTTTTTAGTGTAGGAAAACTATGGAGTGTACCATTAAAAAGAGGAGAAAAAATATTTTTCAGTTAGCAGTGGATTAGGAAAGCTAAAACTGTACTGCATCCTAAATTTTGAGCACAATATATGTTGCAGGGATAAAATGAAAGAAAAGCAAATCAGAGAAGAAAATTCAAAGGATTTTACAGTATTCTCTTACCTATAAATTATTTGTGATTTTAAGTATGACTGGTTTTGATGAAACTTTCAGTAGTACTTTTCAGTCTCATGCTCTACCAGTGAGGAGGGACACAAGAAGCTGGGAGGGAGCAGAGACAGGACACCTGACCCAAACTAGCCAAAGGGATATTCCATACCACTGCACATCATGGCCAGTATATAAACTGGGGGGAGTCACCTGGAATGGCAGACTGCTTCTTGAGTTGGGCTGGGTACTGGTGAGCAGGTGGTAAGCAATTGCATTGTGCATCACTTATGTTTATTGGGTTTTCCTTTCCCTTTTTAGTTTTATGGTTTGAGTTTGGGGGGAGCTCTGAAGATCATCTAGTCCACCCTCTCCTGCAACAAGGAGGGACATCTTCAACTAGATCCGGTTGCTCAAGAGCCCCATCCATCCTGGCCTTGAACATTTCCAGGGATGTTCTGAGCAACAGATGTCTGAGCAACCTGATCCAATGCTTTACCATCCTTGTTGCAAAACATGTCTTCCTTATAACTAGTCTAAATCTACTCTCTTTTAGTTCAAAACCTTACTTCTTGTCCTATTGCAACAGACCCCTCTAAAAAGTTTGTTCCCATCTTTCTTATAACCTCCTTTAAGTACTGGAAGGCTGCTATAAGGTCTCACCTGAGCCTTCTCTTCTCCAAGCTGAACAATCCCAACTCTCTCAGCCTGTCCCCACAGGAGAGGTGTTACGTCCTTCATGTCATTTTTGTGGCTCTTCTGCGGACCTGCTCCAACAGATCCACATCCTTCTTATGTTGGGCGCCCCAGAGCTGAAGGCAGTACTCCGAGTCTCACAAGGGTGGAGTAGAGGAGTAAAATCACCTTACTTGGCCTGCTGGTCACATTTCTTTTGATGTAGCCCATGATACAGTTGGCTTTCTGGGCTGTGAGAGCACACTGCCAGCTCACATCCAGCTTTTCATCCACTAGTACCCCCAAGTCCTTATTCACAGGACTGCTCTCAATCCTGTCATCTACCAGCCTGTATCAATACTGGGGTTTGCCCCAGCCTAGGTGCAGAACCTTACACTTGGCTTTCTTGAACCTCATGAGTTTCACACAGGCCCACTTCCCAAGTTTGTGTATCTAATGAAGTGTGATGAAATTGCTGTTAAAAGCGACATCACTACAGGCTGCATTGATCTCTGTTTTAAAATTTTTATAACATCTGTATTGTGCCTTGCTTTGGACAAAAGTGGTTAGATCTGGTTTTGATCAATATGCTTTATCTTTTTATTCCACTCCAAAGATTCTATTCTAACATGTTTTGATAAATATGTTTCACTGCATTCCAGTAACCATTCTGCTTCTTAAATCTTGGCATTGGAGTTTACTTTTTAATGAAATCTTTTTTATTTCCATTTGTCCTATGTTAACTTTTCAGTATGCTTCAGGTAGCCTTTTCAAATAAAGGCAATGAATTTAAAAGATTGCTTACTATAGGAAAAAAAATAAATAAATTGTTCAAAACAGTAGAGGTTTTTGCTTTTCAAATTAAAAAAATTGAAACAACTTAAACTTCTAAACTCTCCTCACATCTCCCTTGGAAACTCCCTCTTTTACTATAAGTTTGTGGTCTTGATGATATTCACAGAGAAGGCGATTTACTGAATAAAGAAGTTCTTTAAGTTTTCAGTTTTGGAACATTACCAGTGTGTCTGAACCCAGGTTTCAAATTTTACTGGCATTTTGTTGGCAAACCAATTTTTTGGAGTCCTTTCTTATTTGGGTATGTTTCCTGACACCTTTGGCTGTATGGTACTGTGTTTTAAAATTCTCTTTTTCTTTTTTTTTTTCTTAAGAGGAAAAGCCTATAAACATATACAAAGGACTAATTATAAAATACCTGGTATAAAAATAGAAAGACAAGAAAATTACCAGCTGAAAAATGCAGTGAGCATTAAAAATGAGCATTTAATGGTAGAGTTTTACCCTGTCTGTTCAACATGCCAGATTCTCAAAGCAATTGACAAGCAAAGCATGCACTATTCTGAGGCCATAATACAGCAATTTAAATCAAGTACGTGGGTGGTAAGAAAGAGGTGGTTTAGTCTTCCCTTCTATCCTCTGGCCTCTTTTACTGTTGCTTCCCTTTTGCCAACAGCAATGTTCATTTATGTTGAGCCAGATTACAGCATTGATCAAGCTGAAAAGTAACTGCTATGGCTTTGCTGTGCTTACAGTCTTCCTATGTATTGCAGTTCAGTTGAAGCAATACTGTTCTTAGTGCACTGCTCTCAAAGACTAACCAACTAATGGAAGTATATGTAAGTTGCTACCTATGTTATTCCTATTATCAGTAGATTATTCCTCGCTGAAAATGTCATGACTGGTATAGGACAATCTTTTTGTAGTATTTATTGAAGCAAGGTACAAGAAACTAGAAATCCAGAGTTCCAGAACTTTGTTAGTTTTCCACAGGTCTGGGACACTGTAGCACTTTGTCATGATTTAAGCCCAGCTGGTAACTCGGCACCACACAGCCGCTTGCTCACTTCTCCCTTTCCCCCCCACCTCTGGTTGGGATAGGGAGGAGAATCAAAAAAATGTAAACTGCATGGGTTGAGATAACAGTTTAATAACTGAATTACAATATAATAATAATAATGATAAGGGAAATAGCAAGGGGAGAGAACATAAAACTAAAAGGGGAAAGGAAAAACCAATAAACCCAAATGATGCACAATGCAATTACTCACCACACACTGACAAATACCCAGCCCGACCTGAGTAACAGTCTGCCCTTCTGGCTAACTCCACCCAGTTTATATACTGGGGATGATGTGCTGTGGTATGGAATACCCCTTTGGCTAGTTTGGGTCAGGTGTCCTGTCTCTTCTCGATCACAACTTCTTGTGCCCCTCCTCACTAGCAGAGCATGAGAGACTGAAAAGTTCTTGATCAGGATAAGTGCTACACAGCAACAACTAAAACATCGGTGTGTTATCAACAGTGTTTTCAGACTGAAGCCAAAACACAGCGCTGCACCAGCTACTAGGAATGAAAAAAAATTACAGGTGAAACCAGAACATCCTTCATCCTTCTTCTCCCTGATATAGGACTCTAATATATCTAAGGAATTCTGACAGAATTTGACACTAAATGGTCCTTTCTGTACTAACATTGCTATAAGGAAACCCACTATAAAGTGAAAGAAGCTATGAATTTTTGTAATAGAACAGAAGAGCACATTCATGTAATAGCGTATTCTGGCACATATTTTGCCTGCTGGATATAGGCAAAGTTATAACAGTGCAGAGCAGTAAGATTCCTACAATTTAAATAAGCCTCAGTAGGATTAACAGTTTAGGTGTTGTTCTACATGTCTCAGCTGTGGGAGTCAAACTTGCATGTTGCAACTGGTCGTGTATAAAATTGAATGAATGGAAAGTAGAAGATGGATAAAATTAAATATTTAGTCCATACAAGAGTATGAAAATTACTTTAGCCTAGGATCTTACTTGGGATAGAGAATGGGATTCCAGTGAGCAACCTTTGAGCTAAATTGCTAATTTAGTAGTTAGTAGCTCATGGCTAGTTTCTGACTGATCTCAACCGAACTTACAGGACAGCTAGGAACACCAAAAATTCCAAGTTTCTTAAATTTCCTGGAGTCAAAGAATCACTCAGATTGGAAGGTATACCCCAACGTCTGTAGTCCAAGCTTCTCCTTTCAAGCAGGATTAGCAATGTATTCAGACCAGCTTGCTCAGGGCTTTTTCAACTCAAATCTTGAAAAATTACAGGGACAGAAATGCCTTACAGCCTCTCCAGGTACCCTATTCCAATGCATAGTTATCCTCATAGTTCACTGTTACTCATGAAATCAATTAACATGCATTCCATCTCCTCCTACAGGTCATTGGCAGAGAAATTAAGATAGTAATAGATAGGTCTCAGGATAAATTCCAGAGGAACTGCAGTTGTATCCAGCCTACGGGTAGATTACAAACCATTAATTTTCAAGCACAGAATCCAGTCACATTTTTACTGATTTGGTACTGCATTCATCTAGACCACAGTGGCCAAACTTGGATACAAGGGTGTTGTGAAAGATTGTCTAGAACATGGTTGAAACATTTGCCCTTCTCCATTCATCTGGGACTTAACTCTGATCTCCATGACCACAATGATAGAAGACAGCATTGGTGTGCCATCAGCCTTGCTTGCCTGGACAATGTTTGTGTTGCTTTTTTTGTTGCTTTTTTGGTAGCATTTCTCCTTGCTTCCATCTCTTTTGAACATTTGTTCTACAGTCATGAATTCCCTTTTTAGCCAAACCAAAGTCCTTGTTCATCTGCTTATTTTCCTCGGTATTGTGATGGACTGCTATCTTGTCTGTGGGAGACTGTCCTTAAAGATGAGGTCTGTTCAGCTCGCTTGTCCTTCAGAGCTGCCTCACATAAGATGCCATCTATCAGGTCCCTGAATAAACTGAATTCTGCTCTTGCAAAATCCAGGGTTTGCACTGTGTTACTTGCCTTTTTCATTCTTCTCAAGATCCGGAACGGAATTTGTTCACAGTTGGTACGGCCAAAGCTGTCACAGAATATTGCCTCCCCAGTCAGCTCTCCCTTATTTGTAGCAGATCAAGTTGATCACTCAAACTGATTATCTGATATTTGTGTTAAGAGCTTGTCCTTAGCATCCTCCACAAGTCAGCTGGATTGTTTGCATCCCACTTCTTTTGCCCTTTAGCAGATATTGGGACATGGGAGTCTCTCCTTAGGAATCAGCATCTGTGATCTGCAGATGTCCTCTGCAGTTGTCCAAAACGACTACTTCCACTTCTGATTAAGTGGAATGTTACAGACTCCCACCGTGATGTCATTCTTGGTGGCTTCTCCTCTGATCATAGCCCCCAGCTCTCAGTGAGTCTACTGCCCGTTTTACAGAAGACTTCAGTATCTTTGAGCTCCTTTAGGTATTTGTGTTCTTATGAATACAGGCTACCAAGTAGGAGAGAGAGACACAGATCAGTGCTGCTAGCAAGGAGTTCTTAGCTACCTATTCTGCTTGGCCAGCACGCCCTCTGGGAGGTCATTCAGCACACAGAGCTTGGAATCAAGACATAGCATCATGTAGTTGAGGGGTATGAAAAGGAGATGAAGGAGAATGGAAGAGAGTTTAGGAGAAATAGTAGGCAAACTGCTTGTTTTGAAATTGGACATAATGGACAGAAACAGTAGATATAAAGTGGTAAAGCAAGTGTTCAGGGCACCTTTTTGTTCAAAATAATACAAGAAACTGGTCAAAAGGCGTATTTCTTACCATTTGACTAAAAATTCTAAGGGCTTTTTTATGTTGCTTTTATAATACTCTATAAACAAGCTATTTCAGAGTGAGATTTTCAGATGAGGAACTTGAAGTAAAGGGATGAATCTGTTAATAACTTACTCTCTTGTGCCCAGGTATTTTAACATCTGGAATGCAATGCTGCCTGTTGTAATACCTCTGCAATACTGTAACACAGCAGGATGCATTAATGAGAGTTTCAGTCTTAAACCCACAAAATCAGTGAAATTTATAGTTGTCAGGCCTTTAATATTATTCAAGCATAGTTTTTGTGGTTTCAATTCCTATTTTACGTTCATGTAGGAAGAAAAGTCATTGTGGTGACTAGCCATGAAGACAGAGTCCTCCTTAGACTTGAAATTTCTATAAAACAATTAAGTATTGTTTATTACTCTTGACAGCATTCATAGTATGCACTACAGGGCAGAGGAAGGACATTTGTATGAAAAACTGTGCAAGAATCTCTCTCAGTATTTTGGCTGCTTTAATATTCATGAATACCACAAATGCCTTGCTCACGTTTTGGAAAATACCACAGAAATGTTCAAAGCAGAAATTTATTTTTTTTTTTATAAAACTGCATGAAATTCTGTTGTCATCTTCTACAGTCATGTAGATGCCATCTGATATTCTTCCTGATGTGTAAATTTGTCTTGGGACGTTTCATGTTCCCTTACTCTCGTATCTAGTGTGGTCTTTTGACTTATACGTACAGCAAGTTAGTTAAAGAGCCCAAAAAAGAACAGAGAATTTCTTGAAGGAAAAAATTTTGTGGGGGAAATGTGGTGAGCACTATGATTAAGTCACTCTGCAGAAAAATTAAATTGTTAAATCTGCAGCTGATTAAGTTGAAAGCAAAGAAGGGAAGTCGATATATAAAAAAGTGCACGTACAGTTACTCTTTCTGGTAAGGGAAATCCGAGTTGTTTCTCCCAGAAAAAAAAACTAACAAGCACACACAATTTACAAAGCTCTGAAGTTGGGAGGTTGGAGGGGGGGCAGTTGTGTGAGGGTTTTTATCATCATAGTCTTCATGGTAATTCCAGCACAATCTCAGGAAGCAGTAAAAATAAATCTATGTGTCTCTTACTGTATCAGTCTGGATATTTACTTCCCCATGTTGTGTCCATTAAAGAATTTCTTCCTGGCCCTTAAAAGTCTCTGCATTTAATATGTTGTTACCTGCTGCCAAGCCTCTAATAGTTACATTCATATGTTCTGTTAATCATATCTCTTTGTTCTACAAGCCTGAGTTTTGGATTCATAATTAACTTCTTTTTCCTGCTGTGATTGCTTTCATCCCATCATGGCAGCACATGACTTTTTTTTTTTTTAACCTATTAAAAAACATATCTGTAAATGGAGAAGTAACAGAAACCAGTGTAATCTCTTTCTAACTGTACTTCCAAATTTAAATTAGATTTTCTTGTTACAAAACCAAGAACTTGGTGTTGTAACTGAAATCACACTGTTCCCAGAAGACAGGGCTGAAGCCTCATGAGCTGCGGAGGATTTTCGTCAGGTGGCAGCATAGGAGGAGGTATATTTTTAATGTTAAAGGTTGGAGGTAGATAGGTGAGCCTGGTATCAGTGTGTAATCTGTAGGGTCCAAAGGAAAGACTTATTGAGCTGTATTTCACGTTAACTGGAAGGGGACTGGCAAAGAGATCTGACTGTTGCTCTTTGACAACATCTCGCTGATTGAGGAGTAGTAGTGTGGGAAAACGTTGTGGAGTCTGTGACAGCTTCTGCCAGTTTAGGTTCAATTATTTCTAATTAGCAAAGGCATTTGTGGTCCAGAATTTGCTTGGCTCCTCCAATAACCTCCCGTTCTGATCCTCATGAAAACAAGTCAGCCTTTTAAAAGATATTATGAAACCTTAAGGATCCTTCTTACATTTTGCTACTAATACAGTCCCAAGACGCCCTGGTTTTTGACCCAGGAAGCTTAGAGGTGGATAGTTACTTAGTCTGTAGCTTGCATATAGATGTGTGCCTGTGGGCAGCAGGGGGACACTTCCGCTTGCAGCTGGTCCTTGCTGCCTAGGGTTACTTGCTTGATTGTAGAACTTGAAACACCTTTCATACGTATCTGAAATTCAGAGGAAATAATTTTGAACTCTTTGCAGACTTGGACTGCACTTATCTGCAAGACAAGATTGCTTTTATATGAATGAACAATGTCGTATTTGTGCCATGTTAGAAGCAGACTTTTAGGCTATGCATCACTTTCTGGGTTTATGTTGCTAGCAACATCTTGAATATGTTTTATCTCTTAAATAACTCTTCCTGAAAGTGGAAGAGGATCTCAGTATGGTTCAAATCTGTTTTAAAGTGGCTTGAATGAAGTTCTCACAGTAGATTTTTTTTCTTCTTTTTTTTCAAGTCTAGCATTGACTCATTTGGTGGTGTTAAAGTGCACTTTCTACTTATCCCCAGAGGAAAGTTAGTATTCTTTCAAGTGAAACTATTTTAAAAGCAGAACACAAGCCTAAAATAAGCCAGTGTTCTCTAGAGTTCTCAGAAGGTGTAGATTTATTTACTGTAGTTAAATCATAATTAGTTCTCAGGGGATAGTGTATCTTTTAAACTGCTTTATTGCCACCATATTGGTTTTCTAAATAATCAGAAACTGCTGCTCTTATATTCTGTAGTATGAACAAAAATTTGCTGTAAGTAGAAACAAATGTCTAGAATTGCTAGTTGTCACTTACTGAAGATGGTGACGCGCAAAAAATAAGCACTTCAAGAAAATGTAAAGAAATACAAAACGTATGTTATCAGAAAGCACCTTAAATAACCTATGGCTATAACTTTTTCCAACGTAATAGATATAGTAGTGTTTTACATTATCATTGTTCAGTTAATCTTTTTTTAATATTCTAATGCTTTTTGGTCAAGAATAAATGCTAACTGAAAATGGATAAATGGTAGTGCAGTGTTAACATAAAATATTACCTGATATTTAAGCCTAGATTTTCATGAATGTAGCTTAGTGTTTCAGCTGATAAGCATGGGGCTTTTTTCTTTCCTAATTGGCAGGTTAATGTTCGAGTTGCCTGAAGAGATGGGTTTAATAGCTATTGCTGTTCGCCAAACACAAGGGAAAGGTAAGTAAGTTTCCTTCTAGTGCTAATAAATGTGTATTAAATATATAAGATATGACATTTTAATGTCACCAAGTCTTAAAGATACATTGTGAGTATTTTTGACAATATAAACTACAGGATAATGTTGTCCTCTTCTCTTCCCACTTGAACTGTGGGTTCAGACTCAAAATGTAAGTTAGTAGAGACCAAAGTAAACATTTTCAGGATGTTTGGTGGCTTTTGCAGAAATGATTTAATGGTCTTCAAGTTTCTGCCAAAAAAGTCTCCCCAGTCATGGAAACTGCTGTCACTACATTTAGTGTAATACAAGTCAGGCTTCCAAATCAGAACTCCTTTTTGGCTTAACTGGAGCAAGACTGGGTCTTGACTTGCTCTGAGGTAGAGGCTCCTGGAGTCTGCAGGATTTGCCTGAACTGTCATGTGGGCTTTTACAGTCTTTCACAAGTTCTGTCCCTTTCCCAGGAGGGTTCTCACACTGATTTAGAAGCAATACTTATTTTATTAGATGAACCAGCATCCAGCCTAACAAGCTCTTTGGAGCATAGAGCTACATGAAGGTGTTTACCTGGCTTTTGGTACTAGCTTGGGTCAAGTTGATTCACACTATAGACAGATTTCTAGCTACACATAGAGCATCTTCACAAACACTTCTGCAGATAACAAAGCAAGATTTTTTGAAATGTGTATGTTGCAAGATACCAGGAAAATCCAGGAAGCCAGTCATTTGGGACATTCTAGGAATTTGAGTAGCAGCATACACATTAAACAACCTGCTGTTTTTTTGAGGAGGAAGGTTTGCATGTTAACCATTTTTCTTTAAACATTAGTTTTGAAACCCCATTACAGGACTTTTGCTAGGTTCTTGGATGGATACTATTAAGTCTGTCACTTTTCTGGTTGTCTACACAGCGATTAACACAGTGACCTTTTTTATAAATATTTTTTTTTTGAGTTGAAGTTGATTTTTTTCCTCTCCCTTCCCAGGTCGTGGTGGAAATGTTTGGCTCAGTCCTGTGGGCTGTGCACTATCCACTTTGCATATCACCATTCCTCTACATTCCAACCTGGGCCAGAGAATTTCTTTTATTCAACACCTGGTGTCCTTGGCAGTAGTAGAGTCAGTTAGATCAATACCAGGATACGAGGTATGTCATTCTAATTTATCTCAAAATTCCTATTTCCATTTTCATTAAAATCATATTTTAAACATGTCTTATGTGTAGAATGACTGAATGCATAATATCGTTTTTCAGCACTAATATAGTGGTAAACTTAGCCTTCATACATGCTTGATTATTTATGTGTTTTAGGAAATCTAGTATATATATGATGAATACTGTCTTTTACTGAGCTGATTAAGTATACTGCACTCATTTCACTCAGTCTTATGAAACTTAAGACTCAGTCTTCCGCAGTAAAGAAAATGTCAGTGTTGTTTGTTGAACAATTGAGTTAATTTGTTTTGATTTTGAAGGAGTTTGGGAAGAAGGAGAAGGGGAAAATGGATAAAACTGACAAATCCTTTTCTTTTTTTTTTTTTTTTTTGTTGGTGCTGTTTCAGTGGTCACTTTATCCCTTTTAAAGGATTTTTCCAACCCTTGTTTAAGGTTGAAAACTGATTTCTAAAGCAAGAACTTAGGAGTATTGCTCTCAGGAGGGAATCAAGTGTCCTGTCATCAGTATTAAAATGAAGAAGCAGTCTTCTTCATCACCTCATATATCTCCTTTTTAATGTTACCATTTCCTAATATTTGCTAACTATAAAACTTTGGTATTTTACAGAAGTAGTTAACTAAAGCATATGTTTCCTATATTACAGAAAATCAATGACTTATACACATTTACACATGAACTTTATTATAGTGGCACCCAGTAGCTTTGCTGTAGTTTAGAGTCTGTCAGCCTTTCTATTAAAACCTTCTAACTTGAGTGCTTCATAACTTGACTATAAAAACAAAATGCTTCAGGCAAAAATTTGCAATATAAAATATTTGGCTACAGTGAATAATTTAACCATTTAAAAATAGAAAGGCAAGATTTAGTTTTATAAAATATAAGTCTGACTGAGGAAGGAGTTAATTTATGAATGGAGGTGATTTTGCTTCTGTACACCTACCCTGGTATACTGTGGCATTTTTTGTTTTATTCCATTCAAGAGAAAAAGGGTTAGAGGTTTAGACTGAAGTACTATATATTAATATAAAAATAGTGTGTACCAATAAAACATATACTGTACATAGCACATGTACAATACATAGCTCACTTTGACCAAGACCAAGCTAGTAAATATCTTTGATAGTACATCTACCCTAGACAGTGAGTGAAACCAGTGTTAAGGGTCTGGACTCAAACATGTTAAAGCAAGGAAATGCAAAGATTTATTGGGAATTCAATGCTTAAATTTTCCCTTTTGACTTAGGTAATGCAGGGCTTTTCTTTATGTCGCATGACCACCCATACCATGCAGACTACAGTAGCTGCAAACAATGAGCTAATCTATAGGTGAGATTGCATTCTCTCTCCAAATTTCCATGCCTTTGTGGGTGCATGTCAGAATCTTAATAATATTTTAGCACACTAAAGTTGTTCGCTATGCTCAAAGTCCATTTCAGGATTTCTGTTAAAAATACTGAAACACCTGTGTCTCAGTCATCTTTTTTAGGCTTGCCACAAATGTTGACTGTACTAAACAGGCAGCAACTGAGGCCTTTGTTCTGGTTCCTCATGTTAAAAATCTGACCACTCAGTTGGAAGTTTTACTGTCAGATGTTAGTGCTAAAAATGCAAATGGGTTTTATATCAATAGAATGCTTTGCTTTCCCATTCTGAGAATCATAGAATCATAGAATCATAGAATCATAGAATCATAGAATAGTTAGGGTTGGAAAGGACCTCTCTCTAGTAAGTAAAGATAATAATGTGATCCATTTCCAGCATATTTTGTGACACCCATTGTTTCTTTGACACACAGATAGTTATGCAGTACCTTGCAACTCTATTTTGTGGCAAAGTTTCTGCTTTATGGTTTACACTGTGAGAATAGCCAGTTGACTTGCTTGCTGTCACTTCACTTGCAGAGCTAGCATCTGGTTTTCTTACAGGTGTAAGTTTTCCTTAAGTAAGACCTACTGAATAGCCCTTCGGAAGATCTCTTAACACTGATAATACTGTTTAACTATGTCATACTTTGCGTTTCTCAAGAGTCTTCTATAAATCTTTTCCCAGTGAGAAGTCATTTTCCATAATGAATATGAATTGGTGATACTCTCTCTTAGAATGCTTTGATAGCAAAATCAGGTAGTATTTCCTGTCAATGTATGTGTAATGGACTCCCCTCTGGCCTTTTAAATCTGTCAGGAAAGTAGACATGGGCCCAGGTGCAGTTTTCACACATCCTGTAAAGGGATTTCATAATCTACGATAGGAGGGAATGCAGCTCTTGTAGTCCTGGAGCACCTCCCATAATTTGCCTCCGGGGATACAGTCATATGCAGTTTTTCAAACTGCAGGAAGCACATTTGCTTTCTTTTTGTATTTAAGTAGCCGGTGCAAAGTTCAGTTCAGTTCTGTGGTTTCAACAAAAACTTCTCTATTGCACTGGAACGGTGTCACACAACACAGTTTGTGTTTCCAGCTCCAGGGTGTTGCTTGAGCATAGCTGCTGAAAGCGTGAATATGTTTAGGACGTTACTGAAGTATTTACATAGTTGTGAACTGGAATTTCTCCTTTCTGAAATTCAGGATGTCACTGTCTCCTTGTCTGGTTTCTGCAAGGATTCTCAAATACCATGTTGATGTTATTGTAGGCTTACCCTGGTTGTTTGTCAGCAGTGAGCCACAGTGGCTGCCAGTTTGCATCCTTCTTGAACAGATATTGAAGGAAATGAACTCTATAGAACCTCACAATTTTGAGACTTAAAATCTCTGGTATTCTTAGAGCCCCTTTTGCTTGCTCTAAGCCTTTTTATTTTATTTATTTATTTATTTATTTATTTAAGAAACAGATACTTTTATCTGACAGTTGAAAACCTCCTTAGTAAACCACGTAACCATGTTACTGTGTTTTTTTCAGTAGCATCTGTGAAGCACTTAATTAGGAAGGGCAGTTGGCAGTATCACATTTTGTGTGAGAGAGAATTGCAGAAATTATAGAATCTGGAGTGATGAATGACCTGTGTTCTTATAATAAGTATCAGAGGGCAAAGTGTCCCTAAATGTATGTTTTTTTGTTTCTTTAGGATATTGATCTGCGAGTAAAATGGCCGAATGACATCTACTACAGCGATCTTATTAAGCTTGGTGGAGTTCTGGTAAACTCTACACTTATTGAAACAACATTTCATATACTTATTGGTAAATGCCTATTTTCAATCTTTGCTGGTTTGTTTTGTTTTTTTTGAAGAAATTTGTTGTTAATGTCTTTATGAGTTCAAACAATAAGGACAAGAACATACAATGACAGCAGCCATAAGGAAGTAAAGGACAGTATTAAATCAGAAGGAAGCACAAAAAGTAAATGTTTTTCATTCTTCTTAATTCTGTATGCATTACAAGAAAAACATGAATGCAGACATCTGGGCTGATGTAGTGGAGTTCAGAGAAAGAGCATTTCAAGAGAGAAAATGTCCTCCTTGATCTATTGCAAAACTAGAATATTGAATGCTGAAAAAATGTATCCATTTTTATCAATTTTCTTTCTTCTTTTTTCTTTTGCAACATGACAAATAGAGAACATGCCATTTAAATCAGGAGAAAAAGAGCTACTTATATATAATCCTTTCATTTCTCCTTTAAAAAGCAATTCATGACTTATTCCTGTTGATATCTTTCAAGAAACTGGAATATTGCTAGTGAAGCAGCAGTGAAGTAATGATTCCATTAATTAACCACTTTCTTTAGTTCTCTCTAAAAGTATTTGGGAAGCCTGGGTCAGAAAGCAAAGAGCGACGACCAGTCTACCTGGAAAGCTGGTTCCAAAAAGGTAGCACAATTTCAGAAAGACTGTACCTGTATTTTCCAGCACGTCTCAGTGCTATAACGGGGGAAAACATTTAGGTACACAAATAAGTATTGAGATGTTTTTATCATTTCAAGTCTGATAATCATCCTGCTATTTGTTAAGGAATTTTTATCCCTAACCAGCAGCAGCACTAATCTGTCAGACAGGCTTAGAAACCTGCCAGCAGAGCTCTAAGTTCTGGTTCCAAAAACAGTTCTCTCTGCTGTGTTTAAAAAATTATATGACAGTTACCTAGCAAGTCATAAAGGTTAAAGAAGATGATAATATTTGGTTTATATTTGAATGTAGCACAGGAGATAGGTAAAATATCTTGCAAAGAGAGTGTGGCCATGATACCTCCTTCTGTGAAACATGCCCAGCCATTAAATTTTCAGTTCAATTTTTATATCCTCAGTCTGTAAATAATCTACATGTACAGAATGGAAGTCTCACTGTGACACTTAAAAAGTCTCTCTGTGCCCTGTCAACCATTTACTGCTTCAGTAAGTTTTTCCAGAGCCTGTTCTGGTTAACACAAGAAAAGCAAAAAAGGCTTCAAAAATAGTTCACCTTTTCAAATATCTCTTTGCACAATACATATTTGTTTTACCTTGTGTTTCTTACCCGAAACACCAAAACATTCAAATTCAGGAAACTTTCTGTATGCATTACCTATGATGTCCATAGGAGTCGTCTTGGTGGTGATAGGTCTGAGTATATACAAAGATGTACATTTTTATCAACATTCTTTCACCTGAAGCGTCTAACATTGAAACTTATTTGCCACTTCAAGTCAAGGATCTTTGCATCATTTCAGTGATCTATGTCACTGAGAGTAGTAGGACTGACTCATAACTTCCTGTATTAGTAGTAGCAATGAGATCAAACTTTCACAGCAGGAAAGGTAAGCCAGATGCATCATCCCCTTTCTACAGCCATGCAGATTCCTTACCTAGACATCACTGTTGACATGACACTCATGAAGAGTATCCCGTATATGAGTGTAATGAAAAGCAAAGATCATCTACATGGCTTCACTGCTCTGAGAAGTACCTCAGGAAAATAAGGTGAAAGACAAACCTGCCTTTTCACCTGTGCCATGTGTTCAAGGCTTCATAGATGACAGAGTTCATGTTCATACTTTTAAACATGGTGATTTTTTTTTAAATAGAGCCTTTGTTTTGTTTTGGGTTTTGTGGTTTTTTGTTTGGTGGGTTGATTTTGTTTTTTTAAGAACTTAGTTGTTGCAGGCCTTTTGGAAGAAGAGTTCTGCAGAAGAATATACCGTGTTAATGTAAGGGCCAGACTTGGAACAGACATCAGTAGCCAAACACAAGTGGAATGCAAGGGACAGCCAATGCGCTTGACCTGCAAAAGCTCTGTCTGCCTGTATGCAGCTAAGGCATATCCAAACAGTGCACAGCTGCTGAAGGCAGGACTAGCTCTAGAACTGGAAGATGTGTTAGCCACATCAGCACACTGCAAGATCAGTGCTAAATGTTTCTTTTTCAGTCTTCTCACAGTCTTCTCTTTTTCAGTCTCACATGGGCAGAGATGCCCTAAGAGTCCTAAGCAACTGATATTTTTCAAATTAACTGGCTAAATTTTTGCAATGGTGTTTATCCCCAGATACTTCTGCCTCAGCTGAGCTCATCGTCTCAATATGTCTCTCATGTCTGCTTCAATTTTTGGATTGCTAACTAGTGATCTTCATATATACAAGACTGAGTGCCCTGAGCCTGCATTTGGACTCCAAGGCCCCGTTACGCACTGTGACATCTTGATGGCCACCGCCACTCTCTCTTCACTTGTACTGTATCTGAGTGTAAACAGCTGAGTTGTTTCTTTGCTGGCATGACACATTTTATCTTCCAGTTCATTTTTCTTTCTTTGTGTCTTTACAATAATACATTTCACCTCATTTCCATAGGATCGATGGTGCTGGTATCACTGTGACTTTCTTTGCATTCATTCTTCAACTAGTTAAAAGTCAAAAAACCCTTTTCACTGAAGAGATCCTTCTAGATTAGTCTCATAAATAGCAGATTTACAGAACTGTGCCTCTGGACCTTCTTGCAGATGTAAGTGTATCATGTCTAAACCTGATTGACAGAGAGGAGTTTTATCCCAAATGTGTGAGGAAAGAAAAATCCAAATTATTAGGAGAAAAAAATAAACAGGTAATACAATATATTTCTTTACATCCCTCAAAGCGTGTTTCAGCCGGCTGCAAAAAAGGCCCCGAGAGCCATATTTAAATAAAAAAGGCATTCTGCCAACATTATTCTAGCTGGAGAAATTCAGTGAGAGACTTAAGGCTTCTAAAGGATATGCTGTGATGATAGATTAAGCAAACTGGAGTCTTACACGGCAAAGTTAGATCTTCTGAGCTTTTCAGAACAAGCCAAACGAGGCTTATCAGCAGAGTAAAAAGGCTTAATTTTCAGAAAATGCAATCAGCTGACTGTAGTAAGCAGAAAGGTCTCTTAATTAAATTTTAGAATGAAAGATAAAAGTCTGTCTTAGAGTATGATCAATGATTTACTCTCAATTAGCTAATGACCTGTCAGGTTCCAGGGAGTAAAAACATTTCTCACTTTGATGTTATTGTCACCTGCGTGCAAATTACCACTTACCGTCTTCCTAACCCTCATTGGTAGGATGGTTGTTGAAAGACTGCACTGGATTTGCTTCTACAATTCTGAGGAGGCATTTTAAGGGCAAAGAACAAGTAAAATCTGGATTTCCCAGCAGTAAGATTTAAAGGTATAAAAGACTGAAGAAAAAGAGCTACTGGGAGCATCCTTAGAGACAGTTGTATCAAGTAGTTGAATAAAGTATTGACTTTCTGGCGGTAACAAAGTACTAGTATTTACAGATCCTGTCTTTTCGGTTTGTCTTCTTCAGGCTTTGGATTTAATGTGAATAACAGCAACCCCACAATATGCGTCAATGATCTCATCACAAAATTTAATAAGGAAGAAGGGAAAAATCTGAAGCCTTTAACTGCAGACTGTCTTATTGCAAGAACTGTAACTGTGCTAGAGAGGCTTATAGATATTTTTCAGGAGAAAGGGCCCAATGGAGTTCTTCCCTGTTATTACAAGTACTGGGTACACAGGTATGTATAATGTTCTTTTTGAACGTTCCGCTAAGGATATCTTGTCTTTTTCTTCTTTTGTCACTAGATTGCCTTCAATACTAATGATTGGTAGTTAAAATATACTCCCAAGTAGGATTTCTCCTAGATTTCTCCAAGTAGTATTTCCCCTTTTTTAAGGGAGAATAAAAATAGCACATTGTAAAATCAATTGGCTAACTCAAGTTAAAAAATTATTCTAGGTATTTTACTCATATCATCTCAAAACAAAGCGAATTGGGAATGATTTTTAAGCTAGTGGTGAACTGCTGTATTCATGTCTTTTATTAAAAAAAAAAATTGCTCTTAGATTTACTCCAACTCTGTTAATTCCATGGAAAGAAATCAAGGAGCAAAATGCTGCGGAAAATCATTCTTTGTAAAGAGCCAGTGGAGTGGGAAATAAAAACATTCTGCTAGACATTAGTCCTCTAAGCTATTTTTAATTGTTTGTGCAGTGTCCACCCATTAATCTCTAACTGTCTGGTTCTCTTGTTTGCAGTGGTAAGAAAGTCCGTCTCCACAATGAGGAGGGCCCGATTGCATGGATAGTTGGGATAGATGATTATGGATTCCTTCAAGTTCATGAAGAAGGCAAGGATGTGGAGTCTGTGCACCCCGATGGCAACTCTTTCGACATGCTGAGAAACCTCATAGTCCCAAACCGTTAATAGCCCTCTGAGCTCCCACTGCAAAGGGAGGCTTTTTTGTATTTGGCACCAAGCAGCTAAACTTAAAGGTGGGAAGGGTAGCCAATAGCTTGGGTTTTTTTCCTTCTGATTTTCTGATATCTTTGTTTTTTGACATGGAAACTTCAACAGTTAAGAAGAGCTAATTATCTCACTGCTGAAGGCCTTTATTCTTTTGAAAAACATCTATGTTGCCATTCTTTGTAAGCATCTATTCTTTAAAAGGAGCCTCATTGCAAAGGAATACTTTGCAATGAACAGACCTTTCCTTTCATTTGCACTCTGCATTTGCAAAACTGAAGTGGGTAAATATTCCTTTTTTGTGTCTCTGTGGTTTTATTGTACTTTAGCACAATACAATACAACCTTTACATTTTTACTATGTTTTTTAAACTAAGTTCTGGTTTATGCATTGCCTGCCTTGGAAACAGCTAGGAGAGCTCATCATATATTTCTGAATTACCGGGATTACCACTGTGTTCAACTTCAGGTCTAAGTGTAAAGTCTTGCTGATTTGATTCTTCTCCATGTGGGCCTGCACAGCGTTTTACCATCCTGTGCTTTCGTCTCAGGTCTGCAACTCTCTCATGGCTGCCTTGAGTTTTTGGAGAGTTTTCCATCAGCACTTAAGAACTGTGTGTGCTTATCCAAATTATTTGTATTTTGCTTTTCTTAGTGAATTTTATTTAAATAGATAATCTCATATGAGATTTGAATCAGAGTCCTTTGAATCAGAGTCTTCCAAGAGGCCTTAGCCCCCTTAAGAATAGCCCACTGGAGTATTGTATCACCTAGTTGCAACCTTCTTATCCAGGTTATTGTAGAATCCCATGTCAGGAGAGGGAAGTTCTACTCAGTAGTTTAGAATTTAATAATGATTCTGTTCTAATAGCAATGAAGTTAAGCTAATAAATAAAAAAAAATACTCAGCTCTTAACATGCCTGCCATAAACAAGTACTACAGTAAAGAGAAAACCTGCAGTTAATCTGTGCCCAATTATCTTTCATTGTTTCTTTTGTCAACCTCTTTCCCAAGGCAGAGCATCTGGTTTTGCTGCTAATCATTAAAACCAAGAGTTTTAACACCTGCTGATCTGAAAGCAGCTCCCTTTGGGGGCTGGCTGCACAGTTGCAGGTTAGGTGTAACAGCTTAGTCATGACTGGAAGTCATCGTGAAGCAGGCATGTGGGAGCTTCTGCATGATGGCAGCTTGTCGGTTTTTTCTCCCAGGCAAGGCGAATTTGCCCCAGGAGGCTTGGCCACCACAGCACTTCAAACAGCACTCTGCAAATGAAAAGTTTGTCGTAAGCGTGATGTGGCCAGCCTCATTTCCTCAAGTAGGCAGCATTGCTTATTATGTTACCTTGTCCCTACTGAAGGTGGATCAGCCAAATTGGTTTCCACAAAGGACTTCTGTCTGCTAGCCAGAAATGGGGTTTTTAGGTTAAAGTTCACCTCATAAACAATCTGAACATGCTAGTAGATTGTTTCAGTTACAAAGTCAAGAAAAGTTGTAAAACAAGGAAACTAGTCTGTAACGGTAATTTAGAGAAATCCTCACATATTAGGGCTTAGGTGGCTTGGCAGCAAGTGCTGGAAATTAAGTTGTCCCTATTACATTTAGAATTTTATGCTCCATATCACAGGAGATTTGTCTGTATGCTGGGTTGTCCGTACCCTGCTGTTTTGTTTCCCTCCATGATCCTTATCATATGAGACAGCATACCGATATTTCATAGAACTGGACAGTGGAGTGCAGACAGCTGTTAATGGACAGAGTTGAAATGATACACGTGAACACCAGTTTTTAGTTTTTCCCACCAGATGATTTCTGGATTTTGCTTTGGGCTGTTAATTTTTGGCAGAATTAAATCCTAATACCTATTATAATAAAATGAAAGTTGAGTTTGGTTAATAAAGTTTAAATAAAATGGAGAAATCATTTCTATGTACCTATATAAAAAGGGCGGGGGTGGGGGGTGTACACTTACACCTTGTGCATCTTCACTTCTTTTCTGCTTTTCTTTCAAGCAGTATATAAGCAATGTGCTGCTGCAGGTTGCTATGGAAAGCATAGCCCTGGTACTGTTTTGCCAACCACAGAGCTCTACAAAATTTTAGATCTGTACCTCCATCCGATACGTGTAGCTAAAACAATCTCTGCTTCAGTACTGTATGGTGTGCCTGAAGGAAACACCTTTAAGTTTGCTCATGTTCCAGATAGACTGATGGGTGCCTGTAGAGATATCTTTAAATGACCAGGTCATACATCAGGTTTCGATGTATGACCTAGTTATAATGATGTGTGACCTTTAATTTTTTCCTTAAAACACACTTTCCCTTTGTGAGGAACAAGTACTGTAAGGGAATGATGGGGAAGGATGGTATAACATGTTTGTGTGTGAAGTATGGGGTGGACCTGCAAACCTTTGCTCAGTTGCACCACCGCAGTGTCTGAGCATCAGGCAGATGGATTCTTAATAGTAAAACCTTTCAGTATTTCCTGGCTGCTATTGTTCCTTTTTTATTTCTTCATAGCCTTCTTAATGAAAAGCTTATTCTATTCTCACTGTGAGTTGTAATATTATTCCAGAAAATTCTTTCTGCAAATGAGAACTAAACAAGCGTGGATGCGCTGAAGCACAGTTGGCTGCTGTGGGAACGTTGCCTCTTTGCCTCTACCTTTTAGGGGCCTATTCTGTGTGTATAAAACTACCTGTTGTCCCGAGGAAACTGCAAAAGCGTTTGGTACACACCTGACTTTTCCTCCAGAGGAACCAAAGAATTTCACAAAGAAAATTCCCATCGTGTAGTGAGCCTCTGTCAAGGGTCCTTCTGAGTTTCAGCTGTTCCTGGAGACAGCCAGTGAACCTCCCTGAACCACACTCACTGTAAGGTAGATAGGGAGCACAGCCTACTGTCTTACTCTTGTTAAGCCAAATTTGGCACACCCAGAAAGCCACAACATTTTTGTATGAAAATTGTTGATATTGTTGTTCTTTATATATGGCAGACAAATGTGGTGTAGAGCACCTCTGGACATCAATACGGAGAGAATACAACTCCAGATCCAGAAGTGATGCACTGAAAATATTTAATTTCATTCAACTGTCTAGATTGGTAAAACACTTCTTTTGTTGTGAGGTGATGTCGTATCTTAAACTATTTTCTTGATGAAGTGCTTTCAAAAATCATTTATTACGATGTCTGTGTTTCTGTGACTTCATTTTTTTCCTCCTGGACTCTGCTTTAACATTTCTCATTACACATTGTGAAAATATTTGTAGGGGTTGCTTACTGATAGGAAAACTTCTGCAGAGCAGGCTGAATGTGTTGGCACATGTCTGTGCTCAGCAAGAAGAGTAAGCAGGTTGTGTCCAGTCAGTGCCAATGCTGTTTCCAAAGATTTGAAAAAGTAATAACGTACTTCACATTTGAGAGTTCAAGCCGTACATCTCACTCCTAGTAAAAGCCTTTATAAGACTTCAGAGTGTTTTTTAAAATATATCCAACAAATCAAGGGTTATTACCTCAAAATAATATTACATCATTTAATTCTTTGTGCTGCTGCTTCATTGTACAGCAGGGTTTTTTCTGCAAACTTATAGCTGCAAGACATCAGCAATCTAAAAAATTGCTCTTTGCAACTACTTTGCAGCATATATATATATGCAGTAGCTATATATATAAAAAATTGAAATGATTTTTAATATCTGTCACGAAAAAGATCTATGCCACAAAGAGCTGATACCTGGGGGTAACTTGTTTGATAAAAGCATTTGCATGCGCAAGGTACTGTCATGACGCACCGCACTGTGCAGACACTAAAGAAATTAAATCTGGACTGAGGAAAGAAGAGAGGTCAAGAAATGGTGGTGGCCTGTGGGCTTGTAACACGCAACTGCGAGAAAAGAACTGCAGGGAAGAATCATGAACTGATGTGTTTGAGCCTCTTGCATTAGCACATCTCATTAGTGATTCTGCGGTGTTTTCAATTCTCCAAGATTCTGCCTTTAAAATGCAATGTGGCTAAACCACACGAAGTAAAAAAAAAAAAATCCTTCTATTTTATAGTACATTAAGTGTTAACTACAATACGCACTGCAATTGAAACAAATTTTCAAATATGGAACATTATGTGCAACCTTGTGTTTTGTAGTAAAAAATCGCAACTCACTTTTCCTTTGGCTACAGGATTTTATTAACATTTTAATGGTTTTGTTTTACATAATAAATAAGCAAAAATGCTTTAAATTTTTGGGAATACATATATAATTCTGAGCAGTAATAGGTTGTTTGGTTTGCGTGCTTTTTCACCTACATTTGCCAAATAGCTTTTATCTGCATCATATAAAAAAAGCAAGATCTAACGTTTAGGAAAAAAAGATGGAATAATAACATTTTAACATATTCTCTGTGTTGTAATTATGACTGAAAGGGTAAAAAAAATACTTGGTGTCCTGTTTAGAGAAATTCTGATATTCTGGCAGGTTTCCCATTCATTGGCACTTTCTCTCAGTGATAACTTCTCCTATTCTACATCTGCTGTCTTGCTGTGCTTCATTTCATTAGATTCCTTTAATATCCTTTTTCAGATTACAGAGCTGCCATGACCAGGAGGGAAGTCTGTTTCCTTATCACATTATTTACACTGTGGTGTGTCTACTAATAAGATAAAAACTATGGGACCTCAGCATGGGATTAATGTTTCCAACTTTGCATTTTGGTAAAATATTCCCTCTCTCACTCTCTTTCTCTCTTTCTCCCTATCGGTTATTTGCTCAATCTGAACTCCCCCAAGAGTTCAAATCCTATCAAGTCACAGGACAGAGGTGTCTGTAGTGGCTCAGATGAGTGCAGTAGAGAGAAATGAGGTTATCTTTCATAATATATTCCAATTCACACTCCACTTCCATGACATAATTTTTTCCAATTATTAAAACCATCACCACTCTCATGGCTGTGCCACATTCTGCCTTACAAGTCTGCTATGAACATCTGTAAATTAACTGACTAAAGTAATCTTTTTTCTCTTAATATAATTTACTCACATTCCAGATGTGAACATGCAATTGCTGTTTCTGTTCTGGAGGGGCAGGAAAAATGTTTCACACATTCCGTTTGCTTTTTTAATTGCAGGTCTTTTCTAAACCCTACCCTGCATTATCATATGTGAATGTGTAATTGCTTCGTTATTGCCCAACAGGGGAAGTTCATGTACCTGAATATCACATGCCATAAAACATCTGTGGGAGAATGATGGAACACCTCCTCCGCTCAGGCTTATTGAATAGAGCCTGGAAGTGTGAATAACAAGGTAGACTCTGGAAAAATATTTTGTGGTATTTTACTGAAAAATACCAATGGCATTTTTTTTAACCGAAGCCTAATTTGTGCCTTCCTGAAAACATGTTTTTACAGTAGAAGTACTTGCAAGAACAGAAAAAACCACTAGATTAACCCTGCGTGCAGCAATGCCACTAATGAGGTACAGAGAAAAGTGTAGCATGAGAGCTGTGCATCAGGTTTCTTTTTAATGATGCAAACAATGTCGGTTACTCCTTTATAGGGCATGGTTTTCATTTAACAGAATTAACATACAGGTCTTAGCATAATTGTATCTTTTAAGGAGGTGGCTCCATTTATTAGTGGCCCTGGGTGGGAAGGCTATGAGCCAAAAGTAAAAACCAACATATGGCTCATTGCTTCAATGTATGAAGTCACACTGACAATAGTATTCACTCATAGTATTTCTGTCATTCACCTATAACATTTCTGTAGGCTTGCTCACTTCTTTAGTGTTAGATGAACCAAGGAGTGCTCAGTTACACTGAGCGAGTGAATATGCTGCTTTGGTTTTATTCTGGTAGTGGCTGATGAGGGTTTTTTTGTTATATTTTTCATGCAAGGCATTTTCTTCAGCACATGAAAAATTCACACAACTGAACTTCCAAGTGAACATCAGTTGAACTTGATAATAAAGCCTTCTCTGTTAACATTTTAATAGGAAGCAATACAAATACTGAAAATGGTAATTTCAAACATATGTCTTAAAAGTATTTTTGTGTACTCATAGCAATTAATATTCATATATAATTGGAGATATCGCGGTATTATTGCTGCATATAAAAGAGGGAGAACATGATTTTTAGAGGTGTGTATTTGATTACATGCATACATACATTCTGACAACATGCAATCCTTGAGCAAATGTTTTTCTGTATTGCACTAGACAGGTAAGCTTTTTCCTCAGTGGAGGTCTCTTTAGAGAGAGTCTGACAAAAGAGAGAAAGATTTAAAAGTGTAAATTAACCTTGAACTGGGCCAAGAACCAGCTAAGTAAAACTGACCTGCATCTACAGCAACCTTTATTGTTGGTATTTACAGCCTGATTTAGGGAGCCATTCATTGCGTTATCAGGAGCACACAATGTTTGATGAAGCGACTGAAAAACAGAACCTGCTGACTGTTGTCACTTGTGAACTGATGGATCCATATGTCCCATATGTACTTGTAAACTTTACAAAGAAGTAAAAAGGGGGGAATCTATTCCTAGCAGGCTGGATGAAATGTCAATGTGTGCTGTACGATTCTCTCCCACTGTGGTTTATGAACACAAACAGAGACTTGCAGAGTGCTCAGTCCCAAGTCCCAGTGTGCTCTGGCCCTGCTTTGCTTCAACTGCAGCTTTGGGTTTTGTGGCTGTGTAGTAACTTTCGGCCTTCCAAATTCAGACTGTCCGCTGGCATTATTTGTGAAGTGCATGAATCAGTCAAATATTAATCTCACCTTTGTGCTGACAACGAAATTTACGCCTAAGGAAGCTCAGTGTGTTAGAAGCCGAACCTTGCAAACTTCAGAAGTCTACTCTACTGGTAAGTTTAAAATAAAGCATAAATGCTCATTATTCCCTTGACTATAAACAAAACATTTCTGGTGCTATTATCAGGACTTTTTGACTACCTGGTCTGAAAATCTGCACAGCATTCTCCCAGAACACTCAGTGAAACACACATTTTGAAAGTTTCTTATTACAACATTTTATGGGGAATAGCGTTTAGTTCTTGCTACATGATTTGTCCCAATTTGTCATGACAAGACCTGTAACCCTTTAATAGGTATCTTTGTATGTATTAATTTGTCATAGCATTCCTTGTCAAGGTAAATGGTGGTGGTAACAATCTGAGATTGGTGAAATCCATGTTAAATAAATTCAGATTTTATTAGTTTAAAAACTTTTGGATAATTAATAAATAAACTTGCTCGAAACTGAGTTCTGTTCTGTACTTAGTACAATTGTAGTACAGATACTGAAAATCACTACTCTTTAAACAAAGTTAATTCGTCAGGGTGTTTAACACATAGGTGGAGAGTTGATGTCAAGTTTCACACCATTTGTTGAAAGTACCTAAACTAGAATGTAATGTTTATGACAATGATAAAAAAATCCTGAATGTATTTTGAGAAGGAGGGGTTAAGGAAGAAGTGTTCTTTATATAAATCTCTGCGTGTAACACCTATCATTTAATTTTGTTGCACACTATAAAATAACAAAAATAAGATCTGTAACATGTCTGTCTTCTCACTGGCACTCGAGTTTATCTGTGACAATGAAGCATGGAAGCTAGACGTAGGGTTTTTTCCTGACCTTGAAGGTACTGTTACACTGTGGCTTGCCAGGAAAACACGAGTCTGTCCCTCGTTGACCTTCAGCTATGCTCAGTAAATGTAACCATTTTGTAACCAAATGTTTTCTCATGCTTTTTGCAAATCATTGCAGTTTGGCTTCTCAGTAAAATGTAAGTATTCCTCTATTACTGTCACCTTCCATTGGCTATTATTACCGAAGTTCCAATATAATGGGGTAGTGCAGTTTCCTTGTGGGTTTCTGGAGAAGAAGCTGATGAGGGGCTTTGGTTTTTGTAAATAAATGTATTTACTTCCTCGGAATTGTATCCATAATTTTCTCCGTGTCCTGTTGCTGTACATGATGAAGTTTGAAATGTACCATGTTTTGCTAAAACATGGTGATAATTTAGAAGCACGAATGGAACTTGTCCAGAGGGTCTCACATCCATCACGCGTTCACTTTCAGAGTCATGATCAAGCTTTGCAGTCATTCTCTCATCATTGTCCAGTTCATCTAGATTTGTAGAATGGTGACTAATGTGCCCATACTTGGGTTCTTTCATACAAATCCTTCTTGTTTGCTCATATACTGAGGGCATTGGCAGGAGCTGACTTAACTGTCCTATAGCTTTAGACTGGAAACATTCTGATTTTGGCAGCAAGGAGTTGGCTATTGCGTTTGAAAAAGAACTTTCGTTAATGCTCATTTTTTCTTGCAGGTCTCTGTTAAAAGCTAATTTGTTTTCTTCTTTAATGAGGTGGTGAGGTGGCTGCATCCTGGTGTCTATTTTGCTGGGTTTCATGATGCCAGAATCGTAAATCTCTTCTTTGTATCTGCTGCCTGGCATGGGTGCTGCACAGCTTGTAAAGTTGTCAGATAGAGCTTCTTGGCTGTATCTTCTGTTTGATATGGGCACTTGCAGGAAAGAGAAAACATGTTAATTACTGACAGTGAGCTCATATAATAGTTAGACTCTAACACTTTTTATAACTGAATGGTAATACCCATTTGGTTTGGGCTGGATCCAAGCCCCAAGGAAGATGCCAGAGACTTCCCACTTGCTTCAGTGGCTTTGAGTAAGTCTCCTTAAGACAGTGCTGAAAAGTTGAAAAGAAAACAAACCCAGCACCAAACCCCCAAAACCAACCCATTCAGAAATGCCAATAGTGCTTATCAATTCCAAAAAGGTTTTCCATGTGACATGCCCATTTGTTTATTTGACTAAATAATTATAAATAACTATCATTATTAACATAGTTAAATAAGGGAAATTAAACCAAAGAAGGGTTTGGAAATGTCACCTGCTATCAAAAATCTTGACCTTAAGTAAGCTTTTTTCAGAGATTTATCAAATGATTTACCAAAAGATGGGTAGCATTAATTACATGTCAATGGTGGTTAGTGTAAAACTGAATTTATTCTTCCTGTCACTTTGGAAGTGTATCGGATTCTTTCCTTGTAAGGAAAGAAGAGAGTGCGCAGTGTTAAGTGCTGCTGTGTCAGTATCTAATTCGTGACGTGTATATGTGATGTATCCAATATCTAGAGTGTGTCATGTTAAAAAGCCTTTCCTTTTTCTCTTTGAAAAACTATCATCAGACAAGAAAATCACCTATTGAAAAGCAACACAAATACTTCTTGAGTAATGCTGTATCTCTCCTTTTAAGGAACTATCATGCAATAAAGCTATATGTATAATATAATTCTAATTTACAACATACACTGAGAATGTCTGTGTGAATGTGGAGTGCTGAGCTGGGTATGCATGGAAAATCAGAAGCTAGATTCTTAAATTTTCAAGTGAGTGTGAATCTAGGATTTCTATTCAGGCTTGTTCTCTAAAATCTATTGAGTAATCTTAGTTTTCTCTTATGCTTCTGCATGGTAGCTGAACTCTTGAAACAATTTGAATTATTTTTATCATTTTCAGCTTGGTTTACCCAGCTTTTCCATTTTGTACACTCCTATCTGCAAATGGCAAGGGAGAAAGCCACTGGTTTACTCCTGTACAATATGGCTAAAGTTAGGTGAGCAGTATTTTTTGTGCACTGTCTTGTATGAACAGTTTGGCAGTTATACTGCTCCTGCAAGGCATATTTGAAAGTTTTATGTTAAAGGTTAAATGAGGCACTTACTTAGCAAATTTCTCACATTAAACCTAAACTCTGTTCTGTGCTATGCTCGCTGAAATCCCTGGACACCAAAGTGCCTTTTGTAAAAGGCATTTTCTGTTTTTCTAAAAAATTTATTCAACATCTGAAAAGTTTTGTAGGTGCCCTGTAGTGGTTGCTGATATAACTGTAGCTGCTAATAATTAAATATTCCCTGTGCTATACGAGACTGGCGAAGCCTTCGTGTATAACAGAGGAAGCAGAAATAGCTCAATTGTACCATTTTTATATGCAAAGCTTCATCAATTTCAGAGGGAGTCACACCACATAATTAACACCAGAATTTAAACAGGAATCTGGATCCAATTTCTTCTTGATCAACCCACCACCCTCCTAGAAACAACAACCCTTCAAGTTATTCTTTTTAATTTCCATGTATGCGTTTTGTACCAATAAGTACATGCAGTCCTAAGTAAACTGAATTCTCATCAGCTGTTGAAAAATGGCCTCCATAGATCACAAATCAAAACAGGGGTTCAGCCGCATACTTGAGTGTAGCTTGGAAATTTTACCAGTGTAATTACATTGCTATAATTTTAACTCTGTATTTGGCATTTTTACTGTGAAATAAGTATGCATGCTGAGAGCTACTGCCATATAACTATTATGGCTTAACTAATCTGGTATACTGATCTTAGTGTTTTTCCCTGTTGAGACATCCACAGGAGTGATGGGTTTGTTCTCTTACTGCAGCACGGAGTGTTGTTGCTTTATGGCCCTTCTCCAATCTCTGAACAAAAGATTCTGCTTTTCCATTTTTAGAGCCCAGACTTGTAAGAAGCTGCAGTATCACAGCAACCAGTTGGCCCCTGTCCTGTTATCTTCATTTTTACATTCTCAAATTCTGCTGGGCTGCTGTCTGCCTTCTTGGTACCAAGAAGTAATTTGCACACTTGGGAGATTTACAGGATACTATCTATTTCGTTCTATCCTGTTTCTCAAAACTGGTTTTCATCTCTTCTGTTGAGGAAGAAGGTAAGCATCTGGTTAATTGTTTGCAGGCTTCCATTAAGGTTGTCAGCACATTTGTGGAGTTAGACCAGACAGATAACCAAGTTGTGTCTGCAGTGCAACAGAGCATAGTCATTTCTGTCCACTCACATTCAGAACAGTTGCTGGAGCTAGACTTAAATCTGCCTGTGTCTTTCTTTGCAGACAAAAACCCAAGGATGCCCTGTAACAGACTCCTGCTGCTGAGCTTTTCATACAGAAATTGCTAGAAAGCTGACCAGCTCTTTGTATTGCTGTAGAAAGGCAGCACTCCAGGATTGCTTCCATCCGTCTGGTACATGGGCAGTTGCCAGAGTACCTGCCTCAGCAGGTGCATGGGGATCCCATGCATTCTGCACTTCTCCAGTACTGGAAATGCTTTACGATCCTTGAAGTCAATGCATTAATTTGGGTTGCTTTCTGGACCACTCTTCTTCCAGAGCAGCTCAGCCACACCAAGTAAGGTAGATACACTGCACATTTCTAGAAGGCCTTTTATACTAATTTACACTTCATTCAGAGCAGCCTGCAACTGCAACAGCAACCACAAATTGAGTCCTTCAGGCATCATGACTTCATTAATTCTTGCCAAGTAGCTTTGCTTTCCTGCTTGGCATGCAAAGTACAGCTTGGGCAAGTTGAGGGAAAACCTGGAGATAAGAGCCCCATCACCTGTCAGCCTGCTTAGATTTCAGCATCCAACCAAGTGGGAACAGGAAAGCTACTCTAGCAGGTATTGGTCTTTGTCTAAAACATGTCTATTCATAGTTACAGTATACTAGGGTGAGCTTTCCTCTGCCAAACATAGTGTGCAGTGAGGAGCATTCCCTCCTCACTTTTAAACAGTGCAGTCAAAGATCAGATGATGCTCAATGGGAAGAGATGTTTGCAGAAAAAGTATTTCATTCACAGACATGCCTCTCTGCACCAAGACACTAATAGGCAGAGCTGCTCCTTGTTCTCTTATTGGATGTAATTTCAGTACAAATGAAAGAAAAGCATCTTGGAACCAAGTTAAAGCAAAGGAAGACTGGTCCTCAGCACTGATTGTTATGTGAAATGTGTGCAGTCCTTATCAGCAGAGTTTTGCATCCTGGCTGTGAAAACCATTGTCTGTTTTTAGGATACAGCTGAAGCCCTCTTCATGCATGTTTTGTCTTGCATATTTTTTTCTTGGGCTTTATCATCTACGCTTATTGCAGAAGAGTTAATCTGACAATTACTGTATGTTTTGAAAAGACAATATGCCAACACTTGAATGCTGACATGTAGCCTATATTTCTTAATTCTTTGTACAAGAGTGACTAGCGAAGAGGGAGCAATTACCCAGTCGCTCTGAGTTTTGCTGAAGACCAACGAGCGGAACAGCTGTACTGCTCAGGTCATGCACTCCTGTGTCACAAAGGCATGTAGATATTCCTCTGTGTCAAACAAGGTAAAGATACAACAGGTCTCAATACTGTCCATGCCCATGAATAACACTTTCTTTAGATTAGCTCAATATCTGTGCTTTGTGCTGGTCTGAATTCTAATTTAAAATCAGGTGAGGCGTGAGCTGGTGTTGCAATTATTACGTTCCCCATTATTGTCCCTCCAAAAACAATGGTAAGGCAACATGATCTTCAAGACCTCTTTGTCTCTAGCAGAGTGTTCTTTTCAAAGAAGATGTCATGTATTTCTTCTGGTAGTCACTAGCTGAACCTGTGGACTTGGTCTGGGGGAGGAAAATAGACCAGGGCTTTTTCACAGATTTTCTTAGTATTCTTCATAATTTCCTGAGCTTTGGCGTGATTAGCAGCACCAAGCTTCACACAGATAGTACAGACTGGCCCACAGCATAACTTGATGAGAAGTGGGTACTGTAGTAATGTATCCATCAATTGTACAAAGGAAACTTCCCCGGCTAAGAATATGGTTGCCTTCTCTGAAGTGTGTTTCTTTTCTGATGACTAGGCCAGCTGGAAAGAAGTGGAAGAAGCTTCAAAACCAGATTCCGAGGCAGCAGCATCTGATTTGCAGGCAATTTTATCTGCTACGTGCTTTTCCAGAGCTTTGACGGCTTGGCATGATCATCTTAAAATCTCTGATCTCTCCAAAAGAAGCTATTTTCCATAGAGAAAAATGTCTCTGGCCTACGGCATTTTTGGCAGATGCTTCTATGCATGTGATGTGGAATAGCCCTTACATCCAACCCGGTTGCCAGATGTCATACTTGGCATTGCCTTTGGATTGAAGATAATGACGCTAAGCAGATCCACTCTGCTTTGAAGCTTACTGGCTGTCAGTTTTTCAGTGAACCACTGGAAAAAGCAGCAGTTGACAATGTTAGGAAGATCAGATGCCCCTTTCAATTCAAAGCAAAAAGTCACTTCCAAAGGTTTGGATTTCTCCCTGACACCAGCCTCAGCAGAAGTTCAACAGGGTTAGTTCTACCTCAGAAGGAAACAAACTCTGGAACAATTAGGTATAAATCCTCTTTGCAGTGGAAGTTCCATTTTAATTTCCCTTCTTGTAACATTGTGTGAACTCAAGCAACGACCTCTGACCAGGCTTGTGTTTGACCATATTCATTTTTCCTTCCAAAACAGTACATTTTAAGTGCGTTTATAGAGAATTAATTGTACCAAGTCATTTTTCATCAAATGTCCAATAGGTAAAGACCTATTAAAACATTTCATTTTAATGATCTCATGATCATTATAAAATCATAAAAGGATCCATTACATTTGTACTGTAAAGAGAACCCACATATTACAACCTAAGCAACGAAATCTATGTAGAAGTAGAACCAGAGGTAAGAACTACTGGCATCACAGCTCTATTTTCCTGTTCATGAGGAAATTGAAAAATATTAGTTGCTTGCAGGTTTTTGTTAGGATTTTTTTTTTACCCTAACATATTTAACAGTGTTCCTGTGGAATCCTTCTGGCTTTATGTTTACTAGGAGTTATCTGCCCATACCAACCAACCAACAGTAAACTGCATGTCTGCTGCTAAGCTCACTGGGGTTTTCTGGCAAGTATTATGGCCACAATCAATTTCACAGACTGTTCTCTGAACAGGCTGTTCTTTCCACATCCATTCTCAGTGTATCTGATGGCACCCTCTGACCAGCTAGGGGTGGATCTACTTTCTTGGTCAGTCTCATGGCATATGTTAGTCTAGAAGCAGAGAAGAAAAGCTGGGCTGATTTCTGTACACCTAGGATAGCTTTGCTCCTGCAGGCTTTCTGGGGAGCTGCAGGATTTACTGCAGTCTTTATACATTTTCTCAAAAGATACAGCCTTTTCTTCTTTTCCACAAAGATACAGCATCTTTAGAACGGACAAAACCATTTCTTATTTTTGGACTAAAGCTACTCCTTTTCACACCCAGTCCACAACAGCGACAGAAGAAAGCCAGCACATCAGAGGACCATAAGCTCAAGGAAAGCACTTAACCTGCCCTAGGCTGTAAGAAGAGCTTCAGTCTTGCTCATTTTAAACCTAAACACAGAACAGTAAAATAGAACGCTACAGCCAGTGAGGTGAGGTCAATCAGCCAGGTGAGGCTGAATGGTCCTGTGAAGGACAAAGCCCTGGGCAGAAGTTATTTGCTCCTCTGTGGGAGACACATTCAATGTCTGATACCATTTTCTGTCTGATGTAGCAAGCTCAGCTTTTAACATGGGCAGATATCACCTTCAGGTCCAGGATGTCATGTCTCTAAGTGAATAAATGCTTGTTTCTGGTGTGTTTCTGGTGCTCAGGAATCTTGAGCCTGTCTTTTCTATCATTTTTATTTTAAATTTCCACTACTACTTCCATCCCATCCTCAATGAGGCTAGGAGTGTTTCCATCAAACTTTGCAACAATATGTCAACCACTTAGTCCTCATCGATGATTTTTTAACTAATCAAAATGGTGTATGCAGATAGATTTAAGGTATATGAGATCTAAAGATTAGAGTGTATCTTAAGCTTGCTTATGTTAAGTTGGCTTTGCAAGGTTATTTCTTACAGGTTGTCATCTCAGAGAAGCCAGTGTCTTTAGTGCTTCCTTCAAAGTATTTGAGCTGACCATCTGCATGAGTGAAAATGCAGTTGGATGGGGAGGAACACTGAAGACATTTTTGAATAAAGCAGAAGACAGTGCATTTTACTTATTCACTGGAGTAACTATAAGGTAAAGACAGACAAAATGGCTTCATACTCAGAAAGGACAGCCTTCAGTTTTTATAGTAATCACATTTATTTTAAAGTCTGTATAGGATCTGAAGTATATTTGTTTCTTTCTGACTTCAGATGGCTTACTGGAGCAATTGCACTGAATAACTGACTGATAGTGCAAACACAAAGATAAACTGTGCTGATATTAAAGGAGGTGTTATTTCTGCCCTATTCTAAAAGTGATTCTGGTGATTACATTTTTGCAACTGATGCCTTGATAATATTCCTAATCAAGTGCTGATGGCAATTGGAAGAGGGATATAAATACTATAAACATAGTGGTTGTAACACTTTGCTGTTTCTGATTTTCCATATTTCCTAAACACTTTGTAATTCTTGTTTCCAAACTACAATTACAGATCTTCCCCAGACACCCACAGCTTTTCTTTTTTTATTTTCTTTTTTTAAAGTGACACCCACCTTCATAACTCTGTGCAAGGTTATGTCGGATGATGTTCACTGGCTGATCAGGAAGATTTTTGGATGGTGACTGGCTGTTGGGTACCAAGGAGTTGGCATAATGCCACTGGCATTCTCCATTTGTCTGCAGCGTACTCAAGAAAAATCGAGCCACTTCACAAGGTGCTCCTTGAGACTGCCCAAACTTTGAAGGCAGCATTTGCTTTTTGCTACTGAAGACATGAGAATCTACAGGGAAGTGTCCATAATGGTAAGAGAAAGGCAAGCTATATGACGGGGCATATAAAAGTTCACTGTTTTCTGAATGGAAGTTTTGTTCTTGAATGGTGGCAGCATTCACTGCAGGGCTGGATCGCCAGTTTCCCACCTGGCTGCATTCCAGTTTGTCTGTTTGGAATGAGCTGTATTGCTGGGGGAAGAAATACAAAAAGGAGGGGAAGAGAGTTAAATGACTAGCTTTAATATGAAACTGCATAACATATCATACAGGCAGCCAGAGCTGGGCCTCCTTGAGCTCCCATCTCACTGGCTAAAGGGACTGGCTTACCAGTGCATTTGAAGATCTTTGTCATCATGATAACTACTTGCACTTAACATAAGAACAAAAAAAAAAAAAAAAAAACCAAACTATTTTTTCATCCTAATTTTAAGGGTTTATTTGATAGTTTTGTCAGTTGCATTTAGCTATGAAGTGCAGGCATTTGTAAATGTTAGTGGGTAGAAGTTTGTCACAAAACACAGGAAATCTCTGATTTATGGAGTAGCAGACCACGAATATGATTTTGCATATGTTGGCATGACAAGATTTAGAATGATAGGAACACAAACCCTGTCCTTCAGATCAGCTTCTATCACAGTAGTTTTCCCACTCTCTTCCACCCTCCTCTCCAGGCTTCAAATGCTTTTTGGGCTCTCGCTGTTTTGAATGCAGTATATGTACTAGCTGCACTCACTGCTAGTTTAAGGTAATAGTAGCCCCTTCTGTCAACGTTCATTGCAAAGTCTCAGAATACCTCATGGTGGGTGTCAGTCTCATTTTATGGACAATCTCCACCGTTTCCTTTCATGTCTGGTTCTAGCTCATCCATAGACAGAGAGATATCCCAAATCCCACTCAATGCTCTGTTTGCTAGGATTCATTCTTAACACGTTCTCCAGCATAAGGAAACTGCCAGTACCTATGTGACACTAAGAACTTTGCATATCAACAGTGAATGAGATGCATTCTACAGCAGCAGTTTCACAACACAGCTATTCTTAGTATATGTTTTTCTTCTTTTTACCAAGAAAGCACATTGGTTTTGAAGTACTTTACATACTCTATATCCAAAAGTTTTTGTTTGTATCACTTGCCAGCATTGGTTTGTACTACATGTGCTGTCCACCCCAAGAACAAAAGAGTCTAATTGCATTACAGCCTACAAGGGAGTTCTTGCGGCAGAGCATACTATAGTCAGTTCATACAGTAAGTTCAGTTCTGGATGATGTCTATCCTCCCTCAAGCACTCTACAACAAGAATTGGTAAGAAATATTGCTGAAAAGTTACCTGTTGTGGGTAAGGCGTTGTTCTGAGTTTTGCTTTCATTTTATTACTTTTGGGTTTCACTATTTTCCTTGTTTCCTGCGAGGTAGATACTGAGTTTCTGCATGAAAACTGTGATTTAGAAATGGTAGCCTGGTCCAGTGACAACTGAAGTTCCTTAAACTCAATATCTCTGTAAAAGAACAGTCGAATAAATTACGTACTCAAACATAGCACAATTCCAAAATAACTCCTTTGAAAATACATGTTAGATTTCACAGCATTTTCATTTTGATTCTTCAAAGATTTTCACTGAGTCTGCAGTGCGAGCTTGGGGATGCCAGCAGGCAGTGGATCTTATGGTCTGAGGCCATCTCCACACAAGTCTATCAGAAACGTTCCACTGGGAGCCACATTAACATCTTTGTACTAAATGTCTCCACTCTCTGAATCTAAGCTATGCCAACTTCTCAGCTATTGGTGGCACCCTGCAGTTTGAAATCACAGCCATGTCAGCTAATGGAGAGACACAGATCAATTCATCTGTCTACTACATAATCAGGAATTGGTCTCTGCTCTGGCTCTTACAATTATCCCCGAGAAAATGAAAAGGAGCCATGCTCCTCTCCTGTCAGCACAATGTGCTTGTAACTAGATCACATGAGGTACAATGTCATTTTTCTGATAGTTTCTAGACCTTCATTTCTGCTCTGTTCTGTTCATTTTTTTTCTGCCCCACAGACAGGGCAGATTTTTTGTACAAAAGGGGCTAAAAAATCAAGAACAGACTGTGGATAGTATTTTGGAAATTTTATTTGATACAGTTCTGCTGTTTAAATGGTCTTCCCTGGTTTTGTCAATAGCAACAGTGGAGCGTATTTTTGAAAGGATAACTAGTAAAACTCCCTACTTCTCTCTTAATTTCTATCTAGAACTCATTTCCATCAATTTTTAATGGGGGAATAACTTGGAAGTAAATTCAACTCAAGAATACGCCGTTCTATCCCTTGTACTGTGTCCTCCTTTTTAGTCAAATCACTTGCCTCAGCTCTTGGGACTCAAGCCCGTTGCAGGGCTCTGTCTTTCCCTCATGTTGCTGGCTCTCACATCTGTACAGATATGAGGGCAGCATTTGCCAGTGTGTCTAGGGCTGAGTTTAAGGAAACACCCTATGGGTTCTCAACTTATACACATTGACTCCCCAAAGTCAGGTTATCAGAGACAACATTGCAGTATGCAAACACACATGACCCTACCACATATATCATGCAAACGTATCTTACTTTCAGTCCAGATAAGAAATTAACCAGTCTAGTAAAAAGAAGAGTGTACAGCTCTCTGCTTTTTTACACTATTCAACACAAGGGGTGCCCACTAGCCCTGTTTTTCTTCCCCCTCCCAAAGTAGTCTTTTCAGTCACAGCCTGTTTCACTATTACTCATCTCTCTCATTCCGTATAGAATTCTGTCTCTCACAGGTTTATATCAGGATAGGAATTTTGTAACACCTTCATGACTTGAGCTAGAATTCATAAACTGCAGGTCCAAAGAGCTGTACTTTCACAAGCTCAGTGGGAGCTACTCGCCACTGTGTGTAGTTTTACACTCAGTATCTGTGAAACCCAAGGCAAGTGAGGGAATCCTCAGTGATTCAAATGTCCCTTCCTAACCTATCTCTGTCTCCCAGACTTGACGTTGTAATCTCTGCTGCGTAGCAGTAGCTGTCACTGTGTCTGGACAGCCTCAGAGCAGCTCTGACACCAATTACAGAACTGGGGCCCAGATCTAATGCAAACAGCTACAAGTAGGATTACATTCAAGCATATGGTGTATGAGATAATCATCAGGAATACTAGCTCTTTTTAGCTCAATGTAACTAAAAGAGGGAAGATATGAGAAGAAGAAAGTGGCTCTAATATGCAAGCACAGAATGATACACAAGTAAAGCAAACTTAAAGGATTTAATTAGTAATGAATCAATTACAGGTAACACACAAAATGAATCAATTACTGATAACACACAAAATTAATCTATTACTGATAGCATGTAATGGTACAAAGTATTTTGACTTACGTAAGGACATAATTGACACTCACTATGCAGTGAGGCCGTGATGAACGGCTGTTATGCACGATAGTAGCATAGCTCTGTACCCAAACCCAGCCTCCATGCTTGGACAGTAGTCGATAGTACTTGGTTGTGACTTGGCCTTTCACCAACACTGTGAGTACAACACAAAAAAGCATTTCTTATTGCTTTGCTTTGTGACCACTTCCTGGAGAGATTTATCTGCAAGGAAGGGACTTTTGTCTCTCATTTCCCTCCCTTAAATCTCCTTGTTCTCCCACCAAACTTTAAATAACACCCTTGCAAAGACACCAGTCCTGCCCCTTTCACAAGGTAACGTTATTTTTCACTAATAGTATGCCTTAAACTATAAAGGTTTGTCTTCCTTCTTTTCACGGCCACCCTGCTCCTTTACGCTTAGACTGCAAAAACACTTACTGTTTCTAGTTTTCTAACTGAAAAAGAAAAGTTTAAGGCAGCAAAAGTATTTTGAAGGAGATACACCAATCTTGAATTTTTCCACTGTGTTTGGAAGTGCTTTTGTCATTCATAGGTTGATGGACTGTGTATTTTGCAATGTATTTTATGATATGATGCTTTTTCCTCCGTAAGCTCTACATTTCGAAGTTTGATTTTAAATGGTAAATTTATAATGGTGTTTGGTTCTTCAGCACACAAATAAAGATAAGGACAGAGGGGCGAGTACTTATCTGATAGATTTCACTAAATATATAATCCTCTATACTCAGATTTGGGTTCACTCTGAACAAAGATGTTTTGGCATAAGGCTATGGTATAATAAGGGTTGTGTAGCATGTCTAAATATTTAATCTAGCCACAGATATTTCTGGTTCAGTGCCAGGCATTTATCTGATGATTCACTAACAGCTAATGCCCAGCCTTCAAAGGTGGTTCTTCTCTTGTGTGCCCCTGGAACATTCCTCTTACTCTTCCATACAATCAGTTATTTATTTTAAATTAGGAAATAAGGGACTGATCTTGCTACATAAACTATATTCAAAACCGGTGATCAACAGCAGCAATTTCTTTATACAAAACAATTAAGATATAGAAGTAATTAATTTGCAAATGTAGGGCTTGCAAATGTAGGGCTTTTATTAGACTGAACTTACTAGCAAAGGTCTCTGTAATTTTGTTCTCTAATAGTACATAGAATTATAGAATCATAGAATCATAGAATAGTTAGGGTTGGAAAGGACTTTAAGATCATCAAGTTCCAACCCCCCTGCCATGGGCAGGGACACCTCACACTAAACCATGTCACCCAAGGCTTCATCCAAATGCTTGGTGCAGAAGCAGATACAAACTAAGGAAAATGAGCAACAGCTTTTGCTTTAAGCCAACTCTAGTAGAGCAAATGACCACTTGAAATGAAACAATATAGCCTTTATAAATAGTACTCATAGGAGAGTTTTCTGACAAAGAGGACATTGAATATTAAATTGAGAATTAAAAGGTGCATAATTTTTGGTATTTGTCTACTGTTTGGTAATTAACTATGTGGCTATTGGTCATCACTGGGGTTGACTTTTTTTGTGTTCAGCTCTTACTTTGGAGAGTAGGGAGTTGTAATTTCAAAAATAATCAGAGAGTGCAGTAACAGTAAAATATAGACAGCAGTAATGTGAATAATGTGAATAGACCAATGCTTACATTTTGGCCTAGATCATCTAACAGATACTTTTTTTTTAATGCGGTCTAGGATTTTCAGAACTGTCTTCATGCTAGTTTAATGGTCAGGTTTCCCTTGAATTCAAAATGCCTTGCTACTCAGTCTTCCAAAATGTAAATTAACGTTGTAATGGATCTCTAGCTATAACAAAGTTCTTCCATGTGCTTTGGGATTAGTTTTGACTTTCTCACACTGATTTTTTTTAAATCCCTGTTTCAGCTCTCCAGTTAAGACAGTATTTTAAAAGATGTGAAAACCACAGAGAACTACAGTGTTCAGCTTTCCTTCCTAATTATATGGATAAACCAATATTTCTCGTGGGACAGGGGAGGACTCCATGTCTCCTGCATTTTTAGCAATCTGAGGAAAGTCTGACCTTGGCTAGAGGACAGTAGCTGTGCTTCTGATACAGTAAATGAGGTCAATTTCCCTTTGGCTCTGTGTTAAATTACCATGTTTGATGCTGATTGGGAAACCTCAGAAGTGGGAGTGAGGTAAATTCACTACCAAGACGATCTGTGCAGGCTAAGACTTCTTGGTGGCCTCCACTGCAATCAAATGAGGAGGATTCAGTGGCTTTAGCCTTGGCTTTTAGATGTGCCATTTGTAACTGGGTGTTCCGCTGCTGTGGTTCCCTCCTGGTTTAGCAGGCAAACTGAAAAAGACGCTGGGCTGGTTGGGCTGGTCCGTCTGATTTGTCATAGATGGCTATTTTAAAATGTTCCATCAGGCTTACAGACATGTGGCTGGGAGTTCTGCATTTAAGGATGCAACTAAGAGAAATGGACTTCTTGGTTCCAACCTCGCAGCAGTTACTAGTTTAGCTTCCCTGGCACACACAGTCTGGCATGTCATCGGCACAGACCTCAAGCAACATGGTCAGTGGATGGTGCCGTAGAATCTTCTAAGGCAGAATCTTCTACAGTTCTGCCCTCTTAAAAACCTGTGGAGCTCTGTCAGAAAGGCTGATTGCTGGGGAAGTAAAAGTAAACTTAATGCCACAGCCAGAGTGTAAACTGTGTTCTGCTATAAGATAGGTTCTAGAAATACATAGGTTGACTTCCAGGAAGCAGCAAAACTGTGTGATGATGACATCAGCTGGGGCTGTGGCTGAAGCTGGGACTAGGGACTGGGCTTGGGCTTGCCTTGCCAAGGCACTGAGATGTGACTCTTGTGAAAGTTTTTGTGGGAAAAGCAATGATGTTATAACACGTGGGATTCACAAAATCATCCGCGCAGAAAGATAATGGTACAAATGAAGTGACTTCTCCCAGGCCAGAATAATATTTTGTCTATACTGGAACAGAGGGGTATTTTGTCCGTACTGGAACAGATTTTCTATCCTGTCTTTTAGGATGCAATACCCTTAGGCAGGGACTCATTATTTGTGTAGACACATTTCCCCAGTTGCAGAGCAAACACTGTGTATATTGATGGTGCTATAGAAATAAATAGCACTAGTTCAAACACCAGAAGCTTTTTCATAAATCTGGAAGCTAATCAGATGTTTAAAACAGGAAGCACTGTATGCTACTAGCACCCCTTAGGCAAATATTCACATCTACAGTTTCTTCATGGTCTGATGTTCTTGTTATATCCTTTCTAATTAGTTCTCCTTGCTGTTTCCTTTGTTTTATTCTCTGCACTGCCCAACTTAAAGTTCAGTTGTTTCAGGTCTTCAGTTTAGGATTTTTTTCCTCTTTGAAAAAGCAATTGCTTACCCTAGTTTAGGATTTCCTTTTTTATATTTCCTTTTTTTTTTTTCTTTTCTTCCCTTAATACCGTTATTAGGTGTAAGATGTTTCTCTCCAGATTTCTTCATCAGATGACACTTAATCATCAGATTGCTTTAGAGAATGGGATGTCAAACTTGCCAACCTTTTACTGTTCACATTCCTCAAACATTTACTGATGGATTGTGGGGGAGTTAGAACAGTGCTCCCCAGAGAAAATTTGTACATTTTACATCTGTTTTAATAATTCCTATTACTTGGTATTCTAACCATGATTGTACACTGTTGCCCAAGCAATAGCCTTTATTTTGTGCTTCTTGGCATTTATTTGCTTTGAAACTTTCATGAATTTCTATGCATATGGCTCACATTTTTTTTTCTGTTTGTTTTTAAACTTACAATCACTTATCTTTGTAATTCAGACAGAGTACCTAGAGAATGGCTTTTAGTTATTCTGCTTGGTTGAGGGTTTATTTTCTTGGGGGGAAGGTGTAATTCAGTAAACATGGTTTGTCTCTTTATTTAAAACTCCAGTTGTACATGGATCAAACTGGCAGCCAAATTACAAGTTTTCTACCACACACAGAGAATTAGTCATCATTCTGTTCTAAAATGGAAAACTCTTCCCCAGAGATGATTGCGGTTATAACCGCATCATTTCTATACTGGTTAACATAGGTATTCTAAATAGTCTTGTGAAGATAGCGGTATTTTATGCAGGTCAACAGTCACGTCCAGGTGAAGCCATTAACACTACAAAGAGAATGCCCCCAACAGGACATTACTATATACCCTGGTCATTCTAGTTTTTAGTTTGCAATAGCCCAGAGCATTCAGTGGTGTTCTGGCAAATATGAACTTGCTGTGAAGACCAGCTTCTGCTTTCCCAGATGTAATACACAATGCCATCAGCAGAATTTGGCATTTGGAGTTTCAGCACTGACTTGCCAAATACAGCTACAACCTCCTTTCTATTCCAGATCCTCATGAATAGCCCATATTAAGGTGAAGAACTGACTACTTTCTCCTTCAGGGAGCCTAAAAGAAGGATTTGACTCTGGCTGCTTTCAGCCTAAAGGAGCAATCTGGAAAAAAAAATCACTGACATTGGTTTTTGGATGTCGTCTTTGCATCATATGGGCTGCGATAGACTGAGCCAAATCCAGAGTTCAGCTATTCCCTCAATTTGCTTCTCAAATTAATGTGCTACTGAATGAACTACTTCCCAGATCCAGATGTTTGAAGATATTATTAGTGTCTCTGTTGGAAGATGGGAAATTATTAAATGTGTAATATTTTTTCCTGACACTCCATTCTCCAAACCTCACCCACATGCTATTAATGAATATTAATCTAAGGAAGTTTTGGTTTTGCAATTCACTTCAAACATAGGATGATTATTAATAACATATTTCAGAGGCACGGGGAGCTGTTGCATAATTTTTGCTTCAACAACAGAGGCCAGGATAGCTCAGATTTCCCCCTCTCACTCACTCACTTGCTCTTGGTTTTTTCCCTTCAGAAGTTCACCACCCAGAACCAAGCCCAAATTTTCAAAAGAGCCCAGGTCTTTTAAGTTGACAGATAAAAGTGGCCAGATATTTTTTCTTTTTATCCCCCTACCCAAGCCCAGCATGTTGAGTATCTCGCTTATTTGCAAAACTAATGGTTTCCTTAAGTGACAGCCAAGCACTTCAGAAAATCTATCTGCAGTCAAGATTTGGAAAGCTTTCTCTGCTTTCCAGCATAGCACTTGCTCTCTGCAAAACTTCTCACTCTACTTCATATATTTCAGTCTAGCATTCTTTTTACTTACACAAATGATGAGCGTATCGCAAATGGAACACATCACAGCCATGAACGTGGTGGTAGAGGGTTTTTTCTATCAGGTCTTGGGGCTCATATCCAGTTAATTCAGTCACCCTAGAAATGGAAGGTTCCATAATAAGCAAAATCTCTAGGAATATTCAATTTCATTAACCTAACATTTGCTTGTGACAGCAAATCAGGTGCCTAAAAATTGCCGGACAAAATGTTAGTTTTGGAAAGAGAATCCTCATCTTTATAAGAAAATAAACCCTCTCAACCCAGCCAAAACAAGGTGCAGCTAATTCTCTGGCCAGCCTTACACACAGGCAGGAAAAAGTTCTTTTACTTATTTCCACTTTGGGCTTTTGCCACTGACATGCATGATCCTTTGCATAAAGATCCGGTTGAGGAGCCATTCATGAAACAATAGAACTACTCTTGTGGACTGCTGACACATTTTAATTTGCTTTTGTAAATATAAAAATGTAGCATATGTGTTAGTCCACAGAAGCTGTGATCGTGGTCTGTAAATAAATTCAGGTTAACACCTAACAGAAGAAGGAAGCAGGAGCTTATTCCAGCTGAGAATGTGGAAAGACAAGGGGTTGTGAGGATCACAAACTAAGAAAAGGAAGGCTGAAGGTAGACTTCAGAAAAATGTCCTATGATGGGAAATGGGATAATGGAACAAATTTGAAACAGCAGCACCTCTGCAGATGTTAAAGACCCAGACTACACTGAGTCAGACCTGAAGAGTCAGACTTCATGGTTCAAAATGGACTTTTGTTTATTTAGCATAGTTGCTAGAGAAAAAATCCTTAAAGTACAAAGTACAACTCAGCCATAACGTGGCTTGGTTACCTAGTGTTGCTGGGGATGTTTTACCCTGTCCTGGGCTTTCTGCACCTAAAAAAAGGCAGAACAGAGCAGAACATGCAAAGGCATGTCTACAATAATAAGCGTCACAGTCCATTAGCAGGCTATCTGTAGAGTAAAATTGCTACTGCTGGGGTTCTACTGTTGCAGCAGCAGGTACATCTGCATAGTTTAATTGTGGGACTTTTACTAGGGACTAGCTCCAGTCTAGACTTCTGGGCTTGGAGTGCCTTAGACATGCTCTTGGAGGCTGTACTCCAGTTTAGATGATTGATTCAGAAGGAATACAGTTCACACGCCCAAGGCCTCTTTATAACTAGTGCAGTGAGTGGGGATGGTCAGGACATTCCCAAGTCTGAAACACTAATGAGATACACTGTATCAGAGAATAACACAGTAGTGTCTACAGAAATAAATAGATGGGTCTCAAGCAACATGTGTCATTGGGGGGCAGCAGGCAATTTGATTACTTTTTTAGATTAAGTTTTAGTGACTATTATGTATCCTGTTTACTCGTAACCTAATGTTCAGCAATCATGTGGGCCCCACAAAGACTGGGGACTTTACATTCTACTTGAGAGAGAGCATTGAGGGGGAGGATTCTTCTGAAGGAAATTGAAAAACAACCAGGAAAAACAATAATGTCTTCATGGTCTGATGTATTATAAATACAGTATATTTACATCCATACCTCCCCTAGCTGTGCCTTCATCTGGGAAACTCTTGCATGCCTTTGCTTTAGTCAGGGACTGCCACTGTGGGGTGAGCACATGTGGTCTCTTTCTGCAGCAGGATATATGAATATACGCTTGTGTTTCTCCTCTACGGTGTGTACTGTCCCTTGTAAGTGTGGCTTACAGTTCTAGAGGCCCAAGTTCTCAGTTAAGCCTACCAGCATGGTGAAATACTGGTGAAAGATCCTGTTCAAGTTTCAGTGCTCCTTCTGACTTCAGTGCAATTAAAACAAAAGTAGCAGTTTCATCCCACTCAGGTGGTGTGTACAGAAACAGCTAACCCAAAACCAAACAAAATGCCACAAACCTAAGCCAAGTGTTAATTTTTCTGGAGGCACAGCCTCACTTTGAAGCTGGTTTTCTCATGGGCCAAAAAACCCCCATCATTAACTGGTTTGAGGACACCCAGACTTTTGAAAACTGAATCTAGAAACAAACTCAGCTGCTCGACCTCCTTAACACAAACCTAGCCCCTCAATAAGCCACGCTAGGGATCCTGGGCTCTAAAGATTGTTCTTTGCATGTGACAGGGCACACAAAAGGAAACAGAGTTTGCCTCAATGATCAGTTCTGTCCTTTAAAGCCTTTATAAACCATATAGCAGTGACTGCATAGGCCGCACCATGAAACTCAGAAGCAGCAGATCACGTTGGAGGGAAGTGTCTCCTTTTTCCAGTGACCTTGATAAATGAACTCTTTCATATTTCAGGTGTGTAAAAAGGCTTATTTAACTGCTCCTTCCAATGGCTTTCATACTGGCCTGTCTGCTGTGACTGTTACCTCTAAAGATCTAGCAACAGTTTTCCCTGTATGGATACCAGAAGCAAGCCTGAAAACAGTTTTGTCTTATTCCTAATATGTCCCTGCTCTGAGCAAACACAATTTGGTTTGCTCAGCTGGAAGAGCAACAGGCTTCGCTAGTGCTTAATACCCCTGATCGTCCTGTGTGCAGACAACACTCATCTGCTCTTTGGTAAACCCAGCTATATGCAACAGCGCTGGTTCTTTCTGTGCTCCTGTCAACACCTCTGGTTATACAGTTTCCTTTGAAGACACTGTGTCTCCAGGCAGTTCCTCTTAGGCACATAATTTCATTTTTTTCTGCATGCAAGGACATGTTGCTAACCCCCGTGTGCTTCTTTGTAGCTGTTACATTAAGTAAAGCATGCCAAAAAAAGGAAGAATTCCAGAAACAGCTAGTTCTTTGTATTTTAGCATCTGATGGCCCACTATCTCATTGACTCAGCATGACCAGAGCATGCTCTTTCGTGGTTGACCCGCCATGCAAAATTTCCTCACTGGATACAGACTCTTTTTCGCTATTACACATGAACATCATTTCTGACTCTTGCAAATCCCGCATGCCAGAGAAATGACAGAGTATGTGACATACTGCTCCACATGCAGGGATAGTTTGAAGAAAGATTATCTTGTCAATAGCCAAATCTGTTATATTGTGTGGGAATTGGGCTTTTTCCCTCCAGTTATCTGGAGCTGCACGGTACAAAGTATCATTGTATGCTAAAAGATACAATGTTTCAAAAAGAGGGAAATGAATCATTTCACAACTCCTTCCGTTTCCGTTTTGTGCTCTTCTCAGCTGGTGTGTGAGCTACATAAACTGAGAGTGAAGACAGGGTTCTCTTTCCTCAGCAACAGCCATTTTTACAAGTTTTGTGTAAAACGGCAGTGTTTTCATGTAGTAGCCAATTCATTTTTATTCTAACCCCATTAGTAGGGTTGGTTTCATTGTTAAGGCATTACACTGAAGTGCAGAAGACTTTTCTTACTACTCTGTCAAAAGCTTTCTGGATGACCTCAGAAAGCACTTCAGTTGTGTTTGGTTTGGTCGTTTGCTTGTTTGTTTTGTTTTGCTTTGTTTTGGGATGATGGTACACCCTTATTCCTTTTGCTAGCTTAGTATGTTCTTTAAGGTAAAAATATATTGCTACTCATTTATCAATTACTCACAGCAGGAAGGCTTCAGTTGGCTTTCTGAAACTGTAAGTAACTGTAAGTTAAACTGTACATGCTCTTATATGCTGGCACCTGACAAAGTATGGTCTATCCAGATACCTGGAGGGCTTTGAAGACCCATATGTTTTTTGTGCCATGGATCTATTTTGGATTGCTTTATTTTTTCATGGATGTTTTGATCTGTTTGGAAACCATTGTAGCTTATGATAACACTTGATTTTGAAAACATTTTATGCTGGAAATGAAATAGCTGCTTACCTGGAATCTAGGAATATTAATTTTAAGTCCAAACTTGCTCTGAACATAAACATGTTACTGTGAAGTTTGATCTCAGTGATTGCACTGGGAGGTAAAGATTGACCTACAGCCACCAGTCCAACGATTTGGTAACAGGAATCATACAAAGACATATCCAGCATATACTGCCGTATCTTCAGATAGCCGCTGCAGTGGATCACCTGGCATGAGAAGAAAACACACTCAGTATCTGATGGCAACGGAAGAGGCTGCAAGCCAGCTGACCACCCAGTTTCAATGAGGTTACAAAGCAATACACCCTTATAACACTTACATACTGCATAGTCTATTAAGGCTTCAGAAGTGCAGTTAATTTATAAATGGAGATTCAAACACAGTAAATGCAGGTCTTGTGTTTACTGCCAACATGATTAATCCAGTATTAAAATACATGCTCTTTGGGGACTACCTAGACTTTTTCTAGTTAATACTTTAAACCCTCTTTAATATAGATTTCTCATTGATACAGTCAGAATTCCTGTTATTAATCAAAAAATACGGAAGCTGCTTTTTCAAATGGCTCTCTCTCACATACACAGAGGTATATATAAGCATTTATATTTTAATGAGTTATTATTCTGATGAAAACCAGACACTTTAAAAATCCAGTGAAGATTAATGCATCACATTTATAAAAATTAACTGCTATATGTGTAAATGCACTAGAAATGAGCTTAAGATTTCCATTAAAGTTCAGATGACGTTCTTTTGACATATGTCCAAGCCCAGGGTCTTGAGAGCAGACTTCAGTGTTAAAGTGTAAAAATTCACTATGTCAGCTAAAGAGAGGGTAAAATTGTAACCTGGGGATTATCCAGAACATAAGATTTCTTTAATGTAGTGCTGGTGTTTGGAAATCATTTGTGCTCCTTCCAATTTTCTAGTCCAAACAGCAGACATACTACACATCATTCAGCTTAATTCTGTATTAGCTTTACTTTTAATTGTGTCCAATGGAAATGAATTAATTTCTACTTTCAGGAGAATTTAGGTTCAGGGGTATTTAGTACCCCTGAACAACCAACTAAATAGTCACCTATAAATGGGTTTCTCCTGTATATATAACCTTCATTCCTCCTCTCTAATCACCAAAGTAATTAGTATCTTTAGCAGAAGTACAGTAGCAAGAGAAACTTATTTAAGATCCCTCTTCATATCCTACTCATTGCCATACTCTTTGGTTTATGAGGTTTTCTTGTGCTTCAGCTAATCAGGTGATATTTTCAAAATTATTAAGTCCTGACTCTAAGTACTGTCAGAGAATAAATTTAGGCCAACTTCTTTCTAATATTCCTCAAATATTTCACTGTGCAAACTTTTAATAGTGAGCAAAAGAAAAAAAAAGAAGGTGATCCCTATGTTATAAATGGGGAGAAAAGAAATAAATAAAAATTAAAAAAAGAAGGAAAAAAAACCCACTTACAAATATACAGAGATACCACCATTACAGACTCTTTTGCCTGATTTCCAATTCAGCTTTGGGACAGAATCATTCTTATTGGGAAGCAGCTGAGCAAACATGAGTCCATGTAATGAAGAATTATCAGTCTAACCAGGTAGATAGCAGTGTAAATAGACAGATATATGCCTGGACTTTGAACACATTCTTTTAAAGAGCTCTGCTTCTCTTGTGTGCTTTCCGTTTTGTTTTTGAATGACTTGAACAAAATGAATCCTCACCAGACTGCATATGAAGTACCCTTCTCTCCTGATGCTTAAGGAATAGAATTATACTGTGCAGCTCAAAGAGCAGCAAATGCACGCTGTGGAGCTGAAAATAACTACGTGAATGGCAGGTGTTATTATAGAATCTCAGCATTTGCTATGGCTTCTCATTTAATGTAATAAATAAGAAACTAACACAAATGGTAAGATTTATTAACAGACTTGGTGGTTTGATACAATTCAACCCCAAGTTGATAGTAATGATTGTTTGTGGTAACATTACAGTCTCATTAATGTTAAGGTAATTCTGGTCAGGCCAGTGAAGTGACTAGTATGACAGAGTGGCTGCTCAGCCAGAGCACAGTAACACCAAGGCAGAGGGATGCAGGAAGAATTCCAAGTTCCTGCCTCACCTGCCTCCAGTTCCATAGGGGAGTAATACCCAGCTATGTGCTCTCCTTGCATGTCCAGGGCTGTCTTCCAGCCAGTTCCCCAGCCTTGAAGATCAGGAATCAGTATGTGGGAATGTGCCACAAAAGCAAACTCTAACACACTGTGAGAGTCTAGGCTTGCATTACTAAGGGAATCTGCAATGAGCAGTGGCAATTTTTTGACCTGTTCTGATTGTTTCCATCACAGATTTTGTTTTCAGCTACACATAGGTAAAAACCACTACATAAATCAACTTGTCATTTCTTGAATACTTTGGGTGGGGGCTAAGAGGGAGGCTGCAAAGCTTATATACATTACCTTGTAGCCACTGCATGTCAATCCTGCATTCCTCTTGGCTAGGACACACTTCATTCTCAGGAAAAATGACCTCTCAATTTCATATTCTGAAAGCACAAACCACACTGATCATTTATTACTGAAGATTTCAAAACTGTCCATAATATTGCCTTTCATTATTTAACAGATGTGTTTATGTCTCAGCCTTTGACAGCTGCAGAAGTCAGCCATTCTACTTTCCTGCTCAATCTCTGCCCTCAGAATTTGTTTCACCTTCACGTTAGGATTCCCTGTGAAAGCTGTACAAGCATGACTAGGTCTCCAAATTTCTGGTTTTACCACCATTCATAAGGCAATCACCTTGTTTCTAAACATCTGGGTACCAGCCCAAATTGGTAAGGTAAGGAAATGTATCCTTTGGAGTGCAGGTAAATGAAAGCACTCTCCAAAATAATAGTAGAATGGGAAACAAGAAAATTCATTGGTTTTGTAGTAATTTGAGTATATGTTGATAGTCGTGCCTAGACTGGAGAACTTCTGACCTCCATCTGCAATATTATTACCTGTTTCACTGACTTCCAAAACCATCTTGATAGATGGCTTTTAAACAAATTTCTTCATGGGTAGCCTCCAGAAGTGTTTAAAGTTAAATATTGCCCTGGTACCCACTTATTTTCTGCTAAGGATAAGTTACTATTATTTTTAACATTAATTATTCTCAATAACAGTTCAGACATCATTAATTAGTTCAGGTTTTTTCCTGAAAGTTGTGGTTTTGCAGAACACAACTGCATTAGGAAAAGACAACTCGTTTTGTACGCTTGTGAACAGAAAAATCAGGAAAGTAGAGAGGTACCCAGATTTGTTGTAATGTGTATTACCTCTTAATTCCCCACAGAGTTTGATCGGAAGTCCACTGTAAACAGCTCGAGTCTTGCTTCAATTTGATTTCATTGTTGTGTCCCTGATTTTTGTGCATCCATCACCCAATTAACACCTCTTAGCCACACACCTGCATTGGCTTGAGCCTCAGAACACTACCTGGAACCGATAAACTCTATATAAAGTTCCAAGTTTAAAGGTCTGAAGATACAACCACAGAAAAAGGATTTAGTGAAGAGAGAAGTGCATCCCAACTAGAAACAGCCTTCTTGAGTATGTGAATTTTCCATTTATCTTCCTAATGCAAATCAGATCCATATGCGGAAAAGCAGGCACTTAAATGAACTGGCGTATCTACTGGAGTTTTAAATACAAATGTATACAGTTTGGTGGGAGGAAGCCCTACAGTACAGATTACTATTGCTGAAGCATGATCTCACAAGTAAAGAATGGATTTGATAGTTGGGAACATGCAATTCATGGCTTCAATACAGATTTTCTGTGTGACTTCACACTAGTTCTTGCTCTCCTTTTGCCACAGTCCCATGCACACAAAATAAAGGTAACTTTCTCCCTTCAAGGGGGCAAGGGAGAAAAATAATGAACAGTAATGAGCATATAAAGACCATCCTCTCACGTGGACTCAGTTGCTAGCATTTATATGACTTTCATTCTTCTATAAAAAAAATGATTAGTGGAAGCAGAAGCAGAAACTTCTCATATGTCCTGCCACAAGACCTAAAAGGTTCTCTTTCAGTGATGAACTCCTTCCAGACACCCTATTCATTAGCCTTCTATTTGTTGCCTGCTTCATTTTTAAATGTTACTGCAGACTGGTGTACTGCTACCAGAAACACCCAGTTCTAACTTCATTCTTCCACAAGGCATAGGTTCTGAAACACTGTGTGGTTTTTAGGCATCTATAAAACTAGAGTAGTACCTAGACTGTAGGATAATATTTTGCTTTTATTGTTGAAATTGGTCATCATTGCATTATTTTAGAAGAGATCTTGTGTCTCTGATTTCATTATGGTAGATTGTAAGCAAGAGGTCCCCTGAATGCCAGTCCTTGCTGTAGCCAGAAGCTACAGGTTCTCTAGGAAACCGGTAGAGTGTTTAAAACAATTCCAGGACAAACAGGTTGTGTGGTGTAGGAGGCCAGAGTAAATGAAACTAGAGTTGACTCCTACTTCTTCTAAGTGGTGTGGAGAGGGAAGGTTGATAGAATTGTGATTCAATAGACAGAAGAGTAATAATCAGTAGCTTTGTTGTTATATGCAACCAGGTGCAAAAATCTGTACCTGCAATTTAATAATGATGTGTTTATTAATTATTGATCGTTGAATTAATAGGGTTTAGTAGTGTGTTGCTGAACCAAGACTAGTCTCTTAAATCAGTTTATCATACACCTGCAATCTAAAGAGGGAAAATTTATCCATGATGTAACTTGAGACTCATCTGGGAGCTTCCATTTTTGAGGCTTTATCTAGCTGATATGAAAACACCTTAAGTAAGCAAATGGAGAGATGGTCCACGTGGCCAAAAAAGAATCTGGGCTCTGACTGACGTGCTGCTTTACCTGAACAGGACAAAGTAATGTATACATGATGGTAAGTGTTCCTCCTATGTCTATTAAGGGTGATTGATTTTGTTTGTGTGGGACCCCACTGATGATGCAAGAGTTGCATCCCTACACTGGGGAGGAGGGCAACAGGAATTGTCTAAAGGAGAAAAAGAGAGACTGACTATTCCCAGATGGTCTGAGACCATAAGAACTGTTAAAGCAGTTATTTAGTAATGCAAAGTGTCTACAGCACAGGTGGATGCAGAGTGTTACAGCTGGGATTGTTACAATGGCTGGGTAAGGCTCACGGTTGTATCAAGGTGCCCAAAGAATAACGTGCAGGTGTCAGATGGCATCTGGCATTTTGTTTGCAGGATTAGACTTGAGGAACACAAAAGCTACCAGAGAGAGATCCTTGTAGGTGTGTGTGTGAGTGCATAAAATCCACTAGCAAGCTCTGAGACTCACTCACTGGCAAGGAAGAGCAGGACCAGACCATTTATGTTGTTCATGCTTGCGTGAGTGCCATTAGTGCGCATGTGGTGCCTGTTCTTCTGTCTGTGTTGACCTGTCATCCATAGGCTCTGTGAACATGTATCTTTGTGTACACCTACTGGGAATAAAACCATCTCCAGACCTTACCAAGCGATTGCAAAATACGAAGAAGCAGTAAGACCAAAACTGTCACATAAAAAGCCGAGATGTGCAAGACTGTGAACAGTGTGAATTAGTATTCGTATTAACTGATACTTTTGCCAGTGTGACTCCCCAGTAACCTGAAAAGTAGCAGAAGGGGGTATCAAAGCAAAAAAAAGAACTAAAGTAAATTTGTAACAGTAAAGCTGATTAGGAAATAAAGAGGCGCCGGCATCCTGCTGGATGTTAATACATCCATCAATATAATGCAAAACTTAAAATATCACATCCAGGCTGTATCTGATGCAGTTAAGATGGTCTACTCTGATGAAGAGAATGTAGAAAGAAAATGAGGTACTTAAAGGTTTAGCAAGCCAAGAGAGAGATGTTGAATATTCAAATAAGAGAAATCAGATGAGTTGTGAGAAAAGTGATTACTAATGAATGCTGTCCTGCTGAAGAGGTTAATCCCAAAACTGTAGGGAGATATTAGGCATGAAAGCTCAGTTATAAAGCTGGACAAAAAGCCTGTAGCTTTAAATAGCCAGCACCTGCTCTAAAAGCAGAATGACCGGAGATGTCCAAGGATGTAGAAAACTCTGAAATTAAAGAAGATAGAAACCCAGTAAATGTAAAATATTCAGTCCAGGGTTAAGTAAAAGGTGAATGTAACCAATTATTCTTAATGGTTAAGTGATTTTATCAATCAGAATTAAGTTTTGAAAAAATTCAAAAATATAACAACATAGAGCATCTAGACATAGTAATGTAATTATTGATACCGCTAAGGTTCTTTCAAGCAAACATGTAAGCACAGCACATGTAAATGACAGAAAGAATCTTAGACTATCAAGAAACTAGAAGTGGTTTGAAACAGAGAGGAAACCGATTAAGTTCTGACAGTTCTTAAGTAATTAAAGACTGTATGTTGAACACTGATAGGCTTGGGACATCAACCACCTCTCTGTTCCAGTGTTCAACCACCCTTTCAGTAAAGAAATACTTCCTAACGTCCAGTTTAAACCTCCCCTGATGCAGCTTCAAACCATTCCCACACGTTATCACCAGATACCAGGGAGAAAAGCTCAGCACCTCCCTCTTCATGTCCTCTCTTCAGAAAGCTGTACAGAGCAATGGGGTCACCCCTCAGCCTCCTTCTCTCCAAACTAGACAAACCTGAAGTCCTTAGCTGCCCCTCACAGAACATTCCTTCCAGCCCTTCCATCAGCTTTGTTCCCCTCCTCTGGATGCATTCAAGAACCTTCACACCTGTCATGGGCTGAACCCAGGACAGCATCCTTCTTAAATTGCAGAACCCAACACTGCACACAGCACTCAAGGTGAGGCCACACCAATGCTGAATACAGGGGGATAATTGCCTATTTTAGCTGGCTGGTTATACTGCGTTTGATGCGCCCCGGAATGCGGTTTATCCTCTTGACTGCCAAAGCCATACCCAGCTCAGCATCAACCAGCACGCCCAGATCCCTTTCTGCAGGGCTGCTTTCCAGCCACTCCTCTCCCAGCCACTTGAGGTTTAAAAAAAGTGAGCAGTCACCACATGGAGATGGCCAATTTTACAGCAAATCATGCTAAATTTCACTGTTGTTGTACCTCTTATTCAGCACTATTTCTCTGAAATATCTACTCTTCCAGCAATTCCACTACATATGACAAAATCTGCCCATTTAATTGCACCTTCTCTAGCATTTGCTACAGCCATCTGTAATTCTGACAAACAGCTGTGTATTGCTATGAAAGGTTTTACTGAAGTTCTCCTTTATGGGGGTAAGTATTGTAGAATGGATCTGCTTTTCCCATCTTCCCCATTACTTTCTACGCCAGCAACCATTTTCCCTCTTTACCTAAATGTGACTTGTTTTGCTCTCCCAAACAATTTCAAGATAATTGGGAAATTGATCCTTCTTTTCAGAAGTGAGTTGTATAAATTTCAAAGTTTGTACATTTTTTTATTCAAGTTTTTGTTGTTTTCTTTTTTCAGAAGATGAGTCAAGAAAATGCCTCAATAGCTGCTATAGTTAAAAAGAAACCTCCGGCCCCACTTCTAAATTACTATCTTGAAATTCTCTGATGATAGCTTCATGAAAAGCATACCAACCATCTTAGTAAAGCTCTTAACATTTACCAGAACTTATTGATGTTGTGTTTGTCTACTGCAGGAATTAGAGATGAAAAGCAGAGCTTTAGGGTGCCTTCTAAATGTTTACCCTCTCATTTTTGGCATAGTGCTTTTCTTTATCCAGTTATGTGGAACATGATCGAAGGTCTATTTTTCAATTCCAAACAGTTCCAATATTTGTTAGAACTTGGACTTACTGATGATAGCGGATTTCTAATTTTTTTTTTTTTCCTCCCTGTGTCAGTGTTTAAAATTTGAAAGTGATTGTCCTCTTTCCACTGCTCCACAAACTTTCATTGAAATCTTTTCAAGAATGAATGGTGAGACTCTCAGTTTTCATTCTGGAATTCTAGTTTTCCATTTTTACCCAACTGTGTGATTGGGTAATAGTTGGAAATGAAAACTGATGCAAGTAAAAGACTAGTTTTGATCAACTTGATTGTATTCTTTAAGCAGATTTCTCTATCTTTTCTGCTGCTCTTCTTTGGAAAAGTGTAACTGAGGTTACTGAGATTCTGACTTTTTCAGTATGTCTACTAGCAGATATTTTAATTAAATTGACATGTCACTTGTAATGAGTTTTATAGGGGGAGGTACTGCAAAACAGAGTCCATATCCGTGTTCAAGATGCCCATTTCAAATAAATCACTGTTTATTTTTTAACCAAACTCTATGTTTCCCTCATCAGATGCAGAGAAGTTTTTCTGTTCTACCAGTTTATTACTGTATCTTCTGATCACCATACAGAGGATCCCTCCTTGAAGCACTGCTACAACATAATTGAGAAGATTCTGTAAAAGCTATAAATGAGGCAGAGAGTAAATGGCTTAATTCAAATCCTAGCTCAAACTTATCCACGTTAATATCCTCACAAAGCTGAAACACAGCAACCTGTGAATGAGAACATAGAAAAACATTGCTGTCTATGGCTATATGTAAGTTGGATGTCTTTCTCACATCACTGAGTACCATTTCTACAAAGCATACCTTCTCCACTAATCCCTTGTCTTAGCTTAGCATATCATGCAATACAGTTTGACTGCAAGCACTAGTCAAGTCTGTTTATATTTTACAGATTTGTATTTTCTTACTCTCATACCAGAATAAATATCATGATAAATAAAGTTATTCTTGCTATTTTGGATAAAGAATTTGTGCATTTCTTCACTCATATTGCACATGACTGCCAAACAGGATTCTCCAAGCATTTCTGTGAAATTATGGTAAGCTTTATGGAAGCCAGAGTTGTCCATCCCTAGGGGTACAACTATGAAATCCATCTTTGCTTTCCAGTACATCTTTCATGTCTTTTGAAAGAAAACAGTCAAAATATTCTGTGGTTGGTATACTGCTTTCACAGTGGACTGAGAAAAAAGATCATTGTAGGGTTTTTTACAGCTTCAATTCTCATGCCGTTATTTTCCCTAAGGTAAAAACTACTATTTTATGTTTCTTTCCCAAAGCTCCCAACTTTTGACAGAAGCAAAATATGAGATTGTTTTGTTGCAGAGCCACTTTTCAAGTTAATATATATCAGCATGCAAATAGTATGCTGCAGCACCATGCGCTGCTTTAAGAATGCATGTCTCATCTGTCACTACAAAAGATACAAAGCCACATTAAAATTGGGATCTCTTGACACAGTTAATGATTCATGTGTACCTTACATGGCAGCTTGGGTGTAATGTCAAATTTCAGCTATAGTGTGGGAGAGGAAACCTATTCTCAAAAGGCACATTTAGACCAAAGCACTGTGCATTTGGTCACCTGCTTCTACCTTCCCTCCAGTCCAGCTTGTGTGGAGACACGTGCCTGCTAAAGCTAGTACATTCCTCTGGAGAGAAGGCACAGGTGTGATAAACTGTACTCTATGTCCCTGCTGGACTGTTTTACAAGGTGGAAACACAGATACCACAGGTTCATGTCTGGATAACACTTTATGGCCCATCCCCCAAACACTCTGCATGTTTTTGCCTTTTCAGTTGGTGATTTTCATCTTACCCCCTCTATAGTATGAAGTCCCACGTGTTCTACTCTTATTCTTGTTTAATCTGCAAAGCATCTGTGTCCCACACAGCATATTACTGACTAGAAGAACATGTGAGTAACTTGGCTAGTCTCCTATAAGCATAACAAGGCTTTTGTGAGACACAGGAAAGCTACTGCCACAGCTTCTACCCCTTAATTCTGAATGAGGGTGGCACCAACTTCTAGAACAAACAAGAGGAAAAAGCACTGTACGGCACATATAAAAGAAATGCTTGTGTGATAGCATACACAGTTTTAAGGTAGTCCTTAAAGCTGGGAATCCAGGATTGACCAACAGGGCCAGCATGAGAAGGGGCTTGCAAATGCCTTTGGCAGACTTTCCTTATGACAAGATCAGAAGCAGGCCTGGAGATGAGTTAGTAGAAAATGAGGAGTTAGACATGTAAGCCTAGTGCATACTGACTGTCTTTATGATCGCTATGCCAGAAAGAACAGGGCAAAACTGAGGTTGTAACTGAGACAATGCCTCAATGTTAAATATTGCATACAAAGTTATATATGAAAACAACATTCCCCTATCCTTCCTTGGTATGTGTGGTCTAAACTGATTCCAAGTAAGACAGAAGAGACAAAATGGTTAGACATATTTTCCCTTCTCCCTGTTACACTGCAGCATCGTTACCTGCAACACGCAGGTTGCAGGCGTGAGTATTTCAGAATATTCATCTTTTTTGGCAAATGAGTGGCACCAGCTGAATTATAAAATATAAATGCCTTACATGGCAAAATTGCAAATTATGTGCAGAGATAGATCAAGTTCCTATGCACACGCTAAATTGAAAACTGAGGCTTGTGGGCTGGGTTGGTTTGAACTGGTAATGCTCCTGCTGTGGTAGGAAAGCAATCAGTTCCGTTGTTAGCCTGTGTCCTAGAGTTCCAAGCTTGCATGAACTGCCCAACTTCCGTCCCCATTTGCACAGCTTGTTCTGTGTTGTGACTGTACTCAGAATCCTGTCAGAGCTGCACAAGGTAAATTGTCTCTTTTGTCGTTCCTGTCATTCAAACTCAGCCGTTTGCTAGTATTTGCCCGAATTACCCTTTGCTCCTGTAAGTGTTGCTTCCAAACTTTTCTTAGTGAGGAAACTTAACAGGACGGTAGGCAGAAAGGAAAAGAACAGTTTTTGTAGTCTGAGACACTCTGCTGTCTTTGGTATATTTTACTGTCAATTACCAATGGAGAAAAAGAAAATACTGGGGTGCCATCAGCCTGCTTTCTTTCCCACTTTTGTACATTCAAAGTAGTAATGAGCAGTGGTAACAAGATCATCATGTTAAACCATTTCTTTCAATAAGAAAGAAGTATGTATGAAAGAGGTTCTTCCAGGAGAGGAAAAGTATACACTGGCATTTACTTCTTAGCTGACTGAAATAGAGCCCTTAAAGCATCAACTGAAGTGGGAAACCTGGCACAATGTATGCCACATTTCTTGTGTAACTTACATTAGGGTTATAACCAGTCATATAAGAATTATCAAGTCATTTGCAGACAGTTGGAATGTCTACAAAAACTACGGTATTCCTCTTTCCCTTTGTGTGCTCTGGGGAATGTTAATACATATTGCTTTTAGTATACCGTGCGTTGGTGTGCAAGTCAGCAAAAATTGGAAAGCTATTGACATTTTAAAGGGTGGAAATATCAGAAAAAGCATATGAAACTAATAAAAGAGACACACAAAGTCTGACTCCAAATACACACATGGAAGAGCAGCACACAGTGCTGAATCCTTTTCAGCATTGCTTCATTGCTTGTCTCAGTTAACCTGAGGTACAAATAACTCTAATTTTACTTGCTTGCTTGCATTCAGCTGCAGCGATGACAGATGGACTGATGAGTTGTACCCAGCTTGCACTACCCTGATATTTTATGCTAAAATTTCCTTATTTATTCTTACAGATTGGCTGCAGGAGGTACAGCATTTCCCAAAAACCTCCAGAAGGTTTGGTAAATGTTGCTGCCACAAGCCTACCACTCTGTGCTGCTGTTAAAGAAAGAATTCTGCAAAACTGATTGGAACAGACACACTTTTGACAGCAACATCATTTGAGTTCTTAAGGTCATGACTTCTTGTAGTATGTGCATCCCAGCTTGTGTCAGCATGTTGTTTCCTCTAAAGAGTGTGCTAGGGGGAGGTGGGTGTAGTCAGTAATCCCAGTGCAGTCCTCAATATTCAGTCCCTGAAAGCCAGCCACTAATTCAGACACATTCAAAATGCTTATCAGCTCTGGACAAAGCACTCTGTAACAGTTGCTTCACAAACCTCTCTCAACATTTTATCCCCCACCATGCTAGTACCACAATGCTTTGCTGCTGAGCTGTACCACCTTAGACTTACTAGCCTGACAGACATTTAGTCTTATGCTACAGATGATGTGAGGTGAAGTGAGGCGAAGTGGAGGGCAAACTCCTCACATGCCTCCATGAAGTTCTGGAGCTATTGGCTAGGCGGAATCTTGCATGGCACCACGACCTACTAGGTCTCCTGCACTAAGCAGAGGAGTTATGCAGCATCACTGGGTCTCCAGTCAGTCATAAATGTAACCTTAAAGTCTTCCAAGATTCAGAAACTACTGTTACCTAACATCCCCACATTTTGGAGCCCAACCACCCTGCTGGATGACTATCTTCTGATCCAGCAGGAGAATCGCATCCAGTGGACCCAGGTTGTTATTTCTTGAAGAAACAAAAAAAGAAGGTCTTTCAGAGTTGTAAGTGCACAAGGAGAGACAGCATACATCAGCACAACTTTTCTACATCCTAAGAAATCAGTTTCTCAGCCCTACATCATGGAACAATTCCCAAATTTCTGTTAGTTAAGTGTTGCATATCTTAGGATAGGGGCCCAAGAATCCTTTTATCAGCCTATGCAACACATACAGATGGTATAGGGAGTGGAAAACTGAGGTGTAAGGCTTCACAGGTACAAAATGTGTTCTGGCTGAACACATTAAAATGCTGCAGACCAGTAATACATTAAGCAATGTTTGGAATGGTATGAAGGGATGAAGGGGCAGTGAAGTCATCTGAGATCTGAGCACAGCCAGTACACGTCGTTCACGTCATTTGGAAAAGATCAAATTATATACTTTTTTTTTTTCTACTAATCTATCCCAGTTGAATATAATGGATTAATTTTGTTACAACTGGTGCAAAGTTGGCCTAAAGTCTCATGTGAGGTGATTCGCTAAGGCATACCCTACCTTTAATGTCTGTGTGAGAGAGATTATTCTTTTCCCAACTCCAGATCCCCTCAGAAAGAAAGTCCAGCTGTTGGTTTCTTTCATAGCAAGGGATCAGTACATATTGCTTTACATTTTCAATGCTGGTCATGCAAGTAAAAAGGCAGTTTAAAGACTTTGTAAGTTACAGCTGAAAGTCTCCAAAGCCTCCACAGATCATGGGGCTTATGGCTTTCATTGAGTCATAGCTTGCACACTTTAAAGGACAGAAAAAAAGCATTAGATCATAGGTGTAAACCTGTACAATGAAGTTCATTAAACTTCAGTCTGTTACCCCCGTACTGAGCTCAGTAACTTCTGTTTGCCTTAAGCGTATCTTCTATAAAGACATATAGCCTTGATCTGAAGACATCAAAAGAGGAAGAAACCATTGCTTCCTTCAGTATTTTGTTCCTGTGGTTAATCAAACTCCTAGTTATAAATGTGTATATTATTCTAATTTGAGCTTTTGTGGTTTCAGTTCACAGACATTGGCCCTTGATATGTTTTTTCTTCTAAAACAGTCCTTTAGTTCCCAGTATTTTCTTCCCTTGGAAGTACGCATAAACAGTAATCAAGTCACCTCCCGTTCTTCTTTTTGATAAGCCAAACAGATGGTGTTCTTTCATCTCTCATTATAAGCCTTTCCAGTCCTTCAGTCATTTTTGTGGCTCTCTTCTGTACTTTCTCTAACTTGCCTTTTCTTTTTTTAAAATGGACAACAGAATCATACAGAAAAATCCAGTGTCCATTTCACTAATACTATTATTCATTCCATTCAAAATTACAATTATTCATCCTTGCTATTCCTCCTCACTAGTTTTCTGGTTTTATGCCCAAGGATTTCCTGTTCCCCCTTCTGCCACAGCTTCACAACCGGAGCTCACACCAAGTTGTTTGTGCTTTATGACTTTTAAATGCTTCTCAGCATTGCTGCCCTCTAATTTCTTGCCCCAAAATCTTTCCTCAGCATAACTTGCCACAACGCCATGCTGGACTTATCTAAAGAGTGATGACTTGACAGACAGTTCACCAACATTCATTTTCCCAATTTTTATTGCATTTAATATTGCTATGAAGTCTGACAGCATATGATTATTTGGGAACTTTTACTGTCCTTAAAAAAAAAAAAAGAAAGTATCTGCTCTCTGTGCTTGAAGATGTGCCTTTTTGCACCAGAAACATTAGGATATCCAAGGCAAATATAAAAAAAGAATTAATAAAAGCTATAGTTTAAGAAGGCTTTAGCCTTTTAAACTAATGCATCATTTCTGAGGCTCAGTTATCTGAATGAAAACAGAGAAACCCACACTACGTCTGATTTTATGCAGTGAGCAATAATTTGCATTTCCCTGAGAAATAAAACTTATACAAATAAGATTTCTAGAGCTCAACAGCTGCAAGGCTTCTACCTTTCTCATGGCTTTCAGGTTTGGTCTTTCAGGAAAGCTTCTCTGGAGCTAATGAAGCACTGAACTACAAGGGAAGGTTTGAAGAGAATAATGAAGGACAATGAAGAAGATTAAAAACAAATGAACAAATCAATAAAGGGACAACATTAAACTTTATGAAGACTGTAAAACTGGAGGATAAAAATAACCTGTACTCTGAGTTATTCAGTACCAGTAAAGGAATATCACAAAGTATAGATATGTATGTTCATGTTTGTGATTTTATTTCTATCATGACAGATCTTATCCAGCAACAACTGCTGAAATAGCAACTGAACTAAAAATATGCATACATATCCGAGAATTAGCCGAGAACACAAATTGAGCAAGTAAAGTTGCATGAGCCAAGCTGTAAATTTGTGTTATAAATGTCTGTGTCTGCAGGGCAGTATTCATTTAACTCCTGAGTAATAGCACAGATTGCAGAGATCTATAACACAATAAAGTTATAAAAGGAAAATTTTTATTAGACTCCGTGACTTGATGATTTATATGCGGTTTAAAATATTAAGAGAGATAAAAATGACAAAAAAACCTCTTTAAGAAGTCTGTTTTCCTTTTTATTAGAAAAAAAAAGCCCCTTTCATTCAACTTCCCTCTGTCCTAAGTTATTTGTAGAACTCCGTGTTTTATTTAAATATTCAAAATACCTATTAAGATACAGACAGACGTTGCTGCATTCCTGTTAAAGAGGTTTCAGGGCTTAACTGAAGAAAAATGGGAAACCAGCTTTGATTTCCACAGGCCAGGTAGTTTCAGGATATACCTCCAGATATATACATAAAATGGATATGCTGGGGAAAAAAAAAAAAAAAAAGGAACTACTGGCACAGGGCAGACAAATATAAATAGATATTTGGTCATTGTTCATTTTAAAAGATTTATCTATGGATTCTGGAAATTTTAACACACACATACTAACATGCACACCCATGCATCATGTGAGAAAGAAACACACAGCAGATTCACATAAAATAATCCCTATACAAACCAGAACTCAGCTTAACTCCTTTTTCATCTTCTCCAAGTCTAGAAATCCAAATGAGATCCTGTTCTTCTGAGGTTTTTATCAATTTCCTCTGTTACTCAAAAATTTAGACAAAACAAAACATATGCAAATGGATCTCATTTCAAAGCGAATTTTCCTTTACCTTTGTACTATTGAAAAAACAGAGTTTGATGTTAATAACAAACAGCATCTATGTAGAATGAGGTAAAGAAAGCTACAGAGAAGGAGGCATATATCTCGGGCTAATTATACCATCAGCAGAACTTCAGATTGAAACATTTGCAAGTACTTAATTTAACAGTTTGAAAAGTCTTTTCAAACACAACCAGACCAGAATTACACTTCACGATAATGAGAATTTGTTAAGAAATAAATTTGACCGTAAGTAGCTAAAATGAGAGAGACCTGATTGTTTCAGAAAACTAATGCTAACAGGCAAGATAAGCATCCAGAGACTTGCAAATATAAGCAAGAAACAGGCAGTTCCTAGCTCTGGACAAAAACCCCCAAACCTTCTGGAACTGCTGTGCTAGTGTGCTTATCTCACTGCTTCTAGCAAACCAGACAGTGGGTATATATCAGAAGAACTGCATGAAATGTTACGGGTATATACCAGAAGTATTACCTTTGTTTACCAATAAGGCATGAAAAAAGAAAAAAATGTTGGGTTTGTTTGGGTTTCTTTAAAGTCAACATTTAAGAAACACAACAAACTCCCTGCCTGAGGAATGAGCAAACTATGAAGAGGGTACAATGCTCTGCACTGATGAAACCACAGCAGTCAGAACTGTGGTGAGATCACAAGGTACAGAAAATGTACAGGCACCAGAACTGATTCTTGTATAGAACTGTTACAGAACCATAGTGCAAACCCAAAGCTCCTCATGTCTTTAGGAGATGTGCCTTAAGAAGGCCAGTAAAAACTAGCAGAATGTGAGCCCCAACTGATGAAGCAATTATGAAATGCATGTGGAAGCACATTTTACATGATGAGAGCCAGATTATTTTTGATATTTTAAAGTTCAAAATATTGCCCCAAGGAAACAAAAGCTACTAGTTAGTGCAAAGATGAGCGCATTTTTGTTAGTTATATAGTAGTTCCGACACTGAAGTAACAACGTAATACACAAAGGGTTATGGTAATATTTATGTGTGGCGGCTAAGCACAGCCAGGGTGGACAGTCTGATCCAGGCGTTCACATAATCAATTAGAGTTCTGCTGTCTTTCCTGACCCTCCATCCAGATTAGCATCATACTGTATGGATACACGTGGATGAATCATCTGCAGCACCTGAACAGGATGTGTGAAGAGGCTTGGTGAATCAGTGATCCAGTATGAAGACAAGAGGACATTATTTTCCTGGAGAGATCACTTTTTATAGGAGTTTCTAAATCTAGGTCATTTACAAAACCCATTTTTGCTCTTCCTACCCAGTGGAGGGTATTAGGTCTGGCTTTTTGTCCAAGTTTCAAATTAAACAGTTGTTTTTAAAACATTAAAAGTGTCCTCCTATTTCCCAGTTTCCCAGATGTGATTTTTTTCCTCTAAGACCACATAGCTGCAGCTGTGCACAGCTAGACTATTGCAACATTCCTGCAACCTCAGCAGTGATGACAAAATAATAGAGATTAGATGATCACTGAGCAAAATCTGAAAACCTGTTTAAAACTGCATGGAGTCCATGACATGAAAAGCATTATTTAATCTAGGATACCTTATTCCCTTTAGTACAACAAAATAAAACCCTGGGTCACAGTTTCAAGTTCATGCTCCTCCTCCATTCATGTACATAGCTTCATACTGAATAAATATGAACTTGTCACATTTCAGCCTTGGGTTATAACTTCTTTTAGTTTTTCAGTGGTAGTTTGATCACAGATCACACAAGTACCTTGTAAGAGGTGAGGGTGAAGAGGCTGGTGAGCAGTAAGAACAGCTGTCATCTCATCATGATCAGAAGGATGTATGTACTCATAAATGCTGTTACCAGTAAGCTCCACCTGTGAAGAGACATGTAACACATGAAGCAGTGCAGCTGGCTAATTTTCTTTTTCCTATCCCAAAAGTGTTCTTAAGTAACCTGCCTACACCACATCTGGGTAACTACACACCATTTTAAAAACATAAGTTCAATGTACCAAAACCGTGCTCCTAATTATACCCATTAAACTAAATTAATTCCTTCTTCATCAGTAACTAATATTAAAGGGGCTTCTGTGGGAATTTCTGGTGATGATCCCGATACAGAAAAGATGCTATTAGAGAGAGCTGGCAAATGAAGTGATAAACTAGAGCAGCTGCAGAAATGTTAAATTGCTGCAAAATTGGATAAAATCTCTGTGAATGGTATTAATGTTTCTTGAGAAGACAGACATTTTAAAAAAATAAGTTTCTACAGGTTCCCAGGGACTATCACCTGCATTCAGCTGGCAGCTGAGATTTCAGAGCCAAACCACTAGACTCACACAATTCCTCTGTGTGTTTTCAAAGATGATCCACCACACTCAACCCGCAGTAGTGCGAAGAGTTCAGAACAGTAGCCAGTGAATTCAAAAGGCAGACAGACTTCCATAGATTTTCATGGGCACTGGATTGAGCCTTTGCTGCTTTAAGCAAACATGCACAGTAAAGATTAGATCTATCTTAAATATCTGTGTATTCCCTCTTCCCACTTGAACTTTGCTCACGCAAGAATGTATTTTTGTCTTTCCCACTGTCATACCCATAATAACTGCTACCCAAAAAAAATGAATAGTGTGCACCGTATGTCTTTTTTGCTAACTCTATTTGCCACGTATGAAGCTCACCAACAAAAGTCTCCAGATAGATGCAGTAATTGATTTAAGGAGTGAACCAATACTTTGAGCCTGTGTTTTAAATTAGTGTCAGGCTGCCCAATTGTTCGGTGTGGCCTGATGTGCCTTGGGCCCCCAAGATCAGAGACAGCTGAGAGGTGAAGTAATTTAACCTATTATTCTCAGCCAGTCCTACTGATTTGCTAAGATGTGTGAGTTGCCCTTTCTTTGGAATAAATGAAGTTGTCTACCCCACAAAGCAGTCTTTTCCGAAAATGTTTCTCATCGTTCCATTTTCTGCATTATTCATGGAATGTCTCTTCCCAAGACTATGCAAACTAACTTTCTTTTTCTAGCCATCTATTCCCCACTGCTTCTCTCCAACACCCCCTCCCTCCAAAAACAAACAAAAAAAACAACACTAATTTGATATTCTAACCAGAATAAAATTTCACTAAATAAGGGGGACAGAAGGGGGGGGGGGGGGGCATAGAGAGAGTGAGGAAAAAGAAAAGCAATGGAGAAATGGAGAGAAAAATAAAGAAGACAAAGATGTGAAGAAACATGAAGAGAGATGGAAAGAAAAGAAATGGGGAGAGAGAGAGAAGAGGAAGGGAAGGGAAGGGAAGGGAAGGGAAGGGAAGGGAAGGGAAGGGAAGGGAAGGGAAGGGAAGGGAAGGGAAGGGAAGGGAAGGGAAGGGAAGGGAAGGGAAGGATTATTTACTCTGATTCGTTTATATGGTTTTCTTTAGAAGTTCTCCTTAAAAACACTGGCTGTTCCTTTTCAGGATTGTAACAGGTGGGGACCTTTTATAGTAACACTTTATATTCAAACTTTACTGGAGGGGGAGGAAGGAGAATATACAATCTCACTGTGAGTCATGCTTCTCAATGCTTTTGTTTTTAACAGCATGGGAAAAACATACTGTGAATGTTCATAGTTTTCCCCATAAATATCATAATCACCTACAGACACATAAACCAGGTTAAAAAAAAAATGTCTAACAATTCTTACAGTGACATGCATTTCATTGGCCTGGATGCTTGGTAAACCAGAACGTGTGTGGTTTGGCCGATATGCTGAAAGAAAGGAATGCCATCCAGAGGGACCTTGACACACTTGTGAGGTGGGGCAGTGCCAGCCGTATGAAGTTCAACCATGCCAAGTGCAAGGTCCTACACCTGGGTCAGAGCAATCCCAGGCACAGCTACAGGTTGGGCAGAGAAGAGATTCAGAGCAGCCCTGTGGAGAAGGACTTGGGGGTGTTGGTTGATGAGAAAATGAACATGAGCCGGCTTCAGTGTGCACTCACAGCCCAGAAAGCCAACTGTATCCTGGGCTGCATCAAAAGGAGCATGACCAGCAGGTTGAAGGAGGTGATCCTGCCCCTCTACTCTGCTCTTGTGAGACCTCACCTGGAGTATTGTGTGCAGTTCTGGTGTCCTCAACATAAAAAGGACATGGAACTGTTGGAACAAGTCCAGAGAAGGGCCACGAGGATGATCAGGGGACTGGAGCACCTCCCATATGAAGATAGGCTGAGATATTTGGGGCTGTTCCGCCTGGAGAAGAGAAGGCTGCGTGGAGACCTCATAGCAGCCTTCCAGTATCTGAAGGGGGGCTACAGGGATGCTGGGGAGGGACTCTTAATTAAGGACTGTAGTGGTCAGACAAGGGATAATGGGTTAAAACCTAAGCAGGGGAAGTTTATATTGGATATAAGGAGGAAGTTCTTTACTGTGAGGATGGTGAGGCACTGGAATGGGCTCCCAGGGAAGTTGTGAATGCTCCATCGCTGGCACTGTTCAAGGCTAGGCTGGACAGAGCCTTGGGTGATATGGTTTAGTGTGAGGTGTCCCTGCCCATGGCAGGGGGGTTGTAACTAGATGATCTTCAGGTCATTTCCAACCCTAACTATTCTATGATTCTGTGAAAAAAAAAATATCATAGAAGAAAAGTAACACTGTGGTCAAATTTCAGACCGAAAGGAGTATCATTTGTGACCCTGTTCTTATTATTTTGTCTTTGACTAATAGTGATTTTGTTGAAGAGCATGTTTTGCCTTTGAAATTAAAACAATTGTATCAGAGAATACAGCTTCCAAAAAAATACAAACATTTATGGGTGGCTATACACAAAAATCCTGTTCCTTCAATACAAGGAGTTTCTTACAAAAGCAGTATCAGCCAACCTGACTAGCAGCATCAACTGTAGCAATCCAGACAATCTTGTTGCATCTCTGATGTTACCGAGCATATTCATAAGCACATCAACGTGCATCTGCTCTCTTACAAAGTATAATTCATGGGTCTCTCTTGCTTTTCCAAAAGTCACTACCAATTTCAAAAGGGCTACTTCCAGAAATACATATCTGTTCACAGAATTCACAGGACTGAACCCAAGGTCATAGTTTTATCCAAACTGTAATTCGCTTCCAGGGCTTATACCTAAATTTCAGAACTAAAGTGCTTTGTTAAACTAATGACTAGTTTTTCTCATTACACACATAGGAATATTTTCTACTCTGATGCATGCATTTGCAACCCCAGCAAAATCAGCAGGAGGTGAACATACAACACTGAAACCAAAATTGACCGTAAAAATGTGAGTGGAAACATAAAGCTGCCAGTGAAGAGATGGGGGCTACATAAGAGTCAAATAACCAAAATATGTATACATAATTTTGAAGCTGACCACAGTCTCCTGCTACACATAATGCATGCAAGCCCTTTTAAAGCCTACAATGAAACACTGAAAACTTACAAAAATAAATTATATGGTTGAATTCATAAACCTCAGGCTTATTAAACCAGCTTCCTTGATGCAGCTTTTTAATATCTGTAAATACCTGCTTACTACCAAATATTGCTGTTTCCTACTAAGAGGTTTTTTATGTGTAACTCAGCTGCACATTTTTTCCTGCCAAGAAATGATTCATAATAAACACAGAGGACCAAGTAGATGGATTCTAGAGCAAATAATTACATATTTTGCCTTTCATATACTTACTTGATGAAAGAAAAATAAACTTTTGAAAAGTTCAGATGTTTGTGGTTAAATATTTCAATACTTATCAAAAGTCAAAGATAAGCTTGGCTCACTCATGGGCCTAGAAAACAGCTGGAATAAGCTTCAGACTTTCAAAATCAAATATATACGTAGGTGTATATGTATGTATCTTTCACCATTGTTTCCTAAGAGGATTTTCCTCTCCATTCTGTGTCTTTGGACCCTAAGGGAAAAAAAGTATTTGGGGAATTTGAACCTATTTGTTATCCATGAAAAAAAGAGAGAAGGAATTGGCTCTCTCAGGTAGTATAAGTCAGTTCAACGCTAGTCTGAGGCCAATCAAAATTTGATGGAGGAGGGGGTCCTAAGTATCAGTATTTACAATATTTATCATTACAACTGAGAGCAAAGGCAGATCAAAATCCAAAGCCACAAATTAAGTGATAGGTCCACAAGTAAAGATGCAGCCTAGTCAGCAGTATTGTTTCTGATTATCTGATGCTGAGACAGAAATGAGTAAAGCAGTGCTGAAAAACAATCCTTAATGTTGGTTTTGAATTTTAAACTAGCTTAACTACACCAGCCAGTGAAGGGTTATTCAGAAGCTCTAATTTCTTTCTGCTGAAGTTAAATTCAAGATCAACTAGAAGATAAAAGCTACTGTAGTAGGTCTCCAAGAAAATCCTGCAAAATATTTTTAAATGGATTTTTTTTTAATTTAGTTTAAATATATATTTTTAAACAAATTGCACTTTAACTGGAAATCGGTGTGTGGACCATTTAATTGTCAAGTTATTTAATAAAAGGGCCTTTCTATGCACACCCTAAAAGATTTTCTACAATCATCATCACTCTGGTCTCAGCTTGTATTGGCTGGAGCTGTATGAGAGCACTTGTTGAGAATATAGTGTGGGATTATGACTTGGTGAGAGAGGCTTGTAGAATTTGCTTCTACAGACCAATCTCATTCTTGCTGATGGCAGTGGCAAAACTCCCAGTGATTTCCAGAGAAGTAGGAACAAGAACTCATTTAGAGCCCTGGGAAGCTTACAGGAACATCCTAGCGTTAATGTATTAATATCCTAGTACATAGGAGTAGCCTAGTATTAATGCTAGTACTATTTAAAGCAAAATTGTCCCTTCAAAAATAGAACATTGAGACATAGCAAAAAGAGTTAAGATGCTAAAACAGTATGTGGGGTGGGGGGGTGGGGGTGGGGGTTGAACCCACTGCCTTGTTCAGGTGGGATTTTGTATTTGTAAATAAACTATGTGCTGTGAAACTGCTGGAGAACTTAGTGTTTTGAGAGTCTAAAACGTGCCCTCAGATTTGACATCCCCCTGTCCTCTCTGATCTATAGCTCTCTGGGGAGTTCAAGGATACAGCCCATTCATTTACAAGTCTTTGCTAAAGTAAATTATTTGTGATTTTGCTTATGAAACTTACTTCAATAAGCAATATGACCAAATCCTCTAATTTTCAGCACCTCTTCCACTGAGGGTTTATAGGTATTTACATATGCAATGCACGTGGAATTCAGTCTGTGCAAATAGCCATAAGGGCATGAGGGCTAAGTATGACTAAAGCCTGTGTGATGCTTTCAGTTCCCTCTCCTTGAATGTAGCAAAGTCTGTTTAGCGCCCTACTGATCCCATAGTTCTTTACTTTTACCAAATCACTGAATAATACTGAAACTTACAAGATCTGATGATTTGACGTTCCTCAAAAGGAAAGAAGAGAAAGAAACAATTTCTGGACAAAACCTGGAAGATCAGTTAGCACTTCTTCAAACAGCAAGCAGCATGGGACAATGAGACTCTACTTCAGCAAGGACAGGTGGGAGCACTCAGTGCTTTGGAACAATTGTACTGACTAATCTATTCTAGCAGTCAGCAGTGTGGTGGAACTTTCAAAAAAGTTAGGGTGAGAAGAACTGTTAATAAGGCTATCAATTCAGAGCAGAAAATAAAGCCGTTCTCTAGGACAGTGTGATCCAAAACAGCAATATTCAAAGTAATTTGAACATGCATTAAATGTTATGAAGCAACTAATACTATACTGTAACAGACTCAACTGAGCAAACTGCTTGGACTAAGAATGTTCCCTGGACACATTTTTTAAAGTTGGCAGAAAAAAAAAGTAGCTACATAGAATACCGGTTCTCAAAATTACTTTTTCTGTAAGAGATTACAAAAACAGGGACTTTATTTGCCATTAGAAGTTGCGTTTCTGACATTACATATTTGCATTTTCTAGCTATTTAGAGTTCTATTTTTTCTCACAGGTACTAATTCTAATATCACTATTACAAACACACACCCAAAGGACTTCACAGTTTTTCTAAACTAAAAAAAGTTAGTTACTACCAAAGTTGAAGTACACATATAATCTCCACAACTCAGACCCTTCTCTGTTTATTGAAGAGCCACACGGCATATTCCCCCGACATTTTCAGAACATCCTGCTCTCTCATCTCCTTCTTCCCTCTGCTTTTAAGTCTTCCCTTTATTTTTGGGAAGTGTTTGAGATACAATGGATTCTGAATAAACACTTTTGTTTCTTGCAAGTCACATCCAGGGCCCAGTGAAATTAATTAGGGATTTTTCCATTGGACTTTGGCAAGCTTTCTGTCAGGTGTTACCAATGAGTTTGTGCAATACGTTTACACACAAAGGTAGGGAAACTTGCACTCTGCAATAAATTCAAGCTCTTTGCCCTCGTACCTATCCCAGAAAGGTAAAAATTTAGAAATGTCCTTCTAAGAAAAAAAGAAAAAAAAACCCACAATAAAACCTCCTTATACTTCTTGTGCAGAACGGTAGTAAACTGAGTTTTATGAGTTCTATCACAACCATATAAAACGCTTTACTGAAAAGACCGCTGAGCTGGAAAAACTCAGGAAAAACTACCCTGAATTCCATGTGAACACTCATAAATCTGCCCCGCTTTTCTTTTTCTCCTAAAGCACATTTACCATAAAACTCAAGTTCCACATCAGATTTCCTCTCTATTTCATAGCAAGTCTCAATATCTTACACAATTTAAAACATATAGACTTGAATTCTAAACTTTATTTCAGACGTATAGCATTACCATGCAGGCAATAGGTTTGGGTTTCAAGCTCTGTATATATCTGCAATTTGCAATATCATATTATTTATTACCCTTCTTAAAGGTAATGAGGAGTAAAATACAATGAACAAGAAAAGATATAAAGACAGTCATGATGTGGTTGTAAGTAAAGGAAACTTGAATATTTAAGTAATGCCATTTGTCAGAGAATAAAGTTGAACCTTCAAATACACCTAGAAAACAATGTCATTATATACATGGCAACATACCAGTATTAGGTTCCAAATCTAATATCTGTGTTTAATAGATGGACAGAATAAATCACTCCTACCTGAGATAAGCCAAGATGTACAGATGCTGTTTCTGAGATGTACATTATTTTGCCATCTGATGCTACCACGAAAACAAAGCCATCTAAAGTCTGAAAGAAAGATAAATATGTTAAAAAACAAGCACTCTGTTTAAACTATTTACAGCCAAAAAAGTTTTTGAAGTCTTTTGGAGAGAAATTGCCATCCAACTTCAACAGCAGCAAATAACAGCAAAATTTAAGGAACAGAAACCTTTATCTGATGCTGTTCCTACAAACGCTGTGACACATGCACACATTGCAAAACCTAGTTCATTCCCCTGCAGATGCTAGCTTTACGGCTTCACTTTATGCTAACATTCTCCTGTTAATTCTAGTTATTTTAGTACTTAGCACAAATCCTGAGCTATGTGGTACTTAGGGAAAGTCTACTACTACACAAGCCATTTTTTATGGTATAATTGGCAGGCACAGCTTACCACTATTTGCAATATTTAAGGATACTGTGAGCAATGCTTTAAATTTCTTTGACTGTATTTTCAATAATGTCTTTCTGAACAGAGGGCTATCTGCTATGTAACTACATGAACTTAGAAAAAGAAAGTAAAATAAATCAGCATTCAAAACTTTATCACATTTGAAGAGAGATACTTATGCTCATTAAGCTATAGCCATATACTCTGTGAATCTGGACCAAAAATTAGGCAACACACAATGCAGACGAGATCTAATCCTACTAATTGATATTGATGGGATACTGTCTGGAAAGTGATTATTACTTATGTGAGTAAAAATTGAAATTTAATTTAGTCTTTTATGATCCATACAAGAAAAATAATAGGATGCAAAGAGTACAGGTTAGGCAAAACTGACCATGATTTGGACCTATAAACTATCAGTTTGGGGGTACCTTGATTTTTCAGTGCCTAATTTGAGGCATTTTTTTTTAAATACCTTACATCCTCAGTCAAAAAGTATCCATTACCACTAACCAGTTTAGGAAGCTCTGATTGACGTATATATGAATATCACTGGAAAATTTATTTGGAAGAGAAAAATCATTTTTACAGCACACAGATAAAACAAATGCTTATTTTAATACATCTTAATATCTCAAGTTACTGAACCAGGAGAGAATTAATAAAATCCTGTATGATTCATGCTCTTACAGTGCTGCCCCAATAAGAAAGTATTCCAAATTATTCTCTGGCCTACTAATGATTGTACAGCACGTTAATTGAAACCAGATTACTCCTTGCCTTTACTTTCTTTTTTTCCCTCTTTTTTTTTTTTTTGAACATAAATTAAATTTTGTAGAAGTATTATAATGGGAAATAAATTATTGCACCCTTAGCAATAACTTCACTTTTAAACAGTCATTTTGCAACTGTGCTACCCAGTATCATAACTAAAACCATGTCAATGCTTCCACTACTGCATCATATGGTGCAGTAGGTCTCTAACTTGCCTATGCAGAAAAGTATATTGAAGCTGAAACTTTGCATGTAAGGTTTCATTCTAAAAACCTTTAAAAGACGTTTGTGGCAAATATGTGTTTATTAAAATGTGAAGCATTCATAATTCAGAAATAACTGAACTGTAAAATGAGTATTACAGGTGATTAGCATATAATGTTACTGAAGTTCATTTAATGCCAGGCAAAATGTGAAATAGCTGACATGGAGGAGGAGCAAACGTGACAACAGTTATGGTATAACTAGTTTCGTATTTTCTAGGCACACTAGTGATTTTGAAATGTCTGGCAGGACACCAGCCACACAACGTTTTCAAAGCTCTGAATACCTTCACATGAGGTAACTTTCAACTTTATCGATTTCCATGGACTATATGTGGTCAGTACCACATGTTTCACATCACGCTGCCGAAAGCGCAGGAGAAGGGGTGATATTTTGCAGGGCTTCGGTAACAACTAGTTTCAAATGCCGGAGGACTTCGCACAGCGAGGTCCCGGCTACTAGCCCACGGCGCTGCCTTTTCACCTCCGCCGGTGTTGGCGGCTTGCTCGAACTTGGGAAGGGGGGAACTGTCACAGAAACCGAACGGGACTTACGCTGAGGTTTCTATCCCCAGCAGAGTGTGCAGCTACAACAGCTCCAGCTTTGTGACCAGGAATTAACCTCCTACAATAAAAGCGGCCGTTAAACGATTACAGTTTACTAGGTCTTTAAAATCGGGGGAGATGGACCCTTGCTGTATGAAGTTCACGTATAAAAAAAAATGGAGCTAAACGTATTTTACCTTTTTTCCCCGGCTACCACTTCCTAAACTCTCCTATGCGGAGTGTGGGGAGGGGAATTCAAGGGAGTGTGTGTGAGGAAACTCAGAGGAATACCAGAGCAGACCAGCGGGGATGCGAAGAACGGTACGTTCAGGGGCTGACTCCCACGGGGAATCTTACCCCGACGTTCGCCCCCTGCCTGGGAGCCCTGCCCTCTCCACGGGTTTCCTCTCCAGAGCCACTGGCGGAAAAAGGTGATCCCGTTCCCGGGTGTCCAGCGGCCTTCCAGCCTAAACCGCGCTCCCCGTTGCTACCGGTCGGAGGCTGCCGGCGGGACATCCCCAGCAGCTCGGAGGAGTCTGACTATCGCTTTTGCTGCTTGGGGACACTTTCTGTGCACAGAGAACAGATCAGTGCCACGGTAAGCTGCAACCTCTTACTAATATCAAAGGCGTAGGGGCGGGAGTGGTATAACAACTGAAGTTGTTGGCGTCTCGTTTTTTCTCCCCTCCAAGCCGGTGTGAAGCTGGGGAGTAAGAGGAAGGCTTCACCCAGCCTCCTGTCGTGGTGCTGAGGAGAGGAAGAAGAGGAGGAAGAGAAGAGGCAGGAGACTGGTGGCACCCACAACACCAGGTTTCCAACACGAGAGTAGAAAGGGGTCCACTACCTGAAGCAAGTGGGATCCGAGCTCCATGGCTACGTTATCCAAGGGCCCTATCCTGCTTGGCTGTCCCCAGGCGTCACCCAGACCTGCAAGAGCAAGGAGCTGGTTAGAGCTGGAAGTGGTGCCGGGCACCCTGCCTCTCCAGAAGGACACGAGCTGCTCACACCCGCCCGCACCCCTTGTTCCGCAGGGAGCGGGCCAGGCCCCGGCATAGGGTTCAGAAGGTGGAAAAGGCTGACTCCCTTCTACACACACGCGTGGGAAGGGACTTTATTTCCGAGGGGGGACGGCTTCCCCACGGATGAACTTTCTCCTTCCCCGGAGAACCGCCGCCCTCCAGCGCTCCCCTACTGCTTCCCCTCGCCTGCCATGCCGGTACCTTCCGGTCAGCAGCACTGTGTCTGTCCCTGCTTCCCCAGCGTCTAGGGTGAGTGAAGAGGAAGGCAGGCCACACACTGAGAACCTGAGGGACGAGCCGCCCTGAAGGCAGTCGCGAAGCACCCGTCTCTCTCGCAGCCTCCCCAAGCACAAACCAGAGAAGGGTTCCTACACGAAGGGCACAAGGAACTGAGAGACACTCTCCCTTCTTCAACTGCTGCCCCGGCCACGCGTGCTCCCCGTGGGAAGTGCGGCAGGACGGGCCCCGGCACCCGGACTCACTGCCCTCCGCTCCTGCAAAAGTGCCGGTGCCGACGACTCCCATGCTGGCCAAGGCAGATCACTCCTGGGGAGGGGGCTGAGATGGTTAAAGAGGGCCGGGGCTCAATTGGCGAGAAACTACCCCGAGACCTCTTCACCTGCGCACTGACAGGACGGAGCGACTGCACAGCTTCGCCCCGACTGCCCCTGCCCGTGGACAGCCCGGACCTCGCCGAGCCCCTGCCCGCTGACCCAACCGCCCCGACCTGGCACCTCTGTAGCGTTGCCCGGCTGGCTGCGGACGACGAGAGCCCGTCACTGCCCTGGTGACAGCGAGAGGCTATTGATAGAGCTGTGCCAGGAAAGGGCTTGGGACGGGAAGACAGATCTGGGGGTGTTTTGTTTTGCATTTCTTCCATGAAAAGGAGGCTTGCACCAGCTCCCCACTACTCGTGCCAGCCGAAGAGCTGAAGACTCATGCCGGAACTTGATGGCAGGCCCTGAAGGGTGCCGTTGCCCGCAACAGCGCACAGATGGGGAGAGAAAGGAGGAGAAAGGGAGGGACGGGACCGCATCCGTTTAATGCCTCATTTTCACAGAGAAAGGACAGCCCTCGGGGCCACAGCACCGCTACTGAGAGGCCACGGGGCCCTAAGGGTGTTCCTGCCCGTGCTTCCCTGCAGCAGAGAGGCGCTGCGAGGGGCGATGTCAGGTGGGAGGCGGGGGTGCTCGGTGCTGCCAGCCTGGCTGTGCTGGCTCCCGGGTTGCACGGGAATCCCGTCTACAGCATGCAATGGGTGCTCAGCCCTGCACCCTTTAGCCCGGGCAGCCCCCGGCATCCCTGCAAACTGCTGTGCCGCCAGGAAGCTGAGCGCCAGCTTTTCCTCCGGTCCTCTCTCACCGATCAGGTGCCTCCAAATGAACCTCCCACTGCAAGCTTTCAAGGGAAAAGGCGCTGCAGCGGGAGCACCTCTCGGCTCCGTTTCGGGAGGCAGAAGTTGGCACCCAGGCGGGAAGCTCTGCCCTAAGCTCCGGTCACGGAGCGTGTTTTCTAACATCCCGCCTGAATCCCACACGGATCAAGGGATCCTTTGGCAGGGTGTCCTCAGGTAGCCCCGGAGTAGAAACGGCGGGAGCTTTTCTTCCCGCTTTCAGGGCGTCCCTTGGATACCCAGCGTGTCTCCCCATACCGCGCCGCGGAAATGCCCAGTGTGCGGCTTCTCTTCCCTGTGGGTCGGGGAATTACTCCTTCCCTTCACCCGGAAAAGTGCTTGGCCACGCACTAAGAAAAACGCTTTGAAGAGCCAAACGAAAAGTAGTACTTTTCTAGCGCTGTTGCCCAATTCACAGTTTGGAGAAGACTCCTAACTTCCAGGGTGCCGTCAAAATGTTATTTCAGCTGAAACGATGATTGCCCCCAGTCGGAAAGTTTGAGGATGGCAGGAACATCCTGCAGCCTCTGTCCCAAGATGGTAACAAGCTCTAACAAGAGAGCCTGTCCTAGTGCTGAGTGGCTTGCCCTTCTTTCTATTTACTAACTGCAAATCCCGAAACACGGGATTGTAACCCTACAAAGGGGCTTACACATAGCTGTATAAAAACTGTCCTGAAAAGAGACCTAACTTTCCGAAAGACGAAGCAGATTTACTCTTTGAGGCACTCACGACGAAGCTTTTCACTACCGATCCGTGTTTCCCGTGTTTCTGGGTGGCAACCTGCTCTGTCCAGGTACGGTTTCACAGTATCCCCCAACTCTTCACTACTTGGGGGATTCTTTCCTAACCCGCCCCCCCCCCCCAAAAAAAAAACAAACCAACAACAAAACAACCCAACCAAAGTCACTTCGTCAGCTTTGTTCCCTTTGAGTGTTTAAATTGGAGTTGCAATTGTGAACTCGCATCAAACGTAAATGTATTTGTTGGATCAGCTTGGCATTCGTCGAAGCTTATATTAAAGCCGATGATTTTATCGTTTAATCCGCCAGCAGATCGCATTAAAGGTGGAAACGAAAAGAACAAAACCTTCCGTTTAGATAAAGGGCTGACGCCCATTAACTTGTCTTCCGAGAGATTTGCAAACATCCTGCAAATATGCAGATGCAACAGGCTCCGCCGAGCCTCTCCTGCCCAGCGCAGGGATAAGGCACATTTTCACTCACTGGCCTGGAGAGAAGCCAAAAGAGCTCCCGAGTCAAACCGAGCGCTTCCTACATCGTTCAAACTAAAGGGATTTGTTGGGGCAGCCCCGGCTAGGAAGGGCTCTCCGGTGGGGAGGAATATCGGTATCCGACACAGATGTGAGCCCGTGCCGGACAGGTCATTTCGAAGGAAATGTTTAAAACTGCACCGTTGTAGTACGAATTACCTGCGACTCTGGCCCAGAAAGCCGCTTCCCTGCGGCGAGCATCTTTCCCGCAAGTGCTAAGAGACTCGTAGGATGGGCTGGTTCCCGACCACAGCCACTTTGCCGTGCCTGGGAGTATTGGATCGCCTACTGCCAGCGGTTCGGGCCGGCTCCAGACACTGCCGGTAGCGTGAAGCCCGGGGAGCCAGCGCCGGGCTCAGTGGGCAGGAGCTGGCACGGCGAAGCGCTGCCTGCGGAGAGGGTGACTCGTCGGTCTCAGACACAACCTCCTCCCTCCTGACATTCCGCCGTCAGCAAACATAGATAAGAGCCCCTCTCCTCGTTTCCCTCCATTTACTGAGGTCTGTAACGGCCGCGGGTTCCGTTCCCACCGGGGAGGACAAGGACGGGCACGGCGCTTTGCCTGGCAGGCATCACCAAGGGGGAAATAACCAGCCCTAATCGCAACTCTCCCCGCCAGCCCTACACCTCCCCCCTCCCTGCCCCGGGCGGCTGATTTGGCTCCGACAGCGGCTTCCCAGGGACAGAGAGGTGGGTTTGCACAGCCCCCCCGAAGTTACTGCTGCTTCTGCCTTTGGAAGACGTGGTGGTTCTCATACAAACGCGTCCCCTTCCCTTCGTCAAACCCGGGCACGACTTCCCCCCCCCCCCCCCCCCCCCCCCCCCCCCAGCCCCAGCCTTTTAACATCTCTGGCTGTTTTTCAAAGTACCTCAACATTCACTTTGTACTGTTTCCCAGTTTCCAGGGCGGAGGGTGAGTTAAACTGTAATAAGATCTAGAAATACTTGGGAACAACTCCCACCTTTGCTCTCCAAATACATAAATTCGTAGACACACACGTTTGAAAGCCCGGTAGCTTTTCTGCTCGGGATTCTGCTAGAAGAATTACTTAGCGATGTATTATGTTAAGTATCGGGTTGCCCTGTAACGTGGAGTATTTCCTCTGTGTCTGCTGTACTCCCCCGGAGCGTGCGGTCCCCCAGCGCTGTTCAATCGCCATCCTTCACATGGAACCTTGGGTCAGCTACAGTCGCCGGGATTTTCAGGGCGGCCTCTCCTGGGGGGATTTCTCCCCCGCGAGGTTGTGCCTTCCTCGGCAAGGAGAGCAACAGGGAAATTACCAGGGGGGGGGGAGGGCGGCGAGCTGCCAGTCCCGGCGTTTGCCGGGGACGGGGAAGTGGCGGCCACTGCCCTCGGTCTGACTTTGTCTCCGTCGTTTAGGCCAGGCATTCGGCTGCATGAGGAGAAGGATGCGGTATGGCAGCTCGTGGCGTGGGCAACCAGCAGAGCTGACACCTTGCCCCAAGCCCCCACTGCAGCAGGGGGCGAAGGATCTCATCCCCGACGGCGCAGGGGGTCGCGCTGCTTGATAAGCGGGGCCGAGAGGCCGGGCCGGGTCAGGAGCCGAAGGGGAGCCGCCGGCCGCGGCGGGGATAACCTCTGTTAGGCAAGGGAGGCTTCCCTGCCAGGGTCGCTTTGGGAAGGTGAAAGGCTGCGGTAGATTAACTTCGGCAGGGATCTGCCGGGCCACCTGCCTTCTCTGCGAAATTCAGCATCACAGGCTGGAAAGGAGGCCGAGAGCTGGGCGACGGGAGCGGTGGGTGTAAAGAGAGTAATTTAAAGGGGAAAAAAAAAGTACTAAAGGAAAGAAAAAAAAAAAAGAAAAGAAAAGAAAAGAAAAGAAAAGAAAAGAAAAGAAAAGAAAAGAAACCAAAAATCAAACCAAGTCCCAGAGATAACAAAAAAAAAAATCAGAACCAAAACAAACACTAAAACAAGCCACACGCAAAAATAAAATAAAATAAAATAAAATAAAATAAAATAAAATAAAATAAAATAAAATAAAGAAATTCCACAAGAAAACCGCCTTCCAGCCGCCCTCCAGGACACCTGTACAAACCCAAATCCGGCTCTTCCCGGCCCAAACCCCTCTCTTCCCGGCGAGCCAGAAATACCAGATCGTATTAACAGGCCTGAAAGCGGGCGCAAGACAAACAGGTTCAGGACAGCTAGCGCTCCAGTGACCCTTTCCTTCCCTCCCTCGCATCAGGGCAGGAGAGGCCGAAGCGGCGACACCACCACCGCCGCCGCCGCCGCCGCTGCCGCCCGTTTCCGCAATGCTGCGGCCGGCTGCGGCTCCCTCCGCCTGGGAACGGCCGCGCAGCTCCATGGAAGCCCTAATGGCACTTCTGTTTTAGCAAGACCTTTAATGCCACTATTAGAGGTTAGTACAATAGAGGCAGGGTTTCGAGGAGGGAATACTCACAACGTCGTCTGGGGCTTTATTTATTTATTTAATTCATTAATGAGCCTGTTCCGAGTATGAAAATGAGATGAAATAACTGCAATTCTCAGTGATTTTCTTAAAATATACATTCACAGCCAGGTTTAAATAGGGACCGAAAACTCTGGATGCTTCTAGTAATTCCTGTTGTCTGCGTCTAGGCGTAAGGAAGACATCTAAGATCTATCGCTCTGTCATTTTAATTCAGGTCATTTTGTATAGCGCACATTATCTTTTGTGACACTTATTAATCAGCTTGTTCCCATCCGCTTTAAAGATCCATAAATGTGCAGTTTTACAGTCAGTTTTGGCAACTGCTTCGAGGATGGGGGCAGGGTCACAATTTAAACCAATCTGCCTCTGGGCAGAGAATCGCGGGTTTTGAAAGCGATTTATTCTCTCTTCTCTTCCTCTCATTAGCTCTTTTTCAGAAAGAAAAAGACCAAACAAAACAACAAACCCAAAGCCAAAGCAAACAAAAACATAAAATACTGACTGTCAAGACAGAAGTCCCGTGGTGTATTTTTGTTCTACAGCAATAAATGCCTTGGCAAAAAGTCAAAACACTAGAGAAGACGATCTTACAGAGCGGGAGCGCGGGGGAGGCTGTAGGTTGCCGTCTCCTGGTCTTTATTTCATGAATCTGAAGGTCAGACAGACACCGCGTATTTGTGATCTCGGAGCCAAAAACTGTGCCTTCTCCGCGCCTTGAGCGGGGGAAAAGAGTAGAAACGAGAACAGAAATCTCCTTTCTTGCAGCCTAATCGGGCTCCTCCGCGGGGAAAACCTGTGAGTTCAGTCCAAAATGTGCATATCTGGGAAAACCCTGGAGGGAACGAGCAGGGGAAGACCTGTCTAAACACCCTCACAAGCCCCGTCGAAGCGCTACGACCAGACGCCGCGGTGAGGGTTCCAAACTTTGCCTAAACTATGTGTCAGCTTGCTCTGGAAATAAAGCGGGAGGGGAAGCCATCCACTGGAGTTTTTAAAAACACAGACCTTTCCCTCTCTCTCTTCCCCTCCAGTCTAGACAGAGCTGGAAGCCAGTTCTATAGCTGGACAACGTTCCTGATCATGCTGGCTGCAGTCACTACGGGCCTAGCACATGCTGGAGGCGTCTCAGGCCTCTCCCCTACCCTGCCACCGCGGGCTGGAAGAAATAAACTCCCTTCAGCCTTAAAGTGGTGATGCTCAGGAGCTGGCTGGGGAGACCCGGAGCGCTGCACAGGCGGCGGAAGCCTCTATGTGATGACTCCCCGGGGGAGCGGGGCGGCGTGGCTCTCACTGCTTGGGCAGCAGAGGCCGGCGGGTGGCAAGGGAGCTGTTACTTGCCCACCTTTATTTCAAGTCCCAGGACCTCGGACATGGATTCCCATCTGGTGTCCCGTCCCGTTCCCCCCCCCCCCCCCCAGCCCATCTGCTCCAGCGTGCTCTAAGGGGCTTTTTCCCCAGGGGTTTCTGCCCCAGAATTTAAGATGCGGAGCCGGGCAGCCCTCTCAGGTCCCCGCCTCCGTGTCGTCCCGTCCTGTCCCCCCCCCCCCCGTTAAGACAACTGAAAACCACCAGCTGGGTATGGGGAGCAAGAACATTCTTCCCCTCATTCCGCAGACAAATCTCGAGGGAAACGGAAACTGGGGTACTGCAGGACTGTGTGCCGTCGGGCATCACCGCGCCCGGCATCAAGCACCCTACTGCAGCCACCTGTCCGGCTTCATTCTCTACCCTTCACCCTCCCAGCCACTAAACGCAAGGTTCGGAGACAGGAGGCAGTTATTCCCCGGCCTGTCATCCCTGGATGCAAAGCTTTGGTTTTAAACGTATTTCCACCCGTACTTAAGACGATGAAAGATCAGGAATTCGCTCTATGCATTTAAACATTGCTCTTAATAAGCAGAGTGTGCGGAAGCTCACGCCCGGCCTGTTTAAGGAAGACAGACACATAAAACACACCCGAGCTGTGGGTATAAACCTGCTCTCGGGGTCGTCTTGTTGCTCTTGAGGATCAGTAAGGCTGCAAAAGCAGGGACACATCCGGCAGCATCTCGAAATGCGCCAGTTTTCTGGCTAAATCAAAGCCATTGGAGGGCATGCTCCCCAGCCAGGGCCGGCGAGCGGCCCCCGAAATTACGACGCTCTATTTCTCATCGGGAAATTCCCCGATGGGGGATAATGGCTGGAAGTCGCAGCGGAGCAGCGCGTCGTTCCCCCTTGCTCCTCTAACCGAGCTTACTGCGGGAGCACAAGCCAAAGGAGCCCTGGCTTTCCGTAGCACGGTTAGTACATGCTCTCGAAATTACTGAATTAGATGGCCACAACGGTAAGCTTCTCTCGGTTTGGGAGTGGGGGGTTTTTCGCCTCCGCTACGCTTATTTTCATATATATAGATTTAATTTTATCTGCAGCCTCTTAATAAAGCTCCTTAGAAACCGCGACGGAGAGGCAGACTTTGCACTCTGGAATTTGCTAATTCCTTCAACATCCCCCCCCTCCCCGTCCGGAGAGGCACAAACAAATGACAAAGCGGGGAGCTGGGCTTTATTTAGCCACCCGCAGACGCTAACCGGCGTTTCATTTCACGGCTCAGAGGCGGCACGGAAAGAACGGGGGGCCGACGGTTCCCATGGGGTGCCTGCCGGCCTCTTCCCCTCGTCCGAAACGGCCAGACCTTGCGTCCTTTTGGACTGTAGGGTGCGAGGCTAGCCGGGGCGGTTTTCTACCAAACACCGGGGAAGAAAGGAAGGAAGCAGAGCCGGGTGTCAGGCCTCCTCTCCCCGTGTCTCCAAGAAGAGCGACAGAAACCCCCGGCGCTCACCGCACCGCACGATCCCGACTCCTCATGGTCCCAGGTGGGGAGCAGCGGGGTTCCGGCCCCGCTCGGGCTGGTTGGGATCGAACAGGTCTCCCCCCGCTCTCCCCGGTCCCGGGAGAAGGCGGATGGCTTCCTTGCTAAGCCACCGCGCCTTTTTTTCCCCCAGCCTGCTTCCCAACCCCCAGAAAACTCCAATCAAAACAAAATAACACCACTACCCACAGTATTTCTCCCCGAGGCCGTGCCTAGGCACCGACAGGAGCGCCGTGCCGAGGGGCCTACCCCAGGGGCCGGCCCGGCTGCCTCCCGGGGCAGCAGACACTGGGCACAGCAGAAGCGAGAGGAGCCCGCTTCCTCGGGAAGGTCCCCCGAGAAGATGGAGCTGAACCTGCCGCAAAGGAGGAGCAGGGACAAGAGAGGGATTAACCGGACGGCTCTGATATCCCCCCCCCCCCCCTCCCTCCGCTGCCACCCCGGCACAACTGCCAGCTGGGGTCCACGCATAGCCAGCACCACCGGCCGCTGTTCCCGGGGGCTGGGAGGGGGGAGAGGCTCGTTTTCCCACGTGCGGCTGCAACGGGCTGTTCTCTGCCTTAGGCCTCACAGGACCAGGGCTGCTCCTTGCAGCCCACCCTCCAGCCCTCTGTCACGCCTTGGCTTTCGGGCAGCGAGCGCAGCGCTGCCGCCTCTGCCCCGACAAGCCGTCTCCCTTCCACTCACGGCGGGTTTTACCTCGCTAGCACCCCTGCAAGCACCCTGCTTCAGATGCTGGCTTGTCTCGGATTATGTGTTCCCCCTCCCTCAACCCCCTTTGGGGCCGCTGGTCTGCCCCATGCCTCCAGTACGGGCCGGGCGGGAGGCGGACGGCCCCTTCCCGTGGAGCCGGGGTGGTTACCTTCGGGGAAGACTGCTCGCATTTTCAGGTAGCTGGTGGTGAGGCGGATAATGGATGCCTTGTCCAGCTGGGAGGTAATGGCCGAGGGCAGAGGCAGGAGTTTGGCCAGTTCGTAGAATTCTCCATTTTCTTTTTCCCGTCTAGTCTTTGCCGCGTTCTTGGATTTTTCCTTCATCGCGACTACTGCAAGGCGAAGATGACACTGGCATATTAGACCCGATTCTTCTGAATTGCAGGGGGCATGGATTTCGGCTTCAGAGTTAGTATTTTCGTTTAAGTAAGAGGAGGGAATTCACCCAAATCAAATCAAATTATAATAATAAAAAATAAAAGCATAAAGGGAGGAAAAAACGGGGAGGGAAAAAAAGTCAATCCAACAAAACAAAAACACCAGCAACAGAAATGGTGCGAAGAGGGGGGAGGCAATCTCTGACCCACAACCACGACAGGCAAGGCCCTCAAAAGAAGTCAGTTCTGTTCTGACCCTGCGATATCTGCCTCTTGGAAACAGAGGCTAAAAGACCTACAGGAACCCCGGTCCTCTGCCTGCAGCTGGGATCGGAATCTTCTCCGCAACGGGGAACAAATCACCGGGTCCCCTTCAATAAAGGATTTCTACTCAATCCGGCCTCGTCTAAAAATAATAAAAAAAAATATTAAAAATAGAGCGTCCACGCAAGAAGTCATTGGGTTAAGCAGGCTGGACCATTTTTGGACATTTTGTCTCTTGAAAAAAAAAAAAAAGGAAAGGAAAATAATGAAAGACCGAGGTGCTCGTGTAACGACGTGCCAAACGATGTGGTCCCTGAGCGCGCGATGTGAGGAGACGAGCAAGGAGCTGGCGGGGCAGCCCCCTGCTAATCGAAAGTCAAAGCCGGTGCGGAGGGAGCTGGCGGCTGGAGCTCTCCGAAATCACAGGCTCGCATTTTCTTCCGACGCTTCCCTCTCGGCCAGCTCTCGGCGTCTTGCGGTAGAACGACGCTTTCCCCGTCCTCGAGAGGCTGCTTCAGCGGAGCGGCGCGGGGGGCTCCGAGACCCGCGATGCGGCGGCTGTGGCCGGGCTGGGTAGATGGCTGGGCTGCGGGCGCGGGGGTCTGCTGGCCGCGGGGCTGCTCCTGCCGCTCCGGCCGCTGCGCCCAGCTCCAAGTGTGGTTCTCATGCGGAGTCAAATTAAAGGATCCGTTTTCCTTGGGACCAGTGCCACTTCAGCGTTGTCTCTTTCCAAACAAGTCCGAGCGCTGGCAAAGGCGCGGGATAGATTCTGTTGGATTTATTTATTGTTTGTTTGGTTTTTTTTTTATTTCTTTTTTTTTTTTTAAATTTCCCCTCCTTTTAAAGAAAAAGAATTTGCAAGATCAGGAACTGTTTCTTTTTATTCTTCTTATTTGTCACGCATTTAAATTGTAAAGCTGTGGCTCTTTGCACAGGCGTGCCTTTCAAAGGCAGAGGGAGGGTTTGCTACATTCACCTCCCGCAAGGAGCAGTGATCCTCACCATACGGCAAGGATCGAAAGTAAATTTCCCCTCCTCTTGGAAATCCAAGCCGCTGCGCTCCTTGCCTGAAAACACCGGTATCTCCGGGTTTTGGTTTTTGGTTTTGTGGGTTTTTTTTTGTTTTTTTTTTGTTTTTTTTTTCCAGGGGCAGAAGGAGCTCTGAAGTGGACCCCTCTGTTAATTCTTTAGCAAAGGCTGCAGAAAGCCAGGAGAGCCTCAAGAGGGGAGGGGATAATGTATCCGTGACGTGTCCTCCCGCGCAGCGCCCTCCGAGGGACCCAAATACAGAGGAGCCAGAACAGAGCTGCAATTAGCACTTGCCATGGGACGGAAGGCCGGGGCGTGGGGAGCGGGGGGCGGAGGCCGTCTGCCTGCTGCAGCCCCATCTCGCTCCCCCCGACCTCCCTCTGCAGCCGTGAAGAGCCGGCGGAGACCCGCGGTCCCTTCCCCCGTAACCTGCCGTCGCTCACGTAGGATCTTGCTGCACCGGCCGTGACCTCGCGGCGCCTGGGGGGCCCTGGTATCCCCCCACCAGGCACCCAGCTGCCGTCTGGGGCCGGGCATGCGTGGGGCCGTGACCCGCGTGGGGCCTCCATCACCAGACCCCTTGTAACGCCATTAGGTCATCCGAGCACTCTCCCCTTGCTGCTCTCGCTCTGGGTAGAAGGGGCAAAATGCACCTGAACACACCTATGTGTGTGTGTATCATGTATACACATGCATATTCATGTATAGCACACATTTATACTATATATGAACATCATATATATATACTCCATGTATATTACACACGTGAGTATGCATGTATATATGCATGTACGCAAGTAAGTACATTTACAAACGCACACATCCATATATATTTACGGGTGCCTCCTCGCACTTCTAAGTGCGGTGAAAGGAAAGAGCGGGGCCGAGCTCCGGATCACCGCAGACCCCCTCGCCGATGCCGTACCGACGGCCGCCGCTCACCAGCCCCTGATGTGACTTCGCTGCCCGGGGGGCCGCTGTTGACCAGGGCTTAATGCCAGAGTGGCTCTTCGGGGGAAGGTAAAGAAATTCCCCCGAGCGCCCTGGCCTTGCTGTAACCGCGGGGTGTGTGTGTGTGTGTGCAACTTTGCATGGGTTTTCACAGCGGCCGCTACAACATGAGCGGTGCCCGAATCACCCCTCCCCGCCAGAGACAGGACTAACCCCCGCCCGGCCGACGCCGTGCCCGACCACGCTTTGACTCGGCTCCTACCCGATGGGAGCCCTTCGCTCTCCGAGGGTACCGTCGTGATGCTGCGGAGGGCACGACGGTAGGGACACTCACGTACATAAACCCACTTCCATGGGGAGCCGGCCTTACCCAGTGCCCCTTGGGGGAAGCTGGGCTGCAGGCGGCGACTGAAGAAGCAGCGTGGAGGAAACCCTCGGTGTGAAGAAAAGGAGGGACCAGGCAGAGCTGCGGGCAGAGTCCAGCGGGACTCGGCTCCACAACCGCGGGCACAGGGAGGGCGCGGAGAGGAGGATGGGGTCGCCCGTTTGCAAAACACAATGCACCGGTCCTTAATATTAATCCCCGCGAGAGGCCCGGCTGGCGGGCGAGTGTGTTTGCTTAAGGTCGCCCGCCCCTCTGTAATTATCCTATTACACCAGAAAGGGCCCGGCCCGCCGTTGTCGAGGGAAAGGCCACGCTCTTTAACCTCCCCGCCGCCGGCGGAGGCCCCGTCTCCGCGAGCGGGACTTACTTGGCCCCCCGCGCCCTCATCGCTACCCCGGTTCTCCCCTCCCGGGCTGTCTCTCTGGGACGTGCTGCCACGGGAGGCCAGTTGCCGCACTGCTTCTTCGGGGTGGCGAGCGGGAGGCTGGGGCACCCCTCCAAGCATTTGCCGCTTGAAACGTGGGGCCAAGAGGGGGGACAGGAGCCTCAAGGGGCTCCCGGGCCTCTCCGCCCGGGTTCATGTCCTGTCTCTTCCCAAATCCCCCGCTCCCCCAGTGCAGGTACCCGGCACCGCGCACGTCCTCTGCTGGCGTGTCCGAGGGGACCGGGAAAAGGATCTCTGTCCTGCCGTCCCGGGTGGGTTTATGCTAAAGCTGGCTTCCAGGTCAAGAAAAGCTTAAGAGAAACGGCTGCACAAGGGAGCCCAGGCGATGTGACCCGGTTTTTACCTTCCTGTACTGCCCTTTTCGCACGCAAAACAGGAGCAGCCTCGCAGCGCTCCCGCAAGGTCACCCGTAGCATGGGGACACTTTTGGCTTTGGGGACGGCAGATGTAGGCGGCAATTAAACCCGCCGCATTTTTTTCCTTGATTTTTTAATTTTTCCTTTTCCTTTTCTACTTTTCTATTTCTATTTCTATTTCTTTTTTTTTTTTCCTTTTTTTTTTTTCTGAATTATGCTCCGGCTGGGACTTTTTGCCAAGCAAAACAAACCAAAATTAATCTAGGAAAAAACCCCCACCAGTCGAAAAGGAACTGCAGCCTTTCAGGGAAATTCTCAAAAGTCCGCCCGTGGCCGAAACTGGACTCATTAGCACAGGTAACAACAAATATATGGGGGAAAATATTATATATATATGTATATGTTGAAAAGTATCTGTATTTCAAGAAGGTCCTAATGGGTCCGATACAGGAAGCTCCGCAATAGTTAACTAGAGAAAGAAACTGTACGGGACGTTTCTGTGTCCTGTAAACAGCATATAGGGACAAAAAATTGTCTCCAAGGCAAGAGAGAGGGGAGCACGTTATGTTCCTAACAAACGACAGTGATTTGGAGAAAGGGCAGGTTTGCGAATGTTTGCAACCTAAGTCCGACAGAAAAAGAAAAGTCCCGGTTGTTACAAGGGTGGCTCAAACCTGTCGAGGCGCATTCGCAATATTCAACTCGGAGAGTCCGAGGTGGCTGCAGGGACCTTCGGGGACGGGCTTCCCTCCGTCCGTTTTAGTTAGAAACTTCCCTTCAGGGAGGAAAAGAAAGAAGGAGAAAAAATAAAACAATTAATTACTTAAATATACATATCATATTTTCGCTGATGCGCTATTGAATCACACACACACAAAAGCACTGTTACTTAACAGCATTTTCCCCTGATTCGAAACGGGGAAGCTGCCCCGGGTGGGAACTCGAAAGCGAGCATTTCTTTCCCAGGTGAGCTGTGTTGCAGAAGAATATTTCACCTTTTGTCTTTTTTTTTTTTTCTTTTGCCTCGCTCCTCCCCCAGGGGTTTAAACTAAAAATGGAAAATAAAGACGAAAATTGTGGATGAAACCAGCCTTCAGCACCCCACAAACAAACTCTACCAGCAGCTTCTTCTCTGCTGGTCTCGCAGTGCGCCGGGAGGCACCGGGGCTTGCGCAGCGCGGCCGAGCTCTTGCGCGCCCCACGGCTCGCGTGTGTGCATGTCTCTGTGTGTCTGTGTGAGTATCTGTGTATGTCAATGCGTGTGAGGTGTTACGTGGGTCCGGGGGGCGCGCAGCACACGCGTGTCCAGCATTAGGAGGCGAGATGCCGGGGCAGGCGCTGAAGAAGAAGCTCAAAAGGAGGGGGGTTAACGCCTTTATTTTTTGAGGGGGGAAGGGGTAATCTTGGAGGCAAGTAGCTTCCCTCTGAGGGAGCTGGTCCCGGCACATGCAGGACCCCTCCGGTGCACTATGGGGTGCGCATCCCGCTAATACCCCCACTCTTCTTCCCCCGTCCCCCGCCCGGCGGCGGCTGCTCCAGCCAGCAACTGCGCGGCGAGGGTATGTGTGCTGGTTCCAGGGGAGCTTCAGTCACCATTTGCAGATCTCGGTGTGTTTTGGTAGGGATGCTGGTAGGGAAGAAGGCCCCAGGCAGGAGGCAGGTCAGGGCTGGGCATCCACTCGTGTCTGTGGAAGTGGTCCCGGTACCAGCTGGTCAACTCTTTGGATAAGCACCTTTGCAGGTCTTCCACATTTGTGTGGTTTCCTGTGTTTCTGTCTCATGTGTTCATATAATACACACAGTGGTAGATGGGTCCAGGCTAGGGAGAGAAGGGCTGTGGGGCGAAGCACAGTGCAGGTCATAACTTTTGTCTGATGTGCTTAGCTAATGTATTAACTGTGAGAAATACCACCAAGTTCCTCAGGAAAGAAAATATCATCAGATATTTTAACATTTACAGGCTGCAACATCAGCATTGGTATGAGCTCAAGAACTAGCAGCTCTTATCGTCCCCAGAGGAATCCCTTGTATTTTTTTTTCCTGTAACTACTGTTCCCAAGTGTGGATGTATACACACACACGCTCACACACACAAATCCTATAAACGCTAATAAAACAGATTCCTCAGGATTTGTTTAACTTTCCCTGGCACCGCAATCTTATATTGATATTCAATGGGGTTACTAGTGTGCATGAGGATTACTAGTTAAGTATAGACCGTAGGATCAACCTTCTAGTATGCCACTTGAACATGTCCCTGCAAATAAGTGAGGTAGGAAACGTAAGCATTGACAATACGATTAATTTGCACTCCAGACTTGAAAGGAAAAAAGGAAGTTAAATCATGGTGCTAGAATTATTAAACTATGCAGAATTGAGGCCTCCGGTTGCAGGGGATCATTTTCAGCTCTTTACTTGAAGCTGTGTTACTACTATTGTCCAACCTTTGCTGGCCACATGGGACAAAGTTTGGCAGTAAGACAGAAAATTATTTCTACTGGGCATGAACTGGAAATATCCAGCTGGGGTGTGGATCCCATTTCTAATCAGAGTGAAGGGAAGGAAAGCTCAGTGGCTCTCTCGTTACTCAGATAGCATTTTTAGTTTGTCAAAAGCAGCTTGAGCTAGCTATTCAGAAAAATATCTGCTGTTTAAATATGAAATAAGGCTGTTTTGTTTTTTTTCCTTAGAACTAATAAATTTGTTTATTTTTTTCTGTTCATGAGGTGGGGGCGTACAAGGTGTACACAATGTACAGTGCCTTTACATAACATACAGCGATAATACAGGGATGAAACACTGCGGGAGCTGTCAGAGTTGATGGACTGATCCAAATGGATGACATTTGCAAAAAATATGTGGAAGTTAAAAACACTGAATGCTCATGTTTTTGGGTCGGGGTTTTAATTTCAGTTTTTTAAGGAGAATAAGGTTATTTGTTAAGGCAAACTTCATTCCTTTTTCCAACTGGATCTGGAATTTGATGAATTTTCTGAAAGTAGTTTCATAAAATTCAGATAATTGATATTAATTTTCATGACCAAACTTTTATGACCAAACTTTTGTTTCTGCTCATGTAAACTGAAAACCATATTTCAAATTTTAGCTGCAGTAGAGAGTTTAAAGGGTGAAACCTGTCCTTAGGAACAGGAGAGGGAATGTATTAATCACAGAGAGGAAGCTTCTAGGATCAAGAAATAGGAAAAACCTAGTAGGAAAAGCACACAGTGGAGCATTTCTACTCTATCTGTCTGGAACCCTTTGAACATTATGAAAGTCAAAGTAAGTATTTTTATTTACTATTTTAAAGTTATGTTCAGTGACTTGAACTTGTTTTCTCAATGGCCCTCTGCTCATATGAATAGTGTGACTAATCTAGTGGAGATGAGTAATGGATCTGTGAGGAATAGAGGAATTCTGATGCAAAAACATCTCTCTGTTTTCTGGTGGTATTTTATGCTTTTTGGCATTCAATATATTATATAATGGCTGTCATAAGAACTTCAGTAATACTTTATGGTGAAGTTTATAAATACTTTAGTCATGATTTAGAAATGATGAATGGAAAACACTATACATAATTATGTGATGTTTTACCATATTCTAAGAACATTCACAAGCAAATGTATATGCTTTCATTAACTACTGTACCTTTGATTTGTTGTTACATCCTGATTCAATATTTTTTCATTTGCCCATTGAACGCTTTGTAACACATGTAATAGCTTATTTCTAAATAGTTATTTTGCCATGTATGTGCGGAGAAATTTAAGAAAAGAATAATCTATTCACATGGGACTGGGACATTATTGCAAGGGAGAAGGGATGAAGAAGGGAAGCTGAGGTTCTAGAGAAGGTTGCTTTTGTGAACTTAAGACCTTAGCCCTGCAAATGAAAATCTATCAGCCAACTGTCCTAGCTTAAAACAGCATGGAATAATCACAGCAGTGCAGCCCCAGCAAGGCATGACAAGGCACTGAGAAGAGTGGGAAGGGGGGTCTGTCTACTTGAAAGTGTGGTTAAGATGATTAGACAGGTCTATCATGGGCATGGGAAAAGCAAAGATTCACAAGCTCAGCTCTTAGGGAACTGGTGGTTCAATGGATGCAATGCCTTTTGGTTCAAAAGGCAGAGCAGAGGGCAACCTTATACCACAGTGTCTTGTTTGAAATGGGTTGCAAGTCTCCCAACCTTCATCCTTGCAGAGTCAAGGCTTTTTGTGTGTGTAAGGAGCCATTTGAGCTGACCTCACCAAAGGCAGAATGCAAGAGATGTTCCCTGCCTCTGTTCATGTCTTTTCATTATAAAAACAGACAGTTTGCTTCTGGTCACCCTGAGCTTCCCCAGTAGCAGTGAGATTGAAAAGTTATGCCATTTGGATAGTAATTGCCACAATGCAACTGCATTTGCCATTGAAGCATTTCAAAACCATCCTGCATGGACACACAAAGAATTTGCTTGTATTGGTAACTCACCCCTCAACGAACTCACACCAGCAGGTTTTGCAGCTGAACTGCTAGTCAGTCATCAGATGTATTTGAAAGGCGAGCTACTCTCAGTATAGGAACTTGCTGCTATTTCTCATTACTGTTTCCAGCTTTGGCTATAACTCACATGCCTTCTTCCTTTTGTCAGGGTTCATATTATCAAGGTTTCCACGCTTTATTATGGGAACTTGGGATGTGTTCGATCATAACTGAACAAAGATGACCTAAGTTCAGTCTCTGTTAACAACGGAAAGATACTCAGAAGATACTGCCCTCTAAAATGATCTGTTTGACCTTTAGACACTGATGCTGAAATTTGATCCCCAAGACCCACCAATACCAAAGAATTAGACACTTCAGTCACTGGATGCCATTTAAATGTGCTCTCAGTTTCAGAGCACAAAGCCAGATGCAGAAAGGGACTCAGGAAGAATGCAGATGCTGAAGTCTAAAATGGGAATGCTGAGCACTTCCACTCAGTTGCTGCCTAATTATGGATATATCTAAAGCCCAATTTTCATCATCACAGCTCTCCAAACACACCCCCAGTTGCATCTCAGCATCAGCAGGGCAGAGCTAGCATGGTACCTGATGCAGGCCAAGGAAGCAAGTATTTCTCTGCTTCTCTCCTTTGATCTGTGCCCAATACAGTCAATAAATACACTGTAAAAATGTGCTGAAAGCTTCTTCCTCTCCAAGATCAATAGGAGAAGATGTCCTCACGCATAAAACAAGGAGGGTCTTGAGGCTCAAATTCCAGGTGTCCCTCCCATGGGAACCAGTCCTCTGGCATCAGTTCTTCATTAACCTCTCCAACGTGAGTCCTTCCCACAGGATGCAGTTCTTCACAAACTGCTCCAGCATGGGTCCTTTCCACAGGGAGCAGTCCCTCATGAACAGGCTGCTCCAGAGTGGGTCCCCCATGGGGTCACAAGTCCTGCCAGCAAACCTGCTCCAGCATGGGCTTCTCTCTCCATGGGGCCACAGATCCTGCCAGGAGCCTGCTCCATTGAGGGCTTCCCACAGGGTCACACCTTCTTTGGGCATCCCCCTGCACCAGCATGGGATCCTCCTTGGGTTGCAGGTGGATATCTTCTCCACCGTGGACCTCCATGGGCTGCACCACGGGTTGCAGGGGCATCCCTGCTCTGTTGCCTGGAGCACCTCCTCCCCTACTTCTGCACTGACCTTGGAATCTGCAGAGCTGTTTCTCCCATGTATTCAGAAGAATATTGCAGCTCTCCGGTGGCAACAGCACAGTTGTTGCGTTGTGGGTTTTTTTTTCCCCTCATGTTTTGTTTTTTTGTTTTCCTTTTTTTATGTGCCCCATCCCCCCTTACATCTGTTATCCCAGAGTCACTACCAGCATTGCTGATGGGCTTGCTTGTGACCACTGGTGGGTCTGTCTTGAAGTTGGCTGTCACTGGCTCTGTGGGCAGAGAAGCAGCTTTTAGTACCCTCTCAGAGAAGCCACCTCTGTAGCCCTCCTACTACCAAAACTTTGCCATGCAAACCCAATACACTTGTGCAGTAAGAGTATGTTAGAGATATCAGACCATTGTTCACTTGAGTGTGTGAGGTGGGTACTTTCCTACTGAATTAATTTCATTGTGCACAGAAGAATCAGGATTTACTGGGGAAATTTTTTATATCTTTTCAAAGGGGTCTTTATTTGTCTGTTTGTTTTTAATGTTTATTATTTGAGGTCATACACTGAACACAAATGCATTAAAATTCCTTGGAGTAGAATGAGGTGCAGGACTTCCCCCTCCTAGCCAACTGCCCTGCCAAGCAGGATAGGATCACACTATTTTTTGGTTCCTTTCCTTTAGATTTTCTAGGCAGAGCAGCCTGGAGTGAGCAGAAAGGACTGGGAGTCTCAGCTCCATTTATACCCTGCTGTTGGAAAGACGGAGATAAAAGTTTGAACTTCCTCGAAGGCAATTGAACTTGCCCCTTATTTCATGAATTCAGGATCACTCTGTGGTCTGGCAGGAAGATGAGGAAAACTGGTGCTCTGCTTCCAGTCTCAGAGCTTAAAAAGCATTTGCCTTTTTTTTTCTTCCCTTACTCCCCCCACCTCCAAACAAACAAACAACCAAAACCAAATTAAAATGTTGAAAGAAATCCCAGTCAGGGAAGCTCATGATGAGGAAGATGTTTAAGTCTGATGCATGAAAAAGGCTGTAAGAACCATTCCACTCCCTCAGCATCTCCCTGTGAAACACTCGCTTGGGTGTTACAGTGCTCAGCTTTTTTATGCATTCTTTTCAGTAGAATCCAATCCCATAGCAGATTAGGTAGCTAACCTTGAGTTTGGAAATGATGGATGCTGGGATTTGGATTATTTACAAGGAGCTGAAACACTTGAAGCTTTACGTCTTCAAAATAATATTTTTTTTTTTTTGTATTTTCCTACCTTAAACAACCAACTAAACAAGCAAGCCAACCAAACTAAACCAAAACCAAGAAAAATCTGTTTTACATTACAATGGAGCAACACATTAAATTATTCCACTATTTTCTGGTGCTCTTAACTTGTTCTCATATAACCATCTCCATACAACAAACCTCAGCCAAATAAGATTCTTGGACTTAAGTCTCCAAAATGGTGGACACCGTGCTGCCATGGCAAGAAAGACACCTCCCCTCCACCCCTCCTTCCTTCCAAAACAGTGTAGAATTTTCTTGCATTTCCAGACATGAAATGTACTTATTTTCTGAGATAAGAAATCACCAGATTCCCCCCATCAACAGAAACTGATACATACTGTAGTCTACAAACACTCCTTTTATCACTTGAATGGTTTCAGAAAGGCTTTTATTTCTTCACCTCCTGCTACCTGATATAAAAGACAAATTCTGAATGTGCTTCCTCCTCTCTCCTCCCTTTTGAACTCAGAGCCCTTTCTGTATTTATTTTCTTCCAAGTTTTCTCTACTTCAGGGTTTCTCCAGCACCAGAGACATGCTATGAGCGTATCATGGGACATCTTCTTGTGCGCTGGGATTGGCAGACAACTGTTTACCCTGAATAGATTGCAAGTATCGCACAGTGCAAATACTCGCAGTGGGATTGATTACACTGATGTCTCTGACCCTCTGAACACATGCAGCATGGACCAGAAAAACCAGAGGGGATGTTAGACTGAGCTGAGTATTTGTGCAATTAATGTGAGATAAATATTCTCTCAACTGCCTATTCACTGCTTTACTGACTGTTAGAGACCTATCATTAAGGAAGTTTGCAGTCTAATTCCATAAACATATAGGATTTCAGGCAGGTCAGTAGAACAGACTTTAAACTGAGGCATACAAAAACAAAGTGAGAGGAAATAGGAGCAAGAACACAGAGAATATTATTTATCATGAATGCCTGAGAGAATCATCTAGAGAGCTGAACTGAATTTAGAGGGAGATAAAGCTGACAGATGAATCTTAACCAAATCCAAGATGAGAGAACAGCATGATTGGAGAAATAAAATAGATGTGGTGATGATAGCCTCTAGAAGAGCAGTGAAGCTCTGCAGAAGTTCAAACCCATTTTCAATAAAATGTTTTATCTCTGGGGATTACTCAACCAGAAACTACAACTCTGCTGAGATTTGTCTCAACACCAGTAAAAATGCACAGGTCTGATACTGCAAACAGAGTTCCTGTGAAGAGGCTAAACTCCTCATGAATCAATATCATGGTCTTCAGTATTAACATGGCTTTCAGTCAGTGGAGGCTTTTTCTAGTGATGTAATGTTTTTAACTTGATATCCTACTCCGTAATCCTAGTGAGGACAGAGATGTTGTGGAACCAGGCAATAGTGGAACAATCTTAGCTTCCCTATGAGCTTTTGGTTAAATGGCTTCATAATTTCGTAGGTTCAGCACCTATGACACATAACTTGTCTCAAGAGACTGATGTTTATTATCTAGTGAAATCAGACCTGATGCTGAAATATTAAAAAGAAGGACTTCAGTCCTGCCTGCCTGTGTTCTGGTTCCCCACAGATATTCACTTCTGGTTTTGATGTCCTCTGTTTTTGTAAACCAAATGAAAAGAATTTGCAGACTGTTTGGGTATTCACATCTACATAAGCATATGCTTATGTAGGACCTTTGATAACTTGATTTTAACAAAAAGGTAAATTAAGTAAGGAATTTCAACTCTTAACTCTACATTTCCCAGGGTTTGACAGATTAAATCAAATCCGTAAGGGCATTTTACCATAGTATTTTTCTGCTCAAGTATGTGATTTATGTCCTCTTTTTATTACATGAACCTTTGTCTCAGTACTATTGGATTTAGTCTACTAATGGGTCTCAGCTGATTTTATTTTACTATCTGCAAATTTTTGCACACAAAACCAGACAAATGCCATGCAGGGGTAAATTAAATCATGCAATTTAGTGAAAAAGCAAGTTATTGAGAGAATAAGATTTTAACTGTTGATCCAAAACAGCTCTGCCTGTAAACAATGGATCCTTGGTGTTTACTGTATACTATCTGTCTAAATACAAGGATTACTGTTTCCTCTGGTGTAGCAACTGGCTGGAGCTTCTCACTAGTAGCTGTTATTAGTAGCAATGACACATTAATTGAACTTCACTGCTTCCAGGTGTGTGGCACACTCCAGGGTCACCCAGTGCACTACAGTTTCATGTGTATTCAATTACTGTAGCATTATGAAGGAATGCAACATGTCATGCATTAAAATGTCAATTACCACTTTTATGGGATAGCGAGTAAAATAAACCAATGAGCTTTTCATAGCGCCAGTTTTGTCTGCTTGGTTGCTGTAAGCATCCAATGAAGCATCCCTTCATCCCCTTCCTCATCTATGCAATGAATTTAGAAATTAGTGCTCGGTGTTAGAAATTGTTAGAGTACATGTGTATGAATGAGTGGCTTGAATGGATCATGTAGTACTGTTATTAGTGATGCATCATAGAATGGTTAGGGTTGGAAGGGGCCTTTAAAGCTCATTTAATCCAACCCCCCTGCCATGGGCAGGGACATCTTCAACTAGATCAGGTTGCTCAGATCCCCATCGAACCTGACCTTGAATGTTTCCAGGGTTGTGGCATCCTGTTATGAATGAATCAGTAATGGTTCACCTCAGTGATTTGGTCTGAGACGCTCAATGTCATGGGCAAAACCTCTCAGGTGTTTTCAGGGACAGAAAACAGTTGACACCCTGCTCTCTATCTGAGTCAGCTGTAGCATCTTTGCTAGAGCAAATCTGGATGTGATTCATAGGTTTTTCCTGAAGTTTTACAGTGTAAATGTTCACACCAGAGACACCCTTGGAAATCTCCCCCTTTAAAGAGAAATGCCTTTTTTTTTTATCAAGGTGTTTGTTCTCCCCAGGAAGGTCTGCTGTCCCTTTAGGTAAGTTGTTGTTGGGAAATCTCCTAAAATCCAACTTTTTGGGTTAAATAGAAGGCTGAATTTTTGAAAGCAAATTTGAGCTAAAGGATATAGAATAAAAATATCCTTGCAATATTACTATTGCATAATATTTTCATACCTTTGAATATTACTATTGTATAATATTTTCATATATCTAATTATGTTCCATGACATTTCAATGATCAGTTTTTACTGGTAAACTATTTTTAAGATCTATTTTAAAATTATTTGTTTAATATGAAGTTCTGCTTAAGGAGTGAATGATTACCAAGCCACATGGTCAGCTGAATATTTATCAGCAGCATTTTTTGTGTCACTGCTTAAGCCAAAAGTTGTTGCATAAACCTTACATAAGTAGTATTTATATAGAGAGCTTCTTAAAGATCAAGATAAGTAAATTACTAGATAAAGGTAGGTATTTATTTTAGCATTTAAACTGCGTAGCTTTTTAGTCTATTTCCATAGACCTTCCTGACCTTGGAAGCTGGCAGGAATAGAAACTTCTATGGTGCTGGTAAGGACACTGGATCAGCTTCTTACATCAATAACATCCTGAAGAAGTATTCTAACTGCTTTTAACTAGGTCTTTCAAAAGCTATTGTAAACTGTGAATTAAGAGAGTGAACCTTTTATATGAAAGCCTGGGAACAGTGGAAAATAATGTGGTCTGCATTCATGGATGATATGTTTTGTGCCACATTAAATTTTGACTATGTTTCCTACAACTACAGGAGATTTTGCCCCTGATTTTGAAAGTTCTTACTGTGAAAAAGAATTCCCCCCCCCCAAAAAAAAAAAAAAAGAAAAGGCATCAGACTGGAATCACAAACATGCAGCAGACCCAAGGTTAAGATAATAACTGAATTCCAGTGATTCCTTAGTTTCTCCATTTCTCTGCTGGAAATGGGTTTTGAGAAAGTATCATCCCAGGGATGCTCCTTGTCTATCATGACAAAGCTGTGTGGTATCTGGCAGTGTGATGCAGAGTTCAACCTAAGAACAAGACAATTTTTACTAAGGAATATGATAAATTTCCTGTAACTTGAGGCCTTTAAAATTAACTTGGGTGTGCAGATACACAGCGTGCTAATTCAAAACCCCCAAGTCTTATTTCTAGCTCTTCAAATTTATACAATCCGATGAGGCTAAACACACAAAAGTCACAAGGATAGCATTCTGTAGGCTGGATCCTGCTGGAGATTCAGGGAGATCTCTGAGAAAGACAGAAGAAAGCTGTAATGATCCCTTCCAGTCTTAAAATCTACAAATTTGTCCTGAATCATGCAGAGGAATTCTTACAAATTTAAAAAAGCACTCTTGTTTCCCAGTCCCCTCTTTTATATGTAATCACACACAATACCTAGTTGCCTACTGGGGAAATATATATAAGATAAATGAACACATTTTGTCAGTTTTAACCAACCAACCAACAAACCAAAGACAAAGAAAGACCCTAAAACAGGCTAACAGTTCTTTAAGACCCTGAGTGTCAGAAACAAATATATTTTCATGGGTTCTTCAAAAGAATGCAGATGCCTAAAGAACTGTATACATCCTTTCTGTTGTGAGCAACCTTTTGAAAGACAGAAGGATAAACACATTTTCACAGTCTATAAAAATATCTCTACACATACACACGCATATAAATACATATATGAAAGGTTATGGGGAATATTAAGTTGCACATCATTACTTTAGAAAGCACATAAATGGCTCTTTCTGATCTCTGTGTTTGTGAAAAAAAACCCAAACAGACCAAAACCCCATCAAACTCTAGATCACACAGCATTTCAGAATGAAAGTGCAAAATACGGACTGTGACCATTTCTTATTTATAAACATGTGCTATAAAAAGCCAGAATATACACTTTATTTTTAAATTCAACACACAAGTGGATATTGTTTTAAGCAGACATTTAAAATAGTTCCCTTGAAAGACTAATTCTCAAAGTAAAGAATAATATGGGTAATTTGAATAGTGCCATTGAAAGGAAGTCAATTCAGAGACAGCCTTTGGCTTTGCATGGCTGTGGTGAACTCTTTGATGCAATTATTTCCTGTTGGCACAGATCATGATATGACACAACACGTTGCCTTGTGGGGGAGCAGAAGACAAATAAACATCTTCAGAAAATTTTCTTGCCTTTTTACTTTAGGTGCTTTGCTTGGACAGTTAAATTAGGAGTGTGGGAGCCCAGTATGAGCCATCAAAGGTGCTAAGTTTGGTTCCTCAGAGCACCTACATAAGTGATTTCGCGTGAGATTCTGTCTCAGTCCGTCTAAGATATATGCCTCTTAAAGTACAAGACTTTTCCCTTTGTGAAATCTCATCATCTCATTTCACTCACTTCAGCAGAGAACTTTTCCTGCTCTATTAAATATCTATTCTGTCATTGTGTTTTGGGAGAAGACCATCCATCCATTAAGAACTGAGTACATGCAATTTGGACGAGAAACGTTAATGTATTTTGTACTCTGTTGACTGAGGCCTCTGTGCAGGCAGAATATGCCTAATTTTAAGTGGTCTCACTGACTTTTGGGACTGCTGACATGATTAAAATTAAGCACATGTTTCAGTCCTTTCCTGAATCAAAGTTCAAATGAGATTCTAAATGGTTGCTTGACTTTACATCACATTAACATTAGCAATTTCCTGGCTATTGTTTTTCTTCTCCCACAGTGGTGACTTTTCCAAAATAGATCCCTCATCTGACTGTAAAGGTAAATGAAAATCAGGCCCATTAAATTTACTGTCTGTAAAACGCTAATGCCTAACAAACAGTATCTTTACATTTAGATGGCATTTTTATCCTGAGGAATCTCAAATCACTCTATAAACCCTGACCTTGGTCCTAAAGTCACTTACATACGTGAGCAACTTTATATTGTATATCAGACAGGATTACACATAAATGTGAAATTACTGATAAGCGTTAGTGTTTGCATATTGAAGAATTTAATGTATAAGTGTCACTCTGGAAAAAATGTTATTGAGATTGCACTTTATGCATAAACAATACTTCCTATTCAACCAGCTTGCAGAAATGTGTGCTGTTTATCATATACCAAATAATGTTTCTTGTCTGCAATCTTACAGCTGTTGCATTTGTATTTTTAAAGGAATGCAAGTAATTCCAGGATTTATTGGCAACTGTCACAAGGAAAGTGTTAATGAAAATCAGAACCGCAAGTCACATAAACTAGGCATCACTTAGGGGTTTTCACATTATATTCTCAAATACTGTAAATGCCAGATTAAAATTCACTAAGCATGTGATGACATCTGGCTGTTTTGCCAGATTTCATAGTCCTATTGTGTTGACTGATGAAAAGGTAAGTTGACCAAGTCTGCAACAATATCATTTATAACTGTAACTTCTATAAATTCTTCTAGACTGCAATCTCTATGTAATATCCAGACAAGGCATCCTGATTTAGAAAGCTTTTCCTAGGGTATCCTGAAATGATCATCTTTTTTAAATTTTGCAGTATTCATCACCCTCTTGGCAGTTGCTCTTGCCCTTGTCTTTTTTTTTCTTTTTTTTGTTATTTTTTGTTTGCTTGGTTTTGGGGGGTTTTTGTTTTGTTTGTTTGGTTTGGTTTGTTGTTTTTTTTTTTTCTTGACGAGAACACAAGAATTTGTATCAGAAAGCTGAGCCTTTCGTTGTAGACACTTATATTATGTAGCCTTTTCGCAGTCTGACCACACTGCACCACACTGCACCTTAAATGCAGCTAGGTAACCTTTTAGGCCCTTTGCAATTCCCCCATCCTTTTGCTAGTAAATTAGGAAAGTATCACAGCATCGTGCCCATCTTTTAAAAGTCCTGAACATGCTGTAAAATACCTGTTGACTTACTCAAAGAAGTGTCCTGATGAAGGTAGACCTAATCATGTTAAAGCAAGATATAAAAGACAGATTCTTTTCTCATTTCTTTCATTCATCTTGACACTTGACAATCCTGCCTGTGCTAGGGTCACCATGGGATTTGCTGTTTTACTCTTGTTGGACAACACTGCTCATGGTGGGAAAAATTCTGAGATTAGCAGCCGCCTTTGAAAAACAAATACCCTTCCCTCCTTCTCCTTCAGTAGGTCAGTCAGTCTTTTGTTCAGTTCCACATATAATAAAAACAATGTTACAATAGCAGAAAATATTCTGTATCAATTACTTGTCTTACAGGAATTCAGTGGAATAGAATTTGTAATTTTTTAAACTTACATAACTTGGGATGCAATGAACAAGAAGGGCACTCATACTTTTATTTTACTAAGCTGCTTTAAAAAAAAATCTGTTTTCATCCAAGAGAAAATATTTGATGTGATTCCTCTATTTGCTTCAGCAGAAAAAAAGTATTTGTCAAAATCATCCAGATAAAGTGTCTTCTTAATTTGCCTTATAATACATAGTATTTCACACACCACATAAAATACAGTCATATATCTGGAGGTCTCTGTCTGTATTCAGAACTTGTACATGTGCTAGATGCTGATTATTCTACTCAAGCACTTCTCATTATTCTATTTAAGCACTGATCATTCAGCATAGTCAAAAGATGAGATAAAAATCAGCTTTATTTCTTATTCTGAGAAAAGCTGACATCAGGATCAATAAATCCTGACAGAAGCTATTAACATTTTAATGAGTTACTCAATAATATTCTAAAGATGTGTTGGCAAGTCAAGCCTCCTTTGATTAAGGACAAATTTCTTAGACTACTGTAAATATATATTTCAAGGTCCAGAATGCAAAGCTGTCACTTATCAATCAAGAAAAAAGGGCAAAAGTCATGACTAAAGAAGCTAAGGAAGGGGCTGTCCACATGATTATGATTACTGTACATGACAGAACTTTTTAAGATGTCATTCATCTTAACCAAACAGAGTCAAATATTAGTCACGGGCTTGTGTGTTTGTTGTCATACAATTGAAGTCTTCCTACAATATATAGAAACCCCATGATGTTGGGAGCAGTTGGACACATCTGTACACGGTTGAATGGAACAGCAAATACAGGGAGTAAACCAGGCGAATGGGAAAATAAGTGTCTCTGCACACTCTGCTGAGCATCAAGAAAAAGGCACAAGGGGCCAACAGGAAAATATACTTATCTAAGGGTGAATTTTGCCCTTTAGATTTCATGATTTAATTGTACTAAAATAGATCAGGATTTGGCCTAAAGAGAGATGGCACCTGACATAGTGTCAAATGTTGCAATAAATCTGTTGTCAGGATCATGCTATTGAACATAATGCCAATAACTTACAAGGAAATCCTGGCTGGCTTGCCATGCTTACAGAATATTGACCTGAGTGCAACATTTTAATAAACAAATATGAGTCTTTGAGCACAAAGTCAGATGTGACTTTTCTAGTGGAGGCAGTCCAAGAAAATCCAGAGTACTGCAATAAAGCTGGACACAACAAACAGCTGTAGAGAAAAAGACAAAGAAGAAAGCTGGGTAAGTCACATAAAATCACATTAGCAAGTCTTCCCTGTAAGTATGAACATATGGACACATGAATCATGAAACCAGCCAAAAAGAAACTCGTGATATTAGATAAGCTCCTCCGTGGGCCTGCTTTTATCACAATGAAAGCATTCATTGATTTCAGTAGGAGGTATTGCCCTGAATATGTGATCAAGCTTTTGTCAAAAAACAAATGAAAAAGGGCTGTAAACACAGAAAGGGCAGCAAAATGTTATCAAATATTTTGTTACTGATGATAAACACCTTGAAGATATCTTATGATGTTCTAACACCTGATTTTCCAGTTTGCAATGTAAGACATATACATTTGTTACCAAGAACTGCAAAAATATCCAAGACATACTTTCTGCACCAGCAGAGGATGCTGAAAACATGGAATTGAAGCTCTGGAGTCTGATGACTTACAGTTCTTAAAAAGCAAATTTAGACAAAGACTCAGAACTGTCTCAGGCAGTGTGGAGCACTTTGATGTTTTGTAATGAGAAAGCTTCCTGTAAAGGAGAGCAAGGAAAAGGAAGCAAAATGAAAAAAGAAACACAAAATTTGAACATGTTAACTATTCTACACAAAATTCCCTCTTTTATAGGTGCTCATATTTATGGGCTTAAAATGCTGCTATATGAAAATGCTCTATTCATTCACCCATTCCTTGATAACTTCTGACAGGTGCTCTGCTCAGAAATGAGGAGCACTTGGACTTCATAAGCAAGAGGATCATGAGACTGTTGGGTAAATTGAAAAATCATTCAACAACTGAGGCTTTATTGCAATCAAGTTGCTGTTAGCACTGACTAATAGACATGACATTTGTTTACCTCTCTGAAGGCCTCAGTGGCTCATGACATAAACCAGCATTTACAGGACTAAGTCTTGAAAATGAAACCCCTAGGGCAGCCATCAATGCCACTTCAGTATATTGGCAAAATCCCCCAGCAAAGGGATGGATGCCATCCAAACTTATAGGTATGCTCTGGTTTTCCTTTTGTTTTGAAATTTTGGTCAGGTATTAATTGCTCATAAGTATCAGCAGTCAGGAATAACTTCATACATAGCTGTATTTTTTTAAATACTATTTTGACTGAAAGGCTTGTCTTCCAGTCTATGTATGGACAACACTGAAGATTTGCTTGGTGAAGCACAAGTTGTTGTGAAGATTGATTACTCTTTTTTTTTCTATCAAAGTTCCTGCACTGAATGGGATCATCCACGTCATCCAAAGGTGAAGACCCAGTTCACATTCATGTAGAGACTAGATAATAGAAAGTTCCTCACCATATAATTTTTTAGATGCATAAAGTCTTTGAGATCCCTAAATCCCTTCTTCTGCAAATGTCTAGAATGTCTGCAATCCCTACAGAACTGTGCAGGTGGGGTTCAGGCCCTTCCTAGGGGCTACTGAATAATTTTATCCAGTGCAGATGTCATGCATAATGTATAAGCAAGCGTAAGCGCTAAGCTAAGTCCCTGTCTCTGTCTTCTCACGTGAGGAGCCCATGCACTTGATTAGAACATCACTGTCCTTCTAAATACAATGACTCTTGAAGGCTTTTTGTGTGTGTGACCCAGCAAACAGAGAAGTGTCCAACCTTAGCAGCAGCTCCGTCACCAGGGTACCATCTTGCGAAAGCCTTGAACAACCTGTGTCCTGAGAAGTGCTTCAGCGGCTGAATTAGAGGACAAAAGGTTATTGTGATGACTGCAACCTCTTGCTCTTTTTTAGCCTGTATGATAAAAGGGGAGAGTGACCTCTTGCTACACTGCTGAAAGGAACAACAGCCTGGGTTAAGAGCCTAACCTCCAAAAGAAGCAAAATGCATGAGATGCTGTTCTTTAAAGCATTTTTCACTAGCTGAGTTTTGTGGCTCCTTGCTCAGCATGCTGGACTGAGTCCCAGACAGCACACAGGGGAGCCAGCGTGTAATCAGGGCTGGTCCTGAGCCGTGAGGCAGAGGAGACAAGGGCATCTACATCCCTCTATGGGCCTAATCTAAAGGCCCAATTCAGTTGTCACTTGAAACATGTGGGTTAGATTCAGTTTTAATGCAAATGGGTTCTGGTGACTTCACTGTAGCTGCACAGATGTGAGTAAGATCTCATTTCCCTTCACAGCTTTATAGGTTCCTGTGAAAGCCATGTTTTTAGAAAACATCTCATTCACTTCTGAGGAACTTTCAAAGGAGGTGAATCAAAATCTTCCTCTAAAATGCTTGAAGCTCTTTCCATCAGAAAGGTTCAATTTATCTGTTAAAACCAAAAAATAATAAAAAGTAACTGGAAATGAAAAACCCATTTCCTATTAATGTTAACAGGCCTTGAATAAAGGAATTGAAAATTCTGAAATAATTAAAAATTATGTTTATGTCTGTTCTTTTTTTCTAGTTTTTCTCTCTAAGTTTTCCTCCTTTCATTTAACTTTTTCTATATCTCTGATTATTGACTCTTCTTTTTCCTGAATTTCATCTATTGATTCCTTCTGTGGTGGAGAGGCTGGATCATCTCCCCTACCCTGCAGGCTCCGCTCCCATCCAATCCCTGAAGGGCATTCGCCCTTAGCAGAGGGGACCATGGCTCATCTGATGATCTACTATAGGTCAATGAGGTCTGTTCTTACAGAGCTACCATCGATCAGTCTGTTCCCTGTGCTGTGTCTATGCTATCCCCTATGTAGCACTTTACCCTCATTCTTACCAAGTTAAATACTTTGAAATGCTATTTCTCAGGTTCATAGCCGTATGTATAATTCAATTTTACTATTTCACTATTTCAGTGTCTTCCCAAACCTGAGTCTTCTGCAAATGTGATTAGCACATTGCTTATTCAAGTCAGTAATGAAAATATTGACGTACCAGATCCCAGGACAGACTTCTGCAAAACTGTGCTCAGCACAGCTTCACATGCCACTATTGACCACTGACAGCTACTGCCAGGGACACCACTCCAAACGTCTTTGCATGCACCTCATAAACCTACTATGTTTTCTCCTTTTCCAGTTTTCCAGTACATTCTGGAATGGGGGAATGGTTTCCCCAACATTCTCCGTCAATAGCTTTCCCATTCTGTTCTGTGGTCTTCCTTTCGTTACTTGTGTAGCAAGTATCACCCCTGCTGCCTACCACTCCCTACTTGCACCCTTGGTGCCAGGTTTGGGTTGGAAGGGTATTTCCCTTCCAGAGATCAGACCATCCAAGACTATCTCTCCCCTCCTCTCAAGAGCATGAAGTGTTTTTATACGATGTTCTGGGAGTTACAAGATACTCTGTGTTACTGCAGAGTCCTGGGGCAGAGGCAGTATGCTTGATCCTCTTCTGCCCTCTTCCTGCAGCACAGAAATGACTGAGTTTTTGGCCAGAGGACCTAGATTTTTTACAGTGCTTTGGGTAAAGTTTAATGATTTAAGATTAGTAAATTGAATCAATGCTTCATGTACTATTTCAGACTGAACATCTGTTGTAAGACAGGGTGCCAAGTGATCCTTCACTGTGTTTTTCTGCATCAGGTATTCTTGGTGCCCCATGTGAACTGCATTAATTTCATGCCTCAGCCTCTCTGACTTTGTCACTACATGGTTATGCTGTGTTTCTGTGCTCATCTGGAAGTACCTGATTTAGTTTCTAATTTTGGTACACTCTCTCCTTGTGTTTCAGGCTTGTGAAAAGAACTCAAAAAGACCATCTTGGTCTCGTCTACACCATTTTTCCATTCTTTTCATTTGGTGGTGTGTTTGTAAGACCATTTGCTTTCCATTCCTTTTATCCAATTTCTTGGGAAAGCGGTCCTACAAAGTCTCTGATTTTGCTGAATATCACTTTCATAAATGGATTCATGGTTTATGTTTTATTGCTCTTCCTTCTCCTTGATTGTGAGCTGTGTCATTTCAGTCATCTTTACTCAAGTTACCTTCTGCGTGAGCCAGTTCCTCCCCAGAAGCTAGAATTGCATCAGGAAAACACTTCCTCTCTAATACAATTCTTTTCTTTTAGAATATACAGGTTAAAAATAAAGTGGAAAACACTCTGCCCCCCATGTTTTCTCTTCCTGAAGAATTTTTGGCAATTAAAATATGCACAGGTCACTGATCTTTGTGCCCTGAATGATTTTTTCAGCTGCCCAACAAAACACTCATCCACTTCACCTTCCTGATTTCGCAGCCCGGGTTGAATCTGTAGATCCATTACTAAGCCCATTCCTTTTCTGATTTTATAATTACTTCTCTCACCCTCTGCTCTGTTGGTCAGAGTAATTCATACTTCTTTACATGTTGCTTTTCTTTCTTTTGTCCCAGTTTAGACCTTTCTTCATTCAAGTAACAGATTTGTGTACAAAGATACTCTTCTCCTTTCTCATGATGTTAGCTCCATCCCTACTTAACATCATCACATGGGATGGGATGGCCCCTGGAAATGTCATCTGTGCAGCCACACACAAACACTAGCTCCTGGCAGGGGAGCTGGAGGGACATACTGAGATCAGCACCTGAACCCCTAATCCCTTATTCCTGTGGCTTTGGGATTATTCTGTGCACTCAGGGTGACTCCTGTCAATGTCGTTGCTGGTCAGAAAAATGGAAGGCAGAGATGCTGCAGTGTTGCCTGATGACTTCACAACTTTTGTTTGTTTCAGATTTAAGCTCTTTGTAATTTGCATACCTCCTTGAATGTGAAGCTTGGTCTGCCAGTGTCTACCTTTGTTGTATCTTTCCTCAGGGCAATTGCCGTCACCTAGTCTTTCTTTCTGAGAGTGGTAGTGATGTGATGAGTCCCATGGTCTTTATGACATGACTTTCGCTTTTTCACTGCCCTGTCCTCTAGCAGGTTCATTTCCTATTGGAATAAGAGAATAGCCTCCACATCCGGGGGACACTTGCCTCTAGTTCAATCTCAGTTTGAGGTTGGCTAATTCAGGTTAATTATACACACACACTCATATAATACACACATAAATTCTGTTAAGGAAACTTTGTCTATTGCTGGTGACACCGCAGACATCACTCACTGCCTTTAGGATATAACCTCCTACATTTTGCTGCTGATTGTTATTGCTCTTGCAATCGTTACTAAATTTCAGCGGCTGCTTCTCCTGCTGCTCTCTTGTTTACCTCCAGAGATATTTCCCCAGCAGGCAAGCTCTATGCTAGGTATCATTCCCAGCCTCATTTCACTGCAGTGAATTTGGACAATCCCAACCCACAGTTTGGGTCTTGTCTCTCTCTCTCAGAGGTGCAGGAGAGCAAGACTTCCAGAATACAGTTCTCTACTTAGATTGAAGCCATTGTGAACCATCCCTTAAAAAGGTTTGTAAGCCATCCAAGCAATATGTGATCATTAAAACGATGTCTGCAGAGGTGACAGTATATTATTTATGAATATGTGGTCCAGATACTGTGTGTAAGTAAGTTCACTAAAGCCAATAACACTTCACAGTTGCATTGACTGACATGATCTGTCTCTCAGAAACCGCTGCATTTTAGTACATAGTAAAATAGATGGCCTATGCTTGGGCATCAGAGAATGGCTATCACAGTTTCAAGGATTAGCAGCAGCTCACAAAATACTTAAACCTTTGCTGTCTCCATTTTGAGGAAAGGCTTCAGTGGGCTGTAATTGCATTCCACCTACCCTGGCCACTGCTCTCTGAGTCTCCATCCTCACCACCCTCCAGAATGGCTCTTTGCTCTTTTTCAATGAAATAGCCTGAACAAACATAAAGCTTCCAGTGAGGCAATGCGATGTTGGTTACTAAGCAGCCTCTGTAAAGAGCATGCACTGCTTAAACCCCCTCCCCCTTTTATCACTTAGATGTTATCCACACAACAGGCCCAGTTGTAAGCAAATGCAGACATTACAATATAAGCAAACTTTAGCTTTCTGCTCCCACATTATGCTTTTAACATGCTATTTATTTTGAGGGAATTGAACAAAATGATGGTGACTATTCTTAGCTAAAAGTATTGGGTGCATACTATCCAAGAAATCTAACAAAAACATTTAATATGCCCCAGGAAATCAAATTTATAGAGCAGGACAGATTTAGTGACTTCATTGCTCAGATTACCAGTTGGATATCAGTTTCATCATCAGCAATTTCCAATTTCCTGTTTTGCTTATCATAGAATTACTGTTTTCTTTTTTTAATGTTTGCATAGCGCATTTGGCAACAGCTACACTAAGATTAGATGCAAGGGTTTTCTATGATGGATTAAAGACCATGTTTATTTTATGGTATTTTAAGAAATAATAAAAAAAATCAAGAGCTGAATGTATATAAAACATGAATAGTGCTTATATGTTTTCCTTTTTTACTACTGGAAAAAGTATGATTCATGACAGTACGTGCATTAGTACTCCGTAACCATTGCTGATTTGTGTCCTGCTTTGGAACTGCTCCTTCTTACTAATAAGTGCCACTAGACCCCTGGCAGTTCATGTTATATATTTGTAGTCTTCACAGAAACTTGTTTGTCTCTTTTGTCTTTACCTGTATGAATCAGACACTGTGTCATCTCTTTGTACTTGAAAAAACTTTTCTATTCATCTTACAAGTTGCCTGGTCTTGCAAAAGCCTGATCCACTGCATTGTTTCACTCACCTATAAACCTCCCTTACTGCAGATTTTTTTTTTTTTAAGGATAAATATATTTCTTTGTCATTCAAAATCAGTCTGTGAAACTGCAGCTTTTCTGTCTAATACAGAGCTTCAAAGCCAATTGATAAATCTCCTCAAAACTCCTTTCAAGCTTTAACATCTCATTTGCCTCTCCCAAGTTCCTTAGAAGGCTCCTGAGCAAAAGGTTTGTAGCTGCCTGGAGATTGTCCAGGCAGACTCACAAGGGTCACTGCCAGGGTTGTGTGGACTGCCAAGGAAAGCACTTTTACCTAGGAATGGTGCGCTAGTTCTACATATCTCACAGCTTTAGGTTGGGTCTGTGGTTCCTTTACAGAATTTTAATGTAAATGAATGCTGCATTCAGAGCAAAATGAGAACTCCCTCCAGGAGACCAAAACCACATTTACGAGTTCTCTATAGTGAAGGAAGAAGAAAGGAAAAATATGCGATCAATTTGTGGATCAGCAGGTTGTGACATTGTGTAGTTATTAGATAATGCATGTTTACCAAGTATTCATATTGACTGTACCAGGCAAATGAAGACATTTTCAATTTTTATCTAGGATTAAAAATTGGAAGGTAATAGAAGTAAAACTGCTTACTGAAACGGTATGAACCTGACTTAAAAAACCCAAATCTTTTAGTCCCCTTTACCAATTGACTGGAAATTTCTTTAATGCTGTATTTTTCATTTAGAAAAAAATACATTGTAAGATATGCTGAAGTACAAGCCCAATATTAATGCACAAAATATATTATCTTTCATGCCTATATTAAGAAGTTATAAAAACGCAGTAGATTTAGAAATAAAGAAGCCACAGAAAAATGTCTCTTGTTCTCTTGCACACATAATACTCTCCTGGTTGAAAAGTAAACATTAGCTAACAGACATTCAAACTAAAATAATAATTACTCATGCAAGTAATTATTTCCTATTCGCAAGATCTGACTCGTCTACTTAAGCAGTTACAGTACAGTTTTGAGGCTGTCTTCTGCTTTTCCTTAAAGAACAATACAGCAGTATTCAGAAAATTTTCCCCTCTGGTGTAGGTGAAGTTCAAGTTCACAAAACCATGTGTGGGCTTTCACATTCATCAGTTTGGGAAAACAAGCAGTTAGGATCAAGAAATTTTGAGCAGAAGTCAAATTAATGCCAGTGCAAATCCTTTTCCCACATCTCCTTTGCCTTTGTGAAAAGATGGACTTCCCAGTAGGCGTTTTGCACGCAATTCTGCTAGTTGGATCAACAGGGGGGAAAAAAATAGCAATATTTGAAAATCTGCCACCTAAGGTCCCCAAAATGACAACCTCTGCAGCTTTTATTGCAAGCATCAAATAATACATTTCATAAAAGAGGGAAGAGAAATCACATGTGTACACGTCTGCACTTTTCCCTGTCTTCCTTCACTCAAACATCCAGACTGTCATGTGAATGTGGCTGGTACTTGCATTTATGCAAGTAAGAAGGACTTGAGCCATAGATCATCCTGACGAGCATGTTGTTAGTGTGTATGACAGAAAAAAGATTAGAAATTTTCTGCCCTACATTAGAAGGTTTCCCTTCCCTTCCCTTCCCTTCCCTTCCCTTCCCTTCCCTTCCCTTCCCTTCCCTTCCCTTCCCTTCCCTTCCCTTCCCACCTTAGCCACAGGGTGCTAAAGCCTTGTGGTGTATTAAATTGTTAGCCAGGAGTGGGTCTAGACAGGCAAGAAAGAGGTTTTGGCATATTGTTTTTTTGGGTTTAGCCTATTTGACACCAACAATTTCTGTATTTGTAATATCACTGTGACTCTAACAATGTTTTATTTGTCTAAGTGAAACAATGTTTAATTTATGGAATAAATTTCTCTAAATATATTGTAAACGTGTGTATTGTAAATATGGATCTAAGTATATGGCTATAAACAAGCATGACAGTAAATTGTTTTGAGTGATAAAGGGTGTCCTTGACAATCAGCTCTTAAAAGCTTTTTCCATGAAGAAATTGTGGAAGTCCAGGCTAAATAAACTGATGTCAAGATTCTGCTTTTCTAGGTGGTTCTCTGGTTTTAATAACGATTATTAAAGAGGAATTGAATGGTAAAGTAACCTTAAGTTTCTGACCCTCTGCAAAAAAAATGTTGCCCACAGATCACACTTTAGTGCCCAGTGGATATCTGTCACCTTTGCTGCTTGCCCTGATAAGCAAGGTTCATGGGCTGTGGTGGTTTTTCAGCCTCAGTCTTTAGTCAAGAGTAAGAGTAATGCTAAGAAGTGAAAAACTTACATTCACAGCTTGGCACTCCTTTTTTATTCTGCTTCACCCTTTTACTAAGTATACCTGCTTAATTCCAGCTAATCGGTTTTTGTAAACCTTTTCAGTGAGCTTGAAATATCCAGTGTTAATGCACAGCCAGTAGAGGAGAAAGAAAAAGTGGTTCTGGTACGAAGCCAGAATCCACAGTGATTACAGGGCCATGAAACCCTTGCAAGCCATTGATGGGAGACTTCCTTTTAATCAGTGCTGAATCACACTCAGAAACCTACCCTGTGTTTATTAGGCTAAGAAGTATGAAATCATATGTCCCTCTACTGTGTAAGTGTACTACATGTACACAGGTCTTTCACAGGTTCTGTAAGTTTTCTAGCTATGGGTGAAAGAGGAGATGCCAAAATGACCACGCTGAGCTTTTCATGAGGTACCAAAAAGCTCATGAAAAAGTTTGCTTGCCTGTTCAAATTATTTGAAATTTGATCAATGTATTGAAACACTACTTTTAGTGTACGCTAGCCCAACTGTTTATTCAGTAGCATATGGATTCAGATTCTGTCAATGTCTTGGATCATCTTCCCCCCATCCCTGGGCTGTTGGTGGGGACCCTACTGCCCCCTTAGCTTACGTGGAAAGGAAACGATTCCTGTTTTCATGTACTAAGCATATGTCCATGCTCAGACATGTATGTGGTCTTACCTCCACATTGCTACTAAGGATTGCCACTGCAATACAGTCTCTTTTGCTCTTTAATGGTATTTTATTTCAACAGGTGCCTTTTGAGTTGAGCAGCAATTCAGCTAGCACTCACCTCCCATCAGGGCACACGTCTGCAGACCTGTGGCTGCTTATGCCAAGCCACATTTGTCCTACTCACTGTATATTCAGATTGCATTTCTAGTAGGACTTACTACTGAAGAAACAGGTCAAGCATGCAGGAATTTTTGACAAAGACTTCTTTAAACAGCCCTATCAATCTATTGTGTACTGTATTTCACTCACACGTTATGAAATAAGACTAGGGAAAATGTTCATCTGTGAAAAAATCCCCAAAGAGAAGCACGTCAAGACTGCTAGACTTTCCATATTGTTGTGAATGAAACTCAAAGTTTCAAGTATCAACCCTCAAAATAAATCACTAGGGATTTCCACTGATTTCCACCCCCTCTCAGTTTTAAAGTAACTGCATTAAAAGTATGTGTATTTATACATTCAGGCATAATGCACACAAACAGAACGGTGACTGCTGCTCCTGATGCAGTGAATGACCAAAAAATTGGCTGTGGTTCAGAGAATACTCCATGCTTTGGAGACTGTCATGTCAGGCAGGGATTAGATTTTACATGAATGGTGATGAGGATACTTCTACTGACATGTGGGGGCTGTATATTTTCTTGCCAAAGGGGCTGAGCCACGTCATTCATCTTTCTCACGGAGAAAGGAGCACATCAGCTACAGAGACTCCCTATTTACATCTGGAGGACTACATGGTGCACAAATTGAATGTAGCTATATGTTGAATCCAACATAACAGTTTATTAAAGCTGTCTCCCTGTTAGTTATTTGAAATTTCTTACCTTTTGCATCTGGCATTGATACAGACCAACTGATGTCTAAATACAAATAAGCAAAAAATGAACCCCTGCAGTTGTATAAATGTACTGTTTTGAGATATTTTAAATGTATATTTTGTTTCAAGACTCATCATCACTTATCATTTAGGCATTATGGATGAGTTATAAACAGTCCTGTACAAGACATGTCCTCAATTTTTCTATGATCACTCCAATTTTATTATTACTTCTTTTAGTTTCTACTTTTCACACCTTGAGAATGTATTCTTGTTGGATGCAGAGCACCCAAATAAATATAGGAAGAGCTGCAGCATCAAATATCGCAACAGAAGTTGTTTATTACAAGCCAGTAAGTACATTTTTGAGGTGAAAGTTTACTTTAGATACCTCATCTAGAGTAGCACAAATGCAAAAATGAAGCGTTTCCATTCTGTCTTATATGTGGTACATACCTTTACCATTAATATTTCTGAAGAGTTTATTTCAAAGCAGTTACTGGTAGTATGTTATTTTTGCAGGGTATAGGTTGAGTGGACCAGACTTCTTTTCATTTTAAATCAGTATTTTTTTTTTAACTGATCAGCACTGATTTTTCTTGCAGCTTACAATACTTAATGAAGCTGTGAAGCAGTTAAAAACCCCTAGTAAACATGCTTCATCTTCTATCATCAGAGTCACTGTATGACCAGGTGGGTTTATGCTTTGGAACCTTTCCCCAAGCCATGCAAGCCATGATGGCACTTTTGGGCTGTGCACTAATAGGTATGCCATGAGCAATTTCTGTTCTCCCCGCCATTCTTTGTAACCAGCTCAAATAAAATAAGACTGCACTTAGACTCTAATACCAAACAATAAAAACTTGAGACTAGAAGGCTTTAAAAATTTTATCTGTCATTGCAGCCCAGCAATTTTGGATTTCTGAGTTTGAATAAGATTGAAAGTGATAAAATAGATACAATAAAACAGACTGTTCTTGTGATATATCCAGAATGGCCAGAGAGTAAATCCCACTAGGCAAATAGATTTCCAGCATACCTCTAATGTCTAGAGCTCTAAATAAACACAATTAATTTATTAGGATTCACTCATTACTCTGGCTGACTGACCCAGTATCTGTGTTGCAAAAGCAGGCATGGCCTCTGTATGATCTGATAATCTTCAGTTTTGAGTTTGTGATTCTAAAGAAAATAAAACTTGAAAACTGGAAGCTTAGCTGTTATCTTGTTTTGTTCCAGTTTCCACCCCACATAATGATTTAGCTCATGCTTGCTTGAACATTAACCTATGCTTACCAAAAGCTTGCCAAACCTAGCTCAAATGTGAGGCTCAGCTGCAGCATCATGGTGGCAATCAAAGCCAGGATGCAGTGCCATGGTATTAAGCACTATAAACTAAACAATCTCTATTCAAAGAATTTTAAAAGTACTGCTAAGCTTCTTTTACCACAAATGGCACAAAGCTAGACCAGGATGAGGACTGAATTCCGCTTGGGGAACGCCAGAGGCCTGAAATGTTTTCTAAGACAGCAAGAGCAAGTTTTGGGAACATAGCTGCACATGTGCAACACTTTCCTCTGTCTCTGGTAGCCAGATTTTAAAAGGAGTGGGATTCATTTAATATACCATGTGAAAGCATCAAAAAAAGGCAGATTGACCTATGACAATAAGGGTATGTCTGTACTGGAAACTGGCTGAAGATTTTGTGCATTAAAGGATCCACAGCAGCTGTTGTGCAGGCAGTATAGTAACGCACAACTTATTCCCATCCTTATAGTGTTTCTTGCACTACATCTTGGAGCATTTCAACAGAGAAAGGGGCATTCCTCCATAGTGCAGCAAAGTCTGGCTACTGACCATGGAAAATATACTCAGGCAGGGTTTGGGAGTGATATCACCATCCTCAGAAGCCTGAATTGCTTTCTGCCATGAGAAACAGGTCTGCTAGTTCTCTGGTCCATTGGGTGTATCCTATTTAACGTTTGCTGTGGTGTCCTGAGGAGCTCTGTATTTGACTATCAGGCAGAAGAAATGAGGAAGTGGTGCCTTGGGGAGCTGCAGATTTCCCATGCGATATATGGTTGGGAGCCTGAAAGATTTGTCTTTGACATCTGAGTTGGAGGCCAATAAATCTCTGGCTGTTACAGCAGCTGCTTCAGAAGGAGAAAAGACCATGTGGTAATCGACATGGAAAAGGGACTTTGGTACTCAAACTGACAAAGAATAACACCCTAAGAATTACTGCCATCAACTTAAGACCCAAGACACTGCAAACATACAGCTTGATATGTGTGCAAATCAAAATCAAAGATTGCCTAGTCTATGAGATTAACACCCACTGGATCTAGCTGAGACCAAGTGCTGCTGGTTGCAACACTGTTGGCCACAGTAGAAACGGTTACTAGAAGATAGCTATTCTTTTGAGGAAAACCAGCAAAGAAGACAAAAGATGCTAGAAAAAAAACAAATGACAATTTTCTTGTTACCCCCACTTTAAAACTGGAAACCTGGGCCGAGAAAGGTTAGTTTGATCTGTATCACCTACAGAATCTGCTGCAGACTTGAGAGCCATGTCTGGTATCTAAGGTCCGGGTCCAAGTCCTCTAATATAATCTCACTTCCTTGCTTCTTGCTTCATTAAAATTGCTTGGTGGAAGTCAGAAGTACCGTTGCCAAAATAGCTGCCTCACTATTGTTTTTATTCACTCATATTTCCCCCCTGATTTTCACTAGAAACCACAGCTTTCCCAGTCTGGGGATTCCTTTTGAAATAACAAAACACATTTCGCTCATCACTTTCTCCCAGTGGGAGTATCGTGTACCGTGTTTGTATCTTCTGCATGCTAGAAACACTCTGCTCGAGATTCAGAACTCGCAGCTCTAATGTGTGCTTTTTATCTGTGTCAGACAAGATAGACAAGAGCTTACGAGGAAAGAGGTGCAATCTGTTTTTTCATCTTCTCTGCCTCCAGATCTAACTTCCCTGTTCTTACAGTCCCTGTAATAGTAGCAGGAGAAAGAGAGATACTTCAGATGACTGTTGCGCTAAATATGAGGTGTCTTTAGAAGGAAGCCCTTTCCACTGCAGAGCATTTGTTGATTTTCTCTACAAAAAGTACTGATGCCACTGAGAAAAATGCCAAGATGTATGAGAACAGCCACAGTCATCAGACTGTAAGGCAAGTTAACTGTGAGTAAGGATCCTGTTGAGTTCAACGAGTCTTTTGTGATTTCCAGTGCACTAAGAAAAAATGCCTTGAAATTACCCAAGAAGTATGTTAATAGCTGACTAATGCACAAGCTGGCAGGAATCATTGCTGCTTGAGCATGGCTCATTAATCTTACCGTTCATTAAAAAAAAATTAAACCTTTTAATAAACACTTTTTATTTAAGAAGTAAAGATGAGTGGAGTGCACTCTTTGCAGGGCAAGTGAGCTCCCTGTGAAAATAAAACGCTTCTTTGCAATTTTTTGCATGTGAAGACATCTTTCTTCCATCAGTAGGTTTGGAAATGCACAGGGTACTTTCCACCCCTGTAAACTATCAGGGCTAAGTTTTTAAATCTTTCTTTTCAGCTTTGCAAGCTTGCCCTCTCTAAGCAGAAAACCTCTTGCCACTGATACTCAGCCCATTTCTGCATGGGACAGGCAATGTTTCTCTCCAGTGAGGAGCTGGGGAGCAGAAACAAGAGGAGAGAGCTTCTTGCTCTGGACAAGAAGCTGCATGCTGGTCCACAGTATTCAAATCACCACTTCACATCAGTTCAGAGCCAGTTGTGTTGCATTTGCACATGAGAAGACACCTCAAGGGCCTCCTATTTCTCTGGCTTCTAGGGAAATACTGCACAAACAAATACCTGGGACAATTTTTTATGCTGGGGGAATTGCCTTCATGTTCCCTTTTGCCTCTGGCTGCAATATGAAGTGTTGTAGTGGAATAGGTATCTCTGTTCAGCCTTATTCTTTGGGACTCCTTCATCTGTGCAGCATGACTTATGCAGTGCAGTAGTGAAAATGAAAGATAAACTGCACTATCACTAGTAGTTACAGAAACATGATTGGTTTTGGTGATGTTTTGTCACTAAGCACTAGGGCAAAACAACATCAGATGTTATGAAGTCCTGATTGCATAGAACAGAGAGGTAGAAATAAGCACAAAAAACCATCTGATCAGTGTTATCACTGATATTTTACATTCATGTACATCTCAGTGTAATGTTTCATCTCATGAAAACTTTTCTAAGTAAATGCTTTTCAAGGTTTCTACAATAATTTTATTTGCCTTTCAAAACAACCCAGGCCTCAGGATTTATTAATGCAGCAATTAGTATGCTGATCATGCCCAGCATGCTTAAATCTTTATTGGCTGTATGCACCACCGAAAGTTTTAGTTTTATTAAACCTGAGCCTCCTACATACTGCTGTTTAGTGTGTGTTACAAAACTAAGATCAGCTCTGAATGTAATGTAACCCACATGTTGGATTGCTTGCTTCAGTGACTTACAGAAATATTTCAGGTAGCAAGTATTTTCTTAGTACTCTGTTATAGAAATATGTCAGGCACACAATGTTTGCATTATATGTTCCTTTTCTGTTATAGAAAAAGAATTCTGCACCAAACTCCTGTGACCCATTCCAAACAGTCATTTACACCGTGTATCAAACTAGTATGAATCATGTTTCAGTGAAGATTTTGTGGTGAGATAGACAATGGGTTAAATTAAGGTACAGTTATCTTCATCATATGTAGATAGATAAATAGATAAGAGTACATGCTGCATATGCAAAGCAAAAACTTGACATAGGTTGTAGGTTTTATTCATATGAAGGAAGGGGCAAGTGCAGCTGAGATTTATTTTTTTTTCCCCAAGCAAGTGTCAGAGGCTGTAGGAAATCTGCCAGGCATGATGCTAGGCATATTGATCTCTGCAGAATCGTCTTTCTTTCCTATGCTGAAGACAAAACTGTCAGCATGATGGAGCAGCCTCCTGAGAACCCCTGATCTGAGCCCCTCAAGGCAGCGCTGTCCTGCCCACTGACTTGCAGCACTAACTGTACTCTTCCACAAGCACAGCTCCCCTGCCACAGCATCCAGCTCTAATACTGCTCTATAAGAAAGAGCCAGGCTTGATGTGATCTGTAAAAATAGTTGTAGCAGATGATGAGAAGGTTTGACATGTGGTTAAAAAGTTTTATTTCCTTGCACCATTCAAAGAACAGGCAATTTGCCAAGTTTGTTTCAGATTCAATATGCAGCAATTTATACAATTAATCTGACTAATGGAGCTAGTCTAAAGAGGCTTCTAACAAGACAGGAGTTTTCCCCCTGTAACATACAGTTTAGTTTTGGTTCCAAAAAATGAACTTTCAGATTTTCTCTGCAGTTGACATCCCCAGCTATCAATCCTCTTTCCATTCCAGGTTATCATCGTCTCTAAAAGTGGAAGAGGAAACAGGTTTGCTGCTGTGCTTACACTGCTGCCTGCCAGGCATACTGATCTGATACAATGCACGGGCACTCTACTCTCTTCTGCCACCTCTGCTTCAGCAAAAGCCTCCCACCTGAGTCTTGTCAACACTAACATCCAAGGGGCCCTGGCTAATATCTTCATTTTCTGTGGCAGGGTTTGCCAAAGTCTCTCTGTCAGAGCCCCCTTGTATGCAGGATTTAGGACTGAGGGCAGATGAAGAGCTCTGCATTTGCAGAGCACCAATGGCACAGACAGTCCAGAACTCACCAAAGTACACCAGCAAAAGGATCCTGAAGCTCACTGCCCCACTACTCTGTAGCCCACATCTCTGTTTAAACCTATTGCACTTATTCTTTTATACTGAGATAGCTGGGATAGATGTTTTCCAGGAGGGAAAAAAACCCTAAAAAATGGGTAGTTCTTGGATCTAGCCAACAAATTTCTGCTCCATCAGCTGAATGCATTTGAAAGTCAACACACTCAAGGCTTTGTTGAAGCTAATTCCAGCACTTAGGATTTAAGTTCAAATCCCCCTCCCTTACCCACAAATACACACATTTAAATGTGGTCATTTGAGTGCTTCAAGTCATCTCAAATTCCATGGCATCCACAGAAAGAAAGGCAGTCTAAAGTCAACAAAGCCCACAATGACGTTGTAAAAAAGAGGTGCTTTTGGGAATTCATTTCTGTTTTCTATGTTATATCCACCACTGTTTGCCCAATTGCTAGCCCTAAAAACACAGTCTTAAAGTTCTGGTTCATCTTGTTAATCAACATGAGCAGAAATACAGTTTTTCAGATTTAGTAGAGCCCCATTCAGGCTCAACAGAATATGAAAAAGTCTAAAAGTCTAAAATATGATGTAAAACAAGTGTTTGGAGGATTTAAGCGTGAGTTTTTTCAAAATTCACAATGATTGAAATGCAGACAGTAGCAGGAGAAAACATAATCGAAACCCCAGAACTGCTAAAACCAATGGTAATTTGGCTATGAACTGAAGCAGGTTTTTACATACTGTATCTGTTCCTACTTCAATATCTTCCCTCCAACCTACTAGACTTATTTCAGTCATACCTGTACTGCATCTGGGCCAGTTAGCCCACCTCCTTTTCTCTTTTAAAGCACATATGCAACTTTTTCTACCACAGAATAAATATTTCATAGATCAGGGCTTATTTCCCACCCTCCTTCCAACTTTCACATGGAGCAATAAGGCTCTGAACAGCTTGGTGACTTTCCAAGAACTGCAATGGGTGACTAAATAATCAAGAACGTAAACCTCAGTGTCTCCAAAACGTATTCTAGTCCCTGAGACTGCTTCCTTGCTGATCCAGTTTTTCATGGTGGCTGCACAATGAAAACATGTCTCAGATAATGCATGGATAATGCCTGGATCTGAGCCAGGTGGCACCCACTTGGAGAAGGAGTTACCAAGCCTGGGAGTTGCAGGGATGGGGCCATGCTGCAGAGCCCAGGCTTGGAGCAGCCTACCTGCAGAGCTCAGCTAAAGCAACAAGATCAAGGTGGGTGGGGAGGAGGAAGAGTGCAGCTGGATCTTACTGGTAATGTTCAAAACATGAACCTCCTCAACTGCGTTGCTGTTACCAATACCACTTACTATGGGTGAGCTAGGGGACCCACTAAACCCACCCTTGAGTAAGGGGACACTGGCTGCTACTAGGGCTGCTACAGCCCTATAGTAAAGGTTGTTGAATCTTCAGTTTGATATTTGGGGTACTCTGACAACCACACATGCATATGTATGTGTAAAATAACCCTCTTCACTTTATCCCCTTGTATATTTAGTCTACTCATCACCAAGAGATCTGAACAACTTCCTCTTTACCTACCCTTTCCTTCCCCCTCCACCTCCTCCCCTTAATACAAGGGACTCCATCTCCACCTGTGTACACAGTTGTGTAATTTTTCCCTGGTTAAATATCCTGAAGTTTTTCATCTGTTCCTGGCATTCGCAGTACTGGGCACTGGCAGAGAGAATACTGGGATGGCTAATGATCGCTCCTCAAGCATTTATTAGACTTTTTGAGTGTAATAATGAGATGATACTTTCAAGCCTGCTGCTTTTAATGGCTGCCTCATAGAGTCCAAATGAGTTGAGTATTAAATTAAAATAATAATAATAATAATAATAATAATAACAACAAAAAGTAGCATAGAGGTGTTGCCACAAAACCATCTGTTCAAACATCACCAAAAGAGGAAATCTTACATTTAAAATAACACTTTTTACAGCCTGGCATTACCTAACAGTCAGGGGTGCCTGCTGAAGCAGGTAGGGCTATTGTTGGTTAATTTTCTTTACATAAATAAAGATTTTTTTTTTTCCAGCTTGCCTGTATGAGTTGAGTCATATTTAGTGGCTTATCCGATTTATACCCAAGTTTTCTCAGGGCTCAGGTAGAGACTGAAAGCGAAACAGAGTCATGCTGTATTCTCATTGTGTTCTATGTGGCTTTTGTCTAAGAAAAACAATTCTCCATCCTTCTCAGGAAGCACTGAAATTTGTCTTTACATCTCTCATCGAACTTTCATTGTATATTTGTATGAAAGCTGAGCACCTCTTCAAAGAGGTGCTACCAAGAATCCAGTGTTGTCTGCAGTTTGCATTAAAGCCAGTGAATTTGTTTCGTTTTCAATTACCATTTGGAATCATACATATATGCCCCATTTGTATCATCAGACCTGGAGAATAATCTAGGAGAACTTGGAAGCTATAGGATGCCCAAAACACCTGACTGCTTCTGCAGCAGGGTGTGACTTAAGTCCTACTTAATAACAGCGAAGCAATTTCCTTGCTGGCGTGACCTGTTCAGCTGAATTCATCCTCTCTTGTCTTTGTCATCACTGGGAAAATAATTCAGATTAAGCTGAGTGTGACTTTGAAAGACACCAGCCCAGCTGGTGTCTATCGCCCTATTAGTACATGAGTACATCCATCTTGAGTTGGAATCAAATGGCTGAGTGCAAGGTGGAGGTGAGTGGGTCTGTGCAGCATCTGCTGCGCAGCAGCTTGGCAGGGCTGACATCAGCAGCAGGAACCCCCTCCGGTGACTTCTGTTAGCTTTTGTGAGCTTTGCCCCACATTTTGGTCCTCACACAGAGGTGCTTGCAGAGGACTGCTTACCCTCCATTGAGGAGCAGAAGGGGAGAGTGGCTGACCTCTCCCTCTGAGTCCACATGCCTGCCTGTGCAGAAAGTCTTCCCACCACTCACTGACAGGCATTAATCACTACACTGCTGGTTTGTCCTGAAGGAGCACAGATTGCTGCGTGTTTCTGTCTGGCCTGCCCCCAAAACTGGCTTACACTGTAAGCATCAATCCTCTAATAAATACATACATATTTTAAAGAAAATAGAAATGTTCTTATCTAATGTATATAATACTTTTCCTCCTGCTGAGGAAGACGAGTATCTGACATCACAAAAATACTTAAACACACTCCAAGCTTAAATACCACAGGGGATTTATTCAGTACTCAAACATGTGTTAATGGATGAGTTTAAGCACATGTCTAAGCACATTGCTGAACTGGGGCCTAAGACACCATATTTTAATTTTATTTTTGTTTTTATGAAATTTATTAAATACTCATGCAAATAACTTGGTGAAACTTGACTTCTCTGGAAAAATATTTACCAGAAATTGTTTCTTAATTAAAACCTGAAGCCATAATTTTTCGTCTACAGATGATGTGCAACATTTTTCCAGTGTGAATTTGATGAAGTACAAAATTTCAGGTACAGAGAAGAGAAGGAGGGGGTAAAGGTGGGCAGTTTCATGTGGAAACTGTAGGGAAATATGACAGAGGCAAGGAAAACTAGCATGCATGTATAAAAAAATATTACAAAAACATATCCATGGGTTTCCATCAACAATTGCTGAGAAGACAATTCCTGGGAAAAAAAATTATTTCAGTGCTTCACACTGAGATTTCTGAACAGATTCAGCAAAGGTTTTTTTTTTTAATATAAACTGTCCTTGGAAAATAGAGCTTCAAAACAGATGCAACACAGTGAGCATCTGGGAAGAAACTCAGTTGAGTTCTGTGAGGTGCAGAGCTTGAAATGCTGACTGTGTTTTAACATCCTGCAGCCCCTGTCTCTCCCACCCTGCCTGCTCCCACCTTTCCTGGCTGCTGCTCTCCTGCTTGAATTGGAGCCCAACAAAGCAAACTGTCACAACAATTGGAAATCAAAACCTACATATTTCTCAAAACTGTATTGCATTCTTCCAGGTAACCAGCTTCTTTACTGCTCTGAGCTGCAAATGCTGAAGTAGATGGGAAGTATAATTTGACTGCCAGTCTATAAGAGAGGTGCGAGGAGGTTCAGCATGTCTGAAAGGGTCTGTATGTCTAAAAGAAGACTCGGAGCAAAGAGTTCCCATCTGTATGCTGGGGATGTTTACAGGATGAAGTCTTCTCATGTGCAAACACCACCATACCCATGGATAAGCAGCATCTGAAAGTGCAAGAACTTAGCACCAGCTGACATATCCCATAAGGTGCTACTTACAAAAAGTATTTAACCCTTCTCTCCAACACACACCTTCAATGATACAGCCGGGAGAAGGTACCGGCTCTTAACAGGTTTTGTTATTGCAACTGTCTGATGTCTTCCAGGATCATCATCAGCCACTGGGGTTTGCTGCTGCTGGCATTAGGTTCAAGCAGAGCCTTGCAGCAGCACCGCATCCAGGATGACAGAACTCACGTATGAGTTCTGTTTAATACTTTTCCAGCAGAGTCACTGCAGGGCTGAACCTAGACCCATAAACACACTTTAAAGTTTAACATCTGGAGAAAACTCAGAGTTTATGGTTCGAGGTGTTTTGGTGTAGGTTACTGCTTGCTGCTTCACAAAATCCTCACACTGCCCTTTTCAAAGCTTGGTGAAGGAGCTGTCATCAACCACAAAAGCCAGCCAAATCACTGAGGATACATTTAAGCACAAGATTTTCCTACACTTGGAAAACGTGGGGGGAGCGAGAATTGCACATGCCAGTACCAAACATGATGGACACTGTCTCTGGGGAGCAATTGCACCAGGGACCCCACCAGCGGGAGGTACCCCAGTTTTAGGGCCAGTGCCTTTGAGCTCAGAGGATCCTTCCTCCTCAAAGGCGAGAAGCATACCTACGCCACAGGAGGTTGTGTGAGGATTAGCTCGCTGTAAAAACAGATGTCTCCTCTGTGGATCGCAATTTATATTGTGCGAGAGGCCTCGCCCAGGTCTGCGTATCGCAGCCGTCAGCCCTGTGCAAACAACATGGGCTGACAGACAGTCTGTGACAAAGGGCTCCTGGCCCAAAAGTGTTGGGATAGGTGATGGAGAGAAACATGTGGATGGGAGAGGGAAAGGAGGAAGATGATGGATGGAAATATAAAAGTAGCAGGATATCTTTGTACTTAAAAGCTGCCAAGTACTCACTAGGGCTATTTGGTTGAAACAAAATGCATCTGAACTCTGAAAAAAATTGAGCAAAATACTGTAATTGCAATACAAGAAGCCTTATAATTACTTATAAAGCCAAGAAGCCAATATGTACTTATGAAAGAAAATAACATTTAAAGCTACTTTTAAGCTTTAAGCTGTTTTTTAAATAACACTCAAACTTTTTAATATAAAGACAGACTCCTGGAAAAAAAGAAATTAAAATCCATGTGGACTTTAGCAAATCCTGGGAATTTGCCCTTTACTCTTCTGTCTCTTTGTGGGAGAGCAGAAGCTTTGTGAGGGCAAAAATCAAACTGCTTGTGAGAGGACAGCAAATCTCAAGTAGAAACATCTTCCTCCTTCCTTGAGGATGCAGGTACCTCTCCATTATCTTTCTGGACAGGATATGTCTTGGGGCCGAATGAGGCCAAAGAAGAAACTGGCCTCTTCACATGGCATGGTGTCTGAGGAGCAGCACACCACAGGATTTTTCCAGCACAAAATACCAATAGGGTCAGCACAGGTTTGTTACTTTCACTACCTTTGGGGGAGCTAAGGGTATTGTGATTTTTAAAGGAAGTTTGCAGCAAGGAGGAAAGTAGGGTTATGGCGGAGGGCCAAGGGAGCAGCCTTACAGAGCACACCCTCTAAGGGATCAGTTTGAAGGTTGAGTGGTTTATGATGGATTTCCTCATGAATTCTTATGCTCCATGTGGCTGGAGGGGCAGATCCAAGCCCTGCACAGCCCACTTCTAGTCCATATAGAGGGAGCTGTTAACTGAGAAACTGAGCAGTGAACAGGGCAAAAGTTACTTAGCAATTTTCTTGTTAGAAACAGCAGTGAGAGCAAGTAGTTGAGGGATGTGTTACAGTTAAAACAGTACAATTATACCCTTTCTTCTTTCATTCTAGCATTTATTAATCTTTTCTTTCTCCAGTTCCAGAGGCTGGTTCTCCTCTTGTGTAGGAAATGAGAGTCAGGAAGGGCGCCCCTGAATTCAGTGATTTGTCTGGGCTCCATGCAGTGAATGTTGCATTTGATAATTTCCCATTCAATGAATTTATGTGAATGAGAAAGTAAGAATCTCTTCCGTCTTCTGAAAAAGTACTTGACATAATCATTCATTTATCTTAATTGGTGTGTTAAAAAATCTTTCCAGAAGAGAACTTTCTTACAAAAATATTTCTTTTACTTCTTACCTGTGATCATTACTTAAGTTTAATGCAACAGCTAATCCCCCATGCCTGATAATTTATGTTCAGTCAAGTTGCCTTTACAGTCATAAGATTTGTATTGAGTCCAGTAAGAAAAGGCATTGGGCCCCTAATCTACTGACGGAGGCCCTGGCCAAATTACTGCATCCTCTGCAAAGGCCAGAAAGAAAGTGAAGAAGATGGGACATAAGGAAATAGATGGAGAGTAAACTAGTGAGGGAAGGAAGGATGGAGAGAAATTTCTGACGGTGTTCCTGTGGAAGTTAGTGGCAACAGTCATACTGGCTCTGTCTGCAGGAACATGCTTTTAAGCAATTGAGCTTAGCTCTACCTCGGCGTAGGATCAAACTTCACAGACCCCATGGAAATCGCCCATCCTATTCTGCGCTAAGCCTGATCTGACAGGAGGTGAGATCCTAGTGTTAACAGTCCACTTCCCCTGTTGTTTCTATCTCCAATGACTCACAGATCCTCCCAGCAGTCTTTGCAAGTAAAAGAAATAAAAGCACTTTTTTTTTAATGGAATAATTTTAACATAACAGGTACTTAGAACAAATCAAAGGCTACAGCTGTGCGTAAAACTGCTACTTGTAAGCATTTTCATTCACTATCTAGGGTAATCTAACTGCAGAACTCTTAAAACATTTTCCTCTTTTGCCATGTGCAAAGAAGGATACTCGGTGGGATTGGGGGTTTAAATCAAACTGGACTTTTTCACAATTGTGAAATGGGAGGAAAGAAGAAGAGATGTAAGAAAAAAGGACAAAAAAAACCCCAACAAACCAAAATCATTGACCTTGTATTAAACTACTCAAATCACATTCATTCAGCATAATTTCACAGAGGTGCCCCTGGGTGGTCTTGCTTCCAAAGACACAGCGAGATCTCTGTCTGATGCATTTTACTGTATTAAGCTTGGGGAAATGTAATATATCTGGAGGTGGGAACTTGCTTTGCTTGCAGCCATATCCATGGGCTTTAGGAGTGTTTGGAACTAGCACTTGGGACTTTTCAGTCTTGAACTGTGAAGGCAAAGGCCCACCGCTAATGCCAGGGGGTTAACTTCATAATTTCACACATTTGGTCAGTCTCCACAAAAGCAAATTCCTTTGCACGGGAGGCTATGTGAGCTTGCATGTTGCAAGTCTTTTACAGGAGGGTTAGGTTGCATTTCTTGCACATAATTTAAGAAGAAATGGATTCTAGCTAATGTAGGCATGCAATTTCTGCTGCCTAAGGGCTACTGAAGTCAGAAATAGAACATGGAAATCCCAGGGGGAACCTGCACACTAATCTATGGTCCCCACTCATAAGTGCTGCTGTTTTCCTTCTCACTAGAGACCTGTTTCTGAAATGAAAAGCATCATTCTGGAAAGCATTTGTTATTATCTCAGGTGTAGAGCTTTGCATATGGAAAGACTGTGTTTTGGGGTCAGCTCTTCTATAAGCACGCAGGCTGCTCTGGCAGAAGAGAAAGAATATGTAATATCGAATTCATTTATTAGAAATGTAGACAGTTATGTCTATAGTACACTTAATTATAGATATAAAAACCAGTCACTTTCAAAATAGCAGGTCACAGGATAACCCACAGCCCTGCTGTAATTGATCGCAGGCTTATGGGTACATCACCTCCCTTTTGCCCACTTACACTACAGATCTCCACATGTGAGTTAACATTTTAAATCAAGATACGGCTATGTGAGCTGGTCTGGTGTGATGTTACCCTTCTTAAGCCTAAGTTCACCAGAACTGAAAGGACAAGCATCAGTCATTTTGGAATAAAAGATAGATTTTATGTCCAGTACTGCCTGGGCCAGAAGTCAGCTCTTATTCAGCATACTGTAAGTTTCTTTCTCCAATAGGCTGAGAAAAAGGAAACCAACATAGTGATGGCAATCAAAAGGATCCGGTTTACATTATCAGAAAGTCTCTGGTGTATTTGGCACCAAAAATCTGTGGTGACTTTGGTTCAGTAGTTTTTATACCTTTCAAGCACTTCAGATAGATACCAAAAATCCATGGTCAGCAGAACTCTAAAAAGAAGAGAAATTTCTCCTCTCAGATGATTGCACATTTGGGTAACTGAGAAGGTCAGACTGCAAACCAGCAGTGATGTATGTGGGAACAGTTCTGTGCTCTCACAAGTCTTGCACAAAGAAGTAATTTTTCCTCCCATGAAAGTTCATTAAAATGAAAGTCCAAAGCTGTTGATCTCCACTAAACTAAATCTTTGGGTTATGTGCTTATATGAACAAATTGCCCTTCTTTTGCAATACCCTTTTTCCCACCCCACCTTCTCCTTTTTATCTGGATGTTTCTCACCATACCTGTTGGCTATAACTTCAGCCTCTCTCTACTTCCAGTCTTGGGGTATAGGGCAGCACTAGCCAGGGTACGATGGATGAGCTCTGTGCTTCCTGGACCAGTGGTGGTCTGTAAGACATCCTAATGTGTCAAACACTGATAGACCCTCTCTCCTGCCACAGCACAGCCTTCCCACACTGGAAAGAAATAGGACTGGGAAACACTAAAAGAGGTGTCCTTCTGACGTCTTTTCCAGCTTTGTGTTTCACCAGCTGGCCAAAATAATAACTCGAAAGCAGGATGTTACTTAAATATTTCTTACAGAGGTTAGGATACACTTAAGTCCACTGCTTGATTTCCTGATAGGATGAAGCAAATGTGCATTTGCTATCGTGGATCCTGCTCTGAAGGAAAAGGCGAGGAAGAAAAGAGTCTGTGCCACAGCCAAGAGGAAAGGCTTGATATTAAACTCTCAACCAGCTCAGACATCTGGCATTGCACTGCCTCTTCATGGTGAAAACTTTCACATTTAAACTAGGAAACTTTTATCCAGACAGCTAATTTCTTTTGTTTGAAATGCCCAGGAAGCTTTGCAGTGCAGTGTTTCACAGGGTTCCCTCCAAGTTTTCACTTTGGTCTTAAGAAGATTTCATCTACAAGTGCTTTCCTTTTCTGATAGATCCAAACAAGGCACCCTGCTCTCTATGAAGATTAATTTAGATTTTCTATTGCAAAGGCATCTACCCCTCAGCCACGTGATTCCCTGCCTTTTGAAAACTAGGTAAAGCCTGTAAAGAGGCAGCTGTGTTTCAAGCTCTTTGAACATGTCTCTTATAGAAGAGGAGAACAGATAAGCCGTTTTGCAAACACTGTTAGTAGGGACCAATAATCAGTGTGGAAGAAGTCTGCATTGGGAATGAATGTATCAATTTACCTCAGGCTGTGCACTTCAGAGATGGGCTTTGCCCTAGATTGGGTGCATTTTAAGCTTGGCCTGTAACTAAAATTAAACCATTTTGTTATGACAGGGGTTTGTTTCTAAATTGCAGATTTTCCCTTTTGTATGAAAACGCATGCTGATGACACTCTAAAACTGCCTCTTTGGGTACTCTGCATCATGATTAGACACGATATGCATGTGAGCACTTGTTCCTTATATGTGTGTGCATGTGTAAATCTATCTATCTATGTGTAAATACATGAAATGCAATTCAAAACTTCCCTTTTCCCCATAAGACAGCTCATAAGATGGCTACAAAATCGTGCATTGTACAACACATAGATTTGTTTATTTGCACGTTTCCTATCAGCACTAAGGAAGTGAATCCTGTGAGCTGTAAAGCATCATTATTTGCATTACACCAATGTTTGCATCTTTTTGGCCTTTTATACCAGTGCTTACAAACCTTAATTCTGTTATATACAAAGCTAAAAGCAGAAGACTGAAAAGTGCTCTCCACTAATCTAACACTGTGCAGACTGAGGTGAGATGAGCACTCTAAGAAAATTAACTGGAAAAATTAAATTCCTGTGACTCCTGCAGAATAAGTGTTTCAGTGACTAGGTGTGAACAAGGTCAAGTTGCCTGTAGCTGACTTTCAGAAAAAGGTTTCACACCCTGGAGGAAGATAAGCACACCCAGCTTTGGTAGTGCACAGTAAGACGCTGAAATGGGGGAGCAATGTTAAAGGAGGCAAAGCTGAAAATGAAGATAGAAACCCTCAAGAAAATAATGGAGATCATGCCTACTTAAAAGATCAATGATTCAAAGTGACTAGCCTGAGACTATTCAGTGAGTCACTTCAGCTGAAGGCCTCTGGAACTTCAGTATGGAGGAGGTTTTAAATTTCTTTAAATCAAAGGTACAAAAAAAGTGGCCCAAGTCTATCCTAGTGAAAAGGAGAATGTTTGTAAGAAAAATCTTCAGACAAAATGAGTAAATAAGATTTTTTTTTTACCAAATGAGAGGAGATGCAAATGGCTGCAAGGATGGTGAAAAGAGAACAGGAGAAAAAGCTGAGAACTGTGATCTCAGTAGGAAAATGTAAGTAAAAAGTGAGAATTTCCGAGAGTAAAGCTAAAATAATATTTTCTTTTTGAAAAAAAAAAGCGAAAGATTCATCCAGAAGTTCTATTAAAAACCCCCACATCCAGTGAGAATAAGTCAGGCACTAAATATCATTCGAGATTCAGTTGAATTCAAATACCTTATCTTCTGAGAAATACGCTGCTGTTGATAATGAGAAGCCATATGGGAAGATGACTATAGAAGTGGAAATGACCATGGCAATGAAAATGAAATTATGATTCCAGTAGAAGTTATTTTATCAATCTGAAAAAATGAAGAAGTGGGATCAAAAAACAGGGTCTTGTAATAGTGGAATACGTATTTTAGAAGAGGTGTTAGACCAGGGCTTGAGTCCATTGGTCTAATCTCAAGAACGCATAAAAGAATAAATGCTGGGGAAAAAAAAATATTTAAAATGAGAGTACATCAGGATATAAAAATGTGTGACAAAGGTTTGTGATCATGTCAGACATTCTAAACTCTTTGATAACTGGTCTTCTAGAAGAAGGAAATCTATGATATCTACCCTGTCTGGGCTTTGTAAGATATTGAACATGCTGACACTTGGCTAATCTTTAGAAAGTAAAAAAGATGTGGATGAACTCAACTATTGAAAAGAAGTAAAGAATTGCCTGCCAAAGAGGCAAAACCAGATTGTAATGAAAACAAGTATCAAGCCAGAGGGAAACTACAAGGATCGTTCTTCAAAGATGGATCTAATATTCATGTAAATAATTATCTCAAAGGAGGTATGAACTTCACCAAAATGTTAGCATGCATTGCCAATACATAGAAAGGGCAGAATATTCAAAAAGAAGTGGCACAATGAAACTGGATTAGTAGTTAGCAAAGCATCCTGTATTTTGGGAGAGTTAAAACCTAAAGGCTCTTTTTATTGGATACTAACAGATAAAGAGAAGTTACTGTTGCTGAGCAACAGAGAGAGAAAACATTTTAATATTAGTCAAATAAAAGAGTTTTATTACAAAATTGCACTAATGGTACGTTGGATGTCTGAAGCATTTTCTAAAACCTAAGAAACAGGCAAGTTGCTGGGAAATATTTGACATATTTAGTTTCACAGCACAACTGAGATGTAAGGAAAAATATTCCCAACTTCCACAGCAGGACCTGAGGGATATTCAACAAGCTCAGGTTCTACCACTGCAAATACTCAAGGACTGCACGTGCCACTTGTGTGACATAGACTAGATTGGTACTTCAGATTTAAGAGCTGTTAACAGTCATACAGTTGTCCATCCCTGTCATTCCAATGGTGAACTAGGATGAGACCATTTTAGAGGAAAAAAGGATTCTTCACTATTTTTTTTCTTCCCAAGTGTATGCTTTGGAAAGGCAGGATGCAACTACTAGAGCAAACACTCCCCAGTCTGAACAACAAAGCTGAGCAGGTTCCTCGTATCATATGAGTAGGAGCTGCTGCAGTTAATTAAAGGCGACTCAGTGCTCAGGTAGGCACCCACCTCCAATGAATCTGTGATTGCAATTCTGTAACATTTTAGAAGATAGGACACGGCTTAGTGATTCAAGTGGTTTAGCAGATGTAGGATCCTTCTGGATCAGATTAGAACTGGGACCATCTCAATACACTGAGGAGGAACCTGGTGAAATCAGGAAATAAAAAACCAGAAATAAACATAAATGGTTTGATACAGGCATGGTTGGGATTTATAGAAGGTCACCTCCTATTCCATATTCCAGAAAAGAAGTAAGATCTCTGACCTAAGTGACCTCTATTTTTTCATCATACAGAGGAAGTTTTGCTTTCCACCACAAAAACTTCAGAGATACAGTCTGGTGTGGAATCCTCTAGGAGTTAGTGCCGTTTTTAGAGCGTCTGAGACAGTCTTTCTTTAGTACTTTCCACATGTCAGAGAAATTACTAATTGCAACAAAAAAGCAGACCTATGTGTAAATTTGGCAGTGGAGTTCAGGAAGGGCCATCAAGGTGTCTCAGAATCGGTCCTTCTCTGCTTCTGTTAAGTTACATTACATCTACCACTAGTTTAAAGGGAAGCATTCAGATTACTGCTTTTGCTTCTGAAAAATCTAACTTTTGCTCTGTTAAACCTGATTGCAGTATCTTATTCTAGACTGAGAAGGGCTTTCATGGCAGCTGCCTAAATTTCTTTTAGGCTTAGACTACAGAGCCCTACCAACTCATAACATTGTTCCAGCTATGCTAACTAGTGCATTAATAGCATGCCTTGATAGTGAAAATTTATACTCGTGCCTGAGCAATTACTCTTATGTACAAACTTCAGAGTGATTAAAAGACTACACATTTATTTTAAATAATAATTTGAGAGTGCTCTTTGCAATGGCTATACTTAGCACAATCATCATTTGTATTTATTTCACTGAAAATGGTATCTTAAAAGGGTCAGCCCTGCATTTAAATACTTAGAACAAGAACAATGAAGCCTCTAAACTACTCTCTATCTCTCTCTTTCTTTCAGCCCTTCCACCACAAAATAAAATAGACAACTAGGAAGATAAACAAGCTGACCTGCCATACAAGTTCCACAGAAAATACACAATATATGTGATTGAGCAACAACCCTGAAGAAAACAGTGCTACGGATTTTTCCAGAAATGTCCCCCTGCTATATACACATTAAGGCCTCAGCTTCCCGTGCCTGATCTGGAAAGGTTCAAAAACACACAAGAAGGACGTGGTTTACTGAAATAGAACAAAATTGTAAAAGTGAATGATGCGTAGATTTATTGTAAGACAAGAACTACCAAAAACATTTGTCATGCTTTTCAATTCAACTGAAAAGGGAGGTGTTTCTGATAAACCTGACATTTACCCTTTTCACATTGCATCCCTTAAGGCACCACTCCAAAATAGCCACAAACAGATTTTCTTCCAGAAGCCAGGTAACTTGAAATTAATGAAAATGGAAGGTACTAGCAACCACAAATAATTAAAAAGTGCATTGAACATATGCTCATAAGAAATATTGCTAGTGAAACAAAGGAGGATTTGAACAAGAAGAGAACAGCATAGGCGTAGGTGGCTAAAATATTTACAAATGACATACCACTGACAGAAGTCTGTGGAGACCGTGGCCATTTTTATCCTGCCAAAGGTTTGCTCACTACTTTAGCATCCACCACCACAAACTGAGAGTCTTACCTTGGTTACTTGAAACAAATACCACAGCATACCAGAATGGGTCCTGGACATTCTCTAGCTTGTTTTCAAAGTGTGATCTCCTAACTCTAGTTGAGACATCCTTCCTTCTAACTCAGGTGTATTTATAGGGCCAAAACTTTAAAGTACTGAAAAAAAAAAATCTGTTTTTGTAAATATTTGTTCAAGATTAAAAAATAAGTCAGATCATTGAGAACGCTTTAAGAATTTTTGCCAACTTCAAAATGCCAGGAAGGGCTTTTGAATTGTAGACTATATACTTCCTTCTATGCTTGTGCTTCAAGTCACCTTTAGTATCATAATGATGACTATCTACAGTTTCAAAATGCAAGACCTCTATTTAAAAAGTGCAGTCATGCAAATTATATGTGCATTTTGAAGTAGCAATTGGAATCAATCAGTAGAGTCTATCACTACAGAGAGTGTAATTATGAAAGCTCATTAGTATAGAGCTTTTGTTCAATAGAAGTTTTACTATGATTTCAAAGGAAGCAAGTTTAGGGTCTGCAATATAATCCCTTGGATTTGTTCCATGATCCTGACATTTATAAATCACTGTTTTCTTGAGTTTATGCTAGTTACATGACATTACAGCTTAAAGTCTCTTTCCCTGCACTCTTTTGACTGAATCCAGTTATGATTCTTCGACTTGACTTGAAAGAGCTTCATTGTATTGATCTTTGATACTCCTGATGTGACCCCCTTACTGTTCCTCTCCTCTGCCCAGAACTCTGCTGTTGACTACCTGCAATGTGCATCTCACGAGAGATCTACATATATGTTAATGTTAATCCAGAGGCATGTAGTAGCAGTTGGGAACAGTTTTGCTAGATCACCATTCTCCATCCACTGTGATAAATAGACCTACACAAAATCTGATTAATTAGCAATAAGATATGTATTAGAAGAGGCAAGGAGCACTCAACTCAAAACAAGCATGTCTGACAAAGACAAAATCCATTAAATTTTTTTACAATGAAGGTGATAAAATACTGGCACAGGTTGCCCAGAGAGCGAGTAGATGCATCATACCTGGTGACATTTAAGACCAGTCTGGATGTGATTCTGGGCAACCTGATCTAATTGAAGATGTCCCTGCTCATTGATGGACTAGAACAGTCTGGATTGAAGGGGAGCATTAAAGGTCATCTAGTCCCACCCCCTGCAAAAAGCAGGGACATCTTCAACTTGATCAGGTGTTTCAGAGCCTCACCCAACCAGGCCTTGAATGTTTTCTGGGATGGGACATGTACAGCCTCTCTGGAGAACCCGTTCCAGTGTTTCACCAAATTATGAGATTTCCATCTTTGAAGTTTAATGTATTGCTACCAACATTGCTGTAGGTAAAGGAGAGCAGACATAGTCATCACACTGTACTGATCAATCGAACCCCCAAATTTTGCCTGTGGGAAATGATTCTCTGCTTTCATTTCTTTCTCTGCTACCTACCAAGTACTCTTTCAGTACAGTGAACTTGGCAATTTCTGACTGGAGGAATCCAATGCTGCAACAAAACCCAATAAAACAACTGAATTGAAAGTATGGATATTGGACACATTACTGCATAGATGTTAAACTGGGAAGGAAATTTCATGGAAGAAAATACAAATAACATTCTAATTAATTTTCTTAAGGCTGGTTCAGCAGCGCATTTTGATTGTTAGTCTAGATAAACTCAGTAGAAAATACATCCATTACTCCAGTTTTAACAGTTCCTCACATGTATGTGTCAATGTAGCATCAACAGAGAAGGAAGACCAGTGATTTCAACCAGTCATGTAAATCTATATTAGAGGTATGTTAGAAAGACCCTATGTGGAATGGAGTTCACATTTCTTCTTCAGTTTACAGACAGTAGGAGTTCCAGAGAGAAACAGAAGATGATAAATTGTCCTTCAGAGCTTGGTCAGCAATGGGAAGTGCTATTAACTTTGCATCAAAACATTAAACAAAACAAAAAAATGACTTGATACATGCACACCTGGTCAAATGGATAACTTATTTCTTAGGAAAAAATCAATATGGCTTTTATAGTGAGAAGTCCTGCCCTTGCAGATCTCTTAGAATTACCTGAGAAAACAGGATATGTGCAGATGTGCGTGCATGCACTATGCATGTATAAAGTTAACAAATTAACATGTGTGAATGACAGAAAAATAATTCAAAGCAAAACAACTAACAACAGATTAAAATTTGTCTCTAACTTCATTATGATTTTTGAGTTACCATTAGATAAGAGATTCATAACACCTGAAAAGAAATTATTTGCCATTCCTGTGTTTTGAAGTAGCATTTTTTTCTAAACATCCATTGATCTGGCACTGATTGTTCTCAAAAGTGGTACAGGGTGTTGTAAGAGATTCTATATTTCATCGAACCCGTTCTTCTAGGGGAGTTACTGTTAAAAGATTACGGAGGAGAAAGCTTCTCCCTTTCCTTCCGAAGGGAGATGATAAATTCTGTTACAATATGACTGTGTCTGAATGCAAATCAAAAGATCTGTAATACACACTTGCTACAGAAGAAGAGTTACTCCTTGGGTTTAGGAGAGAACAACTGCTTCAGGCTGTCTCCCCTTGCTCCCCTGTCCTTTTGCATGAGCGCGTTGAAGTTGAGGTATTACATTTGATGAAATCCAGGACTTCAAATCAATACACCATGGAATCAAGATATGGTCTGGAAAATGTAGTTCCTGCATCTTCAATATTCTCCATTTCCTTTTATCCTCAACTTCACACTCCCAGGAGCTTAATAGCTCTTAGTCAGCTAGGTGGTTCCAGTGCCGCTCTTCTTCCTGCTGGCAGACGCATGCCTTCCTGCTCCAAATGCTGATGTATGTTGGACAACCTAATTTATAATCCTAAATCTTCTGGAAAGGGCTGCAGAGGCCAGGCGATACAGGGCTTTCCAAACTAATTCTGAAAGTAAAACAGTATATGCAGAGGACCGGTAACTTTATCTAGATTTCAGAGATTTAGTTACATGAAAGTGAGAATATAAAAATGCTTTCACATGTAGCAGAATACTGTTGAACACATTTGGAAAGGATCAAGTCAAGACTACCTAAATCATTCAATAAAATCTGCTACATAAAACATCTAATAAATTGTAATGGCAAGGACTTGTGCAGAGAGGCTGAAATTCCAGCTATGCTCTGAAAATAAAAGTTTGGTCACATAGACACTCTCTTTTCTTTTCTTTGCTGACTTTACTAGCCATTGGGCTGGAAGTGTCTAGTTTCACTGGAACACCACAGAAAATGTTTGGCACCAGTCTCAAAGGAGAAATGATTTGGTATGCTGTGATTTGCTTTATGATTTTGGGGATATTTTATTAATCCCTGAAGTTTCAAATCTCTTAAGACCATGATTAAATAAAAAAAAAAAACAAGACTCCCTTGGTGCAAAGGTAACTCCTGTCATTAAGAAAAACAATCGTAAAACTCCTGTGACAAAGCAATAATGATTTCATAGTAAATTATGGAGTTAAATAATGATAGTATCTCACATGAAAATAAAACTTACTAATTCAGTTAAGCACTGTGTAAGTAAAACTGGAATGCTGGTAATACAATAAGATTTTTGTAATCATGTTAGTGAGAATGATAGCCTTATGTTCCATATGCTGCTCCTCAAGTTCAGTATCTGTAAGATGCAGTGCAAGAAAAAAGCCCACAGTATACACACAAAGAATCTGGAAGCATCTGTTTCTGTTACTCTTTCTTCTAGCCAATAGGTAGGTTGATTAAATTGCAATTATCTGCATTTTAGCTGCTGAACTGCCTTAAAGACATAACAACCAAGGCCAGGAAACTATTCAACATACACAATAGCATGGCTCTCTTAGAGACAGGGTATAAGATGCTTGTTATTAGTTACAAGTTGCCACAATCCAGGAATTAAGTTCAGTCTGGGTGGGTTTTAGAAATTTGACATGTTTTCTCTTAGTAATATTTTTAAACAAAAGTAACATTGGCTAATACGTTCTCCTAATGTTAAATGTAACTTATGATGTCCCCATCATTTTAACTACTAATTTAAACTAGTTTCAATGAGCACTGAAGAAGTCATCGTGAAGGGACCTGTAGACATCTTTGATATATCAGCATAGCCCAAGCAGGAGTAAAGGTTTCCTCAGAGAACTTCCTCTTCACTATCCTTCAGACTATTTTTGTCTGTACTTTTTGTGCTGCATTTGAACCTGTAAGTTTTTTGCTTATTGATGGCTTATGAATTCAGTGAGACAAGTCTGCATGGCCCATGCAAAGGACAGCGCACACGTTCAGTTCCTGTGTTATAAGCAAGCTGGCTCTGCCTGGACTTGAGCTTCCTGGGTATGGCTGCAGTGTTAACCATTTATTTTTTCTGCAGCTTCTCTCCATTGAGGCCAGGCCATTGACTTAGCCTAAAAATAGGGGTCAGGTTGTAGCTGCATAGTGGGAGAAACTGTACAGTGTAAAAGGACTACACACACAATTTCCAGCTTGCTGTTAACGCTAGATCCTCCAAACAAGATGAGAGTGGTATGAAGGTATAACCACAATTTGGTGAAGTTTCAAGTAAAACCATCTGCCCAATATGGAGGGGATGTAAACCAGATATTTAAGAAAACCCAAACCAAAGCAGATGGCATTATTACTGCAGCACAAAAAGCTAAGGAGCTGAAAGCTACAAACCTGTTCTTTTCTGGGTTGTTCTTGCAGTAAGATTGTGACTTCCATGAGCCAATATTTGGCATACTTTTTTAGCTCACTAATGTCTGCTTCTCTTTCAATTAGGGCTCAATTCCAAGCACTCTGATATTACTGAAAATACTTGTATCAGCTGTAATGGAGATTTGATTGGAACCAGAAGTAATAGATAACAAGTAGGGGTTTGGAGAGCATTTTAATGTAGCAGAAGTACCTGAGCAGAGGAGAACAAAACAAATAAAGAGTGGTAATATATTACCACAGGGTCAGAATACCAATCTAATGACATCAGTTTAAAGAAGACAGCAATAGCCAAGTCTTGCCTTGCGTTTTAAAAAATGAATCTGACGTAGATAATTACATGGAAAAAGTCTGCATCACGGGTAACAAAAGTTGAGTCATAATTACCCAGAGACAACAGCATGTGTAAATCCCACATATTTCCAATACACAGATGATCTTGAACATATTGAAATATTCTTTACAAATGTAACTGGGAAGTATGTCCCATGCTCGCTTCCACCCTCTTGGACTAGAAATGGCAGCATAATTTGCTAACAGCACTGGATAGGAAGGGTGTAACATAAAAAGTACCGGTAATTTAAAACTTTCTTCCACTGAAGCAGAACAGACAGAAAACATTCATGTCTCAGATCCCAGTGACCAAGAAATGCTTCAGAGAGATATACAGAGGGCTGTCATCCAAGAAGGTCAGCTTTCTCCTTCCATTGCTGGCGGCAATGCAGCAGGGCACAACCGACCATCAGGAAGAAAAAAATATTTAAGGTACAAAGTCCAATGGGAGTCCAACATTCTTGAAAGAGCAGTTAGGGGGAGGAAGGAGAGAGAAGGTGTAAGAGAGAGGGGAAAAGGATGCGTGATGTCCAATGTGTGGGGTAGTAAACCCTTTTAAGAAGCCAAGACATACCAGACGTGAGTCACTAAAGGGAAAGAGGAGGAAGAAAAATGTGTTTAACTCGAAGACCACCATTTGTGGAGACTTGCAGTAAACCCCGACTGACTATTCTCTCTCCTAGGACAAGCCGTCAGGTTCTGGCACTTCATTCTCATGATAAATATTCCAGAAAGAGCAGGAAGAGACACAAACCAAATACAGTTTAACAGCAACTTGTAGACAATAAAATAGGAAATGGTGCATACATGAGATATTTTTATTATGGTCTTGGTTTTTTCAACTTTACAATCTTCCTTGGATGACTTACTAGTCAAAGGCTATTCCCATACCTCTGTATTATTATTATTGTTATTATTATTATTACTACAACAACAATGAAGTATTTTTCCTGTGTTTCAGAAGTACCTTCTAGTTTTCCTATATTTGGCACAATACAGCAAGTTGCTTACAAGGAACCTCATGACTCCCAGCCAGGTTCTGAAATACATAATCAGTTGCAAATGTTTTGGGGTGGTTGACTGATGGATGCAGTAACTTTACCATTTATCCCATTTTTTACCATTAGCAAATCTTAGATATTTTCAGGACAGCAGCACTTTCCCTTTTATAGAATGAAAAAACTCAAAAACTCTTGAAAATTATCAAAACAGCTGTTAAACACATTGATTGGTCTGCCGTTTTGATTATTGAGTATAGTAGTGGTGTTACAGTGATGAGCTTTCATAAGAAGTAATGTAAGAGAATAATTTCTACTATAATAAAATACACTGTCAAAATACAGCTACCTGCCATTCTTCATACCTTATAGAAAACACTTTCTTTCCTGTATTGGTGTTTCAGCTTCTTCCCCCCATAATGATACACTTCATCATTTCAGGAAAAAAATCAGCAACTTGCAGAACAGTCCCTATGCTGTCCTGGGCCAAAAGGCTTTTCATTTATTCTCCCTCTTTCCGCTTCCAAACTTGTTTATAATTTAGATTCACTCTTTTTATTTAATTCTTTTTCCCATTCAGCATGTCACCTGTGATTTACATGAATAATAAAAACAGTCAGAGGTGCACTGATGAGGACTTGCATATTTTGGAAGGCATATAAAGTCTAGTATAACAGGACATAAGCCAAGGTCTAAGGAACTGTGACTACATCAACAGCTTGAGCTAAGGCATTCTGCAACTTCCTCATGCTGTTGACCCCTGACCACTCTCAGAATGAGTATGGAAAAGGAGAACCTGGTCTGCTCTGACACAGGAATTCCACGAGAAATTATTCAAACGGTTACAATTTATTTAGGGGTTTCTGTGTGTGTGTTTGTGTGTTTTCAAGATTATCTTTCTCAGCTTGCCAATGAGGAGTGAAAACCAAAACCAAATGGCTTTGAGGAACAAATACGTGTTGTTGCATCAATGACTCTGCTGAGTGTGTTGTGAGACTGCTTCCACACTGGGGAAAGAAACCCCTGGCAGAATATCTGCAGGAAATATTTACCTGGGACCTACCCTCCAGTTAGTTAGTTATCTCATCTTGCTTTGAGGACAGGAAGTCAGAGATTTTTCTCCTCCATTCATATTTCAACACCAAATGCATTTTTCTCATTTTGCAGCATTTAAAATACAATTCTACCTCTTCAGGATCTGAACACGTTCATAATGAATTAACCTGTATTTTCAGAATTATTAAAGACTGCAATAAAAAAATCAAAAGAAAACCATCCTTCACACAGATAATTTTGATTCTCTGTTCCCTCATGTCCCCAGATAATGTCTTTTTAACAACATGAGAGAGCAAAAATGCAATTACCTAAGCATATTTTTTTTCATTTCTGTTCCAATGGGCTTTGGAAATGCCTTTGGTAGTACAGAGTCTTGGTCCACAACATGACACATGAGTGCACCACCAGTCTGAAGACCAGGTTCCACTTCTGGTGCTGATGATAACCTGTTGCAAAGAAAGGGGGAAATCACTGTGCTAGACTATGTCTTTGTATCTATCTTTACCATATTTTGTCTTATATTTACACCACAGACTCTGAGGCAAAGGCTGTCTCTGAGAACCTACAGATACAGGCTAGAAACAGGAACCTTGGTCTGTTAGGGTTTTCAGGTGCAACCACTATTTAAAAATAGAAAGCATCTATTTCTGAGCCTGGACAAATTTTGCAACAAGTTGCTGGAAGGAGATTCCATCATCTTCCTCACTTCTACTCTTTGGCATTCCTAAATTTTATACCTCAAAATAGGAGCTCAACTCAGCTAATATGGATTGTCAAAACTGTATTTCCCTGGCACCATGACAATTCACACCAGCTGAAAATCTGCTTTGCACATTTGAGCTTCCACCCGGTAGATGATGTTCCATAACTTGCATAGCCAAGACAGAGTTTTCAAAGTTAGGCATCTCAAGCAGGGTAGGAACAAGCCAGAAACAATGTCATTACTCTTATCACACTCTCTTTGCCTGTAAATGTGCTGAAACTCCATGCTTTTAGCCAACAAACCTTACAGTGACTTTTGTAACTAAATCTCTGAAAGATGTAGGAGAAAAAGGCTTGTGCTTTCAATTTTTAAATATACATTAGTACATGCCTATCTCAGTTGTTTTTTTTTAGGGGATTTTGTTGGGTTTTGGTTTTTTTTTGCTACTTACCCTCAAAGAAAGAAAGAAAAACATTTCTTTATACAGGAGAAGAAAACCCTCAGAGGTTTCTGTTCTTCATTTCCCACCTTGAATTGAAAAACTGTGCTTGCTTAATGATGTAGCAAAGATTATATGTTAAATAATGTACATTAAATAAGTGCTAAGTCTCAACTGTTCTGTAGACTTCAATTTTTGAATAGGAGGTACTGAAAGTCTGTAGCAAACTCTTCAAGAAAGCCATGACTACAAGAAACACTAAAATATTTGTTGAGTAAATTAGAGCAAGCGTTAAGTAGTTGCAAAATAATAGGCATTTAGGAACTGGGAAAGCTAATAGACTGAATACATTTTTCATCAAGTTTTATTTGGTTATTTCTAACAAAGAACTAAGAAATCAGTACTCCTGTGGAGTACAGCGCTGTATGTCCTGTAGCATTAAAAATCTTTTACCACCCACACAGCATTGCAGATGTTTAGGAAGAAAAAAAAGGTTTCAGTAGTTTGAATGCCTAAATAAATGCAACTTAGGGGCAGCAGCAGTAGGGGAAGAGCTGACAAAAAGCCCATCTCAGAGAGTCCCCTGCAAGAAAATGGCAAATTTACACATCATCCTACTCTATACTAAGGCTCTGTGTGCATTATAAAAGCAGTAGAGAAAATATTTACCTCTGTGCTTTGAGGATATAATACTTGTCTCTTTCCTCACAGACTGAAATACACTTGGACAGAGTTAGTGATAAAGGCTACAGTAATGAAACAAATCAGAGAACACTTTGCGGTAATTGCCACTACTCCAGGCTGTCACTGACATCCCAGAGAGTACCTGTTGGCCGATGTGGTCTCATCGGTGTTCCTTCAGATACTCTTCTGCTGCAGCATGATTTTAGAGACAGTCGCTTTTCCTCTTCCTCTAGCCTTGGCCTCTCTCTCAGTTACATCCAATGCATCTTCCTTCTAGCTGCATCTCTGGAGCCTCCCCATTTCCACCACCAAGCATGGTGCTCAGTAGCTGCGTCTGGAGCCTTTCCTTCCCTCCTTCATGTACGGCTCAGTTCTCCATGGGAGAACAGTTGAAATTACCATCCATTACTGCAAAATCACTGGATGCCATCTGGGAAACCAAACTTTCCGTCTGCTCTGTCACATGGGGAAGATGCTTTGCTGTTGTCATGGTTTAGGCATCCTCGCTTGCTCACTCCCCTTCTTCCTCCCCTGGGCTCCCGGAGGGATGGGGAGGAAAATCGAAAGAATGCAACTCCCACGGGTTAAGGTAAGAACAGTCCAGTAACTAAGGTATAACACAAACCACTACTGTTACCACCAGTAATAGTAATGATAAGGGAAATAACAAGGGAAGAGAATACAACCTCTCACCACCTGCTGACTGACACCCAGCCCGACTCGAGCAGTGATCTTGCCCCTCCAGGTAACTGCCCCCAGTTTATACACTGGACACAATGTGCTGTGCTATGGAATACCCCTTTGGTTAGTTTGGGTCAGGTGTCCTGTCTCTGCTTCCTCCTGACTTCCCCTCCTCCCTGGCAGAGCATGAGACTCAGAAAGTCCTTGGTCAGAGTAAACATTACTGAGCAACAGCTAAAAACATCGGTGTTATCAGCGTTGTTCCCAGGCTGAGAGTAAAAAACACAGCACTGCACCAGCTACTAAGAAGGAGAAAAATGACTGCTACTGCTGAACCCAGGACAGTTGTGGAGATGGCTGAATTTTCTTCAACTGACAAAAACCAAAAACCAAGCTCTAAACATTTTTATTAAAACCAGAAGCATGTTCAGGTTCTGGTATTTCACCAAGACATAAAACATATTTCCACAGGAAATTAAACTGTTTTCAAAGTTTCCGGCACCCCTCTCTTTAAATCAGCCCTAAACTTCTTCAGCAGCCACATGAACTCTCTGATAACCTCACTGCGCCATCACTGTGGAAAAGGCAGATGGAAAAAATTCTGATTGACACAAAGACAAAAGGATGCCTCTCTACCAGAGGCATCCAGCAGTAATTGTCTGCTTAATCCCTTCTGTGCCTCTGGAAACATCCCTCATCCTCACTGTAGAGCTAAACAGAGGCTGTATAGCCATCCTGCTTTGCTTGGAGGTACAGTGTGGGTAAAGACAGCCAAGACACTGTGCATCTCCGAACAATGGCTTTCAAGCTCTTGAAATTTTCTCAAGTCAAAACAAAATTTTACTGACACTTCTCAGTGGGTGCAATGGGATCTTTGCTGAAGCTTTTATAAGTATGGCAAACCTGAGCTTGTAAAGGAGCTATCAGTCAGGAATGTTATGTGTACAGCTGTGCTCTACCTCTTTTTAGAGCCTAAAACTCACTTGAAAGGGTTGGAAACATTCTGAGCCTCACCAAATTCAGCATTTTTCCATTCTCTGCCATCCCTTTTGGTTTCCGTTGCCTCTCTTTTCATCCCACTTCTGCAAAACTGGTTTTCATGCGGGGATAAGTCACAGGACCAGCACAGACCTGGGCTCCACTTCTCACCTATAGTTTATCCTGTCTTGGTTGAAAGTACAGTCACTTTTAAAAAGGGTATTTTATTATATTTTTATGGCTTAGATCATTATAACTAATGTTTGTAACTTCTACTTGGAAGTTAGGTTCAGCCTTTGATCTTCTTTAAGCATATAACTTAGACAAAGTTGTTCTATTGAACTGAAAGAGACTTACATTCCTGAAGTCAAGCATATGCACAAGCGTTTTAAGAATTATGACTTCAACCTAAGTCAATCCTAAACCTTACATGAATTCTGGATATTAAAAAGAAAAATGTTTTAAAACCCAAGTCTCTAAGGAAAGAAATAAATACTTATATATGTCCACTATATTATGAAAACTACTGTACTTGAATAAGACAGCCATGAATGTTTTTTAGATTTAAGAAAATAATTTTGAAATAAAATATATCCATACATACATGATTAATGTGGCTTCTCTGTTCTCTTCTGCTGGAATTATTTATATTCCTAGTGAGCGGGGGAAAATTCTTTCCAGCTAAAGAAGCAGCCTATTTTATGAATAAAAATGTGCTTGCTTTTTTTTTTTATTTTACAGAAAAGTGGAAAAAGGGTCTTTCAGTTCGACTTTCTGACATCAAAATAATATGGTGCAACTCTGAATATGATCTTCTCCTCTCTTTGCTTTCTACCATGTCAAATTTTCATAACAGACTTCAGCAACACTTAGAGACTCCAATGAGGCATTTGATAAAATGTATGCAATAAGTAGGTAGTCATGGCCCAAAGAGCCTTTAAGGAGAAGACAGGAGTGGAGATAACACAGACAAAAAAAGAAAGTAACGCAATTCAAATACTAAGCAGCAGTCATCCCACACCCATTTCCTTGTTATCATAACAGAATGATTTCCCAGTATATGCATTTATCATATAAGACTCCTACAGATAGCTGTGCTCAGCAAGATCCCAGAGATTCAAGTCAAGAAAACTCTAAGAAGCCAGATATTTAATGAGCAAAGAAAGAAAACTGGATAGAAGTGCAATTCACATGTCAAGTAGCCACATTGCAAAACAGACATTAGCCAGGGAAGAAATGTTGGAGCAAAAGATTTTTCTAAGATCATGTTACTAAAAAGTGAAGAGCTCTTGATAAAACCCAGCAATTTGGGCAAGATCCAGAAAGTGAGGAAGGCTTCCTCCTGAAGGTTTCCCTCTCTTGTCAGCTCAATACATGGTCCACTTCTTCAGATTATGGAAGCTTTCTGACTTAAAGCAGTGTCTTAAGACATTGGTGATGTCCTCATTCTCTTCTAGAGACATGCTGTAATACCTGAAGTTTCTACATGTCTCTTCTAATTATACCCGAGGAGCATTTTTGGCCTTGCAGTAATGTCTTTTTTGGCTCCCTGAAATGTCCAATTCACATTTGTTTGTAACTGTGGGAGATTGGGTTCTGGGATCCCAGGGATCCAATCCTGATTCCTTTCCACTAGCTAGTCCTAGACCTGTTACCAACAGATCAAAGGCAACTGATTGCTGCAATAGCATCTTTCTTCACTTTGCCAAGGGATGGTCAAATAGAAAATATAAACCAATAAACCAATGTGAAGAGGAGAGATGAAAAAATAAGGTCAAACTGGAAATCGTATAGAGACCAAATACGAAAAAACAGAGGAGTGTGGATTTAAAGAAGAGTAACAAGGGCAGCAGGAACAGAAAACAGTCTTTGCCTACAGATCCAGTTCCTGGTGTGCGACTTCTGACAGCACACAGGCAAGATTAGGTCTTGAAGCAACAGTTTTCTGAATGCCTTCTCAAAAGCAGCCTTTTCCTGCTACCTAATCCATGCTGAAGATCTTTGATAACAAATACAATACTGATAGGCTATCAGACACAAGGACATGGCGTATCTAAAAGGTCTATTTGTAAAAGCAGAATAATGAAACTCTATAGAAAGAAAAAAACCCAAACCTATTAAAAAACCTAAATGCTGCCTGGTGGAGACATAGATAAGTTTGATTTACATATTGCCCACACCTCCCACCTGCCCCAAAAGCACCAAAGGCAAGACAACCTCTGTTCCTAGCTGTGCCTGCTGCTGATGAGACAGAACAGTGGTAGCTCCCTGCTGCAGGCAATGCCCAGAGGTGGCTCTTGTTTCTAGGAGGATGCCTTGCAGGGGCTGAAATAACACAGATGAGTCAGGGAAGCCAAAAGAGAGGGGAGAGTGTTGTCTTGACATTTAGGAATTGAACAAACAGTACATTTTTCAGAAATGAAAATCAACTATTCATGGCCTCACAGTTACCTATTATTACTTCTCTCACGTCCACTTGCAGAGCCAGAATTTTTAAAGCAGTTCAAATCATAATGGATTCTTCACTAATTAAAAAAAAAATAAATCCTGTCAGAGTAGATAACTGACTGTCTTATTTTCCAAACTATCTCAGCAAAAGCCTTAAAAAACCCAGTTTGTTCTTACATCATAAAAAAGAGAAGAAATTATTTGCGTCAATGTCGTAGACGTCTGTACTGCTCCTACTCAAGGTAAGAGCAAACCCTCTTTCAATTTAACCTCACTGGGACACTTGGCTATGATTCTTTAGTACAGGTACACAAGTGAGTCAGTCATAAGTTACACCGAACAACGAATCAAATTGTATGGTTTTCCATTAGTGAGTAATAGACGGGAAATGTGAAATGTCATTACAGGGCTGGTTAACCATCTGGTAAAAACCCTTGTATGAACAGTGCAGATGAACTACATTGAAATATTAAGGAAACATCAACTGAAGCTATTTAGCCCCCCCAGAGACATATAGTTCACGCATGGTGGGAAGGTAATAATGTCCAATTATTCTGGAAACAACTAAACAAGTCACTGTAAAATTATCTCATTTGCACTGGATCCAACATTAAGTATTTTTTAAAATATTCATCATTCATTCCAGGTAACAAAACAAAACAACCAATCAATCTCTGAGGAACTGCCCATAAATCAAAAAGCCATACTGAGAAGCTGCAATTTTTCATTATTCCAGGAGTAATATTTTAAAGCTGACAAGCTGACGGGGTGGTCCAGGTTTGTGACATTATCGCATCTGCGATGAAAAAGCAAGCTTTACACAATTGTAGTAGTAATTGTTACTCTAACAAGTTATCACAGAACTTGTGGAAAATCAAAGACTTCTTTTTTTTTTTTTTTAAATCTGAACTGAATTTACTTAGCAGACAAGTTATTAAAATCAATATTGGCCAAATTAAAGGCATCTTGTTACTAATACCCAGAAAAGATTTGGTTTTCCAGTTGCTTATGGTGTATAGCCACAGGCTTTCACAAAAGACTCATTTAATGAATAGAAGTGTAAATTAAGCCTCTATTTATTTCAGAACAAGTTGGCATGTAAAGGTTAAAAATACTCCAGTGAATGGCAAATCAGGTAGTAAATTTAAGGTTATTCTGCTTGTAAGTGGTGCACATTGATTGGTCACCTGATGGTGGTGGTAGTACATAAATACAAAGTTGTCCATGGCTTTACATCCCCATCTGCTGAGCATGTAGTTCAAGGTTCTGACAATGTCACGTAAATGCCTACTGAAGCAGATAGTCTCTTCATTAGAACCTGTAGAGATAGGAGAAGGGGTAACGGGTTAAAACTTAAACAGGGGAAGTTTAGATTGGATATAAGGAAATTCTTTCCTGTTAGCCTGCTGAGGCACTGGAATAGGTTGCCCAGGGAGGTTGTGAATGCTCCATCCCTGGCAGTGTTCAAGGCCAGGCTGGATGAGGCCTTGGGTGATATGATTTAGCATGAGGTGTCCCTGCCCATGGCAGGGGGGTTGGAACTAGATGATCTTAAGGTCCTTTCCAACCCTAACTATTTTATGATTCTATGATTCTAAAACCAGGACTAGTAAAGGTTTTGGAGAGTCATGTTGGATACTCATCTTACCCCTTAAGCCACTCTTAACTGCTGCCATAAGTTAAGGTATGAGTGAGCAAATCCTGAAAGTTCTTTAAATGCATGCACCATGTGGTGATGATTGGTTGAGGAATATACGAGGAAGATTTGGAAGAGAGCAGGCAAGGCAAAAGAACAGAACCTAAAAGCCTGGTTTAGCAAAGCAATGGTTTTCAAGCATATGGGTCTTCTGGTAGACATGCAATTTGTCACCTTGTTTTTGTTATTTTTTTTAAACTCAGAGCTAATACCAGCTGCATACACATATGGTTTGGGAATAACTTCTGTTTTGGATAGTTCAGTTTAGGATAAAGATTCATCCAGGCTTGTGCTGCAATAGAGTTTGCTGTTTAGGGACTCGTGTACAGCAGAGCAAGGAACTGCAGAAAGGAGGCTTTAAATGCGGACTTTGAGCATGTATAACATCATATACAGGCAGGCCATCCCACAAGACAAGCCAGCTCCCAGTGAACAAATGGTATCTCCATAGAACACATATTAACCAGGGTATAGTAATAATGTGTTTAGGAAACACCCTTTTGCTCTTGGCAAACGGTTTGGTTATAGCTACATATGGGATGGGGAAGCCGCAAAAGTTCTGGTGATATGAAAGACTGTAGGTCTAAACTACCCACTGCTTTAACCAGTTTGCTTAGTTCATAAACCAGAGAATGTCACATATATAAGAGCTCAAGTTGACATGTTGTCATATGGGCAGAAAACTTGACTGACTGATTTGTCCAAGTTTCTGTACCAAGTGCCATGCTTAGATTTGACTCTTAAATACCTCAGATAATTGCCAACAAAAACTGGGGACAAGACAAGGGGTGTTACTTCTGTTGCATTCAGATGCACACACACTCAAAAAAGCAGCTAAGTTCTTTCTGCTTTTTGCCTCTGGTCTTCTTATTTTGCCCCATTTCTTATTACATTAGAAAGCTTACTATAAGATAAAGTGCTTACTTTCCTCATTTTCATCCACTTTCTCCCCCTGCTTCTCTCCCCAGTTGTCTTATCCATTAAAATACAAAGAATTTTTATGTTTTTACAAACAATTTTTCTTTTAAAAATTTGATGGTACAAGGACACCCGAAGTTTTAGAAATCAAATTGCAGTATATTCAGATGTAGCCACTTGCACAACAGAGCTTCTATTTTTGAACATTTATCCTCTCTATCCAAGCCTTTAAGATTTGTTTACATACTCAAATCCTGTTGTGCTTCTCAGGCACCAGTAGCAAAGCAGAAATCATTAGGTGGTAATACGTTATCAGTCATCAAAAAAGACAACTTGCAAATTCACACGCTCAAACTTCAGATCTGGTTCCTTCAATCTTCAGCAAATTCTAACAATGAATGGCACAGCACAAGTCTAAGTATTTTAATGGCAGCTTTTAAATCACAAAATGCTCAGAAAGGAATATGGTTCCATTGCCGTTACTGCTGAATCTGAAGACATCTCAGAAATTTTCTCCGAGTCAAACTGCAAAGCAAGCATGTGGCCTGATAATAGTGGATTTATAGGGTGAAAAAATGGTGGTGAGTGTCTGATGTGCAGATGACACATGCTTCAAGGGAATTTACTTCAGGCTAATTTTATAGCTTCAATCTGGGCCTGTGAATTGAATATGTAGAAATAATTGGAGAGCATGAAGAGCAACAGTGGAACATGTCTGGTTTCATTTAATCTAAAAGGAACCAGTTTATGTACTTGGAGATTGCTCTGTGCTGTGACCCGAAGTGTGGTAAGTGGCAATGATCAGAGCATCACTAATGTAGCTGCATCCTAGCTAATTGTCAGTCTGATTTACCAGAAGGTTCAAATTTATGTTTCCTAACAAAATGACTAGCAAATTTAATCGGAATAGTTATAGTTATGGTCATAAAGAAATCTCGGTGGTAACAGGACTTGTCTCTGAATTGCCAGAATTTTCCTGTTCCATTGTATGGTCAATTTAATCAGAAATAAATTGGAAATTTCAGTGTGTCCTTGCAAAATTCTTGTATATATCAAACCTAAAGACTGAGAACTAAGGAGAGAATTTGAGCCAAGTCATGGTTTGTAACCTGATCTTGAGACTGTTCCAGTAACACCACCCTGCCTCACGCCAGTTTGATTTAGAGATAGGCTTTGTGCCCAGCATCTATTTTTGTATCTAATTACAAATTTAATGTTTGTAATATGGTCTTTGTAGGAGGAACTGTCTGAGGAACCTTCAAACTGCACCAAAAGTCTGAATAGCTGCTTAGGTTGAGACTCAAATGCTTTTTTTTTTTTTTAAAAAAAAAAGACACAGAAAGTGAAGATAATAGATTAATACAGCTCAAGCACGCTCACGCTCCTTATCTGCTGCAGTACTGGCCCTTGGTCAGTGCAGGAAGGTGTCCTCTATACAGAAGTGCATGCAATGTTTCAATGTGGAAGTGGCGAACTGAGATTAGGATCACAATAAAACAGGCTTGATTTCAGCATGTAATGTGAGGATTATTGGCTATACCTCAGAGATGTGTTTTCTTTTTGTACTCCTCCTCCACTGTCTTATGGATTGTTGAAAAGCAGGAATTGACCCTGCTAGTCAGCAAGACTGATTCTGCAACTACTTTTTCTTCCCTGCTTCCACCAGCCTCAGAAATCTTTAGCAATGCCATGCAGGCTTGTCCTGAATAACAAACCAATATAACTGGCAAGTTTCTGTACAAGAGCCACAGAAAATAGACAAGTAACTGTTAATTTCAGACAGAGAGATACAATGATTACAGCATTAACTACACCTTCATATATGCCTATATACTTTTGTGGAAGGTTGCTCTGATGATAAAACAGGCACTACATTTCAAAGTCATTCAATATACCCTCAAGAATAAAACTAAAAAAAAGCTAAACTTTTGCCTCAGAAATTACTCACAGAGGAGACTTCTGCATAATCTTGATCACAAACTGCATCTACTAAGATAATATAGAAGATCATAGTGCTGCAATTCTTAGAACTGAAATTGAGACCAATGCCAACTTTGCTTTCATGTTTCTGAGTGATACAGCTTGACTGTGTATTTAACGGGCACTGCCAACCTTAACAGGCATAAGGTTGGCTGTTAAGGTTGGCAATTAAGACTTTCAGGTCTGGTAACATAACATACCTTATTGACTGGGTACTATTCAGAAAGTAAATCAAAAACCCTTGGCTTTACATTGCAAATAACCCCCAAGGAGACAATTATTAAAAAAATATATATGGGATCTTCACCTACAGATTTCTTCATAGCTTTGATATCCTGAGACAACTCCTATTGATATAAAAACTGTTTCGGCAATACTTAGCTAACAGTCAGTCTGTCACTTCTTGTGGAGGGAGGAAATCAGTGGCTTAGTTACCACATGCCGAAATATGCACCACAGTCTGTAAACCTCTGTTGCATCCAAGAACTCATAATTGTCATTATTACTGTACACTGTATATTGTTCAGTTTAGCTGCAAATGATATTCCTCCATATTCTTTTTTATAAAATTATGTTTTATAGCAAAACCAGCATACATTCTCAACCAAGCCAACTTTTAAGATTGATGCTCTGCTCTTATTTGGAAAAGAAAATGGATTTTTCTTTAAAATGAAATATTTTTAAGAAAGTCTTTCATTTTGGGCTGCTGCTATGACCAAAAAAATTGGACTTCTTTCACACCAGGTCTTTTAGAGAAAATTGCTGGTGCAGTGTACAAGCACAGGGAAATGGGCCACACAGCTGAGAACAGATTTTGAACTGAGCCATGTAAGTTGTTTCTCAGTTGCAGAACTTGGGATTGCTCCTAACAGAGTCCAGGGAGCAACTGGCTAGGCTTTTACATCACCAAGAATTGGGTGAGACCAAGATATAATGTCAGCCTGCCCTGCACCCCACTTCTAGGAAAAGAAAACCTGGCTACCAAGAAGGAGAAAAATGACTGCTACTGCTGAACCCAGGACAGTAAGCCAAAGGATAGCTGCAGTGCAGTACAGACATGTCTCTGAATAAAGTAGGGTGCTAGTCACTCCATGATGGCACACAGCCTAAACACAATGAAAAAAACCCAACCCAACGTTTTAGGAGTTGCACCTAATAGGAATGTAAAAACTGGGTGGGGAAATGTCCATGTAAAGGTCTAACCTTTCCCAGAGGAAAAGAAGGCTATGGAGAATAAGTGAAGGAATATAAAACCAGAAGAAATATAAACCAATATTTACCTTCCAGAGCAGTAAATGCTTGAAGTGCACATGATTGGGCACAAGGGCTCACACTTGGCAAATTAAGTCAGTGAAATGCTCCAAGCCAGTAGTCTAATGAAAGAAAAGGCACCTCTTTGTGCCACTCTACTTGTTTGTGATCATCTTCCTGACAAGCACATGGTCTCCCAGATGTGATACAGCTACCATCCATGTTCCCCATCAGCTGCCTTGCAGGAGCCTCTACAGGACTTAGTGTTGCTGAAGCCTAGCAGCTGCCTTGCCCCACTCCCTTCTGATGTTGTTTCCAGCCCCCAAACCACAAGGAACCACTTTACACAAACCGCAAGCAAGGAGAAGATTGTACTGCAAAGGCAGTGCTCCTAATGCTGCAAGGGTAATGGCAGAAGAAGAGACCGTAAAATCAGAGCAACTTTGGCACTTTGCAGGTGGTAAAAGACCTCTACCACTTACTCCCTTCTTGAAAATGTTAACTGAAGAGTTTTGCTTGCACAGTATTTGGTGTTCTCTCTCTCCATCTCTCTTACCAATAAGTGAATGCCATAGGGAAACATAGGCGGGGTTTTCTTCTTCTTACTTTGAAACCTAAAAGAGCCCAACCTTTTTAGTTTTAAAAGTTTATTCAAAGCATCAGAGTAGCTCAAGTACTTGACAGCTGTCACCCATATGACTATGACAATTCAACATGACCAAGGACAGCTGTGGTCACAGACTACTAATGGCATGTTATAAAAATCCATTTTGCAAAAAAAAAAAATATATCTGGTAACAAAATTTTCAGAGCTTATTACATATATGTGGAATATAAGGGCTTAACCAATGCCCCAAAGGAGTTCATGAAAGATTAAGTGCTATTTGGTGAGGAAGATGAATGAGTCAGCAACAAACCAGGGATGTGAAAGGACATTGAAGGATCACACATTAGCTGGTATCATAGAAAATGGTTTCATTCCCCCATATAGCAGAATGGCACTTTTTCCTTTTGTTTTTCCTGTCACAAGACCCTTTTCTTTCACCTAACTAAAAGTAGCAGTGCATTAATAACTTCACCAAATGAAGGTCAGAGGTGACATTAAGAACTTACTCACAAGTCATGCTTGGAGCTAGTAGAAAAACCAAAAGGATTTGAAAGAAGTCAAACAGCAAACATCTATGAAGATTATTTGGCTGTTTTAAAGCAAGAGAGAAGTCTCAGGGTGAATGCATCTATTTCCATTGCTGTTAACTGAAGATTCAAACTAACGTGCTACAAACCTTACCGAGCTTGCCTGCTTTAAACTGGATACAGCATTAAAATCACCCCAGACACACACAACCCTCCCGTTTTTGTGTACGCATGCATGGAGATCAGGGTCCTTCACCTGGGATTCATGGAAACAGAGGTTTTTCAGATCTTTTTAACTAACTGAAGTAGTGGTTGACAAGAGCAGATTAAAACAGGGTGCTGCACAAGGTTTGTCAAACGTGTCCTTTCTAAGACAGAGCGATATGGTAGTTCTGAGAAGTATTTCAGGGGGAGCATAGGGGGAAATGAGCCATGATGCATCAGCTGTCCATTTTAAAGTAAATGAATCCAAATTAGAGGGTGAAAAAGCCTGGTGGGAATAAAAACCTCTTAGGTCCTTAAACGATGTTAGATCCTGGATGGACATCTGAGAATACGAGTAGAGAGCTTATGTATGAGATCTGCTCCATTTCTCTCTTCTTCCCCTCTGATGGCATTCAACATGTTGTATGTCTCTTCCATAAAGAGTTACTTCAGAGATTTTTAAGAGCAGCTGTTCCTATGTGCATGTGCCCTTCCCCTTCCTAAATTCCATAGGCACAGATGGCACGGCAGCGCAGATAGTACTCAACTAGTGTTCCTTGGTTAAGGTACAAGCCTACCAGGTGAGAAGGAATCCTGCCTCCCAGTCATTACTGTCAGGCAACATAGCTCCCTCCAAACCGCTTGGTTTCAGCTGATTTCAACTTTCCTGGACCATCATTAAGATTCAAAGCAAATCAACTGAATGTACAATGGAAGAACACTGTTGTTGTGCAATGTCTCCAGGAGAACCCTTTCCCTAGCAAGTCCTCTAGTCAAATATGCAGGCCAAAGAATTTCAAATAAAGTTTCTTCAAACCCCCAGAATTCGCATATTTGTGCTTCAGCCATTAGAAGAGCCTCTGCCCTCCAGTAGCTTTCCTAAGCACCCCTGTTGCTGGCTGACTTGGCACTCCATAAGGCTGTGAAATTCCTCCATTCTCCATTTTAACCTCCATTCTTGGCAATAGCTGGAATTTGTTTTCAGAAGCAGAAAATTCCATTTTGGCAACAAACCAAGGGCAATTAATGGGAAGTCATCTGAGCTTGGGTCTCAATGTTAATGAGTCTGAGCAGAAGATTTGCCTTGGGTCACAAAAGCATTAGTCCTTCCTCGCAGTGAAAACTACTACTATGCTTTCTCCTGCTTGACTTCATCCATTCCTGACCTTACAAACAATTGTGATTTATTGTTATGATTATTCATACCTATTCCAGTATCTGCTGTTTCATGGACATTGTAAGTCAACATCTGTAGCCTGCATAGTTAATAGGATTCGCCTGTAGGAAAATCCCCCTAAAGGAAACTCATGCCACAGCAACATTAGGGACAAAAACCATTGTATTATTTTAACTGTGCATGTGCATTACTCTGGCTGGTAACACACACATACAAAGCGTTTCAGAGTTCAAAAAGAGGAACATGTAAGTCTTATGATGAGCAGAAGACTTCTATGCCTCATGGAAGGAACAAATTTTAATAATATGTCTTAAGGAACTATTTTTTCTTAACATTCTATATGATTCAGAGTACAGTAAATTGAATATTACTAGAAAGAGTTTGTCATAACCTTCCACTGTTTGCTGAAACATAAAGCTTTTCAATCCCAATTTAGAGACATATAAAAAACCCAGAAAAAGACTGTTAGATCATCTGGTCCATCTCTGCCAACCCAGAACTGCTCCCCAAGTTTGCTGGTGGTTTCTCTGCTGCAGTACTCAGTGAGTCAGGCAGTGGGACCTAGTGCATCACCTTGCGGAGACTCTTGCACAGTTCAGTAAGACTAGTCAGCTAAGAAATTGTTCCTAATATTGTTTTGAATAATGATGAGATCAATAGGGTGGATATCTGGCTTACCCTAGTAAGAGCTGTTATTGGGTTCCCTGCTGCATTTCAGTTTTAATTTTCATCAACTAATCTGCTTTACATTGAACAGATCTGTGTTTCCCTTAAAAGAAATCTCATGCTAGCCCTGTACACCCATCACAGAATAAATAAAATAGATAAATGCTAAAATACTTGACCTACTTGTTCAGACTTTGTGAAGAGTCTGCCAAACTTCCAGTTCAGATGTATATCAAACATCTGAAGGAGGCATACTCTCTTGCCTCATCACCTATAACAGTGTGTTCCAGTGGGTTTTTTTGTTAAATACTAAACTTCAGGAATATTACTATTCTTTGCAAGAGTCAGCCCCTTGAAACCATGTAAGATTTTTATAGATCTGCCAAGACTTGATGATATAGTGGCAGTGGGATTTATTTTTTTTTTAAATAAATCAAAAGTGAAACGTCTGCAATTGAGATAGGCCCAGAACATGGGATCAGGAAAGCTCTAACAGCTGTGAGCACGGACAGTGAGGCTGGGTGACTCTGAACCTACATCTGGATTCAATGTTGGGCTTCTCTTTGAAATGATTTGCACCAAACGCATCAAGCTGAAACATCCATGACCTTTCGAGGGAGGCAAGGATAAGGAGCTTAATGGCTAATGCAAGGATCTGCCTTTTGCAGACTTGGCACTTCCTAAAGAGTCTTTACTGGTGGCGGCATTCATAAAACAGAGTGAAAATTTATAGCCTTCTATTCAAGAAGAATATTGGATATGTCATTTAATAAATGCTTCATGATTATGTGGCCTTGCGGTAAACAAACAAGTTTCCAATTCAGATACCAATGTCTGCAGCATCCCCAACGCAATTTAGCATTTCAACCCCATTTCTTTAGGAAGGGATGTGCATCTATGAAAGCCATCCCAAGGCCCCACCAAGTCTTTAAGCATCCATCTATCTGACAGACCCGGCTGCTGACTCTCGACGGCGCCAACACAACTGCCCAAATTTCCTTCCTTGAAAAGCGAACGAGCTTAGTGACAGGAGAGCTCAGCTCTGGGGCATCTTCTAGGCGCCCGGCCCTCGGTCCCGGCCCCGCGATCGGCACCCAGGGGCGCTGGTGGATGCTGGCAGGCACAAAGGAGAGCAGCAGGCTCTGCGGTAGGAGCCGGGGGCACTTGAACAGGCAGAGCACACTGACATCTAGTGGGTATTTAGGAAAGTACTTGATTGTCTCCCCCACCCTCCCATCCTCCCCACCCTACACCCCCTCCCCGAAAAAAAAAAAAAGTACAAAGAAGCATTTTGTAGGAAGCAGATGACTGAAAAGGACTCTTGAAGTCTGCTCTGAGACACTTGGCTTCACTGCTCCCACTCAGCAATGCACTGCTGCCTGACAAGAGAGCATCCATCCCCAACTTCACATGGTTTTGAGGACAGGCAAAATTCTCATTTCATATTCCTCCTTACCAGTTTGCCTTTCAAGGCCTGACAAGCAGAATTTGCAAGGTATTCCATAAGGGAAGGAAAAGCATAATCCTCATTTTGTTGAGGAGATAAAGTGGTGGGAAATGTTAACTGTGTATACAAAGAACCATAGCTCCTGGGAGCCTTCGCTTTTTGTATTGGGAGCTGTTATGTTCACCAAAGTCCAGTCCTGCAACACTGGTGATATTACCTTCTCTCATTGAATGTACGTATTTAAGAATTAGGAGTTAGCAGAAAAGAAAACCTTTATTCCTCAAGGACATTCCTCACTATACCCATAGTGTACAAGTGCAGATATGGGATTGATCTGCATCATAGTCTTCTGCAGAAGCAGCTCACAGAGGGAGAAAAAAAAAAAGGAAGATTGCCCTATATCACCAAACTATTTTGCAGCCTTTCTCCTCCTTCTGCTATATCCCCATCATGTTCAGCTCTCAGAACATCAAAATAAGTGGAAGGTCTGGAGAAGAATATTTATACTTGCCCAAGGTGTACTGTTTCTGAAACAGTTTTGGGATTAGGAGAAAGATTATATTCTTGCTTGTCCCACCTCTACTTTGGTCGTAGTTCACACCCATTTTCCAGGAGCAGTCAAAAAGTCCCTTCTATGATTCTGGGAATTCTGACAGGAAAAAGACAACTCCAAAGGCTATAGCCAACCCAACATGCCTTCCTGCAAAGGGAAGCTGCTTCCTGTAGAGGAATGTAGCAAGAGAAAGGGATAAGGAAAAATAGAGGTAAAATACTTTCAGCTACATGCTCCTGATATGTCTTTCTTCCTTAGTTCAGCTGTGTCCCTCCAAGTTCATGTTTCAAAAAAAACAGGTGATCTGATGGTGGGCTTGATAGGGAATGGGGGTGGGAAAACCAATTATTCATCCTGGTCTGACAATGAAGGCTGAACTTTCATGCTGTAAAACATACTGCTTTATGTAAAAAAGGGAGTTGATGTATGTTAGACTGAAGGGAACCCATATTAATTGTCATGCCCAGCTGCACTGTTGTCTCCATCTCAGTGACCACCACTCCAAAGTTCAGAGGCTCCTGGTCTCTAGGAAACTGTAAATAGTCAGCTGAACTTGATGCTCCCATTCCTACATTGCATCCTGCACCAAACAGTTAAGCACACTGTTTTCTGACACCTCTACTCCCATGACAAATTCAGACAGCTTGGGTCATGTACTACCAGCTGGTTACTGACACAAGACTCCTCCTGAGCAAAGGATTTGCCTGCAGCATTTATATGCGGGAAAATGTGTTTGCAATTCCTACTTCTAAGGTCTCCTTCAGCACTGCCCTCTAGTTACTGGGTTTGTCTTCCGCAGCATCTTCTAGTGATCCACGTCAGACGATATGAGAGAGAGCTGCTGGCAATCAGCTGATGCAGACAGAAGATCAGCTCTTCACTTAGCATACAACAGGAGAGCCCTACTGGGTGAGCATGTCACTCACTGCCTGTGGCTTCCCAGCAGCGGGTATACTGTTTCCCCTCGCAACGCAGTATGTCTCAGCTCTAATCAAGTGTGTGATGGTATTACCCTTTAGTACTTGTAGCCCACCAGGGATTATCACCACCAGCTTCTGTGCTGATGTTTCTGAAGCATGTAGAGGCAAGTTGCCGGGATGTCAGAGAGCTGTACAGAGCGCGTAAGTCACCGCGGTGGAAAACAGGCACTTCTTGTCTTTCCTATTAACTGTGTGGGTGAGAGAGAATGAGTAACAAAGCCTGCTTGTCGTGTTTTTCTAAGCAAGGCATATAAAGCTGATTATTTGTAGAATGAAATATGTAAGCTTAACCTGTGTATTTGTTCAGGACTTTTTTTAACCAGCAAGGGTTTAAAAGAATTCCAGCTCCTGCACCAGCTGACTTCATAGGAGTACTGGCCTTATTTAGTGTTGTTCCAAATGAGGATTTTCCCCCTCTCCCCCCAATTATTAAGAAGTGGGAACAAATTCAGAGAGAGAAGGAGAGAGGGAGACAGCAAGAGTGATCTTAGGGTGTTATATTTTCACCTAAGGAAAAAAACAGGTCTATTCTAGCCTGCTGTGACCACAGACGGCTGTTTTAACGTTTGGCACTCTTGTCAATTGTAACTAAATAAGAGTAGCAGATTAAATTTTTTGATACCTTATTGATTTATTGCTTCTAAACGGCTTCCCTTCCATAACTGCCGAAGTCAGCATTAGAAGCTTACACACAATTTTAGGTCCAGCTGTGAAAAACTCAGATATTTCCAAGAAGAAAATAACAAGCAGAGAACAGCATCCTGTATATCAAAATAAAAAACAGGCCAAATATGCACAGATTTGCAAATTTTCATTTTGCAGTAATTGTCACATAGTATTTATATTATTTCTGTACAAACTTCACGTTTTGAGAACATTTACTTGTTCACATCGTATGTTGCCAAAAGTCCATAGAGCCTTCCTAGCCTTTGGACGTGTACAGACAGTTCTGACTAGCAGAAACTGCTTGAAAGGAGCCAGAAAACTGGTTCACACACTCCTGAATATGTATTGAACTCATCTTTGCCAGGGACTAACCTAAACAGAGCCAGCCTGTAATTAAACCCAAGAACTTATTAATTCACAGAGAGCAGAGGCAGGTGCTATGAGTCTGTTACTTCTGCAGTTTTGGTTTGTACTTCTCTTGTAAGAGTTTTTCCTACTCTCCTTTAAATGTTAGGGTAAAACTTACCTTTCCAATATACAGCAATGAAATTAGCTGTAATTAGCAAGGGAACTCAAGAACTGAGGACATTAAATTCACACTCTCAAGCCCTAAAAACTGCCTACCTTTCTACAGCTATTACAGAAGCCAGCTGTCCTGGGTTTAGCAGTAGCAGTCAATTTTTCTCCTTCTTGGTAAAAGGAGAATAAGGACAGTGGCCTACATTTTTGCTTGAAGGAAATGCTGATGCAGTAACCTGAACCATATCCCATTATTTTCCTAGCTCTTTGCCAGTGCAGCCTATTCAATATAACATCTTGGTGGTGCATATCACTCAGCTCACTGCTTGCATTCATGCAGCAATGCACCTCAGGGTTGTGGTGGCATGGTGAGACATGCACAAACCCTTCTCCATTAGAAGTTCCAATTTTTCCTGCCCAGATGAAATTCCACTCACAGGTGTGGGATGTTTGTTTGTGAGAGAGGTCTAGAGAGTAGTAATGTGTACCGCATAAAAGGTCAGGCAAAAAGCCTCATATAAAAAGCAAGGAAGACGAGGGAGGATTTAGATACAGGATGAAAACTGTAAAACCTGCTTTAATATTGCTATTATGATTCCCTGGGAGGGAAAGAATATGTTAACAATTTTATATTCGAGGTAAATACAATACAAAAGTAAGCCTCTGAGAGATTACGATGCCTCTCCCTTCTACTCAGGCTATATTTCTTCTTAAAGTAATAACTGAACTTCCTTCACAAGTCCTCAATAATTCAAACAGTACACAACAGCATCTCGGTTCCTGAGTCTCATACTTACTTATATGATTGAAATAGCAAATGTCATCAGTAAGGCTGCATTTGTCTATTACAATCATTGTCTGTTAGATTATTGTTCAATATAAACCTATGACCTGGATGTTGCTTCTCCCATACATTAATGCAGAGCAATTGTGACCAAGTTTGAAATATACACTGAGGGTTTGTTCCCCTGAGGGTTGTGCCTTATGCCATGATTTCGTTATAGACCACTTTGACCACAATAAGTTTGAATTTACCAGCCAACTTCAACCAGACTTGAGTGAGCAGAAGCTTCTGAGAATTAAGCTCCTAAGTATTTTATGAAAATAAGGAGCTAGGCAGAGAAAACTGTCCCTATAAATGCTTCCAATGTAAGAAGAGCAACAGCAGAGCTGCATTTGCTAAACAGCATAGGGACACCACAGGGGTGCTCACTCCTCCACAGGAAACAAATTTTTTCAGCCCATTTCTTACTAAAATACAAGTACTTTTGGATCATTGTTACAGGCCAGGTGTCCTCTGTAATGCGAGGGCTGGGACAGTTCTGGCAGACAAGGGGTCATAAGAGGTGCAGAAATCCAACTATACAGGAGCCTACCTAGAGCTGTACAGAACATTCAAAGGGAAACAGGTGCTGAACATAGGTGCCAACTCATACGCCAGTTACTCAAAATCCCTTCAGCTTCCTAAAAACCAAAAGTATCACAGGTTATTACTTACAACCTCCCGCTCTAAAATTTCCTTGGACTTAGCTTGTTTAAATTCCCCAAAAGAGATGAGCTTTTTGGCAGAGCAGAGCAAAATATTTTCTGTTTCAGGTTCTTCTGGGAAGAGCAAAAATCAAACATCCAGCAAAAAAGGATCTGAGAACCAAAACCATACTCACATGAGCTTTCAGTCCAGCTTGGCTATGCTTAGTTGAAACAGCCACAGCTGGAAGACTGGGGAACTTCAGAACTCCTGCTTTCATCAGAGCCCTTACAAGGAGAAGTAAATAAATGGTATAATTTTTTACACATGTTACGCTCTGCCTCTGCTAACTCTCCCTCCGCCAAACACAGAAAGACTGTCTCAACCTGGTTCTCACCACTCTCTTCTGCATTTAAATTCCCAGTGAGGCAGATCTGGGAACTCTACTGCCCAGCAACCTAAACAGGTGGGGCACCTCTGTTTCCCTGCTTGTAGCCTTGACCTTAAACCTTTGAAGAGTATAAGGTCTATAACAAAGTTCTGCAGAGGGCTAACAAGGAAACACACACAACACCAAATGAACAACCAGCTGATGCACCAGTAAAAAGGATCACTACTGGTGCTTCCAGGAAAAAGTGGCAGGTCATAGTAGTAGGTGACCCTGCTTTGAAGGGCACAGAGGTACCCATCTGTTGGCCTGACCCAGTTTTGAGGGAAGTGTGTTGCCTAGCAGGGGCTCGGATCACAGATGTTGCTGAGAGGCTGCCTGGCCTAGTAAGTCCTGCTGACTACTACCCATTTCTTGTGGTTCATCAGGGTGCTAGTGACATAGACAGCAGTAGCCTGGAGAACATTACGAAGGACTACAGAGCCCTGCAAAAGGTGTTAGGGGTTGTGAAGCTCAGATAGTTTTTTCATCAATCCTCCAGGTCAAAGGGTAGGACCTTGAAAAGACCAGGTGGATCTGGCAGGTTAATAAATAGTTAGAAGAGTGGTGCCATAGTCAGGTGTTTGGGTATTTAGAACACGGGATGCGATTTAGGAGGCCAGGGCTGCTGAAGGCTGGTGGAGCTGGTCTGACAAAGAAGGGGAAGAGCTGCTTTGGTAGGAGACTTGCCAGGCTGGTCAAGGCAGCTTTAAACTAGATGTGTTGGGGGAATGGGGCATTGATCCGTCCTAACACTCCCAGTCAGTTGCCAGCACCTGTAATAAATGCTTGGAGCAATGCAGAGATATCCCAGATGCTCCAGCCAATGAGCTGGCTTCAGTTAGAGCTCGGCTTTTGTATAGAGATGCCTCTATACACATGCCCATAGTACAGGGAACAAACAAGGAATTAGAGATGTGTGTACGTCTGCAGGGATATGATATCATTGGCAACACCAAAACAGGGTGGGATGGCTCCTATGACTGGAGTGTTGGAATGGAAAGTTATAGGCTTTTTAGGAAAGAAAGACCAGGCAGATGGAGACAGGGAGTAGCTGTTTATGTCAGTGATAGGCTGGAGAGAATGGAACTCTGTCTAGGGACAGGTGATCAGTCAACATAAATCTTGTGGGTCAGAATCAAAGGGAGAACAGCAACGGGAGACATTACTGTGGGTATCTGTTAAAGGCCACCTGATCAGGAGGACTCTGTGGATGAAGCACTCTATAGACAGATAGGAGTAGCCTCATGCTCATAGGCCCTTGTCCTCATGGGGGACTTCAACCACCCTGATGTCTGTTGGAGGGACGGTATGGCCTGGCACAAGAAATCCAGGAGGTTCCTCAATTGTGCGGAAGACAAATTCCTCCTGCAAGTAATAGAGGAGCCAAGAAGGAGAGGTGCCGTGCTTGACCTCGTGCTCACCAACAGGGAGGGGCTGTTTGGGAATGCTGGGCTGCTCCAGTGCAGCCTTGGCTGTAGTGGTCCTGTGATGGTTCAGTTTGAGATCCTCAGGACAGTGAGAAGGGCACACAGCAAGCTCACTGCCCTGGACTTCAAGAGAGCAGACTTTGGTCTCTTCAGGAACCTGCATAGTAAGGTCCAACGGGATAAAGCTTTAGAGAGCAGGGGGGCTCAAGACTGTTGGTTGATATTGGAGGATCACCTGCTACAAGCTCAGGAGTGTTGCATCCCAACTAGAAGGAAGTGCAGCAGGAGGGCCAGGAGACCTCCTTGGATGGATAAGGAGCTGCTGAGGAAAATTATAAGGAAAAAAGAGGTTTATAAAAGGTGGAAGCAAGGACAGGCAGCCTGGGAAAAATACAGGGATGTTGTCCAGGAAACTAGGGACCAGGTTAGGAAAGCTAAGGCCCAGTTAGAATTAAATCTGGCAAGGAACGTGAAAGATAGCAAGAAGGGCTTCTATAAGTATGTAGCAAAGAAATGATAGACTAGGGATAACGTGGGCCCTCTCCAGAAGCTATCGGGAGAACTGGCTACACAGGATTTGAAGAAGGCTGAGGTTCTCAATGACTTCTTTGCCTCAGTCTTCACCTGCAAATGTTCTGACCACGACGCTCAAGTAGCAGATGCAGGGACTGTGAGAATGAAGACCTCGGGCCCACTGTAGGAGAGGATCTGGTTTGAGACCATCTTAAGAACCTGAACATGCACAAGTCCATGGGACCTGATGAAATTCATCTGTGGGTCCTGAAGGAGCTGGCGAATGAAGTTGCTAATCCCCTGGCCATCATATTTGAAAAGTCATGGCAGTCAGGTGAAGTTCCTGATGATTGGAAAAAGGGAAATATAACCCCCATTTTAAGAAGGGGAAAATGGATGACCTGGGGAATTACAGCCCAGTCAGTCTCACCTCTGTGCCTGGCAAAATCTTGGAGCAGTTTCTCCTGGAAGGCATGCTAAGGCACATGAAAATCAACAAGGTGCTTGGTGACAGCTAGCATGGCTTCACTAAGGGGAAATCCTGCCTGACCAATTTGGTGGCCTTCTATGATGGGGTATGGAACTGATGGACAGGGGTAGAGCAGCTGACATCATCTACCTGGACTTGTGCAAAGTGTTTGGCACTGTCCCACATTACATCCTTGTCTCTAAACTGGAGAGACATCAATTTGACGGATGGACCACTTGATGGATAAAGAACTGGATGGGTGGCCACACGCAAAGAGTTGTGGTCAATGACTCAATGTCCAGCTGGAGACCAGTAACGAGTGGTGTCCTTCAGGGGTCAGTGTTGAGACCGATCCTGTTCAGCATCTGTGTCAGCGACATGGACAGCAGGATTGAGTGTGCCCTCAGCAAGTTTGCCAACAACATTGTTATGTGTTTTGGTTGATACGCTGGAGGGAAGGAATGCAATCCAGAGGGACCTGGACATACTTGTGAGCTAGGCCAGTGTCAGCCTCATGAAGTTCAGCCAAGCCAAGTGCAAGGTCCTACACCTGGGTCGGAGTAATCCCAGGCACAGCTACAGGTTGGGCAGAGAAGAGATTCAGAACAGCCCTGCAGAGAAGGACTTGGGGGTATTGGTTGATGAGAAACTGAATATGAGCCAGCTTCAGTTTGTGCTCACAGCCCAGAAAGCCAACTGTATCCTGGCCTGCATCAAAAGGAGCGTGACCAGCAGGTCCAAGGAGGTGATCCTGCCCCTCTGCTCTGCTCTCTTGAGACCTCACTTGGAGTATTGTGTGCAGTTCTGGTGTCCTCAACATAAGAAGGTGTTGTGGTTTAAACCCATCCATACAGCTCGTTCACTCACCCCCCCGCCTCCCCCCCCTTCTTTCCCTCCCCCTACTCCCGGTGGGACAGAGAGGAGAATCAAAAAGAATGCAACTCCCACGGGCTGAGATGAGAACAGTTTAGTAACTAAGGTATAACACAAACCACTACTGCTACCACCAGTAATAACAATGATAAAGGAAATAACAAGGGAAGAGAATACATCACGTCACCATCCGCCGACTGATAACTTGCCCCCCCAGCCTGACCAAGCTCTGACCGATACCTCCTCCAACTCTGCAGTCCTAGCCCTTCCGGGTAACTCCCAGTTACCTCCTGGGCATGACGTGCTGTGGTATGGAATACCTCTTTGGTCAGTTTGGGTCAGGTGTCCTGTCTCTGCTTCCTCCCGGCTTCCCCTCCTCCCTGGCAGAGCATGAGGCTCACAAAGTCCTTGGCCAAACCAAAACATCAGTGTTATCAGCTCTGTTCCCAGGCCGAAAGTCAAAACACAGCACTGCACCAGCTACCAAGAAGGAGAAAAATGACTGCTACTGCTGAACCCAGGACATTATCCACCCCTTATTCCATACCATTCACGTCATGTTCAGATCCCACATTTTCAATACACCATCACTCTTATCTTAGTGCACTCTTATCTTAGTGCTTGGACCAGTCCCTATAAAGCTGCTGAGTCCATCTGGTCCATGATTCCAGGCTCCATCTCTTGTAACAGTCTTTCAAAGCAGGAAAGACTGTGTGCAGTGTTCACACTTGTGAGGACGATCAGGGGACTGGAGCACCTCCCATATGAAGATAGGCTGAGAAAGTTGGGGCTGTTCAGCCTGGAGAAGAGAAGGCTGAGTGGAGACCTCATAGCACCCTTCCAGTATCTGAAGGGGGCCTACAGGGATGCTGGAGAGTGACTCTTCATTAAGGACTATAGTGACAGGACAAGAGGTAATGGATTTAAACTTAAAAAGTGGAAGTTTAGGTTAGATACAAGGAAGACGTTCCTTACTGTTAGGGTGGTGAGACACTGGAACAGGTTGCCTAAATATGTTGTGAATGGTCCGTCCCTGGCAGTGTTCAAGGGCAGGTTGGACAGAGTCTTGGGTGATATGGTTTCGTGTGTGGTGTTCCTGCCCGTGGCAGGGGGGGTGTAACTAGACGGTCTTCAGGTCCTTTCCAACCCTAACGGTTCTATGATTTGTTCTTCAGTATACTTACTCATGCACATACATAAAATCAATGTATGCAATATGAAATGCATGTGGTTAACATTATTCACAAAGATAATACTAATGTATGAATTTAACTGGCTATCACTACATACCTGGATAAAGGATACAAGAGGAAAAAGACCTGAACCAGTTACATCCTGCACAGAAGACTTTAATTCCTTTCACTATTAGTCTCAGAAGTAAGAGAAAATAAAACCAAACCCACTATTTCTGTTCATCCCCCAAAATATAACTCATCATGAGCTTGAGAGAAAGCTGTTATTTCCTTCCCCTCCTTTTGCAGGCAGTAGGTGCTGCCATAAATCCCTGTGTCTGATTGATGAGGCAAAGACAGCTTTTCAACCTTCATCCCAAATTACTTGACTTTTACAGCTTTAAAAATTGTGTCAATATTGCCTTTGCAGTATAATATTTTTGTACTTCTCCTTGGATCTATTCTAAGTTTGCTTAAAGATAAAAGAGACGATAATTAATTTGTGTGAAAGAAAAGGCAGATCCTTAAATCCTTTCCTGTTGGAAAGCAAACTGAAGTGTGTGCTTAGTAGTGGTGGTAGTTAAGGGGTTTCTCATATTTCTCCTTCTCTCAAGAGGAAGAAGGTGATTTGATTATATAGGAGGATCCACTTACAGTGTTTGAGGACATGAATTCAATCCCAGGCTGTGAGTTTTGCATTCTTATAGAGATTCCATTATTAGCACTACTTATCAGCACCATGTTGCTAGAATAAGCTGTTAGTAAAGAACTGGCTCAAAACCTCCATTTGCAATACTCTACATCCAACAAAGTATTGCTATTAGTCACACAAAACCCAGAACAACATTAAATATTCTTCAGCTGGAACTTTATCTTTCCCTATGCATTAAGCCAAATAGAGAGGCAGGCCTCATAACAAATTGTCCAAGGCTCTTTCCTGGAGCTTTCCAAAATTGTTCTGAACAAGAAAATTAGATGCTGAAGGCAACAGTACCTTTTCCATTGGCTTTAGCAAAAGTGGACTATATAAAGAAGCTGCTGCTGGAAGCTCACTTGACACAGACCACTTCTACTACCCACTACTGATATGTGTCCAGCAGACTCATTTATGCTATGGTCTTCAGATATGCACAATAGTATGCTGTGCCTACTGCATCCTTAAGCTTGGCGTTTTTGTTTTACTGGAAGTGAGGCATTTCATATAAATGTAATAAACTTTTCTAGTCATTGCATTGAAAGGGATGTTCATTATGAAGCAAGAGGATTTGCATCTATTTTCATCAGGTGAGATTCTGCCCATCCTCACAGGGAACATAAATTTATGGCAGAATTCAGCACATGCTGCTGTTGCACTTCAGTTCCTTGTCTCAGGGTACCAGCTCTGCGCTGTCTTTAAAGAAAAACTCTGCAATTCTTAGTTTTGTGATGTAGTTGCCCTAAAGGACAGTGCTTGTCCTAAAGGGGAGTGCTTTCAAAAAGCAAGGGACCATGTCTTCTGCCTCAGTCTCTTGAGTTAAATATTGGGTAGATCTGCACGTACCTAACTTAGTATTTGGGCTGGATTTCCTACAACAGAATTGCCTGTAATCTATTTGTAGCCATTTCTAGTCACAAAATTAAGTATACAGCTTGTAAGAAACAAACTGTAGAAAGAAAATATTCAGATTCTGCCCCACTAGCTGCCGTCCTTGTTCCCCTTGCACCATCATCTCATCCCCCATCCCAAAAGCTAAACTGTCACAGAGTAACTGCAAAAAAAGATGCCATGGGTTTCCACCAGCTGGGAACTGAAGGTGGGTCAACAAGTGCTTGTAAGGCAGCTCTACTCACCTGTGTAACATCAGTGTTCACTCACTGATGGGAAACCAACCCGGAAGGTCCCAGCTTTTGCTACATTACCATACTAGTTTCAGTTGGCTATCTGTGTAGTAAAGTATTGGTCAGTAACAATAAATATTGTAATTTTGTCTGCTCCTCGTTGAAGTAAAATTATTTTTCTGAATGGATGCAAAAGATGGGTTTAGGACAAATGTGGAACATGACAGATCTGACAGGGGTTTGAGAAACTTGAGTCTAGTGGAAGGTGTCTCTGCTCATGGCAGGCGGTTGAAACTAGATGACCTTTAAGGTACCTTCCAACTCTAACCACTCTGATTCTACAACAACATGAAATGTATGAAATGCAGGTCAGTTCAACCAGTCACAGGGCTTACATTAAAGAGAAAAATTCTGCTTTCCCAGGCTGCAGGATAGGTCCCTTTGGCTATTCACATGAGTAAGAGGAGAAGACTTGACTCTTAAAACAAATTAATTGTTTTTATCCAAACCACTTCTTAAAAAAAACTTGAAAGGTTTTTTTGAGCAAGTTGTAAGAAAGGTACAGTGTAAAATCAGAAGACAACAATTATACAGCAGAAGTACACTGGGTTTGATCTTTTCTACTGCACCAGCCTTATCTGAGAGAGATTAGCATTTACTAATTTTTCTTGCCATTTTGCAATAGGGGTAAACCCCTGTTTCAGGTTCATATAAGTGGTTTAATCGAAACACCTTTCTGATAGGGACCCTGGAAATGTATCCTGTTTGTTTTGAAGTCCATCCTTTACGTTTCTCTCTACTCAGTTTGAGCCATGGCAATGGTGACACTTTTGGCTCTGTTGTTCTTTAAGATGTTTCAAATTCAGTATATTATATGAGGAAAAGACCCTGAGAGAGGCAAAAAAGAGATGTGTGAGGCATGGGGAACAACTACCAAAAGGAACGGAGGGAGAACATCTTTACAGGCCAAGTATGTTTCACACATCTTGAGCTCTTGGCCTTCATCCCCTGTATAGCTGCACATCTCCCTTTACCACCTCTCTGCTTCAGGAGCTTCTTCCTCTTCCCTTGTGGCAAGGGCTCTGTATATCCTATCACATTCTCTTATCACTCCCATATAGTAGCTTTCATTATTCCTTATCCCAGCACTGTTTGTTTTATATACAAGTTCGACATCCTCACCTTCAAGGAGCTTTATTTCCTTTTCATCACTTCTCGATTCAAAGTTGCATGCCTCTGTGTGTTCACTCCTTCAGTTGAATCTCCAGGTAACTGAAAAGGGAAAAAAAACAAACCAACCAAACTTCAGCTTAAGGAAAAGAATAATAGAATTTGCTTTGTGTAGTGGAGTTTTTATGGAGTATTTGCTGATTAAATATACAGTGAGGCACACTATGAATATTTCTGCTAATCCTGCAGTACATAGACTATTATGGAAAGGATGTAGCTCCTACAGTACTTAACTGTTTTGGAAAAAGTTACTCTCTGTCTTCTGGGATACTTCTACACACAAAAGACTTCTTGGTTTTTTTTTTCTCAGCATGAAGCAGAGAAGCCAAGTAAACTACTGAACTATAGCACCCCCCTCCAGAGTGGGGCTATGAGTCAGCTCCAGGGAGAATCTAATCAACAACCTGTCATCTTGCCTGAGCTTTAGGAGGATGGGGGAGGTTTCAATTACTTTATCTCTTCTCAGGGAAAATACCTGTCACCTGGTTTCTGATGCCAAGTACATCATAGAGAGATGGGATTCTATGTTTGTGCTTTTAACTAAACCGCATTCCTTTTTGAAGTGGGGCTCAGCAATTGGGAATGTTTCTGCCCTGCACATTAGATCAGTGTTTTTCAGGCTCCTAGACTCCTTTCATGTACATTTTTTTCAAAAACCTCCAAGAGATGCTGGAGCTCAAGCCAGTGCAATGTGAAGAGAAAGAGGCTCCTAAATCTCTTTTGGTGCTTTGGAAAATGCTAACTGCTGTCCCCACTGATCATGGTGAGAGGAAGAAGGAAGAAAGATGGTCTGTGAGCCATGCCTGGGCCATTTCAAGATTTTACAGCTGAAAGACAAGATCGTTGAAGCCAGTTGTGTAACTGGACCAGCAGTCCAGGGGGAGTGCAGAGCACTGGTGTGAAGTGCTTTCTTTGGCATGTCCAACTCAGGAGACAAGTCTCATGAACCACTTATAGGTTCTGAGTGCCTTTTTGTGGTTAACTCCAGCTTGAGAACGTATTGCTTGCAATAGACTAACTTAGAGGTGATGAAAACATAGTTTGCTCAGCCAAATTCCACATCCAAATGTGAGGGGCACAATTTCCTGGCAAGTTTCAGATGAAATTAGGTGTTCCTGTTGTTATTTTGGTTTCCTGAAACAGAAAGGGCAATGGGAAGCTTAGGTCCACATCCGTCTTAGCTGCAGGAGGGCCAGTCCTTCTGACAGAGATGAAACCACAACTCCTGCAGACCTATTGGTTTCTCCCTTTTTGCTATATCCAGTTGCTTTCTCCCAGTTATTCTCCACAAGGGAGTTCCTTGTATCTGTTTTTCAGCTTTCTTCAGACTGTAGACAGTTGAGACAAGTGTTGCCAGGGCATGGGAAAGAGGGGGAACTAAGGCTGCTGGGATATTGGTGGCCCAAAACTCACGGGGTCTTGTTCTCCTGGCTTGTGCGTTAACACAGCCAATAAATAGGAGGAGGGTGATGACACTCTGAAGAATTTCACAGCTAAAGGTCTGATTGAAAATACAGGAACTACTTTACCTGAGCCTATTTGTTGTGAGACCTCTGAGATGGCTTATATGGTCAGCTGTTGGCGTCAGATTGCCCTCTTCTGGAAAAGTTACCTGTTTCTCTGGGCTGAGTCACTCCTGCCAGCTGGTTTCCTTCTAGTGCCAGCATATATCTCTTGCTTGCTACGGAGGTCCTGACAGGTCCTATAGTTGTCTGTCATGCATCCATGATAATATAGCACATTTCAGCAGCTTTTTAACTTGCTGACTGCAGATTGTCGTTGGCAGTTTTTCTCTGAAATGAGCCTTACATGGTTTTGACACTTACGGACACAGTCATCACTCAGACAGCTGAGAGTCACTGCAAGGCAGTACTGATGGATTTGAAACCTGGCCTATTTCTTGCCTTTTCAGGGTACTTTGTAAGGCCTTTCACTCAGACCATATTAAATATGGAATATCTTATCATCAACACGCTGATATCCTGCAGCTGAGCTCTTGTGCTGGAGATTCAAATGATATCCCTTTCTGGGTTCAGAAGACCTTCCATGTTAAAAAATCAAGTAATGTAGGGTAAATGCAAATGAATAGGCAATTAGTGTATACCTGTGCTGTATGAATTAGAGAAGAATGTGATTTGAAACTGTTAGTTCTGGTATTATTAACTTGGTTATTTTCTGAGCTCTTGCTGGAAAGATGCATATTGAACATGAACAGGTCATAAGAGTGGTTTTATTTTCCCCTTTTTTTTTTTCCTTTTAATGGCTGTAAAATTTGCAAATGCTGTATGCACCCTTATTTACTTTGTGATTGTCCGGCAAGAGTGGTGCTTGCTCTCTTGGCCGCATTTTTCAATTGCTGTAATTCTTTTTTGGTAGGCTTCCCAAATAGCTGAAGATGCAGCCGCACAGTCTCAGAATGTAATGGCAGCCACTGTCACAGTACAAAGCCTTGCCTTTCTCATGTTTGCTCAGTTTGATGATATTTGAGGCCCCATCATGAACCCTGTCCTGAAGACTTGCTGCTAGGGTGTGAAGAAGATCTGGGCTTAAATTCATGCCCTTAGAAGGGATCTCAGCTCTCTCTGCAGAAAACTGGAAATGTGAGAACCTTTTACAAGCACTCCTCCTAGTCTGCTTTGTGACCAAATATCCCTGTACCCCCATTTCTTCTTTTATATGACATGGGTCATAATGTCTATCTTCTATAAATGTCTTCAAGATCTAACTGTAGGCAGGTAGCAAAGAAATATTATTGCATTCGCTGGGGTGAACACAGAAAGCCTCCCTCACAGTAAATGTGCCTCAGTTCTGTTTGGTCTGGGGAGCAGGTACGTACCCCTGTGCTTACACACCGTGCATGCCCAGCCTGACATACACAGCCTTTCCTCTTCACCACAGGGCATGGAACCACCATGGATACGTTAGCTAGCATCCATTTGGTATGTTGTTTCCCACACAGTGGCTATTGAAACTTATTATTTCTGCTCACCTGACAATGTAATTCTTAAAATGATTAAGAGTGAAGGTTTTATATTCCCAAACAAACAATGGCGAAAGCTTTTACTGACCTACTGCCACTTGCCTCAGGACATGGAAGTGAGCTACAGATTGCGCTTCACTCCATGAACAACTATAGACTCTGTGTGTCTCCTCCTGTGGGTGAGAGCTATCCCATGCTGCTGACAGTGATGGGGTGATTTACAACCTTCTCCCTGGAGCCAGGAAGCTAGGAGGCAAAAACAAGTCTTGGCTGTCCCTGGGCTTTGCCAAGCTGTTTGCTCCTGGAGAGTCAGTGGTGACTTATCTGCTAAGAGAGGGAGGGAAAGAAAGAAAGGCCCTACTGTAGTGGTGCCTCCTTTAGGACCCCCAAAGTGTCTGATGCCTCTGACTGCCATCAATTTCAGCTGGCATTCAACAATTTACAAGTGACATTGCTTGCTGTGATGCAAGCCTTTTTTAAATTTTGATCTCTTCACCCTGAAGTGCATGTTCGTTTTGTTTAGTTATAAATGGTGTCATTCTGTTGATCTTTCTAATTTATACCAGCAGCAAGTATAACACTTTCTGTATATGAGCGTCTTTGGGTTTGTGACCTGAAGGCAGACAGGGAAAAGAAGTTTCTTTTGATCTCTTATAGGTGTGCCTCTCCCTGCAGTTCCTCTCTGCAAATGAGCTCCATAGTAATGAAAATCAAGTAACATCCTTCTTGGGTTTTTGCTTTTAGCATGCTTTTAGTACATTTTTTCCCCCAAAAAGTGATTTCAGCATCTGGAACTCCCAGGACCAAAGTGGGCTGCTCTACAGTGGAATAGAGCGGTATAATAACAGAGGTCTGAAGTTCAGATTGCTTTCATAGTGTGACCAGAAGCAAGACTTGCAACTGTAATTATTGTCAGATAATTTTTCATTTTATTGAATTAACTTTTTCTCCATATCACTGATTGTCAATAAGGACTTTTCTTTTTCCCCTGGACCATTGAGTGTAAGGCAAAATAACTTGCAGTCTAGTAAAACAGTAATAATTGAATGGTGACATATACAGATGTGGCTGTTGAGGTTTCAGGGTTATTTTCTCAGGGGAAGTCACAAAATTCCAGAAGTCTGAATCTGTCATTTACTTTTGGTTTCAGGAGTTGCACTATTCAGCCTAAGAATACATCATTTTAACAAACAGAATCTAATAGAAATAGCATACATCTTTTTTAAAACTATGCTTGGTAATAAACCCAGACCTCCAGTATTTTAAAGATATATGTAAAGCCTTAGTGCCAGCTACTCAAAAATCATTTAGAGACCAGCAACACAGGATCAGATTCTGCTGCTGTTCCTCAGCATGAGTCATTTTTTGCTTCGACTCAAGTCTTTTGAGGCTAATTTGCAATCAGATAAAACTCAGTGTTAGCAAGAGCAGCAGGGCTGGACCTGAGTCACCTGGAACTTTGCAAAAATTGAAAAATACCAGAGGCACCTGAAATTTTCACTGAAGACTGGTGGTCACCAGCAAATAATTACTGCTATAGTGGTAAGAGTGAGTCTTGGCTTCAGTGGCCTTTTACTGCTCTGAGTGAACTTGCCAGATGATTATTATCTTGGCACTTGATGCAAAAACCCTCTAGTTTTCCATGTTTCTTAAAGCTGAGTATACACTTATTGAATGAAAGCATTTATTAAACATATGGGGACAGATTCTCAACAGGCATTAAATAACTTACCTCCATTTGCCAAGAACTCTTGCTTATTACGTTTTATTATGCTGAGAACTGCAGGTTGCATAGGTGCAAAATGGTGGAAAATGGAAATAGGTGGAAATGCAGCTTCACTATGAAAAGCCAAACCATTTTATATCTCCTGATATCATGTAGATTTGAACTCTGTGGTTTTGGATTGTCCACACATTGCGTGTATATTAAAAGGTCATGAGCGGCACAGAGACATAAAAGAGGGAATGACTAGCTAATATAGGAAGAGAGGGACACACAATGAAACTAGGATATAGCAGGTTCAAAACATTAAGAAAAAAAAATGCTTTACCCTCTTCCACAGGACACTTGATTGTACTTTAAAACTCTTGCATGGGTTCAAAAAGTAATTGGACAAAATAATGAAAGAAATAGTCATTAAGGTGAAACACTAAGACAGCATTTTGGGCACAAGAAATCTGTGATCATCAGCTTGCAGGGACAATATTCTGGAAAAGCAACACTATGTGCTTTTCCTATTTTTACTCTCTTTCCTAAGCCTCAGCTACTGGCACTTGTTGGGACAGATGACAGGAGCGGATGGATCTTTGTTGCAACTCAATACAATTTTTTATATTCCTATGTAAAACACTTTTTTTTTGAGCAAGTTTGAGAAAAACTTGCACAGACTGCTGTATATTGAGATACATACTTAAGCTATAAACTGGAATTAAACCATAACCCGAATCTCCCAAATTAAATGTCTTCAGACATAGGATTTGGTGTGATTATGTCATCAGACACATTGATGACATGCAGAATTACTAGATGAAGGGATATTGTGATTTCAGAATTCAGGCTGATTAAAATTAGATGTTTGCAGTATCTGGTAAAACGTTGTCCATTCCACAGATAATCTCTTTTGATCTTCAGGAGAATGGTGCAAAGCCTGAAGCCCTATTCAGCTTTCCCTAGCCTGCCTCAACTTCCACCAACACAAGGACTTTTACTCACATAGAAGCATTTACAGTTTTTCCAGCAATGGTAAATATCAGTAGATAGACCATGCTCCTGTTTGAATATAGTGTGCTATTAAGGGTCAAAACTAAGATTTTGTGATAAAAGAGTCTGACTGTGTGACAGAGCTTCAGAATCATAAGTTAATGTGAACTATGGGTTGCTGGCATACCTTCTTCAGCTCAGGTAGACATCACCGAACAAAAAGAGCTGAAGACTGATGTTGCTTAACACTACCTTGTATTAAAATAATCTGCTACTCCAAATTATGTCTTTAATTTAATGAATTTAATTTAATTAATGTCTCTGAGTTTTTCAGCAGCTGAGGTCAGTTGGCATTCACACTAACCAGCATGTCCTCTGAAAGTTTACTGTGGTTTACTGAGAATAAAAATTTAACACCACCCAAAATTAAATTCTTGGCCAATGATTCATTTAAATGAATGGTAACATCAGTGGTTGCTGAATGCAGGTCTAACAGTTTTCTACCTTTGTTTCTTTGTCCTATTTATGTAGTGAAAGAAACCCAGGTAGGTAAGTCAGAAAATATCTAGCAACAGATTCAGCTGTTAGTCAGAGCAAGGTCACACAGATGTCACAAAAAGAGCCTGCAGGCTTTTATTGCCTCCTTTTTCTTTTGAAATAACTGCTTTTAAACGATTCACCATCCATACAGCCCATGACACTGCACTGCTTTATCTATCAGCATCCAGATAAAATACTGCTAATGGGCAATCATGAGGTATGATTATTCCGTAGCATGTATTAAGAAACAGGAAAAGGAAGGTAACTGTGTGTGGAAACAGGCTTATACCGGTATCCTTAATAAGGCTTTAAAGCAGTTTTTAAAAGTCAGAGAGTTCTCACTGAGAATCTGATATGTAACATCAAGAAAACTTGACCCTTTTACAGTACCTTGTATCCTGGGACAGGGCAGCTGATCTGATCTTCACAGGATGCATGATATTCCAGTGATACATAGTAGAATGGAGGACAAATAAAACAGAAAGAGTAGGGATTAGATAGTTTTGGTCCAAAAAGTATTGAATGGCCCTTGATAACTCATGGGAACTATTTACTGATACCTTCTATGCATTACACATTCCCATTAAATGATTTCATTTCCTTATTTCTCCTAATCACATCACTTGGTTTAGAAGTCTTTTGCTCTCTGAAACCTGGGGGTCCACAGATAAGTTCAGTTTCTCATGTGGCTGTACTTTTTATTATATGTGAAAAGTTGATACAGTAAAAGTAACTCCTTGGAGCCAGCAGGTCTGGAGCTTTCATCATTATGAATCGCTGCATCAAGGAAGCACTGGCGGGTTAATTGCTGTGTTAGTCGCAGTCAGAATAATGTGGCTTTTTCCATCGTTGTAATGGGCACTGATGAAGTCCTTGGAAGATGTGGCTGCCTCAGAAAAGTGTATTGACACCTTGGAAATAGTATTAAGAGACTAGTAATAATAATGACACTAATAAGATAGTGATGTTGTAATGCTCAAATCCTTGGAGTCATTATAATAGCTAACACTGCAAATAATCTCTGCCAGAGAGAAACTTGTTCCACTTTGGGGTACACTGCTTGGAAAAAATGCCTTCATTTTGTGGAACAGGGAGAGACTAGAGAAAGAGTTATTGCTGCCTTTTCGCTCCCCCCCTCTTCTCCCTCTTAAAAAATAAAGGAAGAAGGTCTTCATATCTTTTACTTTGACAAAATTAAAAAAACCTGAAACTATTCCTTACTCCATCTGACTCTCACATGTCATTCCAGGGCAATTCAGTGCTTTTACTGCCCTTGGCTTGGGGAGCTGCCAGCACCCCAGGCTTCTCCCTAGCCAGCCTGATGGCACCTGGAGAGCAGGAGGGTTCTCTTCCTTCCCTGGGAGCAGGCAGAGAATCACCCCCGCTGCCTCCTGAAGCACAGCCGGGTGCACGGCAGAGCAGGGAGAACTCTGTGGCTCCCAGGGACAGGTTGATCTGCCCTGGCCACTCCGTGCTACCCTTGTAGACCTTCCAGCCCGCTTGAGGCAGGGCTCGCAGTGGACTGTGGCTCACTCAGATAGCTGCTGGCACTGCTCACCTCTGAGCAGGGAAAAAACCTGAAGGTAAACTGGAACAAGGAGGAAATAGATAGAGTACATCGGGTCTATTTCTATTGGCTCTGGCTGCTGGGCACAGTATATCAGCAGCCTTGAGTTCCCGAAAGGTCCCTCCTTTGCAGATATTTACAGAGGCATCTGCATCATTCAACTAGACGACACCTAAATGAGTGAAAAATAAATCTACAAGAGGGTATTTCACTTTCTTTGGAACACAGTAAAAGTATCTCCTACCCCTTTCAGCACCTAAACTAGATACTTTCATTGCTGGCACATGGTTTAGGGAAAAAGGTATTCAAAGGAAATAAACTTGCCTCAGCCAATACTTTCCAAATTAAATACCCATCATTGTACATATTTTTGAAAACCAGGCTACCAGCAGTGTGAATCATTTTCTCCTGTATGATGCTGAGCCCTTTGGAAGACCTTTGCTTCCACAAGGTTTTGTACTCTTTGTAGCAAAAATGATTTGCCATTGTTTAAAAAGATATTGGTTTTCCATTGCAGCTCTTAGTCACATTTAGCATAGGCGACTTCCTGTGGTTAACACATTAGCTCTAAGTGTAGATCCATGTGTCATTTAGGGTTAGTAATGGAACAGTTCATTACAGACAGACATAGAGTGTCTGTTCCCTTCTTGCTGGAAAGGGAAGAGAACGACATACTGTGCGAGAAGCAGGTGCCTACTGACACTGCATCATGCTGTGGTTCCTCTGAGTGGGACTGAGGAACACTGCCCTTTCTTTGCTTTCAACTGATGAGGGGTGAAAAGCCATCTAATTTTGGAGAGGCTGCATTACCCTTCAGACACCGCTTAATCCTGTTTAAGGGGGTTTAAATGTTGCATGGGTCTGCTAAGCCCCCTCACAGAGGGAGAATTTTCACCTAAAAAGACCAGCTAATAACAGAGCTCCCACCATCTGCTCAGCCCCTAGAAAACCAACCACAGTTGGCACAGAAACAAATTCTTACCTTGAGATGCAAAACAATCTGGATACAAACTGAGAACGACCTGTGCTTTGTTTTAAATGAACCCACTTTCTCTTACTTATTGCACTACTTTACTATTCCATATAGACAGAAAGGATTAATTTCCCAGTCATGTCCAGGGAATATGCCCACTAGCAGCCATTAGATGTAATTCATCACCTGTTTAAATCCCACATGCATCAATAGGAAAATTAAATTCACTTTCCTTTCAAGTTTAAACATCTCTGAAGATATTCCCCAATCCAAGACAGCGCTTAAGCAAATGCTTCACCTTGGGCATGTGAGTAGTTCTAGTGATGTCAAGTGTTTTCCTGCACAGGGCTGTGATGCATAGCAGACGCACACCTGCACCATAGAACAAACACCCAGCAAATGCAGAAAAGTTAAGGCACCAGGGTACTAGAAACACACTTGATTATTTTTGAGGTCCTGTGATTTTGCTCCTGTCTGTGAGATTTTCAGTTGGAAGGAAAAGCCCCAGCAAACCCAGGAAAATTAGCTACAGAAAGGCAACGTTTCAAAAGCACATAGTTCTCTTGGTCTCTTGGGGAAAATTTTACACAATCCTAGTTTCAAAATAATGTTAAGGTTGCAAAATTGAGCAATCATAAAAGTCAGGAAATTTAAAAAGTTAGTACGTGTCTTTCAATGTTAGCTCAGCAATAGCAAATATATATAGTGGGAGAAGTTTATACTTGCAATTTCTGTGTTAAATATAAACTTTAAAGTATTCTCCTTGACCATTAATAAGCAACATAAACTATATTGGATATTTAATGTCTGTAAGAAGCATCTTAATCATAAGAATTTCCTGGCCTTGGAATTCAGAGGGCTTGGTTTTGAAATATAAAATACCACTGATGTGATGCTGAGCTATTTTGACTCCTTCCTCACTCATGGGTGAAAGTCTTCACTGGGAAAGAAAGGGAATTTCACCTGTGTTGTAACACAATTCTCACGTCAGAATGATTTCGTGATGTTTATGAAAGTCTATAATTTATACAGTTAGGGCACTGACTTAATCTTTTGGGGTTTTCTGAGAAGTAAGAACTTCTGTGGCAAAGAGACCGCAAAGCTTCCCCCTTGCTGGCAAGAGAACTAAACCTCCCAAACAAAATGTGCTCTACCTGAATTAATAATATGGAGCTGTTCCTTAAAATGTTTAAAATACAGAACGATCTTTCCAGGCCAGATGTAAGACTTTTTCAAATCTACGTGTCGTGGTTTAACTTACCGTGAAAACCTAAATACAGTGTGATGGTAGTGTTTAGATAAGACAGATGTAGAGTGCAGCTCAGGCTTGGTATTGCAGAAACGCTGATCCTTATAAATGAGCTGTATTGCTCTCTGGGATTTTCCTGGCTGAGTCTTTCAAAACCCAGGCTAGCTTAATCATCACAGCTGGGCAGAAAATACCAAGAGTTAAAGAACTACTTTATGGGAGTTGTAAGAGTGTGAAAGTTTTAAGAACTTAAATAATTACAGCACTCTCTGAGAGTTACAGGGAAGATGAATGAGTTTGTAGCCGACAGTCCTATTTATTCTGATGTCATCCTGAAAGACAAATGGAAGTGTCAAAGATGTGGGGAGAATTTCACTCGCAACCAAAGACGTAGCTATCAAAACAATTACAGGTCAAAGTGCATCAGTGAGGAGTCCCACACATGTTCATCTCAAAGGAAAGATGACACTGGGAACTCAGTGCTTCCACCAGTTTTTATGTTACGTTTAGTGTCCCAGGTCTTATGCAGTAAGTCAGTTAATCAGCTGTCAGCTTGTTAATGGAACTAAGCCAGCCTGGGAATAAACACATGTCCCATTAAGGTACGTAAGTGTGAGGACCTAAAGTTTTAAGTAAAATCTCCATGAGATCTCCACTTGTGAGGGTGTCAAAAGTCCAATGTTGAGTCAAACACCTAAGGGAAAGGAAGATCTTTGTATTGTGTTTATCATCCCTTTAACCAGATGGACTCTGTGGGAACTGCTCTCTGCTTACACCAGCACAAGTGAGTTTAAACGCATTTTCAGGTATGTCTCCAGTGCACCTAAATATTGTATAAGCAAGAATGGGGGGGCTTGGTTGATATGGAGCTACCAAATGTCGATCCAGAAATGTACTTGCAGCAGCACTGCCAGCAGACCCTGTGGGCTCTGCCAAATCTGAGCAAGTGTCACCATGTGCGTGTGGACCCCTGGACTGTCCAGGCTAGATGCAGGGAGTGTAACACACACAGGCAGATAGGATGTGCTGCTCAGAGATTGCCTATATTTCTGTCTGGGAGTCTTCCTATAGACACACAGGAATCAAAAAAGGCAAACAAATTAAATAAAACCTGTGAGCGGACTGTGAATGCCTGTGCTGCTGCGGGCGGTTGGGATGAAAGTTTATTAGGACAAGGAGGGAGAAAAAGGGAGAGTCAAAGGCTGCCCTAAGCCAGTGTGCATAGAAATCATGGAGAGATGCCCCACAGACTCCAGGCAGCTTAACTTAGATCCAGCAAATGGCCTTCCCCCTCCTCCCTCTGCTTTGCGGCTGCTGAGTGAAGCATGGCAGCCCAGATCTTATTTCAGGTTTTGCGATGGTGCACATTTTCTCCCTTAGATCTTTCAACAAGAGAACACCAGCCTTTCCATGCAGGACCACTAAAGGGGTCTTGGTGGGACTGAGCTTGGAAATGGGGATCAGAATGGGAGGGCTGGCTGTGCTGCCAGCCATCATTTCTTGAAACCCACCAGCAATCCTGGAAACAACAGGCTAACTGAAGATGCAGACCCCTAGCTGTTTATGCTACCAAACTGATAAACTTCCTTTCAGTCTTTAACAAAATAATGGTGCAAACATGCAGAAGGCGTTTCTGAAACCACCTGCATCGTAGGATAACACTGACCAAGAGCAGTAAACACAAAGGTTTTGCAATGAGCAGATCGGTGCCAGTAGCAGGATTCCTTTCTGGGGTCAGTTTATGTAATGGCTGAGGAGGAAAACACAGCATAAAACACCTTGCAACGAAGATGAAGGTTGCATAAAACACCTTGTAACGAAGGTGATACTAAATTGGGATGAAAACTATTTTAAGCACTGTTAAGTAATGTAAATAACATGAGAGCAGGAAGCAGAAGGGGAAGGAGGAGTGAACCCAGGTGAGACACGCATGATAAAAAAAAGGTATAATAATCCTCCATAGGTATTTGCAGGGCATACACATCAGCAAGGTAATTTGTTTAGGCTGATTCAAGGAAATATGGCTGGGAGAAAGAATATGAGGATTTGGTTTGGCTTTCAGGGTGTATTTCCAAACTGTGAAGCATAGCGAACTGTAGAGCAGTCTGCCACAGGAAATGTTAGAATCTCCAAGGCTTGAGCCATTTCAAAACTGTCTGTGCAAATTCACCCAAGAATAACCAGGAGGGAAATGCTCATAGCACTGGCAGGCTGTGCAAGCACAACTGTCTCCGGTAATAAATTACAATAACTCGGATACAATAGGTAGCCAGCAAGCTATGCACATGTGAACAGGGAGACAGAGCTCAAAACTGCTGCCTCCCAAGCTCTCAGAAGCCAAATACAGTGTCGGTGTAAATTGGTGCAGCTCCATTCCCATCACTGAGTGACAGTGCATGGATTTATGCTAGCTGAGAGCCTGGCTCAAGGGCTTCGGACCTTCAGGCTAAAATAACTCCATCATCTTGTGGTATTCCTGGGTAACAAATACTGATTTAGCTGTTAGGCTTCTGTAATCTGACTGGGCAGCGGTTAATTTACCAGCTCACACTTGCAGACAGGAATCCTCCAGGGCACAGAGCCCCCCGTAAGTTCTGCGTCATTCTGGCTGCAACCCTTCCTGCAGATGTTTCTGACGCCCCTCCTTTATAATCTGAGGTCCTGATAAAAGGCCAGCCTACGCACACGCTTCCCCTGGTTCCAGCAGATCGTGTTCCAAAAATGGATATGGTTGTTTCCAACAGGAGGCTACGGGGAGACTTTCTGATGTTGATTTGGCTACTTTTATTCTGGAATTAAAAGTGTCCACAAAGATACTGGTACACAAACAATTAGAGTTACAGTTTCCATGACTTTTGCACACATAAACTCTTATCTTGCCTTTTCCCTGTATCTCAGCTTACAATAAAATGTTGTATTCAGTTTAGAGCAGTAGCTTTGTGGTCTCACTGTAAAACACCAGTGTTTCAATTGCTGATGAATTTACTCTGTTAAAATTATTTCCATTTTACACAAGAGAAGAAAAGCCAAAATTATCTGAAATGTCGCCCAATGTTTAGTGTGGAGCCACGTGCCTGATTTTCATAATACTGAGTATTTCATAGCACATTTACCTTTTTCTATCTCCCACTGACTTTCTTAATTGTTATGCTTGTCATGGTTTGTACCCCCTAAAAATGAAATCTGGCACCTGTGATTTGCCCAACACTCCCCAGAAGCTTTGGGAATAGTGTGGATAAAACGCACCTGACAGCAGCCTTGTTTGTCTCATTTCCCTGGATACAACCTCTTACCCTAAACCTAATAAGGGATGGGCTCTAAAGGAAAAAAGGCTGTTTTATCAGGTACATATACAGTACTTAATAAAGTTTGTGTGTTTGCAGACAGATCCAAATTAAGATTACTTGGACAGCTACTACTAACTCCAGCAGAGTTTCTTCCAAAGCCACAGTCAACATGTAAGAAAAGAGCCCATTATTTCTAGTATGTTACGCTGACTCATCTGGAAGTGTCCCATAGGCAAACAAACACCTCCTAGATTCAGTAAACCAATTTCAGTGAAAGGATTGACTTTCTGAAAAGAAATTAAGGTTTATAGAGTACATTTACTACAATGCTCTTTTAAGATGTTGATACTATAAATAAAGGGCAGAATTAAGTAGCCATATTGCATGTAGAGTACACTATAAATGTACCATTCATCATATCCTCCTCTATGTTATACTAAACAGAGGAGCCCCTACCACATCGTGGATGTTTATTATCATTCAAAACTAATAACCTTGTCTATATTCAGTAAAAAACGAGATCATGTGAGCTGCAAGCGGTCCAAGCACAAGAGCTTTTGTTCACGTGCCAAAGTTATATGCATATATCCCTCTGTCTGAACACATCAGTCATTTTAATATAATCAGTTTAGCTCACAGATAATTTTGTCCTTTCATTCTTTTTTCCATGCCACAGGTTTTATGGGTGGACTTTGAGAGCCAGTTGTAGGTGTGACAAATGATTTTAAGTTTCCCTGTTCTTGGAGCTTGAATCTGAGTGCCATAGAGCTGAGCATTTAAAGGTTTCTCAAACTAAGCATTCAAAACCCAAGCTGCTCAAAATCACACAACTCTTTTGAAAGGCCTGGTCCAGATGAAGCGTTTCAGAAATATCTACGTGTACAAGTTTGGGAAGATATATATACACATATGCATATACATATATACAATTTCTGGTTAGTGTCGCTTTGCCCCTGTAGCCTATTCATGCCATGCAAACGCTTCATGTTGCAGTCCTCATCCCTAAGACCTGGGATCAGGCACTGCCTGAAGCACCTTGGCTTGCCCCAGCTGCCCCTATCAACCCCAAAAAACAGGCAATTGACAGCAATACATTCCAGTGAATTCTAAACCTTTCTCTGAAAGTACCTTCCTCAGCCACTGGTTATCTGAAGGACTGAAATGACAAGACCCCCAAATTTGGGTAGTAAAATTATATTTTAAAATTTCTTTAATATTTATTACATAAATAATTTATTAAACTTATTAAAACCATAATGGGATCAAAATGTGGACTTGATCTTTTTTCTTTGGAGGCTTTCTAGTTTTTCCAAGTCTATTGACTTTCAGTTAGATGAATCTTTTGGTTTGAACCTCTATAAAAACCCCAAATAGAAAAAATCCAAAAGCAAAATACTTCTGTGATAGCAAAAATTTGGAGTCCACTCAAGATCATTCCAAAGCGGGATAATATTAAAGCCAGCAGTGATTGGTGGAGAGATGATATGTGATGGGTCTCGGGCAGGAACAAGACATGAAATGAATGGCAGTACTGCTGGCGGCTGACGGCACCCACAGCCAAGACAAACACCTGAAAAGCTGTGCAGGCAGATCACCCTGACACTCGTGAGAAGAAAACAATGGGGTGGCACAAGGCCAGTTACAACCCAATGGTGCCTTACGGGTAAAGTGCTGGAGACTCCATAGATCTGAGGAGGGGTTAAGGCTCCTCCTGTACATCTGGCGGAGCAGCAGCTGCTCTGCAGTGATCAATGTCAGCATTTGCCGCAAGGACTTGTTTCACAGAGAGGGGGTGGGAGTAGGTGTAGGATCAGGGTTGGTTACAATGTGCCTTTAGACTTCTGTTGGTTTCCTAATCTCTTCTTTGAAAAAATAGAGAGAGGGGGAAGAAAAAGTTTTACTGTGAGCCCGCAGGCCGTATTTCCCCTCAGATCTATCCAGCCATTGCTCACATACATAGAAGGATCTGCTCTTACCAAGCTCAAAGTGCCAGCCATTCTTTTCCCCCAAAACCAGTTCAGCAGAAGTTAGCAATGAAAGGGATGAAACAGATGAATTTACGGTGTTAGAGAGGGTAACCTCATTTGCCTGTATGGTAAAAATACTACTTGAGCATGCCTTACAGCTCTGATCCAGCTGGCACTTAAACACGGATCCAGCCTTAATAATTCAGGCTGTGTGAGATTAAGCAAGCATGTAAAATGAGTGTATACTTAAGGGCCTGGCTCATCCGAGGTCCGCAACAGCGAGTACTTCAGGTCTGACCCTCCACTGGTCTGCAGCTGGCAAGGATATCTGCAAAGAACATCACCACACTGTGCCACTTTGTGCTCCCAGAGCAGAGGCTGAAATGGTCAGATTTCTGGGGGTTTTGAGAGAATTGGTGCAAAATTTGAGGAGCTGAAGTGAAAGTATTGGTTGATAAGGATGCACAGAGTAAAAACAGAATTGCTGAACTAAAATCTGCTGGCAGAACTGTCGGCAGCCCAGGGCACAAGAGGCTTTCTGCAGCCATAGACTGCAAGAGAAGAAACAAGTCATAGGTCTGGAGAAAGGGTCTGGAAAGCACAGAAACAAAAGGATAAGACTGATATGGGTAGGGAAATAGTAAAACGAGAAACAATGAAAGAGACAGCAATAAAACATGCATCTGTCGTTTAATCCTGGGTAAATACCCAGATTAGCGACATTAGTTTCTGCTGTTTATTTGGAGCTTACTTTGGAGCCATGTCTTTCAAGGCTAATGCAGCTGTGGAGTGCACAATGAAAAGCACAGCCAAGGATTTATCCAAGATATGGCCGGTTTTGTACAACAGAGGCATTAGGCAAAACTAAAGTTTGTATGCAAAAGTTGTCTTTCCAGCCCTTGTGTTCATAAAAATAAAGCTGGCATGAGCTGGCAAAGTAAGGAAATTCAAAAATTTCACAGTTTCTCTTCACAAATTTTCACATAATTTCACAATCATTTGGTGCTTAGATGGTCTTTGAAGGTTATGAAGGCTAAACATGCATGCTGGCTCTTGATTCACTTATGAGGCCTTGACACTGGTATCCATCACACTGTGTACTGAAGCAAAGTGACAGCGCGCTCATCAAGCCAGGTCTTATTGCTGGCACAAGCCAAACTGTGCCAAGAGGAGGAAGAGGATGCTTTATCTGAGATGATGGCCTTGGACAAGAGCCCAGGAGGTTGCTGGTGTAGCTGCTAGAGGGGGTGAAAACACCAGACACCACTGTGGCTAGAAGGGATTTCCCCTGGAAGAAGCAGCTTGTGTCCTATGTACTCCACAGCAGCTGAGAATTCTGGCTGAGCAAGACAAAGGTAGAGACAAGTCATTTCAGGAGAACACTTGGTTTGAGAAAGCCATCCCTGCCTTCTCTGGCAGCTGTGCATTGGGCATTAAAGCTACTACTCCCCCCAAGAAGTAAGCAGCCATTTTGCCAATTTTCATTGTTTCTGGGGTAACCCAGAGAGCCATCATCTTCACTGTCCCACAAAGGCTGGCTCTGGTTTGCTCACTAAAAAAATATTAAAAACCACTGTCTATGCAGAAATGTACTTTTTTTTTTTTTCATTAAAAATGACTTGGTTTTGTCCTTATGTTTAACTAGGTCAGCCCACGAGAAACATCCCACCAGCTGCTCACCTGATCCCACTGCGGTAATCATCTTCCTTTCCTAACCTGTTAAGAGCAAAGCTGTAAGGTGAGACATTTTAATGAGCCCATTGATGTTCTTGGAGATAAGTGCATTAAGTTACTGCTGGTTTTGCCACTTGCCAGCGGACTAGGGGAGGCTGGTCCACAGCAGTTGAAGCATTACAGAGCACCAGAGGCAGCTGGCATCTACTGAGAAAGGCACATGGAAAACATGACGCCAAGCAAGTGGGGCTAATTAACACCAGTTTCTTAAATTAGAAGGCTTTTAATGGCTAATGTTTAAAAATAACACCTTAATGACATCTAAAAATAGGTGCTGCCAAGCCCCCTAGTATTCTGACCTCCATTAAAATGGGAGTCCATTTCCCATGACTGGTGGTGTAAATCACATTTACCTTTTATATTCTGTTCTCCCTGGGATTAGCTGCAAAACCTGCTGCCTGACCTTGAAAGCCTATTTGAAAACATGTAAGAGTAACCTCAAGCACTCTTCTGAATGGTGTGCAATATACCAATACAATGTGTGGGCTGAGTAATTGGATAGAGTATAATCTCAGGTTGCACCCTTCTGCAGAAATGCACAGGGAAAAGTACTGAGGGAGTGGGGGACCATCAGACCAGGCAGACACCAGGGATGTGAAAGCTGGTGCTGAGCTTAGGGCCTGGGAGACATGAGCTCCATTTCCAGTTTGGTTGCAGATATCCTGTGCAACTTGGGTAGGTCTCTCATCTTCCCTCTGTGCCTCAAAGCACAGCCCCTCATGGTCCTGGAGGAGTACTACCAGGATAATTTCTCTAAGGTGTCTGGCATGCTTAGATACAACAACAATATGCCTCACAGGAAACAAACAATAATATCAAAAGGGAAAATACTGCTTAATTTTCCTTGCGTTTAATATATGAGCCAAACACAAACAGTCTGGAAGGCAAACATATGTTGAGGACTTTTTCTAGAGCTATTATCCAAGCATGTGGTGAGAAAAGAAATAAGATTATCTCCAGTACTGCTGGAGATAACCATCTGCTTGCTTTTGCTGCGCTCCTCTGTGCTGTGCTTGGCCCTAACCTGTGTCCTGTCATATCACAATAGTCTGTGATAGCTGGTACAAAGAGAGAAATCTGCAGCTTGACTTACCTCAGAGGATGTAGACACATCCCATGACACTTACCTGGAACAGTTATTTCTGACATAAACCCCTCAGTATTTGTCTCACTATCTGAAAATTGGGCAAATTAACAACCAAATAAATTTAGTTACTTTTATTTAAGCATTATGTAAAGGGCATCTGAAAGGCTAGAAAGGCCTAACAGTAGGAAAATGCCTTCCTAATGCTAGCCACACTAAAGGAAAGCTGGTCTTTGGTTTTTATCTTCCCTTCCAGTCAGAGGGCTGGGAACTTCTCTGCAAAGAATTCCTCTCTATCCTATGTCTGTGCACAGCAGACATGCTCCAAACAAATGAAAAGGAACATGTGTAAGTACAAGACTGTCCTGCCTAGCCCATATAATCCATGTGTCTTCCAGTTTTTTTCCTTTTTCTTTTTTCCTTTCCTTTTTCTTTTGTTCAAGGCAGATTCTGGATTGCTTCAGGAAGAGATGCCCAACCTTGTTATGGAGAGATTGGTGCATACTGTGACAGTGGTCTGGAGACAAACATCAACACTGATACTCACCTCAAGCACTCCTGCCTCATTAGTGAGATAAAGGGAATGTAAACCAGCTTTCACTTTTCTCCCTCTGCGTTATTTTGTCATTCTAATGGTCTTCATTAGTTTGGCCAGATGGTTTTACTCCCTTCGCCTGCTCAGGCCCAGTCCTGCAAACACTTAAGCTTTCTTCTACACACATGCGTTCAGCACATGCGTCGGTCTTTGTAGAATTAGAGCCTAAATTTGTTTCTGTTTCTGAATTCCAAGTTGGATTTTGACGCAACAGTTATTTTATATATTAAAATATCAGGTTTCTGCCCACACACATAATGCATGATGTATAACAGACCTTGCAAGGCAGCCATTGGAAAAGACCACTTAATTTGCTATTTATACAGAAGGAAGAGTTATTTACTATTCCTTGTTTTTCATCTAGAGTTTATACATGACCGAACTGTGAAGGTGTTGCTCCTCAGAAGCTCCATGATGTACATCTGGTTTCACATTCTGTCATTTCACCCACAACCTAAAATCATAAGCTGAAACTCCACAGAGGCTAATGAAAATTATTCCCCTTTGAGTTGCTTTATTAAAATGCAGCCTCAAGAAATACTGGCAAGTCAGGAAAGCGACTTTAATCCAATACTTGTTATCCTCTTCCACAGATTTTAAATCACTCTCTTTGCTCCTTACTTTGAGCAAATATATCCTTATTGTTTTCCTAGTCCTGCTATGACCTTCTGGGAATGTTTTCATCATGTAAAGTAACCTGCAGTTCTCTACTTCATAAATCTCATTCATTCCAAGTGTTAACACTAACTAATTCTCTGCTTTAGAAAGAAAATTATGTTTGTTTTTTTGAAGAGTCTGCTGGGAAGAGGAATATTTGCATTTAAAACATTTTTTTTCCATTTCATAAATTGTCTTGAGTTTTCTTCCCAGCAGGCAACAGAGGACTGTTTATATAAGCAAAGAGGGAAACTTGCTTTCCCATTACTTCCACAAAAGTACGATTAACAGCGATAACTATGCTAATTATTGAACTAGCTGCACTTGGAAGGCACCTTACTGGCTGGAGAGGTAATGCATTTGGGTAATAATTAATTCCTTTTTTCCTCAATTACCTTTTATTAGGAGAGCAGGAGGTGTCAAAGTAAAACAGCTGCATATCTTCCAAGAAAAGCTCATGTTTTCCGAAGGAATTCAAGCGGAGGTGCTTTATTAAGAGAACTAGGCAGGACAAACATTAACATGGCAAGCTCGGCTGTTCAGTTACTTGGCTTTTCCCTAAGCCTGCTCGGCCTAATTGGGACATTAATTGCTACTATTCTGCCACACTGGTGGCGAACGGCACATGTAGGCACCAATATTATAACAGCTGTGGCCTATATGAAAGGGCTTTGGATGGAGTGTGTTTGGCACAGCACCGGCATCTACCAGTGCCAAGTCCACCACTCCCAGCTGGCGCTGCCCCGTGACCTCCAAGTTGCCCGTGCCATGATGGTAATTTCCTGCGTCCTTTCCGCGCTGGCATGTGTGATTGCTGTCATCGGTATGAAGTGCACGCAGTGTGCCAAGGGGACTTCTGCCAAAGCCTCCATCGCAGTCTCTGGGGGGATCGTTTTCATCCTGGCTGGTCTTGTCTGCCTGGTACCGGTTTCTTGGACCACTAACGACATTGTTACAGATTTCTACAACCCCGTGCTTCCCAGCGGGATGAAGTATGAGATAGGTCAAGCTCTTTACCTTGGCTTTGTCTCTGCATCTTTGACGATCCTTGGTGGTGCTCTGCTCTGCACATCAAGCCAGTGTCGCGGGAACGAGACACCTTACCAGACGCAGCCCAGCAGCATAAGAAGGACTGCTCCCTCCTATAGACCACCAACTGTCTACAAGGGAAACCATGCTTCTTCCCTGACATCTGCTTCCCATAGTGGCTACAGATTAAATGACTATGTGTGAGTTCCCTAACATTTGCCTGTGAGACACAGCTGCTTTATAATTTCTGTGCATGGCATAAAACAAAGCTAAGAACTTCTAACTTATAAGGGTTACAATACAAAGTTTACCATTGTTTGTTTCTTCCTTTCCTTTCTTTCTGGAGAAAGAAAGAATGTGAACACAAAACTGCTTGCTGCAAAACCTGGAAAACAAATACAAAGGAGGCTGGGATATTCCAGGGACAGCACATACCTGCCTATTTTCAATTAGAGTTTTGCAGGCAGCTCAAGAGCCGTTTTGCTAGAAGTAATGATTTTGTTTGTAGTTTCTGTCCTGCGACAACCACTAAAGTGGGACTGGCCTCAACTTGTTTGAACAGTATTCCAACAAAAGATGCCGTTTTGCCTAAAACAGAGAATTGTGTGGCGAGACACAGTGATTTTCCAGCAGTGACTGCCTGCTAAGTTTCTCTTTTCCATAATGCATGAATGATTCGTTATGACAAGGTATTACTTTTGCTTTGACTTAACTTTTTGTTTGTTTTTTTTATAGTCCCTTGAAATATGGATTTCAATAGCATTGTGACAGATGTATTTGACAGTATGTTATAGCCAATATTTTAAATTATACTATAATGTTTTGACCTTATCAAAATAAAATTTTAGCACATTTTTTAAACAAGACAGTACATCATAATGGAAACAAACCATCTCTGTGGATCAGAATTGGGTCTTTAGAAATGTTGGCAATTGAACAAAACTGGACATTTGATGTTAAACTTTTATTAAAAAAATAATAAGAAAAAAGCAAGTATCAGAATTTGTCAAAGAATGGGCATTCAGGTCTTCATCAGATTTAGCTTTCTGTATGCATTATACAGAGCAGTAAAACAATTTCTAGAATCCTGTCCCCAAAGACCATGTGATGAAATGTACTAATTTCTTAGGCTTTGTCCCGGATCTTTTTTGCCTGGGGTCCTGACCAAAGGTGCATTAGAGTTAGTAAGAATATTTCCATCTGCTCCAGCAGCATTTGGGGAGCTTCCATTCACATAGGCTTAGGCAAACAAGGCAGCCTCTGTGCCAGCAGAGGTTACGCTCAGGTCTGTAACCACTGCTGGTCAGGAGGAATATAAAATCAAGACATTTACGTCTAAAATGCTTGCAAAATGGGATCATTCCCCAGTGTGTTCAAACAATTAAAAACCAAAAAATGAACAAAGAACCCCAGCCCTCTCCATTTCATGTTACAGCACAGTCCAGTGCAGCACATACTGTGGTATAAAACTATCACAAATATAAAAAAGCTGTTAACTTTCCGTTAACCCCAGAAAGCGATAGGTCTCTCCAGAGCAATGTATGGACCAACACACTGACATTTAACAGGGTTAAAAAAGTACTTTCAAGACCTGTGAGGCAACTACAGTTGGTATGCTTCATTTGGCAAAAAGCTTCTTTCCAATTACGTTGTCACCTTGTAGCACCTCCAGAGTTGGGATCCTTTCAACATTTCCCCTGGTTTCATTCTGTCCCTTCCTTTTCATGCCTGATCACATTGCCATTTCTTTTCCTGTTGATTTGAATTGTGACAGTTTTTCAGCATGGGTGTAAGTTATCATCATCACTAATTTTAAAAAACAAAACGGCATTTCTGAGCAATTTGCTGAGACCCACAGTAATAAAAAGGATCTGGGACCAGGCTTTGGTGATTGATCATTAATAATGGATTATGAACTCCTGTTTTATTAACTGTAGCTATTACACATGATGTGAAAGAAAACCATCTTAATAACAGACTATGAGGCACAAGGAACAAACAGAAACTGCTTTGTCAAGGACTTCTTAGAGAAGATGGAGTCAAACTGTTCATAGCCCGTTAGAGTTTTTCTGGGATGCCTTTTTAAGACAAAAGGTAGCTTAATGAAGGTGGTCAGTTATGTATGTTTTTTTTCTGTATTTGCATTACAATAGGTCTAGCCAAGTGATTGCAATATCAACTTCAAATAAGGGCTTTGGACAGCCATGAATACTGGAGCACAAGTCCAAGTGTGGGAAATGGGCTTGCGTCTCCTTAGGGAGTGTGTTTGTTATATACTGATAAATTAATTTACTTGTTAAGATAATTTGTGCAGTGGGAATACTTACATGTAGTGCTATTCTTACCACACAAATTCCCAGCCACGCACAGTATGTGACAGTAGTAAGAACAGCTTATAAAGTCTTCTCAAAAATACCTGGAATTGCCCGAATGTCAATGAAGAGAGGGAAACAGTTTCTTTGCCAGGGGGCTGTGAACCAGTGGATCTCATTCCATGCTAAGGCTGACATAAATTTATTCTTCTTTGTTTTTTTTTAAGCTGCCACTGGAAACAAAAAACATGGTCATTCTAGCAGCCTTAGAAGTCTGGCTGCACCTACCCCGGACTGACGTATGTGTTGATAACTCAAGCTCCTCCCCTGCTCCCCTGCTACCATGCAGGCTGGTGTCCAGACCTTGCTCCCTGCTTGTGTGGAGCCTGCCTTGGCAGTCCCGTGCAGGCAGTGCAACAAGGTACTGCTCAGAGACCTAGCCAAGGAATGAGTCTCCACTGCACCTCCTTTTCTGAGTAACCACTTGGTCATTGGTGGCATTGATATGTGATGAGTGCCAAGGAAAGGGGATGAGTTTCCTTACCCATCGAGGTGCTGTTTGTGGGAATGTGCTTTTTGGCAGCTATAATTCAGCAGCAGGGGAACTGGACAGGGCAATGGATGAGGGCTGCCACATGCCACATTCCATTCTGCCTGCATGCATCCACTGGGTTTTTGGAGAATCCTGCAGAGGCAGATTCTTTTGTTACTTATTTTTTCAGATATCTGCTTTTCGCCTCCAGCTCACGAGAGCTGAAGTGCCAGCCTGCCCTCCCCGTGGAGGCACTGCAGGGAGGCAAGGATGGGATCCAGGGCAAGCAGAAATTCCATTTAGCAGTGCAGGCATTGTCTGTGAGTGTGATTGTGGTTACACTGTGTTTTAATCAACTTCAGTCACGTTCCTAGAGGAGCGGGGTGGGAGACTTGGCAGGGAGGCGTAGGTGGAGGACAGGATTTGGCAGCAGGAGGATATTGTGGTTAGCTCTGCAACACCAGGGCAGAGTGGGGATTCTGCTGCAGGACTGGGTAGAGATGGAGGCATCTGAGGTAGGGATGGAGACTGGGCTCAGAGAGGGAACTTTGCTACTGAAGTGGTGAGATTCCATTTCTCCTGCCCTTGCTGTCCCAGCTCCCAGCCACCACTTTGCACTCTGGTTCTCTTTGTGGACCAGTTTGCCTTCTTTAAAAGGCAGAAGACAACTGCATCAAAGAATGGAATCAATTTCTGACACTGAGATTAGCTAACCTAACTATCGGAAAAGTGTGAGTAGAGCCACAAAAGGGATGCCTGGAAGGGCAGGGGGTGTGGGAAAGGAAGAGGAGTAAGCAGTGGCGTAAGTGAGCAAGGATTTCCCCTTCGGTAGCATGGAGTCAACTGGCCAACAGACAGGCACAGCTGTCTTGAAAACTAGCACCTGAGATGCACTGTGATGTTCACTGTCACAAAGCCAGACAACGTCACTGGCAGACAGAAGCTCACTGGGTCATGAACTGGTTGGCATTTTTGGTCTGTTTTCTCCACAATACCCAGTGCAAGTACTGGAGTGAGATAACTAATAATCCATAGCAAAACTTAACTCATTTCTTCAAAAAGTGTGTCTGAGCTAACTAACAAGATGAGGAAATTAACTAAATTCAGTCATTAAAAGTTCAGCCAATCTAAAACAGAAGTTCTTCCCTGCAATTAGCAGGCAATTAAGGTTTCTCACATCAGTGTATTAAGATTAATGAAAATTGTGTCCACCTGTAAACATCTACTGCTAGTTTACTTTGCTGTCTATCCCCCAGGATAGTTTGTGTATGTACAAATTATAGGCAATATTAAGGTGTGTCATGAGGCTCAGGGGCAGCTTAAAGAAGACCTTTTTCTTTTCTCCTCAGCTGATCTACTAAAAGATATCATTCCTTCCTTGCACGCTTTGCTGTGCTGTGCAATATAAGAAATATGCTCTTTTTCACTTGTTTTCTTCAGAAATTATACATATAGCTTAGTCCATGTGTTCTGATTATCCACATTTCCTATTCTTACCACTAAATGGGCACCTGGTCATGTTGATTTCCATTTTAATTTGTGTCCTTTCCTATTCTTCTACCTATGACATGTTTGAAGCTAGTGATGATCCTTGAACCAGGATTGATCCTGACCAAACATGACTCAACCCAAGTCATGTTACCCGTTTTTTCACAGTAGATCTAGATGAGGTATCCCCCTTCACTGAGAAACCTGCCAGTTTGTAAGAGAGCTTTCCAAAACCTCAAGCATCTAAATGGGCTTAAAATACTCTTAAGAGAAGAAAGACAAGATATACTGACCTCCCTCTTTTCTCTTTCAAAGATTTCCTGAGGGAAAAGGTTGTTAATTTTATTTTCTGCTTTAAGCATGAGGAAAATACATTCATTTCATTAGCTCTCACCTAAAAGATCTTTGGTAAGCAAACTGTTAGAAAGCAGAGTAAATAAGAAGAGAGAATCAATACACAAATTTGATCTGTTAAGAGCATATGAATATACTTCTTATATATGTGTGGATATATAAAATGGTGAAATCTAGCTCGATCGACTTTACTAAGGTCAGAATTTCACCCATAAGCTCATTATTATTGTCAATACTTCCAGATCTATTACAGAGCTTTTAACTAAAAGGCCTCCAGAGCAAAGAGAATCAAAGTCATGGGAGTTTTGCCCCTGTAAGAAAAACAGAAAGGGAAGACTGGAAATGGCCCTTTCACAAAGTGTTTGATATTGAGCAGAGTAGTTGCAACCAGTGGCATGTACAAGAGCCCTCCCTTCCACTCAAGTCAAGGACAACCAATTTTATTTTTAAAATGTCATAATCACCGGTATTGATCAACACTCCCTAACGTGGGTGCACACGAATCCATAGTGGCTTGGGCTATTGCCACTTCCCTAGCAATTCAGGCTCAATTAGGCTGCCTTGCTAATGCATGTCAGCTTCATTTAATTACTCTCAGGCCCGCAGTGTGAGAAAAGGGCAAGCTGACAGAGTAATCCCACACTTCCACTTTGCAGTGAGCTGCCTATTTGTTGTATTTGTTCACATTTTAAAGGGCTAAGCACTTGTTATACGGAAAACACAGGAGAGCAAAAGTCAAGAAGTATTAATAAGCCTTGGAAAACAGAGTTAGAACTCAATTGCTTGTGCAAAGAATTGCTGATGTTTTCAGTACTTTGAAAATAGGCTGGATTTTATAGCTAGGGTGCTAATGAGTAGCATTTCTCTTATGGAAAACTTGGTAAAAATTCAGTGGAAGCAAATGTCTTCTAACACTAGGGAAAACAGCCTTTTTATTCATTGTTTGGCTTATGATGATAACATGGCAGAAGCAACCTCTAAAGGTAGCTGGTAATGAGCTGAGGTTATAGTTTCTTCCATAATATTTAACATTAACATTAACAAATGTTAATAAATTAGGGGACAGGGAAGAGAGGGATGGCAGCAAGCCAGCAAAGGGGAAATAGCCATTAATCACCTAAGATCTCCAATCTATGAAAGAAGCACATGTGCAGCTCACATTTCCCACAGCAGAGCAGATGTGAACTGAAACAAAGAAATAACCTGTGAGTACCAAAGCGCCTGGCTGCATACAGAAGCTCTTGGGCCTTTGCATCTAGATCTGAAACTAAATACTGGAGGAAGAAAAATGCAGGTAAAAGACCTCCAGGGGGACTCCCTAGGCCAGGGTGCTCCCTTTATAGTTGGCCTATATGGGCTTGGCCACCTTCCCATCACCTGACTAGAGGTTAGGTTTGCTGAAGGAATAAAGATATCAGAATAATGCTTAGAAGGTGGAGAGGACTCACTGCCATGAGTCCTGGACTGTCAGCTCCAAAACCTGATGTATGCCTTGGGAATCAGACCTGCATCCCATAAGAGGCAGACTAAGGTCTCACTGTGTTTACCTGCAGAGCTGGAGCTGTGCCTTGCACCATGTCTGACAGAACTATAGTAGGAAAACATTAAAAACACAGTACAAAAAGAAACTCTGATAGGAAGGATGATGTGATGTCTTGCCTCTGTTTTTCTGGTTTTCATTGATTTCTTATTTTCTTTTCATTTCCTAGCTATGACAGGCCTTTTTCTTGTTCCTGATTTCCTCTGCTCCAGACTCTCCAGGTTGCTTAGCTTATGAGTTTACTTCTATTCTAGTTTAAAGCTTGCTGAGGGCAGTGCACATGACAGAAACACCAAACCTATTGATTTTTGCTTTTTAAGTCAGTTTTTCCAGTTTTCAATTGTCTAACATCCAATCTGGTTTTTATTCTTGTTTTAACTGCCAATAACCCAGTGTTTTTCAGTATTCTTTTAACAATAAACTTAAAAAAGAGGATGCCTACAAACATTAAAATAATTCTTCAAAGTTGTTTTATGGTTTTGTTTAAAGTTATTTTATATACATATTTATGTATCAATATATTTGCATGTATATATTTCACCAGCTTTCGTTTTCACATTTGAAATTAATGAAGTCTTATTATGCCTAGGGATGCTTTATACAATTACCTTAAATTGATCACTGTGTACTCTTACACACCTGTTTATGAGATGTATATGCTAGGGGTATGGACTACAAATTATCTTTGTGTTACAGGTTACTAAATACAGGTCTTTTTAGACATTTAGATATAGAAAATGCAAACCCAGGTGCTGCATTCTCCTCCCCCTAGACTTTCTTCACCCACACTTTTTTGGAGTATGTTTAAGTTTAAAAAGTTACATTACACAGCTATTTCAATATAACAAAGCAAAGAGAAAATTCATAACTCCAGTAACATGATCACTGATGTCTATGGGCCCCATGCCAGAAACCCTAAAGCCAGTAATGCACAATTTAAACTGAACTACAATAGGTTATTAGCATAATAAATATACACAAATGTACCTGGTGAAATCCTCCTGAAATTAGGAGTGGCACTGTAAATGCCACCTGTTTGTAAAACCACTGTATTTACAGTAAGAACAGCAGGGAGAAGCACCGCACAATTCATTATGCATGACCACGTTAGTGAACATTTGAACAGCAACCATCATTTGGCAGAGAGGGAAATCTGCTCCCATTCAGAGTCAGAAGACACCCAGTCCTGCCTGCAATGCCCCTGGCTGGGGAGAGCACTCCCTCTGTACCTTCTCCAGCTGCAGGTGGGTACTGACTGGCAACAACTGCCTGCTGAAGCTGGTCGCCCTCTGCTTGCACAGGGCTTCAACATAGGAGTGGTGTGGTAAGGATTCCAACGTATAACTGAAAGAGGGGTCCTCATATCTTCTTGTAGAAACATCATGAACTGTCTGGGTGAGATGTTCTGCATATTGACCAACTTCTACCCTCTGTGAAAGCCAGATATTGCAAAGTGTTGAGAATTAGGCCAGACCTAAGCATATTAGAAAAACCTTCATCTAAATGAACGCCATCTTCACCATTATGTCTGCAAACTACAGGATGTTCGTGGAGGCCTAGGCAGCACAACTGAAAGGTACCAGCCTCTTGCTACAACAGGACTGCTTTCACACAAGACAGAGTCATCTCTTCAGTCCTTGCCTTGGTAGTGAAAGCCAAAGACAATGAGCCTGTTGTTTAAGCTTGTTGCAGTCTTAACAGGAATCATTCTAAATGAAAAAAAAAAGCTCAGTATATTTCTGGCAATGTATCTATGGTGCTTTGTATTTTCCTTATAGTAACTGTCAGTCTTGTGGTGCACTAGGTTCTGTAACATGCATTTCTGTTGATTTGAGTGACTGGTTTTTAATATACATTTATAACAGAAGGCTTTCCAGGCATCTGAAAGTTGGGTATTATCTTATTTTGCTGTATTTTCTCACAAATCCTTCATGTGTGAAAGGGGATGTAGTAGGTCATTTGGTACCATGGCTGCAAAATATTCAGGATCTTCTTTAGAAAGTTTGTCCCTCAGTATCGCAACCAGTGTAAAACAGATTTGACATAAAAGCAGTTATTGTAGTTTATTTGGTTTCTGTTGGAATATCACAGATTTAAGTTTTTTCCTAAACTTTTTAGTGTTTGTATTATTCTCAGTTATTCGAAAGGTGGTTGGTTGGGTTTTTTTTTGTCGTGGTTTAAACCCAGTCAGGTAACTTGTTCACTCACTCCCCCCCCCCCCTTCTTTCCCTCCCCCTACTACCAGAGGGACGGAGAGGAGAATCAAAAAGAATGCAACTCCCACGAGTTGAGATAAGAACAGTTTAGTAACTAAGGTATAACACAAATCACTGCTGCTACCACCAGTAATAACAATGATAAAGGAAATAACAAGGGAATACAACACCTCAGTGCCAGCCGACCGATAACTTGCCCCCCTCAGCCCAACCAAGCACCGACCCATACCTCCTCCAGCCCTGCAGTCTACCAGCCCTTCCGGCTCACTCCCAGTTCCATCCTGGGCATGACGTGCTGTGGTATGGAATACCTCTTTGGTCAGTTTGGGTCAGGTGTCCTGTCTCTGCTTCCTCCTGGCTTCCCCTCCTCCCTGGCAGAGCATGAGGCTCACAAAGTCCTTGGCCAAACCAAAACATTACTATCAGCTCTGTTCCCAGGCCGAAAGTCAAAACACTGCACTGCACCAGCTACCAAGAAGGGGAAAAATGACTGCTACTGCTGAACCCAGGACAGCAGGAAGATTAAGAAAGAAAGTGAAGCTTCCCTTATAAGAATGTAGAGAGATTATGTTTCAGAACAAAAAAACAGCCAGAAAGAAATCTTACTTAAAACTAAAAAGGCTGCTCCTATCAGATAATGAATATCTGGACTAGTCTTCTGATAAAACTAGAAAAGGCAAGTAATCAAATGGATATTAAAATGGTGTATGGTTATTTAATGAAAGGCGTAATGGGACATTGCTCCCTTGGACAAAGGGAGATAGACTCAAGAAACCAGAAGGATCCTTCTTATTTTCTTATCTGGCGATTAAAGTACAAAATTTGATGGAATATGAAAACAATTTATTCAAATGGGGAAAAAAAGGTCTTCATTTTTCTTAGGGAATGGGTAGTGTCAGCAGTGATTTGAGAGAAGGGCACCATTAGTGAGAGGAATCAATGGCTACACTAAATGAGCAACAGGTATAAGGGCCTCTAGATGGAAATTTGTCTGCCAAAAACCAAAGGTGGGCTGAGCATAGATGAATAGTTTTAGGAAGTACTGGCTAGACTTGTTTCCACAACCCCCATTCCCTGTCCTCCTGCACTGCTGTGGGATAGGAGGTAGAGAAAATCAGGAGTGAAGTTGAGCCCAGGAAGAAGGGAGAGATGGCGGAAGGTGTTTTAAGGTTTGGTTTTATGTCTTATTATCCTACTCTGACTTGATTGGTAATAAATTAAATTAATTTCCCCGAGTCAAGCCTGTTTTACCCATGACAATAACTGGTGAGTGATCTCTCCTTGGCCTTACCTTGACCCACAAGCTTTCTGTTATATTTTCTCTCCCCTGTCCAGTTGAGGAGGGGAGTGACAGAGTAGTTTTGGTGGGTACCTGGCATCCAGCCACAGTCAACCCATTACAGGGCAAAAAAAAGTCACCTGGTTTCTAAGATACCGCTGACAAGTTAGTGAAATAGAATGCAGAAAGATCTTTGTCAGCTGCTCAAAACTGGAAAAATAAAATGAGGGGAAAAAAAGAAAGAACTGGTCAGAGACATCATTCTGTATGTCCTTTACACAGATGTAGCATCATGATAACATACAAACTATCCAGTCATGTAGTTCTAATTTGAGTGGAGCAGCTCAGGAATTTTCTTATAACCACCACTGACTAGTTGACATGACATTTACACCTAACTACTCTAAGTAAGTTTAAATGCTTACTAAGCATGGATAGGAACGGACACAAACACAGCTTACATTTGCACAGTAAGAAATTCAAGTAAATTGCACAGAAGGGGTTTGAAAGATATTTGGCAGGTTATTGGTCAAAGATATTGCCACAGGTTTTTTAAGGATTTGGCCTGATGTAATTAATAACAGAAAAATGGGACCACACAAGAACAAAAGTTTAAAGAAATACTCAGACAGGTTATGGAAACTTCCACTTACTTAGCCAGCATGGCTGAAGTCAGCTACAGAGAAATCAGAGTACAGAAAGAAAGAAGAGACCAAAAGTAGTAGTTGCTGGAACATAACCTCAAGTGCCTTTCCTTTCTTCAGGCTTGTGTGATGTAAAATCCAAGTACCTACACCAAACCCGTGTTTGTGAAAGAAGCATCACGATTCTTTGCTTTGCTGCAGTCAAAGCTATTTCACAAAAAGGACAACTTTATAATCTTCTTTGTATACAGTTAATCTGAACAGTTGGCTTTCTCTGAGAAGTTTAAAGAATACTGTTGTTACAAGCATGTATGGAACGAAAGATTCATGTAAACCTATTAACTGAGTAAACTCCCATTCTTTTGTATATGCATCACTCAAAGGTAGTATTACCAACACTGAAGCACTCTGCAAGACAAAAAGAAAGAGCACTGACTTATACTGGCCATTAATCAAAAACATTGAAATTGCTTGAATTTATTCATGTTGTTTGAAAGAGGAGGTAGATTTAACACCATTGGCTTCCTACCTTTAATATGTGTTTTTAAACAGAGCACAGAAAATATCCTTATTTCAATATTTTGTGTACAGAATCAATTATTCTTGAAGATCAGATAAAGTTATATCAGATTTGGGTTACACCATGTATACAAAGTTCATTTTCTCTTTGGTGAGTTCCATCACCTCCTGAGAGGAAGGGAAAAACTGGCCCTTTCCATCCCAGGCAACAGCTCAGCAAGCTGCCTGGCGAAGTTCAGTTGTTATAGTAAACCATCCTCTAATGACCCCTGGTCTGTTGGCTTCTTTGCAAGCAAGATGAACACGAGTTGGCTGAGGTTCATGATATAGATATACACATAGTAATGAATATATAATGAAAACTGAATATCAGCCTAAATATTGTAGGGTCAGATTTCCCAAACTTTTATGTCTAGACTGTATCTGAGGTAAAGCACTCACTATGCCTAAATGCTGAAAACAAATTTTGAACCTTTGGAGTCTCTGGGATATTATAGGATCATCATTCACTGTTCAGAGATGAAGAATGGAGCCTATGTTTCTGCATCTTTCAGACACTAACTGATGGTATCACTAGCTACTAAACAGAGCACCAAAAAAAACCCCTGTTAAGTTTACCATCCAAACTTAGAATCATAATGCAAGAGAAATGCCAAACATGGGTCACCAAAGACAAACAGAAGAAAATAGACTTCAAAAGTCAGCTTTGCAATTGGTTCTTTCCTGACTTCTCTAGCTCCTCTGCACATTCTTTCACTGGTGTGGCCTGCTGAATACAACCCCTAATTTAAAAAAGATCTCCGCTGTTTGCACAGCTTTTTAACATACTGGCTGCAAACTCATATAGTAATTCTTATTATTTTTGATCTGTCTTCAGCAATCAGACATGACCAGGGTTAACATTAGTGTTTGTTCCTTTATTTATAGTTGACACTTGGATACCAAATTATGAATTGAAAATGTATGACCTATAGAAAGGCATGTGGCTGACTCCATGCTTGCAGGAAGGTGCTACTGCATTTTAAAACATTACTGAATAGCAGACAATTCTAAGAAAAATATACTCTGCAGTTCCACCTTCATTCTCTATCTTTATTTTCCCACATCCTAGATAATTTGTATGCCTCTTCCCATGCAATGGGCCATTACTGCTACTGCATCAATAACTGATTAATAATCTATTTAAAGACAAAACAATCTGGATTTATTGGCTTTTGTGAGTTGAAATTTTATCCTTTGCAAATGAAACTCTTATTCTACGTCCACATCCTATTTACAAACACTGTGACTTTCCTTTTCCTGTCATCAATAGCAGGCAAGCATTCTGCACTGTTGGTCAGGTTAAAAACTTGAAAGAAGCAACATTTCAAGTCAGATACTGTGGGTGCTTTTGGTCAGAAAACATTACTCAAAAAATTATGGATTAATCAAGGCTTCATTTTAACAGGTGTTTACTTGTCTTTTCCACCAGGCTTTCCTTCTTTTCACTGACGCTTTTAACTTTTACATTAGTAAACTCTCCAGTTGACTGTTGAGAGAGCAGAAATAAAATCACAATTGTCACTGAATTATTAGTACGTTACACACATCTACCAAGCGCTGTCCTTGACAGAGGGCTTGGCATTGCCAATGGGTGGCTAATGGAAAAGGATGTAGCTGACATTCTGAACTATTTATTTCACCTGCAGGATTCAGCAGATGTAAAAATGAATGTCTTCTGAAAACTAGCAGTGACCAGCTGAGATTTGATTCAGTTGCTGAAGAGTGAAACAGATAGATTTTAAGTTTTCTTTAAGAGCAAAACTGGGCATAAGCAGATTGGGGTTTTTTGAGGGAAGCCTGGATAAAAGATTCTTATGTGCTCTTACAAATATCCCCTCTTCTGATGGTTCAAGGCATCAAAGGTGACCAAGCTAATAATCACAACATTTTTTAGACCAGCTTTCACTCTCTCTTTATAAATAATGATCTGCAAAATACAGAACATAGCTTAAACTTCTTGATAATATGTCTTAAATTTACTGTCACCACACCCTTACATCTGGATTTGTCTGTGGGCTTTGAAACACTTCTGTGCATCAAGGGACCTAAAACTGCCAAACATGATGAGCCCATCTCTCTGATAGTTATAACTGCTATTATAAAGGAAAGACAATGAATAAAGTAGTCTTGCTGATTGGGTGTGATAGAGTAGAAACAAATGAGCTCCCGTGATAAGAACTGAATAGTGATCTTAAATTAGAAAAGCTTCTAAGAAGCCCTGTTGAATGGATTGTCACAGTAGTAGCAAATAGCTCTGGTGACCTACCCAAGAGGCTTAGCATCTAACCCCAGATATAAATCGCATTATATTAATAAATACCTAATGTCTGCTACATTTGTACCCAACATTTGCAATGTCAGCATTTAACTCATTAACCCCAGCAAATCCTATGAGATACTTAGAATATGGAAGGTATTATCCTGCCCTGTGGTATCTACATGTGGCCTGCATCACTGGCTGTCTCACAAGCACTGATGGATTTGGCCTCAGAGCACCTTCAGGAGCGATGCAAGGGTCGTTATTCCCACTTTTTAATGATGAATACCAAGCAAAGAGGAGAGTTAGAGGGGTGCTGGCAAGTTCATTAGAGAGGTTTTAAAAAGTGACTGGCCTGGGCAGCACTAAGCAATGACACCCAGCCCCAGACCCTTGTGTACAGGATGAAGCAGATCTGTGACAGAACCCTACCACCCCCTGAATCAGCCTGAGACATCAGAGCTGACTATCAACAACAGAGGCCGAGTACAGGGCCTCTGGAGTTGATCACAGACAACTGCCACCAGGCATAGGATACTCAAGGAGGATTCTGCTCGAAAGCTCTACTTCCCACGAAGTACCCATATGCAGCTAAGACACCAGACGTGGCGGAGCACTACAACACTTATTTCCGAGCACGTGAAGACATCCTGTGCCTGGGACAGTGGCAGGGATTTAATCCGCAACCCATATTGATGCCATCCACAGCGGGCCTATCTTCCATGCCCAAATGAAAGGAATGTTTCAGCAGAGGATGAGCTGAGCTACCAGCCATGCCTGATTCAAACTTCCAAGTTATTCAGTAGGGGTCAACTCCAACTCCTGTTTTACCTGAATGCATGTGGAAAAAGCCACCTACAGCTCCCTCTAGGTTAATCACGGAATCCCAAAGGATGCAGCCAATAGCTCCTTTCCTATTCAAATGCAGTCTGAATTGGGTATTAACTACCTGCTGTGTTTGGCAGATCTCTCATTCCTAAAATAAATAACTGTATGAAAAGTCATAAACTCTATATTGGACTTTTTCGTAAAAAAAAAAAATAAAAAATCAAAGTACTGTCAGGATTTTAGCAGCCTCACTTACTGCAGTAAATCTGGCTTCCACAGCTGTTCATGCTGTACTGCGTGCTTCAGCCAAGTGTAGCTACAGTCCAACATTTCCTTCTTAAAGTATCCCTTACCCAGAGCAAAGCCAAGTGAGTTTTGGACAGGACTAGCATGCTAGAAATTATGAATGTGCTCTTATTAGAGCAGGTTGCATGTTTTACATTAAATATTCATTCAAATAATCCAGCAAAATGTTTGTCAAGATGATAGTTACTTTGGCTACAGAACACATTTTTCCTCCAGTTTCCACCAAAACTCACCCATATTTATCACATCAAGAATCTAAGGACATTAATGAAGATCTTGCTTAAACACGGTTGAGCTCCTTCACTGGTGCCAGATCCTGTTCTCCTGTTTTATAGCTGTACTGTTTCAGAAATTGCTTGGTTCTCACTAGGGACAATCCTTTTACAGGTTCCACTGCAGCTCATAAAAGGGAAAAAAGGGAAGAAAAAAAAAAAGAAGAAAAAAATTGCAAAAAAAGGGGAATGTAGCATTTTCTCCTCCTGCCTGTTAAAAACCTGCCTGGGTCAAGCTGAGACTCACAGAGTGCCTCATAAAGTGGTTTGGTTTCAGTGTCGTGGTTTTCTGGGCAAAACCAAACTTACCTCCATGCATTCCTGCTGCTGCCCACTGTTACCATTATTGGCTCAGTGTGTCTTTTCCTATTCCCCTTGCTTCAGGAACCAGCCCTTTGTGCTGGTATGCTCTCTTGGGCATGTCTCCATTCATAAAAGTACCTCTCTTTCCCAGGACATAGGTTTCTTCTGCTTTTTTCCCCAATCCTCCTCTGAAGCATCTGCCATAAGCCTTTCTACATTGCTCTCTTCTGCACTGGGGACTCTGAAGGCACTTGATTTTGGCAGTCATTTCATGGACAGCCTGAAGTAGGCCCTGAACCCTGCAGGGGGCTGTGTGGGGTTGTAGAGGTACGTACCAAGCTTTGCATGTTCTTTCACACAGAGAACAAAATACCTTTGCCACCCAATTTCATACAGCGATTGCTCCACAGGGCTTATCAGAAATGATGGACTGTAAAAATTTCTTAGTTCTCAGTTAGCAAAACCATCTTTGTTTCATACTTCCTTTCTTCTGTTATTTTCCTATTGTATGGCAAATGCATGTTTCCAAAGCCTCAGCATCACACACACACACACACACACACGGTACAGTACATTCATGACAATGTGTTGTCACAGATCAAGATATCACCATTCACTTTTTAACCCTGAAGTCAGGGATGTAAACATGGGCTTTATATACAGCAGGGTTTCATATATGTAAAGTCAAGTCATGAAAGATTTCCTCCCAAAACGAGAGAACTTCAGTATTCTAGTAGAATTACAGACCTTATTCTGAATCAAAACCAGAGCTAGCAAGTTGGTTAAATTAATAAAGTTAAAGATTAGCAATATTGCCATCATGTGGCTAGTTTAAGTAAATGCTCGAGCATGATCCTGAATATATTAAGCACAGAAAGGAGATTGCACCTGAATTCTGCTGTTAAAACTGAGAGGCAATATTTAAAGTTCTTTGTTTCTGTTACAGAATATAATTATCCCCTTTTTACAGTAATGATTTATATAGGAGGAATGCGTGTGCAATAGATAAGGTTATGTTACCCCTTCCACTGTGACCCTTATCCTCCTGGAATTTATAGGCTGCATTTAAAAATTCACTCAAAAATTAATCTTGAATTATCCAACCAGAACCTACCTAAGTGAAAATTACCTCCTACTGCAGAAAACAAGAAGGAAGAATAAAGGACAAGCAGTTAGCTTAGATGCCCTTCATATTTGAAACGGCTTGTAAGTAAAATTTTAACATTCAAACCCCTGGATTACTTTATCTTATTACTGCTATAATAATTTGTTATTTTCATTAATTTTATGATATTTTCACTCTCACCCCCTCCCAGTCCCTTCTCTGCAGTATCACAAAAAGCTCTTCTGCACTGACTGAAAAACTTGGGAGGAAAGGAACTTACACAGCCTACATCAGAAGAGTTGGATTTTGCTTTGTTAGCTAGTTAGAAAAATAGGATTCTTTATATCGTATTTACCAAAAATGAGGTCAAATGCTGTCATGTGATAAGATAGCTCCTGGCAGGAACAACATGACTTAGATTTGCCAATTTTTTAGAAATAGAAAAGCCTGTTCACACTTGACAATACTCCACGGTTGTTGCAAACTTGCAAGGCCATCTTGAAAAGTGCTTCTCTCTTTCTGGGAAGCCAACAAGTGAAATCGAAACAACAGTGTATTTACTACCTGTGCCTACTCCAGCAACTAATGCATACCAGGCATTTGGGTACCCCCCATCGTCTTGGTTGAAAATACTATCTAGGCACAAAGTGCAGCTGTTTTATACACTTTCCCCACTACAGAGGATTCACCGTTCCAAGGCACATGTTGCCATAACCAATAACTCCTCTCTGTTACTGTACTGTCTGCTCTAAATTACGCACATTGTATTTAGACAAAATATTCCAGCAAAAGACTGTTTTGTGTTATTACTACATATGCAAGCATGAAACACAGATTTAGCCAGTTGCTGGCTCCAGACATTGCCTCTCGTAATAGTCAATCATACACCAGAGATGCAGCATTTTCATGGGGTCAAAGCTCAAATTTAGAATACTAGAGCACATAGCCAACATATTATCTCTCTTCTACTTGCAGAGTAAATCCATACCTTCTTTCCTGTCCCGCTATTTATTTGTAAGTATATCCAGCTGGTGCAATACCACTGGTGCCAGGAAAAGGGAAAATAAAAACATCCACAAAGCTCCTACAACTCCCAGTATGCAGAAGGCAGCACTCAGTGATTTCGCTCAAACCACCCCTTTAAACTAGTTCAGTTAAACAGGCTAAGATCACGCAGATAGCCATAGCCATTCCCATTTCAATCTGGCCTATTTCCATTTCCTTTAGCAAACAACGTTTAAGAATTCCTTATTTCAGCTTTGCTGAAATCAAAACAAAAATGCCTGTCCAGCTTATTTATTTACTTTTGCTGGCTAAATATACAGGATAAGTTTATACTGAGACAAAATCTGACATTATTTATCATCATCATTGTTGCCCCTAAGAATCACATCCTGCAGGGGAAGAGTCTGTGGAGGAATGTCAGAGAAATAAGACCCTTTAAAATTAAGCTTTCCTGGTGAATGTAACTCATAGCAAAAAAAACACTGTAAATGGAAAATATTAAAGAAGGACATCCACATAAGCAAGAGTATGTGTGCATGATTACTTCTACTCGATGCACAAAATGAACCTAACATCGCCCCAGACAGCCAGTTTTAAGTAAATGGAGCACAAAGAAACTTCTAACATGAAGAATTTGGGGCATTAAAGCAAACACCAATAAGCCCATACAGAAAAGATACCAAAAGCAAACACCAATAAGCCCATACAGAAAAGATACCAACAGCTCCCCTGTTAAAAGACAAAAACAGGTTCTTCTCCTTTCAAGAGCACCAGGATCAGGTTTTCACAGTCTCTGGACAAGCCCCAATTTATGACCAGTTTCCAGACAAAAAGAAATCTGTGAACCTTTTTAATTATTCATGCTCTAAGAGGCTAACCCTCTCGGGTTGCAGGCCAAGAGGCCTCAGGGCCATGGCTTTCTGGGGCTTTCAGCTGAGGGAATAAGCAGCCGGATTCTCAGCAATATCACTTGGCTGAAAGTGGCTGTCAAGCTCAAGAGAAACAGCAGCATACGCTGCTTTGGCAGACACGAAAGGGAACCAGCAGGGGAAAAACTCAACTGTTCCCTGTTTGCACATTCCAGCTCTTCTGCTGATGTTTGAGCACCTGCAGCCTGGGCACCAGAGCACTTGGGCAGCAGGGCAGGCAGCGGCAGGCTATGCTGGCAGGATGCTCAAGGGGTCACAGAAAAGCTATTAGGCTGCTCATGCATGGAAGGGGAAGGAAGGAGGGCAGGAAGAGCAGTGGCAGGGAAAAGGCACTCAGTAAAGGCCTGAGCAGCCAGGTCAGGGCAACCGTAGCAGACATCTCTCTGGAAGCAGCCCTGCAAACTCCCCAAAGAGCAGCACTGGGAAAATGGCAGTGCCCCAAAACCCTGCATGTGAGGAAGAACAGACCTGCTGTGTGGGGCTCTGGGCCAGGCAGGGAGAATGGTAATTGGTACCATGTGTGGGGATTTTGATTCAGAGCTTATTGGCAGTATAAGTGCTGCCAAGAAGGGCTAAGAGATCTCCTGAGCTGGACTGTCTGGAAGAAGGTGCAGAGTGGACAGAAATACCTGGTGAATGTAGGTTCTGTCTTGCACCTTGAATGCTTTTTGGTGGTAGACTTTTCTCACTATGAAAATCCATGCCAGTCTTTCTGTTAAGGCTCCCAGGATCTCTGGCTGGTTGCTCCACAGCCAGAAGTTCTGCTGGATATATGCATAAGTCTCTCACGCTCCTGCAACCTGAGGTATGTATCACTACAACCCAGGATGTTGGCTAAGCAGAGGTCAGCTGCTTGGATACTCTACAGACTGGCCTGACACACTGCTGCTGAGTGAAGTAGGAGAGAAGGAGAGACTCTGCTCTGCCACAGAGCTTGCAGCATGGAGGAGACCTCTTGATCAGACTGCTGTACTTTCCTCCTGAAAACCCTTTCCTGCAGAAGCCTATTCTAAAGCTTTATTCTTCACCAGGTGGAAAGGAACCAAAAATAATAACTTTATTTTTTAAACAAACAAACAATCAACCAAAACCCCAACACTAATAGATATAAAGATGACGAGAAATGTCTTTAAGTAGACAGAAATCTGGAAGACATGTTTCTGCTTAGTTTGCTTATTTTTGGGGAATGCTGTCACCTACTGGCAGGAAACTGCAAAACTGGGAGTTCTGTGGCAAGAAAACCTTTCTGCTCCAGAGGGGAAAAAAAGCCAAACCAAATAGTACGACTATAACTCAACCTGGAAACTTAGGTGCTCTTGGGTAAGAAGGATCATCCCTGAGCTGAAAGTCTTGCACAGGAACTCTAATGACACCGAACTCCCTCCCTGCAACCTACCACTCTCAGTCTGTCTCCCCTTTTGGGTTCCCATCCACTTCTTCCTCCCAGATGCCAGTTTCTTTCAGCTACCAACCTTCAAATTTCTCTCTACATCCTAGCTCAAAAAAGTTAATCCACGCTGTGACTTTTCCTCTCCCAACCATCTCCATTTCTACCTACACTACTCTTCTCCTTTTCTATGACTACATTCCTTTCTCATCTCATGTGGCAAACAGAAAAACAGGAGGTACCACTGAGTAGGGGCATGTTGTGGTTTACACCCAGACAGTAGCTAAGTAGCATGCAGTTGTTTGCTAAACCCACTTTCCCTCCCTCCCCCAGTGGGATGGGGAGGAGAATTGAAAATGCTTTGGAGCAACCATGGGTTGAGATAAGAACAGTTTAATAGATAAAGTACAGTATACTACTACTGATAATAATAATAATGGAAATAACAAGGGGAGAGAATATAAAACTAGAAGAGGAAAGTTAAAAAAATCCAACCGAAAAACCCAAGTGCTGCACAATACAATTCCTCACCACCCGCTGACCGATACCCAGCCCAACCTGAGCAGCGATCAGTCCCATCCCAGGAACTCCCCCCAGTTTATATGCTGAGTATGACATCCTGTGGTATGGAACACCCCTTTGGCTAGTTTGGGTCAGGTGTTCTGCTTCCTCCCTCCTCACTGGCAGAACATAAGAAACTGAAAAGTCTTGACCAGGCTAAGTGCTACTGAGCAACAGCTAAAACATTGGTGTGTTATCAGCATTATTATAGGCAGCAACACAAATGATACATAAGTAAGAAGTTGCATGTCTTCTTGCTCTTGCTCACAGAACACATTCCATGCCTGAGGATTGCTTGCATATTGCTCTTACAGTTGTCACCCTCCATGGCCACCCTCTCTTAGGCTCCAGCAGCTTTGTGTAACTCTGCCCTCTTATTTTTCATTTACTTTTAAGGGGCTGGACAACAAATAACATGGCAGTGCAGCCTTTTAACAGAGGTTAGGACATATAAGATGGCATTGTTATATGTACACATGTGATTAACTGGTTTTGACTTATAGGTGGGGCATGGAAACATTTTTCTCTTGCTCCCACCCAGAGCAGTAGGTACTAGCATTGGTGGTGGCAGCAGCAGGTCCTGGATGTTGAAATACTTGGTGCACCTGTAGCAATGGGTGTACCACAACTTGGCAACTCACGGCAAGACAGCTGAAAGTTGGTCAGAGCGTACACCAACCAGATGCTCCACCTGCCTTCCAGATCCCTCCCACTCTTCAAAGTGGTTTTCAATAGAAACGATGCTTCAGACATTCTTGGAAAGTCTGGGGCTGCATGTGGCATTCCAGGTTATCATTTTACAGCTCCTGAGAGAGAAACGCTATCACCGCATGGACTTAACCATCCTTAGCCAATTATAAAATGCAATTCATCAGAAAGCAAGCCCTGTCATCTTAGAAGGAAGCTTGTAAGAACAATACAAACAATTTATTTGCTGATAACGTATATTTGTGGCATAGATTCACCTACAGATTGTTTTTCTTAAAAGAAAACCCAGTTTTCTCTTTCCTCCTTACTGCCAGCATTTCTCCCCCATAGCCCCAGAAGAAGGAATCCTGTTAGAGGAGTGACATCCAGCGGTTGCTCTGCACTTTGTTTTTACACAGAAGTCCCGTGCTTTGCGTGCCTGCAGCCTGGATTTTTCAGTCCTTCATTTGCCTCATGAAAAAAGCCAGACGGTTTCAGGTAATGAACAAACATTTTCTGACATGGGAAAGTGATTACACATACATACAGACACATACTTAAATAGCAAAGTATGCAGAATTGGGACATAAAGATGACCTTTTAAAAGATCTGTGATCAAGCCAGAGAAGCACATGGAAGACATGCAAGAAAACCACTCTGAAAGAGGGAAAGGATCACTTGCCCTTGACATGAACTCTTTGAGACATACAGTCTTCTGCATTGTCCGATACTTGAAATATCTATGTGGACTATCTATGCAGTAGCCATAGTGGATGTGTTTACTCCCCATCTTTCACTACATTTCATGCACCTATGCAAAATCCACGATTCTGAGGAAGGTGGGAAGAAATGGTACATGAAGACCGTGTATCTCCATGCACTCCCATGACCAGTAAGTAACTTCTCCATCTTAAACGTTAAATCACTTGCTCATTCAAGCTATGCCAAACTGGAAATGGCAGCATTCACAGAATCGTAGAAGGTTGGACGGGACCTCTGCAGGTCATCTGGTTCAACCCGCCTGCTCAAGCAGTCCCTTTTGTCAGCCAGAGGAAATGACTATGTGACTGCTCCTTTTTTGGTTTCCCATGGGACTGGTGTGTGAGATACTGACACACACAGTACCAAATGTGTTGACAGGAGCAGCACTTGGACACCCCAGAGTTCCATGGTTCCCAGAGTTTGGCCAGTAATTTGCTGCCTCTTACAGAAGTTAATTCTGTGAGTTCAGCTCCCTGCTTGTACTGCTGTAAGGTGAAAGACGTAGACAGGGCATTTTTTAATAATGCTATCTCACCAGGATAGTACAAGCAGGATAGCAGTCCTTGAGTGGTTAAGAGCCTTGCAGAAGGCACTGAGCAAAATGTGACACACTGCATTCACAGCTGGAATATAAACTCAGGGTCCACTTGAAGTACAAACAATTCACATGGCCAATTAAAAATGACATTTATAGAATCATAGAATACTTAGGGTTGGAAAGGACCTTAAGATCAAGTTCCAACCCCCCTGCCATGGGCAGGGACACCTCACACTAAACCATATCACCCAAGGCCTCGTCCAACCTGGTCTTGAACACTGTCAGGGATGGAGCATTCACAACCTCCCTGAGCAACCTATTCCAGTGCCTCACCACCCTTACAGGAAAGAATTTCCTCCTTATATCCAATCTACACTTCCTCTGTTTAGGTTTGAACCCGTTACCCCTTGTCCTATCACTACAGTCCCTAATGAAAAGTCCCTCCCCAGCATCCTTATAGGCCCCCTTCAGATACTGGAAGGCTGCTATGAGGTCTCCAAGCAGCCTTCTCTTCTCCAGGCTGAACAGCCCCAACTTTCTCAGCCTATCTTCATACAGGAGGTGCTCCAGTCCCCTGATCATCCTCGTTGTCCTTCTCTGGACTTGTTCCAACAGTTTCATGGCCTTTTTATGTTGAGGACACCAGAACTGCACACAATACTCCAAGTGAGGTCTCACAAGAGCAGACTAAAGGGGCAGGACCTGCTGGTCACACTCCTTTTGATGCAGCCCAGGATACAGTTGGCTTTCTGGGCTGCAAGTGCACGCTGCCAGCTCATGTTCATTTTCTCATCAACCAGCACCCCCAAGTCCTTCTCCACAGGACTGCTCTGAATCTCTTCTCTGCCCAACCTGTAGCTGTGCCTGGGATTGCTCCGACCTAGGTGTAGGACCTTGCACTTGGCATGGTTAAACTTCATGGGGTTGGCATCAGCCCACCTCACAAGTGTGTCAAGGTCCCTCTGGATGGCATTCCTTCCCTCCAGCGTATCAACCGAACCACACAGCTTGGTGTCATCGGCAAACTTGCTGAGGGTGCACTCAATCCCACTGTCCATGTCACTGACAAAGATGTTGAACAAGACCAGTCCCAACACCGATCCCTGAAGGACACCACTAATTACTGGTCTCCAGCTGGACATTGAGTCATTGACCACAACTCTCTGTGTGCGGCCATCCAGCCAGTTCTTTATCCACCGAGTGGTCCACCTATCAAATTGATGTCTCTCCAATTTAGAGACAAGGATGTCGTGTGGGACAGTGTCGAACGCTTTGCACAAGTCCAGGTAGATGACATCAACTGCTCTACCCCTGTCCATCAGTTCTGTAGCCCCATCATAGAAGGCCACCAAATTGGTCAGGCAGGATTTCCCCTTAGTGAAGCCATGCTGGCTGTCACCAAGCACCTTGTTGATTTTCATGTGCCTTAGCATGCCTTCCAGGAGAATCTGCTCCAAGATATTGCCAGGCACAGAGGTGAGACTGACTGGTCTGTAATTCCCCAGGTCATCCATTTTCCCCTTCTTGAAAATGGGGGTTATATTTCCCATTTTCCAGTCATTGGGAACTTCACCTGACTGCCAGGATTTCTCAAATATGGACAGTGGCTTAGCAACTTCATTCTCCAGCTCCTTCAGGACCCACAGATGGATTTCATCAGGTCCCATGGCTTGTGCACGTTCAGATTTTTAAAATGGTCTTGAACCAGTTCCTCTCCTACAGTGTGCCCAAGGTCTTCATTCTCACAGTCCCTGTGTCTGCCTTCCAAGACTTGGGTGATTTGGTCAGAGCCTTTGCCAGTGAAGACTGAGGCAAAGAAGTCATTCAGAGCCTCAGCCTTCTCCAAATTCTGTGTCACTAGTTCTCCCGAGAGCTTCCTGAGGGGGCCTACATTCTCCCTAGTCTGTTTTTTATTTGCTATGTACCTGTAGAATCCCTTCCTGTTATCTTTAATATCCCTAGCCAAGTTTAATTCTAACTGTGCCTTAGCTTTCCTAACCTGGTCCCTAGCTTCCTGGAAAACATCACTGTATTCTTCCTAGGCAGCCTGTCCTTGCTTCCACTTTTTATAAGCCTCTTTTTTCCTTATGATTTTCCTCAGCAGCTCCTTATCCATCCAAGGAGGTCTCCTGGCCCTCCTGCTGCACTTCCTTCTGGTTGGGATGCAACACTCCTGAGCTTGTAGCAGGTGATCCCTGAATATCAACCAAGTCTTGGGCCCCTCTGCCCTCTAGGGCTGTATCCTATGGAACCTTCCGAAGCAGGTTCCTGAAGAGGCCAAAGTCTGCTCTCTTGAAGTCCAGGGCAGTGAGCTTGCTGCACGCTCTTCTCACTGTCCTGAGGATCTCAAATTCGACCATCTCATGATCACTGCATCCAAGGCTGCACTGGAGCAGCCCAGCATTCCCAAACAGCCCCTCCCTGTTGGTGAGCATGAGGTCAAGCATGGCACCTCTCCTTGTTGGCTCCTCTATTACTTGCAGAAGGAAGTTGTCTTTCACACAATCGAGGAACCTCCTGGATTGCTTATGCCAGGCCGTACAGTCCTTCCAACAGATGTCAGGGTGGTTGAAGTCACCCATGAGAACAAGGGCCTGCGAGCGCGAGGCTTCTTTTCCTATCTGTCTATAGAGTGCTTCATCTGCAGGTTCTCCTTGATCATGCGGTCTGTAACAGATCCCCACAGTAATGTCTCCCATAGCTATATTCCCTTTAACCCTGGCCCACAAACTCTGTTAACTGCTCACCTGTCCCCAGACAGAGTTTCATACTCTCCAGCCTATCCCTAACATAAAGGGCAACTCCCCCTCCCCACCTGCCAGGCCTGTCTTTTCTAAAAAGCCTGTAACTTTCCATTCCAACACTTCAGTCGTAGGACCCATCCCACCATGTTTCTGCGATGCCTATTATATCATACCCCTCTAGACGTGCACATATCTCTAATTCCTCTTGTTTGTTTCCCATGCTATGGACATTTGTATAGGGGCATCTGAGCCGAGCTCCAACTGAAGCCGGCTCATTGGCTGGAGCGGCTGGGATATCTCTGCATTGCTCCAAGCATTTATTATAGGTTCTGGCAACTGACTGGGAGTGTTGGGATGGATCAATGCCCCGTTCCCCCAACACATCTAGTTTAAAGCCTCCTTGACCATTCTGGCAAGCCTCCTACCAAAACTGCTCTTTCCCTTCTTTATCAGAGCAGCTCCACCAGCCCCCACTAGACCTGGCCTACAACCTTGGGTCCTGTGTTCAAGACACCCAAACCCCTGACTATGACACCACCCTTTTAACCATTTATTAACCTGGCCAATCCTCCTAGCTTTTTTTGGGTCCTCCCCTGTATCCTGGAGGATTGACAAAAAGACTATCTGAGCTCCAGAGCCCCTAACCACCTCTCCCAGGGCTCTGTAGTCCTTTATGTTCCCCAGGCTACTACTATCTATATCCCTAGCACCCACATGTATCACCAGGAGTGGGTGATAGTCCGTGGGACTTACTAGAGCAAGCAGGCTCTCTGCCACATCCCTGATCCGTGTCCCTGGTAGGCAACACACCCCCCTTGAGATGGGGTCTGGCCGGCAGACGAGTGCTTCTGTGCCTTTCAAAGTAGAGTCCCCTACTACTATGACCTGCTGCTTTTTACTGGCAGCACCAGTAGAGATCTTCTTTACCAGTGCATCAGCCGGCTGTTTCTGGCGCGAGTGCGTTTCCTCATTAGCCCCCTGCAACACAGCAAAGCAGGGGGTTTAGGGGGAAGCCCCTTGCTTTTGATTGTCCTTTTCCTCCTTCTTTCTGTAGGTTTTTTTTTGTCACTAATTCCCAGCTTCCCAGGTTAACGGCTTCCTTCTTTCCTTCATGAGCTAGAGGGGAAGCTTGAGGTCCCTGCACAGTTTGGGCCTGGAGCAAGCATTCCTGCTTCCTCTCAGCTTCCCTGACGTCTCGCAGTCTATTAACAGCATCCCGCAGCTCAGCCCCTGCTGCAGGAGGACCTCCACCAGGGAGCCCCGAGTGCAGCCCTGCCCATTGTGCACCCTCCCCTCACCAGACCAGTGCAGGCACGCTCTACACCCCGAGCTCTGCCCTGCAGCCTCCCCTCTCATCGGCTCTGTCGGGGTGCCCAGGCTGGCCACCGCCGGGGCAGCCAGAGCAGAGCTCCCGGACCGGGCCCTGCTCATACGCCGAGCGCTCACCGTCCCGCTCGAACTGCCGCACAAACCGCCTCGACCCGCTCAGTTCGCCGCGCTCCCTGAGGCAGGTTTTTCCCCAGCCAGGGCTGGTGCCGCTGCTCCTGGCTCCGCTCCCTGTGAGTCAGCTGCTCGCTCTCGTCAGCTGAGCCGCCGGTTCCTGGGCAGGTCCTGTCGAGGACTTGAGGCTCCCTCGGTGGCTCTTGTCGCTCGGAGTTGAGGCTCCTGGGCGCTGATCTGCCCCCGCTCCGGTGTTGAAGGCGTCCTCTCTCGAGCTGCTCACCTCAGCAATTGGCAAACCTGGGCTGAAGAGCACCCTTGAAAGAATGTCTATGCTGTACTTCACCTTATGAAGCAATGAGTTTAAATAGGACTGGGCATGTTCTGTTTTGAAGCAGAAATTAGTGCATGACAGAAAAAAACCATGAAACCACTTTCTATAAACACTGCTAGAATAGCTTTCAATGTCTTAAATATGAATGATGTGCGGGGATGGCCCTTTGGAGACTGAAATAGATTACAAAAACTAGAAATCTACAATTCTGACCGTCACGGTGTTAAAGTAGTAATTTATTATACAAAAGATGGCATCCATTTATAGATAAAGTTTAAAAACCGAGTACCGTATAAATTTGACAAATAGCCAGCAAGTAACAAAATGAACAGGGAAACAGGAAATCATAGTGACAAGAGACAACTAGTACTAGAAAGGGAATTCCTATTAGGGAAGTTGAAATATCAGGTATCGCATTCTGACAGAGATCAGATATGAAAGTAGTCTCCAGCAGTGAAAGCCCCGTTATCTTTACAGCTCCAATTACATTGTAAGGCAGAGTGAAAATAAGCTGAGCAACCACAGAAAACCAAAACAAAACACGTAGATGTTGCCTGAATGGCTATGGCATGAAACAAAGATGAATACTCTGGCAATTATTTGCATCTGAAGACTCAAGACTCCAGAGACCAGGTATGCCAGTAACACTATAATAATGTACCCAACCTACTTGTTTTCAGCAGAAAGAGCAGAGAGTAGTTTACATTGAAATGTAGTGTAACACCCCCCCCCCCAAACAAAAACAACAAATCAAACAAACAAACAACCCCCCCCAAAAAAACCTTACCAAAACAAGATTTCAAAATATGCATCAGGATAGCTTTGCAATTAGCATTTACAAGTGTAAATTTCAATTCAGAGGATTGTTTGCAGTGCACAAAGACCACTGCAGTACTGTAGTAACGGGTCACTGTCTTACAGAAAGATGAAATAGCAATCTCAATCTGGGCAAAACATAAAACAGCAAGTGCAGCAATGCATATTAGTCACAATTATTTGCTTTGGCTATCAATTTTCAGGTATCTCTAAAAACTTCAATTTAGGTATCTCTTTAATTTTTTTTCCGCGAAAACTGTTTTAGATGTGGCTTTGCTTGGTAATTTCATTTACATTCCTCACTAGAAGAAAACCCAGGTTTGGGTAAATTTACTGAATCTCCATCCTCTTCTCAGTGGTTGAAGGCAAAGATACAGTTAATGTCTTACAACTCTCTGCTTATTAATTTGCTGAAATCTAATTGTAGGCAATGTACTTCATCTGCCTGAAACACTTAACACAAGTTATTATTTCCTTTCTGTGAAATTTTTGTGAATCACTTCTGAAACATTTCTATTTCTGTTTTTCTAAAGTACTAGTCTATTTTCTTAGAAACTGACAGAAAATAAACAATAAGTAACTTATACACCTTAAAGCCAACCATATCCAGGGAAGAATGAAAGTCAAAGAGCTTTAAAATGAATTCCAGCTTTTCCCTCCTGTGCATTGTGGAACTTCAAATAATAGCCTAAATTATGAGAAAAAAAAAATCTGCTTAAAACTTCCACACGCTAGCATCAACCAGAATGACTATCCACATTTTAACAATTATCTTTTTAAAATCAAGTCCATGATGTTAAGGAAAATTCAGTGGATGAGTTCAGAATACTGTGGATGAGCATTGTACTTGGGAAGGCTAAGTCTGCACACCACAGGAAATCCAGTGTAGTCATTTTCAGATACTTTGGTCTCACTGTTTTCAATCTGCAGGTCTTAGTCCAGTTTTTAAATGCTTAATCCAAGCATGAAATGCAAAAAAGAAACCAACTTTTACAAGTCTAACATAACTGGATTTGTATTGTATTGACTGAATAAGTTAAGATTTGGAAAAAAGGAAAGGGGGGAAACGTCTAATGTATGTGCTCAAATCCTGCTGCCTCAGGGAAATCTCATGTCTGTGCTTTGTTTTTTTTTAATACAAAAACTAAACAATTCAGAACTTTCTTCTACTGTTTAATGCTTGTAACAGGTCTTCAGAGGGTTTCTTTCGTTTTCTTCTTGCAGTTACAAGTTGTTTGGGGGGGGGGAGGGGTGGGCTTAAACCACAACGAATCATTATGAATGTGTTTAAGTCCTTAGAAACTTAATTCTTTTGCCAGAGAGGATACTGGCAAATGTGACAATTTATAAACACCAACTTTGGGAGTTTGATGTAGACTCTTCAGTTACTGTAATCAATAGCCAGATTTTCCTCGATTTCCTCAAGCACTGCCATTTCTTGAAGAACGCTTTCTTCAAGAAGTAGAAAAACTTAAAAGTCACTTCCCAATTAATTCTTCCTCAGCAAAGCTACCTTCCAGAACCCTGTATCTTCTACTGATACTTTCTTCAAAGCACTACATCAAATACACAAATGGTACTCTAATCAGGAACTGAGGATTTAACATTTGCAAAAAGAAATGCACTCTCAGATACGGCTGCATCTCCTTCAGACTGTGAAGAGTCTACTAAAAGCTTAGTCTTTATTTGTTTGAATTACAGACGATTTCATCTTCAGTAGATGTAGAAAGAGCCACATCCTCAGTTCTAGGACGTTTCGATGCTGGGGACTTTTGAAGGCTGTCATCAGATGGTAATGACCTCTCTGAAACAGAAGATAGCAAAATCATTAAGCTAAGTAAATGCAGATTGAGAAAGTAAATTGGTCTGCTGAACAATTCACCACCATTCACCAGAAAAAAATCCAACCAAAAGAAAAAAACCCCAACAACAAAAAAACCCCAAACACACACAAAAATAAAATCAAAAAAACAACCAACAAACAAAAAACCCAACATAAAAACCACACCAACCCAACCCCGGCCTGAGAGTCCAGCACATGAAACTATGGTGTGCTGAAAACTTAAGTCTTTAAAACTCACGTGTAGAACCTGGAGAACACTACAACCAAGTGAATTTACTCTCCTCAGTTTCAGTGTCATCTAATCATAGACTCATAAAATAGTTAGGGTGGAAAGGACATTAAGATCATCTAGTTCCAACCCCCCTGCCATGGGCAGGGACACCTTGCACTAAACCCTGCCACCCAAGACTCCATCCAGCCTGCCCTTGAACACTGCCAGGGATGGAGCATTCACAGCTTCTCTGGGCAACCCATTCCAGTGCCTCACCACCCTTATAGGAAAAAAACTTCTTCCTTATATCTAACCTAAACGTCCTCAGTTTAAGTTTGAACCCATTACCTCTTGTCCTGTCACTACAGTCTCTAATGAAAAGTCCCTCCCCAGCATCCTTGTAGGCCCCCTTCAGATACTGGGAGGCTGCTATGAGGTCTCCACGCAGCCTTCTCTTCTCCAGGCTAAACAGCCCCAACCTTCTCAGCCTGTCTTCATGCAGGATGTGTTCCAGCCCCCTTATCATCCCCATGGCCCTCCTCTGAACTTGCTCCAACAGCTCCAGGTCCTTTTTATGTTGAGGGCACCAGAACTGTACACAATACTCCAAGTGAGGTCTCACGAGAGCAGAGTAGAGGGGCAGGATCACCTCCTTCGACCTGCTGGTCACGCTCATTTTGATACAGCCCAGGATACAGTTGGCTTTCTGGGCTGCAAGTGTACACTGAAGCTGGATCATGTTCAGTTTCTCATCCACCAACACCCCCAAGTCCTTCTTTGCAGGGCTGCTCTGAATCTCTTCTCCACCCAATATGCAGGTGTGCCTGGAATTACCCAAAAACTGTAGTGACATACTGTCACGCAGCTGCCCAAGAGCAACCACAGTGAGAACACACCATATTATCAAAAGCTTTCAAATACTCCAGGGCAACAATGAAGCTTTAGAATCTGCAACTAGGTTTAGGTTTGTCTTGACTATGCTTGTGTTACAGGCTTATAAGTCTATAATAAAAAGAATGACTGGCAAAAGACTGCTGCGTATTAGTAGCCACAAATGCAAATAACAGAACTTACCATGTTCTTGTTCTGAGGAAGGAAGTATAGGAACTGCATCTGCAGGGGCTGGCGTATCTGCCTTCAGTGGAATCAAGTTTACTCTCCTTTAAAAGAGTAGCAACAGTTCAATCGCTTTAAAGGCATTATTTCCATAAATGATTTATTTAAAGGTTTACTTCATATAGAATCAGTTTAATTTAAATGTAGTTTAGATACATTATACCTTTTTTCCTCTTGCTATATGATAAATAGAACATTTTTCAGAAGTATTTTGAATACCACTAGTGATTCTTCTCATTAGAAAGTACTTTTGCATGTTTTATATGGCGCTCTGCTTGATATTCACCTTCAGAGCACAGTATCCTGGTCAAATATTTTAAAATTAAGACCGTCTGCACCTACTATTCCCTAGCCCTGTCCACTTTAGATTCATAAAACTGCATCTCTTTTGGATGGCACTTAAAAATTAAGCACAAAAGTGGCAGAGGATTGAACCATTAAAAAAAAAAGAAAAAAAAAGCCTTGCAAGTAACACCATACATTCCAGTACAAGATGACACTCATGGCACAATCAGTTGATAGGATTAAATATCGTTTCTCTCTCTTAAAATGGTTAGCTCCATTAGTCACCCCACCCTCCAGGAAAAAAAGTTGCTTAGATCTACCTACAGCCCTTTGACTTGTTAGTTCCAGTACAGATGAACACTGCTGTGTAGAAAGCCATCATCTCCAAGATTTTCCTTGCAGCTGTTGATGAAATCCACTATTCTGCTTTCTTGTTCACCACTTCCTCTCTAGCCACCTACTAATTAAAACATTCCTATGAGAAGCTACAATAATCTCCTTCAACACTAAAATAGCCTTGTTTTGCATGTCTGTCCCCTCACTGATGCACACCAGTTCAGGGTCTTACATTGCAGGCTGTTTGACAATCAGTACACGGATTACAAGTAATTTCTAAAAACCTAGGAAGTGACCTCAATCAATACATGAAGTCCCACACCCATGACTGAGTACACTGAGGGACTGTTTAGACTTGCACTCTTCATAAAATATTTCCTGTCAGAAGAGTCTTTAAATGATTCTCATCAACTGAACACTTCAGGTACCATCCTCATACTGAAAATGGAACCTGAAGACAGACACCTGTTACTGCCATATGGACAGGGCATAAGGGTCAGGTTAACTTTGCTACTAGGATTCAGGAGACATTTTGACCTTCCAGTTGCAATACAACTGGAACAAAAAATACCATGTCAAGAAAGCTACCACCAAGACACCATCTCAACCTTTAAATGTAGCACAAGCACAGCTTGTCTCAGCCTTCATATTTATAACTGGAAACGGCAATATAAATCTCACCTTGGAGTCCTGCTCCATGCTTGTAAAGTGTTGAGAGTAATTCTCCTGGGCTGGTTTGCTTTAGCGCTCTGGCTGGCTGACTGGCCGATTTTCCTCTCATCTGGGGATGAGACTGGAATGTTTTTTACGACAACAGGTGTGGAAGGCAAGTCCTTACCAGCAGCTGTGGGTGTTCTAGGTTGGAGAGTGACAGTGCTGGGATCAGTGACCCTGCTGGGAGTCATTGCTTCTGTCAGTCTAGAACCTGGGGAAATGACTTTGTGTGGCTGGCTCTTTTTCACTTTCTTCTCTGTTACACCAGAAGTCCTGACATTTATCTGTGGCTTCTCCTTCAGTGGTATTCCAAGTTCATCCTTCTCAAAGGTAACAAATGAACAGTATCCATCCATGGAGGAGATAGCAAGAAAGGCTCCATCGCTGGACCTATTTGGGATTTTTTTTTGCCATTAAGAGTAAAGGTCAGAAATTTCCTTCAGTCCTCATCCCTGCACCTGTAACACATGCTGTACCTGTCTTTTCCTCCCCCCATCCCCAAATACATGCATACATTTTAATAAAACTGCAGTCAAGTGAAAGACATCCAATTCAACTGAACAAAGATCTTCAATTCTGGCTTTTGCCTGTGATCTAATCTCTCTGGTGTCATCTGTGAGCACCTGTAACATGCTGCTGCCAGCACCTGTATGCACAGGTACACAAATCTTTAGTCACGGTTTCTGAAATACTGCTGAACTGTTCTCTTCAGACCAGCAGAGCAATTCAAGCTCTTTGGCTCTGCTCCTAGCACTAAGGAGAGGCAATGCTCAAATCACCATGGTGCTCACCTGAATGGGCTCTTCTTGCTTATTTCACCAAGCAATGTCTATCACCGATTACAACCACTTGATTTTCTGTTCTCTTCCACTGCCCCTTTCCTGACACACCATGATTTTGACAGTGTTGAGCATCAATTAGAACTCTGAAAGAGAGGCCTCCGTGTGGTCCTCAGCTTACTTATACTGGCTGGGAAGGCATGAGAAAAGAAGCCTTCTCCAGCAGAGGGGTGTGTCCTGATTATAAGACTGGTTCAATTTTCAGCTTCAGTTCTGATCTGCCACATCAAGTCAGATGAATTATTTCATCCATTAAATGAATAACCACTGAGCAGAACTGTCCTGATAAAGCAGAATTTGGCCAGGATACAGACACCTGAACTCAGAGAGATGACTTCCAAAACCTCCAAATAACTTTACTAATGCCAGTTACACTGCCTGAACAATGATTGCTTCCCATGAACACCTAGAACAATAGCTTTCATAAAAATTTCCATCTGCTTGTCCTCAGGATTTGCACCTTGCTTCTCAGCAGATAAAGAACCACAGTTCCCTGGTTTACAGGGAAAAAAAGAAGCAGCTTGCTCTTCACACACTGCAATGACAGTGACCACACGTGCATCATAAATTAAACAAAAATACAAGACACAAGATGCTGTGCAGAACTTCAACATACAAAAAGGACATTTCCCGCATCACAACAGATCTTAGGAATATAATAATTGCCTACCATGAAATGTCACTCAGGGTGTGATAATGTATGTTAGAAACATAACCAAAGGGGAAGGACTGCTCAGTATCATAAAAAAGCACAGAATCTTCTGAAGCAACAGCAAACACCAGTCGATAGGGCAGATCAAACAGAGCAGGAGACGATTTCTGACCAATTCCATCTAGAATGCAAAGGAATGAACACACTGAGAACTTTTTGCATTCATTGAAAGGTAGTAACTGCAGTAGCTTAGCCATGAACCTAAAGATTACATTATTAATCAGTATCAAGATAACAGCTCAGAAGACAGCACTTCTATAAAAAGTAAAGTTTAACGTCAAGTACTAACATTTCTCTTGTCTGAAGTTTTCCCTCTATTGTCTTAGCTGAAGAGAGAGAAATCAGCAGCTTTGTCCACGTGGATTCTTATTGCTTTGTTTTGTGAAGTTTGTCATATATATTCCAGCTGGAATTTTTCAGCATATTCACAACAACTTTAAGACTAAAGTCCAAACAAACACACCTCAGAATATAGTGTAAATCAAGGTCACAACAAATTTATACCGCTGTGTTATATTCTGTACAACTCAGTCAAAACAATGGATTTAGCACTATTTATGTTACCTTGGGTTCAGCTCCTAGCTAGTCTTTTTAAGGCCAGATTATTCCAGCTTTCAATGGAAGCTGCATGCTAGCTAGCTGCTTTCAGAAATTTCCAGTATATAGGGCTCCTGTTCAGTTCTATGATGATTATGGAAGCTATGCACTAAGGCCATTAACAGTAATATAACTTAAGGTTGTCGCATCTCTAGATTTCTAGGCTACCAAAAACTTTCACTTTTCTGAGTATACGTTGCAGAAACTAAGCATTCCATTTAGATGTGTCACAGAGGCCTACACCGGACACTCACCTCCTTTCTTTGCAACACACCATTACAACAAATCTAAAGATTATGATGAAAATAGAGAACACAACAACTGGTAATCTCTAAATCCTTTAAGGAATACCGGAAAATGATCCTGTAAAGAAAGACGCAAAGCTCTGCCTTTTGGTCAAAGACTAGTCTTCAAAATATAAACACTCCTGGACACACTGGACTCACAGTAAGGCTGGATTTCAATTTTCAGGTAAGTTTTCATGCAACTTCATACAATCCTTTCCCATCCTCAGAACTCCTGTTCTGGCCAAAAATACCAGCACTGCTTTGGGTTTGGCTTTCTTGAATAAACATTAATGGTTGTTGCAAACTACACTAACTCTCTGGTGCTTCTGTGATGTGGGTAGTTGAGACTAACAGAAAATATTTCAGCGGGTCACTCCTTTAGTGCTAAGCCAAGTTATTTACTTTTACTTAACACTAAACAGTAGAAGTTTAATATTAAGCAGTGTTAGTGTAGCCTAAGAGGCTAAGTAAGAACATTTATCCACTATATCAAAAGCTACTCACAAGGTACTTAAGGTGAAGTCAGCGTCTTAGAGTCAAGAAAAAGCTTCTAAGATGTGGTAAACACTATCTTAATGGAGTGTTAAAAGGCTAGGGTATAAAATAGTAAACAGCCACACTGGCCTCTTCACGTATTTGCTGCAAAATCATACTCCCTAAAGGATTTACAGTACCTTTATTAAATGCTCGTCTCAACTCAAAGTAGACTGGGCAGCAGCGAACAGCAAGAGTTGCTTTTCCAGGACATGGCAGGTGACCCACAGGCCTTTTATAAAGAATCAGTATTTTAAAAATCAACATTGCAATTTTATTTCTTATATAAAAAGATATTTTTCATCTTATTAATCTCTACCTTTTAAGATTGTTTCTGGAGAAAACATATGTGGTGTTTGTTACATTTTCTCCTGATTCAACACAGCCAGCTGCAAAAATAAAGGTTAAAACATTACTCATCTACTCAAAAGGGTACTGGGTACACACTTTATGTCCATAAATATTCTACTTCTCAGGAATTAGGCTTGTCAGCTGGGCAAGAGCTGTGCAACCTGAACACAACTTAAAAATATCCTAAATATTTATTTAGTGCTGTTTTTGTTTTCCTTACATAGTTTCCCCTCAAAGCTTCTTTTTGATGTTGTCAGACATCTATAAAAGCAATGCTTATATGGGAAAACTAATCCCCTCCTTGCAATGTTATTTTTACTATGACTGCAGTGCTCTTAAGAAAGGATACAAAGAGAGACCAGTCAAAAAGAACTACTCATTATTCTTCACTTCTCTTTTAACAGAGCTGTATTATTGCAATTTACATGTTTCAGTACAGAAAAATGCCATAAATATTATTTTTATCACAGCAGAAAGTTGACATTCTGAACTGCTAACAGAAGAGTATTGTGAAGGCTCTATTTTCTTCAATAAGAAGACTGAGGAATGGCTTAATTAAGATAAATAAGCTTTCCCTAGCAGTTTGAAACCAATCCTGATGTATGTTCGAACTAGAGCATAATGGACACAATGCAAGTTATAGTGTACGTTCTCACATACCTGGAGTGAGTAAATAGGAGCCATCAGGAGTAAAACTGAGCCTGCGGAAAAATGACTTCATGCTGTCATCGTGGAACATCCGATAGCTCCTAGCCTGTAACATTGAAAATAGATTGTGTAAAACGCCATGAATGTTTCAGCTGGAATTCAAGTGAGACAAACCATCCAGTTGTACAGTAACTCAACTGAACTTCTAAAATAAATGTTTTAAAAAACACTGGCTCCTTCAAACTCACTTTCTGCTGTGCTATAAATTCTTCACAGCTAAGAAAAATAGTTCTTGATCCCTTTTCAGCTACTAATCAAAACACCCTACAAGCAGTCACATTAGACCAGCGAGTAAAAAATAGTAGTGACCTGGAAAACAACATTTTTTAACAGTCAATGTAAAAGCCTGTTCCTTAAGCATTTAATTTTAACTCTAGTATTAGAGGTTTAAAGAGACCTTATATCAAAATGCTCTCTCTCAGGCCTGTTCTTCAGTCTCTATAACACTGTTACAAATGTTTTTTACAAAAAAGAGAAAAGGAATAGAAGGAATTTAAAAAGTTATAGCTAGCTTGGTGGTGTATTTTACTGTTACTTAAAACTGGTTTGGACAAAACAGCTCTTTGGTTTACCTCCTTGAGTAAGACAGAATTTCCTAAATTTTCCAGAGTTCATATTTTTCCTAAAAAATCCAACTACCTTTTTAAAAACTTCAGGCTGCTGATTTTAAAATACTATTGCTATATCATATCCATTAATAAACTTACAGCTTCTGCAAGACATATTTTAAGTTTTCCCCATAAGAATTCACTATACATACTATTTTTCCACGCTATTTTTAATATTTACAAAGACATTTTGTTACTACTTTAAACCACTGAACTTGCACAAGATCAATAGCAGCAGGCAGTGCACTTTCTGAGTCATTTCTGTAATGTTCCAGGAAACCTGTATCGGTCTCTATCTATAACATGCAAAAATGAGACAGAGACAAAAACGTCTGATATACAGATTACCTGAATGGAAAACATTTGTGCCTTTGGTTTCACAGAAAAGAACAACTCATATAAAACAGCACCCAACACGTTCTCCAGAACCATTAGTAGCAGAACAACGTACCTCTCCTTCAGCTCCTGATCCAGATACAATCTTGGTAATATTGAACGCTACACGCTTGGTCTGCGTGTTGTATACCCGCAGGACCCTACACAATAGAGAGTACAGTTAGTGAGGAACATCTTCCTTTCTCCCCAAATTTCACACAACACTGCAGGATCTCACTTCTCAGTCAGAACCGTCAAATATAAATGATAATCACACATCAATTATAACTGTTCATGAGACACTACCAGAGGGACATGTTTTGATGGCTAAATAATCAAGGCATTGCTAGCAATTATTTGACTCAATAAGGTTTGTGAAGTAGTGGCTTATGCATTCAGGGAGGAATGGGGAAATTAGGAGACAGTGAATTGCCACCCCATTCCTACCTCTGTTGTAATAGCCAGTATGTTTCTGCAGAGTGAAAACTCTCCTCAAAGACTATTAGCTACATCTCTATGCTTTGGTTTCCTTTGGAATAAATGTAAACTGGAGTACATCTCTGTACAGAACATTGGAACTCCCTGACTTCATCTCACTAAGACAGCAGGTAGCCTACGCGAATGCAACTGCTCGTCTCACCACCCCCTCTTTTCCGTCAGCTCTGACCTTCACTAAATTATGTTGGCTTGGCAGAAAACCAACCTAACACAAAAACTGGACAGCTTTCTGCCAACTTAATGTGCTGATACAGAAAGAATACTGTATAGAGTAAGGAATAGAAAATAGAAGGTAAGGCTGTGGCATGCAGCTTGAGACATTTGTGGAACTACCAGTTTCTGGATGTCACACAGATAAGCTGGTCTGGCAAAAGGGGGAAAAGGTCTCCCCAGCCTGGACTGATGAGTACCCAGACTTGGCAACTGGCCTGGCTCCTGTTAGATCCCCACTGAGCCAAAGCTATTCACTATCCTTGCACAGAAAAGCATCTGAAACCTCAAGAGGTGGGAAATCTCCCCTCTTCAGATTAGTTCTTGTCCTTGCTTGCAACTTCACTCCAAGACAAAAACTTGTGTATCATTCTATTATTTGTGTTTCACTGCTGTTCATTTTAACAAAAGCACAGAAATCTCAAGAGATTATTAGAGGACCAAGACTCATAATGACCTAGTTGGCATTAACGTACAATTTTTCTGACCCTATTGCAAATCTTACATCAAGACTACTTTTTTATTATTATAGCAATTTTCTTTGCATTGGGTGCCAGATGACATGCATTTATTAGACAGCTGTGAACCCCTTCAGAGCAGCACACATGCCCTAAACAGTTTAAGCTTATTTAAAGTTCTGATAAGGGCCAAGTTTATAATGTGCATGTTTAGATTTCCCAATGACATCACTTACAAAACTGTTGGGGATGAAGGGAGGGAGAGGGTGAAAGAAAGATACCAGTGGAAAACAATTTTAACTTATTTCTTAACCTGTTTATATCTTTCTGTAAAACAAGGATGAACTTATTAGCTCATTAACAACCAGAGAATGCAGCACTCTCTTAAGAAATATTTGGTATCTATAATGATCAAACTCATGAAAGCTTATTTTGTGAAGAAAAATTTCTACAGAAGTTTACACAATCTTATTTGCCGCTTAGAGACACCAGACTTCAGAAATCATTTACTGTAAGCAAAAGATGAACTAAATTACCATTTTACTTTCACATCAAATTTCTTCAGGAACAATCTGAATAAAACTAAAATAGAAGTCAGATTTATCCTGTACATTTGCTTTTAATTCATCCTCAAGTAAGAAAGAATACTAAGGCAAAACACATAGATCAATAGCTCACCTATCACAACTCAGAGTTGTAATGTACTGGCCTAGAGGATCCCATGTTATTCCTTGGACATAACTCTTGTGTTCATTTAATATTGAAACCTTCTGTCCTGCAATTACAAACAGTTTTCAGATTCTAAAATCAAATCTTTTTCAAAAGATTTCTTCATATCAAGAAAGAAAACAAAACATTTAAACATGTAGAGAAAACACTTTTTAAGGAAACTTTTAACTTGATAGCACCTGATATCAGAACTAGCTGCTTTATTTCTAGAATCTTCACAACTACAGTAAATTGTGAGATGCCAGTTTAAGGCTTGTTCCCTACAAACTTACTCACATAAGCAGTTTGGCTTAGGCCTTAAATAAGCAAGGTAAGTATATTTCAAAACAGAAGTATTTCAAAACCTTTGTCATTTAGTACCTCAAGGACTTAAGCCAGTGATGCTCTCTTTGTACTGAACAGCCCTATGGATTTTTACTATTAATTTTCTTCCAGCCATTTTTTAAAAAACCATGCAAGCTCTGAGCTTGGGTATTACTGGAAGCTATCCCTGAATCTCTTTCCTTTCATGTATAATACAATTTCCGATTACAGAGCCTACATTTTCCAGTAATGGATTCTTACTTCCAACTTCCTAGTTGTGTCTCTGCCTAGAAGACACAAAATGCCCTCTATGGCATTAGCTGCATGCTAAAAGAAAGCAGTGAGAATGGAAGACATTACACATAAATAACATACCAGCTTAAAAGGCTACTGAGCTTTTTTTAGTAATAATTCTAATAGATACGTGCCTTTAGTTGTTACAAGCAGTCTGAGAGGCAAGAGACATTTGGTCACAATGCCACTACACATATGATCTAAGCACACATTCTCTTAAGTGTATATTCATGTATTTATTAAAGACAATTGAAAAGGAGTATATGTAACTGTTTAGATGGGAGCAACATTAAACACCCAAACCAAGAACGCAGCATGTCAGCAGCGGAACATTGTATTTTCATGTGTGTGTGCACTGAAAAATTAACCTGGATTCTACTTTATTTTTCTTAATTAGACACTAAATAGTAGAAATATGAGAGAAAAGGTTAACTTCAGAGAAAGTTAAGTATTTTCACATTAAATTAAAAGTGAATGTAACAATAACACTGCTAATAAGAGAACATCAAGCCATCGTAAAGCAACCTAACCTAAGTGTTACTACCAGAACTTCTATAGACTGGCCTTTGTGGAAAATATAAGCAATCTCACTCCACTAGGATGAGAATGAATAGAATTGTTTTGCCTAATGTAGCCTAAAAAAATAAGTCATATTGTGTAAAACAAAGACTTCATCCTATACTCACTTCCCATTTTTTACATAGGGAGGTAGTTACCTGATGCCAGTCAAGTTTTATTTCTTTGTAGGGGCTTGGGGTGGAGTAACTAATATACAAGCTGCTTGTATAGGAGTTTATATTATTGTATTGTGTAGGAGTTTATTTTAGAGGGAAACTGGGTGGCTTATTTCCCAAATACTCCAAGGTGAAGAGATTACCTATGTGTAAGTTTTGCTGGCCTGACGATATGTCTGTATGTTAGGCTATCGGCCTCACAACCCTAGAAATATAGCAGTCACAAAAAAAAGGACACTTTCAACTCTTTTGGTAAATACCATCAGGCACTTCCACCAGGACTGAAGACACAGAAGTGATAAGATGTAGCATTTACCTTTATTGACATCCCACATTATAGCTGTGTTATCTACAGAAGCAGATGCCATGTAATTTCCATCTGAGGTCCAACAGATATCATACACATCTTCTAAGTGGCCTCTTGAAGGCAGAAGAGAAGAAACCAATTTTTAACCAAAAAATTAACAGCTACATGTAAACATGAGTTTTATGCATTTTTAGGTTAAAAGCAATCAGAGGCAAACGAAGCACCACTGAAGTAAAATGAACATCATGACCTTCAGCTTTTAAAAAGTGCTTCCACATGCAGAAGGTAGAAGAACATTTTAAAAAAGCACATCCTACTATTTAAAATAAGCCTGCCTTTTAAACAGGTCTTTTTCAAAGATAATGAAAACCCCATATTTGAAGTTATTTATGAATTTATATCTACAGATCCAGAAACAAACATTGCTAGGATTTGTACAAACAGAAGATAAAATACTACACCAAAGCAATTAGGAAATGCTGCTACTCAAGAAAATTTCCTGCATTTTTATGGGTTTCATAAAAGCAGTAAACAAACATTCATACTCAGTGGAATCATGTGAAACATGGAAAGTTAAGATTAATTTAGATACAGTTGAGCAAACGTTGCAACATATTCAGAAGCACCCAGAAGGGCTCCATCCAAACAATTTTTATTTCTTGTCATTTGAAGACTTATCATGCAGTACGGTAACTTCAATAATAAATATTTGGAACACTAAGTTTAGAGAAGGGGGACTAGGTTTGTTTGCTTTAAGAGATTAACTCTAATGTTCCTAAAGGATCACACTGGTGCTTCAAGCAATCCCACTAGCACTTTCAAAATTACTCTCACGTAAACCTCAGCAGTTGCTATGAAAATATCAGTTGTGGATAGCAGAGTTACTTATAAATCTGTAATGATTTTATCAGTATAGACAGGTACAGAACAAACCTTTTAACAGATACTACACAGAAAGTAAGGCAGTGTCATACATACTGCTCATTCAAAATGCATTTCTGAGTCCAGAACCACTAATTTCTTTCAGACTTACCTGAGAGTGAGAACAGAACACTCTCGTAATTCACCTGCCAATGCTGGTTTGATGCCTTACCGTTATCAGCTAATAATTAGTCTTAGGCACAGTGTGTATATTCTATTAATCATCGTACACTTGCAACAGAAGCTGTATAATGCAGTAGATTTAACTACTAATGTGAATTAGTTGAAAAACTAGTCAACCCTCACAGCTACCATCTGGCAAAATTTCATGAATCATCTGACACTTTTTGCTTTAATAATGATCAAAATTTCCACTATAAAGCTAGTAAATAAAACTCCACATTTATTTTATATATCTCTGTGCTAAGCTTTCAGTGACTGTAACCCTCAGGAACCAATTTCAAAGCGCATCAGTTATGTCACACAAATGCCAACTCTGCCTTAAGAGAAGACAGAGGTTGGTGCTCTATCAAAAAAAATAAAAGTTAAATACAATAAAAGGATGAGTATTACAGCAAGAAAATTTTAGAGGGCACTGAAGTTCTACATCCACTGAAGAGAAGTCTGTACCAGATGATAAAAGCCACTGGAGAATCAAAAACACTGAATAGAAAAACTAATAAAATATTAAATTACCTTAAAGTTTTAACGACTGCCCAGTTCTCTTTGTTGAGCTGAGCTTCATCCTCTTCCTGAAAAACCAATGGTTCCAATTCTTTGCTATCATTCAGCTTCCACAATAAAATAACAGCATCTGTAGAAGAAATCATACAGAGCTTCTTTCTTTCCCAGTCACCATTTCATTAATGCATTAGATTTAGTTCAACATTACAATTCTCTCACATAAGACACATGAAAAGCAGTTCTCACCATCTCCTCCAGATGCTAGGATCTCACCACTTGGAGAGAAGCGCACAACATTTACTGCTTTTGTATGGCGGGCAAGGTTGGATAAGAATTCCACAATTGCTTTTCCATCTGGTCCTTTTTCCACTTTCCATATCTAGTTAAAGAAGCATTACAAATAGTTTTCAGGAACAAGATGTAACATATATGCACTACATTAATCCACAATTTATTCCTTGGGTAGTCTTTCTGAACTTGTCTGAAACTTTCATAGCTAAAGCTGCAGCTGAACCACAAATTTTCCCTCTATGAGCTACAGCTGTGTACTAGGTGTATATGACAAGGTTTTGATACATGGGGGAGGCTTCAGAGGTGAGTTCTAGCCAGCTCAAAGACAACACCTTTGTTCCACAGAGATGGCACCTCTGCGATAACATATTTAAGGAAGGGTGAAAAGCACTGCACAACAGCTGTGAGAAAAGAGCAAGAAAAATGTGAGAGAAATAGCTCTGTAAACACCAAGGTCAGAGAAGGAGGGGAGGAGGTGCTCCAGGTGCTGGAGCTGAGATGCCCCTGCTGCCGCTGGAGACCATGGCAACAGAAGCTGTCCACCTGCAGCCTATGGAAGTCCCTAGAGGAGCAGATATCCATACTGCAGCTTGTGGACAACCCCATGCCAGAGCAGGTAGATGTGACCTGAAGGAAGCTGCAGCCTGAGGAAAGCCCACACTGTAGCAGGCTACCAGGAGGAGCTGTGGCATGTGAAGAGAAACCCACACTGCAACAGGTTTGCTGGTAGGACCTGGGACCCCATGGGGGACCCATGCCAGAGCAGCCTGTTCCCGAAGGACTGCTCCCTGTGGAAAGGACCCACACCGGAGCAGTTAATGAAGAACAGCAGCCTGTGGGAAGGACCCATGCTGGAAAAGGTTATGGAGGACTGTGTCCATGGGAGGGACCCCATGCTGGAGCAGGGGAAGAGTGTGAGAAGTACACCCCGGAGGAGGAAACAGAAGAGGGGACAACGTGTGATGAATTGACCACAGCCCCATTCCCCACCTCCGTGTTGCTCAGAGGGAAGAGGCAGAGTCAGGAGTGAAGCTGAACCTGGAAGAAGGGGAGAGATGATGGGAAGGCATTTTTAGTTTTGTTCTTATTTCTCACTACCCTACTCTGCTAAGAATTCGCAATAAATTAAATTTATTTTCCTAAGCTGAGTCTGTTTCACCCATGATAGTAATTAGCAAGTGATCTCCCTGTCCTTACCTTGACCCATTGTATCACTCCCCCAATCCTCTTGAGGAAGGGGAGTGACAGAGCAGCTCGGTGGACACCTGGTGGCCAGCCAAGGTCAACCACCACAAGCTGTAATTATATTGCAGGTTTTTTTAGTGTGATGAAATATATATTACTGAGTATTTTCAATAAATTGAAAAAAAACCAAACAAAACAACAATCCAACAACAGACAACCAAACACCTAGTATCACTGTCTTCATTCATCAACAGTCTCTAGCTTCAAAGGTATCTGACAAGCCTATAAATATATTGTAATTCCATGCTATTGAATCATTGTATTATTAACAGATCTGTCAACCACAAATTGTAACAGTCTGAAAAAAGAAACCCTGATTACTACAGGAGAAAAACACATTAGCTCTCTTCAGAAATCTGAGCTTTGCAGTATATCACAAAGGCCAATAGATTTACTGGTTTCAAACAGATTTGAGCAAGAATTATAATTCCAGTTCCCCACTGATCATAACAACAGCATTATGACAGTTTCATATACAGACACTTTTCCAGCAATGCTGGCTTAAGAATTCCTGATCCCACTTGTTCTCAATTTTGCAGGGCATAATAATGCCACTCCTACTGCTCTACTTGGGCACTGGTTCAGACATGAGATCAGCACTGTTATGCCTCTGTATTGTGGGACTAAGGCACAGATAACTAAATCCCATTAGGTGTTTCAAATAATCTACTCTTGGATGCAGCCTCAGACGCGTAAAACAAACCAAGACAGAAAACAACCTATCAATTAGGCTATGGTAGGAATATACCAAACAATGAAATAGCATGAATTAAAACCTCTGTAACTTTTGCCAGTTTTCCCTCTTCATACAGTGGTCCTCCAAAAGAAGATACAGCAGCAGAATTTTTCATGTCTAAGATGACTGAAAATTTTCAGGCCCTAAAATATGTCTAAGTATGAATATATACTCAGTAAATTACATATAGCCAAAATCCCTGAAATGCATACAGCACCAGTTAAGAAGTCAATTTGCCAGTGAGGGAAGAAAAAATTTTGGCTGCATCTACTGGAATAACCCCCTAATTTTTAATCACATTTATCCTCTTTACCACCTCCAAAAAAAAAGAGGTATTGTAATCATGCACATATCACAGCAGTTATCATTTGTAATAATTTGCTAATATTTAAAAATACTTTAACAAATATTGGCATATTTGTGACCACTATGTCTACCTTCCATACAGAGAAGCTGTTAACTAAATAGACAAATAAATTCAATGTCTTTCTCTGCAAGGAAACTGTCTCACTTGGCCATTAACTTTATTTAAGGAGCTAACCAACATCCAGATAAAAAGAACATGCACTCAATTTCCCAAAGCTTACCAATCAGGGCTTTTACAGAAACCAACAGATCACTGGATGACGGGAAGTCCTTGCATTAAGAATTTGGAAGATAGTAAACAACTGCCTGATTTTGCAAAGGTGAATGCTACAGCCACATGTTTTAAAGCTTATGCTATTCAGCATTTTCATAAGTGATTCTCGAAAGCATGAACAACTGATTACAAAGTTTGCTAGCACCAACACAAATTCACTTAGCAGAGGTGCATTTGAAGCTGAGTGAAAAGGGCTATAGAAAGACCTCATACTGCTGAGTGGCTACTTCTAAAATGCCAGATAGAACTCAAATTTGATGCCCAAAGAAAGAGATTAAACCCAGTTGTTTCTCACTACACATTAGCAGTTTCTACTGAGAGTTATCATCCAAAAATCAACTAAGGCAGTTTTCTAAGAATAACAATGCAACACTCAGAAGCAGAACTCAAGGACAGTATGCAAGGATAACAGGAATCTCCTATGCAGCTGTACAATCTCACACTCTCCTTAAACCATTCACAGCCAGCGTCATGCACTGGTCAACAGCCTAATGTCTTGGATAACCAGCCATTTCACGCTCTGCACAAGCTATAGAACCAAACCAAACGGGTTTAAAACTTACCCGAACGGCTGTGTCCACACCTGCTGAGGCCAGTCGATTGATCTTCCCATCAGCTCCGTGCTGGAAGTCCAAGCTGTAAACAGGCTCCTTATTATGCCACACTATTTCACAAGTGATGACCTTCATGTTTGCTAAAGAAAACAGAGTAAACGCCAAATAAAGCCTTGTTTTTTTATGACTAACTCAATCAAAGTTAATTCAGATTTGGCAAGCGCCGCACACAGATCCCGTGACAATTTCACAGTGGAAACTGACAGGATGGTTTAAGTTAGATAATTTCTAAGTGCTAAAATCTATTACGGCTACAGTTATTGCCTAAGCACCGCGTGAGCATAACCAACCGCGTGTCCCAGCGGAATCAAACATTGTGACTGACGCGTGGGACAGAGTTACAATGAAAGCTCACCGGGGGCACACACCACAGCTTGCCGCTTTCAGCGCCGGAGGGAGCCCGCCCTGCTCCGGGCAGCGCCAGGCGGGACCGGCACTGCGCACATCCTCTTGCCCTCGTAGTACCGCGGCGGTGCAAGCAGCGCTGCACCAAGCAGTCAGGATCACGGAGAGGCGGGAAGGCTCGGGGGGGGGGGGGGGGCAGCGGGAAAGCAGTGGCGCCGCTGCCCACATCCCTACCTCGCGGCCTGGCAGTCGCTCCCTGGGCAGCACCGCACCAAAGCCCCACGGGGCCGTAAAACTGCCGCCGGGGCTGGCGGTACCGGATGCCTGGGGAGGATGCGCCACACGAGACCCAGCGCCGCGAGCACCGAAGCTAACTCCCAGCTCTCTGCTCGCTCCCTTCCTGCCCCGGCTCCCCACAGCACAGCACCAGCCCTAGCCGCCACTAACGGCCGGGGAGGACGGAGGATGCCCCACACTCCCCAGTCCTACCTGCAGCGCCCTGCTGCCGGGCTGGGCTTCAGCGCTAGCGCCAGTTTCCCGCCCCGCGCCTGCGCGCGGCCTCCTCCCCGCTGGCTGCGAGGAGCGTCAGGAGGCCGGCAGCGCCCCCTGGCGGAGGCGGCTGCAAGGCGGCGCCTCAGCCGGCCCAGCCGCGGCCGTCGCCGTCGTGGCGTGTCGCGTTATGTCTCTATATTGCTCTATTCGAGATGTTTTTACATTTAGGCTGGTTAAAGGGCAACCAGTCCCCAAAATCGCCGTTTCTGTCAAATGCAAACCTTTCAGTGTGAAGTAATAATAAAGAAATTACATCCTTAGAAACCAAGGCAGCCAGGATTGCCATGCAAGCACAGCTAGGCTAGAAGCCAGGACAGTGCAAGGCCTCGTGCTGAAGCACGGAATCAAACCCTGCAACTCAGAGAGAGTTATAAAGCAGGTATGTTTATTACAGCGCCGGGTACAAGGGGGATTGCTCCTCCTAACTTGCACACCGAGGGGTTAAGCAAGCAGATATTTATTACACACAAACATGCATATTCATTAGGTTCCCAAGAGTTCGGCAGGGATAATACAGTTAGTTTAGGTACTCATAAGTCTCCTCGCTTTTGGCGCTTGTACACTGCCCTCCGATGGTCGTGGGCAGGGGTCTTCAAGATGAAGTAAGCAGTCTTCCTCAGGGTGCACTTTTCACCTTTGGCACAGTTGGATGCCCCAGTAATCACAAATTAGCTGAAACCAGCCATATCTGCAAGTTCCTGATAGCTGGTAAAGATTTAGAACGGTGTGACCTTTGTAACAGGGTAGGGCAGACAAGGAGTATCCTAAGCTAGCAGATGTTCAGGAGTCACCGTCTTCGAACTGATAATTAGAAGGATGGTAACTCATTAGAAGGATGGAAAGAAATAATGCACTCTTGTTAGTAAGACTACTAAATTCTGTTATCACACCACAGACTTACAACACAAACGTTGTTCTCTATCTTAGACCTAAGTTAAGTTAAAAGTATATTAACCCTATGTTTTCCAGGCACTTGCTTTCCTTTTATCAGTGCTTGACTTGAAATCTCACTTGCAGAGCAGGACACACAAAGGTAAACCATCATATTGAGCCCAGGAACTTGCCTGAAACTCGGTTAATGCACACCGCAAAACAGCACTGCTCTTTCCATACCCAGTGTCTTTTGGTGCAACCCTTTACACAATGCCACCTTGCAGACCACCATCTCTTATTAGTCAGCTGTATTGGACAGTCAACTAGTGGTCAGGGAAGAATGGTCTGCCTCAGCCCCCCAAAACCCCCCAAAAATACCTGAAAGCCCTCAGTCTCCCATGCTGGGGAATCAAACAACTTGCCTAAATGTAAAATTTCATGAGAGCCAAGCCAACCTGAGCCAAGCACCTGAAGTAGGGGGTCCCACCTCCCTGTTGTGTTCCTGTCACTTCTGCCTCAGCACCAGGACAATAGCTCTCTAACAAGGCTTTTGTGAAATACAAACTCACTCTCCTAATCAAGATAACAGGATTTTATTGAGAGACAAATCAATAAATCAAAAGCAACAGTGCCGGGCACGTGAGAGTAGCCAGAGGCACACTGATTAGCATTTGTTACAGATTTATATACTTTAACTATTGCATTAGCCATACACATATTCATAATTCCCACGTATAGGCAGGTAATATTATAACTAGCTCCAGGAACTTATAAGTTTCCTCTTAGTACCTGTGCACTGCTCTCCAGTGATCATGGGCAGGGGTCTTGAGGATGAACTAAGCAGTCTTCCTCACGTGGGCAGGGGTCTTCAAGATGAAGTAAGCAGTCTTCCTCGCAGTGTACTTTTCACCTTTGGCACAGCTGGATGCCCCAGTAATCACAAAACTAGCTGAAACCAGCCATATCTGTAATTTCCTGATAGCTGGCGAAGTTATAGAACAGTGTGACCTTCATACAAAATTTATCGCAAGCAAAACAGGATGGGCAGATGAGTATCCCAAGCTAGCAGATGCTCTGGAGGCACTGTCTCCAAACTAACTGGTAAGTAGAAGGATGGTGTGAAATAATTCACTCATGTTTAGTGGGGCCACTAAATCCTGTCATCTCACCACACACTTAAAACACAAACATTGTTCTTTATCTTCAACCTAAGTTAAGCTAAAAGTACTTTAACCCTGTTTTCCAGGCACTAGATTTCCTCATATCAAGTCTGCCCAGTCCCATCCCCCCCATCCCCCCCCCCCCCCCCCTTTCTTTTACCTTTACAAATTCTTTTGCTATGTGACTCCATTTTGCTCAAGAGTTCTGGCCATTTTCAACTTGTCTAAACTTGTGTCTTTAGTGAGCTTTGTTTCTGTTATTGCGAACTCACAGAGTTATATCCACATAGCAACACCTATGATTTGCAAAAGCCAAAACATTTATGTGTTTATCACACTCTGAAACACAGAGTCCCAAATCCTAGTTGAGGAACAGTCTTGTAACTGAGCACCTGAAGAGGTGCAGGCAGGCAGTGAGCTGCTCTGGGGCCCGGTCAGGACCAAGCATACCAAGTGTGCTTGCATCTTCGGCTCAAAACCAGACTGAGCCAGCCTTCTCTTAAGACCAAATACTTAAAATAAGCCCGAAACATTGGCTATTCTGCATAGTCTTTATTTATAAACAAAACCATTGCATTTGATCACATACCAGCTTTGATCCTGCAAACTCAGGTTTATATGTTGTTTTTATTTTTATATTTTACAAAAAATACATTTTAACAAGTAAATAAAAAACATTTCCATTAGTCCACTGCTCTCCAAATGTAAATGTACAGTGTAAATCTGCCATTTTAAATATAGACATATGCTATATTTTGCCAACTGTCTACAAGAAATTCAACTGCAGAATCTGATGAAGCATAATAAATAATGATTAAAAGGAAAACAAAAACTTTTAAAAAGTCATACAAAGTTATATTACATCCACCTCTTCAAAAATCAAACATTCAATTCATCCTTTATAAACCACAACAGTATTGCATTACCCTTATTGACATTGTAGAACAGCGAGCATCTTAAAACTGAAATACTGTCCATAGCAAGAAACTGACTGAACCACAACTAAAAGGAACAAAATTGAATTAAAACAGGACAGTAGCAGCGCGAAAGCTGAAAACCTTGGGTTTATAAAAAAGACTCCCTAGAAATGAGCATATTGAACACTATCTCATAATTAATTTTTTTTTTTTTTTTAAGCAAGAACCATTTTTTCTTGATTACTGTTTGGATGACAAATACCATCACATAGTAAAAGGTGGATTTGCTGTCTTTGCCACCTTTCTTCTCATTCCTGATGACTTCAAAAGAAAAGCATGCAACTGACTGAAAATACAGTCACTACTGTAACAGCAACTTCTCTTGGTACCACTTCTTCCCGCTTCCTGGGCAGTTTTTGCATGAGCACTACGGTACACATCTGGACTTATGAACCAGCCCTCCTGCATTCTAATGGGAGCTACAGGTACAACCGAAAATCCCTGTGACTGCGCTCAAATAGGCAAGCTCTTGGATGTAGAAAACAACAATCATATAGCAGGGGCGGGACACAAACAGGCGTGTGGTTTCCATCACTGAAACAGCTGAAATATCCTAGCCATATCCCATGGAGTTGTTTATGCTGCAAAGCTATGTACAGGTAATGTTCTTTAGTGACATCAAAGTCTAGAAGGGAGCTAAATATCACCCGTGCTCAGGATAAAACCCTTACAGATTTTTTCTTGCTTTGGTAGTGAAACACAAATACTACCCATATGGCCAAAATTTTAATCTACTAGGTACATTTCCATCCGATTAATGCAACATAACGCAATGAAACAATACTGTAGTATACAAAAATGTTAGGAGGATTTGTTCTGAGACGAAAATCAAGGAAAGTTCTTTTTTGCATTTTCATATAGTCCACTACTTAGATCATCGAAGAGGAAGGAATTGCAAGTATTAATACTTATATAAGATCAAAAGTCAAAACACTTTTGCAGAAAAGTATTAAGATTCCTAATAATAAAAATAGTTGCAAATTTAATTAAAAATACATTTTAAAAGCAAAATCCTTAATTAAGTACATCAGTGTTGGTCAATATTGACAGTGTTCCTTTAAGAGGAAGCAAAGACAACACCCACCCAATGCATCTGTGGGAACATCTGAACGCAGACTATATACACTTACTGATCAAACTATGTCAAATATATAAAGCAGTATATACAATTTTGAACCTAAACAAAGGTTATAACGGAAGATCAAGCAAGAGTCTGCTAAAATCTTAAGATACTAAGTACTACTAATTTCATGCATTTGTTCTACAACTTGTCCTAAAATTTCATCTACTACATCAATATCGTAATTGACTTGCTGCAAGTCTAGATCAGGCATGATCGTAGCCAGAAGCTGTCCAACATTGACTCGAAGAGAACGTAGTTTCAGGCTGTGAAGAAATAATTAGATATGATTAGATGTAGTTTTATATTCAAATACGGAGTACCTTTTTAAACAAAGCTGGAACGGCTCCATACCTGAATTCCGTAAACAAAAAAGTGACACAGTTAAAGCTGCCTCAAGATAACTTCAAAATCTACCAGTTTTTCAAAGCTGAGCCTCTCTAATTTTAATTTTGAAGGTCTATATTCCCTTAGTTTCAAACAAGTACTAAAGGTGAAACTGAATTCTACCTTTCCCAAAAATAATCAGCAGTATTTCTGAATGGTTTTATTTAAGTTAGCAAAAAAATACTGGCACAATCCTTTATTCCACAACACCTTTTTATTTCTCAAAACAACACTAAAACCCCAGTAACTTTATACATTTAGAAGCACAAACTACTATCACCTATGGGAACAAGAGAAAAAGAAGAAAGAAGGTAGCAAGTAAGAGTAGTTTGTCAAAAGGCTTTAAAAGAAAGAGAAGGTAAGGTAAGAGTTACAGTACAGCTAAAATGTTATGTTTCCTCTTTCTGCTTTCTTTCCTGGATCCCCTTGTTCTGTCCTTTTCCTCACTGAATTGCTTCCAAATCACCCATCCCTTCTCTTGAGCATTCCTTTCTACCACCAGTTCTTCCATCCCCTCCAGTAGCCAGTCTTATCCCAAAAGGACTTGTGGTGGAAACTACTTAAAAGTGCTACATATATTTACTAATTCTTTTAGGAAGCACAAGTCAGCTGCTTTAAGAAGAAAATTAAATGCTGGCAGAGAAAGGGGAGATTTATTTGCTCATAATAAAAAATAAGATTTAAAGGACTGTGTGGAAAATGCCCAGTCCATTACCCCCCAACATACTTTCAAAGCAGAGCTAACTCAGATCAGGTTGCTCAGGACCTTCTTGTGTTTTGAAAATGTCCAAATATGGAGATTTCATAGTCTTCCTGGGCCCCTTTCTCCGGATTTGACTACCCTTCTGTTAACACTTTTTTCTCTCAAATATTTGAACAGGATTTCCCTTATCACATATTGTGACTGTTGCCTCTCATCCTATCACTAAGAAGAGGCTAGCTTCATCTTTTCTGTATCCCCTCATGAAGCAGCAGAAGAGAGCAATAGGATTTCAAGGTAACCTACTCTGTGTAAGGCTATTTCCCTCAGCTTCCCCTTCTATATAATATGCTCCAGACCCTTACCCATCTTGGTGGCCCTTCAGTAGGCTGGTCCAATATGCCAGCTGCTCCAATATGCCAGTGCCATTCATATTTCAGGGAGCCCAAAACAGGGAATACTGTGCCCAGTTTGGTCTCACAGTGCCCAACAGCAGGGAAGAATCACTTCCCTCAAACTGCTGGCTCAACTCTTGCCAATATAGCCCAATAGGCACTCAGATTTCCCACCCCAAGAGTGCACTGCCAACTCACATTGAACTTTTAGTTACTAGCATCACAGGCCATCTTCTTCCAAGTTGCTTTCCTATGGGCAGTCTCTAGCTTGTTTAGTTGCATGGGGTATTTCCAACACAGGTGCAGAACTTCACAATTGCCTGTGTTGAATTTCCTGGAGGATTCTTTCAGCCCAGTTTTCCAATTTGTCAAGGTCCCTCAGCTGCAGCCTTACATATCAATCGCTCCTTACAATTTGATGTCTTTGTGAATTTACTGAGTTAATTTTGCTCCCTCATCTAGGTCATTAATAATCACTGGCCTTGATATTGATCCATGAGATCAGCAGTCCAGCCACCTTTACAACCCACCTCCTAGTTTACCTATCTAAAACCATACCTCACAAACTTTTCTATCATGGCATTATGGCAGCCCACACTGAAAGCTTTGCTAAAATGAAGGTCTGCAGAGGTGGTCATCTCACTGTGAACAGCAATGAGGTTGCAAAGTCATAATATGTCCTCACTAATCCATGCTGGTTGTTCCTAATCACCTTGACTATGATGGGGCTGCAGGTGGTTTCCAAGGTAGATTTGCTCCAGTCTTCCCAGGGGCTGAGGCTACACTGACCAGCTTGTAGATCTGCATGTCCAAAATACGGGCACGACAACTGCATTTTTCCAGGTATCAGGAACGTCCAACTGTCACCACCTTTTGGAGATATCATCACAAGGCCAGCTCTTCATCCACTCATCAGCTCCCTCTGGTACATCTCATCTGCTCCTATGGACTTCTGTATACTGAATTTGCTTAAATGGTTGCTTAATTCAGTCACCTTTTATTACAGGTAATGCTTCACTCCCTAAGATTATACTTGGCTTAGGGACCTCAGCAAGCAGACCTTACAAGTAAAAACCAAGATAAAGACAACACTGATTACCTCAGTAGTTTGTACCTCATGCACCTCATATCGTTGGCCACTAAGCACCTGCCCCACTGAGCAGCAGGTCCACACTGTTCTCCAATTGCTGATACTATGCTTACAGAAGCCCTTCTGGTTGCTCTTCCCAGGCCCTGCCTTTGCTTTGAATTCCACCCTACCTGCACAGGTAGCATACCTATATTCCTGCTGGTCTGCTCATCCATGCTTTCATCTATTATGTGTACTTTTTTTGTGTGTTTGCTATTTCTACTAACCAAGAGCTGCCAGCTCTTTTAAAAATAAGTTTAAACCCTTGTTTGGTTCAAAGATACACTGGACACAAACTAGTTCCAGAGAATTGGTCTGCAGTTAGAAGTTCTTACGGAAAAGCAAAAAGTAAGTTTCAAAACTATCCCCAAACTCTTTTCAGTAAAGTACTATTGATCAAGAAAGAAAAACAGAACATAAAAGTGAAGTTCATCTACACAGCATAAGGTAATGATCACCCTCCTTCCTGCCTCCTTTCTCTCTCCTTTTCTGCAAGTTGTGTCAAGAAATTATTTAACATTTGATTTGTGATATTTTAAGACGTGTCAGTGGGGCATTCTACTGTGCAATGGTCAATCCTCACACAAATACCCAAATTATGAAAAAAAAATAAAAATCACTTGATTTTAAAAAATGTTACTGGAGTTACGAGTCACAAGCAGCAGTAGAAAAGAATTCCAAGAACTGCATTTTATTGTATGATTATCAGACATAACCTTCTTCAAAATGTTGCAGATACAATGAGCCAACCAAAATCTTCCTCGAAATAACAGTCTAGAAAGAACAAAATTGATACCTTTCTCCATCAGAAAAATTTACAGAGTCTTCTACATTACTGGTGGTAGAATCATTTGCACGTGCTACTGCTTGTGGAATTGAAGCTTTTAACTGTGCGATTTCTGCTTTCAGTTCTTCACACTGACAAGCAAATTGATTTTTTTCCACTTCTAGTAGTTCAGCCTGGCAAGTAAATAAAAATTCCTTTATATGTTAAAAAAATTGCATCTTATAAATAAATGCATCTTATACAAATTTACACCATTTTAACTTTACTGACTGCTTTTAGTTAACTTTTCAGTGAGATTGTAATATATGACAACCTAGACAAACTCCTTTAAAACAGCCAGCTGTCAGCTGAACAACTGTATCTGTGTGCCCCCTAAGCTTGCTCTCTCTTTTGTCTCAAGTCAAAGCCACTTGGAGCCTTGTAGTCTCTCTCCTAATTTTGCTTATTTCTATCTACGCAAGCAGAACAGGAGATCCTAGGATAATTTAGTATTTCTTCTCACTTTTAGGTAGCTTGATTAGTTAGTGGACTGAAGCACACAACACCTTGTGTATGAGAACTATGAAACACCCATTAAAAATTAGAAATAATTGGTAATTTGAAGGATATCACTGCTTTAACAAACGTACCTCGCTTTTATATCTGTCTCTCTCAATGCTGCACTTGTCCAGTTGCCTGAAAACATCATCCAGTTGCACAGCAATTTCATCTACCTCACTCTTGTTTTCACTATCTGCATATCCAGTTTTTAAATTTTGCAGGGTACTACATTGTTCCTTTAGTTTTGCTATTTCTTCTAAGGCCTGTTCATACAGAATGGTCACTTCAGACAAGCTTCTTTCACAACCACTTTCTTCTTTAAATGAAGGAACTGTCTCAGTCGACTGATGGCACATTTCTTTTTTTACATACTTATTATTCAATTCAAAAATCCTTTGTTCCAGCGTTTCTACTTGTTTGGTTAATACTTCACATTTGTTTTTGTACATTTCTTTTTCTTTGCTTAATAATTGCAGCTGATTTTTCAGTTCATTTCCAAAATCTACAGATGTCTCGGAAGCAGCATTAACATTGTGCTCTTTAGTTTCCATCCCTGCCCTGGGAACTTGAATAGCAATGTCATCTTCCATCTCTTCCTTTTTAACAACTAATTTTGGGAGCTCTGTCTGTGTCGATGAGGTCAACTGTTCAGTTTTTGATTCTGAAGTAGCTGCACTGCAAGGTTCTCCAATGTCACAGTTTTCTTTCTGCTTCACTTCTTGATCCAAATTAATACATTCAGTTTTTACTACAGGAATATCAGAATCTGCTGAAGGCTTTGGAGTACTGCTCTCCTCTAAAATAATGACATCATCATCATGGTTGTTGAATGTTTTGTCATTTAATCGAGGTGTCTTTAAAGACACAGGTGTAACACAAGTAGGTGTCTTCCGTTTAAGACTGAGAAGCAAAGTATTAAACTGTTTATTATATTGCAAAGTCAATTGTTTCAAACTATGTTTAGTGTTTCTATAACCATTATTAAAAGCTACCACTCAGTAACTAGAAAGGGATGTCTCCCTACATAGCATTTTAAGATGTGTAGCCAGAGTAAGTACCTTTCCTGTAAACACAAGTGGCTGACATCCTCACACTGAATTATCACCTTCACACATTATTGAAAAACAGACTAAGATTCAGTATTTGTGGAAACATCCCCCCCCCTCCCATCCTCCATCCCACATGCATTCCTTAACCAACAGAAGTTAAGAAAAACATACTACAGAATGCAGTTAACACAATACAGTCTTTTCCTAAACAAACAAACTACTAAGGAACTTTCCTCACCAGTACACACTACTTTTTGCTGCATTCACTTTTATACTTCACAAGGTTTCTTGGTACCTTTAATCAACCTGCTGCTTTCTATGCTCCCAAAAGTGACATATGAATTTTGGCAGCTATTACCTGAAGACAGGATTACATCAACACCATGATTTTCATTAACAAGTTATTAATTTTAGAAATAAATAGGAATCTACTTTGCACAGGTTCACTAACCTGTTATCAGAATCAGAATGAGGTGAAGATACTGATCTATTTAAAGTAAGCAGAGATCTTTTGACAGAAGCATTTGATGTTTCTGGTAGAAGTGATCTTAGAACAGATTCCTTTCCACTCACAGCTGAGAATGTTCTGAAGTCTTTACTTGAAGAAACAGGTGTTCTTACAAACACTTCATTATTGACCTATAACATAATATTAATTAAGAATTAAAAGAAACAGACATTAGTAGAGTCTTCAGAATAGGTTTAAGCAGTTCTAACTATCTGCCAACACGCGGAATTCTTACCAGCATTTCTTACATATACTACAAATATCTCCTTGAACCTTGCTCAGTATTCTGCAATAACTAAGGCTAACTTGACTCTACAATGCAAACCACAATTTTCTTAAATATTCTACAACCCCTACCCCCAAACTCTACTGATACCTGTGAAGTGTTTCCTTCATGTTGGTTTAAGATATACAACATACTAGAAAGCAGCAAATTCTATACCGTAATTACAGACTTTTACCAGATTTCTTAGAGGACTGTGAACACTGTACACTCCTCTCCGTGCACAGATTTACTGCTGTCAGAAAGCAGCTTTCTGATCTTACAAGTCTTTCTCTAGATAGCTATTTTAAAAGTACTGTGTAGAACCTCAGGCAAGAGCTTTTCCCAAGCTGTATCTGTCTGAAGCTTGACCATGACACACAAACCTGCTCATAATTAATTCAGCTTGTCTAAAGGAACAATACTTTACCCATAGAAATTACTTTTTTACTTGGGTAAACGTAACTGGAGAAAAACTAATACGATGAAGTATATAGATTAAAACGGCACATGTAAAATATCTACAGAAATTGAGTGATCTTCAGATGGCACTTTACTATGAAAGCAACTTAAACCAAAATCATGCTTAGGAAATTTGATTCTGAGTTACAATCTACACACTAATCACTTCACCGTGTTGATCTGCATCTGCATTTAATCTGAATTTAAGTGCCTCCTTGCAAAAGTACAGCTACTACAAGTCTGCCCATCTCCACCCCCTACCCCAGTTTTAAGGGCATCTTCACTATCTCCTCATAATATCTCTCTACAACAAATGCACTTTCAATAATTAGATGTCATTCTCTCCTGGGTTCAGCAGTAGCAGCCATTTTTCTCCTTCTTTGTTGCTGGTGCAGTGCTGTGTGTTTGACTTTCAGCCTGGGAACAACACTGATAACACTGATGTTTTTAGTTGTTGCTGAGTAATGTTTACTCTGACCAAGGACTCTGTGAGTCTCAAGCTCTGCAAGGGAGGAGGGGAAGCCAGGAGGAAGCAGAGACAGGACACCTGACCCAAACTAGCCAAAGAGGTATTCCATACCACAGCATGTCATGCCCAGTATATATACTGGGGGCAGTTACCCAGAAGGGCTAGATCGCGGCTTGGGTTGGGCATAGGTTGGTGGGTGGGGAGCGGTTGTATTCTCTCCCCTTGTTATTTCCCTTTTCATTATTATCATTGGTGGTAGCAGCAGTGGTTTGTGTTATACCTTAGTTACTGGACTGTTCTTATCTCAACCCGTGGGAGTTACATTCTTTCAATTCTTCTCCCCATTCCTCTGGGAGAGGGGGGAGGAAGGGGGAAGGGAGTGAGTGAGTGGCTGTGTGGTTCTGAGTTACCCCTGGGCTTAAACCACGACACGCTGGAAAACTATAACGCTTTTTACAGTGTCCTGGGATTCCTACTGAGGTTGTTAGGCCCTGGTTTGAGCCCTAGATTTCTGTAGAAATCTGGGTGCAAAGGAGGCACACAGTAGGAAGGGGCCATGCTGTTTCCACTGGGTACTGATGAGTAAAATGCCAATTACAAAAACCACCCACCCTAATAAATACGATGAGAGATTAGAAATACAAGGAAAAGTTTCAATACACAGACAATACCCAGAAACTTCTGCAATTGTAAGAGAAGGCTCAACAAAACCTTGACACCCTGCTCCAACCTTAGAGTGGGTGGCTCATTGAATTCACTTTTTACCCCTCCACTGCTCTGCTCTCTCTACTGGCAAACAGAGGGCTCTTGCAATACAAAGGATGTCTCCATTAAAACACATTTTTTTGAAAAATGAATGCAAAACCCGGCAAAGCTAGATCCAGCCACAGCACATCAGATTTCATGTTGCAAGAGCATGCTACCTCTTCTATTAAAGCTGGTGCCAGTGATCACATTCTGCCATTCAGTTCACTCTGTGTGGTTGTATATTTTCTTAATGAGGATCTGAAATCAGCTCCCTTCTCTTAACTTGACAGTCTGCCAGAATTATGCCATTTTACCAAATGCAGAAATCATACGATCCGTCTGTTGTCTGCAGCCATGCAGGGGAAACATTTTCCAAAGAGAAATGTGGGTTGGCCCCATAAGTATGTAATTATCCAAATTCTGAAGTGTTTCAAGGTGCTCTTGGACCTGATGCTGGCCATCTAAGCTCCTATGAAGTCTTTCAGAAGAATGTACACAACTAAGCTATTGAGTTGGCAGGAAATTTTTGGAGTACAGGACCCTGCTTAGCTTCCAGTAATCATTCCAATGCCATAGAAGAGCTAGGAGTGACTGATACATTTTCTAGCATTTTTTTGTAAGAGGGTTTTGTCCCTCTAAAGCTCCTTCTTAAATACTACATACAAAGCAGTGATGCGTTTTCCATCATTGGAGAGCAAAGACAGAATATTGTTGGTTTACTAATAGCGCACATATGCTGTATAGACATATAAACGAAACAGGATGTTGAACCAGTCAGTTGGTCATCAGCTAAAGCAAACTTTAATTCAATGCCTGGCCTATTCAATCAAACTGCACAGTACTGTTGCCAGCAAGAACAATTCCACTACCAAAATCAGTTTCCTATCAACTTCAAGAGTTACCTGGTAGCTGAACTCTAGACGCTTCTTCAGTTTTTCCCTGTCTCTGCCCAGCAGCAAGGAATAAAAAAAAAAAACAAAACACACCAAAAAGCTTAGATTCAACATGTGAATTCATTATAAAAACAAGCCAGCCTCAAAATCTAAAGCAAACACAACACTCCTTTATCTCAGTTACATACAACAGCTTAACGTCAAAAAAAATTCTCTCATAGATTAAGGTTTATTTTAAAAATTTGAAAATAAAAAACAAACCCAAAAATAAACCAACCCCGAAACTCCCAACTCTAGAATACCAGCCAGTATTAGTTAAAATTACCCAAGCTGGTTTTTTTTTAAACACACCTTAGTTAAGAACCCTCTTATTATGAAACAGGTGTATTGAGGTATTCAGCTGGTTCAACACTGAAAAATCCTTGAATTTCAGTCCTTGAAAAATAACAGTTCCTTAGACAAAGTCTCCTAACAGCGCTAGTAGCCCACTTCTGTAACATCTCAAACTATTTTCATCACTTACTACCACAAAACAGTGCCCCTCTAAGAGCTGTACTTGAATACCAATTGCTGCATTGCTCTCCTTAGTAGCTGTTAAATGAAAGGCCCCTTTTGTTACAACTTTCCTAATTTTGATTTAGGAGGGCAAACAGGTATTAAGTCAGAGAGAAATCTGAATGTAATGCCAACATGCTAGTAGCAAAAAAACAGTGCTATTCATCTATTCACTCCTACAGTCAAGTCTTGATTTTAAGGTACTATTTTCTGGCTGGATATATTCCCAGAAGAGATGCAATTACACCACACGTGACAGTAAAGGGCATTTAGTTTTCACATTCCCTTTCTAATGCTGAGACACTTGTAAGAAAGTCTCTACTACTCACTTTTTCTTGTAAGTTTTCTCATATGTAGGATGTATTAAGTCATCATCTTCTGGTTCTTCTGGCACATTACAATTCCTGAGTCAAGGAAGGGGAAGGATTTGAGGGTGGGAAATGAAAAAGAGCTTAACAACCATGTTTATAAGAGGTGATAAGAACTAAAAGCAGTACTGAAATATTCATCGAAATCTAATGTTACCGGAATTGTGGGTCAGGGTTCAGTGAGCAGAACCACTTTTCCGGCAAATGCTCTATTCCATCTGGCAGCTTCCGCCATTTCAGACATGAATCACATTGTACCCATGTCTGATCAGGCTGTTTTCTGTAATGAAAAAAATACCAGCACTTTCACATGAAAAGTTCATTTTCATGACTGAGTGTAGAAGAGTAATAACAGTATGTAAATTTCTTCTATTTAGAAGTGATACTCACTGTATCTCCTCAACTGGCAAAGCTAATGGGTATTCTCCATTTGCCTTTGTTTTCATTTCATTCCAGTAATCATTAAGCTTCTCTCCTAATGCTGCTATTGTAAGTCTGAAAAGTTTTTAAAAGACCACCATAAATAATCAAATCCTAGCACAATAAGAACTTTTATAATCTACAATGAAAGAACAATCATGAACCGCTCTAATATTTCTATTTGCACAACAGTAAGCTTTTTGCTTTGAGAAAAGCCTAGAAATCAGAAATTGTGTGAAGTCATGTTTGCCAATAAATAAATTGCTGAAAATATGAGTTGGAGCACAAAGACTGAAATCAAAGAGTCCTCAATTCAGAAGCACCATGAACGTACAGAGCAAACTCTGAAGCTACATCACCAGTTCAACCTCAGTCGTAGAAGAAACACGTACAAACCCACCTCTGTCAATCCAGTACGTAGCTGTGTATTTAGCTGATATTTCCATACATCCATGGAACTGCAGGTTCATGACTACTCCAAGCTGACATGCAACAATATGACATGAAGACTGCAAACTTACCATTGTAGTATAAAGTCAACATGTTGCTAAAAGGAGCAGGCTAGTCTTACCCTAGGTTAATTTCCAGCTAGTTCCCTGATTAGGGCTCATTGTGCAGCCCAATGACTACCAGAGCCGGCACACAGGAAGGAGCTGTGTGTAACAGCAGCAACAAGCCCCACAAATGAGGCAGAGGTAAGAATGCCTCTTGTAAGCATGCTGAATTTATGTCAGGGTAAAGTGGCTGGGTAACCAGAGTCTGAAAGCCAGTCCATCCCTGCTTGGCTTATTCCAATATTTAAACCACCTTGTGCCTTGAACTAACACAAATGCGTTTGCAGTGAACCAGTATGATGACCAAGAGAGTTCTGATTTAGATCACCTCTGAACCCAAGTCATGAATTTCTGTGCCAAAGAAAAGGGAGTACCACAAAGGCAGAAATGAGCAGCAATACATGGATGGGATCACATCCCTCTTCTGGAGGGGGAAGAAGGGCAGGTCAGTTTACACTGATCATGAAACTGCAGCATCAGTTTTATGTTTCTGGTTTGGGCAGGAAAGTTACCTTTTGAAAACCAGTAGCACTCTGCAGAAAAACATTTATAAAGGAGATCTTTCAAGCATAGTATCCCTCTGTGCCCACATTATATGGTTTTGTTTTTTTTTTTAAAAAGAAACATGTAAAAAGCATTCAGTGCTCACAGTGCCAGTTTGCACAACCTTAGTGCAAACCCTGGTCAACACAGATGACCATTCTATGATGTTCCTAATTCCTCCCTTTCTGCCAAAGGAACTGTTAGTGCCACCACATAAGAAAGGTTCAGGGAACATCTGTATTGAAAAAACTAAGAAGAGCTATTTTCCAGTTTGACTGACTACCTGATCTGCTTTACCATGTGTTTTTGTTAAGGTTTCTGCTAGCACAATGGTGAAAGAAACACGGGAACTTCTTAAAACTGGCAATATCACTGCAAAGAGCAGCACAAACTGTGGGTACCAGTTAAAGGTACAGGCAGATTGAACTGCACTGGCTGTAGCAGCTATTAGGTCTGTTCCTCCTCCAGGGGAACACTGTTTCAACAGCAGGAATGACCAGATTTATCATGCTCCTCAATTGCTGCAATTAGCAGGTCTGTTTATTACAGCCCTCAGGTGTGGTTTCTGGGTTATCTTTATAGGCTGAGCTGAATATAAATTAGCAATTCAGGAAACGCATGGTGGACATGTTGCCAGTGGAAGCTGAACCACAACTGGCTGAAGGGCAAAACATGCAGTTTGAAAGAGGTAATGAATTCTCCTGCCAAAGTTTACCCTACCTATGTTTAAAAGTTAATACCCTAAATTTCTAAGTCTAAGACAAAAGCAAGTGTTAAGGCACACAGAAGGAAAGTACCTGCTTTTTTAAGTGTATATGGTCAAAGGAGCCATCAAGAACAGAAACAAACCTGACTGATGAGGTAGTGATAAGAACAAACCTGGTCAGTATGTAGAGCGTGAGAATGGTTATTTTTTCAGTTGGAAGGATAAGGAAAGGAAAAGAGAGGAGCACGGGCAGTCATAAAACCTGACCAATTAGCATTAGCAAAGACAACAAGAAACAAGTGTAGTAAGTCATGCTAATTGACAGGCTATCAAAAAATACAGGCAAATTAGGATTTTGCAACTGGTAAGGATGCAAACCTGAGGATTCAGGATGCTTGAAACTATGCCAACTGATGAGGCAATGTTCGTGAGCAAGGAGGAGCAGGGAGGAACAAAGAGAGGTTTGACAGAAGAAGGTACAGAAGAAGCAGGTTGCGTGTAAAACAGGTTCAGTCAGTACAGTTGTCTGGACTACAGCTAGCCCTACCTTCTTGTATATTATTTAATAATTTCTTAATTCTCTACATATTCTTTATCCCATGTGTATGGCAAGAACTAAGTTCCAGCTACTGGCGAGAGCTGTGTGTGAGTAGATTTGATGCCAGCTCCTGGAGTCAAGACTGAATGTGTCATGCCAGTTATTGGAACAAGCAGAGGTCTCAGCTGCCACCCACTAAGGCAGGAGGTGCATCCCCCAAAACACAGCTCCTGGGGTGGACCAGTGTGAGTTAGTGTCTCAGCACTGGCAGCTGGAACAGAACTGTGTGTCACAGCTCGTGTGCCTGGTGCTGGGAGGGGGGACAAGCATCTGCATTTTTGCCAGTCCCAGTGTACTGGCATGCATGGAGCGTGCACATGTATTTCCCTCCAAACTGGACTCAGCAGTGAACAGGAGGCCCCAGGTCTGGGCAGCGATATCAGGCATGCAAGGGTTCATGTTGGTATACCCAAGGGAACTTGCAAATATGGAGTGTCTGTGGTATGAGTACCTGAGTACACACACATTTGCTAGCGAACAGCAAACCACTAGCCAGTGCGTAGGGGGCCTTTGAAGCAGGTAAGAGAGCCTGGGTCCAGGCAAGGATGCCAGGAGGACAGAGGGGCCATGCCAGTACTTGGAGGATCCACAAATGTACATGTGCTTGTGAGCCTAGAGTGCCATGTGTGTGCCTTCACAAGTGAGCTTCTATCTCTGCCAGCCTAAGAGAAGGAAGGGGACTTGGCTGTTCATGTTTTATGGGAGTCCTATATGTAACACCTTGTCTGTGGCAGACTCTGTAACAGCCATGTCAGTGTCCTCTGCATGCAGCTCTGGGACATGTGCTCAGCTCTGCTACTGGTTGAACCTGCAAACAGGAGGGTCGTAGCCACATCCTGCAGCCAGGGCAGAGACCCCAGGTCCCCAGGCTGGGCTTCAACAGCCAGGCAGGAGGGAGTCCTGAGACAGAGCTGCTGGAGGAGGCAGCTGTTCCTAATACCCCTTTTAACATGAAGCAGCACAGAAAACAGAATACAGCCAACAGCCCTGTCATCATGAAAGGAAAAAGTAATAAGAGAGTGTAACAATTCTCCAGGCTTCTATTCAGGAAGTTTTTCCTGGACAGTTGTTATGCCTCAGCTTGAAAACTGCTTACACAACTCATGCCCTCTAGCCTGTCTCCTCTCCACACGCTTCCTTTCACAATGCCAGTACAAGCGACTCACAGCAGAGGAGTGTACACAGATTAGGAAACTAGTTTAAAAATTTAAGTCAGACTACATTCCCAACCTGGTTCACAGTTTAACTATAAGAAATATCACATTAGATACTAATTGATGGGATGGATGCAGATATGCGACAAGTGGCAACCCCGAGTTAGAAATAAAAACTGAAACAAAGCAATGTCCCAAATCACCACTACCTTCAGGATGGCAGGTATTTTAAATGCTCTGTCAGGTAGCAGAGGATTTGAGGGCATTCAAGTCCACTCTTTGGAATGAAACCGAAAAGAAGGGCTCAAAATTATCCAGCAAAGCTATTCCAGAAAGGAACCAAACAAGAAATGTTATGAAAAAAGTTAACAGCATGGGATTCGTGTATCACAATTTCAGTCAAGTGCCACACATACCCATATTTTGGCAAGTTATTCTGTGCTCATTTTTACAATCATTGAAGGGCAGAATTGCAACCAACCACTTTTTAGGGCACTTACTTTACAATGAAGTGGACTCTAGACGCTCTAGACTTCACTGACTGAACAATGAATTCAGCATGACGAGTGTACATCTTACCCTTGCTGTTCAGAACAGTCATGCAGTTTAATGATGGCACATAAGCTTTTATTTTTACTACTTAGAAGTCTTTATTGCTAAGTATTTCACAATGAACAGAAAGTCTGCATAAAATGTACAGTTACCTGTATTCATTTGTGTAGTCAAAATCTTGTTTGTTATGAGTTGGTTTTAGAAAATTGCATTCAATGATGCCAACTACACCAACACCCATGTTGTTTGCCTGTAAGGAAACAAGATCTATCAGAAAAAACAACATATATTCTATGCTAATACTGCAAGAGTCTGTCAGAGGTAACCAGCTATGTACGCTAGGTAAGAACAATTTTCTGGCTTACAACTCTTCCCCAAAAACCAAAATCTCGACACAAGCCCACCAAATTATTATTATTACTACTACTAATATCCTCTGTTACACCCCTCTTTTTGTCCTGAAAGATATGCCCAGGCCTATATTTTGCGTATCAAGCTTAGTTTCAAAACCAAACATTAAAACAACCACATACAATTTAGTTTGAGCAGCCATTAAGAATTGTATTAAAAAGGTAGTTTTGTAAATGATGTATCAATATCCTAGTTTGCATTCATATTATTTTTAAAAAAACAGCATCTGAGTGCAAATGATTTTTGAAGATGTTAAAATATTTTTGAGCTTTAATTTCTTACCTTTAACTGACAGCCAACTCTTTCATAAGCTTTGATAAGTCTGTTTTTATGGTACATCATTATTCCATAATGATCTTTGTTTCTGCAGTTAAATCCAAAAGTAATTCTTACTGTTCTAGCCTTTTACCAGATATTAAGGAAAAGTTTGGCTAATCTCATAACCACATAGAGTTACTCTGAGTGTTCATTCTAAACTGGGTCCTGAAACTTTTTTCTATGACAATAATTCCTTCAGTATGTCTTAAAATAAAAATAAATAAATAAATATAATCACATGAGTATAACTGCAATGTACCAAGCAGAATTCAGGTAGTTTACAAAGAAAGTCACATCATTAAATTCAGCATGCAATAATGTAAATATAAGTAAAGGATACATTCAGAAATTTTGGCCTATATATATCACGTTCAATGAAGGCAAGGCTTTTGGACACCAGCTGTGTTTTCACTTTTTGTCCTCGCAGAATGATCTGCATTGTTGGCTTCAGATACAAAATACTGCAATAAGCCTACAAAACAGAGTAACTGCTGTTACTAAAAAAACCCCTCAAACATCAAGGTATGAAAATTTTGCAATACACATTATGTTTAGGAAGACAAACTCAAGCTTTAACTCACTTCTATTAAATGTGGGGCTTTTTTCCAACTTGAATCCAGAAAAACAGGATACGTGTATCACAAATTAAATTAATTGCAATCGAAGGACAACTTTTACACATGACATGTTAATAAGGTATCTGAAGATGCAGTTTTAACACTAAAAGAGCTCTCAAGCACAGAAGCCTCTTATTCCCCTACTGAGAGCTTAAATATTCTACTACAAACTTTAAAATAACAAATAAAAGCATGTTAACTTTGCTCCAAATGACTATATATAGCTTGATAATAGCTACATAGATCTATGAATTTTAATTTGCATTTCATTTACCATTATATTTACAACTTCTCATACTTGAAGCAGATATAGGGCTTCAGCAAGTCAGAATAACTGAAGGTTTTAGTTCAAGTGGAATACTTCTGAGTATTATCCCCCTGCCAAGAAGTGTGCCCAGAACACCTAGAAACTGCAGATGCATTTTCTTACAAAAAGACGACTTCAAAGCTTATGAGAATCAATAGTGGAGAAAGTGGTCATATCAATTAGCTTACAGGAAAGTTTTGTCCCTGTCTGCATGAATGCATTCAAACAATTCTGCTTCCCAGAAAACCTAGAAATTATAATTTTAAAATGGATAGGCTTTGTTTGACAAAGATCCAGATGGGCATATGCATGTATACCTGCACTAAGATGGAATCTTACTCTGCTGAACACCACAGACACACACCCCTATTTAACTTCTGAAGCTACTTATTGCATTTCCTGATTTGCTCCTTAGTGGATAATGATGGCTATATTTAACAGCAGAATATATTTGCAAGACTATATAAACCCCAGTAAGTTTCTTCTAACCAGCAAATGTCTACAGAAGTTCACAAATACATTCCACCTTCAATTTCTAAATAGATGTTGACATACTGCCCTAACATTTAAATTCTGATGTTTGTCTCCCTCCTCAATCAACACATCTATAGTATAAGTACACTATATTACATAGTATTACATTAAAACAAGAACACATACCCTCCAGCTTCAAAAAATGAACAAACAAATTTTAAAGAGCCTTATACATACTCTCAATGAGTAGTCACTTTCTGGAACAATCTGGTCCAGTCTCTCTTGTTTTTTATATCCTCTTTTGCCCGTTTCATCTAAGTCTTCTGGAATTCTGATGTCGTATTTATCCTTGTCAAAGTCAAACTCTGTTTTTTCATTTTTATCTCTGAGAAGTAATATTAAAAAATATCCTTATTATGACAAAAAGGAAGCCAATACAAGATAAGATACTGTAGTGGACCCAGGGGTTATCATAAAGATGCAAGAGAAAGGGAATTCCTTTAAGCCATGGTGGTTTTCCACACAGCCTAGAAAGAACAAAAATACCTGTATGTACAGGCAAGTATTACTGCTCACATACACTGAAAGGTAACAAAGTAAGTGAGGGATACAAGGAGAATGGAATTCATCTTACCTTCTAAGATTCCAAATGATAATTCTTGTTCCTTTTTTCCCTATTATAGCATCTAGCTCTGCCAGTAATTTCTCCTCAGTAGAAAATAAAGAATGTGTTAAGATGGCTTTCAGGCTGTTTTTGGATTCCACTGGATCACTTATCTGTCGTAAGCACTATATTAAGGAGAGTAACTTTGAATGAAGTAGGCTTTCAGAACAGGAGGACATTTCCACAACAGTATCCTGTACTTAACTTCACAGGTTCTTTCATTCCACATCCGAGAGCTCCTACAAATGCAAAGGCCTTAACAAATTATAGCCTTTCTTACATGTTACAATTTATTTAGAGTATCTGTAAGATTAGACAAGGAGATATCCTTTACTGATACTATCATCCAAGTTTTGCATGTATCCACAACTTTTCATTCAGAAATTGTTGAAAGGATATGATGGTTGTTAAATGTCACTATAGGAACCATGACATGTTCTGCTTTCGTGACTTCAAGGAAAGTCTGAGATAACAGGCCGACACTCATGGTTTCTCCATTCTTGGTGAAGACAATTGCATCTTTTCCCAGGCGCATTGACCCTGACTTAAACCCATTTCCATACAGTCCTACCGGAACACGGCCATTCATCACAGACTTCTCACTGAAGCCAAAGCTGAAATATATGAAAACATCAGAAGAGTGTAAAAGGTCCTATAAAACTTGAAAACCCAAAAGATGCATGCAAGGCTTACCAAATTAGATTCAGGTACAAGTTAATAGCTTGCTTTAGAGACCATGAACTACTGTACAATGACAATGTAGAGTTACGCAAATCCTGAAAGTTACTCTGCTAAAACCATACTGCAAGAATCCAGATAAATTTACTTTCATCTTTAAGTATTGAAAAGAAATATAATCTGTCTGGAATTATGCAGTAAGCATTCCTATGGGATTCTAATAGTTATCTTGTGGCTTCACAATAAATACTAAGAAAAGCCCCTAAAGCTCCCCTCTACTTGCTTGAAAATGTGCCATCTACATATCTTCCATTAGTAACTGCACATGACATTTAAAGAAAAACAGGTAACTGTATCTAGAACATGGAATTTAACAAGCAAGCTATTATTTACAGTGGCTAATAGAAAAAGAAATGTAACAGTTTTAATTCCAGCTTGCTCAAGTTTACACCCAGAGATTTATCTGCAGGCAGAGCAATCTTTCATTCTAAAAGAACAATTGAACAGCAACTTCTCAGCTAACTGTAGAAGCTGCAGAAATATAATTTCAAACCCTACAGCACATTTAAAGATAAACAAACCACATCAGTACAATTCCCTTAAATTTTCCACAACACCTTCTATTTTCAATATTCCAGAGGTTTTGAACTGAATCTCTCTTCTTCCCCCTTCTTGCTCACTTAACTTAAACAAAAGCAATCAAATTAAAAATATTAGGAAAACATTAAATTTTCCTTAGCTCCACTATAGGGCACTACAGAGTTTATACAGTACAACCACTGCATAGAAAGTTAAACGGGAAGGATGACAGAAAGGATAAAAGGAAATTAAGATATAAAAACACTGATAAAGTTGTGAGAGAGTTTTATTAGCAACTGCCTATTCTAGAGTCTCACTTGTATAACCGCTCACTTTCAAATATGCAAGTTTATAAACAAAATTATTTGATTATATATGAGAAAAGGAATAACCTTAGCAGTAACAGAACTAGCAGCTGGAATTTTCACAAGGAAATAAAAAATGCAAAAGAGGTTATCCACCTTAGCATTTTGTGCAGCTTCTCTGAGTTCATACCATTTCCATTATCAGTGAATGTCAAGCACATAGTGTCGTTTATCACCGTTTTGTCTATCCATATCTGTTTAGCACTCACATCTGGATCATAAGCATTATCTGAAGAGAAAGAAAGCAAATAAGGGTGAGATACTAAGAAGCAAAAAGTAAACAGTTTAAGTGAGAACATATTTTAAAGTGTTGTAATTCCAGTGAAGATGTCCGATAACTCTTCCAAAGTTACATAAATCCATATGTAACACCCAACACAGCCTTATCTAGTAGGAATACATATATAATCAATCTGCCAAATGTCAGGCTTGCAACACTGCCAAATAGCTATATGGAACAGCTGCTCCTAACCTCACTGTAGTGTTGTGCTTGCACATATGTTTATTTGCTGAATATGGCAGCTTAATGTAGTCCCCCAGTTGTGGGCCCGTGACACTCAAGACACATGTTAAACTAATGAAGCTCTGAAATTGCATCCATTTTTCAGCTCCACAGCTAGGTATGTAATACCAATAAAGAAATTTTGTGCTGGCACTGATACAAATTTCTCAGCTAAGTCACTGAATATTAGTCAACTTTTACACAGAAGCAAGAAACCATAGCTTTTAATAAAGTAAATGTTACACTAAAACCTAAGTCTCCTAAAACACTATCTTCTTTATAGATGACAACACTAAATCAAAACGTTATGACGTTTTAAGAGCTGCATCAAAACTTGGCAAACCTTGCCTGGAAACAACACACAATTTCCCAGCTATTACAAGATGATAGTAATACATAGGCAAAAATTTAGGTGGAGCTGAGCAGCTCAAAAATGAGAGCAGAAAATGAAACCAAGACAAGTTTCTACTTTCATTTCCTGTCTCCCAAACAGTTGTTGCAATATTTACTTTCTCCCAGCCACACAAACACCTTTTCCGGCAGGCTCCTAGGAGGCTACAGTCCAGAATGCAGACAATGTATCACTGATATACATGGCTGCAACAACATCTTACCTACTGCAGGCCTGTGGGCTTTTTAACTGGGAAATAGATTTGAAATATTACCACAACTTCAGATAATAAAATTTGAGATACTAAAAAAGGCAAGAAAAAAACCTGAAGCCCAGCTCCCCATCATCCCACACAGTTCTGTGAAATCTAGAACGCTGACACCACAAGTGCAGGAGATACAGGTGAGAAAACTTGTTGCTGCTCTGTTACCATGTTGCTTCCATATTAACAGAACTGTCACAAATACACCTTTTGCTAGTACAAGTTGGTCAAATTTGAGAAGTCACAACTTCTACAGAAAGCACAAAATGCTTTAGTTTAAACTTCTGCTTACAGGATTTGAAAGAGCTTGCAGCATTGCTACTGCAAGTGAAATAGAAACCATGGCTCCACAAATATTTCTTGTCAGCAAAGCTAGTTTAGATTTCATCTGCCCGCACACCATTTTCTCACATCTCTTTTCCTCCCTTCCCCAGCACTGTGCTACTCATGGAATTTGCAAGGGGGAAAGCACAAGGAAAAGGAGGGGTAGGATGTGATGGCAGAGCAGAGGGCAGTGCCCCTGCCTCACTGCCTGTTTTGCAAGTTCAGCTGAGAGTCATAAATAAACAGCTCTAGTCAACACTGCGGCCTATAAAAAGGAGTCACAGCTCAGCAGCTTGCTTTCTATAAGCATAAAGTACAAATTACATCCACAGTGAAACTGCATCATTACTGTGGATGAAAAGATATTTCAGCAAACGAGGTCATTTCAAGTACAATTGAATGGTTGGAAGCATTCTTCCAAGACCATGATTTATGAAGGTCTCCTGATCTGTCAGTGCTCCAACTCTCTCTAGATGTCCCATTTACTCTCTTCAAAGTATTCATTAGTTTACCTATATTTAATCTGACCGAGTACTAATGGGAGAAGCCAGCAATATAACCATCAAAAACTGGCAGAAGGGGCTAGAGCTTAAAGGCAAATTTCAGCACACACACCATTAATGTTTTAGGCAAGCTCACATAAACTAAAATTCAGATCTCCATAACATAACAATTGGTATTATTTGGCATTTGGCTTACAGTATAGCCTTTCCTAGCATGTGATAGGTGGATTATAAAATTCACTTAAACAAACATGCCTAACTAAAAGCCTTTACAACCAATATGTTGCTACAATGCTTTTGAAGCTTTGTTAAAGCAACACATATAACAAACCTGAGGCAAAGGAAGAAAAGTCTAGATGCCTTGCACAACACATCTACCATCATTCAAGCCAGGTAGGGTGACAAAACAGCTGAAATGCCCAGCCCTTTCTGCAGTCACATGGTTTTGGTTTCCTCCTCTGTGACAGCTCTGGCCTTATCTAGCTGAAAAATTTCTACTTTCTTTTGTTAGGTTAATTTTCAAGATTAACAACAGCAAAATGTGCACATAAGAAGTGAAGGAATGTGGGACCAGAAGAGCTGCTCCCTTTGGCAGTAGCAAACTGCTAGATAAGCTTGGCAAGCCTTTCTAAACCACACCTTTATTTTGAGGAATCAGAAGAAGTCCACTAATCACCCCCTAACTCAGGAAACAAGCAACCCTGAAGATATCCAGTTAATTGCTATTCAAAATCAAAAGCAAGATGATCAGCAGGAGCTAATAAACATATACACAGCCCTAGCTAACAGAGGACAGTAGAGACAATAACATAAGCAGAACTCTTAGAACACTGACAGACCATTAAAAGGAACCACTCTAGCGGCTCTCTTCATCCTGAAGATGTTCAGCCAGTAATTTGGTAATCCAAAAGAAAATTAGGATACTTGAGGAGTATTGTGACTGTGCAAAAAGTACTACTGAACGTTTTGAGGAAGCATTGAAGAAAAGGGAAAAGTCAAAGTGCCTGTACAAAGAATGGTATAATGGGTGGAAGGTTGGGGAGAAGAGGATAATACACACTGATTGTGTGCAAGCTGGCTGCTGGTCAGTATGCTTTTATGGCTGGACTCTGTGCCACTCTGCTCTTACTGAATGCTATTTCTAATGATTTCCTGTGCTAGCATGAGCTCTGTTCTCAGTGTGTGCTTGCACACATTTGTTCTGCTATCAAACATCAGGCTGGACAAGTTGGAAGAAACCAGCAACTGGTGAGATCCAAGGTCTAAACTAGAGACTGGTAAGAAGCCCAGGACAAAGGTACTGGAAAGACTCCCATGTCTTGGCAAAACACCCAGAAACACGAAAAAGAATGAGTGATAAGTGAGTGAGAGTACACATATGTGCCACTACTGAACTTTAAACCCAGTTAGGCAAGAAGCAGGAACAGGGTAAGGCCATATGTACTGTTCATGTTTTGAGCACTGCTTGTGAGCTCTTGCAAAGTTACTGGCCTCCTGTCTGTTACAATCTGTCTGTGGCCAGCCGTGTTTACAGGATGCCAGTATACACACATCTTTGGAATGTGCACTCAGCCTTAATACTCTCTGGGCCTGAGAAGAGAAAAAGGCAGTAGTAGACTTGCATTTGATGGTATAGGAGAGAAGCAACTCACTTGGTTCCACAGTCTTCTATATTTGGCAACCCTTAGAAAACAACTCAGCAAATCATACAAGACACCTGCAACCGATATCAAGAAGTCCAGGTGCAGCTGGACTCAATCCTAGTTCCAGGCTTGGTCAACAGTTTATGCCTAGGTACAAGATGCTGTATGTGGGTCTAGCAGGAGTCTAGATTTTATTCACAGTTCTAAGGTGAACCACAGGACTTCCAACAACACTTTATTATTAACTAATACACACACAGAGAGTCAAATACCTAAACCAAAACACAGAAGAAGCTATATATGTATATGTACATATATATGCATGTAAATAATGTAACATATAAAAGATCCTGTTAAAAATTCCCCTCAGATGCAGCAAAAATACTCACATCAGCTTTTTCAGCATTCCTCACTGGGAAAAGGGTTGAGTATCAGTGAGCAGAAGTAACAGCCCTGATAAACAGTCCTCCTATTTTGTAAACTTGAGAATTTACAAACTTTGAGAGGCTTCCCACTCAGAGGGAGATACCCGGTTGCAGCCAGCTGCAATTCAGGAGAGCCCAAAGTCTCCCTCTCTCTCCCGAGTCCACTATTTATAGGGTCATAAGATGATTTGCTTTAGTCATCAATAAATTTCCATCCTGGCCTCACTTCTATAGCAGTTCCACCAGTTGCACAACTCCAATAGGATATTCCAAGTTGGCAGAGAATGACTGATTATCCCAAAAGTTCTCCTTGTACAATCAGGGAGTACTCAACCCCAGCCTGATCTCTGTGTGCCACTCCCTGTCTTTGCCAGGCAACTATCATTCCTGGTACAGCCAACTCCTTGCACTTAACACGAAATCCTGGGGGGGGTGGGGAGGGAAGGGAGGGAGGGATGCACCACCAGAAAAGTCAATCTGATTGTAAAAAAAAAAAACAAAAAAAACAAACCCCAAAAAAGTAAGATTCCCAATGGTAACAGGATCAACTCCTCCCCCCACCTGAAGGAAAGAGGTTTTGTAACAAAAAAAAGTATTACAATCAAGTACTGAGGCAAAATATTGTTCACATACCTATAAGTTCTGCAATTGCACTGAAAGGCCAGGTGTGACTGGTAGAGTTGGTATGCAAGAACTTTGGACAAAGCTGAAATAAACCACAAACAATGATATTAGCTTGCATTTTTTCAGTGATGCCAAACCAGAAGCAGTTTTTTAAATACAGTAACATTAAATGAAGCTGGATTGTACAACACTACCTAAAGGCTGTAATTTAATTTACTTTCAGATATTGGCATTCTAACATCTTTAAAAGGGAACATTAATATAGTTATTGAAGACAAAAAAGCAGTACAAAATTCAGCACAGGGTCATACTATGTTCTGAGCATGGATTATATTGCTATCCTATTTTTATAAAAATGGTTTGATAGAAGGAACTACTCTAGAGGTTACACCAAAGCCTTAGCCCAAATCTAGTAATAGAAGCATATACATATATATGCTCTTAAATGTTAAAAATGTACTAAGATGTATAACCATGAATATTAAACCTTACCTGAAAGGCGAGCAGCACTTAACATACTCAAGTGTCTTACTGTCTGATGTTATTGCTCCTTTTACACATGTCGATCAAATTCACCTGCCAGACTCTCTCAAGTAGTGGTCTGTACTTTTAGCAATTCGATCTCATACATTTTAACCTCACGATATGTACCCAGAGGAATGTAGCCACTACTAGGATTAGATAGGGATATGCAAATAAAGTACCTATTTATGGGATGTATTCAGTGACAAAAAGTATTATCAAGTGATTTATGAAAGTCTGGGTTCAGGTATATTCACCTTGATCAAAATACTAGAAAATCAGAACTAAATATCCATATAAAAGTTAACTATTTGTCAATGCAATGTCTGGAGAAATGTACCTATTAAGCCAGATACAGTTGGCATTCACCTTATCACTGACGTTATCTGTAATTACACTTTTACAAGGCCTTTAACACAACCCACTGCACATATATGCTTAAGCCTCACTGGCATAATTATGTTGATGTAAAAAGCGGTGCCTATGAATACATAACACTGGAACTAGTCCTTTTACAGTGCAGTTACTTCAAAAAACATAATCCATACAATATATATAAAATTGAAAAACATTTGAAAATAGCATGTATGTACCCATATTTCATAAATTTTACAGAACTACTACACTGACAAACACTTATGTAGTTAGTAAAGTCTAAATTAAAGCAAATAACCACTTCAAGTTCATGTAGCAGTGAAAGCGAATAATGCTGCAAGTTCTAGAGCTGTGAGTCAGGTACTGGAGCAGGAATAAAGCAACAGCCTTAGTTCTGATCAACATAAATTACCACCAAATCTCACCTCTATTCTAAGGTTGTAAGAGCACAGGACACACTTTCGGACTGCAACTTAATCCCTGTATTTCTCCAATGAGCTACAAGTATGGACAGACAACACATTCTTCATTGCCATCTGTGCTTTAAAACTCAAGTTTCATAAAGCTAAGGCGCTGTGCCCCTTTCAAATGCTTAACAGATACGTACAAATAATTTAGAATCCAGGAAGAAAATGATATCAAGTCTACTAATGGAAATCTCACATATGCCATGGCATGTGGTTAAAAGGACCTTCAATTTTCTTCCTCTGCCGTACAGTAACTCAGTAGATATGAAGATCTCTGTACCATTTTCTTCACTTCAACCTTTAACAGCGCTGGCATCAGTTGCTGCTTTGCTTTCTAAGCTTCATGATCACAACACACAAGAAACAACTGGGGATTTTTCCACCTGAAATTCCTTCTCGTCAAGCCATAAAACCTAACACTAAAACAACCTCAACAGCACACAAATGGACATTCAAGCATTCAGCATCTACTCAACTTGCTGCTAAAGCATTTCTCTGCTACTAGCCAGTGAAAAAAATCCAACCATATATAAGGTAGACTACTTCAACCTCTGGAGTTAATTGCTGGCATTGAAGCCTCAGCAATATGGATTTGGTGAAAAGTCCTGTCTGTACTTTTGACAAAGGCATAAACTCACAGTTGCAAGACTCCCTTGGTCATCAGCCAATGCTGATGTAGGAAGGAATCTCAGTTTCATCAACACTGACATAATCACAAGTAAGTGTCCTTGTTTGCTGTGAAGCAAAAAGCGTGCATGTCCATGGCAAGAAAATCTTAATGTGTTGTCTGTGTAATGCAAAGCTTCTTCACCTGTCCTTTCACTGCTGCATACCAGTGATAAACCTCAAAAAAACCCCAGCACCTTAAAGAAACAGCATCTTCTATAAACAAACACCAGAATCATCCTGATCTCTAGATCACTGTTTCAAGCAGTAAAGTTTTGAGAAAGGCTTGAAGGTGGTACACAGAAGTGTGAACTTGTCAACACATGTAAGAAATGAGAACACTGGAGTTGGAACATGGGAACTGTAATAAACTGTCTCTAATATCCATTTCCCCTTCCTCCCCCCAGCAAAAGGTGACCAACTATCCCACAGAGTAGTTCACAGGAAAGCACCTCATAGCACCTTTTGTTCATGTAAAGCACAAAAAAAAGGGCACACAAGAAAGTAAAATTAAAAATCCCCAGAGAATAGTGGTTTAAGGCCATTATCTTTTTAGTCTGCTTCAGAACACATCCAGCTACCAGCAACAACTCACCATTTCCTGATGAACTCACCAGGAAATACTTAATCCCAGAATACTTAATCCCATTTTGTTTCCTTATACTTCATTCAAAGCACCACTTTAATTAGCTCACGAATAACTGGAGTTCAGTAAGTACAGTAAGAAAGAGTTAGTTCCCTGGTGAGCACTCCCTTTTAGCTATGTTAGGATGACTGGGCCTAATATATTTTGTGACTAAGTGAGTTTTGTTAGTGGTTCCACTTTCCCTCCTGAGCCCAAATGCAGCCAAATTCCTTTCGGAAGTACAACTAAACCTCCCGCTCCTTCAAACTGCATATACAGTGCATATTATAAGCTGCACTAAGAGGAGCATCTCCTACAATTAAGACCAGCAAATATTTAAGAATAGGCAGCTTAACTCTTAAAAACAACATGCAGTGTTGAGAATTATAGCTTTCCAAGAAAACTGGAGCTCTTCCATCCTTGGCAGATGATAAGGCATGCACAGATCGAATTACCACTGAAAAATATATCTTATCTTATGAAAGCATTTCACAACTTCTTGGGGAACAACCCCACTGCCACTTTCTTCCTCTCCCTCCCAGTTATGCAGCCTGGTTACATGACTGTATGATGAACCCCATCAGGGAGCCTATCCAAATTAAAACCCATTTTTAAGTTCTTATTTTTAACCTGGACCACCTCCCTGATCCGTCTCATCATACAGCTGAGCAAAAGTGAGATAATGCCAGCATGGGAACGGGTTACCAGGCCTGCTCACCCTGCCTGCGTTGTTTACACATGCTTCTGAAACTAATGAAAATATTTTGGGGAAACCCAACCTATTTCCAAAGGACAGAAGCCGACAGAAGAGACTGCGACCATCAGCTCTCTATTGCTCCCTAGAAAACAGAGCCTTTTACACTGTAGGACACAACCTGTTTAGAAGCTGTATTATCTGCTTCCCTATAGCAGGCCATGAAATCCCGCCCCCAGTACCCGAGCCAACCTACCCGCACAAGAGAACTTCCCCGCCCGCTCAGCCCGAGCTAACCGAGCCGAGTTTGTGCCGCGACGGAAGGCGAGCAGCCCGCCGGCCTCTCCCCCCGCCCGGCCAGTGCTGCTGCCAACGGCTTCCCTCGCCAGTGCAGTGCCCGGGGCTGGGTAAGCAGCTGCCGGGAGCGGCACACGGCGAGGAGGACGGTGCTGGCTTATTTTAGGCGGAACCAGATCTTCCTGATCCTTGGCCGACAACTTTTTACCCCCCAGAGAGGCCGAGGCGCCACTCCCAACCCGGGTGGACTCCGCTCCCTGCTTTCCCTGGGGGAAAACGACGAGCTGTTTCTCAGCAGCGGCACGGCAGCTCCCCCCTCCCCAAAGCGGCCTTCCCCCAGCCCGCCCCTCAGCCACCGCGCTCATCGCACCGGTGCCCCGGCGCCGACGGAGGCCGAGAGGAAGAGAGCCCGTCCGCTGAAGTGCCCGTCAAGCCCCCCGGGCTGGCCGCCTCTGGCCCAGCACCACTCACCGCGCTGAAGCGGATGCCGCCCTGTGTTTTCGCCGCCATCTTTTGTGCCACAGCGAGAGCCGGGGAGGGCGCGAGAGCCTGTAACCCGCACTTCCGCCTCGCCCCCTCCACTCACGCTTCCGGCACCGAGCGCGCCGTCTCGCGGAGAGGTGCGGGCCCGGCTGTGGTGTGGCGGCGGCAGCTGCCGGTGGGGCCGGGGGGGCTCGGCTCTGCCGGCCTTTGGGCTGACACCCGGAGCTGTGGTGGCGTTGGCACTGCCCCGCGGACACGCAGCGGGTACTGGGGGCTTTCAGCGCTGGGAGCCTCTGAGGTGCGGGGTACATCGCACAGCGCTACAAAGGAGGGACGGACTGCGGAGAAAGGGTGAAATATGAAAAGCAGTTTTCACAAAATCACAGCATGGTTTGGGTTGGGAGAGACCTTAAAGACCATCCAGTTTCAACCGCTTGCCACGGCAGGGACACCTTCCGCTGCTACTCGAAAGCCCCATCTAACCTGGCCTTGAACACTGCCAGGGATGTGACAGTCCCTTCGTGGGGCAATCCCTGTGCCAGTGTCTCAACCACCCTTTAAATCTACACTATTATACCTACTCTAAATCTAATCTAAAATCCATCAACCCACGCTCCTCTGCCCATAGGTCTTCAAGATCAGGTGTACTGAAGAGTGTCCTTCCAAATGAAAAGGTTACACTTCCAGGGCACTTTCCCTAAACATACAGAAACGCAGAGAATGTTTTTTGGAAAGCCATGCATACCAAGAAAGACTTACGGAGCAGCAGTCCTGAATTTCTCAGGGGCAGGCACTCCCTCCATGATGGCGGGTCATCAGTGCCTCTCAGTCAGTCAATGACACCCCACCCACCATTCTGCAGCACCCGCAGCTTCCTCCACCTGCTCCATGCAGCTCTTCCGTACACACAAACCCAGAAAACTCATCCTGAGACCACAGAGCTGGGATCCCAGGGTGGAAGGTTCAGGGATGCAAAAGGTAAGGACGTAGGAGTGAGAGCAGTAGGGGCACACCGTGAAAGGATGATGAAGGCAGGGACGCAGTCTGTCCTCCAGCAAGCATGGGGCTTAGCACAGAGCTGCTGCTGCTAGGGTTTGAACTGTGGTCTTCAGGGTTCTGTACAGAGCCCTCATCCATTGAAACAGCATTTGAGAGCTTTTAGAGAGTCAGGTAAAAGTTGATGAGTGAGCAGTAAAAGTAATTTGAAAAACGAGGCTTGCATTTGAAAAGGTATTTCAAAGTAACATTTAATATTATTAGAAGAGTTGCATTCAAATAATACATTTAACCATTACTTAATGATCTGCATTTCAAGCTCTGCTGTTCTATGGCAGTCACCTTGGTTGTACCTACTAGCTTTTTCCTTCAGGAAAATGAAATCCCTTTGAATATGTTGCCCTCTGCATATCATGCATTGTGGCTATGCTGTCTCAAAGCTGAAGTATCCAAAAGAGAAAGCTTGGTTATCCTGAAAACAACCAAAGAACTACACAGTAAAGCAAAAGCATTTTCTCTACTGTTCTTGATACTGAGTTCTAGGCAAAAGTTTTTCAGATTCATCTACAGTCACCCTGCCTTGGCAGTACCAGCATTAAAGCAGTACAACCCTCCTTCACATGGATTTAACAGCAGTAGCATAAGAAGTAAAATGACTACAGTTAGTCCCATATAGAAAAGGTATAAAGTTACACTGCTAGAGATACCTTTAGGCCTATGTAAGTGTGTCCCTCCACCACCCAAGGAGGACTTGTCCTTTCCCCTTATTCACATGCTATTTATACTGATAAAAGATCTGCTTATATACTAAATTTTAAAGAACTTTTTCTTCTTCAGAATTAGATTCTGCTGCAGTGAAAGGATTCTGCAAGTCACAAGTATCTAAGGCCATTTAAAGCAGCCATCTGCAGAACCACAGGACAGAACTAAATGTCTGTATGAAGGCAGGAGTTCAAAGCAGTTTGTGGAAAGTAAGATCAGCTTAGAAGTTAGACAGTTAGACCTAAGTCACAGATTCTGTGATTAAAATGCACCACCACAGCCAAGGAGGAAGTGACTAATGTCTGATCCCCTGCACATCTGAAGTACAGGCAGCCAGAATGGGACATTCCCTTTTGAGGGGAAGGATGACAAACCCCTCCATCTAAGTAACTAGTTCACCACCTCCAGTTTGCAAGGAAACTACGTGAAGACATGGGTTTACAGCTTATGGGAGAACGTAAAAATAGAAGGTTTGATGGCAGAAAGTTGTCTTAGGTTTTAATAGCCCATTTGACAGCATCTTATCAGTATTTTAAGGGAAACACCCAAGTATCAAATGTAACCATCAGAAAGCTGAAAGTAAAAATATCAAATCACCCTGAGTATTAGCAATTTCTCTTTAAGAATTATTGAAGATGTGTAAGTAATGAACACAAATATTTTAAAAACATTCTGCTCCAATTTTCCAGTAATGCTTTAAAAGGATAACTTTTAACTTGTGCTCATTCCAGTACCATTGGAGAACATTAATAAATTATATTAATACATTCACATTCTTAGTGACTACAGTTTTATGCTTCAGTCTATCACTTTCCTTAACTAAAAAAAGAATCAAAGTAGCTGTAAGAATTCAAATTTAAGTTTAAGCATAAGCCTGTTGCAGTATCACCTTCATAGAGCATTACAGTATTAACACAGTAAACCATGATCAGTGTTTCATTATTTTAGTTTATAATACAAAGATGAAATTCATATTATCTGTAGATAAAATACACTGCAGAATAGCCTTCCACGTTTTGAAAAAAAGAAGATGAAACAAAACCATCCCTGACCTCACAACCTGGGGACATCAAACCACACATTTTGTATGTCCTGTTTTAATTAGCAAAAACAAGAGTGGTGAATTTCAGTACCCAACACATTTACCTCAGCTGCAGTGTCCAAATAACTCTAGTAGCATGTAAGAGTCCAGGTTATATCTTACAAAACCAATTTTTTGAAGGCAAAGGTGTATCAAAAAAAACAACCTAAACAAAAGCAGACAAAGCTTCTCACCATGAAAAATGATAAACATCCCTGCCCAGAAAAACCAGTATTGCAAATCGAGTCAGACAGTCCACTAAGTATGAAAATTCAATGTAGTCCATCTTCTCATTTAAAAAATATTCTACTAAACCTTTTGTTGTAGGCGTTGCTACAATGGTGCTTATCCATTGGCCATCAGAAGTGTCCTTTAGACATGCAGCTGTACTGTTTGGTGGTAGAACTAATCCCTATCTCCCACGTCCTGGGTGGTGGCAGCAGTGCAATTCTGAAATAACCTGCACCTTGAACATTACTGTAGTCATGGCATGGTGATGATCTTCCTACCTCTTTTAACACCTAGGAACAGCCAAATACATTCTTTTGTATCAAAAAAAAAAAAAAAAGGTAATTTTATTTTCATTTAATTAGGCTGTTATATGCAGCAATTTATATTTATACAGAATTATCTTCATTTAGTTGTATTTCAGAAGTTTCAAAGTGGCCTTAGTCCCTGAAAGAACAGTTTTTTAATTAAAAGAAAAAAAGAAATTAGAATATTTTTAGTCAAGTAATTAAAATTAAAAACCCTCAAGTAAATTACAAAATATTACTGCATAGGTTTGTCTTTTATGAGTGTTTATCTTTTATTTAGGAATTGCTAATCCTGAAGAATGCTATTATAGTACAGAGTTGAAATTACAAACATGATTAAGTCTGCAGTTATTTGCACAGTGCTGAGACTTATAAAATACATCTGTTTGAAATTTAGGTGATTTGTATAGAATAGATAAGTTTTAGGGCAAGTTAAAGAAAGGAGAAGTAGGAGCAGGCTTTAACTTCAGGAAATGGCTTATCTGCAAACTGATTGTATACTGACATGCAGTATTGGCTTTTTCTTAAATTTACTTTCAGAAGACAATTCCAAAAGCAGTTTAAAATCCTTACTTGAGAAGTTACTGAATAAATGGTACAATTGCTACTTTCACCAAGTCAAAAATATTCTTCCTCTATGTACAAAATCTCTTTAATCCTTCACATTGAGAAAAAGTAAAATAATACAGTAACTATGATAATTGCCACTAAACTGTACTTTTTTCTTTTCCCCCACAGGAGCTGAAGAATCCTGCTTTTTAACCCCACTCAGAAGCCCGGGTTACTGAAGAGCACTCCATAACAGCAGGAAGAAAACCCAAAATGTAGTTTCAAAACTGGGGAAAAAAGAATAATTGCAGTAAAGTTTTCCCTTTTTTTTTGCTGTTTGTTCACCACGACTCAAGGGTCTGACATATGGCTTAACTTTCCATGTTTTCAAGGAAGTCACATTCAACATTCTCTTCAAGCTGTTGCAAGACCTTTACGCCATTACTGCTGCCAGCACAGTCCACAGGAGGAGATGCAGGAGTATGTGAATTCTGGGACTCACTCCTGTTTGTTGTAAATGCACAACACAGAGTCTTGAAGAAGGGCATAAGCTGCGTGATGTGGGATATGGAGCGGAAGTTCAAAAGAGGAAACTTCTGCTTCTTGAAAATTGTCTCAGTGCTATTCATTTCCTGTAAGCAAACAAGTTGAGGTTTACTAAAGGTTTTGCACTAAGACACAATTTTATGGCTTGTCTGAACTCCTGTGCTATACTGTTTTTTATGCTAAGAGATCCACAGCCTACAACTGTATCACGATAAAAATAGTATAGGTGGCATACAGAGTTACTTCCATAGTTGGATTCAAGGTTCCATTATATGAAAGTCTCATAAATTCAGAAAACTGCAAATTTGGACTAGCCTTAAGAATCAAACAACAACCAGATTATGTCTGAGAAATACTAATGCCCGTATTTTTTTTCTGGAAGAATTAAAATGAAACCTTGATGGTAATTTATGGTAAAGTTTTTTTGGCAAAGTATGGCATGCGCTTTTTTATGAATACTAGTCCTGTCTGAGACAAATTGTTTTCACTGGGTGGTGTGGGAAGATTTAAGGTAACAATAGGAAAACTGCCTCTTGTTCCGTCACATTCAAATGCAATCATACATCTTCAAGATCTACATGCGAAAGCAGGGAGATAATTTTTAAAAGCCTCATGAATTTTATTAGACTATCTAAAACCCTCTTGCCTAACTTAAAATCTTGTCACTTGTTTAGAAAAGTAAGTTAATGGACTAAAAAAAAAAAAAAAGATTCAAGTGAAGCATTCTTTCTTTACCCCATATTTCATCTTCAGCAAATCCATGATTCTTATAATGTGTGGTCTGCATTCCTGATGATTTTCTACCAGGTGAGAAGTCACAGTAGATGACTCTGTGTCCACCTCTGGGACAAATGCCCATTTGTACCTGAAACAAATGGATTATTTATTTGATAAGAAGACAGGCAGAAAAAGATCCTTGCTTGGACCATACGTAGTTTAGTAGAACACTGGTTTGTTTACAGAAAGGGCAGTCATAACTACAATTTTATGCTATTACAAGAGATTAATTTAATGAACAAGGATATTACTATCATGTCAGTATTTAAATGCAACGAGGTCCAAAAAAATCCCAAGTGCATGCAAAGGGAAAATGAGGAACAGTCTCTGTCTTTTTCTTCTCCCAATTTCTCCAAGTTAAAGAATCTTCTAAGGAGGGTGTTGAAATCCTCCTGCACTGACAAGACCAAATTGTTTTTCAAAATACCCCAAATTACATTTGTCTGAGTAACAACATCTACAACTGTAAAAAGAACTGGTGGCAAAATTATGTCTACCAGAAAATAGATCTGGGTTACTTTAAAGGATAAGAGTGGTAGCAACCCAGAAAACAGATAAGTAATTAGAGTACTTACATCTGAAACAATTGCATCCTATCAGGTGGAAATGAAAGCGCTGTGTCCAAAAACTTACAAGCTGATAAGTACAAAGACAGCTCATTCTGGTGTATGTCAGATCCACTGCCATCACTTGAGACTTTCTGTTTGCTGATCTTGCTGTTGGTCCTGTGTTAGTTACAATTAGGAAACATACCATTAAAACCTGAATCTACTAAATGTTTTTCATTCAGCAAACCAGAAATGTACATGTTGACACAAATAAGCACTCATACCTGTGCACAACAAAAACTACTCTTATTCTGTATGAGCATTGTGATTAATATAAAAGGCTGCAGAAGAAAAAGTAATCAAAAATATTCAGAAAAAATGGCAACACATTAAAATATTCAAATGCTGACTTAGCATCTCTTCTATTTTTGTATGCAACTAGTAAGTGGCACTGACTTTTTGAACTTATCACTATTTTAGCTGCTGAAAAGGGAAGTCCTAAACTGTGACTCATCAGTACCAGAAATACACAAGTAGAATAACAAAGAAATCCCCATTGTCTCCTCCCTATCTTAGAAAATTATGTAAATAAATAAATAATTAAATAAATAAGCAAATCCAGAATAAGCACAATCATTATCTGCTTCCACAAGTACTCTGTCAGATGAATGGTAATTCTTACTTTGATGGTTCATCTTCCTCAGTTAAATCTTCTTCAAGCTGTAGGAATGTCTGAATCTTTAAAGAAATAAATTATTTTTTCAGGGATGCTGAAACATTCATACAACTCAATCACAAAAGAGATATCCTTCACATAGTATAAGGAACCACAGACTCCTAGCTTACTCTTATGACTTGCCACAAAATAGCAAGTCATGCAAGAGATTTCATTTGCAGCAACAACAAAATTAATGAAAAAGGTATTTCCTAATGTAAAACTATTGTACATTAATGTAAAACTATTAAAACATTTCCTTTTTTCAAACAGGGAGTCTATTTTGGAGGAAGAGAAAGACAAAACGGGAAAAAAACACACACTAATTAGTTTCAAATTATTACTTATTCCTTACCAATTCAGTTACCATAATTGGCCACAATGAGGTTAGATGCTGAGGTGAAATCCTTAACAGAAGAACTCTGAAGAAGAGAAACATTTGTGCAGCAACTATAGAAGTCTGCCCAATACGGAGGTTCTCAGTCAGTCGTTCTGAAGTAAACATGAAAAGTAAACAAACAAAGAGTAATATTTTTCTGAAAATGTGTTGTTTTGGGAAATAAAAAATGCAGGCAGTCACAAAACAAAATTTGTGCTTTATCACCTGTTTTGGGTTGAATCCCTTGCACTGTACTAACAAAATTGTGATTCAGGGGAAGTCTGAAGACACGGTGGTTTTATATTGGAAATTTTTTTGTCAAAACTGACATTTAAGGAGAACAACAACTCAAGAGTGGCTGGAAAAGTGGCTGCCACAAAATAATCACATTTTCTGTTATATTACCAGACCAAAGTCTGGAACACAGATTCCTGTCCCCCTTGTAATGAGATTATTTATTTGTTAGAATTCAGAGATTCACAGCACTATAACTTTTGTTAAAATCTTTTTAAAAATGGATGTGTTGGAAAATAGGTGACATTCCTTTCCTAAACAATTTATATATGTGTTACAGCTTAAAAAAAAAAAAAGGCAGGTGAAATTACAAATCTTACCTTGTATTAAGGGAAGATAGAGATGATACTGATCAATCTCTCCACTAAAGACAGCGAAAGCTTGCCGCTTTAGCAACATTGCTTTCTGCTCAAAACTTGGGTACAATTTTAAGGCGCTGCTCTGCATATCTGTAATAGAGATAACAATTATCTACCACGTAAAAACTTCTTGAGGTTTGGGCAGAAAATAAATCCTATGTCCTGAAATGCCTTAAAAAGAAAAACTCACTTTGGTTCTAGTGATTGGTGAACTAGTCTTGCATTGTAAACCTTCAGCTGTTCTTTTAGAAAATCTGAAAAAGGGACTAAAGCTGCTTTTTCTTTTGAAGCTCTAGGCAAATTTATGAGGTCCTATCTCACTCTTTCCCCCAGAGCTTACTCCCCTGCACTCTCATGAAGCCTGAAGAGGTCAAAGCCTATTGCTCAAAGGTTTACTGTACTGGTGCACCACACTCCCACAGCTCAATGCCAATATAGAGACACCTTCAAAATTAGCCAAAGCCTTCTTGCTTTCTAACAGGGAACGTCTGCAAAAGGTGTTTCAGCAACTTAAAATTATGGTGAAATGTGAATTCAGGAGTACAGCATTAGCACTTCCAGAACAAAAATACTTGTGGTGTGTTTTAGACATGACCAAAACACAGAATTAACTTAGCACAGTCTTATTATCTGTGAATAAAATTGGCAATATAATCAATTATGCAGATGCAGCATTGTCTGTATTTTATTGATACATTAATATGTTAAAAAGTCACCCAATAGCTCAAAAAGCAAATAGATTTCAAATTAATATAGAAATAAGTTATCAGTAGCTGATACTTACTCATCAAATCTTTAAACATAGTTTTCTCATGTGTCAGAAGATGATCAACAATGGATCTCCAGCTGAGTAAGATACAGAAGGAATTAGATACCCAGAGAAAACTTTGGTACAGATTCACAGAAAAGATTCTGGTCAAGCCTTTCATACAATAAAGAGTTTCCAAACAGTATTCAATATGCAGACTCTTAGCTGGTTTAACACCTATTGCATTCTAGGTCCTCCAGCTCTACTGTACACAGTTCCCTAATCATTAAGGGGAGTATCAGCATAAGTTTTTACTTATGAACTATAACGTAGTTACACTAATTATAACTAATATACTCACTAGTAGAATTAGTAGTCAAGACCCATTTCTAACATTATTGCATTCTGTAAGAAAGTACTAAACAGAAATTTCCTTCCAGTATTAGCCATTCTCCTTTAAAGCCTTTCTTTGTGAATTCAGAATAGAATCTTGTAGTGCTACAGCCTCATGTCTTACTGAGTGCATGAAGTGTCCATCTGGAAAAAAGCTGGATCCATATACAGCTCGAGAACTTCTTTTTTCCAGGCTCGCTTGGTGTAGGCGTATCCGCTCAATGAGCTGAGCAACTGAGCACCAGCACGAAAACTAGGAATGTTGTAGGCACTGGGAGAAGAGAATAATAATTATATATATATATATATATATATATATATATATATATATAAAGTTAAGTTTATATGAACAGAAAATAAACTTCAGGGCTCCCCACAACTTCTAACCAAATTCTCCCAGTAATAGGCTATGTCTACAGGAGCTCATAGAGCAGCAGCAGATCAGCAGAAGCTCCTCACATTTTTTGTGTACCTTGTCAGGGGAGATATTTTCGGATGAGATGTGTCACAGCACAATACTGCCTGTTTCCACTACAGGTGTGTTTCAAAACTTCCCTGAAAAAAATTTCCAATAGAATTTTGTATCCCTGTCAGCAGACCCCTTTAGAAAGTACCACAGTAGGCTTCACCCAAATAACAAGTGTATATGTCGGTTCTCATGTCATTATCACCTGTATAAAAATCTCACACACAAGCCTTTTTCTCCTTGTGCTGCCCTATACAACATCCCATGCTAAATTTGGACACCATGTTCTGCAAGATGCAGCAGCACATTAAGAATCTGACTGATTTGGTTAGGGGTGAAGCAGGCAGAAAACACTGTAATAGACACAATGGAAAATGCACAAATGAATAGAAAATAGTATTTTCCCAAAAATTCTCTGCATCATTTTTAAACCAACCCTCCCCATCCCTGAGAGGGAGCATGGAAATGTCTTCAAACCCTGCTGCACCCTGAGGCTTGCTGGCTTTAATGCTTACTTCCCATTGACTCTCAACCTATCATCCCTTTTAGGCACGGCTGGTTGTATCTTCCCTGACCCTCTATACCCTGTTTTGCCCTCCACTGTATACTGGCTAGTGGTTTTGACTGTGGCCTAAGTAACACTTGTGACAAAAATCCTCACTTCCCCTTCCCTGCCATCCATGAGCGGTGGCTGGTGAAGTGCCCTCCCACACTTCAGTATAGATTAGTCTGCTCAGACAAACGTAGTAGCCAAAAGGTAAAAGCCAGGAAGAGGGGAAGCTTGGCAGCAGCTAAAGCAGAAAAAGCTGGAGCTCAGAAAAATGGAACTGGTAGCAAACAGGGAAGAGAAGGGGAGAGTTGCTTCCTTTCACTTGGCAGAGCGGCAGGAAGCAACCCTCAACAAACAAAAGGTTTCAGTTCCTGGGTGAAATACAGTTCATACCGCATTAGAATGGAAACAGAGGAGAGGACAAACAGACGAAAAAGCAAAAGTGTTACAGTGTGGCCAAAAAAACAATTAGTCTTAAAAAAATCACATGTGCAGAGAGGGGAGTCACCTGTGGTTGCGTAGGTAAGGAAATACGTAATAAAGCAAACGTGAAATCAATGGCACAGCTTTCTCCTTCTCGTCACTCCGGTAAACCATGTCCAAAAGAGAAGCAAGAACCTTAAAAAGGAAAAGAATATCCCTTTAAACCTCCAATTGGTATTTCTGACAAAAAGGGAAAGCATGCTGTATTTCAGGCTAGAATGCGTGTGCACATAGGATGTCTCAATAAAGTTTTAAGCTCCCATTTAATCTATCAGGAAAACCTACGTATTCTCCTGCTCAATGATATCAATAAACAACCACCCCACAGATGAAAGCAGCAACTACAAAACCTTTTCCTACTTACTTCTGCAAGGAGGGAAAGAGCTTGGACACTGTATATTGAAGGAGCAGAGGCAGAAACCATTGAAGATGGTACCACTGATGTATCTGAAAGAGGCAAAAATAATTAGTTTTCCCTTCAGACATGCTTAAATTTTGCTGTTTCCTATTTTTCTTCCCAAACAAAACCGTTAATTGCATACTGGTATTAAAGTGAAATGCTTCTGGGTATGTTGCCACAATGACATAACTCATGCTGCATGCTGTTCTGTCCTATATATTGCATGCATCGCTAGTAAGTTTTCCTCTGTATTATACACAATATGCAGATATTTACTAAACCCATTGAGGCTAACATTGTTATTGGAGGAGAATGTATTTTTTTTTGTTGTTTTGCTTTGTGTGTGTTACTCCCACATCACACAAACTACACACTATTTAACACCTTGTATTTTTCACTTAAATAGAAGAGAGGAAGCAGCAGAAAAGTCAGACAAAACCACATTACCGTTCACATCTTCAATGTTGAAGTCGTCTGGTAAAATCTGAGGCCGAGCTTTCACTTCTAAGTTCCGGCTCAGCCAGCTAGTCTGTTCCAGAGAAGAACCAGCAACAGTTCCTACAGCCTCCAAGATTTTTTGGGCCACTTCCTATAACATAACCAGGTAACACAGGATCAGATGAAAGCTATTATCACTTAGCAGATCCAGCAAAGTCCTTTTTATATGGAACATCTCAGGATAACCAGAAGTAGTCACTTTTATCTCTTAGAAACATAAATACTTCTCTGATTTAACAATCTGTGCTCTAAAGATAACTAACTACTGCTCACTTCAAATAAGATCAGGCAAGAAAATGAGAAGCAGGAAAAACTTTAAGTTAGCTTAAGATGAAGGTTTTAGTCATGATTTGCCATGCAGGCCATTACCATTAACACAGTATCAATTTGGCATCAGTCCTACCACAATTTACATATTAGCTGTCATCTCTCAAAGACATGATCTGAATTGTTCATCCCCTCAGAAATGGCATATCAATGCCTTTATTGTTTTGAATACTGTTCCTTTTTATTCCTTTCACATTTGGAGACTATCAAGTGAGGCAGGGCTTTATTTTATGACAATACATCTGCTCCTATTTCAGTCTTTCCATTAGGTGTAAGCAAGACAGCATCAAACTATGAGCACAGTCACTTCAGCATATTTCATTCCCAGAGAAATGAAAAGCTGGTCACTCTATCAAAACCAAATCCCAAGTATCCAAAGCAAAGCAGAGGTCACTTTTGAAGAGGCTGTAAGATGGCAAGATGGCAAAACTGTCTTCTTATTATCATTATTGTTTTCTGGCAAGCCTCTAAAATGGAAGTGGAGATTCAATTTCTCTGTTGGCATATTAAAGTACTGTAACTGTAACACTGTCTAACCTCATACACAGCATTACTTTGGCTCAGACCTAAAGCTGCACTCGTGTAGGTATTGCTTTAAGTGTTCTGGTGAAATCACTATCGGTATCGGAACAGAATCCTGCTCTAGCCCACCTCTCCTTTACATAAAAGGTGAGCTGACAGTCTTTTACATTGCCAAACACAGCTATGAGCTTTAAGGATAATTATGCTCCTAATTTTCCTAGATAGTTTTGAGATTTCAATGCTTACTCATACGACATAGAATCATAGAATAATTAGGGTGGAAAGGACCTTAAGATCATCAAGTTCCAACCCCCCTGCCCACCTCCCACTAAACCATGTCACCCAAGGCTCTGTCCAACCTGGCCTTGAACACCCCCAGGAATGGAGCATTCACAACCTCCCTGGGCAACCCATTCCAGTGCCTCACCACCCTTACAGTAAAGAACTTCTTCCTCATATCCAATCTAAACTTCCCCTGTTTAAGTTTGAACCCATTACCCCTTGTCCTGTCACTACAGTCCCTAATGAGGAGTCCCTCCCCAGCATCCTTATAGCCCCCCTTCAGATACTGGAAGCTGCTATGAGGCCTCCACGCAGCCTTCTCTTCTCCAGGCTGAGCAGCCGCAACTTTCTCAGCCTGTCTTCATACAGGAGGTGCTCCAGTCCCCTGATCATCCTCATGGCCATGAGCTCATGACGTCATACTTGTGTTATGATTTAAATTCTGATAAAAATCATAAAATTAAACAGGGAAACAGCTTTGAGAATTCCATAGTTACCACTGCGATTTCATTCATTTTTGACAAAATTTTGTTAGAGACATTCTGTGTATGTCTCTATTTGAGTCTCCCATATTTACCAGACCTGAGTTAAAACATGTGGATGCACATTCACATATTATATAAGCATAGGTGAATTCAGAGACAAAATACGGATCAAGTCATCTTCACTTTTACTTAGATGTACAGTGCCAGACTTATGAATTAAAAGGAATACATGTATACACTGTACCTGCAAGTCTTTTTGGTCTTTTTTGTTTTCTAGAGTAGGTGTCCTAGTCACAAAGTCATTCAGTGTGCTGTGGGAAAATCAAGTCACTCCAAGTTAGTAATTGGACAGGTCTACTCAATGCACCTACAAACCTTCTTCTCTCTTATGCAGTACCTGAGAAGAAGAAAGTGTCCAGGAGGAGCCAAGTTCAACTGCACAGACTCTTTGAGAAGTCCTAATAAGGACTGGAAGTTCTCCTGCAGGGCTGAGACAGGCAGTCTGTCAAAACCAAAACAAAACCAAAACACATAAAAAGTCTTAGGTCAGTTAAGGGAAAAACAATAAAAAACCCTGCAACATACATGGGTAACATCATGGCCTAAAAGCTTCCATCAGGATCAGATCAGTACTTTAGATCCTGCCCCTTTCTAATAGGAATATGCTGGTTTGAATATACTCCAGATATTCCTCTCAAGAGCTATTGTAATTAGCCTGAGGGAGAAGAGGAAGGGACACAAGATGTCTCCTCCCATAGATTGGCTCTCTGAGGAGAATAGCTGAAAGGTGTAATTATTAATACTTCTGACAGATGTCTCCTGAAGTACAGCGATAACAGCAATGCTGAGAACACATACCAGATTAGGTCTCACAACCAGCAATTTTATCATATCGTAAACCAGTGTAACCCAACACAGCAAAATGATAACTTTAACCCAGCGCCCAGAGGTGATAAAAAGCACCAGAGGGAACATACACAGCAAGCAAGGTGTGACATAATGCAACCCTGAGAAAACCAATTCAGAGCAAATAAAGCTACATTGTGACCAGAGACTGTTGAACTAACACAGTGAACGCTTATAACACATTTGTTTTAACATGCTCTGGTAAGATCTGTCCTTATCTCAACCCTCTTCAAGAGTGCCAAAAAGGACTCTGGTGATTTAAGCCAGCTGGCAGCTAAACACCACACAGCCACTCACTCACTGCCCCTGGTGGGATGGGGGAGAGAATTGGGACAAAAAAAATAAGAAAGTTAAAATTAATGAGTTGAGATAAAGACACTTTAATAGGACAGAAAAAGAAGGGGAAATAATAATAATAATGATGATAAAAGAATTAGAATATACAAAACAAGTGATGCACAATGCAATTGCTCACCACCCACTGACCAATGCCCAGCCAGCTCCTGAGCAGCAGCCCCTGGCCAGCTTTCCCCCTGGTTTATATACTGAGCATGATGTCATATGGTATGGGATAGCCCTTTGGCCAGTTGGGGTCAGCTGTTTCAGCTGTGTCCCCTCCCAGCTTCTTGTGCACCCACAGCCTCTTTGCTGGTGGGGTGGTGTGAGAAGTTCAAAAGTCCTTGAGTTCATGTAAGCACTGATCAGCAGTAACTAACACATCAGTGTTATCAACATTATTTTCAACCTAAATCCAAAACACAGCACTGTACCATCTACTAGGAAGAAAATTAACTCTATCCCTGCCAAAACTGGGACACTGATCCAACAACATGGTATAAATATCCCTAAGCATAGGCAATATGCATACATCTGTAAATGCTAGCAGCACATGCAGTATGCCAGTCAGAGGGCTGTGTCTTCAGGAGGAAGAAAAGGAATAGTTTAGCCTACCAATCCACGGCATGTAATAGCTTACTGAATACAGTATATTGTACAGTCTGATATATTGCAAGGCTTCTGTGAGGAAAGCCAAGTACATGAAGAGTTTTGATCAAAGGAGTGTTTCCAGTCAACTGCCTGACCCACTACATGTCCAGCAAAAACTGCACCCATAGCAGTTTTATTGAATTTTTAAGTTCTCTATCCATTCATCTGGCAACATAGAACAGATAAGAAGAAAGATCGTAACAAATTATACAAGTTTCTTGCTAATGAGAGGCCTGAAGTACCGTGCAGTATTGGTATGAAATGAGGCTTTCAGACTGGCATTATCAACAGATCAAATGGAACATAATTTCATAGCCCAGTTACTTTGTGTCTATCTGTCACCTAACAATGAAGTAGCAATAATCATTTCTGATATTGTGTTCTGTGACACTGGGACACAAAGATCAAAGTAAAGCACAAACAGTGATGCTGGCTGTTATCCTAACTACAGTAAACCAGAAAGTTTCTTTTTATAATGGCTGAATTACCTTTGAATGAAAGCATAACTGAACTGCAGCACTGGAATATCTACAAGAGAAGATTTCTGAAAAATAAAAGCAAAACCACAATTATCTGCCAGAAGATTAAAAAAAAAAAAAAAAAGTTCCAAACTGTTGAATATTTGTGTTCAATGCTTTCTTCTTAGAAATCACTTGTACTCCAACAGGTGACCAACTATGTCTATACAGCAGTATGAAGGAATTCACAGCCTTAATAGAGGACCCTAGTCAGAAGCAGACACATCACTTTGGAACATCTGTTACAGTTTATTTAGAGCTGTAGGAGCTCCTGTAATGGTGTGCACAGTAGCTAAACTGACTTCCTTGAAAACCAACTGGAAGACAGCAGACACAATGTGAAGCACTGTTCAGGTAAGGGTAGAAAAATAGAAGTACATCATTAAGTTGTATATCTGCAGCAACTTCATGAAAATTGTCAGTGTCTTTGGTACTGGAGGACCCTATACTTTTTCATCACCAGTAACTTCTCTAGCAGAACATTCTGAAGAACGGACTTACACTGATGGATAAAAACACAGAAACGTATATTCTGGAAAAACTTACTTATTCAGGTGCAAAAGAGAATCATACATTTAGAAAAACCCAAACTTTCCTTCTAGCAATATTTAGATGACACATTGGAATAGGTCCAGAATAGAATATATTAAGAAAATGGGATTATCTTAATGGTTACCTCTTCGCCCTTGATTTGTGATGGTTTCTTGACTACCTCTTTGATTAGATGTAATATAGTGTCAATTTTCAATGTGTTAAGTGCACATATTAAGTCCACAAGAATAAGCTGAGACGCACTAGCCACTGGAACAATCTGACAAAACAAAAGACACAGCCCTCAGATCACTGTAGCAGGCAAAACATGAAGTTGAAAAAAAAAGCTTTTTGTGTGATTACTCAAATATCAATACTTATACAAAACATAAATTGGACAAGTTAAATCAAGCATGCAATAATTTGCCATATATGGATCTTCTCCCAACACCTTCATGAAAACAACTTCATTATGCTCAAATGAAAGCAGGAAAGAGGTGTTCTATGCCAAATAAATGCTAGTTTTATGGACTACAGCTCTAACCTTTCTATGGAAATAGAGCTGGTTCAAGGTCTTTAAAATACAATTGGAAAATTGCAATCTTAAGATTACAAACCAGCACTGAATAAAAAAAATGCCTGTTACTATCAGACTTAAACTGCTACACTGTCATTTTTATTTGATTATTTATCTAGTTTTAACTGTAGTCCTGATGCTTTATGGAATTACATGTAAATAGGAGTGTTTCAGATTTTTCAGTGACTTGCCACGTCACATGTAAAAAGCCCCAAAGAATCTGTAAACAAACGCAGAGTTTAGAACTGATCATATAAATGTAACATTCATCTAGAAAACTAAGCGTGCCTTTCTTCAGTTTCACCTTGCTTTTACTTTGATTCCTATGAGGTTTCTTGCTATTCCATACTGCTGCAACTGCTGCCATCAACTGGATTCCAAGTTGTGGTGTCAATGGATTTATGAAGTCCAGTATTTTAGTTCTTAATGTCTATAGAGGGGGAAAAACAACTGTCAATGCTCAACTTTGTAAGGCAAAGGCTGTCTCATAGTCTGTAAACATTCTTCCTTTTCCCAAAATATTCATAAAATATCAAAGAATCTCTTGATATACTTGGTAGTTAGACTAGTTTTAATATCTTGAGTTAGTTAGTGTATCCTCCTTACATATGGAAGGTGCATTTGTTGTAAAACATTGCAAAATAGAAAAAAATAATTTCTGTGTTCTATTCTCTCTTCTCCTACAGATATTTTCACTACATTTTATCAATATCCACAAACAAGAAGGGAAAGTCTAGTATTTTTATTCCTGCAGCTATATGTTCTACTGCCTGTGGAAGGTGCTGACAATTCAGGGGCGGTTAGCTCTACAGCAGTTATTAACAGAAGCTCACAGAAAGACCAAAACATTAAACAGATCAGGATGGTGAGATACACAGCAGTTTAAAAGGACTCCTACTTTAGTTGCTTTAAAGTAGACTGAAGAAGAGCCTTTAGTTGTTCCAAAGAAGTCAGTTGGTCTTTTTTGAGAGTCTTCCCTCTTTATAACACTCCAGAGAAGAGACATGGTATTAATAATGCGAGGTAATTCTTCCAAAATGGCATTCCTAGCGTTTCTCAAGTTTGCAGGTTCAACTAAACAAGAGGACTAGAAAAAAAAAAAAAAGAATATTGAAATACCTTATATTATGCACCACAGAGTAACTACTCTTAGGAGAGTTATAGACAACTAGGAGAATTATAGACAACTTTTCTAATGACAACTTTAAAAATAATTCAACTATTCTATTTCTGAAATATACTGCTGCTATTAGAATCTACTGAATTTGTTGTTCACTATTTTGGCACTGAGAATTGATTTGTCTAGTGAATTATTAGTAGTATAACATCCTCTTCTGACAAATGCTATAGAAAATAAAAATTGTGGAGAACACATCAGCATGTTATAAACTCAAAAGAAAATAGAAGACTTTGTTAATGACAGAGCAACTGTAGACAAGCTACATGGGAGTAATACTTGCGTGATCAAGATCATAATGAACATCTTGTACTTAGGATTAACTTCCCTGTCTTCAAATAAAAAAATAAGTTCAGTTCCTCTCCGTTACCCTTTTACTTTGTTTACTTCTTTTGGTTTACTGTGAGGCTTCTTTAAGGTTATCTTCTCGTATAAAACCTGCTTTACTATGTATATTCACCTCTGAATGGAAAAGTTTGATGAACTGCTGCCAAGGCATCAAATAAGTGGTAGGCATTAAGCACATACCTTTTTATTTTGAGTAGGGTGATCCAGAAGGCAGAAGTGACCAATGGTTGTCAGGCCTTCCAAAAGGGTTAGTGGGTAATCAGGTGTAACATTTTCTCTTTTAGAAGTTAAGCTTTGAATGAAAAAAAAAAACAACAAAGCAAAACAAAACCCAAACCAGTTATCAGGCCAAGTGTTATTTCCTTGATTAAAAATTCCAGTAGAAATCTGCTTCTGTTCAATAGTTAAAAGAATACTGGAATGACCAGACAGGACTACCAAAACAAAGGATTCACAAACTACATTTGAACAACCCTGTTTACTTGTCTAGATCTTTCAGAATGACCACAAAACTTTAGCTTTCAATTATATTTTCCTACTCCTTTCACTTACTGCCTGTTCTGAACAGTATCACTGTATTTTTCTACTTCACTGTATCCCTCCTCAATTAGTCCTCCAAAATCCTCAGTCTTGTCAAAACTGGGAACTTCTTTTTCACTTGGATAGCAAGCAGAGAGGGATAAGAAGTATCACAGCTGCCAGTCATCCTTGCTGCTGGCCTCCTTTCTTCTCTTCCTCCAACTGCAGTGAGCCTGGCTGCAACAATACGTCCTCTGCCCCACCCAGCCTCGATGCCTGTATATGCAGCAGGGCTTAAAGATCAAGCTCTGGGAGCCACAGTGCTAAACCAGTAAGTTACTATGCACTACTCTGTAGCAAGGGGAACTCTTCAGCATAACAAATCACACATTGCAGACTCTTACCTTGCAAATGCTTTTGCAGATGTTTTCACAGCTTCATTTTCATACTGTTTGACAAGCTCATCCAGGTTTTTACATATCTGTACAACAAATGGTGCCACAGTCCAGCCTAAGGACTTCCCAAAATAGGGCAGGGAACCTGTCACTAAGGCTACCCAAGTGGGATGCATCCCGTGGCCATACTCTGGTTGCAATCCTCTAACCACAGCGGAGACAAATAATCCCTGTGAGGTTATTGGGTGTGGATACACATATTGCATTGCACCAATAGACTGCTGGAAATTAAGAGCCTGCTGCCATTCCTTAGAGAGGTCTGGTTGATTCTCCTGCTCCCCATGAGTCTGTCCAAGATGGTGCTCCAAGACAATCAATACCTGCAAAAGCTTCAGCAACTCAATCTGGAGTGGGTGTTCACTCCATATTTGATCATGCCCAAAATTTATTAGGTTCTCTTCAAAGAGCTCTTCTTCAGGAACATTATTAGCTCCATCTGCCATAAGAAACTCATACCGCTTCTGACTTATATACATAGATGCAGACAAAGAAAGAAGAACAAACTCCTGAATTTTGCATCTTCCTAGCAAATTGCATATGAACTCTACATTCTTATTTTCTGCTGCCTTTGCCATAGTAGCTAGCTGCGTCATCATTCTAATCAGTACTTCCACACTTTTAACCTGAACATCTCTGTTGCCAAGCACATCTCGGTGTGTGACCTTCAAGTAGCATGGATAATATGAGCGCAGAAAACTGAGACAGAGGTAAGTGAGCAGTTCTATTAGAAGAGAATGGGGACACATGGTTGGGGACTGAGTCTGGAGCTTGCCATAAAAACTCTGCCCTACAAGAGCTTCCTGATGGCGAGCTAAGAGGTTGTAAATAAGATTCAAATGTGCTGTGGAGCTGGTATCCATGCTTGTAGTAGCTACAGCTTCAATAAATTCTTTAGGGTTTGTTTTAAGCACTGCCTCCAGAACAGAAAAAGCATACAATACCCTCTTAGAATCATAAGGCTGCAAATATAGCAGCATGTGTTTGAACAGAGCTTCAATCATCTCCTGTTTTTCCTTCTGTTGCTTGAGCAACCTAGAATTGGTAATTTCCTGGAGCTCCAAGTCCACCTCTTCATCACTTGACAGAGACTCCGATGCCTGAGTCCTCTCAGAGTCAGCACGTACAAGGTTTAACGCTGCACTGGATTTGGAGCTTTCAGGAAGGAATGCACTGAGCAGACTCACATGATTTGTGGTCTCTTTGCCATCAGTTGCAGCACTGTCATTGTCCTCATTGCTCACTTCTTGCAGCTCCAGAGAAGGAGAAAAAGAGGATGTATTTTCACTGTCATGGCCTGTGCTGGTGTCTGCTGATTCTGTGTGCTCACTATTATCTTGGTCACCATCTGCTTCATGTAAGATAACTGGATTATAAGAGCCATCATTTTCAGGCTGTTCAGCTTTTAACTCCAGCTTCTCTGGGTCTTTTTCCACTTCTGCCCAAATTGCTTCTCGGTCCACAGTAGTAAACTGACTCAATGGAAGGTTTTCCTCAGAACTGCTCTCAGAGATGCCAGACTCTTTCAAAGAGGCCTTTTTCTTGCAAAGCAAATCACGTATATCTTCTGGAAAAAAAATTACTTGTTTTGGGGTTTGTTTTTCAAAAAGAGCATGTAATTGTCAATTTCACATACAGAAACATAGAACAGTTTGGGTTGTAGATTACCTTTAAAGATCATATAGAACAAAACATGCTTTATATTGAAGACATCGTTGTAAGAAAAAAGAAAAGGTTACAAAGCTCTCTGCTCTGGTATTAATTGTAACGAGTTAAGCTAAAAGAAAAATTAAAAGAAGTAATTGGTTAAGGCAAGAATTATCTATTTTATTTTTAAGTGCTTGAGCAGTGCTAACCTATTGTATGTGCAAGAGAACAGGATCAAAACATTAAGCTGTTTCACTTATGCTATGACTCCCTAGATGTGACAAATTTTTTTTATGCTTCCTGAGCATAAAGTGTTTGCTGAGATCAGAAGGGAAACGAGAAGGGTAGCAACAGAGGAACCGTGTTTGTATAGCATCTAATAAACAGGTCCTTTTGGATGCTATAAATGTTTGTCATCTAACTATTTGCCAATCAAGACAGAAAACCAATTATGTAAGCTGACAGCTAGATTAACAGTAATCAGACAGACAGTGACAAGGAAGTTTCTTTACACAAAGCTACCAGACACTTCTCCACCGACTTCCTGCTCTGCTCCAGGAACAACCCTGGCTACTTGAGCCAAATGGTGCAGCATCTCATATCCATACCATTCTCAGCAATCCCAAACCTGAACACATTGACAGCCTTCACAGGACTTTGAACTTGGAGCAAACCCTGGCTCCATGCCTGTCTTGGTCTTCCTCAGCTGCTCCCCACAGGTGTCTGTCACACTTGTCACACACATTGTGAATCACATATGACACACAGATCATATGTGGTTCACAGTGGGTCTTATTATGGGTCTTAAAATGGACATCTTCCAGCTGTCAAATTCAGCTTGTCCACATAAAGACTCCCTGCCACATTCTTAACTTTAGGTGGCTGAAGGTCATCTTCCATTCCAAACATCTGTCTTTGCTTCTACATCCTAGCTCTGGGGATCCTTGAGACATATGCCACAAGGGCTCAGCTCTCCTCTTGAATCAAGGCAGATCTTTGGACAAATACATTTTAATTTTCAGAATTCAGCAGAATTAGAAGGGAGGTTTTGTGTGCTGTGACCTAGACAGCAAGATGTTCCTCACAACCTCTGGTTATTAACACAATGCTGAAGGAATCATTAGCAAAATATTCTGAAAAAAATAATTTGATACGAGGGTGCATTGTGTTCAAGGGCAAGACTGGGTGGAGAGAGTAAGATTTGCCTGTCCATCCTACCGAGAGAGGTATCCTGTCATCCTACTGAGACAGTTCGTGGACTGACACAGTCACCAAACTGCTCCTGGATTTCATTTGGTTGCAGACCTAGTTTTGCTCGAGAAGGGATCCTGTACACAGTGAACACACATGCAGTGTGGATCATCTGGGAATGGCAACGAGAAGTGTGGCACAAGATCCCAAAGCAAAGCAGGGAGCAATCCAAACTAAGAGTGTAGGTGCAGTCACCATAACAGAAATGATCATTAGGCCTTCAAGTAGCATAACTTACTCCTGAACTCTGTTTTAGGCATCGCTATAGGTACTAGGATGAGGAGGAATCCATGGAACTGATGCAAGACAACTCAGGGTAACAGCATGCCACTGTATTTCAGAGACTGCCTTCAGTCGGTGTTCAGGAGTATGCAGTGCTATATTAGCACTTACAATTTTAGTCCAAGAACAGTTTTACCTGCTGAATTTTTCTGTTTGATGTAGTGGATGGACGTGCGCTGTGTCTTTGGATGAAGCAGCAGCAGCAGGACTGGTTCAAGAATCCGTGCAACATCATTAAGTGAAAGAGCACGGATCAGCCAGCCCTGTGCTGCAGCACCAATTGCGCCATCTGAACAATTGAGACTGTCCAGTACCACAAACAGAGACCTGAGTGAAGAAATCAGAATGAAGAAATACAGTTGAAATCCCTAAAAAGGTTAATTCAAACAACAAAATAGTGGCAGGGAACAGACATAGTGCATGTTCAAGTAAGCACCGGTCAATGGCTCATGTCTTCTAATGACAGCTTGATCATGCACATTTTCTGGAACTGAGGTCAAGTACTCATGCGTTTGTAAAAGCAAGGCCAGACACATACTCACACTCTAGAAGAGCAGCATATTTTAAAGTTCTTTCACATATTCATTTAGACAGATTCTTAATGCTTTTGTCCCATTTTATACAAGGTTATGGTCTTGTAAATAGGAAGTAAAACTGTGAGATTTTTCATAAGTAGCTGGTTCTATTTTCTTTGGAAATAAAAATGCGTTATGCAGAAACTTGTCTACAAGCTACTCATATGAAGCTCTTTCTATAGAAACTTTCTTCATACAAGAAAATGCACCACGCGTACAAGGTCCCCCATGCTTTGCAAATGTAGTAAGATCTTCCTTTTGTTCTTGTTTCTCTTTTTGTCTCTACAGAGAACTTTTTCCTACCTCAGAAAAAAAGAACATAATAAAGCTTGATACAGTTAAACATATAAATGTAAGTCCAAGACAGTGGAAATGGAAAATACCTATCAAAGGACCGATTGTGAGAAGTCACTCTGCTGCCTTGGATCTCTCTGGTCAGGTGCCACATGACAGAGAATCTGAACAGTGCTTCCAGCCTTGTCCCCTGTGCAAGAAAACAAGACAGATACATATTTTTTACAGCATTCATCTTTAAGTAAAGTTTTAGTGATTTTTAAACCTTTAGCAGAACAATAGCTATTGTGTAGGTGACTGCTAATCCTTCTCAGGTAGTTTTCTGTCTTGCAATAGACTAAATCAAAATGCCATATACCCATGAATGCACAACCAAAACAGCCACAGTGTTAATAGGAGCAAGAAAAGATGTGCTGATACACCGAAAATGTATTTCAGGGCTCTGGTGTATAAACACTTAAGTATTGGTTTGGTGCTAGGGAGGTTTAAAAGTTGGATGACAAATGGGAAGACACTCGTATATTAGGTAGTGTTTGTTATTGGTAATTTTGTTTGAAAGCTTTTAAAAGATTTCCAAACTCTTAAGTTGCAAAATTGTAAGAGCAAATGTATGAAAACAATACGGAAGACTGAAGGTGGCTGTTTTAAGTTTTATTGTGCAAGGCACTTCTCACAAATACATTGTAAGCTATTAAGTAACTATTCTGACTTACTATTAAACTTAGTCATTAAACTAGGTAATTAAAATAATTAATAACTGGGTCACTTAAAATACAGCTAACTTATTATGAGAACTAAATGCTGAGCCAACATTACATTGACATACATTTATAAAGCAATAAAATCTTTTGTTGGAATATGCAGTTTACAATATGAACATAAAATAAAATTGGTTTAGAGTTTTTGGTGGAGCTAGGTCAGTTTGGAAACACTGACAAAAACTGCAGGCTTTTAGAAACTACATGATTTGGGCTGAAACTAAAAAGCTCCAGTGACTGAACTTGTATCCAGGGATTAAGTTTAGCAGTATTCCTGTGATGAATAAATTCCAGGAAATTGTAAAGTCATGAACAGAGTCTGTCAGACTCTTGGAAGATACAGAGACCATGGAAGTGAAGACATGGAGTGGAAGGGAACTGGAAGCAGACTGAGAAGCACTGGAATAATTCTACAGTGATGAAGGGACTTCAATGAATAAAGAACTTACTTTATCATGATCCAAAAGTGCATGGCAGATAATGTCTTCGCAGATATTTGCTGATGGTGCCAAGCAGTGTAGCCTGTAGAACAGCTCCACACATGCAATATGATGCTCTCGTGTCTCTTTGTTCAGCTGATTCCAGAGCACACAGGCTACTCTCTAGGGAAAAATAGCATCAACAAGTAATTTATATTAATAATAGTAATTTATTCCCTAACTTAAAAGCTTTCCATTGCGCAAATCCCCTCTACTACCAAAAGACATTTCCAAATCACCTTAGTTTAGCAAGGAGCAAAAATTCAGGTTATACATTCAGACCTAAAGGAATGTAACTCTCCTACCCTAGTAGGACAGATAATTCAAATGTATGTGCATGAGAAGGTAAGAAAAGCATTTCTGCTTCTATTTTCTGGGTCAAAACTTAATAGATTGTTCATGTGTCAAGCACAGCAATTGGCAACACGGTAATTAAGAAAAAGATCTTGGAACCAACACTCATACCAACACTAATATCAAAAAATGTTCAGGAGAAGAAAAGAATCTTTGAAATGTGTATACTAAAACCAAGGAGGATTACTCAGCCATTAACATTTTCTCTTATCTGAAAATTTAGAGTGGTATCAAAGTTTTCCAAAGCATAGTTTTCAACATAATGAAACCAAACCCTTCAAGTCAGAAATCAAATATATCTACCTCCAAGAATTTGGGCACAAAACCCAAATAGCAATTTGAAAATAACCTTTCACTTTTGAACATTCTGTTGAGAAACACATGCAGAAGAATGGAATTGCTTTGCAATACTTGTGGAAGCAAAAAAAAAGCAGTGTGTCATTGTTACACAAACATCCTGCCCCCAACATCCATTCAAATAACATTTGCTTTCCCCCACCATCCTTAGAGGTTCAATCTAGTTGGGCAGTAAAAAAGGAAAAGCAAATTGACACCTGGTAGAAATCTGTTTTCTCTGAGATGATCTTTAGGACTCCAGGAGCAATGGGAGGAAGGGTGACCATCTGTAGCTTTCCAAAGAAGGGGTTGTGGCCAGACACTTTGTATCTCTTCATTCTATCTTCTATCACAAGCGCCAGTGACTGGGAATGGTTGATCACCTCCAGCAGCGTGAAGATGGACACATTCTGCACATAGCAGTCATTTATGCAACAGCATATTGTCATTAAGGACTTCAGCCACAGAGGGAAGCTGGCATCACAACCTTCTCAGAGGATAAGTGAAAAAACAAAGAAAAAAACTTTTTTTTTAATAATCACAAGGTTGTGGTCATATTTCCAAGAATCCTTCAACCAAGCTCAGAGGACCAAGAGTCAAAAATGACTACCTAAATCCAACTGCCATGTTGGATATCATCAAGTCCCTTACTTCATGAAGGACTTGCTTCAGAGCAAGTTATATTCTTTTCCCTATTTCTCCCAGCAGAAAGCTCTTGCAGGACCTTGGTAACCCAGTAACTAATGGATTTCTGCTTTCCATTTTATGCTTACTCACACCTAGTTTTTACAGCTGCTGCTTTCCAGCTCTCATTGTCAAAAACCACAGTGGTCTGCTGATCCAAGGATGCTCTTTCACATAGCATTGAGGCATATCATTTCAGAAACGGTGAAGCACCCAAAGAACTGATATGGCTAACATCAAGTCAAGTCATCTTTGCCTATCCTGAGTGAATAATCAGATACATTTTTATTAAGGCTAGACTGGAAACAGTCTGAAGTACGAGTTTTGGCTTCAAACCCAAATGCTTTAACTGCTTTACTATCACAGCTACTCTTCCTTCTCCACATCAGACAACTTCTGTATCACATTTAGTCCAGAACTTCATTATCAGAGGTCTTTTCTTTCTGTCTTTAAACCTTACTGTGCTCTCCAGGATGTGCAGTTGAAAAGAATTTTGAAAATAAAACTTCTATAACCCTAGGCTGATATTTCAAAGAAACATAATTATGAAAGCAAGCCTTGTAAGTCGAGCTACACTGCTGACCACATGCAAGGCACTGCAAATATGCAAATGTCCGTGTCAGGGAGACAACTCGCCCATGTAGATGATGGGCATATCATCACATTGCTGAGGAAGACATCAGAAATTTCTAGTGAGGTGAGGATAAGAACTCAATTTATCCAGTTTCTCACCTTTCTATACACTATAAGCCTATCTTGTCAACTGGTCTTCAGGCCAATAACTGCTTCTGTTAAAGCTAATGAATGAAATTGAACTCCCAGAACAAACAGACCCACCAGTTATACAAGATTATTCTTTCTTAGTTTACATTGGACTGGACTCCTTTGAATTCTGAGGTTTATGGAAAGAGATTATTTTGCTTCTGGTATGGTTGAGAGCTCCAGTTTTCTACCTACACCCATCTTCCTCTAACATAGCAGATTTCCTGAAAGCCCTGAACCATGCCGCAAGGCTACAGGCCAGAAGGTCTTTGCATCCCTTCAGCTACAAGTTTTGTAGTGAAAGCTTTCAAAAGAATGTGAATTATAAAGCTTGGGAAAAATTGTTCCTCAGATGCAAGACAAAAACCACATGCTGATGTGGGGAAGTCTTTAATTCACATGCAACTTGCCTTCAGCCCTGTCAAAAGACATTACTACTGGCCCATGTCACACAGCTCACACCGCTATTCTCTAATGTTCAAGTTTCCTAGTAAAGAATCTTTTCTTACCAGGAACATGAAACAGAGAGAGATACAACTGTTCCATTTCTTCCTCCGAAAGATAGACTGGGAATGTGGTACAATCCAACAAAAGGTGACAAGCTGCAGAGAAAGCTTCCTTGCAGTCACCCCTAAGGGGTCCCAAGACAAGCATCACTTGTTCAAAGTCCCACTCTTCTTCTTCCTTTTCCTTTTTATTACCAGAGTTGTGGTCAGAAGGAAGAGGATTAGAACTCTTGTTCTTGAATGGTGACCCTCGAACTGAGAACAAGTCTGAAAGCATTCGTTTAAACTGAGGTACAGTGATTTGCTTCGTATCCCATGGGCTCTTCTTCTTGCTACCACTTTCAGGCAATCTGTAGCCATTCTCTTTTTTCTCTTTTCCACTCAGATTCATTGCTGAGATGCTTTCGTTATTTGTTTCTTGAAATCGCATCCCAAAAATGTATTTACTGGAAAACTTGGCAACCAGCTCTTGGATGCAATATAAAGTCTTCTGAATGCTTCCCCCTTTCTTCCATACATCATCTCTCTCAAGGGTCACAGTTGGCACCCCCAAGTGCTGAGAGAGCTCTGGAGAGGAAGTGCTTAGACCAATTCCACTGTCTTCTGACTTCAGGGGAGGGAATGATGTCTCATCCTCCTCCTGCAGCACAGACTTAGTCTCCAAGGTTATGTCCACATTTTCCTTTTTCACTGGGCTCTAAAACAGAAATGTTAATGTGGTTAATGTTGCACTGCATAGATCATTTTAAACTACACAGAACTGTGGCAGGCACTAGGGAAGACCAACGACAGAAAAAAACCCCAAACCCTAGTATTTGCAATTTCCAGATTACTTTTACAAAATCATGAGACACAGTTATTTGTATGCAACTAATTTCAATTGCATTTAAAACCTAACAAATGTTTGTATAATCCTCACACCTTGATTCATCAAACACCAACAGATCCACAGCTACAAATGGAAATGTTTCCTTAAAATCAATTCACCACTAGAACAGTATTACATATGTTGGATTATTTCTACTCAAATGCATGTATCTGTTCTACTGAAAAATTCTGGCAGGCTGTGCTTGTGTGATTGCTTTATGCCATCTATTCCTCACTCCCTATCATGGTCTTTTCACACAAATAATACCACATTGTGTTAAACTAAAATATTAATTGAAAACCTTGCAAACCCAACCAGCTGTAAAGCTGGGCTTGATTTGCAACTTGAATCTTTAGCAACTGCATTATACTGAGTACTTTTCAAAATCATTGAGATCACATTCTTCTGAAGAGGTAAGATTATAGCTCCAGTTTCAGACAAGACTATATACTCCTTCACAGTCACAAATAATTCACACAAGTCAGAACTTAAAACCCAGTAAGTCTAACAAGGCAGCAGATAGCTCTGGAAGGGGTGAAAGAAGGTAGGTTCAAAAATCTTTATTGCTGCAGTTATTATGCAGGTTTAAGTTAAGAGAATTAGCATTTTAAAATGTTATGTCACTAACAATTTCAAACATTTAGAAGTAGCTGAAAACCACCTACCCCATTTCCACTTCCTGTCTCAATGTCCAAGTAGGAAGGAGGCATTTGCACTTTGCTAAGCACCTTAAAACAGGTCTTTAAGGCATGAGTGAGTTCTGGTAAACCTAATACTTCCATATTTTCCAGGAGAGACTGCACCATATAACTGAGCATCTGTGGAAGATACTGAGTCTGCACTTCAGAGTAGAGCTCCTAAAATAAATAAACGTCATTTAAGATAGCTATCACATATTACTGTCTATATTCATATTTCTGTCTATATTCAATATTGTCATATTCAGCTGTCTAACAACACAGGTCAGTGATTGATAAAGTCAGTTCATGAATTGTTAACCTGTACAAACCTACTTAAGCACTATTCCGCCTTTCTTCATTCTACATGATGAACACCAAATCATACTCCAAAAATCTTATTATAGCTAGCCAGCTACTAAGAGACCCAAAAGCCCCAGGAAATTATTTCTCAAGATGCAAAAGGTACACTTTTTCTTTCCCTTGACAGAATCACCATATTTTAAAATGCAAATAGTTTTTATTTTGCTAGGCAAATAGCATGGGTAGCCATACATAAGTCAGCACATAAAACTATACTTTGCAGGGCATAGCATGCATATGTACACATATGTCAATTTGCCCATTTTCATCTTAGGTAATCACAATATGAATTATTTGATTTTAAGTTTCTTAAGACTTCAAAGCAGCTTAATGTTGCCTTACCAAAGGAATCACATCAAGAAGAAACACCAACAGCGTGCAGAGCTCTGAAATTGTGGGAGGAGTGCTAATATTTTCAAGAAGATATCTCGTCTGTGTGGATTTGTTTCTGGATGGAGAGAAACATTATTATGTAAGCTTTTTTCTTCTCAAAATTCGTATTATAATAAAAAGCTTCATTAAACCCAGCACAAAACACTGAACAGCCAGGCTTTTTGAAGCAAAGTAAAATGGAACTTCTAATATAGCAAGATAAAAAATTCTGTCAAAACCACTTTATTGTAGCTTGCATGTGGGATACTACAGTACTTCTAATTTTCAGATTGAATCTCTATGCAATCTTACTGAAGTATAATCTTCTCCATTGTATTTAGAAACCAATAGAATGATAGATATCTCTATTTTTCTTGAAAACCCACTTGTTCTTCCAAGAAAGACCTCTCAGCCTCCCTTTCCAAAACTTTTTCTCCTCTGTCATTTTAAAAATAATTTCTTTTGTTCTCAGGTTGCTACTTTACATCTAATCATTTACCTGTTTGCATTTTTAATTACTTTAGGATTCAACTTGCATACCTGTCTAATTCTAACATGTGTTTTGTCCCTTCCAGAATTTAAATGTTTCAGTAAACACTATTATCTTACACAAATAGCTCTTAAGTGGCATTTCTAAGAGGAACACTACTGTTTGACAACATAAACACCTGAAACATTCTTCAAAACATTTGGTCATGTAATCCCAAAGAAAATCTGTGCTTAAGGATGTGATCAACAAATTGACTGTCTTGACGATTTCTGAAGCATTTTTGTTCTCTTTTATTGCACTGTATGAAAGGAAAAAGAAAAAAAAAACAAACCAAAAACAAATGTTAGTGAAGATTCCAAGAGCATGCACATTACAGTACTAGCTGATGTGTTCTGAAAACTTCCCCCCCTTTCTCTACAGGCTAAATGATATTGATTGGTTTAGATCAAGGACTAAGTCATTCTGGAACAGCTAGAGTTTAAGCATCTTTCTCCCAGATGAAAGAAGTCAAGTCTTCAACTTTGAAAATCAAAAGGCTAAGAGTTCTGCCACCAGACTGATTTTTGGCCAATATTAAGTGGGTTTAATCAACGCAAATCATGTGCAGTGTACTTTATTTTCTTCTCTGCTAACGAAGAGAAATCAATTGTGTGTGGGGAAAAAAGGAAGTAATAGAAAATCTGATTTTCCATACAGAAGGTCACTTTAACAACCTGACCTTCCTTAAATTGGTCAGATTTTAGTAATTCAGTTTAATATAACTGATAGAGTTTCAGTTCATAATTGAAAAGTTGTAGCTATACCTTGTAAGTATGTTGCCACTTTGATTGTAGCTGAGTTCAAGATCAGAACCAAGTGCATCCTTGCAGTAGGAATAAAAGGCTCTAATAACTTCAAGGAAGAGATCCCCAACAACCTGTGGCCCTACAAATGAAGGAAAAAAGAATCTGGTAGTTGCACCAAAGTGATTGCTAGGCAGCTCAGTTGCAAACTTGTATAGGCTTAAATTAGGGGTAGGTAGATGAAAAAACAAAACATTCACCCAAGCAGGAGAAAAATGCTTTTTAAAACGACAGATTTTCCAGTTACAATAAAATTAAATATGTGGCTAAATATATATATATATATGCATGCATTAATTCTACTTAAATGTCACCTGTTGTTCATTTTAGGAAATTTAATTAAGTGATGCTTGGAAAGCCATAGTACTGGTTCTACATTAGACTTAAGTCACTTCAGTAAGACACCTACACTGCAATCATTTATAAGTGGCCACAACCATAACCATGAATCTGCAGTTCATGCGCCAAAAATACTCTCCATGTCTGTAACCATAAGAAAAACAATCAGATTAACCTATATATGTTTAACATAGCAGCCTTGATTAAATTTCCAGGGACAGAAGATGGAAAAATAAGCAAAACGAGACAGTTTAAATGCTGAAATATATCAAAAATGCATATTTATACACAGTTTTAAGAGTAAGGTACAAAAGTTAGGTGTGTGGGGACAACTGCATCTAATTTTCAAGGGTCACTTTTATTATTTTATCTGAAATTGTCTATAAAGGAGGTGAACCAATAATAAGTACAATACCCTAAACATGGAAGCATTTAAAGTGGCATAAAAGGATTCCAATGAGTACTTCTAAAAAGGAAAAGTGAGGTGAAAGGTTCCTGTTGCGTTTTAGTTTGCTACCTTTAAGAAGCTGTGCTGCTGAATCCGTTTCAAAAGGAAGTGAAAGTCATATTGACTTAAGGCTTAATAAGTTATATTTTGTGTGCTGATTGCATCAGAAAGTTTAAACTATGCAATGCAGCTCAGCTAAATAACCCTGATTTGTAGTTCCGATTAACACTGGTTGTCAGCCAAATAAAACACACAACAGTTAAAATATTTGTCATCTACTTTCTAAATTAAACTAATCCATAAATTTCTAATGCAACAACCCTAGTGTCTTCTTCAGCATTTTTGTCAGGAAATAAAAGTGCTCTATATAAGAAACTTCAATTACAATAAATTTTGGGTTTGGGGTTTGTTTTTTGTTTGTTTGTTTGTTTGTTTGTTTTTTAAACAGCTAAAACCAGTGGAAGGAAACATTAGCACCACTGTCTTACAAACAGACTAACAATTGCTTCTACTAAGGTAGCATTCATTTGTTAGATAAGAAATAGAGAATCCTTATTTTTCCTGGCAGTGCTTTGATAATTCTTTAACAGGAAATGTGCTTAAAAGTACTTGCCTGACCCATGAAAGAGGATAAGCCTACCACATACAAGATCCTAGGAAACAAACTGCCACCCAAGGGTTTAGTCTCAGTACATGAGTTTTGTTCTAAATCTACGCTTAGAACATAATTTCAAAGACTTGTCCGCACATACACAGCTCTTACAGAATACTATTAAATCCTAAAACTCTGTCAAGTCATTTTGGTTTAGTTTTCACACAGAGAAAGGAGAACTTGACCTTTAAAACAAGGGCCAGCAGAGCCTCACCCTTCTGGCACTGACAACTTCATGTACACAACAGGACAGACATGTGACAGGGAAGAGGAGAAAATTCTTCATAGCTCAGTCATAAGGTCTAAAACTATAGCTCCCACAGCAGCATCAGGCTAGCACTAGCAAGCAGTGCCACTGAAAGAGGTATCCCTACCTCCTCACACACATAACAGGTTATTTCCAGTTGGAATACCTGCAGGTAAGTGGTACTGTCCACTCTGGCAGCAGTACCATCACACACTAGTTGCTGTGGGACTACACTGTCTGGAAAAGCAACAGAGTCATGAGAGTCTGATGCATGCATCTAGGGAGTCCTGCAAGCACAATCAAGCACTGGAAACACCCAGGCAAAAGCAGCAGTTTTCTGCAAAGGAGCCTCTTTATAAGACAGAACAAAAAGAGGTCTAACAGTGTTTTTAGAAAATAAGCTCCAAGGAATGAATTGAGTAAAATATTGAGACTAGGGCAGAAGTAGTTCTTTTTAACAGGTCCCCCAAATTGCAATTATGGGCACAGAAGAGTGTTATCCTCCCTAGGATAAATCCATCCTACAATGGAGTGCTCTGCAGAAGAGCCAGAGGTAACCTGGAGGGGATGCTTGCTCCAAAGCACCATTCTGAATGAGGTCCAAGGCAGGGAACACAGCTCCCTGCACACTAATAAACAATGCATGCATATTCAGAATTAGGAAGAACTGTGCAGGGTGTGTCTTAAATCCTGCTGTCAAAGGCAACTGACAGCCAAGTTCTAACAGGCATTAGCAGTCATAAGAGAAGTGACAAGCTACATTACCTATTTCAGGTTTGTCAAGGAGACTAACTAGGATGCGGAAGGGTTTCAAATAAGCTTGATGCTGTTCCTCTGTATCAGGCTCTGGGAATTTCTGCTGTAAAATTTCAATCAAACTCTAGTAAAAAGAAAACATCAAATTGTTATGGAGAGAAGAGAGACTGCTATTTTACTAATACCTGAAGTGTTTCTAAATTTGATTTTGTTTTGTACCGACTACAATTGAATTTCAATTTTCCATTAAGGGTAAACAAATCAATGACATCTTTTCATCATCTGTACTCAAGAGCTGTTGTTATTCAGAGAAGCATTTTTAAATAATTCAGGCAGTTCATCAAAGATGCTACATTTTGGTTTTGTTAGATTCCATTTGTATTATAAGCGCATCCAATATTTGGATAAATACAGCAGAGCAGGCATCCAGGTAGATGAAAATACAACCACCAAAATGGCACTATCTATAGGGACAGAAAGTGAAGGACAAACCAAGGAGCACAGTGAACAATTCTAGATTCAGTTTGCACTAACATTTGAGAGGATCACAAATACATCTGTATGCAGCAAACACCAACCTCAACTAAAAGATCTTTAGAGTATTTTCCAAAGAAATAAATAGCATGGTCTTCTGAAGTTGTTGAGTCTGGAGCAAAAGTACCACCTTTAATATCAGAGCCTACAAGATAAACAGAGGCATCAGGAGTACACAGAAACGCTACAGTACAGAGCACTACACAGATGCCATTTATACAAATACTGAAATTATACCGCATATTTAACCTCTGTTGTTTCAACACTTTGCTTGAAACAAACTCACATACTTCCCAAAGACAACCCACATATCACAGCTTGAGGTATCCTGATGTGCTATACTGGACATAAATGAAAACCAAGGCCTGGTCCACACATGGGGTTAGCAAGGAATGCCTTCATACAGCTACTTGGCTGCAGCTCTTGCCCTGATCACTTTTAGCATCTTCATGCTAAAAAGAGGCAGATGAGGAGAAGCTTTAGCTCTCTTATAGCCTCTCCTTTACAATTAAGCCCATGGGGGAATTAATAGACTATTACTTCCAGAAAAGCAAGGTTAAAATAGCACCCACTCTTCTTAGTCCAATGAATCACTTCAGAATAAATTGACTAGAGACTAGAAATAATCAGATACCCTGTGATTCAGGACAGCGAAACGAATTAATCTGTGAAGAGTAGACTTATTTGCCAAATAAATGCTTAATTTTACTAATCAGATACTTAATAAATGGCAACTAAACAACACTTTATTTTATCATCATTCATTAACTGCTGAAAAGGTGTATTGCAATTTTAAGCACTGACTTTTTTTTCTCTTAGGTATTCAGAATATTTGATATCACTGTATATTGTACAGTACCTAGCAACCATGCATATAATCTTCTATTGAGTGACATGTCTCTTCTCAACAATGTTTGTGTAGCAGCTGACAGAATATAGACTAAATCAGTCCTGTGCAATAGAATAGTGCTTTCATTGCAGTCCTAGGATGAAAAACAAAGGCATTTCAGCTGCTTATGAACACTGAAACAAGTCAAAGAGGTAATGAGTTGGTTTGGGTGTTTTGTTGTTTTTTTTTTAACAGGTGATATTAATGCTTTGGGAAAAAAAAACAACAACAAAAAAAGCAACAAAGTGTCAACAACAAAATATTCTGTAGAGAAAAAATCTCAAGAAAGGGCATCTGATTCAATTGTGATAATATTCATATTTAAGGTATAGAGCTACAAGTTAAGCTAAAAGTACTAAAGACTTCATTATGTTATAACTGCATGCCTAAAATTACTTGCTACTTTCAAAACACTGGCTATACTACCAGGTAAATTAGAAAATGATGGAGAACAACTCTAGTTTCAAGCAATATTTTCTCTCTAGTCTTTAACAGAAGTATCTTCGCTTAGCACAGACAGTTCTAAATGCTGAAATCCTAGTTGAAAAGAAGCTTGATATTTTTTGCACATGCCTTTTCTCAGGCCTGAATACTTCAAGAACATTCCAAATATCATGCAATTATCACTGTGAAAGCATGAGTCTGAGAAGCAGCAGAGTCTCCTCTACTATTAAAACTGATGCAGGAACAAGAAACTGCAGTATCTGTTTGATGACTTTGAAGGTACAAAATTCAGACTTTTGGCAATGACAGAGGTAGAAGCTGGATTGGTTTCACAGCAGACACTTTCTTACACAAAGTGTGCATGCGACTATACTAAAACAGTCCTCTTACCAAAGCTGTAGAAAATGGAAAGAAGAAGAGAATCACTTCTAGAGTGTTTCTTTGCACAAGGACATTTGAATCCAATACTGATACACACAAAGACTTTATCTGTTAAAGAAAGCACAACAGAGTTTACTTCATGATAGCACCTGAAGTGCAATCACTGCTAATAATCATAAGAAAGAAAGAAAGAAAACTTGCCTACATGTGAGCACTGTTTTTTGTAAGAAGCCATTTAACTCCTACCCACAAAGTGGGTTAAAAAAAAGAACAGGTAGAGAATAAATGTCAGGTTTATCTTCGGAATTGAAACACAGTCTTTTAAGGTTGTATGCAGTACCGATTACCAAAAACTACAGAAGCTTCAGAAGACTTACATTCTACAGGCTAACCAAAATCTGTATGGGAGAGTCTCTCCTATGTTTCAGAAAAGATGCTCCCATGAAGTAACAATATAAAGCAATTCTGAAGTGTGGACCTTTCAGCCTCTCTTTCTCTCCCTCCAAAACGTTAAGAGCAGGTTATTCAAATTTAATACAGAGAAGGCATAATTTGCTAGTATGCTTGTATTGTGGTAGATAAAACTGTTCTATGAGGAGCTCAATGAACTTACTGTGAGCCTATAATCGGTGCCAAGCATGTACTTCTGCTGTTTTCCAGACAGCTCTCTGTTGATGTGACTGACAACAAAAAGAGAAGCAGGCAGCCTGATGGATGGGCCAACCAGGACACTGCCCCAGAGTGCTCCATAGAACACTTCCTGGCCCATCAATAAGGAGAGCTTCAAAAGCAGAGCATCTGTTCTGTACGGAAATATAGTTTGCATGGGAAAACAGATTTTTGTTAGATCAGTTTGGTATCATAAAAAGGCAATTATACACAGAATTAATATTGACATCATTTATTTGTTTTTCTCATCTTGTATTATCAGTATTTCCCATTTCACATGAAGATGTCTGCATCTAATTATACAAAACCAGTAAAAAATCTTTTGTCACTGTGCACACTTATTGAGACAAAGCTTCTGTGGATACTTTAGAAACTTTGCCAGTAATTACCTGCAAGCATTTAGCTCTGACCAAATTACTGTAGAGGTGTGCAATAATGAACTGGAAATAATTTAAGATGGTGCAAGATTCTGGAAGCCAATTTAATCAATCTGGGATCTGGAAGATACCCTACAAATTTGTGCTTAAAAATGAATGGGCTTAATCTGTAAGTAACTGTATGAAGAAAAACATGAGATAAAATAACACAGTCAGCTACTGCACACATACTGAAATTAGTTTACTGGTAATAGATATGAAATATATATATATACTTATATATAATAAATATGGAATGTATATTGAAATTAGTTTACAAGTAATCACATTGGAGGTCCTGTGACTGAAGCCACATTTTCTGCTTTTGCCACTCTGTCAGTACTCCAGTGGTTAAATCACAATATTTACTATAATGTAGGAATTAAAACCTCACATGAGGAATGTAGAAGTGAGAAAAGAGGAAGATGTCCAGCACAGAAGAGGGTACACCACCATCCCCCACCCCTTGCAATGTGATGTTCTTTTCCATTTCTTTATGAAGTAGCCCTCAAGCCAATTTCCTTTTATATTTCGTGTAGGTGTGTGTGCAAACTCATGCATATGCATATGTCTAAGAAGGGAATAGTGTCCAGGCTGAAGCATGACCCGAGCTAGTACTTCCACCACTTTCAGGAACAGCACATGATGTATTACTGTTAGTCCTCAGTGTTGAAGATTCTGAAAACTTTCAGTGGAAAGCCTCTTGTTAAGTCAAATTTAAAATTAACCTGACACATGTTCTGAGAAGACATCTTGATCTACCTTTCCTGCTCCAGAATCATTATGATAAGTAAACTAAAGACTTTCTCATGTAAATTTATATTTCACAAAATTATATATTAATTTTATCATGAATCTTTCACAGGGAAACATACAGTCAGTTCCTGTCTGTGGTGCTGTCTGTTCAAAGTAAAGAGGAAAACAGTGCCATTAACAATAGGGGAAAAGGCATAAAAAACACAACTCAGATGTTGGAAGTTAATCTGCACTTCCCATTAACTCATGGCTTCAAATTTAGGCAGTTTCAAAATAGGTTCAGTCTCCCTAAAGAGACTTCAGATGACAGGAGACTTAGTTCCAAGGGAACACCTTTCTCCCTCACATCCCCAGCAACTAGTAGGGGAAAAAAGAAAACTATACACCATCACTTATAAGCCGCCTGACAAAAAGCACATACTAAAATTTATGTTTCTGCAGGAGATATGCAAGAGGTATATACTTGTCCATCGATCTGGTATTCCAGAATTGGCAACTAAATGCTATTCACCAAGTTGGGATCACATGCAATCTACTTTTAGCCACTCCACCAATTAATATGAGCCTTCAATTTAATACTTGTTTGTAAAAAGAGGCACTAGATGTAGAACTAGTTCTCCTTTCCACTGTAATCTTTGCAGCCTAGCATATCTCTCTCTGTGTTTTCGGGTTTTTTTTCCCATAAAGAGGAGAGAGAACAGCCAATACATCCAGACTAGTAGTACAGAAGGAAGCACATTACCACTGCAACATTAAGTAACCTCTTTAAACAAAGAAACATTTGGATGAAACCTAAGGTGTCCAAGTTCTTAAACAATCTTACAAAACAGTTATGGTAAGTGAAGAACAGTCAGTCTCACCTCTGTGCCTGGCAAAATCTTGGAGCAGTTTCTCCTGGAAGGCATGCTAAGGCACATGATAAACAACAAGGTGCTTGGTGACAGCCTTCACTAAGGGGAAATCCTGCCTGACCAATTTGGTGGCCTTCTATGATGGGGCTACAGAACTGATGGACAAGGGTAGAGCAGTTGATGTCATCTACCTGGACTTGTGTAAAGCACTCGACACTGTGCCACGTGACATCCTTGTCTCTAAATTGGAGAGACATCAATTTGCTAGGTGGACCACAGGTTCATAGGCATGGTTTAGCGTGAGGTGTCCCTGCCCATGGCGTGGGGGTTGGAACTTGATTATCTTAAGGTCCTTTCCAACCCTAACTACTCTATGATTCTATGATGCTAAGTAAAACCACTATACAAATGAGTGTAGAGTTGCTCTTGTCAGCACACTTCCTGATCCTGACTTTATCATACTAAATGCCACTGTCATTACTGCCAGGGCACCCAAAAGTGAAATAGACACTTTTTTCCACAACAGATTTTCTAAGAGTTTCCTCTTGCTTGTGTTTTCAGAACCTGAGGGTAAATATATGATACAGAAGTACAGGAAAAAATTCAGCTGCTCTCTTGTGTTACAATATTTAAATAGAATTTATCGATAAGGCAGTGGTTCGGGAATTCAGGTTAATTATTTAGGAGTTCAGAGGAGTTTTAAGAAATAAGTTTTTTTTTGTTTCTCTCAGCACTTCTATTTTTAACCCTCCCTTTCCTCTTCTCCTCCTGAGATAAAAACAGAGGGGGAAAAGATTTTTCTGCTTTAGCACTATCTACTGCATCTTTCATGGACTCATCATTTCTCCACCTTTAGAAGCTCTTTTATCAAGCCTTATATCTAGAGAGCTAAGAGAATTTTCTTGAGAATTCCTTAAAAAAGCAAAATACTGGCTATTATTTTTCATTAGCATTAGTTCTCACCTATCATAAATTTCTGATCCTTCTTCCAGTCCAGGCAGCAGTCCAATTACAAAGGCTTGAAGACCAGGCAGGAGGGACTTTTGGAGGGGAAGGAAATATTTCTCATACAAACCAAGGAGAACAGGCCTCACTGACATTGCTGCATTTGCCAGCAGAGGGAACAAACCAGAGCTTTATTAAAAACAAACAAACAAAAGAAATATTAGTTAATTAAAATAGACTGTGAAATGCATATGCTTTTAAAGAAAAGCTTACCTGTACAAGAATAAATCCTTGGCAAGCCATTTTGTCCCAATAATTTTAAAGATTATTTCATAGGTTTCTAATGCCTTTAAATGCACTCCACTGGGTAGTGCTGGATGCAAACACTGAGATAATCTTTTACTGATGATCAGCCGTCTTGGCAATAGAGAGTACTTCAGGTTACTCTGAAGAGCCTGTGGAAGAAAGAAGATGAGAATAAGTAGTTATAATGTAACAGAAAATGCATATGATGACTCTGTGTCAAAGGCTTCCTACTAGCACATTGAAAAGAGCTAAATACATTCAAGAGTTTTCTCTCATAAATGCACTTTGTTACACTGAAACAGGAGAATCCTGCAATTGAGTTTTCATTTGGAATCAGTCATAAACAATCTAGAAAAGTCTGATCTTACTTTGCTTATAGGCTGGAAAAGGAAGTTAAAGGACAGGACAGGGTACCCTCATAGTACCTCCAGGGGAACCAGGGAAGTGACAAGAAATGCATTTCAGCTTTTAAGGACAGAGAATAAAGCAACAAAGAACTACCTTTTCTCATAAATTTTAATTTCACTTGTACCTGAAATACAAACAAGAAACCTTCTGACCAAAGCTGGCATGATTAAATGGGACAATAGCATCTTAGAGTTATTTGTAGTTCTCCGTGGCTACATTTAGTAAGCTTTATTAACTATACCCACTGTACTGAGAAATATAAGTAAAAGATCTTCACAACAGGAAACAGTTAACTAAGTAGTGCAGACAGGCCAGGTCTCTGGAAAAAAAACAAACTAGCACTTCTTTGGAAAGGTTACTCTTTTCCTTTAATCATGCATGCATTTCAGTGAGGTTAAGAAGTATGTCTCATCAATTCAGAGACAATTAAAAAAAGATGTTGCAAGCAAATGGCACTTTAGCCTTTGATTGCTTCCTGCTAATGCAAACAGATGTTTCACTGTGGATTGACATTTGTGATATTTTCAGGATTAGGTAGATTCTTGACTCTCCTAAAGGTTAAGTCATTGTCTTCTACATAGCGGTTTTAAACTTGAGGTTCTTCTATCCTGCCTGAAAAAAGGTTTTGAAAAAGCAGCAGACAAATGAACCAGCACTTCTTTGCTCATTTCCAAGGAAAAAACAAACGCAGTTCAGCAATGATCGTGGCATTCACTTGAATGATGAATACTCTCGTTGGCAGTAAGAGGAAGAGAAAAAACCCACCATCTTTCAAAGGTGTGTGCAACTTATTGTTTAAGATTTTGCAGTTGTTGGACATGAGAATCCAAGACTACAGCAACATTTCACACATGAAACTAAACTAGCTTATACATGTGGAGTTACCTTTAATATCTTATATTTGAGAGATTTACTTATATATTACATGAGTAATATTAATTCAATGGTAAAGATTGAAATCCTTAATACTTGTAAGAACTTCAAAGACTGCAGGAAAGCTGGACTTTGAAACATTCTGTTCATATTGGTCAGTATGTATTTGCCTACACCCTCTCTATATATGTAAGAAGGTAATTATAGGAAAGTATGCTAATGGTAAATATTTTTTCTCTCATGATTGAACAAATACCATCTTAATAAGTCTATCAGTTAAAATTTAAATATCAACTAGGTAGAAAATGAAAACATTTACTATTTATAACACCGAGAACCTGATCCATTACAGAAATAATGCCATCTCATAAAAAAAGCCATTTAACTTATATCATTTCCTAAGGATACCAAGCAAATCTGCACCAGTCAAGAAAAACTCCGCTTCACCAAACATCAGGGATAGCCAAGCAAAACATTTAGTCAGAACAGGAAAAAATACTCCAGGCATACTAGGAGTCAAATAGTGGATATTCAGGGATAATTCAATTTTAAGTATTTCTGCTGAGTAACTCTGAAACCTTCACATGTTCAAATTCCACCAGGTGAGACTACCTTAGAACAAGACTACATTCATGTATGTGTGCCAACTATACTGCTTCACCTAAAGAATCAGAATACATCTCTGTACTGGAAGCAAGATTTGAGCAAGATTTGAAGACATTTGTTATGATCCTCACAGATAAGCTGAGGAGAGTTTCAGTCCATCACATCAGAACAATTCCGAGATGAAACTCCCTTCTCAAAGGCATGCAATCTTTTTTTTTCCTGACTTCGGTTGAAGAAATACACAGTTGGACACAAACCACAATTCTTCTCAAGAGTGGGTGTTCCTAGTTAACAGTTGTCTCTGATCTTCCAGCACATGCAAGGAATCTTAAACCCCACTGCAAAATGTGAGATGACTGCGGTTGCACCAAGAGCCTTTCCAGCAGCAGGGTGGGCTGGCTGCTACTTTGCTGAAAGGTAAATTTTCAGATTCTTAACAGCTTCTCTGTTGGGAATGGCAAGGATCAAAGAATTTTGGAAGGGTTGCAAGACATTAATTAGTGGGCTGATCTAAAACTGTTAGTTGAAATAAGAGTGACATGATAATATACATATTTAAAATTGCTAATTAGTTTCTGTGAGCTGACAGGCAAAGCTAAGCTTGATTTTTTAAATCAAGCTTGATTTGTAAATCAAGCTGAGCTCAAACAACTGAAAAAGGGAATCACTTGCCTGTGAGATACAGGACTGCTGAAATGCCGCCATAATTTCAGCTGCTACAGGTAGTTAATGTTCTGGTAGCAAGGCTGGTATCATTGGCACTGCATGCAGACGAAGATCCCATCCCAAACCATTGCTTCCACATTCAGAATCCAGCACAAATGACCACAGATGGACAACTCTAGGTTTCCATATTTATTATTCACCCACTCTTTTAAAGATTCTTGTAAGCTTAATTTGATTGTCTTTGATAGGCTGAAGCCCATTCATGATCTGCTTTCCCTTCATGTCTCCAACTGATTTCCACATGAGCAATTACAGTGGCAGAAGTGTTAAATGTCACTGGAACTGCTAGAAAGGTTTGGCTTAAGAAGCCTGAACTGCAAGCAAGTACTCCACACTTAATATATAATCCCAGGGTTTGATTTTCACAGAGCAATGAGAAATGAACAATCTCAGAAACCCAAGAAGTACTTGACCTACCACTGGCTTTTAGAATAAAAACTTTAATCAGTAAGTCAAGAAAAAATGAGACATGTGAAGTAATAACTTGTGTCCAGGTGCATGTTTAGTTTTCAACTTTTTACAGATTTTTTCTTTATGACTGACTAGAAAACACATTATACACACCAAAACTTTTCTAATGCATAAGCATGCTCAGGTTTTATTTGAATGTGGGCTTTAAAGGATAGAAAGGGAAGACTGTTCTTTACAGCAGTATATACATATGCCTTAAAACAAAACAAACACAGACACACAGAGGAGTATTTGCATTTCCACATTACTGGTTTAAGTCATTCTGCACTGCTTTATAGCACCACTAAAGATGTTGTAACAATTTGCCTAGACATTAAAAAAAAACCAAAACCAAATCAAGTAAATATTTTTATTTATATAACCAGAATTCCAGAAAATAAAGCACATACATATATATATTCATAAGATTCTATGCAACTAGGAGATACTATGATTCATGTTTTAGACAACACTGGTTGGGAGGAGAAGGGAAGAAGGAGAGCCTGTGATTCCATTTTCCTCCAATTAATTATCCAAGTTCAAAAAAAAAAAAAAAATCTAAACAGATTCCCTACATATAGCAGCATGAAGTTCAGACATGGTTGTGAGAAAATTGTAAACAAGGAGCTGGAGTTATATTAAAAAAAGGGGGTGGGGAGGAAGATGTATAAAATATCCCTCGTTCAGCACACTGAATTTGCGCATCGGGTGTGGTGAAGTTCCATAAAGCAATTAGAAGACAAGGCTTTCGCTCTTCTCAGAGATATGAGGCTTGCCTTCAACAGAAGGTAAATGGCGCTTATGTTTGTTATTTGGCCAAAAGATGTTATAAAGCCATGGCAGAGTTTTCATATGAAGCAACTGGTGTAATTAATGACTATGCTCATTAAATCCATGTTTCAGAAGAATCCTTCTCTTCTTTCCCCTCAAGAACAGACATATTGTGACATTAAGTATTACTACTGAAACAAACAATTGCGCAGCTGTACTGATTTTTGGTCTTTCTCTCTCCTTCTGCTCCAAACAGATAGTGTTTAGTTGAGAACTGGCTACCCAGGATTTGGAGAAGGCTGAGGTTCTGAAGGACTTCTTTGCCTCAGTCTTCACTGACAAAGGCTCTGACCACAACACCCAAGTCTTGGAAGGCAGACACAGGGACTGTGAGAATGAAGACCCTAGGCCCACTGTAAGAGAGGATAAGGTTCAAAATTATCTTAAAAACCTGAATGTACAAAAGTCCATGGGACCTGATGAAATCAATCTGCGGGTCCTGAAGGAGCTGGCAAATGAAGTTGCTAAGCCAATGTCCATAATATTTGAAAAATCATGGCAGTCAGGTGAAGTTTGCAACGACTGCAAAAAGGGAAATATAACCCCCATTTTCAAGAAGGGGAAAATGGAAGACCCAGGGAATTACAGACCAGTCAGTCTCACCTCTGTGCCTGGCAAAATCTTGGAGCAGTTTCTCCTGGAAGGCATGCTAAGGCACATGAAAAACAACAAGGTGCTTGGTGACAGCCAGCATGGCTTCACTAAGGGGAAATCCTGCCTGACCAATTTGGTGGCCTTCTATGATGGGGCTACAGAACTGATGGACAGGGGTAGAGCAGTTGATGTCATCTACCTGGACTTGTGCAAAGCGTTCGACACTGTCCCACACAACATCCTTGTCACTGAATTGGAGAGACATCAATTTGATGGATGGACCACTTGGTGGATAAAGAACTGGCCGGATGGCCGCACACAAAGAGTTGTGGTTAATGGGCCCAGTGTCTGGCTGGAGACCAGTAACAAGTGGTGTCCCTCAGGGATCGGTGTTGGGACTGGTCTTGTTTAACATCTTCGTTGCTGACATGGACAGTGGGATTGAGTGCGCCCTCAGCAAGTTTGCTGATGACACCAAGCTGTGTGGTTCAGTTGATACGCTGGAGGGAAGGAATGCCATCCAGAGGGACCTTGACATGCTTGTGAGGTGGGCTGATGCCATCCTCATGAAGTTCAACCATGCCAAGTGCAAGGTCCTACACCTGGGTCAGGGCAATCCCAGGCACAGCTACAGATTGGGCAGAGAAGAGATTCAGAGCAGCCCTGTGGAGAAGGACTTGGGGGTGTTGGTCAATGAGAAAATGAACATGAGCTGGCATTTGCAGCCCAGAAAGCCAATCGTATCCTGGGCTGCATCAAAAAGGAGTGTGACCAGCAGGTCGAAGGAGGTGATCATGCCCCTCTGTTCTCGTGAGACCTCACCTGAATATTGTGTGCAGTTCTGGTGTCCTCAATATAAAAAGGACATGGAACTGCTAGAACAGGTCCAGAGAAGGGCCACAAGGATGATCAGGGGACTGGAGCACCTCCTGAATGAAGATATAGGCTGAGAAAGTTGGGGCTGTTCAGCCTGGAGAAGAGAAGGCTGCGTGGAAACCTAAGAGCAGCCTTCCAGTATCTGAAGGGGGCCTATAGGGATGCTGGGGAGGGACTCTTCATTAGGGACTGTAGTGACAGGACAAGGGCTAACGGGTTAAAATTTAAATGGGGGAAGTTTAGATTGGATATATGGAGGAAATTCTTTACTGTTAGCGTGGTGAGGCACTGGAATGGGTTGCTCAGGGAGGCTGTGAATGCTCCATCCCTGGCAGTGTTCAGGGCCGGCCTGGACAGAGCCTTGGGTGACATGGTTTAGTGGGAGGTGTCCCTGCCCATGGCATGGGGATTGGAACTTGATGATCTTAAGGTCCTTTCCAACCCTAACAATTCTATGATTCTATATTCACCTTGAGGTTTCTGAATCAAGAAAAGCCTGCAGAAACTAGAAGTAACACACTTATTTTCTATTGCAAGTCAAATTAAAAAAAAAAAAAGCAACTTCAAAACTGCAGGCTAAATAGTAAAAATTAATATTGTAAGAACTTATAATCCATGCATTTACACGCTTGTGTTATGATCAAAGATAAAAAGCAGTTTGGAAGTGCTCTTTTAGGGCAAATATTGCTATCATTACTGAGCCTGTTAACCATGCTGTAAGCATAAACTAAATCCCTCTGGAACAATTGATTCCTCAAATGTTACAATATTTGCTTTCATGGTGAACTCTAACTATAAATGAGTATCTTGTTCAGAAAAGGGACGCTGGCCGTCCAGCCAGGCTCAGTGGCAACAGTCACTGGTGAAGCTTATGTACAAGTTATATTCCACCGGATATCCAAAAACTGTTGAAAAATTATTGAACTAAGTATTTCTGCCAATATGTGCAGCAAAATCCTGTCCATTATTGCTGTCAAACAGATGCAGGTTGGTGTTTTTTGGTAGATTGGTTGGCTTTTTCTTTTCTTTTTTAATATATATGGATTAAATGAAGAAACAGGGGAGTTTAAACATGCACTTGCCAAAAACCCAGTAAGATTTGTGCTCTTCTATGAATAAGTAAATTTCAGAGACTTACTGAAAGCCTTCCCTCGTAATTTTCTTACAAAAGCAGACTGCAAAATCCAGTATTTGCTACTGCTCAGTTCTTCATTTTGCAAACTGTGCCACTTATCTACTCTGCCTGCACCCACTGTTAAAATTTCTGAAAATATATATGCCTATAATCCGGATTAAAAATCCCAATGAAAGCTATGAACTTGGATTTTCCTAACTTCACAATATTTTTAGCCTCTTAATTGCCTGAAGTTCTTCCCACATGAACACTTTTATACGTATTTTATGTAATATACATATCTGTTTATACTCTGAATAGACAGCGACAAGTACTTTGGATATAAAAACTGTGTTAAAAGCACCTATTCCTCCAATAAATCCACATGTGCTGAACCACCGGTTACTTCTAGGTTTAAAAAGACAGTACCTCTGCCCCCAGCATTTTTCTATCAACGAGATTTCTCAGAGATTTCTTTTCACAACATTAGAACACACTGGCAAAATCTGCAACAGTGCAATCACATTTTAGCACTAAGACAATTGAGAAGAATTACTGTATTCTGAATGCAGCAGTCTGTAAGAACATCTGAAAACACCAGTCACAAAACGGTGCTTTCCAAACAATGAATATACACAGATTTGCAAAAAGAATAGAAACATGCTTCAAAGCTGTATTTGAAAACAGTGTTGAAAGGACAATAATTGTACTTCCTGAAGCATGTAGTAGCCTATGCTGCAACTACTAATCACTGGTTTACAGTAAATAGAGCTTGAACTGAAGCAAAGCACACAGAGACAGATATTTACAAGTGGAACATGTGTAAATTTTGGGGCAAAGCTGAAGACTCTCTTTAAACCATTAACATCCACGTTTACTGCCTGTTTAATCTACCCAGTTGCATCTGTCTGAATTCTCCTGCAAATATTTGCAAGCATTACTTTCCACTGTTTTGCCTTCACCATGATGCATAATACGCACTATTTAAATTAACCCCCCCCAGAATCTTTCCCTTACAACTTGGGGCGTAGTGTAAGTTAGTAAATTCTGCCAACTCTCCATTCTTCACTCATGTTCACACTTGGTACCTGCAGTTCTGTTCAGAACACTGCAGCAGAGGTTCACCTTACCTAGCCTTAGAAGCCTAGGTCAGCTAAACAACATGGACAAAACAATAGTAACTCACCTCAGGCTTCCTATAAAACCAGTGAGGAACACAAGCAATTTTAGGACAGCATTCATCTGACCTACTTTATATAGCAAGAGACGAGCTACAAAACAAAAAAAAAACAACCAACAATCACACACACAACCCCCCCCCCTCCTTCCCCCCACTTATTTCTGTCCCTGTCTAAAACTGATTCAGGGTGAAGCTGTCTACACTGAAGTCATGTGAAGTTAGATAAGACTCATCTCCCTTAAGTGACAAAAAACCACTGTTTATAGCTCTGCAAACTGACCGGTTTGGCTGCCCATTCAGATTAAAGTCAACCAGTTTCTCTGTTGCTTCCCTGGTTCTAGGGAAGCATAGGACCAGGTTCTTCTATGGTTCTAGAACCACAGAAGCACAAGAAAAACTGAAAAAAAACCTTTCAGTTTAACCTTGGCAGCTAATTAGCAGTGGAAAGAAGTAGTAGAGTTGTCTCTTTTCACCATGAGCAACAGCAGCAAGAGCTCCAAGATCACTTGTTTCAGCCAAGGCCAAAGGGATCTGGATCAGCTCCCTCCATTATTCTTCTCTTAAGTAGCAAAAGCCTGTGCTGCTTCCTCCAGACCTTGTATTGAAAGGGTAATGCCACCAAGCTTCTATAGAAATAAGTGTGTGTGTGTATTAAACTTGTTGGATTCAATAGCGCGAAGTGTTGTTGAAGCCTTCATACAGGAGAGAAAGCCTCAGAAAATATCAGACCTATATAAGCGAGAACACCCACGATTAAAGTAAGCAATACTCTCGAAGCATGAAAGTACTTCTGAAATGCCTTGACTTACACATCCTCTTTCAGCATTTTCACATTTGCTTAATAGGCATCACTGAACACCAGTTACTCACACCCAGATTCCTGAATATAACCATGTGCGGTTTTTAGAAACATTTTTATCATTGAGATACTCTTGATTTCCTCCCTCCTACCCATTCTCAGAACTGACTGTAATAGAAATAAGGCTCTTATGTTAGAAACACGTCCCCCTCCCCGCAACACTAACAGAACTCAACAACAATATTTATGGTTTAGGATGTAAGAAACCAAATAATCATAGCAGTTATGAGAATAGATACTGACATCTAATTCACAATCTTCCTTTTGGCAGCATACTCCCCTGACATATCCTTATGTTCAGATAACAGACAGAAGCAGATAAACACCGTGAATGATTTGCTCTACCAATACTTAAGCTCCTAAAATGATTAAGTCTATAAATACCACAGCAGATGGACTGGTGTAACAGCTAAAAGCTCTTTCGTTTGGCTTCTACTATGCTGCTACATATTTTAGCATTTCTGTACCTGAATAAGAGTTTCAGATGGGTGTTAATCAGTTCAGTGCGTTCATCTAGGTCAAGATAAAAGATCAAAGTCTACCTCCCGCCAAAGGTAGGAAATCTCTCATTAATCTTATTTCTTATTTTCCCTTTTGGGAGCAGCATTCTGAAGGCCTCTAACTCGCCTTAGTGACTCAGCAGGAATCATGATGAAACAGTGAAGGCAGAAATACATAAATCCTATTGCCAGAGTGATATTTAGCTTCTCTCCTCTGAAGAGGAAAGAACATGGCTACCCTTAATTTGGCAAATGTTTTCTCAATTGTCAAGAAGGGTAGGAAGGAAGACCCTGGTAATACAAGCCTGTCAGTTTCACTTCAGCACCTGCTAAAGTAATGAAGAAAGTTATTCTGGAAGTTACTGAAAAACATTTGAGAGACAACACAGTCATTGGGCATAGCCAGTATGGGTTCATGAGGGGTAGGTCACCAATTTAATTTCTGTTTATGACAAGGTCACCTATCTAGTTGACCAAAGGAAGCCAATAGGTGTGGGGGTTTCACATTTTAGCAAAGTTTCAATCGAGTCTCTCACAGTATCCTTCTGCATAAACTGCCCAGGACACAGCTAGACAAGTCCATAATATGCTGGCTGAGCAATTGGCTGATGGGTCGCACTCAGAGGGTTATAGTAAATGAGGTTACATCAGGCTGGCAGCTAGTCAGTTCCCCAGGGCTCAGTTTTAGGGCCAGTGCTCTTTAACGTTTTTATAAATGATCTGGATGCAGGAATTCAGTGTACATTAAGTAAACTTGCTGATGATACCAAACTAGGAGGACCTGTGGATTCCCTCAAGGGTAGAGAGGCCTTACAGAAAGATATAGACCAGAGAGCTGGGCAATCTCCAACCATATGAAATTTAACAGGACCAAGATTTTCTACCTGAGACAGGGTAATCCTGGTAATGCATACAAATTTGGGGATGAGAAGCTGGAAAGCCAGCCCTACTGAGAGAGGTGTGGCGGTTTGTGTTGATGGTAAGTTCAATATGAGTCAACAGTGTGCCCTGGCAGCCAAAAGGGGCTGACTGTGTCCTGGGGTACATCAAGCACAGCATAGCTAGCTGGTTGAGGGAGGAGACTACCCAACTCTACACATCCCTATCTTGAGCACTGTGTGCAGTTTTGGGCGCATCAATGTAAGAAGGACATCAAACTATCAGTGTGTTTGGAGAAGGATGACCAAGATGGCAAAAGGTCTTGAGGGCAAGACTTACAAGGAGTGGCTGAGGTTACTTGTTTTCAGTTTGGAGAAGAGTAAGCTGATAGGTGCCCTCAATGCAGTCTACATGCTCTAGGGGGGCAGTGGAGGAGGAGGAGGAGGTGCTGATCTCCTCTCTCTGGTGACCAACAATAGGACACAAGGAAATGGAATGAAGTTGCATCAGGGGAAGTTCAAATTGGACATTAGGTAAAGGTTCTGTACAGAGAGGATGGATGGCCACTGGAACAGGCTTCTCATGGAAATGGTCATGGGACCAAGCCTGTCAGAGTTCAGGGAGTGCCTGGATGACACTCTTAGTCATATGGTTTAGTTTTAGGTAGTGAGTTGGACTAGATGGCTTTTATGGGTCCCTTCCAACTTGAGATATTCTACGACTCCATAAAATCTATGACTCTCCTGTTTAAACACTCTGTAGAACCAAGGCAAACAGCAACAGCAAAATCATGTGAGGCATCTATCTGGTAACAACAGATGTTTCCTTATGAATTCTGCGGGACTTGACTCCTCCCACCCGTTTCCTTAATGACTGTAACTACTCTTTCCCCACGCAGACTCAGACAGAGCATTATAGGACACAAAACCATATAACTTGTTTCTTGGGCAGGACAGAGGACACTTCCTAAGTGTTTTCCCTTAAAAGTCTTTTTCTTTCTTCCATTATTCAGCATGTTTTCCATGGTCACACAAAAGACAACACCAGTCACAAATCAATTGTTCCCCCAAATACAAAGGAAGGGCATGGTCAAGTAAATGTGATCTTTAAATATAAACTTTGACTCAATATATTCTAAAACTTGTGACCTCCTGTTCTTTTCTAGCTGCTGTAGAGTGAGTAACCAGCATCCTTAAGTGCTCTTTTGCTGCAAAAACTAAATTAACTTAGCTGTAAAAAGGAAACAAATACCATTTGAAGGAAACCTCTGTTGGTTTTACCAGAAATTCTCACATTTATACAAAAGACACAGACTTAGCAGAATGATTTTTCAGTTTTGCTAAGTACTATAAAGTTAATAACAATACAAAGATCATAAACAAATGAAAAATACCCCTATGACACTGTACCTTATTGAGTTTGCCAAGGGAAGATATAAGATCTGCCCATTCACTTGACGATTCAAAGTTTCTCAAAGCTTTCTCAATTGATGAAGAATAATTTCTGTATCTGTAATCACCAAGTAACTCCTGCTCTTCTGGATCCATCTTCGGTTCTCATAGCAAGGTGGAATTGCCTGATAAGCTAAAACATGTACACAGTTACAAAAAGATAACCCACTTTTAAATTCTGGCAAACCTAAAGTACTGTAGGATAGTAAATATGTAGAAGCTGTGATGGACCACAATAAACAGGGCACCTGATCAAGTTTCAACACAATGTTAAAAATAATTTAACACACATGACTCCAACTCCCCACTGTCTGTTTTAGAAGTTTTGCAGTCACATTTTCCTATTTATGAAACATGTTTTTTCCTTCCATGCATGTGGATCTCTCACACAGTAACAATGAGAAGGAATATGAAGTCTCACTCTAGACAGTCAAAGTACTGACAAGGAGATAGGGAGAAACAAGTAGTTTTCATAACCTGTCATCTGTGATTTGAAAGGTTACCAGTAGCTCTGGAATGTGAAACATTTCATATCAAAATACAACTTTCCAAAAGGAATTCCGTTAAAGGACTTCTCAGCCAACAGCAGAAGGAGCTCTCCGAGCTCTGCATGTCAACTTGGCAACAGCAGCTGCTGAAGTACAAGACTAAGGTATTGTGCCAGCATCACCACATGCATTCTGATTTTCCTTTATTTTACCAAAGAGTACCCATATATATTTATGGAGGATAAAAAAGTTATCCAGACCTGATTTTCTCACATTCTGTAATGCATTTAGATTAAAAACCTCAAACACATCTGGTTTAGAACAACTGGAAACAAGCGTGATTGGATTTTATGCACTGAAAAGTCTTATTTTCACTCTATGACACTAGTTCTCCTGTTAGCTAATATAAAAAGATAATAGATGCTTAGGTTTAGGAATGCCAGACTTAGGTCAATTTGTGCTCCATGACTGATAAAGAAGAGAAAGCCAAGTCCCATAACAAAACATTTTATAATGTTTCTGAAAGACATCTTCATTCAATTTCCTACTGTTAGGACACAAAAATAAACCTAAGCTGTCTCTACATTCTTTCAAAGCAGGTCATCTCTCAGAGTGTTAAAAAAAATGAGATCAATAACTGTCTATTGTTGTAAATAATACAATCTTTAATAAATAATCTTTAATAAACAATAATAGCTCCATCAATGGTAGTAAACTCTCAAAACCAAAAACTGCTGGATACACCCAAAAATGAGAAAGGATTTTAAACGCAGGATTAAATACAGGTTTGCACTCCCCAACAGCAGAATTCAACCTCTGCAAATGCAATTGCTCTGTCATCCAACCTAGATCCACGTCTATGGAAAAACATAAAAGTACTATCACACAATGTCATCAGGGCTGGTTTGGGTTGGTTGGTTTTGCTTGTTTGTTTTGCTACAGTAAAGATTTAATTTTATGTTTTCACCAGGGTGTATGCAGTGCTTTTCATAGCAGAGAGAGTAGAAAATCCATGTAGGGTATAACATTCATCAGGCATATTGCTACTCTTGCTCCAACAAGATTTAAAAAGACAATATCAACTCTACCTTAAAACCTAACAGAGCGGCAAACTTGCAATATAATGTCAGCACAAATTGTGAGTAATCTGATATAGACACTGATATATTGCCCTGCCATGGCAATAAATTGAACCCTATTTCCCTCATCTCATGTAAGTACCTTAATCATTGGGCTACTGGATTGTATTCATACTCCTCTGAACAAAGTATGAGCTAGAAAGCATTCTAGCATTTCTCTGCCAAGTCAAGAGTGCTGCCACTTTCATAAATAAGAGATTTGTCCAGATCATTTAGAACCCAGCAGCCGTTTTGCTGGCAGAACACATCAAATTCCTTCACCTCTAAATGCAAACCGGGAGCATGAATCCCTTAGAGGACAGGAATCAATGACATTATCAGCAGCACTTAAAGAGGTTCTAAATATTCTGTGAAAATCATGTCCTAAAGCATTCTCATAGCACTAAAACCTGGTCTCTTTAAGTAAGATTTAGTTAGGTTATGAGTGTAAAATAGGATGTACAACTCAAGAAAAACAAACAAAAAAATCCAAACAAACAACAAAACACAAACAAAACTTCATTTGGAGGGAAAAAAAAAGTGTTATCAAGACACCTTCTCTGGACTGTGCTGCGAAAAGGCAGGTGAATAGTGTATTCCCACCCAGAAAAGCAGTGATGGACGTAATGATTTAGTGTGCATTGATTACTGCTAGCAAGGTTTGAAAAAAAGCCAATAATTAAAATATGGCAAATAGATCGTGTTTGTGCTTATATACAAATGCAGGAAGATTAAAATTATAAGCAAAAAAAATGCCAGTCACCTTCAGATACGTCTTCCAAATCCCGGATTGCAAACTTCCTCACTGAATGGACACGTTCACAGCCTTCCGCATTGTCTGCAGACAGGTGAACGGGACGGACGCTTTGCCTCTGATACCAAGGGACGAGGTTCTGCCTCCCTGGGCTGCGGAACCTCTGCGGGTTCCCCCCGCCCCGGACACCCCCGCCGTCGGCTGCTGGCCGCTCCAGCGCCCAGCTGCGGCTTGGGAGCCCACGGGGCGGACACGCAGCGCCACGCCAGGCCCGGTCGCCGCGGAGCCGGGGCCCCCGTCAGGGGCAGGCATGGGCATCACGGATCCCGCATATGGCACACGGGTTGCCCCCTAACCTCATACCAGACACACGCCCGCCGACTGCGCTCTCCTTCCCCCTCGCTCCCTGCCCCTCTTCCCTCCCCATCCCCGTACCTGCGAAGGGCCCCACAGACCTTCCGCGCCGCCGGCGGCTGCGACGTGTCCCAGCTCGGTGGGGGGACGGGATGGGGGAAGAAATGGGGAGCGACAGTCCGCAGTCTCTATGACAACAGGGGAGAGCAAAAGATGCCCCCCCTTCCGCACGGCCAGGGCCGCTGCGCAGTCGGCAGCTGGGGCGATACCACTGGATGCAGCGCGGGGAAGGGGAAGCCCGTACACTGGGCAGGAGGAATAAGGGCGTCCCCGCCCCTCGGCGGCCGCTCTCGTCTTCACCGGCTGCCAAGCCGCGAAGGGAGGCTGCCAGTGTCGGTGGGCGCTACAGCCCGGAGAGGGTTATCCGTGAACACCCGCCCGGCGGGAAATGGTACGCCCTGGTGGTCAGACCGCGGCGCCAAGCGCCCCCTGGCGGTCTGGACTGAGTACCTCAGCATTCCCGTCCGCCCCTACTCCACCTCCAGCGCTCCGGAGCCCCGCTGCCGGGCGGGCTGCGGGGAAGGGTCGGGGCGGAGGCCTGCCGGCCGGTGACTCCCGGGCCGCTCCCTTCTCTTGGTGCATCAGCAGCGCCCGGGCTGGAAAAGACATGGCGGAAGCACGGAGCCGAAGCCACGCGTGTCCGTGTGACCGCCGCGCTCCGGCGAGGACAGCGAGCGCTGCTACCCGCGTCTGCGGGGAGGGCGAGCTCAGCGCCTCCCGGGCTGTGAAGCCAGTACAGGCGCGTTTAACAGCTTCACTTCTCTTCCGGCTGGTGTAAGCACGAAGCGCTTTCGGCAAACCGTGCAGAGGCGGCTGGCACCGGGATCCCGCTGTCACGTTTGTGGTAGGCTCGAGTTCAGCATAAGCAGCCCTCTGCCCTGTACAACAGGCTGGAAAGAAAGCTCATGTGCTCGGTCTTAGTAGTCCTACGGCAAATTAAAAAAACCAAACCAACCCTAAACTAGCAAAATACCCATGGAAAGTAAAACACTTGATCCTGTCAGGCAAAGATTTATATTATGTGAAAATGTGTTATTTAACCTCAGTTTCTTTTTTCTTTATTTTTTTTTCTTTATTACTTTCTTTTTCCTTCTTTTTCCTTCCCTTCCCCTTTAACATAATCCTGGTAGTTCAAAATGCAACACCCCCCCCCCCCCCCCCAAAAAAAAAAACCAAAAAACCAAACAAAGCAACCAACCAAAAAATCAAGGAAACCCCACCTGTTCAGTTATTAAAGATGAGAGCATAGAAACTGTTGTAAGTTTCTTCTGGATGGATATTGCTGGAATACTCATGGCTGGCATTCTGATGGATGCATTTGAAAATGGATACTGTTTCAACAATGATCTCCAGTAAGTTTTATGTTACTATCTTATGTTTTTTGAGATCACCCGCCTTTCCCTTTCCTAGCCAGATTTTAGTAACATTATTTGGTATGTTATTTCTTCTAACAAATACAAGCCACAGTAAAATGTAAGGAGCTGTTTGCAGGCTTTCCTGTGGCCCCCAGGGCTCCTGTGTATGTCTTCAGTTTGGGAAGCTGGCATTTGCAGTGCTGATGAGATCAGTGTGGGTGCCCAAAAGGCTGGGTAACCTCAGAGAAATGCCTAGCAGGTGTGGGAAATGTGTGTCACAGAACATCAGAATGTCCTGCAGTGATTTACAGCTGTATTACAGATGTGTCATCATTTTAAAAGACAAATCTTAAGAAATGGGATGGTATTAGAGCACACAGTCAACCAGGTTGCAAATTCAGGTGGGGGTTCCTCCTACTGCAACAAACACTTGAATATAACATTTCTCTCTAGGTATACACAGCAGTAGGTACATTCAGTGCCATGGGCATCAACGTAGCTTAGCTTTCTAAAATGCAATGCCAAACAAAACAGACAATGCCCATCAGATCAGGGTATCTGACTATGTGGGCATGTACCTGAAGACTCCTTTATTGTCAGCTCCAAAATGAAGTTTTTGCAGAACAAAAAAGAAAACTGAAGAATTTCCATTGTAAAATATCACGATTCTTTTGTTGTTGTTGTTTGCTATTTGAGATTAAAAAGCTAAAAACATTCCTAACATGAGGCTAGAGTTTGAATTATATTCTGCATTTATGCGTTTTAAGTTATACTGAATGGCATATATAATCTAAATTCTCTTGACACATTTTTAGGCTTAGAGGAATACCACAAAGTCAGGACACTACCTACATGTTGGGTTATGCTACTATAAGAGATGGGTTTAATTAAAATTATCAGTGAACATAAATGAATTTTCAAGAGTTCATATCATCTGCATTATTTATATGGCAAGACACTTAAATGGAAAAATTCAATGAAACAACCCGCTGAGCTAGGTATATTCTCCTCAGCATTTTAGATAAACTGGCATTAAACTCTCGAGGAATGTCTACAGTTTTGAAAACAAAAGCACTGTACTACACAGCATTGGAACCATCATGAATCCAAGAGTCTGTCCCACACTACAGTTATCAGCATTGCTGGGGTCCCAGATAGAAATGACCTGGTAGTAATCCCCTTTAGATTCAGAAAGTTTTAGGGCAGACCTATCTCCTTACTGACTACCCCTACACCTTCAGATCATTGGCTTTCCAAAGAAAGCTCTGCTGAACAGCTGGCCTGCTACAGCTTGTGAAAATGCTGGCTGTGCTGTTAACCAGTACACTGGGAGCTTCTCCTTCAGAAAGTCCTGAAGGGCTTGCACACAGTTTATACCAGCTGATGCGGCGGCAGCAGGTACAGCTTCTACTCCCAAAGCTTAGCCACTGCTGCTATGTCATTCCCAGGAAACTGCCTCCACTAAGCTCTCACAATTGTGAATCCAATTCCTTTATAGTCCCATGTCACCACAGCTACTGCACAGCCAAGCATTTTCTTTGGCTAATAAATTCCAAAGCACAAATGGTAGTGACATGCTGTGAAAAGAAAACCAGTAAACCATGCGTAAAAGTTTTATACAGTGCAACAGATCATTATTACTTTATCCCTTTCCTAACCCTTAAACTTTGAACAATTAACCACTCAGCAAGTGTGCCAGCATCTGAAAGCAGAAAAATACTTCCGAGAAAATGGACATGGGAGAGAAGCAGGGAGGTAGCTTAAAAAGAAAAAAGAAACAAAAAACCACACCCAAAGCAAACCCCCCACCGTTTTGGTTGAACAACATAAGCTCTGTCCAAAGATCCAGCCTGCCACACACGCAGCACAGCCTGTCCTCCAATGCTGCTCTCAGCAAATAGCCCTCCTGTGCCAGTCTTCCTGTGCTCAGGGACTCTTGCACTCTCTCTGTGCAGAGTCTCAGCTCTCTTCCCAGGACACAGCCTCCTTCATACCAGTGTCACCTCACGGGGGTACGTGCTCCTCCTGCATAAGCTCCTTCCCAGCTCTGACTGGTCCTGTCAACAGCCAGTATTTTCTGCTTCTTGTTCCCACCTCCTAGAGCTGAGGTTGTACCCATCCACACAGCTGATTCTCCTTCCACAGCTGCAAAGGTTTGAAAGGATGTGTCCTCTGCTCTTCTTTTTGTTCGTATCAGGAGAAAATGTCTGTACTATAATCAGTTTCACCATGAGAAATAAATTCCTGCAGATGACAACTTAGCCATCACCTTCCATTTCACTTTCTTCCCCTGAAACAGGGTAAGAAAGTTGAACAAAGAACAAGCGCTGTGAAAGGGCTTAATATGAGAATTTGAAATACAACTTTTGAAAAAACTTTCAAACTTATGGTTTGTTTGGCTTGAATATAAAAAGCAGAACCAAAACCAAACCAAAACCAACCAACCAACCAACTAACCAAGAACACCCCCTCCCCAAAAGATCCAGAGCTAGGCCTAAGAAGGAGCCTTATAGACCACAGGGGGTACTTAGAAACTTACCTGAATTTAACAATGGATGCTACCCAGCAACAATAAACATACACAGGACTCTTACAGTGTGGTCTTCACACAAACCACACAAAAGCTGGGGCACAGTTTGTTTGAAACGTTTGTACGTGACAATCAGAAGGCCATGCAACTTTTGAAATTTAATGGCTCAAGCAACATTTCAAGTATGAAGAACAAGGGATGATTCACCGTCGGATTACATCTCTCATAGTTGTGCACAAATTACTACAATACCAGAACAGCCCTATTCTATTTTGTTGAAATACCATTAACACAACTAGAAAAGCATACACATGGCTGTATTAACTGGATGGCTCTTGGAGCCATCATACTGCAGGCAGCCTGCGGGTAGCACATAAAATGCATTAAGAACTGTACAGTGATTTTGAACAAGTCTGTTGCCCTTAAACTAAAGGCCTCTGAGATTTTTTTCCTCATGGAGAATAGACTATCAGGAGAACATTTGGGGCAGCACTCGCCCTTCTCCAACAAGCTCTGGGGCGTGTCTCATCTGGCAATACTTCAGTCTTCATAAAAACAATAGGTACCATATCCTTAAAGGACCAACTAATAGTCACGCCTTTGTTCTGTGCTTATAAGTGATAACCACAAATTATTTATGTCCAAAGTCTTTCACTCCAAGGCTTCCCAAAACACAAACTGTACTGGGGAAGCTAATATAAACCCCATTCAGCTAAGCCATGTTTGGCACTGTCTTGCCAGCTCCTGATTAAGAACTAACGTGTACACTAGCAATCTGTCATTACTAATAACAGCTTTATAGGCAATTGTTTCCAGCTCCTTTACTTCTCACAGCAAGGAGAAGAGGGCAGTGGCCTCCTGCTGCCCAAAGCAGAGCAGTGTGGGCATCTGCCCTGCAGGGAAGAAGGGACAGGGATCTATTAAAAAGATTTTAATAAGGAAACTTCCAGCTGCGCAATAAATGAACTGGAAGTTCTGAGAAACAGTTTCCTGTATCATATCTGTAGTTTGCTGTCTCTTTATATAATCACACATTCCACCTACAAACTCAGCTGCAGAAAATGAAAGCATACTTTCAAACATAAATTTTTAATAATGGAATAAGCCAGTTGGAGGAATACAAATCAGTAAGTAATCATTTATCATCATACATATTAATAGAGCCAAATGATTAACAGACATATTAAGAGGCAACTGATTAAGTTTTCCTATTAATGGCATATCACAGCTATTTTTATTTTTACCCAATTCAATTTCGATGTCAAGAAATATCTATACAACACTGAGTCCCTTTTGGTCTTCTTAGTCTTCCCCCAGACTGGTTGCTCTGTAGGGCTAAGAAACTCCGTACAATCTCCAGAAGCAACTATAGTCCCCAGAAAGAGCTCTATTGCGCTGAAAAAGCATAAGGCATCCACTCCCTCATCCTAACTTCATGTCAGAAATCTGTCTAGGGGGAGTGGGAGAAGGGTTGGCAATGATATAATTAAGAGTAAATTCAGGTAAACAAGGTCAGGTACCTCTGCATTAGGGCAACATGAAATTAGCCTGTATCATCTGGGCTGGAACACCCACAAACCAGATTCTGGGTTACAGCAATGCTGTAAGCAGGCTAATGAAGGCTATTGCGAAGTGTGCTCTAGTGCAGATTCAACACCAGAAGAGTACTGTAACTGTGAACCTTCAGTGTGGTGGTAAAGGACCCTACTGCTGCAGTGGACAGGATGAGTTGAGTCTACTCTGGCTAAATGCCCTATCAAGGAACAAGCTAATCCACAGTCATATTACCACTTCATGGGTCCACGTACACAAACTTACCAGGTTTGAGTAGTTTTTTCACTAACAAACTGGCCATGAGGACCATCAACATTTGAAGGCAAAAGGGCCAAGTAAACTGGGGTCTCAGCCCCTTCATCTGGTGATTTAGGGGCTTTAGGACCTGCCATGTCTGTTCTCACCCATCCAGGACAGCAGGCATTGAGAAGGATGTGGTCATCTTTTCTTTTCTCATTTAACATCCGGGCTTGAATCCTGGACAAGACTGTGACACCAATTTTGGAGACCCCATAAGCAGTACTTGGCCAACCCTCCTTCTCATGCACACCTTTTTTTGTATCTTCCACAAATTTAGCCATGAGTTCCACTAACTCATCCTCAGTGATAGTGTTGCTGCGAAACTTCTGCTGTAGTTCTCCGCTGCACTTTCCCAGCGCTGATTTACTTAACATACTAGAGACATTCACCACTCTACCTGCCAAAAGACAGTAAACACCAGTTACTTTTACACACATTAAACAAGCCAAGGCACTGAAGTGGGCTTGCTCTACAGCTATATATTCACTATTTAGGTGAACACCTGTAAAATATTTTGTGTGGGCTATTTTGCAGAGCTTCTGCCAGATCACTGTGTTGACAAGTGTTTCTAGTGAATTTCATTACAGAGGGTAAGTTAAGGTATGAACCTGCAATAACTTTCTATCAGACTTCAGGTATGCCTCCAGGAAATTGCCTGGTACAATCTGTAGGACATTCAAGGTAGGAAGTGGTTTTCTCATTAATGGCAGCCAGACTTCACTCTCAAAGTGCTGTGGGAAAATGTTCTCGCTTCTGCAAGAGCTCAAATAAAGTGCTGTGAGAATATACCTCAAAACCCCCAGAATATAGAATTCAACAACAGCAATCTAGTTCTTAATGCAGAGACCCCATCAGCTTCTTTACAGAATACATGAGGATTTACAAATGTCAGCATGCAAAACTGCAGTAAGCTATTTACCTTGCAGCACTTCAGTACAGAATGATGAGTCAGCTGAGTCAGTAATTCACTTATCTCCAAACTTATGTTGTGCTGCTTCCCTGTTTCTTGCTAGTTTACAGTCATTCAGGTGAATGAACAAGAGGATTTACATCTTAAAAGCCACAAAAATGAATCCTTTCTATTAACGACTTTATTAACACACCCATACAATACAGCAAGATACAGTCCTCTTGCTATGGGGCAGTGTGTATCTGAGACTGAACAGGATTTACCACCTAATGAAGACCAAAATTCACATAAGACTATTTCTCTACTTGTTAATGTTACACTTACCATAAGGCTTCACAAGAGGCAACAATTCTGTACAAACATTTCTTGTTCCAAAGAAGTTTGTCTTCAGTGTAACCTCTGCTTGGACCGCAAATGGAGTTGTGTCATGCACTTACATAAGGGAGGGAAAAAAAAAGAGCAATATTATTAACACTCACATTCTTAGTAACGAAAAGACCTCGCTTTGCAATATTAATAGAATCATAGAATCATAGAATAGTTAGGGTTGGAAAGGACCTTAAGATCATCTAGTTCCACCCCCCCACCATGGGCAGGAACACCTCACACTAAACCACGCCACCCAAGGCTTTGTCCAACCTGGCCCTGAACACTGCCAGGGATGGAGCATTCACAACTTCCTTGGGCAACCCATTCCAGTGCCTCACCACCCTAACAGGAAAGAATTTCTTCCTTATATCCAATCTAAACTTCCCCTGTTTAGATTTCAACCCGTTGCCCCTTGTCCTGTCACTACAGTTCCTAATGAAGAGTCCCTCCCCAATATCCCTATGGGCCTCCTTCAGATACTGGAAGGCTGCTATGAGGTCTTCACGCAGCCTTCTCTTCTCCAGGCTGAACAGCCCCAACTTTCTCAGCCTATCTTCATATGGGAGGTGCTCCAGCCCCTTGATCATCGTCATCCTCGTGGCCCTCCTCTGGACTTGCTCCAACAGTTCCATGTCCTTTTTATGTTGAGGACACCAGAACTGCACACAATACTCCAGGTGAGGTCTCACAAGAGCAGAGCAGAGGGGCAGGATCATCTCCTTGGACCTGCCGGTCACGCTCCTTTTGATGCAGGCCAGAAGACACGGTTGGCTTTCAAGGTTGCGAGTGCACACTGAAGCCAGCTCATGTTCATTTTCCCATCGACCAACACCCCCATGTCCTTCTCTGCAGGGCTGCTCTGAATCTCTTCTCTGCTCAACCTGTAGCTGGGCCTGGGATTGCTCCCACCCAGGTGTAGGAACTTGCACTTGGCATGGTTGAACTTCATGAGGATGGCATCAGCCCACCTCACAAGCATGTCAAGGTCCCTCTGGATGGCATTCCTTCCCTCCAGCGTATCAACAGAACCACACAGCTTGGTGTCATCGTCAAACTTGCTGAGGGCGCACTCAATCCCACTGTCCATGTCAGCAACGAAGATGTTGAACAAGACCAGTCCCAACACCGATCCCTGAGGGACACCACTCGTTACTGGTCTCCAGCTGGACACTGAGCCATTGACCACAACTCTTTGTGTGTGGCCATCCAGCCAGTTCTTTATCCACCGAGTGGTCCACCCATCAAATTGATGTCTCTCCAATTTAGAGACAAAGATGTTGCGTGGGACAGTGTCGAATGCTTTGCACAAGTCCAGGTAGATGACATCAACTGCTCTACCCCTGTCCATCAGTTCCGTAGCCCCATCATAGAAGGCCACCAAATTGGTCAGGCAGGATTTCCCCTTAGTGAGGCCATGCTGGCTGTCACCAAGCACCTTGTTGTTTTCCATGTGCCTTAGCATGCCTTCCAGGAGAAACTGCTCCAAGATTTTGCCAGGCACAGAGGTGAGACTGACTGGTCTGTAATTCCCTGGGTCTTCCATTTTCCCTTCCTGAAATTGGGGGCTATATTTCCCTTTTTCCAGTTGTTGGGAACTTTACCTGACTGCCATGATTTTTCAAATGTAATGAGCAGTGGCTTAGCAACTTAATTTGCCAGCTCCTTCAGGACCTGCAGATGGATTTCATCAGGTCCCATGGACTTGTGTACGTTTGGGTTTTTAAGATGGTCTCGAACCAGATCCTCTCCGACAGTGGGCACAAGGTCTTCATTCTCACAGTAAGAATGAGCTAATGCTGTTTTCACCTCTCCGTAGCTGAAGGTTTTAGCTTTGGCCCAGGAAAGCTAATTGCATCACTCTGTAGAGTCATTTGCAAACTCACAGGACATTTGTCTTTCTGCCTTTCATATGGAAGAGACAAGGAAAGACTGTTATCACAGGATGTTCTGCCCAACCTGCTCCCTGACCTGCCTGTATCTAGCAGAGTCTGCGCTGCTACCATCACATGCAAGTAAACTTAGAGGTGCCCTCTCCTCTTAAACGCATAGCACAACACTTTGCCACAATCCTAACATATCAGGCAAGGGAAGACCAAAAAGGCAAATCCTCAATTTAGGATGCTGCCACTAAAGGTACAAAAGTTAGACTATCACCCTAGTACTAACATCCAGCAACAAGGCAGACAACTGCTTCTATATCCCAATTCTTATGTTGTCACATCTTGGGTTCTTAGCTGGGGCTTGAAGATGGAGCAGTGTCACACAACAACAAACACTGTACAAGCTTCTATAAAGACTGCAGGGGTAAGATTTGGTGCATTTTGGAAAAACAAAACAAAACACCCTTCTCCCCTCCCCCCCAACCAAAACCAATCACCCTAAATCAAAACCCAAACAAACAAAAAGAACCCCAACCAATCCCAAAACTGATAGTCATGTCATAAACCACCCCCTGAACTGACAGATCTGTGCTAATACAACAAAAGGAGTACGAATTAGCAGCTAGGAAAGGGAGCTAACTTAGGTAAGCATAAGGAGATATAGAACTGCACAGTAAAGGCATGATTTCATCAGATAGAATTGACAGCTTGCCACCACCAAAAGTGTGGTAGTATGTGCCACCACCTGACAATCTGGTTTAGCAATAAGCCATATGCATTTTCCACCTTGAGGGGGAAGTAAGAGTTAAAGTAACAGCACTCCTCCTCTTCTGTTACACTGCTCTCTTTCTGGCAAGAGGAAGGCCACCTACACAGATTAGGCAGGTCTTCACTTGTCTTCATAGCCCAGACCTATGTTAACTCAGAAAAGCAGTGACAGATCATTTAGTATTTAACATACTTGTGGTTTTATTGCAAAACACACGAGTGTGCTTTAACAACTCAGTCATTCATACTCTCAAGCAATGGGCACTGATGGCATCAAGTTTTGCAAATCACTTGCATTTAAATCTGTGACATGATGCCAGATCATGACCTACTGCAAGAGTTAACAACAGTGGGAGAAGAAACTAAAAACCTACACAACTTCAAACTTATTCTGTATCCACCTTGGAAGAAGACAAAAAGCTTCCCTTTATTCCAAAACTTACTCATTTGTTTAACAAGATACATTGCTTGTAACATCTAATAAATACACCCCTGATTTAACAAACGTTACTACAGTAACTGTTCTCACAGAAGCTCATCCAGAAGGCAACCCACATGTACATAATCATCTTGTAAAGGAACAGTTTTTGCTGGACTATCTGTAGCACAGCACAGAACCAGAATGATAAATTAAATGTAATGGAATCCAATCTTTGACAGCCAGCAATAACACATAATGCTACAATAAAGAAAGGAAAGCATAAATTCTGGGATGATAGCAGAAACTTGGCGAGGCTTGCATAGAAAAGCCAATCTCAGAAGCTAGAATTAAAACCAAAATGAGATAACCATCACAGCAAGTAAGAACTTTAACACACAGGTATTAAGCCCTCTAGCCTCTGTGCTAGATGCTTACACAGCAGTTACGATTAAGAAATGTGATAGTCAGTTGTATGAGCTACTGTTGACTCAGTGAGTTGTCAGCTTGAAGAAAGTCTAGGCTAAACATCTAGAAGGAAGTTATGAACAAAAAAATCCACAATGTAGTAAAGGAGCTAACAGAAATGCCACTGCTCACACTATTTTACATATTTACCTGTTACATGTCCTAACTGGAGATTTGGAAAGCAAACCTAAAAAATCCAAACAAACCAGAAAATATGAAAAGAACAAGTTTGTACTAGTAGGGAAATGAACTAGTAGCCATGCTTCTGATCTGCTCTATCTGGAGTTAACTCTCAACTTGTTTTCATAAACATATACAAGGATAATGCACTCTTCTACCTTACAACTGCTGTGTCTTCCTCACTTTCCCTCCCTTCCTGTTTACTAGTTGAAAGGGTTACATTCTCGCTCAGCACAGCAAAGTTTAGGTTTAACAGATCCATAGGAAAAGCCATTTCACATTGCTCTCTCAGCATGCTTAAGAAGGTAGGCAGCTTGCCCAGCCAAAAAAGTAGCATGCCACTGGCACAGAAGTCCCATATAATAATAAGCTTTGTAAAATCCCTTATGAATCTACTATACTTCTCCACATAGCTTTGCAGCATATTGTACTATCCCAGACAGCCTGCTTCCTTACCTTTGAAAGCGATCCCTGCATTGTTAACCAGCACGTCCAGCCCTCCATATTTCTCCTTTAGGAAGTCACGGAGAGCTCTGATGCTCTGCAGATCATCAATATCCAGCTGATGGAAGAGCGCATGCAGTCCTTCCTCCTGGAGCTTTTTCACTGCTTCCTGGCCACGGCCGGGGTCTCGGGCTGTCAGGTACACGTCCCCTGGGAACTGGTGGCATAGAGCCCGAACAATTGAGAATCCGATTCCTTTGTTGGATCCGGTCACCACAGCCACTGGTACGTTACACATAGCTCCTCTCTGAATGTATGTCAAAGTGACAGTAACTGCAAATAGCAAAGAAGAAAATTTCACATTCAGATGGACAAAGATGGTTATCTGAAAATGGATGAAAGTGTTTTTTCTTTAAAATTTTATACAGAATTACCCTTTGATTTATGTGAAACTACATTAGAGTGCACACTAACATACTAAAGTAGCATGAGAAAGCCACTTTTGGCTTTAGCATTTTGAAGAAGGCCCAGTCAATAACTGGGTTAATAAAAAGCAAAGTCAATGACTGATCTGGAGTGCTAAGTTAACTTTTGATGGGAGTAAACTCTCCTGCACATACACCTTACAGCAACAGCATTTCCTCCTTCTGACCATATTCAGCTGGCTAGTTCAAGCAGTGATGCAGCCAAAGCTGAAAAACCCAGGGTCAGATACAGGGGGGAGTGGCTTGATCTTCAAGTGTCAGGCAGGAGAAGCAATTCTGGCGTTTCAGAGAAAGAGGACCACAGATCGACTACATATATTTATTATGTTCAACATCAGACAACTCTAGATACAAAGTCTGCTTGCCCTTTCTTCCCCCCCCCCCCCCCCCCCCGAAATAGCACATTTAAAGACGTACTTCCCCCATAAAAGTTTTAAATACTGGGTTTGCTCAGTTTTGACCTAAGTACTACCTCCCTTGCAAATTAACTTGTACCTATTAGTAGTAGGCATCCAACGAAATACGAACCAGCTCCTGGCCAGCTACCGACTGCACCAGGACGAGAAGCGACCCTCCCGCTTCACCCTCGCACGGGCACATTTCACTCACTGCCCCTGCCTCAGGACCGGTTTTTCCCCCTAACGGGAACGCAAAGCACACCCGCCAGCCGCGATGAAGCCCGGCTCCTCAGGCGGCCCTCCGCGGGATGGGAAAGACCCTGAACGTTCCGCGCCCCGCAAAGGAGCTGAACGCAGCGAGGTGCTGCGGAGCAAGCCCGGCGGGGCAGCCGACACTCCCTCACCCACCTCCAGTACACTAGCTTGGCCTTTGCTCCTCGGCTCTGCGCCGCGGCAGAAGAACGAGCTCACAGCAAGCAGTCGCACACCGAGGGCGGGGACGCGAACGCGGTTAAAATGGCGGCGGGGCAGGCCCGCCTCCCGCGGCCGGGTCCAGTTGAGTAGAGTCAGGGTGGTGCGGCGGCGGTGGTGGGCAACGGTACGGCAAGGAGGTGGCCCCTGCGGCCTCTACAGTAGGTGGGCCGGCGGCGGGCGGGGGACTTGGGGCGGCGGGCAGCGTGTCCACCTTTGCTCTCTGCCGCGTCGTTGTTCTAGCCCGGGAGGGAGTCGGGGGAGTCGGAGCCCCTGCAGGTGTCCTCCAGTGTGCCGGTAGCTGGGGAAGGTGGGCCTTGGCCGCAGGAACCTGTGTGCCGACCGGTGACCCCGGTGAGGGGCAGCACTCCCGGTCTCAGGCAGCGCCTCTGCGTGTGGAGTTCAGCTAAAAGCGGTATTGATAAGGGGAGCTTAAATGTACGTTCCAGCAACAGATTGAAGCGTGAAGAGTCAGGCTGATGCTGTTCATCTATAACATGTGCTGGAAGTGTTGAGGTGCAGTGTCACGGCACTGTATGGAACTGGGGTGTTTGGTGCTGTTGATGTGGGGTAAGATTGTTTCCTGCAGTGCATGTGGTCAGGAAGCTCCATTTTGCTTTTATTTGTATCCAAAGAAATAAGTCATGGGATGATTTGGGTTGGAAGGGACCTTAAAAATATCTTGGTGCACCCCCCTTCCATGGGCAGGGACACCTTCCACTAGACCAGGTTGCTTAAAGCCCTGTCCATCCTGGCCTTAAACACTTACAGGCATGGGGCATCCACAATGTGAAATACGAACTCACTCCTCTAAGCGAGATAACAAGGTTTTATTGAGGGACAAAATCAATAAAGCAAAAGCAACAGGCTGGGTGTATGACCGTAGCCGGAGGCGCAAGTGATTAGCATTTGTTGCAAGTTTATATACTTTAACTATTACATTAGTTACATACGTATTCATAATTCCCGCATATAGGCGGGGAATATTATAACTAACTTCTGGAACTTACAAGTCCCCTCCTCTTGGCGTCTGCGCACTGCTCTCTGGTGATTGTGGGCAGGGGTCTTGAGGATGAAGTAAGCAGTCTTCCTCACAGTGTACTTTTCACCTTTGGCACAGTTGGACCCCCCAGTAATCACAAAACTAGCTGAAACCAGCCATATCTGTAACTTTGCTTATAACTAGCAAAGATTTAAAACAGTGTGACCTTCCTGCAAAATTTATTGCAGGATGGGCAGACAAGGAGTATCCCAAGCTAGCAGATGTTTGGGAGGCTCTGCCTCTAAACTAACTGATAATTAGAAGGATGGTGTGAAATAACTCATTCATGTTTAGTGGGGCCACTAAATCCTCTTATCTCACCACAGATTTACAACGCAAACATTGTTCTTTAAAACTAAAGATACTTTAGAAGACTAGTATGAAACAACTCATGTTTAGTGGGGTCACTACATTCCACAGACTTAAAACATAAACTTTGTTCTCTTTCTACAACCTAAGTTAAGCTAAAAAGTACTTTATGTTTTTCAGGCACTAGCTTTTCATATATGAAGCCCCCCCCCCCCCCCCCCCCCCCATCTTTTACCTTTACAAATTCTGCTATGTGACTCCATTTTGCTCAAAGAGTTCTGGCCCTTTTTAACTTGTGTCTTTAGTGAGCTTTGTTTCTGTTCTTGTAAACTCCTACAGTTATACCCACATAACCACACCTATGGTTTGCGAAAGCCAATACATTTATGTGTTTATCATCACACAGAGCTTATTTGGAAAACCCATGTCAGTGCCTCACCATCCTCACTGTAAAGAACTTCCAAATGTTTACTCTAAATCTAACCTTTTTCAGTTTAAAGCCATTCCTCCTTGTCCTGTCACTACATCCCATGTAAAAAGTCCCTCTCCAGATTTCTTGAAGGCTGTCAAGCTGCAAAGGCTGCTTATGCTAATGAATTTTCAAAAAGCAAATGTATGCAAGGATAGAAAAGGTTTAGTTCTGTGCACATCAACTCTAGTGTCTCTTTTCCTGTAGAAGATTATGGATGTGCCTTGGCAAAAGTGATGTTTGAAGGTAAAGGCTTCTCATCTTCCCTCAACCGTATCACCCACCCTTGTTTAGAGACTTGCTTGTAGTACGTTTTCTAAACTTTAAAGAGGCAATTTATTAAGCAGGCAATGTTCTGATTTGTCTTACTGAGATTAACATGCAGTATTTGAAAGGGACTTTACGTATGTGCAAGTAACTTTTTTCTTTTTCATTTAGGTTGTCTAAAAAAGGTAAAATCTGTTACTTAATTATGAAGAAAAGTAGAGGTCGGACAGGCCGAAAGAGAAGAAGAAAACACTTGCAGATTTTGGGTGGAGGTATTATCTCCAGAAGTACTGTAAATAATAAAATAATCAATTGTCTGTCAAAGTGTCATTTTAGGGTATATATTTGTCAAACATTTTTGCTTTAAAAATAACATGCATAAATGTTAGCTTTTTTTATGCCAGTATTCTAACACTAGTTTACAATCCCAAGAAGAGCGTGAGAATATTGTGAGCTCTCTTTTCTGGCTAATGTCAAGTACTACATTATTCTTAAATTCCTTGACTCTTAAATAAGCTGTATAACTCCTGCAGTTCTAAGAACTCCTAGTGCCCAAGGGCACAGAACTTAGTAAGCTAGTTTGAGGGGAGCCTTTCTTGCTATTCTGTTATCATAGAATCATGGAATAGTTAGGGTTGAAAGGGACCTTAAAGATCATCTAGTTCCAACCCCCTGCCATGGGCAGAGACATCTTCCAGTAGAGCAGTTTGCTCAAAACTCCATCCAGCCTGGCCTTGAACACTGCCAGGCATGGGCCATCCATAATACTATGTTACAATGCTTTTCTGACTATACAGTAAGATTTTTTAATTTCCTTTATTTTCTAAGCTAGTCTTATTTAATAGCATGACTCTCATCTTTTTTTTATTTTTAGTCAGCTGCAGTCACAAGCTGGAATACGTTAAACTTAAGAAGTGGCTGAAAGACAGAGGATTTGAAGACAGTAATTTAAGGCCAGCGGAGTTCTGGGGTAATGTTTTAATTATTCATTGCGGCAACAAAGTTCTGATTCTTCTAAGAATCTTAGATTTCTGCTTTCATTTTGAATCACACATGTGGCTGGCATAAGGAAAAATGCCAGTTACCATTAGTCTTTTGAGGACTTCTGCCAAATGCACGTGAATGTCATTTAGCATAAACAAGTAGATATTGGAGGCCTGAAGTAGTGTAAACTGTTTCTTGTAGAAAGATAATGTGTAAAACTCTTGTGTGAGAATACTCTGGTATACTGCAAAACATGTTCACATATGCCAAATTCATTGTAGAAATCAAGATTTTTTTAACTGTTAGCAGCACAGTTTCAAAGAAGAAGTAATATCTCTTTAAGCATTTCCAGTATCAGACTCTAACCCTGTTATAATTTCTTCATCTTTTTTTCCCATGTGAACTCAGCAAATCTGGTGATACACATAAGTAAATGATATTAGAGGTGGGATTCACTTAGTACTGTTTACAGAGAAGGTATATACGTGTTTTTTTTCTCTTTAAGTAGATTATGTTTCAAAAACTTTTAAAGAGAGAGATAATAGGATGAATCAGAGAAAAATATTATGAATAGAAATTGTAAGGTTTAGTTAAAACTCTGAAACCAAGGACAGCAGCCAGTGATGAAAGATGAGTTTAAAGAAGAAAATGGGAAAAAGAAGTTGAGTAACTGCTAGAATTGGACAGCAAATGTTGCAAGGGAGGAGTGTTCGCAGGCTTCTGTAAGGTGAAAAGAGAATCCAAGAACAAAGAAATGTGTCTAGAATAACCCAAAATTGTCTTTTATGATTTGTAAGAGGTAATTTATGTTCCTTTAGAGCTTTTGCTTGCTGAGCTGTTAATTTATTGCAGGTTATCAGAGTCTCCTGTATTTTACAAATGTACATGCATTTAAGCAGTTCTCTTTGTTCCTGTTTCAGGTACAGGAAGAGGACTGATGACAACAAAAGCTCTTCAGGTTAGTAATGTTAATTCTATTGAAAGAGTTCCTCAGGTTCTTTTGAGATGTAATGACTTTTGCAACAAGTAAAGCTCAAAATTCCAGACAAGGTCTTCACAGTTCCTGTTGTCAGTGTAAATTCTGGCCTAGTATCAGAATTTGCAATGTTGGCATATCTGTAGGATGATGTCCTATGTACCCTGAGTGCTTGTTGGATGAAAATATTCCTGTACTCATTTACAGAGATTTAGTGTGTAGTCTAATGTTTCAGTTTAAGGCAATCAGTGGCTAACTGAAACCAGAAGGAGCTGGCCCCTTCCCTCCTGTATGCCTTCTCCCTCAGCCTTGGCTCTCACAGCTTCCTTTGCACTTGCTGTAGCAATCTTCCCCACTCATGTGATAGGTTGCAAGCTAGACAGAAACCTTTTCAAAATAATTATTAGCTTTGCTCCTTCAAGTCTCCCATCTTGGTTAGTGCTGGTACAAGGAGGAATGGCATATCAGGGAGGGGGACGGAGAAAAGGGACAGGTCTTTAGACAGCATTTATCTTTAGATTATCTTAGTCGTAATGTAAATCAGCAGCTTTAACCTCACTTTGTTGGAGTCTTCTTTGTTAGTAAACTAGCTAACAGAAACGTAATTTCTCAGATATGCCCAGCAGAAAAAGGGAATGATAGAAAAAATACTTTGCACTTTAGATACTGGCACAGAAAGATCAAACTCTTGACTTAAAAGTGCCTCTCAGAAAATAGGCTTCTTAGAGAAGTTTCCTAACTGGTACGAGAACAGTATATCAAATAATGGGGAATCAGACCAGAGCCTTTTGCAAATTAGAGTATAGCAGGAAGTATGAAGGAGATGCATGTAGAGAACAGTGTATGTTATCATGCTGGCTCAGGGCTAGAGGCAGCTGTTGAAGCCAGAGGCTCAGCTTATCCACAGTGCTGTGAGTCTACTGTAAATTAAATGAGAGCTGGACTCAGCTGAAATGAGAGCAAGATATGGAAACTCAGGAGAGAAACTGGAAGGGGAGAGTGTTGACTTGATTCATGTCCTCTCTTTACAGGCATGGAGATATATGGCTCAAGCAAGGCATGAAAGCTAATTTACATGCACATAGCAGCTTGGCAAACAAGGTCACGATAGACATGACCTAAAATATCCCTAGCCCATGCTGCTGTGTTGATAGAAGCACAGCTGTTTATGAGATCTACTTTAAAATATATCTCAGTACAAAGAAAATCAGTAGCCAGGCAACAAACTTTTTGTGAGCAGCTTTTTGCAGGTGACAGTTCCTACTGACTGCGTCATCCTCCTTCGCTGGACTGTGACTGTCTTAAAACTATGCTAGTTTCCATCAAGTTCAACATCACTTCTCTTTGCTTCTTGACATTAGTGTTCTCTGGGGAGCGTCTCTCTGTTCAGAAGTCATGTAGTAGATGAGTCATGTACAATTGACCTTTACTATTCTTTGTGTGTATGTTGTTTTTTCTTCTCTCCCTCAAAGGCAGGCAGGGGATCTGATTATTTCATTGCCTGAGAAATGCTTACTCACCACAGGCACTGTCCTTAATAGCTGCTTGGGAGAATACATTATGAAGTAAGTAAAAAGTGACGCTTCATGGGTAAGCTGGCCTTTACTGCTGGTTGCTCATTAATCATCTTAAGTGGTAGTAAGGCTTTAAACTGCATACTTAAACTTGTATGACTGTTGTGCATGTGGAATCATCAGATAAGTAAGGTTTTGACACAGCAGAGTTGGAGTGATGGTACAGGCTTGAACTTGACCTGTGCCTAGAGACAGCTTGGACCTAAATGTCAGATATGAATGGTTTCTTAGGAATTTGAAAATGTGATTCAATAGGAGAAGGATGATAAAATGGGATTGCAAAGCAGTCATGCAAGCATAGCCTTTTAGGAAATTTGGAACAAAGACCTACGCTGGACATTGAGTACTTGTTATGTATCCTAAAAAAACCTGCCACCCCCCAAAAAACCCCAACCCAACAGGTGACTCTGAAGTCGTTACTAAAAACCAGCTTTTATAGACCCTTTGAAATCATCAAAAGGGCTTAGAGATGAACTACAAAAAAGTTTAAAGTAGAAGCTATTTATAACATTTAAAAGAACTAGCAGAGACATAAAATACTGCTGCATCCATTTCCTATCTCACCTCTTTGTATCTGCTGTGTTGGTATTTTTATTCTGTTTTCTAATAGATGGAAGCCTCCTGTATCTCCTTTGATAGCACTGTGCACATTTTTAATAGCAGAGAAACATGCTGGTGAAAAATCTCCATGGAAGCCATATATTGATGTTTTACCGAAGACATATACTTGCCCTGTTTTTTTTGAGCATGATGCAGTAAGCCTTCTCCCTGAACCTCTAAGAATGAAGGCTCAGGAGCAGAGAACGATGGTCCATGAGTTGTACATGTCTTCCAAGGCTTTCTTCTCTTCCCTGCAGCCTTTGTTTGCCGAGAACACAGAAACTGTATTTAACTACAGAGCTCTAGAGTGGGCTTGGTGCACTGTTAATACCAGGACAATATATATGAAACATTCACAGAGGGAATGTTTTTCTATTGAGCCAGATGTTTATGCTTTGGCACCATATTTAGATTTGCTAAACCACAGTCCAAATGTTCAGGTAAGAAACTAAAAACAGATCACTTAATTTCTTTATTTGTAAATGCATTCTTTATTTGTAAATGCACTACCACAGTACAGTATGAAATTAGGTGATGGATTAGGAGGGTCAGTGAGGGAAAAATGTCTACTGGGGACATGTACAGGCTGAGTACTCATGGTTATAGTATGTACCCTGGAGCTTGTTTTTCAGCCCAAGGTAGTTGAATAAAGATGATTCAAATGTTTCAGTTTATGTAGCAAAGCGAAGTTAAAGGGAGAGCCCACAACGGCTGAGTGAGATCTGCATCCAGAGCAGCTATATGGAAGAGCTACTGGTAAATATAACCCTACCCTGCTCTTCCAAAAGGCTCAGCTCCTGGATCTGAAGTTATGTGGTCCCTGAGTTACTTCACCTCTGGCTGAAGCCTTTGAACAGCTTTACGAAAGTGTATAGAGCAGTCCTAGCTCATGTCAGGGACTGCGTGCCAGCTCAGAGTTGGGACAGCACAAAAGCGGCCAACTCTGCCTGAAGCCATGTTTATTTGTGGATTTGGGGCCTCTGTAATAAGTCTACAGAGTTGGTGATACACCCTGTGGTTTAAGGGTTTGATGTATGTTCTTCATACTAATGGGTTGCCTTTTCAGACATCTGTAACACTATCTGTTTTTTCTTCCAGTGTTAGAGAAGTGTTCATTACTGTTGGATTTTAATATTCAAGGTCTGATTCCTTTTTTCACCCTGTCCTTCTGCCAAGAGTAAGACCTTTTATTTTTACCTTTGTGAAGGTAAAGGCTGCATTTAATGAGCAGACAAGAAGCTATGAAATTTGGACAAATTCACAGTGCAAAAGATATGAAGAAGTATTTATCTGCTATGGGCCTCATGATAATCAGCGACTGCTACTAGAATATGGATTTGTTGCCATGGATAACCCTCATAGCAGTGTTTATGTCTCATCAGGTTGGATTTATAGATTGTCCTGACATTAAAAGGCACAATAGTAGAGAACAGAGCATCTGAGCATATTAATACTGTCTGCATTCAACAGGAGATGTCAGTGAAAAAGGAAAACTAAAGAATAACGAAGAAATTCGCACACGTCCATATACATAATTGCACAACATGGACAATGCATATTAAGGCATTGTTGGTTTTCTTTTTTAGGTACCATGAAAATATTTGTATTTCTAAGAAGTGGAATAGGCCTCGGTACCACTTTTAACTGCGTAGTATTGGAGTTTTAAAATTGAAAGTGTCTTTGGTAACTTTTCCTTTTGTAAAATTGCAATTCTTAGCAGCATATATGTAGAGATTCCAACTGGATGTCTTAGATTGCACCATCGACTTGAGGATTGAAGTCCTGATCCTCACAAACTAAAGTTACTGACAGTGGTTCATAACTTCAGCTTCAGTCAGGATTTCCATTATAAGGATACAATCCTGGAGATTGCTGATGGCTTTTGAGTAATAGAGACATTTTTGATTATGTTAAAGTTCACCAACATTGTCCAGGTTTTAATTTTTGGCCTATAGCTACTTGAAAAATATGACTGAAATGTCATTTCAGAATTGGGGCTTATGGGTTTCTTCTACATACCATGTATTTAAATATCTAAAATGTGTTTTTTTGCAGATATTCTTCTCAAATATTTTCCACCACTGGACAAGCAGAGAAATGCAAAACTTTCCATTCTGAGGGATAATGATTTCTTAGAGTAGGTATCTGAAGTTTTTTTGTTTCCCTATGAGCTTTCTTTTCATTTTTTTCTGGGAGTCAAATTTTGCTTCTAGTAAAATAATATTTTTTTTTTAAACAAACTGATTTACTTTCTATTTGTGAGAGAATGTAGAAGTAGTAAACACCAATATCAAAGCTTGAGATAGGTTTCAAGATGCAGCCTGTCACCTGTCTGTGGATAACAGCAGAGTAAGGGGAGTCAAGGAGTCCTCGAGTTCCAAAGAGCAGATCTCTTCCTGACACTTATCAATAAGAAAGCTATCATTCTGTCAAAGATCACCTATACTTTCTGAATCTAGTTGCTTTTGACCTTTTAGAAACCTGACCTTTGGATGGGATGGACCATCTTGGAGACTCCTTACTGCTCTCAAGTTGTTAAATCTTGGTGCAGATGAATTGTAAGTTTCAGTACTCGGAATATTTAGACAATGTGCATGTGTCATTTTCCTTTATTTGCTCTTTGCTGGCTGTATGTGAGATACTGGGACAATTGTTTGGTATCTTCTCTATCTCATTGACTTCAGGTGAGAAGAGAAAAGAGGAAAGGCAGAGAACACCATAGAATATAAAGTCATTGTCTATTTGCTGCTTTGGTCTTCTGCTTTCTTCAAACACCCCGTTGTTTTCCCTTTCTATTTTGAGAACCAGATATTACTTTAAGGTTCAGGTTCCGGACCTTTTCTCTGTTGGTTTGATGGGACTTTAAATGCTATTGACCTTTCTTGATTTCTTTGAAGCATGTGTTCCACAGACTGCTTCTTAAATTTTAAGGCCAAGTAAGTTGCTGAACTTCATCTCCAGTGACTGTCAGTGCAAGTTTGATCATTTGTTCCCAATAGCAAACCTGCCTCAAAAACATTTACCTGGGATTTGCTTGTAATAGTAAATAAAACCAAACAATTTCTCTTGTCCAAAGCTGTTTATGCTTTGAAGATTCACTGCTGAGTGGAATAAGTTGATTATAAGAACTGAAAATAAATTGCCATGATACTGATTACAAGCCTAGGTGGCATGAAGTTTAGCATGCTAATAAGTTCTGTGTGAATAGCTTTTCCTCCTCACTAGTGCTGCTGAAGTTGGTGGCAGCATGGCAGAGCAGTGAAGACCGGAAGCATTGGCCTAATTGCAGGCTGTGTCTTTAGCTGAAAGGGTAGGGTGGAGGGTTGGTATCACTGCTCCAGATCATTAAATCTCTCTTCCCTTTTACATGCCTCATCACTCTCATAGCTGAATGTTGTGTGCCTTTTTCACGTATGCTAACCTTACTTGCCTGTGCCAGTGATGTTATTCTTATATTAACCATATGTTTATCATTCAGCTGGGGAATACAGCAAATGATTGTGTTTAAACATTTTGGTTCTAGTACTTGCTGGAGGAGAACACTCCTTGGTGATGTAATTTCAGCCAGAAATGAACAGCAGACTTTGAATATAACAGCAAAAATATGCCATTTTTTAATAGAGGAGACACAGCATGTCCTTCTCCAGGTAATTTCACTGGAAGAGCAAAGTAGTCCAGATTGCTTTCTTTCCTAACATAAATGTACAGCAGTGTAATTTTTGGGGTGCGAGAATAGCAAGTGACAGAGGGAATTGACTACACTGAGGTGCTGTAGGATTTGTTTCCAGGCTGACTGACAGAATTTGTGGCTGCAGCAAAGAAAGGAACCATATTAGAAAGCCCTGTGAACAAGTGAAAAGTATTTAACTTTTCTCTGCCTATGTTATCATTGAGTTTGTTGAGGTTACCTCTTAAAAGAAAATGCAGACTTGTATGAGGTGGGTACGTAAGATATTGCAGACCTGCCACAAGTGCCTTGTTGCAGAAAGTGAAGTCTGTGTTCATTAAAGCCAAATGAACTACTTCTGTGAGGGGGGTCTGTGCTCTTAGAAAAACAGTCTCTCCTTCCTTTCTGAATTCTGGCAATGAAATGTGTACTTAATGTCAAGTCGGATAGCTATCATGGAAAAAGGTTATTAAAACCAAACTTTCGTAAAGGACACGCATCTATGCAGAGAGTATGAGGTGAACCTGGTCTTGTGCAACATCTTGAGGATAGGATGGGTTTAAGAACAGGGTATCAGTTAAACATTACCCTTCCCTTCTTCTCCTTGTTTTCCATCTGCTTCCTTTATTAATAAAAATACTATTTTGACATAGTTCATGAAATCATTAAGAGGGATAAGCTTTCCACAAATGTTATATTCATGTCCAGTATTAAAGAATCTAAATTTCTGGTAATTTCATCTCATTTGTATAAAATTCAGGTTTCCCAGTTGAAAAGGAGCAAAGAGAACTTGCAAATGCACCTGGCTTTGGTAGAAGCGTTGCACTTGGAAAACCTGAAGATACTACAAAAATCAGCTGAGAGTCTTTGTAGCTTGCGTATGGCAACAACTTGACGCATCTGGACCTGTGGCTGATTGGAGGTCATTTGCCATGGATGTGCCTTGCTGAACTGTTTTAATGGTCCTGAGCAGCAAAGAATAATGTACAAATCATCAAAATATGCTTAGTTTTGATTACAGGGTCACAGAGGATCCGCTATTTATTTTGTTCTTTGCTGACCTTCTTCAGTAATACAAAAGGTTAGCCCAAAAGGTAGGGGAGAGCACAGGTGGCTTTCATCATATCTCACTGAAATTATGGCTGCTGTGAGCAAAACAGTTTCTGAGGTAATTTGAGCAGCCCTAGGATTGTGGGCTCGAGCAGTCCTAGACTTTACAGCTGCCTCTGTGACTAAAGCATGGATCACAGGGTCAAGCAGATACTCCTCAGCATGTATTTGAGCTCTGGCACTTGGCAGAGAGGAAGAGGACAGAGCCATTTATATTTGTCTTGTTCCTGTCCTTTACCTTTCCACTGTGTGAATTTCCCTCCTTTACTCAAACCTCCTTCCAGACTCACTGGTTCGTATTCTGGCTCCTCCTGCTGAGAATGAGAATTGAAAGGATATATCACTTTGAACTCTGTTTCTTGTTTGGAAGACCACCCAGGCAATTAGTTCTATTTCCATTTGTTTCTGATGATCACATTGAGAAATGTTCGTATCCTGTTTATAAGGGGATAGTTTCATGTGCTCCCTTTCAGCATTGGTTCTACTTAAGTAGGGAGCTTGAGCTCCCTACGTCGTTCAGAGAAGAGAGACTTCTTCAAAAGACATTTGAGGGCAGGAGCCTTATTTTAGCTGTACGAACTTACTTTGTGGTTGTGTTGTGATTATTTTCCGTTTTGTGGGGAATCACATTTCGTAGAATTTTTCATTACTGTTTTTAGCATTTGTTAAGAGCTATGTTTGTGTGTGTTTATTTTTGTATGTATATTGCTTCATTTTCTACAAGACCTCTGTTTTTGAAATAAATGAAATTGTATACAACAGTAAAGGCATTCTAGATAATCTAACTTAAGGAAAAAATACAGGTGAAAACTTACGTATTCACATGCACTTGCAGACTTTCTTTGGTATCTTGTGAACAAGAATGTTATTGTGTAAACTTGCTTGGATTTGAGTATTCCATGTTTTTTTTTTTCTGTCTCTGTTGGGACAGGAAATGCTGTGATACTTGGAGCTCTGAGAAGGGTTCTTCCTTACCTACAGGGGTATGTTGGTTCAGCTTCAAAATTCTGTCGGAACTGAAAAGTGTAACTGTTTGCTGTTTACTCAGTTTCCAAACCCAGAAGTTCTTGGTTTTCAGGTTTCATCTTCATAAGCTCTTCCTAGGATTAGGAAGTTCTGAAAATAAGCTTTTTTTTCTGCCTTGTTTACCCCCAGTGCACCGAGACTTCTCTGCAATGTCAGGCTTTCTTATATTGTTCATATGGAGATGCTTGACAGTGTGTTGGTGCTTTACATTTCAGAGCAGAGGGCAGGGTGAATGGGTTGGGAGAGGAGCTGATGTATTTTCTGGAGGTAGGTTCATATTTATTCCATCTTTTGGGCCAACTTACTTTCATATTTGCCTAAACTGTGGTTTTAATCCCTGCAAGTTACTTAGCACCATGTTTTATAGTCTAGTCACTTCCATTCTGAAGTACTTCTTGGGGTGAGATGCCTTTCTAGATTTGGGGATGCAGTCTCTAATAATCTCACCAAGAGCAATTCCATCCTCTTAATGAAGGTCCTTCTGTACCACTGAACCTGTCTACAGCAGAGATAAGGGCTGAGGCTTGCCCATTCATTTTGATTAGATCTGCAAAAAGGTCTACCGAAGTCACGGGTGACATGGAGAGGGGTGGATTGTGACTGAACATTCATAGTGCAAGAAGTAAGGGTTTTCAAAGGAAGATGGAAGAACTCGGGTTCAAAACTACCAGAATGTGGTAACAAATCCATTGATTTTAATAAGGGATATGGATATAAAAGTTGACATGGGTACAGAGCACGTAATACGCAGAACAAGCAGCTATTGGCAGTTACCAGCCAGCCAGGCAATTTTGGTCTTATGTAGTCCCCTGATCTCAAAACAGTTCAAGGTTGGGAGGATATTGATGTCAAGTCTTGTAAATGCTTGACCTGTACTTGCTCTTTTAAGGTCTTCAAGGATGGACAATGTGGGAAACAGGGCACTGGGCTAGTGGGATGTGTTTTTGAACATGTCCTGCAATTTTGTTGAACTGCTTGACCTCTCACTTTTTTTGATAAGAACTCTTTCATTCTGTAAGAACATGTGTTTCACATGTAATATTTTTATAATGAGATGGTGCTAGAGTTAAAGAAGATAAGGATATTTGGTTGTTGGATTTTTTTGTTTGTGTTTGGTTTTTCTTTTTATCCTGGAGATGGCTGTTTTAAGAAAAACTTATGTACATTGTGTCTTGCAAGATGGATACTAGTTTATTTGCTTCAGTATAGCATTACACACTACGCATTTATACCAGCTGGTTTGAATATGCACTCTACTTGTGTAACTCCTACACACACTCCAGAGGGTGTAGGGAGGGGATCTGGCAGTGCAGGAGAGCAGGCAGTATGACCTGCTTGTCTGTCTCTTGCGTGAAAGCACAGCAGTAAGCCCCTAGCTTTACCTTAAGCAATGTAGCAAGTGTTCTGAATAGACCCATGTGTGTTTAATGTCAAAGGCAAAATCCTGCTTGAATAAACTATGGAACTGGAACTAGTGCTTTCGTAACACACATCAATAACAACAGAGTTTTAACAGGAATAAACCAGAGTAACAGGTCCTGATTCAGCATTTATGTGTATATATGCCCAGTAAGAAAAAGCTTAAATTCTTTTTTGAATCAAACCTAAACTATGTGCAAGACGGGACATCCTAAGGTGGGCTAAGAGCCTGAGGACGTAACTGCATTGGGAGTGTTCTCCAGCTGTCTTACAAGAACACTAAATCAAGTTTTCAAAGAGTGAAGATGCTTCCTCTCAGCCTCTAATTTAACTAGAGCCCCACTGAGCTGCAAATATGTTAATTGCTTAGTTTTAGTGATGTGCTGTTAATGTTTGACTCTGGCTCTCTGTTAGTCTAAGAAGGGACTTAGCTGTGATCTCATTGTGGAAAGACATACTTTATTTCCCTCTGTATAAACTTCCTTTCAGATTGTATCTGCAAATCTTGGCAATAGTAAGAATAAAACCCAGCTTTTTATCGTTAGGGATATGAACTTGGCATGGGCCATGGCAGTGAGCTAGATTCTCTTCCAGCTTATGCAGTGTTACTAAAAAAGAGCTAAAGTAGGAATTCATTCTGTGACTGCAGTGAACACACTGGGCTTAGGCAAGTGCAATGAGAAGTTTCATTTCTTGTAACAAGAGAGTGAGACAGGAATAGCACAGCTTGATTATTTTTTTTTTTTGGGGGGGGGGAGGAGGTGGAGTTGATTTAGTGCAGTCTGAAGTCATTGAAAAATGACAAACATGAAACCTCACGACAGCATCTTTCCTGTGTCAATTTATGTAAATACAGCATGGATTTTCTTTGATCTTCTAGAGAGAGTGGCTTCCAGTTTACAGTTTTCTTCAGCTGTAGTGAATGGAGATCATCCATCATTGCTAAGTGCCTTCAGACCTGTCTGTTTCAGGACAAGATAAGGGAGTATCAGCTCTCATACCCTGATAATTAAAGCTTTTAGGTACACTATGAAAACATTTCAAAGATGACATTCCCAAAGAAAGGAGCTTTTAAAAATTATGTCTCAAAGGGTATGTAGCCCTCCATGCCTAGAAGGTAAAGAATACCCTTTTCAAAGTGCCACGCACTAGCATACTTTGAAGTGTTTGTTTGTACTCAGCACATCTGTGGCTACAGCAATGAAGACTATGAATTCTAGGACAGAGGGAAACAGAACTTTATGGGTTTCCTTATGCAATAAATAGAAATAGAAGTTGTTGCAAGATTTTTGAGGGAAGGATGAAGGAAGATGAGGGAAGTTGTTTCCCTCATTTTTGACCAGCAGTTGGAACTGAACTGTGTGAAATTCATAATTTTTATAATTTCAGTACAAAAGCAGAGAAATCACAGCTCAGTGGCTGAATTCAACTAGAAGAACTTGATTTTATCCCTATCTAACAAAGCTTAAGTAACATCAATCTGCTGTAGGTTGGAGGGGAAAGGAAAAAAACCCAAACATTTCCAGTTCATTCCACTGAATGTTTTAGTGGATATCTATAATTACAGAATTAAGTTTGTGAGAGTGCTGCAATGAGCTATGTTTAGTGGGAAGGCAAAGATACTCAATGAATCCTAAACTAAATTGTGTAAAACTAGTGTAAAACTAATGCAGTCTCTGTGTTGTCCACTAGATGATGCAACTGTACTACAGAGAGGTAAATTACAGTATACACACGCAATTATAATCCTATGTAATGTATTATATTTTCAGTAGTAAAAAGCATTGTCTTCAATAATACACCATGGTTTGTGTTGGATAAATAGTTGAAAATGTTTTCTTTCTGCTGGTTTGAAGTGAAATTTGAAGCTTTGTAAACTTTTTTCAGTTTTATTGTATTTTAACTTTGTTGGAGTTGCTCCTCTCTCAAGTTGAATCATGTCATTCTCTTAAACTATCAGCTGAGACATAATAGTTCAAATCATCTTTGTTACATTAACTTGACCCTAATGGTGTAGCTAGTGGGGTTGCAGTGGAGAACTGTCCACTCCTGTGTTTTTCCCTTCAGAGATTAGGGGCTACATTCATCTTCTGCATAGATGTCTTTCCATAATGTACTTTGATGTGGCAGATAGAACTCTGGAACATTTCCTCTGACTAGGGCTATTCTGTGGACTTTCCCTTATGTTAGTTCTCTAGTGTCTAATAGTAATAAGCTAATGTTTGACCCTTTCATTTGCTGGGGATTTCTTCACTGCCCATTTTCATTGCTTGTGTCTGCTTAGTACTTTTGATGTGTGTGTTTGTTGCCTTGCTGAGTTTCCCAGGGGCTTCTGAAACGGCCAATGTGTGTGTACTCTTCATGTGCTTAGAGCCCCTTCAGATTGTCCCAGTTGCCCTACAGCTGAAAACAAAGCTGCTTGCAAAGCTGCTCTTTTCTCCTGAAGCCCTCTCTCCTGTTCCTTAGCTCTTTCTGCTGCCTCCACTGCTGGACCATACTGCAACAGGCTAGTCTTGAGAGCACTGAAGTGGACTGGACTCTAGTACCACTCTGTGCATGGTAGGAGGTAGGTATTTGCAGTGTACTTTTAATGTAAGAATGTTTTTCCTCCTTACATACACCTGTACTTGCTCCAAGAGTGGCAAGGCTAGCTGTGTTCAGTGTTGTACCTCTCCATTAGGGTGCCAGAGTTGGGCTGGAGAAACTTGGATGAGCACTGTATTCCTTTCAGATTCATTCAGCTGGCACTGGATTTGATATTTTAGTAGCTCCTTCCTGCTGAGGCAACTCTAGAAGGAGCTGGCAGAGGCAGTTTGGCTCTTTTGACCCTTGGCAGGCAATGATGACTATGGAGAGGACAGAGGGACATTCTCAGCATGGGGCTGGTGCCAAGGCTATCTGTACCACCCTGCTTGGGCTCACATCCAGATCCTGTATCTCTACCCTTAAGAAGCCAGCGCTCTTTGCAGCAAGAAAGTGCATTTGTGCATCCTTCCCACGAGATGAACTTTGCATGGACAGAGAGAGATGCTTGGTGTGGGTGGGTCAGTCTGCAGAAGATGTTGGCAAGAGATCAAAAGGGACCATGCCATCTTAACATGACTCATGCTGCTCTGAACCATTTCTGATGCGTACTTAGATGGTGGGCTAGCCAGTGCCCGTCTCAGGAATGAGAAAACACTGTACATCGTGGGAGACTCCTAAAGGCCTGCTAGGAGTGCAGTGTGGGCTGGGCTGCAGAGGTGTAAGGGGAAGAGTGAGCTAGGACAGCAAGGGTGGAGTGATCCCACTTGATAGGGTATGCGCTAATAAGGAGCACACAAGCCTCTTCTGCCTTTTCTCTGCCTGTAAGTTCACGTAGATAACTGGGCAGTCCTGCTGCTCGGTCAGAAATGGTGTGCTGGTCAGGGTGGCCATTTCTGTGCAGGGCATGAAGGCGAGAAGGGTAAACATACAGTCTGGACAGTAACCCTTAAAAAACATATACCGTCAGGCAAGTACGTATGTGTGTGTCTGTGTGCCAGTGCTATCCTAGCTTCACGAGAGACGGGCTCTATGGTTTACTCAGCTGTGTAACCCTGGTTTGGCATTTTTTTCTGCAGGGGAGAAAGAACACTGGTTTTGCTAGAGGGAACCTTTTGGTTGTGCTGGTTTGTCTGGGTGTCTCACTGCTCCATGCTGTCATGCACAGGTGGAGATGGGTGTGGAACCCTCAGTGTTGCCAGGTGGGAAATCTCTCATATTAGGCTTTTGATACAGCACTGTAGTTTGCCTCTTTGTCATGGACACCCACGTCATGCCTCCCACAATCACCCACTGGTGGGGTTGTCCTGATGTGTGGAATAGGATTTAGAGGATGTGAGGTGCTCTGGCTGGGATACACTTGGGTGTGGAGCTGTCTGGTGAGGTAGAGAATATGTATTGGAGGAAAAAAAGCAATGAGCTTTTTTCTCTGGCAGTTCAAATGGGGTGCTCTCATGATCACTCCTTTGAACATGCTCCAAGGGTAAGATGGTGTGGATGCTCAAAGAGCTGGGCTTTGTGCATACAGCCAACAGCATTAGCAAAGGCAGTGTAGATATGGTGGTTGACTGTTCTTTTGTGTCACATTTGCTAGAAATTGGCTAATGTGCTCAGAAAATGCATGAGAGGGGAAGGGAAGAGTAGCATATTGAGATATACAGAGATATGTTTTCTCTTGCATCCAGGCTAAAGTCACAACAGAAAGTCAGAAATTTTGAACCCAACCTTAAGCTTAATCATGCTGGAAACAATTGGCTATGATGGGTGCTTGTACACATCCAAAGAAGTCCCTGCCTATGGGGGAATGACCATTCCCATTCCAGATACAGTCAGAGAACCATGTATGCTTGGCACAGGCTCTGAGGAACGCAGCAGATCAGTCTGATGTGAACCTCAGGAGACTTAACATGGTCTCTGTCCCTGGCTGCTTCCAGCAATAACTGTGAAAAATCAGTTCATCACAAGTCTATTTTATGCTGATTTAATTCCACTTGGCTCAAATGGAGTTACACCTTGCCTTTGATACCTGGCCTCAGGGCTTCATTAGGCATAGTCCAAAGACTGCTGACAGAAGTTTTTATGTGAGTTCAAGCTTTCTTTTTTCTTTTCTTTTTTTTTTTTTTTCCCTAAGAAAAGAACAAAATGCATTGCAATTACAGGGGAGTTACTACAGCCTGATAGGAGGATCAGAGAGCACAACTCCTCTTCCAACCTGCTGTTTGCACAGGAAGCACCAGGGTGTAGGCTGAACTCTTGCACTTGAGGAAAGCTGAGTGTGTTTGTGTGAGAGAGAGTGAGCTCAAACTCCCCTCTGTGCAATGTGGCTGGATGGGGTGAGAGGTGGCCAGGCATGGTATGGCTCAGTCTGTCAGCAGATATACCCCAGTCATGGCACTCCAAGTGCACTGCAATTGAGTCGTGACTTGGGATAACATCCTGCAGTGTGGGTGGATGTCTCACGGTCACAGGTTTGCACCACTTCAATCTAATAACTCTTGAAATAGCTCTTAATCTCTCCTGGTGCAAGCGCAAAGGCAAAGCCATGGAGGACCAGCACGTGGCACAGCTGCAGTGCCATGGTCAGGCTGACATATACCTGACTTTTTACTGAAAGGAGTGTTGTTCAGGTGGGAAAAGCTGAATTTGGTTCTTACTCTGGGACATGCAGAAGGCAGAGAGCTCCTTTAGCACATCAGTGCCTGGAGTGTGCCTGACCAGCCACATCTATGCAGTTGAGCAGTGCAGGAAAGGCTTCTTATGTCCCACAAGAGCAGCACAGGCTGGTCTTAATGTATGTGTGCCAGGCAATCAATCGATCTGCCCCTGCACACAGTCTGATACATGTCACCTGCACATCCTCTGAATACCTGATCCTTCATAAATAAAGTCATGTGCAAGTAAAGCCACCCCATTTATGCCTGTGGGGCTTGCTGACAAGGGATTCCCTGGTTTATACCTCCCTGGGAATAATCAGGGATCTTGGGGCAGGACTCCTTTCCTAAAGTCTGAAGGAACATCCCTGCTGAATTTTGAGCTGTAACATCAAGTGTAGGTGGAAACTCTTATCACAGCATTGGTTATTTTTATTAACATATTTTTTTCAGAATTCTTGGGTGAATCACTTGATGAGGATAAACCCCCTCACCTTAAAAAAAAAAGAGAAGCAGTGCTGGAAAACCGATGGGTTAAACATTCCTAATTTCAAAATAGAATTTTTCTGTTAAAGAAAACATGCAGAGAATTGTGAAACAAAGAAACCCAGACCATTGCAAAATGAAACAGCATGAAAAATGTTCTTAATGTACCACATTCTCTAGAGCCCCCCCCTCCCCCCCCCCCCCCCCCAGCTTTCCCCACTCTTTCAAGATGAAAGTGAGATTTGAATCTAATAACAAGATGCAACTGTTGAATGTCAAGTAGAGGGGGAAATGTAAGCATTACTTGGGTAATTCAGAAAACAGCTGCTGCAGCTACGCGATGATGTACTAGTTAGAAGAGGATGCTACTCCCCTTGGGAGGAAGAGGCAAATTTCTGGTAACTCAGTGTCCTAGGGACAACAGGCAACGTGGTTATGATGCTGTGGGAGCCCAGGCCAGGCAGGGGTTGGGGTGGGGATACTTCTGAGGGTCTGGGCTTTGGGGTTTCTGTGCTACGTTTCCTCCCATCTAAACACTAACCTGCCTCTGGTGGGGTGTAAAGTTAGAGATGGTGTGGTGAGCAGATACCATGATGCAAGAACCTGAGTCAAATAACCTTGACGGTCTTAGGTAGTAAATTTATTGCTAAATAGACCACAATCCTTTGTTTAAAAGGAGAAAAGGTCAAAAGAGGACTACTAGTCTGTTATTGACATAATTCATTAAACGCCTCTTCCAGCCATAAACTTTGAGCTACTTTTGCTTGTCTTGAAGCCCCCCATGACTGATAAATATTTTTAAAAGTATATGCTGACTGTTACTGGCTGCAGGTTGCAGCTTACATGTAAATCAAGTGCTGCTGACAGAGAGTTCCACTGTACACCCGCTTTGCACTCTGACCACTTCAATATTGGAGAATCATTCTCTCCATTAGTGCACTTCTTATATTATGAAGAACAATGTGGAACAAAGGTACTAGCAACTCCTCCTTTGTTTATAGCTAGAAAATATCTGACTGCTTAAAAGAACATGAAAACGAGTTCCTTTCCTATTACTGTCGAGCAAACTTCACCTCTGCGCTCAGCTTCACATGGAATTTGTCACTGGCAGGAAGCGTAAAGCCTACCTTGTGAATATATAACTTACAGTCACTTCACAGGGAGAAAAAAAAATCCTTTCATCATGTTCGTTTTTCCTCACTGTTTTATTTCACTTAAAACATCACTCACGACCAAATGGTATTTGTCAGTAGTAATTGGCAAATGCTGGAGGCGGTTTTCAAGGCTGTCTGAATGGAAAATCTCAAAGCAGTTGTCTGCACTGAAAGAAAATATTACATTTGATCTTTTTATGAATCCTGCAGACATGATGAATGTCTGCATTCCTTCGCTTGAAGAATTCTTGGTGTTTGGGTTTAAATGACGGGAAGTAACACTTCACTCTTATTTTGCACTATTGTCTGAGAATTAACCACAACATAATGGTAATGTACATTTTTTTATGCTTTACAGAGATTCGTTTTTATTAGACATTTATTGTGGGTTTGCTTGTTGGCAAGGTTCAGATCCTCTGAATGATAACTGCGACTATTGCATTTCATCTGCATTTGTATTTAGTTGTGTATTTCTTCTGATGTCTTCTTTCTAAGTAATGTCTCCCTCAAAGATTGCCTTGCAATAAATCAGCTTTCCCCTAATGCAATTGTATGAATGTATTATTGCTCTTGTCACCTCTGCCCCTGCACTTTTTGGTCATCAAGACAAAGGTTAGATAGCATGTAACATTAACCTCATGGTACGAGTCTGCAAAGCTGGGATATTCCTAGTGCCAGGTGAAGCCCAATTCTGGTGAGTGGAGGACACAATAGCAGGTGAACAGTAACTTTCAGAGCCACTGACAGCCTCGGTCACTGCTTAAAAAATGCACTGCTGGGCTTCTCAGCATTTAAAAACCTACTGGCATGTGAAGTGAAACTGATTCCCACCTTTCAGTAATTTTAACTTTGGTTTTATATATAGCAAAATGTCCATTGAGGAGTTCTTTTACTTCCATTGTTGATGATGGCTAATTCTGCAGCATGCTAACAGCCTGGTAGCACAGATCAGGCATGTAAAATATACCTCTATCCAGAGGTGAGCATGTTGTTACTGGCTGCAGACCTGCTGCCTTGCATCTGGAAAAGTCACTAATGTGCTGGCCAAGCAACTTCCAAGCATCTGAAATCCCAACCTGATGCCTGAGCTTCCTCAGCACAGTTGCAAAGCTCTGACTTCTCTGCAGTAAATGAGACCTCCTCCAGCAATGACTTGGTGGTACCATGGTGTTCTCAACAAAAAGAGACAAGTGAGCATCTGGCTTTTCCTGGGATGCTGCTCCCATGCAGGGTGGCTGCCTGACCCGTCCTCTGCTCCCACACCATTGAGGACCTCTGCTGTCAAGGTCTGCATGACAGGAAGGGCTCTTTTCTGCTGTCACTTGCTGACTACTGGACCAGAAAGTATCACTTTTAGGTTTTTCTAGAAAAGGCAACATTGCTGAAAACTTCAGAGAGCACCTTTACTGTCACCTAAGGACCTGACATCTGCCTTTCCCTGCCATCATAAGGCTGGCATGAAAAAACCATGTGCTGATTTCTGGTAGTGTTTTACTTGCATTCTGGTTTCCAGCTGTACTGAATTCAAATTTTCTTTGCAGTAATTGCAAGAAGCAAAGAATGATTTTCACATGCAAGCTAGAAGCTTGATTCCACAAATGCAGGCTTTCAGCTTTGCAACAAGCAGGGGTTGTGGGCAGTTCTGAGGTGCAGCATCTTGGTTATACCACCAGAAATTAATGAAATACTGAAATCCTGGCCATCTCATGTGAGAAAACTGTGCTATGTGGCTTGGTTTTTTGCTGTCACTCATACAGAAACAGTGCTCCTAGTGAGATGTGTGTGTGTGCAATATATAAACAAACGTACATGGATATGCATATAGTTTCCTTTTAAATGTCAACACACCCTCCAAAACATAGTGTAATACCATGGGAGAGAAATGACAGCTTATTTGCAAACATGCTGTGTTTGTTTTATTTTGACCCAGAAATGAATTAAGCTGTGTTTCCTCCATGAAGGATTGTGGGTTTCGCACTGACTCATTGTGGGACTATTGGCCAGGAGAGGTCAGATAAGGCTTGTGTGGTTGCAATGAGAGACTTGGTAAGACAAATTAGGTGTCTGGGGGGGTCCCTCTTGGGGTGCCTGTGGGATATGCAGGGGGCTGCAAGTGGGGAGGGTCAGCTCGCAGGTTGGGAGAGGGGACTGAAGGTGTTAACCAAGGTCGTGGCTGCTCCTCAAAGTGCTAAAAACACGGCAGGGAGCTTGGGGAGTGTCACCCTGCAGCCATGCTGCCTCTGCCCCCACCCCTCCACCTGTTCTCAGGGGTGCTGCCACACTGTTCCTTCCAGGCTGCAGTGCAAAGCACACAGAGCCAGGATGCTTCATACCCAGCCATTCCCCCTGCATGGAGGGCACCAGGCTGCTGGGTGTGGTGGATTCAGACTCATAGGAAATGGGGGTTGTTACTTTTGCTGCCTATGGAATAACTTGGGGTGTATTACTTGGTATTTTATCTCTCTTGTTCATCTGCGGTGGGACCTCACCCTCTCCTGTGTGTAGGGATGGGCTTCCACTCTTCTTGGGCAGAATTCAATGAGAAATACCAATTATTTTTTTTTTGTATCCTTGTTACTATTCAGCCACATCTGCTGTATTCCGACGATCGTCGCTTTTCCGCAGTTCCCAAATTAATGCCGCATCACAGATGCCTGAGCCAATAGCACAGTTACTTAACAAAATTACGCGAGATCATGAGCAAAATTAAAGACAAACTGCGACAGTCTTCTATCCCCAAAAGTTTTGTGGGCCTTGTGTAGTTAGTATCCTCAGGCAGTTGCTGTTGTCTTCTTGTAAATCTTGTGTGACAGTATTCAGGAATGTTTTGCTTTATTTTTGTCATCAATCAGCAGAACAATAAATGCACAAGGAACCCTTAATTTTTCTCCCCTCTGCTGACACATGGAGCCAAGGACCCGGTGATGTGTGTGAGAAATGATCAGTCTTCCACAAAAAGTGTCAGTGAAATGTTTTCACCAGAAGGAGAGGGTGTGATGCCGGACCCAGCAGAATAACTCTGCCTTATGGCACTTAAGGTCTTACATTATGTGCAACGCGTGTAGGGCTTCGTGGTCAGTGAAAAGGCATGAGAAACCGCAGAAATCCATGGAGATGTTAGAAAATCCTTAAGGTGGGAACGCAGGCAGGAAGGAAGGAAAAGAAAGAAATCCTTGTGCTGAAAACATGGGCAACACAGGACCACAGACTGGTTCTCCATAGTAAGAAAGACATAGATGTGACTGTGAGGCATAGGAAAGAGAAGAGTTTATGTAATAACCATAAGGATTTCAGAAGCATTAGTCTTGGTTTTCACATGAATGATCACTTCTGAGTATGCGATGCACTTTTTTACAGCAGAAGCATTCTGCAGAAATGTTAGGCTGCTGTTGTATGGAATCATACAATGGTTTGGGTTGGAAAGGACCTTAAGGTCATCCAGCTCCAACCCCCCTCACCACAGGCAGGGACACATCACACTAGACCATGTTGCCCAAGGCTCTGTCCAACCTGGCCTTGAACACTGCCAGGGATGGAGCATTTATCACTTGTCTGGGCAACCCATTCCAGTGCCTCACCACCCTCACAGTAAAGAACTTCTTCCTTGTATCTAACTTGCGTAGCGCAATATCAGCTTGCTGTGTACCTTTCCCCAGGTGCCAGTCGATGGGATATGTTTTTAAACAGCCTTTTAAACAAAACCTGTAAACTGGGCTGTGATTAATTGATTCATTATATTTGAAAGTACATTCAAGTTCCAACCAAGATCAAGACTACTTTGATTTGAGGCAGCCATTAGAAGTTGTTCTTTCTTTAAGTCAGTTGCTCTAATTTTTACATAATACTTTAAAGCTTAGAAATTCTACAAATGAATATTTTAATGCTTTAATAATTTTTACTATGTTTTGATGGCAAAAATATAATTTTTACCCTTAAGTATGTGTAATTTAAGGGTCTGTTTCCAAGTGTTCATCTCCCTTTCACAATGCATACAACTGAATTCAGATTGAAAAAGTTAATTGATTGAATCAATTAATTTAGTGCCCCTTTCAGATAATATATGTCCATGCTCTGCAATATAATTTCTGTGTTCAAGAGCCATGCAGATCTGCAGAAGTCCATCAGAACAAAAGAAGTGGAGCTAGAAAGTGCTTCCTCCTTTCCTAGAACAGATTTTTTTTATGGTCAGAATGAGCAAAAAGCATTTGTATCTGCCAAATATGCACCGTTTTTGACCCTTTAAGGTTAAAGAAATGGAGCCTTTCTTGATGAAACTAGAACTGGTTGGCAGTTCAAACTGTTTGCGGTTAAATTCAGTTCTATGTAAAATAGCTCTTCTTCCACTTTTCAAATACAAGCTATTTGAATAGGAGCTAAGAGATGTGCGGGCCATATTTTGGCCTTTTCTTCAGGAATAGATTCACTCCATGCACATTTGTTCTTTGATGGAGACCCTTTGAAGTCAATGGGGTTTTTAAATTGGTGATCAGACTACTGTCAGGAATATGGGTGTCACCTTGTGACTGTTAGGTCGTATATGAAAATACTGGTTCAGTTCTCAGCAGCAGTCAAAAAAGGCAAATAGACTATTTGAGATTACTGGGAAAGGGAGAGGGAATGAACTGATTTTCAACCTCTGTATACCTCCTTTTATGTAGGAATAATATAGTATAGTATAATATAATGCATTGTATTATAAATAATATAACACGTGCTTCTTTGGTTATCATTTCCTGGTTACAGCAAAACTAGTGAAGGTAAAGAGAAGAGCAGAGGCTGAACTGATCCCTGCAGAGAGTAAGTTTAAACACACCAATTTGCATCAGTTTGGGAAAACAGACAAAAGGGACAGGAAAGGGTTATTATAGGAAACTATAAAATCCTGAATAGCATGGAGAAGGCAGATAGGGAAAGATTAAATATTCTTTCTCAAAACACAAGCAGTAGGGGGTGCCTGGTGGGATTATAGAGCAAAAGACAAAAGGGAGAAGTTTTTCACAGTAGTGCGCAATCAGTTTATTGGGCTTATTGCTGCAAGATGTCCTCAAAGCCAAAAAGAGAAATGGTTTCCAAAAGGGTCAAGACAAGGACAGAGCTGATGATCTGGATGCAAACTGGAACAAGACCATCGTGCTTGTTCTTGTGTTATGCTTTTTCCCTTGAGCATCTGTCCTGTCTGCCATCAAAGACTGGACATTGGAATGATTTATCTTAGTTCCCATACAGAACTGCCATTTCTTTCTCTGTATTTATATTCAGAAACTGCCAGATGGTAGCTTCACCAATGTATGTTTTGCTGATCACCTTCTTCTATAAGTATGAAAGGTGTGTTATATGTCTGTAAACCACAAATGGGGCACAGGAGGTAATTTCAGCTTTTTGAATGGGTAATCTATGTGCTAAACTCTTATCCAAAGCAGCTGAAAATGTGAGTATGCCATTCTATTTGTCAGTAATGCAGCTCACAATAGAGCTGGCTCATCACAGCTAATTTCTGAAAGGTGTCCATGAGGTTGGACTAGCACAGTGCTGAAAGAGCACTGTGAGATTGAGTGTGGTAAAACAGCTTGTTTCCGATTTTGAGAGTATTAACTTGAGAGAGAAGTCTGACTAACAAATGAACTTATACGTGGCAGAATGAAAGGAAATGATAATATAGCTTCCGAGAATGATGAACTAATACTGTGGTACTGCAATAAACACGTGAAAGTTGAAACAAAAAGGAACTGGCATGGATCTGCAGTTGTTTCCAAAGGACCAAAAATGCAGTGCAGGGCCCACATGTTAGCAGGTGATAGAGTTGCTTTTTCGGAAACTTGAAATGTCTACTCCTTTACCTAGACAAATGTGGCTATTAAACTGTACAAGTCTCCTGTGTTTACGCTAAGCTGTCTCACTTTGTTACTTACAAACAGACTTCAGAATTGCTCAACGTTTTTATTATTTAAGTATTAAGGAGTCTTTCTTTGGCAAATCCTTTCTGGGTTACTGATTTTATTTAGTCAGGGTAAACTGGGGAAAGCACTGGCACTGTAACAGTGTCCTGCTCCTTCTTAAACTGTGCATAGTTTTAAATCCTATAATGTTTAAAGGAGAAATGTGAACTGTTTAGTGGATTTCTGTGGCATTTCAGGATGCTAGTCTATATCAAAACAAAGTGATGTTTTATTTCTGCCTTCTAGTTCTCATCAAAATGTATTGAGACCTAAATGGAAGTTTTTAAAAACTGAATTAGTAACCTTGGCTTACTGTGTCTTTTAGGCAAATTTTCATTTCTTCATTTAAAATTATTTAAAATAAGAAATGCTAACGGATAGCTGGTTTAAGCTTCTATGGCTTGGATTTGGTGCTTCATCACTTAACTGCAGACAAGCGTATTTTGAAGAAGCTCTTGTAAGGAAATATATATTGAGGTTTAAATGTCAGATCCCAAGGGAGCTGAGAACTATGCACAATTGTTTTTAGGCTTGGACGTGTGTGATGTTACTTAATGACGTGAATGATGTTTTTTGCCTTTTTCTGCTCTTTCCAAGATGCTTTTGCAATGAGATGCTTTTCTGAAATAAGATTCTCCTGTTTGTGTTGTCCATATATTATTTTAGGAAGAAACCAAATGAACAATTATGGAAATGTAACTCTGGGGTGCTAGTGACAAGGAAGTTAGGGTGCCCCTGTTAAACAGGGAAGAGGAATCAGACCAGCTGACTTCGAGGTCCCCTTTACCTGTCTTTTGCCTGTTTCCCTGCCTGTGAGAACTGGCACAAAATCAGTACAGGATTTTCTGGATGCTATGTTGGCTGTAGGGAGAGCAAATGCTCACTCTCTGCCCCTAGCAATCTCTGTATGGGATACCCCCATGTTTGTTCATATTTGTTGTTCGTTTTGGGGAGGAATAAAAACACTTGCAACACCTGTTCTCATGTAATGATTACTCTGTCCTGTATTCAGCAGTGAGGTATGAATCACAACATTACACAGTGCTGTTTGCTTTCATAAAACATACATGATGCAAGAGGGCTCACATCAGATATTTGCTTATCTTTCGGCTTGTTTGAAAACCAAACCACAGCCATGTTGGGATAAAACAACTGAGGTTAGATAGTGCTAGTAGCATGCTGTTAACTCTTCTCCCAGCTTACCACGAAAACCTCAGCGTTGATACACTCTTGCAATGTGTTCAGACCAGCAGAGTAATTAAAAAAAGTAGCTTACTATAATATTGCAGTTGGCTCTCACTGAATGGGGTAAGGGAACTGCAAGGACATAGTAAAATGTCCCTACAGCTACTCCGCTGGGACAGCAAAAGGTGTAATGCCAGTGCCTTTCCTAGCACAGCCGCACTCCCAGGGGGACACATCTGCTTGAGAAAGCACAACAGCTGGGGTTTTCAAAGGTGTGCCCAAAGAAAATCAATCTGTGTCAAGTGCTTGATTGCCTTAGGCATCTTTGAGAGTCCAAAGTAAATGTGATTATCACAGCTTACTGTTCCAATGTATGTACAGAGCCAAAGAAATGTCTTAAAGACGAGAAGTTTACAGCTTTTTCACTGTAATAATATTTTTTTATTACACTTCTGATGGATTTATAGAGGACTGTATCAAGGAAACAAGACATGGGCTATGTGTTATGACAGTTCCTGCAAACATACCTGGGGTGGTGCAGTGCTGGTTCCAGTGCTGACTGGAGTGCAAGGAAGTGTCAGTCACTGGTCTGAGATGTTGGTCACTTCTCTGATGATTAGGAATACTAAAGATCTCATTGATTCACAGGTTATTAGAGCTCCCTCATGTTTAGCCATCCAATTAATCAGAAAGGCATTTAGCTATCTGGCAATCATTTTGATTAAGAGGAACCAAGTGCAATTATTTGTAAGCAGTATGCATGCAACAATGCATAGACACATCTTTTGACTGCAGTATCAATGTACTTGCCATAAGTTGTACTGACACAAGCTGCTGCTTTTTGATCATACTGCCCTGAGCCTCACAGTGCCTTGTGTAACTTGTGCAGGGTTAAAATCTACCAGATGAGGATAGTTGCATTTCATTCCTGTGTTGCACACCTAGAGGTCTTTGTGAATCACAAAACCACTACCTCAGTGTCCCTCATATTACTAGGGCATCTTTGCTCTATGACATGTTTTAATGTGAGGCCTGTAGGATTTGAGCACTCTCTGGATTCAGCTGGCAGCTGAGCACTGCTCAGACCATGGTCTCAGTCCACCATGCAGTTATATATTTCAGTTGGATGTTAACATAACAAATTTCTGTATGAAACTTTAGCCATTTGTCTTTGTACCACTAAATGGTGAGAGACAGACCCCTGCCTTAGCTCTGCTTACACATGAGATATTTTGAACCCACTAGTCTCCTGAGCTAATTGCTTCCTATGTCACATGCAAAATACAACAGCAGTAGGACAGATACATTCGACATGCCCTCAGGTGTGTATGTTGTAATTCTTAACCAGGATTTTTAGCATCTGCAAGGGCTTTGCTGATGTTTCTTGCAAAGCTCGCTCTGTGAAGAGAAGATGCTGAGCTTTTCAGGGTGTAACACTGGTCTTGGGACCTTCAAATGTGAACTTCTTCAGCCTGAGCTAAAAAATCAAAATCCTGACTCTTGAAGTAGTAGCAGACAGTCATGTGGCCCACCCACTGTGTAATGTTGCCAGAGCACCACACTGAACATGTGTGTCTGGATGAGAAAAATCCACTCTGGCAAGTGCTTCTCTTCCCGTGTTGAGGTTTCCATCTGTTTTCACTCATTCTGAAGGGATGTGGGCAACACGCCTCTTGAATATTTGAATAGAACTGCACACTTCCGCTCTGAAGAGCAAAAACTCCTTGATGATAAGATCTTTGATGACATACTGTAGTTTTCTGCAGTGAAGGATTGCCCATGTCCTGTGCTATGAGGCGCTGCACATGGAAGAGCTGCTGTTGTGGCTGATAATCTGCTCACTGGAGATGACATGCCAATAGCCTCCTTCTTCCCAAGGCAGGGATGGAGAGCTGTACATCCCAGTGCTGAGGAAAATGGCAGCAGGTGGCAGAAAAGACAGCCAGGGTGAGTTCCTATGCTGAGATATTAGCTGTGCTTTGGCAACAGTGCTATTCACTTAAAAAGGCAGTGTGCTTTTTTCTTTTCTGTTTTTGTATTGTAATGTTGAACGTGGAATTTAGCACAGCACTTTCCAAAACAAACACACCCTCCCTTTTGCGTCAAATGAATTTTCTGTGCCTGCTGCAATATAAAACATGATAAAGAATTAGCTCAAACAGATCGTAGGGCAAATTGTGGCTAGGGTTAAGAAAGATAGCTGCTGCTGTTCTGCTGAAGTCTTCCTGGAGCTGGATGTTCCAATATAAGCCACATTTTATAATTTTACTCACTTTGAACACCAGATTCCTAATGCACAAATACTTCTCCTGGATTCTGTGAAACGATCTTCTACATCTTCCCCAGGATAATCTAATTTGTAAACACAAGGTTAATCTTCATGCTGATGAGTCAGAGGTACACCTCTGTAATCCAGGCCATCACCTTCTGTCCAAACAAAAATCTTGCTGCCTGTTGGCAGTCTTCTTATAGGTGTCTAGCTGTTAGCTCAACAGCACCATGACTGTAAGTGTACAGTAGCAACATTTTGCCTGTCATTCAGTTTATAATCTGCATATTGATCCAGGACAAACTATTGTCCAATTCAAACAATGGCAAAATTCCCTTCCCCCCCAAAAAAAAGCCAAAAAGCCCCAAAGACAACTTCTGTACCTTTCTCTGACTTTAATAGGTCTTTATCTGTTAACTGCAAAATAGATTAGGGACAGGATGACAATATTTTCTGAGCCACCTATTTATCACTCCTTTGCCTTACTGTGTACAATTAATTGTACTTGTTCTCCTCATGTTTCTTGCCTGCATGTCTCTTGTTTTGTATTTTAGCTGCAGAGTTTTTGGAGCATGGGGGGATTTTGCATGCTAAGGATTTACAGTATGGAGAACATTTGGGCCCTCGGTCAAAAGAAAGACTTGAGAACACTTACAAACAAAAATCCACACAAAGTCCATAAAGAGAACTGTGGAGTATTGTCTATTAAACCATGGTACATGGTCAAAGCCTGCTCATTTTTAGTTTACTGATCTTTTGCAATTATGTAAAAAAATAGGCCTTGTGTCCTTAATTACTAGTTGAATTGAAGGACTGGGTCTTCTGTGCAGACCCACTGCTGCTATGAAGCCCTTTGAGGTTTCTTGGTGTTGCAGGCACCCATTGACAGCCTTTGTCTGGAAATGTTTAGCTGATTCAATCTACAGTGCTTTATATATCTCTGAAATCTATCTGGGAAACTGTTTTAAAAAATAACCTTTTAGGTTGGCTTTCAACCTAGGGCATTTTTCCTCTGTTCCAAGGCACAGCTGCAGGAAAAGGGCCACTTAATGCTTTTTCTGATGTTTGTAGTTTACAAAAGATCCATTTTGCAATCTGACACTGCTATTTTGTTATTCAGATGGCATATGGCAAAATCAATCTTTTATTTCATTACAAAGCAGTTGATCATGTCAACAAAGGTATCTATAATATCACAACTCAGGCCTTAACCCACACTCTGGACAGCCAAAACTTTGGTGATAGGCACCAGCCTTTGAATCATATTATATGATTTATAGTAAACTGGGCTGGATATTGACTGGTCGGTGTGTGCCCTTGCTCTGGGCCATCACTGAGCTCCTTTATGTGCCTGGGCAGTGTGACTGTCATTAAGCCACAGAGCTGCTGAATCATGTAGTTTAGACTTTCCAAACATCTTCTACTAAGATGTTTTCTGCATCGGAGGCATATCCATTTGTATCCTCTTAGGTTCAAATGACATGAAACTAAGGAATAGCTAGCCTTACTAAAATATTTCTGGATGCATTCACAGTTGAAAAGCAGAAGAAAGAGAGACACAAAAAAATTAATAAACCCCTGAATACAATTCTGCAACTTCTCCTCTGATCATTTCCATGATGATTTAATTGGCACACCTGCTTTGCTCTGTCCCCTATCCTCTCTTAGCAGGGAACAGTCCTGGGGACAGCTGTGAATGCTGTCTCCGTCCATGTTCTTTGCACGATTTCTAAGCTTCTTTTCTCCTTCACTCTTATGCTTTTATTGAAGGTTGTTTCCAGTTTCTGTGGTTTAAAAACTTGGCTCCTTTGCTGGTCTGAAGCCTCCAGCATTGCTGAACCTTGTCTCCCCTGCCACCCTTTCCTGTATTTAGGTTAGTTATTACCTCCCTGTTATGAAACGTATGCTGTAAAGTCATGCTGAAGGTGACTTTTTAAAAGAGGCTGTCGTGGCTTTCTGTAATAAGAATGGCACCCATAATCTGTTGCAATCATTTCCTTCATTCTTCACATGTGGGAATAGCATAACCATGTTGGCTTATCAGAGAGTCGACCTCAAGGCACAGGAAGTCAGAGAACACTTACTGGAGGTTTGATGTTGCTGCTTGGACTGTTTCTCATGTTCATTCGATTATTAGGAAAACATCCCCTAGACCACAGTCTGCTGCTGTGGATTTCAAAATGCAACTTTTTCTTGGGCACATAAAAGAGTTCAAAGGAAGGGAGTCCCCTCTTGTGGTTGGGGTACACAATCACTTTCTGGAAGTACTGAGGTTCGGGCAGAGGAAGAAACCAGCCAAGTTTATTTTCATTGTTGGGAATGAGTTGCGGTAGCTCAGCAACGAAAGCTGGAAACACAAAAGATAGGACGGCTGCCCGCCCGCTTTGTAAACTCAGTGCAGGTGGCTGAAAATAATACCTGAGCAAATATCACCAGTCACTTCTGAAACTTTCATTGTATGAACATTTGCTGTAGGTGGTTCACACATCTATTGGCGTTTGCTTGGCAAACAACCTGCTTGGGAACAAAAGAAAAAGGCTTCCAAGGGACAATTATGCATTAATTAACCTTATAGATAATGTTATCGGCATTACTTTTTCTGCCATTATGAACTGTAATGCTGTTCTCCATTTTAATCTTAACATTAGCACTGCTTGACTAACTTCAGTATTTAAAGGTGGTAAATTTTTTGGCCTGAATGCTTTGGAGACCTCTTGACAACTTCTCCTTGTTCCCTTATCCCTGAGACTGCATTTTCCTAGGAAGGAAGAGTCCAGTGATCAAGTAGCAAACTCTGCAGTGTCTACTCAGCTCCCTGTTTCTCCTTTTTGGATATGAGCAACCTTTTAATGTTTGCAGATCTCAGTTTTCCTCTGCACAATTGAAAAACTCCATTTTTCTAGCCTCTGAGGACTGCAGAATTATCCATAGAGAGATACATGTACTGTGGATACATATTTCTGCCTGTAGGTAGGTTTTATTCAGATAGGGAATTCACAGTTTTGCAAGCTCCATTTTAGATAAAAATTCATTCATATTACATGAAGTGGGGAAAGCTTTCTGTAACTAAAAAATCTGGCCTTCAGACTCACCATGGATAAGGTGGGTATTTGGAGACGGAATTACCAATTGCATATTTTCATAAAGAAAGGTGCCACAGCCTATTTAGATTGTTTTATTTTTCACTGTTCAAGTTCAGCCTTGAGTGATCAGGTCTGGAGTTTTGGTGTGAGCCTGTCTAATGTATTAATCAGCTCAGAATGTTTAATTAAGATCTTCAGGAAGAAAATGTTTTCCAGCTTGATTTTGAGAAGGCCACCAACAATTTCTTTTAGCCCTATTATATAGGAAGATAATTTGAAATATACAATCACAGAATGGTTTGGGTTGGAAGGGGCTTTAAGATCATCTATGCAGTTCCAACCTCCTGCCATGGGCAGGGACACCTTCCACTAGACCATGTTGCTCAAAGCCCCATCCAACCTGGCCCTGAGCACTGCCACAACTTCCTTGGGCGCCTGTTCCAGTGCCTCATATGGCAGATGCTTCAGAACATTTTAGAATGATATACATTTCCTTGTACTGCCCTTTGAGTTACTTTTAGGGCTTGCTTGAAGTGATGAAGATCCCTGTAGAATCAAACCTCCAAGACCCCCTCCCTCCTTGCTTCTTACACCAGAGGGAAGGTGCCCTGTACGGTTTGGGCGCCTGTGCCTGTACCCATGGGCTAAAGAGGCAGGTGTCTTCCTCCTCCTCTTGTGCCTGCGGCTGCAACCTTCCAACTCCCTGTCACACCAGCGTTGTATGTGTCCCTCATTTGGCTGCTGTGGCCAGTAAGATTAGGAGAGGACAGAGCCAAGCCTCCTTGGTGCCCAGGTCATAAGTAATAAAAAGGGAAACCTTTCCCTCCTGCTCTGACTAGTGCCACAGAGTGATATTCCCACAAGATGATGTTCTGCCTTTAAAATAACTTTGTTACGCATCTGACAAATAACCAGAGCTTCATGCTCACAGATGTGAAAAGCGATATTTTTTTTTAATGGGAGAAATACAGCTCCTCTGGGGCTAATTTAATCTCTGTTGGCTAAAGCACTGCCTGCGCCTGTGTTTAGAGATGCTCTCACTCCCTTTTTTTTAGAATAAGAAAAAACAGCTCCTCAGGCTCCTTCCCCCAAGGCTGAAAGCACTTGAAACTGCAGGGCTCTTCTTGTCTAACTGATAAATATTTTAAGGTTTGAGCTTCCTTTCAAAAACACATTCACAGAAGCAAACGTAGAGCTCCAAACACAGTGGATCTCACTTCTGAGGAAAGCTTCCTGCTTTGCCCTGGTGTTTGGTGTTGTGGGATGAGTGTGAGCCCAAAACAATGGACATGGCCTGTGGCACTGGCTGGAGGCTCCAGCTTGCAGAAAGTCTGGTATCCTCGGTTGGGGCATGTCAGCACAGTAGGGAATGAGGAACGCTCCAATGCATGGGGTCTGTACTCACACAGGTACAATGTTGGCAGCAACAACAACCCCAAAACTTCAGTATCTCTATAGGATTCAAGGAAGATGTTAACGCTCATAAGTGGAATAAACCCCAACAACATAGCAAAAACCAGTTCTAGCTCCACAGAATTGTGGGGCTTTTTTGTTGAGTTTTTTGTATGGGTTTTGGTTTTTTTGTTGTTTTTTTTTTCAGAAATTTAATTTTTGAAAATACACTGAGTAGTTTTAGTTTATTGGTTTATTAGAGGTCAGAGGTTTGTACTTAGTATTTATATTTGTCTTGGTTGGTAAAGCCCCAAAACATGATAGTTCTATCTTTCTCTTTTAGCATATGTCTCTGTGACTACTGGAAATACTCACCCTGGTAAACCTCCTCTGTTAAAAAACCTTCTAGAAGTCCTCGGGAAAGGACCAGTGTGATTGTTGAGACAACTGCTAGTGCATGCTCCTTTTTCTTTGGAGACCAAAAGTGTATGGACTTTGCCGCACCATCAGCTTTTCCCAGAAAATCACATGCTAGTAGTTATGATAAAGTAAATATTTTGGTGGAAATTATTTCTTGATCTCTTTGTTACATTTTTCTGGTGCTTTTGGTCTTGGTGGCTGATCCATAGCAGCCGCCTGTGTGAAGAGGGCTCTGTTTACCATGGTTATCCTGGTGACATCATGGCAAACCTGGGCCTGGGGCCATGCCTTGCTCTAGCAGTAGAAATTAGACCTCAGACCTGCCAATGCTGTGTCCTTCCTTCCTAAGTCCCCTCCAAAGCTGGCTTCCTTTGGCTGTAGGTGGGGTTAGTGCTGCTGCATTGTTCTCAAAGTCCTGAGCCCTATTTACCCAGCTGGTGTCAGTTCAGAGTGCTGTTTGGATTGCTCCGTAGAAAGATTTGCCTGAAAGGTTTGCATATTCCAAGAAACCACAATGATTAAGTACACATGAAAGAAAGCATTATGATGAATAATCAGGACATAATCAATGATACCCTTTTTGCATTATAAATGATGACGCTTATACTCAACAGCTTTTAGGCAGAGTGTGGGTGTGACAGTTTGAAAAACAGCATATAGCATGACATGAGACCTGTCAACTCTTAAATGAAGTAATTAATGACCTGCTAAGCATGCAGATTTCAAATGTCAGTTATTTTTTTGAAATATCTTAAGAGTAAAAAATTGTTTTCAATTTATCATTCCTATTAGCAAAGTCTCAGAGCACACAAGTGCAATGAGAAATAAAACTGTTATGACAAAACAGCTTTATGCTTTTACACTAAAAAAATAAAATCAAACGTCCTCTGAGATTCCTCTCACTCAACATCCTCTTCAGTGTATCCCGTTAGACATAGACAGTTTTATTTTTGTATACTCTGACTGGCTATAATTTAGGACATTGTTCTCAAGGTCAGAACCAGCTGCTTAAAACTCAGCCTCAAAAGTAAACCATGGCTTATTCTGCCAGATATCTGTTCCTGATCTTGCAATATCTGAATCTGTGTAACCCTTACAGGAGTTGACCGGTATCATAAAAAGGACAGGTTTCAATTTTAAAGGAAGTTTATCAGTTTTCAGCTGTCTGTCAAGTCTCGCAGTGTATGAAGACACACATCTACCGATGTCTCCTTGCTCTGCTCCTGGCTGCAACTTGTTCTGCTAGCTGTGGTTCACTAACCATCGCAGCTCTGTAGGGTTTTTTGTATAATTTCTTTTTTTGGCAGTAACACATGGAAGATGCAAAATGGGCAAATTTCTTCTCCACAGAAGACTTTAAATATCTTCTTCGTGGACTAAACAGGGTTTTTAGCAAAACTCCACATTATAGGCGATGGTGCTTGTACTCAGTACTGGAAGCTGATGGTGTGGGAACTATTCACCCCATACATGCTCAGGGGCAGTTTTCAACTCAGTCTGCCTTCTGTTGATACAACCCACTTTCTGGTGTGTGACCCCTTTTAACAGAAATCCCTCTAAGTATAAACCAAATGTCTCTAAAGCTTGTCTCTTGGTCCCCATTTGCCACGAGACATTAAGAAAGTCTTCCTTCTCTTCAGATGTTTTTCCCTTCTGCCATGCTTTGGAGATTGCTATGGGGGATGTTGGCTAGATAGTGGGGAGGTGTGGGTGTCATCTCCACCTTTACACTTATATTTGGCCTAAAAATGACCATGCAAACAACTTTCTGGAATTTATTTGCATTAGCTGTCTCAAGTCTGGCTGTTTACAACATGCCCTGTTCTTACGAGACAGTTCTCTGCAAATCTCATTGGCCATTTTCTTTGAGCCCTTGTTCAGGTGGCTGTTCTGGTTGTATCACTTGATAATAACAGATGCTGCATCTGATGTACGCATGTCCCTTTCCTGGGAAGCCTGTAAAAAAAAGGAGATCTCAGAGACTCATGATTGCATAAGCAGTGTATGGTATTGTCTGATAAATGTAATACAGAGTCCTCATCCAATGGTTATGTTCTCAGCCTGGGGATATAGTGACTGACCTTGAACGAATTCTTCCATTCCCCAAAATAGCCTTTCCTTAGACCTCATTTCACTGAGCATTACTGTTCTCCTTTCTCTACCTCATTTTTTTAATTCACAGGTTCTCCTTCACATCTTTCAGCTTTATTTGTTAAATCTTTTCTTGCCTTTCTCTGATCTTCCATAATATTTGGGTCCTGAATATTCAGCCTATCCTTATCCATGTAATCTTAGTGCTTTCCTTGAGCTTTTTACCAATCTGTCTGCCAGTTTTCCTTCCATTCTTTAAACTCTTTGCAGTTTTCTCTCACATTCCCATAGTAGTATGTACTTCAGCATCTTCAGGGTTTTTCTGCTTTGGTGGCCAGATCCCTTGCTCTTGTACATCCCACTGCAGAGGGCATGTAGACTGTGTGTCTCTACCAGCATGTGGACATGCATGGTGCGTAAATTGCTAACATTGTTGGAAAGGGAGTGGGGGGTGCTGCAAGCTTGCAGCATCTGTGGAGGAACTGTAATGCAGAGTGACCCTGAGAGTCTAAAATGACCCATGAGAGCACATGAAGGGCAAGCTGTTTTCTCTTAGTGGTAGCCCAGGAAAACGCATGCTGTGAGATGTGTGTGCCCCGTGTTGAAGGCCAGTGGTGTTGCAGTGTGTTTGCAGGGCACTGTCTCCTCCTGGATGGTTTGAAGGGAGGCTGTGAGGCTGAGGTGTCCGAGGGCAGGCACAGGGATATCTGATCTCCCCACCAACTCATGGAACCACCTTTGCAGGGACTGCAGCATGGGCTGCCTGCAGGCAGGGCTGGGGCTTCAGAAAGGGTGCCCTTGGTCTGGGATGATGTCAGGGGAAAGGGTGTGCGTGGTGCCCCAGAAAAGGAGATACAGGTTTGTGTCCTTGAGTACCATGGTGAGGCTGGGATCAGATCATCTCTCTGCCATGATGTTGAAGCACTGTTTTTCACTACTGCACTGTTCAAGTCAGTGACTATAGCCAGTATCTTCTTTGTCTAAATGTTCAGCTAAACTCTGACCTTGCACCAAACCCCCCCCAAAACAAACAAAAAAAAAAAAAAAAGAAAGAAAAAGGCTGGTTAACAAGTGAATTGTTCTTGTAAATTAAGAAGGCTTCTTATGGCTGAAATAAACACTTGGAATACTTCCAAACTGGGGTTAAAGTATCAGTGGCAGTGTATACAGAGACTCCCTACATTGTCTCCCTCAAACAGCACTATGCATTTGTGTTTTGGTACAGTAAATCTTACCTTTTATATGGTTTTGAATCCTGAATGTTTAAAATAAACAAGGCACAGAAGAGGTACACTTTAATCTCTCTAATGACATCTGGAATATAGCATGAAACTCAAGAGATTATAATTTAACACGAAGCATTTCTTAAGTGGTATCTTAAGATTGTGTTTACCCTATGCATGTGTGCATGATAAAATCTCATTTAGATGCTTTAATATAGGAAAGGAAAGAAAATAAGAGCTGATATGGTGCTTGAGGCACTTTGTGCCAGGAATCATAATCACTGAAAACTAATCCTGGTTTAAAAATCAAAATGCCCAATTTTGTTTAGACGTGTGTCTTGTAATGTTCATGTGACCAATAATAGCAGCTTTGCCAACTTATTGTAATAAGAAGATTTCCATAAAGATTAACACCAACATCTTGCAAGGCTAGATGGATATTTTCTTCTCAAGGAAGAAGAAAGGATACAGGTGTGCTTCTTTAGTCTGCTTCCATAAGTACTGTCTGGGGGGCAGAGCTGCCCTGCTCCATCAGGACAGCATGCTAATGGGGTGCCTCTGACTCTGCCAGCTTTTATTACTAGCATAGCACTTAGTTTATTAGTTTGAGTCATACAGAAGAAAAAGGCATCAGCAATAAAATAAAACACAAAAAATATGAAAGCAGTAGTGTCACAGAAAAGATATGTTTTGATAAATATATTTCAGGGGGTTGGTGCTGGCTGCTCGTTGTGGAGATATATGAAACTTTGACTATGCCAATGTTCAGTATTAATGCATTCTAAATTCCTGTCAGCTACAGACCGATCTAAAACTCCACTGAGATGAATAAGAACCTTCCTACATATTTCAGCAGGCCTTATATCAGAATCCACATATCTGCACACAAATAGGCAGGTGTGCACCTTACACAGAAGAGAGCAAAACTAATTTCTTCAGGTGCTGGAAGATGGCTCATATCATACAGTGTGTGAGCCAGAAGGCTGTCAACTCCAGCTAGTTCATTATGACTATCTCCTCAAGTTCCTAACTCTCTATATTAGTAAATGTTGTCTTTTATCTAGTTACTATGTGCACTGGAGAACCTTATCAGGATAATAAAATAATGGTTTTAAGGTATAATAATTTGCCTTGTTAACCCCAGCAATCTTCATTCCTATGTCAGTGCATGTGGTAAACCGATGTATACATCTAACCTAACTTTTTCTTTTCTTTTTATTCCTTTTTTCATGACTTCTCCTGAAACTTTTGCTGCAATTTATGTATCTTCTTGCAATCGCAATCTGGAAAATAATCCCCTGAAGGAGCATACTATATAGTTTAAAATAAAAACAATTATCTCTTATAATGCCAGGGGAGTAATTTTACTTCGAAATAGTTTACAGATGCTTTCCATTGAACTGCATATTCAGATAAACTCACTCTATGCAGAATAACCTGCGCTTCTTAGGGTTAGAACTATAGTGGAACTGACTAACATCTGGGAAAGTCAGGGTACGTCTTTCCAAAGCTTCTAAGTTTGTGGCATCATCACGTACAGGTATTAGCATGAGTGTCTGCATTTATTTTAATGACATTGCCCTCATCAAAAAGATGTGTTTGAGATTCCATTTTATTTAGTATGTCCCAAACCCCCCACCTCAAGCTTTTGGTTGAATGCAGTTGTGCTGAGTTTCTTTGCCCTCTATTCAACATAAATATTTTTGGCTCTTCTCAGCCATCCTGGTTCACATCTGTTTTCTCATGTTAAACCATAGACAAGCCAAAATTAAAGTTCTCTTTAGGATCCTGGTTTTCTCTGAAGCTGACAGGGGCATACTTATTGGGAGATATACTTCATATTTCCTTACAATGTGTAGGAGCCAAGCACTGAGATCTGAATGAAAATCACGGGTACTTCTTTGAAAGATTACTTTGGGTTTCATGGAACTTTATTATTTTTTATTATTTTTTTTTCTCAGTGCTTGCAAATTAAAAAAAAAAAACCAACCCACCAAACAACAAAACAACAGGAACCCCTTCTGGGAATGTGCCTTAGCACTTGGAGAATTCTGTGCTGTGCTATGCTGTGCTTCCTTAGCCTAGCTTGATGCTTCCCTATGTATTTTTCCATATATTTTAATTGCAGAGATATGCTGTTTTGACTTATTCTGGTCTCTTCCGCAGAGTGCTGCTCTGCAGCAATGGTTAGCCTATGTACTGGCCAAAGAACCCATGCTGTTTTCTGTCTCCAGCCTGATATCTAAGCAAAAGGTTGGGCTGGAAGCTCTCAAGGTCCTTCTGAACTGAGTTATTTGAGAAGGTTCTCTTTTTTCCCCCTAGCAGTATTGCAGTAGAACATACTTAACAGCATAATTAGCTGTAAAATGTGGCAACATTAACAATCAAATCTTTATCCTGTTGTAGGCTCAAAGGACTTAGCAGCAGTCTAGGCTGTCTGATCAATTGTTCAAAAAATGGCTGAACTTTGAGGAAGAACCAGTGATTTTTGCACAATGGATTCCGTTTGCTCTTTGGTGAGAAAAGAATGAAATGAAAAATGTCTTTCATTGCAAATCTTGTCAATGACATGTCAAACTGTAACCACAGTGGTATAATAACTGGAACATCATGGGCTGAGTCTCTGCTGAGCTCATTTAGAGCCTATTCAGAGCCTGTCAGTCCCCAGTGACAGTACCAAGAGTATCCAGGGGAGATTAGCTTTCTAACTTTGTCACCTAGCTGAGGTCTAACTCTTTGCTACAATGCCCAGAACAATGTTTTCTGAAGAATAATGCTCTGGAGCGACTCCCAAATGTTGGTAAGAATATCCTGTTATCCCCTTTTTGGACACAAGCATTTGGGAAGTAGTTTGGGCCCCACCAGATGTTTTCCATTAGAGTCTGAGGCTTGTATCAATGTCTTACGTCTTTGGATCAAGCAGGAGTAGCATCTTTGCAACAGATTCAAGCCTTTTCTGACAATGCTTGTCTTAAAACCTCTCTCTCAACTTCTCTGCACTATGCTGCCACAGCTCCTGTGTTTGGTGCTTCCTTGCTGCTGCATTTATTAGCTTTTCTTCCTCAAAATTCCTAGCAAGAAGGCATAAGAAAAGCCAGCTCCACTGATCAGTACCCTAACCTCTCCTTTTTCTGTATTGAAATCAAATGCCTTTAAGCCAGAAGTTTTCTCCTTAGGAGTGGCTCTATGCTGACGCTTTGACCAACAGTGGGTGCTCTCACTCTTTTAGTTGCCTAGTTCCATAAAAGAGCTTAATAGCTTCTTTACAGACCTCTGCATCAAACCTGGGCATTAATTACACTAATCACTGCTTTAACCTGTAACACTATTTTTTAGCATGTCATGGATTTAAAACTGAGAACATTTTCTCTTGCACTAATTGCTGTTTCCAATGTACAAATTGTTGGTGAGTCATTTCGAACATACCAAATCCCGAGCCTGTCTCTGAAGGTATACCAGGGCTGTGGTCATCTGCACTGCTGTCAGTACAAAACCTGTTCTGTAAGAGTGAACCTGTTGCGCTACCAATACTGTCTGGAGAACACTAGAAGACTGTGCAATACAGCTTTGCTGTGTAAAAGGAAGCATATTCACCTGAGAGGTTTCAGCAGAAAGTCAGTATTCCAGAAAAAAGCATACTGCTATGTTCTTGCCCTCTAACTTGCACAGTCTTCTTGTTCTAGGATGGAGCAGATATTCTCCAGAGGGTTGCTGAGATGATGTAGCCCCATGCTGGCTGGTGTGGTAGGGGGGTGGGAGCTCTGTCCAGAGCAATGGGAGCAGCTATTCACACAAATTGATTTTGATTTCAAGGCTGGGCATGAACTCGTTTGGATGCCCAAGCTGGTGATGCCGAGGGCTCCATTTTGTGTTTCACTTCAAAGTGTCAGCTGAAACATTTGTTTTTTCTGTCAGTTAGGTGAACTACAAATTAGATGTGTGAGGAACACTGGTTGAAAAGAGAGACTATCACAATGACTTCACAGCAGTGGATTTTATAGAATGCTTCAGTTTGCCAAAATGATTCTGTTTTGCATCTGCTGTAAGCAGCAGTAACCCTATGTAGAAAACAATGCAACATCCTTGAAAACCAAATGAGGCCTCTTTCTTCTAAAGATGACAGCTGACTCTATTTTTTTATGATGTCTTTTAAAGCTGCTAAATTGTTGTCTAATCCTTACCTCAGGGCTAAAAGCCTTTCAAGAGAACAAATACATGTAATATGAAAAAGGAAAGGTCTGTGCTGCACACTCTCCAAAGCAGCTTGTGTGCAGATAACTCCTCAGAGGTTGCATTCAGATGAGCAAATGTGACAGAAGTGCATTCAGTAATAACAATATCCTCAGTCAAAGGCATCGGCTGCACTCATATGCACTAAGCCTGACTACTGAAGTCTTTGAAAGAATGAAAATTGGCACATGTGGATACAGCACGGCATTTGTGAGGAGGCTTGTGAATATACTCACGTTATCAGAGAAGCATCTGTCTGGGAAAATTTGAGATGTTTCACCTTCCTGCCCCCCTCGCCCCCCAATTACAATAATTAACTCATTTTTTCTATGTGGCTGGGTTATACTATTTTGTGGCAGCTATTTTATTTAAATAGGTAGATCAGCAGAGATTTTATCTCAATATACGCAGCAATATTTAGATTCATAGAGCCTGCCTTTTTGCAGAGAACTGCTTAGGGGAATCTTTCTCTCTTCAAAACTGGAGTTTCATCCAGTTTGTTCTGTCAGACAAGTCAGCCTTTGGTTTGGAGTAGTTTGTGGGCAAAGTCACAACAGAAATGCCTCAGAACAACTTCTTTCACATACTTAAAAATTTCTGGAGACTGGGAGAACTCGGACCCCTCGTCAGATGTGCAAAGATGTGTAGAAGGAACCTCTGGGGCTCTTTTTCAAGGCTGGACATCAAAGATGTAATATTAACTAAGACATACAAACAGAGAGTATGTATGAAAGAAATGTGAATTGGGCCTCCAGGATCAGGTGAGCAGACTCCAAACCAAAAGATGTACCTGATTTGATGAAGCATGGTGTGTAGTTGGACCCCTGCATCCCCTGACTGCCTCTCAGATGGGCTCCTGGTGCAGGCACTCTTGGCTGTGGATACAAATTTACTTTCTGCTGTACCCTACAGTGTCCACTGGAGAGCTGCTGTCTTGGTAAGCATTTTTGCCAGTAAAATTATTCATGAGAGCATGTGTTCAAAAGGTCCTAGGAATTTAATTTACATAGACAAATGAATTTTCATGGGAAGTTTCTATTTTATTCATCCAGAATTAAAAAAAAATCAATAATTATCCAATGAGTTGCCCCATGTGTCTGAGAAGGAAAAGGTACTCATGAAATAGGCAATAATCAGATTACACATTCACCTTTTAACATACGTACAGCACACATTATTTGGGAAAATCAGTGCTTCGCCCATGGTGGATGGAGTCCACACATGGTAATGTGAGTCTTTGAAACAGACCCTGAATATTTTCCCTGTCTGTCTCTTGCCATGACAATGCCTGATTTTAAGGATAGCCAGTGCTCTGGCATAAGGTGTCGACTCATCACACAGGACTGACAGACTGACCCGAGACCACCTCCCAAGGTTTCATTTTTCTCCCAGGCTGTCATTTTTTACACCTAGATAAAGAGATGATGCAAACAAATAAGACGTATTTCTAGCAACCATCTGTGGAGAAGCTCACATAACAGAGGCTACTTTGGGTAGCAATACATAGGTTCTTGAGGTGTATCTTCACTATGGCTAAGCAGGCCGTTTTGGATGGTTTTGGAAGCCTGGGGCTGGACTGTGGGCAATCCACGGAAAGCAGGAAGGCTAAACAGAACTCCCCTTCTGTAGATTGTCACGAGATTGCTCAGGTAGCAATCTTGTGACATCAAGCTTTGTACTCTTGAGTGGTTTTGTTTTCCTTTCTACAGTGCAATGAAAAATACCATGGTCAAAACATTTCGGACTCCCTTTTCCCAGGTTTTTGCAGCTATTCCGTTTGGGTGTCCTATTTCCAAGCTTTTCCTGAAGGGAAGTGAGAGAATTTATTTTAAAACACCACGTTCCTTTCTCATCTTGCCTTGCCTTTCAGGTAAGAGTGTGAAAAGGCCTGTACTGCTGGTCTATTCTCTGCTGCCTAGTTCGCTGCTGCTTCCCCTGCCACCGGTGGGGTGCAGGATTTTGGTGGGTGCAGACCTGCCTGGTTGGAATGATTAGACATTTGTTCTTGCCTGATGATACTGGGGCAACCTGAGCTTTTAGTGCTGTTAATGCTACCCCTAGGCAAGTCCAGTGTGTATTTGCCACACAGACAGGTAGGTCCCATGAGTGATGGACAAAAAGGTGGCTCTGCCCCTTCTGGCTGGTGGTATGAGAATCATTTGTTTCATTCCTCTCCTAAGTAAATGTAAACTCTTCCACAGTAGGCTTCTCCTGGTACCCTTAGCACGTTTATACTGTGGAGAAATCTGCTTGTCTTTCAGTGTCTTTGCACAGAAGTAGGACCGAGAAATGAAACATTGTGCAGGGAAAAAGCAGAATCTCACTGAAGGCCAGTAAAAGAAAGCAATGTGAGGGGAGCATTAGCCATGCTAGGAAACTGCTGCTTGGCTCAGCATGTTTGAATTGAAAACCCACTTCTAATTTTTTCACACAAGAAAACAAATAACCACCAAGACCCTCATTTTGCACCTCTGCCTGTCCATCTATTTGAGATATTCAACTCCGTATGTTCTTCCAGCACTGCATTTTGGGATTGATTTGGCAGGAAAAAAAGGGAGTGGAAAAGCCAGCAGACAAGCCGTGCTCATTTATTTGTGGCTTCTAAGCACAGGTAAGAAGCAGTTATCCCTGGGGATATTTGCACCTGACACGGAGGCCTCTGAAGAGACTTAGAAATTTGTATCACTCAGAAGCAGCTTTGTCTTTATGGGGCAAAGTAGCTTTGGGGCCCTCTTAGATATCTCAAAGGCTGAACTGTATCTGTGGTTAGATCTCCAACATTCAGGAGCGCAAAGGAGCAACCAAGCCGGGAGGGAAGAATTTGGCACATGCCGGGAGGAGATTCCCTGTGGCTTCCTCCTGTGATTTTAGTTCAATGTGCCCTGGAGGACTTGCTCCCTGAGTTCTGGTTCCTTCTGGGAGAGCTGTCCTCGAAAGGTTATTGTCATCTAAAAACCACTAATGCATCCAGAACAAGGTGTTGTTATCCTGAGTTAAAAGTTCTGATTTTGCTTTGAGTTTTATTCCTCCCTTTTTTATTATTATTATTATACTTTATTTCAATCATCAAACTGTTCTTATCTGCACCTGTGAGTTCTACCTTTTTCTGATTCCCCTCCCCATCCTACCCAGGTTTGAGAGGGTGGGAGTGGGATGCGTGTGCGATCAGCTGTGTGGTTGCACACACTTAGTTGCATTCTGGGGTTAAACCACAACAGGGATGTAGACCTGGGGTAGCATCCAAGAAGGGTTATTTTGCTTTAAAATTGCATCCTTAGTTGGGATTAATTTGCGCAAGTGGACAAGCTCTCAGGTTTGTGGGTGTGTAACAAATTCAGAATTAGGCCCCAGAGATTTATATCTGAAATCGCTGACGTACGCAGTCACAAATGTGCTACTTTTGTCCTTTTGCCTGTAATTTGTTTACCCAAGGAATTGCATGTTTTTCCCCACTGGTCTTTGGTAAAGTTAATATGGGAAACAGCTGGCCAGTGGAACTGGTTAAAAAAAGCAGAAGAAAGTTTTCTGCCTTCATTTACTTCTTCCATCAAATAAAAGTAATATCTAAAAAGTAAAAAAAAAAAATGAAAAAAGAGAAGAGATATGCTGCTTACATTTAACTCCAGCACCCATACACATAGTCAGGGTAGCCACCATCTGTTAAACATATTGCCTGAAACATCCCATTGCCTGTGTTTTAATAGGTTATATATTAAATTCTGAACTTCTAAATAAAGATACAGTGTAGTTCTCAGTCTGTACCACAGAGATCTCAATGGTTCTACACCAGCAGTGCTGCTTAAAAGTAGGGTGTGGCACACACATTTTGTATTATAGCAACTATTTCCAAGAATTTCATATTCCTTTTTTTGACCTATTTGGTTGTCTAGGATTTTTGGGGGGGGGATTTTTTTCTAGATTGGGGGGGGAATTTTTTTTTTAAGGTGAGTTTAAATCTTGCATTTTATGCAGAAATGACTTGATTTTTATCCAGAACAAAACCTTGATGGAGTGAGAGCATAAAATTAGCATTTTTGCTTACCCTTAACCTCATACTTAAGGGTGTTTGTGTAGGAACTTATTCCTAATATTTTCCTGCATTATCCTGATCTGGTCACTAGATGTTGCTAGGTATCTACGTTAGTAGTCAGTTTGGCCGATTTAACTTCACTGTTCATAAGCGTAAGCAGAGAACATTAATATCTGTAAAAACTTGAAGTTATTTCAATCAGTTTAAAGTGCTATCAATAAAAATAGCTCTCACTTTCCTCATTTCATGTTAAAGTTGTGTCTTTCCTTATTAAGAGACTACTAAGCAAATCAGATTTTCCCATTGCCCCAAACCTGGATTTCATTTTTTAATGCTTCAGATGCTTTGTAAAACATTATTTTCCCTGCAGAAGCCAGGATTTAGGCAAAAAGCCCTTGTCGTTTAGGACCTGAGTGTGGCCTATGAGGAACAACAGGCATGACCTTACTCTGGCTCTGCAATGCGACCAGAAGACCTCTTGACTTCCCCCAGGCTGCTGGAGAGTCATTTATTCATCCCAAGACCTTTCTCCTCAATGGCTTCCCAATTAAACCATGTTTAATATTTGCAGTATGTGACTGCTTCCCAGTGCTGCTGGGTAAAAGCAGTTAAACATATATAAGCTAACAGTACCAAACAGTCTCTTCAATTGCTGATTGCTACCATTTTAGAAAAGGGATTTTGCAAGAATATTGTGGTGTGAGGATTTTTGTCTAACAGGTTACTTTCATGTAAGGAAGATGCACTACCTATCATCTTTCACCTGACTAGTCCTTAGGAAAGGCATAAAGATGGTCACTGTTCTCAGAGTCACCACACATCTGTGGAGATAATATTCAGCTATTCCCTGAACAAGCATGCTCCTTAAATTTTAGTCAGATCTTGAGATCTGAGTCAAAGTTTAAGCAAAGCTTAGTCTCTCAGTTGGCAGCTACCACTGGACTCATATCTGACAAACTTCCTCTTATTTTAACTACTGAGACATGCCCTTTTCTTGAAATATTTCCCATATCAACAGCTTGTATAAAAGTGATGGGTCTTGAACTCAGGGGAGAGCTTCAGTGAATAACAATAAACGAGCAAAATGAATTTTTTTTCAAAATGAAAAAGTAAATTTTATTTCAACCAAATTTTGAATTCTTAACTTTAAACTTAATTTCAAAACAGAGATGAAGACATCACGGTTTCAGGAAAAATGACAGAATAATTAGAAAAAATAGGAAGGGTGAAGAAGAGCATTCATGTGAGTAATTCTGCATTAAATATATTTACAAAGAGTTACCAGTTAAAATGTCTACGTGCTTCACTTAAATGCACTTGAATATTTTGTGGCAAAACCAATGGTATTTTTCAGAATGTGTATATTCACTGTGGATGGAAATCCTCCAGCCAGACTTTGACTACCTCAAGGTTCAGGGCTTAATCTAAGCCAGCAGTTCAGCCTTCCCAACTCTAGCAACTGTGATTCATCCCATCCTAGGTGAGGTGACTAAGACTGGGAGGTTGAATTCACCTGGGCACATGCTTGTCTCTTTTGACTATAGAGGAAGCCCAAATGGCTGGCTCAGTAAATGCCTAACTTCTGGAAGGCTGATATTAGTTGAAGTGAGGCTGAGCCTTTCTATAAAAACATGCCAAAGCATGGCAGGTAGTGCTTTTCTTTCATTCTTGCATGTTCTCATGTTGAAAATATTGAAACAAAATGTTTTGCTTATTTTTTTTGATGAGCATCCTAAACCAAGAAATACTTGAGTGGCCGTTTGCTCTCGAGTGTCAGGAAAAGGAAAGAAGAAAAAGAAAAAACATCTCTGCCCAGGGTAAATTTTGATAGGCAGCAGGGAATTTGGAAAAAAAAAAATAGAAAACAGAAGGACTCTGAGGAAACCATGAGAAAAACAGAAAATACCCAGAATTAACCTGAAAACTTTGAATGAAACTCACTTTTTCATTAAATTGTATCTGCCCAGTGAAAAATAGGTTCTCTATTTTTCTTAAAGCCAGCTATTGTCAGAAAGAGCTTGGCTATCTGAATCTTTCAATTTACCACTGTTCTCTACAAGAGAAATATAATTTATCCCTTCTTTCCTTCACTAGAAATATTTGAATCAATCTGAAAGGAAAGAAAAATGTGAAACCATCTTCTCCATTTTTATAATGTAGATAAGTGCTAAAGACCAGAAGACTAGGAAAACCTATGTATTATAGCACTGATAATCCCAGCATTCAAACACCAGCTATGATCTCCTTCAGAGGATTTGATTATGTGCACTCACATTGCTCTCCTAAGGGGACTGAAAGTAAATGAGCTTCGCATCCCTCCTGGGAATCTCAGGCTCTCTCTTGTAATTGAGTCTGAGACCATATTCAGAAAAAGATCCCCTAAGAAAGTACTTTGCTTCAGGATATAATCTAGGAGCAACTGTTCCTCTTCCATTGTTGGGAGAGAAGGAAACAATGTTGACTAGCATGTGCTTTTAGCCTGTAATGCATAGGCATCTGTGGGCTTCTGTCTTTAAGAGGTCTCCTGAAGGTAGCAGAATCATTCAAGCACAAACAGCTGAAAAACATTTGCCTATGAAGTTGAGTATATTAGTGGGCAACGAAAGAAAATACTTTCCCATTTCATTTTCCCAAACCAATAAAGAGCCTATAAGGTGAGATTTATTATGTATTTTTTACAGTTCTTATATATATTAGTTATCAGTAGGGTGCATGATGTTTTGCAAAGGCGATGTTGCTCTTTTTCTTTCACAGGTGAAGTGACTGAAGGACAGAGAGGCGTACTGTGACTTACCAAATGCTGAAGGAGTCATTCTGTATCTCACATACGGATAGTTGCCTCAGTTCAATGATAGCGTTGGTTCAAAATGGGCAAAACTGGCTAATCTGAGATCCCCCTCTGGGTTTTGGTGCCCAAAATACCTTGGCAAGGATGAGGTGGGGAGGCAGTGTAAGCACAGGATTTAGCTCCTGTTGGAGATGTGGACACAGGGCAGCAGCCTGGCCCAGGGTCATGCCAACTGCTGGGCCATGGGCTGCTGTGGAGCAGGGAGAGGGGCACCTTGGGGAGCCAACCTGCTCCTTCCTGCTGCAATACCAGCAGGTTTCTAGTTTCTCCTCTGCCCAGGCTTTCCACACACCAGTCACTCCTCCTGATGCTCCCTCTCTGGCTCCTGCTGACCCTTTTCAAGAAGGACTGGAGGATGGCAGATTCAAAGGGATGTCCCAGGGAGATGTTAAAATTGTTCTCTCTGGCTGTTCTGATGCTTGGCTGCCCAGTCACTGTCCTCTTGCATTTCCAGACCTCATGTTCCCTGCCTCTGAGCATGGGGTAGAAGAACGCAGCACCTTGGGTAGATTGTGTTGCTGGGAGACCTCTGCCATCACTGGTGCCTGCTTGTAGAGACTCACCGTTTCCTACAGTACAGCTGACAAGTTGTCTAGTCTTCCCCTCAAGGGTATGCTTCCCAAAATTGCTGATGATAACATTTTTTCCTTGACCTCCTGGCTCTTAGGTACAACCACCTTTGCAAATCTGCTTTTCTGCAGTAAGTATGCTGTGTGTAACTATGTACACATGATATTTGTAGTGCTGTTTATTTATTTTTTAGTTCAAAGGAGAAGGAAAAAAGAAAACTTCCATTTTTAACTAAATTTTGCATGCATGGAGAGAACTCTACAGATTCAGATGTGTTAAGTATCCACACAGTTAACAACATGTCACTTCGTGAGAGAATTTTCATAATTAATGAACTGGTTCAATTTGCTCTGCCGCTTGACTTTGATTAATACATTTTTGAGTGTTCCCACTGGGACTCTGTCCAGTTTGTTTAGTAAGCTCTTATGTCTATATCCAGTTCATGTGCATGGATCAAAGTGTAGGCACCAAATACTGGCAATATTAGGCTACGGTGCAGCCGTTCTGACTCCACTTAAAAAGAAGATAGCAATATATCTTAAATCAAGTTCTATGTGACTCATTTACAACATAAAAAAGAAAGAAATTTCACACCATATTGTGTGGAAACGCTGTGATTTAAAAGTTCACCTCACGCAAGCTTTGCCAATTAAAGAGGTATTTATCAATCCAGACAGTAATTGTGTGGCCCCAAACTGGCAATTTGTTCAATATTAAACACTGAGCTGCAAAACTTCCATAATTAACTAACCCAACGAACGTTACCCTTCTTTGCTCAGGTGCTGTGACAGTATTTACACGCTTACCTCACACAAAATGCTTTGCCCCCCCCACCCCCCCAAATCCATCACAGAGCACAAGGATGTGCACCAGGTTTTAGGAAGGGGTCAAACCTGAACTGGTCGAAGGCAGGAGGAGGAACAGGACACAGGTGCAGGGGGCTGCCTGCAGGGGTATCCTGGAGGGGGTGATGTGAGGGGGTGATGTAAGGGGGTGGCTGCTCCCATGCACTCCCAAGGACCCCTCCAGGGATAGATTCTCTCTGCAGCTGCCCCCCTGCCAGCACTGGGTAACCTCCAGCCAGATGGGGCCAGGGGACATTCATTTCAGGAGACTATTTCTGTCTGAACAGGATGGTCCAAGGAAGGAGAAGGATCTCATGGCTATGGGGTGTTAATTCACTCCTTGCTTGGTCAGGTTACAAATAACCTGTTTCTGTCAGAAGCAATATTTAACATCAGTAGGATCCCAACAGGGTGCAAAAGGGGCACAAGTTGCAGGTATGAAAGTTTCTTTTTTAGAAAAACTCCAGTGTTCAGAAGGAAGCAAGCAATTCCTTTGGTTTTCATCTTAAAGGAGATTGTTAAGCATCATTTACCTCCCAAGTGTCATATTATGTTCATTTCTGCATATTCTGTGCTTTGTGTAGGTGCATAAACATCACTTTGCTTGATTAGCATTAATGAGGATGTTGGGGAAAAGGGAGGTTTTGCCACATAGTGCAGAGGGCCAGCCAACTCAACGCTATCCTAGCCTTATTTTGAAGGCTGACATGTAGTGCTGAAGTACTTCTCTGGCTCCGTTTCCTGGGGTAAATGTCACTCCCAGAGAGCTGGAGTCATGAAGAGGATCAATGACAGTGTCAGCCCCCAGAGAAATCCTTTGTAGTAAGAAAATATGAGAAGGCTCAAAACAAGTTTTCAGTGAATGCTTATGTATATCCACATTGCCTCAGGGTTCCCAGCTCTGTGCCCTTGGCTCATGGCACTGTGTTTCCAAATGAAGGCAGTAGGAGAACCATATCTTAAGCCTATATGGTTTAAATTAATTAATAGAATTCCCCTGAGCTCAATCTCTGCTTTCCCTGGAGGTGACGGAGACCAGGCAGTTAATCACCAGCAGTAACAAACTGTCGTGCTTGCTGCAGTGGTTTTGTTCAGATGTTATAAGGCTGAATGATATTGGATAATGAACAATGGGAGACAAGCTGATGGAAACACAGAAAACACTGGCAGATTTAAGTGCACATTGTTTAGCTACTAGTGGGAGAACAGCCTCAGAAAAAAAATGTATTTTGTGAACTTTTCCCATGGGGTTCCTGCTTCCATAATACTCTAGCAGGTTTTATAGCCGTTTATTCCTGCTCTGCGAGGACACCAAAGCAGTGTTTGTATCTACTGGCTCCATTGGCAGCATTTGTTTCACAATTTATGTCTTGTCATTTATGCATTTGCAAGAAGTCTTTGACCCAGCAAAAAAAAACACATGCAACATGCTGCACGTAGCAAATAAGCCTGCAAATACCTTGTAAGGATGGGTCCTTGTTCATTCAGTGCTTTCAGTCAAGCGGTTATTTTCATTACATACATTGCAGGTGACAGCAAACTGTGGGTTGGTTAATGGCCGTTTTCCTCTAGCATATACTGAAAGCACTGTAAAACCAAACCATGCATTAAGCTAAGCATGCTGTCTAATGTGGTATACACACAGATTTGTCTACCAATAGCTTGCACATTTGAGGGACTCCATCCTTTTCCTGTCTTTACCTGCAAGCACTTTCTCTTCTGAAAGAGATGGAGCAACTCTGATAATGCAAGAGTGAAATATAGCTCTTTATTTTCAAAACAGTGTATAATGTAAAAAAGTCCTTTTAGCATTGGATGATTTTTTAAGCCTTCTTTTATACGGAATATATATGACTGCTGAAACAGAGCACAGAATAAGTGCTTTCTCTTTTTCAGTTTATTTGATTTATCTGTTTGGCATATGCTTTTCAGGGGTCCATTTTACTCCTTGCCCTTATGCTTTATCTCACCAAAAAAAGTAATTAAACCAAGACCATTGCGCTGCTGTTGAGTATGTAGGAACTACTGCTTACATGATGACCTTTGAGATACATGCATGGCCCCTGGGGGGAGCAGGGGCTGTGAGGAGCCCAGGCTGTGAGGGACTGTACCATGTGTCCTCCATGAGGTCTATGTCAAATGCATGAAAATTTGATGGTTCCACATTCCAGGTTTTGCCTCACTGTAAATCACTTATATTTGCTTTACTTTGATTCTTTTGTGGCATTCACCACAAGTCCTACACCTTTAACATCCCTTTATTCCAGGCACACCAAAGGCCCAGCTCTGCTCACAGCATGGTCCATGGCCAGCCCCCTTCCCAATGTGGATCAGTTCTGGATCTTTCTGGGCATGTGTATATGCTTTGATAATGTTGCTTTGGGTCAGGTTTCATTCTGTTTTTTTACACCAGGATACATTCACATCTGGCTTTTGTCCTCCTGAGAACTGAAATGTTGAGAGAAGGTTATAGTTGGGAAAATAGTTTGCAACTTTTTGCCTTCCAAAAATATCTGCTGTTGATTTCAGTATTATTGTCACCTTTATTTAGGTTCTTCCTCTGTCAGAAAACATGAGGAGTTAGAGGAGATAAGGTTTTAAAAGGTGGAAATACCAAGTTATTTAAGAGAAGAGGAAAATTGGCATCATTGACTGGAAAAGCCAATGAAGTCCTGGAATGAAAATTAACAAGGCTGCTGTCTCTTCTGGTACAAGAAGCAGGGAGGGAGGAGGGGAACACAAATTAAACTAGCAGATGGAGGACTTACAGTCAACAAAAACATCCCAGTGCAGTGTGGGGTGAAGCTGTAGGTCTCGCTGTGGCAGACCAGAGGTGACTGTAGGAATTTGCTGTGTTCAAAGATACAAACGGCACACACAGGCACCACCTCCATCCCAGCCCCCAGGTGAGACCCTTCATACCCATAGGAACAAACACTTTCTGAATGAGTCAAAAAGGGGTTCTTCCTTGACTAGGGCAGGAGCAGCTAAAATTCTTCTTTGTGCATCTCTGCATCTGGGCTCCAGTTGTGAAGCATCCTAATTTATTTAGATGATTGATCCTTTTTTTTTGTAATAAATTCAAGTGTTCATGTAGCATCATTGTTTCCATCATAATATGATATCATTGTAATGCTTAAGCACCTTTGTTACATGCCCCAGTGAATTCAGCTGTAGGAAAACAAAGAAAAAACAATAGTCCTTACCACCCAGAAGCACAGTGTCCTGTTCAGTCTAATAAGTGTCTTACTACTTCAGGAAAAGCAGTGTGTTAACTTAGAAAATGCTGTGCTAACTTTTCTGGTCTCAGAAGCATGTGCAGAAAAAGTAGTGCTTGATCAAAACAGGATCTGTCACTGTCATCTGCTAATGAAACACTGCAATTGTCATTCTGTGTTTCTAAGAATAAAGGAGAAGGACTGGTGCTATTTCCCTGCATCTTACAGAACACAAAGGTCAGTGACACACCGAAACTGGCATTTCATTAACTATACATTTGTATTATAAACATTATTCCCAGACAAGCAGAAAAGTCCCAAAAATCTGAGTCACTCCTCTTTGAATAGATGTTTTGTAAGGCCAAGAGCAGACCTTTATAAATAAAGCATTGATGAAATAAACAGTCACTTTATATCAAAAAGGGAAAATTTTCTATATACACATGCAGTTTTCATAAAAAAGTGACATGATTTAGAAGCTTTTTTTAAAAAAATGTGTGATTCTATCAGGAGGTTTATTCTGTCTAACCAGCATCTTGTCTGGTTGCTAGCCTGAGATGTGTATTTTTTACTGAGCATGTATCTGCCTCATCTCATACTTGCACCTAGTTTATAATTAACTTCTTAATCTTGCTTCCCCTTGATCTTAGTTACAATCGTGACCCTTAAATGACAATTTTGAGCTACTGCAATGATTCAACCTGTGCCCACTGAAGACAGGTAGATGAATTTCAGGTCTTTCAAACCTGAAGACAGTTTCTGTTGCTTAGAAAGTCACACCAGCCTGTGCCCTCTGACTCCAGGCAAGTTATATCCCATGCAAGACTTCCCTGAGACGCTGTTTATTGAACACTAGCATAACATTGCTTCAAAGCTCAGCAGGCGCAAAAAAGGGACTCTCAGGACTAGGAAAGCAGGTCTAGCTGCCTTTGCTCAGCTGCTGGCCTTCTGAGCTATCTTAGGTTGAGCTTCTTCTGCAGCTTCACTTGGCTTCTGGCTCCTTCATCACTCTTGCTCTTGCTGTGGTTGCAAGCAGAAACTTTGCCCATTCGTTTGAACAAATCCTGATGTCTTATCGCTGAAGGTGTCCCTGAGTGAGGCTTACTCCAGAGAATAAAAAGTGTGAAAAAAGCATTTGAAACATTTCTCTTGTCTATTTTTACAGTGTCTTCATTTTCCCTTGTGCTTATGCCCTGATGAAATTGTCCTGATTCTCTTCTCCCTTGCACAGTACTCTTCTTGTGGCTATGGAAAAGGAACATTATGAGAGCTTTGGTGTCAACCAGATTTTGCTGTGGACAGATGTACTATAGCAGTGGTAGGGATTTCTACTTTTCACTGCAAGAAGTATTGGCAAAAGTTTCTTGATATTTCCTTGAGAATAGGATGATGTTTCTCCCATTGAAATCACACATGAACTCATGAATCCAATTCTGCTCTCATTTGAGACTAAGAAAAAGATCAGAGGGAAGAGCGCTATGTTGGGAATGAAAGCTCTTTGCAACTGCAAAACATGTGACAGTAGCAAATGAAAATGTGTGAAAAGGAAAGAGAACATTAGGTTATAAAAGCTTTAATGTTGGGGGGCTTAAAGTAAACTGCATCTCAGCATTATTTTATGTTTCTTTTCTTTCATTTGTGTACCCCTGGAGAGTAGATGGCAGAGGTACCGCAAGAACAATTCGTTTCTCTGGTAGATCAACTAGGAAGAGTAATTCCTGAAGGGAAACCAAGAGTAGTATGTGCTCATATGATTCCTGTATTGGGACTTTAAATGTCAGGGGTTTGCCTACCCACCTGCCAGGGCAGCGTCAGGAGGCTTGAGAGAAGCATCCTGAGAACAAACAAGATGTTCTGTTTCCTCTATCATGGGAGAGTGTCTTTTCTTTCCTGTTTGTTGGCTTCTTTAATTAATCTTTAATGACAGCAGATGTTTTGCTTTCATGTATAAAGCTAAAGCATGTAAAAAGTTATTGGAGTCATGCAGAGATATAAACTGATACTTGTCTGTCTATCTACCTTTCTTTCTTACATGTTTATACTATTTAGGAACAAAACAGATAACTCCAGGCCCACAAGTGGCTGCTAAAAAGACATTTTCCCAACACTGCTAATGGGAAAGTGTGCTATGGGATGTGGTAACAACCCAAATACTAACAAAACAAAAACAGCCTATTTGCATGGATTTCATTTGCTTGCCTTTTTCTTGATTGAGCAATTTGGGGCTGAGATTTTAGGCACAACTTCAATCAGCTAAGAATAAAAATAAAAACTCCTATCCAGAGGGCAGGAGCAATTAGACAACTGTGGGAAACATCATTTGAAGAAGAACGTTTCCTTTCTTTATAAATTGTACTGAAATTGTGAAAGGGCACTGTGAAAAGATAGGAGGTATGACTAGAGTCTTGGTATGTGTGCTTTCTCCTCCAGGTGAATAGCCTCCCTAGGCTTCCCAGGGCTCTCTCCTGTTTTCCTCTGTGCTGGCCCTCATCATGACACGGCTTGGCTGTGTCGGCAGATACCCAGAGGCGAATGAGAGGGTGAAGATTGTCTTCAGCTCCATTTCAGCTTCCAGGTCCCTGGCAGGAGATTGAGCACTGCAGTGGTATGCGTTTCAGGACTTCTACCCCATACCACAGGGCAGTTTTGACAAGATGATGCCTTATCCTATGCCTTTGTTCCCGCACTGATAATGTCACATCTTTCCCTCCCCAAGTGGGGAGACCTGTTGTTGCTGCTGGGGACATGCAGTGGGTAGCCTCCTTTCCTGAAGGCAGAAGACATGGCTTCAGGACATGCTGGCTACAACTTGTGCCTCTCCTGAGCCTTTGGGAAGTCTTTATTCCCCTCTGCATTTACCCCTGAGACCTGTCCTTGTGCATATTTCATGTTAGAGAAAAGATTCAGTTTATTCTCAAGTTCTGGGAGCTGAAGGAGCTTCGCAAAACACTGTGTGGTCGGAAGAGGAAAAAAGCCGGATATACCCTAAACATCCAAAGACAGACAGCCTGGGGATGGAAAGCCAGGAATGTGGAAATCCTGCCTGCAGTTCCGTGAAACAGCAACTGGCTGGCAGGAACAGCTGATGCAGGTGGTTAAGCAAATGTGCTCGTATTTAAAGGGCACAAAAGGTGGATATCAGAAAGATGCGCAGCTCATGAGAGTGATGTCCTATTGTGGACGGTGGTATTTGGCATGTGAGCATCCTATAACTTGGAGGTGCTGTGGTTCCAGGATGCAGCTCTATTCACTAGGGTGGTTGGCATGTTTCTGTGCTGTTTTGATAGGACTTGCAGTATAACGCCTCTTCTGCTGATTCTCACTAGATGTGCACATTGCCTCACTGCCCAGAAGTGAGTTATTGCACATCTCTTTTCTCAGCTCAAAGCCTGCATTTCAAGCTCAAAGTGCTGCATTTCATCCCTTACCTTGCAACATTTGCACACCACATGAGTGGATGAACATACGGTTTTAAGGAGTTACGTTTATTTCAGAGTGGCTTAATGCAGTGTTTGAAACAGTTTTGATGGATGTAAGTAGGTGAGTTTTCGTAACATGTCTAGAAAGAAAGAGGCTGAGTTAAATAATTGCAATGTGAAAAAGTGAAAAAAGTGGCAAGAGTGCAGATAAGCTGTGCTTTGCTATGGAGTAAGGAACTCTCTCCAACTCATGTGAAATAAACCTCAGTGTTCCTTGATGCAAAGACCATGAATGCCTCCTATCCATGCTTTCCACTCAGCTTGACTTCTTTGCCATGAGTATCCACAATGCATGTTCCTCGTGCACGCTTTGCTGGCATTATCTTCAGCCCTGCAGGAGGGGATGGGAAAGTGGCCAAACATTCCCTTGCCCCTCGTGTCTGCTCATGTCTTGCCCCAGGGATATTTACTGGGATTTCTGCTTTCTAAAATGAGCACTGGGCAACAGTCTCCCTGTTATTTATACACCTGTGAGCTTCCTGGTGCTTAGGCTACAGATGGGGTGAAGGTTTTGGATCTTCTGCTGTGATGTGAGATGGTACCCACAATTCCGGCAGATCATAGAATCACAAGGAGGTGGGATAAGTTACTCTTTAAATATACATAGGGAAATATGGCTTAAGATTCTTCTTATAATACTGAAGTATTTTGCTATTGAAAGTATTGCTTCAGGAGGAAAAGAGCCACATCTTCTTGAATAAAGAATATGTCCTTCAGATAGGTCTGTCTTGTCATTAGGTTAGATCGTTAGAATGGCATTTCTCTCTGAGCTGGGATTCCTAGAGTTTCAGGAGAGATGTTTTGTTCCTCTGTGAGAGGAAATTAGCTCTTACCATCACAATCTTGCCATCACAAATCACATTTCCATTCATTTGGAAAGGTCTAAGTCAAAACAGTGACATGTCACCCATGACATGGGCTGAAATTGTGTGCTCAGCGTGGAGAAACTGACTTGTACAAAACAAAGCCATGGTATGTTTCTCCATAGACTTCATAAGTTCAGACTAAACCTAAACTTATTTTGAATCCTTCTGCCACTTTGTCTTCCACTTTCTTATATGTCTGGGTCCTGCTTGTGGGTTGAAACATATGCCATACTGGAGGAAAAGGGCTGTCACAGCATCTCTGGACCATCTTCAAGGAAAAGTGTCAGAGGAGATGTGCATCTATGAGATCTTCAGTTTTCCTTTCATTCATGTAAGAAGTTAAGCTATCTGCAGTGAAAACTGTGAGCTTTCCCCATGTTACTACTTCCTCTTTTTAAAAAAGAATAGCCAAAAAAGCCTCTGAGCTGAACTGAAGCAACATGGAAGTTGTGCTGGTGGTGCCTCCCTCTCAGAGGAAATGAGCTGATGAACAGTCTGCAGTTTTCTTTGGTCAAAATGACTTACCTCTGTTAGCATAGGAATGTTCTTGATTTCCTGATTCGTTGCTTCTACCCATGAGATAGAAACCTTGGAGGTTTCAGTGAGGAGCACTAAGTCAAATGTAGTGCTTTGGTCTTTGTCTTCAGCACACTCACTGACCTAGACAAGAGATTTTCAAAGTGTTCACTTAAAACTCTGAGAAGCAAACATCTGTGAAGATCTATGTGAAGATGGAGATTTTTGCCATAAATTGTAATTTATGTTTTTTCATGGGCTGGTCTGAGATTTCAGGAGAAATCCTGCAAGAACTGAGAATTATCTTGGGGTTCACTATGTTCAACTATTTCTAATATGCCTTCTCTAACTTAAATCTAAGGTGCGCTGATATTAAGGACAATTTAACCCAAATAAAGCATTGCAAAAGGTGTACAACTTTTGTGTGTAGAGATGATAAGATCAAGAACAAAGCTACATGTGTCAGGTATTATGTTAGACATGATATGAAATACTCTACATGTTCTACTACTGGACTTCAAGTGAGCATTTGCAATTAATTAGAAGCATTAAAATGTTAGTGTTTAGAAAAATTATGGAAAAGATTAAGATGTTTAGCATTTAATATTAACTTGAGGCTGCAGAAGGTATCGTGATTCGATTAGCTCTTAAACCATTACGTTAGCTAAACTTATAAAGCCTGAATAATGAGGAACTATTGCTTTATTTCTGTTTTCTGTTTTTCTTTTTCAAGGACAGCTTCTGGAACCCTGTTGTCTGTCTGTCCATACTGGTCTTGGTTAAACCACAACACTGCCATAAACCTGAATGGATTTCACTTAAATTCATGGAAGAAGTTAACGATTCAAACAGGTGACGTTCTGTAGCTACTTGTGAAAATTTAAGGTTGTGTGAGGGAGAGAGATTTGCATTAACACCCCTCTGAGAGGAGTGCCAAAGCACAAACACCACTGTTATATTATTTGTTTGAATTACCAGATACCTACTCAGCACCACTCAGGCTATAGCCCCTGCTGTGTTGTTGTAAACCAGTAATTACATCATAGGGAGAGCAGATGAATCTAAGGTCTACTGGCATGGAGTGAAGTTACAGATGTGGCAGAAGGAGTAAAGTCAAGGAAGAGAGTGAATGCAATGAGAAATCATGGGGAGCTGTAGGGATGGGTCTGTAAGAAACCATGCCTTATTAGTTCCTCTGCTCAAAGTATGGGTTTCTAAAATTAAATGGCAAGACTCCAAACCTTGCATCTGAGATGTTCAAAGGACCTTAAAGGAACTGGGTATCATATACTCATTGAAATTCATTGATTTTGTGAACTACTCAGGATCTTGTATCAATTGCAGTCAGCAGAAGTGCAGTTGGGCTAGCAATGATGCAACTTGCTGATGACATCACTAAAGGCAATTCTGTAGATAGCATTTTAGTTGGTGACTTCTTCTCAAACTTAGTCAAAAAAAAAAAAAAAAGAAGGTGAAAACTCTGGGGGATTAAATGTGGTTAAATAAGGCATGATGCAGCCACCCTTGAGGCATCAGAAAGACTCCCAGTATTTCCCTAGAAGATGGCTAGCCTGGGCTGGAAAAAAAAATATTAGCAGCTCTTCTGCAGTCTTTTTTCAACATTGCTAATTCCAGTCATGTGTGAGCTTTGATGATCATTATGAGCCACTTTGAAAAGGAGGATAGAGTAATCCCTGCTACCTTCCTACAGATTTCAGTGGATCATGACCACTTCCACTTCCATGCATGACAACAACCCATCCAGGAGCTGGGCTTGCACTGTCATGCTGGCTGTCCCAGGCTGCCTTTTGTACATCTTTAGTTGTGAAACTGGAAGGGGGACTATTGTTTTTTTTGGTTTTTTTCACTTTCTTATTCCTTCAGTTGCCCATAAATGAGCAAGTATGAAGGGAAAGTGGAATGGAATGGTGATATTTGCCATTACCAGTTGTCGTGGTTTAAAACCAGTAAAAACAAGATAATAGAGAATCAGGCCTCACAATATCCTGATATGAATGTCTATGAAAAAAGTAAGAAAAAGAAAAGTGAGCGAGCCAGATTTTCAGGATGTGCAAATCATGGAAGCTTTATTGTTGTCAACAGACCTTCATTCTTTTCACCTCCTTTTGCATGATTTATGTGGCAGAAAAGCAGACACAGCAGCATGCAGAACTTTCTGACCTATCTCTGAAATATTTAGCTTGCCTTAGAGTCGTCTGAAACCATAGATATCAAGAGCTGCCGAGTCTGGAACTTGGATTATGTTAAATGCTGTATTGTTCCCCTTGCAGGGTGGTGTGATTGCTACACTCTCCTCTTTCTTTTACACACCAACAAACTCTAAAGCAGCTTTCGCAGGAACCAGGAGTTTCACTGTAGCCCTGAAATGAAAAAATTGTGTTTCTGCTCAAGCTGTTGCACTTACTGTCAAAAACCTGCGCAGCTTTGCGTCTGTTCATGGCTTCTCCTGATTTACCTTCTCTTGTGCCCGCAACACTGCCAGAACTACATGGTGGGACAGCACCATGATCTCCTTCTCTGCTCCTTCTGCCTGGCTGTCATCTACAAAGTTTTCCATAAAACTCCCTTATGTTCCTTACGTTCTTCATATTCAAATCTGTCCCAGAGGTCTACTACTGCTCTTGTTAGTGATTGACCCATCATTTTTTTCTGCCTTATTTTTCTGGTTGTTTTGATGCTTGTGTGGTAATCTACACTGGGGAAAGGGTCACTGGAAAAAACAGAAAACATACATCTGCTTCTTAAGGGCAGAGCACAAAGTGAAATACCGGAGATGAAAAACAATCTAGAAAAGTACATTCTGAAAAATGAAGTTCAGCTTCTCAAACCAAGTTAGTATTGATGTTTCTCAAGAGAGAACTGTTGTTAGAAACTTGGCCCACTTGCATGTAATTTTAGAATATGATCTACTGATGTTTATCGTCTTCTAACATGGTTCTGTAATTCTGGGACTTATTAACCACTACTCAGTGTTATTTTTTTGGTTAAGATAAGGAAAAATCAGGGTCCTGTAAAGTGAGAGTTGTTATAATTTGACAGAAAGTCTCCTGGTGTCCCCAGTGCATGGATTTCCTACTTGGATATGACAGGAAAAAAAAGGAGCTGTTTGCAAAATGGGTCAGCAGTATTCCTTACACAGTGTGATGCTAGTGTTAACATATATCACAGGCTTTGTTTTTGAATTTGAACAGGAAATCTCTGTTATAAAACTAGAGACATCTCTGTATTTATCAAGGAGCTATTTAGTCCAAGTTGTTAGCTTCTAAAGGCTAATTACTTTTCAAAACCATCAGAACAAGCTGGATTTCTTTTTCTTTCTCTTATTTTCTTCATTGGGCATTGAAATTCATTAGGTTTCAGTGATCAGGACAGACAGAAGTAATCTTTTGCCACAAAACATTATTTATTAATTCAATAGTTACTTTAATGGGTCTCAAAAATCTCATTATAATTCATATGTCTTGCTATGATAGTTTTTAATTCTCTTTTAAAACCAATACAAAGATTGCAAAACATTTTAAAGTTGTTATGTTGATTTTGTTTTTCCTGGAAAATAAAGTATTTTGAAGAAAATCTAATGTAACAGTTGGAGATGGCAATTTTTCTCTGTAATAGAAAAGATACAGTTCCTAGCACTGCCAGCTCCTTGCCTCTAAACATGAATTTGGTATGTATTATAGGTCAAAGATTATAGTTAGGTAGCCTTGACCTCTGTTGCATGATATAAGTAGAAAATATTGAGTATTCATGTTCTTACTAAAGTCCTACGTAAGTCTCCCAATGTGAGCACTTAAAAATTAGAACACCTAAACCCAGTTAAACCAGGCTATATGATCAGTGGGAAGAATAACCTGGTTCTGCGTTACAGTCTGAAAACTGTGTGTTTTTATGTCACCAGATATTGTTATGTATTAGAGGAACTGAGATTTGGTACTGAAAAATAATTGTTACTACTTTATAGCATTCCTGGATTTATGCAAGCAGTAATTTCATGCTGTAGGGGATCAGCAAAAGCATTTTTGTATGATACTTCTTGGGGTGTAGCACTATTTTCTTAAACTAAATATGTAAAGACAGAGAAATATTTGTACCGTATCTATCCCTGGGGCCCAATGTTCTAAAAAGAGACAAAGATATCTCATGGTAAAGTTACTGTGTGAATTCCCACCCCCATACACATTAAGCTTTTCAGTCATTTGTGCAATACGGGGAAGTCTGAGATACAAAGCCCGTGAAAAAGCCTTAGTGTGTGTAGCATTTAGAGTTGCCTTTACAGAAAGTATTATTTATGTTAAAGGTGATGTCACAGGAGCGGCGGGAGAGGGAGGAAGATAGTGGTCTTCCAGTACTTTTACCCATCATTGGTTTTGCTCCAAATTGTTGCCATGTGTGGGAGAATAAAGGTAGAGAGGTATTTGTATTCTGAAAAAATAGACGCACATATTAGTGATGTGATACATGACACCTTAAGAATTGTTTTCAGCCGTAAGTAATCTTTAAAAATGAAATCTAGCTATTGATTTAGATCAATGCTCTTCATTGCTAGGAAAATGTTTGAGTAGATTGCCTCTTTTTCCTGCAAATTCAAGGTTTCCAGCTCAGTTTGAATCAGAATACATTGATCTACCATTTTAATATTAAACTCATCATTTGTTAAGATACTGATAAAATGCATAACTGCTTGCCCAGCAAACTAAAAATTCTACATCATTGAATTTGGAATAGGGCTGATTAAGCTGGTAGAGAGAAGTTATGTAGATTAGTTAAAAGGTGAAAAACTTTAGGATAGAGTGTAGACACAGGCAAGATAAGAGTTTGGATTGAAATAATTTACAGCAAAAAGGAAAGAATGTATGGAATAAGTTAGCCGAGAAAATAATTTCACAAGTGTAAATCAATTTAACGGGTTGCCTTGATTTGTTTCTGAAACAAAGTAAAGGTTAAAAAGCATAGCAATAGACTAAGGAAGATGAATTTACATATTCAGAACATGGCTTTTCTGGAAGACATCTTTTGTACCAGCTTAGGCATAATTGGCTCTGCATTTTTAACTAAATATGTAAAGTACAGATCGCTTTATGCAAAATAATGACTCTTTCCAGAAGGCTACTGACTTAATTATTCCGTGAACAGATGTTATCTATCTAAATTGTGTGTCTGGTTAGTTAACCTAGGTCAAGTCATATCACTCTAAACTTGTGAAGTCAATTATCCAGCTTTCACAAATTAATTCTCCTGCTATTTGAAATGAATTCTATTAGGATAAACAAGCATTCATTTGCTGTTACATACATCTGAAAGATGATTTCTGTAAACTTTCAGGTGACCAAACCTGTGAGCAAATCAAACAAGCTACTGCCAGTATCATTATCAGTTTTAATATGCGAATAACACTAAAAAATACTTTTCCTCTTAAAAGCTTGATCCAAAATGTTTTGATATGTTTGATTTTCTATCCAGATCATTAGATGTGTTTCCCATTAGCTTTAGAAGCTTTGGGTAGGGCCTTTATGCTTATCTTTAATTTCCTGGCTTGCCTGAAGGCATTCGGTGCAAAATGCTCCTTTTCCCTTCCTGGGTTGTAGTAGTGCTGATAAGAAAGTGAAGCTTTTCCCGACATTGCTCATCCTCATCCCTTCTGGTGACCCTTCCATACAGGAATGCTGCAGAGAGAGCACTTGTGGATGATGTTCTACCACTTTAACAAAAATCATATAAAAGATGGATCACACTTAACTTAGCTAAATATGGCAAGTGTGGGTTAAAATACCACTGCAGGCAATACAAGCTGAGTTGCCAAATTGAAGTCACTGCCTCCTTTGGGTCATTAAGTTGAGCTGCTAATTTTGTGGTCAGAATCAAATTTGCTGTGCATATTAGGGAAATGTCTTCTAGCCAGCAAACTCTGTTTTCCTACATTAAATTGTAATTAAGAATTTTATCCACTCTATCACTTAAATCTTTCTAGTAAAACATATTGTACTGTAATGATCTATGTAATGTAACTTGTATGTAAATACATACATGTGAATATGTGCTATATATGTTAAACAGAGCTTGTTCTTGGAAGCTAAAGCTAAACTACACATTGCAAACTTGGAGTGGTGCTTCTTGTCACCCTTTTCATACACAGTAAAGGAGCATATACCCTTTGCCAGGACAGTTGCTGCATTTTACTTTTATGTTATTGAAAGAAAGACTTCCCGGATATGCAAAAGATAAATATTGTCTTTACAAGTGAAACTGATGTGTTACAGGTGATTGGCACTTCAGATGATGGGCTACTCGATTTATTCTGAGGTTTACTGTGTGATATTTCTGAGGCTGACTTGGTTGGAAGCACTTTGACAGATCTCTTAATATTAAGTCTGTTGGAACTGCTTCATTCATGCCTGGGAGCAGCAGTGAGAGCCTGAAATTGCACTTCTTGCTATCTGGATAAGAGCAAGAAATACCAGGTGCCCAGTGGGAAGCATTGTGTGTCTTGGACCTTGGCACCAGATAGGTGAAGGTTATTGGCAGAATTTATTTTGCCAGACCTGAGTTCATCATTGACAATGCCCTGTTCTGGAGTATTAGATGTTGAATAAACATCTAAGAAGTATATAAAAAGGATAGCCTCTTCCCTGTGGGGGTTGATGCAATTCACAGAAGTAGAACAGAAGTCAAAGCAACAAAGATATTTATAAATAGGAAAATGCCAGCTTCCCAAGTGGTCTATCACCAAATTTAAGCATTTTTTTAAACAAACCATGTCTCCTGGTTGAAGACCATTGAATAATACTTTGTCTTCTGCATAGCTCTGCTTCTTTAAAAGATGCTTTATCTCCCAAACTTCTGTTGCTGGAGTCTAGAAGGACAGGATGATTCTGTTCCTTCAGGCTTTCCAATGTTTTACTTTCTCTGCCCCTCTCCACCCCTAAAAAAAAAAAAAAAAAAAAAGATTTAAATGCAGACAATTGTCAATTTGTGCTAGTCATAATACAGCACCCTATATTCTTCTCCTGCATGCAAACAACCAAAATATCAGTATTTCTATTATTACAGTATCATTAGAGTTTGCTGTCTTTAGGCTCTGTGCTACACAAAATGCAAAGGAGGCCTTGCCTCTCTATGAAACTGTTTGTTACGTAGATCTCATAATCCTGGGGTTTTTGAAAGAATTCAGCCTCCACTCAAACATACAAGTAAGGTTCAGGTTTATGGAACTGCTCTGAATCCAACAGCACTTACAAAAATGTTCAGATGAAGGTTTTCTTCTCCCAGAACAGTTCCTCACACAACATGTTAACATTACTCACCGCTAGAGTCCTGGCCTATTATTTTTTTATTACCCAAGTAAAGGCTGAATGTTTTTGTTTTTTTTTAATCTGGCTCATACTCTGTCTACTGAGAATTGCTTTCTTCCACTCATACGGTTTTGGATATTGCTTTTTGTAATACCTTTCTCCACAGCTTTTTGTCAGAGAAAGGCATTTTCCTAGGCCACCCATGCGTAGAAGAGATGGATCGTGTTGCACAGAGGAGATTTTTTCAGGATTTCCACTTGCCATGAGTGTTTGTACATGCCACTTCTGTTGCTTGGTGTCGAAGGGAAGGACCGAAAGGCTCAGAAGCAGAGGATACTCCATTTAGCACCTTACAGCTTTGGGAGAGTGTACATGAGTGTATATTAAGCCCACTGCTAGCTGTCCTCCACATGACTGGCTTTTCCCTCACTCCCTTATCACACATACCTTGCCCACATGGTGAAGCAGGAAAAACTTGGCTTTGAACATCTTGCTTGTGGTGCCTTTACCGAGCCAAGTGTTTGTCAGACTTGTAATTCCCACTAAGTTTCCTCATCCAGACTTTCAGTTTTCAAATAACTTTTTTAAGGCTTGAAATGGAAAGAGAGGCTCACCAAAGATAATGGGAATATCTTTTGGTTTCAATGAGTCCAAGATTTCTGCCCAACATCAAAACTGGGAGGCTATTAATAAAGGGAGTCTTGTGTGAACAGGAAAAATATGGGGATGTGTGTGAAGCTGTAAGCTCTCACAAAATTCAATGCTTGAACTTTGAAGATGATGAATGGCTTTTGAATTTTAAATTTCAGAACATTAATTACTGTTTTCCTAGGAGGTGTGTTCTAAACCATTCAACATGATTCTCAGGCTGCAGCTTTTCATTTCTTTACTTTGGCAATGCAAAAACATCTTAAAATAAAAGATATGGTTGTTCCTGTCTTGCCTTGACTAAGGCAGAGCTTTGGCAGGGTCTGCTCCCAACCATCAAGGCAGATGTGAAGACAAGGAGGTATACGTTGGGTGTCAGAAAATCAGCCTGAATGCTCCACACTGTGGCTCTCCTGTTTTCCATGGATCAGGGTTATCAGACCTGGAAGCAACAGGGGACATACTTACAAGGCAGCAATCTGTGTGGACCAGCCCTTCATGTCACCTGATTAGAGTCCGGGGCTGAACTGGATGTGACTCAGGGATGTTGCTCCTGCAGGTGAACAGCTTAACTCAGTCACAGATGCCAGGCCATAGAGTCACCAGCCAAGTCCTTCCTTCTGTGGGTGCGTCGGTGCCAACAACTACAAGGCATCACCTGACAGTTTATTTTCCTACATTTCTCCTCAGGAATGTGTCTCAGGGCAGCTTGTTTGGCACTTTTATTTCTTTGTATATTGATAGGATATCCTTAAAAAAAGGGAGCATGGTATGCTAATTAAATTTGGTGGTCATGGGACACCAACAGTACGGGCATCACTTTGCTCCATATTTGGTTGGTAAAAGGATATGGGATACATTTTCTGCTTTATTTTTAAGGCAAGTAGAGGAAAAAAAATCCAGTTTATAAATGCATAAAAAACTTATTTTTATATATATATATAAAACCTCCTACTTTAGAATGTCTATTGCAAATAGCTGTCTTTGTGTTACTGAACTTAAACACTGACATAATTGCACAATTTTCAGTGTAGTTGTAACAGGAAAGTAGACAAATAACACTCATTACCAGCCTTACTCAATGAATTCCCTGTTAGGGTGCCCATCTATGAAAATCAGAAATATCTTCATCTTAGTTTGTGAAGTTACTGTTGTGAAACACAGGTGGTTCTCCTGAGTAAAAACCAAGGAATAAAAACCCAGTAAGAATCAGACTGTAGCTCCTGAGCGCACAATCTGTTTTTATGTGCACAGCAGGAAATATTTTGTAGAAATCCTGAGTATTTCCAAATATCTGACTTCTCAGAGGAGTAAAAATGCAATCAAAGTATTTCCTTTCAAAACTGCAGCACTTTATTAATCAAGGGGGTTTTGTAACATGAATTTCATTTTCAGAAATGTTTTCTAATACATCTGTTTATTAATTTTTTTTTTAGCAACCCAATTAGATCACTCTTTCATCAAGATAGTGAAGTTGGTGCTTCTCTTTAAAAAAAAAAATATATATATATTATAGTATGCATGGTTACCATAGAAAATGTTTAAATATTTCCTGGGTTAGCTTTAGCCTGTCAGTGCTAACATAGATCACGATTTGACCACAGCAATTATGACTATCCTTTTCAGAATGTTCTTTGATTCCCTTTCCTTCAAATATAAAAGCTTTGGTATGATACATACAGTGTCACAGATTTTATTAGTCTAAATGATCCCTGGCACATCTGGATGCACAATTTGGATTATCTTGTGATTTAAGATCCTTGTCATTTTTCCTCATATTATGCCTTTTAATGTATGTGCATGTGCTGGCACACTTTCTCTAATACGTTTTAAATACAGACCTTTCAAATAAAAATTATTGCCCCAGTTGCACAATTCAGAAATGTTCCAGTGTTTATGGAATAGTTTTGTCCACATTAAAGGACAGAGATTTACTTTCTTTATTATGGTTACTTTAACATATAAAGAGTCTTGCAATCTTCCCGCTTCTTTTTCCAATCACTCCTGAAAATCTGCCCAGATCATATTGTAAAACGAACATTCTGGGCCTAACCAAGGATTGACACCCCCAGCAGACGTGCCCTGCTCTTTGGTCTCACCATGTGGCTGGAAGGGCTATCTTGCTGCGGCATAACTTCCCTCAGCTGCTTCTCCCTCCCTGCTCCATGAGCCCCATGTGGGAGTTTTGTGGTGAGCCTCATTTTTAACATCACTCATCTGCTGCCCTCTCTCAAGACCACCATGCTTGGGAAGGGACAGCCACATGGGAACATGCTGGGTAGTGAAGCTTTGTTCCCAGTAGGAGAGCACTGTTGCTAAGGGGGTCAACTTTTGGGTGGGTGGTGGAGGCTGGTTGGATATATCATTGTGAATGGTGTATCTGCTGCTTTCTCTGTTGACTGAGGCATGTTGTCCTTCTACATAACAAGTGAAGTAATGATACCAGTATGCAACGAGCCTGGGTTTTTCTTCGTGGCAGGTTATTGCACAGCCAGCCAGTATCTGACCTTTCTCGCAAGACATACTGGCAAAAGAGTAGGTTTATTCTGCTAGTTTGGTCTTATAAAAGAGAGGCCAGGTAAGAGAGGCATAGGTTTGAGGCTTATCATACACAGTAAATGAAAAATTTAATGGGAAATGAGGAGAAACCTCTGAAAGCAGAAGTACTGAATATTTTTGTCCTTGGCTAGGAGCAAAGAGGCTGTATGAACCCCAAAACAAGTATTTGAAATCTTGAAGATCCTTTGGGAAGCTCCTCTCTTGCAGAACAAAGAGCTAGAGGCCATATACCAGGGTCTTGAAGCACACTGCAATCTGCCCCAGAGAAAGCAAATTTCTAAAGCCATTTGCCTCTGGGGGCATTGGTGAGGCTAAAGATGTGCAGTACTGCATGGCAAGACCTTGCCTGGCGGGGTTGATGGTGCAAAGCCATGGAGAACCATATGGAGAACCACCACAGCTGTCCAGTGGCAGCAGAGAGGACCCTGGGTGCCTGCATGGACCCCACAGACTCCTGCTGCGCCACTGCTCTGTGGCACATCTGGAGCCCCCACTTTTCCTGGCATTGATATGCTGACTTTGGCATTTTGCATTCCAGTTTGAAAGGAAAGGCTCACCCAATAGCTGTCTCTGCCAGAACACTTTTGCATGGCATGTCCCTCACCACCTCTTCTCATGTGGATTTGATCCTGCCTCTCAGGCACGCTTGTGGCAGGGCTGTGACTGTCGAGGAGGGCTGAGTGTGTATCTTTGGCTGAGGGGCTGGGAAGCCTGACGTGCAGATGGTCCCATATTTGTTTGAACTGGCTGTAGTTCCTCATGTCACTGGGCAAGAGTGCTGAGCGCTGGCAGCAGCACTGAGCTGTGCTGAGTGGGTTGCAGCCCCACCAAAGGAGGAGCCGGTGCTACTGGGAATGACATCTGCTCTGGGACAGAAGAGAATACTGTAAGCGGCGGAGGAGGAGGAGGAGGAGAACCATCAGGGCTCTCGGAAATTCAGGGCACTTGAGGGAAGTAAAAGAAAAAAAAGATTCAGTAAACCTTTCCCATTGTAAATGTGTTGTTACTGTTGGCAAAATACATGGGTTGCAACATTCTGGTTGCTTCTGCTAAGACATGAGCTGTGTGCACTCTTCTGAGAACACCTTAAAATAAAGGCTGACTTTGGCAATAACAACATGCTTGTAAATAAAGAGGTTTACTTTTGGGAAATGTTATTCCTAACTGGAAGCATTTGAACAGAGCCCCCGAGGCTATTTTGCTTTCTGCTATATGCAAAATAAAGATTCACAAGCGGGTCAATATGCTTTTTGCTTTTGAATTAGAGTGTTTCTCATTAACTGGGTGTAGCTGAAATCACTGTCCTGCAATCCAGTGACACTTCTCCAGCAGAGATCTTTGACAAGCTATGCGTATATTGCAAAAGCACACACTGAGCAACAGGGACCTGCTTCAGAGCTGGCTTAAATGAAAGAGCACATTAGGTACATAAGACAGCATAAGTAGGTATGTATACAAGACGCACCTTGTCTGCTGTGTTGGTAGAAGCAGGGCTGTAGCAAGAAAAGGGGTGGTAGAAATTTGCCAAGTCCTTGGGTGGCTTGATTTGAGAAGCAGTGGCTGCCTTTGTATTTTAATACATGTTTTGTCTCATAACAGCACTGCTGAACGCTGGAACCCTAAGCTGTGAACCTCAGCCTACTGGCAAAATGTCATGGCTACTGCTGGACCGCAATCTCATGTCTTATGCAAAGTCATGGGAAAGAAGATGAAAAAACCACTTTCTAGGGTAGGTTGCCAGCAGACCCAAAGACTTGGCCAGCTTTAACTCCAGGCCAAAAGCTTAGGAGTGACTATCTGAAACTTCGTGAGATAGACACCACTGGTTTAGAGTCTTTAAGCTGCACATCCCAATTAAACCACAACAAAAGCTTAAAGAGGAAAGGTCAGACCTGTGAAGTGCTATTTGTTTTCACTGAAACTTCATCTCCCACTTATCCTCAGCCTAACCAGCAGTGGAATCAATTACCACTTGTCAGACTGAAACCTGACCCCAGAAATGAAAGAAGGACATGACCTCGGGGGGGAGGAAAGAAACCACGAATGAACCACTTTCTCCTGCACCGAAGGGTTAACAGGCCTGATCCTCTTCTCTCCCCCTTTAAGAAAAGATCAATACTGCTGTTCTCTACATTTACTCTTCCTTTCATCGGGGATGGCCAGTAGGACAGTGAGGTTATTGAGATTAGGTTTCATAAATTACTCCATTTAATAATTGAAGACAAAGAGGTTCCATACATTTTAATAGCATTTAGCGTAACTGTTCAAATTTGTAGGACTCGTAATAGATCAATTTCAGCTGCCATTACCACTTGAGGTAATGGCGCTTTCACTTACCAAGCTTCTGTTAAGTATAGAATCAGTTTGTCAAAAAGTGGTCAGGTCTAAGGCAGTATCTCCCACCCTCCCATTTCACACAAGCCTAGAACAGCATTCCCGAAGAGGTATCTACGACACCCTGGGAGCAATGCTGTTAGTTTAGCTTACCTGCAGTCTTTTCAGTATGTAAAATGATGTAAGAGCATTACTTCTGACATCTGGAACCAGCCTGGACTATTCCTGTTAGAGCACCAGAAATGGGTCAAGGCAGGAGAAGAAGAGTACCTTCCTATGTTTCCATTTCTGAATGCAAGAAAATGCAAACCCTTGCTGAAAAACCCTCTCTTCTTGGGAAGGGGAAGGTGTCCCTTTGAGCAGTGGGAGTCAGATAGCTTGTGGTCAACAGTACAAGCTAACACCAGTCTTGCAGGATTAGACACTACTCTTTTTTAAGCACACTCCTCCCCACTCCCCATCAAAACCACCTTCTCTACTTGAGCATTCTGTCATTTGGGTTTTTTGCTGATTTTGGCTGTGTTCCTGCGTCTTTGCAGGCATGCTCCTGGGTGATGTCTATGGACATCTTAGCTTTGCATTTGTTGCATACTGGTGTTGGTCTTGACTTTAATCTGTCTGTACACTTTGCTTCACTATATTTCCCTTCAGTTATGCTATTTCTGCCGCAGACGATTCACATTTTTATGTGTTCAGCTTTATTCCCACAGCCCTGGATTCTTCCAGAGGTGCTCAGGGTCACTAATCATACTCCTTGCTAATTTTCCCTAGGAAAGAGTTACCTACACAAATGTTAGTAATACCTCTACAGCAGATAAGAAGCAGATACTCTTTTTGTGGTATGTGTTGGGTGCCGAGCACAGCCCACAGAGCAGTCTGAAGAAAGAAGGTCTCCCAAAGGGGGTGTTGAATGTACTCGAACATAGTCTGAATTTTTGAAGGCCTGCAGCCAGGACCCTGCTGACACATCAAGCATGAAGAACTGCTTGGCACTAGCCATTTCTCAAGCAACTCCTCCTCCTGTGTGTTATGGAAAATTTTGTCAATTTGGATATTTATTTTATGCTTCAAAGATGTAAACAAAGGGATCTTCAATGTTTCTGTACTTCGGTGTTACATTATCTATTCTTTTCCTACAACAGTCAGCCAGGAAAAGCAGTTTTCTGAATTTTATTGCTCTGCACTTCCCTGAATAAAGCAGCTTTCTTTGCTGCTTCTGCCTCAGGAAAAAAAAAATTTCCTAAGCACATTAATTGTGGAAACACCATCAAATCAAACCAAGTAAATAGAAACAAATTATCTTCTCCCATTCCCACTCCCTTCCCCCATTCCCATTCACTGAAAAGCAAATAAACCAGACTGTATTCTGAAGGAGGCAGGAAATGAAAGCAAAGAGGGACAATTCAAAAAATAAGACATTTTATTGAGCTGCATGGAAAAATGTCTTCTGCAGTCCTGATTTTGCAACCTGCTGCTAATCCAGTGGTGATTTAGAAAAGACTTTATGCATAGTGCTACAGAGGGGAACCTCTCTGGTTCCCTATTAAATCAGAAGACTGCGCCAAACATGAACAAGCAAATACAATAAGGTGGCCCATGGGGTCTCTGCTCTTTGGCTGAACAATATGTGGGATGTGATCTGGCATGGATCAAGTCAGGAAGTAGAAAACCCATGAAATGTATGAAACAGGAGATGTGAGCATCTTACCTTCTTGTGGCCTTCATCCTTCTTGTCTGCATTTGTGAGAGAGGTCATGTGTCTCAGAAACCTTTACCCTTGCTATGATTTCTTGAAGACAATGGATTAACCCCACAACCTGGAATTTCTTATGGACTCATGGAGAAGTGTTACATACACCATAATTAATCAAGCATACCAAAAAATGATTGCTTTCCACCTGAACCTGGCATGACTTCTAATTAAAATTGTGAGTGAAAAGTCACTGTGGAGAGATTAAAATGCTTAACATTTGTCAGCTACACCCTGCTAAACACATAAATTTACAGAATATGTCTGCAAACAGATCTGTGAGAGTCTACGAGATGTAAAAATAAAGCTCTTGGGGGAAACATTTTAAAACTTTTTGACTTTTAAAAAACATTAACTGTTTTTCAAAGGAAATGTCTGAAAATTCTACAAAACCCATGTTTTTCTAAATAGCTGAGATTTTTGGCATAAAAGGATAAAGACAGAAGAAAAGTCTTAGACTTGATACCTACTTGGCCCAACAGCCCATTCTGTGATGCATGGATCCTTCAACAGGGCTCTTTAGGCCCCAAGTTTCCCTCCTCCAAGAATCCTGTATCCAGAGTTGGATGTACTCCTCTCTTTTTTATGTCTCCAGAGTCTGAGCTCTACTTCTCTTGCTTTTTGCTCAACTTTACAAGGCTAAGCCCCTTCCAGGCTTCTGTAAACCCTTTCTTCCCGGTTGATGGAGAAGGCTGTGGAGAGACCATATCTGGGGTGCTCTGCACTTTCCCTTACTCTCACATCTGCTTTTGGCCCATGGCTGGCTCTTTAGCTGCCTGCCAGCTGGATCTGGGTTTTGGCAATGGGTTGTTATTGCGGCCTTGCCTGGAGCCTGACCTTGAGTCTCTCCTCATGATGCCCTTAACCAGGGCACTTCAAAGAGAATAAATATGACAGGGGAATCACTGCACTCACACAGCTGTTCCTTTTCCATGGATGCTATCACCACTTCTCAGCAGGACCCAGAAGCAGACCATCGCTTTCCATTTTCCACCCAGTACTAATGCTGAATTTCAGCAGTACCTGTTCCCTATCTTTTTCCCTGCACACTCCAGACAGCAGACTTTATCATCTGTCCAAATCCGTCGGTTTGGTTTATGGAATACTTACAAACTGATACAGATTTTTCTCAAAGCTATACATTGCTTACAGGCCTTTTTGTCCAATAATTATTTTTTGGCTTGTAGGTTGCTGAAAAGCAATCTCATGAAAATAGGAGTTGGACTTGATGATCCTTATGGGTCCTTTCCAATTCAAGATACTCTGTGATCCTACTGGGGCATTTACCCTAGATCCTTGTGTGCTTTCTTTTCATGTTAAAACCTTTTGGTATCTCACGCTTCATCAACCAGGCAAGACTGGAATCACGTTTGTCTCACATAAGGATTTGAAATTTCCTCTAAAAATGTTCTGTGATATTCTTTCTGAATTTTTGTGTTTGGGAATTATTTTCCTGCCTATGGAGATCCCTGCTAGAATATTTACCAGCAGTGAATCCAAAACCTGTGTGAGCAGAACTGGAGTATGGACTTCATATTCACTAAGGTTTCTTTTGCCAGCATTTGTCTTGTTCTGCTTTTGTCTTGTCACATGTCTGGGTAGTCAAGTGACTGCCCAGTCATGATTACTTATCCTGATTTATTTAATCTCAGGCAGATGGAGGCACAGGGATTGCAATTTAGGAAGGCTTTTGAGCATGTGGCTTTCTCTGTTTCTGTTGCAAAGCAAGACCAATTTCCTGAGCGGGACATAGGGATTGGTGGAACTTCTCACAGATCTCCCCATTGCCTACAAAAAAGAAAGCACTTCTGCCATCCTCTGCAGATGCTCATATGCCTAAATTAAGGTTAGGTTTAACATTTGTTAGATCTGTGGGGAACAGATGATACTAAATGATCAACGTGATTTTTGTTAGGTAATTCAATGTGATTTTTGTTAGGTAATCCTTTGCTCAGTGCTTTGTTGCCACTCAAGTTTGTTAAGGAGAGATTATTCAGCTCATCAGCCACTGCCTTTTCCGTATCCTCATTAGATATACTAGGGACAGGCTGATCCCCAGTGCTGAGGACAAGTCAAGTGGATTGGCTGTATTCATGCTGCTGAGCACTGAGCATCCTTTGTCAGAAGCTTTGGCTTTGAGAGAGCTTGCTAGAGTGGTTCATAAAGAGAACCAGAGAACAAGTTAATATTTACGTAGTGAGGGCTAGCATAGCCCTGGTGCTCCAGCTCCCTCTTAGGCTCTCTCTTGCCCTCTGGTATAGATACATGTGAGCACCTCGCTAAGGAGGGCCTCTGGATAATGTTGAAAACCTAGAAGTAGTCTCTGGCTCTGTCTAACACAGTGCTTTTGTGCTGAAGATGAGGGAGTGACAGCAATATGTATTGGGTGAGTACTTGTGTAGCATAGTCAATAATTGTCAGCTAATTCTTGGCAATATGAGCAACTTGCATTTCTGCAAAGTACTTTTCCTTTTATTTGGTGAAGCATTCTAGCTGAGAAAAGATTGCCATGGTATGCAGAGTACAAAAGTAGTGAGATGTAAACATGTCCAAAGTGTAATTCCATAATCCTGACCAGAAACAGGAAAGATTTTAATTTTCATGGAAATTAATATTTTACAAATGGAGTGAATAGTCTTTCCATCTGTAGAGCTACAAACTTTCCAGGGCTGCATGGTGGGTCATGAGTTTGAGAGCAAGCTCCTCCTGCAATCGCTAGGATTAACTTTGTGAAAATAATCTTGGCCACCTGTGGATTCAGCCCATGTTATAACTGTTGTGGGAATGAATGTAAAATAAGTGAATTTGTATTTCTTGTCTTCAAGGTGCATGCAGAACCTGTATGGCAAGAAGCTGTTTTCAGGATGGAGGTGTTAGGTTTGGCTCTGCAGCTCGTGCTTGTCAAACTGCCAGTTTTGTGAGGTCCTGACTGGGAGGGTGAAAGGTATCTCCCTGCTCAGTCCTATTCATGGGCTGTTTATTGTATTTGGCCAGGAAATATTCAACTAGGTAAGCTGAATGAAGCAAATTACCTCAGTGCCTTAATGTCTATTGATGAATCCAAGTGGTGTTTAAAGAGAGCCAGCTGACTACAGCACTGATGTTTTCTGTTGTGTTTTCTGATTATCAGATGTATTTATAGACAAATACCAGTTACAGAAGTAATATAGAATATATCTTAGAGGACAAACAGCATTTCTAATAGATGTTATTTCGTACAGTTAATATTAAAAGTCTGAATTCAAATTATGTCTGACTAAAAATCTCACCGGAGGGATGATTTTTAATTAGTGTTCGCCTTTCATCTTCTGTCATGATTTAAATTTCCACATTGATTATCGTAATCAATTCACATGCATTCCTTTCCTCCTCTGAAACCATGTGGGTCTTTAGCATAAACGAGATGATGTGATAGAGGCAACGCGGTGGCCTTTGATCCCCATTATGATTTAGATAACAGGTTTTGTTCATGGCTTCCTATATTATGCAGATGACTGAGTTCTGAAACTGGAAGGGTTAACTCTCAAAATATGAGCTTCAAATTTGTTTGAAATTTTTTTTTTCCCCTTTGCTTGTGGGGAAATAGGAAATAGGCTTATTAGTAGGAAGCCTATTGTAGCAAGTTGGTTGGATTTAGGTAGGGTAGGATTTAAATCTCTTGAAGGGGTCTAGAATGTAGACTTGCATACATCATTAACCCCCATGAGGGCACCTTCCCAGTCAGTGAGGAGAAAGGAGCCCTGTCAGAGTGCTATTCAGACTGATGCCCAAAATAGATGAATTAGAAGGGAAGATGAACTGTACTTTAAAAGTGTAGGGTTTCACTGAGTGTAAAGGGGGTATGGACATGAGCCTCAATAAATCCCACACCTGATGTCTGTTACTGTTCCAGGCTGTCATTAGTGGGGAGCATTTGCATTGTTGTCAAAATGCCTGCTACACTGTCGTAGCAAAGGAATGTGCTTAATAAACTCTCTGCAAGGCATTATTTCTGGAAATACTGTCTAGGAGAGAATTATATTATCGAACTTGCTCTTTGGTACCGTTTAATATTTTTGCCCTATTTTTACCATGTAAATGAATTAATCCTCACAGCCTCCTGCTTTTACCTCCCCTTTAGAGATGGTGAAACTAGAGCAGAGGCACATCGGAAACTGGAGATGCTGAGCTTCCTCAGATTTCAAGGGAAAGGATGTCCCAGAGTGACTCAATCAGTGTTTTGAATGTTCCAGCATAATTTCTGGCGATATCTCTGTGGTAATACTTGGGATGATACAAAATGCACCCTTCTCCATTTGGAAGAAGGTGATGAAACCACATCCTCAGGCTTAAACTAGAAGCACATATATTTGTGCATATTATCTCATTTCCTCTGTGCAATTTTTGAGGCTATGCGTGGAGGTCATTTCCTAGCGAGCAAGCACTAGTTCCACCCTTGAAGGCAGTACTGTTTATTAATTTGTTTGCCCTAAAGTGACCACGGATTCCTATCACCCTCTACTCCAGTCCCCTGGGAATAACCAGACCTTGCAAAAGCAAAGATCTGAAGAATATTTTCAATAGTAGCTGGCTTTTTTGAAGACTATTTCTATGTCTCACGGCCATAGCTGTATAGAAAGTCTTCACAAGAGAGCACATCACTGCCTACAAGAACTTTTAGTGTGAGTTTGAATCCTTGAACATCTCAATTTATACTTTGTTTGATATTAAAACAGTGCTGAGAAGTTGATATCTACATGCCTAGATAGACAATATCAATTATAGTATGGTTTTGATTTCCCCCCCTGAAGAATGCACAATCTAAATAGACAAGCAATAGAAAGGAAACATTGAATTGCATGGGGCTTTTTGGTCAAAGTCATATTTGCAAAAAAAAAAGCTGAATAAAATCCACTAAAGCTGTGTGTACATCCATGTCACATCAGGGTAAGAGTTTCAGGCAAAAAGTCCATAATTCCATTCTGATGGTAAAACTGTTTGTAACATTCATTCTGAAATATTTTTTCACTTCAAAACTTGTCTAGGGTCAATTTAAAAGAGGCAAAATAAAGAATGCAACTAAAACCTCCTAAAAGAAAATGCACTTGATTTTCTTTTCAAGAAAGTGATGTTTAAAAATTTTCAGTGAAATATTAAGCATGAAGTTCATGTTTCTTTCTTGGGTTTACAGGTTACTTCTGAGTTAAGTGACAATTATTCATACATCTCTTTTCACTACCATTTTATGGATGGGGAAATGAAAGAGAGAAGAAATGACTTGTCTTAATCACATGGGAAGTCTGTGGCCATTCTGGGTAGGGAGCTTTGAGTCCCACATCCCAGTGTAGCAGTTCAAAGCTTCAACCACAAAATAAACAGAACAGTCAAGTTCTTTTTATAGCTGGAAACCATTGATGACATATGTCGAAAGACCCATGTGGAGTCTCACACTTCAAGTGTATAAAAATGCTCCTAGTATGCTCTTTAGCCAGATAGCAGTCTCTTGCACTGGATTAGAAATACCAATTTTAATGTAAAATGTATGTTTTATGTAGTTTGTTCATGATCAGGACCTTGTATCACTCAAATCTAAGTATTTCTCTGGCCACTGGACTGAGTGCAGGGGTGATGCTCTCCTTCCATGAAAGCTCATTTCTGCAGCAAGAAGCATATGCCAGCCCAAAGCCTCATCTGATCTGTGGTAACAGGAAGTGGTGGTTACCTCTGGTAAACATGGTCGTCTTCTGAGGTCTGTGATGGGAGCAGCACCCATGCAGACTCTGAGTGTCCCAAGCATGTAACATCACCTTGCCAGGAAGTGACATCAGGACTGAATGACAGAGTGTCAATCCTATGCATTATTTAGTGTGTGATATTGTTGTGGGGAGGGACTGCACACTGAAGATGATATTTTCTGAAGGAAAATAAAGGAAGGCAGAACAGCTGATTAGTTACTATTATCAGACGCTAATGGGTGTCGTGTTGATAAGACAGTAACCAGATAGCATGTAGAAAGGGTTTTAGTGCTAAGTACTCCATTGCCTTTGCGTGATGCCTCATTACTGCACTTGGATCCCCTTCTCTATAAATTTTTAATGACCTCACCATTTTTCATGTAACTCTGACTCCTTGCTTTGCTCTCCTTTTCATCCTGTCCAGGTCCTGAGCTGAAGTGGAAATGTGCTGTGTGATAGTTATTGAAACTTCAGCTTATGGTCTCGCAGCACACACCCCTCTTGAGAAGATGGGAAAGAGAATAAATTTTCAAAACCCAGCTTCAAATGTTCATTGCATTACACTGACAGTAATCCAATTTTATTGTCTGTTCTGTGGTGGGTAAAAATTTCTTTATACAAGCTATGGAATAGATACAGCACAATTATGAGGACACGTGTTTGTAAAGGGGCCCCCAAAGTCTTCTTCACTGAGGAGTGTGTGAGACACATTCTCACTTTTCTATGCTCTCTCCTTTGCAAGGAGCAGAGCATAACCTTAGGGTGGCTTGCAGGAGGAAGACAGCAGGTAAAAGGAGGAAAGGCACAGACAGTACAGTCTCCTTCTCCTGGCCAAGGCTCAGAGAGGTCCCAAGAACCCAGGATGAAAATGACAACACCTTTGTTCTTGCTGTAGTCCAAGAAAGGCTGAATTAGCCCAATAAGGGAGGGGGGAGTTACACCATTTCCTCATTGCCTTGTGCCAGCACTGGAGAAGAGGCAAAATTCCTTACTTGGATGACCCACATTCAGCGTCTCCTAAAAACAGAGATACACATATATTTTTTTTATATATATGACAAGTGTGTGCTAATTAGAGGCACTTCAATCCATGCCAACTAGCAAGAGTCAGTAAACTCTGTTAAGATACGCTGGAAATGGCTAAACTCTATATGGTCTTATTTATCGCCCTTGATACAGCATATGAGGACGCAGGTCTTTGAAATGGGAAGGATAGAGTGGCTGAAAAAGTATCTCAAGTCTTTCAGATGATATGTTGTGCTTTCAGTTTTGTTTATAAACTAGGAGATCTTGGAGAGAGCCTCCTTTGGACCCCCCATCTGACACCAGCTGGAGGAAAACCCTTTGGCTTTCAGCTAGTTTTGGCTGTGCTCCTGCCCTGCACATGAAAGTCCTCAGCCCAAGGGTCTGGCTTGGCAAGTGCAGCCTTGAGTCATGAAACCCACAACTGAGAGCAGAGCAGCTTCTCCCAAGCATTTCTCGAGTGAGTAAGACCTGATTAGGATTTCTGAAGGAGTTTCTGCTATCTCAGGTTTGCACCATCTGCTGAGGAAGGAGTTTTCCTTGTGGTATTATCATAAATTTTCTACAGATCCATGATCAGCACTGTTGGTTCCTCTGTAAATAATGCATGTCTCAGAACAAAGTTCCTCAGGGCTGCTACCCTGACTTTCCTCTTTTTCAAGGGTCTTTTCTGAGAAATGAGACACAGGGTCTCACATCTTATTTTTTTTCTCTGAAAACATCTGTGTCACACTTCCACAAATAAGAGGACAAAAGGCGAGGAACAAATGGTGTGTCTGGTACAAATGAGCTCACTGTCGCAGCTTGCTAGACAAATGTTTATACACTCAAATAAGCAGCACATTCAGCTCCTCTGCTGATCCACATGTGATGCCCGATGTGCTCATTGATTATGTCATGATGGTGCTGATGATAACATAGGGAGAGAAAAACTATAGAGCAAATCCAGGCAGCAAAGTTTGTGGAGTGTGATAAGGCACTGTGCACTTGAGGAATCTGACTACCAGAAGCAGGAGACCAAACAAAACCAAACCAAAAAGGATGTTGGTGGGCTAAAATTTAGCTCCAGAATTCCAGTCACTGTATTTGAACAATCTGTAAGCATAAGCTTTTTTACAGGATCTCCCTTTATAAAAGCTTTCTAATCATAATAAAAATCACATAATAGCTTGGAGACAAAACTCTTATTTTTTGTCCTGCATACAAGTGAAAAATTATTTTGTTTTCCCCTTTGGAATAGTCTCTACCTCACCTTTGTGCTAGAAAACTGGACAAGTACGTGTGCAAACACAGAGCAAGAAGATAGCTTTTACCTGAGAAAGCTAAAGAAAGTGTGGTAGATTTTGAGAATAACCTTGTTCTTGTGTTCTCCTCCCTCTTTTTTGCATTATGGATTTTTTATACAAGAATATCAAAGACTAAATATTGAGTATCACTTGATCCTAATTTTCGGGAGTAGGAGGGTGTTCATGTGGTTTTTGTTGTTTGTTTCTTTTTTGTATTAAAATTCACAAAGAAATTACAGCCATTTTAAATTACCTGATCATCGAAGGACTTGGAAACCATGGGATCTCTTGAATACTTAAATTAATACTTTTCAAAGTAACATTACACTTTTCCCTCTTTCTCTCCACCCTTTTCATTTACTAGTCAGCAGTGTCAGCTAAATCCTCCTCTATAATTCCTGTTGAGCAGAGATCTTAGTGCAAAATTTAATCTGCTTGCCTTTACCAATTTCTATGAGCAACTTAGTGGTCTTGTTTCAAAGCTGACAACAATGTTCTTAGAGTCACGTTGTCAGAGGCCAGATTCAATTTGAGAATCTGCTTTTCAAATTCTTAGTTGGTCACTGATGTCAAGCTGGAAGTGAAATTCTAGGAAATGAAACTCTTATGAATATTTTAAACCTACAAAACATTATGGAAAAATCAAACATTTACTAAAACAGAACATGCAGACGTCTGCACTGCTAAAAGCTGCAATGCCAAGTACAGAAAGGAATCAGCCCTTCATAAAATACTTGTGACCTTAAAGATCTGATGTGAAACTCCAAGATTTTCTAGATCAGTGACAAAACTGCATAAAACTATGGAAAAATGTGTACTCCCGCCAATGTCCTCATGCAGTCGGGGGTAGCTATAGATCTGCCTGGCCAGCTGAAGTGAGCTTTGTTTTATGCCCAACATGGGATTTTACCCCCTTTGTCTGACACTTGGGTGTTCTCAGGAGGAGAATGATCATTCACATGCCAGTGTCATCAGCATGCCCCAATGCTCAAATATAAACCAGCTGGGTAGGACTCTGGGGAGCCCTATAAAAGAGGTGAAGAATCCTCCTACAAAGACATGGAGTGGCTCCAAGGAGACTCCTTTTCTAATTCTCCTGCCTTTCACTGCTAAAGAGCATCTCTCTGGCTACTTTAATCTGCAAGATTCATCTTACTTTAACCGTACTGAAAAGGACTGATGTTTTGGGGTTGTGCTGTGCTATATTAAAATCCATATTTCAAACAATAAATGCTTTCCATTTATCCAGGCTAGTCTCTTTTCTATTGAGCCAAACTTTCAGGCAGTTAGCTAAACCTTTCAGTAATATGAAGCACCTTTTTCATCTTGTGCCAACACTGTAATGCCTCCAATAATTTATGTTTAATTTTTAATACAGTTATCTATCATGAGTAATTATGTGGGCTGCTCACAATATTCCATTTTCTGTTATGTGGTTTTTCTAAAGATCGTGGATTTAAAAAAAATACCACAGTACTACTATTTTTCTGCTAAATTTCCTCTGAAAAAGAAATATTGAGGCATACTTGAAGATACTGTATGTCAGACCCAGAGAAGTTCTTTGCTCTGTCTTCAGATATACTGATTCTAATGTGAGGACCAGCATAAGCTGCTGTGATTTAGGCACTCCACAGCCAGAGAAAAGTCTGAGCACAGTACGGGGTTATTTTGCTGGTGTTTGTGTGCAGGGTTCAGGTGCTGGAGGCAAAATTTCCCTGCTGACACTGGTGCTGTTGGTGGTACATGTCAGTGCTGGAAGAGGCTTTCACTGTCATCTCCAATGGGTAGGGAAAAGCTAGGTCTTTCCCAACTTTTCCACACTTTCTATGTAAAAAACTTTCTCCTCTGAGCTTGTGAGAGTAGATAACAGCACCTGATTGTTGTATAGCTCTGATGCTGGGGAAGGAGTCCTGTTGCAGTGTCTGTTGAGGCTACTGAAGTAGCTTGGTTGTGCGGGGAACTTGCTTGGAACTGCAGGCTCTCTCCTGGAAGAGAACTGGAAGGGTATGATGCTTTCCAATGGCACAGTGGAAAATATCACTCTGGGCTCAGAGCTTCTTACACCAGCAACATCCATGAAACATTTGCCTGTCTTGACTGACAGCCTGTTCCACACGTGCAATAGGAGCAGCTGGTTTTGTTAATCTGTATTTGGCAGTAAACATTGATATGAGTACCAGATCTGTCTGAGGGACTGGAAGCTAAACTCCTAGGGGTCATATAAGTTTTCTGTCCAAATCTACACTTTGAGATGTGTGTGTTATTTCTCTCAGACTCGGGAGCTTTCTGTATGAGCACTGCACTTTTGGGAGGGAAAAAATGGCTCTTTCCTATTTTTCCTGGCCAGACCACAGCTTGTCCTGACATGCTCCTTCTCTGGGAATTGGGACTGGGATATGTATGGGACTGTTAACGGAAATCTGTATCAAGGATGCCATTTAAGTGCTGGATACTTGTCAGGGCCATTTCCACCCTCCGTGTTGGTGAAGAGGCCTTGGGGCAGCAGCATTCCTTTGAAATGGCAGTGTTTCATGAGTGAATGACGCATTAGATTCACACAGGTCATCAAAGCTTACAACTGCCTTTGGCCAGTAAAAAAAACCAAAAAGTAAAAAACTCCTCACAGCAGACATGTCTAAGTTTCTGGTTCTTATACAAGTACCTGAATGCTGAATGTAATGGATTTTGTCATATACCCCAGTTATTCGCATAGAGAAGACATGGGTGAAACCAAATGGCCACTCTATTACAGAACTTGCACAGGCAGTTGGTAAGGAGCAAAGACGCTTTCCAAGAAAATATTTTCTGCATACAGTTGCTTCAGTCCTGATCCGCAGAGAAGGCCCAGACAATACCTTCAAATGACAGAAACTTGGAAACTAAAACTAGTAACTGAAGATGCCACACATCATGGGTTCAGTACAGTTGTTGGTGCAGTGCCCCTGACATGCCACCCTGTCCTTTGCTGACGTGAGGTCAGGAGCTTTCTTCCCAAGTGGTGGCACTTCAGCTATACTCAGAAGTGTTGCTACCTGCTTGAACTCATTACATTGCTCTCCGAGTCTTTATCAGACCTAAAGGAGAACTTGTACATCCAAAAATCTATCCTTTTTTCTTTTCTTTTTTTTTTTTTTTAATTATTTGGCCTAATGGAAGCTATTATCTGCCTTTATGAATGCTCTATCATAGGAGAGCTGCAACTCTAACATTGCTATTAAAGGCAAAAGGGCTGCAGGCTTGGCCTCATCAAAGCCTGAAGTAAAACTTCCTTCGACGTCAGTGTCATAAGATTTCACCCACAGAGCAGCACAGTTTATTTTGGTAGCAGTTCAAGATTTGCTCATCATATCAAATGTTTCACCACATATATAGGTAGCAGCGAACAATAGAAGATGCGTAGGTAAATCTAAGGCTGTAATTCAATCTAGGACCTTTGTTGATGTCTTAAACTGAGAGTCAAGCAGCTTAAGTAGTTTATGACCGGCAGTAGAACTCCCTTGATTGAATTACTGCATAGGCATTCAATTGCATAAATGTATTGTTATTTATATGATGTGCCAAAGCCTGATTTTAAGTTAACTGTGTCAGGCTATAACTAATGGAGAAAGAGTGATATGGCATTACAGTGCCCCTTAAGCATGGAAAATGAATGATGTGCACTGTGTTCTGTGCTTATGTAAAAATAATTACTGTAGTACTGTAGGGAATTAGTTCCTTCATATTCATGAAAGGAAGGAGAACTGGAGGTTGTTAGTCAGAAACATGGCCCTATACCAGAATGTAGGACTTGAGCAATTTCCATTATTGTTATATAAAGTCTGAATCCACAAATTTTAAAAATTCTCTTAAAGGAAAAGAGATGAAACAGCTTGCAAACAGGCACAATAGATAAGAATGTTATTGATACCACAAGAGTATGATATTGTGCAAAGGATAACAGAAGACAAGAGTCTTCCCTGGCTCTTAGCACCTCTGTGCATACATAGGGAAAGCATTGAGCTGTAAGCACTGATCCCCATGGAACCACTTAACTGACAGGTGGGAGCTGTTTGCTGGCTGCAGCCCAGCTCTGCTGTATTGCGTCCTCCCAGGGGCTGCAGGATTTTGCTCTCCTGTTTTGCTGGAGAATTGGATAGATTTACCAGCAGCTTTCCAGGGGAGAGACCAGAAAGCGCACACATTCAAACCAACCCTTTTTGGAGATGGTCAAAACTGCTCAATAGCAGTGCAGCCTGCCTGTATCTTGGGCTGTCATGGCAAATTGGAGCTGACAGTTAGAAACTGCTCACATAGATTTCCTATTGCTCCTTTTAACTAGCCTGTATTAAATTGCACCAGAAGGGCTGACAGCCTTAAAATCCATGTCATTATATCACATTAAGGTCTGCAAAAATCTGCCTGCTTTCACAAATTTCAAAGTCAATTGATATATAAGCCCAGTAGACATCCTAGAGCCTAGAGATACAGTAAAACCAGCACACATATGTGAGTGTTCGTTTTGCATCTAGGCCCATGTACAGTTCCCAAGTATTGTCCTATATCAACATTCCTCAAAATCCTATACATAAAGGAAATTCTTTTAATAAAGAAAAAATAACTTCAGGCATGAATATTTCCTTCAGGAAACCTTCTGGCATAGCATGGCTTTTGAAAGCACTGTTACAACTTACCTTTGTCTTGTAATAGCTTGTGTCTGTATGAGCATGGAGGAAAAAGGTGCTACGTGCCTTATCAAGGAGTGAAGGTGAGTATTTACATGTCAGGTAGAATAAGGACTCAGTTCTGCGTGTGATTTTTAACACACAACTTCTGCAAAATTTTTCCTCTAACACATCTCCATCACCTTAGCAAAACCACTGAGCACTACAGATAAATAGTATTCCATAACCAGTTCAGCACAGAAACTCTCATGCCAACATGCTGATCACAAAATCATCTTTTTTCATAAACCTTAGGACACATTGCCATTCTCATTCCCTGTTTAATTGTGGTGGTGGGACTGGAGGGAGATGAATTATGGTTCTGCTTCCTTTTTATATCACGTGTGTTTCTCTTGCTATCCTGACTGTAGACTGGCACTTTTGGGGGAATATTAGCAGAAGATAATTTCCTTTTAGGTCTCTAACTAGCCTCCCTCCAGATTCAAGTGAATATAAATAACGTATATCGAGCACAGGTAGATAAGCTACCTCTCTCACACACATAGACCCTTGGAAACTAATCAAACATCTTTCCTGAAGGGGAGTTTATCAGAAGCCAGACAATGCTTAATTTGACACTCAAGAGGTAAAAGACACTTAAACCATGTTCCTCTTGTCTTCATTCGTCAATACCTAAGAAAGAAAATCATTTGTGTCATCCATGTCACATTTTTAAAAATCCCTTTCACAGTAAACCCTCAACATGTAAAAAATGCTGCACACAAAAAGCAGTTAGCTTTGATGTTGTGTATATTACAGTTTCATCAGTTCCTTTGGTCACTGGACTTGTGAGCAGTCTGCTCCAAATCCTGAGAAGAGCATCGGAACTTCCATAGGTCATCCCAGTCTGTAGCAATGGCAGCTTGACCTTGGCACTACTTGAAAAGCAAGCTAAGATTGGGAAGGCCACTTTGCTAGCCTTCAAAACTCTGTGGCCTAATAAAGCAGACAGACCTTCTGCAGAGGAAAATAAACAACAGAGCTGGCTATGTCCTCAGCTGTGCTAGGGGGATTACATCATAACTTATGCACACAAACGCAGACATTATTTAAAGATGTAGTCTCGATTCATATTTTCTATCCAGATATCTAATTTTTAGCCAAGGTGTGTTGGCCCACTATTTATTTACTTTTAAAATACTGGACTTGGATAGTAATAAGATGTGATTTTACTAACTGCAAAGTTTTCATTGGTTCCATTTATTATCACAATCAAATATGTCTCTTAGAGTCTCTGTTTTGTAAATCTCTGTGTTTGGACTTGGCTTTGAAGGTCTTTGTTGACTTCTTTGGTCTTATGTTATGTCAAGGACTAAAGTTGATTTTATTGGAGTGAGATAATTTCCACTGCTTGGTTCAATACCAGTAACAATGAAGAATCAGGTTGGTTGATTTTAATATTGCTAAACAAAGATTCTTGCATCAAGCAAAAGGGTGAGCCATGGCTTTCCTTCAGACAATTAAAAGGACAATGTCTCAAAAGCAGCCTGGGAGGTAATTTGTGACTCAGAGTCTTGTACCAGGAAGTGCATTGGTTGTCCCTCACCCCTGAGAGCCATCACTCTATCCAGGACATTTAAGAGCATTTCCACTCAAACAGCCAAAATTCTTTGGCGTCCTGTCTTTACACGCCCCACAAGGCACTTGAAATCGGTGTCTGATTTTATGCACCAAGTCAGGTAAACATATTCACTTTTTATATCACTAGCAACTTCAACAAAGATCTAATCCTCAAGTTTCCAGGGAGCGACGAGCCATATATGTTCCAGCTCCAGCTCTGTTACCTTCAGTAGGCCTTCTCCAAATAGATCATGTTGGGTTGATGCCAAAAAAGTGGTTCATCCTTGATTGAATATTGTCCACATAGCTTGGACAAATCTATTACAGCTGGTTCTTTCTACATTAGGATTAACGGGGCATAAACAAACCCATGGCTAGCAACCAGGTTGTTTCAACCAGCCACGACAATAAAAAGCCCTGTAGGAAACATGATTATGAGGCACCTATTATGGAAATGTGAGGAATTGCTAAACAAACTTGCAAGTCTTAGTGAAATAAAACTTTTCTTTACTGCTTTCTGCATTTTTCCAGTCTGAGTGCAGCATCTTTCAACAACAGAATTAAGTATGTTCCAATGCAATTTCACCTTAAACATTATTTTCCCTTTTTTTTTATTATTAACTGTTGGGAACTGCCTGTTTCTATTTTTTCTTCTGAAAATGTTGATCAAATGGATTTGAAGGTTTTGCTGGACCACTGAGGCTGTTGAAAATGTTACAGCCCACAATATGCATAACTGCAGTAATTGTGCTGCCTTCTTTTCTCTCTGAATAAATTAATTCAAAATCTCAAATAATTTTGAGGTAGTAAATACATGACAATTGAGCAGTTTTTGCAGAAGTAAAATGAAGATACTGAAGTAACAGTGATGAACAAAACTTCCGGGCTCTAAACAAACTTGGAGGAGAATGACTAAATCAATGCTGGTTTTAATTTTATTTTTCTTACCAAAGGGAAAAAAAAAGGGGTCATGAATTCTTATCAAGCTTCCTTAAAGGACAGCTTGGCATTGGCTCTGACTTCTTAAAATTAAAATTATATTGATTTTCCATTTTATTAAATAAATGTTCCTCTCTCAGCTTGCTTTAGGAAAAGAAAAATGTTTTCAGTGCAATTTTCTCTTTAGCCATTGCCTGGACTTTGACTCTGGAATGCATATCTACATCCAAATTAAGAGACAAAGGGATTACCCAGAACAGCTTTTGTTTCAAGCCCCTGGTGGCACAGTGCAAGTTTCACACTGTCAGACAAGTAAACAGAATGCAAGTTCTTTCAGGTTACTCTGCAGAATAGTTAATTTTAAAACTGTCCATGAACGTTTACCTTGTTTAGGAAAGAAACTGGTGTGGTACATCAAATGCACTGTAAACCCCATCTTCTCACGTTATCCCCCTGCCAGTGCACCTCACTGGGCACAGCTTGGGGCACTTCTGTCTCTTGTAGCTTATTAAACATGAACCATGCTAGTGCTTGTACTGCATACAGTCTGCTTCCTGCTTTCAAATTTATTCTATAAATGCACTGCTGGAAATGGTAGTTGTATCAAAGTGGGACTTTAACGATGTTGAACCCTTCTGGATTACAACTGTTAATTTCTAAATGAGCGAAGTTACAAATTACATCCATTAGAGCTTGTTGGCTTCTTTTGTATCTTTGTGGTTTAGGAAGACTAGAAAGACCTTTTCTAAATCTGTCAAGTATTTAAATTGTCCCTTGACCTCGGGGGCAAAGACAAATTTTTGAAAGTGAAAGGACTAATGCAGGCTGTTGTTGTACTTTATAGTTAGGATGGAGAATAAGTAGCTGCTGCGGTGAAACATACAATACAGTCTGGTGCAAGATCCCTTATTTCTCTCCCTGGTCTTGCGGCCAGTTTTCCTGTAAGATGAGGGAAGTGCTCCAGACAGGTCAGTATTAAATAAAATGGTCTCCAAAGGAGCTATTAGTACTTTCTGTAATGTTATGTGTGATTGAAAATGAGTAATTTGGTAAGACAGCTCTTGTATTATTTGCATAAAGGATTATAAAACACAGATGCCAAAAACCTTTTCTTTGCTTGAAAAGCCAGATAAGACTGTTAAGCAACATAACATTCTTACCCCATCGCATAATTTACAAAACTCAAGCACTCAAAAGCAAGGAAATTAATAATTTAGAAGGTCATTAATCTCAAACTGCCCACATGATAAACACAATTATCAATCTTGTCAAGCATGGAGAAGTGAATATTTCATCACAACACAAGGACATCACTCTGACTCTAGCTACAAAATGTTTCATTGGGAGACACCAAACCAAAACCAGAATAATACTGTCCTGAGTACATTAGTGCTATGTAGCTATGAGCACATTAGTGACACAGACTGACAGGGCTACATGCGAGCCTAATTTCAGGTAAAACTTAATCTTGCATTCCAGTGTTTCCTGTTTTGCCTCATATATTCCACTTTTAAACACTTTTTTCTTATCAAATTCCTGTGTCAGCTGATAAAATTACTAGATAGCATTTTTAATGAAAAGTGTTCTGGTACCAAACTAAGGATAATGCAATAGAGAAACACTCCAAAGGTAAAAGCCAAGGCAGGTTTTTTGCAATAGCTAATTCCTTGAAGCAGACTTAGTAGTGGATGAGTTACTGAGCTCATTGAAACCAGAAGTGGCAGGACCCTGGTCATTAAACCTCAGAATGGGAACAAGCCTGAATTCTGGTCATGGTAAAACTGGGCTGAAAGCCCGGAGGGTGGGTTTACCATGCCAGCTATTTCTGCCAGAGTGCAGAGGACATTTTGGGATTTAACAAGCTACAGCTATAATCTGCGGGTTATGTTGGGAGCAGGATACTGCTGAAGGGCATATGACAGCATGTTACAGCATGGCTATAACACCATTCACTGAAACAAGCTCTTGCTGAGCTTCCTGGGTGGTTCATGTGGGTAGATAGGTGGTGGGAAATCAGTGCAGATGGTGCTATTTGATAGAATCATATAATCACAGAATGGTTAGGGTTGGAAGGAATCTTAAAGATCATCTAGTTCCAAACCCCTGCCATGGGCAGAGATACCTCCCACTAGACCAGGTTGTTCAAAGCTTCATTCAAAGCCTTGTTGACACATCCCTGCCCACTTCTACAGATGGGGCATCCACAGCTTCTCTGGGCAACCTGTTCCAGTGTCTCACCACACTCACAGTAAAGAATTTCTTACTAATATCTCATCTAAATCTACCCACTTTCAGTTTAAAGCTACCTCCCCCCGTCCTATCCCTACATGCCTTGGTAAAACATCCCTCTGCAGATTTCTTGTAGGCCCCTTTAGGTACTGGAAGCCTTTTTATAAGGTGTCCCCCAAAGCCTTTCTCCAGGCTGAGCAAACCCAGCTCTCTCAGCCTGTCTTCATAGGAGAGGTGCTCCAAGATCTCTGATCATCTTTGTGGCCTCCTCTGCACTCACTTGAGCAGGTCCATGTCCTTCTTGAGGCCCCAGAGCTGAACACAGTACTGCTGGTGGGGTCTCATGAAAGCAGAGCAGAGGGGGGGAATTCCTTGCCTCAGTCTACTGGCTTTTTACATTTACCTACTGGCCAATATAAAATGAGCAACATCCTCATCTGTTCCTTTCCTTACTTTTAAATGCCTAGTTTTTGCAAATGGCATGAGAGGTAAGTATTTCTTCCCTGTTACATATCAGCTTTAACTAGCTTTTGAATCAAAACTATTTTTTTCTATGCTGGTGTGATGGTATTTGAGTATAATGGAAGGTTAGAAATTGCTCCTGGAACTGTGCTCTCCTGCCATATATTTGAGATGATTTTTTTTGGTAAAAGCAAAATAATACCACAAGATCTAATTTTAACTACATTTTAAAAGGGAAATGTAATTCTGGTTTTTGAACAAATAATAATGCCTTTACAGAATCATTCTTCTTCAGTGGAATTACATAAGAAAACACCTTCTTGCTGACATTTTTACAGGAAATACCAGGAAACTGAGCATTCCTTACCTTATGGCAACTCCATAAAAGCAAGTTTTCCTGCTTTATTTTATTTAGAGGTAGTAAAAAATAGCTTTGCTTGTGTTACAGTGTTTTCAGCAAACATCTCAAGAATATCCTTCCCAGACTTTCCAACCATGTGTATACTCCAAATTACACTTAATTTGCTGTGCTTATTGCTTATATGAAGCAGTCATGTCAAGCTTTCATAAATATGCTTCTGATATTATTTGGATAGCAAGGGCTGTGTATATTTTTCACCTGGGCTCACGGGTTCACAAATAGATTTCAGGAGCCCAATGTCTGTGCTTTTCTTGATCACTAAATGAAGATTTTTTTGACAAGTTTCTGCCTTAGACCATACAGAGGAAGTTATGAACCTCTGCTCTGCGTTGACCAGTTAGCATCTCAAATTATGGCAGCTGCCAAGACTTTTGCAGTTTTCTTTCCAGAGCTTCCTTTTTTTTCCAGCTGTTTTCATTTCCCACTGACATTTCAGCTTCTATCATATTTTTCTCTTGTCTTCTTACTTCTGCTCCCTCAACTATAAGACCTTTACCTTGCCCAGAGAAAGCTGCTAATGCTCTAAGGTTGTTGGTCCTTGACTAATGGTCTTGTTTTAGGGGCTTGGATGGAGGTCAAAGATCACAATATCTCAGATCTAAAGACTTACTGTATTTGTGCTTGTTTTCAGTTTCAAACATAGTCTCCTGTGCTCTGAAGAGATTTTATGCAAACTACATTAGATCTGCATGGGAGTCAGTAATAATTGGTAAATTCCAACCCCACTGGGGTCTTTGGAGGTTTTGCTGGAGATGTGAATCTGTCTCCTCACTTGAACTGAGATGCAGAGGGACATAGCTAAGGGTAGGCTCTGAAGAGCAGCTTGAAGATTACTTGGCCTTTCCTGCATCCTTGTGCAAATTAAGGAAAACCACTTGAAGCGAGGTGAGCTTGGAGCAGGGTAGCTTTTCCATCTCCAGTCAGTAGGGCACATCCTGACACCACCCTAGCCAGGAGAAGGGCAGCAGGGAGGCACAGGGGTGAGGCCCCAGCCTCAAGCATTGACCACCTTCCTCAGAATGGGGACAGGTTGAGGCTGTGCCAGCACATGGTCTCATGGGTAACAGACCAGCTGCAGCAAGGACTCTTGACTGGAGATCTGGAAAGCAGTTTTCACCATGTGGGTGGTTGGATGCTGGCAAGGATACAATACCCAGGAATACTGTGAAATTCCTCTGCCTTGCAGTATCCAAAGCACAGGTGAAACAAGACCCTTAGCAACCTCATGTAAGTTCAAAGCTGGTTGTGCTGTGTAGGGGTGTTGGGCCAGTTGACTTCCAAGAGGTCCTTCCCAACCAAACTGTTCAATGATTCAAAGTTGCACTGCTATAAGCATGGAGGGAATCAAAGAATGAGAAGTAGACACCTGCTATTTTTGAGTGGTTTCTTGGAGACAGTATAGATATACAGATGTCTCAGCAGATCTATTTGAAAACAACTGTTTGACCCGCCCTTCTCCGCAGTAGTCCTAAGATTCTTTTCTCCCAGTTGATCTCTGAGATAACTTACGGATTAGAAAGAATAAAGGGCGCAGAGCCTTCTTGTGGCATGGCACGGGCAACTGATAGGTCAGGTGCAGGGGAGCCTTTTCATCTTCATCCAAGCCAATGAGTTTCAGTAGGACTGGAATTCCTCTCTGACTCCTAGCAGAAGGCTCAGCCTTGCAAAGTTCACTTGATCCTCTTCTGACAGCCAGAATGGTATGAAGACTTGTAACATTCATGCTGCAAGGCCATTAGCAATTCTTGTACTTCAGGCGACTTATTAATATCTTACTTGACAAGTCAGATTTAAATGCATGTTGAAAAATGACTTTATACTGTCGGAGCTCATTAGGTTTTATGCACAAAACAAAATCATTATTCAGAGATTTGGAACTGCTTTACTAAAGTGGGTATGTATTGAATATCCCCAATGCAATTCTTCCTTCTAATATGGTAATTCGTTATCTGTATTTAATTATCTGCAAGGTGAAAGGTTGCTGGGCAGAGTTGTTCAGCAATAGCCCAATGGAAATTTTTAAGTACTTTCACTCCAGGCTGACTGTCTTTGCAGATCAATCTTACTGCTAATGACAACCAATACTTTCAGATGTGATTACAGACTAGCTCCATCTTTTCATGAGCCGAGACTCTTTGGAATCATATGTATTGATCTTTTTAATAGAAGTCAAGAAAAATGAAATTACTGTGGCTTCTTTTTGCAAAACTATGATAAATGGGAACTTGGAAAGTTACAGAAGATTTTTTTTTTTCTGTTGTGGATTATTTTAATCTCTAAAAATGATGGTCTTTTTAATAATGTTTGTCTTTCCATTATGCACATTTGCAGCAAGGCCAAAACTTATTTTTGTATTTCTTTATATAACCACATTTAAGCAAAGACATGTCAGAATTGCCTGCTGGTACACTTAGGTAACTACCAAGTAGACTCTGAGCTAAAGGATAAAGATGCTTTTAGATGCTAAGAGATTGTATTTTCCAATAAATTGGTTTAATCCAATTTTTAGAGCAGTGTTTTGGGATGTCTGCAATCAAGTATTCATTTGTTTCTTATATAGAGCTTACCCTTCATTCATGTAATATTGTGACAAGAGACTTTACCTATGTGCATTTTCTTTCTTCCCAGAAATCTCATACTGGCTTTCATTTATCCAATTTTCAATGGCAATATATGTCACATGGCTCTGCCTTTTGCTTCATTCCGTTTTTCATGTTTATAAACCTCTAGTATTTTACAAGGAAAAGTGCCTATTGTACCCTGCCCCTGACGCGTAAAGGACAGTGGTTTTGCTTTATATTATGCTATAAACATCTGTACACCCCACTGGGAATAATATTTGCTAGTTTGACTTCTCATTCTTGTGCCAATAGAATAGAAGAAAAAATGTTTTAGATCTCACATTAATTGTAGTATTCCTCTTGGATAAATTCCACTGCAAAGGTTGTAGGTCTTAGTGACATAGTAGCAGAAGAAAAGTCGTAGGAGTCGTGGAAGACATATACTGGTGGCTCCCACTGGTATTAATGGGAAGATAACACACACATCTTACAGATATTTATAACCAGAGGCACTGGCAAACTCTCCTCAGTTTGAAGGGCAGCGTCATGTTTTCTTATTGCCTGATTGAGCCTCAATTCTTTTCAGTCTTCTATGTTGTAAATCCATGCTCTTTTCAGGCTTATTTCCACGAGGCAATTTCCTTTTTTTCTAATCACACTCCCATAATTTTTAACTTCCCCTTCACTTTTCGTTATGCCTCATGCCACAGCAGTCTTCAAGACACAGTCATTTGGTTTTATTGCTGTCCTTGAAACTCAACATTTTTTAGTGAGATTATTTTCTGAGCACTTTGGCAACCTGCATCTTGCCATTTTTAGAGGTCCAGATTTAATCCCGTTCATGCATATCGTCAACTTCAGAAGTCTGGTGTTTTTAAAGTCTTGATACACAAAATTTATGTTTAGTTCAAGAAGTTCCTAAACTGTACATGATTGGGAGTGTACACTGAGGGTGCTGTATATCTGCCCTGTTTTGTTTCTCCTTGTTTCATAACCTACCTCCTGCTGCTGGCCACTGTTGGAGGCAGATTACTAAAATAGGTTGTTTTGCATAGATCCAGTGTAAAGGTCTTCCACTGACCCCCCTATCCCACAGATTCTTTCTCTAGCTGTTCTTGCTGTGCCTACTTTACTTTGAATATGCTGTTCACAGGAATTATTATGCTTACAATGTTGAAAAAACCTCCCTGATTACAATTTCATACTAAATCCTTTTGTGACAGACTACATCTTTTAAAAGTAAGCTTTTATATTTCATATCGACTGGGGTCTGTCTGTATGGCAGATGGACTAAGCCAGGTGATAAAAACATTTTGTGACATGCTGCACTCAGCTGCAGACAATCCAGTACTTAAATAAGAAGTTTGGGTCAAAAAGTTAAAAAAAAAAAAAAAAAGCAATTATCTAATAATTGCTTTAGGTATACCTTGGTGTTTTCATTAAAAATAGCGAATGATGTTTCAGCATGTCTTGCAACCATTTGTGTTCAGTCAAATGTTTTTCTGTGGCTTTCTTAGACTTTGTTTTACAGACTAGTATCTGACTGATTTTGCATGGGAAGAGTGTCCCTTTATTGTGCAATGAAGATGCAAAATTAACCATGTTGGGAAGAAGACTGTAGAATTTCATCACAATTTATTTCAGTTTATCTGGAAATGTCAAGTTATTCTGCCAGTACAGCTGTAGTGATGAAGAATCCATTTCTTCAGGAAAACAACATTTTTGGCTCAAAGATGCCTTGGTTTGAGCACTAGAATGGAATTTGTTGGCATGTTGAAATAGAGTACACTAAAGTTGCCACCTGAAAGATGATTAATACTGCTTTTGTAGTCTTGTGGAACACTGGTTTTGTGAAAGATTTTGGGTTTTGCCAGTAGATAGCACATGTATAATACATAGACAATATGCATGTGCTGAACTGAATGATCTCTAAGGTCCCTTCCAACCCGAACCAGTCTGTGATCCTTCCATTTTGTTTATATGAGTTCTGAGCTCAGATTAAACACTTTTGTTTTGATTTTTTTAGCAAGCATGGTAAGGTACAGGTACTGAAGTTTTTAATAATACATCCAAAGCAGTCTGTATTAAGTAACTCAAACATTCAGTTTAGTCCACCCAACACGCACATAAGTGGATATGCTTATGTGAATATATACTTTAAGCTCAAAGGTCAAACTACTCCTGTGTTACTCCATCCCTTGAGGAGTCTCCTTGTTTATTCGAATAACCCAAATAAGATCTTTCTTGGTACCTGCATCACTCATATGTCAAAAGAAGAAGGAGCTTGCTATTGCTTCAAGATTTTGAACCCTTTTCTTCTTTAATGAAACCCTTTATGGAATAATCTTGAAGCAAAGGTTAGACGTACAGATAGCGTTTTACCTTTAGAATAGCTTGCAGGGTTAGGCAGGATGTAATTTTATATTTTTTGTTAGAGTTTCTCATCTGGGTAAGAAGAAAGGTGTATTGAGATAGAAAGAGAAACCTAAAATTAAATGAGATGATATAAGCTAGAGACAGTTTTCAGCATTTTTTTCTCAGCTTATCTCATCTCCTTAATATTTTTTTTAAGGCACTCTGCATCTGTTTCAGCCTACCCACTTAAATAGTAAGTGTACTAGGGTTTTTTTTTTGCTACAGCAAGTAACAGAAGGGAATGCACCATTTTTCTGATCATTGAGAAACTTGGCTCTGCATCTCCTTTAAACTCTTTTGCACAACTCAGAGGGGAAATTCATAAGCTTTGGCTGTCTAGAGCTTTATTATCATTCTTTAGCACCACTGCTTTTTGATACGTGCAACACCCACATTGTGTGAAAGCTAGTCGCTGTTCCATTTCTATAAAGACTGCGTGCTATTTTAGACTGACAGATCGTTACCACATCTTATAGCACAGTCCAGTTAAATACACAGCAGTTATCACAAAAAAGTCAGCATTTCTTGCAGTTATCAAGTAATGGCATCAAATACCCATGGTTATTTCTCGTTTGAATGAGAGAGTAAAATAGTTTATCTATCTATCTAACTATCTATCTATCTATATTTATCTATAGTGCTACTTGGTAAATTTTGTCAATTTTAGTGTTTACCAACTTTAGAAAGAAAGATTAATTTGGAAAAGAAGACGGAAAACATGTAACAACCTATGAATAAAGAACGTGAAGGAGGGAAGGAAGAAAAAGAAGGCATTTTGCAGAAAAGAGAAGAAAGACAGGGCTGGGCTGAACATCTGCATCAACAGCTTTGCTAATCTGTGTGTCTCAATGTAGTGAAGAAATAAACTGGTTTCCACTGGGCATCTTGAGTGTTGCTAAACCTTCACAAAGGACTAGATCAAAGAAGAGTATTCACCTCTCGATGCGAGCTCTAGTTCATCATCTGTCATGATTTCTTTCTCCAACTTAAGTGTAAAAATGACTGAAAAGTAGTCAATAAGTTGAGATGGGTTTGAAATGTTCAAGACTAGAATTTTGGTTATATTGGAAAGATCTGTGATATTCTGACATGGCAATGAAACAGTTAAATCTGTACTGGGTATCCCCAGAAGAATAAGTCATACAGTAGTTACTTAAAATGGGAAAATACTTGGGTTGGTAAAGAATTTTTTCCATTCTATTTTTTATGGAAACTTTTTTCCTGATGAAACAATTTTTTTGTTTTTTAAACAAAAAGTCTTTAATGGAAATCAGCTGTCTGATGGGGGGTTTTGGGGTTTGTTTGTTTGTTGTTTTGTTTTGTTTTGTTTTTTTCCTCCAGAAATTAATGGCTTTTTGTTGAAAGAAGAAATTCTAAAGAAGACAAGAAAAGAATACTTCAACAGGATCCCCATATTTGGAACATAGAGTTGGCTACTAATTGGTTAAATATTCTGCTAATGAGTCAAATTACTGACAAATATAAAAGCTGGTGTTCAAAAGAGTTCTTGATCCTGTGCATATGTAAGTGTAAATGGTCAGAAGAGTGCTGAAACGTTTATCTCAGGTGAGGGTTCCAACCCAACTTCCATGCAAATAAATGAAAATATACTTTTTTATCACTGTACGAAGAGAACTGAGACCTAGGATCTAAGGCTTGCAAGAATATGCTGTGTGCTGAGGAAATGAATGCTAGGAGACCTGCTGCATCTGATGGCCAGCAAAGGGAAATTCATGTCTGCAGATGGAAGTATGACAGTTGGTAATGGACTGTAACAGAGATTATTTTCCCTTTGGCATTCGATAACTGTTAATTCTTCATGTACCTAGCTTCCACCAATGAACACAGTACTTTTTACTGATAAGAAATTCATATTGTTAAACTCCACATGAACTCAAAAAATATTAAGGTATAAATGCTTACAGGCAAATACGAACAGAAAATGTCAGAGAAAATTTAATAATTGAGCTTAATAAAATAAGCTTGTTTTGGAATCTTGCTTGATATGTTTCTGAAAGAACAATCGCTCTTAATGAAATAAGTCAAGAATGAAATGTATATGGCTAATTGGGAAAGGATCGATGGATTTAGAAAAGCCATAGGAGTCCTAAAGAAACAGCAGTTTAAACTAGTGTTGATTTAACAGTGTACTCTGTTTATCTGCCCTTCTGCCTTATAAGGGATTAAATATCTAATACAATGGCACAGTACAGGTTGTCCTTGATAGGAGGTATGGTTAGTAAACCAGTCTCTTGTGTGAGGCCTTGAATAAGCCAACATTTTGATTTGAAATGACTGCTGACAAGCCTTCATATCACTGTAACCTACCATCAGATACTTATCCTACACAACTGATTCCCCATTTATTATGTTAGAAATAGTTTGTAGCACTAGAATACATGACTAATATTATTTTCTGTGTCCCTATGTCTGTCAGTCTAAATGAGTCTATGGTGATTCAGTTAGCTCCAGCCTACTCTTATTCCTCATGAAGGAGCAAAGGACAGAGGAATAGCAGCAGCTTCAGCCTTCTACTCCACAGCCAGGCACATTGTGGTAAGCACAGCCCACAGGTACAAGCAGGGTAAGCGAAGTGAGGAAAGAAGGAAAAGGGAAGATAAATATTGCACAACTGAAGCTGTAAATACCACACAACTGGACAAAACAGAGAATAGACAAGGGATACATCAGAAGTCACAGGTATTCGGTTACGCAGATTGAAACAAAGAGACAGAATGAGCGAAAAGGGACAGAAACCATGGAGAGTTAAGTATGGGAGAAAATGGTCGCGTAAGGGACTGGCAGAGAGAGCAACAGAGACAAGCCAGTAAGTATAAAAGCAGCCTGAGCTAGAGACAATTTGCTTGTCAAATTCAGAGGTCCTGTTGCAAATTATGGAGATATGCCTTGAAGATGTCTCCAGAATTTCCTAGCACAGAAGCAAGAGGGAAATGCTGGGCTGCTACTACCCCTTTAGTAAGAGTAAAATTCAACAAACTATCTGCAGCAAAACATGCTTGGACATGATAGTGAGCCATCTTCAGATTCTCGATAAGGACTGCTTCATCTGTTCTGTGCAAGGCTAAAGAAGATTCTGTTTTCATGTTGGTCCCACAGAAGGTCTAGCACAAACTTTGGAAAAGTGAAGACAAAAGTCACACCTATGTCTCTCCTGGTTTTGCACTCATGGCAAGATGAGCAGAGCCACCATCACTGCTATATTTGTGCTAAGATCTTTCATTCTGAGTGGGAAATTATTTTAAGGTGTCCTGTGCTATTTACATGGCATGCACAAATCACCTATCCTGCAATATAAGAAAACACCCACTCTCTTCTCACTTGTCCTGGCCTGGGCTGAAACAATGAGTTACAACTTTTTCATTGGTCTTCTACTCTTGTTGATAACTCAGTTTGGCAGTCTCTTTTTTTCAAGCAATATTCTGATGAAATACATGGCAAATATCAGGAAAGTGTCTGAAAAATGCAATACAAATGAAATCTTCTCTCTTGTAACATCTCATAGTACCTATTAAGAATAAAATTTAATCAGATGATTAAGAAGGGATGGCAAACTTTGCATTTGACATGTTCTCTCGTTGTATTTTCCTTCTAATTATTTCCATATGCCTCTTATCTGAAAAAAAAAAAATATTTCATCTGCTTCTTTGGCTTGAATAATTCTATAGTGTTCTCCAATAAGGATGAGGCAAGTTTAGCCAAAATCATCTGTGTGACAATGCCATGGTGGAGAGCACTTAATTTAGCTGCAAAGTGAGAATTCTGGGGAGAAGTAGAACTAGTTTTGGGGGAGCTGTCCACATTTTCTCTTTATGAACATGAAAATGAAGAAAATAGGGTATGATTGATTTCAGAGTCCCTTCAGTATGTCCTAGTGTGTTATTCCTGAGTGCTGCACAGTTTCTACTCTTCTATTTCTATTTCTATTCTTCACAGAATTTCTGAATAGTAGCAAATTATGCATGTCTTACACAAGAACAAGTTATCACTGGCAACTCTCTTATAGCTGCTTCAGACTTCAATCTTCTGCAGGGTCATAACATCTGCTACACATTTATAGAATTCCTACTAATATATTAAAAAAACAGATTTATTATGTGAGTGTTGAATTGTGGAGATTTTTCCACGTGCTGAAATTGGTTAGTAGGTTACCCTGAAAAGCTAGATATAGCTATTTTTATATTTTAACATATAACAGCATGCTCAATGCTGCTATTTTGGTCACTCAGCCCAAACCAGACTACGTAGCAAACAATGGAAAACTTCCTTTGGTTGCAGGACTGGGCCTCAAGGCTTATTGAAGTACCAGTAAAACCATGTGCAAGGAAATGCTCTCTTGTGCATGTTTCTAGAACCAGAACACAAGTTGCTAGGAAAGGTTTCAAGCAAACATGTCCAAGTCTTAAAATCAGATTTTTTATTTTTTTTTTTTCTTAGAGGGAGAATGGACCAACTTCAAGAAAGCATTTATTATGAGAAAAGTTACCGAGGTCCAGGCTAGACTCTCAGGATCTCAGCTGAAGGGAACAATATGAATCTTCTTTAAGTCCTGTGGATGCATTTTGTATGACGTACCCTGCTATTTCCCTGGGCAGGAGCAGAATTTCTCTCTGCAGCCATGTTTGAGAATCACCTGTGATCCAGGTGAATGAGGAGCGAATAACCGAACTCCCATTCCCTGCATCCTGAGGCTGTGCTGTGTGTGACTGGCTTCTGGCTATTCTGGTGGAGCATCCTCTTCCCACCAGCTCCTCATGAAAGCCTGGGCTCTTTTTGCTTCCTAAAAAGCGTCTGTGGGTCAGGAAAATAACTTCCCATTTGTGCTCTAGTCATAACCCTTAGTGCAAGCAGCAAGGGCTGGTACTCCAGTCTGCTTGTGCCTCTTCTGTTATGATCTTTATTTGCCTAGCGGGTAGGTGGTGATGACATTTCCCTACAGGAAAATATTAACTGCATAACCTTTTCCCTCTCTTGGCTCATCGTCATCAGCATCGTCAACGTTGTCAGACGTCAAGCGCCTTGGTTTGAAGTCAGCAGATACTCCTCCTGTCTGGACACGCAGCACTGCCAGCAACGCCCTGGAGATCCTAGCCTCCTGAGTGCCACTCTTTGTGTGACTGTTAGCCGTTTTTGACAGAGAATGTTTTTCATGAGCGACTGAGGAAATCCTTGGTCAAGAAACACAGCTTCCCCCCTACTTGCCTGCTGCCAGGAAGCTCTAAATAGAGTCTCTGTAGCAGTATTTTTTCTTTTTTTTATTACTTCACATTGGAGTTCAGTCCTGAACTCTAAGCCAGAACATCTAAGCTGTGCTGGAACTGCTGAAAGGCTACAGACCTTTCTAAAAGTTCAGGTACTTCAAAGCCCTGAGAACACATGTTATCGTTTACATCACGTATTTATTTGAGAGAGAGCAGCTCTGCTCAAACATTCTCTCTGCCTCTGATAAGATCATGTTTGCTCGGTGACACATCTTCTGAAAAATACCTTTCACAGTTAGTTCCCACCAAGTCTTTGCCAACTTCCCCGGTACTCACCAGTGCACAGCAAAGCTCATGGCAGCCAGCCCTCCTGTCATTACAAAGGCAGTAGCATTCTAGCCTTGGACATTTGAAGGAGAAAGGGTGAAGAGCCAAGCAAACACTGACTTTTATACTTAAAAATTCAAACCAAATTTAGCTCCTTTGTGAGCTTTCAAGCCTGGTTCATGAATTCTGAGTGCTAATATAATGAAAGAACTTGAAATTCATCTTTGCTGACCAGCCCAGGTGTTTGGGTGTATACAAAAGGTTATAGAACATGTTGAAAGACAAATCATCTTATACTGGAACGTGTGTTGTCCAGCAATATTTTTAGGCAGTTTTCTCTTAAAATTTGGCATTTTTCAACAAATTGGGAAAAGACAAGAAATATGTAGAATAAGACCTTTTTCTTGTTACTTTGAAAATTGATAACTCAAATAGTAATTAGTATGTGAATGACTCTTTGATAATTTCAGGAGCAATAGCTGTGTTAAAAACATGCTGGTGCCCACAACAATGACACGGAGGCAAGATAACATGCAGTAGTGGTGACAGATGCAGAGGTACTGGCCTGTGTTGTGCATTTCTGGTTGTACTGAGGGTACAGATGGCCCCATCATAGCTGTAAGAAGGCAGCAGGACCTGAAAAAGTCCAGGGAATCTGGGAGACAAGATGATGTTGCAAGAACCTAAGAGACAGAAAGCGGAAAAGGCTTAGATGCTCACCGGGGAGTTGTGAGAGAAGGAGCAGTGGAAATGGGTGCAAGGACTGTAATAATGGCAGTAAAGTTGCTGATGGTAATGGGAGCAGCTATGAAAAAGGAATGCGATAAGAAGAAAAGAAGAGCTAGGGGCAAAACACTGAAGTACTGAAGAAACATATAATAACTCAAAAAAAAACATTTTGGAAACCAGTTCATCAGAAGTCCTCAGTTTTTTCTTCCAAAGTTAGTTACTATTAACAGATGTTGCGCAACGTTGCACAATGCCCAGATGTATTTGGTTTTCTCCATGCTATTCGTGGCATAAAGTGTTTACTCCATTGTGTGAGAAAAAACTGCTTTGCTGTCAGCAGATGCCAGGAAGGAGTACTAGAAGTGGTTCCCTAGGAGAGGACTGAGGATACTGTCTTCTCCCCTGCATCAGTCTGTGATCTCTGTTAACATCAGAACCAGGTACTTCTGGGGGATTTATTTAAATTCCTTTGCTAGGATTTTCATCTACAGAGATATTTTCCAATACAAAGCTGGTCCTGCTGTTATAGACTGTCCTAGTCAGATTGTATTGCTTGCAGGTGTCCTGTATTACAGAGACATTTTCTGTCCCACATAATGGTGGAAGACCTCAGGTAAGTTTGCTTTCCCTAAACTCAGCCTTAGGCTGACAGCCCTGTAACTGGGTCAGGACTATACTTTCCATCTTCAGGTGTTTTGCTTTGTTTAACAAAGCAAGTGCTTAGAGAAGGGAAGGATACAAGTCTATCAATTGTACATGATGGAACTGAGCTCACCATCTTCTTGATCCTCTGCTTTGATGTTGTAGAGGATTAACCATACTTCCTACAATGTCTCACACTTGCAAATGCTGACCTGCATGTTTCCATAGAGGACTGAGTGCAGCACAAAAAAAAAAAAAAGAAAAAAAAAGGAAACAGGATGTATGTACGTGCTTACGCGGTTTCATTTTGCCCAAGCAAACAGGTAAAAAATAAAGAAATATGTGAGAGTTTGCAGATAGTTCCTAGAGTGAGGGCTAGGTCCGACACTGGTGGGAAGCAGGACTGGACAAAGCAAGAAAGTGTCAGACAGAAGTATAAGAGAATCTCATGTTTTGGAACTTTTAGTGAATTCTCAAAGGCTCAGTTCAGGTTTTCTTTGTCAGGGCAGGTAATTATCTCCCAAAGCACTCATCAAGTTGCACCATAATACCACAGCCTTCTGGGGAAAACCCAGGTGAACTTTTTCTTGGGAAGGGGCATAAAAAAGCTTCCAACATCATGCTTAGGTTCAAGGATAGCAACAGACGCTGGTCTTGTGGAAACATTTTATTTTAATTCCACAATATCCTCTTATGTAAACACTGAAACACATTGAATCAATTTTTCAAACAAACTTGTAAAGTCAGAAAATACACCAGCCTCTGATAGGCAGAAGCATTAACTGCCAGGAGCACAAAGAGGCATTTAAACATTGAAGCATTCTGGCAAAAATACAAATGACTTATTTTCCTTCCATGCCCTTGAAAACAGCTTTACTAAACTCTGAGCTTCCTATGATGGAGGGTTCACCATTAATCACCTTTATGACATCTCATATGTAGGCTGGGGATAAATTCATAGGCCCTAATCAACCACTTTCCTGAGGAAATTGGCCAAATCCCTACTCTTTGAGGAGGGAAGCGGGGGATGAATCACAACAACTTTTCTATTCAGACAAATCTCTTTTCAAGTGCCCTTAAAGCTTTTTTTCATATACAGCAAAGACAGCCACACAGGAAACAATAATAGTTTAATCTCTTGAAAAATTTCCTTCCTGCACTGCAGCAGCCTTTCAGACAGGTAGTCAAAGCACGCCAAAGAAAATTAGCAACAGCCAATGCCAAAAGCAGGCTGTTACATTAGCCTTTTAGCTCTGTCCCTTTTCCTTCCATGTGGGTAGAGAACAAGAAACTACTCATCTCCCTGACTAAGCACCCTCTGAGCTACATTTTGCTGTGCATTAGTAACACTTACAGGCCTGGGGAACTGATAATGGAGAACAGAAGACACAGAGGGATGGGTCCTGCAAACACTTACTGTGGTACCTCTACAGTGAATAGCCTCACTGATTCACATCCCAGGCCTACAAAGAGAACTGTGTTTGTAGCCTCCCACACGTGTGCATACTTACCAGTAACTATTTGTAGGATTTTTACAACTTGTTTGTTGTGGCATTTTTTTCCTTCTGAGTTTTTCTTCCTTTGACTTGAAATTCTTTGCTTAACGTTGTCTAAGGAGAAAGAAAAAAAAACCTTCATTCTAACACAGAGCTAGGCATGAGTCAGGGCAATACATCATCACATGGAGTTTCATTTTGCTTGGGTTTTTTTCACTTTTTTTGCTTGTATTTTTCCTGTACACATGGCAAACTACATTCTCAATTTGTACTGCAGTGGCATGGCAGGTTAACATGAGTGCTGAGGTAGATAAAGAAGCCCCTAACCAAAAGCTAGTGCTTGCTCCTGTCCTTGTGGACTGGTACCTGCTCTAATTAACACTGCCTGTTAATTTGGTGCTAGTATTGCTGTTTGAACCAGATTTCAATGTCTACACCTCTGCAATACTGTTTAAGGAGGTATGAAATAAAATAATTGGTATAAAGCACTCTGTACACACTTGTCAGAGCTAGAGCATAAAAGGATAGCAGTAAAAGGCTAGAATGGTCAAAAGAATTTTGCATTATGTTTTAAAGGTGTTTTTTTTGCTTCATTGCAGACACCATCATGTGAAATACAAGCATTTGCCTGCTTTCAGTGATGAGTTTCACTTTAAGTCAGCCCTGTGTCACTCAAAGTGTTGATAAGATTTTCATAACATCTATATGTAGAAACATTTTTGTTCTGAGTTCATATTAAAAAGCAGAATAATAAAGTACACATGCTGAAGCCTTTTTCTAGAAATGATTGCATCATGGAACAAGAGTGTGTGCTTGATTGTTTTATGGGGAATCCCCAAAACAGGGCTAAATCCTGTTCACAGAAAATATGGGGATGTAAATGAATTAGAAGTTCTTTAAAGCAAGAGGAAAGATCTCTCCCAAAAAGTGAAATGCCATGCCAGGTGGTGTGGCAAACCAGATGCAACAGCAGTTTCTCTCTCATTTGACTTCCTCTGGAGCAGCAGAAGCAAAGTCCTTACGAAGCTTTTATGGCAGTGCAAAACCCAGCATGTGTCCTAAGACAGCTTCATGATGGCCTTTGGTGTTGCTATGAGGAAAGCTAAAAGACCTCAGCTATGCTCGGTCCACTTACATGTCAGATTAATAAACTCATGGATTCATCCTGTGTTCAGTGCTGGCCATGTTTCCTCTTCCCCCTTATTCTCTGGAGGGTGCCTCCAAGCATGTATGGGGCAAATCTGAACTCAAGAGGTATCTGTGGACACAGGCAAGATAGAGCCAGAGTCTAGAAGTATTCCAACTCCAAATATTCGGTGCCTGCATGCAGAGAGGCTGCTCAACAGTGCAAAGGATAAGGGTAGGAGGGCAAAGAAATTTCTTTGCAAGTGGCTACTGCAAGTGGCTACTACAAGTGGTATAGGTGAAAGGACTCATAAAACAAGCCTTCTGCAGAAAGCCACATTAGATTATCCTATAGAAGTGCTGTCATTTGTAATCAAGGTACCACCTGAAAGTGCAAACCAAAAGCAGGGCAATCCAGAGTGAGAGGCATGGTACATACAACATACTAGAAGAAGGCACCTTCTGGTGTGAGGTTATTGCAGTATAAAGACATCTGAGATACCAGTGGACTCTGGTAACAGAAATTTCTATTTCACCCTATTGTCAGCTTCCTGGGTGCAATCTGGGAAAATTCCATATAGTAACAGAAAGAGGAAAAGCCACGCAAGCTGGGAACCTGAAGTACTTTGGCCTGCCACATAGTTTGTGAGACTTTGAACAGGATGCATTACCTCGTCTGAAAAGTTTTTTCCTTTTTAATCAGATTTTGCAAAAGAACAGATCTGTAGTTACCGCACTATCAGTATCCAGGGATATAGTCCAGGTTCTGAAGCATGTATACCTCAAGAACAGAGTGAGGAAAACCAAGTCCTGATGTAAATCAGAGGACTGATACTGTACTGCTAGGAGCTTTGTTTAAGTTTCTTCATGAAGCCATATGCTGAATAGATATTATTTGCACTTAGTGACAAAGATTATTCCTGTTACTTGCTAGACACAAATGACAAGGATGAATCCTTGCTCCTGAGTGCAAAACTCAGCAGTCCCATGTTGCGTTTTCAAGCCAGTACAGCAAACACTGCGTCAGACATTGGAAGAAATGAGAGAGTGTCTTTGTTTCTTCAGCATCAGTATGTGTAACAGCAGCTTCACATCTGTGCACTTTTTTGCATATTTTAATTACATAATGGCAGCAATGGAATATCTACGTGTAGTTGTTCTTTTTCCCATAATACGTCTAATTGTGCTTCAGTTACATTACGGAAACTGTATATGCTTGCAGTGAAAAACTTGGCAAGTCAGATGAAGTGAGATGTTTTCCACCAGTATTTTTAATGCTTCCTGTTAATAGAGCAAAGTGTTATAAAACTATACTTGTTTTTTCCTGAGCTGCACTTTCTTCTCTTAATAAAACATCAGTTTGATTTTGCAAAATAGTAAGAAGAGGGTAAATAGCTGTACTGGCCATGTCATACAGGAAAACCTTTCCAAAGAGATTGCTTTTTCTTCCCAGAAAGAAAATGTCCTGCTGAGCAGAGGCCGGATCCAGTGCCCACAGAAGTCAGTGGAAGAACTCCCACTGATGACAGTGGATGTTGGATGAAGTCCCATCTCATTCTCATGTTTAAATGCTGAAAAATCAGTTGCCAAGTTCTAATGAGTACAGTGAAAGCCTTGTGTTATATAAGTTACTTACAATAGATTATTACAACCATTAAGAAAAGCTGATTAATTTTATTAAAAGCATATTTTTGCTGGTTCCTTTTAAGCTGTTCCCAAAGTCTACACATATCTTCTTCACTTTGCTCTTTTGAATCTCTGTTTTATAAACAAAACACAAACAAAAACATGATTTCCTGTTCGTTGTTGAAGACTGGATTTATTCTTTACATGGGAAAACGTTTGGTTGTTAAACACATGCAACAGCACATGGTCTTGTTCAAACATCCTATCAAATTAAAAGCAGATTCCAGCTCTAATATTCCAGATGAAGGGCATGGGCCTGGGACAGGCACTCACATGAAATTGCATTGCATTTAAGAAGACAGTGATCAAAGCACTGCATCTCATACAATGAGTGAGTGGCAAATCTGTCTTATCTAAGCATCAAGGAATAATTATAGAGAATTATTTGATCTTCCACTAAGGTAAACCTTGCAATTCTGATGCTGATTGAACAGGTTCTTCTGTTTCAGGAAAGGCAACATTAATACTCAGTGCTATAATGCACTTACCAGATGGTATTAAAGTAGCATCCTAACGCTTCAGTTATTGATGTCTTCTCAGTCTATTTTTTTGTTGATCACTCCCTGCTCAGGTTTGCGCCATCCTGGCAACATGGCAACATGCAAGATATTTTCTGATGACCCAAGGTGAGCAATCCTGAACTGTTTGTGTATCTGGATATGACAAAAGCAGTGCAAATGCCCAGTTAATGGTACTTTGAAACCAAGTGAACAGATCAGACCTTTGACCTTGGTATATGCTTGTCTTTTGAAATACAGTTAACTTTTTGCCAGCTATAGCTTGATTTTGCAGATATATTATGGAGCAGAAAACTTAAAAATAGAATTTACCTCTGTTGTTAACAAGTTTTGACCTTTGTTCACATTTGCTGGGGAAAGTAGCTCATAGTACCAATTAACATGAATTATTAACTCCTACATTAATAATTTATTTATTAGAGGGCTAAAGGCATCAGTCTTTGCCAGCTAACACTATTGAAAGAAAATGAAGAAAACAACACAACCCTAATTATAACAGCTTAATGAGGATGTCTGGAAGCTCTGATGTGATTCACTCACTCTAAATGCTCTTTATTTCCTCTCTGAAACCACACTGGGTGCAAAGAATAAGGCAGTTAACTACAGTTCCTGTAGTGCAGGGTTTCTTACTACTTTCTGAAGAGAGAAAGCCCACTAAGGGGAGCTCAATTTAGACATTATTAAGGAATGATGGAGGATGCCATAGCCTAAACAGTATGAATGCTGTCTCTCTCAGTAATGAACTATTCTAGTGGTGTCTGAATCACTAATGGTTTCGATAGCCACTAGGAAAACTTCTCCACCTCAGAATTGTGCTGTGCAGTGATTTCTTGATTTCACAGGATCCTTCCTTTGTAATCTATTTGGACTTTAACTACAAAGGTTGACTGTAATGTGGTAGCACTGCTTGTGATTCCTCTACACATTTTGGTCAGAATGCAACAGCAGCAACAATAAAATCCAATATAGCTTATCAGGCAACACCACTCAATGGAAAACCATTGAGTTGTTCTCTTGCACAGATGCTGTTTCCCAACCATCCCATCTGAACTATCTCAAGCAATTGTACCCCGTTTCTTGTTAGTGGAACTGGTCACATCTTTTCTCTCCTGTGGCTCTTGCTGTGACACATAGAAACTTTCCTGAGATTCTTTGCTGAAACACTATCTTTGCTAGTTCACACTTTCTCTTTTTTTGTCAACATTGTTCATTAACATACATCTTTTTTCCTTCCTCCTGAAGTTTGTGGACAGTAACTACAGGACTGCACAACCTCCATTTAAGAATATTATAAAGTGAAGGTCTTTTAAATCTGCACTTGTTTCACTGTCTCTCAGTCACCCTGATCATCTTGATAACACTTCTTTGAATATATTCCAGTCTAAGTTCATCTTTCACCATTACTGCTCACATGTTCTTTGAGACTAGTTCATGCTTTGAGGTGATCCTTTGGATACAGGAGTGGAAGTCATGAGATGGAATAATGTTGTGTACTGCTCCTCCTGTCATTTGTTTCTTCAGAAATAAATAGCTGATTTTAAAAAAAGGTAGGGTAAATTCACAACTTTTACCATTTGCATGAGCCTTTATTTTTGAATTTTTGTTGAAAATTCTTCCAGTTTAAAGAATGCTGATCTATGCAATAGTATTTCGCTTTCTTTTAGTCTTTGGCCCACAGACACATCACAAAGGTTTGCTGAGCAGATAAGCAGTATTAAAATGACTTAGAAAGACTAAGATGAACATGAAATTAATCAGACAATGCTCTGGGGGAAAATCACGACTAATTTCAGATTTTTCATCTCCCAGAAATCAATTATTATTATGTTTATTGATATTGTACTTGTCATTACTTTGAGTATTTTTGCTATAGTGACAGAGCCTAAGACAAGAAAGAGGTGAGAAAAGATGGACTAAATAACTTAAAGCTTCTTCCTAAGGTATCAGAACTTAGTAACCAGCTATGTGTGAGTCACTAGGTAAGAGTAGTATGAATGATGGGAAGATTTTACATGTGCACACATCTTTTTGATGAAAAAGATTACACAGCTCTACTCACAAGTTGGGTGGAGTGCAGCTAGGACTTAGAGGTGTTTGTGACATCTATAAATTTCATTGATTTTGGCACATGAAAGATTAAGATTGCAAAACACTTTTTGGGAGCAGACATTTAAGTTCTTTTAATGTCCTCCAGCAGGAGTTCACGAATACTTCCCAAGTAAGAATAAAAATCTTCAAGAAATAAATGGAAGATGCTGAAACTTCAGTTTGATAACTATGACAATAATGTAACTCTGAAAATAGGATGATAAATATGCCAGGGCAAAATACAGTGTCGGTGTGAACCAAGGGAAAGATGCTTTCTAAAGGGCCTGGGTCAGGTCCAACAAGTTTTCACTCACAAATGGTGCCAGGTGCCACACCTCCTTTCTCCCTCTATGAACACCACAAGAGTGGAACACAATAAGTGCTATGGACTGTTTCATCCAGGGAGTTATGCTACCTCATCTGAATTGTTTTCTTTTGAATCATTAAAATTTTCCACTGGAAATTAGTTGGACTCTTTAAACTGTGTAAAAAACTTCAGAATTTGGCATTTTGAAATTAAGACTAATTTAATTTGTGTCAGTAGGGTTCAGGACAAAGAACAGTTAGTGCTACAGTATTACAGTCATGACTTCTCACTAAATCAGGCTTCCCACTTTGCAAACATTAAGTTCAGCTTTGGAATTTAAGAAGAAATTTGACTTTAATCATAAAATATATAAAATATTTCTATGGTTACAGACTGATAACAACCATTATTATGGCAGTCACTGAATACTCCTATAAATCTTGCTAATAAAATCCCAATATTGCAGTCCTCAAATCACAACACAAGAGTTAGTGTTTAACCTTTCCCCAGGATACAAGGTAACTAAAGCCTGCTGCAAGTGAAGATGCACATCTATTAGATTTAGAAATTGTTATTCAATTAAGTTAACATTTTTTGGTTTTAAAAACATTAAATAGATGCCCCAGTGTCACTGGCAGGCTTATGTTCTTGTTTGTCTGTATAATATTTAATTTAGATCATGCCCATACTGTGTGACTGAGATGTGAGAAGTGAAGAAGGGATTATGATCTCATTACAGCTATGACAGAGCCTTCTGCTAACAGGGCTGTATAGAATCTTGGACCCAGAAACTCTACCCTCGTAGCTTTTGCCTAGTACCTCTGCATTGTACATTGTAAGTGTTAGTCGAACTGATTGAGAACAGGCTGCCCAGAGAAACTGTGGCTGCCCCATCTCTGGAAATGTTCAAGGCCATGTTGGACGGGGCTTTGAGCAGCCTGGTCTAGTGGAAGGTGTCCCTGCCTGTGGCAGGGGAATGGAACTGGATGGGCTTTAAGGTTCCTTCCAACCCCAAACCATTCTATGACTGGTACTAGCCTGAGGGATACCATAACCTCATCTTCATGGGTTGAGTCAACATACTTAAGGAGGACAAGCTCCTTACCTTTGTAGTTGGCAGATCAGACAGCTGTGTGCTTACTTGGCATACTGAACAGAATATTTCAGTTGGAAGGAACCTACAATGATCATTTAGTCCAACTGCCTGACCACTTCAGGGCCAACCAGAAGTTAAAGCATGTTATTAAGGGCATTGTCCAAATGTCTCTTAAGCAGGTTTAGTGACAAATTTTGGGCATTGACCACCTCTCTAGGAAGCCTGTTCAAGTGTTTGATCACCTTCTTAGTAAACAAAAGCTTCCTAGTGTCTAGTCTAGGTCTTCTCTGGCACAGCTTTGAGCAGTTCCCACTTGTCCTATCATGGGATACAAGGGAGAAGAGCTCAGCACCTCTCTCTCCACTTCCCTTCCACATGAAGCTGTTGAGAGCAATGGGGTCACCCTTCAGCTTCCTTTTTGCCAAACTAGACAAACCCAGATTCCTTAGCCACTCCTCAAATCCTTCATCCAGGTAGCTGATAAACCCTTAACTATGTAAACAGTGATTCACTGCAGCACCTCCTATCAGTGCCAGAAGTGGATAACAACTGAAAAATAATCTAAGTTATATATCTTTGATGCTAGCTAGACAATACCTGTAAAATAATGTACTGGGCAGAAAAGTTGTCTTTTCATTGGATCCTTAGATCTCAACCATGAAACAGAGACACTAGTTAAGCTTTGCATTAGGCATGCAAAGTTATAGGAGAGGACAGATTTTCTTCCATATTGTAACAACAGAAAAAATGCCAGAACTGAACATTATCTTGTTTGGTCATCAAAATGTCCCAGTTTTTTGGCTCATGGTTATCTCAGAGGTCAGGAATTTTTGATGACAGAAGAATCCAATTACGATCTGAGCAGAGAATAAGAGAATTAAGAGAAACAGAGAAGGAAAAGCTGTCTGTTTGGGTAGAACAGAATGTTGTGCCAGCCACGTGCAAAGAAGAATGAATATTTTCACCTACCTTTTTTTTTTTAGCACAAACTAACACCATGCAAAGAGTTGTCATGCAGTCACCTGATGACAAGCCATACCTGAGTTTCTAAAAAATCCCCAACAAGCTAAGGACATGTAAAGAGATAATGAGGGGCTAGAGAAGATGTTTAAATGCCCCAAAAGAGCAGATGGCAGAATTGTAGAGGTAAGGTTTTCCCTACTTTTTGGTAAGAAGACAAGTTTCAGTATGAAGAAATGCTAAAGCGGAAGACCTTTTCCGACCTTTGCCTTCTGGGTGGAGGAAGAGCCTACATACACCATAAAGGCAAGGGAGGGAGCCCCAAGACAACTTTTCTAGGCCCTGGAAAGCTGAAGTGGAAGTGCATTGCCAGCTGGGGTGGTTCTTCCCCTGGGGTCTCCACGCAGTTGGGCTGCAGCCAAGGGCGGTGGCTGAGCGCATGTTTCAGGGCGACTTCAGCACCGGCCTCCCAGTGGACAGTTCCCACCCGGGACATGCTTGGCTGGGCTGCGGGCTGGGGGCCAGGGGCCAGCTGCTCTTCTTTGCACAAGCAGAGCAGAAGAGACCACCACGGTGTAATCTGAAAGGAGTGTGCAGGGCATAATTGACCACTCTGATCTGCTATTGTGTATGGGTGAAGCAGGGAGATCACAAGTTTAAAGCTGGACTGATGGTTGTGAGGAAAAATCTGGTTTTCCTCACAAAGAGAGGGAGAAGTACAGGAAACCAGACAAAACCTAAGATTTTCTGGGGCACACTTAAGTAAGAAACATCTTATTGAAAGGAAAGGGCAATGCTTGAGCAGTTGAAAGTGAAAGCATTTTGAGATTAAGCTTATTCTGGGGGGAAGAGAATTAGATTCATCATGTGAAGAGGGTGAGGACACAATGGAAAGGGTCTTTTGTATGATCTGTTCCCTCATTCTAATTCATGAGCTTAATATTGCAAACCCTGATTTAGTATTCTTGTCACCATGAGGCTGGGGAGCACTGTTCTAATGGTTTCACCTATAAAAGCTGGGGTGAGGACAGGTCTTCATCTGTACATTCTTCATTACGTGTTATGAGAGATGGCATTTCCTGTGGAAACTGGCAGGAACTAGAGTAAAGGTCAAGCATTCTCTTTCATCAGGATTTCCATAGCTTCTATATATAATCTCTACACAGCCACCATCCTGTAGTGGGTACACAGGGGGAGCTGAATGTGTATATCTAAAAAAATCCAGATTCATTTTACCACCTATAGTGGCTCAAGTAATCTTCCTTCTAGACCCAGTTCAAACCTCCTTGGAGAGCGGGGTCATCTTTCTATACAAATTCCCATAACAAGCTACCAAGTTTTCTCACCCACTGCACACTGCCAGGCTGTGTCTTGATTGCATCTTTCCAATACCTGCCTCAGCTGTCAGGCCCATCCACATGCAACTGGGATGCACATAGAAGGCCAGCTGAGTGTCAATACTGCAGTCGTGCACACTCTCCCTTTCTGGCTCTGAAATCTTTATTGAATTTTCATTCATCATTATGAGGGACTCCTTCAGCACTGCAAAGGTGCAGTTTTGATGCGAGTATATTCAGTCAAAGCAGCTTAAACTCTTAATTTATTGCTTGTTAAACACATTAGCTCTGCTATCAGGGTCACTCTTGCTGAAGTAGTACTGAATAGCTCTCAAAGAAGGCCAGTGCATGAGCCAGAAGTGGAAAGCATGAAAATGGAAAAGTCTACAGACCTTATCTCCTGGCCATGGAAGTAGATGTGCATAGGGACTGTGTGTAGAAGAGCCATGAGACACACTGGTAGATTTCAAAGCCTGTTTCTGATGTAAAGACATGACTGCCCACTTCTAACCCAGATGTCAATTTGCAGGCAGAGCTTCCTCCAAGAATTAGCCCTGGAGAGTAACAATTCCTTTGCCACTGTGGGGTTACTGTTGGAATCCATTTGGCATACACAAAAATACTTCATGGGATTCTAAAGAATGCTTTGGAGACTGTCTCTTAGAAGTATGGTGAATATTACAGCTTTCAATACCATTTTTGTTTTTTTTTTTTTAATAGAGACCCAGAAGTGAACAAAGGCTCTTGAAGATCTTCACTTTAGGATGAAAAAAAAACACACGTGAACTCTGCCGGTAGAAACCGTGGCTGACAGGGACTGTTGTTGTGTTTTATGTGTGAGCCTTGACAGTGGTGGCAGGGTGGTGAGTAAAGGACACTTATTATTTCCAGCACCCACCTGTGACTATTAAAAAGCAGTGGGAAGCAAACCATTGAGTATATTTAACCATTTCTGTGTCTTTTAACTTCAGAGCAGTTATGTTTCTTGCTGGTTTGTGATCACTTTTTATTAGTTTCTCCTATTTTGATTTACAAAATGGAGCTAAGTAGAAATAGTTTTAAAGTAATATCATACTAGCACAGGGAAGAGTCACTCCTTGTGTTTTATTTTTGGTTTTACTTCCCTCAAATGCAAGTGACATTAGAGAAGGTTATGAGAATGTCTTTATTTTAATCAGAAATAGCATGGAGTTATTATAAACAGAAATAATACTGTTAGCTCAGGCTGAAAGATATGAAAATGAAAGCTAAAGGCAAAACCACTGGAAAAAAAAAAAAAAAGGTTTTAATGTCTGCTTTTGAAATAAAAACCTGCTATTAACAACATAGATGGTTTGTGTTTCTTATTCTGAGTTGACTTTACCACGACAGCATCCCTTTAATTTCAGAAATCGTTAATGAAATTAAAAAGAACAACCTCCTTTAAGAAAGTGTGCTGTAATGCACTTCTTTTCATCATAAGTTTCTAGCTCTACAGTAAATTTGTTTTGGACTGTACAAACCCCTGCTTGACACTTGAACTGTGGTGAAGGTATTTGAGTTTACAGTGCCCTGTTCCCTAGACAGAGGTTACTGCTGTCATGGGGTCATTTGCCTGAGTCACATAAACCATTACACCTACTTTGTGAAACTTCTTCAGATATTTCCTTCTAATGACCATTTACAGTTTCCTTTTTCAAGGCATTGTGTCTATTTCCCTCTTCCTTTCAAAGATACCTTTTCATCATTCTGGGGTCAGTAAACGAATGTGGAACTTTTGCTTCTTCAGATGCTTGAAAATCCTTCAGGTGATTGCTTTCCCTGCTCCAGAGATCTCCTAATTCAGACTTTATACACAAACACAGACACACACACAAATTGATCCTCTTCTTCAATGTCATAAATTTTAATGTAGTTTAACATACTGAGTTGTCACCAATTTGATTTTCTAGGTCAAAGAGTTCAACCTCCTTTAATCACTATGTCCATAGCTCTCCATTGTAATCAAAGAGCTCTTCTGTGCAATTTAAAATGCCTACCATTAAGTTACAATCTTTGCCTCAGCTTTTCCTCCAGTGTTGTCTTGGCTGAACTTATTGCAAGTTTCTGCTTAGGGGTTTAAGGAGCCCTAAGCCAATTTATGTCAAATTTGATGCTGTATAAATATTTTCAATGACTATGAAGGAATCCCATTTTTCTAATAGGAAAAAGGATGACAGCTTGCAATATGTGCTATAAAATACTCTGCTGTGTCTGCAGTTGTTTGGCGGTTTTCTTTTTTCTTCTTTATTTTTTTTTTCTTTCTTTCCAGAGATCTCCTTTATGCTAATCCCCTGGATTTTTGGCTCAAAGGCTTTCTGAAGTAAAGACCATATGAGCAGAAACAGGCTTTGCCAAAGTCGCTGGATATACTACAACATAGTGATCTTCCAAGTAGTTTGGAATGGAGTAGCTTGGGCACTAAAAGAAAGCTAGCTTCATTTCACTCTGGTTTGTCTGGCATATAGCTAAGATTTCGTAATGCAGGTGACTTCTTTAGAGGGTTTGATGGATAATAAGCTGAGATTCAGTTCATGCTGAGTTTAACAACTCTGGGCCCAGTTCTGGATCAGCCTGTCTGAGCTTGAAGCTGGTGTCTTTGGAGTCTTCAATCTCCTGTGCACTGCTGATACACTAAGAGTAATTTGACTCCCATCCTTTGAAGCTAAATGTAAGTCACAAAAATCTTTTGTGTATATCAAAGTGAATTGATGTTTGCAGATAGGCAGACAGTGAGGGTTCACAGTAGAAGGGCCAGGTAGAAGGTTCAAGGCCAGGTTGTATGGGGATCTGCGAAACCTGGTCTAGTGGAAAATGTCCCTGACCTTGGACATGGGGTTGGTACTAGATGATCTTTAAGGTCCTTTCCAACCCAAACCATTCTATAAGGAGATGTTTCATCTCTTTGTATAGCTTTTACAAGAGCCAGAAACACTAGAAACCATTAAGCAAGAGAGGGACAGAAACCTTTTTTGACCTGATTTTGTTCCATGAGAATTTTGCAAAGTAGCATGTATAGGAGATTTATATACATAACACTGTATTTGTCTTTTATGGGAACTAATAAGCATCACAAATACTTTTGTAAGTTTTTTTGTTTGTTTGTTTGTTTTTTATTTTTAATACCATTTAGAATGGGTATCCTTCCATCACAAGTTTCAAAAACAGAGCAGCTATGCCAGTTGTATAAATTTAGTTGAGAATCCAGTAATAATCCCTGAAAATCTTAGGGTAAAGCTTGTCATGTCGTTGAAGAAAAGAACCAAACTCCAAGTGATATTGGGTGGTCTAGACTTCCATTTTTAATGAACAAGGCATGGAAAAAAATGCATGATATAATTTTTCCAGCTGTCCAGCTGTATCATTCTAAAATACGTTTTCGTCATTTTTAACTAGTTTGATACCCTGGAATTTAGAATACAAATAAGATTTCTGTGATATGGAGTCCAAACCCCACACGTAACAGCACAGTATATCTTCATTAACAAGAAACATTTCTGTTGATTTCATTTTGCAATGTTTCATGTTACACATAACAAATATGTATGGTCACCTAAATGAATTATTGCAATTCAATTTGGAATGATTGCATAAGGTTATTGTATTATCTCTAGGATGCCCTAGTCTCTGGGTGTCAAAACTGTTTTTATTTAATGGAATAACATGGCAAAGTTAATCAGAGTAGGTTAACCTCTATGGGACTCAAGGTCACAAACACTCCGTTGCAGCTGTAAATGGGGAGCTTGAATTCTTTATTTATTTCTGGTTTTTTGATTTGGAAAAAACATTTATGAGAGACAAAAAGACAAACTGGGAAAAAGACTCACTCCTAGTGAAAGTCTTATTGGGATTTACAGCAGGAAATCTTTTTTTCTGCAGAAAAATCCTGAAAGGTAATTATCATTAGGAGGAAAAGTTGTACTACAATCAAGTCTTTCCCAGAAAATTCCTCATTTTGGCATCTGTCTGAGATTTTACAACACCTTTGAAGGAAATGAAACAAGTGTTTTTAAGAATACCATCAGTGTTATGCTAAGATTGCAACATACTGTGCTAGTCTTCTAATTTTTTCACCAATACTTTGCTTTTATTTTTTTGTCCTGTTTATTTCATCTAGCTTTTTCTCTCATGACAGGCTAATGTTTTTAATTCACTGAGTCAGGAATTGCCTTTTGTGTCTGTGTGGCTGCACAGCCTGCCTAGGTAGGGTCTGCTAAGGTTGCTGGAACAGAAAGCTGAGTGAGTAACTCAAGTTAAGTAACAAGTTGAGTGTGCGCAGCAGGAAAAAAAGCAGTTCCACAAAGACAATAAACTGCCTGTTCAGGGGGCCTTAAGAAATAAATCTGATCTGCAGAGTTTTTAGAGGGCATGTCACTGTGCATGTCAAACACAATGTTGCTTGGTAACAGAGAAGGCGAAAACCCAAAAGATCATCTGAAACACAGCCTACAAACTGAAGCAGATGTCTGCAAAGTGCCTTTGCTCCTAGCTGATCTCCCTAGCATCATCCTCTTGGCTTTTCATACTGTGTTGGCTAGACAATGATGGGGAAAAGGACCATGCAAAAAAAGTTGCTCTCTGTTTCACATAACAGTTTTTTTCAGGTAAATCATTTCCCATCTCCCTGTAGATGAATCTCACTTTGATCCCCAAAACATCATCATTGTCATAGTTAGAACAACAGTTCATCTTAGCTTGCTATTTTGTCTTTTGAGAGCCACCAGTAGCAAACACTTAAGGAAGGATGTCAGAGAGAGTGAGTGGATAGGGCAATACCTCTCTGGCATATCTATCCTCCCATCATCTGGGATCATCCTGGTCATGTGTCCCCCACTCCAAACCAACCAGCTGGGTTTGCCTTGTTTTGTGCATAGTTTGTTGAGCAGAAACCAACAAAGTGCTTCTTGTTCAGACTCAGGCGCTGTCTCTGCCAAGTCTGCAGCTGTGGTACAGCCTCCCCTCTCCAAAGCCACAGAGTTTTGGGTAACCATCAATACCGAGTCCTCAGCTGATGACAATAAATAGACACAGAATCCCTGAGCTCTCTTGCAAACAAAACGGAGCTGCTGCATGTCACTGTCTTGCAACAAATGATTTCCGTTCACCCAGAGTTTTGACTGAATTTCGATCACAGGCTTAAAGAGTCAGCCTTGGTTTACTCAAGGGAACAGGGCTGTTTTCAGTGGTCAGCAAAAGGAAGGCCTATACTGTTCATTAATATTTTAAAAAGCCAAACAGCAAAATGACATAATGAATGATGTATTGTCTCCATTCCCCCTACGTTAAGACGAAGCAATTGTGGGGTTTCTAGCTGACAGCCGATTAAAGGAAAGATCCCTCAGATACCAGCAGTGCTTCTGTGATCACATTTATTTCCCCTAGAACTGGTGGCTGGATCTTGTACTGATTTTCTTCACTCTGGCTGCCTAGGAGCCAGTTTTATTCTGCCTAGCCTTCAAACCTCTTGGAAGTGTGTATTAGCCCTGCCTTTAGAGAACAGATATTGTTTTCATTGCTAAGGCTGTGATGTTTTGAATTAGAGTCCCTATATAGAATAGTAAATTCTCATCCAAAAACTTGCCTATGGATGATGCTGGTGACAGGATCTGTGCTTGAACAGCGCCTAGCTAGGGCTCTCCACGCTACAAGCTCAGCCCCAATAAGCCTGAGTTGGCCTGCCCATGCAGCCCTCAGCTGCACTAACTGTTGTGGAGGGTGCAGTCCCAAGGTCCCTTCACTGTTGCACATTAGGCAACTCCGATGTTACTCAACTCTCCTTCACTCACATAATGACTTCTAGAACCCTAAATCTAGATTCTTTCATAAATGGTATTCTGCATCTTTCTGTACCTTTAAGTACCTAGTTATATTCATGCAGAATCTAACTGGCTGAGAAGATAAAAGCACTTAATGCTCAGATTAGAGGGTTTTTCTGCATGTGTTCGCCATGAGATCTTCTATGATGGAAAATATTAGTGAGAATGATTTAATATCAAATATATGTCTCTGAAGCCACGAATTTAAGTATTTCCCAATTTTCTTTATAAAGTGTGGTCTAGTAGGCAATCACCTCTTCTGTCATAGTAATATAGGGACTACTTCTTATATGCAAGTATAGACTCTGAATATATAACATTTTTACAGAATGAAAATATTGGCTTTGAATTCTTGAAGTGATACTGACATTGTTATGGTAGATGCAGGAGCCTGACACTTCTACATTTGCTTGGTCATTGTGATATATATGGTTAGACATTAAGACAAATGTTTCACACAATTTGAAGGATATTAACGCAATACAATAGTTGATGACTGAAACCCACAGCACACGGATGATGGCACAGAGACCAAATGGAGACGAGTCTCAACTATCCTGGTGTCCACCAGTGTGAGGGCATGTATGAGTGTGATTCCACCTTAGAGTTCCTGCAGAACCTCCTCCACTGACCTTGCTCATTGGTGTGCCTTGCACAGTACTATGAACCACTTCACTGTTCAGTTGACAAAGCTGTTATTTTGGTCTCAGTTTTAAAAGGTGATTTCTCACTTAACCTAAGATCTCATAAAGGGTTCATCTTTAGGAGTTAAACACCTATAGGAGTAATAAAAGTTCTGATTGTCTATTGGTGCTAGTCAAGTAAAAAGGGATTTTATTTTTTGGTGATAAAATATGTATTCATGGTTTTAATTACTAACTTTTCAGGGACTGCATTATGGAAGTAGTTATTAGATGCCACTTAAGAATGCAGATGCACATTTGACACTCAGAGCAGATAGATTTTAGGTGCTTGGTGATTAGACTACTGCTCTGAGAATATTTCCTGGGGACAGAGAGTCTGTGGAAAAAAAGATGCGGATGTAATGCACATTTCTTTGTCACCTTAATTGTGAGGAGGCAATGAGCACTTCATAGCACTAAGTTACACCTTGTTGGTAAAACCTCAGGCAAACGTGAAATACAGTAAGAAGGAAAGGAAGTTATTTGTGAAAAATGGTACCAGGATTTTTCTATTAAGAGAAAGCCAAAAGATTACGAATGGATACAAATGAACTTAATCAAGGCAGGTTGTTTTTCTGGTAAAATAAGTTAAAAAAAAAAAAAAAGAAAAAAAAAGAAAAATTGGCATAAGTCAGCAAGGTAATAGAAATGTCAGCACCAGGTGGAGATTGAGTATAGAGAAGGAACTAATGGAGTGGGGGTTTAGCCTTAGTCTCCTCAGAAAATAAAAATCTAAATTTGAAATTATGCTCATTTATTAATTGAATTTTGTAAGATGCTTATAAAGTCTGGTCCTATTTGTTGGAGAGATTTGTCCTAAACTACTTTTATTTCCTTACTGGAAGTAAGAAGGAGAGTAAACTGTCATCTCGTTATTATAATTAACCCCCTTTTCATAGGTATTCTCTGTGTGCACATATAGTACACAACAGAAAAAAAACAAACTTCTTAGGGAATGTGCTAGACAACTGCAGATACATATCTGTTAATGACAACAGCTTGTATTGCAGCTGATGCATAGATACTTTTTCTCGTCCTCTAAAGTTTTTGTGTGACCACAGTGAAGTTTGGAAGCAGGCTGGCTAAGAGTTTTACTTATTAGTGAATTGCTCCTGTCTTTCACTGGAAGAAAGCTCCACAGAGATCAGAGGTTTGGATCAGACTCATCTGTGGCCTGGAAATCCCCATCTCTTTGGACTGCATGAATTTTTATTCATGAATCTAGATTCAGCTTCTTTCCAAAAATATAAACCGAAAAACAAAACTAGTTTTTATTCGAAGGGATTAAAGAATGATGAATTGCAAATGAAAATATTGCTAAAACCTGTGGATCCTGTAGTTGTCCTTATATAGACATGATACTGGGTGTTGACAAAGTAAACATTCTTCCTCACACCAAAAAACCCACCCAAAGTTGAAAATGGCTTCCTTCGTAGAAATGTAATCTATATTGAATTTCTGCTTTTCTTCAGACTGGCATCTCTGTTTTTTTTTTTTCTTTCCCACCATGTTTATTATCTCTGTCACCACAGATTCTTCTCAGCTCTTCCATTCCTTTTGTTTTAATCCTGGAAATCTCCATTATGCTCCCATTACTTCTTCCATGGGTTAAGAAGAGAGAACTATGTGAAATTCCAGTGGATGAAAAGATGGATGTCTTTGTTCCAGTGTATTTCCTGAGAAATGAATGAAAAGCTTCATTGGGAGGATAAATTGACCAATTAGTAAACATAATGCTTAGAACACTTTTAAGATTACAGACTCTGTAATCTGACGGGAACCGCTCCATCTCAAAACAGGAACATGATGGAATTCTAATTATTCTACATTTGGAAGAATTGATAAATTAAACTGTTCATCCCCAAAATATGCAGAGTATCTAACAGGCATCTGATCCTGAATTTCAAATCAATAGGGTTTAATATTTCACTAGCAACCATACATCTGAAAATCAATGCTGTCAGGGTTAGTAATATTCTCCTACAGAAGCAATAGTTACAAGTCAAGGAGACTGAAGGCAAACTTTCAGGGACAAACTAATGTAAGCTGTTCCAAAAATCTTATCTGCTTGTTTAAAGAAATAAAAACTATTTTACATATTGATTTTAAAATTTTAGATCTTTATTTTCTAACCAATAGAGCAAAGTAGAGCCATTGCAAAACAAGGGAAAAAACAAGAGGCACAGTTAAACATTTGCAGTAACTTGTAATATATAGACTTCTCTGGAAAGGATCTGCTCAGATCCATATTGATATTTACTGCTCGAAAAAACAACCTTGTATAGATATTCAAAACATGTTGTATTGACTAGTACATGCCCATACAATGTAAAACTTTTCTGTGAAACATTGCCATGAAAATGGGTGAAGTATCCAAGGGTCCCTAAGTCTGTACCTTTCTTCAGGCTGTCCTCCTTACAGCCCAGGCATGTCTTTGGTGAGACTTCTCTCCACAACCCCTCTCCTTTAATGTGCACCTTCCATACCCACCATACAAGAGATGGATTTCAACAGCAGTGGAATGTTTTAGTTTGTGTAGAAGGGGCATTGACATGGTGTGATAGGCTGATCCCAAACACTATTCCACCAGTCCAAAACAAAGCTTTCTGGAATGTTTTCTTAATGTCTGGCACTAGCATGTTGTGAAGATTAGGTAGGATTTGCTACTGAGTGCACATCATTTTAGAGCTTGAATGAGCCTGGAATTGAAGGATTAACTTTTTCATGTGTTTTGGCCAAAAGATGAGATCACTGTAGAAGATCCAGCAGGATACTAAAGAAGAGTGCCGTAGAAATGCAGAGCCTAGAAAGCTAAGAACTGTATTACAGCAGGTGCTTCAGCTACTTAGATATATTTCTTAAACACCGTATTCTGGACTGTTGCAAGTCCTCAGAGAGATGATAATTTGCATCTCTGTCATTCTTATTTTCAGATGCTGAACTCTCTGAATTATTCCCAGAGAGCAAAGATGAGCTTCAGGACTCATCCACTTCTTGTTTTCAAAATGACAGAATGCCCATCTCTGGTGGTAACAAAGAAGCTTTGAGAAATGACAATTTGGTTATATTTCTTCAGTAACTATTCTGGGGTCACTTCAGTGCATTGGATTAGGTTTTGGGTTTTTTTTTTTTTGAGTGTGTGTGATGTTTTATTTGATATTTTTAAAAAGCTATTAAAAATAGACAGTTTACAAATTAGCCACTCTTCTGCTGACTTCTGAATGACAAATAACTAGGCTTCATTAACCTAAGGAGGGAACACAAATAAGGCTGCCTTTTTTGGAGAATATTATATATTTGACCTCTCCAGTACAATGTAAATAAGGTTTGCTCAACCGCAAATTATTCCTAGTTTGAGAAATTTCATTTCATGGGTTTCAGCTTATTTTTACATTTAGAATACCCTTAAACTTGATCCTACAACCAGACACCACTATCAGAGGTAGTATGCACATCCTTATCTTCATTTGGGGCTCTCTTGCAGTCTGTGCCTGTGCTGTTCCAAACAGTACAAGTATGAGAATTTCTTCCTCACAGTCCCTATTTCCCAGAAATTGTAAGGTGAGGCAAAGCCCACATCAAGAAAAATTCGAAAATCTTACTCATGGTAAGAGTTTTCCTGAACTCTCACCCTCATTTCCCCACATGAACAGCGCTGTCTTTTTCTTTGCTGGTCAAAAAGAAAGACAAGGTTACAGGTCAAAAGGTACATATCCCTCCCACTGCCTGCCAGTGGCTGTGAGCACTGTTTCTCGTTGTCATGGCTGTGATGTTTAGAACTATTTTGCTAATGTGACTGTTGCAACAATATCATCACAGGGTTTGTAACAACCTAGATATCAGACAAAATAAAATAAAAAGATAAAAGACAGTAAACAACAAACAAGCTTGGTTCTTTCCTTGCTTTGCTTCATTTACTGTGTTTCATTCTTTCAGCTTCCTTCTCAGCTCATAAGTCTTCTGTTTAGCCTGGAAACTTCAAGGCTCATCTGCAGCTAACTGACTGTGACTGTGGTCTGCTAGAGAACAGATAGCATAAGCATATTAATGGCCATGCGGTACTTTCCCCCTGGGAAAAGCCGTTTTTAATATATGTACATTAATAATAATGACCTATTTGTATCCTTGTAGAAAGATATGATAGTCATGATGATTTTGGACATTGTTACATTATGTTTCCAGTTGCAGAGGTAAAAAAATGCAATCATACCTACCTCTATATGCTTATCCTGTGTTAGGCAGTACTCAAAGGAGAAGTACAATGCTATTGCTGAGTCTAAAGGTGGAGAGCACAGAAGACAGTTCACTGAATGATGGAGAGATGCAAGAATAAGTCAAATAAAGGAAAGACTATGTCAAGAAAATACTGCCATATAGCTGTCCTGGGTTCAGCAGTAGCAGTCATTTTTCTCTTTCTTGGTAGCTGGTGCAGTGCTGTGTTTTGACTTTTGGCTCGGGAACAGAGCTGGTAACAGTGATGTTTTGGTTTGGCCAAGGACTTTGTGAGCCTCATGCTCTGCCAGGGAGGAGGGGAAGCCAGGAGGAAGCAGAGACAGGACACCTGACCCAAACTGACCAAAGAGGTATTCCATACCATAGCACGTCATGCCCAGGATGTAAGGGGAGTTAGCTGGAAGGGCTGGGAGACTGCGGGGTTGGAGGAGGTATGGGTTGGTGTTTGGTCGGGCTGGGGGGGCGAGTTATCGGTCGGCTGGTGGTGAGGTGATGTATTCTCTTCCCTTGTTATTTCCTTTATCATTGTTATTATTGGTGGTAGCAGTAGTGGTTTGTGTTATACCTTAGTTACTAAACTGTTCTTATCTCAGCCCGTGGGAGTTGCATTCTTTTCGATTCTCCTTTCTGGGAGTAGGGGGAGGTAAAGAAGGGGGGGAGTGAGTGAACGAGTTTCCTGACTGGGTTTAAACCATGACAATGTCTCATCTGTCTCGTAATGTGTAATGACTGTAGTGTTTGGGCCTCATTCATTCATGAGAAGTTAACAGAGTGACTGCACTTGTAAGCCAAAGCATACTAGGTGGTTCCTGAACACTGAAGTACAATTATCCACAACTGTAAAGCCTGATTGCTGGCATCTTTTCAACTTGGTTCATTATCTGTTTTCCAGGCAATTCATAGCCACAGCTCAGAATTAGCATGGGAAGGGCAATGTTCCTACCTTCTAGTAGACATGAAGCTCTGCCTCTTCTGCACTGGCTTCCTGGTATGGGCCCCAACACCCTCCCAAGAGGCCTGTTAATCTCCTCACACACCTCCCACTAATGCCCTCACTCAGTGTCCAACAAAACCTTTGTGCCATGCTATAGAGTGACCACGAGATGGTGGAATTCAGGATCTTGTGTGGTAGGACTAGTAGAATAGCAAGTAGAATTGCAATCCTGGACTTCAGCAGGGCAAACTTTGGCCTTTTCAAGCAATTGCTAGGGGAAATCCCATGGGCAAGGCTGTTTGAAGGTAAAGGGGCCCAAGATGGTTGGCATTCAAGGATTGCTTTTTCTGAGCTCAAGATCGGAGCATCCCGACACGTAGGAAGTCAAAGAAGAGGGCCAGGAGACCTGCGTGGCTGAATAGGGAATTGCTGGGTATGCTCAAGTGGAAGAGGAGAGTTTACAGGTCATGGAAGGAGGGGCTGGCCACTTGGGAGGAATATAAGACTGCTGCTAGAGGATGTAGGAAGGCAGCTAGGATGACTAAGGCCTCCTTAGAATTAAACCTGGTGAGAAGGGTCAAGGACAGCAAAAAGAACTTTTTCAAATACATGGCAGACAAAATTAACACCAGAGGCAATGTAGGCCCACTGATGAACAGGATGGGTGCCCTGGTGACAGAAGATACAGAGATGGCATAGTTACTGAATGCCTTCTTTGTCTCTGTCTACTCTGCTGCAGGCAGTCCTGAAGAGCCCTGTACCCCTGAGACCTTAGACGAAGTCAGGTCAACGGAGCGGTTTGCCTTAGTCGATGAGGAATGGGTTAGAGACCAGTTGAGCAATCTGGACATCCATAAATCCATGGGTCCAGATGGGATGCACCCGCGGGTGCTGAGGGAACTGGCGGAAGTCATTGCTAGACCACTCTACATCATCTTTACCAAGTCTTGTGAAACGGGAGAGGTGCCTGAGGACTGGAGGAAAGGGAATGTCACTCCAGTCTTCAAAAAGGGCAAGAAGGAGGACCCGGGTAACTAAAGACCGGTCAGCCTTACCTCCGTCCCTGGGGAACTGATGGAACACCTTATCCTTGGTGCCATCTTAAGGCATATCAAGGATAAGAGGGTTATGAGGGGCAGTCAACATGGCTTCACCAAGGGGAAATCATGTTTGACCAATCTCTTAGCCTTTCATGAGGAAATAACACAGTGGATGGATGATGGCAGAGCGGTGGATGTGGTCTACCTTAACTTCAGCAAAGCATTTGACACAGTCTCCCACAGCATCCTCACAGCTAAATTGAGGAAGTGTGGTCTGGATGATCAGGTAGTGAGGTGGACTGTGAACTGGCTGAAGGAGAGAAGCCAGAGAGTTGTAGTCTATGGGGCGGAGTCTAGTTGGAGGCCTGTAACTAGTGGAGTGCCTCAAGGGTCAGTACTGGGACCAGTATTATTTAATATATTCATCAATGATTTAGATGAGGGAATTGAGTGTACTATCAGCAAGTTTGCTGATGACACTAAGCTGGGAGGAGTGGCTGACACACCAGAGGGCTGTGCTGCCATCCAGCGAGATCTGGACAGGCTGAAGAGTTGCGCAGGGAATAACTTAATGAAACATAACAAGGGAAAGTGTAGTCCTGCATCTGGGCAGGAACAACCCCAGGTTCCAGAATAGGTTGGGGAACGACCTGTTAGAGAGCAGTGTAGGGGAGAGGGACCTGGGGGTCCTAGTGGACGACAGGATGACCATGAGCCAACACTGTGCCCTTGTGGCCAAGAAGGCCAATGGCATCCTGGGGTGTATTAGAAGGGGGGTGGTTAGTAGGTCGAGAGAGGTCCTCCTTCCCCTCTACTCTGCCCTGGTGAGACCCCATCTGGAATATTGTGTCCAGTTCTGGGCCCCTCAGTTCAAGAAGGACAGGGACCTGCTGGAGAGAGTCCAGCGCAGGGCAACTAAGATGATTAAGGGAGTGGAGCATCTCCCTTATGAGGAAAGACTGAGGGAGCTGGGTCTCTATAGTTTGGAGAAGAGGAGACTGAGGGGTGACCTTATTAGTGTATATAAATATATAAAGGGGAAGTGTCACAAGGATGGAGCCAGGCTCTACTCAGTGGCAAACAATGATAGGACAAGGGGTAATGGGTACAAACTGGAACACAAGAGGTTCCACTTAAACTTGAGAAGAAACTTCTCAGTGAGGGTGACGGAACACTGGAACAGGCTGCCCAGGGAGGTTGTGGAGTCTCCTTCCCTGGAGACATTCAAAACCCGCCTGGACACATTCCTGTGTAACATTATCTAGGTGTTCCTGCTCCGGCAGGGGGATAGGACTAGATGATCTTTTGAGGTCCCTTCCAATCTCTAACATACTGTGATACTGTGATACTGTGACCACTCTCACCCTGTTTTGGACCTCAGATAAACTAACAAACAAAAGCAAATATTCTAGTGACTGGAAACTGGGGCAGGTACACACAGTCCTGTTAATGGCAACTGTCTGACCATGCCTGATGAGGGACAGGGGAGGATCACAAGGACTGATCTCTGCCCAGATTTGCATTGTTTTGCACAATGAGGTTAGCCAAGCAGGTGACTACAAGAGCATCACCTGATGTGGGTGTGCCATAAAAAATAAACATCAATGGACTATATAAACAGAGCAGGAGAAGAAGTCCTTCAAATGACTCCTCTTCCCTTAATCACCTTCAGTTTTCCAGACTGAGCTAGTCTGTCTTGAACATGAAGGTCATTGGAGATTATAACTCACTAAAAGACCAAAATGTTGCCATAAGAATTTTAGATCTTTTCTGGTAGTGTTTCTCCTCATACATGTTTGGATCACACCTGCCTTTCCACAGACACATCAGCTGGGTGATTTGCAGTTAAATAGCTAATATGTCAAGGTCTCTCATCTGTGTCTTTTCTAACTGACAAGCTCATGATTCTTATCTGAGTCTCTTGGTTTTGGTGTTTACTAATTTTCCTTTTCGTTTGGTTTACAAATCTGATCACTAAATTTCATCTTAACATGGCTACTGTCAAGATAATCCAGTTCTCCCTGGAGAATGTGCTAACCCTCTTACCATTATGTTACTAGCAAATATGTTATATTTTATACCAGTCATTAATGAATAGCAGAGAAGATTGTCTCAGGCTGGACCCTTGTTACATCTCTAGTAATCTCCTAGCTATCCAAACACTCTTCTTTCAGCAGAGTTCGTTATCAGCTCTCTTTAACTAGTTTCTTATGGTTCTCTAATAATCTTTATCTTCTCCTGTTACCTAATAACTTCCCAAACAGCACCAAAGCAAATGTCTTACTGAAATATGAATAGATCTAGCAGACTCCATTGTCTTAAAACTGAATAAATCAGTCATCACGTTATGTGAAAGGTATTAGATTAGTCTGGAATGATAAACTTTTCAAAAACCATGTTGATTTAATAGCAGTTTCTATTTTTGTCCAAGATTCTAATCATTCTTTCCTTCAAAATTTGTTTTAAAGCTTTACGTGCTGCACAGGTCAGACTAACGAGCCCAGAGTTACCTAAGTTAGAAGGGGGGAAACTCCTTAAGTGATGCATTTGTTACTTTCTGAAGATTTCCTAAGATCAATGATTTGACAGTTTTATTGAAAACTTTACCTAACAATGTTCAACTGTATGAAGTTTCACCAGTCTCTTCCTGCTGTATTCTGGGATGAACACTGCAATGTCTCCAGTTGGAGGAAGTGAAGATCTTTGTTTCTTGCTTTCATCTCAATGAGTAGCCATTTCTTCCTGTACCTTCATTCTCATTAGCTAGCTTTCATTTTCCAGTTTCCTGTATTCAATGATCCCTACTGAATGTGAGGCAAATTATTAGTTTAGTTTGGGTTTTGTTTTTTTTCTCCATTACTTTTAATCCTTAATCCATCCTCAACATTGCGAGTAGCTCTGCCTCTCTCCCCATCATCCTTCACTCCTATTTATATAACTGAAGAAGGTTTTGCTGTTCTCCTTCCCTTCACAAAATTGAACTAAACTTGGATTTTGGCAGCTTTCTCTTCCCTGTGCTTCCTGACCTCCAGGATGCAGCTGTTTCTGCTTCAGTTTCTTTTTCCCATCCTTGCCCGAGGGCTGTTCTTGTGCAGTGAAACACATATGCCCTGTGTTGGGCTCTTTGCTGTTTCATGTGCAATCCCCGTGTTCTCAGAAGAAGGAAGTGTGGTTGGATTTCTCCACTTTGCTATTGCTCATCCTGCTTACATGATGTTAGGTCATGTCAGGTTTATACTGATGCAACAGAAAGCAACTATTTTCCAAAAACAAAGCATAACCCTTGTAAGCATGTTCATCTCAGAAATTTCTTACTCAAGCCCTGACACTGACTTCTTTGCTTAAAATGATAACATGTTATTTCAGGTGTGTGACTTAGGTAATTGTATACATATGTGGAATACTGGGATAGAAGCTGTTCAAGCCAATCTGAGTTTCAAACCTTAGAGGAAGAATTAAGGAGTCAGGCTCCATTTTCACTGTGCATTAACATTTTCTTTTTTATTTTTTCCAGAGGTGGGAACTTTTCCACCAGTGTAGTCCAGGCTGAAGCCCAGCAGAACCTTTTTTTTCTTCTTGGGGCAGATCAAGGACAATTCTACAGGGGTTAGCAGAGTCAAAGGTACGTTAAAGTGTTACCATGAGAGAAAACCAAAGCACAGCAGAATGCAACATTTTAAAAGAGCCTTTTTAAAACCTACTTTTTTTTTAAGGACCTTTCCTAGACATAGCGTTTTAAAGCAAGTCCTGGCAGAAAGAGGTAGGGTGTGGACTTCAGAAGAATGCAAATTGTCCTTTCAATTATTGTGGTTGTGGCTGGGCTGGAAGAGACAATATCTGCCTTAGTACAGTTACTGTGTCTTCTGGTTTGACTCCATTTTGGATTAGCAGCCCTTTTGACATATTCAGAAACATTCTACTTTGGAGGCATTATTTAGTAACAAAGTACTGTCTGGAATGTGTTTTGTAGACTCAGAGGGTGAAAAGTTATCTCACATAAAATCTTCCTTCATTTAGAGATACACCCAAGCATACAAGCACCAACTGGCATTCTCTTATTGATCCACAGGTTTCCCTTTCCACAGTGGTTACCAACCATGTCCTTTGCTGCTAACCCCATGTCATCTGTGGCTAGAAAATGAAGACACCCAAGTGTGCTATTGTCAGTCCCAGTCAGACTGTAACATGGGAGCCTGTGGAAGCCTAAGTCCGCAAGCTTCTGATGACCAGGCAGCAAGATGACAAAATGAATTTCTATGATGCAAAAATTAGATCTGATTGATAGGAACATACTTATAAAATGTCATATCTTATAGATGTGGAAGGACCATAGTGCCAGTGATAAAGCGAGATTGGCCAGGTCTGACAAACGTGCATTGGAGCTGCATTATTGACAGTGGGGGATAGTATTGATTGAGCTGCCAAGCTTATCATATTACACAATTATGGTATTAGATTTGCATTTTTAATTCTTTTAGAAGAAATTGGCCCAAGGCAATTACAAGAGAGAAATGCTGTGATGGAGCCTGCTGGTCCAGAATCATAGAATCTTAAGCTTTTAGGAAGAAGCAGCCACTGTCAAAGAAAAATTTTGCCTTCCAGAACCATGACAAGGAAACAATGGAAACACAAAACCAATAAAGCTTTAAAGGATTTGTTCACAACAGGGTTGTCTCAGGAGACAATAAGGCAAAAACAGATGACCATTAAACCTGGGCTAATAAAGATGAGATCTATGGGCTATTTGATTTTTACAGATCACAACACCCATAGATATGCAGCCTATAGAGTCCCTAAGAGTTCACACAATGTCCTCTCTTTCTTACAGCACAGTATGCAAAGGGGTTTCCAAATTCTAGACCTCATCTCGTTGCAGAAGTCACCCAAGTTACTAGCTAGACATGTAGCTCTTTTGCAAGCCAGTGACTCGTGCTCAGTACAATGGATGAGTTGGACATCATAATCTCTTCTCCTCACTGCTCACAGCATGAAGTGGTTGTAAGAGTTAGTTCTCCTGGGATTTTCTCCTCCAAGGAAATTTCTTAAGGACAATCTATTGGTCCAACCCTCTCTTGGCTCACTGCAGGTCTTGTGAATTGGACATGAGACTCCTGTGTCTTTGCTGTTGCACCAGTGAAAAAGACCCTGTTCGTTTTCACTGTTGCTAAATGGAAAGAATAAGGTTTTCAAAGTGTCTCAAGACCAGCAGATGAAATGGTCTGAGTGTTAGGGTTTTGGATTATGTATTTCCTTTTTGGAATACCTGAGTTTTGAAGAAAATTTCTGTGCTGAGGAAGATAAACAGTTTAATCAATGTTATATTAAATGATTCCTCACTCTCTCCAGTCCCAGCTTATCTGCACCAAGCTAGCTCTTTGACTTGTTAACAGCCAAACTTCTGATTTTGAGCTACTGGATGATTTGCATTCAGGGACCACTTTTCATGTTTTCTGGAGACAAGAAATATGAGAGCCTTATGATCTTGTAAAGGCTGGAAAATTTCAATGGTAAATTTTCCTTTCTCAGATCTACAAAAAGGCAGCAAATACTTATTTGGAAGAACAGCCAAGTCAGCAAAATCCTTAAGGTATAAAGGAAAACAAAAACAGATAAAATAAGTATGCAAACTTGCTTTAGAGCTTGATATAATTTTTGTTAGGGTCAGACTTGAGCTGCCAAGGTGAGACCCAGAAGGTTCCCACAGCTTAGGGGTAGTGTCCACAGCTGGGCTATGGCTCTGGCCCACCCTTAACATCGTAGAAAACCTGACAGAGGTATGTCTTTGTAGATCTAGTGAGTCATCAGTGGTTTGAAACAGAAGCAGGAAGCTGGGTTTAGGGTGAGAAAAGGGGCAGGCATGTCAGAGGGATCCCTGGCCTCTCTCCAGCCCTCTGAAACGTCTGCACTAGGCAGAGGGCCTGGGGAGCTATGTCTTGTGCTCACTGGCGGGCCCAGTGAACACTCCCAAGCTGCTCAGTACTTACTAAAGCTAATGTGCTTCTGAGTCGTTATGCTCGTGTGATACTGTGTGTGTGACTGTGGAGTTAGTGTGAGGAGGGGTTGTTGTTACAGATTAAATGAGTCTTCTAACATGGTCAATAGCTTCGATATTTAATGCTGAGATATTGTCCAAAGGATTGGTCAAGGCTTCTGGGTTGTGCTGGTAACAGTTCTGCTCTCCCAATTACAGGAACAAGCACTCTAAATACCCTAAATAAATGCTCTGGAAGAAGCTTTTGTTAGGATCAAAAGAAAGGTGTTACTGAAGTACTTCATAGTGCTGCACCACTGCTATTACAGGCAACTCCTCAAGATAAGGGACAAAGTATATATGACAGCAATATATAACAGAGGTAATTTGGAAGACAATGTAAAAATCAATGCTCTACCAGTTCAATTTTTATTCACTGTTATGACTGAGAAAAAAGGAAGAACTTTTAGAACACATCATACTTTAATACAGAGATGACTTAGACTGGGGAGTGGGTGGGGCAGTGCATTGTGATTAATGAGCTTTATGGTCAGCCTTTCATGGCATATTAGTCTGTTTACCCTTTGGTTTGCATGAGTGTTTCAAAGAGCAGCATGGTGGAAGAACACATTTAAAATAACTCTGATTGTTAAGGGACAAATAAAGGTCCCAGGCATTCAGGAGAAACGGAAGTCCCTGAAACTTACATAATGCTTTCTTTTCCCTTACTGATTTTTTTTTTTCCCCAGTTGATGGCATCCTTTTCTTACGGGTATGTTAACTACTATCACTGTACTGATATACTTTCTAGAGATGGCAACTTGAAAAATATCTAACGTCTGTATATTATACATTTTCCAAAATGTAATAAGCTCCTGGTCCAAATATTTAAGCTTTGAATTGTGCAGGACTTGTGTGGAACAATAGGGTTTATGGTCTTTCTTAAACCATGATCCTTTCTATCCTTTCTAAGCAATGTGATTTTCTTTTGCAGGTACAGCATAGATATTACACATTGCAGAACTGGTTTCTGTTGTCAAGTACACTGAACTTTGCAAAAAAAAAAAATGGAATCAGCAGATCATAATGGATAAACAGCTATGATTGCCCATCAACACGTATCATCTAATGATTTCTCCTGTATCAACTCAGCTATCATAGCATTTTGAGAAGAGTAATTAAAAAAGACCTAACTCAGTGTCATAGATAGCAAAAGACCTCAGATGGCCTACTGGAAGACCCTACCTCAAGTGAAGCATTAATCCTAAGGAACAGTATAGGGGAGGAGTGGGAAGGGATAGGCCTTAAAATAGCCCTCTTTCTTACCCAGTCCTGGAAGGAATATTCTTCTTCTGTCATTCTGTCTTTGACAACTGATCCACAGCAAGACCATAATAAATATCTACAGAAACCAGCTGCCCAAACAAACAAAAGCATAAACAATATAAATTGAACTCATACACACATGCACACATATAGAAGAGACCATTGACACCTGTGAAATAAAGAATTTTCATTCAGAATCAGCTCATATAAAGAGAATTTCTGCTGGAGCTGGCCAAAGTGTAAAAATTCAGTGTCATGAAACTTTTAGGGTTCCGTAAATGTTTTTGTTCCACCCTGGAATGAAAACAAAACTTTAAGAACATTTTTCTTACTTGGAATTTTGTCAAAAATTAATATTTTGAGATTGAAAAACTCCAGGTTTTGGTACAGGCCTCCCTCTGCTTTTAGTCAGAAACCTTGGGCTTCAGAAATCTTTGTCAAAACCAATATGTCTTCACAGGATATTTCAGCTTTGATAAACAACATCTTTTAATGAAACGACGTTTTGTTGAAAATATTCCAGCCAGCTCTAGCGGCGGCCTTTGTGAGATTGGGCAATTGAGTATTATTAATATTGCTAAATCTTTCTTTTCAAAGGCCACCGTGTCTCTTGATGATCACTGGGCATAAGGAATTAATTACTTGGGGTGGGGGGTGAGAAGATGGTGAAGAGGATGAGGGGTTAGTAGTGTGGTTTATTGGACCCAGGCACGGCATAGTAATAAAGCTACCCACAGCCAGGTCGCAAATCATATTTTGTGTTTTCGATGTTATTTAGTTGGAAAAAGAGAAGCACCTGGATGAACACTTGGTCAGCAGGGCTGGAAGAGCCTACCATTGGCCACGGGCCTGATCCTGTCACCGCTCTGCAACACAACGGTCAAGGACATTGCATAGCTGTGAATTCTCTACACACCAAGAGCCCTATCTCTTTGGTACTGTGTCAATGCTTTGTGGAGCTTTTTGGGATGAGACAGGATTAGATGGTGGGAGAAGGCATCATCTCATCTCTTGAGTTGGTGGATATGTCCCTATTTCTCCTCTGCCCTCACCTTTCTGCACTGTCAGAATTTTGGCAGTGGGGAGACGCTTTGCTTTTTTGTAGGGAGGGTGCTTGCTGGGAAACACATCATACATACAGCAAGGGGCTGTTAGGACCCTGGTGCATGAGAAACTCCTGAGAGCTGCCCACAGCCCTGCAAGTACATGCAAGGGTCATAGCGTAAACATACATATAAAGCTGGACTGTGTTACATCTATTGGTTCATGAGCCCAGCATGCTACCAAAAGTATCTGGGTTGGGATGTGTGCTTAATCCCTTCTGTCCTCAGGGTGAAGGGGATAGGAGATAAAAATCATGCCATGTTATACCTGGCCTCTAGCTGCCTGCCCCAGGGGGTACTCTGCTCAATAGCCAAGCGAGAAAGGCAAAGCTGCTGAATATAAGCATAGAGGGGAGAAGGAGGGGAAAAACGAAAAGGATGTTCCTGAAGTTTGTCCATCCCCTGTGAAGAGACCGAATACATGTTCACAGGAGTGAGGATACATGGGAAGAGGCTTTTGTGGAAGGTTTCCCTTGGAAAAACTGGAGCTTTTGGCAAGACTGTGCAATGGACTCAGCTGTCTTCAAGATGCTGTTGGACATAGAAATTAGACTGCATCCATCTTATCCCTCCAGCTTAAGTTTTTGGTCCACTATACAGGGGAAATAAGAGAAAAAACAAGATTTGTCTGTGGCCTTCTTTTCCTTTCTGGTGTAATGGTGTCAGGACACTGAAAGGCCATATGCTTCACTCCTCTCCCAGGATATCACACACTGGCCCTGGTTACAACGTGCCAACAAGTCCTCAGGAGAAGGAGTTTGGGTGTAGAATATAATTGGCAGGTATACCTTTGATTGCCATGTGTTTACATGCAGAATTCATTTCAAGACATTCTTATTAGGTGGCTGTAAAAAAAAGTGTGCTACAAGAACAGTAGGATATTTTCCTCTTCTTATGCACTATAAGTTAATTTGTAGGCAATTACTGCATCTTGAAACACTTTCATTTGCGCTGCAGGAAGCAGAAGATTTTTTTATTATTATTAATTACTGATGATTCAGATCAGGAGCCATTTATCACCTTCTTATTTTACAAAAATAACTGACCGGTTTTCAGTGCAATGATGTCTATGGTGCTTATGAGTACACGTATACACGGGTAAACAATTTACTTGGCCAAGAAATTGGCATGAGGGAAGCAGTTCTGTCAATTACACTTTTGATTTTCAGGAGTAGGGGAGATAGGCTATTGTCAAACCTCATCTGGCTCCAAATTATGTTATTGCAGTGCTCTTCTTGTCAGATGGAGCACACTTATTTCCTGTTGATAGTATATAGCTAATGGCAGATAATTGCACTGACAGATTTAGAGAGATCAGTCAGAGTTAAGAGCCAGAGTGTTATGAAGCAAAAAGGAGGAGGAGACTGTGGTTTCACTGACAAGCAAAAGCCACAGGGAGACAGCCTTTCACTGGGCCTAGGCAGCTAACATCCATTTACACCTTTGGAAAGCTCCTCCACGATTTGTATTAGTTCACACTTCAACCACAGTGCTCATTGATTGTGATATATAGCTTCCGTGACCAAGTTATTTTATCAATCAATCAGCTTTATAACGTCATTCTGCCTGCAGACCATATGATCTTCTCATGACAAAAGATGGCCAACCAGAAAAATCATACCTGCGCCAGCCCTCTTTGCTGTTGATTTCTACACCTGAATATGCAGGTGGGGAAAGGGTGACATAAAATTGTTGCATCTACGGCACTTTTCCATGAGATGAGAGTGGCAGAACCCACAGTTATCTCTATTTGAACTTATCAGATTGAAATTACTTTTAGCACACATTTTATCTATTGTCTATATAAATGTTTTGGCTAAAAATACATACAGGAAAACCTAGATGCAAAGATAAGGCGAAGGAATTTTTGGTTAAGGAGGTAGATTCTGTACTGGAGTCAAGATGGCCACAATGACCACAAGATGACCACAATGACCACAAGATCATCCATCCTCCTTCCCCACTTACCTCCTTTTCTCCTCCCCACAAAAGGAGGAGTGAGGGTTACACAGTGACTCCAAGACTGCAAACCTCTTGCTTCTCACCCTCCTCCCTGTCCAGTCCTTTGGTTTTTATAAGCTTCTCCTGACAATGCTGTAAGGTTACTTGGGTTTTTGCTAAACTTGGAGGTTTTGATGTTCAGCTGAAATTCTACCTGTTTTTTGTTCTTATCAGTCATGCAAGAATGTGTTGGTGAGAAGGTTAAATGAGCTGTTGCTATATACAGAACAAGAATTATGGAAAAAAATACAAGCAATTGTTGAGATAAAAAAATAGATTTATAAAGTGAAGTATTAGACCTTTGCTCTTCAGTTAATGTGCCAGGGATTTGCAGAAGTACTTCTGTGTAAGGTCGATTCTTCTTGAGGGATACTTGAGTCCTTACACAAATATGATTTAGTAAATTGTATTTATGTAAAATACATTAAAGTAAATCATTAAAGTAAATTGGGGTGATGAGATTTTGCATGAAGTACTACATTTTGTTTTGGTGGTGCAAATGGAAACCAGAAAAAATTCAAATTCTATTTAATTAAAATTTTTCTTTGCCACATAAGGTGACAAAAAGGCAATGAACATAGTGTCTTCAGTCATTCAAGTCCTCTAAGTTCCAGTCAATAAGTTTATAGCCTTTCAACTCCTCTGCTCTTAACATAACTTAAAAGCGTTGGAGTGTAAAAGTGGTCTAACAAGTGCTCCTGCTGTAACAAAACTATTAGTTTCATTGATTTTCTAAGAGTAAAACCTCCAGCTAAAATTCAAGAAAGAGATTAATACAACTACCTTTTAATAATATTAACTTTCATGAAATCAATATTTTTCTCATATTACACTATACTTTGCTACATACCAGCCACTATACAAGTGGTGATAATCGATAAAGAGCCTGTGTATTTGCAAGGACCTTTTCAAAGGCTGGTGTAGTGGACAAGGATTAGACAAATCTGGCCTGAAAAATTGATGCCACTTTGATTTCAAATGTCAGCAAACTGTTGCCTGGGGCTCCAAATGATCCAGAGGGCTTTTTTGGTACTAATTGTTGGGTTCATTGTGGTCCTGATGTAATAATGGAAGTTATATTCTTGGCCATGGTGGAGCAACTCTTTCCATAACAGCACTGTGCTGCAGAGGCCAGGTTGTAGAATCTTGTAAAAATCCTGTATGTGCATTGGTAGAAAGTTTGGGGTGATTACCAGTTTATAGGAGACTTCACTGGTGCTCTGAATACAGAATCATAGAAAAAAGGAGCTTGGAAAGGACCTCTGGAGATCATCTGGTTTAGACTGTCTGCTCAAGCAGGGCCATCTACAGACAGCTTCCCAGGATCACGTTCAGACAGCTTTTGAGTATCCCCAAGGAGGGAGACTCCACAACGTCCGTGGGCATCCTGTGCCAGTCCTCCCCACAGTAAAATTGTTTCCTGATGTTCAGACAGAGCCTCCTGTGTTTCACTTAGGCAAGGACAAGTTTCACACACTGCTTAGTTGTATCTGTTAAACCTCTCAATATTTAGCTTATCAGCATGTGTTTGCAACCCACGGATATTAATTACCACTATAGGCTGATGGGAAACCTCAGATTAGGATCCCTAATGTCACCACCCCACAGGGAGGCCAGTGAATCAGGATGTTCTGTGTCTCCTGCCAGATGTCCACAAAGAAACTCAAGGTCCAGGCATGTTTCTTTCACAGACCTTGTGACTGCATGCACGTTGGATAAATCAAGGGGAGTATCACACTCTGGTTTCATCCTTTAGCATGTCTCACTATGTTAAAGTTTGTGCCATCGTCCTAGGGCAAAAATTGCAGTTCTCACTTCAGTGCTTAACCAGGGTGGAGGTGAGGTGGACCTGGAGGCAGGGCCACAGGCCATGTCTAAATAGTAATCATGTGGATTTGGTGTCCATCTGAAATTCCACCTCCAGAGTCCATCTGGTTTTACTGGAAACCGAGCTTTGGAAAAACGGCTGGAAAACTTCAGATCCAGTATATAGTCCCCGCTATGCCTTCTGCCAACATGGACAAAACCACTTTATAATCATCAGTATGGGTTACCATGGGGGCTCCATATACCGTTGCGGTGGACACTACCTACGCCTAATTGTAAAAATAAATATATATGATATCAATAAAAGTTGCGGTCTGTCATTGAATCTCATATTGAATGATTCTGTGTCTTTTCCCTCTTAGTATGAGCTAAATTCAACTAATATTTGGCTGTGGTAAAATATCCCTATGCTCAAATTTAGAGAAGTCTCAGGGATGCTGTGAGAATTTACTGTAGGAGTAATAATGAGGAAACTCCTTATCCACACCCTCTTTCCTTTCCAATAATTAATCTGTGCAAAATATTGATATAAAAGTTTTGCCAAAACAGATAGTCTTCAGAGAATGATGTTTTAAAGAAGGTGAGATTTTCATAAGAGTGATTATGTCAAGTTTGTGAGAAATTACCTTGTATGGCTTTTAAAATTACTGCTTTGTAAAGTTTGTTTTCTGAGAAAAGAATATTTCTGTTCTTTTAATGCTTCTGTATTTTATGAAAGTCATCTTGACAAACAGAATTTTTGAATTTTGATCAATTCTAGTATGAAACTTTGTTAGCTATTAGTTAGGACAGAGTTAGGACAGAGACCTAAATGTCAAAGCATAGAGGATATGAACTGAAATATATTCCTTCTTGTTTGCAGGCATAAGTTATATGCCTGAAAATAAATAGTTATTTTGGATATTGCTAGGATATGCCAAATGTTCCCTCACTTACAATATAAAATTGGCTTTAAGGTATCTTACCTGTTGGAAGAGTAGTGTTAGACACATTATATGGTGAATTTCTGTGCATGGCAGAGTAACTCTCATGTGAAGAGCATTGCCTGCATCATCATGAACTGTCATTAAAATAGGTAGCTAAACTTTAAAAGGGTGAGTTTGTGGTTTTGGGGAACTTCTTGCATTTTGCTGTACCACTGAGTGAACCCTGAGATCAGGGAGTTAAACAATGGTAGCAGGCACAGAGCTGAAAGCAGGGGGTAGCTGCTGCCAGTCCTTCTGCAGTGTGTAACAATCCTTCCCATGCTGGTTTTATGCATGAACAAAAACTGAAGAGAGAACAACAGGGAGGGCATTCATGGCAGGGTTAGGAAAATTTTCTCGGGATCTTGCTTCGGTGTCAATTCCTGCTTTTTCATTCCCGGTTCCAGAGTACTTCCTTCCTTAATACAGCATTGGTATTGCAAATGTTTTTGGAAGGCAAAGTGTGCATATGAAGAAATCAGTTAAGCAGAAAACCCAATTTGTTTCACAAGTGATTCTGATATACGCACTATGAGGATGCCTGGTGATGTTTTCTGTGAGGATGTGTGCTGTTTTCACAACCAATAATCTAGACAAAAAGAAGACAAAGGTAAGTAGAGACTGTTTAAACAGCCATCTGTGAGCCAGAGCCAGTAGTGGTAAATCTCAAAGGCTTTTTTGTTGTTTGTGTTAGTATTTTTATTTATTTTTCCTAGTTTATCATCTGAATTTCTGTGTCTTTCCCTCCACTGTCCTTGCTGCAATAGCAAATACCAGATCCTGGACTGCAAAATCACAAGGACATGACAGGTTCTTTAGGTTTTCTTATTTATTAACTTAATAATAAATCCACACTGTACAGAAGACACATTGCTACAAAAGCCTACCAGCCTGTAGGGGCTGGTGCAGCATAGACCACGGGAGCCCAGCCAGGTGGATGAATGATGCCATGACATGATGTGCAGTAGCCATCTCCCAGTGCCTGTGATGAAGACATGGGTCTCACCTGGGCGATTAGCAGAGCTGCCTTTTCCACACTTGCGAAGGCAAATTGTGGGAGAATTAAAGCTCTGCTAGGCCTCCTTCACAGCCTGAAATCCCAAATCTGTTGCACTTAAGATAGTTCTGCATGCAGGAGAATGTGGCTGTGAATGGCAGGAACTAACGGCAGGCTGGGTTTGATGGGGCTTGTGGCTCTGGCAAAACAATTTTCAGTGCCTGTGGGCACACATGCACACACAGAGAAAGTGAAGTTCTCTATCCAGCTTAGAAAGACACTGTTCCCCAAATGAACGATTAATGCTTAAAAAAAGTCTGAAAAATGGATATCCCTTTGACCTTTCTAAGGTTTGTCATTTAGTTGACATACCCATTACCTAAAAAATCAAATGTGTTTGTCTAAACATTATTCTGATGTTTGGTTTGGGCACCAAAGGTCAGACAGCTGACCACTAACTCGCTGACAGTGATCAATTCAGTCTGAAATCTTGTCACTTTCCCTGTTTATTCTGCTATCCATCTCTGCTTTGCCAGCCTCCACTGCCACTTTCTGCTGTTGAGGCGCTTTTAAACCTAACAATAATCCAATTTAGAATTGATCAATGGGAACGTGTGGTCAGTAAGCAAAATGACAAAGTCTGCATACAACCGCTGACCACAATCTGGTGGTATTTTACATAGGGCTGATTGCAAACTTAATATATGTAAACGGCACTTAACCACAACTGTTCTGGCAAAGAAGAGGTGGTGGGGACATAGGTTTCATGCGCTCAGGGCTGACACTTGTCTCATGCAACAAATCTGTGCGGCCCTCTATTTCCTTATTCAGCTGCTTATGCTTGGTCTGACACGAAAGAATTTACCACAGGCAACAGCAGTGTCCCAGGTTTTGCTGTGGTTCTTTTCCAGCCAAATTTTACTGTAAAATCCAGCCTTGTTACTAGGAGAAGTTTGTGCAATTACTAGGAATATCTCAGAAAAAAAAAAGCCTACAAGCCCACACTGAGCTGTAAGCACAAAGTAACAAGGCAAGAGAAGGAGAGCTTCTAATTCTCAGTGTTTATAGGCTTCTTATTTAAAGGGAAGGAATATGAAGTACCATGGGGTTGTTCTCTTCATTTTAGTCAGGTCACACAGAATGAAAGCGTAACAAAAAGAAAGAACAACTTAAAAACTACTTCTTAGGCTCACACAGAGAACAGCATAATGCCCAAATAAGAGCATCCCACATAGATAAAAAAGGTATTTAGGTAAATGCCTGGAGAAAAAATCCTCCTCTGCTTTCTAGGCACTTTTGAAACACTGTTTTCATCCCTTCTACTTGCCCTGGGAGACCCCTCAGTCTTCAGATTGCAGCTCACAGGCCAGAAATGGTGCATGAAAAATGATCAAAAAGTAAAACACTATTGTATATTGTGTGTTCAGCATTTTTCATTAGCTGCTAAACCAAGCCCTAAATCTGCTTTGCTTGACTGCCCATATGACTATGTGCAGGACAGAAGACTCCAGTCTTGGAAACTACACCTAAGCCTTGACAGGGCAGACTGATTCACAATACATGCTCATAGCGGCTGTTCAAAGTGTGTTCTAGGTTCTGCTGGGAAAGAGAAAAAGACTACTGCAAGTATTTTCACGCACATTAAAATTGTAAGCACACCTATGCCCAAGTGTTCAATACTGGAGATATGTTGTGTTTCATCAGTGTATGCAAATTTTACAGCAATAGTTTGCACAGCCTGTGATACATGGGACAGTGCATGCCACATACACTCATTTACACTGCTGAGATTCAACTTTCTCTGCTATGGCATGACATTTTCTGTCTTCTGTATGCACTTTTCATATTTCTGCTCTGATCTGCTCACTGAGCCTGTGAGATAGGGCTTATTTTGGGAGGAATTTGTGATTCGACTATGTATCAATCCTTCCACTTGTCTTTCAAGGGTTATGTTCCTTGTGAGGGTTGTTTTATGAGGTGCACATGCACTGGTTGTACTCCTTGTATGCAAGTCACCTGCCCAAGCAATGAACTGCAGCTCTCACACCCTTGCTATCCTTGTGGGCCTGTGGCAATCCATCTAGGTGAAGAATAGGCTCTGTCCACAGCATTTTCATCCATCAGCATGTCTCTTGGGAAATGCTTGTTGATGTTCCTGGGACAATACCATGTATTCAGCCAAAGAGCATGGCAAAGATAGCACTAGTGGCTTCTCTTTGCTTTCATTTGGAGGTGGGATAGGCCAATGGACCGATCCTTGGCTGCAGTTTTCACCTTCAGGCCTCCAGGATGCAGGAGGTTCTGGTACTGTGATGTTCCACCTCCTTGTAATAAGGAGGGAAAACACAAATCATAATCTAGGAGAGCTTCTCTCCTGGCAGCTCTGCAAGGAGCACATGAAAACGTAAGCTCTGGGCAGAGCCACAAGTGCAAACAGGTCTTGGAGTCTCTGTTCCAATAGGCATAATACTATCAAGACAAAAGAAGATGGTGTCATTGGTGTCATTTCATCTGCTGTGTTTGGCTTTTGGTGCATTACAGTACTGATCCTTCTTGAGCTGCACCTCCCTCCAGTATGCTGACCAGCTCTGCAAGATACCTCAGGCTGTACCTCACTAACTCCAGACTTGTCACATGGAGATCATTCACTCTTGCAGCATCCTTGTGACTTCATGACACCAATCTTCTGTTGTCAGAGACTTTATATGTCTTGCATCTTACCATGGATTATTTTGATAGGACTTTTTCTAAAGGGTGGTGGGAACAGTTTGGACTTCTCTTGAGAAGGGAACCCAAATTCCCCAGGGTGCTGTGGACCCTTGACCCATTCCTTTCTTCTGAAACTGCCTTTTTATTGTGTCTCTGTTTAATCCTGCAAAATTTATGAGGTGGACTCTAGTCTCAGTGCTGCAGCCAAGTTGAGGGACAGAATTTCAGGCCTGGCAGATTTCCTCTTTTTCTATTGTTTCTCCATCCTTTTTTGTCATGGTGAGGAGCAAAGGGAAAACTGCCCTTTCAACAGGCATGGCAGACTAACTTCAAATAAATCGGTCCTTGAGATAATATTTTAAATCTCTTGTATTCAGTTATTTTTGCCAGACTCAGCTATCCTTTCTCTCCTCATTCTATCTTCTCCTCCTCATTGAGGGAACCTTTCCATGACACCTTGCTTTGTCAAGAGGATGAACATTTTTACCTTTGATGGGATAAAATAAAAATAATTTTTTATTTGAGCATCCTCCTAAGATTTCAACTGCCGATACCCTGGCTTGAGTATGCTGGAAAGCAAATCAGCTGAATATCATTTGGCTAGAGTACAGATATGTTAACTTCACTATTTGAGGATAGGAATTGTCTTTTAGTGTGAAATCGATGTACTTCTGAATTATGTGCGGAAACATTCAAATGCTTCAAAATAGCTCCTGACAGGTGTACATAGCAAAAAAAGACTTAGCTGGGGAACATTTTGAAACAGTTTTAACGAATATTTTAATGAATTTTTAAGTTATCTGTGTAGTCAGGTTTTGTGTGTGCATTTGCATGTATAGACACCTAAGAAAGCATCTTCTCTCATTTTCATGGAACCTTTCATGCTTGTAGACCAGATTCACTGAAACCTGGGTTTATGGCCGGATCCATTGGAACACAATTGAGCTGTCTGCTGTTAGTATCATAAATGCTATTGAAATCACAATTTATGTAGTTCTAGTATCTTTCATATACCAGGACAACTGCCTACCTATAAAGCTGGCTAGACCACAGAACAGGTAAGTAGTTAGTCAGTAGAAGAGGTCTTCTTGGACAGTAGCAGAAGAACTACTTTATTTCCAAATTTGGGGAGGGTTATTAAAAAATAGGAGGAAAAAAAATCATGATTAACAGTTCTTAAACAGAAATAGTTTATTATGTGTTGATTCATACAGATTCTCGACATGCAAGATCCACTGCTAGTACAAATTTACATAGGTTCTTGGAACACCGGGGTATTGCGATAACAGATAATAATGCTCTGGCTCCAATCCCATGTATTTCAGCTGACTACCATGCTCTTACCCCTGGTACCACCTTTTTTGTCTTTAAGAAATTATTTTAAATTGTAATGTTTATTCATTAGAAAAGAACTGGTGATTAATTGTCAGCATTGCCATACCTGTACTAATGTAGCTAGAGATCCAGAGATGGACTAATTGGAAACAATGGCTTTCCAGACATGATTTCTTTCGTTCTTCATTTTTAAGCACATTTCTCTGATTGGTAAGTTCAGATAATGCTTCAGTATAGCAGATTTAAATTTGTATCAGCTGTGCTTATTTAAACTTATGATCAGATCATATTTGCATGCATTCCTCCTACTCAACAGACATTGGTTTGTTTTTAAAATAATAACACGTCTCAGCAATATAATCTTCCTTTGATAGCCTGTTCAATATATTTTTAGAATGTAATTAAACCATATCAGTACAGTGACAGCAAATTGATGACCTTTTAATTATTTCAGGATAGCTGAATGCATAATCATTTCTCATATACCTTGAGAAAGTAGATAATGCTTTGTGAATGAGATATACATTTAACTACGGCAGGGTCTTTTTGGTTTTCACTTTTAAACATATTATCTAGTTCTTGCTGTGCACCACGAGGATGTGAATAGATGTATACTCTGTCCCAACATTTGCTTTACTGGGAGGTTTGAGTAGCTGAATCCTTCAAATCCCAGTAACTTCGTGAACAATACATGTCAGGTGATTAAGATGTGTGTGATGAATGTGGACATTTTTTTTTTTGGCCGCTTCTGGGTTTGTACAGTGAACTTTGGGAGTTCACATGGTCCTTTATGATTGACCTAGCTGAGCCATTGCTGATGAAGTTGTCACCTCCAGCACAGATGTAGCACAGCATGGCCGAAGCAAGCTGCTCATCATCTGCAAGTGCAAGATTTTCACGGCAGGACTTTGGCCATGGTACTTACATTTAGAATCCAAGGTGTCTGCACATTGCAGACAACAGCTATGTCTCCTGGGAAGCTTTACATTTTAGGGGAAGCCCAGGTAACAGTGGATGCTCAGGAGGCTCAGTTCAAATAAATGTCCAAAACTAAAGCAATTGAGGCTGAGCATTTGGTCTTTGTCACCTGCATGGATAAGGATGTGGGAAGATGATGGCCATTAATTTAATTTTTAGTTTGTTACCATTGGTCCGTGCCCATGGCAGGGGGGTTGGAACTAGATGATCTTAAGGTCCTTTCCAACCCTAACTATTCTATGATTCTATGATGCTGATCTGCACAGTTAACTCTCAAAACTCTTGGGAAGATAGTGAGCTCCATACTGACGTGGGAATTACTACAGTAAGAGTAATAGAACAACTCCTTTAAACACTTTGGGGAACAGCATTCCATGAAACAGAGTACTTCTAAAGACTTTGCCTCATCAGCCTTTGACCCAATAACCAAGTACAGAGTGAGGGCTTCTGAAAAAAGCTGAAAAAAGACTGGATGTGGGAGATAATGCTTTTTTCCCCCTAATGAAATTAAGTCAGATATTTAATCTTTAGAAGGATATTTAATGTCATTAATTTGAGAAAAAAGTAGGACTGCTTTGTAACAAAGCAGCTCAAGTAAATTAGCTTGATTTATTATTGTGTATGGGAAACATACACTGTGTCTCAAGTAGCTTTTTGCTTCACAAATGAATCAGGCTTATGATTCCCAGTCATACAGTACACTTCTTTGGTTTTGTTCTTGCTGAGTCTTTTTGGCTTTTCTTTCTCTCTTGGCCATTTCCAGCAGTTTGAGTGTTTCTGCTGCACTGTTCATATAAAAGATTTCCATTAAGAGCATGCCTTTATGATGATATAGACTTTAGCATTCTTTTAACTGGTGGGAAATGGGCAATAGGACTTTCGTGAAGAATGACATCCCTGTACTTTTACACATTTAAAAAGCAGACATAAAGCAGACCCAGAGACGAACAAGATTGGGTGCTTACCATATGACTTCACAGATCACTGCAAGTAAAAGGTGGTCATCTTGCTGCACTTATCCTCAATGAACAAGCTTTGATTAAAACTTTCTCGATGATTGGAAATCCAGGCATTTTTAAGATGAACAACCTAGTTTGTGCCATTTCATACTGGTTATCTAATTCATAAAGTTTCTGCTGTGAGTTTGACCATGCAGCATAATTTTGGCCAACGCAATGCTGTTAACTAAAATGGCTATACAAGAAAAAACATTTTCTTCTTTGTTCCAGAAACTTAGTATTTATTTTCCACCAAAGGCATCAAGCTGTTCACCGCAGCTCCTTGCCCAAACCAAAGGATCTCTACTTCAAACATTATCAGCTGTGCCCTATAGAGTTGCCACAATTCCTAACAGATGGAGGAATGTCTATACGCTGTATTGTTCAGATTAAACTGCATGAGGACTGTATGTGAGTAATATTCCACTATGACTTGGAACCAGCCAATATGGGAAAATTCAGTGGCAGCACTGAAATCCACAGCTCATGTTATGTATTGCAGCCTCTACAGTGTGGTACACTCAACTGAACACCCCTGAAACAGAGAAAATGACATAAAAAAATCATAATATTTTTCCAAACTGCTGAATTTCCTTGCTTTTATTAATGCTTTTTGACCTGAGCTTCTGTGGTTTAATTTCCTGTAGGTATCGAGTAACAGTGAATCAAGCAAAGACCTTAACCTTTAGTCCCTTTTGCGTTTAAAGCTGCCTCATCTTGACAGTGTTTAAACTGCTGTTAATTCCTCTCCTTTTCTTCACCCTACTCACTCAGTGCTTTCTCTTTAGCATTGTAGAATATCAACCACTCTGTATGCTGATCTACTTTCATTAACTGGGTAGCTTTTGAATACCAACACCACGACAGGCAAAGTAAGAAGTTTTCTAGCTACAGTTAAATATGGTTTGTTTTGCCCAAGTGCTCTGGGACTTCTCTGGACAGGAGCTTGCACCCTGCAGTGCAGGGATTGCATTGTCTGGCACAATGGAGTCACAGCACTGATCTTCTGAGCTGTTTCACAGTGATGCTATGAGAGAAACTAGGCACAATATCAGGGCCCTGCATTTGCAGCAGATTTACTCTCCTCTGATATAGGCATGTTTCAGCTGAGATACCTCAAGCTTTCAGCAACATCCCAGGGTGATCAAAGATACACCATCTGTGAGCTGGGGAACCAAGAAACTACTGACTTCAGAAATCACTAAAAGATGAAGGGTTTAACCTACGCTGCAGGAATGAAAAGAATACTTAGCATAGTTGCATCTTGCTTAATTTTCTACTGTTTTCCATGTCTTGCCTTTCCTTACTTTTCTTTTAAACATCTCTCTGTGGAGCTGACAACCTAATCTGTTATCTATGCCATACCCTGCTTACTTTTTATGTTCCTTTTGTTCTAAATAGAACCTGTAAATACCATGACCTGTTACACTGATAACAGAAGTTTTGCCTGATTCTTTGCTTGCTTTCTTGCATCTAAGGCAATACCTCAGGAAAACACATGCCTGCTAAAAGCGGGGCTCAGGTGAGAGAGCAGCCCTTCAAAGCAACTGAGCTTCCACGTGCCAGTATCTGTGCTAACAAACAGCTTTCACTCTCTTTCACATTCTTTCATTTAAGGGTTTCATCTGTCTCAGAAAAGTTTAGCATAAGTGATCAGAGATATGGTTCTACGGAAAATTTGTGAAATAGGAAAAAAATATTTAGGTGTTAGGTTTAATGCAGTTTTTACTTTGTAGCTGAAAGGGTCTTGGGGAAATCTCTGGGTTCTATGTCTAAAGCAGGCTGCTTTAAATAAGGTGAGAGACACTGTGAGGGTTAATAGATACATTTATTTTGTGTGTGGTTGTAGACATGCAGAAAGACTAGTTACGAGTATTGTTCAGTGGGTTAGCATTTTCCTAGCAGAATCCCAAACACTCTCTTAAACTTGTACCCCAGGACTGGGCAGCTTGGAACTGGGATGGTTTCCCAATGAGCAAGAGCAGTTAACAGACAGGGCCCTCTGAGTGGCTGGAACTTCTTTCTTCATCCTGATATTGTGCTGCACTGTAATGCCACATCAGCAAAACACCTCCAGATCAGACTGTCTCAGTCTGGTCACTGACATGTCCCCCTTATAGATCCTTTCTTTAGATTTGTGGAGCCTGCAAGGGAGCCCAAACCCAAGAGCTGTTTCAGGGCTTCCAGGATCAATTTCCTGGGATGGGAGGGCTTTGAGGAATTTGGTTTTTTTTTGAGACTATGGAGTCTGAAATAACCTGGCACCTTCAGGCTACTGGATTTTGTTTGTGGAGCCTGAAAACTATTTTGATGGTTGGTTTCTACAGAACATGTGTATTTTTCCATTTTTTTCTTATATAAATGTGTGGTATTTTCTTTCATAGTACGCTGAAAAGGGATTTGAGGAATTATTCTGGTTTTCTGAAGGAAGTTTCTACCTTTCACAATATTTTGTATCTCTCCTCTTTGCTGCTGTCACACCTATTTTCCCTTTGGTGAGCTAGCTTTTTTTTGATCCCGTTGTTACAGGTTTATACATCTGGAAATGTTACAATTAGAAATTCTCTGAAACTCAGCGTGCTTTGACTCAAACTTTAAGGAGTGGCTGAGGGAGGCTTCTCCATCCCTATCCCTCCACAAGGAACTGTGCATTTTCCTCTGCTGAGGTGGGCAGAGAGATGTGGGGAAATGTGCTCCGAGGCAGCAGAACCGCACCAAAGCTGTTCTCTTTTGGCTGGGTGCTGCCTTTCCGAAGAAGCTTAACACATATTCCCTGCCTGCATTTCTTCTCTTGTCCTTTTGGTGTCATTCTGTTATTAGCAAGGAGAGCAAAGAGCCTCTTAATTGCCTCTCTCCTTTTCAGAGCAAGGCAGTGCTGGTAGCAAATGATGATACTTGCTGAAAAGACATCAAGTACAACTAATCTCATTAACGTAAAGGATGGAGTTAAGCCTGTATATCGAGCCCAGTTCCTACTAAGGTCACTGAAAAAGGTTTACCCATCATTTTCAGTCAGTAAGGTGACTTCATATTCAGGTCAGTGGGGCTCAGCTATAAATGAGATGGGGTAAAAGGTCCAGGGCAGCCCTCCCTGGCCCTGCCTTGGCTCAGCCAGTGCCCTGGAAAGCATCTCTGAGGATTGCGTTGGCCATATGTGGTGTCACAGACAGATGTTCGGTGCTGCCTGGGTGGGGGGGGAAGAGGGCACCAATGTTGCCTGGAAGTGCAGGGCTGGCCTGCAGCAGCATTACTGACACCTTGAGAGGACCAAAAGTGAAAGAGTGCCTGTTCAGTGTATTGCTGTTAAAAAACAGAAGTCTAAAACTGAAGTCTAAGAAATAAGATGGACACGGGAAAGTGCTGTGTGATCAGCTGCTGTAATACATGGTACAGCTGTACTAACACCACGGTATTTTTTAATATACTGGTTGGTCTGGAGGAAAAAGAAATGAGTTGATAGGATGTTTTCCTGGCAATTAAAAAATAAAAAGAAATAAAAAAAGAAAAAGGTCAAATGGACCATTTCCCTTGATCTAAAAGAAGATCTTCCTCCACTCAGGACTGTGTGTTTGTATGGAGGGGTAGTGCAGATTGTTGCAGGATTTTATCTCCTTGATTGAAGGAGGTTTTTAGATTTCTTTAAGCTGTGTAAATTAATAAAGTGCATACGGTGAGTGGGTTGGTGCATGTGTGTCATGGTTGTGTGGATGGACCTGACTGGCCAGTCTCTGCGAACTCAGACTGAAGTCCACTTTGTGCCTGCAGAGGAATTGCACAACACTGTGAGTCTGTTAGGCTGAAACATGTAATAGCTGTTTCATGAGCTACAAAATTGAGAGGCACTTGAGAAACAATAATTCTATCCTGCCAGTCACTTTGAGAGGAATAGTTTCTTTTCTATGGAGCTGTCCTGCAGAAGACAATTTAGTTTGTCATCTTCCTGAAACATACTCTACCATCCAAAGGCATGAAGGAAAGCACTGCATTTATGTAGATCATAAAAAACTGTTTTTAATTTTTCTAATGAGCTCTTTTCAAAAAGTAGTTTTTCTTTCTTTGAGGACAGATATTTATAGCCATTGGTAAGGGCTCTGCTTGAATATGTGTATTAAATAACACCAAGAAGAGCTTCACTTTCCTTCAGACTTTCATAAACTATTCTAGAAAATTGGAAAATATAAAAAAAGTATTAGTTTCTTCCTTTTTTTTCCCATCCTCACTTTGTGAGTAAGTCTGTTTCTAGGAATAGGAAGTAAGTTGATACAGTTGGATACCAGGCATTACATTCTGCAGCACATCAGAAAAAAAAATATTGTGAAAAAAGAAAACTTTAATGAACTTGGACAAATTTGCATTTTTGCTGCCTTTATTTCAGAACCCTGCTGGATTATATTATGCTTTACTTGAAGATCTCAACATGGTAGAAAATAGTTATGAGTGCCCTGGAAAAAATTTATACTGCCACTTCCTGTACAATAACCAAGATGATGAAGAACTGGAGTGTTGATTCTGATGGCAAAGCATTCTGTGACCCAAATATCTGAGCAGAGGGACCACCAATACAAGAAGGCATCAGTCTGCTCCAGAACATACTTGAAATTATTTCCCGAGGCAGGATTGTGCCAGTCTTTCCTTACTCTATAGTAACAGCAATGAGGTTTGAAAACCAAAGGGTTTTAGCACATGTATAAAACCAAGCAAACCCAATGTCCCCAGCCTATCTAGGGCATTAACAAGGCTTTCACTGACTTCCACAGGTTTTGAATCAGCTTTAGTCATCTTGGCTGGTACCTTCACCCTGCACCAGAGTTGTCAGGGGCTGGGCCTGTGAACTCTTCTCCATGGCCATACCAGTTCTGCAAGATTGCTTGTCTTTGCTGAGACCCTGCGAGATGTTGCATTGGGTGTCCCTGTCACCATTGCTTGAACAAGCTGGTGGATGTTTTTTGGGAAGGAGAGGTGTGACAGAGAGGAAAGAGACGTGTGGTATTACCTTGTTCTGCTCAAGTCTTTTTCCCTCTCTATCTCCTAATGCAGGCGATTCAGGATAGAGAGCTTGACAACTCTCATTAGATAAAACTTCTAGATGTATTTGTCCTTTGATTTTGAGGTCTTTCCTCCAACTCTTTGGATCTCCCCATGCTGATAATGTGCTGACAGCCGGTGACTTTAAGAAGAGTGATTTTCAATTTCTTTTCCAGCATGCTTTTGAGTGATGTTCTGTCAGACTGCAGGAAGAAAAAAATATGTGTTGTTTTTTTTTTTTAATCCTGTACCAAGGTGCTGGCCTCTTTCCATAAACCCTATTCTCTACAGAGATAGAAAACAGAAGTACTTTTCTGAACCAATTCTAATCTTGAAATATAGAGTTTGGTTTGAGGTTTCATGCTGAGGTTTGTAGTGACTCATCTTGCAAACAGGTCTACTCAGTCTCTTCTAGTTACACCTCCTATTTAAGGTAGAAATATGCAAGCTAGTACATAATGCATACTGCTTGCACGCTCCAAACCACAAGTTGCTCAAAAAAGCCAGAGCGGTGAATCCTGCTGGGAAAGTTCAAAATAATGAAAGAACACCCACTTCTTTCTCTGTTGCTGTTTATGACAGCTATATTTGTGATGCCAAGGCACATGGGAAATATAAAATTAAAATATAGTTAATAAAAGCCCTCAATCAGTGCTAGTTACTCCAATGTTCTGTCAGTATCTTCTACTGTGATTTCAGTGCTGTTGATCTATAGAAAATATGTAGCTTGTTTAGAAGGAGAGTAGGTATTCTGTTTCCTTTTGCTTAGAGTATCGTTTTATGTCTTACAATTTAAGACATTCTTATTCTGACAGAAACTATCTTTGTTCAAATGTAGATTAATAGATTGTGATCTTTTAGAACAGGTAAGCTCCAAAAGGATGTTTCGCCTTTAAAGAGATGCTTGCTGCATAGCTCTAGAGTTTGCAGAATGACAACAATAAAGTATTAGAAAAACCAAGAGGAAAGTCTAGTGCTAATGGAAACAGATGTATTTTTCCATGCTCCTTAAGAAAAACAAAAGCAGCTGCCACTTTTTGTTGAATGGTGTCTCTGATTGGACTGAATCTGTTCTGTGCTATTCTTTTGCTCTGATGGGGGCAAATAAAATACTCTTCTGTAGAACCCAGGGGAGTAGTTAGCCATCTCCTCTTAATTTGAGTGATCTTTAGATTTCTTATATGAGGTTCTGAATCAGACAGAGTGCTCAGAGTCAGCTCTTATCTCTACATAGTAAATAAGGTTGAAATTTAAAAAAGGCCATTAGCAATCAATACAGCTGGGAGATTTAATTTCCATCACATGCTTGTTTTGTTTTATTGTTATACACCCTAAGAATTCCAAGGGATTATTTCTTTATTATTATATTTGTAACATTTTTCTACATAACCTGCCTTTCTTTGCTCACAGTTTGCTGCTTGACTGGTCAGCTGTTATGGTGTTGCTGCCTTGTTGAAGGGCTAGAGGACAGTGGTCTCACTGGAGCAGGGGCAGGCTGTGCTGACTTGCGGTTAAGATGTCGAGGGAATGATAAAAAAGAGTGGCCAGCCCCCTCCCTCGAGCTAAGAAGTACTCCTCTCCTGATGGCTTGGGACCTGGGGCCAATTTACTACTCTGATCTTTCCCCCTGTGAGAGAAAAGCAGAAACTATTCCAAATGCAGCTCCCTCAAAGCTGTTCTTCAGGATAAAATGCACCTGTTCAATACAATGGTTTAATAATATACTGCATTTTCTGTAACTCAATAGACCAAACATTGTTGGGGCAGACGCTGGAATTGCTCATCCCTGTCATTATCTTTAGTGATAAGAGCAACCTGGCTCAAAACAGAGCAAATAAGTCAGAATTAAAGAATAAAATAAAATAAAATAAAATAAAATAAAATAAATAAAATTGTAGAATACAACAGGAAAACTGGTAGTGAATTTGTGCTGTAAAGTTAGATGTGCTGCTTGCCTGATACTGTGAGGAATCTGTATCTGTTGCAATGAGAAAATGGGTTTGCTATCCCAAGACTAAAAAGCAGAGAAATAAGCTAAATGAACCAAGGAATGAAAGCTGGCTCTTTTCCCCAGAAGTACTTAAAATTGCTTATGGTAGGTCTTGTAGCATCCCCTGTTAAGCAAGATATCTATTTCACCCAGAAAAATCTGAAAGTGATCCCTTGTACAGTCATTTTATCTTTATGCTGGTGGTCTCCATGAGTTTCATAAACAGGATCTGGCTTCAATATCAACTAGCCCATGTTAAAACATTGAACTAAGGGGCAAGTCTAAAAGTAGATAGTAACAAAAGTGTAGTACTTTACTCATTCTTTATTCTGTAATTATGAAAACTAAACAAAATTATCCAAAGTCAGGTCTAGTTCATATTGGATGTCTGTTTCACGTGCTTAAATGTGGATAAGGATTTTTCACATACTCAAAAAAAAAAAAAAAAAATTCTTGGTGTACACTGTACGTTGCAAAATAGTAGAATTTTGATGCAATTCTAGAAGCACTTCTAGAAGTAGTCTTCTAATCAACACAATTTTAAAAGCAAGCTATGTTATATAGTCTACAGAAACAGGTTTAGCTCTGTGTGTTCCTAACACAAGAGTAGAAACGTTTTTCATTCAAATTTTACAGCGCTTTTGAAGCATAAAATTGATGCAACCTAATGTATGAAACCTTTGTTCTGTTTCATTAAGCCTATTGCATCTGTATAGGAATAGTTTAAATTTACTTTGTTTTAAAAAAAGTACATCAACTAGTCCATTATCACCTTAATTTCTGATACTCTGTTAAGACCTGATAATTTAAATATCTAGCTAAGACTGTGGCTGTGCTCTAGTGTAAGCTGGATTTAGGTACTTGCTAGCAGTTATTAAATAATGCAGTAATATATATAGTGCCATATAAGCAGCTGGTAGGTAGACAGCATGTCCTGTCAGGAATGATCCTTTAGTGCGTAAACACAGAAAATTCAATACCTGCTCTGAAAACTGCCTTTTTTGTTGATGTCAGTTATTCTGATCTCCAAAGGGCATTTTTTCTATTTGTAAGCATCACAGACTGTAAGAATCCCAGAGCTTTGAATGAAAGACCTGAACCTATCATAGGAAAGAAGGGACTGAAAGGGCAGGTTTTCTGGATGCTGCTTTGTGAAGTGATGGTAGTGCTGTACATTTCGAATATTTAAAGGACAATGAATGTTTTAGTTGAGGGTTAAAGTGGGTATTAATAGAATCATAGAATCACGGAATAGTTAGGGTTGGAAAGGACTTCATGATCATCCAGTTCCAACCTCCCACTAAACCATGCCACCCAAGGCTCTGTCCAACCTGGCCTTGAACACCGCCAGGGATGGAGCATTCACAGCTTCCCTGGGCAACCCATTCCAGTGCCTCACCACCCTAACAGGAAAGAATTTCTTCCTTATATCCAATCTAAACTTCCCCTGTTTAAGTTTTAACCCATTACCCCTTGTCCTATCACTACAGTCCCTAATCAGTATGGTCAGGACTTTTTTTAAAACAATTCCTAGCAAGAATTCAATTTAGAGTTGATAAACTGGGTGAGGCTGCAAGCACACTTAGTAGTCAGGGTTAAAATTGAATGTGATCCTGATAAATAATATAAATAATTTGAAAAAAAAAAAGGAATATATTTGCTAAGAACAGAGGCAAATGCAATAAAATAAGAGCAATTGTTTGCAAAAGTGCAAGAGGAGAATGGCTGGGCAGAAGTATGGCCAAGCAGCACCTGGGTGGTTGGTGGCAGTCACGAAATGAATACAGGGGTGACTCAGCTCCATCCTTGCCTTGCACCCTGAGGGAGGGTGCTGAGGTTGAGTCCCACTGGTCCATCATGGGAGCTGTCAAGATCCCACATAAACACCCTGGATTCTGTCCGCTTGCCCAAGGACACACAGGAACCCATGGCAGCATGTGGGCTGCAAGCTGCTTCTCAGGTCTGAGGTACATCGTCAGCAAAGGTCTGCCTTCAGATGTAGATCTGAAGATCTGCCCTTTGGCATTTTGGGATATGGACGCTAATATTTTAATGGTTATGAAATACACCTGTTTTCTTCTTTTAAATGAAACATGCTGCTGAGAGGGAAGGCAGCATTAGCTTCAGTTGAGCCCTTTTTCTGCGTACAAATGAGGTAAAATTCCTGGGTTAAAACACTTGCTTATATTATCATTCTCAGCCTCTTCCATGATAAAGTGAATCTTCCTGTCCAGTCTTACCTCCTCAGGCTTAGGGGTACAAGATAGGCCTCCTCAGGGTACAAAGAAGGCCTGCTGGCAGCAATGTTTCAACTAATGACCACCCTGTTGCAAGTTTAGTGTTTGAAACAGGAGAGGCAAACAGATCTACCTATATAACTGAATTCATAATCCTGTATTCTCTCCAGTCTCTGTAATTTTATGATCCAGACTTGTTAATGCTTGTTACAGTTAATTCCATTGCAATTTCTTGCAAAAACAGTTGCCTTTCAAAATTGCTGTTTGTTGTGAAAGTTCAACATGTATCAAGAATTTTGCTGAGTATTTCACAGCTTTCTCAATTTCACTTTATTACCAAGGTATATTTAACACAGACACCAGTGCTGATACCTGACCTAAGGAAAGCATTGTCATGTTCTTGAAAAGAGCAAGGGGACGACAACAATGGCAGTGTGATAAATCTCCATTCTAAGACAAAATAACTTTTCAGGAGCAATTTTCACTGACAGAAGATCCTGCAAGGTAGGACTCCAATGTAGAATAAATGGTCAAAACAGATTTCAGAAGTGGTTATAATACTCATACCTTTCATTCTAATGCTATTTCTCAGCGGTTTGGAGGGTGCTGAAAGAGGTGTACAACTTTTCAGAAGGACAAAGACGCAGCTTCATCCTGGAAACTTAGAGATAGTCCCCCAAAGCCTTTGTTTGCCCTAATATTCCATAATGTTAGGCTTTTAGAGTCAATAACCCATTAGTAATCAAGAGATGTATCATTTATTAATTATGCACCATATTAATATTTAATCTTTTGGGTTGCCGAGCATATTTCTAAATCCACTTTTTAATTACATAAAAAAAAAAATAAATCTTCAAGGCAACCATTAGAAAAGTCATTTTTCTGCGCATTATGACTTCAATTACTTTGAAACAGCTGTCTGTGAACTCTTTGTGATGGTACAGGACTTGGTAAAATGGCCATCTCAGCTCATCCACGCTCTTCACTCATTTGAAAGCTAATTGAATATTAGAGCAAAGGGAACGTTACAAAGAATTTCCTATGAGCACTAAAGTACTCTGGAATTAGACCTGGAAATGTGGTGCCAATTGCCTGCCACCACCCACTTGGCAAGAAGATGCTGGACACTGATAAACAACCATCTGTCTCTAGCCCAGGCTGAGATTTCTGGCTTGGCATACACTGTGAAGCAGGGGTATTGAGGCTTTGTGTCCCTGGGGTTGGAAAGTGCATTGCCTAGACCCATGTTCTTGCCTTGAAAGAGCCAGGAGGAGTCAGGCAGTTGTGTCAGCTCCTCAGAGGTGTGCAGATGCAGGATCTGCCTCAGCCAACTGCAGCAGGGTGCAATTGAGTGGTGGGGACCGTGCACGGGATGGGTCTGGCCACTCCTTTTGTGTCACCCAGGTGAGTGCAGGGTTCTGAGCTCTGTGCAAGCTGCATGAGAAGACAAAGCTGTCCTACACAGGTTTGAAGGGGTGTATTATTAAAAATGATAACAACATTATGGTAGACTGGTGCCTCATCAAGCTAAGCATGTGCAGAGGCAAAACATCAAGTACCTGGTTTTCCAAAAGATGAAGTCTGATAAGCTGTTCCACTTAAGTGACATCTCTCCTTGGCACTCATTGAATCTGCCAGTAGAAGTGACAATTGCAAGTCACTCACTAGAAGAGATACTCTTCCCCCTGCTCACCTCCTCCAGTTGTAAAGTATTTGCTTATATATAATAACCAAACTGCGATTATTTGGGTATCAATAAAGGAGAGAATTTGTTTGAAAGATGTGAATTTTGGAATGAAATTTTCTATACTCATGAAATAATTTTAGAAACACCCTCTAGAAAAAAAATCACTTTATAGGATAATAAGTTATCTATGAAGAAAGAGGTGTAATTATTTTGAACATTGTGTCTGTTGGACTATACAGCTGAATAAGGATGGAGAACTAAGGAAGTTAAGATGGATTACCTGCAGCATTGAAGTCAGTCTACATAAAGAACATACATCAAATCCCAAAGGGCATATTCTCACTAGGAGCATAATGGCCTTAGTTTAGTGGAACTTTTCCTGCTTTATAGTCCAAACCAAGAAAGAGCAGTTCTGCATGTGTTTAAATTAGACAACATGCTCCTGAAATAAAAAGGCGTCTGGAGTCTGACTCTGGCTGGAGCCCTGGATATTGCATGTGACCCTGGCAGCATTTAATAATGGACTCAAAACCAAACAAATTACAACAAAGAAGTCCAGCATTTAATTCTCTGAAAACTTTTACATCCAAATCCAAAGCTGCTGATGATTTACTCTACTTTAAACCTAGATTCTATCTTTTCTTAAAATAAGGCATTATTAGTTTAAAAATATTTTTATAAAGATATTGTCATCTATGACACAAAAGAGAAATATTCTCCTTCGGCAAACATTCTTGTATCAATCTACACAAAATTCAGAAACAAGGAGGAATTTTTGTATTCTTATCACTTGTGTATTCTTAAAATATCTGCTTTTAAAACATTATGTGTATCATAGAATCATAGTGCATGCATATAGTTGTATATGTTTGCATATATATATATTTGGCTTAGAGTAGATTGAACCTGTTGGAAGGTATAAGTTGTCAAAGCTGGATCACACTGCAGTCCCTGAAAAGGACTATATTTGTGGACTCCAGGTCTCCTGGGTTCAATTCTCTTCTCCCAGTCGTTGATGATCTTTATTGCTCTCAACAACTTCTCTTTCCCTCCATTTTCCCATGTGGGCCTATTAATTTATGAAGTGATGGTGAGTCACTTAATGATGCTGATGATGGGAAGAGTGCCATGGAAGTAGCCAAGCATGATTTCCCCAGGGAGAAGGTCAGAATGGGGCCTGGGGGAAGTTTCTGTTGATGGAATTGGGGAACCTTGTCCCAGTGAGTGATCCTTGTGAGGCACTGGTCAGGGAGAACATATTCCTAGAGCCTGGTGGGGAAAGCAGCTCCTTAGGATTGTTAACTTGTCTCCTGACTGGTCCCCTTTTGTCTTCATGTTAATGCTGTGCATACCTAGGAGAGGAAAAAGTTATTAATACTTATCCTCCACTACATACCTGATAAAAATGAAAGCTGATTTTTCCATTAAGCTATGCAGTTGCTGGTTCCTTGAGTTTTCACAAGACATTAAAGGAATGGAGCATTATCAAAAAGACATTCTGTTACAAAAGAACACTAATCAATGCTGAGAACATTGGTTATAAATTATTCAGATTTTGTTGTAAACTACTCAGATCTTAAAATGCCACAAGCTCCAAGCCCTCATGGTGTGCAGCACTGGCAGCTGGATACAACAGTGTGATTTCCTCACCTGGGAAGTTCCAGCACAATACACTGTATCTTGCAGCATCTGAATAGATACAGCACAGAAACGCCTGTTTCAGTAGATTATAAGGAATAAATCACTAAGTGGCCTTGCCCCCAATAGAACTTGATCGCTGTAACTTGTTGTGCATTCTTCCTTCACCACACATTAATTTTTAATGAAACCATTTCAAAATAAAGTCATAATGTGAGTCATAAATCACAAAACAGCGCTAATAAACCACTTTGGTTTATATTAGCTCTGTGCAGATGATACTTAAGCATTTCCACCATTAGCAGGGAATATATAAGCATTCTCCACACAGCATTTCCTCTATTACTTCCATCTTAAATTGTAGAAATGTGGGAAGCAAAGCCAGTTTCAATCAACCTCTGGGTCACTATTTATTCTCTTAATTGAATGATCGTATGCTAACGAGTGAAGATTTTTAGCACGTTTATGACAGCTGATAAGCATTTTTTTTTTGTGACTTAGAGTTATAAAAACAATGCTCCTGAGATGGAAAATAGAAAGAGAAAGGGGGTGGAAGTGGAAGGAAAGGCATGGTTAACTGACACAAGGGCTAGGCAAGGCTGGATATTATTTTATTATAATGTAGTGCACAGGCAGATCAACTGACACTAAAGGACCACCTCGTCTTAAAAGGAGGAGCCATCTTGTAGATCTGTAACACAGAATATTAATTTCATAATTTTTACTAATTTTTTGTATTCCTATAATTACTTTTGCAGGATATGCTGAACAATTCTTGCTGGTCTCCTCCCTGTACTGTGGACCTTAACAGGACATGTAATACATGGTAATCGGGACTAATTCAAAAGAAGACCTAGACTCTGCAACCAACAACTCACATAACACAACTATCTGGGGTCCCATGTGTCTGAAGACCTGCACAGAGCAGCCTTTCTTTGCTGGACCGGCTTTCTTGACACAGATCTGTTTGCAGGACATGTAACAGTCTGGACACATCCAGTGATGTAAGACTGTCCTGACCAAAGCAGGGTCTTATAAAAGACTAATATAGACTATTTCTGCTCACCAGAAACCTCCTCTCTCCTAAACTTGGTAATGTCCCAAAGCTAAGAGAATACACCTGATGCTTTTGTCCAAAGCATAAAGGATCAACACTGGAATAAGTAAGATAACTTGTAGCCATCATCTAGCACTTTATTAATTCTGAGGTTTCAGTAATTTACATAATAATTCCCTTGGCAACATTCATAAGTGTTTTCTTCTCCACTTCCAAGCATGCAAGGATCCTGGGGTCCATAACTTGTGGTGACCCCTTAACTGGCCAAAGTGTATTTTCCAATTAGAGTTATCCTTCTGTGCTTCATGACCCCAAGTAATACATAGTTTTTGTTTGCACCTGCATTCAGAAGTTTCTGAGGGATTTTGGGAATGCTGGAGTATAAATAAATATTAACAATAAGTAAATATATAATTTCTGGATTTGGAGAGGGAGTCATAGCATCAATATAAGAGGAAAGAACAAATAATATGAGTTTAAATACAATCTGAGGAGTGATGACTGATATTCCATAGAAGTTTTGGTTACATGTATTCATTGTGAAAATTACTGCATTTTCATAAAATAATGTTTTGATACCTTAAGAATATGCCTAACATCAGTCAGATCTAGCAAACACCTTGCAAGTTGAGTTAAATGCGCTAACAGCTGAGGAGTCATAGGGGTGTAAGACATTTAAATAGCCTGTCTGCTCAAGTCCAGTGGAGCAGAGCTCATTTCTGTACACAGAGAGCTCAGCCCAGAGGAGCTGGCTGTATCAGCCCACTGACAGCCCCTGTGCCTCCATGGGGTCACTTTATGTGATGCCAGGTTCAGACCAACCAAGCGCTGGCTCCACTGAGGCCGTGTCCTCTCCAGGCAGGAGCTAGAGCAAGTGAAAGCTCTTGGATGGCAGCCCCTCTCAGGGATACCTCTCCAGCCAGCAACAAGGTCTGTGGTCATTAAAGAATCCCTTAGGCAAAAAAAAAATGAAATGTCTCCAGTGGTTTTGTGACAAGCAGTAAATGCAGATTGACGGAGGAGTTTCGCCATCAGACTAAACCTTGCCTTTCATGAAATTGAGGTAGGGGACAAGATATATTTTGAAGGTGCCTTAGGAAGCTATCTGACCCACCATTTGGGAAGAGGAGGAGTGGCTGCACCAAGGCCACTTGCTGAGCAGTCATCTCAGCCTGATAAGGTGTCCCAGCTTCTGCTGGCTTCCCTTTCTCCTGCTTTTGTCTGATGGTGTCTAACAGGCATCTTTCCTTCTGTGTTTATTTTCCTGTGTGCTGTATCAAAAAGAGTGTGAGAATACTGTGTTTTTTGCAACAGCCTTGATATGTACGTACAATTACTATGTCTTCAAATAGCTGTCTCCTCCAGAATAAACAGTTCACTCTTTTTTTTCCCTATGATCTTGAGATGATAATTCTCAACAAGAGATCTCTTTTCAATATTACCCTTCTCTGAACTCATCTCTGGATCTTTCTATGAGCCGGGCCCAGACTGGCTTCATATGTTTACAATTTTTGCAGCAGAACAGTGCTAACGCAGAAAGTCTGCCATGTGCTGTATGCCTTCATTCATACACAAACTAAACACACCGTGCCTACCTGTGAGGAGCAGATGATATAGAACGCTGAGTTTTTGTGACTCACAACTTAAAATGAAAAGTTAGTTTCAAGAGTCTCAAGTACTTGGACTCTAATCAGTCATTGGAACTTCAGCTGTGCAAATTCCACCCTCGATTGTGCTAGGCTGTTATCCTTACCCTGTCTCGCATAAAGGCTTCTTTAAGCCTGCATATAGAGGGTAGGGATTGAAGGACAGACTTTCCAAAGCCAAGCACATAAGTCTGTTTGTGATTTTGAGAGCACCCAGTTAGCAGATGAAGCTCCAAATAAGCCCTGTCAGCACACCCAGGGCTTTCTTCAGTGGTTTGGGATCCGGCTCCTCTGCAAAAAGACAGCTCCATCTCCAGGCTGGCCTCATGGAGTAGGCTTCCTTTCAAGCAGATCCCCAGTGACATGGACTTTCTCTGCACTCTGCATCAGGGGTGAATCTAGCTTACAGGGTTCCTGTAGAATGAAACAGTCTTAAAGAGTGAAAATAAAGATGGAGCAGTAGCTAAAAATGGTTTATTTTTACCTTAGGACAGCAAAGTAGAAGGATGAGACTGTTGAAGTTCTTGATTAAAAGTAGAGAACTCAGTGCTTCCTCTGAGCACTTGCCATCACTGGAAAGTCAAAACCACACTTAAATTTGCCATTTTTACCCTCATTCAACATCCTTCAGAAGAGGGGACAATGACAAATCCATATCAGGTACTGGCAGGAACCAAATGTGGAACTCCTCTTTGCCCTTTTGGCTTGGATTTCTTGTTGCAATAGAAAATTAGTCCTAAGATCACTGTGAAGCGAACCGGTAAGCTCTGTTTGGCTTTCAATCAGGCATGCATAGTAGTATCTCAAGTGTGTGTTATAAAGTTATCAAACATATAAAAATCACCTATTTTTTAGACAGTGGTCTGGATGCATTAACAAAGTCATCTTTTTTTTCAATGTAAACTTTAAGTTACTGATTTAAATGCTAAAGAATGCATACATATTTTACAAAACTCCAAAGCTTCTTATAATCTAGGTGAACACAGATTTATTTCAATGCATTTTCCCTGCCTTTTCTCTTAAAACTGCTTTAAGCAGTACCTACTATGTAGCAGGAAACAGTTTCAGTGAGTATGTGCCTGCACTGCTACAGTTTTGAAGGAGGTTCTTTAAAAATATATATTTTCTCAAGATAACAGTTTTGAAAATGATTGTAGGAAGGAAATATATTAGCAATTAAATTAGCGTTTTTTAGCACAAAAAGCAATAAACTGCTTAACACTGAGCTCCTGTGAATTAAAAGCCAGAACAGCACTGGACAAAAGTCAAGGTTATGCTGACACATTTATTTCTCAGTAAATGAAGACTGTTTAGTTTTAATGCATTTGTGGTTAGCAATAGTTTCAAAAGATCAATGTAAATTCATTTTGAACTAGTAAATAATGTCTTAATGAGACTTCTGACAGCATGCTTTCACACCTTATGGTTCCTTACCTTTAAAAATGCCCAAAGGTGAACCTATTTTTCCTGGCATTTTACAATAAACAAATAACATCATGCAGTATTTTATGACTTCTGTCTGAAGTGTATTTGAGGGAACTGCAGTTTGGTTTTAACAACTACAGAACTGCAGTCGTTCAGTCCACAGTGTGTTACTGTTCTTTTCCTACAAGGGCTTAACTCTGACTTAGGGTAGAAAAGAAGTTAAATGTTCCCTTTTTTTTTTTCCTCTCTGTCACATGGATTAGCTTATATGAAATGAAGTGCAGGATTTTACCATAAACCTCTCATGGCATCATAGAATCATAGAATCATAGAATAGTTAGGGTTGGAAAGGACCTTAAGATCATCTGGTTCCAGCCCCCCTGCCATGGGCAGGGACATCTCACACTAAACCATCTCACCCAAGGCTCTGTCCAACCTGGCCTTGAATACTACCAGGGATGGAGCATTCACAACTTCCTTGGGCAACCCATTCCAGTGCCTCACCCCCCTCACAGTAAAGAACGTATTCCTTATATCCAATCTAAACTTCCCCTGTTTAAGTTTGAACCCATTACCCCTTGTCCTGTCACTACAGTCCCTAATTAGGAGCCACTCCCCAGCATCCCTATAGGCCCCCTTCAGATACTGGAAGCTGCTATGAGGTCTCCACGCAGCCTTCTCTTCTCCAGGCTGAACAGCCCCAACTTTCTCAGCCTGTCTTCATACGGGAGGTGCCCCAGTCCCCTGATCATCATGATGTAAACCACTTGCCATGCAGAAACTTGCTGGTGTTTATAAAAGCATTCCCCCATTTTCTAGCTAGAAACCCAACTCAGTTGCCGTGTAGGTTGGTTTGAGTCCTTCTACTGGTACTTAATAGGTGTGGAATCAGACATATGGTGAATCCATCATGGTAGCCATGAGGATTTTGCAACATGAGTCTGAGGTGCCATCATTGCTCACAGGGGTAAGGCCACAAGGATGTGGTGCAGGCTGTCCCAAAAGAGTCATCAAACTGGTCTTTCTAGCACAGTATTGCTGGATATACAGAATTTGAGTCTAGCAGGAGGGCCCATTTTTTTCAAAAGTGCAGCTTCATGTCAGTCTGTGAAGCCAGGTGATTTGGGTTGCAACCCAGCAGCCCTCCCAGTGATACCAGTGGCTTCTGCAGGGCTGTTCATGTGACTGACAATATGCATCTGCTTTCTGACTCAGGGTGTTAGTTTGAGCCAACACTACAGGTCTTAAGGAAAAACAGGAAACATAAATCTTGCAAAAATTTTAAGAAAGTTCTAAAAATAACTCCTAAGCTTGCATATAATAGATTTTCAAAGTCTGACACCTCACAACTTGCCAGGTCTATAAGGGAGTACTCTGGCAGTCAGACACATAGAAATATTCCCCTTACTAATGATATCCAGCTCCCTTATTCTAGCTCTAATAAAGTGGCAAGAATAATAAACTAGATCTTAAAACTGTCATGTCCTTGTGACTGCTACCCATCCCTGACCTTGAAGTAATGTAATTCAGAGGAAGGGATTACTAAATCTTGGCAGGAAATAAGTATTTCATTGGCTCCTGCCTTCTGATGAAGCAAGTTGCTGTTTCATGAGCCATTCCTCGGGAAAAGCGCAGTCCTCAAATCTACTTCACTGTCAGTTCCTCTTCTCCTTCCTCCACCGGGGGAGGTAGGATGGTGGGGTGAGCACTTCCCAAAGCACCTGCCCTCATTAGGCTACAGATATACTCTGAGGGCTTTATAAAAGCTGGTGTTTTCCTTAACAAGGATGTCAGGGTGTTATTACAGGTATTTTGATAAGATTCTTCATTGCCTTTAATGGATTTGTGATTGGGCCCTTGTTTCTTCAGGTAATCCACCCTAGAGAAGTCTGGTGCTTATTGGCAGAGTGACCCAGAGGCAAAGTAATGAAGGATCTAAGCTCTGCACCTTAAACTGGAAATTTCCTGTGACTATCCATGTCTGATATTTCATTTACTTCCTTGTTTTCTTGATGTAGGACTTTAGAACACCTTCCAATGAAGTCATTCAAATAATCTGTATTTTAGAGCACATCTTGAACAACTTGGTAAAGTCTGTAAGTGTCTGAAGATCTTCAGTGTAAAATGGATGCATCTCATTGGAGCTCCCCTGACTTCACAGGTCTTATAGCTGTACTTGCTTTTGGGACTACAGCTTGAGATATGACCAACCCCTTGTAGAAATGAATGAACTAGGAAGAAGTTATTAATGCACAGGAATTTTAGTTGAGTGGAAAAGCACGTAGAAAGACTGTATGGGTGAAACTATGTGAAATAGTTGTGAGCATGAAGGCCTGAGACAAATCCTCATAGCACACCCCAATCCAGTAGCAGAAAAAAAACAAAGGAGGGAAGAGGAAAGAAAAAAGCAGCCTTGCAAAACTGGAAATAAATGAATCAACCTAATCAACCTAGCAAGGTGAATTAAAATAGAGTCCATAAAACTATAAGGAACTTCTCCAAAAGTATAAAGAGAAGAAAGTTTTGAAAAGTGATCAATTATAACCTGCTCCAGTAATTATACTTAAATAAAACAATTATCCTTCTCAAAGTGAAAATGTCAGACTACCACCAGGGTGTTACAATAACAATAATGCACAGCAAGTCCAGCAGTCTTGCAGTAGATGAAAAGTTAAACAGGAGAAGTGATGTGGAAATGCTGGGTTATTTACCTAGATTGATATTGTTTGAGGGATTTTCTCCATTTGACCCTTAGCAACCTTTGCCTGAGGAGAAGAATTAGGCTGTGTTTAAATTCCTTTTTCACAAATCCTGGGTTTGGGTTTTATTTTGTTTTGGTTTTTTTAATTAGTGAAAAATTCACAACTTCTTCAGAAAAATCATTCTTGAGAGAGTACACAAATACGTCTGTTGTGGTCTCAGCAAATTTTTTATTCATTAAACCAATTCTGCATCTTTGACAAGATTGTCCAAACATGTAACCAAAACTACACAGTGACCTAAGTGGCATAAAAACAGCATAAAACACTAAAAGTGACATTAAGCTATCAGCTGGGTTAAATAAGCATATGAAGCAGCTACACACTAAAGTGTCACAAAGATCTGGCAGTATTATCGCCATTTAAGTTATTTTGTTCAAAAGGAGGATGGGCTGCTAAAGTGTCCAAGCCAGTTTTCATTATTTTCTTTCTGTTGTTTTCAGTGTGACTGATTGCATTCTGTTTGACATCATGATGGTGAGATGTGTCTCTTTCCCCATCTTGACATATCATTGGAGCCCTTACATAGATTATTTTCTATTGGAAGGGATGTAAGCAGCTGCTTGCAAGCTCAGCTCAACAGGCAGGGGTGCAGGCAGGCACTTGGAGAGGAAAAGGTTTGTGTGGCAGCAAAAGGGCAGAGCTCTTTTCAGATGCTCTCTGAAGGTTCTGCTGTGCTGCTCAAGTTGCCTGTATGCAAAACAGAGTACCTGAATTAGACAGTGATGCAAATGCTACTGAAACAAGTCCTACTTTCTGTGGACTTCAGTAGGCTTTGGACCAGGTCCTTTGTTAGCCTTAGTTCTCCAGACCAGCTCTTGGTTTTGGCTGGTTCTGTAAGTTTTACTTGCATCTCTGGAGGCATGCACTTGATCCAAGAGGTCATGTGTTTTTAAGAGCTTTATGACACTCCACCTCTAACCTTGACTTGTAGGGATGTAAGATTGTGAACCTGCACCTGACTGCATAACTGGACCATAGAGTTAACAAGACACCAGTGAATTTGCTAATGAACTTGCCCAGAAGGTACAGGAAAGGGTCAGTTCTGCACTTTCCCCGAGACAAATTGAACCATAAATTTTACAAGTTTTTGTTGACATTAATTGGGTTACACTTGTGTAAGAAATTCTTCTTTCTTACTCATTTGTCTTGCAAATTGTTTGCAGTGCCAAATATTTCTGCCATGCCAGTCACTCAGCCATGTGATTTCCAGGCTTAACAATTTCTCTGAGACACCACAGACTCAAACTTCACTGTAGTTTATTGCTCAATAAAAAACAAAAACTTCAGATATTTCACCAGACTGCCGTTCTCGGAGGGTCAAAGTAAAACTCCCATTTAAAGCAAATTTTCTCCCAGCCTCCTTTTTTTTTTTATTAGTCCTTTATTCACATCTCAAAACCACTGGGCCTTGAACAAAAGGCTCTTTTCAGAACAGTCACTTCTGTTCAAGATTAAGTGAAGTGATTTATTACATTTATGTAGTGTTAGGCAGTGATCATTCAGATGTTAAATTAATGGACGTTTCCTCACCAGTTCCTTGCCAGTTCCTGTGGTACTGTTAATGTACCATTTGATCCAGAATACATGAAATAATCACCTCACTAGCTCTGGAGAAAAAGTTGTCCTTTGTCACTGCTGTTAATCCCCAGTAGGGTGAGCTGCCATGCCCAGGCATAGAGAGACCTGAGGGAGTTTTGCATTCAAAGTCTGTCTGACAAAAGCAGACGTGTTTGTGTTGGGCTGTGCTCTGGGGAAATTTGGACACTCCAAGGAGCCACTCCATGGCAGAGGTACACAAACTGGTGAGAAAACCTAGGAAACTGGGGGTAGAAAGGCTGAAGGTACACATTGGCACATTGGCCCATCGCTGTCCTAGCTAACACCTCTATTGGGATCTGCAGACTCAGTCTTCAAGGCACTGGAAAGATGCTTGCTGTTGGAAAGGAAATGCTGGAGGAGAGGATGGCTACTTCACTCACTGGAGAGGTTGAGACATTTTCTGAATGAATGTGTGCTGGGAAGAATACAGCAAGAACAGTAAATGTAATTTTAGCTGCAGCTCCTGAGAGTGAGATCCTGCATTATGCAGAGTCACAAATAGCGGGTTTCCTCAGCTTGTGTAAGGACAGCACAGTGTGACTTCTGCATATCAAAAGCATGGGAACCCTTGAAGGAGTCTACTGCAAGTAATTGATTAGTACCTGTAAGAGAAAAAGCAACACACAAAGGAGTTACTTTCTGGTTTGTTGTTTTGTTTGTCTTGGTATAAGCTTCTTTGTGAAAGCCAAATTCTCCAGACTCATAAATGTGCTTGCTCTTAACTGGAAAAGCATTGATATTGTGCCATCCTTAAAAAATGTGGGTTTCCAAATCTCTGTGCTCTCCATGCTTGTCAGGGCAGAGATCCAAGCAGAACAGTCTGATCTCGGAAAAGATGACTGAGAGGTTTACCGTCATGTAGGGTCTCTCTGTATCAGATTTCAACTCCAAAGGGTATGTTTAGCAGTAAGTTGCCATGACACAGTGACGTGGCTTGGACAGATGTCCAGAGTAGTCCTAAATGAGCTGGCTATGGTCCTGGAGAGTGTATATTCAGGCTGATGCAGGTTTCCGCTGGGACTGATGCAGCCTTCAGGAGGCTCATGGTGTACCAACTCAGGCAGGTTTCTGCTACCTGAACCAGCGGTGGTACCTCTGCCTGGCACTGAGCTGTGTGATCAAGGCTGTGATCATGCTGAACATCTCATGGCCTTGCACATTTTTTCATCAAAGACATTAAACAGAAATAGGCTTTTAGGCATTGCCTCAGTCTTTCCTTATTGACCAATTCCACTTTTGCTGCATGGAGCATGTTTTTGAGGGAGCTGAAGAACAGGAGCTGTTACTCTGCAATAAGTCTTGTGGGCAATACATACTTAAATACATGCTTAAATGCTCTGAATTAGATTGGTTTCCTGACTAGCGAGGCAATGTAGTTTGGTGTATGCTCAAATCTAAATACGTGGTTCAGTCCTATTCATGCCAATGAAATCTAAGCATGTGCTTAAAGTTGTGCAATTTATTTAATTGTGGCAAAACTGAGCGGCCTTTGTAGAATTAATTAATCTATCTGAGCTACTTTTTATGTATGTGACCCAAAGAGAACTGTATGGCTTCTGTGTGATTTTTAAACATATCTTTCAGTTAAATCAAGGATCCAGACACAAATGGTAGTACACATTATATGGATTTATGACATTCCCTGGAGGATTCTGGGTCAATAAAGCAGTGAATGGATTACAAAGAGGCCTCTAAAGTGTTTGCTGGAATTTGCTAGGAATGAATGAATTACTGTTTGCTTTATGGCTGGAAAACATCTTTCTCTGGATGCTGCAGATCAGGCTGACTGACAGACATAACATGATCTTGCTGTGTTTTGAACAACTGTATTTATTGTATTCAGGCCAGAAGCTGAGAAATAAAAGTGAAGCAGAATGTCATAGGAGTTTACCATTAAAACAGAAGAGAAAATACTATAGGTTCAATGCAAATGAGTATTTATTATTCAGCATGGTTACTTTTCCTGCAGTAACTCACAGGCTTCTACTAGGGCTAGTGCTTCATTGTCACGCAGACATGTTGTACTTTATACAAGAAGCTTGTACCACACATAAACCTTATATAATTGCCTGGTTTACACATATTTAATTTGAAAGGAGGCTTGAGTTTTCTAAACAACTAGAAGAACTATTGCTGAGCCTTGTGAAAAGCAGGTTGGTTCATCTCCAGCTGGCGTAGAAATGTTATGTGTAGATACAACCAAATGCAAGATGTTACAAGCAAAATTTAAAAATATGAAAAGCTAAGTTGTTGTGCAGGATGAGAGGCCAAAAGAAGAAACCTGAGGTCTGCGCAACACTTCCAACAGTGATGAAGGGCAGCTTTCCTGCTGCACCTATGGGCTCTAGGGTGCCTGAAAGTTAGCTACCCTCTCTGTCCTTGCCATGATGGTCAGGTGCACAGAAGGGATCTGTCATTGTTTGCCTAAAAGGCTAATAAGATTTTGGGCTGTTTTGATTTCAGGGTGGTGGAGCTCAAGTAGCAGGAGGTCTGACTGCCTCCTTGCTCCTTTCCAGACCAGTGGTTAGGAGACTGCTGCTGTCCCTCCTATCTTGCCAGAGGCAATTGGGAATGCTCTTTGCTGCAGCTGCTGGCTTGGCCATCCAGAGTAACCTGAGAGTGCACTGAGTGGTCAAAGAGGGAAAGATTAGTCCTCTGAGGAGATTTTTGCTTTTCTGAGGCATGGCTTCTGCTACCAACAAAGAGCATCTAGAGTTTGATTCTTGCCTTGGATTCAGTCCTTACAGCAAACAGAAACTCCTTTCTGTGATTTTTCCGCTTGGCTTTTACTTCACCTCTAAATTCCATATCAGATTCACGTAGGAAAGATTTTAGTGGTGTCTGGTGCTTGCTAAACTCAGAGAACAGTGTTAGTTACCTTGCAGCTTTCAAAAAAGCAGCAGTCTGTTAAGCAGTGATCACATTCAGCAACCACAAGATGCATTCAGGGAATTGGTACTGTCAGCGTTTGATATTAGCACTCAATGGCATAACTGTAATAATTAATACATAATGATAATTCAAGGGCTAATGAAATTAGTAATGCTATTACTATTAATACTTCTCAAGCCTACCTAATCACTTGCACAGCACCCACTATGTTGTGTTGGGGGGTTTAAAGCATGTGTCTCCCCATTCTGCAGGGAGACAAAACTTTTGTCAGCTTTGGGGAATTAAGGGTAGATTTTCCTTTGGAGAAGGGAAAAAGGAGGCTGAGAATAACAACAGTAACAAATAGAATGAAAGAACTGGAGGATCTTTTTTTCTGAATTTATCAACTTATTATCAACGTATTATGCTAGCAAATACATGTTCTAGGTCACTTAACTGAATGGAAAACATCCAACAATACTGCTAAATTAAATGACAATAGAGGCTTTCTACCTTGAATTCAAATAAAGCACAGACTGTAGGCGGCAATGGAAAGTCCATTAAATTTTAATTTGCTAGTCATTAAAGTATGCCATTCATTTGTAATATTACATGGCAAGGAAGTCCAAGTACAGAAGTGTATGGCTTACTGTTCTTAATGGTCTTCTTATAAATTTCTGTCTGTGATTATGATCAGTTCTTTCTTATCATCCATGAAATTTATGAACCAATTTATTACATCAGCGGAGTGGAAATATCAGATAATGCCATGCAATAAAAAGTAGATACTGATTTTAAGAAATCAGTGTGTCTTTCGTGGTCTCCTGCGAGAAGAGCTAGAAGAGAGCACCTAATTACTTCAGCAGCATTAAAAACAACTGCAACATAATGGTGTATGGAACCATTTAATCAAAATGGACACACAACACTCTTGTAATTATATGAAAAGGTCATGGAAATCATCAATTTAGACGAATATGATGTGAAGAATATGACTTAAAACTTCCAGTAAAGCTATCTCCTGGAGATTATTTGAACCACAAAAAAGTGGTTTGTATTTCCAGTTTAATAGCTGAGGGCACAATGCCATACTGTGTGTTTTGGCTTGTGAGATCTCAAAGCAGAACTTTCTTAATTGGAACTGCTCAGATACCCAGCATGGAGGTTCATTTCAAGTAACATACCTGCTGCTGGAAAATATAACTGCCTACAATTTAATTATATAGAAGCTATACTCTGGCTTTTTGATTGGTCCTGTGAATTTCTCCACAGAGCTGAAACACCAATTCATCTGTTTTAGCAGAAGCAAAGGAAAAGTGAACTGCTTTCAATTTCCTTTTTAGTATGCAGTAATGGATAATTTCCAGCTCTGGAAAAAAAAAAAGCCAAGCGCCCCAGCTTATACCTGGGGGTAACCTAGTTCTACTAGGTAATATAATCTGTTTTCCTTGCTGCAGCTGAACAATGATTGACCTCGACATCTTGATTTTGGGCAAGACAATGGAGCAGGAAGAAAATCTGCTCCTGGAAAGTGGTAGATGCTTTGAAGTGAAAGGGAAATACACATTTATGTGACTATTAGGGTAAGGCCGATTAAAGCGTAGACATGGGGGATACTTTTACATGGCACAAAATGTACTGTGCTCGTACCAAAGCCTGACATTGCCTGGGCACTGGAGAAAGAAAATAACTGCATTATAATTTGCCCATGCTATTACGGTTTTTCTCCATTGAGCTGAGGATCCCATGAGGTTGGCCTCATTAATGGAGCCGTTTTGCTTCTTGTAGCTGCTTGGAACTAGTGCTGCTATCTTTGCACAGGCATTTCTTGTGCTCTGCTTGGGCATGTATGCACTTTATTGACACGTCCCTAGAAGTTGAGCTGATCAGATTACTTTATAACCTGATATTTTAAAGTAGAGTCTCCAGCCTACTGGGACTGCAAAGGAGTACTTACAAACCTGGCAGAGAAAGATCAGCCCCTGCTTTGCTTCTCACATGCTTCTCAGCTCCAGCCCTGTCATTGGTGTCGCTGAGCACATACTGAGAGATATCATTGCTTCCAACCCTACACTTAATATGGAGAAAAGGGGCCCCGGTGCTATTTTTGGAGATCTGTGGCATTGCCCCTTAGTACATGGGTAGGAAAAGAAGCCCCGTGGCTGCTCACACATTTAGCCCAGGAGCAGGTTCCTAGGCTCAGACTTGGTACTTCACTGTGCTGTGTCAGGGAGCTTGGTTAGTTGTGAGCAGTCTTTGCAGCTGGGAATTTGGGGTTAATTCACCACCAAAACGAGGTGAAATGGCACAAATGTGTGAGAACAGTCCTTTTCGAATATTTGTGTAGAGATGATACTTTATCTGTGCCTAGCTGCAAAAGAGTTGCTTTAAAGCCTGGTTATTGCCATGAGCCATGTTGCTGAATCCAAAACAGTTGAAGGAGCTCAGTGCAACTCTGGCTCCAGAAGAGGAAAGTGTGGTGCATGAATAGGCTCTTCTCTGCGGAGAGAGAAACAGGATTTGGAACATACTGAACAGACCAGTTTTGCTGGAAGAAATCACTTTGATAATCTATAATTTTAATAACAAAGGAGGGATTTAAATTCAAATATGAAAAGGAGCTGAAAAAACCTACAGCTGCAGCTTCATTTTATAGTTTAAGATTAAAAACACTTTTTGCCTTTAGTTATATTGTCTTGAATTTGTTATGTGGGGTACACAGTCAAATCTGGCTGTCTCTGCTAAGATATTTGGCAAGTGTGAGAACTGTGAGTCAGTTATACCTTTTGAAAGAACAAATTTATAAAATATGAAATAAAAAGGAAGAGATTTACCACTATATCAGTTTTCACTTATTTTTCATTATAAGGCATTTCTTTTTTCAAAGCACATGTTGTAAGCAAGTGAACCTATTAGTCCAGGCATGTAAGCGATAAGAGAATCAAGCTTATATTTCTCATTTTAAGAGGTACTTGTCTGTGGATTTACGAAAACTCTGAATTAGATGAAGCAAATTCACAGCTGTACAAAGAAAACTTGACCAGGTCATGTAAAACAACAATCTAAACTGACAATTTGTTATAGAGTAGGTGATTAGGTCATTTCAGTAACGGAGAAAATATAATTGTCCAGCCATCAAAACGGCTAAGCCTAACATGAAATAACATTCACCCTCATTCTTAACTAAGAGACCAAAACTGAATGCTCCCAAATTCATAACAAGGCAACTAAATGAACTGCCCTAGCCACCCAGCAGCTTCTCCCTTACTGCATTTTACAGAAGATAAATCATTGTGGCAGTCTCTTTGGTCCCTTATGAAGGGCTCAGAGCATTTTCTGTCTCACAGCCATCAGCACTTATACTCTTACAGCTCTTGCTGTATCTCAGCCTGTGCTGCTGTATACAACAGCAACAGAGATCACTCCATGTCCCCAAGGGCTTCTGGCAGAGGTTAGCTAATGCACAGCCTGAAACTTACTGGGAGTCATGCTACCAGAAACATCTGACCCACACTCTTTGTTAGGGCACCATCTCAGGACCTTCAGATCTGCACCAGGCACGATCATGGTGTAAGACTGCAAAACATCAGCTGCAATTTTTGCGCTGGTGTGTATTGATGTACTTTAACCATGGAATCCATGGCAGTCAGCCACACAAATGCATGCTGGACCCCATCTCTGCAGGTGTCAGAGCCTGCAGGAAGGAAAGTCATGGTCAGGTGTTATGAAATGGGAGCAGAAGCTGTGGTCAGAAGAGGGAGGAGGTGCCTGTCCTGGCCCAGGGGGCACTGGGGCTCCAGGTAGGCTGATGCTCCCAGGTGTACTTGCTACCACCGCTGCTGGGTGCCATGGCTGTGGCTCATGACTCTGAACTCCCAGGGCTGTGTGTCTCATGCTACCACAATCCTTGTCTGTGCAGTTGTTGAACCATTGCAGTTGGTTCTGGGCTCCCTGACCATGGAGCCAAGTGAGTCCCCAGACTCAGCTTGGGGGCCTATGGCCGGCAAGGACAGAGGATGGTGAAGATTCATCTATGCCTCTCTGGCAGAAGAAAACAGCATTGCAGCCACCATGTACCACGTTGCAACATCAGTTCCACCAAGGTCTCTAGTCATATAGCAACAGATGTAAAATAAATTCAGGGTTATTTCTTTCCTCACTTAAGAAGCTTTTTCTATTCCTATTCCCCTCAGCCTTTCCTCTCTCCTTCTTTCCTTCCTATAAGCAGGAAATTTCTCCTTATATTCACATGGGCAGTCGTGCAAAATACATTTAATATTTTCCTCTCACCATCTGTGTGAGTCGAGTCACTCACTGGGATAACTCAGCCTCACTGCTATAGGTTTGCAGGTTTCCCTCTCCTTTTGCCAGTCCCTCAGCTGGGGCTCTCAGGGCCCTCAGGGCTACTTGAGATACGGCTGATAAGGAAATCTCTTGCTGCTGTGGTTTTATCTGCTGTGTTTACCACATGAAGCTGCCAGCTAGAGAGGCTTCTGCTGTCGGTTTCCAAGAACCACAGGTCAGCTCTCCTGTGGATTTGGTCCTTGTTCCCTCATCACTGTTAAGGAGATGTGATAGAGTGGTACACCTGTGATACTGCTATGTACCTGAGCTGTTGTCCCTGCCCCTGCACGTGGATAAAAGTGTGGAGTCTGTAGATGCCCAGAGGACAGGCCTCTTCCCATCCATTCACTGCACTTCCTAGCCATCAGCAGACCCCTTACCATGGGGTCTTGGGGTCCATCTGGCTGCCAGATAGCTCCCAGCCCTGGAGTTTCAGGATGAAGGTTGCCAAAGCACAGCTTCTTCAACAGAGCCAAACATCTAGTGCAGCGTGTTCAGTACCCTCCAGTGTGCCAAGCCACACTGGCATGCCTCTTGGCATCCTGTGCTTCTTTGCAATCAGTTTTTTGGTTTCTGAAATTTGCCTTGGTGCTGCTGCTTGCCGTCAGTATGGTCTCAATGGCAGGCCTCCAGGCCACCCTGGACAGCCTGACACTTTTGACCTTTCCTGTCTTCTGCTTCTTGTCCCCCAAACCTACTCCCACTGGGTGGCCAAGGGGAATCTCTGCCTCCCCTTGCAGCTCTCTGCTGTCTTTCAACCATCTCCCTGTGTGTTTTTCTGTCTTCTGATGCTGGAAGGATGAATTTGGCCCACACAGATAAAAAGGCTACTTGCAGGCCCTGGCAAGGGTGTTTAGATAAGAAGACTATTAGGGTGTGTGCTGTTCCCCAGTGACTGGAGTAAGGATGTGGAGTGTGGGAGATACAGAGCCTGTTGGGATGGTGCCACAGCTGTGCATGGGGCAGAGCATGTCAGACCTGTCAGTCTGGTCCCTGCCACCTGCAGAACATAGCTTCTGGAAACAGCCGTGATCATGACCAGGTGTTATTTCCAGGACATAGCGGGGCAGCTCGAGCACAGAGGCCACAAGTGCAATAATATCTGTGTAGTGTGGAAAGTCAGAGAGCCACTGCTCCAGCTAGCAATACAGCCCTAACCTTATTTAGCAGCATAAACATATACTCCATCTGTATATGCACTAACAAACGAGACAGGCCCAGGGCACAGGTTCAAGTGCTAGCCTGTGATGTGTTTCTATTTATTAACTATTATCAAATTCCTTGATCAGGTTTGGGCCTGTGCCAACTAGCACTCTCCTAGAGCAAGGTTTGGAGATGGCACATGCTAGTGTCTCCTCCCAGTCCAGATGTAACCATTCTTACTGGGTGGAGACAGCATGGGGGATGAAGAGATTTAACCTTATGGATGTAGCATGATTTCACCTAGCCTCTGGGCCAGAGAGCAGCCCTTGTCTCTCTTTTATTTATTGGTATGAGCCTAGCCAGACAGGATCAGCTCCTTCTTTTGAATGTACTCAGCAAAAAATTAGTTTGTAATCTGCTTGCATGACTGAAAGCAATTGTCATTCTCACACAAACAAAAACCTCTTGAGTCGAAAGAACATATTAGGGCTGCAAAGACAAGCCCTCAGAAATTAGCCATTGCCTGAGTCAAGGATGCTTGTGCAACCTTTATTTGTAGCCTTTATGTGCTTGCCTTATGTCACTGTCTGCATGCTATTTTTTCCACTGAGCTTCTGCTTCCTTCAGTGCACAGGATGGGCTGAACGCAAATAATTACAACTTTAGTTCTGTCCTCAGCCTAATGTGTGATTCCAGGCTTTACTTGTTGCACAATGTTCAAAGCCTGCTCTGAAGATATGGCTATCAGTTTCCTCATTGTCTTTCCTGTGGTAGGCACCAATAGGCTGTGCACAGACTCTACAAACAAGAGCGATTTTTAACCCCTAGTGTCCTGCTGAAAGTGTAGGGTATAAGCCGCGTGTTTCACAGTTGCCAAACATCTAATAGCTTAAATATTTCATTTTTAAGAGCCTGGGAATTGTATTTTTCAGTCTGCTTAACAGTAACATCAACAACCAGAAGAGATGCCATTTGAATTTCATTGAAGTTATGAGTTTCATCATTTTGGCAAATTAGACCATAAAATGTTAGGTTTGGCATGCAGAAAATGAAGAATGCATGACTTTTTCAGACCTGTCATCATGCAGGCACACTGTGGCAGAGGCAAGAGCAGAATGCAGCTCCCACAAGGCAGCAGTCATGCTTTCTGTTCCTCTAGTCCCCTGACTCATTGGCTTCATATTTTCCAACCTCTGCGGCAAATAAAGTAGATGTGCTTCAGACTTTATCTGCTTTACCATGCTGTCTTCGTTCATGCCTGGAGCTGATATCCTCTGTTCATTCAGCAGGGTACAGTTGCCATGGAAAAGATCACAGAATGAACATGCCAGCTCTGTCTGGATCCTAACCTAAACCCAAACCTAAGTCTTATTTTTTAGACCTGTATGTAGGTAATGAGCTTGCTAGCAAGCCATCATGCCCAGCTATAGGTATTGAGCAACCTGTACTTCTAACCAAATTTCAAACCCAGACTCTTTTGCTCAGACCCAGACATCTCTTACATAATCAAAGATAAATAGTCTTAATTACAGCAGCGCCTAGGAAGACGTCTGTGGGCTGGGACCTTACTGCTACCTCTGTGGTTTGAAAGCAGAACTGAAGTACCTGGAACTGATGCGGAGAGCTCCTGCATTGGGGTTAAATCAGTGGCTGTTAGCAAACCCAGGTAACAACCCCTGGCAGGACCAGTAGCCGGGAAGGATGAGGAGAAACACAGTCCAGTGAGGCGCTCGTAGATGTTTATGAAAAGAAGGGAAGTGGCTGGGCTCTTTCTGGCCTGTGAGGGTGTCTGGTGAACCCTGAACATGCTCCCCCCAAACACCCGGCCTGCCATGTCCCCTCCACGCTGGAATTTTCAAAGCTGCTGCTTATGTGCAGCAGATAATGTCACAGCTAGTACAGCTGCTCATGGGAACACAACTGGGCAGACCTAGGCCCTTTTGAAAATACTGTCCTCTGAATAAGAACAAGCATGGGGAGGTTCAGGGACTCATTTCCCCTTGTCGTGGTTTAAACCCAGTCAGGTAACTCGTTCACTCACTCCCCCCCTTCTTTCCCTCCCCCTACTCCCAGAAAGGAGAATCGAAAAGAATGCAACTCCCCCGGGTTGAGATAAGAACAGTTTAGTAACTAAGGTATAACACAAATCACTGCTGCTACCACCAATAATAACAATGATAAAGGAAATAACAAGGGAAGAGAATACATCACCTCACCACTAGCCGACCGATAACTCGCCCCCCCCAGCCCGACCAAGCTCCGACCGATACCTCCTCCAACCCCGCAGTCTCCCAGCCCTTCTGGCTAACTCTCAGTTACATCCTGGGCATGACGTGCTGTGGTATGGAATACCTCTTTGGCTAGCTTGGGTCAGGTGTCCTGTCTCTGCTTCCTCCTGGCTTCTCCTCCTCCCTGGCAGAGCATGAGGCTCACAAAGTCCTTGGCCAAACCAAAACATCACTGTTATCAGCTCTGTTCCTGAGCTGAAAGTCAAAGCACTGCACCAGCTACCAAGGAGGAAAAAAATGACTGCTACTGCTGAACCCAGGACACCCCTCTAGTGCTTGGTAAACATTTTTCAGTAGTTCTAAAAATAAAAAGTTTTAGACAGCTACCTAAGCAATCCAGACTCAACAAATATCTTTATTATATGAAAATAAAACTTCCTGAATGTGGTTTGCTTTTAGCTACCGTTATCTGTTTAATAGTCACTGAGCTAAGCAAGAAAAGCATAATAAAATAAGCAGATTTATGTTAGATTTCTTGCACAATACAGGCAGGCATTCTCTTTTCTCTAGTGACCTTAGAAGTTCCCATGCTTTAGTAACTGATGGTTTGTTATATGCATTCACTGGGGGGGGGTGGGGGGGTGGGAGAGGGGAAGCACATGGTTGAAAATAAGTTTTCTGAGCTACAGTTTGCCACATAAGTATGGAAAATGGTGCTTCAGATTTAAACCATGTAGTTAGTACAGGCTGACTGACTAGACTAGCTCTGCCTCAACCATGTAGTTAGTACAGGCTGACTGACTAGACTAGCTCTGCCTCACTTAGGTACTAGGTGTGCCTGGTGTCTCATTTGCAGGTCAAATCAGACTCCACAAGGTCAGCTACCGCTCTTGAGCACTGCCTGCCTAACTCCAACTCTGCTTGGTGGCAACCACTCACCACTGGAATTTGTTTCTGAGCATAACAGAGCTCTTGGACTGCCTGCCCTAAAGCAACTGTGGCCAGACAAAGGCAATCTCTTTTCACATAGAGCAGAATCCCAAGCCTTGTGAACTTAGCTCTCTCTGTTTGGCGTTACTGATCCGTTAGTCTAAATATGGTACATGGCAGTTTGATGGAAATCATTTCCAGTAAGAGAGGATGTTTCCTCAGCAATTTTCAAGCTGGCTCTGACTCAGGCATTCTCATGGGAGCCCATTTAACTGGTCATTAGGGAGACAGCAAAAAGGCATTGAGGAATTTCGTAACAAAGATGTGCATCCTGTATGAAAGACCTCCTGAGAATCCTCCTGGCCATTGGCTCTGTGCATGCTTGAGAGATTTTATTAATGCTGCTGAAAAAGTATTGCTGAAACTAATCTATTATTTGTGCATAATTTTAAAGATGCTGTATTGTACTTGTTCCAGCAATGTGATGAACCACTGTGTTTGTAAAATGCTGTGCTCAAACAAACCATAATTAAATGTTTAAAGTCGATTAACACCCTATATTGCAACACAGTAATCGATGGTGGAAGGGTTGCAGTTACCAAATGAATAACGGGAAGAAACATCCAGAATTTGCTAAGCAAAGTCTTCTTATAAGCTAGGACCAAGGTAAATATGTCAAGCAAAGAGGCTATGTAGTGAATAGAGGTTGTGATTTGCCCTTACAAAAGCCATACGAAGCAAAATAAGTATTCCTTCATAACACATACTCTCTTATGTACACCTTTTTGTGCATACATGTTTCAAGGCAAATCTTTTCCAGATTAACAGTGCTGGAAATTAATAAGGCTTTAATCCTCTAAACTCCCTGAATATGCAGATTTCTTTAGGTGTCATGGCTGAACCCACTGACTTTGCTAGGATTACTAACACAATTAAAACCGAGTCATGTCTTAAGAGTTGCATTGGACTGAATCAAGTAGCTGTCAGAAGGGTGGGTGTAAGAGAGGGCCAGAGTTTTGGTTTCCAGTTCAAGTCATCCAGTCAGTGACTGCTTCTGACCCCAAAACACCCCAGCATGGATGCCGCAAGCCAACCAACAGTCCTCCTGCCGAGGCAATTGTGTGGGTTTGGGATGCCCCAAAGTTAGTTGTCCTCTACAAGTCATAGACAATCCTGAGAGAAGAGGGTCTGATGGATGAGCAACACATAAGGGGATCTTCTTATCAAGACCCTGACATTCATGCAGAGAAAATGTAAAAGACCTTCTTTATTGACCCCTCTTTGTAAGGATCAGCCTTTAGGAAGGTGTTTTCATTTGGAGACACGTTGATTCTTATCATTAATAGTAAGACTGTTGAATGTTTACTGCCAAGTCAGACTGAATCACAACCATTTTCTCCTGAATAAACAAGAGCTATCATGAGTGAAATCATGTTGCCTAAGTGTTAGAACAAATACCTATGAGATTGCAAATTTGGTGACTAGGGATGTTGGCTTGGTGCTGCAGAAGTAGTGGGTCTGAGAGGGAAAGGACTAGAAAAGGAACAGAAAAGCACAGGGAGAAAACACACACAGAGGAGAGAAAGAAGGAAATCTGGGTAGATGTACAATAAATTTTGTAAAAAAGTTACAGTGTTCAGGTGCTCTGCACTGAGAAGTGGGACATACCATAGATGAACAGCTCTTTAGGCTTGTAGGTCAAGGATCTGACAGAGGGAAGCATTGATGACACTTTCCTCTACCCTCCAAATGTCCTTTCCTTGGATAGCTGGATGTTCCCTATGGGTCTTTAATACCTCATCTCACTGATGATGCTCTCTGTAGTTAGTGCTATTTTAACTCTGCATGCCCTTGTTATTCACCTGAACCTTTCTGATGTCCTATTCCTTCATGCTAAGCTCTTGACTTCAGTAACTTCCCATAGCCAGGAGATTCTTACCCTAACAACATCCATGAAAAAACATTTTTTTTTAAGCTGATATAACTGGCTAAGCCCCTATTTTAAGCTACAAAGTCCAGTTTAACCTTACCAATGGATAAGATTTTTAGGCAATCTTATCCAGTGTACATTAGCCAAGGCATCCCTATAGCTGAATTAAATATGCAAAGATTTAGCAAAAGAAGCTTGCTGGTACTTGTTTTGAAAAGATATTCCTGCAATGAGAGGCATGAATTACACATAATTATTGACCCTACAGTGTAAATACAGATGATAGGAAGTTTTTAAATGTACATTACTAAACCAGTAGAGTGTTTATAGCTATAGAGACATCAGTGGTTTAGCAATTAAATGCATATTTATGAACTCTTCTAAATAGATATTATTAATCCAAAAAAATCAGTTTTAAGATAATTAAAAAGCCCATGTTTCAGATCCAGGATTCTAAATTGCCTATGAGCTGTTATAATCTTTAATTTAAAACTATATAAATAGCCCACACATAACAGCTTCTTTTAGTGCCTGTTCCAAGGACCTTAAGTGAATGTAAAGTATTTCCACTGACTTCAGTCAGCTTTCAAAAGACACTTAATCTCCTGCCAGCATTACCTGCTCACTATTAACTGCTCTGGCATGTCCATGCTACTCTTCTGGCCCTTGCAGAGGAAGGAAGGGAATGAGGAGTGTGATGCCAAGAAAGATTGTGTGCTCTATTTAACAGTGTTATCCTGATGGCACCCAGCTCATTTCTCATGTGATTTTTGCTGTTGGTCACTGATGACGTGTTGTGTGAATGATGGAGAAAAGCTAGTTGCTTTCAAGTATTCAGCTGGAGCTGGTACTATGCGGAAATGGGACCTGGTCTGTGCAGTACATGCTCTAGGTCCCAGAGTGGGAGAGGTTGGTGGCCCTGTGCTGCTGCAGGAGAAAGTCTGTGGAAGGTGTGGAGAGCACAAGGCTTGATGAGATCTAGGTCCAAAGGGTGGGTTGGACCGTAGGGAAACAAAGACTCAGGGGAGATAGGCTGGGTTATATTGGCAGGTAGGAAGAGTATGTGGGACCAAGGTGAAGGGAAAGACATTTGACCCATTCAGGTATTGTGCAATGCTAGTGTCACACTCAAACCTTCTTTGTCTTAAAACTGATGATCCACCAAAAGCTTAAAAGCAAACACACCAGTGGAGTCCCCCACACCAATGGGCATTTCATCTGCAACTATAGGAGTAACATGATGATCTTAAGGTCCTTTCTAATCCTAACCATTCTATGATTCTATGATTTCCCAAATCGTCCTTGCAGAAGGGGAATATTGTGCAGTCTGCTATAATAACTGGTCTCCAAGGGCAGAGTTAAAAGACTGGATTTTAGAGATGTGTTTAGACTGAGAGAGAAAGTGACAGGTTAGAATTCAGTTTCATTTAGAAAAATGTCACCACTTACAAGTCCCTTTCCTTACCCCTCAGCTCTCATGTTTGTACTGCAACAGCTATTTAAACATTAGGCAGGTCAGGAGAAGATGAGCATATGTGCAGAGAAATCAGGGGATGCTGATCACCTGAGCTGTAAATGTAACTGGTTTGAACTAAAATAAGAGCAGCTATTCTGTTTAGGTTCAGGATTTGAATAGACACTAGTGTTTTAATAACCTCTCTTCCTTCCCTTTCCCCTTCACTCCCTTACCTCCTGCCTTTGAGTTTCCACGACAACGTGGTAATGCAGCCTGATGAATACTAGCAAGTCTGCTTTTCAACCAGGTAAGTCCAACTGAAAGTTGGAAGGGTACTACTACCCCAGTCATTAGGCCTTTGTGGACTTGCCTGGCCACCTGCAATTAATTCTCTCATTTTCTGCTGATATGCAAAAAGACAGCCTGGATGAAAAGTCCAATGATTTATTTACCTCTGAATCAATGGTGGGACCTGATTTCTGATGGGCTCCTGACACCTCTGGTAGGGTCTGTGCAGCTTTTGGTGCTGAGCCTCAGCTCAGCTGCCTCCAGTGCTGGAGAAGGATGCTTAGAGTGCAGGATGGAGCGAAGGAGGGGAGAAAAGCCTTGAAATAGTTGTGATCTTTGGCTCCAAGCCAAGGAATTTTGGCTATCTCTGGAAGAGGGGAAGTTTGAATAAATTATCCAAGTTGTTGTAGAGATTATTACTCCCTCTGGGTCTTCTCTGGGGAAGGTGATGATGGGAGAGCCCGGGAAAAGAAGCTGCTTAAGTCTGATAGAGTGAAGGCTTGTGCTCAAAGTTGGGCCAAACTGACAAAACCATCCCACGAGAAAAGTGTGCAGCAGAGGGACACAGCAGTGGGTTGTTTGTTTTTTTTTTTTTGCTGGTTTTGCATCTGTGGACTTTAAATATGGCTGCAGATATTGCCAGGGTACAGAAGAAGTGAGCTGAAGGTTTCTGGGGCTTTCTGCCAGCTTTTTGCCCCGTTGAGGGACTTTCTGATGATGGTGTCACTCTGAAGAGCAAGAGAAAGGGGCAAATCTTAAAGTCGTGCTCCAACCCTGGCACCTCTCGCAAGATGCTCTCAATGATATTGGATTGGAAAAGCTCTATATCCCTATATATCGTTGTGCAAAGCTGCACAGAACGTGGAAAATCACCCCTGTCATCTCACTGAGGACCAAAGATATATATTCGGTATGTATTTGGTACAGCTGATACTTTAAAATGCCCCAAATGCCAGCTTCTGTTGCTCATGTGAGAAAAAAAGAGCAACGTGGCTACAAAGTGGTCTCTCTGAATTTCCCCTCAATTCCGGGAGGGGGAGGCATGAGAGAAGGGATGCCAGGCGCCTGCTCCCCATTGCTGGCTAGGGGACCGCCTGGGAAAGTCGTAAGGCTGAGGAGCAGGCTGCCGTCTGCTAGACGTGTGCGCAGACCTCTGCGTGCCGCGTCTTCTGGGCGAGTCACGGGAGGAGGGCTTGCTGTGTGGCCACTGCTTCTGCAGTGTGTCACTGCTCCCCCCGCTCCGGCCCTGGATGGGTTCTGCATGGAGAGCCTAGGCGGAGGAATTTCTTTCTTTACACAGTGGGTGTTAATCAACATTTTGGGAAATGCAATTACAGGTTCACAAGCTGTGGAAACCTCTGGGTTTCCCACGCTTGGTCAGTATGGTCATCGTCTGCAGCTCAGGTCTTTCATTAACTGCCAGGGACACTTAGGCTCTCACATTGTCTGCATGAGACTGGGAATGTTTTCTGAATGACTAAGGTGCCAGCCCTGGAGGCATACGTGTAGGTTTTGCAACAGTCAGCACTAGGATTTTCCTAAGAGAATTAGGAACACAGTTTTTCTGGAAGCCGAACGCTATTAGTTGGTTTAGGATTTTATTTTATTCCAAAAATCCCTGCCATTTTGTTACTAGCTTTCCAGCTGAGCATGTTAGACTCCTGGCACTGCTGCTGTACTCTGCTGCGTTACTCAGCTTTTGTGCTGCCAGACTGAAATGTCAATGCAAGTAACTGTCAGCCTCCCAGGAGGTGAAATGTAGAGCACCATTCCCCCTCCCTAGGTAAGCGGTTTCAGGATACAGCTCAGTCAGTTACGAGAAAGGTTATAGGATATGTTGCCTGAGGTAGTGTGTGGCTGGGCTGGCCAATACACAATGCCCTTCCCAGTCCTGACTTCCCAAGAACACCATGAATGATGTGGAAAAATAAGCTTTTCCCATTATGCGCACTTTCCTGAGTCATTCTGCGAAATTTTATTCCCGTTGCCATTTTTCTGCATTCCTACATGGCTATGTCCTGAGTGCTATGTCCACTGAAAACCTTTGTTATTATAAGCTATAATTCCTCTACCGGCTCTCAGAGGTCACCGTTTGTAGGACATTTATATCCTGACCTTAAGGCCTTGCCTATGCAGAAAGGATGTACTGCTCTAGCCTTACTGGCATAATTTGAGTAAGCCAATTTCTGCCTTTCCCCCACTCCTCCTTGGTGCAGATGTAATCACACATCTATAAAGATGTTTATACAAATTTGGGTTATTCTTACAGAAAAAGCAGAGTGTGCTTTACCACAGCAAGGCAGTTTTATTTCATTATAACTGCAACCCCACCAAGCCTTATGCTGATCTAATTAGGGCTAATTTTGTACAGAAGTGGATCCCAGAAAGAACGTGCTGAAATGTTGATATATGGGGGCAGATGCATCCACAGGGCTACTGTCTATGTCTTACATACGCTCTGATGCAGAACTCCCACCTGTGGTGGTGCAGACCTAGCACTGTACAAGAAGGTTGTAACACTGACTAAAATACTTGTGTGCACGCAGAAACTGTGTTTAAACAAGGTGTATAGAGAAACACGACTTATTTCTATCATTTCTTGCCCTTCAGAGGCTATACTGCCCTGTTGTAAGTCAATCCTGACAACAGGCGGAAGCATAAGGTCCATGAGATGACATGTAAAGTTTGGTCTAAGAGATGAAATGCCAAAATTATTCACTGTTCAAACAGGCAGCTCAAGAGAACATGTGCTTATGAATTAACGCTTCATGGTCTGAAGTACTTACAGTGTTTCAATTCATTCTGAGGGGTTTGGGAGAAAATGGCCCCTGTGTCTGGAAAGAAACCTCACACTGACCTCACCCAAGGAATCTGAATGGCTTCTTCCTGTTTTAAAGGAGCAAATAAGGATGAATCTAAATGAAATGGCCAGCAAAACTTCAAGCCAAGTCAGTTACAACATATCTGCAACCACAAGCCAATTAGGCCTGCCCTGGGGGCTTAATACAGTGTACTAGACAATGCCAGTATCTGCAAGTCTGTAGTGCTTTCTAGTCCATGCAAAAAACCCAAAAACAATTGTCTGAAAAACAGGTAAATAACAAACATGTTATGTAATAGATTTTTGAACATGTAATATTCATTCCATTTCTGCAGGGCACCTCAATTCCAGGATGAGACGAGACTTTATTCAAGCCCCACTGACAGTAAAGCACTTCTTAAAGGAATGGGGATGTTTGGCAGAGCTTCAGCCCTCAGAAACTCCTTGGCTGTGTGCAACTGTACCCTGCCTTACTGACTCACATGCTGATCCTGGAGTCTGAACCAGCTGCCCCTACAAGTTCAAGCAGCCATAGGCCTGCTCTGGCAGCTTATTTATCAGATGGGAAAGTCCCATATGGCCCATGACATACAGGCTGACAAACCCTAACACCGTCAGGGTGCGTTTTGTTTAGCTTTCACTTTCTTGGTCATGATATGGTCCTACATGGGGAAAATGGGCTGAACAGATTTGCCTTTAGCCAAACATTATAGCTGGCTGCTAATGACAGGTCTGAGGCCTTAAAGTTCTACTTTGGTGGTACAAAGGGATTCCAGTGGAGACTGACAATCTATCCAATAGTAGTAACTTAGAAAATTTGTAGGCTTTCTAACAGCAGTAGCAAAACTGAGGCTGTGGTAATAGCCATAACTTCTTCCCCATTGTCCTTAAATATGGTGTGACTGTGCAGCCAGGAAGCACACCTAATGTTGTGCATCCTCAGTTCTTCATGCTCTTCAGGGAAGCTGATCAATGCAATTTTTAGATAAGATAAACTGAAGTTACTGTCCATTTTCCTGCTACAATCTAGTTAAGGATAAGAATTTGCTCTCTCTTCCCACACGCCTTCTCAGTCTGTGGATAACACTCTATTTTCAGTAAAGTCAATGGACATGGACTTCTGCCATTCCCTTCAGCAGAACCCAAAATTCACCAACATGTGTGGAAGTGTTCATATTTTTATAGTTTCAGGCACGTCCTCCCTAAATCAGTTAACCTTCACTACTGTAAGAGTACTTTGCAAAAAGAACTCCCCAGATATCCTGTACTGTCATAGAGCCCGCACAGGACCGGCAATGAGATACCAATAGCAGCAGGCAGCAGTGCTAAGCAACAAGGGAATGGGAGTTTGCCTGGGAGAGTTTGGGATTAAAGGGACCCTGGGGTGAGAGGAAGGGTTGTGCTACACACTTTCATTTGAGTTACCGGTGTAAGTGTACAACCTGCTCTGTTTCTACGTAGCAGGATTTTGCTTTTTTCAGCTAACCTTGGGTTATACAAATGATTTCTTACATGGTGCACTGAGCAACACCTAATCATTTCCCTTCACACAGGGGGAAGTTAATGATTGTTTAATGTGTCTGGAGCAATGATGTCCCATGTTTGGCTTACAGGTCTCTAAGGCTATCCAGGAAGTTTAACTTTGTAGTATTCAACAGCTGAGCTTTCCATTTAATTAATTTTGACATTCTTATTGTATTCCCTTCTCTTTTAATTTCCAAGAGTTCTTTGGAAAATAAACAGAATCTGATTTTGCAGATTAATACAAAACCCCACATTCATTATTTCACATCAAACATTTTCTTATGGATGAATGAAGAGGGGAAACATCTTTGGGCTTCTGATAAAGAGAAGAGAGATCCCATGTCTTCTACCCTATGAAGAAGAATCTTGCCCTATGGAATTGCGAGTTTCTGCACAAAAAAACACTCAGAGCAGCAGCTCACTCTTTCCTGAGAGGCAGAAAGGGCCCAGCAGCCCTCTGTTGTACTCTGTCCGGAGAAAAGAATGGAGAGAAACTGATGTTGAAGTAATGGCAGTGGTGATCTTGTGATTTCCTACGCAGACCTCCCCAGCTGGACCACAGAGCTGTTGTTGGTATCAGTCTGTCCTAGGTCATCCCTCTCAGTCACAAGATACGCCAAGCGCTTCCACTGGCTTACTTCAACTGCAGTGTAGACTTATTATCCTTTGCTTTTGTATTTCATCCTAAACATGTGAAAACAGATAACTGATCTCTGTGGAACTAGAAGGTTTCAGGTACCCAAAATCTCAGGTAGTTGAAGGATGAAAAAGTCTTCAGGAAGCTTCTGGTTTCTATGCTGTTTTTTTTTCTGAAGCTTGGAGCCTTGGAGCTGCCTTGTCATTCCAGCTGGACTTGTTTCCAGCCTGGTGCAGCTGTGGGCCCAGGTAAGGTAAGATCATTGGGGATGCTTTGACTTTTCTGCAAGTAAGTCCATTAGTCAAACATGTGTTATTGGTGGCGTTTGTTACTCTCATTTTGAAATTTCACATTGAGTTTCAAAGATAACATAATGCAGAAAAATGCTTTTAATGATCAATTTACAAGGGAGGGGGAACTGCTGTTCAGGAGATCAGAGTGGATAATGTAAATGCTCTCAGTGCCTGGGGATGCAGACAAATTAGCGAGAGTCCAGAGGAGAGCTACAAGAACAATAAGAAATTTAAAAACCACGGTCTGTTAGGAAAGATTAAAGGAAGTAAGGGGCTTAGTCAAGGACAAAGGTTGGTGAAGGATATATAAAGTCTTTGAATATTTAAAGACTCTTATAGGATGGCAATCAATTTTCTTCAGCTCCACCAAGGGAAGTACAAAAAGAAATCTGCTCTATTTGTGGCAAATATAATACACCTCGCTTACTAGCAAAAATCTCTTGTTGTTTGTGCCTCTTTTTAAAAGTGCATGCTAGAGAAATGGTAGAGCAGGTTACCTAGGAAATAGTGGAACTTCTTCACAAAATGTTTTCAAAGACTCAGCTAGACAATCTTCTGTCAGAGATGCCTGGTTACGCTTAATCTTTCCTCAGTCCAGGGGTTTGTAATAGATGAATTTAAACTGCACAAATATTCATGAGAAATATCTCTCCATGATGTCTTAATAACCTGCTCTGTGCAGTGTGGCCCTGGAACCCAACATAGCTGAAAAAAGACCATTGTTTCTGGACAAGTGGACCGAAAAACTGGTCTGATGGAGGTTTTAGGGAATTAGCGTCTGCATTAATGCCTTTCTCTGACTCAGGCAGCCACAGAGACCCTTGCTGACTAAGTTACTGAGCAGGGCACAGTCTTCAAACAGGTCCAAGGACATCTTGGGTGCTCTGTCCTCAGGACTTTGCCTGTTGTGTGGAAACGAGGTGATTTTTTCCTCCTCACTAGCAGCCACATGCGCCACTTTCTCTTCAGACTTGCTATCCTTTGTCAGGCTGTCTGGTTTGGATTTTTGTGCATCATCAAAGTGGCACTCACACTCTCCTCGTTGAATCAGGAAACTGGAGAGAGCCTAAGGAAAGGATGACATGCATAAGTAGTGATCTAGCAAATAGGAGGCAAGATGGAAAGACCTGGTTTGTTCAATAGGGGGAGGAATAACAAGTTCCCAGTATAAAAGTTGTCCATAGGGAGCATGTCATGGGACCATTCTCCATGTCTGCTAGGAGAAGAGACAAGTGAAAAGCAATTGTCCTTTTCTCAACGTGGGTAGCTTTTCTGTGTATGCTGCCCCTGCCCTCCTCCTTCACTAGTCCTCACTGCAGAGAGAAGTCACTCTTGCTCTGACCCTGCAAGAAACCCTGTTGTCATGTGTGTCTCCAGTGCTGGCTGCCCTTGGCCCAACGAGGGGGATGAAGAAGCCAACCCCCCATGAACACCAAACCATGTTAACAAGAGCCTGTGTGAGCTGCCAGAGGACATGATATGAAGGAAGCTTACTCCACTTCGCTGGCAATGAAACAACTTTTCTCTGAATAAAAATATCCTTGAGAAAGAGAGTCTAATTTATAGTTAATAGCTGGAAGGTTTTGTGAGAACTTAGCAGGGGCAGAAAGCTCTGGAGTCTTATGGTCTGGGATATAATAGAGGAGGATGGTTTGCATGAATACTCAGGGGTATTATTTTGTCTTGAGCATGTTTTTTTTCTGAGCCTGGTGTCTTCCTACAATACGCAGCATGTGCTGTACAGAAGCAAGACAAGACAAAGCTAACCGTGTAGGTCATGACTCTGAGCATCTGGGAAGCTGCTCTCCAAATATAAAAGTTAAGGTAAATATCTGGTGTTGATAAATGCATTTTGCATACTTAAGGCCACCACTGTTCCTTGGGTGCCCTTTGTTAGTGTAAATAAGCTTCATCTTGGTTTGTGGCAAACCTCAAATATTTGACTTCAGTCTCAGCACAGTTGAGCATACAGTGTAGGGAGTTATTAATCTGTTCCTGTGCATGGCTTTAACACTGTAACTTATCATATTAAATAGCTCTTGACAATGAAACCCCAAATTTTCCAAAGAAAACAATTACAGAGGGTTAGAAGATCCTCCTTTTACCTAGTCTGAATTTGCTGTTCTAAACATCCAGGTGCCAACCATTCTTCCACTCCAAGAAAAATGTTAACTCTTTCTCTCCATTGCATCAGTTTTATTCGTTTCAATGAAAATGGGGGAATTGGAGGGATACAACCCCACTAAGACCAAGCGTGTGCCTTTGCCCAGGGTAAGGGAGAAAAAAGTGGCTGTGAATGGGTGAAGGTGCTGGGGCACCCTGCTGTGTGGATAGGCAGCTCGAGTCCACATCTCTACAAACCCCTGCGCAGGCTGCTGAAGTGAGTGTGTGTGTTTCGAATACTATCATCTGACTTTTGGGAGTACAGGGAACAGTTGGAGTATGTGGGGAACTACACCTTTGGAAAGCTCTGACCAGAGCCAGATGGATCCCAGATTCTTTGGCTCTGAACGCCTTGGATTGTGCAAAGCGGGTGGCTACATTGATGGAAAAGTACTAAATGGCTCAGTACAGGGGGTTCTTTGTCTCCTTCACTCATAGCTATTAACATGAAGAAAGCAGAAGTTGCAGCACAATTTTACCCTGGTCACTCAAGCTCTGGAGCACTGTTTGGGTAACTGGCTCAATGTGCCTGCTTCACAGCAGTGTGACTGCCTAAGAGGCCAGTGATTCAGAGTTGACTATGTTTGAATAGGAAAGTAGTCTAGAAAAATGTTTAGTGCATGTGGCAGCCACATCTGTGCTCCAAGAGACATAGAATCATAGAATCATAGAATAGTTAGGGTTGGAATGGACCTTAAGATCATCTAGTTCCAACCCCCCTGCCATGGGCAGGGACATCTCACACTAAACCATGCCACCCAAGGCTCTGTCCAACATGGCCTTGAACACAGCTAGGGATGGAGCATTCACAACCTCCCTGGCCAACCCATTCCAATGCCTCACCACCCTTACAGTAAAGAACGTCTTCTTTATAGCCAAGCTAAACTTCCCCTGTTTAACTTTGAACCCATTACCCCTTGTCCTGTCACTACAGTCCCTAATGAGGAGCCCCTCCCCAGCATCCCTATAGGCCCCCTTCAGATACTGGAAGCTGCTATGAGGTCTCCACGCAGCCTTCTCTTCTCCAGGCTGAACAGCCCCAACTTCCTCAGCCTATCTTCATATGGGAGGTGCTCCAGTCCCCTGATCATCCTCGTGGCCCTTCTCTGGACTTGTTCCAGCAGTTCCATGTCCTTTTTATGTTGAGGACACCAGAATCGCACACAATACTCTAAGTGAGGTCTCATGAGAGCAGAGTAGAGGACTCCTTGGAGTCCTCTTGGAGTAGAGGACCTCCTTGGACCTGCTGGTCACACTCCTTTTTGATGCAGCCCAGGATACGGATGGCTTTCTGGGCTGCAAGCGCACACTGAAGCCGGCTCATGTTCATTTTCTCATCGACCAACACCCAAAGTCCTTCTCTGCAGGGCTGCTCTGAATCTCTTCTCTGCCTAACCTGTAGCTGTGCCTGAGTGTAGGACCTTGCACTTGGCATGTTTGTTTAAACTTCATAAGATTGGCATCAGCCCACCTCACATGCGTGTCGAGGTCCCTCTGGATGGCATTCCTTCCCTCCAGCGTATCAACCGAACCACACAGCTTGGTGTTGTCGGCAAACTTGCTGAGGGCGCACTCAATCCCACTGTGCATATCAGCGATAAAGATGTTGAACAAGACCGGTCCCAGCACCGATCCCTGAGGGACGCCACTCGTTACTGGTCTCCAGCTGGACATTGAGCCATTGACCATGACATGAACAGCTTCATTCCCAAAGAGTCTTTGGGGCTTAACTGGCATTGTACCTGTGTCAGCCCCAAATTTAGATCAAGCAGCTCCTTCTTGTCTGCCATCTGAATTTGGAATCAAATGAGTTTTGCCAGTGCATTCCTGAGGTGACAAACCTGAGGGACGTACATGCAGCCACTCTAGTTGCAATGGCTCCAGCAGGCTTTAGCTAGCTACTATGACAGCTGTATGCACATCCTTGCAAACAGAGCAAGTGATTCTTTGTTGCATTTCTTCCCATCAGCACAAACATGAAACCCAGGCGTCTGGTAATTGATTTTTACTCAGCAGCCCAATGAGTAGTGCCTTGCATGGAGACATGAGTGTCTTGGTCCTTCTTCTGCCTGGTTGGGGCCATCATTTTTCTCTCATGCGATGTGCCAGCCTCAGCTGTAGGGGACTTAAGGGTGAAAGCTTCCTCCCTAGAAGCTCTTGCATTTGGCAGAAAATGCTTAAACATGTACTGTGTTTCAGGAAGAGTGAGAGCGACCGTGTATCCTGGGAATAGGATTTCCAGCAAAATGCCTCAAATGAAACCTTCATTCCAGTGACTCAGAGGACACTTTTAAAAGGGGCAGGAGTTGTCCCAGTAACACAAAACTACACCCTTCAGCTGCTCAGGGAGTTGCCAGTTTTGCTGATCTCCTATCGCGTATTTAAGTTAAAGTTTCTGGCAGTGTGTTCATAACAAAGCTGAACTCTCTTATTCTCCCTGCAAAAATTCTGTTTTCTCCTTGTTTGAAGCCACTTAGACACACCTTTCTGCCAGTCTGGTCTATGCTTCACTTATAAGTCTCCATTTGTCTCTTCCCCAGGCACTTTTGCTTTTCTTTCCCCGCTAGCAGTGACCCAGGCAGAATCTGCAAATCCAGAGGGTTGACCTGTCTGTGGTCTGTGTGGTGGTAGGGTGTGGGTGGTGGGGGCTGTTCCTGTCAGCGCTTGGCCAGGGTGGGTTGTTTCCGAGCTCCAGTTTCTTCCCACCCACACGGACGGGACACACAGTGCCGGCTGGATTTCCCAGAATGAGCCTGGCCAGGAAAATGCAGAAACCTTGGCTCCAGCTCTGGGTTTTGGCAATGTCCTCTCCCAGGAGTGGGGCTGGTAATGGCAGCATGGTGTGGCAGGGAGGCTGGCTGCAAACCCAAGCAAGCAGCTGGTACCAGGAAAGCATCTGTATTTCTTTAAAGAGAGAAAAAGACAAACAAGCTCCTCTTTCAACTGGCCGAGGTTAAAATGCCAGATCTGGCTCTTTCTCAGCTCTTCAAGCCCTTTATTGGGAATTATTTCCTCAGCCATGCCCTGGATACCTCCAGCTACCCATTTCCCCATGGAAGAGACCAGCAGCTACAGCTCCTTGGGAAATGCTCTCTCCTCCCTTCCTTTCTGGCAGGTAGATGTAGTTCTTGAACTTTCTGAGGAATCGGTTGCATCAATGATGACAGCCAAATAGTTAGCAACAGTGACAAATTTTGACCGTACTGAATGGCTTGTTGAGGAAACCATGAAGGTTGTAAACTGTAGGTCAGTATCTGACCTACTCACTGGTTATTCATGAAGGTAACCCCAAGCTTTCCTTTGCTGAGTGGAGCAGATGATCCCTGCCTTGCTGTCACCATTAAACTTGATGGACCTGTGCTGAGCTACAGCAGCTTGGAAACTGAGACAGAGCACAAAGCAACCCTTAATTTTAAGAGGAAAAAATGTTGAGAGCATGAAACTGCACAGAAACTGCAGAATTTCCTGGATATGATGTAACTGTGCTGGACCTGCCCACTCTCAGGGGTGAAGTTTACTCCTGTGGGATATGCTGAACTACCTACCTAACTAATGCCACAGGTCCTCGGCAGAGGCATAACTTATCAGAGAAGGCAAAATCCTGAATCTGGCAAGGCAGAAACAAACCTGCAGATGGTCCCGGAATACGTGGTTTGCCTGACTGATGTTATCCATGGAGTTATGGGCACACCCACATCTATATCCTCATGGAGGTCAGAAACCTAGACTTGTAGGAAAAGAGTATTATTTAAAAGCAGGGGAAGACAAGGAAACTGTGTCTAAATTTCAGAAATTTGCAGTTAATAAAAAAAAATTTCAAATTCTGGTAATTAAATCTGAGCCACTATGAGTAAGACCAAAAGTCAGTGTTGTTTGGCTGTCAGCAGTGACTAACAGCAAACACTAAAGAGAACAAGCATTCAGTGTTACCATCAACAAGTGTACGTACTTCCAGCTTTCAGCAATGTGTGACTCCTGAAATTTTTGAGCCAGAAGTTGTATCTGCATCTTGGTGTGAAATACTATTTGATGAGGTTTTTCCCCTCCTAATTATTCTGATTCATATTTCTGGTATCCATGACACCAGTGGGTTTTCCATCTGAGAGCGGGAAGATTTAGGTTGTCTCTGTTTAGAATTAATCTGATGCATGCAGAGGCAAACATGATCATAAATTGCAAAGATCATGAGTGAGTCACTCAAATTAGTAATGGATTCCAAAAGGTGCCATTCAGTTTCTCTTGCTGCCCTCCTTTGAGACATGGTATTGGCACATAGAGAACTTGGAGAATTGGAAGGGACTTAATAAACTACCCCTGTATTCTTTCACTTTTTTTTATTCCATAAACAATTGTTTATTTAGTCAGCACTATCTTTTGAACTTTTAAAGACATGTTGCTTTGGAATTCACTTTGAAGAGTATTATTGCAATGCTGTAATTAACTTGGCCTTAAGCTGGGAGTGGTGCAAACAAGCAAGCTTTCACAACGTTTTAGCTCAGAAAAATTGACATCATGAAGACATGCTTTCCTTACTACACCTTCTTGTATCTTGTCTACCCTATCAGACAAAAGTATTATGGTATTTCTTTTCTTTATTTGATTGTCTTACCCTAGATAAAAGCCATATAACACTATGTTGCAAATAGTGTTATCTGTCTAATTAGCTGTGTAGGCATATATCATTATGTTTTACACAGTGAAGGGAGAAAATCAGAAGGCCCACAGAGTACCAGATCTTTTTTTATGGACTATATGATGCTAAAAGGTAATTTATCAAGCAGAAAGAAGCTTGATATAGTGTGTATCATTCTGCCAGGCTGTTATTTGATAAATGCTTTGGCAGTGTACAAGTACAGTGCTCAGGTTAAAACACCTTTGGAAGTGTCATTGTCCTATAGAAAAAGGTTACCCCACAATGGATGTATGGCTATATGAACAGAGGTGGAAAGCATTCTGACTGCATCAGTGGCAAGTAGCACATGCTTATGGAAGAGATGTGAGAAATAAGATCTGTGCAATAGCACTGCGCATGAGTACCCTATCTGTGCAGCTGTCAAGTTATAATTTTCGGACATGGAAACCATCCTGCACATTTTTTTTCAACAGTAACCAATGTATCTAGTTGCTATTCCTCATCAAACTCATCTTTAAAATGTGAAGAACTGTGTATTTAATTGCTCTGAGGATATTTGTGTTTCCACTTGTTTATAAACCTCTCTAGGTCACCTGTCCTATTTGGCCAGGACTTGCCATGGGTCTGACACATTGACCTGACGTGCATTCCAGTTGCATACACTACACATCAGGCCTGTGTCGGCAGTTTGTGAGCCTCTGTAACAGCCCTTCATCGCTAGTTTGATAGCAGTGGTGGGACTGGCACACGGTACTCCCCTTGGGACACTGGGCAAAGAGAGTTTAAAAATGCAACCACTAAGATGTATCGAATCTCTGTGGTTAGACCTCAGGTACCCTCCACTTCACCCACTACAGTGAGGCACCTCTGCGCCTGTCATCCTGCACATGTAGCCACTTCACAGGGTGAGCCCGGCAAGGGAAACCACAGGCTGAATGAAGACAAACTGTCATTTCAGGATTCACACGGGAATATAACTTATCCTCTGCATTATACAAACTCAGTAATTATGTCTGTCAGTGGGTTGATATTTTACATAGATAATGTGCACGTTACTGGCTGACTAAAGCAACTCTGGAGAGCAGACTTTCAGTGTGAAATATGTTTATAAACTAAGCTTTCTCTTAACATTTGAGTAATGGTTGCTGTAGCACCAACTGAATATTTTTCTGATAGAAATGCCCACAATTAGGAGATTAATTAAGCTGATGCTTTAAATCCTACTGTGATAGTCCTGGGGCGGTTTCACACTGCTGTTGCTGGGTTGCTTATACGGTCATGCTTGTGGCACAGGGTGGTGCAAACACACATTTCAGTCTAGGGTTCAGCCTTTGGGAAGGAAGGTTTCCTGAATGACAAAGGAATGAGAATTCATCAATTCAGGCATGTGGTTCAGGTCCTCCAGACTCCAGGACTTAAATGAGATTTCCCTTGCGCTCATCTCCCATGCAGTGTTTGGCAGGACAGGGAAGGGAGCAGAATAGTAGGAGTAGGACCTACTTGTTCCTTGCTCTTCTAAGAGGGTGTGAATTAGGGTAAGACTGTGAGCACTGGATCTGTACTGCTCCACCACTTCCCCACAGACTGAATGTACATTTTTGTTTCTTCCCAGGTAGAAAACAGGCTGAGAGAAACTATGTGAGGACTTCTCCAAACTGTTCAATACCCCTGTGTGGCTTTCACAGCAGGACTATGTAATAGTGGGGACATTTCGTGGAGGTTAGCAACATGCATCAAGGAGATGATGGATCACTAAACATGACAGTCTGTGATAAAGATACCCCTTTCAAAGAAGTGGTAATTCCTCTCGTCAAGTGAATATGAAACAAACTGTGCTGCTTCTGCTAAGGGAAAGAAAAGGGCAGAGCCTAGACATAATCCAAAGCTAAGCGCTGGTGAGAGAGCTTACTCCTGATGAAGCTGCCAACCTTTGTGTCCAAGGCAGCAGCAGCCAGATGGATTCCCAGGGCTTTTGGGAGAGAAAATACAGGCAGTGTGGCTGCTCTGCTGCCCACAGAGATATGCATGCCTTGGCAATGGCATAGATTGCCCCAATCTAGTCTTAGCAATGCCTCTAGATCTGACCTTAGGTGTTGGCCAACCTAAGTCTGAGTTTGTTGTCTGGACTGTCTTTTCAGTGAGTGGCGAGAAAGAGGCCTGTAGCAAACAGTCCACCTCATTCAAAGATCTATTGCAAAGAAGAGACAAGTTGTCTCCTAGAAGAGCCTATTTCTCTCAGGACTCTAACAGAAAAACTGCGCAATCAGTGCTGACACAAACACCAGTACCGTAGGCATTTCCGCTGGACCACCCTTTGAGTTAATGACCTCTAGTGAACATATCCCAGAAAAAATTTCTTGTTTGTGAAGGGATGTGTTAGCCTTGACTAAGGGCTCCCCCACTGAAGCTGCTTCTGTGGAGAGTTGTTGGAACTGGCATTTCATAATGGTAAATGTTCTTAGACATACGTGTTAGTTCCCAGCTGAATTTGACTGAGGTGTTTCTGTCAGATGGCCCTGGAATTTGTCAGCTATTAACTTCTTGTCCAGACCATGGAGTAACACCATATGGACACTGCATCACTATGATATCTTCCAGTTCTTGCCAATTTATTGAAATGTTCCAAAATTATATTTCCTTTAAAAAACAAAAGGAATAAAGTTAAAGAAATCCTTGTCCTGAGGATTGTATGCTATTTTAAATTAACCTCCACAATTATGTACCTTCAAGAAGATGAAATTGATGCAGCAGGTGCAGTATGAACTACCCTTGTTTTTCTTGCTAACAGATGGATTGTGTCATCTAAGAATTTCCCTGGGGTAGTAACATGTTGAGTTACATTATCTCTGGGAAGAACCGCACTACTGGACTCCCCAACCCTTTCCAGAAAACTAGAGAAAACTCAGCAGTTATTCCACATCCTTACAGAAAACACACTGTCTCTTTTCCTGGTTTTTGCAGAAAGTAAGTGGACTCTGAGAGCCCAGATGCTAGAGGATTTTACTTATAAAGTCAGAGTGGAAAACAGTGATATCATTCTTTTTATTATGTTAAAGCTACTGTTCTACCCACCTCCTCTCAGCTCACATTGTGTCATTACAGACCCCCGTATGTTGACAGCAAAAAGACATCTTTCCCGAAGGTCTCCTTTCTCTAAGGAGCCAGAAGTGTCTACCAGTCCTACAGTGCCTTACCTGTGAATAGCAGGTAAGGGTAGCCTGTGACATAAAGGGAGTCACCTTCTGTTTTATGCATTCACACCTCTGAAAATGGATGCCTTTCCTGAATATGCATGCTCTGCAGAAGTCTGTGGGGACACAGAACATAAGAAACTTGATAGTCTACTTTTATTGCTGTATTCAAGATCAATAATAAGTGGAAGAAATTGAAGAACATGACTTCTAAAAGGCTGGTGTGAACCACTCTGATTAGACTATGTTGGCACTGACTATCCCTCCTCCCAAAGCTGTCCTGCAAACATGTGTCTGCCTCATCTGCCATGAGTTATAACAAATTACATCAGCATCCTTCCTGTCTGACAGACACCCCATGACAGGAATATGATTAATCTATATAAAGAGAAATCTCAGGGTGAGAATCCCAGTTCTTACTGGTTTTGTTTGGCAAACCAGCACAGATAGATAGTTTTCCACATATGACAGAATTTTCTCTTCTTTGAGTGCACTGATGTCCAAAATTCAAGTTGTTCCAGGCCTAACGGTAGCTGCCTAGAAGTAAATTAACTTTCACCAAAAGAAAAAAAGCCCAAGGTAGAGTCTATTGCATCAAAATACCCTACCTGAAATCCAGTGATTAACCCACTTTTTACTCAGTCAGAGCTACCTGGAGTATGTCCGGGAGGGCTGGATGCCTAGGCTCAACACAAGCAACCTTTGTGCAAGTACAGTACCCAGGATTTCTGATTGACAGAATTACTTTGTGCTAGACCTGGAGGTGACAGGTGCATGCACCTTTCTGAAGCAAAACTGGAGGGTGAGTAGTTACGTACTAGTCCTGTATTTCCCAAGCTGCACCATCAACACATCATTCTGGTTTGAAAAGTTGTCAAATTAGTGGCTTTGTGCTAGATCTGGGGTTCTTTTGCAGAGCACTTCCCATTCTTTGAGATGTGTCTGTTGCATCTGGTGGCAGTTTTTTGAGGAGAATGATGAAGTACTTTCCCTTGAAAATGTGCAACTCCCAACCCAACAGTGATGATCAACCTTTTATGTCTCAATGTATCATACGCAGATTAATTACACTGAGTGCTTATGTGCTGCTTTATCCCTTCATCTTGCAGTCATTCTTGCAGCAAGTTGCAAAATGAGTCCCCAGGGGTGTGAGGCTCTAGCACATGAACAGAAAACGTTCATGTGCCTAGTCTTCCAAGGGCTTTTGTTCTCACAGCATGTGTGGTTTCTGTGGGGCCTGGTGCCTTTGGGTTTTGTTCTGGTATTACAGAAGAATATAATCTATTCTTATGTTTTTCACTTGTTTACTGACTGTGCGCAAGTGGCAGCAATGGGAAAGGGGAAACCAATGGCAGCAGAAATAGATAGAGTCACAACCTGTAATGAATTTGAGACCAAAAGGAAACTTCCATGGCGTGCTCTAGATGGAGACTACTCTTCTAGTGATGGCAGTCCTCGCAGGGAAAGTGCTTCACCTTTGTTTTCTCTTTATTCTTTCTCTCTACAAATTTTCTTCAAATAGTGACTTTCCTTTTTCTTAATGAGCTCCTGTAACCAGAGCCCTCTCAGTCAAGGGAAAGAACTGTCAATTATGTTCTTGGCTTTCTTAAAGCTAGCCTAAGAAACTATTAATATTTCCTATTCTAATTAATTGCATAGAATTTATGGGAAAAATGCTATTTGCAGCATATCACTTGTTTTGTTGCAGAGTTAATAGCATACTGCAAAAAACTAAAATAAAAAGCGGACAGAAGTATACAGGTGGCAACCCAAAAATGAAAGCAAGCTCTTGCAACATAGGGGAAAGTCAGCATTTGCTGAGGAACTTCCAAGATCAGTTTCAAGCCACATTTTTCTATTCTTGTTAAAAAAGTGTATGGATTGCAACTGCACAGTTGCAACTAGTTATATGCAGAAGAAACTATAAACCCCAGCCTGTGACTAACGTGAATAAATTTAGTATTAACGTGGTTTAGAAAACAAGTTTTTAAAAAACACTCTGATTCAGTACAGTTTCTTTCTCTCTCTCTTCCAATTTTGACACAGTACAGTAATATCAGTGTTGTGAGATATTCAAGGAAGAATAAGCAAATTACAGTGAAGGGAAAGAAGGCAATCGATGAAGGCGATCTATATCTCATTCACATTGTTGAATAAATAATAGCGGAGGAGGTCTAAAATTAGATTTGAGAAGAAATCTGAACTGCTTCAAACATGGTCTGATGCACATCTCCAGTGTAAGAGCACACTGGAGAGTCAGATTCTCAGCTGGGGCAGATTGACTGAAGTGAATGGTGCCTTCCTGCCACTTGCCTGACTCCTGCTGGCTGGGGCAGAGATGTTTATGCTGGGTAGAGGGAGGATGTGCAAATCACTCACTTCTGGAGAGACTGACAAGTTTTAGGTGATATTTATTTTCAAGAGCTGCTCCACATGTTGCAGAACTGAGCCTTGCCAGCCCTCTACTGAAGCGCAAAGAGGGGAGCCAGCTCCTCAGGTTTGCCATGCAGAAAACCTGCCTTCCACATGCTGCATCCTGATACAGAATGAGATGGGGTTGATAGCTGACCACAGATATTCCCATTCCTAATCCTAGGTGAAAGAGGAGGATAAAGAAGACACAAGTTAAGCCTGGATCTTGCAAATTCAAAACAAAGATCTGACATCATATGCAGGAAGAAGTAAGAACCAGCCTGGCATATGTCTCTGCAATTAAGAAGCAATCAATACCAGTGTGAGCTATGGAAGTAGTGCTAGCTTGAGGTCTATCCCACTGAATTTGAAGATTAAATAGCATTAAGATATGCCACCCAAAATGCAGCTTTGCTGATGTTCACATTTGCTTCAGCACCTGCTTAGGAAGTGCAAGGCGTAACTCCCTCTTTAGAGCAAACTGCTCATTTGTTATAAAAGCCCAAACCACACCATGTGAACACTGTGAATCATGTCTCCAAAATCCTTTAGCATCTACTCTCTAACCAGCCGTTTTACCTGGCTATTTGGTGAGGGTTTTGTGTTCCTCATCTCTCTCAAGGGGAGCAGATCTCGGGATTACAGGCCTACCCTTAATTTATTTTGTTAATCTGTCTGAAGCCATGGAGTTTAACTATGCAGATGACCCGAAAGAGAATTCCTTCCAGGCAGCTATGACTGGTGATTGATATGACTCAGAACAGCTTTCCAAAACCAGTGCGTTGTTCATCCATCTAAAGACTCACTCTTATACAGACAAAACAGTTTAAAATAACAGAAGCTCATGCATCTCTGATCTCACCTAAATTTTGTATGTTCTTTGTAAATTCAGAAACCAGGCATATCACCAAATCTGATTTGGGAGATATAAGTTGCGCTCCTAAAGCCTTTCTTGTTGCTCAGTCTCCCAAGAAACAGCTGATTATTTTCTTTCCCTTGACCTTCAGGGGCTGGAGGTTTTGGCACTTGCATCTGCTTGTTGTCTTTATGTCTAGAAAAATGAGTCTGTTAACCCACCTGGGGTCTCCCAGATCCTGACTGATACTTTCCTATTGTTCAGTTGAGGACTCAGCACTTTCCCTGGATATGTCATTTCTTTTTCTGCCTTTACACTTCTTAAAAGAAACTTTGATTGATTTCATACAGGTAGTGGGAAATTTCCAAAATTAAGTTAATGTAAGTAGTAAGTTTAGGGTTTTTATTTGCTTCCTGAGTTAAGCAAAGCCAAGAAAATTATAGTTTGGGCCCAAAAATCAGTGCCTTCCTTAAACAGGAAAGGCTTTCTGTTATGACACTGAAGTGAGGTGCAATAAACCAGAGCTGATAGCCCTTCTCCTGATTCATAGCAAGATATGAAATTGGTTACTTTCACCATGTGTCCATGAAGAAGTGACTGATTTCTAAAATGCTTGTGAATGTTATCTTTGAAGTCTCAAAAATACCAAAGTTTACCTTTGCATCATTTTTTCTTTCATTTTCATTTGAGACATGATTTGACCCCAGCTTGCAAAGGAATTCAGACCAAGTGAGAATGCTTTTCTTTCTTTTCTTTTTTTCCCTTAAAATGCCATCAGGTCTAAAGATAATATTGGAGGATGAATATGTGCATGGCCCACATGGCCCACAAAGAGAACTTTTTGAGGGTACAGATGGTGACTGAGCACCTAACTCACATTTGTGCTTTTACAAATCCACTTATTGATGGATTAATCAATAACGACAAAACTTTCTGAGAAGAGCAGTAAATAAACCCATTAATCCCTCTTCAGTATAATTGCACAGAAGGTCAGATCACTTTATCTATGTATGAATGAAGAAAAAAATAGCTCAGATGGGGAAGGGAGCCCTGGAAAGGATGGACAAAGGGATGGACATCTGTTGCTCTACCTCTTCCCAAGTGTCCGAGAGCTTCCCACCTCCTGGCAGCATTAAAGGTCACTGCTCCTTTTGCCAAACCAGTCAGATTTACAAGAATTGTTCATTTCTGAGTTTCCCATTATTTGGAAATGCCAATCCGCTTCAACCTCCTTTACTTTTTGAGTGGGAAAACCCTCCTGCTGCTGGCTGTGGAACCAGTAGCTGGACAGAGCTCACTGGAGGGACGGCTCCCTGGGCTCTGAGGAAATATTATCGGAAACACAACACATTTTTAGTCAGCAGTCTAGAAGAAAGACTGGGGGAGGTCAAGTGAAAATACTGTGGTTGAGAAGGGCTGAAAAAGAAAAGGGAAATGAAAATCAAAGGAGACCTCAATGTTTGTGTTGGTTTGTTTACAAAGCCTAAAGATTAGGAGCCAGACTTAACGTCTTGATTGAAAAAATTAAGATGATTCATAAGACTGAAAAAAAGTAAAACCCTTTAAAAAGAAGAAGAATCTCAAGACAATGTGTCTGATCAGACTGGTTGTCTGAATAGAAATAGGAATTATACAAAGAATCAGCAGAGCAGCGTCACTGACAGAGCCAGAGTGAGTCGATTTCTCACCAGGTATCTGCCTCTTCTGGCTGAAGGACTTTGGATTGATTATAATGGGTTACAAAAATGTGCGGTGTGTTCATTACTGTCAAAGGTAGTGGATAACTCTCAAACAGTGCAGATATATTATTTATGAGTGAATAAAATAATTTTATAGCTGCCTATCACTGATCTGCAGTGCTGGAATGGAGTAAAATCAATTCAAAGTTAAAGCAAAGAGAAAGATTTGAGGGAGAGGGAAGGATTGTCATAATCTTGCTTTGCTTTCTTTGGTATTACTTTTGTTCTTTGGTTTGTTTCCGACTTAGATTTCTCCATTTTCATTTGTGATTTAAAGGCAAACAGAAGTGTAACAAACAGGCAGGCTTTAGTAAAGAGATGTGCAGTGTCTCTGATGTATTTGAGGGAACCTTTGCTGCTTGTGGTTTTGTATATGGTTATGGTAAATAACTATCATGCTGATTTTTGTGGTCTGGCCTTTGCTGTGAGTACTTGACCACTGGAGACTCATTTAACCTAAATAACCCAAACCCGTGCCTAGCCTTAAACTAACACCACCACAAAAGCTGGGAAACGCCAACCACGGCAAAACAGAACACCCAAAGAGTGACCCCCAGCGAGGAGGTGACCGGAGTCAGGGCTAGATGGAGCGCTTGCTTTCAGCACACATCAGGGAGGGCAGCCCTGACAAGGCCTGGCAGCGGAGAGCCTCGTTACGCCTTGGGTTTGTCACTACGAGATCCCCCTTTCCCCATGGCTGCTTCCTGCCGGTTCTCTTAATAAATGAGCCCAGATGTGAGACAGGATGACAGAGCTGAGGCCCCAGGCACAGCTCGGTGTACCTCACAGGGGGATAGCCTTGACAGGGGGCACTCAACCCGAACTGACGTGGTGGGCAAGGCGGAGTGTCCCTGTCTCTGTACACTCTTCAAAAGCACCAGCCTCTGGACCTGGGGGGCCTTCACTGGGCGTGATTTCACTCTTTGCGGGGAAATTAGTGTTGAGCTTGCTACCCTGACAAAACTAAATTGACAGGACACAAAGCAGACAGCGACTTCCACTTAGAGTATACCATTTAAAGTACAAAATGTTGTGCATTCTGCTGATTGCTACCAGGAAAAGACCCTATGAGATACCCTGTTGGCTCACAAAAATGATCCATTTTATATATATACATATACATATACATACACACATTATATATATATACACACACATAGAGAGATTTTTATAGACATATATATGCACATATCTCTCTATGTATACACACATTTTTTAGCCCAGAACAATAACTGGGGCAATGCGTTTTACTATGTGAAAGATGAAAAACCCAGCTGGAAGTGTAATAAAACACAAATGACATGCACAGGGTGGGGGAAAATTTATCTGAAATTTCACTGAACTTTCTAGGGGTATGTCAGTCAGGGACATATGCAAGCAGCGAACCACAAAGTCAGAAGCAAGACATGAGCAGGAAAAGGAACTCTGGGCAGAGTTCCTTCAGAGCGTGACATTTATGATTCATCTGACTATAAATTTGTGTCCATCTGAAGACAAGATTTTTTTTTGTTTTGTTTTCCTGTGGAAATTTCTCACATAAGTCTTTTTGGCTTCCAGCAAACAAAGAGTAAGTTTTTGACTTACACTTTTTGGAAGATAGTTTCCTGATAAACACAGATGTTTTCCAGGAGGACAGCTGACTTCTAAAATAAATTTAATGCAGTTAAGCTGTTCACTGAAAAAGTGACAAACAATTATCTGAATTCTGTTTAATGCAAAGGAGTGCTGTTAGGGCTCTAGAAACAGCAGGCAATGAAAAATTCCATCTTCCAATGTTGTTTTCCTCTTTTGTTTTCATTCTTCCTCTTACCTAAATGTCATCAGTCAAGCTAAAGCATCATTGTAAGGTTTTGATTGATAATGAGAGAAGATGTACAGAGAACAAAGGTTAACACTGTACTGACTGTAGAGTGATAAATCAAAGCATGAGGTCATGCCAAGTCTGATTTCCCCCCTTGTCCTGCAATCTTATGTGTGGCTCAAGCTTGATTCAAGTATCTATTTTTTTCTTCTGTGGTGGTGTTTTTCTTATCTTTCTCTTTCCTATTGTCTTTTTCTTTCCTCAGGTCAGGTAGAAAGAGATGGAGATAGGGCTACCCAAGACAGGGGTGTCAGGTAAGAGAAATAGTCCCTGGAAAGTGCTGTGGGCCAGTTGCTCAAAGTAAAAGAGACTGGCTGCTGAGATTCCTTGTTTGCAAGGAACAAACACCTATTGAGACTTCAAAAAGGACCAAAAGATTTCCCAGGGGCCAGAAATGGCTGCACAATCATTGCTGCAATTCAAAAAGTCATCACATTGATGGCAGGACTCTCAAACCAGAAACTCATCAGTGAAGACACACCAGGAATGTGGAGATACAGGTATAAACACTTTAAATTTCCTGCTTGGTCACTTTGTTTTCTGTATTTACAAATATATATATATTGTTGCTTATAACCTCCCTTTTGGTTTTGTAGTTTCATTCTTCCTTGAGGAGTTCTGCATAAGAAGATTGCCATCCCAGAGCTCTGGCTGACTTAGGTCCTGTCATACCCTTTTTCTCAGCTTCCACAGAGAGAAAACAGAACATAGTAACATAGTTTACCCTCACTCTTCTGGTCTGCTCTGCAGAAGTGCAGATCTGCCCAGCAATTTCTCTCCTGTATTCACCTGTTTTCCTCATCTCACTTTTTGTGCACAGCCCCTTCCATTCTTTCTCTTCCAGCTGTTAGCAAGCGAGACTGGGAAAGAATATGAGCAATTGGGCTGCAGAGAAACCTGTTGAACTGAGGCTAAAATTTCCCTTCAGTGAGCCAGGGGAGGTTTGGTTGGGGCTTTTTTTCACTTACAAGAAAGGAGAGACAGAAGCCAGTGAAGGAAGCCAGTGCAGCTGGCAAAGGAGAAATTAGTCTACTGGAAAATATACTTTCTTCCCCACCTCAGTTTTATAAACCTGACCAGAAGTCTAAGCCAGGAGATGAAAACTGAGAAACTCAGACTGTACTAAATATATTTTTTGTTCTCAGTTCTTCTCCAGAAATTGAGCCAAGTTGAGGAGCCAATGACAGCCGTACTGAAACAGAGGTACAGACAATAACTTAGGCAAACCACATTCTTCCTCTGTCATTGCTGAGGGGCACAGAGAGAGACGATAGCTGCAGAGTGATGATGATTTCTTCCTGTTGGGAAAGAAATCATGAACAGACAGCTTGGTATTTGTTTTATGCCATTTGTTTATCTTGCATTACATACATCTGTGCCGTTGAGCAGAAGTAGCTGCAAATAGCCTCAGACATCAGTGTGGTTCTCAGGAAACAGTGGCATGAGGAACTGACTTCTGTGAGACAGCAAGAGGGAGGAAACTCCCTTGCTTTCTGCCATGGCTTTGCTCCCCTTGTTACACATTGAAAACCAGCAAAATAATTCCCCTCAATGTTGCACGCTCGTTGCAGCTGAGAGTAAGACACTCCAGCAATGCCATGGGGCCATCCACATTCGTGGTCAAGGGCTAAGACAAGGTGGAAAGGCCTGCTGGATGGTGAAAGGCTTTTGGAGAATTGAGAGACTTTTTTGCTAAATACCCAACTCATCACCTCAAGAAAAAGCCCCGACCCTTGTATCCCATGACAGCATTAAATGATTCATCCAGTTATTTATCCAATGTCCAGCAACTTGCGTCCTGACAACTGCCATGCAAAAAAGTCTCCAAATTCAATGGACCACAGGCTTCACAGAGCTGTGTGGGAGAACATTAGGAGCAAGCTGAAAGTGTTACTGCTGGAGTTCATAAAAAGTGTGGTAACAGTGCTAATTGTAGGGAAGTTTGGTAAACATGGCTTATTTTGAACAGGTTTCTCCTTCCCGATGGCTGTAATCTCTATTTTCATACAAAAGAAGAAGCTTAGACTCAGATAAGAATCCAGGAAGTACTTTCTAAAACTAAAGTGGTTTACATTTTGAGTAATGAGGCTTTAAAAAAATTTCTTGCTCCAGTTTTGTTATCTTGCAATTGTGTTGCAGTTTTGCTTTTCAGCACTCCAAATCTCTAAGCCTGGCAAAACACAAAGGCACAAACTAACCATTTCTGAGCATCTCTTTGATTGTGCATTTCAGTTTAGGTATTGCGTAGAGTACTGAAGTGTGATGTTTCTGTGACTGTCTTGGGTCCTTCTAAGAAATTATATGTGGTGTTTCTAGGTGAGCAAATTCAGATTCTGTAGAAAACTTTTCCACTATTGCTTCATAGTTTCCACTCATCTGAACTTCACATCGAAGATATCCTTCTCTACGTTTGCAAGATTATGATGAAATCTATTTCATCTTACCTCTATGAAATATTTCTAGGGGAGCAATGTCACACCTATCTGCTTGCCTCGTATTTACAGCCTCAAGCTAATCCAATAGTCAAATATCATCACACTTTTTATGACAACCTGCTTATACATGTGTTGAAGTGCTCTCCTGGTCTGAGGTGAGCCCCTTAGGACCTCCTAAACAAAGAAGAGATTGTTTGACTTGTACAGCATTGGTTTCATCTCATAGAATCATAGAACAGTTAGGGTTGGAAAGGACCTTAAGATCATCTAGTTCCAACCCCCCTGCCATGGGCAGGGACACCTCACACTAAACCATCTCACCCAAGGCTTCATCTAACCTGGTCCTGAACACTGCCAGGGATGGAGCATTCACAACCTCCCTGGGCAACCTATTTCAGTGCCTCACCACCCTAACATCTTGTTTCTTCCATTTCATTTTCATTGTTGCATGTTCTCTTAAACCCTTGATGTAAAACACCCCCAGGCAGTGCTGGTGGGAGAGGTCCCTGTTATTTAGAAAACAGAGAGCATTTTCCGTGATAAAGTCCAGCCAAGCTGTACCCACAACCACAATCTTCTGGGCTGGAAAAATCTCTGAAGCAAAGCTCTGTGGACCTGACGTGGATGACTGGTGGGCTGAGTTCAGCAGCTTGCTTGATGCCCTCCCTCCCTTGTCTGGACAGCAGGCTTTAAGTCTCTCACAAAGGATCAGTTGCAAAATCTTCTGACATGCTAGTAAATAATGGAATAGCTGGAATGAATCAGAGCCTTAGCTTACACTTGATTCACAGGGACTCTGCAAAATCAAAGGGGCAAATTGATCTGACAACATCAAACTACTCAGTGTACAACGTATTAAAATGAATTTCTTGTTAGCTGTTAGGAGCAGCGTCTTGATTAGTATCTCTGTACTGAATGTTTTCCTGGGGTTGTGCCAATGGTGCCTCGTTGTCTGATTTCAAAGGGCTGTAATTGATTGATAATTGCAAGTTCCTATTTTGAACCAACACTATCTGCAAGCCCTGATAAACTTCATAACCATTTAGCTAGAAATCTGAGAACTCTAAACAATTTATTTACAAAGAAAGACACAGACATCTTTTAACATACTATACCAATTGCCTGCCCTCCACCGCAAGGACAACATGTGCATTGGCATTTCAATGGCGCCAATTAACAGCATGCTGCAGTTTAAGTTTTGTTTTGTTGGGGTTCTTTTTCACATTTTTAAATCAGTTTTCTCTCTTTGACGTGGTCTACATTAGCCGTTTGTACAAGCTTTTTCCTGCCTGCACAGCCGCAGTAGTTTTGCGGTGGTTTTAGACTCATGAAGGCTAGTTGAGATAATACCTGATTTCAGCCACTTGGGATTTCTCATGCTAAGTTCAGTGAAGAGAAAACCAATTCTGAAGTGATAGATAAAGGTAAGGGAGAATAAAGCACAGTGTAGACATGAAGAAAAGTGTTATTTAACTTACAGATGCAAAGCTGCAGTCTGGTTTTCTGCTGGTTTTCTCATTTGGCTGTTAATGTCTCATATATCTCTGGAAGTGACGTACTCAGAATTACATGCTGGCTTGCCCCTTTACCTCAAAGCTTTGTAGAGAGTTAATTTTCAGTGGTGGAGAGATGGATAGTAAAAAGAGACTTGGACACCTACTGCCGTACAGACCTTCCATAACAGTATAAGCATGGTGCACATTGGATATTGCATTCCTGCTGTACTCTACAGGAGATATATCCTACAAAGCTCTTAGTGGTGCGTTGCCCTTAGTGTTTTGGAAAGCCTGCCTATGCTGCACCTGATCCTTCTGTTCTGCAACTATTTCTGCCCCCCCTCAATTTCTGTTAGCCAAGACTGAAAACAGTTTCATTCCTTCTCAGCAGCCCTTTTCGTGCTAGGTGGCAGTAATTCCTCCCTCCAGCCTTCTCTAGATGAAACTTTATGCACTTCCTTTGCACTGAAGAGGGGCTGACTCACCAGCTCACACCACCCACTCTGCTGTAACTACCCAAAGGTAAAGGTGGGGATCTTGGCAGGGGGATGGGGGGGGGGGGGGGGCAGGATGGACACCTTTGGGCAATAATCCCTCCAGCTGCCTCAGCAAAAACTGCCGGAGCCTGTATGTCAGAGCTCAGGATTGACGGCCGTTCTGGGCTCCTCTGTGAACTTGGCTCCATTTGCTTTTGTCATGAGTATTAGGAGAGCACAGGAAACCCTCGTGTTTCTTATTCCCTTCTTACCACAATCTCTAGGTTTCAGTCAGAGATAATTTAAAGGGGTTATCAGTGTTTAGCTATAAAGGAAGCAGCAGGCTGACCTGCCTTTACCAATGCCCAGCTTGTCTGGGGTCAATAGTGCAAAAAACTCATTTTCACCTGTTTCTAACAATAAAGAAATTGATTTGCAGGTCCAACGGGTTATATTTATCTATTTGTCCAGCAGCAGTATACTGTGTGCGCATGTGGGGAAAAGCACCTCTGAAGGTTTTATATGGATTTCTGCTCTGCGTAATGCTCATTCCATGAACTATAGCTATTAGAACATGATGGCTATTGGCCAAGCCTTTTTGTGTACTTTAAACAACACAATTCATGTGAATGTCAGAGTGCACTTACCATACAGGTTGTTGTGCAGAATCCCTAACTTTAAAAAGTCTCTCCTTTAGAAGAGAATACAGCTCTTCAAAAGGCCACCTTCTCAAGTAATTAGACCAGCATAGCTGTATGCTCATGTAGTTTGCAGACAAATCTGAATCAAAAAACATATTTGTTTGATAGCATGATAGTTCTTTCTGTGTTGCAGCCTTGGAAGCTTTTACAATGACAGCTGAAAATTCTATGGTCTTTCTTTTGTTTCTCTATAACTTGCTCTCTTTCTTAGAAGAATATACTTTCTGTTCTCAGCCTGTGTTCCATAGAAGATAAGACATACCCAACTCTGCTGTGGATTCACCCTGATAGAACACTTTGGGAAGAGCTGCAGTGTATCTTTTAGATTTGATTCTGAATCTCTTGACTTTTATACCTAGCCATACACAGATTGAAGAAGCAGATGAAGTAATCGATTCAAATGCATTTCTTTGGAAATTGAAGGTGCTTTTGCCACTGACATTTGTGACTTGCTTCAGGAAATCAGCACTGTTTCAAGATAGAAAGTATACTTTTCCTTACAGAACGTGAAAGACGTGGGTACATCAAGTCCATTCTCAATACTAACTAATATAGAAATTAGCTTTTAGAAGAATCATCTCTGCAGCACTCCCCACCCTTTTCTCTTTCTTCCTGTCTGTCTGAAATGACCACAATCTCCTAAATTAATACTGAACTCGCTCAAACCACACATTTAGCTGTTGCCATCTTGCCTTCAGTTCTCATCTCTCCTATCGATCATGCTGTTGCTTCATCACACGCTTGAAAACTATTGAACTCTCTGTTGACTCTGGAGCAGCGCTTCAGAAAGAAATTGCCTGACAGTTTTCAAAATACAAGTTTCAAAACCCATCATTTTATCATGATATTTTCTGTTAGATTTTACTTTCTGAAAGATGGGCAAGTTCTTGTTGGACCTGAGACAATCATACAGGTAAAGTAATACCTTTTTTGACACCCTGACTCTCTTTTACCACCAGATAGATACTTTTAATCTGATGGCAGAGATATTTGTTCTTGGATTAGCCCATTAAGATTTTTATCAGCCTTGGAGTACGACAGCAGATGAAATGGGAATTCAGATGTCAGTGTGAAAATAAGGAAGGTCTCTGGCCCACTCCTCTGCTGAAAGCACAACCATACCACTTCAGGTGCCTTTATCAGAAATTTCTGCATACTGCTCTGTTTTGGCCACATGTTTTGGTCAAAAGTTCAGGTCTAGGATGACAGCTTTTCATTAAATTAATAATAAACATTTATTATTTCTTTTTTTCAGTAATGATAGGCTTATGGTAATATTTGTTTTTCAGACAAGGTTTTAATTAAAAATAAAATAGAAACAATCCCACCTACTTCTTTCATATGAAATTGGACTGGATATTTTGTTTTATTTATAAATAAAAAGTTATGAATTCTTCTCTGTTAATAAGCTTAAATCATCCTCTCTACCATAGCTGTGTCACAAAGTTGACTTGCAATTGTATGTGTGAATGTATAAAAAATGGCAACATGACATCTTCAGAAAACCTCCCCAAAGATTTATTAACCTTATTTTCCAGCTGAAGCTGGTTTATATAGGAGCCAATAATAATTAGAAACACCGTAAAAGTGATTACGGATATTGACATAGGATTTGTTGTACGTCCCGCACAATTGCCTCCTTTGCCCTCATTTATCACAGAGGCCACCAGATGTGGTGAGATACCTCAGATCCCATGCCATCCTGTCAGGTCCTACTGCTGGGCTTTGGTGCAGGAGAAGGACCCTCTTTGCTGCCAGCCGTGCAGCAAAGGACCCAGGACACAGCATCTCTGCAGGGCGACAAGCTTCTCCCTAATGTTTGACAGTGAATGTAGAGCAAGTATTATGGTACTTTGCCTTTAAAATTGCCAGACTAATTCATGAGAGGTCAAGTAGCCACTGTCAATCCAGAGTCATATATCTTGATGGAACATCAAGAATTAAATAAATACAAAATGGATTAAAAATGTAATTGAACACATTTTATAAAACGACGTATGTTCAGCTGTACATTCATTCTCTGAACACAGTGAGTTAGGTGATAAAATTCAGCAACAGGTTAAAAATAGGAAACAATATTTGTTTGCCATGGGAGTGTCAAGGGAAGTGAAGCCATCGGTGGAGCACTTGGAGGCAGAACTTGCTGAAACTTCTGAGAGAAGACAGTTTTGTTTCACTATCAGTGCTTCACCCTGCTGTGCTAGGTTGGAAAGAAACAGCAAGCTGAAGAAGCAGTTTTCCTCTTCCAAGCTACAAAAAACAGAAAAACTGCATGATGGAGTGAGACCTACTAGACCTAAAAACATACAAATGACTGCTGATACGAAATACTTTAACAGAATAAAATGCAAAACATTTAAATTCACAATTTGTGTCCAGAATATTTCACCGATAATAACTGATGCATAAGAAGGTGTCACATCCAGTTTATTTGGATCCCAATTTCTGTCCAAACAGAACCTGCCACAAACCATAAGCAAACAAAAGAATAAATTATCCAGTGATAACGAAAGCCAACCGTATCCTGGGCTGCAGCAAAAGGAGCGTGACCAGCAGGTCCAAGGAGGTGATCCTGCCCCTCTACTCTGCTCTTGTGAGACCTCACCTGGAGTATTGCGTGCAGTTCTGGTGTCCTCAACATAAAAAGGACATGGAACTGTTGGAACAAGTCCAGAGAAGGGCCATGAGGATGATCAGGGGATTGGAGCACCTCCCGTATGAAGACAGTCTGAGGAAGTTGGGGCTGTTCAGCCTGGAGAAGAGAAGGCTGCTTGGAGACCTCATAGCAGCCTTCCAGTATCTGAAGGGGGCCTATAAGGATGCTGGGGAGGGACTCTTCATTAGGGACTGTAGCGACAGGACAAGGGGTAACGGGTTCAAACTTAAGCAGAGGAAGTTTAGATTGGATATAAGGAGGAAATTCTTTCCTGTAAGGGTGGTGAGGCACTGGAATGGGTTGCCCAGGGAATTTGTGAATGCTCCATCCCTGGTGGTGTTCAAGGCCATGTTGGACAGAGCCTTGGGTGCGATGGTTTAGTGTGAGGTGTCCCTGCCGATGGCAGGAGGGTTGGAACTAGATGATCATGAGGTCCTTTCCAACCCTAACTATTCTATGATTCTATGATTCTATGATTCTATGATTCTATGATTCTATGATTCTATGATTCTATGATATCATTAACTCTTTCTTAATATTAAAAAATAAGACTCTAATTATTTAAATTTCAGGCAATATTATTCCTTTAATTTGACCAAAAAAATATACATTTTAATGTAAAGCACCTATTCATGAACTTCTTAACAACTTGTAATAAAAATTACACATGTTTAAGAAAGTCAACAGGAATAGAGATTCAAAAATCTCCAAATACAGTACTCCAATTACTTGAATTAAAACTCCCAAGCACAGGAAGGTGTGATTACCATCTCAAAATAATCACAGCTCTTCCAAGTCGGTATTTTAAAACTGGGGGGGAGTATCTTCACATGATGACAGCAGCCAACAGAAGCATCTCACCTGGCTCCCATCTCAGGAAACACAGCCCACATAGGTTCAGGTTTTGATCAAGGATAAAGAATAGCAACAACCCCCCCCCCCACACCCAGGTCAGCTCTGACATGCATTCCCACCAGCACCCAAAAGCAAGGAAGAAGAGGAGGAAACTTCATATTAACAGCAATTATACTTAACATGGGCTCCCATACCAAAACGCTGGCAACAAACTCCACCTCCAGCCTTCATGCCTGAGGTTTGTCTGCCTAATTAGCCAACATGGAAGTTTGGGTTTTTCGTGCTTCCCCTTGGGGAAAGCTTGGCTTTAAATCCAAATATTGTGGTCACTCTCACCATGTTTTCCTCAGAGTCGTGCTGGTGTAGCTGTCTTAAAATAATTGGAGCTTTTCAAGGAAAACAACAGAAAACACTTTTTAAAAAATTCTATTATGGAGGAATAGGAAAGCTTTTCCTGGCCTGCTCCTTGGAAAGACTTGAATGTGTGTGTGGTATACTTATATATGCATACGTATGTAAATATTTAGAGGAAACCTGTAGCTGATAGTGAGATAAGGAGCAGAAAATAGGATCTTAAAAGAGGAAGAATCAGGCAAATTCTGTAACAGGGCATGTTGTAAGCTATGGCTACATTAATGAAATACAAGGACTAGCCAAGGCTGGCTTCCCCCAGCCTCACACAGGGATCAGCCCAGCCCTCACTCAGAGGAACCTCTCATGCCTGTGCTGGACCCCAGTGCTCACACTGCTGCCTGTGCTGCAGAGAGCTGAGTCCTACTGCCAACGATGGGGTGTCGGGGTTGTCCCCCCCTCCCTCTGGAGAACTGCTGGGGATGCCTCAGGGCAGGCAGAGGTTACGCCTGCACTCTATGGATGCCCCACCTGCAGCATCCTATGGCTGCGACCTAAACATGGCCACCCCTGCCCTGACCACACGCAGCACTTGATGTAGCACAGCGGTCTAGTCCTAATCCCTTAAAATAGTTGGCCCAAGTGGCTCAGAACACAACCTTATTGGGTTTTGCTCCTAAAAAAAATGAGTATATAATGTGTGATGTAACATTTCTCGTTAGAGCTAGCAGGGATCTGATGTCACAGAGAGAAAGTATCAAAGTTACAACACAAGCTGTTTACTATCTTTAACCAAGAGAAAAATATCATCTGGTTGGGTTGGTTTTTGTTGTTTTGTTTCTTTGGGGGGTTGGGCGAGGAGGTTGTGGGGTTTTTTGTCAGCCATTTAACAGTATTTTATCTGAAACAGGAAACAAGGGTTACAGTTAGGTCAGGTTATAGGGTCACCCAGACCACTGAGGAAAACAGTAAACATACGGACAGCAAACCCTTGGAAAGTGAGAAGGGAAATGTTGCCTCCACAAAGACTAAATCAATTATTTTTCCGGAAGAGAGCAAAGCGAATGAACGGGGGCTTCAGACATGACAGCGAGCAAGGACCTGAGCTAATGTGCAGCTGTGCTTGAGTGATGCTGTGAATATCCTTTGTGTGTGCGTGTAGGACAAGGAGAGAGGAAAGGTGAGAGTGTGACAGTAGCTGGCAAAGCCCAAAGTCCTCTCCAGCAGCCTTTGAATTTAAGAAAGGTTAGTTGCTTCTTAAAAGTTGGGGTGAATCCAGCATCCTCAGGAGGGAGCATGCTGCCAAGTCTCTGTCGGTCTGGAGTTTAGGCATTTAATCAATTACATTCCTATTGCCAAGGTCATAAAAGAAAATGGCTGTTCACTTCTGTGCCCCATATGTAAAACCAGTAGTGATGTTTTATTTCTGTGGCGAAAGCAATTTAAAGAAACACCACTTTTACCAAACAGCCCGTAAACAAGCATGATCTATCCTGAAGACGATGTTTCCAGGGCTGGCTTTAGTCAACCTGAGTGCAAGTAAGAAATACAGGCAATGCCTTTATTTTTCCTCCTCCTCAAAAGTTAACCTGGCTGTTTTCCATGAGGAGCACACAGCCTTCCTTCCTTTCCTAACAGCCCAACTAGGGCTTCTCCAGCCCAACTCAAGCCCCCAGTTCCTTGACCAGCTTCTCTCCTGTGCCAGAGCAGTCCCGAAGTGAAGCTCCAGCACAGAGCAGGGGCTCCCATGGGATTGGAAAGTAGGTGACAGTGGCCTACAGACACTGCAGGACACTTACAGGACCTATTAAGTGGATCTCATCTGCTTCATGCCATGCTTTTATAATATGTCATGATCAAAAAGCAGATAAGCTGTCTGACATGAGCTGTAAGGACGTGCCTGCCAATGGATGTTAAGAGCATGTCTCAAGAATCATAAAATCATAGGATCATTTAAGTTGGAAAATACTTTTAAGATCATCGAATCCAATCATTAACCTAGCACTGCCAAGTCCACAACTAAACCATGTCCCTAAGCACCATATCTACATGTCTGTTAAACATGTCCAGGGACAGTGAGTCCATCACTTCCCTGAGCAGCCTGCTCCAATGCTTGACAACCTTTTTGTTGAAGATGTTTTCCCCAATATCTCCCCTGGCACAACTTGAGGATGTTTCCTCTTGTCCTGTTGCTTGTTACCTGGGAAAAGAGTCTGACCCCCACCTCACTATGACCTCCTTTCTGATGGTTTTAGAGTGATAAAATCTCCCCTAAGCCTCATTTTTTTCCAGGCTAAACCACCTCAGTTCCCTTAGCTGCTAACCAAGCAATTTGAAACGTCAAGATTACGGAGCTCTCAAAGGCTGGGCTGCAAGAGGGATAGAGAATTAGAACAGTGATTATTTTTTTATGTTTACCTTTATGTTCTTGGCCTATGGCCTTGTCACATGAATTATGAGTTTCTCTGATACTGGTCTTCAGGGTGAATCTCTCCACCTTTTTATTTTTGAAGGTATAAACCCAGCAAATATTTAGTAAGGTGATTATAAACAATTACATTACACTTTATTGCCATGGTGTAATCACAAATGCTCAGTAGAGTTAATGCCATGTGAGAGTGTATACCTAAGAGAACAAAGATCATTGGCTGATACACTGAGGAACTTCAGTTATATATGCCAAATTTTATTGAATGAGTATGATTTTAAACCCCACTAACTCCTTGTTAAGCGTTTTTAACCAGAAGATGAATACTTCCTCAACAATCTTCTTCTACATCCCAATGTGAAAGGATCGCGTATCTTGATGAGCAAGAAAACAGTTTACTTCTTTAAAAAATCCAGTGAAATTTCACACTACCAACTGTGATACAGTTTGTAGATTAACAAATCCAACAGGATGTTACACAAACCTTCCCAGATAATGTCTTTCTGGCAACTTGTGCCAAGATTGCTGCTTGACACGTCAGCATTGCTTTTATTTTCCACTGGTAGAGACTAAATCAAAGCATAAATTCACAATTTCTTTGTAACAAAGTCCAAAACACCCCTGATGACTACAATGCCTCCATCCCAGCTCAGGACACATGAGGCACAAAAGAAAATTGAGCTGAAGTAAACAATGGCAAATGGTGTTACAACATCCCTGACTAAAGAGAGAAGGGCTCTTGCTGCATGTACAGGGCAGAATTTCCCAGTGTGGAAATGGCACCCTGACAGCAGTGGTTCTTCTTCCTGTCACATTGCACAAAGGTGAAGATGGGCTTAATTTTCTCACTGCGATGCATGTATGGAGCATCTGGCTGCATGTTGCACATAACTTTCTATTTGCTTGTTGCACGTGTCAAACACCTAGGCAATAATTTTAAAGGATTCCTTTTAAGACTATTTTCTCAGAGTTTCTGTGAATATTCCATTTGGAAAGGGCAGGAAATATTATCATGTTCTCAGGTAACACATGCTGCTGTGTGGAGGCCAGGTCTTTGCCCAGTAAGTTACTTGCCAGGCTTTTAAAGTTGGAAACGGTGAGAAAGGAGCACTCTGCCAATGCAGAGGTGTCTACTGTTGTTTCAGGTGCCCCAGGGTATATTTCTGCTGCTCCAGGGTGTGCAGGACTTCTCTAGTTCACATTTAACATCCTGGTAGGGATGGTTTGAATGCACCAGTGTATCCCAGATGGCCATCAGCAAACTATGTGGACAGACTACTATGCACTAGGTGCACTATGCTCAAACAACAGATTCCTGACACACAGGGAACACCTGGTAGAATAAAATGACCTGACCTTATTCTTGATTAGCCTTTCACAGAGCCCTTATTTCCTAGGGATTTCTTTGGGCTGGTAGAGCAAGTGTTCAGCACATAATGCTGATGGATCAGCATGGGGATGCTTTACGCCCCATGCCTTCAGAGAAACCACCTTGCCAAAGCTCGGGAGGGGGGGGGGGGGTGTGGGGGGGGGTGTGTGTGTGACACTGGCTTCTCAGTGATGCAAAAGCTTCTGAAACACAGAAAATGCCTGCACCAGCAGTGTTTTCAGCTGAGGTGGCTGTAAATATATGTGCTAAATTCAGTCAAACGTAGCCTGTTGGGAGCCCTGGGAGGAGAAGGCAGACACTGGCACCACTGGGAAGCCTGTGCTGCCACATCTTCAGTGTGGCATGTGCCCTGAGCTGGCCAGGCTCTGGCTCTGAAAGGGGCTGATGATGCATCTACCTGCCCTGGAATTGCACTCATGACTGTGATTTAAGGACACAAAAATGTCTGGAAGGAGGTGTAGGCATAATTTTCAATCTGCATTGCCCTGAAAGCGCTTTCAGGTAACCAGCCCACACAGACATATGTTGCAAAATACAGTATAGAATATGAAGTGATATAATCTTAAAAAACATAGGCTTGGCTGAAGTATAGCAAAGCTAAATAGCGACCACTTAATGTCCTATGCCCTCAGTTACCTTACTCCTAATCCTCTGTTGGCGTTTCTGTGCTCTGTATGTCTGGTTGTAAATCCCTAAGGGCAGGGACCTCTTCTCACTCTGTTTATTGCAGACAGAAGCATGGGTCCCAAATGAGTCATGAGGTGCTAATGTGATTCTGAGTAGGTATAAGAATGGGTCATCTGCAGTTTTGAACTGCTGTGGTTGCAAGTTTGCAGAGATCTGTGACACCTTACCCATATAAGAGAGTGGAATTTGGCTTATTACCCATGAAGAGCTTTGTAATGCAGATTAGCCGTCTACATGAGTTGACTTGGAGAAGTTGAAAGTTATCATAAAATTTCCTCCATAACTGAGAAGCCACAAGTTTTGTTTATGAATACCCAACAAAGCTGAAATTGTTTTCTGTTTGTCTTTAACTAGGAGAAAAGTAACATTACATATGCTGAGGTAGAGGACAGAAGAAAAGGACAGGCTCTCTCCATTACCATTTGAAAAGGCCACTTTTAAAACTCTGTGTAGGACTTTAATCCAGAGCTTGTGGGTGCCATCCTCTGTTCTCAGAAGTTAAAGTCAAACGTCTCTGCTGAGGATACCCTTACGTGCGGGCATTGCATGAGACTAGAAATTACCTCACCCTTGCCACCCATGCCCCGAAGAAATAAAATACACCATTACAGGCATCAGATGCAATTGTTTTTGTGACTGAAATGCTGGAAGGAGCAGAATTAGCAGGGGAGTTTCCAGCCTGTAATAATTTGATTTTGTATTTCCTGAACACTGCCATTCTTATCTCACACTGGCAAACCAGAGTCACAGACTCATTTATACAGATGGCTGACAACTACACCAGTGCTGTCCTAACTGAATGGCTGCTGTTGCCTTAGCTTTCTTGCAGCAAAGAAGAAAAAGCCCACCTCTTGCTCTTCCCTGTAGAAGATGCTGTAATTTCCTGCAGTTTTCTTAACAAGCAGAGCTACCTGACAAGGAGCATTCCTGGCTATCCAGATAAAACTGCTTCCCAGGACAGAACTTACAGTTAAATAATCACCCTCATCCTAGGCAATACTAAGGTCTGTGCAGGGCTTTGTCTTGCCCTAAAGCAAGAGGGTCATGATTCACAGCACCAGCAGATCTGACACCTGTGCTGCTGTTTAGTGGCTTCCCTGTCACAGAGAGTGTTTGGGAATGAGCATCCTTACATCTCCTTGAACTTTGTTAATTCCTTGGGACTGGATAAATGCACTGATAGTTGGGCGAATGTGTTTGTTCAACACAGCAGGTAAATCTCAGCTATCTCTATTCATAGTGGAACATGCAATAATCATGTTTTCTATTTATATGCCACATTCCACTTCCTTCACTTGTCTGCACCTCCATACAGTTTGTGACCTGAGAGCAATAGATAGCACCAATAGTTACTAAATGTGTGGACCTTCCAGCTCTGACACTACTTATTCCTACAAGCTGGATGGTATATGAGACTATGTTACTTTTATTTTTTCAGCTACTTATCCCTTGCTGAATACTGCCACCATTTCTACTGGGCAAAGTGGACTTTTGGTCTGACGCAGAGGACCATCTTTCTGTCATAAACCTTAGTGACTTAGGGGGTACATACATCATGCCCCAGCTCCAGAGGGCTGTGGTTTCCCAACCTGGCTTAGAGAAGCTGCTTCTAACCCTGGTAAGCCAAAAAAATGTTTCCATGTGAGCTAAGCAGCACCTGGCTTTGACCCTTTGAACAGGTACAAGACTCAGTGCACACATACAGAAAGGGAATTATTTGTTAGAGAAATCGAGTTTGTGGGAATGTGAGAAGGTTACAACACTTTATATCCAAATTTGCACCACCTATGAAATTTTGATTGAATTCTTATTTCCCATGAAATACGAATTATTTGTCTGGACAAATTAACAATGAAACATTTAAAAAAATCTGTAGTCTTAATTACCTCATAGCTCTTCATGTGATACTTCAAACCAATTCACTTCATCAACCCTGCCTATTTGATGTAAAATTTGGATGTTCATTTCATCAAAGCATGAATTCAAGGTGTTATATATTTAATCACAAACAAGGAACTTGTGTTTCAAACGTGGATATCTAATACTTTTCAGCCAGCTTTCTATTAGCACTGTGTGCAGAAAAATAAACTTAATTCTATATTGCAAAGTTCTGTGTCATAGGGTTTTTAAAGAATTAATTGAAAAAAGAATTTACAGCTATGTAATTTCTTGACTGCTACAGAATTGCAGTTTCAGAGATCAGATGGTGAGATACTGTCATAGCCCAGTGAAAGCAGAGGTGTTATATGGTCCCAGGTATCCATCCCGCTTCATCCTGTGTCCTTTGATGGGTGTTAAGAGGAATGTGCTTGGAACACCAGGAGGGAGGCCAGCTGGCACAAGTACTGGCAGACTCATGCAGTTCTCCACACTGACAGCCTGCCTGTGTTTTTGCCTGCTGCTGTGGGGATGACACTGAGGGTAAAAGGCCCAGTCCAGAGTGCAGCATAGTTGATCCTACCTGCAGAGCAGCTCAGCTCAGAAGTGGCTGGCAGCGAGCATGCAGAAGGCTTGTAGTTTGTGGGGTGTGTTCCCAAGACACATTGCAAGAAAGACTTAATGGCAGCTGTGAAAACCCATAGCCACAGCTCCCTAATAATCCATTCTGGTCCTTTGCTTCAGTGGGGGAAAACAATACTGAAAAATGGTTATGGAACTTCAAAAGTAGAAAAGACTCTTTTTGGTTTTCTGCTTAATTTCACTGCAGATGGTATTTGTTAGTGCTGCATTTTCTCTTTTTATCTCCCTCATCTCAAGTCAGCTTCCTCAGCCAGAGGAACATTTTGTTTACTCTTCTCAAAATGCTGTGCGTTACTTGCACACATATTCAGTCATATGATTAAAAATGTTAATGAATAATGAAATAGCAGCTGACCCAGCACTTGTACTGGAACAGCCACATGGGAAGGGTATTGAGGAACAGCAGCTTTGTGCAACCATGGCGCTAATTAGGCTCTGGGCAAAGCAACACCATTGCTGGAAGAATAGGATAGATTGTCCTTTCTCCACTGACTCTCTTGAAAAACTGAGGCTGAGGCCAAGAGTGTAATGACGTGTAACAGATGGTACCATCTGGGCAGTGCAGGCGTCACGGCACTGACAGCCTGCCCTCCAGCCAGAGCAGTTGTATGCTTGGCTCCCTGTTAAATGAATGGGATGTGCATGGAAAGCAACGGCACAGGGCAGCAGGTATGTGGGGTTGGAGGTGGACCCTGCGGCCAGCCAGTCTCGCATCAGTAATGGCACCCCTGCAGTTTGTGCCAGTTAAGAACCTGGCTTGTAAGCAGCAGCCTGTTTTCTCTGAGCTTTAAAACCATGTGTAAGACTATACAGCATGAGAAATGAGAAAGCCAGTCCTCTGTGACTCCCTCAAGCTAGCTGCAGATCCTCTCCGCAGCCCTGCTGGTGCCACTATGGAGGTTATGGATTTGGAAGAGCCTGAGCCCAAACCCTTGGGCCCTGTTTGCTCTCCTTCTTGGCAATTCTCACCCAAAACAGCAGCCTGTGTTATTCCCCAGCCCTGCTGCACCACAGGGGCATCTACTGGTGGGCACCTCCCAGTGAGTGGAATTAGTCAGCTCTGCTGGGAAGTGCTCAAGTGAGCTGGAGGGAAGGAAGAGGGTCTTTGGGTTTATTGAACTCTTCCACCACAGTCTAAGGGCTACCACTGCTGAGGTTTTTGTGCCACCACTCAACCCCAAGCTTTCCACAGGACAGCTGGAATAGAAAAGGGGACACCTCATACAAACACCTCCCCACCCAGATTTAAAGCCCCCCTCTAGTTTTATCAGAAATCCTTCATTTTATGCAGCACATGATCTGCAGGAATGGGCTCACTGACAGCTGCTCTGCACAGGGAACTGATATGTCGGTATTCTCTTGGAACTTCTGTTCTGGGGTGATACTGGTCTTGTTCCTGGAGTTGTTCTGCTATGTGGTTATTTTTAGCGCGTATGTTTTTGATGCAGTTGATTCCAAAGGGGTATAAAACACATCAGAAAAAAGTGATGTCTTTGTAGGTGCGACTTGTGCCGCTCTAATGGCAGCAGGTGAAGCTCAAGCTTTAACTCCTGCAGTATGAGCTTCCACAGGGCAGTAGCTGTATGCTTACAGCATGTGCCTGCTATGGGGGAGAGTAAGGTTCATGTCTTCAGCTTGGACCTGCTTGCCTGTCAACCAAAACCAGGTTTCCTGTTAGGTTGAGTGGGCATGAGCTGTGTACATAAAGCAGAAAGATCGTGTCATTTGATTTGATTTGCTCAGCTGAGGAAGTAATGTTTCCTCCTTCCTCCACTCCTCAAATCTATGCTTAGAAAGGGTTGCTAGCTCTGACATAGCAGAAGACTCTAGCATGGCTTTTGTTGTTATGGGACTGTGTCCCGACAGCTCAGAGGACAGGCAGGGCCCCCTAACATCTATCTGGTTGCACTCGGTTGTAGGGCATTTTCTACTTGTCTGGTACTCTTCCCTGGATGTGGGATATTCACACTGATTTTTGTTTGAAAGCTCTTGGGTGTTTCCAGTGTGCAATGAGAATATTTTTTTAAATCACCGACGTTTTGCAGGACATGAGATCTGTTTCTTACCTAGCTCTACAGGCAGTTCCTCTGAGTTGTGAAGCAGGAAGAAGTCTGGCCACAGTAATAATTCTGTCTGTTATTATGAAGCAGTAATTATTGTGCCTGAGTGTGTTAGTGGACTGCGATGTGTCCTTCCCTCTCTGCCATTCCCCAAACAATATTGCCTCTGGCTAACTAAGAAGCCAATGCAGAATGAAACACCTGTATTCTGTGTGCAATACAAGTAGTTGGAAGAGGTTCTCAGGAGACCCATCCACACTACTTGACAGTGTCTTTACTGAGGGTGAGTTGGAAGACGAATCCATTAAAAAGAATGGGGGAAAAATCAATAATATAATTAGAAAACATTATATGAGGTAATGATGCCAATTAAAGAGCAATGTACCCATTTACAGAGGGTTTGGACTGACTGGTGAGGGTGAAGGGGTGCGAGCCCCTGTAGTACAGACATCCTGCTCCCCCCAGCGCAGGGCTGGCACTGCTCCCAGCACCGTGCTGCTGCAGCATGCCTCAGTGCAGTGCCGGGAATCAATGGGCACCCAAGAGGGAGTCTAATGAGGGCTAAAACTCTCCTCCTCGTCTCAGCAGACCAAGGCAGACCTGTAGGTGGAGGGGTTGCTGTGTGTGTTGTTGCATGGCTGGGGGGCTGCTGTGTGGGCCTGTAGCATGAGGCTTCTGGATGCCTCAGCTCATCCATACAAATAAGAGGAACACCACCCCTAAGCACGCCAGAAACAAAGAGAAAGAGGCAGAGCAGCTGGAGAAACACTTATTCTGCTGCCCAGGGAGAAAGCAAAGAGAGGTTTGGGGCAGAGCTCCTGTCTGAAAAGGGTCTTGAACAGTGTTATAAGGAAGTGTATGGTGGTGTCTGATCCATTCAGTGTTCAGAGAATGGAGGCAGTTTGTCTTCTTTCTTTACATTAACAAAAATGTACCAAAGAAATGCCTTTTCTTCTGATGGAAGCATTTCACAGAATCCAAAAGATTTTGGATTCAGAGGAGTGATTGCATGCTAAAGAGAATGTCAGTTTTTACTAATGACAACTAATAAGAAACTCCTTCTTCAGATTTCTTAGTATTCTCTAGAAAAGGGTGAAATAAGTAGAACTTCCAAATAATATTAAAATCTGGTTTTGAGTAGGCTGTGATATGCTCTGCGTAGCATAAAAGCTTACATGTTACCTGTGGGGAAAGAAGCAGTAGATACACAGTAAAATGTATAAAACATCTGACAGTACAAAAGAACAAACTTTTATTTTATCTTCTTTCACCTTGAAGAGGAAGTCCCTCCCTGAGCTCCCACCAAACTCCTTCACTTTCTGTGGCTGGGGCCAGGTGTGAATACACAAAACTTTCTAATGGTTATTTGTTATTAGAATGTGAGCTTTTTCAACAGCAAAATATTTTGAGGACTTTTCGTTTTCTTGGTACTGCTTTTTCTTTGTGCTTTTCTTTTAAGCCTTTGCCTTCTTTCCTTCAATGCGAGAAGAAGAATTGAACAAATCACAGGAATCTGTTTTGTGACTCCATGGCAGCTCTTCTTTTGTCACATGCTGTGCAAGGAAGTCTACTGTATTTTTGCATGAATGTTTCACATATTTGCGTCCACCTCTACAAACACGAAGTGTGTGCTAACGTAAAACCCTTGGCTTCACTCATGGGGGCGAAGTTGGTCGATGAATGCATATTTGAAGACTGAAAATCTTCATTTTGGCCTGTGAAAAAGGTTACCTTTTCTCCATTCACTTTGTGAAATATTGTGAAGAATTTGAAGTGATGAAAGGGAGGACACTCTATATGCTATAGTGCTCTATTCTTACCTTCAGTTATGACTTGGTTTTGTGGCCATCTTCATCATAATTGAAGTTAAAAGTAATTTCCACCATTTCAATGCCAAGTGCCAGTTTTCTCCCCTTACTCTATAAGTCGTCTTTTTTTAACAGAAGCCTTTCCCTTGATATTCAGCTTAAAAACATGTGTAAACACTCACAGGCCAGGCCTTAACAGTTTAGACATTTGGTTTGAGGAAATGGTTATCTTTCATCTGTTGTTCAAGTAAACATGTACTGGAAAGTGATACTTCTGCCTTCTTCTAGGGCTCAGATGATTCTTCTCTCTTCTTCCTTCTTTGCAGCTCATCAGCTGCACAAGGGAAACCAGCACTTTATGCATTGTTCCTCTGAGGCTATTGCTACTCTCCCCTTCTTTTCCTCTTTCAATCTCAGCTGATGCTCAAGGGGGAGGAAAGCACTTAAGTGTCTCTTTTGGGGCTTAGTCTACATTCCTCTCAAGTCTCCAGGATGCTAAAGGGGACCTGTGGGGGCTTACCATAAATAAAGTATGGTTTTAGTGTTCATTAGACATCCCCCTGTCCCCTCCTCTCTCTTTTCATCACTTTGACTTGTGCTCTCATCAACAAACAAAACAAGTTTGCAGCCAGTGCATTGGATGAGGTTGTGATGTTGTTTGGAGTATGTCCTTTCTGCACAAGAAAAAACACGTTACCTCCTTCTTTGTCTTCGCATGTGTCTTCCATATGAGCTGGATGAGTGAGTGGAGCAAACCGAAGAAATGTGGGACAGGGAGATGCCATCATCCTGCAGGAAAACAAGAGAGCCCTGCATGGTGACCCAGCCGTGCTCGTGGCCTCCAGAGAGCACATGCTTTAGCTCTGCTTCTCATCTAATTTTACTGTAATTACCAGGGCTGTTCCAACTCGGCTGAGTGCTACAGGCAGGAGGTAAAATGAAAGCATGATTAAAATAATTGCTAGGTGTGGCTAGTCTTATGGTGCTCCGACAGCCAAGGGAGCACCATGTCGTGCTCGTGTGAGGCAGGAATCAAGCTCACATCGCTTCTCTGTGCAGAGGCACAAAGGCGGTAACAATCTCCTGCAGCGTGTGAAAGGCAAGGTTGCTGCTGCCATCAAGTTTAGGAAAAATTACAGGAAAGAGATATCAAATGTGAGCTGAAGTTGGTGTTTTTCTATACATACGTCTTTTGATATGAGAACTTCTTAACTAACCACAACATCCTTTCTGAATAAAGCTCCTATTTATCACATATATATACATGATTCTTAGCGTGTCTTTAAAAATAGTGCAAAACCAAACAAATCCCACTTTGCTAGTGGCTGTGTGTTTGATGAACCATAACCCTGTGTGTGTTTTCAGGCTGCTTCAGTCACAGACATTCTTGCAAGAGAAGATTTAATTTCATCATTAAAGTCACTGCCTGGTAATAACAAGTACAGGTCTTAAAATATTGTTTAAAAGTCATTCAAACTTAATAACATTTCTTTAGTCATTAGAAATGCTTGGCTTAGAGTCAGCATGTCACACTGAGTCACCGCAGTGTGCCACATTATAATTTCCTATTTTATTTCACACCCAATCCTTCTCACCCTAATGATTTTATCAGAAAGCAAGATAGAGAAAAATGAAGTGCCTGAAGACACAAGGAAAAAAGTTCATGTCTGATGTCATGGTGTTGAAATCAGTGACTTAACATTGCATGTAAATTTGGAACAGCGGCACTCCAGGATACTAGAGCTGCAGTACACTTTCTAAGTTACAAGTGTCATGAAAGGCCTGCAGTTTCTGAATACCCAGGGTATGGATTACAGAATATTATGTGTTCTTTTCAAAATACTTCATAAATGTTAACTGATCCTTCTCTACAGCTCCTTTGTGAAAACAGGCATTGTAATTTTCATCACTATTTAGCAGACAGCTTATCCATCTCAATTTCTTTACCTGCTCTCCTTCTTAAAGCTACTCACAGATTTAATGCCAAAGTTGGGACTGGAGCTCCTGGGTACTTATTATCAGACTATTTCCATCAGAAATGGCCTACTTGTTTATGCTGTAGGGCAATCTTCCCACCAAACAAAAATCAGAAAATGCCTCTGAAGTGTCATTTAACCTTAAACTGCTGAAATTGGAAGGTGTTTGGGTAATCTGTTCTAAGCACATTTCAGTAAGTAAGACATGATTTTTCCTTAGTTGGTATAACAAACCTCAGAGTACTCATTTGTTGTAAGAGAGAAGAGTTTAACTGCCCAGTACAATTCTCATTTATAATGCAGCTGTAATACTTAACCCAGATGATTATTTTTTTTTAATGTATGACTTTCCTTAAGAGAATACTGATTTGGAACAGAAAATTGAAACTTGAGGCAAAGGAGAACAGAGGTGGAATTTCTTGGAAAACATTGGAAAAGCAGACATAGGCAGATGTAGGCTGAAGGGCAAGATGAGACCACTGCAGTAGTGGGATGCTGCCTGATTCTGCCTTTATCTGAGGGGAGTGCCACTGACTCTGGCACAGATGAGTGGGTCAGCCTTTCTCCTTCTTTCTTTCCCTTTTTTACTCTTTTTGTGTCTCTCTCTCTCTTTTGTCCCTAATCAGAACAAAATGTTACAAAGTCTTGTTTCACATTCCGATTCAGGGCAGGAAAATATTTTAAAATCTCAAGAAGTTTTGCAAGATGGGAAAACCATTTCCCAGACAGGTTTAGCAATGTCTTCCAGGACTTTCAAACAGCTGTGAAGCAAGACTACCCCTCAGCCTCATCCATTTTGGCTATCTCCAGTTAAATGAGTCTTTTCAAAGTATTATATCATGACTTCATTAAATCCCACAAAACTGTTTCCCCAGGAAATAACTTTGAGCCAACTGGATTCTAACTACCTGCTGTATCTCATGACCCTTTAATAATAAAAAACATGGTTGAAATAAGTCTGCACATTGTGTTGCTCCCGTTCCCTTTCTCTGTAGCCTAACCTGTCACAGGGGCAATTGGAAAAAATCTGTTAAGGCTTCACTAATTTCTTTCCTCATTTCCTTTAGCAATCCTGGTAGCTGCCCAGGACACTTAGTCTTCCTTAAGAGTATTCAATTTTTGGCACAAGACTTTTCATTTGTATCTGCTCATAATCTGTCTCCTCCTGTCATATCCGGAAATATGATCCTTTTGTTAAACAGTTAATTTGCTTCTCTTTGCAGAGGGGAGAGAGGGGGAGAGGGGCTGGAGGGCTGCCTAACAAACCTGCAAGATCCTCCTTCCTTTTATTCCACTCTCAATTATTATTTCTTACTTTCATCATTTTTCTATTGTGAAAAGCATTTCATCCTTTCTATACACATCTAAAATATACGGAAGATCAAACCACCCTTATGAATGTGCTCCTGGACTAGATCTTTGGCTGGGGAAATCTGACACATCCCTGCCACAGGCAAGAGAGCAACCTGGATTTACAGCAGCTGAGGCTCTGATCTAGAGGTAACAGTTTGTCCTTGCCTACCTGATCTTGATTAAGCCTCCAGTGTGCATGGTCTGCACGGTTTGCTTCTTCCTTGAATGGTTTTAAATGAGAGAAAAGTCCAGTTACACTCATTTGTGCACAATATAAATTAAGTGAAAGTGCTCTATAAGAGAAATTAAGAGCTAAACTTCACTTTAATTCTTTTTCTCTGTGCTGCATCACTCTACAGCTCCTCATTTCTGATGTGGTGCTTGCTGGTGACGCAGCTGCAGTCTGGCAAGAGACAGGGACTAACCAATGACAGTTGAATGGAAGAAGCAGCAGCTTCCAAGGACTGGATTTCTGAACCAAGGTCTGAAATGATCATGCTTTGCACAGATAGCTAAAATCATGTTGGCAAGAGGCTTCTATATAGTTTCAAATGGTTTTAATGGCGAGTGAAGACAAAATGCTCTCTCCTTAAAAATGTTCGAAGAAAGCTGCCATGGTAATAAAACCACATTCACTGCAGTGGAGTCTGCTACTGATGCTTATTTGTTACAGTAGAGCAATAATTAAGATTGTGACCTTCCTAGCTAATCACTGGTGATGTCTATCAGCAGACAGCAGAGCTGCCTTAAAAAGCTTGGGAAATGCCCTGCAATTCAGAGGTAAAAAACGCAGAAAACCACACTCCTGGCAAACAAAAAAGCAATGAATTCCTCCCTCCTCCTTTAAGTTGTCAAATGTCTCTTTTCCATCAGGGTATTCAGTTCTTTGGTTAGGTTTTCTTTAAAACATGAAGTGCCCATGATAAAGTGGCTATTGAGTCGAGAACAAGAAATGAATGAGAACAGGAGGGAACTCAGAAGTCAGGGCTTCTGGGTCTGCCTGCAGTTTGATTCATGTTTGCATCATCCCACCAGTGCTGTATTTGTTGCAGTATTACAAGATGTGGGTGTCCAGGGCAGGAGCCTGGAGCTTGTTTACTTGTTTGCCAGACAAGGAATGATTTTAGAAGTTTGGAATTATGTCCATCTCTAGCTATAGGCCCTAGAGGATGCCATAATGGAAATAAAAAGAGCTGAATGCTAAATGTTACCTGAGTCCTTTGGATATTTCTCTTTCTTTTTTTATTTAAAAAAAAAAAAAAAAGAAGAAAAAAAAAGTACCCCGAGTATAAGACCTTGAACCTGAAAAATAAAGGCCTATCTAGTGAAGTGCTTGGTCTATAAGGCAGAAATAATGTGCTTAGAAGAAATGCTTTCTACAATACTTGATATCGAAGAGGAAGGGTGTGTTACATGTTGCATTTTCTCCAAAACTGCAGATGGGCTATCATGCAGCTGTAGTCTTCAGCCGTGTTTCCACAGTGATGCTCTTGTTCAAGCAATGAAATCTCCCTATTTCAGTTTGCAAGGAGCTCCTCAGGCACTTTAAAAGTGGGATTTCAGTGTCCTTGTCACCCAGGTGCTTCTGAAAACCACACTAAAACTGAAAACCACTAAATGCTACAGTTGAACATAATTAGATTTCTGTAAAATAATAGGCTAGAACTTAAGAATATGCCTAACTGTTTAAGAGGAAAAGTGAGAGACATAAAACATTTCCAAACAAAACAGAAATATTTTTATTTAGTCTTGTCATCTTATCCTTCATTAAGAACAGCTATTTTCATTTGTGACCTTGGATTGACACAGAGGGCTGTAGCAGGACTTTAACCACTCTCCCTTTACCCCAGTTCAAAGCATAGAATCATAGAATAGTTAGGGTTGGAAAGGACCTCATGATCATCTAGTTCCAACCCCCCTGCCATCGGCAGGGACATCTCACACTAAACCATCTCACCCAAGGCTCTGTCCAACCTGGCCTTGAACACTGCCAGGGATGGAGCATTCACAAATTCCTTGGGCAATCCATTCCAGTGCCTGACCACCCTTACAGTAAAGAACTTCTTCTTTATATCCAATCTAAACTTCCCCTGCTTAAGTTTCAACCCATTACCCCTTGGTCCTATCACTACAGTCCCTAATGAAGAGTCCCTCCCCAGCATCCTTGTAGGCCCCCTTCAGATACTGGAAGGCTGCTATGAGGTCTCCACGCAGCCTTCTCTTCTCCAGGCTGAACAGCCCCAACTTCCTCAGCCTATCTTCATATGGGAGGTTCTCCAGTCCCCTGATCATCCTCGTGGCCCTCCTCTGGACTTGTTCCAACAGTTCCATGTCCTTTTTATGTTGAGGACACCAGAACTGCACACAATACTCCAGGTGAGGTCTCACAAGAGCAGAGTAGAGGGGCAGGATCACCTCCTTGGACCCGCTGGTCACGCTCCTTTTAATGCAGGCCAGGATACAGTTGGCTTTCTGGGCTAGGAGCACACACTGAAGCCGGCTTATGTTCACCTTCTCATCAACCAGTACCCCCAACTCCTTCTCTGCTCTGAACTTCTTATCCACCCAACCTGTATCTATGTAGCATCTGTGTTTTGCTTGGGACTCTTGTGGCATATGCTAACTTGCTTGTGAGAAACCAGCTCAGGACACTGCTTATGTGGCATACTTTCCAATGGGATGACTGTTTTCCTTTTATGAATAAATAATGTTGAAAAAAGACATCCACGTCTTTATGATAGAAAAACAGGAGAAAGAGGAAGAATCTATTTGTTTTGTTACAGAAGGTTTAGATAATTTATCTTTGTGAAATGCAAATGAATGACAAGATGATTCAGGGTCTATTATTCTTATCTGACAGAATGCAAATTTGCCAAGGAACAGAAAGTACAGTGTAGGATTTAACCTATCTATTTTTAGGAGATAAAAAAACTATTAGATTGCACAACTTGTACCATATATTTTATGTATTTTTAATCAACCTGCAAACTTTTATAGTGGTTCATACTTTTGGCTATCATATCAATTTAACATATTCTCTGATTTCTAAATAGCACAGATTAGCTGAAACAAACTTTCACCCTCTCTAGGTACTGAATCAAGCAAGTGCATTCTAATAAGTGTGCTTATTCATATCCTTGAGTAAGTTTCTGATATATTCTAATGCATACAAATTTGTACAAGGGACGAATGTCACTTATGAAAGGCAAATGGGACTAAATACTTCACACCCACTGAAAACCATGGGATTCAGTTTCCACTGAACTCAGTGAGACAGTCACCAATAAAGGGTATGGCAATGTTTTAAACGTGATGCTAGATTTCCCTACTAATTGAAATGCTAAATTAACAATGTTGTTTCAAGCCAGGCACAGGCCTAAGCTTGTTTCAGTTGGAATCAGTGGTGCTGCTCATACGTATGGTTCAGGGTCAGTCTTTCAGCAGCATTAAGCAAACACCCTGGAGGTGTCTCTCACTTTAACTCCGAGTAGTTCAATCCCGATTTATATCAGAGCCGCTGATTACCAGAAAAACAAACTCAAGCCTGGTGTTGCAGTCCTTCAGAACTGATCTGAGATAAAAAAAGTGCCAGTTGTTCTTGAGCTTGAGATATGTCTCTGAAGGAAATGTGATGGCCCATGAAATACAGGAGTTTTGGGTTTTGGTCTGTCCTTCTTCGTGGTACCCAGGGCTAAGGAGATTTAGAAACTGGATTTTTTTAGACTTCCAGTAATCCAATCTTATCATTTAGCATGGGTGTCTCCACTGGCTCATGTGTGATCACACAAAAGCATATAAAATTTCTCTGAGGGAAAAGCTAGAGGAGGTTAAGTCTTCCCCAACAGAGATGTAAAACTCACACCTCTATAGTGTGGTGTGCCATAGATTCTCCTTGAGCTCTTGCACTGCATCACGATAAATGTGCAGCTGTGGGAGAATGTACACATAAAGAAAATAATGGCATCTAAAATGAAGTACATTCATATATCACCCATCAAAGGGCTAGGAGAGTAAGTAGGACAACAAAAACAACTGCTATTTTTTTTTGTTGTATGCACTCTCTTCCAGTTTCTTAACAAGTAAAATGAATCACCATGGATTCCTGCTTGGTACGCTTTTGTAAATAGGTATGTTAGCTTGGGGTGGTAGGTGAAGTGCAGATCATAATCAATCCTCCTAGTGCCAACTTAATTGTGTTGCTGAAAAAAATGGTTAAGTTCTGAACAAAATAAAGGACTGTGTATGTGAAAATGTTTGTGTCTCTGATTTGATGCATTGGTGTTTGTGGATTGTCAATGTTATGGTATGATTCAATTCAATCCAGTGTTTGTATTAAAATTTGATTCCTGCTGTTCCTATTTCTAGATTATTTTAGTTACAATTGTCCTGATGTTTTCAGACACATTTATGTGGTGCTAATGCAAAGCAAGCATCCCAACTAAAATGAGAGGTTTTGTATTGCATAAAGCTGAATACTCCTAATTTACTCCAAACAGTAGTGCTGTGGTTGAGGAATACCTAAAAGAAACTTTAATGTAAAGTAATTAATAAAAAAAAAAGTAAAATTCTTGATACTAGTTATTGCTTATCAATGACTGTGCCACTGGTGAACACACTTGAGATCGATATCAAATGGGTCTACCGTAACTCCAAAAAGGGCAAAAAGACCAGCACAGAGGCCAAAGAGTGATTTCATTATACAAATGAAATGGAAAAATTCAGTGAAATTCCATCCATCCCTAAGGACTGGCTCCACTTAGAGGTTAGAGGAATTGCTGTGAGTGATCTCATATTTATGGGCTCTGTAACTGTCATTCATTAGCAATTGTAATGTGATTATGACTCAGATAAAAGCAACCAGAAGACAAAAATGCCAGTTGACAACTTGGCCAGTTGAAGGCCACAACAAAACCCCCTTGTTCCTCTTCAGAGCCAGGATTTCACCCTTGGAGTTTACTTGTTTTCCACAGGATGCACACAAAAACAGAAGCAGTCCCTCCAGAAGTTACATGCACTTTAGTGGTCTGTAAAGGCAGGGGAGCTTGCCTATGTATACTGCAGGAACACAGGGCGCTGCACAGCCTCTCTGTCCATCAGGGATGGGGACCATGCTTCAGCTGCTACTCTGCAGTGACTTTGCACCCTGAAAAAATTGTCAGGACTCTTCTTGCTTGACCTGGGACCATCACAGCCTGGTCCTCCCCTACTCCACCTTTCAGGAGATGACTAATGAGTTTGTGCTTGTGCTGAGCTACACTTGCAGGGAACTCAGCCTCCTCCTTCCTCTGTGGTGGCCTTATCTGCAGCAAGTAGGTTTAGAAAGGCAGCATGTCTCTGAACGCATTCTCCAGGCATGGTTAACCCAAGGCTTAACCACAACCAGCTGATGTGTTTTTATCTGTATTGTCTCAGGAGGCTGATGATGTGTGTGGAGCTGCGGCTGTGTCAGACATGGTGACAGTCTGGCAGGGTTTTTCTTGGGGTGTCCTTCTCATATGTGGGAGTCAAAGCCACCAGGAGTGGGTGAATCATCCTGGCACATGGGTCTTGCTACCCCACCTTTGACAGGAGCAACTCCAACAAAGGTACCTTGGAGAAAACTAAGATAGAGTTTTAGGTTTCTGCTAGCAGTTATTCCCCACAGTCCTGGTGCCTGAAGTAGGTAATTGAACCCTAAACTTGTGCATGTGCATATTCTGTTCAGTGCAAGATATGGCCTCTGCAGCTCCTCTAGAAAAAAATCTGGTTAAAAATCAGGCACCTGGCAAACACAAAGGGGTGAGGAGCACAAGAGTGTACTTGGATGTTTTCACCAGGCGGGGAATTCTGAGTTCTCTGGAGGAAACTCAACTCTGAGTGCAACACTAGCACTCCCTTTCACCTACTGCAAGGCTGTACTTTATGTCATCTAAGCTTACTAGGAGAAGCCACTTTGTCTTCTCTAGCTGCAGCAATCCAAACATTTGCCACCTACAGGGAGAAGAGATGACACTTTGATGGTGAAGTTGAAAAGGCACTTGCTGGTATTGCAATGGTTTTGCTCACCTCCTCTTTGCTTCTTGCTACCAAAAATTTTAGAGGTGTACTCAAACATTTGTGCTTCTAGTTTAATTTGCAAGATAAATTGAGAAGCCAAAATGTTGGTTGATCTTAGGGACCACTTTGCCAAACAGGTCCTTGGGCCACTGTGGTGCCAAAGCCCATGGGAAGCCCATGAGGACTGGGATGAACAGTCTGAGAAGAATCCACAGGGGGTCAGGGGAGTCCCATGGGCTTCCCAATGCTGAGAAACAGTACACTGTTCATCACTGTTTACTTATTTCCTTAATGATATGAAATGCTTGCTGTCATGGTTTTCACACTGTATTATTTTCACTCCCATCGTTTTCTTCATTCTGAAGGTCCTACTGAATTCTCCATCAAACATGCAGCCTGTTAGCAGGGAAGCATCCTATATCAGGGCAGAAGGGCCAGAGATGCCCTCAGTTCCACTAGAAGAACCAGTGAAATCCTTCAGTTTGTGGAAAGAGTGCATGGACACAGTAGCAGTAGATATCAGTATAAAACTATTGGTCTGACAAATCCTGAGGAGCAGAAAACCAGTGCACAGCAGATAAATATCTGAGCATGGCCTTGGTGCAATTGTGCCAAATATTCCTTGAGTGTCCCTGTGATCTTAAAACAGTCAACTCACAATCTGGCTATTGGCTTATTGTGCTTTCAAAAGCTAGGACATTGGCTGAAATACTACCCCATGCTGCAGTATGGAAGTTGTCTTCAATGTGATTAGGTTTTTATCCCATGCCTTTTTCCTCCCTTCTCGGCACACATATTGGCCTGGCTAAGTACTAAAAATGTTTTTTCTAGACTGTAAGAAGCCTGCTGGGGATGCATCTGAGTGCAGCGCTCAAAGAGCTATGGATAGATGTCAGAACTGCAAAGGCTGGTTTGGTTTGAAGTCAGGTGGTACGTATCTTTTCAAGGGCTCTGCAGATGCACAAAATGCTTGCTCAAAGCACTGCCAGAATCCAGATCTACTGATAATTAAAGAAAATACATATATATATATGAGGGGGGGAGAAGAGATATGAGAAATACCCTTGCTTTTTCCAACAACATTTTTCTCATTAGAGAACAGGAGACCTTGATTTTAGAAGAGCTAATCCCAGCAAAGGCTGCCTCATATGATGGTCATGATGTCTCTGCTGGCACATATATTTATAGTGAGATGTTCAGGCCTCCTGCTCTGTGGGGGTATCCAGCTCCAGTTCCCTGCTTGATCACTGAGAGAGGAGTAGTTACAATGCTCAGCAAAGGCATCTAGAGTCAGTGCTTGGGGGATGTGTGAAAATAAAGAGCATGAAGGAGGTCTGAATAGTATTGTCTACGAAGAAAAAAAATATAATGAAGTGAATACTTAATTGCTCAGAACGTGTGTTTTACACTGCCAGACAGATCAGCCCTTCTCCTGGCATCTCTTCTTCCCCCTTCTTCCCTCAGCGATCATATTGCAAACCTAACACACTTGGTTCAATTCCATTTTTAAATTCAGCATTGCAGATTCTGCCCCAGTGACTGCATTTGTCTCAAAAGAGAGCTCAAACAAGAGTTTAAACATGTTTTATGTGGGCATTCAAGTACCTCTTGGAGCCAAAAGAGGAGCGTAGCTGAACCTGTCTAAGAATGTATATCCAGCCTGAGAGGGGCAGCGGTGACATACACAGCTGTGTTAAGGACAGTAAAAAGTGGCTAGCATGTAGGCATGAAAACAAGCTGCTGTTTAATTCCCAGATCAGCAACTTGGGTTGAAAACTGTAACAACTGTAATTATCAGCAAGTTTCCAAGCCAGACAATTGAATCACTTGTCTGAGCAGATGCCTTTGGGGAATAGCAATAGAATCATAGAATCAGAGCTGCACTCCTCAGCTTGTAGTACACGTACGTGCTGTACGGGAGCATAAAACCCTTCCAGGGGTGGCTCTGCCATTGCTGGCATACTCATTAACTTCCTACCACTCACCAATTGGGATAAACTAGGGAGCAACTGTTCCCACCAGCTCCTGCTCAGCCACTTGGTGCCACCAGAGGCAGGGTGATGATCCTGGCCCTACCGAGCAGCCAAGGGAGATTGTGGGCACTGCGGGGTGTCCTGTGGGCTGGGAATTCTGCCAGGTACTCACTGCAAGGCACGAGAAGGTGGAGGGTTTCCCCAGCCTCATAGTCCTGCCCTTGACCTCAGCAGGAGCAGTAAGCATATGTGTTTTACAGCCAATGAATATTGTAAGGCGGCAGTGGGAGGGTTAGAAGCACGTCTTGGATGTGTAATTTGCTACAGCTGGACGAAATACAAATAAAGGAGCTACCCTTTGCTGTAGTAGACTGAATTAATATACTTGAACAGCTTAATTGCACTTATTTTTTTGAGAGCCTGGAGAAAATTGCAGTTTACTGAATTTTCTGGGGGAAGCTACCTTCCCTTGCACTGATTTTTTTTACCCCTGCAGTCAGAGAGGATTAGATTCAGGCAGTGGATACACATGTACCCAGGGGAAAAACTATCCTGGTTTTGTTCACAGTTTATTGCAAGGCTGCCTATTTTCCACAAGAACTGCTCGAGCTCCAGAAAAAAAGCACAGTGGGACTGAAATGCCAGAAGCCTCCCCCCGATCATTTTTCTTTTTGAAAAGCGCATATTTATTCCAAACCTTGGTAATTTCCTCCATGTGCCTTGAGCTGCATTTCTAGACTTGGGAGAAAGGGATCTCACCATGTTAAAGATCTCTTTGCTGTGTGACTAAGATTATGTCCCACTGTGGATATTTCAGTTTTAAAAGTGAGATGAGACCTGATAGTGATACCACATTAAACACATCTCCTATTGATCCTTTCTAACCTTGCAAAAGGGCTGCTCTGCATTAAGTACCTTTTACTTCAGCACTGCTGATGGGACCACAGATGTTAACTGCCAAGCTAAATATCCTCAGAGGTCAGCAGACAGGGCATTTGAGAGGTCATAAAGTAATAATTTTCTGGCTAAGAAACAATAGGAGTGTTTATCCCTCTGCCCTCTAACTCAGCCTGAGGACATGCTAGAGACTCACTCTGAAATTGATTTGCAATATTTATAAATAAAAGGGAATTAATAAAAGCTTTTCCTCTTAGTATTCCCTCCCCACTGCATAGCATTTTGATGTATCACAAATCAGCTTGGTGTGTCAAATTATTCCACTTGACTGAACTGATGACAAAAAAGCTTTGTACTAAACAAAGCATTGTGCTTATAAAAGCATATTTTCAGACCATCCTCACCACTGTTAAAAGCTACCAGCCCTATACAAAGACCTGAAAGTAAATCACCTAGTCTGTACTGAGGCACAAAGAGTCATCTACAGCAGATGAGAGAAAAAAAAAGACATTCTGCTTTTTTAGACAGTACCTTTTGGCTCTCTGGTGTGTCTCTGTTGTGCGTGGACAGATGGGGCTGGCTGTCCTCCTGTCTTCTGGAATGTCCTTGGTATCTGCTCCACAGGGTTTGATTTCCAAGACCACTGTGGAAATGGCATTCAGGTATTGCTGCAGAAAGGACAGCAATATCTTTGCTGAGCTGTATGGGCCAGAGTCCCACCAACCATTAAAGTAGCTGAAATACGGCAGTTTTTGCCATTTGAGGAGCTGGTTTGCAGGCTCAGCGATAAGCCTGCAAGACTTTTCTTGGTTTGGAGCTTTCATGATTTGCTTACTAAGAAAGCAGAAAAAACAAACGTCTGTTATTTTTTCCTTATAGACTTCAACAAAATTGTGCTCGTTTTCTCAAAGAACCAATGGACAGCCTAACCTTTGGAGGCCTGCTGCTGGAACACCAGCAGATGCTTATAAGCACACAAAAAGATGCTTCTGCTTGTATATTAATCCTTTCATTTTCAGTCCACTTAACTTTAGACATTCCATGACTCCTTACAATCTGCTTTTTTTCTTGTTTTCTGAATCAGATCTGTCTGCTTTCACTGGGCACCCTGGCTTTTTTATTCTTTGGGGGAAAGGTGCAGTACATCTTTTCTCACCTTCTGGTAGTTGCTTTTGACTGGGTGATTAGGTTTTAGCCCTGTTTTTCTTTCTCTTTCCTTTTCTTTCTCTCTACCAATGTTTTGTAAACAACAACAACAAAAAACAACCCAACCCCAGAAAAAACAAGGGAGGGAAAATACAACCCTTTGTTTGATACATGCAGCAGCTTGAAAATGAGGTGAGTGTGTAATGGATAGTGCATGTGTTATGTGAGAATTGCTGTGCCTGCCAAAACATTATTGTTGTTAGGTGTGTGTGAGAGGAAATTAAGCTAATAGACTCATGCCAGCCATCTCTGAGGTACATTGTGGGAACCAAGGGGGTGGACGTTCTCTGGCTGAAATAATACGTCTGTGAGTAATTCTCTCCTTGAATTTTGAGTAAGACCTTAGGAAGCTGGCCTGTTTTGTCTGTGGCTGGGAACGGACAGTCCTGTGCAATGGGAGATGCTCCTAGTTTTTAACTCTTTGTTTTGGGGCAACACTATTCCGAGCACTCACTGAGCTTGGTGCTAAAGTCTCCCCACTGGCAAGTGTTGGGTAAAGGAAGGCTGCTTGTGCTGCAAGAGTTAAAAGGATGGAAAATTTTCCTTCCTGAAACAGGAAGGATAAGTAAAAGCTCAAGTATTCCCCAGACACTTCTACGAATGATAATCTAAAAATTGAATGCACCATTCAAAGCATTTTATTTTGATAATTCACAATTTTAAATGTGCTTTTTAATCAGTTACTGTAAGTGACTGATAAGCAGAGCTTTCTTTCTGACCTGGTCAAGTGAGCTGTTTCTATCGTACAGATGTAGAAACAATGCAGAAAGTTATAGTTGTGCCTACTTTTCAAGGAAACAGGCCTTTTGTCAAGATTTGTTTTCTTTCTCTTTTGCTTCAATGAATTAGTATTTTTCAGTGAAAATCAACTGGCCCAGCTTTACCACTGGCTTTCCTATATTTGTTCTAGAGGACTCTTCTAGCTTGAGTTGTTTCTTCCTTTTAGTTTACTAGATTTTTAATACTGAATGTAGCATTGCTCTTTACCCTCTGTCTGTTTATTTTTCTTCATGATCTGTTCTGCTGAAACTTATAAAAGATCTTTTGAAAATACAAGCAGATGATGCCCATCAGATCACCTTCCATTTTTGTTATATTAACTTTCTTTTTCTAATAGGTAGTCAAGCACTAGCTCTTTTTACAGAAACTGTGCAGGCTTTGACCCTTGGGGATTTTTCTTGTCCAAGTGCTGGACTGTGTTGTCCTTAATTAGACTCTCACTCTCCTCTCCAAGTACTAAGGTGAGGTCGGCTGGACTGTAATTCCTCTCATCACTCTTGGCTCCTTTTATTAAAGCATAAATGCTAACAGTCACTTCACAGTCTTGAAGAACTGATGCTGTTTCAAGGCTTCAGTATATCTCCCTATCAGGATCTCTGCTCTGCACACTTAATTTCAGCAGATTGCAAGTCCAGGCCTCTTTGAGTCTCATCCAAAGTTACTGAAGTCAAAAGAAAAACTCCTTTAACCTTTCACCACCTGCACTCCTCAGCTCTACCCCCTCCTGAGCTTGTATCTGAACTTTGACAGTTGGATTTATCTGGCTGAAAAGAGGTCTGCAGGTTGTGTAGGGATAACAGGGAGGTTTGCAGTGTGTTAGGAAAGTACATTCCAGCAACACAATAGATAGATATTATACTGATAATGTAACACAGCAGCACCATGCGTTTTATTTCTCACTTTTTTCTCACAGGAGTAAAAACAGAAGCTTTAGCAGGAGGCAGGAGCACTGCACAGAGAAGATGGCAGACAGGCCGGGTAACCCCTGGGGAGATCCTTCTTCCCACCACAACCATCACCCCACTGCTCCCCCAGTCCTCACACCGAGAGCAACAGAACATGCCAAAAGGAGCACCACTGTGCCTTTAATCTAAAAGCTGAAAAATTGCTCTAGAAAGATGCTGCAGTTGACAGTTTTGCCACAGGGTAACTTCTCTGTCAATGGAGAGAAACACAAAGCCCAGCTTTAGAAGAAGAATATGCAGTTTCTTCTTTAGAGTCTTTGCTAGCCAATACTGCAGAGAGGAACTACATCCAGATCGTGTTGAGCTCTTATTCCTCAGGAGAAGGTGTTGAATTGCACAGGGATGACCATGACAGTGGGCCATGTCAGGCAGAAAAGCTTTTGAGAATGATAATGAGGTTTTTGGAAGATTTTATTCAACAAGCAGGAAAGACAGGCAACTTGTCAAATACTTTCTTTGATAAAAGCTTTGCATTTTTTTCCCTGTTCCTTCTAATTCTTTAGAAATCTGATCAAAGCCATGGCCTACTTCTGCAGAGTTCACCCCTTGAATTCAGGAGAGACATGGTGACACAGCTGTCTTTGTTCAGACCAAAGATCCAGTCCAGTAGCCTATTCTTGTTTGCTTAAGGGAAAAGTATATGCCTAAGTCAGGTTTTTCATGGTACTTCCCTGATGCCTGCCCTCCTTCCTGAAAGTGATACTTTAGAGATAAGCTCAGTCAACATCAGGTCCCTGGGGGCTAGACATCAAGCTTCACTTACACAGAAATGCCACTAGCAGGACCTTGCCATCTAAAAAGGAAAACATGTTGAAGAGGTTTATTGGTCTGGGCAATGCCTCGAGGCAGGATGTGGAGGCACAGATGAATCAAAGCCCTGAAGAGCGCAGAGCCCTTGTGCTGTGCTCACTGTGTTGATCCAGGTGTACTGACCACCTTTAACAGCCTCTGCTGCAGTGGGTTCCAGGCTGGATGCTCAGCTGCTGTTGTCACACCTTTAAATGGTTTGGCTCAGCCAGGTTTCTCCAACTGTACAAAGGAGGTAGAAGGGCTATTTCTCTCTTCCTCCAACTACAAGATGGATCAGTTTGACTCATAGAATCATAGAATAGTTAGGGTTGGAAAGGACCTCACGATCATCCGGTTCCAATCCCCCTGCCATGGGCAGGAACACCTCCCGCTAGACCATGTTGTCCAAGGTTCTGTCCAACCTGACCTTGAACACTGCCAGGGATGGAGCATTCACAGCTTACTTGAGCAACCCATAACAGTGCCTTACAACCCTTACAGTAAAGAACTTCTTCTTTACATCCAACTATGTCCCCAGTCTGTCTTCTATTCTCTACGTACCTATAGAATCCCTTCCTGTTATCTTTAACATCCCTAGCCAAGTTTAATGCTAACTGGGCCTTAGCTTTTCTAATCTGGTCCCTAGCTTCCCGGACAACATCCCTATATTCTTGCAGGCCACCTGTCCTTGCTTCCACCTTTTATAAGCCTCTTTTTTCATTTGAATTTTCCTCAGGAGCTCCTTATCCATCCAAGGAGATCTCCTGGCCCTCCTGCTGCACTTCCTTCTAGTTGGGATACAGCACTCCTGAACTTGCAGTAGGTGATCCTTGAATATCAACCAAGAGTCTTGGGCCCCCCTGCCCTCTAGGGCTATATCCCATGGGACCGTACTAAGCAGGTTCCTGAAGAGGCCAAAGTCCTCTCTCTTGAAGTCCAGGGCAGTGAGTTTGCTGCACGCTCTTCTCACAGTCTTGAGGATCTCGAATTCAACCGCCTCATGATCGCTGCAACCAAGGCTGCCCTGGAGCGTCACATTTCCTATCAGCCCTTCCCTCTTGGTGAGCACGAGGTCAAGCATGACATCTCTCCTTCTCGGCTCCTCTATTACTTGCAGAAGGAAGTTGTCTTCCACACAATCAGGGAACCTCCTGGATTGCTTGTGCCAAGCTGTACCATCCCTCCAACAGACATCAGGGTGGTTGAAGTGCTCCATGAGAACAAGGGCCTGCAAGCATGAGTCTGTTCCTATCTGCCTATAGAATACTTCATCCACAGAGTCCTCTTGATCAGGCAGACTGTAACAGATCCCCACAGTAGGACTCTGTAGGGCACAGTAGGATGTTTTGGTGCTTAAATAATCAATAAAATGGGTGAAGGCTGTGCTGGCCAACTCCACAAGGACCAGGACCATCTCCTTTGCTCCTTCCCTGTCCCACAAGATGTCAGTGATCGACCTGAGCAGTGCTCATGTGCTGCAGTTGGGATGCAGCCATGAGGCTGGAATTCAGCCCTGCCCAGCACATCCTCCAGCCGTGCCCATCACAGGAGAGCCCATGCGAGAACCTGCGCCCCACGCGCAGCGAAGGCTGCAAGGGCATCACAAGATGTGGTGCCAGCAGCGTGTGTCGAGGGCTGCCTGCTTCAGGAGGGGTCTGCAACAGCTCCGCACCTTGAACTCACGTGTCCCTGTCTGCATTTGCGCACACACCTCATGCACACAGCAGCTCCCCCTGCACCCCGCTGCTGTTCTGCTGGCAGCTCCCCCTCTCTTCCCGCTTTCAGGGTCCCACATGACAGTGCCGGTACGTGACCCTGGCTCTAGCTGCAGCCGCCAACATCCGGTATCCCAAACCAGCTCCAGCCCCAGACCCTCTTCCCACCCTACAGGATGGGGACCAAGGGACTCAGTGGGAGGAAGGGACGGAAGGGGGTAAAAGGCTTGGTTTGGGCAGCAGGATCCAGCAGGATGCCAGGTGCAGGCTGCTCCCCACAGTGACCTGAGCCTGGGCATGCTGTGATTCTGTGGTTCCATGACTGATTCCTTGTACATGGCCGTGTTTCCCCAGCTTGGGGAGCAGCCTGAGAATCCTTAGTCAGGGCTGGCACAGGCTGTGCCCGCTGGCAGCACCAGACCAGGTGCCCTGCAGCCACCGAGTGGTCGGAGTGAGCACCCAGCCCTTTGGTCCCTTGCCCGAGCCCATCCCTGCCCACAGCTGCAGAGAGACTGAAAGAGCGTCTCTGCCAGGGCAGGGAGCCCACATGAGGACAGTTGGGGTGCCCCAGCACCCAGTGCCAGCCCCCATGGCCCCTCCAGCTCTGCGAGCTCAGAGCAAGTGGAAACCACTTGTCTGCCACAGCCACGTGTGATCGCAGTAAATACAAAGAGAGACTGGGTCAGTCAAGAAATGTATTTACAAAACAACAAAAAAAAAAACCAAAATAAACAACAAAGAACAACTGTTCTCGTCAAAAATACAACTCTTCTACCTAAAACTACAACTATACTACCTACAAGTACAACTCTTATTCTTAAAACTACATCTATTCTATCTAAAACTACAACTCCAATGGAAAACCGAACAATCTTAAAAAACAACAATCTTCAACAAAAACGGGAACTCTTCTAAAGAAAACTTCAAACTCCAGAAACCTTCCCTCTCCACCAACCCTGGAAAGAAGCAAGCAGCACAAGGTCATTTCAGTGAGGCTGCTGATGGTCATTGTGGTTGCCACACGCTGGCGAGAGCGGGACTCTGCCGCGGGGCTCAGCCCTGCCTGGGGCTGGGAGCCGGGCTCTACGAGATCAGACTCGGCTCGCGTGTCCCAAGGCAGCGCAGGGCAGCGCGGGGGTGACGCTTGTGCCGCCAGGATGAGGCAGCCGGGCACAATGTCCCTGCAGCAGGGCCACTGCACACAGCCCCAGCCCCAGCGCGGCAGCAGCCGACCCACCCTTGCTGACAGCAGTGGATGGGGGGCACGTGCTGCCTTACCACCGATCAGTCAAATCCATAGCACCATCCTCCTCCAGGTCCACAGCACCATCCTCCTCCACATCCACATCCACCTCCATCGTCACCTCCTCCACCTCTGCATCCACCTCCATTGGTTCCCCCTGCAGCCCCAATTGGGTCCCGCTGGCGGCCTCTTCCCCCAGCTCTCGCACGTGTTGGAAAAGCCTAAGGCCAAAGCCAAGCAAAAGAGTGCATTGGTGCTGCCCAGACCAGAGGAGCGCAGCTGTGGGACAGGGCTCTGGGCACCCTGGTCCCCTCTCGCTGCCTGGGCAGAGCCGTGGGGCACTGGGGCCCCGGGCACGTCCCCAGCAGGAGCTGGCGGGAGGCTGGGGGCTCCTTGTCCAGCAGCACCCACCAGCTCTGACAGGCTGTCGCCTGCAGCTGGAGGATCCTCTGCTTTCTTCACTTCAGCGCCTTGCGGGGCGGTAAGGGCTTCAGGACCTGCCAGAACAGAGAGGGCAGGGGTGAGCGGCCGTGCTCCTGCCTGCGGAGCCGGGGTGCAGACCCGGCCCTGTGCCTGCCTCGGCACTCACCGGCTCCTTACTCTGAGAAGGCAGCCCTTTGCATCCTCGCCTCCACAAGGGCTGAGCTTGGACGCCAGCAGGACAAAGGTGGACTTCTTTTGGGGCTGCATTTCAGGTACCAAGGTGGTATCCAATGGGCAGGGAACAAGGAAATAGGACGGGGAGCAAGTGGAAGGGGCTGGGAGTAGGGCAGAAGGGCAGAACAGGAACAGGGCAGGAGGGACTGGCGTACACAGGTGGGAGCAGAGGAAAAGTGTGTGCTCAGGGGCGAAGGTCTGTGCTGTTGCCTGGGCACGGGCAGTTGCCACTGTAACGCAGGCTGGGACATCACCCAAGAATTCCAGAGCAGCTGTGTGTCGGGGATGGGGACGAGCCCTGAAGGGGCTGTAGTTCCATGGGGGACATTGGGCAATCGTTACGTGATCCCCTGAGACGACTGAGACACGCTTTATAGAATCATAGAATAGTTAGGGTTGGAAATGAACTCATGATCACCTAGTTTCAACCCCCCTGCCATCGGCAGGAACACCTCCCACTAAACCATGCCACCCAAGGATCTGTCCAACGTGGCCTTGAACACTGCCAGGGATGGAGCATTCACAACTTCCCTGAGCAACCCATTCCAGTGCCTCACCACCCTTACAATAAAGAACTTCTTTAAAGCCAATCTAAACTTCCCCTGCTTAAGTTTCAACCCATTACCCCTTGTCCTATCACTACAGTCCCTAATGAAGAGTCCCTCCCCAGCATCCTTATAGGCCCCCTTCAGACACTGGAAGGCCGCTATGAGGTCTCCACGCAGCCTTCTCTTCTCCAGGCTGAACAGCCCCAACTTTCTCAGCCTATCTTCATACAGGAGGTGCTCCAGTCCCCTGATCATCCTTGTGGCCCTTCTCTGGACTTGTTCCAACAGTTCCATGTCCTTTTTCTGTTGAGGACACCAGAACTGCACACAATACTCTAAGTGAGGTCTCATGAGAGCAGAGTAGAGGACCTACTTGGACTTGCTGGTCACACTCCTTTTTGCTGCAGGCCAGGGTACGGTTGGCTTTCTGGGCTGTGAGCACACACTGAAGCCGGCTCATGTTCATTTTCTCATCAACCAACACCCCCAAGTCCTTCTCCTCAGGGCTGCTCTGAATCTCTTCTCTGCCCAGCCTGAAGCTGTGCCTGGGATTGCTCCGACCCAGGTGTAGGACCTTGCACTTGTCATGGTTAAACTTCATGAGGTTGGCATCAGCCCACCTCACAAGCGTGTCAAGGTCCCTCTGGATGGCATTCCTTTCCTCCAGAGTATCAACCGAATCACGCAGCTTGGTGTCATCAGCAAACTTGCTGCCCTTGGACTCTTGAAAGAGTCTTTGGGGTTAGGTCTATCATTTGTTCTATTTTCAAGAAATAGCCAGTGTGAGCTGGAGCCAGCTGCCAGAAAGGTGCCCTGATGCAATGGTTTCTGGCATGCCAGTCTGCATTCAGAAAAGACCTGTTCTCCTGACTGAGTCTTCTGACGCTTGCCCTTGCAAAAAACCTGGCAGTGTCCCTGTCCATTCTCAGTGCTTTGCTGGGCAGCATGTACTTGTTTGGACAAGGGCTGGTGTTGACACAAGAGCACTTGATGTGGGAGTTGCAGAGAGGGATCTCTTTGTGTGGGTGGTGGACAGGTTTTCCGCTCTTGTGAGCAAAAGGGTAATTTCCTGGAGATCAACTGATGTCTTTTTACCTGTTGCAGAACCCAAGGCTGAAGCTGTTGATCATAACCAACAAAGAAATTACTTTTTCAGATGCCTGCTGGAGGTGGTTTCTTATCCCCACCCTAGGTGCGTTTGCTCCTCTAACTTTGACTGACAAAGCAAACAGCTTCTCAGTTCCTGTTTGGTCAAGCCTCCTAGTGCTGCCTAGGGCTTGGTTGTGAAGTCTTAGCTCCTCATGAAGACAGCTTGGAGTAATTGCCAATGAGTGTTTTTCAGGAAGCCTTTTCCTCCTAGTTAGGATGAAGACTAGACTAAACTCCTACCACGATATCTGCTTTGTTGGCCTTCCTCCTGATTCTTACCCATAAACACTCAGCCCTAGCATCACCATCATTAAACTCTAGATAATCAAAACACTCCCTAACATATAGGGCTACCCCACCACCTCTCCTTCCTTCCCTCTCACCTCTGAAGATTTTATAGACATGCATTGCAGCACTGCAGTTTTGTGAATCATCCCACTATGTTTCTGTGATGATAATTATGTCATAATTTTACTGCTGCACAACAGCTTCCATCTTTCTCCGTTTGTTGTCCATGTCGCATGCATTGGTGTTCACGCACTTCAGTCTGGCTATTGATCCCAACACCTTTTTGAAGGGAGAAGCCCTAATCCCGACATGACCATCCTCTGGTGCTTCTGTGGTTTGTAACATATCAATAACCCTTACACCTTTGCTGCCACATGGATCTCCATCCCCTATGTCTAGATATGTACCTATATTACAGTGGGTAGAACTACTTCATAATGGCAAGATGCTTTGAAACCTGCAAATGGGAGATATCATAGCAGTATGAAGTATAGAAATATATGCTGTGATCTTCTTCAAGTCTTTGTTATATGTTGCCACATATTACTGGATTTTTTGCAATTTTTCATATCCTGAAGATCCCTGAGCCTGATTATCCATTGTCTCTGAATGAACAGTGTCACTGAAGCCAAACACTTTATAACATCTTGCAGTATGATCCACAATGGTTGCCTTCTCTCAGCTCCTGATACAAAGAACAAAATGTTTCATCTACCATGTATCCTATGGTGATTATACGATTACTGTGAGGAGCTCATGTACTTGGAAAGCTCATATGCCCTCTAATAGAGGTTTTTAGTGTGAGGGAAGTGAAATCTTCCTACTTTCTTACTTTGCAGGGTCGAATTAATTCTTTATTTTCTATGCCAGAAATACCTTGTGTATCTCCACTGAAGAGGAGAACACTGAAGGATCAAACAGGAAGCTTAAGACAAGTGATCTCAAAGAGAAATCAAAGACTTTTGACTAAACCCACTCAATGCCAAATGATCAAGGTTTTAGGGCTTTGCACAAAGCTAAGGAAAAGAGTTGGCCATTACAAACAGAGCCCTTATTTTGCCACCTCCCTTTACTAATTCCTACTGGGTGCTGAAGAGTTACAGGGATCTTTTGTTCGTTCACCCGAGTTAACATGGTTTAAACTTTGCCCACTCTGCTGTAACTGTCCACAGTAGTGGTGGCTCACGTGGGGCATAACTGTGAGTGCCCTACCAGAGCCCTGAATGCCTGCTTATCATTCTCAGTGTCAAGCCTGCCTTTTGTGTGTGAGGGAAAGCAGGCAGGGGAAAAAGGAAACAATTGTCATGAAGAGAAAGAAGCAGGGAAGAACAGCAAGAGGAATTTGCTGACCAAGCACTAATAGTTGAATTTCTAGGCTAAAGAGAGCATTTCAGGAAATTAAACTGAGAAATAATGCATTTTCCTCTGAGATGACTAAATTCCTCTGAACGAACCGTTTCTCTTCTGCTCAGCCCAAAGCATTCGGAAGTTATGAGTCAGACTAAAAAAATCCCTGAGATTTTTTTCCCTAAAAAATGAATAAATGCTAGATTATTTTTTTTTCCAAATTATCTTTTCTGTCTTGAGTACTTAGATACTTGACCCATGCTTTGAGAGCTTTGTCAGGCCTTTTACTTTTGTACTGTTGCTGAAGGAGTGGTGCTGGTACTTGATTGCAAATATCAATTGCAGTGAAATTCCTGCTCATATCATGGGTGGTGGTGACACTGCATTTCCTTTGCACAGTCTTCTCTTACAGTCCAGGAAAAGCCAATATCGCTGCCTTTCCAAGGAGTGTGATTCCCCAGTGTTATTCCCTGACATCAGAGTGCTTGTACATCAGCGGGGCTGTGTGGAAATCAGCAGGTTGATGCTGAGCTCTAAGACCTGAGACCCACTGGCGTATTGCCCCAAAGCTCCTATCATGCTCACGTCTTGGGAGTACAAAGGGCTTTTGGGGCAGTTTTTAAACCTTCAGTGGGCTTGGTGCACATCCTTGCTAGCAACTGCTTTTGTGCAGGTGTCAGAGCTGGTTAGTGTGCATACTTTGGGGTGATACTGCCTGAAAAATGCATGCAAAAATGAAGCTGATCTCTGAAAAAAGATTGTCCCTGGCAGAGCATTATTTACCCTGGCATCATGCTGTTGGAGAGCTTCAGCTTAAGTGTCTCAAGTGTTTTCTCAATGGTTGAGTTTTAGCTTTTGATTCTGTAGAGTCAGGGCTTGGTCATGCCCTGGGGAAGCAGGTAGCAAAGTTCCCACTGTTTTCTCTGGGAGTATGATTAACTGTTTACTGTCGAGGGTGGACTGGGTGGTAAAGACACTGAACACTTGAGGTTCCCAGTCAGTTTTGGGGGAACCAAAAATGCTTTGGTTTCGGCTGTGGGTGCTTGCCACGTCCCAGCCAAAGGGACTCTTCCAAAGATACTCTTGGTAAAGAGAGTACAGAAGATTTGTCTAGCACGTTTAACGAACTGCAAGTCTTTCTGCTCCTGGGGACAAAGTGATTTATTCCCCAGCTTTCAACAGCCCATAGAAAAGATGCAAGTGAGGATAAATAGTAGTTCACATTATTTTGATTATTTAGGTAACCAAGAACAAAGGCATAGGTTGCATTCACACAGGATAACTGAGGTTTTCCACCCTGAGCATGTTAATAGTCAAAGGCGAGGAAACAAGAGAGGAGCATTTCCCGGTGTGGTCAGAGCACACACAGGGAGCTCCACTCCTGAGTCACTCATTGCTTCCTTAGACTCACTAAGTGAGGTTTACCTTTATGACCAACCCCCTTGGTTACTAAGTGGCAAATGTGCATTATTTAAGTTTTCCTCCAAACCTATTGACCACTTTTTGGTTGAAGTATCATAGACAGGAATGAAGCCACACTTCCCTAACACCAGTCTGAAAAGGACAGCCTGAAGTAAAATGTGGTTGCCAGTATTGAACACACACTGTTTGTTGACAGGCAGTTTTCAGAGAACATTTCTTCTTGATAGCTGCACATTGAAATCTGACCTTTTCTGTTTGTTTCTGCTTTGAGTCTTTTTGGAAAGAGTCACTTTCAAGTTAACATTACAGAGTATCTGGAGCAAATATTTGCTGAATTTGTAGCCACAGACATCTATGCTGAATCGGTCTGGCCATCTGAAATAGAGAACGTGTCTGCTAGACAACCCAGTTTTCCCATCAAAATAATTAACATGGTTTGAATTCTGAGGGCTGACTGAATTGTTGATGAGTTTTTCTATGAAGATATTCTTATAGACCCACAATCGTACTCCTTCCAGGAATGCTGCATATCAGTAACTGAATCAACATCAGTCTCTATAAAGCAAGGGCGTACAGTTATTGTCCTTTTTCAGATGGGAAATCTGAGAAAGAGGGAGAAGCTGCCATTAAATATCCACAGAGGATTGTCTTCCTCTACATATTTCCTAAAATAATCTCTTTTGATACAGTATATGACTGATGTGAGGGACTACTGCTTAGCCTGCTGGCCAGGCTGGACTCCCTTCTGCATCATACTCATCTGCTCCCTTGTTGTCTTCTCCTTTCTTATACTTAGAGACTTACTCCTCCTTGACTTCTTATAGTGTAAGGGCCCTTGATGCCTGAATGGAGTGCATAAGGCCGATTTTAAATAATAAATAATAAGAGCAACAATAGCAAGAGCAAAATCAAGAAAATACAATGACTGAAACTTTAAAATGTGCATGGGATTCAGTTTCGATTTGTCTAGTCAGCTTTGCAAACCTTAGCCAATGTAATTTCCTCAAAGTCATATAGAGTCTGTGCTGTCAGGAATAATATCCTGGTGACCTAACCCTGGGTCACAAGCAATCTTCTTTTTCTAAATAGATAATTGGAAAAAAAGATGCATAGCTCAAATACATGGTTCTAGATTCCTTATTTGTTTTTAGATCTAGAGCAACTGTGCTGAGATCACTCTTATAACTGGTCTGAGATCAGACTCTTGCTGGAAAAACTCTCTTGCAAAACCATTTCAAAGAGCAAATGTAATAAAGAGTAATCATTGTGACACTTTCACAAGCTAACTTGCAGCCAAAAATCAGGGTGAAAATGGTTAATCATTTAAAATTGTCTACCTGTTTCTTTGTTATTGTATTTTGTTCTTTTATTTGTGGAAAAGCATGGGAAGTGAGAAACACTGGTGCTGATGACTGCAGTGAATTTCTGAGTCTCAGGACTGAACGAGGTGTCTTTCATAAAGGGAAGAGCTAGACACTCTTGAGTGAGATGAGGGAAGAAAGGAGGGGGGAAGTGAGAGGATCTTGCTGCATTAAACACCACTTTCTGTGGAAACAATTAGTGCTGTAAGTGTATTCTTGAGGACAGGCGGCTTTACAATGAGATTACTTACAAGCACCATCTCTGCTAAAACGCCCATAAAGAGTTCCGCAGTTCTGAGAAGTCATCTTCAGAGACACTGCTTATTGGAAGTCACAGGCAATATTTCATGCTACACTGTTTTGAAATTAGCTAATGTTTGGGTCATACTCAGCTTTCCAAATTGCCAAAATCTCCAGGGCTTTGCTGGAGGGAAACCTGATGGACTGTAGACACTGCAAATAGTTTGCAGCCCGCAAGACAATGTCTTCCGGGATTGTTAGCAATATGTAGGGGTGGTCTGAGGTTTGCAAACCAGTGTGGGTTCAGAGTCAGGTTCCACTTTAGCTGAACCACCAAAGTTTTCAGAGTTGCGGGTTAGATGAAAGAATGTGTTTCCCTTCCCTGCCCCACTTCTGTAATGTGCAACTTGGGATAGCTGGGTTTTGTAAAACCTCAGGAGCTTGCTTTTTGACCCTATAAAACAAAACAAATCCGGGTGCAGCTAAAAGCTTTGTTTAAGTATCTCTCTCCTTTTTTGTTTTTATTTTTTATTTATTTTACCCCCTACAGCTTACACTTGAGGTAAACAAGCATCATCTACCAGATATAAGTTAACAAGAAGTTTTATCTGGTGTAAGTTATGTAGTAATTGCCTGCTACAGAAACCATTTCTAGAAGTAGCTGGCTCTTCTGGTGACTAAGTGCTAGTTGAGTCGAATGATAAGATTTATAGCACCAATCCCTATGCTTTTGTGTTTGAGACATCAGAGACTGAGAACAATATTAGGTAAGACCAAACAGTTCTTGCAGCAAGGAAAATAAAGGAAAAGAGTTAGAGACATTTTCTCACACTCACGATGCTTAATAACTTGAATAAATTTCTGAGTAGGGATGCAGTTTTCATTACTGAAAATCTTTAAGAACAGGATAAATAAACACTTGCCAACAATGCTGATCCTGCTGATCTAGATTTTTTTTCCTTTATATAAATTGTAAGTCAGCTTTAACATTTGTTTTACTGCTGCCATCATTTCTCCTTGCTTTTGTGAGCAATTGCATTTTACCAACAACTATCACACCTGAAGGCTCTACCCAAAAGCTAACACTAACATTTAGGGCAATGCAAGAGAAATTTTCAGATTACTTCCTTCAAAAGAGTTCTTGGGTTTTTTATTGTCATGTTGATCAAGTCAAACTCATTTCATCTGGCCTGGGCCTTCCTGCTAAGTCAATACCTCACACTCAGTACCACAGGGCTAATAGCCATCAGTTGATTACACATTTGTGGACATGAGCTTTGCAAAACTAGACGGGTTGTCTTTTGGCTAACTTTGGAGGCATTATTTTCTGGTCTCAGGTTGGATTTACATCTGTGTGATGCACATGCAAATAAGGCAGCATCCTAGAATGGCAGTCTGCTGGGATCTGCAAAATAGCTACCACGTTGCTGTCCTGTTAGGTCTAAGACAAAAACCTGCAAAAGATGGGCCAAAGCATCTTCTATCAATACTAGTTGCAGCTTTGCTCTTCCTGCTCCTCCAGTGGCAGCTGGAGCAAAACCATGGTCTCTCCAACATCTTCATCTCCTTCATTCTTGTTCCCATGCCAGTTCTTACCCTGACCTCTTCCTTTACCAGCATGAACCAAGCCTGATTCTTAATCCCTGAAGTGGAAAAACTGAACTTTGACCACACTGTTGAGAAAACACGTACCAGCTCATTTTATGGAGTCTGATTCCTGAATCCTATCACTGTCATACAGCTGCGAAAGGGCCCAGAATAAAGTGGCTTGCAGGACAAATCCTGTCCCTGATTTGTACTAGCTTCATCTTAGCTAATGCAGGTAAGCAACTCAGGCAAGTGTTCAGATTAGGTTCAAAGCAGGCCAATCACAACTACATTTTGCAATTAGCTTGAGAGAATTTTGCTGCACATTTTGCCTAAAAATAATTTGCAAATTGACCAGAGTGTCTAACATGGAAGCATTACAGATATTTCAGGGATTGATTTAGCATGAATAATTGAAGCGCAATATAGAGACAACAGTCTCTTTTAAATATGTGGTATTTTTGAGATACATTTCAAAACAGGCAGTGGTAGAACTTCACTCTTACCACAGTGTTTGGACTGGTTCTCATCAGGATTCAGGCCTTCCTCAGATAAGGAAGGAGTCAAATTAAATCTGACATATTATTACTATTTGGCCTTCTAGAGTTATAAAACCAAACTTACTAACTTTTTTGGAATGATATTCCAGAAGAATAAGATGATCAAATGCCAAAAATTAAATAGGATTAGGTGCAACACCTTAGTGAATATTTCCTGACCACATCAGATAAATTGTGAAAACAGTATGCATTAGTAAAGATCAAATGTAACATAGTGTCACTTTTACTAAATAACAAGTCTATTATTTCTAGGCTCATGCAAAAATACATTTGACCTGCAGGATTTTGTGTTTTCCCAGAACTATAGGTATTAATTGATTTAACCCTATTGCCTTTGATGATTTTTCACTGACCTTAGCAAAAGTGCTTTTGTGCATGCCACTCTAGAAGACATTACCATAGAGGAGTTGGTGCAAACCCTAACCATGCATAAACCAAGAAGAAAAAGAAACGGTCTGTAAAAAAAGGTCTTCTCTGCTATTCCATGGCAACGTAAGATTGAATTTCACACTGATGTTGAATAACGTAAGTAATATAACAACAGGGTCCTAATCAGTGGGCCTGAGTATCAGGTTGGTCCAACTACAGCAGAGCACCTCAATTCCCTCCCACCCACAGGAGCAGATAGAAATGGGGCTACATTTGAGTAGCAATTTAGAGCAAGAGCCTTGCCTGATACACTGTTCAAGCTGACACCTGAGAGACTGGAAACTTGGTGGTGCTTCTCCACGTACCTCACCACAAGTTATTCACAGCTTTTGGTAATTCACTAGTTTCCAGCTTAAGTCTTGGAAAGGAAGAGACACTAATCATAGCAGCAGGTTTTCACTTTGAAGTCATGTCTGGCTTTTTCAAAATCCAAGGCCTTTATTTCATCATTTAGAGTATTCTGTTCTTTAGAGCATAACAACTAAAATTCCTGAGAATAGCATTTGCTGAGATTTTTCTGTAATCTTTTAATGCTTTCCAATACCCAGAGTACAATTAACATTATGCCTAATGGATATTGGATATCTGTAGTATCATCCCCCTCCCTCGCCTAGACTATAGATGCAGTATTTCCACATAACCTCCTCTGGGATGCTCATTTGAATGGCGGTTTTAATTGCATTGCCTGGTACTGGGAGAGGGGTAGTATGTCATTACACAGATGAGCCGTGCTGCCTATGCTTATGTCAAGGGCATAATGACTGTCAAACTGACTTTTAGCTGCAGGTTTTTTCACACTTTCTGTTCTTTTTTGAGCATGATCCATAGCGAGTCCCCAACTCTTCCTGTTGCTTCTAATGGTTTTCCACAACACAGAATTTCAGATGTGAAAGATCAGACAAACTATACCTGCTACATGTATCCCTCATCTAAAAAAAGACTCATGTCAAATAAAGATCTGTAGATACTACATTATCTCTTGGTTTACTCAGAGTGCATTTTGGTCTGTTTTCCTCTGTCTTCCAAATTAGTTTTCTAAGAATCACAGAAGCACTGAGCGCTGATCTGAGGTGATCTCTGGAGAATATCTAGCTTGAATCTTGCTGTTGGGGTTTGAGTTATTCCAAGGATTGAAACCTCACCTGTAAGTAGCTGTTTTGTTTTGTTTTGGTTTGTTGTTTTGGTTTGGTTTGTTTTGTTTTGTTTAATTTAAACAAAATTTCCTGTATTTCAGCTTGTGCCCATTGCCTCTTGTTCTGTCACTGGGACTTCTTTACTCCCCCTCACCAGGTATTTATGCACATTGGTAAGATCCTCTAGAGGCCTCTCTGCTTGGGATTGAATTTTCCCAGCTCTGCCAATCTTCCCTTGCATGTTAGATGCTCCAGGACCTTAACCATCTTAGTGGACCTTTTCTGGACTCACCCTAGTATGTCTATGTCTTTCTTGCTTTCTCTAAGAAATTATTAAAAGACTTTCATGCTCTTAAACTCAGGGTAGCGGGTATTTAAGGTCGGAAGAAAACTTAAGACTATGGGTTCCCAATCCATCTTCCTTCACCAAGAAGGTGAACATAAACATTTCCATAAACATCTTGGAAGAGATGAATAGTTCCTCAAAGCTGAGTCTTTGGACTATATGTAAATCTTCATCATCCTCTGAAGCCATTGTGTCCTTACTTTAGAGAGAATTTCCACAACTTCTGTATCTTTAAATATATTCCACAAGTCTCAGTGTACTCAGCCACTGCCCTAGAAAAAGGCTAATGCATCTGCACAGTGTGCTGAAATGCCTTTCTCCCTTCATGGGAAAGGCATGTAAAACCTGACCCTAAGACTAGAATATGAAAAGGATCAGGCTTAAAATCAATAGCTTTAATGCAAAACTATGAAGTAGAGAAGTGTAACAGGATAACAACTGCCACTTGATCTAGCAGAACTTGTCATAGCTGGCAGATGGACGGGGGTTTTAAAACACTGGATGAAACTGAAACAGCAATTAACAAGCTGTATGGAGATTCTGGTATTTACCTGGAGTACATCTTACCTAGAGTACTAATATGCCTGAAATTTTGGAACAGATTTTATGCTCTTAAAAAAAACAATTGTATTAAAAACCAAAAGAAAGGGCATGTAAGTGTTTATGGAACAATACAATACAATTCTTCTGGAAGACTGTGGGAGAAATAGATGGTACAGAATTCTGGTATTCTTCTTTCATGAGACTTTCTATTTCAGGTACATCCCTGAACTTGTGCTATTCAAACACCTGTGCCATCCGTGCTGGAGATGTGAACATGACAGAACAGGAAGAAGTTTGGAGAACAGGTAATTTTTAATGCTGTTTGCTGTCTAATGGAAAGTACTCCATCAAAGCACAATGCCATGAACCAGGTTTCCACACTGAAGATTTTCTAGGTAACATGCTTAATGCTCAGATGGTTTTAAGAACCAAATATTTTTCTGATTGTCTGCTGGTTTCATGTCCTGTCATGTTAAAATTAAGTTAAAAAGCTGGTGACATAGATAGGATGGAAACACTGTTTGTTTGTTTGGTTTTTGACATCCAAAGCCAGAGTCCTGCCTGTCAGAAAAGGAACGCACCACAAAATTCTTACATTTAATTCTTGGTTAGACCATTCAGTTTTCAATCCAAACCCTATTCTGTGTGAATTTATATGCCATCTTTTTTTCTTTGCTAGAGGATGCAAGACGATATAGGTATAGATCAAGTCGATGACAAATGGGCATGGGGAGAAGTAAAGAAAATTGACTGATAAAAATGGGAGAGACCTTTCTGATTTAACCTTTGCATAAATAAATCAACAATGATTTTTCTTTCATTTAGTCACTTGTACATTTCATAAACATCTACAACTGTGTTTTCTGTTTTGCCTTTTGTTATGTTTCTAACGTAACTAGATCACAATGTATTTGCAGGTGCAGAAAATCTATGGTATTAAGGATGCTTCTGCAAATACTCTGGCTTGTGCGCCCAGCCCTACAGAAACTCAGACCAGACTGAGAAATAATACTGTGTTCAAGAGAAAACAAACTGAGCCTTTCTGTGGCCGCACTAATAAGAAAGGGTCCTTGGCATGCAGGTAGGCACTGGGGAGCAAATTCATAACCCTTAGGGTTTGCTCTGCCAGCACAGAAGGATCAGTATGAGTGTTTATCACCAGATACAGAGGTTAGGATTTGCTTGCCTGAGTATTATGCCATCACAGACAGATTGCAGGGGTCTTCTGCATTTTTTCTCTCAGATATGACTTCTAGTGATTTTAGTTGTTGCTATAAAAATCACATTAAAACCATCTGAATGTTGCATGTTTGACTCAGTTTGCTCTTTCCAACAGGTTGTATAAAACTTTCAAAATTTTCCATTTCCTTCATTTCTTGTTAGTCTTGATCAGTGCTAAGCTCTCACTCTAACACACTGAGTCAGTGATCTAATCCTGGAAGCTTGATTTCCAGAAACTGACTTACTAAGTATTACCAATTTAATACAGACTGTGGTCTGTTAAATTTAGAAAACCTTACCCACAAAATTGATGATAGAAAATATAAGTATTGTCTCTGAGTAAAATCTTTGCCCCATGGTAATATGCACTGCAGACCAAACTTAGTCTGACCACAGGGTATAACTTTGTTTTGTGTCAGTTTTCAAGATTGCAACATGCATTTTGAGTTCATACTGGAATGAAAATGAAATTTTTGGAACATATTTATTAAAAGAGAATATGTCAAAATATCCCTTCTGGGCCAAGGCTTTAGACTTTCCACTGTGCACACCTATTGATTAGTCCATATAATTCTACAAAAGTCTCTGTGTTTGAGTCAGAGAGATTTTTCATCACAGGTAACTTCGAAAGAGATAAGGCCTAGTCTGAAATGCCTTAAGGCCAAAGTCTTAAATGCTTTTACCCTGACACAGCAACAAGTCTGTAGGCTAAAAGAAAGTACTACTTTCTGCCTCTCTTTTTTATCTTTCCTATGAATATGTCATCAGAACTAGCAGTACCTCTCTTTGGAGGTTTCTGCATCCTGTGAAATATCCTACTGATCTCTGGTTGACCTTTGGTGAAACTCAAGCTGCTTCTGCATACTGCTTTCTTTGGACTACCTCTATCAGTGATTCAGAGAGAAATTTGTCATAGGTGGTAGATGAGGAAAGCATAAGAGTCCCTGTCATCCTCACCACTTAACTGAAAGCAGTGTGGCATCCCTTGGGTATTCATAAGAAGACTCTACCACAGGTTATACTAAAACCTATGTTGATTTTGGACCCTTTTTTTGGCCCATTTCCTAGTATTTGATTCCCTACCTGGTTAACTTATACTAATTTATGCATTTGTAGGCCTCTGCATGGGTTTAACTCAGTTGGTTTAAAATCAGACCTTAAGTTAAAAGGGTGCAACTGTCTTGTGTAGATAAGCCCTTGGAGGCACTCTGTCAGGCACCTTGCCACTAATCCACCTACCAAGGTAATGAAACTTGCCCCAAGGGGAATAACCGATTCCTCCCTGTTAATCTTCTGATGTGTCAGAGCAAAGATGCCATAACACTGCCCTCATTTAAATCATTATCCAGTCTCCAGGTACATTATGTAGGCTAAGTAATTGTAAAGTAGATTTTTGGCTCATTATATTCCAAACTAGGCCCTGCAGAAAGCAAACATCCATTTGGTTGGGTTCAGGGCACCTTTACAGTTATATATCTCAAAGAAGAAGTTTTCCTCTGTGTCTGTAATTTTATCTTTGAAAGTGGGTCCAAGTGTTTGCTAATATCCTTTACAAATGATCTCTGGCCTTTGGACAAGACCCTCCACTTCTACTTTTTACGCATGAATATACAGTCTGGGAAGAGCACTGCCTTCCGTGGGGAGCAGCATGCTCCCCATCAGCCCAGGAGGCCCAGGGGAACACCTGCACCCTCAATGGCAAGGCTTCCAGAGGAAAAACTGCTCTCTTGCTCCAAGCTGCCATACAGTCAATTCCAGCATATGCATATGTCTTCAGAGTACTTAACATTTCAGAAGCGAGCTTGTAGCAATTAGTGCTTGCTGTGATGGAGACTGCTGTGTTGACTGAGCCAATTAAGAGATCAATTAGTGCAGTACAGAGTGCTTAGAGAGGTAGCCTTGGGTAACTTTGAATTTAAAGGAGTACTAAAACGCTTTTCCCTACTGTCTGGTTTTGAAGGTAAAATTAGTTTTGTACTACTGTAGCACATAAATTATTTTTTTTTAAGTAGGGATTTCCATGAATTGGAAGCACTACAAGAGAACACCTAAGCCTGTGTTTCTTTTTCTTGTTATGTCTGAAAATATGTATCAAATCAAAGATTATATGCTCTAAAGGTCCGGTCTGACTTCTCATGAAGCCTGTGACAGGCTAAACACACCACTCTTTCCTTCACAGAAAAGCAAAATGAGTCCAAATCTTTATCTTTTCAAGCTGCACTGGGGCTTAAGGCCTTTATTAGATAATTATTTTTTTCCCTATTCAGCACTGGTCAGAAGTTTCTGGATGAAAATACCAAGTGGACATAGTTCCTCCAGCCTTGCTTGGTTTCCCAGCCAGGCTGCTGGGGAACCTGAGCTTCTGAGGTTTGCGATCCCTGAGCTGACTCACTGTAGCAGTGTTTCAAGCATGTCAGACGGCACTGCTAGGAACCTTGAATTTCTGGAAGTGGAGGCCAGCAGAGGTGAAACTAATAAGAAAGTCTCAGGAAATTATATATTTCAGAAACATCATGCATGTTTCCTTTTAGAAACAGTGTTCGGGGATTTCCGGGTCATGAGAAGGTCTTGAAAAAATTGATGTAGGTCCTGACCAAACAAAACCACATTAAAAAAGAAGGAAAAAAAAAAAAGGAAGAAAAAGAAGAAAATGTATTATTAACCCCAAATCCTGCATTTCAGCTGGTTCTAGTCTTGTTCCACTTTGAAATCTATTTATGTCCCTACGAAACTCTCAAAAATCAGGAAAATATGCAGTCTGTAGTCCAGCATTGTCTTTATTGCACGATTACAATACCAAATGGTCAAACAGATTTCATTGTTTAAAATGAATTTTGTCCTCATAATGTTGAAGAGTTAAAAGAATAACATGGAAGATGTTATTTCACTCGGGTTTTAAACCTGTCTGGAACTTCAAACTTCATATTTTCCTTACCCTGTTCAGAAACAGCAGAAATCAGCTTGTTTTGCATAATCCCAGGAATACTTACATGAAGATTTTAATGGATTTACCTATCACTTAGTGCTGTATTAATTTCAGTGGTCTTACTGTATTCACAGAAAAGAACCCTCCTTTTGATTTCCTGGAACTGGCTTTCTGGGCACATCTGCTGAGGAAGGACACAAAAGAGAACATGAAAGCATAATTTACCCCAGAACCTTTTTTTTTCAAAACATGGTTTTAAACAGTCTTATGAGACCAGAAACAGCAACAAATAATGAAGGCTTAGACTGCATCATAACCCTTCCTGTGTCTAAAGTAACCCAAAACACCAAACTGTGGAAAATAATATATTTAAATATTAATAATAATGGTTAGAAGTGATTAATGAGGATGAAGCAATAACCCATGATTGTCTCTCTCTCCCCTCACATAAGACAAACTAAAGGAGCATTTGAATATGATTTCTGGAGGTGCTACATTTAGCACAAGGTTTAGTTCCAAGGCTTTTATAGACTTTGGTGACAGATTTATTACAAATGAAGAAAAAGGATATTTATTATTTAAGGATAAAATTAGACTCTTTTACTGAGATCGCAGAGAGTTATCCATGATGACATACAGTAAGATGTTAACTTTTCTCCAGGCCCTGGTGACAGTACTTATGGGACGGGAGTACCAGTCTAGGCCATGTAGACCAGGCTCCTGGTCTGTTGCTGGCACTTGTTTAGCATGTGATCTTGAAAAATCCTTTGATGGGAGTCACATCAGCAAATTTAAACTTGTACAATGAATCTTTTCTCCCTTGACTCCCTTTACAACCTATCAGAGGGTTTGCCCGTGCTAAAAATAAGGAGTACAAGTCTGGGCTGCTGACCATTTCACATCTCTTAAATTCAGATACATTTCTTAAGTTTCTTAAAGCTCACTTCCTTGCCCCAGACTAGCTATTTCAAAGGCAACTTGGTTACTGAGGGAAGTAGCCCTAAGCAGCGTGGACAGCAAGCAGCCTGATCCACCTGGTCATTGAGCAAGGACCAGTCCCTGACTTTTTTATTTGGAACTACAGGCAGAACCAGAAAGAGCTACAAAGAGATGCATTTCTGGAGTGTGTTTCCATTTACCATATACTAGCTGTTTACATAGGTTGGGTGAATCACACTCTTTGCATCTTGGTTTCCACAGAATGAGAAATTATATAAAATAGTACACAACCATGTTGGTGAAGTACAGTGACTGCTTTGGGTAAGATATGCATCACCTGAGGAGAAGGAAACCAACAACATATAAAAGATGTTTTAAAGAAGGCACAGAAAAAAAATTAGATCAACCTGTGAAGCAACTACAAGACAGTGATTTTAAGAGGTAAATGTGCATAACGCTGTTTAATGGATCTCTGGACTTTTGGAGCAGGTTCAGTGTAGGCAGCCTGGTGGGGTTGTGTCCTGAGTTGAGCTGGGAAGAACAGACTAAGTTTAGAGTGAGCGAGCAGTGGGGGCTGGATATTGTGGTGTGGAAACAGGGTCCCAGGAGCCAAAATAGCACTTTCTATGAAGTGCTCTCAATCTATCTCTCTCTGTACTAGGCATTTATGTGCGGTGTTGTAGGGAGTATTTCACAGTACTTCACCGACTGGTTCAGTGAAGAAAATAATGTCCACAGCCTTTCATGTCACATGAATTTTAAGATCACAAATCCTGGCTTTGAAAACACATTTGGCTTACCATGAAAGTGGACTGTAGAAAAACAAAACAACCATTCCATGACACACAGTCACCGACTTTTTTTCCCTCAAGAATCAAGGAACAGGCAGGCGTGGTTACAGAAGGCATTTCTTATTGAATCTGTCCAAAAGATGTTGTAATATTTACACTGGTACAAGGTTGTTGGCCTGAAAACTATTGTGTAAGGAGTCAGAATTGGAATACAGATTCAAATTTAACACCAAATAAATAAAGTGGCATTAATGCATGGCTTAGAGAAAGAACATTGGCTGGGGACTCAAACAGCGGATGTCTTGGCAGTCGTTTCTGTGGACATCAAAGCATACTTACGGGTTCCAACCCACCTGCCGCTGCCGGCAGCGGTGTTTTCACCCCAAGCGCGTTGGTGCTGGGGATGGAGCGGGGCTGAGCTCCAGGCAGCAGCCCCCTGCAGGCGCAGGCATCCCGGGCACGCCGCAGCCCAGTGGCGCTCCTCCATCGCGGTACCCTGAGCCGCACAACCTGGCGCGGGGTGGGATGGAAGCCCCGCTCCGCCCGGGGTCTGCGCCACCCGCCGCAGGTACCACCCCGGGGAGATCACGGTCTCCCGGCAGCCCTGTCCCGGCAGCCCGGCGGAGGCAGGCGCTCTTCGGGGCCGGTGCCGATAGATGGCAGGCAAAACTCAGTCCTGCCGGACCTGCAGCCGGGAGGGCCGCAGAGCCCGAGCACCGCGCAGCCCGGAGAAGCCCCGGTAATGGCTAGGTAACCCTATGATCCCCAGAATACCGGGCTCTTAAGGGCCTCCGATGGCTGTTGCCTGTCTTCAGTGGCTCGGAAGGGAAGTCAACACAGGTTTAAAGCTTTGGAGCAAAGGGTTCAGCAGGCCCAAGAGGCAAGGATAGTCTCATAGTTGGTTTGAAGGCATAAACCCATGCTGTTTAACAAAAAAATCAAAGGCAAACTGGGTAAAACATCTCCTGTGCAGGTCACTGAGTTATTTCAGTTAAACTTCAGCAGTCACTGAGAGCCTTTCTCAAGCTTTAGAACACTTGGATTTCACTGTGGTGCCTGACATAACGTAATTTCGTCTGAGTTAACACCTGCAATCGACGCCACATTTCAGTCTCCTCGTGCATTTTTTGCTTGCCCCTATTCTGAAGTAGCAACATCACCCTATATTTCATCCTGACTCTCATGATATGGCACTTTTCTTGCCACAAAACAGAACAAGTGTGTGGCTTTTTGTCCCAGCTAGCTTTCATAACAAGCGATTTTAAGAAGACCCAGAAGCCCACCCCAAATCAATGAAACAAAAAGACAACGGAAAGTACTATAAAGTTAATATTTCTATTTTAATCCTCCCCCACCCAATTTAAATAAAATTCATGATTCTTAAGGCATACAAAATTTGTTGCCTGTTCCTCAGTCTCTGTTTCACAGCTCTTGCCTGTGAACGCAATATGAAGACAGGACCAAGCAAGTGTCCTGACCACAATGTCAGAACAGCTTTAGGCAGGACAAAACAAAGGCTGAAGTGGAAATGGGGAAAAAAAAAACATATGTTTTCCAGCCAATTAAAGCACAAGGGAAAGTTTGTTTTCTAAGTAAAGCTTTTGCATACACTGAAAAAGGGTGTGGTGGTGATGGTGGTAATTTTAGCTTCTTTAAGTGCCTTCTTAAGAATACTCTGCTGTTGTACACAGTAAGAAACTGAAGCAAATGTTTTCCCAAGTATGTCCTGTATTCAGATTCAGACTGTTTAGTGTTCCTGCTGAAATATGTTTCAGTCCAACTCGCCTTTTCCTCAGCACTCAAAACACCTCACAGGGCACTGTGCATGCTTGTGTGGATATGGGGAAGATATGCACATGTGTGCAAGCAACATACATACTGGGGGTTTTGTGCATTAACACATATGTCGTGGTTTAAGCCCAGAAAAATGGTTTAAGGAGAAAAATGATCACTACTGCTGAACCCAGGACAACATGTGTGTTTGGAGATGGCTGGGAAGTGGGGAGTTTTATAGTCACTGCCATGATATGTGGTTCCTGATAACAGTATCAAGCTGCACTATTTGGCTTCACAGAATAGGTGGGAATTGTCATCCTTCTGAAGGTTGCTCAGTGAGCCTGCAAACACGGACAGGTGGAAAGCACAGGTTTCCTGATGCCTGAGTCACAGGACAGAATCCACTTCCTACCAGAGCCTGAAGATACTAAATATCTCAACAAAGCCCAGATATATCAAGTCTATAGTTTGCACAGTGCATAAAACCCAGCCCCAAAATGGGTCAAAAACCACATGTGCAATTATCAGCACTTCCCTTCTCAGATGAAAGAGTGCAGAAGCACATGGAAAGACCAGTATGATTGAGAGCCCCTTGGGTGTTTAGCATGAGGACTGGGACTCGAGGGCAGTCAGCTAGAAGTTCTTGAGTTCAAAAAGAGGAACTCATGAGTGGTTTGTGCTGGGGATTTGGATGACTTCACTTTTGTTTACTGTTTGCATTGAAAGCATACACAACCTAGCAACTACCACTCAATGTGAAGAAAATACTCTTTGGGTTTGCGTGGATGTATGTCAACTCAAAATATAAATGGATGTGTCTGAATTCAAAATATATGTAATTCGCAAGCAGAACTCAGTCACGTCCATTCCCAACATTAGCAGAGTCCAACTTTTAAAGAATGTGAATTACCAAAAAGTCTTTTTCTACATTTCCAAATATTAGAGGTTGTCTTGAATTGAAAAACAAATTAATATGTGCCCCAAGTTGGGGCAAATCTGGACCCATGTTTTGTAAATCACTGCAGGTTTTATAAACAGCTAGTGGAAATGCTTGTCCCCACCTCTGAGCTGTTAAAAATCTAATGCAAATGCTTGTATTTTAGGCTTTCTTCAAGCCACAAACGTGGCTCAGGGATAATCTCCTGTTAGGTGCAAACCTCTCACCACCACTGCTTGGGAAACTAAATATCACTTAGTCTTATGTAATTCAAAACATGTTTCATCAGGCAGGTGAACACAGTGCTGAGAGTTCAGCAGCAGTTTACCTTTTGAGGGGGAGGAACCATTCATTGTCTCACAGTCCTGGAGACAGGCCCTGCTGAAAGATGTCTCCAATTATGTCTAAGCATTACTCTGAGGCAAGCCAAAAGGTTTGAAGGTACACTAAGGCTATGACAAGCCAAACATTTGTCTTAGCCCCGTGAGGCAAAAACATCATCAGATCTTTGTATCTGAGTGTGCAGCATGAAAACATGAACAGAACATATTGTGGCACACACATGTGCGTGCCCATGCACATGCACACATACGTGCATGCACCTCAGGTTGCCGTGACTGCCAGGAAGCAATGCCAGACAGTTTTCAGCACTTTGGCTCTGTGCTGACTCTCACTCATTCATGGGCACGGAGCCGAGACAGAGCCAGGTTTTCTGCTGCAGCCAGACTTAATGCCTCATTACTTTGCCCACCTCTACACAGGATATAGCATTTTTAACATCAGTAGTTAGCATTATAAGCTCTCATAAATTATCCTGGGCCTGTACTGCTGAAAATACGTTTCGGTGCATGGCCCATCCATCCCCTGCCCTGTGAGGTGAGTGGGGTACCAGCTTTGTGAACCGTGTCCGTTTTCCTTCTGCCTCCGTTTGGTCACTGTTCAGAGCCTTTGAACTGGCTCCAGTAAATGTTTACATGCTGCTAATGTAGATTTCACATGTGATGTACGAGGGTAGTGTGAAATCTGCTGTACATGAGCAGCTTACGTTGGGGTCCCAATGAAAATCTTGAGGGTGGGAGCAAGCGCTTCTCTAGCCAAAGAAGGTGCAAACTCTGTTGAAGGAAAGCCATTGCTGGGCACGCCAAGGGATAATAAACACATTCTCTTTTAGAAGGAGAAAGGAAAGGGCAAGGAGCAGGCCCAGGGTATGCAAGTAGCTTAAAGTTACTGCCAAGCTAACACCCACACAGACAAGGGGGAGCTACAGCATGCCAAAGACCACCCTTCATATCAAAGACAATTAGTGAGTTGCAAGCTGCTATGCAACCCTGTAGGTCCAGATTCTCTGCTTCAGCCACAGCCACCAGTGAAAGATGACACATGAGACGCTCTACCTCAGAAGCAACCTCAAGAGGTTTTATGACTCACCACACACATCTTTGAGGTATAGCTCCTTTCTTCCTCTCATCTTTTCTCTTCAGAACAAGAACTTGTCAGGAGCACTTTTTGTCTGCATTCCCCCACAGGAAAAGAAGAGGAAGGAATCATCGCTATTTTTTCCTTCAGTTAACATGCTGATGTTCCAACCTCACACTGTTGTTTCACTGCCTTAAGGTTTTGCCGTGATCAGGGAGACCAATGGAGTCAAATACCAAGATGGTGAGCACTGGCAAAAATGTCGGCCTCTTCAGCTGTGGTGCAGTCAGAGGGCTTTTGGCTAGTTCTGAGCTTTTAACCAGCTCTAGAATAATTCAGAGGAGCAAGAGGAAACTAAGATCTTTTGAGTTAGCTGTGGGACAGGTCAGATACAGCCTGCCATTTGGAGGAATGGGCGAAAGTATAAGCAGATTGTGATGATAAAAAGACACTGTGGATGAAGCTATTTTACAGCAAGATGCACAGGCCACACGTGAATTCTCGGGGGCTGTAAGAAAAGGTGCCGCAGATAATCAGCCTGAAAAGGTATGTGGGATGATCAAAAGCTACTCATACATAGGCCCTGCCTGCCATATGGGAGAAAGAAAAACTGTCAAGGAACTGATGGACTCCGCCCTACACAAGCTCCAGTGAGAAGGGCTTAGTGGTACATTGAAAGAAAAAGAACAGCGCCCTAAATTTCTACCTCCCAAACTCCTGTATCTACCAGGGTGCTTCTGTTTTTATCCTCTAGACTGGAATGGCTTTTTGTGCTCAAAATTTTAATTAAAAGGTACAGACAAACAACCTCCACATCAGTTACAGATGTTTTGCATTCACAACAGACTTCGGTTTTCATCATATGACCTGCTTTTATAACCAGCTCAGTTAACATTTTAATTTTAAAATGTAGTTAACACTTTGAGGAGCAATGCTCATTTTCAAGCAACGGAATGCATACATAACCTCAGGGGCTTGTGCTTGTGTTTGTTTTGACCAGCACAGTCGAAAGAAACACCAACTTTGACACACAAATCGTATCTTTCACCCTGGGGAATAGCACACACTAAAAAAAAATGCCAGCAAGTCATACACCTGAATGTCAAGGAAATCACTGGGAGGCTAGAAGAAGGAACAGGGAACTGGGAGGTGATGGTGGTAAAGTCAGAAGTGTTGGGATTTCAGGGTGTGAAAAGAGAAAGGAAGGGATGACCACCCTGTGTGTGCTCACTAGGCATGAATGCAGAGGGCAGATTGTGTATTTGTCACCCCTCTGGGGGTGCTAATCGTATTCTTGACGCTGACCGTATACTCAGGAGAGATCCTGACTTTGCACACTTGACACTCTTTTTGGCAGTCACTGCTTCAAGTGTATGCTAAGGGAGTGTGTTGAATAGTGGGATTTCTTGTTCATTCTGAAAAGAACAATATACAGCAGCTATAACAAGTGCCCTGGCTATCTTTGTGAGAGTTTACTATATCAGAAATGGGGAGAAAATAACCTTCTCCACATGGAATATACTGCTGTGGAGAGACAAAAGACTTCATTAAAACCAGACTCACAAGAGCTTTCTTTAAAAATTTTATAGCTGTTCAAATGTAAAACATATTTAACAATGGCTCTTTTGCAATGTTATAAGCTTATTTATTACTCTATGTGTGTTCATAAATCATCCTTTTATCCTCCTTTTTATTTTTCCAAATTAACACATTTTCGATAAAAGAGATTACAAGAGAGATGATGAAGTGCTAGATTCTATCTCCCCTATATTTTGTGCTCCTGAAGAAAAATCATTAAAAAAAAAAAAGAAGAATGAGGCAAACACAACAAAGCTTTGCTGATGGTAGTGATCAGAAAGGGTAATAAGGCTGCCTCATCTGTGCTCATACTTCTTTCCTCATCCTTTCTATGACCAATATTCCATCAAATGAGCTATGGCATTATGAATGCATATAGTGTGCTGGGATGTGGATCCCCTTGTCAAGCCTTTCGCCACACGGTTGCTTCTGGAAGCATAGATACTGTAGGCAATGTCAGATAACAGGACAGACGTTTTCCATGATAAAACTCAAGATTTCAGTTGCTTATAACTTAGTCACATGCTAGAAACAAGTGCTCTAAATTTCACAGTTTTCCAGTAGCAAACCTAGAGAACAACAGTATCTTAATCTCTTTGTCAGCTGCACAGTCTAAATGCCATGCTGCTACTGAGAAAGAAATCTCATCCTGAGAGAAAAGTTGTATCACACAGCTTTTGCAACCATCAGCACAGCACAGAGATAAATGCAACCTAATCTATGGCAAGGAGCTTGTGACTGATCAAGTCTGACAGCACGATAAAGGATTTGGCAGCCTCCACGGGTAGCTTAAAAAGCTAGTGAAGGGAGGTACATATGCTGTGAAGTATCTTCTCACATGCCCAACTAGGCATAGGATCCCACTGTGGTGCAAGGCAAGCGGTGTCCTCTGCGGTGTGACTGCAGTCTCAATCTAGGTGAAATACCCTGTTTTTAGAGAGGACTTTCTCTCTTGCCAGGTATACAAGGAAGACTGGCTTCCTAACTTGGTGCCCTGGTCAGGTGCCAAAGTCAGATGGGATGAATCTGTCCCCTTGGGAACCTAAATGAAGGAGGAAGGAGCAGTGTGGCTTTTCTTTCCACCCCCTGAATCCCTGCTATGAGAGAGGAATGGGGATAACTTGTGGCATGACTGAACACAGCCGAACCTTCTGCCATATCCCTGAGGGAGCTTCCTGAAACTGCATTTGCTGGCTATTTCGGTTGCACCATTCAGAAGCAGGGAGTGAGCTAGAGTGGGATGCTGTAAGGCCTACCTTACTATCCTCCATATCAAGGGAAGTCCCTGAATGACAGCTAACGGCAGCTTCCTGTCTCAGTGTGCAACTCTGATAGGATGCGAAAACTTGTTAGGGATGTTAACCCACCTTGGAAAAGGTGAGAGAAGGAAAACTGAACACAGTTTTTACACTGCTGTAAAATCCTGACAGCGAACAACCGTTTTTAGTGCAGTCATACAGGCAATTTTTTTGGTCAGTGGTTGTTAATGTTAGCAATTTGATAATCAGTGTATTTTGGCCACAGATTTTTCCTGCTTTCTTCCTTAAATAATCAAGAATGGGAAAAAAAAACCAAACCAAAACCCAACCTGAAAACAACCCCTCAGCCCCCCCCAGCCCAATTAGAGCTGTATTCATACAGTTTGCAGATTAGCATTTTTGAAATGCTCATCCTTAGTGCAGAGTGGGGCTGCAGCATCTTCCAATTATACAGAGCAATTAGAGAAGATCATCAAGACATTCTGAGGTCTCATTAGGGAGAGTGTTGGTTGTTGCAGACATCTTCACAGATTACAGTTGTGTCTAGAGTGCATCAGCCCCCCCCCCCCCCCCCCATACACACACTCTTTTGGAAGAGTTAGACTCACGCCTATTGAAACAATGGTCAATGCTCTCACAGAACAGTCTTATATTGGCTTTTCTTTTAAAAAATGGCAATCTGTTCACACCATCAAAACCACTTAAAACAGAAAAAAAAATCCACTGAAGTTATCTTTTTTTTTTTCAGCTTTTATAATTGAATATTCTCTGGTAGACAATTTCCAAGGCAAAATTATTATTTCCTTATGAGAAAAAATGAGCAGGCTGTGCCTCACTTATGGTGGGGAATATAAATTTCAGTGATGAAAGAGCTGAAACAAATAAAAATAACATTTTCTTATAACTTTCATGGTTAATCCCTGAATATTTCCACAGTGCTCATGCTTTTACTTGTGGAACATGGCGCTGGGGGTTGAAATAACAAACCTGTAAATTATCATGTTTTCAGATCAGTGTAGAGGCTTGGAAAGGACTTAAGTCACACGTGAAGCTCATCACAGCTTTCTGCACAAACATAAATTTCCTCCTAAAACCACGAAATTCTTGCAATGCATTACAGTACAGTGGGAGCTGCTCAGGGCCCTGGCATAAACAACTTTAACAGACAGTTGTGCTGGCTGGCAGCTGTGCAAAAATCATTTTTCTCCCCACTAATTGGCTGGTTCCATGCTCTGGAGCAGACAAAGCTGTTTGTGCATGGCAGCTGAAACAGCTATCAGAGGAAGATCCTGCTGGAAGTGGCAGCCCACCCTGAGAAGCCAAGACCTGGGATCAAAAGGAGCATGTACAGGAGTTTGCAGTGGCACAGCAGCATCACACAATGCATATCCTGACTTGCCCATTTGCAGCGATTCCTATCATGCAGTGATGCAAGAGGTGGCAGCCTCTGACTAACGTTGCCATTCCCCTTTTCTGATCTTAACACTCTTCTGCTGCTGTCTGTCCAGTGCATGTGCACTGCCATCTGCAGAAAGCAGCATGGCTACTCAGTTCTAGCACCAGAAATGCGGGTAGTAACGCCCTACCCAAAACGTTAGATAACATGATAACTAAAAAGATCCCTTTCATTAGTGATATCACACTGCAGTTTGTGATGTCACTTTCTGTCATCATTGACTGCTGTTGAGATCAGAAGTGGTCACCAGAATGATAAAAGGGCAAAACAGTCAGTTTGTGATAGAAGAAGGCACTTATATTTTCCACTGTTGTCCTGAATATTGTATTCTCACAACCCAAACCCAACCCAACACCTAAAGCAAAAATTATACAAAAATACTTTGATAAAGTATTTTTTGAGACTCAATATTTCTGTCTGAACACAACATCACAAGAAAGACCACTGCTAAGAGCTGTGTGCAGGAAGGTACACATTGTACCATATTTAGCTGCAGAAAAAGTTAGTATTCCCAGTTCTAGTGGAAGGTGATTCTTTATTATCAGTCTTTATCTATAGATAGGTAAGTAGATAGACAGACAGCCACTGTTTGTGACACATTTTCCAGAATACCTACTTAGTGGGAAGTTAATGACTTCTGGAAGAATGTTTAATATGTTGTCTTTGCTTAGGAAGCTATTTCACACAGACAGAAATTACTTGCATTTCTCCTTATTTATGTTGGTGCTTATATACCCTGTTGTTGTCTTCGACTTGCGTTGTGTTGATTGCTGCTACTGGTTGTCATGGAGAACATTGCATAAATCCAGAGAGTGAAGAGATAAAAGCAGAGGTTTTCAGTGATATTTTGATTCATTTTGGAATGCTGCATTTCAGTTTATGGAGCAAATTTATGGGAAAACCAAAACAAATTATTACAGGCAGCGCTCCTTTTAACTTCAGAAGGCAGAGGAATGGGGGAGTGATTCCAGACAGTAAACAAGCCATCCCATCTGCAGCAATAACTGGCATGAGCGGCATTCTTTAGGAGCTCAACCTTGAATGGTCCCCAGGGATCAGGTTTCTGGCATATTGCACTCTTGATGGTACAAGAAAATCAAGTTCAGAAATGTTGCATTAACAGCATGTCTCAGTGTCGACATCTTCACTTTAATCCACTCCCTTGGGGGTCACAATGTGCTCTCTAACTGGTTATTGTCAAATAAGTACTTATAAAATATCTATGCATGAATATAAAAATACTTTTTAAAATCAGAAAGCCAAATTTTGCCTTTACTTCTGACCTCCTCTCCTCCTCCTTAAGGTCCTGGATTGACCTATAGGCATTGGGGTTATTTCTACAGGCAGTGCTTTCCCTGTCAAGAAGTGGCAGATATGCCCAGGTCTCAGCCCCTCTGTCCCCTGTGTGACACATCTGCATTTCTAAACATGTACAGTGACATACCAGGCTTCTTTGGATGTCTTCCCCGAGAGCATGGGATTCATAAATGTAGAGAGAGGGAGAAAATGAGAGGGAAAGCTCACAGGCAGAAGCACAGTTGGATGCTAACACTGGAACGTGATGCTTTATTTGTCTCCTCATCCTTGTTACTTTATGTCACAAAAATAGGAGCCTCCTAATGAGGGCAGGGATTGAAAGCTGAAGCACCAGGAGACCAAAGGTCACTGTAAAGATTCACAGCAGTCTAAAGGCATGTTTTACTGCATGTCAGGCTTGGGGAGGAGGACAGCAAAGCTTTTGGAAATTTAGAGCTAGATAATTCTTTAATGAAAAGTGCATATATTTCATATGAATCATCTCTTTGACTCGGCTGAGACAAAACAGAGGTATTTATTTTCCAGACTGGTATCTTTAAAACTGTCTGCAGTTTTGGGTATCGATTCTGGCCTCAGGAAGTGTTTTCTGTTCCTTCTATAATCATGAGGATTAAATTACAATTGATTTTACTACAGATTAAATATGTTTGCACTGGATTAATCACTAATGAAAGTACAACTGCTTTGAAAATTTACCTACCACCAAGCTCAGAGTCTGCAAATAAGACAGAAACATTTCCTTGGGTGTAATCCACCGGTTTGTTTCGTCAGTTTGTACCATCCGTTCCCACCTCTGCCCGTGCACTTTTCAAAAGTAGATGTGGATTTCTTTCTTTTTAAGCACCTGGGAGTTTTGGAACCCTGTTACCTACTAATTTTAATGGGAATTGGATGGCTATCTCTTTGCAAACCTCGGCTGGGGTGTTTTCACCCTTTCATGCTTGTTCTTGCCTCCTCTCCCAGCAGTCCTATTTTTAACACAAGGAGGTCAGCTAGCACCCTGACAGATATTCAAGCGCAACAGACTTGCGGCCTGGCTTGCCTTTGTAGCCGGCGTAGCTGCCAATTCACATCCGCTTTTCAGTCAGCAGCCATGAGATCAGCTGTTCCAGTCTCCGGGAAGCTCTGCGCCCGGCCAGCGTCCTCCCTCTCCCCGCCATCCCTCTGGCCGGCTTCGCAGCTGCAGCACCACAGGCAGAGACTGGCCGGCCCCGAGCGCCAAACCTCAGACGCGAGGCGCTGTGCTGGAGCAGATGTCATCTGAAGTATTTGGGCAGCACAGGAGGGATTTCTCAGGCTGGCGACGAGCTGCCCATTGCCCCTTGGACGGCACTATTGCCACGGCCCTGAGGAGACGGTGAGAGATGCTTGCCTCTGGCCCGGCCTGAACACAGCTGGAGACTGCATGGCACCTACTCTGAGGTAGGTGTCCCAGCCACCTCCAAGTCAAAGCTGTGTCATTTAAGTCCTTAATATTTAACTGCCACAGGTATCAGAAAAGCATCTTCATGTAAGAAAAGTCCTAGAAGTTACAAACTTTTACCTCTTTTCCCAAAAGATCTTGATTTATTTATCCTCAAGTAGCTGGTAGGTAAGGTTTATTTTGTGTGATGGATTGCTCCTTGCAGAGCATTCGAAGCTTAGTGTGGGAAACAGGGAGGTTCAAATGGTTTTGAAGTAGAGTCACTGAGTTGTATGGTCACCCTGTGGCTCCCAGGAGGTGGAATTTCATCATGGCCTATGAAAAGCACTGCAGTCTCATGGCAGGAATGAAAAATGTAAGATGCACTTTTTTCTGGCCATCATTACAAGATTTAATGTGCTCAGCAAGACTGCTGGATCCTCAGTTGGTGTCAGTCAGAGAAGTATGTGAAGCACTGGAGTTATTCTGGTTGGTAGCAGCTGAAAGTAATGTAGCTTTTCCTTGTTTTGGCATTTCAGGTATCCTTCCTCTGTGCTTTGGTTATGGAAAGCAATAGGAGTCAAACCCAATGTTACTGAGCCACCCTGGTCAAGTTGATGCCTGGTGACCAGGTTAATCTGTAGGTCCCATGTCAGGGTTGGGTAATAGGAAGCACCAAATGCCCTGGCATCCTCTATTGGCCTGTCCATGTAGAGTGATTTCCTCTTCTTGCTTTTATAGATTCTTTCTCTTTAAGCTAAAAGAGATTTTTGCAGTTAAAAAGAATTGTTCCACATATGCACAGATAAATCTTTGTGGCTTTTTTCAGGCTATGCTCAGCTCTAATGATAGTCTCCCCTTAACTATGTAAAGATCTATTAATCTTGAGTCAAACTATTAGACAGTCACACTAGAATGGGTTTTGAATTAAACAAAAATGAAGTTAGTTCATGCACCATAATTCCAAATGCTTTTGTTGTAATGTCTGTGAATCTAGGACACATGTTTCATCTTAGTGTGAGATTTTAAGTTCTTCTCAATTTGCCTGGCTAGGATGAGAACCAGGTTTGTAATAACACAGGGGTTCTTCATTGATGAAGAAAAATCACTGGCTGCTGAAAGTTGCAGAGCAATTACCATGCAAGTGGAAGGCACGTGGAAGGCATCACACAGCAGCTTTGCTTTGGCGGCTGAGGTCAGGGCTACCCTGGACCAGGGCTCTGTGAAGGAGAGAGCAGGGAAACATCCTGGCCAGCAAGGCACTGTGGTTGCCAAATACTGCATCTCCTTGCCACTGGAGCCGAGTTGGAGCGGCGTGATTGCGCTTCATCCGGAGTCATAGAGCCCTGATTGCTAGAGTCCTGTTCCGTGGTTTAAACCACAAGACCATCCTTCTTCTGCATGCATGAAAGTCATCCTCCTGACATGTGCAAGTAGCGTGTGGTATGCAGTAAATTATAACCTTATCCAGCCAGTAATCATTTTCCTGAAGAAGCAGTTTTTCCATTTTGGTCATATATGCACCTTGCTGAGAGAGAGAGATGCTGTGCAACTCCCTGGCTGTGAGTAGTGTAATACCTTTAGTCCTGCAAACTTAGGTGGCACATGTACTTCATCAAAATGTGCAACTTTTAACCGGTAGGTAGCTAAAGTTTCAGTTGGGAAACCACAAACCAATAGAGTATAATAACGCTGGTGACTGGGGAAGAAACACGGCCGTGCACTGTAATTACAGTCCAAGAGGCCATCACTGACAGATAAAATGCCAGTCTGTGGTGGCAGCGGGAAGCCACACGCTGGGATGAAAACATGCTGTTTGCAACATAAACATCTCTGCTGCAGGAGCCAGGTGGGTATTTGCATCTCTTTCACAAGCTAAACGAAACAAGCAGCTGACTTCACATGGGGCAACTCCTCATTTTACTCACCTGTTCTTATTTCCAGATGGAGGAAAAGGCTGGAGGAGTATACAGTGTTGTATGGTTATTTATGTATTTTCTTCATATAGCCTCATATCCTGGGGATAACAGCAATAAAAAATGCTAGGATATCTGTAGTGGTGGACTATCACCAGTAGAAAATACTAAACATTAAGAATTTGATATATGTCAACACTGGACATTTTGACAAGGACCAGTAGGAAAAAGCAAAGAGAGGTGTGCATTTCAGTTTTTCAAGCAGGCCTCCCAGGTTTTGGCAGCAGTGAAAATGCTTACATTGCTCTTGCATTTCATATGTGATGTATAACCCTTCTTTGAAAAGTTTCTGCAGTGTGAATCAGCCAGACACGCTCCCTGGGATGTAAGAGAGAGGCAGCTCTTGCTTCTAAGCTGAAAAGAGATCTAGTTGGTAGCATGAAGTAATTTAACTGAAGAAGTTAACTGACAATCATAATTTCTTCTGAGCAAAGCTCTTTAAGAATCCTGTATGTATAAACACTACTGAGACCTTCTGTGAAGGTGATTCTGAATTACACTAGTTAGCTGGCTCACCACAGTCAGAATGTTTTCACCGTAAGTAACCACTGAACGAAAGAATGAGAGAAAAATATGACAAAGGGGTTGGCAGGAAAAAAATCTCTTCATGTGGATACCACAGTTTTTGATAAATAAAATTTCTTTTAAAATGTAAAATTGTCTATGAATTCATTAAAATTTGCAATAAAATGATGAAATTTCCATTGAAAAGCCTTTTGTTAAGGAGTTATTCAAGTGGATTCTTTATTTCAATGACATTTTTCACCAGATTCTGTTAAGAAAAAAATAAGGGCTATACACTCAACTGGTGCTATTACAAGTACTGGTATTGTAGCCACTATTTTAATTAAAAAGTAAAATAAAATCCATTATAATTGTTTTCAGACATCCAAAATCTCTGCTTTTTCAATGGAAAATTTGGGTGTGGTGGTTTTGGTTTTTGGGTTTTTTTTGGGTTTTTTTTGTCTGAAGATGTATTATTTCTGAAGACACTGGAAAACATTCCTTCTGTTTTTCAGCCAGGGAGTGATAAACAGTGATAAACTTCAGTGGTCTGAAATCAAGTAACTCAAGCTCAGGAAATTCCTCCCCCTAAATCTAATTTTTAATGGCAAAATCATTTTCATCATGTTTCATTTGCAAAATCCTTTTTTATTTTCCTTCCTTGCTAAGTGGAAATATTTGCATGTTGCTCCCTGGTCTGTTTTAATCAGTATCATACTGATTCTCATTGCTGATATGCAGTACAGGTTTACTTTATCTTACCAGAGCAACTTCTGGCATTTCCTAATTTTGGAAGTCTTATTCTGTGAATTTACTGTTACATTCATTTTGGTATCATTTACATTTACCATAAATCATCCTTATCCATATTTTGCTGATTTTGTTCAATCCTGCATCCTGCTCAATTTTCCCAGTATTTTAACGAAAAGAAAAAAAGGCCAGAGAAGGGTCAACCTTAGAAGCAGTCTGCTCTGCTCTTTGAAACTGAGTAAGCTCAACCACAACATAAACCACTGTAAAAAATGAATGATGAGAATACCTTTGCATACATGGCACATGGGAGGAACAAACTAGTCATAAACCATCCAATTGCTTCTAACCACAAGATTTTAACAACAGCTGGCAGTGCTGTTGATACAACTATTCTTAACACAGTTGGAAAATATTCTTAATATTCAAACACTCTCTTTCCTAACCTAAAAACCCTAATGCAAAAAAGCAGGCACCAGTGAAAGAGTCAGTCCTAGCCTGACTGAATTTAGGAACAAAATTCTCATTGACTTCAGGCTTGTGTGGCTTCCAAACTAACAAAGAAGAACAGCAATAGGTGCATAACACAAAACATTCCTAGTGTATCAAATTAGTATTACAATGGAAGATTTGGGGGGATTTATATGCTTCATTGCAAATAAATTCTTGTCCCTTTTTCTTGATGAAATCAAGAAATACAGTAACCTTTCCTCAGTCTAATTACCCTACTGGTGTTTATGTAATTTTACTGCTATGCTTATTTCTAAATTAAAAGTAGTTCTGACTTTACTTACATAGATTCCATACTTTATTAGAAATACGATGCTTAAAAATTAGTTTTCCTACTTTTTTTTCCATTGTATTCTGATATTTCCCTGTTGTTCTGGTTGTAGTTACAGGAGATATAACATTCTAGTTATAAAAATGAGCAAGAAAGACGAATACGAAATATAAATTGGGACTACGACTTTCCAACTCCTGTTCTGTGTTGTCTGACTGCCCCCCCCCCCCCCCCCCATTTTGCTGAATTTTACTGTGGAAGTTGATCAGGATGAGTGGTGGCATTTCTTGTGCCTCTGATCCAGAAGGCTGAACGGTGTGATGGAGAAGCCATGTCTTGTGGGGCCCACTCCCCTCCCATTACTTCAATTTCCCTATGCTAAAGCTCAGGGGTCACTTCTGCATCAGGCTCCTGTCAACAAAAGGAGACAAGGGGACAATCAGGGAGGTTAGGGTTACTGCAGCATGCAATGTACTGATGTCTGGAATACAAAAGCCATTTCTTTAATTTCTATGTTTTCTTGGTTCCTATAAAGACAGGAAATACTCTGGTCAGACACTTCCCACAATTAGGATGCAAGTGGGCTAAAGGACCTCTGTCTTGCTCTGACTCCTCTCCCTGGGGTTTACTCACCAGGGATCATCCTACACCTTTTGCTTAGTGATGCATAACAAAGATATTAAAGACCCTACATGAAAAAAAATATGCTGTGTCTACTTATGTTAAGGAAAAGGAGGGTCACATGCTTGTTTGATTTGATGCCTGGGTCACTCAAAAGCATATATATAGATGCAGGTGTAAAGAGATGCAAAGGCTCTTTCTGGGGGCCTGGCACCCTTCTACCTCTGGAAGGTGAGGTAGCACTTATTTTTCCCCTCCCTCATCAATATGGAGCAGAACCTGAGGTAGTAAAATATTAAACCCCATGGGTTGAGTCCGCTCCTGGGCCCTTCCTCTGTTGGTGAGGTGGCTGTTGCACTCAGGCTGGCAGGCAACGGGGATTGCAAGGCAAGGTCCCAGGCAAGGAAAGGGTGTGAGGGGGAGCCAAGCAGAAAAGCACCTTCTCCAGCATCAACAGCCCAGCCAGAAACCAGATCCCAGGCCCTGAGCCACTGGGCCACACAGAGACTAGTCTAAATTTCATGCACTTTCCTCAAATGATGATGTAATTCAAAACTTATCCAGAGAGGACAAAAATTAATGACTAAGCAGCTTCTTTTAGGTCACACCAGTCACGCTATCAGCTTTGTTCAGCATTTAACGTGGCTTCCATCAGGGCTGGGGAAGGGAAAAGAGGGTGTCACCATCTCTGTCTCTCACTCCCATCAAATATATGTCACACACTCATCAAATGAGCCTAGTTTCAGAAGTAGCATGGGCATATGGCTGTGCTTCTCTGGTATCGAGTAACAGCCTTTGCATGCTGGTGTAGGGAAGGAAATAGCAAGGGAAAAGGGGAAATGAAAATAAGCAGAGAAAAAATCCCACATAAAAATAGGGAGAATATTAGTAAAGTGGAGCTTATGATTCAGTTTTCTAACCACAGTTTCAAGGTCCTGATTTCTGAACAGGATTTGACTTAATGCTCTTGTAGGGACCATCTACCAAAAAAAATTTGCCACTCACAGAGAAAAGTACCAATTTCTGCTTTTTATGAAGAAGAGTCAGATGGTCATTTTCTGTGTATTTAGATTAGCAAATAGCTATCATGAAAGACAGCCTTTTGATATCTTCTTGTGTGAGTGCCTTCTTCTGAACCCTTAAAGCCTAATTGTATTTTAAAAACCAAAAATCTCCATGCATGCCCAGCACATCCTTTCCATTGGAATATTTAAAGCTGGAGCTAATTCTCACTAAAAAAATATGTATTATCTGCTGTATTGTTATCTCATCTCTGTAAGCATGTGGACCCAGCAGGGAAGCTGGGCTCCAGTGCAACTGTTAACTACTGCAGATTGCAAAAGATCAAATGTTGGCAATAGAAAGCATTACTGCCTGCCAGTTAGCGACATAATGCGTGCACATCGTCACTGCAGTACCAAGTGACTTGTTGAATTTTAACTCTCATGTAGCTTACAGTAACTTCAGCTGACAAGCAATTGCTCGCAGTCTTTGCAGTGTTTGTTAACCAACAAGAGTTGGTCCAATAAGAGTTGTCTGACACAGCCCCACCTTTGCAGCCCAGATCATGCGCGCTGCTTTGAGCACCAGGTTTCTTGCTGCCTCTGCCTTCTCTGTAGCATCCAGCCTTTCTTTTGCATGTGGATAATGAGTGCTCAATGAGCAAAGCAGTGGAGAAGGTGATGAAGCTACTGGTAGCACTGTCACATACTAAAGAGTAGACGTTCTCCTGTAAAAGTTTCCTCAGGCTAAGGTTGCTCAAGAATGACAATCTGGCTAGCCAAGGGCAGGTGCTGCAGCTCTGTGTCCAACACCCAAAACTGTCCTCTGAAGAACAGTGTGAAAGAGTAGGGTGAGAAGGTGAGGGTAAATTGAGAAAAATTTCTGGAGGTGCTGCCTATATATGTTTATTTGGCAGTTCATTGGTTCAGAACTTGAAGTGGCTTTTCTGTGCCATAGGCAACGACTAAAGTCTCCCCTTAAAAAGAATCGCAAGATCATTTTGAGTAAGTTTGTCACTGCCTACTGGGTACCTCAAAAGCCCAAAGGACCTTGCAGCTCAAGAACTGAACCTGAAAATTCCCTGGAATGGCACATAAGAGAAACAAGGGAAGATTTGCAGAATTACTGCAACGACTGGTTGGTGATGGCTTCTGTCAGACTGGATTCTGAGCTAGTTGTGCAGGAGGAAGTAGAGCTGGGATCTTGGGAAATCTTAGGGATTGAAGAGTTTAGACCTGTTCTGCTTCAACAGTATGCATAAACAATTCCTGACAGATATCTGATTAAGCTGTACTAAAATCTACTAAAGCTCAGGCAAAATCTATATAAAAAAGGCATGCAGAACAAACTAAGTCCTCGTCTCAGTCTTTTTTCATGCCTGTTATTTTGTAAGAAAATAGATATTTTTCTCTCCATTGGAATTTTTGTCTATGAGATTTCCTCAGACCCAAGTCAAAATGAGTTTGGCAAACAAGTAATCAAAGCAAGCAAGACTTTGAAACACCTTCCTATACAGATGAAGGCAAACTGTTTTTATGTCCTATGATGTATGTATGAAACTTATTTAAAAAAGAAGTCGTTCATGATACAGGTTACTGCTGGGTGGACTCCTAGAGATATAAAGTGTTCAATAGAATCATAGAATAGTTAGGGCTGGAAAGGACCTTAAGATCGTCAAGTTCCAACCCCCCTGCCATGGGCAGGGACACCTCCCACTAAACCATGCCACCCAAGGCCTCATCCAACCTGGTCTTGAACACTGCCAGGGATGGAGCATTCACAGCTTCCCTGGGCAGCCCATTCCAGTGCCTCACCACCCTAACAGGAAAGAATTTCCTCTTTATATCCAATCTAAACTTCCCCTGTTTAAGTTTTAACCCGTTACCCATTGTCCTACCACTACAGTCCTTAATGATGAGTCCCTCCCCAGCATCCCTATAGGCCCCTTTCAGATACAGGAAGGCTGCTATGAGGTCTCCATATTATCTATATGTATACCTGAAAGGAGGGTGTAAAGAAGATAAAGCCAGTCTCTTCTCAGTGGTGCCCAGTGACAGGTCAAGAGCCTTTCCCACATCTGCATTGCTGGATTATTGGCTGTTGTTTGCTTTCCTTCTTTGGCTGCAGCACTGTATGTCCCAAGAGTCTCAGCTCCACTGAGCAAGGCACAGGAAGATCCTTTTTCTCAAAAGCCTGTAATTTTGGTTGGGAATCTTTCTGGGAAGCAGAGGTGTTCATTTGAACCCTCCCAGGATGAGGTGGGCACTAAGCCCAGATCATCCCCTCTCTGTGTGAGTTTTTAGCTGCAGAGAAGCAGGGCAACTTTTGTGGTTTTGGAGGAAAGCTGCAGTGTCTGCTATGTTTTTCAGGGCACTCATTCCTTTTGTTGGGTGTCAGCTATGCTAAGGATGCCAGAGGATGTCTCAGGAAAGCCTGGTCTGACTTTCCTGAGCTGAGGCATACGAGAGAGGCAAAAAGCCCTGTGGAGATAGCAGTAAGCCAAGTCATGTGCTTTAGGTGCTTTGAAACATGATGGACAAACACAGCATGGGAGGTGGCACTCAGGATCACAAACTTGTCATGGGGAGCCTTGGCTATTTCTTAGTCCTGTGTGAAGTGTCCTGATTCCTTGGTGTCTTCACCTTGGTCAGCCTGCCCATGGTCACATTTCTGCATGATGGTATGATTTCAGCAAGCCACCAGTTTTACTTTAGCAAACCACCCTAGATGGCCACCTGAGTACCACATGCTCAAAACTCTGCCATAACATCTCAGAAAGTGTTTTGGTTTTTCTTTTCTTTCTTCACAAGTATGCACACACCCTGGGGGATATAAGGGGACAAGTATTAGATTTAGAGCAGATACTGTTGTCCTACACATCGGACAGATATTCAGATCTCACCATTCTGTTCCCAGGTACTTTGGTCTGTGTCAGGAGCAAGCCCATCAAATGCTGCCCACAGTGCTTTTTATCCCCTTTATTATTCGTCAGTTCTAACCCACAAGACATTTCAAACATTAGAAATGCTTCAGTGCATAATGGTTTTCAAAACCATGCTGTATCTCTGTCTAAATGAGAAAAATAAATATCTAGGGAGCTTTTGCACATGTCAACAGTACTCAGTGAAGCAATATGTGTAGGCAGCACTGGAAACAGTGACAAAGTGAGTATCTGTGCATAACTTGGTAATAATATCATCACCGTCTAGACAACTCAACAATTAGCATCCAGACATACCAAAGCCTTCTTTAAGAAGTCTCCAACAATAAAAAAAAAATATGCCTCCATGGGGAAGAAAGCCACAGCTCTCTATCTGCTACCTTGCACATGTACATTTGAATTTCGTTTAAAAGGTTGCTTTCTAAGAAGAGCCACTTTTCCCAAGGCCACTGCTGAATGCATGCTTGCAAAAACTACAATTGATGAAGATCTTCCTGTTTAAACATCTGGTTTAATATTCTTTGTGTATAGTAGTTGCTAAGCAAAACTGTGTTTGATATGGTAATTCCCATGCACTTCCTGTGCTTCTGCTCCTTTTTTATTTAGTTTGAAAAATGTGATCTTCAAAACTGTACCAATCTTGGGGAAAACTCAGGAAAAATAAAGACTTCCTGCACAAAGCTATGACTTCCAGTGAGAAATCTTTAAAAGCCCTATCCCAGGACTTGATTGTTCTCTAATAGACAGGCCCAAGGCTGGTCTCGCTTCCTGATTTTTGTCTGCCGACCAAAGGCAACCATATTACACAGGGGTAAGCTCAAGGCAAAGGCAGAATGCTGGCCTCAGATTTTATTGACACAGGAGTTTATTACCTGTGTTGCAGACTTTGTCCCAGAAAAGTGCAGGTAGAAATGACATTATCCAGAGGATCAACACACATAGGGAGGCAGAAAACTGAAACTCCCTGTTTTTTCCAGCTGAAGGCAAGACTTACCTCTTTCTACCTCTCATGACTAAACCTCTCAAAGGGCCATGTGGGTTGCAGCCTTCAGGGAGCCTTTGTCCGCAGGAACCAGTTCTGGCTGCAGGCACTATGATCCCTTCTGGAGAGGTTACTGCTATACACCACAGGCGATGTGTGGAAAACTCATGCTGCCTAGGAATGCAGTGAGGAGTCCCTGTTTTACATTTAAGCTGGTGAATATGTGTGTGTGTGCAATTGTTAATGACATCAGCAGCACCTTCATTGCAGAAACTGGTAGCCTGATGGCTAAGGCATGTTTTTATTCAATGGTCAAATGCCAAGACAAACAGGAATAATTTAAGTCATCGCTACCTTTCCATCCCACATAAGCTGAACTGTGTTGGGAAACAGAGCCCTGAGGTGCCTTTATCCCCTTGGTGAGTTGCAGCCCAATCGTGGAATTGGCTTTTAATTCTTCCTTGCTTTGAGGACCAGCCCCAAAGCCATGAGTGTTCAAACCATGAATCATACTCTGCTGCTGCTCTGAGTGCATCTGATGGCTTCAAGCTCCTTTTCCCAGAGAGCAATATGAGCAATAACCCAAAGATGTAGAAAGGTCATCAGAACATGACAGGGTAGTAACAGAAAGACATTTCTGTACAGTACTTCCCACACTGATATAAAATAGGAGCAAGGTGAAGCGGTTCAGACTAAACTGGTAGCTGGCTCTGCAGTGTTTTGGAAGTGGGAGAAACCAAGTGCCATGCTTTTCAAGTCTGCTAAAACAAGCTCTTTGTTCTTAGCACCGTCAATGTCTCCAAGGTAGACAGGGCTTCAAACATATGTTTCTTTTCCTTGGGTAGTTCAGCCTGGCTGCAACATCCATGGTAAATGCTATGCTCATGAACTCAGGAGGGTCAATAGTTGAGCTAAGTGTGTCTAAGGTTTGCTTATGACTAGGAGCAAAAACATGCGAGTGTAACTCCCACCCTGAGTTCTGTAGATGACTTGAACATTTTGATGAAATGTCTTTCCACACCCAGTGGTAAGGGAAAAAGCCATGGTCAATATTTCAAAGGTTCAGATTTGGGAGGGGATGGGACTCACCAGCACTTGCTGTGCTCCAGCCTGAAGCCAAGTTTAGATATGAACAACTGAATATAGAGCACCACAAGGCTACTCATTCCCCTCTGCCCTCATACTTCAGCCCTCTAAAGATCAGCTAATCAATGACAGGCTTGGATAGCCACTGAGATAACTGTACATTTGTATGTGTATGTGCATGTCTATGGGGGCAAATGTTCTCCTGAGAACCTATGGGCAGCTAACTGGCAGATTATTTTCTCTGCAAATGAGAAAGCACACACACACACAATATCTTCTTCAGTTCAGGATTTTGTCCTCAGGGCCAAGGAAACCACGGGCCATACCTTTCTGCAGGAACCTCACTTACAGTGTAAGCTGAACCCAGACCATACTACTAAGCATCCATGCTCCCTGGAAAGAGCGAGCAAACTGCAGGACATATAGGGAGGCTTTGTGGTGTTTGCACTGAGTTTCAGCAATCCTTTTCACTCCCATTGCCTCCTGGCTCATCACCTGGTGACTTGGAACTCTTATTTGTCTGAACTTACTTGCCTTAAGGGAGCAGTTCAGGCCGTGGAAGAGGAGTCCAAAACCATCATGGCAATACAAATGTCCAGTTATCTTGGGGAATCCCAGCACAAGGCTGCTATGCAGTGCGGCATTTCCCTTTGCTGACATTTGCCCCCCCCCCCTTTCTGCTTTCACATTCTGTGAGCAGTTCTGCAGGAGGAGAAGGAGAATGACAGGGGATTATGGCTGTCACAGCAGGTGGCTGCTCCTCACATGCTTCCACTCCAAGCTGCCTTTTCCAGACCGAGGACCTCATTGCTTGCATAGAGTACTTTTTCAGAGGGTGTCCTCTAGTATTCCATAGATATTTCCATCATGACACTTTTCCATGTCTTGAGAGAGACAGGTTTTTTTCAGGAATGCACAGAATAGGAAACATTTTGTCTGAGTTTCATTTTCATTGTGGTTTGCTTAGGCTTTAATGTGCATGTCAATTCTGACAATACATTGTTTTCTCTATTCCTCATCTAGAGTCAGAAATCAGTCTGCAACATGTAATGCAGTAATTGCGCAGATGTCAGCCGCTGTTGTACAAAATCTCCTTTCCCCTCTTGATTAGGCTAGTGATGTTCTGTACCATACTTTGTTCCCCAGGCTGGTGGGATGGGCTACATCAGGGGCCTGGTGCTGTCCAAGCATTCCTGCCCCAGGTGCTTTCAAAAGCCTCCTTGTGTGGCATGGCTGGATGATGCTCTTCAACAAATAAGCCCTGGACCCACTCCTGAAACAAACTCTGTGAGACACTTTGCCATTGCTGTGTTCAGTGTTGCTCTGGAAGTGAAGGCATTGCTAGTACAGTACTGAGAAAAAGGCAACCTGTGCTCCTCATTAACTTGATGAGCTTCATGTACCTGAAGTTAAGTTTCTCATGTAGCAAGATAATCCCTCACCTTAAGGAAGACTCCAGTTTCTCTGGTGGCTCTGGCATAACTTGTTATATCTGGGGAAAAGAAGAGTGAATTCCTGGTGCAATTATCCCATTCCAGGTTTTAAAGAGTGTGAAAGTGGAGGCAAAAAGCAGTGAAGTTATGTGTGTGTTTGAGGCAGAAGGTAAGAAAAACCCTCCATGCCAGTGTTGCCTTCTGGATTTTAGAGCAGCCTTAGAACACTTTCCCTGATGTTGGGAGAAGCATCTGCCTTGGCCACTGATCTGAAGTATTTCTAAGGGAAATGCTCTAGCCTGGAAAATTATTGTACTGCTTCACAGACATACTTGTGAAATCAGAACATCACCACGTAGGACATTATTTCATCTCTGCATACCTTCAGACTTTCCCCCTTGACCATTTGGGGAACACTTTGGACAATGGAGAAGCATGTGTGAAGGCCAGAGGGCAGGAAGGCGGAGAGGAGCACCACTTCACAAATCAGAGTGAAAGCAGTGGTCTTATTCCAGATAAGCTACTGGCCTGAAGAAGAGGGGGAAGGAGACACTCGTTTTTAGCCTCTTTCCCACTCCTGGGTGATGTGCAACCAGCTGTTGCATTCATGGTCTTTGGGGAATGCAGTACATGATTTAATTCATCATTGGCTGCTTTTGTGGGAGATCAGGTTGAATTAAGGGATGGGATCAGTGAAGCAACTCCCACACCAAGTTTTTAAACCATCTAAGCAAAGACTTCCTTGGAAAGCTCCTCTTTAGAGACCTAATTGAAACTTAGCTTGTCCATGTAAGGATGGAAAACTCCTGATCAGTTCCTTCAGTGCAGCTTGGGAAAAAAAAAAAGAAAAAGAAAAAGAAACACAGAAAAAAATCAAAAAAGAAGCCCGCAGAACTGATTCATGTTCCTTTAAGAGGGGTTTCCTATCAAATCCCTTGTGAGCCTGGTTGCTGAAGGCAGCAGATTCCAGCAAAACTTTTTTCACCAATGGACACAATTCATGATATTAAAATAAAAAATAACACTGGCTGTCCTGGCTGTGTAGGTGGGTGAGAAAATGTTCACAGCTGCGCTCACGGATCTCCACTGGAGGAGCAAGCTGCCAGAAATACTTTTACTGTGAACAACTGTTCTAAATTTGGTTACCTGCTTTATATTACTCAGTAGCCAGGCTGTCTTCTAGCTCTTATCCTATTAGATATGTAAAGCACAAATACAAATGCTTTTCTATCGAAGACAGATGATTCCACAGGCTGTCATCAGGAGCCCTGGGAATGGCAGCGCTTGCTACGTAATCAAGGGTTTGTGGTGTTTTTGACAAATGAGGAGGAAGCAACTCATTTGGCACTGGTGGAGGCTCTGATGACAGCCCTGTGGGAGAGCTGAGCCTGAGGGTGACTGGTCCTGCTACCCAGTAAGGAGAAGTGCAGGGCTGAGGTACTTTGTCCTCCCTGAGGCAGGAGACCCAGGAGGGATGGTGGGCTGCCACCTTACCCAGCAGAGCCCCCACTGCCAAGGCAGAGGCTACATCCCAGTCCTTGTGTCCTTCTGTGACAGATCAAGCACACTCAAACGCACCCCTTCAGGCTAAGCTGGAGCTGTAGTGCCAGCAGGAGAGTTTTGTCTTGCTGATGGAGGACGACACTTGTCTCTTATATTCACTGGAAGGTGGTAAGTTACCCCTCCCCGCTCATCACACAGAGCACTTCCATTTTACTGCTGCCCTATACGCTCTGGTTCATAACCAGGGTTTCTACTGTAGCTGACTGTGAGCTCACTACAGCAGAGAAAGTCTGGTATGGGGGTATTTGCACTGTGCCTGGTATGCTGTGTCCCCATATTTGGCGTAGAATCCTCTCAATATCACTCTCATGCCATGGTGCAGCACTAGCAGTGTGGAGGGATTTCTGAGCTTACTGGGAAACACAACTTTTTCCCCTTTTTGAAAAAACTCATGCTTTGCGCCCGAGACACGATAACATCTTTTGGTTACAGACTGCATCTTTAGCCGTTTTTTTTTTTTTTTTCACGTAGCCTTCAATTTTCTGGATGAAATGCTTTGCTCTCAATTAACTGTAGATGCAATTTAATGAGTAGGCCAAATGGTGATAGTTAGGCACATAACTAACATCTGGAATGTGCAGGATTAGTGGCTTAGTTAAGACCCCTTAATTAAAATGAGGTCATCCAGTCTTCCCTTCTCTCTTCATGTAGATGATGTATGTTTAATACTGAGCACTTGCTGATATGTTATTAGGACCACATAAGCTGTCTTTTAAGTACCAGGGAAATTGTGGCTTTGATGTGTCAGGTACCTAATGAAGATGAAATTCAGGCTGGGAGCAGTATCAGGGCAGACTGCAGAAAAGATCTTTCTGCAAGCTTTGCTCAGTCTTTCATGTAAGGCTCATTGCTTCAGCAAAAACTCCTGTCAGTAGACTTTTTCTAGGACAGACTCAGGTGTCCATTTAAGGAGCAGCAACAGATTATTCAGATACTCTGTGCTGAAGCAACTGTTTTCAGGACCCCTCTTTAATGCCACTTGGGGAATGGCTTGTCATTGGCACATTTCTCAAATGAAATCTGGAACTGTTTTTCCAAAGTCCATAGCACACTTAGCCAGTGATTTGTAGCTAGCATTGCACTGCTTGGGAAGCACTGTTTTCCCCATCTTTGTTCTCTCTTTTTGGAGGGATGACATTTGTCCTGTCTCTTGATTAAAGAGAGGTGGGCAGTAATTGACCTCACATCCCCATTTTTGATATCAGCATTTCTGCTCCATCCACCCTGGTCTCTGAATAAGAGCCGTGTTTTCCCTGTCCCTGTCTTGAAGGGAGATGTCTCCCCTGAACTTGTCATCCAGAGTCCCTCTGTTGTCAATGAGGAGAAACAAGAGCAGGGGCAGTTCTACTCACCTGACCAGCCATCTGGAGGTAAATTGTTCTCCTTCAGAGTATTTCTTTCCCTCTCAATCCCCAGGAGGGGACATTTTGAACATTAGGCTGGATGTCAGCTGAAGCATTGTGTACTGATGTATGCTGCAGATAGATAGCTGTGGCTCTGTGGGGCATAGAGCCCTTCCTGCTGAGACAGCCTGGCCATGCCCCCAGTTATTCTAGCTGGTGAGGGGGGCAGTTGGGGCTGCTACAGCTCCTGTCTTGGGCTGATAGTCCTGGCCAGGAAGCTGTGCTGCTGGTCCCAGAGCAGGAGGCAATGAATCTTGTAGCATATCCATGAGATCAGTGACATTTTGGTTAGGGCTTCATGTCTATTAGTCACTTATGGCAGGGTAGGAAGTGGGGTGGGGGAGGGGGGGTGCAGGGAGAAACAAGAAGAAAAGTCAGGCATTGTTTGGTGCTATAAAATTACCATGTGGTGCTTAGAAAATGCTCGTACTGCAAAACTCTCAGACTTGTACCGACTTATCAAGCAACACAGTGACCGTATGAGCCTGATTGCAACAACCTGCTTCTGATCTCATAAACACTGCTGTGCATCAGGAAGTAACTCCATTGACATTGGCAGGTTTGTGCCATGCCAGTGCTGGGGATAATAAAAACCATGTAACACTTACCAAAAAACCTCCAGTGAGATGGTGCAGTTCATCAGGACCTACAGCAGGCAAGGTAGACCTGTGGGTCCATTCCTATGGTAAACACTGTGCCTGAGTGCAATGGTTTGTCTCTGAGTCTGCAGATGCTCGGCCCTCAGCTGTGTCTAAGCTGCACTTAGTTCACCTTGGGGACTGTAGAAACAGTGGTTCTGTGCTGCATTTACCCCTCCCTTCCTTCTAAATCTCATTGTTGAGGCTGATCTTATTTACACTTATGTTCTTCTGAACTTAGAGAGGTATTCCAGCACCTGGGGATGCCACCTTTATTTTTGGCCCCGTGTATATCCCAGCAGACAAGGACCTCTTAGCAAGTGCCCAGACTGAGCCTAGCCATGTTTTCACTCTGAGACAGACTCCTAACCTTCCTGGACACAGTTTTTGGACCACCTTGCTCATCAGTCTTGGTGAAAGTCTGGCCTGCTGGAGCCAAATGCAACCTGTATATTAGACATTTGTGGGGAAACCTTGAGTTATGAATGTGTCTGTAAGGAAGTAGACAGGCTGTTATGATCTTAATCCAGTGAGTTCACTGTCACATGAAAATAACTGGCAAGAGGGCAATCTTACATATGTGATCATATATCATCAAGAAGGAGCTTGAAAATTACAGCACATGAGATGCCTTACTTTGCTGATACTGTTGAGGGAATGTGTGTGCCCTGCACTTGGATTTGGGATCACCGGGAAGATACAGGCAGGCTGTGGGAAATTTTATTCAATGGGCCGAATTTCTTTCATACTCATGCTGGCTCTGAGACATGAAAGGGAATCTCCTAAGATCATATCAGAGGACTGCAGATGATTTTGTGAGCGTGAAAAATATCCAGTATTCCTACCAGCAGTCAGGCTGCCAAACTTGCTAACAAAATCCATGGATGCCGTGACAAGTACTGAAAGAGAAAAATACAGTTGTCATCTCTACTTTCTGTTGCCCACCCCTCCTTTCTCTTCTCTCCCAGGGGAACATTATGAACTGCAGGAGCTTCTAAATCTCCAACCTTAGAACAGCAGACTCTAGCCAGAATTGCTTTGCTAACTTTAGAAATGCTTTTCTTCCAGCTGAGGGAAAGTACTTTGGTGTGCAGGCATCCAGCATGCAAACGCTTTGGTCTTATTATCTCATCACTATGTCAAGATCCTACAAGTTGTGTTCCCATTATCTGTACAAAATGGATTAGATGGGTGGATGAAAAGGGCTTGAAAAGGTAAAGACAGATATATGTTTAGTTTCTTAAATGTCAGAATGAGGCAGCTTCTGTCTTCTGTCATGATACGGAAGAAAAATGTGCTATTACTCTAGGGGTTTAATTTATTAAATATATTTATGCCCACAAGAAAAGCATTGTCTTCCTGGGTCTTTAAGTGATCCTGAACTCCAGAGGAGATAAGAATTGAACAAATGAAGAATCAAAAAATGATAATAATTATTTGTTGTGAAAGAATTTGTTGGAGGGAGTGTTTGTCCAGTTTCATTACTTGTGCAGGATGAGAAATGCCAATGATCCTTTGGTAATGGAGGGACATGGAGAAGGAAGGGATTAAAAAAATAAGTATTGAAAAATGAAATTAAAGTAAGGATTTGATTTTCATTCAAGCACAAAAATCTACAGTTGTAAATGTGCTTCCACCTCAGCAACCCTTTTATGGGATCTTGGATGCTTAGGGATGTTTGTGTAATTGCTTCTTGTAAATGATCTTCTACTCTGCAACACTTTACAGTAAACCACTTTCCTTTGCCATCTGTTATCCAGTTGTTTTAACTGGGTTTCCAGTTATTTGTCTCAGTCATTTACAAGAACCTTTTTAACCTCCATAAAATGAAATAATTGAAGCCTATCTTCTTGACTCCTTTAGCATAGTGTTGATATGTGCTTAAAAACTGAGTGACTGAGGGTTAAAATTCAGCGCGTGATAAAGAAGCAGTAATTTGCAAATCAGCAGTGAGCAATCTAGCCTTGCCAAAATTCTTCTTCCTTAAAGCTCTGAGCATAGATGTTTAATTGGAGAAAGTAGCATGGGGGACTTGCAGATGATATTTCATCTCTAGGTCACTTTCTGACCATGTGCCATTATCAGCCACGGGCTGGTCAATGTAAATGAATTTAGTGACTAAAAATGTAGTTTGTCAAACACAGAGATGCTTCATGCCTTTCCAGAAAGCTGGGTTCGGTGAAAGTGAAGTCTCTGAAGACTGGGAGGTGAAGAGTTAAGATGTTACTTGCAGGCTTTTTGGGGTACTATAGCTTCGTGGCAGATGATAGTCATTTTAAGAGTGGCTGAGAGAAGACAGCCTTTTTCTCCACCTCCCTTTCCTGTTATCTACCACAAAGTAAAGGCTTGTGTTTCTCCTCCCTTTCCCCTCTATCGGTGACATTTGCGGTTCAAAAACAACTACCATGTGGAAGTGCTTGCTGCAGCACACACGTATACCAACTGACTTACTCACGTGGTACCAGAAACGGGACTCTGGCCATCTGCGGTACAACAGCCACCACAGGGGACACTAGCTTTTGAGACAAGAGGAGGAACATGCAGATGTTATCACTGATGGAGAAGCTGACTCTGATCTGAAGGACCGCAGTGCTGGAATTGCCGCACCAGGGGTTCCCCCTGGAAGATGTCCTTAGTGCAGACACACTGCCTGGCATGGTGTCAGGGGAGGGCTGGGCGGAGAGCCTGCCTGCTTCCCAGTGGGAAATGAGAAGCACCCAACAAACCACAGTCGGGCATGCTGCGGCCACTGCGGCAGGCTGCAGAGGGGAAGTCTGGCACCAGGACCCCAGCCCACCCCTGGAACCCTGAGGCAGGCATATAAACAACCCTCTGTGGCACACCATGAGCTGCCCCTCTGCTTTCCCTGTTATCGTGGGGGGTGTCTTCCCCTCTAGCCAGGGATGTATGAAGTATAGGGGTATTCTCTCCCCTGGTCCATCATGCACGGCGAGTAGTTCTCATCAGGGAGCAATAAGGGCTGCCTTCACCCATGATTTCTGGGGAGTAGAGGGAGGCAAGCTCATCTTGAAGTGCTTGAAGTGTGCTGGCATGGTGTGGGCTTGCTTGTTTGTGAGAAGGGGGAATGTTAATGGGCTTGCTTTCTGCTTGGGAGAGACAGTGGAAAGGAAAAAGGGCAGCAGGAGGGAGAGAAAGGAATCCAATGCAATTACAGAGTGACAAGCAGAGCAGGGGAGAAATCAACACCACGAAGACAGCATTAGAAAAGAGAGAGACTAAAGAGGAAAAAAAGAATCTGATAAGAAATTGAATCTAGTGCCTATCCTGTGCCCTGGGCACGGGCTGCACAGAAGGGGTGCTTCATCCGTAATTCGTACAGCAGGCTTCCTTTCAGCTAGGAAAGCAGATTCTTTTCTTTTTAAATTAAACCACAGTTTTAAAAACACTGATGGCAATTTCAGGTAATAAAATCATTCATTCACAAACCCAGTTTGCCCTGTGGGCTTTGAGGAGACCAGGTCCAGCAGCAGGGACCCCCACACTCATTGCTGCTGTCATTGGATGTCTCCAGGACTGGCAGCCACCACCACCATCAGGTTTATTACACACTGTTTCTCTGCAAGTAGCTGAACAAACAGCCATTCACGAGAAAAGGAGATATCAGTGCCCAGATGTCCCTTCTCACTCAGAGGGGTGACAGAGCTGGTATCAGAACCCCTTGAACAAAGAAGAAAATCAGGTTCAAATGCTCTGAGATTTTTGAACATTTGTAAAAATAAAAACAATCTTCATTGTAAAAAGAAAGTAGTCAGGGGTTTGGGGATTTTTATTTTAACCAAGCTGACATTTACCAGAATATTTTGAGAGTCTCTGACAGTGATAAAACGCATTAAAAATGCGAGTGTCACAGCTGCAAAATACAGCATTGTTGAGATGTCCTTACAAGAATGCCTCATCCCCAAGGGACACACGTCAACATCAAATCAAGTATTTGGTAGGTGAACTTCCAGATGCCTGAAGTCAATGGGAGGCTTGCTGCTGACGTCAGTGCAGCTAGAGTTTCATTCAGTTGCTGGTGGCGGACTCTGTGAAAGCTTTTCTAACTGCATTTTCTTGTTAAATATGACCAACTTTTCTCTATATATGCATGGCTCTGCCCTTTGCTCTGCCCTGGTCCATTGCATCTGAGCTGCGTCCTTCAGCCTCCACTCTAGAGCAGGGTAACCCTCTCCCTTCCCATGGTGCTGAGTCAGGGCTTAACAGGGGCGTTATTGTCCTTCAGTATGTGTTATGCAGATTATTTTACTATGAAAATTCACAATTTGGGAAGAGCATATGGTTCTGATTCAAACTGGAGTCTGCATTTGATCCTGATGTAAACAGACCAGCTTTGGACTCAGAGACTCCCACCATTTGGCAAACAGCAAATATTTCGGATCTATTCCAGCTCTCTCGGGAGTGCATGGAAGGCTTGCCGTTGATTTCAATAGTAGCAGGCTTTAATGAAATAGAATATTATAGGAAACTATATATCCCTGTAATCCTTCAAATTTAGCTGTTCTATGAGGGGAAAATAAATAAATAAATCAGAGAGGCAAATGGAAAGAACTGAGCATAAAAATCACCGAGAGAGCAGAAAAGGAGGGGTGATGGAGTGTGACAGAAAAGAAGATAGAGAAAAAAAGTAAGAAAGAAAATCGCTGGGGGAGAAATATGATGGAAAGGAGGAACACAGGCAGGTAATATTTAAACAAAATCAAACCAAAAAAATAACCAACAAAACAAACAAAACCAATAACACCCCCCCCCCAAAAAAAAAAACCAAAACAAAAAAACAAAACCAGGAGAAAAGCAGAACCCAGAGACAGAGCAAAGAACTATATTTTTTGGTGGGGGTGGAGAGAAAGAGGAAGTAAGGCAGAGGGAGTCCCGGGTCTGATGTAGCAAGATAAATGTTAAACCCATATTTATACATGAGTAGTGCACTGGCAGGCCTGGAGTTAAGCACGTACTTAAATGCCTTGCACAGCAGTGACAAAATAAAAATGTGCAGAGGAAGGAGAAGGTCAGAGGGGAAGGGACACAATCCAGTACTTTTAAAGAAAAGGTGTCTAAAAGAAACTAGACATAGACAAGAATAAAGACATCTCTTCCATCCTTCAGGTGGGGGGTACTATAATAAGAAAAGTACTGATTTCTTTATAGTTGTTCAGACTCCTAAGCTTTACTTGAGCTTATATCCCAACAGCATATGAGTCTTGGGAAGATGGGTTTTACTGAAATAAGAATGGTTCTTAGATTGGTTTTACCCTGAGACTGATAAAGCAAACAAATATCCTCTGCCTATTCCCTACTTTGCTTGGTTGTGTTGTTGACTCTTGCTAATCCTATCAAAACCAGAGCTAAGTGAAGCCTCTTGCAAAGAAATCCCTGGTGGTTTCTTCTATACCTACAGGCAGGTTCCAGTGATGACTACCTGCCAGTAGTGGTGGCTGGCTCTGATTGCTTTCCCAAATGTATTTGTGGGAGGTAGATATAATGAGAAGAGGGTAATCTATGGCTGAGACCAACTAGATTTGAAAGCTGCATGGGATTTTCTGACTACAAATGTGCTCATGAATTTCACAACTAGCTGGCTCTGTTGAGGACTGCTACAACTGTACAGCTGTGCTGTCTCTTCACTGACCTTATGAGAAAATAATGTAGAAAGCTTAAGTTCCTTCCTTTTTTTGTTTTAAAGCAAACTCAGCCATAGCACATACTGCCCACCTTTATCAGCAGCCATGTCATACTTGGCTCTGTGTCCTGGACAAACCTTACCAAACTATACTAGAATTTATTAAGCAGAAAAAAGTTGTGAGAACTTGGGAACCGCAGGGTACAACCTAGGCTGTGATATTCAACAAAAAAAATCCGGTTTCCCACAAGTAGCATGAATGTTATTCTTAATAACTGCTTGAAATTTCCACATACTCATAAAATTCCCTTAAAAAAGACTCATTAGAAGCACTGCAGAAATGGATTTAAAACAAAACAATTTTTCTCCACACCTCTGAGCTGACATTTCTTGGCAGCTGAAATTTCAAGCACTCTCAGTGGAGTTAACAGAAAAGAAAACTAGCTCTTTGTATATTCAAAGAGTAAATCCTTATTCACTAAAACTGTTGCAGTAAAGACCGTCTCCATTGCTTTGGAGATGAGGGTACAGGCACCTCCTCATCCAACTAATCTGCGTGGCAATTAGGAGCCGGGACTTATTAACATTGCAAGTGAGGTCATCTTTCTCTGAAAAATAAAACGATAAACCCCCTTCTCCCTAAGCAAAGACACACCATTCTCGGGGAAACTGTCTTCATATTTTTCCCAATGCTGCCCTTCATGCATAGGAGAAGCTTTTTGTAAATACCTTGAATGTTACCTTATTATTTTACTTTGTAGCTTCAAAACTCCCCTTGCACCTGAGTGAAAATTTGGCACAGATTAGACTAATGCCACGGATTGCAAGCCTGAACTTCACTCTTTGCTACTGCTTTTCCCATCTTTCTGCATCTATCTGCTATGTACCTCACAGCTAGACTGAACCATCTCAGGTCAGGACCTTTATTTTTGGGCCTGCTTGCAAATTCTGGGTGCTACATCCTTGTGGATAACTAATCAGAATGATCCTATCTTTCTGGTTGGAGTCTCCCCAAAAGCTAAGGTTCCAACCCAGCATCTGTCAGCCATTAATTGTTAATACATGGACAAGTTACAGTTAGATTTTTACACCGTGTTGATATAGCATCGCACCAGCAATTAAATCCTAATGGGAAAAAATAACAGTTGCTCAAACCACATGATAAGAGGAAGAAAAATTCAACAGCAGCAGATTGGGCTTTTGTATCTGTAGTGATGCAATTTCTGGATTGCCAACCATTGTGGAGATACTGGAGCGCAGACGATTACACTGGTGTAAAGTGTGACTGTGGCACTGCCTGGTGGTTCCTGCAGGGGGGAAAGATCTCTTACTTCCATTGTTAGTAAAAAGGGGAAAGTACTGTACTGCTCCAGGCCACGTCCTTGGTGTATGCCATCAATCCACAGTTCCTGCTATTAGCACTGACACATTTCAGCTCTGGTGGGTGAGGGATCCCAAAGAGGACCCAGGAAGGACAGGAACTCTTGCTCTGCGCAAGGATCTTGTTTCCAGACACCCTGGTTACTGGTCATGGTTTATCTTTCTCTTCCATGAAGACACAAGAGGTGACACAGATTCAAAGAGAATGTTGCAAGACAGAACCCTGAGGAGGAACAGAGCAACAATAAGATTGTCTTTTAAAGACAGCTGAAGTGGTGGATGTTGCTGCCAGAATGGAGCAATCACAGTTTTACAGGCTCAAGGAAGGTACTGTTTGCTTTTGGTGAATCAGAGGGAGCACAATCGTGCTCTGGCTTCTGTACGTTTCCATTGGACGCCTAGGGGAGGAAGCTCGAGCTGTAATTGCCCATGATCCTGGAAAGAGGTAATGGTATCCCCTGACATACCATGTTCATCGCTGCCAAGGCTGAGACCTGGCCCCCATTCAGGCACCACACAGAGGCACATGACTTGGAAGCTCTGAGTCCCTTTCTAGTTGTGCGTCCCTTGTGCATGTTGGTCCATTAAAGGTATGAATTCTCCCATAGGGATTTTGACATCTTTCATGATTTTATTGGAAATCTACCTCAGCTCAGGTTTTAACTTAAGTACCATAAGTAAGTCCTTAAGTCAGAGGTCCTACAAGTGAAAGTGTTTTGGTTGGGATTGTGTATTTGGGTTTCCAGTCTGCTGAGAAGACAGACAGACAGATTATTTATGAACAAGATACATACCTATGTGATTTTCCAAATTAATCTAATATTGATAGGTCTAAAAGAAGATAGTAATCAGGTTGCTTACATTAGAACAGAGACTTGACCTTGGGAGCTGGGTACAATGAGCATGCAAACATCTTTCACTAGGCAGAAACAACTCCAACAGCAGACTCTGAAGCAGAAAGCAGATACAGGGACCTCATAAGGGTAGAGTTATGGCAATACGCTAGAAGGTAGGAGGTGGAAGGGAAAGTTCCTGATCTTCTGGAAGGAAATTGATTTGAGTCTGCATTTTCCACATTCCTCTATGTGCTGTAGGGACTAGACAGTGGGGAAAAGGGCCATATTTCTTCCCCCTCCATTGGCATTTTGTGTAAAGCCTGCCCTCATAGATGCACTCATAAAATGCCAGTGGGATAGGGCCCAGACTTTGAGACCAATTGAGATCAACTGGCTTGCAGATGCCTACAGTGCTTTTTTGTTTGTTGGACTGCCCGTTACAGCCAAGACATAAAGAGTGACGTGTGAATCCATACCTCTATGGTATACAGCGTAGGTATGTAGAAAATTACTGGATGAAAGTGGGGTAGCTAGTTTAGGCAGTTCTACCTTTAGGGTGGCAGCTCAGTGGGAGGTTTAAGGATTTGAGTTTTGGCCTTTGGCATATAAATTCTTTTGTGGAGACTATGTATCAAATATAAAGGCAGACCCAATGACTTAACAACCTACACATTACCCCGACTTTCCTGCTTTGAGCCAAGTAGGGTGAAGTTTAAATTCGCTACATGTAATCATCATTACACTAAATTGGAGTCGCTTATGCACATATTAAAGACAGTAAAAACAAATATTGATAGCCCCAGTGGTAACTAGATGTAAAAGCAAAAACCTTGGGCAACTGATGAAAGACAGGGATGTGGATGCAACATGGGAAGAAACACGCGTTGAACTGTAAGGAGAAAAATCCTAGTTGATTGGTTCCTAATGCAGTAAAACAATTCACCCTGGGATTTGTAAAAGAACTGTGAGAGTTTAAAGCGATTCAGATTGGCAGTTCCAGCACAGTCCCGGAGGACACGACGCAATAGGCATGGTTAAAACCTATTGCTGAGTTCCTAGGAAAGCTGAGGAGCCAGCGCTGAGCCACCACAGAGGTTAGGATGTGGGGGCAGAACATGCACTGGGCCTGGGGAGGGATTGCCTCTCCTCTTAACCTCTCTTCTTAGCATCATTTATGGGAAGAGTTGAGAAACTTTGTCTCCAGGATGCCCAGCACTGCTGCTCCCTCGGGCCTCCCAGGACCCCTGTACTTCAAAATTTCTTCCATGTGAAGCTGTACTGGAAACCCCTTCAGTGTTTTATGTATGGGAACTGTTCTTCAAAAGACCAAAATCCTTCAAAATAGAAGGCACTTTCTATTGTCTGTGCTCACTACAGTTAGACATGAGAAATAAAACTAGTCTAGGTCTGTATGCAGAAATAACTCACCCCACCTGCCTTTATAGATGCTTGAAGGACCGTGCCCTGGGCCTTCAGGGAGGGCTTACTGCAAGTTTTTCAGTACGGTTCACCTCACCTGTGGCAGACGAATGTGGAGCTGAGTCTGAGAGCACACCCCCATGAATTGCGGAGACTCAACAGTCTGTCTGCAGGGTGCTGACGATCACAGGATGAGTGCACTTGCACGATCAGATCTCTGCCTGCTGATTAACTGGTAAGGCTGTGACATGTTATCCCATCAAACCATGTGGCTTTGTCAACTTTCCCCAGTGCTTCTCACTAACCTCACTTTGTTTCTTAGTTTTCTCTGGCTTGCTCCCCAGGATGCAGAGACACAGTGGTGGCTTTGCTCTGGTATGACTGCCTGGCCCATGGGCCATGTGGACATCATCTGAGTCCCCCACCTTGCTGCATGTCATGCAATGGGGCTGCATGGTACAATGCATAGCTTCTGTACGGACCTTTTCTTTCGCTGAGCTGTATTAAACAAACTACCAGGCACCATGGGACAACATGTCAGAACTTGACCCTGAAAGCACTCCACAGGTATTCAGGGAATTAGAATAGCTTGGTCAGGTCAGGGTCTGAAAGCTGTTAGGTCTGACATCACTTGATCATCCAAAGTTATGTAACATTGGTATATATTGCATAGCCTGTTTTCCTCTGCTCAGGTAGAAACTCTTTGCTTCTTACCTCTGAGAAAAGCCTGTTTCTGCTACTGCTAGTCTCCATAGGCAAAGCTCGTGCCCAGCTTGTCATGTTTGTGTCCCCTTGCAGTGATAGTCCTGGGGAAACCATGACCTTCGTTGTAGGAGTAGTGATGAGCAGCCAGAAGTGGCACCATCTTCAAGCAGCTGGGCCACTTGCAAATGAATGCCCACCTTTAGACTTGTGTAATTAAGCAGAAAGCTGAGCCGACCATGCAGCACAGCTGTCCCTGCCTGTTCCCTGGTTCTCTGGATACTCATACACTAAATAAATCAGATGACAGTGAACAGAGATTGATTTTTATCCCTTGTCTCTATACTCACTGGCCAATGCAGTTTGAGAGGTATGGAATGAATAGTGAAATAGGGAGTATAGCTAATACAGCACTCAGAACTATGACTGCATTACAGTTTTAATTCAACTAGTGACACTACTGCAGCATTGCACAGCTTTATAGCATCGGGTGTTCAGTGTTCCTGGAGGCTTTTCCTAGTACATGCCATAATGTTACAGCTTTTTTGCTACTTGATTACTGTAAAGCTTGCTTGGATACACCTGCCTGAGCTGTGGTCATGTTTCCTAACCATATTTCAGATGCAGGCAGAGGAATAGGGCAGCTAAGGAGAACCTACACCTCTAAGGATTAGTTCCATGGCATATTTCCCTAGGTTATTCACCATGTGGTAGTTTTCTCCTGCTCTCCTCAGAGCTGTGCCCGGAGGCACGCACTAGCTCCAGCTTTGAGACAGCACAGGGCAAAGAGGTGTGTCAAAACACATGGGGCAGTGCTCACAGAGGAGGAGCTAGCAGTGATGGACATTCATCCTCACCAAGGCAAATGTTATTTTCCAGCAACGTAAAACAATGTAAAAGTATCACTTAGAGAATTATCCTTCTGTTTGGTGTTGCGGATACCTATGCAGGGCGTAGTGTAATACTGTGTAGTGTAATACAGCTTTCATGCTGCCACTCTTCCTATTAAGTCCTATGGAAGAGGGGTATATAAAAACACCAGTAAGACTCATCCAACTATCAGGAAAGTGATCAAAGTCTTTTTCACATGGAACGGCAAGCAAAGATGTGTTTCATCAAGGCCAGCTCCAGTCTCTGTTTTGCTTCCATTGTTGTAAATGCAATATTTGTGCAATACTTGCTTCATGAGAACAGTCTGCTACCACCCGAAGGCATGCCATGTGCCTCACAAGTGACTGGGGATGGATGAAGACTCCCCCAGCCCTTTGGTTCCCCCCAAAGGAAGGACATTTCTCCATGAAACAACTTTCTCATCTTGAACGGAAAAGGTCAGGACACCTTCTTGTCCTGCTGCTAAGTGAGATGCCTGGGGACAAGCTGTACCATTGACTGTGGATGACAGTATATTTCCGCAGCTCCATTCCTGAGCACCTTCAGCTTATTCTTGCTGATGTTCTATTTTGAGAAAGACTCTTGGCCTTGAACCCACCAAAAAGAAAGGCTCCAGGATGGAAGCCTTGATGAGAAAAAGTAGACACAGAACTTTCCAGCTGTGTTCTCACCTCCTCCCAGCAGTGGTGCACACCACAGGCATTCAATAGCCCCGGTGACAGTCTGGCAGACTCTTCGCTATTGATGGGTTTGAGGAATTTTTCATGTCACATTTAAGCCTTGCACAAGTTATGTCTCAGGATCTTTCTTGGCTTGCCTTGCTATGACTTGGCTGTTAGCTTGCCAGAGCTCATGATCGCTTCTTCTTTCCTTGTCTGGACGCATCTTTATGACACTGGAACAAAGAGATAACTGAGACATACCTTCACCTACCCACCCCTCTTTGCACTCCCCTCAGGTAAAGTTCTCAAATGCTGCCACTTCTCAAATGCAGACAGTTTTCAGAATTGGGTAATAAAGACTGGGGGATGGGGGGTTTGCTGCAGAAGATGAGTAAATGATGTGGTTTTGGAAGCACTGGCTATTCAGTTTTCAGTGCCTGCAGAGATACTTTAGATGGAAATCTATATTGTTAGATTAGTTTGTTCCCTGTTTCACACTAGGATGCTTAAGCCATCAAATTAGGGGTTAAACATTTTAGTGTCTTTGACGAAGAAAGCTGAAGTGATATACCACTAATACCACAGGCAGCAGAGAAAGGGGCTGTGAAAGACTGGGCTCTCTTAGCTGAATACTGTCTCTGACACGAAGCGGCCCACATAGCCATGTGCCCTCAAGCCAGATGCCTGCACACAGATTCTGAGGATGGCAGAACAGCAGTGTGAGGTGTGAGAAAGGCACTATAAGGTATCAGCTTTCAGAGCCATCCTGTCTCACTTGTCTCTGCCATGCACCATTCACACACAATGGGGTCACAGTGGCTTTTTGAACCAGCACTTATATCTCACCACTGAAAATGTGTGAAGAGCCCCATCTCACAGACAGCAGAGGCCCTTGATGCCAAGCTCTGGGCTCTGACACACTGGAGGAGCCCTGCCTGGACCTGCCACGCTGGCAATCTGACAGCCAGTGGTTTGTACCTGGCCAGGCCACCTAGGCAGTTTTGCCTCCCTCTGTTTCATTTAGCTTGAAGAAGCCTACACAGTATCTTAAATCTGAAGAAAGCTTTTTCATACATGTCTGTGGCTTTGTTTATAAGGCAGTGACCAGGCCAACAAAGGTTAGGTGTCCTCACACAGAGGAGGAGAGGAGGTGTTCAAGGCCTCCATGGAGGCACTGATAGTTCAAGTTTTGTCCATGGAGAATCAGGTGCTGGTGTGGTCCTTGTGTTGGCTACCGTTCCAGCCATAAGAGTCATGGTGGGAGGCAGTCTCACACTGGGTGCAGATGACCTGGAAGAACAAGTCCTGCTGCACCTGCTCAGCATGCAATGGTGATCCAGACTCCCTTCAGACACAATGAAGTATAGTGGGCTCCAAGGCACGATTTGCAGGGGTGGGCAAAAGCATTCAGTTCACCCTACAGAACCATAGAATCATAGAATAGTTTGGGTTGGAAAGGACCTTAAGATCATCTAGTTCCAACTCCCCTGTCATAGGCAGGAATGCCTCACACTAGACAATGTCACCCAAGGCTCTGTCCAACCTGGTCTTGAGCACTGCCAGGGATGGAGCATTTACCACTTCCTTGGGCAACCCATTCCAGTGCCTCATCACCTTTACAGTAAAGAACTTCTTCCTTATATCCAATCTAAACTTCTCCTTTTCAAGTTTGAACCCGTTACCCCTTGTCCTATCACTACAGTCCCTGATGAAGAGTCCCTCTCCAGCATCCTGCAGGATCCTTCCTTTGCACCTCAGCAACATTCAAGCCACCACTGAAAAAGTTCAAGTGTCTTAAGGGGACTGTTTATTATTGTATGACCAGGTGTAGCCTTTTTGCTCACGTAGACTTTTTACGTTTTTTTTTTTCAGATTTTGCTTGTGGATGACATGCCTGGCATCTGAAGGAAAGCAAATATGCCATGCTGTTGTTGGAAGACCCCCAGGCAGGGGAAGACATGAACATCATAGGGGTTCCCACTGTGTTTCTCTAACAGTATTCCCACAAAACAGAAAAGTGGCAGCCCATCCAAATTGCATGAAGTTGCACAGCATATCAGGGAACATGGATGATGCAAAGACACAAGAATCCTGCTAGTTGTTTCCTTGACACAAAGGAATCCGTGCTGGATGAGTGCCCTCATTGCCTGTCTGATGTGCAATACTCAGTGGATTTTGTAGAATAGGGCTACAGATTTTGACCATCAGTGAGGGCACATCCCATGGTTGCCAAAAGAGCGGTGAAAGCTGTGAAAAGGTGCATTCGCCTCAGTGTGACCTCTTGCTGCAGCCAGCCCACTGACAAGAACTATGAGAAGGCAACCAGCCTGCCCTCCTCATCCCATCCCATGCTAGGAAAGACCACTGGTACACTGCTTCTCCTTCTTGCTGATCCTCCAGATAAGGACATTAAGTAACGTATTCCCACTGAAAGTTTGCTCATCCTCAAGCAGATGCTACTAAAGATCTGAAAAACTCCAAGGCAAAGCCTGGATAGCTTATTTCCCTTCCAAGGGACACTACCAAAGTCTTAATGATAGTCTACCAATGGCTTAAAACTGGTTTCTCCTACTGGCAGTGGAGCACAAACTGTTAATGTTCTGAGACAGCTCTGAGTTTCCTGAAAATTGATCTCCACCAACTCTATCTTGAGTTATGATGAATAATGTTACACAATTTTCAGCTTAATCTGAATTTCCATCTTTGTCAGAAACTGCTGTCCTAATTCCCTCGCTGGCAAACCCCAGTACACACAGAGCAATTGTTTTCAATGGAGTTGTGCTAGCAGTCTGCAAGCAAGAGCAAGCTTTGGTTCTTCAAACCAATTCTATAGTTGCTTCAAAAATTCCCCCTCCATGCTATAAATATTGGTGCTATTTTAGGCTAATGGTATTTTTCTTTATAAGCCTAGCCCCATCGGAAGTTTCCTGCCCATATTTGGGTAAGTAACAAAGGACAAATATGATTTCCCCCCCCCCTTTTAAGTTGTTAAACTTCAACAATAATAAAGGTATTATGTAGAGTCATCTCAAAAATATATCCCATATATCATTCTGAGATAAAGATCTTTGTCTGAGACTTTGTCTGAAAAGGATAATGTTTCACTCCTGGCGCCTGCAAGTCTACTCTTTATAGCATAATACATATTTGTTATACAGTTACTAGACCTGGTTAGGTACAATGCCCAAAAATCAGTTTGTGCTTTTTTTTTTATTTTATTTTTTTTGCCAAATAACAAAGCTCATCAGCCCATTGCTTCTTCTCTACCTGCTGAATGCTAACCAAAACCCTGGGAACTGCTTGGTGGAGGCAGTGGGAAAGTGCTTGTGTCCCTAAGTGTTACCCACAAGGGTGTAAGTTGTAGTAGAGCACAGAACAGCTTGCAGTCAGAGCAATTTGGGTGCACTTTAAAATACCAACACAGTCATTTTCTTTGGAAATCAGGGAAATTAGGATGTGCCTGTGTGTTGCAGGAGGTGTGTGTGAGAAATCAGTTCCTACAGGAATTACAGCTCCATTGAAATTCCCCTTAAAATTTTGTTGAGTTCTGGGAATAATTTAAAACCCCAAGCTACAACATTCAGACAGCACTGAAACATTGCCCAGCATGTTTTGTATAACAACTATTTGGGAATTTTCATTTTATAATTAGTTGTTCTCAGTTCTGTGTTTCAGATGTAAATATATACCTCTGTATATACAAAATATGAAGGATTAAAGTGGAGCAAGAAATTGTAGGACTCCTAAATGCCTAACAGAGGCAGGGCACTCAAGGGAAGTCCCCCAGCAGGTTTTGCTCCTGCAGTTTCACTTGCTGACCCATCCCCTCAGCCGCTGCATTTCTGATGGTGCACCAGGTTCCATCAGAGGATGCTCCTTCGGGGCTGGGGATTCCTGGTGGGTGCTGTTGACAGCCAGCCCCTAGAGAATCACCGAATTCACTCCATCTCACAGGATCTGAGTATCACTAGAGACATGAATTTGCTGCTACTCCCTTTCCTTCCCCCTTTCCTTGTGCTCTTTCTGTGGTATGGTTTGTATCTATTCTTTAGCCAGATTCAGATCTCATAAATATCTAAAGTAAAAGTATAAAACCTGTTAAAGGAGTTAAATGTGATATACTGAAGCCATGTTAAATATAGGAGCAGATTTCACAAGTAAAAGCAAAAAAAATTCTAGAGGCTTCTTGTTTATAATTTCTAATTTATAAATTGTTTTATTTGGTGAGTAGTTTCCAAAGTTAATGGCTTTAATAAACTCTTTATAAACCAGAGTGCTTATCTCCTCTATGCTGAGGGCCAGGTGGTACCATCAGATTTTTACTACAGATTTCTGCAATTTGGCTTCATTAATGCGGCAGACAGCAGTTTCCACACCTCACAGAGGTATGTTCTCAGCTTCCAGAAATGGCGGAGCTCTGGAGCCCCGCGACTCCCCTGTTTGCATTGGAAGGATCCTCCGCAGGGGTGTGATTTGAGCAGAAGGAGGTGGAACAAGCCAAAAAAATTAAGCTGCATGATAGCACTAGGAAAAGCAGATTTGGAGGAAAAATTGAGCTCAGGTTAGTGCTGACCCTAGCTTGGAAAATCATATGCTCTCCAACATCCACATCTATACAGCCACTAGGGAGCTGCCTGGTTACATGTGATTTTACCCATCTGTTATTTAAATCACAGATCCAAACTCAAACCCTGGAGCTTGCAGAAACGATGTGGATCAGTGTCATTCCTTGGATACCTTTTCTATAAACTGCTGATGGATCTGGATCAGGAAGTTTTCCAGGCAGGATGATACTCCGGACTTCCACAGCTCACTGACTCTAGAACTGGGGTGATGAATACATGCTCATTCTGTTCTCTGCCCCAAAAACCAGCTGCCTGCTGCCACCGTGCTGCTTCTTCAAGGGAAATTCACTTCCTTGCTCCCATAGTAATCTTCAGATATGTTGACTTGAGATATTTAATTTTCTCTGGTATCCCATAGTCAGAATTTCTAGAAGTCTGGAAACGACATCTGACTTAACCACAGCAGGGAATCCCCTGTGTTAACTTACTTTTAGTTTTCTTTTCTATTTCTTTCCACCTGTATTGCCTGTGGTTTGAGTAACAGAGGGACAGAAGAGTAACCTCCTAGGTTTCAATATGTGCCCTATTAAAGGTAAATATCTAGGCAAGTGTCTCCTTGTCTCTCTCTGGGTTCCTTGTATTTTTTTCTGCTTGACTTTCTTGCATTTGTTCTTTTCCAAAGCTATCAGATGATTTGCGCACTTGCTAGAAAAATGTTGTAAAAAAACTTTGTGTAAAAGAAAACATTTTTTTCTTTATTTTTTTTTAGGGTGTCAGACATACTAATTCTTACTACTTTTACATAAATTTGAAAACAATAGAAGCATTCCTACACTATAAGCTCAGTTTCAGAAATGTGGAAAGTATGCTTTTTGGTTTATAGTCATTCAAAGAAGTGGTTTAATTCAGAACAAATTTACAATTTGGCTAATTGAAATTGCAATTACTCAGTGAGTAAAGCAAAAATATTCAGCCCCAAAATGTAGGCTTTCTACTGTAGCAGAAGAAAGGAGCAGAGTCAGATCAGATACTGAGGGTTTGCTTGTGTGGTCCTGGTTGCAGGATCTTGACAAATGTGGTTCCCTGAAGACCTGGGGAAGGAGAGTGTCCTGCCAGGGCAGGCTTGGGCGGCAAGATCTGGATTGTAGAAATGCCACCAGGAAGCCAAGTTTTTTATAAAAGAGGGTGTAGAGAGAAAAATTTTGAAGAAAAGGGAACTGGAACATGGAGGTCAGGACAACTTGAAGCCTTTTTGTCTGTATTTTTGTCCTTGAAGAGTGTCACCAGCTCATGTGTCAAGGTTGCAGATGTCTAACCATAGCTTCAGTGCACTTGGAACTCCCTTACCAAGCACTGCAGTAGAGGAATCTGCTCAATAAGCTAGTCATCTAGTCAGCATAGTCACACTTACTGGGGCTCAGACCAGCATGGTCATGTAGGTGGCACCTCTGATGTCTTTGACTTCCTGTGCAGGTGGATAACACAGGCAAGAAATGCGCTGTAGGGCCTGCTGCACACTGATGATTGGGTTTGCTTCTAGGTTGGAAACTCAGGCCTGTTTGTATTATTCTCTGTATTAAGATGGCATGGGACCGCATGTTACCAGGGATTATCACTGAAGCTGAAATTAGCAAACAGTGAATCAAAAATCTTGTGGGAGCTTTAATACATGATGGAAGGCAATATTTCCTATCCTGTTGGAAAAGAAATCCGTCTTTCTGCAGCTTTTCTTTTCTTGCCCAATATTAAGAACGGAGGCAACACAACATTCGCAGTCACTCAAGAGTGTGCAGTTTGTTTTCCAGTAAGTCCAGCTTGCTGCTCATTACAGCAGGTACTAGATGCTGAGACATCATCACTTCAGAGCAGGTAGAAGACAAGATATCATACAAAATCATGTGTTGTGTGAAGACAGTGGTGGAGGAAAGATTATTCTTTGTAACAGCTAAAGAAGAGGGGGACGCTCAGTGACTAACAAATGTGGATTTAGAACAAACATAATGAGGAAGTGTCTCTTCTTGAAAAATCAGCTGTGGAAACCATTATTACCAAATGCTGTGGAGAACAAAGTGGATATAGTGGATATAAGCTTTAAAAAAAAAAAACAAAACAACAAACAACACAAAAAAGTATTAAACACATTTTTAAGACCCTTTATTTGTTATTGAACACAGTGAGACAGCCATCATCTTTAGAGCATCAAGTCGGTATGTGTCAGAAACTGACAAGGTAATACCAGGCAAATAGTTGCTCTAGATTGGTGTGGTTTTTTCACACAAGTTCCCAAAGCATCTGCTACTGAGCTAAGTGGCCCCTATACTAATCCAGTGTGGCTGCGATGGTGTTACAAACATTGCAACTATATTGAGTGGAAAAATAATCGAAATCACATTGACTTGCGTGTTTTTGTTGAAGGAAGATTCCAACTATGTGACATCTCTGTAGGGTGTCTGTAGCAGTATGAGAGAGGGTAGATGGTGCTCAGAGCACACAGAAGAATAGACTTTGTCTCCTTTGAGTATATAGGTCACCCTATAGTGACTCTATAGAAAAACTTGGGCCCACTGTAGGAGAGGATCTGGTTCGAGTCCATATTAACAACCTGAATGTGCACAAGTCCATGGGACCTGATGAAATCCATCTGCAGGTCCTGAAGGAGCTGGCGAATGACATTGCTAAGCCACTGTCCCTCATATTTGAGAAATCATGGCAGTCAGGTGAAGTTCCTGATGACTGGAAAAAGGGAAATATAACCCCCATTTTCAAGAAGGGGAAAATGGATGACCCGGGGAATTAGAGACCAGTCAGTCTCACCTCTGTGCCTGGCAAAATCTTGGAGCAGATTCTCCTGGAAGGCATGCTAAGGCACATGAAAATCAACAAGGTGCTTGGTGACAGCCAGCATGGCTTCACTAAGGGGAAATCCTGCCTGACCAATTTGGTGGCCTTCTATGATGGGGCTACAGAACTGATGGACAGGGGTAGAGCAGTTGATGTCATCTACCTGGACTTGTGCAAAGAGTTCGACACTGTCCCACATGACATCCTTGTCTCTAAATTGGAGAGACATCAATTTGCTGGGTGGACCACTCGGTGGATAAAGAAGTGGCTGGATGGCCGCACACAAAGCGTTGTGGTCAATGGCTCAATGTCCAGCTAGAGACCAGTAACAAGTGGTGTCCCTCAGCGATCGGTGTTGGGACTGGTCTTGTTTAACATCTTTGTCGCTGACATGCACAGCGGGATTGAGTGAGCCCTCAGCAAGTTTGCCGATGACACCAAGATGTGTGGTTCTGTTGATACGTTGGAGGGAAGGAATGACATCCAGAGGGACCTTGACATGCTTGTGAGGTGGGCTGATGCCAACCTCATGGAGTTTAACCATGCCAAGTGCAAGGTCCTACACCTGGGTGGGAGCAATCCCAGGCACAGCTACAGGTTGGGCAGAGAAGAGATTCAGAGCAGCCCTGCAGAGAAGGACTTGGGGATGTTGGTTGATGAGAAAATGAACATGAGCCGGCTTCATTGTGCGCTCGCAGCCCAGAAAGCCAACTGTATCCTGGGCTGCATCAAAAGGAGCGTGACCAGCAGGTCGAAGGAGGTGATCCTGACCCTCTGCTCTGCTCTTGTGAGACCTCACTTGGAGTATTGTGTGCAGTTCTGGTGTCCTCAACATAAAAAGGACATGGAACTGCTGGAACAAGTCCAGAGGAGGGCCACGAGGATGATCAGGGGACTGGAGCACCTCCCATATGAAGACAGGCTGAGAAAGTTGGGGCTGTTCAGCCTGGAGAAGAGAAGGCTGCGTGGAGACCTCATAGCGGCCTTCCAGTGTCTGAAGGGGGGCTATAAGGGTGCTGAAGAGGGACTCTTCATTAGGGACTGTAGTGATAGGACAAGGGGTAATGGGTTGAAACTTAAGCAGGGGAAGTTTAGATTGGCTTTAAAGAAGTTCTTTATTGTAAGGGTGGTGAGGCACTGGAATGGGTTGCCCAGGGAGGCTGTGAATGCTCCATCCTTGGCGGTGTTCAAGGCCAGGTTGGACAGAGCCTTGGGTGAGATGGTTTAGCGGGAGATGTCCCTGCCCATGGCAGGGGGGTTGGAACTAGATGATCTTAAGGTCCTTTCCAACCCTAACTATTCTATGATTCTATGATTCTGTTATTCTATGACTTGGTGATACTGAGGGGCTGTATTAATAACATCAGCTGCTGAAATCCTATGTTTATTCAGGAAGGTTAGTACTGAGAACACCCACATGAGCTTCTACGAGGTGCCCTACTTGCACAATGCTGGTGCTTCACCCATTTTCCCTCTCCATTTGCTGTGCAGGCACTTTGGAGAAGCAGACAAGTGGCCAGCTGGGAAGAAAGCCAGTCACATCCTCTGGTGATGCTTGGGGGAACGCCAGCCAATGAACTTGCTGTGAAGGTTTTGCTTTAAGGCTATTATTCACCACTTCATCTGTAGCAACAGCACTTCTGTACGTGATGTCCTCCATGTCATTGCCAGTCCTCTGAGTCATCAGCTCATGGAGGAAAGAACTTTGTTTTCTTTTTGCTCTCTGCTGAGCATCCAGGGTAAGCACTTTCTTTTGGTCCACCTGGACTCATCTCAGCTTTATTTAAAGTTTTCCCAGGAGCTTGTTAAAATAATGCTTATGTTTTCTTGTTTCATGTTTGTATAGGTGATGGGGAGGAGAAATTTCCTGTGTATGCCTTTTGAAAAAAATACATTTGGAGAATCATTGAAGTGGTTTTTTTACCTAAAGTAAATTTTTTGAGCTTTCATGTAGCCAAAAGAGAACCACAGTGAAAGGATATTAAAAGAAATGCTCCCCTCTCCCCAAAACCCACTTTGAAGAGGTGGAGAACACTTGTGTATCTGTTCAAAGACTTATGAATTTGCTAGCAATCATCCTGTTGATCCCGCATCCCCATCGTATACAGTTGCTGCTTTTGATTTTGAAAATGTTCCCAGACTAATTTTCAATTGATCCCAGACCAGAAATATATTTGTAAGCAGTTGTGTGGCTGTGTTATGATCAGGTACTTTCAAGTGTAAATATCGGTCCTAGAGAGGGACAAGGAAAAGAAACAAAACAAGGCACAAGTGTGTCTTGCTGTGGTGTGAAGTGGCATCATGGAAGAAATCCCTATCTTGGATTTTACTTACAAGAACTTACCTCAAATATTTGGACTATTTTGTCAGTAGTAAAAATATTCATGATTCGCACCAAAGCAGAAGATGAAAATCAGTGGGGGATCAAGGAAGTGTTTTGTGCCTGTTTAAATCTCATTCATGTCCAGCTAATTGTGAGATTCAGTGTTGCTCTGAATAGAGGATTTTAAGCATATACTGGAATTCTTTCTGACTTGAAGCCTGAATAAATTATCCCTTTTCAGTAAATTCAGCGTGGACAAAACTTTCTTTGAACAATTGTCTCTAACTCCTAACACTATATTCAGTGCTCTAAAATAAATACAGACAATCTGGCCGCAGAGTTCAGTCTCATGTTTCAAAAATAGTTTGGTGGTAAAACAGCTCTTTTTTTGTGTGTTTTTCTTTTTGAATGCAATAGTAAATGCTTGAGAACTGGGACAAAAGTTAGTCCTTGCACCATCCTGCCTATCACCACTTCTTCCAGAGTTACAGAAACAGAAGAGATTACAGTTTTAAAATACTAGTGTGCTGTCACTGGGCTTGTTTTTGTTGGCCTGACAAGCCACCAGCTGCTGCAGTTTGTTTGCCATTTCACAGGCACCTCTTGAGGTATTTAAACAAGGTTTTCAGTAACTCAGCACCATGGCCCTTCTTAAGTTATATGGCATGTTTTAGAAGAGACAGAGCCCCATCCGTCCTGGCCTTGAACAGTTTCAGGAAAGGTCCTGGCTTGAGATCCCTGTGCAAGTATTTCCATGAAATTACATGTGGTGATCTGAACAACAGATAGCTTATTAAGAGAGCGATGATTTCCCCATTTCCTTGGTAATAAGTACAATGATTGAGAAGTACAGCACTTCAGTTTGGAAAAGCATGTCTTCACTTATCTGATCAAGATAAGAATAATGCTGGAGATAGGTAACACTAGAAATTGCTTGGACAGGGAAGCTGTCCTTGGACTGTCTTTGTGAATGCAGACAAATCTCCCAGACAAGGAGCCACATGAAAAGTGTTCCGATAGATCCCAAACTTGGAGCCTCAGACTTCTTCCTTTGCTTTAAAGGGAAGTTTCCTATTCAAAATGAAAGCTGATCTCATGCTTCCAGGTGCTTTACCAGGCTGGCTCTGGGCAGCTGGCATGCTGATCATGCTGTAGTTGTGGCAGCACAGAGCTGCAAAACCAGGCCGAAAAGCAGCCTGGAGTAGCCAGAAACACGCTTCTGGCTGCTGCAGTTAGTCCTGCCATCCAATTTACATTTACCGTGGGTGTGCCTACCCCACGCAACTGTGCTTACAGCCTATGCACACTCCTCATCTCCCCCCATGCTTTGGTCCCCAGCGCACGAAAGGTGAGAACAGCAGAAGGACGGCGCTATGTAAACGGTCATGCTCTGATTCAAGCAAGCCTGTGTGTGGTGGTGCTTAGGACAGTCAGACAACCTGTCCAAATTGACAGTGGTGGCTTGTGATTTTGAAGTTAAGCATGTGCATCAGTGCTTTGCCAAGCTGGAGTGCCATGCCAAGAGCCGGGGAGCCAGTGTTTGGCAGTGAGACAGCAAAAGCCTTAAATGACTTTGGCTCTTTTACCACATTGCAAAAGGGCCTAGGAAAGTTCAATCTTCACACCTGGCAGTTGAGATAATTATCCTATCTCTTGCAAAAACATAATAGGTGCTTTGTTTGACTTGTGATGAACAGCAACAAAGTGTAATTGCTGAACTGAGATGCCAGCGTAAGAGAATAAAAGTACTGAGGTGAAGGCTTTGATGTGGCAGAGGACAGTGGCCCAGACAGTAAGCATTACATTCCATCCACTTTTTTCTCCTGAAGATATTCCTTACATTGCAAATCCCTTTCTTAAATGCAAATCTGCAATTAAATACGCTCTGTTCCATTGTTGCCTAGTGAAGCTGAATATCAAAACACAAAACCAGGCTGCCCTTCTACAAATGCACCATGTCACCAAATGGAGGGATTCAATAGCAGCAACTTCTGAGGCTCCAGAAGATCAAATACTTATCAGGTGTGTTTTATCTAAAACTTGCAATTCATTTGCCAGGCACAAGCAAAACAATGATGAAATCAAAGCTCTTTCTTCTCACCCTTCTCCTTTCCCAACCCTGGGGTGCCACAAAATGAGAAGAAAGGCATGTTGCCACCCCTTGCTCCAATGCTGCTGATGTTTGTGTGGCAGCACCTACATCAGAATAGAGGATTTGCTGTGTTGAGCAATCTGTAAAACTAGCCAGACTTTTCCCTGGAAAATTTATGGTCTTTAGACTATAGCAAGCAAAGCTACACCTCTTAATGGAAACTTTTTTTCCTCAAAAACTGGCTGTAGTTCAGTGGGTAGAAACCCTGCATGGGGGTTCTCTTAATTATTTAAATTTCGTGGTAAAATCATGAATACCATGTTCTTGGTTCTAAGCCAGGCACTAGAAAGGTCTGTCTACTTACGGTTCTCCCTCAACATCTTCCAATCACATTTTAAAGATTCCTTTCAGTTTAATTTTAGGTTGCCTTCTCAGCACATTAAACCTCCAAAGCAGAATGAAGTCAAAGGGATTAAATCAAGGGTCAAGCAGCATGGCAAAGATACAAACCTCTTTTTTGTTTGCCAGAGGTCCTCTGACATTTCTATGAACACTACAGCCTGGCAACAAAGCAGTAGGGACTGTTGACATGCATGTCAAGAGCTACGTGTTTTCCAAAGCCTTCCCTTTGACCCCTTGCACTGAGTCCCCAGCCTCTTTTGCAATGTAGTCACATGCACCTCAAATACTGCATGAGCACTTGCTGTGTCCACATCCAAGTGCTGGCAACATATCTGATCAAACAGCCCTGCAATGGAGGCAAGGTTTTACTTTGGTTATACAGCACTTACAAACCGTGTTTTCAACACCTTAGCAACTAATCTGTTCACCAAAAAGCAAGCCTGTGTTTTTATGATGGCAAGACAATCGCCAGGTTTTGAAATGGGAGAGGATTTAGAAAGACCTAGTACTGACAAGTGTCCTGGTAAGGTAAGGAATTCAAGACAGTTGTGAGCTACAAATATTCATCTCTGACTTGCTCAGGATAGGTGGTTAAACAGTGATCTGAGAACCTGCTCTCTGGGAAAAACCCTCGATGGAGGAAAGCTCCTCAGAAGCCAAGGGGCATCACAGGGTGTGTTTAACCACTCTCAGCAGATCCATACTGCACAGTAACTAGAGTTACACGAGAAGGTAACAATTTGGTTCAGAACTGTATTTTTCATGGCTGGTGAGTAAAATAAAACTATTGACTTGTCTGGCAGAAACTGCTTTTAAAAGACACACAAACTTATGTTACATATCTGACAGCTCATTAGCAAAAGCCTAGGGCTATCACTGTACCAATTCAGTTTAACCTCTGAACAACCTGGGTCCAACTTTCACCTAATGATTGCTCCATTTAGTTTACCAGGCATTGCCAAACCCTATGCATTAGAAATATGTCTTGTGTGGGATGGGCTTTGTGGAGGCACCTCTCCAGAAGCTGAGGTGATCTAGTTCATGAATAGCTGCTGGCTCACAAGGTTGAGCAAAGCTCCAGCTCTACCCAGCTGCCCCATGGCACCCAAACCTAGCAAGGGCACCCAGCCCTGGCAATGGCATCCCTACATTGGCAGAAAAAAGAAAGGAAATAAAGCTTGTATCACAGAAACACAGAACCGTTTAGGTTGGAAAAGACTTTAAGATGATCAAGTCCAGCCATTTACCTAGCACTGCCAGGTCCACCACTAAACTGTGTCTGTAAGTGCCACATCTACATGTCTATTAAATACCTCCAGGGGTGGTGCCTCAGCCACCTCCCTGGGCAGCCTGTTCCAATGCTTGACAACCTTTCAGTGAAGAAATTTTTCCTAATATCCAATATAAACCTCCCCTGGCACAGCTTGAGGACATTTTCTCAAATAGGAGTTATGTGTCCACAGGCATGTTAGTGCCATTTGGGTTGGGTGAAAGAGTAGGTGGGTGGCAGGAAAGGAGCAAGTGCTAAAGCAAAAATTACTGCCAACAAAGATAGCAACAAAGATGTCATAGTTTAACCACAGAATCCACAGTACTGAGCCTATCCCAATTATAACCACAAAATACAGAATCTTTAACCACAGTAATCAGATGATTTGACCAATATTCAGCACAAGGATCTACAGAGAACAGCTCAAACACTGGAAAATAATTTTGGGAGCATTCATTTTCAACATGTGCAAACATCCATTCAGAGCAGTGTCTTGGCACCACATGTGCTGTGGAGCTATCTTTTTCTCAGCAAACGCTGTAGCACATTCATTTCTGGCAGGTGATGCTGATGGAAGGGAGTGAACCCTGATGAGCTGGGCTGCACACTTGCAGCACTGCAGTGTGAGCAATGTGTGCCTTGCTATAGGGTTCCCTCTGAGAGAGAAAAACTCAGCCCATGAAGGAATACCTGTGCTTCAGCTAGCTAGCTGGTCAGAAACAAGGCCTTAAATGTGCAGATATGGCCTCAGATAGTTCCCTCTATTTTTTTCTACTCCCTGTTGGAGACTCCAGCATGAGTGGGCCATGAATGGGCTCCATTCATGCTTCAGGCTTAGGATCATGAATTCAGTCCACAGGTTTCCCTCATCGCATTGAACACCTTCGTTCTTGTTGCATTCTTGGCCAAATGCAACTCAGAGCACACAGCTCTGATCCCAGCTTCAGAGCAGACCTCTCCAGCCTTTTTCCATGCTGATTTTGTGCTGCATTTTCTGGCTACACAGCTCTGTGCAAACTGATGTTCCTTGTGAACACAAGGTCTCTTGTGCTCAGTGACAGTCGTAAATATTTTAAATAGTAATGGGAAGCTTTTCATAGTCTTCAAAGCACTGATCTAAAACTTCCAGCTGTAGATCTCATGTGGTTTATATTAGAACATGACAATAATGCGAGTTAGAATATAAGGCCAACTTTAGCAATAAAAGGACACAGTTTCCACCTATTTAAACTCATGCATCTTCTTACAGATCATCATTGTTCATAAGGGATTTCTGGGACTCTTGTTAGAGAGATTTGGGCTTCTAACCTTTTCTTAATGATCAAGAAGACCAGTTTCGGAAGTTAAAAGAAAACAGTACTCATTCTGTTCTTCTGATACCATATTCCAGGATTGCTTTAAGCTTTACTTTTTTTTTTCTTCCATTGCAAAATTTGTTCTCCTGCGTATCACAGCAGAAGACATGATCCCTAAATATCCTGCAGGAAAAAGCTGCAGGAGAACTAAATAATCGTTGCCAAATCCCATCCACCAGATTGGAATCTTTACATCAAAGTCTGAGCAGCTGCAGCTTCAGGATAACCAGAGAGGTACTCACGTGCTTGAAGAAGAGTGTACTGAACAATTCAAGCTAACTGCCTTTACCTATTCTAAACCAGCCATGTTTCATATAACAAATCAATAATGTGTGTTTCCCCTCTTTCCTAGTCCTTTGCTCAGTTTCTGTGACCTGTTGCCAAAAGTGTTTTAAGAGGATGAAAGATGCTTTGTAAGTTAAGAACTATTAAAGAGAACTGGAAATGGGATAGAGCAAAAATATGTCTTCAGATGCTTTGAAAACAAAGTCATCCTGGTGGGATACCCAAATTGAAAACAAACCTTCCTCAGGGGCACAGGCAGCATGGATTTGAATGAAGTGGCGGAGAAACTTACATGTCTCTGAACACATCACATGACATGGGAATCTCTGTTGTGCTGGCCAATGCAAATGAGAGGAATGGATGGGGTGCTGCAGCACCTTCCCCCTCCTTTCACACACATGCATGTGGTCCATTCAGTCCACAAGAAACACATGACTATTCCTGAGGCTGAACAGCAAAGAGTCTGTAAATTATATGAATACAGTTTAAGCTCGTAGGGATAGACCCTCAGTAGGTAGGGAGCTTACGACCCCTTTCACAAGGGTAGTCCTCTCCATATAGGTGAATCCTGAGGACTGTATCTGAGAAAATGCATTTTACGAATCCATTTTATGAACCCATTATATGTTTCTCCTCTGGGACCATAAATTCCAAGCAGCTAGATGTGATTGTTCAAAGTTTTTGGGGCTCTTTTGCCCACTGAGAAAATGTCAGATGTTACAAAACATGTACCTCAAGAAGAAGTCTAGATGTTTCGGGGAGTAGTGAGTTCACCACAGAAAGGAGCAGGCACTAGTGATCTGGTAACCATATGGTGAGCAACCACCTCTGTGCTCAGAGCTTACTTTAGTCTACAGCAACCTTGAAGCAAAGGAGAGGGTTGGTGCTCTCATCATGAAAGTAAACATATTTTGTATACCATCTGGTATGATACCACCTCTTATAGACTGCTGAGTTCAAAAGAGTACATCATTACTGTGTACAAACTAATTTATATCCTGCTGATCTGCTCCGACTCTCCTGAGATGAAGAGAGAGAGACCATTTTTAGCATGTAGACAGTCCAAAGAAATCTTTCAGAAGCATATATTAGGTAACATGTCCTCAAAGAAAGATGCCACCTCACTTCATCAGGAATGTCACCCAGTTAGGACAGAGAAGCCAGATGGGCCTCCAAGAGCCTGTCTCTATAGTGTCAGAGAAGGTGCCTTAAGATCGCTTTGATGCTCTAACTTACCAAACCCTTCACTGCCCTGGGATCACCTCTCTTCACTGCTCCCATGGGCTGATCTGTGGCTGTTGAGATGGTGTCAGGAGAGGAAATGTAAAGAGAATGCTCTGGGTGCCCTGCATGGGGTTAACAGAGCCCAGCAGCACTAGTTGCAGTGACGCAGAAGTTTCTTTTCAATTCCATGTCCCCAGAAAGCCTCTCTGCTCCTAACCTCTTTGTCAGACTTTTCCTCATTAGAAACAGAAGAAATAGGAAAGATTCTCCATTCCTAATTTCAACAAGAAAAGTATCCAAATATTCAAAGGTGGTCTCTTATCTTACACCTGACCCACCTGAGGTCATGAATTATAGTAAAAATGAAAGTGATAATTAAAAAAAACCCAAACATCTCAGACCTTGCAGCCTGATTTCTTGCTGAAGTGCCCCAAAAAAGTGCGAGGTCAAATCAACGTAAGCATAAGCACTCAAATCCACACTTGCTGCTCTTCATTTTCATAAGGAAAGGGGAGAAATCCTCTTTCCAAGTGTGGCCGTGGCTTTGCTGAGTCACATGCCGCTGAGCAAGTGAATGTAAGCTACATGTCAGACACTGCCACTGAAACTGGGTGCCCTTTCTGCACAGTTGCCAGTGACTACACAGGGGATGCATGAGGTGAAAAGTCAGCCAGAGAGACCCCGCTTCCTCTCCCTGCTGTGGCTGCCGCTCGCTGTAGCACATCCAAGCCACTTTCTGGAAACCAAAATCTGAGGCTGTGGATGGTTGTGTTTACAGGTGGGGCTGGGAGGTAATGAGAGTGAGTGCTACGGCAGTCTTTGGCCTCAGCACAGGTCAGCAAGCATCCCAGATGGGAATCTCTGAAGTAAAGCACAGCACAAAAGCTCTACTTACCCTAGCAGAAACACTGGGTTCTGGCTCTAGCTATGGCCAAAATGAATTGGATCTATTTTCACATAGAAGAATTTACAAATAGGTACATATACATAAGGGAAAATTATTTGATTGCACTCTTTGCTACAAAATACTTGTACTCACAACAACGGCTTTTCAATATAACAAACACAGCTACTTATTGCTCCTGTTTATTTCAGCACTCAAGAGCTGGAATGGGGTGAAAAATACAGGACAATTCACTAAAGGACTTAAATTTCATATGCTTCAAAAAATATCTCTCTCCTTTTAATATTGGATCTGCTTTTGCTGTGTTGGCATGACACAGTAGCATCTGGAGACATCTGTTGTTATGTTTATATTAGCAAGCAATTTGGTACAGTAGGAGTGTATCAGTAGATAGAGCATTTGGTGCTGAGTCACATACTCACAATGTGCAGTTTAGGGTGCTTACTTTCAACTAAACTGGGTCTGGCTCTCAGAACCAAGCACTCCCATTGCGCATGTGGCTCAAAGCTGTCTGCAGAACTCATTCAGAGTTCAGTCTCTTACGACCCATCAGGAATTAGGGCACATTTGGTGCACACCTGAGGCACAGTTCCAGGTTAGTTTCCTCTGAAAGGAATCCAGTTTGCATGTGCTAAAACATTTCCACAAAATGAAACAATGTGCAATAAGCTGGTGTGACTGAGAAATTTGCTTAAAAACACACCCCTGCCCTGAACGAAAAAGCTAATGTATATGCAGGCAGTGGAGATCAGACCTGGTTATGGTACATGTGTGCACAGTAGCTGCCCAGCAAGTTCACAGTCTGGATAGATACAATAAAAAGCAGGAGATAAGTGAGACTCCTACAAGGTGAGTGTCCTGCCTGAGGCCATGCATTTTATCAGTAGTTTTATCCATGATAACTACTGCTCCCCTCTTAGTCAGCCCACTCAGGAACCTGTCGAACAGCCAGTTACTAGTGCTTGAGAAGAAGTGAATGGGCCCTGTTTTGCACTGAGGGTCCCACACGTAGCTTATGCTCTTTTAACTGAACAGAGTATAGCAGACATTTCTATAGCATGTCTTCTGCTAACAATGGTGCCTCAAAATGCCAGGTTTTGTTGCATTTTGAAGCAGTATGTTACCTTCTGACTGGCTGAGACTAGATTTAACATTGCTCCGGATGATCCTGGCAGACAGCAAATACGACACTGAGCAAAACTGACAGCCATATTTCAGCTTTGTTACAGTTCTTATTAAATGTTTGTCCTATCAGTGTCTTATATCCCTGTTTTGTGGACTTACGGGTTACTGAAAATGGCATAAAACCTAATTGTTACTATTTTGATGAACAACTCACTCTCCATTATCTAACTGCAAGCTCTTCAGGTTTAACTTTACAATCAAACCTGTTCTTTAAAAATACCTTATTTGCTTTTCCAAAGAAATTGATTTATTTCCCTAGAATTGTTGCACTCATTGCAGTTCAGTACTTCCCTGCTAACAATGGGCAGAGAAGCAACTATCTTTTTCTTTGAGTGGAGTAAGACAAATAAATTCAAGGCATCTCTGGCTTTGTGGGAAGAGCCAGTGGTGAGAGCTGCAGCAAGAAATGAGGAGCTGGGAAACAGGTTGGTGTAGTTGACTGGAGCTTCTCCAGGGTTGCTAACTAACAATTTGGTTGGTAATTCCATGGTGAAGTCCTGGTACAGCAGTGGTGTGCTGCTGTATTTACTTCCCCATTCAGGCATTAGCTGCAGTCACTTCTCCCACTGACCTGAGAGGAGATGGTAGTCGAAAAGCCTGACCCAGTATGACTTTCTGATATTCATCTTACCACAAGGATGAACAACTCTTTTCTAATGGTCTTTGTATTCCCTCCACGAACAGGAACAGGTAAAGAATGAAGGGCAGGAATGGGTGAAGGTGACATTACAGTGGGGATCTGCTATAGGCCACTCAACCAGGAAGACTGAGTGGATGAGGCCCTAACTACAGACAGATAGGTGCTGCTTTGTGTTCTCAAGCCCTGGTCCTCAGCAGGGGACTTCAACCACTCTGATACCTATTAGAGAGACAACACAGCAGGGTACAAGCAATCGAGGAGGTTCCTGAAATGTGTCGATGATCACTTCCTTCTCCAAGCAGCAGAGAAACCAATGAGGAGACGTGCTATGCTGGACCTTAATCTCACCAACAAGGAGGGCCTGGTGGGTAATGTGAAGCTCAAGGGCAGCCTTAGCTTCAGTGATCATGAAATAGTGGAGTTTGAAATCCTTAGGGCAGTGTTATTCAGTCTGGAGATGAGAAGGTTCCAGGGAGACCTTATAGCAGCCTTCCAGTATATAAAGGGGGCCTACAAGAGAGCTGAAATGCACTTCCATGCCCACCTTCCAGTTCCCACTTTGGGAACACTCTTCCAAAGTGCTCCCAGCTGCTGGCTGAGGTCACTATGCATGGCAAAGTCCCCAGCTTGGCTTCATTTCTGCATGTTAAGAAAGCAAGTTTCACACTACTTCTGAATACCAGTGTTGAGGTCTGACCATAACAAACCTCTGTACCCTCACTGTTTTTCTTATGCTCTCTTTTTATTTTTTGCCTCATCACGGGTGTGTTTGGATGTTGTGGCTGTTACTGACATAGGCAATGATTGCAAAATAATGAAGAGTCAAGAGTAACGCTACTATGTTGAGCATTCAGTGCTAAAGTGTATTATTTTTAGTAAAAAGAAGGAAAAAACAGGCTCAGAGTGACATATTTATCTTCTCCTCCTCCACCTTGTACCTGTTCCCCTCAACCCTCCTTTTCTGGCTTAAGAAAACCTAAAGTTTTTCCTATAATGTGTGGGCAACTTCAGTGCATCTACATTTCTGAGAGAGAGTGGGGAGAGAAAGGAGAAAGTGAATGACTAAGGACTGCAGCCAGGGTGGGTTTTCAGCGTTGTGCTGCTTGACACTCATTTAATAAGTTTCTGTAGGGAACCTGGTGCTTTCTTTTTGTTTCTCTGCTCACTGACAATGGCAATGAAGCAGCAGCAGCAATGCCTCAACCCTGAAACTCAGTCAGTGACCTGCAGCTTCAAGAGCTAATCTCCATCGAGCTGCTTCCTGCCGTGCCTTCCTCTCCTATCCCACCCAGGCCAAGCCAGGTTTAAGCACCCCTTGCACAGTGTGCTGGGGTGGCAATGGGCTGGCCAGCAATCCCTGAAGAGAAAACAGGGGCAGGTAGGCAAGGAAAACCTATCTGCATCCCAAATGCACACAGACGTTAACAACAACACCAGCAATGCTCCCTGTGCAGCAGTGGCTTGGAGAAAGAGAGGCACGGGTGCCAGTTGGGTTAGGATGTGTCTGCACTGAAAGGCATGCTCGCTGGCACCCATGGCTGCGTGGTCTCAGTCTGCAATGGATTTGTAAGAGGAGGTGTTGGTTTTTTTTTTCCGTTGATGATAAGTGTGAGCAGGAACAGCTGTTGACTGCTTGAAATAACAGCGGAGGCACTGAGATGTTCAAGTCAACACAAGTTGGCCTTGAGAGTTCTGAGCTCTGGCTTGAAGTGTAAGATTATCCTTCAGCTGCAGGAAGCTGATCACCCATGCCAGTAAGTGAAGTTCAGTGGAGGTGAGGTGACTCATGCAATCACTTCAGTCTGCCTGGTTCCTGAAAAGATGGTTTCTTCTCTTCCTCCCCACCCAGGACAGCCACAGTTTTACAACTGCTGCTTCCTCAGCTGCTGCTAGGTACTGCCTGAGGTGATGAGGCATCCCTGGCCAAAGGGTGAGCTGGAAATCTCTCCCCTGCTGAGGGAAAGCACAAAACACATGAACAGCCCTGCTCCCCATGGCAGATGTGGGGACACCATCTGCCTTTTCCTGCCACCCAGAAGGTTTACAGAGCCTAAGCACAAGTCTTCCCTACCACAATCCTGTGAGGCCCCATTGCCACAACACCAGCACCAGTGGGTGCCACACAGATGCTTGGGGACATTTGGGCTCCAGCTGTGTCAGGCTGGCTCCATTGAGTCACACTGGCTGGGGACCAGGTGCCAAATGAAAATAATCTCTCGTTGTGCCTACCTTGTTATTTGGGATTTTTGAATTGGTTATTTGTGGTGATTCCCATCCATTAAAGGAAGGGCATGAGTAATTTTGTACATTGCTGGTTTGCTAGTAGTGATGTCAGAAGATTAAAAGTAAAAAAGAGGACAGGAAAAATGTTACGGTCTCTTGTAATCACTTTCACTGTTTCCCAGGAATAATTAGTCAGCTTCCTTTAGCTTTTTGTGGGAGTTCTTCATGTGTCAGAAAAGAAAGAGTGAAATAGTCCTAAGGAAAAAAAAAAAAAGAAAATATGATGATAAAACCCTAGACTGGCAAGACAAAATACAAACATCTTTAATGCTTAATGGAGCACTTAAGTGAAGACATAAGAGGTGTCTAAAGCACGGACTGTAACGGAAGTGAATTGTTTTACCTCTTACATACCTATGTCTGATGGGAGAAAAGACAAGTGTGTGGATCTTAGGCAGCCTTCTCTAGTACTAATTGGGCAGAACACTTTGGCGGCCAGCTTACATCTTTGAAAGGACCTGTTACCACTGTAAGTTCAGACTGACTTGTGTGTGACATAGAAAAGCTTCTCTGCTGGCAGTAAGTAAACAGGCATTTACATTATAGCTGTGTAAAAAACTCACAAGTGGTATGGTGAAGGGAATATCTGAAATACTTTCCCCAGGTGCTGGGACAGGTCAGACAGAAGTGAGCTGGGCATCCCTGGTGTAGAAAGGAGTGACTTGGGCCTAGAATTTCCCTCCTGCTACTAGCTTTCATCATTAGTGCACAGTAATATGACCTTTTCTCTCCCCTTACAGTAAAAAGCAGGACCCCAGCAAACCTCGAGGGACATAAGGATGCTTGCCTGTGCAAAGCAGCTCTGCTTGCTATCAGTGAATGTGCTCCAGCACAGCAGGTTCCTAGCTGGTGAAAAAATGGGAATACCCTGCTGGCTGGAATCTCTTGGGCGTTAATGGATGGGTGTACCTGTTTGTAGAAACATCATTGTGTGGCAGGAAAGTATGAGCTTTGATCAAGCTTTACCGGGGAGCAGACCTCCCATAGCCAGGGGAGACACTCAGATGCAAGGGAGTTGCACACGGCTGACTTCCTGGGCAGGTGGTGCACCCCCTCCTTTGTGTGCAGGGTTATAGTCTGATTCATCCTGAGTCAGACCAGGAACTAAAGCATGGGCCCTCCAGGGCCAAGTAGGTCTTGTTGGTCCCTTTTTTCTTTCTTACTTTTACTTTTTCTCTCCCTTTTCTCCCTGCCATCCTCCAACTACTCTCCTCCTCCTCCTTCTACCCCAACAGCATTTAGTCTCTTTCTAATATAAAGAGCTCAGGATTTGGATCCTATCTCCAGTTTGCAGGGAAGAAGACAGGAGGATATTCAAAAAGCCTGTCCTCTCCTTGTTGAGATAATACATCCCCCCGGCTCAGCTGCCTAGCTTTGGCAATGCTGGCAACAGAGGCAGCCATGGTGGAGACGAAGAGCTTTACTCACCATTGCCTGAGAAGCAAATAGCCAGTACTGTTTTCACCCCTGAAAACAAGAAACCTGAAAACAAAGGCAGCAAAACACCTGTGGTTGTTCTTTCCCCAGGCTCCAGTGTTGTGCAAAGAGGCTCTTCTCTGTTGCAGAGCAATTGCCTCCCTCAGCCTCTCTGCTGCATGGCCCTGCCTGAAGCAAAGCCCCTTTGAGTCACCAGGAAGTCTTCCCTACCCAGTCAGTGCTGGAGCGTGCAGGCAGCTGACCTCGCTCCTCACGGCTTCTGCATTTATATTAAACTCTTCCTTGGGATTTTAAGATTACCAAACACACTGTTTCAACAGAACACGGATTTTCGACATATCCTGCCCAGAGGACTCAAGTTTACCTTCCCATGGGGACATTTTTCTCATAGTGGGAGAAGCAGCAATCCACTGTGTTTGAGTTGGAACACACTGCTTAACCATTGCTGTAGCCCCTCAAATATTTAACAATGCGCAGTCACTTCAAGAGGCACTCTTGCTTTTTTTCTTGTTGATATGCAAAAACTGAACATTATTTTTTCCCCTGCCTCATTTCTTCCCCCTGGATTCAGCGTTCTGTTTCTTCTCTTATTGTCAAGATTTTCAGATCTCTATTTATATTTGTGGAAAATAGGAAGTTAACATTAAACTAAGGGTGAAAATTAAAACAATCTGTGTTGTGAATACTTCGGTCACATTTAAATCTGTGCAGGGGTTTCCCATAGATGCCAACACTATCACGGTAAAAGTTACTTGCTTTCTTAAACATGTACACTTTCTCATCATTTTATGTAAAAATTGTTTTTTGTCCTGCTAGACTGTCTTCTGTGGAAACTATGCAAGATTTTCATGAAATTACCTTAAATCCTGGACTTAACTAAACCTTATGGGTCTTTCCACTCATGTCTCTTTTGTTGAAAATTACTTAATGTTAGAGCTGCTCTGAAGATTTGCCCAGCTTTCCAGCCATAGAATCTTATTACATCTTCAAACTGGACTGCTTTGACTGCTTTGTCAAATGTCTGTTTTATTTAGGACTGCTTTGAACTCAGAAAGCCAACTATCCCACTTGTTTTTACCGCTTTGAAGGAAAACATTATTAATCTTTATGCTAGTCTGTTTATGTGCAGCCTCTGCTTTTTGGAAAATATTTGTTAACTTTTTTCTGACTTCTGGTTTATATATCAACAGATGAGAAGAATTTTTATATTAATATACAGAATATTTTTAGAAGCAAAAACAATGGTTTGACTTTATTTTCACTTAGTAGTTATAAAAAATACGATTTTCTGTGCAATGTCATGAAAATATCATTGCACCACAACATGTATGATGGGAGGGATTAGCAACCTGTTGGTCTATTAATGATGCTAAATGAACACTCCCTTTTAAATTCGTATTTATCTTCTAATAGATATATCGATTTAAAGAAATCAAAACCTTTTCTTCATTTTTCCCTTCCCTCATGTTCCCAAATAATCATTAAAATCCATTGTGGTTTAACATGCCTATAAATTATATGCACAATAACTAACTGATGTGCTTTTTGTATGACTAGATCTTGCTGGTCTTATGCTTTCAGAAGGGGTTAGTGCTACACTTGCCTAGACACTAGGCAAGACCTTTTCCTTCACATAGCAAGTGCTTGTACCCTGGTGAGGCATGGAACACCTCGTATCCATGCCAGCCTTTATTTGACAATACTCACATCTGTATCTTCCTCAACTCTTACATACCTCCCTGAGGTAACATGTAATGCTCTTTATCTTTTCTTTTGTGCCAAATCTCAAACCACAAAAAGCACTGATTCAGGCTTCAGTGGCCCAGAGCAGGAGGCAGAGTGCTGTAGACCAGGGATAGGGCCGTGGTTTGGATCCTGCTCTCTAGGGGAAGGGGTTTCTGCTTCAGGCTGAAACTTTTTGTCATGTCAAATCACATCTAACATGCAGGCAGAAGTAGAACTTCTCTGTTTTGGTAAAGGTAATGATCCTGGCAGAGGAAAGAAGGTAGATGAAGTAAGAATACTGGGTTCCAAAAATCTGCTGTGCTCTCCTATCTTTTTCTTAGTCTCTGCATATGATTTTGAAACTGTTTTTTCTGCTAATTTTAGGGTGAAAATTTTAATCTTTGTCCTATGAACTATGCTGGCACTGTTTTTTTCTTCCTGCAGTGTTCTAGGCACACTATTACTGTAAGCACGGGGTGGGGGGTGTCCTGGGTTCAGCAGTAGCAGTCATGTTTCTCCTTCTTGGTAGCTGATGCAGTGCTGCGTTTTGACTTTCGGCCTGGGAACAGAGCTGATAACAATGATGTTTTGGTTTGGCCAAGGACTTTGTGAGCCTCATGCTCTGCCAGGGAGGAGGAGAAGCCGGGAGGAAGCAGAGACAGGACACCTGACCCAAGCTAGCCAAAGAGGTATTCCATACCACAGCACGTCATGCCCAGGATGTAACTGAGAGTTAGCTGGAAGGGCTGGGAGACTGCGGGGTTGGAGGAGGTATGGGTCGGTGCTTGGTTGGGCTGGGGGGGGCGAGTTATTGGTCGGATGGTGGTGAGGTGATGTATTCTCTTCCCTTGTTATTTCCTTTATCATTATTATCATTGGTGGTAGCAGCAGTGATTTGTGTTATACCTTAGTTACTAAACTGTTCTTATCTCAACCCGTGGGAGTTGCATTCTCTTCGATTCTCCTCTCCGTCCCTCCGGGAGTAGGGGGAGGGCAAGAAAGGGGGGGGGAGGCGGAAGTGAGTGAACGAGCTGCCTGACTGGGTTTAAACCACAACCGGGGTGTACATATGCTGCTGAATGAAGTGTGTGTGCGAGTGGAAAGTGATGGGATATTGGGTGGCATTGCGCCTCCAAGGAGGGGATCCTTTGTGCCAGCCATCAGATCCCCAGGATAGACAGACTCTGGCCACCCAGACAGAGCAGCCCTCTTCCTTACCAACTCAGGCTCTGCAACAGCAGCAGCAGCCCTGCTGTCAACAGTGGGACCCCAGACAAAAACCGCCCCTGTTCACCTTGCAGCAGGTCAACCCCTCGGCACCTGCCTGTGATCCACTACGCTGGGAGGTGGTGGAGCCACCAGGTTACCCGCTGCCCTGCTCCTTTGACTGGACCTGGTCATTTCACACTGCTGTGAGCTGCTAAACGGCCCAGAGCAACTGTAACGCTCACCCCCTATCTAATTCCTCACATGAGTCACCATGCACAGGAGCCACGAATTAACATGCAGCAGAAGAGCCATGGCAGCTCGGCTTTTTATTCACAAGGCAAAACAATCCCCACTGGCAGCTGAACAGGCAGCCCCTCGGGGGACCAATTACTCCGACGTGCGCTGTACAAACTGCGGCAGGCGGCTGCCGGCTCCCTGGGGGGATGTTCCGCTGGTCTTCGTGAGCAGGAGCCAGCCTGATCCTCCAGACACAAGTTGTTCCTCATGTCAAAACTGCCGCTAATGACACAATTAACTAGCGGGGGACTACTGAGGAGCTCTTAATTAGGTAAACAGTGCTCGGTGAAAAACGAGTGCCCGCTTCTGAGCATACTGGTTCGTGTCAGGCTGCTGGGAGGTGAAGCCTCCGCCTGTGGATGAGGCATCTGCTTGAAGGTCTAATTTAGGTGGTAAAACTGTAACTCAGCTGGGAATTCCCTTTCATACAGAATTTAAAGTAAGTGCTAGAAACAGCTCAGCAGCTCGAAGAGACACCCTAGAAGTATTTAAAATATTTCATTGCATATACAGAAAAAGATTAATTCCTTAATCAGAGCAGCTGCAAAGAAACTGCTGTCTAGTTTTAAGTGGATCAACTGGGAAAATCGGAGAGACAAAGCCCAGGGGAAAACTACAGAAGTATTTTGCATTCTTTGTATGATAATGAGCCTGATGTGATGCATGGCACTTGGAGAACAAACCAAGGATCCTGTGGCCCAATACAACTGCAAAGTTCATGATGCCTCATTGCAGGGTCTGGAAAAATGAAGACCACCATGGCCATGTATTTCTTTTACCCCTGTAGTCTGTTATTACTTAGTCCTGTGTGTTGAAAGGAACCCCATGGTGTTTAGCTGGTATTGGCTGGCTGAAATTTAGACTGAGATTTTAAAAGGAGCCTCAGGGAGTTGAAGTTCAGGTCAGTGGGATTTGGGCCTCCAAATCCTGAAGCCTTCTTCTGGATGAAATTTTGAATCCTGTTTTATCTAGGTATTGTCAGGGCCTATTGCTGCAGATACCACACATGGACCACTCACTGTGAATTCTCTCACTGGACACTTGCCTGCTCAGTGCTGTAAAAGAGTGAGCAGGGAGTGTGATGATGCAGCACAGACACTGAGAGAGGTAATATCCATGGCAGATAGTAGAGCTTACTGATGTACTGACATTCAGTAGGAGAGTTTACTGATGTACTCCTGTTCAGAGCTAATTGAGCAAGACCATCAGACAGCTGTTATCATCATATGGGTCAGGAAACAGTATGTCTTCAGCGGATGAACCTGAGTATGGAAGAATTAAAAATCTCTTATTTCTTAGCATTTTTAACAGCAAGCTTTACCAAGTCTTGTCTATTCAAGTTTTATTTTCATTAAATACATGAAGAGATTACTGGAGAATTCAGGTAATCTGTCTGTAGTATACAAGAGAGCAATTTGCACCAGGCAGTCCTAAAACCACAACCGTGACCTCCAGCAAGTACAGACACAGTTTTCCAGAAAACACTGTAGATGTGTCTCAGTCAGACCCCAGGATACTTTTTTATTTGTTTTTCATACCCGTGCAAAATTCATGCTTGGAGGGGAGACAGACTATTGCTTAAATGCCAGTGATCTCAAAGCAGATCTCAAGTTTTCTCTCAGGAGAGTATGACCACAGGCTTTTACAAAGCTGTATTAAAGCAGTGTTCCTTTGTAACTATCCTGTATCTAACAAAGCTAAGAAATGTGTAGAGAGTTCACCAGATCCTGTAGTGATTATTTATATCATTATCTGCATATGTGGGGACTTCCTTTCTACCCATGCCGATTAGTCATCAGTACATGTTCAGATGGATACAAAGTTATGAAGTTCCTCTCCCAATATAAACATTCTCTTTTAGATTAATTGTCTTTGAATCAGTGTAAGAGCTCAATGTTTTTCAGATGAGAGCTAGTACGTTTCATAACACCTCATGACCATGATAACTCCAGTGGTACCTCTGTGTAATGGAAGAATGGAAGTTATTTGTTATACCTTGGTTTTGATTTTCAGTGTTTGCTGATTAAGTCTTGGAGATAGATATTAACCTCATAGAATAAGATAGTGAAGTTTCTCATGTATTGTCTTATTCATTCTGAAATGTACCTGTTTTCTTGGTCCCACTATTTTGTTTGTGGACAAACTCTGACAGAGCATCATCTTTATCATCTTTTTCATCTGGAAAGAAAAGCGCTGGGGCAGATATCTCAGCACTGAATCCACTGATGAAGACAGAGTCAAGAAAACATGACAGACAAAGCTTCCCTCTACTGTCTTTGTTAATGCAATTAGTGTGTTGACTTCCCAGGAAATAGTCAGATCCACTGGCAATTAGTGTGTTGACTCCCAGGAAATAGTCAGATCCACTGTTTTGTCCGTGAGCTTCAGCTTTTTAACACATGGAAAGACATTTTTATGTCACACATACTTTTTAAGGCTTCATCTGTTTGCTTGCTTTCTTTACCCCCTTGTCTCATTCCTCTCATTTCTATCTTTAGAACTTACCTGTGTTTGTTTGTCCTCCTTCTTTCAGCTGCACTAGATTCAGATTTCTATTTTCTGGTGCATACCAGCACAGTTTGAATAACCTCTTGATCTCTGCCATTTAATCCTATATGTGTTGTTTTATTTTTTGTCCACTGTTTACTTTCCAGTTTAGCCACATACATTCTGTAGCTCTTCTTATGGGTTATGCAGGGCATGCACTCAGTCTCCCTGCTGAGTCTAAGTATTTTAATTTCCCTGTTTTTGACATTAGGGTCTTTCTCAACCACTTTGTATGGTTTTTAGAAAACCCCCTGTCTGAAGTTCACTGTTACCAATATATTTTTGGGGTATGATTCTCCCCTTTCTGAGGTAGAATTGAACTATATTGTGGTTACTGCAATTTTTTTATTTAACTGGAACTGCTTATCAAGTCAAAACTAGTTGTGCCATAGAAAGAGGTTTTCTATGCAGCAGTTCTTTCAGACAGCAAATTTCCCCTAATATTGTGTGCTAAGGTCACTGCATACCCTTGTTTTGTTTGACTCAGCTGCCTAGTCTTACCCAATACTGCAAGCTCCCTACTCCACAACATTAGTGGGGTAAAATGGCACCAATTTTTTAGAGTTAAATTGCTGTCTAGTAACACATTTATTAAAAAAAAAAACAAAACAAACCAAAACTACTTCAAAGTTGTTATTTCATCTGGAGTTAGCCTGGTTGGAAAAATTCCAAAGGGACACTTTCTTGGTAAAAACCAGAAATGAAGTGAATGTAATGACCACATTGAAAAGAATGTAATGACATTTCATAATTGAAGATATCAATTTCAGAGGGAACAATAGGTTTATGTTCTTTCTTGCTGTTTTCTCACATTTTTTTTAGATGCAGAGAAGCAAGGAGGGTGAAAGCGCCCCCCTCATTTGAAAACGTGGAAATTGTCTATTGAAACAGAATAGCTGAACTTAACTAAGTGTTGGTTGTTGTTAACTAGGCCTGTCTTCCTCCTTCCTCTCCCAGAGCAAAGCCAAGATGGCTCTGCTATGCATGGAAAGCTCTCTGCCACAAGGTGAGCTTGTATTATCCTGTACTGCAAATGACTTGCAGTGCTGGGGACTCCAACACAGATACTGGACTGTGGCATCCACAGCACTTCCTAGGACGCCTCAGCAGAGAACAGTGTCAGTTCAGAAAATCCATGTGATTCAGAAAATAATGTGATTATAACAGTTGTTTACACATGCAGATAGTCAACAATGCAATATAGATATATGCAATCAGGAGGACATCGTACACATGTGTCTGCAGACCTCATCAGTTTATTTCCAGCAGCTCTTCTGCTCTGGTCTTGCATGGGAGGAATCTCAGAGCTTCATTAGTGATGGGTTGATGAGCACATGTAGCACAGGATGCGCTTTGGGAAGCTGGGCTCTCAAACCCTGAATGAACAAAACCCTTCAGATTCCTCAGGGTGGCTCAAGTTCAGAGCCCAGCTGAGGACGGGCCAGCAAATCACTTTGGTCCTCATGGCCCTGCTGGAGCAATTTTCCTCTGGTCTTCAGCTGCAAGCTGTGCACCTTGGCTTTCAGTAACTTTCAACGAGTGTTTCAATGGCAACCAGCAATTTTTCATATAATGGCTGTACCTATACAGGCTTGCACAGCTTAAACTGTGACAGTTTGAGTGGGTTTTCTCTTTTCTTTTTTTTCTTTTTTTTTTTTTTGGAAGAAGAGATTTACTTTTTTTTTTTCTTCTTCTACATGCACCAAAGCTTGCTATAGCTCTAAAGCCAAAACCGCAATGACAATGTTTATTTTTAGGACCCTGGCTTGTGCCACCAATTTAGAGAAGATGTGGTTAAGCTAACTGTCACTCACTTCTACTGCTTGCAATTCTGTGTTTCACGTTTGTGTAAAGTCTGTTACCAGAACAACAGAATGTTTCTGTTCCAGTACCATAGATAATTGATAACTTGGGAGGAAGTCAATGCAACTTCAACATTTTGGTTTGTCAAGTCTTTCTTGCTCAGTTTATGGACTGAACATAAAAAGATTCATCCTTAAAAGGATTAAAATATGTAAAAGGAGCTTTTTGCTTTTTGAGATATCACTACAAGCATTAGCTCTCTCTCTCGGCAGATACTAAGAAACAAATGGCTTTAGAAAGCGTCGTCATAGGATATAAGCAGGATTGTCACTACCTGTTTTGTCAGTAAAGCTGAGCTTGGCTGCTGTGTATGTTTGTATGCTCGGAGCATAGAAGATTTTAACTACAAACCAGCAGCAGTACCAGGCTGCTGCCTCGGAAGTTGGGCTGTGGACTTTGCCAGCTCTCTATAGCTATCCATTTTGAAAATTTTCCTTGTGGTGGCTCTACTCAGTACTCTGTCATTTTGTCTTGAGAAAGGTGAACACAGAACTGAGCCAACATCTGGCAGCACTATAGACTCTTTTGCTGAGGAGTAAAAGACTAACATGTAAGACTGAAAAATCCAGTTTGCTGTGGAGGCAGCTAAAAAACATTTTGAGCCAAAAACCATGGTGAACCTTCCAAGCTGAAGAGGGAAAGGAAGGAAGAGTCTCTGAATAGCTCTGGTCTTTGCTTGGGCTCTGGTGCCTACAGAAAGAGGCTGTCGAGATCCAGCCTTACAGCTGCAGGGGAAAGTCCCTGGGAAGCTGGAGACAAGATCAGCCCCTGCAAACATAAGGTGGAACTAAGGCATCAGTCACCTTGCTGGGTATGGGAGTATGCCTGGCTCTGCACCTTGTAAAGGAGCATCCTGTGGATGCTGTGAAACCAGGGACAGGTCACCTGTGAACACCTAACAGTAATGCTCTCATCCATCATACAAAACTTCATGAATGGCAGCAGCCACTGACAGCAGCTCAGTAACAGTAAGCATGTCCAGAAAGATAGTTGTTTACACGCTATGTGAATGGGAAATACTAAAAGGGTGGGTTTGTGGCAGTTGAGAATGTGAAAGGAAAAAACCTTACAAGGTATAGATGGGTGTGAAAGTGGCAAGTGCTTGACAGCATACTGCTCAGTGACACAGAGTTTCTCCTGAGGCCCTGAGGACTGAGAATGTAAATAAAGAGTGCTGAGGTGAACCAGCAAAGAGTATGTAGTACCCAGGACCCAGAAAGTCACTTTAACAAACAGAAGACAACAATTAACAAGGGCTTTGCTGGAAGGGAATAAGTCAGGAAGGAAACAGTTCCCATTAGGATTAGATAACAGGCAAGAAAAATGTAATAGAAACCAAATGAGGGATAAAAAACTGGAAAAGAATTAAGTTTCTGAGGCAGACACTAAAAACAATCCAGAGAAATTCATCCACTCTCTTTGGAAAAAGAGATCAAGGATTAGGTAATTTATAAAGCTGGTGAATCATCTGCAGTGAATAATTTATTTTGTGACTGTGGCTTCTTTTTCTGCTCAGAAAGTCTGCAAGCAGGTTATGAATTAATTGACATGCATTTGCCAGCTGTTTGTGAATAGTGTTTGGTGCAGTTTGTTCACATGTATTCTTTGGAAGTATCAATCTTTAATCTGCTCTGGCTCTGCTCAATGAAGTAGGTAACTTATTTTGAATTTTATCCTTTCTTCCCTGACAAGCATCATTTTTCATCCCAAGTGAGTGCCTGAATTAATGATCGAACCTGGCCACCAGTATAGCCCCTTTGGTCACTCAGGGTGCTCCGTGTCTGGGACATCATCAAAGCTGCTCTTGGGGTTGCTGCTGGCAAGCTTACAACTGTGCACATGGTAAATCTCATTGTCTGAAGGCATTTCATGGTACTGCTTCATCAGAGGTTCAGAAGTGCACGCTGGTGTTAAATAGATTTCCCAGTAAGATGCTCTGAGACCTGCTCAGGGTTTCCTGTCAGGATGAGCTGGCTTGGACTGGGGCTGCAACCTTGTTCGCCTGGCACTTTACAGGGTCTGCTGGGATTTTTATGTGCCAACATGTGCAGCCAAAGGGAAAAAATAACATAGGCATAGATTTCTGATCGTACAGCTGTGTTCTTACACAGTCTGAGGAGAAAACTAATGGGATCTACTAAATGCCTTGTGATCCAGGTCCTCAGGGAGGCTGACTTTTTTGATAGGACTGCTTTGCAAGAGAGCAGCACTCCCTGAAGAAAGATCAAGGAGGAAATTTGTCTTGTTGTTTGCCCAGGAAAAGGTTTTTCCACTTCTGTGAGTCATATAGAGTGTTTTGGTGGGAGGCATTTGTATCACGGGGGTTTTGAGTGGAAAGAATGGCCTGTCTGCAGTGGTCCAGCCTTGTGATGAGGCTCCCTTTGGCTATATCAAGGAAGTAGTAAAAGTAATTAGGTACAACATTAGGGCACATTCTGCTGAAAAAAAAATAAATCTGTGTTTCTCTTTTAGTTAGAGTGATCACAGAGGCTACTGCTAACTGAAGCAAGTCCAAAGAGTGAAGCATACTCATTGTTTTTAAGTTGATTGTGCCTTTCAGAATTTAAAATCCTGCCCAGAAATATTTGATTTAAATGCATGCCACTATTTCCCCTTCACTGCAGTACCAATCCAATTAAATCTAACTTAAAAAGAAAGAAAGTGGGAAAAAAAGCTTCACATATATTATATTAAATGACTTTCTTGACATATTTGGGAATTAACAAAAAGCAAGAAGCCTATTTAATAACTTGCAACATATATGATTTTAACAGCCAAACTTACAATAGTTGTTCTTTCATCTATAAATTAAATGTATAACAAAGCCATAATTAAAGACCTTACTAGCAAAACTTTTCAATGGTGTGTTCTTTGCAATGGACTTTGAAGCATCTTCAATTGGAGCAATGGGAATTCTTCTGGACAATACTACAAGCTGCAGATATAGCTTAATTACAAGCAGAGCTTGCAGTATTCATTCCTCCTGCCAAAATCCTTATACATTGCAACAGAGAACTGTTTTTCCCTTGTGCTTCCTTACTAATGCAGCTACTATGTGAATATAAAACAATACCTGTCTGTCTCACTTGATCCTAGACACGATTATTAGGCTTTCATGCTAATTTCCCTGTGTATTGAGTTAACACTGTATTAAGGAAGCAGAATTTCTATATGCTGTTAGGGTTCCCTAAACATTTCAAGGTAAGGCTTGGTAACTGAAGGGGAAAGGCAGTTATTGTTTAAATACCATGGTGTTCTCCACCAGTGTCTCTGCTCATCTCCTCAGAGACAGTTGAGTACTGATGGCAACAGCAATGGGAATTGCTCCCAATGTACTTGAGCACAGAATGGAGGCCAGAAATATTGCCTGCTATTTAATTCCGAGTGTCAGGGGCCACTCTGGAAAATGTGAGACATGGTGTGGGAGTGGTTCTCCTGAAGCAGAGTCCCTTTTCCTGTCCTTTCACATTAAAATTTTCCACACCTGGTCACACTCCGTGTGAAGTCTGCTCCTCCTGGAAGGCTGCGTCACAACCTCAGGTCTCCGAGGCCTGGAAACCTTCTGTGGTTTCCAAGCTAAATCTACCTGTGGCCAATATATTTCCATTTTTCCTTATATCAATATTATTCTTTGCTAAAATTATGTTCTTTTCCTCCATGGTGTTTACCTCTTCAGGTACTCTTGGAAAGCAGTAATATCCCTTTTCTGTCATTTGTTTTGCTCACTTCTGACACATTTCTCCTAGAGGGACCCCATGGCTATTCCTCTTTCAGCACGAGCAGATGCATATTTGTGGACACAGTGGAGCCACACCTTGCATCAAAACATTTAGAGATGAATGTGTAGAAGTTTGGGTAATTGCCTTTCTAGGTGTAAAATCCTGCCTGCATTGGTGTAGTCTGTCTTGGGCATGTGTGGTAGAACCAAATGGTACTTGCTCTAAGCTTCTTCACAAAGGTTCTGCATTCCTTTTGTCTGGAAAATCATTGCCATGGAAGAAAGATATAAGCGTGATGCACTGTATCTTTGGAAAATTCTTATTGACTTTTTCAATTCATTTTCCATTTGCTCTTATCTTTAATTCACCAACACATAAAGCTTCAGTTCAGGTGCTGAGATCAGATTAGCAGGACTGTGGTTACCTTGACAGTTTTTTTGCCTTTCCCAAATACAAGAACTACATTCACTGTTTTCCAGTCCCATGGCCTGAGCCAGGCACAATAAAGTCATTAAAAGCCTGTGCTGTGGACCTGCAATTTCACATGCAAATCCTTTCAGAGGTGAAGATGGAGAGTGTCCAGTTTGTCCGGTTTGAAGGCAATGAGCTCTTTGAGCTCCGCTTCCACCTCAGGTATGATCATTTCCAATTCACCTTCCATTCCCATTAGTCATTCTGCTTTTGCCACTGCATTTTGCATCCTACTGAAATATGAAGGAAAACATTCACTGAGTATTGAGGCAGGCTGCTTACTGAAGTTATAATCTCTAAGTTGCCCTCACCCAATAGTGTCCCCACTTCTTCTTTCTTTGTTCTCTTTTTATTTATATAACTGAAGTACGTTAAGTTACTGGTTTTATTTCCTTTGCAAGATCTAAACCAGCTTGATTTTTCTACTTTTCATTCTGTGTTCATACTTCTGACCTCCAAGATCTACCTTCCCTTCATGAAGGTTCCCATTTTTAATTCCATTTAGGGTCTCTAATTATTCCAGATTTTCATTATTTGAGCTGGCTATTTGCCCTAGAAGGAGTATTGCCCTTTAATGCACTGTTCCCTCATTGCTTTTGCTTGCGTGTATGACTTCAGAAAATTTCAGACTGCATGGTAGAGTATGAACCACTCAGTCCAGATGGCTCCAATCACTAGTTCCTTAACTTTGTCAAACTTCCTCTTTTAAATCAAGAATCTTATTAAGGGAACTGAATTAATTCCTAATCATTTGACAGAAGGTAATATTTTACAATGAGACCTTCCAAAATGTCATCAGTATTGACAAAATCAAGTCAACAGTCACTTACAGAGAAATCTGTTGACAATCATACCCAAGAATACATGGATCCTGCTGTGATTAGTCTACCTCTAAGAAGCTGAACTTTCCCACAAGAACATTTCTGTCATTACTTGCTTGCAAGAACTCTGCAGAGATCTCAAACCATATCAAAAGTGGTTTTCACATCCCTTCCTCCTTTTTTTTTTTTTTTCCCTCAGCTAGTCAATCAGGACTATAACTCCCTTCCCTCCTAGCCTTCATCCATCTTTTCTGTTTACATTTGAAACTCTGCGAGAGTGACTCTGCTGCCTTGTAAAGAGAGCAGTCTTGATTTTGTTTGGTCCCTGGACACCACCATAGTTATTAGTCATGTTTATATAGTGATCCTGTATCATCAGGTTGTTATGACACATTTTATTAATTTCTTGGAATCTCTTTGATGCTCAGAAGGTCTGTGAAGCAGAATTATACATCCCCAGCAATGTTTGCAGCAGTGGGGTAAGGCACGCGGGGCTTGTATCTGAACGCTGTCTATGTTCTTTGTGGAATATGAGACAGTTGTTATTCTAACCATAGCATACCTCATCCTTTTCATTTAAGCCAGTATCAGCACAATGGCTACTGCTAGTCCAAAGCGTTAACAGCTGTGTTAAGTGGCAGCCAACTTGTGGTGAGGTAGCCAGATGCAGAGAATATCTATATAAAGGCATCAGGCATCTTTTTCTTTACTTTTCCTTTTTTTTTTTTTTTTTTTTTGTGGAGAGGAAATCAAAAAAAAGCCCTTTTACATTTGAGTTCAGTTTTCACATCTAGGCTAAGAATAGTATGAGGGCTAAGAGCAAATGCCACCATGCTGACATGCCAGAATGGGGCCAAGAGGCACTACAAGAGGGGAAATGGGATGAGGTTTATCCTAGATCAGCTTCGGTCATAATTTTGTGTCCTTCTTGGCTGATCCCAGAAGATACACTTAGTTTCTCTTCCGTTACAGAGCATAGCAGGACATCCCTCGCTTTGGTGTCAAATAGTTTACTACTCTATGCATGTGCCCACTGGATTAAACAAAACTGGGTCTATCCAAAGCCTGTGGCTGAACCCTTCATTCTGACCCTGTGGGAGCCCCCACCAAGGGCAGGAGCTGAAGACATCCTTCAGGAAGCTGTATCTCTAAGGCTGTGTGACTGAGGAAACAAGTCTGCCTGCTGTTCAGAGGTTAGGCAGTGTTGCCTCATTATTTACATGTACAACACAGAGGAGCAGGGTGAGGTATTTGTTCTGTAGAAAGTGCCACTGAGACCCCATGGAGTCATAACCTGAGGGTCCTGAGCTCATATCCATGGCTGGCATCTCCTGCCTGGAGCATGCCATTAAACAGCTTGGGCAGGAACAACTGATTTGGGTCTGGCTAAAGGGAATGGCCACTGGAAAGCCCAGCTCAGAAGGGCCAGAAATCTCCTCTGCAAGGCAGAAGGCACTTTGTGGTGGCAGGAAGACATATGGTGGCACATGTCAAGGTGACAGCTGGGTTTGCTCTCTTAGCAAAGTCCAGGCTTCCCCAGAGAAACATCCAGGGCTGGACCCTGACAACTTTCAGAGCCAGGCAGTTGGGTTAAAGGTCACCAAGACATCCAGTACGTGCTTGGCTGACCACGCAGGGGACTGCTTGGCACACTAGGACAAAGAAAACTAAGACACATCTGTGTCTGGTGCTATAGATTGCTTAGGGCTGAAATTTCCTGCACTCTACTTCCCTCCTGAGATCCCATGCAATTCAGGAATGGATTTGGTTTGTCTCTGTGTATGTTGGGCATGTGTATACATATATGCATGTGTGAAGGATCCTCTGAAACCTACCATGCCTAGAATAGTAACTTAGTGAATGGTGAACAATGTCCTTAAAAGGCTTTATCCACTACCAAGCAGATATGTCCCAAACTGCTTGAGAAAGCATACCATTACATCAATGTTAGGGAGTTAAGGAGGATAGAAATATAGGCAGAAGGCAACGGAAAGTTGCTCTGGACATGTGCTCTTACCTCTGCAAACAGCACTGTGGGCTCTTCAATTATTAGATGTGCTCCGGACCTCTATTTTATGTCTTGTTTGAGCAATTTGCAACAGAGTCCCTATTAAAACCATTCTGGGGGTATTGGTTTTCTCTTGACTCAGAGAGAAGACTGCTGCTTGAATCACTAACAGGAATTCAGCAGCACCTGGGTTTTCATTGGCAATGAACCACCCATGGACTGACCAAGTGGGAGGCTGTTAAAGAACAATTTCCCACCAGCTGGGGGAGGGAAAAAATCCTTCACTGTGTCACACAACTGTCTAAAATCTGTGACATAAGAGTGTTTCTTTAAGAATAACTCCCTTCTTCACTGGAGCAGTGGGGGGAAGAGTGAGTGAGCTGCTTGGACTTTGTGTGCGCATGTGTGTCTATATTCACTCAGACAACATCCCTGAAAATTTCCCTTGAGCAGCTGAAAGCATAATGTAGTCAGCACAGTACTGTAAACATCTCGTGCGGACATCTGAACTGCATTGGGAAACAGCACCAGATAGTAACTGTATGAGAAGTCTCACTGCCTTGAGGCTCTTGTGTCACCAGAATCTCTTAAAGTTGCTCAAAGTAATTATGTGACTTTACACACTGCTTGTTGCCTTCATCTTATGGGCTTGTTACAGTGCCTGTGAAGCACTCTTCTTAGAAGTGGAGGGTTGGAAATGCAGATAATAGTAATAAAGTCACCCTTCTCAAACCACAGACAGGGAAATTCATGATGACTCTTGAGCGCTCTGTCCTAAATCCCAGTTCATATTTTGTACCTCATCCAAAAGCTTGATATGCCTGGGGTAGATGTAACCAGGTCCTCCCAAAGCTGGATGTGGTTAAGCACAGCCTTATTTATGCAGACCTTAGGATGTGTTTACGCATGCGCCTTTAATCTTGTTGTGGCACAGTAACAAATGCAATGGCAAACTCTCATTAATCCAGGTAAGAAATGGCCAATGGGCTGTATCTGTTGCCACGGTGGCTGAATAACAAGAAGACGGCTATAGTCTATATATAGTCTGTATAGTCAAATGCAGATCTCTGTATTGAAAGGTTTCTGTTCCCACTCGTAAGTGATTATAGAAAAAGGACTCACTTGCCCACTTCCAATAAATGAGAAACATATTTCTTAGAGGCAGTATGCTTTGTATGCTTGTAGCGCAGTGAAGCTGTTGGTTAGTCTACTATTTTTGACATGCAGCTGTTATACAGAAACATGTGATAGTTTCTTTTCTTCAGGCTCAGTTGCTGTGGTGTCAAGAAACAGCCTTTGGTTTCAGTTCATGTAAGATGTGAGCAGGTATGGGATGCCAGTGCGATACCTCAGTAACATAAAAATATACCCTCCAGCCTGCAGAAGAAACTAGAGGTATCTAGGAGGGTAGGCTGATCAGTTCCAAATTCTCATTATAAATATTTGCTTTGAGGTAAAAAATAAAAAATGTGCTAAATGGCTAGCTAAAAAAAAGAAAGAAAAAAAAAAAGACAAATCAGAGTGATATGTATTTCTTTTCCACTGTGAGACCAGAGAATAAGTTCATTAACTTATGAGACAACATGCTGATTCTTTGGGTAAGAGCAGCTTCTCTCTATTTTCCAATGAATTTCACACTGGCTTAGGATAAATCTGCAATGCTGTGAAACGTTAAGTGCAAAAGTAGGAAAGTTAAATGAAGGCCTTCAAGCACCTAAGATGGCTTAGTCCAATGACCAAAGCTTGTATGTCAATTTAATACAAAATATAGAAGAATAAATACAGTATTTTGCAGGGTCTACCGTCAGCATCACTTCACTTTCTCTGAGACAAACACAACCTTCATAGGTGACATTCTAAAAAATGAAGGTGCCAGCAATAGTAATCATGGAGACAGCAACAGGTCTTAGAGCCTGACCAATGCATCCTCTTTAAATCCTGGCAATAACTGCAAAAACTGTAGTGGTAGAAGCAGTCTCCTGTCCTCATCGTGAGAACAGTACAGCTCAACCCTTGCTCTGCAGAGTGTTTATGGGGCTTTTTTGGAGGTTTGGGGTTTTGGTTTCTTTCTTCTAAACCTCAGCTGACAAGAGCTGTAGCAATCTGGTTCTGTATCAGGTTTGAAGCCTTTGGCTTCCACAAGCTGTGGCTTACGCTGTGGAGAAAGAAAAGGTAAATATCCTTTAATGTGAGACATTTTCATGCTGAAATTAAGAAAGCTTTGGAGTAAAAAGGTGGCAATACTGCTTTGCCTTGCACAGTGAGGAACCAAAGTCAGTAAGTCAATGTTCACTTTCTGCACCAGGCTTGGGAGCACCCCAAGCCTTCCTGTACCAAGATGATTGAGTATGGTCATTCCCTATTGCTTACAGCAACAAGCCATTATAGGTGGTGTGTCTGCTGTAATGACCTTCCTTAATGTGGGGAAGTGGGCTGAGAGTTTTGGGCAATATAGCATAGGCAAAACTGATTTTCAGTTTTAGGAGCTGTTTGTCACCTTTGCTCACTGCTGCAATTTGTAACGTAGCTATGAGCCAGCCAGCAAGAATAGCTGGGGGACTATGAAACCTGCATGATGACAGCACAGGATAAATTAAGTTGGCTTGTTCCCTGGGCATACAGGTGGCACACATGCTGCAGCTCACTGTGAGCAAGATCTGCCTGTGTACTGCAATCTGTGGGTCAGCTTCAAACAGCTTCAATAAGAGCTGCTGTTGTGTCTGTGTTCAGAAGATGGTTAGTCAGCTCTGGCACAGACCCAGCAATAATAAAACATGTTTGTGACTGTTCCCTCTTGTGATCCTGTCTAACAGCTTCAAGGTTGCATTTGGGACGGTACTTGGAAAAGCCCTGCTTTGTGTTCTTCCACATTTTCCCAAAGACCATTTGCTGAAGTGCCTTTGCAGTGCCATTTTTAACATGCTCTCTGACATCAAAAAGTGCTGGCGGCTTCTGAGGAAGCACATAATACCTTGTTTTACTCCCCAAGAGTGAGGCTGGCCAGGAAAGGTCATTGTTTTGTCCTCATGTCTGCAGAATCAGAAATTCAAAGGTCCTGATTCTATTCTTCCCTTTATCAGGGAGAAGCTGGGTGCTGATGTCATTCCTAACTAGAGTCTCAAAGACTCAAATCAGGCTAATAACTAGCTAAAGCAGAGCTGTAATTAATGGCTGCCCATGATGATGCAAAAGTGTAGCATCTCTGTCCATGGGTAGAGTAGACTTGTGCATGCTGATATGCTTTTTCAGCTACTAAAACAACTTCTGTTTTCTCTAGCTCTGCATCTCACCATGTCTTTAAGGACAGGAAATCCAAACCTGGGATATAAACCAGAAAATCTGTCTGATTTAAAAATGCTTCTGAAATGTACTAACTAAGGCAATGGCTACATCCATTTGAAAGACAGCTGGTTTCTTTTTCTTTTTTGTTTCTGCTATTTTTTTTTACCAGCGTGACAAGAAACTGGTGGCTGAAGGAAGAAAAAGGATATAGTTTATTCTCTTTGGGCTATCCTTTTGACAGAAGCAAACACTCTTCCTGCAAACACAGCTAATCCTCTTTGTCTGGATATTTTATTAGCTGAAGTTTAAATCCTTGGACCCTCACTTTATCATGTGTTTCCCTTTACTGGTGATGTCACCTACCCACCTCCATCTAATGAGTCACATACAGCAGCCAAACACAAGTGCTGGTAGAATATAGGGCTTTGCTAAGTACTTCAGCCTCTTAACACTTACCTTATTACTTGATGAAATAGAAATATAACTGATATATAAAGGAGTTGTTGTATATTAGGACCTCCCTGAAATATAAAGGAAATATATAGGAGGTCCTTGAGAGCCTCCTAATTATAGGAACTGAATGCAACAGGAGTTGTTAGTAAGGGGGAAGGGATGATTAATGCTGGTTCTGCCATGCAACCAATAACAAGTGGACTGTTTGAAAATTATTTTCTTCCTGAACATTTCCATAAGTCATGTAGGCATAAGAATATTACTATAAAGCATCAGCCCCCTGATGTCTCACTTCTTCTGAAGTGAGAAGAAATGCCCTGAGCATTGTGTAACTGCTGATGTCATCATGGAAAGCCAATGCTTTCCTGTTTGAGACCCTGAAAAAAGAAGGTAGGGAAGGAAATGGAAAAAATGAAGAAGCAAATCAGACAGATGAAGAGACCAAAGGAGCTGGGCAAACCCCTGCAGGACAGATGACTAAGCTTTCCATTCTGAATCAAACAGCTCAATTTTGGGACAGCAACAGGTTTTCATTTATCTTCCCGAAATTTTTTGAACATGCTTTGGGCTCCCTGCAAGAATGTGGCTACTGTCTGTGTTGGAGACTAAACAGGCAGCCTGCTTTTTCCACTTGGCTACCTTTGCACAGTATGTCAAAAACCTTACGTGGCTTTGATAGAGAACTATCTGGGAATAGTCAGTTTGGTGTAAGCATAAGCATGCAGGGAGGTCTGGACGTCCTAATTAAATTGTCATGTCTGAGACCCACCCAGAAAAACTGGACAAAATCTGCTGTTAGATTTGAAGAATGGAATTTTCCAAAGAGTTTTAGCTCTGCTCCCAAAGAAACTAATGAGACCACCATAGGGCTATGCTTTGAGGGCAGCATTCAAGTCCCGGTGTCCACATGGGAAGTGTTTCATGGGAGGATCTCCCATGTAGGATTTGCTTGCTGGGCCTCTTTGGTGAGGAAGAGGCAAAGAGTTATTCAGTTCCTCAAGGCTTTAAATCTTCAGTGCACCACAAGCTGTGAAAAGTAACTATAAAAGAGGGAAAGGTGAGGGCAGTGAAATTCTCAGTACAGAGATGTTGGAAAAATATTGACATTTAAAATGAAGGAGGAAGTAACCTACAAGTTAATGTGACCCTTCCCGAGCGCTTTGAACTCCTACCTCCTTCTTCCCTGCAGACTTTTCCTACACTTTCCTCCTTTTCAGCCATCCCACTTCTGTCCCAGGAGTGACTGAAGCATGGCCTTATATTTGTTTCCAAATTTGAAAATGAAGGGGTTGGCTGACATCTTCTTGATGTCAGCAAGACAAATATGCAAGGGTGACCACATTCAAGAGCACGATGAGCTGATAGGGAGGAGTGGGGTGGGGTGAGGGGAAAGACCAATGTAGACCATCAGTAGTCTCTGGGAAAGGTCCCACTGGAAGCAGGAGTCAGCCACTGAGTCAAAGGGGAGGATTTGGCCAGCTGTTTTGGACTGCTTTTCCTTTGCTTTTTCACATCTTTTTAAATATATTGCTGGAGAGAATAGGAGTCCAGAAGCCATTTGGAGGGGTTATTGTAGGGGAGACAGACTTGCAGGTGGTATAAGCTCCCAGCGACAGCGTTTCAGAGGCTCTGTGGTTAGGTTTATGGCTGTTATCATCGGCTGAGCTGTGCTGTAAACATTATGATCTGAAAGAAGTAACCCCAAAGCTGCTATGTAAATCTAGTAAGAGCCAGGCAGGGAGCTGTAAGTGGGGGTTAGGTAGGGGTGAGGTGGGGGTGTAGCTGCATGGCAGGCCTGAGCAGCTGAAGTGATGCTCTACTCTATAATCTTTAGCCACATTTTCAAGGCAGAGAGCAAGGGAACAAATAAACAAAAATATTCTTTTCCCATAACAATTAAGTAAACCAGGAAATTCATTGCCATTGATTGATTCAGAAATTATGTCAAAGAAGGCTTTCACAAAGTCATTGGAGATAAATCTGATCAGATTCATGGTAGCTAAAGCAATGCTCTAGGGTGGTTCAGAAAGTTCACACACACAGAGGAACCTGGAGGAGGTACCACACCTGACATATGTCCAAGCATTTGCTCCAGTTCATGTTGAAAATAGGCTACCAGGTAAATAGGTCTGACCTAATACAGCTGCTCTTATGTTACCAAGTCCCCGCTGTATCAGGAATGGAGGAGGTCAATGCATCCATGATGATGTCATTAAAGGAAACCTGTAACAGCAGGGAGAAAGGAGTTACAGAGGATGAAACAGGGAAAGAGAAGAAAATTGCAGCCTATTTCTCAGGAAAGATGGGCTTCTGTGTTCCACAGGGGCTGATGCATACCAGCCCCGACTCAGAGGTCACTGCAAAGTTCTTCACTGTCCCTGAGAGGTTTGAGATGAAGCCCACAGCAGATGGGAGAAAATGACTGCAAGGTAACCTCAGTGGATGAGTGGTAGAAGGCATGGGTGTGTGCCACACATCCTGAGAATGTCTCATAGATGTTTCTGCAGGCCCCTCTGCAGTCATTCTTTCCCGCAGTGACTTGACTCCCACACTTCAGTTTCTTGTAGATGTGTTCTCCTTATGACACTGGTGGCTACACCAGATTTGCCTGCAGACTGTGAACTCAGAAGTCCTCCTTACTGGCCCCATATCACAGTCTTCCTGATCTTCTTTTGTTGATCTACTTCATGACAAAAGAAGATACTCCTATCCTGTAGAAGATATTTTACTCCTTGCCCTAAGGACCACACGGCAACTTCCACATTGGAGAAGAGCAGGAGTCCCTCCACTTTCACTAGGGCTGACAGCTGCCCTTGTCCCCATCCACCAGTAGTTTGAGAGGTCCTTAGTGGGGAGGAAAAGCTGTTTCCCACACAAAGTGAGCACCAAGTGAATAATGGGAGAAGTGGATTGTGCTAATGCTGTCACCCTGGACCATGGAGAGACACACATGAAGAGCTTTAAACCTGAATGGTGGCTGAGCAGCTCAGTTTCAGTGGAGGGGATGCTGGGGGAAAGCTCCCTTTCCCCTGTTATTAGAGACTGATGGGTAGTGGCCTCATACTGCATTGCTGTGGGGGAAAGGGATAACAATGCAGGGTGCACAGCCTAAGTGCTCTCTTCTCCAGCATCTGCCTCAGCTGCTGCCTCCTACACCCTGTGTTAGGACAGGATCCTCCCCCACCACTTTCTCACTGTGGCAGGAAAGAGCCTTGTCTAGCTACCACTGCCAAGTCAGTTGTGGCTCACACTGCAGGCAACAGCATCGTCTACCAGTCTCTAGTGGAGCAGCCAGCCTTGAGCAGTAGCACAGCTTCTGTGTCAGTTGGCAAAGCAGAGGAGCCAGTGATAGGCTGCAATAGTAGAGATGCCCCACACTCACCTCATCAAAAAAATGGCAAGCATGCGAGAGCTACCTTTGGGCGCCAGGAACAGGGGAGCTCACAATGTGGTGCTGTGTCTGGTAGCATTAAAAATGGCTGAGAGAGGATGGCCATCTCCTAGTACCAGACAAATGCTGGGAAACCTGCTCCCAAGAGATCTTACCTTTTTCCTCTTTAAAAATTCACCTCAATCTGAGCAGAAAGAAATGCTCTGAAAAGGCGTTGGGGAAAAGTAGACAATAGGTCTTCTGCCCTAAAAAAAATAAGAATAAAGTTACTGAAGAGTTGCAGGCTCCCAGATGAAGCCTGAATACTACCTGTGGCCAGTGCACCCAGCACCAGCACTGCTGCTGCGGGGACCAGCTGCATCCAGGCAACACCCCAGTGTCTGGGAACTGCCCATGTAAAGAGATAATTGTTTATCCTTTGATATACAGAACCATTAACAACGTAAGCAGCCTTGGCTTCATACTGGACATTATGCATAATCCTATTTTTCTAAGAGAAATAGGATTATTGTCTGAGAGTTCATCATTATTAACTTCATTGAATGAATTACTGAGAGAAAAGATACATAGTGATTTCTGGTCTCCCAGTATTAGATGGGGGCAGCTGACTGGAATTTGCCATTTTCTTCATTAATTCATTTGATAGTGTCGGTCCTTCTCTCAGCAAGTGAACATGTGTCTCACCTGTAGATCAGGATATTTTTTCTTTTGGGACCATAGGTTCCTACTGGTGTGTTTGCAGCTATTTATTGTTTCTTTTGGGAACCACCGTTGCAAATAGAAAATGTCTGATGAAAGTTATATATAAGAACAAGGTAAGGTTTTATGAAAAGCTGTTTACATGTGTATTTCTCCTCACTTGGCCCCGGCCACCCAAGCTTGAAGGAACTTTGCTTCAAGCTTTTCCATTTTGAATCTCTTTCTTTTGGGTTCTACTCTTTTTGTTTCATTTCCAGCCAAGTTACATCTCAAGCAAGTTTAAAAGGCCTTTTTTTTTTCTTTTGTGAATTTGATTACAACGATTTTTATTTTTTCCAGCATCTCAGCCTAAATTTAGAGATTCTGATGCCAAAGATAATGATGGTATTCCCTTTGATATTGAATCATCTGGTGTTGCAGGACCAAATAATTGACATTTTACTTAGTTCTCCAATTTCTTCTCTCTGAACACGCTACTAAGTCTAGAAAGCTTATTATGCTCTAGTTTAGCACTATGCATTGGGCTTGGCTTGATTTTCCCAAGGCTATATCTTAATAAGAATTAGATTCACCTTTCAGAAATATTAAAGACTCAGATTTAATAAGGCTCTTAATAAAGTGACATGCTAATTCTGTGAAGGGAATGGGAGCTGCCAGGAATTCTCAAGTGAGCTTATCCTGAGACAGCAAGTATCACCTCTCCACACCTGATCCTTTGCACGTGCCTCTGAATGGGTGGTGGCATCCTATTCTGCTTTGCATGCAGCATAGGTGGGCTTAGACAAGCAGCCATTTCAGAAAGTTTGTGTTTGGCTAGGGGTGCAGCAGGGCACAGGTATCTGCTCAGACCTGGCAAGGTGGGGTTGTTTTCCCCATACGGTTCCTCCATAAAGTGTTACGGTAAGACATAAACTTTGATATCAAGATCTCTGGGGCAAGGAATATCTCTTTGATCTGGGCTCTTACAACCCCTTGGGCAGAGGGGATCCTGCCCTTTAACTGGAACTGCAATACAAATAACAAATCACGAATAACCCTAATTATGGTGGGCAGACTGGCGAGTTTGGATTCCCCACATTGATCTCTCATCCCATGGAAGTCAGTGGCACATTTTCTATTGGCTTCAGTGGGGCTGGAATGCAGCCTTTCCTTCTGCCTGTATAACTCTTTGCAAATGGAAAAATATTTGAAGTTCTGTTTTGGTGCCTCAGACTCTGCTTCTTCTCCACTTTAGGAACACTTCACTTCAGCCAAATGTTTCCTTTGTCTCACAGCCTCAGAAAAAGAAAAAAGAAAAAAAAGGGGGAAAAGAAAAGCTTTCTCCAGATAAGAACATGAGCAATAGAAGTGTTAGAAGAGAGGATACCTTATGGTCCAAAAGAAGAGGAAAAACTCTTCCCAGTGTCTAGATGTCCCAGTCAAGGCCAAAAGAAAGCAAAATCCTAAGCAAAAGAAATAGATGACATCCCCCTGGTGCCCCTGGACATGCAAAGTATCCACTTTGCTGCTGTTCTGCTCTGCTTTTGCTTCCAGTGCAACAGCTGCCAAGTTTGTCCTGCCTTGTAAGCATAACACATCAAGCTCAGGGAAAAACCAGGTGCTGAGGTGAAGCCTGGAAGTCCCGCAAAGGGAGGAGAGCAGTGTGAAAGAAAACACAGCTATGTTAAGAAGCTTCCTTCTAGGATAAAAATAGATGGACACACACACAGGAACTGAAAATCCCTCACTTCTGTTTGCTTTTTCTGTTTGATTTCTTCTTAGTCTCTCTCACCTTGCTGCTCCCGTCTCCCGTCCCAGATGAACAGTTGTGTTTCCCATCATAGCTGAGCTCTCTTTCAAGGGAAGATATTTTGGACTTAAAAAGAAAAAAAAAAAAAATTTAGGGGTTATTTCCCAGTACATAAACCAGCAAACTCCCTTAAGGAAAAACTGAAGGTTTAATTTTGCAGTGGAAGCCTTGCAAAATCAGGTTTTCATTTCCGCTGACTGCTTTGAGTGGAAAACTGAATAAACATGAATACATATGGTGCACGCATGCACACATACACACATACATACACACTGGTTCCTCAGCTGCTGAATACTTGCAGCTTGAAATTGTACCTAAAGATCGTGACCTCAAGGACAGGAGAGGCAGCCATGAGAGGTGAGGGGAGAGCAGGACTGTCCGTGAGGGAAGATTGTGAGGGGAGAAGTGGGGCTGTTGTGAGTGGAGATCATGAGGGGACAGGAGGGGCCTGCCATGAGGGGTGAGGGGAGATTGTGAGGGGAGAGCAGAGGCAGTCATGAGAGAACAGGAGGGGGCCATGAGGGGAAATCAGGAGGGGGCAGAAGGGGCAACGATGAGGGGACAGGAAGGTGGCCATGAGGGGAGATCATGAGGGGAGAGAAGGGTGGCCATGAGGGAAGTTTGTGAGGGGACAGGAGGAGTGGCCATGGCGGGGGGAGATCATGAGGGGAGTGGTGGGGCAGTTGTGAGGGAACATCATGAGGTGAGAGCAGGGGCAGCCATGGGCTGTGAGGGTTGGCCATGAGGAGAGAGCTTGAGGGGAGATGAGGCGTGTCCATGAGGGGTAGGGGCAGCAGCTATATCGTGTGGGGCCACTATGAGGGGGCAGATGAGGGGTGGCTGTGGCTGGAGATTGTGGGGGCAGCCCTGAGGGGAGACCACTTTGCCCTTAGTGACATGGTTTAGTGGAAGGTTTGACAGTCCTGGGGTAATGGTTGGGCTTGATGATCTTAAAGGTCTTTTCCAACCTAGTTGATTCTGTGATTCTATAAAGAAGTGAAGTTTTGCCAGCACGGATTTTAAATCAGAAGATAACACAGGAAGATAAATTCTCCCTTGGAGTTGTTCCTTCAGTTCAACCAGTTACATACTCTCTGCTTTTTACCTAGTAACCCTGAGTACTATGTTGCTTTTAAAAGAGAGCTCTGAATGTCAGGAGGATGAACTGCTGGCTCCTTTAACAGAGATAGCAAAGAGAAGAAAAGTGCCACTTCCTGCATTGGAGGAACAGGAGTAGAGGGATAAGGTGGATGGGCTAGGCTGCCTTCCTGTATGCACAGCAAACTTTCATAGAATCATAGAACCATGGAATAGTTTGGGTTGGAAGGGACCTTCAGAGCTCATCTAGTCCAACCCCCCTGCAATGAGCAGGGACACCTTTAACTAGGTCAGATTGTTCAGAACCACATTCAGCCCGGCCTTGAATGTCTCCAGGGATGGTGCATCCACCACCATTCTGGGCAACCTGTGCCAGTGTTTTACCACCCTCTGTAAAGAATTTCTTCATCACATCCAGCATGAATGTCTCCTCTTTTAGATTAAAGCCATCACCCCTTGTCCTATCACAGCAGCCCCTGCTAAAGTCACTCCTCATCTTTCTTACAGGCCCACTTTAAGAACTGAAAGGCTGCAATAAGGTCTCCCCAGAGTCTTCCCTTTTCTAGGCTAAACAACCCCAGCTCTCTCAGTCTTTCCTCATAGGAGAGGTGCTCCAGCCCTCTGGTCATCTTTGTGACCCTCCTCTTCACACCTACGTTTCCTAGAAGTCAAACAGGCCCTATTTGTTTAAAATAAAAACAAATACAAAAAACGGTAACAAAAAAAGAAGGAAGATAAAACTCAAAAGAATCCGGAAGCTGTTTTTACCAGGAATCAGAGGCCAGGGAGCTGGCTGGGTGCAGGCTGCCTGCAACACCCACCCAGCCCAGCTGCAGCCTATCTAACACAAACATCGCAGTGGCCGTTTGCCCAGAAACAGCATCGGCCGCTGGAGCCCTCCAACGGAAGGAAGCCAGAGAGAGCCCTGGCCCCGCACCACAGCCCCCCAGAAATCAGCTCGGGGGGGGGGGGGGGGGGGGAAGGGTGATTGGCAGCTCCCAACAGGGAGAAGAGCAGCGCCCATAAACATTGTTGTTATTTTCTTAAGTGAAGAGGCTTTCCTCCACTTCCTGTGATCAAAAAGGGTTGTTAACAGTTCCTGTTAAAAGCCAGTGCTCACAGCCTGTAACTTTACACATGGGCTGCATTAGAAACAGGAAAGATGACTTTTTCCTCAGTGTTAAGAAATGCCAAAAGCCTTAGGTTTATCTTGAGGATTGGGGTTTTATGTTTTGCTATGTAGGTTTTGTGGGGCAGTCAGTTTTGATAGGGAATGTAAAGGACAAGTGAATCTTAAAGGACTAAAAATCCCTTTAAGTCCCACCCCTATATTGGGGAAATAAGCTTGATGGAGCTGTCACCATTCCTACAGATTTTGTTTCTTATTTGCTTTTTTTGCAACCTAATAGGTCTATATGAGGTCTTCCATGTATGCAAATACCTGCAAGAAACGTCAGCTCTTAGGTAGCATTGTAAAAACATAGTCTTTAACATTGTAAAAACAAGGTCTTCAAAATGCTGAGGAAATCAAAAGTGAGGGATAGATCCATGAGAATTCAAATAAGAACTGAGCAAATAATTTCAGAAACACTGCAGGTGCTCTCAAATTCATAGTCAAGCCTCCTCCTTCTCTTTGACTAACAGGTCTGTGCTAGATTTACCTTTTTACCCAGGCTTTGTCAACATTGGCTGTGTCCCAAGTTATGTGTTTGTGTGACAATATTGCACACAAATTATTTTCTAATGAAAGTAACCCCAAAACCTGTGAGATTTAAGGTGGTTTTCCCAGGGTGTTCAAATGCAAGATGGTGCTACTTCAGCTCAGGGGCCTTTGAAGAATGTAATATGCAATTGTGCTTCAGTGAAGACATAGAATCGTAGAATACCAAGTTGGAAGGGACCTCAAGGATCATCTGGTCCAACCTTCTTAGGCAAGCATGACCTAGATTAGATGTCCCAGCACCCTGACATGAAGTCTTCCTTTCATTACCACAGGAGATACTGTTGGTGTCTCAGCAGCAGGCAGACACCAAGAGGGTACCAACCTTTGGAAGGGGGACCAACTTCTAGTTCCCCTTCATGTCAAAAGGGTGATGAGTTTCACTGGAAACCCTTTCTGGTTCATCAATGCTTTGAGTCAAAGTGGCATTTGTTCACCCTGCCCCGAAATCCCAAGCTGGCTGATAACAGCAGTTTGCAGTTTTCTTGGTCAGGCTTGTGTGAGAGAGAGAACCTCAATGCGCTATTTGTAAACAGGGAGAGAGCTTTTTAAAGAAGCTTTTGTTCCTCTGCAGCAGTTGTCTGACATGGAAGGGCCTTTTTCTTCCCAGGGTTCATCTAAAGATACATTCCCAGGAGATGCATCTGACCCCTCAGAGATGTGGCCTGCTGCCAGGGGGCACGCATTTGCTTCTGCCATCTGGGCAGCAGCAGCCATTCTGTGCTGTGGTGGTAACAGCTCTCCAGAGGAGACAGAAAGTCTGGGAGCATTTTTCTTTGGAATGGCACAGTTTGGCCATGATTCCTCATACACACGAAGCTCCTCACTGAGGCCTCATTCTTGCAAATATTTATGCCCATGAGTAACTTCAAGACTATTAGTAATGAGTTGAGTGGGATAACTCCTGGGTTCTCAGTGGACACTGAGGAAAGCAATCCTTCTGCAAGAGGGGTTTACATACATGCTCAAACGTCTTTTGCAGTAAGGATGGACTTAAGTATGTGCTTAAGTGTTTTGGAAATGAAGGATGAGAATTTCTCCACTGTCTGGGTTCAGTTTTATTTGCTGTTTATTGACAGACATTCTGTGAGGGTTGCCCAGATTCTTTGTGTAAAATTAATAGTTAAATGATTTGATTTCTGAATATATTTGCAGTTCTTCCTCCCTCTAAATATAATGAAAGCCATTACAGCCATTATTCTCTTTTACATTTGTTGCATATAAAAATACATTCTAGCGCCAAGACCTGGAAAATAAGCTTTTTCCTAAAGCTCATTTTGTCTGACTTTAAAAGTTTTATGAGTTATAAAACCCCTGAAACAATGAGTTTCTGATGGAAATGATGACTAGAGCAAAAATAACAGGTGTTGTTATAATAGTCCTAAAAGTAGGGGACATGGAAATCTAGCTCAGTTAAAAATACGCACTTTTTATTTCTTCATATTACATGTTTAATACCTTGGTTCTTCAGGCTGAACTGCAGCAAGAGATCATAGGAATCCCGGGTGCTTCAGCTTGTGAACTCTTAGCAGGCAATGTGTTTGCATTTAGGAGTGAGCAGCTTCCTAGAGAGCTAGCACCACATCCTAAACTGGCATAGCCCTAAAGAAGTTGAAGGAGCTGACTTAGTACTAGTTAAAAACAAAAAGACACATCTCTGTTTTGAATTGTGTAATTCAGGGCAGCCTAATGTGAGTTTATTGATGTGGCAGTCTTTATGAGTATTGTCAGGCTACAGGAAAAAAAGACAAATCCCCTCAGTTAACCTGTTTAGGCTGGCTTTGCCCATCTGGTCTTTGATCTCTGAGATCCATATGTTAGTGAAGCCTGCATTTACTGCTTAGACACATGGTCAACTAATGATGGTAGCCCCAGGCCTAGGCAACACCTCTGCATGCAGATAGCTAGCAGCCACTCTACTAAACTTCATCCTGTGAGCCCTGCACACATGACAGATTTGAAACCTATCCTGAGTGAGCCGTGTGAAGCTGAGGCACGTAACTGAGGTGCTTGAAGTTGGCCAGCATGAGTATTCCTGCTGAGCTCCTCACCTAGTCTGTGTCTTCCCAGGCAGGGGACCCCTTATGTCATTATCTGTTCTTTCACATATTTCTCTCTTTGTCTTCACCCTCCTTGCTCATAAACTGCAGGAAACTGCCTCAGCTGAGTTAAGATGTGCATTTGTGTTATATACATATATATATACTTATATATATACTTATGTACTTATTTGTATAAAATCTTCTTTATATAAAAACATATTTGTATAAAAACGTCATTTGCTCAGCCTGAGCAGAAATAGGAGTTCAGATTCTGTTGCTATCATGCTACATCTACCTGGGGAAGTGATGCTGCATTAGCAATAAAGCTTGCCCTCTCTGAGGTGCTTCCCAGCCCTCTAATGAGAGCCCTATACATTTGTGTTAGATTAGAGGCACTGATAAGCACTGCACCAAAAAGCCAGCCTTGCTGATTGTTGTATGCTCTTCACAGGGAAGAATATAAATACAATAATAAACTACAAATAAAAATAATGAGCTGGGAACTGATCATGTCTTTGATTTCTTTCCTAGCTGAATGCATCCAGCTGTGATGTCCATTTTTTCCCTCCAGAGTGTGACTCAGCAGTGCCAGAGAGATTACAGCTGAATGAAAATCTTCCCTTTGCTGCTTTAACTGTTTGTTCCCAACTGTTTGCTGTGGAAATCATTTCACAGCATTGGTGATTGATGATTCAGCGCTATGTAGGGAATCCCCCTCAGCCCCCCATAGATTGACTCATCTCAGTGCTCATCAGGTCCACCTGCTCAGGACATAACTGTGGTATAAATCTCACACTCCCTTACATGGTTGAGGATCTCAGCTGGAGTGGCACATGCTGCCTGATAGCAGTACAAGTGGGTTGTTTGTTGAGCTTGGTTTTGTGTCCCATTCCATTACCTTCTTCTGAGCAGATCTCAATTATTGTTAATCAAAGAAGTAACTGAACTGCTTCAGCTCCCAGGTAAGGTGGCACAGACAGATTACAGCCCTGATCAGTGGGTTTTACACATATGCACATAACTGAAGTGTCCTCACCAATGTACCCAAACACAACAGCTCTGTTGTGATTCAGTTCTAAAATATCCTCGTATTCCTCTTGAGGAAGAGAGGGGGAATCAGTTGGTGAAGCTGAAGTCAAACTAGGAGGGATGTAGTAGATGACTGAGAAAACATAAAGTCAAATATCGTTATTGTCAACAGGCACACACAGAGTCTAGTACTCTCAAATGTTGTGCTGGAAGAAGCATTTTTCCCCTTTATCCTTCTCAGTGACACTGATATATTCGTATTCACATGGTCCTGTGATGACAGTCCCTGGAGTTCCTCTACCAGTCAAGGATGATCACAGTATAGTTAGAGGGTAAACATGCTTGGAACTTGTAATGAACACAATCAATCATATCCTGCAAGAAAATGAAGTGATTCAAACACAAGCTAGTCTCTTTTCAGTGAAATTTCCTCTCTCCTCTCAGAGCCCCGGGAAAGGACCACAAGAATATGGGTACTAAATCAGAGACTAATGCGTTTGATTTGTGAAGTGGCATAGCAAGGAAAGACCAAAAAAGAAGCAGACAGTGGAATGGAGAGACTGTTGTTGAGATGGGGCAATGAGAGAGCTTTCTACAGGACTGTCTCGCTAATGTATATGTGAAGATTGCCTGTAAAGAGATCACCTCCCTGCGACAGCACTGGTAAGGTGGTGTTTGGGAATAATTCAGTCAAGTGGAAGGTGGCAATCCCAAACCAGTAAGGTTAGGAGTGCTGGAAGAATGAGGAGAAGGAGAAAGAAATCTAAATCTCTTGGGTGGATGGCAGTTTACAGATGAAGGCATAATACATGGTGATACCACAATCTATCCAGCTTTGAAAGGATCCCAGTCCTAGGAGAGCATGTAAATAATCACTTTTACAGCAAATGTGGAGCCTGCCAGATGTTTCATCTCTGATTTTCCCCAGAAGCATCTTTCAGAGACCTGGGAACATGAGTCTGAATCTGCTGTGTAGAACTGAGTGTGAGTCTTCCCAGGGACCTGCACAGGGTTAAATATACAGGAGATATCTAAGTATCAGTGAAGAATGGGAGCTCCTAAATACACACTGAACATTTCTCCTTTCCTGCTTGTAGGGATGTTACACCTTTAGCAGAAATAAAGGTATGTACCTGGGGCTCACAGGGAGGAGGACGGGTTCTTTGTGTGGACCAGCAATGGGTGGCACACCAGCACCCCACAATTTGGATCTATGACCTCTAGACAGCTCAAGAAATGCTGTCTGCTGGTCCTCAGCTGCACCTGATGTAGCCATTGCTTTTGTGTTTTTTTGGAATGTTTCTTCTGTCAGTTTGTCTGACTGCCTGTGACTTCTCAGAAAAGTTATCTCCACTGGAGCTTCTTGAGTAAGAAGAAGATTTACTGAAATTGTCAAACTTTCACTTTTAATGCTAGGGCAGAATACCAGCAGTTGAAATCAAATTTGTCCTCACCAAGACCCCAAGTTGATTGTATAATTGAAAAAGTTAATGGTTTAGAGTGTGAGTGAAATTTCTGGACAGTTTGGCCTTGGTCTAATACTGAAAGTAAATTAGGGAAAAACTCCAAGCAATTTCAATTAGGCCAACACTGGGCAGTTTTAAAAATCTCACATGAAGGTCCGTGGGGCAGGAGCTCTGTTGTGCTCTGACCTGGTGCCTTCCCAGCATTGCTGGGACATTGTTTGAATGCATTCAGAGTTGTGCAATATGTTTTTACATATCTTTGGCAGTCTCTCTTTTCAGAAAGCCTGGACATTAAAGGGTAGAGGAGGAGGACACTCAGATGTTCAAAGCAAGGGCTACATCTTCTTTTGTCTTGGTCTTTAACCTCAGTTAAGGCCCGTTAAGTGCTACCATAACCTGGCTAATGAAAATCTGAAATGAAATCTAAACATTTAGCTTCTTTTTCATGATGCATTTAAATTAACCAAAAACCCCAAACTTCGTAGCCCAGGACAATCTCCACATAAACAGGACAAGTAGCAGAGTACAGATACCACTGCAGTGTCATCAAGACTTAGACATCTCCTCCAACCCATACAGCTCTAGGGAGTTCTGTGGCAATCATGAGGGCTGTGTAAGTTTTTAAAGATGACTGCAGGACTTTACTTTAAAGTAAAGATTTCCCACTCCTACTAAGCTGCAGAAGCTAAATATATCCTTCCTGTTTACTCTCTGTGTGATTTTAAACTAAGCTACAGTCTATAAAACATAATGCATCTCTGGTGTCTCAACTCAACAAGGAGCAGTACATCTCTGGTTAGTAATACATCATACTGCCTGCCTCTGCCAAACCTGGCAACAAAACACACTTCAGGCAAGTTCAGGGGACAGCTGGCAGTATCTGGATCAAATCAGTTCTGTGGTTTAGTTCGAACTTAAGGGATAAGGCATATTCTAATGTTCTTTTTCTCTCCTTTTTAGGTAAACATTTTCATTTGTAATGAGCCATCAGCTTTGGAGGCTGCAGTATCCAGGACATGTTTGGCTTCGACAGATTTACTTTCCAGCTTCTCCATTCATGACAGAATGATAGCTGGTTTCAGATATCTCATACTTAACTTTTCTAGTTTTCTTCAGCAATGACTTTTTTTTCCCGAATCTTTCTGTTCATAGAAAAAACCTGCCATAGTTCAGTGAGACACTGCATCACATTCACAATGCAGAATTGCACTTAGTATTCATGAATGTTCTGGTTTATTCTCTACCCAAAACAGGCATCTTCTGGGAGAAAAGGGTCATGGAATGATTTCCTTTTATAAGCAGATGTGAGGAACTTGTTAAAAAAACCCTCTTAATAGCCAGTCCAAAAATGACCAGAGGCACTGTTTTGCAATACAGAGTGTACGACCTAGCAAATCCACACCTCTCTAATGTAACATAGCTATTTCTTCCCTACCTCTCTTTTTGTCTCAAAGAAAAAGGTCAATTTTGTATTTAAAAAACACTATCAAAGATTTAATGATTGTATAGTTGGCCGTAGTTCAAACAATACAGGCAGGAAAGAATGTACAGCTGTCAAGTGTAAACAGAAATGGGTACAGCTCAGAAATGCTTCAGACAAATCATTGTATGTCATCAGCTGGTTTTAATTAAGAACAGACCAAATATTCTCTCCCTTCCCCCTCCGTCTTTCTTCTCCCCCTTTTTCTTCCACCCCTTCAGTAACTTAAAAGAAAATGATTTGTAGTGTATTGTCTTATTGGAGTCTGTCCTTGTGGAAGTAAGCAAATGAATATGGAAATAGCTTGACTCAAAGTTCAAAGCATATTGTGACATCCCAAGGAGACCACAAGATTGTAATCTTAAAACTGCAACAGCAGTAGGTTAGACTTATACCTTCCCACTTTCTGCAAGGAAAGTCTTGCTTCAGGAGCAGAATTTCATCATGTTGCTTCATGTTCTCATTTAAATCATTGTTTTAGAAGCAAATTTCAAGTTGATCACCTCAGTCAAGTGAGTTTTCTTCATTATGTGCCTTGTTCCAACATCAGGCCTGTCAGGAGGGAAGCCTATTTGCAACATGTCTTATTTTCAGAAACGAGATATGAACCAATACTTAGATTCTTCTGGATGGGCCTGAGCCAGAGGCAATACAAAGGAACTGAGGAAAGATGTGGTGCACACATTATTTGTTTTTATTTATTTATTTTACTCTAGCTTCTCTGGATTGCTTCTGTGTTTTGCTGTCACTACTGGTATGGATCTCTTCTGAATCTGTGACTTCAAAAAGAAATATTCACCAGTAGACATATTACAGTTAAGGACCTGATACTGAAGAAATAACCACAGAGTTATCTTTCTCCTACTGCTGTGGCATAGAACTGCTTTTCTGGAAGTACCAAACAGCAGTATATCATGTTGTGTTGTATTTTGGGCAAGCTTTATCCAGTTTGCTTTAGGACCCATGAGGTGGTTGTATTTCCAAAGCAGTGGTACAGTCTGTACATGTCTTGCAACCATTTTGAAGGGTAACCAAGAGAAGAAAACACACTGTCACAGTCTGAAGTAGAGCACTACTGTGCACTTTGACTCATGGGAGGAGAAATTAAGTCTCAGCAAGGAAAGAAACTATAATAGATGTTAGGGTTTACCTGCCAGCTCACCCTATTACTCTCTGCTGTGAAGAATAGGAACATGGCAGTACTAATGATGTTATTGATGGTACGTCATGAAAAGATTGTAAGGGGAGAGGTGAAAAAAACACTATATGGATCTCTACTGAAATGGCAGTGGTGTGTGCATCTTGTAAAATGACATTCCTGCATTTGCAAGTTAAATAGGTGGGGAGTGTTTCTTTAGCTGCTCACTTTTGCTGTCACTAAAAGTCTATTTCTGAGCACTAAACATTTTCTTTGCTGCTACCCTCAACCAAGACAGAAAGGGTGCTTTTTCCTTGGAGAGCAGTTTATAGTTTCCCACATTAAAAGAATTCTTGGTAGACATCATCCTATGTGCTAATGACCACAGAAAACAGTAGACATCATTGGCAAATGCAGTATTGGTTATTTCCATATTTGCTCATAATGAAGAAGCAGAAGCAATGAGAAAAACTCAGTTAATTTATGCCCACCAATAGCTCCATACCTGTGCCAATTAATGAAAACTGCAGACAGGCTTGCCTTGCATAAGATTCCCAAAACCTATTTTATTTACTAGTGAAAGAATTTTTTTTTCATTTAAAATAAAAGGAATAATCTCTGAATCACCTGGAAGGCAAAATGCCTCCCACAAGATAATTGCCATATTTTTATTTTTTTAAATGCTGATTTTTAACTAAAATCCTGTGACCTAAAGCATAGGGAATGGGGCTCTGTCACTTAAAGCACTGGGGTACACACTTCCCCATGATCAAAGCTGAGGTAACATGTTTTCTAGATATTAGGTGAAGGCCATGGTAAAGGTACTTTTACTACACAGGACACATGCTACAGCTGTATGCCTTCTGATCTAGGCCTTTCAGCAGTTAGGCTAGAGGACAGTTTGGGTTTTTTTTCACTAGCTACTTACTTAAATATTGTCAATTAATGCTAAATGTAGCACATGAATCTCTGCACAGGGACTAAACCACTTTCATTTTCTTTTTTGGCATGTCTTTCTCTCCAAAAGAGGATAGTAATTGCAAACAAAGAGCTGGGAAGCAAAAAACCTTGAAAATTTTGTAAAGACTATGTGGAGAGACAGCAGAACAGTCTTGACTCTGGCTCTATGGCAGCCTAACTTGTACCAGTTCTGAGGCAAAACAGAAGAGAAAAGAAATGCAAACGACATAGAAACATGAGATGAATTAAGAAGACATATGGAGAACTCCATGAAAGATGGCCTCTAAATTTACTGGGAAACATGTTTCCTATTTGCTTCACACATTCAAATGTCTGTTTTGTATGCAGCAGAAACAGATTTTCTTGATATTCTGTGTGGGGTAAGTGAAATATGTATATTAATTTCTGAAACATAAGTCTGCAGTGCACGCGTGTATGTATTTTGCACATTAATTATTATAGTTATATATAATATGTATGTATTATAGTGTGTTTATTGCATAACGCTTGTATCAGGTTTGGTAAGCAAGTCAATATTTTTACCAAGTAACATAGACGGAGGCCCCCCAGATGGATCAGAAGGATTGTCTGAGAAAAGCTGCACTTTTTTACAAGGCTCAGAAGCCCAGTAAAACTTCTCTACATCCTCATGCAGCCTCCCAACAGAAAATAAAAATCTTTTATTAAATAATGTGGCCCTTTAGGGAGACATATATGACATCATCTGGATAAATGTATTTGATGAATAATATATCGTGATGCTCCACTCTGTGAGTGTGATTATGGAGCTCTGTGTGTGGGAGGTCTCCAAAACTGACAAGTTTTCTACCTTAATATTATTCTTGTAAATAAAGAGGATCTCAGACTTTCTGAGAAACAGGGAGGGATGTTTCCCTCTGAAATCACTAAGACCTTACACAAGATTTTCTCTTAAAGACCTGCAGAGATATTATTTCCTTTCAAAGCTCCTTTTCACTCATTTTTTTAAGAATCCATTCCAACTCAAGCCAATTGAGACAAAACAATGCCTGTATGAGGAGAAAATCAAGTAAAAGAATGAGTTAGTTTCATGATTCATCAAATTCCTTAATTATTTTTTTATCTCTGCTGCTTATTCTGTTAAAGTAGATTGCAGCAGTTTTCATGTTCTGTAACTATACCAACTTCAGCACAGCTTAAGAAAAAATACACCTTGTATTACTGCACATGAATAAGCGACAGGCAAAAGTCTGTATCTACACAATGTGTCTTGCGGATATGCAGGGGGCTTTGGGATGATCCTAGCACGGAGTGGAAAATTTTTGAGAGGTGGCTCCCAATGACATTGGTTGATCAGTTTTTCTTTTTCAGTTGTTGATATCTCTGAAAATCATAGGATGATGAGTTGCAAATAATATCAGATTTTAACAGGCTTAAAAAAAAAAAGAGAAGTCCTGCAACATGAAAACCCTAGAAAATAGTTTTCGTTTGTCTAAAGAAATGAAAGATCAGGGAAATTCCCTAAGGCAATCAACGTTTCAAGTTTTGTTTGCATTGGCTCAGGTTCATATTTGGAGCTCTGTATTTAACAAGCCATCCTGAGAAGGCTATATAGCCGCAGCTAATGACAATGGAAACAATTTCCCTTTGCGGTGTCTCCTGTCACAGAGCTTTGATGTCTGCTTGACACCATTACGTGTTATAAATCTGAAAACTATTGCCATCTCGATTGAAAGCTCCTACTGATGCCTGGTGGAGGCTCTCCCCAGCTTTGTCAGGCACCGCAGCCTCTTTCAGCAAGATGAGCTGCAACATTTGCAGGAGCTTGGGTTTTACTGCCTGGGATTGCTCCATGGAAACAGGTGTGAGGAGACTCTTCTCTCTGAGCTATCCCTAAATTTGTGGCATGTGGCCCCCGGGTGCTGAGGTTGGCCTTGTGGGCTCATCAGTAGTGCTCCAATTGGATTAACTTCCTGGTTTGTTGTTGCTCACTACACCTCTGATGCATAGCCTTGTCCCAGGGATGCTCTGGGCCCAGCTTGTGGTGCTTCCCAGAACCATATAGAAGTGAGTGCTGTGCACCTTCTGGACCTGTCTAAAAGAGTTTTACAAGATTTGTAGAGCTCCCTTCAGCCTTACTTCAGGCGTAAAAGGAAGACAGTTTTGCAGTAGTCAAGCTGTCAGTTCAGCTAAAACTACCAGTGACAGAGAAAGACTGAATAGTTCTGGGGTTTGATTACAATGTGCTGAGTTATGGAGCTGTACAGTAGTAGTAAACTACTTGAAATTCAACTACAATCAGCAGCAACCAGCTGACAGCTTTTTCGCAGTGTGTGCGAAATTAGTTGTAATCACTGATCTGATTTTAATAGACAAACTATCTGTGTTGAAAGGAAATAAAAAAAAGACACCCACTGTTTCTTTGGGGAAGATGTCAACAAATAAAATATGCAGGAACAGTTTGTACTGAGGTTTTTTAATATCTTATAGGCTCAACAACCATAATTTAGAAAATCATAGCCTTTAGAAAAAGTACTTCGTAAGCTGATTAAGGACTTCTAGAAATGGAGAAAGTGAGGGTAGCATGTGGAAACTTGTACTGCCATTCCTGTGGCTACTCAAGGTAAGACATATAGAATGTTTTCTGAGTTCTTAGTTCTGGTGGCACTTTGGTTTTCAAGGGCAGGGAAAATATATGAAGTTAAAACTAAAGAAATAAATAATGCTTAAAAAAAAACCAAAAAACAAACAAAAAAAAAACAAATGAGAAAAAGTGCTTTTCAGCCAGAAAAAAAAAATCTGCTTCAGAGTCACTCAAGTTTGGTTGCCCCATATCTTACTTAGTGTGAGAGTTTCTTGAATAGGCTATGTGAACCATGACATGTTATGGGGAAATTCCCACTATACACCCTGCCCACTCACCTTCTTCCGGTGGATGTGTGAGCTGGCAGGTGGGGTCTGGCAAGAACATTTGGAAACTGAGGTACCTGTACTACAGCCCCCTGTGATACATTGCACCATCATACCCAGCCTGAACTATTTTGCCTTTTCTTGCCAAACAAATAATGATATTTGACTTGTTACTAAAAATTGTCATTTTTACTCTTTCTAGCTTTTATAACATGGCTACTGTGAAAGCCTGTTAAGTTTCTGTGAGGCTCAAAAGTCATTATTACAGATATGGTAAAAAATTCATAGGCACTGAAAAGTAACAAACCTATCCTGCTAGTATCCTATGAGTAAACAAGAGTCATGTCTGCTCTTTAAAAGAAAGAATAAGCTAATGAAAAATGACCAGGATTAGTTACGTTACTATACTTTCAAGGACCTGAGCATATTGGAAATACTTGGTTAGAAGCTAGAAAGTCCTATTCATAAAAGGCACCATTTCCAGTGGAATTTCTAACCAATTTACTATTTTTGTGCAATTTGTCCAGTGTGTTTCCTCCTCTTGTAGGCAGTTATTTTTAACTTGCATTTTTCTTGTTCTTAGTTTCTGTGACTTCAAATACGTTTCTAAATACAGTCAACAGCATTGGCCTTCTTATTCAGAAGCCAAGCAAAATCCATGAACATGTTGTTTCTGCTTGCACTAAACAGCATGGGTCAGAGGTGATGTCTACTGCAACATCAGTGAAACCAAAGTAGGTACACGTGAGATGAGCCTAAGTCTCAGAAACTCCATGGTATGGTAAAGCTCATGGCAATATTACGATAGCAGTTTATTTTCTTAGTTATCTGAAATTTCACTTTTCAGGAGGGAAGAGCAGATTCAACAAGAGAAAAGTGCCCAAAAGGTAGCTGTGGGTAATGGAGGATGTATGACCAGAATTCCTGTTGTGCTGCTGTAGTAGCAATGAAAAGATTTCAAGCCAGAGCTTGAGAGTCATGTCAAATGCCAGATCCATAAAAAAATCAGTTCCCACTGACGGTAGATACTGTATGGCCAGACTGAGAATGTGGGCCTGAATTTAGGCGAGGGATGTGGCACTGTGATGGGCTGCCTGGTGCATGCCACCAGCTATGTCCCTAAGACAGGATCCTCAGTGACTAGACCTAGTGAGCATGGGCCACCTAAGATGGCCTACAGGAAATGGTGCTGGCGACATGCTTCCTTTCCCTTGTGATCTGAGGTTAGGCTGAAGATCAAACTAAAAACTGGACCAGGCCTTTCTCAGAATAATAAGGCAAAAATGGTGAGGTTGCTCTTCCCTACTAGTACCCAGTCAGGTTCAAATCCCACCTCCTTGTGACCTGGAACAGGAAAGTGAACCTAGTTCTCCATTCTTCCGTGGAAGGATCCTAATGATTCAAGTAAATTGCAGAGCACTTGGGGTCAGGACAGTCACTGCTTCACTTCTCTGGGGGCTGTTGAACTCTGCATACCCCCTGCCCTCATCAAAGTGAAATGCTTTTCAACCTTGTACATCCAGTCTAGGCTTAAAATTTGGGTATCGTATCTTTCTTCTTCTCAGTGTTCTCAATTTAAAGCACTACACTGGAATTAAGAATTGATCCTGTCTGAAAAGTCAGCTGTGAAGTTAACATTATTAAATGGTTCTTCTAGTTCACCAGGAAGTATTGGAGGTCTGTAGGTTAACGAGCTTTTACAGTTATCTACTGTTTAATCGAATGAGCTACAATGTGTATCGCTTAGGAAGTTGCTGTCAGAGAGAGTATTAGGATATGCTTTTATATCAAAGGTATACGGAGTGCCATGTGCATGTCGTATTTAATATGGTAATAAATGTACAACAGTTTATTGAATTCTCATATTCATGAAGGTGGTTAGATGGAAGGTGTGTGCTTTGTTTAATGTCCATTACCAAGTACTTCTTAAACAATCAATATTTAATATGCTGTAGTTAAAGTATATATTTAAATTGAATGGTTCTTTGGACAATAAAACTCTGTCTCTGGTTTGAGGGGGTGCAACAGTCATGGCAATGGTGAGGAAGACCTTGGGCAGAGCAGCTGTGACATCTCCCCAGCTCTCACCCATAGGCCTCTACCTGTGGCCTCTTCCAAAACAGGAGACGGTCACCATCCAGAGATGATGGGTTAACCCCAGTCCTGCTGAAGCTGGTGGGTATTATTTCACTTAACCTTTGGGTGGCTCTGAGGTCTAGGGCCAGCTCTACATAAAAATGAGTGACTCCAACTCTATTATTTCTTTTTTTAATTTCACATCATTGCTTTGCTCACTGACTGCCTAGTTCAGTCCCAGAAAAAAGTCCTGAGGACCCTTCTCACCAGCTTGCATTGCTTCAAGGAGAGAGCAGACTATTTGCAGCAAAATGCCTACTCACTTTTCAAAAACATACTCAGGTTTTTCAACACTGATGGTCAGTCAAAACAGGGAGTAGCAGAGGAACATGCAGGCCGCAGTGCACAATGTCACATATGGAATATTACTTAAACTACTCACGTGATCACAGGAATACCCTGAACCTTGCTGGTTTGATTTGTTACAGAGCTAATCCAGCCAGGAAACAGAAATAATGCCATATGATGTGGGTAAATAACTGACCACAGCACAGCTGAAAAGATAATTCTGCAGCTGAACGCATTAACTTAAATCTCACAGTATTACCAAAAGCAGAGAGGAAAGAAAACAAAGCCAGAAACTCAGTCAAACTGAAATTAGCTGTTGAATTTAGAAGAAAATAAGTAAATTTTTTTCAGCTATTTATTCATCACTAGTCAGAAGTTATTTCACAACTTCAGTGATAAAAGTGGCACCCAAATCATGATATTTAAACTAGTCGCAGGACACAGATGACTCAGCTGCAGTCCAAAGAGCTTCTCATTTCTGTCAGGCCAAAGCCAATAACATTTGCACAGTCTTTCTCATGTGAGAGATGTTGAGATACACCAAACTGACTTAACTGCGGACAATTCTCTGAAAGTCAACTCAGATCTCAGCAGCAATCTGATGAGCAATACTGTTGTTAAGACAGTAATCAGGAATAAAATGGAAAACTTTATTAAGACACATTTTAACTTGGACACTCCTCTTGGCCCCATCTCAGACGTATGTCAAATATGAATGCAGGAAAGATACATGGAGCGCACTATGGAGGAGCATCCATAAAGAAACTAAATAAACTCTAATTTGGGGAGGTGGCAGAAGGAAAGGTGTAATTGAAAGGTGGTGTGTAGTTAAAGCAGGAAGGAGTGACTGGAAGAGGAACTTGCCATCACGTGAAAGCCAGAGGGCAGCCTCCAAGACAGTCAGGCACAGGTGTGGAATATGCCAGAACAAGGACTTTTCCCCCATGGCAGTTTTCCCACATTTTTCTAAGCTGCAGAAGTTTCTGCCATCAGATATTGTGGAAGCCAAAGTCTAAATGGGAAAAAAGGGCCATTAGGGACTATGAAACACATCAGAGAAAACACAGCCTCCAACTCAGGACCTCCCTAAAGCTCCGATGGCCAGAGCTGCAGATGAGGGGGAAGATGCAAGAAGACGTATCCTTGCACGCTCACGACATTTCTTGCTTATTTTCCGTAGGTGTCCACTACTTACCATTGTTAAAAGCAATGAAAGGGCATCAGCTCTGACCCACTATTGACTCTCCTTTAGTTCTTAGGAAAGGCTCAAGGAGAAAAAAGCTTTTACTCTGAGATGCCTTACTACACCTCAAGACAGAGAAGCTTAGTGCTAGACCCTGGTCATCCAGACACTTGCACACAAGCGACTTCACATGTATAAGTAGGCCCATTAAAAGCCCTGGGACTACTCAAGTGCATAAAATTAGGCATGTACAGAAATGCTTCCAGGTGCAGGGACTTAAAATGCACTGTCTGTGGTCCCAGCTCTGCAAAGCCTGCCCCCCCCCCCCACCCCCCGGAAGAACTTTGGTGTGTTTGGCTGAGCAGGCACAGACTTGCAGCAGAGCTAAACCAGTGATTTTTACAAACATGTAAAGCACAAAGCATAAAATCACTAAATACTTGTTTAAACTCTGATTAAAGAAATCAGTAACAGCGCGGTGCATAGCTTGCGCACTGCAGTTGCAGGTTTATGAACTCCACAGACATGATGAGAGAAGAGTCAAAATTGCTCTAATAAAACCATTTATTTCTGATCTTTCCTTTCACCAGGCTCACTAATTGGACAGAAATTACGTTATTTGTGGGCATCAATTTATCATAGTCATTATTGTATGCAGCTATGGTTTTACTTCTTAAAATCTCTTCCAGAGCAATAGGATTAGGTGAGACTGTCATTAGAGTATTCTGATAAATAACAAGAAAAACCTTAAAAACTCGCTGACTGCGGAACAGAGACACTTTAAACAGAATGTAGTGTTTAGCCCCAGGCCTTGGCAACAATTGAAACAAAATGTTTTGAAACAAAGCAAATTGGCATTTTGCTGACTTTTAATGTACTGTCTTTCCAAGCAAGACACCTGGTTCAACTACACAAAACATCTATTCAGAATTATAGTCTGAGCTTTTGTTATGCAAAAGGTAAATGAGGGCAACATGAACTCTGTGAGAGAGTCAGGTTTGAGTTTTTTTTTCTTTTTCCCTAGGGTAATCTGTCAAGAATATACTGGTTACTGACAGGAAACCAGGAGCCTTTTGAGGATGTGTTGGTTTCTTTTTTGGCGGGTGGGGGGAGACAGTCCAGTGGAAAAAAAAGATATAAAATGCAGTAAAACCCATGAACTACATAAACAGAAAGAAATGTCCCCAGGTTTGAATATCAGGTTTTATAAAAATGGCACATGTGCGTGTGCACATGTGCACATATGCAGGGGCATACCAGTATATAAGAATGGGGGATTGTGTCTGTAAGGGGCTAGAAAGGTGCATGTAACAGCGTTGCTCATGTGCTGCCTTAGGTTTCATGCTCTCAAAGGAATTTTATGATACCCCTGCCAATGGTGCAGGAGTCATTTGTGTGTTTTCTTGAACACTTGCTGTCTTGGGATTTTAATATATTCAGGCCATTCAAGTCTGATCAATTATCGAGTTTATTAACCATATGGTTAATAAATAATTAACTATATGGACCAAAGTCCAGACTAATGGAGACTGCTACCCCAGCTTTGGTATTTAAACTTATGGGAGGGTATAGAATCAATAAAATCCTTGCCTGCTCATTCAGATCACTTCTTTCATCTTGGATTTCATTTGACTGGCAAAATATATCATATTTCATTATTAAATGCTGGTCACGCTGATCAGAAACCCAAAGAGCTTGACCAGTTTGTCCACTCACTCCTCAGGCTCCTCAAGCTTTCAGGCAACAGCAAAGTTTGTCACATAAAGCGGGGTGATCTGCCAGACAAAGTACCAACTTTACAACAACAAAAACAGCCCTGCATATGCTCATCAAGCCTCACACCTCCAAACAAAGTGCACAAAATGCCCTGCATAGCTCATGCAGCCCTTGTTCAAGCTTTTGGGTAGGGGCAACAGTTGGATGCGTATGCTGTGCTTAACTGCAGTGAGCTGATCAACGCTGCACATGGAGTTCCCTTTGAAGTTCACAGGTAGAGCATCTCATTGACTAACAGCTAGAACAGAGTTGCTTGGGAATGTTTGAACAAAAAGTATTTTGTCAGAGCTGCAGATTAAAAACTTCTCAAGAAAGACCTGCCTTTCATTCCTCTCCCCGAAAAAAGCTATTAAAAAAATAGGAGTCATCTAAATGTTCCCCTTTGTTCTTTCAAAGGGGAGGGGAGGTTGTCTTTAAAAGTGCTTTTCATTTTGTAATACAAATAAACAATGTTTTTAAAAAGTTGAAGTAAAAATTAAAAAATATTTGAAAGTCATTAGATGAATCCTGGTTTTGTTTGGTTTGTTGTTGTTGGGTGGTTTGGTTTTTTTCATTTCAGAAAGATACTTGGTATTTTAACTATTTGTCCTGACATCAATGGTTTTATTTTTTTTACTGATTGAAGATAATAAGGTATCAAAATCTCGAAAATTTACCATAGGATAGAAAAAAATGTATCCTACTCATCTCTACGAGAAATCACAACATGAAAACATAATCCTGACTTTCTGCCTGAACATGTTTTTTTGGGGGATGGTGAGCATGAAGGAGGTAAGTACTACTGTCAGGGGATGGTTCAGGAAAATCAGATCTGTGCTGGAGCATATGGGTGGCAGATAAACCAGGCTGCAGAACGATGGGTCATGGGTGTTCCGCGAGATGATTCCCTGGAATAAAAGAAGTTTTACTGTAATAGTGTACGACACTTTGCTACACCCTTAAGAGACAGTTATTTTTTGAGGCAGAAAAAACAGTTTCATTTGCTGCTGGACGCCTGTAATATTATTTAACTACAATTATGATGGTATTGCAAAGTGCTCCCATGGCGAGGTAGGATTGCTGCCTTTCCACTTAGGTGGAAGAAAGGTATTGGAATAGGATGGGTAGCCCAGGTGTCAAAATAGGGGCTCCAGCCCCAGCCCTCCCTGCCTCAGTTCCTGCCTGTGCTGGCATTTATCCTCTCACCCCTCTCTTCCCAAAGCTCCTCCAGCTCCATGCCTGCCTGAGGCTTCCCAAGCATCTTTCTGCATCTATTGCCCTAACCTCCAGTCTTGCACATGAAAAGTCCCTAAACTGTCCCAGCAGACCCTCCAACCCATGCATCTTCCTTGCTTCAGAGTCACCAAAACCTCCCTTCCCACCAGCACCTCCACACTCCTGCCCCATGGCCTTTGCCTCTTTCCCTCTCATTGCTCCCAGACTCTCTTCCCTCAGCTCCCCGTGCCCACTTTCTGCACAGAAACCCATCTCCCAGGCTCCAAACTTTCCCCATCCCTGAAGTCTCTCCTGTCTCCCATCTGCCCTCAAATGCAGCAGATGATTAAAATTAGTGTAATTAATCCCATTCTCTCTGTGCTAACGGAGACAAGTGCAGGCACTAAATCATGCCCCTGCCCCTTGATGTAATGCTCACTTTTGGCCCCCAGCCTACACTCATTTCCACTGGAGGGCTTTTCTCTTTTTGGCCCTTTTCCTCTTCCCAGAGTCCCACCAGAGACCCTTGGGACTTCTGGCATGCACAGAGTTTGGCTCTATCCTATGGGCCACAAGCTGCCCCAAGGGTTGCCTTGGCTGGCCAAACCTGCCTCCTCGCTTCCTCATGGAGCCGCCTGGGCTCCTGGCAGAGATTTCCAAAATCCAGACAGGAGCTGCATCTTAAACTCCACCTAGATCGAGCCTGGAGGGAAAGAAAAAGCGGACATGTCTGGGAAAAAGGAGCTTTATGGTAATTCTGCAGCAGGCAACCAGACTTTTAGGATGGGAGCCAATTTTCTAGAGGCTTGAAAGGGGACGTGGAGCCCAATATCCATGGGCAACAGCAAGTGTGAACATAGCAAGAAGAGGGTGAGACTAGTCCTAATCTGCCTGGTCAGATTAGAACTAGTCTCACACCAGATGGATGCTCTCCAGAACAACAAATTATAACATATTCTTCACTCTGACTTGTGACCTAGGGCTGGCAGTGGCCATAACCATAACATTTTATTCTATTCTAAAACTGGAGGGGTGAGGGGTTCCTTAGGGAATGTGTGGAAAAAGGCAGCACTTCTTCTGAGCACCCTGGTGGCAGGGGTGGCTGGCTGGGGTAGGTGGCCTCAGTGGCCGCGGGACTGCTTCCCATGGGAGTGCTTCTCTCTCGGTTTTGGTGATTTGTCAGCTCCAGCACTGCGTGGGCATCAGATCCACAAGTTCCAACTTCAGCATTTCATAGACCTGATAAGAATACCGTGAAGGCGTATGTGCAGAAGACAGGAGAAAATGAAACAAAAAAAAGAGGGGAGACTCAAATGTTCCAAACACTAACAAGCAGAAGTAAGAAATGCTGCTACCCTCACCCAAAGCTGAGCAAATATGCACAGAGCCGTGAAATGGAGCTGTCACTGTGTGAACAAGGAGGGTCACACAATGGCCAAAGAAGGGGACACCAGAGAGCCATGACCATGGAGCCCTCTTCTCAGGTGCCTGGCAGGGCCATGTCCCTGTTGGGAGGGATGAGAATGGGCTGCCTGCATGACTCTGGCAAACCATCTCAGACCCTTGGGCTCAGTTTATTGTTTGGTAAAATGAAGGTGATAATATCTGCCTCACAGGGGAGTTGTGAGGCTTATTAACATTTTGTCTAGTGCTTTGAGATCCACCAAGTGAAAGTCCTTTATGACTATTTTATTGTTATTGTATGAAGATCAAAGTAAGAGCTCTAATCTAATGCCATCCCTTTTATGTTTATACCACCCACTTGTATCTAGAAGTCAGCCTGACTGCAGAGTCTCTCTTCAGCCTCTTGGTCTTTAGAGGCTGCTAGTGTTTGTTTGTCAGTGAGGTTGTCCAGGGTAACTGGCTGCTAGTCAGTCATAGTCTGAACCTTGTAAAAGAATGAGGGCAGACACAAAATTGCATCATTATTTAGCAGGGCTGGAAGTAAACCATTGAGCTAGTATTTTCTCTGGTTATGCGCTATGTTAAGTAGATAGGTGTGGCAGAGCCAAAAATGTGCAGTACCAAGGCAGTGCTCTATTTGAAATAATTTTAAATATACTGGTGTTCAACCTTTGGTCCTTTTATTATGCATGGGTGGTGTTCTTATAAGTACATATATATATATATATATATATAGTATACATCTGTGTTTTTAAGCTGCAGAAGTCTGTAAATCATAGAACACAAAACAGCATATGGGTAATTCATGGATTTTCCTTACCCTGTTTGAAGGAGCTAGTGTCAGAGTGCTATTTAATCCTACAAGATATCTTTTTTTTTTCCTGTAAGGGAAAGCTGCTACTGGGAATCTCAATTTATTAAGTGTATGTACTTGTTTCTTCTTGGACATCAATTTTACAAAGTGTCTTAATGTGTGAACTGTACACAAAGGGTTCAAGACACTGAAGGGTGACAGTAAGTGCTCTGTTGACAGGAGTCTGTGTGGTCCAATTATTACTAGGTGGAATAAAAAAAACCTAAAGCAAAAGCAAAAAAAAATACATGCAACTTCATGTCCAAACCTGAACGAAAGGAGGAAAAACATGAGCTCTGTAGAAGAAGACATACTCCGATTCTTGGAAGAAGACCAAACCCCATGGCAGATATGTTTATTTTAATACTTTTATTGTGTTATATATTACTCTAAAACCTGTTCATTTGAAGTTCAGTACCAGAGGGTACAGGTCCCACAAGCAACCTAATTCTCCACTTGTGCAGTGATTCACACCTGCCTGGGTATGTAATGTAGTGCTGCCTGGGTAATGGAGTTTTCTGTTTAGTGACTGAACTGAAAAGGGGGAACAAAAACGATTTAAGAAAATAAATTGTCCCACAGTGAAATATCTAAATTCTTGGCAAATCAAAGATTTGTGTGTTTTACTTTGGATCGCTCTCAAAAGATTCTTTGGAGCCAAAACTAAAAGTTTGGGGTGGAGGGGATGTCTTGTTTCAGGTTGCTTGCACTTTGTAGTAAGAAACAAAGGAAAACCAAAATGTTAAAACAACAACAGAATGATCTTCTTTAAACGAACAAGTAATTGAGATAAAAAATTATGAGTTTCACTTCAGAAGTGCTGAAACAATGCATTTTTATGCTCTGGAAATGTCTCTCTTGCTGTTTTTTACCTCACCTAAAACTGATCATTGAATTCAGCTCAAATGTGTGAAGTTTCTGACTGCCCAAACCTGTGGTTTTGACTCATTTTGATTTGACAAAGCAAGTAAAAGCATGTTTTTAAGTACTTTTTATAAATAGAGAACTCAGATAACTCCCAACCATGGGATTTATCATCGAGCAACTCCACAGCCTCATCTATCAGCAAACCAAGGCCCTACTTCGTGAAAAAAATGAAAATATGCATATCTCCTGGTGGCAATAAATGAGATTCTGAGGAACGTAGGCATGTCCTTTGAAAATATGCAGGCAACCAAGCCCCATGTTTTCCATTAAAAGAGTAAGGGGTAGGAATTTGTTAAAATTCTTTGTGCAGTTCAAATAAAAAGGTGCGCAGCAGATGAACATCTGTGACAACAGGGGCACTTCAAAGAGGCACCAGTGCTAAGCAGGTGTGAAATGGGATGTAATTGCAGAGGGATTTTGCAGTATGGGTTGTTACATTACATTCCGTGCCCCTGTCATCATAGTATAGTTATCTATACATACTGTATAGATATGTATGTATAGTTATCTATGTATATATAGATATATACACATATATACACATATATCTATGTATCTATGTATCTATGTGTATCTGTAGATATCTATGTATAGTTATCTATACATACAAGTAAGTATATCTACATACACAATCCATTCAAGTGTCAGTACCCCTTTTTAACCATTCAAAATGTCCTTCTACTTCAAGAAGACCCAAACCTACATCACAGTCAGCCCTAAGCCCTTGACCTTAAAGGATTCCATTGGGTACATTTTTGAAGTAGCATTCAAGTCTTTCACTAATAACCTTAGCAACTCATAGGCTTTATTTGGTTTTCTACCATCAGATTTTCCAAAGTCCTCGGTGTTTGCCTACCTCTCGCCTCCCAACAAGGCCTTCCCCTGACTTCAAAGGCACGAGAGACAGGCCAACACAAATTGCCCTCCAAAATCCCACCCTCATCTGTTTGGCTGCTTTCCCCACCCGTTCTGAGCATTGCCTGTTACCCTGAGCAGCAGCATATGCCAGCTGCAGGTAGCACAGTCCTGACTTGTACAGTAAATGAGGAAAAACATGCACTGATGCCCTAATGTGTGTACAGCATTTCAGCAAGTTGTTGTTAGAATGACAGTAATTTTTGAAGATGATTGTGGCATTACCTCACAGAAACAACTCCGCTCCAGGGTGGGTGGCACTGCTGCATTGTAGGTGAGAAATTCCCTTTTTTTGGCTCTTCCCAAAGTAAGCAATCTAACAGATTTGTCAGCAGACAGTGTCCTGGGACTGCGTTATCTGTGATAGTAACGCAAACTCATTTTTACTGCAGTTCAGCAATGTGGCTTGATTCTTTTTTTTTTCCCCAGGGTGGCCTTTTCATGTGCTAAAAATGCTTCATCATGGTAAAACACAAAGCGGGACCTTCCTTAAAATCCCACCTCCTCTCCTGGGGTGTTTGCCTCATCCAGCTCTTTGGAGGTTGGTGTGACTCATGTAGACTACATCAACATACTTCATCTCTCCCCCTTTCCTCCCCTTCATTTTCAGTGCTTGAAGAGAAAAAAAAAATGTTTATGAAACAGTGCAGGGTGACAGCAGGGTGAAAGAGAACTTGTAGAAAGCTGGCGCTGCCCTGTCATTTCCTATCCCAGGGGCAGGGATGAATGCCCAGCATTAACGTACCCTCCAAACCAGGACCAAAGCATTGCCCAAGACAGTAGCCAGTATCCACCAAAACCTATCTGTAAAACAGGCAGGCGCCAGCCTGGGAACATTTGGGCTGAACTTTGCCCATGCTCCTGCTCTCTGAAGTCCCCGCTGTGGTGCCCTCCTGCAGTTTGCGCTCCCAGGCTGACAGCCAGCGCTGCTACAGCAGACATGAAAAGCCAGCAGTGCCTTCCTCGCTAAGGCATTTTATCCTGTGTCTGCTTGCTGCCACATGCCCGGAGTAGCTTTTGTGAGAAGAGACTTTGTAAGCTAGTAGGAGGGACATGAAGGAACCTGTGTCCTCTCCAAACATGTGTACCTAATCATAGAGACATAACTATAGAGACACTCTTCCTCACCTCCTTCTCTCTTTCCAGACCTTCTTTACTTCTGATTGATAAGAAAAAATTATCCATGATGAAAGAGCTTTATGGAAAATCAGCCCTGACTGCCAAACAAAATCCTGTCTGCACTCCTATTCAGTGGCAATCCATCCTTGCACTTAGGCTGTCCTGCAGCTACCAGCTGCACTCCTCTTCCTCCAAACAGCCTTGTGCATACACAAGCAGGATTTTGGGCGGCTTTGACCCAGTTTTAAGATTTACAGAATCTCTGCAGCTCCTGAAAGTAATTTTACAGAAAATCTTAATTTAGGTTCCAAAGAAATAATCTCATGATGATATTAATTTGCTACACCCAGTGCTATTGAGAAAGGTTTGTCTTTGTGTTTGTTAACAGCCTGTCACAACAGTGACTATGTTGCAGCATCGGTCTCTGCAGTCCCTTCCGTTTGCTTGCCAGTAGCTGATAGAAGTCCCCTATGTACTTTGTATTGTTTGGCTCTTCCCACCACTCCAAGCTGATAAATCCTGCTCACTTGAAGATCAGGCTGTCCAAGGGAAGGTCTCTGTGTTTGTACACTGTGTGCCTTTGTACCTCTGAAAATCTCTTCCACCACAGCAGTGATTTTCTTCATGATGCACAAATTACTTTGCAAAACCAAACCAAAACAAACAAAAAAAAACCCATGCTGATTTTCTTCCCTTCATTCCACCAGACTCAGCTGATTTGTGCTTCCCTCCCCTTGCCAGGGGCAGATAACCAGTATACCAGTGGTCTCTGGTTCTCCAGGTTGTACCTTGTGCCACTGGTGCGGCTGCAACTGGCCTGATCTGGTGATTCTCCAAGGCCCAGTACACACGAGTTGATTTTGAAAGGCCAGGTTCTCAACAGAGGGAAATAGAAGCAAATCTGCAGTTGCTAATCACAGCTAAACTAGTGCTATTAATTAGTTGAAGTTCACACCATGTATCTATTGGGATTGTCAGCTCCTCTCATTGAGAGGCAGTGAAGACTCCTGCCCAGCACCTTCTGTGGAGATGCTCTGGATTTGGGTTATTGGTGGGTTGCAGGACCTCAAATCTGTTCTGACTGAACCACAAGGAGCATTCATAAAGTACGTACAGGAAAAGTGGGGTTTCTTTGCTTTGTACAGTTAGACAAGTTATCACTTTATTTTCCATTAACTTCACTAGTATAAGCTAGATTTACATTAGTTGAAATACATGTCAGAAGAATGTGGAATTATAATTCTACACCAAATTAAGCAAAGAGAGCAATGGGTAAATTGTAATAATAAATATATTACAAGAGGGACTATTCATCAAGGACTGTAGCGGTAGGACAAGGTGTAATGGGTTTAAACTTAAAAAGGGGAGATTTAGGTTAGATATAAGGAAGAAGTTCTTTACTGTGAGGGTGGTGAGGCACTGGCACAGGTTGCTCAGAGAAGCTGTGACTGCCTCATCTCTGGCAGTGTTCAAGGCCAGGTTGGATGAGGCTTTGAGCAACCTGGTCTAGTGAGAGGTGTCCCTGCCCATGGCAGGGGGCTGGAACTGGATGATCTTAAGGTCCTTTCCAACCCAAACCATTCTATGATTCTATGATAATAGATAAGGAAATAGAACTGATACCTGAGATTTAATCCCAGGCCCACAGCCCCATAACTTTCCTCACCCTAGTTTTACTCCACTCAGCTTTACAGTAATGGAAGAGCTGAAATGCAAAGATAAGAGTTAAATCCTGACGTTGCAGTAAGTGGTCTCCCCCCCATTCCTTCCTGCATTGCTCTCTCTGTCATTCCTCAAGCATCATGCTGATATTTTGCAGTGCCACTGCTATTTGACTACATGACCCATTTATCACCTTTACATTTCAGCATGCTCATTTTTCTTAATTTAACCAATGAATGAAGTAGTCCTAAATCACAAAATGGAAATGAGGGAAAGTGCTTAACTGGATCTAAGAAAACTGCTGGCTAGACTCCTCCCTGGGAAAGCAAAGTAAATTCCTTTATTTTCAGCTTCAAGTTTATCGCATACTTTCTCAGACTGAGAAAACCTCCCTTACTAGGTTTACAGTTTCCACATTGCACAACACTTTGCTCTGACTCATCTGTACAAATCAGTCATTTTTTGATCAAGTTCCCATTTTTGCAGATTAGGTTCCAGGGAAGAAACTTTTGAGTTCTAGAAATAGTCATCCCAGACTTCTTCTAATCTATTAATCCCCACAGATGGTCAGCTAGAGGCAGTGCTCCTGCCTGCAGGAGACATGTTTGGCACGTTCACACTTTGAGTTTCTCTGCATAAAGTCTTCTCTCCGTTCCCACCAAGCCCTGCAATGGTGTATTTCCCCAGAGTTGTGTAAGGACCCACCACTGTCTGCCTTGCACCCACCTCCTGTCAAACCCACCTGGGGGCTCCTAGTTCCTGTATGCTCAACATCATTGGTCTCTGCTACAATAAAGGGTCCTAAACTAGCCACTCATTCTTAACATAGAAGCTGTTTGATGGCCTTCTATGTATCCTTTCTTGTCCCACTATGTTCTTTTTGAAAGGGGCATATGGCCTTTTTGAAGGGAGCAGCAGGTCTGGCTGCACACAGTATTCAAGACAAGGACACAGCAGGGTTTTATACCTGGTAGTAGTGACAATGGTTCCTTTTTTCCTTTCCCTGGGGGCAGAGCTGATACATCCATAGCATTCTAGCCCCAGGACTCCATTCCTGGATGATCACAGCTGACTCAGAGCCCAGTGCTGCATACTTATTAAAGTTATGATCTTTTTTTTACCCAGGGTGACATCATTTTAAAATGTTGAAATTCATCTGCCATTCTTATCTTCAGCTTAATTTCCTTCTGCAAAGTATGAATGAGTTTCTATGTCTTAGGATGCAACAGTGTTCACTGTGATGCTCATAAACAACTTTAGAAATGTGCTGGTAGTAATGAATTTGTAGTATTATAATTAATCCCTTCTATTGCCTAACATCAAATGAGAAGAAGTATACTACTTTCAAAGCCGGAATTAGAAGAAACCTCACCAATGACCATTTGAGAACTGTGGAAGAAAAGCAAATAATTAAAAGCAATTGATGCCATCCCAGCTCTCTGCCTGTGAGCAAAGCAAATCATCCACAGCCCACCATTTTCTTCTGCTTTGAAAATGTGTGCACAGGGAAAAAAATGACTCCAGAATTCTCAGGCTCATTAGACCATGTTGAAAAAAGGGTATAATTGCATTAATACTTTTAAATTATTTTTTTCGCAACTTTCTCTTTCATGTGATTTTTATTTTAATTTACATTTTAAAAATCATATTTCAAATTTTGGAATCTTTCTGTTAACTGTGTATCCAACAAGGGGAAAAATAATAATGCATTTTAAATTGGAAGTGACGGTATTTTCCTCTATAGAAAATTGCTATTAGTTACATCAAAACTACCTGTTAAAAGATTCTCAACCTACTCAAAAGAGGCATCATGGAATGAAGGTGCTGAAGAATTGAAAGCAATTTAGAGCAGTGATGAGCAAAAATAGGCCAAAGTCATTGCTCACAAATTGTGTATGTGATGATGGATGGGGTAAAGATCAAGGTGAAGAGTTTTTCAAATCAAAATATCAGAGATTCCTCAGCAGAAGGACAACGTTCAGTGAGTGAGGAAATTGGAGCTCCCTTTTGCTAAGGGAAATGGAGAAGATGCATGAAAATAATCAACTGCAAAAGTATTTCATGGTCTATCTTTTACTTGGAGATAAATGAGGGATATTATCTTTTTCTCCCAAAGATGTATGTGTCACCAAGAAACTGGTTCCAGTGCTATTATTACAAAATGAAAGATAAATAGCAGTTAAAAGAGATGAACATGCCACTTACAAATATCAAGGCTTTCGAAGCCTGCACAAATATTTTCCTTGAAAAAGAAGAAAAACTGAGCAGAACATTTACCTTCAAACCAAAGAAGCAAATCTGCTTTTGAAATCTTACTTTGCTGGGTTCAGCCCTGCTCCTAAAGCACAGTGAGCAGGATGGGGAGCCAGGCCAGGCACACGCCAAATTCAGGTTTTTACCAGCTTGTTCCTATCACTACATACCCTTGTAAAAAGTCCTTCTCCACTCTCTTGTAGGCCACCTTTAGTTCCTGGGAGGCTGCTATATGGTCTCCTTCTGTTCCTTAGATGTTCTCAAACCTGATCTGCTCCTATAGTAGGTGATTCTTCATTCTCCCAGTCCCTGCCTTTGCCTTCTGCGACTTGGTCAGTGTGGCTGGAGCACTTACCAGTGAAGACCAAGCCAAAAACTGTTGTTGAGTACCTCAGCCTTCTCCATGTCTCAAGTAACCAGTTCTCCCATTTTCTTCTGGAGAGGGCCCACTTTTTCCTTAGTCGTTCTTTTATCACTGACGTACCTGCAGAAGCTTTCCTTGTTGCCCTTGACATCCAAGGCCAGATTTAATTCTGTCAGGGCTTAAGCTTTCCTAACCTGATCTTTGGCTGGTTGCTTGGATAATTTCTCTGTGGAATGCCTGTCCTTGCTTCCAGCCTGGCTTCCATTTTGTGTTTGAGTCTCAGAGGGAAAAGCAGAGCAGTACCATGGACACAACATGAGAGGCAGAGCTGGGGACAGAGCTGCCCAGCAAGGGGAGTGATGGCTGGTGGTAAAGGCTGGTGTGATAAGGGAGGTACATCAAGAAACCTCAAAGTACAACTGTGTGTTGAGGCTGGCTGAAGGGAAAAGGGCTTGAGACAGAAGAGGAGGAGATGTGTCTACAAGTGCTCCTGCCTGGACCTACACACGTGATACATATTTATAAAAGCCTTGGCAGCATTTCTGGATGAACATACCAAGTCTACCTCTCTTTTCTCATGTCCAAATTCAGTTTTCTTTGCTGAGTTTGGTTGGCTGTTTTGGGTTTTGTTGTTTTGTTTTTTTTTGACTGGGGCACTGAATCTCCAAGGGGTGCTAACTTACAGTTACTGCTGAAAATCTTGAAGGGAGAACAAAAGCATCCTAACTCATCCCGGGACTGATGCACAATGGCCAGAGAAGCATCACTTGGTCACAAGAAGGGAGGGAAAGCCAATGGGCCAGCTGTGGGCAACCGCAGGAAGATGGGAACAGCGGTTTGAGCGAGCAAGTAATGGCATGCGCAACAACCGGTGATTAAACGTGGCTGAACCAAACAGTCAGGGCCAGATTCCTGCCTTTCTTTGCTACAGTCAGCAAAGTTCAGCTGGGTTTCTCAGTTTCAGCTGAGAAATCAAGTTCGGTGTCATCCAGTTTTAACCACCCCGAGTGCCTGCAGCGCGCACACGAGGTTGAACAACATTTACCGTAACTCATGTATTCTGTGTCTCTGAACTTGGCTCCCCCCACAGGAAACAGCTTGGAGCAGGTGGTCAGCGGAGCCTGCGGATCATGGCTGGCTCCGCACGGGGTACTTGTGGGTTACTGACTCACTGCCGAGTTATGAGCCCAAACAAAAGGCTTTCAGATAAACCCAAAATCAAGGAACTGGAGTTGACAGGGTGAAGGAAATGGTGATCCCATGCAAGCAAGGGATAAGGAATTGGTAAAGAGCAAATTAAACCAAGGGGCTGTTTTGCTGGGGTTTGCATCTCCTACTTGCCGGAGCACCTGAAGGAGAAATCATGGGAGTGTGACAAGAAATGGCAGGTGAGGGAAAAGCTGTTTTTTGGTGTGTCATGCTGCTTCAAGCCTTCTAGTGAAAACCCCAAACTTGTATTCTAGAGGATATTTGAACCATTCCATTGGGCTGAAACTGTTTGCTTGAACATATTAAAAACATTGAAATTCTTACCAAATAATTGTTCCTAGATTAAAGTTTTGTGAATACTGCCAGAAATTATTCCAAATGCCAATATTAATTATTTTTTTTTCACTGTCACTTTTTGGAGCTAAAAAGCTCACAACTGTGGCAGAAAATCCTACCAAACTGGAAAAAGTTTGCTACTTATTTATCAGCCATGTCACATGCTGAATTTTTATGTGAGTTTGGCTTTCAAAGTACTTAATATTATTAAAATAGATGCTTCCATTTCAGACACTGTTAAAAAAACAAAGACATGAGGGCAAAGGAGAAGAAGTCAGCTTTAGACGACAATACATCTTTAACCCCTCGTATGCTCTTTTTCCTCTGTGAATGCTGTGCAGTGGGTGATTACAGGCAGTTCACTGTGCAGTGACAAGAATGGTTCTGCCCAGTGAACTGAACATTTCATGTTCCCCTCCAGGTCTATAAAACCTACTGTATGATGGGGCTTTGAGCAACCTGGTCTAGTGGAAGGTGTCCCTTCGCATGGCAGCAGGGTTGGAACTATTTGGTCTTTAAGGGCCCTTCCAACTCAAAGTATCCTGTGATTATATGATTCCATGGAAGAATTTGGTGGTTTATCAGACATCAGACATGTCCTCTTAGGCTGGTTCACAACCCTCTGGAGATCTGGAGAAAGATCAAGAGAAAGGCTTTTGAGGAGCAGAGGCAGAGGGGGAGGTGAACACAGCAACGGTATGCATTTATTCACTACTATTTCTCCCAGGCATTTCTGTGTGGCAAGGGCTGTTTCTTTAGGGGACATTCTGTTTTCTTGCCTGACTGCAAGGTATGTCATCATCCTAGAAGTCCCCCACTGAAGGAGCCAAGGGGGCATGTTCAGCTCTGGCCCTTGAACAGCAGTGACATGAATTTACTCTTTGCTTTATTAGAAGGTCTCCTTCCTCTCACCATCCCTCCTGCTGCTCTCTCAACAACATTTGTTTTGTGGCTTCCCATTTGTTTGGTGCATAAACCCCTGCACCAACAGTGCTTTTAATATTCATTGAAAAAGAGGAAAAATCAGTCCCATTTCCTAAAAGAGGAGTTTTCCTTCAGAGAGCACAGCTCGCACCATGGGTTAGCATGCTGTAAACTAGGTCTGTCTAGATGACTCACAGCGGTTGCCAGCAGACATACCTGTACAAACACACACCCTGAAGTATTATAAATTAGTCTAGCTGCCTAATGCACTCACTGAGTGCCTAATACTGCTGGTAAAATATGTGCTGGCTTTGCTACATGGGAGGATGTTGTAAAGTCTGATCTAAAGCCAGTTTAACTCAGTGAGCTTTAGATCTGGGTTTAGATGGTGAGAAATGCCCCAAAATAGCTCTCTTTCAGCAGAAGACATCAAAATGCAGCTATTTTCATGCTTCAAGTGGAGGTTTAAACACCTGGCAATATCAGGGTCTATATGGTTAGATAACGACACTGAGAGCCAGGTCCCTCCTTCTCAGATTCCCCAATTTTGTGTTATAATCTTGGGCCAGAGTATTGTACCATAAACCTCTGCCAGTGTAGCAACACGGTTTGGAATTGTGAGCTTGCGTATGCATTTCTGTACCAGTATAATGTGTGAACTGAGCTATACCACAAAACCAATTGCATCTATAGTAGGAGCTGTTCCTCCCCTCTACTGTAAAGTTTCTGTGGCAGGTCAGGACCGCAGAATAGTTTATTAAAATGAAATATGTAGGAAGCCAAGTGCGCATCTGTACTGGGGAACCCTCTCTGCCCTGTGCTATGAGGTTGAGAGAAAAAAAATAGAGGTCTTTCCCTTTTGTAAAGAGTGGTACATTTCCAAATATAAGTATTATGTCATTCAGCTTCCTTCAGCTGGGCAATGCGTTTCAAGTCACAAAGACATAATGCAGTTCTGTAGAAATCTCTTCTCTGATTTATTCGTGCATGCTACAACAGGAAAATTTCAAATGCTTTTTCTAAACTCCTCAATCTCAAATTGTAAAATAAAATACCCATTCAAGCAGAACTTTCCAAGAACATTTCACATGACAGGTCTTCAGGAAAATGTCTACTACTCGGAAGCCTGAGTGCATCAGGAATTCAGCGGTCTTTTGCATCTTATTAGAAATTGAACTGTTTCGGTTTTACTTTTTCTACCTTAAAAACCATTGCTGTAGCTGTGCACTTTACTGCAAGTAGCTGGCAGAGCCAAGACATTGGGAACAGGAAGATTTCAAGAATATAGATTTCCACCCTCACCAACACTGTTTTTCAAGGCATCAGATTGATTCTGTTTACTTGCCTGTGTTACTTTAAGTCGGTGGAAACAGCTCTGTCTCTGGGGGAGGCGGACTTGGTTATGGCTTCAAGCAGCCAAAGCAGGCTACAGAGGCTCGAATGAGCTTTCAAGCAGTGAGCTTGCATGGTGGAGCAGTTTTGCCACAACAATGTAAGGTCTGATGAGATACTTAACACTTCTGAAGTGCACTTCTGAGTGCCAGGGAGTTGTGCATTGCCTGCTAGAGCTAGCCCCAGCTGAATGTTTTAATTGCGCAGGAGCTTCTCTTCATCCTGCTGTAGCAGCTGTGATAAGGCTCCTCTTGCCTAATTTGGCCCTCTAACAGTAAAGGAGGTGTGTGGCTCTGCCTCTCAGCTTTGGCAGCTCTTCTGCAGCCTCCTTCCAGAGGTAGGTGCTTCCCTCCCTTCACTGTCCAGGGAGCGGAGGTAATTAGCTGAGGCTACAAGTCTTGCTTCATACAGCTGAAACTGGGTGGAATTAAACCTTCCTTGCATGAATCCTTAGACTGCAGTGCCCTAAGTGATTCCAGCACTGGGACCCTTCAGCTTTTACTATATCTTTATTTTGCCGCAATACCCAGATTAGAAACACATTGCAAGGATTGTTTGGGGCATATGTTACTGTCAGATCTGTTCTGTGAGTTTCTGAAATTTGGTATTCCCATGTTTGTAAGACAAGACAGCAATTTCTGCATTAAGTTTTGGCTTTGATAGTTTGATGCTGTCTCTGAAGCAGATGCGTATTCAGCTCCATATGCCATCCAGAGCTTTGTTTTGAAAACATCCAGGGAAAGAAAAAAAGGAAGAATGAACTTCTGTCAGATTTTATCCTGGTTCATTGACCATCACTAAAAAGTGGACAAACATTTAACAGTGGGTGTGAACACAGACATTGGAGCAATAGAGCTTCCAAGTATGCCAGGGGAGTCAAAAAATGAACTGAAACTTTCTGATTGAAAGAAAACAAAGAATTTAAAATTATAAAGACTTCTGGGATGCTTATGTCAGTTTTGCCACATTGCTTATATCAAAGAGGTATTTACAGGCTGCATGACTTTGACAAATTCTCTTGGAGATTACTATATTATCATGTGCTCCCATTATATTTAAAAATACTAAAAAAAAATAAGTTTCTAAAGGTCTTTACCTACATACGAGTTTTCTATTTCTAGGTCAGGTGAGAGAGTTCATTACCCAAAATACATAGTTTTACTTGTTTGTGCCAAAATCTCTCCCGCAAATTTTCTGGGCATACAATTGCCATTCAGTATATCACCACAGAAGGGAGGAATTATTTGTTCCACCCTTAGCCAAAAAGACACTATGCAGTCATATATTTGGTCCCCACAGCTCCTGCTTTCTTATTCTTGGCACCCTTCCCTCCCTGGTTCACAGCTGCCACACACAGCTGTACCTCCTGCCCACCACAGGGACAGCTGCGCTCCTGGTGACTCAGCACCAGAGGCACCACAATTCATGGTGTGATGGGTTCAGATGAGTCCTCCCTAGCTTTGCCTTTCCTGATAGTGATAGCTGGCTCCCTAGCCTTGCCGTCATCCATGCAGTAGGAGTGAGGGAGAGCTGGAAACATCAGCCCTGACAGATGTCTTGGGCTCAGCCCACCCTCTTGTCCACCAGTCCAGCATCAGCTAACAGAGCTGTATCAGTCTTGTTGTGGAGCCGTGTTTGTGCCTGAATGCAACAGTGTTCAGACCCTAACGCAAGCCCACCAGCTGTGCATGTAAAGCAGCTGGGTATTAAATGGAGGAGGCAACTGGAGCACCTGTACAGATAACCACCCTTCAATGTGGAAATCATAGAAACAGAGGCCTTTAAAAATTAGCTATTAACCCTGCAACTAAAAATGTGCTAACATATCTATTTTAAACCAATACCTTTGGTAAGAACATTGGGTGGTTTCATCACATTTCACTTTTTAAAGACTAGTGAAAGATTTTGTATGCACCCGCTGACATGCACATGCGTACACAAGCACATTTATTTCCTTTAATCCTTATTCCAGACAAACTAAAGATTATGTTGTCGCATTAAAGGCTAACGTGATGAAAAGATCGAGGCATTTAATGAAGTACAAAATTCACCCTATTTATGACAAGAAATGTTGCTCTCTCCAGGTAAAACTCCGTACAGAAAATGTGGCTTTTTAATGAAAGTTATTTGAGTCTGTTTAATATTCTGGACCATGAGAAATGGATTTTGTTGTTGTTGTTTTGGCACGTTAATTGCATAGAGTGCTGCATCACTTCATTTTTCCTAACAACTCAAACTTTTTGGCAGACAGCCCCAAGCAGAGTGGATTACCTCTCATCTTTAATGGGATAGTTCATTAGCAGATTTGGTCATGTAATTGGGAAGGATAGTAGAAAAATTTTAAGAACTTCCTAGCTGCTGTATGTTCAGTTCACCTCCTGTCAAGCGCTGGGAACCCAGACCCACCGCAGCCTCTGAGACACTCAGTTAATTGCTCTCTGTCTCAGAGCGATTATTCCTGCCCCGACTTCCTCCTTGTGGAGGTTAAGCACTGTCTAATGAATGTGGAGGGAGAATTAAAAAATCACAACCCTGAGTGTGTGGAGATAACTGTGTGGGACTTTTCAAGCTGCGTTATAAAGACAGAGTTAGCAAAGTGCACATAGAAGAGAAATGTGTCCAATGCAGGCAGCTGCCTGTGACCATTAGTGCCTAAGTAACATCATAAAAAGCTCCTAAGGAGGTCTCAGAGCAGGTTGCTTTGCAGGAATTTCTCTGCCTTACACTCATATGCATCTTGAAATACTTAGACACAGAGACTGAATGAGCAACTTCATACCACACAGTATTTTACTTGCAGTCAAATACACCTATATCCCTACACCCTCCAATAAATTTCAGAGAGCTAAATTTGGAACTCCTTGTCAGGGGGATTTGGAGAAAATAGATGTATTACAGATGAATGTTTTCAATAGTTTCCACAGATTCAGTCTAAAGGTAAAAATCACTTGTTTGCTTTTCCTAAGGTGGTTTTCCCTTACAGCTGAGATTTGCAACTGATGATATCCCTATAGTGAGTGACAGTATGAAACTATTTATTTCCAGCAGTAAGAAAATGATGTATTATATTACTCACAAGAGGCATGGCGTGTTCTGTTCTTGGAAGTTCATGTTCATCTGTAAGTTTTACAGGAACAAGGTTGTCAGAAGCACTGAACACTCCTCTCCCACTTGTGAAGGTACTGCAAACTGGGGATTTACTTGTAGTTATCAGAGTGTGATGACAGCTTGCTCTCAGGGAAAGCTGAATTACAGGAGCCATGCAGCAGATGTGGAAAGCTTGGACAAACTCATTGCAATTGTCTGGAGAGGAAGCAATGCCACAGAAGGCTGACAATTATTTTTAAGTTCTAAAATGATCCTAAACCAGGGATTTGTGCAAGTAAGGGAAAAACCTTCCCTAAGTCATCTTCATACTGTGACATCTAGAATAACTAGAGTTTCAGAAAACTGTTCTATAAAGTTCTGCAAGCACTGGCTCAGGATAGACGCCTCTCATGGGACTTCTCTAGCTCAGAAGTATTTTCACCAGGAGAAGGGCAGAGTTGCCTCTAGAAGTTTCCATGTACAGAGCTATGATTAAACATGAACCAGCTTTGGTGAGAAGGAATCCGGCAGCACTGAAGACAGAATAGTTAGAATCATAGAATGGTTTGGGTTGGGAAGGACCTCAAGATCCTCCAGTTCCAATCCCCCTGCCATGGGCAGGAACACCTCCCACTAAACCATGCCACCCAAGGCTCTGTCCAACGTGGCCTTGAACACTGCCAGGGATGGAGCATTCACAACCTCCTTGGGCAACCCGATTCCAGTGCCTCACCACCCTTACAGTAAAGAACTTCTTCTTTATAGCCAATCTAAACTTCCGCTACTTAAGTTTGAACCCGTTACCCCTTGTCCTATCACTACAGTCCCTAATGAAGAGTCCCTCCCCAGCATCCTTATAGGCCCCCTTCAGATACTGGAAGGCTGCTATGAAGTCTCCACGCAGCCTTCTCTTCTCCAGGCTGAACAGCCCCAACTTTCTCAGCCTGTCTTCATATGGGAGGTGCTCCAGGCCCCTGATCATCCTTGTGGCCCTCCTCTGGACTTGTTCCAACAGTTCCATGTCCTTTTTATGTAGAGGACACCAGAACTGCACACAATACTCCAAGTGAGGTCTCACAAGAGCAGAGTAGAGGGGCAGGATCACCTCCTTCGACCTGCTGGTCACACTCCTTTTGATGCAGGCCAGGATACGGTTGGCTTTCTGGGCTGCAAGCGCACACTGAAGCCGGCTCATGTTCATTTTCTCATGAACCAGCACCCCCAAGTCCTTCTCCACAGGGCTGCTCTGAATCTCTTCTCTGCCCAGCCTGTAGCTGTGCCTGGGATTGCTCCAACCCAGGTGTAGGACCTTGCACTTGACATGGTTAAACTTCATGAGGTTGGCATCAGCCCACCTCACAAGTGTGTGAAGGTCCCTCTGGATGGCATTCCTTCCCTCCAGCGTATCAACCGAACCACACAGCTTGGTGTCATCGGCAAACTTGCTGAGGGCGCACTCAATCCCACTGTCCATGTCACCAACAAAGATGTTAAACAAGACTGGTCCCAGCACCAGCCCCTGAGGGACACCACTCGTTACTGGTCTCTAGCCGGACATTGAGCCATTGACCAGAACTCTTTGTGTGCAGCCATCCATCCACCCCAATAAAAGACAGGGTAACTAGGGGTGAACAAATTCATTAAGTGCTATGAATCTTGCTGCCTTCCTGCATTTCCAGGCCTTTTGGTACTGTCTTGCTATCTGTACCACTGGAGAGGACAATCAGGTAAATTCTGTTCATTTAGACTCACCGAAAAACACATCACTGAGTGATGCAAATCCTGTAACGTTCTAGTGAACCACAGGGAGTCAAAACCAGCTCACCAAAAAGCTAAAGGTGGACACAGTGGTTCTGCAAGTACCCTTTACTAAGACATTGTGAATAACACATGGCTTTCAGCAGGTATTGCCAGTTTCCTAACTAGGAGCACTGAAAGTCCGTTTTTGTATTTGAGATTAGAGGCTGTTTCTATGGCAGCAATTGTTATGTACTTTGAAAAAGGAATAGTATATATAAGAAGCACTCAGTGTATAAGGGGTAGTATGTGTCCAGAGTCCAAGAGAGAGAATATCCACAGGATGTTTATATACACCCCAACCTTGATCCATTACAGCTGAAATGGCAGAAAAATAGGTCTTTAATATTTATGTGTTAACAGCTGGTGTAGATTCAGTGTTTAAGACTAGATTGCATGGGAAATTTTGCCCTTGCAGCTACACCGGGGTAGCTTCCTTTGTGGACTCTATTCTGGAATTAAAAATCATTTTACTTCTTAAAAACACTTGTACTCACAAAACGGAAGTACTATTTTGGAATAAGGGCATGTTTATTCTGGAGTACCACCCATATGGGGAATCACACTGAATAGTTAACACAATACCAGTTTTGTCCACAATATTTGCTCTGGTTCCATTTTTTTTCCCAAAAAGAGGGCCTTGTGACAAATGCATAAGGGTTGAGCATGCTGGATTCAGAAGACATGTCTAGGGTGGAACGGATTTAGAGTAGCTCAGAAAAAGATAGTTTTTAAAATTTTTGGAAACCATCTACAAAATGTTGAAATTTTAGAATTGCGGGAAAGTTCCAGTTTTCAAGATGAACAGAAGACACTTAAAATTAGTGGAAAACACAAACACGCTACAAAACGAAGCTGCCTATTTAGACAGTTACTGCTACAACTAGGGCATTGACTACTCATATTGAGTGCTGGAGTAGATTGGTTTTACTCTCTCTGTACAAAATGGATGTGAGTGATTGCCACATTTCTGGTATTTTATCAGAAGATGGATGACAACCCCATAGCTCAACTGACAGGATCCAGGTCACAAATATTAACCAAACAAAACTTGGGGTTTGGAGAAGGTCTCCTGAAGGAAGGCAGCAGCCTGTAGCCTGTCCTTGGTATGCAAAAATAAAACTTTAATCAGAATCTAGCTGACATTTTGACGGACAACACAGACATTAGGCTTTCCTATAAAACACAAACGCACAGATCCAGCAGTTGAAAAGGTTAAGACAGAGACTCCTCTTTACAGCTGCGCTTTCTGTTTTAATGCATTCTGTACAAAACCTTTTCATAAAGAAAATGCCTACTTTAAATGATTAGGGTGCTGTTTTCAGTTGAAGCTGAAGACGTCCATCATAACAAATAAATAATGGAGTGAAAAATGGGTCACATTTTATTACAGCATTTGACGATATCACAGATCTTTTCTTGAAGTGTTAAACTGTGTCTTTTATTTAATAAAGCATACCAGCCAACACTGGCATTTGGCAATCTGCAATTTATTAGCCATGGTCCTCTTTCATCAGAAGTCATTCTAAATAGCATTGTGTCTGGTTTTTATTTATTGTGACTCATTATATTCACTAAAATGATGATCTGGCAGGTGAAAGTGAACAGCAGGGAAAACTGTTGGAGACCCTTCAGGTGGGACAATTGGACTGGTGGGGGTGTTACAGGGCAATAGCAAACATGTGAGGGGCAGCAAGGACCCTGCTTGTGCTGGAGGTCACGCAGGTCTCCAACATGGGCAGCAGTGATGAAGACCTCTTCCCAGCAGCGAGCGTTGCTCCCCTTTGCAGATTCTCCTCGAGGACCTGGAGAACCTGCCAGCAGACAACAATGAGCCTAGCATTTTCTTAAGAGCAGTTCCTGAGGCAGGCATGAGAGGAGGTTCAAGGTTAAGGCAAAAATTGGTGCCTTCAGGATTTTGCTGAACAGCCAAAGTTCTTATCTTGAGATGTAAAAGCTGCTGCCAGGAGCAGGGTAGAGACTTGGCCCTCCTGAATCTATTTTAATTAACACCTCACTTTCTGGGAAATGGACTCTCTGGGATATACCTTACGTAAGGGCAGAGCCACTGCAACATGCCTGGACAACCACTTGTGGGAATGACCTCAGTTTGAAAATCTTCTCTTTATTTTTCCAGCTGGCAGGTTACCAGTTTTTCTGAGGCACATGGAAGGAGAAACTCATCACCAGCTTTGAGCTGATCGCTCCCCAGAATGATTCCAGCCTGAGTGGGAGCCTTCTGACACTCAGTAAAGTCTGTTATTTCTTGTTTTGAATTTTTAAATTCAAAAGTTGAACCTGACAAAGACATAGGTGCATCCTGCCTCCTTGTATCCTTTGATCTGTGCTACCCCTGGAAGATCTTGCATCCGACTTAGATAACTTTGACAAATCTACCCGTTCAGGCAGCTTTCTCCATCCTTTATAATGAGAATAAGGGATACTACCTTTTTTTCTGAGATGATGTCTGAGAGAGGGAAGGTGAGCAATATATAAAGTGCACTAAGGTCTCAAATTAGGGTAGCCACAGAGACATGGACATGCCACGTGTTTGTTGTAACACCTTTGGTGAAGATGTGGGAACAGTGAGTTCCTTGTCCTGTCCCTCTCTGGGTGGATGTGACATCTAAACACCAACCCAACATGACATCACTATGCTGGTCTTGAGCCTCCGCTTATCTTCATTTGTTACATGGAAGTGGAAGATGTAGCCCCAGCTCCACTAAATTTTCCATCTAAATGATACCTCAGTAGTATAGCCTGAACATCCAGCAAGGGAGTAAAATGTACTATGAAGACAAATAGAGTCTTTGATACAGTCATGGCAGCAGTTTAATGTATTTTTCCTCTTTTCTTGGTTTATGTCTTTTGCAGACAGGCACAGTTTGGTTTGCCCATGCTCTGAGCTATGTATAAACAAGCCAACTGTGCACCGGAAACCACATGGCCATGATTAGTGTAGCACTGTGCCCAAGCTAATAAACTGGGCTCTGAGGCAGGATATATTAAGTTGGGCTGACTGCCACCCTAATGTCTGCCTGGCATCCATCTGGTGCAACTTGCAGGCAAGGCATGGTTTCCTTTTCCTTCAAAAAACCATGTAGCTGCTCTCAGTTATCTCCCCAGTGGTTAGAAGTTAGCTCTGGAAGAAAGAGCATGTTAGAGGAAGGAAATGAAATGGAGATGTTCCTCACCTGCCAAGCAAGGGTGAAGAGGAAACTTTATGGATTGTGGTCATCTTGAAAGAAATTAGGGCAGGGTTAGAAGGAAGACACAGTAGAGGCAGCCAGGATATGCAAAGACAAATGGAAAAACAAAGACTTCATCCAGCGGTGGTAGATTTTATAGTGGTATAGGCCCAAAGTCCTCCTGTTGACTGAACATGGCAAGACCACAGGAATTCATCCCTCGCTGCCTCAGCCAGGTGTAAGTGTCCCAAGTAGAGGGTACCTCTTACATCACCATCCACACTGCTTTGGGCAAACATCAAAACCCCTTTGCAGTATTATTTTATCCTCTTCCTTCTCAGGTCCCACCCAGAATGACACCCTTCCATCACATCCCAGTCTTGTCTACAGTGGTACCTCTGAGGCTCCATGGTCAGAGGTGCCCCTGACACCTTAACATCAGCACCATCTAAATCCAGCTGAAGAAAAGAAATGGAAGCCAGTACAAGGAATTATCCCATCAATTCCATCCAGCCATGGAGGTTTGTAAAATTTGGTGTGAGAAAATTGCCAAATGAAAAGTCAGACCTGTTGTGTTGGGTAACTCCGGAGGTATAGGAAAAGAAAATTTGTATACCACAAGCCCTGTAGAAGCAGAAGCCACAAAGATTTTGGACTTCCCTTTCATTCCCTCTCTCATCCTTACAGCTTCAGTCCATCTCATACAGCTGCTACCTGTTTCTTTCCCTCCTGTTTCTCTTGAGACCTTGCCTCATGACTGAGGTGTGTTTGATGGAGGTCTGGCTGCTTTCCAGGCTGAGTCATCTAGAAGTGCAACTGCTGAAGCACCTCCACTCTCAGGTGCAGAGCATCCAGTCTGTACATCTCTGGTGAGCCGAGGAATAAGGCACGGTACTGCAGAGGTCAAATGTATTCCCCATGGTTTGCTGAAAACAGCTATTTTATTTTGTTGCTACCATTAGACCACCCTAGAGCCTCCTAAGCTTCTTTGAGACAAGGAGTCCTCATTTTTGAAATAGATCTAGGGAATCATATTAAGTCCTGGATCAAGCTGGGGATGGGAGGAAGGTTGAGGTTTGGCCTATTGTAGTCAGAGGGCTTGCCTGAAATTTTCAAGCTGGAGCCGAACGCTGCCATGAGATGGGAATGGGAAGGAGAAGGAGGAGGCAGAGATCCTCACAGGCCCTCCTTTGGGGAGCTGTAATAGATTCCCGCACATTCAATTAGTGAGATGGAAACCAGATTTAAAACAGATTCCTGTTGCTGTAGCTCATGTTGAGCAGATTCTTCACTCTGCTCAAGATGTTGCTCAGATGTGAGCCAGGGTGCCCTTTAACCTTCCCAGAAGTAATTCTGGGGAGCACTACCTGTCCCACTAGAATGGGTTTAGCCTGCAATTGTTCACACCATTTTTGTAAAGGTGGCTCACTGGGTATATATGCTATTGCAGTTAGTTGAAAAGAATTGTATCTGTCCATCATTCTTTCTCTTTTTTCTCCCTGACTGCTGTGTTGTTTTAGTCCATACTAGAAATTTGTAATTTCCTTAAGCAAAATGCTCAAGGTAATTTGCATCATGACCATGCAAACCTGTGTAAACATCCTGCTTTCTAATAATACCTTCTTCTTTGGTGGAGTTTGGTTGTGAAAATCTGACCTTTATTGTATTTGTGTTTGCATCTTAACTCATTCAGCAGGGACACAGAAAGGAACATGCTGCACAAACCCTATTCATACACAAAGCACAGCAGCAGCAGCAGAAACACCAGCAAAAGGCAGCTAGGATAAGAAGAACACATCTGATGGGAAGATAGTCCAAGCGTGGGGGATGGATGGAGTTGAGGCATGGTGGTAACCCAGGGAGCCTGGCAAAGCTTTAGGGAGGAACAGGAAGCAAACAAGATGGGCAGCAGTCTGTTTCACTGATGGCTGGCAAAAAGTCTTGTTGGCCTGCTTCACATTCAGCCTTGGAAAAGTAATTTCCTCTCTTTTTGTCTCCATTCCCTTCTTAAAATAAGGGTGATTCCTTCCTTCTTTCTAATCCTTTCATTTGTGTCATACAGTAACCATACAGGTTCAGCTTTGTTTCTCTTCCTGTAGACACTGGACCCCAGACTGCACCTGAGGATGTTGGCTCCTGCTGTTGTAGCAAATGAGCAGGGAAGAAATGCTGGAGGTAGAGAAAGGGGACATGAACCCTGAAAACGAACCTGCAAACAGAAAGGACACATATTAATTGGTGCTATAACTTTTCCCAGTTCTTTTGACTCAATTCATGTTGAATATGCTCCTCTCCGCCTAAAGACAGAGACAGAAGTGATGTCACCAATAAAGGCAGAGTTTGGAGAAGCAGGACCCCGTGAAATACAGCTAACCATTGGAAGGATCCTAGTAACACAAAATGAAGGATATGACTCTGGCAGTACCTGAAAGATTTGCCAGACAGGGAAAACTATGAAGAACTTGGTGAGCATGGAAGTGAGCAAGGGTACAGACTGAAAAGTATTTGAAGAGAGAGAAGAACGTCAGCCCACAAGGCACAAAGCTGGTGCTGAGAACCAAGAGGTGACTCAGAGGACAAAGCGTACTTCTCTGTATGAGAGCTCTGATCTTAGAGATTTGTATCAAATTAACATGGATCAACTGGCACGAGACGAGAATGTTTTCTCCTTCTCATGCGCTCGTAGTCATTTTTGGAGAAGGTGGTCAAGGAGCAGGAGAGGATATACGTGTATGAATGTACGTTTATACATGCACATATATACTCATGATAGGACCTTTACGTTGCGCAGAGCAGACCATTTCTGGGCAGTTCTCCATATTAAAAAATACATTCTGGCAATTTAAGTGAATAACACCCAGCCACTTCCACTTTGGCCCAACAACCGCCTTTCTTTTCTTGATTTTGTGTGTCTCCCTGTAACAATCTGCTAAGCAGAGCTCAGGGGCTTGCCAAAGCAAGCCTCCTCATTGTGGTGCCCTCCAGCCCCCCTAAGGCTAGCTCTAGTGACCTCTTGGAGGAAGCAAATTCCAGAAGCAAGAATTCACCCCTGGAGCAGGCACAGAGATGGGAACGCTCCTCTCCTGCAGAGATTTTAGATACATAGTTTCTGGCCCCTCTCTAGCACACGCAGTGTGTGTTGGTATAGAAGTGATAAAGTTGTGCTTTGTAAAACTTTCCTTTTTTATGTAAATAGCTTTCTGATTGCAGAACAGATCTTTTAAAGGCAAAGTACAGCATAATGAGGTTGTCTGGAGTTAGTGGGTAATGTGAACCAAGGCCTCAGGAAAGTAAAAAGTTGCCCATTCTGTAATCAATCTGCAGTGCTCACTCAAATGGATATATCTGGGGGACCACATGGGGAAAGGAATCTAAAAGTAAGACAGAGAACAGGGTGAAAGAAGAAATACAAATAAGGTCAAAAAAGCGAATAACATAAAGAGTATTTTACCAGAAGATGATGCTGAGTGTAAAAATATGACACCAACTAAACCCTAGTGATGGTAACAGAATGCTAGTGGTTTTGGCTTTTACAGAGCTAGAAGAAATCTCCCAGGCTGGGAGAAAGGTGCAATGAGATGCAGTCCTACAGAGTGACTAGAGGATTATAGAAATGCAAAGGAAGAGTCTTTGTAGCTTATAATTGCAGGGAAAGAGGAGTTGTTTACAGCAACACTACTTCCTGCCTGCAGTTTGAAAGTAACGTGACAGTTGCCTTAGAATAAAGGCAAAGCAAGAATTGTTCAAAATAATTATCTTTAACACCATTTCAGCAAGGACTACTCCATGCTAGTGACAGCTTTCATAAAGCTGCTCTATGAGAGATACCCATGGTTTCCCGGGAACTCCAGGCATCTAAAAGAAAATGTTGGCACTTAGGAAGTTGCCTTAATTCCAGTAATTGCTTGAAAAGTTCAAACACGAGCCTCCCTCTGGCCTTCAGCTAATCATTTCTTTTACTCCAGGCAAGATAAGATGCAGAGAGGTTACTTAATCGTTTTGTAAAACATTCAAAGTCACACACAATTATCAGATGTTAGGGTTGTTGTGTGCTGTCTGTGGCCATCTTTGGACACCCTGCTTTCTGTGCTCTGAGAGCAGGCCGTGCTGCAGGAGATGCTCATTCTGTAACACTCTCTTCTCAGGATCCACCATAAGAAAGACGTTTAGTTGCAACAGTCATGTCTAAACAACATTAATATCTGACTAGGTCCATAAGGCATGGCAGTTTTAAAGTTCTGGCTCAGATTTCATCCTTACCCCTATTCAGTGTCCTGAAAGTTAAGCTGACTGTATTGACATTCCCCCAGACATATACACAGACCATCAGGCTGGGAGCCATTTGTCTTCTGATATACAGAGAATTATCTGTAAATGTTAAAATGTTCCAGGTCTCCCAACAGTAGATGTTCCTGGCTCTTCAACATAGATCTGCATGACAGGTAGGGTTAGGAGGAGGTGGGTTACTGTGGAAGAAGTAATTAATGTCCATAATACTGATGGAACATATTGAAGGTATGGTTTTAATTAGATGCTTATAAATGCAGGTTTTAATTAAATAATGAACTATCAAGGATAATCTGTGTTCTTTAAAGGTCACTTTACAGATTTCTAGTGCGCCATAGAAAAAAACATACCTATGCAGCTCCATAGCTGAAATAATTTGTTATACTGCTAATAGAGTTGTAATAACTCTTTGCAGTTAACTTTGCCCCCACAGTACTTTCTTCTGTTGTGAACTTTACATATGTAACATTTAAAATTAATTACTTGACAGGTAATCCTTGACACCTGTAGCACTTTCCAGGTGAACACGAATGTATTTTCTGCACAAGGAAAGAGCATTTTGCTGTACTTATCTATGCTGTGGAGGAACCAAAGCAGAGTGGTTAAAAGGCTTGCGAGTCAGCACAGCAGGTGCTGTTTTCTGTCTGCTTGGTAAAAAATGTAGATGAGGCACAAACCCCCAGATGTTAACCATTGCTTTGTGCACAGGCATCCTCCTGGGTTTACCCCAAAGTTTGCCAAGGGCTCTGGGGGATGGCAGCTGGTGGAGAGCTGGCCTGTTCACAGGCCATGTAAGGAAATGCAGAGCAGATCAAAAAGCAGAAACAGAGAGCACAAGGTTTTAGCGATAGTTAAAACAAGTCGCATGCAGTGTTTGTGGCATGTTTTCTGCCTGCAGTCTGCCTGCAGTCTAGTCCTGAAGTCCTTTAGAACTCTGTGGTAAAGTCATGTAGGCTTTATTCGTCTTCCTCTTCATCAGTGCCTAGGAATAAATGCCATTTGATTCCATAGATCTCAAACTTCCATCAGACAAGCAAGCCTGATGAATTTCTGGGGAGCAGAGAAGGCTTTGGCATAGGCTTTGAGAGAGCCAGTCTCTTCTGTCCTTAGCCATGTGGGGAACTTCTCCAAGTAATTGCTTCAGCTCCAACATGGGCAGAATGAAACAGACGTTTCTGTGCTTTAGCATGTACTGGTAAAGACTGAAATCTTGCTGTTTTGAATACCAGACTCTCCAGAGGACTCTTCTTTCCCATGTCTTAATTTTTACTGTTGTGGTCTTTTTTATTCCGTCTACATTTATTCAGAGAAGGGATTTAGAGGAATGTAAATAAGTGGAATGTATGTCTGTAAACATAGGAACAAAATTGGCGGTCCCCTGTCAAGTGGTCTGGTAAATGTGTTGACATGACCATACTGTATTTTGACAGATTGAGGAGCCTGCCTGGTTTCCCACTCTTACTTTCTGTCTTTCTCTGCCTCATACACACATAAGGACTTATTCACATTTTAAAACTGATCTAAGCAGGCAGGCGCTATATTTGTCTGTACAACAGATAAACTGAAGCTTCTTTTATATCTTGAGCACCTTAAGTTAACTAGTTACTCTTACACAGATAGACAGATGGGTAACATCCAATTTCTTTTGACATCTGCAAATAGCTCAGTCTCACAGGCTAACCGGAGAGTCACAAGTGGATCCAATAAGGATGCTGCCTGTGTGTCCTACAGCTTTGTCACCCTGAATAGATTTTGAAAGCGGTTGGAGTCCCCAGAAGCTTGTCTTCCTCCTCCTTGTGTGCCAAGAGGCAGTCTATGAAAAGGAAAAACGTATTGGGCTGGAGCCTCTGGAATGTATATGCTGTCTAATATATCCTTGAGGGGGAAGTATAGTCAATTCTCTGCAAATGGTCATCCATCCTACTAGCCAATAATATCAGGTGCTGAAAAAGTCTGTCCATATAAATTATTCTATATTATCTAGCCATATCTTAGACTGGCAAGTGAAACAGCAGGATGTTTGCCAGCTGTTTCAACAAGTTTCCCTGAGCAGCAGCAGCATCCACATAATCAGCCTTAAGCAGTGCTGTGGCCACAGTGAGACAACATGACATGTTCCAGGAAAGCAAGTTTTACCCAGAAATTAAGATTGTTTACTGAATTCTCTTGAAGTGAGAAGACAACTGGTCTCAAAAGGTGTTTTCCCCATTATCCCCTTCTAAAAATATGATTTTTCTGTAATGTTTTGTAAGCAGGTATCTTCAGGTATAGGAAACTCTACAGCTTGCTGGATTCTGACCCACACAGCAACCCTGTGGGGAGCCTGGACCCCAGCCAGCTTGCTGAGCCAGCAGTGGGTCCTGCAGTGGGTCCACTTCTCTGCCCTGGGGATGATCTCGGAGACTTGCCCACTGTGAAGGCTGCTGGACTCATCCAAGCAATTGCCTCAGAGCAGCTGGTCTGTCCTGCAGGACCATTTCCATTGTCAGCAGTGGCTGTGAACACCAGGCTCTTGCTGCTTTTCAGGGACGTGGGCTTGTTCCATTCAAAATGAAATACGGAAATTCTCAATGATGTCTACTAATGTGGAGTGAGGTGCGAGCACAGTAGACAGGAGCCATTTTGGTAGGGTTGGGGACTTGGTTTATATATATATTAAAAAAAAATTACATTTATATATATATAATTTTAATGAGGAGAGGAATGACTGTTTTTAATGGGAGGAAGCTGGAGTTCTTTTCAAGCTGCTCCATGGGACCTAGTAAAAAAAAAAAAAATCAAAATCAAAACCTGAGTAGGAGTGAGAGAATAGGTATTTTCCTCAAATCTTCCTGACCTCAGTGGTGGTATTGCTGGATTTGTTTTGGTTTGTTTCCTTTTTAATGTAGGAGAACCATGAATTTCTGTACTGATCCCATGTGGCTCAAGTAATCATGAAGTTGTCTGTGAAGCTGCTGCTTAGCTTTCACTTCCGACTGGTGAAAAACAGGCACATTTCAGAAGTGATAAACTGCTCAGTCTCTGGTGGGAGAAAAGGCAAGAGGTACCTGCAACTCAGTTTAGCCCCCCATCACATTGCAACCAGGCACTGTGCCCTGCTGCTTGATCTACACAGTTTCATGCACGCCCCGCACACCAGACAGAGCAGACAGACTCTTTGGTGTTAAATCAAGCGTGTGGTTTGCAGGCACATTGTTTGGAAACACGGCCAGTGACCAGCTTGTGCATAATGTCAGAGCTGGAGTGTCTGGATGGTGCCTTTTTTTTCAGGAAGCGAGGAATATCCAGAGAAGCTCTTGTGGAATGAGCAGCATGGACCACCTCTGCAGCCATCTGTGATGGATGCCATCACATCCCACCATGCAGATGGCTCCGGTGCTTGCTGACTGGGAAAACATAGAGAAGGAGGAAGGGAGAAACACAAACAAAAACCATCATCACAGAAATCTTTACCATCTGACTTTGAGAAGATGAGCATACGATGTTGTTGGGTTTTTAACTGACAAGCAGAGAAACTTGGGCTTGGGTTTGTTTCTTTTTTGTTTTCTAAGGGTTTGTTTTAATTTTTACATTGGTGTCTTTGACTCAGTCTCCTGAACTCCCTTGTCCTACCTCATCCCCCTTGCTTGCCTATGCAGAGCCATTAAAGGCTTACAATGGAAATATCTTTGTATCTATGTAGTGGAAAACACCCGTTTAAACCGGATGTTTGAGATCAGAAGGACTGACCCAGAATCTGCACTGGGGCAGACATGAAAGCAGGAAAATTTCATTCACAAAGGTTTTCTGGGACCGGTTCTCTTCTGCCTAAGAGGAGTCACGCACATGCTGGCTCAGACGCTCCCACAGCGTTTCCAGAGCAGAGTCTATTCCTTTTAAAGTTATGCAGGGCTACATCCTTAATGGACAGAGGCCATGAGCACGACTGGGAACAATTACCAGCTGAATAAGATGTTCATCTGCAAGGGGTGCTCTTTTGCCAGCTACTACCCTTGGACGGCCCAGGGAGCAAGCGGCACAGTCGATCCCACGCCTACTTGTTTTCCTTCCCTTCATCGCCACAGTTTCAACTGATTTTGATTACTCTGGCGCCAAATAAATGAAAACATTTCATAGACATATAATCACCCATCACTGTGAAGAAAGAAAAAATGCTTGTGTACTTTATGTTTATAAATATGCTTAATGAAAAAAGGGATAGCCCTACCCTTCCCAGCCTTGTGTGGCTGCAGCCAGCATAGCTGTATGTCATGTCGGAAAAGCCGGTTGCTGCTTACATCCCGACATGGTCTCTGGCACAGCCGCGGAGCTGGTGGTGCCATGGAGGAATGCATAGCCCTGCCTTCCCACCAGGTTACAAAGGTTAGTGCCCAGGGAGAGGTAAGTGACTGCAGGTACAGGAGCGTAACCTGTGCCTGCGAGCTGCTGCACCTGGGAGGTAGCAAAGGGAAAGGGGAAAGTGGGAAGGAGGAAGATAACTTGCAGGCACAGTCTGCTGCAACTTGGTCAGTCCCTGGAAAGAACATGACTCAGCTCTCAGCAGATCTGACTTACTTTGGCATTGCCAGGGGAACAGGAATAGAAGTCATTACTAGGAGTGGTACGACAACCTGCATGCTGCTCTCATCTCACAGGAGCACCCAGCTTGTCACACAAACTCTGTGTGCAGGTGCTCATTGGAAAGGTTTCCTGAGTATTTGGCAATGGTCCTTCCTTACATTTTCTTCCATTTTTTACTATGGGGAGTGTTTGGTTTTCCTCTGTTTTGAGAGTGTGCTGCTTGTCATGTCAGGCTGAATACAACTCAATACAAGAATACTATGCCTTAAAAGCAACCTTTAAAAAGGCCAGATCATCTTCTGTAAGAAGAAAATAAATGTGAAAAAATGTCATGAATAATTGCCACCATGATCTATCCATTATGGGTTTTTGACCCTTATCCTTTACATGCCAGATATTTTCATAGGTTACTGTTTGCTTGGACCCATGAGCACAGCGTACTGTTGGCCTTTCCTGAACTACCACCTGAGCTGAAGTTTGTAGAAATAATTCCCAACAAACTTTTTTCCCTTTGAAAGTCTTGTGAGCATGACCAGATGAATAAAAATGTAATGGATGAAGTGGACATATTAAATGGATAAAATATTGTGGCAAGTTGTCATGCCGGGTGCTTGTGAAGGTGGGTGCTGCTGCAGGAGTAATTAAATTGCACCACACAGTGTGCATGTGCAAGACTGTGGTGGGTAGGGAAGATTATCAAAGGCTCCTTCTAAGTTGCTGCACCTTGGCAGGAATATCATGTAATAGCTGAGAGATGCAAGCGCAATCACAACTCCAGACACAGTAAGTTACTCTTTGTAAGGCACAGGCAGCTTGTAATTCACATTTTTATTTCTTCTTTTTTTGTTCAATGCTACATAGCTGACACAGCATTCCAGGTTTTGTGACCCTGTTGTAAAAGTAGCAGTGTTCCATGTTCCATTGGAAGCGCCATGTTATGAAGAGGAATTATTTTTTCAAAGAATGGTCAATGATCTATTTTTATTGCATCATGATGGAGGATGGATTTAAAAAGTTTTTTTCTCCTGGCATGCTTTGAAGCCTGTCTTGTGGCTTTTGGTGGCTGTCTTGTGATAAATGAATAAATGATTTCAGATAGGGCACCAACACTACAGCAAGAACTGCAGTCTGACATGATCTGTAGAGCATCATCCTGCCTTCCAAAGTGAAGAATGACCTTTTCTTTCTTGAAGCCAGGACACCTACAGTGGCAGGAAGGGCTGGCTAGGTTGTGCCTTCTGATAGAAACATAGAACTAGAAAGCTGGAAGAAACCTAGGAGGTTATCAGTTCCCTCCCTTAAATGTAAGCAGGACCATCTATATCAACTAGCAGAGCCACTATTTCAAACATTCCTGCTCTTCAGAACTTCCAGTGGTGATGAGTTTGTAGCTTCCCTGGGCAGTTTATTCTAGTGCTTGGTGATCCTAAACTGTAGAAGTTTTTTTGATTCAAGTTTAGCCTATGTCTACCTATCTGCAGTTGAAGACCATCACTCCTGTCTACCTACAGTGAATACAGAGCACAGCTTACTCCCTTCCTACTTGTTAGCCTGTGGCAGGTTTGAAGACCAGATTCAGCTCTCCCTTGAGAGACTGGGAAACAACCCCATCTGAATCTGTCCAACAGAACACATTTTTTGAACACTTCTTCAGTTTGCCCCCATTATTGAGCTCAGGTGGACTGTGGAGGGCATAGCGCTCCCACTGGGGTTTTGTCAGTACTGACTTGAACAGGACTGTGTTGTGTGAATTGGCATGACACTCAGTACTTGCTCTTTCTTTATCCATATAACATGTTTATACCATGTTAACCACAAACCCTATGTCTTCCTCTGCAGAACTTTTGCTGAGCCAGTGTTTCTCCAGCCAGTATTTGTATATCTAACAATTGCTAGATATGCAACCTTGAGCTTGGATTGGCTGAAATTCACCCTCTTTCACACTCATTGGGTCAAGAGCTTTTAGGATTTTAGGCTTGTCTTCCGAAGTGTTTGTGGTTTCCACTGTTCCAGTAGCATCAGTAAGAGTGCTGCATCTTTCCCTTGCCAAGGACTTAACACAGGGCGATCACACCTGGTACTTGTTTTCTTTGTCCTTGCTATCTGCTCCTTCAGGACATCTTAACTTCTACCTGCTTATAGGTGAATGGACCAGGAAAACATCAGAGATCCTGAAGCTGTCTTCCCTCTTTTCCAGACCTCTGGGAATTTGTTTGTTATTTCAGGTTCCCAAGAGTAGCTGCTAACAGCCCTGAGGTAGCTTCAGCTGGTGCCAAACTATCCTAGGGCTCAGCTCCATCAGTGTAACTGATGTCAAAACACCCAAGGGCACATCCTCACTAGTACTTCAGTGTGAATCAAGAGTGTGCTTTTGAAGCAAACCTCCTGCCTGTTCCCCCATCAAAGCTTTGGCTCATGCTGTGAAGCCCTCACAAGACACATGCACAGCGTGACTTTCAGATGAAACTATGATGCAAGGTGCGCTCTGTCCCCAGTCAGCATATGGACCAGCCTATTGTTACTTCGAGATGAATCTCCCTGATATACCTATGACGCAAATGTCAAGTCCTCAGCACCAGCCGTTCCCTGGCATTATTACTTCTTGCAATTCTTTTCTACATAAGCTTGAACACTTGCCTCCCTGTCAACACCAGGACTGTGTAAGACAGCTCCTTGTAGCTGACCATTTCCATAAAGACTTACATGAAAGATGTAATACACCTTGTGGTTTCCTCAGGATCTGTTATAAGGTTTCTCTTCCCAGCGAACAACAGATTGTCTCCTTCCTTGGAGTATGAGTGTTAGATTACTGCTTGTTCAACACACACGTGCATGTGTGTACAATCTCCACTTAACTAGGAAAACACCCGTCGGGTACCACTTCTCTGGAACACCCATTGCAGCCAGGCATCTGACTGTGATTAAGGTACAGTTTAACCCTATGAAGAATCCCTTCTTTCCTCCTTCCACCATTAAATACATGGAGTCTGAATGTATCTGAAAGAGTCATCATCCACACGTGTGGCTTAAAGGATTCAGAAAAGACAAAAATATCTTTCCTGCACTGACATAGAAGTCAGCATAGACTTTCTAAAACAACACCTCTGTTCCCAGGGAACTCATTCTCATCTGGTGATTAATGTTAAACAGTGCCAAAGCAGGCAGGCTGAGCAGGTAACTCAAAGCAGACCATAACTGACTAAAAATGCATAAATTGATATTGACTTTTATTTAGGATACTGACCAAAGTGGGTTTTCTCACATATTCCTTAAATTAGACAATTTCAGGGCTGCTGTCCAGACTTTGATATCAAGACATAACCGGCTAACTGCTACCCTCTGGAAATGCTATTTGAGGTTTTCTTATGATATTATGTCATTGCGCATGGCATAATATTTCAATACCACAAAAAGTATGTGCATTGTGCGCTATTACCAAATGATACAGAAATGCACGATGTCTAACACAGAATGAAGTCTGTTGTTGATCATTTCTACTCAGCTTTGATGTAGATTGTTTTAATATTTTAATTAGCATTTACTGTGCCTCCCATACAACAGCTGTCTTTCTACTGAATGCCACAGAAATGTCTGAACAAAAGAAAAATGAAGCTAAAGTAATGGAATATCTTATATTTTGCATGTGTATCTAAGGTACAGTTGTGTTTTGTTAGGTATAAGGCTTTTTTCAAAGGCTTGTTCAACCTCACAATAAATTTGTTCTCTGGCTTGAAGAGGAATAAAGAAAAAACCTACTTTGTACAAGCAAACAAAAGTAAATTAATAGATACAATTCCAGTCTTTTACAGTAATTGCCTCCTACTTGGTAGTGCCACAGATCAATTTGCATTTGAGGAAACCCTTTGTAGTCATTCTTTACTCTGCTGGCTGCCGGGGGAACCAAGGGCACGCATCTGATCTTCAGGGGTGTGCATCAGTTCATCCTGTACTGCCTTTGACAGAAGACAGAATCGAAGTGCCCTTTAGCTTAAAATCATAAAAGTCTCAAAAAGCATGAATAGAAAAGCAAATAAACTCGAACATTTCTTAAGAGCAGGCAGAGAAAGCAAACTTAAAGGAAAAGGGCTGGCGTATACTTGGCGCATTGAGGCACAAAATGTCAAGCTCTAAAAGCTGGTTTATTCTCAGAGCAGCTAGATAAACTCTAAAGGAGCTGCTTTAATGTTGAGTTCACTTCTCTCTTGAAAGCTTCTTCAGCAAATTACTGCCACTTCTGTGTCATTGTCCAAGCCTGAAAGGAGGATCAATAATGTCTATCAAAGAATGGTTTGGGTTGGAAGGGACCTTAGAGATCATTCAGTTTCACCCCCCCTGCCACAGAGAGTGATGCTTTCCACAAGACCAGGTTGCTCAGAGCTCCATCCAATCTGCCCTTAAAGATGTGAAAAAATAGTAGTATAAAATATATCATTTAAACTGTAAACTGTTCAGATCAGTAGCAAAAACTTGCTGAACAATTGCAGAATGCATAAACCTCGGAGGCTGGCAATACTGTTTCTAGGAACAAATAGTTACAGAAATGCATCACTGCCACTTTGCTAATGCTCCCCTGTTTTTACCCCTTTACCTAGTCTGGCTCTGAGGCGTGTTCTTTTATCTCTGCGTCTCTGTTGTCCCCCTCCTGTCACCACTTGCAGGTGCATGAGTGTACATTTCTACATGTCTTGACACTTTTTTCTGCGCTCTATCACATGTAGATCAGAAGGCAACATTAACCACTCTGTCGCATGCTTTCCTCCTACAAGCAGTGTGGCTTTTGTGTTGAAGATATGTAGTCTCCATCTCATAAAGTCATAACTTCATAGGAATTTGGAGCTGCTAAATTGTTCCAGGAGCTCAAAAGTGGTTGGGAACATCAGAGATCCCGCACTGGGAATGGGCACCACCCCTGGAGCAGCTTCTTTTACTGGACTCCTGAACAGTGATGGGTTTGAACAGCAAGCTATTTATTTGCTGAGCAAGAATATGTATATGTGTGTGCAGATAGATAGATAAAAATCTTTGTAACTTTATGTAACTCTGATGGAGTTTATCAAACAGTAAAAGCCAACCTTTGCATCACCAGTAAGCCAGTTAGAATGGACTTTGTATACAAAGCTTTGTGATGAGTACAAGGAAGGGCTTTCAGAGAGCTCAGAGGGGAACGTTAACTATAATACTACCAAACCTGCAACATCCAGAGACTGCCCTCTTCTTGGCCTGCCTGGGTAAATGTAAGATTTCTAGTACCCCCAGTGAGAGACAGGTTATTGAGACATAATTTCTCAGTGTTTTTTCATTAACTGACCCAAACGAGCACAGGAGGAAATAGTACGCAAGAGCTGATGCGCTCCTGATTAGCTAGCACATTACCCCTCCTCAGATTCCACGGAGTAAGAAATGAAACCAAACCAGGTGACAGAAGCTCTTCAGATTTTAAAAGAATAGAATAAGCTGTAACCCCTTTCAGTGGAAGTCCTTGGATTCTCTGTAAGACACAAACGTTCCCTTCCTTTGAATGTGCATGTTAACACTATTTTTATTTTTAGCAGTGTTCACAGTCTTAAGACCTTAGAGTGAGATAAATGTATAGATAAGGAGATTGTTCTGGTTTTTAAAGGGATGGAGCAAAATAAAGGACATGTAATGTACTCTCCAGCAGGACAGTTCTGTGAGGGGATTAGGTTACAGCCCCAGCATGCCTGAAGCTTCGTATAATCTCACAGACCCTACATAGCTAACTTTAAGCAAATAAGCGGTTGCCAGCTCTCAAAGACAAAATAAATAAACCTAAAAAAATGTGCTTATTTTAAGACTATGGTTCAAAAACCAGGGGCTCCCTTCCAGTAGGCATTAGAGCAGGCCTTTAGATGTTTAAAACAGTGATTTCTGTCAGTATCTCAATAAGCAGTCTCCTTTCATGGGTTTCCTTCTGCTGGCATTTTATCCATCTGTGTGGTCTGTTCTGAAGCTGGATATGCCATGCTACTGAAATCAGAGGAGATCCAAGGATTCCCCAAACACTTTCCCTTGAGGGCACTTGGCACATGGCTTTGCCAGGGAAGAAGCACCTTTGAACACTGTTCAGTTGCGTGTTTTCAGAGATGAACAGGCAGCAAATGCGGCAGAAAGTAGCATTCAGCAGTTCAGAGTGGGAGAGATATCCCTGCCCTATCGCCAGCAGTTTCTCAAACAGACAGCCCATCTCCAGCTAAGGGCTGTTCTTTCTTGCACTGTGAGGTAAAAAACTCATATGATATGAACTGGCAGTGAAATGCTGTTATCACTGATCCACTGGCAAGTTGGCCCAGCTTGTTTCAAAGAGATTTTCTCCTGGAAAGATCAAGATCACTCTGCTGTTGATGGTGAGTAAAGAGGAGAAAAGAGAAACAGAGCTGCAAGGTATCTGAAGGTTTCCACTGGTCTAGCAGGATTTGGAAAGATTTCTTCCCCAGGGATCCCACCTTTCATTCCAGGTCTTTGTTCCACATCACTTTTTTCAGTTAGGTTCTGGCAGGCTGCGAGACATCATAATCTTTCCAGCAAAATGGAAACCTGCAGCAACTCTCCCTGATTGCCTTGAACGTTCACTGAATCTGAACCAAGAGGAACTACTTATTAAATAGATGTATCTTCAGTAGTTATTGGGAAAGTACACACTCTTGCCATGATTTCTATTTCAATGCTACTGGACATTAAAACTTTGGGAGCAGGGACTTCAAAAGGATTTGATAGATGAGTATGCACTGTGACCAAGAGTTTCAGAAGCAGCTAATGGCACAGAGTTCCTCTGCCTTCTGATAGCTTCTATAACAAAATTAAGGCAACTTAATTTTCAGAAAGAGCTGGATTCCCTATTGCCAAATTTTTCCACAAGCTGATGGTAAGAGTGTGGAAAATCATTAGCTGCTACCATCAAGTCTACTGAAGGATTATTTCAGTAAGATCGCCTTGCCTCCCAAACCAGATAGAGCTGCTTGTTTTTCTTACAGGTGTACTAAGTTCACAGCGTTAAAGCTCTGTCAACACAAAAAGCAGTTTCGTATATTGCTGCTTTCTGTGTTGTGGTGTGATCCATTTATGCGTATGCTTGCAGCCTGAGGTAAGAGTGCTCTGGTATGGTATTTTGGGGAAGGTTTTCTTCGTAATTTCTAGGACTACTGCATAAAAGATTGCAGATTCAAGGTTTAAATTCTGTTCTCAGTAACTCTAAGCTTATAACAACGCAATTACGCTGAAAACTTTGTCATTTTCCTGTACTTAACTACTGAACAAAGAGTAAAATTTAACTGAGAAGGTGGAACATCTTTCAGTGCTTGTAAAAACAGAATGAACTCTTTACATTTGTTAGTTTTTCTCCCATTCTTGTGACTGCCTCTTTATTGCCACACACTACCTTGAGGCTACAGGGAATCTTGTGCAGCTGTCATTGCAGCTTTGAATGTTGGCCAACACATGACAAGCTGATGAAGTGATGTGAACAACACTGGTTGCTAATGACTGGACCTCTCATCAACTCATACTCCCCATTCTATGGTTCACCAGTGCTTCTTTCCTTTAGGAACAAACCTTACATTAAAGACATTTTACAGTTAACTGTCAGTACCCTTCTGCAGGGTATCTCCTCCCACTGACAAATGTGCGTATGTTTAACACATATTTTTAAACACTAAGAAAAATATTATGTTGATTTTGGTCCCACTAGCACATCTGCATTATCAGATACACTTCTATCGAGTGAAACAGTGGCCCAACATAGGATGATCTACACAAAAAGCAAGACTGAAGCTCTTCTTTATGGAGCAACCTGACTATACCCCATCCTGCTTTCAGCCCTTTTATCTGTTGTATGAGTAAAGGTGTGGAGGTTTTGTGGGTGGGAATACTGTAGTCTCTGGGAAAACAAATGCATTCTTTGCCTGCTCAACAGATTTTTCTCATCACAAGAATCAGCCAAATGCAGGCAGCCACTGGCCACTGAGGAAAGCCTTCAGTCACTTCCAGTGGGGGCAGGATCAGATCCAGTTGTGCCTGTCACTGAACAGACCCACAAAGCGTAGGGGTCAGGCTGTTTGCTGGCCTGTAAGCAAAGGTCATAAGATACAGATACTCTCATAGCCACAACAGATTTTATTGTCATCAAAAGAAGGTGAGGTTTGGGATTTCTTTTTCCCCAGCCATTGCCCTGACAGGGCTCACCAGGATGTTTGTAGCAGATGTAATGGTGGAGATGTGCTGTGGCTGACAACAGGAGAAACTCAAACATTGTTTTGCAGGATGTGTCCAACTCACAGATGCCCTCCACTTCAATTTAGCACATCTCCAAGCAAGCAAGTAGGACATCCAAGCATTTCATGTTGAGGAAAGGGGGAGAAACCCAGGCAGTACCATGAGAAGAGTGTATGGAAGACAAGGCAAGTAAATCCAGCATGGAAAAAAAGGTAAACTACCATTTGACCACTCTTTCTTTTGTTAAGCTGTTTCTCAGGATACAGACATAGCATTAAACCTTTCCTTCAAAAAGTCTATGACAGCAACTTTTTTGCACTGGTTCAATTGTTACTTCTACTCACTTTCATTTAAGGCATTAAATGAAATATAAAATAAATACAAAATAAAACAGCATTCCTCTGTTTTATTTTGTGGCAAAGGTTCATTTATATGATACTACATCCCATTTTCATAAACGTCTTTCTCTATTTTCTCTGAGTCCACCTGCCTTCACTGAAAATCCTGCAAGACTTGTCCATTTCTCTGATCAGACTATTCCCTCTTCAAAGACATCTCTGACTTTCCATTTCCTGTTAGCTTCTCCCTTTCTCTCCTTCTCCTCTTGAGTTTTCTCATGTTGTGAAATTGTTACTGCAAATGGATGTTCCTCATTCTCTTGCTCACCCTTTCACATCACAGCTGTCTTTCCCTTATGCTGCCTCTTACACCCAAAAGGTCTTCCCAGTTCCTGCTTATTAAGCACCTTCCCTGCTGCTAATCATGACTGTGAAAAATTAGTCTAGTAATCATGATCAGATAGGGCAGGGGGAACAGCTAAAACTTGTTAAGAGTGACTATTACTAACCACATCTAAGGAAACTTGGTGGGCATGTTCCTTTAGCAGATAGGTACCCAAATCCTTTGTACAGAATTCTGAAAATCTTCCCCAGAAATCTGTTTGCTGTTTACCATCGGTGGGCATCCATCCATCTTTCACACTTGACTGCAGAGGCAGTCACAGACTATTTTGTAAGAGGACAGTAACCAGGTGCAACTCCCAGGCCACCAGCTAGTTGAGCCAGCTCACATCATGGCACCATACTGAGAAGAGGTTGGCATAGCTATAAAAACAGCAGCCTTCCCTGGGAACCTGTAACCAACTTTGAATTTAAAGTATCCATCACTCACAACGTGCTGTTATTCTGATAGTGAGAGACTCCTGTCATAAATGTTAAAGATTTTTCTGAGCAATTAGACAAAATAAGGTGGTTTTGCTAAAATCCCCTGTGAAATGCCAAGCTCTATTCTCTAAGCCCAGAGAGAAGTAGCAGATAAGTAACTTGAAGTTTTATCACTAAATTACCTGTATTACGTCTCTTTCTAACGTAGCTACTTTTTATTAAGCAGATATTTAATTTCTCATTTTTGACCTTTATGGGAAAACAATGAGTTGCTTCAAGAAATATCACCAAGTACATCCGAAAAAGTAACCAGTGGAAAACCAGCTCATTACAACATCTAGACAATCTTACTGGTGTGCCTAAAAACACAAACAAAAAAGATGGCAAATACTGTAAAAAAAAATCTCCACTTGTTGGTAATCTCACTGAGTCCCATAAAACCACTCACATGAAGAAATGTAAGCATGCATTTGCTGTTTCACTGTGTTTACTTTGTGACTTTGCTGACAAAAGTTCAAACTGAGTCCTTGCAGATTTAATCCCAAATTCAGTTCTTACCAGTGGTTAATGTCAGGACATTGTTTAGCCACCCCTAGCTGTTTCTCTATTTTATTTTCATCCAAATGGGGTTTTGCTGGTGCAGATATTGAGACAGCGTGAAGTGGTGGCACTTGCCAGTGTACAGGGTGTGCTGGGACCCAGGCTAGAATTTGCTCCCCAGTAGGCGAGAAAAGCAGAGAAATAAAAGCCGACAGGGTGGAGAGTTGCTTGTTTTTACCAGTGTGCATCACCTCTAATCAGACACAACTGTGTCAGTCCCCAGGGAGCAGCACATCCCTGGCAGCCACTGATTTTCACGCAGAGTTTAGGGACATGCAGGACAGCTCTAGATGGGGCTGGCCTGCAACCTGTGCAGTATTTGCCAGAAAATTAAAAATGAGCAGAATTTCTATGTGAGCTACTACGAGCAAATATGTTCAGGTGCTTTTATGGATTTTTGAGACCCTTCCTTTTCTCCTCCTTCCCCACAAGATTCTCGTTATTCGTTTGTTTTTCTGCCTTTCCCCTGACTGGCCACAAGCAATAGACTCATTTCAATTCACCAACAAAAGGCTGATGAAACCCCCCCAAACTTTATTACTGAGAATAAGCTATTGAACATAAACAAAACAGCTCTTGTATCCAGGGAGAAAAAGGACCAAAAGTGGTGGAGTGATAGTGATAAGGTTTCTCTGTACCAGAGCACTTCGTAGCAGCACTGATGTAGCATTTTTGGTAGGGCTGCAAAACAGGAAGACCAGAAGGAAGCAGTTCATTTAGGTCAGTCCTTTTTTAGCACAGTTATTTAATCTGGGTCAAGTTTGAAATGAAAACCTAAAGCATTTTATTTTGAAACTGCCAGAGTGAAACATCCGGGTGTTGTTTTGAAATGCTTCCATACTCTCCTCTGCTGTGTTGACTCACAGCCTCGATTCACAGGCTGACCCAGTCCCTCTGAAATGACATCTTTTGGTGAATTTTATCCTCCGCATTTGTTTTAATTACTATTTTCATAACTCTTACACCTCATTCACAAGGTTATGAGAGGCCATTGTAAGCCAGATGTTCCTGCTGATGGTAAGAAAGTGCCAGTAGCAACAGCTTACAATACCAGTTTGCTGTAACTCATGCTCTGCTATTCCATGGTGGCTTTGCAGGACTGCCTGCCCTCTGACATTTCCAGCCTCTCAATGCTAACTCAATAAGTGATTCAGACTCAAGGCTTCTTACACTGCCATTCAATAACATTCACCGTTGACACACGGCAAGACTGTAGGTGGGAAGCTGATGTTTTTTCCTTTTAGAAAGGATGAAAACTTGAGGTTTCTTTCTGACACGGCTGGATAGAGGGAGAATCATACAGGTGTTGGAAACCTGAAGCCTTCACTTTGGCTTCCAGAAAAGTAAGAAGCAATTTATTTTTTGTTGAGGCCAAATACAAATTATGTACTGAGCAAAATACACAGGCAGCTTCTAAACTTCTCTCAGTTTCCTCTCTGCAAGATCTGTGCCAGGAGTCCTAGCGTGCAAAGTTCTGATAGGGAAAACCTGGGTGATCCTTATTTTGAGTACTTTGGAGTTGGTGAGAGGATGCTGTGAAGAGCAGTGTGGTGTGCCTTGGCTGAATAGGGCCTTTACCCAAACTGAAGTGCTCAAGGTTTGGAATTGCCCTTCCATGCCAATTTCAAGGAGATATTTTGTCCTCTCAGTGTGAGTATTTGCTTTCCTTTAATCTTGCTCTGACTCGTGGAATAGACAAGTGGATGTAAGAGAATGTCATTCTCCTTGTATTCTACTCTGGCTTGCCTCCATCCGTTTAGCACTTGTCCATCTTGCCTGTGCTTGAACCCAACCTGCTTTGTCTGAGTGAGGCCAGGCCCACCACACATTTCAGTCTGTGAAGTCAAGGCTTTGCTTGTTATAGAGAAGAGCAAGGGAGTGCATCTAATATGCAGATGATGCTCCAGGGTCAAACACATCCTGCTGCATTGAGACGTACGGTGCCTGTCTTGAGGGATTAAAGCCAGTCTAAACTGAAAAGAGGATGAAAACTGAGAGGCTGCTATCAGTGGAGGGAAGGAAGCCATTGTTTATGTACAGCCGGTCACTTGTAGGGCAGATGGAGAGACTATGCATCTCCCTATATTGTTGTGTCAGACCTCAAACTGTAAACCTGACCTCTGAACACCTCTTGGGAGCAGCCAAAATAATTCCTAAATCATTCTGGTTTGGACCTCTCAGTAGCCTGTGGGATTTTGCAGCCTGAAGGGTGGCTGGCCTCCGGGGCATACCTTGGTGGGGTCAGGTCATTACTGTGCTCTGTGAGGGGAAAAAGTCAGTTTAGATGTAGAGACTGATAAATTTTAGCGCTCAAAGCTTTCCCTGTGTTAATTTATTGTTCAGGCTGGTGAGACCTGAAGTATTTGCTCTTTAAAAAGCGGACTTCTGTTGAGGGCTTGAGGGAAGGGGTGGTGATGGGCTTTTTCCAAATTTTGGCAACCTCATGAGACTCCAAATGGGATCCGTTGACCAAGAATTCAGAGTATGTACATGCCTGGTGTCAGGGCTTGTTTACTGGAGGTCATGTTCCAGCCAAGAACCCCAGACAATAGGGCCATGCTCTGCAGTACTAATGCAGCAAATACAGTACACCTAAATCCTACCCCATACATCAAATTAAACATTACTGGCATGATAATTTGATCTTTCCATTGTCGTGTGATCACTCGTTGATTTGTTTCACAATGTGTCAGCTTTATGACCTAAACCAGATATTACTTCCTGAAAATTAATCATTATCTTACACTTATTCATTAGAAAGCAGAGGATGCCTAAGTACCAGTGACATGAGGTTTTCAAGGGCCTCTACAGGACAGCTTTTAAAGAAAATTGAGAGTGGCATTAATGGTGACACAGCTCACATAGCAACATTTGGATGCCCTCCTTGGGGCATGAATTGTGAAATGATCCAGCTTATTCCTCTCCTCTGAACAATGCCAGCTATGCTAACAGTACATTTGACGTAGATTTATTGTAAGCCTGCAGGAACAGCTGATGTGCACCCAGCATAAAATGGTACTGTGAGCATTGCCAGCAGCCCTTGCCCACTTTTTTAGGATTCACAGCTTTGCTGTGTGTAGCAGTGGCCTGGGAGAAGAATCGTCCATCATCCTGCTTGAGTGTAGCTCAGACCCACGTAGTACTGTCCTTTCCTTGAAAATTCAAGATGGTTAGGCCTTAATAAAACATATTCATATGCACTATTTACAGCTGACTTTTGGCAGAGAACTGACCGGAGTGGCAAGCTACATGTCGAAACACTCAGGCTTTTCTCTTGCATCATCTGCCCTAGCTATGAGATGACAAAACCAGCCCAACTGTTGCTTGTTGCATAGCATAGCTATGCTCTGGCCTTCATGGCAGATGACTGAGGTGAAAGTATTAACATAGCTGACATTCGCAGTGCGCTGACACGCTGTGCTGCCGGGTGCTGTCCAGAACGCTGTGGATGCTCGTGGCACATGCTGTAGCTGTCTGGGTGTCCGTCCCAGCCCTGGCAGCTCTCCTGCCCTAGACTGTTGGGTATTAGAAAAAAGAAATCAAATGCACCACAAATAGCGATTTAAAGGCTCTGATTGGTGATGCCTTCTGAAGCAGACAGGGACTAGGGCTCCTGCAGGAAGGGTCTTTTTACCTGATGCTAAGACAAAGGGTCAGAAATAAGGACTCTGATGTCTCCCTGTCACTGCAGTGAGCTTGCCCAATTGCACCCATGCAGCAGCCTTGTTCCTCGCACTTTCTGAAATACATTCCTGTTGGCCTCATCTCAAACATCTGATGTAATTTAAATCTTCAGAATACATCCTGCCTCTGGGACAGAGCAGATATATAGTAGCAGGCAACTCAGCACATTATATATCTTTTCTGTGTCCCTGATTTATAAATCTGTTTTTTATATAGTGATGGATCTGTGAGGTGTCCTTGCCCATTGGCAGGGGGGTTGGAACTAGGTGATCTTAAGGTCCTTTCTAACCATTCTATGATTCTATGAAATCTGGGAGCCTGTCTTACACTCAGGCGAATGTGCCTTAAGGTCTTCGTTCTGCTCTCTGACCAGCTGAGCTAAACTTGTACAATTAGGTTTCTGGGACAGTTGCAATTAGTTTCTGGGGCACCTGAGAAAGTAAAGCTGAAACTAGCTCATGTGCTGGATGCACATACAACAGGTTGCTTGACTTCCAGCTGCGTCGTACCTTATGGCACAACCTAACCAGGTAGGGAAAAACAGAGCCAACAACCATTCCCACCTCGGCCACACGCAGATAGGTCGCTGTGTCACTTACTCCAAACTTGGCCCTCTCTGGGGCTTTCTCCCTTCCAAAGATGCTCCTCGCCTCGGCCGCAGGCTCGTCCTGCCGGGCCGAGCTCCCTCTGCCGGCCCTAGCCCAGCAGCGCCCTGGGGCACGCATCCCCCTCGGCACTGCTTGGCACCCCGGTGCTCTCCCGGAGCATTCCGGCTCCCAGGCAAGCGCCCTACGGGAGTCAGCATTGCTGACAGGTTTCATCTTTGGCGGATACTTGTTGAATTGTTTACAGGGGAGTGGAAGGAGTCCAGCGCTGGGAGCGGGGAGAGGTTTATCCCAGACCAGCCAAAAAGCTGGTCCGGTTGCGGTAGGCTCTGGAAGAGCCCGTAAGCGAAAAAGCCAAGCTTTGAGTTACCGGTCTGATTCAAGTGCAGCAGGGGTTTGAGCCAGGCTTATCACAAGGTAGCAAAGTGTTCTAACCTTCCTGTACTTGCTGCTGAGAATTGATCTGTTATTTTCTGGAAGTTAGTTTGGGAAAATTTCCCGATTTCCTAGGTAATATGTGTCACTAGACCTGTCACATCCTTCCGCACCACGAGAAGCTTCTGTTTCAGCAGACTGACTTTTTCTAAAGAAAACCTACTGCAACCCCACACGCAGCTCCACACTAACCCTAAAAGGAAGCCAGGATGCCCAGGTAGATTGCATTTGCACTAGAAATGTAGTCTGTGTGAGGAAAAGTCATTCTACCTCCATAGCTGCAATAAGCGGAAAAATTCCAAGTGCATTAAGCGCTGAATCTGGTCTGGGTATCCCTGCTCCTCAGTGTGGGAGGTGCTCCTGCAGAACCGCACAGAAGTCTGGCATCAGTCTGTGCCAGCGGTACCTGCGTGCCCGTGGGTTTGACAGTGAGTTCCTTGAGGGAGGAGCCGTGTGTTGTTACGTATTGGTGCTCCACCTACCAGTATTTTTGATAGTATTGCAAAGGCGGCGTGCTGTTCTTCCAAGGGAGCTCCTTCACCCTGGTAGTCACTCAGAGGGTGCAGGGGAAGTCTCGCTTGGCTTCAGCCCCACTGTCGGTTAAGTGCTTTTATCACCACGTGTTTCTTGGCAAAGGATTCATGGGTTTCAGTGTGCTGAACCCCAGGCTGCACAGGTGTGAGGCGTCCCGTGCTTTACAGTGAGATGGAAAAGGGCTGCTCCTCGCTGTTCAGGAGAGAGGAAAAGGAGACAAAAGGTGGCACAGCAGCCACTTCTCTATGCTGTAGTAAGTGACTTTTCTCCCCTCTTTTTGCATTGTCACAGCCAGGGCCAGAACTGGCAATTGATTATTAGGTTTAGGAACCTTTTTTTTTTCCTCTTGTTTTTTGATTCTTTTGGAAGGGAGAAGGAAATTGAATCATTTTGGTCAGGACAGACTTGGTATCCCCTGGCAAGACACTGAGCTAAACCTTGAGGATTTTACTCAGGTTTTCTCCTGGGTAGGGATCCTTCTGATGGGAGCAGGAGCTGTGCTGAAGAACTACTACTGAATTTGACCTTATGGAATTAACTAACAAGCCTTTCCTGTGGACTTAGAGACTAGTGACCTTCAAGCATACCTTAACAGGTGTCAGCAAAAAGGCTCAAAATAATGTTGGGGTTTCTTTTTTCTCCACTGACAGTTTATTTTTCTATTTTGTTTTATTATTTTTAAATAAACTTCTTCACAGTGTTCTTTCCCCAGCCAGTAGTCTTTCCTACAGCTGATTCCTGGTGTTTTACAGGACTAGCTGCACATCCTGCCTGAGCAGCAGGCTAATGCTCGGGCTTGGATTACTATTGAATAAGCAACAATGAAATCTCCATCAGAATAATCAGTAGTTCCAAAAACCACACACAACAAAACAAGGGGAGTTGAACTAACTCAGCAAGACCATTTGGAGCATCAGGGGTGGTGAGTCACTCTGCTTTTCCCTCCCTCGGCAGACGGCACTGGTGCCTCACGCAGCCCCGGGGAGGGCAGGTGGAGTGGGTAGGGCATGACTTCAGAAAGCTAAAAAAAATGGGAAGAAAGAAAAAGAAAGTCGACATCACTCGGGTCACGTGATGCAAAGGGACCAATGGAGGCAGGTTCTGGAAAGGGGAACAGTTAAATTTGTAATTTTGGTTGTGTGAAACACTTCTTTGGGCCTCATAAACAACCACAGAACCACAAGTTGGGTACAGAGGCAGTCACACAAGAGCGGGTCCGGGATATTGGTCAGCAGGCAGGGCGAATCGTTTTGACTGCAAACCACAGGGTTTCGTAGAGTGGTAAGCATCATCAACCACAACCGATCCGCTACTTTTTTTTCTTTTTAAGAAACAATTTCAGAGTTCTTTTAGCAAAAGAACCTTATAATCTGCTTTGCGCTGCTCCTGAGGAACAGGGATAAAACAGAGCATGATGGCTGGGAGGAGGGTGGTAGCAATGACTGTTCTTCAATTTTCACTCCCCAAGGTAGAAGAAATCATATATTCCTTCACTGTAAAGAGAGAGTGAGTTTTAAAGAGGAAACAATGGCTTCAAGCAACTTATTTGAGTCACTTCCTTCTTACCAGCACTTCTTGAGAGGTAAGTACCATTCAGACTTTCTAAATATATTTTTTACTTTCCTATACTTAAGAAAATGCATGTTTGGAGAGTATCTGGGAACATTCTTGTAGTACATGATTTTCCCACTTCAGTTTTCTTTGAGGCACTCTCATCGAAGCTAATATCTGAGCTTTCAGGAATATCATCTCATTACTTATCAGTCCATTAAAGAGATTATAACAAGGACTCATTTAAGCTGTTCAAACAACCATTGCATGCTTGTGAATTTTCTCTTCATAAATCAAAATGTGCTAGAATAACTCACAAGCATTACTGCAGATACAAAAGCAGTAGCACAAATCCCTTTTGATTCTTTTTGGCAGAATTAAGACTTTTTGAGCCACTGCCATGAAAAATGACAGCCAACAGCATAGTACACATATTACAGGATGAAGCACCAGGGGCGAGTAGCAGGCTGGAGCATACAGCCAGCAGAGCGTGATACTGTTTCATTTATGCTAGATCATCAGCCTGGGTTAAGGCATGTTCACAGGGGAGAAGTCAGGAAAAGCTTAGAAACCTGCTTAAAGTTAGCTGCAACTCACGTGGCTCAGGAAAAGGAGCAGTGAGGATAAACTCGGAGATCCTGTTGATGCCATGCAGGTCTCAGATGGCTGCAAATTATCAGCAGAAGCCACCCTTAGAGAAATGAAGCAGTCCTCTAAGGGCTGAGAGGGGGATTAAAGGGCTTCACCCAGCAATACGACTTTTTCACCAGTGATCAAGAGCACTCAGGGACTCCTTCTAACGTTCTCACAACCCCCCATGGAGCTAATGATTTAGTCATGGGTTATTCAGACAAGTAAGCCAGCGGCTGGCACGAGAAACTTCTCCGCTTCCTCGTAACTGCCTTCCTAAATAGCTCATCCTACAGCTGAACTTTTCCCCTTTCCACGCAAGCCCTCTGACCGCTCAAGCCCTTTTTGCAGCAGGGCTGTTCCTGTGCGGATGACAAGGCACACAAAGCCCGTCGCAGAACGCTCATCAAGCGTGGCCGGGTGCTGCCAGAGAGCAGCACTTCATAACTCTTTATAGTTACAGACTACAGCTTCCCGGCCTCGCTGGCGGTGTCGGTGTGAGTCATGAGTTATTCATATTAATAAGCGGGCTGGGGAATGCGGAAGGCTCAGCCCAGCTGCTGTGTCACAAGAAGCAGCAGCTCCGCCGGCACCCTGCCGCTCCTGCATGCAGGTCAGCGCTCCCCGAGAAGGACGCGAGTGCAGGGCAGCCTGCAGAAATGCTAGCTGCTCTCCAGCCTTGCATCCGTTCTTCCCCCCCCCCCCCCCCCCATGTCAAAAGTTCCTCTACATCTGTCTTTCCTGGCACCGGCGGACAGGGGAATCGCAGCAAGTCGCTCAGTGAGCCACTCAGCCTCGCAGCACCTTCTAGCTTGGGCAGGGGAGATGCTGCAGGCTGAGCAAGAAGTGGCTAACTGCTCTGCAGCACTTGCAGCTGACGTTTCCTCAGCACCCCTACGAGCAAAGGAAGCAATACTGTTAGAATAACAAGAAGGATCTTCCTGCGTTTCGCCAGCCTTTTTATTTTTTTTCTTTTTTTTTTAGCTCACCCAACTGTTTACTGAATCTGTAGCACAGGAAGGCTTGCTGAGGAAATTTTGTGCTTCTGATAAAAGAACAAGAGTGACCGTCATGGGGCAGTGCTTGCAGCGAGTGCCAGGTCACAGCCAGTCCATGGGATGAGATGGGATGGCAGAGACTGTATTGCAGGCAGGAGCCTAGAGAGCCTGAGAGCAGCTGGTTGGAGACCAAGGACTGATTTTACCAGAAAAGGAGGAGTTTCATTAAAGCTGGTTAATCCAGCAAGTGATTTAGCTCAGCACTCCAGAATGGGTTTTATTATCCTCCTTATTACTGTTCTTATTTTTGTTGTTAATATTATGATAGCACCAGTATTTTGTGCTTCCTCGTGGACTATGCTGGAATCTTGCTAGGCTAGAAGTCACATTAGTTACCTTAAGATATTCATCCAGTTTGGGCAATCCAGGTACAGATTCTGGTGCATACCCAGCACAAGCAAGACCAAACTCCCACTGTACAGCGGTAGAAAAGCTTGGGCAACAGTTCTTCAGTTGAGTTATAAAGTGAACGTTTCATCATTGCAAAAGAATACTGAGTTTGAATATGGAAGCTTGTGACGGTTTTCCAGCAGTTCCCCTTTTGTTCCTTTCTTTACTCAAATGAACTTCACACAATTTCAAAATCCTGGGTGCAGCAAAAGTGACGCTCGGGCCTCAGAGCAAGAAAAATAAATCATCCCTAGGGCTGGTTGTTCTCACCCCTGTTTCTCAATGGTGTTTACATAGACCCGTCATTTGAAATGTCCCAAACTGTCTCTTCTTTTTTTTCCCGCCAAAATTTATTGCACTCTCTCTCTTAACTGAAATGGTGAAGTAAAAGGAAAAATAACAAGTTGTTTTCTGCCATGGATTTCACTTTATCAGTCCAGGCAGTTCTCCGAGAAGGAAATCCATAACTCTTTTTTAACCTGATACTATGTGAAAATTGGGAAAAAAAGAGGGGAGTGGGGAAGCAGAACCATTGTTCCAGCCCCTGTGAGCAGTGACAGACATAGAAAGCCTGACATATTAATTGAATGTGGTACACCACAAAGGATATGGCCCTTTTTCTATCACACCACACCAGGTCCTCACTTCTGCCACTAGGTAAAGAAATGAGGATTACACTGAAACCTCCAGTGGTGTGCTCTGCATGCTGAACACATTCAAACATTTGATGACTCTGCTTTTAATGATGGCCTCATTTTCCTAATGGCCTCTTTCAGTTTAAAGTCTCAGCTTGGTGTTAGGACTATGGGGTAGGACCATTTGTAACTGTCTTGCTGCAGTGCAGCCTGCAGAAAAACATAGCTTCATCTCTTTCTCAAATCTAGGACTGCATCAACAAGGCAGTAGTTTAAGCTTTTATTCTAGCAAGATTCATAGTATAAAGATGGATTTGCTGGTTTTATTGAGAGCTCATGTGTATTGTCTGGGTCAACATAGTGATACCTTTTGGGCAGGGGACCAAAATGGCACCTGTTAGAGTCTTGTATTAGACAGTAAACACAGTTTTTAAAGGGTGCCTATATAGCTACATAATATTGCCCCACCCTATAACTTCTTTTAACTTACGAAGGGCATTAGACTATCTTGTAAGGTTTCCTAATAATTTTGCCTACGAAGGACGATGGAATAACAAATCTATTAGCAGGGTTTTACGGAGCTCTAAATAGCACGAAACATAACATTTTCCAGAAGGGCACGTTTTCTTCATTTTTCCTTTTGCTGCGAGGTCTAATTATTTCAGTATGCAAAGAAGGTTACTCTTGGTTTTGCTTTTGTTGTATTTTTTTATTAATTAATCATGGTAATGAAGGCTTGTGGTGCAATATTGTTGGTTTCTTATCAAATGGAAAGGAACTCTGGCAGAGCACTTTTACAATATGGAAAAATACACTGTGCCTACTTTCTTCTTAGAAATGCAAAGTAGCGCCCAGCCTCACTGTGGGTTTCTTCCTTTGCAAATGCTAAATAAAACTGTAGCAAGAAGCTCTTCCTGCTCTGAAGGGCTTCCTTCCCTGGACCCGTGGACACCCATAGCTAAGGTTCAGAGACATTGAAAGCACTCACTGAAAGCTTCTCATTGAAAGTTAGTGACTCTGACTTGCCTTATGATGGGATTTACATTGGTAGGATCCTAAAATCCCTGGTGCTGCATGTGAGCAGAATCATATACTAGAAGTAACTCAGCCAAAGACACATTTCTCTGGGAGATGCACAGTGCCTAACACTGCCACGTGTTTTCATTTGCTCGCCAAGTAGAAGAAAACTATCTTTTCACAGTAACATAAACTCCATTGTCACTGTGTAGGGGTAAGAGAAAGTTTTCTGTCACTTTTGCAGACTGCCTGAACTGTAACAAAGAGTTAATTTGCATCAGCATTATAAAATACTAACTGTATCTTGCAAATAGGAAATTGAACTAAAGCTCATAGAAACCTTGGCTTACTAGGAGAAAACAAAATTGTACAATGTCTGATTTACACAGTCTTCTCTCTGTTTGAGCCTTACTCTTTCATTGAAAAGTCTTGAGAAACATTGAGAGACCTGAACACAGGAATTCCTGTGAAGCAAGGGGTAAAGTTTCTGACAGAGATGAATACACTGCTTTGGTAAGATCAAGAGATTTTATCCTAGGCCAAAATATTATACTGGGTGTTTAACCAGTCATACTTAACATAGTGATGTTGTGATGACAGTCTGAGCAAAGATTTAAGGTTATGGCTGTCTTGCAGATCCCCCAGACTGTCTTGCCCTATATCATATGGCCATTAATAAGAGATTGTTGGATGGCAGCTCTGCCTTGGACCATGTTTTACCACAACAGCCAAACTCCAGCTCTGAGGTAGCTCTCTAGTGGGAAATAGAAGTATCTTCCCCACTCAGCCAGTGTATGCAATATGAATAGAAAATAAACTGCATTTTTTCATGACTAGAAGGTAATCATGGTTTAGTTTGACTGCTAAGGCATGACCCCAAAAGAACAGTCTGCTTATCTTTAAATGCATGTGAATGATAGTGATATTGGCAAGTTTATGAAAGTAATTTATGAACTGTGCAAGAATTTTACTTCAGAACACATAATGAGTATCGTCATCATCTTGTTATTCAAGAGGGGAGAGTCTATAGCTAAACCAAGAGTGGCAAAGAAATTACTGTTCTTGGATTTAGAAATAGACATATTTGCTTTTAAAAGCTAAGCAGAAGCTATCCTAAGGAAACAGCAAGAGCATTTCTCTGTAAAACTATGAGGTTGTTCCACCAACAGAAGAAGCTCATCCAAATTTGACACCCTGACACATGCAACAAGGACTGCACTGCGTCCCAGTGGTCTCTGCTGCACATGCCAGGAGGACTGTCCAGGTGAGGTAGCACAAGGTCCTCTTGTGCAGTCACAGAGAGCAAGGATGAAACGCAGAGTGGGCTTGGGCAGTACAGATCTAGCAGTGCCAGCATTAGGGCAAGAAAGAAGTAGTTCTAGCTTTGGGTAGGAGGATGGATGAAGGCTGGCTGGAAAGGGACTGCCTGCTCTCTGAATCCAAACCCGGATTGGCATCTCTGTCTTCCCTGTGCCAGCACAGGCCTCCTGAATGCTGGGCATGAGCTGGGTGTGTGGTGTTTCAGGTAGAGTGGCTACCATGAACATCATGCTGTGCACAGAGACAAGACACTCCAGCTTCATGGGGGAGCTCAGGACAGGCCCCTTTCACTCCTTCACTCAGGAGGTGAGCCTGCCTGCGCCTGTCAGATTTTCTGTGTTCCTCAAGACTGCACTGTTCAAGGATGTGTTTGCTCAGATTTTATTCAATTTTTATGTATTTACTTGTGTTTTCTATTTGCTTGGGTTTCTTCCCTAAAACAACTTGTATAGTCAGCTCACCCTTTCACTCCTATTGTTTCCTCTGAGTTCAGTCAATGGGACAAGGTATGGTGGAATTTTTTTTAAACAGTGTGTGATTACAGACTAGAACACATTGCCATAAAATACCACTGAATCCAAGAGTTTAGCAGGATCTTTAAAACAACTGGGTCTGTATATACATAACAGTTGATTATTATCTACCAGCCCCGTAAAGAAAAAAGAAGGTTTGGAAGGGTTAAGTTCTCCCTTGGTCTCTCACTGCCATATTTCACAGCACAAACCGATCTCTGTTAAAGCTTGGAAAGAAAGCTTCCCATGTAAGCACGTCTGTCATCTGCAAAGTGAATTGTGGCTTCATCCATGACATCTGGCCGCAGAGACAGACCACTGGCTAGGTGAATCACTAGTCTGGGAGAAGGACAAGAAAACATTACACTACCTCATTACCTCTTCTGTCATCTTAAGAGAATGGATAATATTTGTATAGACTTGAGTCAGCTTTCCAAATAGTAGATGAATAGTAGGAATATCTCCTCTCTGAAGTGTATTAATGAACTGCAACGGGGCTGACAACAGGGGTGGTGTTTGGAGCAGTAGAGCACCTACAGAGGTCTACAGTATGTTGGTGAAGTCCATACATGCACCAGCATACCCACAGTGAAGGCAAGACATGTCATTCTTGCTGCCAGTGGAAAAGTGGTTAGAAATTCTATATACAGATTCCCAGTGTAATCAGCTTTCAAAAGAAATGCCTTTTCTTCCACTTAGGTCCCAGCGAAGAAGGTCCTGGGCTTATGACAAAGATACATTTTAGTCCAAAACATAAAATTCTCTATAAAGGTGTATTCAGACAACTGAATTTCGAAAAAAAAAACAAAAACACCAACAACCCAAAGAGTATAGAAGAGCTGACTGTGAAAGCAGGGAAGCAGAAAGTGACTGTAGCTGCTACCTGGTAGAGTTTCCAGTTCATCCTTAATACTGTTTGCAGGGCTCATCACTTCTGCTTGCGAGTGAAACTCTGTGAAATTAGGTACTTTCACTTCACGAAGACCTGTGAGAACATTTTCTCTGGCTTTGATCTATCTGTTGGTTTTAGTTTGGTTTTTGGTTGGGGTTGTTTTTTTTTTCCCCAGCCTATGCTTTGTGTTTCTGATTCCAGAAGTAGACCGAGACATAGGCTTGGGGCTTTTTCTTTTGCCTTCTGAGTATTTTGACATGCAATGTGTTTTCTGTTGTCTGGTTTCACGCTGAAGTTGTGATTTTGAGATGTGTTCAGAAGCTGCCCCAAGGTTTTGACTGTGAGTTGAAAGGCTTACCTCTCTCACTGCATTTTTTGTGAGTGCAGTGCAAGGGGACTTGAAACCTGACAAGTTTTATGTGATTTGCTACAAACATTTCTCTTGGCTGTACTTAGGGAAAGCCCTGCAATCATGTCAAATCAGCAGCATCAGAAGGCATTGACCCAGTCCTTCAAGTGCCTTTTTGTGGTCTTTAAAAGATGACCTTTCGTGAAGTACCTGGTGTGTTTGGGGCAAAGCGGCACAGCGCGGGGCCCAGCATCTGCTTTCTTTGTGACAAACGTCTTGCACCTTCTCAGGCCCAGCACAGCCTGCCTCTCTCATAAGTCCATTTTCTAGCTGGCTTTATGGCATGTATCTGTGTCAGACGCGTGCCTCGGAAGTATCGTGGCATTTACAGAAGCCTTGAACAGGCACCAAAGGATGCCAAGCTCCATAAGCGTTACTAAAGCATCCTACAGTTGCCTCTTTGGTGAAGGCAAGCACTGCGAGCTTGCTGAGGGCGTGTTAGAGTTGGGTGTCACAGCCTCTGCAGTGGGCAGACCAACCTTCTTTTCTGTCAGTGTTTGGGTATCTATTTATACTTGCTGCAGTATCAAAAGGTAGTAGAAGGCAAGCTAGCACAGCAAAGAGAAGGCTTTCATCTGTCTAGCAAGGATAACATAGATGCAATCGCATGGGTGTAAGTCACCACCACCCAACCCCTGGTAGACATCAGTACACACCATGGTGGTGAGCGGGGGTGGAAGACATAACTCTGGGTTTTCACTACTGTTATTATACCGGCTGGGAAGATTTAAGCTATCACAGCTTTACTCGTACGTGCCTGCAGGCACGCTTCCCCTTTTCTCTACAGTCATGACCAGGAGCAGAAAATCATATCCAGAGCCAGTTCTTAAGGTAATATCCTGGCTCCATCCAGAAAGCGATGGCTATTAACTGCAGCAGGGATGCATTTGTCCTTTAAGAAAAACGAAACCTGTGAGAAAAACACAAAGTGGTGAATAAGACAGGAGGTGAATTCTGAATGCCAATGTTGACACAGGGGCTGAAAGAAACATAGCATTAAAGTGGAAGTATAATTCATGCAGTGCCAAGTAGCAGAGCTATGGCTTGAGAACTAAAGGTTTTGTCTCTTTTACCTAGGAGACACTGGTATGGAATTATTATGGTATATTATGCATGGCTGTAGAAAGAGCTTTGAATTGGCTGGGATTTTTCTTTGGTTGGTAGTTATTGATTTGTACTTAACTTATACATCAAGGATATACACTTCACCTAGTGGACAGGTGAGGTGTATTTCCCCACTAAGCAGTAATGAAAGACTCTAAAAGAAGCACTCTTTAGCATGTACCATCTCCTGGTCTTATACAGAAGGGCAGAGGGGACAGGACTTCAGTGAGAGAAATAGCAACTTTGGAAAGCAGCCCTAAAAGCACTTTCTAAGTAAAAGGCAATGAGGAGGAGGCCTCACATGTGCTGTCAAACTCCACATGGCAAAGGTGCCATGGCTGCTGACCATCTGTCCATGTTGCACATCATTCAGAGCAGGTACTGATATGAGATTACACATTATGCCCAGTTCATAGGAACTGCAATTTGGTTTATAATACAGTTACTAGATAATATCAGACTTCTGTAAAATGCTTCTGTTTTTCAAGACCTAAATGTAAATGGGCTTTGGGTTTTGCATAGATCGGGTGTAACCAAACTCATATCTGGAAGATGCATTCAAGCCTTTGTTAACCCCATTTGCACAGGGACCATCAAACCAGTTACTGCACTTCAGGCTGATTTAAGTGCTCTTATATGCATCCAAATGCTTTGCAAAGAAATTCAGTACCACTTTGTGGTACCATTGCATCTCTGGACTCAGAGGCACGATGCTGCATGCAGGGTCTTAATGAGACCTATTTCCACCAGATCACTGAGCATGCTTCTACACCAACCTGATTCCTGTTTTGCTGCCACAATGGCATTGGAACCCAAGCTTTGGGTGCAGATAGCATCTGGAAAGCATTCTGCTTATGACTCCAGCTAGGGTATCAGGGTGAGCATGGAGACTTGTCAGGCAGGTTGCCCTCTCAGTAGAGAAAGGAGGGCACAGAGAGCTGCCACATGGTTTGCCCCCCACATGCTTCTAAGGACTTCCACTAATGCAGCCTGGAGAGACAGCCACCTCTGAAAGGAAAAAAAGACACCTTAGTCTCTGCACCAATTCTTTCTTTATCTTCTGCCCTTTTTATCTGTAAAAAGTGGTAACGTACAGTGCTAAACACCCACACATTTTTTACACTAGGCATAAAATAACTTGCTTTTTGAAAGCAAGATTCAGGTCTCATATATGAACAGGAACTTATTCTGGCTGTACCTCACTGCACTGGAGAAAATGATTTGCTTTTCTAAATGAAACAGAGTGTTTCAAGCACAGTATGTTTCCATAATATATTGGGCTATTGTGGAAACCAAAGAATGTGAATGACCTGCTTAGGTAAGAAAAAAAGTAATGGGTTAAACTTCTTGAGTTCAAAAGCGATGAACCACTTACATTTTAGTGTAACAATCAGAATTTTTATTGCCTTGTTTGTTTTTTTTTTCCTCCTAATAGGGATTGCAATGTAAATAGTAATTTTTTTAGTTTCATACGTAATCCAAACAACTTTGAGTACTACTTTTGAAGAGTGATAGTATTTTGTACTGATACTGTTGGGTGCATCTATTTTACACTACATGACAGAAAAGCTACATGCTTTTCTTCTTTCTTTTACTATGCAGGAATAATCTTTACCAGTATGAACACTTTTATACCTATATAAGTAAGTCCATACCCATTCAGGAGAGTGCTCTGCTGTAACTAGACATGTACCCACACGAATAGGGATTACAGTTCCTCTTTGGGGTGAAGTTGTGTCGTTAGACAGAAGTCTATATGGGGAGAGATTATTCAGGTTCACATCTTACTGGGGCAATTAAAGCAACCCAGTATTTTGTGTACACAGTATGATCCCAATGAAACTGGTGCAAAAACCTGGCTGACATCTCTGGGCATTGGATGAGACCTGTGATCCTCCAGATAACAGGTCTCCTCCAGATCAAGGTTTTAACAGCCTGAAGTTGTATCACTGACAGTCCAGGTCAGCAGTCCCTTTTCACATGGCTGTCCTTATACCCTCACACACATGAAATACAGGAGGGTAAGGCTGACTCCACTTCTGTGCCACATCTTGCCTTTCGCTTCACAGTGGTGTCCCAGCCCTTTCTGCCCCATTTCTCCATGCTCACAAGAGCTGCTGAATAAAAAATGTCATTTATGCAAGTTAGAGATCACATTTCTAGCTGCTCACTGATGTGCTGGCTCCTTTTTACAGGCTCATTAGGGCAGCCCCTCCAGCTACTTCCCTCCCTTTATGTGTCCATGCTTTGGGCATGTCCCTGGACCCATGTACAGACAGGCAAATCAGCTCCTCTAGCCACGTCCTCCAGGTTTCGGTATGTTACTGCTTTGACTAAACCACACCAGTTGAAGATCAAAAGCACTACCTAAACAGAAGTGGTTGGAGGCTTTTCAGGATGCCTCATCTCCCCTTTCAGCCTTCAGAAAAACCCACTCTAGCCAGAGGGATTAGGAAATACAACAGACCCCAGCTCTGTCTGAGGGGACTAGCTGGTGTGATACCAGCTTGGGGCAGCAGCTGGACAATAAGAGTGCCTTCGGTCTACCTCCTGCTTTAGTGAAGTCCTGCAAAGGCATAGAATCATAGAATCAGCTAGGTCGAAAAGCCCTGTAAGATCATCAGGTCCAACCATTACCCCAGCGCTACCAAGTCCAGCATTAAACCATGTCACCATGGGCCTCATCTACACAGGTTTACAACACTTCCAGGGACGGTGATTCCACTGCCCTGTTCCAATGCCCGAGCACCCTTTTGTTGAAGAAATTTTTCCAAACACCCAATCTAAACTTCCCCTGGTGAAGCTTAAGGCCATTACTTCTTGTTGTATCACTTGTTACTTGGGAGAAGAGACCAACACCCACCTCACTACAACCTCCTTTCAGGTTGTTGTAGAGAGTGATAAGGTCTCCCTGAGCCTTCTCTTCTCCAGACTAAACACCCCAGTTCCCTCAGCTGCTCCTCATCACATTTGTCCTCCAGACCCTTCACCAGTTTCATTGCCCTTCTCTGGACCTGCTCCAGCAACTCAATGTCTCTCAATGGACAGGAGACAGCTTACCCCTGGGTATCTCTACCCTGTCCCCCACTCTAGTCAGAAGTAAGAGAAATTTCACGTTTTGCTCCACAGTACTTATGGATAAATAGGAACTCCTTCATGGCAGTAGTGGGGTTTGGCTTCACAGCCGTGGGCCACCTAAAATAAGCAGAGGGAGGTGAAAGGTTCTTAGCAAAGTTTTTCAACACCATTTTCATCTTCAGCTTATGAATTATTCTCTCTCTGTCAGATGTGCTCTCATTTATTCATTGCTAATTTCTTCAGCAAATACTGCTTGTCTCCAGCTTGTTCATGAACAAACCCTGGTATACACCACAGTACCCACAGGAGAGACTTCCCCACATGAGTCACACAGCTGCTGACTGAGCGGCATGCACAGCTAAGCAAGGCAATATGAGGTGCCAGCTCAGTAGGTTTTCTCCCAGCATATGACTTAAGCCAATAATTAAGCACTCCTAAGTAAAACTGTAGCCTTCTCTGAAGGTTCATGCTAATACAACTTGCTCACACAGAGGTCCTGGTAAAAAAACCCAGACAAAACATGATTTAACAGAAATTTGTTGTCAGATTACAGCTTGTTTTTAAGGAAAATCTTTTCACTGTTCCTTAAACTGCTTTCTCTCTGAAGATCCTCACTTGTTAAGGTCTTGTACACTTTTTCTTACAGTGCATTACTGGATTTATTCTTTTTTTCCCTGCAGAAAATGCAGGCAACATTAATCCCCTTATTTGAAACTGCAGTTCAAAGAAGGAATGAAACGAGAATTAGAAAAATAACCTATATAAAAACATTAGCTGTCCTATTTTAGGAGATAATTAGCTGTAGCAAAGTTTCCCTCACTTATTTTTCCTTGGTGAGAAAACGAGCTACCTTGTCATTGAGGTTTTCATAAAATGCTGTTGTTTGCAACATTTGCCACAAACAAATTAACCCAAACATTTCTAGTGCATGACTTACATTGCTAATTTTGCAGCTAGTTTTCATTTCTGTATCTGGAGAACAAAACGCTCTCAGTTATCACATAATGAAGGAAAAAGAAAAAAACAAAGAATCACATATTTGACTGCCAAGGAGTATATATGAACACAATCTATACCAAATATGTGCTACCAGAACCCAGAAAAGAAGGGAGGGTGTGAAAGTCAGGAAGAGATCAAAAAAGGGAAAAAGTATTTTATTGTGTGGCAGAAGTGGCATGCCTGATTTAGCTCCTGAATTAGCAAAGATACTTCTCCTTAGCAGGCACCTGGGATATAGCACTATTTCCACTGGGAAATAGCATTTTCCAGCTTGAATAGGGCATACTCCTAACCAATTGTACCTGACACAGTTTCAGGGGATCGGTAGGTGATGGAGGCATAGGCCCAGCTGCTGACATTTGAGACACAGGTGCTTGAAGCTGCCTTTGCCAGGAGCCAGCAATAATGCAACATTGGCAACTCCCACAGGTTGTGCTCTGAGAATAATCCACTGGCATTTGTTTGGGGGTTTTTGAAGCTTGGTGTTTGAACTAGATCCCCTGTTGTTCATAACGTCATCCTACCATCTTATTGAATTGTTGACCTTTTCCTCACTGGTATCTTCCCACTTTGGCTAGAATTAGATGGATACAGGTGGCCAAAGGAAACCATGCTCTGTGCCTAGCACCTGGTACCACTCCCTTTGATCATGACGTCTGTAGCCTTATCCCTTTCCAGTTGATTCCAGAAAGTCAGAAAGGGATGGAAGGATTGGCTTCTTGTGGTGCTGGTATGTAATCCTGCTCTTTAATTTCTAAGCTTGCAGATAGTCCTGAGACAACCTGTTGCATATTTGGTCCTTTCTATGTAAGTGGTGAGTACACCTACAAGGTTTCTGATTTTTTCCCCCAAATCTCAAGTTTCGTACATTGTGCACAGGGTGCCATGAGCTCAACAGGTGTGTGTTTCTGTGGGCTCTTACCTTCCTATTTTCCAGCCTCTCCTACGAGGTTTCTGTCTGAGACTGGGCTTGTTAGCTTAATTTTGGTAACGCAGTGACATCAATGCAAAGCTTGAAGGTGGTGTGTGCTGGGGGTGGGAGGGAGTAGGGGAAAGAGAAGCATTTCTAGATTAATTTTTTGGCCTCTTACATTTTCATGTTTAGCATCCACTAATAGATGTGAAGCTTGGTAGGCAGCTTGTGTCAGATTTCTGATGCAAATTATGATGTGGTAGATAAGAAGTGATGAAGATACTATGCTAAAGGGTTGGTTCAAGTACCAAGGTTATACCTGCAGGATTCTTTTCCTTTTTAATCCTATGGTAGCATTACCTTTCATTGTGTCTTACAATAAAAAAACAATGCAATCATGCTAGCTTGCATTCTGCAGGGGATATCAGCACAGCACCTCCACCAAAACAGAAGTCCTGTGTAGCATTAGTATCTACTTTCTTTGTGAGACTTAATGTTGGACTTCTGTGTTGCTACACCTGAGCCCCATGACACTTTAGGGTGCTATATGAGACTTTGTTAGTGTTGCTATTTGGGAGATAGCTGGAATGGGAGCATACTAAGACCTGTCTTGAGCTGCAGCAGATTCTAATGATGTGATCAGTGGCATCATAAATGTTCTTGATATGTTATTAAGGAATTGTTGGGGAATCACTTAGGATAGGGATGGATTAAGATCTGTCTCAAACACTGGGTAATTATGCTGTGTATATTAACTCTATTAAATCCAAATGCTCTCATCATGTGTTAATGCGGGCCTTCCCCACAGCAAGTGTAATGTGGTAAAAAGCTCTCATGCTACGGGGGCTGTGGGAAACTTCTCATGAGAATTGTCATGTTCTTTTCTGGGTAAGCCTTGCTTCACTGGGAAATTTAAAAAGCTAATTTGGGTTATTTGATTGAAAGCTTGCAAACCCACTGAAAATCTTCTCCATGGAAATGTTGGGCTTATGACAAAGTTTTAGATGGAGGCAGCAGTCTGAATCCAAGGCATGTCTAGTTTGATGTCTTTAAAAAGCCAAGATATGGTGTCCCAGGCAGTACTACTGAATGTTAATTTCCTACAGAGATGGGTCTTGTGGTTGTATTCTCTTAACATCCAGTAAGTCTTTAATCTGAGCAAAGATTTTTCTTTTCTTGAGGAATCTCTACAATCTCTTTTGGGTGCCCTTCAGCTGGGAGCACTGACACAGCCTCTTGAGTCACTGCCATGTTTTGTGAAAGCCATAGGAACTTAAGACCGCTTCTGCTCTGTCAAATATAGTTAAAGTTGGCCCACAAACTACAAAAACTAGGGGAAGTACAAAGAGAATGGGAGCAACCACATAAGCACTACCTCCACAGAAAAGCAGACTGATAAAGGAGCTTAGCGATTCGGTTTGGAGTATGCTGGGCCAAAGTGATACACAAAGACAGTTGAGTACATTCAGAAGTTGCTTAAACTACCCTGGGAATAGCATGTTCCTCATCTTCATGGATGAAGAACCAGGGAAGAGTGATCATATCAGATTTAAAGGGAGAGACAAGCGGAAATAGAACCTGCTTTTTCTGACTAACAGTTCTGAGCCTGACTATCTACAAAATGATCTCTTGTTACTTTGAATTTCAAATCTGATCATGTTTTCATTGGAATTTTACCTTACATTCATCGTTTCAGGGTCCAAATATTTTACATCTCCAGCTGCAACTGGTCAGTCCAGTTCAAATAGCAAACCATACAGAAAATCCAGGAAAAAATGTTTTCCAATAACTTTTGAACAACAGGCAAACTTGAAAATATTATGAGCTGTGTGTGGACCGCATGAGAAGAGGAACAGAATAACGACTACCTGACAATTTGTGATGTAAGACTCGTTCATCTCTTCAGAATTCCATATCCAGGAGGAGCGATGCCCTAGGGTTTTCTCCAGCCTGGCTTAGCACCATCTTGGCAGTAGATGATGATTTGTGGCTCCTTTTGCCAGCAGAGCAGTGGGGTAGGAGAAGAAGTGCAGGAGCGTGGTACAGTTCAGTCCCACCAAAATACCTGGGAACATCACTGCTTGGAGACTCCCCAAAAACCTTCCAGGGTCCAGCAAAGCAGCACAGGGAGATGTGAGAAAAAAAAACAACTATGAATCCATTTAAAAGTGTTTCTTTTTTTTTTCTCTTTTTTCTCCCCCCCCCCCAATATTTCTCTTTTTCCCTGCTTTCTCTAGTGTTACTCTGCCACAACACTGGGCAGTGCCAGGAAAGTGTGAAGGTTAGAGAGCTCTGCTGCAAAGCCTGTGCCGCTGTGGGCATGGTCTCCACCTCTGCTGACAGAGGCTAAGCTTTGGCCAGGCAATTATCAAACCAGAGACAGAGTGTGTTTTGCTTTTCCCATATCTATCTCCTGAGTAGAACTCCAGGCTGGTACTTTGCTTGTTGGCAGACACACCAGGCTTCTCTGTAGGACAGCCCAAGTGACCTTGGAAAACAGAAGGTGCTTCTCAAGGAGCAGAAGCAGCAAAGCTTGATGCAGGGGGTTTCCTAACACTGAGGTGAAAATGGGCAGTAGGAGCTGGTGCCACGAAGCTTAGCTCTGCCACAGGCTCTGCTGCTGCTGGCTGTGAAGACAGTTGCTCGTTTACCTCTTCTGGTAGCATCTCCATTCAACCAGTCCTGCCCTGTGCCTTCACTCCAGAGGGACTGCATAGCAAAGCAATCATGCTATCCACATCCCTATGGCACATCAGGACTGCTGCACAGACCAGAGAGAAGGTGAGCAGCTTGGAGGTGCCCCTGGTGCCTAAGCATAGCACAACCACCTCCTTAATAACTGCTTTTAGGTGGAATAATAAAGAGCGAGCAAGATGGAAGCTCAGCCTTTCCTCTCCAGTGCAGCCAAGCCTGCACCACATGCTTCTGGTTTTGCTCATCAGCAGCGGGCTGCAGGAAGGAGATAGGTCTGTCCCCTCCGCAGCATTCTGCCGGGGGTGCACCTGAAGCCACCCAAGCCAGCGGAGTGAGATGAGCGGCCCCAGGGCGATGAGCAGGGCGCACGCCACCGCTCGCCCCGGAGTTAGAGGGAAGCTGTCAGCCTGAGCAGAGGCATCCTGTTTGTTGAAAAACAAGTGACAGTTGAAGAAGGGTTGCAAGAGCGAGCAAACCGCAGCCCCTGCGCGGGGCTGATAACAGCCCTGCGCCGCTTCTGCAGCAGTTCCGTCCCAGCCAAGCTCCGGCGGGGGGATGGCATGGGCCTTGCCGGCGCTTTCCTGTTTCGTGCCTTTTCCCGCCGCTGTTTCTTGCTGTTGGGCTTGCCACGTTTTTTCAGTTACTCGCCCGTTTCTCAAAAGGGCCCTCCCCTGCTATAAACGGCATGGCAGGGGCACCCGGGCACCTGCTGCCTTCCCTGCGAGGGGAGACCAGCAGCATCCGTGGGGCTGAGTGAGAGGATAGGGCCCAGCGTTCAAGAAGGAGGCTGCAAGGAGGTGCTCTTAAAAGTGTGCACCTGTCGCAGCTTGGGGTTTCATCAGTTTGTGTCCACGCCTAGCCCCCTGCCAGCGCTCCTCAGCCTGAGTTCTCAGAGCGCTTCATGAGGCTTTGTTTAACCCCACACTTCTGGAGGAGGCCAGAACTGGTAATGCAAAGGGAAAAGCATTTTCAGGCTCGGAGACTTGTGGTTAGGCACGTAGACCTGTATTTAAATCTCAGGGCGTTGTGGACTTAGACCTGCATTTGTGCGTGACTTTATTGCTGTGACCATCACTGACTCCCTTGGGTCTGATGGGAACCCTTTTGTGGTGGTGAAGTGTGTGTATGCGTGTGGTTCCTGTTTGCAGCATAAGGAGCCTGACTTTGTGTACAACATGTAAATGATGCTACTCAGCTCCTCAAAGCTAAGCACGTGTGCAAGGCTTAGAATGTTCAAGCTCACAGATGCATGGGCTGCAAAGGTATTGGACACGTGTATCTCCCTCTGCAGGAAGCTGGGACGTTCACTGGACTTCTGTTGACTCAGGTTTACTTGACTCACTTTAAAGTTCAGCCATGTGTTAACGTAAATGGCTTTCCATTCTTTGATCACAATGCTGGGACTAGAAGAAACAGGGTTTTCTCTCTTCAACCAAGGATGTTACTTTTCTTGAGCTTTGCATAAAATTCATCAGTATTATCAGATTGCTCTTTCTTCAGAACGATATCTCGGGAAATGTTTGTTTAAAGCAGCTTGACCAGCATTCTTATCAACCTCCATTACATCATCCTGGTAATTTTTTCTTCATTTGCTAAAAGATAGGTTTCTAGTAAGGAATTCAATTGTCAGGAAAAAGATAAGCTGGGAAATTGTTTCAATAAAATGCTGATTCACTTTGTTCTTCTAACAAAATAATAATAAAAATGTGGACAGAATTTTAAATTCAAATGCTGCCAAAACCACTAGCTTTTGAGTTTCATGGTTTTCCCTATGACTTTGCCCTCTTTCTTTTTACTAACACGCTCCCCTGCTGTGCTAGGAGCCGTACAAATGAATAGGAAAGCACCCTGAAGAATTTACAACCAAGAAAACAAAACCAAAGATAGACGAAGGCTCACTGGACCGGTACTGTCGAAACTTGGTTTGTGAGATGCATGAAATGAAACAAAAAGACAGAAATGGTTTTGGCAAGAGCTAATGTCAGTCACACAAGGTGGGGGGGGAGGGGAAGTTGGAAAGCCCTCGGTAAGGCTCTCTAAGTCACCTCACTCTCCACAAATTACTCCCTGCCCAGGCTTTTACTCCCCTCCTAGTTGCAACAAAAGAGCTCAAGTGTTGGGTCCCTCACTGTGCTGTATGGGTTCTCTCCCAAGACATGTGCATGTTCCTCTCCCTCTGCTCCTTCCCAGTGCAAAACCTTTCCTGGCCTCAGCTTCTTGCAGGAGCTGCCTTTGGTCACTTCCCCTCTCCCTCTCTTCTGGCTTACATGTTTTCTGGAACTGCGTATTCCCTATCTTCCTGCCTGGACCACGGGAATGCCTGCAATTTTTCTTTGCCTTGTAAGTGGGAAACCCCCAAGAAATCTTTCTGCGGGGCTCAGACGTTAGAAAGGCATCAATATCCGCATGCTAGCAAGCATTTAGACTGGGATCTTCAAAGGAATCTGGGCAAGCCCTACTGACAGGCTCCAGAGTAACTTGCACACCCTGCTTCCTCAGTCACTCTAAGGGTCAGGGCTTGCTGTGGTGTCTCTCAGCATAGCAAGCTGTGATGAGACAGTGGAATTGTGATTCATGAAAGACTGCTGCTGGATCAAACTTACCAACTCCAGCTTACTTGTTTGGTGCTTCAGGGGTTATTTTTAAGTGGCAGAAAATGAAGTGTACTTTCCTATGTCATTTATTGATAAGCATACATGACCTTCCGTATTTAGTAACCCATCTGCATTGGTTTCTTTTTTTTAAAGATTGATTTAGGGTACAAAATCTTCTTTTCTTCTTCAGACTCCCCTTGTCACAGAGCTTACCTGGAGAACAGGGCAAATACTGAGCTGACTCATGAGCTGTTGGAGCTAATTAGCAAAAGTTGCTACAAACAGCTCCTCTAGATAGCATGGTGGTTTTCCAGGGCTTGTTTTTACCTCTGAATATTGAGTCAGGAGGTGAAAAACAAGCTGGTAGCTCACCGTATCATCCCCCTTTCTACCCCATGTACCCAGAGGTAATGGAGCATCCCCCCCAGAGACCAGGGTCCCATAGGGACCTGCACCCAGCTGCTGTGAGTGTACTGGGCCTCCACCCCAGGCCCAGCCAGCAATCAGTGCTACAGCACTATTGCCCTCACTTAGTAGAGTCACTGTTGCTTTATAAGTTGTAGTAGCTTTTTATTTTGCTGGCACAAAAAGATGGCCTTTTGGTGCATGGCTTGCTTTTGCTGAAGCCTTTTATGCCCCCTCAAAGTCAAAGAATGGAGAAACTTCCAGGTTATACAGACAAAACTTTTACAAGGCAGCGTTTAAGGGTTTCAAGGTATTTGCACTGATGGGTTTTGAGTGCTGTAGTCATGATTTTTTCCATCCCTTCCCTTAGGTCATTCACTGGGAGAATTTATGGTTAGGGATTTTTCCTTAGTATTCAGCAAGTTTCTCTTCTTTTCATCTAAGTTGCTTAGTTACTGTAGACTATTACAGTTTATGAATGTGTGTTTGTAGTATACAATATAGAGATATGTACATGTGTGTATGTTATACGCATGTCCATATACTATGTGTATACATGTTGTATTTTATTTACTTTACACCCTAAATAATACCTCTTCTGTGTTTTGCACGCTCTGAGTGTTTGCAGGATATGCTGACCATGCCAGGTACTAGTTACTTGTCCAAGCACAAGCTCTCCAAGTTGTCCTTATAAATCTGTTCCTTGAGCCTACTGGCTACACACTTCTCTGTGTAATGGGGCAGCATTTTACAGTGTATGGCTGTGGCAAGCGAGCTGGGGGGACAAAGTGGCACCTTCTGTAGACCCTCGATGACGGCTACTTCAGCCAGGAGCCTTGTGTCAGCCTTGACACTGATATTTTACATCGCCATTGGGACCTTGAAGACTGGCCAAAATCAGCCTGTAACAAAGCCAGCCAGCAGTTGTCTATATAAAGCTGTAAAAGAGAACTGCTCTGGGGAAGATGTTATGTTCTTCTCCACTGGGCTGCCTCAGAGCATCTCCCAAAGTGTTGTGACCCCTCTGTTTCAGGCGCTTACTCCTCTACGTGGATCTGATAGGTGGACATGGATGGAGAAAGATATGTCTGGAGCATCTGCTCCAGCACTGGAAGGGAGTGTGCATGAGGATGAGAAGGGAGAGTTGAGAAGAAAAGACCTGAGATGAGCTAAGATAGGTCACAGAGGGCTACCATCTGGGACGAACCATCATCATCTAGCCCAAATAAAGCCTTTACTTTTATTTACCCCTTCTCTTCTATCAGTGGGAGAAGCTGTTCCTTGGAAGACAAACATAGTCAGCTGCTTTGACTATGGTGCTGTGATTAGCTTTGATTTCATTTTCTAGACACCAGAAGTGTAAATGCAATGCTGTTGGCCCCAGTGAGTTTCGTAGAAAGTGAAGCTGCAAAAAGTATTAGGTTTTTTCTTGTGGGAAGAAAAAAGCCACGTACGCCACTAATTCCACCACAACCATTCCTTGGTTGCTGGCGATAGGCAGGCTGGAGGTAAATGGGGTACTCTGCCTGGCCACATATAGGGCAGGCTGACCTTGTTTTTTCCACCCTCATTTCACATTTATTTTGCTTATTTCCCACCATGTCGTTTTTGCATTTGACAGAACAGCAGAGAAGGGCAATAGTGCCACCCTTCACCTCCCAAAATTAGCAGCCATACTGTGGGAGAGCAGCATGATGCAGAAGGCTGGACTAGAACACTGATGTTGCGTGGGGAAAAGCTTGCATCCGCACTTGTGGATAGCCCTTCCCTGGATGGAGCACTTCTGGGGTTTTTATTTCATTTTTTTACTCTTCTTCCTAGAAGACTTTTTTTTATTAGAATGCAGGAACAGAGACAGGGATGGAAAGAAGAATGATAAATCTTGAATTTGAGTTCAACCAAAGCCTGCTGTAGGCCTGAGATGGCCATCCATTGCTTTGCCCAAGGTGCACAGTTCAGACTGAAGTTTTATTTCATATAAAAATATCACCATAAAAAGATTACCAGATTTAACCAGGTATCTGCAGTTTCCTGGGGGACTTTGCCTCCAGCATCCTCACTCAGAGGTCTCTGCAAAGATCTGCCTCTCCTGATTCAGCACAAACTCCCACAGTGCAAGGAATAAAGTTCAGCTTCAGGATTTCAAGCTGGCAAGCTTGGATCAGAGCTTCCAGTTTAGGCCATAGGGAAAAACTTCATAATTTGTGCTTTACATTTCTGACTCTCAATAGAAGAGTTGCTTAGGCACAAACCGTGAACCTCTGTAAGTAGGCTTTAGAACAGACTGCATGGTGGTTCATTGTCTATTCCCTACAATCTAATTTGCAATACAAATGGCTTTCTCCTGATAATAGTCTTCCACTCAAGTAACCACAAAAGCCATTATTTGTTAACTCAAGCTACTGTCAAAAATAAGTCCATTTCCTACACAGGACTAGCAAAAGGAGAAGTGTCACTAAGAAAGACATCTGTAATGTGTTGCTGTCTCAGAATATTTTGTTTTCCTAACAGAAAGCCGTACAGAAGATGGCTTGTATTAACAATGCGCCTGACAAAGCCATTCCACGAAGATTTCATTAAAATGTGAGAAGTAACACACCTCTTTTGGAGAATTTGTCACAAAGCCTTTGCAGCAGTTTCAGACCATCCCATTAAATGAAGATGAATCCCTCCTAGGCTATTTGTGGGTATCCCTGGTTTTCTAGATGCAAAGCCATCTCTAAAAGGCAGTATTTTGGATGAAGTGTATTTGGCAGCTGCTACAGTCAGCTCTCCTAAATCAGCCCCTTCCGTAAAGACCAGGTCTCAAACAAATGTGCCCTTATTTTTAATTAACAATATTGAAGTTCATTGCATTGCTTGTGAAGAAGGCAAACCTGGAAGTTCAAACCTTCTGTGAGCTGATGAGATGAAGCAGAAGCAGCAGGGATACACCCCTTCCCAGAAAGCCCAGCTAATACCTCAAATGTCTTTAAAGGAGAGAAGGCAATTCATGTACACATTCCATGACATTTTAGGAGCAGGCCATGGGTGAGAAAGGAGCCAGGAAGGATCTTGCTAGAGGGGAAGCAGTTGCTGGATAAACCTTGAGCTGAGCGGCCCATTAAGCACAGCAAACCCATGGTAGACTAATGTACCAACTAAGGGATCAAACCTGGCTCACATCCTTGTCAGCTCTCAGTGCAACAGGAGGGTACAGAGAGTGCTGCTTATGCTGTCCTCTGGTTTGCAAAGCCGGGTTGCTTATTCCAGGTGCATTACCTGGTTGGTGCTGATGGCCTGGATGCAAGGCTTCCTAGATACCATAGGACAAAGGCTCTTACTGTGTGCTTGATGAGTGCCTCTGGGTAGTCAGGAGCTTTCAATTCAGTGCTAGAGCATGTATTTTGAAAAGTCCCTGAAATGCAAGTACCTGAATGCTATGAATTACCATGAATCAGCCGAGGTAAGCTTGCTACCAGGTAAATCAGGAAATGCGTGGTGTTGCACAGCCTATTTGCTTGCTTTGGGCTTTGTGGTAGGCTGCAAGCAACTAACGAGGGCACTGAGGGCAGCTCTGCCAAGAGGATTTTGGAGCAATCCCTGATGCTCTCCGGATATGCCTTACGGAGGGTTAGGAGCAGGGGGTGGAGAGGCATTGATATGTTGATATGATGGCACCGCTTGATTAGATGAAAGTTTCTCCTTTTGTATAAGAGGAAGCTGCCAGGGAGCAGCCTCATTTGCCTTGAGGACAGGTGCGTTTGCTTTGTGCAGGAGATGCTGTTGTGAGCTCTTCTTTTCATGTACCTTCACTCCAAAGCCAAACGATGCAGCTGATACAGAGGAGGGTCAACTGTTTGTAGATGGAAAAAAGACATAAAAGATGTGAAGACAGAGAGCTGTTTAACTAAATGATATTATTCCTAGTTTAAAACACACAAAAAATCTCTCTGACCTCTATGAAACAGTTTTCCCACTATGCTGAATTAGCTATCTTTTCTTATCAGTATGAAATAATTCCTTCCCTAATGCAAACAATATGCTTGTCATACGAACAACAAGTTGTGAAGCTCACACTGGAGAAATTTCTGGAGGATCAGCAATACTGATATGACTCTTCTCCTTATGAATTTGCCCCTGCCTCTTCAGGTCATGTTTTCGAATTCAGCTCTTCAGATTCTGCATTTAGAGCAGAAAAAAAGCAAGCTGTGTAACCAGAGCTATAAAAAGGTAAGCAATAGTGTCTGGACAAGAAGGCTTGAGCAAAGCTTCTCCTCTGGGTGAGTTCCCACGTGGGGCAGATGCAGCAGAGATGATCATGGGGAAGGAGAAATGCAAAGAGCATCAGAGATTGTTTTATAGGGGTGAGGAAGAATGACAAGGGGCAGGAGGAAAAAGGGGAGACCAGGTTTAGCTGAGGGGAAATATCAGCAGGAGAGGGGAAACGGAAACGAAAAAGGTGAGGAGGAAAGGAGAGAAGCTGCTGAAGAAAAATCCCTTGGGACAGGGAAGGAGTTGGGGCACACTTTTCTTCTCTGTATCTCCAACACAAAAATGCCCCTCTGGGCTTTAGCTCCTTTGAAGTGCAAAGCAAGTTCGTGTGCTCCTCAACAGCAAAGAAAAGGGTCTCCCAAAAATTTCCTCTTACTTGCAGCAGCCCTGCTGCTGCATGGAAAGTTTGGTCTTTTCTGTAAAAACATGACTCAGTTGGTGAGTCCAGCTATGGGGTTTGCATGTCCACAGTGTCAGGAGACCAGTTCCTAATATTCTACTGCTCTGATGCCATGGTCTCCTACTCAGTACAAAAAAACTAGCATCTCATTTGATAAAGAGATTAGCTACAGCTCTGATTCCATTTCCCAGGGCACAAGGCAACAGAAATAAGGCTGTGTTCTTGCCCTTACTCTAACACCACTTTGAGAGCAGGTTGGAGTGACTTTTGTGAAAAGTAACTGTTGTGCTGGTCCAGATTTGGGTATGTTTTTGTTCATTCTTCAGTGGTGAATTGACAGGGTAGTGTCACGGAAGGTATTCAGAATGAGGGTATGTTATTTCTCAATTGCATTGAAGAAAACAAAACTGTTGTACAAAACCAAACCCTTTCTGCTACAAAATCCCAAATCCCTGGTAGGAGATAAGGAGGGTTACCCAGCCAACAACGTTTACTTAAGTAGTGCAAAAAAGCCACAGTTCAGACTTTGCTCCTGGCCCCTTTAATCCAGTAGCACCTGCCAAAGGACATCCAATAACCCACTCTTTAGCTGGGAGGGCTAAAAGAGAGCGTGGGTTGCAGGACTCATGTTTCAGGCCAGCTGCTGCTAGGATCATTAGGCTTCTGGAGGAAAAAGAGTTCGGGTCACTTTTATGGCTTTCAACAGAGTTTATTTAAAAGCTGGGCTGTGGGGCGGAAACTTCATGTGTCAGTGCTGAAGAAGAAGATCTAGTTTATAAGCAAGCTGAGAAGACTGCCAAGGCTTTGATTGTATGCATCCTGATCACTGGTGTTAACAGGAGGTTTTAAATGTTAGGTAGTACTTACTCACCAGGTATGATTTGTCCTTCCATAGGGAACAGGCTACAGCTGACTGTAGTAGGAGGTTATGGTGCAGCTCTGAAGTGATATGTAACAAATGATCTAGTTAGGAGCACAACTTCACATTTCAGAGGTTCACAAAGGAATTAGGAGTCCATTTTCCACTTACTTTTAAAGGGGTTTAAGGTGCCAAGCTTGCTCCATGTCCTTTCTGAATCCAAGGCTGGGAGGGGGCCTTGTCTCCAGAAAGACCCTGAGTTGCTGCCCCCAGAGAAGCCACCCTACACTATATCTAAGGAAGTGCTGTGGAAGGGGAGCAGAAGATGAGTTTTGGAGAAAAATCCCTTATTCTTGTCAGATCTCAGCTTGAAACAAGTGTGGCTTTGACTGCTTCAGAATTTAGCCACAGCTGCAGTTACAACAGGGATGGAAGCATCTTGTACAGTCTCTGATTTAAAAAAAATGAGAACCTCATAAGGTGGAAGCGTAACCACACCCAGCCAAAAATCCGTCTGTTCCTGTATCTTCTCCCCCAGAAAGGCAACCTGCAGGTACTTAAGGAAAACATGTAAGAAACTTAGCAAGCTTGGTAGGTTTTCCCTGACTTGGGTAGGGGATTATTTAGCCATAAACTGCTTTCAAAACTTTTGACATTCCCAGCTGACTGTAACTTCAATTATGCATTGTGTGAAAAATAGAGACCCCTGTGATAGGTAGTGCTCAGGGTTTATATGGGTAGATTAAATAGGTGGTAGGATTATTCAGCTCTTTCAGTCTTCCATCATTTTTCTTAAATTACTTACAGTTTTATTCCTCAAATAAATTGAAGAGGACTTGGATATATGGAGATATGAATACATAATGGATTTTTATGTAAGGCAATGAAAAAAAATGTAATCTATTTGTTTAGAAGAAAAGCCTTCCTATTGGAGACCAGATGCTTAGAAATGGTAACTGCAAAAGAAATGAAGGCTTTAAGAATCCTAAAGACTCTCTAGCTTCAAATAAACATGTAACACTTTTCTGTGACAACATAATGCTAAAAATACACTGAATGTATCTATTCAATTTTTTCATTATATGTCTTTAATGAAGTGCTCTTTTTAAAAGAGAAATGACAAGCCATAAGCCTAAGGGGGTGTTCTTACAGTTTTCCGTGGAATTCTAAATAACTATTTTTCTTCCACTTAATTCCTTTCTCATACACACACATTGAATTCAATGACTGGAGTTGCCAGCTTTTCATTTTCTCCTTTTTGCCTCAGACTTTACACTGAAGTGTAAAGCTGTAGTTCCAGAGACAGAGATGTGTGTTTCTTTTAATGAATCTGTTACCTTCAAAATAAAGGAAATTTAGCAAACTGGCAGAATAGTAAAAGGGAAAGAAAAAAAAAGACAAATGGGAGAAAGAAGTAATGAGGAACTCTTTCAATATATCTCACTCTACAGAGTCGGGGCGGTGGGGGGAATGGAAGGGGAAAGTAAAACTTCAAGACAGAAATTGTTTTTTAAGCTAGTGTTGAGAGTGCCCAGATGTTCTGTTTCAACGTATTTCAGATGTTTTATGAAAGTTGTCTGGTTTTGACCACTTGTAATCCCCTGAAAATCAGTGCGTTCTTTAGTGAAAGGATACACCCAATTTAAACCACTTGAACTATGTTTAACAAAAGTAATAATAAATCTAATCTACTGATGGCACCATAGAGAAGGAGGGAAAGCTTCAAGGAAACAATACTGAAACATCCCAATGAAAACGGTTTGCCTGAAGTTAGAAGCAAATGAATCTCAGTATGTGTTCTCCTTGGATTTTTTAGTAGAGGCACCATTTCAGTCTGTAATTCCCATCACTGAGCACTGGTAACTTTAAAAGGAATAGTAACTCTGGCCAGAGGTAGGGTCAGCAGAGCACCACCATATTCTGTAGAAAACGTAGGAAAAGATGGGTTGATTTCCATTTGTGCTTATATCTTGAATATAAATATTAATCTCAACTTCAAAAGTTAGTGCAGTAAATACCATAGAGAGCAACAAAATCACTTGGCTGAGAAATATGTTTCCCTAAATATTTTATTTGTTGTAACACTTCATGGTAAACACACTTAACATTTAGTTCACAGGCTAATGCTTAAACATGAATAATCGTGTCTTTCATACCTTTGTCTTCCTCTAGGGTAGAGAGCACAGTTGCCAAATACGGCAAATAACTTCACATCTCACGGCTTGAGGCCAAATAATGGGGTTTTATGCTCAGACTGTCAGATAACAACACTGTGTCAGTGTGGGACCCACTAGAAAAGGTGAAAAGGTCCGAGTGAAAAATGCTCCTATGCTTTCTCCTGTCCAGGCCAGGGCATGTTGCTCCCTGCCATGCCAACAAGTCCTGCTGGGGACAGCAGTTCTGCGAGCAAGGATGTGTAGATGCTTCTTCACTGGTACCTCAGTTTCAGTGTGCGTTTCGTTAGTTTCTGGTCAGTCAAATGAGTCTGCACTAGGTAGCTGCAAATTCAACAGTGAAAATAAATTGGATTCTGGTCCAGTCAAACTGGCACAAGGTTGATGATGCCATACAATTTTGCCTCCTGCAGATCAGGTTTCCATTTGACGCTCTTCTACATTCTTTAGGGCAAACAGTAGAACCACCGATAATTGCCTGTTATTCAATGCACACACGACCAGCTTTCCCTCTAAGAGCCATGCATCTGCCTCTCTATTACCGTCATGAGATTTATATTTTTTTGGACCAGTGGCTCTTTTTATGTACATGTCTGTTTGATGTTCTATGACAGTGAAATTTCATCTTGCCCTCTAAGCCTGTCCTGTTCAAACCATTAATTATCATGCCATAATCACTAGAGCCTGTTCATTTGATTTAACAGCATGTGCTTACTCACTGTTTAGAGTATACACTAATTACGTTATTACTTCATCAAGAGCAAGTACTGGGTTAGATGGAGTGAGTCTGTGCTGGGTCTCCAAGGGGATGCTAGGGAAAGGGTGAAGTACAGGAGGGGTAGGGATTGCAAAGGCTGTGGCAAAGCCCTGCTGGCTCGTGGCAGCTGGGTCTGTGAGCAAGGAGGTCTAGAAGAGACGTGGTGGAGATGAATGCTGGAGCCAGTTGAGAAACAGCCAAGGATCCGCTTATGTCTGCACAACGAATTTTACTGCTTTTCCTCGGCTGCCTTGCAGATGGGTACCAATGAGCTTAAGAGGCTGGACCCTACACAACTTGAAAGTGTTTAAAAAGGACTATAAGGCAGGTCCTACCTCATGGTGCTGGTAACCTCGTGCAAGATGGACAAAGAGTGGCAAGTGTGGACCTGCCACCTCCCATTTCTCTGAAGGGGAAGTGAGACAGAGGGAATAACCGTCTCGTGCAAAGTCATACAGGAAGTTCGTGCAAAGCAGAGAGCTAAAGCCAAACTGGCTGAGGAGGGATCTCTGAGAAAACAGCGTAAGTGGTCGAGCCCAACTCTTTTTTTTTAATTCCATTTTAGGTTAGTCAGAACTGTAACAAGTTCCCATGTATTTTATATACAGTTTATAATATTTATTTCCAGCAAAGTAAAAAAAGCTTGGCCTTGAATTAAATGTTTAGCTGGATCTCAAACCTCCCCCCATATTTTCAGTGACACAAAGCATTACCAGGACCCTAGAGCAGGGGGAGATACGGGGTCTGTCCCCTGGAGGCCAGGTCTGCAGACTCATGCACAAGACCCGGAAAATACTTTTTGCAAACCCTGACTCAATGGCTGGATGACTTGTGCCCTGCCAGGAATTAAGTGTACAGCTCAATACTTCACACTTGTGTTTTTGTTTGGTTTTCCAACGAGCAGCTGAGGTGTAGGCAGCAGTCTGCATATGCAAGGTTAGCCAGAAAAAAAATTAATCATTGGGAATTATCGAGAGGCTTCAGCTGCTCTGTTTTTAAAGGCCCAGAGTGGATGTTTTCCTCTTGGCCTCGTCATGTTTTCATAGCCACTTGGAAACTCAGCATTAGCATCATCTGCAGAGATCCAAGCTCCCCTGCTGCCAAAGCAGGATAGTTTCCTACTCTCCTCCTTGATCGTTTTGTCCTGTGTAGTTTTAAATGACTCAAGCTATGGTGCTTCCTACCACTTCCCTTGGGAGACAAGTTTGCAGTCCAAATAGGCTATATGGTAGCAAATTTTCCTCCTATTCAGCTCAATTTCTTTCCCCTCAGTTTCATCCCCTAATGCCTATTCCAGACAGAGGCAATGTTGTTGGAGCGGGGGAAGGCAGCCAGAGGAGCTGGCAGGACTCGCGTCAGCACCCTCAATGATGGAAAGTGTGACTGCTTTTTGTAACACAGGTGCATTACTTGGGTGCGATGATAGGTCCTGGGCTGCTCCTGGCTACTGAGGGCTGGGGCTGAGTATTGGAGAGCCAGCAAAAGCCAAACCCCTCTGTTACCCTCTCCAGCACCACTGTAAGAAATATGGAGGGAAGCCAGGGCTTTCCCTACCACAGTCTTATTTCCTCTCCTTCCAGCAGTTTCTTTTCCTTTAGTCAGGCAAAGGGCAACAACTTCAGACCTATGGTGTGCATTGACTCCTGTTTCAAATTGTCTTCCTATGGCAAAAAGGTTTCTCACTCCTCACTGTTTCAAGCACACCATCACCGTGTCCTCTGTCCTACCAAGCACATCACCTAATCCCTTCCCTAAACTGGGCATTCTGCATTAGTAATAGAAAAAAGTTAGTCCAGGTCATTTGTGCAGGTTTCTGAGATATTTTATCCAGGGGAGGGGAAAAGAAAGGGTTTGTCTTCCTTCATATCTGCATTTGGCAGATTTCTGGTTAAAAAAGAAAAAGAAAAAAAAAGACAGAGAAGTTGTCTGAACTGAAAGGTGGAGGGGAAAATCTTGCTTAGAGGTGGTTCTAAAACAGTAGTTTTGAAGTAGACTTCCAGCAAATTGTGTTTTCTGTGTGGAAAGCGTGTTGGTGTGGTATAAAGGTGTTATTGGTATTGGATGGCCATGACCTCAGTCAATGGCTTTGCCACTCATGAGTAATGCAAGCTTTTCAACAATCAGCAGTTAATTTAATTTCGGATGTACTATATTAGAATTTGTATGCATATATTATATTTACATATTCCTATTACATAGCAAGGAAAGCAGCTACAACCCCCTAACACTACCTTAAATTAAACTCTCAGACCTGGTTTTCCAGGTGCTGGTGACAAAGCACAGCAGCCACGGGGTTGGAAGGAAGGGGACTGCATAGATACATGGCTACAGACAGATCATACATTCTTGAGCTTGCATGACTGAGAGGCTGCCAGGGGAGCTACAGCTCTATGGGTCCCCTCTGAGGGGCTTACATAGAGACCCAAGGGACCAACGTAAAGACTTCACATAGGTATTTGCAAATCACCATACAGGGAAACATGCACCCTCCAGAGCAAGCTTCTTGTTGCTGAGATCCCCCACTGTGAGGGAAGAATGAGGTCCACCTTTCACAGGGTGTATGCTCACGTGTCTGTGGTTTGGGTAAATGCACTGCTGGCTGTCTACAGCTTTGTGCTATGGTGTAACTGCCTCACCCCTCCACACCTGCCCCACCTTGTGCAGCACCGACCATCACAGAAACCACCTGGCTGTGGCTCCTGGTGCCTACCCATCTCCCCAGCCCTGGCACAGAGGCTGCAGCCCCTTGCAGAGGAATGTGGAGGAGAGCCTAGAATTGATAGGGGTTTTCTGGAATCCTACTAAATCACTAGGTGAACAAATGGGCTTTTGTTTTTCTGTCTTTATTTTTTATTTCTTTTTGCAAGAGCATGGAAGTGGACCAAGGAGGGCACAGAGCATGAGAAACCGTTCTGCCCCTGTACTCACAAGAGAAAAGAGGTCATCCTGGTAGCTGGTGAGAGACTCAGTGCAAAGCCCAAGCGAGAACAGGCTGTAGAAACAGGATTTTAACTTTGAACATCTTAATCTCGAGAGGAGTATTCTGTTCCAAGGACTTAACATTGTGGAAATTGTCTTAGGTAGAAACAGAAAGATGAAAGCTACAAAGTTGTGTTCAACTAGTTCGCCTAGTTCAGCTGTGTTGAAGGGACAATGTGGGTGGAAGGGAGGGAGAGTAACCTGCTAAAACAAAACCACATTTCTCAAGATGCTTTACAAACTGGAGGCTACGCAATGACATGTTTCTTGTACCAAAGCAAGTTCATTGTATTGTGTAGTCTGGTCTAGGGAACGACTTACACAGCTAGAAATGCTGAGGTTGTGTGGTAGCTTCACTTCAGGAGGTGCTGCCAGTGTCAAGGCAGGACTTCTGAGTACAATGTCAGGACATAGCACATCGTATCTGTGGACACATGAACCTCTAAAATGCCTAGAAGTACCAGACAATCAGTGTGAAGAGGAACTGCCTTTTAGAAGTGAGACATGGGATAAATAAGCATGTTATCTCAGTGTTCAGTAAGTAACCCAGTGGTTATTTATTGTACAATGTGAGGATTTATTTTATTTTATTCCTTTTTTTTTCCAGATGTGCAGACTAATTAAATTACTCAGAGAAGGGGGGGGGGGGGGATCAGCTTGATCTGACTTCAATTTGACTGAAGTCTGGATCTAAAAATGTGGTGCTTTGAAAGACAGAATAAGCAGCTTCCTGAGTCATAAATTGAGTCACACAGACCCCTAATGGTGTTTCCAGGACTGCAGACAAGCTGTTGCTCTTAAGACAAAAAGTAAAACCTTTAAAAATAAACTACTTTGTGGCAGATTTCCAGGAAGATTTGTAATGTCCTGTGAGAGTCACTTCAAAGGTACAGATCCCGCCCCTGGGAGCCTGCATCTTTACATGAAGTGAGCAAAGGCAAAGCTCTGGTGATGTGCAGAAACAGGAGCTACATGATAATAACAGTGGGTTTGCATCCGGGGAAGCCCAGCAGCAGACCCAACTTCACTGTAAGCCTGCAGTGTGCTTAAAAATAGAGATGTTATTCCCTGAGGGACTGATGGAATTAGCTGCCACTGCAAAGTACACAAGCCCTTGCACATTTGCTTGTGCACGTAGTAACATAACTAAGCAAAAACATCCCTGTACTCTAATCTGGCTCACTCTACCAAAGGCTTTTCAGCAACAGAGAGAAGGTGATTGCTACCCATCTGCCCAGCAGCCATTCCCAAATAAATGGTGAGCCCACACTAGACATGGAGAAGCCACCATGGCTCTGGTGTGAATGGTATAAGGCGTCCAAGCCCAATCCAGCAAATGTTTTAGGAATGACCCAGTGCCTCTGGATCAGGGAGATACTCTGCAGAATGAGTGGGCAGCTTCATATCCTAATTGTGGATCTGTTTGCTGGTAGTCCCAGCAGAGAGTGGGCTGTCTGTGTGTTCTCTTCTTACCTCTGAAACTGGTCCTTGCAAAAGGAGATGCATTGTGTGCAATGGCGAATGGGAGAACTGTTTACTTTCTCTCTATTATGGATTAACTGAGGATCTTAGTCTCCACAGCTATCACTGAGTCACTCTTCACAAGCACTAAATTCACACAGCCACAAAAATGCTGCTTTATATTAATGCTTTGGTGACATTGTTGATGATTTCTTACTCTAACCTGTGCCAACACCACAAACATTCTTATTAACATGGAAGCTTCCAAGACAACTGATGGAAAATATTTAAGATAAGGAGAAGAAAAAAAAATTGCCAGAATGAACCCAGAGGCTCCATCTTTAATTAAAACAAAAAAAAAAAATCAACCAAAAAAGCTAGCCCTAGGTCAACTATCTTACACCTCTGACTTTCTGAAGCAGATTTGGTCTTTGTTCTTAGCAATAATTCTTTACTGGTCATCATAATTAAACTCCAAGTGGGTGTGAGGGAGTGGGTGTCTCTATGATGTAGAAGTAACCTACCACCTTATTCTGATTTCAGCTATGTCACATGCGCTCTCCTTGAGATTATGGTAAGAATTTAGTCTATGGAGGATGCTCCTAAGCAACACCTTTGTTCTGTCTCTTGCTCTGATGTGTATCCTGTGGCATAAGGGGATCTTTAAGTCTTGCAGCTGGCTCCCCAGAAAGGATAGCTCTACTTGTCCACAGCCATGAGTTGCCTGTTACACCATGGTGTTGGGTCTCTGGCCCATGGTCATTTCTCGACCTCCTTCTTACCCTTTCACCCCCACTCCATACCCTCCTTCCTTTTAATCCACAGTGATTATCCAGCAGGTCTGGTCTGATTATACACACATCTCTTATAGTACCTACAGTGTCAGGGTATCAAGTGTCAAGTGCGGCTTGCTTTGGTTTTGTGCCTGGAAATAGAAATCCCAACCATACTGTAAGGGGTTTCATTTTACTTTCTTGAATACAGTACACCACTCTTTGGCAAGGGAGAACACATTTAGAGAAGAATAGACTATACACAAGGATGTGGACCTGTCATAAAATTCATTTTAGTTTCCAGTTTAAATTACCCCTGCTAAAAAGATCTCATTACCATGCAGTCTGACAGCATAAAATCCTGTAGAGGAAAAAGGCCACCACCGTAAGGCTGGGGGATAGAAAATAACTGTAGGTAAACCAGAACCCCTGTTTGCTCTGCATTCACCAATCTCTGCCCAACTGATGCTGCAAATCACATCTAGGGTATGGCGTAGGGTATGGAGAATGATCACAAGGTCACACTGCTGGCATTGTTCATATGGGCTTGGGCACCCTGTGTAAGTGTAGTGTGGCATATCTTGCCTAGTGTGGTGTCCCTTGCTCAGCCCGGGGCATAGGAGTGGCTGGCTGGCAGCTTTCACTCAAGATCAGAAGGTTTCTGGGGAAAAAAAGCCAGAAAAGAAATTAGTCCCCTGGAGTCCCTGTGGTTGCTGCTGTAGTGGAGGACAGACCAGTGATCCGGGTCACTCCTGTAGCCTTCATCAGCTGTGAGTCTGATTTTTACAAGCTGGATCAAGGATGCGGGAGGTAAAAGTGCAGGGAGGTACAGGCTGCCTCGGTTACAAATCCATGCTAAAGTGGACGAGGGGACAAGGAGGGCAGAAGCCCTGGCCCTGGGCTGTGTGTGGTCACCTCCTGCCCTCTGGTGTGTGGTACCAGGAAAGGGCACAGGCAGCCCCAGGGCAGGGGAACAGGCTACCACCATGCAAGGAATGGGATACCCCCCGGGATGCCCCATTGCAGCAGCTCCTGCCAAAAAAGGGACATTTCCCAGGTGGCCACAGTGGCTGCCTGGTATGTAACTGGCCATAGCACACATGCTCATGTCCAGCAATAGGACCTGGTAGAAACCCCCAGTTCGGAAAGCCTCATAGCAAGGAGCAGCAGCAGCATGAAATGGCCCAGCTGAACTTGCTGGCACCTAAACCCTGAGTTTAACAAAGGCATTTAGGAAACTGTCCCAAGGATTTTTTTGGTATTTCGGCTGTATTTATGAGTCTGTCCCTAAATGCTTGTTTAAGTAAGTGCAACCACTTCGGGTATTTCAAGATGAACTTGTCAGTTCCTCTGTTTCAGTGCAGGATATCTCTTCTGGCTTTGCAGTTACTCTCTGAAATACTGCTTGTGCTTTCAGGAGAAAGATGTGCTTTCCCCTTTGCAGTCACTTTTCCAAGGCTTTCAGATTATTTAGGGCAGAAACATTGTCCAAAGCAAATCTGGGGAGGATTTCCTGAACACTTTAGGACATTCTTTCCACGCATGTCAAAAAACAAAAAAAGGTTTGATTTCTTCTCAGGTACGTTAACATACCAAATTAGGCCCTCAGTTATTTCCATGTCCATCTATGTCCCATAAATAGGATGTGCCTGGAGTTCAGCATCTGCCAGTTCCACTCCCCAGCTGGCCATGCTCCTTTGGGTGCAACTAACGGCAGAGCTGTGGCCCTGGGACTTGCAAGAAACATTTCCATGTATATTCCTACTATTCCTACCATGGGTGATGTCATGCAGCAGCACTCTTTCAAAAGGGTGGGTTTTTTTCTTTCCCCCCTTTTTTTTTTTCAAGCAGAAGAAATGGATGAGTCATGTCTTACAGGCAGCTCTTTCCCTTCTTTTTCACTCATCATCAAAGTGCAAATCATGGCTTAACTATGTGCAATTGTAAATTGGTTTGGCATAGTTATGTCTAGATCCACCGAGTTTCCCACTTGTGGGAGTCTCCCATTACCCTTTCTCCTCTCTGACTCACTTGCATGTGTACCAGTGATTTCACTACCAGCTGTCTCACTGCTCCAAAAGGTCTAAAATGGGACATATGTATATATTCCCTGAATTAGATATCTATCTCACTGCCATTTTGGCATTGTGTGCATAACCTAGGATACACCTCAGCCCCCATAGACATGTCATTCTTTTTAATATTAAACTTGGGTGCAGTAACTGCTTTTGCAGACAGGAAAAACAATTAGGACACATTTTCAAAGAAGTGTGTGGAGCATTAGCCATGCAATTTGTATTGACTCTAGTGGAGGGTTCATATCTAAAGCCTTATACAATTGCTTTGGAAGTTTTAGGGGAATTTATTACATTGTCTACTGTTCGAGAGGTTGTGTTATTGTGTTTTACTAGTAGTCATAATCACCATAATGAAGTTAAGCCTTAGAAAAGGAAGGTCAGAAAACAAATGCCTCCTAGTCATTACACTAATGCTGTTAGATCAGTTTGTACAGCTGCTGAAAAAGACTTTGCATGTACAATGGATAATAACTATTTCAGATTTATGTCGGTCCTGCATGTCTGGAAGTTGAGCTATGGATCTGCATGCCAGAAGACTGCAAGTTCAAAAAAATGCACAGGAAAAGTTGACTGCTGCTCTGGAAGACTTGTAAAATAGCAAGACGTATGGATGGGGCTCATCTCACCTATCCAGCTCAAGTTAGTCTTTTCTCTCTTCTTTGATTAATGTGGGGAGAGAGAGGGAGAGGTGCACCTCCATATAGGGTTTGTCCCCATCACAAGATAAGTCTCTAAGATAAGTAGGTTGAATCACCCTCTGGCAGTGCCTTTCTAACCTCCAGTGACTATAAAGGGAGCATAGTTTAGACTGGCTTAGACAAGACAAAGCTAAAATTAGGTGAGACATATCCCACCCTAAGATTTGCACCCAGGCAAATTGCTGTACAGCAGCATGACTGGGGAATCTGAGACCAGTAGATTAGGATTGCTGACCATTTATTTTCCATGCTCTCTTATCCTTGGGCTACCATCTTGCCCTTTTAGAGATACAGCCCTACCCCACAGGGTCACAGGAGTCTTAATAAATCTAGACCTAGCTTATGGTGCTCCTTGATCAGTTGCATGTGTAATTGTTCTTTCAACTGGGAAAACTATGAAATGTGGGAAAACAGGATTTGAAAAGGATGATCATAAGGATTCTTACCAGTGCATTCCCTTGGCTTTTAAAAAAAGGAAACTTTGGCAAGGATGCAAAACCCTTGAAGATGGGTCCACCTTCTTTCTCTCTTATCTCATCTACCTCTTCTGCCCTGCAGGCGAAATGTATGGGATTCCACAGGCTGACAGTTCCTCTTAGTTCTAGGAAAGTACTTAATTATCTCAATCACTTCATAATTGACTCACTTCCACTACTCCAAGGAGATAGAGATGGAGTGCTAAACCCTGAAGAGTGTATAGCTGGGCAGCAAAAGCTTTCCAGTTTCTGTAAGTGTGCTTCCAGGAAACCTGTCTCTGTCCACTGTTTGGCTTTCTGACTTTTATCCCCTCATTACTGGCTATTATCTTTTGGATTGGTGCCCTTCTGAACTGCAGAATTGCTGTCAGCGTGCAACTTTGGTTACAATTTGGGCAGCTTTCTTACAAACAAAAAAAGTGACATTAGAAATATGTCCTGTTCAGTGCCAGCAGTCCTAGAGAGCATCTCGTTTGGGATACATTTTCCCCCAGCTTTCATAAATCAGCTGACATCAACAGGAGCATCACTGGTAGATGATAAGTGAGCTGTCAGCATCTTGTCATCCATGTTTGCCAAAATCCTTATCTGAAACAAACACAGTTCTTGAGCCTCCAGAACTGGGCTCGAGTTGTCACAGACTGGGGTTGCCCATGAGCTCCCCAGCACTCCCCGCATCAGGAGGGCTAGACCTGCCATGTGAACGGCCTGCGTGAAAAGATTTGGCACCTCCATCTTAAACCCTGGCCACAGCACCCCATCCAGAACTGTGCAAACAGTATAATCAAATTGTAAATCTTAGTTTGCTTAGTTTTAGTAGAACTTATTTCCATATCTTAGTGCAATAGGCTCACTCACATAGTTAGAAAATAATTTCTCTGCACTTGCTATTTTTTAAATGTTACAGAAGAGAAGAGAACAAAACAAAACTTCCATTGCATGGTGGGAATTGTAGGATTTTTTAGATCAAAGGAAGTTCAGAGCTATTTAGAAGATGATAGCTTTTCTAGCAATGAAATATATGTACAATGTATCAGTAAGTAGTATTATCTGCATTCTCATAAATAAACATTCTTATTTTCAAGAGAGTAGTTTTAGGAAACCCTGGAAAAAGGGGAATGAATTTACCATCAATTAATCAGCAGACTATAAAAATGTCTTAGACAATTAGCCATACCTATATTCTTAAGTGTGGTGGACTACAGCAATTAACCACACTGCTCTGGAAACTGTACTTTCACCCTAAATTTTTTTAACTTATTTCCATAGTTTGCTGGTGGCTGTTCTTTCAACTTTTACATTGAAATAGGAAGAGATACAGTGTAAATTCGAATCAATTTTTTATGTGCGTGTTGAGGTGATTGTGGTAGCTATTTGAGGAGTCAGCTATTTGCTACAAAATACTGTCCAAAATTACCACGTTTTCTCCGGTGATGTAGGTATGAGCAGTGCTGACCTGGAAACTGCCTAGTTGTTTTAATCAGTCTCTTATACTGTAATAGCTTTAGCCCCTCTCCTCCCATGCCAGATCTTGTTTGCAGAGGAATTATCAGAGGGGTAACTGAGGAATTAATTATACCACGCTTTGAAAATGAAGCAAACTACCTTGCCCTGGTGTCCACTGAAGACTTTGGTCTGAAATAACTCATGGACTTTAAAGTGCATGTTCTCGATTACATTGAAGTTCTTATACAAAGTCTGAGACATGTTTAACGCAAGCCAGTGGCAGAGGTTTACAGAGAAGCTGGCAGTTATCTACAATTTTTTGGTGCTTTCCAGTCTACCCTTGTGCTTTGTGATATGATCTCATAAACCAGACCCAAAATGCATTTCCATTAGTGCAAGCTCATTAGCAGGGTGACTGCAGTATATATATTAATAACCTACTGGCTACAAGAGAGGATGACCAACCAATTGTTCATAGAAAACAGAAGATATTTTGTGGCCAGCCATTTCTTTTGAAGGAAAGGAAGAAGTCTGAGTCATCTGAACCTCTTTGATCAGTCCATCTCAGTGAGTAGTACAGGATGAATTTTGTAAAGCTTATGGATTTCATACCCAAAACAGTCTGTGTTAAAGAGCTATTTTAGACTCCAGATGATTTTAATTTTCTTTGTATTTATAAAAATAAAAATTAAAAAAAATCCTTCAATGCTTAATGAGAGTAGATAAAGTTTTCTTAATACTCTCAAAAATTATGAAAATGCTTTTGGATGCACCCTTTTTTGTTATAGGATATTAGTAGAGTTTATTCAGCTTTTACCCAGATACATCAGAACAAGATTTTGGCTGAAGTTCCACTTGCTTTCCAGGTCAAGCTGAAGGGTTTTGCTGTGCCTTTACAAGTTAAATCTCTCTCCCTTAGCTGATACCTCTGTCCTTACATGATATCCTAGCAGCTAGAGAGAGGTGAAACACTCAGACTGGCTGCTTCCTGAATTAAATGCTGGCAGGAGAAGGCTTTCAGTGAAGGATTCCTGTCTCTGACAGCTGCTGGACATCCTGATTTATAAGCAAGCCTGCCTATTTGGCCAGTCTTGCCATGAGTAGAGAAGTGTGTAGGGGCAGTGGCATGCGTGGGCTGGAGATCTTGAGTTTCTTGGTAGGGAAGCAGGCTCCCTTCTGAGACATCTTAGCTCAGTGCTTTAATGCAGCTTTACAGACTAGGAGAAGACTCTGCAGGAGGTTTTTGTGATGGGTAAGAGTGGCAATGATATGTAGGCAGCTCTGTGGCTTCACTATTGAGAAGGACCTTGGTCCTCATGGTTGTTCACCTGGTGAGAATCATTCTTGCTAAGCACAACCAAGCTGACATTGGTGGTGCAGATTTTCTTCCCTTCTTTCTGAACTGGGTGGGAAGAATGGCAGCCAGGGGCCTTGAGGGGGTTTCTGGTAGGAGTAGATGCTGGTGTTGGAGCCCAATATTTGTTTGCTGTAATCCTGTTTGTTTACAAACACTGTGCAAAGCCTTGTTTCCCTGAAGGTGGCAAGAATCAAACAGACAATGGTTTCTTTGAAGGTGGCTCCAAGCCTCTCTCAGCCCAAGCCATGTTGAAAGCTGCAGTGGGTTTTTTCTTTGCAGCACCCTGCTATCACTCTGTCTCACATAGTCCCTCCTCTGTTGGCTTTGGGATCCTCTTATTTCAACCCTAAAGGAACTGACACATTTATCCTGAACCAAAGGTTGTTCCCAAGCTCCTTGGGGAACAAAGCTCTCACACTGCTGGGTTGCAATGCCCTGCTCTGACCTGCTGCTGCACAACCCCACGTTGACTTTTCCCTGCTCTCAGATGGCTGAAGTCAGCTCTGGCCAGGGTAGCCATAGGTCCACATTAATTGGCCTGGAGCTGTGTGGCCCACCAAGTGACTGAGGATTCCCTTCAGACCCTTCCAGGCTGGAGGAGGTTTATGTCCAGGCTGCCCTGAGTAGGGCAGAGGATTAGGGTCTGTCTGCATGAAGGTCATGTAGATGTTCTCCTCAGTTATGCAAAAAGCAAGTGATTTTGAAAACAGCTCGTTAAGAGAATGTCTTGAGCAGCAGCATCTTTTTTGTTTTCACTAAACGGAGTTATTTTCTGGCAATTATTTCAGACCGGAATAGCTGGAGACTGTAGAGTTGTATTTGCATTTTTGTTTGAGTGCCTGCACATGTACTGCACACTGTGTTCCTTGTGAGGCAGTCATTTATTGTCCAAAAAGCTTTGCTTTCCATATCCAAGCACTAAAGCAGGAACTTCAGAGGCTGATCTAGGTTTGGAGAACAAAAACTGAATGGCCATCCTGATGTAGAGCCACACGTTATTATTACTATTATTATATTACGTGAACAAACCCTAAACCTTCTGCAAGGTGTTGTTTTCTCTATTGCTTTTCCTTAAGACTGCATGCCAGACTGAAATCTGCTCTTGGTTCGGCTCCAGAAAGCTCCCCTAGTGGTCCCTGAAGGATACACTTTCCTTCAGAAATCTGAAGGTGGATCTCTCACCCAGCATCTCATTGTACTGCTCTCAGGAGCTGCTGAGCTCCCAAGAGTCTGTTTGGGAAGCAGACATTATTCACGTTAGTTATTCCTTAACATTGTCTTTAATTGGTAGTTCTTTACAAGCCTGACACTGAGCTTATGGCTTGAGCAGGTACTGGAGATGGATCTCACTGAAGCTTCATGCTGGTTTTTGAAATGAAATGCCTAACTAGAGTGCCACCTACTCATGTCTAGGAAACCCACAGTAGAAAAATCTCCTAAAGGCTGTGGTTATGTTTTTTTCCATTACCTAGCAGAGAAAATGCAGTGTAATTTGTGTCAAGTAACGTTTACCGGTGGCAACCACTGCCAGTGTTAAAGGCAGCAAGAAGTGACACAGAAAGAATGCTTTCAGCTGGGCTTATGCGAGGGACTCTTCCACAGGCTTTGATACAGATTTGAGATTAGCAAAACCATAACAAGTTGGAAAGCAAAAATCCAAAGTGTAGTGGGAAGATTAAATCCAGAGCAAAATCCTAGCAAAAAAAAAGTCACGGGTTTATAAGCAGACGGGAGCAGTGGTTGTAGCATGTGTTGGAGTGCAAACACTCCTTGTTTTGATTTGTTTCAATGGGAGCATCAGGCAGAAACTTTCAGCTTGCTGCTGAAGCAACGTGTTCTCAACCGAACTGGGTCCCCAAATGTTTTTTAGATTCACTTGAAAGGAAGTGGGGATTCCCTCCTCTGGTGTGGGAGTTTCCAAAGGCAATCCCCCACCCCCTGGTCATCAACCGGTGATGCATCCACCAGGCTATAAGTCAGGACTTGGTATTTTTCTGGAAGGAGCCAGCTCCTAACCTGAGCTCCCACATCCAGAAGTAAACGTTTATATTGATCTTTATCCAAAGCACATTCCTACAGCACTAAATCAGCACCTTCCACCTCGTTGGCCTGGCAAAGAGCGGCATTTACAACTCACCAGTCAAGCACAGGGAAGGATTGTAACACAGGGGTGTCATCTGAGCATCATCACATTGTGCAGCCTGGCATAATGTGATGGCAGTGGGATTGGTGACAGCAGAGGTGCTCAGTGTGCTCGTTTTCCAGGAGGATAACCTCAAAACCCATAACTTAACCACAGCAACTTCAACCTCCAGATTTTTCCTGCTCCCCTCCCCTCTCTGCAGCTTCCATATTCCCAAGGTTTAACAGAAGTTTGAGATGAGGGTTGGTTTCAGTGTTGCTGTTTTGCTTTTTTGGGGACGGATTTACTGTCCTTTGCTCTTTCCTTTGGGAGCCCCCAGCAGGACAACCTTGAGTGCAGCTCAGCTGGCCAGAAGGTCACAGGGGCTGCCATGCAGCGTACCAGCCCTCCCTATCCTGTACATGGCTGCCCTCTGAAACAGTAGGGACACAGGCTGTGGTCACAGAGCAGGCTAAACGGGATTTAATTCCATCTTTAGGCAGCAGTTCATCAAACAAAGACCTGACTGTGTCTGGCCTGGCCCTTGCTCAGCAGGGAACGTGCGGGACAGCCAGCCTGGACTAAACAAAACTTCTCAGTCTGGCACTGACTCAAGTTCAAAGCGTGATGAAGGCCAGCAGCAGCAGGCAGGGTCACTCTGCTGTAGTGGGGCGAATGCTGTGGGACCTCTGCCATTGAGCCTGTTATACCTGCTGTTGGCAGTGTGCTTCAGAAAATGGTAATGCTGTAAGAATAATTGCGTCTTGCCTAAGCAAACTTGACCATCCAAAACAGTGGCAAGTAGCTTGCAGCTTATTGGAGGTTATTCTCAGTACTAAGAAATCACCTCAATCCGTTTGTTTTCACTGCCTTCATTGCATCTTACCTGTGACAGTATTCTAAGGGGCTTACAGGGAGGGATTGTGGATTTTTATTTCTTTAAAAAAAAATTCTTTAGGTTTTTTGTGATTTCTGACAGCTTTCAGGGTTTCTCTTTTCCCACCAGGAGAAGGGCATTATTCCCACTCAGGAGTGCTGGTGCCACTTCCCATTTCCCTGGGAAAAAATAGAGCAAAAAGCAATGAGGAGCAAGGTCTGGGGACTTTGTGCACATCATTTGCTACTGCCTCCAAGTCTCTCTTTTGCATGCTGGGGACACTGCCAGGGGCAGGAGGAGAAAGGAGTCTGTGCGCCTATGATATGGCCACGAAAGTATTCCAGCTAGTCCTGATTTTCCCATCACCCTGGTCAGGCTGTGATAAGCCTACACTAGTTTTTCAACCTCTCCCTCTGGATGGGGTGCCCCATAGGAGTTTTTCCATGCAGACTTCTGCACAGAGCTTGCTTGTACTTAAGAGGTAGCAGAGCAAATAAACTCTGTTGGTACAAAGCTATGCCTGTAATTTTTTCCTCTCTTTAGGCTTTTTCTTCTCTTCCTGCTTTTTTTCCTTCTCCTTTCTATGAATACATTGTGGCTGCCTTGCAGTAGGCTGGCCAAAAGGGTCCTCTGGAGCCAAGGCTTTTCTACCCAAAATCAGAGGCTCAGGACTCACTTCCAGCTGGTAGCTAACATTGTTCTGACACACATGCTCTTGGTAGAAAAGACTAATCTGTGGCATAGAAATACACATTTCTTTCCCTGCAAATCAGAGTAGGTTTATTCTATGCATGAATCTTAGCCTTGTGCTATGGAATATATGAAATTTAAGACATTAAGTAGCCCCTATTTAAATGTTGTGCTGCTCCACAACACTGGGATAAGTAACCAAACCTCCCCACCCAGGCTGCATCACATGTGAGCCTCATTAAGAGCATTTAAGCAGTCAGTCAGTCAGTCAGTCAATCAGTTAGTCACGAGAGAAAATAAAACTAAATGAAAGGCAACAACCACACTGGGGAGAATTATGCACACTAATAATGGTGTCAGCACTTGCTGCTGGAGTGCTATTAATGTGCAAAAGTGTTGTCTGTGCCTGATTAGAGCATAATCCCAGCCCAGCCAGGAGTCCTGGCTGGTGCCGTTGGCAGTGTGCTTCCCAGGCCCAGATGTGCTGGCCTGGGGTTGTGCTGCAGGACCCACTCCCTCTCAGAGCCCTCCTCCAGGCTGTGGAAAGGAGGGACAGCAAGCAGCAGGAGGGGGGCATTTTATTTTGGGTATTGGGTCAATGTTCAACATATCCCATACAATTCCAGTTTGGTATCCTCTGTGACTCAGGTCATGCTTGGGAAAGGACTGTATCAAACTGGCTGGGGGTCTTCAGAGCACGTGGTCACAGTGATGGAGGGGACCTCCCTGCCGTATCTGAGCAGTGGGGATGCCCATGAGTTCTGGGTCCTGGAGGCTCCGGGCTGTGCAGCCACACATCTGTGAACATTAATTCTGCCAGCATTGCTCTTCCTCCTCACCTAACTCTCCAAATCATGTCCAGAGGGCAGATGATGTCTGATCTAAATAAATAGGCTGTTTCCTGCCTCCTTCTCCCCCTCTTAGTACATCTGTGCCGGAAGAAAACTAATTTAAGCCCTGTGTCTCTGGCACAAACAAATGGGAGCTCCAAGTCCTTGGAAAGAGGGTTTTCTTAATACCTTCTTAATTCTTGCTCTTCCTTGTGGTTTCAGGTCTCACTGCATCGGACAAGGCAGGTAGCAATTGCGCTTTGAAATTATTTTGTACACTGGACTACTCTCTGAATTGAACTCTGATGTGTGCAGCTTAACACCCTGCCAGTTTGGATTTCATTATTCACTCAGCAGTTGTGAGAATCCCTCCAGCCCATGCATCCATCAGTAAGCTTGCCGTGGTTTGAACTGGGTTTTTTCTCAATCTGCAGAATGTCTAGCAGTGCACTGGTGACTAATAAAGGGCTCAGTCCTGCAAAAGCACATGTGTAAGCACATGTTTAACTTTCAGCACATCATTATGTGTCACAGAAGTCAAAGGGACAACTCACTTTCTTAAGGTCAGGTTTGTTCTTAAGCACTGTTGAGGGCTAGAGTCAGAGAGCTCAACACCTTTGCAGGAACGAGCCCATGATAATTTTCTTCTCTTGCCTCCATAAATCCATTCCTGAAAACACATTCTAAAAGATCAAGTTCTGCTACTGTTGAATAACACATATTCACAGATATAGTCTGGTTTTAATCAGCTGGTGGATAACTTTGGGCAGATAAGATCCCCCTTCCTATAACTCAGTTTCCCATGTGTAGAGATAATGATACTTGCCTTGTTTGCAGAACACTTAAAGATCTACTGCAAATTCACTCCATAAGAGAAAGTTCTATATGCGGCTCTGAATGAATCAATATTAACAGTCACACACCAGTGAATGCTGAATAGGGGCTGGGAAGGTATTTTTTGGTTTTACACAGTTGCCAGCTTCCAGCTGTAGGCAATCTTTTCATGGGAAGACTGGAGAGAGAGAGACCAAAGTTTTGCACTGTATCTTTTAGTACAAGAGTGTGAATCTTGTCTGTGAGCCTTAGGGGAAAAGGTTCTCATTTCCCTGTGTGCATACACGGTAAGGCTATTACAAGGTGCCTAAGCAGCAAAATTTAGCCTTGGTGTAAACGGGAAACTTTCATGCTTTTCCTAGGAGAGATAAATCTGTAAGTCATATTATTCCTGCCACTCATAGAGGCAGAGCTCTGCACATAAAATCTGGATTTCCTGGTGGCTTGGAAGTAGTTGAACTTATTTCATACCTTTGCTGAATGAGGCAGGATGCTATTGTGCCATGTTCCAGCTGCTAGGATGGAAACTTGTTGACTTGTCCTTGTTAAGGACCTAGCTCTTTACATTTAACTGTAAACATTTTAAGTAAAAGGCAAAACTACTCTATGGCTTATATTGTGAAAATGGTGTTGGAAGGAGGGCACTGCCTCTGTGCGATCTCACGAGCCATTGACATTTCCCAACAAAATTCACCTTTGCATCTTTCTAATGACACCCACACTGTACCGTTTAACCTTTTGGTTACATTTAATCCTAAGGTTTCTGATGTATTCACATTTCACTGCCTATATTTGAGTCTTCAGTTATTAGCATATGAGTAATTCTAGGTTTCCAACTCAGCAGATGTAACGTCAGTTGGCTCTTAAACCTGTAAGTCCAGTTTGTGCATTTTCCACATCTTTGTGTTTTCTTTTCAGTGGAGATTTTGTCTGCCATGTAAAACAAAGTGATTATTCCATACAAATCTTTGGAAAAATCTGTTCTTTGGCACAGTGTTGTGTTGTCTGATACCTTTTTTTTTTTTAATTTCTGGAAGGGAAACCCTTCCTATGAAGAGACTTAAGTTTCCATCAGTCATGAGAAAAACTGTTCCCTCTGGAATATTAGAGGTAAGCCTGGAAGACAACATTAAACAGGAATAAAATTCCAGATTGCTTCATTTTGAGTTTCAGCCCTGCTTCTTTGGAGGCGTTATTGTTTCCAGAAATTACCTTGTTTTTTGAATTTCCTTGGCCTTTTCAAGTTCAGTGTATTGACTGTAGCAGCCAAGACTTTTGGAGCAGACCAGAGAAATGCACAGCATCTGTCAATAGATAAATATACACGTGTGCATATTCACAACATAAAACTCTGTGTTGCACTGCTATAAATGCAAAGCAGTCATGAAATGTTGTAACACTGGCTTTCCCTCTCAGTCGTTTTGTTTTGCCCAAGAGAGAATTGGGGATTCTTGCAGAAAGTTGTTTTGCAGATAACTTGAGACATATTTAGAAAAATTTCATGTAAGTTCTCTGCCACTTTCATGGTTTAGATGAGCCTACCTTTTCCTTACAGCTCCTAAAGTCTGCTCTTACATCCACAATGTGCAGTTCAGCCATATGCTAGTTCTTCCAGATTTCTTTTCATTGATTCTGCAAATTGTATTCTGATCTTTCTTAAGGCTAACCTTCATTTCTTTGATCCCTGAACTGTAGGCAGAAAGTTTCAGTTCTGATCAACAGGCAGTGATATGTAGCTGTCAGTGACTACATGCTGTCTAATTGAGTAAATGCCAAAGCCTGCATTCTTTTTGCAAGGACTAACAGGGTTATGAATTACTCTTTGTGATGGGTGTCCCTAAATATATATTTCCCAATGCCACCGGGGTCTTGATTCTGTTGCCCACTCATAGGCATCTGGTGTTATTTGAGATTCCATAGGGTTTTCCAGATGGCCTCCAGTTGCTGCTTAGCATGGCTGCCCTATGGTGAGGGTCCTCCATGGGTCCCATAGGATGTCTGCTGTCACCAGGTGGACATCCTGGACTCCTTAAGGCATCTCAGAGGGCACTGGGTGCCTAGTGGGGTTATGTAAATCAGTTCCTAGTAGTCCAACGCGATTATCTACTCTCACACAGACTTTCTAGAGATACAAGATTCAGAGAAAGAACTATCCTCAAGTGAAGGAATATTTCTGTGGGTAACCACCCGAGAACTGGGTTTATGGTTTAGAAAGATGCCAGCTATCCTTACTTCTCCAGATATCATGGGACATTTCATGCTTTGCTCTCTGCAGCTCTGAAGTCACTGTGAAACTTCAAACAACATAGAGAGGGCACTGTATGGCTTCCTTTATGCAATGGATTCCTCAACATTTGCTTTGGAAGAAAGCAGCCTTGTTGTTTAGTATAAATGAAAATGTAATTTACTTCTCCTTTGATCAAACTGAAGCCAATCACATGACAGGAGTGCCGCTAATGCACACTGTGTATCTGCTTTTGTCTATTCCCAGTAGGCAAGCAGAGATTGCTTTCAGTAGCGAGGCATCCTAGTGCTTGGGCGGGGTACAGAAGAAGGTTCAAGTAATGAGCAAGCTCTCATTTCTCTCAGAAGACCTGGCAGAAGGCCCTGTCTGTTCTTTAATTACATTTCAACAGCTGTTTTTTATATATTTGTGTTTCCTTATTCAAACGTGGCTTATGAAAAAAGGAGATTAAAAAAAAAGGCAAATGATGAGCATGCTTTTAACCAAGAAACACAAAACTCTGCAACACAAGAAGCTGTCATGGACTAGCCAAAATCTTTCCAAGAAAAATCATTTCCTTCCCGGACCCACATCAGTGTTGATGCCACTATGGATGAGGTGGAAAGAAAACAGAGCGGTTTGGTACTGGATTAAGAGCAAAGGCTATAATCTATACTGACTTGCAAGGAATCAAACATTGTTAGTTATCAGTCATCCTGACAGTGAAATAACAGCCCCGCATAATGGTACCCACAGGGTGAATGGAGAGGAACAGCTTTCCACATCATTCCAGGATACCTTAATCTGTAAACAGCAGCTCCCAGACCTCAGCTGTAGAGCTGTGTTTGGTTTAAGGGGAGTGATTTGCAGTACTCTTACCCATGCATGCACACACCTTCTCCCAGACATCTGCTTCCAGCTCAGGAAAGCAGTGGTGAGAAAGGGTGAACATCATCTCAGCCACCAGGGTTCACATGCCATTTCCCATCAAGGCTGATGCCAGCCCATCTGCCAAGGTGTGAATACCCCTCCAAGAAGACTCCTTCAAGATCAGTCATTGGGAGACAAAACTTCTCCCCATTAGTTTAGCTGATGTGAGGTAAGGGGAAAGTTTCCCAGCTGTGATGTGATGATCATCTTTGTTCCAGCAAGGGCAAAACTAAAGGAGTTCATGCAAAACCCAATGTGCACAGACAGTCTTTTAGATTACTGAAAAGGAAAATAAAGATTTTCCCTCCTTGGGCAACCTCTGACTCTAAGCTAAAGAGTGGGACTGCTCTTTACAGCTTCGCTGATGCGTGAGAGGTTGTCTCACCCTGTACATCACGTCTGTCTTGCCCCTTCCTACTGTTCAAAGTTGTAAAAATAAATATGTGGGATGACACCAAAGGGTCATCTTGTCTCCATCAATGGTCAGTAGTGTATGGTTGTGGAAGATATGTAGGACTTGGCACTCGTGGCCCTTTACAGCTTCCAGAAGTCAGCAGTGTAGGGATTTCTTGGGATTAAAACTGCACATAGACTATTGTGCTTAGTAGGCATGTAACATACCTTTTCTTCCATGGGTCCATCAAGCATATTCTTTGTGAAGATGCTTAAACTCCTTTGAATTAATTTCTAATTTTGCCTTTACAGCATCCTGTGGCAGAAGTTCCATGACTTAAGCTATATGAAAATGTCCTGCCTTAGGTCATTACAAAAAAGCTACCTGATAACTTTCTGGTCATGTGCAGTGAGAAATAGTGAATTATTTTTTCATTCACCTTCTTCACTGTATTTATGAATTTACAGACCTCTGTAGAACTCTTTCATTCTTCTTCTACCAACACAAACACATGCAGAGTCTTTTCTGTTAACCTAGAGGAGGAGAAAATAGAATGCAAAAACATTTGGAATACGAGTGGCTACATGCAATCTAGTTAAAGCAAGATGGCTGTCCATAACTATTTGTGTACACATCTGTGTAAAGGGAAATTATAAAAACAAGAAGGCTTTGTTATCTTTGTTGGTTAATGCAGACAGAGCAAAGAAACTGCATATTTAAACTCCAGTGAGACTTAGTAGGCAAAACAGGAGGACAAAAAGTCCTAGCCTCTGTTTCCAAAGAGGCTAGCTGTGGAACAAGTTTAGAACCAAGACAGCCAAGTTCAGACTAGATGTTTCCTACTGAGGAATGTAGTGGATAATAATAAAGTCCATTAGAAGTGGCTTCCAGCCCAAAGGGGATAATAAATGCAAGATTACAGTTGTCTCCTGAAAACAAAGCTGGAACTGTTCTCAGAAACACAGGTGTTAATGAAATGCATCAAAACTAAAAATATCTTGGAAACAAATGTGCCAAAGTGTCACAATCAGCTGGTGAAAAATAAGTACAGGCATTAAAATCAAGTGCATCTCTTGTGGGAGGTGAGTAACCTCATCTTCAGAAGAGCCTATCATAAAATCTCTCAGAAATATTTGCCTCTGTTTTTGTTTAAAGGGATATGCTTAAGCACTGTTAACTTGCAGTTCTTTGCTTTTGTTTGCACAAGTGAAAGCAGCATATGCTATTTTATGAACTGCCAGACATCATGGCAGAGCAACGAGCACTCCCCCCCTTGGTGCAGAGTGGAAGGGGTTTCAGTGCTTGCCAGCATTACCAAAAGTACTGCTGAAGAAAAGATGAAGGGAAGGACAACCACTTTTCAAGGCATCCTATCTCATTCAGTGCACAAATCCTACTTAGGCCTTGAAATACCCAGAATACGAAATGCTGCAGCCTAGAGAAAGGGTTTCAAGGAGATACAGATCTCAGCATTTATAAGGTATCACAGTACTATAGCTGCTATAATTCATTTTGGGTGTTTTCAGATTAATTTCTATAACAGATTGTTCATCCATGCAAAAATACCCAAATACCCAGAGCAGACTTGGACCTGAACATTGTAAGCTGCTCATTCAAAATAACTAATGGATTGCTTTTGCTAACTTAGCATGACACCAGCCTTTGGACATTCTTTCAGTTCTCATTCCTTTTTAGCTTATTTGTGGAAACTTATAATTAGATTTTCCTTTTCCTAGTTCTCCCCCTACCCTAGCTGATAAAGTGCCATAAATCCTGGACATCATCCATGAGTGCAGTCATTTATGAATTTTGCTATTTTTTGCACATTGCACCATATGTAAGACAAACTAACTTGGAGGCACAGTTTCTTATTTCTGGCATGCAGGAGAGTCACTGAGAGATATCATATGGTCTCCTGGCAAAAGTACAAAGTGGCTCTTGTTGTTTGATCTACTGTCTTAAACTTAAATGCAAAATCTGATAATTGGGTCAGGCAGGAGAAGAACCTTACTAATAAAGCTCTTTTCATTTCCTTTTCCTATATTTCCTCTTTTCATCTTTTCTTTCTCTCTTTCTTGGTTGGTCTGAGAAGTTGGAATCAGCTGTTAGCAAAAGGGTTAGCGGCGGAGCTCGGCTTATGGAATTTCATCCTCTCCCCAAAATCCCCTTCTGTCTGTCATCCTTCAGCATACGCTGTTCTCTCGGCTGCCCTGCCAGGGGATTCACTTGCTCTCCTGGGCTTGCTATGAATGTTTTCTCAGAAATGTCTCAGTCGTCACAAAGCCTGGAACACTGAATGTGTGGTAAACATTCTCCAGAGTCATTGCCTCTTGAAAAACAAAAATCACCTATTAATCTCTTTTTCATCTAGGAATCTCTTTAATGCTATTTTTAACAGAGGTTTGTACTCCTGAGGATACACAAGCTAAATTGACACTAAAATTTCTCTGCAAGCTCAACGTCTCCATCATATAAGAAGCTGAGACCTGAGCACTCACCCAGCTGAGTGATTTTTTTAAGTAGCAATAGAGCACTTTTGTTCTCTGCTATGAATAGCGCAGCAGGAACATTCTATGGTCAGTTTAATGAATGGAATTAGATACTCCAGGGTTGCCTCTGTAATTAGATTGGCTGTACTTTCCCTCTGTGATTTTGCATAAATTCAATCAAAAAATGTGAAATCTGAATTTTGAAAAATCAGCCTACGCACTTGCAGAAAGCTCCCGGGCTTCTGAAGCAGCCAAAGGCCTGTGCCCCACCACCTCTGCAGGAAGCAGCAGTCCAGCACAGGAAGGCTGTATCTGCAGCTTCATCTGCTGGGTGGCCGCTTCCCATCAGCCTCATCAGCACTATTGCTACAGAAGGGCTTTTAGGAAAGGGCTGCAGGAACGGGTGGTTGTTGGCCAGGAGTGACTGGGTAAGAGCACTTTAATTGATCACTAATCCCCAGCCACCGCTGGCTTAGCACACAGGAAGCCCAGAAGGGCTTCCAGACCTATTGTAATCATCAGTTTAACTAAAATACAATCTCTCAATCAACTTACTACACTCTTGGATCAGCAACTTTCCTCCACATCTCCACTCTGGGATGCTTGGAAGTTCTTTTGAAGGCAGAAAACAGATTTGATGTTTGGTGAAGAACCAAAGTAGGTATTTTTCTCCTCAAATATTGACCACAAAGACAGAAGCTCCCCAGCTATAAACAGGAAAAACACTCCAAAGCTATTTCTCTCTAGCCAGTTAGGTACAAAGCAGGAGAGGTTTTGTGGGTGCAGCTGTGCTTGCTCTCAAAACTGCATCTTGGCTGGTGTATTTATGGGAGCAGTTGCCCAACCAGAGTCCTTACAAACCAAACTGGCTTGCTGGTTGAGAATGCCTAGATAACAACTTGCTCAGGACAGAAACTTAGCTGATGATAAGAAAAAAACAGCAAACAACCCACAAATCAAACAAAAATCCTTTTAAAAAACACATCTAAATAACATGTATTGGAAGGGGATATTTTTAGCAAAGGTCAGCCGTGCTACATCTTCACTGTGCATTCCAAGTTCAGCCTTAGATACTGCATCTTGGTCTGTAGAAGGACACGGGAGCAGCTGGGCAATTTCACAGAAGAAAACATTAGAGCAAGTACAGAACACATAAGCAGAAAAATAGCATTAGAAAGCTGTAAGACACCCTTAAGATATGTGCTGAAAATGGAACTCAGGAAGAACACCAGGTTTTGCAGTTGTTAAATAAGAAAGCAGAATAACAATGCAAGGAGCTCAGAGATGTTTTTACTTGTTCCCAAAACATTTTTTCCTTGCATCTCTCGTTTGAAGAAGATTAAACAAACTTATACAGCGAGGCGATAAGAACACAAGCAAGGACTGTCAGCAGGGCTTCTGGGTTATTTTTACTTTTGGCAGACATGGGAGGGCTCAGCTCCTAGTCCATTTTGTGTGATGACTTAGACCTTTTGCAGGTTTGAATATCTGAGCTGGGGGCCAGCTTACAGTGTCAGTTTTCCTCATGTATCATCATGACAGGCAGCTGTGTTGATCCACTGTCAAACCTCAGCCTCGCACACCACTGAACATGGGCGGGTGGTCAGGTGTCATGTACTTTACATGTCTTTATTGGCCCCATTTTACACTCTAAGTTTTTTGCACTCCTACTGTTATTGTAATTAATTACTTTATATCCCATCTAAAGTAATGTACAGTCCAGATGATGAGCCGTGCGTATACCGATAACAAGAGGCTGTCTTGCAGTATGCCCTTTTAGTCATTTTATAGGCTGAACATTTCCAAATAGGACACTATGAGAAATGAATGAATTTGTGAGGGTAGCAGAAGATGTTTGTGCTGCTTTGCAGAAGATGTTTGTCCTGGTCTTTGATAATTATCTTGTCTTTGTCATTTGGGGTTACTGCACTATCATTGATCTCTCCTCAGTTTGGAGAGAACTACTTCAGGTTAATATAGATGTAACATTATTGGCAAGAAGAGCAGCATATTACCAAAGCAAACAGATCCATACTAACAGCAGAGCACATTTATAGGCAAGGAAAATCACTGGCCAGACCTGGCAAGCAATCCTGGTGATCCTCAAGCACCAAGGACAACACTGTAGACCAGAGCATCGCTTTTGAGGGCTGCTTTCCCCGGGACATGCCCCACCTCTCTTTGCAGCACAGCTCCACAGGAGGCGTGTGGGATACCCAGAGCTACCTGTACCTAACAACAGCTGCTTGCTTTTTTCCCTGCAGCTGCAGGATGGGTCTTTATGGCTCAAGGGTGCCTTTGAGATCACCATGAGCTAAGCAGGACAGCGGCTTCTCCCTTCTGTCACACAGACATCAATCACTGGAGCCCACAGTCTCTCCTGGTGGTCACTGAAATGACAAGACCCCAGAAGGGAAACACTGCAAGACCCCAGAAGGGAAATGCTGCTGTGGCTCCTTCCACCCAGCAGCAGTCAGCTGGGCTGCAACCACTGCACCTAGTGGCCACAGGGAATGAAAGAGGGACGATAAAAATTCTTAGCCATACAAAGTCTGCCAGGACCTGCATGGCTTCAGTTACAGCTGTTTTGTGTCATTGGTTTTGGTTTTGTATCATTTTTACTTTTATTATTCCAGATTCACTGTTTCAGTATTTAGTTCTACCCAATAATACCTATGTTTGACTCCTTCTTGCAGACTGGCTGAAGATGGCCCAAACTTTTCTCTTAAGTGTGTTTACTAGTTGAATTTTTCAAAAAAAGATAACATTAAAGTTTTACTTGAAAGGGCAGAAGCAGTAACGATGTTATTTTAGTTCAAAAATAAATGTGAACAAAACTACTCCTGACAGTTAACAAATACGAAATACACTTGACTTCTAAGCTATTAAACAACAGCAGCAAAATGTTCCCAGCAGTTGCTTAATGCAATTACTTGATTAGAGAAAGGCATTTCATTTCCTAACCGCTACAAGAATAAGCAATATAGCTGTCAATAATTTTGCAGTGAGGGCTGAGGGCTGGTGGTCAGCCTTAGACCACATCTTTGCATGGTCATTAACACATATCCATCAATGCACCCAGCAAAGCCTTAAGATTCTTAAGGGATTTCAGCAGTATGCGAATGACCTTTTCCTTCATCAGCTTCCAGGATGTTTTTCATTACTGAATATGCAGCCCATCATAATGTTTTACATCAATCCTCCATTTAAGTCTTAACATGTTATTTTGAGACAGCCTTGTCTGCCATTTGCATTAAAGTGTTGATGTGTAAGTGGGGTAGTTCTGTTTCAGAAAGCACCAACAACGAGCTACAAGACATCCAAGTGATTGCACAAAATATGTACTCTCTATCAGGAGAAAAAGGGATTTGTCTGTTCTGCAGCTAGTGTTGCAGCGAGGAACTAAGGGAGAGGTGATGGTTGATCAGATGTCATTGTGCTCACCTCCTGGCACAATGTCGATCCATTTCCAACTCTCTTAATTGGTTCTGAGGGCAAAACTCACTCCATCCTCAAAAGACAGCTTTTTATCCCCCACAATGTTTGTTAGTGGGCAAAGATGGACCTTCACTGGTGTTTTATTGTGATCAGGACTGCACTTCTGAAGGGCTTCTCCCAGCCATCAATGAAGAAGGGGTCTCAGTGAGCATAAGGTGGGTCCCTTTCTACTAAAATAGAATGGAAAGACAGGTACAAGGGGTTCAGGTACATGCCCTGGCCTCTGACAGGCCCTGGCCAGCCTCAAGTGAACACCTCTGTAACACAAGTAGTGTGGCTGTCAGGCTACAGCACCATCGGTTTCTCCCTAAAGGCCTATCCCTGTTTCTTAGCACTACTTGTAATGCAAACACAGCCAGAGTGCGCACACCCCAAGTTAAAGAGCTGCTGGAGCAGCGTATGGTGGTAGGCCACAACAAAAATATTCCTGATCTTTTTTTTTGCTCACAGAGTGTCCAACCCAGTCCAGCACAAGTGCTAGATGCTGGTATCCCCAGGGTTAAGGTCATCTCTGCCGTGCAGACTCACACCCCATGTGTTTACAAAACCATGCACACATTAAATCAGTGACATCCCTTTGCTTTAAACTAAGCTTCACAGACAACTATAAGGTGGCAGGGCTGAATAGTTCCCAGTCAGAAGGGGCTGTTCACACTTCAGTATTCCCTATGGCCTGAAAGGCAGGAGCATTTTTGTTTCCATAAAAGATGGAAGTTTCCCTCATTCATCAGTCTTTCTTGAGTCATATTTATAAATACATTCTGTCTGTGTTACTAAAGGAGATGTCTTGACCATGTGTTCAAAATTATAAGTGTGAACTCATAGTGTTCTGTTGTACATAAATATTGTCTGCCACGCTGTTATTCCTCAGCCTTATGTTGATGTCTTTAAACTCATTTATGGTATAAATAATAATGCTTCCTTTTAGGGGGCTAGTTCCTGGGTTGAGAGATACACCATACGTGGATTTATTGAGAGGATGGGACAGAATTAAAGGCAGGTTTTCCCTCAAGCTCTGAGTCACATAATACAGGAGGAAATAGCCAGATTTGCTGTAAACTCTCCACCTTGCTGAACGTTTATCATGACTGAAGTCATTCATCCAGAGCAGCTGGGTGACTTATGAATGTGGGGGTTAATTTCTTGCATAAAGAAAAAAGTAAAAAGCAAACTCTATAAAAAAAAAAGAAAAAAAAAGAAAAAAAAAAAGAAAGGCCCAAACCTAAAAAAAATTTTAATTTAGGTTGGTGCAAAATATTTGTTTTCAACCTGAATAGAAATGTTTGGCTTTGGTTAGCATTGTTTTATACTTTTCTTATTTTATTTCTTCTTTTTTTTAAACATGGACCAGCCTTTAAATAAACAAACAAAAAAAATTACCACAATGAAGAGTCAGAATATTAATTTTAAAAATACCTTAGTGAAATAAAAATAAAGAAAACAAAGTAGTTTATTAATGTCAAAATAAAATTAACTGCTTCAAAAGAGTTTCCCCATTTTTCTGGACTAAATTTATACATGAATTTTATTCAAATTCACGAATTGCAGCTCACCCCCCTGAAATACCTGCTTTCACTGGAAACAAGATGTTTCCAGCTCCACTCAGAACTTTTCCGTGATGATTTCAGAACTGGGAGTATTTGCTGTTTCTGTATCCTGCTGCACATCGACACCGAGTACACCGTTTTTTTTCCCTTTGCTGTCTCTCTCAGGTGTTAAGGTTTTGAGTCAGCTCCCTTTTAGAATCTTCTCAAGTACAGCTTTTCTTGGCCAAAGCTAAACTCTCAATAGCTTTGGCTAGGAATTGTTTAGGACTAGTTTATGCATTTCAGAAAGATCGAGAAGGCTCTTGTTCACAGCGATACACTTGCTAGCACCGTTTGTAGGACATAGCACACAGCTACATGCAGGAAGCCAGCATCCATCAACAGATAGTGGTAGTACAGCTGCCTTCTCTGCCCGTGCTTTGTGTTCTCCTGCCTCTCCCTTATCCGTGACCGAATTATTTATTGCAAATGGGGCTCCGATCCAGTGTGACCCAAGGAAATCAGGAGCAGCGCTGTTGCATTCCACATGCTGACAGCGCCAGTGCTCTGGGGATGGAGGGGAGTGTTGTGCAACCATCACACATGGAAAGGCAAAATCACCTCTCCTGGAACAGAAAGAAAATCCCCACTCTTGTAACCCCAGTCAGCCTCTGGTGTGGCCCAGCAAACATACCCCTTACTTTACCACACACGGGAGTTGCTTTCTAATTTTACTTCAAAAGGAATTTGAAGGGGAAAAACAGAATCCAGAAGTGCTTTTCTTGATGTGTTGCTCATTCTCCTACTTAGTGTACCAAGGGCAATATTCTCTTTTCTGATCCTGAACACAGATCAAAAGGGAAAAGCAATTCTGTATTTGCTGTTTGCATTTTTGAGATCCAGCCTTTGCACACATGTACACAACAGTAATGCTTGCAACCTGCAGCTGAGAAAACTTCTGCATATTTGTAGTAGTTTGCAAACAAATTAACACAGCACTCATTTCTCTTGAAAAGGGATGTTTGTAATTGCAGTTCTGGCTACAAAATGCTACTGCAGTGAGCTGAGCGGCCTGCTGCGACTGGATAGTAGTCTTCACATTTGATACTCCAGAGTCAGATACTGCATTAGTAGCAAAGTGTCTGGTTTTTTATCCATCCAGTTCCTGTATCCACTAGTAATTTACTTGCATGAGTAATTTCCCTGAGTTTGCTCTCATACATTGATTTTTATGATACCAAACTCCTATCTTGCATTCATCACTGAGTGCTGCACTTCACATGAAACCGGTGGGGAGTTTAGACTTGTGCAACATTTTTTCCTCCTAATCTTTTTAGAAGTTCTACAGTTCTATCATAGGCTTCAGTGTTGCTTCTTAAGTCTTTCTGGGTGTTTGCATATCCACATACATGAGTATGTGTAGAAATATGCAATGTGTGCTTGTATAAGTTTGTGTACACAAAAGCAACTATGAGAAATGCAATCCATTTTTCATCTGCAATGATAAAACAGAACTGTCCCAGAGAGTCTTGTATCATGTAAGAGGAAGCTATACCCTAGGAGCCTGAATTTCACATTTCTCCCTCTTACATACTTTCTCAGCCATTTTAATTTGCAAATATGAAATGTGTCATGCTAGTGAACATGACAAGAGATACTTTCCAAATCCCATACCTAGGTATTGTACATTGCAACAGCACAGTGATGGTGCGTTAGAATTACTGGAATGTGAGCTTTCTAATTTGTTTTCTCTCCCCTCTTCCCCCCTGCTCTTTCTCTCCTCACTTGTTCCACTTAACAATGCTACCCAAAGGGGTAGCTTTACCTGGTTGTAAGGTGGAAAACTATTCCTTTTGTGAAAAAAGAAATGCTTTCTATTTATTAGTGGTATTTTCTTGAAGGATCAGCCCCTCAGTTTCTGAAGCTGGAAGTCTTTTGGGCAGCACTATTCAGCTCTGTTACATCCATCTGGTCCCCCTCTCCAGGCAACGGCTGTGTCAGGAGACCTCTCTCCTCCCAAGCAACCTGCAGTACGATGCTTTTGAAGTGCTTTGCCTAGTTCACTCACCCGCTCACCCCTTTCAAGCCAAGCCCATTCCAATTTAGGTGACTTTAATCTTTGCCTTTCAACTGGCAGGCACATGGGTCTATCTTCAAACACGGACCATGGGGGCACACACCTGTTCTGGCTGCCCACACTTCCTGCCTGATACTCCCAAGAAACCCAGGAGAAGGAGGCCAGCACACCACTGGCCTCCAGTGCTGGCATCCCCCTGTCCCTTCCTTGGCTACCCTGTTCCACTACATCTCCTGCAGTACCCCTGCACTTCCTTATCCTGACATAGCAACTGGGTTAGGGAAGGCTGCTGCTCACCCCAGCTCAGACTGCTCTACTACACACATATAGTGTGTACATATATATACGCACACATACACACACAATATACATATACATGTATATACTATATAAATATATATATGTATAACTATATGTACGTCTAAGAGGGGGTTTGCCATTTCAGAAGGAGGAATGAGAAAAAAAAGCTACCCCTTTGGGTAACATTATTAAGTGGAAAAAGTGAGGAGAAAAAGAGCGGGGAGGGGGGAGTGGGTAGAGAAAACAAACTGGAAAGCTCACATGAGGCAATGCAACTGGATGTCAGAGCAAGGGCTTTGATGTTGGTGGAGGAGATTAAATGTCCACATAAAGGATTGGACTCGGGTGGTCTGCACTGTTTCCTCTCACGTGCACAGCGGTGTGACAATTGCTTTTCAAACATTAGAAACTTACCACCTTCTAAACCAGAACTTAAAAAAAGAAGGGGGAAAAAAAGGGGGGGGAAAAGAAGACATCAAAGAGGGAGAGCTTCTGGGCAGGGTCTGAGCACGGCCCGGGTTCATGTGTCACACAGCCCCGCAGCTTCCCGGCTATAGAGCGGTACAGTGCTTTTGGAGATGGAGCGGAAACATAGCTGCAGTGTCAGACGTTAAAAATGCCACTGTCAAGGCCCCCACACAGTGACGTGTCCTGAAAGGAAAGGTCACCAGCAGTGAGTTATTCTTCCCAAAGCCCCTGTGTTGGGCTCCCGGCTTTCAGCAGTGCACACTACTGAAATGATGGAGAAGCTGCTAGAAACCAGAGCGACGCGGGGGTAGCATAACGTATGTTCATTCTGACATGAACTCCCCTTCCCAGGATAGCACCTTCCAGCACAACACTTAAGGGCTTTACAGATTTTAAGCATGCTCTTAAGCCATATCACCACTACAAAACCTTAGTACATTCTTAATTTTCACATTTAAGTGCTTTGCAAAGTTTCAGCCAGAGCCCTTGTCAGTTTCTCTGCGAGTTTTGGGATGTGAACCGCAACTGTATGAAACACTCTCTGTAAGACAGGATTTATTAAACTATAATTATTATTATTCCTGGGCGCAAGTAATCACAAAAGGTAAATTTGCAGATGGAGGTAATCAAAAGTCCTTACTGCTTTAGGTTTAACAAAATACACAGAAATATAGGGAGCGGATAATGCCAATGCTTTGCCACTTTGGTATCATTCTTGTAAGCGATAGCTTAAAACACAGTCTTGTCTTTCAGTATGCTAAATATGGCCTAAAGAAACCCATGGACGTAAACAGGAAAATTCTGATTGATGTTAATGCGCTTCGGCTCAAGCCTAAAAATAAGAAAAAATGTACCACAAGTGACATCTGCAAACTCTCCTAACCAGGGTACTGGAGGCTGAGGCTTTTGCCAAAAGCTGAAGTTTGAACTTGCAGTAATTTGGCTAATGTGGTTTTGTGCATTTTCTGCTTCAGTCAGCATTTTCATGCTGCTCTGATTATAGGTGCATCTGCAATTTTTAAAGACTTGGGTAGGGTTTTTTTTGCATTGAATAATTACAGAATATTATTTACTGTGTTCCCCTTAAACATTTCCTTTTACTTCAGTTATTTATTCTGTTCCTTTGTCTTCTGCACAGTTTTTCTGCAATCTGTAATTTTCTGCAAATATCAGTAATGTTAACACTGACATATATTTTGATTGAGACACAAAGAGGAAGTGTTTCCGTTTGGAAAGGTAATGTAATAGAAGTCTGGTTGATTTTTATGCCAGAAAAAAAAAACCATCCTACGGATTACACTGAACTGTGGAATCCAGCCAGACACTCCAGGCTTTATCAAGAAAATGTATATGCACTGAGCATGCCATACGCACAGCATTTAAAATTAATACGCTAAAACTGTGCCTGAAAAAAATTGCATTGATACGTATACACTTCATCTACTTCAGTTTAATAAACTCATTTGAAACTATAACTCATCTAGTTTAATCCTACTGTATTTTCTGTGTAATAACAGTCCTGGTTACACAGCTTTCACTCCCTGCATAGCCCTAAGCCCCTACTTCTTTCTTTGCTTAGACCCTGAGTCTTCAATACTGAGGATTTTCTCTTCACTAAAACAGAAAGCAAGTGAATGAGATGATGAGGATGAAATTGCTTCACTTATGGTAAAAGCACCATGGACAAGTAAATGGAGTGTGGTTACTCTGGTAATTAGTTCACATTTTTGTCACCCTTAGAAGGAAAGTTTGCAAATCCCCCTAACAATAATGCAAGGAGTGAAGGTTTGGTCTTACTTGTAAGGAAAATATTTGTGTCTATTATTTGATGTACAAACTCTAAAGCTATTCTCCCTCTCTTCTTCTGGTATCTCCAGAATGCATAAGATATTTGTATTGTGTGGTTCAAAATACCAAACATAAATCAAAGGATTTAGCATAGTTTTGTAGAACACAGAGACAGTCTTAGCTTACTAAGCTTGAGTTACAGCATATGCTTTTCATTAAAGAATCCAATCCCTGATCTTCATTAAAAAACACCAAAATACTGTCTATAACAAAACATCAAACAATAAAATTATCATTAGCTTTCTAGACCATTACAAAATGAGAATCCCTACATTAATCTTACTGCTATTTGGTTTTAGTTAAGCGACCTTCAAAAACAGTTGGGGTGAGTAAAGCAGTGAGGCATTTTCAGCAGAGCAGACAGCCTGACATTTAAGAGAATTCTCCAGTTTTACTGTAATCAACATAACATCACACATGAAGAAGCAGTGATTTAAAAGTAAGTCTGGGAGATAAAAAGGTCTGTTACTCAGGGTGAAGATCTTGAAAACGTTCAAGAAAACGTCCAGACTGTAAGGAAAAGTGTATGGGATCACCATAAGACAGGCAAGTCAGTGAATAAAAGCATATTGGCAAAAATGATTTGTGAGGAGCATACAGGTAGAGGCATGTCGGCTTCAGGGCAGTTCTGTAAATAAAAGTAATTTCTTCACAAGTCACCTGCAAGAAACAGGCTCTCAGGATTTTCCCAAACAAAATGTATAAAACACAAGAAAGGGCTACTTCTGCCTGGAGATGCTGCAGGGTGGGGAAGGAGGAATCATCTATCCAATGGCAATGGGGCAAAGGAGCAAAGGAGAGGATGGGAGTAAGACTGAGCCTGTGCATCAGCTCTTGTCACCAGCAGCAAACCCAAAGGGGCAGCTTGTGCTGCCAAAAACTTTTAAGTTTTAAAAAGCCACATGGCTGTCGTGGTGGTGGCTCCTCCCTTGTGATCACCTGGGTCTGGCCTCCAGGAGAACCAAGAGAGCAGCAGGGGGATGATAAGGGGGCAGGCGTGCCATCCCCAAGGGCAAGAGCATATCCCACAGTCTCCTGAAAAGCCCCAGGCAGGGTACATTGGTGCCTCAGGATTTACTGCAAACAGCTTCACTAGGCTGCCCTTGGTTTTATTTCTAACTTTACTATTTGGTGCTTCTGATTATTTTGGATTACTAATGGATATGTACAATAAAATACAGTTATTTGTGGTGTTTAGATATCTCTAATTCAGAACACATTTAACGAGGACATTCAAGGACAGGCAAATACTTAGCACATGGCAGACCACATGTTATTTTTTCCTTTCATCTGAAGGATTTGGAGCCTAAGCTAGAGTGGATCCTACTATTATTAATTATATACCAGATCATTAAAGTCTACTCATCACTCCTGATTCATTGGCTTTCTCGGACATCCTTTCCAGTCACCCATGATACCCTGGGTGCAGCCAGCTCTTTGGTGTTGGGGGATAGCAGCAAAAGCCAAGAGGAGTCTGGTCGGGGGAACTCCCTGGATGGGAATGCCCTGCTGCCCACCACCTCAAGCTGAGAGAACACTGTGGAAGCAGTGGCATACATGAACATGGATGAGAAGGTTTAGCGTATGCACGTCATGATAGATAGATGGTTTTGTTACCTGCAGCCAAGATTCTATCCATTCGCATAAGCCAGGCAAAAGCTGTGCTCATGGATGCATCCTGTGGGTTAGATGTGTGGCACGAGGTTTTGCTAGTGTGTCAACACAGAGCTTGAAGAAACCATACATTTGCATCGGCACATCGCACCAGGCTTGTAGGGCCCCTTCCCCTGACTTCTCCCTGCAGGTTGCTGGATAATTTATTTCTTTTCAGGTTAAAAAGCTTGGGCGTTCCACTTCAGATGTGGTTACACCTATTTGATGCTTCCAAATCCTCTGTGATCAGAAATGCTTGACAAAATTCTTTGGGATGAAAAGAGATATGTAAAAGAAAATGAGTATGGTGTATACTGCTCAAATAGTCTTCAAAGGATCTTCACATTTGCAAAGGCAAATAGCAAGATATTGAAAATCCCACTTGTATTGGCCTGAGATTTTTCTTTTGGCTGAATGCCCATAGGACATAAAGCAATAACAAACTTATGTACCGATATAAAATTTGCAAATGGGAAGAAGTAAAGTTGAACAAAATATGCAAGAATTTACAGCAGTGTTTTGGAGCCAATATTATTATAAGATGCAGTTCCAAAGAAGTAGAGTTCGGCACTGTCAGCTTTTTTTAATTTATTCATTAATTTGGGAAAGAAGATGGACATGCACAGCTTCATTCCAGGCCCAGGAAATGAGAGCTCAGACTATGAAGGAGTCACTATTTTTTTCCCCTCCATTTAGCAAAATTTTCTGTATCTAAAGTGGAATATGAGTGCAAAATAGAATAGTGGCTCCTGGGGTTTTGTTGTTGGTTTTTCACTTGTACAGCTAAATAAAAATAATTTTCCAAACATAAATTTAATCCCAAATGATTTAATAATGAAATCTAATTGCTTAGATATTAGACAGAACATGAACCAAATTCAGCCTTGGTATGTACAAACTTGCCTTGATTAATTCTACCTACTTGCTGAAAGGGCTGGATTTGGCTGCACTTTTTTTTCCCCCATCATAATATTAAAAGCATTAAAAGCTGGTATGGAGTGAATCTGCAAAGTTGCACTAAGCTACTGAGAAACAAATTCCCAATTTTTGCCTTGCTCTTCTCCAAGCTTAAAAAGAGCTGAGAACGGTGCTACACATAAGCTTTTGAATAAACATCTCCTAGCTCAAAACCGGCACTAACATAGTTTCATCTTTGCAATATGAGCAAATCCTGCTTCCCTTCATGCATTCAAGAAGCATTTACTTTCAAAAGCACCTCAGCCTTTTGTGTAGTTGCTATGGTCTAACCCTATATTACATGATAAAGTGCTGAATGGCTCCTGGAAAGCATGCAACAGGATGCAGGTCTTAGGGATTTCTGGAGTGCCTGGCATTGTGCCTATGGCCCTCCTGCAGTTCTAAGCATTCAGGTAAACAAATAAAAATACATCAGTGTGTGTGATAGCACCCGTAAAAGCACCCTGGTCATGTGAATAAGCAAACCAGTGCCTTCCTTAAATTAATCTGTCTGCAGGCAGGAGCTGCCCAGGAGAGAGGTGTGCATCTGAGCCTTGTTCTCCTTGTCCAGGTCTAGTGTCAAACCACAGCACAGCTCCCACACTTGGCTCACATCCCTGGGAAACTCCTGCTCACCTTAGCGGTAGGAACTGGGTTTTGGTCTGCCCTTGGAAACTTCAACTCTGCTTCTGGCTTTCCCACCTTCCCTTAGTGCCCTCTGCAGCCGCAATATTCAAATTCAATTCATTATATGTTCTCAAGTTTGAAATACTAAGGAAAGGGGAGGAGGGAGGAGAGAGGAAACCATATGTCAAAAAGACTGAATCAAAGTGAAAGTGGTGTGTGTGCACGCATCGGAGGAGGCTAAGTTTGGCCTGATGTTTTCTATTTTGACTATTGGAAAATTTTGGTGAGATGTGGGCTTGGTGTGACATCTGTTTAGCTTTGGGGAGTGTGTACACGTTCGTGTGTGTGTGCATGTGTGTGGCAGAGACTGATGTCTTTCTTTGTATGAAGCTGCACAGTATCATATGGTGATATAAAACATGAACACCCACTTAGAAAATTCACGCAGAGTCTGCTGGGGTATTTCATCTCTCTTTATTCTAGTGGGTTTAACTCATGGGCTACATGCAGAAGGTCTTTTTCACAGTCAATACAGTGTCTAGGAAAGCTCTACACTGGTGATGCCTTGGGAACCAATGGCCCAAAACTGGGATAGTTTTAAAGCTTCTTTATGATGAATTCATCCTAATGCATTCATCCAGGCTCTGAAAAATATTACAGCTGGCATGAATGGACGGTGCTGCATCTCATGTAGCTTCCTACCCCAGTCTCCTAGGGTACCGAAAGCCACGATGTACGTGACTGGCAGAGGCACTGCTGTCTTACAGCTCCCCGTTTGAGTCATCCCTGGAAATCAGGCCACCGATTTTCTCTTCTCCTGATGAGAAATGAGACAACCAACCAAGGGGTTTGCTGGGTTTTGCTACTTTTTTCATAGTAACAGTCACAATATTTGCTTATGAAACAAGGGGATGGGGGCATAACAAACCTACTGAAGCAGAAATTATAGGAAGTTGTGTACAGCTCTGCTGAAAACAGAGCCCAATACTTCAAGGGTAAAGTGCCTGCAAACCAGCTTTTCCACCACTGCTGGCAATAATTAGCCATTCAGACTGCACTAAAAGCTGCCTGAAGGCGAAGAGACATTGCTAGTTTGGGGAGCTGCTTTAACAAAAAAAATACGTCAATATTTCTTTGCGGCTGTTTTGCTTTAATTTCATTCCACTTTCTGTGGTGTCTCTGTACAACCTGGAAATTTGTGGTGCCCAAAACCAGCATTAAATGTTAGTCAGTTTTTCAGGCAATAAACCATTTGACATTAGTGTAGTTTCTATTTTTGTGTAAAATCCCAAACATCTGTTCCACAGGAGATGGGTTTGCTACCAAGCACTACTGTTAGATTTCTCGCCAACAAGTTTCATTGCTTCATGTGGTTTGTGTTTTGTTCTTTAAACAGTTAATTATGTTTTATTCTTTCTTCCATAAGAGCTAAATTTAGCCAAGATCTTCTCTAATCTGAAACATTTTGTGGAAATGACAGTGTTGTTAAAAAAAGCATTCTGGGTAGAGATTACAAATGTATAAAATAAGTGAGCACAGTGTCCTTTACACAGTATCTCTGTTCATCACCCCGTCTTTGATGAGTATGGGCAAAGACTGTTATAAATTGAGATCAAGTAGCCTACTACACACGCACATGTGTACTAGTGCACTCACAGTCACACAAACGGACATGCACACACATGGATGCAGTGGTTTGTATGCTGCTGTCAGCAACCAGTCCCTGATTCAGGGATCTCAAAGAGGGGGATCACAACCCAGCTGGTGGGAATTTATAGGAAAATTTGGTAATATATTCGAAGAGCAGGTCTGGAAGAGACCTCAAGAGGTCACTCCATCCATTTCCTGGCACTAGAAAGATCAGCCTCATCTATATTATTGCTGGGGACTGTCTTTATAACTAGTCCATGGAGACATCCTGTACAGGAGATTGCACAGCTGATATCTGCTGTAGCAAGGGTTTGATGCTGCCCTGCAGCCACTTGCATGCTTTGTGAGCACTCTGGAGCATATCCCAGTAGCTGCTGGGCTCCGAGCAGTGATACTGGGATGGGAGCCACTAATCTGAGCAGGCAGAGTAATCCTGAACATATAAAACACATCTCTCATGCCAGAAGATCACCTAAGGGGGGAGGAGTTTTGCCATTCATTCGAGTGGGGTCAGGATTTCAGCCAAAACATACCCATTTACCAGACAGACATGAAATGCAGGCACAAACTTATAAAATATTGCCAAGAATGCCGTCAGTCTTACTTATCTGACCCTCAACTTCTGTCAGACCAGAAGATAAAGTCTGTTTATGAGAAACTGCTGAGAAATCAGTCTGTAGTGAGTGTGCTTAAAACAGGTCACCAGCTTTTCCAAACATTCAGCATCTGTATCTTAAAATGACTCCTACGTGTTCTGTATGTTTTCACTTTTCCCTTTATGTATGAATACAAGGTAATGCCCCCATCATCTTTAGGATGATGAAATGGACAGCAACCACTTTTGGCAAATGAAACGTGGGCTCCTGTTACTTTAGCTCCATCAAGCTGACAGTTCTTCCTCCTTACACTCCCTTTGAACTGCTGCCTTGTTAGTCAGACCAGTACATTCGAGAAGCGGAAACTCAAGTGCTCTCTTTACGAAACTTCAAGTACTTTTCACACCAGCCACCAGCAAGACATAGGTAGGGAATATCTGTGTGGAAAACTAGTTATGAGTGAGCTGCATAACCTGAAAACCCTGCGTGGAGGAGGAGCTGTGTTGGATCCTGCTGCTGCCATACTGCTTGTAACGGCAGGGAGGTTGTACTGACTTGTTGGTTTGGTAGCCATGGATTTCTGGACTGCTTACACCTAGGATGTGGAAATGCTTCCCATAAGGGAAGCCAAGCAACCCCCCTGCTAGATTTGCATGGCAGTGCAGTGACCATTACCTGCTGCTGCTGCTCTGCAGGACACCCCACTGCCTCTTGGCAAGGAAGGAGCTCGGAAAATTTGCGTGGCATTTGCATGGACCAGCAGAGAAAGGTGCTCCCCTCCAGAACTGGGCCCATTGAACATGGCCTGCACTTCTTCTCTGGAGGGAGCTAAATCCTTAATGCTGGTTGCAGCAGAAGCAAAATGCAGCATACAGAAAGCAGGCAGGGTTGTACCTAAGTGCTTCAACCTCTTGGTGGTCATTTTTTTAATACCATTGTTACTGTTTTGACAAAAAAAGGATCATGTGTGCTTGTAGCCTAGTTCACTCTACAGTGCAGTTCGGGGAGACTGCGGATATCACGGTGTGTTTCACGATTATGGAGGTAGTTAAGCCTTAATTTGAAATGCCTACATTTCATATCCAGGTATTAGGTTTTCCTTACATCCTTTCTGCATGTGTGCAATACATATTTATGTCCATGTTACCCTTTGTATTGGGGAAATTAAAATGGGCAAAAATGCATGGAAATATGCACCAGCACCCTGTGTTTTCTCCAGAACTACAGTATTCCTCTGTGCTACTTCCTTCATTACTTTGCATGCATTTTCAAACTTCCAGCCTTTGTCTTCCTGGGAATTGTGTGACACATGTTTCTGAACTTTCTGTTCAGCGCTATCAAGCTTTAGCCTCAGAAATACCTGTCACTTCCTGGATCTAATTTCATTTTGGCTATGAAATAGACCACCCAATTGGAGAAGAAAATATTGCTATCTTCATGCTAATTGTTAAATGATATTGTTCAGTACTTGAGGCTCCACTGGAAAGGAGCCAGAAGTGTGATGGGATGCAAACCACTAAGAACTGAACAAAGACCACCAAATACACTCTTCTACAGGCAACTCCTCAGCAACATACAAAAACACAAAGCAGGCTGCTTTTCCTGCAACATGAAGCTGTTGCTGGAATGCAGCAATACAGTTTGAACAGTTCTGCACTGGGGTCTTCACCTTTTGCTCAGTGCTAAAGTACCTAACATTGCCTTGCTCTTACGCAGCATATTTCCTTTTAAAATTGGCATTAATCTATCCTTCCAATGTGCTTTAAGTTTTTCTTGACCATCTCTTCAGTCCCCTTTTATTGCCGGGCTCTGCCTTGCTTTTATCTGCCATCAGAACTGTGCTTTCTGTGCTGCAGATAAGCTTACTATTGTTTTAAACCTCTGTCCCGGGGCCTGGCTCTTGTGCAAATCCCTTTTGACACAAAGAGGTCAGTCAGCACTGTCCCTCCTTGAAGCTTTGCAGAAAGGAGTCCCAGTACTTGGCTGGTATGAGGAACCACTTCCCAGGGCTCATCCCCAGCACGGGCAGGAGCTTGAGCTGTAGGGACCAGTGCTTCACCTTCACACTGCTAGCCACAGTGTGTTGCCATCTCGCATCCCATTTTCTTCCCACCATTGCTGGTGAACAAGTTTACCACATTTATGGATCCTTCATGAAGCCTGTAGTGCTGAATTGCTACTAGGATAGCATATATAGGTCCGGGTGTAAATTTCTGATTCACACTCTATGGATGGAAAGAAAGCAGTAATCAATTCTCAAGGGAAATTGCAACATAAGAGAAGGGATGCTAATCCTTGCTGCTCTCACCTAAACTAATTCAGAGTGAATCATGACAGTGCTTTGCACCACCTAATGCCAGGAACCATTTTAAGGTGATTCTGAAGGCAGTCTTGACATTCAGGGCACAGCTGGGTGAAAAAGATCATTCTCCGCACACACATGCATGGGCATACAGTTTCCACTGAAACAAGATTCCCAGTGAAGTATTTCATAAAACAAAAATAAATATAAGATGCCACTCATATTTATGTACTGTGTTTAATCTAAAACCACTGGAAATACCATCACAAACTTAATTTCAAAATATTTCAAAACAGAAAGTATTATTTTCCCATGAAAAATAAGGGAACACAATGTCAACTATTAAAATTTCAGGCTGTTTTCAAAGAAAATTGTCTGGATCAGGTCCTTTTTCTCATGAAAAGATTGAACTTGATAAATCAACATGTAAAAAATATCGCATTGGAAAATTGATATCTGACTCCACTACGTATCATCATTTCCACTGAATCCACTGAGTTAGTAACAGCAGATTGTTACTAAATCATAAAATAGAAGATCACAAAGAAAGCAGCTGATAACAAATACTAAGTGTTTTTTTAAAGAAGCCATGTATGAAACTAGAGTAATTCAGATACGAATGTGTCAGCTCCAGACTGCTGTCTGTTGCCTTAAATCTGACACCATTCAGCAAATTTCTAATGCTTCCATAATCTGTTTACCTCCTGCTTTGCAGCATAGTATACTCAAAAATCTGTGAAAGACAGACTTGTACTTATCCTTCTTGCTGCTTCAGGTTCCCAAGGCTGATGCAAGAGCTTGGAACCCCAGCTCTCCAGCAGAAAATACATTTAATTTTCCTCCTTTGGGCAAGTGATTTGTGAGTAGAGGGAGGACAGCAGTCACATAAAGGCTAAAGGCTGCTTGTTCTTCTCACAAGCCTACAATTCTTCTAGAAAAGAATATTCCTTTTTTTCTCCAGTAAGTGAGATAATATAAAAGCTCCCAGGCCTTTGGTACCTGCACTGGGCTGCAGTGATAACATTTCTGTGCATCCTTCTGTGAATTTGAGGTTTAAAATACTAAACTGATGTAAAGGTTTGAAAGATAATTGGTTTTCATTCTGACTTTTGGTCAGGCTGGTAAGGAAGCCCGTCTGTTTATGCTGTTTCTTCCACATCTACACTTATAAAGAGGAGAGAAGAAAATGGCATTTGGAAAGGATGCGACCAGTGGTATCCAAACACATCCTTGTTGTGGTTGACAGGAACAGTGAGAGAGGCATACATTTTCAGGTATTTCAGAAAGGTGAATTGTTTCTAGATAAAATGACTGTAGCTGTTCTGTCAGTGCTAGCTGTGGAAAAACATACTTAATAATTCTGGAAAACCTCAGGAAATACTTTATTTTGAGTTGATTCAAAGCAAATAATTAAGAATTTAGAAAAATTACTTTAAAAATTCTTCTAGAATCAAGAAAAACCCTAAGAGTTAAGGTTTCGGATGCCAGGGCTTTTTGAACAATTTCAAAACAAAATTAAATGCAAAGTATTATTTTTCAGTGAAAAATATTTAATTTAAAATTTCATTCTGAAAACAGTTCTATTTTATTTTTATATTTTTCACTCCTTTTTCAGCAAAGTAGCTTAAAAATGGGCAAAAAATCGTGAAATGTCATTTTTGCCTAAATCTACATTACCTCAGTGGGCAAGATAATATTTTGGCCACAACATTTTATCCAGCTCTATAAAGCAGCATTTCTTTAGTCTGTTTTCTTTTACTTATCCATCCACCCCACAATTTGTTGCCTACTTCTCTCTCTCTTTCTTCCCCATAAGGATTACTATGGGCTCTCTCTACATAATATGGCATAATCAATGGCGCATGAGCAGCACTGGTAAGTGAGAGGAGGAATCCCATTTACTGACAGATCGTATATCTGACACTACTGTCCAAGTGGCTGCCTTCACATCTTTTCAATTGTTGTGTCAGAAAATCAATCTATGACTTCAGCAAAATCTTGACACTTTCTCCCATCTACCGTTAATAATTCATGACCTCTGCTCTTCTTGAAAACTCATTTATTCAGAAGCTAAACTCCCCACAAAATGCTCATTCCTTAATCTGCTGTTGTTCTATCATTCTTCTTTTGAAGTTAAAATAAATTTCAACAGGGTTGCAGGCATTTTTAATGGCCAAATCTCAGGACAGGGCTGGTGATAAATTCTGAGGGTGGAGATTGTTTCGCAGTGTGGGACTCTGTTCTGTGCAGTATATACAGAGTCAAGTCAGCTAATACTGTAATTGCATAAACAGGATGGTCTTGGTGAAGTTAATTTCCTGTAGCAGCTTCTAGATCTTGTGACAAGGCTGAGCGTGTATAAGAAATGTTCTTATATTCTTGACACACAAAAGATAAAAATGGCAGGCTTTCTTGAGGTAAATATGGATATAAATAGCTGAAGAAGGGTTTGTGCACCAGAAAGCGTCTTGGTTTTCTCCCGTTTTTACAGCTGATACAATGAAAGTACTACTTCCCCTTACAAACACTTTAACATAAAATATCTATAAAGTGTCTATTAAAAGAACACTTTTAGAGGAGAATTCTTCCTCAACTTATGTTTCTGTGGTATTTCAGAGCAAGGGAAAGAAGGAGAGAAAAAGACTCTGAGAACAGAAGCAAAAAAGTGCTCAACATGTAAAGTATTCTGGAACACATAAAAGTTAGGGATTTGATCTTCTAAATTATCCATGATGGGATTACCTATATCAAAGCAGAGATCACAAGCAAGTAAGCTCATATCCTCTATAAAGAATGAAAATATCTCCAGTAGTGTCCCCCACATACTATCTATCCTGGTCAGAGTTTTCAAGCCTATGCAATTAAGCAGTAGATTTCAGAATCTGTGATCGTGGAGCATAATGAATCCTCTTAAGTTCCTCAGACAATTTCATTAAAGCCAGAAAAAGCTGGTCTTTTATTTTAAAAGAATATGGCTTGTTTGAACATTTTGACCACAGTAATTTATTTAACCTGCTTGCCACCCAGCCCTGGAGTTTATTAGAACTAAAGATAAAGATAAAAAAGCTGTATAAACCCCTGTTAATCTCCAGAAATGGGTTCTGTCTTTTTTACTTCCTGCTTCAGACTCATCCATTTATATATTTGTAGTGCTGCTGGGTTTCAGGCAGGTTAGGCAACTGAGTATGGAGAAAGGAGATGCTCCAGCCACGTCTCCCAGATTGGCTAATGTATGAGCACATAAAGCCTGTCTGCAGACTCCTTTCTGCAGTTCAACATGTACAATTGTCTCCAGCTGACAGAAACTCTGTTTTCATACCTACCGGATGTTCTAAATTTAAATACTATCAGTCTACTGTAAATCACAATGAAATACTTCATTCTGACAGCACTGGAGGCAGCATTTGGATTCAAGTTTTAGACAACACTACATGTAAAATGCCTTTCCTTTTATAGCAGAATATATTTAGAGTCTTTTAAGCTCAGCTCCTGAACTGAGCATGATGCATCTAGTCATCCAGTCCAATCAACAGCAGAATCACAACTTCATGTCAGTGCAATACGTTGTTAACTGATATGTCAGAAAATCAATTAATTACTTTTAAGTAGCAGTTAAGAGTATCCACACAATACTGCCATGTGAATTATTAAAGAAAGCAAGGTTGAGTTTTCTCCACAACTGAAACCCTGTCTTAGAAGAAAGTGCAAAATGCTGCTTCTGCCCTGAAGCCTAATCAACATTATTGGGCAGACAACAGGAACCAAAAGAGTGGTGGAGGGTACAAAATGGGAAAGATGCTGCCTCCCAGAGCAAAGACACCAGCAATCTGTAAGGGCTACAGCTGTTAAGAAGCCTCAATTATAACGCCTCCCTTCATCAGAGGTACGACCACCTCCAAAATGGGAATAATAGCAGACACAGCTCTGAGAAAGTGCAAGCAGAGCAGTGTGAGAAGGGCAGAAAGGACCCTCTGTATCCTTCACCAAGGGACCTGCTCAGACTTTCTGTACCACCTGTCATTGTCTGTTATAGATTTTTGCCTGGGACTGTCCCCTGGCACGCTGAAGGGAAACATAGCCTTAATGGGACATCATCATCATGAAGCTTTCTGCTTTCTTCATGGCTTGGTCTGTTGGAGATGCTGCATGGGTGAAGAAATCAGTGAAAGTGTAGAGGTGACTGTGAGGTGGAATTTGGCTTGGGTTTCTGATTTCTCCCTTCTTGTGGTGGTAAAGTAGGGTCTGGAGGGCTCAAGTAGGTCTTCTTAGAGTGAGCACATCTGGAATGTTATCCCATCAGTGCCACCAGTAGTGAGGCTCAGCAGGCTGTGTCATGATCCCTGCTCTGCAGGGTGGGCACATGCACTGAGGTAATGGAAAGCTGATGGTATGTGTTATGGCATTCCTTTCATATTTGGAAAAAGATTGATGTTCTTGGTTCAGCTTAGCCATGAGCAAAAGTGTCTCATCCAAGTCTGTGAAATATGGCCCTTGCTCTTCTTTCTCCCACCCTTCTCTCTCTTCCTTTTGTCAGGAGCTGTGGGAAGAATTGGACTGGGGGCAAAGAGCAACCCTATGCTTACCCCAGGTTTTCTGGGGTTTGTCCTCTCCATCACCATAGACAGGGATCTCCCATTGGGTGGCATGCTGGAGAAGATACAGCAATGTGTCTAGCACAAGGGTGCTATGACTACCCAAATGAACATTGGGTTCAGGCTCCATATTAATGCAGCAGCAGCTACGGTGCAGACACCGTGGTTTGCTTCCTGTGGGTTTCAGAGCTACCTTTGAACTACTCACCAAATCTCCAACAGCACTTGAGACCTGACAGATGGCTAAATGGAGATCTGAGAAAGATTTTTCTCCAAAAGCTAGTGAGTCACGGTGTAACTGTGGTGCCTGGTTTTCCTTGTCTTCATGGCCTGTAGTATTTCTGGCTTTGCAGGGTTCAGATACAGAGGTCCTGTGTTTGGTGCTTTCCAGGCAGCTGTCTGGCACTGAAGAAGTCTAATACATGACTCAAATTCATAATCCATACTCGACAGGGCACTCTCAGATCACATTTGTCCTTCTAGCTAAAATGAGAAATGGCAGGTAATTTTACACACACACGCCATTTTTTTTTTTTTTTCCTGTCAGAAAATGTCCATTCCTCAAAACTAAAGCTTTTCACAAAAAAAAATGTATGTACAGGATTTGAATGGAAAACATCCTTCAGCTTCTGGGGTAGGATGCTGGGTGAAACTAGAGGCTGCCTCTGACATTTGCATCCTGCCTGGATGTGGGAAGCCACAGTCGTGTCCCTTCTCCAGTTGTACTCAGCTATTCCGGCAGATGGGATCCACTCCAAAAGGAGAGGCAGGGAGAACCAGCTGCTCAGCCTTCACCTCCTGGGTATGGCTAGTTCTGGCCACCCAGGCAAGCCCCTGTGCACTGGGAAGGTTGAAGTTTTGAAGCTCCACACAGGAGCACAAAAGTACCACACAGACAGGACATGTGCTCTCAGCTAGCCCTGTGTCAGGTCTCTTGGCGAACCTCAAGCAACCAAGAGGTGCAAGGTCTTCATACCTGCTTCTAGGTGTGGTTTTATTTAGCATTTTTGCTGTATTGTGGTACATGTGCCCAATGTTGTTGCCAGTCCCACATTTTAACTAGGTTAGACACCAGTCTGAGTCCATGGGCTAACTTCTGTGCTGGTGCGAGGCCAGGGAGAGGAGGGGATCTGAGCTGACAGCAAATGTGTTCATTCTGCATTCATTCTGGCTGAGTCTGGCTGAGGAAGTCCCACATAAAGGACTCAGATTTTGTCTAAAGGACACGGCTTGGGGTGGAGGAGGTAATGGGCACTTTCACCTTTTCCCTGTGGCCGTGTAATTAAAGCCTGGAGTAGTCTCAGCATCAGAGAGAGAGATGCAAACTGCTCGTGAATGTAGATACAGCTACTACAGATGCAGCAGGGCAGAGACCCTGGCACTAGGCGTGGATGGAGAGCTGGTATTTGGTTCTGGCACGGGCTAGCTGGGCTGGCATCGTTGCCTGGCCAGGATATTGCAAAGCTCCCTCTCCTGGCCAGCACCGACCTGAGACCTTGTGCTTCCCTGAGTCTGCAGAGCTGCCGCAGGACTCAGGGCTCATCACGGGGATGGACGCACAATGCAAAAAGATCCCAAGCGCTGTGTAGAGTGTGCGCTGCTACCGAGTCTGATACTGCCGCCGAGGGATGCAGCGGTGGATGCTGGCAGCGGGAGGCAGCTGCCCAGCGACTGTGCTCCCAGAGCAGCGAGTCAGCAAGCATGTTCCCAGGTTGCAAGGCTCCCTCCTTTCCTAAAAGTACCCATTTCACAAGGCTTTGACTTTATTGAAAGGAGACAGTAATGGAAAGAAAGCTCACATCATTTAAAAAAAAAAAAAAAGGATAAACATGCTTTTGATCTCTTTCAAATGTCAAGGAGGCAACTCCAAAACAAATGAAATCTTAGCTGTTGTTCCAAACGTCTCACAGGGTTTGGTTTCACTGGAGAATGCATCCAGCTTCAGCATGGTGAAAGTGCACAAAAATATTATCCCTATCCAAAAAAGCTCTGGCATATGAGTTTTCCCAGTAGCCATGTGTGTTTTTCAGTGAAATCCACCCTTGTCCACCGGTTTGGCAATCCCTTCAGAAACATAGGCAAATGCCCGTGACATCCCTCTTCCAGAAAAACAACCTGCTTCAGAAGGGGGTTGCTAAATGCTCTGCAAAGAGGATGTAGTGCTTCAAAGCTAGATCAAGGTGGTGGTGCATGTTGAAAACAGGACGTGTGCTCCATCCTGTTTCACTCTTACTTGCCTCTTCATTTTTTTATTTGGTCTGCATTGTGCTTTTTAAAATATGTCAGTCGTTTAGCTCAGTTCAGAGAACCCTAAACACATTTCTGTTCATAAAGGGAAATTCCCTGTGCTCTATTCATTGGATAACCTCTCTGCATGGTCTTTAAGAAAAGATTAACAGAGGCTGGATGTTAAAACAGGAAAGGAACATCAGATTATATTTCTTTCCCTGCGTGGTGTTTTTGCATAGCGCAGCCCACAGAAAGCACATACTTTCTATGAGCAGCCCAGACCCTTGTGTTTGAGAAATGTAAAGTTTACTGCAGGGTGCATAAAGGGATGCATGTGGGCACCCAGTCATTTCACAGTGATCCTGTCTCGCATACTCAGTGAAGTAAAGGTTTTATTGATAACAGGGAGCTATTTGGATGGATATCCTGCAGTTATGTTTGGGGATGTTAAGAGCAATATATAAGAAGACAACAAGCTGCACAACTTCAGGAAACCAGGCTATTTTTACTGTTTTGGAAAGCTGTATGGCTAACTTCACTTTAGTTGGAAAACAGAAGCCATTAATCCACTTTCACTTTGCATATTACCTGCTAATGGGAAACCATCATTGGCACAGTGTTCTCAGCTACTTCCATTTTATTTCAGACTGACGTTTACTTTTGCTTTACAAAGCAATTGTAAACCTCCCCAAGGGCTAATCTTAAAATTTGTGCAATGCCTCAGATTACTGGGATTAAAAAGTTATCACAACCCTGACTGCCAAATGGTCTGAACACTGATAGCTTCAGTGAAGTCCATGAGAGTTGCAGGTCTTTAGCACCTCCAGAAAAACAGGTTTTCATGTTTTGAGCTAATTCCTTGCCAAAATGTACATCTTCTTACGTAAGTACTGGGTCACAATTTACTGATGGAGCAGCACTTGCAGTATATATGTACAAACCAATGACTATTGCTTTTCTTGGCTCTCATAACCTCCTTTCTGACCCCTACCACCTCCAGGCTAAGACTAGCACACAGCTGAAAAGTGGCCAGTGGGACAGTGAATGCAGCTGATACAATAAAAATTTAGCCTGGGGTTTCACTTGCATGTTCGTTTGACCATCTTTGCACTGTTGAACACACAACACGCACTGTGAGTAAAAAGCATTCATCTGAAAGGATGGATAGCTTTTTCCTAGAAACCCAAAATAAGAAAACTAATGAAAGTGGTAAAGAAAGTCTTTAACAATCTCTTCAATTCTCTGCCAACTAAGGTATTGTATTAGGGAAGAAAAGTATGAAACCCAAATCCATCCTATGTCTGCAGTTCAGTTTTCCCTGGAGATCCACCATCTCTGATAACATACATGTAACTTGCATAGCCCCATCCTTCCTTATCTTTATGTAAATGCCCAGAAGTTGCTCACACTCTGATAGATGGGCAACAAGCAATAGGAAAAGGAAGGTGAAAACTGATAATAAAAAAAGAAACATGAGAGAGACAAGGGCTAAAGATCTGTACATTTCAAAAGCTCAAACATAGCACTATATGGAGGAATGGAAAGAAGGAACCTTTTCTGTAGAGTTAGCATCTGTAGATAGCAGCTAGTGGGGGGTGCTTTATCTGCCCTGTAACAGAGGGGCTATTGCGTTGCTGCTGAACCACTGTCAGCAAAGCCCAGGAAACATCTTGCTGTGCAGTTGATGAAACATTTGCCTGAGGTCCTCCTGTGGCAGTTGAATAATGTCATAACCCAGGATTGTGTAAGAGTTGCTAGAGCAGGGGAGATTGGGCTGTTTCATTTCATGTCACTGGTCTTTCTGTAGGGTTTTCCTATTGTTGGTTGTTTTTTTCTTTTTTTCTCTCTTTCCATTATTTTCCTTGGGGAAAGGAGTATATTTCTTGTGCAGGTCTTTCCTTAATCAGTGTTAAGAAAAAGTTCAAAAGAAAGGGAAACAACACACCACTTCTTGTTTTCCTGTTTAGTACAAGAACAACATTCAAACAGCCCCAAACAATTTCTGGATTAGCCTTTCCCATAAGTACATTTTAGTTCATTGTTCCTTTTATACTGGCTGTGGTGCAACAATTCCTGTGATTCCAGCTTCAGTCATTTCTGGAACAGATTAAGCATATGCAAAATTTTCCTCATAGGCAACATTGCATGTGTTGATGTGTTTGTATAGACTATAGGTTTGTGGCCATATGCTGAAAAGTGAGATTTTTGCATTTTTATATAAACTAATACTTAAAATGCTACCAGTGGTCCTTACTTGAAATGTGACGTTTGGCCAGCAGCAAATCCTTAGTAAACCTCTCAATCTCTCATTTCCACATGCATCATTCCCTGATCTCACTAGAAAACATCCCATCCCAGAATCTGGAAAACACAATACCCCCACCCACACCCCCCACACCCCCCCCCCAAAAAAAAAAACACAAAAAAAAAACACCAAAAAAACAACCCCCAAAATAAACTAACCCCACATATCAGCTATGCATTTGGCAACATTTCTTTTTGTCTACTCAGATGCAACTGCTTTTACTTGATTTTTGTTTCATTTTACCCCATCTACAACCATCTCTCCGTTATCTAGGAGGGAAAATGGGTTACAAAAGGTGAGGCACAAAAGTAGAGGAAATAATTTTTATATCTCAGCAAAGACTCCTGTCCTTAAATTAAAAGAAAACAAAACCAGAACAAAACAAACAAACAAAAAAAAAAACAACAAAGAGGGAGGTGATCACCATGTGGGCCATTAAGGGCACAGAGGCTTTACACTGCTGTGGTACAAGAGATGCTCTGTATATCTTCATTGAAAGCTAGGTTCTGGTTGTCCTCCAGATGCCTTTTGCACTCTTTCAGTGACTACAGCATTTAGCATTCCTTGTAAAACAGCTGGACTAAACTTCGGAGTTCGGTTTAATACTTTTGTAAATCTCTCTACCTGTCGATCCTTCCCTTGCTCCATTCACCCATGAATTCCTATGAAGTTGCTAAATTTTACACTTGCTGACAAATGTGACAGGCTCATACATAAACAGTGCTTGCACACTTGCACACTTCTAGGAAGGATTATTTCTTCCTAAATGCCAGAGAACTGAGCTGTATATCTCTTCCCCTACAGAAGAAATTTCAAGTTTTGCAGATACTGACTCACATTTACAGTGGCCGACTTCTGTTACCATTTTGCATATAAAATTCCCATCCCATGGACGTCGCTGGAATTATTCCCATGTACAGGGGGAAAGAGTCTGGGCCTGAACTGTCCTGTGTATCTACTGGAACAAAAATATCCTTCTCATAGTCCAAGGCATTCTCATGACACCACTGTCTGGTGTTAGTGACTATGAAATACTCCGAGCAGGGAAGTCTGCAGAAAGAATCATTCTCCATATCATTACTCTGTTTACTGGTAGTAGACCCCTGCACCTTTGAAACAATGCATCAGCTGAAACAACAGGAGCAATCCCAACCTGGTTTCTAACAACAAAACTCTGAACTTAAATCTTCATCCACTTCCACTCTAATTGAGCAGAGAAAAATCATCTGAGAAGCTAAATGAAAATTACTAGCCTATAAATGCCTGAGGCAAAGAAAAAAAAAGAGAGAGGGGAAGGGAGGGAGGGAGAGGAGAGAGAGAAAGATGGGAAGTCTCATGTGAGTTTGGTTAGTGGAAGAAAAAAAACACGTACTAAGTATGGCTGCATGTCATTTTTCAATTTGCTCATGTTAAATAATGATCTCTAGGGCAGAGAAAGAGTGAAGTGAAAAGGAAGAGCTCTCCCCTCATCTTGTTTAGTTTCTGCTGGTGTTTTGCAGTGTCTGGCCACTGCCTGGCTCTCATATAAACTTAAACATGAACCACGGGCAGTTTGGTATGTCTTCTCTATCCTGGACCATGTACCTGATGAGGAAAAACAGAGCGGCAACTGGCTTTTTTGGTAATGACTTCTTTATCTTCCTTTAAAAAAATTTTTCTTTGTATTGTAATGAAATAGAAATCTTGACTGTAAAATAATAGAAAGTATTGGGTGAAAAAAAATGTCTTTAGAGTAATAGAATTTCTATTGGAGGAAAATAAGGAAATCTCTCACTGTGTGCGCATGTGTGCATTAACTTCCATGAGACAGTTGAATACGTATGGGGCTTTCACTAGCCTGATAAGTGTGTTGCAAGTGTTCTTAACTGAATCAGTTTCTTCAGAGGAAATACTCCAAAACAGTTTTTGTTTCAAATGCAGGGGATGGGGGTGCCACCAAAGCTGGAGTGAATTGCGCTGCTGAGTTTGGTGGCGGAAGGAGATGCCCTTCCCATGTCATTTAATGTTCCATGGTTTGCAGCTTTGCAATAGCGAAGTGTCACAGAGAACCAGATAATGCAAATGGTCTTTGTCAATTGGTCTGAGTCCCAGGGTTCTGATAGCTAGTGATGCTCTTTTATACGAACTGAAGTCTCAGCCTATTATGCTTGATGAGTTTCTAATCCCTCAAAACGACCATGGAGTAAAAAAGTTCCCATGAGAACGCCAAACATAACTTTTTATCACAATGGTAATTTAGATAAAATAATAGGAATTTTAACAAAACGCTCAAGAATTGCTGTGTATCTGTAGAGAACAGGACTGCCTTTTCCAGCATCCCTGGCACCTCTTGCACAGTGTGCAGAAAGAAACGCATCCTATTTTCTTTTTAATATTTGTCATACTCTGAAATTTGCTTCTGTTCTATAATCTTGGGACTAGCTTTGTTCATAGTGACTCTTTTCTGCTAAATATTTACTGAACTGAACAAATTGATATGTCTGCAAAGGAGCTTTATAAAAAGGTTTTGAATCTTTTTATGGTTTTGATTTTAAAAGATCCAATGAACGCAAAAGGATGAAAGTTGGGGATGAAGAAAGGAAAATCTATTATTTTTCATTCCTACTTGAAGATTCCTTCACTTTTCTTCTCCTACCCCATCCTTTAGCAAGTCGACATGGCACCTTCCCCAGGGGGTTGCTGTTAACGTTAACTGCAGCAATGTTTCCATTTGCAGTTAGGTGAAGGGACAAATTTTCATCTGATTTATAGCCCATGAACCCCTTGAACTCTGAATTCCACTAATTCCTAAATCAGTATCAAGTTGAGAGGATCACCACTTGTTTCTGTTGTGGACCACTTGGGAAGGTGGCATTGAATCATTCTGCAATACACGTAAGCACTAGATAAAGCCTGACACTGAGGACTTAACAGTGCTGAGAGAAGTGATGTGCAGGCTGTGATTATCAGAGGAGCAGCCAAGTGCCATGCCCATGGGACAAGTCTGGCTTTTCCCTGGTTTGCTTCCGCAGAGCTTCACACACAGTGCAAACGCTGGAAAAGCTTGCCACGTGGCTGGCTGATTTATTAGGCTTTTCAAAAGTAGGCAAAACAGTGAGACATTATTTTTCTGACCTGTCTGGGGTATTATGACACGTGCCTAGGGTAAATTTTGGTGTTTGTGGGATGCTTTCTGCTTTGTAAGGCACAGGGATTCTTGGTGGTTATCTTTTTCATAGCATCTGATAAATGAGTATCATAATTTCATGCTTGCTTAAGAGCATGGAATAAGAAGCAAATTACAGAATGATCTCAGTATCACAGAAGGGCTGAGGTTGGAAAAGACCTCTGGAAGGCATCTGGTCCAATTCCCCTGCTCAAGCAGGGCCACCCAGAGCTGGCTGCCTAGGACAAGTATGAGCCTCAAGTTAGAAACATTTGCTATATTTTAGATTCCCCTTTTAACAGATGCAGGTGTCGGCAGAACACCAAAGATGTGGTAGACAAATAGAATGTTAAATCAACATTAAGAGACATTGTTTGTTCAGTACATAGACTAGACTACCTTTGTTTAATATTGTTATGCACAGATTTGATTTAGTGGTGGTAATTCACACCTAAAAATCATGCAAGAATGCTTTGTGTTGGCTAAGAAGGGTTTAAACATATTGCTACATGTCTGTTGCCTAACGAAGCTAAAGCTATGGCATTTACAGTCTCTAATTTCATAACTGTGCAAATGAACTAGAGGAAAAACAGATTAAAATATTCTGTTCTCTTTCAAAAGAACTTGCCAATTCATAGGCAGCACATTGTGCCACTGGGTATCATGTGCAACATCTGTAAATGGAAAGCAGTAGATGAATAAGATCTTAAGCTAATCTTGCTAAGCTTTGTTCACTCTACAGCAAATTTCCTTTTAAAAGAGTTGTGCATTGTAGTTGGTATTCAGGGAGTCATTTATTATGACTTGCTGGAAAGAATATTTCATGCTCTTGAATATTCCATAAGGTTAGGGTATATTTCAGGGCACATTTGTAACAAGACTGATGTTAAAGATATGGAATTACAGCTTTTCTTCTCACCTACCCTGACACAAATCAGGGCCCCACAGCTAGAATTGAGTAAGCAGAAAACCAGGCTCATGGAGGACTTCATAGCTGATGGAACATGGGAGGCATCAGGTTTTGTTAAATCCTGCTAGATATCATCCTACTGCACGGCACTTTCAGGACATGGAAGGACAGCCCTAAGGTGGTCCAAGCCTAGCATCATTGCCAGGGGACCAAGAGGCATCAAAAGGGAAGAGGCAAAGGATGGCAGGCTTCCTCAGCATCCCCATTCAGGACACACAGGAAGACCTGACTCACCTCGTCTGCTCCCTTCCCTCTCCCCAAACCGCACTCTGTTCTCTTGCTGAAGCACAGATTTCATCTTAGACAAGTGGGAGCGGAGGCTTTGATAACCAAGTTGCACCTCATCATGACCTGGGGAAATCTGTGGTTGAGATCAAAGGCAGCAGATGACATACCTGGTAAATTAAAAATGCTTAAGAAAAAGAACCACCCAAGAGGAGTAGCAATGATTTCCATTAAAACAAAGGGACACTTTTGAAGTGATTATTTGCACCTGTCTCAAGTTCAATTACTGGTGGTGAGTGATGCCAGACTGACAGCCCTGTAAACGCTGCCTTCAGCCTCTGTGGGAGCAGCAGTCTTCTCCCAAACCGGCCACAAGTCCTGTAGCGGGGCAGCCTCGGGAGGTCCAGCTTTGCCAAAGCTGATGCTCAGGGCAGACCTGCTTCCTGTCACACGGGTGGCTGGGCTGTCCAAACACCCACAAACTTCCCACTGGGCACTCACGTATCAGTCTTCTTCCAAGGGAAGGCAAAGCATGGGGAGGGAGGCTGTTCATGTCCTGTCATACCTGCCATACTTGCAGGTCATAAGGTTCAGGGATGCCTTTGACATCCCCTCTGGCTTAGTGGCTGCCAGAGGGAAGATACCAATGATTAATGAACAGAGGCCATTCCTCTGTGCCCTGTGGAGCCATGCAAGAGATCAGTTGTTACGGTTTAACCCCAGCTGGCAACTAAGTGTCATGCAGCCACTTGTTCACTTCCCACACGTACACTGGGATGGGAAGACAATTGGAAAAAGGTATAAGCCATGGGTTGAGATAAGAAGTTTAATAATTAAAATAAGGTATAATATACTACTACTACTACTAACAGTAATAAAAAGGGAATTAGGAAAGAGAAAGAGGAGGGGAAAGCAAAAAAAAAAAAACAACCAAAACCAAACAACAATGATGCACAATACAATTGTTCACCACCTGCTGTCTGATGCCTAGCCCATCCCTGAGCAGCAGTCGGTCCCTCCTGGTCAACTCCCCCCTGTTTCTATACCGAGCATGGTGTTCCATAGAGGTATAGAATACCTCTTTGGCTACTGCAGGTCAGCTGTCCTGTCTCTGCTCCCTCCTCACTGGCAGAGCATGAGAGATTGAAAAGTCCTTGATCAGGGTATGCACTACTTGGCAACAACTAAAACATCGGTGTGTTATCAGCATTGTTCTCAGACTAAAGCCAAAACATAGCTACTGGGGAAAAAATTAACTCTATCCTAGATGAAACCAGGCCATCAGTCCAGCCATGTCCTAGGACTTGCAAGGAGGGAGCCCCATGACTTCTCCAGGAAGCCTCTCCCCACGTCCCCTGCCCTCACTGGTGGAGAGGTGATCTTTACTTTCCCCCCACAAGCAGTCATTTTGCCCCATCTGTCCAAATGTCATGAACCTCCTGTGCTCCACAAAAGGTGCCCATGCAGAGTGAAGTATTGACCAGCACTGGACATGGACTGGGGTTTGCCCATCAGTCTGAGCAAGGGCATACTGTCATAGCTCGCCTGGAGGTTGTTTTTAAAGCAGAAATTTACACTAGAGTTAAATGAGGATTTAGGCTACAGAGAGCTGAAGGAACAGCAGCTTAAACAGGGACAATGCTGAAAAGGGATTGGTCTTAATGACAGTGACACTGAGACAGAGAGTGACATGGACAGTGTTGCTGAGACTAAAGAATGAGCTGCCTTTCCTATACATTAAAAATGAGCCCATCCCTAGTACTGCTGTGCTAGGGTATCCAGACCTGTTTTGAGTTATCCTTAGGGATTTGAGGATAGGTCCGGTGCTACTAGAAGATCCTCATAGTGATCTGTAAAAGGGCTCCGAATACCCTATCATGGGCATGAATGTCTTGAAAAGTCCTCATTTAACTGACTGACACAGACGGTTCCTGAAAACATTTGCACCAGCTTAGATGTCCCCTAAAATAATCAAATTGCAAACCAGTTTCATGGGTTACACTGTAATTGCAGTACCAAAAGAAAATAACACTGAAAAAAAAAAAAAAGGAAAAGGAATGAAACAATTTGGAAAAAAAATTTGTCCTTAGACTAACAAAAATAAAACCCTGGGGATGGCACATTTTGAAAGGAACACAGATTCTGGCCTGCAGACCTCCCGCTTCCCCTGCTTGTACCACCTTGGATGTCATGTAAGATTTTAGTGAAGGGCAATATATCTAGCTGTAGCTGTCATTTACAAACCCTAAGGCAACCCAGGGAAGAGATACACAGAGACATCCAAAGACAGGGTTTCATTTATTATACACAGGCATCACCGTCAGTTGGTTGGCACAGGCATTGCTTTCCCAGTGAGACCAGCTGAGCATCATGTCCTTTCACTAGTAGTTAGAAGCAAGTAACATTCAGCATCTGCATATAGTTCTAAGCAACTGATATTGAAGCACCATTAACAGGGAGAGGTCTTACAACACTGGGACTGTACATCCTGCATAAAGCATGTCACACACACACCTGTGTTAGATATTTCCGGTAAATTTATTTTACCAAACCAAAAGAAAAACTGTTACCTTACACAGCAATAAGAGCAACCTGGTCTAGCAGAAAACATCCTTGCCTATGGCAGGGAAGTGAGAAATAGATTTAAGGTACTTTCCAACCCTAACTATTCTATGATTCTATGCTGCTTTTTCCTAGGCCTTGCCTTATGAGCACATGCTCATGCTAAAACTGAAAATGTGTTTTACTAGGAGTTCAGCAGAAGATTATATGTGTCTATGTAGCAAATGCTGGCGCTGCCTTAGAAGTAAGAGGCTTTTCAGCTGGAGTTTTTATTATTAATCAGGATCAAAATGATCAAAATGATCCAAATATTTTTCTATTTATATTTCTGTCAATAATGTCTATATCAAGAGTGTCTGACAACATGAACCTTTTCCAGCTGCTAGCCCACACACCCTACAGCTGACGAACTGGCCTGTATAGGACGGCTGCTCCCCACTGGGTGCAAGGCAGCTGGTACAGGGCTGACACCAGCAAACCCAAGTTCAGACCAGC